>NC_142878.1:2982500-12430000 GCF_051225735.1 Oryctolagus cuniculus | reverse complement strand
CTCTGTAGCTCCTCCTCTCTCTCTTTGTAACTCTGCCTTTCAAACTAAATAAGATTAATCTTTTTAAGAAGTATATGCCTCTCCTAAGAACCCTCAGCTCAGAGAGAAAACAGAAACTGCGGTGACAGACAGGAAGCTGCCGACACAGCTCCGGGAGCGCAGGCCCGGCTCCCTGTCAGCGCTGAGCCACCAGCAGCCAACAGAAGTTAGGAAAACAGGAATAAAATGTGAGGAATGTATTTTAGGAGAAAAACACACCCGGGCTTGGTAAGTGCCCTAGGTCTGCCCTAAAGACACTGGTCACCCTGCAGGCCCCTGGGCAGGGGTCACCCCGGCCCCTCCCAGCGGCTCTTACCGGGCCAGGCCCCGCCTCCAGCCTCAGGCTGGGTGTGAGGTGGCCCAGCGGAGAGCAAGGGCCCTATGGCAGCCGCACTGCTACCAAAGCTTCCCACTCCACGTGCACGCTACTCAGACTCCAGCTGCTTCCTGCGATGACCATGTGCTCCTGGAGGGTCTCTACTTTGGGACCCCAGCTCCCCGCAGCTTCAGAATCACGGGTCAGGGCGGCCGCGCGCGCGTCTCCAGCAGGCAGGGCTCAGCGGGGCGCGCAGGAGCCGCGGGGTCCGTGGTCCCTGCAGCCGACAGAGCGACCGCACGAACGCCCTTGCTGCTCCCTTCACCCACGCACCTCCTATTTTATTAAAGGTTCCTGTTTGCAGACTGGTCTCTGCGCAGCTTCCAGGTTTAAAAATAGGATCTGGGTGAAGGTGCGGCTAAGCGTGCGGAACGGACAGCGTGGGCGCGGCCCTCTCCCGGGTCCCCCGCCATCGTTCCAGGCGCCGCCCGCCCTGCCAGGTCACCGTGCCCCGAGGGCAGCGCGGACTCTGCCTCGTTGGCCCTGGGCTCGAGCACAGCCAAGGGCCGGCGTGGTCAGCACGGGCCGCCGCTCCCCTGCCCGCAGGGCGGCCACGTCTGGCCCAGGCGAGACAAGGGTGCCGGCGGCGCGGCGCCGGGCGTCCCCGGGAGCTTGGGCTCCTCCTTTCCCAGGGACTGGACTGGGCAGACTTCCCCGCCCCCGCATGACTGTCCAGTACGCAAAGCGTGGGCTGCTCGGCTGCGTGGGGTCTGCGCACCCAGGGTGGCTGCGAGCGTGGGGGGCCAGGCTGGACTCCCGCACCAGGTTTGCTGGGCAGTGAACAGGTGCCCTGTGCTTCCACCGTGCAGGAAAAGTCCTCCAGGGGCAGGAATGGAGCCTCCTCTGATGGGGCACCTGTGCAAGGTCCTGAGCTGAGCACAGCACAGGGCTGGGGAGGGAGCCGGGAGGGCGTTGCACTTGCTTAGGGACCCAGGGTGAGAGCATGCGTAGTGGGAAATGAGGTGCAGTGAATTGGACCCAGAAGATCTTTGCCCAGCAGGGGCTGGGAGCACGGGGGCCTGGGGTGGGGAGAGGCTGCTGGAGCCTGCGTTTGGCTCAGGTGGGAGTGTAATCGGGATATGTGCTATACAGCGGGCTGGCTGTGGGCGGTCACAATGAATTCTATCCTTGAAAACTGAGTTCTCCACACACAAAGCTGCCCGTGTGTGGGTGATGGGCACGCTCATCAGGTTGGTGGTCTGGCTATTCTGCAATGTCTGCGTGTGTCGGAACACCATGCTACACTGTGTGTGTGGCAGGAGTTGCGTCCACCGGTGCCGGCATCTCGGGGTCAATACCGCCCCCTCGAGGTGACAGCAGGCCTTCAGCTCACAGTGCAATGCTGTCACCCGGCTGTCAGGGACCTGGCGGTGTCCTCTCCCAAGGCTGGGAAGGATCGGAGAAGCAGATGGGATGGCTGCTGGAAGCCCAAGGACCGAGGACTGGCTCTGCATTTGGCAGAGTTTGGCTTGTTGTCCAGGGCTACGGCCATGGCATTTGTCAGCTCCATCACTGTGCAAGCCATAACCAGCCTGTTACATGCTGATGTGTGCCCCTCAGGGAGGTATACAGAAGAGGTTTTGTGCAAAGGACCTAAGATCAGCTGAAGCCACCGTCAGACAAGCCCAGCTCCCCGTGAGGCCCCAGTTAGAAGCAGGAACACTCCGGAGGCAGGCAGATGATTCTGTCTGGGAGTAGACCACCGAGGCCCAAGGTGGCCTGCCCATGCCCAGCGTCCCCGTCCCCACTGGCACAGGGCCAACTGCCTGCGCAGGTGTGGGCTCAGGACCCAGGGCTGCTCGGAGCTCTGCTTCCCCAGCCACAGGGACTGCTCCAGGGCTGAGCACATGACCCAGGGAGGGACGAGACTTCGGGGTCCCAGGGACCTGGCCGTGAGCACTTTGTTCTGGAAGCTATGGCTTCTCTGTGCTCAGGGCTGCTGATGATCAGTTTGCTGCCCTGTGGAGGATCTGGCCTCAGGAGATGGTCGAGGTGGGGGGGGGGGCGATTATGGCTGCAGTTGGGGCTCCTCGATTCAACTGTGCCTGAAGCCATGACCCAGTGTCACTGTCACTAAATGTCCTCTTTCTCCTTATGCTAGAGTGCCCTGTATTGTCAATCACAAATGAAAAACAAAAAAATCCTGAGTTACCTTGCCTTGGGCAGCAAATCCAGTGCAGAATTCTCCCAAGCTGGGCTGTGCCACGACAGTGCCTCCTTCGATTAAGTCTAGGATTCAAGGAGTCCCTCTTTGCCCCAAGGCCAACAACATGAGTCCCCTAGCCTTGGTGTGTGACCATGAAAGACACAAATCTTTCTACTGGGTGTGTGTCTGTCCTGGCACCTCCTCAGGCCCAATCGTCCCCTTCCCGTGTGCCCAAGGGTCCCCACAGGACCACTAGAGCACCCCACCACCTCTGGTGTGGGGTGGCCCGGGGTCAGCACAGTGATCTCCTCTGTGTGCCCAGGTGCTGGGTCAAGTCTAGGGATAGGATGGGGGGGGGGGGGTAGGGACCTTGTCAAGTGAGCTGAGGTGGAAGGGGGACTCCTGGAAGGCCACAGGGAACCACAGCCCAACCATGAGAGGACCCCTGGGTCCATGGGAACGCGTGCAGCTTCTCTCCCCTGGTTCCTCCAGCTTACTCTGCCCATGTGAGCTCTGCACACAGGCTCTGCTGCCTGTCACCTGCTTGGCTAACCTGGGCCAGCAGCCTCAGCCACCAGCCCGCCCAGAGCTCAGGTTCAAAGGCCTAACCACAGAGCTTGTGATCTAGAGTTAGGCGGCTGAGTTGCCAGAGAGAACGCAAGAAACTCAAGCGGCCTCTGGGAAGAGCCGACCCTGCAGCATTACTCAACTGTTCCGTTGAAACTCAAGTATAACTGGCAAACCTGTTTCTTTATTTGCCAAAACCTGGCAGCACTTGTAGGAGGGAGCCCAGTGGGCAGAGGGCTAACGTGGAAAGGGAGAGCCCAGGACCTGCCTCCTGCCATCTCTGCCCGCTCAAGTGCACCCCTGACTGCATTCCAGCCCACAGGCAGAGCTGGGTGGGCAACACCCCATCCTCACTGGGGAACTGTCCATAGCTACAGGAGCACCCAGAGAAAGCCCCAGTGTGAGGCAGCACGGAGAACACCCAGCTGACCTCAGGCACCTGTGGGGTCACTCTGCTGACCCGCGCTCTGGGGTCCTTGCCCTTGGCAAGCAGCTGTGCCGGCAGTGACCCTGTGACCCTCACAGTAACTGAGCAGGGTGTAGAACTGCTGAGGTGCCTCTCTGTCTTTCCATGGAGAGATGAGGACTGTCCACTGCCTGTCGCCCTGGCCCACTCGCCACCCAAGTGCTCAGGGGACGACCAGTCTACCTCAGCTGGCCCTGGGAGGCAGGCCTTGGTGGCCCAGCTATCTGGGGGTTGCCCTGCAGAAGGTGAGCCAGGCTGAGCGGCCTGCACTCTGCACACCTGCCCAGTGGTTACCTAACTGACCCCCGGAGCCCTTGAAGCTGCCAGTGAGCGGCGCAGTCAGATTCCTGCAGCCTGGGGCCCGGAGCCGGAGCTCCAGGAGGGCGGTGGGTTGTGTGGTGCCTACCTGGACAATGACAAGAAAAGGTGTTTATACAGTCTTTTCCCACACTGTCACAAGGCACGGTCTAAAGGGGACCCCGGCCAACACAACCTGGACGTGGTCTCCCGGACCCAGGCCCCGCAGCCAGTGAGAGGAGGAGGAGGTGAGCAGTGCACAGGACACAGCACTCCCCGCCTGCTGCCCTCCCCGCCACCCATCTGGGCCCCAGTTGTGCCGAACCCCAGGGGGAGGTGGGGCGCACCCACCAGCCGCAGGAAGAGTCGTGATAAACCTGCTCTCCAAGATGCGGTGGGCCCGCAGGCTGGGCACAGACCCTTGTCATCTTCTCCTGCTTTGAGAGGAAACAGGCCCAGAGGGGCTCCAAGGGGCTCGGTGTGCAATAAGCTGCCATACGGACACACCTGCTTGGAGCCTCTTACCTGGCACCCGGAACCACTTGATCTTCTAAGAAGCCCAGAGTCCTGGAGTGACTCGGAGGTGCCCAGCCCGTGCCTTGACTCCCGTGGGTGCTACCCAGCTGGCAGGTGCTCCTCCCTCCTCCCTCCTCCCTCCTTTCTGTGCCACATGCAGGTGGGAGCTGGTCTGGATGGAGCAGAGGTGCCAGGAGCTCCTTAGACAAATGTTCCTTGTTCAGTTCCTGCCAGATAGAAGCCCGGGGAGTAGAGGGAGTGTGCCACCCCATAGACTGCTTCGTGAAGGCGGTATCAGTTATTGATGTGCGTGCATGTGCGTGAATAGATGCACACACACGTATGTACATGCAGTAGATGGGAATGTATCTCATGCAGGGTCAATGTGCCACATGTAAGGACGGGTGTCTTTTCATGAAAATGGTATCAGTTTCACATAAATATGTTGTATATCCCTTATCTGAAATGTTTGGGACCAATGGTTTAGCTTTGGGACTTTTTAAAATTTTGGATTTGCATATACACAAGATAACTTGGAGATGGAACTCAAATCTAAGCACAAAACTCAGTTGTGTTTCACAGATACCTTACACACATGGCCTGCAGGTTGTTTTACACAAGGCTTTTAGTGAGCCTGCATTTTGACTAATTCATCCCACGAGGTCAGGGGTGGAATTTTCCACTTGTGTTGTCGTGTCATCACTCAAAGTTTTGGATTTTTTAGATCATTTCAGACTTGGGGTTTTCTGTGTGTGCATATGTGTACATTCATGTCTACAGACCTACGTGCATATTTAGATGCATATGTTTATCCATAGACACACATGTGGGTATGGAGTTATCACGTGGGTCCCAGCCAAAGATGTTTCTCTTTTCTATTCTGTTTACTTCAAGAGACAGAAAGAGTAACAAGCCAAAACCCTTGGCTCCGCAGGAAACAGGGTGACAAACACCTCCAACGCAGGATGGGGAGGTCACAGGGCGGGGACGGTGTCCCCCGCAGGCCGCAGGCACTGCAGATGTCCAGGAAAGAGGCCGGACTCAGGAGCCTGAAAGCCTTGGCAAGCTCCCCAGGCCCGCCGATCCTCCCCTTCCTTATCTGTCTTACAGTAACAGAACAGGAGCCGCCTCTGGGGGCCACTTCCAGATTAAACACGACAAGGAGACCCTTCCTCTTCCTTGCTCTCACAACAAAGGTTTTTAACTCCCAGAAAAAGCCCGAGCTGTCCCCAGCATCCTTGGCCCCACCCTCGAAGCCTGCAACTTAACAACAAAACAGAGACAAAAACTTAAAAGAAACAAAAACACACACGCAGAGCCCGCCCCGTCCCATAGCGTGCGTAAAATATACACAGGAAGGAAGTGGCGGGGTGACTCAGGGAGGCAGGGCTGTGGCGTCTCAAGGAAAGGAGTCGGATTTTCCGACCAGCCTGCCCTGGCCGTGGTTTTGAGCAAGACTTCAGCAGGGGCCCTGGCCACCCCGCCCCACCGGCCGCGGGCTTGCTAGGACCCCGCTGTCTAGACGGGTGGGGGGGTTGGCACCGAGCAGGCTGTGGTGGGAGGCGTGGGGGGCTGCCCTGTCTGCAGGGCTGAGCCAACGGGTGGAGCTCTGGGAAGTCCTTGGCTCTGGTGGTCCCAGCCCACAAGCTTGCTTTTCATTTCTGGCGTAAGCAGCTTTGCACCCAGCCGGCTCAGCCCTCTGGAGCCAGGGCAGCTCCCAGTGTCTCAGGGCAGAACTCCTAAGTCCTTCCTGGTCTCTGTGACCCTGAGGGCCTGCAGGCAGGACCCAGCCTGAGCCAGCCTCCCCGCCCCCACGCCCCAGTCCCAGCCTCCCCTGCGGTCCCAGCCTTTGCGCCATCAGAGGCAGGCACCAGACTGCTCCCTCCCTTTGTCTCTGCTGTTCTCTGCCCTGCCTCCCCGTCCTCTGTCCCCAGAGCCCAGCTCACTCCTCCCGGATTCTCCAGATGGAAAGTGTTTCCCTGGCTGACATGGACCCGGAAGTTTACATCCAGCTCTGGGATCCTGAGCGAGTCGCTCCGCCTCATTTTGCCATCTGTAGAATGGAGCCGCAGTAGAGAAGAGGTAATGAGTGCGGAAGGATGTGCCTGGCCCAGCCTAGCTGGGAGAGCGCCGACACCCATGGGGTTGACCCTGGTGTTGTCAGGCCTTTTATGCTCTCTGGATAATCTCTCAGGAGCAGGCGTGTTCTGACTCCTTTTCTCCTTAGAGCCTTCAAAATCTTTCCTGTAAACAGCAAGTGCAAAAAAAAAAAAAAAAAAAGAAGAAGAAGAAGAAGAAGAAGAAGAAGAAGAAGAAGAAGAAGGGGCAATGTCCAATGTCTCCTGGTGGCCTGGGTCCACTCTGCTCCAGGGAAGGCAGCTAAGAGCCCCCAGGAAGCCAAACAGCACTTCTAGGAGAGGCAAAGAGCAGCTGGGGAGTAGCTATGGCGGTGGCTACCAGGGATCAGCCTGGCACCAGTGTCCACTGCGCAGCTGGCCCTGGCCACAAAGGGGCAGGGCTGCACTGAAAACAAAGGCTCGGCAGACCTGCAGGGCAGAGCTCCGGGCACTGGCAGGTGCGTCTTTGAGATGACATTCCCCAGTCTGAGCCTCCAGGTGGACAGTGAGCCTCTCAGCCAAACGGATTCCAGCGCCCTCGTGCACAGGAGCCAGGGCCCAGGGGCCTGATCCCGGGACAGGGCGACAGCAGGGAGAGGGAGCCGGGTGCCTCCCCCTTCCTCTTCCAGCGATCAGCAAGGGAAGGAGAAAGAAAGGCCAGCGTCCCAGGGCCCTGCGGTGTGCTCAGAGGGAGACCCCCACAGAGGGCTGTGTGGTTGGCCCTTTACATTACGGGGTGAGTAGCCCGTCCTTGTGGTCTAAGGAGCCAGGTCACACGGACACAGGTGTGCGGGGAGAGAAAGGGCTGGACTCCGGCCAGTCCCTTGGAGATTCAGATCCTCAGCAAGCCAGGCCACCAGCAGGCAGGCAGGCCGGACGCCCTGTGGGCCTGCCTCCTGCTTCTAGTGGACAGGCCACAGTGCTCCGGGAGACAGATGCCCGGGGTGGGCACCCGCGCTGCCACTGGCGGCCAGTCACTTGCAAGTCCCAGACAGGCCCTTAAGGTTCAGAACACCCACTGAGTGTTTCTGGCTTTTCCCAAACAAAAGGGTTGTTCTCAGGCCACTCAAAAGAACAAGGCTGAGAGGATAATGCCTGGCCCGGAGCTGACAGCAAGGCTGGCCTTGGACAGATGCCCCCAGTCTTGAGGCCCAGGGAGAGGGACGCCTTCTAAAGCAAGTGTTAGGAAGGTGACCTTTCAGAGTAGGTGACTCCACCCCAGGGTATGTCCCACCTGCCACGGATGCCCCGACCCCACCCCCATGCACTCAAGGTCATGGCCAGCTGGTTCTCCCCACCGGCTGGTTCTTCTGCACCACCTGTCATGACTCCCACCTCAAAGCCAGCCCTCGCTGCCGCCCCTGTTCACCAAGGTAGAGTCACCAGGACCAGATTTGCTTTCTTGCTTGAAGCAAACAGCACATCCAGCCAAGATTTGTGAACAGGAGGTCAGACAAGGAAGGATGGGGTCCCTGAGAGATGGGAAATGGATAGAGAGCCGTGCTCCCTGAGAGCATGTGCGGGCTACAGAGCAGACGGGGTCCCAGCAGAACAGAGTGGGTTCCCTGTGTGCAGGCAGGGGACAGAGCCGAAAGTCCAGGCAGACCAAAGTGGTCAGTTTTCAGGACGCTGCACGAGGTCCCCTCAGAGATGCAGCACGTGAACAGCAGCCGGGGCTCCCCGGGGCTCCCCCCGGCCAGACTGGACAGCTCCTGATTCGCTGGGCATCGGGCACAGTACTCAGCAGGTAGCCCAGACTCAGCCCTGGGCTGAGCAACGCTCCAAACCCACTTCCCACGTCGTAAAAGCAAGCCCCAACAGGCTCAGATGGTTTCTAAGTGACTGCATTGCCTGTCAGAAAAAGCTCAAGACTCTTTATGAGGATACAAAAATATCCCACATCCAAAATACACAACGTCCAGCATCCTGGACAGAAGCAGGAAAACACGTCTGGCGATGAGCAGCAGCGGGTCGGGCCGGGCGGCTGGCGCAGAGGCTCGTGTGGAGGGCAGAGGTCTCGTCTGGCTGGGAAAACAGAGAGGAGACAGGTGGCCAGGAAGGGCCCCCCTCTCCCAGTGCCTGAGCTCCTGATAAGAGCTTGGGGACGGTGAAGATGTCATTGAACACTTGAAAGCAGCAGGAAAAACACAGCTCAGCCCCACTTCGCCCGCCTTTCTGAGAACAGCGGCACGAAAGGGTTTTCACACCGGCTGTAGTTTCTCTAGTCTTCCTCTCCGTTGTGAAATGAACTCTGCAGAAAGTGTTTAAGCATAAAGAGCGTGTAGCAAGCTGTTGGAAAGCCAACACTCAAGTAACCACCATGCACAGCCGCCTCAGTGTGCCTCCTCCCTCCCGGCGCCCTGCCCCAGGTCTCTGCCACCTGGGAGCCCCAGGCAGCACTTCCTGTAGCTGCTTATAGCTTATCACGTCAACAAGTGTCCTTGCACGCTAAGGGCCTATCTGCACGGACGTGGATTCATGCCATGTCTGCGTGGCGTGGTTTTAGATCTGGCTCCTTTCTGGCGATATATTGCTTTGAAGATGTAACCGAACTGCTCTGTGCATCTGAAATTCAATTTTGCTGCAGTATAAAATCCATTGTATACTATGCATTTTAGGGTCCATTTTCTATTGCACCCAGTCTTAGTTCGGTTGCTATAACAAAGACACCGTAGAGTAAGCAGCTGAAACAACTCTATTTCTCCTTCTGGAGGCTGGGTCAGATCAGAGTGCCAACCAATCACTTTCCTAGCTTGTAAGCAGCTGCCTTCACGAGAAGAAGAGAGAGACAGAAAGTGGAAGCAAGCCCTCTCTCTTCTTCTTTTTTTTTTTTTTTTTTTTTGACAGGCAGAGTGGACAGTGAGAGAGAGAGACAGAGAGAAAGGTCTTCCTTTGCCGTTGGTTCACCCTCCAATGGCCGCCGCGCTGCGGCCGGCGCACCGCACTGATCCGATGGCAGGAGCCAGGAGCCAGGTGCTTTTCCTGGTCTCCCATGGGGTGCAGGGCCCAAGCACTTGGGCCATCCTCCACTGCACTCCCTGGCCACAGCAGAGGGCTGGCCTGGAAGAGGGGCAACCGGGACAGAATCCGGCGCCCCAACCGGGACTAGAACCTGGTGTGCCGGCGCCGCTAGGCGGAGGATTAGCCTAGTGAGCCGCAGCGCCGGCCTGCCCTCTCTCTTCTTATAAAGACAATTATCCCGTACGAGCATTCCACCTGCAGGGGCAGTCACCACCCAAGGTTCCCACCTTCAAATACATCACATGGGGGTTAGGATCTCAGCATATGAATTTGGGGAGAGGATACATATGTTCAGTCCAAGGCAGGGGCTATGATGAACATACTGCTAAAATATATATATATTTCTTTTCTTTTTTTCTTTTTTTCTTTTTTAAACAGGCAGAGTGGACAGTGAGAGAGAGAGAGAGACAGAGAGAAAGGTCTTCCTTTGCCGTTGGTTCACCCTCCAATGGCCGCCGCGGCTGGCGCGCTGCGGCCGGCGCACCGCGCTGATCCGATGGCAGGAGCCAGGTGCTTATCCTGGTCTCCCATGGGGTGCAGGGCCCAAGCACCTGGGCCATCCTCCACTGCACTCCCGGGCCACAGCAGAGAGCTGGTCTGGAAGAGGGGCAACCGGGACAGAATCCGGTGCCCCAACCGGGACTAGAACCCGGTGTGCTGGCGCCGCAAGGCAGAGGATTAGCCTAGTGAGCCGCGGCGCCGGCCCTAAAAATATATATTTCTAAGAAATACACATCAACATGTAGCTAAGAATGTTACTCCTCCTATCGTTTTTTATCAGGCAGGTTTAGTTGGGGCTGCTGTTATGGTGCAGCAGGTTAAGCCACCACTTGCAGTGCCAGCATCCCATATGAGCACCGGTTCTACCCAGCTGCTCCACTTCTGATCCAGCTCCCTGCTAATGTGCCTGGGAAAGCATCAGAAGATGGTCCAAGTGCTTGGGCCCCTGCACCCACATGGGAGACCCAGAAGAGGCTCCTGGTTCCTGACTTTGGCCTGGCCCAGCCCTGGCTGTTGTAGCCATTTGGGGAGTAAACCGGCAGATGGAAGATTGTTTTTAAAATGCTTATTCTGCATCACTTGAAGTGATCTTATTATTTTCCTTTTAATCTTATGTACTATGTAATCTTATGTAATGCGTAATTGTATGTAATTTAATGCTCACCTAAGAAAACATCTTTATTTTCTAACGTTAATCCTTGCATTCCTGGAATAAATCCAAGTAATTGCACATTATGCCTTTTTTATATTGCTGATTTTTTTTTTTTTTTACAGGCAGAGTGGACAGTGAGAGAGAGAGAGAGACAGAGAGAAAGGTCTTCCTTTGCCGTTGGTTCACCCTCCAATGGCCGCCGCGGCCTGTGCGCTGCAGCCAGCGCACCGCGCTGATCCGATGGCAGGAGCCAGGTGCTTCTCCTGGTATCCCATGGGGTGCAGGGCCCAATCACTTGGGCCATCCTCCACTGCACTCCCTGGCCATAGCAGAGAGCCATATTGCTGAATTTTTATTTGTCATTTTTACATCCTTGTTCGTGAGTATCTTTGATTACAAATTGTGTTTTTCAAATTTCTTCCATCATATTTTCATACATTGCTATTCTGGATTCGTAAGATGACGGGAAATATACGCTGAGCGATTTGTGCAAGATTGCTCATCCTTGCTTTCCTAAATGTGTGGTTGAATTTGCTCCTAGGAAAGCCAGTGCAGCTTGGTGTTCTTTATATAAGGAATTTTGCCTGTTGATTAACTTTCCTTGGGACTATTTCTTATTTTACGTTTTTGGCGATAAATACCTTTTTAGCTACCTATCTGTCACACTTTTGGCAGCAACTTGTTCAAAATGTCCTCTGCTTATCATGGTCCCTGTGGAGCCAGAATTGGTGGCCCCCCTCCCCTCACCATAGCACTGTTCATGTGTCGGCTCTCTCTCTTGAACACTGTTAGGAGAGGTAGATCCACTGTGTTCACTTTGCAGCGAAGTAAATGTTTATTTGGCTGGTTTCTTCTGATCGTTTGTTTTCCATTTCTTAATTTCTGCTCTTATCATACCTGTGTCTTCTGTTCTTTCATTAGTTTAACTTATTATTCTTTTTCTAACATCCTTAAGTAGATAGTTAGTGTAAGGGTAATAAACTAAATTATCATTGGTTTTTCAGTCTTTATCTTTTCCTTCTACTAGAGCTAAAAAGTTTCCCCAAAAGTACAACTTTAGCTGCTTCCAACAAGCTGTGACATAAAATATATGGAATATTTGCATTGTAATTAACTTCACAATTTGTATTCCAATTCTTCAACCCTTGGGTTATTTAGCAATACACCTTTGCCATGGTCCCATGTTTCTGCCTCGTCTCTGTGGGCTGTCTTTGGCTAAGAGATCTTTTTAGTTCTTTAATTCTCATGCTCCCCACACCCCTGAGTGTTCAGTGTGTGCCTCGTTGTTAAAAGGAAAGCTCTTGTCCTGACGGTTGATGTACAATGTAATACTTTATCCATTTTAGTATTTTTTTTTGTTCTAGTAACACTGGTTGAACTCTGTAATTAACACACAATTATTCTTAGGTGTTTAAATTTTAACTGAAAAGTGATCCCTGTTAGGAATTTGGAAAACATTATGCTGAGTGAAATAAGCCAATCCCAAAGGGACAAATACCACTTGTTCTCCTTGATAGGTGACAACTAACTGAGCACCAAAAAGGAAACCTGTTAAAGTGAAATGAACACTATGAGAAACGGTGACTTGATCAGCCCTCACCCTGACTGTTGATGAGCAGCTTAATATGTTATCCCTCTTAGTATTTTTTTTGTTTGTTCTACTTAATACTTTTGGTTGAATACTGTAATCAATACACAATTCTTCTTAAGTGCTGAAACTTAACTGAAAAGTGATCGCTGTTAAATATAAGAGTGGGAATAAGAGAGGGAAGAGATGTGCAATTTGGGACATGCTCAAGCTGACTTACCTCAAATGGTAGAGTTAGAAACATACCAGGGGATTCCAATTCAATCCCATCGAGTTGGCATGTACCAATGCCATCTCACTAGTCCCAGTGATCAATTTCTGTTCACAATTGATCATAATGATAAGACTAAGAACCAAAGGGATCACATAAAGAATAGTGTCTGCAAATACTAGCTGATAGAATCAAAAAGGGAGAGAATGATCCAACATGGGAAGTGAGATACACAGCAGACCCATAGAAAGGCAAATGTCCTAACAGCACTCTGGCCTCAGAATCAGCCCTTAAGGCATGAGGATCTGGCTGAAATGCCCATGAGAGTATTTCAGGCATGGAAAGCCAAGACACTCTGGGGGAAAAAAAAAAAACTAAATGAAAGATCTCCACGAGTGAGATCCCAGTGGAAAGAATGGGTCATCAAAGAAGGAGATACCTTTCTCTGAAGGGAGGAGAGAACTTCCACTTTGACCATGGCCTTGTCTAAATATGATCAGAGTCAGTGAACTCAGGGGGCTTCCATAGCCTTGGCAGCTCATGACAAGAGCCTTGGGTGATTACTGATGCCATAAACAAGAGTGTCAATTTGTTAAGTCAACAACAGGAGTCACTGTGCACTTACTCCTCCTGTAGGATCTTTGTCCTTAGTGTGCTGTATGTACAT
Organism: Oryctolagus cuniculus; assembly: GCF_051225735.1. NCBI lineage: Eukaryota > Metazoa > Chordata > Mammalia > Lagomorpha > Leporidae > Oryctolagus > Oryctolagus cuniculus. The sequence continues at coordinate 12,416,836 of NC_142878.1, read as the reverse complement.
TGAGATCTAATGCTATAACTAGTACTCAAACAGTATTTTTCACTTTATGTTTCTGTGTGGGAGCAAACTGTTGAAATCTTTACTTAATGTATGCTAAACTGATCTTCTGTATATAAAGAGAATCGAAAATGAATCTTGATGTGAATGGAAGGGGAGAGGGAGTGGATAAGGGGAGGGTTGCGGGTTGGAGGGACATTATGGGGGGGAAGCCATTGTAATCCATATTCTGTACTTTGGAAATTTATATTCATTAAATAAAAGTTAAAAAAAAGATACTGATAGAAGCAAAAATAATATATACCTGCCTAAATACATATTCACACATAAGTGGGTACATTAAAAACCTTGTAGAAAAATAAAGACATAAGTTTATTTTAAAAAAGGAAAATAGAGTATTTTCAGTTTTTGAAATTTTTAATATATTTAATTGCCTTTACCTTTCAATTGGGTTACTTAACATAGTCACACTTAATGAAATCTCTTACACGTTTTGATTTAAGTCTACCCTTTTGCTGACATTGCTTTCAGTTTCTCCACCTTTCTCTGGGTCCCGTTAGCTGCTTCAGGAGTGCTGTTGGTACATTTTCCCTCTGTCTCGTTGGACAGTACACTTTCTTTTCTCGCCTTTATGGTTACCCTAAATGATAGGCCATGTTTACAAAGCCAGACCTTTGACACTTAATAAGTTACTTACACAGTAATAAGTTCCTGGAAATCAGAAATTCTGAGCGAAAATGCTAGCTGGAAGCCAATATTCTGACATTTAAGTGCAAAAATGTATAATGTACCACACATCAACCCATACCCCCAATTATTTTTCTAAAACATAACTAACACCCAGTGAAATATCTATGCAGATCACAAACTAGCAGGCTAGGCTATAAAAAATTATCACAATGTCTAAATAAGATGGCGCTGTGGAATCCCGTGGTTCCCACCAATGATGACAGTGACACCTGTCCTACCTGGCAGTTCCTGACATCTAATGGTGTTGAGTGACGTATCATTTGCTCATTGGCCATTTGAACCATTTCCTTAGCAATTTGTCTATTCATATCCTTTTCCTATTTTTAGAAATAATTCATTATTATTATTATTATTATCCTAGCTATGAATCCCTTGTTAGGTATGTCACTTTCTCCTTTTTGAGAGCAATATTTTCTGTCATTAAGTAGGGCCTTTTCACTATCTCAATGATGTCCTTTGAAATACTGCTCCACTTCCAATCCAGCTCTCTGCTGTGGCCTGGGAAAGCAATAGAAGATGGCTCGAGTCTTTGGGCCCCTGCACCCTCATGGGCGACCCAGAAGAAGTTCCTGGCTCCTGGCTTCGGGTTGGCACAGCTCCAACCAATGCAGCCATCTAGGGAGTGAACCATCAGATGGAAGACCTCTCTCTCTGCCTCTGCCTCTCTTTCAAATAAATAAAAAAAAATTTTTTTAATTTTAAAAATTAAAAAAATACAAGGCTGTGGGGAGCAACTCAGACTAGACTGTTACTGGAATTAAGACTTATTCTATGCATCTGCTCTCCCACAATATGGCGCTGGGAGAGGAGAAAACAGCTTCTACACAGCTGCCTCCAGTTCAACCAATAAACAGCAGGACCTGCTCCTGATTGGAGGAGAGCAGTGTACTCGGCGTGTGGGTAGCAGAGTTGGGATTGGTGGAAGAGGACTATAAAGGAGGAGAGAGACAACATGCACGAGGAACATCTATCTGAAGGAACACCTGAGCAGCCCCCGAGAGAGCCAGCCAGCGGTGTGCCACTCCCCCGCAGAAGTGGGGAAAGTGGCTAGGGGGAACCGCCCTTCCACGGAGGTGGAAGGGACGGTAGCCAACCCGGGAAGAACCAGCAGCAAACCCAGGGAGGGCCGAGCAGACAAAAGAACAGCACAGGGTCCAGTGTCGCTCCTCCACGAAGAGGGGGAGCGACATAATGGTGCCGTGACTCGGATAGGAAGCCTAGGCAGGGTTTAGTGTCGTTCCTCCACAAAGAGGGGGAGCGACAAAGGCCGTGAAGAATTATCCCATATGCTTTCTTCTTACAGCTTTCTAGTATTATCTCTAACATTTGGGCCCTTGATATATTCTGAGTTAATTGGATGTAAGGATGGATGATCTGGCTGGCACCGCGGCTCAATAGGCTAATCCTCCACCTGCGGCACTGGCACACCAGGTTCTAGTCCTGGTCGGGGCACCAGATTCTGTCCCGGTTGCCCCTCTTCCAGTCCAGCTCTCTGCTGTGGCCAGGGAGTGCAGTGGAGGATGGCCCAAGTGCTTGGGCCCTGCACCCCATGGGAGACCAGGAGAAGCACCTGGCTCCTGCCTTTGGATAGGTGTGGTGCACTGGCCACAGCGACCATTGAGGGGTGAACCAATGGTAAAGGAAGACCTTTCTCTCTGTCTCTCTCTCACTGTCTAACTCTGCTTGTCAAAAAAAAAAAAAAATGGAAGATCTCTCTTACCCTCTCTATCTCCTCTTCTCTCAGTAAGTCTCTCAACTAAGTAAATGCAACTTTTTTTAAGATTTATTTATTTATTCGAAAGTCAGAGTTACACACACACACACACAGAGAGAGAGAGAGAGAGAGAGAGAGAGAGAGGAGAGAGAGAGGTCTTCCATCGTTGGTTCACTCTCCAATTGGCTGCAACGGCCGAAGCTGTACCCATCCAAAGCCAGGAGCCAGGAGCTTCTTCCAGGTCTCCCACACAGGTGCAAGGGCCCAAGAACTTGGGCCATCTTCTATTGCTTTCCCAGGCCACAGTAGAGAGCTGGATCGGAAGTGGAGCAGCCAGGTGTCGAACTGGCGTCCATGTGGGATGCCAGCACTTCAGGCCAGAGTGTTAACCTGCTGTGCCGCAGCGCCAGCCCAAGTAAATTCAATTTTAAAAAAAAGTTAAAGACCTTGAGTTGGAAATGTTTTCTGTGTCATCCTGGTGAGCCTGACACAGTCAGAGGATGGCAAGAGGGTCAGAGCCCAGAGATGGGCCACAGTGCGGGAATCGCGAGTCCTGGGTGGAGAGGGATTTGACAGCGCTACACTGCTGGTCCCAGAAAGGGACCAGGAGCCGAGGAAAACTGGCAGCCCCTGCAGCCTGGGAGAGGCCAGCAAACAGTTCTCTCCCAGCGCTTCCGGGAGGCATGTGCTCCCGCTGACACGTTCATTTCGGAGTCTGACCTCCGTGGCTGTAAGGTAATAAAGTCGTGTTTGTTTAAGCCACTGATCTGTTGTGGCAGCAACAGGGAGCGATGCAGCCACCCCGCATTCCTTTTTGTTGCTGTTATTCATTCTTTCTGAACTCCTTTTAGACTTTGGGGGCTACACGGCTCTTAACTGCCCTCACATAGCCTTTGTTTCTGGCTTCCTGGACCGTATTTTCCAATCCTTCTCTTGGCTCCTGTTCTTGCTCCTCAGAAGTCTGAGATCTCCATCACGACTTTGAGGTTTCGGCACCTTCCAGGGACAGCGGTCACTTCGGTTCACCTCGGTCTCATGGTTGCTCCCTTTGGTTGCCTGTTTACACACACACACGTGAAAGACAAGACTTGTGCGCGCACATAGTTGGCAAGGGCCCACCTTGTGGTTTCTGGGTCTGTTTACTTAGCAGGTCTCTCCCTTTCCTGGGAAGTGGGTCTTGGGCAACGCCGACGGGGTGAGTCAGAGTAACTGGAAGCCTCCTCCAGAGGGTGCCAGGCCTCTCAGCCCCACAGGAAGACCCAGCGGCTGAGATCTGTGCTCTCACGGATGCCAGCCCTGCGCCTGGGCTCACTTCCATGTCTTAGCGAGATGTCTTACTCACGTCTGGCTGTTGTAACAGAGCACCACGGGCTGCATGGCTTACAGACATCAGAAACCCACTCCTCACGCTCCTGGGGACTGGAACTGCAGCCCAATTCTCCAGCAGGGAGAGGCTCCCTTCCTGTTCATCTTCTCACCGTGCCCTCTTCACAGATGAGCCCCTGTGATAAAGGCGCTGATTCCAGCAGAGGCGGCCCCCACCCTCATCACCCATCACCTCCTGCAGTTCCCACCTCTTACCCTGTCACAAACGCACAGATCATTAGTTCTCACTGTTAGCCCATTGTTTGAGGCCTGGAGGAGCCCGGGGTTAGCCGCAAGCAAAGAGCGCACCTGTTCCACGGACAACCCCTGTGTCCACACCCCCAAGCACCATCCCTGGCCCGCTCCTGTTCTCAAGCTGTGGACGCCGAGCTCGCCCGTCCACGGAAGCTGGGACGGCAGCGCCTCTTCGCAAGGCCCTCCTGCCCAGCACCTGCAGTCACTCCCGACACTCCCTGGGCTGCAGTCACCTCTTTTTTATTTTCTGGAGCCCATGATAGCCATGCGCCCACTGAAACTCACCATCCTCCCCCTCCGCTCTAATTGGGATCCTGCGATTTGGCCGTGTCCAGAGAGATTGGAGAGCAAAGAAAGTAACAGGGACCCAGTGATGAAAGCCTGGGGTTACTGCCCCTCCCCCACCACTGCCTTCATATTGAAGACTTCTTTTTCTTGGATTGTTTTTGGTCTTTTTTTTTCTTCCCTCCCCTTTTGCTTTTTTGTTTTGTTTTCCTGTCCTGTTGGAGGGCACCTGTTTCTCCATCACCTCCTTTGCCCAGGGTGAAGTGGGGGCCTACCCGTTGCCTGTCTCTTGAGGGGTGCCTTGGTCTCACTGCAGCCTCAGACGTGTCCCTGTGCTCCAAGGATCCCCAAGCTGAGTCCCTGGGTGGAGGGGAGGTGGGGAGGGTAGTGAGGGAGTGCGAGGGGCAGAGGGATGAAGGAAGCCAGAGAGAGACTACAGTGCTTGGCGGGGTTCTTATTTTTTTTTAAGAATTATTTATTTAAAGTCAGAGTTATACAGAGAGAGGAGAGGCAGAGAGATAGAGAGAGGTCTACCATCCACTGGTTCACTCCCCAGTTGGCTGCAACGGCTGGAGCTGCACCAATCCGAAGCCAGGAACCTGGAGCTTCTTCCGGGTCTCCCATGTGGATGCAGGGGCCCAAGGACTTGGGTCATCTTCTACTGCTTTCCCAGGCCATAGCAGAGAGCTGGATCAGAAGTGCAGCTGAGACTTGAACCGGCACCCGTATGGGCTGCCGGCACTGCAGGCAGCGGCTTTAACCACTATGCTACAGCACTGGCCCCTAAGTTATTTTTAAAAAGAAACTTTTTTGTATAAATAAAAGAACATAGGAGGTGTCCCAGCTCTGGGGGAAAATAGCAAAAGGGATGCTCAGTCTGCCCTCTGCACCCCCAGGCAGGCACAGTGCTCTGGTCTGTGCATCTGACTCACAACAAGGACCTCGCCTTAGCTCAGCCTCTGGCCCACAGGGACACTCATAACTACTGGCTGACTTCCGGGGGAGGAACATAACTGAATGAGATCTCCCTGCACGTGGGGAATCGGTTAGCATTGCCTCTGGCTGCAGGTCCAGGACTCGGGGCCCCACCTGCCTCCACTTCCCCATGTGAGGCTTCCTTTCCCAAGACCACCTCGCGATGCAAGATGACAGCTGCAGCTCCAGCTCTCTCACCCACATTTCAGCCTGAAGCAGGAGAAGGAGGAATAATGAGCTCACCCACTCCTCATCAAGTTACTTCTTGGGGTGGAAGTTGTTCGTGAGGTTGCTGCCCATACCCCATTTGCCAGAATGGGTCCAGACGCCAAGCGCAAAATCAAGCACTCCATTATTTAGGAGGGGGGCGTGTACGGGGGAGCTAGATGTGCCACCTCCTTGTGACTGGACTCCCACCAGTCCGGGGACGAGAATTTTGGAGCCGTAGTTCATTGATCATTTACTAGAACATCCGGTTTCAGTGTCGTTTTTAGCGACAGTGTTACCCAGGCCAGGGCAAAAGATCTTGCTCCAAATTGATTCAGAACAGAAAAGACACAGAAAGAGTCAGGGTAATCGGTGGGCAGATCTGGACTCAGACGTTGTGGGGTTCGAGAGAGGCTGTCAGTCTGAGTCGGCTGCAGAGAGGCAGAGGAAAAGCAAACAGAAAGCAACTCCATTTCCCAAGGCCTCTGCACAGCCCGCCCTTCCTCTCCTCCGACTTTCCGGCCGGGCCCCCGGGGGTCTGCCCCCAGCATTGGTCCTGCTGGAGCGAATGATGCTAGCAAGGCTGCTTGTGAAAGAGGAAAACAGTTCCCAAGCACCCTTGCCCAGCCCTGCCACGGAAACGTCATAAAAACAGCACCTCCCCCGCATTTCGGCGTTGCGTGTTTTCCTGAGGTCCACGTAGGGCTCTTGGCTGAGCCAGACCAGCCCCCATCTCCCCGGGGAGAGTCTGCCCGCTAGGGAGGATTCCAGACCAATGAGCCACACAAAGCCACGTCTGGTGACAGCTGGGAACACGGGATTCTGTGCAGCTGCGTCCTCTCCACTGCTGGCAGGCAGGACCGCCTGGCGGCCCTGGGGACAGTGGACGCTGGCAGTCCACTGGGAGGTGAGCCCCGGGGCCCACTCCCGCGGCCTCAGAGGACTTCCTGAACACACCACTTCTCCCCTTCCAGGTCTCTGTCATCTGGGAGCGCTGGGCCCTCAGCCTGAAGTCTCCAAGGTGTCCCAAGCCCACTGGCTTTGTTCCTCTACCCACAGTGGTGCCTCTGTGGGTCAGGGCCCCAGCCAGAGAGCTCCCCTCCAACCCCCCTCCTCATGGAACCCTCATTCTCTTTTCTGAAGCTGATGGGGACCCTTAGGAGGCATCAGCCAAGGGCCCTTCCAGGGTCAAGAGGCTGGGGAGAGGCAGAGATGGGAGTTGAACTTGCACCCCTGGCCCACAGGACAGCCCCCAACGCTCCTTGCCCCAGGATTGTCCTGTGAGCCAGCGGTGTGTCCTGGACACACGCCCCGCCCCCCAGGGGGTCTCACCATGGCCCCCCTGGGGGCGGGGTGCCTTCCGCCCAGTCAAGGACAGAGACACCTAGCTCATACTGAACGCACTCTTCCCACAAGGGCCCCAGATGTCCCTCGGGGTGAGGGGGACAAGCTCCCTCCCCTGGAGTCCAGGCAGGCGACACCATGTGACTCCGGAGGCCAGGTCACAAATGATGAGAGCATTTCTGCCTGGCTGTCTTGGGACGCTGCCCCTTTGAAATAGCCGCTGTGCCTTGAGGGAGCCCAGGCGGGCCTGGCAGAGGGAAGCCACAGACTGAGCACACAGCCCTCTACCCTGGTGTGGCCTCAGTTTCAGCATCTGTAAACTGGGCATCACAGAATCTTTCACTTGCCTGGGAAGGGCTCTGCCCAGCCCTGCATGCAAGGGGTGCCCACCATGGGCCCCCATGACAAGCACGGCCTCCTTGCCTGAAGGGTGGGGTGCACACCCTGGCTGCACCCTCAATTCCTGCTGCCTCCAGAGCAGGCCACATGACACCTCCTTCCCCTGCACCCCTCCCTGCCCTCCTCAGACCAGCTGGACGTGCCATCCATCCAAAGGGTGAGTGACACCTGGGCAGCAGGCAGGTGAGCAGTGATCTCATGAAGAACCTATTTCACCTGCTAGAAGACGTGTCTGCTCATCTGTCCACGGAGGCTTGGTACAGCGTATCCCACAGAAGGTCGGCTGGTGGCGTCAATAGATGAAGGTAGCTCCGTGCCCCCAGGGCCTCAAACCCACATCTCCGAGTCAGCTCCTCGTCGCCCTTTCTCCCACTCACCCCACCCATCACGTCCAGCCTGCATCCCCTGCAGTGCGCTTTGCACCCAACCCGTCACCCTGGTCTGGGACACTGCCACCTCTCTCCTGAATCCACCTGTGGCCTGCTGCTCCTGTACCCACCCAACCCTTCCTCTCTGTGGGCAGTGGTTGGGGCCGGTTACCTCTCAGCTGGGACTCCCGGAGGGTCACCAGCCTCCTGCAAGCCTCACTCCCCACTCCAGGCTCCCACCGCACTGGGCACACCACGCACCGCCATCGCAGGACCTAGGTCCAAGTTCTCGCTTCTGGAAATCCCTTCCCAAAGCCTTGCTAATTCACCTTTGCAGCACTTTAGTTAAACTTCCTGTGGTCAACAGGCCCCCCAGTCACCCTGCAGACCCCTGCCCCATTTGGGGTCCCCTCTCTTCGTCACTGGTTTCTATTTAATGTGATCCTCCCCGGCCCCACACTTGGCCCAGTCTGAGAGCATCCCTAATCCGAGAAGTTGAAACCCAAAATGCTCCAAAACTGAAATGTTTGAGGACCAATATGATGCCATCAGTGGAAAATTCCACACCATGGAACTCGTTTCATACATACCATTATTTTTTGAAAAGATGTATTTATTTATTTGAAAGTCAGAGTTACGAAGAGAAAAGGAGGAGAGGCAGGGAGGGGGAGGTGTCTTCCATCCACTGGATCACTCCTCAATTGGCCGCAACGGCCAGAGCTGTGCCCATCCAAAGCCAGGAGCCAGGAGCTTCTTCCGGGTCTCCCACATGGACACAGGGGCCCAAGCACCTGGGCCATCTTCTGCTGCTTTCCCAGGCCATAGCAGAGAGCTGAATCGGAAGTGGAGCAGCCAGGATTCGAACCAGCACCATACGGGATGCCGGTACTGCAGGCAGTGGCTTTACCTGCCACACTACAGCGCCAGCCCCCAAAACATACCATTATTAAAACTGTTGGCTCAAACTGCCTTCAGGCTATGTATATAAGGTAGAAGTGAAACATAAATAAACTTCATGTTTAGACTCGGGTTCTGTATCCAAGATATCTCATTATGTATATGCAAATACTCCTATATGAAAAAAACAAACAAACAAAAAAAAAACCTGAAGTTCAAAATCCCTGTTTCTACACTGCTGGGGAGGGACACTCAGCCTTGCTACCACCTCTCCTCGGTTCAAACCCAAGTGTGGGTTCAAATCCCAGCAACACGGGGCTGGTGTTGCAGTGCAGAGTTAAGCTGCTGCCTGCTATGCCAGCACCCCATATGAACATCAGTGAGTCTCAGCAGTTCTGCTTCTTATCTGGCTTCCTGCTAATGTGCCCGGGGAAGCTCAGGATGATGGCCCAAGTGCTTGGGTCCCAGTAGACACATGGGAGACTGGATGGGTTTGGCCCATTCCTGGCTGCTGTGGCCATTTGTGGATGAAAGATCTCTTTCTCTGTCATTCTGCCTTTTAGAGAAATAAAAACAAGATGAAGAAGAAGGAGGAGGAGGAGGAGAAAGAGGAGGAGGAAGAAGAGGAGGAGGAGGAGGAGGAGAAGGAGAAGAAGAGGAAGAGGAGGAAGAAGAAGAAGAAAAGAAAAAAAGAAACCCAAGTGTGCAAATGAAGCCAGGTTTTGTCCTCTCCTGTTCCACGGCCCGAGCTCCATTGTTTCCAGGGGAATCACGAGTGTGGGGAAGCTCCTTCCTCCTTAATGGCGAGGGAGAGGATGGTGAGCCTGGACGGGGAGGGGAGGAATCCCCAACCCGCACCTGCAGCTCCTGCGTCTGGGGGCCACCTCCCTCCGTGGGGCCCAGAAGCAATGCTGGCCACAGCGTGGGAGCCCCTGGCGGAGGGCGGAAGCTGCCGCTTGAATGGGTCATGCGCTCTCCACGGCTGTAATGGAACGGCTAACTTCACCGGAAAAGGTTCCTTTGGTTCCTGGCTCTGAAGGTGCGCAGTGCAAGCTGGCGGGCCCCGCTGGTTTGGCCTCTGGGGACAGTGTTCCTGCTGGCAGAGTCCCCAGGTAGAGGGATCACACGGCCAGGGACAGGGAGCTCACGTGTCTGTCTTCTGAAAAAGCCACCAGGCGCCAATCGCAGGGGCTCCACCCTTAGGACTTAATCCCATCCCAATCACCTCCCAGAGGCCCCACCTCTAAGCTCCACAGTCCAGAAGTCCTGGAACCCCGAGCCCAGCTCCCAGCCCCCTTCCCGTTTCCTGCCCTGGCCGACCAGACAGGACAGGTGTGATGCAGCGGGAGCACCCCTCCCAGCAGCCGGTGCCCCTCTAGCCCACAGCAACCCCACCCAGGCACACCCACCAGGGGTGAGTCAGCTCTGACTTGAGCCCCACCCATTGTCCTGTGCCCAGTCCTGCAAGGTTAGCACAGGTCCCAGTGCCCTTGAACCTCATCAGGGAACAGAGGGGGCAGGCCTGGGCCTGGTTCTGGAGCAGTGGGTGTCTTGGAATCACCTGGGGGCTGGCCTTAGCACCTGCGTGGGCAGGATGGCTCTGGGAACCCAAGGATTATATGGTGGTTTGGCACAGCTGATGGCAGGAGTGCAGATCCCCTGCCAGGTGGGGCACCCCCAACCTGTGGGGCTGAGGGGCCCCTTGTTTGAAGATGGAGACCAGCTCCCCTCCCAGGGTTTGGACAAGAGCAGCCTGGGCTGGGGGCTGGGGAGGACTTTGTTGGGCCTCTTCCCCCTACACCACTCCCTTACTGTTCTCTCCACAAAGGCAGGCCGAGGGGCTCGCGCTCTGCCGAGGTGCCCCTGCTGGGGTGAGGCTGAACCTCCCTGGGCACAGTCTCCAGGGAAAGCCCACCTGGTGACGCAGCCCTGGGCAGATCAAAGGCAGCTGCGTGGGTGAGCGTTCAGTCGACTGCCCAGGGCTTCCGGGCCTGGCTGCGGGCTCTTCCCGCCCACGGACGTCTGTGGCCGCCCTGGGGAGGAGGGGGCAAACTGGCGCTGCAGCAGAGTCTTCCTGCCTCTCAGCTCCTGCCTCCGGGGCCTGAGTCCTGCCCCGAAGTCAACCCCACGATAAGGTACTAGGCCCAGGGGACAAAGGAGGCTTGGAAGGGCCTTGCTGGCCACACAGGCATTGGGGCCCTGAGCTCAGGTCCTGGGATGGGGGAGTTCCTTTCCTGCTGGGGTCCAGGAGCCAGCGTGACCCTGCGCCAGGGGGTACCCTGGGGACAAGGGCAACAGCACAGATGGGAGCTCAGGTGGACCCACAGGCGGAGTGGCTCCTCCCAGGCAGGTACCCAAATGCCAGCAGCAGGCTTCACACCCGTGCCCCTCCTAACTTCCAGGCGGCCTGCTCCGGTCCCCATGCTGCTCCGTGCCGACACTGGAGGCAGCTCTGTTCTCTACCACAGTGGCCGTGCCCTGGAGGACAGCTCTACAGGGCTGGCAGTGGGGGTGGGGAGCTTGCAGGACAGCCCTGATCACCAGCCCCACCCAAGTATGGGGTGCTTTGCGGTGGGAACCTGTCCAGGCAAAGGCCTTATCCCAGAGATCAGGCAAATTACTGGGGAGCCAGGGGCTGGAGCCCCAGCACAGACGTGTGCGCAGCAGGCATCTTATTAGGCTAATTATGGGCTCCTGGGCCCGCCGGTGCTGCTTGAAACCCAGGATAAACTCAGGTGGGCTAAGCAGCTGCACATGTGGTTTCTGCAAGGCCTCCTTGCCAAGGGTGCCCAGGCTGGGGCAGGGGAGGAAGACGGAAGCAGTGAGGCAGGCGGGAGAAGCCACAAAAGACCCCACACCCAGCCCCAAACTCGGCCCCCCACCCCCTCTCGGTGAAGTCCCTTTCTCTGACGCCAGGGCTGTGTGGCAAGGCTGGGCCTGCTGTGGTTTGGTGCGAATGACAACCTTGTTCGTCAGATCAGCGTTTCCCGCACTGGGATGAGCTCAGTGAGGCCTGGAAACCTGGCCTCCTCTCACAGATGGGGAAACCGAGGCTTGGAGACACCAAGTGATTTGCTGGCACAGCTGTCAGAGTCAGGACCGAGAAGCAGCCGTGGCCCTACCAAGGAGAGAGGCCCAGAACTACCCCCAGCACAGAATGGGGAGCCCCAGGGCCCCTCCCTTGGTGGCAAGTGACAAAGGCACCTGCAGGGGTTCTGGCCTGGGCCTCTTGGCTCAAAGCCTTCAGGGGCGTCACTGGGGAGGGGCGGGCGCCAGGTCCCAGGGTGGCACATTGGGCCCAGTCAGGTAATTAGCTCCTTGGCCAGGCACAGCTGGGGCTCCCTGCCCTGGGCCCACCTCCCACCTGATCACCTGGCAGATGGGCACCTGGCTCAACTCCACCCAATCCCTTGAGGATGATCCCGGAGGCAACATCGAAAGGAAAACCTGGATTGGAGAAGCAAGCCTGTCCACGAGACTCGCTGGGGCAGAAAGGGGACCCTGCACTACCCTCAGCCCCAAGTGTGGCCCAAGGCTTCCACGGGAGGCCCCTCCCACTCCCCAGCCCTGCAGCCCCTGGCCAGCCTCATCGAGTAGACCTGTCACCCTCTGTCACCTGGCCAAGCTCCTCTCTGAACACCCAGGTCTGCCTCACAGCTCAGAGACTCCGGCACACCACCCCTCACTGCCTCCAGGGAGGTGGGGGGACGGGGAGGAGGCTAAGACAGAACCAGAGGCAGAACAGGACAAAAGGCCTCTCCCTTGGGGGCCACCATGAGCCACTTGAGAGCCCAGATCCCTCCCCAAGGTCCCTGCCTCTCCTGCCCTACCACCTCGACTCTGGGCTTTAAAACATTTTTTATTTAAAAGGCAGAGTTACAGAGAGAGGGAAAGACACAAGAGAGATCTTCTTTTAGTGGACTCCCCAGGGCTGGGCCAGGCTGAAGCCAGGGGCTAGGAGCCTTCTGGGTCTCCCATGTCGATAGCCAGGCCCCTGCGCCACGACAGACCTGGGCTTTTTAAGAAAAGGGTGGGGGAGGGCACATCAAGTTCCAGACTGGACGGAACAGGCCTGGCTGGATGTGCCCAGCTCCTGGCCTCGTGAAGTCAGAACGAAGGGCCCAGCTTGGTTTGCAGCAGTGGACGTAGCTGGGAGCGGCAGCAACAGCAGCCCCGGGACCCTGCTGGAACCCCCAGGCCCCGGCGAGCCCCCGACTTACTTAATCAGAACTCTGGGTTTGCACAAGCCCCCAGGGGATCCAGACAGCACCCACTGCGTGAGATCTCCGGCCTCAGTGTTCCCTTTCTGTCCTTGATGGCAGAGCCGTTACTCGCTGCCACCTGTGCTCCTTCTGCCCCCAGCCCTGCCGCAGACCAGGGCCCATGGCTGTTGCAGGTGTCAGAGACCCCAGCCCTGCTCTGAGGGAGCTGAGCGACAGTGGTCTCCACGGTGCTTCCAACACGGTCCTCACCTGGTCCTGTGCTCAGTGAGACAGACGGCACACCTGCGGGGGGTCAGGGCTTCAGGCATGGAGGAGGCATCTGTATCCCCTCACACCCAACAGAAAGGAGACGGAAAATGGCAGATGGCGAGGAGAGCGAGGGGACGAAGCAACAGAGGCTCCTGCAGGCTGGGGGGCGAGGGGCCCTGCAGAGGCGCGGCGTGAAGGGGCAGGTTGGGGTAGGCGTCCTGTGAAAGGGAGCAGCCCAGAGACTCAAGGGAGAGACACAAAGGCGAGGGGTGGGTGGGGAAGACCAGCCCTGGAGGACGCAGGATGGGGGCTGTGGGCGGTCCGCGCCAGCGTGTGGAGCTGGCGGCTATGGGGAACGTGCTGAAGAGGACTAGCAGGAGGGGCGTTTCTAAAGCACCACCGTGGCTCAGGTGCACACGGAACTCGTGGGCGCATTGCTGGACTGCGGCAGGGCAGCCCCGGGCAGCCAGGGGGCCCCCGGATTCCTGAGCCAGAGCAGCACGTGGAATTCCCCACAACCCTGCAGCCCTCGCCTCCGCTCCGATTCCATAGGACGTTGTCAGTGTCCCCAAAGGGCGCATTTGGTGCTCAAAATTCAGAGCTCGTTTTACTGAAAACTTTTAAATGAGTGTTCAGTTCACCGAAGTCACAACCCTGAAAGTCTAGTTCTTCCTCAAGCTTTTAAATCCAACGTACGAATGCTCTTATTGTAATTGTCACTTGCAGAGGAAGAAGACGACGTTCTGATTTACGAGTGTTTGTTCCATTCATACACTGTGTTAATTAAACCTCTTAAAAAAAAAAAAAAAAGACTTGGGTCCACTGCTGTGGCACAACGGGTTAAGCCACAGCCTGCAGCACTGGCATCCCATATGGGCACCGGTTCGAGTCCCAGCTGCTTTACTTCCAATTCAGCTCTCTGCTAATGTGCCTGGGAAGGCAGCCCAACCCTTGGGTCCCTGAACGCATGTGGGAGACTCAGAGGAAGCTCTTGGCTCCTGGCTTCAGCCTGGTCTAGCCCCAGCCGTTTCAGCCATTTAGGGAGTGAACCAGCAGATGGAAGACCTCTATCTATCTATCTATCTATCTTTTCCTTTCTCTGTGTAACTCTGCCTTTGAAATAAATAAAATGCATCTTTTTTTTTTTTTTTTTTTTGACAGGTGGAGTTAGTGAGAGAGAGAGACAGAGAGAAAGGTCTTCCTTCCATTGGTTCACACACACACACACACCCCACCAAACGGCTGCTACGGCCGGCATGCGGCGCCGATCTGAAGCCGGGAGCCAGGTGCTTCCTCCTGGTCTCCCATGTGGGTACAGGGCCCAACGACTTGGGCCATCGTCCACTGCCCTCCCGGGCCACAGCAGAGCTGGACTGGAAGAGGAGCAACCGGGACAGAACCGGCACCCCAACCGGGACTAGAACCTGGGGTGCTGGCGCCACAGGAGGAGGATAACCTAGTGAGCCATGGCACTGGCCTAAAATAAATCTTACAAAAATAATTTGTGCTGTCTGGTGGCCCAAGCCTACCCCAGCTGGAAGTCCAGCAGCAGTGACAGGGTAACAGAGGTCTCTAGACTGCATATGAATCGGAGTGGGGAGCAAGGTCCATCCACCAAGCACGGCAGCCCCCAGAGCCGGCTTCCAGCTAGACCTCTTCACGTCACTCAGCTTCCGTTACTGCAAGGAACTGCCTGAGACAGGCTCCCCTGGAGAAAGGACAGGTTTGTCTAACTCACGGGGTTGGAGGCTGCAGGTCCAAAGGGCATGAGCATGCTCTGGCGAAAGCCCCAAGGCAGAGGGCGAGCGCATGAGGATCACGTGGTGAGTTGGAAAGCAGGGGTGTGGGGAGCCAAGCTCAGGCTTCTGCATCAACCCTCTGGTGAGAACAGCCTTCCAAGGGAACACCCTCGATGACCTCGAGACCTGCAGCCGCCCCGGTTCCCGGCAGAAGGAGTCAGAAGCACAAAGGCTCCAAAGCAGCAGGGAGATTGGTGAGCTGGAGTCCCTGGGGGTGGGAGGGGCCGCAACCTGAGATGGCCTTGGAGGAGCTGCTGGAGACCCGGAGCCACGCGGCCCTGTCTTTGCCTTCCATGGGCCTTCCCCCAGCAACTTCTTTCTGGAGGGCATTAGGGACACGCTTTGGCACACCATGTTTGGAAATCTTTAAAGAATTCTATTCTAGGGCACCATGCAGTCCCAGAGCTGTTAGGATGGCGGGCCTTGGCCTGGGATGCTTGGGTTAAGAGCCCGAAGGAGCCACGGCCAACAGAGCTGCTGAGTGTCCAGGGGCAGAGGGTGGAGGCTCCACGCTAGCGCTGGCCCTGAGGCAGCCTTCTTACACTGGGACCCTGGCTCCGCCACCCACCAGCAGCACCTGCCCCCATTTTTTTTAAACTTTCATCAGATGGATTTTGACACGATATTAAGTAAATAAAAGTTGAAACTGTAGATAAAATGTGCAGTCTAGCCACCTGAGAAATACAAATCAAAAGCCCAATAAGATACCACTTCACTGGGGCCGGCGCTGTGGTATGGCAGTTAAAGCCTCTGCCTGCAGTGCCAGCATCCCATATGGGCTCCGGTTCAAGTCCCAGCTGCTCCACTTCCAATCTAGCTCTGCTGTGGCCTGGTAAAGCAGTGGAGAATGGCCCAAGTCCTTGGGCCCCTTCACCCGCGTGGGAGACCCGGAAGAAGCTCTAGGCTCCTAGCTTTGGATCATTGCAGCTCCGGCCGCTGCGGCCAATTGGAGAGTAAACCTGTGGATAGAAGACCTCTGTCTCTCTGCCTCTCCTCTCTCTGTGTAACTCTAACTTTCAAATAAATAAACAAATCTTAAGAAAAAAAAAAAAAAGATACCACCTCACACCCTTCAGGATGGCTTCTGCTGAAAAGACACGCGTTGGAGAGGCTGCAGGCAAAGTGGTGCTCTCATAGATCGCTGGGGGAGTGGGAGATGGTGCAGAAGCAAACAGCCCAGCGTTAATTCTTGAGTGATCCTATGACCTAATAATTCCACTCCTACTTATACCTCCAGACACAGGAAAACCTCTGTCCACGAAGAGACTTGCACACGAACGTCCATGCCGAAAAGCAGAATGGCAAATGGATTTGTAAAGTGTGTTCACATGAGAGATGATTACTCACACTTAACAGGGAATGAAACACCAAAGCAAGCCACCACGTGGATGAACCTGGCAAACACTGTGTTACCTGGAAGAAGCAGATGCAACAGCCTGTTGTATGGCTCCACTTCCATGAAATCTTCGGAAGAGGCAAGTCCATAGAGAGAGCAAGCAGGTTACCGGTGCTTAGACGTGGGCTCAGGGGTAGTGGGACGCGAGCTAAGGCAGGCAGTGTTTCTTGTTGAGGTTATGTCCCACACTGGCTGTGGTGATGGCTGCACATACCTATGAATATGCTAAGATGCATCAAAGTGTATATGGATGGGTTGCATGGTGCGAGAATCATACTTCAATATAGTTAGAGAAAATCTGCACTGGAGAAGTTTTGCTTCCCACCTCTTTCCCCTCTACCCACAGAGCTTCTCTTTGCAAAAATAAGATGTGTGTGTGTGTGTGTGTACTTCTCAACTTACAGTGGAGATACACCTGGTGAAAGCCCTTGTAAATTGAAACCATTCTAAGTCGAACATTTACTGAGGTGGGTACGATGCCGTCACTGCTCGGCACAGCCATATAGCACATCAAGTCCCGTCACTCAGCTTCCAATCCAGTTTCCTGGAAAGACAATGCCTCTTGGGAGACGGCACATGATAACTCAAGGACCTGTCACCCATAGGGGAGACCCCAAGGGAGTTCTTGGCTCCTGGCTTTGGCCTGGCCCAGCTCTGGTTGTGGGCATTTAGGGCATAAACCAAGGGTGTCTCTCTCTCTCTCTCTCTCTCTCTCTTGTTCTTGTTCTCGATCTCTCCCTTTCAAGTAAGCAAACATTTAACAGGTGTACTGAAAACACATGGCCTATCCACCCTCCAGGCTCAGCTACGCTGTGGAGCGCTGGGGTTTTTTCCTGTGACGGTGCGGTTGACTGCAGCTGCACCTGCTGCCGCTGCTCAACCTTGCAAAAGAGGGTTTCAGTGCATCTCTATCCCTGGGGGAAGAGCCCGATTCCGACTTCTGAGGTTGGTTTCCACGGACTGCCCATCTTTCCTACCACCCTAAAGTACAAACTCCTCAGTGGGAGGAGGCTTCCGAAGCCGGGAACTGCCTGTACTCACACAGGCACAGGGTTTTCTTCAAGTCCCCTTCTTACATAAGTCATAGAGCTGTTGTGTAGTATTCGACACTTTCTCCCTAACAGTCTCTGCCTCCTTTTGCATGTGTGCACAGCACAGGTGGGACAGGGACCTTGACCATCACACAGTGTGCCACCAGGAACAATGCTGTCTGTGTGGCACCTCAGCCTTGTCCAGGTGACGCCCTGGGGGCAGGTTCCTGGGGCACAGCAACAAATGCAGGGCAGGTTTGGCAGACACAGACACAGCCGTGTTCCCCTGCACAGGTGGGAGCCGAGCCAGGCTTCTGCCCCCTGCAGCCACAGCCTAAAGCCTCCACATCCGCCCCCTGCTTCTCACCCCAGCCCGGCTGTTGTGGGAACGAAGCGAGTCCACACAGGTCCAGGACCGACTGCGGTGTCTGGGACATAATGAACACGATCCCAGTGGGAACTCCTGCTATCATCACCCTCACCGCAGGCCAAGCCAGCCAGGCCTGGCTGAGAAAGCTCTGCCCCCTGCTTCCCACAGAGCCTCCTCTTCTACCTGGGGGGGGGGGGGGGGGGGGAGAAGCAGCTACAGCTACCTCCCCCCCAGCGCCACAGTGCCATGGGGATCAGTGGGAGAACCAGCCCACTGAGGGTGCTGGAAGAGGCACCCCCACGCTTGTGCCAAGACACCCTGGGGGCAGCGCATCCTAGGTTGGGAGTACTCAGGGGGCGGAGAGCGGTTAGAGAAGGTAGACACATTTTAAGGAGGGCCTGTACTGAGTGAGCAAACCTGAGCATCAGAAAGTGCCAAGGCCCAGGCCACTGGAGTGGGCTCACTCCCCAAGGCAGCTACAGGGAGCCAGGTGAGGCCCCAGCAGGGTGGGGCTGGGGGGGAAGGTGGGGGCAAGAGAGCTGTGGGAGAGGCAGGTGCCTGGCTTGCGGAGGGTCCACAGGCCTTTGGAGTGAGAAGAGACCAGCTGCAGGATCTCATTAGCAAAGGACCCTGCTGTGTGCCTCCAGACTTGAGGGCCAGCCCAGGGGGCTTGGCCGGGCACCAGGTGGCAGCGGGAGAGGCAGCAGTGTGGGATTTACCTTGAAGACATCTACCCTCCCCGGTGTGCAGCAGGGCCTCGCCGGGGCCTGAGCACGCGCCATGCCACGGCTGCAGGGTCTCGGGTGTGTGGGGGAAGGTGAAGGGGCGACTGTGGAGGTTCGTGGGGATCCACAGGTAAGGCCCGAGGCTGCAAAACCCGGATGTCGGCATACCACAAGCAGAGACGGCACTGCTCTGCCCAAGTCCCTCTGCGTGGCGGCTCTAACACAGGTCCTCCCCAAGGTCCTCTCCCCAAGGCCTCCAGGACGCCCAGGAAGGCGCACGGGAGCCAGCAGGGCAGCCACGGCTCCCAGGACAGGCCCTGGGGGACCAAACGCGACCGTGTGCCTGGGACACGCTGCGGGCCCCTGCGGGGACAGGACATCCACATGGGTGGTCAGGGCCAGAGGAACCCGGGGCTTCCCGTCACAAGGACGCGGCCTCCGCATGGCAGAAGGGGAAGTTGGGCCTGGGGGCGGGGCTCCACCCACTCCCGAGATACGGGGCCCCGCCCCCTCCGCGAAGGACAGAGGCGGAGTCCGCTTCCCCCTCTGGGGACACTTGGGACAGAGTGGGTTCGCCACATACTCAGAACGGGGCGGAATTGCAGCGCGCTCCCCCCAGAGGCCACGCCCCGGGCAGGGTCCGGGCCGGAGTCCTGGGTGGGCGGGCCTCGGGCTACTGGGATTTGCAGGCAGAACACAGCAAGGGCCAGGCCTTCGAGGACACTGGGGAGCAGAGCAGAGCCGGGCCTCAGTGGGGGCGGTTCTGGCTCCCAGGGAGTGGCGGCGGCTAGGACCCTGCCCCAAGGAGGGGTCCCCTGCCTCGGGCCCTGCGGCTCCAGTGACTGGTGCTGTCCCAACCTGTTGGCCTGGACAGAAACCCCCCAGCCTTCGACTTCCCGCGGAAAATCCCTTTGGGAGCAAACCGCTGATGAATTCCAGGAATTTCCTGGAGATTGAGAGGCCCTAGAAGGCGCCCCTGGCTCCATTCCTCCCCATCCCCTGGCCCTGCTGTCCCTCGGAGCCCCTGATGGCCTGGAGAGCAGGGTCCCTACAGCCCAAGCCCCCTGCAGCCTGTCCCAGCCCCTCCCAGCTCCCCCACAGCCCCCTCCTGGAGGAGCGCCGGCAGGTGCGAAGGGCGCACCCTTTCTTGTGTGAGCAGCTTAGTGAGGCCCCTGGCACAGCGCCATGGCCAGGTGGGCTCTGGGCACTGCCTGAGGACAGAGGCGCCAGGACAGGCTGGGACCCCACAGGACCTGCGCCTGGGTCTCAGAGGATGAGTGGGAGTTGAGTGAGAAAGCCTCATCCAGCTGGGGGAGCAGACCTGGAGACGGAGGGCATGCGAGCACAGACTGCAGCGAGAGCCGCAGAAGGTGGTTCAGTACTGCCGCATTCCACCAACATGGACCCAAAAAGGAGAGAAGGCGCAGGAGGAAAATCAGCCACATGATATCAGAAGAAAACATTGCAGGCCTGAGGACACGCAGCAGCTTCAGGCGGAGTGGTCGCAGAATGCAGCACGAAGGAACAATGGCCGGCCTTTAACACGGCCACACGACGGCCGGTGTCCAGCTTAGCAGTTAAGGCTCCCGTCCCATATTGGAGTACCTGGGTTTGAATCCTGTCTCCAGCTCTGGATTCCAGCTAATGTGGACCCTGGGGGGAAGCAGTAATGTCTCAAGTATTTGGATCCACAAAACCCATGCGGGAGACTTGGATTGCGTTGCTGGCTCCCAGCTAGCGCCCCAGCCCAGCCCTGGCTGTTGCAGGCATTTGCAGAGTGAACAAGGAGAGAGGTGCTGTCTTTCTCTTTGTCTCTTTGCCTCTCAAATAAGCAAATACATAAAATTTTGCAGAGCAACGGGGAGTAATATTGGTTGACAGATTTCAAGGAGGGAAAATAAAATGTTGCAAAGACTGAGAACCACAGTGCATCAGGTTTCCCATTAGTAGCAGGGAATCTAAGATAATCAGCAAGTCATTTAGAACCTTCTGTTCTATACTGGGCCAAGTTATCAATCAAGTGCGGGGCAGAATAAAGGTATTTTCAAAAAGGAAACAGAATAAAGAGATTTTCTTTTTTAAAGGAAAAGATTTATTTTCTTCTTTGAAAGTCAGAGTTAGAGAGAGGGAGAAACAGAGATTTTTCATCTGCTGGTTCACTCTGCAGATGGCCAAACAGCCAGGACGGGGCCAGGTGGAAGCCAGGAGCCACAAGCTTCATCCATTTCTCCCAAATGAGTGCAGGGCCCAAGCACATGACATCTGCTGCTGCTTTTCCCAGGCACATTAGCAGGGAGCTGGATCAGAGGTGGAGCATCTGGGACTTGAAACGGGACTCATATGGGATGACAGCACCCCAGGCAGTGACTTAACCCACCACACCACAATGCCAGCCCCAAAGTAAAGAGACTTTCAAACCTTCAAGGATTGAAGCAAAACAAAACTATCTCCTACACCTTCTTTCTAGGGCAATTACTTTAGGATGTATTCCAGCAAAGTGAGAAGAAAAACTAAGTAAGACAGAGGATTTAGACTATGAAGTGACTCACCAGGGGGTGGTAACAGTGCTACAGGTAGGCCCACGGGGCAGGAGAAGGCAGGAGAGGAGTTCTGGAGAAAAAAAAAGGTAAAACTAAGGCAATAGCAGGAGTGTATTATTATTCTGTTAGCAGAAAGGAGGACAGGCAAAGGCCACAGAGGAAAAACTGTATGTAAGAAAATTAAGTTTCGGCCAGCGCCGCAGCTCAATAGGCTAATCCTCCGCCTTGTGGCACTGGCACACGGGGTTCTAGTCCCGGTCGGGGCGCCGGATTCTGTCCCGGTTGCCCCTCTTCCAGGCCAGCTCTCTGCTGTGGCCAGGGAGTGCAGTGGAGGATGGCCCAAGTGCTTGGGCCCTGCACCCCATGGGAGACCAGGAGAAGCACCTGGCTCCTGCCTTTGGATCAGCACGGTGCGCCGGCCACAGCGCGCCGGCCGCGGCGGCCATTGGAGGGTGAACCACGGCAAAGGAAGACCTTTCTCTCTCTCTCTCTCTCTCACTGTCCACTCTGCCTGTCAAAAAAAAATTTAAAAATAAAGAAAATTAAGTTTCAACTACAAAGCAAACTAAAATGTGTTATGATTTTTGGCTAATGGAATGAAAAACAGCTTCACTCAATTTCCTCTTGATGTTGGCAGTGTCTTTCTTGAGAGGACAAAGGTGCAGTGACCACGTTAGGCCCGCAGAGGAGGGAATGTCCTCCTGACCCAGGGTTTAGCTGCGTGGTGAGTAACAAGGACACGCTCAGGCCCAGGAGGTGCAGGGTCCTGCTGCTGCACCCTGGGAATCCACTATATGCAAAGGCCAGAGGGGTGCAGTGGAGAGCGCAGATAGGGGGGGTGGCAGGGCTCACCCTTCTGTCACCTTCCGCGTAGGGGAGTCGAGACCACAGCAAGGGGGTAGCAGCCGACAGGGGGGTGTGCAGCAATATTCGGAGCTTCATCGAGAGCCTGCGGAAGAGTTAAAAACCCACTCACATTGTAAATGCAGGTGGAGGTGTGGGAGGGAGGGGGAGGAGGGGGAGGCAATTACAGTGCTCATCTCTCCTATCAGGAAGCCAGTAGAGTTTGTCAGACGCTTATAAATGCCAAAACAGGACAAGCTTAAGATATTTAAAATAGAAGTGATAAAAAAAAAAAAAAAGGTTTACCCTTGTAGCGGTGGAACAGGTAGGGTAGGTAGGGTGGAAAGACATTCTATCATTAGGGTTTTTTTTTTTTTTTTCATATTATTTGGTTTTCCTCAACCTTGTTATATGTTTGATTAGAATTCTTCAATTGAAAAAAATAATAAAACCATGAACCAAGTGACTTCCCAAGTCCTTGGACACCATAACTCAACACGCCACTAAATAAAACATATGTTGCTGTTTCACTTTTTAAAGCATTTTCACTGTCACTTTCTCAGTTAGTTTTACAACCACCACCAAATGTACACAGAGCATACACTCTGCATGTGAAAATACTTTAAAAAGTTCATGGAAAATTCTGGGGTCGGCGTTGTGGAGCAACCAGTTAGGTCACCACCTGGGACCCCGCATCCCGTATTGGAGTGTTGGTTTGAGTCCTGGCTACTCTGCTTCTGATCCAGCTCCCTGCTAATTCGTCTGGGAAGCAGCAGATGATGAGATGATGAACCAAGTACTTCAGTACCTGCCCACCCACATGGGAGATCCTGGATGGAGTTTCTGGCTCCTGGCTTCAGCCTGGCTTAGCCCAGGTTGTTGTGGCCATTTGAGGAGTAAATCAGCAGATGGAAGATCTCTCTCTCTCTCTCTCTCACTGTATGTGTGTGTGTGCATGCATGCATGTGCACACACGCGTGGGTCTCCTCTCCACAACGCCATGCAAAATTTTTATTATAAAAAACTGTATAGATTCACTTTTTTTTGCAGGAAATAAACTTATCTTTTAATTCCATTTTCCACAAACTCTTTGAAGTACCGTCGTACACAAAGACAAAACACACTGCTTGCCGTGCCCACCCCAGGGTGGGCATAAGAGTGACAGCGGCGGCCCATCCACTATGTCCAGGCACCTCCAGGAACCGGGATGGGTTGCGACCCCTCCCTGTGCTCGGGCAGCTTCCTTCTGTAGTCTCTGATCAATGGCTTCCCAGCAGGGAGCTCAGCTCCCTCTCCTGTCTGGCCGGAAGTGTCCTGTTTTTATTTCATGTTGCTGGATGGCTTATGTCCAAGCCAGTGGCTGGGCTCCAGGTGCCAGGCTCTACTTTGGGGCACGCTCTGTCCAGTGCAGGGAGCAGCCTGGTTGCAGCCACCTACCTACGTTTCAGTCTCTGCCTCGCCGAACACGCGCAGACCTGCTTGGATCAGCCACAGCCATGCACAGGCATTTCACACCTATAACACAGAGAAAGCAAAACACTTCCTGCTCCCAGAGCCCGGTTCTGATACATCCTGAATCGATGCATTGTAGGCACAGTTGAAACCCCTGTGGCCCTCCTAAGCAACCTCATCGTGACTTCCCCATATAGTTTTTTTCCTTAATATTTATTTATTTGAAAGAGTTACACAGAGAGAGGAAGAAACAGTAGGAGAGAGAGAGAGAGAGAGAGAGCGAGAGAGAGCGCTTCTTCCATCCACTGGTTCACTCCCCAAATGGCCACAACACCCAAGACTGGGCCAGGCCAAAGCCAGGAACCTGGAGCTTCTTCCAGTTCTCCCACGTGGGTGCAGGGGCCCAAGCACTTGAGCCATTTTCTGCTGCTTTCCCAGGCACATTTGTAGGGAGCTGAATCAGAAGCGGAGCAGCCAGGTCTCAAACTGGCGCCCATATGAGATACCAGCATTGTAGACAGCAGCTTTACCTGCTACGCCACACTCTGGTCCCAATAGAGTTTTATGGCTTGGTCTATGGATATCAGTCAGCTCAGGCTGCTGAAACAATCTAATAGGGGCCTGCACTGTGGCTCAGTGAGTTAGGCTGCCCTTTGGGGTACCCAGATCCCATATCAGAGTGCCAATTGGAGGCCAAGCCACTCAGTTTTGATCTGCCTGATGAGCCTGGCAAGGCAGTAGAAGATGGCCCAAGGGCTTGGGCCCCTGCCACCCACGTGGGAGACCTGAATAGAGTGCCTGGCTCCTAGCCCCAGGCATGGTAGTCATTTGGGGAGTGAACCAGCAGATGGGAAGATCTCGCTCTCTTTCTCTCCTCTCTGTCACTCTGCCTTTCAAATGAAATAAATAAATATTTTTTAAAAAAAAATGATGTATGTGGGGAGCAACCCGGACTGGACTGAGTTACTGGAATTAAGACTTATTCTACGCATCTGCTCTCCCACAATATGGCGCTGGGAGAGGAGGAAACAGCTTCTACGCAGCTGCCTCTTGCCAACTTGAGTGATGACCTCCAGGAGCTGATCCTGCTCCTGATTGGAGGAGAGCAGCGTACTTGGCGTGTGGGCAGCCGAGTTGGGATTGGCGGAAGAGGACTATAAAGGAGGAGAGAGACAACATGCACCAGGAACATCTAAGGGGAACATCTATCTGAAGGAACACCTGTGC
This sequence comes from Oryctolagus cuniculus, assembly GCF_051225735.1. NCBI lineage: Eukaryota > Metazoa > Chordata > Mammalia > Lagomorpha > Leporidae > Oryctolagus > Oryctolagus cuniculus. Next base: position 12,392,425 of record NC_142878.1, on the reverse strand, counting down.
AGCCCCCGAGAGAGCCGGCCGGCGGTGTGCCGCTCCCCTGCGGAAGTGGGGAAAGTGGCCAGGTGGAACCGCCCTTCCACGGAGGTGGAAGGGTCAGTAGCCAACCCGGAAAGAACCAGCAGCAAACCCGGGGAGGGCCGAGCAGACGAAAGAACAGCACAGGGTCCTGTGTCGTTCCTCCACGAAGAGGGGGAGCGACAGATGTAACTTTGGAGAAAAGTTTTTGAAAAATGGGATTCGACTTTGCCTACCATTCTGCAAGCTGCCCTTCTCACCTAATGTATTGAGCACTGGAAATATTGGATGTTATGCGGTGCATTGAACCTGTGCCCTCTTCCCCAACATTCGAGCTATTTTAAAATCTTGTTATCCGTGTTTTAATGTTCTTATCATGTACTACTCGCCGCGCTCGCAGGTATAGATGTAGAGAGACTGAGATCTGACTGCCCCCACCCACCTGCAGCCCTAGCCTGCTTCCCGGACACTCACTGTGTGCCCCGCTCTGCAGAGACGCCGTTGCTGTGCACGTCTGCATTTCCATTGGACTCCAAGCGCTGTGCCCTGGTCTTCCCAGAGGGCAAGGCCCATGTGAGGCGCTCCCTGGACTGTGGTGGGAGGGCACTGCTGGGCCAGTGAGGGAGCCACTCTCCCCGTCCTGAAGGTGCTGGGGCACAAGCCGGCAATCCATCCCAGAAGCCTCGGGGGTGTGTTCTTGGTTAGCAGAGCAGGAGACAGAACGCAAGGAGTAGGCCGTCCACCAGTCCACCAGAGCACACAGGCAACGCCCATTTTCATTTTCTTTCCTTTTCTTTTTTTATTTTTTTAAGATTTACTTATTTGAAAGATGGAGTTATAGAGAGGGAGAGGCAGAGGCAGAGAAAGAAAGGACTTCCATTTGCTTGTTCACTCCCTAAATGGCTGTGATGGCCGGAGTTGGGCCAGTCCGAAGCCAGGAGCCAGGAACTTCATCTGGGTCTCCCACGTAGGTGCAGGGGTCCAACCACTTGGGCCATCTTCCACTGCTTTCCCAGGAGCATTAGTAGGGAAATGGATCGGAAGTGGAGCAGCCAGGACTCAAACCAGTGCCCACAAGGATTGCTGGCACTGCAGGTGGCAGCTTAACCGGCTATGCCACAGTGCCAGACCTGCAATGACCATTTTCCAAAAACACAATCATCATTCAATCAGCACATGCTAGAGTGGGTGTGGCTGAGGGAAGTCTGCCGATTGTGGAGATCACATGGATATCTACTGATTGCCACCCATGCTCCTGTGGGGTTCAGAAGTAAACCCTGACCCAGCTGTTGTCGGGTTGGAAACGGAAGACATTGGTGGAGGGCAGGAGTGTGGGGAGTTAAAGAATGGGCCCTGGTATCGTCGTATCAAAAAGACGGAAGTTATGAGTGAAAGCTGATGACAAAAGAGAACTCGTGCACCCTATTGGCGGAAATGTTAATTAGTAGTTATTGTGGAAAACAGTGTGGAGGTTGATCAGAAAATACAAAACAGAAATCCCATCCGATCTAGCAATCCCACTACTGGGACTATATCCAAGGGAAATGAAATCAGTGTACCACTCCCTTGTTTCCTGCAGCCCTTCTCACAGGCGCCAAGAAGTGGAACCAACCTCAGTGTGCACCCATGGGAACTGGATAAACCAATACTCAATGGGGAATTACGCGCCATGGAAAAGGATGAGATCCTGTCGTGTGCGGCAAGACGGGCGAGCCCGGAGGACACCGTGCCAGGCAGAGAGGCACAACAGCACGTGTTCTCACTCCTGTGGGGAATCCCAGACTTGGAAGCAGGGGCTGGGGAAGACGGGGGGAGGTTGGTCAACAGGTGCACAGGTACAGCCAGATGGGAGGGACGCCTTCTGGTGTTGTCTTGAACACTGTGTGTCTATAACCGACAATGAAAGGGTGAGGAAGATGGGGGCAGACATTGTGGCACAGCAGGTTAAACCATCGTTGGGGCATCTGCATCTCCTATCCCTCTTCCTGCTACTGCACCTAGACAGGTAGCAGATGACGGTCCCAGTGTCTGGGCCCCTGCCACCCACGTGGGAGTTCCAGATAGACTTTCTGGCTCCTGGCTTTGGCTTGGCCCAGCCCCACTGCTGTGAGCATTTGGGGAATGAACTAGAGGATGGAAAATCTCTCCTGATCTCTCTCTCCTTTCCTCCCTGTTTGTTACTCTGTCTTTCAAACAAAGAAATAAATCTTAGCGAGAGAGAAAGAAAAGGGAGATTTTAGGCCAGCACCGCGGCTCACTAGGCTAATCCTCCGCCTTGCGGCGCCGGCACACTGGGTTCTAGTCCCGGTCAGGGCGCCGGATTCTGTCCCAGTTGCCCCTCTTCCAGGCCAGCTCTCTGCTGTGGCCCGGGAGTGCAGTGGAGGATGGCCCAAGTGCTTGGGCCCTGCACCCCATGGGAGACCAGGAGAAGCACCTGGCTCCTGCCATCGGATCAGCATGGTGCGCTGGCCGCAGCGCGCCAGCCGTGGCGGCCATTGGAGGGTGAACCAACGGCAAAAGGAAGACTTTTCTCTGTCTCTCTCTCTCACTATCCACTCTGCCTGTCAAAAAAAAAGGGGGGGGGGGATTTTGAATGCCCTTACAACAAAGAATTGATCAATGTTTAAAACACTGGATGTGCCATTTACATTGACTTGATAATTACATAAGGCATACATGTAGTGAACTACTGTGTGCATTATGTACACACACGCATTTATTACGCGTTAGTCAAAATAAAGCACACAAAGAATGAGCCCCCAAGTTGGGGTCCAGGAGCCCCAGCCGCAGCTCTGGGCCTCCCTCATGTTTGCAAGCTGAGGGTGGTACCTGTCACTGCTGTTGCTGTGCCTATGGGTCCCAGGAGGCCTGAGGGGGGTGGGGAGCACCCAGACGCTGGCAGCCTGGATGGGGGAATCACAGGTATGAAGGTTTCTTGGAGGGTCCTGAAGAGCGTCCTGAGTCCCACAGTGCCTGGGACTGGGTCCCCAGGGGCAGCTTGCACATCACCTTGGAGGACCCTGCACAGGACACACTGGCTGCGGGGGGCAGGGTTCTGGCCCCAGAAACGTGCAGTCAAAAAAAAAGCTGAGCGACCAGCCCCATGTTATGGTGTCACCAGTCTTTCCAAGTCAGCCCCACGATGCCAATGAACAGACAGGGCTACCCCTAGACAAGTTAAAAATAATCCTCCGGGGGCCAGCATTGTGGCATAGCAGATAAAGTTGCCACTTGCAACGCTGGCATTCCAGATGGGCACCGGTTCAAGTCCTGGCTGCTCCACTTCTGCTGATAGCTAATTGCTGATGGCCTGGGAAAAGCAGCAGAGGATGGCCCAAGTGCTAGGGCTCCTGCACCCACGTGGGAGACCCGAATGAAGCTCCTGGCTCCGACCTGGCCGTTGCAGCCACTTGGGGAGTGAACCAGTAGATGGAAGATTTTTCTCTCTGTCTCTGTCTCTGTCTCTGTCTCTCTCTCTCTCTGTAACTCTTTTTTTTTTTTTTTATAAAGAACCTAATACATTTATTGCAACCTTAGGAAGCAAACTGAGGAAGGCTCAAAAAAAAATATGGAACGCTTCACGAATTTGTGTGTCATCCTTGCGCGGGGGTCTCTCTCTGTAACTCTTCCAAATAAATAAAGCTTGGGGCCGGTGCTGTGGCATAGCGGGTTAAGCTGCTGCCTGCAGTGCCGGCATCCCATATGGGCGCTGGTTACTCCTCTTCTGATCCAGCTCTCTGTTATGGCCTGGGAAAGCAGTAGAAGACGGCCGAAGTCCTTGGGCCCCTGCACTCTTGTGGGAGACCTGGAAGAAGCTCCTGGCTCCTGGCTTCGGATCAGCACAGCTCTGGCCGTTGTGGTCATTTGGGGAGTGAACCAGCAGATGGAAGACCTCTCTCTCTTTCTGCCACTCCTCTCTTGGTGTAACTCTGACTTTCAAATAAATAAATCTTTAAAAAATTAAAATAAATCTTTAAATAGTAATAATCCTTAATAAACCCAGAATTTCAAGCGGCTGTGTCCAGTAAGGTAACTGGGACCAGGCCTTCCCGGGCTTCTGCCGATGGTGTGACCTGGGGAAGGCCACTTCACCTCTCTGAGCCCCTCCCTCCAATGCTGTTCAAAAGCCATGACTTAGTGAGCACGTTCCCAGCACACCACCTGGCCCACGGTGGGTAGACTCCTGACGGGCGGTGGTGGAGGGCAGAGAAGCCAGGCTGGCTGCACAGGGGTGGACACCAAGCCCGGAAGGGGCTGGGCGTGTGGCACAGGCACAGCTCCAGTGGACTCGGCGGCACCTGACATCCTGTGCCTCACTGCGAACTTCACAGCGGGGGTTGGGGCGCTGCCAAGACCTAAGTCCTCGCGAGCACCGTGCAGCCATGGCCACGAGTGGCGGCGCAGGCTGTGTGGGGTGCAGCCGTGGAGGAACCGCAGTGCAGTGACATTGGCATTAGTAGCTCTGGTTTTCAAAACTGAACCAGTGAAAGAAGTCCTACAGAACGTGGAAGGCCGGCTCAGGCAGCTTTATTCCGAGCACGGGCTGCCGCCCTTGCGGAAGGAGGAGCCTGCAGGGTTCCCTGCCCAGGCAGGAGCTCAGCAAGCTCTGTGCTTCTCCGACTGCGGCCTGGGCTGCCACTTTGCTCCCCTGGCTCAGGCAGTGCAGGAAGCACACGCAGGCTGCAACAGGCAGGGGAGACGAGCCTGGATGCGTTACAAGGCAGACAGACAGGAGAGCAGGGACGCGAGAAGACGCCACGCTGCCGGCTTGGACAACAAAGGAAGAGGCCCCAAGCCAAGGAATGTGGGTGACCTCTACCAGCTAGAAAGGGAAAGGGACCAGCCTTGCCATTTGCCTCGTGCAACCTCTTTGTGGGGGCGGGGGCAGCATTGTGGCGTAACAGGTTAAGCCGTCACCTGCAGCATCGTCATCCCTTATGGGCACCAGTTCAAGTCCCGGCTGCTCCACTTCTGATCCAGCTCCCTGCTAATGCACCTGGGAAAGCTGTGCACCCATGTGGGAGACCTGGATGGAGCTCCTGACTCCTGGCTTTGGCCTGGCCCAGCTCCAGCAGCACAGCTGTTTGGGGAGTGACCCAGCTGAGGGTAGACTTCTCTCTCTTTGTCTCTCCCTCTCTCTAACTCTTTCAAGTAAATAAAATAGATCTTTTTAAAAAAGGGAAAAGAAAAAGACCCCTTTGGACTTCTAATTTTCATAGCTGTAAGAATCTAAAAGTGTGTGGCTTTAGGCCACAGTTTGTGGCAACTGATTACAGCAACGGTAAGAAATTAATGCAGGCCTCAAGATTCCAGCACCATCTTCTGTACCAAGCTGCCTGTCCTGTGAGCCAGGGCCATGGAATCCCGGTCCCTGATCCAGGCTGGTGGAGGAGTCAGTGCACAGACTGTCCCCGCCCCTGGAGCAGCAGCCTGCACCTGGTTCCACTGCTCTCCACCTGGAAGACCTTAGGAAAGGCCGTGATGGTGTGCTTGTGGGGATGGAGCCACCCATGTGCCCAGAGCAAACCCCACCTGGCCCAGCCTGTTATTCAAGACCCCTTGCAGTTGAACTCAACCTGCCACGACTGACAAGGCTGGAGGGGAGTCTGATGATCAAGCCCTGGTGAGTCCCCAGGGCAACACCGTGGCCTGGCTTGTACACCAACCTGGCTCCATTCCAAAACACAAGCTGTTTCGTGGCATTCTTGGAAGGTAGTGTTTCCCTGTCTGCTTGAATACCTCCGGAAACGGGGAGCTCACTGTCTGCAGGCCAGCACCATGGGACGCTGCTGCTGTTGAACACAGTCTGGCCCCTTCGAAGCACCCGCTGGGGTTGAACCCCTCCGTGAGGGGTGGGGGGGTGGAAGGGTAATGGATTAGAGTTTAGAGCTGCGGCCGTGGCAGGGGAGTAGGTTCAGATGAGGTCACCAGGGCAGAACCTCCAGGACTCAGTCTGGCTGCTTTCTAAGCAGCTGGAAAGAGGCCAGCACTTGCGCGCATGTGCTCGCATCACGTGATCCCCTGCGCCGCCTCCGCACTCCGCCAGCAGGGAGGGCATCACTGGACACGGGCCCTTGACCTTGAACCCGAATCAGGAGCCAAATTAAGCCTCTTTTCTTTATAACTTATCCAGTCTGCGGTATTATGTTATTAGCAAGAGAACGCTCAGACAGATGGCAAGTCCTTCCTTAGAGAGGTTGGTGGGTATGGGAGTCCTGGTCAGGCCCTGCCCTCCGGGAGGGCGGGAGGTGTACAGCCAGCCACAGCACCTTCCTGGATGGCCACACAACTGACCTGACCCAAGTCCTGCTAGGGCGGGCCAGGCCCAGGACGCCATCAGCCACACACCCAACCCCAGCCGTGTTTCTGTGCCTTGTCCACACATGATGGGAAGAAAACTTGCTATGTGCATGCCACACATATGAATAATTTTTAAATTTTTATTTATTTCATTTGAAGGCAGAGAAAGAGATCTCCCACGCCAATGGACTCTCCGAATGCCCGCAACCGTCCCTCACTGGGACAAAGCCGGGAGCCTGCGGCCTGACCCAGGTCTCCCACGGGGGTGGCAGGCACGCGACTCCCTGAGCCATCACTGCTGCTTCCCCAGATGCACATTAGCAGGAAGCTGGATCGGGAGCAGAGCTGGGGCTTGAATGCAGGCATCCACTGTGCCACACGGGGACCTTACCTGCTGTACCACCCCAAAACGTGCTTTCTAAACACCAGGAACACCTACTGCTAGCCTGGAGTGTATTCTTCCTCCTCCCCTCCTGGGGCCCCTCCCAGCCTCAGGAGACCCTCAGGTCTGATGTGGGGGCCTCCCCCCGCCACTTCCATCCCTGCAGGAACTCTAACTTCTCTCCAGGCTCAGCAGTGACGTCGTCACGGGCAGGTTTTTTTCCTGTGTCACTATTTTTAAAGCATCTGGGATCCTCCTGACACAGAACTATTTATGGCAGCCGATCCATCCTGTAGCTGCGCGACGGGAAGTTCCTGAGATAAGGACGCAGGGCAGTGAGTGGGCTGGCCAGCGAGGCAGGGCTCCCACTGTCGTGGCACCAACGCCTTTTGCTTCCACTTGTTGAGCTTGTTTCTATGACTGCTCCTCCTAGACGACACAGAAAACAAACATCCATCAGGATGTGCCTGCCGCGGTCAGGCGGCTCCAGCAAAAATCATCTTTGATCAGCCGCACTGCCTTCGGGCGTTACCAGTGTTTTCAGTTTCTCCACCGCCTTCCCTCACCCCATAAACCACAGGTGCTGGTGCTAAGAACAGCGCAGTGCTGGATCTACCCCGGCTGGGGGCTGAGCACGCGGCTGCACCTGCAGTGCTGCCCCCTCCCCCGGCAGCTATGGGCTCCCCGCTGTCTCTGCTGTGGACGCGTGGGAACTCCGGGCCCTGGTTATCAAGGCACACCTACTGCCCCAGATCCCCCCAGCCTCGGTGGCAGGGCATTTTGGGGTCAGTGCCCACAGTCCACTGCAAGAACCACCACGGCTGGAAACAGGTGCTTCGAGATTCTGGGCAGAGGGGGGAGGGATTGAGAGATGTGGCTGCTGCCCAGAGTGGGGAGACTGTGGTGTTGGGGGGCGGGGGTGAACATTAGAGCAAGGCTCTGCGCCTTTCAAGGCAAAAGGCCACCACCTACTGAAGCAGGCAGGCATACAGGCTAAAATTGGTTAGATTTGTGAGCCGGAAGACCACGCCTTTGCCACGCCCCTACGTGACTTCACGCCCTACCTGATATCTTCACCATGCCTCTGTGTGACCTTACATTCTACCTGATACCCCACCACGCCCCCATGTGACATCAGGCTCTACCTGACCATACCTGAGCGCCCATCTGGCCACAAGCCACTCCCCTGTGGAAAATCAATAAAAAGGCAGGGAGTGTCGCTCTCCGCCTCTGCGGTGCTGCCGGTGATAAGCGGTGGACAGCAGCTGGAGGTGCTCGCTGCACGTGGCTCTGGCCTGCTCTCCGAGTGGTGTGGACGCTACTCCAGCTCCCAGCCTTTCCCCTCTCTCCTACCTGAACTAAAGCCTTCACTTTCCTAGATAAGTCTTGCACTAAATAAAAGCTTAAAATGTCTCATGCTGCCTCATTTATCTGTGCCGGTACTTAGAATTCTTCTCTAAATATTAGGCAAGAACCCTCTTGGGCTTATTAATATCGGGGATTTAGTAATAAGCCCGTGGTGAAATCGTATGGCACCCCAAATCCCGGTAGTACACGTGGCACCCCAGATAGCATTTCTAGGGAACTTTAAGGGGCCACATTTCAGTGTGAATTTTAGGGGGTCTTCTCCGATTTCACTACCTTTGCTCTGGGGAATGGATGGAGGGGTGGGGACGCAGTGAGCTGCAAAGAACCCTCCCTCCCTGCTCCAGCGGAAGACAGCCAGGGGGCTTCTGCAAGGCCTGTGGGGCTCCAAGGCTTTGTGCACCTTGGTGATCACAGCCACTGGGTTTCCCTTCCCCTCCCAGTGCCAGACGTGCCCTTCCAGGAAAGCCGTGCTGGCCGATAAAATAATGAATCATAAATTTTATTTCAAAATGGAAACGTCACTAAACATGCATACACATTAAAACAATAAAATTTACAATTTCGTTAATTTTTTTTCCTTTTTGCATAGGACATCATTACAATATAGAATCTATGCCATACAAAATACATACAAAGTTTTATCCGAGCAAGCCAAGGCCAGATTGGGAACTGTACACTGTAATACTTCACTGTAGTGATCCAGGAAAGACGAGACGTGGCCTTCGGAAGTGTGGTGGGTGCTGGGGGGGGGGGGGGGGAGAAGTTCCTGCAGGAAAGGAAATGTGAGCTCGATGGAAATGGTCTTGGACCCTTGCGTTCTGCCTTGGGATGCTGGCAAACGATTCCAGAGACGCTCCACCATGGTTTGGGATGAGAAGGGGTCGCCAGTGAGGCCTGGGGATCAATGTATCCAATACACCCACACACGCAATTCCAGGTCCCCAAGGAGCCACACAGCCAGCCCCAAACCTGACAATGCATAGTCTCCCAGTGAGGAGCCCCGTGTGATGCTGGGGTCCCCAGTACTCAGCACCAGGCCGGCTTTTCCAGGGTGAGGGTAGGGAGCAAGTCCCCCACTCACTCACCCAGAGGCAGGCACTCTGATACAAGCATGGACGCTAGGACCAATGTCCCGCTGGGACGTGGCCCTCGCTCCTCTCAGGCAGCCTGGGGAGGGATCCGCCGAGTACAGTCAGCTCCGCAGAGGATGGACGTGGCGGCCTCGAAGGCGTTTGGCTCACACCCTTGGCTTCAAATGAGCCTGCAAGCAGCCATCAACCTCCAGCCCCCATCCCCCACTTCCTGTGCCCAACCCCCCCCCTCCGGAATGTGTGACGTGGGTGGCAGGGGAGCAGGGGACACTACTTCTCTCTCATCCTGTTTATTCTTAAATAAAACCAAGTCTTAAAGCTAAAGAAGGGAGAGCTGAGCAGGGCCAGGCCCGGATCTCGACAGGGGCCAGCAGAAACTGAGTGTGGCCCCTCTTCCTTCGGGACATGGGGGTCCCCACTTGCTGCCAAACTCACTTTTCTGACTGACAATGGGCAGCAGGAAGGCCAGCATGTCAGTATACGCTGGACTGTGCTTCCAGATTCTGGGGCAGACTTCTCTGGCATGTGTCTAGGGCAAACACTCAAAGCCTCAGAATCAGGAGAATCAGGCACAGGCCCCGGCTCTTCTCCCGGGGGGGCCAACCTGATTTCACATCTCGATTTTAGCTTTGGAAAAAATGGTCACCAAAATTCACACAGGAAAACTTCGGATGGCAAAAGCCGTGCGTGACCTGCAAAGCCTTTCTCCCTGGCTGTGAAGTGACCAACACATGAAACCCCTTCGAGCCTTCCAGCACTGTGTCTTTGATGAATGACCTTTTCTAAATGGGTTTCCAAAAAAAAAATTTTTTTTAATAAATAAATCACTGTCAGAAGTCAAAATGGTCAGGTAGCCTTGTAAACACAGCCACGCCTGTGGGAGCCTTCCGCTGGCTGGCACGCACGCTGCCTGCCGAGATCCTGGAGCCTACAACCCTCTGGCAAGAAAGAGGCCAGGGCTCCTGAACCCACTGGGCTGGGCCGGGGGCCACCCATCTGGGACGGCTCTGCCCGCACCCATCTCTGAATCACCCTTCCCTGGTCTGAGCGAGGTCCTGGGCCGCCAGCGTGTGGATGTTTGCACCGAGAGGCTGCACCTTGGCGAATCCTGCACCTGCCCCGATGCATAGCCTCAGAATAATGTCGGGAACTAGGGGGCGGGGCGGGGGCTCTCGTACCTCCAGTGCCATGGGGAGGGAGCTGCGGCAGGATGCAGTAGGGCACCTCCAGGCCTGCACTCCATCCCAGCGTAGCACCCAGCAGCAGAGGACTCCAGGGCCCTGGGGGAAGGGCTGTGTCCAGCTGCATTTTTCGGTATGGCTGTAGGATTCAGTAGGCATCTGGGGGCTGACAGCCGTCCCCCTGATATGGCTGATGCAAAAACGGTTTTTTCGTTTGAGACATGAGCTGAACCCTGGCCCCAGTGGCTGGGTCCAGAGTCACTTTTAGGCCTATTGATAGGGGTTCTCTCTTCGCTTCCAGACCTCTGCTCCTGTGGCCTCTAGAACTGAAGTCTGCCCCCAAAATAAAGGTTTGCATTTGCATTTGCATTATTATTTAGAAGAACCCTATGGCTTCCTTAATCCCATCGAAACTGGCAAGCATGGCCATAAACCACAGAAACCAAAGACCCTGCGAGGGACCCAGGCTGGGAAGACATTCCACATCCCAGAAGGGATGAGACGGGAACTTGCTGAGCTGAGCCTGAGACTCATGGGTCCCCCCCACCCCGTCAAGTGAGATGAATTTGCGCCCCAGATGATGTAGGAGGGTCCCAATGGGGGGGTTGGTGAGAACACCCCGGTGGTGGTGCCCTGCCCCCCCCCCCCCGCCCCGTTTCCCAGGCTAGGCCCAAGGCTGCAGGACCACACCCTGCCACTAACCAGAACCACTTTGGGAGTGAAGAGGTTCATTTGCCAAAAATAGCCAGCGCCTGCATATTTCTGTTTTAAGGCAATGTTACCCTTCCATCTATCAGACGGAACAGCCCTGGGTCATTTAGAGGAAAAATTAAATTAAGTGCTCTCTTTGGAAACAGCCAACGCCCACTCTCCCTCCCCCACCCCCCACCCCGCTCTAAAACAAACCAGCTTTTTTTTTTTTTTTTTATTCCAAGATGACTGGGTTTGGAGTCCTTTTTCTCCCTTCCCATGTGCAGACAGATGTGGAGTTCAAAAACCGCCCACGGTGATGTGGCGACCTCCTCCCCTCGGCCCCAGGGCGCTCTGCCTGCCCCTCTCCCTGCCTTCAGAACCGTGGACGGTGAGGGCACCAAAGGACTTTGGAATAAAATTCCTGAACCTGGAATGTGAATTCCTGAGACGTGAAATGTAGAGTGTGGCTCTCTCTACCTCATGCAGAAACAGCTTTGGGAGGGACCTCACTTTGGAACTGGGTACAAAGATCTCTGCACCCCAAGTACCCAGGGCTCTCTTCGGTCAAGACCCCACCACATGTTCCACCCTGTCCCCCAGACCCGTGCAACAAGCACGGCGGTGGGGGCAGGGCAGCTCTGCATCTGGCCAGGGCAGGGTCAATGCATCACCACCCCCAGCCCCCACCCACAGCAGGAACAACACTACCCACCAGCTCAGTACCCATAATAATGCTACTGATAAGCTGCTTCCACAACACTAGCCAAATCTAGCTGACGCACAGTGGAGTTAGCGCTGGGTGCCCAGATGTCACAGACGGCACACTGGGCTGTCCCCACGCAGTGGCTGTGCACACAGGGTGCCCATCTACTCTGAAGTCACCCTAAAACAGAAAACAGCAGCCAGGGGCTGCAGGGGACCTGGGGCCTTTGGGGTCTCTCTGTGCTGCACCCCATGTCATGGGAGGGCCGGAGTGGAAGCAGTATGGCCACAACCAAGGCACTCTGGGCCCGGGAAGCCCACCTATGGCCCTCTGAGACCCCAAGGGCAGCTCCTCATCAAAACAAGGAGAGGTCTCTGCAAGATACCCCAAGCCGCCCCCACTGCTTCCCCACGTGTGCACACACACGCGGGCACACACACATACATACATACACACTGTCCTGGGGCCCTGTGATTACAGGCCCCGGCTTTCCAGGAGAAGGGAAGGAAGACCCTGGGCCACAGGGATGGGGAGTGGTCATTCGAGGGCCCGGCGAAGGAGCTCACTTGGACACGGCCAGACTGTCCCAGCCTGGGCCTCAAACCTCAACCCAGCGCAAGTCACAGCTCTGTGGTCCTCGTCTCCTCCCAGGAGCAGGCTGGCGACAGGGCACTGCAGGCTGCTGTGGCCTGGGCCCCGCAGGAGGGGGCCAGGAGAAGCTGGAGACTTGATGAGTCTGCGCTGGGGACACAGAGGGTCTGAGAGCGTTTCCCACAGTCCTCGGCGCTCCCGGGGCGGTGGGAAGCAACAGCACGTTCTCCAGCAGCGCTTCCCACAACGTCGGCCACACTCCTGCCAACTTCCAAGTCCCAGTGCTCTGATCTGTCAGTACAGGGTGGACTCTGCAGAGTCCCCACACTGCCCACCACCACGCAGACCCTCTGACAAGCTGGCCTGCCGGCCTCGCCCACAGAAGTGCCTGGGGGACAGCCGCGGGGGCTGGATGGACCCACTGCACTTCCTGACACTTGTGCAGACGACCACGGTCCCCAGCCTCTGTTTGCCACACAACACAGGGTCCCCACGTGCCTTCTGCAGGGACACAGAGGTCGGGGTCCTGGGCAGGCGGGGCCCAGCCGCTGTCTCCTGCCAGGTCAGATGGTGCAATGCTGTGCCCACTCAGGCTCTGATTCTGGTTCTCCCAGGTGCCCCAGGCAAGGGCTCCTGGAGGTGGGGCCGGCGGGCGAGGCTCCCTCCATGGCTCCTCCTGGTGGAGTGCTCCTCTGGCCTGTCCTGGCTTAAGGCATCCCTCTGAGGCGGTGCATCCCTCACCGACCACGCCTGAGGGGCGAGGCAGGGCAGGGGCAGGGGCCTGGTCGCTTGGGAATCTGTGGGAGAAGTACAAACGTCCATGACGGCATGTGCCCGGGCCCTGGCGGACTCCGCCTGCACTGGTCAGCCCGCGCTGTCCCCAGCGTGTTCCCGAACCTAACAGAAAACTCCAGAGTGCAAATCTATGTACAGAGTAAGGCGCCAGGAAGGGGTGTCCTCACTGACCTCACAGAACGCGTCCATCCCTGAGAAAGGGGGTTCAACACCACTGAATCTCAACTTCATGGGTACGTCTGTTGTGCAATTTGTGAATGGTATTTTTGGAAATTTTTCGTTGTGGTTTTTTTTTTTTTTCTTAAAAAAAAAAAAACAAACAAACAAACAAACTGACTTTGACACCTGAGGTGAAGAAAAGTGTTTTCTCGTGGACTTTTCCTAAGTTCGCGGCTTCGTTCTCATTACAAAAGGACAGGACGGGGCCGGCGTGCTCACGGCGAGCTGGCCGGGCTGATGGTGGGGCTGCTGGCGTCCGAGCGGCTGTAGTCGCTCAGCGAGCCGGTCCGCGAGCCCCCGCCGCGCCGCTGCAGCATGCCCGGGTGGAAGTTGGCGTGGCGGCGCGCGTGCTTCGTCAGGTGGTCGCTGCGCATGAAGCGCTTCTCGCAGATGGGGCAGCTGAACTTCTTCTCGCCGGTGTGCGTGCGATAGTGCCGCGCCAGCTCGTCCGAGCGCGCAAACTTCTTGTTGCAGTCCTGCCAGCTGCAGGCGAAGGGCCGCTCACCTGTGGGCGACAGGGGCACAGGGTCAGTGTCACTTCGCAGGGGCCAGCTCCGTGACAAAGCAGTCCGCGCACGCGCACACACACCCGCGCGCGCACACACACCCACACCCACATGCCTGCGCGCGCACACACACCTGGGGTGGAAGCAGACAGTGATTTCGGGTGCTGAAGCACTGGTGGCCATTGCGGTGGGCAGCGCTCAGGGCCTGAGGTCCCAGTAGACCCCAGGAAGTACACCCAACACCAGTGCAGGCTCAGCTATCCCCAGCCGGGGGGTTGCAGGCTCCCGTCCAGGATCGACACCCACACACAGACCCTGGAGTCCTTACAGGACAGGAGGACAATTCCCAAACTCCAGCGCCAGCCACTGCCCTGACCCTGTCTTGTCTGCAGCCCGAGGGCATCAGACTGGGCCATTTCCAGGACCCGAGTCTGCTGCTCCCTCTTGCCCAAGGGCCTGCGTGGCCTGAAAGTGGAAGCCAGCACAGGAGGTCGTGGGTGGGAGCACGGTGGCTGACAAAGGCAGTGGCCTGGAGCAGTCTGTGTAGGGGTGCATGCAGGTGGGGGAAGCAGAACACAGGCAGGCAGGCGGGCGGTGGTGAAGGTGGGCTCAGATCCCACCCCTCCTCCCATCCCTTACCCAGGGCACCGACAGGGCAGCATTTACCCAGGCAAACTGTGAACTACAAAAGCAACACCAACTGCTCAAGGAGAACTAGTGGGGGGCTCTGGCACCCCATAACACAGCCAGTGGGCACTGGGGACAGCCACACGGCTACCTGTCCCCCCTTACTGCACACAGGCTAGAGCAGGGTGTTCAGATCCTTAAATGGGGCCGACCTATGCCCGGTAGAGCAGACCCACACCACCCACCCACTTTAAACATGGACGGATGGCTCAGGGATGGCCAGCCAGCCACTGAAAATTCGCAGCACGAAAGGGAAAAGCCAAGAGCAACAAAACCACCAACTCCAGAGGAAAAGGAGTGAAGGCAGGAAATGCTAACGTAAAGTGCTAATCAGTATTCTCAGAGGGATCTCAGACAAAATTTGATGTATAAAGCAAACAGGATACCATTAAAAAGGAAGTTCAGGGAACAAAAAAAATAGCATTTGGAAACTGAAAATCCTGTTGCCCCAACAAAAATTCCACTAAAAAGCTAGAAACACACTCCAGGAAATATCCCAGAAAAACAGAACCAAAAACAGTTCTAGAAACTATGTGAATGCCACCATGTCCCATCTCCTTGGACCTCCAAGGCCAAGGGCCACACGGAGCTGTACTCGCTCCCCCCACTGGATCTATGTTTGCAGAGAAGGGTGCTGGGGAGGGGATTCAAAACCAACTAGCCGCCACCATTTTCCAAACCCTTTGGACAGTCACAAGGAACCAGTCCAGGGAATTCAACATCTAATAGGAGCATCTATTAAGAAAATAGGGGGCCGGCGCCGCGGCTCACTAGGCTAATCCTCCACCTTGCGGCGCTGGCACACCGGGTTCTAGTCCTGGTCGGGGCGCCGGATTCTGTCCCGGTTGCCTCTCTTCCAGGCCAGCTCTCTGCTGTGGCCAGGGAGTGCAGTGGAGGATGGCCCAAGTGCTTGGGCCCTGCACCCCATGGGAGATCAGCATAAGTACCTGGCTCCTGCCATCGGATCAGCGCGGTGCGCTGGCCGCAGTGCACTGGCCGTGGCGGCCATTGGAGGGTGAACCAATGGCAAAGGAAGACCTTTCTCTCTGTCTCTCTCTCTATCTCTCACTGTCCACTCTGCCTGTCAAAAAAAAAAAAAAATAGGAAAAAACAGAAGAGAGGACATTACAAAAGAAATAAAAGGCCAGCATCTGTCAGTGAAAGAGAAGAGGGGAGACCGACAAGGGAAGAGGTGGCGTGGGAGCCGGCAGGGTGAGTGAGTGAAGGCCCTTGTCTCCAATTCTGCAGTGTCAGAACTCCAGGAGAAACAGGAGGTCCCAAAACTTTTTTTTAAAGATTTATTTATTTATTTGAAAGGCAGTGTTACAGAGAGGCAGAGAGGCAGAGAGGCAGAGAGGCAGAGAGAGAGAGAGAGAGGTCTTCTACCGGTTCACTCCCCAAATGGCTGGGACAACCAGAGCTGGGCCAATCTGAAGCCAGGAGCCGCGAACAACTTCTGTGTCTCTCATGCGGGTGCAGGGGCCCAAGCACTTGGGCCATCCTCTACTTTCCCAGGCCACAGCGGAGAGCTGGATCAGAAAAGGAGCAGCTGGGACTCGAACCGGTGCCCATATGGGATGCCGGCACTGCAGGCAGCAGCTTTACCAGCTACGCCACAGCGCCGGCCTCCCAAAACTTAACAGAGAGGGAAAGGAGAAACAAACACCAGAGTGAGCGTGAGGGAACAAGGCTGGGACAGATGGCAGGCCTCTCCTAGGGCACACGGGATGCCTGGAGACAGGACAGAGCCTTCTGCGTGCATAATTTCCATACTCCAGCAAAACGAGAAGAAACCTGACGCCAGGGACAAGTGAACAGTGACACAGTGGCCTGAGAGACCATGGGAGCAAAACACCAGTGCTCACAGGGGGGCAGTGTCAGGAAGAAAGTGAGCTCTGGGTGCCAAAGAGTACAACCAAGACGCTGAGTGAACTCCTCAACGCAGAGAAGATGCACGGCTATTCTTTGTTTTCAAGAAAAAAGAGAGGCAGTGAGAAACTCCAGGAAAAACAGAAGAAACTTAGTCCAAATTAGAAGTAAACTAAATGCCACATGATTATGAGCAACGGGTGAAATGAGCCAAGTGCTGTTCTATTATTTATCCTTCATAACAACCCCATGAGATGGCAGAAAGAAATGTAATCCTAGCACAAGCCTTGGCAGCCAGACAAGCTATAGTCATGGTCACATAAACCCCAGCACTTGCTGTCAGTGTGCAGGATCAATCTGAGAGACCAAACATCTACAACCGACCCATAGCCCAGCAGACACGGTGCATTTATGCAAAGGAACAAAGATGCTTACACAGCGTACAGAGAAAGTCCAAGTGAGTGATAGAGGGTGAGAGTTACAAGGATGATCAACAACAGAATCAGAGTAAGAACACATCCACCAATGAGGGAAGAGGTGGGAGGAACGGTGAACTGATACAAACAGAGACTACCTAACTCTAACACACAGCAACGCAATCACACAGTTCACTTATAGCAGTAACTACCAAGACAACGAAAATCAGAGCGCGAAGTGCTGGCGGGTGGGGTGGACTGGGGAAGGGAAGGGTGCTTCAGGTTGTAAGCTCTTCTGTGTTATGATTCTTAAAAAAATCACCTAGTTTCTTTAATGGCAAGAAAAAGGTCTATTTAAATATAATCCTCTATCTAGCTTAATATATCCCAAATCATGCTCAAAGAAACTTTAGTATTGAAGAAACTGCTAGTTAGTTCCAAGAAAAATAAAATCTCGTCAACAGAAAAGCTTGGAAACTGTCCCATGGTGATTCCACTCTTGGAGACTCAAGATCACATCAGTGAGTAAAAGCTTAGACGGCTCCAGGATGCCTGTGTCCTCACACAGGTGAGGCTCAGACCCCGGCTCCTCCACGTACGGATGGAGGTGAATGTGGTCCCTACAGAGGTAAGCCCTAACCTGTGAGGGCGACCCTACTTGGAAGTAGCCAGGCTCTTCCCAGTGTAACTAAGGTAAGGGGCTTGAGCAGAGACAGCAAGTACCCTCAGAAGAGGACACAGAGAGACGAGGCCATGTGAGGATGGACGCAGCGACTGGCTGCAGCACAAGCCAAGGAACACCAAGGGTTGCTGGCGGCAGAGGTCAAGAGAGAAGCAAGGGCTGCATGCTCCTTGGAGGCCCCGGGGAATGAACTTTGCCAACACCTTGGTTTTGGACTTCTGGTTTCCAGAGCCCCCAGCACGTGGTCCTGTGTTACAGCAGCCACAGGAGAGGCGTGCACTGCCTCATCCTCACCGTGGGGCCCACACGGTGGTTCCACGGGGCTGTCCACAAGCAGCCCTAGCCCTGAGCATGTCCCACACATCCACTCCTGAAACACCGGCTCTCAGCATCCCAGTCCACTGGGCCCCGGGGAAGGATGGCGATGCATCCCAAACTGAGAGCCCCCTCGCTCCCCAGCAGCCCCGCATCCTTGCTGGGGTTGTCCTCTTTGGAGTCCTGCTTGCAACCATGGGAAACAGGTGAGGTGGGCCTCGCCACGGAAGGATCTCGTGATGCTGGGGCCGGAGAAGCGCGGCCTCGGGGGGGGGGGGGGGCAGCTGGTCCAGGCAGCCGGGGGTGAGGAAGCTGGGGAGAGCCTGAGTCGCCCCTCAGCCAGCACACCCTGGCTTCCCTGGGCAACAGCAGTGCCATGAGCTCACTGAGCACGTACCCAAGGCCTGGCCCCGGGGACACAGTCCTGACCCAGGCTTGCTTCTACCAGCCTATTTCAGGAGAGGTAATGACAAACGACCTGGTGCACAAACAGAAGTCCTGATTCGCGCTGGCAAGGAGCAGCCCTGGCGCTGGCGGGGCAGCCGCTGAGCGGGGACATGTGAGCAGCACCCAGGAGGCTGACGGGGGCAGTGGGGGTGGGGGACTGAGAGAAAACAGGGGTCTCCAGGGCACTCCCACTCCTACTTTCAAGAGGGGCCCAAAGAGCTTCGGCTTTTTTTTTTTTTTTAGATTTATTTTATTTATTTGAAAGAGTTACAGAGAGAGGTAGAGACAGAAAGAGAGATCTTCCATCTGCTGGTTCACTCCCCAAATGGCTGCAATGGCTGGAGCTGTGCCAATCCAAAGCCAGAAGCCTGTTCCGGGTCTCCCACATGGCTGCAGGGGCCCAAGGATTTGGGCCATCTTCTACTACTTTCCCAGGCCATAGCAGAGAGCTGGATCAGAAGAGGAGCAGCCGGGACTAGAACCGGCACATGTAAGGGATTCCGGTGCTTCAGGCCAAGGTATTAACCTGCTGCACCACAGCACCGGCCCCATGGCTTTATATCCAGATACTTTCCGGATTAGGCATGAAAACTGAAAGCAATCTCTAACCAAGCACACACATTGTGCAGCATCTGGAATACTCCATGTACTCTTTGGGAGAATCGGGCGAAGAATGCCATTGTCGGACTTTTGATACTAAAAGGGTCTCAGGTGGCCGCAGGTGCCTCCTCCAGCTTCACCTTAGAAACTGCTGTTCTGGGCACTGACCTCAGGGTGGCGTGGCTGAGCTGAGTAAGCGCGGGGGCCACCAGGGCAGGCAGGGGGCCCACCTTCCGCTCTAAGGCACTAAAATCTGCATCCCTGCTGGGCTCAGGTCCTGACTACCGTCCTGGACACGTGACATGAAGACAAAGATACGACAGGGCCCTCAGAAGCAGAGGATGGGAACCAGGATCCGAAATTCCAGGCCTGGAGGGGAGCTCTGCCTTCCGGTGCATCCCGGGCCGCTCCAGGTCCAGCGGACCCCCACGCTCAGAGACCGGAAGGGCGTCAAGGCCTTGACTCTGCGCACTTGTGCATGGGGTGGGGGGCGCACGGCAAGATGAGGTTTAGACTTTGTGAGAGGAAGCGGGTTGAGGTCAGGCCAGGTGAGAAGCCGGCGCAGGCGAGGGAAGCTGTGAGAGGATCTAGCCACTGTGCGGGCGCGGAGTAAGAGCCAGGCTGGGGTTGGGGTGCCCGGCCGCGAACCGGCGGCGGCGGCGGGGGCGGGCCCGGAGCGGGGCGGCGCTGGGGAGAGCCATGGTTCGGGGCGTGGCGGCGGCAGCGGCGCGGGGCGGGGCCGCGCGGGGCACACGGGCCGGGTTACATAAATGTTCCCTGGCGCCGCAGCGAGGCGGCCGCCCAGCCGAGCGCGCAGCGCGGCCGACAGCGATTGCCTCATCTTATCAAGGAACACGGCGTCCCATACACGCCTCTTGCCCAAGCCACAGGCCGGGCGGGACGGCGTGTTCCCTCCGAGAGGCTGACCGGGAGGGCAGAGCAAGGGCGCCTCTCGCCAAGCCCCCGGCCCAAGCCCACTCCTACTCCTGCACGGGAGCCACAGGCAAATGCGGCAGGCTCGAAGCCGGGGCTCAGAACTGGGGCGCGCACTGCCCTCGGCTCTACCTCCTGTCCCAATTATCTTGCGTGACCCGCCTCCCACCCCGCCCCCAAGGCGAGCAGGGCCCTACTGGTTCCAGTAGCACCTGGCCAAGCCCCAGCACGGTTCTTTTTGTTTTTGACCCCAGTGGGCGGCGTGTGTGTCTGGGGGAGGGACGCCATTTCTGTCTCCCCAGTGCCCAGCACTGAGCCAGAGCTCCGGCAGAGGCCAGGGACAAAGGCCTTTGCTCTGGCAGGCCTCCCCTCTGTGGCAGGGAGAAGGGAGGCCGCGGGGGAGGGGGGAAGAAAGGCCAATGGATCCACAGCTCATGGGGCGTCCTGGATCACAGGAGCAGGCCTCTGTGGGCACAGGGAATCCACGTGGGTGTCTGCGGTGACCCAGAGGGGCGGAGCCAGTGCAGGAGACTCCTGAGAGAAGCAGCTTCCCTGGGCTCCCGCCCACAGCGCTGGCCTGGGCTGTCCACCACCAGGGCAGGCTGCCGCTGTCAGCAGACACCCTTCATCTGCAGGCACCAGCTTGGAGCCATTTCCAGCTCCCAACCTCCAGTGCCAAGCTCTTCACTCCTGGGAGGCTCCACCAGACACTGGGGCCCATCAACTGCTGGCTTGGGAGGAAATGCAGGCCCTCAGCCCAGTGCACCTCTCCCACTCCTCGGGAGGCCCTCCGGCTGCTCTGCTGCTCACTACAAAAGCCAGCGCTTGGATAACCCTGGAGGAGCTGACAGATGACCTGGGCCTCAGGGAGTCCAGGCTGGAAGCTCTTAGCTGCCGACTGAACGAGTGAACAAACCAAGGCCCAGGAGCACAGGCAGTGCAGGGTAGGGGCAGCCACTCAGCTGGCTGGAGGTGACGGCAAAGCCACAGCCAGGGCTGCCGGAGCCCCATGCAGCGCTACCCGCCCCCCCCCCCCCCCCGGGGTCCTCATCTCAGTGGACTCTGGGTTACTGTGCGGGTTAAGCAGGAGACAACTGGGCCCAGGCCTGTGCCTGCTGTAGGGGAGATAAGCTGTTATCACCTGTGGCCAGGGCCCCTGGGGGGGGATGAGCAAGGCAGCAGGGGCAGAACAGGGACAAACAGCCGCTGCAGGTCCAAGGCCCACAAGAGGCAGCATTCATCTTCCAGGAGCAGCTCAGGGTCCCCGCCCCGCCCAGGGTGCTGTGTAGCTACTACTGTGGCTGTGGACACACAGAGGCACTGCTCACACGCTCCTGTGCATTGTCCCTCATGCAAGAGCTGACAGGACTGTCACCACACACAGCCTCGGGCAATGCTTCAACCAGGGAATCTGTCTGTCTCCACAGATCTACCCTGGATCCAAAGACACTGTTCAAAGCAGGTGTTCCTGTCACTTGGACTTTGCTTTGTTTTGGAATAGGGTAACTTGACCCTAAAATGTGGTCACAGAAAAATAAGCAAACAGAAATAGCCAGAAAAATTCTGCAAAAGGACAATGGAGGGGGACTGAGACCACTAAACATTTAGCACACTGTCGCGTAAGCTGCTAACCAACCAGGGCAGAGTGGCGAGCCAGAATAGACCAGGTGGTGGCAACTGTGTACATCTCGAGGGGTGTGTCTCAGTAAGTGCATTAGGACAGAGGCAGCGTGTGGAAGGAAGGGTCCATTCATGCTGCACACCTTACACCAGAATCAATTCTAAAATGGACCAAAGGGTGAAATGGAAAGAAATTCTATGACTCGAAAGTCCAGAAACCATAAAAGAAAAGATGGACACAGTTGATTACATGAAAGTATAAAATACTTCTCTATGGATAGAGTCATCATAAACAAAGGTAAAAGATTCACGAGGCCATCTTTCAAATAATAGGAAATCAATTTTCAAAAAGATAAATGATAAAAAAAAAAAAAGCCTGTGTTTGCGGCACCTATCACACTAATCTCCAATACAGACACAGCTCACCAAAATTAAAGAAATCAACACTCCATGGAAAGAGGACAGAAAAATGAAAATACATGAAAAATGAAATTCAACTGGCTCTCAAACGCCTGAACAGATGCTCAGCCCCACCCATCAGGAGGTAAAGCCAAGTGGAACCCCATGGAAACACTTTTCCCCCATCAGATTGGTGCGGCCCCAGTGAAACACGCTCTGTCATCCTTTGTTGATGGGGACACAAACTGCGGCAAACTTTTTAGGGCAATTTGGCAATACCTGTCAAAATTATGAATGCACACACCCTCTGACCCAGCAACTGAACCTGCCCACAGACACGGCTGCACACCTACAAAACGGGACTGGGTGTCTGGTTATCCTGTAAAGAAGCCAAAAACCAACAAGTGTCCTTCCACGGGGGCCCCTTCAAAATAATTCCGGAACACCCATGTACCAGAATACCATAAGAAAGCAGAAGGAGTTCTTCATGAGCTGGCACGCACAGATCGCCAAGCCCTCACAGGAGAGGTCCTGGGGCAGGGGCCCAGGCTCCAGAGCCCAGGTTCACTCAGATCATCCTTCTGGAGGGCGTTTCCCGATCACAGATTTGACAGGCAATTCGGACATCAGACGTAAAAGGCTACTGAAGACAAATACTCAGCAGAGAAGTTATGCAGGTGCCAACAGGAGGCCTCCTTCAAGCACCTGAGTGCCACCTCCTGCCACAAAACCCATTTGATAGTCAGCTGGGCACCCAGAGACAAACTGGGTGGACGGCCAGGTGCTGGCAGCCTGCCGGCCAAGTCCATCCACCTACCCAGACATAAGTTCAAGGCAGGAGAGTCTGTCTGTCTGCAAGCTGCTGAGGAGTGGGGACCAGCGGTTCTGCAGACTTCTGGGAAAGGGTTCTCAGATCAAAAAAGAAAAAAAAGAAAAAGAAAAAAGAAAGCAAGCAAAGGAGAGGGCGGGCAGGGCACATGTGGGGACAGCGGGAGGGCACGGCATGGGAAAGCCTCTTGTGCTGTTTCGGGGGCACCAGGCAGGCAGCACCAGGGAGGCCTGTGGAGCCTTGCAGAGCTCAGCTGCCCCTCCCTTCCCCTGCTAGAGAAGCAACCACATTCCTAGGCCATCCCAGGCCCCCTGGGAGGCACAGTGGTCAGCAGGCCTCCTCTCCTGCAGGCACCCTGGCAACTGCAGGAGCCCCTCTGCAGAGCCTTTGGCAACCAGTGTGCCCTACTTCCTCTTCCTGTGTCTCCCCTCCCCCACTGCCTCCATTTCCTCCCCCTGGCCTCTTCCCCAGAGCCTGCTGGGTGGGCCCTGCCAGCAAGGACCAAGCCCTGCTACAGGCACTCCCATGGCAGGCACCACCCACAGCAGAGACAGCTGCAGGCATGTACCATAGACGGTGCACCTGACTCCACACCAACCCTAGGAGACAGGAAGCTGTTCGTATGAAACCATCTCAGAGATATGGCGTCAAATGTCCCCCTAACTCCCACCCACAGCCAGGTCATGCACCCATTAGAGCTGGACCTCCCAGGCTAGATCTGGCCTACAAGGAAAGAATTCTGTTAGCCCCTCCAGCCCACAAAATAGGAAGTGCTGAGGCTGCTCCCGCCACAGAAGGTGGGTGCAGAAAACCTATTGATGTCAATTCCCCATCTCGGGCACAGGTACTGGGGTCAGGCCTGACACACTCCATACTATGAGGCACCCCACCCTCCGCACGGTGGGGGGGGGGGGGGCTGCAGTGTCCCAGGGGCGGGCCAGCAGCTCCTCTTCCACCGCAGGCTGCAGTTTCACAGTAGGCCTTCCCAGGCTGGGACATCCCAGCAGGAGGCGCCCCTGGGGACCTCAGCAGCCACCAGGTCTCCTGCAGCAGGAGCAGGCAGCCCCTTCCCAGAGGCCTGGCTTGTTAGAGAGCTGCTGCAATCAGTGGCGCTCAGCTGAGGCACAGGTACTGGGCCTGCCCTGCACCTCTCCCTGGGCCGACCCCTGCAGCAGGCTCTGTCTCCCAGGAAAGTCAGGAGGTTTGCAGGAGAACCTACCAAAGCAAGCTACTTCTAAGAGCCGGCCTTCTAAAGGAAACATATTAGATTAAAAGTGTGTATGTCATTCTGACCATGGGGCAAAACGTTTGCCTTTGGTTTTGAAGGGAGCTGAAACAAAAAGTACAAAAACGCTGGACAAGGATCTCTCCTTTCTAAACCAGCTGGACAACATCAGAGACTTCTGCTGCAGACACTCCTGGGCCTCAGCCTCCGACCCCCCAGATGCTTCCCATTGGTTGGCCTCCCCATCCAAGCGATTTACACCCAAGACTTGGGAAACCCATTGTGTTCAGAAAATGTCTTGCAGAGAGCAGGCTGCCTGGCAGGGAGGCAGCAGCCCATCCTCCCCGGCCTGAAGACCTCCACACCGCTGTGTAGACAGGAGAGTCCAGCCCCTGCCCCGTCACAGGCCTGCCCCTTGGCTTGTCCACGCCTCCCTCCCTCCTCACAGCAAGCCTGGCCCCCCATCGTTACCTAGGCTTCTTCCTGTCCACACCTGGAGAGAGAACAGGATCCGAAGGGAGTGACCCAGGGGCCGCCAGCCAGGAAGGTAAGGTTGGGTGCCACACTGCACACTGCCCCCTTCCTGGCCCCCAGAGCCCCCAAGGTTGGGGTGTCCCAGCTTCCTCAAGAGCACTGCAGGGGTCTGCCTGGTGGCGAGGGAGGGGAGGAAACGCTGGGACAGCCTCCCATGCAGGAACCCTGTTCCGTGCCCTGCCTCCCTCCCACAGGACCCTGGGCGGGGGTGGAGTCCCAACACTCCTTGGGCAAGGGAGTAGCCCTCATGCTCTCCCGGGCCACAGGTGGGGGCCCCTTCTGAGCAGTCCCAGGCCCACCTACAAGTGCACGCGAGACGCTGCGCTCCCGAGTTGTTCCTGCAGGAAGGAAGTGGCCGGCGTGGGGAAGACGCCATTTGTCTGGGACCATCCTTTCTGTATTCGATATTTTTTAGCTGAACTGCCTTGGGTGAGCAGAAAGCGTGCAGGAACGTTCTCTCTCTCTCTCTCTCACACACACACACACACACACACACCCCACCCGAGCTCCCGCCCACTCTGGGACCGCTCCCTCGGAATCCCGCAGCCCGCCCACTGCTTGCATGCCCTGGTACGCTGCCTGGAAATGTCAAAAGGATCCCATGCCGGGAATTTCACAAAGGTGTTTTCTCTCCTTATGCTCAGGGTTACAAAACACATTTGAAAATTTCCGTTTCCAGTGTCCCTTTAAAAACAGCAACAATAAAATACCGATGGTTTCTGCCAGTAAACCACCCCAGACAACGGCTCTGGACTCCTCCGTCTCTCCCACCCCTGGCTGCTCCTGAAGGGATGCGCTGACAGGTGTTCCTGCCCCCACCCAGAAGTGCCACATGCAAAGGCTCCGTTGATCAGCGCCATCAGTGGACCCCCGTGAGCTGAACCCAAGGAGCCAATGTGCCCATTTATTTCCTCTGTTCTATTTTAAGATGTATTTATTTGAACCGCAGAGAGAGATCTTCCACTCTGTTTGCTCCCCAAAATGGCAGCAATGGTCGAGGCTGGGCTTGGCCAGAGCCAGGAGCCTGGAACTCCACCCAGGTTTCCCACGTGTGGCAGAGCCTAAGGCACATGGCAGGGAGCTGGGTGGGAACAGAGCAGCTGAGACTTCAACCAGCACTCACATGGATGCCCGCGCTTCAGGCAGCTGCTTAACCTGCTGTGCCATGACGCCAGCCCCTCTTCTCTGTTCTGAGGGCCCCATCACTGGGTTAGGAGCATGTCCAGGCCCCGACCCCATTTCTCTGCCAGCCGGAAGTTGGCAGTTCCCCTACATCAGGAGCTTTCGTCCTCAGTCTCGCTCTGGGCATCACAACGAGACTGCTGCACACGCAGAGCGCTGACAGCGGCCGGCAGCCCGGGGATGGCTTTGCCTCCAGCCTTCTCTAGGATTTTCTGCAACACTGAGGAAAAACAGAAGCAGGAGTTTGAAAGCCACACTTAAAGAGCCAGTCTTAATTATTTGATTAAAATGTTCTTCATCTGGAGCTGGCGCTGTGGCATAACAGGTAAAGCCGCTGCCTGCAGTGCTGGCATCCCATATGGGCGCCGGTTCAAGTCCCAGCTGCTCCTTTCAATCCAGCTCTCTGCTATGGCCTAGGAAAGCAGCAGAGATGGCCCAAGTCCTTGGGCCCCTGCACCCACATGTGAGACCTGGAGGAGGCTCCTGGCCTCAGATTGGCACAGCTCCAGGCATTGTGGCCATCTGGAGAGTGAACCAGCAGATGGAGGACCTCTCTCTCTCTCTGCCTCTCCTTTTCTGTGTTTCTCCTTCTCTTTAAAAATAATAATAAAAAAATTCTTTATCTGTGGCTGATTAAAAAAAAAAAAGGATGGCAACTTGTATCCAGATTATATAAAGAACTGATAAATCTCAACTTAAACCTGACTTAAAAAATAAACAAGGGGAGCTGGTGTTGTGGCATAGCAGGTAAAGCTGTCGCCTGCAATGCTGGCATCCGATGTGGGCACTAGTTTGTGTCCCGGCTGCTCTACTTCCAGTCCAGCTCCCTGCTAACTTGCCTGGGGAAAGCAACAGAAGATGGCCCAACTGCTTGGGCCCCTGTATTCATGTGGCAGACTAAGAAGCTCCTGGCTCCTGGCTTCAACATGGTCTGCCCTGGTCGTTGTGGCCATTGGGGGAGGGGGGGTGTGAACCAATGGATGAAAGATCTCTATCTCTTCTTCTTCTGTCTGTAACTCCGCCTTTCAACTAAATAATCTTTTTTTTTTTTTTTTGGACAGGCAGAGTTAGACAGTGAGAGAGACAGAGACAGAGAGAAAGGTCTTCCTTTTCCATTGGTTCACCCCCCAAATGGCCGCTGCGGCCGGCGCCCTGCGCCAATCCAAAACCAGGAGCCAGGTGCTTCCTCCTGGTCTCCCATGTGGGTGCAGGGCCCAAGGACTTGGGCCATCCTCCACTGCCTTCCTGGGCCACAGCAGAGAGCTGGCCTGGAAGAGGAGCGACAGGGACAGAATCCAGCGCCCCAACCATGACTACAACCCGGGGTGCTGGCGCCACAGGTAGAGAATTAGCCAAGTGAGCTGCGGCACTGGCCACAACTAAATAATCTTTAAAAAAAAAAAAAAAAAAAAAAAAAAAAAAAAAAAAAGATGAACGAAAGATCTGAACACTCAACCAAAGAAGATGGACAGATGGTAAAGCCATATGGGTAACAGCGCTCACTGTCACCTGCCATCCCAAGCTGCAGATTAAGCCTCTCAGAGGCCACCATACACATATAATAACAGCAAAAACCCAAAACCTGATGACTCCAAATGCTGGCCAGCTCGCCACTCTTCCACCACTGGAGCATGTTAAACAGTGTGCGATTCTGGAAGACAGTTTGGCAGTTTCTCATGAGTTACACAGAGACTTAGTATACTACCCAGCAATCAAAACTGAAAATTATGTTCACACAAGAACCTATAAACAAATGCTTACAGCAACTTTATCCAGAAGAAAGCAGTTTCTACAGATGCACAGATATGCAAAGTGTGGAGAATCACACAATGGAATGCTACTCAGTGATAAAAAGGAAGAAGTTATTGATTGACACAGATGGAGAAATCTTATTTTTTATTTTTTTATTATTTATTTATCTGAAAGTCAGAGTTGGGGCTGGCACTGTAGTGTAGAAGGTTAAGCCTCCGCCTGCATTGCAGGCATCCCATATAGGTGCCAGTTTGAGTCCCGGCTGCTCCACTTCGGATTCAGCTCCCTGCTTATGCGCCTGGGAAATCCACAGAAGATGGTCCATGTCCTTGGGTCCCTGCACCCACACGAGAGACCTGGAAGAAGCTCCTGGCTCCTGACTTCAGCCTGGCCCAGCCCCAGCTGTTGTAGCCATTTGGGGAGTAAACCAGCAGATGGAAGATCTCTCTCTCTCTCTCTCTCTCTCTCTCTCTCTTTCCCTCCTTCTATTTCTGCCTTTCAAATCAATAAATAAATCTTAAAAGAAAAAAAAAAGAAAAGAAAAGAAAAAAAAAGAATTACAGAAAGAGGGGGAGGTAGGCCGGCACTGCGGTTCAATAGGCTAATCCTCCTCTGCCTTGTGGCGCCGGCACACCGGGTTCTAGTCCCGGTCGGGGCGCCGGATTCTGTCCCAGTTGCCCCTCTTCCAGGCCAGCTCTCTGCTGTGGCCAGGGAGTGCAGTGGAGAATGGCCCAAATACTTGGGCCTTGCACCCCATGGGAGACCAGGAGAAGCACCTGGCTCCTGCCATTGGATCAGCGCGGTACACTGGCCGCAGCGGCCATTGGAGGGTGAACCAACAGTAAAGGAAGACCTTTCTCTCTGTCTCTCTCTCTCGGGGGGGGGGGGGGGGGGGTCTTCCATCCGCTGGTTCACCTGCAGATGCTGCAATGGCCAGGGCCGAGCCAGACTGAATCCAGGAGCCAGACACTTCATCCAAGTCCCCCATGTGGGTGGCAGGACCCAAACGGTTGGGCCATCTCTGCTACTTTTCTGAGGCCATCAGCAGGGAGCTGGATCAGAAGTGGAGCAGCTGGGACTCTAACCGGTGCCTATAAGGTGGTGGCTTCACCAGCTACACCAAAATGCATTTTGCTATGTTGAAGAAGCAGAGTCATTCATTGGCACCCAGATCTCAGGTTCTAGTCCCATTTTCCAATGAAAGGAAAAGGGGCTCTGGGAGAACGGGCTGATTCCACAGCTGGGGCAGGAAAAATACAAAAGGAGCCTGAAGTGTCTTGTAATGCCAGCAAGTGGGGCAGCAGACACAAGACAGAATGGGAGGGTCACACCAAAGGGACCCAGAGGTCCGGCCCTGGCCGAGGCTGGGACATAAACAGCGACACGAACAGCAGGCTAAGTCGTGTGGATATCATGCTCCACGGACATGTGGTACTAAGCACAGCACTTCACCTCTGTCATCCTTTTTCCTAAAGATCCAAAGCCCCACCCAATCATGAGAAAAACATGGGACAAAGTGTGGACAGTATCCTCAAAACTGCCAGCATGCAGAACAAGGAACACATAAGAAACTGCCACAGCCAAGAGGAACATAAGACAAGCTGGGGTCGGCACTGTGGCATGTGGGTAAAGCAGTTGCCTATAGTACCAGCATCCCAAATGGGTGCCGGTTCAAGCCCTGGCTGCTCTACTTCTGATCCAGCTGTGGTGCCCAGCAGGTTAGGGCGTTAGTACACTCTGACATGCGACATTTCCTACTTACAATGGCGACACAGCCCCATCGTAAGGAGGAACAGTTCTAATTCGGAAGCTGGAAATTAGGCAGCAGAGCGGGCAATAAAATAAGCTCATTACTCTTTCCCCAATGTGCCCCTCAGACACTCAGCACCCTCTGGTGGGTGGGCAGACAGTGAGGCTGGCAGAGGGGGCCCCTGCTTCTTTTACTGGTAGACACACCCACAGCTACCTCTCTCCTCCCTGACAGCTGGCTGTCATTCCTGTACCTGATGGACATCAGAGGGTGACCAGCAGTCACCATGGGAGGGGGCCTTGACTGGGACCCCAGACATGGTTCAGGGAGGGGCAGCTTCCTGAAGAGGGCCTTGGGAACAGCTGGAGGCTGCCATCCCAGCCCTCTTCGAATGCGCAGGACCCCTCAACCCCCATTCTCCCGGAAGAGACGCCTGGAGAAAATGGCCCAGCAGGTCCTCCCAGGAGCCACTGCACCCATTCCACACTCAGTGTTCGGCCCTTTGGGTAGCGTCTCCAGATACCTAACAAATGAGAGGGCCCCTGACTCAGGCCACCAGAGATGCAGACCCGTGCGCGAGAAAAGGCGCTCAGAGGAAGCAGGGGCCAAGCAGGGAAAGAAGGCTTCCAGGGGCAGTGCTGAGATCCCGAGACAAAGCTGGCTCAGCAGAAGCGAGCGGAGCATGCTGCTCACGAAAAGCAGCCCCAAACCTGAGTCCGAGTAAAGACACAACCACCCCGGCAGAGGTGACAGTGCCGATGGCAAGACAAGGGCACTGAGAAAATTCATGGGAAACTGGGATGACAGAAGGAAAACACAGGAAAATGTAAGGATCAGCCCCAAATCAGAGGGCCCCCAGTCAACTCGGAGACATGGGAGAGGAGCTGCTCACAGAGAAAGTGTGCAGGCCTGGTCCCTGTCCACAGGGCACAGCCAGGGAGCGCCACGCAAACCCACACCCCAACCCTGGGTAAAGGTCCAAGCCTCAACACCCCACCCCACCCCACCCCGCCCCTTCTAGGCCACTCAGGAACAAGCACCACCAAAGGGCAGGAGGCACTGCCCAAGGAAACAGGCCTGGATGCTAAGGGAGGGGTCTCAGGAGACTGTGTACAACCACACACAGCCACGGGGTGCGGGACAAGTGACAACAGCACTGGGAAAACCAAAGAAAGGCAGCTGTGAATTCTCAAGAAAAGGTAACACACGCCTCACCTGCAACCAGAGATGGCGGAGATGAGGAACGCTGACCTAACCATAAGTTTCCTATCCTCACATGGTGGGGTGGGGGTGACACGTCCTCAACCACCATCAGGGAAGCCCGAACATCAAGATGAGCCCCCAAGACCGCTCCAGAGAGACAGGAAGGAGAAGACCCGGGCAAGCGCTGAGGAGTCTCACGGCCCTGGCCGCAGGCACGGGGAACAGAGGGCCGGGCGCCGCAGAGGACAAGTTTACCGTACAACTGTGTGTTACCGCGTGTGCTACCTCGAAGGACTTTAAGACAGCCCAGCCCTGCCTCCCAGGTAGCCTTTCTTCAGGAGCAGAGGGACGGTGTAGGCCCTGCCACCCCCTCCAGGGAGTGGAGGACACCTGCCCCTGTGACCGGCAGGGCCTCCTCCTGGCCTCCCGGTGTGCCCGCCTCAGCACTCTCAATTGCTGCTGGTTTTGATTTCACTAATACCTGTGGGCACAGAACTCGGCGCTGACAGGGCTGCTTCCCGGCTGCCTTCTTGCTCCCACCATGGGCAGTAGGTGGCCCCCTCACCTTCCAGCAGTGGCTCCAACCTCAAGGGGAGGAGGATCGGGCCTTCAGATTCTTTGCGCCACCCTTATTTGGTGTTACACTGGCAGACCAGCCACATTTAAAGGGCTGCAGCACGGGGGTTACATGTGTCTGGGACTGCCCACAAACACGGGGGGCGGGGAGCCCCTGCAGGGGCAGGGGGAGACGAGAGCAGCCTGCAGCAGGTGCCGAGTGACGTGCGGCAGTGGGCCAGGGGGCAGCCCCAGGCCTCAGGCCTGACTCACAGCTCTTCTCCCTCCGAAAGCTTGCTGGCCACCCATGGTTTGGGGGTCCTTCCCGTAGGTCTGGGCCTGACGCCCTGCACTCTCCACTGCTGTCCACCAACTCAGGCCCACGCAGGCCCGGCACTCACCCCCAGGGCTGGATGGCTCAGCCATGCCAGGCTGCACGTGTCCGGGCTCTTCAGCCTCTGCACCTGGGGTCCTGGGGTCTGGGGGACCAGGGAAGGGGCTCTCGGGAGTCTGAGCTAGACAGGGCCATGCAGGGACACATTTTTCCTGGAAGTCCTGGTTTCTGCCTAAAAGTAGAAACCAACTCAGAGAAGAGCCCCTCTTCTCCTCCCCGCGGCGTAGGCTCCTCAGAGAGAGGGGGGCAGGGGATCCCCACATGCTAAGGCCCTCTCCTCACCCATCGGATCACTGTGGGAGAACCAGCCACAACCACCACAGCCCCCCCTTCTCCGAGGCTATTCTTGGTCTGCACCTCCCATTGAGGGGAGGGGAGATACGGGTAGAAATGATCAGAGGCTAAAATTAGCAAACGGCAAACAACCGAGGCCCGGAGGACTCCGAGGTCAGCTGAGGACAACAGTTTGTTCTCTGCGGCCCAGGGTGGTTTAGCAATAAAAGGAATTGAAAATGAAAACAGATCTGGAAGCAGCCCAACCCCCGCAGGGACCCGGCCAGATGGCAGGGACCAGGCCCAGCCCAAGAGTCCCCTAGGGCACCCCTCTTCCCAAGGGGGCCTCCGACAGCCAGGAGGCACCCCTCAGAGAGGTACAGAAAGCTTGGGACAGGGTCCCCAAGCACCAAGTTGGCTGTGACTTCCTTTCCTGAGCAGGCCAGCCCCCGGCAACTGTACTGGGCCAGGGCTGCAAGCCCCTGCCCTGGTACAGCTGGGCACTCACCTTTAAAGTGACCCCGTAAAACTGCAGCTGACAGGCCAAAAAACGGGGCCCAAAGGGGTCTGAGTGGGGCATCAGCTCATACAGCCGGCAGACAGTGGGGCCATCCTTAAGCCTAGCCCCCTGGTCCAGCACCCCTCCCCTGCCTCCACTCTCTGCAGCCGCTCCTCCCTCAAGAAGCCCCCCCCCCCCCCAGTCTGCAAACAGGAAGGATGGTCTGGCCTGGTCACACTCCAGGGTCAGGGAACTGCCTCCTCCCACACCCTGGAGGCCGCAATGCCAAGCGCCCTGGGGTTCTCTCTGGTGATACCCACAGCTTGGGGCCGTCACACCTGCAACACGCACAAGGTTTAACATAGCCTTTATTAGGTTTCTACTTGTTGATCTTTGCCACCCTACAGTTTGCGGATGTCCGGTGAAATCGACCAGGCCAGTGGCCGGAACTCAGAGCTGGGAAGCAAGGAGCTGGAGGTGCACAGGACACACAGAGGCCCTCCTGCGGGTGGCGCTCTGGTGTCAGGGAGAGAGCAGACGGAGCGGCCCTCTCCCAGCACCAGCCCAGGGAGCCTGAGCTGCACCAGTGACACAGCCACATGGCCACTCATCTTGGCAGCTGCTGCGGCTGCCGGCCGACCTTGTGGCCCATGGAGAAGGTGGGCGCAGGCAGTGCACAGCCCGAAGTCAGGCCAGGCAGGACAGGGCTCACATAGCCTATCCTTTCTCACTGGTGCCACCGCGTCTGCATTCTGAGCAGGACTGAGGTTGCTGGGAGCCAAAGGAGCCTGCAGAGCAGAAACACAGAGCCCAAAGCGCCTCTTCTCGTCCAGCTCCTTTGGTATTGTGCAGGAGCTCCTGTGGACACTGGGCTAAGAGGCACAAGCCCCCAGGCCAGGCCTCTGCCTTTCCCTGGACTGTGAGGTCTCCAGACCAGGGTATCCAAGGCCAGCTGGCAATCCTTCCAGACCCAAGGGTCCAGAGGCAGTATATTCATCGGCAGAGCCCAGCGTCCTAGGTGATCAGTGGGTCTGGGGCCCACCTCGTCTGCTTACCACCCTCCCTGCCAAGGTGCGGGACACAGGCATGCTCAAGACTTGCTGGTATATAGCAAATTCACTCTCCTTCCAGAAGGCAACTTACTCCTAACTGGCTCCTCGGACTCACACGGTGAAAATAACAAGGACTGGGGCCAGCGTTTGTGGCACAGGAGGTTAAGCCATCACCTGCAGCTCTGGCATCCCATATGGATGTTGTTTCAAGTCCCGACTGCTCTACTTCTGATCCAGGTCCCTGCTAATGGCCTGGGGAAGCAGGAGAGGGTGGCCTGAGTGCTCAGGCTCCTGCAGCCCCATGGGAGACCAGATGAAGCTCTGGCTTCGGCCTAACCCACCCTCAGCTGTTGCAGAAATCTGGAGAGTGAACCTGAAGATGAAAGACCTTTCTTCCTTTCTTTTTCTTCCCCCTTCTCTTTAAGATTTACTTATTTGTTTATTTGAAAGCCAGAGTTACAGAGAGGAGAGACAGAGACAGAGAGAGACAGAGAGACATATCTTCCAACCACTCCCTCGGCTGGCTCACCCCTCAAATGGCCACAATGGCCAGGGCTGGGCCAGACCCAAGTCAGGAGCCAGGAGCTCCATCTGGGTCTCCCACATGGGTGCAGGTGCCCAGGCATTTGGGCCATCTCCTACTGCTTTCCCAGGCACATCAGCAGGGAGCTGGATCAGAAGTGGAGTGGCAGCCAGGACTGGAATCGGCGTTCATATGGGATGCTGGGGCTGTAGACAGAGGCTTAACTTGCTGAGCCACTAGTCGCAGATGGAAGATACTTTCTGTCTCTTTGTCACTGTGTTTCAAATAAATAAATAAATCTTTAAGAAAAAAAATGATGAGAACACACACAGCCTGGATGCCCTCGCAGGGTGTGCAAGACCAGCAAGTCACTGGAGCCGGCACAGCTTCGTGGCCTGGGCTCAGCTAAGGACTCTGAAGACGAAGAGATTAAGGCGCTGGGCAAGCGTTAAAGGTCAGGTGAGAAGCCGGCTATGCCTTGGAGATGTGGTCATGACGGAATGTTAAAGCAGAAAAATGAGAACATCAAATACTTGTATGGGCTGATCCCAAGTTTTATATTAAAATACACACATGCAAAAATATTAACAGTAGAGATTTGTGGGTGGTGGGATTAAGGGTATCGAGTCTCCCATTAATTTTTCTCCTGACACTTTCCTGTCTCCTAAACATTTTTAAGCGCCACACTCAACCTTTACAGTCAGAGATAAGAACACGTGCAAGGCAGCCAGTCACAGTCTCCTGGAAGGGCAGTTACTCGCAAGAGGAGGAACACGTATCTGACACCACGCGGACACCCAGGGCAGTGCTGTGGGCTGATCAAACATTTTCCAGCTGTTGACTTGGTTTCTCAGGCCTTGACTCAACTTGGGGTAGAGGGCAAGTCATTCCTGGAGACCCAGGTGAACTCTGCACTTGGTTGTCTACTGAGGCTCCCTCCCTGCCTCCCTACTCTCCCGGTAACCATCACATTCCCACAGAAAAGCCTTGGGAGTCCATGGATCACTGGCGCCACTGCTGCAGCCCTTGGGGAGCTTGGACAGGGAGTACAGAGCCTGGCTTCAGGCCTGGCCGAGGGGACATCTAAGAGCGTGCTGGGCCTTACCTTCTCCACTGTCCGAGGCCACCTTTAAGGTCCCTCTGCAGGGCTGCACCCAACCCAGTGACCCGACAGATCCTTCAGGGTCTGAGAGCTGGACCAAAGAGCCGGTCCCTCAGCAAGTCCCAGACTCCAAAAACGCCATGGAAGTCAGACCAGAGACCACCTTAAATGCCACATCCCACGGCTTCCTCTGAACACTCAGCAGTGAAACATACGAAGGACCCAGCCCCCAGTCTCGCTCCTTCTGCTGGGGGCAGGAGGTGTAATTCCCAATGCTCTTGAGTTCCAAGTGTCTGATACAGAGCCCAGTGGGCACCCTCAGCTGGAGGCACAGATACTTCTCTTCTCTGAGATCCGTACTGAGACGAAGGTCACAGGCAGCCCCTCGTTTGGGTCAGCTGGGGAGCCTGTGCGCTTCTAACAATGGGACCATGTGGCTGCGGACAGGGGTCCTGCTCCTCCACCGCCTTCCCCAGCCCCAAAGCCTGCCTGACTAGGATCCCTGGGTACTCACTGTGCTCTGGGCAGACCCCACACCATTCCAAACCTGCGACGTGCACATTGGCTTAAAAACGGAGCTGTCAGGTGGAGCACCCTCTCAGTTCCACGGCAGCTAGGTCAAGGAAATTCTCTCCAGGGTCCCGAGAAACGTTCACAAGATCTGCAAAGGCTAATCCGAGGACTTGGCAACTTCAATAACTCTGAGTGCTTTGGGTTCAGCCAAGGACACATGGCTGATCACATTTTACCATTTAACTTTATGTGAGATTCCAGGGACATCAGCACTCATCTGCTTTCCATTAATTCACACTTGAATTCACATTGGCAGAAGGGGCCCTAGAAGATGCAGCTCCCCCTCCCACCCTGGGACCATCCAGACCCAGAAGAAACGGGCTTAGAGCAGCCCCCCAGAGACCTGAAGTTCCCACTGCTGCTTCCTGGGTCACAGCTGCAGTAGCACAGGCCTGACCCATACCTGCCTCACAGGGACTGGTGGGCTTCCGCTAGATGCTAAGAGGGTAACACCCACAAGCTCAGGAAGCAGCAAGCCACACTCACGAGTGGGGTGATTAAGCAGAGGTTGTGCCCAGGCCCAGACACTCAGGTCCAGGGTCAGCACAACCAGAGGCAAGCAGGCTTTCAATCTGCAGTACTCGAACACAGCTGCCATTCTACCAACGAGAGGGTTGCTGTGCCCACACTGCCCAGCTGGACACGTGAGTCCCATGTGGGCCAGTGTGTGGGCAGGAACGGCTCCCGTCAGTCCATCCAGGCCCTGGGCAAGCCACGCCCACATCATGCTCTACACAGGCGAGTCCCTGGAAAAGCAGCATCTCCCCGTCCAGCACTGCCCTGGGTCCAGACGGTGGCGGCTGCGTGTTCTGGACAGAAGGCCGGGTGTGAGACCTGAGTGTCTGTGTCCTCACAACCCCAGTGCACAACCCTGACCCCAGGGGGAGGGCACCCAGAGCTTCTGAAGGCAGAGGCCTCGGGAGTGAGAGCACCGGAGGGGCCAGTGCTGCGGCGCAGCGGATGAAGCTGCCATCCGCGACACCAGCATCCCATATGAGTGGGCGCTGGTTCGAGTCCCAGTTGCCCCACTTCCAATCCAGCTCCCTGTTGATTCCCCTGGGAGAGACTCGGCTAAAGCTCCTGGCTCCTGGTTTCTACCTGGTCCAGCCTGCCATTGCGGCCATTTGGGGAGTGAACCAGTGGATGGAAGATCTGTCTCTCCCACTCTCTGTAACTTTGCCTTTAAAATAAATAAACCTTTAAAAAGGAAAAAAAAAAAAAAAAGCGCCTTGAGAGCGACCCCAGCTCTTCCACCACATGACGGAGACATGGAGTCCGCTGGTGCCTAATCTTAGCCTTCTCAGCTCCAGAACTGCGGTGCACAGGCCACCCTGTCTGTGACCCAAACGGACGAGGACACGGGGTCTCCTAAGTGGCCCCGGCCAATACTCAAACCAATGCCAGCTACTAAGGCCCCCAGATGGAACCCAAGGAACAGAGTCCCGGGGCGCAGGCCCAACCCTTAGCCCTTCAAACTGCAGCTCTCAGAGGCCAGAGCAGGCACGCGGCACTCGGGCTGCAGACAGGGCTTCCTGAGCTGTAAATTCACAAGTTTCATGAGGACAGGGCCAACCAACCACCCCCTTGGGAGGCCAAACTGTGGGGCCCATTCAATCTTCTTTGAGCTTCTCTGTATCAGCAAACTGCCCGCAGTAAACCTATCACTTTCAATGTTGGTGAGGATGTGTGCAGGGGTGTGTGTGTGTGGCAGACATGGTGTTTTGTCCCACCACGGAGGCACCAGAAGCTGGACTGACACAGCTAAGCATCACTTTAGGACAAAACAGAGTTAAAGAGAGAGTGAGGAAGAGGGGAAGAGGCACCTGCCGACCCTCGGTGCTTCTGCTGCACGCCCTCCACCCCGCCCTGCCGAGGGAAGCCAGCTCACATCCCAGCCTCACACCTGACCCCTGGTTTCCCCCAGCAAGAAAACCTGGGGTTGGGTCTCACCTTGCCTTCAGAGATGACTGAAGGGGTGAGACCACTAGCTGCCCTTGGCGCTGACCGCAAGGGGGCCCAGCAGGAGCTCTGGCCCCAACACCAAGTGCCTGGCTAGGAACTGAGAGACTTCGAGGCACGGGTGCTATTTTCATTTCTTCTTCCACACAGAGGCCCTACCTTTGAAAGAGAAATGAGGATGCAGAAGTGACTCGCTGCCCTGTGACAGCCAGAGGCCTGCACTGGCGGGGCTTGGGTCACAGGAGGACAGTGTGAGGCTTTGGAAGTCCCCAAGGCCCCTGAGAGGTCAGAGGGTCTAGGCAGGAACTGAAGAGGAAGAGCCCAATAATGAGGGCACCATGGGGAATGGAGTGGGGAACCCGAGTCCATCCTCTCACTCACTCCTCCCCAGAGGAGCTGCATTGTTAGAGAAACCAAATCCAGCAGGGGAAACCCAGTGGCTACAGGGCAGGCGCTGAGGCACACGGCCAAAGTAAGGTCCCAGCCACCCGAAGTTCGGCCTCTGGACTCGGCAAGAGGAGGGAGAGGAGGCTGTGAGTTCACAGCCCCGGGTCCCTGTCAGGACGAGGCTGGGGGCACCCCAACCCCACGGCCAGCACACGTGGGTGCTCGAGAGGTGACTCCCTCACAGCTGATACTCTTCCCCTAGGCTGAACCAGGCGGCAGCAGGGGCAAGGCGGGGGTGGAGGGAGGGCACCAGGAGCCTTCCAGGTGGTCATCAGCTCTCCCTACGCTGGCAGGGCACGTATGACTTCACAGAGCTAATGACATCCGAGGACCTCAGAGCAGCTTGGTGGGGCAGCCAGGCACGCTGGAACACAGCACGAAGCCCTGCGCCAGTGTGGTGTGGAGGGCATGGCTGCTGGAAACAGCGGCCACGGTCCCTGGGCAGGGCTCACTGGCCAGGTGGGGTGACATCGGGGCTCAGAAGGCGGGGGAGGGCTGCTGCTGAGGGAGTCTGGGTGGGGGGCATCGGGACTAGCCCATCTCCCTGATTTCTTGAATCCACCCACTCCTCTGCACACTCATTCACTTCTTTGTGGGATCAGGACACAACCCTGCAACACCCTCCGATCATCCCCTTGCTGCCCGCGGCCAGGTACGTGGCAGTCACCCAGCCTGGATCTGTACCCCCAGAGCTCCCTAGGCACCCGAAGGAGGGAAGCCCTCCCAGGCCCTGGGCCCAATGGGGCAAGGGTCCAGAGAGCAGCGGGTGCGATAGGGCCACCTGGCACCTCCCTCCTCTGCTTCTCACGATGGCCAAACTGCAAGGAGACCCAACCATCACTCAAAGGCGGGAAGCCCAGAGGGGCGCCCCTCTGGGGATCTGGCAGAGGACCTGGCTCTACCACCCAGAAAGCACCTGCTCCAGACCTGGATGCTCTCACCCCAGGCCCAGCCTGCACAAAGCCCGCAACAGGACGTGTGGGTGACCCAGGACAACAGAGAGCAGCAGCTGTGCTGGGACCTGTCTTCTCCTGGTTCCCTCCGGAGGCTCTGTCCCCTCTCCACTCCGCTGGCTCCACTCCAGACCCAGGGCCAAGGGAGGACCTTCCGTGAGCCTGGGGCCAGCGCAGGGTCTCACAGTCCTCAAGGAGAGTGTGGGAAGTGTCCTGGGGGCAGGGAGCCATGGCCAAAACCTCTTTCACCCTTGCTCCTGCCCCGCCCCACCAACCCTCTCCAGTCTGCATGGAATTCCATGAGATTTGGTTAAAACAAACAGTCTGCAGCTTTTAGGAAAGATCCACAGACCCAAGGAACAGGTCTCATTCTCCACATTCTTAAAACAAATCCTGTGCAGGCAACATGGGCCTGCCTCCCCACATGGCACAGAAACAGGTCTCTTGGCCTGACTCAGCTCAGCTCCTCGGGAGGGTAACCCCTCTCACTGGGGGCCAGACCCACGGCAGTGCACCCAGAGGCTCAGGCCATCAGCCCAGGCTCCAGGGAGCCAACCTGTGAGCACGCTGGGGTCTGGGGGGTCCTAGCTTTGGTCCTTGGCACTCCTGCCACAGCCACAGCCCATTCTTGGGAGCATGGCCTGGCATGAAAACACAGGCCAAAGCAGGGGACGAAGCCATGCCGGAGACCACTCAGCTGACCCTGCCAGTCCTGGGCGATGAGGGCAAGACCAAGTACCTGTGCTCCCAGTGCAGGCTGCTGTCTGGGCAGAGCAGGGGTGTTCCCACCTGCACAGGCAAAAGCATAGCTTGGGGGACACTTCTAGAGTGACAGGGCTGGGAGCCCACGGGTAGCAGCTGCTAATGGCAGCAGCTGGAGAAGCGTGGCTGGGTTCTTGTCCCAGGGGGGTTGGGTCACCCCCCCGACAGCCAGGCCATTTGCGCTCAAGTATTTATTTACTGAGCGCCTCACATAGCTCACCCATCTCTGCCTGGCGACGTGTAGTTGTGGTGGGGGGGAGCACCAGACAAACGACTGCACACATGGGAGAGACAGAGGAAAAGTGTGAGCAGGTCGGCAGCACGAGACCCCCCCCAAGGAGATGTCTGAGAGGGCGGCCCCGTGGGGCTCCCAGGACATGGAGGCAGAAGCCCCCGCACCTCCTCGAGCTGCTCCAGGAACCTGGGCTGATTCTCCCAGCTGCACCCAAGGCGCCCTTGGGGCCGTCTGCCTGAGGCCTCGCCAAGGAGGCTGTCCAGGTAGACCTGTGTCCAGGTGGGCCCGCTGGGCTACAAGGGTTGTCGAGAAACCCGAGCTGGGCAGCTCCTGTGGCTGGAGACTGTACCTAACACGAAATCCAGTTCATAGTACTGTGGCCGGTGCTGACAGCACAGGTGGGCATGCAGCCCTTGCCAAGGCCACCAGTGCCCAGGCCCCGGCCTATCGGTCCTCCAGGCCTTGTTCCTGCAGGTGAGGAGCCCGAAGGCCTGTGGCCAGGTGCTGCAGACACAGGAGGCTGCTGGAGAAGCTGGGTGCATCCTGCCTGAGTGGGGCCACCCCAGCTTCCCCACGCTGTGCTCAGGACTGGGTGGAGACGACACTGCCCCCAGGCTGGTGTCAAGAAGGCACCTCAAGGGCGGCTCTGCAGCACAGCGCCCTCCTCTGGTCCACTCTACACCCAGCAGCTCGGAACAGATACGGGAAGAGATCCACTCAAGACCGCAGGAACACGGCACCGAAATGGCTCCTGCACTCCCCTGCGGTAGCGAAGGGGCTGGGCTCAGGAACAGCCCCCGCCCCCAGCACCTTCACAGGTGTCCCCAGGGAACAATCAGAGGCCAAGAGAGAGAAAGGAAGCCTCTTTCTCAGAGTCATTCAGAAGATCCACTCAGACCACACAGGAAGCATTGTGATGCCAAATACACAGGAAGAGGGCCAGCACAGGAAAGGGGCACAGCTTAGGGCTGGCAGCAAAAAGCCAGCCTCACACTCCTGCACTTCCCTCTAGGAAACCATCCGCCTGCTGGCAAACATAGAACTGCTGCCCCCAAACAAGAAAGGAAAGAAATAATGTATCTGCAGATGGCCCGCAGCCCCTGTGAGCAAGCAGGCAGCCGCCTGCCCAGAGCACAGGAGTGCGGGCCCCAGGGATTCCCTGGGCTCTCTGGCCCACACACCCAGCGCCCGAGGCTGAGGTGCTGCTGCCCAGTGGCGGAGGGAACCGTCCAACACGATCTCTGAAGAAGGGCACTTGGGGCCCTCGGACCCCTGGTGGGGCACTGGCCTCTGAAATCCTTCCCAGAATGCACTTGGCTCCAAAACCTTTCCTCTGCGTAGCCTCACTGCCACCGCCACCTGTCACCGTGGGATGGCCCCCCTCAGGCCAATGGGTGCATCCGGAATGCTTTGGTGACCAGGGACTGAATCCTTCACCTCAAGGTGGTTCCAGTTCAGCCAGGTAGAACTTGCTGGTGCCCGGGAAGGCTCAGTTACCTGGCAGCAAACAAGGCTCACCTGAGATGGGACCGCCCTCCCTAGTCTGAGCACAGCCCAGTGCCTGGCAACAGGTTTCCATGACAACAGTGAGATGCAGCTTCACCTTCTGTGCCACCCTCCCAAGGCCTCCTGAGACCCCAAGGCGAGCACTTCCCAGACGCAGGAGCTGAGGCAGACGCACCACGGTGGTGCTGGTGGTGCTGGCACACTCGTACCCCTCACTGTGCCACAGAATGCCCTGGGAGGATGGGCAGGGTGAGCTGCTCGGATCCTGGGGTAGGACCCAACACCCACTTAACTGCTCGCTTATCTGCTGCTTTCTAAGAGAGAAGGCAGCCACAATGCCAGGTCTTTCAGGTGCCCGAGAGCCATCTTGCAGGAGGTAAATTCTGCATACAAACTCCTTCCTGCTGATTGCCTTGTCCACAATCTTCTGCTCCCCAGAGGCCAGGGTGACCTCTTTACAGATAAAACCTGGGGCAGGGCTCAGTCTGTTCCACGTGGGGGCCCAGCACCAGGCCAAGGACAGATGCCCCCCGCCCACCCGCCCAGGTCAACAGGGGAAACAGAAAGGCTGGGAGACTCTGGGAGGGACAGGCAACACCAGGGGCTCATTGTGAAACAATGACAGATCTGGGCACTTCCTTTAGTGCTGGGTAGGTGGGTCCTGTCCCATGGTGACCACAACAGCTGCTGCTTCAGGGACACGTTTTCCACACAAGTGCCCGCCCACGGGTGGTTAGAGGGCCCACAGGCAGCCCAGCCCCCCTGGGCATATGATTTCTCTGTCTTTGTCATGGGAAGGGATGAACAGCCCTGCACAAAGAGGACAGGACCCTGAAAAAAGCCTGGGTGTAGCTTTCCAGGGTGACTCAAAGGAAACACCACCCACCACTCACCAGGGTGGCCTGAGTCAGCCCTACTGATGATAAAATGAAAGAAGTCATTTCTTGCTGGGACAGGTGACTCTGTACAAGGCAATTACTGTCAGGCAGAGCAGGGAAGCCCAGTGAAACCCGAGGCCAGAGAACCTGATGCCGGGCCCACCCACGGTGAGGTGCTGCCAGGCCACTTCCAGGACAGCCTGGGTGCAGCTGGCCACCTGTGGGAGCAGTGAGAATTTAACCACTTCACACCTTGCTCCTGGCGAGAGCCTCAGGCACTGGGTGGGGACGCCGCTCCCTAGTCTCAGACAGACTCACAGGTCTGTGACGTGGCTTCTGGGAGCTCCAGGTATGGGCATCTAATACTCCAAGAGGAGAAAAGTATCGTCCCGAAATTTTCCATGGAACTTAATCAGCTCAAAGCCAATAAAAGCCTGGTATGGTGTTTACATAAGCGCTCCCAGTCCCTGGCTTGTGGCCAGTGCTCTGGGCTGCAGGCTGTGCCTGCTGTTAGCAGTGGGGGTGGGGGGGAACCCTCTGTGCTGCCCCCGCCCTGCCTTGCTAGGGTCTCACCACTGTCTAAAAGTCAGTGAATCACTAAAACGTTCCCCCTATGAAGGGAATATAAATGTTTATTAAGACATTATAGGAACCAGGTCAGACATTTTGGGATCTTAGTCATTCTAGCTAATTTAAAAAAAAAATCAAAATAGAAACCCATCCTAGAAACTTGAGACAATGAGAACTTCTCCAGCCACAAACACTTTGCACCTTGGCCCAGCTGCCACGGCAACCCAGTGTTTACCTCCAGCTCGCAGTGTAGGAGGACCCTGACGGCAGCAGGGAACAGCCAACCAGGTCACCTCCGCCCAGCACCCCACGGGGTGGGATGGGTGCCAGGGCGTCCCCAGTGGGCGGAAGGAGGAAGCCACAGCCTCCCCCGCGGGTCTCCCAGGCTGAGCAGGCTCCAGCACAAAGGAGCACTGCCTTCATCCTGCCTGCTCCAGCCCCTCGGGGCCCCACTCCCCACCATGTCCACGGGGGCTGGTGGAAACCTCTGGTTACAAACTGCTCAGACGTGAGAGTATCAGAGGAGTTGAAGTGAGGGCAGGGCCAGGCTGGACCCTGAGTTGGGCAGCAGAGAGCACAACTCCTACCCCTTCACCTGGCTAGAGCCAGGACCCCACACCAGGCTGTGGAGGAGGAGCAGAGAGAACCAGAGAAGAGATACCCCCAGGCTCAGCTCCAGGGTCCTGCCTGCACAGCCAGGGCCAAGCACACACACACTGTCCCTCCCTTCCCTCCTCCTGCAGGGCATCAGCCTTTAAGTGACACAGCCCCAGTGGGGTTCACGGAGCCAGGAAAAGCAAAGTCCCCACTGCGCCTGTACCACCGGGCTGAATGCCTTCTGACTGGCTGGCTCCCAAAGGAACAACTGTCCAGAGCACTGGCCACACGGCTGACCACGTGCACACACATGCACACGCACACACATGTGCACACATAAATACCTGTCTCCTGAGGTGGCGTCAAGTGCTGAAGCTGCCAAGGAGTTCAAACTCTTGGCTCCCAACTCGAGGCAAGGAGGAACCTCAGGGAAGGGGCATAGAGGTGGGAGCTTTTCAGACCACAGTGAGTGGACTGGAGAGTAACCCGTTTGGCCAAAGCAACCAGGGAATGCCCAGCCCTCTTCAGGACAGCTTCAAACCAGAGCTGGGAGCAACCAAGCAGAATTTCATGTACACCCTAAGGCCTGACAGGAAGTCAGGACAACCACCTCTGTGTCCCCAACACAGCAGTGGGATGCCTGTGACAGTGGACACTCGCAGGCTCCCCGCTCCACCGATCCACCCCAAAATGCTGAAACTGTACCTCAATCGGGATAAGAGGTGGTATCCTAAAAAGTGCCTCAGATCCACCCAGACAATGCCCTGCCACCTTAAGCCAAGCAGCAGGGGAATTAATTCTCCAAAGAAGCTGCCATGCAGGCAACGGGATACCACAGAAAGCCACTGGGGCTGTGGGGGAATCTGGCCTCAGCACCCATGGCTGTAGGGACCAGGGCTCTGGGCCTCCTCCTCCTACCACTCTGCCCCTGCAGATGACAGGCAGGTGACAGGCAAGTGCAGAAAAAAAAAACCCTTCCAGGTGGAGACCTCTGTGAGGGGACAAGAGGGACCCGGGTCCCACCCACTCCCTGTACCTCACGCAAGCTACCTGGGGGAGGACAGCACAGGGAGCAGTGGGGAAACCACACGAGGCGGTCAGAGGTGAGGATGAGGGGAACATAAAAGGAAAGCAGGTACACAACAGAGCATTAACCAAGACAACAGGGCCCTACCCACCACTCTCACATCTCAGGCGCCAATGAACAGCACCAATGCAATTACATTACCTCATGCTGATCATCCCGATGGGGTCCCAGGTATAACATGCTCTGGGGTAACCCTGGTGCCCACTACCAGCTCCCTGATGCTCGCCTGCAGCCAAAGCTTCGAGCAGTTTGCCTATGAGCTGAGCAACCTTAACCCAGCAGCCTGCCGGGTCTGGCTCCCTTCTCCTCTCCTGAGATCCACTCGTGTCCTTCTCTCTATCCCCAACACTGCGTCCCCTTGCAAAAACCTCCACTCGGGCTCTGGAAGGTCTCCAGGGCAGACCAGCCCCTCGCTGCCCTGCCACAACCCTTTGCCCTCCAGTCCGGAGCTTGGATCTGCCCCTAGCAGGCACCCCAGTCCTTAGACGGGCATCTTAGAAAAGCTGTCAGCTCACCCCAGGGGCCCACCTGTGGAACGACAAGACTCCCATGGTCCAAACTGC
The DNA here is from genome assembly GCF_051225735.1 of Oryctolagus cuniculus. Taxonomy (NCBI): domain Eukaryota; kingdom Metazoa; phylum Chordata; class Mammalia; order Lagomorpha; family Leporidae; genus Oryctolagus; species Oryctolagus cuniculus. The sequence continues at coordinate 12,347,610 of NC_142878.1, read as the reverse complement.
CATAAGCCTCAAAGTCACCACTGGGTATGAGTGTTCTTTACCAGGGAAGGAGGGCACATGTGTCCTCCAACAAGGCCAGGCTGAGGAAAGATCATGTACCCCAAGGGGTCACTGCCAGCTCTCCAAACAGAAGCAAGGAAGCCCATTGAGGGCTCCTGACCACTGGCCGGGCTGCTCAGTCATCACCTGCAGCCTCACTCCATGTCTAAGTGGCAGACCTCATCTGGGGGACAGGATGAGCCCACATGACTCTCGCCCCCCCCCCCCTCAGGCTTGTTCCCCCTGCCCCCTGGTGTCTACTGGAGATGGCTATGCGCCAGAGCTCTGCCTGCAGAATGGAGCTCTGAGATAGGAGCCCCAGGCAAGACTGCGCCACATGCTCTCTGCTGAGTGATTTTTTTAACTTGGGCTCCCAAGGTCTCGCAAAGCTGCTGCACCCCGGGTTCTGGCTCCAAGGAGATAAGCCTGCACCCTGTGCCGGGGTGGAGGGCCACCCACCCATTCGCAGTGGGCCTCGCCCCAGAGCGGTGGCGTAGGGACGTCTCACCTGAGGCATCAAGCCTCAGTGCTCTTCCACACAGGTCACCTTGGGACAGACTGGCTGACGGCCACAGAGCATGGCCAAGTTCCTGGTTAGCAAGTGTTTTTGTGTGAACTTCTAAAAAGGAGAACAATAAACAGAATCAACTCCCCCCAACCAAAAAAGAAAAAAAAAAGAAAAAAAAACAACCTGTGGAGGTTCTGACCTTGCAGAAGGATGCTGGTACGGACTAGACATGGAGCAAGGCTCTGCCCCCACTGCACACAGCTCATCAGCAAGTGACGACCACACCCCAGCCTCGTGCCAGGAGGGCAAGGGAACAGGGCGGAAGGCAGTGAAGGAAACAGTGTGGGAGAGGGGCTCTTTACCAGGGCCCCAGCCCCAGTGGAGGGAATTCCATGCCTTCTCCCGCGAGCTGACTCACAGATCCACAATTACTAGGGTGAGGGCACACCCTAGGATCTAACCCTGAGCCAGGAATCAGGGGTTCTACAGGGCCAACACGACCCAGGTATAGATGCCAACAACGAACAGGATGCCACACTTACACACAGCAGCATGTCTGTGTATGCACACGTTCACATGTGTGGGTACCGATGCACAGACAGGCACGTGCTTCCGGTTAGGTGAGGATTCTCCTTATAGTGAGTGCTGACTGCTCATTTGCTGACAACAAGAATGAAACACTGAGGTCAAATTGTCATCATACTGGCCCAGAGGTAGCCAAACCTTCTGAACTTGACGTCCCCACCCTAGGGGCTGTCAGCAGCTGTCTCTACCACCCCAGGCCGGATCTCAGCACAGTGGCTGCTTTAGAACTGCAGAGCTCAAAGAGTGTTCCCACCTTGTTACAAAGTTTATTTTGCAGGAAAATAATCCCACTTGGGGCTGTGAAAACAAACAAAAACAGGCTCTGGTGTGTGAACTCAAGACAATATTTGTTTTTTATTTCTTGAAAGCACAGACTCACCAAGACTCTAAGGGTGTCCCTGGCTGTAGGCCCTGCCCAGGCCACCTGTGGCCACATAGCCAGGGTGCAGATGGTCTAAGCACATGCTGTCAAAGACCCTCTGAGCTGGCCGAACATGCCACCCAGCCACACTTTCATCCTCGTGAAGTTAGCGGGTCGTCTTTGGGGCTGTCCTGCTACCTTCACAGGCTTCCGTAACAACCCAGACACCAACGCTTGTCCAATCAAAGAAGTTGGAAGATGAAGTAGAAACCAACCAGGTGCAGAGGGGGCCAAAGACCTGCAGATGAACAGATGAGCACCTGCCCTCACACAGCTCCCTGACCCACCGAGAAAACCACATCCCTGAGCGTCAGCCTGAGGCCCCAGGGTAAGGAGCAAGAGGAAGCCGTTCCTCCACTCAGGGGAACGCAGCAGACACCACCTCACCCCACAGCACAGCGAGGGCCCAGCTGACTTCCTGGGCCCCTGTCCCAGCTGCGGGCGATGGAAGCGCCAAGCCTCACCTGGGTCACGCTGCTGACTGAAAGTTGTTTAAGCTGGGCCAGGACAAGTGGCTTTGACCTTTCAGATGCCAGTGTAACAACAGATCCAAACCTAAAGGTGGACTATTCCAGACGAAAGGAAACTGAAGAGGCGAACCGAACCCAGGAGAGACCAACAGGAGGATCCCAAATCCTACCAGGACGCTCGCGAGAGCATCAGGGGACCTGAGTACCACGGATTATACATCTGACAGGATACAGTATTTAAAGGGAGAGTAAATACATTGTTAAGAGAGAGAAGGGAAGGGAGATAGGCAGAAAAATACAGTAAAATGCTAACCAACGTGTCTCCTGGAAGAGATACGCGTGTGCACGTGGGGATCCCTTCACATGTCAGAGAAAGGAAAATCGGTGGGGGAAGCTGCGTGCCCAGGCCAGGGGCCTGGCTCACCTGCCATCACCTGCAGCGTGGTGCAGATAGGCGTGGCAGTGGTGAGCTGGGGTACACCTGACATGGGCATACTCAGCCCATGTGACCCCAGTTTCCTTCTTTGAAGAGTGGTCAAGACAGTGTCTACTCCAGACTCTTCGTAAAGACTTGAATAGCTTCATATAAACCCCATCAGGCAGTCTACAAGTCTTACGACATGACTGTGACAGCTGAGTGTACAATCTACAACTTTTTGGATTTTAATTTTTTGATTCATTTTATTTATTTAAAAGGTAGAGTTACAAATAGAGAGGGAGAGACAGAGACAGAGACCTTCCATCTGCTGGTTAACTCCCCAAATGCCCACAATGGCCAAGCAGAACCAGGATCTCCTTCAGGTCTCTCATGTGAGTGGCAGGAGCCCAAGAACTTGGGCCACCTTCCACTGCTTTCCGCAGGCCTTTAGTGGAGGCCCAGATTGGAAGTGGAGCAGCCAGGACTCAAACTGGCATCCATACGGGGGCACTGCAGGCGGTGGCTTTATCCGCTATGCCACAATGCCAGCTCCTCTTCAGTCATATCTAAACACGCACACACATACACAGTCACGGATGTCAGTAACTTGCTGCTTTGTTTCCATTTCTGCCTTTAGCTTCACCATCCTACTTTTGATTTGCTATATCTAGGAACCAATCAATCAACCAGATTACACTGTGTGTATGGTGAGAGCAAACAGGACCAAAAGGGTGTTGGCACTGTGATACAGGGAGTAAAGCTACTGCCTGTGACACCAGCATCCCATAGGGCACCAGTTCCTGTTCTTGATGCTCCACTTCCAATCCAGCTCCCTGCAAGTGGCCTGGGAAAAGCAGCAGAAGATGCCCCAACTGTTTGGGCCCCTGCCATCCACATGGGAGACCCAGATGAAGCTCCTAGCTCCTGGCTTCGACCTGACTCAGCCCTGGCTGTTGTAACCACTTGGGAGTGAACCAGCATAGAAGACCTCTCTCTCCCTCTCCCTCTCCCTCTCTGTCACGCTTTCAAGTAAATAAATAAATCTTTTTAAAAAAATTTTCTAAAAAAGAAAGAAAGAAACATACCGAAAGGCACCACCAGCTGTCACAACACCATTCTGATGCTACAACCTTACGGCCCCTATTCTGAAGGCATCGGCCCAGCACTGGGTTGTGTTCACAGACCCAGGGCCTCTGGTTAAGCGAGCTGTGGTCCTATCAGCTCACTCAGGCAGGACAGCCTCCAGCCTTGTCAGCCAGAGAGGGCGGGGTGAGATGGCCCCACACCAACTTCCCTACCGCCGCAGCGTCCATGTGCCCAGATACCACACCTAACAGCTGCAGTGCCCACCACCAAGTGCTCCCAGACTCTGGAAAAAAAGAACGGCCAGGCCCTGGCAGGCCTTCGGAGCAAGCCTGAAGGCGCGGCTGGTTTTGTTGATGTTTAAATGTTTTCAATAGGGATCCTGATTCCAAAACTCTCCTAAGAGCCAAAGAACTGGGAGAGGTATAACTTTTTCAAAAAGTAGAGCAGTGGCATAGCAGGTCTCTTCCCCAGCACATGGTAGATTAAAAACTGTAGGCCATTTCCTTTAAAAACATAATGCCAAAAAACCCAACCAGACACTGTGCCCTTTAAATCAACACAATACCTTCAGGTCAGAATTAATCAACATTCATCCACACTACCAGTGACACTGCTAGGTCTAAACCTACTGTCTAAGACTCTACCTGTCAAATAAATTAAAAAAAAAAAAAGTTTCTTTATAGAAGTATGAGTGGAGGTTCCAAGATGGCAGAGTAAGGAGGGAGCTTACTGCTCCAGTCCAGAAGATAGTTTAAAAAAAGTGGAGAAGGCCGGCACCGCGGCTCACTAGGCTAATCTTTCACCTGCGGTGCCAGCACGCCGGGTTCTAGTCCCGGTTGGGGCACCGGATTCTGTCCCGGTTGCCCCTCTTCCAGGCCAGCTCTCTGCTGTGGCCCAGGAGTGCAGTGGAGGATGGCCCAAGTGCTTGGGCCCTGCACCCCATGGAGACCAGGAGAAGCACCTGGCTCCTGCCTTCGGATCAGCGCGGTGCGCAGGCCGCAGCGCATCAGCTGCGGCGGCCATTGGAGGGTGAACCAACGGCAAAGGAAGACCTTTCTCTCTCTCTCTCACTGTCCACTCTGCCTGTCAAAAAAAAAAAAAAAAAAGTGGAGATAGTGCGGTCTCAGGGAAGAGTTAGGCAAAAAAATTGCAGAGGAAACTCTACCGAAATTAGTACCAGCTCCTCTGCGCCACCACACACACACACACACACACACCCCAGAGCCTACTGCTGCACAGCACATAGCAGCCAAGAACCAAAAATGCAGCCACACAGCTGTCCTTCCAACAAGTGAAGAGGTGAGAGGTGAGAGTACAGCCATAGCCACACCTGGGAACAGCCCTGCAGCCGTGGACAAGAACGAAGACATCCAACAAAAGCCTGCTGGGAATATGCCAACTACCATCCTATCCATGTGTTCTATGCCTGCTACCATCCTATCCATGTATTTTTTTAAGTATCTATGAGGCTGCACATGCACACATCCACCTAAACCCATCCCCAAGGTCTGGAGACAGAGGCAGGCCAGCATACGGCATCCCCTGGTTAGCTGGGGTGGAGGCCTGGCTGGCAAGTTCCTGCCACACACTTCTGCATTGTTCAGTTTCACAACGGGGCCTACAGGCAACCCGGGACTGTGGGGGTGCAGGGGCGAGAGCCACTGGCCTGGGCGTGTCCTTGGACAAAGCACTGGCCAGTTTCCAGCAGGGCTTTGCCCTGAGAAAGGAGATCCCGCCCAGTCACCCTCCGCGCTGACCGGCTGCCTTTCCAAGGGACAGGGAGCACCTGTGAGGAGTCTGCTCTAAGGCCTGCATGCTGGGGGAGGGCTCCTTAACAACCATCTCGCCCAGGACCAGATCCTGCCCCAAGAGGCCAAGGGCTATGCCGAGCCCGCCCCAACTGCCCCAGGAAGCGGCCGAGAATGGGATCTGATCTCACTTTCCCTCCACCCCCACCCCATGGGGGTAGGGGGGCACAAGCACAACTCAAGGTCTGGGGGGCAGGGCTAGCACAGCAAGGCACCCATCTTCCTGCCACCCATCCCCTTCCCCTGGCCCCGCTGGGAGGGCTCTCAGCAAGGGAAAACAATGCTTGGTGGGAACAGGTACTCTGCCAAGAAAGATGGAGTGGCCACTCTGCCAGGCCGGCGACAACCACCTGGGATCCTCAGATTCAGGACTTGGCCGTCAGGCTTGGCCTTCTGCAAGTCTGGAATTCCCACAGCAAAGCCCCTGGTCTTCCTACTCCCCTCAGCAATCTCCCCAGGTCTGAGTAACCACCTGGCCTGAGCGGCAAGCATGCTTGCTTCTTTGGTTTGTCTTGCCGAGCACTTGTTACATCAACAATTACTGCTACATGAGAGGTAACCTATCCACCAAGTAACTACTAAGAGAGATCACAGAACCCAGGGCCACACAGCCAACCAGCAGACAGCTCTTTGTAAGCAGCTGCTGGGGTGTGGTGGGGGAGGGGGAGAACAGAGCTGGGGCAGAAAGACACCAGGTGTCCCCAGAAGCAAGGCTGAACCCTGTACTTCCCAAAGGGTTTTCACATACATGACCTCGTGCTCGCTTTGGCAGCACGTGTATACACACACGTGACCTCATTTCCTCCAGACTGTCCAGGTGGTCTGGGCAGCGACCACCAAGCTGCAGGATGTCGGGGAGCCCCCTCCCGGGTCACAGAGCTAAACAGCACAGACCTGCCAGCCACCTTCCCTGCTAAGATGGCTTTGGTATTCACCCCCTGCAAAGAAATCACAATGGTGCCTGGAGGTGGAGGAGGATCCCCCACCTGCAGACCTAAGACCCGACAGCCACCTGAGAGCCAGGGAGCCACAGGAGCCTGGCCTCAGGGGCCAGCCTGGCTGCTTCCTCCTCCCGTGGGTGCCCCTTCTCTCCCTACCAACACCAGTCACTTATACTCTGCATACCTGAGCAAGGGCAGGAATAGGGCTTCCCAAACTGCCCTGAATCAGGGCTGAACCAGACTCCGGCCAGAGGCAGCTTCTTGGGACGTGCAGCTCTCACAGCCGGATTCACCTAGGGCACCAGCTAAACCGCGGATCCAAGCTGCAGGCTACTCGATGTATAGGCTGGCACCTGGGGCCTGGGAGACTGCATTCTGCCCCGCCAGCCACTCCTCGCCCAGAACCCTGAGCTTCAGGTCCCTGGACGTCTCAGACGTCCCAGCGGCTCTCCGCAAGCACCCAGGGGGTCGGTTCCACCCGCCGCAGCCTGTCTTGGGCTCCTAGGAGCTTCGAGGGCAGGGCCCTCACCCCACGAGGGAGGCCGCGGTCCCCGCCGCCCCGGGCTCTTTCTCCAACCCATGGGCCGACTGAGAGTGGAGGAGTGCGCCAGCCGACCAGAAAGATGTCCCCTGGCCGAGGCCCCGCCCACGGCGGTTCTCGGGCCGATACTCCGGTCCGGCCGGAGGGCGGCCTGCAGCGGCGGGGCTCCTCAGACACCGGCGTCCCCGCCCAGTTCGAGCCTCGCCGGCCACAGGCAGACCTCGCCCCGCAGCCACTCCCCAAGCTCTGCCCCTCCCGGGTCCTCCATGCCGCCCCTCCCCCACAGCCGCACCCACCCTCGCCGCCGCTCACCCCAGCTGAACCCTTACCCTAATCCCACCCGCAACTGGGCCCACGCTGCGGTAACTCTGACCCGCGTCCCCCTCAACCTCCGCACCTGCCACGTGGCCGGGGGCTCCGCACCTGCAGAGCCCGGCCTGCTGGGCTCCGAATGTGCGGGGAGCAAGGGGCCCTCTCTGCTAGGGTTTTGAAGGTGCACTTTACCCGTTTCGATCGGGCTGTGCACTATTTCACGGAGGAGAAGGCACAGCCCTTGAAAACAAAGTCACGGCATGAAGAGCCAAGTTTTGTACCTGCCAGGGAGATGGAGAACTTAAGTGTCGCCAAGGATCGCACGTGAGCTCTAGGGAACCACGTTAATTATGTAAACCAGAACCGGGATGGGTAGTTGCCATCCGTCCAACGTTTGCATTTTTGCGTTAAATTCAAAGAAAATAGAAAAAACACACCCAGAGATTAATCAACTACAAACCACCGGGTCGGCGACGGGACGTGCCGTCGCGGGCCACCCTCGCGCAGGTGCTGCCTGCCCGCATCCGGCCTCGGGCAGGTGAGAGCGGGGGCCGCCCGCCCCGCAGCCCCTCGGGCCGGGCGCGGCCCCGCCGGCCGGATGGGCGGGGGCGCCCACAAAGAACCGCGGGCGGGGAGCAGGGACCCGGGACCGCCCCCCGCGTCGGCTAGCGCGGCCGCCGGCTCCGGTTACGACAAATTAAACCTTAGAGCGCTGGAAAAATTACAGGAAGAGGAGAGCGAAGAATGTGCCGAGTGGCCGAAGAGAGCCCTGTCCCGGAGTGAACTTCGCCCGCCGCGCACCTCCCCCCCACACCCCGAGAGCGCGCCCGGCCGGCCGGACACCCGCTGGGAGCCCCCAGCCCCGCGCCCGGGCCGCCCCCGCCGCGAGCGGCGCGCGCGCACCTGCCCGCGCCGCCCCCCGGCCTGGGCGGGGTCCCCGCTCCGGCCCGGATGACGACATCCACCCCCACGGCCCCGCCCCAGCGCGCCCGGGGAGGGGGCGTGCCCGGCGGGGGCGCGGTCGCCGGGCGGGCGCCGGCTCCGAGGGCCCGGGGCCGCCTCGCGCCGCGCGAGCTCGGGGCGCGGCCCTGGCCGCCCCGGGGGGCGTGGCCCCCAGCCCGCGCGCTCGGGGGGCCCGGGCCGCCCACTGACCTGTGTGAGTTCTCAGGTGCGCCTTGAGGTGCGAGGATTTCCCGTAAACTTTCTCGCAGCCCGCGTAGTGGCACTTGTGCTTCCTCTGCGGGGACTCGAGGTCGGCGCGGCTCCGGCCCCGCCGGCCCCTTTGTCTGAGGCCGGGCTCGCCGCTCCCCGCGGGCGCCGGCTCCCGCTCGGGCTCGCTCCACGCGGGGCTGGGGGGCGCGGCCGCGGCGCCCTCGCCGCCGGGGGAGGCGGGCGGCAGGCGGCACGGGGTCCTCGCCTTTCGGGCCGCGGCCCCCTCTCTGCGCTCCGCCGCGGCGGGTGCCGGCGCCTGCTGGTTGAGGTCCGCTAGGATCCGCGCCACCACGAACAGCGAGGCGCTGTCCTTGCCGTCGCGGCGCTCGTCGGCGCGGGGCATCGCGGGGGCGGCGGCGGCGGCGGCGGCCGCACCCTCGGGCCGGGGCTCCGGCGCCTCCCGCGGCCCGTGCACGACCGCGCGGCTGGACATGGACACGAGGCACTCGGCGGCGAAGTGGTCCACATAGGCGGCGGCTGCCATGCTGCGGGCTCCAGTGCTGGTCGCTGCGAGTCGTCAGCCGCGCATCCGCACCCACGGCCTCCGGAGAGCGGGCGGGGGGCGGGGGCGCGGCGCGCCCTCTCCTCGGCTGGGCTGGGCTAGGCTGGGCGCGCAGCCGCCTCTGTCTGCCGTCACCCGCGCGGCTCCGCGTCCGCCCGGCCGGCCACCGAGGCGTGAGCGCATGGGGGGGCGCGGGCCAGGGGGCTCCGCGCGGCCTCGGGGGCGGCCTGTCCTAAGGATGCCGAGCGGCGACGTCAGGGACGCCCGCGTCAAGCCGCGGCCGCAGCCTCGCCGCGCATTGTGGCAGGCGGGACAGCCGCCGTGCGCGCCGCGGCTCGGTGTGGGCGGCCCGGCCCCGAGGGTGGGCGGGGCCGGGGCCACATCTGGACCCGACGTCAGCCCCCAGCCACATCCTGGCGGCGCAGGTTACGGGCGGCGGCGGCCGCGGGGAGCAGCGCGCGGAGGGGGCGGGGATCCCGGAGCGCGCACCGGCCGCACGGAGCGGTCGCGCGCCCGCCCCTGGGAAGGGGCGTGGCCTGGGGGCAGGCGCGAGTGCCATTGGCCCGTGCGCACTCGGCCCGGCCAATCCGGGCCGCCGGAGGGGCGTCCCCCGCCGCGGGGCCTGCGCGACCCCAGTGGGCGTGCCCCCTCGTTGGAACGGGGGCGGCGGCGAGCCGGCGCGGGGCGCGCTGACGCACGACGTCCCAGGGCGGCGGGCCGGGTGCACCCGCTCGGGGCCGCTCCCCGGCGCGGGGACTCCGGCAGGCGCGTCCCAGCCTGAGCTTTTGTGCGTCGACAGCCTCGCTTGAGCCCCGCGTGGCTGGCTAGCGCTCTGAAGGGCGCCCTTTTGTCTGTCCAGCCCCGCCGGCGAGGGGGCGGCTCGCCTCAGGCAGCGGCGCGAACTCCGCTCGCCCCTCCACGCCCTCTCCCAGCTGAGCCCCGGCTTCGGGGCGACCCTGGGCCTGCGGGAGTGGACGGCGTGCCGGGGCGGCGGGGACCGCGGAGCCCTCTCCTCCCCGCCCCCGCCCCCGGCCCGCTGCCAACTTCCCTGGGCTGCCCCTTCCCGCCGCGGTCGGGGCGGCTTCAGACGCCACCAGCTGCGAGGACCCCGCCCGCCGCGCCGCACCGCACCCGCCCACTGTCTGGGCCTCGCTGGGCAGCGCCCCGCCCGCGGCCTCCCGGGCTGGGCAGGGCCGGGCCGACTCGCCCCTGACGCTCGCCGGCGCCCCCCGCTCGCCTTCACCGGAGAGAACCCGGCTCCCACCGCCTCGGAGCCGCTTGTGCCTGCCTCCCCGTGCGCTCCGGAGCAGCCCGGGCTCCTTGCGCGTGTGGCACTTTTTGGCGATTCCTTCCTGGAGCCCTGGGGGATGGGGCCATGCGAGGCAGTGGGCAGGGGCGCACTCGTCCTGTCCCCAAAGCGACGGTCGAGTCCGAGCTCCCTCCGAGTTAATTAGAGTCCCGAGTAGGAAAGACTAAGCTCTCCAGGTAGCCGAGGAGGAAGGCAGCCATTCAGCGATGCATGATGCCGTCAACTGTGAACTTGCGCCGACTAATGCGCGCCTTGGCGATCTGTGACCGGAACCCTCAAATTCCCTCGGCCGCACCGGGTCGCTGCCCTGTGCTGTTACTGCCCCTCATCCTCTCCTGCCCGCTGCAGCCGGCACACGCGAGAGCGGGTCTCCCAAGAGAGTGCATTGTTCAGGCTGGTAGGGCCAGATTAAAGCAGACGCGCGGGGGCAGGGGTCTCCCCATTGCCACGCCCCATGCAAGGGTTCTCCATGAGTGTGGCCTCCCAGATGGTTTCGGCTGTGCGGCGTGGCACGCTTAGATACAAAACACAGCCTCTTGGCTGTTTTCCCAATAATCCCCCCTCATTGAGCATTTGATAATTCTCATGGAATTCGCTGACTGGGGCATCAGACCAGCAACCTGTGTCCCAAACCCACAAGGAGGTATCTTCTCGAGTTCTCTTGCCCCGAGATCTCACCATGGCTGTGGGTGTATATGTTTCTCACTTAGGCGAAATTTAACAGAGGTGACTCGTATATATTAGGGTGCGAGTAGTATCTCATTTCAGATGGAGGAAATGGAATTAAAGAGTAGGGAAAGCAGGCAAGAACCGTTGGGCCAGGATGTGTGTGGGGAATGAAGAGACAGGAGCTGTGACTTCTGGGTGAAGGTGATAGAAGGGATACTAGATGTTCATTTAACTTCCCCCTGGATCCTCCAGAGAGTATTTGCAAAGGCCAGCAGCCGCAAGGGCGGGGAGAGCGCGAGGAAGTTCCCAGCAATACTTTATGAACCTGAGATGCGTAGCCGAGTTGAGAAAATGTGATAGTTCGCTAGAAGGTTCATGAACGGGTAGCCCTGGGAGCCACTGCACGTGGGAGTGGCACAGTGCTGAGGTCAGAGGGCTGGCTAAAGTCTGCTTGGGGAGCCCAGGTCCCTGACAGTGCCTTCCCCACCCTAACAAAAGGCTGAATGTTATCTGAAGAAGCTACAGGGTGGTGTCCTGGAATCCCAGGCCAAGGGGGAACATGTGCGTTTGTCCAGCCAGCCACCCAGCAGGGAAGGCCATGGTCATGGTTATGCTGCCACTCATATGCACAGAACTTTAACCGGTCTCAGTCCCTCCCAGACAAACATGAGCAGGCAGCCAGGGCTGACCTGGCAACTCAGGAAAGCCTGCGTCATGAAATACAAGGCCACGGTAGATTTTTAAAAAGCAAGTTGGAGGAAACAGACTATGCAGAGAGCAGTAAATGTCAAGCCATCGATAATGTCATCAGAGAAATGTGAAAAAGATATCAGGGCCCAGAAAGTTACCTAATTTAGAGGAAGTTAAATAAAAAGTTCTTGGAGATTTAAAATAAGGTAGCAGAAGCGTGAACGTTTGGCACAGAAGTTGTGACACCACTTGGGATGCCCACATCCCATATCTGAGTGCCTGGGTTCAAGTCCCAGGTCTGCTCGCAATTCTAGCTTTGCACTACTGTACACCTTGGGAAGCAGCAGGCGATGGCTCAAGTAGTTGGGTTGCTGAAACCCAGACGGGAGATCCAGATGGAGGCTCCTGGCTTCAGCCTGGTCTAGCCCTGGCTGTCTCAGGCATGTAAGAGTAAACCAGCAAATGGGAGCACTCTTTCAAAGAAAATTTTTAAATATTTTTTAAATGTTCAAAAATTATCAAAAGAAAAAAGTAGTAGAAATGTAAAAAAAAAAAAAACAACTTTCAATAGATGGAAGAGAAAACCTCCATGAAAATAGAAGAAAACAACCACCTATGAAATGGGAAATAAAGTTAAAAAAATTAAATAAGAGGACCAACCAGAAAGCCCACTGATGAAATAGCTAGTCCAACAGAGTGGACAGAAAATACAGGGGAGAAGATAATCAATGAATTAGTGCAGTAAAAATCTTCATGCAAAATGAAATGTGTTGAAAGGGCCCTCAGAGAGCCCAGCTGCAAGGCTAGAGTGCTAGAGACAAAAATGGCCGCTAGAAGTGCATCACATGCAGACAGGTTGGAATCAGGATGGCCGTGTGCTTCTCCGCAGCAACGACAGTTGGAAGGGAACAAGGCCTTGGGAAATGGAAAGGAAGAACGCCCTCTAACCTCCGCCCAGTCAGGCTGCAGACCAAGGATTTTTAGATGCACAAGGCCTCCAAACATTTCCCTTCCCTGCATCCTTGACCGAAAGGAAGAGGTGAACCAAGAAAGAGGGAGGCACGTGACCCAGGAAGTAGGGCGCGCAGCCCAGGGCACAGGACGTCCCAGGGCCGCAGTGCCAGGCGCGGAGGGTCGGCAGCTCATGGACACTTCCTCAGGAAGTGGAGTGGAGACCCTCCCAGTGCCAGGAGAGGCTGGCCCACTCGGTGGGTGGCCTGTGTCTGCCCAGAAGCACCTGAGGAGCCCAGGCTGATGGAGTAGCCACATCAAGCAGGTGGGGGCCACCAGGGCAGGGAGAAGGGGAGAGCATCAACCCACAGGTGTGACCACCGTTCTTTCCCACACACAAAGCACATCTTCCTGGCCCAAGTCTTTGGGCCTCTGCACCCGCGTGGGAGACCCAGAAGAAGCTCCTGGCTCCTGGGGTCAGATCGGCGCAGCTCTGGCCGTTGAGGCCTATTGGGGAGTGAACCACTGGATGGAAGACTTTCTCTCTCTCTCTCTCTGCCTCTCCTCTCTGTGTACCTCTGACTTTCAAATAAATAAATAAATCTTTAAAACACACACACACACACACACACGTTTTCCCCCTACCCAAGTGGGCCTGACCCAATCTCACCTGCCTTTCAACTCTGGGTCTAGAGGCCCAAGAATTCAGGGCAAAGGACATTCTGTGGAAACATCTGTGGGAGGATCCGTGGTTTTTTCTTGTGGCTCAAGCCCCCCCCCCCCACCTCCGAGGGCTCCCTGTGCTGGTGGCTTGGTCCCTAATGTGGCGATATGAAGAGGTGGTAGGACCTTTAGGAGGTGGGGTCTAGTGGGAAGGGCTTAGGGCGCTGTGGCCCTGCTCTCAGAAGCTGCTCTTGTGCAGTGAGTGAGTTCCAACGAGAATGGGTGGTAACAAAAAGCAAGCCTGACCTTTGAGTTCCGTCTCCGTCTCTCGCACGTGTGCCACGGTGACGCCCTCTGCCCTGTGTCGATGCAGCTAGGGGGCTCTCACAACTCTTGAGCATTCTGCCTCCAAAACTATGAGCTAAATAAACCTTTTTCTTTATCAAGGACCCAACCTCAGGTATCCTGTTACAGCAACAGAAAGTGTTGCTCCCTGAGCACACACCCCATGCACACACAGTGGTGCAGGGGGACAGAACAACACAGCAGACAGCCCAGTTCAGGAGGGGAGCAGTAGGAGACACCAAGCAGACAGGACCCACAGCGATTCTGAAATCCTGCTGGGTGGACACTGCCCCCTGCCTGAGTGAGGATATTCCTGGAAAAATTCAGTCCTGCTGACCGCACAGGCTTCGCTGGTCCACTGTTTGCAGGCCCCTTGCTCCACCCTCAGGAAGCTTTACCTTCACCGTTAGCCCTGGCTGCACCTGAGGTGGGTGTTGGGGCATGTGCCCCTTTGGGGGCTGAGCCATTTGCTCAGCCCATTTCCAAGGGTTATTTTCAGTTTCAGCCACAGACTGAATTTGTTCTGGCTCATAGTTCATTTGGCACTGCCAGTTCCTGGAGAACATGATTAACTTTTTTAAGTTTATTTATTTATTTGAAAGGCAGACTTACAGAGAGGCAGGGGCAGAGAGAGAGAGAGAGAAGGAGAGCAGAAAAAAAATGAGAGAGAGATCTTTCATCTGCTGGTTCACGCCCCCCAAGTGGCCGCAACGGCCAGAGCTGGGTCGATCCGAAGCCAGGAACCAGGAGCTTCTTTCAGGACTCAAGTCCTTGGGCCTTCTTTCACTGCTTTCCCAGGCACATTAGCAGGGAGCTGGATCAGAAGTGGAGCAGGCAGGACTCGAACAAGTGCCCAGATGGAATGCCAGCACTGCAGACGGTGGCTTTACCTCCCACATCACAGCAACGGCCCGTGATTAACTTCTTACCTAGGCTGATTCCACTTGGTTTCCTTGCCAGTGGCTGCTCTTGCAGTGTGTTATAATACGTGCCTCTGTCTCCTCTTAACTGCAGGTCCTCTGAACCCCTCAGTCTTTAGGGCAGAGTCGCACCCCTGGTCCCTTTGACCATTTACCAAATTGTTATACCATTCCACACGTGGAGGGCCATGCCTCTCGCCTGCTTGGCCAGCCTTTCAGCCAATGACACCTGTCTTGTTTTCTGCTGCAGCAGTGCCCCACTGCTGGTTACTATTCTCTGTATCAGTCAGGACTGGCCAAGTTCTAGAAGCTCGGTGGCTTAAAACACCCAAGTTTCACTCTCAGTATATCCAGGGTTGGCTGGGGGCAGAGGGGGGACACTCTGCTCTGTGTCATCGTCTCTGTCACCCCAGCGCCCAGATCAGCAGAGCAGTCACCCTCTGAGACACTGACAGGCGCTATGGTGGAGGGTGAAAGGACTTCCTGGCAGGTCTTGCCTTGGCAGTGGTTGGCCCAGAAGTGCCACACATCACTTCTGCTCATGCACTGGGCTGCGGAACATCTGCTCTGGACCAAATATCTGTGTCTTCCCCCAAATTCATGCATTGAAATCCCACCCCCAACATGATGGTATTTGCAAGTGGGATCTTTGGGGGGGGTGGCCACGTCATGAGAGTGAGGCCTTCCTGAGTGGGATACATGCCCTTGTAGAAGCAACCTGGGAAGCCTCCCTCGCCCCATCCCTCCCATCTCTCATTTGACCTCCCTCACCGGGTGAGGCTGTAGTAGAAGCAGGATCCAGGCCCTCACCGGGCACGGAGTCTGCCAGCACCCTCTGCTTGGACCTCCCATCCCCAGAATTCCCTCAGTCGGTGATGTTTTGCAGTAGCAGCCTAACAGATTCAGACACCTTCCCCCACCACCACCACAGCGAGCCAGGGGTGGATCCAGAATGTGCCCCAAGCCAAGGAGCTGAGGTATTCAGTGGAGCACGAACGCTTTCCACTGTACCTGATCTGACGTGAGCCAAAAAGTGGCCAAGAGTCGGAGGCTGAAATAATAAACAGGTAGGAAACTAAGGGAATAGAAAGACAGCTTGGCACCCCAGAGGAAACAGCAGGAGTGTCCACCGTGCAGCCAGTTTCTCGGCCCAGCTACAGATAGTGGTTTCGTAAAGGTGATAATGAACACTGAACACTGATCTTATCAGCTTTTCACCGCGATGCAGTCAGTGCTGGGACGGGGCACTCTGAGGTGTGCACGTGGCAGAGGGGGTGGGAGGAGAGGGAGCTAACACCACAGGTGCATTATGGGAGGTCCACAGACAGCACTCCAAACTGGAAAAGCAAATAGTGATGCAAGTGCTCTGGTCAGCAGAATTCTAAGATGACCCCAACATTCTGCCCCTGAGCTACACACACCTTCTCCTTGTTACTCCACACTGATCCAGGCATTTCTTTTTGTTTAAGATTTATTTATTTATTTATTTGAAAGGCAGAGTTACAGAGAGGAAAAGGCAGAGAGAGTGAGAGAGGTTCCATCCACTGGTTCACTCCCCAAATGGCCGCAACAGCTAGGGCTGGACCAGGCCAAAGCCAGGAGCCAGCAGCTTCATCCAGGTCTCCCATGTGCCGGGGCCTGAGCACTTGGGCCATCTTCCACTGCTTTCCCAGGCACATTACTTGGGGGCTGGATCGGAAGTGGAGCAGCTAGGACTTGAACCAGGGCCCGTATGGGATACCAGTGCTGCAGGTAGCAGCTCAACCCACCACACCACAGCGCCAGCCCCTGATGTAGGTGTTTCCAGGAAGGGATTTTGCAGATGTGAGTAAGGTCCTAGAACAGTTGACTTTAAGAGAGGAGAGTTATCCGATCTGAGCTACTTAGATGATCCCTTTCTATCTGTGCCTGAGGTCAAAGACCAGGAGGTCAGGAACATTGGAAGCATCGCAGGAGTTTGGGGTGGGAGAGTCTCTGCTGGGTCTGACTGTGGAGGGGACACATGACAAGGAATGCAGGCAGCCTGTGGGAGCTGGGTGGGCCTCGGCCAACAGCCACCTGGACCTCATCCCTGCCTCTGCAAGGAACAGACTCCCAGCACAGCCCTGAGAACTTGGGCCGGGACCCCACACTCCAGAGGAAAATATGTCCCTACCTTGGTTGTAGACCTGGGAGGCCCTGAGCAGAAAACCCAGCTGCAGCGTGCCCAGACTTCCAGCCTGCAGAGCCACGAGATAATACACGGACCAAGAGCCTCTAAGCCCCCGCTCTCTCGTTATGCAGCAACAGAAAAGCAGCACACATCCTGTTTGAGTGGAAATAATCAGATAAAAGAGGCCAAAGGGGTCATGTCTGGGGAGGGAGAGAGGACGGGAGGGTTAATGGGCGGCTGTGGAACCTTGCGAAACTCTCCAGTTCTGTGTATCTGCTGTTGGCACCCCATACCCGTGCGCTCCAAGTCTTCCAATGCAACCAGCTGCCCATAGAAATGTATGAAGAAAATTGTGTCTATAATGAACAGGAACAGACTTTTCTTGTCATTGTTCCCTAAACAATACAGTGTAGCCATCATTTGTATAACATTTACATTGTATCTAGACTTCACAGTGTGTGGAAGGATTTGTGTAGTTTATATACAAATACTATGCATTTTATTTTTTTAAAAGATTTATTTATTTGAAAGAGTTCCACAGAGAGAAGGAGAGGCAGAGAAAGAGGCCTTCCATCTGCTGGTTCACTCCTCAATTGACTACAATGGCCGGAGCTGCAATGACCCGAAGCCAGGAGCTAGAAGCTTCTTCTCCATCTCCCACCCAGGTGCAGCTTTGGGCCATCTTCTACTGATTTCCCAGGCCACAGCAGAGAGCCGTATAGGAAGTAGAGCAGCCGGGACTTGAACCAGCGCCCATATGGGATGCCAGCACTGCAGGTGGTGGCTATACGCACTATGCCACAGTGTCAGCCCATAATGTGCGTTTTAGATAAGGGACTTGAGCACCCTTGGATTATGGCTTTGGAGGAGGGTCCTGGAATGACTTTCTGTGCAACTCTGATGTGAGAAAAACCTAAAAAGATGGCCTCTGAGGCAACTGGCTGCCCAACACAATCCATCCCCTCTCCATAGGAGTGACCACCTATGTTCCCAGACTGCTTTGCAATTAGGTGTGACCGGGAGAGTAAGTTCCCATAGTGGGCCCATGAGCCGAGGGCTGCCCACCCACGCTGGGGCTGTTAAGAGCGTGGGTCTCCAGCCTGCGTCTTTTCTCTTCCCTCTGCCCACAGGGTGCACGTGGCAGTGAGCTCTCAGGGATGATGGTGCCACCAACTAAAAGCAGCCTGGGGCCCAGAACTCTTCCAGCCAGGAACAGTCTCCTTGACTGTATGCGACACACTACAACTTGGGGTCCACCTAGGACTGGGGCTCAGCAACGTTCATTCATGTAAAGGTGGAAAATGGGGATGGGGGATGAAAAACAAAGCAACATCTATGAAGTGGGGCTTAACAGTAGCTGGAAGAAGGGTCCTGTACTGTTATTCTTCATGGTTGGCTTCTTGGTGGCAGCCAGGCTGCAAGATGCCAGCTCTCAGCACTGTCCTCTCTCCTTCCCAGGGCAGCTGCTTCCTATGAAGCCCTGTGTCTGCTTGCTGAAGCTGAAAGTGGCTGGGTCTGTCCAGGACATCTCATAATGTCACAGAGGACACACAGTGTCCTTGCCACCCAGCCCAGGGGTTACCAGTAAGCTCTCAGGGCTCCCACACACTCTCCCATCTCTCATTCGACCCACCTCAAGACTTTCTCACAATATCACTAAAGAATCTTTCCATTCAAGGAGACCTTTGTCTCCAAAGTGTGCATCGCCCTCAGGCCTGAGCAATTCAGACTTGGACTGTTGGGTGAGGATCTTCGGTGGAAGCCCTCATCTCCGTTGCCAATGGTCTGACGTGTGCAAAGAAGAACAAGCCATTCCGTGCTGTATGACAATGTGAGGTGGGGGCAGAGCACCACATGTCATGCCCCGTCTCCCAGGGGCCCGAAGTGCAAATCATTCATCAAGCCCTAAATGATGAGCGCTGACTTCACATCTGGTGCACATTTACACGGGGAAAGATTAAAACCAGAGGTGCTTCTGAAACCAAGCCACTACAAGACACCAGAGATGCTTACAGTGTCTCCAACAAATGCACAGAGAACGCACGTTAACGTGATGGATGGGCCCACGCAGGCTGCCAGAGCGATGGCTCCCACTCCCGAAAGTGGCGGCTGACACGGGTCCCCGCCCACCTTCATCGTGGTCTGTGGGGACAACTGTCCGTCCTTCTGTGTATCCCCACCTACTCTGGCTCCTCGCTCCTCCGCCGTTCATAGCTTGTAGTCGCCGCCTAGGGTGGTAGCTCGGGGTCACCGGCTTTGCCCTCTGAAATGCCTGCCAGCAGCAGGAAGCTCTAACACATCAGCACTGACCTGTCAGGCTGACACACGGGAGCTCTGCAAGGAAGGTGCTATTGGTCCCCATTCTGCAGGTGAGAAAACTGAGTCTAAGGCCAGGAGACATTCCCAAAGCCACACACAGCACGACGCAGAACCCAGACTCTGCCTAGAGTCCCTTCCCCTCACAATGCAGCCCCCGCCCCCTGTGCATGGGCAGCTAGCTAATTAATGTGCAGATTTATCAAATCAATTAAACAAAAGCGAGGTTGGGCCATCCGGGGCTCTCCCGGGAATCTTGCCTAATGAGTATTCCCATTAATGGGATTGGAAGGCTTGGCCGTTTGCACGTGGGATGGCTGGGAGCAGCTGATGCAGGGGAAGGCGTTACCTTCTTGCGAGTGCTGAAGTGAGCACCCGGCTCTGTTACTTGGGGCTCCTAAAATCGCAGAACGCACAGCTGGGAGTGAGCTTCTGGACTGCTCTCAGTCAGGTGGAGCGCCTCCGTCTGGGCACAGGTGTGTGGCTGCTGTGGGGGGGCAGGGGGGCCAGGAGTGACTCCCGCATCCTGCTTACCTTCCAAATGTTCCATCGAGGTTACGCCTTTGGGCTTCGTTTGCAGAGTGGGGTATTCGGAGAGTCGGTGATTTCATGGTGAACGGAGCTGATTGAAATACAGCGTGAGCTGGTTCTGCCCAGGCCTCTGGGAACCGCAGCATTCAGACTTGGTGCGGGGGCGGGGGTGGGGGAGGGTGTGCGCGGCGGGGAGCTGCACCAGCAGGGTTCTTGCTATTCCAGGGAAAGACAAAGATTCCCCCTCCTTCCCCCACCCCCCAAGAAAGGGGAGGGAGAAGAAGCTGAAAACGAAACAGATGTGATCGTGTCGCAGGTCACTCAGGAGCACTCCGTGGCTGCCAGTGCCCACTTGAATGCCTTTCCTGGAAGGCCAGAAATCGTTCGGGGGGGGGGGGGGCACGCGCTGGGGGCCGTGGAGCGGTCTGCACTGGGTCTCTAGTGGTGGACGTGAAGTAGGTCTTCCCACCACTGCTCTCCATGAGGATAAGCGTGCCCATGGCTCCAAGCCACACCGGGATCAGCCATCGGATGCTGCCAGACACCATCTCCCCTCTGAACCCAAGGCCTCAGGGCGGGCAGCCAGGCAGGGAGTGGGTGGTCCTCCAGCCGCCTCCTGGAGTCCTCCTTACAGAGCTGTGTCTGCCCCATGCGCTTATGAAGCAGTGACTCCTAGACAGAGCGATGGCCGCTGCAGGGCTGAGGCGGGCAGTGAGCAGGCATCGACAGAACCGGCCCAGACGAGCACGCGCACTTCTGCCCATGGCAGTACCTCCGTGGGCCTGCAGCACAGGGATGTCCAGACAGCACAGCAACCACCCCTGCTCCCCGGGAGACCAGCAGAGCAAGCCCAGGCACTGGGGATCCCCCAAGCCTCAGCTCAGCTGAGCCAGAGGGGAGACCACACAACAAGGCAGCGCTCAACAAACAATATGGTTGCCATGTTTTGTTTTGTTTGTTTTTTTAAAGGCGGGTAGCAAGGCTGCCTCCCTGACTTGCTGGCTGTCTGTCTGGGGACAATTCCACTGAGCTCAGCTCCCCTCTGTCCCCACCACAGTGCGGGCACGTGCATGAAGCAACAGCTTAGCAGCAGACTCGGTGTCATGGATCAGGATCTTGTGGGAGGCAAGTGGTTCACCACGGCTCAGCCGGCTGGCTCGCTCTGGCGCACGGGCTCTGCCTTGCCTGCGATGCCCACTGCCACGTTAGGAGGCAGCAGGAAGGTCCTCGCGCGATGCCAGCACCGTGCCCTTGGATTTCCCAGCCCCCAGAACCTCGATTCTTTCTAAATTACCTGTCCATGGTATCGTTACAGCAAGAGGAAGCACGCTGAGACACACAGCTGCAGTAACCGGAACAGACGTGGCCCTGATCAACCGAGACCCTACTGGTGTTCAGTCGAGGGAAAACGCAGCCCTCCAGCCCTGGGGGATCGACCAGTGATGCTCCTGGCTGAGTGGATGGTCCCGAGGGAGGGGGAGGGAGCCCTCTGCCCCCTCCCAGCTTCCTCTGAGGCAGAGCAGGTGCCCACCTCTGTGCCACCCTCCTCGCTGGCCAATGTGCACTGGGGGCCCTGGCAGCCCAGACCCCTCCTCGGGGAGGGGACAGGAGCAGTGATGATCCCAGACAAAACCCCTCTGGCCCACTCTCCAAAATTCCACACATTGCCCACTTCCTTATGGGAAGCCTACTTAAGACTGCCTCCCGTGACATATGGGCGCTGGTTCCTGTGTCAGCAGCTCCACGTCTGAGCCAGCTCCCTGCTAATGGGAAGACAGTGGAAGATGGCGCAAATGTTCGGGTCCCTATCACCCACGTGGGAGATCTGAAAGAAGCTCCTGGCTCTTGGCTGCCACCTGGCTCAGCCTGGCCATTGCAGCCATCTGGGGAGTGAACCAGAGGATGGAATCTCTCTCTCTCTCTCTCTGTAATGCGGATAATCTCAGGAAAAGAACCACTTTGCTCTTTCCTGCCATCCTTTCTCTGCCGTCCTCGGCTTGTGTAACAACCACTGGCTCACTGGTGAGCCGCCTAGCAAAATTCCCCCAAATGTTAATGGCTCAAAACGACAATCACCGCTTACAGCTACTCTCCCAGTTTCTGTGGCGATGGGTGCGGCTGGGCTGGAGGACCCTGGCTGGGGTCTCTTCCCGGACTTTGCAGCCGGCATCCTGGCTGGGACAGTCACCTGAGGCCTGACCGGGGCTGGGGGATCTGCTTCCTCCATGGCTGGCTTGTGCAGCTACAAGTTGGCAACCCTTGCCAGTGAGAAACCTCGGTTCCTTCCTGCCCAAGCCTGGCAGCTGGCTGGCCTGCTGGAGAGCAGGTGGACAAGAGGGAGGGGGAGGGGAGGGGAGGGGAGGCAGCCCTCCTGCTTAGGGCTGGCCTCACAAGGGCCCAAGCCCCACTCGCTCCGTGTCCTGAGTCAGCTCTTCTGAGTTAGGAGTCTAGACCAGATTCAAAGGGAGGGGAGTTAGACACCACCTTTCTATGTCGAAAAAGTGTGTTGGGGCGGGCGCGACAACGTGTAATTATGGACTCGGCTCTCTTAGCTCATGTGGACAGGTAAGCCCCAAGTCTCAAAGATGACGGGAATCATTTAGGGGTTGATGACTTAAGGGTGAAGATTTGACCTAATTATGGGGAGGTGGACCTGGTGGGAGATCCCTAGGTCACTGAGGGCTTCCCTTGGAAGGCAGTTCTCGTGAGAGGGTTGATTATTCTAGCCAAGTTCAGCCTAGCACTGTCTCTCTCTCTCTCTCTCTCTCTCTCTCTCTCTCTGGGTTGAGATCCCCATGTGATTCTCCCTCCATAAGCATTCTGCCCTCATCAGATGCCAGACAAATGGGACTGCCTGGTGTTGGCCTGTGAGCCTCCAAAACAGTAAGCCAGGATAAACCTTTCCTAAGAAGCTCCTCTCCAGTAGTTTAGTTATAGTAATGCAAAGCTGACCAATGCACTGGTGCTCCGGCAGCCATTTTGTGTCCATGAGGCAACCCTGAAACTATAAACATATTCTATAAATCCAAACGGAGACTGAATGGATTCTGACTTTCCAGTGATGTCACGCAGCCTCCTGTAACTTACATGGACTTTCTAATACTGAGTGTTTTTACAGGGTGAGAACCGACAGTTCTTGATGAATTTAAGCCAGCATTTCTATCAGAACCTACATAATAAACTCATTGCAGTTCTTTCCTCAAAACTGACTTGTGTGGAAACCATCATCATGGCACTTCCAGGTTCTTTTCCTACGTCACATCCTTCTGCAAACGGCCTAGTTTTCTTGGGATCTGTGAATTAAGTTGCTCTGTGGCCCAGATACTCACTATCATCTGTTTCAATGACCTCTTGTGCTTCAGTCATAGGCCAGCTAAGGATGAGCCGGCTCTGGGGTCTGGGTTCCATTCCTGGTCCAAGCAGCTGTGGCCTTCAGGGATGGGTGTCATTATGCACTGTAACCATGATTGGTGTCGGGGCCGGTGCTGTGGCATAGCAGGACAAGCCTCTGCCTGTGGTGCCACTTAATATCCCGGCTGCTCCTCTTCCAATCCAGCTCTCTGCTGTGGCCTGGGAAAGCAGTGGAAGATGTCCCAAGTCCTCGGGCCCCTGCACCCACGTGGGAGACCTGGAAGAAGCTCCTGCCTCCTGGGTTCCACCTGGCCCAGCCCTAGTCATTGAGGCCTTTTGGAGAGTGAACCAGCTGATGGAAGACCTCTCTCTCTCTCTCTCTAACCCTCTCTCTCTGTAACTCTGCCCTTCAAATAAATAAATAACTTTTTAAAAAGAAGGAGAGAGAGAGAGACAATTGATGTCCGCCTGGCGAGCAGGGCTGGGGGAAGCCAGGAGGGGCAGTGCTCCAGTGGGAGAGAGACGGGGTTTGCCTAGAGCAGCTCTTAGCACTGCCATCCCTCTGATGCTGTCAGGCTGTGAGTGGTGCAGGCCCTCCCCCACAGGACCCACAAGGTCAGCCTTCCCGGCACACAGTGCCTCTGAAAGGGTACGTGGTGTCTCCGTCCCCTCCACTGTCAACCTGAGCTTGGATCTGCTCAGCCCTCCTGCAGCTGCAGTCCCTGAGACCCCTGGAGTCCGGTCTGCACCACGCCCCCGAGGGCACGCACACAGGGCACCTCTGCTCGCCTCTTCTGGAACCTGAGTTCCCAGAGCTCAGCGCTTAGGACAGCAGCGCTTGTCCTGCTCACAACGCTGCGGAGGACGGCACTTCTCCCCTTCATGCAGGGCCCGCTGGGGACCTGCTTCCCAGATGGCACCCACATGGCCCCACTCTTCAGGGCCGTGAGAGTGGGGACTGGCTTGCTCTCCAAGCAGACCTCTCTCTAGGCTGCACGGCCTCCCCACAAGGGCAGAGGGCTCTGTGAAGGAAATGTCGCAGGAGAGCAAGGCAGGCCATTTGGAAGTCACGTGGTGACCCCTCTAGGACATCCTCTGGGCCACACAGTCACAAGGGCCCAACCACAGGCCCACAACCCACTAAGCCCTGCACCTGCTCCGGCACCCGCCCACCCTATCTTGCAGGCAAGACCAAAGGACCGCGGGAACAACCCCCCTCCTCCTCCAAGCTGCCCTCCAGGAGGCGGGGCCTTACCTGTGGGAGAAGTCACTGGTTGGTGGGAAACCGTCTGTGGCATCTGCCCACCCCTCAGTGACGCGGACACTGGGGCATCTCCGGCTCCCACCTGGTTCCTGAGACGGCTCAACTGTGTCCGTGCGAATGCCCATGGACTGAACCGCGTCCTCCCCGCCCCACGCCCGGCCGGCAATGCACATGATGATGCCCGGAGCAGGGCCTTTCAGAAGTGATTCGTTCTTGAAGGTCACGAGAAGAAACAGGACAGGACTGGGGGCGGGGCGGGGGGAGAACTCCCCACCACCCGAGGGCCAGCAAGAAGGCGGCCATCACACGCCGGGAGGAAAGCCGCCCAGCACGTGGGTCTCGGACTTGCAGTCCCCAGAGCCGATAGAAATCCATGTTGGGCACGGAAGCCGCCCAGTTCTGACACAGAAGGCCCCACGCGCCGAGGCCAGACCCAGGACCCGGGTTGGAGCCAAGCTGATCAGGCGGAAGCGTTATGGGCTGCAGGGAACAGAACAGAGTCAGGGGCCTCCCACCCTGGGACCTGGGGAGGCGGACCTTCCCGGTGCCGGAGGAGTAAGACCCCACTCCTCCGCCTGCCCCTCCCGCAGCTGTGCAGTGTTGCTGTCTGCTCTAGACACCCCTCTAGCTCCAGGGCTGCAGTCAGGGTGAGAGGGTGAGAGGCCCAGGGCAGGTGGCGAAAGCAAGGGACCTGCACCCTCGGTGGGCAGAAGGCGCTCTCCCAGAACTCTGCCTCACCTGCTGGCCACGGCGAGTTCTGGCCTTGCCAGCAGCAGGGTGGTCCCGAGAAGTGTCTGACTCACCAGCCCTGGCAGCAAGGGAAAGGGGCTGGACGTGGCCCCTGGGCCGGCCCGTCCAGTGTGGGCACCTGAACATCTTGTTACAAATCCTGCTTTCTGGGGCCGGCACTGTGGGTAAAACTGCCACCTGCAGTGCCGGCATCCCATATGGGTGCTGGTTTGAGTCCCAGCTGCTCCACTTCCCATCCAGCTCTCTGCTATGGACTGAGAAAGCAGTAGAAGATGGCCCAAGTTCTTGGGCCCCTGCACGCATGTGGGAGTCCCAGCAAGAGCTCCTGGCTCCTGGCTTCGGATCTGCGCAACTCAGGCTGTTATGGCCAACTGGGGAGTGAACCAGTAGATGGAAGACCCCTCTCCCTCTCTCTGCCTCTCCTTCTCTTTCTGTGTAACTCTGACTTTCAAGTGAATAAAATAATTTTTAAAATCCTGCTTTATTTTTTAGAAATATTTATTTATTTATTTGAGAGTTACACAGAGAAAGAGAGGCAGAGAGAGAGAGAGAGAGAGGTCTTCCATCCTCTGGTTGACTCCGAAATTGGCCGCAATGGTCAGAGTTGCGCCAATCCGCAGCCAGGAGCCAGGAGTTTCTTCCAGATCTTCCATGTGGGTGCAGGGGCCTAAGCACTTGGGCCATCTTATACTACTTTCCCAGGCCATAGCAGAGAGCTAGATCAGAACTGGAGCAGCCGGGACTCAAACCAGCGCCCATATGGGATGCCGGCACTGCAGGCAACAGTGTGCTACGCCACAGCACCGGCCCCCAAATCCCGCTTTCTGATCCAAGATGTTGGACAACCTGGGACAAGCTGGGAACTCATTCAAATTCCAAGTACCCTTTTTATTTAAAAAATAAAAGGATTTATTTTACAAAATTGAAAGGCCTGGTGACAGAAAGAGACTGAGAGACAGAGAGAGAGAGAGAGCTCTTCCATCTGCTGGTTCACTCCCCGAATGGCTGCAACGGTCAAGGCTGGGTGAGCCTGGAGCTCCGTCCAGGTCTCCCACGTGAGTGGCAGGTATCCCGATACTGTGCCATCTTCTGCTGCTTTCTCAGGAGCATTAGCCGGCAGCTGGATCGGAAGTGGAGCAGCCGCGACTCCAACTCTGATAGGGGCTGTTGCTATCATAGGTGGCAGCTTAACGCGCTGTGCCACAACACCAGCCCCCAATTGCCCTTTGAGGTTTTACCTGATACCTGATGACGGCGGTTGCTCTGATAGGAGGGTTTTATTTTCCTAGCATGGAGGAGCAGAAGATGGACCGTTCTTAATTCCATAAGCACCCTTCGCCCGGGGCCTCCACCTGGTTCTTCGGGGTTGATTTCCCAGGGGGTTCCTGCTGGGGACTGCCAGCTCATTGGTCCCAGGACTGGCAGCTGTGAGCTTGTCCCAGGTGGCTCTGCTGCCCTCGGTGAGCCTCCGCACAGGTGGGACGGGGGGTGGGGGGGAGTGGGGTGGGACCCCTGCCCCTCCCCACCGGATGGAAACGGAAACGGAGAGCCCTGGCCAGTCCTTGCT
Organism: Oryctolagus cuniculus; assembly: GCF_051225735.1. Lineage (NCBI taxonomy): Eukaryota > Metazoa > Chordata > Mammalia > Lagomorpha > Leporidae > Oryctolagus > Oryctolagus cuniculus. The sequence goes on along the minus strand of NC_142878.1, from coordinate 12,321,289 downwards.
CCAGCCACGCAGGCTGCTCTGTTTCCCGCCAAGTGAAGGAAGGGTTCCACACTGTGGAAAAGCTGGCATCAAGAGCTCAATTCCTCCATCTCCGGGCAGGTCTGCCCTGGGCCCCTCCCCCTGCCCCCCTCCTGGCCCAGCCTCTCCTCGGGGACTTCCCCACGGCCCTTTCTGGCCACCGATTCTTTCTGGGAAAGGCCATGGCCCATTTCTCCTGAGGCCTGAGCTCAGCCCCGGTTTCCCCACCTGACAGGTGTTGACCTTCCCATGGCCTTGGCTTCCTGCCCTGGGTGTCTGTTCTGCCTGGTGGAACATCCGTGGGCCCGGAGGAGAGTGCACGGAGCGCGGAGGAGGCACCTACCCCTGGGGGTTGATTGACTGCGTGCCCCAGGATCAGGCCGTGGTCAGCTCTTTGTGAAGGCGTCGAGAAGGGCCACTTCCCATGGACATGTGGGTCCCCTGGCCTCTTGCCCCTGCAGGTTAGCTGCAGATGCATGGGTGCGTGGGCATCTCTCCTGTTAGGTCAGAGTGGCTGCACATTCTCATTTGCATCGCAGTTAATTCAGTTCCACAGCTGTGGCCAAGGTAAGACCTCCCTCCGGGCTAAGTGCCAGGTGCCAAAATGCAGGCGCTCAGCCAGGACACAGGCACGAGTTCCTGGGTCCAGAAAGGACACAGGGAATGGAGTGTGGAGGACACGCCACCCAAGGGCAGCCGGGAGCCTGGAGGTACGCTCTTGAGTGGGGAGTACCACCCAGCTGCAGGGAGGGAGGGAGGCTGGGTTGCCAGGGGCATGGTGAGGGCGGAAGGCCTGGTGCTCGCACTGCATGCCACGCTTGGGGAGCAGGGGTCGGGGTCGGGGTCAGGGGAGAGAAGGTTGCGATGCCCAGAAAGGGAAACAGGGACTCTGGACCTGCAGAGAGGAGCACGCTGAGGACTCAGGCCCTCACACTTGGCTGTGCTGTGTGTCGTGTGGCCAGCCCATGGACCTCTCTGAGCTGGATCCCCACCTGAAGAGCACAGAAATCCTCTATGCGACACTGTAGCCAGGACACAGCTGGTTTCCTCTTTGGGTCCAAGGTCACTGATGACCTTGCAATCTTCACCTCACCGCTACCCAGCCCTGGGACATCGCTCCAGGTCCCCCACACCCACCATGCTGGGTCTGCCCTTGGCCATGTCCCCAGCAGAGGCGGCAGAAGCACCCAGAGCCCTCGGCCCCCGAGCAGCACAGCGGCGGAGGGAGCAGGTGCTGGCAGCTGCCGCTGGCCCCACAATGTGGCTTTTGTCGGCAGGGCGGCTGTGGAGCCCAGGAACGACCTGTGCCAGGGAACAATTCCCGAGGCTGTGCCGGAGCAAGGCCGCGAGCAGACTCTCAACAAAGCCGGCGAGAGCCGTTGGGCGATTGCTTTTGTCATGCAAATGCGGGCGGAGGTTACCCTCGACGCTCCCTCCCCAGTCGGCTAACAGCTTTGTGATTCAGAAGGAGGGAGCCCTGGGCGAGAGAGGCGGGGCGTGCCTGGGTTCCCAGAGCCTGCCCGGCCTCTCCCATTGTCCTCCCTTGAGCCTGGCCGGGTGAGCACCGGCCAGCACCACGCCGGCCCCGGGACTCTGTCCTGACTCTCAGAGCCAAGAGGCGCTGGGCCCTGGGAATAGCCTCGAAGGCCAGAGAACAGCACCAGCAGGGTGGCCCATGCCCAGGCCAGCCTCAAGTCCAGCCCAGTGCCTCAGAGGGAGTGCCTCGGAGGGGCCAGCAGTGCCCACTGCCAGAGGCACCTGGCAGACGTGAGGAGGGCGCGTCCAGAGCTTGACAGGGTTTGGGGAGCAGGTGAGGAGGGCTAGGCACAGACCTCCAGCCCAGTGCCCTCCGGGTGCAGCAGGATGCCAGGGCTGGGCCCCTGTGCCCATAGAGAATGGCCGGAGCCCTGGGCCTAGAGACTCAGTTCCCTCCTGGTCCCACCACGCTGACCTAAACTGATTTGGTGAGTTTCTGAACTTGTCAAGCCTCACTCTGCTTGTCTCGAGTGAGAATTGGAATAGCCTCTATTTAGACCCTGGGGAAATGAGATACAATCATTGAGATGAACTGCTCATCAGCGGGCCTGGACCATGCTGGGGGTGGGGGACACCATGGGTGATAACATTCAACAGCAATTTGGGGGTCTTCAAAAATTTGCGGAGAATACATACTGTGAGAAGACTTTGTATCGATGTCAACATCCTTGTGCCAGAGTAAACTTACCTTTTAATTCCTTTTTTTCCATGAAGTTTTTGAGGTCTCCTTGTACTTACCAAACTTGGAAATGCACACACTCGGTTCCAGGCAGGCGGCTTCTAGGAACCTAAAAACAAGCAGCCTGCAAAGGTTCTCTCAGGTGCAAACTAACAAAGGTTCAAGGTTGCTCTCTGCAGATTTGTGCCCAACAGCCAGAAACTGGACATGGCCCAAATGTCCACCCACAGGGCTTGGTTACATAGATTATGGTCCATCCACAGAGAGCTGTGGCTGAAGCAAGCACGTGGGACTCTGTGTGCTGACCCAGGGAACGGACCTCACTTGGAGCTGGGAGACACACAGTGTCCTGCACAGGGGTACAGTGGCCTCACACCTGTGCTCCAAGCTGCAGTGGGGGCTGGGGGAGGAGGAGATGTGGCAGGGCCATCTCTGTCACACACACACGCACACCCTTAGCAATGGAGGCTGCTTCCTGCACACACAGAACATCTTGGGAGAGGTGGGGCCCGCAGCCCAGCAGGATGGAATAACACAACCGGTCGCCATGGCAACAACAGGCAGCTGTAATTTTCAGGGGCGGGCAGCAGTCAGGGCACAGGGAGAGGCTGCAAGCCATCAGCAGGGCTTCTGGGGCAGGTGCCTCTGTGACCTGGAGAGCAACGGCTCCCAGGCCTGTCTCCCCACCTGTAAAACGAGGACCTCACCTGCCTCACTCCTGCTGCTGCGATGGCTGGGAGGAGACATCAAGAGAGAGGTCAGGAGCCTGCACCAAGGCTGTTAGCCCAGAGGGTCAGCCTCGTCCCCTTCTCTGCTCTCGATTGCCCTCATTAGAGACGCCCACGTGCAGCCCTGAATTTCTGTCACCAAAGCACCTTCCGGATAAATAAATAATGACTGGAGAAGAGGAAGGTGGCAGATTGCATTTCACTTGGGCAGGGTGGTAGCCCGGGCTGCTTGGGCAATGTGGCCCAGCTGCTCACAGGTGCACAGGCCCAGGTGTGAGTCCTCCTCATGCTGTCCATCTGTTCTCCAAGCTCCACAGCCCAGCCCTTCCAGCTGGGAGACTGCAAAGTCATTCTATCACCCCCACCTCTCCAGGGGAAGGCACCAGCTGACTGCCAGCCCTGCCCCATGGCACAAAGCTGACCTCCTGTCAACGGTGCTGGGTGGACTATGACCCTCCTCCCCCAGGCAGCAGATGAACCCTGCCCTCTGGGTGTGGCCAGCTCAGCCCAGCCCCGCCCAGCCCAGCAGGCAGTTTCCTTCTGTCCTTGTGGGTCCCTATGGGAGCCAGGGGCACACATGGCTGTTTGGGGCCTTGGAGGGCCGCAGTGTCTGTCCCTGCCGGTTTCTACAGCTGTGCCCGCACAGCCTTCCATCCACAGGTTCTCGGCCTGTGTGCCCTCCCTCTCCTACCTATGCCTGGCTGGGTTGGGGGCAATCTCCAGGGAACAGCCTTCCTGTCCCCTGTCCCCAGTCCCCACTGCTGACACACAGACCATACTCTCCGCCCATCACCACGTCAGAACCTGGTCTCCCCTGCCCACCCCCGGCTCCCACCCACGAGGGCTACAGGGCTAAGGTCACAGCCCTCAGCTGGGCTAGAAGTTCAGAGGGGCTGGGCTGGGGGTCGGGATGGGTCAGTCTTCAACAGCTTAGTTGAAGCTGTGTTTGGGTGGGTGGGGGCACTCCAAATGCCACAGTGAATCACTTCAAACACCTTTTAGAAAAACAATTATAGGGGCCGGGGCCGGCACTGTGGTGGTGTAGTGCTAAAGGCACCGCCTGTGACCCTGCACCTGTTCCTGTCCCAGCTGCTCTGCTTCTGATCCCGCTCCCTGTTAGTGCCTGGGGAAAAGCAGCAGAAGTTGGCCCAAGTTGGTCCAAGTCGGACCCAGATGAGGCTGCCGGCATTGGCCTGGCCCAGCCTCTGCTGTTGTGGCCATCTGGGGGGTGAACCAGAGGGTGGAAGATTCTGTGTGTGTGTATGTGTGTCTCCCCCTCTCTGGAACTCTTTCAAATAAATAAAATAAAAAATCAAATAAAATCAAATAAAAAGCAAAATCTTAAACAAGCACGCGAGTGTGCTGAGCAGCTGGTCAAATCCTTGATGCTTTAGGTAAAACCACCTCTTGCGTAGCGGCTTTGAAAGGTGCCCTCTCGGGCCTCATCTCCTGTCGTTTAGGGGTGAGGGGCAGTTAGAGACAAGCCCGAAACCCCGCGATGTGGATTTGTGTGCCCACCCCCTTTCCCAGACCCCCGTGGTAACGTACCATCTCCCATCGCAGGAAGAGCTTTATCTCCTGCTCCCGGATTTGGGAGGGGGAGCGGGCTGGAGAGGGAGGGGTCCAGGAGCCTGAAGTCTCCCTTCTGACCAGGTGGCCCGGGCTAGGCTGTGGCGCGGCGCGGCTAGGGGCTGCTGGCACCACTCCACCTTGTCGGAGTCGGGTGGGGGTTAAGGCCAGGAAGGCGGGGTGATTCCTCTGGTTTAGGGGCCCTGGAAAAGTCTTGTCTGGGAAGGGGTCCCCTTTATCCTCCCCCCCCAATTGTCTGAAAGTTCTATAACCTTACACTGGATAGAGCAGGGCAAGGCCTCAAACCGTTTCAAAACTGTTCTGGCAAGCACTGCAGGAATGCACAGGGTCACAGCAGACCGAAGCATGCTGGAGGCTTGCTGGGGGTCCCCTTTATAACTCCCCCCCGAAAGTTCCCCTGCTCTTGAACAAAAGCCCCGGAAACATTGTGAGAAATTAAGCATCTGTCACTCAGACATCAGGCTTTGCCTCCGGCTTCTTTGCTGAAATGCTGCCTCCCAGGCCGCTCCCACAGGCACTCTGGGGCTTCCAGGACCACTGTGGGCCCATGGGCTGTGAGGCCACCCCCTCGGAGATCCATCCGAGGGGGTCTCTCAGGCCCCCCTGCTCAGTTCAGCACTCACAGTGCCTGACTCAGCCCGCTCCCAGCCCATGTAGGAGATCTTTGTCCATTCCTCCCTGTCCGACACCTGGAAGCCAAGGGCACCTGCTGACCCCAGCTGTGCACAGGGTGCTGTAGAGAAAACGAGGGGTCAGGGCCCCCCACTCATCTCTGACACAGAAAGCTCTGGGGCTCCTTGGCAACAGGAGGGCTCTCTCTCTCTCTCTCACGGCCACGCCAGGCCAACCAGGGACACCCGCTGCTCAGGGGAAGGTGGTGTGGCCACCCTGGGCACGCAGCCCAGCACTGCAGCCCTGGTCTGAACTCTGTCCCGCTGTGCCCTCTGCCCCCTCGGTGCCTGGCAGCCATGCCCACCCTGCCCCCTCCTGGCAGCCTTGCACTCTCGGAAGATTCCAGTGACAGGATTTCCTTGGGTATCTTCGCATTTGATCTGCTCTGTGCCTAACTTTATCCTCCCTCCCCCACCGAGTCTCCACTTCGCAGATGAGAAAGCTCCCACACCTGCACTTCCCAGGATGTTCCGGACCTCTGGCCTCGGGTTGGCTTCCGCCGCCTGCCGGCAGCCACTCTACCAGCCACACCTGACTTCCTGCCAGGGAGTCCTGGGTTATTTGCGCTCACAGCCAGCCGGGTTGGGGAGCACGGCAGGACCCTCTGTCCAGGCAGCAGGCTGCACTTTGCAGGATGGACGTTCCTCACGGACTCCCCAGGTGCTGTCCCCAACCTGTCCCTCCCCAGGCACACACCTGTGCCTCTTCTTTCTGTTCTCCCAGTAGCCTGGGCACTGTGCGACTGCTCCTGGCTGTTTCTGTCCATTTACCCACTGGGTTTCCCATCAGATGGTCAACCTCCTGGGGTTGGGTTTGGGGCTCCCACACAGGGGTGCCAGTGTCCACTGAGGCTGTGCTGACTCCCACCCCAACACCCTCCAGCTATCACACACAGAAAGACCAAGCTCCAAACTTCCTTCCCTGGTGTCCCTGAATGGGGCCACCACTCTATCATTTCCCAGAGCAGGGACCCCTCAGGCCTGGAGTATTTCTCCCCATCTGTCTGGGCAACTACTTTACCTAATTATTCACAGCACGAAATGGGTTAAACACCCTGTGAGAATCAGGCCCAAATAGAAAGGCCTTGTTTGCATTTTTAAAAACCTCCATGCAAATCCCATTCAAAAAGGAAATAAAAATATCTGAGGGTTTTTCTTCTTAAATCGTGGGACACACCACCGTGTCATTTGAAAAGAAGAACCAGAACAGACATCCCCCAGTCTCGGTTCAGCCATTTTCCCCCGGAGGCCCTCTCCAAGCCGCCTGAGATCCCCAGGGGCAGCTCAGGCCTGATAAGATCGGGTGGGCCAGGCTGTAGGAAAGCCTAGGTGCAGATGGCCACAGGGCTGTCCCCTCCCCCCACACAGAGCGGCCATCAGCAGGAGGCAGGGGCCGGTCCCTGCCATTTGTCTCAGCTGCAAGCCTAGCCACTTAGGTGACAGGGAGGCCTGTTCCAGACGGCTGAAGAGGGTGGGTGCAGATTGCCGGGGACAGACACCACCCGATGGACACCACCCATACTTGTCCAGGGGAGAACCCAGCAGGAAGCGTCCTGAGAACCCCCGATCCTGCCCTAACTCCCAGACCTGCCCCACACAGGCCAGAAGAGAGCACCACAGGGCATCCCTGGAAAAGAGGGGAGGGGCCCTGGACCCAAAAGGACCCCCCACCTAGACCCAGTTCCTCAACACCAGGGGCCTCTACCTCACGCCCGCCTGCCCAGTGACCCTGCCAGCGCTGAGGGGTCCCAGGCTGGGGCTTCATGAATTAAATTAAAAGGAAAAAATGAAAACAGAGTTGCCAACTTTTTATTTTGCCAATTAAGGGTGTTGCCACACATCAGCCTCCCCCATCTACCACAATCACTTCATTTAAAAAGAATGTGATCACATTCAAACATTTTTTAAAACACATGTTTCCAAAAAGTGCAAACAGCATTATAAAATCCGACCGTTCTGTCATCTTTTTTTCCCATTTCACGGGGGAGGGAGGGGAAGAGGGGCGGGGCCGGGGGGCTCTTTGGGGAATCCCAGAGGCAGGCTGGGGTGGGTGGCCCTCTGCCCGTGGGGACACTGAAGGCAGGCCTCTGTGGAAGGTTCCCGCTCCCCTGCCCCAGCCCCAGGGGCTCCCAGTGGCCCTGAGGCAGTCAGGCCAGCCCAGGTGTTTCCTGGAGAGCACTGGCCCCGGGCCCTGGAGGGGTTGGGCAGGGTGAATCCCCCACCCCCAGCCCGGCATCTCTGGCAGTCAGGCCTGGCACCGCCGGCTGGCCAGGGCTGCCCAGACACCGGACTGTGTGCTCCGAGCCAGCCACTGTACAAAGCCCCATTGTGGGCCTCTGTGGCAGCCAGCACATGACCGCAGGGGGTGGGCGCGCCGGACGGGTGTGCCCTGCCGCCTTCCTCCTGCCTGGGGCCTCTGCATCCTGACCGCTAACCCCGTGAGCCAAGCAGGTCGCGGGGGAGGAGCCGGTCACCCAGGGTGACTGGGGGCGCCCCAGAGCCTGGTCCTTTTGTCTCTGGCACTGCCTTCTGCCTTTGAGCCCAGCATTCTCAGGGTTAAGGGGTTCAGCCCCAAGGCACAGAGCGAGGCGTAGGGGACACAGGGAGGGCCCACCAGTGGGGCAGAGCCAAACTTGGGCCTGCCCCAGCCCTGGCGGCCAGCCACATGCTCCCTCCCTTCCTGCCGACAGGTGTTTTTTTTTTTTTTTTCTTAAAGATTTATTTATTTATTTGAAAAGCAGAGTTACGGAGAGGTAGAGGCAGAGAAAGAGAGAGGTCTTCCATCTGCTGGTTCACACTCCAGATGGCTGCAATGGCCGCAGCTGTGTCTATCCGAAACCAGGAGCCAGGAGTTTCTTGCAGGTCTCCCACGAGGGTGCAGGGGCCCAAGGACTTGGGCCATCTTCCACTGCTATCCCAGGCCGTAGCAGAGCTGGATCGGAAGTGGAGCAGCCGGGACTTGAATTGGGCACCCATATGGGATGCGGGCAGTGCCGGTGGCGGCTTCACCTGCTATGCCATAGCACTGGGCCCGCAACAGGTGGTTTTAACTCAGGGCCTTGGCTTGGGCCAACCTGGCCGAAGGGGGACAGGACTTCCGGTCCCCAGAGCTTTGACCTCCAGGAGCGTGTTAAGGCGTTAGTCAATACACAGCAAGACAGCAAACACACAGGTGCTGCTCAGAGGCTCTCCTCCTGGGGAATCCTCTCCTTTGCAAGCCTCCAAATGGCACTGCCTGTGCTCCAGAATAACCGAGGGTGGGGGTGGGGTGGGGGTGGGGTGGCTGGTGTAGGGGGAGGCACCCCCTACAAAGAGAAGAGGAAGCCCCTTAAGAAATGCTTACAAATGTCCCCAAACTCATACAAAAAGAATGCATGCCCATCTGGGTGAAGGTGCACCATCTTCCTCCTGGCCCAGGCCAGATCCCAGATCTCCCTCCATCTTGGTGTCGCCTGCTGCAGGGAGGCCAGCACCACCCTCAGCCAGCAAAAGGAGCCCTGTCCTGGTGTCTCCCTCCTGCAGTGTCCTTCCCCACTGGCGAGGGGCCTGCCCTGTGCAGCACCTGGAATTTCTCTGCTAGTCGCCCCGCCCCCCAGGCCTACACAGGGCCACCCCGGCAGGTGTGCACAGTGGTGGGCCTGCTGCCTTGGCCTGCTGGGGTCAAGGTAGACGGAGGGAGGATATCACATCCAGTTGTTTGGCCTCGCCCAGCAGGGTCCTCTAAGGGCACCTGTGACTCCGTGATGTAACCAGAAGCTGATCTTGGCTCTTTGTATTTTCACCCCTTCCTGCGTGCAGCTCCCAAACTTAGGGAATTGCTGAAGACAGGAACTGCCTCTTGCGTGCTAAGGAGGCGACTGGGGCTGGGGCCCCCTGCACATTCACCGGGAAACTGTGAGCAGAGGGGTGGAGCTTTCAGTCCCAGCCCCTCGGCCTTGGGGCAGGAAGAGGGGCTGGGCTGAGCTGCTCACCGCAGCCAGTGGTGCAGTCAGTTGTTCCTCCACAAACACCCAAAAGGACTTCTCTCCAGAGCCCCAGTTCCAGGGGTGGCTCCTGGAGGGTGGCGTGCCCAGTGGGCGGGGCCACTGCACCCCTTCCTGTGCACCTTGGCCTCCAGACCCGGACACCTGGCTCTTTATCTGGTTCCTTTATAACATCCTCTGTTCGTAATAAACCCGCAAGTGTAAGTTCCGTGAGTCACCGAGCACAGGGACAAGGGCATCAGAGGGGGGGGGGTGTCCTTGAGGGACTGCGCCCACTCTGCAGGACCTGAGGGTCTCTCCAGGTGGACCAGGTCAGAATTCATTGCAGGACGCCCGTTTGGTGTCTGGAGTGTGGAGGGGAGGGCCCCCCAGGTCTGCAGCCCAGAGCACTGGTGAGCGCAGCCAAGAAACACAGCCCATGCAGAGGTGTGTGGGGGGGTGCCCTGCCTGCAGCCCAGGCCTGAAGGGGGCTTTGTTGGGTCTACAGCTTCACTGCTTCAGTGGGGGGCTGCACCCGCACCCCCTCCTCCCTCTTGTGGGACCCCAGGCCCTGCAGCCTCCCTGGGAGCCCTCCAGGCTGAGGCAGCAGCTCCAATGCAGGTGCAGTGTGGGGGAGGGGGGCTTCTAGCCTCTTCCCAAGTGCTAGAGGCACAGCTGCTGCTCTGGCAGTGTCACCCATGTCCTAGCACCCCCACCCAGGACTGCAGGAGCACCCTCCCTCCGTCTCTGCTTGGCCCCCCTACACCCTGGCCCCGGCCCCGGCTGGCTGGCCCAGGGGCTGTCCTCTTCTCCCGGTGGTTTGAGGCCCATGCTTCCTCCCCGAGGAACTCAGGGATCAGAGCAGTCACTGCCGACCCCTCTGTTCTCACCCTCTCACTGGGGGCTGGGACCTGTACGGGAGGTCTGAGCAGAAGTCTGCTGGGGGCTCCTCTCTGATAAAAGAGACCCTTGGGGAGAAACGGGCTGCTGCGTGCTGCTGGACTGGGTCAGGCCACACCCCAAGGAGGGAAGAGGGCCACGCCCAAGGGATCGCCCTGGAGCCTGGTGCATGGAGCTTCCTGCTCCAGACCCAGCTGAACACCCCTAGCCAGACTCGCCCTGCAGCCGGCCCTGCCCCTGCAGAGCCTCCCCCACCCTCCCAGCATTCAGGCCCCCAACAGCGCCCCCAACCCAAGTGTCGCTGGCCCCCTTTCGGCCCTGCCCTGCCCCCTCCCTCTCTCCCCTGTGTGCTGGCCACAGGCCAGATGCCCCTCCAGGAGCCTCGGGTAGAGTTTGTTGAAACCGCATTTTTTTGGTTAAAAAAAAAAAAAGCCCACAGACGAGCTTGCCTGTTTGTGGTGCAACATCTTGGAGGTTCACATGGCATCAGGAGCCAAGCGGGAAAACATTCCTGCCTCCCCAGGGACTGATTAGCAGCTTGGATTCCAGGCGGGCAGTGTGCAAACCGAGGCTTTTCCCCCAAGTTGGTGCAACAGCCGATGTTGCCAGAGTCGCAATATTCACCTGTTTCACCCTAGAAACTCAGGTGTGCGCGGTAACAGCTTGCGCTCTCTGTGCTGCTGGGTGTCTCCGCCGAGGTGCACACACCTCATCCCTGCTCTGACTTCGGCACCGCGTCCACCCCCAGGGCTTCTGTTAGGGGTTGGATAGCCCCTACTACTACTACTCACAGCAACTAACCACTCACTGTCTCAAGTCTCATAGTACAAGTTAGCCTGTCTTTTTATAACTTGCCTCTGAAAAATTATCTGGGCGATAGTATCCGTGACTTGCTGTCTTTTATTTGAACCTGTGTCAAGTGTCTTCTTGATAGGAAATGAGCACAAGTATCGCAAATGGATGGATCCAGAAAGACTGACTCCTGGGACAGCTGGTCCTGAGGGCTCCAGGGTGCCACCTCTGGTGGGCTGCCCGAGGGGCGGGCGGATTCTCTCTGTGCCTCGCACAAGCGGGAGGGAAACAAGGCACGCCCCTGCCATCCCCAGCAAGCGCAGCCTGCCCCAAGCTCCTCACAGACAGGCAGCCCCCACCCGTGCCACCGACGCAGCCGCGAGCTGGAGTCTGGGAACTCGTACCCAGAGCAGCGGGCCAGTATTTGCCAAAACTCTTCTCCCTGTTTCTCCCATCGGTTCCTCCTGCTGGGGAGACTCAGAAACAACCCTTCACAAGTCACGCCCTGTGCATTCACTTTTAGAGAAGAGTGTCTGTCTGTGGATATTTGGTAAGAGCGGACGCAGGTTTAGCCAAGACAGGGAAGTCCTGGGTGAATCTTCTTGCAGAGGGAGTTTGCCATGATGCTCTACCTTTTTACCTTTGTTTTTCCCCTAAAGATTTATTTATTTATTTGAAAGTTAGAGTTGGAGAGAGAGAGAGAGAGAGCGAGCGCTTCCATCCACAGGCTCACTCCCCAGATGGCTGCAATGGCCAGGACTAGGCCAGGCTGAAGCCAGGAGCCAGGCGCTTCTTCCGGATTTCCCATAAGGGTGCAAGGGGCCCATGCACTTGGGCCATCTTTTGCTGATTTCCCAGGTGCAATAGCAGGGAGCTGGATCAGCTAGTCCTCTAATCGACACCCATATGGGATACCAGTGGTGCGGATGGCAGTTTTACCTTTTATACCATAACTCCGACCCCTAGACCCCACATTTTCAACAAAGAGTGAGTATCACTTTTGTAATAACAATAAGGACTGCAAATTTGCTTTCGAAGTCCATTACAGATACTATTAGAAATATTGTTTATTTATTGAATTTGAAAGGCAGAGAGAGAGAGAGAGATCTTCCATCTACTGATTCATTCCCCAAATGTCTATAACAGCCAGAGCTGGGCCAGGACAATGTCAGGAGTCCAGAGATCAATCTGCATCTCCCACATAGGTGACAAGGACTCAATTGCTTGAGCCATCACCTGTTGCATCCCAGGGTGCACATCAACAGGAAGCTGGAATTGGGAGTGGAGCAGAGACTTGTACCCAAGCACTCCAGTACGGGATGTGGGCACCTTAACAGCAGCATGACATCTTAACAGCTCTCCCAATGCCCAACCCAAATCCTGTCATAGAATAGTTGCTTAGTCTTCAAGCTGAAGCCTGGAGCCAGGACTGGTTCCATGTGGGTAAGGGGCCCAAGCACTTGGGCCATCTTCCACTGCTTTCCCAGGTGCATTAGCAAGGAGCTGGAGCAAAAGTGCAGTAGCTGGGACTTGAACAGACACCTGTAAGTTTCAATTGATGCACAAAGAAGTTAAGTGCCTCCCTAAACAGACACAAGACTCTAAAGGAAGGTAACAGAATCCGGGTATTCAACAATGCAAGGTTCCTGAGTCCAGCAGCCAATAACAATTACTAGACATGCAAAAGGACAGGAAAACATGACCCATAACCAAAAGAAAAACAAATTGAGAGTAACAGGTGAACAGCAGTGATGATGGGATTAGCCGTCCCTGGCTTCAAGAACCTAAAGACAAATACAAACATAATGAAAGGAGACAGTGAAACTGTGAATGAAGGAAACTGGTGGCAGCTCCAGAGCTGGACAAGTGCGGACTTTGAAGTCGAAGTTTCACAGGGTGCAGGTTTCTGGCCTGGGCAACGCGCAGCCAGCACTCTCCACCCTGTCTCTCCCCTGAGAGAAGCTGACTCTTGGACAGGCTTGCACTGCTGTCTGAGGACCCAGAGGTAAGTGGTGGGAAGATGGGGGAGGGGGGGCTTGATGCCAGAGCTCGTGTTTCCCTTTCGCTCTTCCTCCGGAGTTGCCCATGCTGCATTTCAAAGCCTCTCACACCCAGACAGGCACAGAGGAGCTCCAGACCTCAGGTGCAGGAAGGAGGACTCCTAACTCGGAGAGTGAAGAGAACACGTTCCAGGTCACTCTCCTCTCCTCTCTCCCCACAGCCCCTCGCAATCCCACCTCAGCAGTGTGACCACAGCTGTAACGGTGGCTGGCGGGAAGGCGCCTGACCGAAATAGCCACGGCACCAAGAACATGGGGTGACATCTGTGACTCCTCTCCTGGTGGCCTCCCACAGACAGGCCCTGGGTGCGGTTGCAGGCACGGGAATCGGGCATCGGAGTGGGAAGCCAAAGCCCTGACTTTCTGGCCACAGGATAAGGATGGTGGTGGTAGTGGTGGTGGGGGCGCTCCAGGGAGCTGGAGGCAGTGGAGAGGGAGGAACTCTGGGCTCAGAGGCCTGGATCTGCCCCTAAATGACACCACAGGCTGTGAGAATTGAGCTAACTTGAAGATAGATCCAGAAGGAGCCGTGCACAATGCGTAAGAACGGATCCCAGTAGTATCGCCAAGTCTGTCCGAATTGGACTAACATTGGAGCCACAGCCCACAGACTGTGAGTCAGAACCTACAGCCTGCTCCTCAATGTTCTCTTTAGGATTTCAATAACGCACATAAATAAGGCCTCGTAATATTCAAATTGTCCAGGCTGCAACCCCAAATGCCTTGCATTTGAAGAATTAAAAGAATCTTAGCCTATGAGGGAAAAAAACAAAGGCACCCACCCTGAAGCCACACAGATGGAATTATCAGACTTCCAGCGACTATTATAATCCTCCTTCAGAGAGTCAACAGGAACTCTTGAGATAAAAGGAAGGACTGAAAATCTCAGCAAAGTAGAAAATAAAAATCGAATGAAAATTATAGAACTGAAAGCTATGACAACAAGATAAATAAAATCAGTCACTGCATGGGCGTAGCCACAGAATGGAACACAGACGGTGAGTAAACTTGAACAGAGAGAAATGAATAGAAATGATCTGAACAGAGAGAAAAAGGAGTTAACAGACAGAGCAGCAGGACACTGTAGGACAACCAGAAGGCCCAGTGTTTGTATCATTCAAGCTGCAGAAGGAGGGAAAGACTGGTGATGGTGTTCAACTCGTATCTGATGAAAGATTGGTTACAAACATCCCAAGTGTGGTGAAAGACACAAACTTACAGATGGAAGAAACTCGGCACATTTCAAACAGGACAGCTCCAACAGTGTAGCAACTACCACACGCGACACAGACACTAAAAAGATAATATGTGAATCCCATGAGCAGCTCTGTGCATATGCATTTGATAACAGATTAAATGAACCAATGCTAGAAACTACCAAAACCTACCCAAGAAAAAGCCAACAACTTGAGTAGTCCTACATCATTTGGGTTAAAGTTGAATTTGTGATTAAGATAGCTTGGAAAATGTTAGGGGGACGTTAGAAACTAGCCCACGTATGTGTGTGGGGTGGGGGCTGGGCAAAGAAAATAGAATTTCTTCAGAGAGGAATGTTAACAGACGCACACCTTGGAAGTAGCCCAGGAGTTCACACTACAAGGTCCTGCCCACACCTGATAACTTTCCAGGTGGTCTCAGCCTTCCCCCCCAAGGAGAGCTCCAGGGAGAATCCTCTCTCAGCACCACGGGTCATCCAGCCTGATAACACTGGGCAAGGAAACCTTCACGGCTTTCCCCAACGGAAGGCACCCTAGCGGAAGCACCTCTGCCTGGCACCAGGTGGGCCCCCAGTCTGATAGCACGGAGCAGCATTTCACCTTGTTCACACCCAGCAAGCCCTTCGTCCCGGAGGAGACGGAGAGGGAAGGAGAAACTCAGGAGTTGGACCCCTTTCCCTTATAAGCCCCAGACTGAATACAAACTGCATGCTCAGCTCTCAGCTCTGTCCTGAGCCACAGGTGCATTGTCTCCACTAAACCATGTAACCTTGCTCTCCCCACTCTGAGTGATTGGGACTGTCTCTCAGAATCTGTCTAAAGAGATGCCCATCCGTTCTTGTGGGTACCCTGCCCCGTTCAACCTTGCTGCCTTGCTCACCACTGCTCTCTGCCTCAAGTCTGAATTTTTTCTTGCATAAAGACAAGAACCTATCTTACCTACCTCCACCTCTGTTAACAAAAAGAAATCTCCAGTTCAAACAGTTTCATTGATGAATTTCATTGAACATTTACATAATAAATAATACAATTCTACAGAATGTCTTTAAAAATAGGAGGAAACTCTTCTGAACTCAATTTTTGAGACTATAACTACGCAGATACCAAAACCAGACAACAGCCTGGAAAAAGACTGACACCATATCCTTTACAAACATAGATACAAACAACCCCCAAAATATCTGAGAATGTTTTATTTTCAATGAGAATTTGGAAATACATTTTAATAAAATACATCATAACTGGGACCAGCAGTGTGGTGCAGCAGTTTAAGCAAAAAACAATTGATGCTGGCAGCCATAGAAGCTCAGGTTTGAGTCCTAGCTGCTCCACTTTCAATCCAGCTCCCTTTAATATGCTAGGGAAAGCAACTGAAGATGGCCCAGGTCCTCAGGCCCCTGACACCTACATGGGAGGTGGGCCTGGCCCAGCCCCAGCCCTTGCAGCCCTCTGGAGAGTGAATTAGCAGATAGAAGATCTCTTTCTCTGTGTGTCTCTATGTTATTCCATAATTTTATCTTTCAAATAAATAAATCTTTAAAAAAAATACTTCTCTCAAGAGTGGGTTTTATAAAACTGTCTGCAGCCAGTTTCTGCTCACCTCCTATAGGCTGTGATGCCTTGGGCACTGGCACCGTGCTGTTTGGACCTTCCAGTCACCAGAGTTGTGAACCAAAACTCTTTGTAAGTTTCCCAGCCTTGAGTAACTTGTGATAACAATGCAAAATGGGCTAGAGCAATGACATTCTAGAAATTACAAAACCGTGTCATCTCTAGAGAACAGATAGGGGTTCCCAGGCGGTGGATGCCGGCAGCAATGTGACTGTGGGAAGTCAGCACAGGGACTCGGGGGGCAGTGGAGCTACCTGGTGTTCTGGCTGAGAGGCAGATACGAGAAGCTGAACATGTTTGAAAACTCATAGCACTGTACACCCAAAAAAGAAAATTCTGTTGAACTATATGTCAACTTAGAAATAATATAAGTCTGAAAATAAACCTGGACTTAACAGAAGATGAGTCATGGCAGAAGACATGGAAGTAACCTAGAAGACAACGTACCAGAAACATCCGCGGGGAGCACAGGAAGAAGAACGGCTGGGAAGGGTGCACCTGTGGTCCATGTCAAGAGGTGTCACTTCTCTGCAGCTGAGACACCACGGGCAGAGAAAATGTGTGAAGAAACAGTGACTGAAAGTGTTCGGGAAAATATAAACGCAGAGATCTAAAAAGTGCAACGACATCTAAGATCGTTATATTCAAATTGCTGAGAATCTGCGATGAAGAGAAAACCTCAGAATCAGCCAGAGATAAAAGGCATGTTACGTCTCTCACCAGAGAATACACAGACGGCAAACCCACACTGAAAGATGCTCCTTGTGGCCGGCGCCGCGGCTCACTAGGCTAATCCTCCACCTGCGGCGCCGGCACACCAGGTTCTAGTCCCGGTCGGGGCGCCGGATTCTGTCCCGGTTGCCCCTCTTCCAGGCCAGCTCTCTGCTGTGGCCAGGGAGTACAGTGGAGGATGGCCCAAGTCCTTGGGCCCTGCACCCCATGGGAGACCAGGATAAGCACCTGGCTCCTGGCTTCGGATCAGTGCGGTGTGCCGGCCGCGGCAGCCATTGGGGGGTGAACCAACAGCAAAGGAAGACCTTTCTCTCTGTCTCTCTCTCTCACTGTCCACTCTGCCTGTCAAAAAAAAAAAAAAAATTGCTCATTGTGTCATCAGGGAAACGCAAGTTGTAACAACTACACAGCTGTTAGGATGACCAAAATCCAGGGCTCTGACAGCGCAGATGCTGGTGGGGACGGGAGCAGCAGCTACTCGCGCTCACTGCCGGTGGTGACGTAGCTGCTCAGGAAGACAGTTTGTGGCTTCCTACAAAATGAAGCCTGCTCTGCGACGAGCCAGAACGTGCTCCTTCATGTTCACTCAAAGGAGCTGTCCACGTACCTCTGCGCAAAAACCTGCCACAGCTACTGTCACCAAAATTTGGAGGCAACCGAGACGTCCCCTTTAGTGGGTCAATGGCTGAATCAAGCGGGTTTCTCCAGTGCTAAGAAAAGAGATGTCCAGCCAGGAAGAGACCTAGGGGATTCTTCAGTGCATGTTACTAAGTGAAAGCAGCCAGTCTTTTCAGGCTGCAAACTGAATGATGCCAACTCTACGACATTCTCCAAAAGGCAAAACCCAGGAGACAAGGAGAAGCTCAGGGGTTGCTAAGGTTGTGGAAGAAGGACCTAAGGGGTGGAGCGCAGTGGCTCTCGAGGGCAGTGAACATATTCTGTATGCCTCTGTGATGGTGGATTCATGTCGTTATTACATGTCTGTCCAAGCCCTTAGAATGCACATGACCAAGAATGAACCCCATGTCAGCTGTGGGTTCTGGTTGATACTACAGGGTCATCAATGATAACAAAGGCACAGTCAAATGAGGAAGGATGGTGTGGGCCAGCTATGCATGGTTAGGGCCGGCGGATGTACAGGAAACACCTGTACCTTCCACTCAACTGTGCTGTGAACCTAAAACTGCTCTAAAATGTAAAGCCTGTCTTTTAAAGGTATATTATGTATACAGAACAAAAATAATAATGACCATCAGAACCCATGCAGGGCAGAAGACTGTCAAATGCATATCTTCAAATTCCTGGGGAGAGGGGCCGGCACTGTGGCACAGTGGGTTAAGCCGCTAGCTATGATATGACCATCCCGTATCAGAGCACAGGTTCTAGTCCCAGTTGCTCTGCTTCTTTCTTTCTTTCTTTTTAATATTTATTTATTTGAAAAGCAGAGTTAGAGAAAAGCAAATGAAGAGAGAGAGAGAGAGAGAGAGAGAGAGCAAGGTCTTCCATCTGCTGTTCACTCCCCAGATGGCCACAATGCCAGAGCTGAGCTGATCCAAAGCCAGGAGCCAGGAGCTTCTTCCAGGTCTCCCACATGGGTGCAGGGGCACAAGGACTTGGGGCATCTTCTACTGCTTTTCCAGGCCCTAGCAGAGAGCTGGATGGAAGTGGAGCAGCCAAGATTCGAATCATCGCCCATATGGGATGCTTAGCCCACTACACCACAGCACTGGCCCCAGCTACACTTATTATCTTTTTTTTTTTTTTTTTTTTTTTTTTTTTTTTTTTTACAGGCAGAGTAGATAGTGAGAGAGAGTGACAGATAGAAAGGTCTTCCTTTGCTGTTGGTTCACCCTCCAATGGCCGCCACGGCTGGCGCGCTGCGGCCGGCGCACCACGCTGATCCAATGGCAGGAGCCAGTGCTTCTCCTGGTCTCCCATGGGGTGCAGGGCCCAAGCACTTGGGCCATCCTCCACTGCCTTCCTGGGCCACAGCAGAGAGCTGGCCTGGAAGAGGGGCAACCGGGACAGAATCTGGCGTCCCGACTGGGACTAGAACCTGGTGTGCCGGCACCGCTAGGCGGAGGATTAGCCTATTGAGCCGTGGCGCCGACCCTTATTATCTTTATTATTTCAGTACTGGCTTTAGAATTTACAATATACCCAGCATCAACCTATCAAATAATAGTAGACTTGCTCACATAAGAAGTAAAACCTTGGGGCCAGTGTTGTGGCCTGACAGGTAAAGCTGCCACTTGAAATACCAGCATCCCATTTGAGTGCCAGTTGAAGTCCAGGCTG
This sequence comes from Oryctolagus cuniculus, assembly GCF_051225735.1. Taxonomy (NCBI): domain Eukaryota; kingdom Metazoa; phylum Chordata; class Mammalia; order Lagomorpha; family Leporidae; genus Oryctolagus; species Oryctolagus cuniculus. The sequence continues at coordinate 12,302,495 of NC_142878.1, read as the reverse complement.
CTTCTGATTTAGCTCTCTGCTAATGGCCTGGGAAAAACAGCAGAAGATGGCCCAAGTGCTTGGATCCCTGTCACTCACATGGGAGACCCTGATGAAGCTCCTGGCTCCTGGCTTCAGCCTGACCCAGCCCTAGCTCTTGTGGTCATTAGGGGAGTAAACTAGCAAATGGAAGAGCTCCCTCTTTCCGTCTCTCCCTTTCTCTCTGTAACTCTGAATTTCAAATAAACACATACATCTTATTAAAAAAAAAACAGTAAAACTTTACAGGAATCATTTCCCTCTTCCATTCTTTGTTATCCTATTATTATTCCTTCCATCCTGTTGTTATTGAGCACATATGTAATATACCCCAGGATATGCTGATAATTTTGTTATTACAAATAGTCTATTTTTTTCTGAAGAAATTTTTGAATGAGGAAAAAATTAAGTTTTTTAATCCCCATTAATTTTTTGAAGATTTATTTATTTGAAAGGTAGTTGAGAGAAAGAGGTGTCTTCCATCTGCTGGTTCACTCCCCAAATGGCCACAATGGCGAGGGCTGGCCAAGCCAAAGCCAGGAGCCAGGAACTCCAACTGCGTCTCCCACATGGGTGGCAGGGGCCCAAGTACCTAGACCACCTTCTGCTGCATTCCCAGGCACATTAGCAGGGAGCTGGATCAGAAGCAGAGCAGCAGCTGGTGCTGTGGCAAAACAGGTAAAGCCATTGCTTGCAGTACTGGCATCCCATAAGAACACTAGTTCAAGTCCTAGCTGCCCTACTTCTGATCCAGTCCCTGCTGATGGCTTGGAGAAACAGCAGAAGATGGCCAAAGTGCTTTGGCTCCTGCACCCAAGTGGGAGACCTGAAGGAAGCTCCTGGCTCCTGGCTTCAGATTGGCTCAGCTCTGGCTGTTGTAGCCATTTGGGGGAGTGAATGAGCAGATAGAAGATTTCTCTCTCTCTGTTTGTGATTATGCATCTCAAGTAAATAAATAAATAAATCTTTTTAAAAGATTTGAAAGAGCTACACATAGAGAGAAGGAGAGGCAGAGAGAAGAGAGACATCTTCTATCCACCAGTTCACTCCCCAGTTGGCCACAACGGCTGGAGCTGCGCCAATCCGAAGTCAGGAGCCAGTAGCTTTCTCCCGTCTCCCATGCAGGTACAGGGGCCCAAGGACTTGGGCCATCTTCCACTGCTTTCCCAAGCCATAGCAGAGAACTGGATTGGAAGAGGAGCAGCCATATGGGATGCCAGCACTGCAAATGGTGGCTTTACCTGCTATGGCACAGTGCAGGCCCCAATAAATAAATCTTTAAAAGAAAAAAATAAGAATAGCAATACATCAGTAACGAAGATCAAAATTCACATCTAAAAACATGCAAATAAAAAAAGATGGAAACTGAGAAAAAACAAACAGATGGACAAACAGAAGACAAGTAGAAAGATGGACAAAAATTAAAGTCAACTATGTTGACAACTTAAAAAACTAAAAGACAGAGAAGTTTGTATTGAATTTTAAAAAATGTGTTATCCTGTGGAGTACTACTCAGCTGTAAAAAAAAAAAAAAAGAAATCTTGTCTTTTGCAACAAAATGGATGCAACTGGAAACCATCATACTTAGTGAAATAAACTAATCTCGAAAAGGCAGATATCACATGCTTTCCTGGATCCGAGGTAACTAATAGAGTACCTGAAATATAATGTACAGGAGTGAAATGGACATGTTGATATTTGATGATTGTTACAGCCCTTGTCTCTTTCACAGAGGAACAGAGTTTTTTCTTCATACTATTTGTTGAACTCTTCACTTAGGATTAACTTTGCGAGTACTAAGTAAACTGAAAATAGATCTTTGTAAAAATTCAGGGTGGGAATAGGAGAGAGAGGAGGAGAAGGGTTGGAGAGTGGGCAGGAGGGAGGGCAGGGTGGGAAGTATCACTATGTTCCTAAATCTGTGTACATGAAATACTTGAAACTTGTAGAACTTAAATAAAATTTTAAAAAATGTGTCATCTACAAGAGACAAAATTTAATATAAATCCCATGGAAGTCAACAGTGAAAGGATACAGAAACACATATCACAGGGACACTAATCATAGCTACTATAAGTAATAGGATAATTCAAATTGCTTCTTTAGTATAGATACTAAAGACAGAAAAAAACAACATTACTATAAATAAGGAGGGGCATTTCATGTTGATAAAACCGTCGATTCATCCTCACGACGCACCTGTCCGCTGTGACAGAACTGTGCCCTGCCCCACTTATGTTGAAGCCCTCTCCAAGACACCTGGATTGGGGAAAGGCCCTTTAGGAGGTGATTCAGGCCAAGTGAGGTTGAAAGAGCAGGGCTCTAACATGGAAGGATCTATGTCCTTGTAAGAAGGGGGTGGGGAGGGAGAGAGAGAAAGAGAGAGAGAGAGAGAGAGAGAGAGCAGTTCTCTGTGTCTCCACGTGTGCAGAGGAAGGGCTGGGCCAGCACACTGAGGAAGGAGGCGTCTGCAGGCCAGGAAGAGCCAGCACCTGATCTTGAACTTCCAGCCTCCAGAACCGTGAGAGTCACTTTCTGTTTAAGCCACCATCTAGTGCTTTGCTGTGGCAGCCCAAGGTACCTGAAATATCATCCTAAATGGTCTTGTGTATATGGGGCAGGCATTGTGGAACCTCAAGTTAAGCCGCTACTTTCAACGGCCCCATCCTATATATCGGAGCACCGGTTCAAGTCCTGGCTGTTCCACTTCCCATCCAGCTCCCTGCCAATGTGCCTGGGAAGCAGCAAAGGATGGCCCAAGGCCTTGGTTCCCTGTCACCCACGAGGGAGATCCAGGTGGAGTTCCTGGTCCTGACTTCAGCCTGGTCCAGCCTCAGCTGTTGCAGCTGTTTGGGGAGTTAACCAACAGATGGATAATATTCTCTCTCTCTCTCTCTCTCTCTCTCTCTCTCTCTCTCTCATTGTCTTTCAAATAAATAAATATTTTTACATTGCCTTTAAAATAAATAAATATTTTTTAAAAGTATCCACACATGTAACAAGAGAACTTCAAAATACATAAGGCAAAAACTGACAAAGCTAATAGGAGAGGCAAACAAATCCACTCTTATAGTGGGAGATTTCAACACTCCATAGACACAAAAGCGTTTGGGATACAGAAGTCGTGAACAACGTCTCTACCAGCTCAACCTAATTGACATTTACAGAAAGTTTCTCCCTCCAGCTGCAGACGGCAGGTGGGCATGTGACCAAAACCTACCACGTGCAGGATCGTAAAACAACACTCAATACATTTAAAAGGGCTGGAAATAACACCAAGAATGTCCTCTGACCACAGGGGAATTAAAGTGGAAATCAATCATACCAAGATGTCTGGATAGTCCCCAAGTATGTAGAAGTCACACAAAACACTTCTAAAAATTCCCCAGATCAAAGGAGAAACAAGGAGAGTTAGAAAGTTCTTGGAACTGAATGATAGGGAAAATGCAATCTTTCAGAATCTCCGGTTGCAGCTGAATGGGAAAGGCATGGCTTGAAACACTCCGAACAGGAAAGGTGGGTACCTCTGAGAACCATGTGCCAGGGACACACGGAAGAGGCTCGGGGACAGCTGCAGAGGGACTGCTGGGCAGGACAGCAGGGGAAGTCCAAGTAGATGCAACCAGAGAGGACAGTGGGTGCCACATGGCGGGATGTATGTGAGTGTGTGTGGTGTTTGTATGTGTGTGTACATGTGTGGGCTGTTTGTCAGATGTGTGTGCACGTGTGGCATATGTGTGGTGTGTGCATGGGGCATATGCATGTGTGTTGGATGTGTCTGCCGAAGTGGGTTATGGGTGTGTGTGGTCTGTGTGTGAATGTGTTGCATGTGTGCACAAGTGTGGGTGTGTGCATATGTGTGGTGTGTATGTGCACGCTTGCGCATGTGTGGTGTATGTTTCCATGTGTGTGTGTGTGCGTGTTGGGGAACAGTGTTGCTGTATTCCTGCCATCTCAGAGCCTTCCCTTCACTGGAGCGATGCTTTCGGGCGTCCAGTGGCATCCAAAGCCTCAGCAAGCCTGAGCAGCGTCTGGCTGGAGTGGACAGAGGAGGGTTAGCACCAGAGGGGCGGGCAGCTGAGAGCTGACAGTGTGGAGGGCTTAGGCCCCAGCCCAGAGACCTGTCTGAATTCCCACAGCTTCTCTTCTGGAACCCATCCCCTGGCTTTCTCGCTCTCTCTGGGTGGAGGCAGGATGGAGTGGCTGTGTTCTGACCTCGCAATGAGATCTGAATAATTGATGGCCCGGGCTAATGTTTCGCCCGATTGTCATAAAGCAAGAAACACAAGCCCAGTGTGTGGCAGACGGGGCCCTGGACAAAGGGCTGTTTTCATCGCCCCTGCCCCCGGCCGCAGGTCTGTGTGGCTCTCTCCCCAGCACGTGATCAGAGACAATCGCCCTGTGTGCTCCCACCCCTCCCAGGGGGCCGAGAGAGGGATCATCAGGGAGGCGCCCCACCCCAGGGTGCAGGCCAGGCTGTGCCCCCCACAGCGTGTGTCACTGGAGCGCGTGCCCAGCTGTGGCTGGGTACTCACGGGGCACGACTTCCTCTGCTGAACAGCCTGCGAGGCCACCAGGCATCAAGAATGCTCAGCTCGACGTAGAGTGCTGGGCTGCATTGAGGCGGGGGGGGGGGGGGGGGAGGGGTGGGAGTGATGCTCCAGGGACTCCCTGAGCCCAGGGCATGTGGGAGAGCACCTGTTTGGAGTTCTGGAGCTGGCACTAGGAGCTAGCATGCATTTGTCACATCCTGAGGGGAAAACAGAAGATGAGTCTCACACACACACACACACACACACACAGCTCCAATAGGGACAACTGGCCCTCTTCTGGCCTGGCACCCAAGGGTGGTCCGGAGTTGTGCTCGTGGCTTGTGTTGCCTGCGAGCTCTGGGGCCCGGAATCGTAAGTGCAGGTGTGGAAGCAGGGAAGGGCTGACCCTTTTCCTGGTGAGGAAGCTGAGCCGGGGAGACAGGCAGTCTTGCTGGCCAAGTTTCACAGCTGCGTTCCTTCAGGGGTCTGATAAGAAAGGAATGTGCAGACCTGGGCAGATCCCACCGCAGGGCAAGGCGGGCAGTGAGAACGGGAGTGGAGGGCTCCAACAGCAGCAATGGGCTTCCCTTTGTTGTCGCATACGGCTCTCCCTTGGACTCGGGCGTCTGGGGATCCGTGTGGGGTGCTGCACACCCGACCTGGGTGAGGTGCAGGTGCCTGTGGACCAACGGCCGGGAGGGTGGCCTAGAACCCTTACTGGGAGGTGGGGGAAGGAGCTGGTGGACAGGGGACCCCGTGAAGGCTGCTTTGTCCCGTGCATTTCACTTAGAAAACGCAGATTCAAGGATGAAATGATGCAGAATCCAAGATGGTGCCTGCAGAGCACAAGCGGCCCCTTGGTGAGTGCGGGCCTGGTGTGCCTGGGGGCAGCTCGGCCGGTCTGCAGGGTCTTCCCAAGGCCTTCTGCTGTGGGCACTGGGGTGCTGGCACACTGGGGGCTGGGCCGGGGGTGCTGCTGCAAAACTCAATGCCTGGGGCCACATGTGCACCCAGGCTGCTGGAGGCGCCACACCACAGCGCAGACTGAGGACTGGAGGCAGAAAGGAAGCAAAGGGGCATGGAGGCCCAGGCGCCCACCAGATGCCCTGGCCCATCTGTTGGGGATCAACAGCAGGTGCCTCGGTCTTGCCCCGCCCCAGGATTATCTTGGCTTGAAGGGCCTCTTCCAAGATAACATCCCCCATCCCCTAGGGGCTACTCGTAGCCGGTGACCCAGCAAGGTCATCAGTGCACAGGCCCAGGCCCCGTCCAACACCTGGGACAAGCAGGGCCTCCGGGGTCCCCCTCTGCCACCACCCCAGCCTGTCCTCCTCATGGGGACATTGGTGTCTGGTGGGAAGCAGCTTCTCTCTGACACCACAGGAGGTAGCAGGGACCTATGGAGTGGAGCGATTGTCACCCTCTGGAGGGATATGAACCGTAGAGATGCCGGGACATGAGACAAGCCGGAGGGACGTACCCAGAGGGCACACTCGGAGCTACACAGGGGTGAGGAAGCAGCAGGCTTGTGGCCTGGCGGTCAGGATGCCTGCATCCCATAATTGGAGTGCTGGGGTTCCATCCTGGCTCTGGTACCTGACTCGGCTTCCTGCTAATGCAGACCCTGGGAGGCAAGGCTGATGGCTCAAGTACTTGGGTTCCTGTCTCTCTCATGGGAGACCTGGATTGGGCTCCTGGCTGCTGGCTTCTGCCCAGCCCAGCCCTATTCTGGTATTTGGGAAAAGAGCCAGTAAACAGGATCCCTCTCTCTCTCTCAAACAAATACATACATGAATGCGTAAAAGAGATGACTATGAGATGGGAAACACTGAACTTAATCAAATGTGAAAGCCCAATCTCTGGCACTTGGGAGGTCTGGGGGCTGGAAGGGAGGCTGTGGGCAGGGGGACAAGGTTCAGAAGTGCTCACAGGAGTGGTGGGATGCCTGGCCTCTGCAGGGGGCCGAAGCAAGGGCAGGGCTGCCTGGGCTCCGGAGGTCTGGGAGTCTCAGGGAAGAACCTGGGGCTTCGGAGCCCCAGGAGTGCAAGGAGACTTCATGTTTCGGGGATGAGCACTCTGTGTTTTCTCCAGGTCCTTGTCTCACACAAAGATACGATTCCTAAGTGCAGACTTGTACGAGGTGCACAAAGGGGCAACACGGTTCATCCAAGAGGTGAGAAAGTGAACACACACACACACGCACGTGCACGTGAGTGTGGTTGCCCCACTCGGACAGACACCCACTAGGACTGGGCCAGAGGACTGTCAGAAGGGAGATGGAATTGGGGGAGGAGCACCAGAGTAGCACCTCCAGCCGTGGCCTGTGTGGCAAAAGAGAGGGCTCCCCACAGCTGGTGTTGGCCTCTTGTATGGGGTAGGTGTTGCAGTGTCTGCGTGCCTGAAGCCACCTGGGAATTTTATGAAACCTCCATAAAACCCCCCTTTTAGGTCCTAGATGAAGCAGGTGCATCCTGGGAAAGGGGAGATTGATTGACATGTAGAGGGATAGCATTACACCCACCGGGGGCTGGCATGGTCTGCTAGTTCACTCACACCTATGCTAGCTGCCTGGCCACACCACATCGCTTGGTTGTGACCGCTCCTTCCTGCTGGGTGCCAGTGCCTCCCTCCCCATCCACACAGCAGCCTCAGGTGTGGCAGGTACCAATGTGGCAAGCCGAGGCCACAATCCCTCAGGAAAGCCAAGGTCAAATCCCAGTGCAGCCCATGGGGGGAGGTGCAGGACCTGCTAATGGAGAGGTTTTTTTTTTAATTATAGTAAAATGCACATAACCTAAAACTTACCATCTTATGTACATTCACATTATTCTGCAGTCATGTCCAAACTGTCTTCATTTTTGCAAAACTGAAACTCTACTCATTCAACATTACCACCCCCCAGCCAGCCCCCTGCAACCATCATTCTACATTCTGTCTCTGTGACTTTAAATTTTCTCCATACCTCAAAACCTCACAGGAGTGGAAGCTTGTGGGATTTGTCCTGTGGGACTGGCTTTTCCTGCTCCATTCAATGTCCTCAATTGCAGCACACGCCAGAATGGGAGGGGCAGGGTTTATGCCAAAGGAGCCGCAGGCCCAAGCTGGGCCTGGAAGACCAGCATCACATGCTGAACTGGGTCCTGGAGCAAGGAGGGGACAAGACAAGATGAGGGACAGCTGGCCCCAGGGGCACAGCCCAGCAGGGTCCCGGGAGATGGCACTGTCACATGCTAGGGTGGCTCTTGGAATACCTGGGACAGCCCAGGCCACACAGTGTGGACAGAGACACCGTAACTGCAAGGAAGAGACCACAGGCTCCGAGAGAGGCTGGGAAACCCAGGAGGAGGCCGAGGGTCCACGGCTCCTATTTGCCAACATGACAGAGGCTAGTGAGGGGGGAAGTGTTGTTGAGAAGCTGCGAGGGGCTGCCCTCTGGGGGTCGAGGCTAACCGCACGGGGAGCCAAGTGGAGGAGAGGAGAGATGGTGGCACTTCACCATCAGAAGCAGGGTGGGTGCGACTCTCACTGCAAGTGGCCAGTCAGGTGGGCAGTGAGGAGAGCTGGGGAGGTGCCTCCTAGAGCCCACCCCCGGGGTGGATGGTTAGGAAGGGCAGCCACCCTCTACCCCCATGTGCCATTGCTCGGACGGTTTTGGGGCCTGCCTGAGCCAGTGCTCTGAGCACCGGAGAGGCTGCTTCTATGCCACCCCACGGCAGGTGCAGCAGCAGCGACTCCTCCAGGCTTCCCCCGTGGCTGTCCCCAGCCATTCACTTGGTCTCCATGCCTGGGGCAGAGGGCGATGCAGAAGCTTCCGGACTGTGGGGCGTGGGGACTGGATTCACAAATGCATTCAGCTCCCTGTCTGGGAGGAGCGCGGGAACCAGCTCCGGCTCCCCACGTGCCCTAGGTTGGTCCTCCTCCTCCTGCAGACAACCCTCGCACAGAGATCCTTGGCAGTCACACAGCCCCACAGGGATCCCTCAGCCTGAGGGGTCAGAGCTGTCCCGGCTGGGGGAGCCAAGTGCAAGTCTCTGAAACTGCCTCTCCAGGGTCAGGAGAATATACAAAATTAAACAGTGTCACATCCCGGCTGCACCGTGGGGTCATAACTCCAGTAGTTTCATGGGTGATCCTATTCCCACTGAATTCACTGGTCTGGGCATTACAGAAATCAGATGTGGGGCCAGTGCTGCGGCTCGGCGGTTTAAAGCGACAGTCTGTATCATCAGCATACCATATGGGCACCCGTTTGTGTCCTGGCTGCTCCACTTCTGATCAATCGTTGCTAATGCACCTGGGAAAGCAGAGGAGGATGGCCCAAGTGCTTGGGCCCCTGGCTCCTGGCTTCAGCCTGGCCTAGTCCTGGGTGTTGTGGCCATTTAGGGAGTGAGCCAGCAAACAGAAAATCTCTCTCTCTCTCTCTCTCTCTCTCTCTGTCCCTCTCTCTCTATAACCCTGCATTTAAAATAAATAAATAAATATTTAAAAAATCATAGGGCCGGCACTGTGGCTCAGCAGGTTAAAGTCTCAACCTGCAGTGCCGGCATCCCATACGGACACTGGTTCCTGTCCTGGCTGCTCCACTTCTGATCCAGCTGCCTGCTGATGGTCTAGGAAAGCAATAGAAGATGGCCCAATTGCTTGGGCCCCTGCACCAGCGTGGGAGACCCAGATGAAGCTCCTGGCTTTAGCCTGGCTCAGCCTTGACTGTTGTGACCAGTTAGGGAGTGAACCAGCAGATGGAAGATTCTCTCTCTCTCTCTCTCTCTCTCTCTCCCTCTGTAACTCTGCCTTTCAAATAAATAAATATTTTTTAAAAATCAGACGTATGAGCAGTCTGCAGTGGACTGTACACACTTAGCTAAGCAGTCACCTTTCAGCTGCCTGTAGGCGATGTCTTCGGTGTGGCAGATTGCCTCTCTGGCTCCTGGGAGCAGCACGTGGCTGCCCAAGGCGGGATATCACCCTTTCCTGCTTAACAAGGGGGTCAGAGCAGTGTGCATTCCTGTAGGGATATCAGCAGACCTCTACTGAAAGGGGTCTGGCTCATCCATTTGCTCATAGGACAGACAGTTCCAGAACGTTACATTCTACCCACAGCCAGCTTGCTCGGCAGGCTCAGCACACACAGGCTCCGTGAGCTTAATGCGACTCTCAGACCCGGTTGCGGTGGAAGCCAGTGGAGGGGTGAAATGTCTGGAAAGCCAGGAAGAGTAGAGGATGCAGCTGGCACAAGAGGACCTGCAGGAAGCCGGCCTGGGGGCCTGGACAGTCCCAGGGGGAGACCTGGCCGTAGAGGACACCTAACCCTAAGCAGCCCCCAAGGCACTCAGGAGAAACAGGGCTGAGTCTTTGTCTGAGGAGTGGCTGCACTGGGCCACTGACCCAGCCAGAACAGTCTATCTGACAGGCTTTGGTTTTTATCTTAGCCATGGGCAGGGGCAGGGTGGGGTGGCCTACAGCCTGGCTCAGTCCTTTGTTCTTATCTATGCACTCCTTATCCATCCCCAGGAATGCCCTCCTTAAAGTCAAAATCAGTAGCCTGCTTTTCAACGGCCTTCCCCCTCTCCTTAGTCAACCATGTTCCCTTTTTTTTTTTTTTGTTAGATTTAAAAGCAAGATTTATTAGAGTCAAAGACCTTCAGCCAGAGCAGCATGGAGGGGGCTCCAAGAGAGGAAAGACCCTAAGCTTCAGGCGGCAGTGGAGTTTTTAAGAGCAATTTTGAAAAAAAAAAAAAACAAAACAAACCTTTGACATTCAGTTTGACATTCAGTTACAAGCGGGGGACAAAACCCATCAAAAGACCTGATTTGCAATCGTTTATCCTGTCTGGCTTGCTCTTGATAAAAGAAAAAACCATCCAGCAGGGTGGGATTGGTGACTTGTTTTCACAACAAACTGTGAGCCCAGGAGGGTGAAATCCCCACTCCCTTGCAATTCTCATGGTAAAATTGGAGATTCCTAAGAAAATGCACCCCAAATTCCACTGACTGCCTGTTAACCCACAGGACTCCTCGTATTCCCCTCTCAAGAAGAATGGACCCTAACTTCTATTAGGGGAACTGGGTGATGATTGACTGGCTGCTTCATGCATGTTGAGAAGGGGAGTCAAGACAGGGTTCCAGCAGGAGGTGGCTTCTGGAGGGCACGAGGCGTCATGTGCACAGCCATCTAGGGTTTCACTGTTTCAGGTCTGGAGAAAACGAATCTAACAAGCAGTTTAAACTCACAGGGTCTAAAACAAAGGACAGAGTCATTGGAGGACCCAAGAAAGGTGCTGTTTAACCCACGAGCAAGTTTTCTCATTGAGAGGCCGATAGAAACTGACAGAAGGGGCCTGATAATAATCAGGTGGGCTTTAAGGCCTTGCCAGTTATGAGGCCCAGACCTATCTATCTCTTCACGTGGGGCACCCTGGAAGGGAGGTGTGAACGTCCTTAGGAAGGCACCCTGATGATTCCCATTACTTCGCTGGCCTGGGAGGAGAGCTGGCCAGGTGATGCAGGTGGCATCTCTTACAGGAAGTTTACAGTTCTGCCTGCAATGCTAGACCCTGCTTGGCTGTCCCCTCCACAGCAGTGGTCACTTTGGAAGCTGGGTAGAGTGAAGGGCTTTTCAGCTTAGAGCCAACAAGGTCTTTGGCTCTGACCTCTGAGTCCTTCAACTCCAGGGCAGTTCCGTCTCCAGTGACCCAACTCCTAGCTGGCAGAGTCGTCAAGGCTCTCATAAGCTGTCTTCCGCTGAAGCCCTTGCTTTCCACATTGAAAACCAATGCAGTCAGCGCCGTGGCTCACTAGGCTAATCCTCCGCCTTGCGGCGCCGGCACAGTGGGTTCTAGTCCCGGTCGGGGCACCGGATTCTGTCCCGGTTGCCCCTCTTCCAGGCCAGCTCTCTGCTGTGGCCAGGGAGTGCAGTGGAGGATGGCCCAAGTGCTTGGGCCCTGCACCCCATGAGAGACCAGGAGAAGCACCTGGCTCCTGCCATCGGATCAGCACGGTACGCCGGCCGCAGTGCACTGGCCGCGGCGGCCATTGGAGGGTGAACCAACGGCAAAAGGAAGACCTTTCTCTCTGTCTCTCTCTCTCTCTCTCACTGTCCACTCTGCCTGTTAAAAAAAAAAAAAAAAGAAAAGAAAACCAATGCAACAGACTGGCTTGTGGGTCTCCCTGATGGCAGATCTCTGGTAAAGCAGCCATTAATTCCAACCATGTTCTAACCATGATCTAGGCCAGAGTTGCAGCACGGCATCATCACAGGCTCAGCTATGGCCGCTGCATAATATGCAAATTCGGACTAGAATTTGATTTCTTTGGAACACTTCCCAAGACCCTGAATAAGCCTTATCCCAACCTTTTTACAGATCCTATTTCCATGGACAATGGAGTCACAGCCTGGCGGGGGTGAGGAGGGGGGGAGGTGAGGGCAATACCTCTTGGGAGATCAACCAGACAGACCTCAGAGGGTCTCAGGGACAATATTGAACGTGACAGCCGGTCAGATCCTGCTAGCCTGGCCCGAAGCTTCAGCCACTCCCATCAGAAATGGCCTGTGCCTGTGTAGACCACTGCTTGATGTCAGATCACAGGTCCCAAGGACAGGGTCCAGGAACCATGAGGGACCCCCAAGAGCCAACAGCCACACAAATGTGGCCTGGAGACTGTAGCTGACCCTGAGTCACAGGTGAGGCCCCTCTGCTGTCATAGCCCAGCATGGTCACTTCTGACCTACACACAGGGCACTTCAAAGAGTTGGTTGAAAATGGAGTTCCGGGGCTGCTGCTGTGGGTTAAGCCTCTGCCTGTGGCGCCTACATTCTATTTGGGTGCTAGTTTGGGTCCCAGCTGCTCCACTTCCTATTTAGCTCTTGGCTAGTGGCCTGGGAAAGCAGCAGAGGATGGGCCAAGTGCTTGGGCCCCTGCACCCACTTGGGAGATCTGGGAGAAGCTCTTGGCTCCTGGCTTCAGATTGACCCAGCTCTGGCCATTGCAGTCTCTTTCTGTAATTCTGCATCTCAAATAAATAAATCTTAAAAAAAAAAAAAAAAAAAAGGAAATGGAGTTAAAAGATAAGTTTATGGGCCAGCATTGTGGCATAGCAAGTAGAGTTGCCACTTACGATGCCAGCATCCCATATGAGCCCTGGTTTAAGTCCTGGCTGCTCCACTTCCAATTCGGCTCCTTGCACCTGGGAAAGCAGAAGATGACCCTCCTTCCACCCTGGAGGTTCACCCAGCCTTGAACTTTTCAAGAAGGAATTCCAGAGTCAGAGAGCCAGAGACCCCAACAGGAGAAAGGTGTGAGCCTGGGGCACCCAGACACGGCCAAGTCTACCTTCCCTGCCCCTGCAGGCCAGGCCCCAGCCTCTAGGCCTGGTGGTGTCTGAGAAGTGGGGGTGGAGTGACCAAGAGTGGAGGGGCTCTCCCTGCCCACTGTTACCCCTGTCACCCATGTGGGAGACCCAGATGGAGTTGCAGCAGGTGGAAAATTCTCTCTGTAACTCTGGCTTTCAAATAAATTAATCTTTAAAAATAAATAAATAAGGTAAAAATGCTCATTTTGATTAAAAATTTTAAATCCATGCAGTTTTTCATAAAATCCATCTCCCATGAACTTTTTGGACACCTGTCGTATGCATGGATTTTAAAATTCTTTGCACCAAAATAAACTTTTCTCTTTATTCCATTTTCTGTAAACTACCTGAAAGTGTCTCCTACCCCCAGATATGATTGACAGCTCCTCTCCCCCAGAGGCCCTCGAGTGGCATCTCCATGTGGAGTAGATGTTACAAGTGGGCTGACCTCACATAACCTCCAACACACCCTTTGCCCTCAGCAGCCCCTTGGGGAAGCTGGAGCCACCTGACTCCACCCGGGCTTCGGGAACTGCCTTCCACCCTGGAGGTTCATCTAGCCTTGACCCTTCCAAAGGGGAATTCCAGAGCCAGAGGGCCAGAGACCCCACCTGGGGCACCTGGACTTGGCCAAATCCAGCCTTCCTGTCCCTGCAGGCCAGGCCCCAGCCTCCAGACCTGGTGGTCTCTGAGAAGTGGGGGTGGAGTGACCAAGAGTGGAGGAGCTCCCCCTGCCTGCTCCACCCAATACAAAGGCCCCGTCTGGGACTTTGTGAACACAGCCCGCGCTGGGGTGCCCAGAACAGAGGGCGCTGCAGCTCCTGCCTACCACATCCTGCAGCCATGGGCCTCCTGGGACCTGTGACTGCTCCTGCCAGCTGTGGCAGCCCAGGTGCATCAGCATATTGTGCTAATGAAAGCCTCTGCCCTCTTAGGTGCTGGTATAAAGTTGAACTTGTTGAAAATTTCAGGAAGCTAAGCCACGCCGTTTTCTCAGCCATGTCCCGGACCCTAAAGGCTCAGAGAACTTCCAGAGGGAATGCCCCGGAGGATGTGTGTGCCTGAGCTGGCCTGTGAAGAATACAGCTGCGGCCCTCAGCTGTGGGGGGCCAGCAGGTGGCTCCTCCTCCTGCCGTAAGGCTGAGTGCGCCTTGGCTCCTTTTTTCTCTGGGGCATCGTGGATCTGGGTCCTATCAGGTCCGGAGGCTGTTCCTGACCCCACGGAGGCCCAGGATGGCAGCGTGGGTCCCTTGGTGTGCGGCCTGTTCTACAGCAAGCTAGCCCGGGTCATGGACCTGCTATAAACCAAAGCTTCCCCATGTGTGAAAGGGGACCGAAATGGCACCTACCCCTGGCCCCTGGGCTTCATGAGGATGAAGCAGGGTAACGAAGGCAGAGCTCCCAGCCTGGTACCGCCGCTGCCCACGAGACCTGGTCGAAAGTGGGGCAGGCTCAGACAGACCTGGGCAGAGCGCTTGGGGTTTGAGGGACCACGTGATGAAGCCTGCAGCCCGTGCCCCGGAGCAGATGGAGCTCCCGGGCTGCCGACAGAAGCTCCTCTAGAGGTAGAATCTGTTCAGCCTGGTTCAGAACCCAAAATAGTCTCCTCCCCCCAGGGCCAAGCAGCGCGGCAGCCGCCCTGCCCATGCAGGTTCCTGGCTGGGGTGAAGCTCCCCCTAGCAGGCGCAATACTGAGCCCGTCTGTCCGCCTTCGGGGCAGGGCCGCGGCAGAGGCCTTGAGCTTGTTTTGGGAATGACAGGCTGGAGGCGGGTGGCAAGGGTGGAGGAGGCAGGGGGAGGCCCCAGGCAGATGCCTGGGATTCCACCTGCCCACGCCAGAGGCTGGCCCGCCTGGATCACACCCAAGTCTCCTGGTAGAGACCACCTCCCCCTCCCCCTCCAGCATTGTGGCTTAGTTTACCCTTTCAACTGCCACTGTCAAGCTAGCCTTCCACAGAGCTTCCTGAAGCTTTTCTTTCAATCTCCAGGTCCAAAACCTGGCAGCCAGGCCCCTGCCATCTGGGCCTGCCTGGCCTCTGCCATGGGCATCACCCGCAGCTCCCCTAATAAAGAGCACAGCCCTCCCGCCCCCACGCCGGGCTAGCCGGTGCCTGCCTCAGAAGCCCACCTGCTCCCACACAGCGTCACCCAGTGGGTTCAGAACTTTGCTTCATGCCAGGCCCTGCAAACACAATGGGAGTCCCCAACACAGCCTTACAGGCCCCCTCCCCCCGCGGAGTCCCCACCAGCGCCATATGCTGCTTCCTCCTCTGCTCTGAGCTCCGTGTTATTTTTAGCTCCACTTTACACTTGAGGTTTCTGAAGCCCTTGCCCTGCTGGAGGCCCAGGTCACCCGAGGATTCCGTCATGCCTCTTTGTCCCAGGCCAGCCCAGGTGACATTTGGGCCTCCTAAGGAAGGTGCCTGTGTCTGCTGCTCCCTGGCCACCTGCAGTACCAGCATCCCATAGGGGCACCGGTTCGAGATCTGGTTGCTCCACTTCTGATCCAGCTCTCTGCTCTGGCCTGGGAAAGCAGTGGAAGATGGTCCAAGTGCTTGGACCCCTGTACCCATGTGGGAGACCTGGAAAAAGCTCCTGGCTCCTGGCTTTGGATCGCCGCAGCTCCAGCTGTTGCGGTCATTTGGGGAGTGAACCAGCAGATGGAAGACCTCCCTCTGCCTCTGCCTCTCTGTAACTCTGCCTTTCAAATAAATAAATAAATCTAAAAAAAAAGAAAGAAGGAAAGAAAGAAAGAAAGAAAAGAAAAAGAAAAAGCAGGGGTGGTGCAGTTAACCTGGTGGCTCCGTCTCGGAGGTGTGCCGCTGGCTCTCAGCTCTGTTCCCTCCAGCTCTCCTCGGTATCAAGGGGTGACAAGCCTAAACACTGCCTTTCCCCGGCTCCTCACAGCTGGTTCTGGTTAGGTGCTGCCCAGGGGAAGCCCCAGATGGAGGCATGAAGGTGGGAGATAGGGAGAAGGCACTCAGCTGCTGGCTGTGGTGCCAATGATGGCAGTGTGGGGGTGGCTCCTGTAGTGACAATGACGGCAGCTTCGTTAGTTACAGAAACAATGCAAGTGGGCGTTGGGGGGCAGGTGGCTCTGGATCTCTGGGTGTACCTCCTTTTTCCATTGCTCCCTCAGCTTTCTCACTCATTTATCATCCAGTCCCCTTTAAGAGATTTATTTATTTGAAAGGCAGAGAGATGGACAGAGACAGAGATAAAGGGAGGGAAGAAGAGAGAGAGGTGCATCTTTCATCCACTGATTTACTCCCTGAAGGGCTGCAGGAGTCAGGACTGGGCCAGGCTGAAGACAGGAGCCAGGAACTCCATCCAGGTCACTCATGTAGGTGGCAAGAACCCAAGCGCTTGGGCCATCGCCTGCTGCTTCCCAGGCGCGTCAGCACGGAGCTGGATCTGAAGCGGAGCAGCCAGGACCGGAGCTGACACTGCAGTATGGGACGCCAGTATCCCAGACAGCTGCTAACCTTCTGTGCTGCAGTGCCAGCCCCTCTCAGAGTTTCTTTCTGATTAAAATGTCCAAGAAACAAGGTCACCATGTAGCTCTGAAAGCTGCCACATCATCTTCATCGCTGACAGACAGGGGACCCGTCTCATGGTGACAGCGGCCTCTCCCACGCTCCCTGGGGCAGCACGGGCTCCCTGGTGGGTCTCAGGTACTTCTGTTGCACGTGGCTATACAGTCTGCCACCCTAAAGCATGATCTAGTGTTTCTCACGAATCTGTGGCTGTGCCACTGCCGTCGTCTGGCGCTGAGTGGGGACACAGTTTTCACTGTGTTCTGACTGGATTGGGAGGTTCAAGAAGGTTTCTGCCAGCCATCTAGTGCTCCCGTGGCCCTTCACCTCACCCCCACGCCCGTTAGCTCGGACTCTGCTAGCATGGCGGCCTTGGGACGGCCCACCTGGTGTGGAAGCGGGAGTTTGTAGGCGCTGGGGCCCGAGGGGGAGGCAGCACTGCAGGTAAGTGGTGAGAGAGCTGTCTTCTCAACTCCTGGCCAGTGCTGGGCCTGGCCTGCAGTCCTGGGGCGCCTGATGGACACACGCGCCCCTCAAAGCCCCCTCTGAGAGCTCCTTTGGCCGCTGGGGGTCCCTGTGCATTGTGACAGCACCTGACGGGAACAGCAGTGCTCAGAGGACCACTGGCTGGGCAGGGGCCATGTCCTTGCAAGGGCAGGCACCCATAGGTCCAGAGGAAGCAGAGGGTGATATAAGTCTCTCTCTGTCTCTTTGAGCAAATTCTCTCAACTAGGCTTCACCCTTGGCCTAAACACTGCAGACTCTCAGACTCTCACTGCTTTCCCTGCCTGTCTCCCCATCTGCCCACTAAGAGACTAAAAATCACACAGCTGCACCCCTGCCCCCCTTAAATGCTGCCAGAATTTACTCTTTGTTCCAGGTAAAACCTGGCGCTAGGCAGCGAGGGCACGAATGCCCTTACGTAGAGCAGTCGCTGGAGAAAGCTCGCATTGCGAACCCCTGCTCTGCCCCTTCGAGGATGGACATCTTCCTGCCCCCGGGGCCACCTCCGAGAGGACCTGGGGGCTGCCTCGCTGACGAGCAAACGTCAGGGAGAAGCTCCCGCTTCGGCTCCGCCTCCATGCGTGCCGTGGAAGGGGAGGGCTCCAACAGGCACCTCGGCCTCAGTGCAGAAAGAGCCGCTTCTCTGGACAAGCACAGTGAGTGCCCACAGGTGGCCCAGTCACAGGGACCGGCCCTGACCGCGCCCTGGCCCCGGGCACACCGCAGCCTGGGGTCCTTGCCTGCCTTTTATTTGGGGAGGTTGAGCTCAGTTCTCGCTGCACTTGCTTCCCTGTCGGCGAATGTGCTAGCTGTCACTGAATGCGGCCCTGGCCCCTTCGGCACGCGTCTGTGACAGAGGCCAGGGGCGGCTCTGGAGCCCCACCTTCCTGCTTCCCTGGGCGTGTCCTGGTGAGGCGTGGGCAACCCAGGGTGCATTCACGTTCCCCACCCGTGCTGCCCCTCTTCTATCTTTAAGGAGCCTCTCCAACGTTCCATAGCGGCGACTCGTCCCTGCGACCAGCACAGAGCGGAAGCCATCGAGGTGCACCCGCTCTTGGGCTGTGAGCTCTTCCGGCTCCTTGCACATGGCTGGAGGGAGGCACAGAGCACAGCACCCTGGCACTTCGGTCAAATGCGTCCTCCCGTGGAGTGCAATCCCATTCCACCTGTTTCTGCTGAGAAAAAGCTTCTTCAGGGCCAGGCTCGGTCCCTCCGGGACTGATCTGTAGTGAAACAGGTGTTGGCACGCGTCCCCTCCTATTCGAGGACATGGCTAATTCCCAGGCCTGTCACCAGGGATGTGCGTTCAGATGCGCAGGTGCAGCAGCCAGGAGCGGCCACTGCCGTCTCCCCAGAGGTCTTTAGCCTCAAGGTGCCAGGTGCTGACGACCAGACAGCAGGGGGCTAATTGGATCAAACTTGGGTCAGGAAGTGCCAGGCCACCACCCTGAGGACACAGCACAGGTGTGACCTTAACTGGCTTCGTGGACAGTGAGTGGCACAGACGCTGGCATCCGCAAAGTGAGGGCATGTAAAGGAGAGGCACACACAGACCTCCCGGGAGTGCTTGGTACGCGTGTATATGTACATATGTGTGCACATAGGTGTGTAGCACTGCTCCTGCAAGGCAGCAGGCCTGCCGGATTCAAGGGTTTGGCCAACACTGCCAACCAGCAGCCGTGGGAGTGGGGACAGCTGCTTGGGCAGCACCTGGAAGCCAGCAGTGGACAGGAAGAATCCTTGGGGGTGTGGCCTCCCTGGAGGGCACCTGCCTACCTCCTCTGAAGACTGAGTTGAGGCCCTGCCATAACCAGGCCTCCAGCACCCACCCCACAAGTGCCCCCGACTCCTGAAACTTTGCCTCCAGAGAATAGGTGGGTCTGGGCTGGGGTCAGGAGTGGGAGTGGTCAGGGGGACTGACCAGATGTGTCTGAGAGGCGGGGAAATAGCTGAGCCTCTGTTACCCAGGGTAAAAATTCATGAACCCCCCAAGGGCAGAGAACGGGGTCCACCCCAAACTGCCAATGTGAGTCAGGCACCTCCACGGAAACAGAAGCACCACCTGAGTTCCCGACGCCGCCTTTCCCGCCTTTGCCGCAACTCCCCCTACTAACCCCACCCCCAGGCCTCCTCCCCACGCTGCTGTTTATCTACCCGCCCAGCTCTGCAGCCTCGGATCCCCGTGCCCCCAGAGCCCTGTGGCGACACAGCAGCGTCCCGTGCGGGGGAAGTGGGTGGGGGGAGGCTCTGCGCCTCCGCCCCGGGCTCCAGGCCAGGCGGGGGCTCCAGAGCAGGTGCAGGTGTGCAGCTCGGCTCAGTCAGGGCCGCCTAGATTGCAGAATGCGGACAACTTGGAGCCCGGGCCCCAGTGTCCCTAAGCAAACGCCACTCTTCCTCGGGCAGGGGGGTCTTCAGGGAACAGGAACACAGCAGATGGTGAGGCCCAGCTGCAGTGACGCCGAGTGTTTTTCTCTTGTGGTTTCTCCTCTGGGTTGGGCAACGTTTCGCTTCTGGTGCAATGCCTGGCAGAGCCGCCTCTCTCCGCGGTGTCAACATAGTCTCATCAGGGGAGCGGCTGGGGGCCCGGGGCAGGGTGCTGCTCCCTGCCAGTCTGTGGGCTCCTTCTGAGCCTGCAATGCAGCCATGAAAGCCCCTGTGGCCCCCACAGGGCGCTGAGTGGAGGGTCAGGCTGGCCCAGGGGTGATCTAGCAAGATCAGGACACAGCGAATGCCTCCTGCACAGCCACCCACTGCCCTGCACTGACACCCATTGACCTGCACTGCCACCCCCACCCTGTACTGCCACCACCCTACACTGACACCACCCTACACTGACACCACCCTGCACTGCCACCCCCACCCTGCACTGCCACCCCCACCCTGCACTGCCACCCTCACCCTGCACTGCCACCACCCTACACTGACACCACCCTGCACTGACACCACCCTGCACTGCCACCACCCTGCACTGCCACCCCCACCCTGCACTGACACCACTCTACACTGACACCACCCTGCACTGACACCACCCTGCACTGCCACCCACACCCTGCACTGCCACCCTCACCCTGCACTGACACCACCCTACACTGACACCACCCTGCACTGCCGCCACCCTGCACTGCCACCCCCACCCTGCACTGCCACCATGCTGCACTGCCGCCACCCTGTATTGCCACCCCCACCTGGCACTGCCACCACCCTGCACTGGCTTCTTCACTGGGGAAGGCTCCCAGACTGTGGCCAGGAGCCCCTCCCTGATGTCCTGCCAGGCGGGACCGGGCCGCATCATGTCCTGGCTTCCTGGAAGTCAGCTCCACCAGGCCCCTCCCCCACCACACTCAGCCTCAGCTGACCCCATTGCCTCCCTTCCGAGGGCCACCCAGGGATCTCTGCCAGGTGCCAGGTGTTCACTACTTGTTGACTCACTTCTAAGACCCAGGAGATCCTGGAGGCGGGGACAGGTGGGCTGTGAAGCGGGGCTGGAACCCTGGCCTGGGGCTCAAGGCATCGAGGGCTGCTTAGACCTATATCCCGGGCTCCTACGCCTTGAAGTGAGTGCCCCTTAGCCCAGGGAGGGGCTCCAGACCCTGAGACCTCCACACGGGCTCCTGGAGCCTCCACCCCCACCCACAGCCGTCTCCCAGTCCTGATGCTTCTACCCTAGCTGATCCTGCCCTGCTAGGCTGCAGACACAAAGAACCTACATGGTCCTTGCCCCCAGCATCTAGGCCCACCACTTCACTGTGGCTGGGGTGGCTAGGGCCCTACCCCGTCTGACAGCCCCACTTTTCAAGCCTCCCTGGTCATTGGGCTACGTGACCCTAACCGTGGCTAGCTGGGGAGGGGCTCTAGCCCTTCTTGCTGCACAACAGTGGGCCCAGTGTGGAGAGCGCAGAGAATGTTGGGCCTGAACCATTGTTACCGGAGGCCTCTGTGAGGGCAGCTGGCCCCAAGGGCCCCAGGAGTCCCAGGGTATAGAGGAGTCACATCCTCTGGCCGTGCCCCCCAATTCTTTGGCATCCACCAGCCTCAAGAATGGAATTCCCTTCCCAAGGGGGTGCCCCAGCCCACCAGCTCCCCATGAGGCCTGCGAGGGGTTTTCTCGTCTGTGCCTGCATCAGCCTCCCGGAGCCCGGTTGTCACTTCCTGGTCACTCCCTGGCTCAGAGGCTGCATGGGGAAGCCCCAGGGTGGGGGCCGGCTCTGCAGGTGAGGCCCCAGCAGGGTCAGCGCAGCTGCAAGCAGGCGGTCAGCTGATCCATCAGCAGCTGGGGTGAGGGTACCCCTGACACGTGCATTCTCCTGGCGCCTCTCCACCACCCCCAGCCTGCATCACACCCTGGCATCCACAGGCTCCTCCCCCTCCTCGTCGTGGCTCTGTGCAGCCGGGGGACACCTGCAGGGGCTTTGGGGGCTGCCCCGTGGGCCCCTAAAGCTGCCACTACTCTTCCTAGTTGACCACAGGCTCGGGACCTCCAAGCCGCCCCTATCCCCTGCCTCTCATCCTCCTCCCTTTTATTTGATTTTGTTTTTCATATTTATTTGAAAGGCAGAGTTACAGAGAGGCAGAAGCAGAGAAGCAGAGAGAGGCAAAGAGAGAGAGAGAGGTCTTCCATCCACTGGTTCACTCCCAAATGGCTGCAACAGCCAGAGCTGCACCAATCTGAAACCAGGAACCAGGAGCTTCTTCTGGGTCTCCCATGTGGGTTCAGGGGCCCAAGGACTTGGACCCTTTTCCACTGCTTTCCCAGGCCAGATCAGAGAGCTGGATGGGAAGTGGAGCAGCCAGGACTCGAACCAGTGCCCATATGGGATGCCGGCACTGCAGGTGGCGGCCTCACCCACTACGCTGCAGCATTGGGCCCCCTCCTCCCTTTTAAAACCTAAGCATTTCGGGCACCACTCCTCAGGGCTCTGCTGGCTCCTCAGCTGGGAACTGAATGCAGGCCTCAGTCTGCTAAGTGTGCATTTCCTGAGGGCCGCCCACAGCAGACACAGGAAGGAGGCCAGAGCAGGGCTGCTGGGATGCGTGACAAGCGGGCTCCCGCCCCCCCACAGCAGACTCTGAGCTCAGGTCAGAAGCAGGGGCAGGAGGGTCTGCCCCACTGCTAAGCAAACCACAGCCTGCAGCCCTGATGTGGGGAGGGAAGTGCCCCCCCACAGAGGACCCTGTCCCCCCGGGAAGACAGTGTCCTGGCCACGGAGAGGGAGCCCAGACACTGCCGGCCGGGTCCCCAGCACGTGACTGAGCCCAGGGCGTGGGAACGAGAACACAGACCAGCTCAGGAACTTGCAACCACAGTGGGTTTCGGTTCAACCAGCATTTACGGAACCCTGGCTTCAAGCCAGGCTCAGCGTCGGTGCTGAGAAGGCACCAAGAGGAAGGCGTCACGGGCCTACCCTGAGCAGGCGGGACAAGGAGGGGGACAGGCTGAGCAGGACATAGCCAGCTGGGTCCTAGGAGGGAGGAGAGCGGAGGAAACAGCAGGGAGAGAGAGAGAGAGAGAGAGAGAGAGAAGGCGCACCAGGGCCATGCCCGGCTGGCTGGGTGCCTGTGGGCCGGGGCACGGAGGGCGGGGCCCGGGCAAGGCAGGGTTCTGGGCTCAAGCACGAGGCTCACTGGAGGCTTTTCAGGCCCTGGGCTGAGTTGCTGGCTAGGCCTGAGGTTCTGGAAGTTGGCACCAGTAGGAAGGAGGCATTGCCATGGTTTCCCCTTCCCGGCACTAAGCTGGGGCCTTTGGAGGGTTGGGGTCCATGGTGTGGGTGCGCGCAGTGGCATTGGGAATTTCTCGTCTCTGGGCCAAGAGATGCAGGACAGAGTTGAAGCCTGGAGGGCATGGCGGCTTCGCAGGAGGAATGCAGCCCCAGGCGCAGCTCGCTGGGTGAATGAGGCCGTGCTGGGGGGTGCGGTGGCAAACCTCAGTGCCTACCTGACCGGGTTAAGGGACGCTTACAAATCTGACCAGGTAGTTAGAGTGTGTCTGCGAGCCTTTTGCAGAGACCAGTACAGGTGCGAAGACCCCCTCGGCGTGGGTAGACACGTTGGTTTCTGGCTTTGCACGTCCGGACTGTGGGCTCTCTGGCCCTTGGATTCCAGGACTCAGCGTGAACAGCCCCCTCGGTGGGTCTCAGCCTTCAGGCCTCCGGCTGAGAGCCACCCCCTAGGTTCCCCTGGTTCTGAGGGCTCCGGGGTCCCACTGTGCCATGCTCCCAGCATCCCAGGGTCTCCAGTGTGCAGATAAGCCTTCACGGGACTTCTTAGCTGCCACAATATGTGAGCTGCTGCCCTGGTAAAGCCCCTCTCGAACCCTCTGGGTCCTGACTCTCTGGAGAGACACGCAAGGTTCAAACGTTCTCACCCTTCCCAGGGCTTTTGCACTTAGGCCAGATTTTCTAGAGCCAGAGAAATTCTGTTAAAAAAAAATCTACACAGGATACAGGCCTTTCACAATTAACCAATTCTAGCCGGTCTTACACCGAAAGAAGAAGTTGGGCTAGGAAGTCACACTGGAGCTCCACGGGGCCCAAGGACAGGGCGTGGCAGCCCCTGGAAAGGAGGTCCCAGGGCACAGGGCTCACATCTCTGTAAGAGGAACCAGCTCCGCACTCCCAAGGAGTCAGGAGCCGGTCTCTGGACCCAGCTGACAAGGCTGTGTAGGAGCAAAGCCCTGTAGAAATGTGACCCCTGGCCCTGCAAATCTGACTCAGAGGGAGTGGACCCCAAGGAGGGCTGGGTGGACGTGAAGGGGTGGCTCTCAGAGACTCACAGACATGCACATACATGTGCACACACGTGCAGACACGCATGCACACATGCATACTGGAGAACACGATTTATTTAGAGGAAATGCATATGTGCTTGTGTTTCCTTCCAAGGTCTAAATGCAGCCACATTTGCACATGTGATAAGAGTAGATGCAGGGGCTGGCACTGTGGTGTAGTGGGTAAAGTCACCACCTGCAATGCCAGCACCCCATTTGGGTGCCCGTTCGAGTCCCGGCTGATCCTCTTCCCATCCAGCTCTCTGCTATGGCCTGGGAAAGCAGTAGAAGATGGATCAAGGCCGGCGCCGCGGCTCACTAGGCTAATCCTCCGCCTTGCAGCGCCGGCACACCAGGTTCTAGTCCCAGTCAGGGCGCTGGATTCTGTCCCGGTTGCCCCTCTTCCAGGCCAGCTCTCTGCTGTGGCCAGGGAGTGCAGTGGAGGATGGCCCAAGTGCTTGGGCCCTGCACCCCATGGGAGACCAGGAGAAGCACCTGGCTCCTGCCATCGGATCAGCGCGGTGCGCTGGCCGCAGCGCACCAGCCGCGGCGGCCATTGGAGGGTAAACCAGCAGCAAAGGAAGACCTTTCTCTCTCTCTCTCTCTCTCACTGTCCACTCTGCCTGCCAAAAAAAAAAAAAAAAAAAAAAAAAGAAGAAGAAGAGGAAGAAGAAGAAGAAGAAGATGGATCAAGTCCTTAGGCCCCTGCACCTATGTGGGAGACCTGGAAGAAGCTCCTGGCTCCTGGCTTCAGATCGGCGCAGCTCCGGCCGTTGTGGCCAGCTAGAGAGTGAACCAGCAGATGGAAGACCTCTCTCTCTGTCTCTACCTTTCTCTGTAACTCTGCCTTTCAAATAAATAAAAAATTTCTAAAAAAAAAAATCAGATGGCTACAGATTCAGAGTCAGGTGCAGATCTGATTTTTGCCCAATGCCCACGAATCTCCCACAGTGTGGCCCCCTTTTGGTGTTCCACGTGGACAGTAAGCAGTCGCCCAGGCCTTGCCTGACCTGCACAGCTGTGCCCTGAGGTGCAGTGGTATAAAATCCGAATTGTGGGAGAGGTGGGGTGGAACTTTCTGCGAGGTTGCTGTAGTCTGCAATAGAAAGAGAGCTTAGCCATGGGCTTGTCTCTCCCTCTCCCTCACCATCTCTCATCCACCTCTCTCTCTTTGTCTCCTTTTTCCACTCTGTCTCCCTCTCTCTAAAGCCAGCAGAGCTTTTTTCCACAAGCAGCATTGCACCTAGAATTCCACACTTGTCTGGGCCATCCCTGGATCAGGGGCAGAGGGTGAAAATGAGCTCCAAGCCCTCTCCTTGTTCTTCTCCCCTTGGAGGTGGATCCTGCACAACCCTTGGAGCCAGTTTTTTTTTAAGACTTATTTATTTATTTGAAAGGCAGAATTACAGATAGGCAGAGGGGTTGAGGGAGAGAGGGGGGTCTTCCATCCGCTGGTTCACTCCCCAGATGGCTGCAGCTGCCAGAGCTGCGCCGATCTGAAGCCAGGAGCCAGGAGCTTCTTCCAGGTCTCCCACATGGGTGCAGGGGCCCAAGGACTTGGGTCATCTTCCACTGCTTTCCCAGGCCATAGCAAAGAGCTGGATTGGAAGAGGAGCAGATGGGACTTGAACCAGCACCCATATAGGATGCTGGCACTGCAGGTGGCGACTTTACCTGTGATGCCACAGCACCGGCCCTTCAGAGGCAGTTTGAAAGACAAACATGTCTTGCTTCTTAGACACCCAGCTTGTCCCTCTACCCCAGGCTCCACCACAGTGCTTCTGCAGGGTCTGCAAAGGCTTTGAGTGCTGGGAGCCTGAGCTTGAAAATCGATGCATGGGGCCAGCGCTGTGGCTCACTTGGTTAATCCTCCGCCCGCGGCGCTGTCATCCTATATGGGCACCGGATTCTGTCCCGGTTGCCCCTCTTCCAGGCCAGCTCTCTGCTGTGGCCCGGGAAGGCAGTGGAGGATGGCCCAGGTGCTTGGGCCCTGCACCTGCATGGGAGACCAGGAGGAAGCACCTGGCTCCTGGCTTCAGATCGGCGCAGCATGCTGGCCGTAGTGGCCGTTTGGGGGGTAAACCAATGGAAGGAGGTTCTTTCTCTCTGTCTCTCTCTCTCACTGTCTAACTCTGCCTGTCAAAATAAAAAAATATATAAATAAATAAATAAATAAAAAGAAAATTGATGCATAGAGAGGTGGGGGCTGAGTGGTCCAGGGTGCACCCACCACTGGCTCCTGGCTCCTGCAGGCAGGGCCCAGCACCTGCCCCTCCTGGCAGGCTCCAGATCGCAGTCCTGGGGAAGCTCCAGCGCACCTGCCTCACTGCAGAGGAACGAGCACGCAGAGGAGCCCGACAAGGAGAAGGCACCCAGTGCCCGCACCTCTGCTGTGCCACGTGCCCCGCCTCTGAAGAATCTTCACAGTACCCTGCCCCTTGGCGTGCATTAGACCGGTCACGTTTGCAGCTCATACGTCTGACTGATGGCTAAGCAGGAGGTTTAACCAGACCCTACGCTTCCACAGCCCCCGCTGCCCCAGCGCTGGGGCACACACAGCCTGGGCCCGAATGCCGTGGGGTGAGCACTCTCACTGGGTTGGCCCTTCTCACCGGTGTGTCCCCGCTCAGACGCCTACAGGAGACCCAAGGCCCTGTGCACAAAGCCGCATTCTTTGGGAGTTTGGGTCCCTGGCAGCTGGGTGTGCTGCTGCCAGCAGAGGCCCTTCGTATAACCTCTCTGGCCATTCTCCCCGAAGGTGGGCTGCCCTTCACTGCCCAGTGCCCGAACCGTGCTGTTCCTGCTGCTGCCAGTGCCCGCCACTCTGTGCTTGACCCCCCACCCGGCTGAGTCTCCAGGTCTGCTTTGATGGTGCCTTCTGTCACACCCTTCCCACCCCTGCAGCCCCACCTTGCCCCAGGCTGTCCTGGCCTAGCCTGCAATAGCCAAGAGACAGTTAGGGCTGCATTGTGTCACCTCTGAAATTGTAATGCGGAAGCTCTATTCCCTAGGACCTCAGAACGCAACTGTGTTTGGAGGAGAGCCCTTAGAGATCATTAAGGGGCTGGCCTTGCGGCACAGCGTGTAAAGGCGCTTTGATACCAACATACCATATGAGCACCTGTTAGAGTTCTGAGTCCGAGTCCCAGCTGCTCTGCTTCCAATCCAGCTCCCTGCTAACGCCCCTTGGAGGCAGTAGATGATGGCCCAAGTGCTTGGGTCCTTGCACCCAGGTGGAGTTCCTGGCTCCTGACTTGATTGTGGCCATTTGGGGAGTGAACCAGCAGATGGAAGACTTCTCTCTCTCTCCTTCTCTCTTTCCATGTCTGCCTTTCAAATAAATAAATCTTTAAAACAAACAAAAAACAAAACGAAGTTGTTAGGATGAGCCCTGAACCGAGCTGAGTGGAGTCGCTGTAAGAGGAGGGGGTTGGGACACACAGAGGAGGGGCGTGCATGCCCAGAGAAAAGCTCGCTGGAGGACACAAGGAGAGTAGCCCCCTGCAAGCCCATGGGAGGGCTCTCAGGAGAAGTCAACCCTGCTGACACCTTAACCTTGGACCTCCAGCCTCCAGAGTGATGAGTGAATAGAGGCCCCCAGCCCCCGTCTATGGTACCTTGCTGTGGCAGCCCTGGCTGATGAGCACATGGGCTATGCTCCCAACACACATGCGCCAGTGAGGAAGACAAGGTGCTGGGTCCTTTATTAAGCAAAAGCAAAGGTGAACAAACATACCAGCCGCAAGGTGCACATCCACACATCCTTCAATGCCAGGTGCACAGGCAGCCCCTGAGGCTCCCGTGAGGCCCGAGACAGCTGACATTCCGCACATCTACCCAGGTGCCCCTGCACCACCACTGCACCTGCTGATTCTTCGGGCCCTCTCCCATCAGCGAGTGTGTAGTTCCTAGTAGGACTCACCAGAAGCCAGTGCATAAGAAGCCTGGGAAACGAAGGAAGCCCAGAAGGCCCAAACAAAGCCCCGGGGTGAGTGTGGGCCGGGATCCGGCAGCATCCAGCACAGCCTGCCCTGGCTCCAACCCCCTTGCCTGCTCTCGGCTCCCCGGGGCCCTGGGCTCCCCAGTGCGGCGGCCTCATCTCCTGCACTTTCTCATGTGGCCGCCCACAGTTCACACTTTCTGGAACAGGTGCTCCTAAGCTCACAGGGGCTGCTGGCTGGTTGCACACCTTCCTTACCAGGGGTGAGTCCCAAGTGTGCACAGTGTGCTTGATAGGCCTGGGTCACAAGCGCAGGGGATGCTGAAGGAGTGACGTAAGAATGAGGGAATGAATGACAACAAGCTTGGCCCTGGGAAATCTGGGCTGGACTGGGGATTTTCTCCCTGGAGGGCCCCTTCCACACGCCAAAGGCCTCGTCTCCCAAGCCCCTCCTACCCCCAGTCCTGACTCCTGCCACACCACTGCCCCCTCTCCCGGGTCCTTCCCCCTGGCCCCTGTGCCTGGTGTTATGGGCGTAACTGGAGCTATGTTGTCAGTGGCACAGACCCAAGACTTGCGGCATAAAACACACAGCTGGCTGTTTATAGTCAGGGCTATTTATACAGAGTCTGTGAAGAAACAGCTATGCGGTTGAACGAATTTGAAAAATCCAGGTTTAAGCAGATCCAACATGATTCCTTACTCCAGAACCTCTCAGATCCTTAAGATGCAAAGAAAACAGTCCAGGAAGGGGACACGCTCGCCCCAGAATCTTTCCTTTCGGCGACACTGGTAGACAGGGACTTTAAATCTATTTAATTGATCTCTCTTTGAATAGGTCACACACGCACACAGTACGAAACACAAGGGACACACACAGGTACCCGGGCGGGAAGTGTGTCTTGCGCCCTGGCCAGCCACCCGGTCTCCACCCCAGAGGCAGCTGCTGTCAGCAGCTCTGTGGGTTTCCTCCCAGAGATGAGGTAGAGCTAGGAGTCAGCCAAGGAGAAGGGTTCCAGGCGGCTGTGCTGCCCCCAGCGTCCCTGGTGGCTGCTGGTGTTGGCTCTGTCCACCCCGGGGCCCGTTTTGTACCTCTTTGCCCATCTTCTCAGGCCCTGCAGGAACTGCCCTGTGCTCTGTCGTGTGTCCCAGCAGCAAGTCAGAGACCAGCACATTCCCTGGGCCTGGCTCCCCCTTGGGTGTGAGTCTGTCTCAGTGCAGCCAGTGTAGGACCCCGAGTGTCCCCTGGGGAGAAAAGTACGAGGAGCAGCTCCACGCTGTAGCCGCCAGGAGCCCCGGGGGGCGCTTTGTCCTCAGGAAGAGGGTGAGTTTCCTGCCTGAGAGCTTGGCTCATGCTACTGTGCACGAGAACCTTGAAATCATTCTTTGCAACAGGATGGACTTTTCCCCAAGACGGGGTAGGAGCGATGCCAAGCACGTATTGACAGACAGCAGGAAGGGGGATGGGACGGGTTTATTAGTTGTCTGCTGCCTCGTGATCAGCGACTCCCTAGCCTGGCAGCTTAAAACAACAAGCATTTATTCTCTTTACAGTTTGTGAGGCCAGGAATCTGGGAGTCGCTTCGCTGGGTGGTTTGGCTCCTGAAGCTGCTGTCCAGCCATCCACGGGGCGGCAGGCACGTGCGGGCTCAGCTGGGGCTGGAGCACCCAGCTTCCAAGCTTGCTCAGGCCATCTTGGCTGGAGGCCTCAGTTCTGGGCATGTGTCCCTCTCCACGAACCACTGTGTCTTGTGATGTAGCAGTGGGTGGTCCAAGAAAGAGCAAGTAGGGAGGAAGCCACCCAGGGTGCCTACTATGGCCCAGACTTGAGAGCGGCACCTGTTGCTTCTTCTACATCTTTTTTTTTTTTTTTTTTTTTTACTTGTTTTATCCAACTTTTTTGGATACGAACAATGCAGTCAGCCTTCTGAATCCATGGGTTCCACATCCCCGGAGTCAGCCAACCATGGATAGCAAGTGTTCAGAAGAAAATGGTATCTTATTGATTGTGTACCGATCTTCTTGTCCTCGTTGCCTAAACAATACAGTGTGACAACTGTTAGTCGGCATTTACATTGTGGCACCAGTTATAACTCATCCAGAGATGATCTGAAGCAAAGAGAAGATGCATCGACTGTATGCAGAGGCTGCCTGTCCACCCCAGGGGTCGGAGCATCTGTGCATTTCCACGTCCATGGCCATCCCAGAACTGATTCCCTGAGCACCGAGGGACGGCGGTGGCAAACGAGTTCCTGCAGTGTCACTGCTCCCAACCCCACAGTGACTTTCCTTCCTGAGATGGCCCATCCCAACAAGAGCCCAGTTCCCCGCATACACATGGTCTCCGCTTAATGCAATTTTCGGTGCATAAATATAAACGAGCTATAATGATTCATTTTGTTTAATGAGCTCAACATTCCATTAAATACACTACGGTGCATAATTATAAGGATTTGTTTTCAGGCTTTGCATGAGAAGTTTTTAGATGAATATAATTTTAAATAGTTTTTTATTTTTTATTTTTTTTTTATTTTTGACAGGCAGAGTGGACAGTGAGAGAGAGAGACAGAGAGAGAAAGGTCTTCCTTTTGCCGTTGGTTCACCCTCCAATGGCCGCCGCTGCAGCCGGCGCACCGCGCTGATCCGATGGCAGGAGCCAGGATCCAGGTGCTTTTCCTGGTCTCCCATGGGGTGCAGGGCCCAAGCACCTGGGCCATCCTCCACTGCACTCCCTGGCTACAGCAGAGAGCTGGCCTGGAAGAGGGGCAACCGGGACAGAATCCGGTGCCCCGACCGGGACTAGAACCCGGTGTGCCGGCGCCGCAAGGCGGAGGATTAGCCTATTGAGCCACGGCGCCGGCTAGATGAATATAATTTTATCACGTATATTTTACTTTATGGTGTGAGTTAGTGGGCTTGCTCGTGGTATTTAGCATATAGCACTCACGGGCAGAGGACAGAAGAATTCTCCAGAAGAGGGCATTTTATTAAATGCTTTATCGCTTGTTAAAATACTTTAACAGCTTTTCACAAGAAAATTGTTTTTTACTCTGGGTTTATCATGTTTATGAGGTCTAAAAATCCTGTGATTGTCCTGAAAAGGAAGACAATAATGTTGGCTTAAGAGGCTGTCTGGAACCTTCTTAGATTTAGGTGGTGCTGTGGTCTGGGTGTGGTCTGTCCCTAGAGGTTCATGTCCTGGAGGCTTGGTCCCAATATGGTGATGTTAAGAGATGGTGGGAGCACCGGGAGGGCATTAGGTCATGGGGGGGGGGGCACTGCCCCGAGAGGGGATTAGTGCTGGTCTCACACAGTGAGTCAGTTCTCACGACTGTGAATTTATTGAGCAGTTATCATGTCCCAGATATTTTTTAAAAAAGAATTATTTATTTATTTGAAAGGCAGAGTTACAGAGAGGCAGAGGCACAAAGGGAGAGAGAGAAAGAGAGAGAGAGAGAGAGAGAGAGAGAGAGAGAGAGAGGCCTTCCATCCACTGGTTCACTCCCCAGATGGGCACAATGGCCACAGCTGCACTGATCTGAAGCCAGGAGTCAAGAGCCTCTTCCAGGTCTCTCATGCTGGTGCAGGAGCCCAAAGACTTGGGCCATCTTCTACTGCTTTCCCAGGCAATAACAGAGAGCTGGACAGGAAGTGGAGCAGCCGGGACTCCAGCCAGCGCCCATATGGGATTGCTGGCACTGCAAGTGGCAGCTTTACCTGCTAAGCCACAGCACCAGTTCCTCGTCCAGGTCTTGATCCATCACTGATAAACCCTGTAATTGGGGCCAGTGTTGTGGCACAGTGGGTTAACGCCCTGGCCTGAAGCGCCGGCATCCCATATGGGCACTGGTTCTAGTCCTGACTACTCCTCTTCTGATCCAGCTCTCTGCTGTGGCCTGGGATAGCAGTAGAAGATGGCCCAGGTCCTTGGGCCCCTGCACCCAGGTGGGAGACCTGGAAGAAGCTCCTGGCTCCTGGCTTCGGATTGGCGCAGCTCCAGCCATTGTGGCCATCTGGGGAGTGAACCAGCGGATGGAAGACCTCTCTCTCTCTCTCTCTCTCTCTCTCTCTCTCTGCCTCTCCTCTCTCTGTGTAACTCTGACTTTCAAATAAATAAATAAATAAATAAACAACCTGTGATCTTGAGCCATCCCTCACTCTCTGGGCTGTCTCTCCAATGCAACTTGGAAATGATGATGTTATATGCTGTCACAGGCTGCTGGACCTGGCAGGGAGGTGGAGATACACAGAGTCAGGAGCATGGGCTTTGAGATTGAAGCACTGCCCCACCCCCTCAGTTCCTTGTGCCTCAGTTTCCCCACCTGTATAGGACCTACCTTCTGGGATTTGTGGTGAAATGACATGTGACATGGAAGAGAGCTGGCCCTGGCTGAGCCTAATCTGAGCAAATCTGGAGGGATCTATTTGTGGAGAAACCAAAGGATGTTGAAGATATGCTTTGTGTGCAAAGCAAGCAACCGAAGAACAATCTGGAGGAAAAGGCTCGACCCTCCTGTGCTTGTAGGATCTCGCAGGAAGCAGCCCAGCCTTTATCGTTGTCCTCAGCTGAGCCACATTCTGGGGACATGAGCAGGACTGTGGATCTGGGGATGAAAGCCATCAGCAGCCCACAGAGTCTTGTCCCCTCGTGGAGCCACTCCTGTCACCACCACCACTGCTTCCTCATTCATTCATGTGCACCCTCCAGTGTGGAGAGAGATGTGGGACACCTCTGTATGACCGTCCTTTTGGCCAAAGATTTCCAGAGAACTGTGCAAGAAGGGAACGTTTGAACGCCTGTCTCTGCAAACAGATGAAGGTGAACACAGTATTGAAATGCATTTGATTATACAGCTAAAGCCATGGAAGCTGTAAGGATGAATTTACCAATTATTCCTGTACTGGTTGGCGCTCTGAGTCAAAAGAACAGGAATTCGGAAAACTTCAGTAACGATCTGGCGGATCCTAGTTATCTCTTTGCGGTTTCTTGTGATTTCTCCCATTGGGGTCAAGGTTCCATTACAGTTACTATGATGAACCCCAGGGGGAGACTTATAGATCCATAGAACATCTAGATAAAATGGGTGTGAGTATTATAGAGCAATTAGACCCTGTACCTTTTAGCAATTACTTGAGGAAACACCATAATACTATATATGGAAGACATCCCACTGGGGTGTAATTAAATGCTATCACTGAGCTCCAGAAAAATGGAATGAAAGGGAGCTTTTCCTTTTTAAATTACGCCCAGGGAAGCCAGTGCAGAAACCAGCAGGACAGTTCAGTTATGCAGCTGGAGCCTCGCAGTCCACTGAGGCTCCGAACCCTCAGGGACGCTGCCTGCACACATTCCTAATCTGCCCTCGGTCCCAGCCTAGCCTTTACCAAGATACTGCTCCAGGTTTGGGGGGATTCTGAAACCTCAGACTAATAGAACTTTCTTTTTCTAGTAGGTATAGTTCTTCCTTCATTTCAACTGATTTTTAAAAGCACTTTATAGTTTAGAGCGGTGGAAGGAAGGCTGGCATCAAAATATTTTGATCAAAAGAGATGACAATGTAACAGCCTAGTTGTGGCAGAGTTTTTTGAAAGTAACTTGAAAAGCGTTTACCATATCCTAAATTTGCACGCTTTGCAGACTTGTGCACATATCTTCCACTTTCAGAATAGTTTTGCAAATTGTACACAAAGAATGTGGAAACTTTTTAATAAAGAAATTGCATTAAAAAGTGTGTGTGTGTGTGTGTGTGCAGAAACTAAGGGTCCAATTTAAGATTGGGTGATGTTAGTGGCATAGTAACAAGTTCTCTGGCCTGACAGCGTCACATCACACACAGAGAGAAATTAGTATATCCATGTATGTCAAATACAGAGTAAAGTAGCAGGGCATTTATTTAAAGAGTTGTTGTCTTCTAATAAAAGTAGACTGGATCCCCTGGGGGTGTTTGGGGGAGAAAGTAACTACTTTTGCTCTACCCGTTTGCTTAAGAAATGTCCAGTTGTAAGCAACTGTAGTATGGATGGGTTTTCTTGTTCTGTTGATTATTTGAGACTTCTAACAAGTAGTTCATGAAAGAAGCTGTTGGACTCAATATAGAATAGAGAAAATATCTTTAGTCTGGATTTCTGCCCTGCTTAGATTTTTTTAAGAGTATAAGCATGGATTGCCAATTCCACTTGATGTAAACAAAACTTTTTAGCCGGCGCCGCGGCTCACTAGGCTAATCCTCCGCCTTGCGGCGCCGGCACACCGGGTTCTAGTCCCGGTTGGGGAACCGGATTCTGTCCCGGTTGTCCCTCTTCCAGGCCAACTCTCTGCTGTGGCCAGGGAGTGCAGTGGAGGATGGCCCAGGTGCTTGGGCCCTGCACCCCATGGGAGACCAGGAGAAGCACCTGGCTCCTGGCTCCTGCCATCGGATCAGCGCGGTGCGCCGGCCGCAGCGCGCCAGCAGCGGCGGCCATTGGAGGGTGAACCAACGGCAAAGGAAGACCTTTCTCTCTGTCTCTCTCTCTCACTGTCCACTCTGCCTGTCAAAAAAAAAAAAAAAAAAAAAAAAAAAAACAAAACAAAAAAAAAAAAACAAAACTTTTTATACATAATATATATATATATATAATAACTCATTGTATCAGTCCAGGTTCAGAAACTTGTGGTAGGCCAGTTCCAGATAGTTTCATTTCACCTGTAAACTGTATCACTTTTACTGATAATTGTAATTTTCAAATGTATAATAAGTTTACAGATGTGCCCTGCATTTAGTCTGCCTTGTTCTTTTATTTTTTTTTCTTTTATTTTTTTTTTTGACAGGCAGAGTGGACAGTGAGAGAGAGAGACAGAGAGAGAAAGGTCTTCCTTTGCCGTTGGTTCACCCTCCAATGGCTGCTGCGGCCGGCGCACCGCGCTGATCCGATGGCAGGAGCCAGGATCCAGGTGCTTTTCCTGGTCTCCCATGGGGTGCAGGGCCCAAGCACCTGGGCCATCCTCCACTGCACTCCCTGGCCACAGCAGAGAGCTGGCCTGGAAGAGGGGCAACCGGGACAGACTCCGGCGCCCCGACCGGGACTAGAACCCGGTGTGCCGGCGCCGCAAGGTGGAGGATTAGCCTAGTGAGCCACGGCGCCGGCTCGCCTTGTTCTTTTGATTTTTGTTGAGTCTCCTGCCTGCTGGCAAAAGCTAGGATGCTTCAGGCCCGTGTACAGTTGAAAGCAGAGGCATCCCTGAGCTTTAAAGCATTGAACAAACTGGAAAATGCAATGTACCACATACTGAAGTGAAAAGTCTGTGTTTGTGTTTTTAAATAAAAAATTTTTTAAAGTTTTAAAAAAAGAAATTGCATTTATAAATGTCTGTATTGGAATAGAATAAATCTCTAGTTATAGCCAATTACTACCTGTGTGCAAGAGATAACTTCTATTTTAGTTGCTAATAAAGGGTTACACAACTCAAAACAGCAACAAAAAGAAAAGATCACCTTTTATCGTGATCTCCCAATGCTTGCTGTTGTGTACAACCAGATGGCAGGACCTCCATGTGGGAGAGGAGAGAAAGCTGGCAGGTGGACCGACCACACAAGATCTCCCTCGAGAGGGCAGAAGAGCAAAGTTCAAAGGCTGAGATGTCGCTGGACCAGTCCCAGCGGAGGACCAAACACCTGGGCATGCTGGGCTTGATGGCACTGCTGAAGAACCAGCCCGAGACAGGAAGGAAAGAAATGAGAGCACCCGCTGGCTCGGGGAACAAGGTCAAATACAGAACCCAGCCCCGAGCCGGCAACACAGGCTTGGGTGGAGAGCAGAGGAGGGGGCCTGTGTTCCTCAGTTATCAGTACCAGACCCCTCACGTGGGAAGCAGGCACCCCCACGCCCAACCAGTGGCGTCTCCAGCAGCCTCGGGCTCTGGGTAGAGGCTGCATTCCCCACTTTGCTTCTGCATGGCTGGCAGGCTCTCAGGGGCTTGGCCAGAGGCGCTTTCCCAAATCTGGAGCTCCACAGACCCCCACCATAGACCAGGCCGCTGGAGTCTCGCTCCTGGGCTGCCCAGATCCGGGTGGGCGTGGTTCCGGACAGCCTGGTTGTACCAGTTCACTTTCCCTGTGGAACACTGCCTCCCCACAGAGCAGTGGCACACAATGAAAAGAAACTTGGTGTGTTGATGAATCCGAGAGCAGCCCGGGCTCAACCAGGAAGCTGCAGCCACAAAACCGGCCCCAGAACCCCAAATCTTTAGTATTCCAGTCCAGGCTAGAAAACTGATTTTCTTCTATATGAAATTTTCGAACTTTTAACCAATTCAGAAACTGCTGGAGCTACACAGCAGCCACCGTGGGGAACCAGCCGGGGCCCTGCCTGGTGAGCTTGGATGGCACAGGGCAGGGACGGCTTGCCAGAAGCTTCTTTGAGTGGAGAGTGAAAGGGGCAAGGAGAGAGCAGACAGGCAGGGCTCCGGGCAGCAGAGGAAGCTTCTACCCACCTCAGGGGCTCCTTGGATGGGGCTGCGGTGGGGCCCACAGGCACACAAGCAAGCTTTCTGCAGCCCCACCCCCACTCCTTCTCCTTGCACCTGCCAGCATCCTCAGAAAACACTTCGTGGAAGACCCCAGCCCAGCCGCACAAGGTAAGTCCCTCCCCTGCAAGCCTGGGGGACACTGTCCTTTGCTGGATGCCAAAGGCTGTGGAAGCCACACGCAAAGCCTTGATAACCGCGGCCCGGGCTGACAGGGAGCGGATGAGGAGTTCCTGGGGTGGCAGCCTTCACCAGCCCAGAGGTCTGTGAGTCGCCACCACCGCCCTCCCCCACAATAGCCGCCTCCCCGCTTGGCAGACCATTTTGCTCTGGGTGGAAGAGGAGTTTCCTGCTTCTGTCGCATGTCCCACCAGCTCCAGCTCCAGGGAACATTCAGGGACCCCAGCGGCCTCTGCAGCACCCAGGTCAGCCTGTGCCGAGAGGCTGAGAGAAGCACCAGAGTGTGGGCCAGGCCCGTCCACAGCAGCCCCCGGTCACCAGCACCTGCTGTGTGCCAAGCCAGGCCCAGCGGGCGAGGAGAGCGCTTCCCCTTCCTCCGCCGCCGCCCAGAGGACTGGACTCTCCGTCTCCACCTGGCTCTGCCTGCTCCGGTGCCTCCCAGCTTCTCTGCTGCTGCCTTGTGGGGTGCCCAGAGCACTGTCATCGAGGCATGTCTGTCGCAGGTCTGTCTTCCGGTCCCCCTCGGTCAGCCTCGTGTGCTACATCAGCCACTTTAGGGATGGCAAGGGTTGAGGGCACATCTGACCCATGAAGGAGCCACCCCACAGCCGGTGTTCAGAGCAGACCACGGTACAGGGTCACAGGATCTGGGCAGGCTCAGGTTCCAAACTGCAGAATGGGTTGTTTGTGTTATTTAATGCACATAGGGGCCAGGGTTGTGGCACAGCAGGTTGAGCCGCCACCTGCGACACTGGCTGTTCTGCTTCTGAGGTAGCTGCCTGCAAACGTGCCAGAGAAGGCGACGTCTGGACCCCTGACACCCATGTGTAGTTCCTGGCTCTTTGTTCTGGTCTAACCCAGACCTGGCTGTTGAGGTCATTTGGGGAGTGAACAAGAGGATAGAAGATTCTTCCTCTCTCTCTCTCTCTCTCTCTCTGCTGTTCAAATAACGAAATAAATATTACATCTTTTAAAAAGCAGTTGTAAGTTTAAATTTCCTATTTGTCATCTACAGAGCTCTAGATGGAGTCTATGTTGCAATGACAGCCAGCTCCTCTTAGGATTATTTTATTTGCTTCACTTTGTGCTACTTTGAAAGTGTTTGGCATTCAGAAAAAGCCACCCTCGCCGGCGCTGCGGCTCACTAGGCTAATCCTCCGCCTTGCGGCGCCGGCACACCGGGTTCTAGTCCCGGTTGGGGCGCCGGATTCTGTCCCGGTTGCCCCTCTTCCAGGCCAGCTCTCTGCTGTGGCCAGGGAGTGCAGTGGAGGATGGCCCAGGTGCTTGGGCCCTGCACCCCATGGGAGACCAGGAGAAGCACCTGGCTCCTGGCTTTGGATCAGCGCGGTGCGCCGGCCACAGCGGCCATTGGAGGGTGAACCAACAGCAAAGGAAGACCTTTCTCTCTGTCTCTCTCTCTCACTGCCCACTCTGCCTGTCAAAAAATTTAAAAAAAGCCACCCTCAGAGCTCTGCCTTTGGATCTGTCCTGGGCTAGCACTGTGCAGCCCCATCCTTTCCTATTGGGTCCTACCGGGCCAGGCAGCCGCGAACACAGCTCCCAGTCAGCCTGTGGTCACCACAGAAGCGAGTGGTGCTGTATGGTGCACTGGGTGGCGGAGCTAGGAGGAGCAGCAGCCGGAGCACCCAGTGCGCTTTCCACTTGTAGGATAGGCTTATTAGGATACAGCCCCTGTGCTGCTTGTGGACATCAGCCTTCTGTGTCTCAGTGTGGCGGAGAGGGAACTGAGGCTCTGGGCAGCCCAGGGGCCTACGCTCTCCCCCACATTTCCTCCATGATTCCCAGAGAGCAGAGCAGGCTTCCCAGCTGTACAGTGAGCAGGCTGCACGGAAGGTGTCCAGCCTTGCCCCAAGTGCTAAGGCAGTAGCCCGGTGCGGTCAGCGATCTCTCCAGCACTGACTGTGAAGCTGCCAACATGCTGCCAGGGAACCACAGCAGGTGCAGCCCTGGCCAAAGGCTAGTGATGGTGGGAGTGGCGGTTGCAGACGCCCACGCCAGCCAGTCTCCTGTGGTGTGGGAGTGATGACATCATGAAAAACGGTCACCTGCACCTTACGGGGACAGGGCAGGGTAGATGCAGGGAGCCATTGCTGCTGACACACAGGTGCTCTCATGGCACATGTGAGGGAGTAGTCCAGCACCCCCACCCATGATCCTCTCACCTAGCAACAGGCAAGAGGCACCTGTCTCTCCGTGACCTGACCCACAATCCCTTCTGCTCTGATGGGGACCCGCCTGTGAAGGAAGTTCAGTCGGAGACGGCTTCTGAAACCACAGGACCCCAACCATCCTTCCTGCCCACCCACCTCGGCAGGGCGTGGATTGGTGACCTGGGCTGGGGCTCTGGGACCTCCTGCATGGTGGCTGGACTCAGTCATGACTAGAACTCTGCCCCCGGACAGAGCCGTCAGCCACTCCAGCAGTTCAGCCGCCCAGCACTTTAATTAGTTTTAATGTAGCTGCCAATTTCACGCTTCCAGCTTTTCTCACTTCTTTCACGTGCTTATTTTACTCTTGCTGCGATCTTTCAGTGAACACTTAATAGCAAATGCTTTTGTGAATAAGTAGAATTCTTAATACGAGTACAATTAAGAATTATAATTACCACTAACACTTATGCTATGAATTCTTAATATATGGGTTGTCTTCCAAAAGTTCTTGGAAAATGTAGATTATGAGAAAACCATGCGGGGCTGGCACTGTGGTGTAGCGGGTGGAGCCACTCGCTGCCTGAAGTGCCAGCATCCCATGTGGGCACCGGTTCGAGTCCAGGCTGCTCCACTTCTGATCTGGCTCTCTGCTGTGGCCTGCGAGGGCAGAGGAGGATGGCCCAGGTCCTTGGGCCCCCGCACCCATGTGGGAGACCCGGAGGTGACTCCTGGCTTTGGATTAGCATAGCTCTGGCTGTTGCGGCCATCTAGGGAGTGAGTCAGCGGATGTAGGACCTCTCTCTCTCTCTACCTCTGCCTTTCTGAAACACTGCCTTTCAAATAAATAAGTATTTTTAAAAAAGAAAACTATGCATGAATCTAAAAAAATTTAAGATATATTTTTTATTTGAAGGGGGAGAGAGTGGCAGGAGCCCAAGCATTTGAGCCATCTTCTGCTGCTTTCTCAGGTGCATTAGCAGGGAGCTGTGTCAGAAGTGAAGCAGCCCAGACTAGAATCAGTGCTCTATGGGATGCCAGTGTCGCAGGCAGCAGCTTGAACCACTGTGCCACACTCCCACCCTTCACCTTCATCTTTGAAAAATCTTTCACCTGGGTAGAAAATTCCACATTGTCTGTCACCTGCGCGCCACTTCCCTGCATTCAAGCACCTGGGCAGATGCCCCGACTGGCGCCCACGAGGCCCCTCCCAGTCCTGTGGCTTCACCCTTGTCCCCAGGGCGTCAGCCTGCAGAGTGGGCAGGGCCTTCACCCCAGCTCCCTACCTTGGGCACCCCTGCACCATGATGGTCTTAACTTGAAGGCCAAAGGGGCTTCAAAGGTGTCAGCGTTCTTACCTCTGGCCAGGAGGTTCTCCACCATCTGGCCAGTTCTTTGCACTTTTAAGATAATATTTCTGCCGGTGCCGCAATTCACTAGGCTAATCTTCCGCCTTGTGGCGCTGGCACACCGGGTTCTAGTCCTGGTCGGGGCACCAGATTCTGTCCCGGTTGCCCCTCTTCCAGGCCAGCTCTCTGCTGTGGCCAGGGAGTGCAGTGGAGGATGGCCCAGGTGCTTGGGCCCTGCACCCCATGGGAGACCAGGATAAGTACCTGGCTCCTGCCATCGGATCAGCGTGGTGCACTGGCCGCAGCACGCCGGCCGCGGCAGCCATTGCAGGGTGAACCAACGGCAAAGGAAGACCTTTCTCTCTGTCTCTCTCTCTCACTGTCCACTCTGGCTGTCAAAAAATTAAAAAAAAAAATAATATTTCTGGGAGCTTGTGCTGTGGTGTAGTGGGCTAAGCCTGCACCTATGGTGCCACCATTCATCATGGGCACAGGTTCTAGTCCTGGCTGCTCCTCTTCCGACCCAGCTCTCTGTTATGGCCTGGGAAAGCAGTGGAAGATGGTCCAAGTGCTTGGGCCCCTGCACCCACGTGGGAGACCTGGAAGAAACTCCTGGCTCCTGGCTTTGGATCAGCCCAGCTCTGGCCAATGCAGTCATTTGGGGAGTGAACCAGCAGATGGGAGATCTTTCCCTTTGTCTGTAATTCTAACTCTCCAATAAATAAATAAAATATTTTTAGTTGATACTATAGTTTCATTATTATTTTTTACCAGAAACCTTTTATTTAAGGTATACAAATTTCATGCATTTTATAAATACAACTTTAGGAACATAGTGATTCTTTCCACTGTACCCACCTTCCCACCCACACTCCCAACCCTTCTTCCTCCTCCCTCTCCTATTCCCAATCTTAACTTTTTACACATAAGATTAACTCTATGATAAGTAAAACTCTATACTAAGTAAAGAGTCCAACAAGTAGTGTGTATATATATATATATATATAACTGTTCCTTGGGGTCAGCACTGTGGTGTAGTGGGTAAGGCCACCGCCTGCCGTGCCAGCATCCCATATGGGTGCCAGTTCGAGTTCCAGCTACTCCACTTCTGATCCAGCTCTCTGCTATGGCTTGGGAAAGCAGTGGAAGATGGTCCAAGTCCTTGGGCCCCTGCATCCGCTTAGGAGTCTTGGAAGAAGCTCCTGGCTCCTGGCTTTGGATTGGCATAGCTCCGGCCATTGTGGTCATCTGAGAAGTGAACCAGCAGATAAAAGACCTCTCTCTCTCTCTCTTTCTGCCTTGCCTCTCTGTAACTTTTTCAAATAGATAAACAAATCTTAAAAAAAAAAAAAAAAAAAAAAGAACTGTTTTTCAACAGTCGAGACGAGGGCTGTTCAAAGTCACCACAGCTCAAAGTGTCAATTTCACTTCTATAGATGACCTTGAAAGTGCTCTCTTAGTTATCACTGAACAGGGAGAACATATGGTATTTGTCCTTTTGGGACTGGCTTATTTCACTAAGTATGATGCTTTCCAGTGTTTTTTTTTTTTTTTTCTTTTGGTTGAAATTTTTTATTCAGTGGAATGCTTTCTCTGAAAACTGTCTTATGCATATGTCTGATGTAGAAAACCAGAGTTCGGCCATGGTAGTGGAGGAGGAAGGAGGGGCCTCCCCCCGCCCCCCCAGGCTCCAGAGCACGGCCCGAAGGTCACTTCCCCAGCAGGTTGGTAAGCGTAGGTGCCACGATGCTTAAGGCTCTGGCTTTGGGCTTGAAGCAGGCAAGGTGGGACTGTGGCAGACTCATTCCTGGGTCGGTCACCCTGCGGGACTGTTGCCACATGCACTGGGCATTGGGTCTCTGTGTCCTGGGTACCAGCTGCCTCCCTCTACCTTCGGGCCAACAGTCACAGCCTGCCCCTCACAGGGTAGAACTCTTACCTTCACCATTTCACAGCAGTGAGTTTCATCTTTGAATTAGGGATGACAAGGCTAAAAGCTACAGTAATCATTTCTTCTTCTTGGTCTTATTAAAGGCATCAACTGCCTTGTTATGCGTCAACAAAAATATGAAGTCCGAGTTCAGATCTTGGCCCAGGAGGAACGACAGATCTGCACCTCTGCCCCCGACACCGGGCCTGGCCGGGTAGCTCCCAGAGGGATCCTGAAGCACCTGCGCCCGTAGATGTTGGGGTCGGGCCCGTGGGGAACTGAGCATGCGCACCCTGGTCCTCCCGACTAGCTGCTCCCAGAAGCCGAGGCTGGGCCGATGGCGGCCTGCACAACCCAGACCACCAGTGGGCGTCCAGTTAGGACGTGGTGCGGTACTCCATGAGGTGGGCGAGCGGCTCTCGCCTGGGCGGCCCTGCGTCATCTCCGCGTCGTGGATGTGGTCGGTCTTGGGGTCAAAGAAGCTGTAGATTCGAGCTGGGGGCGTCGGCCACGGGCACGTATTCCGTGTCCTCGTAGAAGATGTTGGTTATCTCGGCCGAGGCAGTGATGACCGTGGGGACCTGGCTGCTGGCTGGTTGGTTGCTGAGGTCCAGGCTCCGGGTGGTCTGCAGGAGGCCGCGCACGGAGGGCTGGGGGAACCGCACCGGGAAGGCGCAGAAGGCCGCGGGGCGGGAGGCCTGCATCTCTCTGCGTGGAAAACTCGCCCGCAGGAGGGCTGGCGGGTGCATTGGGGAAGCGGCCATGGTCTCAGGCGAGGGGCTCAGGGAGACCGCAGAATAGTCCCGGCTCCAGGGCCACAATCCCCGCCGGTACTGCCTCCCGTTTCCAGAGCGATGGTCCCTGGTCGCTGGGTGGGAGGGGGCAAGAACCAGTTAAGCTGGGCCTCCGGAGAAATCCCGGCCTGGGGCCCACAGCTCATCGAGTTACCCGCCTGGGCCATCGCACCAAGGCGGCAGCTGTCCTGGTGCCTCGTTTAAAAAAAAAAAAAATACAATATGTCCAACACGTCTTCAACCTCTTCATGAGGAGCGTCTGAAACCTAGTTCCTATCCCCAGACAGACGTCCCGCCCCATGATGCTACCTCGCATCCCCCCTCCCCAGTCTCTTGAGGTTTATGGCCTCGTGGTTTAGGTGACCACAGTAGGAAGGGGGGAGGGGAAAGGAAGTAGGGGTGTGAGAAGCAAAGCTGAGAGAGAACACGTTCAGCCAGCAGATGTTTGTACAGAGGGCACAGGGGAACGGCAGGGGAAGCTCTGGGTAGATTCACGTGCACACCTCTGCAGCACCAGACCCCTCCACGGCGGATCCAAGAACAGGGAGCTAAGGGCGGAGGCCATTCCTGTCACCCCGGTTTTAGAAGCTTCATGCTCATGACGAGAGTGGCATGTGGTGGGATGATGCCCGGGTCCCTGGTGGTCAGCTGCGCTCTCTGGCCCACACTCATCTGGCCAACCCTATCTTCCCAGCCTCGGATCACCTCCTGCTTGCCCAGCATCAACTTAAAGTCTTGTTTCTGTCCCTGGAGGAATCAAATTTCTTTTCATCTGCGAGCACCTTGGTGTAGCGCCCCCTGCAGGTCTGTCCGCGCTTCTGGAAGGTGTGCGAACCTCAGGGGCAGATGGTCTCCACCTGCACCCCTGTGGCCCCAGTGGACGCTGGGCGGGCGGCAAGGACAGAGAGCAGACCTGGAGAGGGCTCCGTGTGTCCACGCACCTCGCGTTTCTTACTGCTTTTCTTGGTAGGCGATTTTAGTCCCTGGACCATGACACACTTCGAATGTCTCCATTCATGGGCAATTTGCCTGTAGTCTTTGTTTTCTCCAAATCGACTCTTACTTAGTAGTTCAACAAGTAAAGGCTGGGGTCTAGAACTCTCCTTGCTCCACCTTCTCTGCACCCAGTCAACCTCAAGCTCCTGCTGGGAACCCTAAGGGAACCTCAGGACACAGTTCGAAAAATCATTAACCTAGAAACTCATTAATCAGCATAAAGTGACTATTCCCTTAGCCTAAGGCAATCCAAAGGGCAGTGTGGAAAGTGTCCATCCTGGTATACTCAGGGAGGGGAATCTTGAACTTGAGCCAGGAGCTCCTCTGGCTTAGGGAAGAGGTCCTTGGTGCTGCAGGACACAAATGTGGCTTAATGCCCATGTCAACTGCAGGGGGC
Organism: Oryctolagus cuniculus; assembly: GCF_051225735.1. Taxonomy (NCBI): domain Eukaryota; kingdom Metazoa; phylum Chordata; class Mammalia; order Lagomorpha; family Leporidae; genus Oryctolagus; species Oryctolagus cuniculus. The sequence continues at coordinate 12,258,536 of NC_142878.1, read as the reverse complement.
CGTGAATGGTTGTACAGGTTGTGCACGCCTCAGAAACTCCCAGCCCTGGAGGCAGGTGGATTCTGAAGTCTAGTGCATGCCTTAACTGGTCAGCTTGGGTCTCCTTTGTTTCTATTTCAGGGCGACAATGGCCTTCAGGCCAGGATGAAGTGTCACCGTTGATGGCTCCATCTGCCTTTCTGAACTTGGTGTCATTCATCGGGCGTCTTTGTGATCCTGCAGACTTCTGCACAATTCTGAGCCTAGGACGCGACACTCTGGATGGAGACCCGGACTGCCCCGATCCAGAAGGCGATCTGCGCGTGCCCGCAAGGGATCGGTATCCAGCCTCCCCCTGCAGTGCAGTGGCAGAGTCCCGAGTCCGCCTCCCTGCACCCAGCAGGATTCCAGGGACTGAGGCTCAGAGAAAAGGCACCCCGCTTTCTCCAGTCGAGGCCCAACCCGCTGTGTGTGGCTCCACCGCGGGCTGGACGCAGCCTCCACTCCCCCCACCCGTCTTCCACCACCCCAGCGCCGATCTCAGGATGAAACCCAGCCAGTGACAGGCTGCGGCTGCCAGCTGGGCCCAGCGCTCCCTCTCAGCCCCCTGGGCCTGCGGGGAGCTGGCAGCCTTGGGGACAGCAAGACACACTGCTTGGGGGCGTTGCGGATACAGTATGGATTATTTTTAGCAAATTGTTCTGACTTAGTGAAAAACCTGAAAGATAGTGTTGATAACCACCCTGCTTTTAGTGCCACAGATGGCGCTGCTATAATTAGACCCTTGTTTCTGGGTGATTTTGCTGTTCCCACCTTGCCTGGTGCCGAAATACATCACTGAAGGTTGTCTTCATTTCCGCATTCAGGGCTCCATCTTCTCCTCGGCCCCTTTAAGTATTTAAAAACACGGGTGAGAAGAAGTAAATGATTCACATGTCTGTCGAGTTAATATTAGGCTGCAGATAAATGAGAGGTTGGGGCCTTCTTTGTTCTCTGATGCTGGTGACAAGCAGGAATTACCAGTGCTTCCGCCCTCCTCCGCAGAGGTGCCTCCTGGGCCCTGAGCCAAATGGGGCTGCCTATAATCTCAATCCCCCCCTATCCCGCACTCGCTTGCCTATCACTATCACGTTTTCATGTGGACGTCTACGTACTTATCTGTGGGATGCTCAGGCTCACTTGAGTCCCCTGTCACAGAGGACACATCCTCCACAGGGAACAGGCACAGCTTTTCTGTTGACAGCCCGTCCCCAGTGCCTAGAACGGGGACATCTGTGAAAGGCAAGAGCAAAGGAGAACTGAGGAACGTCCATGGGAACTCAAGCCTTTGGCCGAGACTGGGCTATCCCGTCACTGCACCCCCACCCCAGAATTCTACCAGTAGCCCAACTTCCTCGGGAGCAGGTGCCTCTCCAAGGTCTCGTCACAGCCACTGCCGAGGCGGAGTCTCTCTCGCCCATTCCACCGCCTCCAAGGCGGCCCCCGGCAGCCCCGCCTCCTGGCCTTTGCATCCCTGAGTGGGAGCCCCACAAAACCGCAGAACCCAGGGGACCTCACAGCCCTTCCCTCTGGCCTGAGATGGAAACTTGACCCTGCTGCCGCCGGCACATTGTCTCAGTCTCATTTCCTGAGAGAGGGCTCCTCACCCAATCTTCAGTTTTTCATTCTTCCTGCCCCACCACCAGACGGCCCTGCCAGCACCGCCCCTCTCGTCCAGGCAGGATCTCTCCCACGTGTCCCAGACCGTGGCCGCCGTTCTTCTGGAGATCACTTTGCCCATTAACAAATCCAGTCAGTGTCACTGGACACGAGTTCCTGAAGTAGACAGAAGGTGCCTACTGCCGGCACACACTCAGGATCCTGCCTCCAGGCACCTACTGGACAGAAATGTTGTCTGTTTGTTAAATATCCCAATTCCCCCAGAATCCCCCAGTTCCTCCAGCGGCTAGCCCCTCCCCCTCCTGTACCCGTGTCCTGTTCTCCAGCACACCTGCAACAGCGGTGAGCAGGTGGTGAGGGCTCCTTTCTCCTTTTCCGATTGGTTTCCTATTTCAGAAACGTGGTCCACGCATGTGGAGCACAGTACAGGTTGTTCAGAGCCGTGCTGTGCTGTGCTCCTTCTCTGCTCCCCTCTCGCACTCTGCAGACCCAGTCCCCAGCCAGGGCCCACCACTTTCTTTTTCTCTGCTCCCCCTCTGCTTCCGTATCCTCCTCCCCCACCCTCTTTTTGCTTCTGGAAAAAAAAAAATAAGGACATAGTGTTATTTCTTAGCTATTGAATGCTGACATTAATTGCGGACTTTCTGTTGTAATACTGGAGGGTTGGACACTCAAAGTCCACTGGGGTCCCTTTCCTCCCTCACCATCAGCCTAACAAATCTCTATATCACACTTTAGTTAGCAATCAACGTCCATGACTAGGACTGAGAAATCTTGTCCATTACAGAGCCACACAGCGCACAATGAACACAACCCCTCCTTGCGATGCTCACACACACCCCACTTCCTGCCGCACCAAAGCTAAACACGTATTTTTATCATTCACTTAGTTTTCTGTGTCCTGATGGACTCCAGATTTCTGCCAATCACCTCTCGACAGCTGTTTTCAAAGTCTTAACTTATCTGACGACCTGATGGCTCCCCTCCCCGCCAGGCGTCTCTCCAGGAGCCCTCTGATTTCTTGTATCGTCCCTACCAACTGTCACCTCAGGCTTTCTCTTGGCTTCTCTGTTGAGCGGCTCCCCTGCCTCCCGCACCCCTGGTCCCCTTCTTTCTTGGTTCACCTGTTTGCTTTGGTGGAGCGCATCCTCTGGTTTCTCCTGAGAAAGGATACAGAGAAGCTAAAGATGTTAAATATGGCACCTGCCCAGAACTACATTTGTACGCCTTCACACTTGAGAGATAATTTGTGCATATACAGAACATTATTTTCCATCAAAATCTCCAGGACATTGTTCCATTGTCTTCTAGCTTCCAGTGCTGCTGTTGTGAAGTCTTATGCCATTCCAATCCTTAAACCTTTGTGTGTGCTGTACCCCTACCATCCCCCCTTCCCCAACCTCCAACTTGTAGGATTTTCTCTTTACTTTGAATGCTTTTAGATTTCGTGGTGCTACATCTCATGTGGGATTTCAGACACTCATCATGGCAGTGCTTAATAAGCTCTTTCCATTTGGTGGCTCCCATCCTCCCAGGCTTTGGTTGAAATTTTCATGTTTGTTTGTTTGTTTGTTTGTTTTGACAGGCAGAGTGGACAGTGAGAGAGAGAGACAGAGAGAAAGGTCTTCCTTTGCCGTTGGTTCACCCTCCAATGGCCGCCGCGGCTGGTGCGCTGTGGCCGGCGCACCACGCTGATCCAAAGCCAGGAGCCAGGTGCTTCTCCTGGTCTCCCATGCAGGTGCAGGGCCCAAGCACTTGGGCCATCCTCCACTGCACTCCCTGGCCACAGCAGAGAGCTGGCCTGGAAGAGGGGCAACTGGAACAGAATCCGGTGCCCCAACCGGGATTAGAATCCGGTGTGCTGGTGCCGCAGGCGGAGGATTAGCCTATTGAGCCATGGCGCCGGCCTCATGTATCTTTTAAAGATTTATTTATTTATCTTGAAAGTTGGAGTTACAGAGGGAGAGACACAGAGACAGAGATCTTTCATCTGATACACAGGAAGAAATGTGCACATCTGGTTCACTTGCTAGATGGCTGCGGCAGCCAGCCCTTGGTGAAGCCAAGAGCCAGGAGCCAGGTGCTTCATTTAGGTGTCTCACATGGGTGGCAGGGGCCCAAACACTGAGGCCGCTCCATGTTGACTTTCCCCAGGCCATTAGCAGGGATCTGAATCAGAAGTGGCATGGCCAGGAGACGAACCAGTGCCCATATGAGATGCCAGCATCAGAGACGGTGGCTTTACCCACAAGCCCGGCTCTTGCATTATATCTTTGAGAATGTCCTCCCCTTGTTTTCTCTGTTCTCTACTCTTATTCTAATTAGTAGAACCTAGAACTATCTGGACTGACGCTATAGTCCTCTTTTCTATTGTCCATCTCTTTTTTTGAGCAATTTCCTGGACACTGCCTTCCACCCCGTCTCCTGGGCGTCCCTTTTCTTCTTGGCTGCTCTTCCATGCTCATCTTGTTTCTTGGATGCGACACCCTCACTCACATCTCTGAACATACGCATTGGGGGGAGCTTCATTGTGACGTTGGCTCACTTCTAGCTTGCTTCACCCTGACACTCAGTGCTCCTTGGTTCATTTCCAGGAGTGCAACACTGAAGAGCTCTCTGAAGACTTGTTGGCAGGGATGGTTTTAAATGGGTGGCTGAGTCAGGTTTGTTTGCAGGATGACCCTGGTATGCACATTGAGGTCTTCCTCTAGGCACGTGTGTAGTACTGGGGTGTGTAGTGCTTGCTGTCAATTTCCTGGGATTAGAGTGGAGGACGGGACTCTTCGGGGTCTCCTCAGTATGTGTGAATTATTTCATTTTAGACCCAACTCCTTTTCAGTCCAGAAGTCCACGCTGGGGCTGGCGCTATGGCGCAGCGGGTAAAGCCACTGCCTACAATGCCAGCATCCCATATAGGGACTGGTTCGAGTCCTTGCTGCTCTACTTCCAATCCAGCCCCCTACTAGTGCACCTGGAAAAGCAGCAGAGGATGGCCCAAGTGCATCCATGTGGTTAACCTGAAAGAAGCTCCTGGCTCCTGGCTTTGGACCGACCCAGCTCCGGCTGTTGCAGCCATTTGGGGAATGAACCAGCAAATGGAAGATACCTCTCTCTCTCTCTCTCTCTTTTAAATAAATAAATAAATCTTTTGGGGAAAAAAAAAGTCCACCCCTACTTTCTGCTAGCCCCAGGGTCCCTGAGCCCAGAGCTTCCCTTCTCTGGCTCCTCCAAGGAACGAACCTGCAAGCTTGTGGATCGACTCCTTTGTTTTCACCTCCTCATCCCTGCTCCACTGTGCTTCCCTTGAGGTCAGCTGCATCCCACTGCCCAGGATTTGGTTGCACCCACTGGATGAATCTGATTCTTGGCACCAACCTCCCCTGCCCCAACAGCGTCCCAGGGCTTCCTCCTCTCTACCCTACCCCTCTCATGCCTGTCTCCTCATCAGGAGTATCGGGATCACAGTGGTTCCCGCCTCCTGGGGTTGCTCTGAAAAGGAGGTGAGTGCAGAGCAATGCATGATGGGACCCGACCGGGCGGCCCCCTTGGGCACGCTCTGTTTACCAGCACGGCTTCTGCTTCATTCACAGGGGCTCAGGCAGAGGCACTGAGCCCAGGGATGATGAGACACGTGAGCACGTCGAGCCAGGGAAATCCGCCCCTTCCTCATGCTCCAGGCCACTGCCAATCACCGCTCGACAAAGTCACCAGGCGAGCTTGGCACCAAGAGGATGTGTGCAGCCTCCCCAGGCTTCGCACAGCCCCCTCCCTCCACACCCACGGGAAGAAATGTGCACAAATGCAAAGTAGCAATAATAATAGTATGAGGTGGCAGCTGAGACTTGTAAGGCTGCTGACAGTTGGGAGGAGGGGGAGCGGGCTCTGTACCATCTGCCCACCCAGTTTGCAAGTTACTTTTTCCTACCTTCGAAATGATGTCTGCCTTGAGCAGCAATTCTCACCGCCGTGATAAAAGATGCCAGTGCTCGCTGCAGAGGCAGTGAGCTGTACTGTGCTGCTCGGGTTTAACCCTTGAAAGGACAGAGGGCTCCCTTTGGCTGCACAGGCTCCTGCCAGGGAGCATCACAGGTGACTGACATGAAGAGCTGAGGGAGCCAGGTTTGCCAGGGCTGTGCTCTGGGCTCGTTCACCTCCTGCCCCTACCCAGGCTGGCACAGTGTGAAGCCTTGCCTGGAGCCTGAAATGCCCAGAGGCCCGGCTGGACCACCCAGGCTGCATGGCCGTGCACGTGGACCATGGCTGTGCCCATCACGGATTCAGCACCAGCAGAGGCCACACTGACTTTGGCTGGATCTCAGGGAAGCCAGTATGCTTGGGCGCATTTTGTTTGATGATGTGGGCACTGTCAGGTGTCTATTTGGAAAAATGCAAAATGTATTTACATCATGTGGAAGAAGAAAAGTACCTGTTAGATGCAGTCCCTCCTGTGGACTGCAGGGCCCTTTGCCTCCTGGTTAGAGGAACGGATGGTGGGGGAAGGCGGGGGAGAAGGAGAGGCAGAAATGTAAGGGAAGGAGGGCCTAAAGCCATTGAGAGCCCCCTGGGAGGAAGGGCACACAGAAGGCTGTGACAAGACAGCTCCATCTCCATGCAGGGGGTGGAGCCGTCACCTCCAGGTTCCACCTGTGATGTGGACCCCAGTGGGTCCTGGGATGGTGTGGACTGACAGCTCCCGCGAGTGCATCGACCAACACATGCTGTACTCTCTTCCTTCCTCTTTTTCCTGACACAATATGCTTTGAAGATTGCTCCATACCATACACCTAAATATACTGTATTCTTTTATTGTTATTATTATTTACAGGTTTATTTATTTACTTGAAAGGCAGCTACAGAAAGAGAGAGAGCGAGAGAGAGCGATATCTTCCATCCACTGGTTCACTCCCCTAATGGCCCTTTGGCTGGGACTGGGCCAAGCCAAAGCCAGCGAACAAGAGCTCCATCCAGGTCTCCCATGTTGGTGCAGGGGCCCAAGCACTTAAGCTATCCTCCACTGCTTTCCCAGGCCATAGCAGAGAGCTGGATGAGAAGTGGAGCCGCTGGGACTTGAACCAGTGCTTAAATGGGATGCCGGCATCACCCATGGCATCTTAATCCATTGCACCACAGTGATGGTCCCAACTGCATGCTTTTTAATAACCGTATGCCAATTCTGTCCTAGGGATGGGAAGTCACTGGTTTGGTGAGTGTTGCTGTGGATCACATTTGAATTGTTTCCATCCTTTTGTGGCCACTAGCAAGGCTGCACTGAGCCTCCGTGTTAAACACCCTCTACAGGTATGTGATCACACCTACAACACAAACTTACATTGGGCAGAGGCACCCCAAGTCTCCCACGGACCTTGTCCTCCCGGCTCACTGGCCTAGCCACTGTCGAAGTCTGGAACTTTCCAGCCCGATAGGTGGCGAGTAGAATTTCGCTGATGTTTTAGTTTGTATGTTTCTTACTGTAATGAGAGTAAGCATATTTTCAAATGTTTAGAAGCATTTTCCTTTCTCAGGAAGAAATTTCTATCCATTGCTCATTTTCCAACTCACTTGTTGGATTTCTTTCTGATTTATAGCAGCCTTTTGCCTGTGACATAAATTTCATATATCATTATGCATATGATACTATTCTTGTAGCCCATGCATAAATATACCTTATTCTTTTCAATGATTTCATGGTAATTCCATCCTGGGGACTTGCTATGATTTTACGCTTTGTTTATCATTCGTCTTTTTACTGTAACCAGGATGTTTTGTGCCACGTATAAATACCTGGCTCCTATCTGGTGGAACAAATCAATTATGTTACTGACGGTCTCAGGGTTTCATAACATAATCAAAAAGCTCACTGCCTCCAAGACTACAAATTTTTAAATCATTTTCTTCCAGCATTTTTATGGTTTCCATCTTTTTCCATTTAGGTCTTTGATCCATCTGGAGCCCTCTGGGATGTATTTTGGTGACGATAAGAGGTGAGCACTCACTTTAATTTCTTCCAGATGGCTGCCCAGTTGTCACCCGCTAGATGCTGAGTAACTCAGCTTTCCTATAGGTTGGGATGTCATTGCCTCCACCCTCTAGGTCCCTGGTGAGCCTGTGCTGTGAATGTCCACCTGGCCAGCCTGGCCTCATGCCCAGCCAGACAGGCCAGTGTGAAGCTGCCCCTCTCCCGGCTGCAGGCTCAGCCTCCGATCCCAGAGAGCCCCGTCTCAGGAACTGCAGGGCCTTGTCGCGCCCCTTCTTCATGGAGGAATGACACAAGACCCTGCGCTGTTCTTTCGTCTGCTCGGCCCTTCCCGGGTTTGCTGCTGGTTCTTCCCGGGTTGGCTACCGACCCTTCCACCTCCGTGGAAGGGCGGTTCCCCCTAGCCACTTTCCCCACTTCCGCGGGGGAGCGGCACACCGCCGGCCGGCTCTCTCGGGGGCTGCACAGGTGTTCCTTCAGATAGATGTTCCTGGTGCATGTTGTCTCTCTCCTCCTTTATAGTCCTCTTCCACCAATCCCAACTCTGCTACCCACACGCCGAGTACGCTGCTCTCCTCCAATCAGGAGCAGGTCCTGCAGCTTGTCAAGTTGGTGAGAGGCAGCTGGGTAGAAGCTATTTCCTCCTCTCCCAGCGCCATATTGTGGGAGAGCAGTTGCTTAGAATAAGTCTTAATTCCAGTAACTTAGTCTAGTCCGAGTTGCTCCCAGTTGCTCCCCACAGGCCTGAAGATGGCAAAGGCCCCGCCAGGGAGGCCGTCTGGCCCCTTTGTACCCCATGGCTAGATCACTGTGCCCCAAAGTGGAAGTGTCCCCTAACCTCCTCCTATCACATGTGCGGCTGTCCCAGTGCAGGGCCAAGGTCCAGCTGCCTATGCAGGGGTGAAGAAAAGAGACAGCCAGTGCTGTCCAGTTTCCTGTCTCCTGGCCTTTCCCGCCCAGCTTTCTCTGTCCTCCACAAGACACCACCATTCATGGGTGAGTGGCCACTCTGTGCCAGGACCTGCCGCGAGACTTGGGTGGAAGGGTGAGGCTGAGCACACTCTGTGCACGCTACAGGGGCCTTCTCGCTTAGTCTGGGGGCACTGCCCAAGAGCAGGGGCTGGCTAGCACCTGGAGCGGGAAGCATGCACAATGGGCCAGGTCAGGAGGCCGCAGGTATGGCAGGAACCAAGGGCCAGTGACCAGGGTGCTCCCCACTGCAGGCCCACAGCTGAGACCAGGACCCTGCACACAGGGTGCAGCCTCAGGCAGGGTAGACAGTCTTCACTGGCAAAGCCAAGCACTTCCGGAGACCCACACTGGGAGGCAGAGAACTGGCAGAAGCGGGGAGAACCGGCCAGGTCCTGCCACCTGCCGGGCCCAGGTTCCAGTTCAAAATAAACAAACTCTGATACTCAGTGTTTTTATCCAGAAAATGGGGTCACACCATGGCAGCCCCTGACAGTGGAGAGGAGAGACTCCTAGATCCACGTGAATCCTCAAATTAGTGAGAACAACGCAGCAGAGCCGATGGAGGGTGGTGGGCCGGGCCCTGCAGATACGTGGGTTCTGCATCTGTGCATTCCACCAACCTCAGATAGAAAATGTTAGGAAAATGCATTTGTCCTGAATATGTCACCTAAATAACACACTGTAGCAGCTATTTTCACAGCATTTAGACTGCGTTAGGTATCACAAGCATGCAGATTCTGCACCACGTCACGTAAGGAACCTGAGCATCCATGGATTTTGGTGCCCGCGGGCATCCTGGAGCCCATCCCCCACGGACGCCGAGGCTGGAGTGCATTTTACTAATTCAGTCCTCAGAATGCTTCTCGGGGGATTATTCCTCTTTCACAGATTTCTGCATATCCGGCAGCGCTAGGATTTGGAATAAAAAAGTCAAATTGCACAAGCTAATCACACGCTGAAAGATGAGCCCCTAGGTTCTCACCCCTCTCCCACAGGCAAACATCAGGTCTCTAACAACTGCTGGCCGCCGCCCAGCAGAACGGTGTCCGAGGGCCTGTGCAGGGTGCCCAGTCCGTGCACACGGCCAGGGCGATCAGCTGGGGCGGAGGCCAGAGCTGGGCCTCAGGTGCCCTGCAGATTCCCGCCGTGGGCCCGCCATGAGGCCTGGAAGTGGCCGCTTCTCAGGGCGCTGCCTGAAATTATTTCAGCTGCGCCGAGGCATTTCAAAGTCAGACCAAATAAACACTTGCATCTAAAAAAGGCGAAATTTGGGAGGGAGAAGAAAGCCCTTCCCGTGTCCGGAGGGCGAGGCCAGACTTCCAGAGAAGCAGCCCGGGGTCTGCTTTGGTTTCGCACGCGTGCCAGGGCGCACGGCTCAGCCCCTGCTTCAGGACGCAAGTATTTCCTTTTAAATCACGTGGGAGGTGACCGAGTCTCCTCCCCTTGGCTCGCTCCACAGTCCCCCCACCCGCCCCCAGCCCCCATGTGGCTGCGGGGGCAGCGTCTTGAAGGCTTCTGTCTGCCTTCCATGGAAGGCAGGGCACGGTGGCCAACGCCTCCTCAGGCTGCAGGCTCCACCCAACGCATGCCCCGCACAACGCGGGCGAGCTGTGCGTGCCGAGGCTCCGCGCACCACCCCCACGGGCCGTTCCCTGGCGTCCCCCCTCTTCACGTCTGGCCCCCAAGCCACGCTTTTCTGAAATGTCGAGGGTGCGAGGCGGGCACCGTGTTTTGCTCTTCCGGCAACGCGGGCCCCCAGGGCTTAACTCCCATCAACTAAATTAGGCCCAAAGGGAGGAGGCGCCTGCCACAGCCCTCGCGGGGTGCCGGCCTCCTCCTCCTCGCCCCGTATCCATCCATCGCTGAGCTCCGGGACTGCAGACGGCAAGCGCACAGCGCATGGTCGGTCCTCACCCTGGCCTCACCCGCCTGGCAGGCGCGCTCACATGGGAGGATGAGGCCACGCCCATGCACCCTCCCAGCAGCCCTGTCTTGGAGGAAGGTCACGGCCACCGCCACCCTTAGGCCCTGCTGGTTCCTTCAAACCTTTTTTCCCCCTTGCATCAGGTTTAAGATGGCTGTTTAACAGATCCAAGCTCCTTCTCCAAGACTCCCTGGCGCCCACGCCCGCCCCCTTATCCTCTGGTCCTCTGGCATAGCAGAATAAATACACAAATAGGTAGAAGTCTTAGAAAACCAGGAAAAGTGCCAGGAGCAACCCAGAACATTGGAGAATTTCTGGAAGCTAGAAAGCAGTTCAGCTTAGATCAATGGTGAAACCCAGCACAGCTGAGCGACCCCCAAGTCTGGAAGCTGAGGTGCCAGGGAGGGAGGAAGGGCTCATGGGACATGGTTGGGGTGGTCCCCTGGGGGCGGCCCTTCCTTAGAGGACTACCCAAGCGCCTGCCCCAGGATAAAGCCGAGAGCAGCGCTGGCAGAGCAGGCAGCCACTTACCCTGATTTGATGAGCACACAATGTGCACATGTCCCAAGATGTCACATGGTAACCCATAAACACCGCAAGTATTATGTGTCAATTTTAAAAGAAAAAACAAACACAGAACCTGTGTTTAGCTTAGCAGTTACCTTGGGTTCAATCCCTCCTAATTCCAGCTTCCTGCTAATGCAGACCTTGGGTGGCTGAATTGGGTTCCTGCCACCCATCTGGGAGACCTGGCTTGCTCTCCTGCCTCCAGCCCCATGAACTGGCACAGGGGAGTACGTTCTCTCTCTCTCTCTCTTTTTTTTTTTTTTGACAGGCAGAGTGGACAGTGAGAGAGAGAGAGAAAGGTCTTCCTTTGCTGTTGGTTCACCCTCCAATGGCTGCTGCGGCCAGCGCACTGCGGCCGGTGCACCGTGCTGATCCGATGGCAGGAGCCAGGTACTTATCCTGATCTCCCATGGGGTGCAGGGCCCAAGCACTTGGGCCATCCTCCACTGCACTCCCGGGCCACAGCAGAGAGCTGGCCTGGAAGAGGAGCAACCGGGACAGAATCCGGCGCCCCGACCGGGACTAGAACCCAGTGTGCCGGCGCTGCAAGGCGGAGGATTAGCCTATTGAGCCACGGCACTGGCCTTCTCCCTCTCTCTTAAGCTCTCTCTCATTGCCTTTCAAGTAAACAAAAATTAATTTTTTAAAATGTCAAGAAATAATATTTGAATTTGCTTTTTTATGTAATATCTTCATATCATTTTGAAAGTTATTAAAATCTTGTAAATACTTTTTAAAACCCAAAAAATGAAGACAGAGAGCTGCAGGGGAGCTGCCAGAGTGAACAGTGGCCCCAGAGAGAGCAGCGGGGGCCCTGCAAGCCAGGAGGAGGGCCGGAGGGCCAGAGTGCCCGAGCAGAGGTCTCCCGCAGAGGCTCCGCCCCTCACACCCTTGTCTGTCTCCGTGACCCACTCGGCTGATGGTGCAAGGGCTGCTGGGTAGTCAAGACTGGCAGTGCCCAAGCACACTGCACTCAGGAACACTTCCGCCTCTGCAAAATGACGGGAGGTCCCAGAGAGCGTCTATTTATGTGGGTTAAGTCTATCAGGGGCCAGCGCTGTGGTGTGGTAGGCCCGCAGAGCGGGCATCCCATGAGAGTCCCAGCTGCTCCACTTCCAGTCCAGCTCTCTGCTATGACCTGGGAAAGCAGCAGAGGATGGGCTAAGTCCTTGGGCCCCTGCACCCATGTGGGAGACCGGGAAGAAGCTCCTGGCTCCTGGCTTCCTCCTGGCCCAGCAATAACTGTTGCGGCCATTTGGGGAGTGAACCAGCAGATGGAAGATCTCTATCTCTTTCTAATAAATACATTTTTTAAAGTATCTATTAGTAAGGTAGCGTGTCAGAGAGAGAGGGAGACACACGTAGAGATAGAAAGGTCTTCAGTCTGCTGGTTCACTCTCCAAATGGTGGAAACAGCCAGGGCTGGACCAGGCCGAAGCCAGGAGTCAGGAACTCCATCCAAGTCTCTGACATGGGTAGCAGGAATCAGGAACGCTCACAAGCAGCAGGGGCCCAAGAACTTGGGCAGTCTTCCACTGCTTTCCCAGACACATTATCAGGGAGCTGGATGGCAAACAGCAGCTGGGATCAAACCAGCACTCCGGGGGCCAGCGTTGTGGCATAGTGGGTAAAGCTGCCATTTGCAACACTGGCATCCCATATGAGCACCAGTTTGTGACCTGGCTGCTCGCCTTCTGATCCAGCTCCCTGCTAATGCACCTGGGAAAGCAGTGGAAGATGGTTCAAGTGTTTGGGCCCCTGCTGACCACATGGGAGACCTGGATGGCGTTTCTGGCTCCTAGCTTTGGCCTGTCCCAACTCTGGCTATTTTGGTCATTTGGGGAGTGAACCAGTGGATGGAAGATCTCTCTCTCTCTCTGCCTTTCAAATAAAACAAACCTTAAAAAAAAAAATATCTTCTTTATCTTCTGCAACTCCATGTAAGTCAGAAGGTAAAGGTGCTTACATTCCTGGAGAGTCCTAGGAAGAAGACAGAATCTTAAAAACCAAAGGGGCAACACACAGGCAAACAAATCAATCTCCGGATTAGGGCCCCGCTCAGCTGCTAGAGCAGAAAGCCAACCACACAGACAGGAGGGACACACAGAAGCACCAGTCCACACACATTCAGACGGTCACCGACTTATCATGGTCGGATTTACGATTTTTCGACCTGAGGATGGGACAAGAGCCACAGGCATCGGACAGAAACCACGCTTTGCATTTTGAACGGTGCTCTTTTCCTGCACTAGCGCTGGCCGCCGGCTCCTGTACGCAGCTCCCAGGCCATGCAGGAGAACTCCCGGCGCCGCACAGCGGCCGCTGCCAGCCGTGACGCTCGCTCCGAGAGTCAGTGCTGAAGAACTGCCCAACTAGCCTTGTTCTCCACCTGCAGCGGCTTTCTCGCAACCCCGTGATGTTGAAAAGAATCCCACTCCCAGACTGCAAGACGCCACAAAGCATGTGGCTAACTAAAACCACAGAATGACAGATCTTTGAGGATGGTAAAACTAATCAAAGTCGCGTTTTTGAGCGCTCCCATAAGACACTGCTCCACCTCAGCCAGACTCTGGGCAGCTGGAGGGCCACACCCACCCACAGGCGCAGGTTCAGAAGTAGCTGCTCTCACCCCCTGCTGATGAGAACCTCACCAAGAGGCAGCGCCAGGCTGCAGGGCAGGCTGGGAAGTGTAGTCCGGCTCGGAAGCATCTGCCCAGCTCTCCTGGAAGGAGAGAACGGATTTTCTCTGACTTGAAACATCTCCGCCGTCACCTCCCAAATAAAAAGGAAACAGGAAGTAACCCATGAAACCATTTTCTGCCTTTTTTTTTCTTTTTTGGCCTATCAGATTTGCAAAAATCAAACATTTGTGAATACTAAGTTGTATGTATCTTAACCCACATCAGCAACTCACAAGAAGGATTTCATGTTGGATGGTGATCGGAGAATCTTGAGGATGCTAAGGGGCCACGCTGGGGAAATGAACAAGGGTCAAGCAGGCTCGCTGGGACATTCCACCTGCCACAGGGCACAAGGCCACAGTCAGGCAATGCCATTAGTACCGGGGCTGGGCACCGTGTTCTAGTCTTAGCCCTGGGGCTCCCTGCCCAAATGACCTGTGCCCATTGCCAGTGCCAGGGTGGGTGTCTGCCCTGCCCTTGGTCTGGGGGGCTCACTCTTCCCCATCCCCTGACCTTGGGGACCTAGAATGCTTGGGGGGTGGGGTTGTCATGGGTGGAGCGCTTGGACCTGCAGACCAGGTGACAAGGCCCCCACTGTTTTGGGGGGCTTTTCCAGTAGGTACCGACAGCTTAAATGCACACACACCCAGCAGTTCTAGGAATGTCCACTACTTGCAAAAACACCATATTCTTGGAGTAAGAGCCTGGTTGTTAACCCGTGGGCCCTGGAGCCAGGCTCCAATCCCGACTCTACTTGGTAACCGGGCAGTCTCAAGCAGGCTCTTAGGGAGACAGTCATGAACTTCGCAGAGAAGTTCCGAATAAATGAAGTAATAGGTGGACAGTGCTCTGACCAGGGACTCGGTGTTTCACGCCTGTTAGCGCTTTTCTAAGACCCCCGACCCCATTTCTTAAAGGTAAGTAGGAAACAGGGAGTAGACACACGAAGGGGTGAACAGGGCTGAGCAGGCTCAGGGACTCTCCCAGGTCTGGCGCCAGGCAGTGGGGGGGCCCCTCCAAGGGGCCTGAGGACGCCCAGGGGCAGGGAGGCCGTCCCACGACTGGGTGCTTCCCCAGTGCCAGGCCAAGATGAATTTCAGCCTCGGTGCGGCGGCGTGGGAAGCTCTCCAATTGCACTCAGGCGGGCGGCGAGCACGTGGCCTCGTCTAAAAATGCACCCGCCGAGCGTGCACCCAGCCGAGCGTGCACAGCCTCGGCTCGCTCACGGAAAGAAGGCAGAGGTCGGGGTGCCGAGGGCTGGGAACTGGGAGGCTGGTGCGGCCATGGAACTCTGGGGCCTGGGGGAGGGCGTGCACTTCACCCATTTCAACACTTCCTCGCAGGCGGGCCCCCGCCCAGCGAAGAGGCAGGGGCGCGGTCCCTCCGCCGCTTGCCCCCTCCTCTTCCCCTCGCCGGGTCCGCCTCCTCCCTCCCGGCCCCCGCCCCGGAAGCCGCGGCCCGCGCCCCTGGGGATCGGAGGGCTAGGGCGGGCCCCACGCGCCCCGCCCGCCGGTTCGCACCTGCTCGGCGGACGCCGCGTTTAGCCGCAGCCTCGGGCGCTGGAAGCAGGGGAAAGTGGGGGACGCGCCGCGCTGCTGTTGTACCAGGAGAGGGCCCCGCGCGTGGCTCGCCGGGCACAAAGAGGCCGGGCCGGCCGGGACGCGGGCCTCGGGGGCGACGCCGCCGGGGTCTTCACAGGGCTGCCTGTGCCTCCTTTTCCGACCGCGGAGCTCGTGCCCGCCGCTTCGACCCCCGAGCTGGCCTGCGCCAGGGATCCCGGCGCGGGACTGGTCCCCCGGAGTCGCAGCCCCACGTCCTGGCACCGTAGCTGAAGCCAGCAGGCGCCCACCACGCCGGCTTTGCGTCAGTCTCCAGGCTGGGTCAGGGCGGCTCCCTCCTCCGGGTGAGGTTCCCGCCACTCCACCTGCCCCCTAGTGTCCGCCACGGGCCTCTGCACCCTCGAGTCCGCCTTAGGGACCCAGCTCTGCCCAGGGAAGGCCTCGCTGCTCCCTGCCACGTGCCTGGCTGTGGCCCTGTGGCGGGATGCTTGGCCACCCATTGCCCTAAGCATTTCGGATACTTTCTCTGCAGGCTGGCAGGGCCGGCAGCAGACCTGGGTCACGTGTCCTAGAGCAGTGACTGGACACCAGGAGCTGGGGCTAGCCTTCCAAGCAAAAGCCCCTGATAGCCCCTCAGCAGCCCCCAGCCCAGTGGCACACCTCCCCCCTCTGTCCTGTGTACCTCCTGAGCCTCATGCACTCTGACTCCGCGGAGCTCCGGCCACCCGTCTCCTGATGAATGGCTCATCTTGTCCCAGGCTCTCCCCAGAAGGCGTCTCCGCCCTTGGTTCCTGCTGAACGGTTGGTCCTTCAGTGACCACAGTGGGCATTGGCCTCTGCTGGCTGGGGGAGGCCAGGGCCGTGCCGAGCGACTCACACATGAACCTGGAGGTTTGGAGGGGTTTGCAAAGACGCTTCCAAGGAAGCCCGCGTGACTGCCTCACCTGTGCGGGTCCAGCAGCTGCTATGGCCACAGCCCGCTCCGCGGAGTCCTCGGTGCCCCCTGCTTTTGAGGTCGGCTCCGTGGCCAGTGGAGCTGGACTGACCGACAAGTCTTTGGTTTTCCTGCCAGGTTTGTCGAGGGGCTGACATTAGCTCCTGAGCCCTCCAGGTGTCCACAAGGAGCCCCACCTCGGGGGTGGGGGATGGATAGGGAGGCAGGGGCAGCTGGGAGGGGCAATGTGACAAATCACATTACCCTGAACCCAAGAGGGCGGGCCCTGGCAAAGCCAGCTGGGCACCCATCCTCAGGGAGAGCCGTCCTCGCCCCGGGGGCCTCTCCCCAGCAGGACCCTCTGCCAGGGGGCACTCCAGCATGAGTCAAAGGCGATCCAATAGAAAAAAATTGGTGTGACCTTGGGTGTGGCCCCAGAGTCTCAACTTCAGGGAGCTGAGCGGGACTCAAGGGAGGGACAAGAGGTTCCCTCCGCCCAGGACATTTCCAGTATCTCACTCCCCTGAAGGCCTGGATTTGAGCTAAAGCCAGGGCTGCCAGTTTCTGCCCTCCAGGGACACACAGGCCTGGCCAGACCCTGCCCCTGCCGGCTGGCTCCCGGACTGTGGGCCAATTATGAAAAACAAACACAGCCCCGTGGATCCTTTCGGTAAACAGCGCTCGCTCGCAAGGCAGGGCCCCGCCAGTCTGGTTATGAGAAAGATTTCAATTTAGCTTAGCTCTGTTCTAAGTGGTCGTAGGTCCACTTATCTTCTACAATCTTCCTCCCCCCTTTCCCCCAACTCCAGCTGAGATCTGAGACTTAGAAGTTCTCAGGGAAACCGAGATTGGATATATAAAGACCTGGAAGGTTTTTTTTTTTTTTTCTTTTTTATTAAGTAACCTTCCTTTAATGTCTGTTCATGGCCAGGCAGTCTGTGGTTTCACGTAGCAACGTCTGTTTAAACAGTGCACAAACTACCCCTCGGGCAATAGATAATTGCAGTGCTTAATTTTCCCATTTGATGAATAATGAAAGCTTTGCTCATTTTGTATGTGTGGGAAAGAGGCAACTTTAATATATTTGGGCTTGAAAGTGCCTTTTTGGTGTTGCCGGGCTGACGCACTGCCACGTATGGCCCCGGGTGTCTGGGCCGCGGTGACTGCACACCTTCGGAGGCAGAGCAAGCTTTCGGTGCCAAGCAGAAGCAGGGGTGTGGGAGGGAGGGATTCCCTGGCTGTCTTTTATGTGGTGTAGTGCACACACCTGGCAGAACACACATTTCTCCTGCAAACACCAGGTCAGCAGTGCGTGCCACAAATGAGCTCCATTTTTCATCAAAGGTCTCGCCACCTTCTGATGTCTGAGACCTGCCAGGAGGCTTTTCCCAAGCACGAGGAGAAAGTATTCCTGCCTGGGCTGCCTCCTGAGCATGTGGGGGATGGACCTGTTACCGGTGAATGGCAGGGTCCTTGTCTTCCGCGCAAGAAAGAATCCAGGCGTGAGACAGAGTAGCGGAAAGTAAAACAGCAAGGTTTATTAGGGCAGGGACATCCGTAAGGACAGATGGGCACCTCTCCATGCAGAGCCTGAGAGAGAGTGCCCAGCCGCCCAGACTGGGGGAGAGCGAGGTTACGCGGTTGAGTGGAGAGAGTACACCTGGGCAGGCCGGGGGGCGGCTCAGCAGTGAGGCAGAGGGCTGAGCGCGCAGTCTGGTTGAGGCTGGGGCAGGGCGGGGGGTGGGGGGGTTGTTAAGGAGATGGGTCTTTGTCTTCTCACATCTCCTGAAACAAAAGACTCTATGGATGTAAGTACTAAAAAACTCCTATCTGAGTTTTCCCCCTGAAGTTATCAGATGGGGGTGGGGGGGCTGGCTGGCTTCATCCTGGTTAGAGGAAGGATGGGCAGGACCCCCTGGAGGATCAGGATCTAGAGCAGGATATTTGAAATGCAGATATCAGGCAGAAGGGGCGGGGACCCCCATCTGGCAGGTGATCAGGTAGAAGGGAGGAGGCAGGGCAATATTGGGCTGTCCCTCAAGTGTTATCCGGGATGACTTTGAGATGCGTATGCTGGACATAGATGTCTCCTTAGGCCTTTGTCACACACACAAAAGCTCACATCTGACTTCCTACCTGACAGACAGGGCTCTCCGCAGGAGGTCACCTTGTTTGGCCTGGCTGTGAGTCTGCTGTGTGACACTGCAGAACCCACTGTCCCTCTCTGAGTCTCAGCTGCTTTACTTGTCCATAGATGACTAATCCTGCTCCCCTTCCTCCATTCCTCCCCACCCCCACTTCCTTCTTTCTTTTCTTTTTTTTTTTAATTTATTTTTCTTTCTTTTTTATTTTTAAAGATTTTATTTATTTATTTGAGAGGTAGAGTTACAGACGATGAGAGGGACTCAGAGAGAGAGCTCTTCCATCCGCCGGTTCACTCCCCAAATGGCCGCAATGGACGGAGCCGTGCCAATCTGAAGCCAGGAGCCAGGAGCTTCTTCTGGTCTCCCACACGGGTGCAGGGCCCAAGGACTTGGGTCGTCTTCTACTGCTTTCCCAGGCTGTGGCAGAGAGCTGGATTGGAAGAGGAGCAGCAGGGACTAGAATCACGCCCATATGGGTTGCTGGCACCACAGGCAGAGGGTTAACCCCCTGCTCCACAGTGCCGGCCCCTTTTTATTTATTTTTAAAGATCGATTGACTTGAAAGGCAGAGTTAGAGGGAGAGAGAGAGATATCTTCCATCTGCTGGTTCCACCCCCGCCTCCCAAAAGGGCCTCAACAGCCATATCTGGGCCTGTTCAAAGCCAGGAGCCGGGCCCTCACCCAGGTCTCCCACGTGGGTGCCAGGGCCCAAGCTCCTGGGTCGTCTTCTGCACGTTAGCAGAGCTGGGTCAGAAGTGGAGCAGCCAGGACTCGAGCCGGTGCTCATAAGGAATACCAGCATCAAGGCAGCGGCCCAACCGCTGTGCCACAGCGCTGGCTCCTCGTTCCCTTTTCTGGTGCGGGAATTTTCCGTTGGTAACACACCCAAAGGCGGAGAGATGAGTAAAGTGAGCCCTCACGCACCCCTCAGCGGGTTCAGCAGTTACCAGCCTAGAACCAGTCTGGTTCCTTCTATGCCTTTGCCCACTCTGCCCCCAGTTTAATCAGAAGTGAATCTCAGACATCTGTAGTTTCACCCGTCCATGTTCTAGAAGTGTTTGGCTTGCCTGTTGCTGTCATCTCATGGCCTGGGATAGCAATCGCTCATTACTCGTGGTTCCGTGGGCTGACAGTGTGGGCTGGGATCAGCTGGATGGTTCTTCTGCCGGGTTTGTCATGCCAGTCAGCTGGTGACTTGACTGGGGCTGGACTGCCTTTATGACCTCTCTCATGTGTCTGGCAGCCGGACTAGGGGACTCGGCTCTCCACACAAGCTGTGCACCAGGCCAGCTGGGGCTTGTTCCCATAGTGGCAGTGTTCCAAGAGTTCCCAGCTTCTGCCTGCATCCCGACTGCTAGCGTCTCATTAGGCAAAACAAGGCATGCAGCCAGCTCCAGGGTTATCGTGGGGGGAGGGTGTGTATGAGGTCCCTGGGGGCCATCCCTGCAATACACGGACGAGGAGCACACGTTTGTAAGACATAAAGACACCCCCCCCCTTTTAAAATTATTTTACTTGTTCGAAAGAGAGAGATCTCCCATCTGCTAGTTCACTCCCTGAATGACCACAACAACCAGGGCTGGGCAAGGCCAAAGTCAGGAGCTGGGAACCTAGTCCAGGTCTCCCACATGGCTGGCAAGGACCCAAGCACTTGAGCCATCCCCTGCAGCTTCCCAGAGTGTGCGTCGGCAGGAAGCTGGAATTGGGAGTGGAGGCAAGATTGAGCCCCAGGCACCCCCATACAGGAGGCAGGCATCCCAAGCAGTGCCTTAACTGATATTCCAAACACCCACCCCATGCCCCCCACCCTCAGCCTTGCTCTTTTGAACATAGTCACAGTTCCAGGATCACAGCCTAGCACACTAATTATGAATCTTTAGGGTTGACAATACCCATTCAGCATTTAGATTTCCCCAATTGTCACCTGCATGTTTCTGTTTTTGTTACTTCTTAGAGTTGGTTTCTTTGAATCTAGGTCTATATAAGCCCACACCTTGCATTTGGCCAAGTCTTTTAGGTCTCTAAAGCTATAGATGCCTGTTCATTTGTATTCTCTCCCTCTCCCTCCCCGTCTTTCTCTCCCTCTCCCCCTCCCCCTCCCTCCCTCTCCCCCTCCCTCCCTCTCCCTCCCTCTCCCTCCCCCCTCCCTCTCTCCCCCTCCCCCTCCCCCTCTTTCACTACAATACTTTATTGGAGAACCTGGGAGTTTCCCTGAAGAACTCCCAGCCCCTGGATTGTGGGGTTCGTATCTCGCTGGTGCTGTGAATGTGTCCGCTGTGCTAACGCACCTCAGTAGTGCGATGTGCCCGGCACAGCAGATTCCCAGGTGGGTTTGGAAGTGTCTCGTGGATGATGCTCTGCATTTGCACCAGCAGATACCTGACGTCTGGTGGGATCTCTTTCAGTGATGTTGAGATGCTCCGAGATGTCTAGTACATTTTCTGCTGTTTTTACAGAACACCTGAGCCTGGAAAATCGACATAAAATGTATTTTAAAAGATTTATTTATTTTATTTTTTAAAGAATTATTTTGTTTGAAAGTGTGGGGAGCAACTCGGACTAGACTGTTACTGGAATTAAGACTTATTCTATACATCTGCTCTCCCACAATATGGTGCTGGGAGAGGAGGAAACAGCTTCTACACAGCTGCCTCCAGTTCAACCAATAAACAGCAGGACCTGCTCCTGATTGGAGGAGAGCAGCGTACTCGGCGTGTGGGCAGCAGAGTTGGGATTGGTGGAAGAGGACTATAAAGGAGGAGAGAGACAACATGCACCAGGAACATCTATCTGAAGGAACACCTGAGCAGCCCCCGAGAGAGCCGGCCGGCGGTATGCCGCTCCCCCGCGGAAGTGGGGAAGGTGGCTAGGGGGAACCGCCCTTCCACGGAGGTGGAAGGGTCGGTAGCCAACCCGGGAAGAACCAGCAGCAAACCCGGGAAGGGCCGAGCAGACAAAAGAACAGCGCAGGGTCCTGTGTCGTTCCTCCACGAAGAGGGGGAGCGGCATAATGGTGCCGTGACTCGGATAGGAAGCCTAGGAGGCATAATGGTGCCGTGACTCGGATATGAAGCCTAGGCAGGGTTTAGTGTCGTTCCTCCATGAAGAGGGGGAGCGACATGAAAGAGTTACAGAGGGGCCGGCGCCATGGCTCACTAGGCTAATCCTCCGCCTTGCAGTGCCGGCACACCGGGTTCTAGTCCCAGTCGGGGCGCCGGATTCTGTCCTGGTTGCCCCTCTTCCAGGCCAGCTCTCTGCTGTGGCCAGGGAGTGCAGTGGAGGATGGCCCAAGTGCTTGGGCCTTGCACCCCATGGGAGACCAGGATAAGTACCTGGCTCCTGCCATTGGATCAGCGCGGTGCGCCGGCCGCAGTGCACCGGCCGCAGCACGCCAGCCGCGGCGGCCATTGGAGGGTGAACCAACGGCAAAAGAAGACCTTTCTCTCTGTCTCTCTCTCTCTCTCTCACTGTCCACTCTGCCTGTCAAAAATAAATAAATAGAAATAAAAATAGAAAAAAAGAAAAAAAAAGAAAGAGTTACAGAGAAAGGCAGAGCCAGAGAGAGAGAGAGAAAGGTCTTCCATCCGCTGGTTCACTCCCCAAAGGACTGCAACAACTAGGGCTGAGCTGATCTGAACGCAGGAGCTTCTTCTGGGTCTTCCACATGGGTGCAGGGGCCCAAGGACTTGGGCCATCTTCTATTGCTTTCCCAGGCCATAGCAGAGAGCTGGATTGGAAGCAGAGCAGCCGGGACTCGAACCAGTGCCCATATGGGATGCTGGTGCTGCAGACCAGAGGTTTAACCTGCTGCATCACAGCGCCGGCCCCAATTTATTTATTTTGAAGACAGAGAGAGAGAGGGAGGGAGAGAGAGAGAGGGAGAGAGAGAGAGATAGAGAGAGAGAGATCTTCCATCTGCAGGTTCACTCCCCAAATGGCCACAATGGCTGCAGCTGGGTCAGTTGGAAGCCAGGAGCCAGGAGCTTCTACTAGAACTTGTCCCATCTGCTGTTGCTTTCCCAGATGCATTAGCAGGGAGCTGGATCGGAAATGGAGCAGCTGGGACTTGAACCAGTGTCCCAGCTGGGACTTGAACCAGTGCCCATATGGGATGCCGGCACTGCAGGCGGTGGCTTTACCTGCTCCGCCACAACGCCAGCCTCTAAAACCAGATTTCTTACAATTCTGGAGGCTGAAAAGTCTAAGGGCATAGTGCTGGCATGTGGCGAGAGTCTTCTTGCCACACTGGAACACAGAAGGGGACCTGGCATGGTGGGACAGAGTAAGCTACCAGCTCAGGTCTTTCTTGCTTGTCTTATATAACCACTCATCATGGGGACCCCCAGGCCCACCCTGGCCATGATTTCACCGAACCCTAACTGCCTCCCAAAGGCCCACCTCCAAACACCATAAACATTTGCATTTAGGAGCTTAGTTTCCAGCACATGAACTTTTGGGACACAAGCTGAAACCACAGCACACAGGTTTAGGTATTTGCAGCCTTAACTGTCAGCTTTTTATTCAGTGGTTTTAGTCATTGACCATTTTGGCCTTAGCCATCATTTCACTAGGGGCTGCAATAGTAGAGACTTTCACTCCCCTGCACTAATTAGCTCATCACCCTGGGTACAGTTCACACAGAAGAAACGAGGGGAGAAGGGAAAGGAAGGGAGGAGAAGGGGGGAGGGGCCAGGAGGGGAGGGAAGAGGAGGGGAGGGGTGGGGAGGGGCCAGGAGGGGAGGGGAGAGGAGGGGAGGGGTGGGGAGGGGCCAGGAGGGGAGGGAAGAGGAGGGGAGGGGTGGGGAGGGCTGGGGAGAGGAGGGGAGGGGAGGGGTGGAAAGAGAAGGGGGGGAGGAGCCAGGAGGGGAGAGGAGGGGTGGGAAGAAGAGGGAAGGAGTGGGGAGGGGCCAGGAGGGGAGAGAAGAGGAGGGGAGGGGTGGGGAGGGCTGGGGAGAGGAGGGGAGGGGTGGAAAGAGGAGTGGGGGAGGAGCCAGGAGGGGAGAGGAGGGGTGGGAAGAGCAGGGGAGGGGTAGGGAGAGCCAGCTCTTATCCTTTAAGTACCACTTCCCAGGCTTCTCCAAAAGTGATCAATTACATTTGTTTTGTTTGGGAATTATGAATTTGTGTTTGACTTTTCATAAATGAAATGCTTCAGATCATTGTGAGTTTTATTTTGGCCGCAACTTTCTGGTGTTCAAAGTCTCCCGTCTCAGGCCAGCGAGGCTGGTGGAGCTGGTCCTGAATCCTTTTTGCACACTCCCAGAAGTCTCTGCTCCTCCCTTGCTGTCTGTTTCCTGCCCTTTGCCAGGCGCGAGGCATTTCCCTGAGCGTTGGGGCTCCTTCCAGTGGGAAAGGCAGTTTGCACACCACAGTCTGGGCTGTGGTAGCGGGGCCGGGACAGGGAGCGGGGGAGCTCATTGACACCAAATGGGCCATTGTTCTCCACCCTGGAGAGCAACAGTTTTAGAACCAACAGAGTAATAACTTGGCGACGTGGACCTGAGTGTCGTAGTGGCACTGACAATGGGATTACTGGAGAGAGTCTACGATTTGTTTTTGTTGTGCAGTGCCTTTTGTCCTTAGGATAAAAAGGGGACACAGCACCCAATTACTGTGTTGAAAGGGCCTTGAAACAATTCCTCTCTTTTGGTTAAACGACCCACTCAATACATGGATTTATTTCTTGCACTTGCTTTTAGCTTTTTTAATTGCTTTCTTTCCCCTTTGGCTTGATTTTATTTTACAGTTGTTCAAAATGTTCGCATGACCCTAAAGGCAAAGCTGCAGGGCGAGAGAGTGAGGCGGAGACTGTGTCGTCCACCCACCCCGTCTCCTTTTCTCACTTGCAGCTCAACCCAGCCCTTCCTTATCAGTCCAGGGCAGTCTTCCTCCTCTTTGCACATGCCCGGTGCTGTCATGCAGATTTCCAGGGTTAGAACAGGAGTGTTCAAGCCACACGCTGTTATCACAGGCAGAGAAGCACAAACAAGGGGCCAGCATTGTGGTGCAGCGGGTTGGGCCACCTCCTGCAACGCTAGTGTCCCATATGGGCACCAGTTGGAGTCCTGGCTGCTCCACTTCTGATCCAGCTCCCTGCTAACATGCCTGGGAAAGCAGTAGAAGATGGCCCAAGTGCTGGGGCCCCTGCTACCCATATGAGAAACCCAGAATGGAGTTCCAGGCTCCTGGCTTCAGCCTTGCCCAAGCCTAGCCCAGCCCTGGCTGTTGCAGCCATTTGGGGAGTGAACCAGTAGATGGAAAGACAGACAGACAGACAGACAGACAGAGAGGGAGAGAGAGAGAGAGAGAGAGAGAGAGAGAGAGAGAGGTCTTCTACCCAATGGTTTACTCCCCCAGATGGCCGCAACGGCCGTAGCTGCGCCAATCTGAAGCCAGGAGCCAGGAGCTTCTTCTGGTCTCCCACGTAGGTGCAGGGACCCAAGGACTTGGGCCATCTCCCACTGCATTCCCAGGCCATAGCAGAGAGCTGGGTTGGAAGAAGAGCAGCTGGGACTAGAACCAGTGCCCATATGGGATGCCGGCGCTTCAGGCCAGGGTGTTAACCCACTGCGCCACAGAGCCGGCCCCTCATACAGCACTTTTAAAGAACCAAGTCACAAGTTAGTGGTACTCAAACTGGAAACTCCATCCAACAGCGGCGCTGCCTGGGAGGTGGGCTGGTAGGAGGTCCTTAGGGCTCTGGGGGCGTGTCCTAGGACAGGAGCTCTGGGGAGAGCTGTGTGTAACAGTTGGGCCAGCAGCTCTCTCTTCTTGCTGGCTCACCATATGAGCCTTTCCCTGCCTGTACCCCAGGCTCCCCCATGACCACCCTCATCAGAGACCAAACCAGTGAGGCCCCCAGGTCTTAGACTTGAACCTCCAACTGTGAGATAAATAAACCTTCTCTTTCTCTTTTTAAAAGGTTTATTTTATTTATTTGAAAGGCAGAATTACAGAGAGAGGGAAAAGTCTTCCATCTTCTGGTTCACTCCCCAAATGGCCACAACTCTCGGGGCTGGACCAGGCCAAAGCCAGGAGCCCAGAACTCCTTCAAGGTCTCCCATGTGGGTGCAGGGGTCCAAGCACTTGGGCCATCTTCTGCTGCCTTCCCAGGTGCATTCGCAGGGAGCTGGACCAGAAGCAGAGCAGCTGGGATTAGAACCAGTGCTCCAATATGAGATGCCGGCGTTGCAGGCGTTACCTGATGCACCACTACACCTGCCCAACCTTTTCTCCTTATAGTTTCCTTGGATGTTTTGTTGTAGTGACAGCAAGGCCACTAACACAGCACCTCAGGGGCGGCCTTTGTGTCCCCTGCTCCTAGAGGGACCTCTTGGCCCCCGGGGGCTGCAGAGCCCCTGGCCCACCAGGTCCCTGAGTCTGCTGGTCCCGCATCCGTTTGGTGGGGGGCTGGGTGGAGGTGGGCACGAGAGAGTGCTCTGTCCCCGCCTGTGCTTGCAGAGGCCTGGAGTCCCAGGCTGGGGGAAGGGAGGGGTTGTGTCTTCCTAACATCTGCGCCGGCACTCAGGACACAGACTCCCTGGCATGACGCCTCTGTGTGCTGCGACACATGGCAGGGCGTCTGTGTGGGCGCCGGGGGCCTTGCAGAGAGCTGCTTCCTGGCCCCAGCTGCCACCTGTCTGCCCTGTGCCCGTCCAGCTGCATGGCGGTACAGAGGGCGCTGTCAGGGGGCGGGGCCAGCGGCTGGCAAGGAGGCGTGGCGGCAGCCGCCAGCAGGAAGGTGGGGAGGTTGCACTTTACCGGCTGTTGCGAGGAGTGGCGCCCAGCGTGCCCGCTGTGCTACAGCAGGGCCCTCAGCTGAGCTGGGCCTTGCTTTTCTTATCTACACAGTGGGAATAACTACAGCATTACTGCAAGGTGTGCACGAATGAATATATGCGAAGGGTTAAGCCGTTTTTACATGGTAAACTTGAAGTTAGTGCTGGTGGGAAGAGGCAGCTCCCGCTGGGAGCCCCACACTTCTCAAGGGCAGCAGGGCTCCTGTCACTCTCTCCCAGCTGTGCTGGAGCAACGCACACACGTCGGTGGGAAGAAGGCACCTGCCCCTGGACTCGCGTGGCCGACGGCCAGCTTGGGGTGTCAATTCTGACCCAACACTAGCCTCACAGGTCAAAGGGCATTATGGACAGTGAGAGAAACCAGGAGAGGAGTCATGCACATCTCCCAGCCAGCCTTCCAGAAGGTTCTGCCCCATGCCAGTGAGGAGCCACTGGGAGGTCAGTGTGGCATCAGTCACTGGTATTTCTGGTCTACTCATGCAGCAGGTGCAGCCATCCCTGGTGGGTGGGTCTGATGACCTGTCACCCACCCCCAGAGTGGCAGGTGGAGTAGGCGGCACTGCGGTCAGGAGCTGTCTGGGACCTCCAGAAGCTTGGTGGGGACCAGACGTGTGCAGGTGGGGGCCTGGGAAGGGGCTGGGAAGACAGCCTGGAGTAGGGGGAGCCGGAGGCTGAGAGGGGCCAGGCTGGAGCTGGGTGCAAGTCCAGGGCAATGGGGAAGGAGGACCACACCCCCTCCGCCCCCACTCCTTGAGTCACTGACCACCACCAGCAACTGGGAGCCCCCAGCCTCCTCAGTGCTCGGACCCTCAGGAGACACAACAGCCCCAGTCCCCAAGGAGAAGGGACCTCAGGTGGCCAAGACAAAGCAGCAGTAGGGGCTGAGAGGTTGAGACCTGTTCCCTGGCCGGGCTGGTGATGAGATAGCAGGTGCAGCGACTGCTCCTGGACAGACACCGAGGCCCAGCACCCACGGAGCCCACCTGGCCGGGCCGAGCCAGGGCCCCTGTGACTCCCACTCCTCCTGGCAGCAACTCCTCCCAGCAGGTTCTGCGCGCAAGTCTCTCCAGGGGAGATTCTGGCTCCTTCCTTGAGGCGAGAAGCCCCCAGGGCTGACTTGCTGAGAGACTTGTCGAAAAGTGGCTGACGGACCCCACCTGCTGGTGAGCACAGTCCCCACCTGCAGAGACAGAGGGGAGGCCCTGAGACCAGCAGGGGGCACCAGCTGCTCTGACAGCTGGACCTGGAGCCCGGGCAGGGCTGCCCAGCCCCTCGCCCAGTGCTCTGCGGGGCCTTGTTCCCCGCCCCGCCCCGACCTTAAATCCCTTTGTTTCACAACACACACACACACACACACACACACACACAACGCCAGCTGCTCAGTTTGAACTGCTGGTGGGTTTCCAGCTTCCCTAGTGGAAAGGAATCTTCCAGAAGCCTCGATCTTGTGCTTTGCTTCTGGATACACGGGGACGAGGGAGGCATGCTGGGAAGAGGTCTCAGGACAGGGCGCCCTGGCTCCGTGCCCAGCCACGGGGGGGGGGGGGGCAGGGAGACCGGGGTCTTGGCAAGCGAGTGTGAGCCCTCACCCCGTTTTGCCCAGGGCCAGGAGCCCAGGAAGTAGCTTCTCTTCACTCCCGCTCAGGGGGTCCCAGGCCACATCCCCCACAACAATGTGACACTGGGATGGCATTAGTGTGAAGGTGTGAGGGGCCAGAAAGGAAGCCCCCACCTAGAATTCAAGCTTGTATCCACACTCGTTCTCTATCAGGGTCAGGGGTCAGAGTTCAGAGGGCAAACACCTCCTGTACATTTCTCCGAAGGCAGAGGCTGGGATGGGGAGGCTGAGGCTGGTGCTCCCAGCTGCCCCCCACCCCCAACCCCTGGTCTCCAGGCCCCTCACTTGGCTTGGAGTCACTTAAGAGAGGCTTCCGGGTGAAGCCGAGCTCAGAGCGAGGACATGGGGTTCCGCCTCTGGGGACTTGGACCCCTCCCCACACACACCCCTGGGGAGGCTGGTGGGGTGCGGTGCGTGCCCGGAGTTGCTGCCTGGGGACCCTGGGCAGGGTAACCTTGTGGTTTTGCTTTGCTGGAAACGTGCTGCTGAGGGCCAGAGCGAAGGGCCTGGCCAGCAGTCGGGTTCTAGAAGGAAGAATGGAGCAGCGGGTAGGGCGGCAGGAAGGCAGAGGAGAGCTCTGGGAATGACAGGGGGCCCCTCGGGGGTCTCCAGGACGCATGGCTGGGATGTGACACAGCCTCAGTGTCCCCCCACTGGGAACAGGAACATGCCCCCTTTTCTCAGAGTTCTCAGGGGGAGTCGGAGTGTGGACCATCTGGGCAAATGTGACAAAGCAAAAGGAAAAAGAAAAAAAAGGACCAAGCGTTTGGCACAATGGTTAAGTCAGTGCTTGGGGCGCCTGCGCCCCACGTTGAGGAGCTGGAGTGAGTGCAGCCTGTCCTGCTTCCAGGGATAGGCCAGCTCCCGGCTCGCGCACACCCTGGCAGGCAGTAGGCTGCGGCTCAAGCATGTGGGTCCCTGACGCCCACCTGGAAGACCCGGATGGAGTTCCCAGCTCCTGACTGCAGCCCTGGCTGTTGGAGACGTTCGGGGAGTGAAGCAGCGGATAGAAGATCTTCCTCCGTCTGTCTGTCTCTCTGCCTTTCAAATAAAAATGAAAATAAACAAACAGTCAAAGGCACTGAGAAGGCTCAACAGGGCACAGAATGGGCCCTGCAGGCACCTCACACCAGCCAGGGGCCCCTTGAATACAGGTGCGGGAGGAACGCTCTGTGGGCTGGGGAAGCACCCGCAGTGAGCAGGTGCGCGTGGCAATCTGGGTCAGGCCCAGCAGAGGCCTCTGCTGCAGGCCCATGAAAGGGTGGGGGCAGCGGCAGTAACTAACAGCCCCGAGTTCTGGGAGTTTCACTCCAGCCACAGGCTCCCCCGGATGCCCAGGCAGGAAGACGCTTCTCTGAGCCTGCGGGCGGGGGGGGGGGGGGTCCTTCCCTGGCTCCCTTTTCAAAGGCAGGCCAGTTTTCACTACCTTGATGAAGAGCTGTTTCTGCAGATGGGAGAATTCACAGGCTCACTCCAGCCTGGGGCAAGGCAGGCTCTTAGGAGCAGAGCAGGCAGGAGAGGGGGGCGGGGGGCAGTGGAGGGCTGGGCCCACTCTGGAGGGTGACAGGCCTCTGGGCAAGGCTGGGTGGGGGTGTGTAGTAGGGAGCTGGTTATCAAGTTGTGTGTGTGTGTGTGTGGGGTCATTGCAGGGGTGAAGCTGTTGAGGGGTAGGAGGCAGGGAGGGCTGGCCTCAGTGGAAGTAGAGGAGGGAGGCTGGCTGATGGCGGGACAGGCGGGGGCAGTGGGTGTCCCGAGTCCTCCACGGTCTTCACAAACTGCAATGCAAATCGACTGCTGGGAGACGGTGGGGACAGGGCCCTGGGAACTCAAAGGCAGAAGGAAAGAGGGGTAGGGAGGGAAGGCAGGTGTGCCAGGGAAAGCCGTAGGGCTCGGGCCAGCGAGCACCTGGAGAAACTCAGGGTTCAGTCACCCTGGGGGACGTGCATCCAAATTCATTAACTCACCCCACAAACACTCAGTGATTGCCTGGGCCAGGGAGGAAGGGGAGGAAGGGAGGCAGGAAGGGATGAGGGGGGAAGGAGAGGAGGGGCAGAGGGGAGGGGCTCCCCTAGTCCTGCCCCTGCTGAGTGCCAAGAGCCAGGCGACGCTTACATCACAGCCCCTGGTGACATCGAAGCTGCCTGGGACTCCCATTCACAGGTCGAAAACAGACTTGGAGATTCCCGGAAACTGCCCGCAGTCACGCAGCCAAGCCGGGGTCCGGTGCATGATCTACGGCTCCCTGCTGCTCACGCAAAGCTATCTAGCTTGGGTAAATATTTCCCAACCAACACTACTCTACAAATTCAAAGTGAGAACTATTTTAAAAATCAGCCTTCTGATATTCAGTTGATTTAAAAATAGAAAACCCCATAGCTTCCCCTGGAGATTCACTCTCCCCTTGAACTCTCAAAAAAAAAAAAAAAAAATCCTGAAAATTGGGAAATTTCCCTAATGTGGGAAGAGGAGGTTCCTGCCATTACTAAAAATGGCCACGCGGCGGCGCCATTGAGCCCGGGTCAGCGTCATCGCAGCTTGCTGGCTGCCCGCAGGCTGGGGTCCGACCTGGTGCCTGGGGGCTGCCCTCCCCGGGACTGCGGAGGGCCCACCCCTAGCTCCGCCACCACCCTCTCGGCCCGACATCCGGACCACGTGTCTAAATGTGTAGAAGCTATCAGTCAGGCTAATATGTACAAAATTGCAGTTTTTATGTGACTAAAACTTGGCAAAACATCACAGATGGCTGCATTTAATGATGGTGTATGTCCGGGTGCGCCAGGAACGGGTTGGCATTGTTTCCCCGAGTAATAAAGTCTTTATTCACAGACGTGTTTATCCCGTAACATTTATGTTTCGTGCCTTCATTTCATCAAAATCACTAATTATGTTGATATACTAAAATTTTCACAGATTTATGTTCAAATGATGAGAAACAAATTAGATAACTTCCCTTAAGCCAAAATAGTTTTTTTTAAAAGATGGATTTATTTATTTGAAAGGCAAAATTAGAGAGAGAGAGAGAGAATCTTCCATGCATTGTTTCATTTCCCAAATGGCCCCAGTGACCTGGGGCTGAGCCTGGTTGAAGCCAGGAGCCAGGAGCTTCTTCCAGGTCTCCCACATGGGTGCAGGGGCCCAAGCACTGGGGCCATCGTCCGCTGCTTTCCCAGGTGCATTAGCAGGGAGCTGGATCAGAAGAGGAGCAGCCAGGACTCTGGAGCCCATATGGGATGCCGGCACTGCTGGCAGCAGTTTAACCTGCTGTGCCCCAGCATCGGCCCCGTCTTGGTTTGGTTTTGTTGGTAATTCACTTCCGTTTGGAGAAGCACCTCGCCACTGGAATTATCACTCAGATCTTCCAGCAGGACCCAGATTTGGAAGTGGTCGTCGATTGTACAAATCGTGATCAAATCCTGCAGTGGGTCCCTATGAGATTTCCCTACAGCGGAAAACACACAAAACACTTATTTTAATACTTCCTTGCATAGTGAAGATTTTCATCAGCTACGTAACGGTGTTCACCTGTTTTCGCTGTTTTTAGCCAAGTGCACAGGCGGAGGCTCGAGTGGGGTGTCTGTCCTCCAGACTCCAGGCCTCAGGGTGCTGACCTGTCTGCTTTTTTCCTCCTGTTTTGCTCACAGGGTGGGCGGTGTTCTTGTGCACTAGGTCCATTTGTGTGTGTGTGTGTGTGATGTTAGCATCAGTGGGAGTGCTTCTTTCTTCTTTCCCTGTATTCTTCCCCTGCACTGCAAAGATATCCCCAGCTCCGGGATTGCCACAACCCAGGTCACGGAGCAGGATTCCAAGACGGCCTCGGGATTCCCACTCTGCCGCAGAAACTCCCACGCCTCCCCCGTGGGTGTGCAGAACGTCAAGAAGAGTCCGATGCCACTCCAGGATCAGCCACGACCCCGTTGCCTTTGAGTGCATCAGGAGGGAGACGGCCCAGGCTATCCTCAGGGGGCCGGGGCCGACCCAGCTGCAGGAGCCTTCAGGAGTAAGGGAGACAGCAGCCATCCCAGGGCTGGAAGGCAGCAAAGCAATGGTGCCCAGGGGTCCGCGTGGCCCGGGGTCCACGTGGCGAGGAGCTAGGGCAGCTGGAGAAGCTGACAAGTCCATGTGGCCTACAGCTTCCGAGAGAGTGGGGTCCCCAGCCTTGCACCTCCAAGAGTGAGCTGAACTTTGCCAACAGCCTGAGCAAGCTTGGAGGAGGCGGTGAGGGTGAGGAGGGAGCTGCAGGTGCACCTCGGCAGCACCGGGGCCCCAGCCCACAGCAGCTCTGGGTGATGCTCTTGGGTGGTCGTGAGCCACTGCTCCGGCTTGGATGTGGTTTGCTCCCCAGAGGTCCGTGTGCTGGGAGCTTGGTCTCCAGAGTGGAGGTGTTGGGGAGGTGGAGCCTTCCCGGGTGGCATACGGTGGGAGAGCATCAGGTCACCGAGTTTCTGCCCCCATGGATGGACCAATGAGTTCATTCAAGTCTTGCAGCACCAGACTACTTCCCACAAGATGGC
Organism: Oryctolagus cuniculus; assembly: GCF_051225735.1. Taxonomy (NCBI): domain Eukaryota; kingdom Metazoa; phylum Chordata; class Mammalia; order Lagomorpha; family Leporidae; genus Oryctolagus; species Oryctolagus cuniculus. Next base: position 12,226,215 of record NC_142878.1, on the reverse strand, counting down.
CTGTTACAAGCGAGCCTGGTCCCTGCCTGACCCTCCCTTCTGCAAGGGTTGCCTGTCACTCTGCACACGCTGCTGCGTTGTGACGTCATCTGAGCAGGTGCCAGGGCCATGGCCTGGAGCCCCAGGAATTGCAGCTAAGCAAACCATTTGTTTTTTTAAGATTTATTTATTTGAAAGTCAGAGTTACATAGAGAGAGGAGAGGCAGAGAGAGAGAGGTCTTCCATCCGATGGTTCACTCCCCAGATGGCCGCAACGGCCGGAGCTGTGCTGATCCAAAGCCAGGAGCCAGGAGCTTCTTCCAGGTCTCCCATGTGGGTGCAGGGACCCAAGGACTTGGGCCATCTTCTACTGCTTTTCCAGGCCATAGCAGAGAGCTGGATAGGAAGTGGAGCAGCGGGGACTAGAACCAGCAACTATATGGGATGCCAGCACTTCAGGCCAGGGTGTTAACCCGCTTTGATTCTTTACGTTTTTCATTTTTGTTTTAACTTGAGAGGCAGAGAGACTGACAGAAAGAGAGCCAGCTCCCACTGTCCACATACCTGCAACAGCCCTGGGCTGGGCTGACGGCCGAAGCCAGGGGCTGGGCACACGACCCCGGTCTCCCGCGTGAGTGGCAGGGGCTCATCTGTTTAGGCCATGACTGCTGCCACCAGGGTCCGCATTAGCAGTAAGCTGAAGCCAGGAATTAGAGCCAGGCACTCTGATGGTGGGACTCGGGCATCTTATCCACCAGGCCAAACGCCTGCCCCAAGCCTCGTTTCTTTATAAGGTAGCCAGCCTCAAGCATTTTGTTCTAGCAACAGAACGTGGACTGAGTCGCACCTTGTGGTGGTGATTTGTTATGGAGCAGTGGAAAACACTCATGCGCTGAGTGTGGTCTGTGCTGTTGCTTTGTTAGATGGTTCTTGCCCCAGAGACCTGTTTCCTGGCCACCTCTCTGCAGCGTGGAGCGAGTTCCCACTAAGCCCCTCCCTGCAGCTGCAGCCCCTCCCTCACTGGGCTCCCAGTGAGCGCACCCGCACCCGCAGCCCCGGTGCCTCCCACCACAGCCCTGGAGCACTGGCTCTCACGCTTTCCTGACCCTGCCGTCTCCCTCCCGCCCACCCGGCAGTGCTCTGAGTGCTTTAGAGCTGGCTGTCTGGAACCTCGTCCATTCCCATCAAGAACTGGATTCCGTCCCCTCCCCTTGTGCCTTGGTGAGACTCGTGACTGCAGATTTGCTGGGTAGCTCCGGAGGCTGAGTCATACATCCTGGTGCTTTCCTGGGACTGGTGCCCTTGAAGGAAGCCACCATGCTGAGAGGAGGTCCATGCGCATAAGGGTCCAGGCGGATAGCTGCTCGTGTCCCCCCCACCAGTCAGTATCAACCAACTCCTACGTAGCAGGAAAAGAGCCTGCAGTGGGTCCCAGCCCCAGCCCTCAAGTCTTCTGCCCGCACCGTCTTGCAAAACCAGAATATACCATGCACACTGGGATATTAATGTGGAGACAGCCAACACACAGAATGGCGCAAGGCTCCCTCCTGGCGCCCTGTCATAGCCACACCCACTCCCCTCCCCTTACACCCTTTCCCTAAACCTTGGCAAACACTAATCTAATCCCCATTTTTATAACTTTATCATTTCAAAAATGTTCCAGAAATGGAATCAGACAGTGTGCAACCATTTGAGATGGTTGGTTTTTACCACTGAGCATAATTCCCGGGTGACGTTGGTTTGTCAGTAGTCTTCCTGTAGCTGAGCTGTTGTGCAAGGTGTGCGTGCGTCACGGCTGGGTTAATCATTCGCTTGTGGAGGAACGCGGGGTCGGTTTCCACTTTGGGCCTGCTACAAATAAAGCTGTTGCAAACAGTCACATCCAGCGTAGCGCGCGAACATCAGCTTTTGTTTCCCAGGAGTGCAACTGCCGGGTCCTACGTTGGCTGCACGGTTCGTTGTAGGAGACGTCAGTGTTCCCTAAGCACCGTCTGAGCGAGCCAGTTAGAATTGTTAATTGCAATAGTATATATGTGCGATAGACTCTCCCAGCCCAAGCATCTGGGCGGGGGGGGGGGGGGAGGATAGCTAGGTGGTGTTGGGTAGATTCACGCTGTCATGCAAATCTGAAGCTGTACCCATTAAACAACAGCCCTCCCCCTCCACCCCGACCTGCCACCACACACTTCCTGTGTCTGAGTTTGACTGTTCAGGGTACCTCATGCAAGTGCAACCAGACAATATTTGTTCTTTTGTGGCTGGCTCATTTCACTGAGCGTAGAGTCTTCAAGGTTCAGCCCTGTTGGAGGCTGTGGGGGAACTTCCTTCTTTACAAGACCAAGTAACGTCCATTGTGTGTATACATCACACTTTGTCCGTTCGCCCACGGATGAACATGCGTGCTTCTTCCACATGTTGGCTTTGGTGAACGATGTCGCTCTGAGCGTGGGCCCACACCTGGCTCTTTAAAACTGCTGTCAGTTCTTTTGGGCATATAAATCTGGAGTTGGAATTGCTGGATCCCACGGTTATTCTATTTCTAGTTTCTTAAGAAACTGATGTGCTGTTTTCGCTAGTGGCTACACCAGTCCCCATTCTTCTCAAAAAAGCAGCACAGCTGTAATAGGACTTTAAAAAAGATTCATTTATTTATTTCAAAGGTAGAGCAAGAGAGAGAGAGAGAGAAAGAGAGAGAGAGGGAGAGCGAGTGAGCGAGCTTCCATCTGTTGGTTCACTCCCCAAATGGTCACAACAGCCAGGTTTGGGCCAGGCTGAAGCCAGGAGCCTGGAACTCCATCCAGGTCTCCCACGTGGGTGGCAGGGGCTCAGGTGTTTGGGCCACCCTCTACTGTTTTCCCAGGTGCATTAGCAGGACTTGGGATCAGAACAGGAGCAGCCAGGACTTGAACCTGAGCTCCCATGGAATGTCCTTGTTACAGGCAGAAGCTTAACCCACTGAGCCACAGCGCCAGCCACAGGTTGTTTGATTTTCCTGTGTTGTATTTTCCTTGCATTCCAGGAGTAAATCCCTCTTGGTTACGGTGCATAATCCTTTCCATATTCTCTCTCTCTCTCTCTCTCTCTCTCTTTTAAAGATTTATTTACTTATTTGAAAGTCAGAGTTACACAGAGAGAGAAGGAGAGGCGGGGGGTGGGGGCGGAGATCGGTCTTCATCCTCTGGTTCACTCCCCAATTGGCCACAATGGCCCTAGCTGTGCTGATCCAAAGCCAGGAGCCAGGAGCTTCTTCTGGGTCTCAAATGTGGGTGCAGGGGCCCAAGGACTTGAGCCATTTTCCACTGCTTTCCCAGGCCATGGCAGGGAGCTAGATCAGAAGTGGAGCAGCCGGGACTTGAACCAGTATCCATATGGGATGCCGGCACTGCAGGTGGTGGCTTTACCCACGCAATGCCACAACGCCCCCAACATAGTTCCTTTTTAAAAATATTTAATTTATTTAAATTTTATTTGAAAGAGAGGGACAGACAGGGGCACACATAGGCAAGATTTTTATATATATATGGGGGGGAGAGAGAGAGAGAGAGAGAGAGAGCAAGCTTCTATTATGCTTTGTTTGACTCCCCAAATGCCTGCAACAGCCAGAGATGGGCCAGGCCAAAGCCAGGAGCCAGGAACCCCATCCAGGTCTCACACATGGGTAGCAGGGGCCCAAGTCTTGCATTGTTTTCCCAGATGCATTAGCAGGGAGCTGGATCAAAGCAGAGCAGTCAGGATTCAAACTGGCGCTCTGATAAGGGATGCCAACATTGCAGGCAGCAGCCCAACCCGCTCCCCACAAGGCTACCGCACCATTTTTGATTGTAGGTATTCTGATAGGTGTGGACTGTGGACCACTCTCTCGTAGAGATTTTCACTTGCTTCCCAAATGGCTGGACGCTGAGTGATGTTTTCATACGCATCAGCCCCACTGCTCTCTCAAAGACAGGAATGAGAAGGTCAGTTTTGCTGTGTTCCCACAGGTCGTTGAGGCTTTGTTCTTATCCTTCTTTTTTTTCAGTCTGTTTTCTCTCAAGGATGAACTACATTGACCCACGCTCCAGCTCACCGATCCTACCCTCTGTCATCTCTGTTCCACCACTTGGTCCCTCCCCCACATTTGTATTGCTTTTATGGTGTTTCGATTCTGCAATTAGCTCTTTTAAAAATATAGTATGCATTTCTGTGCTCAGGCTTTCCATTTCTTTCCACTTGTTTCAAGAGAGTTTGTAATGAACGGCTGAGCCGCTGTCACTATGATCGCTTTACAATCGTTGCCAGATGATGCCCACTTGGGACCCACCCCCGTGTGAGCATCAGTTGTTCTCTCTCTGAAGTTGCGGTTTCTCTTGTTCTTGCTGTGAGGGGTGATTTCCTGTCAGAGCCTGCAATTTGGGCTCTTTTGTCGGGAAACTCCGGGTCCTTTGTACCCCTTTGTGTCAGGAGGCAGCCACCCTGCTCAAGTGCAGGTGCGACCTGCTCTTGTGGTCTGGTTGCAGGGACTTCTGATTTCCAGTCTCTGCTGAGCGCTTTCAGTTCCCTGGGCTCTTCACACGTAACTGGCGCTTCTCTGGGTCCCCGCAGGTGCTCTTTGTGGGGCGGGGTGGAGGGAACTCTCTCAGACTGCCTGGTGCCTCCCGGCAAAGGAAGAGGGTCCCCAGCTCACTGAACACTTAGGGTGGTGCAGCCACTCCCTGGAGGGAGCGCCCTCCTGTCAGGTGCCACCTGCTGCCTGCCGCATTTGTCTCACCCCAAGGGAGGGGGTAGAGGCACAGACCTGCAGGGACAAAGAAGCTCCCAGGACGGGAGCTTGTCACAGCAGCATCCCAGTTGCTGATGTCTCCCTTGGGCCCCCAGGGAGCGTGCACTGCGTCTCCAGCTGTGGAAGGGGCCTCCCAGGTCCCCTCAGAACACTCTCCCCCGCCACTGACTGTCAGCAGGGGCTCTGCTCAATCCCCCTCCCCCGGTCTTGTCCTCCCTGGATTATTATTTTTTTTTTTTTTGGACAGGCAGAGTGGAGAGAGACAGAGAGAGAGAGAGAGAGAGAGAGAGAGAGAGAGAAAGGTCTTCCTTTTGCCGTTGGTTCACCCTCCAATGGCTGGCTGGTGCGCTGCAGCTGGCGCATCGCGCTGATCCGAAGCCAGGAGCCAGGTGCTTCTCCTGGTCTCCCATGCGGGTGCAGGGCCCAAGGACTTGGGCCATCTTCCACTGCACTCCCGGGCCACAGCAGAGAGCTGGACAGGAAGAGGGGCAACCGGGACAGAATCCGGCGTCCCGACCTGGACTAGAACCCAGTGTGCCGGTGCCGCAAGGCGGAGGATTAGCCTAGTGAGCCGCGGCGCCGGCCCTCCCTGGATTTTAAAAACTCAACTACAGCATCAAATGGCGCAGGCACTATTTCGTGCAAGAAGGAGGTGCCAAACCTGGGGGTGCCCAGCAAATTGGCCTCCTGTGGCTGGGAAAACACTGACCAGCAGCTGAATGGTCCCAGGGTTGTTGCCAGGGCCAGGGGAAATTCTTTCCCATTACTGTGGTTCAGATGTACCCCCCAAAAAAGCCTGTGTTAGAACCCTGATAGCCAATGTAGCAGTGTTGGGAGGTGGGGGCAAGTGAGAGGGAGATTAATTTTATCTCCTGGGGGGTTCTTGATTGGAGGGTGGGTCTGGCTGCCTTTCTCATGCTCACCCTCACCCTGTCTTGCCCTGCTGCCTCCTTCTATGGGATGGTGCCAGGCTCAGGCGCCCACCGGATACCTGGCCAGACGCAGAGCCAGCATCCAGAACCACGAGCCACGTAAATCTCTGCTGCTTATTAGTCACCCAGTCTCAGATATCCCGGTATAGCAGCGCAGGACAGACCAAGGATCCCTGGGTGCTCCTGTCACGGAGATGGGAGCATGGGGTCGAGGGAGGCCAAGGAATGTCCCGGGGAGCCACGGCCCACACCGAGGGGGCATCTTGGACCTGGTGGCTTGGCCAGGTTGCGTGTGGGCCTCACCGCTGCAGCTCGGCTCACCTCCAGCGCAGCTCGCGCTCCCAGGAACGTGCAGGTCAAAGGCCGTCGTCTCGTCCCCCATGAGCTCATTCTCGGGCCCACTCTGGTCCTGAGCACCCCGATGCTCGGGGCTGGACGAGGTCATCGGGAGTCCCTCCAGGAACTTGTTCTGGCAGGGCGGCATGCAGGCTGCCTGGGTTGGGAGGAGAGGGAGTGGCAATGGTTCTCAGGACACGGCGGGGTTCCAGGGACTGGACTCTCCTCCAAGGCCGAATGGGCTGAGCTGTGTCCACGCAGAGTTCACATGCAGAAGCCCTGTCTTCTAGGGTGGCTGCATTTGGAGAGGCGAGCTTGAAGGAGGTGAGGTAAGACGAGCTCACGAGGGTGGGGCCTATTGTCTGATTGGCATGCTTGTAGGAGGAGGGGATGAGGACAGGGACACACACAGAGGGAAGACCCTGGGAGGACACCGTGCTTCCCAGGGAGAGAGGCCTCAGAGAACCTGGCCCAGACCGCCGCCTCCAGGACTGCGCACGGACCATTTCTGTTGCTTGGTCATGAGGGATTGCGTCATGGAAACTGTGGCAGATGAAGTTGAGGGGTGACCCTGACAGATTGTCTAGGGGTTCTGATGTGTGATATATGGGCAGGTGGGTAGTTTAGGTCTGCTGAGCGGAAGTTGCAAGCCTCCATCCTCCTACTTGTCAATCAAAATGCCCCATTTCCTGGGATGCATCTGCTTCATCTGGGAGCTAAGGGGAACGCCATGAAATACGGATGCTGGGCTCCACGGGGGACTTGCTGAGATACCGGAAAATTCCCAGGGGGCTTTCATGAGAAGGGGCCAGCATTGAGGGAGGCACTTTTCTTTTCTTTTTTCCTGATGGTTTGACCATTTATTTCTGAGTTGGGATTCAAGTCTAGCTCAATAATAACTTCTAGTAAAACATGGAATCCAAAACAGAATCCATACGACTCAAAACCCACTGTTGTAATTCTAACAAGATAATTAAAACTGATGCCCAGAGCCCAATAGAACCTCAAGAGAATTCAACACATCTGACTGGGCAGAGGGCTCAATTTTTTCTATTGCCCATGTTTCCATTTTTTTTCCCCCAAAGACACTTTTTATTTAATGAGTACAAATTTCATAAGTACAACTTTAGGAATATAGTGATTCTTCCTACCATACCCACCCTCCCACCCCACTTCTACCCACCTCCTCCTCCCTCTCCCATTCCCTGTCCCATTCTCCATTAAGATTCATTTTCATTAACTTGATACGCAGAAGACCAACTCTATACTAAGTAAAGATTTCAACAATTTGAACATGCATATTTACAAAAAGAGAACATGTTTTACAGTTAATTCTCATAATACAACTCATCGAGGACAGAAGTCCTGCATGGGGAGTAAGTGCACAGTGACTCCAGTTGTTAATTTATCAATCAACACTCTTATGTATATCATCAGTGATCACCCAAGGCTCTTGACATGAGCTACCTAGGCTTTGGAAGTCTTTTGAACCTACAAACTCTGTCAGTATTTAGACAAGGCCATAAGCAAAGTGGAAGTTCTCTCCTCTCTTCAGAGAAAAGTGCATCCTTCTTTGATGGTCACTTCTTTCCACTGGGGTCTCACCCACAGAGGTCCTTCATGTAGGATATTTTTTTGCCACAATGCCCTGGCTTTCCCATGCCTGAAATGCTCTCATGGGCTTTTCAGCCAGACCAGAATGCCTTAAGGGCTGATTCTGAGGTCAGAGTGCTATTTAAATTGATTGCTATACTATAAGTCTGCTGTCTGGACTACCCATTTTAGAACATTCTTTCCTTTTAAATTCTGTTATTATTACCAGACATTGAACTGATACCTTTAACACTTAATCCTATCTATAGGATCACTTTAACACTTAATGTGGTCACTTTTACACTTAAGATGGTAATTTTACCACCCAGCTTAATAGGATTTGAGGTCCCACGGCAAGTTTTTAAACTGTATCCTTAGAAGTCCATAGGAATGTATGCAAACTATACAGCCTTACAGTTATAAACTTCTTCGGGAGGCACTCTTGCCAGGGACCACAGTTGCAGGTACCACACAGGGGCTCTCCTTCCCCCACCACTCCCTCTTTGGGCAATCCTCTGTCCCACTGCCCACTCACAACAGATATTCTCTGTGTGGGGCAACCCATGACCACATGTGGGTATGTGTTCACTTCCTCACTTTGCAAGTAAAATTTGCTATCACTTGGTGCACCTGATATGTGTGTGCACTTAGAATGCTTGCCTTTGTGCAAGACAAGGACCTGGAGTAAAAATTAAAACACCTTGGTTGACCTCAGTCCTAGGGAAGTGGTGCTCAGGGTTGGGGGCTTACAGAAAGAAGAGGCTTGGGAGTGAGACTCAGCCCCCTTACCTCTCCATGGATAGACACAGCCTGGATTGATGCCATGGAACTAATCATTCTCGTCTCCTCCTCCAAGCCTCTGAGCCCCTAGGAACTGTCAACAAGAACCCAGATGCCCTGGCCATCCTGGTCCACACCTCCCAGGGCAACCCTGGAGGTCTCTGTGGAAATGTTTAAATATTGCAGGTGTTCATGTGTTGTCCTGCACATGATTATGGCTACCAAGACAGTCACTCTCTCTGATCATGACCCCAGCACCTCACATGGAAACCCACCAAGGCTCCAACCTTGGCTCTGGGGAGCATGGGCCTTATCCTGGCAGCTTCATGGTGTCTACACTGTGCTCAGGGCTGGGTAGAGCGTGGTCACCTCCGACATCCCCTATGGAGTGTGTTGGTGCCCTCTGCATCAGAGAGCTGCTCCCACAGAAGTGGAATATTATGCCTGTGATGCCTTGTCCACCGAGGCCTGGCAGGAGTGAGTGGTCCCCAGCCCCTGGGCTGGCCATGGGCCTGGTAGTGGGGAGGGAGGAGGCAGTGACCCAGGGTGAGAGACACCAGATGTGACACAGAGCAGCCAAGGCCTGGAGGAAGCCAGAGGGCTGAGGGTAAGGAACTTGTGTGAGCTTTGCCACAAGAGGGCAAGTCCCCTGCTGGCCTTGGCCAACCCAGCTCCTCCCTGCTCGCTTGCAGTTCTCAGTATCACCGTAGAATGCACTGGAAATGCAATGTCCTGGGGTGAGGCGGGACGACCCGGACAGCCAGGGCAATGTTCTCATCCCTCCTAGAACAGGGTGTCCTACCGGGCTGGAGCTCAGCGGTCCCAGTGGCCCCCAGATACCAAGGACAAGGCTGTGGGGGCCTCAGCTCTGGTGCGAGCAGGCCCCCCCCCCGGGCCAGATTCCACCTGCCCTGGGCAGCCTTCCTGAACCCTGGGGCACGGGCTCACCATGAATCCCAGCAATGACCTCTGACCTTTGCAAATATGGACGTTTGACCCACAACTGTTGAAAACATTAGAATGAGGCAGGCTGTGTCTACCAGTGGCCATGCCCAAATTACTCACAATGGAAGCAGCCAGTCTGCTGGCCTCAAACTGATCAATACCCTAGGCCTTAAATTATGGGCATCTCACAGTGACTTCCGTATACACTAGGAGGGCTCTTACAGCCATGGGGAGGTAAACACAGCCAGGCTCACCAGCCCCACACGCCAGGACCTACGCCGGGCCCAGGGCCCCTCCTAGTACAGAGCACAGCACCTGTTTTGTCCTGTGACGCCGGGTGACCAGATGGGCCACGGGGACCCGAAGCCACCCCCGCCCTGCACTGCAGGACGGCCTCCATCGCTCTCCCAGTACAGGTGCTCCCCACTCCCTTTAGGGGCTCAGCTCTGGCTGGACCTGCAGGCTCACCCTTAATCCAGATTTAGGGTGCTCCAAAGTGCAGGAGGCTTAAGCCTGGAGAATGGAGCAGGAGTAATAACATTTGAGCTTAGTGTGAAGTTAATTCTTTCTAGTATTTGGGGTCTGGGGATTTCCTTTTTTTTTTTTAAAAAAAAGTTTATTTTTATTTATTTCAAAGGCACAATGACAGAAAATTGAGATAGAGATGGAAAGACAGAAAGGGGGGTGGGGAGACATACTCCACCCAGTGGTTCAATCTCCAAATGCCTGTAACAGCGATGGCCAAGCCAAGTCAGGAGCCAGAAGCTCCAGCCAGGTCTCCCACGTTGGTAGCAGAGACCCAAGTACCAGAGCCAGCATCTGCTGCCTCCCAGGTGCATTAGCAGGGAGCTGGATCAGGGGCAGGCGGAACTCGGTTCTAGGTGTTCTGATAGCGGATGTAGCTGTCCAAAGCGGGGTGTAACCTCTAGTCGCCCAGGCCTGGGGTCTAGAGATTTCTAAAGGTGCACTTAGTGACTGGAGTGCCCGGTGCCTGTTTCTACAGAGGTTCCCGGCAGCCACTCTTACCCCAGGAATAACCTGCTCGCTGAAGTCTCCCAACCCTGGCTCTGCGTTAGGTGCAGCTACTGCAAGATTTTTCCTTGGTTGGCCTCAAAGCAGTGACACTTCTCTGTGTCCAGAGAAGCAAATATACACACTTTTAAGGGACAGATTACAGAGCAACACGAAGAGGAAGAAGAAGGAGAGACACACACATAGGCAGGAAGAGAAACAAGGGAGAGATAGAGTGAGGAAATCATATGATTTAGGCAATCATATCAGGTGGTAAAAATGATGTCTAGTGAAACCAGCGGCCACCGCTCCTACAAGTGACACAAAGACACAGCCTGGGCTGCCTCATTCAGCTCCGGGCAGACAGAACAGGCCCATGGCGGGTTTTTTACTGGCTGTCTCCAGGTTATCTCAGGCGTCTTTCCACCATGGAGAGCGAGGCAGCCACGGCCACACACAGTCGGCCCTCTGCGTCCGTGAGCCCACATCTGTGGATTCTACGAACAGGAGACCAGAAAGGTAATGGTGTCTGCACTGAACCGGCATGGACTGTTCCTCCTGTCATCATTCCCTAAGGAACACAGTGTAACAGCCATGTTCACTTCACAATGCATTGATTGAGGCAATTCAAGGTGTGCGCGGGGCGTGCAGTGGGGCGGGGTTGTTTGACACAGCAGTTAGGCAGCTTGGTTGGGACACTCACATCTCAAATCAGAGTGCCTGGGTTCGAATCCAGGCTTTGCTCCCAATTCCAGCTTCCTGCTAATGCATATCATTGAGTTCTTAGTTCCTGGATATTGTGGGATTTGGGAGAGTGAACCAATGGATGGGAGGTTCTCTCTCTCTCCCTCTCCTTCTCTCTCTCTCTCTCTCATACACACACACATGCACATACGCACAATTTTTTTTAAAAAAGATTTATTTGTTTATTTATTTGAGAGGCAGAGTTAGAGAGAGAGGGAGAGACAGAGACCTACACACAGAGGGAGACCTTCCATCCACTGGTTCACTCCCCAAATGGTTGTGACGGCTGGACTAGGCCAAGAGAAGCCAGGAGCCAGGAGCTTCTTCCTGGTCTCCCATGTGCGTGCAGGGGCCCAAGGACTTGGGCAATCCTCCACTGCTTTCCCAGGCCATTAGCAGGGTGCTGGATCGGAAGTGGAGCGGCCAGGAATTGAACCAGCCTCCTTATGGGATGCCCTGGCATTGCAGGCAGTGGCTTCACCCACTGTGCCACAATGCTGGCCCCACAAATTAAAAAAAAATTTTAGTTAGATTTTAAAAATTAAGGATACAGGAGGATTGTGCAGGGTCTATGCAAACACCACACCATGCTATAAAAGAAAGTTGGGCACCCATGGATGTGGGTATCCAAAGGTTACCGTGCAGCCAGTTCCCCTGCGGGTGCCAGGGGACACCCGTATTCGGCACCTGAGTCAATCAGAGTGGTGATGTCATTCTCCCTGGAGCCATCCTTCCCATGGCCTTCCCCTGCTGCCAGGCACTTCAGCTGCTCGCAGTTTGAGCTCTGTAACCCGTACTTCAGTGAGAACCTTACTCGGAGCCGGGGACCGCACGTGCACTGCCCTCGGAGGCAGCTGCCCCTGGGGGGCACTTTGTGTTTCCCTACAGCTGCGCTCGCTTCACCCGCAGTCATGGCAAAGTGGTCTCTGCCCCTTGCAATTTCCTCTTCTCCAGACATTCATCAAAAAGCAAATAAATTGCATCTAAAACTTCACCACCGGAGATAAAAAAATTACCATTGTGTGACCACCCTTTCTCCCACCTCGTAACACACACACACACACACACGCACACACACACTTACAGTAATATCAGACGTGCATTAGGACAATTTTAAACGCCTTTCCTAATGTGGTCATTTTCTTTTGAGCCCCTCAACTGCCCACCTCACCTCCGGGCACTGATGTCCTTAATCTCTCATGGACTTCTGGTTAAACACAGTAGATTGAACATGTGCATTAACCTCTGCTCCTGCCCCAAACCCCACTAAAATGACAGCAAATGGATGACAAAAGCATTATCCCTAAAGGACAAAGAGATCAGCAGAACAACGGCATCGAGGAAGCTGGGAGGCAGGAGGGGCACCCAGCACCCCCTGGCTTGGCAGAGCGGCAAGAGCGGGGCCCCGACTCCTCAGCGGGAAGCTCAAATGCACCTGACAGTTCTGGGAAAGCTCGGGATCTGGGGACATCGAAACCCTTGGGAGAACACGAAAACAGGGGCTGTCACGAGGCAGCCTGCTAGGCAACCAGGTCTCCATAGGCTCCATCTGCTGCCAAGTGGCCTCAGGGCCCTACCTGATGGGAGATGATGCTTGCTCCTGCAGAGGCCAAGTCCCAGGCCTGCGGATGTGGGAGCTGCAGGCACAGCCGCCACGCTGGACACGGGCACTGGTCAGGGGAGACACTTGGCCCTGGCTCCCTGCACAGCCCTGGGAACCTGGGAAGCAGCTTTCTCCTCTCTGCGCGAAGCACTCTGCAGACAGTGTAGACTGATGCTGGCAGGCCCCAAATACCGGGTCCTGTAGACCCCCCATCTCGCTGGTCAGGCACATACTCAGGGCCCCAATTCTCCATTGATTTTTATTTTATTTTATTTATTTGAAAGACAAAATTATGGAGAGAGAGAGAGCCAAGTCTTCCATCTGCTGGTTCACTTCCCAAATGACCACAATGGCCAGAGTGGAGCTGATCCAAAGCCAGGAGCCAGGAGCTTCTTCCAGGTCTCCCATGTGGGTGCAGGGGCCCAAGGACTTGGGCCATCTTCTACTGCTTTCCCAGGCCACAGCAGAGAGCTGGACAGGAAGTGGAGCAGCTGGGAGTCAAACCGGCACCCATATGGGATGCCGGCACTGCAGGCTGGGGCGTTAACCCACTGTGCCACAATGCTGGCCCCAAGGCTCCAATTCAGAGCACTTGAGAGGATCACCAAGCAGGCAGAACAGACAAAACAAATCACATGGGAAGTGCTGAAGACACAATGTCAGGAGAGAATAAAACAGTCCTTAAGGTAGGACGAATACCTCCAGCGAGTAAAGAGGGATAGATTTAGAGAGAAAACAACACCTACGGAGATGGATCATCAACAGCCAATTCAACGTAAGGAGTGTCAGGAAAAGTAAAGGAAGTCTCCCAGAAGATCGGATCAGACAAAGTGAAGGAAATTAGGCCTCGATCCAGCAGGCCCAACAGCTGAAGGCCAGGCGTTGCAGAAGACAAGATAAAAAGAAAAAAGCAGAGAAACTGGGGGACGGAGGGAGGTGGGGGGATTTTAGAAATAGTGTAATACCGCTTCCTGGATTTCCAGATTGGGGGCACACATCAAACACCCACACAACAGACTTTTTCTTTTTTCAATTTTTTGACGGGTAGAGTTATAGACAGTGAGAGAGAGACAGAGAGAAAGGTCTTCCTTCCTTTGGTTCACTCCCCTAATGGGTGCCATGGCTGACGCTGCGCCGATACAAAACCAGGAGCCAGGTGCTTCCTCCCGGTCTCCAATGCGGGTACAGGGACCCAAGCACTTGGGCCATCCTCCACTGCCTTCCTGGGGCCACAGCAGAGAGCTGGACTGGAAGAGGAGCAACCAGGACTAGTACCTGGTGCCCCAACCGGGACTAGAACCAAGGGTGCTGGCACCACAGGCGGAGGATTAGCCAAGTGAGCCGTGGTGCTGGCCTAGACTGTTTTTAACTAGAAAAAAGTATTAAGGTGCATCATTTTTAGGTTTTAGTACACAAGAGATGGAGTGATGACATTCAGAGGGAAATAAACCAGTCACGTTCAAAGCCAGCATGAGGGGCCGGTGCCATGTTGCAGTGGGTTAATCCTCCGCCTGTGGCGCTGGCATCTCACATGGGCACTGGTTCTAGTCCCGGCTGTTCCTCTTCCGATCCAGCTCTCCTCTATGGCCTGGGAAAGCAGTAGAAGATGGCCTAAGGGCTTATGCCCCTGCACCTTCATGGGAGATCAGGAGGAGGCACCTGACTCCTGGCTTTGGATCGGCGCAGCTCCAGCCATTGCAGCCATTTGGGGAGTGAACCAACAGAAGGAAGACCTTTGTCTCTGTCTCTCTCCCCTCTCACTGTAACTTTACCTATGTTGCTGTTGATTTCTCAACAATGTTGCAGTGGATTCATTTCTGAGAGGAGGAGCATGGTGGGGGCAAGAGGCGCTGAGTCACCACACAGAACCTGGGAGTTGAGGCAAGCAGCCCGTTTATTTGAGTTAGTACTACTCGTTTATTTGAGTTAGTACAACAGCTTATATAGTCAAGACCAGCCAATCTGGTCAAGGGGCTGTCTATGCCCCAACCAATCACAGCCTGTTGTAGGCAGTTTCCAAAGCCATCCAATCACAACCTGTTGCCAGGCAGGCTCTTGTTGCCAGGCAGTTTCTGAAACCATCCAATCATGGCCTGCCATCAGCCAGGCTCTGTTGTCATATGGTTTCCTCTGTTGTCATGTGGTTTCTGAAGCCATCCAATCACGGCCTGTTGCCAGGCAGTTTCTGTTGTCAGTGGCCATCTTGGCATGACCTTTTCACCTCAGTGGCCATCTTGGCATGACCTTTTCACCTCAGCGGCCATCTTGGCATGACCTTTTCACCTCAGTGGCCATCTTGGCATGAATTTTTCACCTCATTCCACCACATACCTCTCAAATAAATAAACAAAATCTTAAAAAAAAAATGCCAGCATGAAACCATGGTGGACACTGGGTCTGGTGGCTAAGGTGCCAGCTAGGGAGCCAGCATCCTGCATGGGGACGCCTGGTGCAGCTCCCAGCTCTGGCTTGTGATCCCACTTCTGCTCAAGTGCACCCTTAGAGACAGGGGAAGACTCAGGTAACGGGGCTCCATGTGGGAACCCTGGATCTGCTCCCCACTCCTGGCCTCAGCCCCAGCCTGGCCATGGATGTTGCAAGCATTTGGGGTAGCAGACCAGAAGAATAAAGGCTCTCTCTCTTTCTTCCTCTCCCTCTCAAATAAATAAATAAATAAATACTTTTTTTTTTTTTTAAATCATGAATCAAAATGGTACGGCACTTCTCAGAGAGCACTGAGGGCTGAACTGGTGGAGCAACGCCTTTGGTGTTTTGAAGGAAATGATTTCTTGCCTGACAGTTTATACTCAACCAAACTATCCGTCAGATATGAAGGTTGAATAAAATCATTTGCATCTATGTAATAACTCAAAGAATTTTAATTTCCGTACATTCTCGTCAAAAGGCGGTTGAGCACTAAGTATGGAAGCAAACCAAGAGAGAGGGAGCAATGGGGCCAGGGAGCAGGCAGGGGGCTGTCCCAGGGAGATGAGCCCCAGTGCTACAGCTGTGGCAACCAGACAGAAGCTGACGCGTCCCCAGGAAGCAAATGGAGGGCACATGTCACCAATATGGCAATATGGAGACTGAGAGTCCGGGTCAGGCATTAAATGAATTAAATAAAGGAAGATCCGGCAAGTAACAACTCCAGGCAAAACAAAAAGCTGGAAGGGGCTTACAGCAATGTTTTATGAACTGTAAACACAATGTCTCAAAAACACTAGAGACTGATTTACTGCAGCGTATGGCACTATTGAGGGGCATGGCTGAGGCCTGAGGAGGGCTAGCGTGCAGGACCTGGGTCTTTGTTTTCCTTAATAGAAAGTCGGTGAATAATGTCTGAAATCGTGGGATCAGAAAATCAAGTTAAAATCATGTTATTTAGAATAAAGAGGTAAATAACAAAGAAGCAGACGGATGAACTGAAAGTGATTCTTTCTGAGCCAGAGAACGAAAAGGAAGGAAGGCACAGGCATCGGTATTTTTTATTGTGGGTCAAGAAACGGTCTGATGCTAAACATTAAAACCAAAATTGAAACAGGCTAACTGTGTCACATCTATGCTTCCTCTCAGTGTTCACAGCAACATTCATAGGAGAGAGGAGACACAGATAGAAGCTTCTCTATACCCGTATTTATGTTTTGTTTAATGACAAAATTACATCAGAGTGTATACGCTTGTCTACGTCTTCTGCATCCTATTTTCCACAGCATATTATGGGTAGCCTTCCAAAGTAACTGGTATTGACCTCAAGTTTTCGGTGGTTGCCTATTATTTCCTGGTAGGCATCTACCGTGTTGTATTGAGTTATTTCCTCTTCTAAAGGGCGTTGACTTTACTTTCAGGTTTCCCAAAACAGTGCTTGAAAAAATATTTCTACATGTTAGAGCTCTCACTTCGAAGGGCTAGGTTCCAAGAAGAGCAGGTGCCGGTCCAAGGGTACGTGTGGTTTATTTTAGAGATACGGCTAGATTGATCTCCACAAAGTACTCCAGCAATGAACGAGAAGATGCGTTTTGCAATGTCTTTTCTCCTGTGCTCTACTGAGATTTCATTATTTCCTTCACATAGGTCTTCATGCTTCTGCTAGTCTTGCTATCAGGTGTCTTATTGATTATTTTGCAACTTGATTGGAATCGTTTTCTAATTGAATATGCTTGAAGACAGGAAATCCACGGTTTTCTTCTATGTTGAATCAGTATCTGGCAATTCTGCCGAGCCCTCTTACTAATGCTAACAGCTTGTTTGCTGATTTTCCTGGATTTTTATGGGCAGAGAATTTTTTATTCTTCCCTGTGTTTATACTACTTCTCTCTTTCTTGTCTTGCTACGTTTCTGCACTGGTTAGAACTCCAGAAAATGTTGTGCAGTTGTGGGGATAGTAGACATTTTTGCTCTGTCCTTGGCGTCTGTAAGAATGTTTCCAGTGTTTCTCTGTGTCATCTTGGGGAGCCGCTGGTAGACATCTGTCGCGAGGTTAGAGGGGTTGCCTGTGTTCTTCGGTTGCTATGGGCTTGGGTTTGCTTGTTTCTGTGTTAAGAAAGAATGGTTACCAAGCATTGTGAAGGGTGTTTGTGCCTGGGTTTCTTCCTTTTTCCCCTACTAAGATGGACCATATGGTTTTGGCCACTATTGAGATGATCGTGGAGCGTCTCTTTGCTAATCTGTTAATGTGCTTAACTCTGTGGGTGGATTTTCCAGTGCTGAGTCATCCTTGCATTCCTGGGAGAAAGTTGGACCCATGTTGGCCTCATGGTGTGGTTCTTTAAGAACTTCACTTGGTGCATTCTCTATTTTCATTTAATTAAATTGAATTAATTTATGGGACAGGCAGAGAGAGACACAAAGACAGGCACAGACAGACAGAGAGGTCTCATCTGGTAGTTCTGCAAAAACCTACAGCAGCAGGTGCTGGGCAAGGCCAAAGCCAGCAGCTTGGAAATGAAACCAGGTCTCCCAAGAGAAAGGGGGGGACCCAACTCCCTGAGCCATGGCTGCTGCCTCCCAGGGTGCCCTTAGCAGGATGAGCGGAGCTGGGACTTGAACCCCAGTATTCCAGTAAGGGACACAGGTGTCCTAAGCAGCTCAATGGCTGCACCAAAGTGCCCATCCCCGTTGCCACATTCGTGATGAGTCTGTCTCCTTTCACAAATGAACGGGCCCCGCTGCCTTCTCCCGCCCTGGCTTTGATGAAAGAATTGTGCCAACTTCATGAAACCCCGTAGGGAAGGTCTCCATGCTTTTTCTATGGTCGGAAACTTGAAGAAGTGCTGGGACTAAGCCACAGGTCTGGGACAGAGAGGGAGCAGCTGCTGAGGACAGGAGACCTCCACAGAGCCCAGGAGCAGGCAGGAGCCCGGCCGAGGGAGGGGAGCAGGAGAAGCAGTACCTTGGGTTCAGTCCTAAGCCCTGTGGGACTTTAAGAAGCAGCGTTCCTGGCCAGATCTGCATTTTTAAAAATGGACTCTTTTCAAACGGTTGTGAGTTGCATCGACCTTCCAGCTGGCTGGGAGATCATGGTTTGGCGGTGACGGGAGCTGGGAGCCCCAGAGCACAAAGGCATCTCAGGGCTCCCAGGCCTTTGACTTTGTGTCTTGCTGCTGGCGTCCTGAGACCAGAAACTGGGAGAAAGACCAGGTGTGGGAAACAGAGCGGACCCCGGCTGTCAGAGGCTTGCAGCTCTGAGCTGTGCGGGTGGAGTCAGCTCTGACGATGGGCACAAGGAATGGAGCCCTGAGGGCAGCCAGCGCTGCAGGTGCCCCTGGGCATCCGGGTGGGGTGCTGAGAAGAGAGGAGGGCTGAGCAGAGCCATCCATCGGGTCTGCAGCCACTGCAGCCTGTGTGCACGAGGCCAGACCCCGCGGGCGGCTGAGGATTTGTGTGAGGGCGCCAGGAGGAAAACCAGGTCAGCAGGACGACCCTGACCTGCTTCTAGGCCACTGAAAAGGAACCTGGAGAAGGCTCACGCGCGGGGTACGCCACCCTCCCAGCAGCTCTGGCCGGAAGCCCGAGGTTGCCTGGTTCTGTCTGCCCCACCTGCCTTACCCCAGGCTCCTGTGCACCCACTCAGCTGTAATTCAGAGTCTTGGCAGGGTCAGGCCCCCGCCCTGCTCCAAGCTGCCGCTGTCCAGCAGGCCGGCTCCCCTTCTGCCCTGCTCCTCCAGCTAGTCCACTTCCGGAGCCTCCGTGGTCCTTTTCTCCTGCAGTGCAGACCACGGCGTGGGGACAAACCCCAGGCCCTTGAGAAGACTTCCAGGGCCGGCACAGTCGCCCTGTCCCCTCCCCTCCCGTCCCCTCCGCCTTCCTAGTCTTCTGAGAACGCCCTCACCCTGCTCCCAAGCCAAAGACTTTGCCCTGCCACTGTCTTTGCCTGGAAATCCTCCCCGCAGACCCCTGCACTCTGCTCCCTCCCTGCTCTCCGCAACCCCTCCCCCCACCCCCACCCCCAGCAGACCATCAGGCTCAGAACCCAGCACCCCAGGCGGTCCCTCCTCCCCGCCTTCTCTCCCTCCTTGGCACCTCCCAGCCACCAGCCAGCTGCCACGTGCTTTGTTGCTTCAGGTGTCAATCTCTCCTCCCCCAACCAGGCAGCTCCAGGAAGGCAGGGCTGTCACCTGCTGTTCCCCAGTGTCCCCAGCACTGGGTGCATACCACACGTGGCCCATCAGCCCATCAGAGAAGCTCAAACCATGGCAACTCAAAGGGATGGTAAGGGAAGGCAGGTGGCAGGCAGAGGCTGAACTTGCGGGTGGGAGATGTTCTGGGGAGGAAGACCCCCTTCCAAGTTCCTAACCAGATCCCAAGAGGCGGAGGCTGGGTCTCCACTCTTCGCACCTGCCTCCTGGGGTGCGAAGCCAGACGCACAAGTGGAGCGTGGCTTCACTTATAAGTGGACTTGGCCACTTATCCTTTACTGGACTTCTTTTCAGCTCTGGCAACAGGAGCGCACGGCCTTGTCCTCCGAGCCTCAGTTCCCTCCTCTGTACATGGGGTGGGGGGTGCTGACGGAGCCCAGAGGAGAGAAAGGAGGTCGGTGCCAAGGCTGACTCGCATCCAGCTCCCTGCCCCGTCTGTGCCTGGGGCACAGCAACACACCCAGGCCTGCACCACCAGCTGCCCTATAGAGGGGCAAGGCGGGCACCCCAGAAATGGGAAATGACAGGGAGACCCCCCCAGTGCAGCGTGGTGCAGACCAGCACCCAGCAGAGGGTACCCATGACTCAATGCCAAGGCCACAGGGGAGGAGGTACTCAATGATTGCGCGGGTTGGGAGCTGTGATCACCCCCAGGGGCTGGGGCCTGGGTGGGGATCCTGCTCTGAGACTCAGGGGACCCCGGACCACGGGAGGGAGGGGTGAGGCCAGGTGGCTCTCAGCTCTGGCTGTGCGTCTCTCTCAACAGCCAAATCCTTCCTACTTGGCTACCCTTTGCAGCCAGCACTTTCTCAAAGTGGATTTACTTTCAATCGCCATTTGCTAAATCTGCCCCCCTATAAACCTTGTGGGGAGGGAGGGATTAAGCCCGATTACAGATGTTTTAGGAGAGAGCCTGGGGCGCTGGGCTGGAGTCGGCAGCGGTCACCCGCACAGGTTCCACCGGGGCTGTCCCCGCTGCCGGCCTCACCCTGCACCGTGGGTGCTGCTGAGTGGGTCTCTCCAATTCTGCTCACCTGCACAGGGGTGGCCCCTTGCGGCAGGGTCCGGCTGCACCAGCGACGCCCCAGGCCGGCTCATGGGCTCCGTGAGGAAGATGAGCAGCTCCTTCAAGCGGGGCTCGCTCAAGAGCTCCACGTCGGGGTCCCAGAAGGTGAGTGAGCTTTGCGGGCACCCTGCGAGCAGACGGATGGAAGGCCAGTGGCACGCTGGTCTCCAGCTCTGTCACCCGGCCATCGGGTGGGCAGGGGCATCGGCGTGCGGAGCTCCTGCATCAGGCCCTCTGTTTGGGAGGTGACCTTGCATTTCCTGCCGCTGAGTCTGACTCCTGCGGTCTCTGCCGCCCCCACCTTCATGCTCTGTCTGCTCACCTGAGCCGGCAGGTGTGGTGTCTCCACGATGCTGGAGTCCCGCTGGACTCTGCCTTACCCTGGGCTGTGTGTCAGAGGCACTTGGGGGCTCTCGTGTGGGCTCAGGGGCTCAGCTGATGGCTCATGGAGTCACAGACTGGCAGAGGTGAGGGGACAGCCAACGCTTCTAACAGGGGGGCGGCCAGGCTGAGGCTACATGAGGATGAGGGCAGGGCAAGAGGCTCCCCAGAGGCCAAGCTGTGGGAAGGGCCTTGCCCTGCCTGGGGCTGACCCTTGCAGCAGCGCTAGGTTTGGACTCTGGGTGTGCTTTTCCCAGCCTTGGCACTGGAATCCTGAGTACCCAGGGCTTCCTTAAGTGACCATCCGAGTGCAAGACGCCTGCATAGACCACCCCTCACCCTGCTGCCCCAACTGCCCCTCGGCTGGCATGGAAGCAGAACCAGGAGCCTTACCCGGCCACAGCAGGTGCCTCTGGACCTCCCTTGCCTCATTCTGGCATCCTGAGGGCTCAGTGGGGGTCCCTGATTTTTCCGGGGTGCTGCCCACTGTCGCTGTGCCCAGTGGTGGTGACAGACAAGCAGCAGGCAGAGCGGGGTATCCCCCCAGCAGGCACTCACCCAGCACCCACCACAAGCCAGGCACCGGGGAGAGAAGCCAGGCACACAGCGGGAGCCAGGTGACTGTCCGTGGAAAGGTTACCTTCCGGGGCTAGAAACCCAGGGTCAGCAGGCAGAAGCTGCACCACGTGGGCACACAGCTTCCGGGCTGCAGTGTCCCCACTCCAGAAGCTGGGAGGGGAGTCACAGAGGTAGCGTCAGGTATTTGCTAATCTCTGACATCCTATGAGCCTGAAAATGCAAGAGAAAAAGAAACAAAAGGCTTCCTTTTAAAAATAAAGAGTTAAAGCTCTCCTCTGTCAAGCATAGAAAGATACACCCGAGTGACGCCCCCTCAGTCACAAAGCTGATCTACACTCTTCCTGCCAGTCTCTCAGAAGAGGACCAGGCTTTTGTCGCTCTTGGATTTGGTATTTCCTGTTGACCTCCCCCCGCTGCGTTGCCTATGCATGGGGCCCTGATGGGTAGAGTCTGGGAGTAGGGAATTCAACAAAGGAGGAGGAGGAAGCACTCCGATGATGGTCAAGGTTGAAAAAGAGCACCTCATGTACACACACAGCCTCCTAGCTGTTCCTAAGTCCAAGGTCAAGGCTGTCCCCCACTCCCAGGTGACCTCGCCCTGTGCTGGTGCCTGCCACCCTCCTGTAGAAACTCAGCACAGTTAGGTCTTGGCAGCGTAGCTTGCCCTGCGGCCTACTTAACAGCCTCAAGCCAAGTAAAAGTAACACCGGAAGAATGAAAGACCCCACCCGTGGCCCAGGGAGCTACTCTTTAAGGAGGTACTGAAAACTTCCACGG
Organism: Oryctolagus cuniculus; assembly: GCF_051225735.1. Lineage (NCBI taxonomy): Eukaryota > Metazoa > Chordata > Mammalia > Lagomorpha > Leporidae > Oryctolagus > Oryctolagus cuniculus. The sequence continues at coordinate 12,204,095 of NC_142878.1, read as the reverse complement.
AATCACATGGGTGTGGATTGTTCCCGCCGCCTTCCCTCGCCTACTTGGCCCTCCTTTGAGGTCTGGAGCCAGTTCCCAGCTGCAAGCTGCCCGGTGTTTGCTGAGCCGCACCAGCTGCCCCACGGGGAAAAACAAACGCACATGACGCACAGGTCGGCCACAGGTCCTCCAGCCTGGCCCTGTGCATGTCACAGGCAGATGCCACGGCTGTTTGCCCTCGTTCGTCAACTCTGAAGCTCTTCTCTGGGGCCTCCAAGGACACACAGCGGAGTCCTGATGAAATGAGCAGATGCTGCGAGGAGCCCCGCTGGTCCCAGCAGCCCCTCTCCCGGGAACGGGCTCCCAGCGTCCACGTGGCGATGGAAGACGCGATTCCTTGGCCTAGCACTTCCAGCTCTGCCCACGTTCTGTTTTGCTAGAGGGATGGCACATTTAAAGTCGAAGATCAAGGTCCAAAGCAAAATTAAATAGTGGTGCAGCACAGCGGGTGTGCTCAGAGTCTGCCTTAGGAAGACGCTGGCGCACGTGGGCACGGGAGTATTCGTGGCAGCACTGCCTGCTGTGGCCAGCAGAAAGCAACCCCGTAGCCCACGCGTAAGGTGTGAATCAGCTTTTGTTTATTGAAACGACGGACTACTATTCAGCACTTGAGTGAACCAAGCCACCTGTACCTACAGGGATCAATTCTAGAACACACTGTCGAATTAAAAAAGAAAAAAGCCCTGAAAATATGCCATTTAGAGAAAATCTAAAAGACGCAGGGAGTCCTAAATAAACACCTGTATTTCCCCAGTGTGGAGGTGGTTAGCTTTCATTCTCTTTCTCTCCCTCCCTTCCTCCCGCCTTCTTCCTTTCAAAAGAGAGAAAACCAGAAGCAGGTGTAGGAAGGCATAACGCCTGGGGTTTTCTTGCCTGTCGCATCAGTCCTGTCTGGTTTTCCTGGGAGTCTTTCCCGATGAAATCAAGGGGATGTTCTCACCATTGACAACTGTTTTGACACCTTTCGAGTGAGCCATGATGAGTGGACGGGCCGGTGAACCATGGCCCCCCGAGGTGGAGACTGCCCCACCTAGGCAGTGCAGCCTGCTGCAAGGCTTGGGTTGTGTGTCTCCTACTCAGTCCCTGGGTGCTTGGCTGGCCTCGTGTGGCAGGCAGGGTTCCCCTCCACCAAGCTGGCCCTCCTGGCTCACAGAGCAGCCGCGGCAGCAGGCTGGTACCCTGCTCAGGGCTAGGCAGGTCCCAGGGGCCTGGGGTGCAAGGACCAGAGCTGGCTCCTGTCAAGGTCACGGCACCCCTGCTGCTCAGAGCGTGCTGCTGGAGCCCAGGAGCTCCGTGTGCACCCACCTAGCCTGTGCTTGGACCCCAGTGTAGAATTCCCTGTGCGAATCCTAAGCAATTCCTGTCCCAGGGATGGGGGACTCCGGGGATTCCTCACCCTGGTAGGCGCTCGACCCCACCATAGCCCCACTGTCTTCTTGGCTGTGTGTCGCACTTGGGGAAAAATTTGAAATCTGATTATAGCATGGGGCTGGTTATTGTAAGACTTTCAACCCATTGAAGAACAATGCTTCCATACAAGGCAATACAAATGAAATGCTGAAAAATGAAATTTGAGACAGACACACAAAACCCAAGCCCCAGGGTTTTTAATTTGTTTATTTGGCTTAATTACAGAACCAACAGGCATGCATTGGTTCCTTCATTGCGAGAATTGGGTCTGGGCGCCAGCCCTGGCCCTCTGCACTGGGGTCCTGGCTGGGGGGTGACCGTTCCCAGCTGCAGGCCCCAGGCCGGCTTTGAGGATGAGGCTCTCAGAGGCTCTGCACATCTCATTCGATCCTGTGTCCAGCCCCAGGACGAAGGCACTCCGGTCCCCTTTCAAGCTGAGGACGATTCTCAGAAGTGGGGGCCTCCATCTGAACCCACTGTCCCCCAGACCCCACACTCGCAAAGGTGCAGCTCTCAGGGCTGTGTGCGGGGCTGCTGACCGTGCCTTCTGCTCCACGTCTTCCACTGTGTATCAACTGTAGCCTCAGAACCAGCCCTAGACCCTGTGCCCAACCTGTGCAGAACCCTGAGTGACAAGGCCAAGGGCCCAAGAGTCGGGGGTGGGAGGGAGGGAGCATGGAAGGCTCTGAGCTTGAGGGCCGGCCAGCCGGCCAGTGAGCGCCGCCTTCAGCCAGTGACCGCAGCCTTCAGCCAGTGACCACAGGTCTGCCCGAGGCGGCGTCTCATTCCCTTGCATTGCTTGCGCTTCCACTCCTCCCACTTTTAGCCCATTTGCTCTGTGCCCCATTCTGCAAAGGCCTCAGAGCAGGCCCAGGGGGCTGGGAGAGAAGCAGGAAACGAACCAGGCTCCTTGGCTCCCAGGCCATTGCTCGCTGTAGGGCCAGAGCAGGGGCGAGTGAGGATACTGAGACAGGGACTTGAAGTCAGAAGCTGTGGAGACCACCCTGGAGGGCAGCACCCGGCCTGGCTATGTGGGGATGTGGCACTGGGGGGATGGCGTGAGCAGGTTTGATAAGGCCTGAGTGCACGCTGGGTCCAGCCAGAGCTGTCACCCTGCACTGGGCTGCTCTGTGCGGAGTCCCCTGTGCCCACTCAATCACCTTCCACAGGGTAAGTGCTCACAAAGGGAGCACTGTGCCCAGGAGCTACAGGAGAACGAGACGGGGAGACCCTTGGAAGGGGCCCTGCCACTCTGGGGGAGGACTGGGGCCAGGAAGGCCCTGATGAATTTGGCCCGAGAGGGGTGGACAGGGGTCCCAGTCCTGCGTGAGAATCTGAGGCACTGAGTGTGGCATAACCGACCGAGGTACCCTCTGTTCAGAACCTCCCAGAGGTTGGTCCTCAGCCTAATCCAAACCAGAGGGACCACAGAGCCCCCCATCAGAGACCCACCAAGCACATTTGCACACTAAAGCTCTGTAAGTCCTGCAGGAAGGGGACCTCCATGTAGCTTGAAGAAACCCCTTCCACGTAAAACCCATCACCACATGTGGTGTCCCCCAGGGCTGCAGGAAGTGCAGGCTTGGGAGGTGGCTCCCACGGAGGACGTGGAGAATGTGTTGTACTCCAGAATTTCCTCACACCCAGCCCGGGGGATCAGCCAGCACAAGCCCAGCGTCTTCCAGAACAAACAGACTTGACTGCTCAAAGTCCCTATCAAATTGTCAAGTGCACCAACAGAGTATTTCTAAGTTCCTGGCAGCATGCCGAGGCAGTAGAGGGAGTTGCAGGTGCACGTGACGCATCCTAGCAGCCAGGGCACCCCCAGGACTCCGGGCGCTGTCTGTCCAGCTGCACAGGCTCACAGGGACAGCGTGTGCTGCTTCTGTGCACGACGTTAAACAAAGCCAGTATGTGATTGCAGGAGGTCTTGAAAACTTGGTTTCTTTTCTTTCTTTTCTTTTCTTTTCTTTTTTCTTTTTTTTTTTGACAGGCAGAGTGGACAGTGAGAAAGAGAGACAGAGAGAAAGGTCTTCCTTTGCCGTTGGTTCACCCTCCAATGGCCGCTGTGGTCAGGGCGCTGCGGCCGGCGCACTGTGCTGGTCTGAAGCCAGGAGCCAGGTGCTTCTCCTGGTCTCCCATGGGGTGCAGGGCCCAAGCACTTGGGCCATCCTCCACTGCCTTCCCGGGCCACAGCAGAGAGCTGGCCTGGAAGAGGGTCAACCGGGACAGAATCCGGCGCCCCGACTGGGACTAGAACCCGGGGTGCCGGCGCTGCAGGCGGAGGATTAGCCTAGTGAGCCGTGGCGCCGGCGAAAACTTGGTTTCTTCACAGCAGCAACAGAACACACATTCCTGGGCGCCATCGGAGCCGGGATTGCACTAGAGGTGGCTCCTGGGACCAGAGCAGACACTTTGGTTGCAGGGACTTTGGAAAACGGCCTTCTTCCCCTCTCCCCTCAATCTGCAGCTGATGGGGGCCTCGCTCTCTGGCTGTTCTTCACGTATTCCCCAATCCAGCCAAGCCCCCAGGAGCGGTACCCAGCACAGCTGGCAACCTGAACGGCTCCACGTCCTCCCTCCCACCCCCTCCATCCTTCCTCTTATAGGGGCCTATGTGGTACTTCTGGGAGTACTTCCTGCTTGGCCTCCCTAGCCCAACTCCAGGTCTTGGCACCTGCCCAGGGTCCCCGCGGGTGCCTCCCAGGGAGAGATCCGTGATATGACTATCAGGCCAATCCGCTGTTTTCCACCTCAGCTCGTCCAGGCTGGTTGTGGCTTCCCCACGGGTACCATGTTCACGCTCAGGGTCCGGTGCCTCTGAGCCCTCGGGGGTGGCCCTCCACTCAGGGAACACACCTCAGGGCTATGTGTATGTGGGGAGGGGCCTGGCACTGTTGCCAGGTGTGCTGCGGGGGCTGCCCCAGGACCACAGGGAGGGGAGGCAGCAGAGCCCAGGGTCTACAGACCCACCTGGGGTGGGGCCCGCGTGCTGGTCCAGCCCCCTCCTGCTCCTCACGGCCGCCAGGGGGCACTGAATGTGCTGAGTGGCACCCCAACAGCACCACGGCTCTGAGACTTCTCTGGGAGGTCATTCCCAGGCGCATGGCTCGCACAGCTGCTCCTCTGTCGCCTCGCCCTCGCTGGCTTTCTGGTGCAAGGTCTCCTCATCCTCCCCTCCCCATGACACTGAAAGCCGCACCCTCCCGGCTGACTCCCGTCCAGCACACGGTGGGCATAGATGGTCTTCCATCTGTGTAATCAGGACAGAGCGAGGGTCGGCTGTGCCTGAGCCAGGCCACCCCAAGTCCCATAGTCCCTCGCTGGTGCAAGGAGAGGGTTTGCGTGTGGGACCTCACTGGCCACCCTGGGCTTATTAACACCTTTCAAAGGTCAATAGTCTGGAGTCTTGCTGCCCTTGCACCTGCTGTTTGGATGATCCGTGTCACCTGAGGCTCTTTGGGTCACACAAGTTGTCTCATGGCTTTGTCCCCTTGTCAGACCCTCAGGGTTAGCCTGGGCTGCCGCTCTTGCCCAGGCACATGTGTTGTGAACATCTGGGGAAGATAGGACACAGGGCAGCCTTAGCAACCCCCTGTCCCTCCGGGCTGTCCCTCTTCCTGGCCACTGCTGACATTTCTTGTACTGGTTCTCATGGTGCCGCTGGCCACCACCACCGGAAGACAGCTCAGCAGCCGCCCGCCTCCCTGGACTCCTGGGCCCCCTCCTCCCCTTCCAAAGCAGCCTCCTCCCTGGGAGTGTGTCTGCCTTTTTTTTTTTTTCCCTTATCCATCCATCTGTGTCTTTGGAGACATTCCCTTGATTGCACACAGGAAGGCAAGTGTCTCAACACAAGCCACATCTCCCTGAGTGACACCAGATGTTCTGACAGTGGCCACACCTGCTGCGGGGCTCCCTGGTACCCTCAATACTCAGCAGCAGCTCATGGGAGAGCAGCATGGAGTGGCAGGAAAGAGCTGCCCCACTCCTTCGTCCAAATCCCAGTGCAGCTGTTTGGCCGTGGGGTATGTGCCTTCTCATGGAGACATTCGCGACTTCCTGTATATTTTTTACCACTGAACACAGTCTTGCAGCAATTCACAGGTTTAACTTGCAAGTCACTGATTGCAAGGCTCACACCACCCTGCTGTGAGTGAGTGAGCAGTTCATGGAGACGTGGCGTGGTCCCTTATCCCTGTTCCCTGCATGCCCACGGTGGTGTTTCAATGGAGACAGACACCTGTCACCCTGCACAGCCTTGCACTGCAGCACAGGGGGGCCAGAACACAGCAGAGGGACTGCACTGAGCACAGGAAGGAGGCGAGGGAGGGAGCCACGCTGACACCTGCGGGAACAGCCAGTGCAGGGGTCTGCGGGCAGGGGTGTGCCTGGGTGGATTGAGAGGGGGCGGGTGCAGAGTGGGGAGGAGAGACTGCACCACTGGGGAGGGTGTGTGGGGCAGGTACCGGGGCCTGTCAGCTCTGTGCGGCAGTGCACAGAATTTATGGTTGGTTTTGACCCGTGATGACGTCAAAAGGGCTTTCCAGGAGGCCCCGAGACTGGGGATTCTTTGTGGGTGGGGGAAGTGGAGTTAGTTGTCACCCTGGCGACATCTGCCCCGGCAGCAGCCAGGCCCAGCAGAGCCATCCCCATTGGCGGGTGAACGCGGATTCACAGGCGTTCCCCCCAGTGCTTGGCAAATGTGCTCGTCTCAACAAGATCAGCCACACAAACACCTTCTGGTTGTCAGTGGTGCTGTGACCTGTGCTCAGGATCTTACAGCAAGTGTGGCGTGGGGAAGGATGGACACGAGGAAACACGGAGCCGGGGCTGCCAGCCAGTGGGTGGAGACCCCACAGAGCCAGACTCAGGGCTGCTCCCCCCTCCCCGCCCCATGGTGACCCCTCCTTGTGGCCCTGCACACAGACTGCAAGGTGCACACACGTCGAGGGGTCTGCTGGCAGCCTTGTGTTTCCTGAGTTAGACTCCCCCACTTCTCAGCACTCTCAGCTTCATCATTGTCCCAGCTACTCCTTCAGGGACATTCTACCAATCAGTGGATTTCGCTCTAACCCCACCTCGCATTTCATGCTATTTCACCCACATGTGTGTACTGGGGCACACAGTAGCGCCCTCTCAGCCACGGTGGACACGCTCCTCAAACCATGGATGGTGCTGAACCCTGGGAATCCTGTCTCTAGGCCCTGCAGCATTGCCACACAGTGCAGAGTGGGTCTGCCCTTCCGTGTTCCATTACCAACGCCTGCATCCCCACTCTGGCATTCTGGGGCCATTATTCAGCAAGACAAGGGTGACTTAGACACGAGCCCTGCGATGATGCAACGGTGATCTGATAACCCAGAAAGCTACTGCGTGACTAGGGAGTGGTGGTGCATACAGGGTGGACACGCTGGGCACTGGAATTCACTTCCTGGATGGGACGGAGCAGGACCTCATGCAGCCCAGAATGGTGCGCAGCTTGAAACAGGAACTGTTCATTTCTAGAGTCTTTCTTTTGATATTTTGTTTTAACAGGAAGTAGTCTTATTTATGCAGGCATAAGGCGCAGGTGGAATTGCTTATCCAAAAGCCTGGCCTTGATGTTTTCAGAGCACAGTTGACTGTGGGTAATTGAAGCTGTGGAAATCAGACGCTTGGATAAGAAGGGACAACTGTTACAAGGGTTTTTAAAAAGATTTATGTATTTGAAAGGCAGAGCAAGGGGGTGGAGGGGGAGAGATTGAGATTGAGTCTATCTGCTGGTGCATTCCCCAAATGGCAGCAACAGCCAGGCCAGGCCAAAGCCAGGAGCCGGGAACTCCATCCTGGTTTTCCACATGGGTGCCAGAGGCCCAAGTAGTTGGACCATCATCCACTGCCTTCCCAGGCGCATTAGCAGGAAGCTGGGTTGGAAATGAAGTATCTGGGACTCGAACCGGCACTCACATATAGAATGCTGGCATATCTGAAAATGATGTCTTAACCTATGTGCCACATTGCCAGCCTCCATAATAAGGACTTTCCTTGCTTTACAGTGTGTTCATTTGTAAGTCTTAACTGACAAGTGAAAGTCGTATCAATGTATCACACACAATGTGATATCCTAGAATACGCTAACGTGGCCTTTATTCCATTTGACTGTCTCTTTACTTCCTGCAAGCATGATCAGCAGTGGTGGTGTGCAACCTGCCCGAATCCCCTGCTCAGACGCAGCTGTGTGCAGAAGGTGCACACAGAGCTGGGGCGTGGGGCAGCCTCTGCTTCTGACGTCATTTCCTCCCCCGCCTTCAAGAGGTCTCAGCTGAGAATCGCTGTAGCAAAGTGTCAATCACTGACACAAGGGAAACAGACAGAAGCTTACTAAGGAGCGTGTCCTGCAAACCAGGGCGATGGTCCAGAGAGGAGGACTCTAGAGCGGACCGCAGAGAGCTGACGCAGACTTGGGAGAGGGGTTGGGGAGAGGCTGGGGTAGGAGGCCAAGAACACTCTGGAAACACAGAGCGAGGTTTGTCTTGCGCATTGAAGTCGGCCCCTTGCCCACAGATAAGCGTCTGGTGACTTAGATTCCTCCTTTGCTTCCTGGAACAGAGAGCAAGACACGCCTGCAAACCAGATATCCTTTCTAGATGTAAACGTCCCTTCCCGAGGGCTCACTTCCCTGTTCTCACAGCTCCTCCTGGGCCTGCAGTTTTCCAAAATGACCAGCTCAAAATACTCCTTAAGCCAAAGAGGCACGTCCCAGGTGGCCCATCGTGACCTCCTAGGTCATGCTTTGGGCTGGTGTGTTCTGAACCCCACGGGGCTGGTCATGAACATGCATCATGAACACACATCTCTGTGCTTCAGAGTCACAGAAGCAGCTCGTTTAGGGGAACTTGGACCCAGAAAGGGGTGACCTGCTGCGCTTGGCTGGGCCTACCTCTGCCCTACACAGCCCGGCCTAATGGGCCCTTCGCCCCACTCCTGTCCCCACTCAGCAGCCACAGGGCCCTCCTGCCGTCCCTTTGGCTGGCTGCCCCTACCTGGCATGGACTTCCCAATCAGCCATGGACTCTTTCTTTCAAGATTTATTTATTTATTTGAAAGTCAGAGTTGAGGTGGGGGAGATTTTCCATCCTTTGGTTCACTCCCCAAATGGCCACAACAGCCGGGACTGGGCCGAGCTGAAGCTGAGCTTCTTCTGGGTCTCCCACAAGGGTACAGGGGCCCAAGCTCTTAGGCCATCCTCCACTGCTTTCCCAGGCACATTAGCAGAGAGTTGGGTTGGAAGTGGAGCAGCCAGGACTCAGACTGGTGCCCATTTGGGATACCTGTGCCCCAGGCGGTGGCTTTACCCGCTGTACCCGGTACTCAGGACCCCTGTCTGAAACAGCCCCTCCCACGCGCCCTCTTCCCCTTTACCCCCTCCCAACACACAGCGCCTCTCACCACCTTATGTGACGACTTGTCAGTCATTCTCCTGCCCACTGGTGGAAGGCTCCCAAGAGCAGGGTCTGCCCCGCCCCAGGCACTGGCTCAGCTGCACCTTTGCGGTCAGGGAGGGCCGGGGGTCCGGCCACCCACAGCTGAAGCCCCAGGCTGAGCCAGGCCTTTCCGCTGAGCTCTGCCATTGTCTTTTCCTTCAGCTTCCGGGTGGCAGCCGAGTGCCAGGGTCAACATCTGCAAATCCCTCACTTGTCAAAAAGACCAACTGCCTGCGATTAGCAACAAAGTGAGTGAAACCCAGCTGCCAGCTAGCTCAGGGCCACGCAGGGAGCTGGTGAGCTTCCAAGTCCTAAAGATGCTGGCGATGTCCACCCAGAGAGGATGCTGTGGCCGGCTCCAGTGTTCCTTCCCAGGGGCCTGACGTTCTACCTGCCCCTCCGACATCAATGCGCCTTGCAACATTAGCAATCCTTTGCAATCTTAGCGATCCTTTGCAATCTTAGTAATCCTTTGCAATCTTAGTAATCCTTTGCAATCTTAGCGATCCTTCGCACCATTAGCGATCCTTTGCAACGTTAGCAATCACTTTACTAGCAAAAGAGGTGCTCAGGGCCCTCACTTCTTTGGGCAGTCAGTGGTACCTCCATTTTTAACCTTAGGAGTTCTTGGGTTGTAAGTAGAAGAAACAGACCAATCAGGCTTTTGTGGATTCTAACCCCATCAGAGGGCTGAATCAGCCAGCTGAGTGCGGTGCTGCCATCAGAGCGGCTCTGGGTGCAGACTGGCTGCCTGCACGCTGGGGAGGCACCAGCCACCCTCCAGGCCTGCACTCTGCATGTTTTCCCACCCTGGAACTCACTGGGGTGCCTGCCTGCCCAGAGCCCCCGTGCCGAGGGAGTGCCACCTGCTTGTCCAGGGGTGGCTGCAAGGACTTTAAACCCCTGTTGAGCGGCCAGTGCCGCGGCTCACTAGGCTAATCCTCCGCCTTGCGGCGCCAGCACACCGGGTTCTAGTCCCGGTCGGGGCGCCGGATTCTGTCCCGGTTGCCCCTCTTCCAGGCCAGCTCTCTGCTGTGGCCCGGGAGTGCAGTGGAGGATGGCCCAAGTGCTTGGGTCCTGCACCCCATGGGAGACCAGGATAGGTACCTTGCTTCTGCCATTGGATCAGCGCGGTGCGCTGGCCACAGCGCACCAGCCCCGGCGGCCATTGGAAGGTGAACCAATGGCAAAAGGAAAACCTTTCTCTGTCTCTCTCTCTCTCACTGTCCACTCTGCCTGTAAAAAAAACAAAAACAAACAAACAAAAAAAACAAAACCCTGTTGAGGATGTGCTCTGGGCCAGGCCTACACGGGGTGGTGGGGACAGGGCCCTGGACCTCACCCTCAGGGCAGCCCTGGGCACTTCGGAGAGTAATCCCTGTAATGGCCCAGGCAGAGAGTGGCAGCTGGCGGGGACTAATGCTCCGACTATCTGCTTTCGTGTGATTAACGGCTGTGGATAAAACCTTGATCCCAGGAAAGCAGGCCTGGCCGCTAAGCCCAGCCGAGAGCATCACTTGGGTTTCGCCGGGAGCCAGGAGTCGGTTCGGCGATTTACCGCTTAACTGAGCCATCATTTTTGTTTAGAAGGAAAATAATACAGGACTCACAGAGAGCCCAGGGAAGGGCAGAGGGGCCAGGGCTGCACCTGCCGTCCAAGATGTGAAAGCAGCCGGGGCCAGGGGCTCTGGCTCTGGCCACCGCTTGCTGCCCCACTCTTCCCTCGGGCCACACCACCTCCCCAGGCCCGACCCTGACCTCCCATTGTAACCAATTGAGGCCACTCTACTCCTGTAGTCCACATGTATTTTCTGTGTGTGGTCTCCCTGGAGAACCCCGGGCCCTATAAACAGCAGGGTGGGTGCAGAAAGGGCGGGTGCCAGGCAAGGAAGGCAGAGCCCTGGGCCCGGCATTCACTTTTCAGCTGCTGGGCCACAGAGTCTCAGGGAGGAGCCAGGGAGGGGCCAGGGCCCCCAGGCAGCTGTCGGGAGTCCTGGCCTGAGTGGCAGCTCTCTGGTACATCAGCACGGGGCAGAGCAGCCCTGCTGAGGACACAGAGGAGCTGGGTATTTTGGTTCCTATCACAGATGGGAAAATTAAGGCTCAGAACATGTCTGGACCCTGCAGGCCGTCCCTGGCAGAGCTGGCCACCGGCAGGGTTCTAGCCACCCTTTCTGCTCTCTGCACGGAGGTTCTCCTTGTGCCGGGCAGGCTCCCACCCCTTCTCCAATGTTCTCTAACCTCCGAGACCAGGGACACCACACACAGGCGTCAGATGCTCCTGAAATGCCCACACAGCTGGCACACCCCTCTGAGCTGTCCTTGGCGAATGCTAGAGTCCAATGTCAGTTCCAAGTTCAATTGTCCTCAATATACACATGTTCAACCGTTTTGCCTCTTGGCTCCCATTTATAAAACCCTTCTAATCATTTCAAATATCCCTGTATGTAGATCAGAAATAGTCAGATGATATCAATTTGTATATTTTTTAAGGAAGTCAGCAAACAAGAGCACCCTATCTTGGGTTCGGGTCAGTTCTGCCGAGAGCCAGGCGGGGGCAGCAGAGGGCCGGGCTGGCAGAACCTGGGGCTCACAGGCTGGGCGGCAGCAGATCTGCAAGAGATCTTGGCTGCTCCAGGTTGCCCAGGAGACTTACCTACAGGGCTGACGTTGCTGCAACACTTGCATCAACAGCTCCTTGGACTGCCCAGTCCATCCCAGCTATGCTGCAGAGCTGAGCTCTGGGGACCAGGACATACCAAGCTCCCGCAGCTCCCAGGTCATCCTGACCACAGGAAAGATGGCAGAACACCCTGGCAGAAGCAGAGGTGCACTATGCTCCCAGGGCTGGTCCGTTCTAGGGGCGTGAGGCACCTGAGCCCAGGTGCATCTCCCACCACCCTCCTCTCCACACCTGCTAGTGCCCAAGGGCACCACCATCCAAAGTGTCTCTGGGCCACTGACGCTGGATGCAGACTCCTCTAGTTTGAAGCTAGAGGGGGATTGGAGAGGACTGACTACAAAATGTGCTGGGTCCAGAGCAAAACAACAATGGCTGGCCCTTTGTTCAAAAATCATGAAGAATTTCAAGACGGCAAAGCAGAGTATAAAACCAAATAAGGGGCCAGCGCTGTGGCATAGTGGGTAAAGTCACCGCCTGCAGTGCTAGCATCCCATGTGGGCACTGGTTCGAGTCCCAGCAGCTCCACTTCCAATCCAGCTCTCTGCTATGGCCTGGGAAAGCACTAGAAGATGGCCCAAGTCCTTGGGCCCCTGCACCCATGTGGGAGACCCAGAAGAAGCTCCTGGCTCCTGGCTTCGGATCAGAATAGCTCTGGCCATGGCAGCCATCTGGGCAGTGAACCAGCAGATGGAAGACATCTCTCCCTCTCTCTCTGCCTTTCAAATAAATAAACAAATCTTTTTTTAAAAAAATGGTACTGCCTAGCATCCTTTGTGCTTTGCTATGACTTTATTTTGACTTTTTCTTACTGCTCACTGAGTTTGATGGCAGGCCTGTTCTGTTTTCTTAGAAAGTGCATGCATTTATATACATATACATACATATAAAAGATTTATTTATTTATTTGAAAGTCAGAGTTACGGGGAGGGGGGAGAGACAGAGAAAAAGAGAAGTCTTCCATCTGCTGGTTCACTCCCCAAATGGCCACAATGTCCAGAGCTGGGCTGGTCTGAAGCTCGAAACAAGGAGTTCTGCAGTGGGTAAAGCTGCCATCTGCAACACCAGGATCCCTTATGGGTGCCAGTTCGAGTCCTGGCTGTTCCACTTCTGATCCAGCTCCCTCCAGTGTGCCTGAGGAAGCAGTGGAAGATGGTCCAAGTCCTTGGGTCCCTGTACCCATTTGGGAGACCCAGAAGAAGCTCCTGGCTGTGGACAGGCCCAGCCATTTCAGCCATTTGGGGAGTGAACCAGCAGACAGAACAGTATGTGTGTGTCTGTGTGTGTGTGTGTGTGTGTGTCTGTGTGTGTCCCTCTCTCTCTCTGTAAAACTCTAGCTTTCAAATAAATATATAAATCTTCCAAAAAAAAAGGATAAAAAATACACACACATGGAGCTCCGGACACTCAGAGGCAATGCAGGGCACCTTCCTGGGATTCAGGGTGTGGGCCACAGGGACACAGCCATGCATCCAGCCAGGTGCAGTGGCTTCCCTTGCGGTCCATGAGACCCACAGGTAAAGCCACCGCCTGTGAAGCTGGCATTCCATACGGGTGCAGGTTCGTGTCCCAGCTCCCCCACTTCTGATCCAGCTCCCTGCTAATGGCCTGGGAAAGCAACAGGGGATGGTCCACGTGCTTGGGTCCCTGCTACTCACGTGGGAGATCTGGGCAGAGGTCCTGGCTCAGCAGTGGCCATTGCAGCCACCTGGGGAATGAACCAGGGGCTGGAAAATCTCTCTCTTTTTAACTCTGATTTTCAAATAAATATAAATAAATAAATACTTTTTTAAAGATAGTTTTCTGCTCACTCAAGGCCTCCATCCCTGAGGACCTGCAGGCCTTGGGCAACTCTGAGTTGCACGCGGAGGGCAGCTGCCCATAGAAGCTGCACTTGGCAGAGGCTCGGAAGCGCACCTGGAAGGGACGAGACTCGAGAATCACCCACAGCATCGCTGTCCCTGTCCTGGGCGTGCTCCGCTGTCGAAGTTAGGAACCAGTGACAAGGCGGGGCTTCTGCCCAGAGCCCACACACACAGCTCCACGGGGCAAACTGCCCTACACCTCCGCTTCCCCATCTGGGGAACTAAGACAATAAAGCCCCTCTCCCAGCGTGTGTGATTGCTGTGACCGCACTCTGCCCACGCCGCCAGCCTCAGCTCCCTCCTCCCAGCTCCCTGGCTCCTAGCTTCCTGGACCCACAGGAAGGACTTCTGACCCCAGTGAGGGTAGGAGCATTCTGGAAGGAAGCAGGGTGTGGAGGGGGAGAGGGGACCACCAATGCACCCCTGCATCCTGTGTGCACGTGAGCTGATCACAGGAAGCACCCACAGTGGAGGACCACGTCCACATGTGCACTTCGCAATGGTCCACAGTTGTGGGTAAAACCCGTTATGAATGTCCTGCAGTTGGTTTTGTTAATTCAGTTTCTCAAAAATCTGTATCTTTTGGCCGGCGCCGCGGCTCACTAGGCTAATCCTCCGCCTTGCGGCGCCGGCACACCGGGTTCTAGTCCCGGTCGGGGCGCCGGATTCTGTCCCGGTTGCCCCTCTTCCAGGCCAGCTCTCTGCTGTGGCCAGGGAGTGCAGTGGAGGATGGCCCAAGTGCTTGGGCCCTGCACCCCATGGGAGACCAGGAGTACCTGGCTCCTGCCATCGGATCAGCGCAGTGCGCCAGCCGCGGCAGCCATTGGAGGGTGAACCAATGGCAAAAGGAAGACCTTTCTCTCTCCCTCTCTCACTGTCCACTCTGCCTGTCAAAAAAAAAATCTGTATCTTTCTTCGTTTTTTAGTCTGTTTTGCTATCAATTACTGAGAACGATGTGCTTACGTTTTTCACTATGATTTCTTCTTGTGAGTCTGCCAGTTTTTGCTGTATGTAATTTAAAGCCATGTTATCAGGGACACACACATCTAAAATTCTCACAGTGCCCTAGTGAATGGAATCTCTTCTTATTCTCTTTCCCCTTTAAAGTCTTCTTTGCCTGAGAATAGCTTTGTAAATAGAATATGGTCTTTAAAAAAACCTAAAGTTTGAAAATTTCTTCTTTTTATCTGGAGTGCTTATTCCACACATCCAGAGCTTAAATCCTGACTTGGTGGTTTGAATGCAGCATCTTACTGTGTATGTGATTTTTATTAGTTCTACCTGCACTATGTCCCTATTTCGTGTTTTTTTTTTTTTTTTTGCCTTCTTTCAGATCGAATATTTCTGTTATTATGTCTTTCTTTCTTTCTTTCTTTCTTTCTTTCTTTCTTTCTTTCTTTTTACAGGCAGAATTAGACAGTGAGAGAGAGAGACAGAGAGAAAGGTCTTCCTTCTGTTGGTTCACCCCCAATATCTGCTACGGCCGGCACGCTGTGCTGATCCGAAGCCAGGATCCAGGTGCTTCCTCTTGGTCTCCCATGCGGGTGCAGGGCCCAAGCACTTGGGCCATCCTCCGCTGCCTTCCTGGGCCACAGCAGAGAGCTGGACTGGAAGAGGAGTAACCAGGACAGAATCCAGCACCCCACATAGGACCAGAACCTGGGGTGCCGGCGCCGCAGGCAGAGGATTAGCCTAGTGAGCTGCGATGCCAGCATGTTTTCCTTTCTATTGAATAAGAATAATTCTTGATTTATCAAAGTCCAGTATAATTTAAATCATTTACCCCCTTCTCAGACAATGCAAAGACGTAACTCCATTTAACCCCTCTCAAATTAAAAAAAAATAACTGAAAGCATATAATTACTGGAATTCATTTTAAATATTTTCATTTATTTATTTATTTATTTGAGAGGTAGAGTTACAGACAGTGAGAGAGAGAGAGACAGAGAGAAAGGTCTACCTTCCATTGGTTCACCCCCTAAATGGCCGCTACAGCCAGAGCTACACCAATCCGAAGCCAGGAACCAGGTGCTTCTTCCTGGTCTCCCATGCAGGTGCAGGTGCCCAAGCACTTGGGCCATCCTCCACTGCCTTTCCGGGCCACAGCAGAGAGCTGGACTGGAAGAGGAGCAACTGGGACTAGAACCCGGCGCCCATATGGGATGCTGGCGCCGCAGGCGGAGGATTAACCAAGTGAGCCACAGCACCAGCCCAATTACTGGAATTCATTTTTAGAGTAGTTTTAGTTTTACAGAACTTTAAAGACATAGTAAAGAGAGTTCATGTACACCATCCCTCTCCTAATTACAAGCATTTGAATTGTATGGTACACTTGTCAGAATTGATGAGTCAAAATTGATCCATTAGTATTAACCAAAGCCAATAGTTGACATCAGAGATTACTCTTCCTATGGCACATTTACTGAGTTTTGACACTTGATGTCACGCAGTCACTATTATAACATTATGTAGAATCCTCACACTGCCATAGAGATGCCCTGTGCCACAGCCTCACACCTCTGGACTCCTCTGGAACACATCCCCCCATCATCTGGCATCGCCGACATCTTTTGCCCTTTCCAGAATGTCACACAGCTGGCATCACACAGTCTGCAGCCTTTCAGACTGACTTCACCCCCTAAGCAACGTGCACCTCAGGTTCTCCACATCTTGTTGCTCCGTAGCCCATTTCCTTTAGCACTGAAAAATACTGCACTATCGGTACTGAAAAATACTCCACCGACGGTACTGAATAATACTCCACTGTCAGTACTGAATAACACTGTACTGTCCGTACTAAATAATACTTCACCATTGGTATTGAATGATACTCCACCGTCAGTACTGAATGATACTCCACCATTGGTACTGAGTGATACTCCACCATCAGTACTGAATGATACTCCACCGCTGCTGCCATTTTTCTATTGAAAGACATCTTGTTTGCTTCACATTTTCGATAGCTGGGAATAAGATGACTACAAACATCTGTGTGCAGGTTTCCGTGTGGAAGTAAGTTTTGAATTCATTTGAGTAAAAATCTTGAGCCTAATTGGTGGATCAAATGATAATACTATGTTTATCTCTGTGAAAAGTTGCCAAACTGTTTCACAAAGTCACTCTGACCAGCAATGGGTAAGAATTTCTGTGCTCTGCATCCTTCCTGTGTTTGATATTGTTTTTTTTCTTTAATTTTGGCCATATCCCATTTTGCCTTATTTGCTATTCCTTTCTTTTCATAAGCTTACTTTTCACGTGTATATCTTTGGTGAAGTTTCCAGATCGCTTTCCCATTTATAAAATAGGGCTGTTTTCCTTCGTAATGGGATTTTAAGAGTCCAATGAGTATTGTGGACACAGTCCTTTGTCAGATAAGTGTTTGGCAAATATTTTCTTCAGTCTCTGATTTCTTCATTCTCTTAACAGTGTCTTACAGAGCAGTTTTTCACTTTAATGAAGCTCAAAATATCATTCTTTTGGTTTGTTCTATCTAAAAAGTCATCACCAAATCCAAGGTCACCTAGACTTTCTCCTATGTTGTCTTGTAGATGTTTTATAATTTGAGGTTTTACACTTAGGCCCATGATCCGTTTTGAGTTACTTTTCATGGAAGGTCCACGGTCAGTGTCCAGATTCATTTATCTGCATGTGGATGCCCCGTGGTGCCAGCCCCATTTGTTGAAAAGAGCATTCCTTCTCCATCGATTCACCGTGGCTGCTTGGTCACAGATCGGTTGATTGCATCAGTATCGGTGCATTTAGGAGTTCACTGTTCTGTCCACCAATGCCACTGTCTACTTCTACTCCCATAGTACATTGTTTTAATTAGGGTAGCTTTATGGCAAAACTTGAGTTCAAACAGTGTCAATCTTCTGACTTTCGTTTTCTTCAGTACTGCATTTTTTAGCCTTTCTTTTAGTTTTTAGAAGCTATTTGTTGACATCCAAAAAACCAACTTACTTGTTGGGACTTTGACTGGGATTGCATTGAATCAAGTTGGGAAGAACTGACATATTAATGGTATTGAGTTTTCCTATCCATGAAAGAATGAAGAATATCTCTTCATTTATTTGGAACTTTGATTTCTTTCATCAGAGCTTTCCTCATGTCCATCTTTACATATCTGATTAGATTTATTAATAAGTACTTCATTTTTTTTTTTTAAAGATTTGTCTTATTTATTTGAAAGACAGAGTTACATAGAGAGGTAGATACAGAGAGAGAGAGAGGTCTTCCATCGCTGGTTCACTCCCCAGATGGCCACAATGGTCGGAGCTGTGCCGATCCAAAGCCAGGAGCTAGAAACTTCCTCCAGGTCTCCCACATGGGTGCAGGGGCCCAGGGACCTGGCCCATCTTCTACTGCTATCCCAGGCCATAGCAGAGAGATGGATCAGAAGAGGAGCAGCCGGGACTAGAACCGGCGCCCATATGGGATGCCGGCGCTTCAGGCCAGGGCTTTAACCTGCTGCACCACAGTGCCGGCCCCCATTTTTTGGTGTTAATGTAAATGGTATTGTGTTTTCAGTTTTGCATTCCAATAACTCATTGTTGGTATATGGGAAAGCAATTGGTTTTTATCTTTTACCTTGTATGTTGCAAACTTGCTATTACCACTTATTAGTTACAAGGATATTTTTGTTGATTTTTTAAACCTTCTATATGTATTATCAAATCATCTGTGAGCAAAGACAGTTTTATTCTTTCCTTCCAAATTGATATGCCTTTTATTTCCTTATCGCATTAGGTGTAATTTTTTTATTTTTTGACAGGCAGAGTTAGACAGTGAGAGAGAGAGACAGAGAGAAAGGTCTTCCTTTTCCGTTGGTTCACCCCACAATGGCCGCTACGGCCGGTGCGCTGTGCCGATCTGAAGCCAGGAGCCAGGTGCTTCCTCCTGGTCTCCCATGCAGGTGCGGGGCCCAAGGACTTGGGCCATCCTCCACTGCACTCCCGGGCCACAGCAGAGAGCTGGACTGGAAGAGGAGCAACCAGGACAGAATCCGGTGCTCCAACCAGGACTAGAACCCAGGGTGCCGGTGCCACAGGTGGAGGATTAGGTGTAATTTCCAATGTGACATCGAAAGCAGCGACATCCAGCCCTGGTTCTAGTGGACTCCAGTTTCCCACTAAGTGTGACGTTGGCTGCAGGTTCTGCTGCAGGTGCTTTTTAAAGTTCCCCACTGCTCCAGGGTTTAGCATGCATGGGAGTTGAATTTTATCAAATGCTTTTCCTTCATCTATTGATATGACCTGTGATTTTTCTTATTTAATCTGCTGATGTAATGGCTTATGTTTAATGTTGTGTTAATTCATGTGTTTAATGTTGAACCAACATTGCATACCCAGAGTAAATCCAGCTTCCTCATGGTGTGTGACTCTTTGGATTTCATCTGGTAAGAGTTTGTTGAGGAATTTTTGCATGCATGTTCATGGGACGTATTGGTCTTTGGTTTTCTCATACTGACTTTGGTTTTAGTGTTAGGGTTATGCTGGCCTCATAGATGAGTTAGGAAGGGTGCCCTCTGCTTCCAATTTCTGGAAGGTATTGCAAAGAATGGGTGTATTTTCTTCTCTAAATATATGATGTAATTCCCCAGTAAAGCCATCTAGGGAGGACTGCCTCTTTCTGTATTGGCAGCTTATAAACTGTTGACTCCATTTTTAAAAATACAGATAGCGCTATTCTGATTACCTAGTTCTCCTTGTATGAGTCTTGATAGATTATGTCTTCCCAGGAATTAGTCCACGTTATGTGAGTTCCAACTTTTGTAGATAGTTATCTGTAGCATCCCTTTATTATCTTTTCATGTCCGTTGGGTCAGTAGGGGAGTGTTGCACTGATTTATGTTATTAGCAATGTGTCTCCTCTTCCTTTTTCTTAGTTAGCCTGGCTACAGATTTATCACTTCTACTAGTCTTTCCAAGGAAAAGCTTTTGTTTTAATTCCTTTTCCTTTTGAGTCCCAGCTTTTTATTTTAATTGATTCCTGCACTGTTTTTCTTCTTCTCACATGAGATTTAATTAGTGTTTTTTCTCTAGTTTCCTAAGACAGAAGCTTACTGATTTTAGATCTTTCTTTGTTCCTAATACATTAACATTATAAATCTGTCTCTAAGCTTTGCTTTTACCACATCATGCACATTTTGAGAACTATTTAGTTCTTAATATTTAGTTCAAAATATTTTTAAATTTTTCTTATAATTTCTTCTTTGACCCATGAGTTATTTAGAATTGTATCAATTGGCTGGCGCCGGGGCTCAATAGGCTAATCCTCCGCCTGTGGTGACGGCATACCGGGTTCTAGTCCCAGTTGGGGCGCTGGATTCTGTCCTGGTTGCTCCTCTTCCAGGCCAGCTCTCTGCTATGGCCCGGGAGTGCAGTGGAGGATGGCCCAAGTCTTTGGGCCCTGCGCCCCATGGGAGACCAGGAGAAGCACCTGGCTCCTGGCTTTGGATTGGCGCAGCATCAGCTGCAGAGCGCCGGCCATAGCGGCCATTGTGGGGTGAACCAACAGAAAAGGAAGACCTTTCTCTCTGTCTCTCTCTCTCACTGTCCACTCTGCCTGTCAAAAAAAGAAGTGTATCAATTAATCTCCAAATGTTCGGGGAATCTTCTACTATCTTTCTGGTATTTTCTGGGTTAATTTTATTTTAGTTTGAGAACATACTTTGTATGATTTCTATTCTTTCAAATTTTGGGTGTGTGTTTTATATCTCAGGAAGTGGTCTCTCCTGATGAATGTTTTATGTGACCTTGAGAAGAGTATGTTTTCTGATGTAGCTGGATGATGTATTACACAAATATCAAGTTGATCCAACTATATCCTTACTGATTTTCTGCCTGTTAGATCAATAAATGACTAACAGGTGTTTGGAGTCTCCAACTATAATACTACAATAATGGATTTGCATATTTCTTCTTGCATTTCTATCATTTTTGCTGCATATTATGAAAAAAGCTGTGCATGGGTTTCAAATTGTTTTGTATCAAAATAAACATCTTTTGAAGTATGCTCATAGAGTGATTATTAATATAATTGAATTAATATCTACCATTTCTATTTTTTGCATTCTTTTGTTTCTTGATCTTGCCCTCTTTTTCTGCCTTCTCTGATTTTAACTGAGCATTTTATATGGTTCCATTTCTCTCTACTCTTAGCATATGAACTGTGTTCTTGGCTATTGCCCTAGAACTGACATTTACAAGGACGAGAAATCCACTGTGTCTCTCACAGGCAGCGAGAGTACTCTCTGGTGTTCCCGCTTCCTCCCTCCTGTCCCTGATAACACCTCTGTCACTCATCTTACTTATCTGTAAGCGAGAACCACCCAGAACACGGGTGCTGTTATTGTTGTGAACAGTTGCCTGTTAAATTAAGATGAAAAGAAAAGGTTTTATTTTACCTTCCTCTATCCTTCTCCGACACGCTTCCTTTCTGAATTTCTGACCCGAATCATATCCTGCTCTTGAGAATCTTTCAGTATGTTTTGAACGTAGGCCTACTGGTTACAAACTCCTCCAGTTCTGTGGCTGAGCCGGCCTTTATGTCCCCTGCACTTCCGAAGATGATTTCTCTGGATGCAGAATCGAGACTGTTGGTTTGTTTCTTTCCGCACGTTAACAGCTTCACTGTGCCCTGCTGCTGCGGACTCGGAGGAGGATGCTGGCGTGGGCTTTATCCTTGCTCCTCTGTGAGAGGTGATTTATCCCCTGTGCCGTGGACTGGATGCTCGTTAAACTCCAATCTCAAGTGAGATTGGAAGTGAGGTCTGTGAGAGGCGATGAGGTCATGAGGACGGAGGCCTTTCCGAAAGGCAGCAGGGCCAGAGAGCTACGGCGCTGTTGCCTCCGCTTGCGGCTACAACAAGCGGTCAGCCTCTGCAACCTGGAAGAGGCCCTCACCCAGCTGCGCTGGGCCCTGCTCTCCGGCTCTGCCCTTCCAGAACCGAGAGGGGGCATCTCTGTAGCCATCCAGGCTCCCGTACTCTGTCCTGGCAGCCTGAGCCGATCACGACACCTCGCTTCTTGCAAGATTTTCTCTTTGTCTTCGGATTCCTGCAGTTCGAATGTGCTGGGCCCACATGCTGATCTTCTGGTGTTTATCCTGTTGGGCGTTCTCCAGGCTGCTTGGGTCTGTGGCTTGGTGTCTGTCCGAAGTTTTGGACAGCCATCATTACTTCGAAACTTTGTTCTGTTCTGTTCTCCCTCTTTCCCCTGTGGTGTTCCTGTTTCAGGTATCTATGCCTTCTGTAACTGCTTCACAGCTCCTGATACCGAATAAACACTCTTGTTTTCTCTTTGCATTTCAGATTTGGAAGTTTGTATTGGCATTTTCAAAGCCATGGGTTCTTTTCTTGGTAACATCCAGTCTACTTGCAAGGCCATTAAAGGTGCTTGTTACTGCTATTATAATAGCACTTGTGAGCCTAGAATTTCCTTTCTAATCTTTCTTGGAGTTTTCTTGTCTCTGATCACATTACCCGTCCATTCTTGTCTGTGGTTCACTTTCTGTATTCCTCATAGTTGTTTTAAACTCTTGGTCCAAATTCATAAGTACAAACTCTCCCCCATCTCTGAGTCTGGTTCTGTTGCTTGCTTTGTCTCTTCCGACTGCTCCTCTTGCTCTTTCTCGTACCTTGTCATTTCGTGTCGAAACCCAGACTCGATGCGCTGAGTAATCAGAACGGAAGAAACCAGACCCTCCGTGCGAGGATTTATGTAATCTGGCTGGGGCAGCACTGTGTTTACCGCTAACTGTAGGGCTAGGTTGGAGGCTTCATTCTCTCGCATCTTTCTTTCCCCCTGCTTGTTATCTTTGGCTTCCTAGAAACTCCTTAAATAGCCTGAGCCCTGAAGGTTTTCTTGAGCTGTAACGCTCCGTTATTACACAGGGGCGCTGTGGTGGTTGTGGCCACGTGTGGAGGGTGGAGACGCACGCTCAGTGCTATGACTGGGTCTCTGGCTCTGAGCGCTCCACACGCCCGGGCCGTGACCTCCACAGGATCTCGGCTCTCCCCTCCGCTCGTGCTGTGACCTCCGCAGGTTCTCGGCTCTCCCCTCCACTCATGTGGGACAGGAAGGCCAGAGGGGGCTGCAGCTTGTCATCCCCCTGCCCCTGCACCTTAAGGCTCTGCTGTGGTCTGAATGTTTGTGTGCCCCAAATCCACACGGGGGAACCCTAACCCCAGTGTCATAGGGTTCAAAGGCAAGGCCTTTAGGAGGTAATTAGGTAACGGGGTCAGAGATGTCTAGAATGGAATTCTCGTCCTTGGAAGAAAAGGCTGAGAACCAGTTGGATAGCTGTCATTTTATATAACTGAGATCCATTCAGAGGTACACACACACTTACTGTTTTCATGGTTCTTTATTTCTTTCTGCTCCATACTTTCTTTTTTAGAGATTTATTGATTTGACTTGGAAGGCAGAGTTACAGACAGAAAGAGAAAGGGAGAAACATCTTCTAAATGGGTGCAAGGGCCAAAGCCGGGCCAGGACAAAGCCAGGAACCAGGAATCCAATCCGGGTCTCCCACATGGATAATAACAGCCCAAGCACTTGGGCCATCTTCACTGCTTTCCCAGGTGCATTAGCAGGGAGCTGGATCAGAAGTGGAGCAGCCGGGGCTCAAACCAGCATTCATATGGGATGCTGGTGTCACAGTGGGAGGCTTAGCCCAGGTCTTTGTGGAAGAAACAATTCAGACATGAGCCAGAGAGTAGCAGTAGGCAGGACAGCCTAGTGTCATGGGCACAATGCACCTGACAGACCAGCAGGCATCCCAGGAAAGAACGGAGCCCTGCTCCACGCCTTCATCTGTGACATTTCAGCTTCTGGGTGAAGAAAACCCACTGAAGTTCTTTTTGTTCTTTTTTTTTTTTTTTTTTTTTTACAGGCAGAGTGGACAGTGAGAGAGAGAGAGAGACAGAGAGAAAGGTCTTCCTTTGCCATTGGTTCACCCTCCAATGGCTGCCGCAGCTGATGCGCTGCGGCCGGCGCACCACGCTGATCCGAAGCCAGGAGCCAGGTGCTTCTCCTGGTCTCCATGGGGTGCAGGGCCCAAGCACTTGGGCCATCCTCCACTGTACTCCCTGGCCACAGCAGAGAGCTGGCCTGGAAGAGGGGCAACCAGGACAGAATCCGGCGCCCCGACCGGGACTAGAACCCGGTGTGCCGGCGCCGCAAGGCGGAGGATTAGCCTACTGAGCCGTGGCGCCGGCCCCCACTGCAGTTCTTACAGTTTGAGTCTATGGTGAACGCACAGCTATTGTTGCCTAAGCATGTCTTTTTTTCTCTTTTGTTGTGAAGGACTATTTTTTCAAGGCATAAAATTCCAGGTTGGCAGTTTTTTCCTTTCAGGGCTGAGTGCTCTGTTGAAGGATCTTCCAGCTCGCACTGTCTCTGCCTTCTCAGTAGTTGTGAGCTCTGCTGAAGGCAGTCTTTTATCTCCACCAGCTCTGAAAATTTTCTCTTTATTTTTCAGCTCTTTCATTATTATTTGTCTAGATGTAAATTTCTCTGTCTGTGTTTGGAATTCACTGGGATTTTTAACTTGCAGACTCATGTTTTTTGTCAGTTGGGAAAATTCTAAGCCAATATCTTTTTATTTTTTAAGATTTATTTGTTTGAAAGGCAAAGTTACAGAGAGGCAGAGGCCAACAGAGAGATCTTCCATCCAGTGGTTCACTCCCCAAATGGCCCAAACAGCTGGAACAGAGCCGATCCAAAGCCAAGAGCCAGGAGCTTCTTCTGGGTCTTCCATGTGCATGCAGGGGTCCAAGCACTTAGGCCATCTTCCACTGCTTTCCCAGGCACATTAGCAGGGAGCTGGATCAGAAGTGGAGCAGCCAGGACTGGAACCAGCTAGGATGCTGGCACCCAGGTGGTGGCCTTACCTGCTGTGCCACAGCGCCAGTCCCCTAAGCCATTATCTTTTCGGATGTTGTTTCTGCTCCCGTTTTCTCTCTATTCCTCGTAAACACACACTGGTCGACCTTTTCACTGAATTCCCTATGTCTTCTACCTTCTCTTCTGCATTTTCCTTACTTTTCTCTCTCCTACTCTATTCTGGACAATTCACTCTCATGGCTTCCCATTCACCAACTGTCTCTTCCACTGGTCTCACGCGTTGCGAATCCAACCCACTGAATCCTTAACTTCAAGTCCTGGGTTTTTCAGTGCTGGGATCTCCCGTTGGCTACTTCTCAAAGCTGTACCTTTTATAGTCTTCTGCTTTCTGCAAAAAAGTTTCCACTTCGCTTCTATCTTCTTGGCCATTTAGTATTGCTGCATTAAAGTCTGGCGCAGTATGTGGAACCCCTGGGGCCTTCCGTTTTCTGTTTCCTCTGGTTCTTTCCCAGGCTGACCCAGGGTCCAAAGTGTCTGTCTTTACCCGCATGCCATCAAAGGATGTGGAAAACTGAAGAAATTATCTGAGGCTTGGAAGGATGTTACCTTCCTCCAGAGAGTATTTTTTTTCCCTCTTAAGGACTTCAAGGATTTAGCAGCTAGGACCACCTTAATTCAGACGAGATCGGGCGTTCAGGGTGGTATGGCCGTACACTAGGATCACCTTACTTCCTGCGCAGGTTGGTCTACTCACCCTCACTCCCTTCATCTCGTCAAGGTCCCCCTCCAAAGCACAGGGAGGTTCCCATGCCCCCCCCCCCACGGCCTGAGGGTCCCCGGATTCTGCTCAGCATTTAGAGGCAACTCCCCAGCCCAGGAAAGGATCCTGTCCCCAACATCTCAATAAGCATCCAGGCTCCGCGTCCATCGGGGCCGCCATGGTTGGTGATGAGGCTAAGTCCCAGCACCATGCTGGTGTGCCCAGCAGAGGGCAGTGTGGGGAGCACAGCCCCCATTCCGGCTCTGGAGCTGGAGACTATCACGGTGTTGCCTTCAACAAATTGCTTGGCCTCACAGTGCCGGCCTGTGTCTTACACGTAACATGGAGATCATTATAGCACCTGCCCCATACACACACACACGTGTTGACAAGGATGCACAGAAACCGGTGCATTTCCTTGTGCGTTGGTGGTGAGGACACAGAACAGTGAAGCCACCATGGAGAATGGTGTCAGTGCCCCTTCAAAAAGGACCATGAAATGACCGAATGTTCCAGCAGCTGCACTCCTGGGTATATACACAAAAGCACTGGACACAGGGACTCAGGCAGATGCCTGCACACCAGTGTTTACGGCAGTGCCACTCACAACAGCCCAAAGATGCAAACAACCAAAATGTCCTTCAACAGATGAATGGATCCACAAAACATGGCGTGGACATGCACACGACGGAGTACAGGAGATTCCAGCACATGCTACACCTCGGATGAGCCTTGAGTGAAATAAGCCAGTCATGCAGGAACAAATCTCTGACGATTGTACTTGTGCGATCCTGATGGAGTTAAATTCACCTGTCAGAGAGTGGACCAGCGGTTGTCAGGGAATGAGGAGCTGGCGGTCAAGGGTGCACAGGTGGGCCAGCGTTGTGACACAGCAGGTCCAGCCACTGCCCATGATGCCGGATCAAATATTAGAGTGGCTGCTCCACTTCCCATCCAGCTCCGTGTTAATGCACCTGGGAAGGCAGCAGAAGATGGCCCAAGTGCTCGGGCCCCTGCCACCCACATGGGAGACCTGGAAGGAGTTCTAGGCTCCTGGCTTTGGCCTGACCCAGGCCTGACTGTCGTGGCCATTTGAGGAGTGAACCAACGAATAAAGGATCTCTGTCTGTCTTCCCCCTTCTCTCTGTCACTCTGCTTTCCAAATACATGAAACAAATCTTTTTATTTTTGTTAGAAAAAAAAAGTGCAGAGTTGCAGACTGGTGTGGTGAGAAGTCCTGGGGACGGACAGTAGTGGCCACTGCACCACACTCTGAGTGGACTTAATGCCACAGAACTGTCCACTTAAAGTAGTTAAAATAGCAGATTTTATGTTAGGCACATTGTACCACACTAAGACGTTATAAAAACGAGTAGAGGAGTATATAAAAAACAGAAATTTAATAATATAAAGTTCTATAAAAAAAGCTAGCAGGAGTATTTAAAACATCGGCTCCTGTTAGCTATTCTAACAGCAGAGTAGGAAGGGGTTAGGTCGTTGTAAAGACATCCTCAGGGCGATCTGTGTCACCGAGACGCCACCTGCCGCTCCCCATCCCACAGTCCTCTACTCCCAGGTCAGAGGCTAGCCCGGCCCCAAAGTTTCCCACCCCTCCCCTCGGGCCACTCCCCACTTCCCCAGGCCTAGGAGGACCCGGCACCAGCTGTGGTCTCCAGGGCTGGAGCAGACCCTTTGGAAACATTTCTATGGCTGAGCCTGTAGCAATGCAGCAAAATCATGAACGCCGACAAAATAAACCAAACCGGGTCTTACCGAGGTCAGAGACGTGGGGGAGCGGTGGGGATGGCTCTCCCGCGTGGGCAGGGGCTGCACTGTCAGCCCGTCTGTGCTTTGGAAATGTCAGTCGCAGACACGAACCAGGCGTTAATTTCGATGGCACTGAACCTGCAGACTGGGGCCGGCGTCCTCACTGGACAGCAGGCCTGAGGCCGCCCCACAGCACCAGGAAGCCCAGGGGGAGGAACTTCCAGCCAGGGCTGGGGACCAGGAGCGCAGACATAGAGGCCTGAGTCAGCAGGGCCCGGCCCTAGAGAGCCAGGTGGCCCACAGCCGAGCAAGGCGACGAGCTGGGAAGCCAGCTGTGGCCAGCAAGAACCCCAAGGCAATGTCAGAACCCAGGCGCCTCGGGCAGGTGACCCCAAGAGCCGGAGCGGCAGGAAGGAGGAAGCACAGAGCGCAGCCGCGGGATGGTGCAGGTGTCAGAATCGCCCGTCCAGCGCACGCGCTCTGTTGAATGCCCGTTTCCAGAGGGCCGGTGGGGCTCAGGGCTGCAGGGTACAACGGAGTCCACCGGACGCTGCGGTCTGGCAGAGGGCACAGGCCGGCCCACGATTCCCAGCCACAGGGAGGTGCCCAGGGGAGGCCTGCTGAGGGGGGATGCTGCCCGCGGGGGGCGTGAAGCAGGCACCGGAGCCGGCTGGGGTCAGCAGGAGACGTCGGCAGACCTCAGCGCGGGCAGGAGCCACCCAGGCCCATCCTGGAGCTCACCCTGCCCTTCCGAAAGCACAGGACACTGGGCAGTCGCCAGAGGTGGCCTCTGCCCCAGGAGCCTGGGAGGGTGGGCCCAGGCCTCAGAGGGGACCTCCGGGAGGCAGCTGGAGCCCAGGTGGAGCCAGCAGCCACCAGCACCTCCTGTGGTTAAGCTGGTGGGTACCTGGGGGGAGGGGCTGGGTGCCACCGTGGATCTGAGAGCTGGGGGGTGGGGCTTCTTCAGAAGGAAAGGGGGGTCCAGGGCAAATGAGTAGGGGGATGCCGGGTTGGGCGAAGCATGGGGGATTCTCAGAGGCTCGGTTACCCTGCTGTGCATTGTGAATCTCCAAAAAGAAAACAGGCAACACAGTTCATATGGAATTAGCTTTGTTTTAAAAAGAAGTTTTATTGTATTTATTTGAAAGGTAGAAGTTAGAGAGAGAGAGAGAAAGAGAGATAGGAATCTTCCATCCACTGGTTCACTCCCCCAATGGCCACAATGGCAGGAGGTGGGCCAGGCTGAAGCCAGGAGCCAGGAGCTTCTTCCGAGTCTCCCACGTGGGTGCAGGGGCCCAAGCACCTGGGCCATCCTCCCAGACAGGGAGTTGGATCAGAAATGGAGCAGCTGGGACTTGAACCGGTGTCCATTTGGGATGCTGGCACTGCAGACAGTGCCTTAGCCCGTTAAGCCACAACACCAGCTCTGGAACCAGCTTTTGAGAATGCCCAAGTTCCAAGGAAAAAAAAAAGTTGTGGAAATGGAATTGAGAGATCAGTTTATGTTGGTGCAAAATCTTTTGAGATCCTTGTATGGTTTTCCCGTGATTCACGTTTTCTGTGAACTTTTTGAAGACCCTTCACCTTCCCAGAACTTTTGTGACAGCGTCAGTGAGATTTTGTAAGCAAATTGGGTGAAATCCAGGTCTCAGTAGCCATGAAGCCTCAGCCGAAGAGATGGAACTGCTAGGCGATGGCCTTGGAGACTTCGGCGGGCGCATGCACCAGGGCAGAAATACCAGCTGTGGGCCGGGTGTGGGGGCCTCGCGCATGCTCTATGCACCTCCAGTGCGCTCTCTGAGCAGGTGCAGTCACACGGGCTCCTGGTCAGGGTGCTGCCTCCGACCATCTTGTCCTTCTGCACTCAGCTGCTACACGCAAAAGAGGCTTGAACTCAGACGGAGGCAGGATGATCTCTTGCCATGGTTCCTGCCCAGACTGCTTCTCAGAAACACAGACGTCCTGAAGGAAGACAAGGTCAAGCTGACTTCCATGTAATTGGAGCCACATTTTGGGAGATTCGCCAGCTCTGCAGCATGAAGATTTAAGAGGCGTTAGCCATGGTGCTTGGCATTTGCAAATCCTCCATGCACTCAGACTCCCTCGGACTCCAGGGACACGCCGGGACATCTTGCCTGTGGTTGGTGGAGTGGGGGATTAATGAGATGTCAGGAATTTGGTGAGAAGGGAAACCAGTGCAGATAATGGTCTCTCCTTGGAACTTCCAGAAGCGCCAGCTGCAACCCTTCCTCACAGAAGGACCCAGAACAAGGCCACTTGGCCATGCTGGTTGCTGATGCTCCCAATGTTGTACAACCTTGACAAAGCTTTAGCCTAATGGATTATTTCCACCGCAGAGTCGCTGGCTTTCTGTCATTGGAGAGATTATTTTGAAAGCCAAGAAGCACTGAATGCTTGGCAGATCTTCCTCACCCATGTGTTTGTTATTCTAGCACGCATCATCTGCCAGCGTTGCAACACAACCCGATGGAGAGCAAAGAAATGAGGAAGATAAAAGAGGGGGAAATCGGAGAAAGCAAGCTTTGCCCTCAGACTGGGAGTTCAGCTCCCCCCCGGATGCCCGCGTGATGGGTTCCCACAGGCTGGGTCCTGGCTCCCACTGCCTGGGGCCATGTGGAGCGTGATAGGAAAAGGCCACTGCCAGCGTGAAAGTATTGATGGGCCTGGGAATCTTTTGGAGGGTGACCGGTGTGTTTTAGCCAAGTTGGCAAGTGAGGTTCACCAGGAAGACCCTCCACCTGTCAGAAGAAAAGGCAGGAATTTCAAAGGCCCAAATGTCTGAAGATAAGATTTCCCCCACGTGGGGAAACTCTGTTTATTTATTATTTTTGTTAATGGAGACAGGGAGGCAGAGTTCAGGCAATCAAAGCACTCATAGGGGCAAGTGTGATGGTGCAGCTGGTTAGGCCACCACTGTGACTCTCATATCCCACAGTGGAGTCCCTGGTTTGAGTCCCAGCTACTCCATGCTTCTGGTCCAGCTCCCTGCTGAGGCACCCAGAAGACAGAGTGCAAGTACTTAGGTTGCTGCCACCCATGTGAGAGACTGGGCGGAGTTCCTGGCTCCTGGCTTCTGCCTGGCCTATGCCGGGCTGTTGTGGATATTTGGGGAGTGAACCAGCAGATGGAAGATCTCTCTCTCTCTCTCTCTCCCCCTTTCAAATAAATAAACAAATCTTTGCAAAAAGGTTCTTGATCTTTGCCTCATCTAGTACCCACCTATTTATCCTTACAATTGCCTTTTATAACAACACCAAAGATTTAAATTACCCTCTAGTGTTTTTCATTCACTGAGGCATTGTTTGATAAAATACGTGTTCCATTTACAAAGCAAATATACATTTTTAAATCTACCACTTCTGCTTCATTTTGCAGATGCTACCAGTTGAGTCATTTGTGAGTCAGTACTGGTTTGTTTTAAAGCATATGCAAATAGCTCATCTCTGCAGCCAATCCCAGGAGCAACAGCATTTTTTTTAACAAGTGAGAGAAATAGATCTGTCTTTCCTTTTTTCTCTCTTTCTCTCTCTCTTTCTTTCAAGATTTATTTATTTATTTGAAAGTCAGAGTTATGCAGAGAGAGAGAGAGGCAGAGAGACAGAGAGACAGAGAGAGAGCTCTTCCATCCGGTGGTTCACTCCCTAGTTGGCTGAGATGCGCCGATCTGAAGCCAGGAGCCAGGAGCTTCTTCCAGGTCTTCCATGTGGCTGCAGGGGCTCAAGCACTTGGGCCATCTTCCACTGTTTTTCCAGGCCGCAGCAGAGACCTGGATCAGAAGTGGAACAGCCAGGTCTTGAACCGGTGCTCATATGGGATGCTGGTGGTGGCTTAACCCACTATGCCACAGCGCTGGCCCCTCAGTAGCATTTTTTGCGTCATACAAATCTTACCTCAAAAAGGAAGGTATTCAGATCAGGGCTTCCAGGTTCAGATTCACAAACCTTTTCTTGGCCAATGCTAACCCAAGCCTGCGCTTTCCCCAAGTCTTGCCTACCCTGCCCTCTGTTCCTAGTCTGGCTTCTCTTTTGCAACCTGTCACTTCTCTCCAGCCTGGGAACCGTGCTTGCTCACAGAATCTGCTAGCCTGCAAGGGACTCCCACCCAACCTGTATGCCCAGTTTGCTGCCACCTCCCTCTTCTTTTGAGAAATCTCTCTGCTTTTGTGCCTTCTCCCTCTGCTTGGCAAGTCTGACTGGAATGCTTCCTACAGTTGACCTTGTGTGTGTGAGAGCCCTTGGATATCATTTCTGAGCCATGCTGAGCATGACAGCCATGCCTTGAGCATATCCACCCATATGGAGACTCCAGTTCTTGACAATATGTACTGAAACCCGAAGACTTAGCCCCATGTTCTGTTGGTGAGGCGACGGGGAAACAGGAACCCCCAGGGAATGCTGGTGAAATGCAGAATGATACAATCTCTATGGAGGGAAATTTTGCAATCAGAGTTAGCAAAATCACATGTGCACTCACCCTTCATCCCAGCAGTCTCACTTTGGGGACTCTCACTTAAAGATGACCAGCGAATGCTTTTTGTTGCTGAGCCATTTGTAACAAACACTCGGAAGTATCAGGGGATTGGATCCGTTGTCACGCAGTCCCCCAGGATCAGGGCTGCACAGCTGTAAAAAGGATGAAGGGAGATCTCCAGGAAAAGTGGAGACGCTGTGGGGACAGGTGTATAAGCCCGCTCTCGTTTATGTAAGAGGAGGAAGGAGACATGCATGTGTGTTTTAAAATGGAAATAATGAGTGAAAGAACGGTTTACTTGTGGGGAAGGAAGGGGTAGGGAGAGGAACAGGGTTGGAGAATTGCAGGCCACACTCTGTTTAAATGTTTTACATAGTCATCAAATCACATAACATTTAAAAACCAATTCCTGACAACTGAAAGGAAAATTAAACAAGTGACTCTTACTGTGTATCAAGTTTGCAGAAAAACTATGCAGAGATGAATTATTTTAAGTGATTTAAAAGCTCTAATGGGGCAGTGGTTAAGATGCAGGTTGGATGCCCACGTCCCACATAGACTGCCTGGGTTTCAGTCCCAGCTCTGCTCCCAGTTCCAGCTCAGGTGGTTGGTCCCTGCCACCATGGAAGGAGAACTGGATCAGTCCTCAGCTCTTGCTTCCTTTGGTCCAGCCCGGCTGCTGTGGGCATCTGGGGAGTGAACCAAGGGGTGGGAAGTCTTCTGTCTCAGTCTTTCTGTGTCTCTCCTCTCTCTCTCTCTCTCTCTCTCTCTCTCAAATAAAATAAAAACCCTAACAGGTTACACCTAAAGTCAAAAAGAACAAAATAATTTTTTTTGACAGGCAGAGTGGACAGTGAGAGAGAGAGAGACAGAGAGAAAGGTCTTCCTTTGCCGTTGGTTCACCTTCCAATGGCCGCCGCGGCCGGCACGCTGCGGCCAGCGCACCGCGCTGATCCGATGGCAGGAGCCAGGAGCCAGGTGCTTTTCCTGGTCTCCCATGGGGTGCAGGGCCCAAGCACCTGGGCCATCCTCCACTGCACTCCCTGGCCACAGCAGAGGGCTGGCCTGGAAGAGGGGCAACTGGGACAGAATCCGGCGCCCCGACCGGGACTAGAACCCGGTGTGCCGGCGCCGCAAGGCGGAGGATTAGCCTAGTGAGCCGTGGCGCCAGCCAAAATAATGTTTTACTCTTCTTTGAGTGATCATATTCTTGGCGAAATACTGGTATAGTACTGTAAACCATACCCAGAATAAGGCAAAGGCGGAATCTGGTTAATGTCATTAGGATGAACCTTTCACGAAAAGTAAAAAGAGACACAAATACAGCATCTGAGAAGTCAAGTCTCTGAACTGGAAACTGTCAACAGGAACTTGGAACTTGTGAAGAATTTTCTTTCAAGATGCACACACACACACACACACACAACTTCGCCATTCCGCCCACTCACAAGGCCTAGAAACTGCTCCATTTTGAAGCAGATACTGGTTTCCAAAAAACCATTTCCAACTGAACAAACCAGGGCTGTTTGGAGAACTGGCTGAGCCCAGATCTGCGCGAGAGATGTGCAAGATGAGCTGGAAACACCTTTTCCTTGCAGATGGCAAAGAAGCTCCTGGGCTGGTGTCACAAGCATTCAGAGGCCCAGGTGACACTGGGACAAGTCAAGCCGCAGGCAGGAAAGGGACTGTGGCGGGTTGAGGTGCGCCCGACACGTTTGCGCCCATGAATTCACAGTGGCACTCCGGGAGAAGCAGCGCCTTGGTCGGCTCGGGGTGATGCCAGGGAGGTGCTCCCTCTGCTGGAAGCAGAGGCCTCTCCCTGCCTCTCCTGGGGAAAGCGGCCTGGGGCGAGTGTCTCCTTACAGGTGAATTCCAGCTACAGCAGGACGAGGACAGCATCCAGTTAGAAAATCGCTGTTTTCCAAGCCCCGGCGATATGATGGAGCTAGGTCACCATCAGACTCTGCACACATCCAGAAAAGAGGCAGCCGGCACCGAGGTGTTGCCGAGGGGGGAACACTCCATCACCGGGACTGCGGCGGCGAAGTCCACCTTGGATGGAACAGGCTTCGCCGTCTGAGGTTTGAGCCATGGGGGACAGAGCAAGAGACGCACCACCAATGACTTGTCTCGGCATCTGCCTTGAGGGGAACCCACCCA
The DNA here is from genome assembly GCF_051225735.1 of Oryctolagus cuniculus. NCBI lineage: Eukaryota > Metazoa > Chordata > Mammalia > Lagomorpha > Leporidae > Oryctolagus > Oryctolagus cuniculus. Next base: position 12,170,612 of record NC_142878.1, on the reverse strand, counting down.
GGACCCTGGGGTCCCCAGCCCTCACCAGTGACAGCACAGGTCCCAGTGCCAACATCCCTCGCCAGCCATGGCCACAGGCTGACCATCAGTCCCTCCGAGCCTCCGTGTCCTCATTCCTACCCACGACTGGCAGGATGCGCCCCTTCAAGGCTGGGTGAGGTTGCCATGGGCTCAGTTCCCAAGCACACGCCCAGGCTGGGCAGACCACGGCTCCAGCTCAGTGCATTTCAGTGAAAACAGATAAGGCAAGCCACAGAGCACACCATGCTTTTAAATAACAATAAATACATAGAGAGGGGAAGACGTTTAGCCTAGCAATTAAGACGTCCACATTCCATATTGGAGGACCTGGGCTCAGTATCTGTTTCTGGCTCTGGAGGCCACTCTAGTGGTCGCGTTCTTGCCACCCACATAGGAGACGTGTGTTGATTTCCTGGCTCCCAGCCTCAGCCCCAGCCCAGCCCCAGCAGATACTCAGGGAGTGAAACAAAGGATAGAAATTTTATGTAAAAAAGAAGCAGGTGAAAAATTTAACAACATAGTTGATTCAACTAAAATATCTCAATATGCAGCCAATGTAAGATTTTGTCACCGGTCTTGGCAGTCTTATGCTCAGAGCACGCCTCAGTCTGGCTGTGTTCCCGGTGGTCCGTGGTCACGTGGGCTTGTGGCCACTGTGTGGGACACAGCAGCTCTCGGCTGGGGGATCACTGTGCTGGCTCCCGTGAGGAGGGGGTGTCCTCCCGAGGAAGGTTGGCAGTCCCATTCTCCCCATGGCGTCTGACCCTGAGCAAGGGCTTATCTGTCTAGAGGTTGGGTGGGGAGGCTCACTGCGTGGAGAAGCACTGGCTGGGCCAGCTGGGATGGGTCTGGTCATTGGCAGTGACCACTGTGCTCCCAGGCTGCGCAGCCGTCACAGGGCCAGCCAAGGGTTCCCCTTGCACCAGAGGCCTTCCCTGCTGCTTCTAGGGTCCTGGAATGCCTGCCTCCAAAACTCTGTCTTGACCTCGGTTGCCAGAACTAGGGCCACTGAGCCATGTCCCTCTAGCCCGTGGGGTCTCCTGCTGTGGTCTCCTGTGGCCTCCAGGACCAACCACAGTAGACAAGAAGGCCAACCTGGGGGCTGGGCCAGGCTGCTGCCACTGCGCCTGCACTGCCCACCCCTGCACCTTGCTCTCAGATTCAAAAAAGAAAAATTTAAGTAGATACAAGCAGGTGAAACATTAATGTGTTTTATTCAATCAAAATATTGTGCCCACTCTGTTGGGACAAAGTTGTCCACGTTTGGTGGGTGCAGGGCAGAGGTAAGCCAATGAAAAGAAAGGGTGGACCTCCTTCCCAAGAGAAAGATCTGGTGTAGGTGCCCCAGCCTGCATCTGCCATGGGAGTTCAGGGACTTCCTGAGCCCCTTGGTGCAGGCGTGAGCTCCTGAGACTTGAGGGCCAGGAGAGGCGGCCCAGGTTCAGGCTGTCCCCCCAGGGCTCTGCAGGGTGAACGGGAGAGTCCGGCTGCACCTCACAGCTCTCTGGCAAGGTCCTCGCCCGGCAACCTCGGGTCATCACCTGCACAGTGGGGACGCCTCTAACTGCCCTTGCATCCAGCCCGCCTGTGCCTCTGGCTGCCATGGAGGGACCTTGCAGGGCCTGGCTGTTTGCTTTCCAGCTGGGCTGACGGGCTCCCCGAAAGCTGGGGTAACCCTGCGTATTGTTACAGCGCATCCGAACACTCCCACCGTGGCAGTGGGGGGGTGACTGCGCGTAGGAGTCAGGCAGGCCACTGCTGGGGCTGGTGGGGAGTAGAAGCACGGGAAGGGGCAGGAGTCATGTGAGGCTCATGCCGCCTTTGCAGCCGGGTTCACCTTGACCTCTGGCCCAACCTCAGACGATTTGGAAAAGGATTCTCGATAATTAGCGCCATGGGCCGCCCTCTCCCGGCTCCCCAGGGCCAGCCGCTGCGAGCCTGGGAGGCCTCTGAAGGATTATGTGCAATTGTCCCAATTATGCAAATCGGGCTGACATTTGCAGCAGGGGAAGGCCTGGCTGGGTGGGAGGGACAAGGGGGGCCCCGCTTCAAAGAGCAGGCTTGAGCTCCCCCACCTCTCCCGGGGCCCCAGGCTGCTGTCCTGGGCTCCCACGTGGAGCAGCCTGGAAGTCAGGGCCCTCGTTTCCTTTGCTGGCCTGGGAGTCAGGTCACGGGGCCATCGTCTCACAGGAATCATGAGGGCCTGGGCACCAGCGATCACATGCTCCTCATGTGGACAGCTCCTCTTAAAGGGGGAGCCCTCGCTCGGCGTCCTGCCTCTGCCCCGGGAAGGCGGCTACGGGAGGCTGGAGGAGGCAGGGCTGCAACCTTCCCTCTCCGCTGCTGCTGTGGCAGGTAAGCTCAGGTGCAGGGAGCCCCGTGCCTGTGAGCTCAGGTGCAGGGCTCGCCCCCAGGGCCCCTTGCTTCTCTCCTGCTAAGGCTGGCTGAATAGGGTCCCAGGGGAATCGTGGGGAGCACAGACACACGCTCAGGCTTGTCCGCTGCTCACAGGGGGCCCTCGCTCTGAGCGGCCCTCAGGGCCAGTTTCCAGATGACTGGGATTTGCTCAGAAACCCCAGTCCCAGCGTGCAGCCTCCTTGTCATTTCTTAGCAACTTATCCCCGTTCCCTTACCTTGGGGACATCTGCATCTTCCTTAGACATCACCCCCGACCCCTACCCCCACCCCCACCCAACACTGAAGGTTATGAGGCACAGGGTTTATCAGGGAAGCTTTTATCAGCCGATGAGCTAACTATTAATTAAGGCCTTGAGGAACAGATTGACTACGCTACCCACAGCTGTGAAGGGCCAGATCCGTCCTCCCTCTCACTCTGCAAGGTGGTTCAGCAACATGGGCCAAAGTGCAGTAGTTCCACAGCCAGGAACCCGTGCCAAGCAAACAGCACTGGAGTTGGCCAAAAATGTGCACAGCGTGGCTCACTACACGGGAACACAGGGGACCATCCAGCTGTCCAACATGGAGGCCTGGTCATGTCCAGCATGGTCTACCCGCAGGATGAAAGGCAATGCAATCACTCTTTTCATGACAGAGAGAAAGGTAGGGCTGCGTGCAGAATGGTCACGTTCTTCAAGATACACGAACTAGCCACTGGAAACAAGCGAGGAGTTCATTGGCGAGTTAAGGAGTTAAGGGGGCCTGGGTGGTGTCTGCTTATTCCTGTGTGCGTCGCCTCCCCTCCACCTCCTTCTTCTTCTAACAATAATGAGAATTTTCTTTTTTTTTTCTTTTTTCTTTTCTTTTATTTTTTTTTGACAGGCAGAGTGGACAGTGAGAGAGAGAGACAGAAAGAAAGGTCTTCGTTTTCCGTTGGTTCACCCCGCAATGGCCCCTGTGGCTGGCACGCTGCGGTCTGCGCACTGCGCTGATCCGATGGCAGGAGCCAGGTGCTTCTCCTGGTCTCCCATGGGGTGCAGGGCCCAAGCACTTGGGCCATCCTCCACTGCACTCCCTGGCCACAGCAGAGAGCTGGCCTGGAAGAGGGGCAACCGGGACAGAATCCAGCGCCCCTACCGGGACTAGAACCCGGTGTGCCGGTGCCACAAGGCAGAGGATTATCCTAGTGAGCTGCAGTGCCGGCCCGATAATTTTCTGTAAGATACATTTTTTTTTTACCAGAAACTGTTTAAAACTGTAGCAAAATTAGCATAATGGAGGAGGTGAGAGAGAAGGCAAATGTTTGCAGGGATTCTGGATTTGAGTAGATGAGGGGTAGGAAGTGGGAGTGATGGCGACGAGGAGGCACATTTGCTCTGAATGGAACGTTGAGGGAGGAATCAAGAAGGGAGCCCAGCCTGTCTAGGAGTGAGCTTGAAGAATGCAGGCTTGATTTGGGGAAGGGTTTTCTCTGCTAGTGTTCCCCAGCTCTCCCTCTGCAAGCTAACGAGCAGAGGTTTTAACGCATGGCGTTTGCAATTATAGGTGCAGTGGAAGTCAGCCGCTCTCTGCAGGGTGTGTGTGAGGCCCCAGAAAATGTAATTGGAAACATCGGCTCGTGTTGCACGTGTTTGCTGGAATTGTTTACGTTTTATTGGCTCTTTTCTAGAAGTTTGGAATTTGGTTTGGCTCTCTGCAACCTCATTTATTTGCTTTGCAAAGTTGATAAGTAGAACAAGAAATGGAATGACGCAAGGCATTTTCAGTTTCTAGTCATTGTCATCTGGAATTAAATGAGAGAAAATTGGATTTTCTAGCAACATAAGATTCTCTTACTTGGGGCACTGATGTTTTTAGAAAATTATCTTTTGCTTTGGTTGAAAAGATTTGCAAAATGTCCTTTGGATGTTCGTGTGTGTGGATTCTGGGAAAATGGGAGTCTTCTCAGCCAGTGGAATAAGGGGACCCGACCCCCCAGTGCCTTCCATAACCTTGAGATGGATGGGATTCAACATCTTAGAACTTCCAGAGAAAGAAGTGGGACTACTTTGCTTTCAAATGCTTAGCCTAATATTTAAAATTTTATTTCTTTTGAAGAATCATGTCTCTGTTTAAAGTTGGACATTGATGGCTTATGGTGGTGTACAGCTTTATTTGATTTAAAATTTGTTAAAATTCAGCGTCTTGACTACATACAAATGATGCCCTGGTGATTCTTTTTGTTTTTTGTTTGCTTGTTTTAATTAAGGGATTAGTTGCAAATGTGACCAAATTGGAACCTCAATCCTTATCCTTGGAAAGAACAACTCTGAAATGTACAATTGTATAGTTTGATAAAATAGAGCAGACAGACTCATGGTGGAAATAAAATACAGTTGACCATTAAAAGCAATTTAATTTGTACTTTAAATTAAATTGTATCAATTTAATTTGACGGAGAAAAAAATAGCAGAGACGCTGCCAACATGACAGCAAAGGGGTCAGTGGCACCACCTTCCAGCTGGAACACTGGAGGCCACCCTGGGACAGGGAGTTAGAGCAGGAGTATTACAGGAGCAGCCAGGGGCCAAGAAGCGGACTGGTCCATTCTCCAGGCATGCATCTCACACAGGAGCCATTTTCCCAGGCTCCTGTAGACAGCACCTACTAGCCTTTATCTCAATGTTTTCCAGAAATTGTGTCTTCAGTTGCCATTCACATGGGGGCAAGGGTACACTTCGAATGCCAGAGAGGACTTTGGGAAAACAAGCTAATGTCAGCCTAGAGCAGTCGCCACCTGCTGCCTCCCCATCTGCTGTGCCCTGGTCATCTCTTGTTGCTGGCCTTGCTCCACCCCCACCCCCACACACCTGCTTCTGGCCTCCAGCCCACCTGCTCTGTGCCCTCTAAGGCCATGGCAAGACCAGACATTCTCCTACGTCAACACAGCTCATCAGTCCTGCGCCTGCTGCCCCGGGGTTGGCGGTGCCTTCCCGTAAATGCAGTTTCTGGCAGCCAGCCTGTCTTCATGGCCACAGGCTGACCTGGAGGCAGAACTTCAGAGCAGACAAATCCCTGCAGCAGGGCGGGGTGGAACACTGAGGGTCACGGTTAAACCTTGTGAAAGGAACTCAGGAGACCAGACAGGAGAGTCCTGCCTACACACGCCGGGACTTCAAAGGCTTTGAGGCCAAATGCAACGAAAGAGGTGTTTCTTTTTGTGAAAGACATTTTTGAAATCCATGCTGTTATTTCAAAGGACACATTTCCCATGAGCGTATTGAAGACTTTCTAATTTGCATGGATTTCAAAAAATTGTTTTGCTGCAAAAGAAACTGCTCCCCGCTCCAAGTTTTATTTATTTATTTGAAAGGCAGAGATAGAAAGAGGCAGAGGCAAAGAGAGAGAGAGAGAGAGAGAGAGAGATCTTCCATCCACTGGTTCATTCCCCAAATGGCCACAAAGGCTGGAGCTGGGCTGATCAGGAGCCAGGAGCTTCTTCCGGTTCTCCCATGTAGGTGCAGGGGCCTAAGCATTTGGACCATCTTCTGCTGCTTTCCTAGGCACATTAGCAGGGAGCTGGATAGGAAGTGGAGCAGCTGGGACTCGAACTGGCACCCATATGGGATGCCAGCGCTGCAGGCAGCAGCTTAACCTGCTACGCCAGAGTGCCCCCCGCAAAGAAATTCTAATTCCATTTCCATGAACTTTTTAAAATGTACTTGTGTTGTGCTGCAATTAAAAATTTTAAACAATTGTAAAATTCAGATCTCTGGGCTTCCTTCCAGACACTGGACTCAGAAGCAGGCCTAGGAATGTGCATTTTAACCAGCCCCCTTGTGACTCCTGGAGTTTGTGCTCCACTGCACACCCTGTGCTCAGCTGCCTGCCCTCAGCAGGGGGCCTTCCACACCTGGCCTCTGCGGGAACCGCAGGTGCTCCTTGTTGGGAGGCGAGTGGAGCCGGCGGTGGCACCCAGGCACTAGGGCAGGAGAGGAGGATCTGCTGGCCGGGGCTCAGGAGGTGCCCAGCCGGGGATGCAGTTGGGCTTAAGGAGCTCTCTTGGGGGATGGGCGGGACCAGGGTAATGTGAGGTGGGATGATGCTGAAAACGCGGTAATTAAGATAAAGGACACTTAGTGCCATATTTAAAAAAACAGGAATCAATGCCAAAAGTCCATTAGAAAAGCATTATCAAAATTTTAAAGACAGGCTGATGTTGCTTCATGACCTTGCACTGTGGTGCAGCAGGGAGGCCCTTCACAGTGGGCTCAGGGTTCCTGGGTGCCCCGCTGGGCGCGTTTCTGAGGATTGACAATGGCGTGCCGACACGACGGCAATGAGAAGCTTTCCATACACCATTCCCAAACTCCCTCTCCCACTTAGTTCCAAACACAGGAGGAGCTGCTGGCAACCACAGGGAGGCCTCCAGGGCCTGCCACCTGCCAGGGACAGCAGTGGACGGCGGCTGAGAGTCACTGGGGTTCTGTAATAGGAGCAAGAGCAGGGACCACCGGTTCAGCGTGCAAGGGGGTGTGTGAACCACGCTCTTTTCCTCTTGCAAAACTGAAGCCCTGTGCCCATGAAACATTAGCCCCTCAGTCCCTCCCCTGTCCCCCAGCCCCTGACAACCACGTTCTACTTTGTCTTTGGCATTGGACTCCTCTAAGTAGCTGCGGTAAGGGGAACCATCCAGCGCCTGTCTTTACCTACTGCCTCACTCCACTCAGCGTAATGTCTTCACGGTTCAGCCACGCGTCAGAATTTCCTTACTTATCAAAGCGGAATAATATTCCACTGTAGTCGATCACGCATTTTTTCTGTATCCACTCATCTGTTGATGGGCACTTGGGTTTCTTCCTCCTTCTGGCTATTGTGAATAATGCTGCCAGGGACGTGGGTGTGCAAACAGCTCTTCACGACTCTGCTTTCCTCTTCGGGGAATGTTCTCAGGAGTGGAATTGCTGGATTAGATGGGAACTCTGTGACGTTTTTGAGAAACTCCACTGTTTTCTGCGGTGCCTGCACCACTTTAGGCTTCCACCACTAATGAATTTCCTAGCTCTCTACATCCTCGTCAACACTTCGATATCCTGTTTTCAGAGTAGCCACAGTAACCGGTGGGAGGGAGGGGAGAGGGAGGGGGAGAGGAAGGGGAGGGGGAGAGGGAGAGGGAGGACCTGCTGGTTTACTCCCAAGGGCCTGCAACATCCAGGGCTGGCCCCACGCTGGGAACCTGAACCCCAATCTGCATCTTTCCAAATGGGGGGCAGGGACCCAAGTACCTGAGTCACCACCTGCCGCCTCCCAGGATGCAGATTAGCAGGAAGCTGCAATGGGAAGCAGAGCCAGAACCTAACCCAGGCCCTGCAGCCTGGAGCGGGTATCTCAGGTCCCGTCTTAACTGCTGCACTGAAGTCCGCCCCGCTGTCCGCTGTTCCATCAGGTCGCTCGGCGTGCTGTTCCTCTCGGGTTGTAAGAGTTCTCTGTGGAGGCCAGCACCATGGCTCACTAGGCTAATCCTCCGCCTGCAGCACCAGCACCCCGGGTTCTAGTCCCGATTGGGGTGCCAGATTCTGTCCCGGTTGCTCCTCTTCCAGGCCAGCTCTCTGCTGTGGCCCAGGAGTGCAGTGGAGGATGGCCCAGGTCCTTGGCTCTTAGCTTTGGATCAGCGCAGCACACTGACGATAGTGACCATTTTGGGGGGTGAACCAACGGAAGGAAGACTTTTCTCTCTGTCTTTCTCTCTCACTGTCTAACTCTGCCTGTCCCAAAAAAAAAAAAAAAAAAAAAAAGGAGTTCTCTGTGGATTCTGAATGTTCTTCCCTTATCAGATGTGTGATTCAGGTATTTCCCCCACTCCATAGCTTGCCTGATACCTGCATTTTTAATAACAACCCAGGGGTAGAATCTATGGACCTCTTTTCAGAAGCAAGTTTCTCTGCCAGGTTCTACCTAGGAGCAGGGCCCCAGGAGCCAGAGACGGGGGAAGGCTGGCTCCACCCAGGACCTGGGCAGGTGGCTGCCCTGGCCCGAGCACCCTCAGGCACGACCTCTGGCACTGGAAAGAGAAGTAGCTTGGCAGGGTGATGTGGGTGCTGGCACAGCACTCAGCAACCAGTGGCTCCCCCGGCTACAGTAAGACATGACCCTGGGCACTGCTGCCCTCCAAAGCAGCATCCCCCAAAACAGGGGTGGCCTCAGGGCCCCACCCTGTGAGGGGGAAGCAGGGTACCCACATCTGCAGGGTACAGCTGTGTCAGAAACACCTGCCTGGCGCTGTCCTAGAAGTGGGGAGCAGAGAGGTCTGACACCCTCACAGGCCCCTGTTTGCAGGCGCTCTCTGCTCAGGTGGCTCTGTCAGCGCCGGGGCTAGAAGTTGACCTCCACTGCCTTCCCCTCTCTCTTCCTCCTTGTACCCCACCACCCTCCAGGCCCCCCAGGCACACCGTGACAGTGCCCCCCTTTTCTTTAGGGCCAGCACAGCATCCTCAGCGGGAGTCAGAACCACACATGGGTTCCTTGTGCGTCACTGGTGACCAGAACATTGCCTGTTCCAGCACCTGGCCCATTTTTGTTTTGTCTCCTCCTGCGAAGGGTCAGAGAGAAGTGGCCTTGTGTGTTGTCCACAAGATCTTCATTCCAGGAGGTCGCAAGCCCTCTGCCTCTGTGGGACATGGGCAGTGTGTGTGTGTGTGTGTGTGTGTGTACAGGGGTGGGTGGGTTTCCCATCTTTGGTATCAAGTGAGGGGCAAATATCCAAGGCTTGGCAGCTGGAAGCCAACTGTTGTCTGTGTGGCTGGTCTGTATGATTAATTGTTGGGCTCGTGGCACTCTTGTTTTATTTTTTTTTCCTCCTAATTGACTACAATCAGTTCTCCGAATTCACAGGTTTCAGGTCTGTGGGTTCAACCAACCACAGGCCAAATTTCAATGAAGTCCCCAAAAGCAAAACTTGAACACTGCACAGAATCCCAGGGAATGGAGCGTGGTGAGGGCAGACCCCACAGCTTCCCCCAACGTCCTGGGGTTTGGGCGCTCCCCCTGCACTTGGGGGAGCATTGGTCACCTTGTGTCCCCTTCCTGTGCTCTGAAGTTAGGCCTGGGATCATTGCATTTGTACTGAACATGGATAGACCTTCCTGCCTTGTCATTACTCCCTCAACAATACAGTGTCACAACTATTTACATAGCATTGAACTTCCAAGGGTATCCTAAGTCATCGAGGGATGATTTACAGTATATGGGAGGATGTGGACAGGTTCTAAGCAGTACTATGCTATGTTATGTAAGGTACTTGAGCATCTGTGCATTTGGGTATCCGCAGGGGTCCTGGAACAAATACCCATGGAGACAGAGAGAACCTTGTGTATGCACTTGGCCAGAGCTACTAAAAACACCTTGCATTCTACCCAGAAGTCAGCAGCCCCATTACAGGGGAGGTCAGCCTGGCAGGCTGCAAGTATGACAGGTGCTCCTGGCATCCCGCCAGGGCCACCTTGGTGTAAGACATTATCTCACAGGATTGGAGATGCATCCAATGGCAACTCCCAAAACAAATGTGTGCTCATGTTTTCACTGTAAAACCCAGGCAATTCTGACAAGATTCCCTGAATTCCGGTAGACTTGCTTTTTCTGGTCTTTTCGTTGCTCTGCGTTAAACTACTGTTGGCACTGGAGACGTGGATCATGATCCCATTATTTGCAATTGCAGCTTAAATATGCATGAACCCGAGAAGGCGGAAGGGCAACCGGCAGTGGCACTGGAAATAAAAAGATTAGTGACACTGCAAAAATAGCCTGAGTGTGACGCGAGGCTGGCCCTTGGAGCCGGCCAGGGCTGGAGACGCGGGACCCAGACGCATCCTCACCTTGGCTGGGTGACCCTGGGCGTACTCTTTTTTTTTTTTTTTCTCTTAAAAAAGCTTTGTTTTTCTCTAGAAAAAAAATACAACATGGACAAAACCTGCATCCCCCACCACAACCACAAAATTCCATAGCTAACAAATTCTCTTCCTTTCTTCCTAGCCTTGTTGGGCATTCTCTTTAAAAAGCAGTCACAACACGGTTCACAAAAGCCCCAAAGTGAAAACAACCCAAATACCCATCGATGGACGAGTTCCCGTAATGGAATGTCCCTGAGCATGGCAGAGAATGAGATAGTGCCGCGCTCAACAGGGATGAATTCCAGAAACATCACACCTGGTGAAAGGAGCCAGTCACCAAAGGCCACCCCTTCCCTGTGAGCCGCCTAGGAGACAGGAAGCAGACGGGTGGGAGAGGGATGGGGCGGGACTACCGTCAGAGGTGATAAAAACATTCTGGACTCAGAAGTGAGGTTTATACCAGCTTAGCAACGTCATAAAAACCACTGAGCCACACACTTTGAAAGGCAAATTTTACGGTTTGTGGGTTATATCTCAATTTAAAAAAAATATATAGTAAATAGAAAAGTGTCACTTCCTTCGTTGTAAAGGTCTAGCTCTGTCTGTGGGACTCCAGACTGGAGGACTGTCTCCCAGTGCCCGGGGCAGGGGTCCCGGGCGGGAGGGGGCTGGACGCCTGTGAAAGAGGGACCCCCTTGCCCAGGGGAAGGCTCGGCTGTGACACCTTTCTGACACGCCCTGACATGCCCTGCCACGCGAGGCACAGGACTGAAGTCCCCCAAGTTCTCCCAGGAGCTCTGTCACGCGGGTCTCACACTCGCCCACAGCCTGCAGATCCGAGGGTGAGGGGCGCTGTCACCCTCAGTTTGCAGGAGGGGCTCAGCAGTGTGAGGGGCTGGCCCAGAGCTGGCGGCAGTCGGGTGCTCCCACTGTGCGCTCTGTCATAGGGACAGAGGCTGTGCGTGACCTGAGAGGGACCCAGAGCAGCCAGGGCAGGCAGGCTCAGCTAAGTCACCCGGAAATGACCTGTTGTGCCCAGGCCAGGGCCTCCTGGGGGCGGGCCGGGGGAGTGTGGGTTTGAATCCTTTGCGCACATGAAAGATGGGGGCTCTGTGCCGGGCTCTGGTTGGGGGAACTCACCTGATCCTCTGCAATGGAGCATTTCCAAGAACACAGGTGCCTCCCCAGGCGGGCCCCACAGGTGACCCAGAGACAGGCAAGGGCGGGTCCCGTGGGGCCATGGGTGCAGGTGAGGGACCCAGAGCCAAGTGCAGTTTTGCAGGGGTGCCAGCCGGCGGCTCCACGTCAAGAGGGAGTTCAAGCAAAGCCGAGAGTAGTAATCTCGCTCTTGGTTAAATATCGGCAGTGAATTGTACTTTATGAGGGTCAGGCCGAGCCCGCGTGTGGGCCACACGCAGCCGTGGGCTGAGAGCTTGAGTCATGTGCTCTAAATATACACTTGAAACGAGCGGTTTCTCCTGGCTAAACTGGGCCACACCTCCCTCATTTCACTGCGGGCTTTGCTGTTAATTTTGGCCCAAGACACATGGTCAGTTAGTAAACAGACTCGCCCGCCCAGCGGTGAGCCAGCTCCTGAGTTCAGAACCACTTCCCTCGGCGTCTCCCACTGCCACACGCGGGCTCTGCAGCCTACCCAGCACCCCGTCCTTGTCACTGTGCCCTCCCTGGCCTTCTTGGGGTGACCCCAAGTAGTCCCAGCTACTTCATTTCCAATCCAGCTCCCTGCTAGTGCAACCTGGGAAGGCAACGGCTGATGGCCCAACTACTTGGGCCCCTGCCACCACACGGGGGACCTGGATGGAGCTCCTGGCTCCTGGCTTTGGCCTGGGCCAGCCCTGGCTGTTGCAGGCATTTTGGGACTGAGCAGGTACAAGGAAGATTCTCTCTCTCTCTCTCTCTCTCTGCTCACTCTGCTTTTCAAGTTTTTAAAATAAGTACATAAGCGTTTAAATCATAGTTACCGAGGTGGTGCAGTAGTTTCCAGTGCTCTCTATGACTTTTTAAAAAAAATTGTTTGTTTATTTGAAAGTCAGAGTTACACAGAGAGAGGGAGGTCTTCCATCCGCTGATTCACTCCCCAGATGTCCGCAACGGCTGGAGCTGCGCCAATCCAAAGCCAGGAACCAGGAGCTTCTTCCAGGTCTCCCACGTGGGTGCAGGGGCCCAAGGATTTGGGCCATCTTCTACTGCTTTCCCAGGCCATAGCAGAGAACTGGATCAGAAGTGGAGCAGCCGGGACTCGAACCGGTGCCCATATGGGGTGCTGGCGCTTCAGGCCAGGGCGTTAACCCACTGCGCCACAGCGCCAGCCACTCTGTGATTTTCTTCCCAAGGTCTCCCTGAGACCCCTCCCCCCAGGGATGGTGGTCCTTGGCAGAGGTGTCGTGTAGGAGCAACCAGGATTAAACCCAGTCCCTTCCAAGTACTATGCAAAATGTGATCCCAGCGGAGGCGCAAAGCCACAGGGGGTCATTTCCATTTCAGAGATGAGTAAATCGCAGCTCAGAGGACCTGGCGGCATGGTGGCCCCAGGAGGACCTCACCGGCCCTGCACCCAGAATTCCCAGTGGGCGCCGGCAGTGTGGATTTGACATCAAAGCAGCCATTTCTGATGGCTGGAGGATGCGTATTTCACACAAGTTGGGTAGTATCCAGGCAGTGTGGGGACTCGGAAGGCTCTGTGACCGAGCCATGGGACCCCACACCCCACCACCACCTGTTCTCGGTTCTTGCTTTGCTGTAACAAGGTCTCCCCTGGGGTGGTCACTGTCACGCTGGACCCATGACGGATCTATGAGGAGTCAGGCGGTTCGGCTCAAAGATTGTGTGTCTTTGTTGCAACCTTGGCAGCACTCTGCGTGGGAGGAGTGTCTGACTCGGGGCCGCCACCCGGCACCTTTGCTCTGAGCAGTGCCAGGAGTGGGCACGCCCCTTGGGTCACCTCGGTTTGCTCCTGTCTGGACACGCACCCTTCCGGATGTGTGTGGACTGCAGAGGGGAGGCTGCCGCCCGCCGTGCTGGTGAGGGGCGAGCCAGGCATTGCCGACGTTCGTTTGTGTAGTCACCAAACAACACCAACAGGGCCTCTCTGCCAGGAATTCCGGAGGGCCCAGATTACACAGAGCGAGCCCTGGACGCTGCCGCTGCTCCCTGCCTTTTGTGGGGAGGAGGGAGGGGGGAGGTGTGGGGTTGGGGTGAGATGAGCAGTCCGGGGCCTTCCTGAAATGAGGGCATGATCCATGCCTCTGGCCTCCGTAACAGGCCGCAGGAAGAGTGGCCATTACCCCTCTGTTTAATCCCCCTAGGCTCCAGAACATTCCTGATGGGCAGCCCTGAACTGCTGTCCGACCTTAGCTCTAAAAGCCTAAAGGTCACTTCCAAAGCTAAGCACTGTGTCTCCTGGGGAAGGTGTGCGGTCACCTGCGGTGTTTTCACGCTGATGAGGCCGCCGCGCAGAGGCTGGCACGCGCCCTGGAAAGCCCTCCTTCTCCAGGCACGACGAGGGCCGGGGGGGGGGGGCCAGCCCCGCGACCGGAGCGTCCAGGTGCGCCCCTGGCAGGACACACCAGTCCTAAAGGTGAGCCCAAGCTGCTTCGGCCGCCGCCCGGCCAAGTCCTGTAGCACGGGCGGCGCTTCCCCTCCTAAGAATGCGGCCCGAGCCGGGCAGCATGGGGTTGCGCTCTGCTCTCTGACTTCCCACACTGGACTGGCCCAGCTTTCACCTCGTCCTTCCTGGAGGGGACGGAAGGCACAAAGGAGGCGGGGCCTGAAGGGGCGGGGTAAGGAGAGACAGCAAGGGGTGGAGCTGAGAAGCCAGGCCCAGAGACGGATGGGGTGGAGCCTAGAGGGGCGGGCGGGGCCCAGGGGGAGGGTCCAGCTACAGTGGGGCGGGGCCTAGAGAGGGTGGAGCCAGCTAGCGATGGGCGGGGTCTAGGGAGGGGAAAGATGGGGCCTAGAGGGCAGGGTAAAGAGGGGAAGCAAGGGGTGGAGCTGAGAAGGCCAGGCCCAGAGATGGATAGGGGTGGAGCCTAGAAAGGGTGGGCGGGTCTAGTTTGGAGTGGGGGCGGGGCCTGGAGGGGAGGGCAGGGCCTAGGGAGGGAGGCAGCCGTGCGGGGTCTTGCCTCTTCCTTGGGAGTTCCTAGCCTTTCCTTGCCTCGGTGGGCTTGGTGTCCTGGAAGGGCCGGGTCTGGTGTTTTCTAGGCTGCGTCTCCGTTCGGGTTGCCCCATGCTTCCTCCCCGCCAGATTCGGGTTAGCATTTGTTCTCGGAGTCTTTCATCAGGAGCCTGGTGGGAACGGGGGTTCCATTCCAGGGGTGCACACTTTGTGTTAGGTGGCGCTCACCGAATTTCCCCACTGTCCGGTCAGGTCAGGAATTCTCATAAACGGCTGTGGGTGATGTTTTGAGATGACGGAAGTGCCCTGTCACTCACTACTTTCCGCGTTCATCCAAGATTTTTGATGACAGCCAGACGGTGATTCTCGGATTCCTCTGAGTCCATCGTTCCTTCTACATGGATCAGGGGACTTTCCGCGGGAAGAAAGTGCTTCTCCATCTGCCTGTGTATTTATTTATGCCTGTATTTGTGCCACTGTGGACTCAGGTCCTTAATAAGTAAGAGTTCTCATCCTTGATGGCAACCATTCATTTGCGTGCTCAGATAATCCCAGACAAGCCAGTAGGAGCCCTCCGCACTGGCTTCTGTGTTCTTTTGGCGTGTTCCCGTGTTAAAAGTAAATACTTCCTAGTTTGCTGGCACAAAATGTCCCGGGCTCTTCTTGAACTTCCCTGCCCCAGCCCTGAACTGAGTCATTTCTGCTAGAAGCTCTGGCTGCTTTCAGTGGAGAATGGCATTTAGAAAGCAGTGTCTGGGCACTAGGTTTGCTCACTGCGGTGAGGTGGCACTGGGGCTCGGCCCTTTCCGTGGGGACCGCGTGTGTGCACGGACCTGCCGGTGTGTGGGTGGGGTGGTGGGCAGATTGACTCCTGATTGTCATGGTTTCTGTAGCCCTCCCCCCATGGAGTGCGGGGAGGAGGGATTCACTGCCAGGGGTTAAAGAAGGCGAGGTGATGCAGATGCCAGGCTGCGTGGAGACCCTGCTCTGTCTTGCATGTCCTCTAGCGTTTGCTCCCCCAGTGGAGTTCAGCTTCTGAAGTGGGTGCTGCTGTGTGGAGAGGCTCATGTGGCAAGGGACGGACGAGGCCTAAGGACAGCACGGGAATTTGGCGATGGATCCTCCCCAGCCCCCACACATGGTGTGCGGGAGTCCTCGTGAGAGACCCCCCACTTCAGAAGCACCCAGCTAAGCCGCGTACATCTCTGATCCACAGAAGTTGTGAGATAATAAATAGGAGCTGTTGCAAGCCGCCAAGTTTGGGGGGGCAGTTTGTTAGGCTAAGCGATAGAAAGCGAATGCAGTATTTCTAACTACAGGTGCGTGCCTGGCGTCCGTGTGTGCTGGTTTAGAGAGGGATCGCACTTGCAGCCGCGTCTGTGGCTATATCCATCCCGGTGCATTACAGACCCTGAGCTCACACTGGTAACTTTCACTTCGGTGCTACCGGGTTCCTTCTACCCTTCCCCACTCCCTGCTCCAACAGCGAGAAACGCAGCTCCAGTTCTCCTTAGTGCCTTGATTTATTTGTTCAGTCCCAGGATCCCGAGAAAGCAGTCTCAGAATTGCTGTTCCGTGTCTTCTGTGAAAAAGTAAGCTACTCAGGGGAGTTCAGTCTTGTTGTCTTTAGTTGGCATCCAGTGCAAATACCGTGACCCCTGTGGTTAAAAAGAGGCATGCGTGTGCTCGCCCAGCGTCTCCGGGAAGTGAGGCATGAAAGGCAAAGGGGAAGGCTCATTGCTCCCCAGACAGGCAGCGCTCGGCCTTGCTGTTTTGCACCGGATTGTTCCAGCCTTGCAGGTCCGAAGGGCTGGGGCAGGCGGCTTCGGAGGCTGCTCTGTGCCTTCTCCTGGGAGCCGCGGCTGCCTGCTCGCCTCTCATTAGCACAAACGCGACGCTCTGGGCAGCCAGCCGTGCAGTCTGCCGGCCAGCCCCGAACTGTTTGGAGAGAATAGTGTGCGATGTTGCTTTATGAGGGCCCCTGGGGAAGGCTTTGGATTGCAATCACTCCCATTATTCACAAAGGAAGCTAAGTGATGAACGGCTCTGGGATGGCCCAGAAAGGCTGGGCTTGCTGTCCCCGGTGTCCTGTCTCTGGCTCTGGGGCAGGGGCCAGAGCTCAGGGCGATGTGGGAAATCTTAGGTAATTTTAAGTGCACGAGCTGGAAGCTGCAGCTCCTTTGCTCTGTGTCGCTGTGTTCACCTAGCTGTCAATCAGGGGAGCCCTCCCCAGGAAGTACTTCCTCTTATCCGGGACTTGAGGCTCTCCTTGAGTAGAGCGCCGGTGACACTGGGCCATCACTGCAGCCCTCTGAGGGGAAACCGTCAGAGACAAGGGAGTTGCACAGGGTGGGTGGGGGAGCACCCCGGTCACACCATGGTCATAGGTCACGCCGTGGTGCCCCACGTGGAGACTGTGGGAAAGGGGCCAGGACTCTCCCTCCCTTCTCTGAGATCTGTTTTTCACAGGCTAAGTTGCCTGGTTTCCCAGTGCCTGCCAGAGACAGGCACTCAGTGCCACAGGCACATACAGGCACATACACTACACATCATCCATCATGCCCATGCAACATACATGGCACACACCACGTGCTCACACTGACACATGAAACATGCACCACAGACACACACACACGCACTGCACACACACCCATTCACACGCACTCCCGCCACGCACCCTATACTCACACACTACACATACATGACACATACCACATGCTCACATCAACATATGGCACATGCACCACAGACATACACACACACACCCTCACATATACACCCCACACACCTATTCACACATATTCCCACTATACACACACCATACATACATGACACATACCACGTGCTCACATCAACACATGGCACATGTACCACAGACATACATACCATACACACACACCCCACACACCCATTCACATGCACTCCCATCACACACCTTACACTCACACACCATACATACATGAAACATACCACCTGCTCACATCAACACATACACATGTAACACAGACACACATACCACACACACATACTGCACACACACTCTCACTACATACTCTCTACTCACACACTATACATCCATGACACATAGCAAATGCTCACATCAAACATAACACATGCAGCATGGACACATACACCACACACATACATTCACATGCACTCCCGCCACATACTTTATACTCACACACCATACATGCATGACACATACTCCAATACACCCAAACTCATCACATAACTGCACACGTCACCCATGCCCAGCACTGCAGGTGCACAGTGAGCCAGACCGTGGGGAGACGGAGGGCAGGACAGACTCCCCAGCAAGGCAGACTTCGGCTTCCCCCCCTCCCATGAGCTGTGCCAGCGTAGGACCTGGCCTGCTCTGGAAGGGCTCTGTCCCCTCATTGCCTGCTGGCTCCCTCAATTCTGGGCGGCGAGAGCCACAGGCCACTTCTCATGCAGCCGGTCACTTCCCCTTCTGGGCCTGGGGCCCCTGCTTTGGTGAGGGTGTTCCTGGTACCTAGAACATGATGACCCCTAGGAGGAAGCTTGCAGGGGCAGGCTGCCACGTGCCGTCCAGCCAGGACTGGGGCCTCCACAGGGACTTGTCTTGCTGCCTACCTCTGCCCTGGGGGCCTCCTCAAGCTGCCCCGCCCCCTCAGTGCCTGTTGTCCAGAGGGTGAATTAGGAGTCACCAAATGGGAACCATAAATGCGTACCTCCAAATCATGCGCATTTTCTACAAGCGAAATCATGAATTCGGGTGGCAGCTTGGGAAAGATCAGCCTGATTTCTGTTTCTTTCTCTTCCAGGGCCAGAAAGCTTGGATAGAGAAAACCTTTTGCAAACGGGAATGTATCTTTGTAATTCCCAGCACAAAAGACCCTAACAGGTAAGCTGGAAGCCTCAAAATGAAGACATTCTCCAAACCAGTGCTTGTGTACCCGTTGCCTGGCAACAGGTCCTCTAGTGTTTGTGGGGGATGGGAGGAGCAGAGCCAAGGGGGGGCGGCCAGAGTCTTCCTCTTGTGACTCATTAACCGGGACTAACTGGGCTCCTCTGGGAAGATGCCAGGAGCCCTGGAAAAGAGGTTCGTCTGCCACTCACCCAGATGTGACCCTCATAAGCAGATGCACCCACGGCAAGCTCTTAGCCTGAGTGTGATGGTGATGCTGAGAGCTGTGGTTGGATTTCCAGGATATCTACCAGCCAGGCCTCCTCCACAGACTCTCATAATGAATTTAGACTCTGCACCACAGGCAAGATCTCAGCCTAGGTGACCCGATACAGCCTCCTTAAAGGGCTTGACGTGTGCACAAAACTGCAGCTATTCAATCCCCTGTATGAAAATACAACAGAGAGCCTTCTAAAGTCACGTGAGCGACTGGAAGTAAACCCGGCTGAAAGTTGGCATCACCGAGGGGAAAGAACCTTGAGGCTGATTGATTTATTGATACGTTCACCCAACATCTTCGTGGACTTCATGTGTGCAGACTCTTAGCAGGGAGCTGGATCAGAAGTGGAGCAGCCAGGGGTTGAACTGGTGCTTATGAGGGATGATGGCGCTGCAGGCAGTGGCTGTACCGGCTATTCCACAAGGCCAGCCCCTGAAAGGAAAATTTATACTTGAAAAATGCCATATCAGAAAGAAAGAAATATCTTAAATAATTAACCTAACCCTCTATTCCAAGACACTGGAAGAAGGAGGAGAAACTCCATCTAAAGCAGCTAGAAGGAAGTTAATGATGGAAACGGAAATAAATGAAAAAGAATAGAACAGAGAAAGTCAATGAAAGGGAAAGATGATCCGGGGAAAGATCAACCAGGCAACAAATCTTTATCTGATGAAGAAAAATGGGAGAAAACTCAATGACCAGAATCAGAAATGAAAAAGGGGGCATCACTTCCAGTCTTATAGAAATAGTATAAAATATACAAGAAACTATAGTTTGTACACCAACAAGCTTAGATGAATGGGAAAGTTCCTAGAAAGACACAAACTAACAAAAGGATTCAAGAACAAATACACAGTGCAAGGGGCCAGGCCATGATGCAAGCAGGTTAAGCCCCTGCCTGCCTGTGACACCGGCGTCCCATATGGGCGCCAGCCAGATGGAGTCCCAGCTGCTCTACTTCTGTCTCCGCTCCCTGCTGATGCTCCTGCAAAGTAACAGAGGATACTCAAGTCCTTGGTCCCCTGCCACCCACTTGGGAGACCTGGATGGAGGTCCAGGCTCCTGGCTTTGGCCTGGCCCAGCCCTAGCCATAGCAGCCATTTGGAGAGTGAAACAGTAGATGTATGATATCTTTCTTTTTCTTTTCTTTTCTTTTCTTTTCTTTTCTTTTCTTTTCTTTTCTTTTCTTTTCTTTTCTTTTCTTTTCTCTTTTCTCTTCTCTTCTCTTCTCTTCTCTTCTCTTCTCTTTTCTCTTCTCTTCTCTTCTCTTCTCCTCTCCTCTCCTCTCCTCTCCTTTTTCTTTTCTTTTCTTTTCTTTTCTTTTCTTTTCTTTTCTTTTCTTTTCTTTTCTTTTCCCCCTTTCTGTGTAACTCTGCCTTTTAAATATATAAAATAAGTCTTTCTTAAAAAATTTATTAGAGAGGCAGAGTTAGAGAGAGAGAAACAGAGAGAAAGACCTTCCTTCTGTTGGTTCACCCCCCAAATGGCCGCTATGGCCAGCACGCTGCACTGATCCGAAGCCAGGAGCCAGGTGCTTCCTCCTGGTCTCCCATGTGGGTGCAGGGCCCAAGCACTTGGGCCATCCTCCACTGCACTCCCGGGCCACAGCAGAGAGCTGGACTGGAAGAGGAGCAACCGGGACTAGAACCCAGTGCCCACATGGGATGCCGGTGCTGCAGGCGGAGGATTAACCAAGTGAACCATGGCCAAGGCCCCATAAAATAAGTCTTTAAAAAATACACAATCTGGGAGCTGTTGCTATGGCACAGGAGTTTAATCCTCCAGCTGCAGCACCGGCATCCCATATGGGCGCCAGTTCTAGTCCCGGCTGCTCCTCTTCCTATCCAGCTCTCTGTTGATGGCTTAAGAAAGCAGTAGAAGATGGCCCAAGTCCTTGGGCCCCTGCACCCACATGGGAGACCTGGAGGAAGCTCCTGGCTCCTGGCTTTGGATTGGCGCAACTCCGGCAGTTGTTGCCATTTGGGGAGTGAACCAGCGGATGGAGGACCTTTCTCTCTGTCTCTCCCTCTCACTGTCTGTAACTCTACCTGTCAAATAAATAAAATATTAAAAACATACACAACCTGAATAAATTTATAAGAAGTTAAGAAATAGTATTAGTAATCAAAAAACTATTTGTCACTCCTGGTGGCTTCTCTGCCAAGTTCTAAGACACATTCAAAGCAGAATTCACACCAGTGATCTACAGACGCTTCCCAAAGGAGCTGAGCGAGGAGCGCTTCCCACCACGCTTTGTGAGGGCAACGTTACGTTGATAGTGCTCGCACAGATACTGAAATTGGAACAATATTACATTGAAGGCCAGTGCCGCGGCTCAATAGGCTAATCCTCCGCCTAGTGGCGCCGGCACATGGGGTTCTAGTCCCGGTCAGGGTGCCGGATTCTGTCCCTGTTGCCCCTCTTCCAGGCCAGCTCTCTGCTG
The DNA here is from genome assembly GCF_051225735.1 of Oryctolagus cuniculus. Taxonomy (NCBI): domain Eukaryota; kingdom Metazoa; phylum Chordata; class Mammalia; order Lagomorpha; family Leporidae; genus Oryctolagus; species Oryctolagus cuniculus. The sequence goes on along the minus strand of NC_142878.1, from coordinate 12,149,582 downwards.
TGGCCCGGGAGGGCAGTGGAGGATGGCCCAAGTGCTTGGGCCCTGCACCCCATGGGAGACCAGGAGAAGTACCTGGCTCCTGCCATCGGATCAGCGCGGCGGCCATTGGAGGGTGAACCAACGGCAAAGGAAGACCTTTCTCTCTGTCTCTCTCTCTCACTGTCCACTCTGCCTGTCAAAAAATAAAAAATTAAAAAAAATATTACATTGATAGCAAATCCAGACTAGAGTGTTACCAGAAAGGAGAATTACAGATCAATATATTTTATAAATAAGGATGTAGAAATTCTGAACGCTAGCAACATAGAAAAAGAATTATACACTATAACCAAATGGGATTTATCCTAGGGGTGCAAGGTTAGTTTACATCAGAAAAACAATTCATGTAATGCATCGTATCAATAGAATAAAACCAAAATTCACTTGGTCATCTCAATAGACAAAGAAAAAGCATTTGATGAAACCCAATACACTTTGTGATAATAATAATAATAATAATAAAAACCACTTAGACCACTAGGAATAGAAAAGAACTCCCTCAACCTAGTAAGGTCTATGAAAAGCCTACAGCTAACATTATTCTCAATGGCAAAAGATTGGCTGCTTCTCCTACTATCAGGGGTAAGACAAAGATGTCTGCTCTCCCTGTTTCTTTTCAGCATTGTGATGGAGGTTCTGCCTGGGGCAATCAGGCAAGAAAAAAAGGTGACAAACATCCAGATTGGATGAAAGTAAAGCTGTCTCTGCAGATGACTAATCTTGTATATAGAGAATCCACCAATAAAGAAAAAAAACTAGAACTAATAGATGAGTCCAGCAAGGTTGTGGCATAGGAGATCAAGACACAAAGATCAAGTGTATTTCCATACACTTACAATAGACCATATGAAATGAAACTAGCGCAGTGATGCTATATACAATAATACGAAAAAGGACAATATATTTAGGAATAAACTTAAAATAAGTGCAAAATATGCCCCCTGAAAACTACAAACACTGTTGAAAGAAAGGAATGACAATAATTGGGAAAGTTCCTATGTTTCTAGAAGAAATTGCTCATATGCGGTACTCTCAAAATGGTTCAGCTCAGTCCCTATCAGAATCCCAGCTGACTTTTTTGCATAAATTGACAAACTGATTCTAAAATTTCACAAGGAATCCAGAACAGCCAAAACAACTCTGCAAAATTAAAAAAAAAAAAAAAAGGTAAGAGGACTTCTATTTCCTGATTTTTAAAACTTAATATAAAGCTACAGAAACCAAAGCCCTATGATACTGCCATAGGATAGGTACACAGACCAATGGAATAGAATTGACAGTCCAGAAAGAAACCCACATATACATCACAAATTGATTTGAGGGGAGGGTGAAACACCGTTCAGGGAGGAGAGAATCAGCTTTCAACAAATGGTGCTGGAACAAGTGTGTTTGGACCATTTTTACACTACCTGTGAAAATTAACTCGAAGTGGACTGAACACCTACATTTAAGAGTTAAAACTATAAAACTCTTAGATGAAAACATAGGAATAAGTTTTCATGACCTGAGATTTATCAAATGATTCTGAGATATAACACCAAAAACATGAGCAACAAAAGAAAAAAAATGATTTGGACTTTATCAAAATTAAACATATTTGTGTTTCAAGGGACCATTAAGAAAGTAAAAAGAGAACTGAGAGAAAAGATTTACAAATCATGCATCTGATAAGGGGCTTGGACCCAGAACATCAAAGAACTCTCACTATTCCAAAAGGAAAAGAAAGATAACTCAGGCTTTAACATGGGCAAAGGTTTTTAAATAGGCATTTATCCAAGGAATTTATACAAATAGTCAACAAACACAAGGACATGTAAATCGAAACTGCCACTTCACATCCAGGCGGGTGATTAGAATCAAGATGTGAGGTAATGACGAGTGTCCGAGAGGCCCTGGAGAAATCAGAAGCTCCTTCTCTGCGGTGGGAGTGTCCCCAGCACAGTCACCCTGGAAACCCGTCCTGTGGTTACTCAGCTGATGAAACGCAGAGTAACCACATGACACAGCAGTTCCACTCCTAGGTGTAGACCCAAGAGAGATGAAAACACACGTCTGTATACAAACTTCCACTCCACAAATATTCATAACAGCGACGCTCATGGTAGCCAAAAGGTGCAAACAACCCAAATGTGCGTGAAATGACGGATGGATGTTTATCCATCTATATACTGGGATGTTATTCCGCTGTAAGAGAGAAGGACGTACTGACGTGTGCTGCAGCATGGATGAACCCTGAAAATGCAGCCAATGAAGGAAGCCGGTCACGAAAGACCACGGTGAAGGACTCCTTTCGTGTGAGATATCTAGAGCAGGGAGATCCAAGAGACAGAAGTGGATTTGTGGTCGCTGATGGCTGGTTAATGCACATGTAGATGGGCGATAGGAGGCTGAGACCAAGTGTGTAAAATTTCTTTTCTGGTGATGAAAGTGTTCTAAAAAAATTTTTTTTACCAATTTGAGTTTTTAAAATTACTTTGAAAGGTGGTGGTAGGGGGGGTCTTCTGTTCCCTGGTTCACTCTCCTGGCTGGGCCAGGCTGAAGCCTGAAGCCTGGAACTTCATCCAGGTCTCCGAGGGGGGTGTCGGGGCCCAGGTACCTGGACTATCACTGCTGCTCTCCCAGACTCGTTAGCAGGGGGCTGGATGGGAAACAGAACAGCAAGGACTCGAAGTTGTAAGCAGCAGGTTAACCCACTACTGTTAATGTCAGCCCAAAAAGCGTTCTAAAATCGATTATAGTGATGATTGTACATGTCAATGCTAAAAACCATCAAATGGTACACTGAAAACGGGTCAGTTCTGTGGTATGTGAATTATACCTCAATAAAGCTTTGTCTTTATAAAGATTTTTTTTAAAGATGGGTAGAGGGAGCAAGGAAAGGGTTGGGGGAGGGAGAGAAAGAAAACCAAAAAGTAGCCAGAAATGGAAAGAGAATGGAGGCACAGCCAGCCCCTGGCAAGGCCCCTACACACTTGCACACGCATCTGCCACACACACGCACATACTCACTCACCTTTGCCTGAGTACAAGTATCCCCTTTAGCCCCAAGCCAATTCCGCCCGCAGCTCTCTCATTCTCCAGCTCCGCCCCCCGCAACTTGCTGGTGTGCATGACCACCCACGCAGGTCCTCTGGGGCAGCAACAGACACCCCCTCCCCCAGCTCTCCCATGTCACTGGGCCCTGGATCCCATCTGCACCAAGACATTGCTCCAGGCTACTGCTGTTCTTCCCAGCAGATGTTTCAAGTGTTGGCTGGACCCAACCCCCTCAAAAGTGTGGCAGCCAAAAGTGACTGGGTGACAAATGAAACCCTAGGCCTGCTAGGAGAGGGAGCTGGCACGAGACCAAGGACCGTGCGCAGGGAAAACCAGAGAGAGAGACCTCCATGAGAGCAGGAGAGGCTGGCCAGGTTCCGGGGGAGGCACCGTGCAAACAAGATCGTTGAAGCTGCTTAGGGTATGGCCCAGTGGGCCAGCGGCTCGAGCAGATTTAAAATACACTTTTAATGCTGCTTGGTAAAGGAGTTTTGGAGGAGTTCGACAGTCCTGACCACTCCTGGGAGGGCAGCAGTACATTCTGAGTATACGATTACTTCGTCAGAGGGTGTTCAGTAATGGATGTCATAGTGATATTGCCAAGACATTGAAAAGAGTTCAGATGTGTTGGGTATAGAAGGGCGACTATCCAGTGCATTGTAAATAGACTGGACATAAACAGACTGGCCTTGAGAAAGGCCATCCTAAGGGGCATTTCTGTCCCTACTGACATTGGGTAGCTAAGGTGTTTGTGAGTAAGCCCCTGTTTGAACCCAACTCACCTGTTGAGCGTACTCTTGGTGCTGATGGTGGGGAAGGAGGAAACGTTCCAGAGAGACGTGCTTTGCCTTTGTTTCCAGGTGTTGCTGTGGACAGCTCATCAACCAGCATATCCCCCCTCTGCCAGGCGCAACACCCAGCAAAAATGGAGAGGAGCACAAACAGGTGGAGACTCAGCCCGAGAAGTGGGCTGTCAGCAAGCACACCCAGAGCTACCCAACAGATTCCTATGGAATTCTGGAATTCCAGGGTGGCGGATACTCCAACAAAGCCATGGTGAGAAGTGAGAAGGGTATTTGGACACAGCGTTGTGGGGATCTCAGACTTCACCAGGGCACAGTCCCCCAGCCTGCAGATACCTAGACCTTCTTCAAAGTTGTGCTCGGTCTTCCTAGATATTTCATTGTAAATCCAAGAGATTTATCTATCTGTGCGCATGGCTTTTGAGTCATGGAATTTGGATACTGGCCTCCACTGTAAAACATACATAGTATCCCGAAAATCCGTACCAAAGCTCAAAACCTGCAAACGATGCTGTAGTCCAGCCTTACAACCTAGCTATCATCCCATTGCTCCATCTCCAGTGATAAGAGAGAAATTCCTTTTTTTAAAAAAATAAATGTGACCATGCAACCCCTGTTAGATGTGTTGAAATTCTCTTGTATTTTCCCCTGGAGTCTGTCCACAGAGTCCCTGGGCTTGTACTCAGCTGGCCTGAAAAGCATGAAGGTCTCCCACAGTTGCATGTAGACAGGGAGTGGCCTTCCTGGTGAGCCTGCCAGAGAGGGGAGGCTTCAGCGCTGGGATCCCTTTCAGCTGCTTCTGAAGAATACGCCCACACACCCATCCGACCATGTTGGTAGTTTATTTAATTGGCCCAATGTCACCGCTAAAATAAAATTCTGTTGTACTCCAAATGCCACAATATATCGTCATCCGGAATGGCACCCCCCCACCCCAATGGCATGGACACAGGGGAGCGATGCACAGGGGCCAAGCCCTGTGAACATTAGTCTCTGTTGATTAGGGAGAAGGCCAAGTCCAGTTCTGGGCCCATGATTCTCTTCCCCACTCACTCATCAACAACCTTGTCCAACTTCTCAGGCCATTGCTCCAGCTGAGCCAACTTTGGAGTTGATATCTCTAAGGTTAGGATTGCCAGACGAAATACAGGACACCTCATTATGTCTGAATTTCAGACAAATAATGGAAGATTGTTTTAGTACAAGTATGTCTCAAACATGTGACTTACTGCATTTAGTAAAAATATTGTACTAAAATTTAGCTTGTCATTGTTCATCTAAAAGTCAGTTTCCTGGTGTCTTTGTCTACTTGACTGCTGTAACTACACACTTAGCGTGGGTAATTTATGAACAGAAATTGTATTGCTTACAGTTCTAGAACCTGGAAGTCCAGGATCAAGGCCCCGGCAGAGCTGGCGTCTGGTGAGGGCAGCCTCCTGCTCATAGATGATGCCTTCTTGTTGCATTTGTATGTAGCAGGCTTCCATGGGCCTCTTTTTTTAGGGCACTAATCCCATTGATTTGGGCCTTCATGGCCTAATGCCTGCTCAGAGGTCCACGTCTTAATCCACATGCATTAGTGATTCAGCTTCAACATGCAAATTTTGGGGAATGCCTTCTGACCATTGCACTGGGCGTCCTGTATTTTTATTTGCTAAATCTTCCTCTATTTCCCTGTAGTCCGTTGGCCTAAGTCTTACCCAGAGGGCCTCAGGACACCGAGGGAGAGGGCAGATAGTTCCTGCTTGGACCTTAGTGAAAGCCCCTCTTCCCTTTGCCACAAGAAGCAAAACCAAGAACAGGCGCTGAGCATCGCCCATTGCTTTGCAGTACATCCGGGTATCCTACGACACCAAACCGGATGCTCTGCTTCATCTCATGGTGAAAGACTGGCAGCTGGAACTCCCCAAGCTCTTAATATCCGTGCATGGAGGCCTGCAGAACTTTGAGATGCAGCCCAAGCTGAAGCTGGTCTTCGGGAAAGGCCTGATCAAGGCAGCCATGACCACGGGGGCCTGGATCTTCACGGGGGGCGTCAGCACCGGTAAGAGCAGACCCCTGCCCTCACTGGGAACGGACACACTCAGAACTCCTGACCCTACAGCGAAGTGAGATGTTTTTTCAGTAATTTGTTTTAGAGTGTGATTCATGTTGTTCAAACAGCAAGTATAATAACACCAGTGATGACAACAAACAGCGCTGGGTCACCTGTCACAGGGCAGTCTCTGAGCCCTGCGTGACATCATCTTCACTGACCCTCTTGACAATCCTTTCCCTGTTGTTGGGAGAGGAAACTGAGGCAAGGAGAGGGTAAGGATCGTGCCGGGCAGTCTGATTCTCAACTCCAGCCGAATGCAGCCAGGGACCCCCAGAGCGGCCTCGGTGACTTCCATCTCAAGGTCATGAAAGCTTGAAAAGGAAGTCTCTGCTCTGATTTCTGTTTTTGTTTTCCCCTTTTAAGGCGCTAAGGCGGGAGTCTGGACTGTTATGAACTCAGGCTTTTAGGGAACTTCTTTTCATGATGAAGGTGGATGCGTCTTATCCCTCTTCCAGAAGGGATACATGAGTGTGGTGTGATGGGCATGACGGGAAGTGGAGTCCTAAAATAAGACTCCTGGCTGCTCGCAGGTGTCATCAGCCACGTGGGGGATGCCTTGAAAGACCACTCCTCCAAATCCAGAGGCCGGGTTTGTGCCATAGGAATCGCTCCCTGGGGCATGGTGGAGAATAAGGAAGACCTGGTTGGAAAGGATGTAAGTGTTTTCTCTAAAGAAACTCTGTTCAAATGAAAGTCTTTATTTTGAGATCATTGTAGAATCGCGTGCAGAAGTAAGAAGCAATGAAGAGAGCCCCCATATCCCCTTCACCTGTTCCCGGAACGATACCATCTTACATAGTGACAGTAGGATATCACAGCTGGGATGTGGACATCCATGCAGTCAAGGGCAGGACACCTCCATCAACACAAGGCTCCCTCCCGTGCCCTTTCATAACTATGGCTAATTTCCTCTGACCCTCAGCAGCCACCAATCTGCCTCACATCTCTACAGTTTTATCATGGCAAAATAATATATCAACAGGATCACTCAGTGTGTATGACCTTCAGGGACTGGCTGTTTCCACGCCACATGAGCCTCTGCACATTTGTCCAAGTTGTCATGTGTATTGATGTCCCTTCCTTCCCACTGCTGAGCGGCTTCCCATGGTATAGCTATACCACCGGCTGCTTAACCAGTTATGCATTGAGGCCATCTGAGTTATCTACCATTTTTCTATCACAAAAAAAGTTGTCATAGACACAAGTGTATAGGATTCTGCATTACCACGAGTTTCAATGCTCTGTGATAAAATCCAAGAGTGAGATTCCTGAGTTGTCATTTTCTAAATATGTTTTTGTACATTTTAACATAGCAACTGGGGGAAAGGGCCTTTAATAGGAAAGATGGAGAAGTGAGAATAGCTCTAAATGAAGTCATTATCTATGAGGAGCTTTCAGAATGCTCGTGGAAAATGCACTGTGAAAAAACGAGGCATCAATTTCGAAATCCCTTGCACCCAAACAAGCTTTATCTTTCAATTCCACTTCCCACCTCCCTCAGACAGAGTCCACTTGCTCCCCTGCTGGTCTCAGCGTCTAAGCTGTGCAGCTCTGATTTGTGTTGTCATTTTGTCAGGTAACGAGAGTGTATCAGACCATGTCCAACCCTCTAAGTAAGCTCTCTGTGCTCAACAACTCCCATACCCACTTTATCCTGGCCGACAACGGCACCCTGGGCAAATATGGCGCCGAGGTGAAGCTGCGAAGGCAGCTGGAGAAGCACATCTCTCTGCAGAAGATCAACACAAGTAAGTTCCGGCTCAGGCCGTGGGCTCTGCCGCGGGACCGGTGCCTCCATCCTGAACTCTAGGCTGGGAGGGAAATCGCCCAAGAGTGGCTCAGTTTTAAAGTCGATGATGAGTAGATCAACAGAAAACGACTTGCTTAAATGGTTTACCTTAGCTACCTGCTAAGCTTCATTCACTGACCTGCGCTGTGATGTTTTCCCCAAGTTAACAAGTGGGTGCAAGAAACAACCCTGCAGTGGTTGCCATGGTGATGAGGTGCCCCGCCCCCTCCATGTTGTCCGGCGGTTCTTGTTCCCTCTACTGCCATTACCTTTTGAATGTTTTAATAGGAAACACGTTTTTCACTGAGAGAATTAGTATGATTCCTCCTATCAACTGACAATTGTAATACAGTCGTTAGATATCTCTGTAGCTCTGGGTCATTCAGACCAGAATGGTCCGGTGAGGAAACTTCCGGAGAGCGCTGCCGGGGCCAACCTGCTCCTGGGAGGGCCTTGTCCCTGTGGTCCCGGGGGCACAGCCAAGAGGGGGAGTGGCTGCTGTTGGGAGAAAGCTGAGGTCAAAATAGGGAGAAAGGGATAAGCCTCAACCAGATGATAGAACGGGAACAACTGGTTAGGATTAAAGCAACTAGCATGCGCTCTTGGAACATGTTCATACTCCACCTGTTCTTACCGGCAAACAGTAGTTAACTGACACTTTGCTTTTACTATTACTGGAGAGGTTTTTGTGAAAGACACTCTGGAGCTGGAAAAACGTCACGACAGAGCACAATTTAATCACCTGTGACACACACGAGTGGATAGAATGGGAATGGCCTACCGCAGAGAACTATTGTGGGTATCTGAGAATCAGATCAAGAGGGATACACTGGTTGATAACTGATACACACACACACACACACACACACATACTTTGTTCTCACTGCTTTAATGTCTCCCTGGACTTGTAAGTTTTCACCTGGCCATGTGACTGGTGGGCTTCCCTTTGTCATCCTTTGCCTAGGGTTCTGAGCAGGGCAGGGACAGCAAAGGGGTGCTCAGTCGTCACCCTGCACAGCATGGAGCTTCCAGGAGTCCAGCCTGAGCTAGGAGAACGAGCTGTCCACAGCGTCTGGAAAAGAGGCTGATTTGGCCACTGCACTGTGGAGATCGACAGCAGCAAGCCTGGCCTAGGGTGGAGATCTCCCAGGCAAAGTCGGGGTCCTCCTGCTCCCTTTTCCAGTATCTCTTGGTCGGGGCTCGGCACAAAGCAGGCCCTCCATGATGGCTTGCTGAAATGAACCCACCTGTAATTATGGGTAGGAGACAGCAAAGTTGTTCAAAATATTGAAGAGTCCCTACCTACAGGAACACATCATGGGAGCAAACCTGGAACTCTAAATCTGCCCACTTGATATTCTCAAATTTTCTCATAACCTGTACTGGCAGAATTTATCTGAAACCCTTCAGAACACAGAGACCAAGGACACTTCTCCTACTTGCCATTTGTTAATGTTGATCAACGAATTCCCATCACAACTAACAGACGCCTTGTGAAATGTGCTTGGAAGACCCCCACCGACCCCCACTCATGTTCTGCACCTGCAGATTCAACTGCAGATGGAAAATATTCAGAAACAATTGCACCTGCCCTGAACACGAGCAGACTTGTTTTTCTTGTCATTATTCTTGAAACAATGCAGTGCAACAGCTCCATACACAACATTTACAAGAGTTAGGTCCTGTAAATGAGCTAAAGATGATGAGAAGGATAGAGGGAATTGCACAGGTTATATGAAAACAAGACACTATTCTACAAACGGGATTTGGGCATCAGCATATTTCGGTATCCACAAGAAGTTCTGGGGGAAATCCCCTGTGGACACTGAGTCTGTAGACTGTGCTGACCTGTTCAGGGCAGATGTGGCCCCGCCTCTTCTTCACTCCCACTCCAGAGTCCCACCTCCCCAGAGTCCTCCTGCCACCTTCTGCTTCCCAGGGTTCAACCTGCTGGTTCTGCCACCAAAAATTAGCCTGCACCTGCTGCAGGTCAGTAACTTAGGGGCTGATAGTAGTCCAGGCATTGACCTTCAAGATAACATGCGGGTGGAGTGTCCCTTATCCAAAGCTTGGCACCAGAAGGATTTCAGATTTCAGGGTATTTGGGATTTGGAATACTGGCATGGACTTTACTGGTCTGAAAATCGGAAATCTGACACGCTCTCCGTGTCCAGGCAGGGATGCTCGGTCTGTACCGCCTTATTCCAGGCACTGCTGGCGGAAACAGCAACAACCCAGCCTATTTGTCTCACGCATAAACTTTGCAAAATACTCTTATATTTTAGATCAATGTCTCCTTTGGGAGATAAAGGGAGGCACCGTGGTTATTCACCCCTTACAGTTGGTCCTGAAAGGCACTCAGAGGTATGGAGATTGGTCAGATGCCACCCAGTTACTATAAGAGAAGCCAGGAGCTTGGCTGGCGCCGCGGCTCACTAGGCTAATCCTCCGCCTGCGGTGCCGGCACCCTGGGTTCTAGTCCTGGTTGGGGCGCCGGATTCTGTCCCGGTTGCCCCTCTTGCAGTCCAGCTCCCTGCTGTGGCCCGGGAGTGCCGTGGAGGATGGCCCAGGTGCTTGGGCCCTGCATCTGCATGGGAGACCAGGAGGAAGCACCTGGCTCCTGGCTTCAGATGGGCGCAGCGGCCATTTGGGGGTCTGTCAAAAAAAATGTAAAGAGAGGCCAGGAGCTGAGCCGAGCCCTTGAGGCTGTGTCCCCCTTCTCTGCATTGCTGTTTGAGGCTCTGCCATCACGGTGGCAATCCCAGAGCCTTGGCGGGACCCCGAGGGAGGTGTGCCTGTTTCTGACAGCAGGAGCCTGTGTAGGCCAGGTGAGTAGGACTTGGAATTTAACCCTGTGCAAGTCAGAAAGCTCAGGATTTTTTGAGATCTGTTTTGAATACACGAGCAAAAGCACTCGTCCTGTGCCTGACTTCCGGCCAGCCCGTGGCAAACGCGAACACCACGCGGCGCACCCATCACCCGCGCTCTTCGCTGTGCTGCAGAAGCCAACACTGTTGTGGGGAGGAGGCTGCGCGCTGGGCTGAACGCAGAATGTGCTGTGCGTTGCAGGACTGGGCCAGGGCGTGCCTGTCGTGGCCCTCGTGGTGGAAGGCGGCCCTAATGTGGTCTCCGTGGTCTTGGAATACCTGCGCGAAGACCCTCCAGTCCCCGTGGTGGTCTGTGACGGCAGCGGACGAGCCTCGGACATTCTGTCCTTTGCACACAAGTACAGTGAAGAAGGAGGGTAGGAGTCCTGCACGGGCCCAGGGTGGGTTCGGAAGTGTCCCCTGGTTAGGCCGAGGGGAGAACCTGGAGCGATCCACTCAGGTGTAAACCCTGAGGGTCTGTGGGACCTGCGCCCCGTGTCCCCAGGGCAGTACCGGGCAGCTTCGTCCTTTCTGATGGAATTCTCTCCCCGGGGAGCAACGCTCTTCCCATTCCATTTTTCCCTGTAAGGTTGCGGTTCCGGGGATTAAGCCTGAACACAGTTGTATGACGGTCACTTTATTTCCTCTGCTGGGACACTTTCCAAATAGCAACGTTTCACATCGGAGATACGAAATGCACATCAAGATGTCTGGTTTATTCACGTATGGACTTAACCTGGGTTGTTTTGTTCTCTTGCTCGCGTCCGTTGAACAGGGTCATAAATGAGTCGCTCAGGGACCAGCTTCTAGTCACCATTCAGAAAACGTTTAATTACAGCAAGACCCAGTCGCATCAGCTGTTTGCAATTATCATGGAGTGCATGAAGAAGAAGGAACTCGTAAGTGCCTGAACTTATTCCCAAGCGAGCTCCACGGAGAGAATTATGTTTCCTTTTCTAATTCTGCCCATGTGTGTTTGATGGGGTTGTTCACATTTTAGATCGGCCTTTTCCAAGAGGCTAGTTGCAAATTCATGCCAGATTGGGGGTGGTGTCCCCGAGACGGAAGCAGAAGAATCCTGTGCAGGCGAGGGTCTCGGGGGCTTCCAGACTGGAGCGAATGTGCGGCGACATCACAGCGAGTCACACAGCTCAGCGCTGCATAGCTCTCATCAGATGGGCAGCCTCGGGGAAGAGGGACAGAGCCCTCCCTTCAGATGGGCTTACAAAGTTCTGGCATCTCACTTCCCTCACGCAGAAAGGAGTTCCGACTTTTCCTTGATTGTGTTGATACCGGGATAAGCACTCTTTGCACGTTTAAAATAGCATCTGCAAATTCTAAATTTACCAGTTTCCTACAAATACATCATTTTTTTAAAAAAAGATTTGTTTTATTTAATTGAAAGGCAGAGAGAGAGACAGACAGACAGACAGAGACAGAGATCTCCCACCTGCTGGTTTACTCCCCAAATGGTCACAATGGCTGAGGCTGGGCCAGGCTGAAGGAACTTCAGCTGGGTCTCACACGTGGGTGGCAGGGGGCCCGAGGACTTGGCCATCTTCTGCTGCTTTCTCTGGATCAGGAGAGCAGTGGGACCTGAACAAGGGCTCTGACACAGGATGCTGGCACCACAAGCAGCAGTTTGCAATGCCCAATACAGCCTATTTGGTCAGATACAATTTTATCAGCGCCCCTGGCAACTGAGATATCAGAGTGTAGGTACCGACTGGGCGTCCTCCTCTTGAGGGTGTAGGAGCTGATCAGTCACTAAGAGACACAAGTCCGCCTCTGCTCGTCTCTCACGAACACCCCAGTTCTCCCTCCTGTTTCCGCCTGTGCAGTAACTAACGCAGCCTTTCCTCACCGTGTTCCAGGTCACCGTGTTTAGAATGGGTTCGGAGGGCCAGCAAGACGTGGAGATGGCGATTTTAACAGCCCTGCTGAAAGGTGAGCTGGGGAAGGGGTCTCTCCTCTCCTCCCAGGGCCGGCCTGGCCTGGGGCTTGGCCTGGGACCCAGTCCTCTCCTACGAGGTCCGCATCTGTGGGTGACCACCCTGAGTCACCCAGGCCACGGTAGAAATGACAAAGCCAGGCCTGGGTGCCTTGGGGGCAGGGGTCTGTGGCTGCCCCTGGGCTGGCTGGGCTGCAATTGGAGCCGTTTCCATCTGTACGTGTCCCCCTGAGGGCTTCTGTTCCCAGACTGTAAGCAAGGAATGGTTTCTCATTGGCAGTCCTGCAGGGCTCTGTCTAACGTCTCCATCCCACCTCTAGTGACGGCTGCTGCCTGGTGCTCAGGAGATGAGGTCTGCTCCAGGACCCACATTTCTCCCCGCCTCTCAGCTGCATGGGAGCCACGAGGAGGACAGAGGAAAGGAACTGGGGCCGGGGGTCACCATGGGGCCAGCTGACTGGCTGTGCTGCGCTGGTCCCCCTGCAGGCCAGGGGCTATCGGGATGGGCAGCCCAGAGCTGGGCGGTCCCAGGGGTCCTGCCTTTGCAGACAAAGTCCCAAATCACTGGGTTCTTCCTGTCTGTTGTACAGAGCTGGCAGAGCAATAGGCGGCCTCCACCTTCCTCCCAGAGGAAAATTCTTTGAGAATTTGTAGTTCTTAGGGCAAGAAGAGAGGCAGCCATGCTTAGTTCCAGACCGGCGCTGAGCTAGCCTGGGGGAGGCCCGTGCTCACCTCCCCGAGGCTCGCTGCCGGGCCGGCCTTCCCAGTGAAAAGTCACTTTTCTTTTTTGCCCTTTCAGGAACGAACGCTTCGGCTCCAGATCAGCTGAGCCTGGCCCTGGCCTGGAACCGTGTGGACATCGCCCGGAGCCAGATCTTTGTCTTTGGGCCCCACTGGCCGGTGAAGCAACGTTGTTCTGTTGTTCAATTCCTATCGTTGGTCGGGAGTTTGCTGATCTCTTAGTCCGTTTCCCCCGTGACATGGATCTCAGGAGATGAGCTGGGGTTGCTGAGATCCACTGGACAACCTTTAGGATTAGTGGGAGACCCAGCAAGAAGTGAGCGCTAGGAGCATTAATTTCATACCTGTGTCAGTCCTCGTGAAGAAATTAGCCACTGAATGCTTTAACCTGGCTGGTGAAGGGGGCGCGTATCCTTTAAGCAAGCTAGAAAACAGCTCATTAAAGCTAAATACAGTGCTTCCGCTGTATTTGCTGTTTCAAACTACGTTCCCTGAAACCCTGGAGGCCTAGAGAGCAGTGTGTGTGTGTGTGTGAGAGAGAGAGAGAGATGTGGTTTCGTGTATTGTGTGTCGTGTGTCTGTATACAGTATGGATGTGGGGGTAGTGTATGTGCAATGCGTGATGATGTATGTGGATCAGTAAATGTGTCTGGGGGGTGGCATGTACTCTGAATGTAGCATTTAACATGTATGAGTGTAATGTGACAGGGAATGTGGGGGGGTAAGTGATGTGTATGTTGTATGTGGCTGTAGGTGTCAGTGTGCGTGTGTCTTAGTCAAGTATTTGGGTACTATAATGAAATACCTAAGGTAGGCTACTTAATAAAGAAAAGAGGTATATTTTGGTTTGGAGTTCTGGTCCAAAATCCAGGGCCAGCCACTGGTAAGGGCCTTCGTGCTGGCGGCATCCCCAGGCAGTGCCGGGTATCACAGGGCAAGAGCCTGGAGAGCATGTGTGTGTCTTCTGGTCTTGCTCTCCCCTTGGCTACCAGGATTCATGGGCTCCACCCTGACGGTCTCATCTATTCCTGATCACATTCCAAGGTCTCCCCTCTCAAGGCCAGGCGAAGCTTCCAACCTCTGATTGACTTACAATAGAGCTTAGGCCACCCAAACCATATCCAGACCATAGCAGTGTGTGATAGGTGGTAGTGTTAGGTGTGAGCGTGGATCACAGAGCGAGTGTGTGTGTGTGTGTGTGTGCAGCTGTGTGCTGTGGTATGGGAAGAATATGGTGTGAGTGTGCAGATTCCTGTACGCAGCTGGGGAGGGGGCGGGGAACAGAGTGTGCGTGAGGACACAGACGAGGGTGCTTCAGAAAGGTTTTCATAACATACATGTCCGTGAACTGTCTCTGCACACATTTCAGAATTGTTCTACCAAAATAAACGTGTCTCTTCATTCCATTTTCTGCAAACTCTTTGAAGCCCCCTCCTGGCTTCCTACCTCTTCGGTTAAGGGGCTGTCCTTTGATCGGAATAACTTGGTGTTTGGGAAAAGGCTGTGGTGGGCTGGGGGTGGGGGACGTAATCCAGAGGGTCCAGGGTGTTTTTTTTTTTTTTAAAGATTCATTTATTCATTTGAAATGACAGAGTTACAGAGAGGCAGAGGCAGAGAGAGAGAGAGATCTTCCATCCACGGGTTCACTCCCCAGATGGTCACAACAGCCGGAAGTGTTCCCATCCAAAGCCAGGAGCCAGGAGCTTCCTCCAGGTCTCCCAGACAGGTGCAGGTACCCAAGGACTTGTGCCATCTTCCATGCTTTCCCAGGCCCTAGCTCAGAGCCGGATCGGAAGTGGAGCAGCCTAGACTTGAACCATCGTCCATATGGGATGCCGGAACTGCAGGCGGTGGCTTCACCCAATACGTCACAGCGCTGGCACCCCCACTCCCAATGCCAGGTTGGGTTTTGAAAACCTTATGTCTTGGGCCAGTGCTGTGATGTAGTGGGTAAGACTGATGCCTACGGTGCCGGCATCCCATGTGGGCACTGGGCCGGTTCATGTCCCGGCTGCTCCACTTCTCTGCTGTGACCTGGGAAAGCAGTAGAAGATGGCCCAAGTGCTTGGGCCCCTGCACCCACGTGGGAGACCTGAGGAAGCTCCTGGCTCCTGGCTTCAGATTGGCCGGCTCTGGCCATTGCGGCCATTTGGGGAGTGAACCAGCAGATGGAAGACCTCTTTTTCTGCCTCTCTGTAACTCTGCCTTTCAAATGAATAAATTAATCTTAAAAAAAAAAAAAAGAAAAGAAAACCCTATTTCTCAAAGCATTTCATTTGTTAAGACAATGTGTAGCAAATGAGTGTGATGAGTTTATAGAAGATGAGAACATTAAGGGAATAAAACATTGAGGGGATATTTGTATGTTTTCTTATTAAATTAATAAGATCAGGAAAAAATAATATAAGACTTTAAATGTTTTAACTGCCTCTTTGTTCTTTTGAGCTTTCCCCTCTTGGTAAAAGAATTCGGAACAAAATACATCACTTTAACATGGCTGTGAGGCAGAATGCAGTGTCAGAACTTCTAGAAGTTTCCAGAATGATGACAAGGAAGGGCTTGCTATTGAGAAGTCTTGAGGCTTCCACTCAGGAAGAACGACTCTCAGGCTCCTTGTCTGTTCTTTTATGAGGGAGGGGTAGTTTTCCTGGGAAAGCATGGCGATGTCACACAGAGCATTTAGCCCAGAGAACCAGACACGACACCAGGGCTTAACACGACACCTGCACCCCATATGCCTGTTTAAAAAGCAATAAGTAACTTGTAGAAAATCCAGGCAAGCAAAAAGGAGGCTACCATAGAAAAACTCAGCAGTGCTGGGTGTGTTTCATAATTTCAGTTTTCCGATCACTGGGCATTAAATATTCCTTTAACCACCTTTTAATGTTGCTTAGTATTTTTTGCTTTCTGTTTTTCAGTTAACACATACATATGGCGTTTAAAAATCAAACAATAAAGACCATAAACAGCCCAGCAGAAGCCCCCAGCCCACCTCCCAAAGTGTTTAGTTGTCTTTATGTTTGATCTCCTGGTTGTTGCCTCCCAACATGGACCTTTTCCTTATTAATCACTTAGAAATTATCAGTTGGGTATACAAGGGAGCGGTTCACTTGCGCTGCTTTCTTTTCCACCGCCCCATCCGGGTTTGACAGTTGCCTGCTGAATTCTTCCACCGTCATCTCACCGATGGTAGAGACCCCACTGAGCCATCCGCCTGTTTCATCAGCTTCAGTCTCTCGTGTTGAGCGGACTCACTCTCTACTTCTCCTTCTCACTCGCTTTACACCGTCAGCCTTCCTAATTCAATTAGCCTCATCTTTGACATGTAAAGAATGAGACGTAACACTTATGTATCATTCTTTAGCCATTATTAAGTTCTATAATCACCACGAAGTTTTCATACTTGGTCTCTGTTGAGTCTGCAGATGGAGAAACCAGATTTTGTGTTGTCGTGACTACACAGGGACTGTTTGCTGCTGAGCCTCACAGTGGACTTGAACTAAAAGACAAGGAAGGAGTCCCTGGGTCACTCACCTGCCACACAAAGGAGAAGCCAACAAGCACCAAGGCTCTTCTGGTGCACCAGTTGTCCAAACTATGCGACATTTTCATTTCATTCCCATTTGGATCATGATTTCTCTGCATAGAGAGATGTCAGCTTTTCTTTGCATTTGTAATCAATTCTCTTCTTCCTAATATTTGCCCGCATATCATCAAGACGTGCGTACTCTTAATCGTTACTATCCCGTTCCGGCTTGCAGAACCTTTTAAAGCCCTGTGACTTATGCTCCTGTCCACCTCGGTGCTCTCAAAGCCCACTGCATCACTATCCGCTTCAAACGTGTCGCCAACACGTTTCTCCCCTCCCTGGAAGGACTGCCCAGGAATTCCCACTTAGGAATGGGGGTGCTCCCTGAACAGCTCTGCCCTGCCCTGCGCAGACTGGAGCAGGCTGGTCGCTCTGGTTCTTCCCCTTCTTAGCAGAGATTTCTCCCAGCTTCTCCTGGGAGTGAGGCCCAGGAATGTGACTGCTTGCTCTACACCCGCCCACTGTGGTGGGGGCCTGCAGCGCAGGGGAGTGGGCAGTGCAGTGGGGGCCTGCAGCGCAGGGGAGTGTGGGCAGTGCAGTGGAGGCCTGCAGCACAGGGTGTGTGGGCAGTGCGGTGGGGGCCTGCAGCGCAGGGGAGTGGGACCAGTGTGGTGGGGACCTGCAGCACAGGGAGTGGGAGCAGTGTGGTGGGGGCCTGCAGCACAGGGAGCAGGAGCAGTGTGGTGGGGGCCTGCAGCACAGGGAGTGTGGGCAGTGTGGTGGGGGCCTGCAGTGCAGGGGAGTGGGCAGTGCAGTGGGGGCCTGCAGCGCAGGGGAGTGGGAGCAGTGTGGTGGGGGCCTGCAGTGCAGGGAGCAGGAGCAGTGCGGTGGGGGCCTGCAGCGCAGGGGAGCGGGAGCAGTGTGGTGGGTGCCTGCAGTGCAGGGGAGTGGGCAGTGTGGTGGGGGCCTGCAGCACAGGGAGCAGGAGCAGTGCAGTGGGGTGCCTGCAGTGAAGGGAGTGGGGCAGTGCAGTGGGGGCCTGCAGCACAGGGGAGTGGGAGCAGTGTGGTGGGGGCCTGCAGTGCAGGGAGCAGGAGCAGTACGGTGGGGGCCTGCAGTGCAGGGGAGTGGGCAGTGTAGTGGGGGCCTGCAGCGCAGGGGAGTGGGAGCAGTGCAGTGGGGGCCTGCAGCACAGGGGAGTGGGAGCAGTGCAGTGGGGGCCTGCAGCGCAGGGGAGCGGGAGCAGTGTGGTGGGGGCCTGCAGTGCAGGGAGCAGGAGCAGTACGGTGGGGGCCTGCAGTGCAGGGGAGTGGGCAGTGTAGTGGGGGCCTGCAGCGCAGGGGAGTGGGAGCAGTGCAGTGGGGGCCTGCAGCGCAGGGGAGTGTGGGCAGTGTGGTGGGGACCTGCAGCACAGGGAGCAGGAGCAGTGTGGTGGGGGCCTGCAGCACAGGGGAGTGGGAGCAGTGTGGTGGGGGCCTGCAGCACAGGGGAGTGGGACCAGTGTGGTGGGGACCTGCAGCGCAGGGAGCAGGAGCAGTGTGGTGGGGGCCTGCAGCGCAGGGGAGTGGGAGCAGTGCAGTGGGGGCCTGCAGCGCAGGGAGTGTGGGCAGTGCAGTGGGGGCCTGCAGTGCAGGGAGCGGGAGCAGTACAGTGGGGGCCTGCAGCGCAGGGGAGTGGGAGCAGTACAGTGGGGGCCTGCAGCGCAGGGGAGTGGGAGCAGTGTGGTGGGGGCCTGCAGTGCAGGGGAGCGGGAGCAGTGCGGTGGGGGCCTGCAGTGCAGGGGAGTGGGCAGTGTGGTAGGGGCCTGCAGTGCAGGGGAGTGGGAGCAGTGTGGTGGGGGCCTGCAGCGCAGGGGAGTGGGAGCAGTGCAGTGGGGGCCTGCAGCGCAGGGAGTGGAGCAGTGTGGTGGGGGCCTGCAGCGCAGGGGAGTGGGAGCAGTGCAGTGGGGGCCTGCAGCGCAGGGAGTGGGAGCAGTGTGGTGGGGACCTGCAGCGCAGGGAGTGGGAGCAGTGTGGTGGGGGCCTGCAGTGCAGGGAGTGTGGGCAGTGTGGTGGGGGCCTGCAGTGCAGGGGAGTGGGAGCAGTGTGGTGGGGGCCTGCAGTGCAGGGAGTGGAGCAGTGTGGTGGGGGCCTGCAGTGCAGGGAGTGGGAGCAGTGTGGTGGGGGCCTGCAGCGCAGGGAGAGTGGGCAGTGCTGTGGGGGCCTGCAGTGCAGGGGAGTGGGAGCAGTGTGGTGGGGGCCTGCAGCGCAGGGAGTGTGGGCAGTGTGGTGGGGGCCTGCAGTGCAGGGGAGTGGGAGCAGTGTGGTGGGGGCCTGC
Organism: Oryctolagus cuniculus; assembly: GCF_051225735.1. Classification (NCBI taxonomy): domain Eukaryota; kingdom Metazoa; phylum Chordata; class Mammalia; order Lagomorpha; family Leporidae; genus Oryctolagus; species Oryctolagus cuniculus. The sequence continues at coordinate 12,130,413 of NC_142878.1, read as the reverse complement.
AGTGCAGGGAGTGGGAGCAGTGTGGTGGGGGCCTGCAGCGCAGGGTAGTGGGAGCAGTGCGGTGGGGGCCTGCAGCACAGGGGAGTGGGAGCAGTGTGGTGGGGGCCTGCAGTGCAGGGGAGTGAGCAGTGTGGTGGGGGCCTGCAGCGCAGGGGAGTGGGGCAGTGTGGTGGGGGCCTGCAGCACAGGGTAGTGGGAGCAGTGCGGTGTTTCCACTCAGAGGAGCCTGACTGAGGGAGAGGCCCAGTCACCAGCAGCAAACCCCTGCTCAGCCTCTGCAGGCAGCCGCGCGCCCAGTGAGGGGGATGGAACAGTCCCGGGCAGCGCTGGCCCACGGTCCTCCCGTGCTGAGGGGAGGCTTTATGCCGGGGCCCAACAGCTCTCAGTGGGAGTGCGGGGCATTTTGCAAAGCTCAACCACCTGGTGCCGTAATTCTCGTCACCACCAACTGGTTCTGTGACAGTAGCAAGAGCTTTCTTCTTTTTCAGTGCTGGATTTGGGAGCCGAGCACTTCTTGTTCAGGGTCTTCCCGGAACGCATGGCCGACCGGGAGCACCTGCCAGTCCCTCTCAGGGGCTCAGCTGCCCTGGGGCTTCCCCTTCTTGGCCTCTCCGTCCTTGAACTTCCTCTTTCTGAGTGTGCTGCTGGCGTCCTCGGCTTTCACGGCCGGAGATTCCTTCTGAGTGTCCAGCTCTGGAGCTGGATTTTTTTCACCCGCCATCTGCAAGATAGGAAAAAAGCAAACTACATTTTCAACTTTTCCATTAAAAAAAAGAAAGACAGAAAGGAGGACTCCATTCTGGAGAGCTATGGTACGGCATGGTGACTGTAATTCACCCTTGAAACTGCTGAGGCAGTAGATTCTGTTTGCAACACAAACCTGGCAAGTATATGAGGCAATGTGTGTTGCGAATTGGTTTGTGATTTATATTAAAACATCACATGATACCATAAACATGCAATTTATCATGTGTCCACTAAAACAAGTAAATATAAATAAATAAAGCTGCCCCAATAAAAACCCCTCGTTAAAACATGCTTCTAAACATCACAACAGAGAGAGATGAGGTGTTTGATATATACAAGTAACAAGGTAATTTAGTTTTGTGGAATCGTATGAACTTAAACTAGCAATTTTTGAAAGAACAAAAACCTAAACTCAGTCTGAGAGTCCAAGACCGCTGGTTACTTTGCAGACAAAATCTGTGAACACAGGCTGCCCTCACTGAGATTTTAGAACAGAAAGAACTGTCTGCCGATGCTTCAGAACAAGGATTACTCATTTGGCTCTCGTCTGAGAAGACAGGGTACACACCGCTGGTAGAACTGTGAATCCGACTCCGGGCCCCAAGGCGGATACTGGTGACGCTGCCTGGTGTTTGGTAGCTGTTGGTGAGGCCCGGCAGGTGTTGATGTTGGTGAGGCCTGGTGTTTGGTAGCTGTTGGTGAGGCCTGGCAGGTGTTGATGTTGGGAAGGCCTGGTAGGTGTTGGTGTTGGTGAGGCCTGGCAGGTGTTGATTTTGGTGAGGGCTGGTGTTTGGTAGCTGTTGTTGGTGAGATCTGGTGTTTGGTAGCTGTTGGTGAGGCCTGGCAGGTGTTGGTGTTGGTGAGGCCTGGTAGGTGTTGGTGTTGGTGAGGCCTGGCAGGTAGGTGTTGATGTTGGTGAGGCCTGGTGTTTGGTAGATGTTGTTGGTGAGGTCTGGTGTTTGGTAGCTGTTGGTGAGGCCTGGCAGGTGTTGGTGTTGGTGAGGCCTGGTGTTTGGTAGCTGTTGTTGGTGACACCTGGTGTCCGGCAGATGTCACTGATATCTCATGTCTAGTAGATGTCACTGATGGTGCCTGGTGTTTGGCAGGTGCCTGCGAGATGCCTGCCATTTGGTAGACGTTGTGACAACGCCGGATATCTGGATGCTACATTGTCGTTACCCTCACATGTTCAGGTGCAAGAATATTACTTCATCGACCTTCCAAGCCCTGAAACAACTCAAATTTCTTTCATTTTTATAGTTTGGGAATATATTGACACCCCAAGAAGTTGGGTGATTTTTCCCAAGTTTACTCAGCACACTTTTTTTTTTTTTTTTTTTTTTTTGGATTGGCAGAGTGGACAATGAGAGAGAGAGACAGAGAGAAAGGTCTTCCTTTGCCGTTGGTTCACCCCCCAATGCCCACTGTGGCCAGTGCGCTCCGAAGCCAGGAGCCAGGTGCTTCTCCTGGTCTCCCATGTGGGTGCAGGGCCCAAGTACTTGGGCCATCCTCCACTGCACTCCCGGGCCACAGCAGAGAGCTGGCCTGGAAGAGGGGCAACCGGGACAGAATCTGGTGCCCCGACCGGGACTAGAACCTGGTGTGCTGGCGCCACAGGCAGAGGATCAGCCTAGTGAGCCACGGTGCCAGCCACTCAGCACACTTTTAAATAGCACATAGTTAAAAGAAAAAGCCTCAAATCAAGTGAAACACCTGGCAATCCAGGTTGTCCTATAGTTGTAGGGGGAGCCGCTCTTGGGCCAGGTAGACCCAAGAGGGAGGCATTTGCTAGATTTGGTCACATCGGTCAGACAAGATTTTTAAAATTCCAAAGTGTCCCCCAATCTTGCTTTCCTCTCAGCACTAAACCAAAGCCATGAGCACCCAACCTCTCTCCAGGCTATCACATGTCTCTTACACTCTGAGATTCCTCTAGAACATTCATGTTCACGTTATTTTAGTAGGAAGAGCCCCTCACACAACTGGCATCTAACGCAGAGCTTCAACATATGAAGCTAATGAGAAACAGTCGTGTCACCCACCCCGCCTCCTGCCTGCCACCTCCCTCCACGCAGGTCCTGGAGCCTGGCCCAGCACCCAGGGCTCTGCTGGCCCGGGCTGAAAGCCCTTGCTCCAGAAGGCCGCCAGCGCACTCAGAACCCCGGGCATGACCAGGAGGCCAAGCAGACCTGGGCTCTGCACCCAGAAGTCCCTTGCCAAGCCCAGTCGCACCGCTTCCACTTTTCACTCTCAACAGCAAACACAGAGGCCCCAAAAGCAGAGCGCTCCTGCGGCCTTGCATTGGCCCAGCAGTAGTAGTGGAGTCACTCTCTCCTTTACCCTCTTGAAACAGGTCAGACTTCTAGACATCCATGTTTCCACTCATTCATTCACTTAACAGGCGTCAGCCAATGGCTTCCTGTGTTGCCAGGCCCTCGTTCCAGCTGCCAGGGACACAGTGGGTAATCAGGCAGTCTTGCTGCACCCTTAGGGGACTCTCTGTGTGGCATGGGGGTGGACAAGGATGGGGATTGGACAGGAAGAGAGAGGCACACACAAACACATAAATGAACGCTGGATTACAAATAGTAGGAGAAGGTATTGGGCACTGCCCTTAAACCACTGCTTAGGACACCAGCATCCCACATCAGCACACTGGGTTTGATAGCAGTGCTGCTCGGGATTCCAGCTTCCTGCCAGTGCTCATCCTGGGAGGGAGCAGGTGATGGCTCAAGTGCCTGAGCCCCTGCCGCCCAAATGGAAGACCTGGATTTGAGTTCCTGACTCCCAGGCACTTGGGAACTGAACCAGGGGATGAGATTCTCTCTCTCTCTCTCTCTCTCTCTCTCTCTAACAAATAAATGAAATCTTTAGAAAACCAAATGGTAGCAAGGGCTAAGAAGGACGATGCACCTTGCCGTGCGAGTGAGTGTAGCAGGAGCGGGAGACTCATTCACTAGGCACCAGGGGAGACTTCTCTGACCACTGGAATGAACGCTGAGAGCAGAAAGGAGGTAGATGGTAGCTGGTGAAAAATGAGAGGCCAGTACTGCCCATGCCAGGGAGGAGGGGCAGGAGAAGTATCTGAATATTTTCAAATAATTAAAGGAAAAAAAAATGGCCAGTGCGGTTGGAAAGCAGAGTGAGGAGAAGGTGAGTCAGGAGAGGCTGCAAGGTGGCCAGGAGCTGTGCGCTGCGGAGGCCTGCAGATCCAGGCAGGACCAAGAGCTTAGGGGTCCGCTCAGGGAAGAAATGTTTATCATGTTGCACAGTTTGCAGGAGTTGGGAGTCTGGCAGCAGCTTAGCTGTGTAGCTCTATTCAGAGGCTCTGGTGTGATTGTGGTTGAGCTGGGGCTGAGGTCTTGACGGGGGCTGCAGGGCCCTCTTCCCGATGGCTCGCCCTGTGGTGGGCAGGGGGATGTCGGCTGTGGGCTGCAGGCCTCAGCTCCTCCCCATGGAGACTCTCCAAAGTGCAGCCTGAGTGTCGTCACAGCACGGGCTGACAGCTTGGGGGTTTCCTTCTGGTCTTTCCTCCCGGGTCCTCCATCAGTTGTGTCAATCTCTTCTTTGTCTGCTTACCCCCCCACCCCCCCCAGTCTTTCTATTGTGGTAAAATACAGGTAAAATTTGCCACTTTAAGTGTATACCTCATTGGCATCCAGTACGTCCACCTTATTGTGCAACCATCATCACCATCCACCTCCACAACTTTTGATCTTGCAAATCCAAAACCGCATCTTCGGATATTCGGATTATCCCTGCGGCAGCAGGTGTCCTATGCAGCTTGTTTGGACTGACTAGCGATGTGCTGACCACATTTTCTTTGTCCATTCATCGACTGATGGAAATGTGGGCTGCTTCCAAGTTTACTGACTGTGAGTACTGCTGCCATAAACGCACGGATGTATAAATAGCTCTTCAGGAATCCACTGTCAATTATGTGTGGTATATACTTAGTTGCGGAATTACTGGATCATCTGGTAATTCTATTTCTAATGTCCTGAGGAACTGCCGTACCATTTTCCGAAACAGCTGCACGGCTTTGCAGTCCCACCCACGGCGCCCCGTGTTTCTAATTTCTCCAGTCTTGCTGACACTTGTCATTTTCTGAGGTTTTGATGACAGCCATCCTGACGGGTGTGAAGGGTAGCTCGAATGGCTCTCATTTGCATTGCCCCATAGCGATTTATGTTTAACATATTTTCATGTGGCTATTGGACATTTGGAGATCGTCTTCAGAGAAACGTCCTTTGCCTGATTTTGAATCCAGCTGGTTCTTTTTGTTCCTGAGTTTATACCCTGAATCCTTGTCGTCATAGGATCTGCAAATGTATCTTCCCATTCTGTGGGTGCCCTTACTTTGCTGATAGCATCTTTGTCGCACACAATTTATTAAATTTCATGAAGTCCAATTCATTTCCCCCTTTTTTGCCATATTTTTTGATATTACATTCTAGAATTGAATTTCCCAACCCAATATCATGGCACTTTTAACATTCAGTTATTTACTTTTATTTATTTGAAAGGCAAAAAGAAAGAGAGAGGAAGAAACAGAAAGACAGAGAGCTCTTCCGTGTGCAGGCTCATACCTGCTACAGTCAGGGTTGGCCAGGCCAAAGCCAGGAGCCTGGGACTCAGTCTGGGTTTCCTACGTGAATGGCAGGGACCCACGTCCTTGAGCCATCACCTGCCACCTCCCGGGGTGTGATTAGCAGGAAGCTGGAATCAGAACCAAAGCAAGAACTCAGTCCAAGGCACTGTAATATGGGACAAGGGCTTCCCAGGCAGCATTGTAACCACTGCACCAAGCGCCCAACTTCTGCGTGTTTTCTTCTAAGTGTTGTACACTTACACCACTTATGTTTAGGTTTTCTGTATCCATTTTGAGTTAGTGTTTGCATAGTGTGTAAGGTGAAGGTCCAACTTCATTGCTTTAGATTTGGGATCTGGCCTGCCCTGCTGTGCCATCTTCTCACTCGGGACCATGGTAGTCTTTCTGTATAAGACTTTTCAATCCACATCTCTGTTGCCCATGACCTACGCACATGCACACACCTCCGCTGATGTAATCTCTGCCCCGCCCCACTCAAGGATTTTAAACACAAGAGTCAGATGATGCCACACGTGTATTTGAACATCGATCTAGACTTGCTGTGTAAAAGGTGGGGGCCGTGGCAGATACACAGAGTCCTGTTAACAGGCTCCTGGAGTCATCAGATGAAAGATGACCCTGGGATTGGGGCAGAGGCAGAGGAAGGCGAGACTGGATAGAACTGAGCGATAACTGGTATGAAACATGACTGCATGTCTGGATGGATTAACCACGGGGGCAGCGGGGAGAGTGGGAGGTCAGCAATGACCCTCAGTCAGCTGGCTTGCACAGCTGGTAAGCTGTGGTGCCTCTTCCCTGGGATAAGGGCCCTGGAAGGGAAACAGGTGGGAGCAGAGGTCCTGAGTACAGCTTTGGACATGAACTTTGTAAAGGATCGTTGGAACACGCAAGTAGAGATGCCGAGAAGGCAATGGGGACTTTGGGGAGATAGGGGGACCAAAAGTAGAAAGGAGCAGTTATGTGCAAATAAATGGTGACCAGTGGTGTGGAGGCAATGAGCTCACAGAAGGAAAACAGAGTGGAAGGGAAGGGGCTAAGGACAAGGTCAGAGCACCTGGACCCTAAGAAGCAGTAGCCAGACAAGCCAGGGGAAAACCAGGAGCACGTGGTGCCGAGAAGCCGAGGGAAGAGGCTGGAGGAGGAGGCAGCGGAACCCGATGCACACAGAGGAGCGAGACGTGTCCATAGAAGGGCACCAGCACATCTTGGTGGTCAAAGCCGGAGATGGGGAAGAGACAGCAGAGCGGGCGGGAGAGAGGGCGGAGGAAGGGTCCAGGCACAGAACGCTCACCAGAAGGGTTTGGTGGGACAAGCTCTGGTGGGAGAGGACCCCGACCGAGGGGTCAAGGTTGTCCAAACCCATACATCCCCGGGTGCTCCAGGGGCCTGGGAGAAAGGCCCAGAGCACAGTTCCGCTTCTACCCTGCTCTCTGCTCTCTGGGGCAGCGCATACTCTGCGGGTGACGCCACCAGTCTGCCCCACGACAGCTTCTTGCTGGCTGCCAAGTTCCAGTTCCTGCTTAAACCCAAGCAGGCACCTGCCCAATCTTCCGCGGTTCTCCACTTCACAACCGTTTCCTCCTACCGCTGGGTGCTTTTGAACTCAGCAGCCTTTCCTTTCTATAAAAACCTGGATCAATCAAAACACCCATCACTTTGAGTAGGAAAAGCCACTGCATCAGGCTAAGAGTGTACATGGGCATATAAGTGAGAGAGCTCCATGACGTCAGTGTCTTCTCCATAAGAGAACCAGGCCTGCCATGGGTACGTGTGTGTGTGCGTGTGTGCGCGTGCGGGTGCACATGCGCCTATGCACTCTATACTCATCTGTGAGCATGTGCGTGGGCAAGTGTAGACACTGGGTGGGTGTGCACTCATGTGTGTGTCTATGCACCGTATGCATATGCATGCATAGGAAGGTAGGAGCCAGCGTGCTAGCCTTGGCACAAGCGCCAGCCCTAATGCCTTGTCCCAATTCTGCTTGCTGTGAACCGCAGCCCCTGGGTAGCCTGGCACCCCCAACAGACAGCAAAGCCACAGAGAAGGAGAAGAAGCCACCCACGGCCACCACCAAGGGGAGAGGAAAAGGAAAAGGCAAGAAGAAGGGGAAAGGGAAAGAGGAAGCAGAGGAAGAAACGGACCCCCGGAAGCTGGAGCTGCTGAACTGGGTACGTGTGAGGGCTCTGCTTCTGTTCTGGGGATCCTGGAGACCATGGGTGGCGCCTTTGCTTCCGCCTAGAGGGGCAGTCCTTGCAGGAAGGGGCAGCGGTAGGGCACCGAGGGGACAGTCTCAGTATTTCAAAGGGTAACAGCACGCTTGCTGCCATGCGGCTGCCTTGTTGTCAAAAACACCAAATACTCCTGCTAGGGGTCAGGGCGAGGGGGGAAGATGCTAACCCAGAGAGGGTATCTCGCTGGCCTGCTCAGCAGTGGATCCCTCTACCCAGGTGAACAGATGGGAAACAAACTGCATAAATACAACACACCTTTTTTTTTTGACAGGCAGAGTGGATAGTGAGAGAGAGAGACAGAGAGAAAGGTCTTCCTTTGCCGTTGGTTCACCCTCCAATGGCCGCTGCGGCCGGTGCGCCGCGCTGATCCGATGGCAGGAGCCAGGTGCTTCTCCTGGTCTCCCATGGGGTGCAGGGCCCAAGCACTTGGGCCATCCTCCACTGCACTCCCTGGCCACAGCAGAGAGCTGGCCTGGAAGAGGGCAACCGGGACAGAATCTGGTGCCCCGACTGGGACTAGAACCCGGTGTGCCAGCGCCGCTAGGCGGAGGATTAGCCTGTTGAGCCGGCCACAACACACCTTTTTATGGAAGATGGAGCCAGAGATGTGGGGCGGGGAGGGGTGCGGGGGTTCCAGCAGCTGTCTGTGCTGGGAGGCTGCAACCACACATGCGTGGCCATTCTTGGCCTCTTTACTCCTAGGACATGGGCAAGACCAGGCACTCTGCAGTTCATCACACGGCCACTCCCCTCTGCAGGGTCCCGGTGGCCTGTTGTGTGTCTGTGAGGTCCCACAGGTACTGCCACACGGTACTTTTCTTTCAAGGAAACAAAGAGAGAAACTGGACAGAGCAATAGCAAATACTGTGCGAATGGGATTTTAAATCCTCTTCAACGCAGTTTCAAAAAGAGACAATATGGGACCGGCACTGTGGCACACTGGGCTGAGCTGCCACCTGCAACATCAGTATCCCACACAGGCACCGGTTTGAGTCCTGCCTGCTCCACTTCCCATCCAGCTCCCTGTTAGTGCACCTGGGAAAGCAGCAGAGGATGGCCCAAGTGCTTGGGCCCCTGAATCCACGTGGGACACCCGGAAGACGCTCCTGGCTCCTGGCTTCAACCTGGTCCAGCCCTGGCCATTGCAGCCATTTGGAGAGTGAACCAGTGGGTGGAAGACCTCTCTCTCTCTCTCTCTCTCTCTCTCTCTCTGCAGCTCTGCTTTTCAAATAAAAATAAATAAATCTTTTTTTAAAAAAAAAAGAGAGGGAGAAAATTTCAAACTTGGATAGAACATGTAGGGGCCAAAGAGAGGAGAAAGGAGACGGGAGACGGGGTGTGTCTGCTCAGGTGGAAGAGCACAGAGAACGGTGCTCAGGGTAACTCCAGGATCTAGGGCTCAGAGTGTCTCTCCCTGGTGTTTCCAAAGGGCCCCCCGGCTAACATCCTTCCGAGAAGCAGCTTCAGGCCCCCGTCCCTGTTCTGTGCAGGTGAATGCATTGGAGCAAGCCATGCTGGACGCCTTAGTCTTAGATCGCGTGGAGTTTGTGAAGCTCCTGATTGAAAACGGAGTGAACATGCAGCACTTCCTCACCATCCCCAGGCTGGAGGAGCTTTACAACACGGTGAGCGTTCCAGAGGGAGGAGGACAGCACACTCGTGCAAAACTGAGCCTAGAACAACTGGGACACCGTTTCAGGTGGAAGGGCCGTAACGTACGGCAGGCAGCAGTCTCTCACTCACTGTTGGCCACAGCCTGTGTTTGCATTCTTACCAAGCGCTGCCGTGCCCAGCCCGTCACAGGTGCTCCTTGCCTGACTGCAGGGGTAATGGCCTGATAAACCCATCCCAAGCCCCAAATGTTTGAACGCACCTAAGCCACCGAGCATCCTAGCTTAGCAACACAGAGCACTGTAGAGTGCCAGCTGTTCCCCTTTGGGGTCACCTGGCTGGCTGGGGGCTGAGCTCACTGCTGCTGCCTAGCATTGCACCAAATGTCATCAGTCCAGGAAAAGACCCGAATTCAATGAATGTCTGCTACTGAATGTGTAGACCACCAGAAAGCCAAAAATCCGCAAGTGAAACCCTTGTAAGTCAGGGATTGTCTGTCTTACCTCACACCCGGGATACAAGAGACTGGCTGCCACAGCGTCAGGCTGAAAGTTCACCCAGGGGTGATCAGACAAGTGGAACCCAGGACTTCCACTTTTGCTTTGAGGCTTTGGTGAAAGACTAGAACTAAGTCTTCACAGCAAGGCGCTCCCCTCTGTTAGAATGGCAGCATTCGAATGGAATCCCCTCGGTTTACATGATGATGACGTAAGTTTTGGGAGTTGCCTTCTCCTTTCCTGACCTCGGATTTTAAGTAGCAGAAATGACCCTCGGCAGTTGCTTGCTAAAACTCGGTGAATGTTTCACTCTGTTTTGTCCACCGTTGAGATGCTCTTGAAAACAATCCAGTACAAAGTGTTTCACGTGTTTTTTAATGTGTTGGATACATCTCAACTCCAGTGGATCCTGGTTCATAAAACAGGCTGATGGTGGGTCGTACTCAGGTTCTCACAACTCATTAATTCAATGTGGTAGGGCAGGATTTTACTCTGGGTTGAAAAGAAAAAAAAAAAAGGTTGAATATGGCTAAATGCTTGTCTTTCAGAGACTGGGCCCACCCAACACACTTCACCTGCTGGTGCGGGACGTGAAAAAGGTCAGTCGGTCCTCCTGTTGGTCACTCTCATCAAGCGACATCTTTTCTAAAACGTGTGATCTTCTTATTTGAGGCATAGCACATCAGGAATTCTTCCCTTTATAAAAAGAGTCCACTGAAAACTAATAAAGAAAAGGCTCCCGTGTTCTAAGTTGAGTGGACATCCCACACGTGCCACCAGCAAGCCAAATGGCCGCTTGGTTACGGCTTGGCGCCAGGGGCCACGGTCAGTGAGGGTCCTGCCGTCTCCCGGCCGAGCACCGCCGTCTGTCAGGGCAGCCGCGGCTCTGTATCTACGTGACGGTCATGCACTCCTCCGCTGTGCCCTGTCCAGAAGTAGCAGGGCAGTTTCCTCGCTTCCTTCTGTGTGCCCTGCGGGTAGCCGCAGGTGTTCTTGGCCCTCGCTGATATTTCTTATAAGGGACAGCTGCTATCCCTGTGTCCTACAGCCCCTGACCACGGCCAGGGTCTCCTCGCTCAGTGTCCTGTCACGGCACTGTCCGGGCCACGTGGCCGCGGGTTAGAGGATGAGACTGGATTCACACGGGAGGGATTCATGGTGCTGCCCCCGGCCTGTAGAATGTTCTGAGCGGGAGAAGATAACTCAGCGGAGAGGGCAGAGGCCAGGCACCCCTGAGAAGCCAGGAGTGTTGCACGCGAATATCTAACTCCAACAATATGAGAATGTGGCTTCTGTGAACGGTCACGGGAGGTCACCTGGGAGCTGAGAGTCCCCCAGGACCCTGTTTCCCACTAGGGGTCGATTCCTTCATAGGACTCGGATCTGGAGGTGCAAACATTCCAAAGCTACAGCTCATAATGGCGTTTGCAAATAAAGGGAGGCTTGCTCGAGAGACCCTAGCTCAGGCCCAAGCATCCGTACCTGGAAAGCCTCAACAATCCTCCCCTGTCCTCCACGCCTCCCCTCACCCCTTCTTAAAGCCCTCCCAAGTCTCCCCATGGGCCACAGCCTGAAGTCCAAGCTCACCCCAGGAAGGACGGGCCCCACTACACACAGCTGCAGAGCTGTCACTAGAAAAGTCCCAGCCCCAGCCCATGGCCTCCCCGGAGTCCTCCCGGTCACGCCCCATATCCGGCCTCCAGCCCCTCACCCTGGCTTCTCCCATCAGGCAGCCCTCAAAGCACCTTCTCATGCAGACAAATCCACTCCCACACAGGCAGCCGCTCCCGCTGCATGCCCCTCTCCTTTCGTTTCACACACGCGTACTGCAGACCCACCTGTTGGGTCACGGGAGTGCCCAGCCTTCGAGCCCGCAGCTCCCGGGTTGCTGTCCCTTTCTTCCCATGGGGAAAGTTTAACCCATCTTCTGGAACACAGCCACACCCACCACACCTTCCTCAATCGTATGGGGACAGACTGAACACTGTTTGATCCACACCCGTTACCCAGACTCCCAAGTTGGGCCCGGGGGAGGGGGGACCGCAGGTGTGCCAGGTGAGAGATGCAGTCCACCCTGCACGTGTGTTCTTCCGGGGCCCTAGACCACCTTTCTTCTCTTACAGAGCAATCTCCCGCCTGATTACCACATCAGCCTCATAGACATAGGGCTCGTGCTGGAGTACCTCATGGGCGGGGCCTACCGCTGCAACTACACCCGGAAAAGCTTTCGGACCCTTTACAACAACTTGTTTGGACCAAAGAGGGTAGAACTCGGTGGACGTGTCGTGTTCCGTGGTGGTCCCTGGGGTGGCGTGGGGTTCCTTGCTCTGCTTTTCAGTAACTTGGCCTGTTCAAGGCCAAATTTGCCCTCCCCCCACCCCAAGCACACCTGCCCTGTCTCCTGCAGGGGTCACTCTGAGGCGTGAGGCCGCCCTGGCCCCATGCAGAGTCATTGGCCCTCAGCCCTTAGTGCACTGGGCAGCACAGCCCACCACTCACATCTGCACAGCAGCCTTGCTCCTGGGCTCCTGGCTCTGCCCTTTCCACCCAGGCCACCACCCTGTCCCTGTAGCTGCCAACATCATCTTCCAAAGCCAAGGACAGGGCAGCGCACTCCACGCTCAGAAATGCCCAGGGCTCCCCACTGCTTGGAAGATCAGGGCCACCATCCCGGCATCCGTGGTCACCCACCCCCAATTCCCACCCCATCCTGCCCACTGTGAGCCTCCACCAGAACCAGACCCCCCAAGCTGTGGCTCTTAAACTCCTGCTCTTACCAGAAGCCCAACTCAAATGTCCCATCTTCCACGAAGCCCTCCCCTGACACACTGCCCCCTCCCCCTCCAAGCCCTGCAGGCCTGGGTCTGGATTTCTGCCTGGTTCTACCTGGAATGGGGGCTGTGTGTCCACTTCTGCTGAATGAAGCAGAGATTCCACATGAAAACATTTCTGTTCCCTGGATGTCGTCACTGTTAATGACAGAAAGTACTTTATGTTCCATGACTATGGTGTGATTAACAAGCTAACAGTTGTCTCGGTGCACTGATTTTTTTCCCCCTTCTTTCATTATACAGCCTAAAGCTCTTAAACTCCTGGGAATGGAAGTGAGTAGTTCTTTTCAATCTTTCTATGGTATCTTGGTTAAATATATTAACCCTTTTGTTTCTGTATTTGTTTACACAAGATTGACCAAGTTTGTTTTCCATAATAAATCCACCATGCTACTCACCAGAATTACTTAATGACTTAGTGAAATCACCCAAAACAATCATATACATTAATAAAGGGGTAAAGGCTACTTCACTCATTTTATAAAATTAGTAAGACCACAGTTTCAAAAGCAAGCAAAGATTAGATTCCCCCCAAAAAAGAGAATAATGGCACCTATACGTTAAAAATTATAAACAGGGGCCAGTGTTGTGGCACAGTGTCCTGGAAATTCTACCACACACACACATACAAATAAATTAAATAAATTTAATGAAAATTAGAAAAAGTAAATTAAACAAAAAACATCCTGAAGGGGAAGAAAATGATTATCAGCAAAAAATATTTTCTATCCAGAAAATATAAGAAAATCATCTAAAGTTCCCTCACAACACTAGAAAGCACCAGAAATAAGCTTAACAAGCAAAGAACAAAGACTGAGGCATGAGAACATTTAAATGCATGGAAGCAATGTCCTAACAGAATATTAGGAAAGATTCTTGTCAGATAAACTAAGATAACTAACTCAGAGTCAGACGGTAGCCCAGCTCTGTGTGGATTCCCTGTGGGAAGTTTCACTTTCGGGTTCACGGTTGAGACTGACCTTCAGCGCGGCCTCCCGGAGTCGCTGGACTTGTGTTCCTGCGGAGGCCGTGCGTTCTCCACGACTCCCTGTCCTCTCAAACTCTTTATGTCCCCTGGAGAGGCGGTCAAACCGTGTGCTTTCAATCCTGGTTGTTCAGGAGTTTGTCTTTCGCCTTCCTCGTGACACCTGTTACAAGGAGACCAGGAGGGGCCGGCTTCCTATTTCCTAGCCAGCTTCCCAGGGTAGCTCACCATTTCCTAGAGCTGATTTATTTCATCGAGACGCTCAAGTACAGTGGCATAAGTACCCACACGGTGTGCTGGTTTCACAGTCTCCTCGGCATCTTTAGCCATGTGTCATCCCTTGTTCTGGTATTTTTGAAAATTGGTATCTTTTTCCTTCACCATACTTGCCTGCAAATTGTATTGGTATTTTTGCTTCGCCCAGCAGGCTTCTGTTTTCTGCTTCTATTTTATCCAGCGTCTGCTGCTATTTTTATTCACTCCCTCACACCTTCTCAGAGTCCTGTGTTGTTTTGCTCGATTTAACTTAAAGTAGAGCTCACGCATTTGCAGTCTACCCTGTGCTCCAGTAAAAGCACTGGAGGGCTGCTTCCCCCCTACACACTGTTCTCGTGGTCTCCCACATGTGTGGGTGAGTGGCCCTTCATGTCTAAAGAGTGCATAATCTCCCCTTTACTCTAACAGCTATTTAGAAGTGTACTTTCCAGATACAGACTTCTGTTGTTTTCTTCTTGCTGTTGGTTTCCGGTTTTATTTCTTGAATTGTAGACGTACTCTTTCCGACATTTGGAATTTGTTAAAATAGAAAACTCAAAGGAATTGGGCTGTGATGCCTGGTTGCGTTTTGGTAAAGACTCATGTGTGTTGCAAATGAATGTGTATTCTCTGTTTGTTGGGTACAGTTCTATTTGTCCAACAAATCAAACTGAGGAATACTGTTATTTTATTATTTTTTAAAAATATTTGTTTATCTGAAAGGCAGAGTTACAGAGAGAGAAGGAAAGACACAAAGAGAGAGAGCGAGAGACAGAAAGAGAGAATCTTCCATCGGCTGGTTCACTACCCATATGGCTGCAATGGCTAGAGCTGGGCCAGGATGAAGCCAGGAGCCAGGAGCTTCGTCTGGGTCTCCCACATGGGTGCAGGGGCCTAATATTTGGGGCATCTTCTGCTGTTTTTCCCAGGCTATTAGCAGGGAGTTGGATCAGAAATGGAGCAGCTGGGACTTGAACTGGTGCCCAAATGGGATGCTGGCATCACAGTCGGAGAAATTAGAGAGCCAGGGTACCCCAGACCCCCAGGCTCCAGCCCACTCCAACTGTGTGAATGTGCACACTTTACTCAGACTTGGCACCAAACTTCATGTGAGCAAGCAAAAGGAATCCACAACCCTCCAAGCCAGACATTATAGGGTAGAAGTGATAACGGATGGGAAAGCTGAAAAAGAGCAAATACGGTCCTCCCCTCATATCCTCGGGCAGTTGCTTCCACGCTGCACCTCTGATCCCAGAATCTGGATGCTCAAGTCCCTTATATAAGAGGGGGTGATATTTGCCCATAATCTACTGACCCCCCCCACACACACATACATTGCATCACCTCTAGATTACTCGTACCCAGTAGAAAGTAGACACTATGCAGTGGGTTGCCGATTGTTTAGGGAATAATGGCAAGAAAAAACATGTGCATGCATTCAACAGCAAATTCCACTTCTTTCCCAACCATCTTCAACCTGCAGTTGACTGAGTCCTCTCGTGCGGCACCTGCAGATAACAGAAAGCTGCCCGTGTCTGTTTCTGGTTTTCCACTGAGTGCTGACGTCAGCCTGGGAGAGTGTCAGCCCCATGATCCCCGTGCCAGGCCTCCCCGACGTGACCCCGTCCAGCTCCTGCTCCTTTCTGGTTCAGCTATGTCTGGCCAATGGGGGTTGCTGTTTTGCTGCATTGGCAGATTTCCTAGAGGTCACAAGGTGTGGACGTTACCCCTCCTGTGGGGCTACTGCGTTTAGTTTGGGGGTGGTTTTTTGTTTGCTTGTTTTCCAACATCTCGGCTAAAGGCTTCTTAAGAAAACCGCTCCCCCACCCAAACAGCAGCGTGACTTTGCAGCCTCTCTGGTTTTAGGCAGCTTACCTCCCACAGTCAACACGGGCATCTTTTCCAAAGAACTGGTAGGCTGAGTGAAGACTGACCGGTCCCTTTACCACCTCTGCCAGGCAGGTCGTTCTAGAACCTTCTGCCGCACATTCGTGGCAGAGCCACAGACCGCGTGCTTTTGTGCTCTCAGGATGACGAGCCTCCCGCCAAAGGGAAGAAAAAGAAGAAGAAGAAGAAGGAGGAGGAGATCGACATCGACGTGGACGACCCCGCCGTGAGCCGCTTCCAGTACCCCTTCCACGAGCTCATGGTGTGGGCGGTGCTGATGAAACGCCAAAGGATGGCCGTCTTCCTCTGGCAGCGAGGCGAGGAGAGCATGGCCAAGGCGCTGGTGGCCTGCAAGCTCTACAAGGCCATGGCCCACGAGTCCTCGGAAAGCGAGCTGGTCGACGACATCTCCCAGGACCTGGACAACAACTCCAAGTGAGTGTCCGCAGGGGGCAGCGAGGGCCTGGAGAGAGCCCTGTCCTGGGGACTGGTCCCGTGGGGGGAGGGCCACCAGGGTGCTGCGCACTTGGGGACACTTAGGCTAAAGCCTGCCTGTCAATCACTTGGCCGGTCAGGTCACTCTCTTCCCTCTGGCCCTGATTTGGTTTCCTGCCTTCTCATGCAGATTTTATTGCCAAAACAATGAAATGAGTTTCTGTGCGGAAGCTCGGGCTAACTAGGAGGGCACCATTGTGGAGCCCAGGCCCTGGACGGAGTGTCAGTTCTTTCTCCCTGCTCAGGAGGGCTGCGATGGCTAGAAGGGACTGGGGTTTCCCTCTCCCCAGCAGACGGGGCTCTGTTAACTACTGTGCCCCGAGGGCAGGCCTCGTTGGAAAGAACAGTCCCTGGGTGGGTGTTGGGTCCCAGCAGGTCAAGCCGCCACTTGGGACATGCACTGCCCATATCAGACTGTCATTCAAGTCCCGGCTGCTCCCCTCGTGGTCCAGCTTCCTGTTAATACACCTGGGAGGCAGAAGACTTGCTTAGGACCCTGTCACCCACAGGGGAGACCTGGGTGGAGTTCTGGGCTCCTGGCTTTGGCCTGGCCCACCCCTGGCTATTGTGGGTATCTGTGAAGTAAACCAGTGGATGGAAGATCTCTCTCTCTCTCCCCATTCAAATAGATGAAAATAAATAAAAATAAACATTTTTAAAATGGTTCCTTTTCTCCCGAGCTTCCTGGAAATAGGAGTTATTTATAATTTAAAATTTATAATTATAATTATTTATAATGAATCATTATTCATTTTTCACTGTGACAACCTGGCCATGCTCATAGAGACACAGAAGCCTGCCCACCCGCGCCCTATAAAAAGGGCTCCCTGAAGTTTTGGCCATACTGGGCCTCCCGCGGTTCATCAGTCACAGTCCATAGTTGCCCTCCCCAGCACTGGTCCCACAGACGTTTCTGTTCCAGTCAGTCGTGAGTCTCTGAGCCTACTCCTCTGTCTCACCAAGTGGGCGACAGCAGTTTGTCCTGTGACTGCACTTCCGGAACAGCAAAACAGAGTCACTGATGCTCGGCTTCTTCAACTTTTTCCTTGGCAGGCCTGACTGGTGATTTCCAATTTCCTTGCACCTAAGACTGGACGCTGGAAGTCCCAGCACGACTTTGCAGACTCATAAACTTGGGGCAGAGCCAGGCAGCCAGCAGCATCTCCCACCTTGGTTTTCTGCAGTGCACTGCGTTGATTTTGGCCTCCATGATTGCTAAAACTGCTGGCTGACTTCTAAACATTCAGAATTCAAAGCATTGAAAATGGGGACACGCCCGCCTCCCTGCAGGGTCCCACAGTGCGTCTGTCCCTTGCTGCCAGGGTGACTCATCAGATATCTGCACTGGGGTCATGTGGGAAAGTGAATAAACCTCTTGTTTAAAGTTCAGCTTGCGTCACCTTCACAGGCCCCACCCTCACCAAACTTACTATCACCGCCACCCGCATCACCCCCGTGTGATTAACGACATGCTCCCTGCTCTGTGTCCTACGAAAACTGTGTCTTGTCTCTACCATAGCACCGGAATGTTGAGTTCTCTTATAACCATTGCATCCCTGAAGTACTGTAATCACAGAGCAACACATATCCTACATGTATGGCTGGATAACTTCACGAACAAAACCCAGGGGCACAACCAGCTCCTAGAACCAGAATCAGAACCTAACCAGAACCAGAACCTAACCGGCACCCACAAGGCCTCTCAGTGTCCGCCTCCTGCTCCCTGCCCCAAAGGCAGCTGCTATGCGGACTTTCATCCCACAAGGGCTGTTCTTGACCCCACCTTCCCTGTCCCTTCTGTTTGTCTCCCTGATCTTTGCTCATCCCCATGTCCCTGGGGACCGAGGAGCAGACTTGGGCTGAGCCCAAATCTCCATTTTCAGCAAGGGCCATGAGCCCCCCACAACTAAGCACATTTGCTGCCCCCTTTTTGCAAGCGTCTGTTTCCTTCTTGCTTGGAGGATTCTGTGTCTGGCGGCTTCACCTGTGCCTGTGGACATGTCTGGCTAAAACGGGCTGCTGGCCGTTGGCTTCATCCCCTGTTCTGTTTCTTTCTCCAGAGACTTCGGCCAGCTTGCTGTGGAGCTGTTGGACCAGTCGTACAAGCACGATGAGCAGATTGCCATGAAACTTTTGACCTACGAGCTGAAAAACTGGAGCAACTCGACCTGCCTCAAACTGGCTGTTGCAGCCAAACACCGGGACTTCATTGCACACACCTGCAGCCAGATGCTGCTGACTGACATGTGGATGGGGAGGCTTCGAATGAGGAAAAACCCTGGCCTGAAGGTATCTATGATGTGGCTGTGAGACTGGTAAGGATGAAGCGACAAGGAGGCCAGTTGAACTCCCACTCTCTGCTAGGCTGAGCTAAGCACTTCTGGTGGGTTATCTCACTTACTCTTGGTCAGTCCCATCGTAGCCACGGTTTTGCTTCCTGCCATTTCAGTTATCTGTGGTCATAAACAGTCTAAAAATATTAAATGGACAAGTTTTTCAGAAACAAACAATTTGCGAAATTTTAAATTGCATGTTATTCTGAGCCTCATGGTGAAATCTCACACGGTCTCAATTCATCCACGAATCACCCCCTCCTTGTACAGCGTGTCCACAGTGTGTGCACCACCTGCCTGGTAGTTACTCTGTAGCCCTCTGGCTTATCAGATTGCCACTGCTGTGGCATTGCAATGCTTGTGTTCATGGAACCCTTGTCTTCCTGAATACTGGCCTCTGAGTGCAAGAGTAGGGATGCAAAGTATGACACACGAGAGGGCAGATCGCCACTGGCACCATGTGGCAATGCTGCAGGGCACGCAGGAACAAGTGTCATCTAGCCAGGGTTTGGCACCGTCCATGGTTTCAGGTGTTCACTGGGGCCTTGGAATGTGGCAGCCAGTGATAAGAGGGGAGACTGCTGTCGTCCCCTGAGAAACTACATGAAAGAGATTCTCCAACAGTCCACATAACCCTGCAGCTCTGAGGGTAAGGAACTTTCCCAGGACCTCACCTGGCCAGTGTGCTCTCAGGTGGTTGAACACCAGAGCCCCGCCCAGCAGACATGCCCGGCCTGCACAAACTGCTGACACAGTCACCGTCTGCCCATGGAACTCCCATGATTATGCACCCTGAACCGGCCACTGCTGCCTTGGAAACAGGACCCTGAACTCTGTTCTTTCTTTTTTCTTTTCTTTTCTTTTTTTTTTTTTTTTAATTTGAGAGACAGGGAGAGAGTGCTTGCATCCACTGGCTCAGTGCCCCAAATGCCTGCAATGGCCAGAATTAGGCCACGCTACAGCCAGGAGCCAGGAACCCAATCCAGACCTCCCATGTGGGTGGCAGAAAGTCAATGACTTTATCCATCTGCTGCTTCCTCCCGGAATCTGCACTGGTAGGAAGCCAGGACAGGGGGCCAGAGCTGGGAGTCAAGGCCAGGCACTGCAACGTGGGATACAGGTGTCTTAACTGGTGTCTAAACTGCTAAGCCAAACACCCAGCCCTGAACTTTATTTCTGTAGATTAGAATTCTGAAATCAGGTGATATTATTGTAACTGGCATGTTTTCATTCCATGCAGTTTATAAGAGAACATGAAGCTATGAAAGAGTTTGAGAAGGAGTAGCAGAGAGAAGATTGTATTATAATCAAAATTTAGCTCTGCCACTTTCAACTACCATGTTACGTTGAGAATGGATTCTAATCTGCAGATCCCCAGCTGCTAAATGGCAACAGTACATGTGTGGCATCCCCTGGAGGGAAAAGGAGAAAATGTGAACGCACTCCTAACGGTCATGGAGAACTCATATTGTGAAGAAACTCTCCATGGA
The DNA here is from genome assembly GCF_051225735.1 of Oryctolagus cuniculus. Taxonomy (NCBI): domain Eukaryota; kingdom Metazoa; phylum Chordata; class Mammalia; order Lagomorpha; family Leporidae; genus Oryctolagus; species Oryctolagus cuniculus. The sequence continues at coordinate 12,110,439 of NC_142878.1, read as the reverse complement.
TTTCAAGGCTTTTGCACCAAAATAAACTCATATTTTAAATCCATGGTCCCTGAACTCTCTGAATTATCCTTGTATAGGAATAGGTGTAGGTGTAGGTTTAGGTATTGTACATGTATATATATGGAATGCTATGTAGCATGGTCTGGCAAACAGAAGGCATTGGCACCTGTCCAATTCTACATAATATGCTCTGCTGATGTGATGCATAACTTTGAATATTAATAACCAAATAGCCTTCAGGATGCTCAGAACAAAGATATTCTGAAGGTTTTAAAGAAAATAAAACAAGTCGCGTATAAAGGGAGGAACATCAGATTGCATCAGACTTCAGCAGAGCGAGGCTGTCACAGTTCTGCGGGGCAAACACTTGGGACCTGGAATTTTCTAACCCAGTCTTACTATTTAAAATCATGAAGAAAGGGGCCAGTGCTGTGGCCTAGTGGGTACAGCTCTGGCATCACATATAAACACTGGGTCAGGTTCCAGCTTCTCCATTTCTGACCCAGCTCCCTCTAATGTACCTGGGAAAGCAGTGGAAGATGGCCCAAGTTCGTGGGATCCTGCACCCACGTGGGAGACCTGGAAGAAGCTCCTGGCTCCTAGCTTCAGCCTGGCCCAGCTCTGGTCGTTGTGGCCATTTGGGGAGTGAACTAGCGGATGGAAGAGCTCTCTTTTTGTCTCTGTCTCTCCCTGTCTCTATCTCTCTCTGTCTGTCTCTCCCTCTCTGTCTCTGTAACTCTATCTTTCAAATAAACAAATATTTAAAAAATAAAACAAAATAAAATGATGAGGAGGGGCTGGCGCTGTGGCATATTGGGTAAAGCCACCACCTGCAGTGCCAGCATCCCAAATGGGCGCCCATTCGAGTCCCAGCTGTTCCACTTCTGATCCAGCTCTCTGTATGGCCTGGGAAGCAGTAGAGGATGGCCCAAGTCCTCGAGCCCCTGCACCCACGTGGGAGACCCGGAAGAAGCTCCTTCAGATCAGTGCAGTTCCGGCCATTGCGGCCAATTGGGGAGTGAACCAGCGGATGGGAGACCTCTCTCTCTCTCTCTCTCTCTCTCTCTCTCTGCCTCTCCTTTTCTCTCTGTGTAACTCTGACTTTCAAATAAACAAATAAATCTTTAAAAAAATTATGAGGAAAGAATATCTATTTAAGACAGTCTTATAACCATTCAGAAAAATGACTTCAGCAGGTATCCCAGCAAAAAAGCAGGTGTGTGGGGGGAGGGGTAAAAATTACAAGAGCAGAGGGAATGTGGGATGCAGGAAACAAGCTCCATGTTTTTTTCAAACCCCCATAGAAGCACTGTGCAGCAGAGTGACAGGCAGCCGGGTTCGGTGAGTGCAGAGAGGTGGGTGTGGCATTCAAAAGAAAGCACTGGGGAAGAACAGAGTGTCTCCCATAAATAGACAGGGACCAGGAAGCCACAAAGCATCATGGATATGGGTTAGGGAAGCAAAACCAGTTTATAGTTCCTAACAAGAAATGGAAAGGGAACCACAATCTCAGGAAAAAACAAAGTGCATGCCAAAGCCAAGTTCACGCAGGATTCAAGCTAAACCCTGAATCATAGAGTGTAGGAAAGCACTGTTGACAATGACAACAGGTTTTCCATCTGTGGCCCAGGGCACCCTTTAGTTGTCTGGACTGGCCCAGTTGAGTGTGTTTCTGTGAGTCTCATTAGCCTTCCGACTCTTAAGTTCACATCTGAGGGGTTTTCAGAAAGTTTCCAGAAAACGTGTATCATGAAAAAAACTATGCACGGATCTCCAAATTTTCTGCACCAAAAATGAACGTATCTTTTCATTCCATCTTTCCTCAGACTTCAACGTTGGAGTCCCCTCATATTTACAGCCACATAACTGCCTGTCCATAGCACAGTTCTGGTCTCCTGCTCTGAACTTCACCATAATATTTGATTTCCTTATTTACATTATTATAAGTGAAAGATTCCCTTGCTCTGAAATCTCACATGAGAACTTGGCCTGATTGCCACAGTGCTGCTTGCCATGCCTCTGAGAAGTTCAGTGCATATCCTTGAATTTGTCACTGTCTGCCACTCTGGCAATGGAGCAACCCCAAAGCCACTGAGCACCAGAGCAGGGGTCTGCACAGGGCTCTCAGGTTACTGATGGACGTTAGTGGTTGTGACTTTAAAATGCCAGCAACGCCATGGCTTACACATGGATTTATTTCTCGCCACTTCTAGGTTATCATGGGAATTCTTCTCCCCCCCACCATCCTGTTTTTGGAATTCCGCACGTATGATGATTTCTCCTACCAGACATCCAAGGAAAATGAAGACGGCAAAGAGAAAGAGGAGGAGAATATGGTCAGTCGCACCTTGCCCCTGGAAGCATCGATTTGCTGTCATTTACAGAACTGTTGAGGGTTTTCTGATGTGGATTTAGAAACCTCTTGAATTGCAGATGCGGTCATCCTTGGTATCCGCAGGTGACTGGCTCCAGGAGTCTCGGTGGATACCCAACTCCACAGATGCTCAGGCCCTTACATATAAAATGCCACCATAGCGTTTGCATATGACCTACACACATCCTTCTGTTTACCTGAAATTGAATCTAGATGACTTTAATACCTAAACAAGATACACGCCACAGTTGTTACTGGCAAATAATGATAAGGAAGAGAGGTCTGTCCATGTACAGTACAGATGCGTTTTTTTTTTTTTTTTTTCAAATATTTTCAGTCCCTGGTTGGTTCAATGTGTAACCTGAGGCTCCCAGGAGCCAGCTGTAGTTTTTCATAATTCTTTGTTTACAAAAGTGCCTGTGGGCTGGGGTACACTGCATTTCCATTTAACAACCTGCTTGCCATGTGCTGTGCTATTTTCCAGGATGCAAATGCAGATGCTGGCTCCAGAAAGGGGGATGAGGAGAATGAGCACAAAAAGCAAAAAAGTATTCCCATTGGAACCAAGATCTGCGAATTCTACAATGCTCCCATCGTCAAGTTCTGGTTCTATACAGTAAGCCTCCTCCTTAGCGTGTCCCCGTTAGCATGTTTTGAATACTTAGATATGTTGAAATCAAGAAAGATTTCAAGGGCAAAGAAAGTGTCTGATCACTGAATTAAATTGAATTATGAAAGCAAATGAATTATGGAACTGAAAACTTTCAAACTAGATCTAGCTATCTTGTCCAAGGTACACAAATATGGCCATCCTAGCCCCAGATACATAATTTCTTGAAACAAAGTGGTTGAATTCTTTTTGCTTAAGATGAAGAATTGTATACATGCCTTTAGCAATGCAACCTTAGGGGAATACAGACTTATTTTTAAATGAACAAAGACGACTAGTGTATAAACAGCAAGCTCAAATATCCCATTTTCCATTAAACTGATGAGATTACTAAAAGGACGTGGCTGAACCCAGATCGTAAACTCCTAAAATAAAGAGGCAGATCAAGGCCTTTCTCTCCTAAGTGTCCATCAGACTGACCCCCGGGCCAGCACACCACCCTCTGGCCTCCTTGGCGCCCAGGTCTCAGCAGCTCCAGGGGTGTGGCTCACTGCAACAAGGACAGGAGGAGAAAGAGTAGACTGGAATGCATCTGGGGAAAACCGTCCCAGCAGGGGTAGCCAGGCAGTGTGGCTCAGGCAGCCATGTCAGTCTGAAGTGCAGACAGGACCGCTCATGAAATCCCAAACACCAAGCCACAGTCCACATCGGGCAGATCCTGGTGCTGCGGTTCCACTGTTGACCAAGCAGGGACAGGAGATGGGACACGGGGCCAAGTCCAGGGATACCAGGCAGGCAATGGATGCTGGTGGGCAGGGGTCAAGGAAGCGCTCTGAATGGAAGTGGACAGCCTCGGGGTGAGCCGCAGGCCTGGGCACCCAACCCCTTGGCAGCCACAACTGATGATGATGTCCGCCTATTCAAGTCAGAACCGGTGGAGGCCTGAGATGCGGCAGCCTGCGGGAGCCCTCCACCCCAGACAATGCAGAAGAGGGCAGTCCAGGAGATCCACAGCCCCAGCCCAGGCTTCCAGCCTTGGGCCTCACCCCAGACCGCCCAGATGTGAGGGAGGATGTCACGCAGGTGTCAGTTTCCCAGGGATTCGGACACAGGCCAGTGTTTAGAGAACCCTGTCTCACCCTCTAGTAAGCAGTAGGCAGTTGACTCAGTCTGTTTTCCAATGCTGTAACAGAACACCTGAGACTGGATTGCTTATAGCAAAGATGCTGATTTTGGTTCATGGTTTTGAGAGATCCAAGAGCTGGATGTGTGGAAGAGAGAGAAGGGACAACCCACACCCACCAGAACTAACTAGTCCATTCCCAAGAGAACTAATCCAAACTCACTCACTCCCCAGAGACAGTATTACTCCCTTCATGAGAGCCTCAGCACCATCCCATTAGCAAGTAGGCTTCGGCATGAGTTTGGGCAGGGACAAACCATGGCAGCAGTGAATACAGGAAGCTTCATCTGTGTCCTGATAAAGCTGATGCCACAGGGAGAGGGGAATCTTAAAAAAATAATAATAAAAACAAATAAATAAAAGACTTGCCAAATCACAAATGCACAGGTGCGGGGGCCCCTCCCTCCAGACTTCAGAAGACGCTGGTGCCAGGGAGGAAAGATTCCTCGGGAGATGCTGAGCACCCTGGGACAACCGACTGCAGACGGCCTCCCTCCCCTCTGCGCCCCGCCTCAGCTCCCCCTCTTTCCTCGCCACAGAGATAGGGACCCTCTTGCAGCCACCGCAGGGGTCTCCTGGGTCAGCTCCACGGGCCTGGGCACACAGCTTATCCACATGCCATCTGTCAGTAGGGACAGAACCCGGAGGGAAAGCAGAGGGGCTGCGAGGAGGAAGCGCCAGCTCCAGCTTCCAGGAATGCAGAAGACGCTTACGAGCTGCCTCTGTGTCATAGTTTTTGCAGCTTCATAATTTCCCCGTTGAGGATGACAGCACCGATAAATATGCCTCTGTAGAGAACAAACTCCCATGCCTCTGTCCTGCTGATGGATGAAATGCCTCGCAACCACCCCCAACCGCTGTGTCTGCAGTGATGGCGCTCAGGGAGGGCCAGCTCCGATGAGTCAGCCCAGCTGGAAGAGCAAATCCACCGTAGTGTCAGCCTGAAAACAGCTTCCAAACCGGCCTCGGGCACGTCCCTCCAGACATGCTGACAGCTTTCCTTCCTTTCAGATTTCCTACCTGGGCTACCTCCTGCTGTTTAACTATGTCATCCTGGTGCGCATGGATGGCTGGCCCTCCCTCCAGGAGTGGATCGTCATCTCCTACATCGTGAGCCTGGCGTTAGAGAAAATCCGAGAGGTGATTGCAGAGTCTCGTCCCAGCCCCGCTAACCGCTGGCTTCAGTTTCAGATATGGCTCCTTAGTGCCCAGAGTTCACACAAGTATGTGGGTCTGTCCTTTGGGGGTGTCACACTCCCAAGTGTATTTCATTAATCTGTCTCCGATGTATATGCCTTCTCCTTCCAATTCAACTTGCACTTGCAAATCAAAATAGAGGACAAAATAAATGATACATAGCAATAAAAGCAGGTCTGAGTGCATACTGGGCACACATTTTGGCTCTGTTTTCTGAGTCCTGAAACTCAAAATGGAGATTCTTGTAATTTAAGACTTCTACAGTGCACACTTGGACCCTTGTGCAATGGACTAATGAAACAAGGGCTCTCAATGGGAGGGAGAGAGGTGGGGGCTGCAGGCAGACAAAGGGAGGGGAAGGGTGAGTGGGGTGTGCTTTCTAGCCCTGGCCTAATCCTGAAGGGGGCTCTCAGTGGATTGGATGTCACAGAGTCTACCCCACCTTGAGTGAAGGGAGCAGAGTTTGTATCCACATAGGTACCCAGGGGAGGGGTGGCTCCAATTGCCCAAGGGCAGGCCTCCCGGAAGGGGACAGGTGTGGGCCTCACAGCGGCACCTGCACCAGATGGGGCGGGCACAGCCCCTGGGTGGAAGGCCCCCGGGGATTTGGGTGGGGCCCAGAACATCTGCTGCCAAGGGAGGGAACACGATTTTCAACCACCTGCTGAAAAGGAGGACACTGCTCACACATGACTTACATCACAGAGACCTTAAAATTAATACGAACCTCCAGGGAGGCAAGCTCTGCGGGTCACAGAGGAAAGATGGGCCAAATCCTTCTCTTTCTAGTATCACCCACAGTTTCAATACCCTGCATCTGCTTATAAAGAGAAAGCAAGCTTGTATGCGAGCAAACACAAACTTGAACTAAAAAGCACGCAGCACAATTTCCTATCCTTTCTCCAACTGACACAGAACCAATACTGTTCATTTAGAATTACTGCTGACCTGAAAAGCAGGACCCGTGATCCAGGGAGAGGCAGCATTAAAGCTGCTGATCTAATGAGAGCCCCAGAAACCAAGAGAGCTCCGAGTCCCAGGTTGTACAGCCCCGTCCTGGATAATGGCTCTGTTTCCTAGCCGAGCGCCATCCGAATTCTGCAGAGGCTACAACTGGGATTTCCCAAGTGGCCGAGGGTCCCACCTCTAGTGCCCTTGAGACCTTGCTGAGCCCGAGCCATCCATGGAGACAGGAGCCTGCCCTCCAATTACAGGAAGGACAGGGCAGCCGGTGGCTGGCATGCACAGCTTCTAAAACCAGTGAATCCCTTTGGAGTTGGCTGCAACACAACTGCCCCCCTCATGCCACCCCTGCGATCCTGGAACCTCCCCAGGATCTCCCCATCTAGCGGTGTAGCCCCCACCCTGCTGTAGTGCCACAGCTGTGCCCGCCAGGCCTGCTCTCTGCACGCCCATGCATGCTGCTTGCTAAATATTTTCCATTTTACCCCGTGGAAGTCTCATTTTAATCAGTGGTGATTTTGAAAGGGTGATTTCTCAAGCGGGGAACATCTGGTCCCATTTTCCCCTGACTTCTCATGTCTAAGTGGCAGAGGGGTCTCAGCAGCTCAGCATTTCCCACTCCGTCCTGTCGTCTCCCTTGGATGGACTGCAGCTCCGTGGGACCGTGCAAGGATGACCCCTGCTCTGGGGCTCTCCTCCTGCAGCAGCCCAGAACGTGGCCTGGCAGGCACATGGCCAGATCATTAGAAAAGAAGTCAAAAGGCAGCTGCTTTAATTACAGCCAGAAGGAGACAATTTGGAAGGCATTTCCTGAGAGTCTCTGGAACCCTCAATCTAAGAACACAGAGGATTCTGTGGAATTTCCCTTTCTAGAGAGTGCTCTCTGCCCAAGATTAGCATTTAAAGGTCTTGAGGAGGCAAGAGACCAGATGCCCCGGATTGTTCCACCAGGCTTGTCTTCCCAAGATTCTAAGAAGACAAGGCTTCCAATACTGCGCTCTCTGTTTATTGTTCTTTGGGCTTGTTTTCAGATTCTCATGTCAGAACCAGGCAAACTCAGACAAAAAATAAAAGTCTGGCTTCAGGAGTACTGGAACATCACCGATCTCGTGGCCATTTCCATGTTCATGATCGGAGCAATCCTTCGCCTGCAGAACCAGCCGTACATGGGCTACGGCCGGGTGATCTACTGTGTGGATATCATCCTCTGGTACATCCGGGTCCTGGACATTTTTGGAGTCAACAAGTACCTGGGGCCCTACGTGATGATGATTGGAAAGATGGTGAGTAATGACAGCTTGTCAGTCACCAAAGATACTTGGCTATGGTAGAACCTGAGACCAGGCCTTGGCGTGGCTTCCTCAGATGTCATTTGGTCTTTGTGGTTCCTCCCTCCCTCTCTCTTTCTTTGTATTTGGGAGGCAGGGAGAGAGAGAGAGAGAGCAAGCGAGCAAGCGAGCGAGCTCCCATCTGCTGGTTCACTTCCCAAATGTCCACAATAGCTGGGACTGGGCCAGATTGAAGCCAGGAGCCAGAAAATCAATCCAGTTCTCCCCCATATGGTTGGCAGAAATCCAGTTACTTGAGCCATCACCTGCTACTGTCCTGGGTCTGCATTAGCAGGAAGCTGGCACTGGGGGCAGAGCTGGGACTAGAACCCAGGTAACCTGGTATGGGATGTGGGCATCTTGACTGCCAGCTACTCACCTCGGCAGTTGCTTTCTTACTGGGAATTCTTTGCTTTGAGATACACAATTCTCCTCCCCAGTTCATTACCTGACAATGCAATAGAAAAACCAGAGTTAAGGGTTTATTGTATATTTACATGTGTACACACACACACACACACACCCCTCAGTATGTATCAGGCACTTGATACATACCAACTTCCTTTTTCCATATCATATTTAAACTGCATAATGACCAAATATTTTTATTTTTATTCCTTCTAATTTATTATTAATAAGTACATTTTTGACAGTAAGATAAAATATCCTCTTCTTTTATAAGACTGCTTCAAACTACCTTCCCAGGGCAAAAGAAAACATTTAAGTGTTGATGAAATAGGAATTCAGTAGTAAAAGATCTCAAAGTATTTACTCTACATCTTGACAGCTAGAAATGTATTTTCAGCATGCTTTATGCACAGGGACCTGGATTTGATGTTCTGCAAGGTTACATCCACAATGTTTATTTGGCATAAACACGATCAACAACCTTCTAAGCTGTAGTAGAAGCTGGAGATAGAGGAATCCAGAGCTCTTCCGTCACCCTCACTCCAGAAAATTTTTGGCTCCTGTGGAATAGAAAATAAAGGAGTAGTAATAAAGGTGATTGGGCCCAGACAAATCCACACCTGCGTTGATTCCAGAACACGTCACAGAATATGAGACTGAAAATGAGCCAGCAGGAGCCTCACATTACCCAAAATAGCTTCACTGTTAGCACTGGTCCCACAAAAAAGAAAGACTCCTAGGTTTTGGCATAATTCTTACAGAGAGGCAGAGGCAGAGAGAGGGAAGTCTTCCATGGCTGCAACGGCTGGAGCTGAGCCCATCCTAAGCCAGGAGCCAGGAACTTCTTCTGGGTCTCCCACACAGGTGCAGGAGCCGAAGGACTTGGGCCATTTTCTGCTGCTTTCCCAGGCCATAGCAGAGACCTGGATTGGAAGTGAACAGCTGGATCTCAAACCAGTGCCCATATGAGATGCTGGCAATGCAGGTGGTGGCTTTACCAGCTATGCCACAGCGCTGGGCCCTGGAATAATTCTTAGTAGATCAAGTATCTGTGAGCTAAAGATACAGGGTTCAGTTAATTCCAGTGAGGGCCCTCATCCTCATTTTAAGGGATGGTCAAAATTAGGAATTAATTAATAAGTTAATTAATTAATTAATACCCCAGTAACCCAAGCATTGCTCACTGTGACCCTGCAGCAGTTGTAATGAATGGATTAATATTGGTGTACACCCTCCATTCATTATCTTTTTACCTCCATAAGTATCTCCTCTGACTCCTTAGCTTTCCTTACACACACTCATCTTTTTTCATGATTCTTCCCTTTGTCGACTGGCAGTTGTAGTTAATAAAGGAACATCTACTTATGGGCCACAAAAGGGGAGATGCAATGAGGTCGAAAAGTGGATGAGGTTAGAAACGCTCTAGAATAAGACAAATGCAATGCACAGAGTAGGAAAAACTAGTAGCCCATGGATGGGTGGGAAGAAGGAGAGGAGGCTTCCTTCAGCCAAATAAAGCATTTTGGAGAGAGCAATATGGGCATATGAGCATAAAAAACTGAGGTGAACTTGGCCCATGGAGTCAAGACAAATAAGAGACCTGTGTTCTCTGTACTCAGATGATCGACATGCTATATTTTGTGGTCATCATGCTGGTGGTGCTGATGAGTTTCGGAGTGGCCCGTCAAGCCATTTTGCACCCAGAGGAGAAGCCTTCTTGGAAGCTGGCCCGAAATATCTTCTACATGCCCTACTGGATGATCTATGGAGAGGTGTTTGCAGACCAGATAGACCGTAAGAATAGAATTCATAGTAAGATTCTCTTCCCTGCTTCCAAGGAAGATGATCAGCTCCAAATTAATGGAAGAGCACACACATTAATTTGGAAACAAAGTTAACTTGTATTCTGCATCAGATTATTTCATTTTTCAACCTTTTTTTTTACATTTATCTATTCTCATTTTTTAGTTGAAAGGCAGAGAGAAAGAGAGAGATCTTTCTTCCATCTGCTGTTCTCTCCCTAAAAGCCCCCAACAGCCAGGGCTGGATCAGGCCAGAGACAAGAGCCCAGAACTCCACCCAGGTCTCCCTTGTGGGTGGCAGGGACCTGAGTACTTGAGCCATCATCTGCTGCCTCCCAGGATTTTCATCAGTAGGAACCTGAATCAGATGCAGAACCAGGACATGAACCTTGCAATCCGATATGGGATGCAGGTGTCCCAAGTGGCAATTTAAGTCTTTGTGTCAAACGCTCTTCCTGCATTAGATTATTTTAGGCATCAAATTATTTTATGAAGGAAAAAAAGTAAAGACTATGGAATGTAGATTTGGAAGCACCAGTCATTTATTTTACTCTAAAAAGTCATTCAGTAGAGTTCTGAAAGACTCACTTCCCTTCCATTGGACCTTGTTGACGTCCTATTGCGTGAATGTAGTCCCAGGGCCAATATCCTAGTTTTCCTTCAACTCCAGTAATTTTCCACCTCAGGATAAAGCTGATAGTGTACTTCCAGTAGAACAAAATAGCACAGCAATGCAACTGACCCCTCATATCTTCTTTTTCTTCAAGCCATCAAAGCCAATTTTCCAACAGCTATCCATTTCCTCTTCACTACTGGAGTATTTAAAAAAAAAAATCAACAATGGTCTGGCTATTGGCAGAGGAAATGAGCCACAATCCTGCATGTGCTTCTAGGGCATGTAGGCCCCAGCTCCGCTGCAGGCTGAGCCGACAGGTCAGGGTGTCTGCTGCGTGGTGGGGACGTGCAGCCCAACTGTTCTTGTCTCTAATTCACCAAAAAAGAAATCCTTCAGTCCTGTTTTCACGTAGGTCCCAACATTTTTGTTTGCATATTGTACCATGTGATAAAGCATCAAGGACGAGAGTGTGTCTGCTGTCTTCCCCCTCACGTAGGAAATGCAGTTGTTAGTTTATCAGCCACGACTAGGACTGACAACAAGTTCACATGGTAATTCTTTTTTTTTTTTTTTTTTTTTTTTTTGACAGGCAGAGTGGACAGTGAGAGAGACAGAGAGAGAAAGGTCTTCCTTTGCCGTTGGTTCACCCTCCAATGGCCGCCGCTGCAGCCGGCGCACCGTGCTGATCCGATGGCAGGAGCCAGGATCCAAGTGCTTTTCCTGGTCTCCCATGGGGTGCAGGGCCCAAGCACCTGGGCCATCCTCCACTGCACTCCCTGGCCATAGCAGAGAGCTGGCCTGGAAGAGGGGCAACCGGGACAGAATCCGGCGCCCCGACCGGGACTAGAACCCGGTGTGCCGGCGCCGCAAGGTGGAGGATTAGCCTATTGAGCTACGGCGCCGGCCCCACATGGTAATTCTTTCTCACTTCTACAACACGATTCTGAACACATCTTTATTACAAGTATCACAAAGTCAACCATTAAATGTTTTTATAGTTTTGAAATCCAACCTGGTATCATATATTTTAAAAGTCCCTAGACTTCAAGTATGTTGTAATATTTTCATGGTTTTTTTTTAAATTATCATTAATGTGGATGAGAGAGAAAATAGGTAAAGTTGAGGTTATACTATTTTCTTTTTTTTCCTAAGATTTATTTTATTTATTTAAAAGGCAGAATTACAGAGACAGGGAAAGACAGAGAGATCTTTCATCCTCTTGTTCACTCCCCAAATGGCTGCAACAGCTAGGGCTGGGCCAGGCTGAAGCCAGGAGCCAGGAGCTTCTTCTGGGTCTCCCATGTGGGTGCAGGGGACCAAGCACTTGGGCCAATCTTCCACTGCTTTCCCAGGCTATTAGCAGGGAGCTGGATCAGAGAAGTGGAGTAGCCAGCCAGGACTCGAACTGCTGCCCATATGGGATGTCAGTGTTTGAGATGGCTTGACCCACTACATCACAAGGTTATACTATTTTCAATAACATCATGAAATGCAGCTTTTCAATTCTTGATTGGTTACCTAACAATTTTATATCTCGTTGTGCTTATGTGGTGTTTGTGTTAGAATACAGAGAATCTCTGACTGGTTAACCTGTAAATTAAAATGATCATTTGCCAGTAACAGCATCAGTTTCTCATAGTATTTTTAACGAGTGAACTTTTGCTGTTATTCATGACATATGGCAAAATAAATGTGAAATATATTTCCTAAAATTAATATGGACAATTCTTTAAAGAGATCACTGTTTCCATAAATGAACCTGGAATTCCCAAGCTTGAAATATTTTCATTCCTTGACAACAAATGTTCTTGTGTTGTTAAATCATTGTTTCACTTTTCTCTCAATTGTCATCTTTTCTCCCCCCGCCTTCTGTCACAACTCAAAAAATAATTAAATAAAACCTTCGGATCTCCAATCACTATAAAGTCTACGCCATGGAAATTAATCGTAAGTTTACATGGACTTGATTCTTTTAGTTCATGAAATGTGTTTATTAATTTGCCTTTTCCTTTTGGACTGCGGATAGTCTTACATCATTTTCAAGTATTCCTCGATTTCTGGTGTTAATGCCTTTTTTAAAGTGTAAGTTAAAAGTAAGAAGATTATAAATGTGATGTTGGGATCATCCTATTTTTTTTTCCCTTTGGGAAATAGACTCCCTGGGATGAAGGTGGCATTTCAAATGAACAGAAGGAAGAAAAATTAGTTTTCAGACATGACTCCAGAATAGTTACCAATTAGTGAGGGTATAGGGGATCCTGACCCCACAGCTCACGATACAATTATTTTCAAATTTAATGTACAAATGAAAGAAAACAAGCCAAACACAGAACAAACTCATGATAAATAATTAGAAAACATGATAATTTTCTAATAGAAAACAATATGGGGAGAAATAAAAAAAGATTTGTCAGCTTAAATACTAAAGACTGCTATATATGAAAAACACAATAAATGGGAAAATGGTTACAAATATGACAGAGTGACTATCTCTAAGTGCAGATGTGAGTTTCTTGCCTTCTTCGTGTGAGCTATTTTTCACCTGGAAAGTTTTTGGAAAAGAAATCAGTCATTTAAAGACACAAGTAGCCGATATTTGCTCTTCTCATTGCCCATAAGTGCAAACATAAAGAGACCACCTTCCCTTTCAGCTCCTTGTGGTGAAAACCTCTATGACGAGGACGGCAAGAGGCTCCCCCCCTGCATCCCGGGCGCATGGCTCACGCCAGCCCTCATGGCCTGCTACCTCCTGGTAGCCAACATCCTGCTGGTCAACCTGCTGATCGCTGTTTTCAAGTATGTGTCATGACTGACGTCTGTGTGCTTGTTCTTTCTTGTTTTATAGATTTTCAGTTTAATCCCCCGAATCTCCCACGTGACCACAGACTTCAGAAAGTTCATGTAAAAATGAAATTCAGTGATCCTTTGTTTTGGTGAAAAATTTTTGAAATGCATGCATGCTTTTTTCAGAATACTTATTTCCATGAATTTTTGAAGAGCTCCCATATGAACAGTTTCAAATATTTTTTGTTCCCATTTCCACATGAACTTTTTTTTTTTTTTTTTTTGACAGGCAAAGTGGACAGTGAGAGAGAGAGACAAAGAGAAAGGTCTTCCTTTTTCCGTTGGTTCACCCTCCAATGGCCGCCGCGGCCGGTGCACTGCACTGATCCAAAGCCAGGAGCCAGGTACTTATCCTGGTCTCCCATGGGGTGCAGGGCCCAAGCACCTGGGCCATCCTCCACTGCACTCCCGGGCCACAGCAGAGAGCTGGCCTGGAAGAGGGGCAACCGGGACAGAATCCGGCGCCCTGACCGGGGCTAGAACCCGGTGTGCTGGCGCTGCAAGGCGGAGGATTCGCCTAGTGAGCCGCGGCACCAGCTCACATGAACTTTTTAAAATGCAGAGAAGTTCACTAGGCTTAAGTGCATAGAATTTTTGAAGGTTTTTTTTGCTAAACTTTAATATTTTTTATTTATTTATTTTTGACAGGCAGAGTTAGACAGTGAGATAGAGAGACAGAGAGAAAAGTCTTCCTTCTGTTGGTTCACCCCCCAAATGGCTGCTATGGCCGGCGCGCTGCGCAGATCCAAAGTCAGGAGCCAGGTGCTTCCTCCTGGTCTCCTATGCGGGTGCAGGGCCCAAGCACTTGGGCCATCCTCCTCTGCCTTCCCCGGGCCACAGCAGTGGCCACAGCAGAGAGCTAGACTGGAAGAGGAGCAAGTGGGACAGAACCAACTGGGACTAGAACCCGGGGTGCCAACGCCGCAGGCGGAGGATTAGCCTAGTGAGCCGTGATGCCAGCCGCTCAACTTTAATATTTAATCCTAAATCAAGAGCTGACACTTACGGGCCAGTGCTGTAGTGTAACAGGTTAAGCCTCTGCCTGCAGCACCCGTTTGAGTCCTGGAGGCTCGTCTTCTGATCCAGCTCCCTGCAAATGGCCTGGGAAATCAGTAGAAGACGGCCTAAGTGCTTGGGCCCCTGCCCACTTGGGAGACCCACAAGGAGCTCCTGGCTCCTGGCTTTGGCCTGGCCCAGCTCTGGCCGTTGCAGTCATTTGGGGAGTGAACCAGCAGAGGGAAGACCTCTCTCTCTCTCTCTGTCTCTCTGTCTCTCTGTCTGGAACTATGCCTCTCAAATAAAAATAAATCTTAAAAAAAAAAAAAAGAGGTAACACTTAAACACATTTAAATGTAATCCTGGTTAGTAATTTAACACTGTAGCATGTCTTTTATCTAATATTTTTTCTTTCTATAAAAAAAGCTTTATTTACTTACTTTGAAAATCACAGAGAAAGGGAGACCCAGAGCGAGCGATCTTCTATCCGCTGGTTCACTTCCCAGATGGCCACAATGGCAAGCGCTGGGCCAGGCCAAAGTGAGGAGCTTCATCCGGTCACCCATGTGGATGGCAGGAGCCCAAACACTTAGGCCATCTTCCACTGCTTTTCCCAAGTGCATTAGCAGGGAGCTGGATCAGAAGTGGGGTAACCACTTCTAAGCACATTAGCAGGGAGCTGGATCAGAAGTGGAGTAACAGACTGGCACCCTTCTGGGATGCAGGTGGCAGCTTTACTTGCTTTACCACCATGCTGGCATCATGAAAATAATTTCTTGATGAAGGTCTCCTGAGGTAGAGAAGAGCTGATCTGTACTAGTGTATGAACTACATTTTCTTCTTTCCAAGGCAGAAGATAGAATGGCCTGGGGCAGGAGGAGGGTTTAAACTTTCAAATCAAGTTCCTCCCAGAACTTCGCTGTTTACCTTGATCTACTCAATATATCAACTACACATATTCAACGTTGAAAATAACTTTAGCTTCTAAGATAAAAACTATGAGGCAAGAAAATCCTTCAAAGAAATTTAAAATCTTGGAAGTGAACAGGGCATTGGAGAGGATCTGACTTCTCCTGGGAGGGTTACTCCCGTTCCCAAGGCCCCGTGTGAAAGACAATGAAACTGTGTGCTTCCTGGAAGCTAAGACAAAGACTGTACCTACCCCAGGTCCAGAGTAACAGCACCTTCCATGAGATAAGTTCAGTAATCAACTCAGTACCAAAAAAGTAGGTATCTATTCGTCTGAATTGAAACTTTACACACTTTGAAGTGCTTGCCTGAACGGCTCATCATTTTAAAATATGGCGTTTGCACAAACGTGAGAGTCAGCAGGCCGTGGCATGGTGCTTCAGGAAAGTAGCTGGTAGCAACTTAGACGCTTAGTTCTTACCTCCATGAGTGAACTGTCCTGGAGCGCGGACAGTCCACAGACGGAGGAGGGAGGGCTCGGGACCAGGTGGCGCCGAGAGCCCACTTCTGCAGGTTTCATTGCGGTGTGCGTCCCTGGCTGCTGGGGAAACGACTAACTGTGGCCGCGTCTTGTTTCCGAAGCAACACCTTCTTCGAAGTCAAGTCCATATCCAACCAGGTGTGGAAGTTCCAGCGCTACCAGCTGATCATGACGTTCCACGACAGGCCGGTGCTGCCCCCGCCCATGATCGTCCTGAGCCACCTCTACATCATCGTCGTGCGGCTCAGCGGCCGCTGCCGCAAGAAGCGCGAGGGGGACCAGGAGGAACGCGACCGAGGCCTGAGTACGCGCGGGGCTGCTCGGGCTGTTTTACCAGCGTCCCCAGCAGGCCCCGTCCCGCGCACCGCACTAGGCCGCCAGCCGCTGTGCTTTCCGAGCGGTTCCCGTTTCGGGGGGTTCTACTCGGGCTTGCGCGCTCCTTCGTAATGCGTGTTACTGAGAGCCGGCTCGTGGGGCTCAGAAGTCGGGTGTGCAGATTTCTGTCTACGGGCTAACCCAGTGCTCCCCTCACAAGGCGTGGGTTTGTTGCATCTAAAGAGGAAGAGAAAATAATGCTAGTCGTTTGGCTCCATGAATAAAACTCACGCGGAGTTGTCGGTCAGCATTACTGGGACGTGGACCTGGGGCGAGGCTTTGGGTAACTTAGCTCGGCGCAGTCGGGGACGGCCTGCAGGCGGTGGAGGCGCAGGGTAACGGGAGCCGGCCGGGGCTCACGCGGCCGCCGCCTCTCCCTCCGCAGAGCTCTTCCTCAGCGACGACGAGCTGAAGCGGCTGCACGAGTTCGAGGAGCAGTGCGTGCAGGAGCACTTCCGGGAGAAGGAGGACGAGCAGCAGTCGTCCAGCGACGAGCGCATCCGGGTCACGTGCGAGAGGTGCGCCGGGGTCGCGCGTCCGGGGGTGGGGGGCGCCCAGGTCCCTGCAGCATGAACTCCAGACGTCGCCTTTTGACGTGGCTTCCCCAGGGGTGAGAGAGTTGTACACTGTGGGTGGAAGTGACATTTAGCGCATGTGGTGCGGGGCCCCCCAACCTGACAGCCCTCGCCCACCCTCACACCCCACAAGTGGGGGCTTTCGCCAGCTGCGGAAACCACCTTCTGTGAGGCCGTCCATGTCGCTGCCTTTACCAAGCCTGCGCACCCCTGGGGATGGGCCGCCTCCGGCCTAGCCCCTTGCCTCCCTCCACCGTCCTCCCAGACTCCCAGGGCAGGGGTGAAGCGGCTCCTCCGTGCTCCCAGGAGACTGGGAGCCGTGGGGAGTGTGTGCGCGGGTGTGAGATGTGTGTCCCCCAAGAGGCAGGCTCAGTCTTTGACTTACACATTGTCCAGCAAAGTCAGCATCAGCCGGCTGTGTGCAGAGTGCATGCATGCAACTGTTTGAATCGAAGAACGGGTGAATGAAGGCAGGACAGGGAAGGACAAAAAGTGACATTTCTGATGCCCTGTCCTGAGCTAGATAAAGGGTAGACAGGGATAATTAACCTCCACTGTCTGCACTTTTTAAAAAAGATTTATTTATTTACTTGAAAGTTAGAGTTACACAGAGAGGAGAGGCAGAGAGAGAGAGAGAGAGAGAGAGTTTTCCATCCAATGGTTCACTCCCCAATTGGCCACAACGGCTGGAGCTGTGCGGATCTGAAGCCAGGAACCTCCTCCGGGTCTCCCACGTGGGTGCAGGGGCCCAAGGATTTGGGCCATCTTCTACTGCTTTCCCAGGCCATAGCAGAGAGCTGGATGAGAAGTGGAGCAGCCGGGACTTGAACCGGTGCCCATATGGGATGCCGGCACTGCAGGCGGTGGCTTTACCCGCTGTGCTGCTGTGCTGCAGCGCTGGCCCCTGTCTATGTTTTTTAAATCGTGATTTTTGAGAAAACTTATTACTCAGTGAAGGCAGTTTAAGCTTGCTAAAGTGTGTGTGTGTGTGTGAGAGAGAGAGAGAGAGATAGAGAGAGAGAGATTGAATTTATTTGAGAGCGATGGTGAGTCAGAGAATTCCAGTCCACTGGTTTTCTCCACAAATGCCTACAACAGCCAGCACTGGGCCAAGACTGAAGCCAGGAGCCAGGAACCCAATCCCAGTCTTCCACATGTGTAGCAGGAACCCAGTTACCTCAGTGTGCATTGGCAAGAAGCTGAGTCAGTAGCCGGAGCCAGGCATTGAACCCAGGCACTCTGACCAAGGACACAAGGGTCTCAAACTAGGCCGAATGCCCAGAATGCCCATCACTAGGCCAAGTGTCCCTAAAGATCTTGATAATTGGTAGTACATTGTTCCAAGGATTTAACTAACCATGCAGATAGAAGAAAGCCTGGCAAAGGACACACCTAAGGGGATTCTGGGGCATCCTTAGATCCTTGAGCATCAGAATGAAATCTTCCCGACACAGAAGCAAGCACATCGTACGGAGAAACAGGAGAACAAGGCAGGCAAGTCCCCATCAGTGGCCCCAACAACTAACAACAGACTGCACGATTCACCGTGAAGTCTCCCTGGGGCATGTCCAGGCCGTGGACGCGGCCCCGCCCGCAGGAGGGAAGATGCCCCCTGGCAGCTGCAGGTCCCTGGCCTCGCTCCTGACTCACTTTGTAATCCAATCAAACCCAACGAGCCAGATTCAAGGATTGTCCACACCAACTTTTGGCCTCAATAAAGTACATTTTCAATGAAACTTTGAGACATCTATTTGCTACGTTAACACTAATTGCTAAGCTTTCAAAAGTAGGAAAATTATCTCTACATAAGATAAGGCACTCCACATCGATAATCTAAAATTTCCACGTTTTAGTGAGACATTAACTGGGCTGTAATCCTAGCCAGTCATTTACAATGGAAATTGTGTTCTGCTCCAGGCTGGCTCCCTCCCTTCTCTCTTCCCCTGACATTGTTTGGATTTTTACCATTCTTGAGCCAAGTCTCCAAGAATGTAGTTATCAGGTCACTACCAAATCGCATTTTTCTCTGGGGGCTGTGTGCACACGAAATAGCTATGAAAGTGAGCAGGGCAGCAAGAACATGCTACTTCCTGTTTCCCTTGGCAGGGATCCACAGGAGCCTTGGGGGCACATTCCTGCCCCTCCATTTCCCTCTACTGGCTTTGTGTGGGCTGACTCACAGGTGAATGCCCCAACAAAAAGAGGAGGAGGTTTGGCGAGAAGGGAACTTTCCTTCCCTCTCAACCTGGCCTGCTGAGGAGCTAGGACTAAAGCAGAATGAACAATTAGTGATTCGGACCTAGCTTCAGGCACCTGTGACTGCTTTCTGAGTGCTCAGACATTCCTGCTGTTTCTCCAGTCTTCTTTATGTGTTGGGTTCTCATTTTCTGCGTCACTATTAGTCATTTATGATCTCCCTGCCCCTTTCTCAGCGGTCTTCGCAGCGCCATTCAGACCCGGGAATGTTAGGAGAGCACCAGTCCTTTCTTGTCTCCTTATTCGGCTACCACTTCACGCCTGAGCCGGAGAGCCTCGTGACTCCTCGTCTTGTGACCCAGCGCATTTCAACATCAGTCACGCTCCTGTATGAGAAAGCCTTGAGCTGCCTGCGTGCAGGAGCTAAATTCATGGCTCTCTCCTAATGCTTGGAAAGTTTACATTCTAAGCACTTAAACCAGCTGTTTTATTGTGAAGCTTTAACATCTTGTGAGGTCCAGTATTTAGTTCCTCAGTAGGAGATGTGCAGTGTGAGACAGTGTTAGCATTGCAGCAGGTGTTTAACCCAAAGCCCTTCAACACGCCCACCTCGGGGCCTGAGAGGCACCAGACTCATGGTTTTTCTTCCAATCTTGGATATCTTCTCCTGACCTCTAGGCTCTGCCATTCAACTATCTGAGCAAGATGGACAGGAGCACATCATTGTGGCCCCTCCCCTTCTTCACCAACAGCTATCAAGTTCTATTTACTCCCCTCATGACTATAACATGGCCCACCCTCTTTCCACCTCTGTCACCAGCACTAGTTGAAGCTTCCATCACGTCTGACTCCATTGCTACAGATGCTTGACTGAGCATCTTTGTCTTTTTTTTTTTTTTTTTTTTTTGGATAGGCAAAGTGAACAGGGAGAGAGAGAGACAGAGAGAAAGAAGGTCTTCCTTTTGCCGTTGGTTCACCCCACAATGGCTGCTGCGGCCGGCGCACCGCGCTGATCCGAAGCCAGGAGCCAGGTGCTTCTCCTGGTCTCCCATGGGGTGCAGGGCCCAAGCACTTGGGCCATCCTCCACTGCACTCCCGGGCCACAGCAGAGAGCTGGCCTGGAAGAGGGGCAACTGGGACAGAATCCGGCGCCCCGACCGGGACTAGAACCTGGTGTGCCGGCGCTGCAGGTGGAGGATTAGCCTAGTGAGCTGCAGCGCCGGCCCGTCTTTGTCTTTCAACCCACGCTGTGCTCCATGGAGGTCTTGTGCTCCTGCCCCGTCTGCTTCCCTTGATATTCCCTCCGTGGTTCCCACTGCTCTCAGGCCTGGAAGGGCAGCCTTACCCTGGACCATCTCCTCTCTCTCCGGCTCTGCACTTCGTTTCTTGGCTTTCGTTCGTGTCCTCAAAGCACAGGATCCTTCCTCCCACAGAGGCTGTGCGCATGCTGCTCCCTCTGCTCGGCACACCTTACCCTTCTTCTCTCATCCTTTGGTTCTCTGCTCAAATGCCATTTCCTTATGGGAAGCCTCCACAACCATCTCCGTCCTTAGGCCAGGCCAGGATCCTCCGGCCCTAAGCTCCATAAAGGCAGTTACCATGTCTGGATTTTTCTGCCATGATATTTATCCCCAGAGTCTACACAGCTCCATATAGCAGGAATGAAGTGTGTGTGTGTGTGTGTGTGTGAATGAATGAATGGTTCAAAACATTATCTCCTGATTTGAATACAAATTTCTACCCCATGCTCAATGGATTGTTTCCTGAAATATTGAAAAGGGAAATCAAATATTTCTCTGAGTAAAACATTGGTTTTACTTCATTACTTTCATTAATTAAGGAGCTGCATCAAGGTGCAAAGGATTGTACCACTCATGAGTGTCATGAGGAATGACTAACATCAGCAACACCAAAATAAGGGTTAGTGTTGGCAGACATAATCCCTCTGCTTGAAGAGGGCTTGTGGGATGAGAATATTCCATAGATAACTTCTGTCAGCGTGACCAAGTTAGAACTTGGTCAGCCTAAATACTCTATTCTCATCATACCAGATAACTGCTAACATGTATTGCTATCTATTGGAGCTTCGAGGCCATCTCTGTGTCTTCTACAAATCCACTGTTGTACACATTGTTCTTTCTTTGGTTCACCAATCTTAATCACAGGTTCAAGAGCAATGGGAGGCAGGTACTCTGGCTCAGTGGGTGAGACTCTGCTTGCGACATCCACATCTCTTGTCAGTGTGTTGTCTTGAGTCCGGTTCCTCTGCTTCTGAACCAGCTTCTAGCTAATCCAACTTCCTGGGAGGCAGCAGTTGATGGTTCAAGTGCTTGGGCCCCTGAGACCCAAGTGGGAGACCCAGATGGAGTTATAGGATCCTGGCTTTGGCTGGCCTAGGTGTTGCAGGCATTTGGGGAGTAAACCAACAGATGGAAAACCTCTCTCTCTCTCTCTCTCCCCCACCCACCTCCTCTGTTTCTTCTCTCTGTCACTGCCTTTCAAGTACATGAAAATAAAGGAACATTTCTTTTTTTGACAGGCAGAGTGGACAGTGAGAGAGAGACAGAGAGAAAGGTCTTCCTTTCCCATTGGTTCACCCTCCAATGGCTGCCGCGGCCAGCGCACTGCACTGATCCGAAGCCAGGAGCCAGGTGCTTCTCCCGGTCTCCCATGCGGGTACAGGGCCCAAGCACTTGGGCCATCCTCTACTACACTACCAGGCCATAGCAGAGAGCTGGACTGGAAGAGGGGCAACCGAGACAGAATCCAGCGCCCCGACCGGGACTAGAACCCGGTGTGCCAGCGCCTCAAGGCGGAGGATTAGCCTAGGGAGCCGCGGCGCCGGCAGGAACATTTTTTAAAAGAGCAATTGGTTGAGGGCCAGCGCTGTGGCTCACTAAGCTGGTCCTCCGCCTGCAGCACTGGCACTCCGGGTTCTAGTGCTTGGGCCCTGCACTGGCATAGGAGACCAGGAAGAAGCACCTGGCTCCTGGCTTCGGATCAGCGCAGTGTGCCAGCCTTAGCGGCCATTTCAGGGGTGAACCAATGGAAGGAAGACCTTTCTCTCTGTCTCTCTATCTCACTGTAACTCTACCTGTCCAAAAAAAAAAAAAAAAAAAAAGAGGAATTGGTTGGAAAGAATCTTTGTTGACAAAATTTTGTCAGCAATTCAACTTTCTTTCCAAAAGCAATAGAATTATGTCACCCAGTGTGTTTTCCTTTTTCCCATGGCTTCAATGAAGTTGAACACCAAGCTTAATATTTAATACAATAAGTATATGAGGAAGTCTTCAAAACATTCATTGATGATGTGTATTAAGAAAAAAAAAACTATTCATGGATCTCAAAAATCTTTTGTGCCAAAATAAATTTATCTTTTGATTTCATTTCCATGAACTTCTTGAAGTACCCTCATATTAACATAGATTTTTAGGCCAGTGCCGTGGCTCACTAGGCTAATCCTCCGCCTTGCGGCACTGGCACACCGGGTTCTAGTCCTGGTCGGGGCGCCGGATTCTGTCCCGGTTGCCCCTCTTCCAGGCCAGCTCTCTGCTATGGCCCGGGAGTGCAGTGGAGGATGGCCCAAGAGGTTGGGCCCTGTACCCCATGGGAGACCAGGAGAAGCTCCTGGCTTCGGATCAGCGTGGTGCACTGGCTGCAGTGCGCCAGCCGCAGCGCGCCGGCAGCGGCGGCCATTGGAGGGTGAACCAACGGAAAAATGAAGACCTTTCTCTCTGTCTCTCTCTCTCTCACTGTCCACTCTGCCTGTCAAAAAAAAAAAAAACACAAACAAACAAAAAAACACCATAGATTTTTGTACCAAAATTAATTCCATTTTCCATAGAGTTTTTAAATTATTTGTTTATTTTCTACAAAAGTATTTGAACTACCTAGTAATCCATCATCTCCAGGCCCCATTGATCTCTGTCTAGCCCTGGATACTTGACGAGTCAGGTATTGGTGCTATTGTGTTAGAAGGAAAGAGAACGTAGGATATGAATAAGAGCTTCACTTAGTGGCTGACTGCCGAGCCTGGCCAGAACAGAAAGTAGAACATAGCCAGAAAGGGCTAATGATTTAGATGACTTGAATTCTAGAAAGCTGGAGGTCTGAGGGACAGCCACGTGGGTGTATGTAAGGCAGCACAGAGCTGGACTCTCAGCCAACTTAATATTGTTTTAGTAACTCAGTCTATTGGCTTTACAAAGAATGAGAAAGCCAGAAGGTTGAAGGCTTGAGTCTTGTTCCTTCATTGTTAGTCTTCGTTAAGTCTTCCACATATACAAATTCTGTAGGTAAGCACAAGATTCTGGCCTGGGTGTTCTCCCTATAATCACTAAATTTAAAAGGCAGCCCAGTACAAGGAAGTACATGAAAATTAAAATAGCGGATGTAAAAATTAGAGTGGATTAGACAACTTTACGATCTATACATTTGGAATAAAATTACAGGGTAGGAAGCCTTAGAACTCAAGTTCAGAATACCATGAGAGCTTGAAACATGGGTTTCTTCAAGTATGAACTGAACCTAGCTCCATTAACGTCATGTTTTTATGTTAACATTTAACTCTATCATTAAGGAAATGTTCCCATATAATTTATCAGATGCCTTGCAGGTGAAGGGTGAGGTTTTCATGTGTAAAGATGACTGCACATAAAACAAGACTGAATAAGTAGCTCACTACACAACTCCAAATGTCTAAGTCCTGTCCTAGGGAACTCCTATTGTGACAGGATGAATTCGTGGCTTACATTCAGCAGACAAGAGTCTACACAAGACCTATCAGTTACGTCACACATAGGCATTCTCTCGGAAGCTACTACAGAAGTTCCTCAAATGTATATATTGCTGTGCTAACATTTGAATGAAATGGAAAACATTAGCTATATTTCCTTAACAAAAAGGTTTTCTTGTTGAATTATTTTAAGGTTTTAGGGTACCACATTCAAAAACAAATACCCTTAATTATAGATACACCAAGACACAGAGAAGATCTGCAGTACATTATCTCACATAATTGTGTCCTTTGAGACTTGGGTAGCATTTACAGTTCAGGGAGCAATTTCCAACTGACATTCCATGGCCTTACTATTTTTGTATGTTTGCTTTGTTTTTGAGAAGAACAAAGATTGTTTGTGATTAGCATGCTGTCAGCTTCAGGGTCCCCTTTAAGATGTGCCCATGATTATATTAGGCATGAAGTTATTCCACCGGCTCCTCTTTATCCTGCATCTGTCAGCCGTGGTGCCTAAAACAATAATGATGATAGTCGTAGCATGGTAGCGTTGTGAGAGATAAATGAAATTCGTGTAAATGAAGGTGCTCTATCACTCTCACCACTGCTATTTATCAATGTACTGGAGGTCTTAGCCAGAGTGGGTAAGGCAAGTGAGAGAAACAAAAGACATATGTCTTGAAAAGAATTAAAACCATTCCTGTTTGTAGATGACACAACTGTGTAAACAGAAAAATCAGATAAAAAAATTTTTTAAAATGTAAACAAACAAAAAGCCTCCTAAAAGTAATAAGTAGATTTAGCAAGGCTACAGAACACTAAAGTAACACACAAAAATCAGTCTTATTTCTATATAGTAGCAACATATAATTGGACACCCAAAAAAATAACATTTTCCAAGAGCTCCAACAAAAAGAAGTACGTAAGTATAAACCTAATAAGACACACATAGAATCTGTATGCAGAAAACTATAAAATATTGCTGAAAGAAACCAAAGATGAATCAAATCAATGGAAAGACATGCCATAGTGATTCACTGGGTTTACACGAATATAGTACAGATGTCAATTCTCCCAAAATTGAGCTATAGTTTTAGCACAATATCAAGCAAAATCCCTGCAGGTTAATTTGTAGATAGAGGTAAGCTGATTTTAAAAGGTGGCATGGGAAGGTACAAGAACTAGACTGTCTCAAACAATTTTGAAAAGAATAAAATCACAGGAATCACCCTACCGAGTTTTGAGACTTCTTATCTGGCTATACTAATGAAGATGGTGTGGCATCTGTGAAAGGTTGAACACCTGAACAAATGGAATGGAACAGAAAGTCCAGAAGTAGATCTATCTAAATGGAGCCAACTGACTTTCCCCCAGATTGCAAGAGTAATTCAGTGAAGGATGGATAGTCTTCAACAAATGGTGTTAGAACAGTTGGACACTCTTGTGCAAAAATCTATCTCAAAACATACAAAAGTTGACAAAAACGGTCATAGATCTAACCATAAAACACAAAACTATAAAACTTTTAAAAGAAAATATAAGAGATTATCTTCAGGATCTGAGAATGGACAAAGCATTCTTAACATGACACCAAATGCATAGTCCCTAAAGAAAAAGTGATAAACTGGATTTCATCAAAATGACAAACTTTTGCTTTGCAAACGACACTGCTATGAGAATGAAAAGACAAGGTGCAGACTTGGAGAAGACGTTTCCCAGTCACACATTTGACAAATAACTTGTACGCAACACAACCAAAGAATTCTCAAAACTCTGGGGCCGGCACCGTGGCTCACTTGGTTAATTCCCCGCTTGCGGTGCTGGCATCCCATATGGGCGCCGGTTCTAGTCCCGGCTGCTCCTCTTCCAGTCCAGCTCTCTACTGTGGCCCAGGAAGGCAGTGGAGGATGGCCCAAGTCCTTGGGCCCCTGCACCTGCATGGGAGACCAGGAAGAAGCACCTGGCTCCTGGCTTCGGATCGGCGCAGCGCTGGCCATGGCAGCCATTTGGGGAGTGAACCAATGGAAGGAAGACCTTTCTCTCTCTCACTGTCTAAAACTCTACCTGTCAAAAAAAAAGAATTCTCAAAAATCAATAAGGAGAACAAATTGCCTCAATTAAAAGTAGGCTAAAAATAGGCTAAAGATTTCAATATATTCTCACTGGAAAGAACTTGAGACTGTCAAGCACCCGAAAAGACATTCAACATCATTACCTATGAGTGAAATGCAAATTAAAACCATGATCAGACACAACTACATACTTATTACAATGACTAAAAAATTAAAAATACCAATATTACCAATAGCCAAGAAAGATGTTGAGCAACTAGAACTCACACAGACTTCTGGAGGAATGAGCAAATGGTACAGTCACTCTGAAAAAACGGCTTAGCAATTTCTTAGGAAATCAAACATACACAACACCTAGAACCATCAGTCCCATGCAGAGTCAGAAGCTGTTTAAACAGTGGGGTGGTCAGTCGCTCCACACACCTCTCCACGTAGTCTAGACGTGGCACACAGCAGCTGTGTGAGGCTGCTGATGGTGCCGAGTGGCACACTGGTTTTCAGTGAAACTTTTTTTTCATAAGTGGAAGGAATTTACTATAAAATTATGAATCAAGGACAGTACAGTAAATACACAAATGAGTGATTATAACCAGTAGCAAGTAACTGTAGGAGCCATACTCTTACACGACTGGCAGTGCTGTAGGGATGGTTACAACGACCCCACCACACACAGCCACACATGAGCAGTGCATTGTGCTAAGATGTTACGGTTGTGACGTCACTAGGTAATAGGAATTTTTCAGCTCCATTATGAATTCTGAGGACCTGTCTTATATGCAGCCTGTCACTGGGCAACATGCTGTTAGGCAGTTTATTGCTGTATTTAACTGCAAGGTGTTTACAGCAGAGAAATGAAAACTTATGTTCACACAAAACCTGTCCGTGAATGTTTATAGCAGCTCTTTTCAAACTTTCCCCTCTCCCAAAAGAAGGGGAACAACCCAAAAGTCCTCCGAAGTGTGTTATTGTACATCCCTAAATAGATCCTTAACAGGGCATCCTAGTTAAAAGTAAATCAAGCAAATATTTTTGTCTTCTATTTTGTGTGGAAAGTATTTCAGCCTGTCCTAAGGTGAACTGAGCTAAAACTTAGGAAGCTAACCCCGCCTGTGTTTGCTGATGAATCATGCTGCACAGGAGCTCTGTACGAATGATGGGCTTTCTTTGTGGCTGCCTGCCCCAGGGGGTGTAAGCAGATATGGGACCCTTGTCAGGTTGATCTCTAGAGGGTCTGCAGCTGCCATCTGAAACCACTCTTTGTGTGGGCGCCAAGGTCTGAGAAGCATGTGTGAAGTAACTGTGGGGAGTCACAGAACATGGCTAAGAAAGGAGCTGGCTCACTGTTTGTCCTTTCTGTCTACCAGGTCAGATACCTGTGACCTTTACCACATTTTCTTCTCTCTCTCTCTCTCTCTCTCTCTTTTTTTTTTTTTTTTTTTTTTTTTTTTTTTTTTTTTTTTGACAGGCAGAGTAGACAGTGAGAGAGAGAGACAGAGAGAAAGGTCTTCCTTTTTGCCATTGGTTCACCCTCCAATGGCCACCGCGGCCGGCACGCTGCGGCCCTGGCACACCGCGCTGATCCGAAGGCAGGAGCCAGGTGCTTCTCCTGGTCTCCCATGGGGTGCAGGGCCCAAGCACCTGGGCCATCCTCCACTGCACTCCCTGGCCACAGCAGAGAGCTGGCCTGGAAGAGGGGCAACCGGGACAGAATCCGGCGCCCCGACCAGGACTAGAACCTGGTGAGCCGGCGCCGCTAGGCGGAGGATTAGCCTAGTGAGCTGCAGCGCCGGCCTTCTCTTTCTTGTTTCACACACACGGGGACTTCAAAAATGAAATTAAAAACTGATTAAATCCACATTCTATGCAAAATTTTCCATCAACTTTTTTGAAGATCCCTCCTTGACTTGGTGTAGCCATTTAAAATTTGCTGTCTCCACTTCCCAGCTGTTCCATGAGCTTGGAACAAGCCACGGGACAATTTTTCTTAACCTAAGCCGCACAGTGAAGCACTGCTTCTCCCACAGCTTTACTTGTGATGCCAAGAGAGGAGTCCCCCAGCAGAGCCTGGTAACTGAGTCAGTGTAGGGCTGGGGAGAGGCGGGGGAAGTGCAAGGAAGACCACAAGATCCAGCGGTTTGGAGGTTTCCTTTCTATGTGTCTGACTGGCAATGTTGTTATACAAATTAGCTAATAAGGGGAAAAGCAGGCAGAGAAGTATCCAATATTTGAGAGGGAAGATATGTGCTCCATCAAGGAGATTTTACTCTTCCCAGAAGTCGGGGCAAGTTCAGAGGTCGCTGAAACACGGGGAGAGCCGGAGCCTGAGAGCCGGCCTTCCCAGACGTGGAGGCCTTGTCTCCCTGGGGGTGAAGCTCCAGGAAGCCAGACCCTTCCTGTTCAAATGATGTGGTTTCCTAGGGGCCGTATAAATAGTTCTCCAAGGAAAGGATTAAGATTAGAGGCCAAGGATCCCGCCATACCTCGGAGTGCAGCTGTCACTGGGGCCAGCGAGAGTGGCGAGAGGGGCGCGAGCAAAAGCACCTCTGGGAGGGGCGGGGCAAGGCAGGGCAGAAGCACAGGATGTGGAGCGCAGGGATGGTCGGGCTCAGAGCAGAACAGTGCAGGGCAAAGAAGGGCAGGTGCAGCAGAGGGCGGCAGCAGGCCGGGCTCAGGGCTCAGGGGAGCGCACCAGGACCAGGGATGGACTGGGAGGGCAGGTAGAAAGGGCAGCCAAGACCTGCTTGAAATAGACTGCAGTGTGAGCTATGGGACTCTAGAGCCTGTCTGTACTCTTGAGGAAGGTGGAAGGCGACGGAGGCAGAACAGAGTCAGACTGAAGGATTTGTCTTCACCTCGGGATGAACCCGCTGGAACTGACCACCACACTGCCTGGCTGGGAGCCGGAACTCCCATCCCCATCCCTGGGACTAAGTCAACTTTGAGAAGGCAAACCTGGTCCAGGGCACCCCTCACTGTCTCTTAGAGTGAAATTTCATGAGCACGCCGAAAGAACACACACTGTACATGCTGAACTAGAGAACGAGGTCTCCACCAGAGGATTTGGGCCCAGGAGACACAATGGCTTCACAAGCTGCTGACTGGTCTTCTAAGAGTTCTTTTTTTTTTCTTCTTTTTTAAAATAATATAATGGCAGGCATTTATAATCTGCTGCAATCTCTTTTTAAAAATTTATTTATTTATTTGAAAGGCAGAGCTAGAGAGAGAGAGAGACAGATCTTCCACCTGCTGGTTCACTCCCCAGACAGCTGAAATAGACAGGACTGCCAGGCCCAGCAGGAGCCTGGAACCCCATCTGGCTCTCCCACGTGGGTGTAGCTTGGCGCTTCATCTGCTGCTTTCCCAGTGCATTAGCAAGCAGCTGGATTGGATGTGGAGCAGCTGAGACTCAGCCTGCACTCATGTGGGATGCTGACATTGCAAGCCACGGCTTAACTGAATGAGCCACAGTGCCGGCCCCTGTCATGATCTTTCTTTATGGGAATACTAAACATTAAGAATAAAGAACAATTTAAAGTTACTGTTTCTTCAGACAAACATTACCTATCATCCCTTAAGTACTAATAATCTGAACCATTAACATGTCATGTCTGAATCCCTTGAACTTCAGACAAGATGTAAATGTATTTATTTAGTTATAACCACTCATTGCTGGTGTAATCAAAACTCCAAAACCAAGTGCAGGAGCAGTCGGCACCCCCTGTCATCAGGGTCCTGTATCCACAGATTCAGCCAAACTTGGATTGCAAATTTTTGAAAAAAATATTGTACCTGTACTGAACATGTTCTGATTTTCTTCTTGACATCATTCCCTAAACAATGCAGCAAATAACTATTTGCATAGCATTTACACTATATGAAGGTTCTTTAAAAAGTTCATAGAAAATGTGTATTACGAGAAAGCTTTCCATGAATTTCAAGACTTTTGTACCAAAAAACCCTTTAGCTCTTAATTCTATTTTCAGAGAACTTTTGGAAGTAGCCTCATTTTAGGTGTTACAAGTAAGTAATTTAGAGATTATTGAATATATATAGGAGGTGTGCAGAGATTATATGTAAATGCTAGGCCATTTTAGGTAATGAGCTTGAATTTTGGGAATGTGGGGTCCCAGAGCGAATTCCCAGGGCAGTCAGGACTGTACCTTTCTTTATTACCAGAGTCTGTGTGATGTACCAGCCAGGAGACAAGCACAGGCGCAAACGGCACAGCCACGCGGTGTGCTCACGCCCCAGCTCCACTGCTCACTGACTGTGGGCCTTTGGGCAAATTACTGGCTTTCATGTGACTTGATGTTCTCATCTGTAAGATGGAGATGACATTACTGCCTACCTCCTAGGGCTGCGGTGAGGATGAAGAGAACCTGGAGTGGTAACTCAGTGAGCACTTGTGGTGAACACACCTAACAGGATGACTGGTGAATGTCAGCTCCACAGATGTCACTCATCCCTGCCATCACTCTCTGACCCCTCAGGGTAGTTTAGTGGCGCTAGCAGGGGCATGTGAGGTTGGCAAGGATGCCCAACAGATTCCACGATCCTCAGAAGACTAAAAACTCACACAACAATGACATTATCTTATGATTTTTAATATCCAGCGAGTCCCGATTTAATGCGTCTATCCTTTTGTGTTCACCAGAGTTGAAAATATGTCAATGAGGTTGGAAGAAATCAATGAAAGAGAGAATTTTATGAAAACGTCCCTACAGACGGTTGACCTTCGGCTCTCTCAGCTGGAAGAGTTATCCAGCAGAATGGTCAATGCTCTGGAAAATCTTGCCGGGATCGACAAGGCTGAGCTGACCCAGACGCGGTCGCGGGCTTCCTCTGAGTGCGATGTGACTTACCTGCTCCGGCAGAGCAGCGTCAACAGCGCCGACGGCTACAGCATGTGTCGGTATCATTTCAATGGAGAGGAGCTACTGCTTGAGGACCCGTCTCTCTCCATGTCTCCAGGGCCAGGATTCAGGAAAAGAGCCTGTTCCTTCCGTGTGAAGGAAGAGAAGGATGTGAAGACGCACCTCGTCCCGGAACGGCAGGGCAGCCTTCACCTGCCGTCAGGCACGCCTGCGGCACCAGATGGCAGTCGGCTGGTTGTAGCCGACGGTAAGAACACTTCAGAGCCCAAATTAGGTCCAGATATCGGGATTTCAACAGAAGATGAAAGGCAGGCGGACCCTAAAAGAGAAGAAACTGCTTCCCCAAGTTTAAATCAAACAGATGTCGGGCATGGGCAGAACAAATCAGATTTTCAAAACACTCAGCTGACAGTGGAAACGACAAAAATAGAAGGCAGCATTTCCTATCCCTTGGAAGAAACCACAGTCACACGCTATAACCCAGATGAAACGTTCAATGCCTGCAAAACAGTGAAGTCCAGAAGCTTCATCTATTCCCATGGACGACAGCTGGTCAGCGGCGTTAACCAGTGGAGTGCAGAGTACAGCTCCATCATGGACCAAGCGTGCCCCTCCGCAGCGCAACAGTGGACGACAGAATGGAAGTACCAGGTGCAAAAGATCACGCGTTCGCGCAGCACGGACATCCCTGCCATCGTGTCGGAAGCTGCAGTGCAAGCCGAGCAGAGAGAGCAGTCTACAGACACCGAAGACGAGAACAGTGCGCCTCAGACAGTCCCTCGAATCGCCCGTCTATCCCTCGCAGTCACCGACAGGACTGGGAAGGGAAACCTGCTGTCTGTGAAACCAGAGCAAACTCTGGGATTCCCGTCGCTCAGGTCCAAAAGTTTACATGGCCACCCAAGGGGCGTGAGGTCCCTCCAGCACAGATTAGACAGGCCAGGCCACGCCAGCAGTGTGACCAACTTGGTCGTTGTATCTGGAGTTACGACGGAAGAACCAAAGGTGAAGCAAGAGAAAACTTCCCCAGAAACTGAATGCTAACCCGTTGTGTGTGTGTGTGTGTTTTTTTAAATCAGAGCCACTAAAAGGTCCCCCCTTGGTCATCCAAATATCACTGAAAACATTTTCATTTTTTCCCAAAGATTTATTTATTTGAAAGGCAGAGTTATATATAGAGAGAGAGATCTCCCATCCACTGGTTCACTCCCTAAATGGCCTCAATAGCCAGGGCTGGACCAGGCTGAAGCCAGGAGCCAGGAGCTCCATCCAGATCTCCCACGTGGGGCAGGGGCCCAAGCACTTGGGCCATCCCCTCCACTGCTTTCTCAGGCACCTTAGCAGCGAGCTAGATCAGAAGTGGAGCAGCTGGGACTCAAACGGGCGCCCATATGGGATGCTGGCTTTGCAGGCCAATGTCTTAGCCCGTTGCACCATATTGCTGGCTCCACATTTTCATTTTTAAAACCTAGAAATTTTGACTGAAGTTAAAATGTAATGGGCTGAATTAAAGTCGTATTTTGTTAGCATATGTTAGTAGTTTTTTGTTTGTTTGTTTGTTTTAGTTAGGTTAGGATCAAACGAAAGTGACAATACTCCAGTGCACACAGACTGATTCATCAGTGTACAAGATTGTATTACCAAATAGCCTAAGAAGTGCCTGCGGGCACATGAGCCTCCAGCAGGTCACTTAAAGAGCAAGCAACCATGTAAGACAGAGAATTAAAGAGAAGGCAAAACACAAGAAAAGGAGGGGCGTGGGGAGATGGGGAGCTGGAAAACAGAATTATAAGGTGCAAGAAGGGAGATGTGGGGAGCAGCCACAAACAGCAGATGTTTCTTTATGGGGCTTTTTTGTTTGTTTTATGTCTCAGTGTTTTTAAGTTACACAACAGGGTGGGGGAGGGGATGCCCAATGATATCCAACAGCACACTCTTAGAACTTAGGGTGGCCAAGAGTTTTGTTAATGTGTAAAAATAAAGTGTGCAAGATACATTTTCTTGTTGTCATATAGTCCTGAACAGCAAACGTGAATTAAATGTACCCCTGGCTATGCTCACGCCTGAGAATGCAAGGTGAAATGGCAAAGGAAGACCTTTCTCTCTGTCTCTCTCTCTGTCCACTCTGCCTGTCAAAAAAAAAAAAAAAAAAAAAAAAAAAAAAAAAAAAAGAATGCAAGGTGAATGCTCCGAGTTGAAGTTCAAACACCCACCATGTACTAGGCCCCCCCAGGCAGACGTCCCAGGGGGCCACGCCACCACCACCACCACCACTCTTGACTATCCAAAATGAGAGGGGGTGGGAAGGGGTCTTCTCTGGCTACAGCAGAGGCTAGACTGAGACCTTGGGTGCTCACAATCTCCCAGGAGCACCTTATTGGAGGTCTCAGGTGTCTCTTTCTCTGGAGCGCACAGCAGGTGCCTCCTGCCTGAAGTTACCACCAGCTGTTAACTTCAGCAAAGCACCTAGAAAGAACCATTGGGTCGGCCGGCGCTGCGGCTCAATAGGCTAATCCTCCGCCTAGCGGCGCCGGCACACCAGGTTCTAGTGCCAGTCGGGGCACCGGATTCTGTCCCGGTTGCCCCTCTTCCAGGCCAGCTCTCTGCTGTGGCCAGGGAGTGCAGTAGAGGATGGCCCAAGTGCTTGGGCCCTGCCATTGGATCAGCGTGGTGCGCCGGCCGCAGCGTGCCGGCCGTGGCAGCCATTGGAGGGTGAACCAATGGCAAAAAGGAAGACCTTTCTCTCTGTCTCTCTCTGTCTCACTCTCCACTCTGCCTGAAAAAAAAAACAAAAACAAACAAAAAAAAAACATTGGGTCAATATCCAGGAATTGGTGGTGGAAGGGTAGGAGAGGTCTCAGTCCGAAATGGACAATGATCATACAAAAGGAGACGCTCGCTCCTGTTCTCACCTGATATGTAGACTGTCACACCACCATGAACTGGCCGGAGGGGGTGGGGGTGGGAAGAGATAGAGACACGGGGGAGATAGAGACAGAGAGGGAGACCGTGGTCTATTGCACAGCAGTGGCCCAATACCTACACGTGATGGCATCTTTCCTTGGAATGAGACTGAGCATTTAACAGATTAGAATCCCTGAACTGGGTTGAATTTGCCAAAAAAGGCTAGGGTGCAGGGTGTGTGTGTGTCTGGCATTTGATAAACAATACACTTCTTTAATAAAACTATTCCCTGTTTTCACATTGCTACACTAAGACGGCACATTCCATTTTATCTGATTCATAAGCGTTTCCTTTGGGTGCCCCCCAAAAGCATCCAGTCTTTTGCCATATTCTAGGGGCAAAGGTTTCTCAGAAGCAGCTGGGGAACCCGCGACAACACGACAGGCCGCTCTGAAGAAGGAACAGCTTCTCTGGAGTCCTCCACCTCTCTGTGCCTCGACCACACAGCCCCCTCCTGAGGGCTCTCCTGTCTGGGTCTCGATGTCTTAATCTTTATTAATATTTATGAATCTTATCTCTGCCCCCATAGAGACAACAACTCAAAGCAGGGGCATAAATCTAGTGCACTAGCAAGAACAGGATTTTTTTGAGAGTGTGAATATCTACCCACATGAGTGGAGTGTGGGCCGCCCACAGAGATACCTGTCATGAGCGGGCTGGGGACTTGCCTGTGAGAAGTCAGAGGATTCCTCAACATGGCCAAGCCCCTCCCACATCTTTTCTGAGATGGGGGCAGTGCCCTAACTGAATACACAAACGGGGTGGAGTTCAGTGTGTATGAGACTCTCTAGGTGCTTAATGGTGCCTCCACATGGGTTTAATGTCCACGTATTCGTTACGTCTCTCCACCTTCCTGGTCCTGGAAGAGATACAGGTGCATCGTAGGAAAGTGGGCATGCGGGACTGACAGGTGAGGGGTGTGGAGTTACAATGCAGGGCTCTGAAAATCTCAGCTCACCTATTCCCGCCTGGTTCCCCCAAATGCCCCACCTTGCTCAAGTATGGGAACCCATGTCCCATTCCCTTCCATATCACTAAAGTGTGTGAAACCTACCTAGGTTTTAGTTGGAAGAGACTTTTTTAAAGATTTATTTTATTTATTTAAAAGGTAGAGTTAGAGAGAGAGCCGGAGAGAAGGATCTTCCATCTGGGTTCACTCCCCAGGTGGCTGCAATGGCCCAGCTGGGCCTGGTGGAAGCCAGGAGCTTCATCTGGGTCTCCCATATGAGTGCAGGGACCAAAGCACTTGGACCATCTTCCACTGCTTTCCCAGGCACATTAGCAGGGAGCTGGATCAGAATTAGAGCAGCCAGATCTCAAACTGGAGCCCATATGGGATGCTGGTGCCGCAGGCAGGAGTTAACCAGCTGCTGCACAATGCCAGACCCTGAAAGGGACTGCTGATGCACCATTTTCAATGGACATTCATCTATGGTGGAACTCCAGGACCTGTGGCCAAGCCGGCTATCCCGAGACCTTTCTTGCATGTGTCAAATGACACCATGCAGCTATCTGTGTGCTAGACCAACTCAGCACTGCTCAAATGTTGAGGGTGTTTGATGTAGGGCACTGCGCCACAGAGCTTGTAATTACATATTTTTAAATCAGTACATCACATTCCCAATGTCATTACAATTTTGTCTAAATGCGGGGAACCAAATATTGGGAACAAATATCCAACTGTCTATTTTTTGTTGCTACAGGATACCTGAGCCTGGCTAATTTACAAAGGTTTACCTGGCTCACAGTTTTGGAGGCTGAAAGCCCAAGACTGAGCGGCCCTGTTAATTCGGTCTCTGAAGAGGGTCCTCTTGGCTGAGTCATGTCACAAGGAAGGTGTCACAAGGATGGGAGTGAGTGACAGGGGGAGAGATTGCTGGGTGAGACAGGAAGTGAGGGTGAAGAAGGGACAGGAACGTCCTGTCTCCAGGCCCCAGCTCCTAAAGTTTCCCCCACTCCCAACCTGGCCACATTTCCATTACATGAACCCCAACCAAGCTTCCACCCAGGGACCTTCAGGGAACACATCTAACCCTCAGCACTGTATATGTTCAATTATCTAACGTAGAACTGTTTCAGAAGAGAATGTCTGTTCTGTGTCAAATATAATAGGAAACAAAACAGAAAAGATTTTTTTCCCCTCATAACACCCAAACACTGGGACACACCTAAGTGAGTTATATCAGCTAAAAAGATCAGTGAGAATTAAGATACAGCTCTCAAGACACCATTATAGGGGCCGGCGCTGAGGTATATTGGGTCAAGCTACTGCCTGGGGTGCCAGCATCCCATATGGGCACTGGTTCAAGTCCCGGCTGCTCCACTTCCCATCCAGCTCTCTGCTATGGCCTGGAAAAGCAGTAGAAGATGGCCCAAGTCCTTGGACCCCTATGGGAGACTTGGAAGAAGCTCCTGGCTCCTCGCTTCAGATTGGCACAGCTCCAGCGGTTGAGGCCATTTGGGGAGTGAACCAATGGATGGAAGACTTTCTCTCTCTCTCCCTCCCTCCCTCCTTCCCTCCCTCACTCTGCCTCTCTGTAACTCTTTCAAGTAAGTAAATATATAAATCTTAAAAAAAAAGACATCATTATAAGTGGCTCTCTCCTTCCAGACTGTAGGATTGTTTAAATTCTGAAAGTACAATGCATTAACACAAAGTTCCTATAGTCCCCCAGCATTTAGTTTTCAAGATCTAAAAATTACTGTTTCATACCAAAAAATGCCTTTTGTTTGCTGAATATTGGAAATGAAGAGAAGTGAAATCTTACTATTTCCTACATTAGAAAGAATTTTAAAGAATTTTTTTGTCATAGAAGATCACAAAAACATACAATTATTTTAAGATGAGCATCCTTTTTAAAAGATTTATTTATTTATTTATTCATTTTGACAGGCAGAGTGGACAATGAGAGAGAGAGACAGAGAGAAAGGTCTTCCTTTTGCCGTTGGTTCACCCTCCAATGGCGCTGTGGCCGGCGCACTGCACTGATCCAAAGCCAGGAGCCAGGTGCTTCTCCTGGTCTCCTATGCGGGTGCAGGGCTCAAGGACTTGGGCCATCCTCCACGGCCTTCCCGGGCCACAGCAGAGAGCTGGCCTGGAAGAGGAGCAACCAGGACAGAATCCGGCGTCCTGACCTGGACTAGAACTCAGGGTGCCGGCACCGCAGGCGGATGATTAGCCTCTTGAGCCTCAGCGCCGGCCAGATTTATCTATTTATTTAAAAGGCAGAGTAACAAAGAAACAGAGATCTTTTATCTGCTGGTTCACTCCCAAACTGGCTTCAATGGCTAGGGCTGGGCCAGGCCAAAGCCAGGAGCTTCCTCTAGGTCTTCCACATGGGTGCAGGGGCCCAAGCACTTGGGCCATCTTCCACTGCTTTCCCAGGCCATAGCAGAGAGCTAAATCGGAAGCAGAGCTGCTGGCACTTGAACCAGTGCCCACATGGGATGCCGGTACTGCAGGCTGCGGCTTAACCCACTGTGCCACAGCACCAGCCCCTGCTGTGTAATTTTTAAATTTAAAAGCTTGCTTTAGGAGACTTCCTGGCCCTGTCTTTTCATCCAGACCCTGTCTTTTCATCCAGACCCTGTCTTTCCTTTGTCTCTATTCTATTTCTTCCACCCAGTTTTGCTGTCAGTCTAGCAGCCTGCCCTCAGTGGGGGTCCCATTGCAGGAGGGAAGTCTAGTAGATTCTTTTTTTCTTTTTTTGTTTTTATTTATTTGACAGGCAGTTAGATGTGGTGGAATGAGAAGGCCACGG
The DNA here is from genome assembly GCF_051225735.1 of Oryctolagus cuniculus. Lineage (NCBI taxonomy): Eukaryota > Metazoa > Chordata > Mammalia > Lagomorpha > Leporidae > Oryctolagus > Oryctolagus cuniculus. Next base: position 12,073,116 of record NC_142878.1, on the reverse strand, counting down.
CAAGGTGGCCGCTGGCAAGCAAGTGTCAGTTACTCAGGAATAGCTTTGAAACCCACCTGGCAACAGGCTGTGATTGGTTGGGGCATAGACCGCCCCTTGACCGGATTGGCTGGTCTTGGCTATATAAGATGTTGTACCAACTGAAATAAACAAGTTTGCGGGCTGCTTGCCTCAAGTCTGCTTTCACCCAACTACCGGGGTCTGTGTGGTGACTCGCACCTCTTGCCCTCACCACGCTCCTCCTCTCAGAAAGGAATCCACTGCAACATTGTTGAGAAATCAACTGCTACAGACAGTGAGAGAGAGACAGAGAGAAAGGTCTTTCTTCCATTGGTTCACTCCCCAAATGGCTGCCATGGCCAGCGCTGCGCCGATCCAAAGCCAGGAGCCAGGTGCTTCTTCCTGGTCTCCCATGCGGGCGCAGGGGCACAGGCACCTGGGCCATCCTCCACTGCCTTCCCAGGCCACAGCAGAGAGCTGGACTGGAAGAGGAGCAACCGGGATAGAATCCCAACTGGGACTAGAACCCAGGATGCTGGCGCCGCATGTGGAGGATTAGCCTAGTGAGCCGTGGCAACGGCCTAGAGTTAACATCTTAAAGCTCAATTTAAAAATAAATTTAAAGGGGCCTGTGCTGTGGCGCAGAGGTTAAAGCCCTGGCCTGCAGCGCCAGCATCCCATATGGACACCAGTTCATTCCTGGCTGCTCCACTTCTGATCCAGCTCCTTCTTAATGCGCCTGGGAAAGCAACTGAGGATGGCCAAGTCCTTGGGGCCCTGCACCCATGTGGGAGACCCAGAAGCAGCTCTGGGCTCCTGCCTTCCGCCTGGCCAGCCTTGGCAGCTGTGGCCGGCTGGGGAGTGAACCAGCGGATGGAAGATTTCTCTGTCTCTCCTGTGTAACTTTGCTTTTTAAGTAAATTTTTAAAAAGTCTTTTAGAAAAATAATTTTTTAAAAAAGTATAACTACAGTTCCTGGGCAAAATGGAGCTACACGTTATTCAAGCAGGTTAACTACCTAACCAGTGGGATGTCCGGTCTGCAGAGAGAGCCACTTCTTGCATCTTGGTTTGATTTGCAGAGGTTCCCATTAGCACCGCCGGTCAGCGTGCCTGTGGCTTGGCACGGTACACGGGACCCCTCCGTGAGAAGAATCATGCAACGCTGTCTCGGGGTCTAACTCCTCAAAGTACAGGAGCGAGCCAGGACTGCCAGGGTCACCGAGACGCGGCGGGCGAGGGCCGGACACGCCCCGCACGCGTCCCTGGCCACCGACGGCCACGCGCGCAGCGCCAGCGCCTACTCCCGCGGGGGCTGCGGTGCCGGGACGCGCGAGGCCGGGCTGGAGACGGATCCGTCGGCTCCGCGGAGGAGCCCGCGGCTGCCCGCCAGCGTCGCCCGCCCTGTCCCCGCGGCGCCCACGCGCGTCCGCATCCCACGGAACCCAGCAGCCAGAGACACTGACGGGAGGTCCCTGCCCTCTCAAAGTTTCGCGCCAAGGAGACAGGCGGAGGGACGCGGCGGAATCCGCCCCAGGGTCGGCGGGGCTCGTCCCCGTGCGGCACTGCCCGCGCGAGGGTCTGAACCAGGACACCTGGTGGCCCCCCGCCCCGGCCGCGGGCTCCTCCCCGGAGACGTCAACAAATAACGCTCGCCCGCGCCGACTGACTACCGAGCAGCCGCCAAGAGCGCTGTCCCAGGCAGAGGGTCCGTGGGGGACCCGCGACAGCACCGTCTCCACCAGTCTGCCGCCCGGGCACCAGAGAGGGCCGCCGTGACCCTGACCCCTGCGGGCCGCCGTAGGTCCCAGGGGCCCCTGGTGACCCTTGCGGGCCGCCGTAGGTGCGCGCTCCCAAAATGGCTACTCGGCGCCGCGGCCCCCGGCGCTTTAGCTGACCGCCGGGCAGCAGGCCCTCCGCGCCACCGCGGGCCCCGGAGGCAGCGCGGCGTAGAGGCGGGTGCGGCGTCCGCGCCGTCCGCGCCGTCGCTCGGGGCGGGGCGCCGAGCCCCTTCCGGGGATGGGCCCCGGGGCCCGCGTCGGTGCGGCTCTGCCCAGGCTCCTCCCCGCTCGGGCGGGCGCTCCGCCGAGTCCCCGCCCGTCAGCCCGTCCGGCCCGGCCGGCCGCAGACGGGGCCTGGGCGGGCGCACGGGGAGCTCTCGGCCTCGGGGCGTCGGGAGGCGTCGGCGCTGCCGCTGGCCCGCGACGGCGGCACCATGTTCTCGCTCAAGCCGCCCAGACCCACCTTCAGGTCTTACCTCCTGCCGCCGCCTCAGGTAAACAGCCCGCTCCCGCCTCGAGCTTCCGGGGCGCCCCCGGGCCAGCGCGGCCCCGGGGGCAGGGGCAGGGGCCCCGGGGAGGCTGCGCGCGCTGTCCGAGCCGCGACGCGGGCAGTGCCCCCGGGCTCGGTGGAAACTTGGAGGAGGGCGCTCAGCCGTTCTGTGCCCGCAGCCCCGCCGGCTCGGTCCGCCCGGTGCGTGCCGAGGTCCAGGAGAGACCTCGCGGGGAGCTGGGTCGGTTTTCGCCCCGCAGCGCCTGTGTCACCCGGCGGGGCAGGTCACCTGCCCGTCGGATGGGGGAACGCTGGGACGGGCCCAAGCCCCTTATTGGTTTTATTGTCGGTAACGAGCAGGTCTGGAGAGGAGCTGGGCTGAGACGGGAGAGGGGTGCGGGGTGCGGTGGGTGGGATCCGGTGCGCTCCAGGCGTCGTCACTGAGCGGGGACATTGGCCTTCGTGTCTTGAGGGCGGCTTGATGGATTTCAATCGCTCATGTATTTCAGACTGACGATCAGATCAGTGCGGAACCGAAGATTAAAAAACTGGAGCCAGTCCTCTTGCCAGGTAAACGGGGTTCCAGCAGGTACCTGGGCGTCGTGTCTTGATCTCGGAGTAGGGTGTGCTACTCCCCCTGCCTTTGTTTTCAACTCTGTCCAGTTAGAAGCCGGATGCCCGAGAGGAGAAGATGAGCTGCTTAGCATCGACCAGGCCCACAGCAGCAAAAATAATGAGGATTGGTGTTTGCTCTGGGACGTTTCTAGCGTCATTGAAAACTCTGAGGCATATATATCGCTCCCTCAGTCTCTCTTCTTGGTCTCCTGAAATGTCCCTTTTGAAGGGAAGTATGCCTTTAACTGCCTGGGTAGTGAAAGTACTCTTTGCCCGGCTTGTCTGTCTGCAGTTTTGAGCATTTATGATTAGTAGGTCATCATTTTAATGCCTTTTGATAGTTGCAAAGTAACTCGTGGCGCGTCTGTGTCTCTGGAGTGTCAAAGCTCGGTGAACCTGGAGTTGCTCCCTCGGCGGTCGTCTTTGAGGTTGTCAGCTGTATTTGCAAGTTAGCTGGTTGCCCTTTTGGACAGGGTTTCCCAGCACAGCCCCTGTTGACATTTTGGGCCTAGTAATTGTTGAGAGAGCTGTTGGGTACGACCATTCCCTGGCCTCTACCCAGTGGGCGCCAGTCTTACCCCCCTTCCTCCACCAGGTAGTTGCAAGTTAGTTGCCACATCCACAGTGTCTCCAGGCATTGATCGCTGTGTGTGTGTGTGTTACACACCTTGTGGGAACACAGTCTCCAGGTTAGGAATCACTGCTTTAGAACAAGAACTGCCTTGGAGGATTTTAGAGACAGGGTAGGGATTGGAGCTGCGTTTGTTTTAGAGCCTACAAAATAGTATTCAGGTTGTATTTTGAGTCTTGTAACAGTTGTCTAATCATTAGGAAAAGTCAGTCGTTTAATAAGGTTCTTGGGAGAAGGAGCCTGATACTTAGGAAAGCCTGTTTTAAACCTGAAGTATAATCAAATGCCAGTTTGTGTGGCTTCTCACAGCATTTTAAAATCTCAGTCATTATGTAAAGTCACCTTTAAGGAGTATCAATTAAAATCTTACCCATAATAACTGGAAAAGTAGAGACGGGCACATTATAAACATCGACCTTTGGCTCCATATGGTATAAACTAACCCATAACCTTCTTAAATTTTGTTATGGGCCTTAGTTATACATGTTTCTCCTTGATTTCCTCCGTGTTTTTCATCCAAGCTATGTGCTAATTCATCCTTTGTACCCTTCCTCAGGGTGAAAACCAGAATTACTGAGTAACGCTTGCGCCCTGTGTGTGCTCTCGCTTAGTCTTAGTCACTGCAGGCGTTGGAATAGCAGACGGGAAGCGGCTCGTCTTGAATGAGTGCCTGGGAGTTGCTGGACTTCGGCTTCCTCGACTTCGGACAGGCCTGGTCTGAGGCCTTCACGCCCCCCCGCTATGACTCCAGTCAACACATAGTCTTAGCTTCTCAGGATGATGCCTGATGTTTTAGAGCCGGCTTTTAAGTTTAAGATGTGCTCATGAGAACTGTTTAAAAAACTTGGGATTTCTCATTGAAGGATTATCCTGTAAAATTACTAAAAAATCACCTTTCTATAGAAAAGTCAGTTTTTTGAGAAAGATTTGATATCCAGTTCCTGCCTGTAAGTGGTTTACTTGTCCTAGAAATGATAGCCAAATCTGGGTCTTTTAATGGCCTATTAAGGAATTATCTGGCTGTGTTAATTTTTCTTGCATTGAATTCCACATCATAGCTAACCTGTGAACATGGCTGTGTCATCCAGCCTTCTGTTGGTACTTGACCTATCCTTAAAGAACCCTGAACCAATCCCAAATTGTTTGTTTTTTTTTTTTTAAAGATTTATTTATTTATTTATTTGAAAGAGTTATGCAGAGAGAGAGAGGGGTCTTCCATCCACTGGTTCACTCTTCAGTTGGTTGCAATGGCTGGAGCTGCGCCAGTCCAAAGCCAGGAGCTAGGAGCTTCTTCCAGGTCTCCCATGTGGGTGCAGGGGCCCAAAGACTTGGGCCATCTTCTACTGCTTTCCCAGACCACAGCAAAGAGCTGGATCAGAAGTGGAGCAGCCAGGACTCAAACTGGTGCCCATATAGGCTGCCAGCACTGCAGGTGGCAGCCTCACCCGCTGTGCCACAGCACCTGTCCCCCAAATTGTTGTGTCTTTTGCCCTTCCTTCTCGTGCCCTCTGTTTTTATCTTCTCACCCTGGTCTTTCCACACTTGTCTGAGTGTGTTCTCCCTGACCGTCCTACAGTGGCCTCTCTCTCCTGCTCTACCTCTTGTGTCACATCTCTGAATACCACTAGAACCTCTGTTGCTTCTCCTTTGACCCTTACCCTTCTGCTACACTCATGAACTCTGTAGACAAGTGGGAAGTAACTGAAGTGTTGGTGACCTATGACCGAGGCTAGAGGCTGCTAATGTGGCGCAGTGTGTAAAGCTAACGCCTGTAATGCCAGCATCCTGTGAGAGCACCAGTTGGAGACCCAGCTGTTCCACTTCCAATCTGACTCCCTGCTAATATGCCTGAGAAGGCAGCGGAAGATGGCTCAAGTCATGGACCCTTGCCACCCATCTGGGAGGCCTCGATGGAGCTCTAGGCTTGTGGCTTTGGTCTGGCCCAGCCCTGGTCGGTCTGTCTGTCTCTCTGTCTCTCTCTCTCTGTAACTCTGCCTTTCAAATAAGTAAACAAATCTTTAAAATAAATGAAGACCTAGGCTAGGCTAGGGCTTTTACTGAGGGGTTGAAGAATGTATTCTGGCTTTCATTATAGTCAGGAATCAGGAGAAAACTTAGCCAAGTCACCTGTGGCTTCACCCGGGCACACAGGACAAAAAGTAATTGTTCAGAAATCTAGTCTCGTGTGCTGTGTTTTGGCATCATGCCTTGGGTCCTAGGATATCTTACTTCAGGTGCCCGAAGTTTGAACTCTTAATTCAATAAGCAGATGAAAATTAGAACACAAAATCAATTGTTTATTTGTGTGCAGTCACCATGTGTTCTTTTGGGACATAACAAGGCTAATTTTAAAACGTTTCTCATCTTTTATTAAGTAAAGAAAATAGAAGAAATTGACTAGTGATTTAATTTAGGCTGTGGCTTGTGTTCATAATCTTCAGCTTTCCTGGTTTGTAAAGCCCCTTGAGGTGGAGCCCGTACCCGACTGAAATCCCTGGTGCTGATGTCCGGCATGCCTGGGCCGCGGGGACGCTGCAGGGCCTGCTGCACGAGTGGCTGAAGGACTCCTGCCTGCTCACACGGCTCCCTTAGCCGTGCACACAGATCAGCTCCCAGACAGAAGGATAAAAGGAAGACTTACTTGATGCCAAGTATCTCACAAGTGTTCTCCTAGAGCCTAGGTTGAAGGGTTGAAATCCAGCACTCTGTCGAAGTCGTTAGCCTTAGCGTACTTTTTGTTCATCTTCCATCGTAATGTGAGTCTGTCTTTGGTTAATTGATCATGTATGTGTAAAGTCACTCCAGTACTTTCTAACATTCAAGCGAGAATTTTAAAACGTATGTGTGTAAATGTGTATATGTTTGTGTTCCAGCATATTTGTTAAGGGCGTGGAATGTTGGTCTATGCCTGTCGCCTTTCGGCTAGCTGCCGGACTGGTGGAGTGGTTCAGGGCGAGCTTCGGTGTGTCCTGGGTGCCAGGCTCTGTACTAGCTGGCGAAGGGACTGGAAGTGCTGTGTGCTTGTATGGCAGCAAGACCCAGGTGATCTCCAAGCTGCCTGTGTAAGAGGTAGAAAATTGTGACCTAGATCAACCTAGGGGTTGGCGAAGTCCAGCCAGGGCCTGGCCTCAAATCTGGGTGAAGTGTTTACCCACCCTTGCTCACAATGAGACAGTTACGAATGTAGCCTTCTTCCATAAAGCCAGGTTTATTTGGTTTAAGGCTCACCCCTCATGCTGAGGTACGTCCTTCTACCTTCTTTGGGGGTGTGTATGTTATTTATGATGGTGGTAGTAGCTAGTCCTCCTAACAGCACTGTCGAGTCAGGTACCATTTGGTACTCATGTGACAGATGAGACAACTATAATGTGCAGAGGTGAAGTAGCTTGCCTGGTGTTGAGCAGCTAGCAAGGGCAGAGCCAGAGTTCTGTGCCCAGCTTCTAGCCTGTGCCTCTAACCGTGGAGCAGCATGGCCTGCCTGGCTGCACGGTGACAGTAGGGTGCAGATTGCATGTCAGCCAGAGGGAGTTCTGTCCTTGCCTGTACCCTTTTCACAGCAGTGACAGATTTTGACCGTGTGCAAGGAGAATCTTACAGTTTCAGCTGCCAGAAAGCAGAATGTCGTGGGAGACAGTGGACTTCCGGTTGCTGGCTGCTCCAAAGCAGAGGCTGGGGATGCCGGTGACATCTTTGTGGCGAGGATGGAAGATTTGTAGGGAGTAGGACTTGAAAGTATCTGCTGTCTTTCAACCCGAGGCCTGATCGTTTTAAGGGTCTGTGAGCTGGGAGGGAGAAGAGTTGAAATGCTAGGGCTAGCAATAGTTCCACAGTTATGGAATGTGTGCTCCACGTTCGTGGCAGGGAGGTAGAAGGATTGAAGAGGTGGGGAGCTGCTTGTTCACTGGGGACCTGCTGAGAACAGAGGTTGTGAGACCTCAGAGAAGGGCACCTCAGCCAGATGTGGGGCTAGGGCAGGGCTGTCAGAAAAGGCTTCCAGGAAATGCTTTGTTCTGTGGATCTTGAATGCCTGCTACACCTTTGCTGCTGTGCTGAGGCTGTGTGTCACTCAGTTCTTTCCCTCTTCCCATGGACAGTGCTGACAGCACTTTTATTATTGGAATTAACCATGAGATTGATGGTGAATGCACTGATTGTGAGAGCCTTTTGTAATCAGATCAGCAACATGTGCAACCGTGGGCCATCTGGAAAATGGCAGTAACCATTGTTGTGTAGCTGTCTTGTTTGTGGTTTACGTATTTCCTCTTTGGATCACTTAATGTACTGTGTTTGTTTTCTGCTTCACTGTCAGTCTTTCTCTCTTTTTTTAAGATTTTATTTATTTTTTATTTGAGAGGTAGAGTTACAGACAGTGAGAGGGAGAGACAGAGAAAGATCTTCCTTCCATTGTTTCATTCCCTGATTGGCCACAACGTTGGGAGCTCGGCCGATCTGAAGCCAGGAGCCAGAAGCTTCTTGTGGGTCTCCCACGTGGGTGCAGGGGCCCAAGGACTTGGGCCATATTCTACTGCTTTCCCAGGCCACAGCAAAGAGCTGCATCAGAAGTGGAGCAGCCGGGACTAGAACCCGTGCCCATATGGGATGCTGGCACTGCAGGCGGCAGCTTTACCCACAAAGCCATAGCACTGGCCCCAACTCTGACTTTCAAATGAGTAAATACAAATCTTTTTCTTTAAAAAAAAAAAAAGAAACTCCTTATGAACCTTCATACATACAGTCTTACTAAAACAGGATAGAAATCCAAATTCTTTAATCTACAATTTTTTTTTTTTTTCTTTTTTGACAGGCAGAGTGGACAGTGAGAGAGACAGAGAGAAAGGTCTTCCTTTTGCCTTTGGTTCACACTCCAGTGGCCGCCGAGGCCGGCACGCTGCGGCCGGCACACTGTGCTGATCCGAAGGCAGGAGCCAGGTGTTTCTCCTGGTCTCCCATGGGGTGCAGGGCCCAGGCACTTGGGCCATCCTCCACTGCACTCCCGGGCCATAGCAGAGAGCTGGCCTGGAAGAGGGGCAACCGGGACAGAATCCGGCGCCCTGACTGGGACTAGAACCCGGTGTGCCGGCACCGCAAGGTGGAGGATTAGCCTGTTGAGCCACGGCGCCGGCTAATCTACAATTTTCTAACACTCTCTGACCTCAATCAGGAAGATTCCTTACTGTCTCCCAGATGTCTTCTTCCTTATTTAGGCCTTTGTTGCAATTACTTTATGTTCTATACTATCCCAACCCTCTTCTCTTTTCAAAATTTCATTCTAGTCACTTCTGAGGTCTGCATTATAACTGTTCCATTGTGGCTAGCACTCACTGAATGGGTACTTGACTACATGCTTTTTTGTATTGCATGTGACCATGACTGGTAGAGTCAGACCTTCTTAGTAACAGTGACAAAGTCAGATATTTTGTATTTGTCTTCTACATAGTTGTACCTTCCCATAATACCTTTCAGGCTACTTTAATTCCTGAATTTATTTAAAACTGGGATGACCAAGTTTATCTGAGACTGACCTAATTTTAGAGCTAAAAATCCACATATTGGGGAAATGCCTCCATTCTAGGTAAAATGGTACAGTAGGTCATCCTACTTAAACCACAGGTTAGGGAGTAGACGTTTAGACTAGTGGTTAAAACACCCCTGTCCCACATCAGAGTGCCTGCATTCTCTTCCTGGTTCCCAGCTCAAGTCTTCCCTTGGAAGTAATCATGAGAGCTCAGAGTAGTTGGGTTCCTGCCATGCCACCCACCTGGGAGGCCTGTGGTGCCCTGGCCTATCCCAGGCTATTTCAGGCATTTGGGGAGTAAGCCAGCAGAAGGGAGCACTCCCTCTCTCTCTGTTTCCGTGTCTGTTTCACAAATAAAATAATAAAGTCATAGGTTGAATTATGTGTTTGGCCTTTACACATTCCATAAGTAAGTTAGCTACTGTGCACAATGATATTTTCTCTTAGTCTATTTTCCAAACTAAAATTTATAAGAAAATGTATTTCTATTCATCAAACATGTATTGACTTATAAATGTGTAACATGTTAGGAAAGATAATATAATATAATTGATCCTCAAGGAGTTAAAAACTTTCCTAGCTGTTAGCATTTGGAAATGTATTAACTTTAATTACATTTCCTTTCCTATTTATCTTTTCAGATGGAAAGAAGGGCCTTAAGAAAACTGATGATTCCTTCCCTGGGAGGAATTGTAGAAACCGTTAGCTGATATTCTGACGTAGAAGGTTTTTCTGTGATGCTTTTTGCTTACCCACACTGAAGCTAATCTGCTTGCTTTATTGTCTATGAGGCTTCCCATGACTTCCCACCAGTGTGGGTAGTTCTGCATGGCTGATGGCGTGAAGCGCCGTGCTGATACGAGCACGGTGCGTGCTTACGTCGCCTAGCACATGCCTCTTCACGGAATATGAAGCCCAGGATACAGGCTCAGTGCCCTCTTCATGCTTTTATTATGAGCTTCTTCTTCAAGGCTACTAATTTAAAATGTAAACAAAAACAGTCCAAGTACTTTTCTTTTATGTGTCTATTTAGAAAGAGGCCATCTTTGCCTGCTTTCTCTTTGTTGGCTAGTTTTCTGGCCCACAGTTTACAGTATATGGCAGTAGCTTAATGCGACAGCTCCTATCCTTTTTTTCTAGGTTATCAGCAGAAACTTGTTAGGTGAGCAGACAGGGCTTTGTGCTTTGTGCTGAGCTCTTTGGTGAGAAAGGAGCCTTTTGACACCTGGCTCTTCCGGACACCTTCCAGAAAAGGTGGTCTGTTACTGCTCTGAGTGTCCTCCAGAGCTCTGTGGGGTCGTGGCCACACTGCAGATTAAAGCACCAGCCCTCAGATGCCAAGCCCCAACTGCATCTTCTAAGCCTTGTCTCACATAATTTTTTTTTAAAAAAGATTTGTGTTTTTATTTGAAAGAGTTACACAGAGAGAAGAGAGGCAGAGAGAGAGAGCGAGAGGTCTTCCATCCGCTGGTTCACTCCCTAGATGGCCTCAATGCCTGGAGCTGTGCCGATCTGAAGCCAGGAGCCAGGAGCTTCTTCTGGTGTCCCACGCGGGTGCAGGGGCCAAGGACTTGGGCCACCTTCCACTGCTTTCCCAGGCCATAGCAGAGAGCTGGATCAGAAGTGGAGCAGCTAGGACTCGAATCAGGGCCCATATGGGATGCTGACACTGCAGGTGGCAGCTTTATCCACTACACCACAGTGTCAGCCCATGCCTCACATAATTTTGAGAGTTGTCACCCAACTTACCATCTCCGATGTGAGTTGGCCAACCTGTTCTGTAATGTGCCTTGTAGTAAATGTTTTAGGCTGTGGTATAGTAAGTTAAACTTCGGCCTGTAGTGCCGACATCCCATATGGACCCTGGTTTGAGTCCCAGCTGCTTTACTTCCCATCCAGCTCCCTGCTAATGACCTGGGAAAGCAGTAGAAGATAGTCCAAGTGCTTAGGCCCCTGTATCCACATGGGAGACTCAGAAGAAGCTCCTAGCTCCTGGCTTCAGATCAGCCCTGCTCTGGCCATTGGGGCCATTTGGGGAGTGAATCAGCAGATGGAAAACCTCTCTGTCTCACCCTCTCTCTGTCTTGAACTGTACTTTTCAAATAAATAAATAAATCTTTTTTTTTTTTTTTTAAAGTCTCAGGTTTTGTAGGCTATAAGGTCTCTGTTGTGGGTGCTCAGCTCTCCTTTGTGCCTTGCAAGCAGTCAAATGCAGTACACAAACGAATCGGCATGCCTATGTTTTATTAAAATCTTATTTACAAAAATAAGGCTCTGTTTGGCCCGTGGTCCGTGGTTGACTATCTCCTAGACCAGGGTGGGGAATGTCTGGCCTACTGGCTGTCGTAGGCCTTTGCAATCATTTGGTCTGGGCCTGCCAAGGCAACCATAGGTGGGACTTGCAATGGAATAAGTTTATAGGAGGCTGATTTCTAAGTGGATACTTTTGTATAGCCTATGAATGATGTTACAAACATCCAAATGGCCATTGACAGAAAAAAAGCTCCACCCCGTCCTGGACCCGTTAAATGCATTCTCCTTTTCTTTGTCTCATTCTCATTGCATTCATAGGCTTTACTTTCTACTTTTGTGTCAGAAAATCAGGTTTCTAGAGAAGGGATCTTGTGTGTGCCTCATAAATACAGTTAGCTGATGGTTGTGGTATAGCTGTAACATCCTGGTCACAAGCTCTCTATCTCTTCCTTTCCGTTATTACCTAGGCTCCACTTCTCCAGAATCTAAAATCCCGTTGTGTGGTTTGTGTTGTGTTGTTTTGAAGACTGATTGATTTATTTGAAAGGCAGGTTAGAGAGAGAGGAAGCGGTAAAGAGAGATCTTCTGTCTACTGTTCACTCCCCAAATGGCCTCAATGGCTACGGCTGGACTAAGCTGAAGCTAGGAGCCTGGAACTCCATCCAGGTCTCCCACGTGGGTGGCAGTGTCCCAGGTACTTGGGTCATCTTCTGTTGCTTTCCCAGGTGCATTAACAGGCAGCTGGATCTGAAGCAGAGCAGCTAGGACTTAGCCAGTGCTCATATGGATGCTGGCATCACAGGTGGTGGCTTAACCCACTACACCACAATGCCAGCACTCTTTTGGTTTTTAAATAAACTTTTATTTCAGTACAACATATAAGAAGTATGTATGAGTTGTAAGTGTTAGAACTGGATGAGATTTTGTAGCATTGCTTCAAGAGTCCTTTTCTGGGTAGGTGGGGTGGGTAAAGAAGGTGGCACAGTGTGAGGTAACACATAGGGGGATACTCCAAGCCTGTAGTTTTGGCACAAGGACATTCGTGTTACAGGGATGTGTCCTCTAACTCTGAACTGAGAATAATTAGGTTAGTTGTTTAAGTTAAAGGCCCACTCAAAGCTGCTGGCTAAGATTTATTGGGGAGAAAGGGTGAAGTATTCAATAACCCAGATATGAGAATTGGCAAACTTCCTGTTCAAGGGCATTTAGAGGATTTAAATGTTGTATTTGAATTATTCAGTGAATTCTGATGTATGTCTTTGCAATTTTTAATTTTTCACAGTAGAATGCAGTTACGACCAGTACTTTGTATCTTTAAAATCAATTTTGGTGCTTGCTGTATCTCTCTGTAGTACATTTAGTAACTTTATGCAAATATAGGGAGATAGGTTTCGGATTTGAAATTATAACATTGAGTTGTAAGTTCCAAATTTACTTCTTACTATTTTTAAATTGTAGGAAAGTGGGTCCAACAGGTCCCTTGTCTGTGCATTAAGGAAAACATCGACTTTCCATACTTACAGGCCGGTTAGAGAACCAGGCAGGACAAGCGGAGAAACTCCCAGTGGTTGATTTTTACAGTGCCTCCCTGCGTGTGTAATCCAACAGTAGTAGTTTGCGACATTTTCCCAGCTTTATGTATGTTTACCCAGAGAGCCCTTTTCTTCCAAGCCCACTTCGCTGCTTGGCCATGTTGAATTACTGATTTCCATCCTGTCTGGAATAGTTTGTGCTAGCTGGTAAACCTGGTGTAGTGCAGTGACTTCAGTCATCTACACGTTTAACACTTCATTTCGCAGGCACCTACCATGTGGTAAGCACTGTTTTAACAGTGTGCTAACATTTCAATATTGATTAAAAGTCAGTCCATCTTTTACCCTTATAGGATCCTGACGGTGAGGCAGGCATTAATTTGAAAATATATGTGAGGCCGACGCCGCGGCTCACTAGGCTAATCCTCCGCCTTGCGGCGCCGGCACACTGGGTTCTAGTCCCGGTCGGGGCGCCGGATTCTGTCCCGGTTGCCCCTCTTCCAGGCCAGCTCTCTGCTGTGGCCCGGGAGTGCAGTGGAGGATGGCCCAGGTGCTTGGGCCCGGCACCCCATGGGAGACCAGGAGAAGCACCTGGCTCCCGGCTCCTGCCATCGGATCAGCGCAGTGCGCGCTGCGGCGGCCATTGGAGGGTAAACCAACGGCAAAGGAAGACCTTTCTCTCTGTCTCTCTCTCTCACTGTCCACTCTGCCTGTCAAAAAATAAATTAAAAAAATAAATAAATAAAAAAAAAAGAAAATATATGTGAGAACACTTCAAAAAGTTCATGGAAAATGGTATTAAAAGATGAGTATTTGGTGTAAAAAACCTTGAAAATCATGACCATTTTCTAATAATTTGCATTTTACATGAAGTTTTTGAAGATCCCATGTATATAAAATTATAGCACTATGTGAGTATTAGAATTATGTGATTATATGGAAGGAGGATTAATGTAGGCAGGAACATTTTAAAAGAGAAGGTATTCCTGAGAGAGTGACTGGGCGAAGAGCAGGGTATCCCGAGAGGAAGCTTGCGCTTAGACTGCATCGATGGAAATGCTGTGGCACATGTTGGGAGTGTGGACGGCTGTTGTGGTGAAGCAGGGAGCTGAGGTGGAGGATGCTGGCTACGTGTGCCAGGGCCATAGAAGGAAGCTGGTCTTCGGAACGGAAACAGACCCACGTGGTTTGAGCCAAGAATGTAACATGAATAGATTTTAATTAAATCTTCAAATAAGTTAGGGGAGCTGTTCTTAAAACTAGCCTTACACATTTTAAGAACTTTGAGTAGGAGCTTTTGTAACTCACACCTACTGTAGCATTTTTGTTAGTGGATTATTCTGAGATGGTAGTTTCATTCTTCATGAATTGGTAGGTGTTTGGGGAGTGACTTCAGACAGAGTCTATCCATCACTGTTGAAGATTTGTTTGTTTGTTTGTTTGTTTGATTTACTCAAAAGCCAGAGTGATGGAGAGACAGAGACACAGAGATCCTCCATCTGGTGGTTCACTTCCCAAATGGCCACAATAGCTGAGTATGAACCAGGCTAACCCCAGGAGCTGGGAATGCATTTGGGTCTCCCACATGGGTGGCGGGGGCCCAAGTTCCTGGGCCGTCTGCTGCCTTCCGAAGCGCGTTAGCAGGAAGCTGGATTGAAGCAGGGGAGCAGGGCCTCAAAGCAGTGCTCCAGTCTGGGACGGCGGCATCACAAGTGTGGTTTGACCCCCTCTGCCACAGTGCTGGCCCCTGTTAGAGATTTGTGTAATGATAGAAAAAGCCAAGTAAATCAGTACCCTAACTTCACCACCGGCTCTAGAGACTAATGGCTTAAAGATGTTCCCAGATCTAGTTGAGTTTTAGATCTTGAAATTAAGGGTTAATGATAACCGAGTTTTAAATGGACTATAGAAAATTACTCCTCTAAGGCACATTGTAACTTTTATTTTGGTTTCTTAAATTTATTTCTTCAATCTTTTGAACTCAATGTATATTTTAAGGTTTGTTGCCTACTAAGTTATGATTTGAGTGCATAGAGAAGCTGGATTTGGCTTTATGTAATGTATTTTAAAATAAAACTGAACTCTTTCTCATTTTTTTAATAAACGGGATCAGAGATGCTGGTTTTCGAGATCAGGTCACGTGTGAGTAGAACACAGATCTTCCATGAGGGCACCGTGAAAGAGAAGGTGCCGTTCATTTCTTCTCCAGAGTGCCCTTTGGCAGATACCTGAGGGGCTGAGGCACGGAGAAGAGTGCGGACTCAGCTCAGCCTTCTTCTGGTTCCACTGCCATAGGCCCCTAACCGCTCACCTCAGTTCCCATGCCTCACAAATGGAGGATGGTGCTTTTTGTTGTCCCTTTTTAGAGCACCCGGGAAGTAATCGGTGAATAGTCCTCTTATTGTCATCATCATGAACTGTTTGTTCTAGCTTGCACAGTGACTGTTGACATTTTATGGTGTAGTTATAGCTTACACATTTTTTTCCATTTTTTTTTTTTAAGGAGAAATTGTTGTAAATGAAGTCAATTTTGTGAGAAAATGCATTGCAACAGACACAAGTCAGTATGATCTATGGGGAAAGCTGATATGCAGTAACTTCAAAATCTCCTTCATTACAGATGACCCAATGCCCTTGCAGGTATGTTTTGCTTGTACACTGTTTAATTGTGTCAGGGTGTGTGACGTACTGTAAGTAGTACATATTATTATAAGTCAGTGTGGAAAAATTATAATACAATTATTAGTAACTGATAAAATGTTGGGAATGCATTAAGATTCAAAATAAAGTTTGAAAAGAATGTTGGGATTTTAATAAGCAATAGAATTAATGAGGAGATTTAAAAAAAAATACCTTGCTTTGTTTGTTCTCTGTGATCATTGATATATAGGATATATAACCTTTATGTAAAAGGGAATTACTTTCTTCCAAATCTTTCAACCTGCTTATAAAAACAAACATATTTTGGTTTTTATTTTTTTTTAATATTTTTTATTTATATACTTGAAAGGCAGAGTTATAGAGAGAGGGAGAGAGGGAGGGAAGGAGACAGAAAGATCTTCCATCCACTGGTTCATTAACCCAATGGCTGCAATGGCTAGGACTGGGCCAGACTGAATCCAGGAGCCAGGAGCTTCTTCTGGGTCCCCCACGGGGGTGCAGGAGCCCAAGAACTTGGGCCATCCTCTGCTGCTCTCCTAGGCACATTAGGAAACTGGAGCAGAAGTGGAGCAGCTGGGACTCAAACCAGTGCCAATACAGGATGCTAGCATTGGAGGCTGCAGCCCAGCCTGCTGCGCCACAGCGCTGGACCCTCCTTTTTTTTATTAGTCAAAAGAACTTAATTAACAATTTTTTTTATGTTTTATGGGTTTTATTTTTTAATTAATTCATTCTGTTCTCAAAACATCAGATTCTAATTTCTAGTGTATAACAAGAATGAGGAAAACTATTGATGAGCTCTTTCTTTAATAACCTTTGAACTGGGACCAGTTTTGTGGCATAGTAGGTTAAGCCATAGCCTGTGACACCAGCATCCGTTTTGGGCACTGGTTTGAGTCCCAGCTGTTCTACCTCTCATCCAGCTCCCTGCTAATGTGCTTGGGAAAGCAGCAGAAGATGGTCCAAGCACTTGGGCCCCTGCACCCATGTAGGAGGCCTTGATGAAGCTCCTGCTTCTGCTTGGCCCAGCCCAGGCAGTTGTGGACATCTGGGGAGAGAACCAGCGGATGGAAGATTCTCTCTCTCTCTCTCTCTTTCTCTTTCTATGTAATCCTTTCAAATAAATAAATAAATCTTAAAAAGAAAAAAACCTCTTGAACTATTATATTCTTACTGAAAAGCAAAGTTTATTTTTAAAAAAGTTTTAGTCATTGATTTCATTTACAGGTCCTGGACTTTTCTTTCAGCTCTTTTTCTTTTGATTTATAAAGTGTTACACACATTTGTTCCCAAGATCTCTATTTATTATAGTAATTGTTGTCTAATGAAATATTGCTTATTAACCATAGACTTTGCATTGAATGGTCTCACTGTGGATAACTATTTTTCATATAGTCATTTATTAATTTATGTGCTTGTTACAATTTATGTGTTTATTACAGTCTTCTGTAGGTATATTTAGAATAAACTTGAGGTATTACCAATACGTTGTATATAAAGATACTGGCTTATTGGATGTAGACTTGGGTTTTTCCTTAGGTTTTTTTTTTTGTATCATTATGATCTCTGGCCCTAGCATTCAGTGTAAATGAGCAGCATATACCTGGAGCAGCTTAAATCTGGTATCATTAATAGGAAAAACAAACCAGTTCCCTGCTGCCAGCAAGTTGAAATTCTCTGTCAACTGTGTTCTTAGTTTGAAAAATGAGTATAAAACATTGATTTAACAGGGGAAAAAAATGTTATAGTTTGTCAAAAGCTTTTTCTGAAGTATTTTTTCCTGGTGGGCTTTCTGCTCTAAGAAGATATTTTCTACTCTTAAAATCTCCATTATGAAAATCATGTATGATTTTACCCCATTGTAATGCAATGACCTAGGAGCCCCTTTTTCTTCATTTTTCATTTTGTAATTAATTAATTTATTTGAAAAGCAGAGTTAGAGATCTTCTATCTGCTAATTCATTCCCCAAATGGCCTTAATGACTGGAACTGGGCTCCAGGAGCCAGGAGTTTCTTCTGGGTCTCTTACATGGGTGCAGGGGCCCAAGCACTTAAGCCATCTTCTGCTGCTTTCCCAGGCACATTAGCAGGAAGCTGGATTGGAAGTGCCGCAGCTGGGACTTGAACCAGTACCCATATGGGAAACCAGTACTGCTCCAGAACCAGATATACAGATGTTTGCCTGTGAAGTGCTTGGGTATTATAATAATATTGTGCTACACATTTGAACATAATTTCCACCTCTTTTTAATAGAGTGTGGAGAGAAAGGCGGAGAGAACATGATTTTAACATGCTTCTTACTCCTGCAGTGTGCTCTAAGATACTGTGTCCTCAGAATGGTCCTAGCTGCACAGGGAAAAGCTTCCTGTGCTTTTTAGAAATCGCTGTTACAGTTTCTCATCACATGTAAACATAAGGCTTGTATTATCATTGTGAGGTTACTGGGAAAAAATTTATGTGAACATTTTTTATTTCAGAAATTCCATTATAGAAACCTCCTTCTTGGAGAACATGATGTCCCTTTAACATGCATTGAACAAATTGTCACAGGTATGTAGTATTCTGTACATATTGCTCTAATAAAAATGGGCTCTGCGCTGGAATTCTTCTTTAAAGAATCATACCTTTTAAGTACTTGAGTTGGAATTTTGTTTCTGTAGATTTACTGATGTGTTTTTTTAGTCCCTTGAACGTTAACTAAGAGAGGGAAACTGAGAAAATTATTTTAAAACGGAGATACAGATTGTACAGCTTTTTATAAAAGTTTCAATATTTTGTCCTCTTTTAAATTAAAAGTTTAATCATTAAATGTATGTAGATGGTGGTGGTTGCATGCAGATTATATTTTAAAGTATCTTCAAAAGCAAACTCAAAATAGACCCCAAAGTTCTAGGAGTTATAGACAAATACGAAGGTTGCAGAGAAGCAGTGGTCAAGTGATGGGTACCTTTCTACTTATTTTCACTGAGAAATCGTGAAAGTGTACAAAATGTAAGTAACAAAAAGTTTTCACACGTTTTTTCTATATTTTTTCCTTTTAGTAAATGACCACAAGAGGAAGCAGAAAGTCCTAGGCCCTAACCAGAAACTGAAATTTAACCCAACAGAGTTAATTATTTATTGCAAAGATTTCAGAATTGTCAGATTTCGCTTTGATGAATCAGGTCCTGAAAGTGCCAAAAAGGTAAAACTGTTAACTTGACCCAGTCCTGGGCTCCTCGCTGTCTTGGTGTGTGGAAAGCTTCATTCCTTAATTGCTTAGATTTGTTTTATGGGAAATTATCAGATGTCTCCTCGAGTAAAACAAACCCAAGAGTATTAACCGCTATTTTCTTATATTAGTTTATAGCTGCTTTAAAACATGCTATATAATTTTCTCGTCAACTCCTAAAATATTCTGGATCTAATGGGGAAATTTACAGACCTTTTTTAGACTGGTAGTGGCTGGTGTCCTTGGTTGCAGGGTTGAAGATGTGCTGTGATTGGGATTTGGTAAGGTCTTTAATTCATTCCACAAAGTGAAACAACTGAGAACTTGACTCAGGTTACATAAGAGCTGGGCGAGTTATGGGAGAGGCCTAGTAATTATTAGAGCTTCAAGGAAATTTTAATAAATTGATTTGAATGATACTTGACAGAGGTAGCTCAAAACTGGGAACTTTTTTTGGTTAAGATTTATTTATTACTATATTCCTAAATCTGTAAATATGAAATACATGGAATTCGTATACTTCAAATAACATTTTTAATTTTATTTATTTATTTGAAAAACTGACAGAGATCTTCATCTATTGGTTCCTTCACCAAATGGCTACAGCAGCTGGGGCTGGGCAGGCTAAAGCCAGGAGCCAGGTGCTCCATCTGTGTTTCCCGCATGAGTGGCAGGAACTTAAGTGTTTGAGTCATCATCCACTGTTTCCTAGGCACATTAGCAGGGAGCCGAAAAGGAAGTAGAGTAGCCGGGACTCAGACCAGCACTTTAATATGGGATGTGTGTATCCATGTAGGGGCTTAACCTGCTGTGCCTCAACACCCACCCCAAAGCTAGGAACTTTTTGTTTGATTTTTTTCCCCTTTGCCTTCCAGAATGTTTATTGCCTGATCATGAAGTAAATTCAAGGGCAAACATCTCCACTTCGCTATATATTCCAGCTCTTGCCAGCAGGGTGAAGCCTGTAGACCCCATGTCCCTCTGTCAATCTGTGATGCAGCAAATGTGAAGAACAGTGACAAAATTCCCAAAGAAAGCCTCCTCCCGTGTACTGGGAATAGAGCAACAGTGGAATAGGAGTGACTTTTTCTCAGAACTGAGGCAGCTCTGCACCACCAAGCAGTGGATGCATTTCCTTCTCATGGTCATTAGACTGCAGTGACATTTCTTGTGATGTCAAAATGAGAGGTCTAAAAGATCTTAAGGCAGCTGTCTCCATTTACTGCGATGAGGAAGTGGTAGATTTGCTTCCAGAACTAGAAGCAACAGTTCTCCCGCCACCTCAGACCTAGTTTCTTCATAGAGAGTCAGCATGAGGTGGAAGGCTGTCTGAAAATACATGACCATGGGGACTGTCCAGCAGTGTCACCATGGGCTGGCTGTGAGACTGAGTTTTTGAATAGAGTCTGTGTAACCAGCTCTTGGCACGCTCCCATTGACGATTCGATAGGTAACTGTGATGGCCCCTTTGAGCGCTTTGATTCCGATATTTGTGACTTTGGCTTTTTATAGTGTGGTATGCCTTTTCTGATACAGAAGGACTTTAGAATTAATTAAGTAGTAGACTATATGTAAAATATTTTAGCCAGGTTACTTTCTCAAACTTGTAATCTAATTGATCAAAGCATCAAGAACTTGCTTGTGACAACTCTAACTTGAAATGTATAATATCTCAAGAGAAGGGATGTTGCAGAACTTGGGAGTCAGAGTTAGGACAAGACATTTTGAGTAGGGGATTGATACTGGTAGCCCAGTATTCTTTTGGGAAGCTTAACTCACTCTTACTCCCTTACTGTATGTTTCAGATAACACTTTTTTTTTTTTTTTTTAAATAGAGAGTGAGCTGCTATTTACTGGTTCCACTTCCCAAATGTCCACAATGGCCAGACTTGGGCCAGGCTGGTGCTGGGAGCCAGGAACCCAGTCCAGGTGGCAGGGACTTGGTCACTTGAGCTATGTTCTGTTGCCACCCAGGGTGTGCATCAGCAGGAAATTGGAATCAGGAACAGAGTTGAGACTTGAACCCAGGCACTCTGATGTGGGTACAGGTATCCCAATTGGCATCTTAACCCACAAGTCTAATCGCCTGCCCCAGATGACACTATTTAACAAGTAGAAATCATAATTATTTGACTTAGTTCATGAGCCAAAAAATGGGTTATTTTTGATGTGTGAGTCAGTGTGCTCAAAAATAGGAAAAAGGTAGATGCTGTTTGTTTCTTTAAAGAGTTTAAGTCTAGTGGAGAAGATGAAGCAGGGGCAAATGGAGACTGCATAGCATAAAAATGTTCCCACACAAATGATTAGTTGCCAAATGAACAAAACATAATAAGTCCTCTGAAAATTCAACGTATCCCTTGTTTGTTGTGCTTCTGAGAATAATGAAGGCCCTCATTGAACCCTGTGCACAAGCTGCACCAGCTGGTGCCCTTTCCCAAAACCAGGATTCGGACAAAAGTCCTTTCCCTGGGGTCTGAAAGTATAAACAGCACGTTACCTCAGGCCTGAAAGAAATACTCTGTGTCTTTTGTGTAGTCATGGGGAGGGAAATACAGGAAAAACATACAGGCAATTAGAATAAAAATTTTCCTAGATTTACATATTTTCACACACAGAGAGTTGGTTATATGTGGCTACCAAAGTCTGGTGGCTTTCTGAGATAAAACAGAAATGCTGGCACACTCTTATTTCAAATGAAAGCTTTCATCTAAAATTAGGTAACTTGGAAAGTTACAGCTCAATTTTACCTCCTAGAAGCTTTGAATACTAAGTTTTCTCTGGAAAAAATGCTTTGATTTTATAAGTTGTCTTAAAATGACGAGATGCATGTTTGGAGTTTTCTGATGGGTGATTGATTAGGTTTTGAAATACTGAAAGTTTTGCAGTTTTTGTTTGAAATATGAAATCTCAAAATACTAAATTAGTTCACATTTGTTAAATGTTGTTCTAAAACCTTCTGGGTGTCTAGTCAGTGTCTCAATTTATATCATGATGAAATTAGATTATTCTTCAACTATATCTATTCATCCTCATTATCCTTGGACTGTCATGGGAAAACGATGTTTGCGAAAAGTTTGTGTAAAAGAAGGGATGTAGTGATATAGAACTTGACATCTAACCTCATGGCAACATTGAGCCACCATTTCTAGCTGAAGAAACTTTGCTTAAAGTTGAGGGGCCAAAAATGTTTTTAAATAATGACTTATTGCTTACAAATATATATATATATACATATATATATATACACATATCTATCTATATCTTTATATATATAGTTGGTAAGTGGAATGTATATGCTTTGTCTCTGCTTTATTCTCAAATTAGTTGGTTATAAACCACACCTTATTCAGGCGTACTTTCTAGAAATGAGTGGTTCTTTGGAGGAAAAAACAAGTTGGCTTTTTCTTAAACTATCATTTTTACCTTGAATATTATATTTAATCCTTGGTTTTCAGACCAAAGTAATAGAGGAAAACTGGTTTGTTTGCAAATGGGATGGAACTTGTTGAGATTTGAGTATCTCCTGTGATTGAGCTTCTCCAGTCCTGTACCACCACATTGTCTTAGAGGAGAAGCTGTGAACTATGGGTACTTCTGGCTCTGTCCAGAGAAGTGTCTGCTGTGGTCCAAAAATTCCTTCTTTTTTAAAGTAGATTAATTTTTTTCTGCAGTAAAATATTTTCCATAATTTAATGTCTTTAACACCAGCATTCTTATCATTTCTTATGATAGGGCACCTATTTCAAAGCCAATTTTTAAAGATAGTTTTTCTAAAAATTTTAATGTTTAGGGAATAACTATGAAATTGGAATGAGTTTACATGAAATGAGAACTTATTTTTAAGTCTTTCAAAAACTCAGGAGAAATTTGCTGCAATTTTTTTTAATTGTATGAAAAAGTTCAGAAAGAAAGACACTTGGCTTTCTCTTCAGAGGGTTCTGTGGTAACAACATGAATGTAATCCATGTCCAGTCAGATACACAAGTTTATGTGCCTTTGTGTCCCCAAAGATACCCCTTACCTCAGTTATATGAAAAGGCTGTCTGTGCACCTGTAGTCAGACCACCAAACAACAGTACCTGCGGTTCAAGCTGTGTCCCCTCACCCCACAAATCACCCACTGCGGGAGCAGTTACACTGAGTGCTAGTTTCACAGTATTTTTTTCTTTCTTTAAGTGCAGGTGATATTAAACATTCTCACTTCCTAACCTAATGAGATACAGTGCTTTTTTAAGGGACTTTTTAGAAATAGATTGTGTTGGGTTTTATCTCGCCGATAGGCTTTGTTTTGTTGTTATTCTTGATGCTTTTGCTTTGTGACCACAAAAAAAAGTTGTATAGTCAATGATCTGTGAATTTCTTTTATGTAAACAGGGCTTGTGACTGCTTTCTAACTGTCTTAGAGAATGTGATAGACTAGTATTAATTGATGTAGAGCACTGTGGTAACTAATTTTGTCAACTAGTATTTTTAATACAGCTGCTATTAGACACAAAGCACCCTCAGAGGGCTGCTGACCCGGAGCTACAAAATGCCCTGGTCTCCAGGCCGGTGCCCGTCTGCAGAGGCCCTCAGCCCAGTGTCCACGTCTGCAGTCTCCTTTCTTCTGTTCTCACTGTAATGCTTCCTCATGCCTTTCCTGCCCTTTTTGTCTGTGCCTCCTCTAGCACTTACAGTTGTCTGATTCACTGTATTTTTTCTTGTTTGTCTTAGTCAGTGTCTGTCTTCTCCACTAGAATATAAACTTCATGGGGACAGGGATTTGACTTTCATTCACTCCATCCTTGAGGCTTTGAACATGGTAGGTGCTCAGTAGTATTTGTTGAATGAGTAAGAAATGTGGCATCTCCTCTTAAGTGATTGAACTTGATGGTCGAAGTGTAACAACTACCCCTGTCCTACTTTTACTCCACACTATTATGTGAGTACCTTGAAAGTACAGTTCTGTAAGCACAAATAATTAGTGCCACTTTGTGTTGGAATTGTCATTATTTGGAGACAACAGAAGGGTTTCTGAAAGTAATACTCTGAAAGTGGTTCAGCCAGTGAAGGCTTGTGGAGGGAGTGGTGTGGGACAGAATGGATAGTTCCAACATGCTTGGCTGAGAGGAGTAGAAGGAGTTCCCAACCCAAGAGTGTGACAGAGGAGGTGGCTGAGGCTGTGAGATACGTTCATACGTGGTTTTCTCTGACCACGAACTACTGAGTTGAACATTGGGAAGAGAGGGGTGACCAGTGAGGAGAGCCAGTTTTATGAGGAGTCAAGAATAAGGGAATTTATTGTATAGGTATCTGGGAAACATAGAAGATACCAAGAGAGCACAATTATTATTCCAAATGACGTCTTTCGAAGAGAATTCTTAAGTAATGTGGATTTCCAGGATGTAGGGAAGCCTATTAAAGTGTCATAATGTAAATATGGCTTAAGGATGTAGCTATGGCAGTGTAGTGAAATGGGCCGAAAAATTTGTGGAGAAAAGTACAACAAAGCTTACAAGCTAAATATCGTGCCCAAGGGGATAGGAAGAGGTGACTTTTTCAAAGTACAGATTTCAGTAGTTTTGCTACTATAAGAAGTACTTCGAGGAAGACTGATAGAGTAGGAATGGGAATGTAGATAACCGTCTTCTTACTTTTCTAAGTGGGACCCTTAGAGAAAGTTCTAAAGATATTGAGAAGTTGAGATACTGTGTAAGAGGAAGTTTGTTTTGTTTTGTTTTTTGGTTGGAAGTAGTGATCAATTTCATTTCCTTGGTTGCCTGTTATAATTTAGTCAGACAAGAAACATTTATTCCATGGAAGATATTTAACATATAAAATATAGTTTAAATAATAAACTGACACATGTTTTGTGGTTAATAGAATTTATATCAAGTCACTCAGAACACCACTAATTTGACAAAACTAGTGACTAAACTTTTCTTGCTCACTGTCCAGAGTATGTTGTCTGGCTTAATGCTTTACCTTCTAAGTGATACTTAACCTTGTTTACATTTTGCTGGACCCTTCTTGCATATGTCTTACAAAATTTCTTCTTTCTTCTCTGCTCATTTAAGAACTTTTTCTCCCACAGTCTAGTTCAGGATTTGTAAGCATAAAGTACCATCCTTCATTCTATCCAACAGCAGTTGAAAATAATAAAAACCCAAATTCCATAAATGGAGCTCCTCCAAAGGCCAAGCATACAGTAAGATTATCTTCACCACGCCTAGGTATTATTTTCTAGGTGAGCAGATTGGCTGAGAGAGGAACTGACTTCACTCCAGTTACATAGCGAGTGCTCGATGGAGGAATTCAAACCTCGATCCGTTTCCACCTCAGGACGTAGTCCCCCACCACTGTAGTCTAACCAGGTTTTTTTGATGTACCTCTTTACAGCCACCCATGTATTTTGGGTTTCTTTATTTTTTGTGGTTGTGGACTTTATATTAGACTTTTTTGTCCATGAGGTATAAACTGTAAAATTGTATGCCGTGTGTGTGTGCATATATATACACCTTTCCAGTCCATTCAAAATGAAGCTTTTTTTTTTTCCTTTCTTTTTGGTGAGTGGATATGTTCTCACTGCCTTTCTGGAGACTGCTTCTGTGACTTTACAGTTCCATTTACTGGAATAAAATTACTTTTCTGTTAAAATTCAACTTACTATATGCATACTGAATACTTACCGTGTACTGATTAAAGATTTAGCAGTATCCTGAGGGCACATCAGTGAATGAGAAACTTGGCCATAAGGGGCTCTTTCACATTCTAGGTCAACAGAAAAACCTGTAAATAGTATCTGTAATCACTGCCCCATGGTGATGCTCCCAGTGACCAAGGCCTTATTGTACATTTCATTTAACTAAGTGTGTTAAAATCAAATTCTAAATGTAGAATTTTTCCTAGGTATGCCTTGCAATAGCTCATTATTCCCAGCCAACAGACCTCCAGCTACTCTTTGCATTTGAATATGTTGGGAAAAAATACCACAATTCAGGTAAATATGAACATATTGAATATTGTAACTAATTTTACATGTATAAATTTTATTCTTATGTTTATCAGAAGCCTCCAAGCACATGAAACTTTAATAAACAGATTCATAACTGTTAGAGAAGCACTGTATACTAAAAGAACCAATATTTGTCAGATTCTATTTTTTTAAATTTATTTATTTATTCGAAAGTCAAAGAGGGAGATGGAGAAATGTAAAGAGAGAGATCTTCCATCCGCTGATTTACTCCCCAAATGGCTGCAACTGCCAGGCCCAAGCCAGAAGCTTCATCCATGTCTCCCATGTGAGTGCAGGGGCCCAAGCACTTGGGTCATTTTCTGCTGCTTTAGCAGGGTGCATTAGCAGGGAGCTGGATCAGAAGTGGAGCAGCCAGGACACAAACTGGTGGCCATATGGAATGCCGGCATCACAGGGAGAGGCTTTATCCCCCTACACCATAACCAGATTGTTTCATGAAAAGTGGTCAGGAAGAACCTTAAATGACTATAAATGTGGTCTTACAAGATTCATGTCATTTTTTAAAAATTTATTTATTCAAGAGACAGAGTTACAGATAAATAGAGATGAGAGAGTGAGATCTTTCATCCACTGGTTCATTCCCCAAATGGCTGCAACAGCCAGAGCTGGGCCGGTCCAAAGCCAGGAGCCAGGAGCTTCTTCCGGGTCTCTGATGTGGGTACAGGGGCCCAAGCACTTGGGCCATCTTCCGCTGCTTTCCCAGGCCATAAGCAGAGAGCTGGATTGTAAGAGGAGCAGCCAGGGCATGAACTGGCACCTGTATGGGATGCTGGCGTCACAGGCAGAGGCTTAGCCCACTACACCACGGCACCTGCCCACCACATCAAATATTTTACCGCCAGTCACTTACTTGCCTTTTATGATGAAGAATAAATCTTCAGCCCATTTTAATTGGTCGCACAGGTTAAAATAATCTTACTTTTTAAGAACACTGGCAAAAATCTAAAAAGTAGTTGAAAAGCATGATCTTTTCTGGCAAGGTATAATTTCATACAAAAGCTGAAGTGGTTAAAAATTTTAATGGATTTCATTAAGATTGCCAAAATACTGACTTTGTGTTTCTGAGTAAGAGTAATGAAAGGAAGATGAACATTTATCCAAATGACAGAATTTTGTGTAAGTAGAATAGTTTTGTCTGCATTATCTGGGTCAGCTGTGATGTCACCAAGGAAAATTCTAGAGGAGCTTGTGATTCTGTACTTTCTAATTATATACAGATATAATTTTAATAAACTTTTTAAAATCTTACAAAGATAGAGGAAAACAAAAAGGCTGTGTCTTAGCCCACATGTGGGTTAATGACTGCAGGTCAGCTAGATTGAAGCACACGAAGTCAAATAAATCAGTCTGTTGTATAATGAAAGACTCATTCATTGCAGCCTGGTCTGGGTCTTACAAATTATTAATAACTGTACTGGACTTTTATATCTTGTTACTTTGAACCCTGTGATAATAATCTAAATAACCTACAAAATAAAAGTATATTCCAACATCACTGTATTGTAAATACATTAAAATGTAGTATTGGTACTCAGTGGATGGTGTAAGTACATTTTTATTATGTTAAAAGATATCAAGACTAAAGAGATGTTATATGCAAAAATGCTTTGCAGAACAACTTGTGTCTTATAGTGCAATATAGAAATTGGATGAAAAGTATTGTGACTTAATTTTTCTTTTCAAAATGTACACTAGTTATAGCTTAGACTTGAACAGTACATTTGCATTTTTAAGTTTATTTCTGAATATAAACTAAATTCACTTATTATCTTAAAGTAGTATAGTTCCTGCACTGTTAGGTAGGTGTTCCTTTGGGTCATCATCAGGCTTACAGAATGGTGATCACCAGTTACCTTCAATAAGATCCTTTTGCAAAGTTGCAAGAGAGTAGCATTGAAAGTTTCAAGGGGTCTATGGACGAGTTGAAGGAGACAGTCTTCAGTTCCCACTTAAACTTGTTTATGAAACAGACCAGTTCTTCATGCTACTATTTTTCTAATAGAAATGATTTGGTCCGGTGTATAGACCCATGACTGGTGCAGTAATTTAATGACTTGGGCTTAGCAAATGCAGTAAACTGTTCCACAGTTGGTAACCTGATGCCTCCTCTAAATTGTTTTTCACGTTTCTCTTCCTTCATTCCTTTTAGGCATCTTAGATTTATAATGCTTCAAACAGTTAAAAACCAAAGTAGCTCCTCTCCTACTGGGTTTTCTATTAGTCAGTCCTCTGTTTCTTCTTCTATAGTTTACTGGTAAAACTTAATACCTAAAACATTCAGCAATACCTTTTTATATTACATTCTTCAAACCCGTCCAACTTTGACAAGTACTTCATGAACATAACACTGGCCAAAGTTGTGTTAAGATGACTCATAGGATAACATCCTTTAATATCCTTCCATGCTGTTACAGAAGCATAAACTGCATCTTTAAGATCAAAAGAAGCCTGAAATTTCCACACACTACAGTCAGAATTCATTAAATTGTGAGTGAAAGATGCCCAATAATCTACTCTTGAACTTCTGGATGACACCTTGATTCATTGCCTGGATTAAAGGAGTCCTTTTTGCAGGCAGGTAGGTGGCAATGCTATTTCCACAGTAAAATCTGAAATTAGAAGATGCCCCTGCAACTGTTTAAGAAAAGAATCTTTTACCTGACCTTAAACATTGTGAGATTTTCTTTCACAAACCTGCATCACAAGAGTAGAAACCATTTCTGAAAAGTTCAGCAGTCATCCAAACACTTCTGTGGGTGTCCTGAGTACAGGAAAATGTGTAGCAACCACAAGGTTCAGAACTTTGCTGCACACAGACGCCACGGGAGCACTAGCAACAACAGTGATTTCTGTTTTTTCTTTTCACCTTGAAAAGAAACCATGAGAACTCTTTTCATTGATCAGATTATTATTGGGCAAAGATTTTTAAAAGTAGAGATATATCTTTGTTATAAAATTGATAAGGTGTCAGATTATGCTTCTGGACTAAAGAATTTTTTTTAAAGATTTATTTATTTACTTGAAAGAGTTACAGAGAGGCAGAGGCAGAGAGAGAGAGAAAAAGAGAGAGAGGAGTCTTCCATCTGCTGGTTCACTCCCCAAACGGCCACAATGGCTGGAGCTGGGCCAATCTGAAGCCAGGAGCCAGGAAATTCTTCCAGGTCTCCCATGCAGGTGCAGGCTCATGGGCTTGGGCCATCCTCTAGGCCTTTCCCAGGCCGTAGCAGAGAGCTGCACAGGAAGTGGAGCAGCTGGACTTGAACCGGCGCCCATGTGGGATTCTGTCACGGCAGGCGGCAGGTTTACCCACCATGCCACAAGCACCGGCCCCTGGACTAGAGTCATTGAAAACCGCCTGACGTTGTTTGTAGGCTCAGTGCCAGCAGCTCTGCCTCCTAATGGAACTGCTTATGAATACTGTGGTGAGGTCTGAGGTTACATTGTGGTTGCACATCAGAAAATGCACCTTTTCAGTGAAATTTATTTTTAAATTTTATCCTTTATGTTAACACAGGTCTTAGATTTTTGTTTGAATCGTTTTTTTAAAATACTTAATCCATTTGAACCATTGTAGGAATTTTTAAAGTTTGTTAATTGTCAGTTCTTTTACCACTCGTGATTAAATCAGTCAGCCACAGGCATCAGAATCACTTTGGGGCCTTTAGAAACGCAACTACGTAGGTTCACCACAGGCTCATTAAGTCAGGATATCCCCTTTAAGAGCCACTTTCTTTCTCTTTTGAACACAGTAATGATCACAGTCCTCTTTTTACCTTCTTCTGCAGTGTCATTAATGTGGTAGTTTTCTTTTCCTGTGTGAACCATGCGCTGGCTCGCTCAGCTCTCACTCCTTTCCACTGGTTTCACTCCCTTTTCCTACGTGAACCACGCACTGGCTCGCTCAGCTCTCACTCCTTTCCACTGGTTTCACTCCCCAAACGCTCAACAGCCAGAGCTCGAGCTGGGCGTGGGAGCTCAGCCGAGATCTCCCATGTGAGTGGCAGGAGCCTAATTATTTGTACTACAGCCTGCTGCCTCCAAAGGTTTATATTGGCAGAGAAACTGAAGTTAGGGTCTCTCGCCAGGAATCAAACCCAAGTACTCAATGTGAAGGGAGTGACTGCTAGACTAAAAACCTAGTCCTGACCACTGTTGTTATTGATCCTGTTGCTTGAGGCCAAACTGATAATAGTGGACCGAATTAGCTGGAACCTCTAAAAATTAACGGGAAATCTAGGCTTAGACTTCTAAATTAGATCACAGAGAAACAGTTTCATAGCAATAACACATTCTCAGCCTTGCTTAACAAAATCTTCAACTCAGAACACTAAAAACTATTCAGTGTTAGCCTCTCAGCTAGGGCTTTGTTATCAGTCTATTTACACACCCCTCTTAAAAGTCTGAGTGTATTCTTTATACTTGTCTGACAGTGCTGTGGCTGGGACATCTGGTACAGTGTTGAACAGCAGTAACATTAACAGGATCATTTCTCTTCCTGGATTTGATGAGGATGCTGTGTGATGTGTATTTTTCATAAATTCCCTGTTTCAAGTTACAATCCCTTTTACTCCAAATTTGCTAGCCTTTTTTTT
Source organism: Oryctolagus cuniculus (assembly GCF_051225735.1). Lineage (NCBI taxonomy): Eukaryota > Metazoa > Chordata > Mammalia > Lagomorpha > Leporidae > Oryctolagus > Oryctolagus cuniculus. The sequence goes on along the minus strand of NC_142878.1, from coordinate 12,042,820 downwards.
TTTTTTTTTTTTTTTTTTTTTTTTTGGTAAAATGATAAACAGGTGTTGAACTCTGTCAAATGTTTTCCTGTATTTACCAAGCTGGTCATGTGGGTTTTTCCCCCAGTTTAGTCATATGATGAATCACCAGTTTTCTGGTATTGAATAGGTTTCTGTGTGTTGGTGCTGTGGAATACTCCATATAGATTGGGAATTGCCTGATAATTCCTGGCAGGTTTTATGTTCTGGAGAGACCACTGTGCCCGGGCTGCCCAGTGCATATTCTGGTGGTTGTGTTTCCCCACAGAAAGTGCTGAGATGAACTGGACTCCAGGAGGTGGGCTTAGAATTGCCATCTTCATATTTAACAAATTCCTAAAATTAGAATTACTAATTCTTTTTTATTTATTTTTTATTTATTGGAGAGGCTGAGTTACCGTGGGAGGGAAAGACAGGAAGAGTGCTTGTTCACTCCCCAAAATGGCCACAATGGCATGGCTGGGCTAGCCTGAACCCAGGAGCTTGGGATTCAATCCAACTCTCCCACGTGGGTGCCGTGTATTTTTGATACAGATATTTGAGCCATCATCCACTGTTTTCCCAGGTGCATTAGCAGGGAGTTGGATAGCAGGTGGATCAGCTGGCTCTTGGGGTGGCGTTCCAGTATGGGATGCCAGTGTTGCAAGCGGTGGCTTGACCTCCTACACCGTAATGCTGGTCTCACACTGAGTAATTCTGATGCCAGAAAAACTTCACAGTTACATAAGAATTTTCATAATCTACAGTGGCACTCTCCAGTAATGGACATATTTTCTCCTCTGTGCTGCCTAGAAGGATAACTACTAGCCACATGTGACTCTTGAGGACTTGAAATGAGGTTAGTGCAACTGAGGAACTCAAATTTTATTTTCATTTTAGTTTATATTTCATTGGGCACTTACAGCTAGCAGTTTTTCTTTCCTGCAGCGCAGACGTAGAGTTCAGACCCCATCTAATTCTCTAGCCTTTTTCCCACCATCGCTTGCATCTCTACTGCTCTAACAGTATCTAGTTACTTGATGTTGTACAGTTGTACTCTGTTTATGTTCTCTGCCAGTGTGTTTGCGTCATCTTTACCAGCCACCTGGCCACTGTGACTCACTCCTTAGCACTCTGTTCAGATGTGGTCAAGTCTTGAAGCCTCCTGCCCCAGCCTTCCTCCCCAGCAAGAGTTAGGGGTTTCCTCTCCCGCGTCTTCATTGCGCTGAGACATCCAGTGCACTGCGATTACTGCAGTCACGGCCTACTCCTCCGTTAGTGCTTTCAGGATAGAGCTCAGATGTTACCATTTTGCTCTCACACACAGGCATCTGGTGGGCGCTCAGAAAATACTTGTACCAGGAGTAATAAATGATCAGTAGCAATGGGCATGGTAGATTCATGGGGCAGTGAAGGACATCATGTGGCTGCAGAGGAGAATGGGAACTGGAAGGAATGGAGAACCGAGGCCACGTCATTTAAGTGAGGCTCTTTAAGACCAAGAGAAGCTGTTAGGTTGTCTTCATTCAGTTGGAAAATGCACACAACTAGAAGTGTAGGGCTGGGTACTAGCATCATGTTAGGGAAGAGTGTCTTGTAACTGCTGTCTGGTTCAAAGCCAGTAGGACATCCCGTCAGGGATGTCAGTGGGGAGACTTGGCCACAGTTGAAGTGTGTGGTGGTGAGATTCTGGGTCAAGAGGGGTTGTGCCACCGATCACCCCAGATTGCCGTAAACCTGACTGATTGTGCGATAGCTTCTCTCTAGTCACTTTGCAGGCACACTCGAGGCTGAGGGATGTTCCTGGGAGATAGCTGCATCCCTCTATAGGAAGGCTCCTTGCTAAGGAAATTGAAGTCTAGTTCCACGTGCTAAGTCTATGTGTGGGAGCAACACTCAAGCTAAGCAAAAGAACCTTTTGTGTGACCTTCTCAAAGGAAAATTGAGTAGATACAGGAAACCAAGAATTTTCTAATGAGCAGACAGAAAATAGCAAATTAGATGAGAAGTCAGTGTTAGAGAAATGAAAGATGTGGTGGGCTTGAGAACAGAGATAATTATTGGATGTATTCATTTTCACGAGTAAAATGTAGAGAAAATAAGCAAGGACTTGGATTTACCCCACAGTGTAGGGCAGGGTGATGAGGGAGGCTCAGCCGTAGTGTCCATGGAATGGGAGAGATGGGCGACTGCTGAAAATTAAGGAGCAATAAACAGAGAAGAAATGTGGGCAGCAGGCATTCCGCATTGCTTGGAAGGTGGTCAGTGAAAGGCAGGGAGAAGAGGTCAGCACAGTAGAGGAGCCAGCATGATCCTGTGGAAGTCGTCAAGGCAAGGTGGAGGCAGAAGAGGCAGATCTGGGGGAGGGCGGGCAGCTCAGCGGTGTTTGCCAGCAAAGAGCTGGTAGGGATGTTAGCCTGGAAGGGTGAGACGATGCTTGAGGAGCTTGAAGGATGCGGCGAAGTGGAGATACTACAAAGTGCACACGTGACCGGAAGCACGGAATGGGGGGAGTCATGGTGCGTGAAACACGACGTGCACAAGAGTAAGCATGCGCTTTTTCCTGCAGCCAGCAACATGAATGGAGTACCCTGTGAAAGCGGAGGAGGTGGAGTTAGTGGACCAGGTGCTGGCAGTAGCCAAAAAACTCCGCTGTTTGAAACGTACTCAGATTGGGACAGAGAAGTCAAGAGGACTGGTGCTTCCGGGTGGAGAGTGTGTTCTGTTAATGAGGGTTACATGGTATCTACTTGGTAAGTACAGTTTGACTGCTGTTAAGCTGGGGGTGACTTCCCTATGACGTGAATAATCAAACTCTGCTGTAATGGATAACTTTCAAGTTATGGGCAGTGGAATCTTTGTTTTTAATAGTTTTAATGAATATTTTAAAGATAAGGGTTTTTTTTTTTAACACATACCATTATTCATTGAAAAAATTTGGCAGTTATTCTTTACTATTATCAATAGTCTAGCCAGTGTTTGTTTGCTTTTATGTTGTTAACTTGTGCAGTTGGTTTGTTCAGACAGGGTTCAAGCAAAGTATAGAGGTTCCATTCGGTTGGTATGTCTCTTCAACCTTTTAATACACAATTGTGTTCCCCCATTATTTTTACTGACCGTATTTTTTGGTTGACAAAGCCAAGTCATTTGTGCCATAGAACTTTCCATACTTCAGATGCTGCTGGTTTTATCCCTGTGGTGTCCTTTAACACATTCCTTTGTTTCCTGTATTTCCTGTAAAGTGTTAGCTCTAGAGGCTTCACTGGATTCAGGTTAGATGTTTTTGGCCACAGTGTCTCATTTGGAGGTGGTGTGTGCTTCCTGTTGGATCAACTTCTGTCTGAGACTGGCTCAGTGTGTGTGTGTGTGTGTGTGTGTGTGTGAAGAAGAATATGTGACTATGTGTATGTGCACACGTGTATATATGTGTGTGTACACACACATGTGTGTATATGTGTGTGTGTGCACATGTGTGTGTATATGTGTGCGTGTGTCTTTCAGTTGCTTTTTCATTGTGATGCTGGCTGACCCAGGGTTCTAGGCTGTCAACCTGACCCATCCAGCATAGTCTTCCAATTTATGTTAAGATTTTAGCTGCAAAAATAGTGTTCTTTGGGAGTGAGAATCATTGCCTAGATCGCTTACTTCATTAGGGGTTGCTGTTAATCATATTCCAATTCTGTCATTTTTCTTTCAGACCTTTTTTCTGACCAGCCACTAGTACCCTGAAATACAGGTTATGTAATAAGAAAGGCAGGGTAGGGGCTGGCATTTGACCTGAAGGTTAAGATGCCAGCGGGGATGCCCACATCCTGTATTGGAGTGCTAGGGTTCAAGTCCTGGCTGTGTTCCTGATTGATTCCATCTTCTTACTAATGTGAACCCTTGAAGGCAATGATGATGGTAGGTGGGTCCTTACCACCCACGTGGGAGACCTACCTTGAGTTCCTGCCTCTTGGCTTCTGCCTGGCTCAGCTCCAGCTGTTGTGGGCATTAGGAAGTGAGCCCCTGGGTGAAAAATACCTCAGTCAACCTCTCTCTCTCTCTATCTCTCTCTCTCTCTCTCTCTCCCCCCCCCTTCTTCTTTCCCCCTCTCTCCCCCTTCCCTTCCCTCCCTCCCTCCCTCCCCCTCCCCCTTTCCACCCCTCCGCCTCTCCCGCTCTCCATCTCCCTCTACCTTTCCCTCTCTCTCCTTCTCTCCTTCCCTCTCTCACTCTTACTCTTTGCTTTTCAAATAAATAAATAAATTTTTAAAAAACAGAAAGGAAGTATAAATCACTACTTTTTTCCTCTTTCCAGTTTTCAAAATATTGAACTGGTTTCCTAGAATCCCCAAACATAACCAGGAATTTCTTTTTAAAATATGTTTAATATCATTTAGTATATATGATTTTTTTCTGGATGCTTTATTTTAAGACTCAAGTTCTCTGCAGCCTATCAAAACAAAAATGTGTATGTGTTTCAATAACTGCTTGCATATTTGATTAATAGTCATTCTGGAAAAGATTTCTGATACCTTCTTTAGATTTTTCTCATGCTGCAAGTTAAATTGTGTGAGAATTGGCCACGTGGCACATGGTGTAGCGTGTAATGCCTAGGACCCTCAGTGACCCCCATCCCTCCACGTTGCTGTTCGTGGGGGTGCATGTTAAATGGGATAAGCGTGTTTAATTACAGGTAGCGTTTATAGAGTGCACTGTTCTGCCTTCAGCACAATACTCTGATTAGGATCTTTTTTCTTTTTTTTTGTCTTGCAGCCTTCCAGAATACTTTGTAGTGCCAAGTTCTTTAGCAGACCAAGATCTAAAGATCTTTTCCCATTCTTTTGTTGGAAGAAGGATACCGGTAAGTGCCTTCTGTTTGGCTTCCTTAGCACTGATGTCCTCTGTCTCCACCCCCCAGTCAAGTAAGGGGTCTGCCTCTTTCCTAGCTCTGGTGTTGGAGCCACTCAAACGGCAGTGCCCTTGTGCGAATGGCCCTCATCAAGGATGTGCTGCAGCAGAGGAAGATTGACCAGAGGTGACTGAGATACGGTCATTGTTGTTTTAGATATTGTACTTGTCATAACTAAGTATACAGTAAATTCCTTGTTAATTGAAAATACTTGGCAAGTGGCATAGTCTTATTATTAACACCATATATGCTATATAAGAATTGCCATTTTGAAGAGATTGTGAATATGGTTACTAACATTTAAGTTATACTAAATATAATTTTAATTCTTTGGCTTTATAAGGTACTTGAGGATCATACATTACTGACATCTTGCTGTAACGTGGCATTAATACACTTTCACAGTGCTGGGGTGGGTGTTGTACAGGGGGTTAAGCCACCATTTGGGACACCCACATCCACTTTCCAAGTGCCAGCTCAAGTATTGGCAGTTCTGCTTCTAATCCAGCTTTCCGTTAATGCATCCTGCCTGGGAGGTAGCAGATGGTGGCCCAGGTGGTTGGGCCCCTCCCACCCGATGGGAAGCCCGTATGGGGTTCCAGGCCTTTGTCCAGCCCTAGCGGTTGGGGGCTAAACCAGCAGATACTAAGGTCTCTCTGTCTCTGTCTCTCTGTCGCTCTGACTTTCAAGTAGATGAAAAATAAAAAAACCAGTGCTGTGAGGTCCAATTGAGTGACTTCAGGACAAATCAACTTTTCTTGTATTTATTGTGTGTTATTTTTGTCTTACAAGGTCTACGTAGTCACAGTAGCTAGGAAATGCTTTTGATGAGCCACTGCACATGAGCTTGGCAGCATCTGCTGAAGTCGTTAGTGACTTGTCCCTGAAGCAGGGGCCCTCAGTTCCAGCAGTAGCTGCCACGCTGTGGACCGCTCACTGGGCAGCGCTCTGGGCCCTCAGCTGCTGTCCCCCTCCGCTCCTGCAGCCCTGTTCCCGTGGGCACACCCGTTCTTTCCCCAGACGTCGCCTAGAGGCTGTCTAAGGCCACTTCCTCTTCCCAGTCTGTATTTTACCCTGAAGAAGTGCATACAGGGCTGTGGCTTTAGTGACCAGTACATTTATTTCTCCAGTCTAATTTTTTTTTTTATCTTTTATTTAATGAATATAAATTTCCAAAGTACGACTCATGGGTTACAATGGCTTCCCCCCCATACCGTCCCTCCCACCCACAACCCTCCCCTTTCCCACTCCCTCTCCCCTTCCATTCACATCAAGATTCATTTTCGATTATCTTAATATACAGAAGATCAGCTTAGTATACCTTAAGTAAGGATTTCAACAGTTTGCTCCCACACAGAAACATAAAGTGAAAAATAATAGATGATTTTTTTTAAGTGATGATGAAATCAGATCAGACCTATTGTCATGTTTAATCCCAGTGAGAGTCAAGTTGGGAATTGATAATTTCTTTTTTTTTTTTTTTTTTTTGCAGAAGATCAGTTTAGTGTACATTAAGTAAAGATTTCAATCGTTTGCACCCCCATAGAAACACAAAGTGAAATATACTGTTTGAGTACTCGTTATAGCATTAAGCCTCAGTGTACAGCACATTAAGGACAGAGATCCTACATGAGGAGTAAGTGCACAGTGACTCCTGTTGTTGTCTCCAGTCTAATTTGACACATTCCGTGTGGAGGTCTCAAAGGCCCTGTAAACTCCTTTTGTCCAAAAGCACACTCAAGGATACGGCCTGCACGCCTCACGAGCCCACTCCTAAACTGAGGTTTCAGCCTCGATGCCTTTATTCTTTGCTTTCCCCATCTTCATATTTCGTCAGTCCTCCTCACCTCATTCTTCAGAGAGCTTGCAAATCCACCTGCTTCAGCCATTGTAAGTGCTGTCACTTCTTCCTTCCATGTTGCACACCCTGGACACATTCTGTGGTACAGATCTGCACCCCCTGATCCTGGCTGCCTTCCTCCTGCTCATCCACATCGCCTTCCTCTCCTGCCCACTGGTCCTCCTTCTTTGTAGCACACTTTTTAGGATTAGCCTTCCTCCGAATTAGTCAGCCCTCACACTCATCATTCTGTAGAGGTCTCTAACTTTCCTTCATAACACTTAATTTCAGCTTTCAATTGCGTTGTGTGTGTGTGTGTGTGTGTGATGTTTGTCTTTCCTAACTGGAATGTGTGTTTAACACACTGTTATGTAGTTAACACCCAGGAAGTAGCCAGGATATTTGTCTGTATTTGACTAAATTAGGAACACATGAACAGATCTTAGAACACAGGCTCTGGGCACCTCAGAAATATCCCAGCCCGTATACCTACTGCCAGATCTTGGGATTTTTCCACGACATCATTGAGCTGAATTGGGTGACTCTCAAGTGGTCCTCAGATGTCCATTCAGTTTTCCAGAAATGAGGGGTCCACAGTCCACATGAATCCATATTCTCTGTGGATTTAAACGTCCTCTTAATCGCATTAGAAACTGTCATATTCTAACCCCTGTTTTCTAAACTGGTTAAGTGCCCACTTAGGAATTTTGCTGTAAGAAGGTAAGATTGCAGCTGGCGCCGCGGCTCACTAGACTAGTCCTCCACCTGCGGCGCCGGCACTCCGGGTTCTAGTCCCAGTTGGGGCGCCGGTTCTGTCCTGGTTGCTCTTCTTTCAGTCCAGCTCTCTGCTGTGGCCCGGGAGTGCAGTGGAGGATGGCCCAAGTGCTTGGGCCCTGTACCCACATGGGAGACCAGGGGGAGGCACCTGGCTCTTGGCTTCGGATCGGCACAGCGCGCCGGCTGTAGCAGCCATCTGGGGGGTGAACCAACAGAAGGAAGACCTTTCTCTCTGTCTCTCTCACTCACTGTCTAACTCTGCCTGTCAAAAGAAAAAAGTAAGATTGCAACACAGTTGGGTAAGAGTTAGGTATAAAGCTACAGCCAGTGGCAGTTTGGGTTATTTAATTGATCAAGCTAAGAGTCCATTCAGTGCCTTTTGTTTTGTCAGCGTTCCTACTTTTCTTCCTGAACAGGACAGGTCCTCTGGTGTCCAGTCCCCTCTCCACACCTTTGTCCCTCAGGCATGTCATGTAGCCTCACTGCCTTCCCTGGATTTTTCCAGCAGCCCAGCCTTTTTCCCCCACCACAGGACCTTTGCACCCACGTTCCTTGTGCCTCAAACACTTTACCCAGACTTTGCTCTGTTCTTAGTCATTTGAGTCTCAGCTTCAGTGCTGTCTTCGCAGGGAGCTTTCTTGGATTTTTGATCTAAAGTAACCCCAAGTCGCCTGGGTTGAGCCGTCCGGGGCAGTGGCCCCAGCACTGTGTTCTGGTTATGGACCCGTCACTGCTGAGAGTGTAACTTCCGTGAGGGCTGAGCTTGTTCTCATCTCTGTCCCCAGCTGTTAGGATAGTATCTTGGCTTGCAGTAAGTGCTTAATAATGAATGAAGGACTAGTGACTAACTCATTTTGTCTTTATTAGGATTTGTAATGCAATAACTAAAAGTCATCCACAGAGAAGTGACGTTTACAAATCAGATTTGGATAAGACCTTGCCTAACATTCAAGAAATACAGGCAGCATTTGTTAAACTAAAGCAACTGTGTGTTAATGGTAATTTCACTCATTTCAAATTCATATATGTGTGTGTGTATGTATGTATGTATATAGATATATTTACTATATATATATATAATTGTATGGAGGGTAAAGAATTGCATGAGTTCTATCAGGGAAAGTGATGTTCCTTAAAGATATAGAAATAGATTATATTTAAGGAGAGGCTCATTGAGATTTGTATACAGATTTTATTGTATGAGGATATCAAAATCTAGAAAGTGAGATTTAAGCTGCGTTTTGTTTTGGAGAGAAAATGAACCTGTGATATCGTCTCTGCGTCCTGAAAGGCACATAGAACAGTTTTCTAGAAGCGTCTGCTGAGTGGAGCACCGTGCTACCTTACAGACAGACTTACTTCAAGGCTTTAATGCACAGTTAGTTTTATTTGGGATGGGTGACCTGACCTGGGTATCAAGTTTTCTAATGTGTCTGTTATCAGGTGGCTTCCATGTGCCCTAGGGGTGAGGAGAGGCAGCCTTGACACTTGCCTGGAAGGAGAGCTCTGCAGCCCCATGCCAAGTGTCTGAATACTTGCTCTCTGGGCTGGGCACAGGTGCCACCTCCTTTTAATGGTCAGCCCCCAGGCCCCATAAGCAAAGCCTCAAGAGGCAGCACTGGCAGCAGGGCTCGGGAAGAGAAGCAGAGTGTGGTTTGCAGTCAGGAAGCGGTGAGACAGTGCCTGGGCCTCTGTTCACACAGATCAGGATGGCCAGAATCAAGACACAGGCTGACCAGGAAGGCTGGGAATCGCTCCTCGGGAGGCAGAGTTGGTCAGCCTGTCTGACATCTCCCGGAGTGCAGAGGGAAGTGCTTTGTTTTATGTGATAGAGAATAATAACAAGTCACCTTAGATGTGTATTCTGTGTTACTAAAGTGAAGATTCATGACACTGAGAGCCAACTTTTAAATGTTAGAGACTGCGATGTTATCTCTTACCTCTGATGTTACTTACATAAAATTAAGCTTCAAAAGCCTAAAATGTGTGATTGTGTTTATATATGCCTGTATCTTTAGCCATATTTAAAATTGCCATATTTATTACAGAGCCTTTTGAAGAAACTGAAGAAAAATGGTTATCTTCACTGGAAAGTACCCGGTGGTTAGAATATGTCAGGTTTGTACAACTTCTTTCATTAGCTTTTTATCTTGAAATCATTATAGACTCATAGGAGGTACAAAGATCGTACAGAAAGCCATGGACTCCTCACTTAGCTTCCCACCGTGGTAACATCTTAGATAATGGGAGCACAGCATCAAAACCAGGACATTGGCATTGGTGAGATCTACAGGTACAATCTACAGTCTGACATCTTACTCAGATTTCGTCAGTTTGATGCACACTTCCACATGTGGGTCTGTGCACAGGTGTTTCTACGAGGTTTGACCCGAGACCTAGCACTCAGCTTATCTCAGCTTTCTACATGCCTTCCTTGCTAAATGTAACCATTCCCGGTTTTTTATTTAAAATGAAAGACGGCATGATTCATCCCTTTTCACTTGTACACTTAAGAGGTTATTGTAGTTACTAATTGGCCCACTTTCAATATTTTGCTGTCTTGGGAATAGGCTCAAGAACAGGAGGGGGATGAGAGAACAGTTAATTGATGCAACAGTCAGAACACGCACACGTTTATCAATTAAGTTTCTGTCTTATGAGCATGGGTCATGAAGGGGACACATGCTGTTGGAAAAGTGGCACGATAGAATTGTTGGACACAGGAATGACACCAACTTCCAACTCTTTTTTTTTTTAAAGATTTTATTTATTTAAGAGGTCGACTTACAGAGGGAGAGACAGAAAGAGAGATCTTCCATCCACTGGTTTACTCCCCATATGGCTGCAACAGCTGGAGCAGGGCCTATCAGTAGCCAGGAGCTTCTTCTGGGTCTCCCATGTGGATGCAGGGGCCCAAGGACTCGGGCCATCCTCTACTGCTTTCCCAGCCTATAGCAGAGAGCTGGATCAGAAGAAGAGCAGCTGGGACTAGAACCGGTGCCCACATGGGATGCTGACGCTGCAGGCGGAGGATTAACCTACTGCGCCACAGCACCAGCCCCAAACCTCCAGCTCTAAAAACATGAGTATCTGTGACACAAAATAAAGTGAAGTGCAATAAAGCAAGTTGTACACTTTTGAAATATATTTGTAGTGGAAATCTTATTTTTAACAGTATGTTTCCTTCTCTTTTCAGGGCATTCCTTAAACATTCAGCAGAACTTGTGTACATGCTAGAAAGCAAACATCTCTCTGTAGTCCTACAAGGTAATTAAAGTAATTCCTGAAAATATTGTGACCATTGCGCCAGCCAACCTAGGTGACTGTCCACATTCCAGTAAACTAATCATCTCAGCTGTCTTACTACAGCACTGTCAAACACACTACAGATTTTGCACATTAGAGCCAAACAGTGGCACAAAAACATCTGATTTTCTACCTTTATTAGATACCTTTTATAACCTGGGAACAGTGAATCATCACTTATAGATTAATATTTAGTATTAACCTTATCTCTCCAATCTTGCTGTTTTCTAATTCATACAGATTTGTTTTAGCTTTAAATGCCTCTAACTCTTGGCAGATTGTGACTGAGGAAACAGTTGCACTGCTATGCTAATTGTGTCTAATATAACGTCACTGTACAGCTGGTTCAGTTCATCAGAGGATGACTTTGTAGTGAAAGACTTCACACTACCAGAATGTCTAAGTTTACAGATAAAGTTTAATGCACCATGAACTACTTTTTTATAACACATTCATGTTGCATAGTGTGTTGTCGCTCCCCCTCTTCGTGGAGGAACGACACAGGACCCTGCGCTGTTCTTTCATCTGCTCGGCCCTCCCCGGGTTTGCTGCTGGTTCTTCCCGGGTTGGCTACTATCCCTTCCACCTCCGTGGAAGGGCAGTTCCCCCTGGCCACATTCCCCACTTCCGCAGGGGAGCGGCACACCGCCGGCCGGCTTTCTGGGGGCTGCACAGGTGTTCCCTCAGATGTTCCCCTTAGATGTTCCCCTTAGATGTTCCTGGTGCATGCCGTCTCTCTCCTCCTTTATAGTCCTCCTCCGCCAATCCCAACTCGGCTGCCCACACGCCGAGTATGCTGCTCTCCTCCAATCAGTAGCAAGTCCTACAGTTTATTGGTTGAACTGGAGGCAGCTGTGCGGAAGCTGTTTACTTCTCTCCCAGCGCCATATTGTGGGAGAGCAGATGCACAGAATAAGTCTTAATTCCAGTAACTCAGTCCAGTCCGGGCTGCTCCCCACAGTGTGTGGATACAGGATGTTACTTACGGCTGGAGAAATATTTTTACCAACTGTCAAACAACTAGCTTTAACCAGGCAAAGATGCATAAAACCCTAAAGGGGAGAAATATTCACTACATAAAGTAATTCTTTGATACAAAGTATGTATTTTGATTCACAAATGCAGGCTAAGCCCCCAAATCAGCTTATTTCTCCTCTCAGCCAACGGGTGTTCTCATCTTACGGTAAAGTCCTGCTTACCCTTGATTCTCTACGCATTTATAATGTAAAAGACATCAACAAAAGTGCTAAACCTGTGTTCCTGTGTTTTACTTTTTTTTAAGAGTATGTTTTTGAAACAGTTCATAGAGGAATAATGTACATGCTATAAAATTCACTCATTTTGAATGTACAATAATTTTTAGTAAATACAGAGTCCAGTTTTAGAAATGGTCCATCATGGGGCTGGCACTGTGGTATAGCAGATTAGGCTTCTGCCTGCTGTGCTGAATTCCCATAGGGACGCCGGTTCCTGTCCGCTTGCTCCTCTTCCGATCCATCTCTCTGCGGAAGATGGCCCAAGTGCTTAGGCCCCTGCTTCCACGTGGCGACCCAGAAGAAGCTCCTGGCTCCTGGCTTCAGATTGGCCCAGCTCTGGCCATTGCAGCTATTTGGGTAGTGAACCATCTCTCTCTCTCCCATCTGTAACCCTGCCTTTCAAATAAATAAAATAAATTGCAAAAAAAGAAGTTTCATTACTCCAAAAAGATTCCTGTGTCCCAGCACCAGGCAATAATTAATCTACTTCTTCTTTTTTTTTTTTTTTTTGACAGAGTGGCAGTGAGAGAGAGAGACAGAGAGAAAGGTCTTCCTTTTGCCGTTGGTTCACCCTCCAATGGCCGCTGCGGCTAGCGCGCTGCGGCCGGCGCACCGCGCTGATCCGATGGCAGGAGCCAGGTGCTTCTCCTGGTCTCCCATGGGGTACAGGACCCAAGTACTTGGGCCATCCTCCACTGCACTCCCTGGCCACAGCAGAGAGCTGGCCTGGAAGAGGGGCAGCCGGGACAGAATCTGGCACCCCGACTGGGACTAGAACCCGGTGTGCCGGCGCCGCAAGGCGGAGGATTAGCCTAGTGAGCCGCGGCGCCGGCCCCTACTGGGGTTTTGATAGCAGTGTGTTGAACCCATTGGCCAGTTTGAGGAAAATATTATCTGTATTGAAGTGGCCAGTCAATGAAGTGAATTCTCTCCTTTTATTTAGATATTTCACCAGCAATGTTTTGTGGTTTTTTTACATGTCTTATATTTACTTTATAAACTCTTTAAGTGTTTTTTTATTTTACTATGTATAATTGCTCTCAAATTTCATCTCTAGATTTATGATGTACTCAGTGTGTTACTGTGTTTGGAATCCCTGCAACCTTACTGGACTCATCTATTAGTTCCAATAGTTACTCTGTGAATTCCTTAGGAATCCTAAAGTAGCAGTGTGTTGCCCGCAAATACAGTTTTTATCTCTGAGATGGATGCCTTTTATTTATTTTTGGTGCCTGGTTGCTCTGGCTAAGCCTGCCATCCAGTATAGAGACTGTCAGAAGCCGGCATCCTTGTCTTGTTCTGATGGGAGGAGGAAAGCCCGCAGTCTCTGACGAGTGAGAATGATGTTAGCGTTGTTTGGCAATGCCTCTGATCAGGTCTCCAGCTTGCCAAATGTCTGTCGGGAATAAACGCAGAAATGTGGCAGCTTCTTCCTCTGCGTGTGCTGAGATGATCACGTTGTCCTTGTCTTGTATTAATATACATTACTTTGTCAGCTGCTAACCCATTGTGTCCCACCATCTTATTTAAAGACTCAAGTTGAGGAATATGCCACTTACAGTAACTTTGAAATAGATATGTTGTTGCTGAAGTACAGAATTGAAAACATGGTCTTAATGGGATAAACGAACCTTGGGTTTGGTTGGGATAATTTTGTTTACTTAAATTTCGCTAATATTTTTATATCTGTAATGATAAGGGATAGTGGTTGGTAGCTTTCTTCTGACTTCTTTGGCTAGCTTTAATATGATAATTCTGGTCTTGTTGAAAAAGAATTATAAAAAGAAGGAAATATTTGCTACCCTCACAGCGATAGTAGACAGTCTCATCCCCTCATTCACCTGTGGTCATTACAATGTTGTCAGTAAAAATACTATATTTAGTATCCTTCACAAAACAGCACAGTGATTCCAGAAATATTTTCTGTTACAAAACATTCAAATGTAAAAGGTGTGAGGAATGAGCTTCTCTTACCTGGCAAACACTCTTAGATAAAAGACAGTCCTCTGTTAAATACTAATTTAGTTTATCTAAAAGTCTACTATCTTAGAGTCACTAGAATCCAGTAAAATTTCCTTATGCAAATTGTTTTGAAGGCAGCCTACCAGCGGAAAGCAACTAAATTTCCCCATTGACACACCTTCCCCTTCTCAGCGTTTTTCTGTGCAGTAATTTTTTTCTTTCCATTTTATTTACAGAGGAAGAGGGAAGAGACTTGAGCTGTTCTGTGGCTTCTCTTGTTCAAGTGATGCTGGATCCTTATTTTAGGACAATTACTGGATTTCAGAGTCTGATTCAGAAGGAGTGGGTCATGTCGGGATATCAGTTCCTAGACAGATGCAACCATTTAAAGAGATCGGAGAAGGAGGTAACGAGTCTTAATGCCTTTACAGAAAGAGAGGGGTTTTACTTCATCTAGAACGTCTCAGATTCCTCCGTCCAGGGCTAACTAATGCATTAGAGGTCGACTTGATGAACTGTAGGAAAGAGTATTGTGGCTACACAGGTGAAATTTAAAAAAATTATTGAATTTGTCTAACTTCAAAATTATCTGAAGAGATTCTGCATTAACTCCTCTGCAGAGCAGGTAGCAGGCACATGAGCTATTTTCCAGTCACTTCAGGAGTAACGCACTGTCTGGAGAACGGGCAGTCTGAGCAGGTCGTCCTTGGACAGCTGTGGGCTGCGGCTGCCTTGGATCCGTCGTCAGGCCACAGAAGACCCTGCAGGTGTCTTATAAACCACGTGGGTCAGATTGGTGTTTGCAGGGGTGTTAGAGGAGCACCGTTTGACTCTTGGTATCTCCTACAAACAGCTGCCATTAGCTGCGGCACTTTGGGATACACCACATAGTCTAGAGGCCACGGTCAAACTTTCTACTGAAACTTAGGGAGGATTTCTGGGTAGTAAGCCTACAGGGCAACCAAAGGGTAATCACGGAAGTCAGTTGATTGTTGAGTATTCTTTTTTTTTTTTTTTTTGACAGGCAGAGTGGACAGTGAGAGAGAGAGACAGAGAGAAAGGTCTTCCTTTTGCCGTTGGTTCACCCTCCAATGGCCGCCGCGGCCGGCGCGCTGCGGCCAGTGCACCGCGCTGATCCGATGGCAGGAGCCAGGAGCCAGGTGCTTTTCCTGGTCTCCCATGGGGTGCAGGGCCCAAGCACCTGGGCCATCCTCCACTACACTCCCTGGCCACAGCAGAGGGCTGGCCTGGAAGAGGGGCAACCGGGACAGAATCCGGCGCCCTGACCGGGACTAGAACCCAGTGTGCCGGCGCCGCGGCTCACTAGGCTAATCCTCCGCGTAGCGGCGCCGGATTGTTGAGTATTCTAAAGAATGTTCCAGGACATGCCTTCCTGCATATTTGGCTCTTCCTTGTTCATCTCTCTGCTTTGCCATTTCAGTCTGTTGTACTTAGTAGGCAAATAAGGGTTATGATGTTCGTCAAATATACTTCTTAGGTTTGACATAAGATACGTTTATTCAGTCACAGATCTGTAGCTCAGTGCTTAGATGTTTTCTTATTGATCTCTTCCTTAATATCAGCAATAATTTAGAAATGTGAATGCCCAAAGGACAACACTAGATAACCGCACTGTTTGTATGTGACAGTCCCCCTTATTTCTGCTGTTCTTGGACGCCACGTGGCAGCTGTTAGAACAGTACCCAGCAGCCTTCGAGTTCTCGGAGACCTACCTGGCAGTGCTGTATGACAGCACTCGGATCTCACTCTTCGGCACCTTCCTGTTCAACTCGCCCCACCAGCGGGTGAAGCAGAGCACAGTAAGTGGCCTTGTGTGGCCATGTCTACTTTTTCTTTTAAACTTTATTGAGATATATTGAAATATAGTTAACTGTATATTTAAAACATACAGTTCAAAGCTATTACTTGAAGTTGCAATTTTTGAATAAATTATTTTAAGGACAAAAATATAGATTACTTAATTGTGAAGAATATTTTTCTTCTATGCAAATTGTTCATAATAATCCAGTTTAAATATTCGTATTAGTTTAACCACCTCGAATGTCATGCTTTTGGTATTTATATTTTCACACTTGGGCTGCTAGGTAATAAGACTCTTTCCTCAATCAGTGGAGTAAAAGTTGTAGAAAACAAGGTGATTTCTCTTGAAGAGCGTTGTGGGGAAGAAAGTCCTATGGAGCAGAAGGCATAGGAATGAGCGCCCGTCGGGGGACTAGACTGGGACGCTCTCTTGCTGTATTCTCAGAACCCGTGTGTCACATGGCAGTCCCTGGGTAGAATTAGGAATCTTTGGTCACAAATTCCCTCACCTAAAGGAAAGTGATTATGACTAAGGAGGGTCTCCAGCCTTGTGCATCGGGAAACCATCGAGAAGCACGAGCTGTGTCCTGGCCACGTGTGACCCCTCAGGGCGGCTGGTAACATGCTGCAGTAGCCCGAGAGGAGCGGACAGGGCTCCCGGAGGCCTGCTGGAGACTGTTAGAGGGGCTTCAGGGCCCTCGCGAGGCAGTGCGGCCCGGGGCACGCAGCCTGAGTTCTGGCCCTCGTGTGGGAGGAGTGCCAGCCGCTCAGACCCCAGCCCAGGAACCCAGCTCCTCGTCTGTGAGGGGGACCAGCAGCCTCACAGCTGTGCCTTTGACGGCACTGCAAGGTGTGAACACTGGTTCAACTCCGAAGCACTGTGAGATCACCCTTAACACTGGGTAGAAGGGACAAAAGACAAACTGTAGAGGACAGTAAGGAGCTTATTCATGCTGTGCAGTAGGGAGAACTCCATTACAGGGGAAAAGAGCATCCCACAGCAAGACAGGGCCCGGAGTTTCCCCAGAGGCAGAAAGCCCCGGGGGAGCAGCAGGACAGGGAGCACTGCTGCCTTCCCAGACCCCAGGGCTCGGAGGGACGGAGCACTGTCAGGGGCTGCTTAGGGAAGGGAAGTTTGCGAACAAATGCTGTTCCCCCGAGAGAGCTTGAGCTGCGCACTGTGCCCGGCTCAGAGGCCTCCCGGTCCCCTGCCCTCCCCCCGCCCCGGGATCCCTGCCTGGCTGCTGCCTCCCTGGCTCTCGTCTCCACCTCTCCCTTCCCTGCCTGGCATGAGAGCCTGCACAAGAATGGGCGCCCGGGAAGGCAGCAGCAGTCAGCACGGTGGCAAAGAGGACAGTGACGGGGACAGTGGGCACCCGAGTGGGGCACTTTATGCCCAGAGACGCTTGTTGATCACTTTGGCTTCTTGGGTTCTGGATATGCTGAGATACGATGACCAATAGTTTATTAATTGGGAATTTAAAAAAAAAAAAGCTGTTTCACCTAATTTTTCCTCTCTTATGTCCCAGTGGTAAATAGTTTTAATTTGTCTTTTTCAGAGACTTTTTCTGACAGGTCCTAACGCCAGTCCCGCCCGCCCCTCCCACCTCCCTGGCAGGGGAATGGCCATTGACTAAGAGTTGCCGTTCTTAACACAGTGCTGCCCTCACTGGTAGGCCACAAGCCAAAGGTGAACCCCTTTTTCCACTCTGAGGCCACTTTAGATGCCAGTGGTCAGGCACTGTTGGTGGAACATCTAGCTGTGGAGAAAAATAATTGTAGTTTTCACACTTAAAATAAAGATGCCTGTTCTCTCTCTCTTTTTTTTAAGAGTTTATTTATTTATTTGAGAGGTAGAGTTACAGACAGTGAGACGTAGAGACAGAGAGAGAGGTCTTCCATCTGCTGGTTCACTCCCCAAGTAGTCGCAACGGCCAGAGCTGCGCCGATCCAAAGCCAGGAGCCAGGAGCTTCTTCCGGGTCTCCCACGTGGGTGCAGGGGCCCAAAGAGTTGGGCCATCTTCCATTGCTTTCCCAGGCCACAGCAGAGAGCTGGATGGGAAGTGGAGCAGCCGGGATTAGAACCGGCGCCCGTATGGGATTCTGGCGCCACAGGTGGAGGATTAACCTGCGCCATGGCGCCGGCCCCAACTGTTCTCTATATTCTTCGCTAAGGGCCATGAAAAACATGTTAGGATTGCTGTTTTAATTTCCACTCAGAACAGTACTATTTTTAAAGCAAATGGATTGTTTTCAATCTGCATATGTATGATGAAATCCTAAGTCATTTAAAAAATTGTCAATATTTGATGCTTAATGAATTCTTATTTGGCATAGAAATTCTGGGGGGAGGGTGAAGATATATTTATTTATTTGAAAGTCTGAATTAGAGAGATCTTCCACCCACTGGTTCACTCTCCAAATGGCTGCAAGGGCCAGAGTTGGGCTAGACCGAAGCCAGGAGCTTCATCTGGGTCTCCCACGTGGATGGAAAGGGTCCAGACACTTGGGCCGTCTTCCCGTGCTTTTCCCAGGCCATTAGCACAGAGCTGAATCAGAACTGGAGCCGTTGGGACACATACTGGTGCCCATATGGGATGCCAGCATCATAGACAGTGGCTTTACCCACTACGCCAAAGAAAATTCTTCAAAAACATTTTTTAAAAAGCTCTGTGTGGTAGGTGTTGCAAAGCTTAACCGTGTCCCGATGACTGCAGGCCATCATTCCAGCAGGGACGAGAGCTGGGCTGTGGCATCTACATTCCTTCCTGCTTTCCTCTTCCTACAGAAATTCCTGGGGGTTTTGTAGAAATTTTGGAAAAATTCTTTAAGGTACAGAACAGCAAATAAGAGTCTTCTGCCACCATTTGAATACCCAGTATTGCGGTGCTTCCTCCAGGAGACGTTGTGCCTGCTTCAGTCTGCAGTTCGGGCTGGGCCGTGCTGCCTGCCGGGGAGCCCAAGCCCTGTGCACGGTGAAGGGTACCTTCCTCCAGTGGCCTTGCACTGCTCCCTTGCTCTGGGGGGACCCAGGGCGGCTCAGCCCGCAGCGAGGATCTGATGGTGTCTGTGGGGGAAAGCCTACGTCTCAGGTTCTCACTGGTCGGGGGATGTGGCTTCCTTGGGCTCCTAAGCTGGGTCTCCAGGGCAGGCGTGGCTCGGTCCTGGAAGCGGGAGCACTGCTCTGACGGGTTTTTAATGCTCTAGTTCCGCACATTTCACCTGCTGCATCGAAACAGAAGTCACACGAGGACGTCTTCAGTTCTGTCCTTTCACAAATACGCAGCTGTTTTCTTTTGTAGGAATTTGCTATAAGCAAAAATATCCAGTTGGGTGATGAAAAGGGCCTGAAATTCCCCTCGGTGTGGGACTGGTCCCTCCAGTTCACAGCGAGGGAGCGCGCCCTCTTCCACAACCCCGTCTACATCGGCAAGAGCACGCCTTGCCTACAGAGCAGCTCCATGAAGTCTTTCAGACGGACAAAGGTAAATTCTAGCCGCGCGAGCGAACACCCGATGCCGCCTCACGCAGACACATCTTTCCCGGGGCACACAGCGTTAAAACCGGCCACCGCTAATGCACCTTTCTGAGGAATCCCTCCCTTTCTAACTAAAACGGCGCATCCTAACCTCCTCCTCCCTGCGGCCCGCAGTGCCCCGCGAGCATCTGCCTGCGGCAGCTGTGGCTGTGGGCCTGGGGGCGCCTGCCCCCTGGGCACGGGCAGCTCCCCAGGCTCCCTGGGGCGCGCCGGGACTCGGTTTCATTGTTCTTCGGAGTCTGAGATTTGCACTTGCTGTTGTTAATGGATAGGGTGCACCCCCCCCCCCCCCCCCGTGCAGGCGTGGGTGCGGCCTCAGCAGTCGGTGCTCTGTGCAGTTAAATCCAGGAGTCTGAGATTTGCACTTGCTGTTGTTAATGGATAGGGTGCACCCCCCCACCCCCCCCCCCCCCCCCCCGTGCAGGCGTGGGTGCGGCCTCAGCAGTCGGTGCTCTGTGCAGTTAAATCCAGAGGCGGCTCACAGTGCCACCGAGCAGGCCTGGCAGTGCCCTCGGAGGCTGCAGGCCCGACCGTTTTCAGGATTTGGGCTGACGTTTGCGCCGCACCTTCGTGAGCCTCCCAGAACGGGAAGCCCGGAGAGTAACGCGTCTCTGTTCCGCACAGAAGAGCTACAGCTCCACGCTCAGAGCAGTGCCGTCCTCCTTCCGCAACGGAGTCCTCAGCGACCCGGAGCTGCTGCCCAGGAGGAACTCGCTCGTCCTGAAGCCGAAGCCGGACCCCCAGCAGCAGGCCGACGGCCGGGGCGGCGACGCGGAGCAGTATTTCCGAGACTGGTTCTCCAGGCCGTGCGACCTGCACGGCGTGATTCTGCCCCGCCTCTCGGCAGCGCACATCAAACTCTGGAAGCTGTGCTACTTCCGCTGGGTCCCCGAGGCGCAGATCAGCCTGGGCGGCTTCATCACGGCCTTCCGCAAGCTCTCGCTGCTGGCCGACGAGGTGGACGCGCTGAGCAGGACCCTGCGGCAGCAGCGCGGCGGCGCCCTGGACGCCGGCTGTGCGGAGCCGGCCCAGAGCAGGATGTACTTCCGCGCCGGCGGCCCGCAGGCGCACGCGGCGGGCACCCCCGAGTTCCTGTCGTCCTCCTTCCCCTTCTCTCCGGTCGGGAATCTGTGCCGACGAAGCATTTTAGGAACGCCATTAAGCAAATTTTTAAGTGGGGCCAAAATTTGGTTATCTACTGAGACACTGGCAAATGAAGACTAAGACGTAGGGTTTTCTAGACGTTTTGAGGGATGCTGTACATTTTCTTCTCTAAATTAAAAGTGCTAAGCTAGACATTTAAAACTTGGATCATTGTTATATGTAAGAATAATAGTTGAAATTTGCACTAATATTTAAAAACGAGGAATCATGTTCTTCACGGTTCTAGGTGGAACTTCAGGTCTCCTCTCTCTAAGTGGGCCTCATCTTCAGGGATGGGCAGGCACACATTCCCCCTTCCTGTAACTCATCAAACCAGGTGTTGTCTGCTGTATCCCGCTATTCCGAACCAACCCAGAGAAACAGACATCAAAGTGAATAGTTCCATTGTTTTCAGAAACACCCGGTAAAATCCCCAACAGGCATTCGCAGGCGTTCATGGATTTTTCTGGTCACTTCTGTTATCTGTACTTGAACTCACCTGATGAGGGTTCGGTGTTCTCAGGCCAGAATTTATTATTTCAGACCACGTTGGGACCTTAGATCACTGTGTTTTCAAATCATGAGTTTGCTTTAAGCTACACAGAACTGTAAAGTGACATGCACTGTTAACTGTAAAGATACTATAATTAAACTTGGAAGTGCCTTTAATATTAAGATACAAGTAACACTTTTTAAAACTGGGGAGTTAAAATCCCACTGCATATTGCAAGTAGATTTTTAAAAAGCTTCATATCAACAGCCCGGGGTCCCCAAATCTGAAAGTCTGGGGCGCTGATCCCAAGAGGCTACTCAGGCCCCCCCTCAGTGGTGCAACCCCAGCCGTGGCAGCTGGGAACCATGTGAGCAACTGCTGCGCCGCCTGCACCCTCAGAACCGCGGGGCTCCTGCCGGTCTCTCCAGTGCAGTCAGCTGTCGTTGGCACGTGCAGAGGTCCCTCCCTTCTCAGAGTTCTTGCTTAGGAAGAAAGAGTAGGAGGAGGACAGGGAGCTTCTCTCGGAACACTGCCTCTTCAGAAATAGCCACAGCAGCGGTCTTGAAGCTGAGGGGCAAAGGTGCCTCAGCCTGAGACCCCCTTGGTCGCACACCTGGCGACAGGAGCCTGGCCAGCACCGCAGGAGGCCAAGCCGGAGGTCTCTAGCCCAGGCCGTGCACTGCCCCACCCCCATTCCCTGATTAAAAGACCCACGTGTTTGTTGTCTATGGTCTCCTTAAACTGCTATCTTGAGATTTGGAAGGTTTTTATAGTCAAGTGTCTAGTTAGCTTATTTCCTTTTGTAAAAACAAGTGTTCTCAAAATAGTGTTTGCCTTTATGTGTACCAAACAGATGTATATATTTAAGTTCTTTACCTTTTAAAAATTGTTCGATAATGCGTCTAGATTAACAGGACAGGAGTTCTTATAAAACGTCTTAGGAAATTCAACTTGGGGATGAATCCAGTGTTTCTGCCCACCTGTTGCCTCAGACATAAGGGCTGCTTTCAGTGTGTATAAATGACATCATCACCACCAAACATTTCATGATCCTTGATTGGAAAACGGCCTGATCCCTTTAAAACACCACAGCCTTCCATGCCGTGTAAAGTGTAATAATCATCCTCCCTTTTCAGTAAGCTGCTTTATTATTTCTCATTGTTCTCAATTCATTTTTTGGGTTAAGCATCTATTTCTCTAATCGCTTCCCTCACACATTTATTTCAACTCATTTAGTAATTTTTTAAAATTTGTAAGTTTAAAAAACTAGGTACTAATACTGTTTTAAAATAGAAAATATGCATATTTTTGTATGATAAATGTTGTAAAATGTTTTATTTTTGCTGGAGAGTTGTTGTATCATGATTATTGTGCCACAGGTTATTGTGCATAATATGAAAAACAACTGTGACAGCCTTACATCCGGGCCACAGTAAAGCTGCTCGGCCCCTCTACCTACAGGAAGGACTCTGTGGAGGAGGGGTGCACGTGGCTCTGTACAGGGCTCCACGGGCCGCGGCTCACGGGCATGGCCATAGCCCCGAGTGGAGCCTGGGCTGCTGAGCGCCACACACACGCCAGCCAGCGCCGGACTCGGCAGTGTCGAGCTTAAAGATGTACAGTGTCTTACTGATATTTTATGATGGAGTTTTAAAACCAAAAATGCTTGACTCTATTTAAGGAAAGGATATTAGTTTTTACTAACAGAGGGTGCAAACTGTCCAACACCTGCAACAAAGTCTGCTTGCTGTGGCAGTAACCTCATGGAATTAAAACTTGACCTTGAAAGCTAAAACCTTTGTGCCTAAAACTGATGACTTGAGCTAAGTAGGATGAGCAGGGAGATGACAGGTCTGTTTAACGGATTGAATGTGAACAAAATTGTGACTGCTAATAAAACTTTGACACAAACCCTCTGCTGTCGGTATCAGTGTGCAATCCGCAGGAGCTCAGTGACTGCAGACACACAGGCGTCTTCCCGCACTCACCACACTTGCGTGCCACCCGTTTGCTGTGCACGCCCTCTAAAGTCGGGTGGTGAGCAGCAGCACTCCGAACAGCCCCAGACCCGGCTAAGTGAAGTCCACAGGGATGGTCGCGAGCCACGGCCTCACTGCTCCTTCCAGTCGATGGATGCACAAACCGGGCAGTAACATTTCCCACGAAGGGCTCAGAGTCCCCGGGGGACAAGAACACGGTCCCTGACTCCTGGGCCTGGCTCTTGCCATCCACCATCCCGAATCTGGGCCCTTCCAGCAGTGGTAAGGCACTATCCTGTTCAATTATTATATCAATGTACAAATCACCCCTAATTTACTCATTAGGATGTTTTCTATTAGATAAAATCCCATCCGCTGTCCACACCCAAATGCCTGCACTGGCAGGGCTGGGCCAGGCTGAGGCCAGCGACTCTCATGTGGGTGGCAGGGAACCAGTTATTTGGGCTGTCACTTGCTGCCTCAAAAAAAAAAAAAAAAAAAGTGTGTTTATTTGAAAGGCAGAATTACAGAGAGGCAGAGAGAGAGAGAGAGCTTCCATCCGCTAATCCACTCCTCAGATGGCTAAATAGCTTGAGCTATGCCAATCTGAAACCAGGAGCCAGGAGTTTCTTTTGGGTCTCCCATGTGGGTGCAGAGGCCCAAGGACTTGAGCCATCTTCTGCTGCTTTCCCAGGTCACAGCAGAGAGCTGGATCAGAAACCAGGAGCCAGCCCATATGGGATACTGGTGCCGCAGGCAGCAGCTTTACCCACTACATCACAGTGCTGGTCCTAGTTGCCTCTCTCTTTCTCTCTTTTTTTTTTTGACAGGCAGAGTGAGATACTGAGAGAGAGAGAGAAAGGTCTTTTTCCATTGATTGGTTCACCCCCCAAATGGCTGCTATGGCTGGCACTGTGCCAATCCAAAGCCAGGAAC
Source organism: Oryctolagus cuniculus (assembly GCF_051225735.1). Taxonomy (NCBI): domain Eukaryota; kingdom Metazoa; phylum Chordata; class Mammalia; order Lagomorpha; family Leporidae; genus Oryctolagus; species Oryctolagus cuniculus. The sequence continues at coordinate 12,018,879 of NC_142878.1, read as the reverse complement.
CAGGTGCTTCCTCCTGGTCCCCCTTGCGGGTACAGGGCCCAAGCACTTGGGCCATCCTCCACTGCCTTCCCGGGCCACAGCAGAGAGCTGGACTGGAAGAGGGGCAATCGGACAGAACCGGCACCCCCAACTGGGACTAGAACCTGGGGTGTTGGCGCCACAGGCGGAGGATTAGCCAAGTGAGCCACGGCCCGGCCCCAGCTGCGTCTTACCATGTGCATTAGCAAGAACTAGAATTGGGAATGGAGCCGGGACTCAAAAACCTGGGCATTCCAACATGGGATGAGGCAGCCAAAGCAGCTTTCTGACCACGCCACCGCACGCCTGCCCCTCAGGTCTGTGCTTGCAAGGCCAGCACGCTCCTCCGCTGATCCAGCCCTGCTGCTGAGAGCAGGCACGGACACGCGTCCTAGGCAGGTAAGCAACTTGACGAGAATCTGAATTTTCTTTTTTTAGATTGTTAAAGAGATCAGAATTTCATCTGACCCTCATGCATAAACATAAAACAAGAATGTTTAACAGCTTAAATGAGTAAAGCAGCAGAAAAATCTAGATGAACCAGGCACCTCCATTCCAGCGAGCTATTCTGCGTGAGAACCTGAAGCTGTGCACCACCTCGGGTCAGTTGTTTCCTGAGTCCAGCCTAGCACGGAAGCCTGCAGCTCCTCACATGGCCGCGACAGTGTTGACCTTCTGAAACGTTTATTGCCTACTGTGTAGGATCAGTGCATTCAAACAGCAAGTTTTACAATATGCCAACACTATACAGTGAGTCGTGAAACCATTGGTTTATAACGGACAGCAATAAAAATTAAACACAATACATTGCTTTATGCTTTTGAAAGCCTATCAGTATATGGCCAGAGAGTACTGGTTCTGTGGCTTTCAGCTGAGGCCTTGGCTCTTCGCTCCAACCGCAGCCACGTGGCAGACCTCAACGGCGGCGCCCAGCCTCTGCAGCTCGTCCAGCCAGATCACCTGCTTGGGCGACAGCCGGTCGTTGGGGCCTTTCACTTCCACCAGCTGGAAGGGAAGTTTTAAAAAGTTAGTGTCTCAAGAAAACACGCAGCCATCCCAGCAGGCTACAGTTTTCACTAACATCTGCAAGGGAACTTCAAAACATCTGAAGAAAAATGGAACTAAAACACGAATTTTTGAAATTCATTCGTAGTTGTTTCAAGATGTGCAAATTCCACGAACTTTCTAAGACCCGCCCCCCAATCGTGTGTGTGTATTCTGAATCTGAACATTCGGTAAGAAAACCCCCAGCAGGGCCCTGTGGCGGGGGTGGGGGACAGGCGAGGCCCCCGCAGGCACGCAGGGCATCCCAGGTGGCGTCCACCCCCGCGAGACTGCCCGAGAGTGGCTCTGGGGACCGCGGTGCAGCCCTCGGACGGCGACTTCCGCTCGCACGCAAGCTGCCTCGCGGTGGCGGCAGCGAGGCCTCCGGTTCCGTTGTTAGCTATCAGCGTGACTGGACGTGGACTCAACCCACCTTAAAGCGATGGCTTCGGGAGCTCCACACCACCAGGTCCGGGAGGCCCCCTCGGCAGTGCCGGAAGTCAGCGGCCAGGCGCCTGCACACGCCACTGAGGACAGGGCCGCCCAGGCAGGAGACGAGGTCCTGAACACAAAGCACGGGTGGTGAGCCACGCCCCGCGCAGCCAGAGGGCCCCAGTGCAAACCAGAGCTGCCCTGCGGGAATCCCCCTGCAAGCTCTGGGTCACTCATCGCACCTCTGCCCCGGAGACCCGGGACTGGTGAGGACAAAGGAAGTTGGAGCGAGCGCTCAGGGACAGGCTGCGGCCACTCCCGGAGGCGGAGTCCTGCCGGGCCAGAGCTCCCGCAACAGAAACCCTAACTTGGGTAGAAAAGGCACAACTGGGGCCGGCGCCGCGGCTCAATAGGCTAATCCTCCGCCTGCGGTGCCGGCATCCCATATGGGCGCTGGTTCCAGCCCCGGATGCTCCTCTTCCCATCCAGCTCTCTGCTGTGGCCTGGGAAAGCAATGGAAGATGGCCCAAGGCCTTGGGCTCCTGTACCCGCGTGGGAGACCTGGCTCGGCAGGGGAGACCTGGATCGGCACAGCTCCAGCTGTTGTGGCCATCCGGGGAGTGAACCAGCAGATGGAAGACCTCTCTCCCTCTCTCACTGTCTGTAACTCTACCTCTCAAATAAATAAATAAAATCTTAAAAAAAAATTTTTTTTAAAGGCACAACTGAGGCTTTTTTCCGCCTGAACCTGTTCCTGTCGGTGACACTGGCACCTGAGCTGGGGGCAGGGGTGTCTCCCGCTCTCTCTCATACACACACACGTCTAATCTACAAATACAGGTTCGGGTGGTCCTCTGTACCCAGGGCTTCCACATCCACGGACAGAAAATACTCAGGTAAAAAAATAAATAAACCCCGTAGCAAACCAAGACAGACTTCGACTTGGCCACTATTCCCTGAAGAGTGCGACGTAACAGCTGTCACACAGGAGTTAACGCTGGGTGAGGGCCGAGTACTGTGGCGTGATCTATAGCACCCAGGAGGCCGCCACAGCTGACATGCAGAAGCCGTGGCGCACGCCACAGCCTCGGGCTCCCCACAGGTGGCTTCCACGTGCGTCTGTGCCACGTGTGCCACATGTGCCAAAGTGTGCCTTGCTACAGGTGCCTAAAAGACACTCAGCTCCAGGGAGGCTTGACCAACTCCTGCCACACAGGCGAGTGGTTTACCTGAGCTTGCTGGAGAGAAGTGAACCGATCCCAGCTGACGAGGGCGGCCGCTCTGCCTTCCTGGGCCCGCCACGTGGCCGCCACCTGGGCTCGCAGGCTCTCCGCCGAGGCGTCGTGGATCAGCTGCAGCCTGGCCTCCAGGGCCGGGCCCCGGCTCGCGAAGAAGCTGTCCGTGCACAGGTCCAGCGGGCAGGCCTGCGGGGCAGGGAAGCGAGCTGGCGCCTGCGGGCCTGCAGCCAGCTGCAGCCCTCACAGGACTGTTTGCTACCTACGCAGTCTGGACATGGCCGAGCTGTCCACGTACCCCTCTCACAAATGTGTAAACACGATCGGATGTGTAATCTGATGGAAGAGCACGTTATCAGGCTGGTTATTTAGAGAAGCAACTTGCCCCCGTGGCTGGCACATGTAACAGTTGATGTGACAGCCCTTGGCACGGAGCTGGGCTGAGAGACGCCCAGGGCAGGCTGAAGCGAAGGCTTAAAAACATGTTTGGGGATGACCCTGTGGCACAGTAGGTCAAGCCACTGTCTGCAGGGCTGGCATCCCATATGGGCACCGGTTCCAGTCCAGGCTGCTCCACTTCCAATCCAGCTTCCAGCGGATGGCCTGGGAAAGCAGTGGAAGACGGCCCAAGTGTTTGTGCCCCTGCCCCCACGTGGGAGACCTGGGAGAAGCTCCTGGCTCCTGACTTCAGCCTGGCCCAGCCCTGGCCACTGTGGCCATTTGGAGAGTGGACCAGCGGATGGAAGACCTCTCCCCTCCACCCTCTGCCCCACAACTCTGACTTTCAAATAAGAAAATCTTTAATAAAACACAAAGGTCTGTGGGCTGCAGCAAGCCGGGGTACCTGGTAGGCGTTTCTGAAGACGTCTGGAATCCCATCCATGAAGATGACATCCCACAGGAGGAGGCCGCACAGGGTGCTGAAGGTGGACCCCTCCCCGTGGATCCCTACGACACAGGCACACACAGGCACCCATCAGCTCTGTCTGCAAACACAGCACCCCAGTGCAAGGAAGGAAGAGACACACTGGATGCCCCATTCCAAGGCACAAAGCTGGGTTCTAAACTCCAGTGAGCAGCCTGCACGCACGCCACAGGAGACGGCAGAGGCCCCTCCCAGGCCGCAGAGGCCCTGCTGGGGGCGCTGGGCCGGCGCAGAGTCCACACAGGCAGCCTGAATAAATCCTCTCAACCAAGATCTGCCGGGAGGAGGCGGGGCAGTGCCAGCTGCCCTGCATCCCTGGACTTGGCAGGGACTGTTCTGATTCCTCAACTGCCCAGGCGCCACGCTGCTGCCGCCTGAACGCTAAGGACGCACACACGGTGGGTGGCAGGTGGAGAGAACAGAGGTCAGCTCCCCGTCCTCCAGCAGGGAGGCAGGGGGTCGCCAGGCTCTGCAAGGAAATGGGGAGTTGAGGTACAGGTTCATGGCCGGGGTATCACACCCCTGTCCTCAGCCAAGTTCTCTAGGTTCTAGGCTCATCAGCACACCACAGGGGCTTCTCACTCTTGTACACAAACAGCCGTGAACACACACAGGCAGTGGGCAAACACCACACGCCGACAGTTCCAGCACACCTACACAGACATGCACACACACACGCCTTCCTCCTCTCCCACCAATAAAAAAGAAACCAAAGCGTGTGAAAGGTAGAGAGAAGCCGGCTCAGTGGGGACCAATGGTGCTTTTCTCTTACTGGTGTCACTTCCATCAGTGTCACCAACAATCGTCCTTTGCAGCCTCTGGGCTCCCAGGAGAGACACCCACAAAGACGGGGAGACAGGAAACCCTTCGCCTCCTCAGAGGGACAGAGCTCGTTTGGCAAGGAATTCCAAGCGCTGCTCTCTCCAGCCACTTCGCTGGCCCCTGATGCTCCACCACCCAGGAACACATCCCTCCAGTGCCTCCCGGCGCTGCCCTGCCTCTGGGCCTGCTCACACCCCTCGGAAGCAGCCTGGCCCCCGCCCATCCATCAGGCTCCCCGCAGTCCTCTGGCCCTCCTCGTCCCATGCCCGCCCAGTACCAGCCTTTGGAGAGCAAAGACAGGTCCACGTGCTGCCCCGCCACCAGAGAGCACCGTGCCCCAAGGGGTGGCGGCTCCTGACGGAATGGGAAGATGACCTTGAAAACCCAGTCACCTTCCCCATTCCCACGGGGAGCAGCATCTCCTACCGTGGGCAGAGGACAGACGGATGACAGTGTCCTGCTACTGACAAGCCACCATGCAATGCTGTTCACCACACAGTGGCCGGGTGGGGTGGGGGCTGCCGGCTTACCCTGGTCAAAGCCACTTTGTCTGTAATGCTCGAGGGCCAGCTCCTCCACAGAACACAGGACCGTGGTGGGGGTGGCGCTGTCCCCAGTCTCCATCACAAACACAGACTTGCCCATTCCACGCTGCGGGCACAGCCTACCCGTGATGGTCACCTAGGAGGGCAGCAGAGGGGCACGGTGAGCCTCACGGCAGCTTAAGGCCCTGACACCCTGCCTGCGTCCTGAGGACTCGGCATGCAGGGCTCGTGCCATGAGCCCAACTCTGCTGTCCCGGCCCCAGAGCCACCTCCAGGCCCCAGTGCTGCCAGTTCCCACTCAGGAGTTCGGTCACTTACCTGGGGTGTGGCCAGCCCAGCCTTCCGAGAAGGAGGGCGTGACAGGGACACAGCAGCAACGGCCCTGTCCCTGTCCCAGACAACACTCTAAAAACTGCTGTTAGGCTGCTTCCAGTCAGAATGCATTGAAATCCAAAGCACCAGGGCCGGGGCTGTGGCACAGGTTAGGCCACCACCTGCAAGTTCACGTCCCATATGAGTGCAGGTTCAAGTCCTGGCTGCTCTACTTCCAATCCAGCTCATGCTAACGCGCCTGGGAAAGCAACAGCAGATGGCGCAAGTCCTTGGGCCTCTGCACCCACGTGGGAGAACTGGATGAAGCTCCTGGCTTCGGCCTGGCCCGCCCCAGCCTTTGCAGCCATTTAGGGAGTGAACTAGCAGACAAAAGATCAAGCTCCTCCTCTCTCTAACTCTGCCTTTCAAATAAGGAAATAAACACATCCGATGCGCCGAGGACACCGACTTACATGCCTGACCTCTCCCACGGTTATCTCCGGGAGCCCACGGAAGAGGCACCGGTACTTCTTACAGCCTGCAGACTCTCGCAGGCGCACGGCTCTCTGGTAGAGGGACAGCCGGTGTCCTGTCCTGACGTCTGGGTCTGCCAGCCCTTCAGCAATGCACTTAATGGCCTAGCAAACAGCAAAATCACACGTTAGGACCTGTGGCAGCTTCCACTAGTCAGCTTGACAGGAAAAACCACTGCTAGTTATTCAATATTGCTAGTTAGCAAATGAGTGACAAGCACTTCTAGACGTGCAGGCCGTATCCTGAGACCTGCCGCTTTGAACACACGATCCGCTCCGGGCCAATGTCTACGCGTTAGAGCACAGCTGGCCTGCTGTTCGCATGGGCCCTGGATCCCTGTCGCTACCACCTCCGAGGACGGGACCTCAGGGACGCCTGTGCTGCGGACTCGAGAGGAAAACCTGGCTCAGTGGCTGTCAGGATCACCCGAGAAACTTTTAAAGGCAACTGTGCACCCAGCCCTGGTCCACAGATAAGAATCTGCAGCGCAGGGGCCAGGTGTCACACACCAGCGTTCCAAGGTCAATCTCACAGGCAACCAGGACCCAGAAGGCTGGTCCAGATTCCTTATTCCCAGGGAGTGGAACCCAAGGTTTAGGGGAACTACTTGTACCAGGACACTTGAGAAATCAGTGAAAAACAGATGTTATGAGAAAAACTATGGGGGGCCAGTGCTGTGGCATAGCAGGTAATGCTGCCGCCTACAGTGCTGGCATCCCATATGGGTGCTGGTTTGAGTCCTGGCTGCTTCACTCCCAATTTAGCTCTCTTTTATGGTCTGGGAAGGCAGCAGAAGATGGCCCAAGTCCTTGGGAGACCCTGTACCCACGTGGGAGACCCTGCACCCACGTGGGAGACCCAGAAGCAGCTCCTTGCTCCTGGCTTCGGATCGGTGCAGCTCCGGCCATTGCAGCCATCTGGAGAGTGGACCAGTGGATGGAAGACCTCTCTCTCTCTTTCTCTCTCTCTCTTTCTCTCTGCCTCTGCCTCTCTGTAACTCTGCCTTTCAAATAAATAAATAAATAAATCTTTTTAAAAACCCAAAAAAGTAAAACCAAAAAACTATGGGGCTGGGTCTGGCAGAGCAGTGAGGAGGCCTCACTCGATACCACAGTACCTAGATTCTAACCTCACTGCTTCCCAGTCCAGCTTCCTGCTAATGCCCGCTCTGGGAGGTGGCAGCTGATGGCACAAGGAGTTGGGTCCTTGTCGCCCACAATGGAGACGTGGACTGCGTTCCTGGCTCCCAGCTTCAGTCAGGCACACCCTTGGTTGCTGCAGGCATCTGGACAATGAACCAGTAGAGAGGAGCTCTCTGCCTGCCTCTCAAATAGATACTAGATTTATACTTTAAAATCCACCAATTCTTCAAATACATTTGGTGAAAAATGTCCATTTTTTTAAAATAGCTAAGATATGGAATCATCTCAAATGTCCATCAACTGAAGACTAGATAAGGAAATTATGGGATATGTATACCATGGAATACTACATAGCAGTTTAAAAAAAAAGGAAGAAATCCTGTCATTTGCAACAAAATGGATGAAACTGGAAAACATCATACTTAGTGAAATAAGCTAGTCCTAAAAGGACTCCCTGATCTGTGATAACTAATAGAGCACCTTACAGGTCATCTACAGAGTGAAATTGACACTTTGAGACACAATGACTCTGAACAGCCCTTGTCTTGACTGTTGAGGAGCAGTTTTGTCTTTTTTTCATACAATTTGTTGAACTCTTTACTGAGTACAGAGCTAATTGTATGTGTACAAAGTTAATTGAAATCAGATCTTTGTAAAAAAGAAGAATGGGCATAGGAGAGGGAGGAGGAAGAGGGGTAGGAGGGCAGGTATGGTGGGAAGAATCACTACGTTCTTAAAGTTGTATTTATGAAATGCATGAAGTTTGTAGCCCTTACTTAAAAGGTTTCTAGACAAACAAACAAACAAGTATGCTTCTTGGAGTGCAGTCCATGTTGCTCAGACAGCCTGTGACTGTCTCACCCACTGCTCCTCTGCAAACAAGGCAACAGTCACCCTCAGCAGGGACTGCGAGTGTATTCCCTGCCATGGCCTGGAAAAGCAGCAGAGGAGGATGGCCCAAGTGTCTGGGCCCTGCCACTCACATGGGGGGATACCTGGAAGAAGTTCCTGGCCAGCCCTGGCTGCCGCAGCCATGTGAGGAGTGGGTGAGCAGATGGAAGATGTCTCCCTCTCTCTTTCTCTCTCTCTTTGTAACTCTGACTTTGAAATCAATGAGTAAGTCTTTTAAAAAAGGCAAGAGCTCACCAAGAGGCTGGGGGAAGAGAAGGTGGGGAGGGGCTGTTCACTGGTTCTGACCAGGAGAGGCGGCAGCAAGGTGAGGGTCTGCCAAGCTGGAGGCACCTACAAGCCACTGCCACCACCCCCGCCCCGAGGGCGACTCTATGCTACTTATCACAACACCCCCTTCTCTGAGATGCACCTGCTTTATCTGGGGGGAAGAGGCCATGAAAATACGCGTGTGAAGCTCCACACGGAACCTCCGGAGGGACCACAGAACCTCGGGTGGCTTCTCTCCTGCAGAGGCAGCCCCTCGGAAGCAAGGCCAACAGCTGGGTGCTCGCGCTCTCTCTTCCACCAGACCACAACTGAGGGGGTGCTGGGGCGCTGCCCCCCCCCCCGGCCCACTGCCCAGTCTGTGTGGGGGCAACCTGCATTCATGCACGTGTGTGTGTGTTCACTTTCTTACCTACTGAATAAAACTGACCTTATTCACATCAGCACTAAGAATGCTTTGTGCTTGGCAAGAGCCCGGGGTGAAAATTAATGCCCCCACCCCGCTCCAGTTCTGGAGGGAGGAGCAGCCAGCGGTGGTGGCCGAGCAGCACTGACGCCACTGAACGGGACACCTGAAAACTTAAGGCGGCAGATTTTATCTACGTTATACTGTACTACACAACAGAAAAAGGAGGGGGAAAGGAAACTTAAAAATCAGTGAGGGCTCAGGCCACCAGGAGGTAAACGGCCGAAAGAAGTCAAGACGTGAGAATGTGAGGCTGCAGCGGGCTCGGCAGAGCTGAGGGCAGGGGTCTGGCCACAGGAGGGCATGGCCGGCCGGCCGCACCCCTCCCCTGGGGCTGCGGGACCCTGCAGGAAGCAGCGCTCTGCTCTCAGGCTCTGCTGGGGATGGATACAAAGCACGTGGGAGGCAGGAACACACTGCAGGGATCACAAGGGCCGCCAAGGCGACTGCGGGGCAAGGTTCAAGGGAACGAGGGTGTTCTTCCCATCAGTCTCAAAATCCAGCTCCGTGCAGGTCCTCCCTGTGAAGGCCAGACTACTCCTAACGCAACTGTGAACACAGGGAAATCTGCAAAATCCGAGAGCCCGCATGTCACTGAAAGTACGCGGCAGCAACACTCGGCGTTTTCCATCCCATACTTGGTTCTGGGCTAACAGGGGCTTCCTCCTGCTACGTTAGCTGCTGTAAACACGGGCAGGACAGGAAGCCCGCGCCCACTCCAGGGCCGCTCCCCAGCACACTGGCTCACAAGGCGCTTGTTCATTTAAGGCTGTCAAGCCATGTCACAGTTCCACATTCCGTGGCCAATTTTTTCCACGCCTACATCACCCTGCTTCGGTTAATGGGCCTCTGGAAAAAACCAAAGCTCCCAGCAGCACAGTGCCCTCCATTCAACTCCTGGCTGGCTGGGATGAAGACGGGGAGTGGAACTCCAGGCAGCCGCACAAAGAGCCACTGTTGCTGGGCTCAGGGCCGCAGCCTCGGGGCCCTGCCCTGCTTTCCTCCCCACCCTGCTTGTCCTGGAGGCAACCAATCCCTCCGCTTTCAAGTCCCTAAGATCCCACCCCAGGCACACAGGCACTGGCTAGAAAAACCAGCCTGCCTGACATCCCAGCAGCACAGCAAATCCACCTGGAATAGGACAAGCTGGGGAACCTACTTTCATCCATCTTTCTACCTGGAGGCTCCGTGCAACAAACAAATAAAAACCACCTTTTGCAAAACTAAACACCTTCCTTGAAGGCACCTGCCCAGGGCTGAGGCATCGGACTCTCCCTCTCCCCCAGTCCCCAGACCCTAAATCCTAAGTCCCAGTGCAGAGTCCACTGCCAACCCATCTCCCGAATCAGCAAGCAGAAGGCAGCTGTCTCCCGTCTTCATGCTGATGCTTCCCTTACCGCCCCTGGGCTTTCTTCTGGGCTTGCAAGAATTCAGACAGAAGAACATTCATAAAATAAATGTTCTCGTTACAGTGACATTTGTTAAGGATTTAAAGTTCGCTAAAAATTCACATGGGAGTATAAAGAGCCTAGGGTGTGTTTTGCTACGAGTACCAGTTCCAGGCGCTTCAGGTGCTGGTGCAAGTTCAGGGCCAGGCGATCCCACCACCGGCCTCTGCTGTCAGGACAGTAAATCTTCTGAGACAAAAGGCTCTCGAGCTCCTTGACAGCTTCCTACGGCGACAACAACAGAGAGCGCTCAGGAGCTCCCGAGGCAATCCAGTGTAATCACATTTAGAAGCTAAGAGGATCGGCTCACAGCTTTCCACCCTAAACCACGGCCAAGGACCTGGGGCTCACAGGGTGGAGGCGGCCATGCCCCCTGGAGTGGCCGTGGCACCCTACATCCCCACTTTTCACTCAGGCCCCTGCCTGCAGGTGCTGAGCCTGGGCATGAGGCTCTCGGCAAGCCGTGGCAGCCCGGGTGGAGCCACACTCGAGTACGCTCAGGGCTGGCAGACCTGCAAGCTTCCGAGAACCCAGCAGGTACGGACCGGTCGTAAGAGGGATCTGGGGCAGGCAGGACAGTAAACAGGAAGTCTGCAGCCAAACAGCCACCTCCACAGGGACTCCTCCGGGCTGCACTGATGGACAGCGTGTTTGGCCATTCTAGATATTAACCTTCTGTGGTTCTTGAATCTCTGTGGAACACGAAAGGTTTGCCCCAGAAGAAGGCGTAAGCCCACACCCAGCACTGCGAGAGTCCGTCTGGGGCTCCCGTCGGGGTCTCCAGCGCCCCGGGCAAGAGCCCACCCGGCATCCTCTGTGCGAATCGCTGCTTTTCAGCAGGCCAAGCATCTCTAATCGAACCTCAAAACCCAAAACGGGCACTTCAGCACGGAACGCTCTGGGTTTTGGAGAATTCTGGATCTTTGGATGAAGGATGCTCAATCAGTAACATTGAAACAAGTATTTCAAAGTCAGAAAAAACTCAAAAATCTGAAACATCTGAAACACTCTGACATTTCTGATAACGGATGCTCAACCTTTATACAAATATCAAACACAACAACAACAAAAAAAGTGAAATAAAGCAATTTCACAATGTTAGTTTTAAAGAAAGGAGATTTCCTATTTGAGATTATAAGTTATTTCCAGAGAATGCGTGAGAGCTGACGAGGACGCATAAGGAGACGTGAGATCTCCACCTCTAGGGTTTTGGGAGACCCCCTAGAGCTCACAGCGAGCTCCGAAAGAGACCCAGGCTACAGCTAGAGACCCTGGCTGGGGCAGGGAGACACACCGTCCAGCAGAGACCCCCAACACGTGAGCAAGCACGTCTCTGGCACCTCTTCTCTGCTTACCCGAGAGACAGCAGGTTGCCTGCGTTAAATGACTTTCGTCCACTACTGTGAGCTGACTGAGTGTGTGGGAACTGCTGGGAGCCCGGCAGGAGGTCCCTCAGGAGGAAGGGGCGGGGCCTCACACTCACCTCATACAGGTGAAGTCTCTGCAGTACCTCCACCATCCGAGACAGGATCCTCGTGTAAATCCACCCAACGGTGAAGCACCGCAGAAAGAGGGGCAAACCCTCGTGGTACCTAAGACAGAAACGTAGTTTAACAACTCCACGCAGTGACAAAGGCGACAGAATTCCTATGTTTCTAAAAGGTATACTCTAACACAAACGCTCCTTGCCTGACAAGGGGGTACATTCTGATACGCCCATCATTAGGCTGGAAGGATGCTAACTGGGAAAGGCACTGAGCGCACCCCGCCTGCCGCACAGGACGGCCTGGCACACAGCACGCGGCCCAGTCCTGGCTGCTCCCCCTGGGCACCACGAGAGGTTCAGGCCTGGGTCTAGCCTGGGGAAAGTCCAAGTGGGCTTCCTGCAGAACACATCAGGCTCTCTGACCACTCTGAAGTTGAAAAAGCGTCCTCCAACCTCTCTAAGTCGGGAAGTGCCTGTGTTTCCAGCTGTCTGGAGCACACACTGTGCTCCCACAGGCGGCCACTGCGTCCCCGGTTGTTGAGACAGTGGAGTGAGCGGACAACAGCGGGCTAAACCCTGGGCCTGCCTGTGGTTTTCTAAATCCTGCGAACGAAGAATGGTTTTTACCTTTGAAAATGGTTCAGTCAAAAGGTGAATAGCACTGTGCAGCTGTGAAAGCTGTAAGAAACCTGAACCCCAGCGTGCACACCGGAAGTGCCCTGGAGCCCAGCCATCCTCTTCTCCCGCACTGCAGGGCACAGAGCAGTTGCCGCCCCCGAGCCCCTGCGGGCTGCCTGGTCTTTCTCATCAGCCTCGTTCTCCAGGAACCCAGCCTCCTGGCTATGATCGTTAAGTCAGTACTTTATCTCGTTATAAAATACATATCCTAGCCGGCGCCGCAGCTCACTAGGCTAATCCTCTGCCTGCGGCGCCGGCACTCCAGGTTCTAGTCCTGGTTGGGGCGCCGGATTCTGTCCCAGCTGCTCCTCTTCCAGTCCAACTCTCTGCTGTGGCCCGGGAGTGCAGTGGAGGATGGCCCAGGTGCTTGGGCCCTGCACCCCATGGGAGACCAGGAGAAGCACCTGGCTCCTGGATGCAGATTGATGCAGCACAGCCATAATGGCCATTTAGGGGTTGAACCAACAGAAGGAAGACCTTTCTCTCTGTCTCTCTCGCTTACTGTCTAACTCTGCCTGTCAAAAAAAAAATATATATATATATATCCTAAATGTGCTTTTTAAAGAGGCATCTGCTAATACTAATTTTCCTTAGCATTATGTAACAAAGGAAAACAAATACTAAAGGTGTTCAACATCAATCCAACAGAACAGAAGGCCACGTGCTGTGGACTTGGACCTTTAAAGGTGAACGTTCACTTGGTGTGGCCTTTTTCAGTTTCCACCAGAACAGACCTGGTGCCTGTCCCGTGCCCTGTCCTGGGCTCGCTTCCCTCACATAAATGCAGCTGGACCAAGCGAAGCCACTCACAAGGACGGCGAGCCAAAGCCCAGTGTTGGCTTATGTGCGCTGTCGCGAGCACGGGAGTGGGAGTTTCATAAAATTCTCTTAAACTCTCAGACCTGTGCTTGTTTCCCGCTGCCCTCGGACTCCATGAAGAGCGAGCAGCAGACGCGAGCGACGCCACGGCTGTCTGACCGCAGAGCCAAGGCAGAACGTCGGTCACGAACAACCACAGTGGCCGCACCAGCTCGGTCAGGAAGTAAACTGTGGCAGGTACCTAAAAAGAAAACCTCTCACCTCAAGGAAGGGTGGTCTTTCAGCTCACTCCACTCCCGTTTTGCACGCTCAGAGAGCTCCCTAGCTTCTTCCCAGTTCCCGTTGGCCATGGCGGTGGAGATGTCGCTCAGCATGTGCACGGCCGCTGCGTACCTGGGGGAGAGGCAGCCTCAGATGGGAATGAGCCTTTCCACAAGTTACCCCTCCCCAGCCACAAGAGTGATCCTGAGGGAACAGGTCGCTTCGGAAACATCATCATTCCCAACGTCTGGCACGCCTTCATTCCATCATTCGACAACCTGGCTGCAGCCATGCCAACATGTGATCTCCTGTGGATTTACACTAAGATTAGATTTGATAACCTGAATCATTTGCAGTCAGAGGTAGCCCGAGGATGATGCCCAACCAAGCTTTTACTTAGGATGTTTCAAAACTAACTTCAGGAACATTCTATGGGCGATGCGGATGCTGAAATGTTGGCCTGCGTTCAGCCGCAGACAGACAACTTCTCTTTGCTCCTTTAGATGCAAAAGCAGACATTTGACCGAGGATTCTGTACCACTTTTGAGTACATAATCATTGCTTTGGACTCACAGCAAAGCATGCATTACCGATGTGTACAGACATGCAGATAAGAGGAAAAGAAACTGCCCGTGTGTAATGTCACTCACAAGCTGTGAGACCCAATGCTTTGGTGGTCTGCCACTGCACCACTGCGGGGCCACTAAGAAGAGGGTGCAGCAGAGACACTGAGTGGAGGCTGCCACGGACGGGCAGGAGTGCCCTCCTCGCCCCGGCCCCGCACTCGGTCAGAGCAGCCCCCACACACTCAGCATTGCAGCTTAATCCAAGGGGTGGGGGGACCCTACCACGCCTCACCTCCTGAGGCCTCCCTGCCACGGGCCAGCTCTCATCACCTCTGGACTCACGCAGGAAGACTCACCCGCATCTGCCCCAAACCTCCCCCTGCTGCTGTGGAACCACTCAACCAGGGGCGGCCGCCTCTTCCCGACTGCCCGGTGAGGGGTGGTACATCCTCAGCCCTGGGCATCCTTCCTGCCCACTCGGGCTCCCTCATCATCTCCCTCCTCCGTGGAAGCTGCTGAGGCCTTGGGCAGGGGCGGGCTGCTTCTGTCGACTCTGGGAGACGCCACCTGGGTGCCCTGCTTTCCCTCCCTGTCTCCCATCCATGACTCCAACACAGCACACGGGCAAGGACACACAGAACACTCAACCTTGAGACCTCCTGGCCAGCAACCCCTACCTCCATCTCCTGCTACTCACATGCCCCCGGCCACTCGGAACCTCCTCCTCAGTGACCGTCGCCCTCAACAACCCGACTGCGAGCATTTCACCCGCTGGCCCTCCAACCCTCGCAGCCCTGCATTGCTGGCAGCGATTTCCCCGGCTCACAGGCCCCCAGCTGGGCCCGCACTCCCAGCGGGAACCCAGTGTCACGCTCCTTGGGAACAGCACTGTCCACCTGGGCCACCAGGCACGGGCACCTCTTCCTCTTGGCCTGTCTCCAGGGCCCTGAACTTTGCTTAAAAAAAATGACAGGGCCAGGGGACTGGCTGCACTGAGCCAAGACCACAGGTTTCCAATGTGCAGGTACTTCGTGCTGCAGCTCAGCCCACCCCGCAAGACGGCTTCCTTGTCATTTTGCTTCCCCAGCCACGCCAGGAGAGGGCCTGAGCTCCCATGGCTGCAGGCCCCGCTCTGCTCACGGCCCCTCCTTTGTCCTCAGCCCTCTTGTGCACACCTGCCGCTCTCCCTCCCGACAAACACAACTCGAGGAAACTGCCTCGGCCTCACGCTCACCACGCATGGAACCAGGTGCCTCTGGAGCTGCCCCTGCCCAGGCCTCCCACCGCACACAGCTGGCTAAGCCCCGCCTCCTTCCGCCCCAGGTGTGCCTGCCTCTCTGCTGACTTCGGGCCGATGGTCTCTCATCCTTGAGAGGCTTCCTGCCAGCCCCCAGCATCCCTCCCGCATACCAGGCTGCTCCTCCTCCCCCTGCTCTCCGAGTGCAGGCTCCTACTCTCCGTCCTCCTCAGGGCCCCGTTCAGCTCCACAGCTTCCAGTGCCCCCCGCATGCCAGTGACTCCCAGAGTTCTCTGGAGGCCGAATCCCTCCCTGAGCAGCTGACAGTATGCCCAACACCAGAGGGCAGTGTCACCTGAGCGGCTGCTGGCACCCCACGAACTGACCCCAGTGGAGTCACCTCCGTCCCCCCATCAACACCTTGGCAAACACCCGAGCCTCCAGCGATCCGGCCTTTCCTATGCCCCCATCGAATCATGGTCAAGCCTTTTCCACTCCCCGTCTTTCCCAGACTGATTCCGTCTCCACTGCTGCCAGCGGCCCAGTCGTGGATGACCGCTAGCACCCTGCACTGAGGTCACCAAGTGCAGCCAGCCCTCCTGCAGCTCCTCTTGCTCACAGCCCACAGAACGCGTCTGTGAACGCCTGAGACAGCCACTCACCTGCCCACGTGCTCAGAGACTCAGTGCTCACCCGGGCTTCTAGGGCGAGGACGCTCTGGGCCCTGTGGTCCTGGTCCCCGCAGAACCTGCCTTGCACTACTATTCTGGGGAGTTAGCCACAGTCTTCTGAGTTTCTCCAGCTCGGCAAGGTCTGTTCTGCCTCAGGGCCTGTGCACCACTCACTCACCAAGCCCCGGCAGGGCCGGCTCCTTCCCATTCTCAGGTCTCACGTCAACGTCCGCTCTCCAGGGACACTGCCTGAGCCAGTCTTGTCCCAGCACTTGTCATTCCCTATAACATGTCCATCTCCCCAGTGAAATGCAGCCCATGACAGCACAGACGCCATCTTGTTTGCTGCTGCAACCCATTACCTGGACCCACAGCAGGTACTCAACACTCACTCATGTTTACCGAATACACGAGGAGAAAGAAAACAGGACCAATCATGTCAAGTAAAGAGGTAGACGAAGGGGCTCTGAGGCCAGCTCTCCTGTTACCACGTGTTTGGTATCATCCTGCAGTCAGTGAAGTCCAAATTCATTTCCCTGTTAAGGCATTTTGCATAATGAAGAGTTTTAGTTATTCCTATTACTTAAAGCACACCTACTTACTAGAAAGAATGTGGGATGGCTTATTTTCTATCCCCAGGCAAACTACCCCACCCCCTGCAAACTTTGAGTGTGAATGATTTTGTGCATCACAGAAGTGAAAAGCAACTGCCTTAGATGCAACAGCAGTAGTGCCAGCCTAACCCTAACATGTGCTAGCACTCCCCGGAGGCCGGCTCTAAGCACGTCACATGCGTCATCCACGCACCGGTAAGAATGTGCTGTTACTTGTCCCACTGTACGGGAAACACTGAGGCACAGTGTGGCATTGTGGCCCAGGAGTGCAGCGAGCCTGGCACTTGGCTGCAGAGTCACATCTCCAGGAACAGAAAACACAAGCCCACTAAAAATGAAACCAGAGTAAGAGGAACTGTCACTTTAGGAGACCTGGCTTAAAATGTTCCCCTCAGTGAGCAGAAATGAGATACTGAGCCCTCTAATAACGAAGGCAAAATGGCCTGCAGACACTACCTTTTGGTCCTGCTTTCATCCAATCATTTCAACCGCTAACTTCTAAAAGCTCTTCTAGAAATACTGAAGGACTTTCCTAAAAGCAGACGTCAGAGTGAATTTCAGTTAAATTTCAGTCAGAATTCTTTCTTTTAAAATTTTTTTAAAGATTAATTTGCAAGGCAGAATTACAAAGCGAGAGAAAGAGAGAGAGGGAGAGAGAGAGAGAGTGAGTCTTCCATCAGCTGGTTCACTCCCTAAATGGCTGCAATGGCTGGAGCTGGGCGGATCCAAAGCCAGGAACCAGGAGCCTCCTCCGTGTTTCCTACATAGCCGCAGGAGCCCAAGGACTTGGGCCATCTTCTACTGCTTTCCCAGATATTAGCAGGAAGCTGGATCGGAAGTGGAGCAGCCGGGACTTGAACTGGCATCCACATGGGATGTACATCACAGCATCACAGGCGGTGGCTTAACCCATTAGGGTGCAACACCAGCCCTGAGTCAGAATTCTTTAGGGTGCAACACCAGCCCTGAGTCAGAATTCTTTTTTTTTTTTTTTTAGAAGATTTATTTACTTATTTGAGAGGCAGAGAGAGTGAGAGTAAGAGAGAGAGAGAGAGAGGTCTTCCATCTGCTGGTTCACCCCCAGATGGCCACAATGGCTGGGGCTGTGCCGATCCAAAGCCAGGAGCCTGAGCTTCTTACGGGTCTCCCACATGGGTGCAGGGACCCAAGAAGCCATCTTGTACTACTTTCCCAGGCCATAGTAGAGAGCTGGATCAGAAGTGGAGCAGCCAGGACTCGAATCAGTGCCCACATGCGACGCCAACACTGCAGGCAGCAGCTTTACTCACTACACACAGCACCGGCCCCCAGCATTCTTAAATCAAGAACCAAAAGGACCACCATAGGATACCCAAATTCATTTTTCTTGAAAAAGGTATTTTTTTTAGGATATTCAAGTATTTCTTCTCTATAACACCCACACTATTTTTTCTCCTCAGACCTACTTTTGCTGATCACACCACGTTTTCCCCAAATCCATGTTCTAATATAAACTGGTGAAAATTTCTAGTTCACCACATTCGTAATTCTGATACACAGTACACAAGTTATCAGCTTCATCTGAAGTGACAGCACTCGGACAACATTCCTCACAGCCCAGTTCACGCCAACAACACACGGAGGCGCGTCTGTTAAATGCCTGTATTTTCAAGACACTCCTGGTACAGGCCTTAGGCCTACTGTTTAAGATGCCCAGGCCCCGCATCAGAGTATGGGTTTGATTCTCAGATCCAGATCCTGACCCCAGCTTTCTGCTAACACAGATCCTGGGAGGCAGTGGCGATGGCTCAGTAATGGGGTTCCTTCTACTCACGTGGGAGTCCTGGCAGTGAGCGCCAGCTCCCACTGCCAGCTTTGGCCCCAGCCATGACTATTTCAGGCACTCCAGGAGGAGGCAATGGATGGGAGCTCTTTCTTTCTGTCCCCACCCCCCCACATCTCTCTCTGTGTCAGTCTCTTGAATAAAAAGTAAAATAAAATTTAAAATGCTCCTTGCCAAAGCTATTTGAGAACACAAATCAGGGAACGTCCTTTTTAGCTCTAACTCAAAACAATGATTTTGGCAACCTTAATCGAAACACAGTTCTGCAGTCTCCTGTCGTCTTAGAAATGCATGTAAGTAAGACACAAGACACATCCGATACTCTTGGCTGTAGAGTTAATGCTCTACTTTAGCTAGCAGAAAAATAACAGCTTTTTGCTACACTGTACAATACACAGATATTACAGTGAATTAACATTTCTTACCTGATAAGGTCTTCCCTGTCTTGGAAGATTCGGGTTTTCCGGTTGATGGTGTAGCTGGGAAACTCCAGTCGGCCAAGGTTGACCAACAGGACGGTGGAGAGCTGACCCTGACCTCCACAGGCCGCTTCTTCATCTTCCACAGAGTCGGTCAACGAGAAGAGCAGCAAGATCCGGGAGAACACAGCCCTGGGGCCTGCACACACTCGCAGCGATGGACCAGCCAAGTCCTTAGCTCTGAAAAATGTGCAACACAGAACTTTCTTTCCGGTTCACAAGCACTTGGATACCAGACCTCACAAGTTATTTTCAGCTAAAATAAAGAGAAATGGCACTCATTACTCTAAGCCCAAAACCAAGTCTACCACTGCCACCTGTG
Source organism: Oryctolagus cuniculus (assembly GCF_051225735.1). Classification (NCBI taxonomy): domain Eukaryota; kingdom Metazoa; phylum Chordata; class Mammalia; order Lagomorpha; family Leporidae; genus Oryctolagus; species Oryctolagus cuniculus. Next base: position 11,999,825 of record NC_142878.1, on the reverse strand, counting down.
GTGCTGGAGCATCACTCAAGTTCCCAGGGGCCACCAAGAGGATGAAATGAATCTCCATCTCCAAATGGTTCCACACAGAGTGGGGTTCAATAAGTCTCTCCTTAGCCACCACTGCCCATGCTGGGTGCGAACCTTCAGAACACCAGGAAAGCTTTCATAAAGTGGTGCTATCTGACATCACCAAGTCTCCATTTTTGATTCATGCAATGATTTATATTACATAGTTATTTAAAATGTCATCCTCAAAGGTTCTTGTTAAGCATCGGATTTTGTAAGAGGAAGCGACATTTGGCGCTACTCTGACGCGCAAAGCGCTCCAGGAACATCTCCACCCCAGCGTGGCCTCGGAGCAAATTCAGTTCACCTCTAGCTTCTGCAAGGTGGGCTTGGACTAACTTCCGGGCCATGTGGACCCTCTGAGCCCTAGCATCTACAGCAGGACTTCTCACCCAGCACAATGGACACTTGGTCAGGCTGGAGACCAGGCGGTGGGGGACCAGGTGGTGGGCGGGAGCCAGGGGAGCTGTCCAGTGTATCACAGGATGCTCGGCAGCGTCCCTGGCCTCCGGTCACAAGATGCCATGAGCATCACCATCTCTCGCAGTAACAACCAAAACTAACCACAGATGATGCCAGATGCCCCAGCTGAGAACCCCCTGACCAGTGGAAGACCCGGTACCCCATCACAGAAACTACTAGGCCAGAAGCAGTGCGGCACCCTTGGGGGCACTGCAGGGTCAATGCCACCATCAGAGTCCTGAGAGCAGAGGGGATGGCGTTTTACTACAAACCACTCATCCCAGAAACTGCCACAAGGGCTCATTGCCTCCACCTCCCTGCGGAGGCCCAGGGGTGGCCCCTGTGGACAGTCTCTGGGCCACGAATGGAAAGTTACACAGGCAAGGACTGAGTAAGGGTGAAGACTGCGCTTTGCGTTTCCTCAAGGTAACAGCAGATGACAACAGCACGGCAGGAGGGCCAGGCGCTGCCCGCGTGGGGCTCCCGGACTCTGAAATCTCCCTGCTGGGCTCCACATCAGAATGCAGAAATAAAGCACAATCCTAAAGAAGAGCGATTTTTACTACAGCTAAAATGGCCTCAAGAATTTTATTTTCCTAAACTCACTGATAACAATTATTTACCTTATTTCTTTTACTGCACCTATTTATATGCTAAATACTAAGAGAAAGCTGTGAATTTTGTTTACCTATAAATAAGGTTATTATCGAATACTTAAGAAATATACACTCAACTGCATAAAGAGGGGACTTAGAAGACATTTAAGATACCACAGGATGAGTGTTTTACAGTTCTAAAGGCAATTAACTATAAACACATAATTTATGAAAATATCTTGGAAAATCTACAATATAAACATTTTTGAAGTATTGATAGTGACATTTTCCTTAATTAATGTCTGCTTTATTAAAGCCATATTTTATTAAAGATTAGTATTTACAGCATATCCCTGATGGGATGGGTTCTTGGCACAGAACAGCTTGAAGTTACACAAAATAAATAACAATGACATCATTTTAGTGTTTTCAGAAGCATCATCATATTTCATCCCGACCACTCCAGAATAGTGGTTTCCCAGACTAAAGGTGATATGGTTTGCTTTATAAACAAAGTGGGCAAAATAAATCTAGTCTAAAAGTTCTGATCTTCCCCAAACTGAAAGTTTAAGCGCTTCTCAAAGGCAAAATAAATCACCCAGTTTTTGGTAAACGACTGTTAAACTCAAGAAAAGTTGCATATTAAGTCTGTCTGGGGGCTGGCATAGCGGGTTAATGCCCTGGCCTGAAGCGCCAGCATCCCATATCAGTGCCGGTTCTAGTCCCAACTCCTCCTCTTCCAATCCAGCTCTCTGCTATGGCCTGGGGAAGCAGTAGAAGATGGCCCAAAACTTTGGATCCCTGTACCCATGTGGGAGACCCAGAAGAAGCTCCTGGCTCCTGGCTTGGCTCAGATTAGCTCTGGCTGTTGCGGCCATCTGGGGAGTGAACCATCGGACGGAAGACCTCTTTCTCTCTGCCTCTCCTCTCTCTGTGTAACTCTTTCCAAAAAATAAATAAATCTCAAAAAAAAGACTGTCTGAGGCTGGCACTATGGTGCAACAGTTAAGTCATAGCCTGTGACGCTGGCATCCCATATCAGAGGGTGGGCTCAAGTACCGGCTACCAACCCAGCACCCTGTTAATGTGCCTGAGAAGGCAGCAGATGGCCACCCACCTGGGAGACCCGGAGGGAGTTCCTTCTCCTGGCTTCGTCCAGTAGGCAGTTGTAGTCATTTGGGGAGTGAACCAGAGGATATAAAAATCACTCAATCTCTCTCTCTCAATCTCTCTCTCTTTCCCTTTCTCTCTCTTTCAGAGAAATAAATCTTTTAGGGCCGGCATTGCGGTGCAGCAGGTCAACGCCTTGGCCTGAGGCACACTGGCATCTCATTTGGGCACTGGTTCGAGACCTGGCCACTCCACTTCCAATCCAGCTCTCTGCTCTGGCCTGGGAAAGCACCCGAGGATGGCCCAAGTCCTTGGGCCCCTGCACCCACGTGGGAGACCTGGAAGAAGCTCCCAGCTCCTGGCTTTGGATCAGCGCAGCTCCGGCCATTGCAGCCATCTGGGGAGTGAACCAGTGGATGGAAGACCTCTCTCTCTCTGTGCCTCTCCTCTTTCTGTGTAACTCTGACTTTCAAATAAATAAATAAATCTTTCTAAAAAAAGAAAGAAATCCTTTAAAAAAGAAAATTTTAAAAATGTTTTTAGGCCGGCGCCGTGGCTCAATAGGCTAATCCTCCACCTTGCAGCGCCGGCACCCCAGGTTCTAGTCCCGGTGGGGGCACTGGATTCCATCCTGGTTGCTCCTCTTCCAGTCCAGCTCTCTGCTGTGGCCAGGGAGTGCAGTGGAGGATGGCCCAAGTGCTTGGGCCCTGCACCCGCATGGGAGACCAGGAAAAACACCTGGCTCCTGGCTTCGGATCAGCACGGTGCGCCGGCCACAGTGGCCATTGGAGGGTGAACCAACGGTAAAGGAAGACCTTTCTCTCTGTCTCTCTCTCTCACTTGTCCACTCTGCCTGTCAAAAAAAAAGTTTAAAAAGATCGACCAATTACCTTCAACAAAAAATTTGACTGAATAGTCTATCCTAAAATCTTATAAGAACAGTATAAAACTGTGTTTTTCTTGGGTGATAAAATGCTAGAACTGACCAAAGGCCCACTGCCTTCACTCTACTGCCTACTGATTTTTCTTGATCCTAAAGTAGCAGGGTGCAACAATAAGAACCAAAAACAATAGTCCAAGAAAACATCCCAGCTATTATAATTAAGGCTCGTCTAGCTTTCACCTTTTAATTACAACAGAAATAAGCAATGACAATTTGAAGATGTGCACAATCTATTATAATGAGTTAATATGTCTAATCAACAACTGAATGTTTTACTGTAACAATAGCCAACAAAACCTTTTTAAAATCACTGCACGGATCCCAGGCTGACTCTGGCCCCAAGTGCAGACCGAGCGCTGTTTGGCCAGTTTGAGAAAGGCGTCCACCAGCTGCTGTTTCTGTCCGTTGGTATTCCCCAAGTGGAAGGTCCTGGCCAGGGCTTTTAGTTCAGGGGCAGAAAGGAGTTCAAGCACTTCAGAGAGTTCTTGCAACTCAGATTCTGAAATAATTTAAACATTAAAAAAAGGTTAAAAATGGTTTCAAAGAATTTTACTATTCTCTAGCTTTACTCAGTTTAGGAAGAAGAAAGCTTAGCTAAATATAAACACAATGAAATTCTGCCGACATTTTCATTAGTCTGCCAAACCAATTATTAAAGAGTGTAGAAGGTAGTTATCGCTTAAGAAGTTACAACATAATAGAATTTCTCACTAAAAATTAAAAGAAAAGTTTACTAAAACAAGGACATACATGAACAGCCATTATGGCACAGGCAACTACTGGAAAGCTTACTGGAATACACATTCTTGTCTTTGTCATCACAAAGCCTCTGACAGGACCCCTTCAAATCAGGTTGCTGGTAATCTGGTCACCGGCTGCCCCCTCTCCTCAGGTCTCTGCTTGCTCACATGTTACAGGTTGGCAGCCCTTCCATGGGCTCAGGCATTCAGGCCCAGGAAGATGTCCAGCTATCGTGGGCCCAGACACCAGACCAAGCCCAGGGATTCAGCTGAATCACAGCCAGCTGGTGGGAGCCAGCGACTGGTACAGCGGTTACACCACATGGGATGTCCGGCTGCTCTTCTTCCAATCCAGACTCCTGCTATTATGCAACCTGGAGGCAGGAGGTGATGGTTCAAGTACTTGGGTACCCTGCCACCCACGGCGGAGACTCAAACTGGATTCCTGGCTCCTGGTTTCAGTCTCACTCAGCCCTGGCTATTGCAGGCATTTGGAAAGTGAACCACAGATGCGAGATTGCTATCTGTCTCTGTCTCCTTCTTTTTCAAATAAGATGAAATAAATAAATAGGGGCTGGTGCTGCAGCATAGTAGGCTAAGCTAGCATCCCATATGGGGGCCGGTTCATGTCCCAGTTGTTCCACTTCCAATCCAGCTCTCTGCTCATGGCCTGGGACAGCAGTAGAAGATGGCACAAGTGTTTGGACCCCTGCACCCACATGGGAGACCAAGAAGAAGCTGCTGGCTCCTGGCTTTGGATTGGCCCAGCTCTGGCTGCTGTAGACATTTGGAGAGTGAACCCACAGGTGGAAGACTTCTCTCTCTCTCTATGCCTCTGTTCTCTGTAACTCTGTTTCAAATAAATAAATCAATCTAAAAAGGAAGGAAGGGAGGAAGGGAGGGAGGGAGGGAGGGAGGCAAAGAAAGAAAGAAAGAAAAAGAGAGAGAGAAAGAGAGAGAGAGAGAGAGAAAGAAAGAGAAAGAAAGAAAGAGAAAGAAAGAAAAGAGAAAGAAAGAAAAGAGAGAGAGAGAGAGAGAGAGAGAGAGAAAGAAAAAAAGAAAGAAAGAAAGAAAAGAAAAGAAAAGAAAAGAAAAGAAAAGAAAAGAAAAGAAAAGAAAAGAAAAGAAAAGAAAAGAAAAGAAAATTTTTAAAAGACTCAACTGGTCTCTGCCTTAAAGGCAGTCAGTTTAGGGCAGTGCCTTCTTTCGCAGGGTACAAATGGTGATTAGGCATGCACTGCACGCCTGGTAATGTTCTTTGTTGTTTGCTTTGTCTCCAGAGTCTGGCTTTATTTTTGCAGGACAGAAAGCATCTGGAGCCTTTCTGAGGCAGACTAAAGTAGACTCTGTGAAATCAACACTGCATTGCAGCGTGGCCCACGGAAGCAGCCACACATGGGGTATAAGAGAAGCTTCTACATTTCCCCTGCTTCAGGAAAGATTCCTTTCCCCTTCCTCACCAATTTCCATAGGTTAAACGACATACTGGCTTCCTCCAAATGACTCCCAAAGTCTGGAGTTCCATTAGAATTTTATGCCCACATAAACCAAACCTGTGGCCCTGCCATAATACTTGACATAACATCAAACATAAAGTTAGAGGGAAAACTTGGGGATGCTGTTCCAAATGACAGAATATTCAGTTTACAATCTTCTTAATGTCATGTGGACAGATGGCACACAAATTGTACAGATCCAGCTCTTGAGTAGCAGCAGCACATAATCGCAAAGCTATGCTGATTAAAATATACAAATACTGCATTAAGTTTTCTGTATCAGTGTCACAATGTTTGTTTAAAGCCGATCCTTCACCAGGGGGAAAAGTTGGTTTGGTTAAATTGACCAGAATGTAGTAACCTGCCAATTCTGAATAGCCACTCCAAGAAAGTAATTTAATATATGACAGCCAGCACCGCAGCTCACTAGGCTAATCCTCCACCTGCAGCGCTGGCACCCAGGGTTCTAGTCCTGGTTGGGGCGTTGGTTCTGTCCCGGTTGCTCCTCTTCCAGTCCAGCTCTCTGCTGTGGCCCAGGAAGGCAGTGGAGGATGGCCCAAGTGTTTGGGCCCTGCACCCACATGGCGTGCACCAGGCGGAAGCACCTGGCTCCTGGCTTCGGGTCGGTGCAGCCCGCCGGCCATAGCGGCCATTTGGGGGGGGGGGGTGTGAACCAACAGAAGGAAGACCTTTCTCTCTGTCTCTCACTGTCTAACTCTGCCTGTCAAAAAAAAAAAAAAAATACATGACATTAGAAAGATGAAGGGGAGGAATATTTACAGGTATAGTGATCTTCAATCCCTCCATCTTGTTTACAAAAGCAGGCCCAACAATACTGATTTCAGGCAATATGCATTATTTGCCAAATTTTTAATTTGTCCTAGTTAAATAACACATACTGTTGTTAGTCTTCCCCAAGATGTGTTTCATTTCCTCAAACTCTGATCCTCTTATAGATGTCATCACAAGTTGTCTCAAGGTTGTGGCATCATATGTGCAGGAAATAAAGATCTGGCTTTCTTTTCCCAAACTTTTTGGTACAAGGAGGTCACTGATGCTAACAAACTTCTGCTGAATTGGTTCCAAGAGCACCACAGCTGGTCTGACTTCTTTCTTGGTTCCTTGTGTACACAGCTGTACTAACTATGGCACTGTGCCTCCCTTATGCTGCCACACAGTGTGCACAGGAAATCATGCAGAGACATCAAACTGGCAGGAGCTGGCACCACTAGTGTTCTTGACGGGGTGGCCAAGGATGCAGATAACTGTCCACCTGGCCTACTTTCTTCATAGCTGGCGTCACAGATGAGCTGCTGATAGTGAGCGACCCCTCCTTCAGATCTCACACCAATTACTGTCCCATTCTGCACAACGAATTCTTCAGTAGGGTTATTCAGCACGTGGGTACCTCCATCAGCAGCACTTAGACTTGCAAATCCTTGTGGCAGTTCGCCAAAGCCATAGAGTGGATAAAGGTATGTGCTTTGGCCATCTCTTGCCGGAGACTCACTGTAAAGTTTCACCCTGCTGATGGTTTCACACCATAGTTGATCTCAGTAGTCACTGGTCCTGTAAAGTACAAGAGCATAACCTCCAAGACCTGAAGCAGCCTGGCCCAAATCAAGTTTCTTATACACAGCTTGCATCGCACTCTTCTCAGGATCAACACCTTCAAAAGTTCAAGCGCCTCTTTCATCAAAGTTGGCAGCAGACACTAGGAATTTTCTGAAGTGACATTCTCCAAACAGTCCCACGAAGCCAGCTGCCAGGGCTTCTGCTTCAGGGGAAGGAAGCTTGTAGATCTTCCCTCCCTTACAGACAAAGCGTCCTTCAAAACTCTGAAATCCAGATGACAAGTGGCCTCTGTATAAAGGAACAACTTGCCCAGCTGACCTTTAGCCATGAGGAACTTTCCGGTCTCTTCCTCCCCCCAGTGATGGTGGTGGTGATCCTGGTATTTTAAAGCCTTCAAATACATCTTCCTGTGGTGTAGTGAAACAGTACGGTTTCGGTCCGTGTGAAGAACTTTCTTCCCACTCACATTACACCTGACAGATCACATTTCACCAGGCGGTGCCCAGCTCGATCGCGTCCATCACATCACATTCCTCATCCACTGAGTGCAACAGTGGGCTACTGGGCTTCTCATTTTGTTGCTAAAGGTCATTGAAAGGTAATTAAAGGCTCACCTGCAGCACTCACCTGTCAGACATGTCAACTTATAGAATCTGCATCCCTCGTATGCTTACCTCATGTTTAGTAATGCATTTTATGGTATAAGCCATAAAAAGTTTTCAATTTTGTAATGATTATTCATTACTTTAAAACATCTAAAATGAGGTTTCCCACTTTCTAGTTAGCTTTCTCCCTCAGAGAAGCCCTACCTAAAAATCTAATTATTTTGTTATAGATTTTCCACACTGGGGCAGTGGGGGTACTGAGATTCCAGCTCCCAGGATGACATGGACATGTGGGAAGCATTGTTGGATGGATTTTCCTGTCTCACCCAAGCACTCATGTCAAAGCTCCTCCTCTAAGCCTCCATGCCTCTCCCCAACTTTCCCCATCTTCTACCCTAACCAGTTCCACCCTAACAATCACCCAAACTTGACCTTCTCTTACTGCTCCCCCTACAAACTCCACTTCTGAGCAATCACCTGGCTTGATTTCCTGTATTCATCCAAACGAACTCAAGGCTCACCTCTTTCATTCTCCTTTGACCTACATTCCCAGTATAACATTATACCCAATTAACAGTAGGTACTTAACCCATGCTACTTCAGACAACCGAGGTATCACTGGGGAAGACAGACGTTTCTTTAGTGTTTTTATATGCTTAAAGCAATTAAAATTCTTCAGGCAATCAACTTAGGTGTGCACATGGGGGTAGATGAGATTTTTGGAGGCAATATTGGTTTCAATATTCAAGTCAGCTTTGTCCTGAGGAATCTGAGTAAGATGGGCCAAGTTCTTCTTGAAGGAGACAGCAAAGGAGGAATATATTTCTTCTAATTCATATACCACATCTCTTTCCTATATCCTAAAGGTAACTTTATGATCCTCAACCTATAAGATCTGTAACAATCAGTCTTTTTTTCTTAAGACTTATTTATTTTATTTGAAAGGCAGAGTTACAGAGAGAGAGAGAGAGAGAGAGAAAGAAGTCTTCATCTCCTAGTTCACTCCCCAAATGGCCACAGTGGCCAAATGGCCAGAGCTGGGCCAATCTGAAGCCAGGAGCCAGGAGCCTCCTCCGGGTCTCTCATGTGGGTTCAGGGGCCCAAGGACTTGGGCCATCTTCTACTGCTTTCCCAGGTCATAGCAGAGAGCTAGATTAGAAGTAGAGCAGCAAGGGCTCAAACCAGCACCCCTATGAGACGGTGGCACTTCAGGCACCAGCCCCCCTAGAAGGCTTAATGCTGGTTAATAATGGCTTTAGCAACATAGGGTTAATTTTTATCCCAAGATTAAACCCAGTTTAAAAAAATTACTGTGGATTAGGCAGGCAACAACTAGGAGAGGGAGCCTGAGTCACAATACCATCATTCTACAGAAAACTCTTCAGGACATTTTCGCTTTTTTGTTTTTGTTTTTTGACAGGGAGAGTTAGACAGTGATAGAGACAGAGAGAAAGGTCTTCCTTTTCTGTTGGTTCACCTCCCAAATGGCCGCTGCGGCCGTTGCGCTGCGCCGATCCGAAGCCAGGAGCCAAGTGCTTCCTCCTGGTTTCCCATGCGGGTGCAGGGCCCAAGAACCTGGGCCATCCTCCACTCACTCCTGGGCCACAGCAGAGAGCTAGAATGGAAGAGGAGCAACCAGGACAGAACCGGCGCCCCAGCCGGGACTAGAACCCGGGGAACCAGCGCTGCAGCCGGAGGATTAGCCTAGTGAGCTGCAGTGCCGGCAAAGGACATTTTCATTTCACATTTCCTTCTACTAGTCATACCTGTCTGTAGAAAGCCAGCACGAGTCAATTCCTCAATCACAGGTGTCAGGTCGGGGGCAATCTCTTCATATTCTAATTTATTCAACTTAATCCAGCTCAACTTCCGTTGAAAGAGCCGTACATATAACTTCTGGCCACTAGCTGCAATAAATTTAAGAAAAGTGGTGAAAAACATTTTCTTTCTTGTAAAACCAACATCATTTACTTTTTAAACCTGAGGTGAGGAAATAAACTTTACTAGAAAAACACAAGATAGGGCTTCAAAAAGTCCACAGTGGAATAGTGGGTGGCATCCTACATAGGTGCTGGCTCGTGTCCTGGCTGATCCACTTCTGATCCAGCTCCCTGCTAATGGCCTGGGAAAAGCACTGGAAGATGGCCCAAGTGCTTGGGCTCTTGCCAACCATGTGGGAGATCCGGAAGAAGCTCCTAGCTTCGACCTGGCTGAGCTCTGGCCATTGAGGCCACTTGGGGAGTGAAATAGCAGATGTAAGACCCCCCGCCTCTGTAACTCCTCAAACAAATAAATATATCTTTTTTTAAAAATCCATAGAATGTTTACATTATATTTTTAATTTCATTTGCCCACAAATTTCTGGAAGTCCCCTTTTATGCTTACCACACATACAGTAATGCATCTCATGGTATAAGCCACAAAGAGGTTCCAATCAAGTTTCCTACTTTCTAGCTACTTTTAGGTCTCAAAGAAGCCCAACCTCCCCCCCCCAATCTAGTTATTTTGCTATATACTTCTATTTTAAAAAAGATTTGTCTTCTTAAGGCAGAGTGACAGGGCGAGAGATCTTCTATCGCTGGTTCACTCCCCAAGTGGCCTCAAGGACCTAGGCTGGGCCAGGTAGGAGCCAGGAACTCCATCTGGGTCTCCCACATGGGTGGCAGGGGCCCTAGCACTTGGGCCATCATCTGCTGCTTTCCCAAGTACATTAGCAAGGAGCTGGGTCAGAGTCAGAGCAGCCAGGACTTGAACCAACACTCCAATAAGAGATGCTGGTGATACAAGCAGCTGTGCTATGACACCAGCCCCATCGTTCTTTACTTTTAGTTTAACACACATTATTTTGGTTTTGGTTGAATACAACCTGAAAATAATTTTTAAAAAAATGTGTAGCAGCCCCGTTCTAATTCAGTGTTCTTGACCAAGTTGTTTCACTGACCTTTAGCTTTGAACTTCTGTCAACTCTAAAATAAAATTTTTGACATTCTCCTTTTTTTTTTTTTTTCTTTTGCTTTAAAGAGAGCTCTTCCATCTGCTGATTCACTCCCCAAATGGCTGGGCTAGGAGCTTCATCTGGGTCTCCCAGGAGGGTGCAGGGGCCCAAGTACCTGAGCCATCTTCTGCTGCTTTCCCAGGCACATTAGCAGGGAGGCAGATTGGAAATGCAGCAGCTGGGTTCGAGCCAACGCCCACATGGGGTTCTAGCACTGCAGGTGGCGGCTTAACCTGCTACACTACAGCATAGGCCTTTTAAACAGGCAAAATCAATTTAGCAACCATTATCGTCATACACAGACATATTGTATATGATTCTCCACGGAGACAATATAAAAGAAAATGAAGAACTTGTTCTAGGCAAACTTCGTATTTTTCAATTATAGGAAGAACACAGCCAACAACTACTCAAAAAATACAGGCAGACTGCAATCAACTCCCAACCAAAGGATTGTGCCCACTCTGCCAAAGTCCCGGCATCAATCAGGAGTTAGCAAGTTATGCAAGGAGTATCATAATCCTACAGTGCAAAGTTAAAACCAAATCTTCTCTTACACGGTGGTAGCAATGCTCAGGGTTTTTCATTGTTCTATCTACCGAGTCACACATGGCTCCAGTTTATCAGAGGACAGGGAGGTCACCAAGGAAGTTTGCCGACCTTGAAGGGGCTGTTCCACAGAGCCGATGTGGCCCTTTGGGTCACCAGGGCTGCAACACAAGGGCGCCTTTTCCTTCAAACTCGCACTACAGCTCACAGCCACTCAGGCTGCCCAAAATCTGAAGTATAAACCAGCACTTTGAAATGTCCCAATGAAGCTTCAAAGTTTCCATTTCCTCCACACCCTGACTTTATAAGGTAAGTCCAGGAATCCAAAATGTCGCTGGGGAAAGAAAATCTGCCTCATGTTGGTCTGTTTTTTCCTGCATTTTATTTTACTTTACTTTCATGGTGGAGGAAATGGTGTGTGAAAACAAAACACCCTAACAGTGAGCCTACTTATATGTTAAAAATGTAAGGTTACTTTTTTAAGTCAAACTTTTTTAAATCTGGGAAAGGCTATTTTATAAATGTCAAATATACACAAAAAGGAAAAACAGCTGTTTCTGCTACAACCAAAGTACACTTGTAGGAGCAGACGTCACCAGGCAGGAAATCTTGCCTCTTAGGCATGCCCACCCATCTCAATACAAACTGAAATAGCTCAGATCCCCAGAGTTCTCCCAGAGTACAGATAGGGTGCTCCCCAACTTACAGCAGTTACATCCTGATAAGCTGGTGTTTTGTTTTGTTTTTTTTTGTTGTTGTTTTTTGTTTTTTTTTTTTTCTGACAGGCAGAGTGGACAGTGAGAGAGAGAGACAGAGAGAAAGGTCTTCCTTTGCCATTGGTTCACCCTCCAATGGCCGCCGCGGCCGGCGCACTGCAGCCTGCGCACTGCGCTGATCCGATGGCAGGAGCCAGGTACTTCTCCTGGTCTCCCATGGGGTGCAGGGCCCAAGCACTTGGGCCATCCTCCACTGCACTCCCTGGCCACAGCAGAGAGCTGGCCTGGAAGAGGGGCAACCAGGACAGAACCGGCGCCCCGACCGGGACTAGAACCCGGTGTGCCGGCGCCGCAAGGCGGAGGATTAGCCTAGTGAGGCGCGGCGCCGGCCTAAGCTGTTGTTAAGTTGGAAAGTAAGTCACAGCTGCATGTAATATACCTAAGCTAGCAAACATCACAGTGTAGTCCAGCCTATCTTAAATGTGCTTAGAACACTTGCATTTTCCTAGAGTGGGGTACTTTACTTACAAAAGCCCATTTTGAAAGAAAGTATTGAATATCTCGTGTAATGTACTGAATACTGTATTGACAATGAAAAACAGGACGTTTGTATGAAGACCATTTCAAACCACCATAAAGTCGGTAAGTTTTGTCATACCATGGGAATCACCGGTACTTACAAAACCACAGTGCCTCCTTGTGGTCATTAGATCACTACCCATCCGTCACAAGCAAACAGGACAGCAAAAGGGAAAACCTCAAAAGCCAACAGGCATAGGATACCTGATAACTGAAAAAATCGAGTTACAATTCCCTTCTCCTGTTCATCAAAAAGCATCATATCATCTTCACTCCCCAGCACGGCTCGCAGCACCACAAGGAAACTCTGGAGGTAGTAAGGCTGGCTCGGCGGGGTCGCGGTCACTGCTCCGGCCACACTGCAGCTTGACCCCTGTTCCGCAGGAACACTGCGAGCGACTTCATTCTCTGAGCCGCTGTCACCCTCCAGAGGAGGCTTCTGGACAGCACTCCAGCTAGGAGCATCCGCTGCTGAACCCTGAGATCTTGGCTCCGAATCTGATGACCGTGTTTTAGTTTCTGAAACGCCAGTCAGTTCTTGCTCTTCGCGGTTGCCTGCCTCACGTGTTTCAACCCCTACATGGTCTATTCTGCTGACCCTCTCCTGCTTCACAAGTCCGGCTTCTGTAGGACAATTCAGTGCCTGCCCGGCTGTTACATCTGGCGAAGACGGAGCGGGAGCTTTAGCTGAGACTCCGCGGGTGGGAACTGACTTCCCACACTCCCCGGTGCCCCTCTGGCTCTCAGCTTCCATTATTCTGCTGCTTTCTAGTGCGTGTTCAGGACTTTCTTCCTCTAAAGAATTACATGTAAAAATGTTTTCCTTTTGAGAACTATTCTCCAAAAGTTCCTCCTTGTCCTCAGGTTCTGAACAGCTACCAACCAGACTCCTCCCAGCCGGGGAGACAGCGCCCCGTGGACTACGGCTGGCCAACTCCTCACCCTTATCTCCCGACACCCTAGCTTTTATGTATTTTCTGGACAACTTGGATGACAGGCTTCCCAAAGAAATGACTTGCACGTTCTGATTTCTCAGCTCATCTTGACTTTTGCATATGAAGTCACCACTCGCTTTAAAGTAGGGACTCGTATGCTGTTTTCTGTTCATTTCTGCTGAATCGTTTTTGCCAGGGGTTAAACGCGTCTTGGTTGGTGATGGCTTCTTCGGTGTTACACCTGCTAGGGCAATACTGGCCGACCCCACTGCGGATACCTTAGAGTTGATCAAGCCGGTCTGCGCTGGATCGAGTCCAACGACGTCGCTGCCAGCACACATTTCATCAAGGTGTCGGTTTAAGTCATATCTTGGCACCATCTGACTACACACGGGGCAGGCAAGTTTAGCAGGCGGCGCGTTGTTAAAGAACGAGATGATAGAACTCGGCGCCTTTTTTTCAGTTTTCCTGCCGGATAAGCTTCTGCGAGGCCTTTTTTTGTCTGGCGATCTCCCTTCTGCCATGATGAGAGTCACAAAACCGGTGCTCCGAGGCACAACGCGCAGGACGCTTCAGTCAAAGCCTCGACGGTTTGCTTTCGCTTTCTTGATTTGAGACAGTAAAAAAGTGAGCCTCTGACCTCATGGTCCTCGTTCAACTGCTTCCCCCTACGAAATACAGCAAATATGGATCGCAACGTTGTTCTGGGTGAACCGGGGCCCCGCACGTCGGAGGGCGGGACTTCGGGTGCAGAAAACCTGGGCTGGAGGCATACGCCCCCCGCTCTGCGGACGATCGGCGGCAACTTTGGGAAAGGACACCGCTCGGGGCCCTTCTAGGAAACCACCGCGTCGGGGGCCGTCCAGTGGGATGGGCTCCAGGGCGCCTCCGGCCTCGCCGGCCGGCACCGACCCAGCAGCGCCCGAGTCGCCCGCATCTGCGAACACGCTTGCCGGCACCAGCGCAGCTGCGGCCCCGCAGCCCAGGGGCCCGGCGAGCACCTGGGACGCGGTCCCGGCGCCGCGCGGCCGCGTGCGAGCCGCCCACCCCGGCCCTCAGCCCTCAGCCCTCGGCCCTCCCGCCCGGCCGCGCCGAGCCTCCCTCCGGGCTTCGCGCGCCGGCGCCCCCAGGCATCCCCAGCAGATCCCCGCGTCCCGATTCCTGACAGGCTCGGCGAGTGGAGGCTCGAGTGATCGATCTCTCTTTTCCAGGTCAAGGACTCCCCAGCAGCCGCGCGGCTGAGCCCAGTAGACAGACCCGGGCACCTCCTGCCTTTCGCGCCTGCAGCAGGCGGGCCGCCCTGAACGCCCCTGCTCGGCTTCTCTGCGGCCGGGCGTTCCGATGCGTGGGAAGCCGGAGCAACCTGCACTTTTGTGGGGGAGCTCCGCGTCTCGGGGTGCAGCCTGCAGGGAGGAGACAAGAGGCCAGCACAGGCTGTGCTCACACAGGCTCTGCGAACCGGCACCGGGCTGACGGTATCACTGTAAAAACCCCAACAGTGCAGAAATAATAAAATGTAGCCATTAGGGAATGATGGGTCTTGAATTTATTTTAATTGCTTAACAGCTGGGAATGTAACAACCAGCCTGGTCCCGCCTACCCTAGCACGGGGCTGGTGCTGTGCAGGGAGGCATAGTTGCAGAGAGAGAGGGAGAAACAGAGAGCGGTCTTCCATCTGCTGATTCACACCCCCCCCTCCCCCCCAACACACACCGCTCTGTGACCCCAACGGCCAGGACCCAGGGACATCATCTGGGTCCCCGTGTGGGTGGCAAGGATGGAGCCCCTGCCCCATTCCAGGTAATATTCTGGATGCTGGAGACAGAATGAACAACGGAACGAGGAGATGAGGAGGTGAGGGCCTCCTGTTGTGGGGAGGAGACTTTGGAAAGGTGGAGAAAATACGAACAATTAAGTTAGGTCGTGAATAAAAAGAGGAATTAAGTCACGAAGCACCTTGGGTTGGGGATTTGAAAGGGTGCCTAGGAAAGGCCTAGCTGACAAGGCGCGAGGTTGGAGCAGCCCTATGCCAGCCGTGAGCAGAAGCCTGCCTGGCAGGCTCGGACAGCGCGCAGGCCGGGGGCGAGGTGGGAGAGGGCGCGGCGGAGGGGTCAGCCAGGCGGGACAGTGTCAGGGCACTGCTGCGGCCGCAGTCCGGGTGCTGCAGTGCTCCGTTGGAACTTCGTGTACAACAACGTGCAGGGGCGGTTGGCAGTCATTCTCCAGGACCGACACGGGGCCTGGGAGTCATACTACGGACTTCAGTATTGCTTTCGCGTGAGATCAGAGTGGGGTTTTGAGCGCCAGCTCCGAAAGGCCCGCCCGGCCTTGCATTAAGAACACAGGATGGGGCTGGAAGACTAAGCCGCACGAGAATGAGAACGAGAGGGAGCAGGGAAAACAGGACGCACTGCTGGCTTGTGTCACGTGCTTGCGTTCCAACTGGTAAGAAGCAATCATAGCCTGACTGTAGGAGGGGACGTCAAAAAGTCCCTGGGAAGTGGAATTAAAAGGGGCTTGAGAAGGCACGATCTTCTACCCGTCTGTCGAGTAGGCATAGCAGCCATGAACTCACCTAGCGCCCAGAAATTGGTATCCGAGTTAACTACACCTGAGACCAGGCACTTTCTAAAGAGGAGCGGTTGGTTTGGCTCATGGTTTGGAGGCTGCGGAATCCTAGCCCGTGGTGCCGGCACCTGCTGAGCAGGCAGTAAAGGTCTCGTGCTGCATCGCAACATGGGCGAGGGCAGCACAGGGCGACACAGCATGAACTGCCAGCTTAACCCTCCCCTCCTCTTACAAAGCCGTTGTGCCGTCATGGGGGCTCGCCTACATGGCGTGCTCCCCTCCTAATTACCTCGCAAGGGCCCCACCTCCAAACACCTCCGACATGCAAATTTGAGGGTTAGGTTTCCAACCGTTAACTTTGGGGGATACACAAGATTTCAAAAAGTTCGTGGAAATGGAATTAAAAGACGTTTATTTTGGTGCAAAAAAAAAGAGATTGATATCCATGCATACAAGGGGTCTTCAAAAAGCTCATGAAAATGTCTATTATGTACAATGACAAGGTCAGTGGCTGCCTAGGGACAGGAAGAGGGACAGCAGGTGCTTAGAACGAGGAAATACAAAGGGAACATTCAGGGACATGGATGGACTCACCGTCTTCATCATGGTGAGAGCTTGGTGTGTATACGCCAAAGCGTATCAAATTTAAATGTGGAATTTATTGTATGTCAATTATACCTCAATAAAGCCTTAAAACCAATGTATATTATGAAAAAAACTGTATTTCAAAAATTTTTGCACCAAAATCTTTTAATTTCATCTCCATAAACTTTTTAAAAAAAATGTATTTATTTGTCTGAAAGGCAGAGTTACAGAGAGGCAGAGGCCTTCCATCTGCTGGTTCACTCCCCAGATGGCCACAACGGCTGGAGCTGTGCTGATCCAAAGCCAGGAGCCAGGATCTTCTTCCGTTTTCCCATGTGCGGAGACCCAAGGACAGGGGACATCCCTCTACTGCTTTCTCAGGCCACAGCAGAGAGTGGGATCAGAAGTGGAGCAGCCAGGACTCGAACCAGTGCCCATATGGGATGCTGGCACTGCAGGCAGTGGCTTTACCCACTACGGCCTCCTCCATAAACTTTTTGAAGTACTCTAATTTCCAAGTCATGGCCTGAGGTTCCTTGGGAAAATAGTTGATTCCAGGGATAGTATAGGATAAGCCTGCAACATCTGAAAGCAAAAATAAGGAAGTGCTCGAAGAACAATGGGGATACACCAAAAAAAATTTTTAGATTGATTTCAGAGGCAGAGAAACAGACAGACAGAACCCACCTGGAATAAGGCTTAAATCATGTCCACCATGTCACGGTAAGACCTTACAGGCAAAAGACAACTTTCCCTGATGGGATGGCTGGACTGGGAGCACCTCGTGGCCACAGATGAAGCTGCCAGTCTACTGTGCTGGGTGTACCAGGTTCCTATGGCTCCTGGAATCACTTCCAGCCCACACGGTCCTTTCTGCATCTGACTACGGATGGCTACCTACAGCCGCCCTCGGTCCTTGCTCAGGCCATGGAAGATCACTTCCAAAGGCACACGTACTGCTTTATGCAGGAAGGACCCAAGGAGCTAGGTCCTGCCTTACACCCAGTGCAGACCACATGGATTTTCCAAAAACAGGTCAGGGTTTATCTCTATACACTGTGGGGTTCTCCAATATCTGCCACAGATACAAAGAAAGTCTCAAACATTTTATTATAAACAGAACAGTGGCAGCAAATGGGTAGAAGCTTTCATGTTAATATTTACATTATTTTCAAAATATATTACAGTTTTAATTTATGAACAGAAATATCTTGTCTTTTTTTCTTTTTCTTTTCCGTCTTCTTTGCATCACTGATTTGCATCTTCACTTGATCTTGTAATTTAGAAAAGAATGCTTGAGATGACTTTAAGGCTTTGTCTTTCCCTTCATCCTGTAATTAAAATGAAGATATGTTCAGGCTGTGAAAATGTGCTTATTCATAAGAAAGCCAAACTATAACTATATTATGAATACAATAATGTGCAAAGGTATAAATTCAAGAAAGAAGTAAAATTAGAAACAATTGCATCCGTTTGTGGACAGGTATCCTGTACATCCCACACTGGTGCAATGTTCTTGCGATTTAAGGGAGAAGGGAGTGAACAAAAACTGCTGCAGGCCCAAGTGGGACAAACTTGGAAGCTCCTCCACCAGTCAGTCTCCACCCTGTGGGGGCTGTGCCACTGGCCCTGGCGTCCCAGGCCAGGAGACAGCGCCTAACCCGCAGGTCTCTTCAGCAGCGTCCTTCCCGTCCTTACCTTTAACAAGGAAGCTCTGCCGGTTTTGGTCAGATGTTTCAAGGTCTCCGAAGCTCTGGCTTTGGTGTATTTTCCTCCTTGGTCTGGGTTGCTCTTTTCAAGTTGTTTTCTCCGCTTCTCCCTCTCTTTTATTTTCAAGCGTTTCTGATATTTCTTTTTCCTCCGTTCTCGCTTCTTGTCTGTAGCTGTTTTCTCGGCAGCTGTTTTTATATCTCCAGCTTTATTTTTCTCCTATAAAGAAACACCACCAACACAGCAGTTACTCTAGTCTAACATCAACGCAGGGAACTGCCGCAGAAGAGAGCAGAGAGTAGGCAGCTCAGGGGCTGTAAGGACGTGGCTCAGTGCGTCAGGATGCAGTGCAATCCCCACCTGAGTTCCAGAGGGCTTGGCTAGCAGCTCTTTAAAACCTGGACGCAGGGGCTGGCACTAGGGCGTAGTAGGCCAGGCTTCTGCCTGTAGCACCCACATCCCTATGGGTGCTGGTTCGAGTCTCAGCTGCTCCACTTCTGATCCAGCTCTCTGTTTATGGCCTGGGAAAGCACTGGAGGATGGCCCAAGTACTTGGGCCCCTGTACCCATGTGGGAGACCCAGAAGTTGTTCCTGGCTCCAGATCGGCTCAGCTCCAGCCACTGCAGCCATTTGGGGAGTAAACCAGCGGATGGAAGACCTTTCTCTCTGTCTCTGCCTTTCTCTGTAACTCTACCTCTTAAATAAATAAAATCTTTAAAACAAAAACAAGCAAACAAAAAAACCCTAGATGCAGTGTTTGACATAACAGACTTTTTCAGTGACAGTTCAGTTACCAAACAAATTCACAAAGGTGGCATGGAGAGTTGGGTTCTCAAGTCAATGTATCAGAGACTCCAGCATGGGCCTGAGGCATGCCTGAGCTGCAAAGACACAGGGCACAGGTTCCCAGAGACCGAGAAACCACAGAGGAAAGGAAAACACCCCTCCACTGCAGACCAGTTTGTCCGTCTCTTCTCCTCAGCTGCCAGCCCACTGTGCCAGGGTGGCCACCCTCACGGAGATGGCAGAAGCTCCGACAGGAGGAGTGGGAACAGCAAAGCAATGAGGAGAAAGAAACAGGGCCCTGCTGCTGGCCAACCTTGTGCTGTGGGCCTGGCAGAAACCACCATTATTGCATAAGGCACTGGCGTCATTTTTCTCCATTTGGTAAAACTAACTTCTTCCAAGACCTAAACGCTGTATTCTAGATCCAAAGCCCTTTGCTCCTAATGTATAAGCAGTTTATTTCAACCTAACTTTGTAACTACTAGTGTTCAGATTTGGATTATAACAAGACACTCATACTGGATACTTAAAAATTGCTTTTATACTACTTCTAATACCAGCAACTCATACTAATGCCTGCTTGTATGGAATATTTTGATGTTAGTTTGACTCGACCTATAAACTACTTAGATATATCAGAATAAAAACTACAAACTCGGGCCGGCGCCACGGCTCACTAGGCTAATCCTCCGCCTTGCGGCGCCGGCACACCGGGTTCTAGTCCTGGTCGGGGCGCCGGATTCTGTCCCAGTTGCCCCTCTTCCAGGCCAGCTCTCTGCTGTGGCCAGGGAGTGCAGTGGAGGATGGCCCAAGTACTTGGGCCCTGCACCCCATAGGAGACCAGGATAAGCACCTGGCTCCTGTCATCGGATCAGTGCGGTGCGCCGGCTGCAGCGCGCTGGCCGCGGCGGCCATTGGAGGGTGAACCAACGGCAAAAAGGAAGACCTTTCTCTCTGTCTCTCTCTCTCACTGTCCACTCTGCCTGTCAAAAAATAAATAAATAAATAAATAAAAACTACAAATTCAAAGGAGTGCTAATAAATAAACGGAGATCTGCCTGTATCTAAGGTCTGACTTGTATACATGTTTATGTCTCAACCTCCGCTTCTTACCTTGATTTCCTCTGGGGCCAGGAGGGCTGCATCACTAACACTCACGGGGGCTACTTCCTCCATAGTGATGGCTGGCAGGTTTGACACAACTTTGATCTCTGGTGCAGGCTGGAAAAGAGACAACACACGCACTCAATAGGAAGTCAAAAGTGGCCCTGGGGCCAGCATTATGGTTTAGCAGGTTAAGCCGTGGCCTGCAGTGTGGGTATCCTAAGGTGCTGCTTCAAGTCCTGGCTGCTCCACTTCCAATCCAACTCCCTGCTAATGCACCCAGGAAAGCAGTAGAATGGGTCAAGTGCTTGGGTCCCTGCCACCCACATGGGAGATCTGGATGAAGTTCCTGGCTCCAGTCTGACCCAGCCCTGGCCGTTGTGGCCATTTGGGGAGTAAACTAGCAGACAGAGGAGCTTTCTCTGTGTCTCTCCCTCTCTCTAACTCTGCCTTTCCAATAAATAAATAAATCTTAAAAAAAAAAAAAAAAAACAGCGGCTTTAACATAAAATATGTGAACTGTGAAGTTATCAACTTAGAGTCCTATACAATCAGGCCTCCATATCTGGGAGGTTCCACACCTGTGGATTCAACCAACTGCAGACCAAAGAGATCCTAAATTATATAGTAATATAGCAACTAATATTGTATTAGGGGCATGAGGTGACTTAAAGTATCCGGGAGGACATGTGTAGGTTATCTTCAGATTTACGCCATTTTACGAAAGGGACTGGAGCACCTGCATAGTTTGATACTGAGGGTGGAGTCCTAGAACCAATCCTGTGCAGACAAGGAAGCTCTACACATAAAGTACTTTATGGGGAGATCATTAAAACGTTAGTGTGCTGACAGCTGAAGCTGTAAGCCGGCTGGAATGCAGGTGCTGTGCACAGCCTGGGCACCTCCGAAACCCTAGGCCAGCCGAGCTGCAGGGTCTTCTGCTGCTTCGACATCTCTGCTGGCATTTCTGCCACAATCAAGCTCAGTTCCTCTCTCTGTACTAACCTATTTATACCTGTGGCCTGTGTGGACTTTCTCAAGTAATCCCATCCCCTGCTGAAGTCAAACACATCCACTATGACAAGGGCAGAGGAATGCAACGCTAACTGGGGACCATTTGGGTTTGTATCAGTCTTTTTTTTTTTTTTTTCCATTTTTTGAAAGAATTACTCAAGAAATTCAGAAATCAAAACCGGTTTCCCACTGCTCATGGTAATCAAAGAGCAATGGAGATTACTTACCACACACCTAGACTCACAGTGCTCTTCACGTCAGATTCCTGCCTGTCTCTGTGAGGGTCACCAGGGACGGGGAGCAAGAGCATCACTCAGACCCCTCCCTGTCACCAGCGGCTGAACTGTGGGAGGAGGTTCTGCTTCCAAGCACATCACTGACTCCTCAGCCCACTCACTCTGCTTTTCACAGTCCTGCCCATACTCCAGTGAACTACGAGACATTTGCCCCAGGAAACTTCAAGAACAAAAAACAAGCAGAAAAACAACAGAGCCTGGATTCCCAGAGAAAAATGTCACAGTATGGAAGAAATCACTTCTTCCACAGGACCACTGCTCAATTATTTATTAGGAACACTGTGTTCTACTCTACAATAAACAGAAATATGGAGAGAATGGATGTAGTTCAAGATACATCCAAAAATGATGGCTGGTGACTGCTCAGCAGTCTACTGAGAAGGCGAGGGAAAACCCAACCTGAATGGGAAAACAGGGGCACTGTGGGGCCCACACTCCAAGTCTGCATTTCTGAAGAGGAAAAAGCAAGCAGGTCTTTCCAGCTGGAGCGTGCAGACAACACACACATTAAAAACCCACTTTTTATACAAACTACAGGATTTAAAAACCAGGTGATAAAAGCTTACTGTCTGCTGAGAAATCAGAATACAAAGGTAAAATCACCTAACCATCAACAAATCAGAAAGGATCTTGGAGACTATCATCTATGCTGCAGATGAAATGTGAAGCAATCTACCTGAATCTCAAAGCTAGTCAGGAGCAGAATTAGCCTTAGAATTCTGGACTTGCATTAACTCCCGACATTGTAGAGCTACCAAAGGGCCGCAGGAGAGCAAGCAATGAAAGAATGGTACAAGCACTGTCCTAGAGGTTTCAAGAAGGTGGTGAGTAGAAGATGAAGCTCCCAAGCAGGCAGATACTGAGCCAAGTCAGTGTCCTGGATGAGAGTCAACCAGACAAGGAGATCACTTGTGGGGTTTGGGCCTGGCCAAGGGAGCTGTAGGCAGTGAAGACAGCATGGGCCACTCCCATCTCTAAGCCCGTTTCCTCATCTGAAACTGGAGGCACCATCTGCCTCAGTGTCTTGTACATTAGAAGTTAATGCATGGCCGGCGCCGCGGCTCAATAGGCTAATCCTCCGCCTAGCGGCGCCGGCACACCAGGTTCTAGTCCTGGTCGGGGCGCCGGATTCTGTCCCGGTTGCCCCTCTTCCAGGCCAGCCCTCTGCTGTGGCCAGGGAGTGCAGTGGAGGATGGCCCAGGTGCTTGGGCCCTGCACCCCATGGGAGACCAGGAAAAGCACCTGGCTCCTGGCTCCTGCCATCGGATCAGCGCGGTGCGCCGGCCGCAGTGCGCCAGCCGCGGCAGCCATTGGAGGGTGAACCAACGGCAAAAGGAAGACCTTTCTCTCTGTCTCTCTCTCTCACTGTCCACTCTGCCTGTCAAAAAAAATAAAAATAAAAATAAAAATAAAAAAAAGAAGTTAATGCATGCAAGGGAGGCAAGGTGGCAGGTAGCAGGTACTCAATAAATGCCCAGTATGGACACTGCGTATCTCCATTCCCATCATGCACTGAGAATGGAACTAAAGGACGGGAGGCTGGGGAAAGGACAGGTCCCTGAGGGTTAAGGCTGAGGGTCTGGCAGGGGCCAACAGGAGCGCAGGCTGCACGCGCAGGGGAGCCAGAACTATCATGGCACCAGAAACGAGCACTCCTCGAGGAGGCCCTGCCTACAAGTGGCAGGGCATCACGACAAGTTTGCACCCTAAAACCCAGTAAGGAGTGAGTCTCACAAAAGCTGTTGTCAAGGTCCCATCTGCTGGCCGCACACAGACTGCTAACACGCTTACCGGCTTAGGGATGAAGTGGAAGTTTGACAGAGCATCCAGCTTTAAAAAGAGGGCATCCATCATCTTCTGAATTTCCACATGCTCCGGATTTTCTTCTTCTTCTGCTTTTTGCTTAGGAAATAAGGTCAACAATGTCAGACTAAGCAGCTTAACATATACCACAGGAAAAACACTGAAGGCCAATGAGGGTATTCCCAAATTCTCATCACCAAAGCTTCAGCTACACAGAAATATTCAGACAAAATGAAAGGCATTAGTGCCACGATGGTACCAACTACCGAAGAACAAAGGTGACGTGCATTTCAGTACCTACAAGTAACCGTCACCTCTAACATCCTCTAAAACTTACAACTTGCAACTTCACTCCTTCGGGGTTGACTTCTGTTAAGAGATAAGCTATTCCCATTAGGATGCCCACAACGAGGGGGGAGAAAACCAAAAACAGTGGTGACAGACAACAGATGTGGGTGAAGACATGGAGAAAATGGAACCTGTGCATGACTAGTGGGAATATAAAATGGAGCAGTCACAATGCTAATAAGCTTGGCAACTCCATGGAAAGTGAAACAATTACCATACGAGCCAGAAATTCCATTCTTAGGTTAACACTCAATAGAATTAAAAGCAAGTACTGAAACAGGTATATGTACACAGTAGTATCCACAACAGCTAAAGGTGAAAACAGCCCAACTTCCCATCTAGGGATGAATGCATATACAGACAGCGGACTATTACTCAGCTACAAAAAAGAAGTAAAGTACTATACATGCCATGATCATGAAAATACCGTGCTAAGTCAAAGAGCTGGCCCTAAAAGGTCACCTGTTGGACTCCATCTATACGAAACGTCCAGAACACTGGAATTTACAGACACAGAATACAGCTTGGCAACTGCTCAATGAGTATGGAGTTTTATTTTGGGACTAGACAGATGCAGGATTTACACAACACTGTACTAAATGTTCCTCAACTGTTCATTTTGAAGTAGTTAATTTTATATTGAATGAATCTCACATCAATTAAGAAAGAAAAATATCCAAATATTGATTTGGCTTATAGGGTCTTTTTTCTTCCTTTTGTTTTTATATAAAATGCTAAAGATTTATTCTGATAAATTAACACTGAAAAAAATGACAATTTTAATTCTATTAAGGTGAAAATGTAAATTTTGTATTTCTTTTCCCTCTAGCCCAAAATTCTTATTCTAAAAGGCTAAGACGATTTTCAGTTTTTTTTCATTAAGACATGGAAGAAAACAATAAACACCAGAACCAGGAAACCACCGACTGCCTCCACACCTGATGCCAGAGAAGAATCTAATCTGTTTCTACCACTCGTCATCAGGGCCCAAACTCCAGTCACACCCAGGTACCAGGATACTCTTGCTTCTACCTTAACTCATGTTTTAAAAACCTTAATAATACTGCAAAGTCATATATTTGCTATACAGCATTTTCCTGATCCCGTCAAATACCCAGCCATGATAAAGGCTCATGCTGGAGCTGTCTCCTTTCACCTTGCTTCTTCCCTCCTGTCTGAAACCAAGCTGCAGCAAACACTGACAGTCCCCGGCATCACCTCCTACACCAATGGGTCTAGAAGTGGCTCAGCTCATTCAAATACTAGAACTCCAAGTCCATACCCAAAAACTGCCAAACTGGCTGCCGACTCTGACAGAGGAATAAAACCAATACTTGGGAGCCAGCATCGTGCTGTAATGGGCTGAGCCTCTGCCTGTGGCGCCGGTTCATGTCCCGGCTGCTTCTCTTCCAACCCAGCTCCCTGCTGTGGCCTTGGAAAGCAGTGGAGGATGGCCCAGGTGCTTGGGCCCCTACACCCGCATGGGGGACCCAGAGGAGGTTCCTGGCTCCTGGCTTCACCTCAGCCCAGCTCTGGCCATTGCTGCTGTCTGGGGAGTGAACCAGCAGGTGGAAGATCTTTCACTCTGTCTTTCCCTTTGTCTGTGGCTCTCTTTCAAATAAATAAATAAAATCTAAAAAACAAAACAAAACAAAAAAAAACTAATACTAACACAACTAGCATAAGCTGCTATATCACCTATTTAATTAAATTTTGAACATTCTCTGTTACCCAAACTTTTGGTATTGACTGAATCTCTTCAAAATTGCCAGTAGAAGTTCAATAAGTATCAGTTGAAGCTGCACAAATATTCCTTCAACTGTTTCCTTGGCTTGCAAGGTAACCAGGGGGAATTTTAATTGCAATCTTCCCAGCTGTTCGGCTACAGGGGCCTCAGCGCACTGCCTGCCATTGCTGCGTGGTTGGCATTAGCTGACAAAATCCAGCAGCAATCCTCAACGGCTTTACCAGAATAAATATGCCTCCTCAACCCTAAGCGCACACTGAGCACATTCCCAATGCACCAAATGTGAAGAACAATTCAACTGTTATATTGGGAATATAACCCAGTACTGCTATTTAATCAGAGATGACTTTAGAATTTAAGCAAAAGAAAGGACAAAAATCCATAATCATATAAAATACATCAAAGTAACTTCAAAATATCAATGAGAAACGATCCTAAATTGTAATACTACCTTAATTACTGGAGGGTGAGTAACTGGCTGCTTACGTACAAGGTGACCAACATCTAACTGCAAAGCAAAACCCTCTTCTTCCTGTTCAGTGGAACACTGGAACCCCTCTATTGTCAGCATTCTCTGTCTCCCACTTAAACTAGGTGACCGAAGATTGTGGCTTCATGATCTCAACAGTATAAACGGCCTGGTTTTCTATTTCTATTCCTTAAATAATAGCTTTGCCATAGAAGCTTTCTTACCTGGTTGAGCTTGATGTATTCCTGTTCATAAATTTCAGCCAGGCTCAATTTACTCTTTTCGTGGTCTAATGTTAAGCGCTTTTTATACTCATATGCATCCTCCTTGGGTTTTTCTTTCCTTACCACATCATCCCAAGCCTGAAACAGAAGGGCAAGGAGAATATAAATTAATGGGATCTGTAACTTATTTCTAGCCTCACTTAAAAATCTTTTGCCAATTGTATAAAAAAAGTAAGCCAACCTCTGAGATGACTATCAAATCACAAAGAAGCAGCATCAAGAAAAGCAAAGAGCAGACTATTCAAATATCCTGTTCTGTTTTTGTTTTAAAGTAGCCTTTCTCCTGTTTGCCAATCTTAATTTCACATTTCCCCATCCAGTTTGTTTAAAAATCAAGCCCCAGATTTACCTAGTTTCATTTCAAATCTCAGGACATTCTGTATGTAACACCCTCCCTTAAACCTTTTGCATGTTTAACACCAAAGTGTGGGTAAACATACATGTTATAACAACCATCTCTTATTGTACATGCCACATGCTCAATTTTTATTCTAAGTTTACAAAATCAGATCAATCCCTAAACAATTCTTTGCTGGGTCAACACAGAACAGACAGACCCTTGATTTGCCACATTATGGGTGCTGGGTGTAACCACAGCACGTCAGACACCGATTACCATTCCCAACAGCCCTCAGCAGCTCCATGTGACACCATCTGACAGGCCAGCCTGATGCAGGAGGAAGGGGACTGGCGACAGCTCTGGCTTCCCTGTCCCTCCAGGCACAGCACTGCCATTCCCAGCTACTACTTTTCTCACAGTACCTCACACAACAAAAGCTGAAAACAGTCTTAGTCTAGATTCAAGACTTTTGTATGTTTTTTAAAAATTTATTTTTCTGAAAGGCAGAACGAGAGAGAGCTTCAATCCGTTGGTTCACTCCTCAATTGAGCTGAGCCAGGTGGAAGCCAGGAGGCAGGAATTCCCTCCTGTTCTCCCACATGGATGGCAGGAGCCCAAGCACTTAGGCATCTTCTGCTGCCTTTCCAGGTGCATCAGCAGGAACCTGGATTGAAAACTGAGCAGCTAGCACTCGAACTAGCAATCCAGTATGGGATGCTGGTGTCACAAATAGTGGCTTGACCTGCTGTGCTACAATGCTGGCACTGAGTTAAGGCTTTTACCATGAAGAACCTAATTAAGTGCAAATAAAGACAGCATTATCAGCGCGTTAAAGCCCTGGTCTGAGGCACCGGCATCCCATGGGCGCCAGTTCTAGTCCCGGCTGATCCTCTTCTGATCCAGCTCTCTGCTGTGGCCTGGGAAAGCAGTGGAGGATGGCCCAAATCCTTGGGCCCCTGCACCCATGTGGGAGACCCAGAGAAGGCTCTTGGCTCCTGGTTTCGGATTGACACAGCTCTGGCCATTGTGGCCATCTGGGGAGTGAACCAGTGGATGGAAGACCTCTCTTTCTCTGCCTCTCTCTGTAACTCTGTCTTTCAAATAAATAAATTAAAAAAAGAAGACAGCATTATCCCTACTCCCAAAATACGGAAACATCATTTCTAAAAACTTCATTGAAATGTAAATCAAGTCATATTTACTTCTTCTGACCTTATCTCTTATCCTCTGCTTAATGATATCTTCTAGTTGAAGGGTGGTTTCCTCCGTAATCACAGGTGCTAAAGGAAATGAAACATGAATTTACTGAGTACACAAGACCGAGGATCCAAAGCATCAGCAACACCGGAGAACCTGTGGGAAATGCAGTTTTGGGCCACCCCACACCTCTAGAATCAGAAAGCAGGGAAAGGGGACAGCTACCTGAGTTGTTTTTGTTTTTTTTTAAGATTTATTTTATTTGAAAGGCAGAGTTTGAGAGAGAGAGAGAGAGAGAGAGAGAGAATATGACTGATCTTCCACAGCTGGTTCACTCTCCAAATGGCCACAATGGTTGGGGCTGGGCTGGACTGAAACCATGAGCCAGGAATTTCTTAGGTCTCCCACGTGAGTGCAGGGGCCCGAGGACTTGAGGTCATCTTTCACTGCTTGCTTTCTTCTTCTTTTTTTTTTTTAAGATCTATTTACTTATTTGAAAGTCAGAGACATACAGAGAGAGAAAAAGAAGTGGCAGAGAGAGCTTCCACTGCTTTCACCAGGACATTGGCAGAGAGCTAGATCGGAAGTGGAGCAGCTAGGACTTGAACCGGTGCCCATATGGGATGCTGGCACTGCACGCAGTGGCTTAACCTGCTATGCCACAACACCGGCCCTAGCTACCTTTAACAACCGTTCTGATGCTCCCTCAAGGTTGAGGACCACAGAACTAGAATATAAATGGTAGTAGGTGCTAACTGTTCTATCTCAGGCATCTGGGGACTTTCCTTCTTTTTTCCATTCTCTCTTCTGCTGAAATTTTGCAGAAACTCATTTTGACTTCAGAGCACAAAAACAAAGTGCTCAATGAGCTGACAAGAGGCTCAGTGCAGAGCCCATAATTTAATCAGAGCAGTGACAGGATGGAAGCCTTGTAAAGACCCCACAACAGGAAATCTGACTATGGATCATACGTTGGGTATCATTGGTATCCTTGGTGTTTCAATGTTACATTTCTTAGGTGGATTAGTGGTACTAGGGTTATACAGGAGAATGTCCCAGTTCTTAGAAGTCCCATGTAAAAATACGGAGGAATGAAGTGCCACAGTATTAGCAACTTAGTTTCAAATAATTCAGGGGAAAAAAATCAGGGAGAAAAGGGCACACACACACAATCACACACCCGTAAAGGAGAGAGCAAATGTGGGGAAATGTTAACTGCTGCATCCTACTGAGTGACAGTTTCTGCAGCTGGGGCGCACAAGGGAGTGCTCTGCAGAAGCCCGGGGGGCCGTACCCATGCGGACAGCGTGGTCGAAGTGCAGGGTCTCCTCCAGGAGGCTGTTCTCCGGCCGCTTCTGTGCAGTCACTTCCCCCTGGAGCTGCCACGGCTTCTTTTCCAGTAATTCTTTTTCTAAAGATGCAATCTTTTCATTCATCTAAGAAAGACACAAAGTTACAGACTTAGGAAATAAAATTGGACTTATGGTTGTGTAAAAGCAAATATTTTTAAAAACAGAAAAAGAAATGTACAGTTCCTCAAACTCAAATTCCTCAAACACAATTCTATTGTGCTCTCGCCACCTTTTTATGCCAGTGAGTTCCTAGTGCCATTGCCCAAGGCAGGGTGAGCTGCAATGGCTCTCTTCCCCACTGATCTGAAATGCCACATTTAATATACTAGGTCCCCTCAGACCCTATTCTATTCAAATGTCCTATCTTATTAGACTAGTATCTGATGGAGTCTGACCCTTTGACTCTACACCCAAATCCCAATTACCTCTAACTTCTGAAAGACAACAATTAGAATGATCTCAGTGTATAAAACACCAGCTTTTTCAGCTACCTGACAGGATTCTTATTTTTCCTAACAGCTTTTTAGTTTATCTGTTGGTTTTTCTAGTATCTCGGGTAAATATTAATGCTTTCTTTAGTCTTTTACTTCCTAATCTTTTTTGTAGTTGCACTTGCTAATACTTCTAATAGAATGTTAAATGACAGTAATAATTTTAAACAATGAACACTTGGTCTTATTCTTGATTTTATTTTTTAAGATTGATTTATTTGAAAGCCATAGTGATAGAGAGAAGTGGAGACAGAGAAGATGTTCTACTTGTGGCCACTTCTCAAACACTGGCAACAGCTAGAGCTGGAGCAAGCCTAAGCCAGGAGCCTGGAACTGCATCCAGGCCTCTCCCCAAGTAGGCAGCATGGACCTAAGAACTTGGGCCTTCATATAACGTCTTCCCAAGGTACACAGTAGCAAGAACCTAGGTGGGAGGTAGAACAGCAGGGACAAGAACTGGCACTCTGATATGGAATACAGGTGTCCCAAACTGCTCAACCTGCTACACCACCATGCCCAACCCTATTCCTGATTTTAAAGGAATGTTTCTAGAAATTCACCATGAAGCATTTTTGCAGATAAGTCTGTACATCACCAGAAATGACAAATTCAGACTGGATATTGAGTGTCAAGGAATGTCTGACATGTATGAAGGGGACTATATGGTTCAGGTCCTTAACCTTCAGAACCAAGAATTAGATTTTCTAACAGGGAATCAAGAGAATAATTGGCCCACATTTTGCAAGGCATGATTTTCACAGTGCTGTTATAGATTTTTGCATCACTATTCATAAATAAGTACTTTAATGCTAACTTTTTCAGGTTGGAGTTTTCATCTTATAATAATCTGCAAGTTTTCCTTAACTCTTTGTGGGAACTGATTAAACAGCATTAACTCAGCTATTTCTTGAAAGTTTGAATAATTCCACAATCAAACCAAATGTTGCTTTCCTCTTTTGGTGGGATGTAGGAAAGGACAAAAAGCCACTGACAAATTTATTTCCTTTTAGTTTTCTTCAGACTTTCTCTTCTAGGACAACCTGACAATTGTGGATTCAACTCAAATTCTATCTTTAAAATAATCCTTTGACAACCCCGGTGTTTTACATTATCTGTCTATTCTCATTTTCTAATTGTGTAATGTATTTTAAAGGTGATACAGCCAAATGATTGGAGCTAGACTACATCCATTAAAACTGAGTGATTTTTCATCTGTATGAAATCACGTTTTTATCAATCTGGAAGATGTACTTATGATGGTTTTAGTTATAACTCAGGAGGATGGACATTTAGCATAGCCGGTTAGATGCTGGTTAGGATGCCTGCGTCCCACATTAGTGCCTGGGTTTAATTCCCAGCTCCAGCTCCTGATTCCAGCTTCCTGCTAATGTGAACCATGGAAGGCAGCGGTGACAGCTCAAGAAGTAGTTCCTAGCTCCCATCTTCAGTGCCCCTAGCACCTGCAGGCATTTGGGAAGTAAACCAGCAGAAAGCTCTCTGCCTCTCAAATAAACAAAATTTAAAACAAAAATAAGCTACCTCAGGGAACAAGCATTTAGCCTGGCAATAAAGACACCTGCATTGCAACTGGAGTGCCTGGGTTTAATTCCTGGTTCTGCCTCCTGATCCCAGGGAAGTCACAGTGATGGCTCAAGTAACTGGGTTCCTGCAACCCATGTGGGAGATCTGGACTGAGTTCCTGGCTCCCAATTCTGGCCCCATCCTAGTCCACGCTGTCGTAGACATTTAGAGAATGAACCAGCAGACAGGAGCTGTGTCTGTCTCTGTATCTCTCAAATAAATAGAAAAATAAAGGACACTATTAAAAACCAACTCCAGCACTCACACCTTACAGACAGGCCACATCCTGCAGAGGAGCTGTAACAGTAGTGAGAGGCTTGCAGGAAGCGCATCAGGAGACCTGCCACTGGAATGAAGACACCAAGGACACCACAAAGAAACAAGTTTTACACATGTGCTCCCCACTGAAAGCCTTGGAGTAGCAAGCTCATTTTTGTGAATTAAACTTTCTGTGAGGCACTGACATTCAGTGCGCTTTAGAGAACAGCAGCAAAATGTTTGTTTTTAAATGATGGTTAATAGATCCAACAAGAAAAAGAGGTATATTGGTTAGCTGTCTGTGAATTTTAGTCATGGTAAGCATATAAAAATTTCCTTTTATTCCTGATAATTACCTTCTCCTGTCTTTTTTCAAAAGAAGATTTAACTTCCTCTGAATCTGTTTTTACATTTAAAACGTCTGTATCTTCAGTTTCCTCATCATCTGGCAAAGCAAAGGTCACTCTCTTCGAGATTTCTTTTTGGTTACCATCTTCACTTTCAAGGTCATTATCTTCATCCCTGTAACACCAAAATGCTTATGAAAGGAAACATACTACTTTTCCTTAGGAAAACAAAAATAAATTTCCCAGTAACATAGGTTTTGCTGGTATGCATGATGCAACCAAATATTCAGAACTTCCAAAGTCAGTCATCAAAGAACAGAACTATCTAGGTGAAACGCTGTGTAAGAAATTGTTGGGCCAGTGTTGTGGTGTAGCAGGTAGAGCCACTGCCTGCGATGCTGACATCCCATACGGGCAACTGCTCCTGACTGCTCCACTGGCTATCTTTTTTTTTTTTTTTTAAAACAGGCAGAGTTAGACAGTGAGAGAGAGAGACAGAGAGAAAGGTCTTTCTTTTTCTGTTGGTTCACCCCCAAGTGGCTGCTGAGGCCGGCGCACTGCACCGATCCAAAGCCGGGAGCCAGGTGCTTCTCCTGGTCTCCCATGCGGGTGCAGGGTCCAAGCACTTGGGCCATCCTCTACTGCACTCCCAGGCCACAGCAGAGAGCCAGACTGGAAGAGGGGCAACCGGCGGGACCGAATCCGGCGCCCCAACCAGGACTAGAACCCAGGGTGCCGGTGCCACAGGCGGAGGATTAGCCTAGTGAGCCGCAGCGCTGGCCTCCACTGGCTATCTTGAGACTACCTATCAGAGACTTCTATTTGATCTTAGGTAATGCAACTGAAGAAATAAAATACTTGACAACTATGAGTATTGCATACAAGAGCAGCAATTCTGTTTACAAGTTCAAGGACGATTCAAAATACTCACGTTTCAGAAATGCTTCCTTCCGCTATTTCCTCCTCAGCAATCTCTTCCTCCTCCATGTCTGACTCCCGCCCACCATCGTTAACACGCGGCACCTCCCCATCGCTTTCAACTGGATCAAAGAAATCTTTGTATTTCAGGTTTCTGGAACTTTTAGCTGACTGAAATACAGATTTTAAAAATATTTCAAAGATAGAAAAATACACTAAAACATGCACACATGTGTATGTATACTACATTTTTTTTTCTAATTTTAAAATAGGGTAAATTGGCAAATACTACCACTACCATAAAACCATAAGGACTGGATTATAACAAAATGAATGGAAGTAGCGATTCATTTATAACTGAAAAGGTACAGGACAAATTCCTTATCTCTAAATCTCCCAAGCACAATCACTTCCAAAGTACTGCTGCCTAAATAAAGGATACAAATGCCTCCCTTTCAGTGCAGTGCTTCTTGAAAATAAATCAAGAAAAAAATCTGAGTATCTTTAAAGTATGATTATGCTTCTTAACCCACATAACAGTGTTTTGTGATGGGAAATGAGGACCTCAGTTTAATTTTTTCAATTAACCAAAATTCTTCATTTATGCCAGGTGAATTTTGAGGTGCTCTACATCTCTCCTAGGGAAAATGAATAAAATCTAATTTGAAGAACACAGTCCTGCCTCTTCTCCTCTCCCAAAACTGTTACCTTCGGTTTCTGATTTCCAAACAGCCCTCCCTCATCTTCATCGGAATCAACATCTTCAAAAAGATCAATATCTTCTTCCTCCTCTTCATCATCATTTTGTTGTTCTTCTTTTTCTACGTTTTCTAAAAAAGCCTCCATTTCAGCTAGCTTGAAGAATCTATCGTCGACTACGGACTTCTCTCTCGGCTTCCCAGGCCCTCTGTTTTGCACCCTGCTCTCCTGTTCCAACTTGCTGATGTCAAAGTCACGATCCGAATCCTCATCACTGAAGTCGGGGCTTCTCCTCAGGTCAAGTCCGCCGGAGCTGTTAGCTTTCTCATCTCCTTCAGGATCATCTCCGCTCAGGCCGGAGGCTTCCTCCTCCTCCAGGGCTTGTGCTGTCTCCTCCTGGCCATCGGCCTCCCTCTCTGAGCCATCGGCCTCCACCTCTGAGTCATCCACCTCCATCTCTGAGCCATCAGCCTCCACCTCTGAGCCATCAGCCTCCACCTCTGAGCCAGCCTCCTCACACTGCTGGGCCTCGTTCGCTGGGAAAAGACTGATGTCTTCGTCTTTAACTGCTGTACTAACTGCATTTTGGAAGTACTGTAAAATCGGTTCATTCTGCAGTTCCAACTGTTGCCAAATCTGCTCATCATCAAATTTATTTATCACCAGTTTCTGTAAAGGACTCCCATGGGTCCCACCTTTCTCTAGCGTTTTATTGAAGTCATAAAGTACTTTGGTTAAAGAAATGAAGTTGGAGGCCAATTCATCTTGAATCCTATTGGGGGGGGAGTAAATGAGAATTACACACATGCGCAGTGATTTCACAGCACTCCTAAAATAAAGGAAACTCTTCAGCAAAATCAAATTTAAATGCATGTCAATTTTAGATATAGATTCTGGCATCCCAGGCAAATGATGACGGAGAGTCAGATGGTGGAGATTTACGCTGGAGTTAGCCTGGCGAACAGGATAGTAGTTGTCGCACTCAGAATTCAGGCCCGAGGCACAAGTCCCAGGACCGCTGAGGAGCGCGGGGCACAACGCAGAAAGGCCCGGTCGCCAGGGTGGACAGACGAGCCCGAGCTTTCAGTCCAGCGCGCGCACAGGTGAGCGTGGTCTGGGCGCACACGCAGGTGCGCGTCCCGAGGACGCGGCGCTGGCCGCGAGCCGGCCTCTGGTGGGAGCTCACCAGCCCACAACGGAAAAGCCACACCGCGCTGCTTTCCATGTTAAAGTCCTGGCCGGCCGCGCGTGCGGAAACTGTCTGACATTTTGGGAAAAGTGAACCACACTCCCCCTTCACGCAGCTCCGGAACCTTCCGGGGGCCCGAAACCCGAGCCCACGTGAGGCCGTGCCCCGGCTCTGCGAACTTACGTGAGGAAGCGCTCGGGCCGGCCGGTGGCCTTGCTGACCTCCTCCACACAGCGCTGCAGGGTCCGCCGACGCCACACCCGCGGAGCCATCGCCGCCGGCAACTCGCGACACGGCTCCGCGCGTGAAGACTGGAAAGAGCCCCCACCGGAAACCGCGCAGCAAACTCGTGCCTCGCGCAACCCGCAGCTGGCGACCGAAGGTTCCGCGGCACACAAGTTCCCGACCCACCGCTAGCCGGAGCCACAGGCAGCGCGCGAGCTTCCATTGCGCTTGCGCAGGAAGGCGGGCTGGGAAACCGGAAATCGCCCCTGGTAGCGTTCTCTCGGCTTTCTGTTTGGCTTTGCAGTGGGGCCGCAAATGGCGATGCGTCACGGGTTTACGTTTCCGCCTTAGAAGCAGTAGTGCCTCACTGTTCTAGCTTCCTGGATCGTATTATGTTGCCACGCCCCCAGCTCCCCTGTCACCGCCCCTTCGGCCTCGTGCCCCGCCCCCCGGCCGGGGGCCAGTGTTGAGCGGGTCGCTTCCCAAAATGGCGCGCGCGCTGAAGGCGGTGGCGGCGACGGCGCGGGCCGCGAGCGCCGTAGGTGAATACCGGGCGCCTTCGGGCTGCGCCGCGGGGCGGGCGTGCGGACGGGAGCCCAGGGGGCTGAGGAGGCCGCTGGGGGCGCAGCAGGCGGCTCGAGCGCGCTGGGCTCCCCCGGCAGCCCCCAGCGACTGCTCAGCCCGGCACCCGGGTTTCCTCAGCGCTGCCGGCCCGGGAGCTGCGCGCGGATGATTTTGCCCCTTTTTTTATGTTCCGGCCGGAGAGGCGAGGGAACCTGTGCAGGGGGGCAGGAGCGAACGGGAGTGGGGCGACGCGCCCCGAGCGGTGGGGAGAACCCCGAAAGCAGGGCCAGTCCTGCAGACGGTGCATCCCGGCGCGCCCGGGCACCTGCTGGCCACGGCCGGAGGTCAGCGGTGGAAGAATTCCGCACCGTGCAAGAGACGGGCAGGCGGGTAGGGGACATTCCTGGAGTTCTCTGCGCCTCCATTTTTAAAAACTATTTCTTAAGGGCTACACGCTCCTCCTGTGTGTGTCTTTTCCTTCTCTTCTCCCCTTCGTGCGAGGGCGAGCGTTCGTCTGAGATTTCCTGTGAGCAGGAAAGTGCCAGGTGGTAACTACGGGAGCTGCTCCTGGAGGTTTGGGATAAATCCTCCTAGCGCCAAGGGCGTGAGCCTTTGTCAAGGTTGGATTTCTCTGCCCCACCATTGAAACGTGCGGACCTGGTCAGCCTTGGAAGTCCGGGCTCAAACCGCGTCGGCTCCTGGTTGACCTGTGCAGGCGTTTTCCGCAGTCACCACATTCCTTGGTGGGCTCACGTCGCAGGTCACCCAGGTTCAGTGAGAAGCCGCATTCCAAGAAGAGGTGCACCGGAACGGGGTTTAGCTGTCCCAGCGCTGTGGTATCTTACACCTGAGAAATACCATAACACACCGAGCACAGCCTCCGCGAATTTGCGATTCACCGGTGGGCCCCCACCGCTGGTAATAGCACACACCAGCAGCCCTGCCTTCCTGTGCTTGTGAGCTGCAAGTCAGTATCTTAACTCATTCACCATAGCTTTGGCTTTTACTAGGACGCCACAGTACCCCAGGCAAGAGGAAGGTGTATGTAGCTCACTTTGTGGAGTTCAAGTCCAAGACCAAGCAGCACCGTTTTTGGCCTCTGGAGAGCGTGGTAGGTGCCGGTGGTGGGCTCCTGCCGAGGAAGGTGCAGGTCACAGGCCAGGAAGCAGCGCGGTTGGGCACCAGACCAAACCCTCTCTTACAACCCTCTCTGGAGTAGCGTCTTCCCAGGGAAGACGGTGCAGTGGCCTGAGGACTCCCTCCAGGCCCTGCCTCCTCCCATTAGCGCCACCCTGGGAACCGAGCTTCCACACAGGGGCCTGTGGGGGAACATTCAGCACCCAGACTAGATGTCCATGTCACAGCATCTGCCTTGGCAAGTAGCTCTTTGCAAAAAAGAGTCCTCTCTTGTTCTGTCTTGGAAAGCCATCTCTTAGAAAGTAGGAATTGCTCATAGAACACATACAAAGATACTAAAATTTGAGAATCAAAAGAATGGTTCAGGGGCCTGTGTTGTGGCACAGCCAGTAAAGGCGCCACCTCCCAGCATCCCATATGGGTGCCAGCTTGAATCCCGGCTGCTCCACTTCCAATCCAACTCCCTGCTAATAATGTGCCTGGGAAAGCAGTGGAGAATGGCCCAGGTACTTAGGTCCCTGCCCCCACAGGAGATCTGGAGGAAGCTACTGGCTCCAGCCTGGCCCAGTCCCTGGGAGCGACCCAGTAGATGGAAGATCTTTCTCTCTCTCTCTCTCTCTTTGTAACAAACTTTCAAATAAGTAAGTAAGTCTTAAAAAAAAAAAAAAAAAGTGGTTCAGAGGAATGAGCAACGTAAATGTACTGATTTAAAAGCCTCAGCTTTGGTGCCAGACGGTTTGAGGCCCAGCTTCGCCATTTAGCATAATGTTAAGGGACATGACTTAATCTCTGTCAGGCCTTTTCTTTTTTTTTAATCCCTGAAATGGA
Source organism: Oryctolagus cuniculus (assembly GCF_051225735.1). Classification (NCBI taxonomy): domain Eukaryota; kingdom Metazoa; phylum Chordata; class Mammalia; order Lagomorpha; family Leporidae; genus Oryctolagus; species Oryctolagus cuniculus. The sequence continues at coordinate 11,962,626 of NC_142878.1, read as the reverse complement.
GGACATAATATCTGACTCAGGGTTGAAGGGTTACACAAAGTTCTTACTGAACTGCTGTCCTTAGTGAGGTCTAGTGGGCAGATAGAGGCTGCTGTATCATGTCTAATGCAGTATTTGAAATTTCACAATTTACTTTGGATTATGGATTTAGGCAAGAGTACGTAGGAGCACTGAAGTATGTATAACTCTAGCAGGAAAATAAACCAATAGGTTTGTCCTGGGAATCTGAGGTCACATTAGTACTATTTTACCCCATGGGACTCTGTCTTGTGCTGATGTTAAGTCCCAGTGGCTGGTAAAACATGGAGAGTGTGTGGAGACTGGTCGGGGTGTATTAGCCTTGAGCATAAAAACCAGCCTGTAGGTTCTTCAAAGGCATGTTTGTTATAAGTGTTATGTCATATTAAAAAGGTCATAAATTAAAACAGCTTTCTAAATATATCTTCTCAAACCAGATATGCAAAAATTCAGACTTAAAAAACTTTTTTCATGTTCTAAAATTAGAGAATGTAAAGGTTGCACAACTTTCCAAGTAGACAAAAAACTACTGAATTGTACACTTCAAATGGGTGAACTTTATGGCATGTAAATTATAAATCTTTTAAAAAACTGCTAACAGGCATGTGTGTTTAACCTAGAGTTTAAGATGCCTATATACCGTGTTGCAGTATTGGGGTTCTATACTTGGCTGTGGTTCCTGACTCCAGCTTCCTGCTAGTCAGACCTGGGGAGATAACAGTGATGGCTTAAGTAATGGGGTTCCTGCCATCCACGTGGGAGACCTGAAATGAGTTACTAGCAGCTCCTGGCTTTGCTCTGGCTGTTGTAGGCATTTGGGGAGAAAACCAATAGCTGGGAGAGAAATATCTCTCCTCCCTCTGCCTTCCAAATAAATAAATAAATATGACAGATCAGAATATTTTTAAAAACCTTATTATAAGAGGTTATTCACAATTATATGATAATTTAGACACAAATTTAAATCTAATTGCTTTAATAAGAACCATTAGCACATTTGAATATAAACCTTTGCAACTAAACCTTTACTTATCTGAGACAATGTTTGGAAAGCTTGGTCTGAAATAAGTGCAAAATCTCGAAAGAAAGGCAGTGATATTTTTAAGTCAAGGTGCTAAGAGTGATTAGCGAGTCTGCATGGTGAAGATAGGAATTAGACGCAACCAGATTTTCTAACATACCTATTACTTGTACACAACGTTCCTGACACGTATGAAAGTAGTTGATTTCTTTTTTAAAGATTTATTTTATTTATTTGAAAGAGTTACACAGAGAGAGGAGAGGTAGATACAGAGAGACAGAGGTCTTTCATCCGCTGGTTCACTCCCCAGATGGCTGCAACAGCCAGAGCTGTGCCAGTCTGAAGCCAGGAGCCAGGAGAGTCTTCCAGGTCTCCCACGCAGGTGCAGGGGCCCAAGGACTTGGGCCATTTTCTACAACTATCCCAGGCCATAGCAGACAGCGGGATTGGAAGAGGAGCAGCCGGGACTGGAACCGGTGCCCATATGGGATGCCAGGGCTTTAACCCACTGTGCCACAGCGCCGGCCCCCAGTAGTTGATTTCTTAAGTCTGTAGTTATTCATCTTCATGCTCTTGCTTTTTTTTTTTTTTTAATACTCCTGCTTTTTAAGTATAGGCTACATTTATTCACATTTAGCTATACATTGCAGTTTATTCCTGCAATGTAACCCTTATTGGAATAATCACAAATTATACATTATGCAGTTCAAAGTAATGCAGTTCTGCTGCAGCTTTTTATAAGGGGCAGAGAAACCTGAATTTAAGGAGTTTTGAATTCTACCAGTTGGAGGGCAATCTGAAAGAAAAGTAAATAAAAAGAATAGAGGTGGGTGTGTTCATGCAGCAGTTAAGTCACCATTTGGGACACCCACATCCCATATTGGGGTGCCTGGGTTGTAGCTTCCTGTTAATTCACACCATAGGAGGCCGCAGGTGAAGGCTGCCACCTACATGTAAGACCTCGTAGAAATCCAATTCCTGGCTTAGGTCTGACCCAGCCTGGCTATTGGAGCGTATGGGGTATGAACCAGCAGGTGGAAGATCTCTTTCCATCTCTCTCTTTCAAGTAAAGTGAAAAAAGCATTTTTTTTAGTATGTTTGTGGTAATCATTTCACAATGTATGTGCATATCAAAACATCCCATTGGGAGCAAGTGTTCAGTGGCTATTTAGGCTAAAGGTTAAAATGCCTGTCCCATGTCGAAATGCCTATGTTTGATTCTTGGCTCAGGCTCTTGACTTCAGCTTCTCCCCAGTTTAAACTCTGGGACGTAGTGGTGATGACTCACCGCTGGCTGGGAGACCTAAATTGTTCCCAGCTCTTGGCTCGCTCCTTGACCCAGCCTCAGGGAAGCTGCGCATTTAGAGAATGAACCAGCAGGTGCTAGTATGCTCTCTTGTTTTTCTCTCCCTGTCTCCCCCTACCAAAAAATTGCTTTGTATACCATAAATATATACAATTCTTATTGTTAATTTTTTTTTTTTTTGACAGGCAGAGTGGACAGTGAGAGAGAGAGAAAGGTCTTCCTTTGCTGTTGGTTCACCCTCCAATGGCCGCCGCGGCTGGCGCGCTGCGGCCGGCGCACCGCGCTGATCTTATTGTTAATTTTACCTCAATAAAGTTGGGACAATATCTTTAAAAGTTACTAAGAGTAAAAAAAAAATAAAATTTTAAAAAGTTCAGATGACCAGCTTTTCAGGTACACATTTCTATTAAGTATCAGAATCTATCTTATTCTAACCCTTTTATTCTATGTTTCCCACCCAGCTTGTTTAGCCTACAGTATTTCACCCAGAGTTTCTCTTGTTAGAATTTCAATTCTCCTGCTTTTTTGAGGCAAATTTGCATAGCAATTAACCATTCAGAAATGTACAATGTGCATTATGGCAGTGTTTATTTTGCTCGCAGTGGTGTGTAACCCTCACTTGGACTTGGTTCCCGAACACCTCTGAAGGAAAGCCATTCCTGATGTTACTCACTCCCTGTTCCCTCCTCCCTCCAGACCCTGGCAACCACTGTTCTGCTTTCACTGTGGATTTAGCTCATCTAGATCTTTCATGTAAATGAGAACTTACAATAAATGACCTTTTATATCCAACTCTGTCGCTTAATGTTTGTGAGGTTCACTCTTCTTGTAGGGTATGTTGGGACTTGGCGTCTAGATAATATTCTGTTGTTTGGCTACTGGGAATGTTGCTGTGAACATGAGTGCACAGTGTTTGTTTTGAGATCCTGTTTTCCATTATTTTGGATACTCAGGAGTGGAATTGCTGGGTGAGACAGTAATTATATGTTTAATTTTTTGAGGAACTGCCAAATTGTTGCATGGCAGCTGCACCATGGTAGACACTCACCTGCATCATACAAGGGTTCCAGTTTCTCATATCTTTGTCAACACTTGTTTTTTGTTTTCTTGGTTTCAGCCATCTTGGTGACATTGGAGTAGTACCTTGTTGTGGTTTCGGTTTGCTTTTCCCTAGTAACTGATGCTGAGTATCTTATATGCTTGTTGACCGTTTTCATACCCTTATCCCTTCATTTTAAAGAAGCTGAATTATTGAAATCTCATTGGTATCACTGTATTTTTTTTTCTGTCCTATTCCTAGAATATGTGCTTAAAGGACAATATAATATCAATAAAAATGAACTATTTCCCTCCTGTAGAGATTAGATAAGCCCATATTGCCTCAAAGTCTTAATTTTTATAATAAAGATGCTGTTATTAAGACTGGTATTGTGGGATGGGGTAAAGCTACCACCTGCGATTCTAGCATTCTCTGCGAGTGCCAATATGTGTCCTGGCTGCTCTACTTCTAAGCCAGTTCCATGTTAATGGCCTGGGAAACACCAGCAGAAGATGACCCAAGTGTTTGGGCTGCTGCCACCCGTGTGAGAGATCCAGAAGAAGCTCCTGGCTACTGGCTTCAGTCTAGTATGGCCCAGGGTGTTGTGGATATCTAGGGAATGAACCAGCAGATGGAAGGTCTTTTCTCTGTCTCTCACTCTCTTTGTAACTTTGACTTTCAAATAAATAAATAAATTTTTTGAAGATGCTGTTATCTTTCTATATTTCTGACATGGAAAGGAGATTTTGTTTTCTATTAAAAGGAGGAAGAACCCACCATTCTAGTAAACTTTTTTTCCTCTTTTCACTCTTAGAACCAGTGATAAAAAGTTATGGAAATGGAATACTACACAGCAGTAATAAAAAAAAAAAAAAAACTGAAATCCGGTCATTTGCAAAAAATGAATGATACTGGAAAACATCATACTTAGTGAAATAAGCCAGTTCCAAAGGGACAAACCATATGTTCTCCTTGACCTGTGATAACCAATAGAGCACCTAAAAGGCAATCTGTAGAAGTAAAATTGATACTTTGAGAAGCAGTGACTTGGAACAGCCCTTGTCTTAACTGTTGAAGAACAGTTTTTTTCTTTTCATACTTTTATTGAAGTCTTTACTTAACATAGAGATAATCATATTTGTATAAAGTTAATTGAAAATAGACCTTAGTAAAAAATAAGAGTGGGAATAAGGGAGGAGGAAGGGTGGGAAGAATCACCATATTCCTACAGTTGTAATCGTAATGTACGAAGTTTGTAAAGCTGTATAGATCTGTGTACATTCCTACAGACTTCTAAGGGTACAGTTTAAAAACTTGCCATGGGATCCCAAATCCCCTTAAGCTGGGTGGTAAAAATAGCATTTTTTTTTTAAGATTTATTTAATTTATTTGAAAGAGTTACAGAGAAAGGTAGAGACAGAAAGAGAGGTCTTCCATCCGCTGGTTCATTCTCCAGATGGCCACAACGGCCGGAGCTGCGCTGATTCAAAGTCAGGAGCCAGGAGCTTCCTCCAGGTCTCCCATGCAAGTGCAGGGGCCCAAGGACTTGGGCCATCCTCTACAGTTTCCCAGGCCATCGGGAGAGCTGGATGGGAAGTGACGCAGCCAGGACTTGATATCCCATATGATGCCGGCACCGCAGGCAGCGGCCTTAACCTATATGCCACAGTGCCGGCCCTGTAGATTTTGGATATTAATCCTTTAGCAATTTCATATTTTATAAATATTTTTCCCATTCTTTCAACTGCCTCTTCACTTTGCTGTTTTGCAGCACAGAAGCTTCTCAGCTTGGTGTAATCTCATTTGTCCATTTTGGCTTTAATCACCTGAAGTCTTTAATCACCAAGAAGTCTTTGCCTATGCCATTGTCTTGTAGCGTTTCCCCAATGTTCTCTAGTGATTGGATAGTATCAGGTTGTAGATTTAGATCCTTGATCCATTTTGAGTTGATTTTTGTATAAGGTGCGAGGTAGGGGTCTTGTTTCATACTTCTGCATGTGGAGATCCAGTTTCCCAGCACCTTTGTTGATGAGACCGTCCTTGCTCCAGCTCCTTTGTCCAAGATCAGTTGTTTGTAGATGCGGGGATTGATTTCTGCAGTTTCTATTCCGTCCTATTGGTCTACATGTCTCTTTTTGTGCTAGTACCAGGTTGTTTTGATTATAACTGCCTGTAGTATGTCTTGAGATCTGGTATTGTGATTGCCTCTGGCTTTGTTGTATAAAATTGCTTTAGTTATTTGGGGTCTCTTGTGTTTCCATATGAATTTTAGCATCATTTTTTCCAGATCTGAGAAGAATGTTGTTTGGTATTTTGATTGAGATCACATTGAATCAGTAAATTGCTTTCCATAGTATGGACATTTTGATAATATTCATTCTTCAAATCCACAAATATTGAAGATTTTTCCATTTTTTTGTTTCTTCTTGTATTTTTTGTTAATGTTTTATAATTTTCACCATAGAGTTCTTTTACCTCCTTGGTTAAATGTATTCCAAGACATTTAAGTTTTTCTGTAGCCATTGTGAGTGGGATTGATCTTAGAAGTTCTTTCTCAGCCATGACATTGTCTGTGTATATAAAAGCTATTGATTTTTGTGTGTTAATTTTATATCCTGCCACTTTAAGGTTTATGGTCTTAAATAAAACAAAATAGTACCACTTTAATTCTTGTTAAAACATAATTCCTATTAGCTAAAGCTCTGTGATTTTTGTTAAGAGCTAATGACCAGTTATGATCTTCATTTTGCTGTTTCATTAAGTGGTATGGTTTCACAAGATTGTACTTAGATGTCATACAAGTATATTTTCATTCTTGGGGGTAATATGGCTCTTAAAGCCCAGTGTTTGGGGGAATGTGAAAGGGCAGAGTAGTACCCTTTGCTGCCTTCTCAGTTACTGAATAAAATAGGCTTTCTTCATTTTAATTTTTTGAAAGGCAGAGTTTTAGAGAGAGGGGCAGAGAAGAAAGAAAGGCCCAGACAGAGAGATCTTCTCTCCATTGGTTCAGTCCCCAAATGGCCATAATGGCCAGGGCTGGGCCAGACTGAAGCCAGGAGCTTCTTCTGGGTCTCCTATTTGGGTGCACTGGGTCTCCAATGTGGGTGCAGGGGCCCAAGGATTTGGGCCATTTCCACTGCTTTCCCAGGCATATTAGCAGAGAACTGGATTGGAAGTGGAGCAGCCAGGACTCAAACTGGTGCCCATATAGGATGCTGGCTTTGTAGGCAGCAGCTTTACCCATTATGCCACAATACTGGCTCCAGTTTGGAACTCTCTTGATTTTTGCTTTATTTTTTCCCAATTAGGTATTTTCCTTAGATGATAATTTATGATATAAAATATACATTAAAAAATATTGTGTGGTTAAGCCTTTAATGAACGTATTATAGAATAGAAGAAAAAAAAAACTGAGTATAGATAAGGAAGGAGCTTGCTTGCTCTAATCATTGAAGTAAGTTGTTTCACTATTACAAACTTATCCTCTGTGAAGTGCAAAGATTAGCAAGTAATTCTTAATGCACCACTATCCATTATACCTACCAGTGAATACATATTTTTATGGAAAATGTCATTCTTTGTCCTGAATCTAGTTGAAGCTCAGAATTAGCTTTTTTTTTTTTTTTTAAAGAAGATTGATTTATTTCTTTGAAAGGCAGAGTTACAGAGAGGCAGAGGCAGAGAGAGAGGGAGAAGTCTTTCATCTGCTGGTTCACTCCCCAAATGACCGCAATGGCTGGATCTGGGCAGAGCCAGTAGCTTCTTCCAGGTCTCTCACACGGGTGCAGGGGCCCAAGCACTTGGGCCATCTTCCACTGCTTTCCCAGGCCATAACAGAGAGCTGGATTGGAAGTGGAGCAACTGGGTCTTGACCTGGCACCCATGTGGAATGTGAGCCACAGCACTGGGCCCAGAATTAGCTTTTTAATTCCAGACAGTTATTTAAATGGCTAGAGCAGAGTGAATAATTTTGACCTAGGTTTTTCCATTTATCCTCTCTGACTTATTTTCAGTAATCAAAAAGCATAGACATATAAATAATGAATTTTTGCATGTATTGTTTGTTTAGTTTTTGAAATTTTTTTTGGAAGGACATTAATTCTCAAAAGGAGGATAAGTGTCTGTTCAATTTTTCAGATTTTTTCCCCAGACTGCAAGCTCTGATTCCAATAGTAAGAGCTATTTCCACATCACAGTGTTCACGTGAAGTAGCAGATCCTGTTTGGAAGCTGGGTCGGCTCAATCATGTGGCCATAGCAGTACCGGATTTAGAAAAGGCCACGGCCTTCTATAAGAACATTCTGGGGGCCCAGGTCAGTGAACCGGTCCCTCTTCCTGAACATGGAGTATCTGTTGTTTTCGTCAACCTGGGAAATACCAAGATGGAACTACTTCATCCACTGGGAAGCGACAGTCCAATCGCAGGTTTTCTTCAGAAGAACAAGGCTGGAGGAATGCACCACGTCTGCATCGAGGTATTTTTATTCTTGCAGTGCTTCATGTTTTACGTCTTTTACAGAATGCCTGTTACTGTTCAAGACTGCATCAGTGTCATCAGAAATTTTTATTAAGTTCTGTAAGGGGAAAGATAATATTAATTCTACTCAAAGATGGGTCCATAGAAAAACTCTTTCCTGCTAACAGATTATAAAAAGTGATTTCAATGTATTTTCTTGAAGTCAGGATTTAAAAACTGCTATAAAGGCTACCAAAGTTGGCCAAAACATTGAGTCTAGGCCGGCGCCTCTGCTCACCAGGCTAATCCTCCGCCTTGCGGCGCCGGTACACCGGGTTCTAGTCCCGGTCGGGACACCGGATTCTGTCCTGGTTGCCCCTCTTCTAGGCCAGCTCTCTGCTGTGGCCAGGGAGTGCAGTGGAGGATGGCCCAAGTGCTTGGGCCCTGCACCCGCACGGGAGACCAGGAGAAGTACCTGGCTCCTGCCATTGGATCAGCGTGGTGCGCCGGCCACAGCGTGCTGGCCACGGCGGCTATTGGAGGGTGAACCAACAGCAAAGGAAGACCTTTCTCTCTGTCTCTCTCTCTCTCACTGTCCACTCTGCCTGTCAAAAAAAAAAAAAAATTGAGTCTTTACTCTTGGATTTGTTTATCATGTATGAAGTCCGATGTAATAGGAATACAAGTTCTTTCACTATCACAAGGTAATTAGGAGAAGCAAGTGGAAAGACTGTATAAAGTAAAATTTTTCCATCCACATGCCAAATATTCTTGTAATTATTTTCTGTCCTTAAAATTCTAATAACTTGTTCCTTATTACAAAAGCAATGCATTTTTCAATTGCTATGATTATTAAGATCTTCTGAATCCCAGCTGCTAATAATTCCTAAAAAAAAAAAAAAAGAAATGTTAGACAAGAATATTCTCATTAGAGAACATTTATCTGTAGTTGTTCATGTTGGCTATAACTGCCTTTTAGAATATGAGCAATACCAATTATGCTTCAATTTAAATTAATCTGATAGGACAACTCTTTCAGAAACAATGACATAATTAGTAGTTAGGACTTGTTCCTCATCAGGAGAAGGGTAAGTTGGTTCTGTAGTGAATTCAAGTAGGTGTTCAGTTCATTACTGCAAACGCCTGTGAGGATCTGCAGTGTGTCCTGAGTGTGCTGAGTATCAGCAGTGAGTAAGACACAGAGACCGCTCCACTGGGAGGAGAGGCGGGTACTGCATGCTGTGATAAGTAGAATTAGTATCTGTGTCTTCTCAGCTGCACACATGAGAGAGACGTTGGTTGCTCTTGGCGGCTGAGGAGCTGGGAAGGCCTCACAGCACTGGAGTTGTAATGAACATGAAGAATTCCCCCGCAAAGCTAGAGAATAACATCTAGAGAGCATAGAGTTACCATCGCAGCTAACCCTGGGGGAGGCCCCTGGCAGCCCGGGACGTACTTGACTCGCATTCTTGACTCGCATTCTTGTCTTTAATTCTCATTGCCACCTTTTTTTTTTTTTTTTAATAGAAAGCTTTTACTTAATAAATGTAAATCTCATAAGTACAACTTTTGGATTATAGCAGTTCTTCCTCCCATACCCACCATCCCACCCCAAACCATCCCACCTCCTAATCTCTCTCCCATCCCATTCTTCACTAAGATTCATTTTTAACTATCTTTATATGCAGAAGATCAACACTATACTAAGTAAAGATTTCAATAGTTTGCACCCACACAGACACACAAAGTATAAAGTCCTGTTTGAAGACTGGTTTTACCTTTAATTCTCATAGTACAACACATTAAGGACAGAGATCCTCCTACATGGGGAACAAGTGCACAGTGACTCCTGTTGTTGATTTAACAATTGATACTCTTATTTATGACGTCAGTGATCACCGAGGCTCTTGTCATGATTTGCCAAGGCTATGGGAGCCTCTTGAGTCCACAAACTCCGACGTTATTTAGACAAGGCCGTAATCAAAGTGGAAGTTCTCTCCTCCCTTTGGAGAAGGTACTTCTTCTTTGATGGCCCCTTCTTTCCATGGGAATCTCACTCACAGAGATCGCTCATGTAGATCATTTTTTGCTGCAGTGTCTTGTCATAGCCACCTTTGTGAGGCCACCACTGACCTGATCTGACCGGTGAGGAAACTGAGTCAGAGTGTAGTTAACTTGTCGACAGTCACACTAATGTAGGTGGAAAGGCTGGCTTCCGACACCAGTGTGTTCTGATTCCAAGGTTTGCTCTCTTAACCAAGAGGTCTGTTACATTCATTGTATTAGCTAAGCCTAACGTTTGAGGTGAGAGGGGCTGGCAGTGGGTTACACCACTGCCTGTGACACCAGCATCCTATATGAGTGTTGATTCAGGTCTTCGTTGTTCCAGTTCCGATCCAGCTCTCTACTAACGTGCCTGGGAAAGCAGCAGAAGATGGCACATCATTTTGGGCCCCTGCCACCCATGTCGGGGGACTGGCTGGAGTTCCAGGCTCCTGGCTTTGGCCTGGCCCAGCCCTGGCCATTACAGCCATTTGAGGAGTGAGCCATGGAAGATGAGTCTCTTTCTGCCCCCCAATCCCGTTACTCTACCTTTCAAATAAATAAATAAATATTTATTTAAAAAAAAAAACTGAGGCAGGAGAACTGTAAAGTATTATACCAGGAAACTAAGCGAGGCCTAACACCTAGAATTTATTTCATTTTTAGAAGGCTTCTGTTGGCTACAGGTCTGTATTGGTGGACCTGAGGGTTTGTCTAAGTGCTCCCAGGATGAGAAACAAGACCACCTGCCTTTGAATCTACTGTTCTGTCTCCCACACTGCACTGTCTGGGTTCTACATCAAGAGAGCCCTTCAAAGGAAGCTGGCTCTGTGAGTTAGAAGTTCAGTTAAGTAAAGAATAGTGGAAGTTCAGTGACATATCAGCAAATTGAAACGTGAAGATCCAAAGAGGGAAATGCAAATGTAGATGAGGATAAAATGAAGGTAGGTCATGAGAAGAGGTATGAAAAGTGGCTAGTTGATCCTTTAGCCTGGCACCCATCGCCATTATTACTAACCGCTGCAAAACAAAGTGGCTTAAGTAGATATTTATTTTTCTGTTCTTAGTCTGAAAGTGAACTGTCCCAACTGATGGGGCAGCCCTGCTGTCCATAGCACATGAATTACTGGGTTGCAGCTGTCACCCTTTATCAGCCAAAGGGAAAGGAAGGTGGAGAGAATATACCCCCTGTGCCTTGACGGAGAGGATCCAGACATTGTACAGATTGCTCTGTTCCTATCGCATTGGCTTGGGCTTAGTCACAAGGCTGCAAGGGAGACTGGGGAGTGTAGTCCCTGGCCCAGCAGTCCTGTGTCCTGCTTTGACTCGGGCATGGCTATTATTAAAGGGAAGGAAAGGTGAAAGTCCTTGTCTATAAGTGTTACGCTTAATGTTTTAAAACTATCATTGCCAGGACAGCATGACACTTTCTGAAAGACGGCACCGGCATCCCATATGGGCGCTGGTTCTAGTCCTGGCTGCTCATCTTCCAATCCAGCTCTCTGCTATGGCCTGGGAAAGCAGTGGAAGATGGCCCAAGGGGCCCCCTGCACCCACGTGGAGACTGGGAAGAGGCACCTGGCTCCTGGCTTTGGATTGATGCAGTTCTGGCCATTGAAGCCATTTGGGGAGTGGAGTGAACCAACGGGAAGAAGACCTTTCTCTCTGTCTCTCCCTCTCGCTGTCTGTAATTCTATATCGCAAATAAATAAATAAAATCTTTTTTTTTTTTTTTTTTTGACAGGCAGAGTGGACAGTGAGAGAGAGACAGAGAGAAAGGTCTTCCTTTGCCATTGGTTCACCCTCCAGTGGCCGCCGTGGCCGGCTCGCTGCGGCCGGCACACCACGCTGATCCGATGGCAGGAGCCAGGTGCTTCTCCTGGTCTCCCATGGGGTGCAGGGCCCAAGCACTTGGACCATCCTCCACTGCACTCCCAGGCCACAGCAGAGAGCTGGCCTGGAAGAGGGGCAACCGGGACAGAATCCAGTGCCCCGACTGGGACTAGAACCCAGTGTGTCGGCGCCACAAGGCGGAGGATTAGCCTAGTGAGCCACGGTGCCGGCCAATAAATAAAATCTTAAAAAAAAAAATAAGTCAGAATTACAGAGAGAAAGGAGAGACAGAGAGATCTTCCATCCACTGGTTCACTCTGCAGATGGCCACAATGGCCAAGGCTGAGCCAGGCTGAAGCCAGGAGCCAAGAGCTTCATCTGGATCTCTTACAAGGTGGCAGGGGCCCAAACACTTGGACCATCTTCTGCTGCTTTTTCCAGACTGTTAGCAGGGAGCTGGATTGGAAGTGGAGCAGCCAGGACACAAACCAATACCCATATGGGATGGTGGTGTTGCAGGCGGTGGTTTTTACCCTCTATACCACAACACTGGCCCAAGGAGCCAGGAATTCAATCGGAGTCTCCCATGTGTGTGGCAGGGACTCATCTATTTGAGCCAACAACTGCAGCCTCCCAGGGTGTACCTTAGCAGGAAGCTGGAATCAGGAACAGAGCCAGGACCAGATCACAGGCATTCCGATGTGGGATGTAGGGATCCCAACCAGTGGCTTAACCCTAGGCCACATGCCTACCCAGTTCTTGATGGGAGGAGTAGCAGAAAGCCCATGGTTATGTTTTACAAGTTCTACAACCATCAGCACATTAACATGTCCTAAGTAAAAGGAAAAGTGTGAGATGGTAAAAATTCTAGAATGACTTATTTTCATACTGCTGGTAGTGGGGACCTGCAGCATTCATGACAAGAGCAGACAACCTGCCTCTCCTTTCTAAAAACAAGGAGACTTAAAACATTTGTACTTGATAATGTGGAAAGTTGGTAAGCGGCACCTGTACAGCAATTGTTTTGGACTTGGACACCATTCAGAAACGTATCTTCTGATAACGCTCTCGGTTCTTCTCTACCTCTATGGTTCACCACCATTTGTTTTTTATTGCCATCCCTGCTTTTATATTTATTCCAACTATTGGATAATTAACTTTCTGCTATCTATCGCAAGGGCACTTAACGATAGGGCAAGTTAGAACAAAGAGGAAATGCAGGGCAAGATAAAACTAAAGGTAAGATCATTGTGCCTAGTCCTTCTGTCAAATACTGCTTTCTAGTTGCCAAAATGAAAAGGAAAATAAACAGTTATAAGAGTAATTATGGGCGGCTCAATAGGCTAATCCTCTGCCTGCGGCACCAGCACCCTGGGTTCTAGTCCCGGTCGGGGCGCCGGTTCTGTCCTGGTTGCTCCTCTTCCAGTCCAGCTCTCTGCTGTGGCCTGGGAGTGCAGTGGAGGATGGCCCGAGTGCTTGGGCCTTGCACCCGCATGGGAGACCAGGAGAAGCACCTGGCTTCTGCCATCGGATCAGCGTGGTGCGCCGGCCGCAGTGGCCATTGTGGGATGAACCAACAGAAAAGGAAGACCTTTCTCTCTCTCTCTCACTCTCACTCTCTCACTGTCCACTCTGCCTGTCAAAAAAAAAAAAAAAAAAAAGTAATTATGGTGCCGCCGCCTTTTCCTCTCTTCCCTTCCTGAAGACTTTGGGTAGGGCAGAACAGAATCGTCCACCTTGGTAGGGAGAGCTTCATGGCCCAAAGCAGGGTACTGGGGCTCACACGAGTGAGGAGGGCATCCATGAAATGGGGCGCCTGTATGGGAAAGCCGGAGATCTCGTAGGGTGCTCAGGCGAGGGGTGGTCAAGAGTCTGAGAAGGATGGAGTGGGAGCCTGTACCCCAGAAAGACACCCTGGCGTGGGGTGTCAGAGTGAGGAGGGCATCAGAAGGGAGGCCAGCCTGCAGTGGATTGGACACTTACGTGTCTCCTCACCCCCAGTTCTTACACTGAAATTATAATCTCCGCTGGTGTTAGGAGGCTGGGCCTATTGGAGGTGAATGGGTACTGAGGGTGGAGCCCTCCTGGAGGGAGTGTGCCCTTACTTCAGAGAGCTGCTAGCGACCCGCTTCCCCTGGGTGAGTTGGCAGTGAGAAGTGTACCATCCGGGAGACTGGCTCTCTGGTGCTCTCATCTTACACGTGCCACCTCCAGAAGTGGGAGAAGTAAATGTTGCTCAGAAGCTGCTACAGACGAAGACTCAGCCTGGGTGGTGCAGGGGGTTAGGCCGCAGCACGGGGCACGGGGACGGGAGCCCCGTGGTGAGGGTGTTATTGCATGTGATTTAGAGGTGACCCTTACTGTGGCAGGCCCATGAGGAGAAGCATGAGAAAAATATTTTTAAAGAGATGCAGGAATTTTAACAGTTTTATTTTCTGAGTGGTTATACATGAGGTGATTTATTTCCCTGTTTATGTTTTTGTGTATCTTATAGATCGTTTCCCACCACACATATTTTTCCTTATGAAAGAAAAATTACATAAATTGAAAGTAAAAGATTAGTGAGGTGGCTTATGTCCTGCATGCTGAGGAATGTCTGTTCTTCAATCAATGAGGGATAAAATTCTTTTTTTTTTTTTTTAAGATTTATTTTATCTCTTGAAAGACACAGTTAAAGAGAGAGATAGAGACAGAGAGAGAGGTCTTCCATCCACTGGTTCACTCCTCAGATGGCCACAATGATCAGAGCTGTGCTGATCCAAAGCCAGGAGCCAGGAGCTTCTTCCAGGTCTCCCATGTGGGTGCAGGGGTCCAAGGACTTGGGCCATCCTCCATTGCTTTCCCAGGCCATAGCAGAGAGCTGGATGGGAAGAGGAGCAGCTGGGACTAGAACCGGCACCCATATGGGATGCCGGCGCTTCAGGCCAGGGCTTTAACCCGCTGCACCACAGTGCTGGCCCCAGGAGAAAATTCTTTCTTTAAAAATTCCCTCCTCATTTTGCCTTAGTTCCACTAGAGATCACCAGTTACCAGATGTGAGGATTCCATAGAATGATAAAATTCCCAGAGAATAAAGGACACCAAAAAGAGCAATTTAGTGAAGTTTTTCACTCTGTGTGTTGCTAAGGACATATTTATTTATTTACTTATTTTTATTTAAAGATTTTATTTGAGAGGTAGAGTTATAGACAGTGAGAAGGGGGGAGAGAGAGAGAGAGCGAGCGCGAGTGAGCAAGGTCTTCTGTCCGTTGGTTCACTCCCCAAATGGCCGCAATGGCCGGATCTGTGCCGATCTGAAGCTAGGAGCCAGGAGCTTCTGGGTCTCCCACGCGGGTGCAGGCGCCCAGTCATCTGGGCCATCCTCCACTGCTTTCCCAGGCCACAGCAGAGAGCCGGACTGGAAGAGGAGCAGCCAGGACTAGAACCAGCGCCCATAGGGATACCGGTGCCAAAGGCGGAAGATTAACCTACTGCGCCATGGTGCCGGCCCCATAAGGACATATTTTAAAGCTATCATCTAATATTAACATCATTTTGTAAAAGAAAGGGCATTTTATTACCAAAAAAAAAAAAAAAGAGGGAGAGGGAGAGAAAAAAGTAAAAGGAGAAATTTTCTTGGAATAAGAGTCCAATCAGATACGTCTGGTTTTCTGTCAGTTTGTTTTGTGTTTTACTATCAAGTGGTGATGACTTCAACTGAGGCCAGAATTTGGAAGCACTGCGCAGGGTCACTGCTGGCCTAGAGAGCAGATTGGGAGCCTAGGTAACAGGTTCCCTTCTGAAACCATCTTCAGGAGCACTCATACCTGGAACCGTCTGATCCCTGTGCAAAATGACAAGCTTGTGAATGTAATGCACTTAGTTTTTAGCTTTGGAGAAAGAGACAACTAAAACATAAATATGTAATTCAGACTTTTCAACTTCAACGGATTTGCCCCACTTCGAGGATTGAATTCATTTATTATTGATACCAGTGAACACCATTACAATTTTATAGAAAAGAATACCTATGCTTATTTACTCACTCAAAATACATACACTATTAAAAGTGGCACATTATTTCTTGTTCATAAAATTTGAGAACTGAACACCTTAAGGTTAAGAGATATTGTTTAGTCCAATGCTTTGCCTTCAAACAAACAAGACTACATTGGCATTTTCAGAGGGAGCAGCAGAGGACTCCAGAGGATATAATTTACCTAAGCATTTACCTTTATATTTAGGCTACTGTCACTCTTCATTCACAAATGACAGAAGGAAATCAACATAAATTCCCAGACACAAAGCACCTCTCCCCACCTCATCCCCCACAAAAAACAGGGCTGGCATCATGGCACAGGGGGTTAAGCTCCACCTGCCACACTCATCCCATTATCAGAGGGTCAGGTGGAGTCCTAGCTTTTCCACTTCCAATCCCTCCTAACGCACCTGGGAACACAGCAGAAGGTGGCCCAAGTGCTTAGACCTCTGCACCCATGTGGGAGACCTGGATGGAGTTCATGGCTCCTCACTTCAACCTGGCCCAGATCTGGCTGTTGTGGCTATTTGGGGAGGGAACCAGCAGGTGAAAGATGTGTGTGTGTGTGTGTGTGTGTGTGTGTGTGTGTGTGAGAGAGAGAGAGAGAAAGAGAGAGCTTGTTGCTCTGTCATTCTGTCATTTCAAATAAATAAATCTTTAGGGGGAAAAAAAGCTAGTAAGAAGTTGAAGTAAAAAGCACATAGCCTAAAGTTGTACAGAGCTATATGATGCATGACTGTAATTGTTTGAAGGACCATAAAACCAGTTCTAAAAGACCATAAAAATCCTTTTGTTTTTTGTTATGGGTTATTATTGACTGTGTTATTTTTATTACTTATGGGGACAGACTTAATTTCCCAAATCAAATAGCTTTGCATTTCTTATAACTATTGCATCTACTTTCAGTTCAGAAAATTAAGACATTTTCATTTCATGCTTTTTACTACCACCAAAAAAACATTAGGAATACTCTTAAAAAACTGTAAATTTTATAGCAACACTAACAAAAAGATGAATATAGTATAAGATCTTTAAAATCAAAGTTAAAGAAATAGCAACAGAAACAAATACTAGTTCAATGTCGATTAGGCATTTAAAAATTAACATAAATCACAGAAGTGTTTCTGGTTTACAGGTGTTTTTTAGACTGCGAGATCTTGCACAAGCAGGATACTAAAAACCAGAATCCAGCATCAGCCTTGGAGGTGTTTGTGCTTGGATAGAATGTGCTATAAATGAAAATATTCATGATCATATGTAGAATAGAAGTTACCAAAAAGATGCTATGAAAAAAGTTATGAGTATATTATGAAATTTTTCAAACATAGGAGAAGTAGAAAAATAAAAACATGTAGTGAATTCCCATATTGCCATTACCCAGATTCAACATCTTCAAGATCTTGCCATATTTACTTCATTGGTCTTTTTCCTTTGTTAAAACATTATAAAGTAATTCACATCTTTCTACCCTTATTCAATTTGTGTCTATAACCACAATGACATTATATTGTCCAAAATTAAATTTAAATCTTTTGGTCATATCTATATACAGTCCATAAATCAAGTTTCTAAGATTGACCTACAAATGTCTTTTTATAGTTCATTTATTTTTGCTTTTTTAATGTTTATTTCCACCTACTTGAAAGGCAGAGCTGGGTGGGAGGAGTGAAAATACATCTTCCATCCACTGATTCACTCCCCAAATCCCCTAATGCACCCAACAGCTAGGGCTGGCCCAGGCCAAAGCCAAGAGCCAGAACCCCATCAGAGTCTCCCATGTGCGCGGCAGGGGCCCAAGTACTTCAGCCGTTACCTGCTGCCTCCGGATGCATTGGCAGGAAGCTGGATTGGAAGCAGGGGAGCTGGGGCTCCAGGTGGCACTCCAGTATGGAAAGCAGGCATCCCAAGTGGTAGCTAACCTGGTGTGTCACAGTGCCTGCCCCAGCTGGTTTGTTCTAATCAGTATCCAAAGGCTACTTATTACAAATGGTGGTTAATCTCTTTAGACCTTAAAAAAATTATCAGCACCTTCATTAGTATGGCACATTTAATGAACCAGTATTGATACATTATTAACTAAAGTCTGTCCTTTATTCAGAGTTCCTTATTTTATTTTATTTTTTTAAAGATTTATTTTGTTTATTTGAAAGAGTTACAGACAGAGGCAGAGACAGAGAGAGAGGTCTTCCATCCACTGGTTCACTCCAGATGGCCGCAACAGTCGGAGCTACACCAATCCAAAGCCAGGAGCCAGGAGCTTCCTCCGGGTCTCCCACATGGGTGCAGGGGCCCAAGGACTTGGGCCATCTTCCACTGCTTTCCCAGGCCATGGCAGAGAGCTGGATTGGAAGAGGAGCAGCCGGGACTCAAACTGGCACCCATATGGGATGCGGGCACTTTAGGCCAGGGCATCAACCCGCTGTGCCACAGTGCCGGCCCCCCAGGTTCCCTTAATTTTTATCCAGTGTCCTTTTTCTGTTCCAGGAGCCCTTCCAGGATATCACATCACTTTCGGGTATCCTGTCTATCTTTTTCTATCTTTTTTTTTTTTTTTTAAGATTTTATTTATTTATTTGAGAGGTCGAGTTACAGAGAGAGAGAGAGAGAATGAGAGAGAAAGGTCTTCCATCTGTTCATTGAGCTGATCCAAGCCAGGAGCCAGGAGGATCTTCCACAAAGCCCAAGCCCCTGGACCATTTTCCACTGCTTTCCCAGGACACAAGCAGAGAGCTGGGACATGAACCGGTGCCCATATGGATGCTAGCGCAGCAGGTGGAGGCCCAGCCCACTGCACCACAGCGCCAGCCCCTGGTATCCTGTCTCCTTAGGCTCTTCCTGCCTGTGACAGTTTCTCAGACTCTCCCTGTTGTTGATGACCTTGGCACTTTTAGGATTATTGGGCAGTTATCTTCTATCCTGTCCTTCATTTGAGAATTGTCTAATGCTTTTCTCATGATTAGACTAGGGTTATGGATTTAGAGGAAGAAGACCACAGAGGTGAAGTACCTTTCTCATGCAGCATGTCAAGGATGCATACTGTCAGCGTGACTATACTGCTGGTATTAACTTCATCCCCTAGCTGAGGACATGTTCTCAGTTGTTTCCACTGTACATTTATCTCTATTTCTTGTCTATGCTTTGCTCTTTGGAAGAGAGTCATTATGCGAGGCCTAGGCTTAAGGAATGGAGATTTATGCAGTGTGGAGTTGTGGGTGTTTGTTTTATACTTTGGGTTATCATCTAATACTACTGTATTTTGTTCTTTAAATCGTTCCAGCTTTTAGTTGGCTTTTGGGTCCCTTTGGTTTTTGTATCCCTTCTGGTTTTGTGTCTTTGTTTATTTTTAGTGCTTTTTTACTTTCTTAGCAAGGTGCTCCACGTTTATATTCCCTGCCTTATTCCTAGAACCATCAGTTCTCAAGGAACCCTGGTCCTAACACTGAAGAATCATATTAGAAACCAAGATCTAGGTTCTTGGTGTGCTTATGGCTAGAGACGTGTCACAGTTTCTGGTCCCTCTGAGCTAACACAGTAAGGAGATATGGAGATGAATGTGTATAGAAATGGTCAGTATACACACACATATCTAAAATTTCTGTGTGTAACTACATAAAGTTCATGAGATGTTCTACTCATAAACTCCCGAGTTCATCTTTTTTAAAAATATTTATTTATTTATTTGTAATTTAGAGTTACATAGAGAGAGAGAAAGAGAGAAAGGTCTTCCATCTGATGGTTCACTCCCCAATTGGCCACAATGGCTGGAGCTGCGCCGATCGGAAGCCAGGAGCCAGGAGCTTCTTCCGGGTCTCCCATGTAGGTGCAGGGGCCCAAGGACATGGGCCATCTTCTACTGCTTTCCCAGGCCAAAACAGAGAGCTGGATCAGAAGTGGAGCAGCCGGGTCTCAAACCGGTACCCATATGGGATGCCGGTGCTTCAGGCCAGGGCATTAACCCACTGTGCCACAGTGCTGGCCCCCTGAGTTCATCTTTATTTATTTATTTATTTATTTATTTTGACAGAGTTAGACAGTGAAAGAGAGAGAGACAGAGAGAAGGTCTTTTTCCATTGGTTCACCCCGCAATGGCTCCTGCGGCCAGCGCACTGCGCTGATCCGAAGCCAAGAGCCAGGTGCTTCTTCTGGTCTCCCATGTGGGTGCAGGGCCCAAGCACTTGGGCCATCCTCCACTGCACTCCCTGGCCACAGCAGAGAGCTGGCCTGGAAGAGGAGCAACCGGGACCAAATCCAGTGCCCCAACCAGGACTAAAACCTGGGGTGCCGGCGCCACAGGTGGAGGATTAGCCTGTTGAGCCGTGGTGCGGGCCCATCTTTATGTTTTGAAATCCAATCCCATTCCACATGTACCACCCTAGCCTTTTCCCTTGCTTATCTATAGCTTCCCTTTCCAACAGAGAAAAGCTATTCACCAACCATTTACTTAAATTCCTCAATTTCAGTATGCATACATAGCAGTTGTAGCAGTTTTCTATGGCTGCTGTAATAAAATTAAAGCAACAGAAATTTATTTTCTCATAGTTCTGGACACTGAAAGTCCAAAATCAAGAGGTAAGAAATATGGAGGAGTAAAAGAGAGATTCAGTACATTGTCAAAAACCGCAGAGGGTGCTGTGGCATAGTATGTTAAGCCTCTCTCTGGGGCACCAACATTCCATATAGGCGCTGGTTTGAGTCCTGGCTACTCCACTTCCAGTCCAGCTCCCTGCTGATGGCCTGGGAAAGCAGTGGAAGATGGCCCAAGTTCTTGGGCCGCTGCACCATGTGGGAGACCCCAGTGAAGCTCCTGGCTCTTGGCTTTGGATCAGCCCAGCTCTGGCTGTTGCGACCATTTGGGGAGTGAACCAGTGGATGGAAGAGCTCTCTGTCCTCTTCTCTGTCTGTAACTCTGTCTTTCAAATAAATAAATAAGTCTTAAAAAAATCTTAGCAGGGAACAGCTTGAGACATAGAAAAGGAAGAAAGAGAAAATAGAATAGAAGCAGTAGAAATAGTTGACAAGGACATTGTCAATCTAATGTAAGCAGTCAACCCACAACAAGTAAAACCACACCTAAGCTCATTGTAGTCAAGCTAAAAACCAAAGATGAAAAAATTTTAAAACATCAGAGAAAATAAAGACATGGAAATTATAGAATACCATAGTTTATAATGGCATTTTTGAGTGCTGACAAACTTATCAATTTAAAATTATTTTTTTAAGATTTATTTATTTGTTTTGATAGAGTTACAGAGAGACAGCGATAGAGAGCAATATCTTCATCCGCTGGTTCACTCCCAACATGGCCCCAAGGGCCAGCGCTGGGCCAGGCCAAAGCCAGGAGCCAGGAACTTCATCTAGGTCTCCCATGTGGGTGCAGGGGCCCAAACACATGGACCATCTTCTGCTGCTTTCCCAGGCATGTTAGGAGGGAGCTGGATCGGAAATGGAGCAGACGGGACACAAACCAGTGCCCACGTGGGATGCTTGCACTGCAGTTAACCCCCTGTGCCACAGTGCCGGACCCTATAAAATTCTAATTCCTATCCAGGTGGAAAAGCAGATCGATGTATCCCCCTCCTCAAACAAACACTATAGACAAAACTTGAAACAGTGGTTCCCTGGCACTGGACAACAGAGCATTGAAATCTGAGAGAGGGGAACCAGAGATGAACACCAGTGTCCTAGCTTCCTGGCTGGTGAGTTTCCAGGCTGCGGTGCAGGAACAGGGAGTCCAAGTGGAGCTGAGCAGTCTGCCTGAGTTGAGGTGGTGTCGGGAGTCTGAGTAGGGTTCACTCGGGGAAAGGGTTGGAAAGGAGAGAGCTGCCCAGAGTGCGGCCCAGAGGTCTGCGGCTTCCATGCCTTCATCTGAGTAGAGTGTGTGTGCTCAGAAGCTGCCTGAGGCTGGAACAGAAGCCCTTGGAAAGATGAGCAGGAGTCGTCCTCACAGAGCTGGGAATATTTCTTGCCATAGTGGGAAAATCTGTGTCTCAGAACACTGGACAGAGCACTCAGAGGGACTTTGTCTTAGTGGTTAGGAAGATTAGTTCTTCATTAAACACTGCTTCATCTCGCCTGAAAAGCAAGCAGAGCTCTAGAATATTGATAGGAATTTGTAATAAATACTAAAAATAAGGGTCAGCGCTGTGGCATAGCGGGTAAAAGCTGCTACCTGCAGTGCTGGCATCCCACATGGGTGCTGGGTTGAGTCCCGGCGACTCCACTTCCAGTCCAGCTCTCTGCTATGGCTTGGGAAAGCAGTGGAGGATGGCCCAAGTACCTAGGCCCCTGCACCCGCATAGGAGACCCGGAAGAAGCTCCTGTCTCCTGGCTTTGGATCTTGGATCGGCACAGCTCCTGCTGTTGTGGCCATCTGGGGAGTGAACCAGTGGATGGAAGACCTCTCTCTCTCTATCCCTGTGTCTCTGCCTCTCTGTAACTGCCTTTCAAATAAATACTCTTTAAAATAAATAAATACTAAAAGTAAGGCCAACAATATGCAACATTAGGATAAACGCACTAGTGAGGTTGCTCCCATGCCCTGCTTGTGTTGTATGCTGTGTTTTGAAAATAATGAGAACAGGCCAGCTACAGTGGCAGCAGCATGGCCTGAGCTAGAGTCAGAATCTCAGCATGACTGTGATGTACTCATGAGGCTTAAAAAGAAATGTGAGGAATACAAGTAGAATATATACCACATGAATAAATCATAGTTTATATTAACATTTAGTATCGTCAGTAGTTGTTTGATCAGTTTTGGAATCCATTATATAATCCTTGGCTCTTTGGAAATAAGTGGAATAAATATTAACATAGTATGGTGGGTCCAGGGGCGTTACATTATTCTCTGTTCTTTACATTTGGAATGCTATCAGATCTTTAAAATCTATAATGATTTATGACTGCCTAGGAAGGCGGACACACATATCATACCTTTTTATCCATTACTGGGTTCTTACTCCATAGGGGTATCTTTCCAGGTAGAGGAGGCTAATTCCCTGAAGAGACACATTTGCTCCTTTTCTAGGCTGTCAGCAAATAGAAAACAAAAATATTTTAGAAGACAGTTTTGAAATTGTAAAAGTTCAGATATTTTTAGAATGGAGAGTAGCATTTTGATGTTGGTTTAGTGGTGATTTTCATGTGTATCAAGTTTTAATCTCAGAAGTAATAACCAGTTTTCGGCAGGGGGAGGCTTGGGTATCAGGGCAACCCTCTGATTTGTGGAGTACCTTGTGCCATAAATCATGCTAACAGCTTTTTATCTGTTCTCTGATTTTAATCATAGTCCATATATGTAATAGAACTCAGATGAGAAGTCCAAAGCCCTGAAGGAAAAAGTTTACCCCAAATCATTTAGCGAAACTACCAGAAGAAACTATTATGAAATATAGTATACATGATTTAAGTTATAAGAGAAACATTTACTCATGGTGAGAATTCTTAAGTATTGCATTTGCTTACCTGGGAAAATGTAGATGCTTCTTTTGCTTCTCTGAAAATTTTAGGTTTATTTCTTGGGATTGTTTAGAATAGTCCTGCCCAAAGGCAGAGAAAACAGCCTACCTGAGCTCTCAGGGCTCCTTCGAGTCTTGTACTACTGCAACCTGGTTTATTTATGATCTCCAATGTGTTCTGTGTTTCTTTTCTCAAGGTGGATAATATAAATGAAGCTGTGGTGGATTTGAAGAAGAAGAAGGTCCGCAGTCTAAGTGAAGAGGCCAAAATAGGAGCACATGGAAAACCAGTGATTTTCCTCCATCCTAAAGACTGTGGTGGAGTCCTTGTGGAACTAGAGCAAGCTTGATATATATGTATAAGAAACTAAGTTCATTAACCTGGAAAAAGCCTTACTAGACACTGCCAGAATGGACTGTGGTGTTGATCCTTCACTGTTCCCATCACTTGAAAGTTCAAAAGAAAAGCTTAATTACAGAAGGGTTAAAATACATATACATTACATGGGTATTTCTTGGATTAATAAGTATATGTGTTAATTTAGATTTGTAGAAATCTTTATTAAGTACTTGGGGAAAATTGTTGAAATCATATTCATACAAATAAATTATTTCTGTCCTAAAATGGAGTCTGAGTACAGTGTGTTAGCTGTGTCAAAGTAGGTGTGTGGCAGGATGGACACAAAGCAGTTGTGAGGGTACACCTGACAGTGGCATGGCTGTGTGTTTGAGAAAAAACTGTCTTTAAACTTGGCGTATGATTGTGGGTGCCTAGGTAGCTGATTTTTTTTAATTGGTCGTAATGTATAGAGTTGTCTATCACTTTACTGCTAGAATACCATAACAGAAGAATATACAAAGTAAATAGAAACCCACTGCCAAGGAGGTTAAGGTATAGCTGGGAAAAGTACTGCATGGAGTAAATGTAAATAGTTACAAAACAACACGTGAATAAGTTAAAAGGAAGAGGAGAGGGGAAAGGACTATATGTGTCAGAAAATAAGTTTAGAGGCATATCAGGTTTCCAGTCAGACTCTGGAATAGATTAGAAACAAGTGTACGAACTTGAGGATGACAGATACATAGATGCATGGAGTGCGCCGTGTGCAGGAAGGTGGTTAAGTTCCTGAAGGCTGAGTAGACGGGCAGGTGGGTAGACACTGAAGCATGTTACAGAAGACGTTACACTTGAGAGGGTGGTAAGAGGGACTTGAGTGGCGAGTAAGTAGCCACATTATACTTGAAGTGATGAATGTTGATCCTAGTACATGGTGATAAATTGCCTATGTGTATGGCAATCCTCAGAGTAACCACTGCAAAACTTTTTTAAGCTGCCATCTATGGCACCTGCATCCCCTATGGGCACTGTTTCTTATCCCAAGTGTCCCCCTTCGATCCAGTTCCCTGCTAATGACATGGGCAAGGCAGCAGAAGATAACTCAAGGGATTGGGTCCCTGCCCCCAACATAGGAGACCTGGATGAAGCTTCTGGCTCCTCCCTGGCCCAGCCCTGTCATTGTACCCAGTTGGGAAATGAACCAGTGGATAGAAGATCACTTTTTCTCTGTCCCTCCCTCTCTCCCTGTAACTCTGACTTTCAAATAAATATATCAGTAAGAAAAAAAAGAAAAAAAAAAGAATACCCTAATAACCACTTGCAGACAGGTAAGGGGAAGCAGGACAAACTTCCATCTCAGTATCAATAATTACATTCAAGTAAATGTCTAAACACAGCAGTCAGTAAACAGATGAGGAGAATGCCTAAAAAGCCATGACCTAACACATGTTATCTAATAGAAACTCACCTAAAATACAGTGGTCTTGTTATGTTAACAATAAATGACTAGGAAAAGAGATACCTTGCAAATGCTAATCCAAAGGACACTGATGGGGGTGTATTAATATCAGAGCAGACTTAACAAAAGAAAAATTTCCAGGGACAAAGAGGTGCATTATATAATAATAGAAAGGGCGTGCTCACAAGCAGAGAATAAGTGTGTATGCACCAAACAGTACAGTTGCAAAATAAATGAACCAAGAATTGACAGAACTAATAGAAAAAAAATTTTTTTAAAAAAGGACCTATTCACAGTTAGAATTGGGGACTGCAACACCCTTCTCGAACTGATCAATAAAATCCCTAAACAGAATGTCGTGTAGAAGAACTGAGCAGTGCCACCAACCAATACACAATACAGTCTTTGAGTATCTGTGGGACCGTCACTAAGACTATTGAAGTCACAAAATACGTTCTGTAATTGTAACTGGACCAAAGTAGAAGTTAGTAACGGATAATAGAAAAGTCTCCAAAAATTTGTTATCAAGCAAGTCTCATGAGAAGTAAAAAAAAAAAAAAAAAAAAAGGAAATACAGCAATGATTTTTAATGAAATTCAATTTATTCATCAATTGATAATTTAATAAAATTCTGTCTTCATACAAAGAATGAAATTTGGCAGCAACAAATGCAAAGCAGTATGTTTCATAGATAATGCTTGCCTCCCAGCATCCACCCACCATTTCTTCCCTAGTAGAGTTCTGCCTTTCTTAGCTGTCGACCCTTCCCTCCCACGCAGGTAAAGCCCCAAGACTGGACTGAAATTCCATCGCCGTCGATGGTGATGGATTGTACACTCCATACCTGGACCTAGAGGGTTCTGGAAATGTTCTCCCACACCTAGATGTGTGATACGAGAAGTCAGCCTCTCTCCCACCACAGGTGAACAAGGAAACAGGTACAACTACTGGTTACTACTAGTAACCACACAATAACCTTGAAAAACAGCCATGTTTAGGATAATGGACATCCTGGTTGGCAGAGAGAAGATGTTATCAATGACATTAAAAAAAGTTTATTGAATAAGTTGATTTTATTATATTGATTGGCATTTATAATTAAAGAAAAACTTCACTAATTATTCCTAAAAAATTAAAATGAGGCACTGGTGTAGTGGAGCCGTGGATTAAGGTACCAACAGTGCCGGTTTGAGTCTCAGCTTCTCTCTTTCTGATCCAACTTTCTGGTAATACATGTGAGAAAGCAGCAGAAGACGACCTAAGTGCTTGGGCTTTTGCTGCTCATGTTGGAGGCCAGAATGGGGTTCCTGGCTCCTGTTCAGCCTGGTTGAGCCCAGCCTGTTCCTGCCATCTGGGGAGTGAACCAGCAAATGGAAGATCTCTCCCTCCCTGTCACTCTACCTTTCAAATAAATATTTTTTAAAAATGTAAATGACAGTTACTCAGTATGTTTGCATAATTTTTAAAAGCTTGATCTGAATTATTTTTACATTAAAAATAAAACAAGATACATATTGCTTATCTAACCAGTGCCTTCACCATTCTAATACCTCAGTTTTGCATTTTACTGACATTCATTTTTTTCAGTATGATCAGTATGATCATTTTATCTTTAAATAAAATTGTTTATCATTGTATTTAAAATTATAGTTCATATATTGGAAATTGTTGATGTATCTGATTCTTCTGTATACCCCTCCCCCTCCTTTTTTTTTTCCTTTTAAGTAGACTATGTTCTAGAGCAGTTTTAGATTCACAGCAAAACTGACCAGAAAACATGGAGTCCCCAAGCACACAGGCAGGCTTCCCCTCATCAACTAGCACGATAGTACCTTTGTTAGATACTATACAGAACAGGTTCTCTGTCCTAAAATCCTCCTGTGCTAAATCTACCTGTCTGCCCAGTGCTGTCAACCCTGGCCACACACTCCCCGGCAACCTCTGACCTTTACTGTCCTTTCCAGATTGTCATAGCTGGAATCACCGAAGGTAACCCAGACAGTCGTCTTTCCCTTACTACTGCATATTTAGCATTCGCCTGTGCCTGTCCGTGGCTTGGTAACTCCTCTTCAGTGCTGAGTAAGTTTCCGCTGTCTGGATGTACAACAGTTTATTCATTCGTCCACTGTAGGCCATCTTGGTGGCTTCCAAGTTGTGGTATTATGAATAGACAAGCATCCACATGCAGTTTTTGTGTGCTTTCAGCTCATTTAGGTAAATTTCAAGGAGCGTGATTGCTGGGTTATCTGCTATAACTGTTTATTTTATAATAAAATGCCAAACTGTCTTCCGATGTGACTACGTCATTTTTGTAATGCATTCCCACCAGCAATAAATGAAGAGTTCCTGTTGCTCCATATTTTTGTCAGCATTTGGTCTTGTCTGTGATATGGATTTTGGCTGTTCTAATATGTTGTGGTGATATAGCATTGTTATTTTAATCTACATTTCCCTAATTACATATGATGTGGTGCATTTTTCTTATGATTATTTGCCATCTGTACATCTTAGGTAAGGTGTCTCTGTTCAGGTCTTTTGCCACCCCCCCCCCTTTTTTTTTTTTTTTTGACAGGCAGAGTGGACAGTAAGAGAGAGAGCCAGAGAGAAAGGTCTTCCTTTGCCATTGGTTCACCCTCCAATGGCCGCCACGGCTGGCGCTGCGGCCGGCACACCACGCTGATCCGAAGCCAGGAGCCAGGTGCTTCTCCTGGTCTCCCATGGGGTGCAGGGCCCAAGCACTTGGGCCATCCTCCACTGCACTCCCTGGCCACAGCAGAGAGCTGGCCTGGAAGAGGGGCAACCGGGAAAGAATCCGGCGCCCCAACCAGGACTAGAACCCGGTGTGCCAGCGCCGCTAGGTGGAGGATTAGCCTATTGAGCCACGGCGCCGGCCTGTCTTTTGCCCATTTTTAAATCAAGCTTTTTATTTTCTTTATGTTCAGTTTTAAGTGTTCTTTGCATATCTGGGGATTATAGTGCTTTATGTCTTTTGCAAATGTTTCCTTCCAGTCTGTGGCTTAGCTTCTCAATTCTCGTTCACAGAGAAAAACATTTTCGTTTATGAAAGACTAGCTTATCTTTCTTTCTTCAGCTTATCAACCCTTTCTTCCACAGATCACGGCTTTGGTGCTGTGTCTAAAGAGTCACCATGGTAGTTTTTATCCTTTTATCTTCTAGGAGCTTCATGGCTTTGCATTTTGCAGTTAGGTCTATGTTAAGTTTTTAGTTAAATGTTGTGAAGAATGCAAGGTCTGTATCTGGCTTCAGTTTCTTGCATGTGGATGTCTAGTTGTTCCATCAATGTTTGTTGAAAGGACTATCTTTGGGATACCACTGTGATGCGGTAGGTTAAGCTGCTGTCTGTGGTACCAGCATCCCATATAGTCACCATTTCAGACCAGCATCTGAAATAGGTGCCATTAAATAATTTTTTCCCATTCTCCATCAACCATGGTTTTGTGGTTTCCAGAATTTCCCATGAATGCAATCATACAATCTGTAGCCTTTTGTTTTTTTTTTAAAGATTTATTTTTATATTTGAAAAGCATAGTTCAAGACACTGTAGCAAAAAATGACCTACATGAAAGATCTCTGTGAGTGAGATCCTGGTGGAAAGAAGGGGCCATCAAAGAAGGAGGTACCTTTCTCTGAAGGGAGGAGAGAACTTCCACTTTGATTATGGCCCTATCTAAATACTGTTGGAGTTTGTGAACTCAAGAGGCTTCCATAGCCTTGGCAGCTCATGACAAGAGCCTCGGATGATCACTGATGTCATAAGTAAGAGTGTCAATTATTAACAACAGGTCCTCCGCCTTGCGGCGCCGGCACACCGGGTTCTAGTCCCGGTCGGGGCGCCGGATTCTGTCCCGGTTTCCCCTCTTCCAGGCCAGCTCTGCTGTGGCCAAGGAGTGCAGTGGAGGATGGCCCAAGTGCTTGGGCCCTGTACCCCATGGGAGACCAGGATAAGTACCTGGCTCCTGCCATCGGATCAGCGCGGTGCGCTTGCCGCAGCACGCCGGCCGCGGTGGCCATTGGAGGGTGAACCAACGGCAAAAGGAAGACCTTTCTCTCTGTCTCTCTCTCACTGTCCACTCTGCCTGTCCAAAAAAAAAAAAAAAAATCAACAAGAGTCACTGTGCACTTGCTCCCCATGTAGGACCTCTGTCCTTACTGTGTTGTTTTATGAGAATTAATGGTAAAACTAGTCTTCAAACAGTACTTTATACTTTGTCTGTGTGGGTGCAAACTGTTTGAAATCATTACTTAGTATAGAGTTGATCTTCTGTATATAAAGATATTTATCAAATAAAAGCTTTCTATAAAAAAGAAAGGTATAGTTAGAGAAGGAGAGACAGAGACATCTTCTATCTGCTGGTTTACTCCCTCAAATGGCCACAATGGCTGGGACTGGGCCAGGCTGAAGCCAGGAGCTTCTTCTGGGTCTCCTACATGGGTGCAGGGGCCCAAGTACTGGGCCATCTTCTACTACTTTCCAAATGCATTAGCAGGGAGCTGGATCAGAAGTGGAGCAGCCTGGACTATAACAGGCACCCACAGGACACCACAGGATGCTGGCATTGTAGATGGAGGCTTAACCTGCTGCACTACAGCACCAGCTCAGATAACTAAATATTGCTATATTACTATAATAGCTATAATACTATAATAACTATCTTTGCTTCATGTTCCCCTTTATCAAAGATCAGTTGACTATAATTATTTGGGTCTATTTCTGGGCTTTGCTTTCTGTTCCACTGATCTGTTTTTGTCTTCTTTCACCAATGTCACATTCTCTCTCTTTTTTAAAGATTTATTTGGAAGAGTTTCAGCAAGAGGGAGAGACAGAGAGAGAGAGAGTGAGAGAGAGAGAGAGAGCAAGCTTCTATCCACTGATCTATTCCCCAGATGAGAGAGATAGCTTTCATCCACTGATTCATTGCCCACAGAGAGAGAGAGAGAGAGCTTTCATCTGCTGATTTATCCCCCCGATGGCCACAACAGCCAGGGCTGGGCCAGACTGAAGCCAGGAGCCAGGAGTTTCATCCCATATGGGTGCTGGTTCATGTCCAGCTGCTCCACTTCCAATCCAGTTCCCTACTAATGGCCTGGGGAAAGCACTTGAAGATGGCCCAAGTGTTTGAGGCCCAGCCACACATGTGGGGGCCCCAGATAAAGCTACTGGATCATATTGAGAAAAACTGACTTCTTGATATTGAATCTTCTTATCCATAAGCATGGAATATCTCTCCATGTATCTACTTCTTTGATTTCTTTCCCCAAAGTGCTTTAGTTTTCCTAATGTTAATTGTGTAATACTTTATGAGATTCATACTAAGTTTCTCCTCTGAGGAATGGTGATGTGAATGGTAGTGTGTTTTTAATTTCAACTTTCATTTGTTCATTGCTGGTGTGAAGTAAAATGATTAACTTTCGTCTATCAACTTTGTATCCTGCAACCTTGTATCATCATTCATTAATTCCGACAGTTATTTTTATACGTTTGTTTTGATTTTCTACATACATGATCATTTCATCTGTGAACAAAGATGCTTTTCTCTTTCTTCCCCACTGCACACCTGTTATTTTATTTTTTTATGTTATTAGTCAGCCTTTGTAGTACAATGTTGAAAGGGATTAGTGAGATGAGAATTTGCCTTTTTCCCCATCTTAGCCAAAAAGCTAGTTTCTATTAAGAATTATGTTAGCTGTAGGGTTTTTGTAAATGTTCTTTATCAAGTTGAGGATGTCCTCTTTATTCTTAGTTTTCTGAGAGCTTTTTAAAATTGTTATCATGAGGGGCAGTGCTGTGGTGTAGTAGGTAAAGCTGCCACCTGCAGTGCTGGCATCCCATGTGGTGCCGGTTCAAGTCCCGGCTGCTCCACTTCCGATCCAGCTCTCTGCTGTAGCCTGGGAAAGCAGTTTCAAGATGGCCCAAGTCCTTGGGTCCCTGCACCTATGTGGGAGACCTGGAGGAGGTTCCTGGCTCCTGGCTTTGGATCGGACCAGCTCAGCTCAGCCATTGCGACCATCAGGGAGTGAACCAGTGGATGGAAGACCTCTCTCCCTCTCTCTGCCTCTGCCTCTGCCTCTCTGTAACTCTGCCTTTCAAATAAGTAAATAAATCTTTTTAAAAAAAGTGTTATCATGAATATGTATTGAATTTTATCAAATGTTTTTCTGGATCTGTGGATACAACCAAGTGATTTTTTTTCTTTTCTAGTCTCTTGATGTAATTGGATCAAATTAGTTGATTTTTATGAATATTGAATCAGTCTTTCATACCTGGGGTAAATCCCATTTGGTTGTGGTGTATAATTCTTTTCATATGTTGTTGGATTCAATTTACTTGTATTTTATTGAGGATTTTTCATAAGATACTGGTCTATAGTTTTCTTTTAATGTATTTGGTTTTGATATTAAGGTAGTGCTGACCTATAGAATAAGTTAGAAAATATTCCCTTCCCTGGCCAGCCTGCAAGCTTTCCAAAGCTTTCTGCTCTGCTCCCCTTTGCTCCTGATCCTCATTGTAAAACTTAGTAAATGCAGTCAGTGACTCCCAGGCCACCGACTGCTTTGAAACTCTTCTGCCAGACAAACCAGTCCATCCTCTTTAAGCTCAGCCCCTGGCAAAGTCTCCACCAACTGGAGACTTCAGAGTTTAGACGTCTGCATGAGTCTGGGGAGCTAAGTCCTGGTCAATCCGTAACAACTATTAATTCAATGTCCTGGCTGGCACCTTGGCTCAATAGGCTAATCCTCTGCCTGTGGCGCTGGCACACCAGGTTCTAGTCCTGGTCGGGGCGCCGGATTCTGTCCCGGTTGCCCCTCTTCCAGGCCAGCTCTCTGCTGTGGCCTGGGAGTGCAGTGGAGGATGGCCCAAATGCTTGGGCCCTGCACCTACATGGGACACCAGCAGAAGCACCTGGCTCCTGGCTTCGGATCAGTGCTGTGTGCTGGCCTCAGCGGCCATTGTGGGGTGAACCAATGGAAAACGAAGACCTTTCTCTCTGGCTCTCTCTCTTACTGTCCACTCTGCCTGTCCAAAAAAAAAAAAAAAATTCATTGTCCTTAACAGATACAGGTTGATTTGGGTTGTCTTATTTCTTTCATGAATTTTGCAGGATTGCCTTTCGCAGAGTCAGTTCGTTTAGTTCATCAACTCAGTGAGCTGACATTGTTCACCGTATTACTTTATTATACTTTTAAGTTTCATGGGTCTATGGTGATGTCCCTCTTTCTGCTATTAGTGATTTGTATTCTCTTTATTTCTTAGTTAGATGAATAGAGGCTTATCAATTTTGTTAAGCTTTTCAGAGAATCAGCTTTTAGTTTTTTTTGATTTCCTATTCTCAATTTCATTTATTTTGGCTCTATTTTTATTATTTTTTTCTTCCTATTATTTTTCTTTTCTGTTTAATTTGCTCTTTTTTTCCTCTAGTTTCCTAAGGTAAAAACACAGACTGTTGATTTTAGATCTCTTATGTTTCTTATTAATTTTTAAAAAAATATTTATTTTTTGACAGGTGGAGTTACAGTGGGCAGCAGGGAAGAAAGACAGAGACAGGTCTTCCATCCACTGGTTCACTCCCCAAATAGCAACAACAGCTAGAGCTGGGCCAATCAGAAGCCAGGAGCTTCTTCTAGTCTCCCACATGGGTGCAGGGGCCTAAACTCTTGAATCATCTTCTGCTGTTTTCCCAGGCCATTAGCAGGGAGCTGGACTGGAAGCAGAGCAGCCAGGACATGGCGGCACCCAGATGGGCTGGCCACCTTGCAGGCAGTGGTTTTACCTACTAAGCCTCAGCACCGGCTCCCCTAATACTTTTCTTTTCTGGGTAGTCTGCTGTGTCTGAAGTTAGTATAGCTACTCCAGATTTCTTTTGAATAGGATTAGCATGATTTATCTTCCTTGTATCTTTACTTTTAATCTCTAGGTATCTTTATATTTAAGGTGGATTTCTTTTAGACAGAAGGTAATAGTTGGGTCTTATATTTTGATACCCTCTGGCTTTTTAAGTCTCTCTTCCAAGTGCTGTATGCTATGGTTTGGATGTGGTTTGTACCCCTGAAGTTTCGTGTGTTGGAATCTTGGTCTCCAGGGTGGTAGTATTAGGAGGAGGTGAGACCCGTAGGAGCTGTGGGTCTGTGCGAGGTTCTTGGGTCATTTTGGGGGTGCTGCTCTTGAAACAGAATACTGGCCTCCTGGAGTGAGTTCTCATGAGAGCAGGTCGTTGTAAAAGCCTGGGCCTGACTCCTGCGTTTCTGGCTTCCAATTTCAAGATGTGATTTCTTTCTCTGCTCTTGTGCTCACCATCTGCTACGGGGCCCTCACAAGAGCCTGCACCATGCTATTTGGACTTCCTGTACCCAAAACTGGGATCTAATATGCCTCTTTTCTTTGTAAGTAGCTGACTCTTATTTTATTATAGTAATGAAAAGATAACTAATACAGTATATTTAAGCCATTAACATTAACATACGTACTAATGTACTTGATTATCTCCATATTTACTACTATTTTCTGTTTGTTGTTCTTATCTTTGGCTTCTCTTTTGGGCTTCTCCATTTTTTCTGCCATTCGTGGTTTTAATTGAGCATTTTCTGTGATTCCATTTTCTCTCCTTTCTTTGTCAGTGCATCAATTACACTTTGACTGCACTCCCTGCCAGGAGCCTGAGGGGGCTTTTCTCATTCACTGAGAAGCTAGCAGAGGCCCTGGAGGTGAAAGTCACCAGTGCTCCCCCCCGCCCCCCCCCCCCCCCCCCCCCCCCGTGACTGCCTTCCCCTGGAGCTCTGAACCCGCAGGCCTCAGCGCTGAGCCTCCAGCGGTCCAGCAGTTCTCACTGAGTTTCTTAGCCTGGGACTGGCTCCCACAGAGGTGTCAGCCCGTGGGCTTCTTCTTGGTAAGGTGTTCCCTGCAGCCACCTTTCTCTCCCATTTCGGAGGCAGCAGTTTGCCCTATGACCTCACTTCTCTGAGTTGCTGAGTTTTCAGTTTGTGCAGCTGTTTACTTTCTACCAGCAGTGGCGTAGTAACTTTGAAGTCCTTGCCTGTCTTCCTGGGACTGGAGGTCTCCAGTTTTCAATCACATATTTGACTGCTGGAATGTTCGATTCTGAAAATATCCTCTCTCTAAAACAACTTTTATGTCACCTAATCGAGTTCATTATATTTTTAAAAAGATTTATTTATTTGAAAGAGTTACAGAGAAGGAGAGGCAGAGAGAGAGAGAGAGGTCTTCTATCTGCTGGCTGATCTCCAAATGGCTGCAATGGTCAGCCCTGGGCCAATCCAAAGCCAGGAGACAGGAGCTTCTTCTGGGTCTCCCATATGGGAGCAGGGGTGCAAGGATTTGGGCCATCTTCCACTGCTTTCCCAGGTGCATTAGCAGGGAGCTGGATCAGAAATGGAGCAGCTGGAACTTGAACTGGCACCCCTATGGCTTTACCTGCTATGCCACAGTGCTGGCCCCAATTTCATTATTTTTTAAGTACAGTTGAGCATAAAAATGAAAAAAACACTCTCAGAACTACACAGAGAAGCTATAATTAGTATTTTTTTTAACCAGGCAGAGTGGACAGTGAGAGAGAGAGACAGAGAGAAAGGTCTTCCTTTGCCGTTGGTTCACCCTCCAATGGCCGCTGCGGCCAGTGCGCTGCGGCCGGTGCACCGTGCTGATCTGATGGCAGGAGCCAGGTACTTATCCTGGTCTCCCATGGGGTGCAGGACCCAAGCACTTGGACCATCCTCCACTGCACTCCCTGGCCACAGCAGAGAGCTGGCCTGGAAGAGGGGCAACTGGGACTAGAACCTGGTGTGCCGGCGCCGCAAGGCGGAAATTAGCCTGTTGAGCTGTGGCGCCGGCCTATAATTAGTATTAAATGCAGAGCAAAAGATCAAATATTCATAGCTGACTAGCCCAACAGTGTAAGCATTGTGGAAAAAGCTAATGGATTCATATAGTGTATTCCCATTGGCTTTACAATATTGTGTTATTGTCTTAAAACTTTATTTATAGGCCGGCGCCGCGGCTCACTAGGCTAATCCTCCGCCTTGCGGCGCTGGCACACCGGGTTCTAGTCCCGGTTGGGGCGCCGGATTCTGTCCCGGTTGCCCCTCTTCCAGGCCAGCTCTCTGCTGTGGCCAGGGAGTGCCTAGTGGAGGATGGCCCAAGTGCTTGGGCCCTGCACCCCATGGGAGACCAGGATAAGTACCTGGCTCCTGCCATCAGATCAGCGCGGTGCACCGGCCGCAGCGCGCTGGCCGCAGCGGCCATTGGAGGGTGAACCAATGGCAAAGGAAGACCTTTGTCTCTCTCTCTCACTGTCCACTCTGCCTTCAAAAAAAAAAAAAAACAACTATTTATAAAGTTGATGATCAGTTCTTGTGGTGACATTGTGAGAATGTTCTGGAGTATAAGCTGTTTTGTTTCCTTGTACTTGGTCTGTACTCAGTGTTTTTGCTGAATTAATTGTGTTGGCTTAACTCCTTTAAAAAGCAGTGTGCTAAATAGAAAATCAGGGTTCTTAGTCCCAGTGCTCACTTGCATCATTGCTGTGACCTACGTGAGCATCCCATTACTGAGGCACCTGCCCGTCTTCACTGTTGTACATGAAGGTGATGACACTGATCTCAGTGTGTGACAGTGCTGAATTCAGACCAAATAATTCCCCCCAGAGAAAGCCACATCTTTGTAAGCAGTCCTGGCTGATGCTTGCTTGATGGCTATCTGAACGTTTCACTTGCTAGGGAGATACAGAAAGGCATCACATTTTTGTAATAATTTTTAAAGGGGTTTCAAAATATCTTGTTCCGACTCAAACAATTTCCATATCTTCTTTGCATTTCTCTGTTGAGATTCCAGAGAAAGTCAGCTGGATTAAAGATTCATAATGACCACAATTAAGAGATGAATTAATTAACTATGAGTCAAGAACAGTGAGAAGTACAGGCAGGAAACTGAACAATGGATGCAAATCAGATACAAGTTTGTTTTGTCAAATCTGGATACACATATATTCACATTCTTTAATTTTGCAAGGTTTTGACCACCAAAATCCCGAGAAACTCTGGTCAAGCTAGAGAGAATTTCAAAGACATGCTAAAGTGGCTCTTTGGAGAGAAGTCTGCACTGGGATTTCAAAGCCTGATTCAGGTTTCCTTATGATTCTCATTACTGTAATTTTTCCTTTAACTTGATATTAATGAGGAAGGTACTCCAGGGTTTTGAATTGTACATAATACAGTCATTGGAATTCAGAAGGAAAACATAGTGATCCCTCGTTAGCTGAGGTTTCTGTTGGACACAGTCAGCCGCAGTTTGAGAATATTAAATGAAAACTTCCAGGAATAAGGAAATCATATATTTTTAAATAACTCCTGTTATAGCATATTGTTGTAATTATTATATTTTATTATTAGCTATTATTGTAAATCATATACTAATTTAAATAATGTGCCTAATTTATAAATTATACTTTATTATATGTATATATGTATAAGGAAAATAACGTATACAGGTTTCAGTACTGCTATAGTTTGTATTGTAGTTTGGGTTTCCACCAAAGCTCTATATCCCAGAGGCATGGTCCCCAAAGTCTTATGTTAACAGTACTAAGAGGGTAGAAACTGAATCTGATTATTGTGTTTGGAGGTAGGACCTTTGGGGAGTGATTAGCTTGGAGTAGGTTGTTGGAGTAGGGTTCCCATAATCAAATCAAGGGAGCTTTACAAGGAGAAATACAGACGGGTGAACACGCTTCCTCTTGATGCTGTATGCTGCTTTGGACCTCTGCCAGCAGGGAGGCCATCAGCAGGTGCCCAACCAGTGGGACTGCCTGACCTGGGACTGAAAACCTCTCAAACTGTAAGCCAGAATAAACCTCGTTCCTTCATAAGTAGCTCATCATTTTTTTTTTTTTTTTTTTTTTTTTGGCAGGCAGAGTTAGACAGTGAGAGAGAGAGACAGAGAGAAAAGTCTTCCTTCCCTTGGTTCACCCCACAGTGGCCACCACGGCCGGCACTGAGCCAATCCGAAGCCAGGAGCCAGGTGCTTCCTCCTGGTCTCCCATGGGGTGCAGGGCCCAAGGACTTGGGCCATCCTCCACTGCACTCCCGGGCCACAGCAGAGAGCTGGACTGGAAGAGGAGCAACCAGGACAGATTCTGGCGCCCCCAACTGGGACTAGAACCTGGGGTGCCGGCGCCGCAGGTGGAGGATTAGCCAAGTGAGCCGCGGTGCTGGCCCTAAGTAGCTCATCTTACGTCTTTCATTATAGAAGGAAAAGTTGACTAATGCCCTCCTACAATTAAGAAAGCACTGCTGTACTGTACCTTCCACTGGCATTTAACTTTTATGTCATCTTCTAAAATTTTCTGTTTGTTTATGTCACCTAATGTATGTAATGTGCTATAATGTACATAATAAGTTATAGTGATTGAATATCTCTCTGTGGGGAGAGATGTTCAAAGTGTTTTTGCTGACAAAGGTGCGTTCTTAAGAAAGTCTGAAGCCCAGTCCACTTACTCCGCTCTGTTGAGGACGGAAGGGAGAAGGGAAGGACGAGAGGTTGCCTGTAGTTGGCTCCTGATTGTTGCTGAAGGACGGAGGACCCTCCCCGCAAGGTTTCAGGAGACGCAGGCAGCTCCATGCTGGTGAACAGACGAGCAGACGAGCAGAGACTCTTAAGCTAAACATTTTTAGTTCACAACAGCTCTCTGAGACAGGCACTAATATTGACCCCATTTTATAAGTGAGGTGACAGCAGGGGTAGCAACACACTTCCAAACTACGCTACTTCTCTTGTTTCTGCCCCCACAGAAGAAACAGCTAACTGACCTGTGGAATCTCTGTACGCACTTGGAGGCCAGAATCTGAGCCTGTCCTCCCCCAGACAGCTCATCTCTCCGTAGAGCTTACTCTTTACATGGATGGTGGGCACAGGGTGGACGCGAGTGCTCATGCACCAAACATCCCGAGGAAAGAACAGGACCAAAGGCGACGTCCCAGTGAGAGGGGAGTTCTGCTCTCCAAGACTGTTCTAGGAGTCTTCAGCGGGAGAGTACACTTTCCCCTGCTTATCCACCAACGTGTTTTCTCCGTTACCTTTCTGAGAGCCGTTGAAGCAGTGCTAACGTGCGTAAGATGAACTGAGAGTGTTGTGAGGGTGGATGTCCTCTCAGCTGCGTTCAGCTCGAAGTGACAGAACTGTGAGTGTCTGTGTCTTCAGGTCACACCACACACAGGTGTGTGGCACTGAATTGGTGACCTTGCTGGGTTTAAAGCAAGGCTAGCTGTTAGTTTTGTGCCTTTTCACCATTTGGACAAAGATATTATTTTAAAATGTTTACTATGTACTGAAAGCTACCTCTCAGCGTTAATTCAAATCTTAGTTGTTCAAAAGCCAAACACATTCTTCCTTTTCATAAATCAATAGCATTGGCTTTGAAAGGGAAGAAGGATGCCGTGTGCTAACCAAGGGAGGGAAACAGGGTCCCCTGTGCCTGGTGCACAGATCAAACCACTGTGAAGTCCTGGCTCATCTCTCAGTCTCTACCATGGTTTGTGTGACTCTGTCCTTGCAAGACAAGATCAACCAGGTTAAGTTCAAGACAGTCTTTGGAGCTAGCAGGCTTGGAGGCTAACCGAGTTAAACCTCACTTCCAGAACTCTTGCTAGTAGCCAGGGCTGGCCTTCCTAGCGCCAGTTATTGCAGGATAGCTGGATTGTGCAGCAGAAGACAACAGAAAAGGACACTCGATATTTCAGTTGTTTTGGGCTTTCAGTGTATTTTATATAAACGCTACAAAGGTACATGTAATGCAACAATAGGTAGACTTTAGAAGTCACAGCAAATGGAAATTTAGGGTCTGATAGTAAAGCAACACGCTGCATCCCTTCCTGAACGGTTTCCAGAGGTCAACTATACTTTGGTCTCTGGTCTTCTTGGCAGTCACACAACACAGGAGCATATTCAGCTACAAACCCCACGGGTTCCAAAAGATCAAAGCTAGCCTGTAGTTCCAGACAAGCTATTTTTGCCTGGTAATGAGGCCTGAAAGAAAAATTTCCTTACGTTCCCAAAGAGAAAACATTTGGAGCTTATAGAAAATGTCTCCCACAGCATCTCCATAATAAATAAGGAACACATTTCAAGCAGATCTTTTTGGCAGCGTCTCTCTCTGCAGACTCATGGCGTAATGCCAGGATGTAGCCCAGTAAAAAGCAATTCAGTGAGGCACCAAGACTCCACAATCTGCTGCAATCAGATGAGAAATGGCGCAAGCCAGAGCCTCTGCGGCTGCTCCCCGAGAGACGCTGTCAACGTGGGGGGCCCGGCTCTGCCGCTCAGGGCTGTGCAAGCCAGAGGGCAGAAGTCAGAGCAGAATGCCGGAGCGGGAAGGAGAAAACTGCTCTGTGTGCAAGGAGGAGGAGGAGCCATGTGGGGGTAACTGCTGTGCAAACTTCGGGGAGCAGACCCTCCAAGAAGCATTGCAAGGGGTTGAGGTCTTCCTTGTGTTAACCGTCCCCCGGCCAGACACTGAGAAAACCTGCGACAAAGACGTGATTTGGAACAGTGGCCTCAAAGTTATGTGCTTGCACACTCTGTGAAATTGTCAGGAAAAATGCCATAGCCCCTGGCTCACTTAGTTATCATATTAAATACAAATTAGATACAAATAATTGCAAAGTATAATACCTTTCAAGGTACCTCAAACACCGACATCTTACTATTTGTTTTTAAAGATTGATTGATTTCCTTCCCTGAAACGTGCTTTGTTTTCCTTTGAGTGAATATTTGTTTTGTTTGTTGACTAGTTATGCGCGTACCCCAAATCCTCAGTTAGCTTACCCCTCTCAAGGTGTTCTGTTTCTTAGGGACTGCTCTCAGTCTCATCTTTAAGACGTGACTCCTAAAGCCGTTTGCCCTGCTCTGGATGGTGGAGATTTCCCCTGCACACGGCTGGATTAACTGAAACCAAAATGTGTTCTCTCCCAGGACAAGTGACTGGGACCAGGCAAAAGTAATGTCGTGCTTTCTCCAGGGAGCCTCGCTCTGGAAGTGACGCGCCTGGAACAGTAGATTCACAACTCATAGCTGCTTCTTAAGGCTCTCCAAGATCCTCGCTGCAGGTGCCCATTGACACAAAGCCCCCGCGTCACCGACTTTCCCACTGCTGTGGTCCATTCAGAAGGCTGCCAAAACAAAATACCAAAAGCTGGGTGGCTTCTAACAGCAGGAATTTCTTGGAGCTCTGCAGCCTGGGCAGATTCAGTGTGGGGAGGGCCAGCATCCTCCTGGACGGTTCCCTCTCCCTGGATGGTGCCTTCCTTGTGAGGTGCAAGGGGCAAGGCAGCACCCTGGGGCCTCTTGTCTAAGAGCCCATGGCCCGCTGCTGAGGGCTCCGCCTTCACCACAGAATCAGCCCCCAGAGGCCCCACCCCCTAATACTATCACATTGGTGATGGTTTTCATCATAAGAAGTTTGTTGGTGTACAGACACTCAGACCATAGCATTCTCCCAACCACTTGGTCTACCTTACAGGAATCTCCTTAAAATCAGCAAGCTCGGGCCCTTGAAACTGGATATATCCTTCTCTGAGATACTACAGTTCTACCACAGTCATTTCTTCCCCTCCTTCCACAGCCCTAATAAACGTAGCCATGTGTAATCAGCAGGTTTAACCTGCAGTAGTTTGGGAGGTTAGCAGTCTACAGCTGTTACCCTGGGGTTTCTACCATCGCCCTCCGGGGGAAGAGACGGGTCCCTTTGCCTTTCTTCTGTGATGCTCATACTTTAAAATATTATGCTTCATCAATTAGGAAATGATTTGAGCTGCAAGTAAGAGAAAAGCTAACTAGAGCGGCTTAAGGAAATAGGTCAACGTCTCTCGACACACGAGCAGTGTCGTTCTCTTTGTCAGGAGAGCCACAGAACCAACACCCCACCCCAAGCAGATCGCCTCTCTTATCTCATTGACCACATCTACACTGGATGGCTCCACCTAGAAGGAAGGAAGTCTTAGGAAAGGTGAATAGAATCTCAACCATCCAGTCTCCATAATGGTCATTAGTACTATGTATTTCCTGAATACCGTTCTAAACCTGTGTCGTGCACAACACTGTCTCT
Source organism: Oryctolagus cuniculus (assembly GCF_051225735.1). Classification (NCBI taxonomy): domain Eukaryota; kingdom Metazoa; phylum Chordata; class Mammalia; order Lagomorpha; family Leporidae; genus Oryctolagus; species Oryctolagus cuniculus. The sequence goes on along the minus strand of NC_142878.1, from coordinate 11,921,512 downwards.
ACCTAGAACACCCTCCATTTCCTTCCTTCCCTCCAGCCCCGCATAGAAATCCTAATTGCCCTTCAGGTGTCAGCCCGTGTCAGCCCGTGTTCTGTATCTCTTCATGGAGCCTGACCTGAGTTCTCACAGTTAGAATTAATTTCTCCTTCCAACCCACTTGTGACTCACCTCTGTAGACGGAGCACTTGGCACACTCTGCTTTCCTGTTCACAACACAGTATATCAGATGTTGCACTAACGGGCAGTTGGTCATTCCTAATGCTTTGCTGTTACATATAATGCTGTCAGGAACATCTTCCTCCCCTTCTTAGGTCCATGTGTATTTGTTCTGGGTTGAGTCCCTAGAGAGAGAACCATTGGTCAGAGTCTTGGCACAATTCACTTTCATGTTCACTAGATGCTAAGAGGCCATCTTTCCATTTCAGTCAGACATTTGTAAGAGTGCTTTTGTACCCAAAATCTTACCAATACTTGCTATTATCAAACTTAATTATTTCATAATTTAATGAAAGGAATCATATTTCTTTTTTAAAAAAAAAAGATTTATTTTATTTATTTGAAAGGCAGAGTTCCAGAGAGAGAGAGATGGAGAGGTCTTCCATCTATTGGTTCACTCCGCAAATGGCCACAATGGCCAGGGCTGGGTCAGGCTGAAGCCAGGAGCCAGGAACTCCATCTGGTTTCCCACACAGGTGTCAGGGGCCCAAGCACTTGGACCATCATCCGCTGCTTTCCCAGGTGCATTAACAGGGAACTGGATTTGCAAGTGGAGCAGCTGGGACTCAAACCAGTATTAAGGCAGCAGCTTTACCCACTATACTACACTGCCAGCCCCAAGGAGGCATATTTAATTTTTGTTTTAACTTGAATTTTTATGATTACTAGTAAGGTTGAATAAGTTTTCATAAGATTAGTGAACACTAGTTTTTTTCTTTCATTAATTGCCAACCACATCTTCTGCCTATTTTTTCTCTTGGTAGGTTTTGTTTTCCTACTGGCTTTTAGAACATCTTCGTATGTTTAGAACACTAATTATTGGTCAGTTATATGTGTAGAAAGTTTTGACTTGTCATTTCCTTTATTGTGTTTTCTGTCATACAGAAGTTTTAAAGATCTTTTTGATCAAATTTATCAATCATTTTATTTTTTTGCATTGGGTGGTGTAGCAGGTAAAGCTGCTGTCTGTGATGGCTCAAGCTGGGGCGTGAGCCCCTGTCTCTGGCTCTCTCTCTAATTCTGCCTTTCAAATAAATAAAAATAAATCTCAAAAAAAATGAGAAGACATTCTATTCATGCAAGTTGAATGAAGTCATTTCCTTAATACATGTGAAAACACTCTTCTGTATTTTTGTATGGTAAAGTTATTTTTACTTATGTGTTTTCTCTGGACTTAATTTTGTTTCTCCAAATGGATAATCATTTTCCCCAGAACTATTTGCTAAATAATCAGTTTTATCTCTAAATTTGAAATCAGAGATTTGAAACACTCTCTCCAGCAGATACACAAGTTCCACATCAGCATGAGTCTTATCCTAGATGCTTTATTATTGTCTGCTGGCCCATCCTGTCCCTAAACTAGTGTTCTATTGCTTGATTATTTAAGATACGTAACAAGTGTCATGTCCAGTTGGAAAATTATCCCATCTTCTTATTCTTTTCAGAATTGTCCTGGACTTATGTTCATATCTCTGAGTATTAAGATCTGTCTCATGCAAAACTTAATTGGATTTTTAAAATTTTGATTGCTATTACATTAAATTAATTGGGGCTTATTGACGTCTTTACAAAGTAGATGCTTCCCACTAATAGACATGGGCATGTTTCTCCATATGCAGGTACTCCTGTGTTTTTACTAAAGTTTTGTGTTCTATTATTAATATTACCTTTTTCATGTTATTTCTGACTGATTACAGATGCATATAAAAACTTTAAATTTTTGTGTCTGATATTGTATCTCCATCATCTTGCTGAAGTTTCTCAGTTGGTTTTCCTAGGAATTCTTGTTTTTTGTTTTCCTAGGATTTCTGGAGAAGCAATCATGCTGTCTATGGCTAATAATATTCACCTTCTCTGTCTGTATACCAGTTCTTTTTTTTTTTTTCTTGACTGATTACATCAGATAGGTTATACAATACTAGCTGACAGCCATTAGAACACACATAATATCCTTGATTTTAATGCTTTTATTATTTCTTCATTAGGTATGCTTACTGTAGATTTTTGGTAAGAATGCAGTTAAGACTGCATTTAGATGCATAAAAAACCTTGTTTAATCATGTAAAGACACAGGTTTCATTTTTGTCACTTAAAATATGCAGAGGAAGGCTGTCCAGGGTTCTTCCCAGTCTTCTGACACCATGTCTGCCCCTTGTGGCTCTTTTTTTTTTTTTTTAATTTATTTATTTGAAAGGTAGAGTTACAGCAATGCAGAGGCAGAGAGAGAGAGAGAGAGAGAGAGAGAGAGAGAGAGAGAAAGAGAGAAAGAGGTCTTCCATTCACTGTTTCACTTCCCCAATGGCTGCAGCGATGAAAGCTGGGCCGATTTGAAGCCAGGAGCTGCTTCCAGTTCTCCCACTTGGATGCAGGAGCCCAAGGACTTGGGCTACCGTCCGCTACTTTCCCAGGCACATAGCAGGGAGCTGGATTGCAGTGGAGCAGCTGGGACTCAAATCGGTGCCTACATGGGCTGCCAGCACTGCAGGCGGCTTTACCCGCTACACCACAGCGCTGGCCCTGTAGTGTCTTTAATGCCTCAAGGTCTGTGGTGACGCTCCTCTCTTCATTTCTGGTGTTAAGAATTTGCCTTTTTCTCTTAGTCTTGTCAAGGGGTCATCTTTTTTTGGTGCTCCCCCCCAAAAAAAACCCAACAACTTCGGCTTTGTTTATCCCCCTTTACCCTATTGTGTTCTGGGCCATTATAAAGTGCTCACATTATTTGTGTGTGTGTGTGTGTGTGTGTGTGTTTTCTTTGGTTTAATTGATTTTCAGACTCTATCCTTAACAAAAATTTAAGATTAAAATTCTCACTGTAGGTGTGACATCAGCTGCATTTCACACATTGTGTTGGAATTTCATTGTAATTCACTTCGAAATATTTTCCAGTTGACCTTGGTTTTTTTCAGCTCCTCATGGGTCATTTAAAGTATTTTGCTTGATATATGAATGTTTAATTCTACCATGATTAAGTAAATATTTGTAGGAATCTGTGGTGACTCGCCCAGTGAGAGATGTAGGGCATGATCATTTTTATAAGTGCTGCATGTGCACTTGGGAAGAACATGCGTTCTGCAGCTCCGTGCACCACAGCACACACTGCAGTGAGGTTAGCTGCATTATGTGTGGTTCAAAGGGTCTGTTTCCTTTCTGATGTCTGTTCTGTTCTATCAGTCACTGAGATGTATATGTTAAACTTCCCACAATGGTTTCCCATTTACTTTTCTTTTTCATTTTGTTAATGTTTGCTCTGTGTTTTTTAATATAAAGTTACTAGGTATAAACAAATTCAAAGTTGCTTCTTGTTCCTACTGGTTGCACTTTTTTTAAAAATAAATATTATTTATTTGAAAGGCAGAGTTACAGAGAAAGAGAGGAGACAGAGAGATATATCTTCCATCTGCTGGTTCACTCCCCAGATGGCCGCAACAGCCAGAGCTGGACCAGGAGCCAGGAGCCAGGAGCTTCTTCCAGGTTTCCCATGAGGGTGCAAGGGCCCAGGGACTTGAGCCATCTTCCATGGCTTTCCCAGGCCATAGCAGAGTGCTAGGTCAGAAGTGGAGCAGCCATAACTCTTATCAGCACCCATATGGGATGCCAGTGTTGCAGGAGGCAGTTTTACCTGCTACACCACAGCGCCGGCCCTTAGTTACACCTTTTACCACCATGAAATACCCTCTTTATCTGGAACTTGTTCTTTTCATTAAAGTCTTTTTTAATTATTAAATTATTTCGTTAATTATTATGTGTTTTGCATATACATGAGACAATATAGTTATACATGTTTTAATTGGTCTTTACTGGCCAGGTCTTATACTGACAATTTTCTTTTGTAAAAAAAGTTATTGTGTCTATTTATGATATAGAACATGATGTTATGGTGCGTTGATCCGAAGCCAGGAGCCTAGATCTTCTTCTGGGTCTCCCACGCAGGTGCAGAGGCCCAAGGACTTGGGCCATCTTCCACTGCTTTCCCAGGCCACAGCAGAGAGCTGGATCGGAAGTGGAGCAGCCGGGACTCAAACCAGTGCCCATATGGGATGGTGGTGCTTCAGGCCAGGGCATTAACCCACTGCACCACAGCGCCGGCCCCTGCATATAGATAATTAGAAGGTTACTATAGTGAAGTAAAAGTAACACATGCCTCACTTCGCGTAGTTAGCTCTCCCTGCTTTTCTCCTTAGCTGCAGCAGTTTATATGCACTCATTGAGCAGGAATCCCAGATAACTTGTGCATCCCAGGGATCTGCTACTTTGTATTCTCTGACCTGTATCACCTGTTCCCTCCTCCTCTTCTCACCCCTGGTAAACACGGCTTTTTTTTCTTTTTTTTTTCTTTTTTTTTTTCTTTTTTCTTTTTTCTTTTTTTTTTTTGACAGGAAGAGTGGACAGTGAGAGAGAGAGACAGAGAGAAAGGTCTTCCTTTTGCCGTTGGTTCACCCTCTAATGGCCGCCATGGCCGGTGCACTGCGGCCTACACACCGCGCTGATCCGATGGCAGGAGCCAGGTACTTATCCTGGTCTCCCATGCGGGTGCAGGGCCCAAGCACTTGGGCCATCCTCCACTGCACTCCCTGGCCACAGCAGAGAGCTGGCCTGGAAGAGGGGCAACCGGGACAGAATCCGGCGCCCTGACCGGGACTAGAACCCGGTGTGCCGGCGCCGCAAGGCAGAGGATTAGCCTAGTAAGCCGCAGCGCTGGCTTTTTTCTCTATATTTGATTCTGTTTCTTAGGTTTTCCATATAAATGAAATCATGCAATATTTTCTTTCTGTGTCTGGCTAATTTCACTTAGTCTGATGTCCTCCAGGCTTATCCACACTGTGGGAAATGACATGATCTCATTCTTTTTGCAAGCTGAATAATATTCCACTGTGTATATGTAGTGCAGTTTCTTTACCCATTCATCCACTAGAGCCTTTTAGCCCATTTCCATATCTTGGCTGCTGTGAGCAATGCTGCAATGAACATGGGCATGTAGATACCTTTAAAAGGTGATGTTTCCATCTCCTTTGGGTATATGCCTAGAATGGGGGTTGCTGAGACATATAGTAGCTTCATTTTTAATTTCTTTCTTTCTTTTTTTTTTTTTTGACAGGCAGGGTTAGACAGAGAGAGACAGAGAGAAAGGTCTTCCTTCCCTTGGTTCACCCCCCAAATGGCTGCCACAGCTAGCGCAGTGTGCCGATCCGAAGCCAGGAGCCAGGTGCTTCCTCCTGGTCTCCCATGCGGGTGCAGGGCCCAAGCACTTGGGCCATCCTCCACTGCCTTCCTGGGCCCAGCAGAGAGCTGGACTGGAAGAGGAGCAGCCAGGACAGAATACGGTGCCCCTATTGGGACTAGAACCCGGGGTGCCGGTGCCGCAGGTGGAGGATTAGCCAAGTGAGCCGCGGTGCCAGCCCTGTATTATCATTTTTAATGTATATATATTTAAAAACAGAATACACTGAATTTTTTCTTTAAATCCTATCTGAAATCATTTTTACAGTTGGAACAGTAGATACATATTGGCTTCTATCTTCCCACATTATAGTTGGGGGCCAGAGGTATCTCCCTTAGTTGAAATAGATTTCATATTTTTATTTCCTGTTGTTTTAAGCTTCTAAGGTGATTTATAACAGGAGGAAGCAGATACATCCTAACTCCATCCTCTTAAGACGAGCAATAAACCTCTGAGGATTTTAATAAGTCTCTTCTGCATGTAGAGCTGGAGTCTTGCATCCCTTTCTGTCCCCAGTGCTGACTTTTCTGACGGTTCCTACAAAAGCCTGGTTTCCTTTTATTTTTCCCTTCAAATAACTAATTAACGAGCTCCTCATAAATCACCCAGTTTGAGAGGGCCATCAGCTTCTTTCCAGATATGTAATAATTATATAAAATATTGTATTGTTGTTACCATCGGCTGAGTGTTCCTTCTCTGAAATGCTTGGGACCAGAAATGTTTTAGATTTTTTTCAGATTTCGCAATAATCGCATACATACAATGAATTATCTTAGGGATGGGATCCATGGCTAGACATGAAATTCCTTTATGTTTCGCATATGCTTTATGCATATAACCTGAAGATGGTTTTAAACAATATGTTTAATAATAGTGTGCACAATGCAGAGCCACGGTATTGAATTTCTCACTTGTGACATCGTGAAGCTCAGAAAGTTTTCAATTTTGGAGCATTTCAGATTTTAGACTTTCAGATTAAGGATAATCTGTATACACCCTGTATACACACACATATTTTAAATATCCAATATGAGAGTCTCTGTCTTACAGTGAATGAGTTTAACCTATTCATATTTTTGTGACCCCAGATATATTTGGACCCTCTTCTGATATTTTATTTTTATCTAATATACTGTCTTTGGTAACTCTTCCTTCTGTAATAAAAATCATGTTTTTTTGGCTGTCTGCATGTTCTTCTTTAAAAAGTTTTTTATTTGTTTATTTGAGAGGCTGAGAGAAAGCAATAGGTAGAGAAAAAGAGTTCCCATCCACTGGTTCACTCTCCACATGCCCACAAGTGGCTAAGGCTGGACTGGACCAAAGCCGAGAGCCAGAAACTCACTCCAGGTGAGCCCCATGGGTGGCAGGAACTGAGGCATGACAGCCGCCTCCCACAGTCTGCATTAGCGGGAAGCTGGGGTTGGGAGTCAGAACTGGGATTTGAACCCAGGTATTCCGACATGGGACATGGCCATCTTAAGCTCTAGGCTAAATGCTTGCCCCCACCCACCCACCTCTCCCCAAATTTCCTAAATGTGGAGAACTTTCTTTTGGTTCCATGTGTCCCCAAGGCAGACATCAGAATCTCATGTTCTCAGCTCCCCCTTGCATCCAGCACGCAGCCATGTGACCTATCAAACACGGCAAGAGAAAGAGTTCAAGACATAGGCGTCATGTAGCACCCGCCGTGGCCTCAGTGGTGGGAGACATCAGCTGCTCCCAGCAGGGCCCCCGGGGGCCCGCGTGTCTGTGGAGGCAGCAGCAGGGACCACAGAGACTGTCCAGCATAGGATCCCACGGTGCTAACTGAGAGCTGTGGCCGCCACCCAGCCCCCAGCCCCAGTCCCCTGCCCTCCTGCAGGTTCTGTGCTTTACCCAAAGTCTTCAGTAGATTTCTCTTCTACTTCAATTAACCAGAAGAGGGTCTGTGGTTCCCCTTCCAGAGAATGTACTCTGAGCGCTGCTTAAGGTCGCGCCCCCGCCCCGCCAGATCAAAGCCTCCTTGACTGTGCTGACTCAGCTGTCCGTCAGTGTCTCAGGCATCCCGTCCCTTCCTCTGGGCTCACTCACCTCGTGTGAGTGTGAGGTCTTTCTGCAAAGACCTCTGGGCAGAAACTTTTCTGAATGTATCTGAGAATGTATTTGTTTTGCTCTCATTTTTCTAAAACCAAAAAATAATTACTCTGAGAAGGAAAATTACAGACAGGTCCCATTAGTGACAGATCCGTAGCAAAGGCAGAATGGCCTCTCACTGAGTAATGTGTTTTACATACAGATCCTTCCATTCGTACCTAATATTAATCACAACTGAAGCTTGCACACAATGTACTGTGTTTCTCTAAAGCTCAAGCCACCCAAGTAGTAACCAGTGTGGAGAAGGAAGCACGGATGCAACTAAGTGTGTACTTGCCTTTCTCTGAAATAAGCAGCTGCTGGACCACACAGAGAAACTTCCTGGGCGTTAATGGCCATTACTCTTCTGCACTCTCTTCTCTGATGCGTAATTCTGTAATGTTGCATTTGATAGATAGAGACTTTCAGCAAAGGTGCACGGCGAGGCCGGCGTCTGGCATAGCGGTTGACGTCATGTGGATTGCGTGCATCCCGTGTCACAGTGCCTGCTTTCAAGTGCCAGCTCCGCTCCCAGTTCCAGCCTCTCTCTCCTGTGCATCCTGGGAGGCAGCAGCGGAGGGCACAAGTCCCTGCCTGCCACCCACGTGAGAGACCCAGATTTGAGTTCTCAGCTCTTGGCTTCAGCCTGGCCTCCCGCCGCTGTTGTAGGCTGCTCTCGCTCTTAAAGATAATTTTCCTCAGTGCAGAATTCTGGGCTCAGAATTCCGCGGGAACTGCCCCCTATACTTTTTTTTTAAGATTTATATATTTATTTGTAATTCAGATTTACACAGAGAGGAGAGGCAGAGAAAGAGAGAGGTCTTCCATCCGATGGATGGCTCACTCCCCAATTGGCCGCAATGGCCGGAGCTGCACTGATCCGAAGCCAAAATCCAGGAGCTTCTTCCAGGTCTCCCACACAGGCGCAGGAGCCCAGGGACTTGGGCCATCTTCTACTGCTTTCCCAGGCCATAGCAGAGAGCTGGATGGGAAGTGGAGCAGCCTGGTCTCGAACCGGCGCCCATATGGGATGGCTGCGCTTCAGGTCAGGACTTTAACCTGCTACACCACAGCACCAGCCCCGCCCCTCTATACTTTGAAACTCCTATTCACTGTCTTCGTTAAGGAAGGTCACTGATGAGAAATCTGATGTAGTCTGGCTTTTTAAAAAAGGAGTAATCGATCATCTTTTCTTTCTGGCAGCTTTTCCCTCTCTTATCCTTGATGTTCTGCACGTGCACTGCGTGTGTACATGCGTGCCCACAGCATGTTCTGTCCCACGCCTGGGTGTTCTGCCGAGGTACCGAATCGCTCATGTCAGGAACTGCATTTTTATTTCCCATAATGCATATTGACTCTTGTTTCTCTTCGTCTTATTTCTGGGAATATGTTTGGCTTAAAGTCTTCTGGATGTGCTACTAGCTTTGCTAGGTTCGTGCTTGTATGATCTTGCACCTGTAGGATAAAACTCCCCCTGGTTTCTGTTCGGTTCTGGCCCCGCACCTCTGTTTTAGGAGAGAATCCGTCCAGCGTGTCTGAGTCAGAGGCCGCCTGGAGGTGTCTCCGCGCTGCCAGTTCAGCCCTGGCAGCCCCGGTTTGCACTCCTGCTTCCAGTGGACATTGTTTTCACCTTTGTTTAAGAAGACAAACGTGGCCGATTCACATCCAAGAAGGGTTCCTCTTCTCCCTCCAGTCTCAGCTGTCAATGGATTGCTTTGATACATTTGCATCTCCCATGCCCGAGCATGCTATGGAGAAGGGAGAAATTTGAGCGTGAGGTTCTGCTGTCGTCTGCCTCACTAAATAAAGGGACTTCCAGGACCAGAAGCTTGATCTGCCTCCAGCCCGGGGGGAGGTGGCATGGCAGAGTGGCACCTGCGCTGTGGTCGGGGGCCCCTGTCTCACGTTGGCCACACCAGGAGGGTCTTCCTTGGCGGGCACTTGGCCCTCTGCGCTGGGATCTGCTACAGTGGCCACATTGCCCTCAGGGCCCTGGGTCTCTGGTGCAAACTCCAAGGGTGTGTCTGGTCACATCGGCAAGGCCCGCAGGCCTCAGGGGGAAGTGAGGGGTGCTCCCCAGGGAGTTCTCAGGCCCCTCTGTTCTCCATCTGCAGCAGGCGTCAGATTCACGTGGAGATCTTGTGTTCTGGGTTGTTTTTTTTTTAAGATTGATTCATTTTATTTGAAAATCAGAGTTACAAAGAGAGGAGGGGTGGTAAGAGATCTTCCTTCCATCTGCTGGTTCACCCCTCAAATGGCCAAAACAGCCAGTGCTGGACCAGACCAGAGCCAGGAGTCAGGAGCTTCTTCCAGGTCTCCCATGTAGGTGCAGAGCTCCAGACACTTGGGCCATCCTCCACTGCTGTCCTGGGCACATTAGCAGGGAACTGGATTGGAAGTGGATCAGCTGGGACTCAAACTGGCACCCAAATGAGATGCCAGCATTACAGGAGGTGGGTGGTTTTACACGCTGTGTCACAATGCCAGCCCCACGGAGGTCCTGTTAAAAGGGAGATTTTGGGGCAACGCCCTGGAGAATTTTGGAACCAGTCGGTCTGAGTCGAGGCCTGACAATCTGTGTTTCTAACCGGTGCTCAGAGGATGCCAGTGCTGCTGGCTGGGCCCACAGTCTGAGAACTCTGCCCTAGACAGAGAAGCAGGGCCCTGCGCTTCTTTCCTCTTTTCCCTTGACTTTTGCAGTTGCAAGGACAGGAAGTGACTCATTTCTTCTCTTGTTTTGCTGGCTTGGGGAGAGGCTTCACAGCCAGCAGCCCGAGCTGGAGATGAGGAGAGTGTGAGGCTGTGGGGGACCACAGGGATGATCGGGGGCCATCTGTCCCAGCTCGCGGCATTTCACTGCAGGGCCTTTTGTCGTCCCAGAGGATGCACGCCTGTGTCATTTTTAAAATCCCTGCCAGCCCACGTTCCACCATGTGGAGTGAGACTCATGGAATCCATGCAGCGGAGTACACCGGTGTCACACACCCTGGCTCGGAACCTTGGAGGACGTCACGGGTGCAGGTGGCAGAAGCGCGGTTCCAAGGAGCCCTGTCCACAGGTGTTCTCTGTGCGAGCGTCCCAGGCTGCACGCCCCCGTCCCCACCCTCACCCCGTGATTCCTGGCCTCCGCTGCCTTCGGCAAACACTTGCTCAGTGCATTGTGGAAGACCAGGGGAGGGCTTGACATTTTATGACGGCCTGACATCCCTCTTGGTGTATGGGATTTTAAATATGTTAAATCCAAGACATGTGTTAAAATGTAAAACTCCACTAAGATGTGGGAGGGAGGCTCTGTGTATAGTACAGGCGAGCAGTGAATGGTTCTCATAGCAACCACAGGAAACATATGTGGTTCCCACACAAACCTGGCCCTCCTTCAGCCTCGCCTGTCTCAGCGAAGGGCACCATCTTTCTTCAAGTTGCCCAAGACAGAGACTGAAGACAAATGCTGGCACCGCCTCCCCTTCACCAACCCTCCCCTGGAGAGCACGCACACACACACACACACACACACACCCCATCACAAAGCCCTCTTTCTTTAGTCTTGCAAATAGCTTTCAGTCCATCTGCTGGACTGTCTCCCCATCCCCCTCCATCTGGGCCCACTGCACCTGCTCTGGGCCCCACAATGCATTCTACACTTGGCATCAGGCGTGTTCTTTATTGGCTTTTAACAGCACACATGTACCATGCCAGTACTCTAAGGATCCTCCACCATACACACACTAAGTGCAGGTTTCTCGCTGACCAGACGGGCAAAGGTGAAAACAGTGAGACAATGCTGTTGTCAGTCATAGGGGGAGCAGACACTCCTTCCTGTTGCTGATGGTGATGGCCATGAGGAGGCCTCTGTCCAACTGTACTACTGCACGGTGTTTGGCAATAGTTATCAAAGCTGTGTCTTCATTGTCCTGCTTCTGGAAATGTGCCCGACGGTGCAAAGTGTCACAGCCTGACAGTTACTCATTGTGCCATTGTTTGCAATAGCAGTGACTAGAAATAACCTAGATACCCATCAATGGAGGATGAGTTGCTATGCATAACATGTGCACTTCATATAGTGGGGTTGCATACAGGTGTGAAAAAACAACGAAAGCGGGATGTTTTCAAGATGTATGGATCCAGGAGGAAAACAAGTGCAGAGTGGCATTGTGAACTTTTGTATTTGCTCACGGGGGCACACATCTTCCTGAAAGGGTGTACCAAGCACTGACACCATGAAGCCATGGTGCAGGAACCACGGGTCTACCGGAGGGATACATCCCTACTGTAGAATATCCAACCACATTTCTGTGTTACTCATCCAAAAATAACCACCCCCAAATTGCTACTCAATATTCCTTGAATGAATGAAGCAGGCCACCCTCCCCACTATACATGCTCTGTAGTATCACATACTACATACATGTGCATACATATATATACATATACAAACACAGTGTTACCTATGGCTGCATTAGAAATCCCTGGAAATCTCAGCAGGTTAGAATGCTACACATTGTTGTTCCCCACTCTGGGGGTCAGGAATCTGCACCTGGCATAGCAGCGGCCCTGGCTTAGGGTCTCTGAGGTTGTGGCTGTGCTGTAGCTGGGGCTGCAGTCACTTGGAGGCTCAGCTAAGGCTGGAGAATGTGTGGGAGCTCGTGCAGGTGGAGGCCTTCCAAGGTCATGGTCATGGATGCTGTCGGGCTTGGATCCCTCACCTCAGTGTCCTCACAATATGGCAGTTGGGAGCGAGCGAGCGAGCAAGCGAGAAAGAAAGAGAGAGAGAGAGAGAAAATGCGAGAGGCCAGGGAGGGCATCAAGAAAGGGAAGCCACTGTGTCTTTTTGGAACCCAGTCTCAGAAGTGGCGTCCCATCCCCCCTGCAATGTTCTGTTCATTAGCAGTGAGTCAGAGCCTTCCGTGGTGTGAGGTCTTTGGTGAGGCCTGCTCGGCCTGGTCTGCCACTAAGTGCACACTCCTGCCGCTCCAGCCTCCTCTGAGTAGGAGCAGATTCAGTTCCTCCAACGCGCCGTGCTCCGGCCAGCTGCTCCCCAGCCTGGACGCCAGCTCTGACGAAGGGAGGACCACCGTCTCCCGTCATGTACCCCCGGCACTGTGCCCCGTCCTGCTCTCCCGCATTGGTTATTTCCCTTCCTTTGGGTGCTCCTTGGATTTGAGCCTGGCTCTCCCAGAGTCCTGAGAGAAGCCAGGGCATCTGGCTCTCACTGGGATCTCCCTCAACGCCCGGCACGAATGACATGGTAACAGTTCAGCAAAAGCCAGCTGAATGAATCTGCAAGGGTCCAAGCAGGACACGGTGGCGACTTCAGGCGGGGTGAATCGGGAGGGCTTTCCTAACAGGACTGTTTGTTTATAAGGTGGAGCAGGGGTCTGCAAAGTCAGCAGGGTAGCACCTGGGGCTCAGCAACACCAGGGGGCGGTTGGCATCCCCAGGCCTAAAAGACCAAACTCTGGGGAGCCGTCGGTGGAATCCGGTGAAATCTGCAGTGGTGGGGAAGGGCTGTGTGGCAGAGCTGTGGGCTCTTGCAGACGTGCACAGCCAGTTCACGGCGCTATGGAAGGCGGAGAGCCGGGGAAGGGGGTGGGGAGGGAATCCCCAGCACAGCTCTCTTCACTCCTCCAGTCTTCTTCTGTTGTCTCGTTTGGAGAGGAGGGCAAGTCCCAGGGGTACAGTCCCCAGGAGCGGCAGGCAGCGGGGACTGGCTCAGGAGGGGCGACATGGAGATCGTCCATGCAGCCCACCGTGTAGCCGCCTGCCCTTCACCGGGGTGACGTCTCCCCCGCCAGCATATTGATCGTGTCACGACTGTGTCTTCTCAGTCACATTCTCCCTGGGAAGCTGTGACGTTTGCCAGCCTTTTTCATGTGAGGACGTGGGGAAAAGGGAACGGTGACACAGCACGCCCCGTGCCAGGGCTACGTTGTTTTGCTCCAATCTGGACCCACGCCTGGACCACTTCTCAACCACAGCCTCCATGACAGCTGCGATTGGAGCGGCCACCAGACGCAGCGGATGACAGCCCGTTGTCATTTGCCAAAATTCATATGCTTGCTTTTTAAATTTTTTGAAGATTTATTTATTTGAAAGGCAGTAGAGAGATCTTCCATCCACTGGCCAGGGCTGGGCCACGCCAAAGCCAGAAGTCAGGAGCTTCTTCCAGGTCTCTCACGTGGGTGCAGGGGCCCAAGGACTTGGGCCATCTTCTGCTGCTTTCCCAGGCCATCATCAGGGAGCTGGATGGGAAGTGGAGCAGCTGGGTCTTGAACCAGTGCCCATGTGGGATGCTGGCACCGCAGGCAGTGGCTTTATCTGCTCTGCCACAGCACCAGCCCCACACAGGCTTTCTACTCGGGGCAAAGAGGCACATTAAACGAGGCTGTGACAGGCATCCCACCCTGCACTGTTCCAGTCTCCTGCGGTGACAACCAGCCCAGAATGGAGGGACCGTTCCTAGCCCTTCCTATTATCATGACCTTCACCCCACGGGTCAGGGTAGCCAATGTGGGGACTCTTTGAGGGGCTACGCATGTCTGTATTCCAACGATGCACTCCAGGACGGGAATGACCACAGGGCAGAGCTGCAGGCCTCAGGCCCACGGTCAGCCGGACTGGCCCCAAACTCATGTGTCACCTGACTATCCTAAGCTCACACTTTCGGGCTAGTGGGCAGTGGCATTTCGTTTCCTAAGAATTTTCTAGAAATGGTCCTAAGAATTAACGTAACTTCAGAGCCAATGCACAGAAGCCCCAGAAGGTCTTGGCATTTCCTTCCCAGCGCACGTGACCTTGGGAGTGGCCAGAGGTCCCCACGGGGAAGCTTCAGGGGAAAACTTATATTGCAGTGCCCTTCCTTGGGACATTCAGCGCTCTCTCCCTCTCTCTCTCTAATTTAAATTAAGATTTATTTATTTATTTATTTATTTGAGAGGCAGAGTTACAGACAGAGAAAGGGAGAGACACAGAGAGGTTTTCTATCTTCTGAGTCACTCCCCAGATGGCCACATGGCTGGAGCTGGGCTGGTCTGAAGCCAGGAGCCAGGAGCTTCTTCCAGGTCTCCCACAAGTGTTTAGAGGCCCAAGCACTTGGGCCATCCTCTAGTGCTTTCCCAGGCCATTAGCAGGGAGGTAGATGGGAAGTGGAGCAGCCAGGACTTGAACTGATGCCCATATGGGATGCCGGCACTGCAGGTGGAGGCTTAACCTGCTGGGCCACAGTGACGGCCCCCAGTTTCCCTTCCAATCAGGGGACTTCGGGGCTGTGAACCACATTTAGTCTGGGAAGGTCTGGAGCACTCATTTCATTCCTTGGGGTCCATGAGTCACTGCCACCAGCCACGTAAATCCAAGCAGCCTGGTCACCACTGCTTTACAACCCTTAGGACAAATGCACCTGCCTGTCTTTGGCCGTGAGGAACTGTGACTGTGCCATTGTGGAATCCCAGCATCAGCAGTGAAGCCAGGGGGCCGTCTCATCTCCAGTGTCACACCTGAGGAGAGGAGAGGGGGGAAAGGAGAGGAGAGGAGAGGAGAGGAGAGGAGAGGGGGGAAAGGAGAGGAGAGGAGAGGAGAGGAGAGGAGAGGAGAGGAGAGGAGAGGAGAGAAGCAACGGGGAGCCAAGCAAGAGGCTGGGCTCCTTGGACGTGGCAAGGAAGACCAAGGTTCACCTGGACTCAAGGCTCAAGATCCTCAGCTTCATCTGTGTCTCCTCCCCTGAACTTGGCACCTGCTAGCAGCTGCAGAAGACAGGAAACCAAGTCTCCCCTGCGGCCTCCAGACAGCACAGCCCTGCCCACCCCTTGACCTTAGGGCAGTGTGCTCTGTGTCACACTCCAAACCTGCGGAGCCGCCAAAGAATAAGCCAGTGTTATTTTAAGCTCTGAGGTCCGCGGGGAGGTGTTGCGGCTGCAAGACACAGCTTCCCTCCCGTCTGCTGGGAATGTGCTGGACAGCTCCAGGGAGCCTGACCTCGCTTCCCTCGCGGGGTCCTGTCTTCCCCCAGTGGCTGTGGTCCAGGAAGTGGCACTCTGGGGACAAGTCCCCAGCAGCCCTTGGCTAGAGCCGGCTCAGTCATTTCCCCGGATGGTTTCGGCCGTTTACTGATGGGGGGACATAGACTGCCCGGGAGGAAGTAGGAAGAGGCCAGCCTTAACCTGTGAGTACCGTCCTCTCACTGTGCAGGGTCGCCGTCCGTGGGGAGGACTCACCGGGCAGTGGGATGGGCAGCAGGCCCCACACCGCAGTGGGCCCTCAGGGCCACGGTCTCTCCATGCCACAGGTTGAACTGTGCCCCCTCGCACACTGGTATGTTGAAGTCTGCACTCCCAGAATCTTCGGATGCGACTTATTTGGAAATAAGGTCTTGACGGAGGCAATCATGTTAAAACGAGGTCATTGGGGTGGGCTCTACGCCAAAGACAGGTGTCCTAACATAACAAGGGGCAATTTGGACAGTGGCAGGCTCCGGCAGCCCCAGAGCTCTGGCTGGAGTAGACCCCTGGGTGTGGATCTCCTGGTCACATGTCCTTTGTCATAACCTGAGTCCCTTGTATAGGATTCCATGCTGGTAAATCCCGGAACAGTGGTCTCCAAGTGGTGGAAAAGGCTCATCGCTCCCTGGACCCCACGACAAGCCCATCAGGACAGCTCAGAGGGCTCCACACGCACTCAGCACTCCGTGCCAGAGGACGTGGCCCTCCTCCTGCTGACCAGGCTGCCCCTGCTACTTGAGGCCTGTTCTCCTCATGTCCTCTTCCTTGTCGCCCAAGGGACCCTGGAAGGCCAGGTTCAAAGTCTTTACCCACGAGGTGAAGGCCTTGAGAAGAGATGAGAGCCCAGGCCTCACTCCCGCCACCTAGAAATTCCATGGGACTCCAGCCTGAGGTCAGCGCCCCCCAAGCTCACTCTCTTCATGGGAGGGGCTGGCCAGCCTGGGCTTGGGGATCCGTGCAGTGCGGCTTTGCATCTGCATTTGCACCCCCACCCCCCACCCCCGCTTCTCCCAGCTGCCCATCTTTGCTGAAGCCTCTGTGTACCCAGAAATAGACCTATCAAAATGCTGATGACAGAGGCCTGAGAGCGACAGTGCCCTTATCCAAACAGACCTCCGCGGTGGAAATGCAAGGCCCGGCCCATGCAAAGCGCTTCTTAAATGTGTTCTGTCATCCGTTCACACATTCAGTCAACAAACCTTCCCAAGGGCCTGCGCTCTGTCAGGCAGTGTGCCATGAGCTGAGAATGCATGGGGTTGCAGGTACAGTCCCTGCATGAGAGAGAGAAAACTGTCAATGACACAAGTCGGGGGTCAGCGTTGTGGTGTAGTGGTTAAGCCGCTGCCTGAGATGCCAGCATTCCGTAGGATGCTGGTTCAAGTCCCTGCTGCTCCACTTCTGATCCAACTTCCTGCTAATGTGTCTGGGAAGGCAGAGGAAGACAGCCTGAGTACCTGGGAGACCCAGTGGAGTAGCAGGTTCCTGGCTTTGGCCTGGTGCAGCCCCAGTTGTTGTGGGAGTGAACCAGCAGGTGGAAGATATCTCTCTCTCTCTCTCTTTCTTTCTCTTTCTCTTTCTCTTTCTCTTTCTCTTCTCTGAAACTCTGCCTTTCAAATACATAAATAGGTGTTTTTTAAAAATTTTAAATCATGCAAACCAATAAAAGATTACAAGGTGCATTAAAAATGAAGGGAAATGCAGGCTGGAATGAGTGCCAACAGAGAGCTGACCTCGTGGGGTGGGTAGCGGGAGATGCCTTTTCTGGAGAGTGGGGGGCCCGAGGGACAAGTGCCCAGGAGACACCAGCATGCAAAGGCCCTGTGGCAGAGAGGAGACCACAGCCTGAGCAATGTGATCTGGACTGTGGTGAGGTAGGGCTGGGAGCCAGGTCAGCCCGGCTCCCCTGCCTGCAGAGACGGCTCTGCAGGGAGCAAAGCTGCCACCAAGTGGGTGCTGGGACCCTGGGCCGCCAAGGTGGGCCTCTCTGTCAGGAGGGGCTTTCCTGAGAGACGGCAGCCCCGCTGTACAGGATGTCCCCTCCCGGGTCGTGCTCTCCACAAACCGTCCTGGGGGTGCCGGGGCTCACAGGCTGTGCACGGGGACCCAGGAATGTGTCCAGGACAGGCCAGCAGGCTGTGGGAAATGAGCCAGCAGCTGGCACGGCCACTGGCACAGGGCACGTGGGAAGACGAGACTGAGGATGCGGGGGTGGAGGGGAACCAGGGCACCAGGCAGCTCCCGCGGGGTGGGGGCAGTGAGCAGAGGTGGGCTTGATGTCTGCACACCTCTTCCGGGCAGCCCTCCCGCAGCCCTTCTCCCCACCGTCCACCTGTGACACAGGTGTCAAGGTGGTCCTTTCAGCACTGTAGCCCCCGGGCCTGGCTGGACCAAGGCACTGGGGCCTCAGCCAGCAGAGCAGGTTTCAGCTGGCTGTGGAGGAGGAGCCTGGGAGCAGCCGCTTGCATTTGCTTGTGACCTAGGATGATCCTGGGTCTGGTGCACAGACCAGGCCTGGCGAGGCTGGCACGATGCCTAAGTGCCCTGCTCTGCTCAGGAGCAGCTGGGCAGGGCCGTGTGCAGACTCGCGGGCCTCCTTCAGGCTCTCGCTGTGCAGTGGTGAGATCAGCACTGGCACGCTGGACTGCGGCAGGTGATTGCTAAAGGGGTCGCTATCCTGCACACGGTGGGATTTGCAGCATCCCAGGCTCTGCCCACTAGGGATCGCTCTCCTGCACACGGTGGGATTTGCAGCGTCCCGGGCTCTGCCCACTAGGGGTCGCTATCCTGCACACAGTGGGATTTGCCACGTCCCGGGCTCTGCCCACTAGGGGTCGCTCTCCTGCACACGGTGGGATTTGCAGCGTCCTGGGCTCTGCCCACTAGGGGTCACTCTCCTGCACACGGTGGGATTTGCAGCATCCCAGGCTCTGCCCACTAGGGGTCGCTATCCTGCACACGGTGGGACTTGCAGCATCCCGGGCTCTGCCCACTAGGGGCCAATCTAGCACCCTCCAAGTGGTGACAGCCACAAACACCCCCTGACGTGACCAGATCATTGCAAAATCAGCCCCAGCGGAGAATCACTGAGATTCGGGGCCAAGCCCCAAGTTCCGAAACGACGCTGGGCAACGTGATCACTGCCGTAGAAGCCAAGTCCGACAAGGCTGAGGAGTAGGAGTGATGAACTCTGAGCCCGGAGCGAGGGTCCTGCCCCGTGGGAAGCCACACTGCGTGGGCTCCTCAGGGTCCCCAGCAGGGCCGTCAGGTGAACCCACGCCACACTGAAGGCCACTGTGCAGCCCGATGCTGTCCTGAGTCCCCACGCCACTGACCCCAGCACAAGTCCCCACACCATGGCCCGTGTGGCAGCCTCTCTGAAAAGCTCCCTGCGCTCGCTCTGCAGCTCCGGGCACCTCATCCTCGAAGCTCCTTCTGGGAAGTGGTCCGAAGGCCGTAGGGGCTGCTCAGATGAGACCCCTGGGACGGAGACAGCCCCGGTGACACTGAACGCTGCTGCTGCTCTTTCTGCCGTCCCACAGCTCTGGCTCTCCTTAGCACTTACAGGCACGCGCTACAACCAATGACCATCGCGATGCTGGCTGCATCAGTCAGGACTCTAAAGGCTACAGGGGACAAGGGCTCCACTGGAACACCTTTGTGTGACCAGCAAGTCCAGAGGCAGGGAGATAGGCGTGGCTGGATCCAGAGCCTCAACTGATGTCATGGAGGCCCCCAGCTGGCCTCCACCCTCCAGCCCTGCTCTCCTCTGTGACGCCCTTGCGCCCCAGCACGCCCCTGCACAGGGGCCCCCACAGCTCCACACTGCTTGTCCCTCCGTGGGAGAGACTGCCCCACCCCCGCACTCCCGGAAAAGACCTTGCATGCGGGCTCAGGAGTTTGTCTCGAGAGCCGGTGTCATGGTGCAGCGGGGGAAGCCACCGCCCGAGATGCCGGCATCCCATCTGAATGCCAGTTCAAGTTTCGGCTGCTCTGCTTCCGATCCAGTTCCCTGCTGATGGCCTGGGGAAAGCAGCAGAGGATGGCTTAAGCGCTTGGGCCCCTGCGCCCCGTGGGAGACCCGGATGGAGTTCTTGGCTCCTGGCTTCAGGCTGGCCCAGCCCAGGCCTTTGCAGCAATTCGGGGAGTGAACCAGCAGATGGAAGAGCTCTGTCTCCCTGTGTCTGCCTCTGTCTGTAACTCTGCCTTTCTAACAAATAAATAAATAAATAAATCTTTGTTGTTGTTGTTGTTAAAGAGACTGCCTTGGGTCACATGGCCACCCCTGAGCCAGGCACTACAGGTAGGGGGATGGGATGGACGGAGTGGCCTGGCCAGGGGAGGGTGAGTGCTGGAGGAACGCTTAGGCTGGGTGCTCCCAGGACCAAAACCACTCGGTGGCCTCCAGGCTCGAGGTCCAGGGGGTCCCCTCCCTGCCCCCTGCACCCCCAGCTCACACATCCGGAGGTGGAGGCGCTGCTCATGTCCCTGCCTGCTCACTGCTGGCACACCGCCTGCCTCTCAGCAGGAAGCTGGCCCGTCCTGGCTGACAGTGCCCTTGGCCGGGTCCCTGGTCCCTTCCAAACACCCAGGAGCCATGGAGCAGCTGTGGCCAGGCCTCGAAGGCCCAGCTCCCCGATGCCACGGCTCCTGCCCGTCCTCCTGGCCCCACCTGGCCCCTGTGGGGGCAAAGTCCCACAGTGCGCGCTGCCCTGCTGGCCTTAGCACTGCCTACAGCCACGCCAGGCCATGGGCTCCAGACACATCCCCGTGGCTGGGTGGGGCAGGAGCCTGGGGGGCTTCTAGCACCACCTCTGGCCCCTCTGGAACGCTCTCCTGCCAAGGAAGCCATCTTCCTGGGTCTCAGGCCCTCCCCCAAGGAGTCGGACCTCTCTGTTTAGACTGACCGCGCCCCCTCCAGCCCCATTAGTCTCATCAGAGACAGCCTCGTGGCCTTCATCCCTCCCCATCCTCCTCCACCCAGCCTCCAGCTGGCCTGGGATGTCCCCGTCCCCGAGAGGAGACCTGATGACACGACCGTCTGTCCTATGGGATAGTCGGGGTCCTCCGGGATTGGTTTTAGCACCCCCCGCAGACCCCCAAATCCACAGGTGCCTCGCAGCAGTTCAAGTGTTCTCAGCTCCAGACGAGCTCTGACACCAGCGCAGGGAGGCGCTGTGCGGACAGTTGTGTGGCCTCAGGAATGAGGCACAAGGAAGCAAAGCCGACACGTGTTTGGCACACATGTACTTTTAACTGCGGTGGGTGGGATCTGGGGCATAGGACACCCAGGTGCTGAGGGCTGTCTGCTGTCTGCCCTGCCGCTCTCCGTGGCCACACCTCACCGTCTCCACGGCCTCCACTCTGTTCTCCACGCTTCAGCGCCCTGCAGTAAAGGCGTCTGCTTTGTGCGATTTCACAGCCCTACCCCTAGCAGGAGAAGAACAAGCCTCTGAGGCAGGAGTTGTGGCGTAGGGGGTTAAACCACTGCCTACAACGCTGCATCCCACGTGGGCGCCGTGCCCGGTCCTGGCTGCTCCACTTCTGATCCAGCTGGAGAGCTACTGCTCCTGGGAAAGGAGCAGAAGACTGGGCTCCTGCACCCACGGGCAAGACCAAGATGAAACTGGCTCCTGGCTTCACCCTGGCCCAGCCCAGGCCATCTGGGGGGTGAACCAGAGAATGGAAGTGAGCGCGCTCTCTCTCTCTCTCTGTCTCTTTCTCTCTGTAACTCTGCCTTTCAAATAGATCTTTTTACAAAAATATTTTTATTTATTTATTCAACAGGTAGAGTTACAGACAGAGAGAGACAGAGAGAAAGGTCTTCCTTTCATTAGTTCACTCCCCAAATGGCCACCACAGCCGGCGCTGTGCAGATCTGAAGCCAGGAGCCAGGTGCTTCCTCCTGGTCTCCCATGTGGGTGCAGGGCCCAAGCACTTGGGCCATCCTCCACTGCCCTCCCCGGGCCACAGCAGAGAGCTGGACTGGAAGAGGGGCAACCGGGACTAGAACCCAGTGCCCATATGGGATGCCGGCACTGCAGGCGGAGGATTAACCAAGTGAGCCACGGCACCGGCCCCAATAAATCTATCTCTAAAAAGGAACCAACTTCTGCTTTCCCACGCTGTCACCTGCACAGTGGGTCTGCTCAAAAGGTGAGGGCCGAGCGCCACATTCCTCCCAGGATGTCCACGCACGTGGCTCCCAAGGGCGGGATCCAGAGCGCCAGGAGCCGGAGCTTTCCCTGGCCTACGCCTGCTCATTGACTGCTCTGAGGCCTGGATTCTGCAAAATCTGCATCCTGAAATCCGCCAAGGAACCGACGGCATTTACTTTCCCAGAAGGTGCTCTGCTTCCACGGTCGTCGCGGGGGTTTCCAGGTCTCGGAAAAAGCAGCTAGAGGGAGAGCTGGGTGCTGATTCTGGCCGCTGGCTCAGAGTCCGGAGGCAGGAGAAGCTAGGGGTGCCGTGGTGTGCTTAGCTGCGTTTCCTTCTCAGACGCCTGGTGTGGGGTTTTCCTCGCCTGCACCGAGGAGGCTGCACTGGGCGTGGGGGGCACAGGTGATTTACCTGAGTTCCCTCCCTCTCTCCGCTGTTGCCTTAGCTGGGATCAGCCTGCAGGGCCCCGGCTCCTGGCTCAGGTGCTTTTGATCGACCCCAAGGATGGAGGAAGGGCAAGGAGGAGGGGCTCAGGTGCTTGGGAGCCCCAACGAAGCTGTGCCAGGCGGTAGCTCTCTGGGGAGATGTCCTGTTATGCCCTCAGAGGGACATACCTTTGTCAATCAAACCCATTTATAGTAATATTCTGTCATTTGGGAGTTTTATAAGGGAAATTTCATCCCAGCCTGTAAACAAATCACTAATATCCCTTACTATTTGTAGAGGGCATGCACTGTTTTTTAAAAGTTAGCTATGCCAGTCCTGAAGAGTCGCTGAGTTTCTGGCTCCACTTTGTCTGGTAGGAAATTGGGCTTGGTGTGGAGCTCCTCTGGTTGAAGGGGATGGGCACCGAGCTTGCAATTCATGAATATGACCACCAGGTGGCAGTAGGTAGCAGAGCCAGGTGGTTCAGGGCATCTGCTGTTTGTCCCTCTGGGGAGACAGACCTGAGATTTCAGAGTCCTGAGCCCCTCCGAGGGTTCACAGCCAGAGTTATCGCTGATCACTGCCACTTTATAAGGCAGAGATAATGTTACGTCTTCAAAAGTAAAAAGGGAGACTCGCGCCGTGCTCGGGTCACACCTGCCTAAGCCACCAGCTTCCTTCTCAGGTATGGCTGGCACTGGTGCCTGGCTTTATGGCTGCGTAAGAGCATCTCTGGGTGCCGCCTTTTCCCTGGTTTCGCACACACGGTGGCACTCGACACGCATCTGCTCTCTGTTCCTTCTGATGACGGAGCACCTGAGTGGACTCCGCGCGTCAGGTCCTCATGGGTCCCCCCCTTCTGGGGGTCTGTGTGCTCTCTCGGCGTCTGGATGTGCCCTGGCTCCTTTGACAGACTATGGGAGCTGTCTGTAGTCGTTTACCGCACACACAATAACAGTGAACCCCTCTGCGCAGGTCATTTAGCATTCATGTGATATGCGGGTAGAAAAAAGTCCTCGAAGTAGAACTCCTAGGTCCCAGGACTTGTGCGTTTGTCATTTTGTGGGAGTGATCGGCCGCCACAGAAGATGCAGCCATCACACTCCAGGGCAGGGGGGCCGCTGGCCCCCTCCCTCTGCCCTGAGTCTCCCAGAGGTAAAAACAAGGAGAACTCAGTGTGGTGTTAATTGGCATTTCTTATTATGAATAAGGAAGGGCATCTTTTCAGATGTCTCAAAAAGTCATTTGTATTCCCTTTCCTGTAAACTGCCTGCCTCGTACCCTTTGCCCACATATGTATGTATGTGTGTGTGTGTGTGTGTGTGTGTATTAGTTGATTTCTTCTTGGTGGCGTCTATTTAGATGGGAGATGGACTACTCCTGCATGAGTTGCTAATGTCTTTTCCCTGGCTTGTTACGGACTTTGCTTACGGAGGTGACTGCCACCACGCAGGAGTTCCTCTGAAGTCAAGCACGGTGACCATTTGTGACCGCTTTTTAGCTCTGTGACATTCTTAGATCTTCTGCATTCCAAGGTTCTTTAAACATTTTCTGAATAGGGGCTGGCACTGTGGTGCAGTGGTTTGAGCCACCACCTGCAAAGCAGGCATTGCATATGGGCACTGGTTCAAGCCCCGGTGCTCCACTTCAGATCCAGCTCCCTGCTAATGCGCCTGGGGAAGCAGTGGAAGATGTCCTGAGTGCTTGGGCCCCTGCACCCACGAGGGGAGACTCAGGGAGACTGGGTCGGAGTCCCAGGCTCCTGGCTTCGGCTTGGTCCAGTCTCAGCTGTTGCAGCCAGCCGGGGAGTGAAACAGCAGATGGAACGTTTGTCTTCCCCTGTCACACTGCCTTTCAAATCCAACATCAATCAATGCTTTTAAAAGATAGAGAACCTATAGAGAATAGTGCTGGGTGGCTCAGCCCAGCAGAGCTTGGGGTGCTGAGGCATCACCCACTGTTGCTCTTGTGTCCTGGGTGGGGGCCTAACATCCAGTGCCTGGCCCGGAGCTTGCCTTGGGTGGAGCCCCAGCTAGCAGCCCCTCCCCCAACCCACGGACACAGGCAGCTGTGTGGATGCGCTTCAGGCAGGGACGCGGGCTTTCCACTGGGAAGACAAAAAGCGGAAGGCATTTGGACCCCACACTCAACCCTCACGGCGACGGAATCACTTTCCCTCCATTGCGGCTGCAGTCACTGGCATTTGCAGAAAAGCGGGGGCCACCCGGGAGAGGCGAAGCTCGTGTCTTCTCTCGCTGGGCCCCTTCGTGTCTAACACAGTGACGGCGAGAACTCGCACGGGTCTGGAACCTGCGGTCCCTGTCTCGGGGTGTGGCCTTGCTGCCTCTCTGTGGCCCGTGGGTTCAGCCCATAGCGGGCGGCCCCGCGCCTGCCGGCTGCTGAGAGGCTGGCGGGACAGGCCCCGCGCCTGCGCTGGTCCAGCTCAGGACTCAGTCTCCCCTGGCCCCTTCTCCTCGGGGTCCCAGGCCCCGGCCCCGGGCCACAGGAAGGGCCATACGCGTCCCCCGGCCCAACCAAAGGAGACAAAAGCGGGCAAAAGCCACAGCCATTTCGGGGTGGGGGCACTGGAGCCGCCGGCTCTGCCTGGACAAGGCCCCCGTGCGCTTTCCCAGGTGGAACCCTCAGGTGACCACGTCCATGGGGGCCGGGGGCGACACCAGCTTCTCCCGCACGACCTCCCGGGGCTCGCAAGGGGATGGTTCGCGAAGTGGGGGTGCCGGCCGACTCTCCGTCCTTGGCATGTGAGGGTGTCTGGGAGTGGGCACGGGTCCTCCCCGTGAGGCCAGCAAGGAGAGGGAGGGGCCCTGGCGGCAAGGCTACCGGGCGTTAGAAACGGGCGGTTATAGGGGACCCGAAAGGAGACCTGGAATCCAGCAGGCGCCGGGGTCTGCAACCGCCCAGCACACGGCCGCGCGGGCCCGAGCAGGGCGCGGTCGCCGCGGCCCCTCCGCGCCGCACGCGCGCCCGAGCCCGCCAGGGGGCAGCGAGGCGCTCGGGGCAGGGTGCGGGCGCCGGCGAGCCGCGCCTTCACCTGTTCCACGCGCGGGAGGGCCGGACCCCCGCAGCTCCCGAGCTCAGCAGGTCTGGCACCCGCCCGGGAATCTGTGTGCTCCCCAGGGCTTGGGGGTCGTTGGGGGCCCCGCGGCGGCCAGAGCCTGGGTTCCGGCCACTGTCTCCAAGGCCAGCCCTGCAGGAGCGGGGTCCCAGGTGCGTCCGCGCGCCGGGGCCGAGCCGGGGGTGCGAGCCCAGCGCTGCGCCCGGCGCTGCGCCCGCCACGGCCGCATCTTTGTCTGGCCTTTCTTCCCGCCCGCGGGGCCCGGGGCCGCGGCGTCCGAGCCCCGCGCCCGGGCGGGGCCGGGCGGGGGGCGGCGGAGGACGGTGCGGGGAGCGCCCCGCGGCCGCGCCGCGTGCGCCGGGCAGAGGCGGCCCTGCGTGCCGTACGCCGCGTCCGGGGCGCGCCCGCCGCTATTCAGCTTCCCGGGCTCATTAGCAGTCTCGGTGCGCGGCTCGGCGCGGACTCACAAAGAGCTGCGGCGGCGCCCGGCGCTCGGCCTCGCGGACGCAGCCAGCGGCGCCCCCGCGAGCCCCGCGCCCGGGGCCAGGTAAGCCTGGGGGCCCGGGCCGGGCAGCCGGGGGGCGCGCGGGGCGGGGTGGGGGGGCGCGGGTGCTGCGGCCCGAGCTCGCCCCCGGACCCTGCAGGGCTATGCTGGGATCCGGGGGTCGCACCCCCGGGGCCCCGCTCTCTCGGTACGGCCTGGCCCTGCCCCCAATCCCGACCTTCGGGCGGGCGGCTCGCGCATCCCGGGCCGGGGGCGCCGCGGCGAGGACAGGAGGCGCTGGCCCGGCCGCTGGCACCGAGTCCCCTTGTCGGGCTGCAACTCCCGAGTTTGGGGTCGCGCTGGGCTCGCTGCCTCCTAGGAACCGAGCTCCACTCCTCGCCCCCTACCCTTCCCGATTCCTTTCTAACGAGGCCCAGAGGGGAAAACTCCCCAATTAAAAAGCCCGCACTCCGTTCCACCTGGGCGGCCGGCGCGGCCCCTCCCCCACGGCGTGCACGGCCTGGCCAGGCTGCTGGAGGAGGTTCGGCCCCGGACGACTAGGGCGAACGTGGAGCCCCCGGCCCGGGCTACACGCCCGTGTCTGTGCGTGCCAAGGGGCAGGGGACCACCCAAGGGCCTGTCCTGCGGGAGCCTGACCGGCTTAACTTAGTATTTTCTTGCACAAGGAAGACTTTCAATTTTTTTTTTTTTTGATCTATTCAGATACGGCCCGACAGGGGCCGGACTTGAGTCTGTGGTCTGGGTGGTCAGCTCACAAATGGCTGTGCCGAGAGGTGGTCCCCAAAACCCGGAATCCGGTTCCTGGCGCTTCAGCGCCCACCCTCGATCTGTCCCCGGTCCCTTCACCCTCCTGGTCTCCTTTTTGGGCATTTTTTTTCTGGCCAAAGGGCAAATGATGACCTGCGTCCTTGCAGGGTCTGAGTGGGACAGGTTTTCCTGAGGTCCTGGGTGGGAGGCGGGTCTGAAGTCAGGGCCTCCCCAGCTGGAGGGCGGGGGTGGGGTGGGGGCTCCCAGGGGTGTCCAGGGCATTGGTGAATTCCTAGGAACTTGGCTACCGGTAGCACTGGCCAGAGGCCCTTGGTCTGTGGAGCTGAGCTGGGCCTGGGGCATGGCCCTAGCCATCTCACTTCTGTGCACCTGCCCGCCGCCCACCTGTCTTACCATCCCTGGGACTGGACTGGTGGGGCAGTGCTGCCTGGATCAGATGGGCTAAGCGGCACAGGCAGGGCCGGTGGTGCCAGGACCGCCGGCTTCTCACTCTCCTCCACCTGGCTCGTTTTCTCTGGTGCCCCGAGCCGGAGCCGGAGCCGTGGCTTGTTAGCCTGCTTGCATCACCCTCGCTTGAGTCGCTTTCATCCCTCCCTCCTCCCTTTTGGGAAAATGTTAGTTTCATAGGAATAATTGCTGGGGTGGGATTGTGAAACAGAGGTGCATAAATATCTAGTTTGCCAACTGAGCTAAACCATGCTGTATAAAAATAAAAGATAATTGTAAAAAAAAAAAAAAACCACCAATTGCACCCCTGGAAGCTGAGAGCAGGTGCTAAGACACCTTGATTTTTTTCCTCGACAAAACTGAAAAATGCAGAGGGAAGGTGCTTCTCAGTGGGAGGCTGGCGTCAGGCTGGGCTTTGTCTGGATGCAGTGGTGGGGCAGGGCCGGGCCAGGGCAGCAGCCACCTCCAGTCTCAGCTCCTCCCCTGTGCTCTTGTCCGCCCTCTGCCTGGCATACCTGCCCCGGTGGCTCAACAGGTGAGGGCTCTGGTGGTACCGTGGTCTGACGTCTCGGAGCCAGCGTGACCGTTGAGGGGGAAGTCTCAGGGCTGGAGGCAGATGGAGGCCCCCAGCACCACACTGGCTTGGCTTTGATGGGCAGAGACCCACACGCAGGCCTGGCCTTGCAGCCGGGGTTCTTAGGGGGAGTGGCCAGAGCCCGGGGGGTGGGGTGGGGTCCTGTCTGTACCACTCACAGGCTGTGTGCCCCCTGTTCCTCACTCTTGGCAGGTGGCCGTAATGACTGGGGGCACGTAGGGGCCCACGGGGAGTGATGTGGCCGCTGACCACCGGGCAGGCGTCCAGGAAGCGGGCTGCTGTTGAGGCGACTGCCCACCAGGAGGCAGCCTGGGGCCCCGCAGGGGTTGGGGGATGCGTGTTTCTCCCCCGGGTGGAGGTTGGTGTGGGCACCTGCAGGAAAGGCTGTCTGCCTCCGTCCTCCAACCATGAGCAGCCCCCCCCCGCCCCGCCCCGCCCAGGTGGCCGCCACGGCCCATGGCGTCTCAGAGCAGCCTGCTGGCACAGGTCACGTCTGCTGTCGCAGCCACTGTCTCCTCTCACCTCTCCACAGTCGGTCCTCTTCTCTTTCCCCATGTGGACACACAGGGAGCCTGGGAGGGGGACAGGGACACCAGATCACACAGGCTGCTCCATGGAACCCTGCGTGTCGGTGTCTGTGTCGGCTGCAGGGACCCAGGCCGGGTCTCTCTCCTCTGCCTGACCTCCAGTGGCTCCCCTGTGCCCACTCCATACCCACATTTCTTGGCCTGATTTCATTTTACTTATGAGTTCCCCTCTTTTTCTCAAGCGTGGTCCCTGCCAGCTGCCCTGGCGCAGGTAGAGGAGCCGTGCAGGTGTGCCCTGGGTTATCCCCACCTGCAGTCTTGGCCCAAGGCTACCCTGTATCCTCAGTGATTCCAGCGGAATGGAATGGCTCTTAGTTTTGCCATGCTTGCTGCTGCCCCAGAGCCTTTGCACCTGCTGTTCCCATTGTCTGGCAGATGTCTGTGTGGCTTTTTCCCTCACTTCCTCCAGTTCTCCGTATGCCTGAGCACCCTCCGTACATTGGCATCACTTCTCCCTTTCTTGTGCCCTTGCTGTCTTTCTTGGTGCTTAATGTTCAGGGTGTTGTTTATATACAGTGGTTGTTTGTTTATTGTTTGACTCTTGCCACTCCAGTGTGAAGCCGCTTGTTCCCTCTCCGGTCTGCAGTAGCTAGAATAGTGCCTGGCACGTCGTAGGCGTTGCGTGCTGTTGTGAGTTGAATGAATGAATGGGACCCGGCGCGTGTTTCCTCCTTTCAGCATGGAGCCAGTCCCCTGCTCCTCCTGAGACTGAGCTGGAACCCTCCTAGGAGCTGGGCCAGAGTGGGGCCCCCAAGGGCAGGAGGAGCTTCAGATCTGTACAACGCAAGCCGGCCCCCACGTGGGCCAGAGGGACCGTGGCTGGGGAGGCAGCAGAGCCCATGGAAGCGGGCTCAGGATAGGAGCCGCAGCGACATTCCCGCCTGCATGGTTGTTTGCCAGAGCCGGCCTGCAGCCCCCTGGGAGGCTGAGCGGCGTGGGAGAAGAGGACAGGATTTGGAGTAACGGGAGCCCGGTGTCTCATCCCCGGGGGTTTGCGTGCGTCCCTGGCCCTGGAGGGTCCTTCTGAGCTTCCGTAATCCTTGCATCCCCCCGACCTCCCCCCGGCAGAGGCTCTGAAGCACAGATGAGAGGCCGGGTTGAACTGATGGAAGGGATCCTGTGGTGGCCGGGGGAGCCGGTTCTGGTTCCTCCCGTGTCGCTGGCAGTGTGCAGGGCCAGGTTTGTGCGTTGCAGCTACAGCCCAGCGAGAGAGGCAGGCACGTCCCAAACTCTCTAAAGTGCTGTTCTGTCATAAGGTGCCACACCTGCCGTTTTGTGTTGTAAGGATCAACATTGAGCAGGAAAGATGCGCGGTTGAAACGCCTGCCTTGTTGGCTGACTGCGCGGACATGGTGTCATCCCGCGGTGTCCTGGAAACCGGAGGCCCCCGACACCCGAGGATGGACTTCGGTGGAGAAGCCGGAGCGGGGGAGTCGACCCACCTGGCGGGGCTATTCTCTGCGTCGAGCTCTCCCCTCCATGTTGGCTCGCCAGACCTCCGAGGCAGGACACAGTTGCTGTCTGAGCTTGGCACGCTGCTGCGACAGGGCAATGCTGAGGCCTGTGCTGACTCCCTGCCTCCTCCTGGTGCCCGTGTGGCATCTGGTCTGGTTTTCAACTGGGAGGGCATGAGTTGAACTTCAGGCTGTTCGTGTACTGTGTGGTGCATGCAGGGTTAATGGTCACCAGTGCCTGCTGTTCGTGGAGCAGTATGAGGAGTGCCACTGGGGACTGGGGGTCACTCTCCGGGCTTGGGAACTTGCTGTGCAGGTGACCAGCTGGCTTTGGGGGTCCATTTTTCCATTGCAAGCACCCATGGATTCCTTGCATTCAGAATTTTCAGTGCAGATAAATATGTGTATACATACATACATGCATGCATACATACATGTCTTACATGTCCCGGTCTTACAGTCCTGGAATTGTTTCCCTAACAAGGCAGCTCTAGATAGAGCTCCGAACATCTCTCCGAAACATTGTACGCATTGTTAATTTAATCAAAAAGCATACTTTATGTAGTTTCCCCCGGTTGGTTTGATTATCAGCTGTCTCGGGAAAATCTATTGTTTCAAAAATGGGCAAAGCATTTATTGAGCCAATGCCTGCATTTAGGGATGATGGATTTCTTGGGGCTCCCTGACAGCGAGTGTGCGCCTGTGCAAATAAAACCCAGTCTATGTTTCTCAGTCTTTTGGTGTAATAAGTGAGCCAGGTGCTGGAACATCTGTCCGGATTTGCCAGAGCTGGTGACAGCTGTCCCGGGGGGGTGGAGCGGGGCCTGTGTTAGGAACTGGAAGCTCCGGCAAGTCAGGCTCTGCCTCCCCAGCCCGCCGAGTGTAGGGCGCCGCTGCTTAGGGTTTGATGGACTGACTCAGCGGGGGACCCATGTGGGTCTGGGTTTCCTCCCTCCCGGCCACCAAGTCCCTGGGGGGATGGTGAGGTCAGCTGTGTGCGTGCACTCTGTTGCATATGGCGCTGGGTTAGTGCAGAGCCCAGGGCCGGGGGTGCAGGTGTGTGCCTGTGTGCACTTGCGTACGTGTGTTCTCCCCGGCTTGCCTGCCAGGCCTCAGACACCTGGCACCGCCTCGGACCCTCTAGCTACTTCTGGCTGGTAACAGTGGAAGCTGCCACTGATTGGCCGATGGACTGAAACTGGCCGCGGATCCTGGCGCTGCGTGCCGGGCCTGGCAGCTAGACCCTGAGGTCCCTGAGGGAGAACTTGATTGTCTTGATGGCTGGCTGTCTGGGGTGGCTTTCCCGGCCCACAGCCCCTTGTCGATGCCCCATATGTTGGGGTCACGTGCTGAGAGGATGCTGTGTGTGGACTTTGGCTATCCTTTGAGTACCAGGATTCGGGCGGGGGACGCAGGCCATCCTATCACAGGTCGGATGTGCTCTTTGCCTTCGGTTGTTGGGGGAGGGGCGTCTTTGTGCCGTTTCTTGGGTTGGAAACAGAGCAGAACAGCTCCAGGATAGGAAGTCCCACTCGTGTCTCTCCCTCAGGCGTTTGAGGGTTTTGGCTTCTAGACTGATTGCGTTTATTAAGAAATGGTTTTCTTCTTGCTCACCCAGCACTGGTGACTGGCTTGGCTACAGCTGACCCCCACCCCCGATAGGCAGTGCCACCTCCAGCTTCCATCAGTTGGTGTGCGGATCTGCCTCGAGGGACTCTTGCTTTGGGAACCCCTGTCTGAACTGCCCGGATGCAGACTGCTTTATCTGATATATCTGATGCTGGAGACAGAGTGGGCCTGGGTGTGCAGAAGGCAGCATCCGCCCTGTCCTTGTCACTCACTTCTCAGTCTTGGGTCCTCAGGGACTCAGCAGTGCTGCAACCGGGCCAGACGCCTCCACACCGGCTCCTCCCGCCTGCCTTTGCGGGGGGGGGGGGGGTGCTCCGCCTTCCTCCCATGTACTCAACAGGTGCTTTCCGGGCACCTGCTGGGCCCCATCTTTCCTGTTTGTTTTCTGTGTGGAGCTGGGAAGACTTGGGGAGGTCTTGAAGGGGGTGTGACGGAGCCCTCAGAGCCCCATTCTGGAGGAACACAGGTTTGGGAGCCCCACAGTTCTTGGGGGCTGGCCATGGACCCCGTCCTGCAATGAGGCGCTGTGGGCTCAGTGTGGGCCAAGTCTGTGGGACGCAGGCTTGTGTGGTTTGTCAGGTCAGAGCAGGAGACGGGAGGAGCCACTGAGCTTCCCGTGGAGGCCGTGGAGGGCGTCGCTGTGGGTCGGGAGCAGTAATAATGGTTCACCGAGGGGACACCAGGGAAGGGCTTCCTGTACCCAGACTGCGCACCCCACGGGCATCCATGGGAGAGGGGTGCCTGCAGACTGTGGTGCGTGCACAGAGGGGAGCAGGGAGCCATGTGGTGGGCGCAGGGCGGGGCTTGTTGCGGGAGCGTGCGGAAGGACTCCTCGTGCAGAGAGCACAGGGCTGGGGTCTGGCCCGGAGGGGCTCCTGGAGCCTGGGCCTCCACCACGCTGCCTGGGAGGAGGCTGCAACCACCAAGCGCTGGCCTCACTAGCGCCGATGTTTCATTTTACCCTTTAGAGATTCATCGTCTTTGTAGATTAAATTGCCTGTTCTTCTACCAGAATGACAAAATGCGCGACAAGCCACACATTACGTTATTAATTTGCTCCCCCTGAGTTAACCTGTGCAGCTCCGCTGACTTGGCGGGCAGCCAGCGAGAGCCAGGTGCCAGATCAGCCCATCAAGGGCTGTGCGCAGGGGACCCTTCCCAGGGTCTGAGGCTCCCCGGTGCCTGGGGGAGCCGCACGCCCTCCCTGCCCAGCACATGCCTAGGCCTCGCCCCAGCTCGGTGCCCTCTGCCTGGAGAGGGGACTGCGGCTTCCCCAGGCGTGCAGGTCACAGGGCTTGGGGAAGGGAAGGGCAGAGTGGCCGCTGACCACCTGCAGCTCCTGCCTTCTCCTCCCCGCTCCCCCAGGCGGCAGGGGTGGGCTCCAGGAACTGTCTGCTCTCTGGTGCACCGTGATGTCAAGCCTTAGAGCCCCAGTCTTACAGATGAGTGGTGCTCCTTCTTGGAGATGCAGTCAGCCTGTGTCTTTGCTTTGCCGTGGGGGTAACGTGGGGACCATAGTGAGGCGCACTTGCCTCTGCCCCGTCACCCTTTGCTGGGACTGGGCGTGGGTGCTGGTGGCTGCTGCCTGGTTCTTTCTGTGCAGTGAGCAGAAAGCACCCTCTCCCTGTTGGGCTGCTGTGTTTGATGGGGGGTGAGTGAGCGGGACCCCTTTGTGGGGACTTTCTGCATCTTGCTGGTTTTCATCAGACACGTTACCATTTCCCGAGAAACCAAACCAGGGCGTGTTTAACCGCTCGCGTGTCACAGCGGAAATCCGATGGCCGCCGTTGGTGGCATTGCTGCCTCCCTGTGCACACGCCTGGTGCTCACAGCAGCGAGCTGATATCTTCCTCTGCAGGTGGCCATCGCTGTGCCAGTGTGGCTGCTCCCCAACCACCTCCCGAGCCGGAGAGGTTCCCCAGATCCATGCGTATTTGCATAGACACAGAGTTTCTGTCCCAGCGGTCATCCTCGAAGCAAAAATAACTTTGATTTCAGGGAGTTAAATTGGAATTGGATTTTTGGCCCCCAGGTCGGGTTCCTGACGCCGGTCTCCAGGCTCTCACGCACGTTCCTGGTTGGAGACCGTCCGTGCTGACAGAGGCCTGGGTCTGCATGGGGGTCAGTGTCCAGACCTCAAGTCCCCTGATTGCGTGGACACAGAGGTGGACCTTGCATCTCGGGTGCTGACCCTAGAAAGGTTCTTTTTCCCTATACGTGTGTCTCTCCTGGGGTTTATTTTAACAAATGACTCACGTAAAACAGTACAAGAGGAGCAAGAGACACTTGATGCCAGCAACGGGGCAGGAAACAGATGGAAGGTCCTCAACTCCTCTGGTCGTCAGAGAACTGCAAACCCAACCGTAACTGTGACACCACTGCACACACCCCGGGAGGCCGAAATCGGGTGAGCAGGAACTAGCAGGTGGGGGCGGGGACTGGAGCGCCTGGAACTCTCCAGTGCTGAGTGCAGTCTATGCTTCTGCCACCGCTTTGGGAAGCTGCACTGCATTGTCAGCTAAAGTCAAGTGTGCGTCTACAGAGGCCCCGCCCCTAGCTGAGATGAGGTCGCGATGGGGTGGGAAAGCTTTTGCAGATGTGACGAAGGGCTTTCAAGTGAGATCATCTTGGATCACCTAGGTGGGCCCTAAGTGCCATCACAAGGGTGCTTTCAAGAGAGAGGCAGGGGGAGATTGGACACACAGAAGAGGAGCCGGGATGGGAGTGGGGCAGCCACAGGTCTCCTCTCCCCTAGATCTACGGAGAGAGCACGGCCCGGCCCACACCTCCATGTCTGCCCTGTGAAACTGCTGCCCGACTCCTTGTCTCCAGTACTGTGAGAGAGTAAATGTGTGTTCCGCCGCTCGGTTTTGTGCTGATTTGCTACAGCAGCCCCGGGAGCCTGATACAGCCATCAAGAGACACATGTGGGAGGGGCAGGCATGGTGGTGCAACTTGGGACGCCTGCATCCCATATGGCAGCACCCATTCAAGTCCTGGCTGCTCTGCTTCCAATCCAGTGTCCCTTGCTGATGCATCATGGGAGGCAGTGCAGGATGGCCCAAGGGCGTGGGCCCTGCCACCCGTGTGGGGTACCTAGATGGGGTCCAGACTCCTGGCTTCAGCTGGCCCAGCCCCAGCTGTTGTGTGCCTTTGGGCAATGAAGCAGCAGGTGGAAGATCTTTTTTATCTTTCTCTGTGCCTTTCAAGTAGATGAAAAAACATAAATATTCAACAGGAGACACTGCCCTCCCCCATGGGAGTGTCCAGAGCAGCGTGATGATGACAGCCAGGCTGCAGAGCGGGCGAGGGCGGATCAGTGCGGAATGCCCTGCGCTGCACTCTGACTTGGGAAATGAGAAAGTCTCAGGAAGTTTATGGAAGATGGAATTAAAAGATAAGGGATTTTTTTTTTTGGGTTACAAAAGAACCAAGCTGAAAACTAGTTTTTTTTTTTTCCATTATATGCATTGTTCATGAACTTTTTGGAGGCCCCTCGTATGCGTGAGTTTCAGAAGTCTTTGCACCACAATGAGCTTATTTTTTGATTCTGTTTTCCTGTGAACTTTTTGAAGTGCCAGCACACTGTGCAGCAAGGTGAGGGTGAACACGGTGTAAGCGTGTGCAACATAAGGGGTGAGTCTGGCAGGAAAATCTGGACAGGACTGCGTGGTTCCAATTACGTGAAGGTCGGTAGGTCTCCTCGTCCGTGGTGTTGGGAGTCACGCTGCTCCTTGGATGGAGAGGACACAGGCCTTCTGGGCTGTTGGTGATGCGTCTGGATGCTGCTTTGCTTGGGTGAGTTTTATTTATAACATAGGACTTTTCTCTATGTATATTGCCATATATATGTATTTTAATTTATTTGAGAGGCAGAGTTGCAAGCAAAGGGGGAGATCTTCCATCTGCTGGTTCACTCCCCAAATGGCTGCAATGGCTGGAGCTGGGCTGATCCAAAGCCAGGAGCGTGCCCTAGGTCTCCCATGTGGGTGCAGGGGCCCAGGCACTTGGGCCATCTTCCACTGCTTTCCCAAGCCGTAGCAGAGAGCTGGATCAGAAGAGGAACAGCTGGGACATGAACCGGTGCCCATATGGGATGCTGGCACCGCAGGCGGAGGCTTAACCTGTGCCACAGTGCTGTCTCCCTCCATCCCCCGTTTTTTTTTTTTTTTTTTTTAAAGAGCAGGACATCATCCTGAAATTTTCAAGGAGAGCTTTGAGTTGAACGACTCATGGTTTATTTTACTGCTGGAACAATACTATCAAAATCAAGATCACAGTTAATGGGAGATAATTAAATGTTGCCACTGCAACAAATGCTTATTAATATTGAGATATAAACTATATTTTCTAAATGGTGATCAGGGAGCGTCAACTCGAGCAGGACACTGAGGTCTATGCAGCATTAATTGGTGTGGATAAGTTTCTGGATGAAACGAGTTCGTCTGCCTGCACACAAAAGGAGCCATGCTCTTAAAACCAGAAGCAAAGAACCCAAACATTTAAGCATCAAATGTTAACGAGGCTTCAGCTGAGTGGAAAACCCACGAGCTGCCGGAGGAGCAGTGGGTGGGAACGGCGCACATGAACAGCGCCTTTGGTCCCTCCCCCATCCTGGCGACCGGGCATCCTGGACAGAGGGTGTGTCCAGGTGAGGGCCCCTGTCCCCAGGGCTGCAGAGGCACCTTTGCCTGGAATGCCTTCCTTTCGCCTTCCGCCCGTGAACATGAACTCCTTCTCACACACACACCCCTGCCCCCGCTCTGCCCCCTGCCTCGCCTCAGCCCTGCTCCCCCCTCTGTCCCAGAGCTCTCTTCTGGCCGTGAGCCTGGCAGGACAGGGCCGCGGCGCTGACTGCAGAGAGAACGTCTCTTTGTCTGTGGCTGTCGGCTGACCTTGTGACCACCTCGGTGTGCTGGGGTGGTGAGCGCAGGCGTGGTTGCCCCTGAAGTTGTGTGGCAGCCTGATGGGGGCCTTGGGGTTCCTGCCGTGTCCTTTGTGCCTGGCACTGTCCTCCTCGGCACCCTGCACCCACCGTGCCCCGGCTGTGCCTGGGCTGGGGAGGCCTGTGCTCAGTGCCCTCTGCCGCGGAGCCCCGCTGGGGAGAGGAGCCTGGAGCTTCACCGAGGTGTTGGGGTGGCAGAGGCAGAGCCTGTACCTGTGCCTGCTCCTGTCCTGCTCCCCAGCATCTCCCTCTGCACCTGGGCAATGCCCCCTTCTCCAGGCCCATCAGAGCTGGGTGGCTGGGCGCTATGACTCCACGTGGGAACAGGCGACAGGTGCTGTTGTCAGTGCAAAGTGCTGATGTGAGCATGACACCTCAGCTTCTCGGTGACAGCAGCGCTGGGTGCAGCCTTCGGAGGTGTCCCTCAGGCTCCCCAGATGCTCGGTGGGTGGTCCCCATGACAGAGCCCCGGTGCCCAGGACTCTGGCCACACCCTCCGGGTTACTGGAACCTAGGGGACTCATCCCTGGTGCTCCAACCGAGGGTCCCAGTGGCCTCGTCATCCTCTCAGCCAGGAGGTTCTGTCCTAACAGCCTCTCGCTGTCACCGTGGCATTTTGTGGCTGTGGAGTATCAGGTGACACTGGTACACGTGATGGACTGGCTGTGCTCTGCCCCCTGGGCTGCTGCTGCAGGCGTGAGCCGCAGGGCGTTCTTCCCAGGGTTTGGACCCCTTGGCCTGGGCGGCTTCCTGGGGTATCCTGTTACCCTGCCTGGAGTGTCCTGCCTTATTCGCGTCACTGTCCTGGGAGCTGACTGGCCACTGGGGCAGGGGCAGGTGCTTGCTGATCTGCTCCGCCCCCTCCCCACCCCCCACCCTGCCACCTCTTTGTAGTGTGGACCCTGCTCAGCCCTGTGCTGTGCCCTGCCCCTGCCTGGGGCTGTGCAGTGGGTGCCAGCACCCAGCACAGGACAACTCAGGAGCAGCCCGGTGAAAGGTGTCAAAGGGGGTTTGATGAGCTCCACATCTGGACCTGCCTGGGACGGGGAGCTGTTTTTGCCCTGGATAATTAACAAGGGTCCTGAACTCTGGTCCGAGGCTCGCCGTGCTGGTGTGGGCCTGGGGTCTGTTACCTGCTACTTGGCCACCGTGGGGAGCGTGGGACCCCCAGGAGTGAGCAGGTCCATGCCGTTTGCAGCGTGCAATACATCATGCTGCGTCTGGCTCATAAGCAAATCTGGTGTGTGCAGGGGGCAAGAATAAAGGGCCTGAGGGGGCTCCGGCAGGGGGGTGGGCAGGAGGGAAGTTCCAGGCATGAGTGAAGGGCTTGTTGCTCAAGGGGTCTACTGAAACCAAG
Organism: Oryctolagus cuniculus; assembly: GCF_051225735.1. Classification (NCBI taxonomy): domain Eukaryota; kingdom Metazoa; phylum Chordata; class Mammalia; order Lagomorpha; family Leporidae; genus Oryctolagus; species Oryctolagus cuniculus. The sequence continues at coordinate 11,884,027 of NC_142878.1, read as the reverse complement.
GTGGGGAGAGGGCGTCGGTCCCCTTTCCCCAGGTGTGCGCTGCCCACGGTGACTCCTTCTGCAGAGCACAGCACAGGGCCATGGGGACCCCTCCCCTCCCGGTCGTTCCTCCTGGTGGGCAGGTCTGCAGTAGCCGTGCATCACGGAGGCAGCCCGTGTCCTGATCGGGAGGGCACGTCACCTCTGGGGCTTCCTGCCCAGACCCACGGCGTCGGTCTGCCTGCGAGAAGCACTCCAGACATACAGCAGTGGAGGAGCAGACCACGAAGGACCCAGGAATGGCAAGGTCATCCGAGACAAGGGCGGTCTGGGAGACCGTCACAGCCAGGAGGAGCCTGAGGACACACGGCTGCATGACATCACGCGAGATCCTGGCTGGGGTCCTGGGCCAAGAGCAAGGGCATTAGGGCGCAGCTAAGGAGATCAGAATTGAGTGTAGACTTCGTTAATGATAATGGCCAACGCTGGTTCACTGATTGTGTAATAAACCGTACCAATATAAAATATTAAGATGGGAGATGAGTGTAGGGTGTATGGGAACTCTGAACTCTCTGTTCGGTTTTCCTGTGGTCTAAAACTGTCTTAGAGGGGCTGATGTTGTGGCGCAGCAGGTAAAGCCGCTGCCTGCAGCACTGGCATCCCATACGGGCTCCCGTTTGAGTCCTGGCTGCTCCACTTCTGATCCAGCTCCCTGCTGATGCACCTGGGAAAGCAGCGGAGGATGGCCCAAGTGCTTGGGTCCCTGTACCCATGTGGGAGACCCTGATGTGGCTCCTGGCTTCAGTATGGCCCAGTTCTGGGAGTTGAGGCCATTTTTGGGGAGTGAACCAGTGGATGGAAGATCTCTTTCCATCTCTCTCTCATTCCTTCTCTCTCTCTGTAACTCTGCCTTTCAAATAAAAATAAAAATACATATTAAACAGCTGTCACAGAAACACAACATCTGTAGAAATAATTGGAGGGCAGGTTGTGTGCCATTTCCCCGTGACCCTGGTGGTGGGGCCTTGGCCCAGAGCTGCCCTGAGCCCCCCAGCTCCATGCTGTCTCCATAATGACTGGGGGGGGCAGGCTCACATAGTAGTTAGATATATTTTTGGTGCCCTAAATTCTTGGTGTTTGGAGAGAGCCAGTTTCTCGGGTGCAGTCAGTCTGGGTGCTGGGAGCCGGCCCAGGAGACACAGGCCCAGCAGTGTGAGTGCATCGAGGGCATCGAGTGGTCCAGGGAACCAGGGGCTGCCCCGCCCACCATGCTGTCCACTGGGCAGCCAGGTTTCAGCGCTGTCATGACTCTGACAACAGCATCCCTGACCTCTGCTTCCTCCTCCTCCTCTTTGTCTCCTTCTTCTGCCTCTCATTCATTCTACAGATTTGAGAGGCAGAGTGGCGGGGTGGGGGGGGGAGAGATACAGATATCAGTCTTCCAGTCTTCCATCTGCTAGTTCACTTCCCAAGTGCCTGCAATAGCCAGGTCTAGGCCAGGCTGAAGCCAGGAGCTCCACCTGGTCTCCCACATGGGTGCAGGGGCCCGTGTACTTGGAGCGTCCTCTGCTGCTTTCCCAGGTGCATTAGCAGAGAGCTGGGTGAGAAGCACAGAGTAGCTAGGGCCCAATGCAGGTGTTCCCACGTGGACGCGGGCATCCTGTGCAGCCCCTTTACCTGCTGCACCAGTGTGTCCAGGGTTGGTGTCCGGAGATGCTCCCTCACTGCAGTTAATGACCAGTGGCCATTTTTCTGTGGGGGGAAGGTGTGACATGGGTCATAGTAGACATAGACCAAAGCCAATGTGTGTTTGGTTAATGGTCCAGTGAGGGACCCAGAGACTGCCGCGTGTCTGTGTGGACGGAGTTGACCTCATGGCCAAGGTTGCTGCTGGGTAGCTGGTCCGTCTGCTTTGTTCCCACAGGTAGGGTAGCCTGGTGAGGATTCAGAAGAACAGGCCTGCAGCTGTAAAGACCAGGGCTTTGGGTAATTTTGGCTTCTTTAAGCTCCCTAACATCCTTTAGAGGGAGGCGCAGGATGGGGTGAAGAAGGGTGAACTTGACAAAGCAGTGAGCCTCCCTGGTCCAGAGAATGGGCACAGGCCTGTCCTCTCCTGGGACCAGCAAGGACGGCTGAGGTTTTGGGGGAGTCCAGGGGTCTGCCTGGGATCCAGCCAGCTCCCCACGTTTCACTGGGCAACAGCAGGTGCGTCACTGCTCCTTTGCTTGTAGCTGGCAATGACACCTGCTTTGCAAGACAGTGTGAGTCGTGAGAGATGGGTCCGTGGCACAGGTGGTGCCACGAGGCGGGGCTGCCAGCAGGAAGGGTGCACCCCTGGAAGGCAGGAGACCCGTGCATCTGGGACCCTGGCCTCCACACCGTCCCCGAGCGAGGAAGGGGACGTGAATCCTCCCTGTCTTGCCACTCAGCTGGCTTTGATGACTAGATTAGGGGGAATCTTATGAACCTGTCATTTCTGTGTGTCAAAGGTGATCAAATACACAGTTCCATATGCTGCAACTCGGTCTTTCATTTTAAAGCAGTTTTTGGCAAGAGAACATTTATTATGAAAGTTTTTATGTTGTTATTCCTTTCAGACAAAATCATTGTGTTACAAAATAGAGATGACCAAAACAAAGAAACTGAGGCACCAGCTGTTCCCCCAGGGGCTCCTTCCTCCTTGCTCCCAGGACTCCCCCAGGCCTGGGCTCTCTCTCATGGCTGTCAGGTGCCCCTTCGCTGTGACGTGGGGCCAGGCGCCGGGGGTGGGCTGCAAGCGATGCTGTAATAAATGTCCTTGTGCGTTTTTCTTTTGCAGCTGCTCTCGGGTTCTTTCCCTGTGATCAACTGGCAAATTAGCTTCAGACTGACCCCCAGGAAGGTTTAATTGCCGTGGACAGCGTGAGAGGGAGGGGCTTCCTTCCTTGCCCCTCCTCCCTGCTGTCTGCCTTGCACTCCTGCTCCTGTGTCCTCTCCCTGTCCCCTCCCCCTCTCCCACTGGCTGGCACTTCATTGAATGGGGCTCTGGCAAGCACCATTGGCCCAGCCCCTCCGTCCTGGAGGCATGCAACGCCCAGGTTGGCTGGTGGTGTTTTGAGTGGACGTCCAGGGGCTTGTGGGGAAATCTGTCTGAGTTTCAGGGACTTCCCAGGACATACAGGCCTGTGGGAGTTGGGTGTGACCACAGTGATTCCAGGACTTCTCTCTGATTGATCCACTGCGCTGAGGGCCTGGGCTGGGATCATAAACCTGGGAGTATAATTATTTGTTTAAAAAATTTTAAGGGGACCTGCGTTAGGGCACAGCAGTGCAATGGTTAAGTTGCATTTTATATCCAAGTGCCTGTTCCAGGTCCAGCTATTCCGCTTCTGATCCAGCTCTCTGCTGTGGCCTGGGAAAGCAGCAGAGGATGGCCCAAGTGCCTGGGCCCCTGCACCCACATGGGAGACCCAGAAGAAGCTCCTGGCTTCACCTTGGCCATTGTGGCCATTTTGGGGGGTGAACCAGCAAATGCAAATCTCTCTCTCTCATTCTCTGCCTTCAAATCAATCAATACCAATCCACCAATTAATCTTTAAAATTTTCCCGGTGATTTGGCGAATGCATTGGGACGGCGCCCCCTTTTCTTCCTGCACTCCCAGGGTGCTGGGTGTGTTGGCACCGATGGCTGTGGGCGCCTCTCGGGGCCTGCCCTGGGGTCCCGGCAGCCCCGAGCTCCTGGCTCCTCTGGGAATCCGAGGAGAAGCCTTGGCCCCAGGAGGAACTTTGTCCTGTTTTCACCGGAGCGGTAGCCACACAGCCTCGCTCTGCTGAGCTGGAAGGGGGGGGGGGGTTCAGATTTCCTCTGGTTGAGGGACTTAAAATGGAACAACCTACATCAGTTCCCCAAAATTGGACTTTGAAGCGCGTTCCCTGGACTCGGTTATTTTCTACGCGTGGAAGCACGTGCCGTGGGAGCCTGCAGAATTTGAAAGTGCTGCTGTGCCGGTTCTCAGTCCCAAACACAGAGGAGACTGCAGGAACCGGGGCTGCCTGGGCAAGTCGGGGTCTGAGGAGGGCAGCAGCCCGATCCCAGGACAGGGAGGTGCCGGGCGGCCACCGTTCCCCTGGGAATGGGGCCAGCGCTGGGCAGTGAGGCCGGATCCCTCTCACCTCCACCGAGCACGCTGAAACACACGAAGACCATGGGATGGGATACGGGAGGGGGTTTGAAGGCTTGGGTCAGTTCTGTCTGCTGGGAGGTGGTTTCAGGCTGCTGTTTCATCGTCTCACGGTAAGAGCACTAATCACCAACATGAGTGGATCTGACATCTCTGTTTTGAAAATCATGCCTTCTGGCAACTCTCTGCTGTCTCGGAGGAGGAAGGAGCCGCTTTCCTGGCACCGGAGCCTGGGGTGACAGGGACCTGGCCTCATCTACAGGCACAAGGGTTCTGGCATGGGTTTTGCATGAGCAGATTTTTTAAATTAAAAAAATGTTTTTTTCTGGTTATAAAATTAATATGCCTTCATTACAAGAATTTGAGCTTACAGAAATGCATAATGTAGAAAATCCATCTCCCACCCCTGCCCCCACTTAGCTCCTGCAAAGACAGCATGGTAACCAGTTGGGCCCAGTCTTCCCATTTCTTTTCTTCTCCATGGGACTGTTTTACCTTCGCCTTACAGGAATACACATTTATATATTTAATATTTTTCAACACAAGGGATCATATTAGGGTACTTCAAAAAGTTTGTGGAAATGGAAATAAAAGATGTTTGTTTTGGTGCCAAAAATGTTTTCTAAAAGGTTTATTTATTTATTTGAAAGGCATAGTTACAGAGAGGGAGGAAAAGACAGAGATCTTCCGACCTCTGGTTCATTCCCCAGATGGCAGCAGTAGCCAGGGGCTGGGCCAGGCTACAGCCGCGAGTGTGGAACTCCATTCCAGTCTCCCATGTGGGTGCCAGGGGCCCAAGCACTCAGGCCCTCTTCCATTGCTTTCCTAGGTGTGTTAGCAGGGAGCTGGATTGGAAGCAGAGCAGGTGGGACTCAGACCGGCACTCATATGGGAAGCTGGCATTGCAGGCGGCGGTTTAACCTGCTGAGCCACAGTGCTGGCCTCGTGTGTTTTAATTTTTTAATATTGTGTAATGAAAAAATTTTGAGCCACATGTCATACTTGCACAGTTTTACGAGGAGTAATTGTGTCTTAACCATCATCCCGGGTCATGGTCACGGCCTTGTGATGCTTATGCAATGTATGACTGTTACTCAGTGAACGCCCAGTTCCGATTTTCACACTCCTGGATGGTGCTGGGAAGAGAATCTCATTCATACATTGAATCCTTGCGTGTGTGTCTGGGGGCCAGTTTCCATAGCCTCGGTTCCTAGAAGTGGACTTGCTGGGTGGGTGCTCGAGGGGCCAGGGTGTGAACAGATGGGGCCAGGTTGCCCTCTGGGGAGGCGTGAGGCAGCCGTTTCCCCACAGTCTTGCCGGTGGACGTGCTGGTTTTTTGTAGGTCCCCTCGGTCATGTGGGCGTAAAGATACCATGTGCACCGGGGCCCCGCCGTCAGCGGGTGTGGTCTGCGGTCAGCCCTGCTCCTGAACAGTAATCTTTCTTTGGCTCTTGCAGGAGAGACGCCATTCGTGTCCCTTTGATGAGAGCTGTTGTGTTTGGTAACGAGCCGTGCCTGCTGCTCTCTCTGCGCCCCGTCTGTCACTCACACTGTCACGTGGTGCACGGAGGGTCCCCGGGACGTGTCCCCTGAGCGTACGCAGGACTCTGTACCTTGTTCAGCGTTTCCTAAGGACTATGAATGACAACAAGCTGCCGCAGGAAATAATTTGGTTTCCATCTTTTAGTTTCCTTTTTGTACCCTTGCCTGTTCTTCGGTTGTGACGCGTTCAGCTTTTCCTGTTTGTTGGTAGCTGTTCTGAGTACGGCGGGTCTGTTTCTTATTTGCTATTTACACTACAGATGTTTTCACCGAAACACCTTGTGCCTTTTGCCTTTGCGGAAAGACTGGTTTGGCCAAGCAAAAAATTTGGAATTTTTCTGTTGTCGAAGCCACCAGGCTTTTCTTTTTAGCTCCTGAGTCTTTGTTAGAGAAAAGGCTTGCCGGCCCCAAGTGTCTACGACCACTCCCTTGTGTTTTCTTCCGACACTTGGTAGTTCAGGTTTTTTCTTTCACATTCACATCTCTTATTCATTGAGAAGTTATTTTTAGATCTGATAGGAGCTTAGAGATGCAGTTTTTATATGAACATTCACTTTTGTGAAATAATTTATTTTTTTAAATTTTTAAAAGATTTATTTACTCAAGAAGCAGAGTTACAGACACGGAGAGAGAAACAGAGAGAGAGGTCTTTCAACCACTGGTTAACTCCCCAAATAGCTGCTATGGCTGGAGCTGGGCCAATCCAAAGCCAGGAGCAAGGAGCTTCTTCTGGGTCTCCCATAGGGGTGCAGGGGCCCGAGGGCTTGGGCTATGTTCTGCTGCTTTCCCAGGACATAAGCAGAGAGCTGGGTTGAAAGAGGAGCAGCCGGAACTTGAACCGGTGCCCACATGGGATGCCGGTGCTATATCCTACTTAACCTACTGCACCACAGTGCTGGCCCCGCAGCATAAGCCCTCTCCACCTCTCTGTTTGGAGTTGCCACATTTGCCGTAGATTCACTTGGTGTCTGCTGGGTTATTTCTCCTGAGTTTCTGGACTCTGCCTTCCAATGTATCGCAGCAATGTTTACTGTTAGGTCACTGTGCGTCTCTGTTAGGTGGTCACGCCTCACTTAGGACAAGGAGGTGTTAACGCTTCTATGAACTGTGTGTGGCGATTTCATTGTTGTGAGCACACCGACAAGGACAGCTGTGATGTTGCCAGGTGATGATGTCATGAGGCAGTGACGTCATTAGGCTATGACATCACCGGCCTATATCCTCTATGTTTGTTGCGGATGAATGTTGCGTGGCCTCATTATCTCGTTCTTCTTTGCCCATTTTTCCTAATCTTTCTCATGTATTCCTTGATTAGATGAAGTTGAGAGTAAGCTAAATTCATCCCACGATCTGATGGGACTGGGATTGGGATTGCCCTGAGGGTCGTTCCATGGAGGAGAGGCGACCCTTGGTCCGTTCTCGTCATCTGGCTAGCCTGACTTAGCCAGGTGACATTTTGTCTGTCACTGGCTCCCATGCGTTCAGTGCATTTCCTGTTCGTTTATTCCATGGCATTTCATAGCTCCGGGGGCTCTTGTCCCTGGCTGGGATCGTGCCCTCCTCTCGCTCACGTTCCGGCCGTTGACGGTTGATGGACAGAAATGTTGCTGGCTTCTCAGCACCTGGCCCGCCGCCCGCCTGCTTCCGTCTCTGGGGTTTTCCTGCCCGCGGGTTCCTTCGCCAGCGTGACCTTTCCTGTCCAGTGTTCACTCCTGTTTGTTGCTGGCTGGCTGGCGGGTGTGTGAGGGCCTGCATTAGTCAGCTCTATGGACCTGGGGGGGCCCTTCTGTTTCATGGTCGGTGGGTCAGCCCTTGAACCACAGCCCTCCTGGGCTGTGGAGTGGGGGCAGGCGTGGTCAGGGAACGTGGACTTTTCCGTGTGTGGTGGGGGTGGGTTGGAGTATGAGGGGCCCAATGGGGACCGTCCCATGTCCCATGGGCACACACAGCAGGAGAGCTGCACAGGGGGCTTTGAGGAGGTGGCTTGCGCTGTAGCTGGGCCCTCCAGCAGGGGGCTCTGAGGGCCTCTTCCTGGGGGACTGTGTCTTTTCAGGTGATGCTGGTGGCTGTGGTGGGGTTGATGTCCTGGACCCCCGTGCAGGTGCCCTAACAGTCGCTGGTGGCCTCTGCTTCTCCCACCAGGGGTGCACAAGCAGACGGGGTGAGATGGGATGGATGGTGTAGGATGCAGCCCTGGGAGGTTCAGGAAGCTGTCATCTGCAGGTGAGGCAGGGGCCCTGGGGCCGGGAAGGTGGTCCCCAGCACAGGTGCCTAGAGGTCGGCCTAACTGGCCGATGGGAAGGCCTCAGCTTGCTGGTACCAGGAGACACCGCCTGGGCCACCCAGGGCGGCCCAGGGTCTGTGATGCAGGATTTGAAAGTCAGAGTTACTCAGAGAGAGAAGAGGCAGAGGGAGGGAGAGAGAGGTCTTCCATCTGTGGGTTCACTCCCCAGTTGGCTGCAATGGCTGGAGCTGTGCCGATCCGAAGCCAAGAGCCAGGAGCTTCTTCTGGGTCTCCCATGTGGGAACAGGAGCCCAAGGACTTGGGCCATCTTCTACTGCTTTCCCAGGCCACAGCAGAGAGCTGGATTGGAAGAGGAGCAGCCGGGACTTGAACCAGAGCCTGTATAGGATGCCGGCGCTGCAGGTGGCAGCTTTACCTGCTAAGCCACAGCGCCGGCCCCCCGCAGCTGCTTTCTTAGGCTGCAGCCCTGGCCGTGCAGCCTCCACATGCAGCTGCCGCCTGCCGCTGTGAGTTCCTGGTGCCACCTCTGACAGGCAGGGCGTTGCTCTTGCTGGTTTGGATTCCTGAGTTACTGTGCACTGAGCTTTCTGTGTTATTTTCCGCCATGTTCGTGTAGGGTGTTTGGGATATCACCACTGTCAATCACCCTGATTACAAAGTGCTTGTGTCGTGGGCATCATCTCTTAGGAGGCAAAGTGGCTGAGCTGGCGTCCTGATGGCGATTGTCCAGTGCTGGCCCCCTGGGCGTGGGTGGGTGGGGGTTGTGATGAATTAGAGACAGGAGCTATAGGGTGACGCCACATGGCCCCATGCGGGGGTGGGGCTGGGGCTGGGTCTGGGATCTGACTTCCTGCAGGTGATCCAGGCCTGGTCGGACAGCGAGGAGAGCCAGCCTGCCGGGAGGTGTGGATCTGAGGCCTGGGTTGTGTTTGTTTCTTACTATTGCACCTGCTGGGAATCCCTTCCCGTGTGGCCCCCAGAGGCCCCTTTTCTGGCCTCATTCAGGCCTGGTGCTGCTGCTCACAGAGGCAGGGGTGCGGCGGCAAGAGGCTGAGGGCTTGCTGTGTGGGCTTCAGAGGGACGGTGGCCAAGCCAGGCCAGCCACGCCATCCCCCAGTGGAAGAGACATCACAGGGAGCTCAGTCTTTCCTGGGGTGCCTGGGGACCCTGGGTGGGAGGGGGCTGGGAGCGGAGCTGGCTCCCTTGTGGTGCGAGCCCCTGGGGAAAGTCTACAGAATGCTTGGGAGAGACTTCGAGGGAGCTGGGCGTGGCGGGAGGAGAGGTTTAAACACCCTTCCAGCTCCAGCGCTGTGAGCTTAACCGTTGTCACGGGGCTGCCCAACAGGAAGTCAATCAGAGGCTTCAAGGAGGCGTTTTCATGAGTCAACCTACTTGACTTCGGGAATCGATTGTCAGGAGGAAATGTACTGTGGGATTAGAGAAGTCTACACTGGATCAATCGGGCGATCTCTTACCGTGTTACTCAGAACCGCCTGTTTTCAAATTATGTGTGAATATTTTTATATATGTAAGATCAATTCTGCATTGCTGAAATGCCACGGTACGAGGTAGGGCTGTGGTGGCACAGCTTCCATTGAGCTGCCGGGTTCATGGCTGTGGGCTGTCACCAGCTCCTGCCTGCGTGCCGAGGGCCTTGACACCAGAGCCTCCCCTCCCGCCGTGAAATCCTTTCTCCTGGTGGGAAGAGGAGACAGCAGCTGCGTCAGCGCTTTGGCTGGGTTCTGAGCGTGCCTTTGAAGGTGGACTTCCTGTTCCCATGGTTCCACGTGTTCCCAGGCGTCTCCCAGGGAGACGCTGGGTGAGAGGAGAGGGCGTGTGATGTCTGCCCCCAGGAGCTGGGGGTCTCCCTCGACTGCAGCGGGCCCCCTGTTTCCCTGGTCAGCTGGGCGTGGGTTCTGTGGCAGGTGGGCCCTCCCTTCCACGGGCCCGGTTCTGGAATGTGCACAGCCAGTGGTGGAAAGGGGCAGCTGGCTTTTCATCACGGTGGGATTTGCTTCGTCAGGCATGCCTGAAACACGAGGACGGCGACTTCAGAGTCCGGCGCAGTACTGAGGGTCTTGTTGCCAGCTGCTGGCTCGCTTGCATGGGATCAATCTCAAAGGTGACGCTTAGGATTCTTGGCTGCAGGTCCGAGGCCCCTCTGCCTGTGGGCCAGTGTCCCGTCTGTCCCGGGTGCCTCATGAGGTTACATGTCTTTGAGTCTTAATTTTAGATCCTTGTCTTGCAACAGGCAGCCTCGTCCAGGTGTAACGTTGGAGGCGGGCTGTGGATTACAGGGTTCCTTATGACGGGGTTTTATTTTGAATGCATGGACTGTGATGGATGTGGCTCACTGCACAGTACTCCTGCGAAATGTGTGGTGTGAAGTCTGCTTCATAGTTCGGTCCCCACAGTGGCTTGGGCTGATCCAGGCTTGCTCCCAGGGCCACAGTGGGCCAGCCGGCCACAAAGTGGGGCCCTGAGACTGACGTCAGGGGCCCGGGGAGGCCTTTGTTTTGCTGTGGGTTGTCCAGAACATTTCAGATTCAGGGCACAATTGCTTTGCTGTCGGCCTGTAGCCAGAGCGAGGCCAGGTGGCTGTGCATGGGCTGCCGTGTTGGCCAGAGATGCTGACCAGGATGAGGAATCGGAGGCGGGGGGGGGGGGGGGGGCGGCAGCTCTGCACAGAAGCAGAGTGTCGGATTAGTGCTTGGGAAGGGTAGAGCTATGGTGATGCTCACAACCTCTCCCCCAGGCTGGCCTACAAAATGTTCATGGAATGATTGGGCACTGGTCCACGATGGGTGATGCTTAAACCTGTGAGAGCCTGGGTGGCCCCAGGGGAGCAGGTGCTCATGTGAGTTCTACGTGAACCCGCCCTGAAGGGGCCCACCCAAGTGTTAGAAAGAAACTCAGGTTCCTGACAAGTGCCGGTGGGAGCTCTTTGATTTCTAAAGTGTGTTGAAAATCTTTAATGTTACATTAAAAAAAAAAAAAAAAACACAAAAACTCCACTATACCATCGGTGAAAATATCTTCTTAGGTGTTTGCACATTGTCCCTCCGGCCCCGGGAGCGCAGGCCTGTCCGAGCCCGTCGCCTGCCGGGAGCCCTGGGTTTTCCCGAGCTGCTGTCCTGGCGCCTGGCCCCGAGCCACCTGTGCCGCGTGCTCTCAACCCAGGCAGATGTAGGTGTCTTCCCTGGCTCCTGCCTGGGTAAGTGGCTGTCCGGTGGCTCCCTGCCAGCGCCAGTCCACCTGGCTGCTGCGGTTGTTTTGCAGATAAAGGCTTCTCTTTGGGAAAGCCCAGGTGCGCGGAGGAAGCCCTGTGGCAGAATCAGCTGGTGCAGCCGCCTGTGTTTTCCCCCACCCAGGATCTCTCTCTGTCTTGGCCCTTTGGGGGTGAAGTACTCCTACATGAGATGTCCCGTCTGACCGACTGTTAGGGGTGCAGCGTCGTGGCGTTCAGCACATCCGCCACCCCCGTCTCCAGGGCTCGAAGCCTCGCAAGGCTGCGCTCTGCTCCCGTTCAGCTGCCTGCTCTCTGCCTCGGAACTGGCTCTCAGCACTGGCCTGTTTAGTGACTTCCTGTTACTGGGACCATGCAGTATTTGTCCTTTTGTGTCTGGCTCGTCACTTAGCGTGGTGTCCTGTGCTATGTCACAGTCTGGGTCAGAATTTCCTTCCTGCTTAAGGCTAAACAATATATTTTTTTAAAAAAATATTTATTTATTTATTTGAAAGAGCTACACAGAGAGAGAAGGAGAGGCGGGGGGGGCGGGGCGGGGAGGCCTTCCATCCGCTGGCTCACTCCCCAGTTGGCCACAACGGCTGGAGCTGCGCCGATCCGAAGCCAGGAGCCCGGAGCTTCTTCTGGGTCTCCCACACAGATGCAGGGGCCCAAGGACTTGGACCATCTTCTACTGCTTTCCCAGGCCGCAACAGAGAGCTGGATCGGAAGTTTAGCAGCTGGGACTTGAACCGGCGTCCATATGGGATGCCCGCACTGCAGGGGGCAGCTTTGCCCACTAAGCCACAGCGCCGGCTCCCAAGGCTGGAAGATATTTCAGTGGATGTGTATGCTGCTTTTGGCTTGTCCACTCATCAGACATCAGGAGAAGCTAGTGTGGTGGAAAGAACCAGAAAAGCTAGGGAGGGCTTGAGCGTGGCTGTCCAGGCACCAGCCTGTGCAGGGTAGGGTGGGGCTGGGCAAGCAGGAGCAAACACTCACAGAATCCGCGTGCAGAGCACAGAGCACACGAAGGGGCGTGGGAGCCACTTGCCCTCCCGAGCAGCAGTGATGCCAAGTTATTGCCAGCCCTTCTCCTCGCTTTACAAAGTTAAAACAAAAATTGCCTGCAGAGAAGAGAGCCTGCTTCCAGAGCTGAGTGGCTGCTCCTGGGAGGATGTGTTCCTCCAGTGCTGGGAGTGTGACTGCAGGCGCTGGTGTGACCGGGTCACCTGCACCGGCCCCTGGGAGGGTCCGGCCCCCATAGCGCACCTGTCCTACCAGCAGGTTGATAGATACTGTCTGGAATGGACACACCCAGAGAGAGAGGTAAGCCATGGAAACAGTCATTAGCAGAATTAAAATTGGGAAGGGTGAGAAGGCTTGCGAGTGGAGAAGTGGGGAATGGATGGGGAATGTGGCTTTTCAGTACCAGCCCTTCGGCGTTTGATTATTTTAGGCTGAGTAAGAGAGTTGCCTCATTACCTTAGGGCTGTGCCCCAGCAGTTGACCGACCACCTGTCTAGCACCCTGGCCAGTTGGCCTGGTAAAGCTGAGGGGGCGGAGTCTGTTCTCGGTTGGGTGGGGTGGTGAAGGCCACGGCAGTCCCAGCCAGGAAGTGAGACATCAGTGATGGGTATCTGGCACCTTTCTCCCTGCCCAGAGCATTGTGTTCTGTGCTTGTTTATTTGAAAGGCAGAAGAGAGAGAGAGAGAGAGAGAGAGAGAGAGAGAGAGAGAGAGAGAGAGAGATAGATCGATCTCCTGTCTGCTGGTTCACTCCTTGAATACTCGCAACAGCCAGGGCTGGGCCAGGCTAAAGTCAGCAGCCAGGAACTCGGTCTGGGACTCTTGTGTGGGTGCAGGGACCCAAACCCTCGCCTGCCGCCTCCCAGGGTGTATGTTGGCAACAAGCTTTAGGGCTTGGAGCGGGACTGTGACCCAGGCACACACAGGGGGTGGGGGCCCCTGTGTGATGCCCTAACTGCTGGGCCAAGGGCCCGCCGTCAGTTAAAGGGCTGCCTCTGCCAGATGGGACCAGCATTTTGCAGGTGGCTTCTGTGTGTCTTGTGTCAAAGGAGCGGGGACTTGGGTGCTTCCCACCCATAGAGGGAGCCGGGGAGAGTTGGGGGTCTAGCTCAGTGCATCCCCAGCCCACCACCTCAGTCAGCAGGAGGGCTGTCCTAGGTGACACAGCCCCACTGTGTTCAAGGACCTCCTCTGTGGAATTCCTGTGTGGCAGTTATTTTCTCTTTCCAGTTTTCTTATATAGCTGCACCTCTTTGAAGTTGCAGTTTCACTCGAGGTAGTTTGCATTCTTTAAATGGGCTCCGAATAAACTCTTTGAAGAATCCGTTCTGTGCCTTGCAGAGCTGGGGTTGTTGATGTTGGTGTTCCGATCTCTGGAGGAACTTGAACTTCCCTGGAGAGCCCTGTCTGCTGTGGTCAGCTTCAGGCAGGTGGCCACCACCATCGCCACCACGACTGGCACTCACCCTGGAAGACCTGGGTGATGATCCCACTGCAAGCAGGTGCAGTTTAAAGGGTCACAGTCTTGATTTCCAGGGACTGTCCCCACGTCATGCAACGTTGTCTCCCAGAAAGGTGTGGCCCTGTCTTATTTTTCTGCGGGAAACGGTAGTTGTGGTTATAAACGTTAAACATCTTCTAGGTTTCCCTATAAGACACGTTGATTAATTATGTTTTCAGAAAAGAACCCCGGGGAGACGTGATTTGCATGTTGACTTCCTGTCACTAGCTGCCCGAACAGAAGGTTCTCTGTGCATGGGGCCTGTGTGTGGTGTGGGGGCCTGGCGGGCTGGGGGAGCCCCCGGGCACACCAGGTGGGGCTTTGCTGGCTGCCTTCCCACCGCTTACGCGGAAAACTGGGTCCCAGAGGTCTGGTCGGGAGGGGAGAACTCAGCCACGGGCCCTGGATGGTGCTACGGGTCCTGAACAAATACGATAGTCATTCGCCCGCACTTGGGGACAGCATCTGTGGTTTGCGGGGGCCCGCGGCAGTGGCTGGCCTGCCGGCCTGCTTGCCCGAGATCATGTGCTCAGATTCTCCGCTCTTCAGGGGCCGTGGAAGAATTTAATTCGGTGTCCTTTCCTGTCCCCCACCCCCAGTCTCATTCACACTCCTGGGACTGATGATATCCCTCATTCTGTCTGCAGCTACTTGTTCATGTTTTTTCGTTTTCGGTAAAGCTTTTTTAAAGTTCAAACACAGCTTGCTTAAGCCACTCAGGACTGTTTTGTGTTAAAACCACCAAAGGGCACTGCTGCAAGGAGCCTGGTGGCCAGCCCCCTCTTGCCCGTGGAGCCCCTCTGCACATGTCTGTTCCTGATCAGGGCGGGAGGGGACGCTGCGCACAGCTGATGGGGTCACGTGGGGCAGTGATGGAGGGGGAGAGAGGCTGCCTGGTTACTGGCGTTCAGACAGCGTCATCAGGTAACCGGCTGCGCGTCCACGGCGAGCCCCAAGGCAGGCGGCGTGGGGGACTTCGGATTAGCGGCAGGGTGTGCAGCTGTTTCTTTAGATTCCCAGGGCATCTTTGGAAATCCCATCGAGGGATGGAGAGGTTTTTTTTCCTCTCCTTTTGTCATTTTTACATTTATTGCTGTGTCTGTTCAGTAAAAAGATCTATTTATTTTATTTGAAAAGCAGAGTTACAGAGAGACAGGGAGAGAGAGAGAGATCTCCATGTGCTGGTTCACTCCCAAAAGGCTGCAACCATCGGAGCTGTGCCGATCAGGAGCCGGGAGCTTCTTCCAGGCCTCCCACGTGGGTGCAGGGGCCCAAGGACTTGGGCCATCTTCTGCTTTCCCAGGAGCACCAGCAGGATGCTGGATTGGAAGTGGAGCAGCCGGGTCTCGAACTGCTGCTCCTATGGGATGCTGGCGTCTCAGGCTGTGGCGTAACCCACTGTGCCACAACACCAGCGCTGTTTGGATTTTTGATTTCCTGTCTGTGCCCTCTAGTAGAGTATTTGCTCAAGGTATTCTAACTTCCGTGAAATGGGCTTGATGGTAAATTATTTGCAGTAATTTCCGTGGCGATGTGGGAGAGCTGGGAGAGCTTCCAGGGTTCGTGCCTGGATCCTGGCATTGCTGCCCCTGGCTGTCTCGGCGCTTGCCGGAGCCGCGCCGCGCCGCACCGTGCCGGGGAAGGGCCAGAGCAGAGGCTTTCTCCTCCGGAGAACGTGGTGGACGGAGGCTCGGGTTGGTCGGAGCTCGTGCCTTCTGAGCTGTCCGTGTGAAATGTGTCCTGGAGTGGTTGGACCTGCGAGGGCCTCGCTGGGCTCCTGTCCTTGTGCAGGGCTGGAGCTTTAGTTTGGGTGCCGCATCCAGCCCCCCACAGCACCGTTAGGGTGAAGGCCTTGCCCCAAGTTCCAGCTGCTGCCGCTTCGCCTGGGCAGGAGCCGCGGGGGAGGGCCGGGTGCAGGGAGTCTGGCGCTGCCTCCGGGACCCTGCAGCTCGGGCCCTGCGGGGACCCAGCCTGGAGCCCTCGACAGCCTGCCCCTCTTTACTCCCTGGGTTCCCTGGAGACAGAAGAGAGCTGGCCTCGTGTCTGTCTCTTTTCTAAATTAGGAAAAACTATTTTCATATCATTTGGAAAGGGAGAGGGGAGGGAAGGCGGAAGGGAGAGAAAGAGGAAGAGGGAGAGGGAGAGGGAGAGGGAGAGAGAGAGACTCTTCCATTTGCTGGTTCGTGCCTCAAGCCAGAGCCGGGAGCCAGCAACTCTATCCGGGTCTTTCCCCTGGATGGCAGGGACTCAGATACCTGAGCCACCCCGTGCTGCCCCTGCAGTGTGCGTTAGCGGGAGCCTGGAGAGGAAGAGGAGGAGCCTGGACTCAGCCCTGGCCCTCATGTACGGGCATCCCAGGCAGTGACGGAGCTGCTGGGCCAAATGCCTGCCCCTGGTCTTTCTTTTTTAACGTTTTATCTAAGGATGGAAAAAGGGAGAGGTTGGGGGCGGGGCAAGGCCCCCATCTGCCGGTTCACGCCCCCAACGCCTGCAATGGCTGGGGCTGGCTGAGGGCTGGAGTCATGAATGCAGTCCGGGTCTCCGTGAGGGTGGCAGGAACGTGGTTAATTGAGCCGTCACTGCTCAATGCAGGGTCTGCATGAGCCGGAAGCTGGAGTCGGGAGCTGGGTATCAAACCAGTCGCTCCCCTGTGGGGCGTGGGCATCCTACATGCTGGGCCTTGGGCCTCTGGCCCCCTTCCTAGCCTCACCTGTTGTGGGCGACCTCAGAGCGTTAGTGCTCCCAGGCTGCAGGGGTGTTTGAGATGAACCCCTGCCTCTGATGCCTCTTAATCGTTACGTTTGTTTCCGGGCTAGAAAGCAGCAAATTGAAGGTACGCGGGGAACCTCGTGTGTGCCGTGTGGGGCTGGACCTGGTTGTGTATAAGTGGGGACACTGGTGCCCGGCAGCTTTGGTGTGTTCTGCACACAGTAGTAGATGGCCAAGGCCAAGGACAGGACACACACAGCTGGCCCTGGGCCAGGCTGCTCAGGAGTGGAAGGACACAGTGGCTCACCAGCTTGCATGTGGCTCCAGAGGCTTGCATCTGCGAGTCCCGTTGTCCTCGCAGAAGCCTGAGGGGTGGGCGGGCAGCACAGGGAGGCTGGAGCCCTGTTCACACCTGGCCTGGGCCCTGGAGGCTGCACCAGGCACAGTGCCTTTGCACGTCTGTTCTTCTTCCGAGATCCCGGGGGCTGGCCTCTGACCTCAGCCCCAGGCACTCCCTGCGAAGCTGTTCCGGGAGCTGTGCCTTTCTCCTTCCTGGGGCTGTCACCGGCAGGTGGAATGGGACAATTTGCTGCTTGCTGACCTGCCAGTCCACACTGCAGTCTGGATGGATTCAGTGAATCCCTACGGAGCCCAGCGTGTGCTGGGTCAGGTGAGGGAGCCACAGTGGCAGATAAGAGGGGGCAGCCTCCACGTGGGGTTTTCTTTCTTTAGGACTTTATGAGTTATTTAAAAGTTTGTAACCAATTCTAGTTGCAGCATAACGTCCCCTCTATGTCCTGGGAGACCTCAAAGCCATCTTGACAGATTCTGTGCCATGAGTGAGTCTTGCTCTGCCTTGACATCTGGTCAACCAGGAGCTGTGCCTGGTGGCTGTGGCCCTATCTTGTACCTCCTGTTCTGGGTTTCAGTGATGTTTGCAGGCCATTGGGGCACGGGGAGGTCGGGATCTAGGTAATTGTGCCACCTGCATCATGTTACTCTCTCCATGTGTGTAAGTCTTTGGGCAGAGATCTTGGAAGAAATGTCTGCCGTTTATCAAGTATTTCAGACTTCCGTGGTGTGTGGTCTGAGAGGCACTTACTTGCTTGTGAGTTATGCAGAGGATCAGAGCCCTGTTCCGTCCCTGGGACCCTCACAAACTCTCTGTAGTTTTGGACTGGTGGGGATAGCAGCTCACTTCCAGCGTGGAGAACTTAATTGTATCAGGTTATTTCGAAAGGAAAGCATTTTTTTAAATAAAGATTTATTAAATTTATTTATTAAATTTATTTATTTAATTTATTAAATAAAGATTTATTGGGGCTGTAGCAGGTAAAGCCACCTGCAGTGCCAGCATCCCATATGGGCGCCGGTTCGAGTCCCGTCTGCTCCACTTCTGATCCAGCTCTCTGCTATGGCCTGGGAAATGCAGTGGAAGATGGCCCAAGTCCTTGGGCCCCATCACCCATGTGGGAGACCTGGCAGAGGCTCTTGGCTTCAGATCGGCACAGCTCTGGCTGTTGCAGCCATCTGGGGAATGAACCAGTGGATGGAAGACCCCTCCCCCCTTTCTCTCTCTTTGTGACTTTCAAGTAAAATAAATAAATCTTTAAAAAATTTAAAAAAATATTTATTTATTTATTTATTTGAAAGAGAGAGGTGAGGCTGTTCACTCCCCAGGTGGCCACCACAGCCAGGGCTGGGCCAGGCTGAAGCCAGGAGCTGGAACTCTGTCAGGATCTCCTATGTGGGAGATGGGCCTAAGCACTTGGGCCATCCTCTGCTGCTTTCTCAGGCACGTTAACAGGGAGCTCTATTGGAAGTAGAGCAGCCGGGACTCAAACCAGCACCCAAATGGGATGTCAGTGTTGTAGGCGGTGGCTTAACCCACTGTGCCACAATGCTGGTCCCAGGAGAGCAGTTTTTAAATGATCAATATGGGGCTGGCGCTGTGGCCTGCGCGTGCACACACACAGACACATACACACCGAGACACTTGCATGTTAAGTAAGTGAAAAGAATTCCCAGTTTCCCCCTCAAAGTGCCCAGCACCTCCTGCCGTCCTGGCCTGGATGCTCTGGTCTCCTTCCGGCCCCCTCTCTGTCACCCCTCCTGCTCCCCTTTCCCAGGGGGCACTGCCATGTGTGCGGACACCACGGCCGGAGGTGCAGCGCCCCCTCTTGCAGTTACTTCCCAGGAGGAGGTGGCTCTGTTTCCCCTGCTGTCTGGCCTTTAGGAGCGTGGCTCCGGGGCTTCCTTCTCCCTGGCTGCCCTTCCCGAGGGCTGCCTTAGTGCAGACAGCTGCCCCCTGTACTCGAGACCCTCGCTGGCGCAGCCTGTGGGCTCGGTGATATTCTGGCCAATAATGTGCATACTTGTGTAACACAGTGAAAGATGAAGCTCCCTTAGCACCCCCCGTCCCCCAAATACCAGCGATAAGCAGGTGCGGGGCCCTCTGTCCCTGTCTGTGAGCCTTGCGTCTGTGTGCGGCTCTGCGACAGCTTCTTGCTGGCTCGCTGCACCTGCAGCTGGGTCTGTGTGCACTCAGCAGGGGGCCTTTACCTGCTCTGTCTGCCTTTCCCTCCTGTGCCGTGGGGTATTCCCGTCGGTGGACTTGGCCGTGATTGATGGCGCCGTTCTCCCACGTATGGGTACTTAGCTTGTTTCTGGGGTTTTGAAAGATTGCTGCTGGGAGCCTGCTCCTGCAGATGTTGTTCCCTGGACCTGGGAGTCTCCCTGGAGGCGCACCTGTTGGGTAGAAGGATGTGCATATTTAAATTTTAATAGAGGACGTGGAGTTGCTTTTCTGTAAGACTTCATGGGGACTTTCCCTCAAGAAATGACATTTTTAAAAAAGGGAAAACCAGCAAAAAGGAATTCATCACCAGAAGATACAGAGGGGACGCTCCCTCGGGCTGAGAACCGTGCAGCTTGGCTGCGTGGGAGAGACCAAGGCCTGGCAAGGGCTGCCGGTTTCTCACCTCCCCTTTGCTGCACTCCCCTTCCTGCTCCCCGCCCCTCCCCCGCCAACCCCAGCTCAAAACACAGTGATGGGGAAAGAGGTGAGCAACCCAAATCCTGAGAGTTCACACCCTGGCTCCTCAAGTTCAGGAGTCAGGGGTTGTGCCAGGGGCTGGGAGGCTCCCGCCCTGCCCTGGGCTCCTTCCCTGGCTGGTTTGCTCTGCATTCTGGGAGAATCCCATATACCCACTGTATATGTACCAGTGGCTCTTGTGTCCGTTCTGACATGCAGTGCTCTGAACATCCATTACCATATATTTTTCTAAAGATTTATTTTAGTTATTTGAAAGTCAGAGTTACAGTGGTATGGGGGGGGTGGGGGGGAGAGAGAAAGAGACAGACAGGTCTTCCATCTGCTGTTTCATTCCCTAAATTGCCACTACCACAGCCAGGGCTGGGCCAGACTGAGAGCCAGGAGCTTCTTCTGGGTCTCCCATGTGGGTGCAGGAGCCCAAGCACTTGGGCCATCCTCCACTGCTTTCCCAGGCTCATTAGCAGGGAGCTAGCTCAGAAGCAGAGCAGCCAGGACTTGAACTGGTGCCCTTACGGGATGGTGGCATCACAGGAGGCAGCTTTACCTGCTGTGGTACAGTGCTGGCCCCTCATTACCATGTTTTTAAAAATCAGTAGGCTTCACGTCTTGCACAGAGTTTAGGTTAACAGAAAAGTTGAGTAGAAAGTTCAGAGAGTTCTGTACTCTGCAGCCTCCCACATAACAACATTTTCCATGTTGGCTGCATTAGTTACAATTGATGAGGCAGTGTTGAGCCAGTGTGGCCCACTCAGGTCCACACTGTCCCTTAGGGCCACTCTGTTGCAGCCTTCCGTGGGTTTGACAACTCATCAGCTATTCTTTTTGTTTTCCTGGATCCTTAGCTGCTCCCTTGCCTTGCTTGCTCGGGGGTAGGCGGGCTGGGGTGGATCTCTGAATGTCTGTATCCTCCTCCCTACCCAGCATCCTCTGTGCCACTCGTGTCTGCCGGCCTCAGCACAGCTGCCCCTGTGTAGCCAGCCCAGTGCTGCCCCCACCTAGTCCTGAAGAGGCACTCCCCGTGGTCGTAACAGTAGCTGGTGCTTGCTGGACCCTGGGGGGGGGGGGGCGCGGGCACCCCATGAAGAGCCTCCGCGCACAGATGGTGTCACGTTCCCAGCAGTGCACGTGGTGGACACCGTTCTCTCTGTTCCACCAGTGAGGAAGTGGGGTGCAGAGCCCCCAGCCCCTGCCTCCTGGAGACAGCTCCCCCCACCTCTGGTCTGGAACCAGCAGCTGGGGTGGGGGCTGAGCTGGTGGAGGGAAGGCTGGGCCACTGCTCTGGGGAGAGGAACTCGGGCGCAGTCCTGATGTGTCCCCGTGTCCCCAACCCTGGAACGTCCGGCTGGAGGGACACCCCGGGCTCCCTTCCTACAGCGCCTGGTCCTGGTTTGCCCTGGGCATCCTGGTCTCTTGTCTGGGAGTGTTCTGTGAGACCCCTGTGTGGGCCTGGGTACGTGGGGAGGCTGTGTGTGCCCTGGGGACCTCTACAGGATGGAAGCCTGGGAGGGGAGACAGGGTGGCCGCCGCCTGGCCCCTGTGCCACGGTGGTGGACTGAGGCAGGTGGACTGCTGCCCTTGCCATCGCCTGGCGAGCAGTGGCGCTCCTGTCCCTGCCCCTCCTCTGAGGATGAGCAGAGGGCAGGAGTTTCAGAAGTTTCCAGTAGAGCCCTGGCCCCTGTCTTTGTTGAAACAGGAAGTGGCCTGGACATGGGCGCTCGGTTGGAATAGGCCGTCCCCCACCATTGCTTGGGGAAGCTGTTCTGGCTGTGGCCGCTCAGAGGGCAGAGCTGAGCCCAGGCGGGGCAGGTGTGTGGGGGGTGCAAGGAGCGCATCTTGGGGCAGGCCCCCTGCGGCCGCCGTTGTGGCTGGAGGCTGTGTCCCCACCGTGTGTACCTGCGAGCTGGGCTTCCCATCACACATGGGGCTCCAGTCACCTGTGCGGGACCTGGGGCTGCTATGGGGATTTGGAGTATGGCTTAGGGGGACGCTGCAGCCGGGCAGCCCCGAGCCTGGAGTCTGGAGGTCCCTGGCATGCTGGCCTCTCTGAGCCTCATTCTGTATCTGTCCCAGGGGACACTCTGCCTGCGGTGGGTGCCGGGATGCCCAGTGGAGCACAGCTGTGGAATTGGCTGGGTTTCTGTGCCCTGGATGAATCTGGGGCAGCCAGCGTGTACCTGGCAGCAGGGAGTAGGCAAGGGGCTGCGGTCTTGGGGGGCCTGCCTTGCCCCGGGAGCATCGGCTGTACTAGCACTGAGCGGGAGGCCTGGAGCCCTTCCCCGCCAGCGTGAGGACTTGTGCTCTGTGTGACAGGGTGGTTGGGGACAGGGTTGAGAGGAGGATAGGATCTGACTTAAGTTTAAAATGATTTTTAACAGCATTAGGGAGCTGTAATTCGCATCCCATAAAGTTCACCGTCTTAGACCGCATAGTTCAGTGGTTTTTCATATCTTCATGGTATTCATCACCATGAACTAATTTCTTAACGTTTCCATCCTCCCCCCCACCCCCCATTCACACTCACTCCCCGTTCTTCCAGCATCTGCAGCCCCTGTGTGCACACGGAGCTGTGCTCCAACCTGAGCGTGCAGGTGTGTCCACAAGAGAGCCTGCCCTCCTGGAGAGGACTGTGGGTGTGGGAGGGAGCAGGAAGCCTGGGAGGGGGCACTGGAGCTTGGAGGCTGAGGCCAGGGTCGGGGCGAAGAGGGTGGGCTGCCTGAGTTTTGGAGAGCTCTGAAGCAAGCCCCCATTCACTGCTGGCTTGGAGGTGGGACCCCGCCCCCTGTTCACTGCTGGCTTGGAGGTGGGGAGGTGGGACCACCAGGTGGCGTGGTAGGACCCCAGCTGAGTTGGGGGAAGGCTGTGGGTGGCGATGGGTCTCCTGAGGGGGAAACTTGGCCCTGCACCTGTCATCCCTGTCCTGGAGGGGTTGAGAGAGGTGCACCCCCGGGAGCTCCACTGAGAGATAGGGCTTGAGTGCTTGGTCCCACATCAGATGGTGGTCACATGACGACGGTCACAAACCATGCAATGGCACTGGGTCTGCCATGCAGTTCGGCGGCCTCAGCCCCCTGTGCAGTGTGTGACTGCCTGGGCAGGAGGTGGGCGTGGCTGGGGGACTGAGAGCCCAAGTCTAGTCTTTGCCGGTCTGGGAAGCCAGGGGATGCCAGATTCCCTTGAAATGTCCCCCGAAACCATAGCCTCCAAATTGAGAATATTTCAAGTAGTATGTATGGAGATTTTTGTGCGATTTGTGTCATGTCCATCATTTTCACCATCTTGAGGAATTTTTTGGAAAAGTAGCATCCTTTTGGCATAAGACGAAATCGTCATGCTCCCAAAAGTTGGCAGCATAGAAAATGCACCTTTAAAGATGCTTACACAGCCGGCACCGCGGCTCACTAGGCTAATCCTCCACCTTGCAGCGCCGGCACACCGGGTTCCAGTCCCAGTCGGGACGCCGGATTCTGTCCTGGTTGCCCCTCTTCCAGGCCAGCTCTCTGCTGTGGCCAGGGAGTGCAGTGGAGGATGGCCCAAGTGCTTGGGCCCTGTACCCCATGGGACCATGGAAGACCAGGATAAGTACCTGGCTCCTGCCATCGGATCAGCGCAGTGCGCCGGCCGCAGCGCGCCAGCCATTGGAGGGTGAACCAACGGCAGGACCTTTCTCTCTGTCTCTCTCTCTTACTGTCCACTCTGCCTGTCCAAAAAAAAAAAAAAAAAAAGCTTACACACAGCGATATTGGCGGATCTTGCACTGAACGCTACAGGTGCCCCGGCCCGAGTGGCTGTCCCTGCAGGGGCTGGGGATGGAGAGAGCTTCAAACATGGCCATCTAGGGTCTGAGCCCTGGCTCCGCCTGGAATTGGCTCTGTAACCTTGAGCCTGGGCTGGCCAAGGAAGACCGGAGGAGAATAGAATTCCCTTGGGGCTGTCACCCAGCAACTGCTCCCACAGGCTGAGGCTTGGTCCCTGCCAGCTTTCCTCCCCACCAGGCAGATCAGGCTGGGCCAGGCCCAGGGGCAGATCCTTCCGAGCCATAGTTGCAGGACCGGGAGTGCCCTCCTGAAGCCGGCGTTCACCCCAGGCTGCAGGTGCGTGTGTCCAGGTGCCTGTGGCCCGGGGCTCCGTGTGCTGTTCCAGCGTCTGCTGAGGCCTGGGCCTTGCTCAGTGCCCGCTCCTGCCTGGCACCACTGTCTGTGGCACACACAGCCTGGTGGTCACTGAGTGGCCTTGTGCAGGCCCCCAGGGCCCCCGCCCTCCTCCCCACAGTGGTGAGCCCTGTGAGTACCCGGGGCTCAGCAGCTTCCCCAGGACCAGCGTTGCTAGAGCATGCCTGGGCTCCGGGCTGTTGGACAGGGACGGGGTGCCCGGAGGAGGCTGCGCTGTGGCTTTGCATTTTTGTGAGGGACAGGACTGCCTCAGTCTCGGAGCTGGGGCTTGGCCCATGGCTGCAGCTGTAGTCCAGGCCCAGAGGTTGGCCATGGGGAAGTGGCGGTCCTGGACCCTCCCTCAGGCCAGGCTTGTTCTGCATCCCCTCGGGTACCTCTGGCTGCAGAGAGGGACCCCCAGTGGGGCCTCTGGCTCTGGAGCTCTTAGGCCAGGCAGTGCACACTCTGGGCGGCCGTCCTGGGTGCACCCCCTGGAGGCCTGGTGCGGTGGTTTCCTTCCACTGCAGGGAAGCTGTGGTGAACTCTGCATGTCTCAGAAGCGGTGCTCAGAGGCCCTGGGGGGTCGCGCTGGTGTTCAGTGGGTGGGGAGGACCCTGGGGGGCCCTGAGCAGGGAGCCCTGGCACAGATGTGCTGCTGGGTCCCTTCCCCATCCTGATCTAGCTCCCGGCGTTGCTTCTGGTCTTTTCCGAGGAGCTGGTCCCAAGTCTCCTTTCGCTTTGTCCCAGGGCAGTGTTGTATCACTGGTGCTGCTTTCCCAGAATCCCCGAGCCTGCTGAGCTCTGGGCAGTTGGGCACAGGTTCACCCCCACCCCCATCCCAGCCTGCAGGCTCTGAGAAGGCGCTACTGAGCCCCAACCCTGGATTGTAGATGGGCCGAGAGCGTGGTGGAGGTGGTCAGTCGGCCAGGCTCGCAGGGTTCCAGGCCAGATGGTCTGACTCTGACAGGGGCCCAGCTGCCCTGGGGAGCCGCTCGTGGCTTGCCTGTGGCTGCTGACTGTGGAGCGTGCTGGCGAGAAGCAGCCAGGGTTGCGGACCCCAGTGAGGCTCGCAGTGTGCTGCCCGGGGGTCCTCTTTGACCTGACCTCCTCACCTGCACGAGGAAGGCTGGCCATGGACCCTCGCAGCTCTGGGTTCTTGGCCTCTGGGCCCTCAGGGCTCACTCAGCTGGGACCATTGCATCCTGGAAGGGCGTCTCCGGTTGCACAGTTGGAGAATCGCACGTATGAGTGTGCCCTGCAGAGCTGGGGGCTTCCAGGCTGGTGAGGGGGATCTGCACCTGTCCCGCTGGCCCCGGCAACGTATATAGCGTCATTTGCGGGCCATACAAAATGACCAAAAATGAGCCTGCTGTAGGTTTATTGAGTCCCGCCTGCTGTGGCTGTGGCCGGGCCAGACCCAGTGATTCTGTGGGCCTCCCGTGGGCCATGGGCCGGACGGTCCCTGCCCCCGTGCGACACAGAGCTTGTCATCGCTGCACAAATATTGAGTTCCGATGGAACTCCGGAGCTTGTTTTCCAGTGAGGGAAGGCAGATGGTGACCGTGATAAATGAGTGACAGGTGTGGTGGGAGAGGAGGCCCAGAAAGGCCGGGTGGGTGGTGGTAGGGACTAAAATATGGGGGTTGGGGGGAGGGTGATGCGCGAGTACAGCATAGCAGCACGCAGGGAGGGAGCTGTGTGGAAACCTGTGGCAGTGGCCTGTGCAAAGGCCCTGGGGTGGCACTGCTTGTGTATGTATGGAAGAGCAAGGAGGTGGAGGGCAGGTGCCAGATCTGGGGGACTATTTGAGGCCAGCATGGAAGGGGTCAGTGAGGCAGCAGCTGGCTGGGGGAGCTGCTGTGGCCATCCAGGGGTGGAGGTGCAGGCCAGGCTGAGTCTTTGTGGCTTTTGAAGATGCAGCCAGCATGGATGGGTGTGGAGTGTGGGTGAAGGGAGGAAGACGGGTGCGGGTGGATCTTAGGCTTCTGCCTAAGTGACGGAGGCGGCAGCCGTCCTGGGACGGGAGCAGTGAGAGCCGTCTCCAGGTTCCGTGTCGGAGGATCCAGGTTGCGAGTGTGCTTCTCTGCATTGGGGCAGACAGAACGGGAAGGGCTCTGTGGGGGTGCACTTAGCAGTGTCGAGGGTGCCCGGGGACTGGGGCTGCTGGCTCGAGGGTGCTGGGGAAGCTGCAGACGCACTGGCTGCCACTTGGCGGGCAGGGGCCGGGGCCGCGCTTCTGGCCGGCTCCGCTGGGCCCTGCGCCCTGGTCTGAGCAGCCCCATTTCTGTCTCCCCAGACCTGCATTTTATGCCTTGGCTGGGCTGGGGTGCGGCTTCCCTGGCAGCCACGGAGGCTCTGCAGGCCTGCGGTGCCTCGGGAGGGGCTTGGTGGGAACTGTGCAACGTGTGGCCGGGCCTGGCTGCAGCTTGCAGAGCTGGCTCCTGGCAGGGGCTCACTCCGGGCTGGACAGGCTGCCGCACCCCCGACGCTCTGGAGTGTGAGCCCTGAGTGGCCATTGCTCTGCCGTGTGGGGGCCCAGGGCCAGTGCGGGCCAGCAGCACCCACGCGTCTACCAGCAGGCCGGGGAGGGGAGGGTCTTCTAGCAGGCCTGGCTTGGCTGTTCCCAGCTGGTTGCCAGGGGTTGTGAGGTCCATTACCAGCAGCAGAGAGCTGGCGCTGGCCTGGGTGCTGGCATCCTCCCCCTGGGGGTAGGAGGCAGCGGCTGCCACCCCCAGTCCCGCTTTGCCAGCTGCCAGCTGACAATTGTGGGGATTTGCTGGTTGCTGGGGTGTTTGGGTGTCCCTGCCAGTGCTTTTCCTGGGGAGGGGGGATAGTGGCTGAGCCCGGAGCCCCGCTAGGGGGGCTCCCTGTGGGCCAGAGCCCTGATCCAGGCTTGAAGGGAAGTTGAATGGGCAGCCACAGACTCCTGACTCCCAGGTGGCCAGTGTTCCCCAGGCTGTTCTCGGGTCGCAGTGTCATGGCGACACGGACTGCGGTCTCGGGAGCACGCTGCGGGGGCGTGGGGGCAGTTCCGGGCCCGGTGTTGCAGGCCGTCTGGTGGAGCAGTGTTGGTGGGAACCTGGGTGTCAGCCGCACAGGCGGCTCTCCCCAGGGCTGGTCAGGCCCAGGCTTCCTGCCCGGGGTGCACAGGTGGAGGTCGTGGAGGGGCTGTGTGGGTCTGCCCCCCACCCCGGGCCCTCCCTTGTGTTTCCTTCCTGGGGGAGCTTCTGGGAGGAGCCCTGTCCCGCCCAGGCCAGCCCGCATCCTGGTGACACCGTCACCTGTGCATAGCCAGATACTCGCAGGGACCGTGTGCCGTCAGTGACCTGTCCTGTGGCTGCTTCCCCCCCTGCTCTGGCTTGGTACCCTTGCCCTCCCTCCGACCGGATGCCCTGTCCCTATGGTTTGCAGACCCTCGCTTTTTGTCTTTCTCCAAGGCTGTGTTTGAGGGCTGGCTGGCCCGCAGTGGCATTTTGGGTCTAAAGATCAAGGGACCAGGCAAGCCTCTAGAGGGAGCAAGAGCCCCAGGGGAGCCGCAGAGCTGGTCAGAAACCAGTGTGAGAACCGCAGAGACCAGACAGGGCTGAGAGTGCTGGGACTGTGCCAGAGTTCTGGAATTCTGGGGCATCCCCCCCACCCCCGTGGGGTTTTGAGGGATGGGTAGGAGTTTTCCAGGAATGTTCTGTAGGAACAGCAAAGAAAATGGCTCAAACACAGGCATGGGAGAGGTGAGGCATAGCGTTGGTGTGTGGCCCCAGACGTCACTCACCGTGCGTATCGTGGTTCAGAGTTGGTGACCTTGGTGGGCAGCCCTGGCAAATGGTTTGGCCTGGCTGCCCCACAGATGGACTGCACCCCACCCTCATCCCTCAGTATCTGAGTGGGCCCACAGCAGGAGGGGCTGGTGGTTGGACCTGGGCAGTCTGTGGGCTGCAGACACACTGGAGCAGGGCGGCAGCTGTTGGCACGAAAGCTCAGGCACCTCGTGCAGCCACGTCTGATGCGGTTGAGGGACGGAGGATTGGGGACAGGTGCATGGCAGCTCAGTGCACTGAGACTGAGATAAGAAAGCTTTGAGGTGAGGACCCCGGGCCACAGGGAGGTGACCTGGGCATCCCAGGCTCTCCATGGCCAGGCTAGGATGGGAGCCAAGCTGTGCCCCTGGGCGGGCTGATGCGCCATGGCGCTGGTCTGCTGGGGGTGGGGGCGCAGGGTGAGCACAGCCGGTCGCCTGCTACTGCAGACCGAGTATCGCTGCCCACTTGGGTGGCTCGGTCCGGCCACTGACGCAGGTGCTGCGGGTGTCTGGTGGGTCCGGCCCCTGCCCCACATGCAGTACGCACATGCAGGCTGTTTGAAGGTGAATGACCCAGAAGGCACCAGGCCCTCTGTCCTGCACCATTTAATGAGCAAGTGGGGGTCACAGCCTTGGGGGATGCGCTTCATTTCCGGCCAGAGCAACCGGAACCCAAAACGTGAATGGGACAGGATTTCTGCGTCTTCCTGCCGAGGGGTTGGGGGCTGCGACGGCCCCAGGCTGTTGATTACCGCGACATCCTGACCTCCGCTGACTCACGTGGGGGCTCCCGTGAGAACCTGGGGGGCGGGCATCCCGGCCCACTTGTTTTTAAAATGTTGGCCTGCTCTGGCTGCGGATCCTATTTGGGGCTGCTTTTCGTGGTCCGTTAGCTGTGTGGTTGAGGCGCGTGGCCAGGGACCCCCCCATCTGCGAGTGAGGGGTCTGCTGGCTCAGCTGACCGACGCCATGCTTATGTTCTCTTCCAGTCTCTGGAATATCCCAGCGCAGCTGAATCTCTCGTGGGAGACCGCCGTGTCCGCCAGCAGCGTCCGGCGTGCCGGGAGAGGCTCGTCTTGTGCCTGGAAACGCGGTGAGTAGGACGCGTCGCGGTCCCCGTGATGCCGCTTGTGTGCGTACTGCGTGGCTGAGGTGAGCCTTGGCTCGCGTGCTGCACGGAGCCCTGAGGACGGGTCTGCTGCCGGCGCCTGCGCCTGTCCAGCCGCGGTCAAGGTGCGGCTACGCTAAATGGTTCCGTCGTTTTCTGCTTTTGCAAATTGGACGCTTAATGGTTGTCCCTGAATCTGCACAGGATGCGGGTCCCGGGAGATCCATGTGGGCCCCGAGCTCTGTGGGTGCTCGTGTCTGCTAGAGCAGACGGCGTGGTATCTGCAGAGACCCCGCAGGCCGCCTCCCGCGTGTGTAGATCATCGCCGGCTGACGCGTCGGACGTCATGCAGGGGATCGCCACGTGGATGCTGTTTTTTCTGACACAGGAAAGTGGGCTGTGCACGTTCAGTACGGAGGACGCAACTGTCGCAGGCCTGACTGTGTGGCCCACAAGCGTGACTCAGGCTAACAGTGCTCCCCCAGGAGCGCCAGGGGGAGGCCGAGGGCCTGGGAGGCCCGGCGGGGCCTGCACGCTGCTTCCTTTCCGTGGATTCAGTGTAGCCCTCTATGGACGGCAAGTTCAAGTGTTGCTTTTTGGAACTTTCTAGAATTTTGTTTTACTGCATGATTCTGATCCTTGGTCGGTCAGATCGAATAATTGCGTACCGGACCTGCAGATCTGGAGGGCTGACTGAAAAGACAGGCAGGAGAGTGGGCGATCCCAGAGGACAAAGGGACACACAGAGGACCCTGGCGGGCTGGCCTTGATCCTGCCTGGGGCCCACCAACCTCTTCTCTCTGCTGCTCGGAGCACCTCCGGTCACCCATACGGCGCTGTGTTGCTTTCTTGGGCAGTTGACGGGACCCTAGGCATCCAGTTGATCAGTTCTTCCTGGGAGCCCCAGAAGCAGGGGCTGGCAAGAAGCAATCATCATAATTAGTAATTCCCTTTTAAAGGTTTGTTTTATTTATTTGAAAGGCAGAGTTACAATTAGAGATCTTACATCTGCTGGTTCACTCCCCAAATGGCTTTAATGACCAGGGCTGGGCCAGGATGAAGCCAGGAGCCTGGAACTCCATCCGGGTGTCTCAGGTGGGTGCAGGGGCCCAAGCACCTGGACCATCTTCTGCTGCCTTCCCATATGCATCAGCAGGGAGCTGGATTGGAAGTGGGGCAGCCGGGACTTGAACTGGCACCACAACGCCCACCCTAGTGATTCCTAAGTTGTTCGGCATCCCAGGCCATTTGCTCTTGATCCAGGAGGCCAGCCCACAGTTCTGCCACTATGGGCAGGGCTTCCCTAGGGCAGCGGGCTGGGCAGTCTGAGACACTGGATGCCTCCCCAGAAAGTCCCCATGGGTGGTTGCGTGGGATCTTAGGCTGTGTCCCAGCCACCTGGCCGGGCTTGGGTCTGAGGATGTGTCCCCGGGGGAGTGAGGGCGGCCACACTTGTGTTAGTCTCCCAGGGCAGCTGTAATGAGGTCCACAGCCTGTGTGGGAGCGAACCTGAGGATGGGAGCTCTCTGTCTCTGTCTCTCTGCCTTTCAAATTAAAAAAGAAAAAGGAAAAATTTAAAAAAGCATAGCCCATCTAGGTATAATTACATATAGTATGTGAGACTTGATGACGCTAATGAATGACTGTAGTGCGTTATACGTTTGCCATGCTATACATGTTGTTATTTTGGGCTCCATTGTTTATGAAAAAGTTTACTGGACAAACAGTCTGGTGTGTGAGGCTGGCGGCAGCCTCAGACGACTCCTCTCTGCTGGGTGTCTGGGTCGCGTTATTTTCTCTTGTCCTTGGTTTAAGCTTGGGTTGTTCTCTTTATCACAGGTGCAATGAGCGGCACTGTTTGTATCCAAGAGTATAAATATATGGCACAATTCACATATATGCTATACATGGGGTAGCTTACTACACGCTTAGGCTGCATGGTGTACAAGTACACACACACACACACACACACACACACACGAGAGGGCTTCAGAAAGTTCATGGAAAGTGTATCATGAGAGAACTCTGCATGGGTTTCTGTTATTTTTTCACCAAAAAACCCTTAGATTTTAAAACACTGATTTGAGAGGCAGAGAGAGCGAGAGTGAGGGAGCGCACTCCTGTTTGCTTGTTCACTCTCCAGATGCCCACAACAGCTGGGGCTGGGCCAGCCTGGAGCTGGGAGCTTGGGACTCAGTTCAGATCTCCCACGCGAGGGGCTGGAACCCAACTCGTTGAGCCATCATCACTGCCCCCCGCCCCAAGGTGGGGACCAACATTAGCAGGGTGCTGGAGGCAGGAATGGACCCAAGGCATTCCGACATGGCGGCCTGTGACGTGGTTGTGGAGCCCTTATGGGCGCCCATAGCACTGCTGAGGGCGTTACAGTGGGTCCCGAATGGTGATGCACCTGCAGCTCCTCCCCATCATCACGAGAGGCAGGTGCAGACCCTTGGCCACCCACTGCCACTGCACTGGGCCCTGTGCTGGGGGCTGGGGAAACCAAGGCCTGGCCCTCGCATGGGCCCTTGCCGGCACCACCAGCTGTGGCATGAGCTGTGCCACCCACCCTCGGCCCCCTTCGTGGCCTTTTTTTTTTTTTTTTTTTTTTTGACAGGCAGAGTGGATAGTGAGAGAGAGAGACAGAGAGAAAGGTCTTCTTTGCCGTTGGTTCACCCTCCAATGGCCGCTGCGGCTGGTGCGCTGCAGCCGGCGCACCGCGCTGATCCGAAGCCAGGAGCCAGGTGCTTCTCCTGGTCTCCCATGGGGTGCAGGGCCCAAGGACTTGGGCCATCCTCCACTGCACTCCTGGCCACAGCAGAGAGCTGGCCTGGAAGAGGGGCAACCGGGACAGAATCCGGCGCCCCGACCGGGACTAGAACCCGGTGTGCCGGTGCCGCAAGGCAGAGGATTAGCCTAGTGAGCCGCGGCGCCGGCCGACGGCCTGTCTTGACCCACTTTTCTGAAGTCTGTTTTCACTTTATCCATGTAATGCCTATTCGTGTGCAAAGCTAGCAGACCCCTGGCCACAGCCTCCCAGTCCCATGCCCCTCCCACTCCCAAGACTGCCCCTTGCAGCTCCCCTGGCTGTTTCCTCTGAGACTTAGCTCCATGTCTGTGAAGAATACACAAGTTACACTGGTATCTCATGACTTCCTGTCGCTAAAGATGATTTCAGAAAGAGATTTAGTTATGTTTTGAAAAGCAGAGTGAGAGAGAGAGAGAGAGAGAGAGAGAGATCTTCAGTCTGCTGGTTTGTTCCCCAAATGGCCACAGCAGCCAGATCTGGGCCAGGTGGAAGCTGAGAGTCAGGTCCTCCATCCATGGGTGCAGGGGCCCAGGCACTTGGGCCGTTTTCCACTGCCTTCCCAGCGGCAGTAGCAGGGAGCCGGACTGGAAGCCGAGCAGCCAGGATGGGAACTGGTGCTGCGTGTGGGATACTGGCATCTCAGGCAGTGGCTTAACCCGCTGGGCCACAGTGCCAGCCCCGGGAGAGATGACTGTAACGCCAGGTTCTTCCCTGGAGCTGCTCCGTCTGACCAGTGTAGCTACAGCATCCCTGTAGGCTGCATCATTGTACAGTGTCGGTCAGGGCCCGCTTGGTGGAAGACAGTAACAGACGCCTTGCTCTGAGGTTCAGGTGGGCTGTGCTGTGTTTTGCATCGCTTTGTGGTGCTCTGGGGATGCTGTGTTTTTCCAGACAGGAGGCTAGCGGCCACCCTTTGGGTGCGGAGCAGCTCTGTCAGTACCATTTTTCCATCAGCTCACATAATAGCGTTTTTTAGCAACTAAGTATTTAAAATTAGGTGTGCACATTTTTTAAAGGCACAATGTTACCGCACACGCATTGGCTACATTGTAGGGTCTGTGACTTCCGGGCGTCCTGGGAAAATCTCCTGTGAATTGCTGTGCTGCAGTGCTGGCTTTATTGCCGGGTCTGGAACTGAACCTGTGATGTCTCCAGGATGCGACTGTAGCCTGCAGAGGCCCAGGGCACTGGAGGGACCCCAGCTCTCAGCAAGCAGTCTCAGCCAGTCCCCGGCTCCGCCCTCCTCCCACACCCCGCCCTCTATGCCATGGCTCCGCCCCCACCTGCCCATGTCTAGAGCCCAGGATGCCTTTTGTCCAGAGAACATCCTGGCCTCCTGCAGGCAGCGGGCATCCTGCTGCTCCTCCTCCTGTCGCCCTTAGCCCCTGCTCCCTGCTCCGGCCCTCCCTGTGCGGGCCTCTCCACTCCCGCCCTGCCAGCTCTGGGAGGTGGGGCAGAGGTGGGGCCCCAGGAGGCCTCTGCCTGCTGCCCCCTGTGAGTTTTAGGCATAGTGTTGCTTCCTGTTTGTCCTTCTCTGTATGGTTTTATGTGACTTCAACAGAAGGTGCAGGAGGGCGTCCTGAAAACCCCAAGTCGGCCTGGTCACCCTTTAGCTGGCCCTGGTCGGCTCTCCACCCTGGCACTCGCAGACGGCACCTGCTGCTGATGCGTCCAGTCCATGCTCTCGACTTTCCCAGCTGCCCAGCAGCACCGCTGTGCTCCTGCCCCTTGTCTGATTCTGAGTCCTGGGGCAGTGTCCAGTGTGTCACTGCTAGACAGGCTGTTGTCCATAGCCTTCTAAAGTAGGTAAAATTCGCGTGCGTCAGATGACCATTAGCGACTGCAGAGCGTGCCACTGAGCGACACTTAGCATATGCCTGATGCCCTGTGACCGTCATCGCTCTCCTGGTTCCAGGACTCTCCCATCCTAGCCGAAGACAACCTTCAGACCCCGGGGGTCATCCCCCAGGGCCTCCTACCCCCTTGGTTCCTACATGGGTCAGTGCCCACTAAGTGGTCGTTGCTTGGTCCTGGTGGCCCCAGCCCCTGGCAGTCACCAGTCTGTTTCTGCCTCTTGGATCTGCCTCCTGTGGATGCGTTCTGTGAGCCGCAGCTGGGACGGCGTGAGAGCTTCCGTGTCTGACCTTGACGGGGTGTGCTGTTTCCGAGGATGGCCCCAGTGGGAGCACGTGTCACAGCGTCAGTCCCTCTGTGACTGAGCACGACCTCGCTGTACGGGTGGCCCTCGTCTGCTTATCCATCCGTCAGCGGGCAGACACGGGGTTGCATTGCCTTTTGGCTGTCGTGAAGAATTCTGCTACGACCATGGAGTGTGCGTATTTGTCGCACTATCTGTTTCTCATTATTTGCTGTACGTACTTAGTGGTGGAATTCTTGGGTCGTGTAGTAATTCTGTGCGTAGCCTGTTTCTGCATTCCCACCGGTGATGGGTGAGGGTTTTGATTTTTTCCCCATCCTTGCCAATCCCTGTTATTTTTGTTTGTTTTACTATGGATGATGCACGGGGTATGAAGAACACCTCACTGTGTGTTACTTGCAATTCCATCATAATGGCTCTCGGGTTTTGTGTGGATATTCTTTATCCAGTAGAGGATTGTTCTCGGGTCCTAATTTGGCAAGTGTTGTTGACTTCTATTCATTTATTTGAGAGAGGCAGAGAGAGGAAGGGTGAGAGCTAGCTCCCATGTGCTGGTTTACTCCCCAAATGTCTGCATTGGTTGGGGCTGTGGTGAGGGTGCAGTGGGGGTCTGAGTCTTCCATGTGGGTGGCAGGAACCCAACTGCTTGAATCATCACTGTTGCCTCCCAGCTGAAGTTAGGGACCAGAGCCAGGAACTAAACCCAGGCACTCTTTTTTTTTTTTTTTTAAGATTTTATTTATTTATTTGACAGGTAGAGTTACAGACAGTGAGAGAGAAGAGAGAGAAGAGAGAGAAGAGAGAGAGAGAGGAGAGAGAGAGAGAGAGAGAGAAAGGTCTTCCTTCAGGTAGAGTTACAGACAGTGAGAGAGAAGAGAGAGAGAGAGGAGAGAGGAGAGAGAGAGAGAGAGAAAGGTCTTCCTTTCGTTGGTTCACTCTCCAAATGGCCTCAACGGCTGGAGCTGCACCAATCTAAAGCCAGGAGCCAGGAGCTTTCTCCAGGTCTCCCATGTGGGTGCAGGGGCCCAAGGACTTGGGCCGTCTTCTACTGCTTTCCCAGGCCACAGCAGAGAGCTGGGCTGGAAGAGGAGCAGCCAGAACTAGAACCGGCGCCCATATGGGATGCCGGTGCCGCAGGTGGAGGATTAACCAAGTGAGCCACGGTGCCAGCCCCAACCCAGGCACTCTTAACTGACATCTTTATTACACTAAATGCCTGCCTTGTTTGCTTTAAATCAGGAATGGGTGTGGGATTTTGTCAGACTCTGTATCTATGTCAATTGACATACGATTTTTCATCTTTAACTTAGTGATGTAAATTATTATATATATCAGTTTTTCTGATGTTTAATCAACATTTGCAAAATCCCACTTGGTTGCAGTGTATAATTCTTTTTATACATTGTTGGATTTGATTTTATATTTTCTTAAAGATTTAAAAATCATTTTTTTTTTATTTTATTTTATTTATTTATTTATTTTTTTTTGACAGGCAGAGTGGACAGTGAGAGAGAGAGACAGAGAGAGAAAGGTCTTCCTTTTGCCGCTGGTTCACCCTCCAATGGCCGCCGCTGCAGCCGGCGCACCGCGCTGATCCTGGCAGGAGCCAGGAGCCAGGTGCTTTTCCTGGTCTCCCATGGGGTGCAGGGCCCAAGCACCTGGGCCATCCTCCACTGCACTCCCTGGCCATAGCAGAGAGCTGGCCTGGAAGAGGGGCAACCGGGACAGAATCCGGCGCCCCAACCAGGACTAGAACCCGGTTTGCCGGCGCCGCAAGGTGGAGGATTAGCCTATTGAGCCACGGCGCCGGCTTAAAAATCATTTTTTATTTTCATTTTATTTGAGAGAGAGAGACAGAGAAATTTTCCATCTGCTGGTTCACTCCCCAAATGACTGCAGTGGCCACAGTGGGGCCAGACCAAAGCCAGGAGCCAGGAGCTCTGTCTGTGTTTCCCCACTGGGTGTCAGGGACCTGGGTGCTTGAACCGTCATCTGCTGCCTCCCGGAGTGTGTGCATTAGCAGGGACTTGGAATGGAAGCAGAGCCTGGGACTCAAACTGGACATCTGATATGGGATGTGGGTGGCCCAAAGGACGTCTTAACCACAGCTGATGCCTGCCATGGGGGTTTTAAGTGACGCATTCATAAAAGGTATTTGTCTGTAGTTCTTCTTGTAGCTTCTTTGCTTGTGACAGGGTAATTCTGGATTCATAGAATGGGTTAGGAAATTTTCCTTCTTCTAATTTCTGGAATAGATTGTAGGGAGCTGGTATCATTTCTTCCTTAAATGTTTGGTGGAATTATGCAGTGAAGCTGTTTGGGCCCAGGGGTTTTATTTTGGGTAGTTTGTACTTACCCAGTTTATTTTTTTAATTAATTAATTTATTTTTCATAGGCAGAGTGGACAGTGACAGAGAGAGAGACAGAGAGAAAGGTCTTCCTTTTGCTGTTGGTTCACCCTCCAATGGCCGCCGCGGCCGGTGCACTGCGCTGATCCGAAGCCAGGAGCCAGGTGCTTTTCCTGGTCTCCCATGGGGTGCAGGGCCCAAGCACTTGGGCCATCCTCCACTGCACTCCCTGGCCACAGCAGAGAGCTGGCCTGGAAGAGGGGCAACCGGCACAGAATCTGGCTCCCCGACCGGGACTAGAACCCGGTGTGCTGGTGCCGCAAGGTGGAAGATTAGCCTAGTGAGCCGTGGCGTCGGCACTTACCCAGTTTAATTGGTAGAGCTGTTTGGTTTGTGTGTGAGTTTTGGAACTGTGTGTCTTTTAAAGAATTGGTCCGGGGGAGGCATTCGGCCTGGTTATTGTCGCCAGGTGAGACACCTGCACCTGGTATTGGGTCCCTGGGTTCGAGTCCCTGCTCCACTCCTGACCCAGCTTCCTGCTAATGTGCACCCTGGAAGGCAGCAGGAAATGGCCCCAGTGCTGAGTTCCTGCCACCTGTGTGCGCCATCTGGGTGGAGTCCCCTTGCCTGGCTTCTGCTGGCCCAGTCCATGCTTCTGTGGACATTTGGGGAGTGAAGGAGCAGGTGGATGATTGCTGTCTGCCTTTCAAATAAATTAATTAAATTTTTAAAAATAAGAATTCATTCATTTTATTTAAATTATCGCATTGGCCTAGAGTTCTTTGTACTATTCTTTTATTGTCCTTTGGATGTCTGTGGACTAAGTATTGATGATGCCTCTTTCATGTGTGGTCTTGCTTATTTGTGTTTTCTCTCATTTTTCTTGGTTACTGTGGTTAAAAAAACAGATTTTAAGATTGGTTGATTTTCTCTATTTTCCTGTTATCAATTTTATTGATTTCTGCTACAATTTTTATTATTTTCCTTCAAGCTTGCGGTTTTCATTTTTAAAAAATCTTGTTGAGGGGCTGGTGCTGTCGTATAGCGAGTAAAGCTGCCACTTACAGTGCCAGCATTCCATATGGGGGCCAGTTTGAGTCTCGGCTGCTCCATTTCCAGTCCAGCTCTCTCCTATGGCCTGGGAAAGCAGTAGGAGATGGCCCAAGTGCTTGGGCCTCTGCACCTCCATGGGAGACCCTGAAGAAGCCTCTGGCTCCTGGCTTTGGATTGGCCCAGCTCCAGCCATTGTCACCATTTGGGGAGTGAACCAGTGCATAGAAACCTCTCCCTCTCCCTCTCCTCCCTCTCCTCCCTCTCCTCCCTCTCCTCCCTCTCCTCCCTCTCCTCCCTCTCCTCCCTCTCCTCCCTCTCCCCCCTCTCCCTCTCCTCCCTCTCCCTCTCTCCCTCTCTCCTCTCTCCCTCTCTCCCTCCCCCTCTCTTTCTCTCTCTCTGCCTCTGCCTTCTCTAACTCTGTTTTTCAAATAAATAAATCAGTCTTTTAAAAAATAAATAAAAATCACGTTAAGCTTAAGCCCCTAAAACATTTAGGATATTGATTTTCTATATTTATTATATGCATCCAGGCACTACTTTGGTTACATTCTACACATTTTGATATGTAGTATTTTCACTT
The DNA here is from genome assembly GCF_051225735.1 of Oryctolagus cuniculus. Lineage (NCBI taxonomy): Eukaryota > Metazoa > Chordata > Mammalia > Lagomorpha > Leporidae > Oryctolagus > Oryctolagus cuniculus. Next base: position 11,846,582 of record NC_142878.1, on the reverse strand, counting down.
TAATTTAATTTATAAAGGCTTTAAACGATTTCTCTTGATAATTTCCTCTTTGGCCCATGTGTTATTTAGAATTGTGTTGTTTAATTAGTACTGTTAGGGGATTCTCCCTGCCTCACCGCTGTTGATTTTTTGTTTAATTCTGTTCTGATCTGAGAGCATGTTTCGTGTGGTTCCTGTTCTGGACACACTTGCTGAGATGTGCTTTGTGGCCCTGCACGGGCTCTGCTGTGGTGAGGATTCCAGGCCAGCTTGGCGACAACGTTTGCTGTGACCAGAGGGCGTGTTCTGTACCTGTCAGTCAGGCTGAGTTGATTGACAGCGGGATTGGAGGGAGCCAGCCGTGTTTGCTGTGAGTTCTGTTGGGGCGGTTTCAGGGGTCTCCAGCTACAGAGGTGGATTCTCTGCTTCTCGGCTCAGATGTTTTGATGCTGAGTTGTTGGGTGCAGGGCCATTTAGGAAGATGGCGTCTGTGTGAGGAACTGAACGCTTCCTCCTTCACGTGTGGGCCCGTCTTCTTCTTGGGCCCTGATAACGTCCCTTGGTCTGAAGTCCACAGAGTCTGAGGTTGGGATTGGCTGCAGCCTTCCCGTCCTGGAGTTAACGTGGTGTCTCACTGTCTGCCTTTACTCTGAACCAGGCAGTGCTCTCCGCTTCAACTGAATTCCTGGTGGAGACCGAGTGGAGTCTTTTTTTTTTTTTTTTTTTTTTGTAAGATTTATGTATTTATTTGAAAGGCAGAGTTAGGTCTTCCATTCACTGATTTACTCCCAAATGGCCACGACAGCTGAAGCTGAGCCAGGCCGAAGCCAGGAGCCAGAGCTTCCTCTGGGTCTTCCACGAGGGTGCAGGGGCCCAAACACTGGGACCATCCTCCGCTGCTTTCCCAGGTGCATTAGCAGGGAGCTGCCTTGGAAGTAGAGCAGCCGGGACTCGAACTGGTGCCCACATGGGCTGCTGGTGCTGCAGGAGTGGCTTTACCTGCTATGCCACAGCCCTGACCCTCCCTCTTCTGATTTTAACTGACCATTTAATATGATTTCTATGTATCTCCTCTCTCAATGTACCATTAATATCTCCTTTAATTTTTTTGGTATCTTGGAGTTTATAATATGTATTTTTCCTTTTCTGTATTTTTTTTTTTTAATTACAAAGAGGGGGTGACTTTGACAGAGAACTCCCATCTACGTTTCCACTCTCTGAATGCCTGGGACAGCGGCCAGGGCTTGGCTGGGCTGAGCTGGGAATGCAGCTCAAGTCTCTCTTGTGGATGGCAGGGACCCCCCACCAGAGCCATCGCCTGCTGCATCCCAGGGTCTCCCAGGCAGGCAACTGGAGTCACGAGCCAGAGTCAGGACTTGACCTGGGCACCCCAATAAGGATATGGGCATCCAGAGGGCTATTCCATACAAGGCACAATTTTTTAGCAATTTAATTACTTACTTGGAAAGCAGAGTTACAGAGAGAAAGAGAGAAACAGAGAGGGAGAGATAGATAGGGAAGTCTTTCACACACTGGTTCAGTTCCCAAATGGCTACAATGACTGGAACTGGGCCTGTCTGAAGCCAGGAGCTTCTTCCGGGTCTCCCATGTGGGTGCAGTAGCCAAGCATTTGGGCCATCTTCTTCTGCCTTCCCAGGCACATTAGCACAGAGCTAGATGAGAAGTGGAGCAGCCGGAACTCAAACCAGTGCCTATCAGGAAAGCTGACACCACAGGTGGTGGCTTTACCCACTGCTCCACAGCGCTGGCCCCTACAGGAGACATTTAAAAGTAACCTAAGCCCATCTTTAGGTGATACTGTACCTCTTCATGCTTGCTACAAGTCCTTTATCGCAGAATGCTCCCAGCTCCTCCTTCCTGTCCCTTGTGACATTGCTGACCTTGATTTCACGTCTCTGTAAACCACAGTAGCCTAACTCATTGTTACTATCACTGCTTTAAGTAAACACCTGTTTCTTAGATTCAGTAGGAGTAAGAAAAATAGAAACTTATCTTGCCTTCATTTATTCCTGTTTGGATATTCCTCTTATCCTTGTGTAGGCTCAGGTTTCCAGCCTGCACTGTTTCTTTCTTTCTTTTTTTCAAAGATTTTATTTATTTATTTGAGAGGTAGAGTTACAGACAGTGAGAGGGAGAGACAGAGAGAAAGGTCTTCCTTCCGATGGTTCACTTCCCAAATGGCCACAATGGCCAGAGCTGCGCCGATCCGAAGCCAGGAGCCAGGAGCCAGGAGCCAGGAGCCTCGAGCCTCTTCCCAGTCTCCCACGTGGGTGCAGGGCCCAAGCACTTGGGCCATCCTCCACTGCTTTCCCAGGCCACAGCAGAGAGCAGGATTGGAAGAGGAGCAGCTGGGACTAGAACCAGTGCCCATATGGGAAGGCGGCGCTGCAGGCGGAGGATTAACCAAATGAGCCACGGCACCAGCCCCTCCTGAATTGTTTCTTAAAGTAATTATTCTTGGAGATTTCTAGATTTTTGTTTTGATATCTGTCATTAAGTTTGGGAAAAATTGCTTTATTAACTCAAATATTTTTTCTTCTCTGTCTTTTGTCTTCTTTTGATATTCCAGTTCCATGTGTCATCTTTGTTATTTTTTTTTCTTATCCCATTTTTGTTTTCTTTACATTTCAGTGTGGGAGATGTAAGTTGAGTTTTCTTTTCCTTTGGCCATGTCAGTGAGCCGGTCATCCCTCTCTGTCTTCATCTCTTCTCTTTTTCAAACCTTTCTAGCACAGAGATTCTTGGTTAGACTTTGTCACTCTGTCTGTATTACTCATCTTTTCTCACACGTTGTCTTCTTTTTCCTCTAGAACCCTTACCATATTAATCAGAAGTACTGTAAGTTCCCAGTCTGATGATTCTTGAAACTGTGTCATACCAGGTCTGGGTCTGATGCTTGCTTTCTCTCTCCAGAATGTGATTGTTTTTTGCCCTGTTGCCCTTTGATATGCCTTGTAATGTGTTCTTCATTTTAAAAAAGATTTATTTTATTATTTATTTGAAAGGCAGAGTTGCAGAGATAGGGAGAGACAGAGAGAGACAGAGACAAAGAGACAGAGAGACACACACACAGAGAGACACACACACAGAGAGGGATTGTCCATTTGCTGGTTCACTTCCCATATGGCCCCAACAGCCAGGGCTGGGCCAGGCTGAAGCCAGGATCTAGGAGCTTCTTCCAGGTCTTGCACATGGATGCAGGGGCACAAGGACTTGGGCCATCTTCCACTGCTTTCCCAGGCCATAGGATTGGAAGTGGTGCAGCCAGCACCAGAACCAGCACCCATATGGGATGCCGGCATTTCAGGCCAGGGCTTTAACTTGCTGTGCCACAGTGCCGGCCACTATGCACTGATGCCAGCCCCATTGTAATGTGGTGGTCATCTTCTTTTTTTATTTTAAAGTTTTTATTTAATGAATACAATTTTCATAGGTACAACTTTAGGAAATAGTGGTTTTTCCCTCCATACCAGCCCTCCATCCCCCACTTCCATCCTACCTCCTACTCCTTCTGCCATCCCATTCTGCTTTAAGATTAATTTTTAATAAACTTTTTATGGAAGATAAACTCTATACTAAGTATGCATTTCAACAGTTTGCACACATACATGCATACAATGTAAAGAATACTGTGAGTACAGTTTTACAGTTAATTCTCATAGTACAACTCATTGAGGACAGAGGTCCTGCATGGGGAGCAGGTGCACAGTGACTCCTGTTGTTGATTAAACAATTGACGCTCTTATTTATGACATCAGTGATCACCCAAGGCTCTTGCCATGAGCTGCCAAGGCTATGGAAGCCTTTTGTGATCACAAACTCTGTCAGTATTCAGACAAGGCCACAAGCAAAGTAGAAGTTCTCTCCTCCCTTCAGAGAAAAGTACATCCTTCTTTGATGGCCCCTTCTTTCCCCTGGGATCTCATTCACAGAGGTCCTTCATGTAGGATAATTTTTGCCACAGTGTCCTGGCTTTCCATGCCTGCTTTTCCATCATGGGCTTTTCAGCCACATCCGAATGCCTTAAGGGCTGATTCTGAGGTCAGAGTGTTACTTAAAGCAATTGTCATTCTATGAGTCTGCTGTGTGGACTGCTTCCCACACTGGACATTCCCTCCTTTTTAATTCTGTCTATTGTTATTACCAGGCACTTGATGCTATTTATATGGTCTCTTTAACACCTGTATTGTGTTCTTAAAAGCCAGACATACTGCAGTGGGAAGTCAGAACTGGGGTAGGAGAGCCTTCAGCATGAGGGTTTGTGAATTGGGCTGTGTGTAATGCTTGTTGTGTCTGCAGGTGTCAGAGGGCTCCGTTTCTTCCAGGGTCCTTGTTTTTGTTTCCTGGCCTTGACTTTGGGCTGCCCCAAGTCCTCCTTAGAGTCTGTGTCTGCAGCTCTTTCAGCTTTAGTCCCCCACTGTCACCCTGGAGGCTGCTGGCACAGTTGTAAGATGTGAGGGCTGCTGGCCTGTAACCCCATGACTGAATCTGTCCTTGGTGGGCCTGTCCCTGGGCTGTGACCGTCATGTGTATTTCTTCTTAGGCAGATGTTCCTCAACATCTGTACTGCATGTCTCAGTATCCCCACCCTGGAGACGTCCTCAGCTGAAAATACACTCACGCACCTAACATGCTGTACATCACACCTCACGCGTGCCTAGAGCGCTGAAAACAAAAAGCAGAATGGTTGTGTGGATACCCTCGTGCAACACTGTAACCTCAGCAAGATCGTAAAGTGGAACCAGCCTGGGGACCGTCTGCGTGCTCTCCCCAGCCCTGTGGGGCAAGGCGGGGAGGACAGTGGGGCTGGGCTCAGAGACTGTCCTCGGGTGAAGTTGCCCTGGCCTTGGTTCTGCTGGGATCTCACAGGCATCTTTCCCCATCCTGTGACCCCAGCCCCAGGGGTGTTTCTTGGGTCTTCGTGGGGAGAACCTAGTGGGGATCCTGGAGATGAAGCCTGGGAAAGCTCAGAGGCCCCCAGGAGTCCCCCCTGCCCCGCTGTCACCCAGGCTGTCGGCTCTTGGTGCTGCAGGCTCAGGTGCAGGAGGGCAGACACTGGGGTGACGCTGCAGCCTCCCTTGTCTCTCCAGATTCCCCAGGGGCGGGTTTTAAACTTAGGTCACCAAAGAGCCCAGTAAAGCTGCATGGTCCAGCTTTCTCGTGTCGTCAGGATGGGAGCAAGAGCTTCCAAGCTCTGCAGGCTGGAGCTGAAACCCAAGTTCTTGCCATGCCTTGGATTTCCTGCATCCAGTGGTTCACTCCTCCATTGTCTGCCTTCCCAGCTCTGGCTCCGGGGCCTGGACCTGGCCTGTCTGTCCCCTCTGGTCTCTGTGCCCAGAAGGGAGCCTGCCACCTCCTGCAGGAATACCTCAGAAGCAGCGGCAAAGGAAGCCAGGCTGCCTGCTCCTCATGGCCGCTGGTTTGTCGGCTTTGTCCCATGCCTTGTGTTTTTGGTGAATTTGAGACTCCAATCAGCGGGGCTGCAAATGGGAGGTCCCCACATGACCTTAGCGGTGCGCAGAGGGGATGATCTGTCAGCTTTTCCCTGCAGGGCTGTGCCAGGGCTCACCTCTCTCGGGATGTGGTTGTCTTTCCTGAGAGGGTGCTCTGTGTCGGACTGGGTCAGGGTGGGACAGAAGGAGGTGGCTTTTGCACTGGTCAGCCATGTGTGGCTGCAGTGACACGCAGGAGACACATCCTGTCTGTCCAGGTCTGTGGGGTCTCCCTTCTCCTATTAAAGCCACCAGGATTCTGTCACAGGGGCTCCATCCCAATGCACTCATCTAATCTCACCGTGTTCCAAAGGCCCCGCCTCCAAACACCGCTGTCGGATCATTTGCTTCGGGATTAACCTGGGGTGGGAGGGGCAGACACTGTTCAGACCACAGCACTTTTCTAGGGTTGGGGCTGAATTCCGGCTGCTCTGTGCTCTGGCTGCAGACGAGCCCCTCCCCAGGTCCCTCTCCCATCCTGTCCCTGTCCTGCATCCCCCATGCTCTGCTTCCGGGGGTGCGATAGTGGGACTTCCACACATCCAGAACAACAGATTCGCCCCCGGCCTCCGCGTCTTGTGCATGATCCCACCGCACTGGTTCTGGTGAGCAGATTTGTCAACTGTTGCCATCTGTTCTGCTCTTAATTACAAGTATGAAAAATATTATTTTCCTAATTCCATCAAGGGAAGGCGGGGGTGGGGTGGGGGGTGGACACGTGATCGTAAAGACCGCAGTTCTGGAGTGGGGACGTGTGGATCTGCCACCCACCCAGTGGAGAGGAAGCTGCTGCAGTATTCTGAGCAGCGAGTTTACCTGGAGGGGAAACCGGCCCACTTACGTCCATATAAAATAGTGAATGGCCAGGCAGGAGGAGCTGAGCTGATGCTGGGACAGAGGCTGGGTCCCTGCTGCTCCCCGTGCCTCTGGCCCCGCCGTTAGAGGGTGGGAACGGGCTGGCGGGGGCGCACCGTGACCTGTTGCTGGTGCAGTGTTGTCCATAAGCAGGTGCATCTCAGGACTGCTTCCCCCCTCAGAAACCCCTAAGGGGCTGTCCACATTGGTACTGGGCTCTGAGTACTGAACGCTGGGCAGGTGGCATAGACGTGGCCGATGCTGTCTGTGGTTCTGAACTTGGAACTGGGCCAAGTTCTGAGCACACTGCACAGGCTCATGGCACATTGGAGCTTTGTGACTAGTGGGTTCTGTTGGAGGAGAAGAGGGTGCCATGTCCAAGACTCCAGTGTGGGGCCAAGGCCGCCATCACCCTGGGCCACCAGAGCCTGATGCTGCTACACACCAGCACTGAGACCCCCGGGCCAGGTGTGAAACGAGCAGTAGAGAGCTTCGTTGTGGCTGTCTCTGCCCCTGTGCCTGCCCTGGGGGTGAGTTCAGATGAACGCTGCAGCGGCCCTGGAGTTGGCTGTGGCTCTGAGTTCGCAGGCACAGTCTCACGCAGAGATGACTAGTGATTCTGGGGTCTCCTCCGAGCTTCTCGCTGCCTGGCTGGATGCTGACCTGTCTTGGAAGCGGTTGTGCAGGGAGGGCCCTGTGGGTGTCTCCGTCTCTCTTCTCTTGCCTCTGTCCTGGCCGGCCATGGTGAGTGGCAGGAGGGACAGTCTTGCCTCTGATATGTGGGCTGGCACTTTCAGGACCAAAGATGTGACCAGTTCTGTGTCTCAGGGGCCAGTGTGTCCCCCAGAGGTTGTAATGGCTCCAGCTGCAAGGTGCTGCTGCCTACACATTGGTGCATTCTGGATTCCTTTGTTCTTCTCGATGGTCCGTCCCTCTTCCCGTCAGGAGTATAGATGCAGATTGGCTGTAGCGGCCACATTCACAGAGCCCCAGGGCTCCCTGGCTAGGCTGTGCCACCTGGGGCAGGCAGACAGACCCCCAAGGAATAGTAATGGGAAGTACAGAAGTGTCTGTACAGGATGTGGACCGGAGGCTCTGATGGTGATGGCTGAGAGCCTGCCGGGGCTGGGAGCCAAGGAGGGGACCCAGGACCGATCCAGAGACAGGCTGTGCCCAGCCCTCTCTAATGGGGGCGTCCACTGAGCCTCAGCTTCCTCCTCCCAGTCTGTGAAGCGGGCGTGGTAGAAATGTGCATTTCACAGTCTGTTAGTACAGGAATGAAAGCAGTTGACGGAGGGGCAAAGCATCGCTCGGGTCTTCCTGGCCCTCCCTCCAGGCCCTCCTGTGGGTCACGGGCCTGCTGTGTGCTCCATGCTATCCTGAGGTCACCCTGCCCTCCCCCTCACTGTGTGCTCCCTCTGGGTGGGGTGGGGGTATCCTGCAGGGAGGGCCCTCAGTAGGGGGGTGCTCGCTGGGAACTGAGCTGGGTGCCAGGTGCCTCCTGTCTCTCTCTGCACATGCATGGCCGGGGGCTCCTGGCTCGGGTTCTGCTGGGAGGCAGGGCGGTTCCTAGGGTGTGTGTACTGAGCTGGTCGTGTTCAGGTGTGCCATCCACTGAGGGACAGAAACTGGTGGCAGCCCTTCCCATGTGACTGACGGTACGTGGCAGCACGGGAGGGCGCACTGCTGCTCACGGTGGGGCCCTGAAGCCCAAAAGACAGGGAGGTAGGGCCTCCTGGTGGCTGCTTGCTCTGCCTCTGCTGTTAAGTTCGAGGTTACTAGGAGCTGGCCACTGGGGTCTCCCACTGTGGACCAAGGCCACTGGACTGGGTCCCATCAGCTCCAGTCCTACGGCTTCTCTGCCATGGGGTTCCCCCCTCCCCACCCCCAGCTAGGGAAGTGTCCTGAAGCCATGGGCGCCGTGAGTTAGTTATTGTTAAAAGTTTCTAGAACCCTCGTGTTCCCAAGCTTCCTCAGACCCCGGGTACCCTGGAGGTCTCGCCAAACTCACGGTGTCTCTAGGCCACAAGAAGACCTAGCAGCTCTGTTTTCCAAGGGGTTAGGGTCACACCACATGGTATTTGTGTCCTAGCAACTTGGAAGGCAGGAGCTCCATCCGGGTCTCCCACGTGGGTGGCAGGGGCACAAGCACTCAGGCCGTCTTCCCCTGTTTTCCCAGGAGCATTAGCAGGGAGCTGGATTGGAAGTGGAGCAGCCGGGGACTTCAGTGTGGGACGCCGGCATCGAAAGCAGCAGCGCGGTGCCAGCCCCTGAAATGCTGATTCTGATAGGTTGCATTTGGCTCTGCAGTGAATGTTTGAAGCAATCGTGGGGAGAGGCTGTTCCACGCAGTGGTTAGGAGCCGCGCTCTGCAGCCGGATAGGCTGAGTTGGACTCTCAGTGGCACCTGCTGCACGCTGCATGTGCCTGGGCAGGTTCTGTGGCAGGGCTGTGGCTCAGGTCCTCATCTGTGCCACAGGACGGGCAGCAGCGCACCTGTGCAGCTGGGCCTAGCCAGCCAGCCTGTGCCCCGGGGAACTCAGGAAGGGGGTGCTGATTGCCCTGGGCCACCTTTCGGCCTTTCTCGAGGGGTGAGTGGGGCGCACGCGTAAACTTGGTGCTGTCATTTCTGGAATTTTCTGGGGCAGTGCTGCGTGTGGTTTGCTGCTGGCCCTGCAACTTCCCGCCAGTGCTGTGGCCTGCACTCCGTCCTCTCCTGGCCCGAGTTGGACCCCTGACCTCCAGGATGGGTGTGACCACTGGAGACGCCCTGGAGCACCAGAGGGACATGTCTGCATGTGTGGCCGCCCCTCCTCCCGCTGGGGCTTCCCTCGGCGCTGAGGCCTGTGGCCGCTGGAGCAGCACCTGGGCGACTTCGCTCCTCTGCAAGCCACACCTCCCCGGTCCTCAGCGGGGGCTTCTGCCTGGCTGGCTCCAACATGCTTCCAGCTCCCTCATTTGCAGATAGCGTGACTCACCCAGAATCACAGAGCGAAGCTAATGGAATCGAGGATTTATCAGTTCCCCCTTCCTCCCTCACCCGGGTCCCTGAGTTTCTGACAGTTCTCTTCCAGAACGAGATGGTTCCCCAAGGGAGGCCGCGGGGGTGCTTGTGCATCTGTCTGAGAGTAACACTGTGCCCTCCTCTCGTGCAGTGCGGTAGGAGCGCACACAGGCCCACGAGGTACCTTGAGACACGCCCCACCCCCGCGCCGTGATTGCCAGGGCCTGCGAGTTAAGCCACCACTTGCAATGCTGGCATCTTATATTGGAGCAGCGGGTTGAGTCCTGTTGCTCTGCTTCCTATCTAGTGTCCTGCTAATGCACCTGGGAAAAGCACCTGGAGATGATTTAAGTGCTCGGGCCCCTGCCACCCACAGTGGGAGGCCTGGATGGAGTTCCTGGCTCCTGGCTTCAGCCTGGCCCAGCGCTGGCCTGCGTATGAGTATTCAACTTGGCGTTACAAAGCCGAAGTTGCTCATCTCAGCATGATCCTGGCCACTGACAGTTACTGATGCGTGGAGCCACATTGATTCTCCCGGCTGTCTCATGGGAGATAACCACACTGATAGGACGATTTCGCATTGCAAAGGGGGAGAAGTTTTCAGTGTCTGTTTTTAGGGTTGCGGTGGTCAGCGCTGCGATTCCGCCCCAGGTATGGCTGTTGTTTTGCACACGCAGATCAGTGCAGGGAAAACACGTGTTTCCAGGGGCAGGTGCCGTGTGCACAGGCTCGGGTCTGAACCAGAGACAGCATGGGGGCAAGGACTGCGGGCCCACCCCTAAGCAGGCTGCCTGGCTGTGTGTGTCCAGCCTGGAGTGACCTGGGATGGAAGGTGCAGCGCCGTCAGCCCAGCCAGGATGGAGCTGCACGCTGTGCGGGTGCTTCTGCATCGTGAGCTTTCATTTTGTTTGTCCGCTCCTTTATTTAGCTCTTGCTTTTTGTTCCAGCTCGGATTCCAGTGTACAGAGAGCCTGTTATTCAGAGGCTGTGGCAGGCAGAGAAGGGTGCCCACAGGTGTCTGCGTGGGCTGTGAATCTGTTGCCTTGCAGGCAAAGGTGGCTTTGCCAGTGTGCAAAAGGGTGGGGTCCCCAGGGTGGGCCCATGTCACCACAGAGGTCCTTCCAAGAGGAATGCTGAGTGGCCAGGGGAGGCGGGGCGTGAGGACAGAGGCAGGGGTTGCGGGAACGCACTCTGCAGATGAAGGCAGGGCCCACAGGCCAGGGAATGCAGGAGGCTCCAGGAGCCGAGAACAGCCAGGGAGCGGCTGTGCTACTGGAGCCTCCGGAAAGAGCCGGTCTGGTTGGCACCTTGATGTCAGCCCAGCGAGACTGCCTGGGTGTCTAGTGTGTTGCTAGAGCAAGAGTGGCACAGACTGAGTCATTGATAAAGGAAAACAGTTTCTGTCTCTCAGTCTGGAGGCTGGGAACCAGCATCTGGCAAGGGCCTGCTTGCTGCTTCCTCCCGTGGTTTGGGGATGGCAGCACGAAGACTCGCCCTTCCCTCGGGAGCCAGTGACACCGCTGCACCACTGGGGGCACTTGTTCAGACCTTGGCCCCCGTGTTGGTGAATTAATTCATTCCTCCCTCCCTCCCTCCCTCCCTCTCTCTCTCTCTCTCTCTCTCTCTCTTTCTCTCTTTCTCTCTCTCTCTCTCTTTCTCTCTCTCTCTCTCTCTTTTTCTCTCTCTCTCTTTCTCTCTTTCAAGATTATTTGTTTGAAAGGCAAAGTGACAGCAATGGGGAGACAGAGCTCTTCTCTCCACTGGTTCACTTCCCAACTGGCCGAGGCCAGGAGCCTAGAACTCTGTCCAAGTCTTGCACATGGGTGGCAGGGACTCAGGCAGTTGGGCCATCACCTGCTGCCTTCCCAGGCGCATTAGCAGGGGGCTGGATCAGAAGTGGAGCAGCTGGGGCTCTAACTGGCACTGTAATGTGGGATGTGGGTACCTCAAGCCGTGGCATAACCCACAGCTCTACCACCCTGGCCTCATCGGTGGTCGATCTCTGGACAACAGAACCAAGCTGGTCAATCGGTGTGTCAGGGTCTCTGGACTTTCAGTTGGTTGTTACAGCAGCCATAGGCTCTCACACCAAGACCTGGTGTCCAAGCCCAGGATGGGGTCAAGATTGACCAGTTGTTTTTCCTCCCAGGCTCTGATTTTGCTCCAGTCTGGCGCATCCTCCTCCTTTTGTGAATAGCACGAGCTTATTTTGGTTCTCAGATCTTCTTCCTGCAGATGGTGCTGGCTGCTCTACTGGGATGATAACTGCTGGGCGATCATCTTGGGGGATGGACAGCAGCTCCGTGGAGGTGGTGGGGGGGGATGAACCAGGACCTCCAGCGGCTCCCTCGGACCCAGCCCCAGGAGGCTGTGGCTGCTGTGGGTGTTGTGGGCAAGCATATAAGCTGTGTGCCAGCCACGTTCGCTGCCCGTCCTCATGGTCATGGCCCCATGGTTGTGCAGGTGGACAGAGAGGCCCCTTGAGAGGCCGTGGAGCCAGAGCCATCAGGGAGTTGCATCCTCGCCCATCTGCCCTCTGCCTGGGGTCCGTTGGGCTGTGTCTAGGCTCGGGGCTGAGCTGGCTGCCCCCAGGCCTGGCTCTGCAGGCCCCCTCATTTCTCTGGAGCAGTCCCCCTAATGGGGCTTGGGGCACGAGCAGCCCCCATCAGCCACAGTGGACAGGCTGGTGGCACAGCATTCTGGTGGCCCCGAGCTCCCTGCCTCTGGCTGCCTACAAATAAGCCTTCAATCAGAGCTGCCTGGGCTTCCTCCCCTCTCCTCTGGACACCACAGCCACAGGGTGCGTCTCACTGGGAGCTCACCTTTGGCTTAATGCTCAGCACGGGTCCAGCCACAGCCCATCGATGCGTCTTCCCTCTAAAGGGCTAATGTGGGACGTGGAAATGTTCCGTGCGGATGGCATCCGTCAACGTGTTTATAAATACAGCAGCTGCTCAGGGAGCAGCAACCAACCGAAAGAATCAGCAGAGAGCGGCTCAGAGCTGAGCTGTTGGCCTGCTCTCTGCCCCATGGGGTGCTGGGAGCACGGTCTCCCCATGGGGACAGAAATCCTCGCACCGTCTGGGGAGGTGGGGGTGGTTGTCTGCACACAGAGAGTTCTGCTGCTTTCACGGTGATTGGCACACGTGGGTTCAGAACGGTGCCACTGGACAGGGCTTGGCTCCTAGGCAGGAGGGGCTGTCCTGCAGCTCACAGAGCCAGGGTTTTGTAGGTCAGCAGGTCCAGAGGGTGTCTTTGGGGTTTGCGCCTCGGCCAGGGATCTTTGTGTTGCCAGCACTTCCGGTGAGTCCTTTATGTTTCTCTACCACAGTGGCAACCTCCCAAGGCCCCCAGCCCCCGTCCCCACGATCAGTTATTTCTGAAACAAACACAGTTAAAACTCTCGGACCCTGAGACCGAGGAAGGGTCTGCCTTTTTCTGGGAGTGCTGGCTTCACCTGTGCCTTTGCTGTGCCGTGGGGCTTGAGGACTGGGTAGGTGAGGGGAGGCTGCGTCTGTGTGGCGTCTCCAGCGCTGGCCCTCGGCCCACGGCGCCCTGGTCGGCTCTGCCGGCTGCTGTGTTTCACAGCCGCTCCTCTGTGCCCTGTAGAGTCCAATAACGATTCGGATTTCCGTTCCTTGTTTGTGTCCTCTGTGTGTCAGTGTCTCAGTGTTTCGTGGTCTTCCGGGACCTGTCCTGTGATGATAGGCGGGACAGACGTACACACGAGCACTGTGTGTGCTGTGCGGTCTTGGTTGTGAGGGGCTTCCGGCGTCTGTGATACCCGTCCCCTCCAGCAGGTGGAGGAAGCAACGGGGCTGGGGATGGGCCAGGGTTGGGCCCTCCTGGATCCCCCCTGGGCCTTGCACAGGGCCAGGCACAGGAAGTGTCGCTGAGTGAGAGGCAGGGAGGTCGTGGTTGGCTTCGGTCAGGGTGTGTGTGAGACAGGCTGCATGGTGGCTGTCCCCCTGGGGGCAGCCGGCCAGTCCAGCTGGGAAGTGCAGTGGCTTAGAGCTGTCCGGCTGTGGTGCAGGGCTGGCTTCGTTTTATGTATTTCGTGTCCTGCTCAAGTGTGCCCAGGTGGAGGAGGCGGAGGGAGGGAGAGAAGGGGGAGGGAGGAGGGCTGGGCAGCAGGCAGGTCACCCAGTTTGCGTTGCTGTCAGACAACCTGCTGCGCGCCTGCAGCCCTCGGAGAAGCTGCCACACCACAGAGAGGCTTGGGCAAGGGTGCGTGTGCGCACCTGTGTGTACCGTCCGGGCCGGATGCTGGCGAGGAGCAGAGCTTTGGAACACCACTCAGTGGAGGCAGCGCGTGAGAGGCAGAGTGGCTCCGGGGGCAGAAGCCCTGAGGTGTCTGCGGAAGTTTCCGGGGCTTCCCAGTGGGGCGTGGACAGGTGTGCCCACCCGGCCCCTTGGAGCACAGGAGAGTCCTGCTGTCGGGGTCAGGCATGCCTTTCCATGGCTTTCCCCGCCTTGTGGTTAATCGGCTGAATTTTGGGAGTTTTGGATTGAGAGAAGAGTGGCAGATAGTGCGGGGGTTCATTCCTGCAGCCGACTCACGTGGCCTCCTCTCAGTAACGTCTCACACCCGGTGGTGCATTTGGTACAACGAAGCAACCGGCCTGGGCATGTTACTGGGACCAGGCTCCACACGATTCCAGTTTCCTCAGTTTTTTTTTTCTTTTAAATTTGTTGGATTAAATGATGAAATGCTGCTGCTTCTGCTTCTTTTTAAAGAAAGCTTTTATTTAATGAATATAGATTTCATAGGTACAGATTTAGGAATATAGTGGTTCTTCCCCCCATTCCCGCCTTCCACCCCCACTCCCGTCCCACCTCCTACTCCCTCTGCCATCCCATTCTTCATTAAGATTCGTTGTTAATTATCTTTATATACAGAAGACCAACTCTGTACTAAGTAAAGATTTCCATAATTCGCACCCTCACAGACACACAAAATATAAAGTACTGTTTGAAAACAAATTTTACAGTTAATTCTCATAATACAACTCATTAAGGACAGAGGTCCTACGTGGGGAGCAAGTGCACAGTGACTCCTGTTGTTGATTTAACAATTGATACTCTCATTTATGATGTCAGTGATCACCCGAGGCTTTGCTCAGTGTCGTTTGCTGTCCCAAGGTCCCATCCGGGCTACAGCACCACATCTGGCCACCGTGTCTGTGCTTCCTCTGGTCTGTGACAGTTTTTCAACTTTGTTGGTCTTGATGACTTTGACAGTTTTGAGGCGCTCAGGTCTGGTGTTTCGTAGAATGTGCTTCAGTTCGGGTTTGTCTGTTTTTTTTTTTTTTTAAACAAATTTAATTATTTGAAAGTAAAGCAATGTGGGGTGGGGAGATAGAGATAGATATCTTACATCCACTGGTGCATTCCCCGATGGACACAACAACCAGGATTGGCCCAGGCTGGAGCCAGGAGCCCAGAACTCCATCCAAGTGTCCCATGCCGGTGCTGGGGCCATCCATTTGTTGCTGCTTTCCCAGGTGCATTAGCAGGGAGCTGGGTCAGAACCAGAGCAGCTGGGACCCAAAGGAGTGCTGTGATATGGGATGCTGGTCTCACAAGCTGTGACTTAACTCACTGCACCGCAACACTGGCCCCGTCTGATACTTTTTCATGACTAGACTGGGTTAGGGGTTTTTTTGGGAGGAAGATAATGGAGGTGAAGTGCCATTCTCAACTCCTTGTGTCAGCATTACATGTGATCCAAGTGATTTGTCACCATTGATGTTGGCCTGGGTCTCCTGGCTGCTGCGGGCTTTGCATAGCATAGTACTCTTTTTTTTTTTTTAAATAATGTATCTACTACTAATTTTTTAAGATTTATTTATTTATTTGGAAGGCAGAGTTACAGAGAGGCAGAGAGGCAGAGAGAGAGAGAGAGAGAGAGAGAGAGAGAGAGAGAGAGATCAATCTTCCATCCTTTGATTCATTCCCCAGATGGCCACAACGGCCAGAGCTGAGCGCTGATCCGAAGCCAGGAGCTTCTTCTGGGTCTCCCATGCGGCTGCAGGGGCCCAACGACTTGGGCCATCCTCCACTGCTTTCCCAGGTCACAGCAGAGAGCTGGATCAGAAGTGGAACAACTGGGATTTGAATCGGTGCCTGTTTGGGATGCCGGCACGGCACTGCAGACAGCGGCTTTACCTCCTATGCCACAGCACTGGCCCCGCCTAGAACTCTTGAGAAGGGCGTCACCATCCACAGCCCACATTTAGTGGGTGGGAATTGGGCTTCCCCTTCTTGGTGGTGGCGTATCTCTGTCAGTTATTGGGAGTTTTCTCTCTGGGAGACTTCTCTGTTCCTCCCCATTTATTATTCAAGCATTGGTTTCATGGATTCAGGGGTAATTTGATTGTCGCTCACATTGTCCCAGCTCTGGATGCCGGGAGCGCAGCTTGGCTGCTTTCTGCCCCGTGGTGAACTTCTGCATTTCCATTTTTTTGAGCCCTTCCGTACTCTGACACGAGATGCTCAGGCTCATCTTGTATGTTGCCCGCCTCAGCCTTAACATCGGCCATTTCTCCAAGGGTCCTGGGCTCCCTCTGTTGAAGAATGGGGTTCAGAAGCCGAGGTCCGTGTGCAGCGAGTGCTTGGGGCTGTTGAGGTGCCATCGCTGCCTGGCCCACCCACACGGCACTAGGAAGTATGTGTGTGTGTGCGCACCAACCCGTGTATCCGTGCACAGCTCCCCGCACTTTTTGAGTGCGTGGCCTCGTATCATAGCCACACCCTGGGCCTCGCCTCCTGATCACACGTGAGAGCTATGTCTACATGGCCCAGTGTAGGAGGGAAAATGTGGCCAACTGACTGTGTAGACAGTCAGGGAAATACTTGGAAGGCTGGAAGACATTTCCCAACTATACAGAGGGTACAGAGAATAACAAGACCACGTGGGTCTCTACCATCTGGTTTAGGACATGTAGCATGTGTGACTGTGACCCACCCCTCTGGGGATGTCCCTGTGAGACAGCTGAAAGGAAATGACTGTTATTTTGGGGGTCGTTTTTAATTTGTATTCTGCATATATGTCTGAATAATACATTTTATTGTTTTTGCATATGGCCAAATTTATAAAACTTATAGTTTGGGTGGGTGTTTGGCCTAGCAGTTAAGGTGCGTCTAGGGATGGTCACGCTGCATATCTGGAGTGCCTGGGTTCCAGTCCTGGCTCCGCTCCCAACTCCAGCTTCTTGCTGGGGCAGACGCTGGGAGGCAGCAGGTGATGTCACGTAGCTGGGTTCCTGCCAGCCACATGGGAGAGACCCAGATGGAATTCTGGGCTCCTGGCTTCAGCCTTCCCAAGCCCTGGGCTTCGTGGGCGTTTGGGGAATGAACCAAGGGATGAGAGCTCTCTCTCTGCCTCTTCAATAAAACTAATTTTAATAGATGACATTTTACTGTGTACGTGCAACTCGGATCTTCAGTAACCGAGGATTTTGCCTGTATTCCTCTTCTTGCCAATCCTGAGAAAAGCAAGAGTCGCTGTCTCTGTGGCGTGGATGGGTAAACGGGTACCTCGTGGCTGTGATGTGGTTTTTGCCAACTTCTAGCAGCTCATGAGAGCAAGCTCGCGTTGGGGTCTTCAGAACCCAGGCCTGTGTGAAGGTTGGGATCCCCCAGGGTGGGCAGAGCAGATGCGTCTCCTTGGTCCCTTCCTGGCCCCGGGGCTCCCTTAGGGCCTGGAGGTCCCACCTTCTCCCGCAGTCTGGTGTCCCAGGCTTTTTTCGGGTTTTGCTGGCCCTGGAATTTCTGATGCAATGAGAATGCATGTAGTTGGCTCAGACGTCTGCCCCCACATCACTTCCTACGGTGTCTGTGCCATTTCCTTCTCTCTCCTCCCGGAGCCTGGAAAGAATGTATCTGGCTCCAGAGGCCTCGCACCGCCCTGGTCTCAGCACCGGGCTCCATTCTGGCCTGCGGCACCATTTCCTGCCCCCTGCACCTCCAAGCGGCCTCCTTTCTCTCTCGTCTTAGAGAGCGCGAAGTGTCCGGCTCCCACTTCCTCCTCTGGCTGCTGCGCTGATCTGCTTTGTTTTGCTGCGGAAATTCTGGAAGGAATCGTCCGTACTGGCTTTCTCCGAGTCCTCCCCTCCATCCACTTCATCAGGCTTTCACGCCCGCGGCTGTTGGCTTCTCCTGGCTCTGTTCCCAGCAAGGCCGCTGAGACCTCCAGCTCTCGGAATTTGCCTCTCAGCGGCCTGGCCAGCAGTGTTTGGCAGCAGTGGCCTCTCCCTGGCCTGGCAGTGCCGCGTGCTTGGGATTCTCTTCCGGCTTCCCTGGATTTTGCTCAGTCCCCCTCCTTAGCTCTGAGCCTTGGGGTCTCCCCGGGTCAACCCCTGGACCTCTTCCCTTCTGTCTGCCTTGCATGTGGTCTCATGGCATTAGATATCATCCGTAGGCTCCGGAACCCTGAATTCGTATCTGAGCTCAGGCCTCTCTCCTGAAGTCCACATCAGTGTATCCAGTTGGCCACGTGCTGCCTTCCCTTGGAGAGCTAAGGTGCAGCCACGCTGCGGGTGCCAGGCTGTCACTGATGACCCCTCCTGCCCTGTCCGCCTGGCTCACCCCTCCACATGCCTGGGCCGTGGTCTCAGGCTCAGCCTTGACTCCTGTCTTTGCCTCAAAGTCCAGGCTGTTCAGAGCCCCAGCCCGATTCGCACCTGCACTGTTGCTGTGCGCCGTGAGCCTGTTGGCAGTGCTTGCCCCAGCTGGCCCAGGCTTGCTGCACTGTTGCCCTGCTGGGCTCGCTGCTCCTGCCCTGACTCCCCGCTTCCCACCCAGGCTTGTGTCCAGAGAGCAGTTGCTTCAGAACATGAATCAGATCCGCGACTGTCCTCGGGCCAAGTCCCTGCAGCACCCCGTCTCGGAGTACAAAACAGAGGCCCGCGCTCCAGCATTTGTCTCTGCCTTCGTTTGCTAAGACTGCATCCTGCAGAGCTCTGCCTGGCTGGCGTCATCACCGTCCCTTGGGTGGTGACCAGAGCCCTCGCCTGGGAGCCCCTCCCCATGTGGGAGCGCCCCCCGGGCTGCCTCTGGAGCCTGTGTGCTGGTGTTTGTCAGTGTCCGTCTGGAGCAGAAGCCAGGAAGCTCAGGGCCTGGCGCAGGCTCTGGTGCTTGGTGTGGGGCACAGAGGCACAGCTCACACTGGAGAGTGGGGTCTCCTGCACGTTTGCCCTGGGTTCTTCACGTGCCTCCCTCTGTGCTGGAGCAAAGTCAGGAACTTCTTGCCCTAGCATACCCTGTGTCTTCAGAACCCCAGGACCCCAAGAGCTGGCCTGTTGGCCTCTGGATTTCAGTCCGGGAAGAGGCCCTTGCCCTGACTGGCATGTGTGTGGGCTCTGACTCACGAGCTTGGCTCATCTGCACTCGGGGAGCCTGGCGGGAGGTCAGCTCCCACCTCCTCCCACCACCACCCATGCTGAACCCGGTCCTGGGGCCTCTGTGAAGGCTTCAGCCCTGGGCATCCTGGGGCTTGGGCTCCCTTCTGTGAGATGGGATAGGATTTGCCCAGAGCCTCCGCGCCACCCACTGGAGCAGTCGGGATGCCAGCATTGCAGGTGGCAGCTTTTACCCACCATGCCACAGCGCTGGCCCCCCAAAAGCATTTCTCTTCACTCCCTAAGACATCCGTACATCACAGTCTCAAACAGGAGCTGGGGAACCAATTTCTTCACTCGTTAGTGGTGATGTGTTCTGTGCAGTATTCCATTTGGTTAGTGAATTCCCTTCATGAGCGGCCAGTGGGTTCCTGCCAGTCCGTGGGCCCCAGATCCCCAGACCTCACTCAACACATCGTACTGAAGCGACCTGAGGGCCCGCCCAAGGACAAGTTGGTGAATTTGCCCAAGAGCTAAGACGTGGAGTCCTGTCTGGATTCCCAGAAGCTTTTTAAGGCTTCTCATAATTAATTCTAAAGATTGTGCCATTGTGGCTCATTTAAATTACCCCAGGAGGATCATCATTCCTATTAAAGAAATTTTATTGTTGCTGCCCACCTGCTCTATTTAGGGAAATGCATCTTTTGTGGTGTTTCTTCTGGGTAATTAAGAGGGTCTGAGAAGTTGTTTTTATAGTCTTTGATTTAACTGTAGGTAACAATGAAGTTAATTTAAAAAGCCAGTTCCATCTGCAGGAGCGTACAGTGATTTGAATTGCACAGTGTTCACGAAAGCACTGGCCAGGTGCCTGGGGAGACTTGCTGGGCACCGGGGGGCACCAGGGGGTCCTGGGCCAGCTCCCTCTGTGCTCCTGCAAGGGCAGAGCTGTCGTGATAGGTGAGGGAGGCGCCCCCCCTTCCCACCCAGGCATGTTTGGGACAGAGCTTTGTGCTCAGGCAGGCGTTGGTGCTGTCTCTTGGCTACTTGCCGTGAGAAATGCCATCTTGGGCCTTAGCCCACTCTGTGGACTCAAAACTTGCATGGTCACAAGACCAGGGGTTTCCCACCTATTACAGCTGGAAGTGGTTTTTTTTTTTTTTTTTTTTTTTTTTTTTAATAGGCAGAGTGGACAGTGAGAGAGAGAGACAGAGAGAAAGGCCTTCCTTTGCCGCTGGTTCACCCTCCAATGGCCGCCGCGGCCGGTGCACCGCGCTGATCCGATGGCAGGAGCCAGGTGCTTTTCCTGGTCTCCCCTGGGGTGCAGGGCCCAAGCACTTGGGCCATCCTCCACTGCACTCGCTGGCCACAGCAGAGAGCTGTCCTGGAAGAGGGGCAACCGGGACAGAATCTGGCGCCCTGACTGGGACTAGAACCCAGTGTGACAGCGCTGCAAGGTGGAGGATTAGCCTAGTGAGCCGTGGCGCCGGCCTGGGGTAGAGTTTTTGACCATCAAGCCAGGTATGCCCAGCAGCACAGACCCGGAACGGGGTGGTGACCAAGATGCAGGCACCGTGGAAGGACTCAGGGATGCAGAAAGGCAGGTGGGGCCCTTCCGCCCCTGGGGACTGGCCTCAGAGGCAGGCACATGGCATTTCAGAAAGGGGGGAGGGGCGCGCTGTGGGGCTGGAGGTAGGGACAGGGAGGGCGGCCAGGTGGGCAGGACGTCCCAGCAGGAGGAGCTGCACAAGGCAAGGTGCAGAGGCAGGAGGACCGCAGAGGTAGACCACTGCCTGCTGTCTGGGGCAGTGGGCGCTGGCCAGGGTCTGGAAGACTTTATGCCACAATCTTAGGTCTGTGGACTTTATCTAATGGATCGTGGGAGTCGCTGTGAACTTTTACCTTTTGAAGCTGTTCAACGGTGTGTGACGTAGAATTAAGGTAAAGCTCACCATGGGAACCGTTTCACCTGTACAGCTCCGTGGTGGTGAGGGTTCGTGTGGTTGGGCCGTCGTGACCACCCCCATCCCAGAGCCTTTCCTCCTGTGACAGTGAAACTTGTACTCAGCGAGCACAAACTCCCACCCCCTCTCCCAGTCCCTGGCAGCCACCATCCTGCCTTCTGTGAACCTGCTGCCTCCAGGGACTTTTTTTTTTTTCTAAAGATTTATTTATTTATGTGAAAGAGTTAACAGAGAGAGAAAGAGAGGCAGAGAGAGAGAGAGAGGTCTTCTATCCACTGGTTCACTCCCCAGTTGGCCGCAACAGCCGGAGCTGCGCCGATCCGAAGCCAGGAGCCAGGAGCTTCTTCTGGGTCTCCCACGTGGATGCAGGGGCCCAAGGACTTGGGCCATCTTCTACTGCTTTCCCAGGCCATAGCAGAGAGCTGGATTGGAAGTGGAATAGCCGGGTCTTGAACCAGCGCCCCTATGGGATACTGGCGCTGTGGATGGCAGCTTTACCTGCTGTACCATAGCAGGCCAGGTGCCTGGGGAGACTCGCTGGGCCAGCTCCCTCTGTGCTCCTGCAAGGGCAGAGCTGTCATGTTAGGTGAGGGAGGCGCCCCCCATCCCCACCTAGGCATGTTTGGGACAGAGTTTTGTGCTCAGGCAGGCTCCGCCCTCCACCTCCCCCCAACCCCTCAAGGCAGTGAGCCCCTCAGGTGTTGGAGTGGTTTCCAGACAGGCTGGGTTGCCTGGGAATTTCTCTGCAGGGGAGTCCCTGGCCCGAGAGTTAATTATCAGCCGTAGATGCTTTCATTTTGCCCGCAGCACACAGCTCCGGCTGTGGGGCTCCACAGGCTTAGGGCACCTGTGCTGCCCAGTGCTCGTCAAATCCAGAGCCCGTGTCGGCTTTAGGAGACAGCCCTGGGCTCTGTGGGCCTCATTACACTTTCAAAGCTGGTCATTGTTTTAGCGTCTGTTTCCAGTGTGTGTTTTTTTTATGCATAAGTGCCTTTTTTTTTTTTTTTTTTTGAAGGCAGAAAAATTTCCAGAGCTTCTTCATTTGGCTGAAGTCAAGCTTTTAGTACTGCTGTGGTGGTTCAGTATTTATTCATGAAGCACATTTTTTTAAAAAGATTTATTTATTTGAAAGGCAGAGTTACAGAGAGCTGGAGAGACAGAGATCTTCCATCTGCTGGTTCACTCCTCAGATGGCTGCAATGACAAGTGTGGGGCCAGGCTGAAGCCAGGAGCCAGGAGCCAGGAACATCCTCTGGGTCTGCCACGTGGGTGCAGGGGTCCAAGCGCTTGGGCCGTCTTTGCTGCTTTCCCAGGGGCATTAGCAGGGAGCTTGCTTGGAAGTGGAGCAGGCAGGACTTGAACCAGTGCTCATGTGGGATGCTGGCACTGCAGGCTGTGGCTTAACCCACTATGCCACAGCGCTGGCCCCCAAAGCAGACATTTTTAAGTGTGCCTCTCCACAACAGGATTTTTCAACTATACACAAAAGCAGACCGAATTGTGCTGCCCCGAAATTCATCTGTTGAAGCCCCAAACCCCAGAAATGGGACTGTGTTTGGAGACAGGTCTCCAAATGAGGTCATCAAGATGACCTAGTCCAGTGTGACTAGTGTTATACATTAATGTTAGCCGTCACAAAACACACTGAACACCGGAGTAAGGGAAAGGGTTTATTGAGGAATACCCAACAGACCGGAGTGAAGGGGCGGTGTAGGGAAAGAGAGAGAGTATAAGAGAGAAACAGAGAGGAGAGGAGCTAGCAAGGAGAGAAGAGAGAGAAGAGAGATGAGAGGAGCTGAGAGAGAGAGCCAAGAGACCAGAGAAGGAGGCTAGAGAGAGGAACCAAGAGGGAGAGCGAGCAGGAGAGAGAACCAAGAGAGCACGTGTGCAGGAACAGGCCCTTTTAACTTTGCCTGAGGGTGGGCAGGGAAGCTGGAGCAGGGAATCCCATTAGGATGGGGGTGGAGCTTGACCACAGAGGTTGGGCCATGTGGCCACCTGGCTCACACTGTGCCAGTTTCCTTTTTTTTTTTTTTTTCTTGACAGGCAGAGTGGACAGTGAGAGAGAGAGACAAAGAGAAAGGTCTTCCTTTCGCCGTTGGTTCACCCTCCAATGGCCGCCACGGCTGGTGCACTGTGGCTGGCGCACAGTGCTGATCCGATGGCAGGAGCCAGGTGCTTCTCCTGGTCTCCCATGGGGTGCAGGGCCCAAGCACCTGGGCTATCCTCCACTGCACTCCCTGGCCACAGCAGAGAGCTGGCCTGGAAGAGGGGCAACCGGGACAGAATCCGGCGCCCCGACCGGGACTAGAACCCGGTGTGCCGGTGCCGCAAGGCGGAGGATTAGCCTATTGAGCTGCGGCGCCGGCCGTGCCAGTTTCCTAACAACTGGTGTCTGAACACGGGCGCCCACTGAGGGATGACCACATGGGCACAGGTGCACGCGTACGGGGAGGAGGCGGTGCCAGCCCCCGTGCCCTGTCTGCGGCTCCAGCCTCAGCAGTTCCAGCTTCCACGCCATCTTCCCGGGCTGCCCCTGCGGTGCTGGGAGCGTGGGGTATGCGGCTGCAAGTGTGGGCAGTGCCTGTGCTGTGAGGCTTCTGTTCTGTGGGGCCTGGGGACGTTCCCAAGGTCAGGCTAAGCCGAGAGCCCTGCGGCTGCGCCTGTGCACGCGACGTCTGTCTGCCTTAAAGCCCGCGCTGGGACACAGCAGGTGCACACGCAGGCTCGGCAGCATCCTGGGCCCACTGGTTAGGAGCCAGGGCTTTATGATATAAGTGGGTGCCTTGGTGAGTTTTGTGCTGTGATGGCAAAATAACAGAGGCTCCGTCCCTTATGACGGGAAGAAGTTGATGTGGCTTCCGATTCTGGTGGCTGGGAGGTCCCACAGTGTTACCAGTATTCACATGAGGGCCCCTGGCCACATCACTGTAGGGCAGAGACCCAGAAATGGAACTGGCCATGAGCAAAAGGGCCAAGCACCTTTTAACAGCCCACTCGGCGAGAGCTACTCCACTCTCCTGCCACCAGCATTAATCCCTTCCAGGGTAGCACCACCAGAGGCCTCATCCCTCCCACGAGGCCCCATCCCTCCCACGAGGCCCGCCTCTGAAAGGTTCCTCCACGTCTCAACATCACCACACTTCAGCTACACCCAAACGGGGGTGCATGACAGTGGAACGGGACCCACACCCCTCACTCTTTGCCCAGGCAAGGCCCAGCTGCCACGGGGAGCGGGTGCAGAGCGCCCTGAGAGCCCGCTGGGCCCCGGAGGCCCCAGGATGCAAACATCACTCATACACAACAGCGACAGGCGGGCTGATGCATCACACGGGGCAGTGACTCACTTGCTTACCGATGGATGCGTCTGCGATGCTTTTAGATGCCAAATCCCCGTGTGCACTTAAAAATACTCCGCTGAAAAGCACGCCGAGTGACGGAAGCCAGACGTGCAGGACTCTGTATCGTTAAGTTCCATTTCTAGGACTTTTCAGGAAAAAGCCTCGTTATAGGGACGGAGGGCAGAGGAGTGGTTGCTTAGGTGTGGTGGTGTAAGTGGAGGTTGGCTGCAGATAGGCGTGGGGGTGATACACGTCCTGACCATGCCTGACCACTAACTGCATAGGCTCCCTGGAAATCACCCCCACTACTACTACTTTTTTTTTTTTTTTTTTTTTTGACAGGCAGAGTGGACAGTGAGAGAGAGAGAGAGAGAGAGAAAGGTCTTCCTTTTTCCATTGGTTCACCCTCCAATGGCTGCTGTGGCCTGTGTGCTGCCGCCAGCGCACCGTGCTGATCCGGAGCCAGGAGCCAGGTGCTTCTCCTGGTATCCCATGGGGTGCAGGGCCCAAGGACTTGGGCCATCCTCCACTGCCTTCCCGGGCCACAGCAGAGAGCTGGACTGGAAGAGGGGCAACCAGGACAGAATCCGGTGCCCTGACCGGGACTAGAACCCGGTGTGCCTGTGCCACAGGCGAGGATTAGCCTAGTGAGCCGCAGCGCCAGCCCACCCCCACTTCTGGTGGGTGAATTGTGTGGCACCTCAGGTTGTATCCTGTGGAGACCCTGAGGACCGCGCGGCTCAGCTCTGTGGGAAATCAAGGAGGGCTTCTCGGAGGAAGAGCGCTCTGAGTGGGCTGTGAAGCAGGGAGTGTCTTTGGGTAGAGAGCGAGTGGGAGGGGGTTCTGGTGGAGGAATAGGATCGCGGGGGAGATGATGGTCAGATGGAAGAGGCTTGTCGCAGGGGAGAGTCGGGACACGGAGGGGACTCCCGCTCAGCAGTGCCCAGCTCTGGCTGCACATCCCGGCCTCCTGGAGGCTGGTTCCGAAACTTGGGGCCACACTGGCTTCCTCGGCTGGGAGCTACTTGGCCCGAGGATAGATCTTGGACATCAGTGGTTCTTTAAAACATATTTTTAAATGAAGGGGTACTCTAATTTTATCATTTCTCAGCTGGAATTCTTCTATAAAGAGATCCCCCCCCCCCCCGTCATCCCTTTCTCTGGTCATCAGCAGGGTGGTTCACAGAGAAAAGGCGGGAGGACGAGGTGTGTTCACGTCGTCGGTTGTTTTTGAGGATGAGTTAGTGTCCCGCGATCTTCCCGAGGTGACCGGTTCGTTTCTCAAAGTCGTTCTGAGCTCGTGGGCCTGAGCTCGTGGGCCTGACCCCTGCCCTCGGCTTCAGGCTCGGATTGCTCACCTCTGCCAGCGCAGGGGCCCCAGCTCGGCTCCCGAGCCCCGTGCGTGGGAAAGCAGTCGTCTGGCCTTCGTCATCCCCTGCCTTCATTCCAATGATGTCGTGTCCGTTTCTCACCCCTGGCTGCCCTGTTGCTCATTCCGGGTTGTCGGGGAGGTTCTCCCGTGCAGCTCCGACTCCTGGAGCCCGGTGGTGTGATGGGGTCTTCGCGAAGGCCACCTCCCCTGCTCCCGGGGCCATGCAGGGACCTAAGTGGGCTCCAGTCTGTTTCAGCAGCTGCCCAGGGGCCTTTGTGGCGATCCAAGGTTGATAACCAGGGGCGGGGCGGGAAGGCTGATGAATGGGTGCTGGTGTACTGAGGAAGTAGACAGGGGTGCTGTGAGCGCAAAGACGACCCGATTTGGTGCCTTCAGTGAATGAGGGAATGCATGTGTGTGTGTTTTGTGTTGAGCTGAAATTTGGCCCAAGCTGGTCTCTGTATTTGAGCAATAACATTCAGCCCACGGTGGCTCCCGTATGCAGTGACCTGCAACCCAGCTTGAAGAACAAGAAAGCTGAGCCTAACCCAGATGTGTAGACTGGTACCTGAGCCACTGAGCCCAGCCAGTCCCAGGCTGCCGCTGCCACCACACGCCCAATAAGGCAAATGCCAAACCACTCCAGTCGGCCCAGCCCTCAGAGCATTTCCTGTTCTTCCTCTTCCCCTGGTTATAAATGCTGCTCACCAGTTGTGGGGGGGAGGGGCATTTTCAGCCGTCTTTGGGCTGGAGTACTGCGTAGTTCTAGAATCTTCTTTGCATCTTTAAACTTAAACTGGTCTTGAATTTGTTTTTTTTTTTTCCAATAGTTGGCCACCAGGTTCATGTTCTTTTTCTTTTTTTTTTTTGACAGGCAGAGTTAGACAGAGAGAAAGGTCTTCCTTTTCCGTTGGTTCACCCCAAATGGCTGCTACGGCCAGCGCACTGCACCAATCCGAAGCCAGGAGCCAGGTGCTTCTCCTGGTCTCCCATGGGGTGCAGGGCCCAAGCACTTGGGCCATCCTCCCCTGCCTTCTCGGGCCACAGCAGAGAGCTGGCCTGGAAGAGGAGCAACCAGGACAGAATCCAGCACCCCAGCTGGGACTAGAACCCGGGGTGACGGTGCCTCAGGTGGAGGGTTAGCCAAGTGAGCTGCAGCGCCGGCCAGGTTCATGTTCTGAAGCGCACTCTCTGCCTGTTTCTTGGTTTGGCTTGATGTGGTGATGTGGATTTTCAACGGGCAGGTCTTTTCACAGAGTTGGGGAAAAGGATCCCTTTCGTTGGCGAGGGGCTGTAGGACCTGACGTGAAAATGACACAGCCACTGGCGCCGCGGCTCACTAGGCTAATCCTCTGCCTTGCGGCACCGGCACACCAGGTTCTAGTCCCAGTCTGGGCACCGGATTCTTTCCTGGTTGCCCCTCTTCCAGGCCAGCTCTCTGCTGTGGCCCGGGAGTGCAGTGGAGGATGGCCCAAGTGCTTGGGCCCTGCACCCCATGGGAGACCAGGAGAAGCACCTGGCTCCTGCCATCGGATCAGCGTGGTGCGCCGGCTGCAGCGCGCTGGCCACGGCGGCCATTGGAGGGTGAACCAACGGCAAAGGAAGACCTTTCTCTCTGTCTCCCTCTCTCACTGTCCACTCTGCCTGTCAAAAAAAAAAAAAAAGAAAAGAAAAGAAAAGAAAAATGACACAGCCGAGGCCTTCAGGGGGCGTGGCCCAGGAGCTGGGTGCTGTCGCAGACTCCCTTCCAGAAGGGGGTCTCGCCCCATGCTTGGCACCTTGCCGAGGCCCCAGCTGCAAGTTGCCATTTGGCTGTTTGCACCCCAGTTGATGGGTGACAGGTGGACGACTGATGAGAGGACCCCCTCCAGGTGTTCCAGGCTACACAGCTGGCAGGCACCAGAGATTTGAACTCGGCTCTAACTTGAGAAGGGGCTGAGTTTCTGGTCACTTCCCAGGGGCTAGCCATGGCCAGGGCTTACGGCCCACATAGCCTGACCATGATTGGCAGGGCAAATCTGAAGGAAGCTTCGTGCTCATTGTGGTGGTTTTGGGGTGACCTGATGTACTCTTTTCTTTTGAAACAATTGAAGAATTATAGGAAGGTGCAAAGAAATGTTTGGGGGGTCCCATGTTCCCCACGGGGCATCCCCTTTTCATGTTAACATAACTGCAGCGCAGTGGTAGAACCAGGAGATAGCCATTGGTATAGCCATCGGCTCTCATTCAGATTTCGCCAGTTACACATATACTAATTTGTGTGTGTGTGTGGGTGTGTGTGTGGGTGTGTGTGGGTGTATCCCAGAAGCTGCATGCGTAGCTTTGTGTGACTGCCACCACAGGCAGGATATGTCCCCGTGCTGTCACCAGAGGACTCCCTCATGCCACCTCTTTGTGGCAGCAAACGCTGCCTGTCCCGTCCTTCCTGCCCTAGGCAGCCTCTGTCCCCCGTGTCTGCTGTGTGCTGGCTCACGTATGTTAGATGAGTGGAATCTGGCGTGTGTGCTTGTGGGATTGGCTTTTGTTTCTCAGCGTAGTTGAGGCTCGCTCAAGTTGTGGCACGTGTCGATCATTCATTCCTCTGTATGGACAAGTAGCATCCCCTGTGTGGATGCCGCACAGTTGATTTAATTGTTTACCCTTTGTAGAATGTTGGGTGGTTTCCAGTTTGGGGATTATTATAGATTGTTATAGATACAGCTGCCATGAACATTCATGTACAAGTTTCTGTGTGAAAAATTATTTTTGTTGAAAGGCAGACAGACACACACACACAGACCTTCCATCTGCTGGCTCGCTCCCCAAATGCCCCAAACACCCAGGACTGCACCAAGGTGAAGCCGGGAACCAAGAACTCAGCCTGGGTCTGTCACATGGGTGCCAGGGACCCAAGCACTTGAGCCATCATCTGCTGTGTCCCGGGGTGTGCATGAACAGGAGGCTTTTTTGGAAGTGGACTAGCCAGGACTCGAACCAGGCACTCCAGTGTGGGACGTGGAGGTCCCAGCTCGGCGACTTAACTCCTGTGCCACACACCCACCTGTGAAGACAGGTATTTATTCTTCTGTGATTAATGGTGTGCAATTGCCGTGCTACATGATAAATCCATTTTTAGTTTCAAAGGAATTGCCAGACAGTATTTCAGAATGTCCATGTTGTTCTTTCCCACTAGCAACGCGTGAGTAACCCTGTTTCTCTATGTCCTGTGCTTTGTTTCAGTCGGTCTCGTAGGTGCGTAGGGATAGCTTGTTCTGGTTTTATGTTGCATTTCTCTAACAGCTCATATTGGACATCTTTTTTTTTTTCTAAAATATGTATTTATTTATTTGAAATGCAGAGTTACAGAGAGGTAGAGACAGAGAGAGAGAGAGGGGGCTTCCATCCGCTGGTTTACTCTCCAAGTGGGTGAAACAGCCAGAGCTGGGCTGATCCAAAGCCAGGCGCTTCTTTCGGGTCTCCCATGTGGGTGCAGGGGCCAAGGACTTGGGCCATCTTCTACTGTTTTTCCAGGCCATACCAGAGAGCTGGATCAGTAGTGGAGCAGCCGGGACTCAAACTGGCGCCCATATGGGATGCTGGCACTGCAGGTAGCGGTTTTACCTGCTACACCACAGCACCAGGCCCTGGATATCTTTTAACACGGTGATTTGCCATCTGTGTAGGGGCCTTCTAAAAGCTCATGGAAAATGATAAAGTGATGAATGGGTTTCAGAGATTTTTGTACTAAAATAAATTTATTTTTTATTATAAAGATTTATTTATTTATTTGAAAGTCAGAGTTACACAGAGAGAGGAGAGGCAGAGAGAGAAAGAGGTCTTTTATCCGCTGGTTCACTCCCCAATTGGCCACAATGGCCAGCACTGTGTTATCTGAAAGCCAGGAGCTGGGAGCTTCTTCCAGGTCTCCCACGTGAGTGCAGGGGCTCAAGGACTTGGGCCATCTTCCACTGCTTTCCCCAGCCATAGCAGAGAGCTGGATTGAAAATGGAGCAGCCAGGACTTGAACTGGCGCCCATATGGGATGCTGGCACTGCAGGCTGTGGCCTTACCCGCTACTCCACAGCACCAGCTCCATAAATTTTTCTAATTTCATTTCCCCATGAACTTTCTGGGTTATCCTCATGTGTCCTGTTGGGTGAAATCCCATTCAAAACTGTTGCTCATTCCTACTTAGATTGTTTAGTGTCTTACTGTTGAGCTTTGAGAGATTCTTCATATGTTCTCGATTCGAGCTCTCTGGTAGATTTGTGACTTGAAAACAGAACACTTTTTTTAAAGATTTATTTTATTTATTTGAAAGAGTGACAAAGAGAGACAGAGATCTTCCATTGCTTCCATGTTTCCATCCCTAAATGGCCACAAGAGGCAGAGTCGGGTCAGGCCCAAGCCAGGAGCCAGGGTCTCCCTCTGTCTCCCACATGGGTGTAGGGACCCAAGCACTTGGACCATCCTCTGCTGCTCTTCAGGCCGTTAGTAGGGAACTGGATTGGAAGAGCAGCCTGGACTCAGACTGGTGCTGTGATTCGGGATGCTGGCATTGCAGGTGGCGGCTCAACCCGCCGTGCCACAACGCTGCCTTCCAAAGCAAATGTGTTTAGTTTTGATGAGGTCTTTTTGTGGGTACTGTTTGGTATTAGGTCTGTTCACCTAATCCTAGGCCTCAAAATTATCTTCTTCTTCTTTTTTTTTTCCCTAGAAGTTTTATAGTTTTGTGTTTTACACTTAAGCCTACCATCCATTTTGAGTTCATTTTGGTATAAAGTGTGAGGTTTAGGTAAAATTTCTTGGATTTCGCCGGCGCCGCGGCTCACTAGGCTAATCCTCCGCCTAGCGGCGCCGGCACACCGGGTTCTAGTCCCGGTCGGGGCGCCGGATTCTGTCCCGGTTGCCCCTCTTCCAGGCCAGCTCTCTGCTGTGGCCCGGGAGTGCAGTGGAGGATGGCCCAGGTGCTTGGGCCCTGCACCCCATGGGAGACCAGGAAAAGCACCTGGCTCCTGGCTCCTGCCATCGGATCAGCGCGGTGCGCCGGCCGCAGCGCGCCGGCCGCGGCGGCCATTGGAGGGTGAACCAACGGCAAAGGAAGACCTTTCTCTCTGTCTCTCTCTCTCACTGTCCACTCTGCCTGTCAAAAAAAAAAAAAAAAAAAGAAAAGAAAAAAAAAAAGAAAAAAAAAATTTCTTGGATTTCTACAAAAGTGAGCTCAGTACCTCCAGCACTATTTACTTGAAAGACTGTGTTCTCCTTCGCCCAGTTACTTTTGTTCCTTTGTCAGGGCTGCTGATAAAAGATGATAAGTGTCTCATTATCATCTTTGGAATGATTATAAATGCTATTACTACATTTTAAAATTTTGACTTCAACTTGTTTGTTGTCAGTGTGTAACCGTTGATTTTTGCATGCTGATTTTGCATCCTGCAGCCTTATCAGACTGTGTATCTTTTTCTCAGTCCTGTTTGAACTGCATCCCATGAATTTGGTGTGGTCGTTTTACTTCGGTTCTATGTATTTGAACATTTCCTCTTTGATCTTGGATTTTTCAGAAGTGTGTTAGTTAATGTATAAGAATTTGGAGATAAATAAATAGTCTCTCCATTGCCGTTTTTGGGGTTGACTCTGTTTTGGTGCAAGAACGTGCTCTGTGTAGCTTCAGCTCTTCCAAATTGGCTGACGTGCGTCCCGTGAGCCAGGCCGCCATCTGCCTTAGTGCACGCTCGGTGTGCGTGCTGCTGTCATCCGGTCTCGTTCCGCAGATGCCTCTCGGTTCCTGTTGGTCAATGACACTGCTGGCTGCTTGTGTGTCTCTTCTGTGGTTCTCTCCATGGTTAAGAGTGGTTCTGCAGTCCCCAGGTGTCACTGACTTGTCTGGTCTCTCTGGCTTGCTCGGCCTTTGCTTTGTATTTTGGGGACCACTGTGGGAGGAATGCCTGCACAGGGCTGCTGTGTGTTCCGAGGTTGGGCTTTTCAGCATTGTGTAAAATCCTGGACTGTCCGTATCCATTTTCTATAATCGGAGGCTTACTTTATTTAGCATTAATGTTCTCCTTTTCGTGATCGGTGTTCGCGTGACGTGGATTTCCCACGCTTTCCGTCCACCAGTGTGCTTATGTTGGAAGTGAGTTTCTTACAGGAAACAGTTGGGTCATGCTCTTTATCCACTCCTCCGATTTCTTTCATTTGGTGCGGTTAGACCGTTTGTGCTTCGTGAGGGCTCACGTCTGCATTTCATGACTTTCGTCTTCCGTTCCTCATTCCTCCGTTTCTTTTGCCCTGCCTCCCTGCAGTTACCGAACATCGCTCCCGGGGTGGCTTCCCGCAGTGTCCAAGTCCCTGTTCTGCCCGGACTTTTGCTTTTCATGGTCTCCGTCCTGCTTGATGCTGATGCCGCCACCATGAAGTCCCCAGCCCAGGGCCAGTCTATGGGGTCACACCACCCTGCACCCCAGTGTTTACCCCACTGCTGCCGGGGGCAGAATCCCTCCGGGCATCCCCTCTCTCTCGCCTTGCCTGGCTTCCCCAGGAATCGCCCCTGGTTGGCCTGGGGCTGCCCCATTGGCAGGGTTCCTAGGCGCCCTGCCGCCTCCCTGGTGTCTCCTGCACGTGTTGAGACCAGACAGGACTCCAGGCTGCTGGCGGCTGGTTCCCAGCTGGCTTGTGTTCCTGGGTTTGTGGGGACCCACTGTCATCTCATCTTTGGGTGAATGCTTTCCTGTGCTGTAGATTTGGGGGTGCTGCGTGGCTGCTGTCCTTGTTTTACGTGGGCGTTTAGGGAAGTGTAACAACCGTGCCGCTCCCAAGCCTGCTGCTCCCCAGGCCTTGCCCAGGGCTCTGCTCCCGCCTGTTCTCTGAGTAGGCTGCAGTGGGGTGCCTGTCGCTCAACATCCCCTCATGTGCATCACGGAGAAAGATGGTTTGGGCAAAAGAGGGAGAGAAGGAGGCAACATCTGGCTCTACGTGGAGTGCGGTGTTCAGCCGACACATGGTCAGAGGCTGTGACTGGAGCCCAGGGAACGTGGGCCCTGGGAAACTGTCTGCTCCACATACAGCCAAGTGCTCAGAGCCCTGGGGAGAGCCGGGGGTGGGTGGCGGTGTGGACACTGTGTCACCAGTGGTGCCGTGTGGCTTGGGCGGTGCTGGACGCTGCCTTCCGCAGGTTGCTCCAGTGTGTGGGCGAGGCCTCCTCATCCCCTGAGTGTTTTCCTGTTGTACAGTGGTGGCCGTCAGAGTCGTTGTTATGTGTAGGTTGGGTCTTTTCAGGACCTCATCGCTGGTTTATGTGGCTGAATTACCCAGGACTGGGTCGTTTAGGAAGAAAAGAGATCTGATGTGGCGCGTGGTTCTGGAGTCCCCGGGGCATGGTGCTGGCTTTTGCTTGGCTGCTGGTGGAGGCCATGTGCTGTATTTTAAAGATTCATTCACTCATTTATTTGAAAGTCAGAGGTTTAGAGAGAGGAGGGGAGACAGAGATCTTCCATCTGCTGGTTCACTCCCCAGGTGGCCACAGTGGCCGGGACTGGGCCGGGCCGAAGCCAAGAGCCAGGAGCTCCATCCACGTCTCCCACATGGTTGGCAGAGGCCCTGAGTACTCAGATAATTTCCCACTGCGTTCCCAGGAGCATTAGCAGGGAACTGGATTGGAAACAGAGCAGCTGGGACTTGAACCCACGTGGAATGTCAACGTTGCCACAATGCAGGCTATGGGAATCAAATTTCAACCGGAGTTTTGGTGGAGACAAAGCACATTTAAGCCACAGCCGTGTCAGCAGACCGTCTGTCACTCGTGGAACAAACACAGAGCTGTGGGAGGGAACTGCACCAGAGTGTCCGAGAGCTGCAAACTGGGTGGCACCCATGGCCGATGCCGTTGTCTCCCTGTTCCGGAGCTGGAGTTCAAGATCAAGGTGCTGGCAGGGCTGCTTCCTTCTGGGGACCGTGAGGGGGCGTCTGCTCTCGGCCGCCCTGGCTGTTGGGTGGTTGCTGGCGTGCAGAGCCTGCTCGTTCCAGGTGCTGCTGTCTTGGCTGGTGTCCGTATTGCCCTTGTCCTGGGGGGTCAGGGGCACGTGGGAAGCCTTGGCACCGCGGCCTGGTGTGGAAGACTGACTCTCAGGGAAATCGTCGGGGGCGTGTGGGTGTTGATGTCAGATCTGCTCATGTTCTGGTGAGATCCAGCTGGGTGTGGTGAGCTCGTGCCGCCCCTTGGGTGGTTCTGATTAGGCCGGTACAGTCCCCATGGTTAAGGTGGACCGAGAGAGTGCCGGCATAGGTTTTCAGGTGATGTAAGCAACTGTAACTCCTTATTTCAAATAAAAAATGAAATAGCTTCCCATTCTGCTTGGGCTCTCACAGCGGAGATGAAAGGAAACGCAGGGCGAGTTTGGAAATGCGTCCCTGTGGGATGAGCTGGTGCTTTGCAGCATCCCGGCCCGCGGCCGTGCAGAGGACCGAGTGCCGCGTGGGGTGCTCCTGGGTGCTGGCGCCCCCTCCCGGGAGCCTGACAGGACCGACTGCCACGTGGGGTGCTCCTGGGTGCTGGCGCCCCCTGTAGTGAGCCTGACAGAACCGAGTGCCACGTGGGGTGCTCCTGGGTGCTGGCACCCCCTCTCGTGAGCCTGACAGGACCGACTGCCATGTGGGTGTTCCTGGGTGCTGGTGCCCCCTCCCGGGAGCCTGACACAACCGAGTGCCATGTGGGGTGCTCCTGGGTGCTGGCACCCCCTCCCGGGAGCCTGACACGACCGAGTGCCATGTGGGGTGCTCCTGGGTGCTGGCACCCCCTCCCGGGAGCCTGACACAACCGAGTGCCATGTGGGGTGCTCCTGGGTGCTGGCGCCCCCTCCTGGGAGCCTGACAGAACCGAGTGCCATGTGGGGTGCTCCTGGGTGCTGGCGCCCGCTCTTGTGAGCCTGACAGAACCGAGTGCCATGTGGGGTGCTCCTGGGTGCTGGCGCCCCCTCTCGTGAGCCTGACAGAACCGAGTGCCACGTGGGGTGCTCCTGGGTGCTGGCGCCCCCTCCCGGGAGCCTGACAGAACCGAGTGCCATGTGGGGTGCTCCTGGGTGCTGGCGCCCCCTCTCGTGAGCCTGACAGGACCGAGTGCCACGTGGGGTGTCTCTGGGGTGCTGGCACCCCCTCCCATGAGCCTGACAGGACCGAGTGCTGTGTGGGGTGCTCCTGGGTGCTGGCGCCCCCTCCCGTGAGCGGAGCTGGCAGGCCCCACGTGGGCGCTCAGAGGTGAAGTTCCTGGAATGTTCCCATGTGGGTGTGAAAGGCTGCACTGGAGAGGGGGTGGCACTTCCGCTGTCGGGGGTGTTGTGTCTGCCCAGGAAATGCCAGCTCCTCTCGCGGGGGGCCGGGTGTGCAGAACCTCCTGGCTGGGCAAATGCATCCATTTCAGACACACACTGGGGCCTTTCACTGCCTGTCGAGTTGGTCCCGGGCAGCTCTACCTCCTGTTATTCCTTTTTGTTCTGGAATCATAATGAACTCTTCCCGTATTGTGCACGACCTGAATACCACAATGCAAATGGCCCGGCCTGGCACAAAGGCCTGTGCTGCCGCTCTTGGAAACAGCACTCAGAGACGCATGCTTTCTGATTCCTGTGATTATTTATTAGTGTGTAATCTATTTTATAGAATATCATAAATAATATACACGAGGACTTCAAAAAGGACAATGGAATTAAAAAATAAGTTTTCTTTTTGTGCAAAAGGGTTGTGAGGTTCATAAAAACACAGGGTCTTCAAAAAATTCATGAAAATGCATATTATGAAAACATTATGCATGGATTTCAAAATAATTTCATGCCAAAATAAACAGTTCCAGCCCCTTTCTATGTTATATTTGTTGATAGAGTAAAAATCGTCCATTAAAATGATGGGTGGGGTAGGAAGGCAATGAGAAGAGAGAGGTGGGCTTCCCGAGGCCTTGCAGGTGGAGGGCAGAGCCAGAGGGGCGGTGAGCCCCCGACACGAACACGGGCCTCCCCACGCGCCCAAGGCGACAGAAAAGCAAAAACCCCCAAACTTTGAAAACAGGAAAGAAACAGACCACAGAATAAAGACAGCACGAACACACAGAACTGGGGCCACAGGCAGAGGCCACGGCCACGGCCACGGCCACGACCACGACCTGGGACGTCCTGCTCCCGCACTTCCAGGTGGTTCTCTCGGGGACGCCTGGCTCTGTGTGGTGCACAGGAACATCCTGGAGACAACGTGACCCAGAAAGGCTGGAAACACGGGAGGATGCACCGCGCCATCACAGCCAACAGGAAAGAAAAAAAAAGAAAAATCAGGGTTTTCATCTTGATTTCAGCCCCAGTAGAAACCGGCCAGACGTGTGAGTTTAAGGAGGGTGCTGTGGGCCGCCACTATAGCAGTGTGGCTATAAACGCTGCATGTGGCATTGCTGTGTCCACAGAGCAGACACCAAGGGGAGATGGAGAGACGTGAGATGCGTCAGCACCTGCGCAGGTGATCCCCGTCCAGGCTGACACGAGTCCGGGGGACAAACGTTGCCCCTGCAGGTTCCAGGCTTTGGGCCATCGTGATGGAGAATACAACTTCGCTTCCGGACCACATGGGACCTTTGTTAGGTTACAGAGAAAACCTCGGTAAGTCCTGTAACACAGGAACCTCTTTCAGTGACCATCATGTGGTAAAACTAAAAGTTAATCCTAGAACGGAAGACAACAAGGCCCTACAGTGTGGAAAATGGCAAGGTGACGCTTCGTGAAGTACGTTCTTGGTTGAAAGGAAATGTGCAAGCCCCAGTCGCATAGAGAATGTGATGATGCAGATATATGAGTCCATGGGGGTACACATAAAGCTGTGTACACATAAACACGTGAATTAAACGAACTCAACATGTTAGAAATAACCCAATAAGCTGAGAACAGAAGCACAGCACTGAGAGTGAAGCTAGAAAATGACGAGTGAGAAAAGAGAGCGAATAGAACTAACAGGCACACAAAATACTGATATTTAGAAGAAAAGCCAAGTGGCCAAAGCTCTAGGTAATTACGGTGCGCACAGAGAGCAGGCAGCCAGCAGGGAAGTAACCGCCCATAATGCACACTTCAGAGAGAGTCATTAGGAGCCACTTGCACAAGGCCATGCACATAGATGTGGGGACCCGAGTAGAAAGTTTTCCCAGGGAAAATATTACATGGCCAGCCTGAAAACGGAAGGCACAAAACGTTTAAGCGAACCGATTTCCACTGGAAAAAAAATAGAGAAATCACCCCCTTCCTGGGAAAATTCTATCAGATAATCTAAGTGCTACTTAAATAATTCCAGAACACACAGAAGAAAGATAGAAAGCAGCTCCACACCGCTCTTTCTTGGGAATATTGATGGCAAATCCCAAGCAAAGTGTTCGTGGAAAGAATCCCTTTGAAAATGGCTGGGGGACAATGGGGTAGCCATTTGGGAAAAGGTAAAATTTACTTGATATCGTTTATTATATATACCAGCATGCATTTCAGATGGCTCCAGAACTAGAAGTAAATGCAGGTAAATTCTTCTGTGATCTGCAGATGCCTAAAATATGACCCAAAATCCAAAAACCATGCTAGGAAAGGTACATTCAGTTGTATTAGGAGACAGACTCTTTCATGTTAAAGGGGAAACACCAGAAACAAATAGAAAACCAGACAATAAACCGGAAGACAATATTTGTGATTCATGTTATAAACAAAGCTTGTTTTTTAAAAATAGTAAAACGAGTGGCAAAATGTCCAAAACCCAGTGGAAAATGGGTGAAAGATGAGAATGCATGATATTCAGAGAAATAAGCACAAATGGTCTTCTACGTGGGTGCTGGCCCGTGGGGTAGCAGGTAAAGCCACGGCCTTTGATAACAGCATCCCATATGGGTGCCGGTTCAAGTCCTGGCTGCTCCACTTCTGGTCCAGTTCCCTGCTAATACGCCTGGGGAAGCCGTGGAAGATGGCCCAAGAGCTGGGGCCCCTGCCATGTGGAGACCTGGAAGCAGCTCCTGGATTCTGGCTTTGGCCCAAGTCTGGCAGTTGTAGCCAATTGGGGAGTGAACCAGCAGATGGAAGACTGACTGACACTCTCTCTCTCATAAGAAATAAATTTTTTAAAAAAGTAAAAGATACAGTTTCTCCCTTGTCACATTGACAAAAATCCAGGTTTGACGGTGCCCCCTGCTGGTGAGGCTGAGAAGCAGCTCAGCTTGCTCTGGCCCCTGGAAGATAACAGGCCGAGTGGGACCCTGGCACTGGCGTTGGTCCTGGCATTGGCGTTGGTCCTGGCTCAGCCATGCCCCGTGCCCTCTTTGTGAATTTACTCAAGGACAACATCCCACGCCAAAACCTCAAGCACAGGGAGGCCTTACTTTAATAGGCATTTTTCATGTTTTCCAATAATGCAATAGATTTTTTAAAATAAAGTTTCGCTGTGGTTTGGGTGTGGTTTGTGCCTTGGGGTCTCATGTGCAGGAAGCTTGGTCCTCAGTGTGGCAGTGAGAGGGGTGGTGAGGCCTCTCGGAGGTGGGGGTGCTGCCCCTGGAAGGGACGAATGTCATTCTTGTGGGACCCCAGATCCTGGGAGAGCCAGTCAGGCAGGAGCAGGTCAGGGGACTGGCCCTATGGCCTAGCGGGTAAAATGCCGGCATCCCATATGGGCACTGGTTTGAGTCCTGGCTGCTCCACTTCCAATCCAGCTCTCAGTTATGGCCTGGGAAAGCAGTGGAGGATGGCCCAGTCCTTGGGCCCCTGCACCTGCATGGGAGACCAGGATGAAGCTCCTGGCTCCAGAATGGCACAGCTCCGGGCTTTGCGGCCATCTGGGGAGTGAACTAGTGGATGGAGGACCTCTTTTTCTCCGTCTGCTTCTGCCTCTTTGTCATTCTGCCTTTCAAATAAAATAAATGAATCTTTGAAAAAAATAAAAACAAAGGAGCAGGTCAGGCCTGTTCCCACGCTCTGGCTGCCCTCCTTGCCATGTGGTGGCTCTGACAGGCACTCCCGCACTGGATGCCACCAGAGGCCCAAGCAGTGGATCTACGAGACCTTGGACTCCACCCTCCCCCCTCCACCCTCCCCAACTGGGTCCTACGCAAGCCCCTTTTCTTTACGAAGCACCCACTGTTGGATAGACACACGACACAGGTCTTGCATTTCCTGCGTGAGACTGATGCCAGGTGTCTGTGTTTGGCTCTGCCAGGTGGCATCTCCTTGGCGATGACCTTTTCTGATTGCCGTGCGTGTCTTCGTTTATCTTGCAGCCACCTTGCTGAGTCGTTTGTGGAGTCTGGATTTTCCCTGTGGGCAGCGTCCTCTAATCCCAGCCCTGTAACTTCTCCCTGTCGTATCTCCTTGGTCAGGAGTGATGGGGCAGCGTTAAGCAGAAGCAGCAATGCTGCGGATTCTTGGCTTGACCCTCCCATTCCTCACATTCTGCCCTTAAGGATAGCATTTGCTGTGGCTTGGGGCAGACCCTCACTTTCTCTTTTTTTAAGGATTTATTTATTTGTTTGAAGGGCAGAGTTACAGAGAGGCAGGGATTTTCCACCCACTGGTTCACTCCCCAGATGGCCACAATAGCCAGAGCTGCACCGACACGAAACCAGGAGCCAGGAGCTACTTCTGGGTCTTCCACACAGGTGCAGGGGCCCAAGGACTTGGGCCATCTTCCACTGCTTTCCCAGGCCACAGCAGAGAGCTGGATGGGAAGTGGCGGCCATATGGGATGCTGGCACCGCAGGCAGTGGCTTTACCCACTGCACCACAGAGCCGGCCCCAGACCCCCACTTTCTTAAGGAAGCGCCTTTCCAGTCCTTGTTTGCCAAGGCCCTCTTCCCCTCTTCCTTAAACATGACTGCGTCAGAAATTAGCATTTTATGAAATGTTTTTTCTGCATTGATTGAGGTGACCTGTCAGTGTGACCGGTTATGTGACGCAAGATGTCAGTCCTGGGATAAGTTGCTGGGTTCGCTCGGCTGAGGTCTCACCGAGGGTTTGTGCACCTGTGTTTATGCGAGTTTGGCCTACGGTTTCCTTTCCGCATTCTGTCTTCCCCTGGTGTTGGTGTAGACGTTGCGTTGGGCCCGTGGCGTTCGGCATCTCTGTCTCCTTGGGAGGGCGGTTCCCTCAGCAGCGATGTGCGCCTTGGCGCTTTGGCGAGGCTCACCTGCTCCACGGCGTTACGCCGGGCAGAGTTTTATCCTCTGGTCAGATTTCCTTCCTGGTTGAGGTCTTTCCCTGAACGGGGAAACAGATACTGCCTGCCTGGTGGCTTCCTGCAGCACCACCGATAGGCTCATTTGTGGTTTGCTGGGCCTGGCCCGGTTCAGGTTTCCCTAACGAACATGACACGGCTCACCAGGCACCTGGGAGGAGTCTTTAAAACTCAGTGGAAGATGCATCTTACGAAAGAACTATGCGTGGGTTTCAGAGGTTTGGCATAAACTAAACTTATCTTTTTTTTTTTTTTTTTTTTTTTTGACAGGCAGAGTGGACAGTGAGAGAGAGAGAGACAGAGAAAAAGGTCTTCCTTTGCCGTTGGTTCACCCTCCAATGGCCGCCGTGTCTGGCGCGCTGCGGCCGGCGCACCGCGCTGATCCAATGGCAGGAGCCAGGTGCTTCTCCTGGTCTCCCATGGGGTGCAGGGCCCAAGCACTTGGGCCATCCTCCACTGCACTCCCTGGTCACAGCAGAGAGCTGGCCTGGAAGAGGGGCAACCGGGACAGAATCCGGCGCCCCGACCGGGACTAGAACCGGGTGTGCCGGCGCCGCAAGGTGGAGGATTAGCCTAGTGAGCCGCGGCGCCGGCCTAAACTTATCTTTTAATTCCATTTTCCCTTGAACTTTGGGAAGTGCCCTTCTGTTCCTCACAGTTCTGAAGACTGGGGGTTCCGCGCTCAAGGGGCCTGACTGGTTCCAGGGGAGGGGACTCTGCTTGGTTTTCCTTGCTGTGTCCCACGTGGAGGCGGGGCTGGGAGCCAGCTTCTCCCTCTGGTCTCTTCAGCCCCGTTCATGACGGCTCCGCCCTCAGGACCCTCAGGACCTAGCCACCCCCCAATACCCTCACCATGGAAATACCCCGCCCCCAGGATTTTCCTAAGTGAGCACATGGCCAGCCCTGTCCTTGCTCCCCAGCTCCGAGTCCGCTTTCTGAGCCCCCTCCTGCTTGCGGTTGGTCCAGCGGGGCCTCCCCTGAGGCCCCCGGCCGTGATTCTGCCTCGTGCCACCTGTGAGCGGGCTGGGTGCTGAGCATGAGGGACGCATGGGAAGAGCAGCATTTAGCACAGTGATGAAGATGCCGGCATCCCACACTGGAGTCCATAGGTTTGATTTCCGTCTCTGGCTCCCGCCACCCACGTGGAAGACCTGGGTAGTGTCCTGTCTCCCAGCTTCTACCCTGGCTTCGGCAACTGATTGGCGAATGAACCACTAGATGGGAGATTCACTCGCTCGCTCGCTTGCTCGCTCTCGTAAACCAATTTTAAGGAAGCAAACAAAGCTCATGTAAGGCTGAGCTGCTGGGTGTGGTCGGAGTTTCCAGTTTGGGCAGCCTCTGCCCAGCACGTCAGCCCTGGAGCACTGTGGGATAGCGGAAAGCGGGGCTCCCTCCCTCTCCTTCCAGCTAAGGGGCGGGTTTGTCTCAGGCAGCTTTGGCTTCCCCACCAGCCTTGCCGTGACACTGACATTTGGCCGTTGGCCAGGGTACGGCGTGGGAGTGACACGCAGTGTCATCCGAGAGCGAGCCTGGTAGCCAGGATGCTTGCAGTGGCCTCCTTTGTGGTGGCCAGGAGGGCCCCAGAGTTCTGTAAGGGCTTTGAGCGTTCTGGTGCTTTACAGTGCTGGGGCAGCCGTGGTGCTCCTTACCTCACCGGGGACGGCACGCCCTGTACTGGGGTTGCATTGTTTTCATGATGGGACACCAGGAAGGGCAAGGGCCCACCCGCTGGCAGTGCACACAGGAAGCCGGGACTACTCCTGTCCTGATGGGTTCTGCTTTCCCACCTGCCTTAAGTCCTAGAGCTGTCTTGGGAGCTCGTGAGCTGGGGTAGAATGAGCCATGAGGATTTTGTCCTGGTGTGAGGTTTGTGTCCCTTCGCGGTCCCCTGGCAGGGCAGGCAGGTGCTCTGTGCGGAGTGGAGTAGCTTTGCCGCCTTCCCCTCCTGCCCTGCGGGCGTTGGGCGCCACCTTCCTTCTGCACGACCTGCGATGGAGCGGGTGGCTTCCCAGCTTCTGCTCGCACCAGGGGCTGGACTGTATTTTTCCAAACGCGGTAGGAATCTTGAGCAGCCAGAGCTGCTTAATGGGCCTGGAAGCAGCTGATTCGTCCGCAGTGCCCTGGGCCTGGCAGGCCAGGGGATGGGAGGTCTGGGCATCTCCCGGGCTCGAGGCCCTCGGCTCTCCGTGGCTTCCCTGTGCCTCACATTGCTGCACCTGCTCGTCTTCCTGCCCCTCGTCTCTCTGTGGCTCCTCGTGGGCCCTGCCTGTGCTCTGGTGCTCCGTCACCCATCCCTCTCCTGTCGTTGGCGATTCCCCCTGTCCCCTACCCCGTAGTGTTTGGTGTCAAGTAGGCCTGTGCACGTTGAGAGCAAGTGGGGTCCGATTCTGATGATGGCTGCTCTGGGCCTCTGTTCTGTTCCGAGCCTGTCAGCCCTGGCCCGGCCAGCTGTGTGCTCCCCCCAGTGCCATTTGCCTTGTCTACCAGGGGCTCTGCCACTTGCCCCTTTTGGGGTGTCCAGGGCCCTGTTGGTTTTGCAGGAATGCCAGCTCTGCTCAGACAATGTGGGTTCTTGGTTGGGGAGCCGTGGGTGCCTTCTCAAAAGGTGGAGCCCTGTGTTTCTCCCCCGATCCGTACCAGTCACGTCGGCAGGCATTGGGCACAGTCCCACCTCCCTGCCTGAGCCCCTCGTGGGCTTGTCAAGTGACATGGGCCCTGTGGGAGCGGGTGGTGTTCCACGTGGCACACACAGCCTCTGGGTGGGATGCTGAGTAGGGAATGAAACAATCCAGGGCCCTCTGTCCCCATAGGGTTGGCTTTGGCGGGGACTCGGAGCAGGTCACCCACCTCAGTGCTCAGGTTCAAGGTGAGGACAGGCATTCAGGTAAAGGGATGCTTTCTCCAACCCCTCTTTGTTCTTTGCATCAATTATTTTTAAAAATAGGGCAAGAGAGGGAAGGCAAGCCCACCCTCCACCACCAGC
Organism: Oryctolagus cuniculus; assembly: GCF_051225735.1. Classification (NCBI taxonomy): domain Eukaryota; kingdom Metazoa; phylum Chordata; class Mammalia; order Lagomorpha; family Leporidae; genus Oryctolagus; species Oryctolagus cuniculus. The sequence goes on along the minus strand of NC_142878.1, from coordinate 11,804,031 downwards.
TGGCCACTACAGCCGCTTATGCTTGTGGCTAATTAAAAGAGATTTCTTTCGGAAAGCTGCCCTGAGGTCTTCTGTGGGCACAGGAGCGGGGCCAGGTCAGACCTGTCTTTCCGAGGGCACAGAACGTGGCGGGCATGCTCCGTGTGAGTTGTGCCTTTGGGCCTGCCCAGCTCATGGCCTCATGACTGACCACTCAGGCCCTGTCTGTTCTGGAGAGGCAGGGAGGAACTGATTGGGTTGGTCTCCAATCAGGTTTAACGCCGGATTCTGATTGTGAAAATGGAAAACGGGGGGAGACAATCATTAAAACTCGAGCGGCCTTACTGTGGGTTGAGGTCCTGGCACCCACCGAGGTCTCGGGTTATCAGGCTGAGAGGAGCCTTCTGACACAGGAAGTCGCTGTCCCTGCCGCAGGCTGGCCTGGGAGCCCCTGGTGCAGGACCTGAAGAGGCAGCACAACCCCCGGGGGATGAGCTGTGGGGGTTCTGGGGTTTGGAAGGTGTCAGCGTTTCCATGAACGCAGGCAGGCTGGGCCCTGCCTCCCTCGGTGTCTCGCTCAGCCATCAAATCACGAGGGGGTGACCTTGGCCTTGGTGGAGCCCGAGTGTGAAGATCAAGTTGGTCTCCTTTCCTTTGCTTTCCAGCAGAGTGGACTTGTATGGCTTCTGTGGTACATGTGTGGCGGCCAAGTAACTTTTTAAAAAAAGAATAAATTGGTGGTCCTTTTTGTTTTTTAAAGATGTGTTTATTTATTTGAAAGGCAGGGTTACAGAGAGAGAAAGAGATGGAGAAATGGAGAGATGGAGAGATGGAGAGATAGAGAGAGAGAGAGAGAGAGAAAGAGAAAGGGGTCTTCCATCCTCTGGTTCACTCCCCAGATGGCTGCAATGGCCAGGGCTGGGCTGATCTGAAGCCAGGAGTCAGGGGCTTCCTCTGGGTCTCCCATGTAGGTGCAGGGGCCCAAGCTCTTGGGTCATTCTTTGCTGCTTTCCCAGCCCAATTAGTAGGGCACTGCAGAAGTGGAGCAGCCAGAACTAGAACGGTGCCATTATGGGATTCTTGTGTTGCAGGCGGTGGCTTTACCTGCTATGCCACAGAGTTGGCCCCTGTGGGTTTTTTTTTTATTTTTAAAGATTCATTTATTTGAAGGGCAGAGTTAGAGAGGGACAGAGAGAGATCTTCCATCTGCTGGTTCACTCTTCAAATGGCTACAACAGCCAGCGCCAGGCCAGGCTGAAGCCAGGAGCCTGGAGCTCCATCTGGGTCTCCCATGTAGGTGGCAGGGGCCCAAAGCGCTTGGGCCATCTTCCGCGGCCTTCCCAGGTGCATGAGCAGGGAGGTGGATTGGAAGCAGAGCAGCCAGGACTTGAACCGGCGCTCACACGGGATGCCGGCATCACAGGTCGCAGCTCCAGCCACTACGCCACAGCACAGGCCCTGCGTACATGGAGGACTCTGCTGTGGTGTTGGGGCCACGCGTGGCAGTTCTGTGTCTTTTCAGCTTTGTCAGCTCACCAGTTTCCTGCAGCATTCTGAAAAAAACCCCACACTTGACCTGACTTTTCTCTTCAAGGCTGCAGAAGCTCCCAAGGGTGCGTGGAGTGGTGAACGGGTGGCCTCTGGGAAGGCTGTCTCCTTGTGGGCCCCCACCCCACCCCCACCCCCTGCTACGTGAGAGCCGCCAAGCCACTCTCAGCCCGGGTTGGAGGGACCTGGCCTGAGGTTTCCTGGCAGGCATCTGAGCGCCTTCACCCAACAGGACCCCCAAGATGGACTATTGTCTTTCCCCGGGAGATCCACCGCTGGGGAGGAGTGAGCCCAGAAGGCGCCTGGGCTTCGGAGTAGACTGATGGGACCTTGCGATGCAAAGCCTCCAGGCCGCTCCGTGGTCCCCACTCCTGGGCCACGGCCACGCTGAGGTGTGTGTGGTGCTGGGAAGACCCCTTGTTGAGGCCCAGCAGCCCGGCTCCCTCTCTGATGTCCGGGGTGCCTGTGGGCTCTTGTGCTGGGTGTGGCGCCCTCCTAGCCCATCAGAATTGGGTGCTGGGTGTGAAGAGGCAGCAAGGTGTGCATTTTGGAATGGACATGGGTTCCTTCCATGCAGCAGCCGGGGTGCTGGGGCTACGGATGCTGGCCTGGGTGTAGGGTGCATCCTTCAAGGGCTCGCAGTGGGTGTGGGGCAAGCTCTGGAGACATTCCTGTGTGGGAGTGAGGGCGAGGCTCCCGGGGGGCCCAGTTCTGGCAGCTTTGTAGCAGGAGCCAGAGCTGTTTCCTGGGGTGCCTGCCAACACCTCATTGAAGCCATCCAGCCGCCCCAGGGTGTAGGCTTAGAGGGGACTGTCTCCATTCTCTTTTCAGCCAAGGAAGTGGACCCAAGGCCACAGAGCTGGTGCCTGCCTGTGGTGTGGCCCTGCCCGTCACTGCCGTCATCTGTGATTGCTTCCCGGAGTCTTGAGCTTGTTCAAGGGCAGGACTCAGAGCTGGTGCGTGGTGACGGACAGCACTTTCTGTGCCAGGCTTGCCTGGACACCTCGTGTCACCCACCCCTCCTCAGGGTCATGGCACGTGCCTGGCTCGCCACACGCACTCAGCTTATTCCCTAGGGAGGAGCCCCACCATCTCAGCCTGGACTAAGCTGGTCACTCTATGTCACTCCTGTTTTCCTTCTTAAATTTTAGTCTTTTGAATTAATTGTTTATTATAAGACATTTGTATAGATGTATATTTTTAAGAGATGAATTATTTGAAAGGCAGAGGCAGAGAGAGAGGTCCTCCATCTACCGGTTCACTCTCCAAATAACCGCAACTGCCGGAGCTGGGCCAATCCAAAGCCAGGAGCCAGGAGTCTCCTCCGGGTCTCCCCAAATGGTCACAATCGCCAGGGCTGGGCCAGACTGAAGTCAGGAGCCAGGAGCATCTTCTGGGTCTCCTACATGGGCGCCGGGGCCCAAGGACTTGGGCCATCTTCCACTGCTTTCCCAGGCCAAAGCAGAGAGCTGGATTGGAATTGGAGCAGCTGGGACTTGAACCGGTGCCCATATAGGATGCCAGCGCTACGGGCAGTGGTTTTACCCATATACCACAGCACTGGCCCCTGTGTATATATTTTTAAAATTTATTTATATTTATTTGAGGGGCAAGACAGAGTCAGAGCATGCTGCAGTTCCCCTGCTGGTTCACTTGCCACATGCCTGCAGCAACTGGGGCTGGATCCGGGCCAAAGCCAGGGGCTGGGAACTCAGTCCAGGTCTCCCATGTGGGTGGCAAGGACCCAACTACTTGAGCCATCACCTGTGCCTCCTAGGATGGACATTAGCAGGAAGCTGTGATCAGGAGCAGAGCGGGAGCTGCAGTCCTGTGCACTTTGATGTGGGGTAGGGGTGGCCAAACAGCGTTGGCGTAACCACTAGGACAAGCACCTGCCCTGTACAGGGGTTTCTGTAATAAAGTACTGCATGCCAGGGGATTATAAATAACAAAAATTTATATGTCCTAGTTCTGCAGCTGGGAAGTCCAAGTCCACGGTGCTGGCCGGTTCGGTGCCTGGTGAGGACTTGGCTCCCGGTTTATAGAAGGCTTTCTTCTCACCGTGCAGACAGACAGGTGTGACACAGACAGCTGCTGGCGCTCCTCCTGTTTGTCAGGGCACCGCCCTCATTCTGTGATCCCTTCCCATGGGCTGCACCTCTGGATACCATCCCCTGCAGGCTTGGGTTCCCACAAAGAAATCTGGGCGCACACAGATATTCAGATCATAGCAACATCCCACAGAGAAGAAGAATGCTGAGTACCTGTGTACCTGCCCGATTCAGGCAGCGGGTGTGGCTGCTGGGCAGTCTCTGTGACAAGTCACGCACAGCTTAGTGCAATGCACTGGAAGCGCCTTACGGCTGGGCTGCAGGCATGACGAGGGCTGCAGGGTGGCTCCGTGGATCCCTGCCCCGCGTGGCTGGCAGCAGGAGGACTCTCCATCAGTCTGCTCGAGCATCCTCACAGGATGCAGCCTGAGTGACCGAGTGAGCAGAGAGGAAGCCCCATGCCTTTTGTGACCTGGTCTCGTTCCGACATCACGCTCTGTCACTTCGCTTTCTTCTGTTGATCAGAAGCAAGCCTCTCGGGCCGGCCCTTGCTCCGGGAGAGGGCGTGAGGCTCCCCCTTTGGCAGGGAATTTCCACACGTATTTTATAACCTCACTGTGATTGATGCGATCGGAGCCCTCGTTGGTTGCACGTTCCTGTCTCCCAGCGGAGGTTGCTGCTGCTTGAGCCTGGGGCCTGTCTGTAGCTGACTGTGCCTGAAAGGACGAGGACACTTGTAGGCTAGCACCGCGGCTCCCTTGGCTAATTGTGGTGCCGGCACACCGGGTTCTAGTCCTGGTCGGGGCGCCGGATTCTGTCCCGGTTGCCCCTCTTCCAGGCCAGCTCTCTGCTGTGGCCAGGGAGTGCAGTGGAGGATGGCCCAAGTGCTTGGGCCCTGCACCCCATGGGAGACCAGGAGAAGTACCTGTCTCCTGGCTTCGGATCAGTGCGGTGCGCCGGCCACAGCGGCCATTGAAGCATGAACCAACGGCAAAGGAAGACCTTTCTCTCTGTCTGTCTGTCTCTCTCTCTGTCCACTCCGCCTGTCAAAAAAAAAAAAAAAAAAAAAAAAAAAAAAAAAAAAAAAGAATGAGGACACTTGAAAAAGGTGTTGGAGGATTGAATTAAAAGATAAACTTGGGGCAGCGCTGTGGCTCAGTGGGTTAAGTCTCTACCTGTGGTGCCAGCATCCCATGTGGGCGCCGGTTTGCGTTCCGGCCACTCCACTTCCGATCCAGCTCTCTGCTATGGCCCGGGAGGGCAGTGGAGGATGGCCCAAGTGCTTGGGCCCCTGCATCCACATGGGAGACCTGGAAGAAACAACTGGCTCCTGGCTTCAGATCAGCCCAGCTCTGGCCATTGCGGCCATCTGGGGAGTGAACCAGCGGATGGAAGACCTCTCTCTCTGTCTCTCCCTCTCATTGTCTGTAACTCTACCTCTCAACTAAATAAATAAATCATTTTTTTAAAGATAAGCTTATTTTGCTGCAAAAAAGTTTGAAGTCCACTCTGAGAAAAGCCACCTTGGTGTCACTGCTGACACCGATGCTGCGCCCATTGGGCACATTTGTGGTTTTCTCTCCACCTGTGTGAAGTTGGTAACGTACTCAGGCGTCAGGGTAGGGCCCATTGTGTCCAGCTGCCTGGAGTTTCTCTGGCAGGCGTCAGATAAGCACGAGGGTTATTCTGAGTTCCGTCAGCCCCTCTGAGTGCCCGCACCTAACTCTTCACTGATGAAAAGATCCCACAATCGACTTCTACTAGAATCATTTCGAAAGCTAGGTTTCCTTTTTTTTTTTTTTTTTTTTAAGATTTATTTATTTGAAAAGCAGAGTTACAGAGAGGGAGGAGCAGAGGCAGAAAGAGAGGCAGAGAGAATTATATCTGCTGGTTCACTCCCCAAGTGGTCTCAATGGCCGGGGCTGGGTCAGACTGAAGCCAGGAGCCAGGAGCATCTTCTGGGTCTCCTACGCAGGTGCAGGGGCCCAAGGACTTGTCCATCTTCCACTGCTTTCCCAGACGCATTAGCAGGCAGCTGGGTTGGAAGTGGAGCAGCCGGGACCTGAACTGGCACCCATTTAGGATGCTGGCACCCCAGGCAGTGGCTTGAACTGCTGTGCTGCAGCACCAGCCCCAAAAGTGAATATTCTTACATGGCTAGTGCAGGAACTTCTTCTGACGCTACTTAACAGTGTCTTCTGACTTTTGGATGTGAATTTGGTTTTGTTTCGGGAAATTGTCCCTTTTAGTTCCATTCTGCTCTGGTCATCCCCATAACATTGTTTAATAATCCCAAGAAATGTTCCCCTTTGTTGTGATAAGTGAGCCCCTGAGACTGACATTCAGTTCTTTTTTTTTTTAATTAATTATTTGAAAGGCAGAGGGAGGGAGGGAGGGAGGGAGAGAGAGAGGTCTTCTATCTGCTGGTTCACCCCCCAAATGGCCAGAGTTGGGCCAATCTGAAGCCAGGAGCCTCTTCTGGGTCTCCCATGCAGGTGCAGGGGCCCAAGGACTTGCACCATCCTCCACTGCCGTCCCAGGTCATAGCAGAGAGCTGGATCAGAAGTGGGGCAGCTGGGACTTGAACCGATGCCCATATGGGAAGCCAGCACTGCAGGTGACAGCTTCACCTGCTACGTCATGGTGCCGGCCTCTGACATTCAGTTTTTTTTTTTTTTTTTTTTTGGACAGGCAGAGTTAGACAGAGAGAGACAGAGAGAAAGGTCTTCCTTTTTCTGTTGGTTCACCCCCCCCAAGTGGCCGCTACGGCCGGTGCGCTGCGCTGATCTGAAGCCAGGAGGCAGGTGCAGGGCCCAAGCATTTGGGCCATCCTCCACCGCCCTCCAGAGCTGGACTGGACAAGGAGCAACCGGGACAGAATCCGGCGCCCTGACCAGAACCAGAACCCAGGGTGCCTGCACTGCACGTGGAGGATTAGCCAAGTGAGCCCCAATTGAGCCGTGGTGCCCGGCCATTCAGTTTTAAATGACCTGTTTGAATCACATTCCTTGGAAATACTAATAACTGTTATGCACCGTTTCTTATTAAAAAAATTGAAACCTGTGCATATGGAAAGTCTTTGAAAAGCTCATGGATGTGCAGATTATGGGAAAACTGTGCATGGTTTTCATTATTTTTTTACTTGAGAATAAATTTATCTTTTCATTCTGTATTTCCAAAAAATTGTTGAAATCTTGAATATCTGTTATTTTATGTGTTTTCTTTAATAACAATGTAGATGTCGTCAGATTGTAGATTTTTTTTCTGGATGGCTTGCCTTTGCTTGACATTCTGCTTGTGAGATTCAGGCGTGTGAAAGTGTGCAGCTGTGTTCACACCTTCTCAGTGCCCTGTGGTGTGTCAGTGTGTGAACACAACACCGCTCGTCCGTTCTCCACCGTGGGTGTTGGCGTGGTTTCCAGCATCTTCTGTTGTAAACAAGGCTGTCGGGAATATTCACGCGTGCCTGTCTGTGAACTGGAGCCACACTTGTCTGGAGTATTTAGCAAGGATTGGCATTGCCATGGGATAGAGAACATGAATTTGTCCAGATGACTGGAAGCAGCCAGGTGTGTACTGCTGGGGCTCCCACGGTGGTCCATGAACTTGCTCTGCCCTTGACCTTGACAACACTTGGTATTGTCAGACGTTCTTATTTTTGTCGGTTTCACCCAAGTGCTGTCTGTGTGAAGTCTTCATTTTCATTTTCATGCCTGCCAGTGAGGCGCAGCATCTTTGTTTTTAAAGATTTATTTGTTTACAGTCAGAATTGCTGAGAGAGAAGCGGAGAGGAGAGGAGAGGAGAGGAGAGATTTTCCGTTTGTTGATTCACTCCTGAAATGGCTGCGATGACTAGGGCAGGGCCAGGCCAAAGCCAGGAGCTTCTCCCCAATCTTCCCCCATGAGTGGCCCCCTTGGGCCATCCTCTGCTGCTTTCCCAGGCCATAGCAGAGAGCTGGGTGGAAGTGGAGCAGCCGGGACTGGAGCTGGTGCCTACAGGGGATGTTGATGCTGCTGGCAGTGGCTTAACCCACTAAGCCACGATGCTGGTCCCGTAATATCTTTCCACATGCAAAGGTGCTTCAAAAAGCTCGTGGACAAATGGAATTAAAAGTGAAGTTTGTTTTGGGACCAAAAATTTTGAAATCCATTCTATTTCTTCAAACCATGCATTTGGATTTTAAAATATTTTGCATCGAAATAAACATGTTTTAATTTCATTTTCCACAGACTTTTTGAAGTCTGCTGTGTTTATCTTCATGCGTTTATATATATATATTTTTTTTTTTTGACAGGCAGAGTGGACAGTGAGAAAGAGAGACAGAGAGAAAGGTCTTCCTTTGCCGTTGGTTCACCCTCCAATGGCTGCCGCGGCCGGTGCGCTGCGGCTGGCGCACTGCGCTGATCTGGTGGCAGGAGCTAGGTACTTCTGGTTTCCCATGGGGTGCAGGGCCCAAGCACTTGGGCCATCCTCCACTGCACTCCCTGGCCACAGCAGAGAACTGGCCTGGAAGAGGGGCAACCGGGACAGAATCCGGCGCCCCGACCGGGACTAGAACCCGGTGTGCCGGCGCCACAAGGCGGAGGATTAGCCTAGTGAGCCGTGGCGCCGGCCACTTTTTTTTTTTTTTTTTGACAGGCAGAGTGGACAGTGAGAGAGAGAGACAGAGAGAAAGGTCTTCCTTTGCCGTTGGTTCACCCTCCAATGGCCGCCGCGGCTGGTGCGCTGCGGCTGGCGCACCGCGCTGATCCGGTGGCAGGAGCTAGGTACTTCTGGTTTCCCATGGGGTGCAGGGCCCAAGCACTTGGGCCATCCTCCACTGCACTCCCTGGCCACAGCAGAGAGCTGGCCTGGAAGAGGGGCAACCGGGACAGAATCCGGCTCCCCAACTGGGACTAGAACCTGGTGTGCCGGTGCCGCAAGGCGGAGGATTAGCCTAGTGAGCCATGGCGCTGGCCACGTTTTTATATATTTATTTCACACGGTTGTTACTCTGTGAATTGCTGCTTAGATCTTTTTGTACCTTTTTCTGTTTTCTTGCAAGTCCTTCTGACCCGACGTTCTGTTTGTGTGTTGTGAAGATCTTTCCCTTTTCCTTCCTCCTGACACTGTGGGGTCTACGTGCGTGGACTTCCTGATCATACTGCCAGCTCCAGCCTTTCCTGTGTGGCCCTGAGCACCCCACTTCATCTGCACGACCTCAGTTTGCTCATCTGGGAGATGGGCAGGTGGCAACCTTCACCAGCCGCGTGGGGCTGGGAGGATCGGGACGTTCAGAGCTTGAAGTGGTTGGTGCGCGGCCTGGCAGGCACCGTGTGGACTAAGCAAACCTGCTGTCTCGGTCCTGCGGGGTCGCGTGGGAGGCGCCTGTGCAGGCCCCATCACCTTGCTCGGAGCTTTACCGAGCACCGCGGCCTCGTGTAATGAGGTTGGCAGGTGCCGTTTCTCTCTGGCGCTCGGCCTTTGGGAGGCCGTCCTGCCAATCCGGGAGCTGCCTGAATAGAGGACGATTCCCAGTCTCCCTCCGGGGGAGGCCTGGGGATTGGAAGGCATCGGGCTCCGCGCAGCAAAAACAGAAGCCTCGTTTGCTGTGGGGAGAATGACGGCGAGGCGCAGAGGGCGGCGAGGCCGGGGTGGTCCTCCGCACGTCCTCCACTGCCCTGTGGGACGCGGCTGGGGCCGAGCCGCCTGCAAACCCTTCCTCCCCTCCCTGCCCCCGGCCGCCTCCTGGCACTGCTGTTGTCCTGTGCCCAGGACAGTCTTGGCACTGCGTTCCAGTTTTTCATGCTGGGTGTTGCACTGCCTGCTGATTTCCCAAGGCCAGAAAGAACCTCAGGAAGCAAACAAGATGGCTCGAGTTCGGGGACTTGTTGGAGAAATGTGTGTGCGGTTGAGGGGTACACTCCCCTACTGGAGAGCGTACAGGGCCTGTGTTTCTTTCTTTCTTAGCAGGACATGGTTGCATTTATTAGTGTTCAAATGAAACTGGCCACCATACACACTTCTTGGTGACGGCACTGTGTTAAGTGGTCTGACAGACTTGAGTGAAAGTTCAGATGGTATCTTTTTTTTTCCCCCAAAGAAACCATTTACTCAGTGAGTACAAGTTTCCTAAGTACAACTTTAGGAATACAGTGATTCTTCCTACCATACCCGCCCTCCCATCCCCACCGCTACCCCTCCTCCTCCTCTCTCTCCCCTTCCCAGTCCCATTCTCCACCAAGAAAAAAAAAAAAACCTATTCCTCAACAATCAAGACAAGGGTTGTTCAAGTCACTGCTTCTCAAAGTGCCAACTTCACTTCTACAGATTTCCTTTTAGGTGCTCTGTTAGTTCTCACAGGTCAGGGAGAACATATGATATTTGTCCCTGTGGGACTGGCTTATTTCACTCAGTATGACGTTTTCCAGATTCATCCATTTTGTTGTAAATGACAGGATTTCATTTTTTTTAATGCTGTGTAGTTTTTCATAGAGTACATATTCCATCATTTCTTTATCCAGTCTTCAGGTGACAGGCATTTAGGCTGATTCTGTGTCTTAGCTACCAGGGCCTGTGTTTCTGACCCCGTGATGTCGCAGCAGCAGCAGGACACCTATGAAAGGGTACGGCACGGGCGGAGCAGAGCACCCTTAGTTGCAAGCTCAGGATTAGTGAACAAAGCCAGCACTGCTCCGGGAACCTTGGGTTCATAGCCTCGTGTCACCAGCAGAACCTGTTCTAGGAAATGCAGTGCCGGTTCTGTGATCCGGGGAACACCGTACGGTGCTCTTGCTGAGAAGGCAAGAACTCCTATGGCTGCCTGTGACCGTGACGTAAGCGGCTGTGGACCAAGGTGCTGTCATGTGTCCTGTGACTGGGAGAGCCTCAGTGACAAGCAGGCAGGGAAAGAGTGGGAACGGGATAGACAGTGAATGTCTTGGCACATTTTTGAGCTCTTAAAAGCTGGTTGGTTTGAGTACAAATTTCCAAGACTTAAAACAAATGGAAATGCTCTGTGTCTCCATCCCCGACCGCTGGACAGTGACTGCCCAGAGGAAGCAGCAGTCCCCTGGGACAAATGCGTTCCCGCTCAGAGCCGATCATGCACTCAGCCTGTGGGTTTGAACCTGGAGTGGGAAGTGAGCGTCGCTGGCAGATTTCACCCGTCCTAGGTGGCTTGGCAGCTCTGGACTGGGAGGAGGGTTTTTACCATTTTTATGATTTTTTTAAAGAATTATTTTTATTTATTTGAAAAAGTTGCAGAGAGAGGTAGAGTCAGAGAGGGAGGTCCTCCATTCCACTGGTTCACTCCCCAAATGACCGCAATGGCCAGAGCTGAGCTGATCTGAAGCCAGGAGCCAGGAGCATCTTCCGGGTCTCCCACACAGGTGCAGGGGCCCAAGGACTTGGGCCATCTTCCACTGCTTTCCCACGCCACAGCAGAGAGCTGGATCAGAAGTGGAGCAGCCGGGTCTCGAACCGGCGCCCATATGGGATGCTGACACTGCAAGCTGGGGCTTTAACCTGCTGCACCACAGTGCTGGCCACGATTTTTTTTTTAACTTAAAATCTTTTAAACTTTTTATTTACAGTCTTTTAAAATTTGTGTATATTTGAAAAGCTGGGTGGGGAGAGAGAGAGAGTGAGAGAGCGAGTGTGCTGTAACAACCAGGACTGTCTGGCCCAGGCCAGGAGCCCAGAACTGTCTGGATCCTGCATGTGGACGGCAAGGGCACAGATCCGTCACCTGCTGGCCTCCAGAGCAGGCACTGGCAGGAAGCGGGAACAGAGGCAGAGCCAGGACTCAAACCCAGGCCCTGGGACGTGGGGGCAGGTGTCCGTGAGGCGCTGGCGCTGCGCCAAGCATCCGCCCGTGGTCCTGAGTGTTTCGGTTGTGTGTTGCAGAGTCACCTTCCCAGTGGAAACGGTTGTTTTGAAACCTTGATGTCCGGCTTGTGGACCGTTTTCTGAGCTTTTTATTCCTGCCCAGGAGGCCATTCTAACAGAGGGGCTCTGCTACTCAGAGTTTAAAGACTGACTTACAGATAGCATTTCCGCTTTTGCTCAAGTTGGACCAGCCCCCCACTTAACTGTCACCCCTTGCCTGCTTCCCACGGGCTCTGAGGACCTGGACCCCCCTTGGGAGTGGGAGTAGGAGTGGGAGAGGGAGAGGGAGAGGGAGAGGGAGAGGGAGAGGGAGAGGGAGAGGGAAGGCAAAGACTGCTTCCTTCTCCTGGCGGCTTGTCCTGGGCCACAGAACCAGAGCCCAGCAGGCTGCGCTGACCTGCTGTTGACTTTGGCCCACTGCAGGTCTCCCTCTCTGGGGTTGCCCCAGGCAGGGGAGCCCTGTGGCAGTGCAGGCTGACCCACCTTGTCATGGCCATGTGAGCGTGAACCCTCACTCCAGGCTCTCCCTCATCAGAGGTCAGTCCTGTGGCCACTTGTCTTGCAGTACTGACTGTGGCCACTGGGCTGGCACCAGGAGGATTGATTCTGGGTTGGGATGCCCACCAGCGCCCCCTGTTGTAACAGAGGAGACCAGCAGAGCTCCGAGCCAGCACCTCCGGGAGCATCTCGCCCTTCTCTGCCAGGATGCTTCCCGGAAGTGTGGTGTTTCAAGGCGTGGTTTGGTCACAGATCCAGAGCAAGGCCAGGAACTTGGGTGTAGAAGAGAACAGAGGTGATGGTGGCTGTTGGAGTAGTGTCCTGTAAAAACGGACCAGTCCCACGCCTGGGCGCCAGCAGCCGTGGCAGCACCAGTCAGGGCGGGGCCGACGTCAGGCGGTGGAGGGCTGCTGATTGGAAATCTCAGTTCTGCTATGGGTTCAGAGCTCTCAACAAGGCCTCTCCTGTGCTGGCTCCAGAGCCAGGAGCCAGGAGCTTCCTTTGGGTCTCCCACATGGGCACAGGGGCCCAAGCTTTCCCAGGTGTAGTTGCAGAGAGCTGGATTAGAAGTGGAGCAGCCAGGAATCAAACCTGCGACCATGTGGACTGCCAGTGCTATAGGCTGCACCTTTAACCCGCTGAGCCAGTGTGCCACCCCCCGATCAGTGGCTTGAATTTGCATGTCCCTCCTGGGAGGCTGGGTTCTAGGATATACTGCCTTCCAGCCCCTCAGACAAAAGGCTCATGGCTGGACCAACAGCATGGCAAGCAAAGTGTTCTCATCTCATGGGGAGATCCGTGTCTTAGTTTCTGACCTGAAGCTTCCAAAGGAGTGGGAGAATATTCAAAACTGATGGTGAATAGCTGGTAGAGGAACAGGCTGTGGTTTCTCCCCGGCCCCCTCAGCCATCACACGTGGGACTGGGGAGGTGGCCAGGCAGGGCCTCGCTTCCTCCTGAGCGGATACGAAGGGGTGGAGGAACACGTGTCGCAGGTGTAGGAGCTGCCGGCCATTCCCAGCGGTGGGGAGAAGCAGGCACTTGAGCTGCGTTGGATTCTTTGTCTTCCTTCTCTGGCCCCTGGGACAGAGCTGTCTCTCCCTGAATGCACCTGGCCAGGTGGAGACGCGGAGTCAGGGTAGAGACGACGCCCACTCCCCCATGCGCCTCCAGGATCTCATGACCTTGTGGGGCGTGTCTTGAAGGTGAACTCTGGAGACAGAGGTTGCCCAGGTAACACAGTCCACGTCAGCCAGGGCACTGAGGGACCCTGACAAGCACGGGGACAGAGCCAGAGAAGAAAATGAAGGTTTCTCTCCAGAGAAGATGGAGGTGGTGCTTTCGAGTTAAACCGTGGCTGGGAAATCGGAGAGGGTGAGCGTGAGAAGAATGCAAATGCGCCGCAGTGGACAGGAGCCTGGAGCCCCGGCTGCGCCTCCCTCCACAGGGGAGGCTGTGTGAGGTGTATAAATAGCGCTGAGACACTGCTTCTAAATCGAGTTCAGATGTGGGCCCGTGCCTCTTTGGGACACTGTTATGTAAGGTGCCGCGCGCTGCCGAAGCCGCTCTGCGCTTTGATGGCCCGGGCCTCTGTCGGGAGCCCGTGTGGAGCCAGGGTGCGGGGTGCCTGGGGATGTGCAGGAGCGAGACTCCATCCTGCCGGAGCTGCGCAGACTTGGGCAGGGGCAGAGCTGCGGAGGGAGGTGGCTCCTCCTGCGGTTTCCCCACGGTGCCCCTGGGCCAGCGGCGGGCGGGAGAGGCAGGGCGGACAGGGCCTCCTTGGGTGGTGCTGGGGAACTGTGGGCTGGGTGGGCTGGGAGGGTAGGGGAGGGTCCAGTGGACTTGTGGGTGGAATGCCAGTCTGTTACAGGTGGCCAGGGCTTCTAGGCGTTTCCTGCTGCCCTGCACGGTCCCTGCTGCCCAGAGCTGGGGCGGGGGATGCCTGGAGAGGAGAGGGACCGAAGCTGTGTTCTCATGAAGCAAAGGAGTTTATTTTGGCTCAAGTCCAAGGTCAGAGGCTGTACCCGGCCGTGACCTTGCCGGCAGAGTCCTGAGGTGATGCAGGGCGTCCCATGGTGAGAGACGGAAGCACACACGTGTGTGTGTGTCCTCTGGTCTTTCTCTATCTCTCTCTTCTTCCTGTAAAGCCACAAGGGTTCAATCATGGGATCCCCACCTGGCAGAGTTTGTCTGACCCTGGTCACCTCTCAGCATCACAGCTGGGTTACGGGCATCTCACAGCAGGTGTTGAACTCCAGCGTGAGTTACGGAGTGAGGAATTGAGGTCTCGTTCCTGAGCCCTGGGAAGTGTGCACTTGCCGTGGGCGTCACGTTTAGATCACACGGGACCCCGAAACCACTGATTTCTGGAGGAAGGTGCGGCCGCCCTGCTGGACTTCTGGTGCACTTCACCTTCTGGGCCTCCTTGCACCACAAGACCAAGGCCATCGCTGCTCAGAGCTCTGCTGGAGCTCCTGGGAATCAGGCCGCCCACCCGGTCTGCACTCTGCAGAGGGCACACATGATTGGATGGCATTCTCTGTGGGCGTCGGGGAGTTAAAGAGGCCTTCTTGCAAGGGGGCAGAGTCTGGAGCTGGAAGGGAGCAGGCAGTGAAAAGCCACCTTGGCGCCAGGCCCGTGGGAAGAGACTGCACACCCGCCATTGCCAGACTACCAGGAGAGGCGAGCACTTCTTGTCTGCGCTCTGTGAGCGGTGACGCGGTCAGATGTAACATTCCCAGCACTCTGGAGCCTCTGCTCATTTTTTCCTTTATGCCTGCCCCGGGAGCTTCTGCAGGGGGCCAGGCTGGGGTGGAGCAAACTCCCCGAGGAAGAGGCATGCTGGGCAGGCCTGGCTTTGCCTTGGATGAGGCGGAAGCGAGGCTCTGCCTGTGCCAGTTTCCCCGGAGTATGACGCCCCCTCTGCCACAGAGCCCGGGGCCGGATTAAGGGGAGCTCTCCAGCTGGTGTGGCTGCACAGGAAGGGCCCCGGCCCTGCCCTTCCCAGCCAACGAGTCCCCAGGGACAAGGCTGCCATTGCTGTTGCTTGGAAAAGAACCAAGAGCATCCTTGATAGCTTCCTCTGTCTTCAGCCCAGTCAGTGATATTGGACAGGTGCACCCCCTCCCCCGCCCCCGGCTCCACCCCAGGCTGCCTGACCCTTGCCTTCTGTGGAATGCACTATGAATTCCTGGCCTTGCTCTGTTTGCAAAGCTTTCTGTGTTCAAGGGACCCCTGAGACCTGCGGGCCTTGTTTCTCTCCAGGAGTGGGCTGAGACCCCAGCTGCAGCAGATTAGAGGACTCCTCCCTCGTGCCTCTCATGGCTCCTCCTCCCCTCCATCCACGTGTGCACTGGCCTCAGTGTGCAGGTATCAGCACAACACAGGTTCTGCAGACCACTGGGCCCGGCTTTGTTGTGGAAAACACATCTTCCTGAGGGTTTTGTTAGAATGCACATGGCCTTTCCTTGCAGAATGGAGCCAGTACTAGTTCTCAAGGCGATAATTGCGTGATAAAAGGCTAAGGGAAACATTGTAATTATTTGTTTGGGTAACTCCTCCTCGTCTCACTGGAGTGATAATCTGTGCAGTCTGACAGGTGATTCAGAATTTTTCACTCATTTAGATTCTTAGACTTGAAGCTGTATAGGAGCACCTGTTCCGTTTCTGAAACCAAAGTGATCTCCATTTCCTTCTGCTTTATTCCAGAAAGATCCACTCCCCAGGAGGCTCCCCGGGCCATTACCAAACCACCTGTTTCCGGTAAGAAACCCGAAGTAGCCTTGCACTGCAGTGAGCTTTTGCGTCTGTCCTGGGGCCCAAGATTGTTTAACCAGGGGACCCCGTGCGGTAGGCGGAGCTGGGGAATTGCCTGGTTTTTTTTTTTGTGTGTCTTGGGAACATGTGGGGGTAATTCAGGGCTCATCTGAGCATAGGGACATTGAAGCCCACAACTGATTCATAGCTAAGGAGTGGATGAACACTGGTTACTGCTGGGCATTGACCCACTACCCCATGGCAACAGAAAGACACTCTATCCCATCGGTCCCCACCTTGTCATCCTAGTGTCACTGTGAACCGTCACCCTCACTGGCCTCAGCCGTGTGTGTGTGTAACCCCAACCCTGATTCCTGTTCCCGTTGAAAGCAGAGCCACATCACTGGCAGGAGATGACTTCCTGAAAGCTTCCAGTGTCCACTGTGGGCAGTGGGTGGTCTGCGTTAAGTCAGTCATGGCGAATACCAGGAAACTGAGTGGAAGAATCTGACTTTGGTCAAACAGAGACTTTCTCAGCATGCAGGAGGTGCACATGGCCCACGTTGCTGCTGCCCTGGGCTTGCAGTGGCGTCACAGGTCCATGACACTGACCTGTGGGCAGCACTTGACCTGCTGTTCCCCATCGGAGCCTTGCTGCTAACCAGGCACTCAGCCCAGGGGAGACCTGCAGGGGATGAGTTCTGGGCTGAGGGTGAGTCGGTTCTCTTCTTCCTGGGCCTAGGGCACACCTGGGTGGCTTGGCTGCAGCTGAGCCGGTGTGTGGGTTGAGAGGGAAATGTCGTCACAGGTGAGGAGGCCGTGTCAGGTATGATCTCTGTGTCCAGATGCCCAGAGCAGCTCTGAACCTTTGATGGATTCTGGGGTTCTTGTGTGTTCTCGGGAAGGCGCACCTGCTAGGCTCGGATGGGGCAGCAGTTCAGAGTTCACAGGAAGCGCCTCGGTGGCTTTGGAACTCCCGGAGGAAGGGAAGACCCTGGGTGTCGCAGTGGGGAAGCTGTGTGCCGATTCCGAGGATAACGATGTAGACCTTGGGGCAAGCGTGGGATACTGGAGTGTCAAGGTCTGGGGTCAGAACCGCCATGTTGCATCGTGGGGAGCAGAAGGCCAGAGGTCTTGCTGTTTGCAGTAACCTAAAGAGAGGCATGCGTGCTGGCTTCAGTGACCTCTCTATGGAACCCAGCCCCTGCCCCGCATCTCGGTAGCCACCAGCACCCATGGCCCCGTGTGTGCCCCAGGACTTCCTTCACGTCGAATTTGGGAGCATTCTTGTGACATACGTCCTGGGGAGGTTCCATGATGGCTTTTGGTTGGGGGTGGGGCATGTCCCTAAGGCACCCCGGAGCCGTCGGACAATTGGGCTCCATCCAAGGAGACGGAGGGGGCAGCTTCAGAGTTGAATGATTTTCCATTGGTTTGGGCCTAAGCTGTCTTCTCTGAACGCGTGTTCAATTTTCAGTTTTTAAACAGTTTGTGAGCTTACGAGGGGACTTCAAAAGCTAGGAATAATGGAATTAAAAGCTAAGTTTATTTTGGTGTGAAGTGTTTTTGAAACCCTTGCATGGTTTTTCCATAATGTGCATTTTCCATGAGCTTCCTGAGGATCTTGCACACTTTATGGTCCCAACAAGGCCCTCCCTTCGGTTGTCTATTTGGGGTTGTAAACGAACTGAAGCCTTCAGCTTGTTAGGGACCTCGGCCACTGTCAGCTCTGAAAACACCGCAGAATTTGGGAATCTGGAGGAGGAGGAGGAGATACTGTTTGTGATTGACTGGAAGGGGATGTTGGTGGTGGGGAACAGTTCACAAGCTGCAGTGGAATCCCCGTCTCCTCGGAGCCCAGGGTCCAGCAGCCGCCCCAGCCCAGCCGCCGTCTGAGAGCTGGCCACCGTGAGACCGGTTGCTTTGAACCTCGTCCTTGCTGGCCCGTGGTGTCATCTCATGTTGATGGCGCCGTGCAGCCATTCAGTGTATGTCTCCAAGGTGGAGGGTAATTTTTTTTTTCTTCTAAACCTGTGAAAAACCTACTGGGAGTTTGTGTGTCCTGGAATACTATCAGAGCATCAGCATCCGGTGTAATAGGGCACGGGCTGTCTTCCCGATTGCTCCCGGCATCCGCAGTGCAGCCGGCTGGCCATGGCCGTGAACGTGTACGTCACGATTCTCTACAGCCTCCCTGCAGAAAAGTGAGTTCCTGCTCAGAACGAGAAGTGGCAACGAGATGGGTGTTTTTAAATGTCAATTATGCCACAATGAATCTCTGGGAGGAGATTGCAATGAGAAGAAAACGCCTGGGTTTATTTACTTTTCTACTGCAAATGGAACCATCCTGTAACGTCAGGATACCCCAGTGCCCCGGTGTCTTTTCATAGACTAATAGCTTTTGGAATATGCTTCCACTTACGGGAAGCTCTTGTCTATTGGATTCCAGCCCTTGCTATTTCTGGTATCTATCCTATTGGTCCTTGACTTGCAAAATGTATAAATAGTAAAAGATGAGGATTTGGTGATTATCCTGGAGGGATGTTGGGAAGTCTCGGAAAGTCTGTGAAATGAGAAGATGTTACGGGTATGGAAACAGCTGGCTGATAGGAAGTCAGCGATGTCGGCATGCCCCTGCCTCAGTGTAGCTGCCTGTAAGCTCTGACCGCAGGTGTCTGTAGAGTGGAAGATCCCAGGGACGTCCGGACGTTCCCAGTCGTGAGGAGAAAACAGATCCCAGAGTGCTCGCAGGGGCGGGTGGCACGAGGCCAGGGTGCAGCTGGTGGAGAGCTGTGGTGTTTCAGACACGAGTGATATTTCTGCAGGGAGGGATGCACGGAGCGTGGGACAGGGTGACAAGCCTCAGAACAAGATCTCAAGTGAGTGGGAATGCAGGCTGTGGCAAAGATGTGTTACTGGCCCAGTGGGAAATGCCACGGGGCACCTGGTTGGCTACATGGGAAAAGAGGAACGAGGGGGGCTGGCGCTGTGACATAGTGGGTAAAGCTGCTGCCTGCAGTGCCGGCGTCCCACATGGGCACTGGTTCTATACCCAGCTGCTCCACTTCCAACCCAGCTCTCTGCTATGGCCTGCGAAAGCAGTAGAAGATGGCCCAAGTCCTTGGGCCCCTGCACCTGCGTGGGAGACCCAGAAGAGGCTCCTGGCTCCTGGCTTCAGATAGGCTTAGCTTCAGCCATTGTGGCCAACTGGGGAGTGAACCAGCAGATGGAAGACTTCTCTCTCTCTCTCTCTCTCTCTCTCTCTCTGCCTCTGCCTCTGCCTCTGCCTCTGCCTCTCTGTAACCCTGCCTTCAAATAAATAAATCTTAAAAAAAAAAGAGAGAATGAGATCCCTACCTCACAGCATACCCACAAGCAAACGTCCATAGAATTGAATACCCAGTGTTAAGATAAAAATGTTGAAATACGTTCTTCAGGTAGAAAGATGTCGTACATGTACTTGTGCATCCACACATCAGAGAAAACACCTGTTAGCTTCTGTGAGCAAACTCTGGCTGGAATAGATACTCCCTGTGAATTTCCCGTGAGCAGTTAGTATTCCGTCTGTGTGAAGAACTTATTCAGATCAATAAAAAGAGACAGCAGAATTAAAGAATGGGCAAATAATACGAAGAATAAGAAAGCAGAATGTCCAGTGGACAAGTGAATTCTGCTTCCCTGCCGATCAGGAACCCGCTGGCTAGACAATGAGACGCCATTCCCCACCGGCGCACCGGCAGTCGGAAGGCCTGGTAAGCGACGCCCTGGCAAGAACGTGGTGCAAGGAGGCCTTTCGTGCTCTGCTTGTCAAAGGCAGATTGGTGAAACCCATCTGAAGAACATCTGGGCAGGATCCGGTGAGGGTGAAACACAGATCCCTGTGACCTAGCAGTCCCACTCACTTGTATGCGTGGCTTGGTGGCCTGAGGGGGTTCAGTGGTGTGTTGGCAACAGTGCTTGGGAGAAACAGACCAGTAAGATCCGTTTATCTTAGGATCTCCCCCCTCCCTCTCTCCTCCCCCCTCCTCCCCCCTCCCCTCTCCCCTTCTCCCCTTCTCCCCCTCTCCCCTCTCCCTCCCCCTCCCTCTTGGTTTCTTTCCTTTCTTTCTTTCTTTCTTTTTTTTTTTTTTTTGACAGAGTGGACAGTGAGAGAGAGAGAGAGACAGAGAGAAAGGTCTTCCTTTTGCCGTTGGTTCACCCTCCAATGGCCGCCACGGCCGGTGCGCTGCGGCCGGCGCACTGCGCTGATCCAAAGGCAGGAGCCAGGTGCTTCTCCTGGTCTCCCATGGGGTGCAGGGCCCAAGCACTTGGGCCATCCTCCACTGCACTCCCTGGTCACAGCAGAGAGCTGGCCTGGAAGAGGGGCAACCGGGACAGAATCCACCCTGGGAAGGCCTCCTGCTGTGCTTTGTCCACCTGCTCAGTGTTGATGTGCTCCAGAAGCAGACTCCTAGAACCTTCCAGAGAGAACGTTTAGCCAGGTATCTGGGCATCCTGGGCCCAGTCTAGATGACTCGTGAAATGAACCATCCCAAGTGGGTCACAGCCAGCATCAGAACAGCAGGAAAAGAAGCGGATCAGGACGAGGGAGGAAGTCGGGGGGGCGGGGGGGGGAGGATGTGTGTTGGTGGTGCAGCCTGTGGGTGGGGGAAGGGCAGGGCCAGGCAGGTGCAGCCTGCGGGTGGGGGAGGGGCAGGGCCAGGCAGGTGCAGCTGCGGGCGGGGGAGGGGCAGGGCCAGGCAGGTGCAGCCTGCGTGGCGTGTCCATGGCTGATGGCTGCCTCCTTCTCCACACTGGCTTCTGTGTTTGTGAGAAAGCTGATAAGACAGGGGGTCAGCCTCTCGGTGTACGCACACAGAAACCCTGCTGTTCTTGTGTGTGCCCTGGGATTTGTCTGGTGCCCTGTCCCCACCTGTTTGCAGACACTGCTGTGTCTGTCTCTTCATCGGCATGGTTGTGAAATCGGGAATGAACCCCTAAAATATATACGAAAATGTGGCCCTTAAAGTTCTCCAGCAGCGCCATCTGGGCTGCCACAGAGGCTACCGGAATTTAGGTGCCATACAATATCACCTTACACTTATTACTAAATCCCCAATATTAATAAGCCCGAGAGGGTTCTGGCCTAATATTTAGGGAAGAATTCTAAATACCAGCACAGATGAACGAGGCAGCATGGTACATTTTAAGCCTTTATTTAGTGCAAAAGATGCATAAGAGAGTGAGAGCTTTATCTGAGAGAGAGGGGAGTGAATCTGGGTTCATACCGAGCACCAGGAACCAGCCGCGTGGAGGAGCATCTAGGCCAGGAAGCCTAGGGCAGGTGGCCCGGAGGCCACGCGCCCTGGGGGCACAGGGCTACAGCCAGCCCCCTCCTGTCAAGAGGCCAGGGAAGAAGCGAAGGGCTAGACGCACTGTGTCCCAGGCTTTTAACCCACTTCCAAAGGGGAGTGGTTAATTAACCTGATTGGCTGGTGGGCACCCAGGTGTGGCCAGGTAGGGGCATGAGGTCACATAGGGGTGTGGCGAAGGTATCAGGGAGTGAGGTCGCAAAGGGGCGTGGCGAAGGCATGGTCTTCCAGCCTAATTGATTTTAACCTATATGCCTGCCTACTTCAGTTGGGCTTCAGGATAGAGCTGGGTGTTGCACGTTGACCCGGTCCTGTTCTTTCCTGGTTGTGTCCACGGGGCTGCTCCTTTTGGCCCTGTGGGGGGGGGGGCCCTCTGCCCCAGACTCCTCTTCTCTTTGACAGACGAGGCTCACTGGCCACCCTTCCCGGTGCCTTCCTTGCACACGCAACCCACGGTCCTTTGGCCTGTCCACGCTCTCCTCCCTGGCTGCCAGTCTGGGCGTGGACGCAGCCCCTGGCATGTCCTGTGTCCTTCAGTGTCCAGTCCTTGTCTCGTGGACCAGACTGCAGAGGGCTTGGGAGAAAATGGAATTAGATGTTTATTTTGGTGCAAAAGCCATTTTGAAATCCATGTACAGTTTTTTCATAATATGCATTTTCCATGAACTTTTGGAAGACTCTTGTGTGTAGTAGATACCAAAGAAGTATGTGATCATCACAGCCTGGTTTCTTCCTCTTCTTTATTTGAAAGGCGGAGTTACAGAGAGGAAAAGAGAGAGAGAGAGAGAATATCTTCCTTTCACTCTCCCCAAAAGGCCACATTGGCTGGGGCTGGGCCAGGCTGAAGCCAGGAGCTTCATCTGGGTCTCCCACGTGAATGCCAGGCCCAAGCACTTGGGTCGTTTCTGCTGCTTTCCCAGCTGCACTAGCAGGGAGCTGGATTGGAAGTGGAGCAGCCAGGTTTCGAACTGGCACCTACATGGGATACTGGCATTGCAGGCTGCGGCTTAACCCGGTACACTGCACTGCCGGCCCCAGCCTGGCTCCTTAAACATTCAGAGGTGTGTTTTCCTCTTCTGTGAAGTGAACACTCATGGGTTGGGGGCAGGTGGGTTGTGCGAATTGCCTATACCACAGGTGGGTGCACAGCACATAATAGTTCCCTGACATCTTTTTTTTTTTTCTTTTTTTTTAAGATTTATTTAGAGAGAGGTGTTCCATCTGTTGGGTCACTCCCCAAATGTTTCAATAGCCCAAGCTGAGCCGACCTGAAAGCAGGAGCTAGGAACTTCTTCTAGGTCTCCCATGTGGATACAGGGGCCCAAGCACTTGGGCTGACTTCTGATGCTTTCCCAGGTGCATTAGCAGGGAGCTGGATTGGAAGAGGAGCAGCTGGACACGAATCGGTACCCATATGGGGTGCTGGGACTGCAGGCGGAGGCTTTACCTGCTACTCCACAGTGCTGGCCCCTCTTTTTTTTTTTTTATTTTTTTTTAAGTTGCATTTTAGGAGAGAAAAAAATACATCACCTTTTTTTTTAAAGATGAAAAATGTGTTAAGAAAATAGCACTAGGAACTGCTACTACTTGAGCCCAACATAATTAGTGTGATTAAATGGAAGGAAGTCAGCTATTTCTGCCTGTAATTTTTTATTAATGATGTTGAGATCTAATTAATTATGTCCAGTTCTAATTAATGGCGTTAGTGTCGAAGCAGGCATTCCCAAACTCCGTCCTGTGGCGTCCTGGGAGATGTTCCTGAGATTAGCAGCCCACGTGGGCTCAGGCTGGGAGCTGCGTGTGCACTGCTCCGTTTTACAGTCCCGAGCACCCTGTTTATTGCACAGAGGCCTCGAGAGGTTTAGAAAGAGGCCTGCTTCACTCTACTTAACCTGTTGTTTTCCAGGCCTATTTTTCCTCTGCTTGACACACGTGCAATGCTGATGGAGGTCTCATGGCACAGCAGGTTTGGGGACTGTGTGTGTGCAAACGCTGTCCGTCTCCCAGAGCCACCCCAGGGGGTGTCCTGTGTTGTGGGAGAGCAGTCCAGGGCTGCTCAGCGTTCATCTCGGTTCTTGAGCAAATCACTTTATCACCCTCAGTTCATGTGCACGTCTGTGGAGGAAGTTGGCAGAGGCCTGCGGGCTGTTCAGGGTGGCAAGGTGCAAGTTTGTACCCGGTCATGTCGCATCAGTGCTGGCTTGCGGGAGGGCTGCTGGATGCTGGGGCTGTCACCCCTTGTTGGGGAGAGACCCTCGTTTACAAGGAGGGCTGCGCAGTGGGCTACGTCCTGGCCTGAGGGGCTCAGACCTGCAGCTGCAGAGAGAAGTCGCCACTCCTGCCACTGAGCCGCACACGTTGGGGTGCACCGGACGCTGTTCCTTGTTTGATTTCTTCTCGTTTGTTCATTTAAATGTGATGATTGCTGAAAACAGAGTGGTAGCAGACAGTGTTCTGCCGTGTGAGCCGCTGGGAGGTTTCAAAGGGATCACCTGACCGTCATGTTGAGAGACAGGTGCTGTAGGGGGGTGTGGAGCCTTCTCAAAGGATGCGTATACCCTTTTCTTGTGGTGGGAGGAGAGGGAGAGCGAGAAGACAGGCACCTAGGTAAATGCAAGCCCTTAGGCGTGACGGAAGCCTGGAGACAGCAGGGCAGCAGGTGCAGGAGTGTGACTGGGTTGCCTTGGCTTGTGCGGTGCCTGGGGAGAGGGGAGGAGGTGACGGAGGCCAGGTCGTCCTGCTGAGATGGCCACAGAGGGCCGATGTGATGGGCCCTGTGCTCTCCATGCCTGACCACAGAGGCTGAGCGATGGGGGCAAAGGAGTCCAGGCACCAGACGCTGCTCCTGGGTTCCCTGGGGAGGGGTGATGAGGCCCGAGTGGCCATGGAGTTGGGCAGAAGCCAAGAAGGGGCATGCGATTCTCAGACACTGGCTGGTGCCTGCCTGAAGGCCACTTGGAAGAGACAGAGAAAGTGGACGTGGGGTTTTATTTTTAACTGTGACAACAGGCCGAGAAAGGGATAAGAGAAATGGGAGAGAACAAGGTGGTTTTCTGAAAAGAGGGAAATTGTGCAGTGCGGGTCACAGGTGGGGAGGAGGGAGGAGGGCAGCGGGGCCTCAGTGCCCGTGGATGGACTCTTGTGTTTTCTGGAGGGAGTGATGGGAAGGAGAGTCCCAGACCGTTTCCACCTGTGCTGTCTTCTCTCCGGAAGGCAGAGTCCAGTCCGGGAAGCACGGGGTCGCCGCCGCGGGAGAGGGCATCCTGCACCTGCTTGGAGCTTTTGTGCAGACATGGGCATGGCGGGGGGCGGGGGTGTGCCCAGGAGGGTGGCTCAGACCCCTCCTAACCAGGCTCAGCAGGGAGCTGCACACATGCCCCCTGGGATTATTTTCAGCTGGGAGGACACTGGCGTGTCCTGGCTTGCTGGGAGGTGGGTGCTCATGGGTGGATGCCCAGTCTCCACGGCCTGGCTTGTGGTCTCGCGGCATGCTGTGTGAGGGTGCTGTGTGGTGGGAGAGCTTGGGAGCTGGTTCTGGCTGAGAAATTGGCTAGTTGCCAAGAAAATCCACTCGTGTCTGTGCCAGTGTGAGGTTTCACTCCCAGAAAAGTGACCAAGTGACCAGGTTTGGGGGTGTGATCAGTGGGGACTTTGTCCCCTTCCCACAAGTCCCTTGGGGTGGGGGTGGCTGTGGAAAAGCAGGGTGCAAGCCGGAGCTGACAGCATCTAGCTGTGCCCAGGGTCATTGCTGTGTGTGCGGATGAAACCAGAGATTCCGATAGGCTCTGCAACAGCTGCCCGCCTCTGTTTCTCTGGGGGCGTCTGTGAGCCCCGGGCAGCCCCGTGAGGCGGTCACCTTGCACAGGATGTCCCGTGTCTCCACCTGCCCACTCTTTTCTCCCCCAGCGAGGCTAATTCAGCAGCAGGAGTGGTACAGTGGTCCCCCCACCCCCATCTGCGTGTTCACTGTCCTGGCTTCAGTCGACCATAGTCTGACCTGAACTGTGGACAATTTCAGATATCCTCAATTCCTGCGTTTTAAGTTGTGCCCTGTTCTGAGTAATGTGCTGAAATCCAGTGCCGCCCCAGGCCGCCCTGCCTGGGACGTGGGTCCTCCCTTTGTCTGGAGTGTCCCTGCTGTGTGTGCTGTCCCCTGGCAGCCACGTAGCCGCCGTCTCTGTCACCACGCTGACTGCCTCAGTGTGTCCGTACGCCACATGGCACAGGAGCATGATGCTGGCAATTTTATTACTGTATTGTTGTGGGTTGTAACATTTTATTGTGACTCTCCTCTGCCTAATTTATAAATTAAACACTATCAGAGAAAGTCATTACGGGAAAAATTCATGACTGGCCACAGTTTCAGGCACGCGCTGGCTTGGAGCACACCCCTGTTGGAGGAGGGGTGACCACTGCATTCTTCGCTGAGCTCAGCCCCGAGGCAGACAGACGTAGCAGTAGACTTAACCGGTCCTCTTTAAACTCTGCCCAGTCGATGCCATGGTTCTCTTCTGTGGACGTGGTCTCTTACGCCGTGCCAGAGAGCCTGCGGCCGGGCTGGTCTCTGCGAGGACATCACGGAGTGATGGACACATGCAGCCTGCATCTCTTGCCGTTGTCTCTGCTCCTGGGCAGAGGGGGGCACCCCACAGTCCTGCTTTGGGATGTTGCTGTGTGGCCTGCGGCTTCTGTCTTCTCACTCAGCCAAGGACTTGGAGTCTTGGGGGTGGGAGGAACCCACAGATCCGCCACTTCATCTGGGCTCTGGTGGAGGAGAGGCCAGCCAGAGAGAGGCCTGGCATGGTGAAACTGCAGGTCACGGCTGGTTGCTGGGAGATAGACGTGGGGAGCCTCTGCACATTTGTGGAGGTGGAAGAGCACTAGTGAGGCTTTGGAGAGGAGCTGGTGTGTCATCCAGGGTTCAGCTGGAGAAGCAGTAGGGGATGCACTCCAGAGACTGCCCACGAGGAATCTGACGGAATGGTCTGGAAGCCGTAGGAGAGGCCACGCGGGTGGCCAGGCGGAAACTGCTGCAGCTGGCCCCAGGTCAGCGGGGCTCCTGACTTCTCTGTGGTGGCTGTTTTCCTTGAGTATGTAGAAATGCAATTTTTGTGTATTTACCTTGTATCCAGCAACCTTGCTAAAATGCCATGAATAATTCTAACACCTTATTGGTAAACTCTTTGGGATTTTTTTGGATTCATAATTATGTTGTCTGTGGATAATAACAGTGTCCTTTTTGTGCGTGGACTACAAACCTTAGTTCTGTGATTTCCCTCTTAGGGGAAAGTGTATCTGTGCTTCACTTTGTTAAACTCTGATTTATTTGAAAGGCAGAGAGAGATCTGTTCGCTGGTTTGCTCTCTGAGTGGCTGGGTCTCCGGCTTGGACGGCACCTGGGCCGCCCTCCACTGCTTTCCTAGGTACATCGGCAGGGAGCTGGACTGGAAGCAGAGCAGCCAGGACTCCAACCAGTGCTCCGACATGGGATGCCATTGTCACAGGCAGTGCCTAAACCCGCTGCCTGGCGGTGCCGGCCCGGGTATTTCACTTTAAATCGTGCTGGTGGCTCAGAGTTTTTTTTTTTTAATGCATGAATACTCAATAAGATTCAAAGAGTTTTCTTCCATTTCTAGTTTTCTGTTGTCAGAAAATTTATTTATCTTCAAAATTTATTGTCAAAAATTTTCTGCAGCTAGTGAAGTAATCAAAATATTTTTTTAAAGATTTTATTTATTTATTTGAAAGGTAGAGTTACAGAGGGAGAGACAGAGAGAAAGGGCTTCCATCCTTGGGTTCTCTCCCTAAATGGCTGCAATGGCCGGAGCTGGGCTGATCCGAAGCCAGGAGCCATGAGCTTCTCTGGGTCTCTCACGTGGATGCAGGGGCCCGAGGACTTGGGCCATCTTCTACTGCTTTCCCAGGCCATGGCAGAGAGCTGGATCAGAAGAGGAGCAGCCAGGACTAGAACCGGTACCCATATGGGATGCTGGCACTTCAGGCCCGCAAGGCAGTTTTTATGAATAATTAAAATGTAATTTTTTGTTTTGTGCTAGGTCCTATATTAACCTCTATTTTATTTTTTACTAATATGAAGAGAACAGATTTCATGTATTTCATAGGTAACACTTCTAGAATACAATGATACCTCCCTCTCTCCCTGCCTCCTTCCTCCTTCCTTTGTTTACTTTTCTTTTCTTTTTCTTTCTTTTTTTTTTTTTTACAATAACATACTTTCAGTTTACTTTATAATCACAGGCTTGGCGCTTCACTCCGTGTAGTGTTCAACAAGTAAAAAGCAGAAGGACCAGTGTTCTGTAGGAACGCAGGCAAGCCCTATAAACAGTAATCAAATCACAAGATGTCAATGTCACTGTCACACATTCAGCTTTTCCTTTGCGCCGTGTGTATTCGCTACACAAGTCAGAGGAAACGTGGTATTTGTCTTTTGTGTGTGGCTTGTGTCACTAGCGTAGTGGTCTCCAGTTGTGTAAGATGTGATTTTCAATCTAACTCAGATTCTGCAGTTGAGTGGATGCTTTGATTGCATGGGGACCTTTTGAAGGCCTGAGTGTGGTTGGAAAATGTGGGAGACGTGAGTCACTGGGGCGGCCAGACTGGGGGGAGCTCCCCGATGGGTTTCCCGAGTCCATTTCTCTCCACTCCCACATCGCTGAACAGGGCCCCTGAGTGCTGCCCGGGTCCCGCCACACCTCCCAAGTGGAGTCCCCAGCAGCTCTTCAGTTGACGCCAGCCCTGGAGATGTGTCCACTTCCCTTGGCGCTGGAAGCCTGTCGAGGTCTCTAGAACTTTCCCCTCCTGGACGCAGAGTCCATCCCCAGAGTGGTGGGGTGGCATCAGAGGAGTCCAGAGTGGTGGGGGCGGCATCAGGGAGTCGCAGGACCTGGGCTGCCCGGGGGAAGATGCCGGGAGTGGATGCGTCTCCGTCCGCGGAAGCCTGCACCTCGGGCCCGTTGTCTTCAATGGTAGCTGGTGTCATCTTCCTGCTCCAGGATTCCACGTGCAATACCAGACTGAGTTTAGTCCTCCTGTCTCCTTGGGCTCCTGAGGCTGCTGCTTCTTAGACTTCTCTTGTTTTTGATGACCTTGACCGTTTTGAAGAGTTCCGGTCAGCTGTTTTGCAGAATACCCTTTAGTTTGAGGAATTTTTCCCCCTGGTAGGTAGGGGTGAAGAATTCCTGGGCAGAAGGTTGACTTAGGAAAAGTTCGATCCATCCTGGCAAATCAGCAGTAAGTATTATTAGTGCTCACCCTGGCCCTAGTTGTCTGAGTTGCGCCAGGCTCCACGAGGGGCGTATCTGTGCGGATTATTTGCCCTCTCCAGCGTGTCTGCTTGTTCACTCGTTCTTGCCTTCTGCATGGACCCCGGGTATCCATTTTGCACTTGGAGTTCTGACTCAGCACTGCGTGATTCTGCCGTTCGGATGGCTCCAGCTGCCAAATGCCAAGGTCACGCCTTGGATTCCCTGCAGGAGTTTGGCCCCTCAAGGTGTCACTGCTTCCTTTGCCTAAGCTACAGCTTCTCGTTCCCCAGTCCCACGGGCTGTCAGAAGTTCTGCTTGGGCGTGGCCTCTCTGACACTACTTTCTGCTTCTTTGTTTTTTAATTCGTTTGGCTTCTGCCACTCACAGACCCGCGAATGCTTTGAGGACACAGCAGCACAGACCGTGGACTGACTTCGTGCTGTTTTCTTCCTTGTTGCGTTCATAACCCTCGAGTCCTAGCTGCTTGGGTTGCTTTCTGAAGCTTCCACAGAGAATGTTGTTAAAAAGTCACCAAGAATTTCCAGTTGTTCTTGGTTTGAGGATTAGTCTGACGGGAACTCAAGCACCTAGGGGGTCGTGGAATTCCTCAGGCTTCACATGTCTTACTTCCCCATGACGTCATGGCTGAGAGCGCCGTCTCATGTCCTGTTCCCTGCCGTTTGCACCCAGACGTCAAGCCTCCACGTAATGCAGGTTGTGTGTGTCACGTAGGCACAGGAGTCATTTTTCATGTTTTCTTCATCTCTATCCTTGGTCACCAGGGCTATGGCAAAAAATTGTCATTCGTGTTCTCTCTAAGGTCAGAAAGAAATGATGGTGTTGGGAGAAAATGACCTTCCTCATAGTGGGATAAAGTTGTCCATTGACACATGATAATTGCGCCTGTTTATGGGGCACAATATGCTGCTTCACGTCAAAAAGTTTCTGGAAAATGGCATTACAGTGACTTTGGTGCAGTAAATTTGAAATCCTTGCATGGTTTTTCTGTTTTCCACGTTTTCCAAGAACTTTTCAAAGGTGTCTCGTATCGTGTGATATCACACATCCGGTGGTTAGCACAGCCATCATCTCACACGTGGATCGTTGCTAATTGTTCTGAGTGGTAACGTGAGAAATGTGTCTTCCAGCTGTTTGAAAACACACAACGCATTGTAGTTACCGCTGGTCACCCACTGTGCGTTAGAGCCAGGAGCAGGTCCTGCTGTGCAGTCGTCACCTCGCACCCTCGTCTCGCCTCTCCCCATCACCCATCCTCCCAAGTCTCCGGTAACCACTGTTCTGTTTCTGTGAACGACACCTTTGCAGGTTCCACATGTGAGTGAGACCTCGCGGCGCCTCTCTTTATGTGCCTAGCTTCTTCACTCGACACAGTGTCTTCTATGTCCTTCATCTTGTCTTGAACGACAGGACCTCTCTGCTGTTTATGGGATGTGTGTGGGTGACATCTTCTGTATCCTCCCCCCCTTGCTGGGCACCCAGGTTGGTGCCGGGGTCTTGGCTGCTGTGAGCGGGTCGCAGTATGAGATAACAGGCATGGCAAGGGTGCATAGAAAAGGGACTCTTTCACGCTGTCGGTGGGAATGGGGCTTCGTACAGCCATTGTGGAGAGCAATATGGAGATTCCTCCAAAAATTAAAAATAGGCCTGCCATATGACTCAGCAGTCCTGCCACTGAGTAAATCCAACTGAAATGAAATCCGTATGTTCTAGACTTTTCTTTAAAAAGAAAAGAATTAGTTATTTATTTAAAAGAGTTATAGAGAGGAAGAGAGGCAGAGAGAGAGAGGCCTTCCATCTGCTGGGTCACTCCCCAATTGGCCACAACGGCCAGAGCTGCACTGATCCAAAGCCAGGAGCCAGGAGCTTCTTCTGGGTCTCCCATGTAGGTGCAGGGGCCCAAGGACTTGAGCCATCTTCTACTGCTTTCCCAGGCCGCAGCAGAGAGCGGGATCGGAAGTGGAGCAGCCGGGACTTGAACTGGTGTCCATATGGGATGCCAGAACTGCAGGCAGCAGCTTTATCCGCTATGCCACAGCACCAGCCCCCAGAATTCTAATATATATGTATATGTATGTAAATGCTTAGCTTTCCGATAGTTATGAGAAGAGTTAAAACAATATTTTAAGTTAACATGAGAAAATGATAATATATAATATTAAAAGGACTTAGGAAAAGAGAATTTTCATATACCCTAGGGTATTATAAGTTGGTAAATTCTTCTTTGGTAGAAGATTTTGATAATGTCTCATTATTTTAAATGCATATCACTATGATCTAGGTATACCAGTTCTAAGAATCTGTTTTTATCACCTAACCAGAGTTTTATCTATTTATTAATCTGAAAGGAGATGTATAATTTCAATTTTATTGCTTTCCTATTTTATAAATTTTAATTTTTCTTCCTTCTTTCCTTCTAATTTTGAATTTAACCTGTTTTTCAGTTTAAGCTCCTGAAAGTTTGGGTTCTTCATTTCCAATCTTCTCATAAAAGAAGCATTTGAATCCATAAATTTCTCTTTATGTGTTCCTTAACTGCTTTATAAACCCTTAATATATTTTAATTATCATTCAGTTTATAATATTTTGTAGTTTCTTTTATGATTCTTTCTTTGATCTTTGCACAGTATGATATTTAATGTCCAAATAATTGGTGATTTTCAAGATATCTTTTGTGTGTGTGTGTGTATGTATGTGAGCAAAGCAAGATGTATTTAAGTCAGCAGCTCACCGCAGCCAGGAGGGGCTCCACGAGAGGAAGACCCCTCCCCCCCACAGCAGCCCCTTGGCCCCCACAGCACCACTGTGACAGCCAGAGCATTTCCGTGCAGGGGCAGTGGGGCCATTATTTTGCATGCCATCCCTGGTCATTATGGGAGCAGGCAGGCTTTTCTTAACCCTCTGATGGAGGGGACAGTGGCACTTAAACTGGATGTGTGTCGCAGAATGAGCCCCAGCGGACGGGCTGCTGGTGGTTACTATTTTCAGGGCAAGGTCCCTTAGTTCCTGGAGCCAGTTTTCTGTGTGGGGCCTTGGGGGAGTCAGAAAGGGCCTCTCTGCGTTGAGTGTCTCTTGTTTGTCCCTAACTTGAAGGGGTTCTGGGGACAGGGTAAGAATGGGCAGTGCACTGGGCAGGTCTGTGTTTAGATGGTTGTGACTGAAGGTTACAGCCGGCAAGAGCCGGTGGATAACAGCGAGCTGGCTTGATTTTCAGGTGACGGTTACAGCATGCACCTGCGGCTCAGGTAATGAACTTGGCAGAAGCAAGAAGTGGCCATGCTTTCTTCGGTCACTCGATACCCACCGTCTGTGTGTTCCTGGGTGTGGGATTGTGGGATTTCCTCTCCTTTCTAACCTTTTAGTTTTTAGTTTTTTTTTTTTTTTTTTTTTTTTTTTTTTTTTTTTTTGCCTAATTTAAAAAAACCAATTCTCTAAAAGAATTATTATTCATATGTATTCATGGGGTACGGTGTGATGTTTGATCCAGTATACAGTGTGAAATGATCAAATCAGGATAATTAACATTTCCGAACCTCAGAATTTTTT
The DNA here is from genome assembly GCF_051225735.1 of Oryctolagus cuniculus. NCBI lineage: Eukaryota > Metazoa > Chordata > Mammalia > Lagomorpha > Leporidae > Oryctolagus > Oryctolagus cuniculus. Next base: position 11,772,150 of record NC_142878.1, on the reverse strand, counting down.
TAAAAGATTTTATTTATTTATTTGAGAGGTAGAGTTACAGACAGCCAGAGGGAAAGACAGAGAGAAATGTCTTCCCTCCATTGGTTTACTCCCCAAATGGCCGCAAGGGCCGGAGCTGCGCCGATCCGAAGCCGCACCGATCCGAAGCCAGGAGCCAGGAGCTTCTTCCGGGTCTCCCACGCGGGTGCAGGGGCCCAAGGACTTGGGCCATCTTCTGTTGCTCTCCCAGGCCATAGCAGAGAGCTGGATGGGAAGTGGAGCAGCCAGGACTAGAACCGGCGTCCATGTGGGATGCCAACACCGCACAGAGCCAGCCCCCGAACCTCAGAACTGATCGTGTCTTTGGGTTGGGAACATGTGAAAATCCCCCTTTCCAGCTCTTTTGAAAAGCATGGTCAGTTGTAAACTGCGGTCACCCCACTGTGCCAAGCGGCTGCTCCCTCCGTCTCCCTGTAGCTCAGCCTCTCCCTTGCTCCCCAGGCTCTGGACCCATCTCTCCTGCTCTCCTTTTACCAGATCAGCGTCCCCCTAGGAGTGAGAACACGTGGCGTTTGCATCTCTGTGGCACTTAGTGAAACGTCCCACGTTCCCACAGGTGACGGGGATTCTCTAGCACTCAGATGTGGAACTATGTATTGGGTTTTCTCTCTGCTTTCACCTGTCGAGGGACGGCCCTCGGTGCTTCCCTCGCTTGGCCGCTGTGGGCCGTGCACGGGGCCTCCTCGGCTCTGCTGTCCACTTCCTCTCTCTCAGCTCCATCTCCCTCCTTCTTTACCTATAAGTTTTACCGGGTTCCTCTCATCATGTGGTGATTACCAAGTAAACCTGATGGCCCGTGTTCTTACGCCGCTTTCCACCAACACAGTCACAACGACAATACAGTTTGAGGGAGGAGGCTTAGGTCTTGGGGTCAGCTGTTTATTACAGTGTGTGTGCATGTGTCTGTGTCTATATGCACATGTGTGCTCATGTGTATGTGTGTCTAGGTGTGCACACATATGCGCTGGTGTGTACATGTGGCTATGCGCATATGTGGGCTTGCATGTGTGCACATGTCTACACACATGTGCACATGCATGTTCATGTGTGTATGTACATGTGGCTGTGTATACACACGTGCTCGTTTGTCTAAGTGTGCACACATGTGCATGTACACATGTGTTCATTAGGCCATGTCTGTGCATATGTGCTCATGCATCTATGCACATGTGGCTGTGTGCATGTGTGCACACGTGTGCTCCTGTGTGTGTGCGTGCAGGTGGCTGTTTGCATGTGTGCTTCTGTGTATGTGTGCGCATATGGCTGTGTGCACACGTGTGCTTCTGTGTGTGTATGTGGCTGTGTGCATGTGTGCACATGTGTGCTCCTGTGTATGTGTGTGTGTGCACAGTCTGGGGCCTGGTCTGAGTGTGCGAGGGAAACTCTGGAGCCTGAAGCTCTCGCTCCGCGCGCTGGGGCATCTCCGGCTGGGGGTGGGGAGGAGTCAGACACCAGTCCCCCGAGCTCTGTTTCTAGGAAGCCCCTCCTGTTCTCCCTCTAGTAATCCCCTTCGCTCCTCTTCTTGTTTTCTGGACTTTTCACTTACCTGATGCTAGACTCTTGATTTCATCCATTACGTCTCATATTTTCTATCATTTTTTGACTCCTTTTTTCGTGCTCTGCTTTCTGGAACACTCGATGGCTTCATATTCTTTGTCAGAATTTTACACTTTCTTTTGCTTCCCAAGCGCTCTTTGCCCTCTCTCACTGTCCCTGTTGTCTTGTAGTGCTCGGTGATTGTGTTTCGGGAGCTCTGTCTTCTGGTTTGGAGGGGTTAATTGCCGTTCTTTCTGACCATCGCTGTCGTGTTCTGCAGTACCTTGCTAGCTTTGGTTCCCTTGCGCCATCTCATCTGCAGTTCTTGTTGACATCTGTGGTCCGTGGTGGCTCATCCACGTCTCGGAGGGAAGCGCCATAAGTTGCCTAAAACCTCTGTTTGCAGCTGTGAGCACCACTGAGGGAGCCCTGGGACGCGCCCATCCCAGGCTGTGCCAGGCCGGTTGGACCCACATCCCAGAGTGGGGTCTGGGTATTGATTGAGTTATGGAGATACTGATAGACAGATTTCGACTCCCTGGTCTTTCTGACGTGCAGCTGTTTCAGGAGCAGTGACAGGTGCCGTCTGGGGCTCTAGTTGCTCCGGTCTGTGTCTTGTCCCCAAGAAATGTGGCAGCTTCTCCCGGTCGCCGGATTCGTGAGAAATGGCACAGCTCCTGTGTTACAGGCCTGCCTCTCCTGATGGTCCCAGCTTCTCCCTGCTGGGCTCATCAAGGAGTGTTGCAGCCTTCTGTGTTGCAGCTTCCCTTCTGTGCCGGGTTCCTTGTCTCGGGACCATGAAAAATGAGCCAGTGGACAAGGAAGAGTGAGGAAAATGAAGGAAGTTTATGGAAAGAAGCCGAGATGGCTCCTGGCCACCAGGAGGAGCTGCCCAGAAAGGGGCTGCCAGGGAAGAGTGTGGAAGGGGCATTTTATGCATTTACAAAGGAGGAAGTTCCTCTGATTGGTTGAGGTGTATGCTAATGAGACATTCTATGTGACCCAATTAGGGAATTGGCAGAGCTGCATGTGGTTGGTTTGGTCAGGAACCAATGAAGAGGGGCCTAACCTAGAGCTCATGTCTCTTAGGGGAGTTAGGAGTGTACTTGGGTCTGCTGTAGGGCAGGCCTGATGCAAAGCAGGAACCAATCAGCAATGGCCAGGTGAGAGGCTGGTCCTGCAGGACGCGGCACAGTTATGGAACCGCCGGTGTCCTGGGCTGCTTGGCTGGGAGCCAGGGGCCGCCTGTGTCACCACCAGGGCTGACCACTGCGTGCTGTCCAGGGGGACGGTGCTGACCTTATCGAGGGGACCCAGTTATCATGCAGGGACACCACCAGCCAGCACTTCTTACTGCAGGGGTGCCTGCGAGACCCTGAGCGCTCCACACCTTGGACCAGGTGCAGAGTGGGGGGAACTGGGCATCCCGACAGAGACTGCTCAGTGAGTCCCGATTCTGGGCCCTGGGCCTGTGGGCAGTGGAAGGTGGCCCAGTACTTGGACCCCTGGGACTCAAGTGGGAGACCTGGATAGGCTCCTGGCTCCTGGCTGTGGCCTGGCCCAGCCCTGGCCATTGCGTTCATTGGATGGAAGATTCATTCTCTCCCCTCCCCCCCCCTCCCTCCCTCCTTCTCTCCCTCTCTCCCTCTCTCCCTCCCTCTCTGTAACTGTGACTTTCACATAAATAATCTTTAAAAATAATAAAATAGTTTTTTCTACTGATACTTGTGCATTTTTGTGGGGGTACAGTGTGATGTTTTGGTATGTTTGTACAACTCAGGAAATTCAGATCGCCTGTTGTTTCAAATGCCATTTGTCCGTGATGAGAAAATTAAAAATCCTCTCTTCTGGAAAGTGGCTGTTTTCACTCCCTTTTGGCTCAGTAACTGTTGCCATTTATTTTGATTAAAAATTTATAGGCAGATTATTTGTATTTCTTCTGTAAAACAATTGACACAATGTACACCATAGGGGAGTACATTATGGAACCAAATTCAGAAAGCCAGTTACTCCTCTTCTGCCACCTGCAGCCCTCCTCCTCCACTCCCAGGGGCCAGGGTTTCCCTCCACGCCCTTTCTTGCACACTTGTCTAAGCAGGTGTGCCTTGGCGAAGTGTGCGGCTGTTGTCTTCATGCACAGGGTAGGGACCTCGGAGTCCCTGCGTTGATCTCGCCCTCGGGTTGCTCACACCTTGGGGTTCTGGAGAACGGCCTGCCTGTTCCGGCGTCTTCTGCACTGACCTCATTTGCTTTAAGTGCAGCAGGGCTTCCAGGGACTGTGTACAGCACCAGATTCTGTCTAATGGGGTCTTCCCTGCGCATGAGCATTTAGGTTGTTTCCTAATGGTGGTTGTCCCAACCAGGGGTGCTTGCTGGGTGATGTCTCTAGGGGCGGCTGCAGGGAGTGGATTGGTTGGCAGGGTTTCTTTCCTTTTCTTTTCTTTTCTTTTTTTTGACAGGCAGAGTGGACAGAGAGAGAGAGAGAGAGAGAGAGAGAGAGAGAGAGAAGGGTCTTCCTTTGCCGTTGGTTCACCCTCCAATGGCCGCCGTGGCCAGCGCATTGTGCTGATCCGATGGCAGGAGCCAGGTGCTTCTCCTGGTCTCCCATGGGGTGCAGGGCCCAAGCACTTGGGCCATCCTCCACTGCACTCCCTGGCCACGGCAGAGAGCTGGCCTGGAAGAGGGGCAACTGGAACAGAATCCGGCACCCCGACTGGGACTAGAACCCGGTGTGCCGGTGCCGCAAGGTGGAGGATTAGCCTATTGAGCGGTGGTGCCGGCCATGTTGGCAGGGATTCTCCTGTAGTCTGCGGTGGGTATACGGTCAGCTTCCTTTCCAAAGTGGTCTTGTCCCTGCTGCGTAATCAGTTTCTGATGCTGTAACTTTGCTGATGGGACGGGAGGAAGCCCCCAGTCTTACTTGGTTGTTTCCTGGGTTGTCTGTCAGGTCAAGAATATCTGCCCACGTTATTGATATCATTGCTCCTCAGTCAGCGACCCTTTGTAATTATTTTATTTCTTATTTTTACCCTTTGTTGTCTTTGCTCCTTGTTTCCCATTGGGTCACTGGTGTCTTACATATTGGTATTGAGGAAGGTTTTTTTTTTTTGTCTTTATGCATGTGTGTGTACAGGCTAAACGGTTCTAACACCTCTTGCACGCTCAGCCTGTTCAATACCTGCTTCTGTGATGTTCTAACCGTGTGTTATTGGTCTTCTTTATTCTAAAGGTTTCTTTTTATTGTCACCCATGTTTGAAAATTGTTTTTGTTGTTAAATACCTCACTTTATTTAGGCATGTTAAGAATATGTAGAAGGGAAATTTGCATTCTTTCTCCTTTTTCTTAGTGTTGTGAAAGTTATTTCTTTTAAAAAAATTGTGCTGAGGTGTGATTGACATACAAAAGCTGTTTGAATTTCCTGTATACATTTTTTAAAAATTTATTTGTTTGAAAGGCAGGGTTACAGAGGCAGAGAGGGTGTGTGTGTGTGTGGGAGGAGAGAGAGAAAGGTCATTCATCCATTGGTTCACTCCCCAAATGGCTGCAATGGCCAGAGCTGGGCAGATCTGGAGCCTGGAGCTTCTTCTGGGTCTCCCATGCGGGTGCAGGGGCCCAAGGACTTGGCCATCCTCTACTGCCTTCCCGCTGCCCATGTGACTTGCTGTGACTGTTGCTTGTGGGGTGATCACTCCTCCCAGGAGCTGCCCTCCTAGCCAGTGTTCAGGCACACAGCACAGCCCTCGCCAGCCGCTGGCCTAGGAGTGGCTCTCTGGAACTTCACGCAGGTTGTGTGACAAGACTGGAGCTTCCTGACCACCGACTGTCTTCCTGTGGCCTCCTCCCGCCAGGCCTGGCTGCGGCCATGCTACCCTCACCCTTTAAAGGATCCGCCACGTTGCCTGTGCCCATTCATCCATCAGAGAACGTTTATGTTGTTTCTGTGTCACAGCTACCGTGGACATGTGAATGCAGATTTCTCTTTCTAATACTGACTTCTCTTCCTTTGGGACATTGTCTCTGGAAGTAGGATTGCTGGGTCACGTTTAATTTGGGGAGGGGGAGGAGGAACTTCCATCACTGTTTTTGCACAACGGCTGTGCTAACCTACATTTCCACCAGCCGTGGACAAAGGACTCCTTGACTTCTCACCAAGGTTTGCTGTCTCCCAGTGTCTGGGCAGTGGCCATCCTAGCGTCTGGGAGGTGCTGTCTCGTCGCGGCTGTGCTGTGCGCTCTGTGGTGACTGTTGGTCTTTTCCGTATCTGCTCTAGGAGGCCTTCCTTGTGCTGGGTCCCTAACATTGTCGTCTCCCACTTGACCCTGGAATCTTTATCTGTAGTTTTGTGACTCGTGTGAAGCAAGGAGGTAACGTTTTTCCTAAACAGGTTGCCGAGGTTATAGCCCATCCCGCTCATGATTTGAAATGTTACCTGTATCGCATGCCGAACGATCATATGTGTTGAGATGTTCCAGACTGTGTCGCACCATCTGTGTATTCTTATGCTCATAAGCATTTCCTGTATGGCTTTATTTTTACGTCCTTGATTTTTATGCTGTGTTCCTACAGTCGTTTTGTCCGCCATCTGAACTTTATTATTCTCATTGGAAGTTCTGTTGGAGCTGCATTGACTTTTTATGATGATTTGGACCAAATTAAAATACTTAAAATATTATTTATTTGCATCCAGGATTATAGTGTATTTTTTCATGGAAATCTTTACACATTTTATTATTTTTTTCCAGGTGCTTTTTAGTTTTGTTACTATTACATGGGAAATATTTTTCATGATTGCATTTTCTGATTATTGCTGATGCTTAGAAAAGCCTTTGGGGGCCGGCACCGTGGCTCACTTGGTTAATCCTCCGCCTGCGGCGCCGGCATCCCATATGGGTGCTGGGTTCTAGTGCTGGCTGCTCCTCTTCCAGTCCAGCTCTCTGCTGTGACCTGGGAGGGCAGTGGAGGATGGCCCAAGTGCTTGGGCGTCTGCACCTGCATGGGAGACCAGAAGGAAGCACCTGGCTCCTGGCTTTGGATCAGCGCAGTGCCACTGTAGTGGCCATTTGGGGAGTGAACCAATGGAAGGAACACCTTTCTCTCTCTCTCTCTTCCTCTCCCTCTCTCTCTCTCTAACTCTGCCCATCAAATAAAAAAAAAAAGCCTTTGATTTGCAAATACTGAACATGCCTAGCCCCTTGCCTGAACTTTCTTCTTAGATCTAATAATGTGTCAGTTTAATCTCTTGATTTTGTGTAAAGACAAACTTCATACCTCGTGAGGCTTTTCTTTGTGTCAGTAGCTCTAGCCAGGGTTATCAGTGTCACAGGGTAGAGACAACACTGGCAGGGATCCTAATCTTGTTTCTAAACTTGGAATACTTTCACTGCTTCACCATAAGATGTGGTGGTTTATGGCATTTTAAAAAAAGATTTATTTATTTATTTGAAGGACAGAGTTAGAGGAAGAGAGACAGAGCTCTTCTATCCTCTGGTTCACTCCCCAAGTGGCTGCAATGGCCAGGACTGAGCCAGGCTGAAGCCAGGAGCTTCATCTGGGTCTCCCATATGCCACCTTCCGCTGCTTTTCCAGCTGCATTAGCAGGGAGCTGGATTGGTAGTGGAGCAGCCGGGACTCAAACCAGCACCCATATGGGATGCCTGCACTGTAGGTGGTGGCTTAACCTGGGTGTGCCATGATGCTGGCCCGGAATCTGCTTTTTTAAGTTTATTTTTAGTTATGCATGGGTTGTTGGATCTCATTGGCCTCCATGTGGGCATGGTCTTGGGAATTTCTCTTCCCTGTTATGTTGGTGTAGGACATCGGTAAGCTTTGGGAGGTGATGGTCGCAGGGATACCTCGTAGCTGATTGTCACCGTATCCTTTGCGAAGGAAAAATTTTCAAGTACACAGGGAGAAAAAATACAAGGAACTCACCTATCCATTGATTAGTCTTTGTGACAGTTCATCCTTTCTCCTTCCTCTCCCTTCTCTGCTGAAGTTCCTTAAGCAGTGACAGCCGTCAATCATTATTTGCCCACGAAAATTAAATATGACCTTAATTTTTTTCTGATGCTTTATTTTTTTACGTTAATGTGATATTCATACAAAGAGTCTATCTAGTTCATAGATGAAATCCTCAGAATCTAATGACAAATGAGCTAATCTTGTATTTCCACAACATGGGTATCCTACTAAGCGAATTCATAGGCATTCCATGGTGTCGTCGCCTTCCCACTCTGCAGGAAGCACCATTGCCATGTCTGCAGCCGGCTTCTTTACCAGACACCATGGCTGTGGTTCCTCTGAGCCTTCTCTCTAACCAGAATGCCGTCTGCCTCTCGCTTTGTTTCATTTCTCTTCCTCGCTGAGAGACGGAACTGGATCCGTTGTCCTGTACCAAGTCCCCTGTTTGCTTGCTTGTGGTCCCGTGTACCTTGCCTTCTCTCTCCTGTGGCTCCTGTAAGCCAGAATTTAGGTGCCGATACTTGGTACTGGTCAGCTCGTGCTGTGTAAGTACAGCCAAGGATCCCACTGAGCGGCTTTCTCCGTGGTCACGGCGTCTGCAGCAGGGCAGGCTGTCTGAGGTTGCAGGCTGCTGGGCTGGCTCTGCCTGACATGTGCCTTTGGTGACACCTGCACAGGAGGGGTTGGGCTGCCTGGGGCTTGCCCGGCTTGCCCGTAGTGAATCCTAGGAGCCTGGGAGGAGTGAGTGGACACGGGAGATGGCCCTGAAAGGGAGCTTGCATATTGTTACTTGGGTCAGATTCCACTGGCAAAGCTTTGTCTCAGCAATGGGGAAACACTCGGGTTCTCCCTCGGAGGGACAGATGTTTGCTCAAAGGTAAACCTAATCCGCCAAAGTGAATTCAGATGCAGATGAAAATTTCTTGGCAAGGATAGTGCATTGGGGCTGGTGTTGTGGTGCAGAGGGTTAGGCTGTCACCTGCAGTGCTGGGGTCCCATGTGAATCTGGCTGCTCCACTTCTGATCCAACTCCCTGCTGATGCGCAGGGGAAAGCAGTGGAAGATGGCCCCAGTGCTTGGGCCCCAGCACCCACGTGGGAGGTCCGGATGAAGCGCTTGCCTTCAGCCTGGCCCAGCTCCAGCAGTCGTAGCCATCTGGGGAGTGACCCAGTAGATGGAAGAATTCTTTGTCTCTGTAACCTGCTTTTCAAATAAATACATCTTTAAAAAAATACTGCATCCAATGTGTTGTATGTTTCATATTACACCATATTGCAATTTGCACATTGAATTTATGCTTGTCTCACTAGTGTAATTGGCCTGACTGGATGTGATTAATCACTGGGTTAGGATGATGACAGCTTGAGGCCTCTGTTCTGCATTTGTGTGTCCTCACAATTCGTCTGTGCGCAGTTCTCTGGGACCACACGCACACTGGGTGCCCCATTGACCTTGCATCGTGATCCTGGGCTGAATCACTGACTCATGAGCTGCACACAGATGGCCTCATAATCCTCTCGTACTGCTTGCGTTGATAAGCTGGCATTTTTCTCTAAGAGATTTCTTCCATCAGCTGGAGCTCTTGGGCCATCCTGAAATAGAATTTCTATTGTTGCAATAGGACAAAATCTTTTTCTCCTTCAATTGTTACTTTTCAGATTAAGAAGTTGGTAGTAGGGCTTTTGAATGGTAGATAAATTTCATGGGTTTGGGCCTTCTTCCTCTTTGTGATGTAAACCAGTTTTGGTAAGATGCCGTAGTCTTTCGGTTCTCAGACTGACCCTACTTGTTCAAGTGTCGGAGGGGATTTCAGCGTCTCCCTTCCTCAGGGGGACTGGTTTGTGCTTGGGCTTTCACAAACTTTGGCTTTCCCTCTTTTCCCGGGATCTGATGTGACAATTATCTGCTCCTTGAAAATTTAATAAAACTTGCTTGTACGTTCATCTGGGTTTGGAACCTTTATTAGATCATGCTTAGTTACTGCTTTTGAAATGCCATCTGTTGCTGTCTAGGTTCCCCACTAGTGGAGCTGGTTGTGGTAATTTATATTTTCTAATAGAATCTTCAATTTCGTTTGCTTACATTTGCAAATTTATTGCCTGTAATCTTGAAAAGAATCCCCTTATAGTGTTACAACTTCTCTGCCTCTGTAATTATGGCCTTTTCTTCAATTCCATTGTTTATTTGTGTTTTCTTTTCTCTAATGGTGTCTGCCTTACTGTTCGTTCTTTCTGAGCCAATTTTCTGTTAGTTTTGTTGTTTAAAATTTTTTGTCTTATATTTTACTAATTTCTGCTTTTGGTCCTAATTCTTCACTTCTCCTTTCTTTAAGCTTATTGTGTGCTTTCTATTCTTTTTTCTACTTAAAAGTACTCTCTGGTAAGTGTGTATATTTCACAATAAGTACCATTTTGGTCATATCCTCTACTTAGAATATCCAATTTTTTTGTTAAATTCTAAAAATTATAATTTATTGGGACTTTATATTTTGTATGCTCTTCAAAGTTATTGAAAAATGTTGAAAAACTTCTCAGGCATGACTTTTGTTTTGCATTTTCGCCTATCTTTATAGCAGTAGCTACGGGATAGGAACCACACGGGAGCTTCTTGGAAAGATTGACCACGTTTGCTAAGGGAGAGACTGAAAGACTCGGGAAGCTCGGGTGGTGCTGTGGAGCTGAGGGCGGTGCCCCGGAAGCGCAGCCTTGGCGGTGGTGTTCAGCCACCAGAGGCCCGAGCTGGTGTAGAGTTGCTGTTGTCACATCAGGCCACCCTGGGGAGTGCAGTGCGAGGGGGGAACAGGTGTTCAGCACCTGGTGCTGTGGGCAGAAGACTCGCAGGGTGTGCAGACACTAAGGGCTGCCAGATGTGTGACCCTCTTGACCACAGAGGGCTGGGTGCAGGCTGCCTGCGGCTTCCCAGAGGAGCCCACATGGGCTCAGCGGGGGTTGGCAGCGTGCCCAGGGAGACGCACGGGTGGCTCTGAGAGCTCGGCTGTCTGCATCATCGAATTTTCCAGACCACAGCTGCAAAGTGGCAGAACAGCCTGCTCCGGGCCTCTGGCCATGGTGCAAGCTGCAGGAAGCCGCTCCCCCTACAGTGTCCCCCCACAGCCCTTGGTGCAGAAAGTGTGCCACTGTGCTCTTTGGAAGTGGAGATGCTGGGAGGGATCTGCTGTCCACCACAGAGCATTTGCCGTAGAGAAGGGCAATGCGTCGGTAGCTGACACAGCCCAACCCTTTGGCTACTCCGTGGCCATATGTAGTTGAACGCCTTATGACAACAGAGCAACTGTGTTTTTTTATTTTATTTTATTTTTATTTTTATTTTTTTTACAGGCAGAGTGGACAGGGGGAGAGACAGAGAGAAAGGTCTTCCTTTGCCGTTGGTTCACCCTCCAATGGCCGGCGCACCGCACTGATCCGATGGCAGGAGCCAGGAGCCAGGTGCTTCTCCTGGTCTCCCATGGGGTGCAGGGCCCAAGCACTTGGGCCATCCTCCACTGCACTCCCAGGCCATAGCAGAGAGCTGGCCTGGAAGAGGGGCAACCGGGACAGAATCCGGCACCCCAACCGGGACTAGAACCCGGCGTGCCGGCGCCGCAAGGCGGAGGATTAGCCTAGTGAGCCGCGGCGCCGGCCAGAGCAACTGTGTTTTAATCCAACAACAGACACACTATCCTGACCAGCAAAGGCATTCTTCTTCCGTGGAAGGATCCTGGCAGCCGTCTCCAGCTGTGTTCACTTATTCTCCGGTTCAGGTCAGGGCCACGCTGAACGTTGTGTTGCCCCAAAAACTAGATTGAAAAGCTCACTGTTAGTTATTTGTGTAAACCATTAAAGTTTAAAAACTGAGGGGGAGAAAGAGGAAGATGATGGCTGTTATGGATAAATGCACGAATATGACAAGCATAGGGGGAGATACGCAGGGGACTGTTGTCCGTTTCTGTGATTGGCCACAGGGTTGTACATGACGTCTCCAGCTTCGTTCTCCAGCTCCCCAGTAACCTCACTGTGAGGCATCCACGTAGTCGGGAGGCACCCTGGAGACTCCCCCATGTTCTTGGCATGGTCTTTGTTCTAGGGCAGCAACCTAATTTTCCCCAGGTAATGCGGTTCAGGTACTTGCCCCCCACATTCGGGCCTATTTTTGGCCCATTGGTTCTGATATGAGGGTCAAGGGTAGTCAGGAGGAAGTCTCATCTTCCGGTTCACTGGGTCTCCCGGTGGAGGCATTCCCACTTAGGGACCAAGAGCACCGGGCCCCAGAGCGCCAAGGTACCGGTCCAGGAAGCAGGATTTCCGCAACTTCATGATGGGGTTTATAGTAAGAGGAGCCAGACGCCTTTTCTGCCCCTCTGTTGCTAGACCGAGGGAAAACAGCAGGAAGAAGGTTCTCATTCAGACGAGGAGCTGCACTCTGGGAGGTCCTCCTGTGTTGCTGCCCAGTTTGTGTTGTGACTTGATGGACCGTCCTACCTTTGATTGAGGCAGCTCTTTCTGTGTGATGTGGGGCACAGAAGAGCGGACAAGTCTATGGGTAGCTCATGGCTGCACTTCCTTCGCTGTGAGACGAGCTCTTTGGTCTGATGCGCACTGCCGTGTGGAATATGACAGAGGCCTGACCTTTTGCGGGTCCACAGATCATGGTGTCTTGATGGTGACGCATTGTGGGCAGGGAAGACAGACCTGAGTGCTTCAGACTGTGTCCACTACAGCTAGGACAAACGTTTTCCCCTCTGTGATGGACGCTCCCTCTAGGGAATGACGCCACACCCAGGACTTGCCCCCGGTCTCAGCACCGAGCAGCGGCTGAAGCCGGTCAGCCTTGGTCATGGGAAGCACGTGGTGTTGAGCACATGCGTAGCTTCAGTCCCTGCCACCATGGATCCATGGAGCAAGCTCGGACAGCTGGGAAAAGAGACTGAGGTACAGGGGGGTCGCAGCCTTGTCCACCTGATGATTGAGGACACACGCTGCCGTGGATGCCCTTTGGTGGGCATTCCCAGGAAACACAGGTGTCGTCCCTCTCTGTGCTCCTTCTGGAAGGCCTGTCCACGTGTGTCTTCCTCTCACCTTTGTGTCACCAGCCATCCAGTCTTCTTCCTTCAGAGTCAGTGACCATTCAGCCAAACCCACTAGCAGCTGCCATGGATTAATATCAGTCCCTGCCCTTGATCATCTCTCCTTGTAGACAGAGTGGACAGCAAGTGCACTGTCAGCGGCATTTCCCTGGCTCTCCTTCATGGAGCCATGGTGCTACGGTGTTCCACTTTGGGTTGGTGCCAGCAAATTGCACAGTCGTGTCTGTGAAGCTGATTCTAGCTTATTCTCCTGTTGCCTGGTGGTATGGCACAGCCCCCAAGGCCATAAGCTTGGACTAATGGAGAGGAAACAATGCAACAGAAGTTTGGTGTCAAAAGAGCACCTGCCTGTGCATCTTCCTGATGCCTTGTAAACCACCCCAGCCTGGGTTCTCGCAGCCCCTCTCCATGTGATGACGGACGGTTGCTGTGCTCAACCAGTGGGTGGGTCTGCGTGCCAGGCAGATCTCATGGAGTGAAACTCAAACCATCTGGTTACCTCATGTCTCACGATTAATTGTTTAGTTTCGGGGCTGGCGTTAAACTGCTGCCTAAGACATTGCCATCCTATTTGAGTGCCGATTCAAGTCCTGACTGCTGTACTTCCAATCTGTCTCCCTGCTGATATGCCTGGGAAAGCAGCAGAAGATGACCCAAGCACTTGGGCCCCTGCTGCCAACCTGGGAGACCAGGATGGAGTTGCAGGCTCCTGATTTCGGCCCTCGCTGTTGGATTGAACCAGCAGTTGGAAGATCTCTCCACCTCCCTCTCTGTCTCTCTGTCTCTGCACCCCCCGCCCCTGCCTTTCAAATAAATAAATATTAAAAAAATTGTTTGATTTCTACCAGGGTCTGGTAGCAAATTGGAAGATGTTTTTCAAAGGAAGAGTAGTTGCCTGCACAGGAGGGCACGGGGTTGCTCCTGTGTCTTAAAGTGATTCTCCTGCTGGTGCTTGTAAGAGCCTGCATTCCACTTCACTATTTACTGTGGACCCTTTGAGTCTCGTCGTATCTGCTGGCCTTGGAAGAACTGAGTGGCAGAGCAGTTTTACTGAAACCTAAACTTGCTGTGGAGTCTCCTCTTGCTGTTGTCCCATTGAAAAAAGAATGACCATATAAATGGGTTGAAGGGTACGTTGCCTTTGAAATCACAAGAACCTGCCAAGCACTGTGTCTCTTTGTGGAGGGTGGTTCAGGTGTGGTACCTGGTTTTTCAGTTTAGAGGGGGTATCTCAACAGGCTTCAGACACTGAGCCCTCAGATTCTTCCATGAGATGGCCTCTGAATTTTTGTGGGTTTTGTCCTTCGTCTTCTCATTGGCACGTGCCTTACTAATACATTTGCAATTCTTGTTCCTTCTTATCAATGAAGACCATTCAGCAGAGAATTGATGATTTAGTGGGCTAGTGTGTTGTCTTTTAGAATGTTAAGATGATAAGATTTTAGGCAACAATATTAGGGCAGGGCAGGGCTTGGCTCTGAGGCAACACCGTGGAATTGTACTGTTGGTCCTGCCAGGTAAGGGAAGAATGCTTTTGGTTCTTTAGTGCCAATTGGTGTTGATCAAAAGGCATCATCCAGGCCAATAGCTGCATATCAAATAAGAGGGGCTGGGCTGATTTGCTCTATAGATGCCGTATCTGAGGTAGCATCTGTCACCGAAATCAATGCCAGATTAAGTTTGTGATAGTCCACGGTCGTTCTCCAGGAATGTGCCAGTTAAATGGGAATGTGTAAGGAATTGCCACCTATGACTGTGTCGTCTCTGATGGCAGCATCAGTCTCTGTAGTTTACTTTCTTGAGGGGAGGGGAAGTTCCAGAGTCTTCCATTGATGCTTCCCAAAATAATGGTCCTCATCCCCTGAGCCAAGTAGCTGAGTGAGGAGTCTACCAATTGCCAAGCGTATCTTCCAAATACAGAAAAAATCACTGAGTGGTGCCGTGGGCCAGCCAAGCCCATGAGTCAGATTAAGCATCTATGTTGATCAGTGGGCCACAGCAACATTCTGGATTACCAGGAGTTATCCATTCAGAGCCGGCATCGAGTATCTCCCAAAAGGTCTGCTGTTTCCTTTGGCCCAACGCACAGTTCTTCCAGTAAATGGGAAAATCTTGGAGGGAGACTTACAGTATGCAGATTTCTTCATGGGAACTCAGCCTTGGAAGTCACGAGGACCCACTAAACACCGCCTGTCTTTGTGGAAGAAACTGGGTCACACATCATTGTTCTTTACTTTGGTGACTCAAGCCATGTTTCTTGAGTTTTGATTATCTAGATCAAACAGTACTCTAACAGGCCTCCCTTGCATTTTGTTCCTGGAGCAACTGTGATCAATCAGCTACCACCACAGATCCCTGCAGAGTAGCACGTTCTGATTACTGGCGTACCTCTGGTTTCCTTTATGGTTGACATGGTTGATGTGCCCAAAGTTGCAACTTGACCTCTAGTATTCTAGGACCCCTTTATCCCCACTGAAATCAGGGAGCCTGTCTCGGTGGTGCCATCTGCTTCAGCCATACATGGGCTAGCAAGGAGAGAGAAAAAACACAGAGCTTTTAGGGGAACAGGTGCTTCCCTCTCTAATGTATTCCTCAATGCCTGAGCGAATGGAGTGGCCCTCGTGGAAGGGGGTAAGTGGTGTGCAGCTCACATAGAATGAATCAGCCCAACATTCCTACCTCCCTAAGCCTTTGGATTTCCTCCTTCAAGGTGTGCCAAGGGAACTCTGACATCTCAAGTCAAGTCTGTGTATGTATGTATGTAGGGCTGTGAGGGCCACATCGATCTGCAGGAGACTAGACATTAGATCCTGAATGTGGGCTACTAAGGGTACCCATGCAATAATGGATTTGGCCCAGCCTCGTGTTGCATTCCACCTTCCTTGGTCAAACAGCCCCAGGTATATTCCTGCATGTGTTCCTCAGATTTCTGCCTATGAGTATTGGCCGTTCTTACATCATTTTTGGTATGAAAGCTGTAAACCTATCTTCTGGAGCGTGTTGAACTTTGTTCCTAGTTAAGGGCTCATGGGAGCAAGGGGTCATGGTGGTGGTCTCGGGGAGAATGAGCATCCCACTGTGTTATCTACCCTAAGTAAGGGTCCCACCCAGTTTTGAACTGTGGAAGGATGGTCTCCGTGGACGTGAGAGGCGATGCTATTCCTGCAGATCAGGGGGTCTCAGAGTGACGGGGTATCAAGATTGTCGGTGTCCTCTGGACCCCACAGGATGTGTTTGTCCAAACTTCAGGGTCTCCTTTTTGCCTCGTTGTCTCCCTTTCACATGAAAACCTTGACGAGATGATGCATTTGCTGCTTCTTCTGCTTCAGCAGTTCACACAGCAGCGTTTTGTGTTTGATTTCTGGCCCCATAGCCCTGTGGCTTAAGAAATCAATGCTTCAGGGCTGTTACGGAAGGAGTCTGGTCTGTGACCGTGATTTGAGGTGGGCGTTGATGGATCTAAGTTTGTCATTGTCTGCCTGTGAGCAGGCAGGTGTGCTCCCGTGGATCCAGCCCCCACTGTGCTCCTCATGGTCCTCATTACGGCCATGAGAGTTCAGTGTAGACAGCCACATGAGTCCTCAAAGTGCATGCTTCAATTGCCACTTCAGCTCAATCTACTATAGTTGAGAGTTTGGCTAATTAGCATGCCGCTTCTCATTGGCAAGGATTGCAACCTGGCACAATCCCAAGGGCGTGACCAAAGCAACCCCCAAATCCAATTTTTAAGATGTCTGTCTCGTAGGACCCCCTCCCAGTACCAGCTTTGTGGCAGACTAGGTCCAATAAGAAGACAGAAATGACACTGTAGGTTAAACTGGAAAGTTTAGCACAGGAGCTGTTAACCATGATATAAGAGTAATTAGATATCAAACACGCTACACGGTGTCTGCTAAGAGTACTCGAGGAGAAGCACACTTGGATCTGGTTCACACATCCTTGGGGGAAGGTGTGATTGAGTCCCCAGGAACAGGGAAGTCTGGTGGCATAGGCAGGCCGGGGCTGGCCTGGAGCAGCTGTTGTAACCATAGGCTACCGTCTGGATTCAGCTGGGGAGCTGCAACTGGTGGTGTGGGCCTGTGTGGGGAGTTCAGCCCCAGGAGGGCAGGGGATGCCGGGGTGCAGGCCGGGCAGGAGGAGGAATGGTGGCTCAGACATGGTCTCCAGGCCATTTGGGCTACACGGAGTTCCTTGAGGGAGTCCCGCACGCCTCTGAGGGAGTCCTGCACACCTCTGAGGGAGTCCCGCACACATCTGAGGGAGTCCTGCACACCTCTGAGGGAGTCCCGCACACATCTGAGGGAGTCCCACACACATCTGAGGGAGTCCCGCACACATCTGAGGGAGTCCCGCACACACTGAGGGAGTCCCGCACATATCTGAGGGAGTCCCACACACACTGAGGGGGTCCCACGTGCATCTGAGGGAGTCCCACACGCCTCTGAGGGAGTCCCGCGCGTCTGAGGGAGTCCTGCACACATCTGAAGGAGTCCCTCACACATCGGAGGGAGTCCCGCACACATCTGAGGGAGTCCCACACACACTGAGGGAGTCCTGCACACATCTGAGGGAGTCCCGCGTGCGTCTGAGGGAGTCCCCTGCGCGCCTCTGAGGGAGTCCCGCACGCCTCTGAGGGAGTCCTGCACACATCTGAGGGAGTCCCCTGCGCGCCTCTGAGGGAGTCCCACGTGCGTCTGAGGGAGTCCTGCACACCTCTGAAGGAGTCCCTCACACATCGGAGGGAGTCCCGCACACATCTGAGGGAGTCCCACGCCTCTGAGGGAGTCCCGCACACATCAGATTCTGAGCCTGGGATTGCAGGGAGCCTCTTCCTGATGTGTCCCGCCAGCGCCTCCTCCCAGGAAAGCCTCCCACTGCGCCCACTGGAGAGAGGGTCTGAGGGGGATTCTGTTGCTCGTTGAGAACTGACACAGTCATTTCGCCGTTCATTTCTGATTTCTTGTTCTGGGACGTAAGATTGTTGTGCGTTCAATCTGTGTCTGCTCAGTCTGTTGAGCAGAAAGTTCTAAGTAAATCTCGTTCATTGCTATTTCAATTTTTATATCCCTTCTTATTTCTAGCTAATTTGAGTTCTGTTAAAGTCTCCCATTTGAGTAATGGCTGTTATTATTATTATTTTCTTTGCTTATATTTTGGAGGTTGTTAAAGGGTAAATGTGCACAGTGCTCTTATGGATTATTCCTTTGTTAACGAGAATGTTTATTTTTGTCCCATTACATCCTTTGCAACTTACATATATTGTGTCTGTTATCACTCACCTGCCATCTTGTTGTCATCATTTTTCTATACTTTCTGTGTTGGCAATGTTCATGTCATTTTGTTTCAGGCGAAGTGACTTGAGACTAAGTTGCTCCCTGTTGAATTTTCTAGAATCATCTGAAAGTCTTGTTCAGCGGGTGGGCTCAGAGAATGAGGAGCACTGCATTCGTGTGCTAGGGCAGAACACAATACCACAGACTGGGGGCTTGAGAAACAGACGCTG
Organism: Oryctolagus cuniculus; assembly: GCF_051225735.1. NCBI lineage: Eukaryota > Metazoa > Chordata > Mammalia > Lagomorpha > Leporidae > Oryctolagus > Oryctolagus cuniculus. Next base: position 11,754,027 of record NC_142878.1, on the reverse strand, counting down.
GTCTTAGTTCTGGAGGCTGAAGTCCAAGGTCAAGGTGCTGACGGGCCAGGTTTCCTCTGAGTCCGGCCCTTTTGTGCAGATGTCCTCCTGCTGCAGGCACCCACGGTCCTTCCCCTGTGAGTGTGCACCCCGGCTGTGTGCCTAACTCATCTTTGTATAGGGACCCTGGGCCCCTCAACAGCTTCACAGTGCAGTCGCATTCTGGGGTCCTGGGGTTAGGACTTCAACATACATGGGAAGGTGAGTGTGGAAACACAGGTCAGCCCATAATAATCACACATCTGAGATTTTGTTTTTGTAGTCTAAGCTGAAAATCTCTTTTATTAAGGGCTTTTGACCCAGTGATATTGACGTGGTCAAATGTTTTTCAAGAAAGATAATTTATTTGCAAAGCAGAGGTAGAGGGAGGAAGAGACAAATCTTCCAACCTGCTGGTTCACTCCCTACCTGCTGTCAAGGTGAGGCTGAACCCACGAGCCTGAGACGCAGTATGGGTCTCCCACAGGGGTGGCAGGGACCCAAGCTCTTGGGCCATCTTCCACTGCTTTCCCGGATGCATTGGTGGGGAGCTGGGTCAGAAGTGGAGCAACTGGGATGTGAACTGGTGCTCACATGGGCATGTGGCATGCCAGCACCACAGGTGGCAGCTTAGCCAACTGACCACAACACAAGTCCTATTGTGGCCTTCACATGATTTTTGATGTTTTGCTTTGTTAATTTTGTCTTGCTGCTGTCTTTTAGCCTCTTTTATGTTTTTTTTGAATGGATTTTTAATTTTTCTGTGTTTTACTCATTTATTCTAATTGTTTAGAGATGATACATTCTATTCTTAGCAGAAGAAGTCAAACATTATTTTTGCGTTGACATCAAGAATTAATGAATGTGCTCTCCCTCTTTAAACAGCAGAACGGGTGCCCCCTCTTCATTCCCTCTGGTGCTCCTGGCCTTTTCCTTCTCTCGTCTTGCTGTGATCTCTCATTTGTATTCTGGATTGCCAGGCTGTGGGGAGCAACTGAGACTAGACTAAGTTACTGGAATTAAGACTTATTCTATGCATCTGCTCTCCCACAATATGGCGCTGGGGAGGAGCAAATAACTACGCAGCTGCCTCATCAGACTGATAAGCTGCAGGAGCTGATCCTGCTCCTGATTGGAGGAGAGCAGTGTGCTCGGCGTGTGGGTAGCAGAGTTGGGATTGGTGGAAGAGGACTATAAAGGAGGAGAGAGACAACATGCACCAGGAACATCCGGATAACATCTGAGCAGCCCCCGAGAGAGCCGGCCGGTGGTATGCCGCTCCCCCGCGGAAGTGGGGAAAGTGGCAGGGGGAGCCGCCCCTCCACGGAGGTGGAGGGGTCGGCAGCCAACCTGGGAAGGACCAGCAGCAAACCCGGGAAGGGCCGAGCAGACAAAAGAACAGCGCAGGGTTTAGTGTTGTTCCTCCACGAAGAAGGGGAGCGACACCAGGCCCTTAAAGTGTCGTGTTGCCCTTCATTATCTAAGGTCAGTGGTGTTTTCCTGGTCCTCACCACTGCTGTTCCTCTTGGGTTTGTTTCTGTTCTGTAATGGCACATTTTTCCGAATACCTTGTCTGCTGCATGGCTGAAGATGTCAACATCTTGACTTCTGTGGTGACAGTTTGGCTGAAGGGCACAAGTCCTGACCAGGCTTCTCTTCCTTCACACTTGGAGCCTCCATCGTCTTCCTGCATTCCGTGTTGCTGATGTAAAGTCACATGGCCACCTGAGGGTCCGATTTGTGCATCCTTGTCTGTAATTCTACCCCACCTTTTGAAGCTCACAGGATCTTCTTTCATCCTTCCTGTCCTGAAAGTTCTCCATGATCCATGCCGGAACATCTGTGGTTGCTTCTCAACCAACATCCATGACCTCCACCCTTTTTCTTCCTTACTGACTAAATCTCAGTACCTGGCAGCTGGCCCTGGAGGTGCAGGCGTGGGCAGGGCTGCCTCTCACGGCTGGTCTGCCTCTGGCTCTCCCCCAGTTAGCCCTGACTGCTGAACACCCCTTCTGACCCGGAATCCCCCCTTCAACCTGCCGTGCAGCCTCTCACCTTTTCCGGTAGTTTGTTCTGTTCCTACCTGGGGCTGTGGTTTCTCTCTTTGCCGTTTCATTCAGTGACTTGTCAAGATTTTGGTGCCCTGAAGGCTCCCCTGTTGTATTCCATCCACACAGTTTTATGATTACTTTAAAGTGAGCTCACCATTCACAGAATAAATCAGGAGTCCCTTAGTCTTAGTCTGGCCCTAGAGTGCCTCCCCCCACCCAGGTTTAGGGCAGCTCTGGGGATTTTCCCAGTTGTCAGTCAAGGCCCAGAGGCTTCACCTCTGGCTACCCCTCTCCCACCAGACCATGGCCCTGCTTCCTGGGGTGGTTGCGGGGCCCCAGGCGGCTGGAGAAGTGTCTGGGTCCTTGTCAGAGGCCATCCTGCTGCTCACCCCTGTGTACCTGGCACCTCCCTGCCACTCCTCTCTCCCTTTGCCCACCCTGAGGCCTGATAGACCCCCAGGATTAGCCGGGATATCATTCTTTACTCTTGTCTTGAAAAACCACAGTCAGAGCCTGATTTTTTTTTTTTTTTTTTTTGACAGGCAGATTGGACAGTGAGAGAGAGAGACAGAGAGAAAGGTCTTCCACAATGGCTGCTGTGGCCGGCACACTGCGCTGATCTGAAGCCAGGAGCCAGGTGCTTCTCCTGGTCTCCCATGTGGGTGCAGGGCCCAAGCACTTGGGCCATCCTCCACTGCACTCCTGGGCCACAGCAGAGAGCTGGACAGGAAGAGGAGCAACCGGGACAGAATCCGGTGCCCCGACCGGGACTAGAACCTAGTGTGCCGGTGCCGCAAGGCGGAGGATTAGCCTATTGAGCCGCGGCACTGGCCTAGAGCCTGAATTTGAAAGTACCCAAAGTCCCTCCCGTTCCCAGACTTTCCAGGGGCAGAGACTGTGACTTAGGGGACAAAGGGCTCTCCCGCCACCGTGGCTCCTTCAGGGAGGATCAGAATCCCATTCCCTGGGGGAAGGAACATGTCTGCAGACTTAAGGGAATCTCTCCAGTGGCCGTGGGGATGCTGGTGGGGGGTGGGTGGGGTCAGCCCTGCTGAGCTGGGGGGGGGGGCCTGGGAAGCAGCTCTCGGGACTGTGGGTGCTACGCCTCTGCAAGCTTAGACTGCCGAGATGTGCAGTGGAGCCAGCTGTGACCCCGCCCATGGCCCCAAGACCCCACTGGGAGGCGTGGGACGCAGTGAGAACAGCAGGTGACTCCTGCACCTCTCTTGCCACACCCCTCACTGAACTTCCCCGGGGGGGCAACATGTGTCAACAAATTGTGTATAAAACCCTTGAACGTAACTCAGGAGAACCTGGCTACTTAACGGCATCCTGTAGGAGATCTGAGATTCGGAAGATAATCGTTGGACAAAGTGGTGGAATATCTTGTGATGTGCCCATTTGGGGAGTTCCGCTTAGGCATTTTGGATTTCAGTTGCACCCTTTCAGCCACTGTTGTCGAACCCCTTTTACTAGACACCAATGCCTACATAGGAGACCCAGCCCCTCCCCGCCCCTGTTGGCTTATGGACTGGGTAGGAGGGCAGGCAGGCACAGTGGACATCAAGTTAAATAGTGTTCCAGGGGTCAGGCCTGGTGAGTTGCTGCAGGCTGAATGATTGTGAGACCACAGTTTGGCCATTTGCCATGGGCAGGTGTCTCCTGGGCTGTGTCAGGCCTGGGGTGGGGGCCATGCAGGAGAGAGGGTCTGTGGTTGTCCCCTGTGGGAGAGGGCTTGAGCAGCCAGAGCTTTGTGGGACTGAGAAGACACCAGTGCCAGGATGGTTGGGTCCCTTGGCTGTTCTGTAGGACGGAATGGGCTTCCCCGTGTGTGCTGGTCTCTTACACCTTGGGCTTGGTCCACGCTCTGGCTGATACCTCTAGGTGAGCCCCTGTGGGGCCATGGGCTCCAGTCAGGGCAGCTGGTGCAGTGGTCTCCACTTGGTACTTTGACAACAACCTCTGCCCCCCACTTTCTGAACTCCAGGACTTATGTCTTGTATGGGCGTTGGGGAACCATAGCTTTCCACAGAGCTCTTGTCCAAGCACTCGTGACCACAGCACCCCTGGTCTAGCCTCAGAGGGACACTTCGGAGCTGCGGAGAAGCACTGCGCCAGCCGCAGCAGCCATTGGAGGGTGAACGAACGGCAAAGGAAGATCTTTCTCTCTGTCTCTCTTTTACTGTCCACTCTGCCTGTCAAAAAAAAAAAAAAAAAAAAGAAGGTGGCATCTAATTCTACACACAGCCAAGACCTTGACGCCTGCAGGTGCAGCTGGTGGGTGAGAGGCTGCTCGCAACCTTCCCACAATGCAAGGCTCCCGTGCCTGCTCAGTTCCGTCCCATGCTCCTGGCCCAGAGCTTCCCCCTGGGGAACCGTGAGCCCTGCGAGACAGGGGTGAGCTCTGTGAAGAGCCGTGGGCTCTTCCTGTTTCGTTACATCCAGCTCTAGGCCTCCCAGCTTTGGCTGAGTGTTGAGTCACTGAGAGAGTTCAAAACAGGGGTGTCAGAGCCCTACCCGGACATTCTGACCTCACAGCACTGGGTGCGACCCAGGACTTGGTGTTTTTTAAAACTCCCCAGGTTGATTCTAACTGCAGTTGGGACTGAGGACCCTGGGACTGGTAGAGGTCATGAGTTTTCCCCTGACACGACCCTGGGACTGGTAGAGGTCATGAGTTTTCCCCTGACACGACCCTGGGACTGGTAGAGGTCATGAGTTTTCCCCTGACACGACCCTGGGACTGGTAGAGGTCATGAGTTTTCCCCTGACACGACCCTGGGACTGGTAGAGGTCATGAGTTTTCCCCTGACACGACCCTGGGACTGGTAGAGGTCATGAGTTTTCCCCTGACACAACCTTTCCTGCCGATGAAAATGCTGGCGATGTCAGGCTGAGCCAAATGCTGATTGGCAGTTCATGTGCCGGATGAATTGAGCAAAAATAAGTAGATTTTAATTTAATGTGCATTTCACAGATCAGTGGAGTATGTGTGGTGTTGGTGAGGATGGAGTTAGCTGCCTGGCCCATCCCTTGTATTGCTTACGGCAGAAAACTCTGGACAGAATAAAAAGGAGCAGCAGCAGGAGGGAGGTCAAAGTGCAGATGCTTGTGTGTTGGCACTGAGACCTTTGGCTTCCTCCTTTCATTTGAGTGTCTGCTTACTGGGGCAATAGCATCGTAGGCAGGGTCAGCAAAGACTGAGAGGGTCTTCTCTGGCCGGAAGACTGAGCTGGAGAGGAGGGGAATTGCTGTGGGTTGTTCTTTTTGATCCTTTCTCCTCTCCTGGCCCCGGCCTGAAGCTAGACCCAGAGTAGCAGCACCTGAAGTTCCAAGGGCAAGTCCAGCTCTCTGCCTGGCGGAGCTGGGTGTTGTATAAAGATTGGAGGGAGGTCCTCATTCACTTCTCTCTCTCTCTCTCTCTGTAAAGATAGGTTTGAAGATGTGACTTTTAAAAAAGATTTGTTTATTTTGTTTGAAAGGCAGAGTAACGGAGAGACAGAGGGAGAGAGGGAAGAGAGAGAGAGAGAGGGAGAGATCTTCCATCCACTGGTTCACTCCCTAAATGGTCACAATGGCCAGAGCTGGACTGATCTGAAGCCAGGCGTCAGGAGCTTCTCCCAAGCACTGGGCGTCTTCCACTGCTTTCCCAGGCACAGAGAGCTGGATCAGCAGGGGAGCAGCCAGGACTCAGACTGATGTCCACATGGGATGCCAGCACTGCAGGCAGTGGCTTCACCCACTACACCACGGCATTGGCCCCTCTTCTCTCTGTCTTGTTGCTTTGTCCCCAGAGAGGCTCCAGTTGCACAAAACTATGCATCAGGGTGGGAGGCTACAACCCTGAGAGACCCCCAAGCCTGTGACTAGAGGAGTCAGAAATAGGAGCCTCTGGGAGCGGGAGAGTGTGCGTGAAATCTTGCCGAGGAGAGATGTGGGAAAGGGGATCCCTCACTTGGGTGCTGGGACACACAGGCTTTGGAACTGAACGGCGGTGCAAGCCATGGCTCAAGTCCCAGACTCCACCCCATGTGGCTCATGCGAGGGGCAGACACAAATGGCACAGCACAGGCTTTTGAGAGGGGGACTGGCATTCAACCCACCTCCTAAAATAGGTGAGCTGTACCTTGTGGTCTGACTGACAAAATAAACAAGTGAAAAGTAACATTTGGGTCTCAAAACATAAATATTAAAAATGCCTGGGATGCAATCCAAAATTTTCTGGCATATGAAGAAGTAAGAAAATCTGATCAATTCTCCAGTTGATCAATTAATGTGTTGTTTTTTTTTTTTTTAAGAAAAAAATACCAATCTTCAAGGGAACGCATAATCAACAAATGTCAACCCTGAGATGACCGAGATGTGTATATTAGCCAAAAATTGGCAGTGATGTTAACGTCCATATTCCATGAGGCTAGGGGGAGACATTTTTGAATGAATTAAATTCTCAGCAGAGAAATATAAACTGTGAAAATGAAAGAAAAATAAACCTTAGGAATGAAAAACAGATCTGGGGCCGGCGCCGCGGCTCACTAGGCTAATCCTCCACCTAGTGGCGCCGGCACACCGGGTTCTAGTCCCGGTCGGGGCTCTGGATTCTGTCCCGGTTGCCCCTCTTCCAGGCCAGCTCTCTGCTGTGGCCTGGGAGTGCAGTGGAGGATGGCCCAAGTGCTTGGGCCCTGCACCCCATGGGAGACCAGGAGAAGCACCTGGCTCCTGCCTTTGGATCAGCACGGTGCGCCGGCCGCAGAGCGCCGGCCATGGCAGCCATTGGAGGGTGAACCAACGGCAAAGGAAGACCTTTCTCTTTGTCTCTCTCTCTCACTGTCCACTCTGCCTGTTAAAAAAAAAAATAACAGATCTGAAATAGAAATTTCACTGGATGGGCTCCAGGGTGCAGTGGAGGTGGGGAGGGGTGGTGGGGAGGGGGGATCTGTGAGCCCTGAGTGAGCAGAAGTCTCATTGAGCAGACACAAGAATGACGTCAGGAAGCGAGCAAAGCCGAGCGGACCTCGTAGGACAAGACCAGGAGCGCTCACGTTTATATCCTTGGGATTCCCTAGTGACAGGAGGACGAGCGTGTGGCAAAAGCAGTATTTGAAGAAGTAGGGCCTGAAAACATCCAATTTTGTTGAAAGACACCCATTTACAGACTGGAGAAGCACAGGTCCCCAACAGCATAAACCAAAAGAAAATGATGCCTGGACGTATCATAATCAAGGTGCTGAAAACCAAAGATAAAGGACAAATTGTATAGGCAGACCCCGTTAGAGATGGTACATTGTCATAGGGGAACAGTTACTCCAGTGACTGGATTTCTATGAGGAACTGTGGCGGCCGTAAGACAGCTGGAGCAATCTTTACCTTTCTATAAAGAAAATTAAAAAGCTACGAATCCAGGCTTCTGTACTCAGTGACTAAGTCTTCCAGATCGCAGGTAAGATAGTGATTAAGAGGTTTTCTAAGGCTCTCATGTTAGAAAAGAAGAGAGGTCTCAAGGCAGCCTACGCCTCTACTCTAAGAAAAAGACCAATTTGTTTTACAGAATGAATGACCACAACTCATTCAAGGACCAGAGCCTGACTTTTCTATTAAAGATGGAGAATTTATTGTATGAAAATCTTCCATAGACGAACACCCCAGCCCCAGATGGCTTCACTGATAAATTCCACCAAACATTTAAGGGAGACGTAGCACCAGTTCTCCATCGTATTTTTCAGAAAATAGACGCAGCAAGACTACTTCCAGATTCAGTCAGTGAGCCCGGTGTTACTCTTATGAAGGATAATACCAGCGAAGGGAATTCCACACTATTATCTTCCATGAGTGGAGCTGTAACAAGTCCCCGACAGACAAATCCAGCAATATCAACAAGCTAACACTTCGTGACCGAGTAGCGTTCGCACAGGAAAGCCAGGCTGCTTCAACATCCTGAAGTTAGTGAAGCCTTCATGTTAAGCAGGGGGAGGAAGGAGAAGCACGTGAGTGTCTCCGGAGGGGGAGACGCAGTTGATGGAATTCAGCATCCGCTCCGGAGAGAGAACAGCCCCGAGCAGGCAGCAGGAGAAGGAAACCTGCTCGGCTGGTGCTTTTCCCGAAGATTTGCAGCTGGCGTCATACTCAGCCAGACTGAATGCTTCCCCGCCTCCTGGCTCTCCTCACTCCTGCCTGACGCTGTCCAGGAAGTCCTGGCTGGTCCGGGAAGGCGGAGAACGGAAGTGGAGGGCATATAGGTCGCAGAGGCATAGATAAAAGCAACTCTGTCTGCAGACGACATCATTGGCTGTGGAACTCTGGCTCCCGTGGAGAGCTCCTGGAGCCAAGGATTGAAGTTTGCAAGGTCGGTGTCCACCCATCAGTTGTTTCTGTGCTAGGTCAGTAACCCCCTCAAGTTAAAAAAAAATACATATAATTAAGACCGTGTTTGCAAGGTCTGAGTGCTGGGAGTTAGAAAATGCTGATGTGAGAAGTGAAAGAGCTAAATTAAGGTCCAGCACTGTGGGGCCGTAGGCTAAGCCTCTGCCTGCAGTGCCAGCATCCGTATGGGCACTGACTCAGATCCTGGCTGCTCCACTTCCAATCCAGCTCCCTGCTAATGCACCTGGGAAAGCAGCAGAGGATGGCCCAAGTCCTTGGGCCCCTGCACCCACTTGGGAGGCCTAGAGGAAGCTCCTGGCTCCTGGCTTCGGATCAGCTTGGCTCCAGCTGTTGTGTCCATTTTGGGAGTGAACCAGCAGATGGAAGGCCTTTGTCTGTTTCTCCCTCTTTCTCTCTGTAACTCTACCTCTCAAATAAATAATTTTTTTTAAAAGCATTTGCATGGAGCAGCAGGGAAGCTTGAGTAGCTGGGTGAAAGAAACACCCCTGGCCACATGCAGGAGCACCCCCTTGAAGGTGGACCTAAGGACTCCTGACTTTGGTATGCACAGGTCGTCCTATGGGTGTGTTAGCTCATGAACCTGGTGGCCTCAACCCAGAAGCCTCTCGTCTCAGCATCCAGGGGTGGCAGGTCCCAGGTCCAGGGGTCAGCAGGACGAGCCATCGGCCTCTTCCCTTTGGGGCCTCGCTGGCGAGCTGTGGGCTTCCCTCGCTTGTAGATCTCGGCTGTTGCCAGCGCAGGAGCCTCTCCCTGTTGGTATGTCTGTATCCCAGATTCCCTCTTTTTATAAGGACCCTGTCGTGTCGGGCTGGGCACTCACCAGGTACATCTGCAATGATCCCATTTCCAGACGAGCCCATGCCCTGAGCTGCAGAGGGTCCGCGTGTGTTTTGAGCTGAGTCCTGGTTCGGCCTCATGCGCGTCCATTTATTGTTGCTGTTATCAGATGCCTCTGTCCGGGTATGGGGGAAGAGAAGAGGTTTACTTCTGCTCACTGTTTTGGACTCTGGTGAGGACCTCATGGCTGGTGTGTGTGTGTGTGTGTGTGTGTGTGTAGGTGTAGACAGACCACGTGGTGGAGCCAGGAAGTCGAATGGACCTCAGGGCTGGTGTGTGTGTGTGTGTGTGTGTGTAGACAGACCACGTGGTGGGGGCAGGAAGCCGAATGGACCTCAGGGCTGGTGTGTGTGTATGTGTGTGTGTGTGTGTGTGTGTAGGTGTAGACAGACCACGTGGTGGAGCCAGGAAGCCTAATGGACCTCAGGGCTGGTGTGTGTGTATGTGTGTGTAGGTGTAGGTGTAGACAGACCATGTAGTGGGGGCAGGAAGCCGAATGGACCTCAGGGCTGTGTGTATGTGTGTGTGTGTGTGTAGGTGTAGACCATGTAGTGGGGGCAGGAAGCCTAATGGACCTCAGGGCTGGTGTGTGTGTATGTGTGTGTAGGTGTAGGTGTAGACAGACCATGTAGTGGGGGCAGGAAGCCGAATGGACCTCAGGGCTATGTGTATGTGTGTGTGTGTGTGTAGGTGTAGACCATGTAGTGGGGGCAGGAAGCCTAATGGACCTCAGGGCTGGTGTGTGTGTGTGTGTGTGTGTGTGTGTAGGTATAGATAGACCACGTGGTGGGGCCAGGAAGCCGAATGGACCTCAGGGCTGGTGTGTGTGTGTGTGTGTGTGTGTGTGTGTGTGTGTAGGTGTAGACAGACCACATGGTGGGGGCAGGAAGCCGAATGGACCTCAGGGCTGGTGTGTGTGTGTGTGTGTGTGTGTGTGTGTAGGTGTAGGTGTAGACAGACCACGTGGTGGGGGCAGGAAGCCGCCTGGGGAGGGGCCAGGCTTGCTCCTTTGGAGCAGCCTGCTCCCAGGAACTGACCAAGGTCCTGAGGGGTTTCTGTCAGTCCCCCTGAGGGCAGTGACCTGATAACTTCCCACCAGGCCCCACCTTTTAAAGGCTCCCCCTCCCAGCAACACAGTGATGAGGACCAAGCTCCAGACAACCACAAACCCACCACAGCCAGCCCAGCCTGTAGCTTCTTGTAGGTCTGCATGGGGAGGTACGTACTTGGAAATGACCAGAGAACCGTGGACACAGCAGGACTGGGGCCGGCCGATCTCCTCTGTTCTACGCATGGGTCTGGAGGAGGGTGTGTTAGCAGCGAACCTCTGAGCGTGAGTCTCGGTGGGTGCAGAAGCTGTGCCTTTTCCTCGGGCGTGCTGAGAAAAAGGTCCGTGGCAGGAATGGCTCACCCCCTTCTTGGACCCCCAGTTCCCCACCAGTGGCCTGCAAGGACTATCACACTAGGCAGAGGCTGGAAACCGCTGCTGTGTCCAGAAGTCCTTGAGGGGGACATTTCACTCCTTACTTTCAGAGCACCCGACAGCACAGCAGATACCTGCCCACCAGAGGTTCACGTGGTTACCCTGTTGCCGTGCTGTCCATCAAGGGATGAACCCTGGACCGGGTGGGTTTTAATGGAGGTGAGGGCCAGGTCATCCTATTCTGTTCATTCTGGATGAGGACGTGGTAGAGTCGTTACCCAGCCTAGTGAGAGCCCCGAAATTTGTCCCCACCCCACCCCAGCCTTCTTCCAAGGGATGCTGACACCTACCTGCTTCCCTCTTCAGGAATGTCACCCATCAAGGGTGGCTGTTGAGGCCCCACAGGGCTGCATAGCACACACCCCATGTCCCGTGATGTAAAGGCAACCCTTGGGATGTTTCCATGTGTTTTTTTCACCATTTAATCTACCTTATTTGGTGGTGAGCAAATCATAGCAATGCATTTCCCATGAGAAACCTCTTGTTTCAGTTGCCCACATAATTGTCTTGTGGATGTGCCACCAGCGATTGAAGCAGGATTCCATTCTTGAAAGGTTTTGTGTGTGGCCCACATTTTTGTCCGTTTGCCTGCCATGTTTCAAAGGGAAACACACTGCTCTGTGACTGCAAGCCAGGTTACAGGGCCTTGCTCAGCCGTGTTGCATGTCAGCCCGGTTTTCAGAAGATTAATGCATTCGCCACCTTGCAGAACTCACGGCTGCCTGTGATCTCAACGCGAAACGCTTCCTCCGTGACTTTTGTCTGGAACCGTTGAGCTGATTAACAAGCGTGCTCCAGGACTGTCTCAAGCCAAATGGTGTGTCATCAAAGCAGCTAAACTGTATTTGCAGGGAACAAAAGAATGTTGTCTTTACAACACGCGAGAACAGAGTGGGAGACAGGGTCGGCGTCGGCCACAGTTTGGCCGAGTCCATAGCTCATGCGATGCGGTTCACCCGGCCGGTGTTGTGGTCAGTGAATGGCTATCTTTCCTCTTGGCCTGCTGTGCCGCAGCTCTCTGAGAGCCAGCTAGTGCTGTTTTCCCATGCAAAGGGAAGCTGCGACTTAGAATCTAAGGACCCAGGAGCTCTGCGCTGTCGACAATCTGCCTTTATTTCCCACATCTCATTAAGATGTTCCAGGAGGCAAGTGGTGAGCGCCGTGTCAGGGGCTGCATTTTCTATTGATTTCTTTGCTGTTCTGGAATTAATTGGGTCTGGACACAGGGCCTCATTTTCTTTGACATGTAGCAGGTAATTGTGCTTCTCCTGTACGTCCGAATTGCTTTCCAGATGGTCTGTTGTGAACGGTTTATCTTTAATATGATTAATCAGAGGCAAAGGGCCTCCATATGTTTGCACACATGCCAGGCTAGGGGAGGGATGGTTAACTCTGTCCTGGCCACATTCATCCTGAACTCATCCTAGGATCTGTGCTTCCCATGTGCAGCAAAGACACCCTTCAAGGGTCCTGGAGGGAGGCCCTGGAAGCAGTGAAAATGCTCATAGTGTAAAGCATTATGGCATTATATTCGGTAGGAGGATGTGGCAGATGGCACACATGGCAGACTTTTTCTCATGGTTCTGAGGTTGAGAAGTCCGAAGTCAAGGTGCCGGCGGACCCTGTGGCTGCTGGGGGCTGCTTCCCGGGTCATGGTGGTGCCTTCTCACCATATCCTCACACAGACAGGAGCAGAGCAGGTGCATGTCTTCAGTGGGACATGGGTGCATCTCGGTGGCTCTGAGAGAGAAGGGCAGTGGGCCCTCTTTTATAAGGGCACTCTTCCCGTCCATTAGAGTACCACCCCTAGGACCCAATCACCCACCCCCCCACCCCCCCCCCCGCCGAGTCCCTGCCTTCTAAAGCCATCGTACTGCAGGCTAGGATTCAACACACAAGTTTGGGGGTAGAATACAGGCATTCAGTCGCTAGCAGATTATTATCCAGCCAGGAAATATGATGCAGCCGCCATTCAAATGACGCTTGCGGTGCATTGCTGCTGCCTCTGGTGTTAAGTTGAAAGAGAAGAGCAAGCTGCCGTGTTTACAGGGAGGTCTCAGCTAAGCAAAGGAGGTGCACAGAAAAAAGCCCAGGAGGAGAGAGACCACGGCTCCAGCAGTGGCTGCCTGTGGATGGAATGTGACGAGTGGGCACCTGCTCCTCTCTCGGTTCCCTACTAAAAATGCACCGTGAAACAGATCAGAAGCTTCCTCGCTGGGAAGCAGCGGGCCCTCGGAAGCTGCCTTCTGGGTACAGGACTCAGCTCGGCGACTGCTGTGTGGTAGATGAGTCACGTTCCTGGCTCCTCACGCCCTCCCACGGGCAGCTGTCCTCACGTGGCGATTGTGGCCCCCGAAGGAGGGTGCGCTTGAAGCCACTGCACATCTTTCCACCAGGCGTTGGCCCAAGAGTTCTCAGAACCTGGGCAGCCAGGACTTGGCGGCCATGTGTGGCCTCCCCGCAGGCACGGAAGGGCTTCCTGACAAAGTTGCCTGTGGGCTGAGATTGCTGGGAAAAGCGTCCTTTACCCTCGCACTGCCAAGGGCGTCCGTGCACAAGGTTGCGTGTTGGTGCCTTGCAGGAGCGCACAGGGCTGGAGCTGAATTGGATGCTGACTTTGTCTGTGTTCTCTTGGTCCCAGTGAATGCCACAGACTGGGCTTTTGAAGAAGGGAGGCTTACCTGGCTCGCGCTTCTAGAGCCTAGGAAGTCTTAGAACACGGCCCCGAAATCTGGCGAGGGCCGTTTTGATGCATAGTAAGAGGGCAGAGGGCAGCACGTGGCGGGACCGAGCCGGTGTGCCAGCCTGCGTCTCTCTCCCTCTCCTTGTAAAGCCGCTAGGGCCATCCTGGGGCCATCACTCTTCACACCTCGTCTAAATCCACACTTCCTCCCAAGGATCTGATTGGCATACGACTTTGGGGTTTTCCATTTGCAACACGTGAGCCTTGGGGAGACATGTTCAAGCCATAGCCAGTGTTAGGAACCCAGTAGAAGAACGGCTTACTTTAAAGAAGCCCTGCTCCGTTGCACTTCCGCACCTCTCTCTGGCCACACCCCACCTCCTGGTCCAGGAATTGTCTGCACTTCTGTGAATAACCCCGGTCCTGCAGGACCTCCCACCGTTGCCCTGCTGGCAGGAGTGTAGGTGACGGGTCTTGAAGAAGTCGATGAGAGCTGTCATCTTGTCCTGCTGTCGTCTTGCCCCACCCCAGGAAGAGGGGAGAGATGGCCCTGAACTTGGTGGTTCCCTGAGCATCGAGGGAAGGGCCTTGTATTTCTGGGGGTGGGGGTGTGGGGTTGGTGCCGTCCTACAGGCAGCTGGAAGTCACTAGAGAGTGGCAGGCATCTATAAAGGGCGGGGCTTTCGAGTGCAGTCCTAGGGCCCCTGATGGCAGAGGCAAAGCCCTGGCCTATGGCCCACTTCCTCAGAATCTTGCGCCATGAAGCCTGGGTACTCTCCAGGTGGGCCTTGTGTGAGAGCTGCTGTGTTGGGAGAGCAACTCTTACCTGCCTACGAGGGCCTGGCTCCTTTCTGCGGTGCCGCTGAGATGCGAATTCGTCTGCAGAGGTGCACAGCCAAGGTTGGAGTCACCTGGCTGCAGCCCCTCCCATCCGCCTCTTCCCTGTGTAGGACACGCGCTGAATCGGGCTTTCTCTCCCTTACCATTTAACTTAAAGCTTTCTTCAACGTGCTGTATGCACTGGTTAGTTTAATGTGGTTACTCTTTTTTTTCCTTTTTAAATTTTTTTTGCTTTAATTTTAATTAGTTTTTAGCAGATTCAATATGGTTTGTAGGTAGAATTCTTTTTTTATATTTTTTATTTAAGTTATACAAGTTTCATAAATTTCATATATAGATTTAGGAACAAAGTGGGGCTGCCCCTCCCTCCTGCCCACATTCCAACCCTTCCCTCCCCTCTTTCTCGGATTCCCATTCTTAATTTTTGCAATGATCTATTATTAGTGATCTTATAGTTTATTTAGTGATCTTATAGCTGGCCCTACCGTAGGTAGAGGAGTTCTGCTAATAGTATGAAGAGAAACAAAACAAAACAAAGCTAAACAGAAAGTGGTTTTTTTTTAAATTTTTTTCTTACTTTGAAAGAGTTACGGAGAGGGAGGGACAGAGAGAGATCTTCTATGCATTGATTGACTCCCCAGATGACTGCAATGAACAGCACTGCGCCAGGCTGAAGCCAGGAGCTTCTTCCAGGACTTCCACGTGGGTGGCAGGGGCCCAGGTGCTTGGCCGTCTTCTGGCTTTCCCAGGCCGTTAGCAGGGAGCTGGGTCAGGGGAGCAGCCGGGACTCAGACCAGTGCCCGTGTGGGTGCCGGTGGTGCAGGTGGCAGCTTTCTCGCTGCACTGTGACACCGGCCCCTGGTGCAGAATGGTTTGAAACTTATGCATCTTTTTTTTCATTACATGTATTTTTCATGAAGTTTTTGAAGACTTTCTGTATGCATGATCTTCAAAACAATTGTTCCATCATAATAAACTTACCTTTTAATTGCATTTTCCGAGAACTTTTTGAGGTCCCAGTATTTAACCCACTTCGAGTCCTGCAGGCTGGGATGGTCATTTTCCATTTCCCAAGCGGGGAGCTCCGTCCCTCCATGAAATGTCTCTCCCAAGGCCCTCCAGTAAACGGAGGCCTGAATTTAAACAAGGACCTTCAGCCCTCCCTTTGATGGGAGGGCATTTCCTCTTCATTGCCCAGTAGTGCCCAGCAGGTTAAATGTAATTCTGTGGAGTCTTTGAAGACGTGGCCCCTTCCTGGTGGCCACTGTGGCTCCCTGTCTCTTTGTATCCACGGGGAAGAGAGCCAGATCAGAAGGTCTGTGATGTCAAATTCCAGAACAGAGCTGTCTTTTCCCAGCTGCCAGCGTTGTATTTAATGGTGAAAATGTTTTTTAGAAAAGCATCATTAATAGTGCCTAGCTGACCTGGATTGCAGCCTCAGGCAAAAGGAAAAAGCAGTAATAGCAATCTTGTCTTTATTTAACATTTTGATGTTTTGTTCATCATAGATTTTTTTGCATTAATTTTGATTTTTTAAAAAAGATTTATTTATTTATTTGAAAGAGTTACACAGAGAAGGAGAGGCAGAGAGAGAGAGAGAGAGAGAGAGATCTTCCATCTGCTGGTTCACTCCCCAATTGGCCACAATGGCCGGAGCTGTGCCAATCCGAAGCCAGGAGCCAGGAGCCTCCTCTGGGTTCCCCACATGGGTGCAGTGGCCAGAGGACTTGGGCCATCTCCTGCTGCTCCCAGGCCATAGCAGAGAGCTGGTTCTGAAGTGGAGCAGCCGGGACCTGAACCAGCACCCTTATGGGATGCCGGCACTGCAGGTGATAGTTTTACCCGCTATGCCACAGTGCCGGCCTCTAATTTTGATTTTAAAGCATTGTTTTCATATTTTATATCTTTGCATTCCAAAGGTTTTCTTTTGAAAATTGACGTGTTACCCCTGTTTGCATGTGTGATGTGCATTGTGATGTTTTGATGGGTCGTTAATAGATGTATCACATGACACTTTCATCATTCCTTACGGTGAATCCGTTCAGCATCTCTTAACTGTATTGAGGTGTGTGACATGTGGTTGCCAATTTGGTTCACCTTGCTGTACCACAGAATGTGTTTTTGTGATCGCTGGGTTTTTGGGTGTCTCCCTCGTCTCCACCTGGTGCAGCCCAGTAGAACAGAAGCATCTTCAGGACAGTGAAGCCTATGTCCAGAATGTGTCTTAGCGTCCTAGTTCCTTTACTGGCCAGGGACATGCAGGGCAAGCGGTCAGAAGAGGGCCACCTGCCAGAAGGGAGAAGCAAAGTCGTGACTATCCGAAGGAGGTATCAACATCATCAACCAGAAACCATGAGGGCTTAAGAATAGTTCCATAGGTGAATGTTTACCAGATTAGCATACTTTTTCTTTTCTTTCTTAAGATGTGTTTATTTACTTGTAAGAGTTACAGAGGGAGAGGGAGAGAGAAACAGAGAGACAGAGAGAGAGTATCTTCCACCCGCTGACTCATTCCCCAGATGGCTGCAACAGCCAGGGCTGCACCAGGCTGAAGCCGGGAGCCAGGAGCTTCATCCGGGTCTCCTCTGTGGGTGGCAGGGAGCCAAACATTTGGGCCATCTTCTGCTGCTGCTTTTCTTTAAAGATTATTTATTTGAAAGGCAAAGATAGAGAGAAGGAAGGAGGGAGGAAGAGGGAGAGAGAGAGATCTTCTATCCACTGGTTCATTCCACAAATGGCTGTAATGGCCAAGGCTAGGCCAGGCTGAAGCCAGGAGCCAGGAGCTTCTTTTGGGTCTCCCACGTGGGTCCAGGGGCCCAAGTACTTGTGCCATCTTCTTCTGCTTTCCCAGGCCATAGCAGGGAGTCTGATCAGAAGTGAAGCAGCCAGGACTCGAGCCAACCCATGTGGATGCCAGCATTGCAGGAGAAGGCTTTATCCACCACACCACAATGCCAGCCCCTGTATTTTTTTTTCTGTACCTCAACAATAAGAGGTGAACATGAGAATGCTTCAAAAGATCATGGAAGAATGGATTTAAAAGATAAATTTATTTTGTTGCAAATCTTTTTTAAGACTATGTAGAGAATTTTTCATAATAGGTGGTTTTCATGTTTTTTTTTTTTTTTTTTTGTATCAGCAAAACTTACCTTTTAATTCCATTTTCCATAAAGTTTTTGAAGGACCCTCATATAAGGAAGGGACAGAAAGTCCTCTGAGAGCAGCCACCACATGATATATCCAAGGAGGAGCACAACAGGACACGTCAACAGCTGGGAAGAAAGCCACAAAGCCCTTGAGAGCCACTGAAGACTTGAACATTGGGGCGAGATTCCTGGGTGTGCGTGGGTGAAGGGAGCCAGGGCTGGACGTGTGAGCGGCTTCCCCGGGCCATCCCTGGCAGCAGCACAGGGGAATGTTGGGAGAACAAGCGTGTGACTAGTGGAAAGGGCTGAAGATGGGCGTGAGGAGGCGAGCGTTGCCTTCCGCGTGTTACCACCTACTTCAGCATCCAGTCCTTGACAGAGTGAGGCACCGCTTCTGGGCAGGAAGAAGTGAGATGGACTAGAACTTCTGGAAACAGTGCCAGGTTTATGGGCGAGTTTAGTCTCTGACCAGCCATCCTGGGACGCGGGGCTCTCAGTCTGTTCTTTGCAGGGTAGCGGGATATCCAGGAAACTAGTGATGTCTACACTTTGCTGCCCGTCGGAGTCGCCTGGGCCATCTTTATACCCACCGATGCCTGGCTCCCACCTGGAGCTTTCTAGTTTTATTGGCATGAGGTATGCCCTGGGCTTTAGCCTATTTAATAGGCAGCAAAGTGTAAAAACCACTGGGCCAACTATTTGGGGGAAAGGTAAGCTACTCCATACCTTATATTGTACGCCTCTCAGTCGGGGTGAATATGTGAATGTAAAGAATGAAGGATTCCAGCTAGTGTCCAGATTTGCTTGCTTCCAGGGAAGATGGCCCCTCCCATGAGAATCTGGAGCATGGAGCTGGGAACGGCTCTTTGGAATCATCCTGCCAGTTTCAGGGTTTCGGGTCATTCAGAGCCTGCAGGGTCCTTCCTGGCGTGGGATGTGCAACGTCGTGGGCCACTCTGGGCACACGCCGCGAGGCTCTCCGAGTTCTAGCACAAGCTGCGTGGACAGGCAGCGTCCGTGCCCTTTAACTCACGCACTGGAAGCAGGTGGCTCCGTCAGTCACTGTGCTCACACCGCGTGCCCGGGCTGCATGGAAGAATTGTCCCCTTCTCAGCTGTTCTGGGGGTGCTCGTGGTGTGACCATGCCCGTCTCGGGGTGGGCTGTGACTGGGGCTGTGCTGGGTGCTCTGCGGGACACAGGACGCAAAACTTTGTGGTTTATGAGCTCCCTGGGGAGAGGGTGCCAGGAAGAGGATGTACAGTGAGGTGGGCCTGGCGTCTGGGCAGTGACCATGGCAGGATCACTCCTGTCCACCCCCGTGCCCGCTGCCACCCCAGTACTCACTGAGCTGCTGTTTCTCATTCCTCCTCCCTGCTAAGCACCTGTGTCTCTTTTAATTCTGATGTTTAAAAATTGTAGTAAAATAGACATAACCCAAAATGTAAATGTGGGGTCATAAGCATTGTTAAGTCCATCCGTCAGTCCGTTCTTCCTTCCTTCTCTCTCTCTCTCTCTCTCTATTTCAGGGCAGAATGAGAGAGTGAGAGCAAGAGAGACAGAGTGAGGTCTTCCATCCACTGGTTCATTCCCCAAATGGCCACAATGGCCAGAGCTGAGCTGATCAGGAGCCAGGAGCTTCCTCTGAGTCTCCCACATGGGTGCAGGGGCCCAAGCACTTGGGTCATCTTCCACTGCTTTCCCAGGCCATAGCAGAGAGCTGGATCAGAAGTGGAGCAGCCAGGACTTGAACTGATGCCTATATGAGATGCTGGCGTCACAGGTGGAGGCTTCGCTCACTATGCCATGGTGCCAGCTTCAAGCTCTTATTTCTCAATGAGATTTCTAGAACAAGGCTTAAAAATGCATAAGTATGTGTAACGTGAAGGTGTGATTTAGAGAGTATGGCAAGCATCTGAGTAGCCATGCAGCTGGAGAAATGGAGCACGAAGCCAACCTCCCAGCACCTGCTGCGCCCTTGCTTGCCCCGGCTGCTTGCTCCCCTTGAGAGAATGGTCCCCTTCCTCCAGCTCTTCTACCCAGTGACCCTGCGTACAGAGTCCTGCATCCACAAGGTCTTTTCTGGACCCCTGGGTGCCGTGAGGCCTGCGCTGCAAGCTGGGGCCATGCCCACAGGCCCATCTCCTCCCCTGGGCCAGGCAGCAGCCTCCTCCCAAGCCCGAGCTGAGCTGCTGTCCTGGGGGCTCTGCCAGGTCACCTCCTGCACATTCAGGGCCCTGGTGAGCGCTGCTGGGTTTGGGGTGAGGAGGGGGGCGGGGTGGGACAGGCCTGTTGGGGGCAGACTTGGTTATCGTGACTTACTATCCAACTGTCTTTAAAATTCATTATGAAAGTAATAGATCCCGTAAGATACAAAGTCTGAACAGTGCTTGAAGATGGAAAATATAGACAGTAGCCTTCCTGTCCACCTCCTTACTGCACTTTATCTATTTAATTTTTTTAAAGTCGTCACGTGATGATTGTACACACTGGGGGTGTCATGTGGCACCTCCACGTGCCCATACCCGTGTCATGGAGCACGGGTGTCACCTGGGGGATTTGGGGCCCCTCCTCGTGGGTCTTCACTGCGCCTTCTGCCTGAATGCTGCTTTGTCTCTTTCAGAGCAAATGGCCTGACTGTGGGACCCTCTGTCTGGGGCATCGAGGGCAGGAGTCAGGAGGGAGCCGGTGGGTTCCGGGGCAGACGCAGGCGTGCTGGTGCGTGGCCAGCCTTGTCTGCCTGCCCCCCGCTCTCCCTGGCACCAGCACACCTCGTTCTGGCCGGCGAGTCTGATGGCGTGGGGAGGCCCAGGCTGCAGCAGTGTTGCTCACGTGCGGCTCCACGCAAAGCTGGTGGCCAGCGGGGGAAGCGGCCGTGTGCTGCTGGGGTTGACGGTGCTTCCTGGGGTCTGACTCTGCTCTCTGTGCCTCTCCTCCCCACAGTGGCTGCCTCCAGGGGATGATGGCCGCGTGAGCGTCCGCCATGGCCCACCGGAAGCGCCAGAGCACCGCCAGCAGCATGTTGGACCACAGGGCCAGGCCGGGCCCCGTCCCCCACAGCCAGGAGCCGGAGGTTGAGGACACGGAGCTGCCCCTGGAAGGCTATGAGCCCAAGGGCCTGGAGGTGGCTGCGCTGCAGCCTGAGGAGCAGGAGTGCCACAGCCACAGCCCCGACGGGGACTCGAGCTCCGAGTACGTGAACAACACCTCGGAGGAGGAGGACTATGACGAGGGCCTCCCGGAGGAGGAGGAGGGCGTCACCTACTACATCCGCTACTGCCCTGAGGACGACAGCTACCTGGAGGGTATGGACTGCAACGGCGAGGAGTACCTGGCCCACAGTGCTCCGCCCGTGGACACGGACGAGTGCCAGGAGGCGGTGGAGGAGTGGACGGACTCGGCCGGCCCGCACGCCCTGGGCCACGGGGCCGAAGGCAGCCAGGGCTACCCTGATGGCCACCTGTCCATCCCGGAGGACGAGCCCTCTGTCCTGGAGGCCCACGACCAGGAGGACGCCGGCCTCTATTGTCCCGGCAAGGAGGGCTACCAGGACTACTACCCCACAGAGGCCAACGGCAACGCGGGCGGCGCCTCCCCTTACCGCCTGCGCCGTGGGGACGGGGACCTGGAGGACCAGGAGGAGGACATCGACCAGATCGTGGCTGAGATCAAGATGAGCCTGAGCATGACCAGCATTGCCAGTGCCAGTGAGGCCAGCCCGGAGCACGCACCGGAGCCAGGGCCCGGGGACTCCACGGAGGCCTGCCCGCCTGGCGAGGCCGGCCGTGGCCCCAACAGGCACGAGGCGAGGCCCAAGTCGCTGAACCTCCCTCCTGAGGCCAAGCTCTCCGGGGACCCCCAGAGAGGCTTCAAGAACAAGACTAGGACCCCAGAGGAGAGGCCGAAGTGGCCCCAAGAGCAGGTAGGATTCTGCTGCCCCAGGGAAGGGGGCACAGGGACCTGGGGGTTGGTGCGTCTTTGGGGTGTTGCCATAGCCAAGGCCAAGCTGGTGACAGGGCTGGGAGCGCCCGGGCTAACTTCCATTCAGGTCACAAGCTGGATGCTTCACTGCTGAGACGTGGGCGCATTGTGTGGACGACCCGGCCACTCGTAAGCTCCCGCTCAGGTCCAGAGGTCGAGGGGTGCTGGGCAGCAGATGGCACCCCTGCCCCCACCCTCAGTGCCATGGGTTTCCACTACTCGTGGGACGGGGAGTGCCCTGTGACACAAGTGGCAGGGTGTGGACGGGGCGTGGGTGGTCACATCCGCCTGACTGTGCACACCCTGGGTGCCCATGGGCCGGCGGCAGCCTGAGTGCCTTCCACAGCGGTTCCCGCACCCAGGAGGGTTTCTGAAAGCCAGGGATTTGGCCTGGCGGACTATTAGCTGTGAAATCACCACACTGAAAATCGTTATTTGAAGGTTTGACAGAGTCTTGGAGAAGAATCGCATGCTAATGAGGGCAATGGATTAGAACGTAACTGTATTTTCTCTTAATTACAGCGAAGCAAACGTGCATTATAATAAACACTTGAAAAGCTGCCTTTCCCAAAGAGAGGGAAAAGAAACACAGGACCCACCGAGAGTATACAAAGATGTGATTATTGGGATTGTATTTGGCCAATTCCTGGACTGTTTTCATGTTTGTTAAAGCCTTAATTATTCCTTTTTCCCCCCAGAAGAGTTCATGAGTTAGAAAATACATATATAATTAGCGTTTGTGTTCGGAATGTAAATCTCTGGCTGTGGATTCCTGGCACTCGCGTCTTGACGCCACTTGCTCTTAAGATCATTCAGCAGAAGTGGCCTTCCCTGTTGGGTGTGCCTGTCACTCACAGCCGCTCAGCCTGTAGCGGGGGGGGTGGGGGGGTGCACGGGCACTGCTGCCGTGCTGATGGTGGGCAGGGAGGCACCCCCCTCTTCCCGGCAGGCGACTCTGGGCCCTGGGTCTGGGCTTCAGGCCGGAGCTGTCATCATCTTTCCTCTGTCTTTGGTGGTGCCCGGCCTGGCTCCCTAGCCATGGCAATACAGCCATAGGGGTTGGTGTGGGCCAGAGAAGGTGCACGCTGGACCCCATCTCACCATTTGTTTTGCTGGTTTTGTGCTTGGGTGACCAGATGCTCCCACGGCCTTTGTGGGATGAAGGAGTGGGGGGGGGGGGAGGGAAGGCGTGGTGGTGGCTGCTTGAGAGGGCAGGTGGAGGTGGGGATGTGCTGAGCATTGCAGAGACCAGGAGGTCTGCATAGACTGGAAAGGCAGGCAGTCTGTCTCCCTGAGCACAGCGAGGCCTTGAAGCAAGCTCTCTCGTCTGAGACACTGGAGAACAGCTCACTGAAGCCGATTCTTCTCCAGGACGTGGAAGCTGGTGGATGCCCGTGTGTTTACACTTGTTCGTCTGCTCACAAGTGAGTTCCATCAAGTGCAGAACCCAGCAGGGCCCAGCTCGGGGCTGACCAAGGTCCTGATGAATGGGCCTGGGCGCTCCTTCTGGGGACTCCACGGGGCCTGGCTTGTGTGGGCGGGGTCTTCATAGTCTGCAGACCCCACAGCCCACTTCCCGCGAGGAGCTCTTTGAAACTTGACCGGAGGGAGCCACTGGAGACAGCCATCATCTTGAAAGCAAGGTTCTTTGTGAAGGAAGCACACCGGGAAATCTGGGGGAGCTGGGTTTGGATCCACAGCCTAGAAGGATCCCGTTCCCCAGAGGACGTAGGCTTGGCCTTGAGCAGGCGCACAGGGAGCCGCTGAGCTGCACAACGACCTCTCTGATCCCAGTTCCTTCTGCACAGTTAGTGTGGCACTGCCTAGAGTGCAGGCTACAGTGAACTCTGTAGGGACAAAGGGCGACATCGGCCACCTGCATGCTTTAGGTGTCACTTGTTAAGGTGTGGCCCAGCCTAGCAGCACTGGCGTCACTGGGGAGCCCCCCTCAGGAACTGCAGATTCCAAGTCTGCCTTCCAACAGGACGCCACACTGATGTGTGAGCAGCAGCGCTTAGAAAGCCTGTGTCGGGGGAAGCTGCCGGCGTCCCTCTCTCCTCTTCTGCCCAGCGCACAGCCCGAAGAGCGAAGCCGCCAGTTTTCAGAGCACGGGCGGCGCGTCTGTAGTCCTTGCACCAGGGCTCGCGGCACAGTCGGGTCGGAGGCAGAATGTGGAACGTGCACTCCCGCCAGCCTGCCGGGCTGGCTGTGCTCACCAGCGGGGATCCCTCTCGCACTCAAGCCCTGGGCGTCAATGCAGGCGCAACTTTGCCACCCAGCTTTTGCCATCTGATGAGTTGAAAGCATTTCCCTGGGTGCTGTATGGTTTTTGTAATTATTTATTTATTTACCGTTTTAATGTTCCATTTGGGCCACATGCTGTCTGATGTATTCATCTCCACTCCCTGGGCCTGCAGGGAGTGGAGGGCATTTTCTTCTGTATGGTTGGTTGTCTTGCTGGTGTGGTTGTCTTTGAGTAAACTGTGTTTTCCTTCTTTAAATCCCCAGGCTGTCTGTCAGTGTTGACCACTTCCCGGTGATCGCCGTGTCCAATTGTTGTTCTTCTTTTAGGGTTGTCTGATTCATGCCCTTTATCTTTTGGCATTTGAAGGCATTTTTGTTTCATGGGAGCACTTTTACACTTTTTAAAAAAGATTTTATTTATTTGAGAGGTAGAGTTACAGACGGTGAGAAGGTGAGAGACAGAGAGAAAGATCTTCCACCCGCTGGTTCACTCCCCAAATGGCTGCAATGGCTGGAGCTGGGCCCATCTGAAGCCAGGAGCCAGGAGCTTCTTCCAGGTCTCCCACATGGGTGCAGGGTCCCAAGGACTTGGCCCATCTTCCACTGCTTTCCCAGGCCATAGCAGAGGGCTGGATTGGAAGCACAGCGGCTGCAACTAGAACCGGTGCCCATATGGGATGCCAGGACCACAGGCAGAGGATTAATCTACTGCGCCACGGCACAGGCCCCTCACTTGAACACTATTTGCCGTGGGTATTTTCTCAATTTTGGTCATACCATCATCTCTGTGATGTCATTAAGATGTTGATGACTTATTTATCACTCTTTCACCTCCTTTGGATACCAAGGGACCTTTTAAAAAAAGATTTATTTATTTGAAAGAGCAACACAGAGAGAGATACACCACACACACACATACACACACACATCTTCCATCTGTTGGTTCACTCTCTAAGTGGCTACAGCAGCCAGGTCAGAGCCAGGGGCCAGGAACTTCATCCTGGTCTCCCACGTGGATGACGGGGCCTCAAGTCCTTGAGCATCATCTGCGGCTTTCCTAGGCACGTTAGCAGGGAGCTGGATTGGAAGCAGTTGCAACTGGCACCCCGACATGGGATGCTGGCATTGCAAGTGGTAGCTTACGTGCTGTCCCACAGGGCAGCACAGTACACAGGTTTAATTGGATGGTTCCTTCTTCCGAGACACAGTGGTGAACCCACAGAGGACGTTATTCTTGGTCTGGCTGATATGAAAGTGGTTCACTCTGTTTGGAATGCTGGGCTCTGGAGCCCTCGTGTGCTGTGGGACGTGGTGTCTCCTGAGAAGACCCCCCCTGCAGGTGGACCTCCTGCCTGGGTCTCCGATGAGACCAAGAGGCCTGCACTGGGGCAAGGGGATGATGTGAGAGACACGAACAAAGTAGAATTCCTAAAGCCATAGAAAACAGGTGGGGAACAGAGGTGATCTCTGAATATTTTGTAGTAAAAGTTAAAAGAAAGGTTTTTCAAAGCAATGCATGTTTATTGAAGCAAATTGGAAAGTTATAAACAATAACACAGACTTCCACTGTAGAGTTTTTGCAGCAAAGAGATGAATTACGTGTCTGGGGAGACCCAGGTCAGGATTCCCCAAGCAGCCTCTTCTGCAAACAAAGCACACTTTGGTCCTCATTGTAACCTTGAAATCCATCCTCACGGCACTGTCACGGTCATCTGTGGACATGGGCAAGGGGAGGAAGTGTGATCCCCTAACTTGCACGAGCAAGGCTGCCCTCTGTCACTGCTCTCAGCTTGCAAGCTCTTCACGGCCCACAGGGGGCCCTATTTTTGCATTGCTGTGGTTTTTGTTGATTGGTGGTGGCAGTGATAAAATCACCCCCACGTGGGGTGCCGAGGCTTCTTGTTCCCAAGTGCTAGAAGCTTGGGATTTGCCTGGTGGAGAAAATCAGCGTTGTTAGGCGGGCTCCATTCAGGCCTGAGCTCGTGCAGTTGGCCGTGAGTTCAGTGTTAATGAACCCACCAGAGAGAACGTCCAGAGAAAGGAAGAGGAAATTTGCCAATCCATATGTGAGACTGCTCTGGGAAGTGCTAATGTAACATTTGTGGTGTGAGAAGAAGTTACGGAAACGTGGTTAAATCTGCAGATCCGTTGGATGATGAGTGATGTTTACAAAGCACAGTGGATGAGCAGAAAGCCCAAGAAATTGATAGTCTCTTGATGTAGGGTTGGGAGAAATACTGCATGTAATCAATTATCATGAGAAATAGACGGCCTAGGATGTCTTTACATAGAAATATCCATCACACAAGGTTCTGTGTTGAACAGTTGACAAAAATACGACTGGAAGCTCACAGGAGCCGAACCCCATGACTGCCGTAAGTCAGCGTGCACAACAGCGAGTCAGGAGGTAGCTCCTGGGGTGAGACGGATCGAGTGTTTGGGGAACTGCCACAACGCTTTCTCAGTCTTGGGTCAACCCGTTGCTTGTGTATAAGTGGCAGCAACTCAGATGCACTCTGCAGGGACTGCAGCCCTGCTGGGCCAGCGTTATCCTCAGGGTTCTTCTCCCGACTTGTAGGGCCCATGGGAGATCACTAACCCCACTCTCAGATCCGAGGGGCAGGAGGCTGGGACCCAGGACCTTTTAAGACCCTCCTGACATGGCTCAGTTCCAGGATGACCAGGCGTCCAACCAGAGTACTGATGGATGGAAAGATTGCCATCTTTGTCACCACCAGGGCCCTTGGCTTGTTTGGGTTTGGTGTTTCGGGTTATGTCATTTGCGGACGGTCTTGGGGTGGCAGCGGCTTCGGTGTTGACTGCCGCACCATGAGCAGGGCTTACACGTTGAGCTCAGTGACTCCTAGAACAACCCAAGGAGTTAGGATCTGGGGCTCTTCCCAGGTTACAGATGAGGCAGTTGGGACACACATGGACTGAGCATCTCACTCATGGTTCCACAGCTTACCAGGGCCAGACAGACCAGGCCAGGCTGAAGCTCATGCCGATAGCCTGTGCACTGTGCACTCTCTGGATGTAATGTCTCCTCTGCACAGCCCACACGTGAGCTGGCTGCGAGTGAAGGAGGTGTCCCTCCCGAATAACCGTAATCTCTTCTCTGTTGTCGTTTCCTTGGAACTGGAGGTTGGCGTGCTCTGCGGTCTTCAGTGTGTCATGGCGCCGGTCTATAGGATCGTCCCGGCCGTAGGTGCTGATAAATCCTGGCTGTATGAAGGCTCCATTCAAACCAACCACGTAGAGATTGTTCATGTGGCGTTTTTCTTCACTTTAATGAGCTCTGTTGATGTGAAATACTGGCTATTGTTATTTTTTTTACTTGTAGTGATGTAAGCGTACATGAATTGGTCCAGCCAGGCTCATATTGAATGACCTGATGGAGCCAGCATTTCCGTGTCTACCTCTGGTCTTCTGGCCGTGAATCCTGAGGGTGGAGCGAGGGCCCCAGCTGGAGAGCTGGGGGTGCTGGTCTCATGGCCCCCGGGAGTGAGCTTTGTGGACCTGGCAAGCCATGCACGTAGCCCCGGAGGAGTGTGGTTGGATGATCGGTACTGGCACAGGGTGTTCATGTGACTGCTGGGGTGCACGGTAAGGGCACGTGTGTCAGCACCCAAGAGCCTGGCTCTGGACTGGCTGTAGTTCGGGTGCCTTTGCTGGGTCTGCTGGGCAGGTGGGTTTGGCAAGAGCTGGCCGGACAGTTTTGGAGGTCCCCCCTACCTCACCTGTTCCCCAAGACATCTGTTGTGGGATAAGGTTCTCCACAGAGGCCTGCCCTGAGCCTGGAATTCCGTCTTTCTTTCTTTTTTTTTTTTAATTTATTTTAAAAATCAGAATTAGAGCGAGTGAGCAGGCATGCACTTCTATCCACTGGAATTCACTCCCCAGATGGCTGCAATGGCCAGGCCTGGACCAGGCTGGAGCCAGGAGCCAGGAGCTTCATCTGGGTCTCCCATATGGGTGGTAGGGGCCCCACCACCTGGGCCATCTTCCGCTGCTTTCTCAGGCCATTAGCAGGGAGCTAGATCAGAGCAGCTGAGACAGAAACTGGCGCCCGTAGGGGATGCTGGCGTCATAGGCAGCTGCTTCATCTGCAATGCCAGCCCCCCGGAATTCTTTCTTTAGAGACTTACTCCTGTGGACCTTGGGGGTATCCTAGGCTGTAGGCATCTCTGGGCAGGACCTCGAGGATCATGATGGAAGATACCAGATTTTCATGACAGCTGTGTGGAAGAGCTCCACCCTTTAGGTTGGCAAACGCAGTGTGTGTTTTGTTTTTTCATAATTTCTGTGCCATCCCTGGCCCAGCCAGTGTGTCCTATAAATGGCCTTCTGGCAATAAAAAATAGAAACCAGTACATCATGGCTGGCCTAATAGAACAGTGAAAGTGAGGCGTGATGGAGGCCCCGGGGCCACGCAGCCCTCATAGTGTCCTTCACTGATCAATGCAGAGTGGCTTTGGCTGTGAAGTGGCGTCTGGCTGAGACCTGCATTTCAAGGGACCTGTTACACTGGCACTAAATAGGGAGAGAGGGTGGCCTAGTGCACAGGCGGGCCCAGGACGCAGTGGTGCCCAGTGCTCTCCGGGCTGGTGCCTGACTCGCGTGACCCATTTGGCACCTTGTGAAGCAAGCACCCATGCTGCTTTGCAGGGGGGGACTGGCAGAGGGGCACGGGGCTGCCGGTGCCCAGGTGCCTGCCCTCTGTTAGCATGCAGAGGGCAGCAGGTTTGCACAGAAGAACTTCAGTGCTTGCACTGTGCCCAGAAGGGAGCAGCCTCTTCACACTGCCCCACAGGTGGGATGGAGCTGGAAAAAGAGCCTGCAGGAGGTGTCGAGGGCAGGGGTCTGTGGGGGACAGCAGTGCGTGGCCCTGTTAGGGGAAGGTCCTTCTGTCCTGGCCGTCGGGGATTACAGCCGGCCTCTTCCTTCTGGCAGCCCTGTGTCTGGATTCTGCAGGCAAGCCCCTCCTTGGCCCACCTGCGGCCTCAGACCCAGCATCCCCTCACCTGCGCGTGGAGAGGAGGGTTCCCACCTGTGCCCCAGCTGCCCAGTGCTGCATCTCTTCCCTCCTAGCCCTGGGCCAGGGTGATCACTGCATCCACCATGACTAACTCCCAGGACAGGGGCACCTTGGGAAACGGAGCCCCCAGAGCACAGCCTCGACGTTGCCGTGGGCTCCTTCCTCGCCCAGCTGGCACATCCGAGCTTGGCTTCTCAGGGCCGTGTGTGAAGTCAGCAGAACAGCCTGCCAGCTTTCTATGAAGCCTCTCGATGGTGCGTCATCAGAGGTGGCTGCTGCTACCACAGCTGTTTATTTAGCAGGAACTGGGATTGCTCGTGTGCCTTTAATATCCAATCAAAGCCAGGGTTTCTAAAACTCTTCTTCTGTGTCCGGGCAGATGACGCGAAGCCTTTTCATCTGCAGGAATCTGGAAAGTCTCCCCACCCACTCCTCCCCCAGGCTGTGGAGACAGAGCCCAGCATGGTGGTGAGGGATGGAGGTGTCTGGCCCCCAGCCTGCTGCATCTGCCCCCTGCTTTGCTGCCTGCACTGTGGGCACCAGCTCATGTGCTGTGGGGAGGGGAGTTGTGTGCATGGGGTGGACAGTGCATCTGGAGGGACCACAGGGGGCATGGGATGCGTGCCCTGATGATGGTGATGATTTTTAAGTCCAGGGGAATCTCCTTCAGGGTCTTGGATAGGCAGTTTGGGTACAGGCCATGGTGGGCAGGGCTAGAGGCACCAAAGAACAGGACTCTCTGCCTTAGCTGGCGGGGCCAGGCAGAGGAGCACTGGCCAGGGTCACACTGGAGCTGGGTGCCCATGTTCTGAGGCTCCCCCCTCTCTCCAGGCCTCTCCCCTCCTGATGCTGATCCTCACAGGCTACCTTAGGGGTGCTCTCCACCTCTTTCTGCTCCAGAGTCCCTGGTTTGGGGGACAAGGGGACACCTAGCCAGCTCCAAGGGCTATCCCAGTTGGCTCACACCCGGCTTCTCCCAGGAAGTTAACTGAGAACCCAGCACAGGCCCCCTCCCAGGCAAGTAAACTGGGCTCAGGATTCCTGTATCCCCAAGTGCTGGCCAAGGCTCTCATAGACCTGGGCACCTTCTCCCTCGTTTGCAGCCATAATCCCCCTCCTTCTGGGGCCACGCCCGTGTGATTGGGCTGCCTGCCTCTGCATTGCCTCCCTCACACCCCATGAAAATTAGCACCTCCTGTGTGCCAGGACTTGGGGGTTCAAAGACAAAAACAGCATTTTGAGCCTCCTACTAGAGGGAGACAGAGGCATAGGGACCTCCCCGTCTATGTGGGCTGGGGGGATCAGGAAGGACACACGCCCATCCTTTTAGTTCCAGAGTTTGGGGACAGTGTCTAGAGTGGGTGACCAGCAGAGAGGCTTGGGGGCTCTGAGGGCAGCTCGTGGAGGTTGTGGAGAGGCCCTCAGCATGTAGTGATGCTGGGGTGGTTACGGGGCCAAAAGCCCCTAAAGAGGACCAGGGGCTAGTGGAGGGTCTGGGCTGAGAAAGGGAACAGAGAAGGACCACCCAGGATGGGGAGGGCAACCAGGGGAGAACTGGGGCACAGGAGCTAAGGGGCAGGGACGTCCCTCAGGCCAATGCAGCTGGGTGGTTGGAGAAGCACCTGTCAGCTCTGGCCATCAGGGGTCCCAGTGGCAGCCCGAGCAGCTCTGGTAGATTGGGAGGGTCGAGGGTCACTCACAGATGTGGAAGGAATAGCTGGACAGTGTCCGTAGGGACCTGCGTGGGCAGAGGATGCTCTCCCGTTGCACTCATTTGCAGTGGTGGACTTTAGGGAATATTGTGGGGAACCAGAGAGGGGTCCAGGATGAAGCTAGGAGCTGAGCCTGCATGTGTCTGCTGCTCCCTGCTTTTGGGGGCCCTGTGACCCTGTGACACTTTGTCCCATGCCCCTCATGTGCCAGAGGTCAGAGAGACCTCAGCTGACAAGATCCATTGGTTCGTGACATTTCCGAGGAAGTGCAGGGCTCCCTGCAGGATTTTTAGAAACATCTTGTGTTCAGGACGAAAGCTCGTGTGGCTGAACATGAGATGCAGAACTGTGTGATGTACACAGGGTGTGCTCACCTGAGATGTGGCAGTCACAGGGTTTTTCAACCCCCAGCACTCAGATCACAGCCAATGCTAATCAGTAAAAAAAAAAAAAAAAGTGGGGCTATGGTCATGGGGGAGAGCTGGATCATACCAGGGACAGTGCAGGGAGATTAAGACACAGACACGTGGAGAATGGCCGTTGTGTGGGATGGAACAGTGCCTCTATGCTGATGGTAGTCTCCAAAACCTGCCAACCCCAATTTCCTAGAGGGGAAGCTGGTCTCCCCTGCAAAACCGAGCCAAGGCCAGGACTGTGGGAGCTGGTGGGTGTTCGGAGCTGCGCTTGCTGGAGCTCGCTGTCCTGCTCCTGTAGTTTCAACAGCTGACATGTGGTTCAGGCCTGCATCCAGGTCTGGTCCATTTAGGAGACATTTACTGAGACCAGCTAGGCGCTGTCCTTGGTGCTGATATACTGGGCTGTGTCCTGTGGTGGACAGCCTGATCAGACTGGAGAGGTCAGTGAGCCTAAGCTGGACTGTGGTCAGGAGGGTGCTACTCTAGGAGGGTAGCTCTGGGCGAGATGTTGGGTGAGAGGGGCATTGCTCTCTGGGGAGTAGTTACCTGTTCACCTTCCTCCTGCAGTCACTCCACCGCCCCTTTGGCCCACTCACTTGCAAGTGGCCTCCGATTTCTTCTGCCTCTGGAACCTGTCTGCCCACCTGATTTCTGATGCAGCCCGAATACCACCCAGCCTTTGGGTCCCCTGCTACTCCTTGGGGACGACTGTCCCTGACCTTCAGTCCCAGTGCCCAAGTCTTCTGACTGTTGGCCACTGTGCTCCCGATGCAGACTGGCCCAGCCAGCGTCTTCCTCGGACTGATGTGGATCAGCCTCACCCCACACCCAAGCCAGGCCTCCCGGGTGCACCTGGGCTCCTTTGGCCCCTCCTCCTTTCCTTTCAGGTCATTGAACATAGAAGCTCTTCCTCCTTTGATCTACTCCGTGCTGTGTTGGTCCAGCCACTCATTCATCTGTTCTGTCACTTACTCACTGGGCCCCGCGTAGATTAAAGGTAGCATGCCAGCCATTTTGCAAACAGCGATGTTAATCTACTGGGCATCACCCAGCCTTGTACTCCAGAAGCCACAGCAAGGGCGGGGCGGGGCTCCTCTTGCTGCATTGATGAATTGTCCTTGCAAATTATGAGAGATGTCTCCAAGAGAAATTGCTGCCCCTGGTTTCCCTTGTTTGCTGTCTTATTAATATTTAATCTCAACTTCTTTTGAGTGCCAAGAAGAATGAAACAGAATGAATTAACCCAAGCGATTCTGTCAGCTTGGCCTATAGTTGGAGATTGTGGCTGATTTTTTTAGTTTTTTTTGTGGGAAATATTTGCTGTGCTGTGCCATGGTGGTAAAGTACAAAAGACAAGGCTTTTAGTACACAATGGGGTATTATTCCACCTTAAGGAAATTCTGCCACCTGCCACCACAGGGATGAACCCTGAGGACAAGCTGAGCCGCACAAGCCAGTCACAGACAGACAAATGTGTGTGACTCCACGGGTATGAAGATAAGGTGGCTGGAGAGTCATTCAGAGAGACGGGAAGTGGAATAGCGGTGGCCAGGGGCTGGGAGAGAAATGGTGTTAGTGTTCAATAGTGACGGAGTTTTAGTTTGAGCTAAAGAAGCTCCGGAGACGATGGTGGTGCCAGCTGCGTGACAGTGGGAAGGTCCTTAATGAGATGGACGCTTCGAAACAGCTCCAACAGCGCTTTATGTGATGTAGGTTTACTGCAATGAAAGAAAAAGGTCCATGAGCCGCCTTGAGCCAGTTTGGATCTTCTAAAAGGAAGTTGGGCCCATCTGCCATCACACAAACGAACAAAAACATCTCGGACCAGTCAGAAAGGGTTTGGCGTGACCGCAGTAGGAATGATTTGCCGTGACCCATTTGGGCGAGGAAGCAGGGTGTGTGTGGTCCCGAGGCGGGGGTGGCTTGCACATGTCTGGGAGGCTTTAGGATGATATTGAAGGCAGAGCAGGGTGGGCAAGGAAGCCTTCCTGGCTCCCCTTTGAGGTTGTTAAGGCCGCCGTGGGGGTCGGTGTTTGGTCTAACAGGTAAGACGTAAGTGAATGCACCCCTGGGCCTGGGTTCCGTTCCCAGCTCTGGCTCCTGACTCCAGCTTCCTGTAGGTAAGGCACAGGTGACAGCTCAAGTAGTTGAGTTCCCACCGCCAGTGCAGGAGGTGGACTGAGTCCCCAGCTCCGGCCAGCACCTGCCATTGGGGTCATTCAGGGAGGGAACTGGCGAATGGGTGGAAGTGCTCTTTCTCTCCTCGCCTTTCAGTAAACATCAAACAACAGATCCCCAGCTATCCTGTTATTTTTCAAAAATCAAACTACTTGAGGATCTTTTTACAAAAAGATTTGTTCACTTGAAAGGTGGAATGACAGAGATGGACACACACACACACACACACACACGCACACAGATCTTCCATCTGCTGGTTCACTCCCCAGATGGCTGCGAGGGCTGGCGTTAGGCCAGGCTGAAGCCAGGAGCCTGGAACTCCATCTGGGTCTCCCATGTGGGGGGCAGGGGCCCAAGTACCTGGCCCATCCTCTGCTGCTTTCCCAGGTGCATTAGCGGAGAGCTGGACTGGAAGCAGAGCAGCTGGGGCTCGAGCCTTGAACTGGCTCTGCGACGTGGGGTTCCTGAGTCCCAGGAGGCCACACCACAGTGCCAGCCCCCACCGTGGGGCTCTTCACATGGTGTGTCCAGGCTCCTGGCTCGCCACCCCGTGGTTGAGATCAGTTACCGCCATAAAGGCACTTCAAAGAGTTCGTGGAGAAGGAGAATTGAAAGATAAGTGTGTATTTTTGTGTAAAAGCATGCTGAAACCCATGCGTGGTTTTGCATAACAGACATTTTTTCCGAGGTTTTTGAAGATGCCCTATACACAGGGACTCCTTGACTTACGAGGAGTTACGTCCTCATGAATAGTGTTGGCTGAAAACACGCCAAGTGCGTGTACGCCGCACATCCAGGCTGGCAGCACGGGGCACTGCGGCGCGTGGGTG
The DNA here is from genome assembly GCF_051225735.1 of Oryctolagus cuniculus. NCBI lineage: Eukaryota > Metazoa > Chordata > Mammalia > Lagomorpha > Leporidae > Oryctolagus > Oryctolagus cuniculus. The sequence goes on along the minus strand of NC_142878.1, from coordinate 11,720,193 downwards.
GTCCTGCTGGTGGCCGTGAGGCTGACCGGGAGCTGCACCTGCCACAGCTGCCCAGCATCGCCCAAGAGGATGGCACCGCACAGCGCTCGCCCAGGGCAGAGCCATGTGCAGAAAAGTACGGTTTCTCCTGGGCACCATCACAAAGCTGAAAGTGCCAAGTTAAATCCTCAGGTGCTGGACTGTCATCAGTCAGGGACTGTGTGTGTTTCAAAAGATACCATTAGGGCCCATCACTGTTGCAAAGTGGGTAGAGCCACTGCCTGCAATGCAGCGTCTCAGATGGGCGCCGGTTTTTGCCTTGGTTGCTCCGCTTCCAACTCAGTTCCCTGCTAATGACCCAGGAAGTGCAGTGGAAGGCGGCTCAAGTGTTTGGGCCCCTGCCACCCACGTGGGAGACCTGGAAGAAGCTCCTGGCTCCTGGCTCCTGGCTTCGGATCGGCACAGCTCTGGCCATTGTGGCCATCTGGGGAGTGAAGATCTCTCTGTCTCTTCCTCTCTCTCACTTTTAAATAAATGAATAAATCTTTAAAAAAAATACTGTTAAAATCATAACTAGTTCTGCTCCTTTCTCGTTTCTGCAGAAGTTTAAGAAAACCAAATGTTCTGTTTGGACACAGTCACGGAGGTTGAGCAGGTGGATTTAGGGGCAGCTCACTGTATCACTGATCTCGTCTTTATACATCGTCTGCAGACACTTGGGGTCCAGCGTAGCAATCAGGACTTTGGAGCCTGCAGCCCCAGGCAGCTCCGTGAGTCTACCTGGAGTTGTCTGTCACTCGAGAGTGATCGTATGGACTGAAAGTGAGGACATGGCCCATCAGGAGAGCAGGGGGCCGTAAGAGCAATTCTGCGCTGCTCGGGAAGGCAGCATAGCCTGGTGGAAGTTAAACGCAGAGAACGCCCCTGGGAATTGCAGTCTAATATTGACTGAGTAGTGGCCATTTAATTGCCTTGTGGCTGGGGCACTTTGGTCTCCTTCCGTGGTCATATGTCAGGCTGGTTGTCTCGGAATGTGTGTGCAGGGCTCTGGGCCGGACCTGACCTGCCAGGTCCCCAGGGAGAGCCGCAGAGCCCAGCGATGACTTTTCAGTGAAGAAACTGTGGCTACACAAGGCTTCCGGCCTTTCACTGAGCCGGATGGGAAAGCCGCAGGTGGAGCCAGAGGTGGAAGCAGCTGGCGGGACACCTAGGAAGAGCTTGGGGGGCAGGGGTGGATTTTCCCGTAGAGAATTGAACAGGGCCAAATGGGACGCTCCCCAGTTCTGCAGCTCTAATGATGGCACCCCCACTTTCCCACGGAGGGACCCCAGCATGGCATCCTGGTGTGTGGGAAGGTAGTCTGGGGCTGGAAGTTTGGACAGCCAGGTCCTGTCCTTGGCTGCCTGCCAGGTTGCCGGTGTGTCAGTCAGAGGGGGTTCGTTCTGCATGGCTGGCAGGTGACCCCATGCAGGGTTGGGTGCTTGGCTGAACTGGGCCTGATTGCTGAGGGCAGCGTGTTTTAGGTCCTTACAGGGCGCTGGCCACTCTCCTTGTTCTGTGTTGTTTTGACATTGCTGGTCTTCACGTGTGACATAAAAATACCATTTTCATCGTTTTAGAGCGTGCGGTTCCCTGAGATTTAGTACAGTGCTGTGCAGCCAGCGGCACTGCTTCCAGAACGTTCTCACCTGAGGAGGACACCCCGTACGGACAGAGCAGGCACTCCCCGATCTCTCCTCCCTTCACCCTCTGGCTGTGACGAGTCTGTTTTCTGTCTCTGCGGACTTCCTTTCTGGATGTTTCATTGAGTGGAGTCGTGTGCCTGCCTCATTCCCCTTACGTCACGTTCCCAGGGCCCTGCTGCAGCACGGGTCAGAATGCCATTCCTCTTCGTGGCTGAATGAGAATTTATTGGATGGAGGACAGACCACATTTTGTTTATCTACAGTTCCATGGACAGGCAATTGGATCGTTTCTACTTTTTTTTAAAAAAAGGTGTTTTTTTTTTTTTTTTTTTTTTTTTTTTTTATTATTTGAAAGGTGGAGTTAGAGAGAGAAAGGTCTTTTCGTCTGCTGGGTCGCTCCCCAAATGGCCACAATGGCCAGGACTGGGCCAGGCCGAAGCCAAGAGCTTCCTCTGGGTCTCCCACAAGAGTGCAGGGGCCCAAATGCTTGGGCCATCTTCTGCTTTCCCAGCTGCATTAGCAGGGAGCTGGATCTCACACCACAGCGCCGGCCCCTGGTTCTACCTTTGGACCTGTGTGGGTACATGCTACTGCGAGCACGCACGTGTGAATCTGTGTGTGGACGCTGTTTTCAGCTCTGTTAGTGATGGGGCTGGAGTGGCATTTCTGGGTTACACAGTCATTCTTTGTTTACTTTCTTAGGAACCACACCTGTTTCCACGTTGGCATAACATCAGACATCCCCGCCTGCAATGAGAGTTCTGCTCATTCTTTTTTTTTTTTTTTTTTTTTTGACCGGCAGAGTTAGGCAGTGAGAGAGAGAGAGAGAAAGAGAGAGAGAAAAGTCTTCCTTTCTGTTGGTTCACCCCCCAAATGGCCGCTAAGGCCAGTACTGCGCCGATCTGAAGCCAGGAGCCAGGTGCTTCTTCCTGGTCTCCCATGCGGGTGCAGGGCCCAAGCACTTGGGCCATCCTCCACTGCCCTCCCGGGCCACAGCAGAGAGCTGGACTGGAAGAGGAGCAACCGGGACAGAATCCGGTGCCCCAACCAGGACTAGAACCCGGGGTGCCGGTGCCACAGGCGGAGGATTAGCCAAGTGAGCCGCTGCGCTGTCCAAGTTCTGTTTATTCTTAACTGAAAAAAAAAAAAAATGTGACGGCCGGACACCGGGATGGCTTAGTCCCTGGTGGCTCCGCTCCTCCAGTGGCTTTCATGCACACCACACCAGCGTTTGTCTATCTATGAGCTCATCCCACAGGGGGCTTAGGGCTGGCAGGACCCTTAGTTCTGCCTTCACACTGGAGTGCGAATCTTCCCAGTCGGGACTGTTGTTGCTTGCGTCTTCCTGTCCTGAACTACAGGCGCCCTGCACACTGCACCAGACAGCAGGCACCTGCACAGGGATAGCCATGGGGACCCTCCTCTGGACAGTGCTCACTGAAGGTCAGAATGCAGAGATGAGTTTAGGAAGATGGGGTTGTGCTCAGAGATGCTGGGCCTGGCACTCCCAGCCACTGCCGGTGCTCTGCCGAGCTCTGTGAAAAGACAGTGATGAATCAAGCAGAAGACGCGTGATCCCGGCCAGGGCCAGAGGAGACTTCAGCAGGCTGGGCACAGAGAACCGAGGCAGGGCCAAGGGATGGCAGCAGCCTGCGTGGGTCCCTCTCTCGGCTGCCAGAGGTAGCCAGTAGCAACAGGGGGCTCCCAGGTCCACCTGCGTTCAGGATGGCTGTGGGGGTTTTGCTTGGACAAGATGGAAAGAGTTAGAGAGGCAGCTGGTGGTGAGCCAGGCACAGTGCTGTGAAAGTATTCCATAGCCCTGCACCATACACTTGGAGATGGCTCATTAAGAGGGCAGATTTTGTTCTGTGTATTCTACCACAGTAAAAAGTTGATTTCGGGATAGACAGTAATTTTTCATGTTAACTCTGTTCCAGGAAGTATCTGGATGTGGGAGAGAGCAAGAGGGTCGGTCCCTCCCTCTCTCCCTCCCTCCCTTCCCCTCCCCAGGCCTCCCTAGAGATTTGAAATGTCAGACGAACTGGCTGGCTTCCCTCGTGTGTCTTGTCCTGGTACTTTTAAGCCACGGCTCTGCTTTGCAAAGATATGATCACCTCCTTGGGAGTAACTATTATAAGAGTAAGCATGGCTCTTATTCTCTTCAGGACAGATATCACAGGGGTGACCTGAATTGCAAGAGAGAAGGGAGAAAAGCAACAATAGCATAATGTTTTCTGAGCCACATGTCTGTCAGGGGACAGAGGCAAGAATTCAGAAAAGCCCACAGTCCTAAGTTAGACTCTTGGAGCTCTCACCATGAAGGGGGTGTCGCTGACCGCTCCTGAGTGGGACTGAGGAAGAGGTCTGGGTTGGAATGGCCCGGGGTGACCAGGGGTGATGGACACTTCTGCATACGGAGAACATGAAATGATTGCTGGGCGAGGCTGTTACCTGAGCGAGTTGTCAGCCGTGGGATTCCCCTGTCACAGGTCACGTCTGAGGGGGAGGCCTGATGGTCCAGTGGGAACACGGTCGCTTGCCTGGCTTCCCGCTCACGCTGTGTGTCCCCAGCGGGGCGCTGGACACGGCTGTCATTCAAGGGAGTGCTTGCAAACACCCCGCTCCATGACAGCTGGGGCGAGCTGGGTGGGTGTGCGCCACTGTGCTGACTTCATCCAAAGCCATGTGGGTTGTGTTGCTGTGTTTCCAGTTTAATCAAGCAGACAGAATCAGAATTGACACTTTAAAAAATGGGAACTTCAGTTCCACCAGCTGGGGCCGAGCTATTTATTAGAATGATTTATTTGCATTAGTATATTTTTATTACGAGCATTTATCTCTGCCCCGACCAGCTGTCCCCGGGTCCGGGCGTATCGAGACCGGTCTGTGCCACAGCACATGTTAATTTCCTGTCCTCAGAAGGCCCCAGGGAGGTCACCACCCCCTCATCCGGGGCATATTTCACTTCCCGGCCTTACCTGTGCTGCCTGTCTGAGTGGGTGCCTTACCTGTGCTGCCTGTCTGAGTGGGTGGCTGGTAGGGTTTCAGATGATGATGCTGCAATACCCCACTGCAGGTACCCATGGCGGGGTGGGACCCAGCTTCCCCCTTGGCCGTGGAGAGTGGAGGTCCCCCTGGCAGGTGTCTTCCTGGCAGGTGTGACGTGCTGCTGGCCCCAGGGATGCCGATGGCATCTTCCTCTACGGTGCTGGGCATCCTGCGTGTGCGTGGGCCTTGAGCCCTGTGTGCTTCAGCTGCTGGGCCAGGCTGCCAGGCCCCCTTCTTGCCTGCTCCCTCCCTGGATGCGAACCAGAGCACCAGATGGGCTCTCCCAGGAGGGGCGTGACAAGCCCACCCTCCTGCTTCCTTTGAAGAGGCCCGGCTGTTTATTGTGAGATGGGGTTGTCATGGTGATGAGCGACACCCTCTCGGGAGGGAGGTGTCTCGTGCCAGGGGAGGACCATGCTGCCCAAGGACACCCACACTAGGGTGCGGGGCTGAGGGGTCCCATGGGCAGGCCGCGGCAGCCGACGTCCTGTCTGTATCCATCGGTCGAGTTGGTGCCCTGACCTGGAGCTGCACAAAGGCGCAGTGACTGACAACGGTGGGACATGGCTCCACGTGACCCCTCCACACGGGTCTGGTATCTGCCGAGGGGCGGTGTCCCAGCCCTGCCTGAAATGTTGGATCCCGCCCCCCTGGGGAGGGTGGGGTGTAGGTCCGTTGGTTCTGTTGTTGGAGGACGGGGGAGGCTTGCATCCCTGGGGCATTCTTAGAGATGACCTGAAGGGCAGGGCGGGTCACCATGGTGGGGAGTTTGCCAGTGAGAGGGTAACATATGAACACTCTCTGAGTGACCCGGAAGGACAAAGCACCCTCCAGAACTGTCGGGACATCGTCCCCAGTAGGACCAAGGAGGGTGTGAGCAGCAGTGGCCATGAGATCGCCCTGCTGTGCCCTTTGAGAGCTTTTTCCTGGTAAGCTTTGGCCGCAGCAAGAGGCGCAGAGCTGGGGTGTGCAGGGGGACAAAACCCGCCCTGGTGGGACCCTCGGAGAGCAGTGCCGAGGCCTATGTGGGCTCTGCGTGGCCGGCGTGGGATCCTTGGGTGAGGCCTGCAGGGATGGAGAGCTCTGAAGGGCAGGGAAGTGAGCAGGTGTCTCAGGCGAGCCCCAGCCCAGCCTGGATCCACAGGACCACAAGGCAGGGCCGGGTGGCGAGCTCACCTCGCCTCGGGGTGGGGGGGACTGTCCTTGGGCTTCTTACAGAGAGTCTGGGGGCTTTGGAGACCACCAGACATCCGGCCTTCCCTGTGCTCAGCTGTGCCACTGCACACTCCCAGCTCCAGTGATGCCCTTTAATTTCGCTCTAAACCTTGCGTAGAATTGGAGCTCCGGGCCGGCGCCGCGGCTCACTTGGGTAATCCTCCGCCTAGCGGCGCCGGCACACCGGGTTCTAGTCCTGGTTGGGGCGCCGGATTCTGTCCCGGTTGCCCCTCTTCCAGGCCAGCCCTCTGCTGTGGCCAGGGAGTGCAGTGGAGGATGGCCCAGGTGCTTGGGCCCTGCACCCCATGGGAGACCAGGAGAAGCACCTGGCTCCTGGCTCCTGCCATCGGATCAGTGTGGTGCGCCGGCCGCAGCGCGCCAACCGCCGCGGCCATTGGAGGGTGAACCAACGGCAAAGGAAGACCTTTCTCTCTGTCTCTCTCTCTCTCACTGTCCACTCTGCCTGTCAAAAAAAAAAAAAAAAAAAAAAAAAAAAAAAAGAATTGGAGCTCCGTCAAAGAACGTGACAGTGACGGGCTTGGACAGGGAGCGGCAGCTGCACCTGGCTGTGTCACCGGAGTGAGAAGCCTTCGTTAATGCCCACACCTGCGGCCTCAGTCTTCTCATCTCGAAATGGGTCTCCTAACCGAAGGCCCTAAAGCATTGCATAAACACAACTCGGGGTCCGTGTCACCGCTGGCATCATCCTGTTGCTGCTGTTTGAGCATTTATTTCCAGAAAGTTCTGGGACTTGACATACCAGCTTGCCAGAGCCCCCTTGGGCATTTGGACAGTGACTTCTGAGCTGCAGATCTGACTTCTGTCTTCCAGATGGTAGAAGAAACCAAGCAGAGAAACGAACCCTAACCTTGCATTTTATTAACTCAATAAAGCAGTGGTGGTATGGGGTCGTCTTTATTTATTTATTTATTTATTTATTTATTTATTTATTTATTTATTTTGACAGGCAGAGTAGACAGTGAGAGAGAGAGACAGAGAGAAAGGTCTTCCTTTTGCCGTTGGTTCACCCTCCAATGGCCACCGCGGCCGGCGCGCTGTGGCCAGCGCACCGCGCTGATCCGAAGCCAGGAGACAGGTGCTTCTCTTGGTCTCCCATGGGGTGCAGGGCCCAAGCACCTGGGCCATCCTCCACTGTACTCCCGGGCCACAGCAGAGAGCTGGCCTGGAAGGGGGGCAACCGGGACAGAATCCGGCGCCCCAACCAGGACTAGAACCCAGTGTGCCGGCGCAGCTAGGTGGAGGATTAGCCTATTGAGCCACTGTGCCGCAGGCTGGGGTCATCTTTAAGCGGAGACGTTAGGATGTGCCTTTGGGGGCATCTTGTTGTTTGCAGTGATATTCGGACTGTTTCCATGCATTCTCACCTAACAACTTAGGTTTTAAAAAATATGATTTTAAGCCTTGAATACTATTGGTGGGAATACGAATTGGAATAACTTCTTTGGAAAACAGGATGGTGTTTTCTCAAAAAAAAAGAAAATTAAACACAGAATTATCTTGTGATGCAGTGACTCCGCATCTGGGTTTGTATCTGAGAGGAGAGAAAGTCGAGCCTCCAAGAGGTGTCCGAGGGCGCGTGTCCACGGCCGCGTACTCGCAGTGGCCAGGGGTGCAGCCGCCAGCCACGCACGGATAAGCAGATGAGGTCTGTTCACGCGATGGGACGTTACTCAGCGCTAAGAAGGAAGGACGCGCTGAGGTGCGCTGCGGCGCGGACGACACTGCTGAGCGAAACAAGCCGCTCAGTAAGGACGGATGCTAGTAGCGCGCTGACCTGAGGTTCCCAGGGGAGGCAGGTTCATAGAGAGAGAGGAGAATGCCGGTTACGGGGTCTGGGCGGGGAGGGAGACAGAGAGTTGTTCGTTTGATTTTGCAAGATACAAAAGTTCTGCAGATGGTTGGTGGCGATGGTTGCACAGTAGGAACAAACTTAATGGAACAGGAATATACTTAATGGAACCGGAGCATACACTCGACTGTGCACTTAAAAATGGTGAAGCTGGTGAATTTTATGTGATGTCTGTTTTACAATTAATATAACTAACACAATTTTTAAATAACTTAGAAGTGTACGTACATATTAAGGCATACGTAACATTTAAGTGTAGTTAAGCATACACGCTCATACACCTGCACTCCTGCACACACGTATTTTACAGGATGAAGCACGGTGCGTATCGGTGTCCGTGTCTGGGTTCATCTCTCTGACGTATAAAATCACAGCCTTCCCCTCTCCGTTCCAGGTGTGCAATGGTCTGGAGCAGCCCAGGAGGCAGCAGCGCTCGGATCTCAACGGACCTGTTGACAATAACAACATCCCGGAGGTGATTTTCCCACGGGTGAAGGTGCCGGGCCAGGGCCCAGACGGTGGACTTCCCGGCCCGTTGACCTACTCACCCTCTGCTTAATGTTCCCTTCCCGGCCGGCACTAGGTGGGAGGGATCCAGGGCAAGCCAGGGAGTGGGGAGGAGGTGAGGGCACGCTGGCGTGGGCAAAGGGTGTTTCCAGCTGACTGACACACACCATGGACTGTTCCGGTGTGGCTGATGCTGTGTGTGTGGGAAAATCATGGGTGCCCCGATGTGAAAGAAAACTCATTGTCCCGTTGTCTGAGAGCCATGTTCTAAACTGAGTTTTGTACCATTGGCATCTAGGACTAGATAAATTTTTTTTTAATTTTTGGGGCCTGTCCTGTGCACTCTAGGATATTTGCAAGCGTTCCTGACCCCTCCCACTGTGTGCCAGGAGTCACCACCCCCTCCACTTGTTGCGACCCTGAAAAATGTCTCCGGACATGGCTAAATGTCCCCTTTTGGGGACAAAAATCATTCTGGTTGACACAGATTTAGAAGACAGCTCCCACGTAAGCTAATGCTGCCATCGTAGAGGTTATGAAAATGAGGAGGTGAGCAAGCTGTTTCCCCGCTTTGGGCACAAAGCTTAGGTGAGATTTTCCAGCTTGGATGAAATGATTACAGCTAACCCTGGGGCAGCACGCTGTCTCCTTTATCTTGCTCTCAAAGACACTCCAGGTAGCCCTCATACAGTGAGTTAGAGGACCACTGGGTTGCTTGGTCTCTAGGTTCCCTCCGAGCCGTGACATTCTCAGGGTCGCTGAGGTTTGGGCCATAGGCTTTTCTACAGCTCCAAAGCGTCTTGTTGCCGGCACAAGGCTGGCGCGCAGTGCGGAGCTGACTTCTTGGGAATCCCAGTCACGGTGGTTTAGGCACTTCTCATGGTGGTGCACGTCTTAGCCCATCTGAGCCTAGATCTTACGAGCCACTTAGGTGTCTTTTTTTTTTTTTTTTCCTATTTCCTAACAGACAAAGAAGGTGGCATCATTTCCAAGTTTTGTGGCCGGTAAGTGCTTTTGAATTTCTTCTCTCCGAGTTGCATTTAGTGTCCAGACAGATGGGCTTTGACTTGTGTTTCTGCAGAGCTGGTTCAGAACACACCTTCCAGCCAGGTGGTGGGGCCTTTGGTTGGCTGAGCCCTGCGTATGGCTCCACGTGGTGGGGAGGGAAGGCCCAGCCCATCTGCCTGCTTTGGTAAAGGGAACAATAGAGCATTTGTGTGAGTACACACTGGCTGATTGCATTCATGAGACGCGGCTGGCTGCATTAACGGACTGCGATCCACCACTCCGGATCAGGGTGGTATGGTAATGGCCGAAGTCGGGCTGCCGTGCTGTGCGTTTTCAGCTTCCTCATTTCCCTTTAAGGAGGTGCGTAGTGCCTGTCAGCGTCCCGTCGGGAACCAAGCAGACCATACGTTCTGGATCGCTTGTCCTTGTGGGGAGGCCACAGGCTTGGCTGTGGGTGGAGCCGGCTCTGTGTGACCTGGATGAGTGTGGCAGGGGACCCCGGGGTGTGCCTCAGGAGGGCCTGTGGGTGCTTCTGGTGCTGTGGCTTCAGAGTAAGATGCTCTTATCCAGGCTTTCGCTTCGCCAGAACGAAGCTCCTGCCCCTGCTAATGTGTTGCCATAAACAATGCAAGCGTTATTAATTCTTTGAATAAGCTGGTTACTAATTCTTATGAATATTCATGGGAGCAAGGTAAATTAGACTCCAGCAGTAAATGACTGTAAACTTTCCCACTCTGCTTTTCTTTTTTAAAATTTCTGTTTATTTGAGAGGGAGGGAAGGAGGCTGAGAGAGACAGAGAGAGAGCCCCCATCTGTTGGGTCACTCCCTAGATGGCCGCGTTGGCTGGGGCTGGGCTGGGCTGGGCTGAAGCCAGAAGTGGAGAATTTTGTCCAGGACTCCACGTAGATGGCAGGAGCCCAACTACTTGAGCCATCACCTCTGCCTCCCAGGATCTACATTAGCATAAAGAGCTGGAGTCAGGGGCCAGAGCTGGGCATCGAACCAGGCACTCCTCTGTGGAATTCAGGTGTCTTCCTGCTAGGCTAAGTGCCTGTCCCATCTGCTTTTCTTTTTTAGTAAAGAACTCAAGCCCCCAAATTCCCTTTTAAGAGACTAGTCTGAACCAGGCTTAAACCAGTTCCAACTGGTTCAAAACAGGTTAACCCTCTCAACCTAACTTTGACAGTTGGAACTGGCTCAATATTACCTGAATTGGATGCAAATCATTTTTAAACTGTCAGGACTGATGTTATACACCTCAAATAGACTTTCCTCCATTCTTACCAGTGAAAACAAGCCCACTTAGGTCCTGCCAGCAGTCTGCATGCAGTTTGAGATACGTAGTTGCTGGTTCAAACTGGCTCAAACTGGTCTTCCCCAGGTCACAACAGGTTTTGATGATTCCAGCAGAATCATGAGTGACAGCTTTTCAGGACCCAGTGATTGGCAGGAAGAGACCACAGGCCCCCCGTGTCCCTCTGTCCACAGGGAAGCTTGGTTAGGGTCCTGACGTATGCGTGGCAGCGTCTCCTGCAGGGGACAGGGTGGGAGGCAGCTGCAGCACCGGCTTCCACGTGGTCGGGGGGAGGGGGAGGGAGTAGGGGGTGCCAGTCTCCCTGCTCCTGCGATGCCGACTTCCTGTGAAGCTGTCACTGTGGGTGGGCCCAGGAACTGCAGCCCCCGCAAGCTGTCTGGGGAGGTGACTCATGTGTTCACCTCCCTTGGGTCCTGAGCCTGCCCCCGTCTCCCTGGGGGAGGGGTACAGAAGGAGAGAGCAGGGCGGAGGCCTCGGGCAGCCCTGACTGTGGCTTCTAACCCTGTGGAAGACTCAGTTCTCTGTGCCGCCCAGGGCTGGCCCCAATCAGATCAAAACACAACCGGGTGCCTCCAACCGATTCTGACTGCCAAAGCCTGGATGGAACCGGCTCACACCAGTGTGCACAGTGAATTTCGGGTGGTTCCTGTAAGGAGGAGCCCTTTGGTTGGTAGAAAACTACAGGTCCTGAGTGAAAGGACCACCCCCGGTGTTGGAGGATCCGTATCTGACAAAGCCTTCGTGGACCAGACATCTCAGTCAGCAATGGGAGGAGATGATGATGATGGAAAACCCTAGGATGTATCCGCACGCGGAAGCCATCCCCGCACCAAACACCTGTGTCGGTGAGGAATGCATGTGGGCAGGAGGATCAGAAGGCGTCAGGGCCTTGACGAAGGCTGGGGCGGGCGCTGCGCCACCAGCGCCCTCACCACATGAGGGTCAGCATTTCTGCTTCTGCCGGCCGTGCAATGCAGCGCACCTGCAGATGACGTACAACACCTAACACAGTGCAGGCGTGTGGACGGAGCTGATGCACTGTCTTGTTCAGGGAGTAATGACAAGAGAAACAGGAAAACCGAGCACTGTGTTCAGTAAAGGTGCCTTTTTTTTTTTCTGAATATTTTTGATTGGCAGTTGGTTCAATCAGCTGGCAGGTGTGGAGGCAGACTGTGTTTGCAAAAGTAACTTTTCTATAAAGGTAGGCAGACGTGTGCTTATTAAAATCAGAAGGTGGGTGCTGGGCCCAAGCCGCAGTAGCTAACAGCGGCAGCTCCAGTGCCGAGTGTGAGACCCCTCCCTCACTTGGTGCTATACTCATTTAACCATGAGGATGAGCTCCAGGCTCATGCAGATGTCAGGGCCCTGTGGTCCCTGACGCCCAGGCCACTGCCCAAGCCCACATGCTGGTGACGCGGAAGAATAGGGACTCCAGTGCCCGGGCCTGCCCCGCACCCCTGCCCTCTCTGTAGGTTAGAATCACCTTGTTTGCTTTCAGAATGAGCAGTGGGGGCGCTGATCTAAGCTGACAGCATCTCACACCTCCCCCTCTGCAGCTCAGGATGGGGTGGGGCTCTCGAGCCTGCTGATGGCACAGGGACAGGAGTGAGCAGAAGCCAGGTGACCAGAGGGACGTGGGCTGGCCCGAGAGGATTTGTGAAAACCAAAGTAGCTTTTATTTTTGTGAACAAGATTGTGTGTGTTCAGTGTTCCATGTGGTCAGCGCAAGGAGGGATTAGACGTGTTTTAAAATATGAACTTTGATTCGGAGGTTTTTAAAGATTTCTCGGAATAGGGCTTGGATCAGGCTAGAAGCCACAGGAGTTAAAAATAGATTCAGGCCGGTGCCACAGCTCACTTGGCAAATCCTCCGCCTGCGGTGCTGGCACACCGGGTTCTAGTCTTGGTTGGGGTGCTGGATTCTGTCCCGGTTGCTCCTCTTCCAGTCCAGTTCTCTGCTGTGGCCTGAGAAGGCAGTGGAGGATGGCCCAGGTCCTTGGGCCCTGCACCCACATGGGAGACCAGGTGGAGGCACCTGGCTTCTGGCTTCGGATCGGTGTAGCACACCGGCCGTAGCGGCCATTTGGGGGGTGAACCAATGGAAGGAAGACCTTTCTCTCTCTCTCTCTCTCTCACTGTCTAACTCTGCCTGTAAAAAAAAAAAAAAAGAAAGATTCTATCCTGGAAATCCCTGCAGAACGTCTCCCTCCTTGCCTGCCCCGATGGAAAAACCCTGTCTCATCCCTGAGCCTAGACCTCCCCAGTGGAGGGACTGTTACATCCCGTGTGACTCCTTCCCCAAACGTCCTGGCCGTGTACCAGCCTACACGCGGGCCCTGTGCTGAACACACACACGGCGCTGGCTGTATGGGTGTGTACTTTGGGTTTCCGTCCCCTGCTGGAACCCAGAGGAACATCCCATCTGCCCGAATGCTTCCATGGCAGCGCAGGGTTGGTTTGTGAATGCACGGTGGTTTGGTTACTCTGCAGGCCGGCTGTTGGGTGGTTTCTGGCCAGTGTGGCAAGGAGTAGCCTTGCGGCTAAGCCTCTGTGTCCAGGGGTGCGGTCCAGGATGCAGCAGGGTCCCAGGCAGGAGCACCACAGGTAAAGGTGCCCGAGTGCCTGCCCTGGAGCAGGCAGGGGACACCATCCTTGGGTGCGTGGTGCGTGCCACCAGCTGTTTGGTCTCAGCCCCAGGCCAGTGGGTGCAGAGTGGTGTCCTGTTGATTTCACGTGTGCGTGTTTCATGGTAGGTGAAGCCAAGCATGCTGTACGTTGCAGGTGCTAATGAGCTGTTTGTTTCCCCTGCCTCTGTTGACCCCCCTCTTTCATGGGGTGTAATTAGCAAATAAGAATTAGATGCATTTAAGATATACCACATGATGTTTTGTGAAATGATGGCGCAATGAAGCTAATTAGCAGGTTCCTCCCCCAACATTGTTCCTTTTGTCTGTGGTGAGAACACGTGAGAGCTGCAGTCTTAGTGAATTTCTTGTCTACACAGGACACATTACTGTTAACTGCAGTCACCGTGCTGTCCATTAGACCCCAGAACTTGCCCATCTTATAATTCAGTTTATACTTTGGCCAGCGTTTCTCCATCTCCTCTACCCTCCTGCCAGCTGAAATTCTTGGTGTTTCTTTTATGGCTTTTAGTTTTAGTTAAAAAAAAAATAGAAAGATCTTCCGTTTACTGGCTCACTCCACCAGATGCCTGCAACAGCCAGGGTGGGACCCGGCTGAAGCCAGGAGCCAGAAACCCAATCCACATGGGTGCAGGAACCCAGTGCTAGAGCCATTACCTGCTGCCTCCCAGGGTGCTCCTTAGTAGGAAGCTGAAGTCGGGAGTGGAGCCAGGACTCAAACCTAGGCTCTCAGTGTGGGATGCATGCATCCCAAGCAGGCTCTGAGCCCCTGCCCCATATGCCTGCCCCTTTGGTGTTCCTTGATTTGCATTATTCTTTGCATGCAAAGGAAATGTGCCCTTTGGTTTATTTTATACAAGTTTCCACTAGGTTACTGTTGCCTTCGTTTTCATATATGGTTTCCTTTTCTGAGTGTTTTATGGAATCAATTTTTTTCCTTTGAGGTTAGCATGACCTCACGTTCTTAAGATTTTTTTTAAAACAATAAAGTTGCCTTCCAGAACTTCTACAATTGTATGTTAAATTATTTCAATATTGGATTCATCTGGAATTTATTTTTGTGTGGATACAGGAGGAGTTCCATCTTAAGCATTTAGTCCCAAGCATCTAATCAGTTATGCCAAAACTGAAATCCACGGGCAGGCGTTCTGTGTCGCAGTTAAGACATCACTTGGAATACCTGCAGCTCATGTTGGAGCACTGGGTTTGAGTCCCAGCTGTGTTGCCGATTCTGACTTCCTGTTAATGGCCACCCTGGTAGGCAGCAGGTGACAGCTCAACTCCACCCAGCTCACGTAGTTGGGTCCCTGTCACTCACATGGGAGGCCCAGACTGACTTGCCAGCTCCTAGCTTGGCCTGTCCCAGCCCAGCAGTGGTGAGCATTTGTAGGTGTGATGCAGCATATGAGAGATCTCTGGTTCTCTTTCCCCTTCTTTCTGTCTCTCCACCTCTCAGATAAATGAAACACAAAACAATTTAAAAAGTCCTAATTCATCTTTTCCGTGCTGGCTTGAAATGCCACTTTTGCCATGGCCTGAATTGCCGTGTGTGAGAGTACTTCAGAAGGTTCGCAGGACACCTGTGGAAGCCCCCCTGTACGACCCCAGCAGGAGAGCCCTGTGGCTCTCAAGGTTGCGCACTCCATTGCTACCACCACACCAGTAAGCCTTTGTCTTCATGCACCAAACTTCGCTCTGGTTTCCACTTTCCCATGAACTTTCTGAAGCCCTTTTGTATGTGCGGATGCATTTCCTGGTGTGTCCTAGGAACTGTCCATCACCCAGGCTCCAGACCCAGGCTGCTTTACTTACTGGGAGTTTGTGGTGCATTTTATTATGTGGTAGGGCTCGTTCCTTCCCTCGCTACCACCCTGTCTTTGCCACTCTCCCCTGAATACTTTTGCACATTTATTTTTGTACTGAAACCTTAAGCTCAGCTTATCTGGTAACACACTGAAATTCCTATTGGTATTTGTACATGGCATGCGCAGAATTCATCTAGAGGCAGAGTGCCAGCTTACGTTATAGAATCTTCCCAGCCACAAAAGGGCTCTCTTGTATTCAAGGTTGTTTCTCTTCACCAGTAAGGTTTATTCATAAAAATTCAACACATATCTTTTTCTTCTATTTCTTGATGCTATGTCCCTTTTATTGTTTTTGTAAATGCTGTTTTGTTTTCATTTCATTCTTTCCAGCTAGGCACTGTTTGTAGGTACAGAGAAAGCTATTGATTTTTAATGTATTAAATTTTATTCCATTGCCTTAACGAAGTCTATCTTTTTTTTAAAAAAAAAAAATAAAATCAGATCTTTAGTTGTTTTCTTGATTTTTTCCTGGCGTGCAATCATGCCATCTGCAAACGAGGATGACTTTCTGCTGCTTCCTCTCTTGTGTTCTGTTCCTTCTTCTTGTTGACTTGGGTTGTGTAGAACACAGGCATGATATTATATAACAGTGGGCTTTAGCTTCCTAAAAAAGCCACCTTTTGACAGATATGTCCTCTTAATCTTTATCCTAAAAAATTCAGACATGTACACAGCCTACGGAGACTACCATACCCATCACTATGCTCCTGCCACAGTCCCACCCTCTCACAAGCAATGGGGTTTAATCTGCACCCTCACCTCCTTGTCACGTTATTCTGAAGCAAATCTCAGACCCCACATCATGTCCTCTCAAAATATTTCAAATGTATACTTCTTTTTTTCTTTTATTTAATAAATATAAACTTCCAAAGTACAACTTTTGGATTATAGCGGTTTTTCCCCCTATAACCACCCTCCCATCCACAAACCATCCATCTCCTACTCCCTCTCCCATCCCATTCCTCATTAAGATTCATCAAATGTATAGTTCTAACATATAGGAACCCTACTTTTTAGAAATTCCAGTACTGTTATCATAGCTAAAATAACACGAACAATCATTTCGTTATAGCACTAAGTGCCCAGCTAGTATTTGCATTTTCCCAGTTTGAGTGTAATTTTTTAAACAATTTATTTATATGTTTGAAAGGTAAAATGACGGAGATATTCCACCTGCTGTTTCGCTCCTCCATGGCCACAAGGGCCAAGGGTGGGCCTGGCTGAAGCCAGGAGCCTGGAGCCCCCTTTGGGTCTGCTGTGTGGGCGGCAGGGGCCCAAGTACTTGGGACATCTGCTGCTGCCCTCCAGCATTCATTGGCAAAGAGTTGATTCAGAAGCAGAACAGCTGGGACCCAAAACAGCCTTCTGGGGCTGGTGCTGTGGCTCGGGAGTTTAAGCCTCTTCCTATGGCAGAGGCGTCCCATGTGGGTGCTGGTTCTAGTCCTGGCTGCTCCTTTTCCAATTCAGCTCTCTGCTGTGGCCTGGGAAGACAGTGGAGGATGGCCTAGATGCTTGGGCCCCTGCACCTGCATGGGAGACCTGGAGGAAGCTCCTGGCTCCTGGCTTCAGATTGGAGCAGATCCGGCCATTGCAGCCATTTGGGAAGTGAAACGGTGGATGGAAGACCTTTCTCTCTGTCTTTCCCTGTCACTGTCTATCACTCTGTCTCTCAAATAATTTTTTTTTTTTTAAAAAAATGGCCTTCTGATATGGGATGGAGCATTGCAGTTTGTAGCTTAACCCACAGCACTGGCCCAAGGACATGTGTGTGTTTGGGGATTCACATTAGATCCCTCCATTAAGACTGGGTGATGTATTTCATTATTCTCTTTTGTGTCTTTTATCTTCTTCACCCATCTCCTTGTCTTCTCTCTTATGGTTGTTGCTGACATTATAGAATGATCTGTATCATCCATCCTACTGTTTCCTGCAGTCTGGAATCGCTGGTTGTACCTTCACAGTATTGTTTCGCATGCATCCCTGTTCTCCATGTCCTGTGAAGCGGTGGGGTCTTAGAGGGTTGATCATATCCTGTCTGACTGGGGAAAACCATTCGTGGGTATTACCGTGTTCTTCCCGTGTCATCTGGAGGTCTCTCTCCGGGTGATATTTATTAGCAGCCATTAACAATCCTTTGATTCGGGCAGTGATTAGAGGTTGCAAACGTGGTGTGCTGGCTCCATCGCTGCTGCTTTGTTGATGCACTGGAAATCTATGCAGGGAAACGTTCCCTCATCAAGTGTGTATTCAAACACGAAACACAGCTTAAATAATTCCTTCCCTTTATGTAGCCGTTTTAAAATGAACAAGTGGCTGGTGTTGTGCCGCCTGCGACACCAGCATCCCGTGTGGGCCCTGGCTGCTCCCCTTCCGATCCAGCTCCCTGCTAATGGCCTGGGAAAAGCAGCAGAAGATGGTTCAAGTACTTGGGCCCCTGCCACCCAAATGGGAGACCACGATGAAGCTCCTGGCTCCTGGCTTCAGCCATTGCAGCCATCCGGGGAATGAACCAGCAGATGGGAGATCTCTCTGACTTTCCCTCCTCCTTTCTAATTCTGACTTTCAAATAAATGAATGAATCTTCAAAGCTACGTAAGTAAAATGAGCACGTTTCCCTGACAGCCTCTGACGATGCCTGGCGAGGTTTTCTGTGCAGTTGGTGAGCACTCTGGGTGTGGATCTTGGCTGGTGTGTTCTGGTGCATCTCATTGTTGCTTTCTGTGCCCCTGGGGTCTCATCTGTGACCAGGACAGCCTGTCGTGGTTGGTTCTCAGTCCTGAGAATAGGGCTCCCTGGCTTTCTGATTTCATAGAACATTCCAGAATCACCTCAGATCCTTCGTGCCCCAGGCCCAGAGCCAGAGCCAGAGCTATTTCTGCACAGATCCCTGTGGAGTGATAGAGACCACGATCTGTGTCGGGTGGGTGCTTGTTGCTCCAGATCTGGTCAGAGGTAGGCATTAAGGTACCTGTGGTAGATGGTGGCCCGAATGACCCCCGTTGGCCCCACTCTGGGTACACATGCCCTTGGGCAGCCCCTTGAGTGTGGGCCGGACTTGCTAGCTTGCTGTTAATGAATAGAGTATGTGGAAGTGATGAGATACGGCTTCCAAGGTTAGACTGCACAGAGAGGCTTCCCTCTTGCTTGCTCTTGCTGGTTCTCTATAAGGGAACCAAGTGCTGTGTTGTGCTTGTGAGTTGCCCTATCAGAGACAGGGGACTGGTGTCCCTGGGAGCAGCCTGGGAAGCGAACTTGCAAGTGCATCCTTCCCCATCGGGCCTTACGGTGGCCACAGCCCTGGTGGCCACCCTGACCGTAGTCTTGTGGCTGATCCTGAGCCACAGGCTAAGCCGGGCCTGGGTTCTGAACCCACAGAAACTGGGAGACAGTAAATGTGTGTTGTTCAAGCCACTACAATTCGGGGGGTAATTTGTTATGCAGTGACCAATAACTATCAGGCTGTGTATTTGTAAGATAAAATCCACGGGGATTCATGCCGACACTCTGACGGGGCTACATTTGTCTTTCTTCCCTAACCTGACCACACGTTTGTTCTATTCTGCTCACCATACGGCCGTCTCGGAGTGGCGTCACCCACGCTGGCCGGCACACAGCGCTGCAGATACAGTGTCTGAGTTATTCCAGTTACTTTTGTATCCCCGGAGGGATGTACGATCTAATGACTGTGTTCCGGAATATTTTAGAATAGATCTTCCTTTTTTGATTGTGTCACAAATGGATACACATTTCCATTTGCTTTTTTTCATGTCTTCTAATTCTTAGAAACTTGCTTTTTGGAATAAATTTTGCTTTGTAATTACATAAAATATGTGCGTGACTACAAAGTCAAATATGCAAACCGGGGTAATGCAGAGATGCCTCATCCCCCCACCCCATCCCCCACGCCCCATTGCTTCCCTCCTGCTGTGGATACCCATCTTTGGCATGTCATGTACGTTTTTTCCTTTGGGTAAGCGTGTCTTCCCCTTTCTTAGGCAGACGGGAGTGCGCTGGCCTGCTTTTTCTCCATCTTGCTTTTTTCATTAAGTGCTACGTGCTGGACAGGACGCCAGTGAGCCCAGCGGGACGGGCAGGACATGGAGGGCCCTCCTGGCACTCTGCCGTGGACGGCTGCTCCCATTCAGGAGGGCCTGGGTGCTTTCCAGTGCCTGGCTATGAACACCATGCTTCGGTGAGCGGCCCATGCGTTTGCCTGTCCCCGGTTTCGCCAGTGTTTTGATTTATGATGCCTCTTCTGGGAATTTGTTCTCCCCGATCCAAGTTTTTCCTGAGCTCTGTCCTGGGCCCATCTACGCACTGCGGCGAGCTCGGCCTTTGCCTCCCCTGGCTCTGCGAGAGCCCCTCTTCCTCCCGCAGCAGTGACCTGGCCTTGCCCACTGGGTGTCTGAAGAGCCACCCTGGGAGCTCCCAGATCCTTTCCTGGGAGACAGCCCAGCCTCTGCTGCAGGCGGGGGCGGCCTGGCCCGGGCTGTGTTCTTCAGGCTGGCTGCGGCTTCCCTGATCACTTTCCGTGAGGGCGTGGTCTGGCTCCCAGGCAGGCTGGGCAGTGGGCAAGGCATTGGTGGCAGGCAGACAGAGCCCATGCAGGGCTGAGAGACCAGGCCTCGGCCCTCGTGGAGGGTCCAGTGTGAGACCAGCTCCCCTCTGCAGCTCACCCCACCCCCACCCTTTCTGCATCCCAGACGCCTCCCTGGGACTGGTCTTTGTGCCATCATGGGTGGCTGGCCTGGCAAGCGGCTCAGTGCCTCTCCAGCCCTGTGCTGCCCATCCGTGCTGCCGCCCCTCCATCCCGCAGCGCCAGCTGCCCCTCTGCCCTCAGAGCTCACGTCCACCGGCCTCTGTCCTTCCACCGTGCTGCCTAACTCTGCCCCTCCGCCCCAGGATGGGGGTAGCTGCCTCTTGTCTGCGCATCCCACGCTGTCCGCTTGCCGGCTCCTGCCTGCTCGCCCCGCACACAGTGCTCCAAGGTCACCGCGGCCTCCTTGTCATTAGGCTTAGTCCCTGCTGGCTCCTTGCAGTTGGCCTCTGGCCAGCATGGACACAGATGGGCACTTCCCCCTTCCCGAGCCCCTTCTCTGCTTGGCGCTGGGCAGAGCTGGCTCCTGGGCCCCCCTCCCACTGCTCTCCCCGCGCCCCCACCCCGATGGTGACGCATCCCTGCCCGCGCTGCGCTGGGCGCCTGCCACAGCTCGTTCCCCATCTGTTTCCCTGCCGGGGGCGCCTGAGTCAGCGGCCTGCTGGGCCCCTTCTGGAGGGCGCCCAGGCTCCTGTGCTGAAGTGCCCAGAATCCCCACCCTCAAGGTCAGCCCTCTCCCACTACCCCTCCTCCAGGGCGGCAGCTCCGCCCATGCAGCCTCCCCTGCCCTGCAGCCCCTCGCCTTGTCCGCTGGTGCTGTCTGCCCAGGGTGCCGCTGTCTACCTCTGCCCTGTGAACCTGGCCCACACCTGCGGCCCCGCTCACTTGCCTGGACCCCTGCACTGCTGTGGCCTCCTGCAGCCAGAGCTAATTTCTATAGGCAGGGATGGCTGGGCCCCTTGTGTGGCCCCAGGCTCCTCACACCTGGCTAGTGCTTCCTCTGCAGTCTTGGCTTGCTCCACCCCTTGTCCCCGGGCCATCTGGAATCTCTTAGCCCTTCAGAAGGCTCCCTGCCACCCCAGGACCTTTGCACCTGCACTTGCCGCAGCCTAGAAAGCTATATCCTCCTACCTCTCTGTGTTGGTTCCTTCTCCTCTTAGAGACCTAAGCTAGGAAGGCAGTGGGCCTTAGATGCTTCACCAGGCAGTCCTAGGGCTGCCCCCTCACCCCCGCCCTTGCCACAGGCCGTTCGGCATTTAGCTGGTGACCACGAGACTGGTCGGCCTGCTCCTCCGGCCTGGAAGCTCCATGGTTTCTCTCATAGCACAGGTCCTGTGTGGTGGGCTCAGCACGCAGAGTGCCGGAACCCAGGGCGGCGATCTTGGACAAGGTCCTTTGGCCCCCCTGGAATGTGCTCTTCCCCAGGGGGCTGTGAGTGGCCAGGCGGAAGTGTCCCCGTCACACCAGTGTGGGCTGCGTGCCGGGCCCGCTGTCTGCAGGCGCACTCCCACACCCCCGCCTGTGGCTGAGCTCCAGCTCACACAGCCGCCCCTACCAGGACCCCAGGGAGAAGCAGGCACAGGGCCGGGTGCATTGGGAGCCCCCGGCCACCTCCCCCGTTCAGGGCAGGGGCTGCCACACATGGCCCTTGGGGCCTCCCCACACTCTCCCTGTCCAGGGAGCTCCAGGGATATTTCCTAAGGGGGGTTTGAACAGAGAACCTCCTGGGCACGGAGAGGCACTGGCGTGGCGCCTGCTTCCCCTGCAGGCTGTGCACACGCGTCACACACGCTTATGTAAGCAGAGAGAGAAGCCACTCCCTGGGGAGAAGGATCCCCTTAAACCGGGAGATTCTTGTGTCGTTCTGTCTCCCTCTGGTGGTCTCAGCCTAGACTACACCACCCTCGCACACGGCCGCTGCCACTGCTCCATGTTTCGGGTTTGCATTTTGTCACGGAGTCCTCCCCCCAGCACCCCCTCCCCCAGCTCCACCACGCCTGGGTTTCCCCTGTAGCCCAGCATGGGGGGGAGGGGGGCCTTTACTCCCAGAAGTCCAAATCTGAGTGGACCAAGGCCACCTTCGGGCACTGGTGAGGGAGGAGAGGACAGCGGGCTCTGAGGGTGGCATGGGAGTCCCATGGGGTTCTGTAGAGCCTCCCTCCCCATGCCTAGGATGTGGGTGGTGCTGGTGGCACCCTTGGGTGGCTGGGAGGCTGGGACATTCCTGCAGAACAAGGGGCACCATTGCTTGGTCAGTGATGGTCACTGCATCAGGTGCCACGGGGTGATTCAGGCCCCGCTGTGGGGTGACCTCAGCAGACGATGCACGCCTGGGACCACGCTCACTGGAGTGGACAGTTCCGTGGGCAGGCGATCCCATCCAGATGGGTGTCCTGCAGTCCGAAGCCGCGGCGGCCAGGTGGAAGGTGCTGCCTAGTGGTCAGTGGCTGCTGTTCCCTGTCGGGCGAGCTCTGTGTCCCCCTCGCGGGTCCACCTGCAACATAAACCATTCTTGGGACAGGACACTCAGGAAGGGCTTCCTCCCGCTCGCTCCACCCTGAGGCCTGAAGCCCCCACCCGCCCTTCCTCCGTGTGCACCCAGCCCTGCTGGGAGAAGGTTTGTCTCTCCACAGACAGGTCCAAGGCACCTGAGCAGGAGGGAGGAGGCTGATTTGATTGAGGCTGTGATGAACTGCGGGGGTCAGCCGAGGCTTTCTCACCCCTAGGGGCCAGGGCGTCATAAAGGGCAGTGGCCCTGGGGTAGCCTCCTGCTGGCCCCTGCGTGAGGGAGTGGGCATGGGCCCGTGTCTTCCAGAGGGTTCCAGATCTGATTTGTTCCTGAGACGGCCGGGGGTCGGGGGGAGGCTGTTCTTGTCTGCTAGAGACCAGGTGTTCCCTCACAGGCTGCACAGTAGTGTGAGGCTGTATGCATGGGTGTGCATATGCATGGGTGTGCATGGGTGTCAGAAGTGGGTTCCTGGCCCCCACTCTGGGTTCAATGAGGCACCATCTCCAGGGTGGGCTTGGGGGCTCCACAAGTGACCCGTCTTGCTGACAGGTGGCCTTCCCTCTGCTGTGGGTTCCCAGCCGCCAGGGAGTTCGGGACATGCACACGGTCACCTTCCCCACCTCTCTCATGCATCCCTGCAGCACTCCCCCCAGGTAGCAATGTCCCCAGAGAGCCTGTAGTCCAGGGAGTGTTGCTCTGTGCCCGGCCAGCCCTGTCCCTTCATCCTCCGTGTGTCCTGAGCTGAGCCTCTGGGACCGAGGTGAGTAGGTCCTGGGCCCAGGGGCTGGGGGATCTCAGGCCCTGGAGTCCCTGTGCCCCTCTCCTGTGTGGCGCCTCTTGTCTTTGTCACATCTCTGAGAGGTGCAGCCACGCTGGGCGGGGTGAAGGTGCCAGGGCATCGGGCTGCCATCTTCAGATCCAGCAGGAATCTCTCCTTCTCTGGTCCATATCTGGCCTTGTGATAATCGTGGGTCCTTTATTACTTTAATCAAGCACCTGCCTCCGAAGCCATCACTTTCCACGCTGCCCCAGAAAGCACCATGTTCTTTCTCAGGGCCTGGCTGCCCTAGCAGGTGTCAGACAGCCAGGAGGTGCACGGGCTCTGTGGATGGGAGTGGCCCCAATGGGGAGGTTGCATGGGAACTGTCTCCTGACCCCTGTGTGTGTGTGCATGCATGTATGTGTGCATGGGGACCTGGGGCCAGAGCTGTGGGCAAGGGTCTTGCTGAGCCGTGAAGGATGCGTGGTGAGGCTGGGAGGGGCTCCCTCCTGGCTGGGCCCTGGTCCTGCCAGGCTGC
The DNA here is from genome assembly GCF_051225735.1 of Oryctolagus cuniculus. Classification (NCBI taxonomy): domain Eukaryota; kingdom Metazoa; phylum Chordata; class Mammalia; order Lagomorpha; family Leporidae; genus Oryctolagus; species Oryctolagus cuniculus. The sequence continues at coordinate 11,696,651 of NC_142878.1, read as the reverse complement.
AGTGGCTGAGCTGTTCTCTGCAACCAGAGCCAGCATGGAGCTGGAGGCCAGTGTGGTGGCCCAGGAAGAGTGTGGTGGAGCCAGAGTTGGCCAGGGCACCGTCCTGACGATAGAGAGACGGCAGCTGGTATTGAGCTTTAGAAAGGAAGACGGTAACGACGGGCTGAGAAGCCGTGGTGTGAACGCTTGGCAGGGTTCTTGGTGCTTCCCGTGGGGTGACTTAATGTGGAAAGGCTGAACTCCTGTGAGGCTGGAAGCTAAGGTAGCCCCAGCAGCCTCTGCCTCGGGGGTCCCAGTGCCAATTGCACACTGGAGGCCACACATCCTGCTCCCACCTAGGCCTCGTGCACATGAGGTCAGCCACAGCCTCTCCACATCCGCCCCCTGGACATGAGCTCCAGAAGGGACCCTCTCCCCTTCCGCTCCTTTCAGGACCCCTGCCCCGCCTGCCGGATACGCTCTTCTCTGAGATGCCACGCAGACTTGCATGGGGGAGAGCTTGAAGGCCTGGTGTTGGGGCTCTGCTGATAGACTGGACATCACTGGCATGTTGTCTGTGGGCAGGGTCAGGAGGCTCGGGGGACCAGCGGCTTCTGCAGACCAGCCTGGGGCGGGTGGGGGGGGCGGTGGAGGCTTCAGCCTGGTCCTTGGGGGGTCTGGCAGAGGCTTCCAGGTCATCAAAGATCCCCTGAGAAGGGACCTGTGCACCCAAGAGGAGAGGGTGCATACTCTGGGGGCTGCTGGGGGCCTTGTGAGGACCCCAGTGCACTAGGGTCGGGATGGAGGGGCAGTTCTCGGCCCGGGGCACTGGGCAGTTCTCGAGCGGGATCTGCCAGGAGCCTCCGAAACATCAGTGCACTCTGCTCTGTGCTAAGTCTTTAGCTCGGCAGCCACCGCTCTGGTGGGAGACGGCGCAGCTCCTTCGCGTGCGTGGCTTCCCAGGGCTGCACCTGCTGTGTGAGCCCTGGACAACTCCGTGTTCAGGAGTTTGCTTTAAAGTGCTCAGGGCTGAGGGTTGCAGAAGTGATGGGTAAAAGGGGGCTTTCCTCCCAGGCTGCCCGGAGGCTGTGTGCTGGGTTCTCCTGAGGTTTAGCAAGAACCAAAGCTCCAAAGGGCAGTTCAGAAAACTGGTGCTACAGCAGTGCCGGCCCGGATGACAGACTACTTGCAGCTGGCAGGGGGTGTGGTCAGGAGCCGGAAATCCAGGCTCTGGGGTGTGCGGACATTGGGGCAGTGCCTGGCCCACCTTGGCCATTGACCTCCAAACAGGACACTGGGAAGTGAGGCTCCGGGAGGCCTCCTAAGAGCCACAGGGACCCAAGAGCAGGGGCCAGAGGGTCAGACTTCAGGCCCAGGAGAACCCTTCCTGGCAGAGTGAAGGCGGGCGGGGGGCACGGAGATGGGCGTGGCAGACTGGCTCAGCCTGGGTGAGGACGCCATGGGCTGGGGGTTGCCCATAGCCACAGACCTTTGGTTCTCACAGTTCTGGGGTTGGAGCCCGAGCTCAGGGCACCCGCATGGCCAGATGCCCAGGGCTGACTTCCCTTTGTGTCTCCCGTGGTGGAGAGAGGGAGGAGGTCTCGGGGCTCGCTTTGATGGGGGTGCTGATCCTATCCATGCCGTAACCTGTGCACCCCAAAGGCTTACTCTTTTTTTTTTTTTTTTTTTTTTTTTGACAGGCAGAGTGGACAGTGAGAGAGAGAGACAGAGAGAAAGGTCTTCCTTTGCCGTTGGTTCACCCTCCAATGGCCGCCGCGGCCGGCGCGCTGCGGCCGGCGCACCGCGCTGATCCGATGGCAGGAGCCAGGAGCCAGGTGCTTATCCTGGTCTCCCATGGGGTGCAGGGCCCAAGCACCTGGGCCATCCTCCACTGCACTCCCTGGCCACAGCAGAGGGCTGGCCTGGAAGAGGGGCAACCGGGACAGAATCCGGCGCCCCGACCGGGACTAGAACCCGGTGTGCCGGCGCCGCTAGGCGGAGGATTAGCCTAGTGAGCCGCGGCGCCGGCCCAAAGGCTTACTCTTAATACCATCCTCTTTGAGGTCAGGATTGCAACTCGCACGTTCTGGGGGGACACAGACACTCGGAGCACGGTGGTTCACGTGGACTGACGCCATTGAAGCCTCTGCCATTCAGGGTGACCTAGGGTGACAGTGGTGTCAGAGGAGGAGGGACACCCGCATGACAGATTTTGTGGGCAGCGTGGACAGGACTTAGTGTGGGATGGATGTGGGGGTGCAGGAGAAGGCGCAGCACCTCTGCCTGTGTGGCTGGGGGTAACGGGGTCATTCCCCAAGGAAAGGACCCTGAGCTGTACCAGGACAGGGATGGAGGAGGAGTGAAGGCCTATTTGGGCACCTTGAGGTGGAGGCACCTGTGGGCCTGCAGTGGGAGCCTGCGGCAGTCTGCTGAGTCCACGGGGTTGGGGTTCAGGGACTGCAGGGTTATTTCTAAGCAAGTGGTCGTGGAAGCTATGGAGTGGGCGTTTCTATGTGATGGGAACAAGAGGAAGGAGGGGATGGAAGTGTTGGGCCAGCCAGGAAGACAGGGATCAGGCCAGAGGCAAGGTGATGGCCATGGGGTCTCTGGGCCTGCTGGCACCGAGGTCAGGGGTGTCTCAAGCAGGCGCAGGCCGTGGGGTGGTGGGGAGGAGGCACAGACACAAGCAGAACCTCTTTCTAGGCCTTTGGCTGTGAGGGGGAAGGCAGGGGCTCATTGGAGGCCAGGACGGGGCCATGGGTTTGGCTTTCTGGCCCAGCTGGGGGGATGGGAGGGTGTATGTGCACAGGGCCTGTTGGGAGCGAGGGCCGGAGTCTCTGTGATCTTAGACCCAGGCAGAGACCCCACTGCAACTGAAGAATGCAGAGGAGGGTGGGCTGGACACCCACCATGGGACGCCCCACAGGCAGAGCCCCCAGCACTTGACAGACAGGGAGGGAGACGGGAGGGCACATGGTCAGAGCTGCTGGGAGTTCTGAGGGCTTTGGGGGCCAGGCTTTCTGTGAATCTGTGCAGGTCACCCTTCGCCTCGCAACCTCAGGCCCAGAGAACACGGGAGAGTTCGGCAACCCTCTGGGGCAGGCAGGCGGGCATGGGGGGCGTTGAGGCTTTTGAGGTGGTGGACAATGGCATCCAGGTTGGGAGAGCCGATGGCTTCAGCAAGGAAGTGGGTTGGAGATGACATCACCTGTGTGCTGATACACGGAGCGGGGAGGTCAGGAGGAGGTTGTGGGTGATGCGGAGTGGCTGGGCCTGTGACACTGGAGTGGCTCCTGGGGGAAGCTGGGCCAAGGAGGATCCTGGGGCCAAGGTCCCCCAGAAGGAGGACAGTGGAAGGGGACAAAGGCAGGTGGCATGGCCAGGCAGCGTGGACCTGGGGGGCAGGATAAACTGGGCTGCAGACAGGCTCAGCAGGTGGCTGACCTTGGCCCCAGGGCCACGTCCCTCTGACCACCTGGTCTGTATGAGGATACAGTTTTAGCAGACGCAGCTGTGCCCACTGATTTCCATGCTGACTGTGGCTCCGTCACACAAGTCACTGCAAAGGTGACGAAAGCCTGGCCCGGTCACCTCTGCCCTGTACTGCGAGGGTTTGCCGACCCCAACCCTTTGTGGCTTTTTCTATTCCAGCTCGTGGTGATCACACTCAAGGAAATGACTCCGCCCCTCTCAGTGGGAGGAGCCACGGTCCAGGCTCCCTGTGTAGCTGGTGGCTGTCCTACAGGACGGAGCTGAGAACACTCCACGGCTGGAGGGTCTGCTGGGCCACAATGGCTGTGGCTGCAGCTGGGACAAGGACTTTGCTGTCCTGCCAGGGCCTGTGGTGTGGGGGGTAGGGGGTAGGGGGCTCCAGGCAAGCAGTAGCCCGAGGAGGGGCAGAGCACGAGGCTCTAGATCCCCGTCGTCGGCTCCGGGAGCTTGTAGAGGACGTGGGAAGTGCTGTCATCTTGGGGAAGCAGCACTTCCTGGGGCTGTAGCCGTGACCCTGGGGATGGAGCTGTCTTGAGGGGTCCTCGCCTGGGGTCCCAGGGTCGCCCTCCAGGCATGGCTCATGCAGGTTTCTGGCTGCATGGTTGATTTGGTGTCGTTACCCACGCCAGGCACCATGGGGTAACAGGGCCGGTGGACCAGGCTCCCTTGCTGGCTGCAGAGTGCACAGGACTCGGCTCTCCTCCTTACCCCTGTGCTGGCGGCCACGTTCCTCGTGCCAGGAGAGCCCTCTGCTCAGGGCATTTCTCACCCTGTGCCCCCTCAGTTCCAGGGCCCTGTGAGCCAGAAGACCTCATCGATGGCATCATCTTTGCTGCCAACTACCTGGGGTCCACCCAGCTGCTGTCCGAGCGGAACCCTTCCAAAAACATCCGAATGATGCAGGCGCAGGAGGCCGTCAGCCGGGTCAAGGTAGGGCTGCGCTGGGCCCCGGAGTGCCCCCAGGGGGCGCTCAGGAGCACCGAGGTGGGGGTTCTGACAGGTGGCTCTGAGTTGGCAGCCTCAGCAGAGAGCGGGAATGGCCCCACTGCCCAGGGAAGCCAAGGCACCTGGCGAGGCAGAGGGGACCTTGGCGGGGGGCAGGTGGGCTGGGCTCAGGGGCCTTGGCTCCTTAGTACAGAGTGGCCCCCCAACTCCTCTGGAAGCAGCTTTTCATGATGATCAGGAGTGATCTGGGCCTAAACGTGTTTGTCTGGAGCCTCGGGTCCCAGCTGGGCAAGTTGTGTTCTCAGTGCCATTCAAAGTGCACTCGGAAACGGGGAAGGTGAACGGTGCGTGATTTAAATCCACGGACGGCAGAACACCTCTGACAGCCCTGTGGTTCCCGTGCACGGAGCATCGTCTGGTTCTGAGGAGTGATGAAGCCTCGCCTAGAAGCTGCACTGTGTCAGGAGGGCGGGGCTGAGGCTGGCCAGGGGGGCACCCCTATGGGCAAGGTCGGGCCTGCAGATGCTCCCAGCTGCGGGGATCCAGCCGGATGTTGGCCCCTAAGCTGCCTTCAGCGCACACTGCCCCCCTCAGCAGAGGCAGAGGAGCGCCCTGCGGTCAGCCACGGAGGTCAGGAGAGAGAGAGGAGCCCTGCTTGCCAGGGCCCTGGCCCTGACCCCAGCCTGGCTCGCCCTTTTGCAGCTGCCCGTGTCTCCCAGGGGGTCTGTCCTCAGCCACGGCCCCTGGTGACAGTCTTTTCTGGGACTCCAGGGGCTTGTGTCTGGGGAGTCTGGGAGCGGCTGCCCCGCTGTTCCCGGGGGCTGCTGTGGGTCCCAGGTCTGCGTCCTGGGGCGCTGCCCCACGCCTGCCTGCTCTCGGTGCCCAGCTGGTTTTCTTTTCTCTTGCACGCTGCGCAGAGGATGCAGAAGGCTGCTAAGATCAAGAAGAAAGCGGTGCGTAGGACCGGGTGGCCCTGGGCCAGCGTGGGGTCTCTGCCGGGTGCCCGGGGCTCGCCCTGCTCAGTGGGGGGGCTTCCTGGGGGGAATCCAAACAACGGTGTACAGCAGTTTTCTCTCTTTCTCTGCTCGGTCAAAAGCGGGCTTTTGAGTGAAACTACAGGCACTGCTTTGCTTTTAAGCAGGCACTGGCAGGGGAATTAAAAAGTTCTCTTTTCTGCTTCGCAATCTCCCATGAACCAGGTTCTAGCTGATGCTGCCATGTCCCTGTGTTGTGTGGACCTGTTTTAGGGCAGCAATGGGTGACAGTTCCGTGATTGACGTGTCTGGAGCCTGGGCCTGCTGTCCGGTGTTGACTAGGTGGTTCCGATGTTTAGACGCGTGAACTTGACTTTGCAGCGTCGAGATGCCGAGTGGCTTAGCTTGCTCCTGTTGAACAGAGCTGGAGCACGGCCAGGCTCTCAGAGTGGGGCTGACACTTAGTCCTTGGTCGACTTGGTTGACGGAAGGTGTCAGGTGTTCCATGATGGGCGCCTGGGACACACCTGTGACCCGGCCTAGTGCCTGCTGCTGCCTTCAGTCCTCCCTGCCACCTGGAAGTGGTGCTGTTTTCTGGTGCTGTGGCCAAAGGACCCTGTAGGGACCCCTGTCCCCCTGCAGTGAAACTCCCATCTGCCCAGTGGCTTCTCTGCCCAGTGGCTTCTCCTTGCATCCCTCATCCCTGGGTGGTGCAGAGCAGGTGTCGGTTGCCGTCTGAGTCGTCGTTTTGATACTACAATGAAATACGTGAAGCAGCCCTGCTTTATGAAGAAAGGAGGGTTATTGTGGCTCTCAGTTCTGCAAGTCCGCAGTCCAAGATCAGGCAGGTCCCCTTGGTTTGGTCTCTGGTCAGGGCAGAGTCTGAAGGTGGCACAGGGCACCACAGGGCAAGAGACAGGGAGTGCAGGTGTCTGTCTGTGTCTCTGTCTCTCATAAAGCCAGCGGGACTCAGTTACAGGGACTCCACCCTGATGACCCAACCCGATCCAGCCACCTCCTAACCCCGTGATTGGACCAAATTCCCACCCTTCTAGTACCATTACGATAAGACATGGGGACCAAACCCCTGAGTTCGAGGGGAATAATATCAAACCCTAGCGTTTGTAGACCTGCAGGTGGGACTGCACTTCCTCCAGAGAGAGGGGCCTGTGTCCTGCAGTGCCCGCATGAGCCGCAGCCTGCTCCCAGGTCTGCAGGTCCGGATGTCCCATAGCGTTCTGCCTCTGGAGGGGTGATGGGATGCTCAAGACCACTGCCAAAGGCTGCTTTTCTGGTCTGCATTCCCTATGGACCGAGGTCCCCAGAGCTGCCCCCAGGGCTGGGCCTCCCCGCGGTGGCCTGGGAGGCTGCAGGTGAGGGGCACCTCTTCTCCAGGGGACGCACACCCCACCTGCGAGTCTGCAACCTAGGCCGGTTCTGCGTTCTGCACAGCTGGTGAGGCTGTGGTGCTGGGTGAGCCTGGTCCTGGCAGAGACGCCTCTGTCCAGAGACACGCTGATGACCCCGGGGTCACAGCCCCCAGCCACGGGCATGGTGAGGCCACCCTGTTCCCCGGTCTGCGCTATTGCTTCTGCCTTCTGTTGCCAGGGGATGTGGTGGGTGGCCTCTCCCTTCCCCCTTAGCAATCAGGGTTGCCACGGCCCCACCTCTGCGATCCGGTTCCCCCTCAGTTGTCACCAGCACCACGGTCCATCTGCAGCTTTCTAGACTTGCTCTGGCCTGACCTGCTTTGCAGGAGGGCTTGGCATTGCCGTCACAGGAGGTAACCTTGAAAGGTGCATTGGTGCAGACCACGACAATTTTCCGCTTGCGTCTCTGCTCTCCTTCCCTTGTGTTGGAATAGTAGCAGTCCATGGTAGACCAGAAGCCCCAAAGACCCGTGCCCTGGAAGACTGAGCTAAATGCACAAAGTTCTCAGTCCATTATGGGCCTCTGTGTGACTTGGCCTTCTCGAACAAGTGTCAGCAGGGAGAGCTTTGATTTCCGATTTTCTAGAGTCATTAAGTCACAGCTTCTGCCGTTTGGAAGTGGAAGATAAACCACCGTGGGCTCCCGGGTGACCGGGAAGAGTCATCCACCTCGGGGGGCAGACCGAGGGAACTTGTATCTCATCAGCACTGTGCGGTAGTAATTAGGATTCTCACTGATGGAGAAACCAATTAAAAGCTGTGCTGGCTTGGGGCAGACCCTGGAGTTCGCTCGGCTTCCAGAACAGTCCATGGGACCACAGCTAGCTCAGGCTCACACGAGTGACAAGTCGGACCACTCGGTGACAGCGTCTCTGGTCACCGCGAGGACAGTGCCCTACTGGCCCCAGGTCTGGTGCTCTCAGGGGTGTGGGAGGCCTGGGCCGAGGCTGCTGGGTGACAAGGCTGTGACTGCTTGAATCAGAAGGAAAGGCGGACAGTGTAATCCAGCTCCTTCCTCATTTCCTGGGGATACTTGGAATCCCCAGTCCAGGAAATAGCCTGAGTCTGCAGACCCAGAGCCTTCTGGTGGGGGCTGGGGGGTACAGCACGAGACCCAGGCATCAGAACCTCTTTCACATTCCAGCATCCCGGAAGCTGGCTCTCCTGCCCTGTCTATGTCTTTTGCAAACTGCTCTGGGAACCAGCCCTTGGGTCTAGGGTGCTACGGGAGGTGGGGGTTGGGGTGGGGGTGTGCGTTTAGGTTTCCACGGGCTGCTCTGCTCCATCTGTGTGGATGCAGGAGAGTGTGGATTTGTCACCGTGTCCATTACTGTCCTTTGTTAGAATTCCGAGGGCGACGCACAGACGCTGACTGAAGTAGATCTATTCATCTCCACCCAGAGGATCAAGGTCTTAAATGCGGACACACAGGTAAGTGCTTGTCTGGACCTGTGCAAACCCACAAGCGCCCAGCGCAGCTGTGAGGGGACTTCCCCTATGTGAGGGAGGGAGCAGCCGGCCCGTGACAGTTGCTCTGTCCCCTGAGTGTCGAGTGGGCTCTGATTGTGGAGCTTGGAGTGACTTAGAGGAGGAGCAGGGTAGGCGTTGGGTGCAGCCGTGCCCACAATCCCATTCGGAATCCCTGGGTTTGGGTCCTGGCTCCTCTTCCAATCCAGCTTCCTGCTCATGTGTGTCCTGGGAGGCGGCAGGTAATGGCTCAAGCACTTGGGAGACCTGGATGGAGTTCTGGGCTCTTGGCTTCGGCCTGGCCCAGTTCGGGCCTGTGGGGAGTGAACCAGAGGATGGAAGATCTGTGTGTCTGCCTTTCAGATAGCTAGCTAGTGAGAGGAATTAGAAAGAGGCCAAGGCGCATCAGGCTAGAAGGTGTGACACAGCTACAGCTGGGACTGCATGGAGACAAACAGCAGGGGGCACTCAGGATTCTAGAATGACCTTGATCCCCTGCACCCCTGCATGGTGAGCCTGGGCAGGCAGACTGCATGGTGGCCCTCTCATGGGGAGGGGTCTGCAGCTCTTCCACCTGTGAGCCTCGTGCCCCCTGCCCACGGTTCAGCTGGTGCTCGTATCTCAGCCTAAGTCACTGCACGGACCCTGCTGGCGGTGGGGAAGGCAGTGAAGCTGAGGAATGAGGAGCCAGCAAGCACAGGGGCAGGGGCTGAAAGGGGCTGAGCCCAAGGGTGGTGACGGGCAGTGGTCAGGTGCGCGGGTCTGGCTGGGTTTGACGTGTGAGGGGAGGTGGCCTCGGGAAGACAGAGGGAAGGGCCCCTCAGCTTCTGTCCCAATGGGATGGCCCATGTCCAGCAAACGCCCCTTCATGGTTGGTCACTGGGGTGGTGCTCTGGGCCCTGCATCCCTGGGGCTCCGGCATCCGTGGCGGCTGCTGCCTGAGCCGATGGAGGTGCCACAGAAAATGATCCGGTCTGATCCGGTCTCTGCTTAGGGCTGACCTTTCTCCCCCGCATCTCTTTGCTGTGGATTCTTGGATCCTTTTTTCTTTATTAATGTATATGTTACAACCCATCGTCATTGTGCTCAGATGGTCCCACACTGGGCCAGGGACCCTGCAGCTGGGTCCTGTGTCACTGTGGTGCCTTGCTTTGGATCTGAACACTCCCTTCCTGCCACGGACAGGGAGACATCCTGAGGGTACCTGGGGTCTCCCCTGCCCCGATCTGTGAACAGCTGCCAGTTCCAGGAGCCAGGTTCTGTCTGCTGGGTATCAATGGATGGAAACATGGTATCGGGTTGCTGCCTGTGCTCTCAGTCGCTCCCAGAGCCCTGGCATTGAACGGAACCAGACCTGTGTGTGTTTAGAAAGCCCTTGGTGCAGGTGCGTCATCCAGCTGGGCAGCTCCGTACCCGTCCCCTCTCAACTCAGTTCCTCGCCCAATTCCCAGGCCCCACGTCTTCACAGTGGCAGGGCCCCCTCCTCACCTGCTCCCTCCCACAGCTGTGCAGCACCCATATCCCCACATCGCTGGGCTGCTGGGACAGCCAAGGGGAGCCCAGCCTGTAGCACGTGAGCTGGGCGTCACTCCTCAAGCCCGGGGGAAGCTGTGCCGGGAGCCCCTTCCCTCCCGCCTCACTCCTGGGGCTCAGGGGAGGCAGCAGAGCGTCGTGGAGCTGGGAGGGCCTCGCGTGTGTGGCTCTGCTGTGGCCCACTCCCCGCCTGGCCACCCTCTGAGCTGCTCGCTCACCGTGCTGTGGGTGCTGGGTCCACCCTTCCTCCTCACCCGTCTGTCCCCTGAGCAGGCCTGCGCCCTGTCCCGCTGATCCCTGTCACCTGCTGCCCCCATGCCAACACTTGGTGAGAACTCCAGAGACAGCTGTCGGGGTTGGACGTTCGGTCTAGGACATGCCACAGATTGTGACTTTGCTTCTCAGATGTGTTGTTGACACACTCCGCTGTGTGGGGGTCCCCAAGAGCACCCAGGGGCGCTGATACCCTGCGAGGACTCAGAAGCTTAGTGTCTTAGCACCTGCTCATGGCCAAGATGAGTTACGGCGAGCAAAGTCCCCAAGGGGAAAAGGCCTGTGGGTCCAAGTCCAGGGGAATGTGGGGGGAGGGGGGGTCACGCGCCGCCCCCACCCCCGGGTGCCCCCAGCGCTTGGTTGTGACGACACATGTGCAGTGCTCTCTGCCAGGCTCGAAGAGACTTTGTGCCCAAGGTCTACACCAGGGGCTGGCCCCTTAGGCATCGTCTGCCTCACGTGCAGCAAGAATCCCAGTTAAGGAGGCAGATATGCAGCCTGCAGCTGTGACTTGGTGGTTCCTGCGGAGTGAGCCTGTCAGTCAGGAGGCTGGGAAGCCCCTCCAAGTCCCCGATCCCGGAGGCCAGCGAGGGCTCACCGTGCAGCTGGGCTTTCCCGGGGCTGCTGCCAGGCCTGCCATGGTGTGTCTTACTGATGGCCCCCTGGTGGGGGAGGTGCCACAGCCCGGGAGTGGGAGCTGGCTGCAGGGCATTGTCCAGGATGACCTGGGAGAAAGGCGGGGACAGGTGCGAGAGCCTGGAGGTTGAAGTGGCTTCCTGGGGTAGGGGAGAGGACGATGGCCGTGCTGGAGGGCAGCCTGTGTGAGGAGGAGGCGCTGCCACCGACAGGAATTGAGCGGGGGGTGGGGGAGGAGGCAGCGGGATAGTGGCTGTCTTACCCCGGGCACTGGGTTGACTCAGGTGTTGCTGATGGTGGCTAGGAGTCAGGCAATGCTGAGGAGCTGCCCTGCCTGTTCCCTACCCGTGTCTGTCCCCGGGGCTGTGGTTATGAACTCAGTCAAGTCAGCCTCAGGACAGACGGTGCGGCGTCCACGGTGGAGGCGGGCTCTGGAGGCAGCAGGAAGATCCAAGGGCCCTGCTTCTCAGGGCTGTGTGTGCAGCCGTGGTGGAGTCTCTTGCCAGCCATGGGGAGTGCACCTGCCCAGGGCTGCAGGGACCCATGGAAGGGAGGCGGGCGTGAGGCCTCTGTGTGCCCGACCCCAGCCAGAAGGCCCAGCCCCCAGGGGAAGGCTTGACCCGGTGGAAACTGTTGGTTGGCTCTGACGTCTCTGAGCGAGGGTGCACACCTTGCAGGGAGGGGCTGGGTTCCCCTAGGACAGCTCCCCCGCGTGCCGTGTGCCAGCGGGGTCCCGTGCTGGAAGCTGGAGTGAGATGGAGGCAGAGATGCGGTGAGGCAGGACCCCTGCCGTCAGATGCTCTGATCATCATCGGAGCTCTCATCGGGACGATTGCGACCCCCTCTCTGGCGGGGGGCGGGGGGGCGAGCGGTGCATGAGACAAAGGCTGGAGATGTGCCGGGGGAGGGGCAGGTGCCGCTGGCATCTGGCAGTCGAGGCCAGGACGCGCCAGCATCCTCCAGGGTGCCGAGCAGCCCTCTCCGGGGTAAAGAACGATCCAGCCCCAAACGGCAGGCGTCAAGGTTGAGAAACCCGGCGAGAGTGTCTTAATGACTCGTCTCCTGGAATGCTGGCTGATGAGGGCTTCTCCCCACCCCCTCTCGGCAGGAAACCATGATGGACCACGCCTTGCGCACCATCTCCTACATCGCCGACATCGGCAACATCGTGGTGCTCATGGCCAGGCGCCGCATGCCTCGGTCGGCTTCTCAGGACTGCGTGGAGACCACTCCCGGAGCGCAGGAGGCCAAGAAGCAGTACAAGATGATCTGCCACGTGTTCGAGTCGGAGGACGTGAGTACAGGCGCGGGGGGCGGGGGGGGGGGGCTGGGGGGCCGCCTCCGGGGCGTAAGCTCTGTGCGCCGCTCCTGCTGTTTCCAGCGGGCTCCGCGGGCTGGCTTTTCCCGCTGTGAGTCTGCAGAGAGCGTGAACCCCGTTCTGTCTCACTCCACGAGACAGGTGGCGTGGGGCTGTTCGTTAATTGAAGCATAGTTAACTAGATTAGGGAGCCGTGCATTTGAAGCAGTCCTTGTGCAAAGCCTTCTCCCCCATATAAGGCGGATGGTGTCCTGCCGTCTGTGGTTAGAGCACACACCTTCACATGCAGGCGGCTCTAACAGAAGTGGCACTGCACCGGAGGCTCAGCTGCACACCGCACTTCGAACCAAGTTAAAAAAAATAATTCCAAAGTCTAAAATACCAAAGACCCATTGAGAGACCATGCGGCCCTTGGCCCCTGCCTCCCCTGGGATCAGAGCATTTTTATGAGGCTGGAGCAGGCGAGAGGGGGCGCTGTGGTCTCTTCACAGACGCCCTGTGGGCTGCGTGGACTCAGGGGACAGTGGAGACATTCATGGTGGTGTTGCCGGAGCGGATTTTACTGTTCACAATTTTTCATTTCTTTGAGAGGCAGGGACGGAGCTCCCATCTGCTGGTTTGCTCCCCAGATGCCGGGCTGGGCCGGGCTGGGCCGGGCTGGGCCGGGCTGGGCCAGGCTGGGCTGGAGCCTGGAGGTGGGAACCCAGCGCAGGGCTCCCACGTGGGTGACAGGCCCAGAGCCACTCGAGCCATCGCCACTGCCTCCCGGGGTGCGCATCAGCAGGAAGCTGTGGCCCAGACCAAACCCTCAGATACGGGACGTGGGCGTCTCAACCAGCATCTTCACTGCCGGGCCAAATGCCGTCCTGCTCCATGGGCCTGTTCCCTGGTGAAAACAGCTCATTGCAAGCTTTTGTCTGTGGCAGCCGCCCTGGACAGCAGCATGTGCCCAAGTGGCCAGTGCGTTTTCTCCTTCCCCTAAGGACCAGCAGATGACTCGGGAGGGTGAGGCGCGGCGTGGAGATTGTTGGAGGACAGGCTTTGAACTTATTAAAGAGGTCGTCCGCTCACAGCGACGACAGGCCCGTAGGCGCGGACACTTATTTCTGAGTGGCTGGCGCACATGCGGGTTCCCCTCCCGTCCGCAGAGATCGCTGTGGGCTGAGGGTGTCCTGGAGGCCCGGCAGGGCGAGTGGGCTGACGGGGTGTAGGGCAGGAAGCAGGCAGGCAAGGGTGAGCAGTCAACTGGTGGCAAGGCCACCCAGGAGCCCGGAGCAGAAGAGCCACTATGGACGGCTGTGGGCGCAGGGCTGGCGTCACAGGACACCATGGTGGCCGCCGCTCTCAGCTCTGCAGGCGACAAGGCCAAGGGCAGAGGGAGAGGCCGTGTGTGGGGCCTCTCAGTGGTCCTCAGAGGAAGGAGGGAGGGTCCCCCGTGTGAGCAGCTGCCCAGGTGGGCCGCTGGGGTGAGGACGGGGAACCTGAGGGTCTGGTGGGAGGAGACCCAGGCATAGAATTGGCCGCGGGAAGTGGAGAGCGGTTTTCGGGTCGCCAGTGGCCACTCTGGGCCTCAGCCTTCCCTCTGCTGGATGGAGCTCAGCTGCTCTGGGGTTGCACAGGTAAGCGTGCAGGGGGCGTAGCGATGGGCCTGGCACCACCCCCTGCCTGTCTGGAGCACACACAGTTCACCCTCAGGTGGCCGCCCCAGGGCCCCAGCCCTTACCTGAGGGCCCATGGCACCTGCCTGGCCAGGGCTCCTGGGCTTGCAATGGAGAGCGCCATGGGCCTAGCTGGGAGCAGAGAGGGCAGAGAGACCCCCGTCTGAGGGCTGGGTCGGGGGTCGCGGCCAGGCAGAGCCCTGTGAGCTGGCCCTGCTAGGGAGGAAGGAAGCAGGTACCCAGGCTGAGCCCTGGGCAGGCGACGCCTATGGCTCCCTCCTGACCGCGCCCGAGAGGAGGGAGGTGCACGTCCCCTCCCCCGTGCCTGGCTGGCTTGGGAGTTTTCCCTGGGTGGAAGTGGGGGTGGGACACGGGGGCAGGGGGTTGTTGAGGTGTGGGTCCTGGGAGAATCCCAGACAGAGTCCAAGGGCCACAGGTGGTCCCTGGCCTGGGGGAAGGGGGAGGATTTAGGGAAGGGATCCGATGTTCTCAGACCACTGTTCCTGCACGTGGGCTCAGCCAGGTGCAGGCAGGATGCAGCCCTGGGCTGTCTCAGCATCCACGAGTCCTGAGATCCCCGGCGGGGCGGAGCTGCCCTGTGGCCCCCACACCTCCCTCCACTCTCCCCGGGGCCCCCACTCTCATTCCAGCGGGTATTGCCCCCTCCCTGCTCTCCTGCCAGGCCCCCTCTCCATGCTGGCTCTGCAGTGTCTAGGCCTACGGCGCCACCTGCTGGTACAGGTGCCACCAAGATGCTGGGCAGCCAAGAAGGACCAAGCGGTCTCCTTCCCATAAAGCTGGGGAGGCCGGTGCAGCCTCCACTGGGGCCCACGAAAGGAGAGGCCCCGTGCTCTGTGCCCAGTCTGGACCCACTTTCCCACGCGGGTGTTCATTTGCAGCACTGAAGTCCTGCAGAGCCCAGGGAAGGAGTTTAGGCCGGATCTCTGGCTTCCACCCATCCTTGAGTCCTGTTGAGCCAAGATTGTCCTAGGGCACCCGTGTGGAGGTCTCCTTGGTGGCATCTGGGGCGGCGGGTGGGGAGCAGGGGGAAGGCTGCTGTGTCCCTGCTACCGTCCTAGAGCCCAGGTCTGCAGCCTGCGCCTCCCGCTGTCCCTGTGTGCAGCAGGCAAGGCCCCACGGTGGCACACTGAGGTCCAGGCCTCTGTAGGGCGCACAGAAGCGGCTCAGTTGAAGGTGATTGAAGGCGATGGAAGTGCTTTGCCCTGGTGTCTCCAGGCTGTACCCCGCCCCCGACAAGAGCAGTGGGCACACGTGCTGGGCCTCCCCGGCTGCTAATGGGCGGGTGTCTGTGCCACTCGCCAGGAAACACCCCAACTTCCTGCTAATGCAGACTCTGGGAGGTAGAGTGATGGTCAAGTGATGGGGTTCCTGCCACCCCTGGGGAGACCTGGATTGAGTTCCCCAGTCCTGGCTTTGGACTGACCAGGCCCCAGTCCTTGTGAGCATCTGGGGTGTGAACCAGCTCTGTCTCTGTCTCTAGTGCTAATTGAATGAATGAATGAATGACCAGGAATGCTTGTTGACTCTAAAATAAATAAGAAAAATTTTAATTTGTTTTTTAAAGATTTATTTATTGAAAAGTTAGACAGAGAGAGGGAGGCAGGGAGGGAGGGGTGGGGCAGGAGGGACAGAGGTCTGCCATCCGCTGGTTCACTCCCCAAATGGTTGTAACAGCCGGGGCTGGGCTGGGCCGGAGTCAGGAGCCAGGAGCTTCTTCCGGGTCTCCCACGTGGGTGCAGGGGCCCAAGCACTTGGGCCGTCTTCCGCTGCTTTCCCAGGTGTGGAGCAGGAAGTAGAGCAGCTGGGACTCAAAAGGGATGCTGGTGTCACAGGCGGCAGCAGCTTCACCCCGCTATGCCACAGCACCAGCCCCATAAATAAGTCTAAAATAGAAAGCAAGAGGAAGGCTCACCCCACGGTGACCCCCAGGGGATGTTGGTGGGGGACAGTCTCGGTCCCAGGAGCCGCAGCTTCCTCCTTGACAGGGGCCGCACCCAGCCTTGCCGCCGCCTCCCCCCGTGGGAGCCTGTGCTCCGTGCCCGTCTCCAGTGGGCTTGCTCCCCCCCTGCAGGCCCAACTGATAGCCCAGTCCATCGGCCAGGCCTTCAGCGTGGCCTATCAGGAGTTCCTGCGGGCCAATGGCATCAACCCCGAAGACCTGAGCCAGAAGGAATACAGTGACATCATCAACACCCAGGAGATGTACAACGATGACCTCATCCACTTCTCCAACTCGGAGAACTGCAAGGAGGTAAGCCGCAGCCGCAGCCGCACCCGCAGCCGCACCCGCACCCGCAGCCGCACCCGCAGCCGCAGCCGCAGCCGCACCCGCAGCCGCACCCGCACCCGCGCCGGCGGGGAAGAGCGCGCTCTGCGGGCCCGCCGTGCAGGCCCAGCCGGGCAGCCTCAGAGGGGCTGTGCACACACTGCCCGGTGCTTCAGCTCGCCCACCGGCTGAGGACCCCAGAGCGAGCCTTCGCGGGGCTCCCGCACGCATCCTGGCTCTCACACCAAGTCTCAAGTGCAGCCCCACGTGCACACCCTGCCCCTGCCTCGGGCTGAGCACTGTGTGTACCGTGCTTTCTGTGACAAGGAAGCAGACGACGGCCGGTCTCGACGGCCTTGCGAATGTGCCTTTTGGTGCCAGCTGGGAGCTGGCTTCCAGGCGGCAGCCCCACAAGCTTTTCCTGGGGGGGGGGGGCTCTGGAAAGTTCTAGGGCCAAGAAGCACATGGTGGGGGTCCCTTGACCGCCCATTGACTGACTGAGGCTGTCTGCCAGCGGGTGATGGAGCAAGTCCTGATCCTGGGTGCCCCTTGATTGAATCTGTGACGCTGGGTGCTCCCTGCGTGAAGGAATGTCCGTGACTGCTAGAGGAGTGAGTGGGTGAACGCTCCGGGCAGTTTGCTGAGACAGTGGCCCTTGAAGCAAAGGAAAAATAAAAGGACTTCGCTAAGTGACAGCACAGGCTGGGGGTGGAGGGCCTGGGTGGGGGGGTTGGCCTCCGGCGGGTCCTCACAAGCCACCGCCCCCGCCCCCGCCCGCAGCTGCAGCTGGACAAGCACAAGGGGGAGATCCTGGGTGTGGTGGTCGTGGAGTCGGGTTGGGGCTCCATCCTGCCCACGGTGATCCTGGCCAACATGATGAATGGCGGCCCGGCCGCCCGCTCCGGCAAGCTGAGCATCGGGGACCAGATCATGTCCATCAACGGCACCAGCCTGGTGGGGCTGCCCCTCGCCACCTGCCAGGGCATCATCAAGGTAGGCGCCCCGGGACCCTCGGCCCTGTGGTCCCCCGAGCCCCACCTCCCTCCACCCACGAGGCCCAGAGGGACCCACCTGGTGGCTGCTTGGTGCCAAACCCAAGATTGCGCCAGACGGCTGAACTTGAGGGGGGTCCGGGCTGCCCGGGGGAACAGTGGAGTGATGAGTCTGTCAGCCCAGGCAGGGGCAGGGGTGGGTGTAGGATGGCCGGCTCAGCCCGTCTTGCTTGGGCCTCTCCCAGGTTAGCACTGAAAGCCCTGGCTGGCACAGGGGAGGGTGGGTTGCCCTGCAGGGGCAGGGACCAGGCTGGGTTTTCTCAAGGCAGAGAACGTGGCCAGAGCCTCCCTCCCTGGGCTGTGCTCCTGAAGGCTCTGCTGGGCTCTGTGTGTGTGTCGGGGGGGGGGGCTCCCCCACTCCTCCAGGGACGGTGCCTGGCCAGAGAGGAGCCGATGCTGCCGCTGTGTCAGGGTTAGGGCCCTTGTCCCTGACCCCAGCACCGTGGCCTGGGCTGCCTGCTCCTAGCTGTGTCTTCTCTGGGCCCGAGGTCACCCTGGGCTCCTGGCTGAGCTGGCCGGCTGCAGCCCCCAGCATCCTGTGTCCCGACTGCTCACCACCCTCACGTGGTACCCACCCCTTGGCGATCCCTGCGGGGGGCCCATGCTGACCGTTACTTCTGCATAGCAGCACGCAAACCTGGCTGCTGGCTCTCGGAGCAGCAAGTTCCCACCGGGGCAGCGGGCACAGCCAGCATGGTGGGCGCAGTGGGCGTGGCCACCCTGGACATCCGAAGACCCTATAGAGGCCAGGGCAACACCTATCCACCCCGCACAGAGGGGACCGGCGGCCTGCTCGTCGCGGGCGCCCTCTGTAGCCTGGCCCCCTGGCATGGGCTGGCAGCGCCGGCCACGCCAGGCCCGTGACCCCTGTCCCGCGCTCTGCAGGGCCTGAAGAACCAGACGCAGGTGAAGCTCAACATCGTCAGCTGCCCCCCGGTCACCACGGTCCTCATCAAGCGGCCAGACCTCAAGTACCAGCTGGGCTTCAGTGTGCAGAATGGCATCGTGAGTCCAGCTGCTTGCACCCCCTACAGGGCCTGGGGACAGGGACCCGGGGTGGCCAGGCCGGGCCGGGCCTGTGGGCATGGGCACGACTGGCCGCAGGTAGGCCCCATAGGTGGGGGCTTTTTGGGACTCCTGGTCACAGTAGCAGGGTGGGCCGAGGTGTGGCTGTGCAGTGGTCCCCACCACCCAGCCTGGGCACCCTTATGCCAGGGGTGTTTTATTCCCCAGATACCTGCTGTGGAGGGGAGGGTAGCAGGCTGGGTGCCCCTGTAGCTTGGACACCCACACCCAGTCCCACCTCAGACTGTGCTCAACAGAGGCCCCCTCGTCCATTTTTATTTCCTTGTTCATTCACTTCCTCAGCCATTGAGCAGACGTTGTCTTCTCTCAGGCTGTGTAGCAAGTGCTAAAGAGGCAGGAGGGCTGTCCGGAGGAGGTGATGCTGGAATTGAGTGAACGTTCACCTGGCAAAACAAAACAAAAAAAAACCTATGCCAAAAAAAACCCAGGCCAAAGACCTCCAGCTCAGATACCCCACTTTCTCTCTGGCCTGCCTTTGCTGGCATGAGCTCCCTTCTCTTGGGTTTTCCTCCTGGGACGGCCCCACAGGCACAGATGTGGCCACTCAGTGCTCTGCACGGGAGAGGGGCCGGTGGTACTGCAGGTGTGTGAACCAGCGCTGAGTGTCTGAGAGCTGTGGGAGACTGGGGGCGCAGGGCGGGTGTTGAGGGGAGCAGGGATGTGTGTGCTCACCCGCAACCACGGGGGACGAAGGGAGAACATTCCAGAATGACACCTGCACCGGAGGCAGAATGTCCTCTGTTGTCACCTGCTGTGAGCCGGTTGCTGAATTGAGTCTCTCCCACCCGTCAGCGTTCAGAGTTTGCGTCTTGTTCACCTGCAGGCCGCTGGGGGACCTTGCTGCCCACCCCCGGCGCCCAGCTCTGCCCCCCCTCCCCGGGCTTCCGAGGCGTCCCCTGGGTGCCGTGGTCTGGCTGGCAGCTGAAGGAAGGCGCAGGCGGCAGTGTGGACCCTGTAGAGGCTGTCGGGCCATCCCTGCATTGTCGTTTCTGCCTGAATTACGCCAGCCAAACCCCCCAGGCAGGAGAGGCCAGGGCAGGTGGTGCAGCCGGCGCCCAGGAGGGGGAGGATTGTGGCTTGCAGTGGTCGCCAGCCACACCTGGGCAAGTGCAACTGTAGGCAAGTCACTTCTCCCGGGACCCCCTCAACAGGAAAGAGTCACTGAGATGCACGAAGCCCACCGGGGTCCGCAGGAGGCCCCGTGCTCAGACCTGGCCAGGAGGAAGGCCTCTTGGCAGCCGGCCTCCGACAGCTGGTTTGCATCTCGCAGGGGACTTTTGTCCAAGGCAGCGCACCTGCCCCAGGAGCGAGCTGGGCTGTGGGCTGGGCTGGCCCCGCCCCAGGGCTCTGCACACCCCCAGGGCCTAGGCACAGGCAGCCGCCACCCCTGCTGACTAGGGAGGGCTCTGCAGAATGGCCTCCGGGGCTGAGTCGCTGCTGTCGTGAGCTCAGCGTGGGTGGGCGCAGGCTGGGCCCAGGCTTCCCCGCTGCCCCCCGCATCAGGACCCCGCAGGGTCTGCCCATGCGCCTCCCACCCTGGCCCTGGGTGGAGGTCAGGGCTGGCTCAGGACCCCAGCAGCCCCATCTCGAGCCTGTGTGGTGGGGTCTGGGTGCTGCCTGGGTGTCCCAGGGCTGCCCTGCCCTGGCGAGCAGCAGTGTGACTGCACAAGTGGCACTGGGCGTGCCTGGCCTCTTCCTGGGGGCAGGTGGGCCTGTGGGTGCGGCTGTAAGATGAGGTTCCCAGAGCGAGTTCTGGGCTCTGCCCGTTCCCTGGGCCTGAGGGCATAACCTTGCTCCAGACCTGCTGTCCTCTCAGGTCCTCCCCTCCCCCCTGGCTGGGGGCACCCCTGTGGACAAGGCGAGTCCATCAACCTCAGTGCTGCCCACAAATAAGCTGTCGTTCAAGGTCTGGCCTCAGCCTTTCTGTCTGTGAAATGGGCAGCACTTCCTTGAGGCCACAGTGCTTGGGGCTTCGAGGCAGGCTCTTGGGGACTTTGTCCCAGGCATGCGGCTGCTCCCCTGAGCCTCCCCAGGAGGGTTTGAATGACACAAATGAGCAGGCATGGTGTTGTCCCCCAGTGACCCGGCTCCCTGTCCTCCTGGAAGCCGGGAAGCAGGCGGCCGCACCTCAGTCCCACATCTCCGTCTCGTGAGAAGCGCTGGAGCCTTCGGGTGCCAAGTGCAGAGTCCTTGCCCTGCCCTGGGACTGTGACAGGTGTCAGGAAGTGGGGCTGCCCGTCCAGGCTCAGCATGGGCAGTCAGAGACCAAGGCTGCCCTGTGCTGAGGAGAACATTCCAGAAACCCAGGGGTGCGGCTACTCTGATCCAATCCTTTACCCCACAGAGTGCAGTCAATTGTGCCTCCCCAGGGGGGCCTTGCCTGGCTCCCCCACCCCTCCTGCCCCACCTGAGTGCCCAGCAAAGCTCACCAGGATCCCAGCCTGAAGTCCTGGCTCCAGCCGGCCTGGGACAGCAGCAGGACCCCTTGCGTCTGGACGGTGACTATGTAGTGACCGCCTGAGCACGTGGTGACACCCATGGCGGGAACCCTGGCTGGGAAGCGGCATTTGCCAGCTCCTCTGCCGTGGTCTTCTGACCGCGGACTGCAGAAGCTTTGCCCGTGGTATGCCTACATGCAGTGAGCGGTCAGTGGCCAGTGGCCCACACCGGGCAGTCCAGGTACAGCTGGGTGCTGGCAGGTGAGGCGTGCCGGGGGTGGGGGGTGGTCCTCTGGACAGCTGTCTGTGTGCGTGCTCATGCATGCACGTGTTTGGGGCAGGTGCGTCCTGGGCTTGCGGTGCACTGCACATGCGCCTCCTCCCGGGCCGTAGCGCTGCCCGTCCTTGTCCTGAGAAGTGACTTAGAATCTGCAGCTCGTGGTAGAACCTGCCTCTCGCCAGCCCCTGTTCTCATAGCTCCCACTCCCAGGACGTCTGTTTTTCTTTGCTGTTTGAGCAGTTGTGGGGACGCATACAGAGCATGGCCTTTGCCATCTGAGCCACTCTTCTCGTGTGGCGTGCAGGAGAGTCAGCACATTCACGGCGTGTGCCGCCGCCTCCTGGGCTTGCGCCTCTTCCCAAGCTGAACTGGCCCCATCCGACACTGACCCCTCCTTCCACCCCTGGCCCCTGGCCGCCAACCTCATGCTTTCCGTCTCTGTCCAAGTGCCTCATGGGAGTGGACACTCGGTCCTTCTGTGACGGGCTAATGGCGCTGAGCACACCACCCTCATTGTGGCACATGACAGAATTCCCTTCCTTTGTAAGGCCAAGCAGTCTAGCTTCCTGGTGACAGGCCACCCTCTGTTTGTCTATCCCTGCATCTGTGACGCTGGTGCTTCCCCCTCCTGGCTGCCGTGGACACAAGTGTGCAACAGGTGTTTAGTTCCGCCGTCACAGGTGCTTCAGGTCCCTCCAGTCCACCTGTCTGGGCTCCATTCTTAGAAGCACGTCAGGGAAGCTTCTCAGGGGCAACCCCTTCCTGCTAACCCGGGGCACCTCTGGAGCAGTCGCTGTCTGGGGAGGGGCTGGTGTGCCTGTCACCAGGTCACAGATGGGGTGGAGGAACAGGCAGGTGATGCAATGAGCCTTGGGTCTCGCACTGGAAGTGCAGAGCAGGGATGGGCCCACCACCCCCCATCATTTACCTTGGTATTGGTGGGCAAGCACACGTGTGGATTTGGGGGCATTTGTGAGTGGTCCAGGGACTGGCGCGTTTGCATCTGGGGTCCAAGGACATCAGTCACCAAGCATGAGACACGTACCCAGGGCTCCTGGTCAGGACTCTGGTCCTGGTCCTGCCCCTCCCCGCTGTAGGGCCCTCAGGGAGCACAGCACCCGCCTCCAGCTTTGCGTCACACAGCCCTGGCTCCCCGAGGCTCCCGGAGGAGTTCACCCGCCTCCCACTTCTTCAGTCCTAGTTGTGCATAAGCGCCTTTTCCATTTTCAGCTTCATTACACCCCGAGAACAATGCATCCGCACACAAGGCCCCGCGTGACCCAATTACAGCTGCCTCCAAATCCGCCCCCCTTTCTCTTCAAGAAATCTGCAGCTTCCGCCCGCGAGGTGCGCCCCGCCGGTTAGGACACCAAGGACTCGATGGCGGCAGGGCCACCCTCGGCTGGGCGGGTGGCCTGTGTGTGCGAGGTCCTCCTCCCTGCCCCATCACTAGCCTGCCCCCAGATTCCCGCCACTCACGGGCCAGGGTCTGGGTTCGCCCTCCCCCCCCCCCAGCAGCCCAAGCCCACTTTGACCCCCTGTCCTCCTCCTCCCATCGTGATGGTCTGGCTTGGGCTTTCCTGGGCAGCAGGCACCAGCAGTGTCATCCACACAGCACTTTCTAAGGAATATTCTGGCCAGGCCACCCCAACACCCTCCTTTGTGCCTTCAAAGAGCCAGTGACCTGTGTCACAGAGCCCTCACATCCGGGACAGGGACAGATGCCAGTGCAGCCCCAGGCACATGTAGCACACGTGGCCGTCAGGGGAACCGAGGCTGCGTCCCATGGAGCGTGTGCTGCTGCTCTTTGGACCGCGGGGACTCTGGCATGGGAGCCGGCTCTGCTGCTGTGACGTCACACGCCTCTGTGCCACCAGCCACACCTTACGTCCTCTTCCAGAAAGGCGGGGCCCCTGAGTGTGGGGAGGGGTGGGCTGTGGGCGCCGCGCCAGGATCCCCTCGCACGTGGCCAGTTTGCAAAGGCCCAGGGGGTTTGTGTCAAGGCAAAACTCACCAATCACATGGCCCACGTGCACCTCCTCTGCCCCGCCCACCCCCCAGTGCCAGCCGGGGCTCAGCTCTTCTTCCAACTGCAGCGCCCTCACTTCGGCGCTCGTCCTGGGTGCCGCCCCTTCCCCCTCCGTGAGCCCACAGCCCTTGCCCTCCCGGAGCTGCTGTTTCCAATGCCTTGGCTCTCAGAGAATGTTGTCATTGGCAGAGGCTTCCCTGTCCCTGCCCCAAACACCTGCTGAGGCTGCCACAGAGTGCAGCAGGTGGAGAAGTATCCAGAATGTTCTGTGGTGCACTCGGTGGCCCCCAGCCCTCCACTAGGAGCAGAGGCTCCTGGATGGCTGGGGAGGGGGGAACATGCCACCATGGGACCCCAGGGCTCTGAGGCACAGACACCACACATGCAGCCAGCCACCTCGGGGCCTTGACTGAGTGCCCGCCGCGAGGTGGGAGCCTGCGTGCTGACCTGGCTCTGTCTGCTCAGATCTGCAGCCTCATGAGAGGGGGCATCGCGGAGCGAGGCGGCGTCCGCGTGGGCCACCGCATCATCGAGATCAATGGGCAGAGCGTGGTGGCCACAGCTCATGAGAAGATAGTGCAAGCCCTGTCCAACTCGGTGGGAGAGGTAAGCTGACGCGGGGACTTCTGGGCATCTTCCGTGACCAGCATCTCGCCCCAGGGGGCCACGCCCTGTGCTTGAGAAAGCCGCCGGCTGCCTCCGGAGAACCCCTTCCTGCCGAGACCTTGGGTGTGTCCCCCCCACCTTGACCCCTGTGGGATGCCCTGCCGCTGGGGGAGGGGGTGGGGAGGACATCAGCTGAGCTGTCTCCTCTCCAGGGAGTGCCTGTGTGTCTGGGATGGGCAGACCGGCAGGTGGCGCTGCGCTGTCCCGTTGCAGCTGAATCCCGGGGTGGGGCCCCTTAGCCTCTTGTTTCTGAACCTGGACCCAGCCTGCCCAGCTTGGGCACCTAGCCCCCTCAGGCCCAGCCCCGCCCAGGCCCGAGGCTCCAGGTACCACACAGTGGGTTCCCCGCTCTGCCTGTGCCCAGGGCGGGGTGGCTGGGCCTTTCCCGCTTCCCTGGCTTCTAACCTCCCCCAGTCTGGTTCCCTCTGGCTTGAGGATGGAGGAGCGCAGGAGGGCACAGGCACAGGGTAGGGAGAACTCAGGGCACACCCAGCAAGGTGGGGGTAGGGGTGTGTGTGGCTGTGTGAACGTGGGTAAAAGTGTATGGATGTGAGTGGATTGTTGGAGGGGCAAGTGTCAGGTGTACCAGTGGGTGCATGAGTGTGTGTATGTGCCAGCGTGGGTGTTTGTGTGACGGTCTGGGTATAGGTGTGTGAGTATAGGGGTGTGAGTTTGTGTGTGAGGGTATGAAAGAGTTGGTATCTAAGTATGTAGGTTTTGCGTAGCTTGTGTGTAGATATGACATCCTACCTGGAGCATGTGTGCAGAGGGCATGTGTGGGGTGTGTCTGGGTGTGTTGGATCTACCAGGTATGTTGTAGGGGATGTTTCAGGGTGTGTGTAGGATGTGTGTTGGGTGTATGTAATGTGTTGGGGATGTGTTGAGGTGTCAGGTCTGCGTAGGACTTGTGTCGGGGTGTCAGCTGTGAGTGGGGGTGTCAGGTGTGTGTAGGGCATATTTCAGGCTGTCAGGTGTGTGTAGGACTTGTGTAGGGTGTCAGGTGTGTGTCAAACCTGCGTAGGGGTGTCAGGTATGTGTCCAGGTGTCAGGTGTAGGGCATGTGTTGAGATGTCAGGTCTGTGTAGAACTTGTATTGGGGTATCAGATATGTGGGGGGTGTCAGGTGTGTGTCAGACCTGTGTAGGGGTGTCAGGTGTGTGTCCAGGTGTCAGGTGTGGGGCGTGTGTTAGGGTGTCAGGTATGTAGGGCGTGTGTTGAGATGTCAGGTCTGTGTAGGATTTGTGTCAGGTGTGTGTCCTGGTGTCAGGTGTGGGGGGTGTGTTGGGGAGTCAGGTGTGAGGGCTTGTGGCAGGGTGGTTTGGGGTGTGCATCAGGAATGCTTCAGGTTGTGTGGGGGTTTGGGGGTATTTTTCAGTGGGTCCCGTGGTGTGTCGGGCATGTGTGGCTATGGAAGGGCTCCTGTATTCAGCTCTGCGGGCTGAGGTGTGGAGGTGGGGTGCGGCTGCTGCTCCCAGGCCCCCCACCCCGGCTGCGTCTCCTGGCCAGGTCAGGGGCCGGCGTTGGTTGAGGCTGCTGCGGCCGGCAGGCAGCTTGGAGCTGGGCGCCATTAGCCTCCTTCGACAAACAGCTTCCAAGAAGGGCAGCCCCAGTCTTCCCAAACAGAAGTCAGAAGGGTGGCCCCTACGGCGCGCCCACCTCACCCCCGAGGCCCCCACTGCGGCGCGGGGCAGCGTGTGGATGCTTCCCCCTCAGACCTGGGGGCTGGTGCGGGAGATGGCGGGGGTCTGCCTGCCCCTTCGTTTCGGTGAGAGACACAGACCCCAGCCTGGGGCGGGTTCAGAGCGATGACCTGGTGAGGCGGGGCCTCTGGATGGGAAAGCTCTCCTGGGGCCAGGCAGGAGCAGAAAGGGAAGCCCCTGGACCGGCTGGGGGTGGGGGCGGGGCCGGACCCTTGTGCTTGCCAGGACCCCACACCTGAGTCAGGGCAGACCCCAGGGGCTGCTGTAGCCCCTGGCAACCTCTTGCTGGCTGCGAGGGAGGGGGGAGGCTCCCAGCCCCCTCAGAGCCAAGGCTGCGCCTACACAGAGGCGGTGGGTGTGTGACGTGGGTGGGGACAGACGTTGAGAGCAGGCGCGTCCTGGAGCCCAGAGCTGAGTAAGGGGGAAGCAGGGCAGTGGGACCACCTTCTCTCTGCACCCGGTGCTGTCTTCCCTGTGCCCTCCAGGGACCAGGCTTGGCTCCCTAGGGAGGGCTCCTTGGAAGCCAGGGAGGGAGGCCAGGCCCCAAAGGCTGGGGTTCTGGAGCACTTGCCCCTCGCCGTGGCCACATGGAATATGCAGGATGGGTCTTACCTCTGCGTCCCCTCCTCACCCCAGTTTATTGGCCCTGGGCGGGGTGAGTGAACTCAGCTGCTGGCCTCAGCTGGCAAAGTCCACGCTGTGTGGCCCGGGCTTGGGGAGCCGACGCCTGCCGTGGGCTCTGCGCCTGAGAACTGGCACTTGACCTGGTGTGCAGGCTGGGTGTCCCCTCCGCTTGCTGGGCTCAGCCCCCCATCCCTCTCTGCCCACAGATCCACATGAAGACCATGCCCGCCGCCATGTTCAGGCTCCTCACCGGCCAGGAGACCCCACTGTACATCTAGGCCCAGCAGCCTGCACCGCACAGCCAGGATGCCGGGGACGCCTAGGACCGCAGGGGCCGGGGGACGAGGACCTGATCCCTGACCCCACCCCCCCACCCCCAACTTTTACTGTTCTGCCAAAAGGGGTATGTGTTGATCCTGGGAGAGGCGCAGGAAGAAGCCTCTGTAGGACTGTCCAGTGTTTTGCCACGTTCTGACCCGTTTGCTCGTTGTGCCGGACAAGGAGTGTTGACCTGTGTGTGGGGTGCAGTGCACGTCTTTCCTCCCCGAAGCTGCAGAGTGCAAACCTGGACGCCCGCCCACGTGGCTGGGAGGGGAGGCCCCTGCGGGAGACGGCCCCCCCGGGGCGGGGGCAGCTCCCTCCTGCCACGGCTGGGGTCCTGCGGCTGGCTGTGCGGGAAGGCGGGCAGCCCACACCCAGGATGTGGCTCGTAGGACCGCTGGGGGAATATGTGATGTAAGTATTTGCTGAGAAAGGCGGTGTTCCGGGGTTAATAAAGGACCATGGCCACCACGTCAAAACTCCATATTTATTTAGAAACTGCTACCACTTGGACTTTGGTTTCGGCAATCCGTTCTTCGGACTTTAGGGGTTTGTCAGTGACCTGGGACCACGCCTGCTTCCCCAGGGAGTCTCTGAGAACATACCTGGGCTCCTCTCTCCAAGCTGCTGCTCCACGCAGGGCTTCTGTACCAGGTGGGACCGTGCTCATCACTGGGGGGCGGGGTGGGGAGGGCTCTGCCCCTTTGTTAGAATCTACACACACACACCTGCTGCCCCTTCCCCCCCAAAACAGAACCCACACTTAGGAAACCCGACCTCTGCCCTTCACGGGGCAGCCATGGGTGAGCGCGGATGACCTGTCCAGCGAGGCGCGCCCCCGCCGTGAGCAGTGTTAGCACGCGTGTAGGTCCAGGACATCGTCTAGTGCAGCTCCTTAGAGATCCATGTTCAACTGACGTCATTTTGTCCGGAAGTCTTTTTTTTTTTTTTTTTTTTTTTGGCCCAGGCCTCGAAGAAATACACTGTGACTTTAAGAAGCCTTACCACGCAGTAACTCGAGCTTTAGAATTACTGTATTCAAGGAGTAACCTGTGTGTTGCATGCAGCTGAGCTTAGAAGACGTCACGCATATCACTAATAAACGGAATCATGACGAAAAGTGTGCCGTGTGGCTGGTTTGTTCCCTCCGCAGCGAGGCCCGGCTATCCTGGAATCTCCACGCTCCAGTGGGGAGGTGAGAGCAATCCTTCCGGTCTGGGAGCCCTCCCCTTCAAGGTTGCAGAGTGGCTGCTGTGGTCAGCAGGTGCCCCAGGCGGCGGAGGGGGGCAGGGCGTGCAGCCGCTGGTGGTGTGGTGACGGTGACAGGACAGGGGCCTGGCCTTGTGAACCTCCACCAGCCCTGGGGAGGCCAGGCAGACGGAACAGGCTGATGGAATAGGAAGCCCTGGCACCTTGGACGTCTCCAGATTTAAACCCCCGTGGCTTCCAGCAGAGGTGTGTGCTGTGGGGCAGGGGGTGTGTGTAACAGACGCTTGCCCAAGTCTGTCTCTGGGATCGTGTCACTGGGGGGTGGGGAGGCCATGGGGTCAACAGGGACTTTGGGCAGGAGGCATGCAGGGAGTGTCAGGCAGGGGGTTCCTGCATTATAGGCCCAGGGACCTTGAACAAGTAAAACCCCTCCCCTGTGGCCAGGGAGCTGCAGAGCGAGGACGCCGCTTGTCCCCCCGAGTGCTCATTTCCACTCTGTCCTGGCCACTGGCAGGCTCGGGCTCTGGAAGCGAGCTCCAGGCCTTTCTTTTCTCAGCGTGCACAGTAGATGGCAGATGCATGGGTAGGAAACGCCCCCCCCCCAGCTCGTCTCCCTCCCTCCCTCCCTCCCTCCCTCCCTCCCCCTCGGCAAAGAATTTTATTCTGCTCTCAGTTCTTCAGCAGAAACGAAGGCCCACGTTCCCAGGGACTGAAATGAAATGTTACTTGAGAAGAAGCTAGAGGGAACGACCCCAGCCTGGAATCCACGGGGAACATGGCTAGCAGGTGACGGGGGGCAGCACCCCCTGCAAATGGTCCTCTTTTGTGACAGTGAGTGAACAAACGAACTTCTGTTCATTGGTTCATTCCCCAGATGCCCACAGCAGCTAGGGCTGGGCGGGGTTCCAGCTGAGTCTCCCCCGTGGGTGGCAGGGACCCGAGTACTTGAGCCATCGCTTGCTGCCTCCCAGGAGGCTGGGTTGAAAGGGGAGGCAGCCCTGAAGCCCAGATACAGAACATTCAAACTCTAACCGGATGCCGCATCCCAAGTGACAACTTAATTCTTAGCCCCAAGTGATGGAACCAGAATTAAAACCTTGAGCCACTGGGTCCCAGAAGCCCTTGGGGGTCACAGCCACGGGGTCCGGCTGTGGGCCAGTGCTTGTGAGACCTGCCCCCTCCCTCTTCTCCAGGGCGCCCCCCAGGAAGTACAGAGACTCTGTCTCCCACTCCCAGCTGGCCCAGGACCCTCCCACCCCTGCCTGTCTCTGACCCAATTTGACTTCAGAGACACAGAGGCCAGAAATACTTTTTATTAAAACACTGATCGTTATTAAAACACCTTGAGGTACATTAAATAAATACAGCCTCTCCTGTTGTACAAACAGTCCCCGGGGCCTGGCAGACAGTTTTCCTGTACATTCTGCTGGTCTCCGCCTGAAGTCGGTGTTCTGTCACACGGGTTGTCCCCAGCGCTCAGTTTATATCATCCTCGCCAGCTGAAGGGGACCTTAAGTCCTTGTGAACGGTGTCCACAGCTTGCTGGCCATACACATCTGGGGTCCAGAGCGGGCCCCCCACTCCGGCCATCCTCTGGGCCCTAGGATGTCTCGGTAGGTGCAGGGGACAGAGCAGAGAGAGCACCCGGTATCTGGCTAGGCTGGAGGGAGTCACCTCCAAGTCGGCCACGCCAGGCCTGTTTCAGAGCCAACCAGTGGGAGCCTGGGAAGAGGCCCCGGGGGAGGGATGCTGTGGCAGGAAGAAGCAGCCAGCTTTCCCCTGGGCCAGGAGCCCTGTGGGCCCAAGCGACTCTAACCAGCACCGCTCTCCTCTGGAAGCCTGGGGCCCTGAGCAGGTGGCCGAGGAGGACCCTCGCCCCTCGCGGCCTTACTTCTAGGAGAGGGCAGTGGCCCAGTGGCACAGAGTTGGGTACCATTTCCTCATCCACAGGACAGAGCTGCCATGCGGGCACATGCAGAACTGAGTGTGAACGGCATGTGGATGGCAGAGCACGTGGGGTCAACTAGGGGGGAAGGCTCTGGACCATAGCCTGGCAGGAGCCCACGTGGCCGACAAGACACGGGGTACCAGGCTGGCTTGTCCAGAGGCTGCACATTGGACAGGCCTCGTGGCTTGGGTCACTCAGAGGGCAGCCAGGTCTGTGGTCTGCCGGTACAGCCCAGCGTGGGATGCTCCTGCAGGTCCCCCCACCTCCGAGTGTGGCCCCTCTCCCCAAGGCCTCAGACCCCTGGCTGGGCCTGTGCACTGGGCTCATCCGGGACTGCAGGCCAGGTGTTAACACATCGCTCACCGTCCCGGTGGCCCATCTGGAAGACCATCAGCTAACTCTACCTGCAGAGGGGCTTGCTTGTGGGAGCGCCACAGCCCTCGCCTGTAGGATTAGCAAACAGATTTCCTGTTCACAGCCTAAACAGCTGTTCACGAACCCATCTCTGGGGTGGCTCTGTGGAAAAGCCAAGGTTGTCACCAGAAGGTCACATTTGTATTTTGCAGCTCTCTGCCCTCGGGGGAGGCAATGACCAAAATCATGAGAAAAGCAACCTGTGGCCGCTGCCCTGGGCACGTGGGATGGAGCCCCCACCCGTTGTAGCGCCACCCCCACCCCCGCCAGCTTCCAACCGCACAGAAGCGCCCAGTTCCTTGGCTGCAGTGGGGCTGGGCCAGAGGGCTTGAGACGGCGCTCCAGGCCAGGCACAGGTTATGTAGGGCAGAGAGAAGGGCAGCAGGAACTGCTGGACGTCAGGCAGTGGTGGGCACCCCCACTCCAGTCCATGGGGGCTCGACAGCCCCTCGTGCCAGCAGCTGATGTTGTGGACAGCCCAGAGACAGGCGGGTCCATCCCTGTAGGAGGTTCCCATGGAGGTGCGGCTCTCGGGCCAGGGTTGGGAAGCAGCTGCCACGGATGCTGCCGAGTTACAAGGCAATGCAGGGGAGGGGGCGATGGAGAAAGTCCAAGGCACCCAAGTGGCCCACGGACGCCTGCGCCACAAACCAGCCAGACTTGCCTGCTTCTGCACCACCAGCACAGTGGGCGTTTTCTCTAATCCGTGGTGCCCCGCTGCATCTGGTACCCAGATGCACCTGCTTTCTCAGCAGGCATACTTGTCCCATGGCAGCGAGCCTCTGTCCCCAGACCTCGGCACAGCAGGTGAGGTCAGATGCTGGGGAAAAACCCAAAAGGGCTGGTGAGGAGTGCTCAGTTCTGGGACAAACAACTAGAAAGTGTCTGTTAGAGGCTTGGAGGCTGTGGAGACAGTGAGGGAAGCCTGGCTTGGGGGGGGTGTCAAGTGTGGGGAGAGCTGGCAGGCTCCTCAAGGCCCTTGTGGCCCTGCCTGCTCCCCCCAGATCCTCACTGCGTGTTTGCACACCAGCCCTGTGGGCCAACTGTGTTGAAACCACCTATTTCCTACTCAAGGCCATGGGCTCGAATCCGATGAGGGTTTGGTTCCAGGGCCACACCAACCACGTGAGGCGGGGTCCCACCAAGGACACCCTCCATCCATTCAACAGGAAGCGGGGGTGGAGCGAGCCTGCTGTTCATGGCCCTGATTTGGAAGGTGCTCGGTGTCCTCTAAGTCACTGTATCCACGTGACGCTGGCAGGTTCAAGGTGCTACAACGCCCGTCGAAACCAGAGTTCACCACGGATGTGCGAGAACCAGCGCTGGAGTTCCTCCGACAGGTGGGACGTGGCATCCCCAGAAGACCAGGGACTGCATCCACCTTGAGAGCAGGAGCAACTGTTCCTGGCCCGAGACCCCAGGGACGCTCCCGGATGTCCCCCGATGTCCCCCATCGAGCACAGAGGCTTCTGCGGGAACAGCCCATGCATGGCGCCAGGCTGCTGGGGGCCCGGTGCAGACCTGCGGCGTCTTCACAGCTGGTCCAGGACACTGACACTGAGGACGGCCTCCTCCACGGGGTGCTCCTCAGAGGGGACCACTGACCGAATGGTGCCCACCACGTGCCGCACCTCGGGGGGGAGGGCGCAGTGAGAATGTTCCAGAAACTTAGCCACCAAAACCCTGGTGGTGTCTGCATAGGCCTTGCTGTCCACTAAAGAGCGTGGCCTCTCCTTGGAGACTGTCTCTAAGGCCGCTGGCTTTAGCTGCTGGCTGATGTGGCAGGTGTCCCCGAGTGGTGACAGCTGGTGCTGGCGGGCGGCCATGGCAGAGCGAGATGTGGAGACTGAAAATCAAGGGAGAAAAGGCAATTGGAAGACGGCGACAAACAAAACCAAGGGCGGTTGTTAAATCACCTCTTAGGAAAACGTGGTGGGGGCAAGCTTTCTGGCAGGTGTCCTGTGTTTCGGGGCTGGCGTCAGAGTATGCCCTGCTTCCCCGGGTGTCTTTGTCCCCTCCTGGCCCTGGGCACAGCTGGGGTCTGGTGCACTGGGCAAGGGCGCTGAACCAGAGGCAGCACCGGGAGCAGGGTAGAGGCGGGGGGGTGGGGTGGGGTGGGCGAGGGGACCTGCCTGCAAGCAAGAATCCCCAGCTAACCAGAACACGCCCTCAGCCTGCCCTGGTGCCAGGACCTGTGCCCAGAGGGGATGGAATCTGCCCTTGGACCAGAGCAGGCAGGAGTGAGAGGCCCTCTCCCAGGCAGCTGGGATTGGCAGCCACCGCCCAGGGCCCCGCCTCCACTGCCCACCTGCGGGGGCTGGGAAATGGCTCTTGCTCTCTTCAGGGCTGAGCGCTGCCCTGAAGCACCCCTGGGAGAGTGAGCTGCAGGTGCACTGGAGCCCCGACCTGCCCAACCTGGGTCCCAAGTCACTCAGATCAGACACGTTCTCAGTGGTCCATTGTGGGGGCTTTTCATGGCAGTGAGAAAAACGCCCATGGTGGCCAATACACCCCCAATGTCATGGGGTGAATTAAGGGAGGCCCCCCTCAGGTGCTCCTCCACCCCCACTTCCCCGCCGGCGTGTGGACACACGCTCTAATGAGGCGCTCTCACCAGTGCCTGGAGCAGCGCGAGACAGTCCAGCTTCCAGGTCCTGACTGCACGAGGGCGTGTGTGACGAGGCATCCCCTGAACCGGAAAGAATCCAGTTACCACTTGACAAGGGAGAAGCAAGGGCTAATGGAGCCATCTAAACCAGCCGGCGGCTGAGACACAGGCAGCAGCAGGAAACTGATCCAGCAGGTGCATCTCCCCGCAGCTGGTCAACTCCATGTGGGCTCCATGCCGTGGGCCGGGCCTCAGTCATGCCCAGGTCCTGGCATCACAATGCCCGTCTGCACCTGAGGTCCTCTGGGGACCCCAGGGGCATGGCCATCACGTGCAGACGGGAACCAGCTACTACCTCCCCTGGTGGAGAGAAGGCAGAGGCCACCGGCTGTAGCGCAGGACAGAAAGGCCCAGGGCTGCCTCCTGCCTCCGTCTCTGTCTCTCGAATGCCAGGGCTGACGGAACACTGACTTCACTGAGGGGTTGCAGGCCACAGAGAGCCACGGCAGGGGAGGGGGTGCTGAGCTGATCTCTGAGCACCTGCCAGGGCATGGGCTCCTCCTGCAGACCTCAGGGGTGGACCTGAACGGTGGAGGTCCTGCCCTGGATCTACCGGGGGGCACTGGGTGTTTCCAGGAGCCTCGAATGCAACTTTCCCCGTGACCCACATGGCACGTGGTAGGCGACGGGAGGCAGCCGGCCTGCAGGTGTGAAACCAGGCGCTGCCAGGCCCTCTCGATTTTGCTGCTTCCCACATCCGCTCAGGGATGTGGAGCACTGGGCACGGGCGCTGAACCAGAGGCAGCACCGGGAGCAGGGCAGGCCCTGCTCCGGTCTGCATAACTGGGGTTCAGCAGGACGACCCCACTGTGGCGAGACAGGTCCAGGTACTGCCTGGGCCTGCTCTGCGATAAAGCCCCAGGCCCACTGATCTCCACTGGCAGAAACCATACACCCCCAGCCCCACCACCAGTACAGCAAGGATGGGGCCAGGGTTCTCCAGCCGGGGAATGCACAGCCTCTCAGGGAAGTTGGCATGAAATGTGCATTCCCAGGCTGCTGGCCCCAGGGACATGAGTGGCAGGCCCTACAGCCCAGGGCACTGCCCCACCTCGCACTGAGGTCACATGCTCTGTGCCTGACCTCAGCCCTGCATGGGCCCTGGAGCAGGTGTGCCTCATTCACAGCTAACTGCTGGTGCAGGCTGAGCACCCAGTGGGTGAACTCCCGTCACCTACACCTCACACCCAGAGTGGCACCTGGCACAAGGGCTTCAGACACAAAGGCCACATTCCCAAGGTGACCTCACTCTCGGGTCACTGAGACCTGGCAAGCCAGACACAGCCTGGGGCACCATACCTGCTGAACTAGACGCACACGAGGTGGGGTCACTGGTGGAGCGGGCCATGTGGGCGGAACCTGGCACCACCCAGGTTCCCGGAGCAGGAGCCTCGTGGGGCGCATGGCGGAGGTGCGGGGTTGGAGGTGGGGATAGCAGGGTGCCTGGGGGGCCCTCAGGGGACGGGTGGCTTGGACCCGGCCCAGTGGCACCCTCTGATGCTGGGAGGCTCACACTGGTGGCTGGCACTGCAAGAGAAGGGGCACAGTGTTAGGGCTGGTGGCCACAGGCCCCCTTGACGTGGGTGGAGCACCTGCCCTGCAAACCTCACGCTTAGATAAACTGTGACATCACAGGGTGCAGAAATGTGCCACTGCGTGCCATTGTGAGCCCAGGCAGACGCTTTCCAGAGAATTGTCCCGAAGGGGGTTCCTTGCTCACAAGGATTTTTTTTTAATTTGACAGAGTTATAGACAGAGAGAGAGAAAGGTCTTCCTTCCATTGGTTCACTCCCCAAATGGCCGCTAAGGCCAATGCTGTGCTGATCCAAAGCCAGGAGCCAGGAGCTTCTTCCTAGTCTCCCATGTGGGTGCAGGGCCCAAGCATTTGAGCCATTCTCCACTGCCCTCCTGGGCCACAGCAGAGAGCTGGACTGGAAGAGGAGCCCCGACCGGGACTAGAACCCAGCGCCCATATGGGATGCCGGCGCCGCAGGCAGAGGATTAACCAAGTAAGCCATGGTGCCGGCCCCTCTCACAAGGATTCTTAATGAGCAGGGAGGGACGAGGACTCTGAGGGACACCTGGCTAGGGTGCGAGGTCCCACGGGGCCTGAGGATCTATAGCCACAGATGGCTGCTGCTACCAGGACTGGCAGTACTGTCCCTGACCAGCCCGAGAAATGCCCGTCTTGGTTCTCCATGTGTGGGCCCCAGGCCAGCAGTAAGAACTTCACCTGGGAACAAACCAGAAACTCAAGCTCCAAGGCCAACCCATCACGGGCCCAACCCTGGGGTCTGAGCATGCTCAGATGCCCACTCAGCTGGGAGTGATGCCAGCCCCTCGCCACTCCCCGCTGGCGTCCCAGGGACGGGGGTGCACTAAGGCTTGGGAGGCCCTGCTCTCTACACTCTCAGAGTTCCCTCCAGGTGTGGGGTGCACGCTGCACAGGGCACGGTCTGGGAGGGGATATTGGAGTCACCGTTGCCTGAACTCCTCCAGACAGCAGGCTGTAGCGTCTGCCTCCCATGCCCTGTGTGGGTCCTGGCCGGGAACCTGTGGGAGGCCCTCCCGTGTCCATGGGCTCCCAGCATCCGTGGGCTTGCCCCACACTAAAGCTTCTGGCCCACCTGCCCCTTAATCTGAGTGTCTGCCCAGGGACTGACCCCAGGTCAGCCTCATCCCACGGCTAGGAAATGAGCGGAGAGGGAGAGGGCCACACGGCCACCAAGTGGGGGAAGAGGCTGGGAGACTGCAGAGCCTCTTAGAGCCGCCCTGCAGGGTCTGCCGCGGCCCCCTCGGAACACAGCTTAGAATGACAGGTGCCCATTCGGAAAACTGCGAGAACAACAACAGTTCTTCACACGTCCAGGGCAGAAAAGCTTTTCAGGTTCATGAATCCTTTCTCAAGACACCAGAAAAGTAGCCTGGACCACACTGGAGAATAAATCGACCACCTTGGAGCGGAGAAAAGGCGCAGGAACTCAGGGTAAACTTTTCTACAGCACCAGGCTGCTGAGGCAGGCAGCAGAAACACCACATGGGAAACGTGCTGCCCGCCACGGCGTGGAAAGAAACGAGGACAGCCCATCATTACAGGCCTCACCTGCAGAGGCTACCAGCACTACCTCCATCCAGAGCGGATTACAGTTATACCCCAGAGCATCACACGACAGCGTATTCAAATTATTTTGAGGAGCTGGTGTTGTGGTATACTAGGCTAAGCCTCTGCCTGCATTGCCGGCATCCCATATGGGCACCAGTTCGAGTCCTGGCTGCTCCTCTTCTGATCCAGCTCTCCGCTGATGGCCTAGGAAAGCAGTGGAAGATGGCCTAAGTGTTTGGCCCCTGTACCCGTTTGTGCTCCTGGAAGAAACTTCTAGCTTCTGACTGCAGACTGGCCCAGCTCCAGACATTGCAGCCATGTGGGGAGTGAACCAGCAGATGGAAGATTGTTCTGTCTCCCTCTCTCTTCTGTAACTCTACCTCTCAAATAAATAAAATCTTTATAAAAATATTTTGAATGTTTTTACTTCTGCTGATTCCTCTTGATCCCAATTTATTTGTAAGAGAGAGAGACAGACAGCAAAGGGCTCCCACCACAGCCAGGGCTGGGCAGAAGCTGAAAACTGCGAAGTCAATTCCGGTCTCCATGCCATCGCTGCTGCCGCCCAGGACTGCATTAGCAGGAAGCTGGAATTGGGAATAGGAGCTGGGAGCTGAACCCAGGCACTCCGACGTGGGCATCAGTGCAAGCATCTTAGCCGGCTTCCAGCCTGCCTCAGTTTCCTCAATGTCAGTGATGATCCAAAGACTGAGCTTCTAACTTGGCTCTGCACATGTATAACCGACAAACACTTGTAAAATTAGCACAACATTACAAAGTGGCCGGCGCCGCGGCTCACTAGGCTAATCCTCCACCTTGCGGCGCCAGCACACCGGGTTCTAGTCCCGGTCGGGGTGCTGGATTCTGTCCCGGTTGCCCCTCTTCCAGGCCAGCTCTCTGCTGTGGCCCAGGAGTGCAGTGGAGGATGGCCCAAGTGCTTGGGCCCTGCACCCGCATGGGAGACCAGGAGAAGCACCTGGCTCCTGCCTTCGGATCAGCACGGTGTGCCGGCTGCACAGCGCCGGCCATGGCGGCCATTGGAGGGTGAACCAACGGCAAAGGAAGACCTTTCTCCCTGTCTCTCTCTCTCACTGTCCACTCTGCCTGTCAAAAAAAATAAATTAAATTAAAAAAAAAAAAACATTACAAAGTACCTGGTCCAGGACTAGGAACTTATTGTGCATAACTCCACTCTGGGCCATGGTGTCATAATCCCGGGGGACTTGCAGTTTTTCACCTGAAAGCTCACAAGCATTTTGCTCAACTAACACACGATAATGTACTTAGCGTATGCAACAGGCCACCATCCACTTCCTTCCCAGGCGCGTTAACAGGGGGCCAGGACCGAAGCAGAGGGCCTGGGACCTGAACTGGCGCCCCAGTATGGGAGGAGCTTAACCCACTGTGCAACACAGCCCTGAGAGTTCTCTTTTTCAACATCACTTCCCTACGGTGGCTGCAGAAGTGAATCGCCACATCTAACGGTGCAAACGTTCTTGGGAAGGAATTTGGATGAAGAGCCGTAAACACGGGCTAACTTCTAAGCTGCCAGTCTATGGGTGGTGGCTTCCCAGAGG
This sequence comes from Oryctolagus cuniculus, assembly GCF_051225735.1. Lineage (NCBI taxonomy): Eukaryota > Metazoa > Chordata > Mammalia > Lagomorpha > Leporidae > Oryctolagus > Oryctolagus cuniculus. Next base: position 11,659,544 of record NC_142878.1, on the reverse strand, counting down.
TTGTGCCAGCTCTACATTACTACTGTGTTATTTACATGTATGGGAAACAAACTGGAATCTACTGCTACAGTCACAACACAGAATGATGACAGAGAGGAAAGAAATCAAGGAAGACCCAAATGAATGGAGCAACATACAGAAGTCCCCCCGGCCCAACGGGGAACCCCAGTGGATGCCCGAAATCCCAGATGGTAACAAACCCTATATGCACTTTTTTCTCCTATACTTTTTTCCCCCTATATATTTATTAATGATAAAGCTTGTTTATAAATCAGGCACAGTAAGAAACTCCAATAACTAACAGAACAATTACACTGTAATAAAAGTTCTATGAATGCGGTCTTTCTCAAAATATTTTATTACACTGCACTCACCTTTCTCGTGACGACGTGAGATGATACTGAGAAGCATGCTACGGCTTCTCCTTGCCTTATCTGATCTCCAGTGTCACTACTGCTGTACTCTGAGGTCATTATCAAGTGAAATAAAGGTGAGTTGGGCAGAAGCACTGGGACCCAGGTGGGCATGTGGCACAGCCGTTAAGGCGCCGCTTGGCAAGCCTGTGTCCCTTATTACAGGGCCCGGTTCAAAAGCCAGCTCTCCTCTCCACGCCAGCTCCCTGCTAAGGCAGACCTCGGGAGGCGGGAGATGATGGCTCGGGGACTTGGGTCCCTGTCACCCATTTGTGGGAGACCCAGACTGAGCTCCTGGCTCCTGACTTAGGCCTGGCCTAGTCCCAGACACTGGAGGCATTTAGGGAGTGAACCAGTGGATGGGAGATGGAGACTTCTGTCTCTGTCTCTGCCTTTCAAATAAATAAGATTTGAAGACAAGGAACCATCTGATCTGATAACCAGGAAGGCCACCAAGTGCCTAATAGGTGGGCAATGGATACAGGGATGAGCCAGGCTCTAGGCAGGACAGGGCAGGATGACAGACTATTTGAAACCCATGCGTTGTTTATTTCTAGAACTTTCCATTTGATATTTTCAAAGCACAGCTGACAGCAGGGAGCTGACACTGTGGAAAGCAGAGCTGTGGGTGAGGGGCCTACCGCACTCTGCCCATGCATTTGAAGGAAGGCTCGGCACGGGAAAGAAGTGAATTCTCTCCGGATTGCTCTGTGGGTTTGGCGCAATTCTTATCCAAATCCCAGCAAGGGGCTTTGAAGACAGATGAGCCGGTTCTAAAAATGTAGATGGAAAGGCACAGGCCCAGGAGCAGCTGAAGCTGTCTCGAGAAAGAAGAACAGAGCGGGAGGGATTATCCCTCCTGATGTTATGGCTTCCTCCGGAGCTCTGCCACCATGACAGTGTGGTGCTGGCAGAGGGACAGATGCAAGGATCAACGGGACAGATTAGAGAGCCAGAAATAGATGCACACAATTATGCCCCACTGAGTTTGGACAAAGCGGAGGGAGCAGCAAAGGGCCTGCAGCCAAGCGATGGACGCAGGTGAGCAAATGGACCCGACCTCAACCTGAGCCCCGCACAGGAACTAACTGGCCAGACGCGTCATTTCCGCAGCCACACCCGCTTGGCCTGCTGCCCCAGCAGCCTCGGTCAGGGCCTCTCGGCAGCCCCCAAGCCCCTCGGGACTGGGCATCTCGCACGCCTGGAGTCTGGGTCTTGGGAGCTTCCTTGGGCCCCTGGGTTAAGCTCCGGAGTTCACTGCCTGGGGCCTGGGTAGTGGGCAGTGCCTGGCCCTGCCGAGCCCGAGACTCCTCTATGTCTCCACCTGCCCTGAGACAGCAAACAGCCAGGGTCACCAGGCGGCTCTGCCCTTGAAGAGCACGCAGCGTGGAGGTGCGTATGCCCTCAAAACCCACCCCAAGAACACATAGGGCCAGCATGGTCACCCTGTGTGGGGCGCTGGGGCACCCTGCATCCTGGGGTAGGCCTGAGGAGGTCCCCGGACACCACTTCTCAGACTGCTTCCAACGGCTCCTTGGGGTGACCTGGGGAAGGACCAGGTCACTTCTGGAGCTCACAACAGTCCTGGTGCTTCTGCTACCCTGGGTGGCTCCTCTCTGAGATGCTGGCCGAGGGGAGGGGAGGGAGGGGAGGAGAGGGGGGAGGGAGAGGGAGAGGCGATAACCTTGAAAAGTCCAAGCTCATCACTTCGCACGCTGGGGAGGGAAGGTTACCTGGTGTGCTGAAGCCGGCAGCAATGCTGGGGTCCCCGGAGCCAGCCCCGGCCACCTGGTGATCAACACTCGTAACCTACAGCGAGAGACACAGCGTCAAGGCGGGCCCCCAGCGGGACACATAACAGCCCCCGGAACTCGGGCCGGCTTGCAACACGGACAGAGTGACCCCTCATTTGTGGGGTAGGGGTGGAAGGGCTGAAGTTGCCTTTGCCAAGGCCAAAGCCTGAATTTCTGCAATCAGAGTGCCTGCAGGGGCCACGGTACCACCCGGTGCCTACTCCCCTCCACTTACGGGCACTGCTGGGGCCCACAAAGGCCCAAGAGGACCCTCCAGAGTTGCTGCAGGGCCAGGACAGCCCCCTCCTCAATTCCCAGTTCCTTCTTTCGCTATCTCTCCTCCTGGCTCCCACCCCAAGAACAAGGCACCGGGGGGCAAATGGTCCAACGATGCGCCATGTTTCCTGTCAGCTCAGTGGAGACCCAGATGGGGCAATTGATGATGGGGCCTCACCAGAGTGCGCTCGCAGATGCCCCAAGCTTGTGCGTGCCCCCTCCCCCATTGTCTCTCACAGAGGGGCTCCTGAGCTTGGGCGCAGGGCCTGGGTCTGCCAGTGCCACTCTGTCCACAGTGGGAAGCTGTGGCGTCCCCTGCAGCTGGGCAGTCACTGAGTTTGGGCAGCGTGCTTCCTGGGTGGCCCCCTATCTGGGCTGCAGTGGCCTCAGAGGACAGGAGGCCCTGTCCTTGCCCTGTCCACCACCCCCGCCTTCCCGCCCCCCCCCCATCCCCTTCGGTGGGCACAGCTGATCGACCCCTGCCCGAGGGCACCACAGCCCCACATGGGTCCCGTTGAGCTCCACCCTCCCATTCATTGCCACCATCACACGCCCTGATGTGGGCTTGAAAAAGCAACGTCTGAACCCTTGCATCCTTTCAGAGCCGCTTTGGGGACCCGCTTGCAAACAGCGAGCCCTGGAGGCGGCCGGGGAAGCTGAGGCAGGCGCCTGCGGCTTGGTCCGCTTCCAGCTCAGGTCATCACGCTTCCGTTCAGGCAGCTCAGGGGCCTCCCGTGGCCTCTCTCAACCAGGCTGGCGGGAGGCAGGGGCTTGGGCTGCAGCCTTTGCACCCACGATCGGGGCGTGAGCTGCCTCCCCGCCCTGCCTGGGGTTCGCAAAGCGGGTTCTGAGGCGGGAGACCCCGAGCTGCCTGAACACCTCCTCTGATCCCATGCATGTGCCCAAGAACGATGCTGCATGTCCTAGCTCGTGCTGGGCAGGGAACCGAGCGAGGCAGAACTCTGTGGCGTCAGCATTCCCTGCTGTCCCACCGGGATCACCAGGTGCAATAACCAAGTTTCGAGATCCCTGTCCGGAATCTGCCAGGAAACCAACACATGGAGGACGGCGCCCTGCAGGTCTGTTTCACTCCCTGCCTTTCTTCCCGTACCTGGCCGTGTGTGTGTGTGTGTGTGTGTGTGTGTGTGTGTGTAGGGGGTGGTGCCGGGTGGGAACCTGGAAACCTGCTGTCTGAAAGGAAGCCTCAGGCAATGAAGACATCTAAACAAAGCGCACAGTGGGCGAGGTCAGGAGGAAGCTGCATTCGTTTCCTATTTCACTGAAGTGTCACTCACATCCCTGCGACTCAGAAAATGTGGTTTCCAGGAGAGACAGCGCCACGGGAGCCCGTGATGCCTCGCCTCTCGCTAGTGAGTGGCAGGGGTTTAGTTTGCATTTGGCCTTCTCTGATGCCTGGGGGAGGGGAACCGCTCCGGTCCCACGTTTCCCATTAAGTTTGATCTAGGCTCACCGACACAGCCCCCTGGCTCCTACAGGGCCTGTGCGGGGCTTAGGCTGGGTCACTCCACGCCATGAACGACTGAGCCTGGGACCTACCGCTGCTCAGACAGGCCGTTCTGAGCCGTTACTGACATTGAAAAATTAACTGGTATTTAGACAAAGGAACTGCGTTTCCTCCATACTTTTTTTTAAAGCAGGCTCTGTGGCTAAGAGACCCTGCGTGGAAATTCTGCCCCATTGCTAAGTTTCCCTCTGCTGGGCGAGGTCAACCATCCACCCCCCTCCAGGATGTATGAGCAGCTGTTTTCTGGGGGGCAGTCCCCAGAACCCTCAGCAGTCATGGAAAACGGGAGCCAGGTGTCTCAAGGCCATTTTTGAAGCCACTTTTGCTTACAGATTTTAAAGCATCAGGTCACTTCCGGTGAACAGAGAAATCTAGACTTTGAGGATTCTCTACACCTGCTCTCTTGCAACTTCTACCCTGTGCCGAGGGTCCCGTCCATCCTTACGCTGCCACATCAACAGTTCCTGCAGCAGCACTGGGCCACGCCCCCCGAATGCCAGCCCTTCCAAAGGCAGCTCTCAGAGTGGCACCACGGCCGTGCACTGTGCACCTGGACGGTGTCGGGGCCCCCTTTGTGCACCTGGGGCTCCCAGGCCAGGCTCCTGGCCGCCCACTCTGGGCCTTGGTCCGTGCTGTGCGCTCCACGCTGGCGACCTTCACCCTGACCCAGTCCAGGCTGCCGGGTGTGTCTCCTGGAGCACTGAGAATTTCACTGGTCCCTGTCCTGTCGCCCAGCAGGTGGTCAGCCCTATGGGGCAGGGAAGCCATCCCATTCCCGGTTCTGTATCCCTCAGTCCTACCTGAACCCTGAAGCCTAAATCTGTCACCAAACAGGACTGTCAAACTGCCCGTCACGTCTCAGCCACCTTCCTGCTACACAGTGGCATTCACTGCCCATGACCTTGCAGAGAAGTAGCCCCGAGTCATGGGAAAAACGATGACACAGCAACCTAAGGGAACACGCGTGTGGCCGACACGTCCAGGTGAAGGGGTTAAAAGGAGCATTCCCCATCACGGGTGCTCCTCCCGCGTAGAAGCCATGTTCCCCGGGAGCGGCCGTCTCCCGCGTCTGCACAGCCCACAGGGCTTCATCCAAACCAGAGCTGATGGGCAATTACACACCTCTCATCCTAACAAGACAAGCGAGGAGCCTCTGCCTGCCCCGGGGAGGGGTCATACTGGGAAGGGGCAGCCCCTCCACGGCTATGCAGGGGCAGTGAGCACCCCGGGGGAGGGGACAGCTGGCCATGCAGTCACCCCCATTGCGCTTGCTAATGGGTTTCATTGACGTGCACACTCCCACAGACGTGCGGAACTGGGACGTGCTCCCAGGCCATCGGTCCCCCTGGATCACCAGGTGCGGCCCCTGCTGGGGCAGCCCCGAGCAAGGCCATGTACACAGACACGCTTGCCTTGGCCTTGCTCGAGCGGATGTCTATGCACGCACTGGTGAGCTGCAGGACCCCGCGCCAGTGCAGACTACAAGAGTGAGCCTCTGACTGCACAGCCGTGCTCAGCGCCACCCCGTGGGCGAGATCGCAGTACCGAGCTTCTAGACGGGGCAGAGTCGTGGCGGGGGGTGTCACGGAGGGCTTGGAACTGGTGTTGGCAGTACCAAGAGCAGTACCCCTCACGCAAGAGTACAACAGTGGGACGGCATGGATGGCGCTGTGGCTGGTGTGTGGCTGTGGGTGGCTCTGCAACACCCAGCTCACGGGAAGCAAAGGGGCGGGCCCCAGAGCTGCCGCTCTCCGAGGCCCTGCACACGGAATCACGAATCCCTCCCCCAAACCAGCCCTTCTGGATTCCCACAGGAAGTGCAGGAATGTGGGGTACAGTCCGTCCCCACGCGGAGCTGGACTTCCGGCACGGCAGCAGACTTGTCTGCCCCCCCATGGAGAGTCCTGCATCTTGCAGACATCTGGGTTCCAGGCCCACCTGCTGCCCAGGCTGGAGCCCCGCTGGTGGCAGGGCAGAGCTGTCCATCTGCCCGCCTTCAGTCTCCCCTCCGGCCTCCCCAAAGGGACCTCCCTCTGTTGGGCCCTTCCGCGTCTGCTTGGTGACACTGCTCAAGGCCCTGCAACTGCACCCTGCCCTAACACCCCCACTTCTCTCCCCTCTCCCCAACATCTGCCCAGTGTGGTGGGCTCCAGCTCTCTCCTGCTGTCCCTGGGGCAGCTGCAGGAGCCGGAACGCTGCCACAGACACAGATTCTTGGAACACGGCCCAACTCCCACCCCCAGCCACCAATCTGACACCCTGGGGGTGGGCCGCATGGTCAGGATGTGATTGACAAGTCTATGGGAACACTGGGGAAGATGCCCTGGAGTCTAAAACCCACGGCCCACCCCTGCTACACCTCCCTCCGCTCCATCCACGACTCCTGCCCCTCCCCAGGGAGCCTGGGGGTCTGCCTTCACAGCCTCTGGGCAGCACCTGGCCCAACCATTCCTTCCCGAACTTCTGGGTCCCTTCCTGTGCCAACGGCAGTGACGTCATTCCATGGGGTTCTCCCTCTCCTTGGGCGTCCCCTCCCCTCCCCTGCTCTGGTGACCATCTCTGGCTAACCTTGCCTTCCCTTAGGCCCTAAAGGACAGATCCTATCACCCAGGGGAAGCTCCCTTGGAACCCAGTGAGCCTCACCAGGACAGCCCCCCCGCCCGAGACTTGCCCAGAGCAGCCTGTTTGGTGGACAGGTCCTCCCTCCTGGCTACCTCCCTCTTAGCCTTTGTACAGCCTGCTTCCTCTCCCAGGAGCACCCCCCCCCCCGCCCCTCTCCCCTGCACCTCGCCTGCCTCAGACCTTTCTGGACCCCCAGGATATGGGCTGGCACCCCAACAAGTGCCCGCTGTGCACTGGGCTCCCGCCAGAGAGCTGGAGGCCCCCGGTAACCCCGACTTGAACTATTTGTATCATAAACAGAAGATAACCCACATGAGGAAGGTGGAGGCCCCTGCTCAGCTTAAAATAAAACCCCAAGCACAGCCCCAGCCCTGGGAGGTTTAGGGGTGAGATTCCCAGGCACGCTTTGCCTGTTCCCTAAGGAGGCCCCCACTCATGGGCGAGTCCCACTCACAGGTTTCCACTGTGGACACGGAAGAGGCCGGCAGTCCCTGGCCGAGACCCTGGGGCTGTGGGCTGCAGCCCCTCGGGGCCACCTGGGACAGGAGCAGATGGCAAAGGCTCCACAGTCACCCAGAAGGCGAGTCCTGTGGCAGACTGTGGCCCCGACGGGGTGCCCAGTTTACTCACATCTGTGCCAGGCACAAGGAGGGTGCATCTCCCCCTCTTCCTGTGCCACACCCCTGGCCTGTGGAAGGCACCCCCTGTGTGGCCGTCATCATCTCGTGGGCTCGCACACCTGCCGTGGAAGATGCTCCTCCACCCACAGACCCAGGATGGGCACTGCTGCCAGCCTCGGCCCCCTGGGGGCAGGGATGTGTCCCTCAGCCCTGCACTGGACAGGAGTCAAGGTCACAGGCAGCCCATCAGGCCTGATCTGACCGCCGACTGCCCCACAGCTGCATGGCTGCGAGAGGCCAACCGGGTGCATCTCGGGACAGGCTGGGCACTGCCCTTCCGGGGCCCCAGGTCGTGCTTCCGTGCCCTGTCCTCTGCTGTGCTTGGGGCACAGGATTACCCCGGCTCCAGTTTTCAGCACCCTCAGCTCCCCGGCCTGTGCCTCCCGCGTGACTGCTGTGTGTCCCACCCCAGTCCCCACAGGCTGCTGTGCGGCCTCCCAGGCCTCCCTCAGCCCTGCCCTGAGCTCTCCCGGTGTTCCCGTCTCTCTGCCCTGGCTGGGGCCACTCCACACTCGGTGACGACAAGGAAGTGACAACCATGAGCCTAATACTCAGAAGAGGCACCTGGCTTTTGCCGGCTTCAGTGTTTACTGTGATCCCAGTACCACGTGGGGTCCATCACAGACAACGTCTCATCCCCTGGGTGGCTGCTGTTATCATCCCCATTTTACAGATCAGGAAACTGAGGCTCCGTAAACCTGTCATGCATCAGGCACCGACCAAGGCTGCAGGAGGGCGTGGCACACCCAGCTCAGAAAGGACCTGGCCTGTAGCCTGTGGCCTCACAGGGAACCAAGGGCTCAGAAGTGCTTTCTCAGCTGCCCAGGGCATGAGGACAGCGACATGTGCTTGAGACAGGCCAGGGCTGCTGGCCTGTGGGAGCTCCGCCCACAGGTGGACGCCATCTCAGGCCCCCCCTGCACGGGTTCCCGAGCACTCAGCTCAGATACGCAGCCAAAGGGAAAAGCAGAAATGGCGGGGGTCCCCCAGGCCTGGAGTCTACACAGATCTCACTCCTGAGCCCTCTGTCTCCTGTACAGCTAGCTAAAGGACTGAGACCACCCCCACCCCACCCCACCCCACCCAGGCTCGCTGAAAGGCGTAACACGGACGCACCTGGCCGACCTCGGCACAGGCGGTCAGGCAGGTTAACCTCACAGACAACCCAGCCCCGCCCCGAGCAGCGCTTCTCGATGACACGAGGGGAACTGGCCTTGTCGGGCCGGGGCTCACCTGGCTGGAGGGGCTGGGACCCACCACAGCCTCGTAGGGTGGGGGGAGCTCCGCGGGGTACAGCAGGCCGGGGCTGTTGATGGCAACGTCATACAAGGTGCTGAACGCGGAGGGAGTGAAGTCCAGGTGGAGGCCCCTGCAGAGGCAGAAGCAGGACACGTCACCCTGGAGGAGGGCCAGCCAACATTCCTCTCCAAGCAACCTGAACGCCTGCCACCAGCGCCCCCTACAGTCCTCCTTATGTTTGTGCAACAACTCACTGCGCAGTTTTAACTTCGGATTTTTTTTTTCCTGGAGAGACACCAACATTTTTGATAAGACAGCCCTGTCCGTTAAGATGCCAACAGTCACACAGCTGGAGAACTTGCCAGCGGAGTTTTAGACGTGACGGAATGACCCGTAAGTGGTCGTAGTTGTGCCTGTAGCCTGTGGCCTCACAGGGGACCGTGTCGCGAGGACACGACAGGGCTGCTCTCGCCTGCAGAGACGCTAATGCGAACGTTCTGGCTCCAAGCCCCCCATTCGTCCTGCATCCCAAAGCCCCTCTCTGCTCCCCGTGCGCCCCGTGAGCAGGGCCACTGCCACCGCCGCCCTCACAGGCAGCTCCGTGCTCGCTGCTGGGCTTCCCCGGGGGACCGACCTCCGGGCCTCGGCCGAGGGCGTGCAGGTGTACTCGGGAGGGTAGTAGGGCGGAGGCGGGAGCGGGGGGATGAACTCGTCGAAATCCAGGGTCTGGTGGAGAACCGTGCCGTGGGGAGTCACGCAGGCAGGGTGGGCGGAGTGCGGCCGCTGCGGAAGGAACTGGGAGACAGAGAGCATCGGCGTTACCCGGGGCGTCGCGGTGGCTCTGAGCGGATGCGACCCGCGCAGTAAGGATCAGTCGGGCCATCTGCGGTCCGCGTTGTCCAGCCCTGACTGCTGAACGCGCGCTCCGGCGGGGACGCCCGGCCCGGGAAGGCTCCGCAGGCTCGGGGCCCCGCCGGCGTGCAGGGAACTTCTCTCCATCCTCAGGGGTCTCTGGCACCGTCCCTGCCGCGACGCCAGGCTCCTCTGATCCCACCACTCAGAGGCCGCAGCCAAACCGAGCAGCGTCCCTGGTCTAAGAGGCCCGGGAGACAGCGCTGGCCCATCCGGGCGTCCCCAGTGCACCCAAAGTCCCAGAGTGAAATAACAGCGGATCCACCACACAGCGACGCCCTCATGGGAGCTCCACAGCCTACGTCAGGGCAGTACAGGCCCCGGGAAGGCCTCTGTTGAAAGCTGCACTGAACTGGGGTTGGCGCTGTGGCGCAGTGCGTAAGGACACTGCCTGCGACACCGGCATCCTGTGGAGGCACTGGTTCAAGACCCGGCTGTTCCACTTCTGATCCAGCTCCCTGCTAATGTGCCTGAGAAAGCAGTGGAAGATGGCCCAAGTGCTTGGGTGCTCCCACCCACAGGGGAGAAACAAGAGGAAGCTGCTGGCTCCTGACTTCAGCCTGGCCCAGCCCTGGTCGCTGCAGCCATCTGGGGAGTGAACCAGTGGCTGGAAGAAAGCTCTCTCTCTCTGTCTCTCACTCTGTCTCTGTAACTCTTTCACATAAACACAGTCTTTAAAAAACAAACAACAATGCACTGAACTGCTGAGCCCTTGTGGCCAGCTATTCCCAAACATTTTATCACGGGTCCCTCTGGATACCTAGCACCTGTCAATATTTTGCAGTTCTAGGAATTCATTCGCTTTGTAAACTACGGTGAGGGAAAAGGGACGTCTTCGTGAGCTCCAGAACACTCTGTGGGACGATCTTCGATGCCGAGATGCTATCTGAGCAAACAGAAGTAAAACCACGTTAGCCAAGCAGATGCCGCGTTCTCCATTTCTGAACAATGGATCAGCCACCGCTTCTCTTTCTGCACCCGGGCCGCTGCTGCCGGATGTCACCCGTGTTGTGGAGACTCCATGCCTGGGACGCTGCCGTCAACACCCCCCGGGGAGTGTCTGCAGGTGCAAAAGGACCTTGGCCACAGGGGCTCCAGGCTCTGAGACCGCCCACCACAGGGCAGGTGAAGCAAGGAGAGGAATGGGGTGGGGTGGGGAGAGAAGGGCTCAGAGTCGCCTGTGCGCCATCAAGCAGGGCAACAGCCACCTCTGCAAGCAGTGTAGGGACCTGGAGTCCGCTGAATGATCATGAAGACCATCGGAGCACACCTGGAGGGACTGGCAGGATTTCCACGGCCGGGCACTCAGGAAGGCACTCGGCTCAGGAACAGGTGAGCCGGTCCAACGTGCAGTTTGAGGGGAGCACACAGATAAGGCACTAGGAGTCAGCTCTTAACTCTGGGCTTCCCGGGGAGCCAGCGAGGGTGCTGGGGCTCGGGGGCAGTGGGACTGAAGCTGTGTGGTGGGAGGCGTCTTCTGGCAAGGCGGGGTAGGGTGGGCCGGAGCCGCCCGAGGCCGGGATGCCAGAACATTTCTGCACCAGCACAGGTGAGGTCCCGAGTCTGAACATGGGCGAACGCCGGGAAATCAGCTTGCTCTAGGCTGACGGAGAAAGAGCGGTGGCTCTGGGCTGAAACGGCTCGGGGGCCAGGGGCCTTCCTAACACGGAGCACGCTCCTTGCCTTTCTGGCTCTGCCCGAGACGGAGGCGAGCAGGGGAAGGTGCCCCTTTTGTCCTCTGCCTTGGAGAGCCGTTGGCCCTGATGCTTATGCACAAAGCCGAGCGTCCAGGAAGACAGCACGTGCCCTTGAGGTCTGATACGGAAAGATTAGGAGGTAGCTGCCATCAGAAATAAGAGAGAGATCAATACCATACTCAAGCAAAACGAATGAAATGCGAAAGCCAAAACTCTCTCCCACGAACACTGCGATTCCACCAGCAAGGAGAGCACTAAGCAGTTTCAGGAGCAGCGGCAGCTCCAGACGATTCCCTCGCAGGCGTCAATGAATGGACACTGCTGGGCCCCAGGGGCTCTCTCAAGGTTAAAGGGCAGGCTCTGCAGTGGCTCTAAGCACTGGGCCACCCGTCCATGGCTGTGTCACACCTTCAGAGGAGCATCCAGACCCCTCGACCTTGCCAGTGAGAAGCCTGCATGATCTCTCTCCTCTGTGCCTCACCATCAGAGTCTGTTTGGTGAGGCTAGGGTCTGTCTTGCAGCCCAAGGTCACCAGCTCTGCCCTCTGCTCTGAGACGCTGGGGCTGGAAGTCTGCAGACCGCACATCCCAGGCTCGCCCATCAGTGGGCGCCCTGCTAGGTCCTGCCACCAGGGGGCGCTGGAAGGGTGCCGGGAGGGGGCAAGCAGGCAGGCAGGAGCTGTCACCCGGCTCTTTCCCGCTGTGGGCTCTGAACTGGAACCTCAGCTGTTCCTGCAGCCCTGCCCACCTGGGTAGCCAGCCCTGTGAGAACTGGGAGAATCCTGAACGCTCTTGCTTTCTCCCTGTTTGGCTTCCGCTGTGCAGAGCAGGTGCTCAAGGAACCTGAGCTTGGCAGAGGACAGACGTGTCCTCGCGTGGAGCTTCATCAGCCCCGTGCACCCTCCCTTTGCGGGGGCCTCTCTCCACCTGGATTTCCTGACTCTGGAATTGGTCTCCATCCTGCTAGCAGAGGAACTATTTTTAAACTGAGCTGGTGAGGTCACTGCCGTCGACTCTTTTACTAGGGAGACCTCCAGCTTCCCAGCCAACCACTGCCAGTTCACTCATGGCTTCAAACATCTTTTGTGGCCTCCTCCTGGCTCCCCAGCTCCCTCCACCTGTCCCTCCACCTCCCAGTCAGCCGCCAGTTCCCAGGCAGAAATGCTCGTGACCCTGGAGATCCTGGGGCCGGCCCACCCCTCGCTCACCGCCAAGCTCCCTGCTCCGAGGCCTCGTGGCCAGGTCAAAGCGGGATGCCCCGCATGTGTGGGCAGAAAACAGGCTCTGAGCTGTCTCTTCTTCCCCAGGTAGTTCTGCCTTTCCTGGGCCATCGGCTCCAAGTGGTGCCCGGGACCTGGCTGAGGCACTGGCGCACCTGATGCTGCCACCGCCCAGCAAGAGGGTGGCCTTGGGACCTGTCTGTGCTGCCCTTCCACACGCAGCTGGACACGAGGGAGAATGAACACTGGGCCTGCCTGGACTTGGGCGGCATTTTGGGGCCTGCTGAACACCCAGCCCCGAGACGGGGTTTTAGCCACACGTGCCAGAGTCTCTGATATGAGCGACAGCCTGAAGAGGCAGGGCCCACGTCACTGACCCTGGGAACGCCCACGCTCTCTGGGGGCTCACAGGGTCCTGCCAAGAAACCCCAGCTTCAGGGAAGGCTCAAGTCATCGACATTGGCCCTGCTGCCCCAACGCCTCCACCTCCCGCCATGGGTGCATGGGCTGGAGGGCAGGGCAGGCTGGGGGCGGGGCTGGGGTGGGGGTCTGCGGACTCGGGGCTGGGATCTACAGGGGCTCCCTGGGATTCGGAGCACAGGCCCTGTCCTCTGGGCCCCAGCACGGCTCTGCTGTCCTCCCTTACTGCCGACCTGCTCCCATCCAGGCAGCGAGCACCCTCCCCCAGCTGTCCTGCCACCTCCAAGATTTTCCAGAAAGACGAAGAAATACAGGGAGAAAGCCCTCACCCCTCCCTCCTCCCCTACTTCCACTTGGTAGCAATGGCAGGATTATTGCCACAGTAGAAGTTTTCCTTTTCTTTTTTTTTTTATTTGTCAGACAGAGTTATAGACAGTGAGAGAGAGAGTGAGAGTGAGAGTGAGAGAGAGAGAAAGGTCTTCCTTCCATTGGTTCATCTCCTAAATGGCCGCTACGGCTGGCGCTGCGCCAATCTGAAGCCAGGAGCCAGGTGCTTCTTCCTGGTCTCCCATACGGGTGCAGTGCCCAAGCACTTGGGCCATCCTCCACTGCCTTCCCTGGCCACAGCAGAGAGCTGGACTGGAAGAGGAGCAACTGGGACTAGAACCCAGTGCCCATAAGGGATGCTGGTGCCACATGCAGAGGATTAACCAAGTGAACCACGGCGCCAACCCCCAGTAGAAGTTTTCTTAGTCAACTTCCTATGGCCAGCTTGCAGAGGAGCGGGCTCTCTCCCTCGGCGCCCCAGACCTGGGGAAATCCCCCACCCCCACCCGTGGGCCAGCTGCTGGCCACGCCCACCCTTGGGTGCCGTCCCATCCAGCCTGAGGACAGTTTTTGCTTCTCCTGTAATTGCAAGAGGCAGATACAGAGGGTAGTCGTCGCTTGTTCTGTGAAAGGCAAGTGAGTGCACAGGGAACACCTGACCAAGGAGAGTGGCTGCCCAATGAGGTCCAGGCAGGGCAGCCCTGAGAGGGCGGGGGAGTCACGAGGCTTGGGGGAGTTCTGCACACGGGCCTCTACCCCAGGGCTTGCTCCACGGTAGAAGGGCTGCACCTGGAGCTCACGGGAGGTGCAGTTCCCATGTCGTTTATGCAAGAAATACAACCAGAGAAAGGGTCACGGCCCCGTATCAGATGACTGGGGACGAATGCCCACAGCTCACGGATCGTCTGTCTATGGGGCATGTGCGCCATTTTTATGCCTGTGGCTTTAAGGAGCTGTCGGGGTCATCCACTGGCCATAGACGGCACCGACTGCCGGGAGCCACGCTGTTGGGCCGAGGCCTCAGGCGAGGTCACTGCGAGTCCACCAAGAGCCCAGCCAGCAGGTGCAGCCAGCACTGGGGCGAGGCAGAGAGGAGAGGCTACTGGAGGGAGTGGGGGACCCGGAGCTCTCCGGGGCTGCGGCCACATCCCTGGCTGGCTCTTACCAGCTGCACTACCGCAGCTCCCTGTCCTGCAGAGGCACGGTGTCCTGGCTGCACTTTCTTAAGGGGTTCTACACGGCATAGAGGCGAGAACCCCAGTGACAACGGTTCAAGATGAAGTTCACGAGCAGGTGCACCATGGAGATGTGCCTGATAGCAGACATCACTCCAGAGGCTCAGGAGCCTGACAAGAAGGGAGTGGGGGAGGAAGTGATGTGACAGACAGCTGAGACCATGGACAGGCAGGAAGTAAAACGCTTTCTCCGCTAATCTGTATCCACAAAATGACCTGCGCACACCATGGTCTTTTGCTACTGATTCCACAAGTGTTACAGTAACTCAGCTGTATGGATTCTAACAGGCCTATCATTTTGCATCTCAGGTCTACAAACATCCATTATGTTCCAACAAGGGTTCATTAGCCCCAAATGCTGATCCATAGAAATCTGAAAGGGGTCACAGGGTGGGTGGGGGTGGGGGTGGTGAGGGGCGGGACTTGTTCTCACCCTCCCAGATTCCTAACAGCACTGGGTGCACAGCAAAAGGCAGGTGCTGCCTGCAGACTAGCGGAGCAAGGGAGCCAGTGCCCAAGGAAGGGACAAACAAGTGAGCCGACACAGAACACGAATGCGACGGCCAGGAGCGAGTCAACTGTGCAAGCTCTCAACACGAACCAACGTGCAAATCACCCGTGGGGTCTTCAATGCTGGCATTTGGGAGCAGTGAGAGGGGCTGCCCGTGGGAGCAGGTGGTGCAGGGCTGTGCCTGGGCAGTTAGGACAGGGAGCTCCTTCCTCTGAGGCCCACGGACCCCTGGCAGGGCGGACAGCGTGGCAGAAGGCCTGTATTTCCTGGCTTCAGAGCAGAGAGCTGCCCAAGAAGGTGCCCGAGGAGGGTGGGGTGGGGGTAGGGGGCAGGGCCCTGGAGCGGAGCATCCCTGGGTTCTAAGAGAAGTTAGCTGGGTTTCTCAGGAGAGGGTGGCAGGCGGCCCTCACACACCTGCTCAGACCCCGCCCCCTCGTACTGCCGGTGCCTCTCACGCTGAAGGATTCGGGTACAAATCAACACAAGGATGAAGAGTGAGTACAGGGGACGACATGGCCGGTGGTGCTGTGATGTGAGGGCAGACAGAGGGGACACAGCAAAGCAAGAGAGCCCAGATATTTCAAACACCCCAGGAAAATGGCAGGCTGCCCTCCTGTCTAGACCTCCCAGTTGGCTGGTGCACAAAAATGTTATTTAAAGCAGGGAATCGGGCTGGTGCTGTGGCGTAGCGGGCTAAGCCTCCGCC
The DNA here is from genome assembly GCF_051225735.1 of Oryctolagus cuniculus. Taxonomy (NCBI): domain Eukaryota; kingdom Metazoa; phylum Chordata; class Mammalia; order Lagomorpha; family Leporidae; genus Oryctolagus; species Oryctolagus cuniculus. Next base: position 11,643,969 of record NC_142878.1, on the reverse strand, counting down.
TGCGATGCTGGCATCCTGCATGGGTGCTGGTTCATGTCCTGGCTGCTCCACTTCTGAGCCAGCTCTCTGCTATGGCCTGGGAAAGCAGTGGAAGATGGCCCAAGTGCCTGGGTCCCTGCACCCATGTAGAAGACCTGGAAAATGCTCCTGGCTCCTGGCTTCTGATTGGCCTAGCTCTGATTTAGGGAGTGAACCAGCAGATGGAAGACCTCTCTCTCTCTGTCTCTCCTTCTCTCTGTAACTCTGCCTCTCAAATAAATAATCTAAATAAATAAACAAACAAATAAACAAGCAAGCAGAGAATCTCTTTCCCTCACCTCATTCCCTCCCTCCCTCCCTTCTCTCTCTCTCTCACACACACACATTCTCACTCCAATACCACAATGTAGTCACACTTCTATTTTGACTTAAATCTTGCATATATGTGTACAAATTCCTATAAAGATGCAAATGGCAAAAATATACTCAAGAAGAAACTTAAAAAATGGGACTAGGTCTCCAACCACTAAACAGGCTTCCTTAGCACCAAAAAACTACCCACAAGAAAAAAGTGCAGGCTCCGATGATTTCATCGGCAAACTAGACCACACGTCTAACGAACACCAAACTCTTCAAATTTCCTTCCGAGAAATCCGAGATGGTAGAACATTATTCTATCACTCTGATATGCCAACCAATGAAATAAAAAGATTACACACCATAACCGAGTATGATTTTCTCATGAATATGAAGTTGGCTTAAGGTGGGATAATCACTCTACGTAATACACCATTAACAACAGAATAGAGGACAAAACCACATGACCACAACAGATGCAGAAAAAGCACTTGACAAATTCAGCACCCTCTGTATCTCTAATATAAAAAGACTTTTGGGGGTCAGCATTGTGGTTAGGCTGCCGGGAGTGACGCGAGTCCTGGCTGCTCTACTTCTGATCCAGCTCCCTGATAATGTGTTTGGGAAAGGAGGATGGCCCAATTATCTGGACCTCCTGCCAGCAACGTGGGAGACCCAGATGGAGTTCCAGGCTCCTGGCTTTGGCCTGGCTCAGCTCCACCCATTGCAGCCATTTGGGGAGTAAAATGGCAGAGTAAAGAGCTCTGTTTCTCCCTCGCTCTGTAATGCTGCCTTTCAAATGAATAAATAAATCTTAAAAAAAAAAAAAAAACCTTGAAACTCAGAAATCAAAAGATAAATAACCCAATTTTTCAAATGGGCATGGGATCTGAAAAGCGTTTCTCCTAGAAATATACCTAATGGCCATCAAGCAGTGAAGACGTGCCGGACACCCTTAACCATCAGGGAGATGTGAAGAAAAGCCACAGTGACATAGCGGCTCACAACCCACTGAGTGCAGCGTGGATCTAGATGCTAAGAAGCGCTGGTGGAGACCGAGAATTGCAGCTTTCATACTCAGCTGGTGGAGATGCGAAAGCATGCGACTGCTTTCAGAAAAAAACGCCTGGCAGGTCCTCACGGTAAAGTCTTCATCACAACCCAGAAATTCCGTGACTAGGCATAGACTCCCGAGAAATTAAAACGTATATCTACACAAAAACTTGTACCAGGATGCTCAAAACAGCATTGTCTGCAACATGACCGCCAACCATGAATGGATACACAAACGTGGTGTCCTGATAGAACAGAGGATCACCCAGCTGTGCAAGGGATAAGGTGACGCTGCAGGCCACAACAGGGGCAAACCTGGGAGCGTCCACGAACGTAAGGAGGCCAGACACGAAAGTGCACCTGTGAGTACTGTTTGATCCACTCACACGGCAAAAGCAAAACCCGTCTCCTCGTACATGAGCTAATCTCCCCAGGCCAGGATGAGGCCCGAGGAGGGAGGCAGGGCCTGGCGTCTGCAGTGCCACGCAGCCTTGCTTGCATAAACTGCATCCGTGAAACAGTATCTCACCCCCGGTTTCTATAATTTCTGTTTTCCTTTTTATAGCAAGTTTCTATTTAATACACAGGAGGAATACACTCTAACGTGTAGGGCAGTAAATACATAACCCGTAACACAGTCATCTGCCACCTGTTCTGCACATAACCGTGCGTGTACTACCTTTGCATGCCTGGCACTGCACGTTTGGCTACGCCAGCGTCACCACGCACATGCTCTGGGTCGTCAAGCAGAGCTGGACTTTACAGGCACTCGGCAGGCAAGGCGTGTGCAGCCTCCCCCGAGATCCTTCGTCTTTCCACTTCCAGCCCGATCCATGATCACCGTCTCATCCGCCTCCCGATCGACAGCAGTACGTGTGGTGACGCTCCGTCACTGGGCCTTTGCAAAGCACTCAGTTTGCTGTAACAGGAATGGTTCTCTTTTCGCTCAGCGTCTGGACAGTCTTGGAAGACGTGACCCCAGCGCTGCTGGCATGAGCCAGTCTAGGAGCAGCTACACGGGTCCTCGGAAAGCTTAGGACTCAGTTGCTGGTGGCAGCAATGGTCCAAAGGCCAAGTGAGCCGGCCGCTGGGGAGGCCCCGTGCTGTGGTGGCCAGCAGCGGGCTCTGCAGACGGATGGCAGTGGTTATCGGGCAGAGGTTGGTTCACAGAGCTGTAGCTCCGTGCACAAGGAGCTTCCCGTAGCACCGTCTCTGGAACCAAGCAGAGCCCACGGAGAGAACTCTAGAACCCATACATAAAGAAATGGCCCAAACAACTGATGTCTCAGCTGTCTCTTTGTATCTGTGGGGATCTGATGCCAGCCCACACCCATAGATACCAAAAGCCACAGAGGTTGAAGTCTCTTGCATAAAATGGTGCAGTACTTGCATAGAACTGGTGCAGACTTTAAGTCATCTCTAGCCGCGTTACGATGCCTAATTTGGGGAATAAGAACAAGGGAAAAAAAAAGCTGCGCCTGTTCAGTAAGATGCACTTTGAAAAATGTTTTCTATCCAAGATGGACTGAATCCATGACCCGGAAGTCATGGATCAGTGGGTCAGTGCAGCTGTCCCAGTCTTCATGTCTGTGGACGCGGCGGGAGGCCTTGATGGTTTTAGGTTATACAATCAAGTGGCCGAGCTGTGAAAGGTGTGGTCCCATTTTGGCAAAAGGTGAGGAGCAAGGGAAGGAAGAGAGGCCACGAAGATGGGTGAGGAGAAAGGCGGGAGGGCGAGCGGAAGGCGGCCTTTCTAAGTTAACTTCTGCTTGAGCACAAGCAGTCAGGGAAGAAACGCAAGGATTCACTACAAGACCTAAGCGCTGACTTCCTCAGGGGAACGGGGGTGGGGGGAGGGTGCCTTCTAACACGTGCCTCTGTATTTTCGAGCTATTTCAGGGTCTCACACACACACCATCGACTTAATTAAAGAGACTGATGAGACAAAGCAAGGAAATGAACAAGAGCGCAGGAGGAAGTCCCTGGGCACTGAGTTCTCAGCTCCATGGGAGGGGGTGCAGAGTCACGACTGCCCCTCCTCCCCGGGGGGCATCCCTGCTTCCCTGAGGGTGCAGCCTCTGCCCAGCCACGCCCACCTCTGACACCTGCCCGCAAAAGCAGGCCGCCACGCCCTGGCAAGCCCCTGTTCCACTCTCAGCTGCCAAGGCAGGCAGGCCACGGCGATTCCGAGCAGAGGAACAGGGACCCACAGGCAGCAGTGTCCCACCACCTACCACTGCCCCTCTGTCTCCCCTGGGACTCAGTGAAGGACCCGGGTCTCCCCTAGAGAACACAGCCTTGCTGTCCCACAGCACAAGGTCACACAGGACATGGTCACGTCAGCAGGAAATGCAAATATTCCTGCTTCTAAGCTGGGGGTGGAAGCAAACCCAGCCCCAGAGCACTTGGCAGAGAAACGGGTCCAGTTTCTTGCTGTGGATTGGATGCGATTGGTCTCCCAAGGTACCCGTGCTGGAAACGGGGTCCCCGGTGTGGCAGTGTTGGGAGGTGGTGCAACCTTTAACAGGGGAGACCTAGAGGGCGGTCCCCAGATTCCTGAAGGTGCTGCCTGTGCAAGGGGCTAACGCTGGGCCCCGGGAATGAGTCGGTTCTAGGGAGAGCAGCTTCGCATCAGAGTGAGCCTGGCCTCCGATTCCTGCCTGGCTCCCTGTCTCAGCTGCGAGCCCCACCCCACACAGACACACACGCACTCTTGCCAGGATGTGACGTGGAGCCCTGGGGGGCCTCACCAGTGCCTCTTCCAGCATTCCCCTGCCTCAGGTGTTCGGCTACAGCAATGGGAAAGCAAGACACAGCTGTTGTCACTGTACCGCACTTGGCTTTCCCAGAGCCGCTACCGCTGGCAAAGGACGCTCACCGTGCAGGCTCTGGTCCCGCTAACAGATGGCTGCCCATCACCGAGGGATCCCCAGCTCACAGGTGAGGGAACGGAGGCCGGGGTGGGTTCAGTGTCAAGCCCAGAGCCACCTGCTGTGTACGCAGAAGAGGCTGCCCCAGACCCACGCCCCCAGGCCCTGTCCTGCTCCACATATCACAGCTGCAGTGGCCCCGCACGTGGCTGGTACAACTGCTTGTGCTGCCGTGGCTGGAACAGGCTTATCCTATTCGGTTGGCAATTTTCATTTTAATGCTTAAAATGAGAGGACTGCAAGCTTTGAACATTTTCAGCCCTTTAGTTCTGTTGGTTTGGTCAAATTGGTGTGAAATTTACAGACCAATCCGCTGAGGTGAGAGAACGCCTAGAACTTAACCTTCCTGGAATTTCTAGAACACGCTGGTGACACTGCCCAATCGGACACCTCCTGGAAGGCTGAGCACCTCGGAGGGGTCACCTCACCGTGACAGCTGGGCACACCCTGCATGGGAGCCACATGTGGACCGGGATCAGGACTCGGGCATTTTTATCATCTTGGTAATGATGCTCGCTGGCCCTGTATCTCGATACACGGATGCACTGGCACGCAGCAGCTGGGAGACAAGAGCAAATCAAAACCCTGTTACCAGGCCAGCCTGGCTGCCCCTCGTGAGATGCGCCACACACTGGGAAGAGGCAAGGTTGGTTCCAAAGGGGAAGACACAGAGAGACAGAGGTGGAGATGGAGGGGGTGAGAGACGGGGACCCCTGCTCCTGGCCTCCCGGCTCCCCTGGCAGCAGCAGCCCTTCCTCTGCGAGACCCTGGCCAGTGTCGCTGCACCAGGGGTTCTGGGAACAAGAGCATCTCCCTGCACAGAGGACCTGCTTTCCAACTTGAGAGCTCATGGTCTGATAGCTTATCTTTTTTTAAAAATAAATTTCCTGATTACAAAAAATTCAAAGCCTGAAGTCGGCGGCTTCTCCTGCAGCTGAGAAGCCCGGAAGGGGTCCTGGAGGCAGGTCCTCGCGTGAAAAGTGCTCAGGGGACAGGCCAGGGGCTGGCCGGGAGGACACGGCAGTGGGGACTCCCAACACGGAAAGCACCGCGTGTTCAGGAGCTCTGTCTTCCAGAGGGCAGCACGAGGTGGCCTCCTGGGACCTCCGTGTGCCCGAGCTTGGCCGTGTCAGAGGGACCCACTTGTCTGCTGGTGTCAAGTGGGCGCAGATTGGCGGGCTCGGGGCAGGGTCACGAACATTCTCATTCAGGGAGGGGGCCACTCACCATCTGCAGGACGTCCGAGGAGACCATCTGCATGCAGCACATGGCCGTGGCCAGCGCACACACGATGGTGGAGAGGACGTTGAGGGCGCACACGCTGAAGAGCAGGTCCTGTGAGAAAACACACGGGACAAGGTCAGCCTTCGGCAGCCTGGACGGCAGAGCCGCTGGCCCTCCTGCCAGGGCCCAGGACGGGCACGGGCAAAGCTGCCACCTCGGGCCGGGTCGCGTGGGGGTGATAATCAAAACTGTCCTTTGAGATATTCACATTTCTTCCTCCGCAGTTCTGGGCAGACTGCACTTAACACCAAACGAGGTGCTTCACAGCTCTGATAATTACTAAGTAGGAAGTAAAAGGTCAAACGAGATCTTGAAACAGTCAACATGTGAGCAGACGGGCTATTTTTATCCATCACAACGTGTCACTCAGAATTTTGATGGGTGTTGGATAAAATGTCAAGTTTGTAAATGACTTTTGATCTCGAGGTAACTGCAGATGCACCTGCTGTGGTGAGAAACAAAACAGAGGGGTACGCACTTGGTGCAGCGGTCAACTTGCTACTAAGGACACCCATGTCCCATACGGGAGCGCCTGCCATCCAATCCCACCTCCCCTTCCAATCCGGTTTCCTGCTTATGAACACCCTGGATAGCAGCAAGGAATGGCTCAAGTCCTTGGGTCCCTGCCACACACGTGGGAGACGGGGACTGAGTTCCAAACTCCTGGCTTCAGCCTGGCCCAGGCACTAGGGGAGTGAATCAGCAGACGGAAGATCTCTCTTGGTCTATCTCTTTCTTTCTGTGCCCTTCAAGTAAAATGAAAATACATAAATCAAAATTTCAAAAAGGGAGATCCTGTATATTCTTTACTTGGTTCTCTGTGGGTAACATCTTGCAACAACTACAGTGTCCCATCCAGGATCTGCACAACGACACGGTCAAGATACACATTTCCGTTCCTACAAGGGTCCTCCCCTGTTGCCTTTTTGTAGACATGCGTACCTCTCCCTGCTTCCCACTCAACCCTGTTTCCATCTCTGTCAATCTCTGGTCTGCTCTCCAGTTTTATATTTTTGTCATTTCAGGGAAGTTACACAAACAGGCTCATACAGCATGAATCCTTTCAGAATTGGCTTTATTTTTATTTTTTACTTAGCATACATCATATTCATCCAAGCCACATGAATCCATAGCCCCCTCCCGGCTGTGGCTGTGTGGCATTCCATGATAGGCATGGGCCAAAGCTGGCGTAATCACCACCAGCTGGAGTGTGTCTGGGCTGGTCCCAATTTTAGGCTTCTATAAACAAAGCTGCTGTGAACATCCATGTACAGGTGGAAGCATGTTTCCATGGCTCTGGGATAAGTGTCTAGGATTACAGTCCCAGCTTGTAGGGTAGTCACATGTTTAGTTTCATAAGAAACTGCTTTCCAGAGTGGTTGAATCATGTTACATTTCCAACAATAATACATCAACAACCCAGGTTCTCTGCTTCATTGTGAACATTTGGTGGTGTTGCTATTTTTATTTTTAGCCATTCGGAGAAGTGTGTAATGATCTATCACCATGATTTTAGTTTGCATTTCCCTGATTTCTAAAGATGTCAAACAACCTTTTCATGGGCTTATCTATCATCTGTATACCCTCCTTGGTAACATGCCTGTTCATGTCTTTTGCCCATTTTCTAATTAGATTGTAATTAGATTGTTTAGTTTCTTACTTCTGAATTTTTTAAAATGCTTATTTTTTTATTTGAAGGGAGGTGGAGAAGGGGGAGAGAGAGAGCAGAAAGCAGAGACAGAGAGAGAGAGAGAGAATCTTCCATCTGCTGGATCACTTCCCAAATGCCTGCAACAGGCAAGACCCAAGCCAGGAACAGGAATTCCACTTGAGGTGGCAGAAACCCAGGCACTTGCGTCATCGTCTGCTGCCTTCCAGGGTGTACACAGCAGGAAGCTGGAAGTGGAAGCCGAGTAGCTGGGACTTGACAGGCATTCAATAGGGGATGGAGCCGTCCTGAGCAGGCTACCCTGCTGTGACTTAGTGCCTGCTTCTGCTGCTGGATCTTGGTGGTTCTTTTTGCCAGTCCTTGTCAGATGTGTGGTTTGCCAATTCCTCCCAAGAATACAGCTTTTCTGTCCATTCTTGTCACACGGTGTCTCAGTTCAGGCTATCATAACAATACCTCCACCAAGTAGGTGGCCCACGTGCTAACTTCTTGCAGTTCCAGGAGCTGGTAAGCTGGGATCCAGGAGTCCAGTGAGGGCCACTTCCTGGCTGTAAGTGCCCAACTTCTCGCCATGTCCACACTTGGAAGAATCAGGGCGAGAGAGCTCTTTGGTCACTAATCCCTTTCTTGAGGGTTCAATCCTCAGGACAGAAGTAACTGCAGAGGCCCTGCCTCCTAACAGTGTCACGTCAGGGAGCAGGATTTCAACACGTGCATTTTGGAGAGACACATTCAGTTGACTGCACGTGGATTGTCACAGGACAAGTTTTTAATGTTCAACTTACCACCTTCTGCTTCTGGGAATCACGCTTTTGGTGGCAAATCTGAGAACGGTTTGTCTAGCCCTAAATATGGAAGACTAAGTTTTTATTGTTTTATGCTTCAAGCCTATGACCCACTTTGAGTTAATTTTTATTTATTTGTTTAAAAGGCAGAGAGACGGGGAGGTGGGGAGAGAGAGAGAGAGAAACAGAGATCGCCCTCAACAGCAGGACCAGGGCAAAAGTCACTCCCCTGGATGCCTGCAACAGTGGGGGCGGGGCCAGGCCGAAGCTCGCAGCCTGGCCCTCGGTCTGGGTCTTCCCTGTGAGTGGCATGGATCCAGGTACTGGAGCCATCGCTGCTGCCTCCCAGGGTGCACAGCGCATGACGCGGAAGTCAGGAGTGGAGCCGGGATTTGAACTCAGGCACTCTGACGTGTCTTAACTGCTGTGACAGACGCCCGCCCTGGCGTCACTGTGTGACTACGGTGTGAAGTTTGGGTTCAGGCTCATTGTTGTGTCTTTAGCTTCAGTTCCTACATGCTCATTGTGAGTTTACAGACATATGATTGGGGGGCTCCCTGGTGTCCTGTGATGGAGCGGACCTTACTAGCCTCAGTCATGTGTTTGATGATGCCTTGGGCTTTTCTTCACGGACAGTCAGGCCATCCTGAAATGCTTCACTTTTTTCCTTTCCAATTTTATGCCCTTTCTTTTTCTTGCTCTCCAGCACTAGCTAGAACTCCAAACATTGCAAAGAGACGAATGAGATGATGAGACAGACACCTTTGTCTCGCTCTCCATCTCAGATGGTCAACCTCCTGGAGTTTTAACTGCCCAAATCCAAGACAATCTTCACCTAAGGAGCTTATGCTGAAATCGACCCCAGAAGTAGGCAAACACTTGAAATTCACAAAAATAGCCAGAAACTGCAATGACGACATATGCTGCAATTCAGTCTTTCTCAGACTCAATTGTACAGAACACTGCGCAGACTCAAAAAACTACAGGAGGGATGGACCTGTCGCCAGGAAGGTCATGGTAGCAATGAGGCTGGTGTCGATGGTCTAATCAGGGGCTTGGTAAATCCCCCAGAGGAGCTGGGAGGTGCTGCCCCGCCCCGGCATGCCCTGTGCCTACACTGGGATGGGTCCACACGGCAGCCTGGTACAGGGGCACTGCAGGCTTGCTCAGGTACACCTGACTGTGATGCCCTCCGGGAGCTTCCCCGCTCTCCTGTGGGCAGCAAGTCCCTGCCCAAGTCCCCGTCCTCAGCCCCTGCTCATCAGATCTCGGGGCCCACCTTGCGAAACAGCAAAGGTTGTGAGGGGGACAGTACGACAGAGGACAAACACCCCCTGGTTACACACGCTCCCCAGCCATCCAGCCCGGTGCAAACGTCGCCTTGACTTCAGGACCTGTCAGGTGGAGCAGAAGCAAGGGTTAGGGTGCTCCACTGAGCCCCTACACAAACCGGCACTGTCTTGACGGAATTACCATCCTCAGCAGAGCCACAGCGGTGAGTGGAGCTCTGACACACATGGAGGCGCTCCAGAGGGTCTGGGAAAACAGGATGAGGGGGAAATGCACACTCCCTATGGCGTGCATTTTACATCTCCCGGGGGGGGGGGGGTCAAAAATCAGAGCTAAAATAGTGACAACCCTCAATGTACCACAGGCCCCCAGATAAATAAGGCCTTCGCTTTGTCCGCAATCCAGAGAGTTTAACTTCACCAACCACATATCCCACTGCCACTGAAGTGAGAATCACATTGAACTCCCAAATGCTGCCACCCGCAGCCACCAGCAACTACTCAGGAAACCGGAAACACAGTCCACAGCCTCCTGTTCGACTTTGCATCCACTGCGTCTCAGGACACAGGCCAACATACCTGCCTTCTCCTCCAGCCGTTTAAATGTCTGTGCTTTTTTCTCCCTAAATAACTGCACCCCACCTGGAGCTGTGTTTGTGTTCTCTGGCTTAAATAACGCCATTCCCTCCGCCCTGTGACAGCGCTGTCGGAGAAATCCGCGTTCTGGAAAATCCCTTTACGAGGTCATTGTAAGCACAAGCGTGAAAATGAGCCCAATCTCTCGCTACCGACACTGAATTTGGCTGCTGGACGTTCTGCATGCTTACAGTTATTAACACGAATTAAAATTAAATATATCGTGCATAACAAAGTACGTGGAGAACAAAACGAGCGAAAAGGAACACAAGTTTCAGGTCCTTAGGCAAACCTAATAACGATGGATTCCATTCTACTCCCTTCGAAGTCCACGCCGGGTCCACTTAACACCATCAGCAGAGAAACGCGGCAGTCATGGAAGCTGCAGGAGCCTACACCCAGGAAACATTAAGAATGCTGGAAGCGATTCCCCTGCTCGCTGGAAATGTGGTACAGAGGACGGACTGTCTAATATGCATTTCACTGCTGTTCCTTTCATGTTTTCTTTAAGAAGGAGGTCCCGTGGGAGCCTACTGCCAGTTAAGGTATAACGATGAAGGCAGGACTAAGGAGAGCATCGCTGTATGAGGCAGAGGGGACAGACAACATCCAACACCAAGCTGAGTCATCGGGGTGGGGGCTGGGATTTATCTGACTTATCCTCTTAGATATCCGATTATTGATTACTTTTAAAAAAAGATTTATTTGAAAGGCAGAGCAAGAGAGAAAGAGGGAGAGGGGAGAGAAAGAATTGTCTTCCCCCTCCGCTGGTTTGTTGATATGAGAAATGCAGTCTTTGGTCTCTGAGCCAGGAGTCTCACCTCTGGCCAGAGAAGCAACAGCAAACAGGAACAGGCTAGGCTGTTAGCTTGAAAGCAGTGACATCTGATCCCACAGCAGGAACACAGGTCCGGTATCTCCACCTCCATTGTAAGAGAAGAGCGAGAGCAGAGACCAGGTCTTCCACTACGCTGCTGGTGCAATGCCTCGTTCAAAATAAATGACTGCTAAACACCCGTCTGAAAATCTACAGCGCATCTTATTGTCCTCTTTTGAATTTGAAGTTAAAACTAGAAGGAAGTGATACGTGCCTAATTCCAAATTGCTAACCACACACGCACACACACAGAAAAATTCATCTTTATTTTTCAATGAAGTATTATAGAAGCAGGACCTGACCAATGTGGGTAATGTGTGTGTGGGTGAGGGTGGAGGGTAAAATTGGTGGCTTTTTCATAAAATTTCCCGAGTGATGAGACACAACCTGGAAGAAATCCTGGGCCACTGAATTTGTTTCTGTGGAAAGTAGCTTTGGAGGAGCCGTCGGTTAAGATGCCATTGGGGACACCCCTATCCCACTCCGGGGTGTTTGGAGTCTTGGCTCTGCTTCTGCTTCTGGCTTCTTGCTAAAGCACACCCTGGGAGGCAGCAGAGATGGCACAAGTACGTGGGTCCCTGCTACCCATGTGAGAGACCAGGATGGAGCTCCAGGCTTCTGCCTTTGGCCTGGCCCAGCCTTGGCTGTTGCAGCCATGTGGGGAGTGAACCAACAGATGGAAGATCTCTCAAAAATTTTAAAATGAGTATTGTATATGCAGATCTTTGTGGCTGGTCTGAATACCCATCCTACAAAAGGAGTTAAAATTGGGCTGTCATATGGAGAAGGTGTGATTCATGGAAGAACCTATATCAGCTACAATTTGTTATTAAAGATCTATTTAGTCATTTGAAAGGCAGAGAGAGAGAGAGAGAATCTTCTGTCCACTGGTTCACTCCCCTAATGGCTGCAACAACCAGGCTGAAGCCAGGAGCCTGGAACTCCATTCCCCACATTGGTGGCCCAAGCACTTGGGCCATCTCCACCTGCTTTCCCAGGTGCATTAGCAGGTAGTTGGATCAGAAGTGTAGCAGCCGGGACTCATATGGGATGCTGGTACTGTGGGCTGTGGTCTAACCCACTGTACCACAGTGCTGGCCCAGCTATAATTTCATCTATCTATATGTTTTTCTGTGTATATACATATATGTACAGTCTTCAGAAAGTTTATAGAAAATGTGTATTATGAAAAAATGGATCCCAAAGTTTTGTTTTACATTAAAATAAATTTAAATTTCAAGTCCACTTTCCATGAGTTTTTTGAAGTGCATGTGTATATATATTTGAAATCTACTTTCTGAATTCTGCATTTATAAATACCCACTATAATTTTACTTGAATTTTTGCAGTTGCTTTTATTGTATGTATTTAAGGAATACAACATATTTTTATATACTTACACGTCGTGAAATTGTTATGACAGTCAAGAAAATTAACATATTCATCATCTCACAGAGTTGCCCTTGTGTGTGTGTGGCAAAAACACCTGAAATCTACTCTTTTAGAGAAAAACATCTCAAATACCATATAATACTATGAACCATAGAGGTCACTGTACACGAGAATTCTAGACCATCCATCCTACGGACCTGCAACATGTCTCCCCACTTCCGCTGCCCCCAGCCCCACCCCCGTGCTAACTGCTGTTTTCTGTTTCTGTATATTTTCCTTTTCTATGCTGTTAAGAGTTACGGGATGACTTCTGACTGAGAATTCAGACTTGATGGATCTTAATGTGTGGCAATCCTCTGGGTCTAAACTGTAGACTGTGTCCTCCCAAAACCAGGAAGTGCCGACACCTGGGGCTTCCGTAGCTTTGAGGGCTGCATTTCATTCTGCAGTCTCCTCCTGGCTGCCCCTTCTTGGGCCACCCCCCCAGCCCGGTGCACTCACCCATGTTTACCCTGGGACCGCCCTTTCCCATGTATACAGACGTGAGCCGTTCATCAGTGGGAAGAGTCGGGACAATCAAAAATTCAGATTCTCAAGGATCTCACCATCTCAGTTGCTACACAGGGAGGACAGAATCGCTACGCACAGAAACTTCAAAGAAATTCTTAAAAACGGGCTTACAAAGAAGAGCAACAGAGGTGACCTGGGATAAACAAGCAGGTTAGGAACAATTTTAGCCTTTTGGCCAGAAGCGCCACCTGCCAGTCATTCCCCTAGGTGACACACACAGAGGGAAAGAGGAGAGGCACCTGATCCCTGTTCTCCAGCGCTCTAGAAAACATGGCATTGTTCCTTTGGCCACACACATGAGCATCTACAAGAAAGTGCTATTGCAGACAGCAAGGCAATGGGCACTGTTCACAAAGGAATGCCCATCAGCGTTACCAGGGCAACACTGGAAGGGTCTAGAGTGTGACCTGGCATGCTGCTAGCACTGTTGTAGGAGTTAAAGGTGAGATTCGTGCCCGGAGAACCGATGTATATGCAGCATATTACACTCAGAGCCGAGACGGCTTCCTGAGATGTGTGAAGGAAGATGATCAGAAAAAGGAGGAAGTCAGAGAGAGAAGTACCTGGTTCGTCTGAAGCGCCAGCCTGCTCTGCCTGGAGAGGCCCACTGCGTCAGAACCAAAGGAAAGAAAGCGGAGCTGCCGGAACCCATTCCCTATGAATTCATGGCACAGTAAGTGCAGAGAGAGAGACAGAGAGAGAGAGAGACAGAGACATCTAGACTATAAAATGATGACTTTAAAACTTTCAGCACATTCAGTTTTGGTTGGCTCAGGCAGAGCTGAGGGTCCAGAGATTTGCCAGCAGCTGACCAGAGAGTGTCGGGTGCCAGGGAGGGCTCAGGGCAGAGGGAGTGGACAAAGACCGTCACATGCAAGGGTCCTGTGCTCACCTAGTGGGGGCAGCAGCAGGATCCCCAGCCAAGGCTACAGACTGAAGTCCTTGTTCTTGCTAGCTCTCAAGACTTATCACAGAACTATAATTAGGACAACGTAGCCCAGCTGGCCCTCGGTATCCATGGTTTCCACATCCACAAAGTCAACCAACCACAGACAGATTAAACAAACTGCATCAGGACTGAACACGCACAGACTTTCTTCTTGCCATTATTGCCGACACAGTGCAGTATAATCATTTGTATCAGGTATTGCTAGTAAGCTAGAGAGGACTTAAAATACACAGGAGGATGGACGCAGGCTCCATGCAAACACTGCAATGTTCTACTTAAGGGACTTGCACATCTGTGGATTTTGGTATCTATGTAGAATAGTTGAACCAAGCCCCCTCAGACACCAAGGGAGAACTGTATTGGTAGATAAAAAAAAAAGAGAAGAGATTCACGTAACAGGAAAATATGCAAATAAATATTAGAACTTGATGCATGATAGGCAAGGTGAAATAAATTTTTTTGGAAAAAATGGACTAGTAAGTAATGCTAAAATACCTACTTATTCATATAAGATGAATATGCTAATGTCAGAGATGTGGACCAATGAGGACTCTAAGACATTCCTAATGAGAGCCAAAATTGGTACAACTGCTTGGAGAAATGATGTGGCACCACCATCGCCTTCTTGGGAAGCTCTTGCCACAAGCACCACGAGACAAAGACACAGGTGCCCGTTCTGACCGGCACTGTCACTGACAGCAAGAATCCAGGACCTACCCCAGTGTCCTTCTGTGGAGGAAGGGAAGAATACGCCATGGTGATACACACATGGAACATTCCAGAACAGTGGCGATATATGAATTATGACTATGTTGAACATGGACTAATCTTAGGATAGTAATTAGTAAAAACCTACATAGAATATGATGCCATCCTCATAAAACTAAAGAAGAAACAGCGACACCAAACAATATTGTATTGAAGCATAATTAAATGATTAAAAAACAATAAAGGAACTAAAAACACCAAATTCAAGTTGGTGGTTCCCACTGCTGGGGTAGGAGAGGCAGGTGTGCAGGAATGAGTGATGTCCCAGCAAGCTCCAGGTGCTCATCTTCTCGTTCTGATTTACAACCTAGAAATATCCAACTGCTATGTCCATTATCACCTCAAGAGATAGGAAATGGAAATGAAAGAATACACAACGTAATTTGGAACTAAGTGAAGGGCTGTCTCTCAAGATAGCGAGACCTGCCAGAGGAGCCGAGTGAGTGAGGTAGGGTGGAATTGACCAGGAGCGAAGCAATAGGCCAAGTTGGCAGACGAGGAGTTACAGAAGGTGACCGGGTTGGGAAGCTGGCATTTGGCCCATCACTAGGAAAAGGCAACAGTCGTAATAAATGCCATTAGGATAACTGTTCATCCCTACAGAACCATCACAAACGCCTTATCATTCACAAACGGGACCTGGAAAACCTCAAACTGAAACGTAGGACCATGCACATTTCAGCTGAGAACGTAAGGGACTGTCCTTACAACCCTGGGGAAGGGAAGGGAACGCCTCGTCACTGGTGGCGTCCACATGGGGATTTGCCCACCTGCTGCACTTTGTCTGTAACTCCCAGATCTGCACTTGCGATGCTCTGGCAGCTAGTGGCCGACGGCAGCACTCTGAGCTGCCCGACACACACGCTGCTGGCCGAGTCCCAACAAGGAAGGTACTCTCTGGCCTCCTCCTTCACTCGAGACCGTAAGCTAGCGTCCTCCTGGAGGTCCGTGTAGTTCCAGCTCTCCAGTTTGTGTTTTTTTACTGGTGATGTCGCTGCTGAAAAGATTGTCCAAAAGCACCGCTAGCTAGCGTCTAGTGCCCCTAAGCACGAGGAGAGTGAGACGCCCCAGGCAGGGAAAGTCTGTGTGTCCGAAAGCTTCATCCAGACCCAAGACGGTGCGGGTGGCTGTGAGTTCAATGTTACTGAGTCATCAGTGCATATTAAATAGGGCGTCTTTAAACACTCACATGGAAAGCAAGGTTACAGATTGACTGACTCATGAAAAACTGTGGCCAGAAGCTCCAAGGAACCTAACCCTGTATTTCCCCTAGGAACAATGATAGTTCACTGTTCATTAAGTCAATGTTTGTGGCAACTTAATAAAACATAATTACTGTGGATAACGACAAGTGACTGTATTGATTAAGGATGACATAAATGGCACAGACCGTAGGGCAAATGATTGATAAAATCAGCTATACAGAAGTATTACAGCTTGTCTGCGGGAAAGGACATCATTAAAAAGTTTGTACAGGGGCTGCCGCTATGGCATAAGGGGATAAAGCCACTGCCTGCAGTGCCAGCATCCCATATGGGCACCAGTTCGAGTCCCAGCTGCTCTACTTCTGATCCCGTTCCCTGTCAATGTGTCTGGAAAAGCAGTGGAGGATGGCCCAAGCCCTTGGGCCCCTGTACCCACAGGGGAAACCCAGAAGAAACTGCTGGCTCCTGGCTTTGGATTGTCGCAGCACCAGCTGTTGTAGCCATTTGGGGAGTGAACCAGTATATGCAAGAGCGTTCTCTCTGCCTCTCTGTAGCTCTGCCTTTCAAATAAATAAAAATTAATCTTTTTAAAAAAACAGCTGTACAAGTTAGGTTCAGACAGTGAGGACCCATCTGCAGTATGTACAATCACAAGAAGATCAGTATTCAGAAGGTGTAAGAAGCTCCCAAGGACTAATAAAAAGACAGACCAAGATGGAAGTGGGAGACCCAGACAGAGTTCCTGGCTCCTGGCTCCGGCTGGGCCCAGCCCCAGACAATGCACCACTTGGGGAGTGATTCAGCAGATGGAAGATCTGTCTCTCCCTGTCTTTCAAACAAGTAAATAATCATTAAAACAAAAGGGTCACGGAAAATGTGTATTAAGAAAAACGTATGCATGGATTTCCAAACTTTTTGCACTAAGACAAATGTATCTTTTAATCCAGTAAGCTTTAGAAGCCCCCTCCTACTCACGCAGAAAAAGCTGCAAAGCGGAGCAGTGGGGGAGGGGTAACAAGCTGCAGCTCCGAGAGGACAGAGCATGCTTCCTCTCTGTGCACAGGATGGGCCCAGGGGAGTCGGCTGTGTCGCTTTCCACGCCACTCTGTGCATGCTAACTACTGCTAGTCAGCGCAAAGTGCCCAGAGCAAGCTCCCCAGGGGTGTTAGAGACACCGCGATGCCTCTCTAGCAGTGAGCCTGGGGAAGACAGCAGTGGCAGGTGGCAGGTGGCAGGTGATGGAAGGCCAGGGAAGGAATAATCTCTGTGCGCAGGTCAAGCACCCCAGCGAGGAGTGGAAGAACTTCCGGGAAGGAGCAAGGGCAGGGAGCTGGCGACGCAGAGGAGGAGCCACATCACCAGGACTGCCGGGAGCGGGGGACCCTCAGAGCTGGGCTGCACCTGCCCACCCTCCACTCCTCCCTCTCCTGGGGACTGCTCCTTGGCAAACCCAACCCGACCGACAGGATGTAGCCATCAGTCCTGAGGGGCAGAGCAGGGCCCACAGGACACAGAGTTGATGGGAGAGGCACACAGAAAAAAGTGACCAGTAATCAGCCCACCTCTCTGTCCAGCTGTATCGATGATACATTAAAGCTTTTAACATAGGGGTCTCCTATGTGCTTTGCTACTTGTGCTTTCAATTGCACATGCTCAACCACAGTCCAAAAATATTCTATGGCAAGTTATAAACCTCATCAATTTCGATACACTACACTGCAACACTGTTTCGATATAGTATACTGTTATCACTGTTCTGTTTTAGTATTAGTCGCTCATCTCTTACTAGGTCTATTTATAAGCTCAGCTTTATCATAGGTATGCGAGTCTCGGCAATAAAACACTGCTCACCTACCGTTTCGGGCTTCCAAGGGGTACCTTCGGACAGACTCCCCCATGGCCGGGATGGACCTCTGTACAGTGTTCGTGGAGCCCCAGATGTGTTACCACTTGCACACAAATGAACACCTGCTGTGTAGCAAAGGAGTGCAGAGGAGAATGTGCCCGCCCTAGGATTCTCTTCCTACCTGTCATCCATCCACCTAGCAATCGGCCAGCCAGTCTGTAAATTATTTACAGTGGTCAGGTATTGCTACTGTACAGCAAAATGCTCCTTGGGTTCTTTTTAAATCAATGAAGTATTGAGAAAAAGCCTTAAAATTTACTGTACAAAATTCTTTGCAGAGTAATGGTGGGAGTTGGCCGAAACTCTCAGGAATCGAGAATCTACGTTTCATCAGCCTTAACACTACACGTTTCCTTCAAGAAATACCACGGCTACATAAAAACAGATGACAGAAACAAAATTAAAAACACCAGATGACAAATTTTTAAAGCCAATCTGCCGGCAGGAGAAGCTGGACTGGCGAGGATCCGCTTCAGTGTTTCATTCTCCAACACAACGACTTTGAATTAAATGCTCTGAAAGAACAGGAACAAGGAGGCCAACCGTGTGGCACTGGTGACATCAGCTGCGATTGGGACGAGACAGCCACCTCCATGCAAGGCTGCTTCCCACAGAGCTGCTGGCTATGGGGTGAGCGTGTGTGCCCTGTGAGCACCCCCACAACTGCTGGGTGCTCAGGCAGCACCAGGCAGCAGGTGGGTTCCTCAACCCCAGGCCAGGAGTGCAGCCACCAGGGCTCCTGCACTGCACCTGCTGTCATGGCAGCTTTGCCAGGCTGGAGATCCCTCTGCCTTGGGAATAGAGCAGAGTGTGATGTTCCTGCGTGTGTATCTATGAACTGTGTGTGTGTGTGTGCATAAGATGCTGTACAAACAGACAGGTTTTGCCCAGGGGAACACGACATGGGTGTTAGAAAAGGAAGGCAAGGAATGCCCGACTTCCAGGCCTGATGGTGCCAAGGTGTGAGGTCCGGGAGTGTGGGGAGAGCGACCTGAGATGCACTGTCCGCACCTGCTGGAGAGCGAGACTCCGCACCCCATGGACGGCCGCAGGGCCTGGGGCAAGTAAGAGGGGCATGGGGCCTGTCAGGGTGCAGGGAGCCTGGAGGACTCTCTGCATAAGGCAGGGGACAGGGTGCAGGTGACACCATGGGACACAGACCGCGCCAGCGACATGAGCCCACCCAAGCAAACCCAGGAGCCCCCGGAGCAGCATGTGGCCACCGACCCTGAGGATGAGACCCAGGGAGGATGGGGTGGAAGTCTCCAGATCTCACCCCAGGACAGCAGGAGGGGCACAGGCCTCCCCAAGGGCCGGGGACATCCATACTGCACAGGCAATGAAGCTCCGACGGTGAGAAAATCACTTGTAAAGACTGAAAGTGGGGTAGGCATTGTGACACAGTGGGACAAGTCCTTCTGCGTGCCTCCGGCATCATTTCCTGGAGGGCCTGGGTCAAGTCCTGGCACCTCTGCTTCCCATCCAGCTCCCTCTAATGCACCTAGGAGGCCGCAGGTGATGGTCAAGTGCTTGGGGCTCCTGTTGCCCACAGGAAAGACCTGGATGGAGTTCCTGGCTCTCGGCTATAGTCTGGCCCACTCCTGGGTGTTGTGGGCATTTGGGGAGTGAACCAGTGATTGGAAGATATCTCTCGCTCTCTCTCTGTTGTGTGTGTGTGTGTGTGTGTGTACGTGTCTTACTCTGTCACTCAAGTAGATGAAAGTAAATAACCATTAAAAATAATAAAAACTACAAACAGGAAGTGACCAGAAGACTGCAGAACGTGCCCGGGCCGGGCCATTATGGAGGGGTTCCAGGCCCGGTAGCAGGAGGCACAGTGGGTATCCTGGCAGGAGGCTCAGGCCACAGGTGCAGGAGCTCCGACGGCTGGCACCCATGCGCGGGAAGGCGGGGCAGAGGGTCAGCCCTGACCGTGAGGACCCTCACACTGCCCCAGATCTCCTACTCAGGATGCTCCTTAGGGGCCCCACTGGAGGCTGCAGGAGCACATGGCGGGGAGGGGGTTGGGGGTGGGGGCCGAGCTGTTGTGTTGGAGCACCCAGAACTGACCGAGACACTGAGCTTTGCTACCTCCTACCCTCAAAACCACCCAAAAAGCCATTCACCCTCTGATTCCAGAGCCTGGTGTCCTCAGCACTGGCACACCTCAGGTTTCTCGGGGTGCAGGTGCACCTATGCCACTCCTGCTGCAGAACCACCCTGTCTCCCATCCCAACAGCCACGGTCAGTCTCCCCCGTGTGTTGCGGAACAGCCTCAAGCCCTGAAAGTGACATCTGGGCTGCAGGAGCTCGTCTCGCTCCAGGACTCCAGGGGAATCCGGCACTGGTTAAAATAACGATGGCCCAGGAGGCATCGCCTTGGCTGGCACGTGGAATGATTTGCAAGGAAAATCAGACACCACGAGCTTGCTTACGGAACAGCCATTCGGAATCTTTTTTCTCGTTAAAATGCTCCAGCTCTCCCTTACCCCGAACACGAAGGTCTAGAAATCAGTATTGACCAAGGTGCACAATGGCTCTTGACGGACTTCAACTACTCTGCCTCGCTCCTCACAGCAGGTGAAGCCCCCAGACACACAGTGGAGTGGAAGGGAGTGGGCTCGTTCCTGAAACAACCCTTAACGTGTCTCTTTTGCTCAGGGACGGAGGGCCAATGAGAGCCAAGCCTGCTGTAAAGAAAATCTCAGCACTGAAGGAACCAATTAGTGGACCCCATAAATCCACAGTCTAATGCCTGGGGACCAATTTGGATTTGAGGAATTGGATCAAAAACAGCAAATTCTTGCCCCATCATTAGGTATCGACTTAGCATTGATTGCGAAGGACAGTAACTCAATGAGTAATTTGCTCGGGTAACTGCCATGTTAATCTAGCATCTGATCAGCACCTTGCTTTTTTAATTCCACAGGGCTGAGCCCCAGAGCAGGGGACAGAGTGTGACCTCCAGTGTCCGATGCTCTGGGCCAAGTGAGCACCATCAGCCAGCCTGGGACAGGGAGCAAGGTCTTGTGGGGAGAGCCACAGGGTGTGCACAGGGTGTGCAGGGAACCAGGGGGGCCTCCAGGGGGAGGTAGCATTTGGTATGGAGTTGGGGGGCAGACAGTGGCTACAGAGTCATCTGTAGGAGTTGCACGGGGGCCAGGTGAGGGAGCTGTGGGAAGTGAGGACCCACAGCAGGGCTACCTGTCTCTCAGCGACTGTACGAGGGGTGGGGCCTGCACTCCTGGGGAGGGGCCATGAAGCTGCACCTGAACAGGTCAGCGGGGATGGATAGAGAGATAACAGGTAGGAGCCACACTCTAGAGGTCCATGGGGGTGGGGAAGGGAGAGGGAGGGAGATCGTAGAGGCTAGTAGGGACCCAGGGCACTCGCCCGTCTATGAGGCCTGCATTTTCGCTGAATGGCGACGCCACCCATGAGAGGGTTGCAGCTAGCATCTCTGCATTGTCCTTGATCACCCACCCAGCACCCCTCAGCCCCAAGCCCTGGCACCCTGAACACACGGCTCTCAGGCGTGCACCTTTGGTTCTGTACCCTCTCGCCTAGACTCCTGACCCCAGGCTGTGGGTGCTCCCAGAGCTGGGGGGCACCTGCTTCGGTGGAGGTGAGCTTCCATCCCTCCCAGGGTCCAGTCCACTGAGGGGCTGGAATCTGTGCTCCTTCTTCTGCCTGCCTGCCTCCCTCCCACGGCGGCTTCCCTCCTTCCCCTGCTCTCTCTGCAAGCCAGCTCCCTGGTCACTGTCCCTGTTGTGTCCTTCTGCCCTCCTGCCCCAGCCTGGGAAAGGGGCTCACCGGCCCTGCTCAGCAGGTGTGTCCGCTCCTGGGCCAGTCAACCATGGCCAACCAAGAAGGTGGAGTCTGAACAAACCTGGGCGACATGGCAGCACCTCCTCGGGGCCGGTACCATCTGGCACCCTTGCTTCTGAGTGACTGTGACGGAAAACAACACTGAAGCCTGTCCCCTACCAAAGCCCCTGACCCTTCCGTCCCTCCCTGCACGGGGAGCCCTCGGCCAGGTTCTCTCATCGCTGGGGGTGTGCCTTGAACATTTCGTCATCTGTGAAGCAAGGCTTGGCTCTGACTTCTGACAGTGAAACAGGTGCACACCCGGCGGGGGAGGGGCTGGCAGAAGGAGTGCTCCCCTCCTGCACCTGTGGGAGGGCTGGGTCCTTGCATCCTGGATTTGATTTCAGTCAACTCAGATGTACCTATAAATCCAGCCCTGGGCACCAGAGGCCCGACAAGACCTAAACAAGTAACACAGTCTTCAGTAGAGATCCTGAAGCATTTTCATGGCATTATCCAGCTTAAAAACGAGCCTGCTGCAGACGGACTGAATTCTGGGTTCCTTCCGCAGTGGCCTGGGCAGGGCCAGATTGAATGATTTCATGGGCCTTGAACAGCCACAGACGGATGTTCCCCTATCCTGGTAAAGATCAACGCACGGATGAATATGTTCATCGGTGGTCAGTTTCCAAAGAGACTTACATGGCAGTGAATACTGTGAGAGTGAACCTCGCTCAGTCTCTGGGTATTTGGAGGTCACCCGTTTCCCACGGGGCTTTGGCTCGCTCTGAGTGCTCACGCCCCCTTGTCTGCAGCCACATTGTGCTCCCGGGTACCAGAACCTTCTCCGGACTGCCTGGCCTGGAATCCCAGCTCCACTTTGACCTTCTGCGTGACCTTGGGAAGCTACCTCTTTTCCACACATGCCCCAAGTGTCAGCTCCCCGCTGTGCACTGGGCCATGTGTGGCACATGGCGAGACCCAGCATTAGCACTGGGAAATGCACCTGTCTCTCGAGTCTCTGGGTCTCACGGCATGCGGGGGCACAGGACGGCACTGGTGATTCCAAGACATTCAGCCAAGGACACCCTGTGCGGTCTAGGCACAGCGTCTGGGGTCACTCCATCGCCCGGCTCCTCAAGGTGACAGTTCTGCCGTCCGTCCGCCCTTCCTTGTCTTGCCTCGGTCTGTCTCTGGAATCTTCCGCCCCAGAGCCACTGGTTCCAGGCTGGGTGGGGTTGTGTGTGAGGGAAAGCACTCTGATGAATGTCCAGGCAGATTAAGAATGAAGCTGAAAAGAACGAGAGCTCTCTGGGGAAGAGGAGGAGGAAGAGGCAGAAGCGATGTTAAGATGTCTATGATGCCGTTAGCCCTGGGCCTCCCGAGGGCCTGGTCTGTAACCAGAGGCAACACTTCCTGTCTGGTCACTGAAACAGTCACACTGCCCTTAAAGGGACAGGTGTGTCTCTCATCCCAGCTTCCAGACTGGGCATACTTTCCCTTCCAGGCCCTGGGTGGCTGTGGCTGATGGGGGTTCACCGGGCCTGACCCTGGGAGAAGGACCCCCACAATGCACCTGCGTTAGATGCTGGAGAGAAGGAGCCAGCAGGCGGGGCACGTGTGGTCTCCCTTTGCCAGAGGAGCCCCCAGGAAGAGTGGCACAGGTAGGGCAGGGGCCCGGAGTCCTCACCTTTACAACAAGGGCCTTGCAGAGCCCACAGAGCGAGCCCTGGCTGACGGGCAGCGCCACGCACAGATCGGGGGTCCGGGCCCCAGGAGGCTCTGGCACTTCTCTTTCTGTCCCTTGCCTCCTGCTCATCAGGCATTGCCAGTGTCACCTCTGAAATACACTGGCCCACCCCCCCTTATCTGCAACCGACACATTTCCAGACCCCCAGTGGATGCCTAAACCCATGGGAAGGAAGTGCGGAACCCTACAGACGGGAAGTACTCACAAAGTTCATGGAAAATACGTATCATGAAAAGCTCTGCATGCATTTCAAAGTTTTTGCACCGAAATCTGTATTTTTCAATTGCATTTGCTATGACCTTTTTGCGGTAGCCCCACCCCCTGTGTGTGACTTCTCTTGGGTCTGTCCGAAGGGCCAGCATCACTACGCTGTGCTTGGAAGCCACTACTGAGTGAAACAGGGTTAATGTGCCTAAGTACTGCTTGAAGCAGCTGACCGGACAGCCTCTGCTGGAACGGGGCTGCTCAGATTCTGAAACATGTAGGCCAGCAAGGCGCGCGCCGCACTATGACCCGACTGCAACCTGCGCACCAAGGTGCCAGGAGACACGGGCTGATGGTTTATTTATTTGCACTTGGCTTTCACCATGGCGACACCTCGAGTTCAGGAATTGACTCTTTGCTCGGCGGCCTCCCTGCCTCCTTCCGTGCCTCCCTCCAGGCACATGGATCGGGTCCACAGTCGCAGCAAACAACTGAAAAGTGGACAGCACCTGGAGGGCCCGCCCACACGCAGCCTGTAGAGTGGGACAGAGAGGGTCCCAGGTGCTGGAGAATGTAGGATGCTTCCTCCAGGGCTGGAGGAGACAGCATTGGAGCAGGAGCAGAAGCAGAGGAGGAGGAGGGGTGAGGCAGGCAGGGCAGGTGGAGGGGGTGGGGACAGTGACACTGGCAGAAGGACCAGCCAGGGCACAGGCCTGCGTGAGGGAGCAGTGAAAGCAGCAGGGAGCAGCAGGCCTGCAGGGGGAGGCAGCACAGGGCTGGAGCCTGCTGGGACCCTGAGGGACCGGAGTGGTAGTCAGCGAGGGGGGCAGAGACAGGAGCTGATGGGCTCATCGTCCCTGCAAGTTTCCCTTGAGGGGAAACACACTGTGTGAACGCAGCTGTCTCACCAACTCCAGGTGCCTGGCGAGCCGGTCGCCATCTCAGGGCACTAGGGCGACAGGCCTGGAGAATGCGCCTGTCCTGCCCAGAGTGTCCACACTGCTCTTTCCTGCCCCTATGTGTCGGCTGGGCTACATGTCAGGCTGCCTCCTCCCCAAGGCCGCTGGGCTCTGCTTGCCCCGGAGCTGGGGAGCACCAGGAGGGGAGCGGGGCCCTGGTCAGCTCACCCTGGCCATCGCTCCCTACCCAGCCAGCCCACTAAGCGTCTGCTGAGTCCTGCCGGCCCCTCCCTCCCGCAGAGCAGGGAAGCCCGTTCCTGGGTGGTCTGGAGATGCCTGCAGTTCCCAGGGGCCAAGCAGCCTCCCTCGGAGCTCTTGCACGACCCTTGTTGAATCGAGTGCCTCCTTATCCGAGCTGGGGTTTGTTTTCCCTCGATGCAAAGGACCACAGGGACACAGAGGACTTGCTCAGCAGGGGCAAAGTCTCGCTGAAATTAAATCGATACCTACTCAACATCAGCTCGTCTTGCAGCCGAGAGGTTCTGTCTTGTGTCTCGCGAAGAGAAGAGCAGTGGTCTTGGGATATTTGGCTGTTTGCTGGAAAAGCTTGGCTGTCATCTTTGCAGAATGGAACGATTCACCCAGAGCCTGTGCCTACCACGTGGCCTGTAGACACGCTTTCTACGGGATGTTATATTTGCTAGGACGTGTGTATGGGAAACTGCACCTGTTCTCTTAGGCTTAGGTTTGAATTTAAGACGCTGGATTTACTCCCCAAGCTTGTGATAAACACCCTTCCGGCTGGTATGGCAATGGCCTTGCTTTGGCCAGCTCAGCCTGTGAATACACTGTCTAGATATTCTTGCTGGTCTGGATTATTTCCAGACCCTCAATATCGCTTTCCCCCTGCACAGTGCAAGACCCCAGGAGTCCTACACAGGCTCACAATTCAAGTTTCTCTTTTCTGCAAGAGAACAGGGTATGACAGATACTTAGGAGGACTTGGGTACTGACAGGCAGGATTGGGAATTAGGGGGAAAGAGCAGTAAATTCCGGTCTGAGCAACAGGAAGTGTGGGTTGAGTCATTTGAGTCTGGGGTGTCTAAGGCCCCACGTGCAGGTGTGCAGCGGGCAAGGCAGAGATCTGGGCCAGCACAGAGATGAGGAAGGACTCGGTGGATGCACATGAACTTGCCCACGGAGGGCGTGCTCAGTAGGAGAGAGGAGAATCTGGATTAGGACCCAGAAGCAAAAGGAGGAAGAGAAGTCTCCGGAGATGATCGGAACGAGACCTAAGATAAGGACGGAGGTCAAGAGCAGGTGGAGAAATGGACAAATCCATCACTGTGGTGAAGGTCTGAACACCTCTGGCTGAACGAGTCCAAGAAGGAACTGGTTAGCGAGGACCCACAGGAGCCAAACACACCAGATCTGACAGACACACGCCACATGCACAAGAGGGCTTCTGGAGTATCTTCCGACATATACCTGTACCTAACCAGACATACGGGACTTTTTACAAAAACTTGCTATTAGCTTGTACACAAAGCAAATTTCAACCAACACCAATGACTTGGTGTCAGATATGCTGTAGTCAGGTTACCTAAATATAGTGCGATTCAATGTGGTATGAATAACAAAAAAGTAACCAAGAAAACCCTACATACATCCGCAAAATTCAAAACATACTGCTCCACAAGCCAGGGACTGAAAATAAATCATAATGAAAGTCAGAGGAACCTCAGAATGGATAAAAATTTACTAGACATAAAAAACCTGGGGTATATGCTAAGAAAGGCCTGTGAAGTCTTACCTGCTTATAAAAGCAAAGAAGACTGAAACTTAGTAATACAGTGCACAACCCGAGAAGTAAAAAAAAGAAAAAAAGAATTTGGGAAGAAGGAATAAAGGGAGATGAGAGCAGAAATGAATAAAACATGAACCAAAGTAACCACAGATGAATCAACACACCTACAGCTTGCTTAAAAAAAAAAAAAAACTGATAAAATAGACAAGACCCTGGAAAAGCTAACAAAAGAAAGGAAATTTAAAAAATCAGGAATGAAAACAGCCATAACCATAGGTAGAATATATACATTAATTTTTTCACATCAATGAATTTGAAAACCTCAGAAAATGAGAATCCATTCCCCCCGCTAAATAATATATACAAAACTGTCTCAAGAAGAAAGAAGAAACCCAAGCAGACTATTGTCAATTGAACTAGAACTTTAACCATCTACTGTCCACAAAGAGAAGTTACCATCATACTCAAGCGATTTTTACAAGTTTTACCAAACATTCAGTCCAAGAAATGGATACATTTAGTCTTACAAAAATGTGGTTTTCAGAGGAAAAAAGAGGGGAATGCTTCTCAATTCATACCTTAAGGCCACTGTGAACTGAAAAAGTAAAATAAAACACAACTAAGGAAGTGCAATATGGAAAAGGGAGCGTTTGAAGCATGTGGTTTACGAATGATGGCGAGAAAGCCTTCCCAGAATGCAAACAGCTTCCCCTCAGCGTGCCCAAACACTGCGACTGCTTTATCTCAGAAATGCCAGAACGATTTTACATAAGAAAATCCAGTAATGTAGTTCATGATATTAGCAGAATAAAATTATGTATGGGTGACTATGGATGCACACATGCTTATGTGCCTATCTCAACAGATGCAGCATTTGCTAAAAGTTAAAACTCTTTCATAGAAAACTCTTAGAAGACTGGGAATAAAATGGGATTCCCTCCACTTGGGAAAAAGACACTTAGTACCAAAATTTTCACAGACATCATTCTTATTTATTAAACAATTTCCTTTAACATCAGGAACCTAACAAGGATGGCTGCTGGCTCAATTTCCAAGTATCATTGTGCTGGAGGTCCTACCCAGTGCACGAAGACAGGGTGATCTAAGGAAAACAAACAACCAATGTCAAGACTGGAAAGGAAGAAGGTGGTTATGATACTCATATACAATGTAACCTTCTAGACAGAATAAAATCCCAACAATCCAACAGGCAAAATGTTAGAAGAAGTAGAATTAGTAGTCACTGGATGAACAGAGAAAGGGAATGGATTTTTAGCCATAAAAATTTAAAATAAGAAAATATAACTTTTTTTTTTATTTGAGAGGCAGAGTTAGACAATGAGCGAGAGAGACAGAGAGAAAGGTCTTCCATTCCGTTGGCTCAACCTCCCCTCCAATAGCTGCTACGGCCAGTGCGCTGCGCCAATCCGAAGGCAGGAGCCAGGTGCTTCTCCTGGTCTCCCATGCAGGTGCAGGGCCCAAGCACTTGGGCCATCCTCCACTGCACTCCCGGGCCACAGCAGAGAGCTGGACTGGAAGAGGAGCAACCGGGACAGAACTGGCGCCCCAACCAGGACTAGAACCCGGGATGCCGGCACCGCAAGCAGAGGATTAGCCAAGTGAGCTGCTGCACCGACCAGCAAATGTAACTTTTAAAGTCCATACTTTTCCAACAGCAGTAAAACCATGATACCTAGGAATATATCTTACAAGACGTTTACAATGTATACTAAAAATTGTACCTTTTTAAAATTGAAAAACATAACAGAAGTCTAAACAAAGTAGAAAGGTACACCAAAATTCCCATTCTCTCCAAGTTAAACTGAAAACACAATGCAGTGACCAACAATGGTTTTAAGAGGAATGGATGGAGAGAAAAGGACAGAGAGTGAAGACACGGACAGCCCACAGAGGACCGAGAATAACCAAGACAGTTCTAACCAAGAAGGAGTGAGGCTTACCCCACCAAACGCAAAGCTAATTAAAAACAACAACAACAACAACAACAACAACAACGCAGGGTTTACTATGATGTGGTAGTGGCCAAGAGGCGAGCCGGACATCAGTGAAGAGCAGAGACCTCAGAAAGGGGCACCTCCAAGTGCAGACACACAGAATGGAGCTGGAACAACTGAAGATCATCTACACACACGAAATAAAGATCCATGGCTGGGGGCCGGGGCTGTGGCGTAGTAGGCTAAGCCTCCGCCTGTGGTTCTGGCATCCCAGACGGGTGCCGGTTCATGTCCCGGCTGTTCCTCTTCTGATCTGGCTCCCTGCTAATGGCCTGGGAAAGCAGTAGAACACAGCCCAAGTGCTTGGGTCCCTGCACTCGTGTGGGGGACTCGAAAAAAGCTCCTGGTTTCTGGCTTCCGATTGGTGCAGCCCCGGCCATTGTGGCCATCTGGGGAGTGAACCAGAGGGTTGAAGACCTCCCTCTCTCCCCCTCTCCCTCCCTCCATATGTAACTCTACCTCTCAAATAAATAAAATCTTTAAAACATTTTAAACAATCGGTGGCTCTCACCACTCAGAAGATCAAACTCCAGTGAGATAATGAGCTAAACACAAACAGCAAAGCTTGAAAGCTTACAGAACATATGGGAAAGTATTTCTTAAGATGCAACATTAAAAAGACACAGGAAAGAGGGAATGAATTTGCCTCTATTAAGACTAATGACTTCTCTATGACAAACGATGCTCCAAAAGACATTAAGTGACAGTTCACAGATTTTTTATGACAAAAGGCGATTATGTTGAAAGAGGAACAGATAACCTTAACAGGGAGAGACAAAACAGGCAAGTCACAGATGGGAAACACAATGGCCACTAACCACAGGAGAAGCCTCATAGCACTGAGAAGCAAGCACACCTCTTCCATGGCCCACGGCACCTGAGCCTCTGGAGTCAGTGTGCAGCTCGATGGGAAAGGGCTCGCAGGTGCTCGTCCCTCCCCACCCCGTCAGCACGTTGCCAGAGAAAACCCAGCAGCGCTCACCTGCTGCCAGGTGCACCTGCCGCTTCATCACAGTGCCTGCCACGCTGCAAAACCACGCCCATCAACATAGCACAAGTGTCTCCAAAAATTTCCATGGAAAATGGGTATCATGGGGAGAAAAAGGCATGGATTTCAAAAAGTTTTTACACCAAAATAAACATCGTTTACTTCCATTTCCCCATCAACTTGTGGAGGTACCCTCATATAAGCAAGCTGCGGATTAATTATTCAAGGAAACTTGACACAGAAGCTACGAAGAATGAAAGTGACCCATGTCTACAGGGATAAATACCAAATTCACGACGGTGGGTGACAACACGAGTTCGCTCGCGGGTCCAGTTGTGTCAGCTTCTACATAAAACTTCAGCAAATGTAGGCAACTGTGCAAGGGAATGACAGATGCGGTGTCGGGATGCTGGCTGTCTCAAGAGGGCAAGTCAGCAGGGGTGGGAGTCAGATGGCCCTGTAGCAATAAAGAACACTTCTCATTTAAAGAACAGATGAGAGATAAATATTGGAAATAGAGTAGGAAAAAATTTGGGGTCTTCAAAAGGCTCATGGAAGGTGCATTTTGTGAAAAATTATGCATGGATCTCAAAATTGGTTTTGCACCAAAATATACTTATTTTAAAGTTCTACCTTCTCACAAACTTTCCAAAGTCCCTTCCCATTTATGATATTGTTCTTTTCTACTGAATAAGTTAAGAGTAAAGCAGTCAGCTCTCAGGTACCAGATGCCAGGACCAGGCCTGCTGAGGGCACCATGGGTCAGCTGGACAGAAGCGGCTCCTGTGGCAGGGGCCGTGGCACAGGGGGTTAAGCTGCTGCCTGGGATGCTTGCATCCCATATCAAAGGGCTGGCTCGAGTCCCGGCTACTCTGTGATTCCAATCCAGCTCCCTGGTAATGCATCTGGCAAACAGCAGATGATGGTTCAAGTACTTGAGTTCCTGCCACCCACAGGGAGACCTGGATGGAGCATATGGCTCCTGACACTGGCTGGGCCCAGCCCTAACTGTTGTGGGCATTTGAGCAAGGAACCAGTAGACACAAGATCAGGCTTTTTCTTTTTCTCTCTCTTTCAGATAAATGAATACATCTTTAAAAAAAACACTCCTGGCCATCTGCTGATTTGCCACAATTCTTCATACACTACTGTGTCTGTCTCCTGAGAGGTGGGTCACGGTGGTAATGGGGAAGGCACCAGATCTGCCTCCTGTTCTGAGAATGCACCTGCGCACTCTAGAGCCTAGATTTCCTCGTCTCTAAGATGGGAGAAGTCAAGTCTGCCTCACTGGCCTCACCGGCCTTGCTGGGCTGGGCTGGTCGTGGTGAAAACAGCAAAAGGCACTGAGAAAAGCCGGGCAAACCGGTTCCCCCAACGGCCACACAGAGAGGAACAAGGAGTCACCCATCAGAACCTGTGAGCCAGGGGTTCCGGGACCCCCCTGCAGATTCTCGACCCCTTCTACAAAACGGAGACGCATTCTCATATCAACTTACACACATCCCTCCATATCCTTCAAAAGAATCCCCGGGCCACTGACAATAGCAACTACAACGCAAATGCTACCTTAGCAGCTCCTATACTGTATTCTTTGGGGAACAATGGTAAGAAAGGGGGCTACACACACTCAGGACGGTTGTCATTGCGGGGGTGGGGTGTTTTGCTCCTCTGTTGGTTGAGTCCGCAGGTGCAGAAGCCTTGAACGGGAAGGCTGGGCTATAACGCCATTAGATGCTCTTCCTGCCCTAAGCAGTCTCTCCCACGACTCCTGTGCCCGTGCCAAAGGCTCTGTTCCACGGCCCCTCTCAGCTTGGCCGTCTCCCCGACAGCCCTGGCATATCAAGTCGCTGGAAACGATTCTGTTCCACTCTCCGTGATTACATTACTCTGCCTCACTCAGCTGCTTATTGACCTCTGCACCACTTCCAGGGCCCTACGCCAGTCACTGCCTTCATGCCTCCTCCCCGCTCCATCTCCCTTGTCTTGGCTTTTATCCTTCCCTTCCTTGCCCGCTTCCTCTGTCACAGAAGCTCTGAACGGCCTTGAAGTACCACGGACACACAAGAACGTGCACGTGTTTACCACGGGCACACAAGAACGTGCACGTATCGCCTCATTTCGACTTGGGGGGGATTCTGTGCTTGGTTTCCTTCCCACGGCTTTGAGGCGTGTGTTGCAGTGGTCCCGTCATTCCATGATTCTCTGTCTGTTCTGATACTGATTCACAGCCCTGAAAACAACTCAGCGCTTTAAAAATTATCCCTCATCCCCAAGACTGGGCTCCACGTGGTCTTCCACGGGTGGCTATGAGTCATCGGCACAGCTTTCTCCCTGGGAGACATCGGAGTCCCTGCCGGAGTCCCTTACTTCTTGGGACATCACAGTGAAATTGGGTTCCATTACTACTTAACCTGGGACCGTCCCAGACAAACCAGGGAGCTGCTGTTCACCCCAAGGAGAACTCTTTTCTGAGACCCTGAAACCAAGACTGTGCCCCAAGTTGCAGAGATCCTGTGGCCTGAGAAAGGGAAGGGGCTATCTCTTTGTGGTCCTTATCTGTTGTTTTTTTTGTTTGTTTGTTTTGGTTTTTTTTTTTTTTTTTTTGCCAGGTAGAGTTAGACAGTGAGAGAGAGAGACAGAGAGAAAGGTCTTCCTTCCATTGGTTCACTCCCCTAATGGCCGCTACAGCCGGTGCTGTGCCAATCTGAAGCCAAGAGCCAGGTGCTTCCTCCTGGTCTCCCATGCGGGTGCAGGGCCCAAGCACTTGGGACATCCTCCACTGCCCTCCCGGGCCACAGCAGAGAGCTGGACTGGAAGAGGAGCAACCGGGACTAGAACCTGGGGTGCCAGCGCCGCAGGTGGAGGATTAGCCAAGTGAGCCACGGCGCCGGTCCCCTTGTGGTCCTTATCTGAACATGCCAAAGACTGTGGCTCCCTGCCATGGGGAGAAGAAGGGCCCACCTGTGTGGCAAGGCGCCATTTGAGTTCTGACATCTCCCCACCTGGCTGCCCTGGACCCTGCCATATCACTACATCTCCCTCATCAGTGGCTCCGGAAAAATTCTGCCCAGGAGAGGTTCCAGGCAGCCACCAACCTGGGTGGGAGGTAGGTAGGAGTGTGTATGTGCATGTATGTGTGTGCATGTGTATATATGTGTGTGCATGTGTGTTTACGTATGTGTGTGTGAGAGAGACAAGCTGTAGCCACAGTTAGCCCAAGAGGTACCTGCCCACACTGAGCTTACAATATTAAGGAGGGCAGGTGTTACTTGTAAAAGGCAAGCAAATGCAGGATTATAATTTGGGATCATTCTTACATGAAGATAAAGTATAAGGAGTTACGAGATCCACGACAGTGGCCGGCATCTGAAGCTGGGGGAGTCTTGGGGGCTGAACCCTTAACCTGTAGGGTCTGAGGCCACCCCATGTAGACAGTGTGAGCAGAGGACTGGATTGGAGAAGTCCTAGCAGGTGCCTGCTGGGGAACCTGCTGGTGTGTGGGGAAGCAGTCCCAGCACAAGTGACGTCCATGGTGTCCTTCTGAAAGGCCGTGATGAGAAACGCGCTTGGTTGTTTCCCATTTTTGGCAGAAGGGAAGCTGGAGAGGCAAGTCACAGAGGAGGAGGCCCTGGCTGGAGAGCTGGCAGGTACCCACAGGGCAGTCAGGGGGCGACCGCAAGAGAGGACCACCGTGCTGGGGTGCGCGAGCCAAGTTTTGCAGACAGGAGGTGTAGGGGCAGGAGACGCTGGTCTCTGCATGGACCATCTCCCTGGAACCATGAGTCTTCCCTGCAAAAGGAAGGAGGCCTGGGGAAAAGACCCACCCCGGGGAGACAAAGGCAAGGGCCTGGCACCCTGGAAAACACCCTGACCCCAGCAGTGAGCGGGCTCCTCCTGGACCTACCCTCTCACTCTCCTGACTGCACGTTAGGGCTGTGTGCACCTACACCAGGCCCAGGGCACTGGCATCCTGAGCGCCAGGCCAGCAAGGCCACACCCTGAGTCTCTCCACTCTGCCTAAGATGGGAAGACGATGGCACTGGTGTGAATCTGTTACTAAATATGCTAATCTGAACGTCCTGCACAAGTGTTAACTCAGCGGGCACACACAGGTCATTAGTAGAACAGCTGTCCTGTGGGACCATTTTAATGGGTGGGTGACTCTGCTCACACTAAATGGATTCAGAGTACGGACTTCAGACCAGCGCAGTATCCCAGCCACAGGGGAAAGTGGATCAGAACCAGACAGAGACAGGAGGAAACCAGGAGTGGAGATACTGTCAGCGACACGTGGGCACCACTTCTCCCACCGGGATGCGTCGTGCCCAGTGGTCTGGAGAGGCGGGTATTTGTTGACACTCCCTAACATGAGGTGCATGGTTGTTAATGCAACCAGGACAGCAGGAACCCGACAGCCTCCTCATCTCTGGCCGCATCCCAGCCAGCCAGAGGGATGGATGAGCATCGGTCAGCGTCCCCCTTTTGGACGCAGGGGTGATTTTCCTTAACCTTATGAAGATAGGACCCTTCTGCCTTGCTCTGCATGGCTGCCCCCTTCCAAAAACAGAAAAGTTGCGTCTAGCAGGAGTATGCACAGAGTGACAAGAGTGTGTGTGTGTGTGTGTGCATGCACATGTGTGATGTATGCTATCTGGTGTGTATGTGTGTGTAATGTGCATGTGTGGTGGGCGTGTGTGCACTGTGTATGCTATCTGGTGTGTATGTGTGTACATGTGCACGTGTGGTGGGTGTGCGTGCACTGTGTATGCTATCTAGTGTGTGTGTACATGTGCACGTGTGGTGGGTGTGTGTGCACTGTGTATGCTATCTAGTGCGTGTGTACATGTGCACGTGTGGTGGGTGTGTGTGCACTGTGTATGCTATCTAGTGTGTGTGTACATGTGCACGTGTGGTGGGTGTGCGTGCACTGTGTATGCTATCTGGTGTGTGTGTACATGTGCACGTGTGGTGGGTGTGCGTGCATTGTGTATGCTATCTGGTGTGTGTGTACATGTGCACGTGTGGTGGGTGTGCGTGCACTGTGTATGCTATCTAGTGTGTGTGTACATGTGCATGTGTGGTAGCTGTGTGTGCACTGTGTGTGCTATCTGGTGTGTGTGTACATGTGCATGTGTGGTGGGTGTGTGTGCACTGTGTATGCTATCTGGTGCGTGTGTACATGTGCACGTGTGGTGGGTGTGCGTGCACTGTGTATGCTATCTAGTGTGTGTGTACATGTGCACGTGTGGTGTGTATGTGTGTGCACTGTGTATGCTATCAAGTGTGTGTGTACATGTGCACGTGTGGTGGGTGTGCGTGCACTGTGTGTGCTATCTAGTGCGTGTGTACACATGTGTATACGAGGTAGCTATGTATGCAGTATGTATGTTACATGGTGTGTGTGTACACACGTGTGTACACGTGCATGTAAGGTGATTGTACATGCAGCTGTATCTCTGCCTTGCAAGTCGTGCGTGTAATGTGTGCATATGGTATTTCACACTGCAAATATGGCACGCTTTATCACAAAATGTTGGCCATCCACCTATTCTCAAAATCATTATTTCTTTAGCATGGTTAAGATTCACTCAAGATTAAACAAAGCATTTATTTTTCAGTCTCTAGGATTTTTAGGCAAGTGCCTTTTCTCCCTTATTACTTCGACTTTCTTAAACACAAAGATAAAACATCTTTAAGATAAGAAAGCACATAGACTCAATAACAATTGATTTCTTGGGAAACTTTTCTCTCCTTGCCTACTGATAAACTTTCTCTGTGTAATTTGGTTTACTGGGGCTCAATAAATTAAGCTAGGTCCATGAAACAAAAAACAGTCTTTGGCTCTGCTCTGAATCTGGATTAGGTCACTCTAGTAAAAACAGTGACATTCTTGAACATTTCACAAAGACCTGAAGTGGAACAGACACAGTGGCAGCCTGTGGGAAGCTTCTTCCAGAAATTAACAATTCTCACTTCTGTGACTTTTTCAAAAAGTCTGTTAATACTGATCAGAAAATATGTCACAATCTTGTGCTGGGTCGGACTTGGCATAGGAGACCTTCAACGCCCAAACTTCAGAGAAGTCTTTCAGCATGTTGCCATTTTATCTTATAAAAGCGCACACCCTTTCATCGAGGGAGGGGACGTGCGGGCCTGTTCTTTCAGCAACAGTGATCTCGACGGCCAAGGCCTTCGGGGAGGCAGGTATGAAAACCCAGGGTGCACCCATCTCCTGACTGCTGACAGCGAGATGCCCACAGCCAGTCCCGGTCATCAGCAGGGGGCAAGGCCGAGATGCCCACAGGACCCCTGCCATTACCAGGACTCACACAGGGACCTGGACGGAGACACCTGACCCAGTGTCTGACCCAGTGGCTGCAGTCTTCTTACCCCCACGATGACAGCTGGACAACCGGAGGCTCCGACCCTCTGTCCCTGCACCTGGGTAGATCTCTGCGTGGCACAGCGAAGCTCTGGGTCCTTCCATGCCCTCTGCCCTCACCCCTACAAGAGTGGAGCAGAAAACCTAACCATGGCATGTGGCCTTACAGTTAAGAGACCATCACCCGCCTCCAGAGAGAGCCTTGGCTGCCCTCCTGGGCTTCCATGGGAAAGAACAAGAGAATCAGGAGTGGGGTCAGTTACGAAGGTCAGAAAAGAGATGGAGAGGGGCAGGGGCTCCACACAGCCAAACGACCACCTGCTGGATGAGAAAAGCAGTATCTGCCTCATCTTCTTGATTCCAAATACCCTAGGGAATGTCAAAAACACGTGGAAAATATGGAATGAAAAGATGAATTTGTGGGGCCAGCACTATGGCGTAGTGGGTAAAGCTGCCGCCTACAGTGCCGGCATCCCATGTGGGCGCTGGTTCGAGTCCTGGCTGCTCCACTTTGATCCAGCTCTCTGCTATGGCCTGGGGAAGAAGTGGAAGATGGCCCAGGCACTTGGGAGACCTAGAAGAAGCTCCTGGCTTCTGGCTTCAGATCAGCGCAGCTCCAGCTGTTGCGGCCAACTGGGGAGTGAACCAGCGGATGGAAGACCTCTCTCTCTTTCTATGTAACTTTCTGACTTTCAAATAAATATTTAAAAAAAGAAAAAAAGATGAATTTGTGGGCAAAAAAAATTCTGAACTCCATACCTATGAAATATTTTTAAAAATGTCAAGAAAATACATATTCCGTAAATAATATGCATGGACTTCAAAAATTCTGTGTATCCAAATACATTTCCCTTTACATCCCAGTTACCGTGAACTTGTGGAAAGACCCTCCTCTTCCTCATCAGCCATGAGGATGGGCTTCTGCTTTCCCTCTGCAGGTGTCAGAGGTGAGCCCAGGAGGCAGGGAGGGTGGCGGCACCATGAGTAAGCAGTTAGGTGAACTGGAACTGACTTAATGAGGTTTAAACACAACGAAAATCAAAGAGCTCTGATTCCCAAGCCAATTATATGGGATTTCCTTAACATAAATTGACTTCATTAGATACCAAGTATGGATAATCCATAATTTAATATGGAAATTTAGATGTGGAGTGTTACTAATCAGATAAATAGAGCCTCAAATTAAACGACGGAAAAGATCAATGAACTCACTCTAATTGCCAACCCAAAAACAGCAGGCAAGAGAAGCGAATCAAAGGAACGTTCCTCTTAGTTCCTTCTTCCCTAAGTGTCAAGAACACCTTGCACTGGTGAGGAGGAGCTCTCGTGGAAACCAGACACCGGGGTAGAGCAGCCCTTTCCCACGGTGACTCCATTCCCCACCACCTGCGTTCCTTCTGGGGTCCAAGACCCTCAAGAGCAGAGAAGCAGCCCCAAGTCCCTGTGGAAGACCCCTTGCTTCAGGGGAAGCTGTCAAGTTCTGTGTGACTCAGAAGACTGGTCAAGAGCAATGATCAGGGGCCGGCACGGTGGCGTAGTGGGTAAAGCCGCCCCCTGCAGTGCCAGCATCCCATAGGGGCGCCAGTTTGAGTCCTGGATGCTCTACTTCTGATCCAGCTCCCTGATATGGCCTGGGAAAGCAATAGAAGATGGCCCAGGCCAGCACCACGGCTCACTAGGCTAATCCTCTGCCTGTAGCACTGGTACCCCGGGTTCTAGTCCCGGTTGGGGCGCCGAATTCTGTCCCGGTTGCTCTTCTTCCACTGCAGCTCTCTGCTGTGGCCTGGGAAGGCAGTGGAGGATGGCCCAAGTCCTTGGGCCCTGCACCCGCATGGGAGCCAGGAGGAAGCAGCTGGCTCCTGGCTTCAGATCGGCGCAGGGTGCCTGCCATAGTGGCCATTTGGGGGGTGAACCAACAGAACGAAGACCTGTCTCTCTCTGTCTAACTCTGCCTGTCAAAAAAAAAAAAAAGAAGAAGAAGAAGAAGAAGAAGAAGATGGCCCTTGTCCTTGGGCCCCTGCCCCCGCATGGGAGACCCAGAAGAAACTCCTGGCTCCAGGCTTTGGATCATCCCAGCTCTGGCTATTGCAGCCATTTGGGGAGTGAATCAGCAAATGGAAGACCTCTCTTCCTTCCTCCCTCCCTCCCTCTTAAACTCTGCCTTTCAAATAAATAAATAAATCTAAAAAAAGAGCAATGATATTAAAAATGTACCACAAATTATGAGAAAACTAGATAATATGGCACTCAGATCTACATGACTCTCAAGAGGAAGAAGTATTTATAATTAAGAGCAGGAGGCAGAGAATCTCACGTCAGCTGGAGCCTGTTGAAATAGCGCATGATGCCCAAGTTGGCGGTGAAGGGTTAGGGAGCTTCTTGGAAGCTTGACGTAGCCACGCCTCCCAGAGAACAGATCCGAAAAGCTGTACAACCTTCCCAAGGCTCCATCCGAGAAGGCTGCTGTTACCTCCGAGCTAAAACCAGAGCTAGGAGGGCTCGAGGAATAAGTGACAGGGCCAGGGAGCTGCCAAGTCCAAAGTCACAGAGAGAGAGAGCAGGGAGGAAAAGGCAGCCTGAGGGGTCTTCAAAAGTTCAGGTGCTTTAAAAAAGAAAAAAAAAAAAAAACTGTGCAAGGATTTCAAAAAAAAGTTTGTACCAAATAAACTTATCTTTTAACTTCATCTTCCCACAGACTTTTTGAAGTCAACTCTAAGTCACCAAGGTCAGCACAGCTAGGAAGAGAAGCTTTGCAGAAACTGCGCAAAAGGGGCTGGAAAGTCGGAGTCCAAACATGAGAGGAAAGCGCTTAGGAGAGAGATGAAAGTGAACAGAGAAGCGCACCATTCCCTCAGAACAGAAATCAATTCCAGTACGTGGCTCCAGGCAGCTTTGCTGAAACGGGGCAAGATGCAAAGTCTCGGGCCAAAGGATACACTGTATACATGGAAACCGATGGAGACTGATCGGCACCAAGACACACATAGCAAAGGCAAAGGCCTTGATCACTGGAAAACACCGTCGATACCTGGGCCTCCCACCAGAGGGGCTGGGCTAGGTTATGACGTGGTTACAAGCATCCTCCAAACCCCAGCGGGTCACAGCCACCGAAGTCTATTTATCCGCACTACGCATCCCACGTGGGAGTCACAGCCTGCTCATTGCAGTGCCTCAGGCTGGGGGTGCAGCCACCGTCTATGATTTGCCAGTTACTGCGCCACAGAGAAACACAGCTCTGCATACTCTCACACCATAGCAGATACTCCAGTGTGGGAGAAGTACGGAGAGGTTTTGTTCACATGGCCTTCGGCAACCACAAGGGGGCTAGGAAGTACCACCTTAGTATGTGAGGGGAGAGTGCAGCGTTAGAAATTTTTTTTAAAAAATACTTTGAGAGGTAGAGTTACAGAGAGAGACAGGGAGAGACAGAGAGAAAGGTCTTCCTTCTGTTGGTTCACTCCCCAAATGGCCACAACGGACAGAGCTACGCCGATCCAAAGCCAGGAGCCAGGTGTTTCTTCCTGGTCTCCCAAGCGGATACAGGGGCCCAAGCACTTGGACCATCCTCCGCTGCCTTCCCGGGCCACAGCAGAGAGCTGGACTGGAAGAGGAGCAACCGGGACTAGAACCAGCGCCCATATGGGATACCGGCGCCACAGGCGGAGGATTAACCTAGTGCCCCACGGTGCCGGCCCCTAGAAATACTTTAAAACAGTGCTAATGACCACCACATACCTAAAAGGGAGAAACTATTAGGCTGACTTTGTGTAGGAACAGCTAAGCAGATGCAGAGAAAGACCCTGACAAAATCCAACATCTATTACAGTAGAAACTCAACGAACTTCCACAACCTGATAATGGGCATCTATGAAAAACCTACAGTTCTTAGTACAATTAATCCCTAAAATCAGGAACAGGACACGAAGGTATGCTCTCTCCATACCTCTTCAACACTGTGCCTGAGGTTCCAGTCAGTGGTGGGGGTGGGGCTGGCGCTGTGGCATAGCGGGTAAAGAAGCCACCTGCAACGCCTGCATCCTGTATGGGCGCTGGTTCAAGTCCCGGCTGCTCCACTTCCGATCCAGCTCCACGCTAATGACACGGGAAAGCAGCCGAAGACGACCCAAGTGATTGAGCTCTGCTACTCATGTGGGAGACCTGGAAGAAGCTCCCGACTCCTGGCTGTGGCCTGGCCCAGTCCCAGCTGTTGTAGCCATCTGGGAAGTGAAGTGGGTGGGAGACCTCAATCTCTCTCTCCCCCTCTCCCTCCTTCCTCCCTTTTCTCTCTAAAACTCTTTCAAATAAATAAATAAATAAATAAAAAAGAACTCAGAGGCACACAGACTAGAATGTGTGATGGCTAATTTCAAGTACCACCTTACTGGAGAACTGGTAACACATAATTTCTGGGTGTGTCTGGATGCTTCCAGAGGACATGGATGTGTGAGCTGGTGGATGAGCGGGAAGGCAGGCACCGTCCCCCCAAGGAGGGCAGACACCATGCAATTGGCTGGGAGCCCAGAGAGAACAAAAAGAGGGTGGGTTAGGTTTCCCCTCTCTCCTAGAGCTGGAACATGATTGCTCTCCCTCCCCCGCAGATCAGCTCCAGGCTCTCAACGCGTTCGACTCTGGGACTCACACCAGGGGCTCCCACGCCAGGCTTCCAGGCCTTTGACCTTGGCCTGCAAGCTGCACCACAAGCCCCTGATTCTCAGGCGTTCAGACCTGGACTGAACCACACCACAGCATCCAAAGGTCTCCAGTCTGTGCACAGCAGATGAGGGGGCATCGCCGTCTCCTTAAACATGGGAGCCAATTCCTCTAATAAATAACTTTCATGCATCTGTATCTAATGGTCTCTGTCTCTTTTTGGTTCTCTGTTTCTACACTTGAGTACTATGGAATGAAGATATAAAATTGCCTGTATTTGCTTATCACACGATTATCTAAGTAAAAATCCACAAGAATATATAAAAGGGGGCCAGCGCTGTGGCGCAGCGGGTTAATGCCCTGGCCTAAAGCGCTGGCATCCCATACAGGCACCAGTTCAAGACCGGGCTGCTCCACTTCCAATCCAGTCTCTGCTATGGCCTGGGAAAGCAGTAGAAGATGGCCCAAGTCTTTTGACCTCTGCACTCATGTGGGAGACCTGGAAGAAGCTCCCGGCTCCTGGCTTCGGATTGGCACAGTTCTGTCCTTTGCAACCAATTGGGGAGTGAACCATAGGATGGAAGACACCTGCCCCTCTCGCTTCTCCTCTCTCTCTGTAACTCTGACTTTCAAATAAATAAATAAATCTTTTAAAAAAAGAATATGCAAAAGAGCTACTAAAATAAATCAGTGAGTTTACCTAGATCAACTTTTATAGCCTACTTATGACCAAGAGACAATTTTAAAGTACCATTAAAATAACACCAATAAATGTAAAATAAGTTAAAAATACACATTACAAAATATGTTAAGATCTATGTACTGAAAACTACACAACACTGGTGATAAAAAAGAACTGTTGGTGAAGCAAAAGACATAAATAAATGGAGCCTATACTGTGACTATGCTAATTCTAGTCAAAATAATGTGCAGATTCCATGTACTCTCCATCACAGTACCAGCTGGGTTTTCACAGAAATTGAGAAGCTGAGTCTTGGAGATGATGTTGTGGCATAGCAGGGTTCACCTCCACCTTCGATGCCTGCATCCCAAAGGGGCAGCAGTTCCATATCCGGCTGCTCCACTTCCGATCCAGCTCCCTGCTCGTGTGCCTGGGAAAGCTGTAGAGGATGGCCCAAGTGCTTGGGCCCCAGCACCCATGTGGGAGACCTGGAAAAAGCACCAGGTTCCTGGCTTCAGCCTGCCCCAGCCCTGGCCCATGTGGCCATTTGGGGAATGAACCAGCAGATGGAAGATCTCTCTCCCCCTCTGTATCTCCTCTTCTCTAACTCTGCCTTTCAAAAAAGAGAAGCCAATTCTAAAACCTGTGTGGAAATGCAAAGGAACCAGGATAGCCAAGACAACTGCGCAGCACAAGAAGGCCGGAGGGCGGCAATGAACAGACGCTCACTTGCAAAAGTGCCCGTCTTCCTGACCTCAGATGAACTCAGCACCCTGCCCTCCAGGGCCACCGCCTCCTGCACAGATGCTCAGGGGGCAGAGACAAGCTGCCCCCTCCCCTAACAGCTAAGCCACTGCTGCTGCTTCCACACCACTGGACTGGACTCCCCCTCAACCATAATCCCGCTTCCTTCAGCCGCATGCCACAGCTGCGACAGTCCCGAGCTCTGGTACACACACTGATGAGAGGTTTGGTGTAGTCTCCCTTCTGCCTCAACTCTTACCATTGTCCTTGGCAGCTGGGTTGAGCCATTCAGCCACGGCCCCCCGTCTTGACTGGGACACCTTCCCTCCAACGTCTTCGTCTTTGTGCCATTGTGGCTACCCTCTTCCAACAGGTTTTCTTGTCCAGCACTTACAGTGTGGGGAAGGGCGAGACCACAGGTCACCAAGCACCCTCACCCGAGTCTGCACCCTTAGAAACAGCAGTGTCTGGAATCGGTTCCTAGGTGGCACTGAGTCCAGGCGTCAGGGAGAAGCGCAGGCCTCGGGGGAGCGTGGGAAATACCCCACCCCAACAAGCAGGGGCGGGAGGCCTCTCACAACCTCCACTGCATCCCACACGCAGTGGCTCCAGAGTCGTAAGGTGCCCTGGTGGATCTGTGAGCTTTTCCAAGGACTGAGTGGCTGCACTGTCATCATCACCATCCACTGTCTTGCTCTGTTTGGTAAACACAGACCCATCCCTTTACCCAAGGGGAGGCCCTCCAAGACACCCCAGTCCAGTGCGTATCTGAAACCACGGAGAACCAAACCCTACCTATCCCGCGTTTTGTCCTACGCATACATACCTGGGACAGTTTAATTTATAAACCAGGCACAGTGAGAGATGAACACTAATGAATGGTAGTGAAAGCAACAAATAGAACAATCTATTTCACATTTACAAACTTTCTCTCTGGAACTTCCCGTCCAGTATTTTCAGAGTGCCGCTGACTGTGGGCTAACGGAACTGGAAAGGCCAGAGTGGATAAGGGGAGGGCTGCTGTAAGGAAAGAAAACGGCCCCGTGGAAGAGGTGACTGAGCAGCTGTCAGACTTCCTCGGGGTGAGGAAGGCTGTGCACACCTCTCCGAGGGTGCTCGGGGACCACGTGGGCTGTGGGCACTGACCCCGTGTAGGCCCCAGCAAAAACACGCCCCACGAGACAGCTAGAGGCGGTTAGCACCGTAACAGGCCCTGGAGGACTTCTGCATTTCTGGGTTTGTCCCTCAGCAGGGCTGCTGAGACCCCTGAACATGGACCATTGCTCCATGGGAAAAGGCAGGTGCTGGGGGCTGAGCCCTCCCCGCCATGGACATTAGAAACTGTTTTCTGGGGTTTCACCTGCTTGCCAATCGGTCCTGTCTGCTCAGGGGAGACAACTCAGGGGTGTGCAATTCCAGAGGGCCACGCCCCTTTATCTCCAGCTTCCAGGGGG
The DNA here is from genome assembly GCF_051225735.1 of Oryctolagus cuniculus. NCBI lineage: Eukaryota > Metazoa > Chordata > Mammalia > Lagomorpha > Leporidae > Oryctolagus > Oryctolagus cuniculus. The sequence continues at coordinate 11,600,938 of NC_142878.1, read as the reverse complement.
TCCTCAATTCCCAACACCCATTCAAGAGCTCCCTCCATACCGGAAACACAGTTCTACTACTGGATAAGAGTTCCTTTGGTCATGCCGGTGTCTTTTCAAAAAGTCCCAGCACAGTTTTCCCCCAGAACTGGGCTAACTGTTCACGTGTATGTTTAAGTGGCTAATTTTGGTTTTCAGGAACTTAAAAAAACTTGAAATGATTTTTTTAAGGAGGAATAATATAAACAATTGTCTCACGTCATTTTTAAAAAAACATCGAACGCTTTTCCCTGAGAATCGATTGCTGCAGGAGATTTTAAGGTTTCTTTGTCCAAATACCTTTTAAAAAGGAAAATAAATACCCCCTTGTTCCCTGATGCTATTGCAAACCTGTCTGTCGGAGAAGCGGTGCAATGCATCACAGCCTCGTTTGCAAAGACCCTTTTCAACCGCTCAGAGCCTACTTAGCAGGAAAATGAAATGGTAAAAATGGAATCCCATCCAGGAAAGCCACACCTTCAGAAGGCTCAAGAAGCTCTCCCACCCCCACCCCTCGCACTGCACCTTCTCCGATGAATTACGAGCTGAAAGGGATGTCTACTAATAAATCCTCCTGCGAGGCCCCGGAGGCATGCGCGCGCCCAGAGGGGTCACCTTCAAGGTCAGCCGCACGGCGTCGCAGTTCTCCTGCAGCGGGTTCAGCTTGAGCGTCTCCCCGAGGTTGCTGCAGCCCGACGACTGGTGCTGCAGCTCACAGCAGACGCACACCTCCACGCTGTCGAACTTGATCTGGACGGAGAACACACACAGACCTCACGGTTAGTGGGCGCTCGGCCTCGCGCTGCAGCGACACGGTTCAGAGCGTGTTCCTTATCATTAAGGAACAAAGCAGAAACGATTTCTGTTTAGCAAGGCCGGGGAGAACCCCATCAAGAAGACTTCAAATTCTATTTTACAAAATACAAAGAGCATTTGCAGATAGCTAAGCTAGAAGTCACAGAAAAACTCAGATGAATGACAGAGATTTAAAAAAAAAAAAGACCCTGAAAAATCACTCCTACTTGTTTATATGCACACGGCACCTCCAATTATTCTTCCCCTACGGTTAGAAATTCCCTGTCTCACTTCACTGGCTTATCAAACTCCTACTCATCTGTCAAGACCCAGCTCCCGCTCCATCCCCCAGGCCTGGCCTGGCTCTCCCACCCTGCCTCTGCTGGACCCTCCTTGTATTCAGCCGCAGGCATCACAGTGCTCACCATGCCAGCCGGCAGGAGACGTTTGGTACGTGCTGATCAAACACGACGCCCTGAAAAATTAAAATCCATGCGAGGACAGAAATACTTTCCAAGTATTTTAGACAAATACTTGGAAAGTATTTTAGACAAAGGGAATACGGCACTCTCCATGACAATGAGAACACGGGACATAGTCCGGCTTTGAGAACAAAGTGGATTTAAAATAAAAAATTAAGGGGTGGGCACCTGGCCCAGTGGCAAAGGCGATGCTGAGAATGTCCCAGCTGCCGACGCCTCCTTCCCGCTGACGCTCTCTCCGAGAGGCAGCAGGGATGGCTCGGTGCTGGGGCCCCCATCACCCCTCTGGGGACCTGGACTGGGGACCTGGCTCAGCCACTGCAGGTACGGAAGGAGTGAACCAGCAGATGGGAACTCACCCTCTCCCTCTGTCTAAAGAAACAAAAACACACAAGGAAAACAGAGTCCTAGATGCAAAAACGTACACCGGGTTTTTAGAAGGGCAAATGACAGGAGGCAAATGATTTTACTTAAACTAGGAAGTGTCCCACTTTACAATAACATACAAAATGCTTCACTGCAGTTATCTCAATGTGCAAATGTCTATCAGAAAAATCCCGCCACTGTGAACTCAAGCTCATCCTACCGGAACAATCTGTCTCGGTTTGTGGTTACTACAGCAGTTTGTGGTTTTTTGAGAAGCTAATCCCCTTTATCTGCGTTGTTAGGCTGGGTTCTGTAGCTTGTTCATGTTACCCCTTATACAGAGTCCTGCGGTGAAAGCCCTATTGTTATTCAGGAAACTGAGTTCCTAATTTTAAAATGCCCAGAAACAAAGTATCTAGGACAAGACTGCATTTTAAAACTTGGCAAATTAGCAGGGGGATTAAGATGGCAGAGTAGGGAGGGAGCTCACTGCTCTAGTCTAGAAGACAGTTAAAAAAAAAAAAAAGTGGAAAGAGTGCAGTCTCAGGGAAGAGCTAGGGAGAAACAGCAGAGGAAATTCTAAGCAGATTAGAGGGACACAGTGGACCTACATGGAGGGCGTGGATGCAAACAACCTGGGACTCCAGCAACCAAGAGCCTACACACCAGCGTTGGAGGGTGAGGTGAGACCAGACTGCAGCAGCCCAAGCCACTGGCGATAAAGCCACAGGAAGAGCCTAGAGGGAATCTGGCTTGGAGCCCCATGGGGATAGTGTACCCACAAAACTGGAGGAGAAAAAGAAAGGAGGGGCTCGTTTCTCTCTCCCCAATCTCCCTGCAACAGTGTCCTGTAACAAGCCAATTGAGAGCAGGTGTCATTTTGGACATAGCTGTGGCAGCTCGTGTCCACGCACAGCAACCAGCCGAGTGGGGACTCTGAGTCTGGTGGGGAGAACTGACGGGGGCTGGGTGCTCGTGACTGTGGGAGGCTTGTGAGCCAGGACTGTGAAAACACTGAGGCTGTGTGGGAGGACCCACAGTGTGGCTGGGACTTTGCACAGTCACTGTGGGAGGCTCCACACACTCAGGGCTCCCTGGTTACCTGTTAAGGGACATTGCTGGTTAAAAAAACAAACAAACAAACAAACAAACAAAAAAAAAACACCAGAGGAGATTTACCAAGCCAAACCTGGTGTGTCACCTTAGACATGCCCTTCACCCTGGAGAACTGAACAGAGCTCCCTGGCCACACCTACCACATGCCTCTAGGTACTCACTGAAAGCAGACACTCCAATAATCTACAGAGGCATAGTATAAAGATAAAGCCACCACAGTGGAAAAAACAAAGAAGAAACCAACAAGTATCTCCACAAATGCCAAATAACAAACACCAATTCAAGAAACAAGAATAAGGAAGACAACATGACGCCCCCAAAGAACACAGCACTTCAATATTGAATGTGAAGATGATGAAATTGAAGAAATGCCAGAAGGAGAATTAAAAAAATTAATAATATTACATAGAAATAATCAGAAGCAAATGCATGAACTAATGAAATCTGTACATAACTTGAAAGAAAATTTCTCCCACGAAATTTAGATCTTAGAGAAATTAAAATGAAATTGTGGAAATGAAGAATCTGATAGAACAAATAAAAAATGCAGTGGAAATTTTTAACAACAGAATCAGTGAAGCAGAAAAAAACTATCTGACTTAGAAGGCAAAGCACAGGAAATTAAACAGACAAAAAAAGAAGAAATTAGAAAACTAAAAATTACTGTGGTAATCTACAGGATATTATCAAACAACCCAACATATGGGTTCTAGAAGTTCCTGAAGGTGTGGAAAGAGAAAGGATTAGAAGGCATTTTAGTGAAATACCAGCAGTAAACTTCCCAGGTTTGGAGAAGGAAAGAGACATCCAAGTACATGAAGCACATAGAACTAATAGACATGACCAGGAAAGATCTTCACTATGACACACTGTAATCAAATTCACCACCATAAAACATAAAGAAAAGATTCTAAAATGTGCACAAGAGAAACACCAGATTAATTTCAGAGTATCTCCAATTAGACTCACAGACTTCTCAATAGAAACACCACAGGCTAAGAAAGAATGGTGAGCTATATTCTAAGTCTTAAGAGAAAAAAACTGTCAATCCAGAATACTATACCTTGCAAAGCTCTCATTTATGATTGAAGGTGAAATAAAGACCTTCCATAACAAACAGAAATTGAAAGAATTTGTCACCACTCATCCAGCCCTGCAAAAGATGCTTAAGAATATGCTGCACACAGAAACATGGCTATCACTACGAAAGAAAGTAAAGGAAGAAAATCTCCCAGTAGAAGCACAAAGGAAATCCAAAGTAAAAAATAAGAATATTTTTGGAAAACTGTCAAACTCGTTTCTTATCAATAGTCACCTTGAATGTGTAGCTGGCTTCAACTCTCAAGTTAAAAGACACAGACCGGCTGAATGAATTAAAAAAACAAAACCCACCTTTTTGCTGCCTACAAGAAACACATCCCACCAACAAAGATGCATGCAGACTGAAAGTGAAAGGATGGAGAAAGATATTCCATGCTAACAGAAACCAAAAAAGAGGTGGCGTAGCCATCCTAATATCAGACAAAATAGCCTTTAACTGTTAAAAACTGTTAAAAGAGACAAAGAAGGGCACTATATAATGATCAAGGGACCAATTCAACAGGAAGATGTAATTATTATAAATGTATATGCACCCAATTACAGGGCACCTAGCTATTTAAAAGAATTGTTAAGAGATCTAAAGGGAGAGGTAGAATCAAATACAATAGTATGGGGGAATTCAATATCCCACTTTAAGTAATGGACAGATTAACCAGACAGAAAAAAGCAAGGAAACAGCTTAGAGTTAATCCACACTATAAACCAAATGTACCTAACAGATAGCTACAGAACTCTTCAACCTACAGATGCAGAACACACATTCTTCTCACCCGTGCATGCAACTTTCTCTAGGATAGACCACATGCTAGGCCATAAAGTGAGTCTTAGCAAATTCAAAAAAATAGAAATCTAACCATGCATATTCTCCTACCACAATGGAATGATGCTGGCAATCAACAACTCAGGAATCTCTAGAACCTATGCAAACACATGGAGACTGAACAACATGCTCCTGAATGAACAGTGGGTCATAGAAGAAATGAAAAGAGAAATAAAAAATTTTCTGGAAATGAAGATAACGACACAACATATAAAATTTTATGGAATACAGCAAAAGCAGGGTTAAGAGGAAAGTTTAGAGCAACTGGTACCTACATCGAGAAATTGGAAAGGCACCAAATAAATGAGCTATCAATGCATCTCAAGGATCTAGAAAAACAATAAACCAAACCTGAAATTAGAAGGAGAAAAGAAATAATTAAAATTAGAGAAGAAATCAACAAAATTGAAACCCCCCCAAAAATACAAAAGATCAGCAAAACGAAGAGCTGGCTTTTATTGAAAAAATAAACAACATTGACACATCATTGGCCTAAAAAAAAGAGAGAGAGAAAAGGCTCAAATCAATAAAATTAGAGATGAAAAAGGAAATGTAACAGCAGATACCATATATACACCTAAAGAGAATCATCAGAAATTACTACAAAGAGCTGTATGCTAAAAAAATGGAAAGCCTAGAAGTAATTAATAGATTCCTAGACACATACAACCAACCTAAATTGAGCCATGAAGACAGAGAAAACCTAAACAGACCCACAATCAAGATGGAAATTGAATCAGTAATAGACATTCCCAACAAAGAAAAGTCCAGGACCAGATTGCTTCACTGATGAATTCTACCAGACATTTAAAGAAGAGCTAACTCCAATTCTTCTCAAGTTATTTAAAACAATTGAAAATGAAGGAATTCTCCCAATTTTTTTCTATGAATCCAGCATCACCTTAATTTCTAAACATGGAAAAGATGCAACTGAGAAAGAGAACTACAATTTCTCTGATGAACATAGACGCGAAAATCCTCAACAAAATTCTAGTCAGCTGAATCCAACAACACGTCAGAAAGATCATTCCCCAGACCAAGCAGGATTTAACCCTGGGATACACAGATGGTTCAACGTTTGCAAATAAATGTGAGACATCACATTTACAAACTGAAGAACAAAAACCATATGATTATCTCAATAGATGCACAGAAAGCATTTGAGAAAATACAACACCTTCTCATGATGAAAACTCTAAGCAAATTGGGTATAGAAGGAATATTCCTCAACGGAAGGCAATTTATGACAAACCCACAGTCAGTGTTGTATCAAGTGGGGGAAAAGTTGGAAGCATTCCCACTGAGATCCAGTACCAGACAAGGATGCCCACTCTCACCATTGCTATTCAATATAGTCCTGGAAGTTTTAGCCAGAGCCATTAGGCAAGAAAAATAAATAAAAGGGATACAAATTGGGAAGGAGGTAGTCAAAATATCCCTAGTTGCAGATGACATGATTTTATATATAGGGGATCCAAAAGACTCCATTAAGAAACTATTGGAACTCTCAGAAGAGTTTGGAAAAGTAGCAGGATATAAAATCAATACACAACAATGTATACACAGACAATGCCAAGGCTGAGAATGAACTTCTAAGATCGATCCCATTCACAATAGACATAAAAACAATCAAATACCTTGGAATAAATTTAACAAAGGACGTCAAAGATCTGTATGATGAGAATTACAAAACATTAAAGAAATAGAAGAAGATACAAAAAATGGAAAAATCTTCCATGTTCATGGATTGGAAGAATCAATATCATCAAAATGCCCATTCTTCGGAAAGCAATTTACAGATTCAATGAAATATCAATCAAAATACCAAAGACATTCTTCTCAGCTCTAGAAAAAATGATGCTGAAATTCATATGGAAACACAGGAAACCTTGAATAGCTAAAGCAATCTTATACAACAAAAACAAAGCCAGAGGCATCACAATACCAGCTTTTAAGACATACTACAAGGCAGTTATAAACAAAACATCCTGGTACTGGTACAAAAACAGATGGAGAGACCAATGGAACAGAATAGAAACACCAGAAATCAATCCAAACATCTACAACCAACTTTTTTGACCAAGGAGCTAAAACCAATCCCTGGAGCTAGGACAGTCTGTTCAACAAATGGTGCTGGGGAAACTGGATTTCCACATGCAGAAGAATGAAGCAAGACCCCTACCTTACACCTTACACAAAAGTCCACTCGACATGGATTAAAGATCTAAATCTATGACCTGACACCATCAAATTATTAGAGAACATTGGGGAATCCCTGCAAGACATTGGCACAGGCAAAGACTTCTTGGAAAACTCTCCAGAGACACAAGCAATTAAAGCCAAAATTCACAAATGGGATTACATAAGGGGCCAGTGCTGTGGTGCAGTGGGTTAACATCCTGGCCTGAAATGCTGGCATCCCATATGGGTGCTGGTTCTAGTCCCAGCTGCTCCTCTTTAGATATAGCTCTCTACTATGGCCTGGGAAGGCAGTAGAAGATGGCCCAAGTCCTTGGGCCCCTGCATCCATGTGGGAGACCCGGAAGAAGCTGCTAGTTCCTGGCTTTGAATCGGCACAGCTCCATCCATTGCAACTATCTGGGGAGTGAACCAGCAGATGGAGGACCTCTCTCTGACTGTCTTTCAAATAAATAAAAGAAATCTTTTAAATGGACACTATGAGAAACAGTGACTTGATCAGCTCTTGTCCTGATTGTTGATGTACAATGTAATACTTTATCCATTTTCGTATTTTTTCTTTGTTTTGTTCTAGTACTATTGGTTGAACTCTGTAATTAACACACAATTATTCTTAGGTGTTTAAATTTTAACTGAAAAGTGATCCCTGTTAAATATAAGAATGGGAATAAGAGAGGGAGGAGATGTACAATTTGGGACATGCTCAATTGGACTTGCCCCAAATGGTGGAGTTAGAAACGTGCCAGGGGATTCCAATACAATCACATCAAGGTGGCATGTACCAATGCCATCTCACTAGTCCAAGTGATCAATTTCAGTTCACAATTGATCACACTGATAGGTCCAAGAGTCAAAGTGATCACACAAACAAGACTAGTGTCTGCTAATACTAAGTGATAGAATCAAAAAGGGAGAAAACGATCCAACATGGGAAGCAGGATACACAGCAGACTCATAGAATGGCAGATGTCCTAAATAGCACTCTGGCCTCAGAATAAGCCCTTAAGGCATTCAGATATGGCTGAAGAGCCCATGAGAGTATTTTAGGCATGGAAAGCCAAGACACTCTGGAAAAAAAAAAAAAGAAGAAGAAGACCTAAATGAAAGATCTCTGCGAGTGAGATCCCAGTGGAAAGAATGGGGCCATCAAAGGAGGAGGTACATTTCTCTGAAGGGAGGAGAGAAATTCCACTTTGACTATGACCCTGCTGGAATAAGATCGAAGTCAGCGAACTCAAAAGGCTTCCATAGCCTTAGCAACTCATGACTAGAGCCTAGGGAGATTACTGACACCATAGACAAGAGTGTCAAATTGTTAAGTCAACAACAGGAGTCACTGTGTACTTACTCCTCATGTGGGATCTGTCCTTAATGTGTTGTCCAGTGTGAAGTAATGCTATAACTAGTACTGAAACAGTATTTTACACTTTGTGTTTCTGTGTGGGTGCAAACTGATGAAATCTTAATATATACTAAATCGATCTTCTGTATATAAAGTGAATTGAAATTGAATCTTGATGTGAATGGAAGGGGAGAGGGAGCGGGAGATGGGAGGGGTGCGAGTGGGAGGGATATTATGGGGGGGGCATTGTAATCCATAAACTGTACTTTGGAAATTTATATTTACTAAATAAAAGAAAAAAAATCTATCACCAGAAAAAAAAGATGGGATTATGGTCAGCCAGTGCTTCTTCCTGGTCTCCTATGTGGTGCAGGGGCCCAAGCACTTGGGCCACCCTCTACTGTCTTCTCAGGCCAGAGCAGAGAGCTGGACTGGAAAAGCAGCAACTGGGACTAGAACCCAGCGCCCATATGGGATGCCTGCACCGCAGGGGGAGGATTAACCAAGTAAGCCATGGTGCCAGCCCCTGAAACACTTCTAGTACCAAGCTTTTCAGATGAGGGACACTCAACTGTCACTACCCAGTCCAGTAATTCCCAACAGATCCTCCAATTCTATGAAAACACTCAGCAGAAACTTGTGCAGTGGTAACAAAAACTATAAACTGGAGCGCTCATGGTGACATGACTCAATACAGCCTCAAACAGTAAAGAACTTGAAGTCCACCAACAATAGCATGAATGGATAAGCTTCTAAACAACAAAAGCGGAGGAACCACAGCCACGTGAAACACGAACAAATTGCACACTGTAACGTTGAGTACAAAAGCCAGACACAAAAGAATAAATATGACATGTCTCCATTTCACTGAATTAAAGAAAAGCCAGATAAAACTCAATGGAGTATTCAGGGAGGCGTGCACAGTGGGTGCAACTCTAAAGGAAAGCAAAGCTATTGACATCACAAGTTAGGGCGGCGATTATCTTCAGTGCAAACGGAGAGGTGAAGAAAGGGAGTGCACAGGAGGCCCCGGGGTGCTGTGGCTGCTTCTCTTTCACAGCGGTGGAGCCACACGGAGACTGGCCTTGTGCTACAGCACACAGCCACACACGCTTGTTTTGTGCATTTTCCTGTAGGTGTTTTGTAGTCTTTAAAAAAACATACAGGCTCAACTGAAGAGAAATAAAATGTAAAACAAAGGAAGAAAAGAACAAAAACAAACTAAGAGACAACAGAAAAAAGACATTCAACAAACATAAAGGGTGAAATGAATGAAATACAGATATTAGGCTGAATAAACCCAAAACTGATTCTGGAACATACCAATGAAATTGACAAACCCCTGGAGGGATTGATTTTTTTTAAAGGAAATCTAAAGCAGCAACATTAGGAATGAGAGAGGAGCTATAAATATAGACATGTGAGAGATTACACATTTAAAAAAACTAAAGGGACATGAGTAATTTCCTACGACAATATAAACGATTAAACTACAGAGAAAAAATGTAGAAAACCTAAAGACAAATAACCATAAAAGAGATAGGAAAACCCCAAATGGTATTTCAAGCTGAGTTTACTTTTTTTTTTATCTTTGATGAAAAGATAAAAGATAGTTTCTATGTCTTTACGTAATTTCAGATCACGAGGAAGAAAACACCCCAGTTGTCTTGATGAAGCTAACACAATCTTAACTGTGAAAAAGACAGCACTCTTCCCTTCAAAATAAAAAACCCAAAAGCTAGTTTCCCCTTTCAACCAAAAAGTAGAGGGGCAGGTGTTTGTCAACGTGGTTGATACTGCCTAGCATGCCTGTGTCCCACACTGGAGTGCTGGGTTTGAATCCCAGCTTCCTAATGCACACCCAGGGAGGCAGTGGGATTGAGTTCCTGGCTTTCAACATCAGCCTGGCTCAGCCTCAGCCATTGTAGGCACCAGCAGATGGGAGATCTCTCCCAGTCTCTCTGCCTTTCAATGGATGAATGCATGAGTGTGTTTTAAAAATTTTAAAGGGGCCGGCTCCATGGTTCACTTTGCTAATCCTCTGCCTGCGGAGCCAGCACCTCGGGTTCTAGTCCTGGTTGGGGCGCTGGATTCTGTCCCGGTTACTCCTCTTCCAGTCCAGCTCTCTGCTGTGGCCCGGGAAGGCAGTAGAGGATGGCCCAAATGCTTGGGCCCTGCACCTGCATGGGAGACCAGGAGGAAGTGCCTGGCTCCTGGCTTTGGATCGGTGCAGCACACTGGCTGCAGTGCACCGGCCATAGCGGCCATTTGGGGGGTGAACCAACAGAAAAGGAAGACCTTTCTCTCTCTCTCTCTCTAACTCTGCCTGTCAAAAAAAATTTAAGGAAATATTCTAAGCAAAATACTAGGTAATGGAATCCGATGTTATAGCAAGGGAATTCTATTCCAAGACAACATTAAAATTACTCTTCATGGCAAACTACACAATCCGAGTCGAAACATCATCAAGAAAGGGACTCCATGTGTTAATAACGTTGCGGAGTTTGAGGTGTGGAATCCAGGATTGGCAGCAATCCGTGCTGTGTTTCTCAGTCCTCAGCTGCACTGTCCTAGGGCCTGTCCTGAAAACAGGACCAGGAACTCATGACGCAGCAGCAGCCTCGGTGGTAGATGCCACATTGCAGCAGGCAGCCCCTGGGGAAGCAGCAAACGACTGGCCAGGTATTGGGGACGCTGAGCCCATGTGGGAGGGAGACCCGGATAGAGTTCCAGGCTCCTGGCTTCGGTCTGGCCCAGCCCTGACTGCTACGGCCACGTAAGGAGTGAACCAGCAGATAGAAGACTCCTGTGTGCATGTGTGTCTCTCCCTCTGCAGTCTGCCTTTCAAATAAGTTTTTAAAAATCTTAACAAAATAGGCGAAAACTACTTAAACCAACTAAGACTTTCACCACCAATGAGAAGCAAACATCATTGTAACTAGAGAAACCCTGAAGACAATTCCAGGAAGCTCAGGGACAGGACAGAGCTCTCCATGGCCATCAGCCTGATCCAATACTGTTTGGGGGGCTGTAGCTAATGCACTCAAATAAGAAAATATCAAAAACTGTATAAATATTGGCAAAGACAAAACTTTCATTATTTTCAAATGGAGTGAAGATCTAAACAACCTAAGAGACTATACTGAAAAACGACTAGAATTAATAGGAGTACTCGTTAGACTAATTATAATAAATACAGTCTAGTAATAACCACTTTTTTTTTTTTTATTTTTTTTTGACAGGCAGAGTGGACAGTGAGAGAGAGAGACAGAGAGAAAGGTCTTCCTTTGCCGTTGGTTCACCCTCCAATGGCCGCCGCGGCCGGCGCGCTGCGGCCGGCGCACCGCGCTGATCCGATGGCAGGAGCCAGGAGCCAGGTGCTTTTCCTGGTCTCCCATGGGGTGCAGGGCCCAAGCACCTGGGCCATCCTCCACTGCACTCCCTGGCCACAGCAGAGGGCTGGCCTGGAAGAGGGGCAACCGGGACAGAATCCGGCGCCCCGACCGGGACTAGAACCCGGTGTGCCGGCGCCGCTAGGCGGAGGATTAGCCTAGTGAGCCGCGGCGCCGGCCAAGTAATAACCACTTAAAACAAAAAAGGACGGGATTTTCTGTTTGCAGTAACAGTAAGTACAAAATCCTCAGGGGAAGGTTAAACATGAAAATACGCGATGCGTGTGTAGTTACGTGTGAGATGTTAGTAAAGGGTAGGACGTCAGGGAAGCAGGCTGGGTCCTTCTGCTTGGCCAACCACCACCCATGCGCCCCCTCCTTGGTTTGGAGAACCCCCGTCTGGGAAACTCTGCCTTCTCCAGAAGCAGTTTCCCCAGCCTGCCTGGTGCAAGGGAACAGGCAGGCAGCCTGGCCCCACCCACGGAGCACACCTGCACCAGTCCTGATGGGGTTTGGGTCACAAGGGGCAGGTGCTGAGGAGCAGACACTTCCCACCCGAGAGAGGCAAGGAGCGGAGGTTCTGGGAGCAGGGTCCTGAGCCAGGGTCGGCCACAAGCTGTCACCCAGGTCTCGGCCCAGCACGATGACGGGGGCTCCCTCAAAGCTGACCTTCGATTTGATGTGAGGCATCACTCCCTCCTGACTTCGTAAGCTCCGTGTTAGTTCCCCGGAGGCCCTCTGAGCTACTGGGGGTCCTAAAATAATTCCTTCTACGTGAAAACTAGCTGGAGTTTTGCCACAACTTAGGACCCTGATGCAAAATGGAAAGCCTTGCAATGGGTCCCTTCCCAAGGACTTCACATTCACACACTGGTAAGCCCATCAGAACCCCCGAGCAATGAATGCAACTGGACAGCATTAAAGACCTTCCGGAATAATAATAATTACACGTGCAAGAATTACCCAGGGAGCTCTGAAAAAAGGATCCTGATGGGAAGGACAGCAAACTTCGCACCAAGATGCCGTGAGCAGGAGTGAGCATTCAGCCTAGTGCTAGAGACGCCCGAGTCGCACATCGACGTGCCTGGTTCGGGTCCTGGCTCTGGCTCCCGACTCCATCTTCCTGCTAATGCAGACCCTGGGAGGCAGAGGTGCTGGCGCAGGCTGCTGGGTCTGTTCCACCCACACGGGAGACCTGCACTGACTCCCCAGCTCCGGCTTCAGCCCCAGTCTAGTCCCAGCTGTTGAACACATCTGGGGAGTGAACCAGTGAATGGGAGCTCTTGCTGTCTCTCAATTAAAATTAAGATGCTATAATAAAACATTAAGATAACTGCTTAAAAATAGAGAGATTAGTGAGATAGGGCAGTTTCAGAAACAGATCCAATTACCTACAGAAACTTAATAGATGAAAAAAAGATACTTCAACTCAGTGAGAAAATGATAGTTTACATAATAAAAGATGCCACTTTCATAGGCATTCATCTATTACAATCTTACAGCACATAAAAAAATGACTATGACCTAAATCAAACAATATTGAGGAAATTGTAAATAAATGGTTGCATTAGAGATGAAAGGTGGAGTCCTTTTAAGAGCAAACCCGGACTCTCAGAAGCATGAAGTCTCATAACCAAAGCTGACCGGCACAAAGACCAGGGCTACTCTGCCAGCTGGACCTGTGCCAGAGCAACTGGGGCAGACACACTTGCCACGGAGGCTGCCGAGCCCCTTGGCTGTCGCTCTTGAATCCCAGATGTGTTTGCAGGAGCTGGGCAGACTTAATGTTCCTGAGAGCTTTAGGCATTGGAAGGGGACGTGCATGTAAGTGCAGAGGGGATTTTAAAAAATGAGAGGGGTAAGAATTACTTTGTGTCAGTAAATTTTAAAATCTAGAAACAAATACATGGCTTTCAACAAAGTATCACTTGTCAAAGATGCACACGCATGAACCGATGCCATGGAAGGGATCCTCCAGGCAGTAGCAGCCAAGGGCACGTGCTTGGTCTGAAACACGCCCCACCTCCTGCAGGTGCAGCTGGTGGGTGGAGGCCTTCCCCTCCCATCGGTCTCCCTCCTGCAGATTCCAGGTCCTGGAGAAGAGGCCCGATCAGAACAGCTTGGTTCACAGGCCTGCTTCCTGGCTAAGACAGTGTTGGGCACCAAGAGTGCACCCACGGAGAGATCACGCTGTCTACCCCCACAAATGGGCCAAATGGACTTCCAGAAGGGCCCCTGGGGTTTAGGGTCCAATCAACTCCTTAAAGCAAATAATAACTTATGGGCCATGTGGTGGTTTCTTCTCTCCTTCCAAGAGCTATACTAGAACCAAGTAGTCACCACGTTTACATCATGGGATACTGTTGGGCAAACAGCCAGGGCCAGGTCAGAACCGTGGCCTCTGGACTTGTGAGCCTGATCTTCGCTTGAGCAGTGTCCCTCTGCTGTCACCAACCAGCCAGAAGCCAGCTCTCCAGAGAGGGAGCCCACCCTTGGGACCTGCAGGCTCTGCACCCATGGAATCAAGCAGTTGCAGAGTTGAGAAAACAATTGTGTCTGGATGGGACAGGTGCAGACTTATTTCCTTGTCATTGTCCCCTAATCAATGCAGACAGCAACTACTTACCTAGCATTACATTGTCCAAGGTATCGTCAGTCACCGAGAGATGATGATTGACAGGGCAAGGGAGGATGTGCACAGCCTAGATGCAGACGATTCCCCGCACCGTTGAAGGGACTTGAGCACCCTAGGATTTCTGTCCACAGGGGATCCTGGAACCAACACCTCGCTATGTCGGGGAAGACTGTGCTTTGTCCCAACACCTCAAAACTTGCAAGGAATTATTTCATAATCACACAATCAGGTTCGGCGTTCATGAATATAAATGGGAAACCGCTTCCTCTGTGGCAGATCACGGTTTATCACACAAAACACCCCTGCGGTGACGGACCCCTGGGAACAGACCGCCAATCAGATCACTTCCATCAGTCATTGCACTCAGCTGGTGCTGCATCCGAGGGAGGATCCTGGAAGCCCCGTTAGTGCCCGACCTCAACATCGGGGTGTGTGGGCAGCTGACGGATTTATCTCATGTTTGGGTGTTTGGGTCACTGGAACAACCCAGCAGAGCTGTGTGAACAAAGCCACCATACCTGTTCATAACTCTCTTTGGGGCATTTGCAAGCTCACCTGCCCCTCATCAGCCTGTGAGGGAGTAGAAGGGGTGGGACGCTCCTGCGAGCCTCACCCAGGAGCACAAGCGAGATGGACGTGACCTGGGGACACTCCCCAAAGGCAGGCAGTATGGGAAGGCTGGGCCTGGAGGCTGCAATGCTGGAGCCCAGGGAGGCACCGCAGGGCAGAGGGGAGTAACAGAGGCCGGCGTGTCTGCAGCCCAGGAGCCCCAGACGACCTGTGATGAGCCTGCTGGGACAGGGAGGTGGCGCAGTACACACGACAGGGTTGTGTCTGCCCCGGAGTGACCCCAGGCAAGCCACTGGATCTCTTCAGGTTCCTGGGGTTGGAGGAAGGGGAAAATCAGATGAGGTCACAAAGGCTGAAGTACCCAGCAACCTCCCACTCCTCCTGGCCCCAGCCTCTGGACAACCACTCTACTTTCCGTCTCCACAAACTGACTACTCAAGGAATCTCGCTGTAAGCGGAACCCTACAACAGCTGTCCTTTGGTGAACGGCTTATTGCACTTAGCATAATATTCTCAAGGTTCATCCACGCTGGAGCTCGTGCCAGAATCGCCTGTAGTCGGACACCCGGGTTGCTTCCACCTCTCAGCTACCGTGGATCATGGGTGTGCAAATATCTCATTGAGACCTTGCTGTCCTACACCTAGGAGTAGATTACGGGACCGCATGTAGTTCTGTCTAAGGCTGTTAGGAAAATCACACCATTCTCCGCAGCTGTGCCATGGTAACATTGCACCAACAGTTCACCAGAGTTTCAAGTTCTCTGCGTCTTCAACAATACTTGTAATTTTTGGTTTTGGAGTTGTTTTGTTCTCAGCCATCCTAACGGGAGTGAGGTGATTTCTTGTGGTTTTGATTTGCATTTACTTAATGATGAGTGATGCTGAACATCTTTTCATGGGAAACTTGTATATCCTCTTTGGAGAAAATTTTTTTTTTTGACAGGCAGAGTCAGACAGTGAGAGTGAGAGTGAGAGTGAGTGAGAGTGAGAGTGAGAGAGACAGAAAGGTCTTTCTTCCATTGGTTCACCCCCGAAATGGCTGCTATGGCTGGCGCACTGCACCGATCTGAAGCCAGGAGCCTTGTGCTTCCTCCTGGTCTCCCATGAGGGTGCAGGTCCCAAGGACCTGGGCCATCCTCCACTGCCCTCCTGGGCCACAGCAGAGAGCTGGACTGGAAGAGGAGCAACCGGGACAGAATCCGGCGCCCCGACCGGGACTAGAACCTGGGGTGCCGGCGCCACAGAAGGAGGATTAGCCTAGTGAGCCATGGCTCTGGCCATAAATGAATCTTAAAAAAAAAAAAAAAAAAAAAAAAAAACAACAAATGTACGTGACACTTCCGAAGGAGGGATTTGCTTATTCCTTGAACACCCGAAGTCTACTTCGGAGCGACTGAGAGATGCCGTCATACGGCGGCGGAGGGGTGGGGGGGCCCTCTGCGCGCTCTCAGACTTCTGCCCGGCTGTGGAGGAGCAACCTCCCTTCTGTGCTCCAGAGCCGCTTACACCGGGGTTTGGGGAGGCACCAGCGTGCTAGACGCCAGGTACCCAGGCAGGTGGACCTCATGCACGCTCCCGGGGAAAGTGAAGATCAACGCAAACCACTCTGGGAAACTCTGGGCACATCCACCAAAGCTAAACACCTGCATACCCTACAGCCCTCGTGTCCAGCACAAGCAACGGGAAGGTGCAGGGGTGCTCGTCAGAGGCCAGGCGCCAGAACATCCACTCCAACGCCGCCCGTAGCTGCCACCTGCAGCAAATACCCAGCATCCTTCGGGGAATGAAAACAGGCTGTGATGTTGCACACGTAAGGAATTAGAGCTACTTGTAGCAGGATGGATGAACCTCGCTCCAGACTGAATTAAAGAAGAAACAAAAACAGAGACTTGAACATGACCCTATCTACATAAAACTGAACACCAGGAAGGACTCTCTGGTGCTGCCAGGAGTTAGGATGGTAGGTCCCAGTGGGGATGCTTTGTTTCCTGTGGGCTTGTTCCCCTGGTGCAAAGCTGCTGAGCTGACACTTACGACGTGTGCCTTCTTCTCTGGCTGTGTCTGAGCCAAGTGGAGGATTTACCTGAAGAAAGGGTGCCGCAGGGTGGAAACTCAACCTGACCATGGCATTCAGAGGTGGGGCCTCTGGGAACCGATCAGGTGAGATCAGATCATTGGGCTGGAGCCCCACCATTGAATCCCAGTGGCTTTATAAGGAGGGGGAAGGAACACACAGACACACACATACACGCACATGCCCCTGCCAGGGGGCAATGCAGCCAGGGGGCCCTGGCCAGAGCCTATGCCAGACTGTTGGACATGGCACCTGCAGAACCAAGAGCCCTAACAAACCTCTTTTCTTTATCAAGTAGCCCACCTCGGGGATTGCCTTATAGTAACCTCAAGCTACAAACAGGGCAAGAAACAACAAAGAGAACGGACTTGGACTTTGCTTCCTCCCAGGCTGGTTCCTCCACCTGGGATGTCCTCCTGTCCCACTGGGGCCAGGACCCTGGGTGAGGACAGAGCGGGAGGGTGGGGTTTTACAGTTCTCAGCACAAGCATCCTCCACCACTGGCCTCCCCAGCGGGATTGTGCCTCCCTGACGTGCAGGGTCCCTCGTCCCTGTGTCTGAGTCCTCCCGCAGGCCCTCCGTGGGGCCATTCCACCCAGCCACTCCCACATCAGAGTGCCACCTGCCCCCAGACAAGGGCCCTGACACAGTGGCAGCTCCTAACCGACTCTGAAATAAGGGGTGAAGAGTTACAGGATATGAAAAAAGTGGATGCAGAAGGGCCAGTTTTGGTTTAACTCAATCAGATCTAAAATATTTTTAATGTTCTGCAATTTCTGATGTTTTGACATCTTGGGGCTTACCCGGGGAGGTTGCTCCCTCCAGGGCTATCTAACCCCATAGGTACTAGCCTGTCTTTCATCTTCAAAACCCACCCATAACCCATACCCCGAACCGCCTTCTTTATCCCACTCTCACACACCAAGCTACCATTTTCTCAGTCCTAACTCACCCCAGGCCAGGCACTGGACAACTAGGGACCACCCCCGTAGGCCACAGCCACTCAGATTATTCAGACAAGTCCATCCCGAGCTTGCCCACACATAACTATTCCTTCTTTTCTACTTTAACCACAATAGGGGCTCTGGCCTGTGTGTCCCCTCACCCCTTCTGCCACCAGACCCCTCCTGGAGCTCCTGCCATGTGGCCCTGCACAGGGTGGAGTGTCCGAGCCTCTTGGGAACTAAAAACCATAACCTCTTCCTTCAAAGCTACAATCTCGGTGTCTGTCATCGCGCTGCACCTGC
This sequence comes from Oryctolagus cuniculus, assembly GCF_051225735.1. Taxonomy (NCBI): domain Eukaryota; kingdom Metazoa; phylum Chordata; class Mammalia; order Lagomorpha; family Leporidae; genus Oryctolagus; species Oryctolagus cuniculus. Next base: position 11,582,781 of record NC_142878.1, on the reverse strand, counting down.
TTACGGCAAATCCTGGGTGCCTTGCCAAACAGGCTTGCAACTTAGAGCCTTGCAAATCCCTGTTGCAACCCCATTACACCAATTCATCTCTTTCCTAAGTGTACTTTTAGGGGTATTTGTATTTTCATACATGTAGGGCACTTCAAAAAGTTCATAAAAAAGAAGTATTACTTTCTTTGGTGCAAAAACACTTTGAAATCCATGCATTTTTTTTTTTACATAATATGCACTTTCCTTGAGTGTTTTTGAAGACCCCATGAATGCATGGATTTAAAGTGTTTTTTTTTTTTTTTTGCACACAAATAAACTTATCTTTGATTCCATTTTCCATGAACTGTGTGAAGTGCCCGTGGAATGCACACGCGTCCTGCGGTGTCTGACCGGGAGCGCCGAGTGTCCCCCCTCACCTGGGACCAGAGGACGCAACAGCAGCAGCTCTTCTGTGGAGCACGCAGCTAGGCAATCGCCCGACCCTGGGAGCAGTGAAGGCTGAACCACGTCTCGTCTTCAGGAGACGGCTGCACTTTGTTTCTGTCTGCTCTCCAGTGAAATGACAGAAACCTGCACCTGCTCTAGCCTGCAGGAACGTTGATGGACAGGGGAAGCACGTGGCGACCTCCGTGGTGCTGGGCTGCAGGGCTGACCGCCTCTCACAGCAGGTGCCACACGCCGTGGGCTGGAAACACCAGCCAGGGCTGGAGGAGGACAGGCAGCCAGCTCCAGAACCTCCACAGACAGAAAGGCCACGCAGGTCCTTCCACCACGGCACCAGCTGCCCCCCAAGTCCCTCCCTGACTTGGGGCTGAGGCCCTGGGCGGGCTGAGAGACTAACGCATGGGAGTCACCAGTGCCTAAGGGCCTGGGATGTGAGGCTGCCCCTCCAGACCCCCAGAGCAAGGCCTGGCCCCAGGCACAGCGACTTCAAGCCGATGCCTCCCACCTCAGGATTCCTCAGCACAAACCCGTTCTGAGAGAACTGGAAAACAAGGCTTTGGGGAAGCGGACAGGAGGAGCGGCGAGCCAAGGGCCACCGCACTTTGGGGCAGTCCCTCCACCCTCATAGAATTTAATTTTCCATGTTTAACCTGACAGATTTCTTTTTGTGCCTACCTTGCTTGCGTTATGACATTTTGTGCTGTCAAAGATTTTGTGCCGTTATGATTGATCCATGTTTCCGATGTCACTTTTTGTATAATTAAGGATTGTTCCAGAGCTGGCGTGTGGGAGGGGAGGTGCATTTGTATTGCCGACGAAGGCAATAAGGCGCAGCCGCCGCCCTGTTCAATCTCACTCTGGAACCTGCACCGCGGGGATGCTGGAACTCACATCAAAACACACAGCTTTACTCCTGGAGGATCCCCAACCTGATGGGCTTTGCTTTTGGGGGTGTGATACTTCATTACAGAGACAGGACTTTTATTTTAGCTTTTATCACAGGACTCACGCAATTTAGCTCTGTAACCTTCCAGGCCTTTCAGGAAACAGCCCCGCCTGCTTTTCATTGCTTTACTTTGGGTTCTGCTAACCTCCTGCTCCACCTGCAACAGATGCTCAAGTTATTTGTAAAATCGCAAATGTGCTTCAAGTCATAGTTTTTTTTTTTTTAACCATGTGTGCCATCCTGCAGAGAGAGGAAGGAGAGACAGAGAATATGGAATAAGGACTGTCAGAATCTGCAGATTGGAGCCTCCGCCAGGGAGGCGGTTACCACGCCAGAGCACCCGGCCAGCACCTCGAGCTGTCTTTGAAGACTTATCTTCATGACCAGGGCACAGTCCTGCGAATTTTAATGAGAACTTTTGATGCGGGGACAGCATCGGCTGTTAAGCAATGCATGTTCACACCAGCCCCGCCCCCTGATGGGGAGGAGACCAACCCCATAGCTACTTGCACGCTGCTGGCATCACAAAAGTGGCCTCCAGCTAAGTGGATGTGGAGGTTCCTGCTCCAGAGGGGTTGGGGGCGGGGCAGGTGTTGCTCTCCCTTCCTCCCAAGGCTGCATTGGTTAACTGCATGGACTCTCACTTGCAGGCCGGTGTGGGGAGCAATCCGGACTAGACTAAGTTACTCAAATTAGGACTTATTCTATGCATCTGCTCTCCCACAATATGGCGCTGGGAGAGAAGTAAACAGCTTCCGCACAGCTGCCTCCAGTTCAACCAATTAACTGTAGGACTTGCTCCTGATTGGAGAGCAGCGTACTCAGCCGAGTTGGGATTGGCGGAGGAGGACTATAAAGGAGGAGAGAGACGGCATGCACCAGGGAACATCTATGGGGAACATCTAAGGGAACCCGTGCAGCCCCCGAGAGAGCCGGCCGGCGGTGTGCCGCTCCCCTGCGGAAGTGGGGAATGCGGCCAGGGGGAACTGCCCTTCCACGGAGGTGGAAGGGATAGTAGCCAACCCGGGAAGAACCAGCAGCAAACCCGGGGAGGGCCGAGCAGACGAAAGAACAGCGTAGGGTCCTGTGTCGTTCCTCCACGAAGAGGGGGAGCGACATAATGGTGCCGTGACTCGGATAGGAAACCTGACTCGGATAGGAAACTTAGGACGGATAGCAAACTTAGGAGGGAAGAAACGGGAAGAATTGGGAAAATACCGGAGAGAGAGACTAGCAAACAGCCTAGGGAAAAGCCGGACGAAAAGGGTGCCGGAAGAAGCTATTGAAAGCCTAGGCATAGACTCGGATACGGACTACGGGGGGAAGCTGGGAGAAATCTCTAAGGTCGAAAGCGAAAGTGAAAGCTAGAACAAACAGACTCGGACGCGGACTGTGGGGAGAGGCCAGGAGAAATGAGGGAGGAATATTGTTGGAAGAAAACTTGGGGAAACATACCGGGTAGAGAAAAATGTTAGGGAAATTGAAGCCGCGGGGGGCAGGCCGAGGCGGAAACGAAAGCCACTTTGGGGTTCTCAAGTTAGCCCGGGAATAGGGGGCGAAAAGTTGAAACTAGAAGCTGAGACGCAAGCCAGATTGGGATCCGTCTGATTAGCCCGGGGAGCAAAGGACGGGAAGCCAAATCGTGAGGCGGAGACGTACGCTGGGTTGAATTCGCCAGACTAGCCCGGGGAACTTAGATTGAATCCTAGTGGTGGAGACGCAAGCTACGCTGTGTTACTCGCGGAAGCCGCCGCGTGCAGAGAGAGCACGGGGCGTGAGTAGATAGGGAACGGGGCTGGCGTAGGCCGTGGTTCAGACGCGAAAGGGTTAAGCGTGGAGACCGCGGACCGCGCAAAGCCGGGAAGCCGCGCAGATGAGGCGCGGGCTGAAGCGGCTCAGAGCCGGCGAGGCGCGGAGAAGCAGCCTCGGGGCGGAGCCCGCTGGCGGGGCGAGGCGCCGGGAAGCTGCGCGGAGCCGTGAAGCTGCCGGCAGGGCGAGGCGCCGGGAAGCCGCGGGGATAAGAGAAAACAGAAGTTTAGAAATGGAATGAGAGCGGGAAGCTGCGGGGATAAGAGAAACAGAAGTTTGGAAGTGAAGTAAAAGAGAAATGGGAATGCTGGAAGATAGAAGTGAAATGGGAGAGGTAGGAATGCCCGGAGATAGAGAAATAGAGAAAAATAAGGCCTCCCCTCAACATGCCAATTAGAAGGCTTGGATTCGGTCTGCCTAATCAAGTGAGGCGATGAGCACCTGCGGGCAGCTAGCAGCTTATGCGCCGCAGGTCACCGAAGACAGGCACGAATTAACATCAGTAAGGCTTCCCCACAATACAACAATATTAAGCTTGGATTCGGTCTGCCTGATTTAAGGCGGTAAGCGCCAGCAAAGCTCGACCAGAGTATGAGCTGCAGGTCACCGAAGATAGGCACGAACCAACACTAATAAGTCTCCCCCACAATACGGCAATGAGAAGGCTTGGATTCGGTTTGCCTGATAGGTTTTGTAAACACCTGCAGGCAGTTCTAGCAGAGTAGAGCATGCGCTGCAGGGCACCGAACACAGGCACGCATCAGCGCCTAAAAACCTCCTCACAATGGCGAAGAGAGGACCCGGATTCGGTTTTCCTGATTGATAGGACTTGTAAGAGCCTGTGGCAACGCTAGCAAGTAGAGCAGAGTGTGTGCCGTGGGACACCGAAGACAGGCGCGTATCAACGCCAAAAAATAAAAAGAAAGGGGGATCTGTGGGGAGCAATCCGGACTAGACTAAGTTACTCAAATTAGGACTTATTCTATGCATCTGCTCTCCCACAATATGGCGCTGGGAGAGAAGTAAACAGCTTCCGCACAGCTGCCTCCAGTTCAACCAATTAACTGTAGGACTTGCTCCTGATTGGAGAGCAGCGTACTCAGCCGAGTTGGGATTGGCGGAGGAGGACTATAAAGGAGGAGAGAGACGGCATGCACCAGGGAACATCTATGGGGAACATCTAAGGGAACCCGTGCAGCCCCCGAGAGAGCCGGCCGGCGGTGTGCCGCTCCCCTGCGGAAGTGGGGAATGCGGCCAGGGGGAACTGCCCTTCCACGGAGGTGGAAGGGATAGTAGCCAACCCGGGAAGAACCAGCAGCAAACCCGGGGAGGGCCGAGCAGACGAAAGAACAGCGTAGGGTCCTGTGTCGTTCCTCCACGAAGAGGGGGAGCGACAGGCCGGAGTTACGTAACACTAACTCTGCCATCAAGCTCCAGCCAGGCCGAAATGGAGGAAGGGGCTGATTAACAGGAAAAGTGAGGCTCATCTACCGTCTCTCTCCCCCGGGGACCCAGGCGGAAGGGCTTGCAGCAGCAAATAACACATGCAAACAACAGAAATGAGGTTCTGTGCTTAATTAACTTGGGGAATGGCGTTTTAAACAACCAAAAATGGGCTCTTTCCTGGAGGCTCTCTCCGGTTTCTAAGATTCTGGTGCACGCCGTCTCCTCCAGGAAACCTGAGTGCGGCTGGGTTCACCTTGGCTGCCTCCTGCGCTGCCCCCAACTCCTGATTTTAAAACTGACATCCGCCCGCATCTCAGGACGCTGCCCGGGGAGGAGTGGGTGCAGGACGAGGAGTTCAGGAGAGGCTGGGGTGGGGGTCCCTGGGGCCCCAGCTCTCAAAGGGGCACCTTGGGGCCACGCTGCTCGCCACTCCCCACTCAAAATCACACAAATGCCTGCCAACTGGCATTTTCTCCTTCCTAGAACACAACGCACACACACTCACACACAAACAACATCTGTATGAGTTTAAAAGCTTCCGTAGCCTCCTCTCACACAGTGGCATGTGACACGGGGTCTTGCCTTCCAGAGCTGCGTGGGAAAAAGCATAGCTCACGGCCGTGCTGCCTGTTCTCCGGTGAGAAGTGAAGACACTCCGAGCTCTAGACACCGAAGGAATCGCAGCGGCCCTCGGTGTCTGTGGGAGCCTGGTCCCAGGCACCCTGAGGCGACCCAGGTCCACGGCTGCCCGGGTCCCTCATGTACAAGGGTGTCACGGAGTCTGCTGCACAGAAACCTGCCAATCCTCCCATACCCTGTAACCCTCCTGAGGGCGACTCGTAACGCCCACGACGGCAGAAAAGCCACGTCCACAGCTGTCACGCGGCACTGTTCAGGGAAGGACGCCAAGGAAAAGTCGATGTGTGTGTTCAGTACAGAAATTTCATTTGGAGGATTATTTTGGGTCTGTGCTCGGCGGAACCTCTGGATGCAGCACCTGCACAAACGGACACATCTGTTGCTCAATTCCAATGTGAACACAGCAAATGAAGCTGGGCAGGGCTTCCACCTGCTGGCATCGGGCCCATGCACGGAGATTTTTAGTTTAATTCATTTGTATTTGGCGCAGGAAGGATCACACTGTGTTTAGGAGTAAAATTGGAGAAATCATATAAAAATCTCAATTGCTAGCTTCTTTTTGAAGATTTTATTTATTCATTTGAGAGGCAGAGTTGCAGAGAGAGGAAGAGACAGAGAGAGCAGTCTTCCATCTGGACTTCCAAGACTCCATTTGGGGAGTCTTCACTCTCCAAATGGCCACACCAGCCAGACCTGGGCCCATCTGCAGCCAGGCGATTCCTCCAGGTCTCCCACATGGGTGCAGGGGCCCAAGCACTTGCACCATCATCTACTGCTTTCCCAGGCCGTAAGCAGAGAGCTGGAATTGGAAGAGCAGCAGCTGGGACACGAACAGGTGCTCTTATAGGGTGCTGGCGCCGGAGGCTTAGGCTACTATGCCACAGTGTCGGCCCCCACTAGCTTCTCTTGAAAACTGCCAAGTTCCAGGCTCACGAGACCCTGGGTGGGAGCTGGACCATCCAGGACAAGGCTTCCTTGTTCCAGCTGGCACGAGCTTGCACCTGGCTTGGCCCTGGGCAGCCCGCGGGGCTGTGAAGAGAGGCGCTTCCCGCCCTCCATGTGTGGCCCCTGCTGTGGCTTCCATCCCTGTGACTCCGCCCCTTTCACAGCTCTTGCCTGACATGCCAGAGGGGTTCTGGGGGAGCAGACACAGGTGCATGATTCAAGTCAGCTCTGTGTTACTGGCATCCATTTAGCCCCTAATAACCCTAGAACCGAGCTGTGAGCCCCCATGTGACACGGTCCACCAGCATTCTGCCCTCCGGAGGCCACACTCTGGATAGATGCTGAAGCCAGGCGAACTTCAGCGCAGGCCTAGTCCGCCCGAGTGCAGAGGGCCCCAGCCTGGGTGAGGGGCTGGGGCCATGGGGAAACTGCCGGAGAGGCGAGCTTGAAACCCTGGGTTTCTACCTTCTATCCTCTGTGTGTGTGTGTATGTGTATATGTGTGTGTGTATTGTTCGTGTGTGTATTGTTCATGTATGTATGCCTGTATAAGTGTGTATGCATATATATGCAGGTATGTATATATGTGTGTGCATGTTTGTACATGCATGTGCATGTATACCTATACATGCATGTGTATATATGTGCTCGTGTGTGCACATGCATGTGTGTATGTGTGTCTGTATGTGTATGTATGTTTATGCGTGTGTATGTGCACGTGTGTGCATGCATATGTGTGCATGTGCCTGTGTGTATGTGTTTGTGTGTGTATATGTGTGTATGTGTATGTGTGTATGTATGTATGTGCATGGGTGTGCACGTGTGTGCATGCATATGTGTGCGTGTATGTATGTGTGTGCATATGCATGTGTGTGTGTGTGTGTGTGTGTGTCAGGGTCGGGGGTTCATCCCTGCACATCCCAAGGTGCCCTGGCAGATGTAGAACAGGCACTCCCTGAGGAGGGCTCAGCTGGGGACATGCGGGGTGGAGAAATCCCAAGACTAAGTGAAGTCTGACACCTGCTGCCTCCCCAGGCTCCTCCCTGCTCTGGTCCCAGCACTGGCAGCCCCAACCACAGACAGAAGACTGGAGGAGGCCACTGCTAGAGGAGAAAACCCATGCAGTGACATTTGAGGGTGTCCCAAGAAATGGCTGATGACGTGCAGAGTCCACGTTGCTGGGACAGATGATGGCTAACCTTGACGTCCCTGTTGCATTTCGGGGAGCAGCCGTGGGAGGGAATCGCTTCCACCTGCAGGCTGTCCCGGCCGTCTGCACACGGGGAGGATGCAAACTTCCCGTCCTAGGTGACGGGAGGACTACAGAGCCGGGGAGGAAACCACAGAAACAAAACTCCAGAGGACAGGACACCCATCTCAGCCCCAGGTGGGTGCCAAGTCCAGTGGTGGGAAACAGCAGAGTCTATGAACTTGGGAGGAAGCCCATGCATGGGAAGGGAGGACATGCGGCAGCCCTGGGCACCTCAGCCCCCGCGCACGGGGCTCCAGCTCCAAGGCCGTGGTTCCACTGTCCAAACTCATGGAGGTGGTTCCAGCCTTGGTCTCTGGCCGCCACCTTCGTGCCTGAGGCCTCGGCTCCCACAGCAGGTGCTCAGAGCAGCAAGGGCCACCTCTGCCACCTCCACGGTCTCTCCTCGCAGTACTCTGGGGTCTGAGACCATGTGCTCAGTTTCTTGTCCGTCATCCATTTCTCCTCTTAGGAAGCGAGCGGAGTCAGGACTCCCTGTCTGGTCACTGATGGGTCCCAGCACGTAACAAGTGAGACGTGAGGCCCCTCTGTGGAAAGGTACTGACCCAGCAAACCTGAATGAATATGACATTCAAAGTCTGTGGAAGATGGAATTAAATGGTGGGTTTACTTGCTGCAAAGCATTTTGAAATCCACGCATTTTTTCATAATATGCATTTCCATGAACTTTTTCCGAGTGCACTTGCCCTTGTCATAGATAACGGAGTTCATGGTGAAAAGCTGATTCCAAGGCTCCATGTTTGCTCCCCCAGGAAACATTCCCAGTAAAGTGAAAATCCCTATGTTTAAAGTAAGCCAGCAGTGGTTCTAGGCAAATATTTATCAGTCCAGAGTATACAAGGGTAATTCAAAAAGTTTGTGGAAAATAGAATTAAAGTGCCAGTATCCCAAATGGGCGCCAGTTCGAGACCTGGCTGCTCCACTTTCAATCCAGCTTTCTGCTATGGCCTGGGAAAGCAGAAGATGGCCCAAGTCCTTGGGCCCCTGCACCTTTGTGGGAGACCCGGAAGAAGCTCCTGGCTCCTGGCTTCAGATCAGCCCAGCTCTGGCCATTGCAGCCAGTTGGTGAGTGAACCAGCAGGTGGAAGACCTCTCTGTCTCTCCTCTCTGTGTAAATCTGACTTTCAAATAAATAAATAAATCTTTAAAAAATAAAAAGGTCAGTCTAGGGACCGGTACTGTGGCATAGCAGGTTAAGCCATGATCTGCAGTGCTGGCATCCCACATGGCGCCATGGAGTCCCAGCTACTCCTCTTCTGATCCAGCTCCCTGCTAATGGCCTGGGAAAGCAGCAGAGGATGGCTCAAGTGCTTGGTCCACTGTACCCATGTGGAAAACCTGGATGAAGCTTAAAAATCAAAACATATGCAAGAGGACAGCGTTTATCCTAGCCACTAAGAGGCTTGTGTCTCCTGTCGGAGCATTTGGGTTTGATACCAGCGTCCAGCTTCCTGCTAAAGCAGACCCTGGGAAGCTGTGGTGATGGCTCAAGTAACCGGGTTCCTGTCGCCCACATGGGCATCCTCCAGGGTTTGGCCACAGGATGAAGTGAGCGGCGTGGGAGTGAACCAGAGGATGCAGATTTTTTTTCTTCTCTCTCCCCTCCTTCTTCCTTCCCCTCAAGTAAATAAACAAAACCAAACTTTAAAAAAGAGATATATGGAAGTCCTTTACAGAGAAAAATTACAAAACTCAATCGGAACGCTTTGTAAAAGACCTGAACAAATGGAGAGACACAGTATCTCATGATTAAGAAAAACTGTTGGGGCCCAGCGCTGTGGTGTAGCAGGGGAAGCCAACGTCTGCAGCTCCGGCATCTCATCGGGTGCTGGTTTGAGTCCCAGCTGCTCCACTTCTGATCCAGCTCCCTGCTAATGGCCTGAGAAAGCAGCAGAGGAAGGCCCAAGTGCTTAGGCTTCTACATCCACGTGGGAGACACAGAAGCAGCTCCTGACTCCCGATTTCAGCCTAGCCCAGCCTGTTGCAGCCATTTGGGGAGTGAACCAGCGGATGGAAGATTCTTTGTCATTCTCTGTAACTTTGACTTTCAAATAAATTTTTTTGAAAAAGTTAAGTCTGTTTTGGTGCAAAGAAAATATCAAATGCTTGCACATGGGGAGGGGAAGTGCAGTGTAGATGAATTAAAATCGAAGGGCGGTCTTCCGAGGGATAACAGCTCCTGCAGTCAGATGCTACCTGTCTCACGGAGCCAAGAGAGTCCAGGACTGTTCTAGAACTGTGAGTACATGCAACTGCACCTTCTGGCAGTGATGGGAGCTGCCGTGGGGGCAGCAGCCCCAAGACCTCTGGGGCAGCTGGGTTTTCCTCCCTCATCCAAAGCAGATGTGTCCAAGTGCCCCAGCCTGAGGCTGTGTCCTCTCATAATTTGTTATTCATCAGGAGGAAGGCAAATCAGGGTTGCCCTGGTTACTGGTCGGCTCTTCCGAGGGCTGTGGCTACGTAATTGGTGTTGGCTTGGTTACCGGATGCCTTCAATTCGGAGAGTAGAGTCCTGGTAATAAACACAGCAAGAGCCTCAAGAAGAAATTCTAACTGGCTTGGAGAGACTGAGACAGTCAGAAAATTAAGTCCTTCCTCTGCCTTAAAGGTGCTACCGGGTGTCTCAGAGCCCCAGTTATGACAGAGGGAGTAACGGGCTCATGGAGATCAGAGTTGCCTTCGTTTCGCGATAGCAAATGGAACCGAGAAAGTCTCCACTGGACGGCTTCGCTCACCACGCTGGGCTGTCACACGCAGAAGGCGGGGTGCACCGTGGGCACGCTGCTCCCATCATGAGTCGGCCAAGGTTTGCAGATGTCTCTCCCTCTCTTCGTGGAGGAACGACACAGGACCCTACGCTGTTCTTTCGTCTGCTCGGCCCTTCCCGGGTTTGCTGCTGGTCCTTCCCGGGTTGGCTACCGATCCTTCCACCTCCGTGGAAGGGCGGTTCCCCCTGCCACTTTCCCCACTTCTGCGGGGGAGCGGCACACCGCCGGCCGGCTCTCTCAGGGGCTGCTCGGATGTTCCCTTTAGATGTTCCTGGTGCATGTTGTCTCTCTCCTCCTTTATAGTCCTCTTCCACCAATCCCAACTCTGCTACCCACACGCCGAGTACGCTGCTCTCCTCCAATCAGGAGCAGGATCAGCTCCTGCAGCTCAATCAAATTGGCGAGAGGCAGCTGTATAGAAGCTGTTTACTCCCTTCTCAGCGCCATATTGTGGGAGAGCAGATGCATAGAATAAGTCTTAATTCCAGTAACTTAGCCTAGTCTCAGTTGCTCCCCACAGCAGAGACCCTGCTGTGGGCATGCACGCAAGGAGGAGGAGGGCAGGGCACTGCAGTGTGCAGGACTGGCTTGAGGGGGAAAGCCACGGACGTGGCCCAAGAACAGACTTAGCGTAGAGGCCGAGAGGAATCTCCTGAGCAGGCAGGAAGTGGACGATGGGATGGGGAAGTGAGTGTGCAGCCTGGGGCCCTGCTCGGCAACCCCTGCCCCCCCATCCCGCAGCTCCGACATGAGGCTGAGAAGGGGGGAGAGGGGCTTGTTGGACCAGAGATTGAAATGTGCCTGGTAGCACCTGGGGACCTGTGCCTGGGGTCTGGGGAGCCTGGAGTCAACATGGCAGCTGCAAGGAGGCAAAGAGAAGCAGCAGCCACCCAGAAGGTGAGAGGGTCTGAGCTGAGGTCCTTGGAAGCCGCGCTGGCCCAGGCCCATCCATGGAGTGGGCTCAGGGACTGAGAAGACAGAGCAAGCACAGGACGCAGGGCACCCCACCTCCACGGCTGGGCTGCTCACTCTGCTCCCCGACTCCCAGACAGCACCAGGGAGTGGAGAGGATACAGGGGAGAGCTGAATTCCTCCAGGCGACACTGAAACTCACCACCCCTGACCCACTGGGCAACGACAAAGTCAAGTTCACATCTCCTGAGTGACACACATCGGGGGGAGGAGTTACAGACAACAATTGACACATTTCTGCAGTCCTGAGTCAGAGGAGAAATGTTTTCATCACGCCACATGGAACGCAAGCCAATGGGCTAGAGATCAAAGGGCGCTCATGAATACCGCAGGTGAAACCCAGCAAGGCAAAGAACAGACACACCTGGAGAAGAGTATGCTAACTGAAAGGAGCCAGGCACAAAAGGACAGATACTTTATAATTCCAGTTAAATGAGTTAGTTTCAACAGGCAAATTCATAGTGACCAAAGTGGAATGGGGGCTACCAGGACTGATGATGGCGGAATGGACTGTCAGTGTTGTTTTCTTGTGTTCTTATATTTTTTAAGACTTATTTATTTGAAAGGTAGAGAGAGAGAGAGAGAGAGAATGAATGAATGAATGAATGAATATCTTCCATCCACTGTTTCACTCCCCGAATGGTCACAACACCCAGGGCTGGGCCAGGCAGAAGTCAGGAGAGAGGAACTCCATCGAGGTCTTCCATGTAGGGGCAGAGACCAAGGCTTCAGGCTGTCCTGCACTGCTGTCCCAGGTGCATCAACAGAGAGCTGGATCAGAACCGGCGTGGCTGGTACTCGAACCTGCTCTCTGATATGGGATGTGGATGTCGGAGGTGGCAGTTTAACCCGCTGTGCCACAACGCAGCTCCATCAGTCAGCATTTATGGGGGAGAGGATTTCTGTTTGGGGTGATGCAAAAGTGTAGGAAATGGACTGTGGTTAAGGTTGCATACAATGTGAATGTATTTACTGCATGCTTAAACACAGTTAAAATAGTAAATTTTAGATTGTGCATTCTTCACCGTAACCAAAACAAAACAGGAAAAAATGACTCACACCTTCACAAGCAGACTAACATATACTGTTTGTTGACTTATAAGCTCAGTCAAGGAAAAAAAAAAGAAAAATCCAAAAGTACAAATTCTCAGACAACAGGTAAAACCCTGCATGAGGAGGAACACGACAGCTGACACGTGTAATAATATCATAAAGGGGCAGGTGTCTGGCCTATGTGTGAAGACAGCACTTGGGATGCCTGCGATCCATATCAGACTGGTCCAAGTCCTGGCTCCACTCTCCATTCCAGCCTCCTACTGATTTTCACTCTGGGAGAGAGTGAGTCATCAAGGACAAGTCCCTGCTGCCCACGTGCGAGACCAGGACGGGGTTCCTGGATCCTGGCCCGGCCTGGCTTGGATCTGACTTTGCAGGCAACTGGGGAGTTAACCAGTAGATGGGAGATCTCTCTTCATCTGTCTCTCTGCCTTTCAAATAAGTATATGATAAAGTACTTGTAGAAGAGTACTATGAACTATTGTATGCTCATAGCTTAGAAATTGATTCAAAGCCCAAGTAGATGACAAGTTTGAAAAAATGAAAAAAAATTGCCAAATACTTATATCCTTAAATGCCAGCAGTCCCAGCAGGATTGGTTGCCCAACTTTTCAAAGCTCACTGAGTGCATGGTTCCTATGGTTTTTATGCCATCACCAAACATTGTTTTAAGAAGCAGCTTAATTTTCCAAAACCACTATAATAATGATTGGAACTGCTTGCAGGCCACAGAATTTTACTTTCTATTTCTTTTCCCTTTTCGTGCTCTGTGACATCTGTGGTTCCCATATACTTTCTTCTGAACCCTCTCATCCTTAATGCAGAAGTTCCAGCCATTCCTAGCTTTTCATTGCTAGGAGTATGAGCAGGGAAATTTCTAAACATATGGACTCTAAGCAACACACTTCTAAAGAATCCATGGATCAAACAGGAAGCTTCAAAGGAATTTGTCTTAAAAACTGAGAGAACTGAATAAAAATAAAAATGCAGCCTGTCAAAATATGTAGGATGAAACCGAAGTAATCCTGAAGGGGGACTGAAAGTCCTACCTGTGTGCAGGAGCAGCAAGCAGAGGCTCCAATGAATAACCCGTTTCCCTCCCCGAAGAACGAGATGGGAGTAACATCAGCCCACAGCAAGCAGAAGGAAGGAATAAAGATAAAAGCAGAAATCAATGAAATGGAAAACAGAAAAAACAGTCGAGATGAAAAACGATAAAAGGAGCTCGTAGTCTAATCAATAAAACGTATAAAACTCCAGCAAGAAATAAAGGCAGAAGGTGCAATTTGCCAAAACCTGGGATGAAACAGGCTGTAACGACAGACTTCCAGATACCGAAGGATTAAAAAGGGAATCATGTAATTGTTCACAAATATATTCAGCAACTTAGATGAAGGGGGATCAATTCCTTAAAAACCAAACTACCACAATTCCTACAGAATAAAAGATACATTTTTCATTTGAATGCCTTTGTAACTATTGACAATCCTGACGTCATAACCTTACAACTCTCAAATAACAGCATTTCTAGGCCTAGATAGTTTCATTAGGGAACTCAATTAAATACTTAAAAAAATAACATTAATTCCAACATAATCCCCCCCTTCCTGAAAAGGGAGGAAAACTTAAAAAAAAAGATTTTATATATTTATTAGCAAGATAGATTTACAGAGAGAAGGAGAGACAGAGAGAGGTCTTCCAGCCGCTGGTTCACTCCCCAGGTGCCCGCAATGGCTGGAGCTGGCCTGATATGAAACCAGGAGCTTCTTGGGGGTCCCCTATGTGGGTGCAGGGGCCCAAGCACTTGGGCCATCCTCTGCTGCTTTCCCAGGCCATGAGCAGGGAGCTGGAGTGGAAGGGGAGCAGCCAGGACAGGAACCGGTTCCCAAATGGGATTCTGGCGCCACAGGCGGAGCCTTAGTCTACACGATGCCACAGAGCGGGCCCTGAGAAACCTCTTAATACATCTTTTTTTTTTTTTTTTTGACAGGCAGAGTGGACAGTGAGAGAGAGAGACAGAGAGAAAGGTCTTCCTTTGCTGTTGGTTCACCCTCCAATGGCCGCCGTGGCCGGCGCGCTGCGGCCGGCGCACCGCACCGATCCGATGGCAGGAGCCAGGTGCTTTTCCTGGTCTCCCATGGGGTGCAGGGCCCAAGCACCTGGGCCATCCTCCACTGCACTCCCTGGCCACAGCAGAGAGCTGGCCTGGAAGAGGGACAACCGGGACAGAATCCGGCGCCCCGACCGGGACTAGAACCCTGTGTGCCGGCGCTGCTAGGCGGAGGATTAGCCTAGTGAGCCGCGGCGCCGGCCCTCTTAATACATCTTAAGAATCTAGCATTGAGCTGGAACCAAAACCAAAACTAGAACCAGAACTAGAACCAGGCAAATACAGGAATGAGGGGGAGCAAGATTGATCTCTTGTAAACTCAGATGCAAAAAAAATCTATAAAAATACTGTAAATCAAATCCAACAGCATAAAGATTATACACCATGACCAAGTGATATTTCCCACATGTATGTATAAATGCAGTATTTGAAAATCACTCTGTGTAATCAACCATTTCAGCAGGGCAAAAAGGAAAATTATAAGATCATACCAATGCACAAGGAGAGAGCCCTGACAGATCCAATATCCACTCACTGTGAGGACCCTCAGTGTGTCAGGGACAGAGGAGGCCAGCTCACTCTGAAATATTTATATTTAAAATGCTACATATCCTCTGCAACATTTTATAAGTATATAGTTCAAATACAGCTGAACATCTACATATATATTGTATATATATTTGTACACACACACACACACACACCCTACAGCCAACACATTACTGGTGGAAGGCTAGATGCTTTCCCTTTAAGACTGGGAGTAAGGCATGCATGTCCCTCTCACTGCATTTGTTAATCATAATACTGGAAGCTCAAGTCAGGGCAATAAGTCAAGAAATAAAATCAGACTGGAAGTGAAGAAATGAAATTCTTTCTCTTTGCAAAGGCCATGACTGAATATGCAGAGACTCCCAAGGAACCTGAAAATTCCAAGAGCGAGCGAGTTTATCAAGATCACCAGACAAACATCAACAGAAGCCAGTCTTACCCCCACAGTAACAATAACTATGCAGAAACTGAAACGAAAACCAACTATCATTTGTAGTCACCCCAAAAGGAATGAAGTATTTGAGTGACATTTAACAAAATACATACAGGGTCTATTGAAAATTACTCAATGCTGATGAACTAAATCGCAGGTGATCTGGATAAATGGAGAGACATACCAGGTTCATGGATTGGAAGACTCAACATAAAAAGATATCAATTTCCCCCAAATTGCTCTTACAGTTTTAATGTAATGAAATTTCAACAATTTTTTATACATGGGTAGCATATTCTAAAATTTACATAAAGGTACATCCAGTTGAATAGCTAAAATGATCTTGGCACAAAAGTGGGTGGAATCATTCACTCCATTAGTAAAGCCTACATAGTCGCAGTAACCAAGGTGGCATGGCGCTGTTAGGATACACGCACAGATCAGCAGGGCAGAGTGTGCAGAAATAAATGTACATAAATAAATGTACATAAATATTCTGAACCGGTCTTCAAAGAGAGGCAAAAGCTGTGGAACAGAGGAGGCAGAATCCTCTCTGAAAACTCTGGAACTGTCAGACAAACCTAATGAACGCCAGCTCCAACCTCATACAAAACCTGACTTCAGTGCAAAACATGAATCACTGCACTAAACCCAGGAGAAACATCAGGCTCGAATGCTAGGCAGAGAGTTTCCAGATTTGGCACCACAATCACCTGTGGAAGGAAAACACGGCCCACGGACCTCATCACTGTGCAAAGCATTTGTTCTCGCACAGTTCACCTCGAGAGCTCTCGGATGCATTTTGAGTCCTTTGTCCAGTGTGCGGTCAGGGCGCAGCGTCTTGGTCTGTAGGTATCTACCCAGTTTCCCTAGCTCCACATGTTGAGCATAGTACTCGTTCCTCATGCAATGAGCTGAAAATTAGCTGATCACAGATGTTTGGGTTTACCTGGTGGCTCACAATTCAATTCCATTGCTCAGTACGTCTGTCCTTGTGCCAGTACCACCCTGGATTGATTTTTGTTGCTTTGTGGTAAGTTCTGAAATGGGAATGTATTGAGTCCTCCTACTCATATTTTGTTTTGTTTTGTTTTTTAATTATTTATTTGATAGAGTTACGGGGGCAAGGCTGGAGACAGAGACATCTTCCATCTGCTGGTTCAATCCCCAGATGGCCACAATGGCCAGCGTCGACTCAGGAGCTTCCTCTGGGTCTCCCACGTGGGTGCAGGGGTCCAAACACCTAGGGAATCTTCCACTGCTTATCCCAGGCTGCTAGCAGGGAGCTGGATCAGAAGTGGAGCAGCCAGGACACAAACTCGTGTCCACGTGGGATGCCGGCGCTGCTACCATACTGGCTTCCTGCTCTTTTTCAAGGTTGTTTTTTGCTATACTGGGTTCCTCACAATTAAAGAATTAAAAATCATTTAAATTTATTTGAAAAGCAGACACAGGGAAAGACACACACACACACACACACACACACACACACAGAGAGAGAGAGAGAAGAGAGGCAAGAGAGAAAAGAGAGAAGAGAATCCTTTTTCTCCCTTCTCCCTTCTGCTGGTTCGCTTCCCCAGTGCCCACAGCCAAACAGAGCCAGGAAGATGATCCAGGTCTCCCACACGGGCAGTAGGAACCCAGCTCTTGAGCCATCACCACGGCCCCCGGTCTGCATAGACAGGAAGCTGAAGTCAAGAACTGGATCAAAGAAACGAAGCAGGCAGCCTGGTGCGAGTCTCCCGCTCCTCCTGGAAGCTCTGGAAGCAGCCTGGCAGGTTCCACAAAGGCCTCAGCTGCGATTCTGACGGGGATGCTTGTGAATCTGCACGTTATTTTGGGCGTCCTGCAATCTTAATAACGTTCAATCTTTCAGTCCACGAACCCAGGATATCTTCCTAGTTATTTAGAGCTGTGGCTTCCCTCAAAAATGTTGCATAGTTTTCAGAATGTAAATTATGCACGTTTGTTGAATTTATTCCTGAATATTTTTAAGATTTATTTATTTGAAAGAGTTGCCGAGAGAGAGGAGAGACAGAGAAAGAGAGGAGATCTTCCATCTGCTTGTTCACTCCCAAATGGTGGGGGCTGGGCCAGGCCAAAACCAGGAGCTTCTTCTGGGTCTCCCTCATGAGTGCAGAGGCCCAAGCACTTGGGCCATCTTCCACTGCTTTCCCAGGTTATCAGCAGGGAGCTGGATCAGCAGTGGAGCCGCCGGTCTCAAACCGGTGCCCTTATGGGATGCTGCCATGGCAGGCTGTGGCTTAACCTGCTGCGCCATAGCATTAGCTCCATTTATTTTATATTTTTTGGTTTTGATGGTTCAGTTCATGGAATTCTTGTCCTAACGTCATTTCAGATTTAGTGTAAGTGCACAGAAATAAAATTGACTGTGTAGACTGAATCCTTCAATTTTTCTGAATTTTTTCCTAATTTGTAGTGGGTTCCTCGGTCTTATCTAGACAAGACCACCTTATCTGTGAATTGAGGTGATTTTGCCTCTTCCATGCTAATCTGTGTTTTCTCTGTTACCCGTTTCCCTGGCTGCAGTCCAGTGTGAGTAGAGACGGCAAGCACGGATCTCTGCCTTACTCTTGATCTCACAGGGAAGGGATCCAACAGCGTCCTGCAGCCGTCTGTCAGGTGTAGCGGGTGACAGTGCCGTTCAAGTTTTCTGTTTCCCTACCGATGCTCGCGCAGCTGTTCCACCCATCACTGAGCGCGTGGGATTGAAGTTCCCTGTGTTAGTGTTGCGCTGCCTCTCCCCATCGATCATAGCTTTTGCTTCATGCATGTTAGGTGCACGTTAGGTGCACGTGTGTCCCTAACCGTTACACAGTTCTGCTGGGCTGGTGCTTTCATCGTTGTAAAACGTCACGGATAACGTTTTGATTGCTATTTGATGAAAGAAGTAACCATTTTTATTGTTTAAAGAAATCAGCCCACAACTAAATGCTTATTATCCAATTTGGCAAAATCAGGGCTACTGCCGGAGCACATCAACCGAAGTGCGGCTGCTGTTTCTGCACACGCTGACTAGTAAGTGGGAGTGGACAGACAGCATCTCGGACGTCACTCGGGACATGAGCGAGTTCTGCGTCGTGTCAATGCTTGTGGGTAACGGAAGACTCTCCTCAGTCCTTTCTGTGCCGTACATGGTGTAACTGTCAAAGACACAACACGTTTTCCGCTTAAGGTGCATTATTAATGTTTGTGCCTGCCACTTTCTTAAGTCATATCAGAAACTGGAAAACTGCACCCCGGGGCTATAGCCAGCCTACAGCCCGTTCCGATTAATAAAGTTTTATTGGAACACATTCATAACCCCTTGCTGACTTGCTGTCTGTGACGGTTTTTGTGCTACAACAGCAGACCTGAGCAGCTGCCAGCAAAGCTTGAAATATTTATTTTTGACCCTTTCAGAAAAAAAAAATTGATTCTCGTTCCAGATTACCAACAACAGATCGAGAGCTGACTTGTAGTTGCCGATGCCATAATGTTCCTGACTCAAATGAAAGCAATGCTAAGGTGCCAAACAGCACTGGGGAATCTTGAAATCGTCAGATATTCTCTCTGGCGCTAAGTATAAACACTTGTAACTTTGAAATTATGATCAGAATGCTACAATAAATGGATGCTTAGCTTTCTAAATAGCAATTCTGAGGAAGAAAACTCAGTGTCTGGCCCACGGTGGGCTTCAAGCTCCCGGCAGTGTGGCAGCCGCGCAAGCGGGGGCTGCAGGAGACTCGGCAAGGGCACACGTGGCGCCGTGCACAGCCGACCGAGCACAAGCACACGTGTAAGAAACAAAAAGGAGGGGCCGATGCCATGGCTCACTTGGTTAACCTTCCACCTTCTGGCGCCGGAATCCCATATGGGTGTCAGGTTCTAGTCCCAGCTGCTCCTCTTCCTGTCCAGCTCTCTGCTGTGGCCCGGGAGTGCAGTGGAGGATGGCCCAAGTGCTTGGGCCCTGCACCCACATGGGAGACCAGGAGCAGGCTCCTGGCTTCGGATTGGCACAGCGCTGGGTGGCCATTTGGGGAGTGAACCAACGGAAGGAAGACCTTTCTTTCTCTCTCACTGAAAGTAACTCTACCTGTTAAAAAAAAAAAAAAAAAGGAGGTGCTGCATTGGGGGTGTGGCTTTTAATGTAATGCAATATTGCATTAATATATCCTTGTAAATGATGTAGATTGATTTTTTAGTGGGCCGACACCGTGGTGCAGTGGGTTAAAACCCCAGCCTGCAGTGTTGGCAGCCTATATGGGTGCTAGTTCGAGTCTCAGCTGCTCCTCTTCCGATCCAGCTCTCTGTTGTGGCCTGGGAAAGCAGTGGAAGATGGCCCAAGTGCTTGGGCCCCTGCACCCGCGTGGGAGACCCGGAAGAAGCTCCTGGCTTCTGACTTTGGATCAGCTCAGCTCTGGCCGTTGTGGTCATCTAGGGAGTAAGCCAGTGGATGGAAGACCTTTCGCTCTCTCTAGCTCTACCTCTCTCTGTAACTGTTTTTCAAATAAATAAAAATGAATCTTTAAAGAAAATTTCAATAATGGCTATAACCAGATCACAAAATACGATCATTTCATAGAGTGTACTCCCCAAGCCAAAACAAGCCAGCTCCAACACAGCTCCACTTCAGGAGACACTGATGCCTAGAAAGGGGAAAAAATAAGAATCCCCAACAAAATTATCAGCCCCCCACCCCTCCTAGGTGAACTCACAAATAAAAGCAACGGTAGAAACCGTAATAGCCAAGCCAGTCGCGCCTTCTTCCCTGGCTACCACATATTTATTCTTCCTTTCTCATCTCTCCTGGGTTGCAGGAAAAGTCCTTCGTTAATTACTTTCAGCAGAAGGGGCTGCACCCTGAACTTCACCTCCCAGAAGCCAGGCATTGCACAGGGAGGCACACACCAGGGAAGAGCCTGACCGTGAATTCACCAATCAGAAACACAGACAGGCAAGACAGGCGGTGCAGCGGCATTGTGCTTTCCATCAAACACCTGTGCAGGTGTCAGATCTCCCAGGGCCTCTTCGCTTTTGCTCTAGGGGGCAGAGGTACACACGAGGAAGCCCGGACACAGACGCAAGAGATGTCCAATTAGTGTGCAGATCACAGGCACAGGCGGGCTGGGGGCTGTGCACGCGCTGTGGCTAACAAGGTATCACACTGTCCCTGCGGGGTGATGAGTCTCATTAAAAGGAACTTAGGGTCAGAAAGAGGCTGCCGTAGCCAGAGATAAACACAACAGAAACCATGCTATTGTTTACTTAGGAGGAAAGGTGCTTCGCCGATTCCCAGGGAAAAATATTTTTGCACTTACAGTGATGTGGCTACAGAGTAAGAGCTTATATTTCCTACGACGTGGCACCCTGTGTTCACGCCTTCACTATGACTCCTAGGCTTTGCTCTAGGTTCCTCCCGGCTCTTCTCAGTGCAAGAGTTTCTCCCACATTGGCAAAAATAACCCAGAAATAGTCTTTACTCCTGTGGCCCAGTGCGTCTCCTACTCCTTTTCTTTCAATAGTTAGCGGAGGCTGAGCCCTCTATGAAACAGAAGCGGAAGTGTTTGCTAATGGCCGGGGGCACAGGTGGGAATCTGACGCCAGTTTCCGCGAGCTGCATCATTTCGGAGAAGTTATTCTGTGCCCATGGTCAGGCCTGCAACAGCAGAACCGCGCAATGGCCTGGCCACGGTCCAGCACGGGTAAACACAGTGAACTGGGGCAACGGAGACTCGGCGTTGCTGCCTTTGAAAGAACACATACCCCTGTGTACTCCCACAGCAACGGCCAGAGCAGGCCGCAGAGCAGGAAAAACACAATGCATAAAGTATCATTTAAATAAGGCTATGTGTTTGGGTATGCATGCAAACACCTTAAAAAGTCCGCAGAACATGGAATTAAAGTGTTTGGGACAAAAAGCTTGAAAATCACACATACAAGGGGTGTGTTAAGAAGTCACATATTATGAAAAAAAGTGCGTGTGGCTTTCAGAATTTCCTGCCCCAGTGACGGTGACTTTCGATGGAAATTTTCCATGAAGTTGTTGAAGTACCCTGGTACACACCCATCTATACACACACACACAGGACGACCTCGGCGCACCAAAGGCAGTTACTGAGGAGTTGCTGAGTGCGAGGAAGACAGCGACCATGGGAGACTCTCCAGTTCATTCCAATTTGTGGATTGTTTGTCTCTCTTACCAGGAGAATCTATCAGTATTTTATTTCATATTCGAAAAAGGAAAAAAAGTAATGGGACTCGGCATCTCTGCATTTAAGACAAAATATGGATTGACAGATTAAGATGCATTAGATGGTACTGACTGTCCTGGGACGGCCCTGTCCGTTACACTGCATCACAGTGCAGTCAGAACCGTGGGACGGCAAACCGGCGACCTCTGCAGCGTGAACCCGAAGACCAGGTCCTGAACATGAGGTTGTTTACAAACTTCGCTTTCTGATGCTATAATGTGCACAAAGCATCGAATCGAGTAAGAGGCATCCTAGAGAGCATTTGAAAATCAATAGTTTTACATAATTGATTTAACTGAAACAGCACATTTGCTTAAAAACCCTAAAATGAGTTCTCCACTTCCTCAGGGGACTCAGGAACCGTTGGGACACAGTTGCTCCCTGATGGCACCAGCAGTGACACAGGTCCTGGACACGTGACAAGGACCACCCAGAGGAGGCCTCCCTCCCTGCTGCCTTGACAGCTCTGGATGGGCAGGGAAACACCACGGAGAGAAGATGACAGAGCAGGGACCCACTCCGGGCAGGGTGATGGGAAGGCCCTTTCACTCCCAGGGATGGACCACCTGTGGGGAGGATGGGAGGAGCCACCAGGGAAGGGCTGGGAGGACCGCTGTGGTGCCACCTGCAGGAGCAGCTGGCCTGGACTCCCGGATCTAGATTTTATGAAGCTCTCTCACAGACACTAAGTGAGGTTTTGTTTTGTTTTGTTTTTTAAGATTTTATTTATTTGAGAGGAAGAGTTACAGACAGAGAGGGAGAGACAGAGAGAGGTCTTCCATCAGCTGGTTCACTCCCCAGATGGCTGCAATGGCCAGAGCTGGGCCAATCCGAAGCCAGAAGCTTGGAGCTTCTGCTGGGTCTCCCTTGTGGGTGCAGGGGCCCAAGGACTTGGGCCATCATCTACTGCTTTCCCAGGCCATAGCAGAGAGCTGGATCACAAGTGGAGCAGCTAGGACTCAAACTGGTGCCCATATGGGATGTCGGCACCACAGGCAAAGGCTTAGCCTACTACGTCACAGCGCCAGCCCCGTCATAAGAAAATTTAAACTCAACAAACTTAGAATATATATTATATATATATAGTTTTAATTTACAAAGTCTTTGTTTGAAAGTGGAATAGACAGAGCTATCACCCACTAGTGCACTCCTGAAATGCTTGCCCAGGGCAGGGGCTGGACTGGGGCTGACCTGACACTAGGAGCTGAGAACTCAACCCAGGTCTCTGACGTGGGTGGCAGGGACCCACCTGCTGCCTCCTAGGGACTGCGACGGTAGGAAGCTGCCTCAGCAGCCAGAGCCAAGTATTGAACCCAGGTTCTCCAAGGGGGATTCAACCACCCCAACCCGTAGCAGAAGTGCTAGGCTAAATGTCCACCTTGCGCTTTGTTTTTGCTTGAAACAAAAGGTCAGAAAACATACTAAAAATTATTCCTGTACAGAGAAAATTCTAGTAGGTTGCAAAAAGTGGAATTTAGAAGCTGCATGCTCTCATGCAGTGGAATTAGAAATTAAAGGACAGCAAAAGAACACAAAGCCCAGCCACTGAGGAACGTCAATTCCAGGAACACTGGGGTTAAAGAGAAAAGCAACAGGAAATGTGCAAACTAGAATTCACTCCACGAGATCGCCGTGAGGCTGCATGGATTTCAAGTCTTCCGGCAGCACAACACACTTATCTTTTAATTCCATTTCCCAGGAAGAGTGTGAAGTGACCCCCTGTATCAGCAATACCCACGGGAAAACCCACAAAGGACGAGTCTCAGGACCGTCACCAACACTAATAGGTGGGAAATAAACAAAATGTGCCCCACGACAGCAGGAAAGACTGACGGAAGTACAGATGAAGAAATAAAGACTCAAAAAGGAGCAAGCTCACTAAAGAAAACACGGAGCGATCTCTCAGGGGAAAAAAACTAATCTGAAGAAAAGATAAACTTTAGTGTTACAAATGAGAGAAGTCATCTCCGTTAATTTAATGGTTTTCAGAAAAATTCTTAGCAGTTTTATTTAGACATAATTCACACCCCAGACGATCCACTGGTTAAGAGTGCATTGTCTTGTGTCTAGGATCTTCACAGAATAGTAGGACTACAGCGAATATTAGGACATTCTCATCCCCCCAACAAGAAACCTCGCACCCCACACCCTTTCCCCACGTTCCCCTCCTTCCCAAGCCCCCAGCCCTCAGCAACCATTCACCTGCGGTTTTAATCCCCCAAGATTTGCCAAGAGGTTTTTTTTAAATGATAAATGGATACCTTCTGTAGGTTTAGAATAAATCAGAAAAAAATCAGGTGAAACAGACAGTGTTAGAAAGACATTAACAAAAACTACCCAAGAAGGTAAAGAGAACACAAATAATATGATGACCACACAGAAACAGGGTGAAAAGCAGCCACATAAATCTGCAAGACGCCCAACACCAGGTAATCCCCAGGCTAAACAGCTGCAGGGCATGGTCACGGCTAATGCTCCCTGTTTGCATTTCTCTGAAAAGTGAGCGCAATTCTGATATGAAAAGGGAGACCGGGGAAGCAGCGCATGGTAAGCTGCAGGTCAATCTCATTTCTGAATTCAATGCAACTCTTCAATAAAGCATTGGCAAAGCGAGTCCAGCACAGCACGTGGGGCCCTGGTCACAGCGGGCGTGGAGGGCGACCTCTGCAGTGCAAAGGCGATTCGGTGCCAGGAATCCCATATTGCAAACCGCTGCGTTAACACCCACGGCATCCTTGCCGGTGTCAAAGGACGATGATACAGTGTGCGTGCATTCTGATTAAAAAAAAAATAAAACCTTAGGGAGCCAGGATGGAAGCAAATGGCTCCAGTGAACGAGGGCATCTCTCAGGAGCTGATGGCAAACACGACTCTGAACGCCCTGAGCCCCCGGGAGCGACCGCAGCAGAGTCAGGGGCCCAGCACGAGGGTGTCAGACGCCCCCAGCAGCCTGCACAAACCCTGGCTCGCGGAAAGGCGGGCGTCCGGCCGGGGCTCAGGCACGCTTGCCCAGGGAAAAGGCTCTCAAGTTCTGCCTTCTCACACTGCTGCTTCCTTCCTGGGCAACCACGAGGAAGCCCCGTGTGGGCCTCAGAGCAGCTCACATCACTGAAGCCGCGTGTGGGCGGAGACAGGGCCTCCGGACCACCCCGGCGGCGCTGCACCTGCTGGCCCCTACCCCGGGTGCTTCGCGGAGCTCTGTCAGCGGTGAGATTCGCAGAAAGCCCCTCGGGGCAGAGCGCTCGGTGGCGAGTCACGGAGCGCTCCGGGTTAAATCGGGTGCAGGAAATGGATGAGCAAACGCCAGTGCCCGGATGTCATTTTAACAGTTTCACCCAAGGCAACCGAAGTAACAAAATGACAAGATGCACAGATACCGGAAAGCAGGAGCTAATGTCATCACGTCTTCTGAGAAGGATTCAGTTGTATATTTACCTGCGTGTAATAAAAGAATTACCAGAAGTCTTAGGCACTGCTGGTACCTTCTGTAATATAAAATAAATCAAAAGATTCACCTCTGGAAAAAACAATATTTACAATACCTAGTACTAAACTTAAAAATATGGAAGGTCCACATGTACGTTTTTAGAAATTGATTTGTGAGGTAGAGAAAGAGACAGAGACCTCCCAGCCACTGGTTCAGTTCCCAGAAACCTACAACACCGGGCAGGGCCAGGCTGAAGCTGAAAGCCAGGAACTCAATCCGGGTCTCCCTTTCGAGGAGCTGGTACCCAGCCCCTGGAGCTATCACCTGCTGCATCCCAGGGACTGCGCCGGCAGAAAGCCGGAGTCGGGCGGGAGCCAGACACTGCAGCCCACGTTTATTTTTAAACCCCGTAGGACTGAGATGCTATTTGTGGCAAAATTAATTCTAGGTAATGTGCAGATGGGAAAGACTGATGCTCACTGTGGAGGAAATGAAGTGGGGAAGGGCTTTTCTCCAAACCACATAACCCAGAAAAACCACAGGGTAAAAATACACAAATGAATAGAGTCCATTTGAGTGCATAAAATCTCCATACAGAAAGAATAGACTGAAAAAGCCAAAATGGAAATAAGCTACAGAAAAATCTGTATCTGCAACACATATTAACAATAGCCAGTTTCCTGGGAATAAAGTACATTTATGTAACTATTATAATTTTAAAAGTCACAGAAAATTAGTCACTGAAACTAAACTGGCAGTTACCAGATAAAGAAATATAAGCAACTCATAAACAAATCTAAAGGTGCTCGACTTGACTGTCAGTTAAAGGAATGAAAACCACATCACAGATCTTTTGTCAGACCAGTAAAGACAGAAAAGAATTTCTGATGATACACGGGAGTTTGCATGGGCTCAGCCACACGCTGTTGGCCAAAGTATGAAATGGTGCCCCGTTCTGGAGAGCAATTTAGGAATAATTCTACATTTCAGGTGCACTCACATGTGTTGGCCACAAGGCTGCTCCTAGTCATTTCTTTTCCAGATCTGTCTGCGCATCGCTGTCGTGAGCTGTTCCACCCGCAGCACGTCGGCCAGCTCCCCGAGCAGAGGCCGACACTGACCCGGGGATGTGCACAGAGGGCGATACTCTCTGCCGTGTTTGTTTCCAGAAAAAACTAGAAACATCTCCACCCTACCCTTCACTAAGGGGTAGCTCAGTTATCACACGCCCATCCAGTGGACCTCCCTGCTGCTCTCTATTTCGCCTCAGGGAGATCTGCACCCGGGGATGGGGACACAGTAGCAGCCATGTACATGGTCGAATGACAAAAATCAGTGGGATTGAAGGTGTGGAGACCAGATGCCCACGGGTGTAAAAATAATCCACACACAACCGCCTGCGCAGACAATGCCTTGAGAGGTATCAAAAAAATAAAAATACAATCTGCTTGCCATAGCTATTTCTGGCAGGGGTCTGCCAGGAGTCTGGAATAAAAGACATACTGAGGCAGGCACCATGGAACAATGGGTTAAGGCACCATTTGGGACACCCACATCCCATATTGGAGTGCCTGATTTGAGTCCCAGATACTCCATGCTTCTGCCTGGAAGGCAGCGGATGATGGTCCAAGTACGTGGATCCCCGCCACCCATGTGGAGTTCCTGGTTCCTGGCTTAAGGCTAATCCAACCCCGGCTGTTGCAGGTTTGGGGGGAGATCCAACTCTCAGTAATCATGAGGAAGATGGCACCATACTTACGATACTTCTGTGCATGTCATAATGGGCTAAAATAGGATCAGCATTCTCTGGTGCCCACTCAACAGAAAATAACTAGACTCAGCTCCAATAATCAGTTTGTGAAACCCCGTAGGTGCTTCTACATCGAGACGGTGCCAACTTAAGCTACACTCCTGCAGGTCTTTGTAGATAAACTGCCCCTTAGAAGGCCTCACTGCAGAACAGCTTCTAGAATTTCAGTTCTGACTTCAGAATGACAGCTACAGGCAGAGCAAGCAGACGGGCAGCCGTGGAGACACAGGGCTCTGAAAGGGAGCCCGGCGTTGGCTCAGAGATAAAGAAACACAAGCTCATGTCCCCATACCCAGGAACCATGGCCCCGTCAGGAGGAAAAGCGGACCCACAGCTGGATGTGAGAACACACCCTCCAACAGGTAGCACAGCACCAGGAACCGCCCGATCCCGAAGTGACAGTTCTATTCACCAAACCAGTTCCTGGCCCTCTGCAATGCACACAGGACGCTGCCTATAATTTTCCTAAATCTAAAAGAAAATTCTCTTTGTAGCCGAAACATGACAACTATGCTATTTTGATGCCCTCATGAAGCTCCTATGCATGTTGGTGCTTTAAATTGACTTGCAAAACTGTTTTATCAAAACTCAGTGCCAATAACAGTGCAACCCATGCTGAAATGTAACAGTTACTGAAGTCATTTATTCTAAACCAGCAACACTGCGGTCCTTAAAGATTTCCTCCTGGTAACTGATTTGCACGTAGATCAACCCTGAGCAAATGTATGGAAATGAACTTAGGGAAATAAACAATTAGAAAACATCAGAATGAACAGAGTTTGCATGAGAACCCAAGAATACAATCACTTTGTGTTCATTTTGCTCTCCCGCACAATCAGAGCCCATGACCTTTCAGAAAGGTTTGCAATTCATTGCTCACCAGCTGGCAGCCTGCCAGGGAGTCCACGAGCTGGGCGTTCTGACAGGACAGGATTGAACCAGCCAAATTCAGCATCACGCACACCGCAGACAGCAGCATGAAGAAGGTGATCTGCA
This sequence comes from Oryctolagus cuniculus, assembly GCF_051225735.1. Lineage (NCBI taxonomy): Eukaryota > Metazoa > Chordata > Mammalia > Lagomorpha > Leporidae > Oryctolagus > Oryctolagus cuniculus. Next base: position 11,554,917 of record NC_142878.1, on the reverse strand, counting down.
AACAAACCAAACACTGATTAGTCACCTGGAGAGGCGTCACGGGGAAGGACTCGGCTTTCAGAAAGCTTCCAGTGGATCGACCCATTACGTGAAGCACACCCGTGTGACCTCAAGGAAAACAGCCAGCGGTTTCTCACAAATTCCAAGGCCACATTGTCTTCAACAGAAAAAGCGAAATCCGCAAAACGCCACGACAAGCTGTATCGTGAGTGCATCCGAAACCTATTCTGAGAAAATATTTTAGAAGCTAAACCCGACAATACTATGCATTGCATGCTTTCAACAGCAACCAGGTAGACGTTAACGAAAACTGGAAGAATAGTTACTGAAAGGCCGCTACTTCATCAGCCAGCCTCAACGATTGATCAATAACTCACAGCCAGCTGGGTCTCGTTCATGGCCCTGGGCCCACAAGTTACCTTGTAGCAAACTTCAGATATCATAACCGCATCCTCAGATGTTTCAGTGTGTGCTTCTAAAGAAGACTCTTTGAAAGAAATAAAATACTGCCAGCACATCTATGCTAATTCATTAACACCACGAAATATTCAGGACAGCTGCTTAGCGTAATGGTCAAAACGCCACTTCAGACGCCCACATTCCATACTGCAGTGCCAGGGCTCACGTCGGGCTCCGCTCCCAACGCCAGCTGCCTGCTCATCAGTGCCTTGGGAGGCAGCAGAGGATGGCTCAGGGGGTCGGTCCCTGCCGCCCACCTGGGCAGCCTGGATGGCGTTCCCAGTTCCTGGCTTCTGCTTGGCCCAAGCCCAGCTACTGCAGGCATCAGAGAGTGCATCAGAGAACGTAGAACCTCTGGCTCTGCCTTTCTGCCTTTCAAATAGCGCAGATAATTAAAAGCAAAAAATATTAAATATTCATGTTTTCGGATGGCCTCTTTTTTTTTCCACTCTGAATCAGGTCACACAGGACACCGGCAAGGTGCATACCGTGCATCTGTTTGTTAGGCTTCTCAGATGGTTTTTAAACTATGGGATTCTCCAGGAATTTACTGAAGAAACCAGCTCATCTGTCCTATACAGTCTCCTACAGCCTAACCTTTCTGATTGTAGCTCCCTGTCTCTCTCGATGTTTCTCTGCTTCTGGTATTCGTGGTTAGTATGCTTCCATCCAGATGTCTGGCCAAATTCAGATGGAAAGGTGAATACTGGGGCGGGCGCTGTGGTGTAACAAGTAAAGTCGCCGCCTGCAGTGCCGGCATCCCATATGGGCACTGGTTCGAGTCCCAGCTGCTCCATTTCCGATCCAGCTCTCTGCCATGGCCTGGGAAAGCAGTGGAAGATGGCCCAAGTCCTTGTGCCCCTGCACTTGCATGGGAGACCTGGAAGAAGCTCTTGGCTCCTGGCTTCAGGTAGGAGCAGCTCTGGCCATTATGGCCATCTGGGGAGTGAACAAGTGGAAGGAAGACACCCCCCCCCCCCCCAGTGTAACTCTTTCAAATAAATAAATAAATCTTTTTTAAAAAAGTGAATATTTTCTTTTTGTGATGTTAGCAATCATTTTTGATGATCACTTAGATCCATTATCAGGGTTTCCAAAACAGCACCAGTCCACCTCCACCATTTCATCCCTGGGAGTATGTTTGCAGCATTTCCCCTCGTGAACTATTTTGCCATCCCAAAGAGTAGTTCATAGAGAAACAAGATCTACATTTGATCCTGTTCATTTTCCAGATTTTGAAATAGTTGATACAGTAACAGATTTTTTTTGACAGAGTTAGACAGCAAGAGAGAGAGAAAGGTCTTCCTCCTTCCATTGGTTCACCCCCAAAATGGCCACTACGGCTGGCGTGCTGCGCCGATCTGAAGCCAGGAGACAGGTGCTTTTTCCTGGTCTCCCATGTAGGTGCAGGGCCCAAGCACCTGGGCCATCCTCCACTGCCCTCCCAGGCCACAGCAGAGAGATGGACTGGAAGAGGAGCAACCGGGACTAGAACCCAGCGCCCATATGGGATGCTGGTGCCACAGGAGGAAGACAAACCAAGTGAGCCACGGCGCCAGCCCCACTGTTGCAGATTTACCAAAAAAAAAAAAAAAAAAGCAAAAACAAAAAAACCCCACAAACTTAGGGTAATCTTCGTGGTTATTTAACACTCCTGCTGTGCTTACGCAGATTAATTAGAACAAATGGAATGAAATAACGCCATTTTTCTGAGCTCAAGAATAATCTGTAAGATTAACATCATAATCAGTGGGAGGGGCAGGCTGTCAGGAAAACTGATTAAAAACTTTGAGGGGGGCTGGGGCCGGCACTGTGACAGAGGGTAAAGCCACAGCCTCAGTGCCGGCATCCCATATAGGCACCAGCTGCTCCACTTCTGATCCAGCTCTCTGCTATGGCCTAGGAAAGCAGAAGATGGCCCAAGTGCTTGGGCCCCTGCACCCCAATGGGCAATCAGGAAGAAGCTCCAGGCTCCTGGCTTCGGATTGGTGCAGCTCCGGCTGTTGCAGCCAGGGGGAGTGAACAAGTGGACGGAAGACCTCCCTCCCTCCCTCTGCCTCTTGCCCTCCAAGCAAATAAATAAATTAGAAAACTTTGAAATGGGCAAAAATTTCTACTATCTGTCTCATGCACTCCTCCAGTTATTGGTCCTCTTCTTTCTTGTTTTTGAAAACTGCAGCTGTAGAACACTGAAGGTAGCACAAGTGATTGACACAACCAGTGTGAGTGAACCGTGTCTGCTGCATCTGATCAGTGCTCTGCGGATTCTGATGCTCATGTCTATTTGTAGAGTTGTTTGTGTGCTCCTGGTGGCCAAGGTGTGTGCAGGGTGCCTTCGAACTGCTCGTAATAACTCAATGGCTTCCTCATTCAATGCCAAAGCTCATGTAAAACGCATATTATGCAAAAAAATCATGCATCGATTTCCAAATTTTCTATGCCACAATAAACTTTATAATCTTTTACCTCCATTTTCCACTAACTTCTTTAAGTACCCTCATGTGCTAAGGAGAAAACTAGAATATCTCACATTGCTGGAATTCAAATGACAGTTATCACTCAGCGTGCAGTGACGACACACAGTTAAACTGCCTCAGTGCCTTGGAGAAATGGCTAATCCCAGGTCCGGGGCAGACAAAGATCCAAAACAAGGCTGAATGATTTTTCTGTGCCCAAAATGTAAGGAAGGGCTCAAAGAGGGAGGGAGGCATGCTAACGACACAGATACCAGCTTCAAGGACAACCGGAGTCTCAAACTCCATGAGAGACCGGAACCCATGAGCAAATGCAGACGACACGGGTAGATGAGGAACCTGAACGTAAGGTGAACACGATGTTTGAAACACACGTGATCTCCAGGCAAGGGCCTGGCTTATTATAGAGGAAGCGGAAAACGTCACCGTGCAGAGGCATGGCAGAAAACCCGCCTTAACCAAACGCCTAGAGTTACAAACAACTGGACAAACTGGAATTCTGCATGGCCCGACAGGATCCAAACAGAACGCGTGGCTTCACGCGTGTGGTGTTTCTGCCAGAGACACACCACTCACGTCGGACTGGGCCCCCTGCGTCTCAGGACCTGCTGTGAGGAGCCCTGCACTCTGCAGTGTCCGGTCCATGAGCGTCAGGGACAGACAGCGTGGCTGACCGCACGCTGAAGGAGACCATGGGACAGCCCAATGGGCTCGAACACTCCAGGGACAAACTTTGTACCATGCTTCCAACTTTCCATGCACTTGACACTATTTCTAAATAATGATAAAAATTTACTTTAATCTCAAAATTGAATAAAGAAGATGGAGTATAACTCCCTTTATGTCAGAAGACACAATATTTATATAATTTTAGTCAATTTTGGAGAGAGGGATACATATCTTCGAGCTGCTGGTTCACTCTCCAATGGCCACAACAGCTGGAGCTGGGCCGATCCTAAGCCAGCAGCTTCCTCTGGGTCTCCTATGTGGGTGCAGGGTCCCAAGCACTTGGGCCATCTTCTGCTGCACATTAGCAGGCCACTGGATCGGAAGTGGTGCATCCGGGACTTGAACCAGCACCCATATTATGCCAGTACCGCAGGCAGTGGCTTTACCCACTACACCACAGCACCAGCACCCAAAATACATACCCCTTTTTAAAAAATTGATCAACAAGAAAGATTTGTCCTAAGGATGCAAGAATGGTTAAACTTCAGAAAAATCTGTATTATAATACCAAAGTACACAAAAAAATACCAAATTTACAAAGAAGTTGAATCCTATTAGCCATTGGAATAAAGAGCATATGTCAAACTCAAGCCTTTCACAGAACAGGTGCTGTGTTGCAGTGGATTAAACTGCTGCCTGGTACGTAGGCATCCCATGTGGGCACCAGTTCAAGTCCCAGCTGCTCCACCTCTGAGCCAGCTCCCTGCCAGTGTCGGGGAAAGCAATGGATTATAATCCAATGGATTATAATCGCATAGTATTGGCAAGTGGACAGCAAATAGTCCAATCCAGTCCTAGCCATACATTTATTTATACATGAGGCCTCTCTACATAACAGAGGGTATAATAAATCAGTATGGAAAGAACAAAAAAAAACTGGTGCTGGGCCATGCATAGGGGGGAAATATAAAAATTCTATGTATTTCACATCACATACAAAAAGCAAGTTAAAAATGTCAATGATGATCAAAACTTTTAACAGCCAGGAAAAATACTCAAAAATGTCTTTATAATTATTAGAACTGGGGATGGTATCTTTTTCTAAAGACGTATTTATTGGAAAGAGTTGCAGAGACACAGAGATCTTTCCACCTGCTGGTTCACTCCCCAAATGGCTACGGCAGCTGAGGTAGGGCTGATCTGAAGCCAGGAGCTTCTTTCGGGCCTTCCACGTGGGTGCAGGGGCTGAAGAACTTGTGCCACCTTCTGCTGTTTTCCCGGACTAGAACGGGTACCCACACAGGATGGCTTCCAACGAAGATGGCTGCCTAACCCACTGTACCACAACACCGGCCCCAGGGAGAATTTTTCTTAATGATTTATTTTATTTATTTGAGAGGCAGAGAGAGGTCTTCCATCTACTGATTCACTCCTCAAATGGCTGCAACAGCCACAGCTGGGTGGATCTGGTAAGTGGAGCAGCTGGGATCCAAACAGGCGCTCACACAGGAGGTCAGTGTTGCAGGCAAAGGCTTAACCTGTGTCACAGCACCGGCTCCCAGGGAGAGCACTTAAAAGCATTTTACGAAAAACAGCACTTATAACTTCTTTATGACAAAAAAAAAAAAACAGACCATGTGGGAGAAGGTATGTACACTGGATGAATACACAGAACATGAACCGTACAGGGCAACACAAACAGAGAAAGGCCTAAAAGATATGAAACCTGAGGGTCGAAACAGCTTCAGGGCAGAAGGTAAAGGTTAGCCTTCCTAGCTGAAGCAGCAGGTGCGCGTGAGCGTAAACATGAATCCTCACTGCGCCCTCACCAGGATGGCTGCACCTACACGAGGGCTGGGGATCGGGAGTCGGGGGAGGCACCCACCAAAGGCTGGGGAGTCTACCTTGACACAAGCTCAAGGGCAAGTTGGCAGCGCCGGCTCCACTGGCTTCCAGCTGAAATCACACATTCACCAGCAGAAAACTGGAAAGAACCTGACTAGTCTTTAAGGAATGGATTCTCCCTCAAGAAAGAACAATATGAAGCAAACCTACAGATACTTACGTGGCTAAATCTCCAGACGACGATGAGACGGCAAGTTTTGTAAAAGGGTAGGACACCACCTCTAAGCTCTTGAAGCCCATTCATTGCAAACAGATACACACGGTTACAGAATGACACACCAGCACAGTATCCATTGACTTGGTGGTGAGAAACCAGGGGTGTGGTCTGGTTTCTTATGTTTTTCTATCTTAAAATCTGAAACTGTGTGACTGTACAGTTACCTCCTCTGTGGGGCTGTGTGGCTCAGACAGAAGCGGTGGTGGGTGCTGGGTCATCCTTTTCATGGACCGCCTGGGGAGAGGGCTCTCAGCCTGCACTGACCGCAGGCAGGAGGTCATTCACCCAATGAAACGCCCAGACCAACAAGACTTCACGGAGCAGTGACAGCCACTGATGACATCAGCGCTGACCCAGCAACCTCTCTGGTTCCTCCACGGCCACCAGCTACCAGCGGCTCTTCCAGAAGGTCTACTCCCCTCTTCCTGGAGCCCCCACCTGTCTCCTCTCAAGGGAGCTAATTGGCTAATTGGCAGCTCTGCCCTAGCTCGTGATCACAGAACAAGTCGGAGAACCTGTGGTGTGAGGGGGGCTTAAAAACAAAAACCACACCAGGCAGACTGCCATTTCCCTGCACCAACACAAACCCACCTTTCCCCACAGACGCCCTGCAGTGCCTTCACAGAGAGCATGTCGCTAGAGGTCCCGGAGCAGTGCACTAAGACACTCACTGTGCCAAGGACACAGATGACGTCATCACTCCTCCCCACCTGAGGAGCATAAACCTACCCCACGCGGCCCTGCTGAGGAGGGCAGGAGCTGTGACTGGGCCGAGCTGCTCCCAACCTCTCACCTCGCCTGCTACTGTGCAGAGGACCCTCCCCAGGCCAGGGGACAGCCGCAGGGCCCTTCCTCTCCCGCTCTCCTCGTGGGCTGCACTCGCCGTGCACCAGATGCCTTTCCACAGACCCACACAGCGCAGTCAGGCTAGGACAGAGGCCCGACTTTCCTAGGAGCGGCTGAGAACAGTTAAAAGTCGGCACACACAGGAAGCAGCAGCTCCGGACTAAGAAGAAAAAAAATCTTCTTTCTGAATAACTTTACAAAGGGGCTGTGACAGGAGTCTTAGGTAAACTTCCCTGTTCACGCCGGCATCGGCCACCTCACAGGCTAGGCCCCGTCAGTTCACACACCTGGGCCGTCCGGCAGGCAGGTGGGTCACTGACCGAGACACACATTTCACACCGTGAAGCTACGCAAATACTTTTTTTACATCAACTTCTACAGAACGCTATGAACATTAATATGCAAGAGATTTAAAAACGCGCATGACTAACCACTTTAAAATACAGCATTTATCGTTAACGGCTACGTAGTTAGAGGGAAGAAAAGCCGCCCAATGGAACTGAGCGATGAGCCACACAGCTGAGTAACAATCGTGAGCCCAAAACCCTCTTGGAGGCACAGGAGGCCATCGCTCGGAGTCACGGCCGCGGCCCGGGGCAGGAAGCCTGTGAAATCCGCGTGTTACTCTAACAAGGACAGACGGTTCTAGTCGCACGGTCAACTTTGCAAACAGCTTTATTTTCCTTACAAATGGGGGTAGGAGACGTGAAATCACTTCTCTGCTTTTATATTCTCGGCACCGAGGTCCTGCGCTCACGCGCTTTCTTAAACACCTGTCCCAGGGCACGGCACGCAGCGCTCCGGTTAGTCTTACAAAGCCAGCAAGATTTTATACAAAATAACAACACGACGGCAAAGTCTAAACCGGGGGTGGGGGCAAAAGCCGCCGCTCCCCCAAGCCTGCTTCGAGGCGGCGGCCTGGGAGCAGACAGCAGGGGCCGGGGGAGGCGAGCCCACCCACCCACCCACCCCCGGGCGCCCCTCCCGCCCGCGCCGCGGGCTTCAGCAGGTGGCGGCCGGCCCGCTGGGCTGGGGCTGCGGCCGGGCCCGGCTCTCCTCGTCCGCCAGGGCCTCGCAGTACTGCGCCGGCCAGTCCTTGGGGTCCTGGTTGTGCACTTTGGCCACGAACTTGAGCACCTTCATCTTGCTCGTCTCCAGGCTGGTGCGCGGGCCCCACTGGAACTCGTAGTCCACGGGGTCCGTGTGCGGGATCCGCCGGTACTCCAGGTAGCGCTGCCGCACGAAGTCCTCGGTGAGCAGCTTCTTGGGGTCCCCGAAGACCACGTGCCGCTTGGTGGGGTGCACGCCCAGCCGCCGCAGGAAGTCCCACACCTCCGTCTCCTTCACCGCGTTGCCCTTCATGAAGATGAGCCCCAGCACGATCATCAGCAGGCCCGTGGTGGGCGTGCCCTGGTCGCCCCGCACCGCCGCGTCCTCCTCCACCGGCTCCAGCGTGTTCACCAGGATGTACGCGTTGCTGCGGGGCTCCAGCTCCACCAGCTTGTAGCCGAACACGTACTGCAGCCGCTCGCCGGCCAGCCGCAGCAGGTCCGGCAGGACGTCCTTGTAGTCGCCCAGCACGTGCTTCGCGATGTCCGTGCGCTTGATGGGGATCTTCTTCTGGTCCTTGACCAGCAGGAACTGCACCAGCTCCGCCACCTTCAGCTCCAGCTGCTTCTGAGTCCTGGGCCCCACCGACGGGGCGCTCAGCGCCTCCTGCGAGCCGCCCGGCCCGCGGGACGTGCTCGGCGTCTCCTCGGCGGCGCCGCGGCCCCCGTCCCTGTCGGCCTGGGAACTGGACCGGCCCCGGCTCCGGGCTTTCTGCAACATGGCTCCAGGCAGCGGGGCGGGGGCCGCAACGGCCGGAAGCGGCGGGGATTGTGGGTCGGCGCGAGGCGCCAGGGGGCGGGGCCACGCGGCGTGCGTCCCCGTGCGTGCTGCGTCACGGGGGGCGGCGCTGGGCATGCGCAGCCGCGCCTGCGGAAGGGCGGCGCGGTGCTGCTGGTGGGAGTGATGGGTTAATCGGGTTAGAAAGAGACCACCAAACTCCTGCTCTAGGGTGCGGCTAATTTCAGGCCCGCACGGGCGCGGGGCGGTTACGGGCGGTATTAAGAGGTTTAGCATCGGGCGCCTTTGTGGATGGAGTGGCCGAGGCCGCCACGGCGTGGGAGGCTGGAGCGCCCGCTGCGGCGCAGACCGTGGAGGTCGAGACACGCGAGCCGCAGGGCGTCCTTGACCTTGGCGCCCGCCCTCGTGTCCTCCGGGGTGTGCGGGACACGAGGGGCTGGCGGCCACTGCCCGCGGCGGGGGGCCGGGGAACGCGGCGCCCGCGGGCACGGCCCTGGGCCCGCAGCCACGCCCGGGGCAGGACCCGGAGACATTCCCACTTCCTCGGAGGCCTCGCGGATGCGAGCTGCGCTAACGTGCATCTCCTAGACGCCTTCATTGCAAACTCCCCAGCCACTGGGATCCGTAGCAAAGCGCACAGGGGGTCCGCGACGTGTGCAGTTTGCATGCATTTTCAATTGTGCAACGCGTCGTTCCATTAACTCGAGCGATCAGCAATCTGCTGGCGCGCCTACAGATTTTAGCAAGTGTGTTTCTTCTCGACTTGCAAGGAAACTCAATTTCCCCGTCTTTTTTTTTTTAAAGCTACCGGGAAAATGGGTAAACTTCTCTAGGAACTAAATTAAATTGAGTTCCTCTTTAATGCAAATATATTCCGCGGAAAGCAATTCAGAGCCCATTATTTGAATAACAGCACCAAAGCACAGCCTTATTAACATTCCATTGAAGGAGAGTCACATAAAATTTTTGTTTATAATTCAATATGAAAATGCAATCTGATAATGGCACCCACACCACCCCAGTGCTAACCGTGAAGTCTTAATCCACGCTGTGGTGCAGTATGATCAAAATGCTAGCTGGGAGCAGTCGCTCTCCCACACCGAATCCACCGAAGGGGCCCCTCGCGGCAGTCTTAATGAGAGGCTGCCGCGGTTAGAGTGTCCCGCAAAGTTCATGTCCCCTAATAGTGCTGGGGGGTGACGAGGGCTCTGCCAAATGAGCAATGCATTTTCCCCCAAGCGGGTCAGTATGCAGTGACCGGTCCTCTCCTCCTCGTCCTCTCGCCATGGGCTCTCTTCACTTTTACCTTGAACTTGCTCATTTCCAGAATTGTGAGCCAGATAACATTCTGCTGTTTCTAAATGACCCACTCCGAGGTATTGTTACAGCAACACAGAAAGGACTAAGTGGCCTAAGTATCATCCAGGCATTTTTTTTTTTTACAGTAAGAAAATGCACCTGCTTGAGTTTCCTTGTAAATTGAACTTTGTACTTAAGTTCAGAGAAGCCTCCTGCAATCTAGAATTCTGTAAATCCTTCCATGCATTAGAGTCAGTTGTACCCCAGTCAAAAAAAATAATTCAGCAACCAAGAGATAGGGGAGAAATGGAGAGAAAGGAACCTGTGATGGACAGTTGAGTTATGCCAGCCCAGCCGTCAGGCTGCTCTGTGACTTGTGAAAATCAGCTGTATCCAGCAGCTTCCTGGCCAAGCCACAGGCTCATTCCTCCAAGGAGATGGGAAAGATGCAGTTTCACGATGCTTTTCATCACAAAGCCTCTCTCTCTACTTTGTCCTTAAGAATGCAAGTAAGAGGGTCTGCACGGTGGTGTAGAAGGCTAAGCCTCTGCCTGCAGTGCAGGCATCCCACACGGGCGCCAGTTCAAGTCCCGGCTGCTCCACTTCTGGTCCAGCTCCCTGCTAAAGGGCCCGGAAAAGCAGTGGTAGATGGCCCAATGATTTGGGCCCATGCACACACGTGGGAGACCCAGAAGAAGGTCCTGGCTCCTGGCTTTGGCCTGGCCCAGCCCTGGCTGTTGCAGCCATTTGGGGAGTGATCCAGCAGATGGAAGACCTTTCTTCTCCTATTTATGCTTTTAAAATTAATAAAATCTTTTAAACAGAATGCAAGAAAGCAAGCACAGACATAAAACAATGGAATTCAATGAAGTCAGGCACCACATGGAGAGATCACTCAGGCCCACATCCCACCTCTGGGGAGAAACGGTGCTAGCACTAAGAATGACAACCAACACAGCAAATAATGCTACCAAGGTAACTGGATCAGACCCTAATCCAAGTGGTTTTCAGGTCTTCATTAAATCTCTTAAAACAACCCTTGGAGACACGTGCATTTACTATGTTTCGTCTCATGAGTGGAGACACAGAGAAGATTAATTATTTTGAGGTCCTACGGAAAGTTAAGTGGTCAATCTGGGAACTGCCTCTGGGGCCTGGGCTCATATTCTGGGAGAGAACACAGACACCGTGTCCTTGAAAAACCAAGGTTTTAGGAAGCAGGTGCACCTAGATTGGGAACCTGCTGGACACTGCAAAAGTTACCGACACTCCCGGGCTTCAGTTTTCAAATCATCCAACACAGACCATTACTCCTGGCTTCAGGGGGATCAAGACGGCTGCCAAGTACCTCACACAGGGCCTGGTAGGGTAGCTGATAAAGATTGGCTTCTTTCCAGGAGTTTATGTTATGGAAGATATCTGAGGACGACACAAGTTGAATGTAGTTGTGGGAAAGGCGGAGTTTTACCTCTATGCCTTGTAATTCCAGCTGAGCCTGGAAATTAAATGGACATAAAATAGATTACTAGGAAAGCAGCCTCCAGATTCAATTCAGGTTGTGTCTCTTATCCAGAATGCTTGGGTCCAGAAGTGTTCGAGTTCCGGTTTTCCAGATTTGGGAATGTCTGCATGTAAATGAGATACCAAGGGCATGGGACCCAAGTCTAGACATGAAATTCACTTGTGTTTCACAAACACCTGATGCACATGGCATGAAGATAACTTTATACAACCTCTGTAACACGTCTATATTCAGACTCATCTGTCACATGTCAGGTGTGGGATTTTTCCACTTGGCCATGATGTTGGAGCATCTTGGATTTTTGGATTAAGAGCGCATAGTCTGTGGAAGTTTTACATTTACATGATAAAAAAGTAACACACGGTGGGCAATGTTGTGGTGTAGTGGACTAAGCCTCCACCTGCAGCAAGTCCCGGCTGCTCCACTTCTGATCCAGCTCCCTGCTGTGGCCTGGGAAAGCAGTGGAAGTGGCCCAAGTCCTTGATCCCCTCCACTCACGTGGGAAACTCGGAGGATGCTCCTGGCTCCTGGCTTTGGATTGGCCATTGTGGCCATTTGGGGAGTGAACCAGTGGATGGAAGACCTCTCTCTCTCTCTCTCTCTCTCTCTCTCTCTGTAACTCTACCTCTCAAATAAATAAATTTTTTAAAAAGAGCAATACAGGAGCCCTGGTATGGAAATGAAGACCCAAAGATAAATAAAACCTAAGCGCCTTTATACTGGGTTGAACGAAGAGTGGTAATTGCAGCCAAGTAAGCTGTGCGAGGAGACTCAAGGCAGAGTTATTTTAACAAGGTTGTTTGTGCAGAATTCTCTCAGCTGTGACTGTCCATCTCCTAATGTTGCTTTTTCCTGGTACAGGGAAGGCATCTCACATGGAGTTTAGCTCCTATTTTCAGGACGGAAAGAGAAGATTAAAATACCCTTGGATCTGCTGTGTTGCAAATGCCTTTAGCTCAAAGTATTCCTTATGCCAAAGTGGCATATTTTGGGCTACCCTTTGGTAGGAAGATGTTCACTGCAGTGAAACACATGCACCCATAAAATCCGGGGAAATTCTGCAGATACACACACGTTTCAAGATGCTATTAAAGTTACTTGCTTTTAGAAATAAAATCCAATGTTGATTTTCTTGCTTGGGAAATAAATGAAAAGCACGTCCACAGTGAAGGTTGAGTTCACGGGGACACCATTTCATGGCAGTTACACATGCTCCAACTTTCAATAAAGTCAGTGCAATTTGAATACGGCACCTGTGACTGTTTAGGCACTGCAGTAAAAAAAGACCAGTGATTAAAAAAATTTTTTTCCAAACGCTTGATGTTAATCTTCTTCATGCTTTATTATTAGACCAAGAAAAAAATAATCAAAAAAGCTTTGAGGCAAGAACAGCTAGCAAAGATCTCAAATGCACTGAGCGAGGCAGTGCCTATTACCAACTGCTCTCTAAACGTCTCTAAGTAATTAAATGTTTTATTTCATCTCCTTGGTAGCAAATGCCCGCCAAGAAGCTCTAATCATCTTTATTATCTAGGTTCTCCTCTCCACTCCCTGGAATTTCTTGTAGAACTAGAGAAAGGTTTAAAAAAAAATTTTTTTTTGGACAAAACACAGTGAAAAAGCAGGTGAAGCGTTTTTGCGAAGGCAGTGATCAAAGTTCGCGGCCACAGTCCAGGAGCAGCTTCCCCAGCGTTTCTAGTGGAAGCAAACGGGACACCACGCAACAAGTGAGCAGAGAATCAGAAGTGAGTGATCTTTGGTGGGGAGGCAGCAAGGAAAGCAATCCCGGTACTTAAATGTTTGCAATAAAGTTGCTGTGTGCGCTCATTCCACCATTGGTAACCAAGATCCTGAGCTCGCCGAGTGGCCCACCTGACAACAGTGTCTGCCTTATTGACGAACGCTCTGGGCAGGAGCAGAGCTTCCCTGGGCTGGAGGAAGCCGGCAGAGCCCTGAGCCCTGTGGAGACCCTGCTCCCCAAGTACTGCAGCGATCTGGCCCAGGATGTCTTGGCTCTCTTCGGGAATGTGTGTCTTCCACTTACCCAGCACCCTTTGCCTGTGAACGTCACTGAGGCCCAGAAAGTTCTGAAGTCACAAACACACAAGCTCTCTAGAGTGGCCAGGGAGATTCTTTGCTTGGCTTCTCCATCTTTTCCTTTAGGAGCTGTCTCCCGTGTCCAGGAGGCCTTGGCAGGACCCTGCATCCCCGCCCTGGCTGCACGTGATGAGGCCAGGCTGGTTCAGGAATCCAACCGGCATCCTTTTGGGGGAGTCTGCCAGGGTCTCTTCCCTCCGAGCTAGCCAGCTGATGAGTACAGAAGCCTAAGCATCATTGCCACCACTTGGGAATAACCTCCTTGATGGTGAGGCCAACTCCGAACAGATCTGAGAGGCAGTGAGACAGGCTCACGATGGTGCCGTCTGCGTCCCCAGGCTGCGGGAGGCAGCTGTAACCAGAGCGTCTCTCTCACTTCACCTGCCTCGGAGCTGGTTCCTGTCCCTTGATACTGCACAAGCTGCAGTGAACTCCGCGGAGAATCGCATGGTGCAGGGCGACAGGAGGCGTTCGGGACGCAGAGCTTGTCTCGCAGGCGTGGAGCTGGAGCAGGTTGCTCACCACCCACGAGGATTGTTTTTAGTGAGAGGTGAACTGAATGCAGTTTTTGTTAGGTTCTTCACAGTGTGGTTCCGGAGTGTGCTGACGACGTTAGCTGCTGGCAATCGGGGCAAAGGGAGACACACCACGACGTGTGTGCTCTATGTGGAAGGCGTACATGCGCTAACCTGGCGATGTCTCTCTGCACAAAGGAGCTGCAGGTGACTTAAGCATTGGTGAGTCTACGCAGCTGTGTTGCCCATATTTCATGCAGAGCATTTTCCCATGTGCCGCACCCCACAAGAAAGCAGACGTCATTCTTTTGGACTATACCTTAGCTAGAGCACAGCCATATCTACAGAGCAAAGGAACCAAGAAGGCACATGCAGATTGGAAAGAAAGAAGTAAACCTGTGTCTTCATGGATGGCAGGATCCTCATAGAGGGAACCCCTAGTAGTCCACTAACGTTAGAACTCAAGAGCTCAGCAAGGCTCCAGGATGCAAGAGCAATATACAAAAATCAGTTGCATTTCTATGTACTTGTAATGAACAGTCTAAACAGTGAAATTAACAGCCCCAATGATAGCAGCATTAAAACACTTAGGAGTGCATTTAACAGAAGGGCAACATTTATACTCTTCAAAACCAAGACACTGAAAGAAATTAAAGACCCAAATAAATGAAAAAATGTTCGTGGACCATAAGTCATACTATTCAGATGCCTATGCTACCCAAATTGATGGAGAGATTTAAGATAATTCCTATCAAAATTCCAGCTGATTTTTTATAGTAATTGACAAGCTAATCCTAAAATTCATATGAAAATGCAAAAAAAAAAAAAAAAGCTAGAATCATCTTGAAAAACAAAATTGGAAGACTCACACTTCCCAATTTCAAAACTCACTACAGCACAAGGCAGCATGCTACTGGTGCCGGCACGAGCACAGACATTCTGCTAGGGGCTCAACTGTGTTGTCCCCTCCCTCCCCCAAGTTCCTGTTTTAAGTCCCAGCCCCTAATACTTGAGCCGGTACTGTATTTGGAGAAAAGGTCTTTAAAGAGATTAAGCTAAAATGAGGCCATCGCAGGAAGCCCCTAATCCTTAGGAGCGGCTGCTTCAGCTCAGGAGACACCAGGGATGTACGGGCACTGAGCAAGGGGCCGCGTGGGGGCCCTGGGAGAAGTCGGCCATCTAAAAGCCAATGCGGGAATCCTCGGGAGAAACCCCGGTCCCAGACTTGCAGCTTCCAGAATTGAGAGAGAACAAGTACTCTACTGTGGCTGCCCAGCAAACCAATACCCATCAAGAGCGACGAAACGCAATTCAGGGCCCAGAAATAAACTCCTGCACCCACCGCCGGCTGAGCTGCAGAAAAGCATCCGGCGTAACCCAATGGGGCCACAGCAGACAGTGCCAGATACCTGGAGAGCCACGTGCAGAATAGATCTGAACCCTGCCTTCAACCAGTCACACAGCCAGCTCGCAGGGGACTGCAGGCCTACATGTTAGAGCTGAAATGAGAAAGCTCTTTCAGGAGGGAGGCCACGGGCCACCTGAACATTTATGGCATCATTCACAGGTCACAGAAAATTACCAACTTAAACATTAGCCTGCTACAAAGCTACTGAGTTTTCAGTCCTGCCCCTGGCTGCCTGGCAGGCCAGATGATTCTGTGGGCCTCATCCAGCGAGCAGGCAGTCGCTCCCCACCCCGGACAGAAACACAGGAGTAATCATCACGACCTTGACCTAGGCGATGATCGCTTAGTTCCAAGCCCAAAAGCACCGATGACAAAAGACGGACAAGCGGGACTCCAAATTTGAAAACACCTGTGTCAAGATACTCTCAAAACTGAAAAGACAATCCACACACCACAGGAGAAAACACTTGCAAATCACGTGTCTGATAAAGGACTTACACAGGTTATGTACACAATCCTTGTAACTGAGTAAACACAAAAATCCAGTTTTTAAAAGTGTTTCAAGGGGCCGGCGCCGTGGCTCACTTGGTTAATCCTCCACCTGCGGCACCAGCATCCCATATGGGTGCTGGTTCTAGTCCTGGCTGCTCCTCTTCCAGCCCAGCTCTCTGCTGTGGCCAGGGAGTGCAGTGGAGGATGGCCCAAGTGCTTGGGCCCTGCACCCGCATGGGAGACCAGGAGAAGCACCTGGCTCCTGGCTTCAGATCAGTGTGGTGCGCCGGCCGCAGTGGCCATTTGGGGGGTGAGCCAACGGAAGGAAGACCTTTCTCTCTCCCTCTCTGTAACTCTACCTGTCAAATAAAAAAGATATTTAAAAAAAATGTTGCAAGCACTTGGACATGTCTCTGAAGATCTAAGAATTTTTCAGCTGTGAAAAGGAACAGAGCACTGATGCATTGCAATGGAGGTGGGGGGGGGGGGCTCAAAGCAGAGGCCGAGTGGAAGACGCTGCTGCCCCAAGGCCAGGTGTTGTGTCCTTGCTCTTACGGGAAATAGCCAAGCAGGCAAGTCCGTGAAGGCATGGAGTGGATCCGGGCTGAGAAAGGGGGAGTGACCATGAAGGCACGGAGTGGATTCGGGCTGAGAAGGGGGAGTGACTGCTACGTGGTGCGAGACTCCTATATGGGGCAACAAAGCTGTTGTGAAGTCAGACGATGGTTACGTAACTTAAGCACGATGACATTAGGGTGGATACTTTCAACAGGTGCGATGCATGGTACCATGATCCTGTCTCAATAAGCTCTTAACAACAGCACCTCGAAGAGGGCCAAGCAGGAGATCTCTAAGTACCAGCAGATATAAAAGCCGTGAGAACCGTCAAGTGGGTGCAGTGCACATACCCAATATTTTGATTCATCACAACAAAGCTTTTTTTTTTCATTAAAAGGTTAAGTTAGGGGGCAGCCGTTTGCTGAAGCTGTTTAAATGTCCCTTGGAACACCCACATCCTGAATCAGGGTTCTGGGGTTTGCTCTGCTTCTGATTCCAGTTTCCTGCCAACAACGTGCACCCTGGGAAATAACAGGTGATGGTTCCATTCCTTGGCTCCCCACACACATGTGTAAGACCTGAATTGAGTTCTAAGCTCCTAGCTTGTTGGCCTGGCCCAGCCCCAGCTCCTGTGGGCATTTGAGCAATGAGCCAGTGTGTGTAAATTCTTTTCATTCATATATTCTCTCTCTCAAAAAATAAAAACAAAATTTGAAAGTTACACAACAGAGCATAGTCTACTGTGAAAACAATGATTTCCAGTCATTATGAGGAAATACCTTAGTTTACACTGTAGGCCATTCATGGGCATTTTAAAATACGCTGCGAAGTTTAAGGAGAGAGCAGTTCCACCCAGACTCCACCAGCCACTTCCGGGGGGACCGGAAGAAATCCTTTCCCGGCCAAGTCTCAGCCTCTCACCTGCAGAAAGGCAGGGCGGGGCTGGCGACCTCCTTCAGCTGCAGAGACGACTTCAGAGTCTAATCACAAAAAAACCTGAAGTCAGTCACGCACACAGGTGGGAGATAAAATAGAAAGCCGATCCTGAAAGTGACACTTCTTACCCAAATGCCTGGCTCCTTATTGTCAGACATCAGTTTTCTGGGGCACCCCGAGTTCCTCTCGAGCATGTGGTGGTAGAACGAGTTCTGACGTGGCTGTGTTTTCCCCTAAGTGACCCGAGTGTGCAGCTCATTGTGAAAACTGTTTCATAGCCCAGCACGCATAACTCACTCCAGGACATAGTCACAAAAATCAAGATAACATCCGCAACAGGATGTACGCGATTTGAAATGAAATTCCTCCCTTTGTTTTATAGGCGTTTTATAAAATCAGACACACAGCACTCAACTGAAGGTCAGATCTGCAGAATAAGCACAAGCTGTCGCACACACGCTTAAGCAAGACGTGTACGATATTATATACGTGACGGCTCACCTGACCCAAACCTCCACGTGACGCCACCTGCTGTGGTCGGGGATGGTCTGAGTGCATCCCCAGGAGTTCACGTGTCGGCATCCTGGTCAGCAGTGTGGCACTGTTGGAAGGCAGTGGACATTCAGGAGATGGGGCCCAGTGGGGGACCGTAGGTGGCACTGACCTCTGTGGTGACTAAGGAGGCTCCTTGGAAGGCCAGCGGGTCCTCACTGCAGTGGGCTGTCGTAAACGAGCCCCTCCACACGCTCTGGCATCCTCTCGTCACGTGACCTCTCTCTCCCCACCACTGGGACCCCACCGCATCGTGAGCCCCTCTCTCTGACGGCCAAGCCTGCAAGGGAGCTATGCTCCGGAGCCTCCTGAACTGTGAGCTCAATTCCCTTATAAAGTACCCAGCATCAGGTATTATTACAAAATAGTAACCAAAAACTCGACTAATAAATACACTATCTCTTTACTAAGCTGTATTCTGATTAAATTTAGTTCCCGGCTTCCTAAATTTGACAAATGAGAACAATGAGGGTTTTTTAAAAAATATTTCTTTTATTTATTTATGGAGTCGACCCCAGATATCCCCCAAGACTGGACAAAGAAATCATGGTGCACACATACACTATGGAATACTACCCAACCGTAAAGAAGAATGAAATCCTGTCTTTTGCAACAAAATGGATGCAACTGGAAACCATTATACTTAGTGAAATAAGCCAGTCAGTCCCCACAAGACAAATACCACGTTTCCCCTGATCTGTGGTAACTAGTGGAGTATCTAAAAGGTGATCCATCTATGGGGATGAAATGGATGGTTGAGATTCGATGATTGTTTACAGCCCTTGTCTCTACTGATGAGGAACAGTTTTTTCTTCTTCATACTATTTGCTGAACTCTTTAGAGTAGGGTTAATCTTATGAGTATAAAGTACATTAAAAATCAAGCTTTGTAAAAATTAAGAATGGGAATAGGAGAGGGAGGAGGAAGGCGGCTTGGAGCATGGGTGGGAAGTATCACTATGTTCCTGAATCTGTATGTGGGAAATACATGAACCTTGTGTAACTTAAGTAAATTTAAAAAAAAGTGATCTTATTTATATATTTGCTTGAAAGGCAGAGTGACAGGGGTGGGGGAAGGTGGCGGGAGGGAGGAGGGAGGGTGAGATACAGAGATAGAGAGGCATCTTCCATCTGCTGATTTATTCCCCAAAAGCCTGCAACACCCATGACTCAGCCAGGAGCCAGGAACTCCATCTGGGTCTCCCACATGGGTGGCAGAGCCCCCAAGTATTTGAGCTTTCCCAGGCATGTTAGCAGGAAGCTAGTGGGATGCAGAGTAGCCAGAAGTCACACTGGCACTTTGATATGGGTTGTTGACATCAGGAGCAGTGGCTTAATCTGCTGGACCACTGGCCCCAGTGAGGTTTTATATGCAAGAAGTATATCGTGGGGCCAGTGCTGTGGCATAGCGTGTTAAGTTGCTGCCTGCAGTGCTGGCATCCCATATGGGCACCTGTTTGAGTCCTGGCTGCCCTACTTCCGATCTAGCTCTCTGCTATGGCCTGGGAAAGCAGTAGAAGATGACCCGGGTCCTTGGGCCTCTGTACCTGCGTGGGAGACCTGGAAGAAGCTCCTGGCCTTGGATCGGCTCAGCTCTGGCTGTTGCAGCCAACTGGGGAGTGAACCAGTGGATGGAAGACCTCTCTGTCTGCCTCTCCTTCTCACTCTATGTAACTCTGCCTTTCAAATAAATAAATAAATCTTAAAGTGTATCATATCATGAACCATAATAAAAACTAGAAGCATGAGAATATCTCCAATGACATACATCACTCCGCTGACCACGAGGTTCAGTCCCTCGTCTAACTGACCAGCCTTCCAGATGCACCTCTGGAAGCTACCCATTAGGTAGAAGAGGACATTCTTCCTGCAAAACAATGATGACCACAACAACAGTTCCTATGTGAATGTGGACAAATTTAACACTGCCCCCAAACACAAGTTCACAGCCTTTACCTCGACATGGGCGTCAGTGCTGGCCTTTCCACCTGGAGGGAGCAAGGAAGCCAAATGCTCTGTCTTCGCACATGAGTGCCCCTACCTCTCACCTGCATGAGCGCCTCTACCTCTCACCTGGACGTCCTCTTGCTCACCTGAAAACAAAGGCTCTACAGAAATGTGATAATGGCTTTTCCCCCCTTAGTATAAAAATAAGTTAAGCCTCTGTGCAACCAGAACTCTTGTTTTCATGTTGATGTATCTGCAGCTCACAGTGAAAACCCTATATGATCTTCAAACAACTGAAATACACTCTGTTCACTTTAATTCCCTAAAAACTTCTGCACACGTGTGCCATGCATGACAACCCTTCTGAGAGAAGAAGTAGCCGCAGGCCGGCGCCACGGCTCACTAGGCTAATCCTCCGCCTAGCGGCGCCGGCACACCGAGTTCTAGTCCCGGTTGGGGCGCCGGATTCTGTCCCGGTTGCCCCTCTTCCAGGCCAGCTCTCTGCTGTGGCCAGGGTGTGCAGTGGAGGATGGCCCAGGTGCTTGGGCCCTGCACCCCATGGGAGACCAGGAAAAGCACCTGGCTCCTGGCTCCTGCCATCGGATCAGCGTGGTGCGCCGGCCGCGGTGGCCATTGGAGGGTGAACCAACGGCAAAGGAAGACCTTTCTCTCTCTCTCTCTCTCACTGTCCACTCTGCCTGTCAAAAAAATAAAAAAATAAAAAAAAATTAAAAAAAAGAAGTAGCCACAGTCCTTTGTTGAGCTGAAGGTCAATATTCAAGGACGCGTCCACTGTCTCCCCCAAGCCTTCCTTGTGTGCATTTGTAGAAGTCTCAACTGCCAGTTGGAGCTGGCAAAAGTCTTGAACCAAGAAAACGGGAAGAATGGCATTCCAGGGAAGAAATAAGAAATTGGACAAAAGGAAGTACAAAGAAGGCCTGGGAAGGGCCAGGCAGAAATGGTTGAGACAAAACAGACCTAGTAACATCAGTAGGGGAGCAGGCTTGGAAATACAAGCATGTTAAATGAGACACATGAGCAGCTCGGTGGATACAGTAAGACCAGCTAAAGGCCCCCATACCAGTGAGAACCCCACCCCACTGGAAGGGAAGGAGACGGGGTGCACCTGCTGTCTGCTCTCAGCTCGGCTGGCTTGGGTGCAGCTCGGAGCTGCTGTGGTAAGAGCAGCCCTGAATGGCCGGAAGGCTAAGGAGCATGGTTTTCTGGCAGTTTGGAGCCCCTGGAAGCTGGCAACACCAGCCTTACCCTGGCTGGATAAACCAAGGCATCCTTCTTGCTTGAGAGGCAGAATTGTTTTCCAAGATACTATGAATCTCCCGACTTTGAAAGAGGTGCTATGAGAAAAACAAACATTAATTAACTGCTTCCTAGGACCGAACCAGCCATTAAAAACATGCCTGTAAGTTTTCTGGAGCTGGTGAATGGTTACAGCTGTCCAGGTGGTTAATAGTGTTCGTGTATTTTGTCACATTTGCCTGTGCAGGACATTACCTACCTCTACACGGTTATCATGCCGCACATTTAAGCACTGTGTACTGGGAAATTTCACGCAGTGATTAACTGATGTGGGTACATCTCATGCTTAATCCTTGTGCCTGATTATTAGATGCAACTATGGAAGCTCAGCTGAACTCACTGCCATTTAATATCAACATCCTTGATTAATCTTAGTCAAGGATGTTATTTTCTAGATTTATAAATAAACCCTATAGCCCATTAAGTGGAAGTTGAATAACAACCTTAGAAGTGGACATGTGACTCTGTTCTGGCCAATCAGTTGTGAGGGATATAATGGGTGGGGGCAGGGTACATCTTAGAAGCGTTTCCTTGCTCTTAAAAAGATTTCTTGGCCGGCACCACGGCTCAATCCTCCACCTGCGGCGCCAGCACACCGGGTTCTAGTCCCGGTCGGGGCACCGGATTCTCTCCCGGTTGCCCCTCTTCCAGTCCAGCTCTCTGCTGTGGCCCAGGAGTGCAGTGGAGGATGGCCCAGGTCCTTGGGCCCTGCACCCCATGGGAGACCAGGAGAAGCACCTGGCTCCTGCCATCGGATCAGCGCAGTGCGCCAGCCACTGGCGGCCATTGCGGGGCGAACCAACGGCAAAGGAAGACCTTTCTCTGGACCCATGCAGCACCCCCAAATCTGGTCTTGATTCCTGGCTATAACTGGTCCTAATATGACCATGGCAAGACAGCTGAGCTTTGAAAGCCCCAGGTCAGCCAGTCACATGTTTCCTGGCCTCCCACAGCCAGCCATGATGCTAGGGCGGCATGTCTTTTGCAGGCTGTCCCACTGTCACTGTCTGTGGCTGATGGTATAGACACGTGCTCTGTACAGGATGCCGAGATCAGGGATCAGAACCCAGCGAGAGTCTATGGGTCAAAGGTCAGGCAGTCTGGAGGGAGGGATTAGCCTGACCCAGCTGATAGGGGATCTGTTTGGCCCTCCCAAGGTGTCAGGGCTGGGAGGGCATAGCTGCCCCCTTACAGGAGAAGTTCCGAGGTGGACCTAAGACCATTCAGCTCTACAGGACTGGGAACGGAACTCAATCCCCACCCACCCTCATTATAATAAAGGTAGACAACGTCCTTGGCTAACCAAATTACCCGAGTTCCCCACAGGGAAGACCACCCCAACCACCATCTCGGCCTCTCTTATTAATCCACCAGGGCTGTAAGTGACAGCTCTCAAGGCTTCCTGCTGGGCCCAAACCAGCCTTGGGAAAACTCCACACCCAACAGAATGGCCAGGCAACCACTCACACAGCACCCAGGACGCACAGTGGCTCGAAGGGTGGAGACGGCCAAATCCTGACCCGATTCTACTGTCAAGCAGAGAACTCATGGCAGAAGCAGAAACAGTCTAGTACAGTGACGAGAATGTGTGAGGAGATATTAGAGCATCAACAAATACTTCTAGGACAGAATAATATTGCTTGAGTTTTTAAAATTTAAAGCTTTAGCAGAGGTACCATCAATTAGAATGGCCCCTACGAAAAGCGAGTGACTATTTAAGGAGCTCAAATGAAACATGCGTCATACAACCCAAGACAAAAAAAAAAGTTGTTAATGAACTAAAAGTCACAAGGAAGACAAAGATATAGAGAGTGGAAGTGGGGGTGGGTAACATGTAGTCAGGGAGGAAACCAAAAATAAGACGTAGAGCAAAGGAAGGACATAAGGGAACAGGCCAAGCTCGCATCGGAAGGTTCTGGAATTCAGACACACCCTGGCAGGAGTTCAATTTCAAACGTAGGAAAATCACATCAACTTCCAGACAGGGCTGATCCTGGAAATTCAGTTTGCTATCACAATTCTCACCTGCAATCCTGGAAAGTAACAGCCAAGGGGCTAACATTTAGTGGTGATGGAAAAGAACTGATCCAGAATTCTACGCTGGGAGAGTGATTATTACATCAGTACAGGGGAAAAAAAAGATAATTGAGTGTGCAGACCAGGGAGCACGTGTTTTTCACTCACTATCTGGGAGCACACCAGTACACCCTCATGCACGAAAAAAAGCAAAACAAGGACCCAAGGGAAGAGAAGACAAAGTAGAACGATCAATAATGAGAACAAACCTCACAGGCGTGCCTCTCTTAGCCACAGGGATAACTTCTGAGAAATGCACACTCACACAAACCTGGATGGTATAACCTACTACACACCAGGCTCTGTGACACAGCCTATAGCTCCCAGCTACAGAACTCGAGAGCATGCTACTGTACTGAGTACTGTCCACAACTGTAATGCAACGGTAAGTATGTATGTATATAAGTGTATCAGAGCATAGAAAAGGGACAGTAAAAACATCAGGCAGCAAGTTATTAGCTCCATCATAATCTTAAGGGACTGTTAGTTTTATATGTGATCCCAAGTTGACTGAAGAGTTATGTAGGTGCCTGCGTTTAATTTTAAATCTTAATGGATGATGATAATGTGAATGCAAGTTATAGTGCATGTTCATATGGATTCTTGAAATCTAAGAAAATCTTAGTAAGATCTTGGACAAACCCCAGGGATAACGAGCAGAGGCGAGATGGACTGGGAGGAAACGTGATCCTAAGGGCCTCTTCCAAGTGCGGCGAGGGCACGAGGGCACTGAGATAAACAGGTGGGTGGCTGTGCTGGCTATCAAGCTACCGTCTCTCCATTCCAAACCCCTGCTCTCCAACGCTGCACCTGGAGCTCTGTAAGCTTTTTCTTTTGTTGGTGTCCCCCATTGGGTTCTACCAGTGAGGGGCGACGGAGGTAGCTGGAGATGCCGGAGGGGAGGAAGGGTTTCCTTCTTCCCGCTGGCTTCCTCGTTGCTGTCTGTTTCGCCCCAGCAGTAGCCCTGCCCTGGCTCCCACCTCTCCCAGCACTCCAAGACCCTCCCCCTGCAGGCATAAAGAAGAGAACAAGGGAGCATTATGTGCAACACTCACCAACTGGCAAACGTGGAGGACGTGAGCAACGCAGCTGGACAAAACCGACACAGGAAGGAACATGGCACTGAAGCCGTGCTGGCAGCTTCTGAATCTGGAAATCCAAACTTTCCCCCCCAGACAACCCCACAGCCAGCCGACCTCACTGGTGCGTCCTACTGAACTCTGGCAGGAGGCAAACCTCCAGTCCTAACTAAAGCCTTTCACAGAAGAAAAAGAAGGTCTGTTCCTCCACTGTTTTAGGAAGAAAGCATAATCTTAATATAAAAATATGACAGGGGTAGTTTCAAAAATGATATTAAAGGCCAGTGTCCCTCATGAATATGTAATCTCACATCCTGAATCAAAACATTAGCAAAGAAACCAAAAAAATAAGAGATTCCAGCTCGGGCACATTGAGTTCCAACAAAGAAAGCAGGTTGGCTTAACCTTCAGAAATCAAGGTAATCACCGTATTAACAGAATACAAGGTCTTCTACCTCTTCTCAAAAGAAAGAAAAGTCATGTGATAAAATTCATTATCTAGTCTTGATTTTGTAAAAACCTCACAAAACAAAACTTAGCTAGCTGGAAAGAGAACGGAACTTTAATAACCACTGCAAACAGCCTCCGTTAAACATCACACTTCATCGTGAAACACTCAAAATGTTTCCTCCGAGATGAGGAGTAAGACAAAGGAAATCCCCATCATTTCTATTCATCATCCCACGGGAGGTCTCCAACTACAGAAATTAGGAAGAAAATTATTTTGTTTTGCAAATGATAGGATCCTCGATGTAGAAAATCCAAAAGGGATAAATTAATACAATTAACAACTGAATTTATCAAAGTAGTTGGATAGAAAGTTAATCTGCATAGATCAGTTATTTTCATTTCCCAATCACAAACAGAATATGAAATTAAAACATCCTACACATGGTATATTTTCCCAAAGATGAATGCAGCAAGATCTCCTGTCCCATATGCCCCAGGGTGGGTGGGCGGCTGCTCCATCCATGAAGCAACAGGGACCTCTCCTCCACCGTTTCAGACGTGAACTAACTTCGTGATCTGCCTTGCACATCGAAGCGTGGAAGAAGTGACCCGATGTGAGCTCTGCAGCCTTGGCGTCCTGAGGCCAGGGGCTTCTGCCTTTGCTCTGTTGTGACAACCCCTTTCGCAGTGCTCGCCTTGCCACAGCCAGCCAGCCAGCACTAGACCCCTGCCTGGTGAGGAGAGAGAGGCCCAGCATCAGCCGGATCAGACACCACGGATGCCGTCACAGCCTCCATGTCCCTGTGATCACAGCAGTGCTACACCCACAAAATCAGGAGGAACAGCAAACTGCTGTCTTAAGCCATTAACTTTTGCGGTGGCTTGTGGCACAGCAATAGGTAAACGTCTGTTTCACAACACGTACAAGAGCCATGCACGTGATGCACCCATTCATTTTTAATCAGATATACAATGACTGATACGCCATGGCCTCTACTCAGAAGATAATGGAACATTGCTCAAAGAGATGAAGGGACACCTAAATAAATGTTAATAGGTTGGAAGATGTGCAATGGTGAAGCCCCATCAATCAATAGACTCAATATAATCTCATCAAAAGACCCAGACAGGTTTCTTTGTAGAATTTGACAAGCTGACTTTGAAACTCATATGAGAATGCAGAAGGCTGTGAATAGCCAGACTACCTTGAAGAACAAAGTGCTTACTTTACTAGAAAATCTGTGGCTATTATCACAATTTGGTATTGACGCGAGTATAAACAAGAAGCACAAGATCAGAGACTTCAGGGAGCCACCCATGGGTAGAATGACACGTTTGTCACCAGGGTGGCACGGCACAGCAGTGGTGGGAAAGGGACCGCCCCTGGATAAGCAGTGCCAGGTCTACCAGATACTCACATGGAAACAAAGCACACTTTTACTGGAAAAGTCAACACTCAGTATCTTACAGTTTAAGTATGAAAGGGAGAGCTATTTGGTGATAACACATAGGAGAAAAATCTTTGTGGTTCCACAGAGATAAAATAAATTTATTTTAATTCAGACACCAAGAAGATCATTTTGAGATGAAAAGGCAAGCCCCTTGATACAAGATGTGTGTGTATTGTGTTTGTGTACTGGGGTTAATGTACACACATATTCACATGTATCAATATACATGTGTATCTGATACATATTTGTACACAAAATCTTCCAACAAGTTCAAAGGAAATGCATATTATGAAAAATTATGCATGGATTACACAATGATTGTGCCCAAATTAGTATCTATTAATTCTACTTTCCCCAAACATTTGAAGTATTCTTGTATACATATATGTAAAAATATGTATTTACCTCATAAATTACAAAAAAACTTGGCAAAAGGCTCACTTCCAGGATACACAAAACCCGACACAACGGGAAGCGGGCAAGTGCTTCCCGGTGCCTGACACACAATCCAGAGGCTCTCCCCTCCTTCACAATCCAGAGCCGCAAAACCACACTCCGGGGCCACCACCCACACATCCTGCGGCTCAGAGGGAAATGACCCATAGTGTCACGTGCCGGTGATAACGGGAGAAGCGGACACACCCACTCTGCCGGGACAAAGTCAAGGAACAACCCTTGGAAAATGAGCACAAGTCAACGGGCTTCTTCCCAGCTCTCAGTGGCGTGCCAGAGACAGAACCCAGAGGCCAGCAGCACACAATGGCGCCATTCTCCTCGCCACGATGCTGCGTGACACTTCCCATCTGCCCCTCTCCTCCTTGCGAGTTGGAATCTTTTGCCTCTCGCTCCCTTAATGTCTTTTTAATGCCTTTCGTTCCTTTATTGTCAGTGTCATCGGACCTTCCTAGTGTTTCAGGAGGGATGTGAAGGAACAATGAATACTTGTTGAATGTGTGTTGACTTTGAATATTTATTATAACCATTGCCAATAAAAGGAACACTTTTAGGTTTGTAGATTTTTTTTCTCCTTCTAAGAAGTTCAAAGTGCATTTTAAATGTCAGCTTGAAGAACTAAAGCAAAAATGTCATTACTAAAGCAAAAATGTCATTATTACTATTTTTGAGCTAGATAAGAGAAGCTGCAGTTAGTCTGAGAAACTGCCCATGCTCTCTCTCAGGTGTGTAAACACAGGTCACAATCCGAGGTCCCTAAGCTATGACTTTCCCATTGTCTACTGGCAGACAGCACGCTCGGTGCTGTGCTTTATATCCTGTTTTCCATTTTTGGTAAAAAAAAGAAATCTGTCTGTGCAACCCACAGGATACCTCGTTGAGACCTGGCACTCACTGCAACTCTGCCGGCAGGTTCAGGATCTTGCCTCCTTCACTGACTGGACCACCTGCTATTACCCCCAGGCTTCACTTCATCACTCCACATACGGATTCTGAGTTCACAAAACACAAGAACGTGGCACAGAATCACGGAGGCAGACAGCGCTCGCAGGCTTGAAAAACGCAGGGCATCGCAGCCATCCAGCTGGACGGCTTCCACTGAAAAAGGAGAGGGCCGGGGGAGACGTCCGATTGCCTGTGTCTCTCCCACTCCCTTTCTGCTCTCACACACACCATCACAAGCAGCCGATACATTTGCCGCGGGAAACGAGATAAAAGGCAAAAGCCTCTGCTCCGCCATCCTGCTCGGTATGTACCGGGATTGCGTGTCAACTAAAACATTTTCTCTACTGCAGTGACATAGTCACATGGGCCCCCTGGGAGCGACCGTGCGTCGGGGACGCCGGCACACAGGCTGGACCTGTAGGATTCGCGGCCCCACAACCATGGCTCAGCACAGTGCTCTGTCCGGTCTGAGATCCAAACAGGGGACACACACCAGGCAGGGAAGGAAACCACGGTCAATGGCTGTGATGGGTAGGTAGGTGTTAGGGCTGGAGGTGACAGCGTCCAACACGCATTGCCTTAAGCAAAAACAGGAGTGGGCAGACTCTGAATCCACGTGTAAGAGCCCCCTCCGCGCCCACCCCCCCCAGGCAGACCCCGCGCCGGGCATCACTCTCACTGCGCCAGGGCTCAATGTGCTCGCTGGGGAGCTTTTGAAAGCTGGCCAGGCTGGCTGCCCCTTTCGGACTCCAGCCATGGCCAGCAGCTGAGTGTGGGACCCTTCAGAACCACGGTCAGATATTCTGGGCAATGGAACTCTTTGGTCCACTGGGATTAGCTGCCATACCAAAATCAATGCCTCCATGCTATCCTTGCAAGGGGCCCTGGCAGTAACTGTGGGGACACTGTGAGTGGGGGCCCAGGGAAGGGGTGCTGGGTGTAAGATCCCAATGTTCCCTGTAGGGTGACCTCCACCCCACACCGGGCTGCCAGGGAATCCTGCATACCAGGGGACACAACAGGTGCCTCTGTCCACTGGGTCAGGTATCTGCAGCCAATGGGGTCTGTGGGTGGGACAATCAACACAAGGAGACCTTAGGATAGATAAGGGCGATCACAGCCCAGATCCCAGGAAGCGAGGATTAGGGATCATGGATGAGGAGACAGGAAAGAGAAAGCAAAACTGGCCCATCCGGGAAACACGGGTATTGCCAGTGCTACAGAAATTCCAGAGAAGCCTAAGGTGAATGGGCACAGCACCTGTTTAGTGGCCAGCACCCAGGAAGAAGCAACTTCGTATCCAACCACGGCCCACTCCCCGCCCCAGGGGTGGGGGTGACCGGGGCGAGTCCCAAGGGTAGAGGAACAGAACCACACTTGTCCTGTCCTGGTGTAGCTGGGGGTCCACGAAGCCCCTCACTCAGTTATTTGTCACCTGGGAAACCAAACAGCTACACATACACAATAGGGGCCAAGTCGGAGAAAGCCGTGACGGGGGCCGGCGTTGTAGTCAGCAGGTAAAGCTGTCACCTTGATGCCAGCACCCCACACGGGCCCTAGTTGGTACCCCAGCTGCTCCACTTCAGATCCAGCTCCTTGCTAACGGCCTGGGAAAGGCAGCAGAAGACGCCCAACTGCTTGGGTCCCTGCCACCTGCGTGGGAGACCCAGATGAAGCTCGTGGCCAGCACTGGCCATTGCAGCCACCTGGGGAGTGAACCAGCAGATGAAGAGCTCGCTCTCCCTCTAACTCTGGCTTTCAAGTAAATATCTGAGGTGCTGGGACTTTGAGAAGAGTTCCAACATGGGGTTGGAGTGATGGAGTGCTTCCCCCACAAGGAACGTGTCTTCTTTGCAATGATCTAGAAGACACCCATGAACGTGGCAGGGCCCTCGCCTTTCTGAGGGAGGTTTTTTCCTCCTGAGAAGAGAAGTCCTTAGTCCAGTTGCCTGTGGGAACCATCTCTGCTGCAGGCTCCCAAGCCCACACTGTCCTGTTGCAGGCAAAAGTCAGGGGTCAGCCATGCTGGGGGTGTGCCCAGGCCCTCCAAGCTCGGAGGCAAGGTTGCAGAAGCGAGACTACACAAGAGGGCAGAGGGAGGGACGAGGTGATGGGAGCCAGTTCAGGAAGGTTCTCGGACTGGATTTCATTCCAAGAACAATGAAAAGCCAAAGCCATGCAGATCATGCTAGGGCCCTGCGGATGCATTTATTCTCATTTCTACGGCAAATGACTAAGGGCATGGCTGCTGGGGACCCTGTCTGTGCCTCGTAGATGTCACATCATTTAAAGCATCAAGCTGCTGTCAGCCCCTAGGACAATGGGCAGCAAGGCTGGCCAAGGTGAGATGCAGGAAGGGGCACAGCCTCCTGGAGAGCTGAACCCCTGGCCCCCCAAAAAGAGGCAAAGAGGTGGGGTCTCACCGTGGTAGAGGCCTGCACCCCCTCTCCCACCTGCCGTACCCAGGTCAGCCGCTCTCAGTCACTGCCAAGGTAGCAGCATCCAGGGGGTCACGTGGGAGACACAGCACCAGACACAGAACTTGGTCAAAACAGACAGTCTGATCTCCCCACAGCTGGCCTCTTGCAGGCAGCTGACCGACCTCCCTGGGCCATCCCGCCTGCTGGATTGACCTCCCCTGAGCGTCCACTGATCACCTTGGACTGACATTGTCACTCCTCCAGGTATCTGCTGATGAGTGGATCCCAGACCGGCCACGCCAATTCCTCAACAACCCCTCTCCACCTACGCATGCGCGTCTGCTGGCTGCGTCCCTGGAGAACCTAACATGAACGGCAGTCTGGACGAGAGCTGACGGTGGCTGGGACCAGGCAGTAGCAGCGACGGTGATACGAAGTGGCCAATTCGGGACGGTTTGTGTAGTCTCCCGAAAGTTTGGACATGTGACTGAGAGGTAGAGAAAGGTTAAGGAGGACTCAGAGGCTGGGCACGATTTCTCCAGAGTGACAGACGGAAGAATGCTGCAGGAGCCACAACCAAGTCCGTTGACAAACAAGATCCTTACGTATGCTGGAAAAAGAGATCCTTCAGAGATACTACAAACACTGTAAGACACTGAAATTTACAAGAAATATATGAACCTATAAGAAAACAAACTCTGAAAATCTATAGAAAATCATTAAAGGTGCTTTTTGGAAAAATGAAACAATAGCCATACATAAACACTCTATATTGTAAAGACATCGGGTCCCACTAACGTACAAATTCAGTGATCCCAGTTAAAGTAACTGGATTGACAGCCACACATCAGCGTCCTAGGGCTGCTGTATTCACTAAGTACCACAGGCTGGACGGCTGCCAACAACAAAGCATCCATCAGTAGAGAAATGGTAGAAATCAGAGCTTCCCCGAGGGTATGCTGTGGATCAATGATATCCCAGAAATTGCTGACAGATGAGGCAGGTGTCTTCAGGGTGGTAGGTCTCAAGTCCCAGGATCCTTCTAGGGTGACCGCAAAGAAACCGGTTCCACGGTGCTTGCTCTAGGCAGCAGATAGCACGAGTGACATAGCTCCTCACACCACCAGGATGTGCGGAGCTAGAGCCACGTGCAGAGAGCACAGGACCCATGGGACTGATGGCAGAGCCTGTGTCCCAGCTGCCACAGGGTTACGGTTGGATGGGTTTGCAGGAAGCCAGGCTCCTGGAAGGTGCAGCTTCGGCTGGTGACACTGAAACTCTGTCTTCCTCTGTATGGAATATTTCTGACCACTTGTGCTAATTAGTGTGGCCTGATCAGTGCTGTGCAGACTAACCACAGGGCAAACACTCTCAAGGGGCAGGTACATTCTGCAAATTAGAGTATCACAGTGAAGCAGAATAATCCCAAATGGATCCAAAACCCATTTGTATTAGAAAGACATTTCAACATAACATTAATTAAGGAAGACAAAGTATAATTCCAGTTGTAAAACTGTGTGGTAGAAAACACTGGCTTTCTTTTTTTTAATTATCTACTTGTATATTTCTCAGCAATAATGGCCATCAAAAATGTAGAGAAATCACTATCTTAAAAGTCTTCTCAGATATTTCTGTTTCCTGGCATGATGGAGTAACTGGGAGCGAATCATCCTATCCAATGATTATAACACTGGACAATACAAGGGAGGCAACTGTTTTCAGATATGGGACAACCAGCAGCAGGACTAGAGTCCCGGAGACTGGGAAAATTCACCAGTGATATTTTTCAGACCACAGGGAAAGGCGGTAGACCCCAGGCAGAGCGCAGTCGTCTCGCTGAGCTTGGCAGCAGGGTGTAGACAGCAGTGCAGAGCCGTTGACATGAAAGGGGTTTTCAGGGCAGCATAGCACAGTTGACGGAAGTGTACAGAAGAGCTCTAGAAATCGTCACTGGGGTGCCCAACTACTCAGCCAAATAATAAACTGCACATGTGCAAGGTAAAGCCTTGGAAGGCCGCACAGCTCAATGGCTGCAGGCTGAGTAGATTCTAGAAGTTGCACAGTGAAACTGGACTTCAGCCATGGAGAAACAATACTAAGCACGCTGGGCACTCCAGCAACAGCCCACAAGGGCTACGCCTGAAGAGCAGGTGGACTTCAGCCCTGGAGTAAGGGTTGTTCTAGACCATGGTTGGCAAACTATAGCACAGAGGTCAAATCTGACCCATGAAGATACAACCCGAGAGCTAAGAATGATTTTTTTCATTTCAACCAGAAAAATCCATGCACTAGAGACCATCTGACCCACAATGCCTAGTCCATTACAGCAAGTGTGCCAACTCCTGGTTAGGACCCTAAACTCAAAAGCGCTGAGCCGATCCATCACTAACTGAGCCGATTGCCTGCTAGAATAAAATCCAACACTCTCAGAAGGAAAAGAGCAAAAATCTAGACTCTCAACAGTATCACATTCACAATGTTCGGCATATAACTGAAATTTAACAGATTAGTTCAGTAGAGAATAAGCTTCAGACAACCAAAATGACCATACAGACACTGACAGACGACAAATGGTGAGCTTTCACTGATGGAAACTAGGAGACTGCACACCTCAGTGAATATTTTATAGAGGAGTAAAACGTTTTAAATGCGAGTCTATCCATGAGCTCATAATTACCTCTGCAGAAGACTCACGGCTCACTTCCAGAGGATGCTACAGAACCATTTTCTCGGAGACTAGTAACTAAAGCAAACACAGTAGGTAAGACGTACCATATCCACATGAAAGAGTCAAACTAATAAATGAGAAAGATCATGGAATTAGATCACCACTATTTAGCCATCTCCAACGCATTACTAAATCCAGACATTGCACATTAGAAGTTGCTAACATCACAAAGAGGCAGAGATGGCCAGTCTCGACATGCATCCAGATGAATGACTCAAGTACCACCTATCACCACAGCAGAGAGAAAGAGCTGGAGCCTCATCAGGCCACTAAATCCCGCTGCTTGCTCACGGGACACACATGGGACACAGAAGCATTTTGAACTACACGAAAAGTAGGTATCAGTGAACCCCGTGAGGCCCACAGGTGAAATGCTTAGGGCTTTCCAACAAAGAAGCCATAAAGAAAAAAAGAGGCATAAGGTGAAAAGATATGTTTTAAAAAGATTTATTTATTTAAAAGAGCTAGAGGAAAAGAAAGACACACAAAGAGAGATCTTCTGTCTGCTGGTTCACTCTTCAGATGGCTGTAACAGCCAGGGCTGGGCCAGGCCAAAGCCAAGGGCTTTACCTGGGTCTCCCACATAGGTGGCAGGGACCCTGGCCATTGGCAGGAAGCTGGAACAGAAGTGGAGCGGCCAGGACATGAACCAGTGCCCGTGTTGTAGGTATCTTGACCAGCTATACCACAACACTGCCCCCAATACATCCCTCACCTCTTTCTAAGATTTATTTAAGAGTTCAAAGAGATATTTTGAGTTAACAAGACACAACTGTAGTCTTGAGGTTCACATTTAGTGATGAAACAATAACAACATTCTACAGTAGATTGTCCACAGCTCTTACGTCTGTGGAGCATTTATAAACACGAACCACACATGGGGCAGCAAAGGTCAACAAGCTTTGATGTTTCACGCCAGAGGCTTGACGCAGAAGGAGTAAGGTTTCTGACAAGAAAACTAACCTAGAACTATATGATAAAACAGACATGGAAGATCCATCTTTGGAAATGAAATTATATGCTTCTTAATAGTCTATGAATCAGGCCGGCGCCGCGGCTCACTAGGCTAATCCTCCACCTTGCGGCGCCGGCATACCGGGTTCTAGTCCCGGTCGGGGCACCGGATTCTGTCCCGGTTGCCCCTCTTCCAGGCCAGCTCTCTGCTGTGGCCAGGGAGTGCAGTGGAGGATGGCCCAGGTGCTTGGGCCCTGCACCCCATGGGAGACCAGGAGAAGCACCTGCCATCGGATCAGCGCGGTGCGCCGGCCGCAGCGCGCTGGCCGCGGCGGCCATTGGAGGGTGAACCAACGGCAAAAGGAAGACCTTTCTCTCTGTCTCTCTCTCTCACTGTCCACTCTGCCTGTCAAAAAAATAAAATAAAAAAAAATAGTCTATGAATCAAAGACATTCGTGTGAACATCAGAATATAATTTCAATGGATCGACCATGTCAAAACTAATATGAGTAGGGGTTGGTGCTATGGCATACTGGGTAAAGCCACTGGCTGCAATGCCAGGGCATCCCATAAGGATGCTGGTTCAAGTCCTGGCTGCTCCTCTTCTGATCCAGCTCTCTGCTATGGCCTGGGAAAGCAGAAGATGGCCAAAGTTCTTGGGCCCCTGCACCCATGTGGGAGACCCAGAAGAAGCTCCTGGCTTCGGATCGGCGCAGCTCAGGCTGTTGTGGCCAATTGGGGAAAGAACCAGTGGATGGAAGACTCTCTCTGCCTCTTTCTCTGTGTAACTCTGACTTTCAAATAAATAAATCTTACACACACACACACACACACAAGTAAAGGCTGGGAAAACTATAGTCTTGAGAAGACGCAAAGCTGCACATTAATAATGGAAGTATTCATGTCAAGAATTTAGAAAAAGAACTGCAAACTGTATCTCCAGAAGAATGAATGAAACGTGAGCAGTAAGATAATGAAATAAGATTCCAACATACAATGAAAAGGACAAATAAGGGCAACAGAGAAGTCACTGCTAACCCATACAATCCACAAATCTACGTAAGACTGCAGGAGAGAGCGGACCTAGGGCAAGGGTACCTAGTGTTGCTCCCCGTCTTCGTGGAGGAACGACACAGGACCCTGCGCTGTTCTTTTGTTTGCTCGACCCTCCCCGGGTTTGCTGCTGGTTCTTCCCGGGTTGGCTGCTGTCCCTTCCACCTCCGTGGAAGGGCGGTTCCCCCTAGCCACTTTCCCCACTTCCGCGGGGGAGCGGCACACCCCCGGCCGGCTCTCTCGGGGGCTGCACAGGTGTTCCTTCAGATAGATGTTCCCCTTAGATGTTCCTGGTGCATGTTGTCTCTCTCCTCCTTTATAGTCCTCTTTCACCAATCCCAACTCTGCTATCCACATGCCAAGCACACTGCTCTCCTCCAATCAGGAGTAAGTCCTACAGTTTATTGGTTGAACTGGAGGCAGCTGTGTAGAAGCTGTTTCTCCCTTCTCAGCACCGTATTGTGGGAAAGCAGATGCATAGAATAAGTCTTAATTCCAGTAACTTAGTCTAGTCCGAGTTGCTCCCCACACCTAGCAGCAGAAATGGAGAGGAGATCCCACAATCATCAGAGAGGTATGAGGACATGGCCAGTAAACATGAGGATACGGTTTAAATTTTACTTAGAAACTAAATTTGAAATTCTAGATTAAATGGAGGATTGCTTAGAAAAATACAACCTACCATAACAGAAGAAGCCATGAATGCATTATAACTATTCTAGAAATTCCATCCAGAATTAAACACCATCCCTGAAAGGAAACTCCAGGCCCAGATGATTTCAACAGTGAATTCTACTGAACTTTTTTAAAGATTTATTTATTATCTGAAAGACAGAGTTACAGAGAGGGAGGGAGAGAATCTTCCATCTACAGGTTCACTCTCCAAATGGCTCCAGTGGTAAAGGCTGGGCCAGACAGAAGCCAGGAGTTCCTTCCGGGTCTCCTATGTGGGTACAGGGGTGCAAGCACTTGGGCCATCCTCCACTGCTTTCCCGGGCGCATCAGCAGGGAACTGGATTGGAGGTGGAGCAGCCGGGACTCAAACTCGTGCCCACATGGAATGCTGGTGCCACACACAGAGGCTTTACCTGCTGTGCTGCAATGCCAGCCCCTCTACTGAGCCTTTAAGGAAGAAATACAACCAATCTTACATGAATTCCTCCTGATAATAGAAAAACCACTCCCTTTTATAAAGGTAGTGTAACCTAACTCCCAAACTCCTACAAAAACGTTATGATAAAGAACAATCTCTCTCATGAATACAAATGGAAAATCTTAAACAAAACCAAAACCAAAACCACCACAGCAATGTTCGTGGAAATAAACTAGAGCGACACAGAAGGGTAACACATTGTGACCACTTAAGGCTGGATCCAGATCAGTTTGCCCACAACAAAGAAGTATTTTCTGATCACCCGACAGAGGATTATGTAACGGGATTCCAGTGTTCTTGAGTCAAGATTCTTAGTACAACCAGTAAAGGTGTTTTGGCTACTACTTTCGGCTGTATAATAAAACATCTGCAACCTGAGCAGCTCAAAACCACTTTCCCACGCTCATGGGAAGGAATTCTCGGGGCGTGACAGGGTTGGCTCACGTCTGCTCCGTGACGCCTGGGCTGCTGCTGGGAAGGCTCGGGGGCCCGGTGACCCCTGCCTCTCCAGCATCGCTCCTTACCGCTCACCCCAGGCCCCCTCGGTTGTGGCCACGCCGGCTTCTTGGCTCTTCCTTCAACTGTCCGCACAGGCTCCCTCCCACATCTTTTATACCTGCTCCTCCTTCTGCCCGGGGCACTCTTAACCCAGGTATCCACCCGGGGTGGACCAGCCTCTCTCAGATCCTCGCTCAGTGAGGCCTTCCCTGGCCGCCTTGTGGAAGACTGGAGCTGGCACCTGTGCCCTCCGACACTCACGCCTTTCTGGGTTTATCTGTCATCCCCTAACATAGGATATGATTAGCATATTTCACTATTTTCTTTCCTCATCAGAATATAAACTTCATAAGGGCAGTTATATTTTGTCTGATTTATTCACTTCTGTATTCCCAGAGGCAACCCTACAATCCAGCATATAACAAGGCTCTCAAGAATTGTTTGTTGAGAAACGAATCGGTGGAGGAGGGGGATGGGGTAGATGGGTAAGTAGGTGGATGGACTGGATCAGAGATCTTAGGCGGGATATATGCTGCTGTCAGAATGAGCTAGAACTGTGTGTTGATCTGAACAACTACCAATATTCACTGTAAGAAGCTACAGGAGAGCTCTTAATATACCCCTTTTGTTTCCATTGAAAAATAATTCCTATATAAAGAGGAGAGTACTTGAGAAAGTTAATGGAAAGACAAATTAGAAGTATTTTGGTACAAGAAGTTTTAAATTCATAGTTTTTCACAATTTGCATTTTCTATGAGTGTTCTGGAGACGCCTTGTAAGTACAGATACATAGTCGTGAGTGCTCTCGGGAGGACTCCAAAGCTACTCTGCAAATAGAAGCTTTCAGTGTTGGAATACAGGTAGAAGGGAGGCCTTACTTTTCCATGTCATATTTTCATGCAGCTTGAATTTTCTAACCACGCTCCTCACATTCTTGTTTTAGCTCAATGGGCTATTTAAAACGATGCCGATTTTCATTTTATTTGAAAAGCAGCGATACAGCAAGAAGGAACGAGACCAAGATCTTCTGTCTGCTGCTCCACTCCCCAA
Source organism: Oryctolagus cuniculus (assembly GCF_051225735.1). NCBI lineage: Eukaryota > Metazoa > Chordata > Mammalia > Lagomorpha > Leporidae > Oryctolagus > Oryctolagus cuniculus. The sequence continues at coordinate 11,517,546 of NC_142878.1, read as the reverse complement.
ATGCCCACAACAGCGAAGGATGGGCCAGACCAAAGCCGGGAGTCTAGAAGCCAGGCTGGGTCTCCCGTGTTGGCAGCAGGGACTCAGTTACTGGAGCCGTCATCTGCTGCCTCCCACAACTCCCATTAGCAGGAAGGTGGGTCAGAAGCAGAGTTGCCAGCACTCAAACAGGCGCTGTTGTGGGATGAGGGCACCTCAAAACAGCTTCTTTAACGGCTGTGTCAAACCCCACCCCGCCAACAGGGCAAGCATATGGGCCACCTAAGGGGTTTTCTTTGTAGTTTTTGCTATTAAAATAACTTTTTGTTTTTATAACTTACTTAACAAAATTCAAGGACATCATTGCTTATTTTTAGCGACTTCCTTGAGGAACTGGGTGGGGGGGGGTGTGTCTCCACTTATCAAAAAAAAATTAAACGATGTGCAAGTTTTCCACCTACCAAGGCAGAAACACTTTTTCTTACGTTCTTCAGGTTCTAAGCAACAAGATTTCAGATGAGAACACTGTGTCCCCCAGACTGTATGCTTTTCTATAATTTCATTGTAATTTACGATGCAGTGGAGTTGACAGAAAATCTTAGCAAATGGATAAGGTTTAAAAATGCCTTTGCACTAAGCGTTATGTCAGATTCTATGTCTCAATAGCGGCGTGCTCCTCACCTCAAAGGTGGCTCCCTGGGACGACTACGGGAGCAGCATTTTGCATACGCTGGCTGGCGCTGTCTGAGTGTTTAGGCCACCAAGTGCGTATGTTGGCGTGCCATCCCCGTGCTGTCAGAGGCAGGGTCTCTGGGGAGCTTTCAGGGCCCCTTCTCTGGCAGCAGAGGCTCCAGGGAGCTTGCTTGCCCCTTCTGCCGGGCGAGACCCCCGAGGAGAGGTGCTAGCTAAGAAGCAGAGCACCTCAACCAGACCCCAAACCTGCTGGGCCTCAAGCTGGCCCCACCAGCCTCCACAGCTGTGTGCGCACGTTTCTCTTGTTTGGAGATTGCCAAGGCTTTTTTTGACAGGCAGAGTTAGAGAGAAAGGTCTTCCTTCTGTTGGTTCACTCCCCAAATGGCCACTAAAGGTGGCGTGCTGCGCCGATCCGAAGCCAGGAGCCAGGGGCTTCTCCTGGTCTCCCATGGGGTGCAGGGCCCAAGCACTTGGGCCATCCTCCACTGCACTCCCTGGCCACAGCAGAGAGCTGGCCTGGAAGAGGGGCAACCGGGACAGAATCCGGCACCCCGACCGGGACTAGAACCCGGTGTGCCAGCGCCGCAAGGTGGAGGATTAGCCTAGTGAGCCGCGGCGCCGGCCAGCCCCAAGGCTTTTGTTGTAGCAGCCCAAATGGACCAAGACACCAGGGATCTTTGTCTAACTTTGCATATTTTGGCTCTAAACCTATGTCCACGTTCCTCCCCTGCGCTTTCCATGTTTGACGCTTGCTCAGTTTGGGGCACACTGTCCCTATTCGTCCTCACTTGGCAGATGTCTGACAATGATGGAATTTGGTGGGGGTTTCTTTTCCAAAAAGACTACATGCAGAAAATGGAAAAATCTATTTTCAAAAAAAAGCCATTTTAAGAAATGCATTTGATCACCAAGACAAAGAAAAAACTATTAAATTTATCACAAGTCCAAGCTTTTCATCTTAGAATTTTAGATACGAGGTTTCCATTCACTGACATTTTATAAAGTAGGGAGATGGCGGCGAGTCAGGCAGGTGTGGATTCCGGGCCTTCAAAGACATGGGCAGCTCCCCTGCACCACAGTAATATCTTAAGCAGGCTTGCGGCAGATCAAAATTAATTCTTTTTGGAAGTTGATAAAGTTTAAGTCCATTAAGAGCTAGACTACTTTCTATTAGATTTTCAAATGAATGAGAAAAGAGCTCTAACAATAGTTTCCAAGTGGGCATATTTATAACCCTATCCTCCCTGCCAAAAATAATTACATCCTATTTCTTTCTGCCAACCATTTCAACTCATTTCACAGAAAATGGAAAGAGGGTTGGTGCAGACAGGGTGTTTCCCACAAGAAAGAGAAAGAGCTTAGAATCTTTGAGCGATTTGTAAGCCTTGTCAAGGCTGAAACAGTCTGTCGTGGTCTGCTCCCTGTCTTGTTTATTTGTTTACATATCGTTTGTCCTCCAAGTCAGCGACACAACACTTGCTTCCCAATGTTCCAACAACAGAGGACTGCCATTGTATCCGGACTCGTTTCCAGTGGTACACAGCTGTCCGCTGAGACCCTGAGTGGTTCATGAGCTGAACTGGTCCGGACCATCCCATGCCGGGCCCAACTTCAGGATATCCTGGAGGCGACACAGCCCGGTCTGAGCAGGTGCACAGGGGCCTGCTGCTAGTGCAGCCATCTCGTAACCGCTTCACCCTAAACGTCCAGCACGTGCACAGCCCTTCTCCCGGGCCGAGAGTCATCTGCCACTGGACGTACGAGGCCTTTCATTCCTTCTCAGCCGCAGGGATGGGGCAGAGTCCGATTCGCATACCTCCTGTCCTCAGCTCCGGTGCGTGGGCAGCTAATGATAGTGTCTACGTTTACAGTCCGGGTCCTGCCGAGCTATCGTTTCTCTGGTTTATGCAGTCAACAGCTCCAAAGAAGTGCTTTAACAGGATGACATCCACCCAACCAGTGGGCATCCGTGGCCCTCCACGTGGCACTAACCATCACCCTGGGCACAGCTTCCGGGCTGGTCTTCCTCCTTCCAGAGCCGCCATGCAGCCCACTCTCTGCTCAGCAGGCGGCTGGGACGACACCAGTCTCTGCCAGGTCCTTCCAGGGCCCCTCCCACACACTGTGAAAGGCAAAATGCTTCCGGGGACCTTAAAGGCCCCAAGGTGTACTTCCTCTGTACTTCCCGCATCTTCCACCCCTGCCCACGCGCACTCCCAGCTGCTGGGCCTCCTGGCTGTCTTAGAACCGTCAGCCTCACACAGGGACAGTGCACGATTCCCTCTGCCTCAGGGACCACAGCGCCCAACTCTTCAGCCCCCGTGTCACCAGCCCGAGATGTTTGTTGACCGCCCCAGGGAAAGGGGCAGCCCCTCCCTGTTTTGGCCTCTCAGCCACCTGCACCAATTCTACCTTCTCAGACGCATCTCCTTTGCTACCGTTTGAATATGTCTCCCGTGAGTTCCTGGGCTGTTAATGTTAATGGCGTTTGGGGGGTCATTAGAACTGGCTGAGGACAGGCAGGCAGGGCCTCATGACAGCCCAAGTGGCTACATAAGAAGGCAACTGCTGTGCCTCGGCCTGTGACACTGCTGTGCTAAGATATAGCGAGAAGGCCCTCACCCACTGAGACCCTGAACTTGCCAGCTTCCAGAACCGTGAGCTAAACCCCCATTCTTTGTAAATTAGTCAGTCCCGGGCATTTTGTTCTAGTAACAAAAATACCAGGACAGCCTTCTAGCACACACCGGATCACTGTGTTCCTTCATTAGGGTGTCAGCCCCACACGGCCAGAGGTCCTCATCTGATTCGATCAGGGAGTATCTCAAGTGCTCAGAACGGACCTGGTAGCCAGGAGGTGCTCAAAGGTTGGCTGAATGACTTTAAAAAAAAAGGGGGGGGGGGATGCCGTGGCACAGCAGGTTGACGTGCTGGCCTGAGGCACCGCATCCCATATGGGCGCCAGTTCTAGTCCCGGCTGCCCCTCTTCTGATCCAGCTCTCTGCTATGGCCTGGGATAGCAGTGGAGGATGGCCCAAGTCCTTCGGCCCCTGCATCCGCGTGGGAGACCCAGAGGAGGCTCCTGGCTCCGGATCAGCACAGTTCCAGCCACTTCAGCCAATTGGGGAGTGAACCATCGGATGGAAGACCTCTCTCTGCCTCTCTTCTCTATGTGTAACTCTGACTCTCAAGTAAAAAAAATCTTTTAAAAAAAGTGTCTTTCCATTTTTCTAACAGTCTGGCCCCATTCCTGGTTTCAGGCAATGGAAAAGGACTTTCAAGGTACAAGGAGTTCAGGTTACCATTCTGAGTGAGCCGAGAAGGCATGGACGGGGGAGTGCCATGGGAGACCCAGTGTGCTGAGCCTCCCTGTGGCTCCTGGCTGGTGCACAGCCCCGGAGGTGGGAGCAGAATCAGCGAGAGCGTCCCGGGTGCACTGGTCCCACAGGGGATGGAGCTGTCAGGGCAGGGAAGTCAGCGTGGAGATGCCGAGCAGGGGCTGAACTCTGGGTGCCCCATGAAGGTCTTGCTGACGGGGCTTGCCAAGGTGGGAGAGGGCAGTCAAGGGTAACAGTTGAGCTTTGTGCCTGGGCAACCTGGCAAACGGCAGGACCAGCTACTGAGAAGGGACAGAGCAGGGAAGAGCAGGGTTCAGAGCCACATTGAGAACTCTCCCGCGTGGGTGCGTTAGATCGGAGATGCCCACAGACATCCGTGCGGAGATGATGCTGGCAGCGGATCCAAGAGCCTGGAGCCCCGGAAAAGCAGTCAGACTGGAGGTAGCAGGTAAAGCCCTGGGCATGGCTGAAACGGCACTGGAGGGAGCGAGGAGAGAGGAAGCCTTGAGACTTGGCTCTCGAGCGTCCTCCTCTTAGGGGGAAAGTCAGCAAGAAGGGCCGAGAGGGGCAGCTGGCCCCGGAGGGAAGGGCTGTGGGGCTCCACTGAACTGGAAGCCACGTGGAGGGTATTTTTCCAACTGTTGTCATGAGGTCAGGTGGGAAAGAACCTAAGATCTGACCACTGGGCTTGGCAGTATGACGGCACCAGGACTGCCAAGCAGTGTGGCTGTGCCCCTGCGGGTTGCTGCAGTCCCTCTCAGGCTGGGAAAGCAGTGCCAGCCTGGAGCAAACGGACATGGGGGCCGCCAACTGGGGGAGGCTCAGGGGAGCCTGGGCGTTCGGCACACAGGGACGAGGGAGGTCTCAGGGACGTGCAGTCAAGCAGGGGCTGGGTGGGCTGGGTTTCCGCCTCGTGGGGCCCTGGGGTGCCAGGGAATGCACTTAAATGTTTGAGGCCACCCAGTTACATCTACAGAGAAGAAAAGGTAGGCTTCTGTCCAGGAAGTGCTGCATGTAACAAGTTTAGAAAACCACATCACAATGTCTTAGTTTTAATTAACTTTCAGCATTCAGCATATTTCTAAAAAAGATATACTTTTCCTTCCGATCACACTGTGCCAGTTTTTTATACTTTTCTATTTTCTCCCAAGAGCAAGTTATATCTTCTACCTAAGACCCATGGGAAGAAAAAAACGACAAATATTCTTTATTTTTAAATTCATTTGCCAAGAACCCAAGTGTTTAAAACAGCACATCTCTCTAGCTTCCTGTACCTAAGTTAGAACGTTCCTTTCAAATGTCTCTCTACCAAAGCTACATAAGGTACCTTACCCTGTCTTTGAAACAGAAAACACATGACAATTACCTAATCAGATAGAATGAAAATCTGAATATCCAAGTTTTAAAAACTGATGCTGTTTTTCTGATAACCCAAAATGCACAATGTCAATCAGGTGTTTAATCTGAAGTTCTGACCACTCCCGCTGTCTCCTGTCCTAATGCCACTTGATACTGAAAGAAAAGGCAGAGCAGTGTGCAGCCCAGACATTTTTTTGTTTCGTTTTGGCCAGGCAGAGTTAGACAGTGAGAGAGAGAGAGAGAAAGGTCTTCCTTCTGTTGGTTCACCCCCTAAATGGCCGCTATGGCTGGCGCTGCACCGACCCGAAGCCAGGAACCAGGTGCTTCTCCTGGTCTCCCATGGGGTGCAGGGCCCAAGCACTTGGGCCATCCTCCACTGCCTTCCCAGGCCACAGCAGAGAGCTGGACTGGAAGAGGAGCAACCGGGACAGAATCCGGCACCCCAACCGGGACTAGAACCCGGGGTACTGGCGCCATAGTCGGAGGATTAGCCTAGTGAGCCGCAGCGCGGGCCAACCCAGACCTTTAGATGCAGACCCACCCCTCCCACTGGCATGGCCAATCCCATGGCCACAGACACTGGATGTTTGCTAGATACAAACAGAAGAATTCAGAGAAGTGACATTTAGAGAAAAGACAACCCCCTATTACGATGGCTGCCTGTGCCCCTCCCAGACTCTTTGTGACTGCACTTGGAGATAGGGTAACTCAAAGGGAATTAAGGTTAGATGAGGTCTGGGGCCGGCGCCATGGCTCACTTGGTTAATCCTCCGCCTGCAGCGCCGGCATCCCATATGGGCTCCAGGTTCTAGTCCTGGTTGCTGCTTTTCCAGTCCAGCTCTCTGCTGTGGCCCGGGAGGGCAGTGGAGGATGGCCCAAGTGCTTGAACGCCTGCACCCGCATGGGAGACCAGGAAGAAGCACCTGGCTCCTGGCTTCAGATCGGCGCAGTGCCGGCCGTAGTGGCCATTTGGGGGGTGAACCAATGGAAGGAAGACCTTTCTCTCTGTCTCTCTCTCATTGTCTGTAACTCTACCTGTCAAATAAAATCTTTATTAAAAAAAAAAAGGTTAGATGAGGTCATTGCAACCAGGTCCTAATCAATAGAACAGGTGTCGGTGTAAGAAGAGAAATTCCTCTGTGTCTCTCTCCTCTTTTCCGTCTCCTCCCTCAACCTAGCCCACTTTCCTCTTTCTCCTCCAACACACAGGCACACATGCACCGGGGGAAGACCACGTGAGGAAGCGAGCCCTCACCACAGCCCAACCATGCTGGCTCCCGACTTCCACCTTCACCACGGCGTGGGACGAACAGCCTTCCACGGTGTGAGCCGCCCTAGGCTAGAGACCAGCCCCAGCTCAGACGTCTGATTCAAGAGGGCCGATTTTGGAACAGCTACAGAACGTTACATTACAATGTCAGCTATGAGGTCAGCATCAGCCTTCATATACTTCTACGGCGCATCTGTAAACCAGGCAACAGGAGCCTAAGCTAGCCTCCCCCTGGGAATCCTGCCTGCAGCTGGCTCCTTCAATCCACTCTGACCTCCACCATCACCCCCAGCAGCCACGTGCAGCCTCTCGGTGCTCCCTTTGAAAGGGTGCAGGCTGGTTTGTTCAGTGTGGCTCCTGGTGCGGCCCCACAGGGTGAGCCTGGCCTTGGGAGCCCATGCAATTGCACTGGGACCCAGCTGCCTCCCTCCCTCCCCAGCTGTGCGACATCTCCTCCGATCCCTGGTTTCTCCTTCAGCAATGCAGGGTTCGGCTTGGAGCTCTCTGCAGGGCGCCGGGGAGGGAGAATCATCCGCTACTGTTTAAAGCGCCCGAGGCGGCAGCAGCACCACCAGGCAAGTAAGAGGAACTATTTCTAGAACGACCTGAAGGAGTTCAGAACACATTACCCCAAAGGGTGCCGTCCCGGCGTGCGGTTATTTTAAGTGAAAGATACTGGAAAAACAGCAGATGGAATGAGGTCATTCTAATCCCCCTTTCTCCCTGAAAATAGGACATAAAAACTCTCGTACGTTCCCTGAATCTGGAGGAAAGAAACTGTCTCTGAAGGGGGTCCCAGCCAGAGAAAAGACTTTCCCTGGAGACTCTGCATCCCCCTGTCCGCCACACTGTAAATGCATCACATTCTCACCGAGGCAGCAGGCGGCTGCAGGTACAGGCGATCGACCCGAGTTCAGACTCGGGGAAGGCTGATGGAGTTCTGTCCCCTGTTTCTCCCACCCTCCCTCAAGTGTTTAATAGTAAAACCCGTCACCCAGGAAGATCGGGAGATATTAAAAAATAAATAACATGTCGCACCTGCTGCAGCAGGCCTGGCACAGGTGAGCTTCAGCAATGGTCCTCCCTGGCCTCGTGTGCAACTCAGCAACAGAGGGAAACCCAGGGCCTAACCAATCCCGGGGTTGACTTCCACAGGACACATACACCATAAAGCCCTCTCCCCCGGTTCCTCCTGAAACAGGTAGGACAAACCTCCTGTGGCTTTCACCAGCAGCACCAAGAAGGAAAAAAAAAGAGAATCAATGTCATATCATCAGGTGGAAAAGGAACACCAGGACCCCGAAATCGGTGGAGAAAGGAAGATTCTAAAGGCACTGAAATCGTCACTACCCTTGCACCTGTGAGCACAGCCAAGCCCCTCCCCCCACCATGTCTGTGAGCAGAGGTGAGGGTGCCTTCGTGTCTGTGTACAAATGAGTTGTCACCCACATGTCTGCACAGGTGAGGGAGTCCTTGCATCTATGAGCACAGGTGAGCCCCCACCTACACGTGTGAGCACAGAAGTGAGAACTTCCTCCAAGACCTTCCAGTCTGGGGTGAGGGATGTGAACCCAGGTAGGTGCAGGCAGCTCTGAGATTGTTTAAAGTCTCCGGCATAGAAGCTCCTAGGGTAACTCGGCTCAGCAGGGAATGAAGGGGATGAAGGGGGGGAGACCGAGGGATGAGCTAAGGCTCACAGGCATGGGCCCCACTCCTCAGAGCTCGACCCACCTGGCTTTCTCCACCCATCCCGGTTAGGTCGTCCAGGTGAAAGGCCATGTGCGTGTCTGGAACCGAGCCTGTCACGTGGAGACAAGCTGGCCCCCAGCAGGGTGCAGGAGCTGTCAGGGAGAAGTCACGACCGTGGGAGCAAGCCCTGAGCACAGGGACAGAGTGACTGCACCCAGGGAAGGGCAGGGCACCATGCTGGCAGGTGCACGTGTGTGAGGCATGCCAACAGGATGAGAAGAGCGTGCAGACTGGGACAACAGAGGTAAGAGACAGACACTCCACAAGAATTTCATGGAGCCCAAGAGTCTAATGAGAATCCAAGTCCAGGAAAAGAGGGATTCAAAGTGAGAAAAGACGAGGAGGTGATGAAAAGGAGACCAGAGGGAGAACTAAGGAAACCAATTACAACGTGAGAATTGAAATCCCTCCGTGGCAAATCTAATAAATAGTTTAGAAACAGCAAGGCATGGAGTAGACAAGAGTGAAAATCAAAGTAACGGCATGGGAGGGAGCAGGAGAGCCCCACGGCAGCTTCTGGGAGGGGGAGAGACCCGTGATGCATCGCAGCGAAGCGGCGCCGATGGCAGGTGGGATTTACTCCTTCCCTGGAAACTCACGGCTTCCTAACGAGACTTCCAACGTGAAGGGTGGCAATAACTTTGATTTCACTGTGTATTTCAAATGGAAGCAAGTATTTAAAATACACCCATTAATATTCCTTTATAGTTCATTTCTTTCATCAGTGTATGGCCAAGAGATTTTTGGCCATACAATATTAAATCGATCATTGCTCTGTGGCGTAATTCTGGGTAACGCACTGCTTTTGCACCATGGCAAAAGAGCACAGCCCCCGCCCTGGGTGGCGGACTATCAAACACATGCCTTGCTTTTATTTTTTAAAGGGTGCTTAAATGGCAAGTTTTTTCTTTAATCCATGCACAGTTTTTAATACACATTTTATATTTTTGAAGTGGTCTCAAGTAGTCTTTAAAGGGAAGAAAACCCTTCAACATCCTTGCAATAAATATATATTAAGTACTATTTTATCCATTGGAGATATAAACCAGACAGGAGTATTACCAGCTGCAATGAAACCATTAGAGGTTGCAGATTTGGAAGAACAGGAATCAAACCGAACACAATTCACCCCAGAAATGTAAGCATGAGTCGACATTAGGGAACAGAGTCCATGCTACGGAGAGAGCCAATAAGAAAAATCGTATGCTCATCAGACGCAGCGAAGGGACATGCGGTTTCAGCATTCACGCCTCCACGTGAAGATGTGAACAGGAGCTGAGGGCACGGCAGTCATGGCCCGACGTGACAAGGAACACACCCAACGTCAGCTTCACCGAAGCCAGCATCCTCACTAGCACGGAAGATTAGGCTTCTCCTGCCGACGTCTGGGACAAGACAAGGGCGCCCTGTGTTGTTCAATACAGAGTATACAACGTTAGCCCATGTGGTTAGCCCACGTGGTCAGAGAAGACATCAACCAGGGGCAGGAAATCTGCCCAAGAGCTTAAATTATTTTTTTTGCATGGCTTATGATTATATGTGGAAAATAAATCCATGCAGAACTAGTAAACAGAGAGGGAATATTCTAAAATCGATGTTTAGTCATACCAAAGACAAACAGATCCTAAGAGAAGGATGGATCACACATGCAATAGCAAAATATACAAATAATGATTATATTAGATATGACCCTGACAAGAAATGTTGAAAGCCCATAAAGAAAACTGACAGGTTCACCGGGAAAAAGAGCTCATAAATAAAGATACATCATATTCTTGGATAAACCAATCCAATACCAGGAGACATCGATTTTCCCAAAATGAATCTATAGATTCAGTGCCATTCTGATTTTAAAAAATAGTAGCACTGTTTCCTAGAAGTCAGGTAAATTGACTGTTCAGTCCATTTGTATACAGAACTGGGTCCTGGCTTTGTGCTTGGCCCAGCTCTGGCCATTGTGGACGTTTGAGGAGTATTGGATGGGAGCTCCTCTCCCCTCCTCCGCCCCGCTCTCTCTCAGCCTCTCAAATAAAACACTTTAAAAACCAAGGGATCCTTTTTCTGTACAGCTCAGTAGTTCAGAAGGCAGCAGTGATGCCGCAGGCTTGCATGACTCGGCCAAGGAACAAGTGGTCAGAGTATCGATGAAGCAAGAACAGCCCAGAGAGGCAGAGGCCGAGTGATGGACGCATAAGGGTTCAATACATTATCCCTCTTACCCTCGCTTCTGTTTGACGTTATCCACGATTTAAAAAAAAAAAAAATGAAACTCGATTGCTTAGTCTTGCAGCCGATTCTACAAGATTTCTGACATTTGGGGAACCTAGGTTCCTTTGATTTTAAGAAAGGGCACATAGGCTTAAGTTATAAGACAAATAAATGATATGACAAAGGCCAGTTACACGGCAGAACTGAAAAAAGCCTAGTTTTTTTTTTTTTCTTTTTGGTACAATGATGCTGTTGCCAGATTACTAAAAAACTTTATGAAACCTAAGATCAAAGTAAGGTTTTAAATGAAGTTTTAAAGGGAAAATGAAGAGTTAGGATTTCTGGTTTGACAATTATACAAAATAGCAATGCTAGAATAGAACTAATTTATACCCAAATGTATTCAATTGTTCCCAAATGCAAACACCAGGTACAATGGAGTTATTCTGATAACAGCCATAAGACTACTTACAGATATTACTATAAATATTTGTGAGACCACAGATGCTAAGCCTGCTGTACCCAAAACTTTGCTGACATATACTGTCTATTGTTCCATTAAAAAACCCAGTAATCAGATTAGGTTAATTATAAAGCCACAAGCTTGTTCCTTTTTAAATACTCTAGTAAATGGAATAATTTTAATGAAGAAATATTTGAATCAAAATAGTCAGGGACAGACCTCAAAGCATTAAGGAAGTAGATCTTTATACTCTTGGGATTTGCATTCAAAGACTCAAATTTATATTCATCACTTACGCGAAATGGAACACAAATCTCCCATTAAAATTATCATAACGGCTGGCTTGTTAGAATACTCAAGTACATTAGACATACCACAGAAAAATTCAACATTGCATCATTCCAATAATGTTTATATGTTAATCCAGAAAGCACAAGGAGTGACCACAGGGCAATGAGACAAGCTATAGAGCCACGTAACATCCAGCTCCTGCAGGAGCGGCCAGCCCACCTCCAGAGACAGAGCTAACAACTTCAAGGTCCGGAGAAGCAATACCTGTGGCCTGGGTGGACGCAGAGCTTCTTCTCCCACCCAAAAGAAACAGGTGCATGGCTGAGGCCAAAGGAGTGAATGGGCATCCCCAGAGGCCGCGCTGTCCAGGTGTCGTGGGTGTGGCTTCTGCACCATCGCATCACAGGTGGTTCCGACACCCTGGGACACCCCTCACCGGTGCCCTCCTCTGAAAAGCATCTCTGTGTGCACTTATTGAGTGTCCACCCAGACTCAGCTCTCACAGTGAGCAGCAGCTACTGATCAGACATGCGCACGTTCCTCGTCTCCAGAGAGCGGTCCCTGTGTTGAAGGCAGACCAGCAGGCACTTGAGGGAGGAGCTGCGTTTTCCTATCAGGTTGGCTTGGTGCCACAGATCCACACTGGCAAGGGTCAGGTGGAAACCAATACTTGCTCACTGAATGCTTTTTCTCCACGTGCACTGGCCATCACGGAGCTCTTTCCTGCACAAAACTGATGCCAAGGAGAAGCCAATTTGCTTTAAGTCAAGTGGGAAATCCAAACTTACATTCTAACCATGCCACCTAAAAATACCCCATTCCAAAAAAAAAAAAAAAAAGCAATGGAAAGGAACAAGTCATTATGACACCTCTGACTGAGCTGGTACCGCACTGAAGGCAGCAGGCTAGGAACAGCCGGCCACTTCTCACTGTGCTTCAGAGGAATGGAAATCAAGTCTCCCAGGTCCCAGAAACCCTCGGGCTTGCACGTTAGAGACAGGAGAGACAGAGAGACGGCGGGGGCAGGTGCCTCTTCCAAGCTCTAACCAGTCGTCTTCAACAACAAGCTCAAGGCCAACTTCCTCTGCAGCCACTCAAGGAAGGAAGCTGAGGCTGAACCAAAGACGAGACCCCAGGTCGTTCAAAAGCCCTGTGACTCTGACTGTGGCCCCCCACTCGACAGGGAGTGCACTGTCCCCCTGCACTTGGGAGCAGTCCCCAGAGTCCTGACACAGGATCGCCTGGAGTGAAAAAAATCTATCTTTAAAAACCCAAATGCTGACATCCGAGTCCAGCTCCGAGGTCGAAGTTGTCACCCCCGTACTTATGACAAGAGGAAGCCTGAGCAAGCTGAATTCGGCGACTTTGACTCCAGGGCAATGAAGTCACAGGACAAACGGCCACCCGCAAGTCGGAACAGACTTGAATTCAGGGCCCCAGCCGAGCTATGCTCACGGGAGACAAAAACTCACCAAAATGTTAATGTTGATAAACCGCTGGAGACTGTGGACCAAGCTGAGGGTGAGAGGCTGCTGAGGGCCCGCAGTCTCAGGGTGACCTCCACTCTTCTACACGTGTTTTTTCAAAGATTTACCTTATCTGACAGGTGGAGTGACAGACAGAACATATGGGGCGGGGGGAGACTGACTGACTGTCCATCTGTTGGTTCACTCCCAAAATGGCCACAATGGCTGGGGCAGGGCCAGGCCAAACCCGGGGGCTCCATCAAGTCGTCCACATGGATGACAGGGGCCATCTTCCACTACTTTCCCAGGTGCATTAGCAGGGAGGTGATCAGAAGCAGAGCAGCCGGGACTCAAACTGGAGCTCCACTATGAGACTGTCATTGCGGGCAGCAGCTTAGCCCACTGGGCCACACTGCTGGCTCCACGTTATCCGTTTTGTCTCCAAGAACCCCTCCAGGTCTTCGTGATGAAGAGCCTGGAAAGATTGCCTGAAGGTTGCAGTGGGAGGGAAGAGGATCCCACGGAGATAGGAGCAGAATGTTCTCTACAGACACCTGCTACCCAGGAGAAAAGTCAGTAATAGGACATTATCCCATCCAGGGAAAGATATTTTCCCAACTCCACACTCCGCTACCCCTCCTGTCCCATCTAAGGGTGAATGAGAGTCTAGGACACTAGACTTAGGACACAGACCTGCTAAAGAAACCTAATCACCAGATTAAATCACACACACACACACACACACGTGCACAAACACACATGCGTACCTCTTCCTACCACACCTACAGGGCCCCAGTAAAACCACTGTGGATTGCAATTCAAGGAGTGGCAAGATACCAGGAGAAGTTTTTATGGAAGTCCCAAAACAACAAGGCAAAAACAAGGGTAATGTGAATAAACAAGACCTCTGGCATCAACAGCTGGCGCGAACACAATCCGGAGCCAGAGCCCAGTCACATTAACATGAAGCCTCCCACTTAAGGCCTATTTACCTCAGTTTCTCATCACCCAGTACAGTAGGAGAGTATTTCCAAAAGTTCATGGAAAAGTGGGATTAAAAGATTAAATTTATTTTGGTGCAAAAGAAAAAAAAAGATTTTGCAATCTATGCATAGGAAGAGACTTCAAGTTCATGGGAAATATATATTATAAAAAATTATGCATGCATTTCCAAAGTATTTGTACCAAAATAAACTTATCTTTGCAAAAAAATTATTTCAAAGGCAAAGAGATCCACAGACACAGGAGAGGCAGAGAGCAAGAGGGAGAGATCCACTCACCCACTGGTTCACTCCCCAAGTGACCACCACACAGGGCTGGGTCAGGCCAGATCCAGGGGCCGGTAACTCAGTGCAAGTCCCCCAAACGGTGGCACGGACCCAACAACTTGGGCCATCATGGCTGCCTCCCAAGTGATCATTAGCAGGAAGACAGAGATGGGACTCCAACATGGAATGGGTGTATCCCGGACAGCTCCTCAGCCACTGTGCCAAAGGCTGGCCCCTAAACTCATCTTTAAATTTTATTTTCTGAGAGCATTTGGGAACACCTTCGTATGTTTGGCTTTCTGCAAAAACATGACAAGACATGCTTAATGGCAAGAAAAGTCAGTCCAAAGAGACAAACACTACAACTAGCCTCAGATGTAGTAGATTCCACAATTACTAGATGGGGAATTTAAAGCAACTGTGACAAATACTCTAGGGCTGAACTGGAATGAGTGGACACCATGCAAGAACAAATGGACGATGGAAGGAGACGGAATGTCCGAGAAGGGGATGGCAGAAGTGGAAAACACTAACAGAAGGAAGAACAGCTCTGAAGGGCTCACAGGTAGACGCAACAAAGCTGGGGAAACAGTGAGAGCTTGGAGAGAGGCCATACAAACCTCCCAAAGTGAGATGCAAAAGAACAAGAAAACAAGATAACAGGACATCCAAGAACAGTGCTACCCTTCCAAAAGTCTAACACGTGTCCAGCTGGAGAGCAGAGGATGCAAACATCTGGAGTAACAACGACGGAGAACCTTCCAAATTTCACAACGACTGATAACCATCCCAACCTCCCCCACACCACAGGCCGGAGAACCCGAGTGGGGACGTGCCAGGATATGGACAAAGAGGCGGATCGCACTCCAACTGCAGGAAAGTGAAGGCCAAGAGACAACACCACAGAAGCCGAACACCACCTTACCTACACATGAACCAAGGCGAGAACTGCACTGGACTTCGCATAAAAAAGCATGAAGAAAGTGGAATGAACCTCCAAAGTGATGGAAAGGAGGCCATCCACCCAGAATTCTGTATCTGGGACAGCTGCCGCTCAAAAATAAATACTTTCTCAAGGAAACCGAAAAGGAGAGAATTCATTTCCTACCAATGTTACAGGTTGTTCTTTGGAGAGATTGAAAATGGTTGTTTTTTTTTTTAAAAGATTATGTTTTTATTTATTTGAGAGGTAGAGTTCCAGAGAGGTAGAGAAAGATCTTCCACCCACTAGTTCACTCCCCGCAATGGCCAGAGCTGAGCTGAAGCCAGGAGCTTCCTCCAGGTCTCCCAAGCAGGTGCAGGGGCCCAAGGACTTGGGCCATCCTCCACTGCTTTCCCAGGCCATAGCAGAAATGTTAAAAAGGGAGGGTACATTTGCACAATGGAACAATTGTAATAAAAGAAATGATCAAGCTATATACAAAATAGAATTGTAAATGCATATTGAGAAGTGAAAAGAGGCTGTCCGAGAAAGCAACGTAATATACAGCAGTGGTAGGACACTCTGGAAGAAACAAGACCACAGCAAGAGTGGCAATACTGGTGGTTGCCAGGAGTTCATGGAGTAAGCGAAGTACAGGGGAGTTTTTAGGGTAAGAAACTTCTGGTGCCACAACTGAGGATACACAACACTGCACATATGTCAAAATCCACAGAACTGTACCCCCCAAAGAGCAAACCTGAACTGTGCAAAAGGCCCCTCGGCTGGGATGGAAAACGGGCCACGACACGCTAACTCAATTACAGCTTCATGGGAAGGCATGGGGAACGGCGCTGGCCTGAGTAACTCGAGACGAGCAGAGTCTGTAAAACTAAAGACAAAAGCAACTGTCCATGGACACTGAACGCTAGCGGATCGCGTTTCCCACGAGAGTTCTGGTGGGCAGCTCTCACGCCACCGCACGTGCATACTGGAACTGACCAACCACGTAAACGGATGGCACACAGAGAGAGCCAGGTCACCCAGCAGTGACCAGCGAACAGGTGCAGGTGCTTGGAGTGACCGAGGGAAAGGATTAGTGCTGGAGACACCTCTGGGAGCTTGTGTTGAGATTAACATGGCTCCTGGAGGTTGAGACAGAAATAGCAAGAGCTCCCAGCAGACATGTGCGTTAGCAAACACAGGTGTCCTGGTTTCATCCGCCAAGGGGACCTGGAAGCAAAGAACCCTCTGAATGATGAGCACAACCAGATCTCAGTTTTCTTTTAGAGTTTTACTTTTATTGATTTATGAGAGAGAGAGAGAGAGAGAGAGAGAGAGAGAGAGAGACTGAGACTGACTCCCTACCTGCTGATTCACTCCTCAAATCCCAACAGCCAGCAGGGCTGAAGCCAGAACCGAGAACTGAACC
Source organism: Oryctolagus cuniculus (assembly GCF_051225735.1). Taxonomy (NCBI): domain Eukaryota; kingdom Metazoa; phylum Chordata; class Mammalia; order Lagomorpha; family Leporidae; genus Oryctolagus; species Oryctolagus cuniculus. The sequence goes on along the minus strand of NC_142878.1, from coordinate 11,501,111 downwards.
CAGGTCTCCCATGGGGGAGTCAGGAATCTAATCACTTGAGCCATGACCACTGCCTCCCAGAGGCGGCATTAGCAGGAAGCTGGAGTCAGGAGCCAGAGCCAGGTGCAGAAGCCAGGTGTTCCGAGATGGAACGTGGGCCTCTTCTCCCAGATGCCCGCCCCCACATCGTGGCGTCTCACAAGATTCTTCAGGGAGTGGAGTCCTGGTTCCTCGGAGAAAGGGCCGATCCTCGGACCAGGGCAGCAAACACTAAGGTGACCCAGGAGGCTAGCGCAGTGCCAAAGAGTGAGACAATACCTTCACAATGACAGGTGCGACAAGAGGGCGTGGGAGCCCATCAATTTTAGCAACAGAATAAAAGACTAACAGGGCCAGCGCTGGGGCTCACTAGGCTAATCCTCCGCCTTGCGGCGCCAGCAACCGGGTTCTAGTCCCGGTCGGGCGCCGGATTCTGTCCCGGTTGCCCCTCTTCCAGGCCAGCTCTCTGCTGTGGCCAGGGAGTGCAGTGGAGGATGGCCCAAGTCCTTGGGCCCTGCGCCCGTATGGGAGACCAGGAGAAGCACCTGGCTCCTGGCTTTGGATCAGCGCCATGCGCTGGCCGCAGCGCGCCGGCCGCGGTGGCCATTGGAGGGTGAACCAACAGCAAAGGAAGACCTTTCTCTGTCTCTCTCTCTGTCCACTGTCAAAAAATAAATAAATAAAAGACTAACAGATAATACAAATATCCATGTGTCCATATTGACATAAATGACTGACTGAATCAATTAATGAGAGAAGAGAGCAATCTTCTAAACCGAAGAATTCCCAGTAACCCACGCAGCCAACTCCACCTCCGGGCAGGGGCAACGTAACTACTCCTCGAGTGCGGGCTGCTGCGAGAGACTTCTTGCCAAAGGAACAGCATAGAAAAGGGGGAAAGGAAGGGGGCTTCATGCCCCAGGGCAGCGCCAACAGCGGCACCTCTTGTTGCTGGTCTGTGCCCTACAGCACGGCAGACAATAGCTCTTCACTTCTTTGGTCTCCTTCCGCCGAGCCCAGTCCAATCACGAGACACACAGACGAATCCCAGCGGGAGGCATCACACAGAAGGCCCGAGAGGTACGACTCAAAACTGTCAAGGTCATGCCCAGCTAGGAAAAGGCTCCAGCCAACCACATGTGACGGCGAACCTTGGATGGGATCCTGGAGGGGATAAATGGCATTGGATAAAAACTAAGGAACTGTGACTAAACTGCAGACTTTCATGAATCATAATGTGTCAGTGTTGGCTCAAATTTCAATAAACGTGCCACATTAATTTAAGGTGTTACCAGTGGGAAACTCTGGGACTTCTTTAGACTTTTTTAATTTTTCTATAAATCTAAAACATGGAATTTATTTTTTAAAAAAACCCAAACAGCAATCTCAAGGGACAAGCATCTCAGATGGTCACACCCCATCTCACTCTAAGCCACCTGGGCAAACAAGCCGATGCTGGTTGCTCCCGAATCCCCAGGGCTGGGTGCAGAGGGCTATGTCCTTGCAAGACCCAGGGCACATTAGGGAGCTGCTCCTGTTCTGGATTCAACCCATGAATCACGTTAATTTACAGCTAATTTATAGTTTTAGACCAAGGGCAGTGAGAATTTAATGTTTGATGTAGAGAGGAAAGTTTCCCAACGTGACTTTCAGAAGGGCCAAAGGGGCGGGGTTTTACAATCTGCAGCGGGGGGCATGATGACCAACAGCTGGCATCCATGTGGCCACACAGCAGGCCCACCCAGAGGAGCGACAGGCTCCGAGGACTGTGGGTGGGCTGGTACCATCCCACACTCCGCACTGTCATGAAGGCCACAGAATGCTACAGGGAAGGAGCTGGGGCTGGAGTCAGGAAATCCATCCGGGTTCCTTCTGATCAAGGGCACTGGAATCCAGAAAGTCCGCAGCACAGGTGCTCAAAGCAGAGCTTCTGCCCTGTTCTCTTCACCCCTCTGCAAGTCCACTTCCCCACCGCAGTTTCAAACGGGAGATTCTCCCTGCCCCGGCAACAACGGACACAACTCAAGGATGCCCTTGCGAAATCTAACCACCCCTGCGAATGTGCTGGGTAAGCACTGGTGCACCTGCCTCCTTCGGTGACAAGTTCACTACCAGGTCAGGAACAGCGGCCGAGTGGCCAGCCTAGGAGCAGCCGTTCACCTCCGTAGGCTCTAGCTCCCCACGTGGACAAGTTGACCCAAGCCTAGAAAATACAGTGTGTTGTCTCCGAGACCCCCTGGGCTGCTGGTCCTGGCTCCTTAGGGGTAAAGAAGGAGCTGGAGGCAATGGAAAAGGGGGATCTCTTCGCACTACCCCCAAAGTCACCATCTAAGCTTCTCCAAGGACTTCCAACGCTATTGGAAATAGTCTCTCTGTACAGATTAAATAAACATCAACACCTAAGCGGCACTGACGGATAAACAATGCATGTCACATGTAGACATGCCACGGGATAAAATGCATCACTCACCAGGGCGAAACTAACAAGAGAAATGGTTCTTGATCAATTCTACACCAACGCCAGCTCACGCGAGAGGCAGAAGCACGCTGTTGGACTTCCCGTCTCATCCTCACGCAAGTAAGGGAAACAAGCAGGGAAATTCCAAGAGGTAGGAGGCACCGAAATCCACAGAACCAGAGAATGAAGTCAGGCTGCCAGTGGAACTCTATGGCCACAGCTTTACATGGCAACGTCGGATTTAAAATGCAGACTCTGTACAGACTTTGGGGATGCTGACACGCCATTTGTTAGGCTGTTTCTTCTGGTAGCTTCTAATGGAAGTTCACGATCAAATATTTTTAAATTAAGGGTACGTTCTCCTTTGGCTAAAAAGCCTTGCGAGAGGTTTTCCCAAGGGGCAGGGGATGGATTCGGAAGATTCCCAAGTCCTCTCGGCCTGTGGTGCTGTGGTAGAGAAGCCAGACGGCAGCTCCAGGGCACTTTCCTGAAAACCTAACCATCACACTTTTAAGCCAGAGTCTAAGATGCATTCTAATTAGTGCATGCAGGGCCGGCCAGCTAGGGTTCTCGGGTAGAAATTGGGGAGAAGACTCACTAACGTCCTTCTTGAAAAACTGGCCTTCAGAGCCACAGGAGTTCAGGAGATGGGGCTGGAGGAACGTGAAGGGTCTGGCTGAGAAATGGCAGTGGGGCCAGCGTTGTGGCACGAGAGCTAAGCCTCCACCTGCAACACCAGCGCCCTCTATCAGAGCCCCGGTTCAAGTCCCGGCTGCTCCACCTCCAACCCAGCTCCCTGCTGATGTGGCCTGGGAAAGCAGAAGATGGCCCAGGTACTTGGGCCTCTGCCACCAACATGGGAGATGTGGAGGGAGGGCCTGGCTCCTGGCCCACTGTGGTCAGCTGGGGAGTGAGCCAGCAAACAGAAGATATTCTTTCTCCTTCAAGTAAATGAGTAAATAAATATTAAGAATTTTTAGAAAAAAAAGAGATGGCCATGAACATGGCTCTGGGAAACCCAGACCCTGCCACTTTCACAGCAGAATTAGAACAGATACTGAAAGCCACAATACCATCACACCACACTGCAGACTCTGACCTCTGAGCCGAGAAGCATGGGCCTAGAAAGGGCCAAGGAAGGGTTTTCAAGAGGCCCTACCCTCCAGCAGAGAATAGGGGCTCCTACCCACTTAGCACGGTGCCCAGGGGCAGCCTGGTCACCTGTCCAGAGACGTCCATTCTCTGCCCTGACACACAGCACAGCAGCTGACCCAGCTCCTCAGAGGGCAGGCCACCCCCGTGGACAACACCTGTGCGTCCAGCCTGGGCACCTGGCCTCAGCTCACTCTCCACACAGCCTCTGCCCGGACCTGTGCCAGCTGGTGGTGATGACACTGCCCATGGCTTTCCCCCGTCTCTTACTTCCCAGAGGAAGATATCCAAGACGATTACTGGGGGATGGTATCCTGTGTTATGGTTCCAGTTGCATTCCTCCCCAAACTCCTATGTTGCTCCCTAAGCCCCAGGACCCCACTCTGGAGACAGGGTCACGGCAGAGGGTATCAGGATGAGGTTATCCAGGGAGAGGGAGGGACCCTAACCTAAGCGGTGGGATTTGGACACAGACATGCATGCACACAGGGGGATGTCATGGGGACATAATGGCAGACACAGGGGTGATGCTTCCGTAAACCAAGAAACAAAGATGCTGCAAACCACTGGGCGCTAGGAGGGAGGCCAACAAGGGCCCCACACCTTGACCTCAGCCCTCAGCCTGCAGAACTGTGAGATAAGGCAACTCCTTGCTGGCCAGGCCACCAACCCCTGGACTTTGCACCGGAGGCCCTGGCAGAGTAATGCACCCCGAATGTCAACTTCGGTTTTCCATTCAAGCTCCAACAACTACCCTGGGGACATGGGAACCCAGAAAACAAGAGGCCCTGGGAGACCCCACAATCACACTTCACGGTGCCTGTACACCACCCGCGGCGGGGGGCCCAGGCCTTCGACTAGACACCGGATGCCACATCCTAAGGAGCTGGGATGCACGCAGCCCTCTGCAGGCAGAACGCCGCTCCCACACGTGCAGCGGGATTCTTTTAAGACAGCAGAGAATTCACCAGGGAGGGCCTAGCTGCTTTCTGGCTCACCATGACCACTTCTGCAGGCTTGTTTTCCACCGTTTGAGGATGCCCAAGGATAGGATGAAACGGTATCCACTGTTAGAATAAACATGTGCACAAAATATTAAATACCCAGATAGAGCGCCCAGTGGAGTTCCAACTTCATGTAGCAGAATACTTTAATGCTGACATTTAAGGGATGTTTCTGCAATAAATTAGAGACAGCTTCTCTAGCCCATGGGACGGCCTTTGTGACTTGTTCAAGTGAATGTGGCAGAGGGGACCCTCTGGGACACCAGGGTCTACATCAAAGTCACTGCTCCCTCCCAAGCTGCGTGGAAGGCTCACTCTGGGAGGAACCAGCCACGCGCAGCAAGTGCAACTATCCCAAGACCACACACAGAGGCCACAGAACAGAAAGGTGTCTGGCCAGCCCAGCTGCTGCCACCACCCCAGCCCACGCACCACACGTGAAGGAGCTGGAACATTCCAGCCTCAGCAGACAGGACATGGAGCGCCAGGGAACCCAGCCAAAGGCCACAGCCAGCACTCCAGGCACACGGTCCAGTCCCAACACCCAGCCTTCCCCAGCCGGCTGGTAGGGTCCCAGCACTGGTAAGACATCTCCACTGCACACTGCCCAAGTCCTCCCCCGCAAAATCATAGAAATTGTTAAAGTGCCTTTTCAGGGTCTGGCACCGCGGCGTAACAGGCAGAGCCGCTGCCAGCAACGCCGGCATCCAACATGGGCGTGTTTCACGTCCTAGCTGCTCCACTTCCAATCCAGCTCCCTGCTAACGGCTTGAGAAAAGCACCGGAAGATGGCCCAAGCACTTGGGCCCCTGCACCCACGTGGGAGACCCAGATGAAGCTCCCGACTCCTGGCTTCAGCCTGGCTAAGCCCTGGCAGTTGCAGCCAGATAGAGTGAACCAGTAGATGGAGGAGCTCTTTCCCTTCTCTGCAACTCTGACTTTCAAGTAAACCTTTTTATAGTAGCTGTTTAATGTTACTCAATTTGGTGTGCTTTATTGTGCTTCTGTAGTTTAGCTGGGACACTCTCAGAAGTGTCCCAAACGTTGACAGGTGGGTTCACCTGGAGGCTACCGTGAAATTTAGACGCCGTTTAACAAGAAAGCAGCACTAATGTTTTCCCACTACAAAAGGCTGTGCTTTTTTTTTTTTTTTTTTTTTTTTTTTTGACAGGCAGAGTGGACAGTGAGAGACAGACAGACAGAACGGTCTTCTTTTACTGTTGGTTCACCCTCCAACGGCTGCTGCGGCTGGTGTGCTGCATCGATCCGAAGCCAGGAGCCAGGTGCTTCTCCTGGTCTCCCATGTGGGTGCAGGGCTCAAGCACTTGGGCCATCCTCCACTGCACTCCCTGGCCACAGCAGAGAGCTGGACAGGAAGAGGGGCAACTGGGACAGAACCTGGCGCCCTGACCGGGACTAGAACCCGGTGTGCCGGTGTCGCAGGCGAAGGATTAGCCTCTTGAGCCGCGGCGCCAGCCTGCTGTGCTATCTTTGTCACGCTGCGTCTCACGCCACATTTCCCCCTGGAAATTCTGTATCGCCTGCCGGCATGCCCCAGCGGCAGCGCCCACTAAATGGAGACCAAGACGGAGGGACAGCAAGAGAGCTAACTGCAGTGCCCGTGAGAAACGTGGCTCAACTCCAAAGCAGCCCTCAGACGTGCCAATAAAAACGAACTTCTGGCAGGATTTCTGGGCTCCGCAGCTCGGATCTGAAGAAGGCACCAGATATGCCAAGGGAACCATGGCCAAGGATTCCAGAAATGTTTACTCCTGACTCCGGCAAGGAAGGGGCCAGCTGCCCTGGCAATGGTCCCGCAGGACAGCCCCCACGTGACCCGAGCGCTGTCTCCCCTGTGTCCCCAGAGAAACGGCCCCCATCACTGTCAGCCACCCAGATGTTAGATGCAAGACCTCCTCTTCCCATGTTGTAAAACTATCACTCACTGGAGCCGTAAACCTTCTCCCACCACCACGCTTGTCTCGAATGTGACTTGACATCCAATAACCTGGAGCGTGTGGGCTCTGGCAGATGACCGACACCAGCCGGTCTTCAATCAAACCATAAGAACATTATTTGAACGTGAACAAGTACGAGTGGCGGCCTGGCTCTGCCTACACCTGCAAGTGCCTCACGGTTCTCGCGGGAGCACCCGCGTGGCCTCCTGGAAGCCGCCCTTCAAGCCTGCGCCATCCCCGGGTCTGCAGAAGCGAGAGGCTGCCCTCGTAGATCCATAGGCTGGGTCCTGACAGAGCAGTCAAATCCAGGCCCACCAGAGGCCAGGGCAAGCGAGAAACAGGTCTGCGTGGTGCCATCCGCAAGTCCCCGCCCCCCACCAACGCCCAGGTCCCTCCTCGTGGCTCCACTCTGGGCAGGCTGTGGGCGTTCTGCACATCTCTTCCCCAGACCCTGTGCAAATCGGCCAGAACGTTCAGGTCCGAGGTTGTCTGCTTGTGTGCTGTAAAGTTAGCCTCAGTTCCATTGTTGTTAGGGAAAATATTTTTAGCACTACCCTCAGCTAGGAAAACTAACTAGAGTCTATAAACATTCTGTAGCCTTCAACGCAGCGGATTACACAGCAAACGGCAGCGCCCTCACTCACGCCTGGAGGAGGGCACAGGCGCTAGGCAGAAGGGGAACGCTAAAGCCTGCCGTGCAGATCCATCGAGGACGGGATCAGAAACCAAGACTCACGGCCACCTCTGCCCAGCTCCGGAGGGGGGCCGAGGCAGGGCGAGCGGCCAGCTCTTTTCTGTGTACCTTCCCCACAGCTGGACCAACTACATCAAAGCTCTGTATTTACTCTAAGAATTTACAGGACAGGAGCATGAAGTACAGAGCAAGATCCCTGGAACGTGTGATCCACAAAGACAGGGTCCACTTTCCCGCAGCTGAACACCCCGGGTTTGAGACCAACCCCAAGGGAAACAAGTTAAAGGCACAGGGATCCCAATCAGCCCTCGCCGAGGTCCCGGCTGAGCACACGGCCACAGTCGGTTTTCACCACGGCCCCCGAGGCACCAGTCCCATGTCGCAGGAAGCTGAGGCAGAGAGAGGGGGAGGGGTTTCCCTCTGACCCCCACAGCCGTCGGGGGAGAGCCAGGATTCCCAGGAGCCCTCCAGGTGCACGGCCCCTGATCAGATCATTCAAGTTCTCCGAGGGTCATGTTCCCTGTCACATGAGGAAGGCAACACCTACCTTTCTGAAGGGTTATTTAAGGCGTGCATCTGGATACAAAGGTACTCCAGAAAGTTCTAGAAGACATGGAATTAAAGGGCACCTTTATTCTGCCACGGATGTTCTGAAATCCAAGCTGTTATGTGACATGCATGTTCCATGAAGCCTTGAAGACTCCCATGCACGCACACATGATGCACACAGTTGTTCCTCCGAGTCAGGGGCGGGGGCGGGGGGAGGCCGGCTCCCAGAACCCCCCAAGGATACCAAAACCCTTGGCATTGTAAAACAGCACAGTATTTGCAAAGAATCTACACCCACCCGCCTACACACTTTCATCTCTAGGTGACCTATCACAGCCAGCGCAACCTAAATGCTACGCACAGCAGGGTAAGTCCCCGATTGCAACACTGGCATCCACATCCGAGTGGCAGTTCGTGTCCCAGCTTCTCTGCTTCCAATCCAGCTCCCAGCGAACGCACTGGGGAACGGTGTGGAAGATGGCCCACATGCTTAGGGCCTGCAATGCACGTGGGAAATCCAGACGACGTTCCAGGCTCCTGGTTTTAGCCTGGCCAAGAACGAGCTGTTGCAGCCTTCAGAGATGAATCAGCAGATGGAAGACAGATTGATCTCTTGATCTCTTTCAAATAAGCAAGATTTTTTAAGAAAATGTCATATGTTCAGCACAAGGGCAAGGCTTTGTTCTCTTTTTGGTTTTACCATTGTCTACGCGGTTGGTTCAGTTGTAGACGTGGAACCCGCAGACATGCAGGGCTGACCATGTGGACGTGAAGCACCAAATGCCTGCTCAGAGCAGGTGCCACAGAACCAAATGCAGCCCCAGACCCCCAGGGAAGGAGGTGGCATGGCGGGTGTGGGCAAAACAGCACCAAAGCAACAGCAACGGGCTGTTCAGAGACAGCGGTGTGCAGGTGCATCTACTCCTTTCAGTCTACACAGTAGAGGGTTGACTGTGTGCGGAGGGGCAGCTCCCAGTGCAGGTGCCAGCCTGTAGCTCAGGCAGACAGCATAACGCAGGGATGGTCCTAGAGACAGGGGTGAGGAGAGGGGGCATCGTCTCATAGGTCACTGGCCCCTCTGTCTCCTCTGCCGTCCACTGCTTCCATGGCTGCTCACAGCCGGGCCTGGCAGGCAGCCCAGCCAGGCCTGTGTACAGCCTCCACATTTCTTCAATACGTTCCAAGGCTGAGGAGTAGGTTTACTTATTTGAAAGTCAGAATGACAGAGTGAAATATTTCCCATCCACTACTAAACTCTCCAAATGGCCAACCCGGGCTGGGCCAGGCCCAAGCCCAGAGCTTCCTCTGGGTCTCCCACGTGGGTGCAGGGACCCAGGGACTTGGGCTATGCTCGGCTGCTTTCCCAGGCACATTAGCAGGGAGTTGTATCAGAAATGGAACAGCCAGGAGTGGAACCGGCGCCCATATGGGATGCTAGTGTCAGATGGCAGCTTAACCCACTGTGCCACAATGCCAGCCCCATAACTGGTATTCTTTTAACCAAAAATGCCTCTTCAATGGCAAAATACATTTTCTTAACATACCATCTTCCAAACAAAACAACGGTGAGCAGCAGAGTGTATGTATAAAATTAGATCACCATGGGAACTACCGGTTCCCAGCAAACATCACCCCCACTCATTTCCAGTCTTTAGCAACAGAGTTCTGAGTCCATGCTGGGTCAGGTCCTCCGCACGGGGGGCCACTGGAACATGTGGGCTGGGCAGAGAGGTCTATGTTCCCACTGCCCACGAGGGCACTGCCAACCTCCACAGCAGGAACGGGCCAGTTCCTAACCCACCAGCTCTCTCCCGAGTTCACCACCAGCAGAAACCAGAGTTCCTGGAGGTGCACTTCTGAGCAAGTCCAACAAGTCGCAAGCACCCACCCTTCAACCCAGGGGTGCAGGGAACATCCAACTCTTAGGGACCAGGTGTCCTGAGAAGTTCTCAGGGTGATGACAAATGGGGAAAGGAACTCCAGGAAGAACGGGCTGTAAGGGTGGGGGAGCAGATGGAGGAGTAGCTAGGCCTTCACGGGGACAGGGTGGGCGTGGTGGACAGCCCACCAAGGGCGCGCGCCCCGCTGGGCCAAGCACGCAGGGCTGGAGGCAGGGCTGAGCTCTGAAGAGAGAACACGCAGGGACTGCACACACTGGAAATGCTCCACCCGTCTTCTGCCATCTGTCACAGTAACATTTCAATCATCAGATCTGAACTAAATACAGATTTAATTTCCCAAATAATGTTTTAATGACAACGGCAGTGGCACCCAGCGGTGCCCCAATTTATGCAGAGCTTCAAGATAAATTACATCTTTTGACTTGCAGAGACAGATGTGGAATTAGGAAGATTTCCAGACACAAAAAAACCTGTCACCGTCAGGCGTATGATCTCAGTACACAGCCACTCATTAACACAGGAGAACGCCCCTCTGATACGCTGCTTATGTAAAACGCAGCCCCACCAGTCCCCGAAATCTGACCTTGACAGCAAAGGCACCACCCCATGTGAGGCTCAGCCCCTCGGGGACTACCTGATGCCACCGGCCACAGCCTCTCCTCCACCGTCAGATGCAGACACAAGATGAGAACTGTTGCCTTCAGCACTGATTGGTTTATGACTTTCCAAACTAGAATTTGCGGGAGGAGCCTGGGTGCTGCGTCGGTTAGGGCAGTGATGGGGATGGTGGTGCTAACAACCCTCTCTGTGAGGACAGCCAGGAATGAATGGATGGCAACCCTCAAGGCCGGGCTGGGCGTGCAGGTGCATCCCAGGCACCTTGGTTTTATCATCTTTGAGGCCCTCATGAAAGAGAGACAGGCATAGGGTTTCCACCATGCAGGGGCCATAGTTTAACAACTGGGTGTCCGCCCACGCAGATGCGAGGAGGGCTGGCTTCCACGGTGCACACGCTTACCTGCAGCAAGTCCCACAGCTGGGACCCCACATCCGCGTGTGCATTAACCGACTGCTGTTTCAATTTTGCCGAACTGTCCTCCTGGGGGCTGTACCACCTCCACCCCTGTTAGTGCAGGAGATGGTCTATTCCCCACAGCCTCCTGACCAGCTGGTGGGGTTGCAACCCATCTGACAGGTGAGACACGGCATCGCCGTATTGCTTTAATCAGAATTTCTCACCACGAGGTTTACCACGTATTCATGTGCTGGAGACAATTCACATCTTGCTCTGCGAGCTTGGTCCATACGGATTTTTCTTTTCATATTTGTAGGTCCCTTTCTTGTAAGCTTCTAGGAGGTGGAAGTGTTTGTGATCCGAGTTGGAAATATTTTTATTTTCCTTGAGTTTGCTTGTTTTAAGAAACCATGTTTTGTTTATTCATGAAGCCATGCAAAACTTCTCATTTTAATGTGGTCAAATTTATCAAAATTTGTAGTTGTAAAAAATATTGTGTGAGCTGATAAAGATGGGGAAGCCCTTTCATATTTGGAAAGATCTCCACAGGGAAAACTTAGCTACAGTCTTTTTTCTAAGAAAGAAAACAATCTGGGAGTATTAAACCACGTTTCCTTTAGGAAAATAAAGAAGTGAGAATAAGTTTTAAAAAATTTGAGACAAAAAAGAAACAGCAACCCCCCATTCCCTGGTTCACCTCCCTAAATGCCCACAATGTACGGGTCTGGGCTGGGACCAACGATGAGAGCCCGAAGTTCAGTCCAAGCCCCTGACAAGAGTGGCAGGAACCCGACTATTCGACCCATCAGTGCTGCATCCGTGTGGAGCCAGAGCCAGGTGCAGAACGCAGGCACAGCACCCAGGCAACTCAGCCCACCCCAGGCCCGATGCCTGGCCCCGTGACCCCTTTTGAAGGCATGACTGATACCTCCTCTACGTATACCGGATTAAGCAGATCTGTCCACAATGGGGGAGGGCCTCGTCCTACCAGGAGCCCTCAGAGCCAGGACTGGGGTTCCTCTCTGGAGAGGTGGCCCAGGGTGTGAATCCCAGCTCCACCCCTCAGAGAGCTTGGGGCCTGCTGTTCCACTTTGCAAGCCTGCTTTCCCCTACGTAACACGGGGACAGGACGGGTCCACCTAAAGGACTGCAGTGAAATCACGGTTAACCACGCCTGCTGGGGTTACAAGGGCGCGAGTGTAGCGAGGGAACGGTACACGCTGGCTCCTGACAGACTGTACCCGGGCACCTGCCAGCTGGACTGATTGAACGTTCCGGAACCCCTCATGCCTTAGGCCTTGGGGACCTCTGCTCGAGGTTCCACCATGCGAGGCCCTCAGTGGAGCAGGCTGGAGAGGAGCCCGGGAGGGGGCAGCCAGATCCCCTCTCAGCTCCACTCCACGTCTCTGCTTTCCCCTCCAAGGGCCTTCCACCTGTGGAAGCCACAGTGGGATAAACACCCCAGCCACAGCTCTTAACCAGCAGAGGAACGAGCGCCAGCACACAAAGCCCGACTTGCCCCCTGCCGGGGACATTCTGGAACATTCTATGTACCCCCATGCGACCCATCCAAGGCAGCCCAGCAGCTCTGCCCACGTCCCCTAGGAATTCATCCTCCTGTTCCCCCTTCCTGCTTCCTTGTAGGTCACCTCAAAGGCAGAGTCCAAGACAAACAGTGCCAGTGCAGAGCCCTTTGGAGTCTAGATGGTACCGAGAGTTTACAGGGACTCTGTCCAGCAGGTGCACGCCCCAGGGAGGCCAAGTCATGACAACAGCTGGCACTTATAACCTGCCAGACTCGATCCAAGCACCTTACTATGGGCTGTTTGAGTTGTCATGACAACCCCACACATCACTGTGGCTGTCCACATCCTCCCAGCAGGCAACCGGTGACACAGAGGAAGTAAACACCTTTCCAAGTTCTCTGCTGGTAGGCGGCACAGCCAAGGTGCCAGCGTGGGCAGAAGCGCTCTGGAGCATGCGTGTGGAAGGCGGAACCCGCGCTGCACGGTGAATGCCACCATGGCAGCTTTGCAGGCTCCCAGCAAAGAGAAAGAAAGACTGGCACAGCCGGCAAAGGCAGGAAGAAGCCGGAAGCCAAGGACACCAACTCCTGGGACAGGAGCCCAGGAAAGAAGTCAGTGCGAAATGGAGTCACCAGCGCCTGGGGACACCCTGAGCACGCAGGCTTGAGCAACGCCACCGGCAGGCTCCCGTGTTTCTTGTGACGGGGCCTGGGGCCTGGGGCCGGGAGTCTGTGGGCCCCTCAGACACAGGTGCAACGTCCTTTACAAACAGGCTGTTGGCCGTGGCTGGAAAGCCCGTCTCCAGGCCGACTGGCATCTTCCCCACTAACAGCTTCTTGTGTTGCAGGTGTGACCTTGCACCCTTCAATCACCGGTTCAGCGTGGGGGACTCTTTCACTCAGAGCTGGCAGGGGAAGGGGCTGAGCCCCTGGGGAGTCAGACTGGCTCCAGGAGGTCCTGGCTACCTTGTGCAACCTTACGGCTTTAAACCACACCTCCAGGGTGGCTGCAATCTTTCACCCAGAACTAGCAGGGCAGGGGCGCTGAGCCTCTGAGACGGACAGCCTCCAGGAGAACCCCGCTATGTCCATGAGCCCCAAGCCAGTCAACATAGATATGTGAAACCCAATAGGATGACCCAATGCAGATACTAATGCCTTCAAAACCCAGGGCTCTCCCTCAAAGCCAGTGTCCCGCTCGGACAGTCCGCCTGGGCTCCTCTAGGACCAGAGGCTTTCTCTGTCTCCTGCCAATCAAATACAAGTTTCTGCCTCTTTGCGAACTGTTTCCCAGCTTTTCATTTCTACGCTAAGCCGAGGCAAAGAACCCATGAGACTGGCTCCGGCAACCGCCCTCCCCTCTGTGACCAGTAACAGGGCCAAGATCCAGTCTGGTTTCTGTCGCCTATGGCAGGGGACCTGGCACAAAATGCATGTGTCTAAGATGTCCAGGCCTCCCCACTCCCATGATGGCAACAGGTAAGGCAGCGGTGTAGCCAGTGGTCAGTGGGTGGACTCTGGATTACCAGGAAGTCACACTGGCTGGTTCGCATTTTCTCCTTCAATTGAGCCCATTGAGGTCAAACCTTTGCATTTGCAAAACTCGGTTCTTCTATGGAATGGTCCCCTTTCTCCCAACTTCCAGATTCAGTATTTTACTTTTTCATCATCTTCAGTTAAGTTTACGATCCTCTGTGGAGGCCAAGATTTACAGAGACATTATTTAGTGACCTTAAAAAAAAAAAGATAATGTAAACTTCAGAAAATGCCTCCATTTTTCAATGATTCACCTTGAAGATTCTTGGCCATAAACTAAAGCTAAGGCCAAATTCCAAAGGGAGCAGCCAGGCGTCGGCGAGCGCTGGGACCAAGTCGAATCTTCTCTGGCTTGCGTGGGCAGAGACTAGAGTTTAAGGCCCAGATTGAAGAGTTAGGACAACTGCCGACTTGCTTCCAAGTTGGCCCACAACTAGTTATTGATGGCCCAGGGAAGAGTCTTGGTTCACTGCAGAACGGCCTCACACACAGCCATCTGCTAGGTCCTTGAAATACCTGTTTAGAGAGCCTGAAGGGGTTCTTCCTTGTTCTCATCTTTTAAAGAGGGAAAGATTGCTTGTCTTATAGAGATGTTCCCCGATTCGTGGCGGGGTTACACCTTAACAAACCCAGCGTAAGTTGAAAAACTCATCACAAGCGTTAATGTCACGGAATGCCCTAATCTACTGCACATCACAAGTCGGCAGCACGGGGTACTTCCTCCCAAACTATTCTAAAATTTAAAGAAAAGTGAATTCCCCTAAAGCAGTAAGTTTGAACTCTGAGGCCAGCGTCGCTCTGATACCCAGACCAGAAAAGCACACCACACAAATACCCACAGGCCGACATCCCCGATGAACACAGATGCAAAAAATCAACAAAGGAAACCAAATCCAACAGCATGTTAGAAAGATCATTCGCCATGATCAACCGTGAGTCACCCCAGGCACGAAGCCAGACGGCTCAGCGTGTGCAAGTCAACGAGCGTGACACAGCCCCCGAAGGCGTCACAAGCCTTGCAAGGATCCTAGCGGCTCATGGAAGTAACTCAGTGGAAACAGGGTTATGAGCCTTGATTGTACTCTGCCAAAAATCAGCCCCAGCAGGCAAATGGCCAAGAGGTCACCCGAGGGAGAATTCTCTGGAGCGCGTTTCCAGCCACGCAGTCTCATAGGAGTACAGCCATCTCATGCAAGTTCAGCACCAGGCAGGAATGTGCCTCCCGTACAGGTTCAAGGTCATAAATGAACCCAGAAGTCAATTTCTTTCCTTCCATGTAACTGTGACCCAACCCCTGGATTCTGCTCTAACAATTTAACAGTGACCAATGAGAGTCACTCGGCATCTTGGTTCCCATTTGAGAGTCTCCCCCGCTCAAACATCTCAGCATCTTCACTTGTGGTCAACAGGAAGTCAGCTTGGAGAAGCAGGGCCCACGCGGTGTGACCATGCACGGCAGACAGGGCAGCTCAATGCCACGTGCACAGCTGGCCAGCAGACCCGGGCTGCTATCTTTACCGAGAATCTGCCTTCTCGGACCTTCCGGAAAGCTAATCAGACTCACAGCTGAGCACCCCCCCTCCCTCTGCCTGGCAAAACCTGCTCTCACCAGGAAACGTATGTGCTTCTTCCCCTTGCCAAAAATCAAAATCTTAAATACCTCCATATTAAAAGGAAGGAAATGAAAAGACTGTTTTATTTCCATACAGTCATGAAATCCAAAGTCAGAATGCACAATCGAGATTGTTAACATATCTACTGGAACAAGCAGAACACTTTAATCAGGAAAGTGTACAGCTACACTGCATACAGATTGGCATCAATCATGAATAAATGAATTTTGGCATTCTGCATTTCATGCATGGGACTTATTTACATGGCCTATTGGCAAACCAGAATGTAAACTAACAATGTAAATGATAACACAAATTGGAAACATCCCCAAGCTGCCAGAAATAGGAAGAAGGCAGTCTTTTAGCTTCCTGCAGTATGAAAAACTTAGGGATGACAACGACACAACTAATTTGTGAAAGGCAGGGCAGCAGAGGGGGTGGAGACAGCATACTACCCTATGATAAACACTACCCTATGATAAACACTACCCTATGATAAACAGGAACCCCACTCCATTTTTCCTGCACACTGCAAACCATCTCACACCTGACAGGACAACTCTCCATAAGCACTCCCCACATTACTACACACAAACACTACCAACCAAGCTATAAGTTAGACAACTATTTCTGGTAACTGTTTCTTCAAAAGCCTGCTAACATGCACCTGTGACATGATCTCAGCTTGGCATCTGTCAGGGGACAGGGAGATCCGGGCTCAAATTCAAGTTCTTTAAAGCCTATTGCTCCATTGGAGTCTTCTATTTCTTATGCCAATTTTGGTTCTTTATAGTTGTATGAAAACGCATCGTTACATCTAAGTTTTTGCATATTGGCATGAGATTCCTAATTAGGCCTACAACTTCGTATGTCGTTCTGTTCCTTTCTCCTTTATTATTCATGTTTCCTCTGTTTTTAATCAATAATACAGAATTGTATGCCTACAACTCTTCTCAAAGAACGTTTTGGGTTTTTGATTGTCTATTGTTTCTTGGATTTCCAATTTCTTACTTTTTGTTCTTCGTGGATTTCTGCACTTAAACAATCACAAGTAGGAATTAAAGTTTATCTTTGTGAAGTTTGAGAACAGATTCTGAAAACTGCAAAAACAAAACCACCACCACCACCACCCAGGAGCTGTCCCTCAAAGCTTGCGATGCTCACCAGTACTTGGACCAGGGAACCGTGCTAGCCCGCCTTCCGTTGCTGCCACCGAGTACTGCAGACTGGGCGGCTTACAAAGCATACAGGGTTACTGCGGGGGTGGCAGGTGCACACCAAGTGCTGCATCCCAGGGGGGCCTTCCTGCTGGTGAGGGCCACCTGGGGAATCCACAGCAGGTGCAGGACACCCACGGGGACAGGGATTCACACAGGAGATCCAACCCCAACCGGCTTTTCTAACAGACCTGTTCTCAGATAACCCGCGAGTTCATTCACGCGGGCAGAGACCTCACCACTTCATTACCTCTCACAGCCCCACCTCTTGGTATCTCACACCAGGGGTTGAGTGTCAGCGTGAGTCTGGTGGGGACCCTCCAATTACAGCAGAAGTGATCAGTGCTCATTCTTTCAACACATGTGACAGCTTAGGATGACCCACATGATGAAGCAGGTACCAGACAAAAGCTTACACGTAGGGGCCGGCACTGTGGTACAGCAAGTAATGCCACCGCCTGCAATGCCGACATCCCATGTGGGCACCAGTTCCAGTCCCGGCTGCTCCTCTTCCAATCCAGCTCTCTGCTATGGCATGGGAAAGCAGTGGAAGATGGCCCAAGTCCTTGAGCCCCTCCACCCTCATGGAAGACCTGGAAGAAGCTCCTGGCTCCTGGCTTTAGATCAGCGCAGCTCTGGCGACTGTGGCCAGATTGGGGAGTGAACCAGCGGATGGAAGACCTCTCTGTCTCTGTCTCTCAAATAAACAAATCTTCTAAAAAATAAAAAGTTTATACACCAAGAAGGAGAGGGCAATGAAGAATTTAACCCGAGAAGGCTATGTCAGCAACATCAACTAACAGTAGTTTCTGGGTTCCTTACTGTGTGCCAGGTCACGTTCTAACTATGTCATGTGCGATGTAATTCTTGATTGGCACCCTAGGAAGGGTGCTGGGTGCAGAGGACCCCCACTTCAGATGGAAACGGACAGGATGAGAACCAGCGAGAGCCAGGCATGCGACATGAGTCCTCAGCCAGAAGCACGTCACTGGAGGAGTCCAAGTTCTGACTTCAAGTTTCCTTCTGCTCCCCACGGTTGCCAAAGCAGACTGGGAGCTGGGGTCTGCCACGCGCTTTCTCCCTCCCTCCGACCTCACATCTGGAAGTTCTCTGGTCTCTCTCCCCTGCCGCCTTGCCCAGCTTCTCCCTGGAGCCTCCTGTCACCTGTCCACTTCGTATCACGGGCTCATCCGTCATCTGACAGGTTCACCCACGCAGTCATCACTTGGCCAAGGGAGGCTGTCCCTCCACGTGCCTCCTGCACTGTCACCGCTGGGCACTGCGGCCAGCCTCACGGGCACTCCTGCTGGGCACCCCTTTCTCAGCTTTTTCTCTTCCTGTCTGCTTGGCAACTGCCCTTTGGGTACGTATTTGGCATTTCCCTGTGCCCCTGGTTTGGCTCAGGTGTTTATCATCACCTGATGTTACTCAGCCCCATCATCTGACAGCAGCTCAGGTTCCACGGGTCAAAATATTTGAATTCTATCTCCGCTTTCAGCTGGGTTGAACCCACAGATTTCCTTCTGTGTAGCGACTTGGAATTTGCATGGAGATGGCAGGTAAATTAGAGTATTCATTATCACACATGCATATCTGGAATAAAATGTCCATTTCCTTTCATAGAAAAAAAACCCACTCCCCTGGATTGCAGTAGGCTTTTTTCAAAAATGTTTAAAAATGTAAATAATTTACTCTCCTCATTGCACCAAATGGTAATATGTCCTCTCTGTGGTGACCAAAATTGATTCTCTCTCTTGTCCCAAATGGACTGGTGTGGTTGATAATGTGTGTGCTTCAGAAAAAAGGGCACAGAAAACGGGCCACGAAGGGTCCCTGAACGGGGGATGTGAGCTCGGAGAGTCTGCGAATGTAAGGGCCCCTCACGGTCCACCTGGGCAGGCCGATTGCTTATAAATGCAGGTATAGGTAGTTGTATGCATAACCGTGTATGCTTGTGTATGGTGTACAAGCACATGTGCACATATGAGTACATGCAGGTGCACGTGTGTGCAGCATGTGGTACAAGTATGCCCACGTGTATGCATGTGTTACTGCACATACATGCTGTGTATGCATGTGTGTGTGTTAAGTATATACACGCGCAGCAAGCTAACACAGACAGTGCCTGCCACACACAAGCCTATGCACTATGCAGCTCCAGGTGTGGTTATCTCACTTAGAAGGTTCTAGATCTAGGGTCTGTCAAGTCTGGGAACGACAGCAGCCTCCCCTGCCCCTCACTGTCCAGCCTTCAGAATCAGACTAACCCATCCTGCTGGCTTTGCTACGAGATTTCTCAGCTTCCATTACCTCCC
Organism: Oryctolagus cuniculus; assembly: GCF_051225735.1. Taxonomy (NCBI): domain Eukaryota; kingdom Metazoa; phylum Chordata; class Mammalia; order Lagomorpha; family Leporidae; genus Oryctolagus; species Oryctolagus cuniculus. The sequence goes on along the minus strand of NC_142878.1, from coordinate 11,482,156 downwards.
GAGTCAATTTCCATTAAGTACTCTCACTTCCTACCTCTATGCACGTCCCGAGAGTCTGTCTCTGGACTGATACACCTCCCTTTCACGAGTATCTACAGAGGTGCACGTAGGCACACACCCACACACACAGCTTCCAGAAGACCTTTGCATGCCCAGAGAAGGGGAGCATATTCTAGACACAGTGGCAGGGAGCTCCTGGGAACACAGATACTGTGATGAAACCAGGAGAAGTTCTTGGGAACTGACCGAGTCTCCCGACAGTAGAGAGACGTGGGCTCTATAGAACACAAGCAGACTGCAGTGACAGAGAAGGAAGAGGTGAGCATAGCTGGAGTCCACAAGGAAACACCAAGTTAGGAGGAAAAAGGAGACCCAGCCCAGTTAAGGTCTGCACTGCCAGACACCACAAGGAAAACCAAGACAGCCTTAAGCATCTGCTGCATTTTTCCTATTTTTCCAGCTCTCTCTGCCCTCCAGACCCACCGCGCACCCCTGCTGCTGTCATCTGGAGGTGAATCTCATGGGAACTGGGCTCCCCTGTTCTCCACTGTGCTCAGACACGGGAGGCACCGAGGGAAGAGGGGTGGGGAGCTGGGACCTGCTGTAGTCCTCCCCCCCCTCTCCGGCACCTGCACTGGTCTACCAAAGGCCACCTCCTGTCCTCGGAGTTCAGTGGGTTCCAGGGCACCCCTGCTCCCCAGGGACCCAGGAGCGCTCAGCCTCTGTTAGCCCTGGAATCTACGATCTCAGCTGGTTCCCCTTACCCTCTGCCCCCCTTTGCCAACAGTCTCCTCACTCAACTCTTCATTACCTAACTGGATGGCCAGGGGTTTCCTGTGGACCCTGAAAGACACAGAACGGGTGCAGCCCCAGGCTTCCCCAGGACAGAGACAGCCCCGTTGATCCTTTGCTAAACTGTTTCTGTGCAATCATTTGAGTTTTTAAGCCTCCTTCCATGGCTTAGAAAAAAAAGCTTAAAAACCCATGAAGATAAACTTGAGGAGCACCCATGAGAATGCCAAAAAGGACAGATAAACGCAAATAGACAGGAAAAAAAAATCTCACACTTGCAGGATCTGAATCAGAGATTTAAGTCATCAATAATACATGTTTCCAAAGAACCCAGAACAAGTCATTCTGTTCTCATTATGGAATGAGACGTACGCCAGCTTCAGGACTCTCGGCTTAATGACTAATGCCAGAAAAACCGATTGCTCAAGGATTCGGATCCCAACCAAACTGCTCTTACGTTGAAAGGAACAGATGGCTACTTTCATTTCTACGTGGTGGGAAACACGCATCACCCTCTACCTACTCCAGAGAGACGAACAAAAATTCAGACTGCAAGACAGCCGAACTCACTCCACAAGCAGCCGAGGGGAGGTGAACCTGCCAGGGTCGACGGGGGTCCCCACAAAGGGAGGTTCTGTGTGTGTAAGACGGAACTGTGAAGGGGGTTTAGACGTTGGGGTAAGTCACGTGGACTCCTCATCTTACTACAAGGAGAGGACTGTAAATTAGACCTCTCTGGGGCCATAATTCCTGACAGAACCTTCTCTTTCAATCGTTATGGCAGTCACCTGGGGACTTACTGTTCTTGAAACTCATCAAATCAACACTTGACAAAATGCACCTTGTTCTCTGTGAAGAGCAGAAGCGTTCTCTCTCTCTGTATTTGGAAATTTGATACGTGTAGGATTGAGGACACTTTAAGAGTGAAGAATAAATGGCCCAGAAATTAAACACACTTTTCAAAAGGTATCACTGACACATAAGTTAAAAACAAGTTCTTATGGATTGAAAACACCAGAACATATACAAGGGGGCAGCGTTTATCCTAGCCATCAAGATGCTTGTGTCTTCTGTCCGAGCATTTGGGTTTGATGCCAGCATCCAGCTTCCTGCTAAATCAGACCCTGGGAAGCCACACTGGTGGCTCATGTAACCGGGTTCCTGTCGCCCACGTGGGCATCTTCCTGGCTTTGGCCATAGCATGAAGTGAATGGCATGGAAGTGAACCAGAGGATGGAGATCTATCTCCCCCACCCTAACTCTGCCTTTCAAAAAACAAAGGTATACTTGGCCAAGAATTTGTGGTGAAGCTCACTTAATATCACAAAGACGTTAATTCTCTCTAAAATGACACACAAGACAATTCCATTTAAAATCCCAGCAGGGATTTTTCCATGGAATCTGACAAGCCGATCGTAAATCTTCCCAGAAGAGCAAAGGGTCAAAAAAGGTCAAGACATTCTCAGAAATATCTAAGTGTAAAGTTCTCTTTTGGTAGCACAGGATATAAGGCAAACTCTCCTTCCTCGGAGAAGTCACTCTGCAATTAATCAACGTCCCTGTTTTTTAAAACTTCTAGGAGTCCTTAGATAACACGTCAGTTTCAGTTTTTCTGTCAATTGCTGAGTCAAACAGCTCACAAATTTGAAATCCCTGAACCTTCTTTTCATCCCTAATCACAGGTTTTGCATTTTGGTAGAAACCTACAGAAATTTGACTCAACTGGCACAAACACCAGGGTAAATATGAATGCTGCAGTATCACCACCACTTCTTGTAGAGCACGAAATTATTCAGGGATCCAGGATAAGCCCGGCGAGAGCTACTTCATTAAGTGGGGCTGCAGGTTTGAAAGACAACCAGATAACTAATAGCCTATAAAGTACAATTTTTAAGAGCTGCATAAGTAGACACACTTCCTGAGACCTGCATATTAAATTCACTTTCAATGAGTATGGTTCAGCATTTTACAGAAGATCCGTATGCCTGGTAATACTTTTAAAATTAACTGTGCCACAGACACACCACATAGCTCACAGCTGGAGTAATTTTTCTAATGTTACATCTTTATAACTGTAATGGCCTCTCTGAAAGAACACGCTTGCTAAATCTACGCCACCTCATTTAGGGCTTCTCCTGTATTAGAGCTACCTCAGCAGATTAGATTTTTTTTTTTCTTAATGACTTTTTCTTCTATTAGAAGACCACGAAGACCCCAGGGCAAAGGAAGTCCATTAGGAACGGAAAGCACTTGAGAGGAAGCCGAAACGTCCAAGGTAGACACCGGAAAGTTCTTGCCAAGAATAGACGGAGTGAAAGACCCTTCGTTTCCTGCGAGTTACAGATGAATTTTGACAAACCCTTCAGAACAAAAGCCTACAGAGTTGGCAAGGCTCGTCACTAATGCAGTGAATTAAACTGTGCACACAGCAAAGCACGCCTCAGATGGGCCACTGCTGCTGCTCTTTGCACTCTGCCAAGGGCTCCTCCCGGCTACAGCTCCGAGAACCCCACAGCTACACCCCAGCAGACAGCTGGCTCTCTCTCATAGCTCAGGTGACAGTCTTCAGTGTGGGGGTGAAAAGTGTGGGCCCTTGGGGAGGGAGAAGTCTGTCCACCAACAGCTGGGCTGTGCAGGACACGGGAGACGCTGCAGCCGAGGCTGGAGCCGCAGAGGTTCAGGACCCAGGCGGCGCCCCCACCACCATGTCTCTCTCTCCCTGGAGTTTGCACACGTGGGCTCACTCCTGGGCTCTTAGACCCCGCACTTCTCCTGCGTCCTGGATTGTTTCTGGCCTGCGAGGATTCCCCTCTGGAATCCACCTGCCCACGACCCTCCGGTCTCCCAGGAAGGACAATTCCCATCCTCACTGGGAGATTCAGTCCGGATCAGTCCTGCCCCACTTCCACCCTCCTGTGGGCAGCGAGAGGACATGAAAACCACGCACACCAGAAAACCACCCAAGACCGCATTCCCTACCCACCTGTCACACTCCAGGAGCCCGAGGTACAAGAGGGCCCACGTATTGTTCATTAGTCCCACAGAAACGACCCAAAGTCCAGTTAGGAAAGACATGAAGTTTACTTTCCGGAGGGGCTGAGAGGAGCCAGTCGATTGGCATCCAGCACCCCCACCCCGAATGTGAGACCCTAGATAGCGCATGCGTAGACACGCACAGCCGGCTCACGGCCAAAGCACGCGGGCGTGTTCCTGGGGCTCAACCCGCAGCAGCTGTACGAGGCTTGCTCTGCCTCTCCCCACCAGAGTCTACTTAAGACATAAGGAAGGGGGTATCCCCGCAGCTGCCGCCCAGTGCTCTTTCTCGTGGGGGAGGGCGGCGTCATGAGCGTCCCTACACCATCCGTAGCCATGGCCAAGCATACAACCCCTTTGAAAGTGACAGCAAATACACATCGTTTTATCTTTAAAGATTTATTTTCTTGAAAGGCAGAGTTAAAGAGAGAGTGGTCTCCCATCCTCTGGTTCACTCCCCAGATGGCAGCACCAGCCAGGGCTGGGCCAAATTGAAGCCAGGAACCAGGAGCTTCTTCTGGATCTCCCACATGGGTGCAGGGGTCCAAGGACTTGGGCCACCCTCCGCTGCTTTCCCAGGCACATTAACAGGGAGCTGGTTCAGAAATGGAGCTGCCAGGACATGACCTGGTGCCCATATAGGATGTCGGCGTCGCAGGTGGCTCTGCCACAGTGCCAGCCCCACAAATACATGTCTTGGTGAGCAGGTATGGACCAGTGCACAAAGCACTAGGCAGGTATCAGCTTTTCATCTTTCCAAACAAAAATGATAAGCATAATTCATTTCTCATTAAGTTCTTTTTAAAAAATATTTATTTCAAAGTCAGAGTTAGAGAGAGGGAGAGACAGAGAGATCTTCCACCAGCTGGTTTACTCCCTAGATGGCCACAACAGTCAGCACCTGGCCAAGCTGAAGCAAGGAGCCTGGTGCTTCATCTGGGTCTCCCACATGGGCATCTTCTGATGCTTTTCCCAGACCATTAGTAGGGAAGGGGATAGGAAGTGGAGCAGCCGGGACTTGAACAAGACCCGTATGGGATACCGGCATGGCAGCTGCAGCTTTACCTGCCACACCACAGCGCCGGCCCCAATTTATTACGTTCTAACATGCAGCTATCTCCCCCGTCCTCTAGACACGGGTTCTTCTCCATCCCTGAACCTGGGGACTCAACCACTTACAGACAGAAAATATTTAGAGCAGTAACTGAGACTGTGTGGAACCTGCAGAGACCTTTCTGTTCTCGGCCTCATTCCCTGGACAGTGTGAGTATCTGCGAGTGCACCATATGCCGACCGTGTCCTTTGCTTGTCCAGGACCGTGAGAATGAGCACCTGCTTACCAGACATGCTGCGGGGCCAGCCCAGGGCTCCTCACAGCCGACGCCCAGCAGCCAGCAAGCAACCACACAGCAGCTAGGCCAGCTGTGCACTTCTGGAAGCATCCTTAAATTCCGCAGAGGCCACGGCTGGGGACGCTAACTGGGGACACTAAGGGGTTTATCATAACTGAGAAGTGGATGCCGGTCTTGGGAGTCCAGCCACACACAACTCGCCTGGTGGCCACGTCGACCAATGGGCATAGGTTACAAGTAAACCCCTCGAGGCGCAGACAGACACTTGTGGGAAAAGCCCAGGTTCCATCCAGAGACAGCCGGGGGGCTCTGAGCCCCCAACACAGCCCGGTCTCCTCAGGGGTCCTCCCTTTGCAGGAAGTGGGCAACAAACCAGGGACCAGGCCACGGAGGTGGGGGAGAAGCAACACTCAGCGAAAAAACCCACTGCAGTGGTTTCCAGGTGAACTCAGGACAACGCCTTTAACTCATGATGATTTTGATTACAGGGTGTCTTCCTCTACCTTGTCTTTAATCTTATTCAAGCTCATTGTCTCTTGCAAAAAAGGATGCTTTATGGCATTCTCAATTAAAGATGCACCTGTCAGATCAATGCAAGAGTTTGCACTTCAAACTCAATTGACTGAATCAAATACAAATCTCTGTCAGGTTTTAATAAACATGAGCATTGTATAAATGGCCATTTTTAATGTCACATGTCTTGAGTGGTTTCCTTACGTGACACTTTAATTGGTTTGTTTTAGTGTCAATTTTCTGGTTAAACTCTCTTTCCCTGCTGATACCTAATACAATTAGTAAAGTCAAAGAGAAGCAGATTAGTCTATTTTCATAAATAGGATTAGGGCTTTTGATCCTTAAGGGGCTTTCTTTGCAGGGTCAAGTTCTGCACGGTTGTAAGGACCTGTATAAACAAATGTGCCACCCACCGCCTTCCCCTCTCCCACATCTGACAAAGGAAAGCTTCATCTTTAATGTGACCGAGCAAAATACAGTCTCTTCAAAGAGGTCACGATCCTGACTGTGAGAATCCCCCACAGTGGAGGTCTAATGAATTCTCTGAATAAATAATGACCCCGAATACATCATGTTAAATGTATTAACCTTTACCTCACCTATATTTTTGAGGAGCGGATTAAAGTTATATTTGAGCTCGTTCACGGCTTTGAATGAAAGCCCCGCAGGCTTTCTCTCACTTGCATTAAAGGTTAAAGCGATTCATAAATTCCTTCCCAAGGAAGATGGCCAAACAACGACTCTGTGGTGAGACGGGTGAGTTTCTGATGGATCTGGTAAGAGACGTTTCTGTTAGGTCAGACACGCAAACACACTCTGGAAAAGAAGCGCATATAGGCAGTCTAAGATTTTAAGTTTTCTTACACTGAAAAATGACCAGAGTACTGAAGGGAAAAAAATTTAAAAATTACCAATCCAGGCTAACGTCCATTTATCATACATTTTCAATGCCTTGGTATTTGCATGTTAAATACTGCTGTTGACAAAAACAAAAATAACAGAATCCAACCCAATGGAAAGACAATTGCAGCTGTTTTTCTTCATTAGTTGCCTGTAGGGTTCCAACTTAGCTGAGCCTACGATAAGGATCGTCACTCATACTTGAGTATAAACATATAATGCCGGCTTCTCTGAACCTGGTGGGAACTGGCAGGTGCCTGCTACCACTTCTCCAGCGATGGTGCTGATGACTGAGCTCCCAACAACTGGAAATATTCTGACCGGCGTCCAGGAGAGCAGGACAACTATCCTGGCTCCCAACACCATGTGCTTGGGTTTATGAGATCCAGAACGTTCCCTGTAGCTTAAGAAAAATCCAAACGGGGGCCAGTGTTGTGGCCGGGTGGGTTAAGCCGCTGCCTGCAGTGCCGGCATCCCACACGGGCTGGTTCCTGTCCTGGCTGCTCCACATCGGACCCAGCTCCCCGCTAATGGCCTGAGAAAAGCAGCGGAAGACGGTTCCATTGTTAGGGCCCCCGCACAACCGTGGGAGATCTGGAAGAAGCTCCAAGCTCCTGGCTTCAGCCTGGCCCAGCGTTGGCCGTTGCAGCCATCTGAGGAGTGAACCAGCAGACGGAAGATCTCTCTTTCTCTCCCTCTCTCTGTAACTCTTTCAAATAAATAAAATAAAATCTTGAGAAAAAAATAAACACCCAAAGGCCTGCTGAGAGGAATGGGAACCTACAGAAGCACCTCCCTTGTTTTTTGGGAAAAAATACATATAAATGTCTTGCTCTACTCAACAGCGTGGACTTGAAATCACAAAAGAAGTGATTGGAACGAAACAAATTTCATTTACTCTGATACTGTGTTAAGTCTTAGTCTAAGTCACAAAGGAGGCAGACGTATGCCTTAGGAAGCCGAGGCAAGTTTTCTGTGCAACTTCAAGGTCTCGGGTAAGGCAGTGAGAGCAGCGGCACAGCCCACCGAGCTGGTCTGCCCGGGCTGGTAACGTGCCCGGCATCCACCTGCCACACCTGGGCTGGATCCTCCCCCGGGGTGCAAGGACAGCAGTGGTGCCTCCTGGGAATCGGGAGCATTAAGAGGAGCAAAGGGCTTGGCACACGCGTTTCACATCCACGCTGGTAATTATGGAAGTCACATGCGGCCGTAAGGTATCTCCGCTGTGAGTTCCTTCCTTCCGTTCAACTCCTGCGGTAAAAGCCTTTCCTTCCGAGGGCTTCTCTCGCCCAGCTGAAACGCAGGACCATACACGTGTTTTGGGTAAACGTGGGAGACAGAGATCCTGCACTTTACCTGTCATTGGTCACTACACAGAAACAGTGCATCCTGAAAGCACGTCTAGGGGCCTGCGTGTGGCATCCCCTGTCTCAGCACCAGCTCCAGCCCTGGCTGCTCTGCTTCCAATCCTGTTAACGTGCCTGGGAGAGCAGCAGGAGATGGCTCGAGTACCAGGGTCTCCACCACCCACATTGGAGACTCACGTGGAGCTCCAGGCCCCTGGCTTCAGCCTGGTTCAGCTCTGGATTTTGCCACCATTTAGGAAATGAACCAGCGGATGGAAGCGCTCTCTCACGCTATCTCCCCCTGTTCCTCCCTCCTTCCCTCCATCCTGTCCCTTTGCCTTTCAAACAAAGAAATCCTCAAAAACAAATCAATCCATGGGCTGCCTTCATATCAGGCCTCAGTCCCTGGTTCAGTGAAGCTGGCCGAGACAGAGCCACCTGGTGACAGTGGGGTGGGGGTGGAGGCCTGTTCACACAACACTGCACAGAAGGTTCCCTGTCTCCCCACGGGCACAGCCTCCCCCTCTGCCACCCTCCCCACCAGAGCGGCACCTGTGTTAACAACCGATGAAGTCCAGCTGCTACCGCTCGGACACTCGGAGGGCCCGCCACCGTGCTGTGCGTTCTGCTGGGCTGCAGCGGTGGCTGGCAATGCCCACCATTGCACCAGCAGCTGCACAGCCCTACAACCCTCTCCAGGCCCCGCCTGTGCATCGCTCTGCCCTTCGGTCCTGGAGACACTTGTCATCTCACCAGCCCCATGGGTTTCCTGTCACACAGCCTTTTCACATGGACCCTTGGCTTGGAAACACACAATTTATGTGTCCTGGGCCCTTTCAGGGCTAGACGGCCAACTTCTTCTGGTGCTGACGCATGTCCCCATCTCTGGGTGCACCTGCTTATCCACTCGCCCACTGCAGGCTGGGGTTGCGTTTCTTCAGCCCATCACCGTGGGACCATGCTTCCACGATACTATGAAAAAATACACAGCAGTTCTTAGTATTGCCAAAGACCACTATGACTTGGCTTCCTCCTGGGGAAACCTGCAGGGTGGGATGGGTGCTTAGTCTAAGGCGCCTCTAACATGCTCCCAACCTTCCACACCTTCACCCCCAGAACAGAACCTCTGGTGGTTCTATGTGTTAAAGACTCGGAAACCAGGGCCCTAGCACCACCTGGCAAACCTGGGAGTCGGAAGGTCTGCGGCGAAACCCAGCACTCACCCTCAAACCCGCATCCCTGGGGCTACCGAGGTACAACCATGATCAGCCAGCCACTGACACGGGTTGCTGGTCGACTTCTGCTATCACCCACTGTCTCAAAACCCATGTTATTTTGGCAGGTAAATAATGCTATAGGTCATTAAATTTAATGTCATTTAATCTGGGAGGCTTTTACTGGCTTTACTGAGGTATAATTTACATAAAAGAAAAGCCACCCATTTTAAGTGCATAGTTCAAGGAATCCAGCCGATAGCCAGGTGAACACTGGCACGGTCCAGTTATTCCATCCCCTCCAAAGACCCCCGTCCCCCCAGCACGTCAGCGCCAGGCAACCACCGATCAGTCTCCATCACCAGACTTCATAAAGATGGAAGCACACGGCCTGTCGCGGCTGGCTTCTCCTGTGCCTGCTTCTCTTGAGATGCGGCACCGTTTTATGTTTTCAACTGCAAGGATCTTTTCTTACACTCCAGCAACACTCTGCCTGCGAGCTAGAAAACCATTCAGCAAAAGCTGTTGTAGCAAAACACTCCAAGATGATGACGAGCGGCAGGCCCCCTTCTTAAACAAAACTCTTCAATAAAGGGGGGGGGGGTTCCTATTTTCAGACAACAAAGAGATTTGAAGCTCCATGAGGTAAGATCAAAATGATCTTCCCAGATACGCTGTCAAGTGATAAAGACGATGGATTTTCAGGCTTGAAGGTTACTTATTTATTTGAGAGGCAGAGAGACAGAGAAAGAGAACACCCACCTACCAGGTGACTCCCTAAATGCCTACAACAGCCAGAATTAGATCTGGGTGAAGCTGGGAGCCAGGAACGCAACCCAGGCCTCCCATGTGGGTGGCAGGAACCTGAACCATCAGCATTGCCTTGCAGGGTTCACCTAGCTGGAAGGTGGAGTCAGCAGCAAGAGCCGCTCGGATGGGTCCTCGGCTGGGGTGTGGCACCTTACCTGCTACACTAAACGCCTCCCTTCGGATTTGATCGATTCTTCTCATCTTGGGCCACATTTCCCGGCTTCCTCACACGCCTAGCAATTACTGATGACACGGCTTGGCGAACGTTATCTACCTGGTGCTGAACACTTCCTTATTCCTATGAACATTCGTGAGTTTGGTTCTTGGACATACTTTACACGGCTTGGAATATGATTGAGTCTTCTGGATCTTGCTCTTGGGGTTTGTTGGGTGGGGGCCGGCATTGTGGCGCCACAGGTTAAGCTGCCTGTTGGATGTCTTCGATCAGAGTGCTGGCTCAAGTCCTGGCTACTCCGCTTCCACTCCAGCCCCCTGCTAATGCGTCCCAGGAGGCAGTGAGGAACGCCCAAGCACTTGAGCCCTTGCTACCCACCCACGTGGGAGAAGTGAATGGAGTCCCAGGCTCTGGGTGCAAAGTTCTTGTGTACATTTGGGAAGTGAACCAGGGAATGGAATATGTCTTTCTCTCTGCTTCTCCACCTTCAAGTAGATGAAAATAAATAAATAAACATTAAAAAAAAAAAAGATTTCTTGGGTAGACTGGAGCAGCTTCAGTCTGGGTCTAATTACTCTCCACTGCTGAGACAAGATGTGTTGGAGAGCTCAACAAGGTGTCCCGGAGAACCACGCGGTGTTCCAACCCGGGTTGCAGGAGCACCGCTTTTGTGTCTGGAACTGTCCCCTCGAATATTCTCAGCGGAGTCTTCTCTGGCCTCCGCGTCTTCCTACGCACCAGCCGCTCAGCGTCTCGTGAGCATTCCCAGGGATCCTCTGCAGCTCCCCAGGCCTCCCGCATCGGTCAGCACCGACACTCTGCTGCTACGTCCCGCACACTCTTAGCCACCCCTGGCTGCTAGAACCCAGTCCAGTTTCCTGGTCTCCACAGGAAGGCCGGGCTCAGTCTGTCTCCCCCAACTCCTTGTGCCGTGGCCTAGAAACCGCCCCACAGCAGGAGGTGGGGGCAATCTTAGGACTTAGGTTGGTGGTATGGGATCACGGTCGGAGGAACCCACCGTGGAATCAGGCCAGGTTTACTGATATGGGCCCCCAGTACGTGCAGACGAACTGCTGGATTTCCTTGTGGACTGTGCAGGCTTAGGCAGATGGGAGTGTTAGAAGGGATTCCACACACACGAGGGCCCAGGGGACACAACTTTCACGGCAGCTGGGAGGAACAGGTCTGGGGGTGGGGGTGGGGCGTCCCCAGAGCCTTGGGAGCTGTGCAGTGATTCTTCCCTGCAGATCAGAAATGACAGGGGGCTTCCCGTGCTACCACTAAACGAGGATTGCTGCATGCGAGGCGGAGGGCGGGATCCCGGGGTGACAGGGCCAATGGTAGCACATGGTCGTCCACGTCCATGGCAGAGCCAAAGCAGCCATCACACAGAATAGATCACGCCGGCTTCTGGTGTTGGCTCCAAGAGGTTCTGCGCCTCTCACTGAACGCTGACACATACACACCGCTGTTCAGGGTGATAAAATTTACAACGAACCAGCTCCTGAATAAGCCAACAAGCCGGGTCCCAGGACAGGTGCGAGACCTTGGTTGAGATCCTGTGTCCCGGATCGGAGGGCCTGGGTTCGAGTCTCCACTCGAGCTTCCTGGGGGGCAGCAGCAATGGCTCAGGAGGTTGGGTCCCTGTCACCCGTGTGGGAGACCTCGACTGAGTTCCTGGCTCCAGGATTTGGCCTCAGCCCAGCCCCGGTCACTGCAGACCTTTGAGGACGGGGCTGACAGTTGGGAACTCGCTCTGTGTCTGTCTGTGTCTGTCTCTCTCTCTTTCACAAAAATTTCTCTTTAAAACCCAGATTCCCGGCATACTGTAACATAAAATGCAGACAATACTAAATGACTGAATTTAGTGTATATACTAAGGATGTAGATGGCATTCCTCCTTCCACACGTCTGCCTCCTAAAGCACAACCCCCCCCCCCCAGCAGGTGCAGACCCTCGGGGCAGTGCTCAGGGCACTGGCTGGGACGCTGGCGTCTGTACCAAGGGCCGCAGTGCAAGTCTCAGCTCCGCTCCTGATCACAGTTTCCTACAATGCACATTTTGGGGAGCACCCTGGCTCAAGTAACTGGGTTGCTGCCCCCCATGTGAGCTCCCACCTCCTGGGCATTTGGGGAGAGAATTGGCATACGGGAGCGCTGTCTCTCCCTGTCCTCCTCCCCTTCCCCATAGACAAATAAACAAACAAAGAGAAAATAGAACCAAGGGGTTAAAAAGCTCTACTAAATAAACCGTGATGAATTTTCATTTAGTTTTCAACCCATGGTTATCGGTCTCTCAACAAGACTAGTTATGACAATAACCTGCTGTCCCACTTAGTGTTATCTCAAATATTTTCTTTACACGCCCTGTGGTCACGTGCAGGACGGCTGCCATTACTGGCACACGTGTCGCCCCAACACAGTTCACCGAAGCTTTCCAAAGCCACCTAGCCAGAGCTGTGCAGTCTCACTCCTCCTTGGCATCCAGGACAGTGTGGAACCTTTTATGATTTAAGGTAATGGAGACAATGATCTCCATCCTAGGAGACCTCTCACATGTACCCCCTCCCCCCAAAAAACCCTACCGCAGAGAAGGGAAGACACACTGCCTTCAGCGGCATAGCTACACTAGCTTTCAGCACTTGGCAAGGCTTGCGCGAGAGACTCTGGCGAAAAAAAAAAAAAAAACCAGTTCCCTTCCCCGGCTTCCTCCTGCGTGGCGCTCCTGCAGCCTGGCCCCCTTCCCCGCATGCGGGCCGACAGCCGTGGCACCTCCCTCATCTCCCTTCCCGACAGAGCTGCCGGAGGTTCACACCCTCTCCTGCGTCTCTCTCCGTCTGTCTCCAGGCTCCAAGCGACGGAAAGGGGGAGAGACGCAGAGCTCGTGACGGGCTTACGCTTGCAGCCTGCAGAGGAAAGCTACCGCCACCCCCAGACCCTTGGCAGCACCGAGCTCCGCCAGCAGCAGGGCCCCGCGCACCTGCGCCCGCCCTGCCACCCCCTGCAGGTGTCCATCTGGCCTTTGCTGGCTCTGGCAGGGTGGCCCAACACTGCTTCTAATTCCCTGGGGGTGATGGGTACCCCCCCCTTCAGAGAGGACAATTCACTGCGCTGGTCATAAGGCGGGGCGCTGGAGCGGACCCCTCAGAATCCACTAGAATTCTCGCAGCGCCATCTCAGCTCACCCTGCCAGACAGACAGAAACACAGCATAGGCAAAGGGGTGGGGAACGCAAGGGCTCAAGACAAAAAAGTTATCCAAATCCAGCCTTCAAGCCACGCTGGCCAGGTGCCGGCTTTCCCCATCTTCCCTTCCTTGCGTCAGGAGCTCCCCTCTCTTTTCCAGGCCCTGGGGCAGCACTGAGGGGCGGGGCAGAGAGGAGGAACATTGAGCCGCAGACACTGGAGGCTGCCAGGGTTTGGGGAGGCTGTGAGTGCACCCCCGAGGATTCATGCGCTGGAACCCTGGGCCCGGAGGCCGCTGTGGCCTCCTGCAAGCCAAGGCCAGGGTCTGCGCTGGAACAGGAGGCGCAGGGAAGAGAGAGGGGACAGGGCCACCCTGCCCAAGGCTCACTTGAGAGAACCTGTGACAGAGTACCGGAGCAGGGAAGGACCTGTGAGAGTGACCGCCCAGCCTCCAGGAGGGGAGGGTGGCAGTGGCACCGGCCGAGACACTAAGGGACAACAGCTTCAAGGACCACCAGCCGAGGGGCCCTGGATCAGGGAAGAGCTGTGAGCCTAAGACAATGTCTCCATGGACTGTGGTGGGCTGCAGTAAGAGAAGGCTTTGGCGCCAGCTCTGAGTTCAAGGCCTAGCTCAGGACTTCTATGCGGTGGCTGCGCTAACAGTGAGGCAGAGTCGTCAGCCAAGCTCCACGTAGTCCTTCTCCCCCACCTGTGGCTTGGGAGGCAGCCAGTCCAGGAGAGGTAGACACCAGCACCTCCCAGGGAGCAGCCAGCCCCTGCATGGACCCCAGGGACCAAGCCCCTGCAAGGCTCCACCCCAGCATCTCCTGGGATGTGGCCCAGAGACCCCGCCTTCCTGCCCTGGCTTCCACAAGGAGTCCCTACCACTCATCCCTTGTAAGCCTCATGCCTCCCACACACCATAATGCACAGCCCTGTGAGAATCTCCATCCAGGGCAGGGACTGGGGCGGGTGAGGGGGTGGCCGGGTGAAGGACCCAGTCCTCTCTTATCTTTCCATCTGCGCCCTTTGCCTAGGGCGGGCAGCTTTTCCTCTGTTAGTGGCTGGATTGAGGGCTTCATCTGGCAGCACGGTGCGGGTGGGGAGGAGGAACATGGGGGTGGGGAGGTCGCTGAGGGCAATACAAGGTCAAAGTCACAGCACTGCACAACCAAGGACGTCAGCCCCATTGCCGCCGCAGTCCCACTGCGCCCCAGAGGCAGCTTTGTGCCACTCTCGCTGGGATCAGCCAGAGACAAAAGAAAAAAGCTGATGCGAATAGTGATTCCTATTCCGGGAAGGGCTGGGGGGCACGGAGGCAGCTGGGTAACAGGTGCCATGCTCCAGTTACAGAGGAAGAGTAAGTTTCGTGTTCCCGAGCACAGCGGGGGGCGCAGTTCGCAATAACCTGCGATCTGCAAAGAACCAGAAGGGAAGGGACACAGTCTCCAAACGCGGAGAGGTGACCTGACCGGGAGAGGGACAGGCCGACTGCTTGATCCAACAGTGTGGATCAGCGCACGGGTGTGCATTTACTGAAGTCTCTCACTGCCCCAGGGACGTGCCAACTCATTCAGTATTTTTTTAAAAAAGATTTTTATTTATTTATTTGAAAGTCAGAGTTACAGAGAGAAGAAAGGGGGGGAGGCATCTTCATCCGCTGGTTCACTCCCCAGTTGGTCACAACAGCTGGAACTGTGCCGATCTGAGGCCAGGAGCCAGGAGCTTCTTCCCGGTCTCCGCACGAGTACAGGGACCCAAGGACATGGGCCATATTCCACAGCTTTCCCAGGCCATAGCAGAGAGCTGGATCGGAAGTGGAGCGGCCGGGACTCAAACCAGTGCCCATATGGGATGCCAGCACTGTAGGCAGTGGCTTTACCCGCTATGCCACAAGCTGGCCCCACTTATTCAGTATTAAAATGCCTTCAAATAATGTTTAAGGGGATGGAGCTGCTAACCAGACCTGAGGCTCACACATTGTACCACGTGGTATACCACAGTCACATCCATGTGTGTAAGATCACACGGTACCCCAGAGACACACACATGTCAGATCACACGGTACCCCAGAGACACATCCATGTATGTAAGATCACACAATATCCCATAAATAAGCACAACTAATTCGATGATAACAATAAGTAAAGCAAAAATAAAACACAGATTAAAGTATTAAAGAAAAAATACAGCTCTAGGGGATGCAGCCCAAAGCAGATGGGGCAGATGTTGACTTATGGAAGGCACTGGGGGTACACACAGGTTCCCAATGCCTGCCTCTCTAGCTTGGTGCATGCTTGAAATTTCTACAGGAAGGGACTTTTTTAAAAGGAGATTTCGCCCACGGCCTGAGATACAGAAGAGCAAGCTCAAGTGAATTGATTGCCCACTCCACTCTTCCAGATGTCACAGGCTCCGTCACGGAGAGCGAGATGTCTCCAACAGACAGACATGGTTTTTTTTTCCCCTTTTCCATGAATATTTAGTACACATCATTATCTCTAAGTCTGACCATTTGAAAAAGAGATTTTTAAATAATTGATTGATATGAAAGAAAATCGTCACACTGTCATTTCCATTACCAGGCAAATCCAGAAAATCTCCTCCTCTGGCGCTGACATGGCCGTGGGCGCACCCGGCAGGACAGGCACACAAATCAACAGCCACAGACCTGCCTGGGGGATTTTTCGGAGGGAGAGACCGTCACCCTCCTCCCCTCTCCCACTGGGCATCACCTTCAGCACCATGGCAGAGCAAGTCTCCCGTCCAAATGAGAACCTTCATTTTCCCCTCCCTGAATGTTACGGTCTCCAAAACATACCCAAAGCTAGATTTCTGTAGCTCTGATAAGACGAGTCCTGTCTGTGACCACATGCGAGCATATACGTGTGCAGGAACGGTTTCAGCATCTAGAGAAAACGCTTACACGCCCACTTCTGAAACGTCAGTGTTCGCGATGCGTCTCACGAGAGGGCACCACAACAGAACAGAGGGAGGAGGTGACACAAGCACCCCAGGAGACGCCCACCAAGAATGCTCCGAAGTGCAACACGGCAGGTGCACAGTGAGGGGTGAGCACTTGGTGTGGTGGTTAACGTCCCCCCTGGGAAGCCGGGACACCACGCTGGAGTGCCTGGGTTCACACACAAGCTCCACAGCCAAGTCTACTTCCTGCGCCCCGGGAGACGGCGGATGGTGGCTCAAGCAGTTGGTTCTGCCACCCACGTGGGACAGGCAGATTGGGTTCCTCGGCTCCTGGGCTCAGCCCCAGCCCAGCCCCAGCCATTGCAGGCATCCAGGGAGTGAACCTGCAGATGGACGCGCACTAACACTTGCTCTCTCCCTAATAAATAAATTGAAATCCAAAAGAAAAGGAGAAAAGATACACAGGGGCTTTGAAGAGCCAGCGGCCAGCAACGGACCCATTTGCATAAAAGCCCGCACACCACGTGCTGCCAAGAAACACACATTCTCCTGCCGCTGCCTCTCACACCCTCACACCTCTGCAGGTGCAGCGCCAGCCAAGGCCGCCCGGAGCCCAGGCGCGACTTACCACGAGGGAGAGAGGCCTCTTCCAGGAGACGACGCCGATGAGCCCCGAGAGCAGCACCTGCAAGCACAGAGGGTGCAGGGGTGAGACACAGACAACCCAACCGACATCACCCTGAGGGAGGGCCTGTGAACCCCGGCCCACGTGCCCCCGCGGGCCCACGGGGAGCCTGCAGCCCTCTGACAGGCGGCCTCGCAGCCACCACAGCACTACAGAGTGGGAGCTTCAGGCCCTGCCGTGGGCGGCCGAGACTGGAGGAAAGACGGAGCCCGGCACACCTGCCGTTGCTGAGTGGGCCCAGAGTGGCTGCCGCTGCCCTTGTCACACCTGCCTCCCGCCGTGGCACTCGCTTGTCTTCCCTCATCCCTGCGATGCCCTCCTCGTCATTATCAGCAGTGTTGTCCGGTGAGGCTCTGGAAGTTTCCATACCCTCGGCTGGAGTGCACTACTCCCTTCCGAGGCCAAACCCTGCCCCTGTCTTTGCCTCAGGTCCTGCTGTCCGTTGGCCCCTCTCTCCCTGGCGCATGAACTCGCTGTGGCTCTGACCCTCACTCAGCCCTTGGTCCAGCCCAGGCGTCCTCCCAGGCCCATGCTCCCCACAGCAGAAACTGGCTCCCATCCACACATTCCCAGTTTCCTCGGATCCAGAAAGAACCAACAGGCGGTGGAGACGAAGCCACTTCCGACACCACCCCCTGCCATGCCATCTGGCTATGGTCGCACAGCTCTACAGAAATTCTTCTCCCCAAGGTCACGTGAAAGGTCTCTGAAGGCAGCAAAGTGCACCTCCCGCCTTGCTGGGGCAGGGCTGAGCCCCCCTCCTCCCGGCTCCCGCAGCTCTCTTACACCTGACGTCCCTCCCGCCGCCCCAGGGCTGCTCTTCTCCACCAGGCGTCCTCTACCCCCTCCTCTTTCTGCATCTGCGAGACCCGTGTCCGCTGAGTTCCTTGTCCCCTCTCCCGAGGGCTCTGCGGCTGCTACCTTGCGGCTCCTGGAACACAGCCTCCCCCCGGTGCACTCCAGCCCACACAGTGACGCTGTGCACCTGGCTCCGCTTCTGGTGCTGGCCGCCCTCCATCTCAACACGTCCAAAAAGGCATCTGCAGCCTCCCCGCCCAGACCCTGAGTCCCTCTCGTCATCTCTGCCTTGCAGAGAGCACCCCTTCCCTCCTAGTCGCCCAAGAAGCTGAGATCCTGACACCGTTCCCTCTTCCGCACCAGCCATAGCCAAACCAGGGCCAAGGAGGAGCAGGAGACTGTGGCCCGCTTTTCTTTTCAACAAGGCAACATGGCCCCACCCTCAGCAAGATGTCTGGGTAGGAGGTCTCCTGTGAAGACCAATCACCCAGACCTGACGCTGTTGCAAGAGTCAGGCAGTTCGAGACCCGGCTGCAGGGGCATGGCTGCGTTTTCCCTGGGATTCCAAGGGGACTGATCAGACCCCAGTGGAGAGCAAGCTGCCTACAGACGCGAGGCCCCCTTGGTCACCTGTTCCCGCTCATCCTCAACACCTGTGTAGCAGACAGCAACAGGCAGACCCAACAGGCTCCGCCCCATGCACACCAACACCCAACACTCCGGGTGACAAACACAATTTGCAACATTTCCCACCTCCCAGGTCTCCTCCCTTATTTTTTTATTTTTTGGACAGGCAGAGTTAGACAGTGAGAGAGAGAGAGAGAGAGAGAGAGAGAAAGGTCTTCCTTCGGTTGGTTCACCCCCCAAATGGCCACTATGGCCGGTGCACTGTGCCGATCTGAAGCCAGGAGCCAGGTGCTTCCTCCTGGTCTCCCATGCAGGTGCAGGGCCCAAGCACTTGGGCCATCCTCCACTGCACTCCCGGACCAGAGCAGAGAGCTAGACTGGAAGAGGAGCAACCTGGACAGAACTGGTGCCCCAACCGGGACTAGAACCTGGGCCTCCCTGTCGTTGTATTCCAGACCCATGCCCGGGGCCTGTCTCTGCAGCACAGTCTCATTCATTTTCCTACACGCCCCTGAAACCTCTCTGCTGCCTGCCTCCTCTACCCTCTCGTCAGGACAGCCTGCGGGAGGCCGCACACTTCCTCCCTGGGCAGACACCACGCCCCCCACCACGCTGGGTTACAGCCAGATTCCGCGGTTGTTTCCCACAGGCAGATCTTGCCGGAACTCTCAGCATCATCTCACGCTCACGTTACAACATCTGACTTCCGTTCACCGCCTCCAGTGCTAGTTAACTTCCATCAAGAATGCTACTGCTTTCAGAACTCAGCAGGCTGGACCAGTTCTCCTTCTTCC
Organism: Oryctolagus cuniculus; assembly: GCF_051225735.1. Lineage (NCBI taxonomy): Eukaryota > Metazoa > Chordata > Mammalia > Lagomorpha > Leporidae > Oryctolagus > Oryctolagus cuniculus. Next base: position 11,463,008 of record NC_142878.1, on the reverse strand, counting down.
TTTTTTTATTTTTAAAAAAGATTTATTTATTTATTTGAAAGGCAGAGTTACGGGGGCAGGGAGGTGGGAGCAGAGCTACAGAAAGAAAGAGCTTTCATGGACTGGTTTACTCCCCAAACAGCCAAAACGGTCAGGGCTGGGCCAGACTGAAGCCAGGAACCAGGAGTCAAGAGCTTCATCTGGGTCTCCCACGTGGGTGCAGGGGCCCAAGCACTTGGCCCATCTTCAGCTTCTTTCCCAAGCCATTAGCAGGGAGCTGGTTGGGAAGTGGAGCAGCCAGGACAGGAACCGGCGCCCATGTGGGATGCTGGCATCACAGACAGCAGCTTAACCCCCGCACCGCCACACCACCTCCTGGTTCACCCTCTTGACCTGTCTGCACGTCCCTGTCCCTGTCCTACCCCTGTCTCCACGTCCTTGTCCCTGTCCTACCCCTGTCTCCATGTCCCTGTCCCTGTCTTACCCCTGTCTCCATGTCCCTGTCCCTGTCTTACCCCTGTCTCCATGTCCCTGTCCCTGTCCTACCCCTGTCTCCATGTCCCTGTCCCTGTCTTACCTGTCTCCACGTCCTTGTCCCTATCTTACCCCTGTCTGCACGTCCCTGTCCCTGTCTTACCCCTGTCTCCATGTCCTTGTCCCTGTCCTACCCCTGTCTCCATGTCCCTGTCCCTGTCCTACCCCTGTCTCCATGTCCCTGTCCCTGTCTTACCCCTGTCTCCACGTCCCTGTCCCTGTCTTCCCCCTGTCTCCATGTCCCTGTCCCTGTCTTCCCCCTCTGCACTGCTACACCCAGTGTGGGCTTATCATTCCCAAATACCTACTGTCTCCCCATCCAACCCAGGAAAGAGCTGACGTCCCTGGTGCTCCAACAAGAGACATTGGAGTCAGCCCCTCAGGGGGAGGACAAGGCCAGAAAGCTTGGAGGTGGCTTTCAAACCAGGATCATTGTTCAAAGCCCAGTTTACAGGGGGTGTGAGGCACCGAGAAGCAATGGGACAGGCACGCGGCGGTTCGGAGATGAGCTTCACTGTCCAAGCACCTGAGTTGTCAACAGGTGTCAGCCGGCCCTTGTCGCCACATCCCCAAGCAGCCTGAGAGAGGCAGGGGTGAAACTAGAAGTGGGACAGAACTCCCTGCTGCAGCGGGTGACGAAAGGGAGACATGGGCCACCAGGAGGGGAGGGCTTCTGAGAGCCCGAGACTGGCCTGCTGGACGGGAGAGGCACCGTGATAAATTAGCACCCGAAATCCCGTCCTCTAACCACTGGGAAGTTGTTTCCTGCCCGGCATCAAGACTTTCTTTCCAGCTGTCAAGTGCAGTTCTCGGGTGCACAGCAACGCAGCGCTTTAGGCCGTGCAGCAAGGCCCTCTGCAATGCAGACTTGGGAGCCACGTAAATGAGGCAGATGGCAGATGCACCCGAGAGCTACCACGACACCAACTTACCACCAAGGAGCCGGCGCTCACAGCTGTCTGGGGAACAAATAGTCTTTGCACAGCTGGAGCAAATAATATTCTAGCTGCCTGGAAGAAGTCTCCTGACCCTCATCTTGCAAAGCATTTTGGACTGCAGGTCTGGGCTGGGCCACATTTTTCCTCCAGCCCCATAAATGGGCTGGTCCCTGCTTTACCCACTTCCAATTTCCTTTCTGTGTGCCTTCTTTCCTTTTCTTTTTTTAAGATGCATTTATATCCTCACTTATTTGAAGAGGCAGACAGAGAGAGACAAAGGCCTTCCATCTGCTGGTTCACTCCCCAAATGGCCACAATGGTCAGAGCTGGGGTGATCCAAAGCTGGGATCCAGGAGTTTCTTCTGGGTCTCCCGTGTGGGTGCAGGGGCCCAAGAACCTGGGCCATCCCCTGCTGCTTTCCTAGGCACATTGGCAGGAAGCTGGAAAAGAAGTGGAGCAGCTGGGACTCGAACCAGCACCCATATGGGATGCTGGTGCTGCAGGTGGCAGCTTAACCCACTTCACCTGCCTTTCTTTCTCTGGGTCTGGCTGTGGCAACATGAGAAGGCTTGCCCCGGTGCGCCAGCCTTCAGCCTTCCGTCTCCACTTCTGGGAACACACTCATGGCCACACCCACTGCTTCCATGGCCCCCTCCTCCTGGAGCACCTCCCAACACACATTCCGTCTCCCAGCCTGTCACTTCCTGTCTGTGGTCCTAACTTTACCCAGCTCTTCCGAGCTGCATCAATACATCACACTCATAACGTGCCCAAGCAAAGTCACCTTTCTTAAGCTCAACCAACTTCTCCTGTGACAAAGAAGGCTGTACACTCCTTCTGTCCTCAAACACAGCCTCATAAAAAAAAAAAAAATCCCAATCATTTAAACCAGTCTCCATATCTCACAGGTCAAAAGAAAGGTCAAAGGTGAAATACACCAGTGAGTGCTGATGGATTGTGTGCCTGTTATGCAAATCACCGTGAATGCTCTTCCTATCAAAGTCTTTTGGCTGGCACAGTGGCTCACTTGGCTAATCCTCTGCCTGCAGCGCCGATACCCCAGGTTCTAGTCCCAGTCGGGGCGCCGGATTCTGTCCCAGTTGCTCCTCTTCCAGTCCAGCTCTCCGCTGTGGCCCAGGAAGGCAGTGGAGGATGGCCCAAGTGCTTGGGCCCTGCACCCCATGGGAGACCAGGAGAAGCACCTGGCTCCTGGCTTTGGATCGGTGCAGCGTACCACCTGTGGGGGGTGAACCAACAGAAGGAAGACCTTTCTCTCTGTTTCTCTCTCTCACTGTCTAACGATGCCTGTCAAAAAAAAAAAAAGTCCTTTGTCCTGGCCTTCCCAGGTGAGAGGCCACTTTCCCACAGGGCTGTTCACTCGGAAGTGAGGGCTCCCAGAGGCCATCGCTGAAGTTTGTTATTCCAGGAGTTGACAGAGCAGCACACGCATTAAAACACATTAAAAATTTTATTTTAAAATATCTCAAAACAAGTAGCTTCCTTTGCAAGCCGGTGCATTTTTACTTCATTCTTTCAAAAGCCAGATTCTGAGAAGGGGTCCCGGAGCTTCCCTCAGCGAGCACCCCCGAAGTCCTGAACCCCCGAAGTCCTGAACCCCCGAAGTCCTGCATCCCCGAAGTCCTGCATCCCCGAAGTCCTGAACCCCCGAAGTCCTGAACCCCCAAAGTCCTGAACCCCCGAAGTCCTGCATCCCCGAAGTCCTGAACCCCCGAAGTCCTGAACCCCCGAAGTCCTGCATCCCCAAAGTCCTGAACCCCCGAAGTCCTGAACCCCCAAAGTCCTGAACCCCCGAAGTCCTGCATCCCCGAAGTCCTGAACCCCCGAAGTCCTGAACCCCCAAAGTCCTGAACCCCCGAAGTCCTGCATCCCCGAAGTCCTGAACCCCCGAAGTCCTGAACCCCCGAAGTCCTGAACCCCCGAAGTCCTGAACCCCCGGTGTACAGGCCCCTTGGTGCTTGCCTATTGCTGGTAAACTCCCCGTGTTTGTTTACATGTAAATATCTTTCTATCCTCATACGTAAAAGGCAGGCTGGCTGCAAACACAGTTCTAGGTTGCCAGCCTTGTCTCTCGGCAGCTGGCAGATGGCATCCCACTGTCTTGTCTCCGCTGTTGGTGGAGGAGTCGGCTGTCCGTGTAGCAGTGACGTCTTGCAGGGTGATGCTGGCCTCGCTCTAGAGGACTTGTTAGGACTATCTCCTAGTCTTCGGTGCTCTGAACTTCCTGTGGGTTTCCTCTTGTTTATCCTCTTTGGCAGGCACCATGCTTCTGAATCTGTAGGTTTATACGTCCCTTTAGTTCTGAAAATCCGGAGTTATCCCAGTTATCTCTTCAGTCACTGCTTCTCCTCCATTCTCTCCATCAGGGGCTGAAACAGCCATTAATGGATCCATCGCATCCCACCCTCCAAATCTCTTATGTGGAAGACACAGCCCATGGCCACAGCATCCAATACTTCATTCTGGACACTTGCTTTAGGTATGCAGTCTGGATCTCTGGTTATCTCTGCACCGCGCAGTTGCATTGGTTTAGAGAATTTCAATATAAGTTCTACTCTTATTTTTCCCCACACATGGCTATTTCAGATACCTTCCTGCTACGTGCTCATCTTTAGGAGTTAGTTGAACATGCCTTTAATTATGCATAAATACACATTCTGGATTCCAAGAGTGTGTCCAAGGAGGGTATCTAAGTTGCACCCACTGCTTCTCACCTGTTGGGCTTGCTTCCTTTGCTGCCTGCATGCTTGCAAGTGCTTGGCTGTAAATATATCTCTTGAGCTTCATCAGCGATGTTCTGTGGACCAAAGTTGGAGGGATTTCCTCTGTGGAAGTGCAATTCTGCCAGTAACAAAGAAGCACCAAAATGTGGAGAGACCATGATCCCGAGAGGCGTCAGCTCACGTGCAGCGTGGGAATCACAGGCTAAGGCCCCCTGGGAGCCTCGGTCTCCCCCCCCTCCCCCCGCTCTCTCTGGCTCTGGCTCTGCCTCTCTCGGTAACTCTGTCTTTGAAATAAATAAAAATAAATCTTTAAAAAAAAAGATAGGTGAGCCAAAAACCAGAACATAAAGTCCAGAAAGAGATGCAAGTACCTAGAAGGAGTCCTCAAAAAATCCATATTCTGAAAAAGCTATTCGTGGATTTCATATTTTTACATGCAAATAAATTTATCTTTTAACTACATTTGTGTACACACTTTCTGAAGCACCTTCACACCAGGGATTGTAAAATCTTACTGTTTTCTAAATGTGGTCAAATATTCCCACATAGAATTGATCACCTTAAGCACATCAAATCCCTGCACATCATGGTGAAAGCATCCCTCCCATCCACGCCGCAAGTGCTTTCTCTGGACCTATCAGACGAGATCGGGCGCGTTCAGGGTGGTATGGCCGTAGACTCTCTGGACCTATCAACACTAACTCCCACTGCCCGTTTCCTGCGGCCCCGGCAACCATCGTTATACTCACTGCATCCATGAACTTGACTACTCTATGTACTTGATGTGAGTGGAATCATACACGACTTAGTCCTCTGTCACTTCAGATAACGTCTTCAAGGGTCATCCAAGCCATAAGCGTGTGTCATAATCCCCTTCCGTTTCAAGCCTGGGGAATACTCATTGCGTGCACACAACACCTTGTGCTTATCCACCCCTGCCGGTGAGTACACGCCCGCTTCCAGTTTTTGGCCATTGTGAATACTGCTGCTAGGAACACTGGCATACAAACACCTCTTGAAGCTCCTTCTCTCAGCCCTTGGGGGTCTGTCCCCAAAGTGCACCTGCCAGGTCAACAGCCATTCTAGTGTAGATTTTCTGAGGAAATCTCATTCTGTCTTCCACAGTGGCTTTGCCTACAAAAATACACAGAAGTTTCAGCTTCTCTACATCCTTGCCAACATTTGTTTCTTGTTGGTTTTCTTGAATGCAGCATAACCACCCTAATGTTTGAGAGGTGGCACAACTCAATGTGGTTTTGACTAGCATTTCCCTAATGATGACTTTTCCTATGCTGACTGGCCATGTGCGTCTCTGGTTGGTTGGTTGTTTTTTTTTTTTTTTTTTTTTTGAAGAACTATCTACTCAAGTCCTTTATCTATCTTCTTAATTTCATACTCCCCCCAGCTTTACTGAGGTAGCACTAACCAATAAAGTCACATGTATTTAAACTGTACAACATGATGTTTTGATTCAGGTATACAGTATGTAATGATTACCACTATCAAGTTAACTGATAAATCCATCACCTCACCTGTGTGGTTTTTTTTGTTTGTTTCTGTTTTTGTTTGTTTGTTTGTTTTTTGACAGGCAGAGTGGACAGTAAGAGAGAGAGACAGAGAGAAAGGTCTTCCTTTGCCGTTGGTTCACCCTCCAATGGCCGCCGCGGCCGGCACTCTGCGGCGGCGCACCGCGCTGATCCGATGGCAGGAGCCAGGTGCTTCTCCTGGTCTCCCATGGGGTGCAGGGCCCAAGCACTTGGGCCATCCTCCACTGCACTCCCTGGCCACAGCAGAGAGCTGGCCTGGAAGAGGGGCAACTGGGACAGAATCCGGCACCCCGAGCGGGACTAGAACCCAGTGTGCTGGCGCCACAAGGCAGAGGATTAGCCTAGTGAGCCGCGGTGCCGGCTCTCACCTGTGTGTTTTTAGTCTGTTTGGTGAGAATACTTGAGATTACGCTCAACCAAGTGCAAGAACCCCAACATGATTCACGCCAGTCCCCAAACCGTGCATCTATCCTCTAGCTGGAAGCTTGCACCCTTCCTGTGAACATCTCTGCTTTCACTCCACTGCCCCCAGTCCCCGACAGCCACTCTTCTACTCCCGGTTACGGCAGTCTGGCATATTTCTGAGATCCTACAAGAAAGGGATATCATTGGCTATTTGATCTTCTGTGCCTGCCTCATTTCACTTAACACCATGTCCTCAGGGTTCATTCATGACATGAAATTCCTTTGCCCATTCTTAATTGGGATGCTTGCTTTTTGTCACTGAGTTTTAGGAGTTCTTGACATATTCAGAATAGAACTCCTTGTGAGATATTCAGCTTTCAAATATTTTTTTCTCATTCTGTGCATTGCCTTTTTACTCCACGAAGAGTGCCCTTGGATGCCTAAGTTTTCAACACTGATGAAGTTCAATTGGCCTCTTTTTCTTCTATTGCCTGTACCTTGGGCATCATATCCAAGCCACCATTGCCAAGTTCAATATCGTGAAGCTTCTCCCTTAGGCTTTTCTCCTAACTTTTACAGAGTTAGCTCTTATCACCTTTACAGTTTGACACACAGATAAACTCAATTATATAACAAGTAATGCATTACATCAACAGGGGTGAGGCGCCTAGTTAATACATGGTTTTGAGACAACTGCTAACCCCCACTTGGAAATAACCAAATAAACAGTCTCACAAACCGAAACACATGACAGAAGGATTAAACACTGGATGTACAAAGATAACCACGTGTCACTGGCTATAATTCACACAACCTCTCCCTTTCCCCCAGAAAACCACTAAAGGCAGGTGGTTATCCCGCCGGTGAAGACGCTGGTTAAGGCGCAGAGGGCCTGGCTTTGATCCCCTGTGTGGCTCCTGGTTCTGCAGACAGGTCCCGAAAGGGAAAGATAAGGGCTCACGTACTCGGGTCCCTGCCACCCAAGTGGGAGACCTGGACTGAGCTCTCGCCCCCTGGCTTCAGCCTTGTCCCGGCCAGGCCCAGGTGCTGTGGGCATTTAGGGAGCGAACAGGTAGACGCATACCCACCTTCTCTGTCACATGTCTCTCTCTTTCTCTATCCCTCAAAGAAAAAAAATAAAAGTAATGGATAACATGCAAATTAAAAGGCCAGGTGCTGCTCCGCCTCCCTGGCTGGCGACGGCCACAGAGGGAGACTCCCTCCGCCATGGCTGTGCAGACGACCCGGCTCCGAGAACAGCTCTGTCAGCTGGCCAGAGCTGAGGCACTGGAATGAGGACAGTCTCTCCTCAGGCAGGTCCCGGGCCCGGGACGCCACAGACGACTCTCCAGGCAGATACAAATGACTGCAATGGAGCGCCCCAAACTGAATGTTTCCATAAACACCAAGAAACTAGGAACATGGCCAAAGAGCTGGAGGCAAATTCTTCTAAAACTTGAAAGTCAGGGATTCCCAGCACTGCTGAGTGTTTTCCAGAGTGCACAGGGAGAGCAAGGAAATGTCCCAGATTCTCTGCACAAAGGCCAGCACAGTCGCAAGCCGGGAGCACACCAGGAGCACAGACGGATGGCTTTCAGACGGAGGTGCGTGATTTTAAATCTGATGACAGCAAACAGAATTGAACAGTGCATCCGAGGGGAAGAAGGCCAACATGTGTGATGTGTGTCAGGAAGGAAGCTGGTTCCGTCCAAAGAAGCATATTAACGAAATTCATCATATTAATACAACAAAAATGAAAAAAAGCACCATTCAGTAGATACACAAAAAACATTTGCTAAAACTCAACCTCCAATCCTACGTGCAAAAATCACTCTTAGTTTAATAAGACAAGACAGCGGTGGCTATTTGGCACGGCAATGATGTCGCCTGGTACACCCATATCTCATACTGGAATGTCTGAGGGCCAGTTTCTCTTCCACTTCCAGTTCCAGCTCCTGTTAGTGCACAGGCAATGACTCAAGTTTTAGGTCCCTACTACCTACATGGTAGATCCTCATTGAGTTCCAGGCGCCTGGCTTCACACTGGCCCAGCACCAGCTGTTACAGGCATTAGGGGAGTGAACCAGCAGATGGGAGATCTCTGTCTCTCTCTGCCTTTCAAATAAAATAAAAGTAAATAAAAATATTTTTAAAAGCCTTAAAGATAAGAAAAGACAAAGATGCCCATAACCTCCAATTATATTTAAAATTATTCTGAAAATACTAGTGGGGTATGCAGAATCTTGAAAGAGCCCCAAGATCCCCACCCCCTGGGATACATGACCCAAAGGATTCCCTCTCCTTGCATGGGGGCGGGACTACAATTGTGGTGGAGGGCAGGTTCCGTATTAGGTTATGCTATCTTGCCAGTGGTGCAAGGACACATGTAGGTACCCACGCATCATATAACCACGGGACGTGCTGTGAGAGACGCACCCTTGGTGCTGGGTGCCGGGCAGTATGCGATGGTGCTCTGTGAACCACACAGAGTGCACCTACACACACCTACATCTGCCTACTACACCCAGGCTGTGTGAAACACACAGGTAGCAGAGGCGACTGATCCTACTGCCGCAACGGACACAGATCCACGTGAGACTGAATCAAGCAAAAGACACGCGGTAGACGCGGGCTGCACGAGGCTGCCATTGCTGTGATGTGGTTCGGTTTTACAGGAAACGTAAATCAAAGTACAGTAACATACAAACCAGTTAACACAGCCATGTAAGACCCGCCCAAGGCTCCCAGGCTGTGTGTAACCATGCATGTCTCACTGTCACCTGACTGCTCAGTACGATCGTGTGTTCACACCTGCACTGCCACCAACGCATGGGTACACTGTGATGGCTACGCCCCTTTTCAGCTCCATTCTAACCTACGGGTCCACTGTTACACATGTGGTCTGTCACTGGCCACGTCGTCAGTATGCACCTGCTGTATCTGATTAGGACTTGTCCCCCAGGAACTCATGCAGGACTTAACCCCAAAGTCTTCTCTGGGGTGGAAGCTTTGTGTGACTGCAGGGCTCGGGGGTGGGGTCTCTGGAGAGTGATTAGACTATTCAATTAGGATGGAGCTGCCCCCTCCCCAGCCCACATGATTAGCTCCCGGTGACTCTCTAAGGAGGGAAGAACCCCTGACAGATGGGGACAGGTACACGTGCTCCCGCCAGGGTGTGATGCAGCCAAAGGGGGCCCTTGCCAAAGCTGAAACAGACTCTTTTCCTTGTAAAGCTGGGCGGCCTCTGGTACCTCTTGACAGTAATGAAAAGTTGACTGACAGCAGAGCACAAGGCCAGTGCGTGGGTCCCAACTCAGTCTTTTGTTGAGTTCATCACAGGCGAGATTCTCCCACGTGGGCCTCGCCTGATCAAGCAAACCCTGTGTGTCTGGACCCTTCCTGATGTCAAGGATTCCACGAAGCACAAAAGTGCCTGCTGTGGCCTCGCAGAGGTGAGCTGTGCAGCCGCTGAGGGTCTCTGAGCGTCTCTGAGCGGCGCGACCTCCCCAGGCCACAGCCCGAGCCACAGGACCCCCAAAATGGGTCTGCCCACAACCCAGGGAGTCTGGAAGTGCACTCTGCGCCAGGATGCACCCAATCTCCCCTGGACTTCAGCTCCAGACCCTGAACACAGGCGCCAATTCAGAGACTCCCGACTCCTGCCCCAAGGACGCGCTGAGACAATACATTCGTGCAGTGTTAAGCTGCTGGGCCTGGGGCAGTGTGCGAGACAGCAACAGCAAATGCAAACAGCAAGCTAATAAAACTGAACACAAAGAAAGTTACAAGCACTGGGAAAGGTGCTGCACTGCACAATTATTGCCATTTGAAAATGGTGTGATTACCTCACTAGAAAACCCAAGGGAACCGACTGACTGAGAAGAAGAAACCGGAAGAATGCAAATCGACACACTGAGAAAAGTAAGAATTCAAACCGACACACTGAGACAGTCCAGAGCTGCAGGTAGGGAGGCGCTGAGCACTGATGACCCACCAGGCGCCTGCTGAGCGTCTCCACGCAGGTGCTCTGGGTCCTGCCAACCCTGGAGAGTGCACGGACTCCCGCGTCCCGGCACAGATCAGAAAGGAAAGCGCCAAGAGGTCAAGCCCCTTGTGTCCAGTGCACACAGCAGGCCGGACACTGAAGGCACAAGTTCCTGAACTACAAAACGACAGTTTTCCCAGCCCTATGCAAGCAGAGATCGGCTAGAAAAGGCACCAAAACTGAAGGTTCCCTGTGGAAGCGGTGGCGAAGAGCCAGGGTATCGCAGAACAAGCAGACCAGGTGAGATTGAGCAACAGTAAGACCAAGGAAACCTGAAACCCCTCCTAAGGCACTTAAGAGACCTCCTTAGTACCTGGGGGCATTTTTTTTCTAAAATAAAAGGACTAAAACATGCATACGGTCTATTCGATTCTAGTTAAAATACTCAAAAGGGAAAAAGAAAATTTGATGCACTAAAAAGTGAACTGGTAGCCACTTGGAAACAAATGAAACCTAAACACTATCCCAGTCCTGGCAATAAAATAAATTCCAGAGGAATCAAACAGCAAAAACATAAAATGTGAATGTTCTAGATGAATAGGGGATGCATTCTTCAAACAAACTTGGAAAGCCGGCCAGCCACTGAGGCATGACAGAATCAGGAGTCATACTATAAACGATTAATGGGTCTCAGATTTTCAAGTGCATATATTTTCAAATCACTGCTGTGTGGCAGACTGAGTCTGGGTTGTCAGTTGCCCTTGTCTAAATCAGAAACACAGGTCTGGCCGGCGCCCTGGCTCACTAGGCTAATCCTCCGCCTGTGGCGCCGGCACCCCGGGTTCTAGTCCCGGTTGGGGCTCCGGATTCTGTCCCAGATGCTCCTCCTCCAGTCCAGCTCTCTGCTGTGGCCCGGGAAGGCAGTGGAGGATGGACCAAGTGCTTGGGCCCTGCACCCGCATGGGAGACCAGGAGGAAGCACCTGGCTCCTGGCTTCGGATCAGCGCAGCACGTCCACCGTAGCGGCCATTTGGGGGGTGAACCAAGGGAAGGAAGACCTTTCTCTCTCTCTCTCTCTCTCTCTCACTGTCTAACTCTGCCTGTCCAAAAAAAAAAAAAAAAAAAAAAAAAAAAAAAAAGAAGCACAGGTCTGTGCCTTTGGCCTATGATGCCTAAGCCGCCCCTGCGGGAGGGGTGGAAGACCCATTCTTACCCTGACATTCACCGGGCCCGGGACTTACTGGGTGGTGCTGGAGGAAGTGGTACACGCCAACACGTGCCCAAGGCTGTCAGATGCCCCCATGTGCCCTCGCCTTCTCATCCCAGGGGCCACCGCTCCACAGCCTCAGCCCTAGAAAGGGCACAGGGCACAGACCCTGCAGTGGAGCCAAGTGGAGCCACCAGACCTGCATGCCACCATCCACCAGTGGGTACAGCAGCAGCTTTTATCTAACACTATTGTGGCAAGAGCCAACAAACCTATTTGTGGTTTTAAAAAATGAACAAAGTCAAAGACGACTTTCAAGTGGAAAAAGTATTTATAATACATAGAATAGAAGAAAGGCTGATTTTCTTAATTTACAAAGAGTTCATATAAATTGGTAAGAACAAAACATCTATATACTATGAAAAGGATGTCCATTTTAATGGAATCTAAACATACAACAGGAGGTTTAAATATACCCTAATATTGTAAAATCAAGTCAAAACAATATGATAAATAGTCCCATCTATCAGACTCAATATTTGGGGAAGTTTTTATGAAAGCCAGTAGTGGCAAAGGGCCTGGGGAGGGGAGAGTCCTTTCTAGACATCACTGTGTTGATATAATTTGATGGATTCTCTGTTGGGGAGCAATTTCTTAATATCCCTCAAAATTAAGGCGAGCGCAAGTGATTCTCACCGTGAGGCTGTAGCTCCTGGCGACACTAGCATTAGTGTAGCGAGAGTGTCTGCTGCAGAAACCTGAACCAGTGGGTGGCAAACAGCGGCTAGTTAAGTAAAGCCTGATGGTTCCGTTCATCGTGAATACACACATTCTGAACTTTGAGGGAGAAGTGTTTATGACAATATGGAGTGATCGCGGAGAGAAGTAACTGACGAGCAAGACGTAGCCTAGCTGGCATAAAAGGATTCCCATTGGTGTAAACAAACAAACAAACAACATGGAGAGATGTTGGCTCCATATGCAGATTTCTCTCCAGAAGGAGGCACAGGACACTTAACCATGAGAAAATGACTTAGGGAGGAGAGGGACATGCAGTTTTCTATAAAACTAAACTTTAATTTGTGTATGTAGTATATTTTGCCTATTTTAAACCAGGCATACCATTCGAAACTCCAATTCCACTTCTAAGAATTTCCAGCATTAACCAAGGGGCTTTTTATCATTTTGAAAACTCGGAAACGACTCCGGTGCTCAGCAGGAGGGAGCTGCGTGTATTTACTGGGTTCTTCCCGACCGCTGCCATTAAATCAGGTTACGGAACACTTACCATCACGTAGAAATGTGCACTCCGCATAAAAGAAGCTACAAAACGGTCTGGAAGGTGAATGACTTCCCTTCTGTCGCCTAAGTAACTACAGACACCAACACACATACAAAAAGCCCAGCCCCTGTGTTCTCCAGACAGTGGGATTTGGACGTCCTCCCTGGACTTTTCTGTTTTCTGTGCTTTGTAAGAGGCAAAAACACAGCATCAAGACTCCAAAACAAGGCCAGCGCCACGGCTCACTAGGCTAATCCTCGGCCTGCGGCGCTGGCACCCCAGGTTCTAGTCCCAGTTGGGGTGCCGGTTCTGTCCCAGTTGCTCCTCTTCCAGTCCAGCTCTCTGCTGTGGCCTGGGAAGGTAGTGGAGGATGGCTCAAGTGCTTGGGCCCTGCACCCGCATGGGAGACCAGGAGGAAACACCTGGATCCTGGTTTCGGTTCGGTGTGCCGCGGCAGCCTAGTGGCCATTTAGGGGGTGAACCAACGGAAAGGAAGACCTTTCTCTCTCTCTCTCTCTCTCACTGTCTAACTCTGCCTCTTAAGACAAGGAGGCACGGCGGGGTCAGTGCGCACTGATTCCCACCAGGGCTCCCCATCACAGGAGGTCAGCGCGACAGGCTGAACAAACCCCGGTGCTTGTACTGCCAGGGCCGTGGGCTTCAGGACAGACGTGGAGGGGCCCTGGAATCCTAACAGTCCTGATCGTAGGGCGCAGGAAACGTGCATCCAGGCACCAGGATGCGGATCTGAGGCCACAGGCAACTGACCCACAAGGTGTGTGTGGCAGTGGGGAGCCTGGTCTGCCAGAAAGATGCCAGCCAGGTGCTACCAGCAATTCTCTGACTCCGGCGGGGAGTAAGGAGAATGCCAGCCAGCAGCTCGGTGCATTCCCAGGTCTCTGCTCCCTCCCTCTCAATCCAAGGTAGGAAAGAAAATGCAGTGCAGAAGATCCCTTGGTCTGTTTGGAAAAGAATACCATTTGCAAATCACTTTTATTTTTGTCTTCCTGAAGTCTCCTCTTTGCACAACAATAAAAACAATGGAATTGTTGATATAGAACATTAATTCCATTAAAATCACATTATGTGTAATGAAAAGCTATCCGAGCATAATTATGCAAGCAAATTCACAGACCCAAATCAACTTTTAAATCCACTGGAATTACAATAGGAACGGAACCTGTCTGGGAGACAAATTGCTCTTTCATTTCCACATGATTGTGAGTAAAGCCCCCCCCCATACTAGTACTAATGTTATAAACTATAGACTATTTATGCAAACTCCAAATCCAGGACTGGTCCCTAAAAGTGCCTTTGCCTGAGTTTCCGCAGAGCCATCCTGTTCTCAGGGCCAGAGGCTGTGTTCCCAGGGGTCTTCCAAACACAGCCCAAAAACACCTTTCTTCTAGGAATCCCCCCCCCCCCCGCCTCCTATCCCCAAGCCCAGGGCCCAGCTGCCTAGACCCCAAGGCCCCCTGAGATCATGCACTCTGGCACTGGCTTGTCCCACCTGGGGGCTCTGCTCTGCAGCCCGGGGCTGGCCTCCCTCCCGCGGGCAGGTGCTGCACACGGGTGCCCCACTCTCCTGCCCTCCGTTCTCATGGCAGACACTTGAGTGCAGATCAAGTCTTCTCTCCTTGAACTTGCTGAGGCTCTGAGAGAGGCAGAGGGTGAGGGTCATCAGCAGAAAAGGGCCCAGGGCCAGGACGAGGGCCAGGGTCAGGGTCAGGGCCAGGGCCAGGGCCAGGGCCAGGGCCAGGGCCAGGGCCAGGGGGCCTCGATGCTTGTCCTGCTCTGCCTCCCGTGGGTGCACAGGGGCCACCTCCACTGGTGACTGTCTGGGTTGAAGCGACACAAATGGAGCAGGGACTCCTAGGTCAGTGGACATCATCTACGTCCACTCTTGAGTTTGGCCACTTTGAGGACCCAGGATAGAGCTCGGGTTCCTGGACAACTCCTGCCACGCTGGTGGCCTGCAGGGAACCAAGCGGCCCTGGACTCCGCCGCTGTGGTCTCCCTTGGCCAGTCCTCTCCCCTCGCCCTGCTACAGGGGTGACGGGTCTCCAAAGGAAGCAAGGGCTGGAGGGTGGGATGGACGCCCGGTCCTGAATCCCATGGACTCCACGCCGCCGTGGGGAGGTCCTGGACACCTGGTCTAAATCTGGCCTCCCCTAGCCCTCTGTCCTGGAACACTTCCTGTATCAGACTCAGTCCTGCTCCCTCCCCTCCCCTCCCCTCCCCTCTGGGTGCTACAACCCGGCTTCTGCTCCGGGTGCGTGGTTTCTTCCCTTCCATCTTTCTGGTCTTTTCTGTGCCTTGTCAGAAACCCTCTCAGCCTCATCTTTCAGATTTCTGAACTCTTCCATTTGGAACGTGTTGAAATAGCAAAGCGGAAAAGGAGAACATTCAATCCCTCTGCTTAACGCGTCACCTTGATTTGCGATTTCCCCTGGTTTGCTTCATCGCTTTTTCTTTGCCTTTTTTGAGATAAATTCCAGACATCACAACACTTCACCTCTGAATTTTTCAAAATGCTAGCTACAAATTTAGGACTTTTTTTTCTGTACAATCACAAAGCTCTCGCATATCTAAGCACTGCCAAATATTAATAAAACATGTTCATATGATCCAATACCCAGTCCTTATTCAAATTTCCCAGAATGTCCCTAAAATAATGTCTTATTGATTTGTTCAGCTGAGGCTCCTAAACCTAGTAATCTGGGATGTATATACATGTTTTTTTTTTTTTTTTAATTTTTTTTTATTTTTTGACAGGCAGATGTCGCTCCCCCTCTTTGTGGAGGAGCAACACTAAACCCTGCCTAGGTTTCATATCCGAGTCACGGCACCATTATGTCGTTCCCCGTCTTCGCAGAGGAACGACACAGGACCCTGCACTGTTCTTTTGTCTGCTTGGCCCTCCCCGGGTTTGCTGCTGGTTCTTCCCGGGTTGGCTACCGACCCTTCCACCTCCGTGGAAGGGTGGTTCCCCCTGCCACTTTTCCCCACTTCCGCGGGGGAGCGGCACACCGCCGGCCGGCTCTCTCAGGGGCTGCACAGGTGTTCCTTCAGATAGATGTTCCCCCTAGATGTTCCTGGTGCATGTTGTCTCTCTCCTCCTTTATAGTCCTCTTCCACCAATCCCAACTCTGCTACCCACATGCTGAGTGCGCTGCTCTCCTCCAATCAGGAGCAGGTCCTACAGTTTATTGGTTGAACTGGAGGCAGCTGTGTAGAAGCTGTTTCTCCCTTCTCAGCGCCATATTGTGGGAGAGCAGATGCATAGAATAAGTCTTAATTCCAGTAACTTAGTCTAGTCCGGGTTGCTCCCCACAGGCAGAGTGGACAGTGAGAGAGAGAGACAGAGAGAAAAGTCTTCCTTTGCCGTTGGTTCACCCTCCAATGGCCGCCGAGGCCGGCGCACCACGCTGATCTGAAGGCAGGAGCCAGGTGCCTCTCCTGGTCTCCCATGGGGTGCAGGGCCCAAGCACTTGGGCCATCCTCCACTGCCTTCCCTGGCCACAGCAGAGAGCTGGCCTGGAAGAGGGGCAACCGGGACAGAATCCGGCGCCCCGACCAGGACTAGAATCCGGTGTGCCAGCTCCGCAAGGCAGAGGATTAGCATAGTGAGCTGCAGTGCCAGCCATGGTTTTAATTTGTTAATTAGCTCTGGGTTTTCAGCGTATATTTTAGCCAGTGTGGGTCTGGGTTTCAGAGGATGCAAGGACTTGAACACAATTGCATTTTCCCTTCTTCATCCCATCACACCGCTCACTCTTTGTTAAGACAACCAGACTTAGAAGTCCACACGGCTGTTAAGTCCCTTTTGATAATTTAAAATTTCCACCTTCAGGGCACTGGCTCTGTTCTCCCGTGATTTCACCAACTCCGGCTGCCAGCTGCTCGGTTCCAATGGCTGAAGGTGACGGGCAGGTGACTGTCCTGGCCCTGAGGTTCCAGGCCCTGCTGCATCTCGGAGCACGTCTTCTTCTCTTTCCGGAACACCCCAGGCTGCTCACTTGTCCCCAGGTCTAAAGAGCAGCTCCTCTGGACCAAGGCTGGCGCCCCCCACGCGTCCCCTGGGAGCTGGCAGAGGCTGCGGTGGCGTCCAGGCTCTTTCCCTGCAGGCTGGTTGAGCCTCCTTCCTGAAAACCGCGTGTCCCACCTGGCGGCTCCGGCTCACAACCTTGAGCCCTCCTGTTTGCTTTCCCTGCATTCCTTCCTGCATACGTGGGCGCATCCCTACAAGACTCAGTTTGGATTCGCTTGCCTTAGCGCTGCAGAGAAATGCAATTGCAGAAAGTGGTTCATAGCCGTTATCCATATTCCCACTAAATGAGGGTCTTTTTGCTTTTTACTTGTTAAACTTCACACTTGGTGAAGGCCTTTTTACTGTAATGCAAATTTAAAGTATGTTATCCCAAAAACAAAGAAAGAAAGGGAGAAGGAATGAGGGAGGGAGGAAGAGAGCATGAGGGAAGGAGGGAGGAAGCATATATGTTCTTAGAATTTTATCTACAGGGGCTGGTGCTGTGGCACTGCAGGTTAATGCCCTGGCCTGAAGCGCTGGCATCCCATATGGGTGCCGGTTCTAGTCCCGGCTGCTCCACTTCTGATCCAGCTCTCTGCTATGGCTGGGGAAAGCAATGGAAGATGGCCCAAGTCTTTGGGACCCCGTACCCGTGTGGGAAACCCAGAAGAAGCTCCTGGCTCCTGGCTCCAGATCAGCACAGCTCCAGCTGTTGTGGCCAACTGGGGAGTGAACCAATGGATGGAAGACACCCCCCCACCCCCGCCTCTGCTTCTCCTCTGTGTAGCTCTTTCAAATAATTAAATGAATCTAAAAAAAATATATTCCATCTACAAACCACATTGAATCTGTTAAAAACTAACTAAAAATTCAAATTAAAAAACTTTTTTCAAAAGTAGAAGTTGTTGTGGTTTTCATGTGTGTCCCAGACACGGAGAACAAACTGGCTCACACCATGTGCGGCCCTACTTCCTGCACGGGCTGCTCTGCTGGGAGCCACAGCCTTCAGACAACCGAGCCCTGGAGACGGCAGGCTTCGGCAGACAGACCCCACGTGTGCCTGGAACTGCTCTGTTACAGACGCCGAGGCCCATGGGCACCCAGCATGCTCACCGCAGTGGCTGGAGGGGCCCACACCCGATGGCTGCCTTCCTTCCCTGCCGCCACCCCTCACCCCACTGTGCTCCCTGCCTCCTTTACCCGTGGGGACACATCCCAGGGCCCCTGCAGATGGCACCCAGCCTCTACACAGACCAGGCTTTTCCTGCACAGATACCAATGATAAAGTTTAATTTATAAATTAGGCACAGTAAGAGATGAACAGCAGTAACTAACAGTAAATTTAACCAAGCCTATTATTTCTGGAATGTTCTATTTGGTGGTTTTGGATCACTACTGACTGCAGATAAGGAGACCATGGAAAGTGTAATCATGGCTACGGGGGGAACTACAGCACCGACAGTGTCACCCTGGGCCTGGTTTCAGTCCCTGCTTTCCGGGTAACCCAGGCTAAGGACACACATCCCTGAGAGCCGGGCACCGTGCTGCACACACAGCTGTATAGCCCATCTGCATTCACGGCAGGACAACTGCATCGGCCACTGTTAACACCCGTGCTTCTGCCAAAGAACCAAGAACGCCTGGCCTGTTTCCAGCTCTCCCTGCCGGGCACTGTTAGAGCCGTGTGCACACCGTGCACACCGTGCACACGAGCAGGAGTTTCTGAAGGTACGCGGGGAGCAGCACTGTGGTCAATGCGTACAGAAATGTTCGGCCACAGAAAAGAAAGCCCAGTCGCCTTCTGCGGCGCTCTAGGCTGTTTCCACCAATTTCCACCCAAACCAGGAGTCTCCCTGACCCACAGTCTGTCCAACTTCCTATTTCCACACCGCCAACCTCCTTAATTATGACCGTCCATCAGACGAACATGGCTTCTCTCTGTAGCTTAAATCTGCACAACCAGGATTTCCCGAGCAACTTCTTATGTTCGCTGTCTTCTGTAAAATGCCCTCTTGTCCACTTCTCTACTGCAGTGTGCATTGAGCCTACAGATTCGCAGGAGGCACAATCATCCATGGCAAGCGTCTCCTTCCAGTTGTCTTACTTACATCACGGTGGCTTTTGATTTTTTTAAAAAGTTTATTTAAATGTACTTACACTTATCAAACAGAGTTCTTAGCTTTGGCATTCTTGCATATTGTTTGAGAAATTCTTCCCAAACCTATGGTGAAAAAGTATTATTCTCTTCCATGCCGCATTTTGTTCCGCAAGCGCTAACATATGGCCTCTCATATTCAGCCTTCAAGTCGCCTGCCACTGATCAGCTTATGTGGACAGCCAGTGGGTCCAGCTCCACGTCCAGGAGGGTCCCTCTGTTCTCCCTCTCACCAGCCACGCCGCCTCCACCAGGCGCACTGTGTTCTTCTGATTGATCTGCCCACCCTGGCACCCACTGTACTCTACCCCTGGAAACAGTCTCGACACTGGGGAACCTAAGTTCCCCCAACTTCTTCAGGTGTCTCTTGGCTTTTCGCAGCCTAAAGCTCCTTCATATAACTTCATATGCAATTGTGTTGCGAAAGCTCTCTATCCCCTCAAAAAAATAAATCCTGTTTGGACTTCTAATGGAACAACCAAAGTGAATGTGGAAAAAAATCATCTTGACAAGGTCAGGTCCGCCTACCTCTGTGACCAGGGTACGTCTTTCCATTTATGTAGGTTCTTATTTAATATCGCTCAACAACACGCTCTACTTTTCTGCATATACAATCTGCATGTTTTTGTTAGACCTATTTCTAGGTTTCTTATTTTTGTGCTATTGTAAATGATGCCTTTTAAAAACTTCCTGTTGCCGAGATATAAAACTGTGATGGATCTTTGGCATTTTTATCTTTTAACTAAGCACCTTGCTAAATGCATTATGTCCAGTGGTCTGCTGGTAGATGTCTTATTCCTAAAAGGGGAGACTGCCAATGTTTCTCCATTAAAAATTAAATTCTTCTGTTAAGTTTGTGTATGGGTGAGTTCTTTGTTAAAAAATGTGTCCACTATTCTGAGTCGTCACATGCGCAGTCTCTCGTCAACCTTTTGCTCTCTTGTGTGTATCCATAATTACATCTTCTTTCCATTCATAATGGTGGTTATTTGTACCTTTTCTTCTTTATTCTGACTCAGAATACCTTTCCAATCGTTCGATTTTCAAAGAGCTGCCTTGTGGTCTTGTGGAGCCTCTTTATTATAGCTTTGTTTCCCATTTCATTAATTCCTGTTGTCTCTGCATCCCTTGAATTTGTTCGTTCCCCTTCTCCTAACTTGAGCACTCGGTTCACTCATTTTCAGTCTCTCTTCTTCCCAAGAACCTAAGGCTATTAACTTTCATTACAATTTCTCCTTTGACTAATGAATTATTAAAATACCTTTTTTTAAATTTCCAAATACATTAGGGCCATTTATCTTTTTGTGACTGGTTTCTAACTTAATAAAACTGTGGTTAGAGATAGTGTTCTATTTGACATTCATTCTTCAAAGTTTATGGATACTCGCTTTATTATTCAGTACGTGACCAACTTTTTAAAATATTCCATGTTCAAGCTGCAGAACTCTGTGTATGTCAATTACATCAACCTCGTCCGTTGCACTCTTCAAATTATTTCATTATTTTAAATTTTCTCTCTGGTAGATGCATCAATAACTGATACACACTGAAATTTCCCTCTTGCATGGCAGATTGATCAACGTTTATCTCCAAGTCGATCCATTTTTTTCTTCATAGACTTAGCAGCTATTTAACTAGGTGCACATAGTGTAAAACTGCAGGTTTGGTGTTCGTAATGAGCCTCTCCCTAACAAGGCTTTTTAAACTTAGAGTCCGTCTTGTCTGCTAGTACTACAATTCTGCCAACGTTCTTTTTTTCGAGGTCTGCCTAGTTTATCTTTTATACTTTTTACTTTCAACCTTCCCACTTCATTGTGTTTAAGGCACGTCTCTTGAAAGAACATATAACCAGGCTTTGTTATCCAGGCTGATCTGACAGTCTGTATTGGTTTGCCCCCGTGTACACGCATTGAAATCATGGAAATATCTGGAATTATTTCTTTGGGGGTTTTAATATTATGTATCTCAGTTTTTCCTGTTTTTGTCTCCTTTATTTTTATTGAAATATTTTAATTTCATTTTCTCTTTCTGCCAACTTAGAATTTATGCAGTTTTGTAGGTTTTTTTTTTTTTTTAGTGATTTCACCCTAAAATGCTGCCACTCGTATATATTCTAAAAGGTCCGAGACTGAACAAGCGGACCCTCCCCCTCCCAAGTGCTAGTCAGCCAGCCTTCCAGGCTGCTGTGATGCCAATTTTCTGAAATCTCACCTGGACACCTGGATCGCCACTGCACCTGTCCAGTCTTCTTTACACCGCCCCCTTCCCCCGTTCTGGACACACAGGTGACACTGCCTCACTCTGCTGGCCACTTCTTTGTTAACGAGTTAAAGGGAAACGGACTGAGTGCGGACCGCTCTTGGTCCTGTGTTAGTCGGCTTGGTGGTTTCACCCCTTGTGTTTATATCCGTAACTCCCAGTTCGGTTCAGAGTTTCTCAAAGACATGTATCTTGTGAGGCAGATAATTCTTCAGTCTCTCCTACCCCACTGTCTGTTTCTCCGGAATTTTTATCCAAGCCACGGTACTAAAAATCTCTAATTTCCAAAGTACACTACGACCAATGTTCAGAGGTCACAGCCCCTGTGGATAAACCCACTCTTTCCCCTCTTCCAACCAAACTCTGGCACAGATTTAACCTTTGCCTGGACTTTCTAAGATGATAACAGCCGAGGAAAATACAAAAGGAGCGAGGAGCACCTGGCTCGCCACCCAGAGCAGAAGGCACAGGGCAACTCAGCCAGAGACTTCCGGTGGTCACCCCAGTAAACATCAGCTCCCTTCCAGGTGTTCAAGGACACAGAGCAGGAAACCGACGCCCACACGAAGGCGCCTGCCCCTTCAGTGCCACCCAGTGCCCGCGAGGTTTGCACAGGTGCAACTCCACGCTGAACCGTGGCTGCTGTGAACTCCCAGGCTACCGTTTGAGTTAAAAAAGAAACTTTCGCAGGGCTCAATGGATGCGTAGAATACCTCGCGGATACAATTCATGGCTCCTTTCCATATAAATCATCTCAAATCAAGACTGGATTTTCTCCAATAGCTGCAGTCGGAAAAGAACAGCTATGAACATACAGGCAGTCCCGGCTCCTTTAATTTCATTTTCTGCAAAACTCTGCAATTCTATTTTTAATATTTGATTACACCTCCACACAGCTAGATTCCGCAAAAGCAATTATGTTTTGCTCAGCAAAAAAAAAAAAAAAAAAAAAAAATCAGAATGCAATCCTATGTGGCATACTAACAACTGTAAGAATAGAAGCAATTTAGGACATTTTAGAATAATGATTGGGATAATTTATTCAGAATTTCCAGCAAACATGCTTTGAAGACTCACTGTTGGGGAGTGTACTCAAAGTCTACGCGAGGCGCTACACAAACTCACAATGCACCCAGAGCCCGATATTTTATCAAAATATGAATAACAGCGCTACTAAGACCCCGAGCTTTAGCCAATACACCCGCTCCCCAGGGTTCCCGGCACACAAGCAGCAGTCCACCCATGTGCCTGTCTGCGGCAGGGTTCAGTGGGGTTGTCCAACAGCAGCGTCTCCAGCAAGCACAACAGGAAAAGCTCAATGCAATACAGAAATCAACTTTTTTCTTTTTTAATATCCTATTTATGTGTTTATTTATTGATTTGAGAGGGGGAGAGAGAGACAGGAAGAGAAAAGCTCTCATCCAAGAGTTCACTCCTCACACGCCCGCAATGGCCCCAGGCTGGGGACAAAGCTGGGGGCCAGGAACTCAATCCGGTCTCCCACGTGGGAGGCAGGAACCCAAATGGTTGAGCCAGCGTTGCCGCCTGCCGGCTCTGCATTAGCAGGAGGCTGGAATGAGGAGTGGAGCCGGGGCTTGAACCCAGGCACCCTGGAACAGGAGGTGGACATCTTAACTTCTCAGCCGCAATGCCCATCCCCAGATCAACTCTCCGAAAGCAGCAGACAGTAACGAAACGCAGAGGAGCTCCAGGGAAGAATGAATCTCACTCCAAGAGAGGGGCTGAACTCTGCAGCGGTTTCCCCTGGAGGTGTTGGTCAATTCTGGCTGCAGGCAGGAGCCCGAGAACCCTGGCTTTGCAGTGATGGAAACCAGGGCTCGGGGAGACCCAGCAGGCCGCAGGTGGGGCTTGGGACTGTTTTCAAACTGACGGTATGAGACTTAAATCTTAATTTTAAAAAACCACTTAGGAGCAGCTTCATGAAGGGGCTGACACTGTGGCACTGCAGTTTAAACCACCGCTTGCAATGCTGGCAACCCGTATTAAAGGGCTGGTTTGTGTCCCAGCCGCTCCATGTCCACACTCGATCTTAGCCAAAAGGCCGAGAAGCGATTCCACTCCCCGACCTCCTATTAATGCACTGGGAAAGCAGAGGACGATGGCCCAAGTACTTGGGTCCCTACCACCCAATGAAGACCTGGATGGAATTTCTGGATCCTGTTGCAGGCATTTGGGGAGTGAACCAGCAGAAGGAAGATCTGTCTGTGTCTCTTCCCCTATCAATTATTAGTCTGCCTTTCAAATAAATAAATAAATATTTTCTGTATAAAGAAGGAAAGAAGCATGAAGACAAAGATTATAATTGGAAAACACAAGAATGAGATGCTGTGAAGAACACAAAAGACCCCCATTTGAAAACTGTGAAAGGCCCAGCAGGGGCAAGCTGAAGCCCACCAGGCCGCAAACCAGCTGAGTCAGTACTGTCCCCACCTCGTTTAAGGTTTATGGGCACCAGATAACCCAGACAATGAAGCTGGCTAACCAACTTCAAAATAACTAGAGTTACTGTGCCCAAGAAAATGGAGAAGATGGACAAGACAAATGGAAAGAATTTCACTATAGAGAAAATATGAAACTAAAATATATAATATCCAGAATTAATAACTCAATCTGTAGATTTAATAGCAAATGAGACACAGAGAAGATAAGACTAGCAAATCAGAAGCTAAGTCAAAAAACAATACCCAGGAGCCAGCACTGTGGCGTAGCGGTTATAGCTACCACTGGTAGTGCTGGTACCCATACAGGCCATGGTTCGAGTCCTGGCTGCTCCACTTCCAATTCAGCTCCATGCTAATGCACCTGGGAAAGCAGTAGAGGATGGCCCAAGTCCTTGGGCCCCTGCACCCATATGGAAGACTAGAAGAAGCTCCTGGCTCTTGGCTTCGCATTGGCACAGCTCCAGCCATTGCGGCCAACTGAGGAGTGAACCAGCAGATGGAAGACTTCTCTCTATTTCTCTCTCTCTGCCTCTCCTTCTCTCTGTGTGTTAACTATGACTTTCAAATAAATAAATCTTTTAAAAAAAAAAGAAATATAGGACATAATGAAAGCACCTCGTGTGTGTGATTCAAGTCCCAAGACAGAGCAAAAAGAGAAGACGGTAGAAGAACTGACGGCTGGGCTTTCTAAAACAAACAAAACATCCAATCTCTCATTGTCCAAGAAGTTCAGCGAAGCCAAACTGCCTCATTCCACAAACAAGGAGAAACACACACACACACACACACACACACACACACACACAAAGAGAGGGGAGTATTTCCCAGAGCAGCGAAGAGTGGAAGTGGACACACACGCATCACCTCCCCAACACCGTAACAAAAAGTCTGCAGCCAGTTTCCACAGAAATGATGAGCGGTGCCCTTTAAGTCCCGAGAGAAGACAACTGCCAACTCGGAATTCCAGCGCCAAACAGCGTCCTTCAAACACGAAGGTGAAATAAAGGTTTCCTTTCGACAATCTAAGCAGCACGTGTCACCAGCAAACCTCTGCCAAAGGAAGAGAAAGATGACCCCGAGGAGCAGCCAGGAAGCAGGGAGGAATAAAGATGGACGGGAGGGATGGCGGATGTCCACCGCTGCTTTGGAAGCTACGGAGACGGGCACGTGGTCCTGACTTAGCAGGACGGAGAGAGATGAGGCCCAGGGCACTGACCACAGCAGCAGGGACAACCACGTTGTGCGCACCCCAGATCCACAAAGGATCACGCTACGGCAAGGGGGACACCATCCAGAAGGGAGAGGACCACGGAACTCCGAGGAAGGGGGAGTCCGAGACGGGACCTGCACCCGCAGGGATGCCACTCAGCAGCTCAATGGGAGCCACGGGTCCGAGGGCTCCGGAGGGCCCCAGTGTCTTAGGATCTCAGCACTCTGCCTTACCATGGATGGCAGATGCATGGCACGCGGAAAGCAGGCAGGCTCCTGGGAGCTTATGGCTGCTTATTCAAGTTGTTTTTAAAAAATAACTCAATGCATAACAACTTGACTTTGGCACTGGCAGGCTTCTGAGCTAAGAGGTCTCAGCCAGCTATGAATAAACAGACAGCCGAGGGGCCCGCATTCAGAAGCCAGGGGCTAGAGCTTGGATGTGGTCAGAGTGCACCCCTGTAGAGTGTCCTGGGCTGGAGGCTGGGTTCTCGGTGTGTGGGGGGGTGCAGCCTGCAGCAGGTGTGGTTTACTGAGAGGTCCTCAGCTCAGCTGGGGGCCTTGCCCTTATAAGGGACTGTGGGACCCAATCTCTCTCTCAGTCTTGCGATGCAATGTCTCACTCCTGTATACACTCCTGCCACTGTGGCGCCAGAGCCTGCACTATGCTGTCTGAACTTTCAGCCCCCAAAACTGGGAGCCAAGTTTCATTGTAGTAACAAAAAACCCTCTTTGCTTCAATAATAGAACAATTAGAGAAGAAGGCTAAAACAAGGACAGGGATTTTTGAAAACAGATTCTCCCTTCCTTCTCCCTAGCAGAATTCCGATGGATTACTCCCCCAAGAGCTCACAGCAGGAGGTCCGGAGCATGGGGACCGACCAGCACCAGTTCACACTACAGGAAGATGAACTGAGAGAAGACACGCTGAGCCTGACCCTACCATGCCCTCGGCCTCTGCCACTTCTCTTTAGATGAAACCAATGCAGGATGCACTCCAACAAAACCAGGAAGCTAAACCAGATCAGGAAGACGAGATACAAAAGTTGAACCAGTGTCATCCAGAGATGACAACCAGGATGATAGCTGTGCAGGAGGCCCAGAGAAGGAAATGAGGTCTCCAAGGAGAAATGGAAACAGAGAGATCACCTGCTAGGACTGACCTTGTGCAGAACTTTACTGAGAAGCTTCTGAGAGAAGACATACTGATGAAGTCCATGAAAAAGCAAGGCAAGTGTCAACTTCAGGAAAACCAAATGTAAAAGTCAGGCAACAACTGCACAACTCTGTCAGGCTCTGCCATGAATGATACTCACAGGCAGGGAAACGTAATCCTAAATACTGATTCAGCCAGGCTTGTAACACACCCACTCTGCAGGGTGAAGAAGGGGAAACAGAGGAGATGGCGCCATAGAAAGCTAAATTTCCTCTGTCCGAAAGAGACCTCTAAAGTTCTGTCTACAGCTGGTAAATCAAACACAGAGAGATCTGCATTCTGTTTGAAATGGGGAGAAATGGCAAGTGCCAGCAAAATGAGCTCCAAGTCCAAAGCAGTTGCCTCCTGGCAACTTGCAACAGGGACACACTGGGCTTTGCTGCCTGCTCCTCGACTCCTTTAACTATGTCCTTATCTAATCAGATGATACAAAAATTCATTTGAAAAAGAGGTTCAGGTGAACAATTTTCCTCTTAATAACACAGAACTTGCAGTGTTCAAGCCGCATAAGTAACACCAACATCTACAAAACCTTTGGGAAAACAGCTGATCCTTTTACATTTAATTTTTTAATGTGGACTTTACTCTCCTAAATTATGCTGAAACTCCCTAACGTTCCCATTTTTCACAGCACCGCAGGGAAAAGCAAACCTTATGTTTCTTCCCCCAAAACACCAAAAGGATTAAGGCGAGCTAATTTCTTCAATTATTATTTCATGAGTAATGGACGCTAAGGGCTGGACAGCAGCCAACATCACGCCGGACGCTGAAGCTGGCATGGCGGAGGCTGAGCAGCTCTGAGCAAGACACCGCTCACAAGGAAAAGGACCCCACACCCCTGCCGTCCACCTGTCAGGGGAGTTCAGACTGCTGTGACCGTCTGAGAGGGCCTTGTAGGACTGAGCCTAAGGCCTTTCCCTGGAGGGGAGGGAAGCGTTAAGCTTTTGGACTTGAGAGGAGGAAACTGCAGGAAACTGGAGCCTGGAGGGGAGAGTGAGCAGGTTCCTGCGTTAAACGAGGGAAGAGTGGGAGGGACAGACCCCTGGCGGCACCAGGCAAAGGCTCTGGAGCTCGGGAAGCTGTTTTTCTCTCTGCTGCAGCTTCCTCAGCAATCGCTAGTAAATCTGTTTCAAAAACGCTATCTGTACGAGCAGACCAGGGTGGAGGGAGGGTGACAGGGACTCACAGAGGCTCTGTGAAATGGCAGGTTTAGGGAAGGGTGGAGCAGTGTCGAGATGGCCCCCCAGCCATGGCACCAGGGGCACAGGATCCACGCAAGAGAGAGGGACCATGTGGGACAGGGTGGCCAATGGAACCAGTGCCGTCCCCGCCGCTGCACCAGCTCTGGCCTGGGAGGGCTGGAGGGAGCAGAACGGGACCCAAGATGCACAATCCAGTGGATGACCTGGGGCTGGGAGAGAGCGTGGGGAAGTGTTTCCTACAGTAGACCGGTTTCTCCAGGAAACACAAACAGGAGGGTTCTGCAGCCAACGAGATCTGAAAACACAGCTGGTAACCTCCGTGCAGTCACCGTGCACGGCAGAGCAGCAAACGCTGGCCACTTCCGGACATCACAGACGGGGGGGATTCAGCCCTGAAGAATCCAGGCCTTCTCCGATGTCACCTTGGAATCCAATTTTTAACATTTTTTAAAGAGTTACTTATTTATTTGAGAGTCAGAGTTACAGAGAGAAGGAGAGACACAGAGAGAGATCTTCCATTTGCTGGTTCACACCCCCAAGTGCTACAACAGCCAGGTTGAAGCCAGGAGCCAGGAGCTTCAACCAGGTCTCCCACATGCGGCAGGGGCCCAAGCACTAGGGCCATCTTCACTGCTTTCCCAGGCCATAGCAGAGAGCCGGATAGGAAGTGGAGCAGCCGGGAATCGAACCAGCACCCATATGGGATGCCGGCACTGCAGGCAGATGCTTAACTTACTACACCACAGCCCTGGCCCCATTCCTTTTTTTTTTTTAACTAAAAAATACACTTAACAGCTTGTGTAAGTATCCATTCATGGAACATACTATAGGAAGTGCCAGAATAAGAAACTTCAGAGGAATTTCTTTTTCTGACCACATAAATAATATATACTCAACTCGTTAAATTTAGATAACATGAAAAATTATAGAGAAAAATGTGAAATTCACCCATAATACCACACACAGAAATAAATCAATGGCAATCTTTAAGTGTATACCCAGATTTTTCTCTATTCAGTTCATTTGATTTTTTTAAACAAGACTAGGCTCATAGTACATACTTTTTCATTTAAATTTTATTTGAAAGGCAGAGGGAGACAGATCTTCCATCCACTGGTTAACTCCCCAAATGCCCACAACAGCCAGGCAGGGCCAGGCCAAGGCCAGAAGCCATGAACTCAATCTTAGTCTCCCACATGGGTGGCATTGACCCGAGTACTTGAGCCAGCACCTGCTGCTCCGCAGGGTGTGCGTTAGCAGGAAGCTGGAATTGGAGGGGAGGCAGGACTCTAACCCAGAGACTCTGTTATGGGATATGGGTGTCCCAGGTGCAACTTAACCACGGTGCCAAGTGCCTGCCCCACACTTCTTCATTTAGAGACATGCAGACATCTGTGGACAGCAACCCTCCAATGATGGTCACTTAGACTGTCCCAAGACGTTTCAGTCACAGTGGCCCTCTGCTGTCCTCTCTGGGCAGGCTCCCGCCCCTCAGTGACAGGAGTTCAAGAAAGGGCAAAGGGGCCGGCATTGTGACATAGTGGATAAAGCTGCCACTTGCCACACCGGCACCCACATGGTGCCAGCTGCTCCGCTTCCGATCCAGCTCCTTGCTACTAACCTGGAAAGGCAGAAGAAGATGGCCCGAGTGTTTGGGCCCCTGCCGCCCATGTGGGAGACCTGGATGAAGCTCCTGGCTCCTGGCTCCGGCCTGGCTCTGCCATGGCTGTTGCTGCTACTTGGGGAGTGAACCAGTGGATGGAGGATCATTCTATCACTCTTTCTCTCTACAGCTTTGATTTTCAAATATATAAATAAATCTTAAAAAAAAAAAAAAAGTAGCCCGACACCAGGGCCCGGACACAGGGAAGGGACTCCAAGAACTCTTTGTTTACAGTTGTCCCTTGGGATTCACAAGGTCCTGGTTCTGACATCCTCCTCGGAGACCAACACCCGCAGTAGGCGAAGTCCCCTATATAAACGGCACAGTGTGCATATCACCAGTGCACACCCTCTTGGACACTTGGTTTAATTACTTATTATTTGCGCCAGCGCCTCCCATTTCCGGATGTGTCTTTATTGACAAAAGTGCTCCGTTTGGCTGCGAGCTTTGAGTAACTCCTCTGTTCAGAAACAGAACACAGAGACTTTCTGAACCCCTTCTATTTCTGAAAATGACTTCCATCCGTCCACTTCCTCGAATGAGCTTAGCGCTCCTGCACACAGAGGCCTGGGGACATCTCGCTAGCCACCTCTTCTTCCTACAATACATCAGTGTCGCGGCACTACCTTCTGGCTTTGATCCTAAGGATTAAAATCCAGTTTCCCTCTGATTCACTTTCCTGTGAAAGCAGCCCATTTTTTTTTCCCATTTAAGTCTTATCTTCGGTTTTTGAAAAATTATTGAAATTCAGAAAATTTTCTGCCAAATTCTAAACTGAAACATCTCACACCTCCTCATATTCTACTCATCCTCAGCTCTTCTCCTCATCATTTCCACATCTGGTCTCCTTCCTCTTAGTTCCAAAAGGGATTCCCCAGCTGCTCTCCGAAGCCCCGATCCAGTTCTGGTAATCTGGTTTCTCTTCTCATAGCCATAGTTTCCTGTCTTCTCTCTGCTCCCATTGCATGTCACGCCCTCTTCTCTTCTAATGTGCTCCTCCTCTCAAATCTCTGAGGTCATGAATCACAGCTGCTTTCTGGTTGGTTGCTTGGTTGGTTGGTGTTGAGAGGGAGAAAGAAAGACAGACTGACAGAGCCCCGGTCAGTTGGTTCACTCCACAGATAGCTGCAATGGCTGGACCGAGAGCCCAGGCCAAACCAGGAGCCAAGAACTCAACCCAGGTCTCTCCCTGTGGGTGGCAGGAACCCAGTTACTCAGATCCCCCCCGCTGCCTGCCAGGGTGTGCATCAGCAGGAAGCTGGCAGCAGGGGCCCAGCCCTGGTTTGCAGCCCTGCACTCCAATGCAGATGCAGGCGTCCCAAACAGCATCATCCCCCCGCCCCCCCTCCCCCGCCCTCCATGGAGCCTTTTATTTAATGAGTACAAATTCCCTAAGTACAACTTTAGGAATACAGTGATTCTTCCCACCACACCCACCCTCCCACCCCCACTCCTCCTCCCTCTCCCCATTCCCAGTCCCATTCTCCATGAAAAAGATAAAAACAAAAAACTGTTCCTCGACAGTCAAGACCAGGGCTGTTCAAGTCACTGCTTCTCAAAGTGCCAGTTTCACTTCTACCGACTGCCTTTAGGTGCTCTATTAGTTACCACAGATCAGGAAGAACACACTGTATCTGTCCCTTCGGGGCGGGCTTATTTCACTAATAAGTACCATGTTTTCCAGATTCATCCATTTTGATGCAAATGATTGGATTTCATTTTTTTTTATCACTGTGTACTTTTCTATAGAGTATGTATCCCATAATTTCTTTATCCAGTCTTCAGTTGACAGGCTTAGCTATTGTTAATTGAGCTGCAGCAAACATGGGGGTGCAGCTAACTCTTTCATTTGCTGATTTCATTTCCCTTGGGTAAATTCCCAGGAGTGGGATGGCTGGCTCATATGGTAGGTCTATGTTCAGATTTCTGAGGTATCTCCAAACTGATTTCCACAGTGGCTTTACCAGTTTACACTCCTACACTCAGTGGACTAGGGTACCTTTTCCCCCACATCCTCGCCAGCATTTGTTGTTTGTTGACTTCTATATGACAGCCATTCTAACTGCACACCAAGCAGCACCTTAACAATGACACCCAGTGCCCAGCCCCGGGGCTGTTTTTTACTCCACTTCTCGGTTGCACTGTGCCATTTACTCCAGTGGCTGTGTGACATTGGTATATAGCTGTCTCCTCCAAACCTCACGTTGAAAGGGGACTGCCACCATGGTGGTGCTGGGAGATGGAGCATGGTGAACAGAACCCTTAGGGAGGGGTTGAGGACCTCACCACCTCCAGGCCACCCCTTGTACTTTGTGTCCGCACCATTCACACCTGCTCACCCTCCCACTTCCTGCCATGAGTTGAAGCAGCGCAGGGCCCTCACCAGATGCGGCCTCCACATCTTGGGCTTGCGGCCTCGCCACGACCCAGAATGAAGCTCTTTCCTCCATAAATTACCCAGTCTCAGACATTCTCGTGGTGGCCACGCAGACGGCCTGAGATAATGACGTACACGTGGACAGGTGCTTTCCGTGAGCACTGGGAGTCCGTGTGCTGCCAGCAGCGAGAGGCAGTGCATCACGGACAGCAGCAGAGGGCACGGCGCTGCTCCATCAGGTTCAACACGAGGGCATTGGCATCTGAACAGAAGCGAGGAGAGAAGGCCAAAGAAACCTGTGGGCTTGAGGGTTTCCAACTGAGACGGCCCAGTGGGCCCTGCTATCTTGCGAGTGCCTCCTTTCTCTTTGTTCTCTGGCCCTGGCTGATCTCTTTGCTTACATTTAAAGCAAGCGGGCGGTTTCTGCTGGGGAATGGTAAGTAGCTCTGTGTCTTTATAAACATGGGGCACATGACTGTTGATTGCTCCTCTTATTTTCCCAAGATCAAAGCTTCCTAAGCCTAAATCATTATCCTGCA
Organism: Oryctolagus cuniculus; assembly: GCF_051225735.1. Lineage (NCBI taxonomy): Eukaryota > Metazoa > Chordata > Mammalia > Lagomorpha > Leporidae > Oryctolagus > Oryctolagus cuniculus. The sequence goes on along the minus strand of NC_142878.1, from coordinate 11,431,278 downwards.
GCTAACAGGTGCCAACAAAAGCCACTCCTGTTCTACCATTCACAGGAGTCTTGGAGAGCGGAGGCTGCCTGAGCCGCAGCCCCCAGCGAGTCTCACCTGCAGCACCTGAACCCCGGCCCCATCTGTTCGTTTGTTACTATAATCAACAGCCACCAACTTAGGGACTTAAAAGAGCACAGACTTCAGCAGTCTTGAGGTCCAGAGCCCAAATCGGGTTTGGAGCACAGCGTCTGGAGATGCTGTCGAGACTCCCCCACTGCCCGCACACGCCTTGACCGCCAACGATGCGGCCTCTGTCTCCACCAATGCTCTCCCTCTTCTGCCTCCCTCCGTCCCTCAGGAAGGCCCTGTGACTATACTGGACCACCCAGATAATCCAGCAGCACCTCCCAGCTCCAAATCCTTAACTTCATCACACCTGCAGAAACCCTTTTACCAGGAAAGGTTCTGAGGGTTAGGACAGGAACCTCTCGGAAGAGGGCGGTAGCAGGTATTACTATTGTGCCTCTGCACCCAGGAAATGGGTCAAAAGCCAACAGACTCCCTGGGGAGAAATACCAAGCTCCAGGTCTCTACATGCACTAAACCTATTCTTTTAAAACTATATATATATATATATATATATATATTTATTTATTTGAAAGGCAGAGTGACAGAGAAGACAGAGAGAAAGAGATCTTCTATCTACTGGTTCACTCCCTAAATAGCTTAGACAGCCAGGGCTAGGTCAGGCTGAAGCCAGGAATCTAGAACTCCATGTGGGTCCCCCATTGTGTGGTAAGGGGCACAGGACCTGGGCCATCTTCCTCAGCTTTCCTAGGCAAATCACAGAGAGCTAGAAGGGAAGTGGAGCTACCGGGACTCGCACCTGCGCTCTGATATGGGATGCCGGCATCACAGGCTGTGGTTTAACCTACTGCACCCCAATGCCAGCGCTCTGGACCCTGTCCTGGCATGCTCTTACACACCCCTTTACCTGAAAAGAACAAACTCACATGCAAACGAGAAACTCAGATTGTAATATAAATAGAACTCTATCCCTGACGATTCACTGAGGTCAAATATTGTGGTATTTTATTATAGATCTGCCTATTACAAGAATTAACTTTTAAGTGGTAAATCAAACGAGAGAACAGACATGTTTAAGACTCAGTGGAGTAAAATACTAATCAATCCAAACACCCCGGAAGCTAGACACACAATCACGAGCAGCCTGCTCTCTGCAGCTAAATCAGGCAGCCCGCTGTGGTTAGCCCTCCGTACGCTTTTATCCATTTTTTTTTTAATGATAAAGCTTTTGGACCACTAGACTCTCATTTGCTACAAATGTAATTCTAGTTCTCTTAATCTTTTTTACCAAAAGAAAAATATTAAGGATTTCTGCACTGTTTTAAATACATCACGACAAGAGAATCTAAAATGGCCAGTCTTCTTGGTACATGCCCAAATTCCAGGGGTGTTGCTATTTATAGGGACGGGATTGACAGGTTTTCTACCTTGGGTCTGCTCTGCTGCCCTACCCCAGCTGATCCAGAATTAGAAGAACGGAAGTGTGGAGGAACAGCATCACGTTTAGGAACCATAAAAACACAAAAATGCAGCCATCAGTCATCCTTAACGCTGGGTAAACACCAAGTCTTAAATACAGCCGTGGAACATCAGCAGTGTAAGCGACAGCATTCATGGGCAGAGGCGCACAAGATGAACGGAACCTCAGACCCGCCAGGCAGCCCATCAGACCGGCTCACCCTGACCTTGACCGCCCCACGCTCCCTGAGCCCAGCCCACATCACCTGTCAAAGGAAGAATTGCTGTAGCCTCTGCCTGCGCTGTTAATACCGAACTTTTTATTCCCTGTGCCCTACACAGAAGCTGGGATTTTACATTCGTGGGTAAACTCCAGCTCCTACAGACCCTGGGTTTATTGTGATAAATCAAGAATGCTGCATACCTTATGATTTCTATAAATCTAAATTTGTATGACACAGGGTCTGTTTAGAACGAGATCCACCTGTGTCATTTTGAACCTTTTACAGCTGCTAGACTGTGTTTTGAATCATTCTCTGAATAATCCAATTTTATGACTTTGCCCCAGGGAAATTTTACAGGTATGCTTTTCATAAAAATGTAACCCACATAATCAAACTTATTTTGTGGAACCCTGTCCCAAAATTTATGTAATGTGTATATATACATAGCCATTCTTTTTGGTAAAAATCATGCTTGGACAGAAGCAACAGTAAACCCATTCATTTGATTATGACCTCATAATCCCTGACAACTGCACGCACAGCCTGAAGGGAAACCGTCAATAAGTTAAAAAGTAAAATGAATCTTAGGAGCCTACTTTCACACACACACAATTTAAGTTACAAATCTTAGAAGAGCAAGACACGGGGGTGGGAGCAAAGCGATGAATCCATCTGCCTCTCGGTCCGGGTCTAAGAAGCCTCATTTTCCATTCTTCGCATCAATGAAATGAACACAAGCCACTCTGACGTGAACAGTAGAAGTGCAGGCACATTTGCGTTTGCTTGCACCGTGAAGGGGCTACTGGGATCATTAGAGAAACCAGGACAAACTGCCCGAGACGTCGCCCTTTGTCCTCTAAGCGGCTCTAGGCCATGACACGCAGCCTGAAGCACACGGCAAGGCTGCTCTCACCTTCCCAAGGGCAGGCGGGGAGTTCAGCAGGAAATCAGCGACGGGCTCTCCCGAACCGTCAACCCCACTGCTAAGGCAAAAGACTTCACAGGCAACTCCTGCTGGACGACCTCAGTTCTGACTTTCATAGTTAAAATAAATCTCATCTCAGGCCCTGCCTCCAGCCCCCAGGCCTGGGCTCAGCCTCTCCTTCCAGGTATCTGCCTGCCCGTCCCCTGGGTGCACTGGCCCAGCCTTCGTCCTCCCAGGAGCTTTTACTTGGCATTTAGGCCTGCTCAGCCTGATGCCTAAAATGCACTCCAGCAGGTCTCCTGCCCGCCAACGCCTCTTCCCTCCACTCCCAGCTGCCAGCTGCAGCTTCCCTGGGCCCTGGGCTCCAGACTGCTGTGCGGGACCCTCGGCTGTGCCTGTAGGTCTGGAATAGGGTTGGGTCCACTGATGCTCCAGCCCTGACCCCGGCCTGCCCCTGAGGAGAACCCAGGTACAGTCGCCTGTCCTCCAGTCCCCCAGTGTTTCCATCATGGTATGGGCACGTGGCCTTTCATCCCTACTGAGGACCCATGAGCATTGAGACCAGGTCCAGGGACCGGCGTTGTGGCGCAGCAGGTAAAGACATGGCCTGAGTGCCAGCATCCCATATGGGTGCCGATTTGAGTCCTGGCTGCTCTATTTCTGATCCAGCTCTCTGCTGTGGCCTGGGAAAGCAGTGGAAGATGGCCCAAGTCCTTGGGCCCCTGCACTCACGTGGGAGACCCAGAAGAAGCTCCTGGCTCCTGGCTTCAGATCAGCTCAGTTCTGGCTGTTGTGGTTATCTGGGGAGTGAATCAGCTGATAGAAGATTGTAACTCTTTCAAATAAATAAAAAAAATCTTAAAAAAAAAATAAAAAGAAGTAAATCAGAAGAACCCACAGGAAAGCCATGTATTCCCCTGATGACTCAGAGCCGCCAGCCCCATCACTCTGCTCCCAGCCCCTGCTCTGTGGACCTGCAGGTGTCTCTGTCCGCCCTGGAGAACGTGAGCTTTGCATAACAGATCCCAGAAACAGGAGACCAATGAAATCCACCAAGTGGACAGATGACCACGTGGTTGCCGGAGCTCTAGCTGGCGTGCCGCTTGAGTGTAGGTCTCCATTTTTAGGAATCCAAGTTTCTTGCAGTGTTTCCGAGGGGTCCCGGGGGCTGGCCGACGGCTCAGAGCAGCAGTCTCTGAGCGCATGTCCAGCATCTCACTGCCTCTGCTTCTGCAGAGCCTCTGGATCTGACGGCCTGGTATTCATGAAGACCAGTGTACACAGCAAACCGTTCCCCTGACGCTCCCCAACAGGCCTCCTGGAAGGATTACTGTGCATTTATGTGATGAGAACCACACCCTTGCCTTCTCAAACACAGCTGTGTAATGCGCCACACACCAGAGTCAACGTCCCCGCAAATCCTGCAATCCTCAGATGCACACAAGACGGCTCAAAGCACCCAGGACCGAGCTGCCTCTGCGCATTCCTCATCCTGGGGCAGAGCTGAGCTCAGCGGGCAAAGGGCGAGACAGTGAAGGTGCCCCCCTGGGACCTGGCGTTGAAAATTAATATTCAAAGAGCAACTTTCGCTAAGAATCCACAAGGCAGCATGGAAGAGGTGGCCCAACTGCTCTGTGGGCTCCAAGGTCAGTGTTTCCCAAAATGGGAGCTTGTGGCTTCCGCGCAATCTCTGTCCTGACCAAGGCTGAACAGCTGCTGTCAACTCAGGAGACCTGGTCCTCGCAGACGCTGCGCTGTTCTCTGTCTCAGACGGAACAGCCTGTTTTGCATTCTCGCCACTCCCTCCCTCTTCCCTACCGCATCCCAGGCTGCTCCCTGCTTATTCTACCCCCCACTTGGAAAAAGGATGTTATCTTCTTTCACTGACCTTTTCCATCCCTCTCCTTTGGGGGGAGTCTGCCTTTGTCCTGCAGCTGTGTTTCTAAGCCAGTGAAGTCCAGAGCTCAGAGGACTATAGCCACTCAGGGCTCCCTGGATGGCCTCCCAGGCTGTAGACCTCAAAGTAAAAAGTCCATTCACTGCCTGCACGGCCACCCACGCCAACCTGCAGCCGTGAACAGCAGCAAAACTTACTCACAAAGCACCATGCGTTTTCTAGTACATACACACCTATGATCAAGTTCAAGTTCTACACGATGCAGAGTGAGAGATGAACAACTCATAACAACAATTCTAACAATTCTACACACTCCAACAGGAGTTACTTGAAACTTACAAGTTGTTTATTTCTGGAAATATTTTCAGATTAACTGTGGGTAACAGAAACTGGGGGAATGGGGAGGGCATCTTAACGCAAATTTCAAAGCGGGAAACCCTCGGGGATGCAGCCAGACCCATATTCGGGTGCATCCACCAGGGACCCCCAGGAACGATCTTCCCAAGGTAACGCATGCTGGAGGGTGCTGTGGGCCACTTCCAGTACTGACGATTTAACTGCTGTTTATTAATATCCTTTATAAAAATGGTGATGCTGAAAATCACCCAAGCCTTCAAAGCATCTTTATCGTGTGAGTCTAGAAATTATTCTTTGGTTCTGATTAGACCCTATGGGAAGAGAAGAAAAATAGGGCCCTCAGCTTCTTTCAAAATAATGATGCTAAAAGAAGTGTGTGTGTGTGTGTGTGTGTGTGCGCGAGCGCATGTGCACAAAATGTGAATGGGACACTGAAGACGCTCCTTTGCTGTAGCTGGAAAGCAAGTATCCCATTGAGAGAGTGATTCACCCCAGTCTGCCCTGGAGTTTCTGGATTTTGGGACTGGAAGTCCCTTGCCAGACCCCTCACCCACCTGGGCCTTTCACCCTCACTTTATCAAACATGGAAGCAGGACTTTTTTTTTTACAGGCAGATTTAGTGAGAGAGAGACAGAGAGAAAGGTCTTCCGGTCTTCCTTCCATTGGTTCAACCCCCAAATGGCCACTATGGCCGGCGCACCACACTGATCCGATGGCAGGAGCCAGGTGCTTCCTCCTGGTCTCCCACACCGGTGCAGAGCCCAAACACTTGGGCCATCCTCCACTGCCTTCCCGGGCCACAGCAGAGAGCTGGCCTGGAAGAGGAGCAACCGGGACAGAATCTGGCACCCCAACCGGGACTAGAAGCCAGAGTACCGGAGTCGCAGGTGGAGGATTAGCCTAGTGAGCCACGGCGCTGGCCATGGAAGCAGGACATTTCTATCTACTGGGAACCATTAAACTTTTGCTGTGGATGAGGCAGCCCCCACCCTTTGGCGGGGGACACTCACAAAGCTACACTGCAATGCCAGCAAAGAGAACCCAGGTGTCCACGGCCCGACCCTCACCTGTTCCCGCACTCAGAGGACAAGAGCACAGGCTATTCCCATCATTCAATCAGGCAGGAATTCCAACGTCACGGCCGGCACCGTTCTCTGTACAGGGATGCTCGCAGGAATCATACGTAAAACACCTGCTGTTGACCTAGAGAAGAAACGCGGAGCTGCCTGACTCATCTGTAGCACTCTCAGGTCAGCCCGTCTCTGTCACGACACCCAGTAGGTCCTGCCTGTGCAAAGAGCAGGGGGCCTCTACTGCCGTCCACAGCGCTGCAGGCAGCCTCCACCACTCACAGCCTCCGATGCAAAGAAGGCAGCACGCGGGTCGGTGGCTTCTCCACTTTAAGAGAACTTTTATTCCCAGGAGACATTCCCAAGCAGAACCCCACGCATCAAACAGACAAAAGTCAACGAACCGAGGACGGCTGAGGTTAGGCAACTGACAAAAACGATTCACTTCGAAATTTAATTTTGGTTGCCTCAAACTAAGGAGATTCTGAAAACAGAGTGGTTTCACTTGGCAACCCTAGGGCACCCTTCAATACATCCCAGAATCTTGAAAACCAAATCCAAGGGAACACTGATTTCAACAGCGAATCACTAAAAGGAATTGACTGATGGCTTATTCACCTGTTTCAATAGTAAGTACCTGGCGGAGAAGCGTTCTCTCGCACACCTGTATTATTATGGGATTCCCGGCTGTATTACTGCGGCCACCATCAAGCCCTCTGACGGTATTTCACGCACACACAGTTGGTTTTCCCTGCTGACTCGGATCCTCCTGTCCACGGACCCACAGGCCAAAGGAGAAAAAGCAGGCAAGAGCAAAGGGCAAACGGAAGTGTGATCCTAGCCTGCCGTGTTCATCCTACTCCACTGACCATTCAAAACCGAAGCCAGGGAGGACGGCCCCGGCTGGTCCAGGTGCTCCCCAGCTCCGTCCACCCAGGCGAGAGGGGAACGCAGAATCCACTTCCCTCCAGTGAACAGTGACTTCCGCAGTGCGCTGCAAACTTCCCTGCCGCACGCGAGCCAAAGCTCTTAAAAGATAAATAAATAAATAAACCAGAAAGAAAATCACAATTGCAATACTTTTACAACCAGCTAGAAAATACAAATATTAAATAAGTTAACATTCGAGTGACTGAAACAAGCTGATTATCTGGATTCCTGAAGGAGACGGGTAACCAGCTCTAAATACAAGAATAATTACATAAACGCCCCAGACGGTGCTCCGGATGCCACCTTCTGTACCTAGTGGACTGTTTTAAGAATAACTGAGCACTTATTTTAATATTCCACTTCCAATTTCTGTTATTATTCACAATTCTGCAACCAGGCTCCGAGTTCGGCTAATTAATAAAATCATCGCCTTCCACTCGTTCTTGATTATCACTCATAGGGCCATGTTTGTGCTCCTCTTGTCGACTGTAATCATCTATTTGAACCGGTGTCTCAGGGGCTCATTAGCTCTTCATTAGTGCCTGCAGGTTGGATAAAATGTGCTTGAATTTCCAAAGTAAATGCAAATCTCTCTGGTGAGGCAGCGAGGACTTGAATTCCCAGAGCATCTGCGAGACAGCTCCCACTCAAGCCCCGGGCTCTCGAGTGAGGAAAGCGGCGTTGTCCCGAGTGGCAGAGCTCAGCTCCCGTCCAGTCCGGAGCATCAGGACTCAGGGCCCTTCGGGGGGACACAGTTAAGACTTCATCTTGGACTTGACCTTAGTATGTGGGAAGGGGTTAAGTTACTTAAATGCAAACAAGGAGGGCAGGTCAAAAGAATTCAGTGCATTTGTGTTTTGAGCAAAAGAGACAGAGACAGAGAGATTTCCAGGTGCTGCTCCACTCCTGTAATGCCTACAGCAGCCAAGGGCTCAGCCAAGCCAAAGCCCGGAGACAGGAACTCAATCCAGGTGTCACACAAGGGTGGCAGATACCCAATAAGCATCACCTGCTGTGTCCCAGGGTGCTCAATGGCAGGAAGCTGGCACCTGGGGCGCAGCATCCAGGACAGAAACTGAGGCCCTCCGACGTCCTAACTGCTGCACCAAACATTCACCCCCAACACAAATTTCAAAAGCTAAATTACACCTGCTCAGTAAATTAAAAACACTGCTCCCACGGCCCTCAACCTCCACCACCCAACCCACCCCCCCAATCCTCCATCCTGCCTAGAGCTTCGAATTCAGCATCTCTGGCCCTGAACCCCACAGACCTGGATCCAAATCCTAGCTCTGGCCCTGCACAGCTGTGTAGATGTGCATACCACAAGCTGGGTTTAGAGTGCCTTATCTTTAAAAGGGGCTAGTGATCCACAGATCCAAGACTGTGGTGGAGACAGGGTAGGGGAAGTGGATCCCTCAGTCCTCAACACAGAGCAGCTCTTAGAAAGCTCTCAGATGCAGTTTTCCCCGCGAGGGTTAAAAGGAATGAGAAGGGGGCTGGCGCCATGGCATAGCAGGGAAAGCTGCCGCCTGCAGTGCCGGCATCCCATATGGGTGCCACTTCGAGTCCCGGCTGCTCCACTTCCGATCCAGCTCTCTGCTGTGGCCCGGGAAGGCAGTAGAGGATGGCCCAAGTGCTTGGACCCCTGCACCCACATGGGAGACCAGGAGGAAGCACCTGGCTCCTGGCTTCGGATCAGCGCAGCTCTGGCCTGTGTAGCTATTTGGGGAGTGACCCAGTAGATGGAAGACTTCTCTCTGCCTCTGCCTCCACCTCTCTGTAACTCTGCCTTTCAAATAAAATAAATTAAAAAAATTTTTTTTTAATTTATTTGACAGATAGAGTTAGGCAGGGAGAGAGAGAGAGAGAAAGGTCTTCCTTCCATTGGTTCAACCCCCAAATGGCCGCAATGGCCAGCGCTGCACTGATCCGAAGCCAGGAGCCAGGTGCTTCCTCCTGGTCTCCCATGCGGGTGCAGGGCCCAAACACTTGGGCCATCCTTCACTGCCTTCCCGGCCACAGCAGAGAGTTGGACTTGAAGAGGAACAGCCAGGACTAGAACCTGGCACCCATATGGGATGCCGGCGCCGCAGTCACCGGCCCCTAAATAAATATTTTTTAAAAAGGAATGAGGATTAAAATGCATGCCATGGGACAGAGGAACAGGGCAAAGGACACCATGGAGGTAACCAGCCGGCCGGAACATGGGACATTCTACAGGACAACTGGCTCCACCTCTTCAGTGAGTCACGGTCATTAAAATACAGGAGGCCAGTGCTGTGGCATAGTAGGTTAAGCCTCTGCCTGCAGAGCTGGCATCCCATATGGGTGCTGGTTCCAGTCCCAGCTTCTCCACTTCCAATCCAGCTCCATGTTAATGGCCTGGGAAAGCAGTAGAAGATGGCCCAAATGCTTGGGCCCTTGCATCCATGTGGGAGACTGGGAAGAAGCTCCTGGCTCCTGGATTCAGATCAGCTCAGCTTTGGCCGTTCTGGCCATTTGGGGAATGAAGTAGCAGATGGAAGACCTCTCTCTCTCTCTCTCTCTCTCTCTCTCCCTCCCTCCCTCCCCCCCCCCTGTCTATAACTCTACCTCTCAAAGAAATAATCTTTTAAAAAAATAGGCGACTTCATTAGTTTAGAATGTACTTAGTGAGCTGTCGCTCCCCCTCTTCGTGAAGGAACGACACAGGACCCTGCGTTGTTCTTCTATCTGCTCGGCCCTTCCCGGGTTTGCTGCTGGTCCTTCCCGGGTTGGCTGCCATCCCTCCACCTCCGTGGAGGGGCGGGCCCCCCTGCCACTTTCCCCACTTCCGCGGGGGAGCGGCACACCGCCGGCCGGCTCTCTCAGGGGCTGCTCAGATGTTCCTCAGGTATTCCTGGTGCATGTTGTCTCTCTCCTCCTTTATAGTCCTCTTCCACCAATCCCAACTCTGCTACCCACACGCTGAGTACGCTGCTCTCCTCCAATCAGGAGCAGGTCCTGCAGCTTGTCAAGTTGGTGAGAGGCAGCTGTGTAGAAGCTGTTTACTCCTCTCCCAGCGCCATATTGTGGGAGAGCAGATGCATAGAATAAGTCTTAATTCCAGTAACTTAGTCTAGTCCGAGTTGCTCCCCACAGTGAGCCATTCCTTTTTTAGAGAAAGAAGTCATAAATAAGCAAGGAGGAACTGAACTCTGCAGGACTGGGTAGCGTAGAAAACAGCAGGCTGAACTCATGTGTAGCTTCAGATGGACACAGAGACACAGATGGAAATGCAGACACGTGTGCATATTTGGTTCATACACATTCAATAAATCATTATTTACAGACTATTTTTGCAAGCTCACTTCTTGCTAAACTCATCAGCCAGTACTCGAGGCCCTTCTGCAGCCACAGGGGGACACGCGCCTACGCGGGGCAGCAGAGTGTCCGTCACCCAGCCCAGCCCTTCCTAACTGAGGGCGCTCAGGCCAGGCTCTGCCTTTTCACCGAGGTGCCCGTGCTGTTCACAGTGCCCCTCTCCCAGCCAATGCAATGTCAAGGTTTTCTTTTTTTTTTTTTTTTGGGGGGGGGGGTGATTTCACTGCTTAGCACGGCCTCCAAGGACCGTGCTCAGCACTGTATGAAAAGAACAAGGCTGTGATCTGCCTTCCTGTGAAAACACTTCTGTTAGAGAAATTAAGGCATGAGGTACACTGCTGACTGTGAGTTCAATGCAAACGAGTGAACCCCACTTTTTAAATGAGGGGCCTCGGGGCCGATGCTGTGGCACAATGGGTTAAAGCCCCAGCCTGCAGTGCCAGCATCCCATATGGGTGCTGGTTTCAGTCCTGGCTGCTGCACTTCTGAGCCAGCTCTCTGCTATGGCCTGGGAAAGCAGTGGAAGATGGCCCAAGTCCCTGGGCCCCTGCACCCACGTGGGAGACCTGGAAGAGGCTCCTGGCTCCTGACTTTTGTATCAGCTCAGCTCTGGCCTTGTGGTCATTTGGGAAGTGAACCAGAGGATGGAAGATCTCTCTCTCTCTCTCTCTCTACCTCTCTCTGTAACTTTGTCTTTCAAATAAATAAAATACATCTTTAAAAAATAAATAAAGAGGGCCTTTAAATGGAAACACATATGCAACAAGGTTACCCACCGCACCTGTGGCAGAAACCATGGCTCAGCATTCGCTAAGTCAGCAGGGTGGTGATGTGATAGGACATAGCTACTGCAAATCACAGTAACTGACTACACGCACACACTGCTTAGCTCTGTCCCCCATGAAGGTCGAGAAGCAAACAGACCTCAGTAGTCAGACTCTGCCAGCTCCCAGAACGTGGTTTCTAATCCCATTCCTGACAACAGGAGGAGCAGACAGACGGGCATGACAGGACTTGGGCAGGGAAAGTACAACACGACGACCCTGGAGCATCTCAAAGGGCCAGAAACCACGGAAGGACTGAGACAAGAAGGTGGGGGTGGAGGAAGAGAGGAAAACTGAGTCAGAAGCCAGAAGGGACCAAGTGGCCAACATAGAACAATCCGAGCAGCAAAATAAATCAGAATAAAGTGGACAATCAGAAGTGCACGTGACCGAGTGACACGTGGGAAAGAATTCCAAACAGCAAATGCAAAAAGACGGAGGGATGGAAAATTGCCGGCAGGACACCATGGCTGCCACGGAAGGCCAAATCAGCCGCCGAAACTTGAAGCAGCAACAAGGTATTTGCACTGCCTCGAAGTGTCTCCCCCAGAATAAATGCCGGTTGTTTAACCGCAGTTTGAATATACGCCCACAAAGTCTCTGATGTCTTCCTCTTCCTGGGGGCGGAACCCAACCCCCCTGCCTAGGGAGTGGGCTGAGCTCAATGCCCAGTGCCACCACTGATGGAGAACACAGGGCGAGCAGAGGTGGTTGCTCTGCAGGGAGACCCTAGCAGGCACCACCTTGCCCGGGGGATGGAGACCACCCCCAGGAAGAAGCCACATGCTGAGGTCATGCTGCAATGCAACGGACGCGTTCCCTGCCTCCCTGCAACCCCCAGCAGCAGTCTCACAAGGGGAAAGCCTCAGACAAAGCCAGAGTAACAGCTACTCTACAAAACACCTGCTCAGGATCCTGCACAGTGTCAAGGTCATGAAAACAAGGGACGAGGGAGACACTGGCAAAGATCAGAAGAAGCTAGAAGGACATGACAACCGAACGACACACGGTGCCCCAGGCTGGGTCCCCGAACACGAAGCAGGCACCAGTGCAGGAACTCGTGACATCCCAGCGATGGCTATCGTCTGGTTAGCTTTAGCTTTAGTGCTGTCAGATGCACCATCATCACAAGAGACAGCCACCGTAGGAAGCTGGGTGAGGGGGAGGCGAGAACGCGGTAGTGGCAGATCTCAGAGCAGCTTGCTTCCACGGAGGGTAAAACCCCATCATCGCTTCGACAACTGGGGTTCACTGGCTTGAAGATTCTGGAATCCACCTGCAGACCAGCTTGAGAGGCTGGAAAGCAGCAAGAAGCACCAACACAGGTGGCAGCGGGGGGGAGGCACAGGACCGGAACAAGGGACAGGGGAGGCACAGGACCGGGACAAGGGACGGGGAGGCCACAGTACTCCCCCTCCCATTGCAGAGAGAAAAAGGCTCAGGACAGACTGTCAGCAGGGCCTCATGGAAGACAGCTCCCAGCATACAACGTAAAGCCATGAAATAACCCTGAAAAGCAGTAAAATTGATAAACAACAGAAACCATGAGATACATCGGAGACCAAGAGACGGACCCAGGTCCACGCATCACGGAGAGCAGCTGGCATCAGTGGCCAGAGACTGCAGAACTCAAGCTCCCCTGACTGGGGGCAGCCCCAGCGGCCTGAAGATACTCGGGTTGCGGAGCGTATGGGTCCCTAAGATGGCGGCACGCGTGGGTGGGAGTGGGTGGGAATGGCTTTGAGAAAGAGATGAGGAGCACCTCCTGGGCTGAGCCGCCACGGGCCCTGCAGCCAGGCTGCACTCTTGGGCACACAGCCCAGAAAGCTCCCGCAGGCAGACACCAGGACATCAGCCTGAGAATGTCCACAGCCACCCTGCTCACGGCAGACACAACCCAAACAGCCATCCCGGGACAGTGACCGGATACACTGTGTGACATACCCGAAACACAGCCACAGTGAGTGAACTAGAATGACTCACAGAAATGATGGGAAACTTCAACACCAGGGCAGAAAAAAATCCCAAAAGAGTACGTATAAAGGACTGCTGTTATGCCAGTTAAAATAACCAAAATGCCAATATACTTTTTTTTTTTTTGACAGGCAGAGTGGACAGTGAGAGAGACAGAGAGAAAGGTCTTCCTTTGCTGTTGGTTCACCCTCCAATGGCCGCCACGGCTGGCGCGCTGGCCGGCGCACGGCGCTGATCCGATGGCAGGAGCCAGGTACTTCTCCTGGTCTCCCATGGGGTGCAGGGCCCAAGCACTTGGGCCATCCTCCACTGCACTCCCGGGCCATAGCAGAGAGCTGGCCTGGAAGAGGGGCAACCGGGACAGAATCCGGCGCCCCGACTGGGACTAGAACCCGGTGTGCCGGCGCCGTGGGTGGAGGATTAGCCTAGTGAGCCGCGGTGCCGGCCATTATACTTTTAAGGACACACAGATACATAAAATTATTAAAAAAAGAAAATGAGAGAATTAGACGAGATTTAGACAATGGTTAGCTCAGATGAGGAGAAGCAAGAAGACAGGGTAAGCTGAGATATTGTAAAGACCCTGCCTCGGACTGCCTGGCTGGTCTTATGAGTCTTTCCTATGCTATTAAAAATAATTAAGTTAATAAGCTGACCAGACACAGAGTGGTGAGAGATTGCGTGAGAAGGAGAGGTCTACGACTGTATTTGCGTTGCCTGGTGGAAGTCCATTTTATTTTTAAAAGCAATGTATAAAAAGATCAGGGCACATACGTTACATACGGCAGTGCAGACAACATCCCAAGGGTCTAAATACTGACCTTGAAAGCAACAAAACGGGGATGCAGCAGCAATGACAGGCCTGGGGTCTTGACTGTCCCTTTTCCAATCCTCAGTATTTAGCATGCCACTGACAGCCTTCAGCTGTAACCCTGTACTCGATCGTGGGCATCTGGAAAGCGGCAAGGGGCGTGCACCAGGACGGTGCCCTCCCCAGCCACCTTGCCCGGGGGACCTGGTGCTCAGAAGGAGGGGACCAGTCTCGCAGGCTCCACCCAGGAGCTGCGCTGGACACCACACAGCCCCCACGCTTGCACCCTTAAGGCCAACTGTTGATAAGAATTAAAACAGAAATAAAATACAGTAATGTTGATTCTTCACTTCTGGCTGTCTTCAGCCATAAACACCTTAGTGCTGCACCTTTGCTAAATTCAGCATTTTGCAAAAAGCCCTGAGTACTTACCCCCTCTCTGAACAGGTGCGTGGAGAGGTGCTATAAAGTAATGAAGAGTGAGCCCTGCCGCCTTCGCCTGTGGAGCCCTGAATACATGTTTGCTATTTTGTAAACTTGGTTCCCATCTGCCCCGTCCTCCTCCTAGGATCAGACAACTGTGGGTCAAAAGACAAGGTCACGGCAAAGGTCACCTGTATGGGGTTTGGGTCCCTGGAACACAGCACCGCAGGCCAGGGGGCTGGCTCAACAGACAGGCCAAGTCTCAGTTCCAGGGGCAGGCGGCCTGAGGGCAAGGTGCTGGCACTGAGGCCTCTCCCGCGGCTGCAGAGGCTGCCTCCTCCCCGGCTGTGTCTCTCCTCACTGGGAATCCAGTCTGGCGGATTAGGATACCCCATTCCCCACCCCCATGGCCTCACTGCACCTTAATTACTTCTTAAAAGACCCCAGCTCCAAGTACAGTCACAGTCTGAGTTCCTTGGGGCTGGGGCTTCAACACAGGAATTTGGGGGTGCGATTCAACTCATAACACCACGTAAACGCTCTACAAATGGGCTTCTTACTATTTCATGTGAGATCAGCATACCAGGACGCTGTCTCTCTGTCTCTCTCTCACACACACATTATGTATACAGAAGTACTCCAAAAAGTTTGTGAATGATTATGATGAAAAAATTATGCATGAATTTCTGCTGTTTTTGCACCAAAGTAAACTTATCTTCTCAGTCTGCTTTCCCATAAACTTTCTGAAGGATGCTCATGTCTATAAACGGGCACTCGTACATGAAACAGTATCCTCACACCTTGCCTCGCAGGTTCATTTCCAAGTACCTGTCTCAAGCCAGATTACCGGGCCTGAAGTCTGTGGATGATCTCCAGGCCATTTTCATCTTACCAAGAGTTCGGTCTCTGTAGCTGTAACGTCCCTTAAATGCTGTTATTTTCACTTCTGTTGGTGCGTCCAGATTCCTGAGAAGATTTTACAACCCTATGGGATTGCTGTATTCTGCAATATTCTTTTACAATTTTTAAACTGTGATCAAATTTACATACAGCAAAATTCATAGATTGTTAAGTGTGCAATTCGATGAGTTTTGACAAACTACACACCCACAAACTACCAAAAATGTGGGCCATTTCTGTCCCCTGGACAGTTCTCCCAGATGCATTCTGGTCCCCACCCCCACAGGCAACCACTGTTGGCATTTCCATCCTTATGGATTAGTTTTATTTGTTTTTAAACATCCTATAAATGGAATCATAAAGCTCCAGTGTTCTTAGAAAGTGATTCTTGAACAACTACCCTCCCCCACCCCCAACGAATCAAAGGATTATTATAGCAGCAACCTAATTTCCTTTTCTTGTTTTAACACCTGGTGCCAGCTACCACGCATGTCATTTTGCACGATGCTATATATGGTGAAAACATTTTTTATTCTACATATAATAGGAATGCATGCATTAATCATACAATTTTCTGCAATAACCTTGAGTTAACATTGGACTTAGAAAATTGTCACCATTGCTCATTTCTAATGCTAGCGTGCTGGAAAGGGTCACTCTCAGGTTTCCACATTTTCCTGGAGAAAATTACAAATCTGGGACAATTAATGTCACTACAAATAGCCAGTTTCCACCTCTAGCTCAGCTTCTGCTTTCCCAACCACGTCCAAATGCCCAGGGCCTGCTGCCATGCCGCTCTGCGCAGGGCGGGAGGTCCCGGATGACCAGGGGCTCCCTTGCTCCTGCCTCACTGTCCTCTGTCTCGGAGCTGCCATCCTTGCTCTGTTACTCCTCCCAGATCCCAGCTCCTCCCCTCCTCCAGGGAGAGGGTGTTATCTCTTCCTCTGCCTCTACTCTCTCCACCGAGTCCTCCCCCCAAAAGCAAATGCACCTCATCTCTCCATCATCAAAAAGAGCCTTCCTGGGGCCAGCATTGTGGTGTAGTGGGCTAAGCCTCTGCCTGCAGTGCCAGCACTCCACATGGATACCAGTTCATGTCCCGGCTGCTCCTCTTCTGATCCAGCTCTCTGTTGATGGCCTGGGAAAGCAGCAGAAGATGACCCTAGTGCTTGGTCTCCTGCACCCACATGGGAGACCTGGAAGAAGCTCCTGGCTCCTGGTTTCAGATCTGCCCAGCTCCAGCAGTTGTGGCCAAGTGGGGAGTGAACCAGCAGATGGAAGACCTCTCTCTCTGTCTCTCGCTCTCTCTGTCTGTAACTCTACCTTTCAAATAAAGAAATAAAATCTTAAAAAACAAAGAGCCTGACCACTGTTCCCCAAACAATGAAACGGGATTACCGTATGATCCTGCACTTCCACTTCTAGGCATGTACCCAAAGAAGTGTAAGCAAGGATCTGAGATATGTGCGTGCTCACTTTCATAGCAGCCAAAAGATGGGAGCAACTCAGCTGTCCGCTGACTCAGGAACAAACAAGATGTGGTTCTATGCATACGCGGCACTGTTACCCCTGAAAAGGAAGGAAACACTGGCACAGGGCACAACAGGGAGGAATCATGGAGAAATGATGCTGAAATTAACCAGTCACAAAAGGGCAAATACTACACAATTTCACGTATGTGAGCCGCCTACTGTAGTCTAATTCACAGAGACAGAGGGTAGATGATAACTCACGGCGGATAAGGAGAGAGGAATGGTGAGCTGTTTCTGGATACAAGCTTCCGCTGGGGACAAGGAAAGCAGCTTTGTGGATGGACAGTGGTGGTGCACGCTAAGGTGAGTAGCAAGTGCCCAACTCCCCCAACCCCCAGTGCCCCAAGCGCGGTGCTCCATGGGGCCTCACACCCCTGAGTTCTACAGCAGGAAGCCCACTTCTCCCCGGCTCTCACCGCAGTAGCTGAGGTGCAGTTCTACATGTGTGGGTGCATGTGTGCACACATGTCTGTGTGTGTGTACACATGAACAGTGCTGGGAATGTCTCTCTGTATGCCTGCCTCTTATGATTTTATAATTCCATTTATTGAACATTCACTACAACTACCAGACACCACATCATCTCATGCAACCCCCACTCCAAATTATCCTATTTTTGCTGACTCTCCACCAACACCCCAAAGACTCCTTCTTGGCCTCCCTTCTGGCACCATTGTGTGGTGGAGCCCTTGGGGTTCTCGCCCTCATCCTGTGACCAAGAGAGCAGGTGACTTCACACACTTCCATGACTCGCTGCTGTTCCTACAGCAATGGCTCCAGGTCTCCATCTCCCTAGGCCAGGTCCCACAGCTGAGCTCCAGACACCACACCCACGTATCCCCTCAACATCAGGACAAGTCTCCCAAACTCAACATGGCCAACCTCAACCCCGGCTCTCTCCATCCCTCCCAAATCCACTCCAACATCTGTGGTCTTTGTTTTAAAAACTTTTACTGTCTCCTTGGAGCATACAGGGAAAGGAAAAGGCTCCTCATTTGGAGACCCAAGCAGCGCTGGTCAGTTGCTAAGAAAGGGGTAAGAAGGGGCTGGTGCTGTGGTGTTGTAGGCTAAGCCTCCGCCTGTGGCACCAGCGTCCTGCATGAGCAACTGGTTCATGTCCCGGCTGCTCCTCTTCTGATCCAGCTCTCTGCTATGGCCTGGGAAAGCAGTAGAAGATGGCCCAAGTGCTTGGGCCCCTGCACCCATGTGGGAGACCCAGAAGAAGCTCCTGGTTCCTGAGAGGGTCGGCCCAGCTGTGGTCGTTGTGGCCATTTGGGGTATGAACCAGTGGATGGAAGATATCTCTCTGTCTCTTCCTCTCTCTCTCTCTCGCTCTCGCTCTCGCTCTTGCTCTCTCTAACTCTACCTCTCAAATAAATAAAATCTTAAAAAAAAAAGAAATGGGTAGGAAGCATTTCGACCAGAGGAGTCTCTGTCTCCAAGAGGCAGGGTCTCATATAAATCAGATAAGCATTATAAAATTTGATTTGGGTAAAAGAGGGAAATGGTTTTCCAAACCAACTATACTGGCATGGTGTAACCATCCAGGCGTAAGGGTGGGAAGGCACTACCCTTTTCCTTCCTCTCATAAGGGTGATGGCCAACATCCCTAAAACAAGAGACAAGTCAACAAGAGAAAAGCAAAATAGATCTAACCAAGCTTTATGTGACACAGGAGCCTTCACGTATAAAGACCCAAAGACAGGAAAAACAGTTTCACGCTTCCGTTTGATGAAGCGTGAACAGCTATGTAGGGGAACGTGAGTGGACAAGAAGATTATAAAGAGAAGTGGGACTGGACAAGAGGACCACGACCTAGCAGTAACAGACTGGGGTGGGACCCAGAAGTCTGTCCACTTTCCCCTTGGTATGGTGCAGGACCCCTTCTGGGACGAGCCGTCACCTGCACGTCAGGTCAGAGGACTGCTTTATGGCCAGCTCTTACACAGAAAGGTGAGGGGCAGGTAGACCCCTGCACAGGTAGAGGGTTCTGCCCCCTGCACGTCACCCTCTGACTTGGGAAAGCCACGCTCAAGCATCTCTAAGACACACGGCCACTTGCTTCTCGCCCGGGAAGGATCGGAGCTCCAAGGAATCTAAAAGGGAAACTCAGCCCTGATTTGAATTTGATTTTCTTCCTGTAGAAACTATGGGTTCTCCGACCCCACCCCCGCCTTGCTCTCCTCTGCAACTTCTCCCAACAGTTAGAAGAACACACACAGGCTGCCCCTCCCCTGAGAGATGGGGCATTTCTTCCCTGACCACTCTGACCACACAGACCTCTGAGGTCAGCCGCCACCGACCCGTGCCCCCGGGATCCTCTCTCAGGGCACCTGCACATCCGAAGCAGTGGACACCGTCGCTTCCTCTGGTTCCCTTGAGGGTGGCCGAGGGGGCACCAGCGCATGGCCAGTGGCAACATGTGACTGCGCTCTCAAGATGGAGAAAACACTCAAGGTGAAAAGAGTGGCCCCACTGGTCAGCAGCGCTCGTAGGGCTCACTGTCTGCATTCATTCTCCCAGGTTTGAAAAACTCACACCTGATCTGCACCTGCCGCAAAGGGACCCCAGCGGTGCTTGTTCCCTGCAACCTCGGTCCTCGGTGGACAGAAACCAGCAGTGGTGATGACCTCTCTGCATCTCAGCCCTTCCAGACTCGGACCGGATCCGAGAGGGACAGAAACCTCATTTTCTCATCAGCCTGCAGTCGCACTGCTAGGAAACAGAATTTATAGGAGGCCCTTGATTGTGACTGAGCTCCAGTACTTGGCCCAGTGGATCATACCAGAATCGAGTCTCCCATGCTAACATTCACACCACGAAGCTGTCAGAGAGACAAGGGGCATGCAGTGCGGGGGATAGCCAAACCCCCACACAAGCCAATTTCAACCAGTGTGATAAGGAAGTCCCCCGGCTCTAACCTGTGCAAGGAAATAACTTGGAAACAACCAATCGGCTTTCTGTTCTCTAACTTCTTCGATCCTTTTCTGTCTATAAAACTACACTCCTCTGTTCAGCTCACTGTAACTCATCCTGACAGAATGAGCTGTCTCCCATTCTACCATCACAAACAAACGCCAACCAAGACCTCCAAGTTTGTCGTAACTTTGTCCTCGGACAGTGCTGGCCTGTGCCGTGCACCTATGAGGGTCTAGGTGTCTTCAGGTGGGCCTGAGCAGCGGAAGGTTCTGGGCTTTGGTCTCCACACCTGTCCCCGCTCCTGGCCAGCTTTCAGGGGCAGGGGTGCTCACCAGCCTCCCTGTCCCACACTCAAAGGCTGACCCAGAGCCCTCTGGGTTCTGACCAGCTCCTCCCAAGTCTGGAAACTTCTCCCTGTGCTGACACCCCAGAATCCTAAACCCCAGAAATCCAGAGAGGAAGCCCTGTCTTGGGATGAGTGAGTTAGGAAAGAATTAAGGAGCAGGATTCATCCATGAGAACTGACTCCAAACCACCAGTACACTGCAAGCAGATGCGGTGGCTGTCTCCCGCCCTGTGGGGAAGAACAGTGAACACATGAGATGAACCCATGACACTACAAAGGAGCCACTGTCCCCTTGGCCAGGCACCATGGCTCTGGAGGAGGACGAGCCGCAGGTGCCACAAGGTTTAAGTGTGGCTGTGACATTCTGCAGACAAAGACTAGAAAAGACAGGGGCGCCCACCCAATACTGACACCCTCCTTCCTCACGGAGGATCCAATTTGATGGATGCCCAACACCTGCCCAGCTGCTGCGGTCTAAAGGTGTGTGCCCCGCCCCCGGTCATCTGCTGAAGACCTGCCCCCTTCGGTGAAGGCAACGAGAGGGGGACCACTGAGAGGTGACTGGCCGTGAAGGTGGGCGAGTGGTGCTGTGATACTGTGTTTATACTAAGGAATATACATTTGGTACTTTTTTCTATCTCCCAGCACACAGCTCCTAAAACACTTGGTGTCAGGAGGGCGCCACGGCTCAATAGGCTAATCCTCCGCCTAGCAGCACTGGCACAGCAGGTTCTAGTCCCAGTCGGGGCGCCGGATTCTGTCCCGGTTGCCCCTCTTCCAGGCCAGCTCTCTGCTGTGGCCAGGGAGTGCAGTGGAGGATGGCCCAGGTGCTTGGGCCCTGCACCCCATGGGAGACCAGGAGAAACACCTGGCTCCTGCGTTCAGATCAGTGAGGTGCGAGGGCCTCAGCACACCGGCAGCGGCGGCCATTGGAGGGTGAACCAACGGCAAAAGGAAGACCTTTCTCTCTGGCTCTCTCTCTCACTGTCCACTCTGCCTGTCCAAAAAAAAAAAAAAACAAACAAACAAACAAACAACAACAACAACAACAACAACAACAAAAACACCCAAAACAAAACACTTGGTGTCTCTAAGTCAAAAGTATCTTCCGTACAATAATGGGAATGAATGATGTTCCCGAGCACCTGCACAGACTCAGGATGGAGGCCGGTTGCCCGGGGAACCAGCCATGTGATTAGAGGGTTGGAACCTTTGGTCTCACTGGCCAGCCTCCTGGGACAAGACAGGGGCGGAAGGCTGAATTGACTACCAACAGCCAACTGTGTCATCACTCACGCATATGTAGTGAAGCCCCCCAAAAAGCCCAAAAGAAAGCTTCCAAGTGCGGAACACCTGGAGGTGCCTGGAGAGTGGCAGACCTGGGCAGGAATGGCCCCTCCCCGCACACCTCACCCCGTGCAGCTCTTCCACGTGGGTGTGCCCCTGTTCACTTTGTCACACCTTTATGATAAATAGGTAAACTTAAGTAGAGTGCTTTTCTGAGTTCTGTGAGCCATCCTGACACAGTGATCGGAGTGGAGGAGGGGGTTGTGAAGACCCCGATTTATAGCCATTGGTCAAAAGGACTTAAGATGCAGCTGGCGTCTGAAACGGGATGGGAACCGTTTTGTAGGGCTGAGCCCTTAACCTGTGGGATCCAATGCTCCCTGCAGGTAGACACTGTTACAGAGTCGAGTTGTAGGACACTCAGCGAGTGTCCCCTAGAAGACTGCTTGGTGTGTGTGCACACATCGCTCGCACACTTGCTGGCCAGAGGTGAAGCATTTCACATCGAGAAAGAGAGCCGGAGAAATGCTTCCGTATTTTCCTAGATCTCGAAACAGCCCTGTAAAAGTGGGCTGCATGGGTCACTCACCTCTGCAGCCGCCTGAGGACGCAACTAGAAGCAGCACCAGGAGAAAGTGGCCCTCGCCAAGCACCCAGGCGTCTGGCACCTGGGCCTCGGGCTTCTAGCCTCCAGAACTGTGAAAAAGAATTCTCTGTGGAATTCATCCAGTCCACGGCGCTTCCTTATAGCGGCCCTCAGCGAATTAGGCCACCAACTAACACCCCTACTCGGAGGCTTCTCATGCCTGACCCAGCTCTGGCTGAGAGGTGTAGGGGTGTGAGGAAATGGGCCGATGGGCTGAGGAAGGCTGAACAGGGGCAACTCCTTTTGGTTTCCAATTCTCACACCTGGAAGACAGGTGACTTGGAGACAGGGCAGCCCTGCAGCCACTGGAGGCAATGAGCATGGGACAATAAACACACACACACACGCTAAAGGGCGAGCCTGGGTCCCCCGTGGCACCACAGGTAGGGAGCAAGATAGGGCTGGCTTTGTCTTTCCAAAATTCTGGCTTGCTTCACTTCCATATTAGTTTTTTATGGTTGTCATAAAAACAATTGCCACAAAATCAGCGGCTCATAACAAAACCATTTACTATCATGCAGTTCTGAAGGTTGGAGAACGACACAAGTCTGAGTGTGGAGGCCCCCGTGGAATCCATCACCTGCCCTCTTCCGGCTTCTCAGGGCCACTCCCATTCTTCAACTCACTCCACAGCCCTGCCCCTGCAGAGCCAGGAGCGTGGTCTCCCCCAACCCCTCTTCCACAGCCGCACCTCCTCCTCGGACTTGCACCCTCTTCTCACCCAGGCAATCTGAGAGAATCAGAGCCCAGCTGATTAACCATCTGACTTCCATCCACAACCCTAATTCCCTCTGTCGTGTAACCAACGTGTTCCAGGGATGGAGACGTCGATATCTCTGGGGAGGTCATTATTCTTCCAATCACAAATTGCTCATTCAAACTTCTTCTGTAATGTGAAATGTGAAACAAATCATCTTAATGTGAAATTTTTAATTCAGTATTAAAAATTGGAACTATTCAATGATCCAACCAATTTTTAAAAATCCAACTTTTGGGGGCCAGCATAGCAGGTGAAGCCACCTTTGCAATGTTGGCATCCCATATGGGCACCAGTTCACGTCCTGGCTGCTCCACTTCCAATCCAGCTCCCTGTTAATGACCTGGGAAAAGCAGCAGAAGATGGCCCAAGTGTTTGGACCCCTGTAGCCACACAGGAGATTTGGATGAAGTTCCGGGCTCCTGGCTTCAGCATGGCCCAGCGCTGGCCATTGCAGGCATCTGGGAAGCGAACCAGCTGATGGAAGATGTCTCTTTCTGTCTCTGTCTCTGTCCCCCCTCTCTCTGCAACTCTGACTTTGAAAATAAATAAATCTTAAAAACAATACAACCTTTGAAACACAGTGAATCAAGAATCTGTCAGGCATTTTGCCTAGTGGCTAAGACACCAGTTAAGATGCCCTGGTTCCTAATTGGAGTGCCTGGGTTGGACACCCACTCCAGTTTCTGATCCAGCTTCCTGCTCATGTGCACCCTGGAAGGCGGCAGCAATGGCTCAGGTGACTGGGTGCCTGCCACCCACACGGAGCCCTGGATTGCGTTCCCAGCTCCTTGCTCAGTCCGTAGCTCAGCCTGGGGCCATTGCAGGCATTTGGGCAGCGAACCAGCAAACAGGAACATATTCATTCATACTCCTATATTCTCATATTCTCATTCTCTCTCTCTCTCTTCTCCCTCTTTCCCTGCCTCTTAAATAAATAAATTTTTAAAGGAATCTTGTCTGAGATTTCCATGGAGAAGATGAGATTAGACGACTTCCACCTGCCTCTGCTGTTGCGCAGGGATGTGTTTCACTGAGGAAGGGGCCGCTCTGCGCAGCTCACCGCTGTACATCTGGGGGGCCGTCTGAGCTAGCACCTCACCCCGTTCACAGAGCACAGGCTCCTAAGCATATATTAATCTGCTTAAGAAAAACAGGGCTCATGCAACTTCCAATTAAAGCCAGGCCTCTGTACTCGTGCATTCTACATCCAAGATTTCAACCACAGATGGAAAATATTCAAGAAAATCACATTATGCCCGTAATGAACACGCACAGACTTTTCTCTTGTCGTGATTCTCTAAACAATACGGTAATAACAACTATTTACATAGCATCTGCACTGCAGGTCGTTAGGTCGTGTAAGGAATCTGGAGATGAGTTAAGTATGCAAGAGACCGTGCATGGGTGATATGCAAACACCGCCGTTTCTGCATAAGAGACAGGAGCATCCTTGGGTTTTGCTGTCCGCAGGGTCCTGGAAGCAATCCTCAGTGGGGGAGGGGGCATTCAGAGGGATTGAATTGAATTGTTTGGAATGTAGTAAGCCTAAAAGGATCCTTTGCCCTTTCCAATCAATGCTGCCAGGTGCACTTCCCAAAAACACGGGTCTAGAGGTAGCTCACCTTTCTTGACACAGGCCTTGGGAGCACACAGCAGGGAGGGAGCCTCCCCCGGCTCTACCCCTTCGTGGACGACGAAGTTTGGAGGCTTTGAAACAGACACACAGTGGACTCTCAAGAGTCCCCCTGGGGGGCGTCCTGAACGAGGCCCCGTCATACCACGGCAGCGCCAAGGACAGCTCTGCCTGCTCCGCGGTACACAGGCCACAGAATCCACTCTGCACTGCATTCTATGTGCATCTCAGGGACTGCCTCCTGCCACGTCCTGACCTAGGAAACCGCAAGCGTGACACTCTGTTAGGCAGAGGGCCTGTCAAGGGATCAGAAGGTTTGCTTCAAGAGCCGATCGGTATGAACAACTAATCAGAGGTTTGCTTTGTTCAAATCAGTAAGAAAACGGTTCACATGCAAGCTTTTGAAAACCCTTCCAGATGCTAAATAAGGCATTCATTCCATCAGTAGAGATGGCGAAGCAAACATAATCTGCCTTCATTGGAATCGGTTTTCAGCAAAAATTCATCTTCAAACAACTTCGAGAATATGAAAGACGCAAATGAAAGCTGAGTTCCCAGAGATGACAGCCCTGCAGGACTCCACTCCAAGAACCCTGCGCTCTTGATGTTCCACTGGGGCAGGGAAGGTTCCAGCCTAGGGTGGAGCATCTTCTTTAAAAAACAAAACAGGACATTGCTAATGCACAGCAGTGTTCCCGAGAGAGTTGGGGGGGGGGGCGCTACAATCACTGCAGGAGGGGCCAGATCTGCAGAACAGCCAAGCTGAGCTCTTGCCCTCTGCCCAGGAAACACACCGCAGCAGAACAGAGGGGCCCACAGGAAGATGAGCAAACGGGAAGGCAGAGCTGGAGCTGGGGAGGGCAGCCTCTGACGACAAGGATGGCAGCTGACCGAGGAGGAGACTAGAGAACGAGGCAGCGGGCACCAGCGCGAGCCGCGGCGGCAAGGTGCATTTGGGCCCAGGCGCTGGCCGTGGTGCTGGGAGGGGCCGGCCCAAGAGGAGGAGAAGCGACAGGGTGAAGTGGGAGGTTGACAGGCGACACACAGACACAGATGCTTGTCCCTGTATGTCCAGAACGGTCCCGCTGTGAGTCAGTGCCCTGTGTCTCCTCCGTGGGACAGAAACCTCAGCAGAATAAAACACCAACACTAAGGCACATGCAAGAACCCCTCTAAATACAGAAGAATATGCCCAGGAAATGAAAGGCATCAAAAACCTTCATATTAAAGAGGAAAGCAGGCGTGTGTTACCCCTACCGTTCTCTTGCATGCTCATGACAGAACGTGGTAGCTTTAGACTCTAGCGTTTCACTTATTATTTCTTACTGTCCTCAGAGATCCTATATAGCTTTATTTTGCACAGAATTACAACTGAGGAAGAGAATTCTCTGTCTTTTAAACACAGAAGTTCCTCCACTTGGGGCCATCACTGTGGCGTAGTAGGCTAAGTCTCCGCCTGCAGCACTGGCATCCCATATGGGCACCAGTTCTAGTCCTGGCTACTCCACTTCCGATCCAGCTCCCTGCTAATGAGCCCAGGAAAACAGTGGAAGATGGCCCAAATGCTTGGGCCCCTGCACCCTTGTGGGAGACCCAAAATAAGCTCCTGGCTCTGGCTTCTAATCAGCTCAGCTCCAGCCATTGCAGTCATCTGGGGAGTGAACCAGCAGATGGAAGATTTCTTTCTCTCCCCCCCTCCACAACTCTGCTTTTCAAATAAATAATCTTTAAAAAAAAAGAAGTTCCTCTACTTAAGATGGGGTTACACCTTGATTAAAGCCATTCGTAAATTGAAAACATCATACATTGAAAATGTGTGTGATCCACCCAACCCACGGATCATCCCAGCTCAGCCACTCAGTACAGCAGTGTCGTCCACCAGTGGTTACCCTTGGTGACCCTGGAGCTGATGGGAGCTGCACTTGCTACTACTGCCCAGCACCTTGAGAAAGGATCTGATCACTTGTCACAAGCCCAGGACGAGATTCAAACCCAAAGTGTGAATTAGTATCTACTGCATGCCTACCACCCTCTCACCACCAGAAAGTCCAAGAATCACACAGGGCAGGACCCTCTGCATGGGGGCCATCTGAATCCGTCCACATTATGGTGACGTCAGGAATACCCAAGCACGCATTTGCATTCAGGGGTGCTCACTGCTCTGAACAGGTGAGGAACATGTCAGCACCTGCCCAAGTGCCCACTCCCTAGAGACTTCCACTGAGCGCTCAGTATCCCAGGCCCAGGACCCCCAGGCCCAGTGCTATAATGCCCCCCTTTCACTGCTGGTCCCGCAGACTTCTGCCCTCGCCTCCTGAGTACCTGGGATTTCTGCACATCCCTCACTGTCCCTTTCTTGCCTCTCCCACAAAAATGTACAGGATGCAGGCAGCTGAGCATCCGCAGACACAGTACTCAGACACTCAGTGGGCAGGCGCCCCCTAATCTCCCTTACAGAGAGTGCCTGTGGGGGTCATGGGAGGGGCATGCAAATAAGGAGGCGGACAACAGCAGGAGCCAGGGCAGCTGTGCACGGCTTAAAGTCTGACTGGGTGGAAAGAATGGCCAAGAACACCCTGTAGCTCCCTCTTGCTCACAGGGGAGGGTCCTCCCCATGGGGCAGGCAGACCCCCATCCCTACCTAGACCATGTCAGGTCCCTGGAGGGGCCACCTCCCCAGTCGGTGATCTCAGCACATTCCCCGCACCCTGAAGGGACCCTGCTCCCCACAAGTCCCACTCACTGGCAAGGCAGGTGCAGAAGCAATGTCAAGAAAGACAAATGACAAATCTTCAGAGTAGGATTTTTAAACATTTTTCCTGGAAAAAAAAGTTGTAGAATATGAAGTTCTTGGTTTTTTAACATTGTAAATTCTCTCTTTTAAATTGTATAGTTCTTTTTCTAAAGATTCATTTATGTATTTGGAAGTTAGAGTTACAGGGAGGGAGGAGGGAGGGAGACAGGGAAGAAGAGAGAGAGAGAGAGAAAGAGAGAAAGAGAGAGAATCTTCCATCTGCTGATTCATTCCCCAAATGGCCACAACAGCCAGGGCTGGGCCAGGCCAAAGCTAGGCACCAGGAGCTTCTTTCAGGTCTCCCATGTGGATTCAGGGATCCAAGCACTTGGACCATCCTCCAGTGTTTTCCTGGGCACATTAGCAGGGAGCTGGATCAGAAGTGGAACAGTGGGAAATCGAACCAGGCGCCCATATGGCTTAATTTGCTTCGCCACAAGGCCGATTTCATTTCCCATGAAATCTTTTAAAAGATTTATTTTATTTATTTGAAAGACAGAATTACAGAGAGAGGTAGAGACAGAGAGAGAGGTCTTCCATCCGCTGGGTCACTCCCCAGATGGCCGCAATGTCTAGAGATGCACCGATCCGAAGCCAGGAGTCAGGAGCTTCTTCCGAGTCCCTCATGTGGGCACAGGAGCCCAGGGACTCGGGCCATCTTCTATTGCTTTCCCAGGCCACAGCAGAGAGCTGGATTGGAGGAGGAGCAGCCGGGACTAGAACCAATGCCCATATGGGATGCTGGCGCTTCAGGCCAGGGCTTTAACCTCCTGTGCCACAGTGCCAGCCCTGATAAAATAAATTAAAAAAAAAAAAAACCAAAGGAAGGGAGGGAGGAAAAAGCACACACTGTGCTCGAGCGAGCAGTGGCACAAACCCAGGATAGAACCGGGGACATCACCTACAGTCACCTGGAAACAACCACGGTGACATCTGCACACGCATCCCTGCCGGGATTCGGGTTTTGGGACACACACGTCATACACAACTGGAATCCTACACCTGCCAGGAATCTTGGGGCGTTCATGGCAAAGAGCATCAGGATCCCTCAGGCCACTGGACATCCTCTGGAAAGCTGGTCTGATAAACGGCACAACCCTCCACCCTCCTCCTGCTGTCCACGGTTGCGCTGTGTACGCTTTCCAACTGAAATAAATAAAGCTGCAGTGAATATCTGCATGATTTCTGACTCCGATGACAACACAAAGAGGAAGAAGAAGTCAAAAGAGCATGGACATTTATTTTCCAGGAGGTTCCACCAATCTACATTTCCTCCAGCGGGAGAAATTTATGAGCGCATTTATCCTCCCGCGCGTTCCCACGGACGAGGACAAATATGTGAAAGACCCATTACCAGCGTGGAGGACCACCACCCAGAAAGAGGCAATTTTTAAAAGTTGCATTTGTCTGATGACCGGCGAGCCTGGGCGCGTTCCTGTCTATTTCTTGTTTCTCCAGCAGCCTGCTGACTGGAGGCCCTCACACCCTCTTCCCATCTGATGCTAATGTCTTCTTATTGATTTATGGCTGCTTTTAGTATAATAGGGATGGATTGGCAGACGGACCATGGCTGTTCTGATTTGCCGGTTCTGTTGATAGTGTTTGACACACACAGGATGCTAATGGATTTGTGGTCAAGTGTATCCATCTTTCCCCCTGTTAGCCTTCCACTGCAAGTACAATGTCATGGTCCCTTAGCCTGGACTCCGACGGAGCTCCCCCACTTGCTATCTGAGTGCCCCTCTCTTCGTCTCAATTTCCTTGATTGAAAACGGAGAGGAACGAGAGTAGCGAGGACAAGGCTGATGGCTTCAGAGGTGCCCCCACCATGCTCCCCCTCCTATATTCACACATAATTCCCACAGGTCCAGCCGGGAAGGACCGAAGGGCAGTCAACAGCCATGCGGTGAGCTCGGAAGCAGACCGTGCCCAGCATGGCTGGAGGTGACACGGCCTCACCCAATACTTTGGGAGACCCAGAGGCAGCACTGAGCCCAGTGTGAAGTAACCACCAGGCCTGTGTTAGGTCACCAAGTTAAAGAGTGACCTGTCGGGCATCAGGAGATATCAAACACACAGCACAGATGCTCCCTGATGCAGGAGGCTTCAACTTAGGATTTTCTACTTTATAATGGATTTACAGGGCATTAAAAGCATCTCTGATTTAGGATACTTCCAACTTCCAACGGCTGACCAAGATGTAGCTCCACTGTAGCCAAGGAGCATCTGAATTCACAAAGCACTCGGCACAGTGGCTGTGGCAGATCACCCAAAAGCAGCCCGAAACATCAGCCTCTTCCCAGGAAGACGTGGAATCTGTCTCAACCCCCTGGAGCTGGCTCTGCCCGTGTGACTCACTCTGACCAAGGAGCAGTAGATAGGTTGTAGAGACCTGAATGTCACCTGCAAACAGGAGTTAGCCCTCTTGCTTATATATACACGTATGTTTAAAGATTTATTTATTTATTTTAAAGGTAGACTTATGGCAGTGGGAGGAGGAGAGAGAAAGAGATCTTCCATCCACTGGTTCACTCCCCAAATGGATGCAATGGCTAGAGCTAGGCTGACCCAAAGCCAGGTGCCCGGAGCTAGGAGCTTCTTCCAGGTCTTCCATATGGATACAGGGACCCAAGGACTTGGGCCATCTTCCACTGCTTCCCCAGGTCATAAGCAGGTAGCTAGATCAGAAGTGGAGCAGCTAGGACTCAGACCAGCACCCATATGGGATGCCAACAGCACAGGCAGTAGCTTTTACCTGCTATGCCACAGTGCCAGCCCCAAAAGCTTGCCTTCCTAAGATGCTCAAAACCCTGCTGTCACCATGGGAAGGAGCCCTGCCTGCAGGTGCGCTGAGACCTCATGGCCCATTACCCACCCCTGCCTCAGCCCAGCTCTCTGCCACCACTGACCAACCATGACAGTGAGGCCACCGGTTGCAGACGGTGCAGGAGCCCTGCTAAAAGAACCACAAGGGAAGTCTAGCCCCAGTCTCCTCCCTGAGGGAGTGACTGTTGGTAGAGGCCACTAAGTTCCGGGGTAGTGGCCACGTAGCACTGGATAACTGACAGCTGCCATTACCACTCCTGGAATCGCAATGTTGGTGCCAGTTAAACGGTCACACATATCCCCTAATCACTTACCTAAGCTTTTTAACTCATTTCAGCAATGATACTAGGC
Organism: Oryctolagus cuniculus; assembly: GCF_051225735.1. Classification (NCBI taxonomy): domain Eukaryota; kingdom Metazoa; phylum Chordata; class Mammalia; order Lagomorpha; family Leporidae; genus Oryctolagus; species Oryctolagus cuniculus. Next base: position 11,400,977 of record NC_142878.1, on the reverse strand, counting down.
GAGTATCTCACCAGATGTTTTGCCAAATGGCCGGTTCTGCCCTCTCCATTACGCTGCACCACTAGGTTTTCATAAACCAGGAATCCGCCGATCATTTCCATTAACAAAGCAAATCGTGACCCAGTACCGTACAGTAGCTTTGTTAGCGATGGTGTGCCGTGCTCTTCTACCAGGGCGTGCCAGGAGCACCGATGACCAAGGACAGGAGAAAATGCTGTCCTGGCACAAGCGGAGAGAATGCATCCTCTCCTCCCTTGCCTTTCTGTTCAGTCCACGTCCTAACAGACTGCAGAATGCCCACCTGCACTAGTGAGGATTGAGCTTCCTTCCTCAAGCCCATGGATTCAAACGCTAATGCCTTCCAGACACGCTCTCATGGGCACACCCGGAAGTCATGTTTTAGCAGACAGCTGGGCATCCCTCAGCCCAGCAGTGCTGACACATCAAGTTAACCAGAGCAGAAAAGGAAGGCAATGCTGAGCCCACCCAACTCCTCCCAGAGCCACCCGCCCTGCCTCCCTGTTAGGGAGCTTCTGGCCTCTGCCTCAGCCTGGGAGGCTGCCCCAGGTGCCATCACGTGAGATCACCCAAAGTCAAGGTCATGACTCCTGGGAGCCCCAGTCCGTGCAGCTTCTGCAGGCACTGTGATGTCAGACAATCCCAGCTCTCGGTACACTTGAACGGCAAAAGGGCGAAGTCTACAGAGGACGACGCTCGTCTAACACGAGCTTTGTTTCTGCATCCTGTGCTACTTCATGTTCAAGGAAAACACGGCCTCAGACTGTCTGGGAAAACATCCCTTTCTCTCAACACAGCAAGTGTTTGTTTTCATAACCCCATGACATTTTTCTCTGCTTGTTCTTCAAATAAAGCAGACTTAGGCTGACCCAGAGCTTGCAAGTGGCTGGCGTGTGTGTCCTGGTGGCTGGTGCTTCCTCCCACACTGGCCAAGGTGCAGGACTGGCGGGCCAGACCCAACCCCAGGGCAGGCAGCCTCTACCCCGGCCAGCTGCCGTGCAGGACCAAGGTGAACTGTCTGATGGCTGCTGGCTCCTTCTCTCGAGCATTCAATCAACAGGGTTCCCAAGGAACTGCAGTCTCCAGCATGTCCTGCCTCGGGGCCCAGCCAGCCCTTCCCCCACCCCAAGGCCTCCCCAGCCCAGCACCTTTCCTGGTCCATCAGGTCAAGCCTAGGTCACTTCCTAGGCATGCAGTCTCACTATCCATGAGAAGCACAGATGCAAAAGTTCACAAAATATTAGCAAACCGAACCCATTGCTATGTCAACAAGGTGTTACATTACAATCAAGTGAGTTATCTTAGGGATGCAAGGTCCAACGTTAGAAAAATCAGTAAATAACAGATTGACCACCAAAGGCCGTATGATCATCTCAATACATGCAGAGAGTGCACTTGATAAAATTCAACATCCCTTCATGCTAAAAACGCTTCACAAATTATTATATATGGAACAGACCTCAAAATTATGAAGGCTGATTTTGACAAACCAAAGCTAATACCCCTCCCAAACGGAGAAAAGCAGAACGCAATTCCCGCTGCGATCTGGACCAAGACAAGGACGTCCACTTCCACCAGCCTCACTCGGGACACTACAGGCAGTGTTAGGAAGAGCAATTAGGGAAGAAAAAGAAATAAAGGGCATAGAAATTGGGAAGGAAATAGTCAAAATGTCCAAGTTTGCCGATGACATGATGCGGTACACGGGAAACTCTAAACACCAAAAAGCTGTTAGAACTGACAGATCAACCCAGTAAAGTGCAGGACACAAATCAACATGCAAAGGAGTAGCAGTTTGGACACCAACAACGGCCTTGCTGAAAGGGAAATAAGAAAGGCAACCCCACTCACAACTGCTACAAAAATTTAAATATTTAGGAACACGTTTAACCAAAGGAGTGAAACATCTCCATAATGGAAATAAAAAACACTGATGAAAGAAATGACCAAGGACAAACAAAAGGGAAAGATAGTCTTTGTTTGTGAATTAAAATAACTGGTATTGAAATATCAGTACTAATTAAAGACATCTACATATCCAATGAAATCCCTATCAAAGTACCAATGACATTCCTTATGGCATTTTTTAAAAATCCAGAATTAGAAACAGTTTATATGGAACCACAAAGGACCTCAAATTAGCCACAGTGATCCTGAGCACAAAACAGTAAAGCTGAAGGCATCCTAATTCCTGATTTCAAAGCATGCAGCGCTGTAGTAATTAAAACAGCATGGTACTCACCTAAAAACCAACACACAGAACAGTGGCACAGAATAGAAAACCCAGAAATCAATCCACATACGTAGCCAAGACATATTTGACAAAGGTGTCAAAGGCATACACTGGAGAAAAATGAATGCTACAGGCAAAACTGGATATACACATGTAGAAAAATGAAATTAGATCCCTATCTTTCACTATATATTGATTTTCTATCAACTTTCAAGATGCATTATCGTAGCCAGCACTGTGGCATAGACAGTAAAGCTGTGGCCTGCAGCACCAGCATCCAATATTAGCTTTGGTTTGAGTCTTGGCTGCTCCACTTCCAATCCAGCTCCCTGCTAATGCACCAGGGAAAGCAGTGGAAAGTGATCCAAGTGCTTGGGCCCCTGCACTCCCAGAAGACCCAGATGAAGCTCCTGGCTCTTGGCTTTGGTCTGACCCAGTTCTGGCCATCGTGGCCATTTGGGGACTGAACCAGTGGATAGAAGACTTTCTCTCTCTCTCTCTCTCTCTCTCTCTCTCTCTCTCTCTCTGCCTCTGCTATCCCTGTCTGTAACTCTGCCTTTCACATAAATACATAAATCTTTAAACTAAAAAAAAAGTGGATCAGAGACCTAAAACTATGAAATTGCTAGAAGAAAACATATTGGGAACACTTTAAGGCATTGGTATAGGCAATGATTATTATGGATAAGGCTCCAAAATTGCAGGCAATGAAAACAGAACCAGATAAGCAGGATTATATCAAGCCCTGACGCTTCTGCACAGCAAAGAAATAATCAGTAGTTTGAAAAGACATCTAACATAAATGGGAGAAAACATTTGTAAAGTACTTATTCAAGGAAAGATTAATATCCAGGGGCTGGCACTGTGGCATAGCTGGTAAAGCTGCCACCTGCAGTGCTGGCATCCTATATGGGCGCCGGTTCAAGTCTCTGCTGCTCCACTTCCAATCCAGCTCTCTGCTATTGCCTGGGAAAGCAGTAGAAGATGGCCCAAATCTTTGGGCCCCTGCACCTGCATGGGAGACCCGGAAGGGGCTCCTGGCTCCTGGCTTCAGATAAGGAGCAGCTCTGGACATTGTGGCCATCTGGGGAGTGAACCAGTGGATGAAGACCTCTCCCTCCCTCCCTCCCTCCCTCCCTCTCTCTCTCTCTCTGCCTCTACCTCTCTGTAACTATGCCTTTCAATTAAACAAATATATCTCTTAAAAAAAGATTAGTATCCAGAAAATATCAGGAACTCAACAACAACCCAATAAATAAATAAATAATCCCAATCCAGATAAGAAATGGGCAAGGACCTGAACAGACAGCTCTCAAAGGAAGAAACACAGATGACCAACAAATTTATGAAAGAACATTCAATATCACCAGCCATCAGGGAAATGCAAATCAAAACCACAGTGAGATATCACCTCACCCCCATTAGAACGGCCGTCATCAAAGCGGAAGTAACAAGTGTTGGCGAGGATGTAGAGAAAGGGGAATTCTTTTACACTGCTGAGGGAAATGTAAATTAACACAGCCACTGTGCACACCAGAATGGAGGTTCCTTTAAAGACTATGATCCAGCAATCCCGTAAAATCATTTGTGTCAGAGAGACACCTGCTCCACCGTGTTTACCGTAGCACTGTTCACAACAGCCAAAATGTGGAATCAATCAAGGCGCCCACCATCAGATGAAAGGCTAAAGAAAACAAGGTGTCTATATCCACAATGGAAAGTCATTCTGCACTAAAACAGAACGAAAGCCTATCATTTGTAAGAAAATGGACAAAACTGGATGACATGATGTTAAGTGAAAAAAAAAAAAGACACATAAGACAACTATCCCGTGTGTTCCCTCCGATGTGGAAACAAACTCAATCTGAACACCGAATGGTGATTACCAGCCGCTGAGAGGGCTTGGGGAGACAGAGGGAGTTTGGATAATGGGCACCAGAGAGGCAGATCAGAGGAGCAGGTCCTTGGTGCCGCACGGGGAGACTGCAGGTCCCAACAGCCCGGTGTGTGTTTTATGAGCAAGCAGCAGACAGCAGCTCTAAGCCCCCCATCAATAGGAACAGCACAGAAGGTCAGTGCAGCCGGCACTGCCCGCCTGGGCTGAACTGCCCCAGTGCACCCATAGTCAGCTGGAGGGAGCCAGGCCAGCTCCAACAGCCTTAGAATGAGTTTGCACTGCCACTGTAAGACGTCCTCATAGGTATAACAGTTTAATCAAACTAGAAGACGGACACGAGGCTCCGCAAGGATTAGCACACTAGCCAGAGTTGACCCAACCCCTCAGAAGCCACACTGGCAATCAGAAAGGCTCAATGCCTTGCCCAGGGCCAAAGCCAGAAGGGAGTGAAGTGAGCAGCAGCATGAGCCTTGCGCTTCCCCAGGAAGCCCCAGGGACTCCTGCCCACGCTCCAGCCCACGGGTGCTGCCTCTTCCGCAGACACAGTTTCTAAGGCATGACACAATGGGGCAGGCTAATTCCCTCTGTTCCTGCAAACACTATGCCCTACAAGCTACAGTAAACTACCACCTTCCGCTAAAAGTGGCGGCATTACCTACTTCCCAATCAAGGTACAAACACCTACAACAACTATTTCAGACTATGTGAAACAATGCACATGTCAGTTACAGCGCTCAGACGATCACGCCTAACGGTGGCCAAGCCGTGAACGTATCTGATCTAATGAACAATTACAAGAAAGATAAGGATTCTCTGAAGCTAACAATTCCAAATCCTGATGGGAAACCCAGACTGGCTGACGACAACAAAGAAAAGTAACATGCATCTGTCTTCCAATTAGTACGTAGTTGGCGATGAACAAAACCTAAAAGCCAGTCCTCCATGAAGTCTACATTGACAAGAGAAAGCCTCCCAGCTCTTGTCTTCTGATCTCTTTCTGGTTTGCACGTCATGGGAAACTTGTCAAGTCACAGCATTCTCACGCGCCTTGCAATAGAACACTTATTTTCTGCAAATGGAATTTTCTCAAGACGATAACTACGGCATCAACCCAGAGCTGACTGCAAGAAATCTATTTGTACCTGCTTTCCCGGGGGCTGGCCATGCTGCCACGACCCCGTTTTGTCAATTTATTGCCTTGTTCTGAGGGATCTTTGTGATAAACGTATTGTCACAAACAGTCTCGCTGATGCTCCTTTATTTCTCTTCATTTTATAAAAGCCAACTTTATTTAAATCTCCTGTCACTTTGTCAGCCGAATGCAACTGTTGAGACTGAGTTCTAAACCGATGCTTTTATCAATACCAATAAACCGGAAAACACAAGTCTTCTGATGACCCAAAAGTATGCCAGCATTTTACCCATAAAAGGTACTTATTCATTTATGGTTTTATTATTTTTAAATTGTGAATAAATGCACAGAAGAGTGATTTTATGATTACAAGCATTTTCAGTGTCGACTTCAATGGTACTAAGCATATTCACACTATTAGCATCCATCTCCAGAATTCTCTCCATCTTCTAAAACTGGAACTCCAGACACACTAAGCCTTAACTCCCCATCTTTCTTCCCACCAACCCCTGGTAACCCCCATGTACGTTCTGTCTCGGTGAACTCAAATATCCCAGGTACTCCAAATAAGTGGAATCGCACATTTGTCCTTGAGCGTGACTGGCCCGTGTCTCTCAGTGTAACGTCCTCAATGTTCACCCGCGTGGTAGCCAGGCTCAGTTCTCTGTCTTTGCAGGGCTAATATTCCACTGTGCATACAGGCCACGCTGGGCCTCTCCACTTGCCCACCGTCCTTGGGCTGCTTCCACCTCGGCTGCTGTGCATAACAGTGTTCAACATGGTTGGGCAAGCACCTTGCAGCCCTGCTTGCAAATCTTCGGCACGTGTACCCAGAAGCGGGCTTTCTGGGTCCTGCGATTATTCTAATTTTCTTGAGGGCTTCCCACGCTGTTGCGCATCTGTGTTTTTTGTAATAGGCAGAATCCCATCGAGGAAAGGCGGTGGCCAAGACACTGCGTACTCAGCAAGTTCCCAGAAGCCCTGGGTCCCATCACCACCTTTTCTCAGAGCAGCCCCCTCTCTGGGCGTGGTCTCTGTGTCCCGAGAATAGCACCAGCCCAGGCAGGTGTCAGGCAAGTCGGTGGCTGCAGCTTATCCCAGGAAAATCGAAATCCCGACCAACGAGAACCCTTGACCGCAAACACAGACTCAGTCCTAACATTTGGGGTTTCTAACCCTGTTAACAGTTCTTAAACTTCGTACAGGAAAGGACAGTCTGGTTAAAGTGATCACCTGACCTTCTGTCCTCCCTCGTGAAGCCTCACGGGTGCAGATCCACAAGGACAAGGAAATGGGGCGAGGCCTGTGTCTTTAAGAAGCCTTGCCAGAGACAGGAGAGCTGGGACCAAGCAGGCAGGCGCAGGGCGGGCAGCTGAGGCTTGGGCTGACTGCCCTGCAGGACTTGGGAGGCTGCAGGTGACGGAGATGCACTCTGGGCTGCACACCAGGAGGTGGGGAGGAGGTTTGGGCCCAGACGCCCCGCCTAGTTCATGAAGCTGTGTGGCCGCAGCCCTAGAGGGGATCCTGGCAGCAGGTCCAGAGGCCCAGGGCTGGGAGGACCCAGGGACCAACTTCACCAGGCTGCAGGTGCTGCTCGGAGGATGAGAATTTTTTTTAAAACTGGGTATGTGGGGCTGGCATGGCGGCACAGGGGGTTGAACCTTTGTCTGAGATGCCAGCATCCCATATGAGCGTTAGTTCAAGTCCTTGCTGCTCTACTTTAATCCAGCTCCCTGCTAATGTCACTGGGAACACAGCAGCAGATGTCCCAGGTGCTTAGGCCCCTGCCACCCACGTGGGAGATGCTGATGAAATTCCAGGCTCCTACACCAACGCCACGGCTCACTAGGCTAATCCCCCGCCTGCGGCACCGGCACCCCGGGTTCTAGTCCTGGTTGGGGCGCCGGTTCTGTCCCGGTTGCCCCTCTTCCAGTCCAGCTCTCTGCTGTGGCCCAGGAGTGCAGTGGAGGATGGCCCAAGTGCTTGGGCCCTGTACCCGCATGGGAGACCAGGAGAAAGCACCTGGCTTCTGGCTTCTGGCTTCTGGCTTCGGATCGGTGCAAGTGCACCGGCTGTAGCAGCCATTTGAGGGGTGAACCAACGGAAAAAGGAAGACCTGTCTCTCCCTCACTGTCTAACTCGGAAGGAAGGAAGGAAGGAAGGAAGGAAGGAAGGAAGGAAGGAAGGAAGGAAGGAAGGAAGGAAGGAAGGAATTCTAGGCTCCTGACTTTGGTCTGGGCCAGTCCTTACTGTTGTGGCCATTTGGGGGTGAAGCAATGGATGGAAGATCTCTAACTCTGCTTTTCAAGTGAATAAATAAATCTGTTAAAAAAAGCTGGGGTGCTGGTGCTGTGGCATAGTGGGTAAGCCACTGCCTATAACACCAGCATCCCATACAGGCACTGGTTCAAGACCCGGCTGCTCCACTTCTGATCAGCCCTGCTAATGTGCCTGGGAAAGCAGCAGAAGATGGCCTAGGTTCTTGGGCCCCTGCACCTGTGTGGGAGACCTGGATGAAGCTCCTGGCTCCTGGCTTCAGCCTGGCCCGGCCCCAGCTGTTGCAGCCATTTGGAGAGTGAACCAGCGGATGGAAGACCTCTCTCTCTCTCTCTTTCTCTCCCTCCCTCCCTCCTTCCCTCCCTCCATCTCCCTGTAACTCTGCCTTTCAAATAAATAAAATAAATCTTAAAAAAAAAAAAAAACACTGAGTATGTGGCTGCACATCTGTAAAATTTACAAAGTTCTGCATTAATGCTAGGTAAATAGTGTAGTTGACAAATTATACATAAGACTTGAAACTTTTTAAAGTTTTAATGTTTTAAAGAGATGGAAGTAGCAGAAATATCCAGATACCATCAACTGACAGATCTGAGACTTTTTTCCAGCTACGCAGTGGCATACAAGTCTAAGAACAAGATATGGTCAGTTTTGAAAAAATTCGGAGTGGCCCTGTGTCACAGGAGTTCCACTGCAGGAAACCCCAGCATCACTGAACAGGGAAACCCGAGCAGATGCTGTACCCCCACGTTCACAGCACGCGTCCGTCATTCGAGGAGTGGACAGACAAGCTGTGTCCTACACACACAGTGGATAGTCTGCAGCCTTAAAGAGGAGGGGGGTTCTGACGCATGCTCCAACGAGGATGAGCCTCGGGGCTGTCTCAACTGTTCTCTGCTGCTACACAGAACACACGGAGTTGGTCACTTCTAAGCAACAGCTGTTTATCTGTCTCAACAGTTCTACAGGCTGGGGCGCCCAAGAGCATGGTGCCAGCATATTTTTTATTTTGATTTTGATTATTTTTATTTATTTATTTGAGAGCAGAATTACAGAGAGGTCTTCCATGTGCTGGTTCACTCCCCAAATGGCTGCAATGACCAGAGCTGAGCCAATCCAAAGCCAGGAGCCAGGAGCTTCTGGGTCTCACACACAGGTGCAAGGGTCCAAGTACTTGGGCCATCTTCCACTGCTTTCCCAGGCACAACAGCAGGGAGACGGACAGAAAGTGGAGCAGGGCCCGGTGCTGTGGCACAGGGTAAAGCCCCAGCCTGCAGTGCCGGCATCCCATATGGGCACCGGCTTGAGTCCCGGCTGCTCCCTTCCTTTCAGCTCTTTGCTGTGGCCTGGGAAAGCAGTGGAGGGTGGCCCAAGTTCTTGGGCCCCTACCCCAATGTGGGAGACTGGAAAGAAGCTCCTGGCTCCTGGCTCCTGGCTTTGGATCAGCTCAGCTCTGGCCGTGGTGGTCATTTGGGGAGTGAACCAATGGAATAGAAGACCTCTCTCTCTCTGGCTCTACTTCGCTCTGTAATTCTTTCAAATAAATAAAATAAATCTTTTCTTAGAAAAGAAAAGAAAGTGGAGCAGCCAGGACTCGAACCTCAAACCAGTACCCATATGGGATGCCAGCAGTGCAGGCAGAGCCTTAGCCCACCACACCACAGCGCCGGCCCCAGTGCCAGCATCTGGTGAGAGCTTTCTGATGTGTTATCCCATGGCAGAAGGCAGAAGGGCCAGACAGGCTGAGGACCAGCAGCAAGCAAGACCAGGTCTGCCTCTGTGGCAAATCCTCTCTCACAGTAACTCACCCACCCCTGTGCAAGAGCAGGAATCCCCCCACGAGGGCAGGTGAATCTAATCTCCTCTTATCACACCCCCTCCCCATACTGTTTCCAACACATCCATCTTGAGGGACACTTTTTTTTAAAGATTTATTTTATTTATTTGAAAACAGAGTTACAGAGAGAGGCAGAGAGAGAGAGAGAGAGAGAGAGAGAGAAGTCTTCCATCCGCTGGTTCACTTCCCAGATGGCTGCAATAGCCAGAGCTGCGCCGATCCGAAGCCAGGAGACAAGAGCTTCCTCCAGGTCTCCCCTGCAGGTGCAGGGCCCAAGGACCTGGGCCATCCTCCACTACTATCCCAGGCCACAGCAGAGAGCTGGATCGGAAGAGGAGCAGCTGGGACTAGAACCAGCACCCATATGGGATGCCAGCGCTTCAACCCACTGTGTCACAGCACCAGCTCCTGGGACACTTTCTAACCATGGCAAAGTCACCACACCAAGGGAGATGAACAGTATCGGAGTCCACTCACTCCAAGTCCCCAGAGCAGACAGTCACAGAGACAAAGCAGCATGATGGCTGCTGGTGGCAGAGGGGAGAACAAGGAGTCCACGTGTAATACAAACCTGAGGTCTCACTGAAGGACGATGGGAAAGTTCCAGAGACAGATGGTGGTGATGGCGGCACAGCCAGCCGGATGCACTAGATGCCGCTGAATAGCACGCTTAAAAACGGGTGAGACAGTGAATTTTATATCCCAGACATTTCAGCTGATTGAAAACATAATAAGGAATGTCATTCTTTTGTGCACAGAAAAGGATAGGAGAAAGCCAGGATAGCTAAGAGGTGTGGCAGGGGGCATCCCTGGGGACGGGACTGGCCTGCACCTGCACGCAGTGGGGGGAAGGGCAGTCGCACTCATTCTCAGCTTCTCGGCGCTATTTGATTTTTAACTCTGGGGCACACAAGGCAGATTTTTAAGTATTAGTTTCAAAGCGTAAGGGAGAACGGTGTGGATGAAAAGCAAAGCAGACCGTGGGAGCTGCACAGCAATAAGCCTGGTGCCAATCACGGGCCGCATCCGAGAGAGGATTATGAGAGCAGACGGCTCCTGCGCACTCCACGAAGCGGGCCCCGGCCAAGCCCGGCTCATTCTCTCTTTTAACAAGGTTACGGGCTTGGCACATTAGAGGAATGTGAAGCCGACCAGGGCCTGCACTTCAGCACGATGTTAACAGCCTCTCCTGTGCCCTGGGTGCAGACACGGAGGGGCCTGGAAGAAGGAAGGGGGCTTGTTCACAACGTGGGGGGGGTCACCACACCAGGCTTGCACCCTTAGCGGCAAGACACCACGTCGGGCTGAGTGCCTCTCAGCAGGCTGGAACGTCAGCTTCGCAAGTGAACAGATGCATGTAGCACTGTGACAAATGTTCTGCATTTGGGGATCAAACTCTGAGAAAGGCCCCCAGCAGCACACGACGGTGGAAAGGAAGACAGCGTGGGGCTTCGGGGGACTGCTGCCTCCACCAAAGGCAGTGGCCCTGCGGGTGGCTCTGCTCTGACCACAGAGGAAGCCGTCCACCCGGGTCCACCCACCTCTCCCATGGTCAGCGCTGGTGCATGTCCAAAGCCACAGGATGCCCAGAAACCACCGGAGGAAAAACGCAGGGAGGAGCCTTTGAAGGTGGGAGTGGGCAAAGGAGCCCTGCGGGGGATGCGGTGCACCCCCCACCTGCTGGACTTCCCATAAGGAAAGGGAGGAACCAAAGGTCCTAGCTCTTCAGCAAGCACCAGCGAGGGAGGGCCGTGCACCCTGGGGCGTGGGGAGCTCACCCACGGCCGGCCGGAGGACAGGGAGCACCCACAGACCAGAAGAGCCACCGACGGGCCTGCCTGGGCACGGGATGGACCCACGTGAACTGTGAACACCTTCCAACGGCCCACAGCCACAGAGTAACGGCAGCCGTGGAAAGAACCTCTCCCACCTGCTGAGAGCTCGCCAGAGCCAAGCAAGCATGGGAGTGGGAAATACTTCCCGGCCCTGTAAATGCATCCTCAACGCACTGCCCAGCAACCAAGCCGGGAAAAGCCGCGGACACATTTAATACACACCATGGGTCCTGCTGCATAATAGATGCGTTTAATGAACTTCATAACTTTCATTTGAAAGGCCCCCAGGTGAGAGCCAGGTGAGGATGCTTGGGCCCCAGGTGAGAGCTGGTGAGGATGCTGGGCCCCCAGGTGAGAGCTGGTGAGGATGCTGGGGCCCCCAGGTGAGAGACTCCGGGGCTCTGTCCACAGCAGCAGCAAGGATGGAGAACGGGATGCAGACCGTGGTGACCTGCAGGCAGTGTGGATGGTTGAGGGTGAAAGAAAAGGAGATCTTCACACACCCTGCCTGCTTCTGCCTCCCCATCTGACTTGGGATAGCCACACCCCACTTCCTGTTCCTGCTCTCCACTGGACAGGCCCTTCCTATCATGCCAGATTCCAACTCTCCTCCTCCATGAACCCTCTTCTGATTGCTCCTGCCTCCAAGTTCATATGCCTCTGGATGCCAGTTAAACCACTGCCCCGAGATGCCAGATCAAGGCAGACTTCTCCAGGGCACAGGGCAGACAGAACTCAGGGCACGCAAGAACCAAGATCCTCACATGTGGCTTTTATTCTCCCAAAGAATCCAGGGCGGTAGGAACATTGTCACCAGTGGACTGCAAAGCCGTAAATACTTCTTAATGTATGGTGAACACAGTCAAGAAGCCCCAGTCTGACAGATGTTCATTTCACAAAGCCAGGCCATGGGGCTGGCCCTGAAGTGGGCACTGGATCACCGATTACCCCAACAACGAGTGATTAATGAAACAACCCAAGCAAGGAAGAATTTGCAGGATTGATTCAACTCGTTAGCAAAGATTCAAGTTGCTTTTAATTATTATTCAGGTGCATGTTATTAAACTTCTAAATACGATTTTTAAACAGAGATCTGATCACTAGTCAATACATTTTTTTTTTTTTTTTACAATGAGATGATGGTTGGCTCTGTTTTGAAACTATTGAAGGTGTGAAGTTTTTCTGCAAATCCGGTTTTCCGGGCTGCCACAACCGTGGGTCTATGAAGAAAGAGTGGACATCATTTCTCTTAAGTCCTCCAGTTTAAGGTGATACCTCTCACGGAACCTGTACAAATGCCACAGGAACTCCTCCCAACATGGCCAAATGCCGGGCATTGCTTCCCCAGAGAATTCAGGCTCAGGGTGAGCCTGGCACGGGAGCCAGGAAGGGAGAATGTCCAGGTGGTCACCACCTGTGTCCCACCCCGACAGTCTCCCTTCCAGAAGTTCTGAGACATGCAACGGCCTGCAGTGGGTGGACCATGAAGACATCACGCCGGGTGAAGCGAGCTAGTCCCCAAAAGGTAAGTCCTGTGTGACAGCACTTACATGATGGTGCCTACAGCTGTCAAGTTCACAGAGACAGAGTAGAACTGTGGTTGCCAGGGGCTTGGGAGAGGGAAACTGGGAACTCTGTCTAATGGAGACAGAGTTTCAACTGAGAAAGGTGTGAAAGCTTTGGAGACAGGGGCTGGCGCTGTGGCATAGCGGGTAAAACCACTGCCTGCGACACCGACATCCCATATGGGCACAGGTTCATGTCCCAGCTGCTCCACTTCCAACCCAGCTCCCTGCTAATGTGAAAAGCAGAGGAGATGGGCCCCTGCCACCCAGGTGGGAGACCTGGCTTCAGCTTGGCATGGCCCTGGCCAGAGCGGCTGTCTGGGGGAATGAAACAGCAGATGTAAAATCTCTCTTTCCCTCTCTCTGATTCTCCCTCTCTCTGTCCCTCGCTCGCTCGCTCTCTCTGTACATCTGACTTTCAAATAAATAAATCCTAAAAAAATAAGTTACAGAGATGGATGGTGTTGATGTGAAGGTATTTAATGCCACTGAGCTGTATACTCAAAAATGATTAACATGAATGGTAAAGTTCATGCTATGTGTATGTCACCACAAGGAAAATGTCAAAGTATATCTATATCTATCCATATTCTTTAAAAAAAAGTCTCCCTGGGGCCGGCATGGTGGCTCACTCGGTTAATCCTCTGCCTGAGGTGCCAGCATCCCATACAGGCTCCAGGTTCTAGTCCCGGTTGCTCCTTTTCCAGTCCAGCTCTCTGCTGTGGCCCGGGAGCACAGTGGAGGATGGCCCAAGTGCTTGGGCCCCTGCACTCGCATGGGAGACCAGGAGGAAGCACTGGCTCCTGGCCTCAGATCGGCGCAGCGCCGGTCGCAGCAGCCATTTGGGGGGTGAACCAATGGAAGGAAGACCTTTCTCTCTGTCTCTCTAACTAAAAAAAAAAAAAAAAAGGTCTCCCTTCCAGTCCCAAAGGCAAGACCCAGCAGCAAGTGCTCCCTGGAGTCCCCAGCGGCAGCCGTGAATTTTCCTGGAAAAGTAGCTGCCCCCACGCGTGTCTCTCCACTTAAATTCTCTTTGCCACCATGGAGGGTTTGCTCTCCTCTTCCAAAATCAGTGCCCCCTGGGTAACCGGAAGTCTGAGATAAAATTACCGATTTTTGACAAAGCACGTAGCAGGAGTTCGATGTTATGCTATGTTCAACAAGGCTTTACAAACCACGCAATAGATTTCTTTAAATTATGAAAAAGAGTCTAACGCAAGATCAAAGATTCAGATTTGATGCTGAATTAAATAAAAGCCTTTGCAAACATAACACGTGCAATCACCTTGCCCCTTCGAACACCGGCAGGAGGTGGAGGGCTGCTTCCAGGTCGGAACCACCGCGGCCATGTTTGCTGCTTTTGGGGTGAGGAATTAGGTCACAGCTCACTGTGACCCCTGACCTCCCGCGCCTGAAGAGCCCAATTCCAGGGTCAGCAGGTGAGGGCTCCTCCACAGGCTTCTCCCCACGGTGCTCACCCACCAGGGCCTCTGCAAACGCCACCTCACCTACTGCCTCTCTCCCACCTTCTGTCCCGCGAGTGCACGTCACCCCTACTGCAGTACACCCCTGTCAGCCAGCCCTCACCACGGCTGACATGCCAACCAACCACACTAGCTTTTCCCGGAGAAGCCCGCGTGCACCTCAAAACCCTTGCCTGTCCTCTGGAGGCTGTCAGGAGCCACAGTGAATGACCGAGCACCGACAGACCAGGTGATGTGCGTGACCGTGTGGACCAGGGGATGCAGGAGGACATCTACCCCCAAGGAGTCTGTGAGGGTCAGTCCCCCAGAGACATACCACCCTGACACAGGCATTCGCCCCTTGACTTTCCCTGGATTAAATCAATGTCCATACCTAGTTGCCAAGTCATCATTAAAGGTTGGCTGAGTTCCCATGATCACTTCTGCAGCGTCAGAAACCACTACTGCACGAGAGGCTGTACCACATCAAAGCACAGATGCCCCTCGACTTGCAACGAGATCACATCTTGATAAACCCCTCAGAATTGAAATGCATTGAATGCACCTCCCTAGCCTGACATCACAGCTGGGCTCAGCCCACCTCAAATGTGCTGGGGACATTTACACTCACCTCCAGCTGGGCAAAACCACCAGAGACCATTTGTTGTATAATGAACTTCGTCACACCGGTTACTGAACACAGTCCCCTGCATTGTTCAGGATCACTTGTGTGTGTTGGTGACCACGTGGCCGTGGAGCCCGCCACACTACAACTGCCAGTGCAGCAGGAGATCAGGAGGTAGAGTATGTTTTGTACTGAGTGTGTGTCAATTTTGCACCATCACAGAGTTGAAAACTTGCAGGCTGACCCACTGCACGCCGGGGACTGCCTGTGCCGGCTCTCACCGTCGTCTGGCTATGGTTCTGCTCGCCCAGAGCGCACGAAGGTAAGGGCTGGAATGACTCTCGATTCTCCTGCCGAGTCCTGAATGCATTAAGCAGAGCTCAGCCTAACGCAGCGGCTTCCAGAGCTGGTCCTGGAAGGGGGGTTGCTACGTGGCAGTGGTCGTGAGGCCCACGCCCGACCTTGGGCCAAACCAACTGCATTTTCATGTGCAGGGCTTCCTCCTAAGCAAAGGCCCTTCTGTCAGCAAAAATCGTGCCCCAGCTGCTGGTTAATGCATTGTACAGAGAGAGTGCACACTGGTGCCGAAAGCTCCAGGAAGCGTTTCTCCTGGGAGCTAGGGGATGTTACTCGGGGTCCGAGCTGTACCCAGGAGCAGCCGAGGGGGCCAGAGGTTAGCGCTAAGCCAGGAAGCCCGTGACCCTGCAGCACAGTTATCTGAGGGCACCGCTGAGGGGCCTGAGAGGAAAAGCAGCGCCCACCCCAGCCTGCAATGCGAGTAGGTGAGGAAAAGGTGGAGACGGCGCGACCAGAGTGCAGAGCCGCAGGAGGAAAAGCCAGGGCAGAAGCAAAGAGAGAGTGAGGGTGCAGGCGGTGATGGGGTGGGCGTGGGAGGAACCAGAAAGATGGGCCGAACCACAGAGAGATGCAGGGAGAGCAGAGAAGCGGGAGGGAGCAGCTAGGAAGTGGCCAGAAGAAAAAGGCCGCAGTTCCCTGGGAATCAAGGGATTCCGATCTCGAAGGATGCCTTGCTGGTGCCCAGGTGCCCACCACAGCCTGCTCAGCAACACGGGGGCCAACCAGGGTTAAGGTCAGGGCCCCCATGGGATGGCACCGGGAAGGTTGCAGAGGCCCTGGGCACTGTTTCTTTATAAGCAGTTACTCTAATTAGCCTCCAGCATGTGTTCCCCAGTCCTATTTCTACCCAAGGTCTTCTGTAAAAGAGGATTCCCTACAGGGCCACACACAGGCTCCCTCACCCTGGCAGCTCTGTGAGAATCAGCAGAGGTTGGCTGGGTACACAAGGTGGTGGCTCAGGAGTGATGCTGCCAGCCCGTCACTCAAGGCTGGAGACCAAGAGGGCAGGGAGGGAGCAGATACAGCATGCCCTGGGCCAGCTCCAGCCAGGCACCCCTTGGTCAGGATGTGCAGGGCATGGGCAAGACAGCATAGAGGAGCAAGGGCACCTCGGTGTGCAGGGTGCAGGGGCCCGAAACTCCATCCGGGCGTCCCATACGGGCGCAGGGGTCCAAGCACTTGGACCATCTTGTCTGCTTTCCTCAGTGTAGTAGCAGGGCGCTGGATCCGAAGTGGAGCAGCAGGGACTCGAACCTACCCCACGGGGGTAACCCCATATGGCTATGTTAAATCCTCTCTATCTGTTCCCGGAGAACCGGACAGCAGAGATCATCAAAACGGGTTCAGGGGGCCGGAGCACGAAGCCTTTGCTTGCAACACTCCCAGCCTGCATGAGAGCAGCAGTGCAGTCGCAGCTGCTCTGCCTCTGATCCAGCTCCCCCTGCTGCGCCTGGGAAGGCAGCAGATGACGACCAAGCACTGAAGTCCCCACTACCCACGCGGGAGACCCAGACGGAGCGTCTGGCTCCTGGCTTCTGGCTGGCCCAGTCCTGACTCCTGTGTGCATTTGAAGAACGAACCAGCAGATGGAAGACCTCTCTCCCTCCTCCCTGATTGTTTCAAAAACGCAAAGAAACCAACCAACCTTTAATAAAAAAAAAAAAAAAAAGAGAGAGAGAGACTTCAGTGTTTTCATTTTCTACAACAAAACAGTGCTGATGGGATCGGGATCGATTGCCTTGCCTGCCTCCGTCTCGGGGGACCGCCGAGCGGCGAAGGCCAGGCCTGTGATCTGATCAGCCCAGGGTCAGCAGGGAGATTCAGGAAGGAGAAAGGGTACAAAAGCCTCTGGAGTGCAGGTTGAGAAAAACCAAGCCCACCTTCACGGTGCCAGCAAACGGGGAGCGATCAGACGGGGCAGCTCCGGCTTCGGTGTACGTGAAGAGCCCACGCGATGTCGTAGCTAGTTACACTCCAGACTCCACAAACCCCTATGTCATGTTGGATACACAAGGGAAAGACCCCCTTTTCTCTGTGTTTAACAGACTTCAGGTGAGCTTACAAGCACTCACATTTGAGTCCTACAAAGGGATGTGAAACACACCCTGGGGCGGGCATCTGGCCTCACGGTTAAGAGCCCTGTTAGAGCATCCGGGTTCAAGTGCCGGCCCCACTGCTGATTCTGCCTTCCTGCTAAAGTAGACCCCAGGAGGCAGTGGCGATGGCTCCCTGCCCCCAACGTGGGAGACCTGGACTGAAACCCCAGCTCCCAGTATTGGCCTGGTCGAGCCCCAGATGTTGCAGGCATCTGGCGAATGAACCAGTGAATGGGATCTGAATCTCAGCCTCCCTCTCTCTCATAAAAAAGAAGTGTTTTTTAAAAATGCATTCTAAACCTCAGCTACTGGCTGACACGTGTTCAGGGTGCTTCCGTAGGCAGTCAGGAAGGGGGGAGGGGAGGGGGCGGGTGGCTCACCAGCATGCACAGGGCAGCAGATGCTCCTCCCCCACTCCCACCTGCGCAATGAGGACCAGCAGAGTGGCCGTGTCCACAGCCACACCACACTCAGCCTCCCTGACTCAGGGCAACCTGTCTGTCCCAGGGCAGGTGGGGGGGGGCGCCCCCTCCTACCCAAAC
Organism: Oryctolagus cuniculus; assembly: GCF_051225735.1. Taxonomy (NCBI): domain Eukaryota; kingdom Metazoa; phylum Chordata; class Mammalia; order Lagomorpha; family Leporidae; genus Oryctolagus; species Oryctolagus cuniculus. The sequence continues at coordinate 11,383,100 of NC_142878.1, read as the reverse complement.
TTCCAACAAGGCCAGGAAGCAGCTCCAGGGCCTGGGCTGGACCACGCCCCCACTCCACCTGCTACAGAAGGGCACTGCGGGGCTCAGAGGCCGGAGCGCCACAGAAGGCAGGACACGAGAATGGTGCCCACAGGGCCAGGGAGCGCCCCTCACAGAGGGGGTCCCAAGGGATGAGGCGGCTGCAGAGCTGCCCCACGTGGCCGTGGCCCACGGTGCAGGTGCCCTGTGGAAATCCAGACCTGGCATAGCAGGATCCTCCAACCCAGCCCGAGAACTCGCAGTCTGAATTTTACTGCCTGGTGTTCTAAGTGTTAGGAAAGAATCAGACATTGTCGGCACAGCAGGGGTTAAAGAGAACAACACAGCTGGGGGCAGAAACGCCACCTGCGCCCCTGGGTTTACGCCCCAGATCTACAAGACAGCCTCCTGGTGTTTGAGATGACCAGAGAGATACACACTTAAAACAGAAAGAATGTGTCCCCAGAAGAAGTCGATATTGATCTCTTTCATGTCAGTGCCAGGTGAGGGAGCGAGGGCTGAGGGGCGCCTGCTGGGTCTGTTCACAGAAGCCGATGCGAGAATCCACAGGAGGCTCCCCCACACAACCTGTGGCTTCAGCCTGGCCCCGCTCCTCGCCCTGGCTGAGGCTGGAGCTCTGGCACCCAGCCGTGACAACAGGGGAATCTCAGTCAGGAGGGCCAGAGAGGTGGACGCCAAACATCGGGATTGAACACAGATGACAACACTGAGCCCAGTCGCGGCTTCTGCCTGTGCCCTTGGCGCACCCACCTGGAGCCTTGAACATCAACACCGATGCACCCCTCGCCCTCCGTGCCCAGGGGTCTCACATCCGTGGATTCATTAACCACTGACAGAAAAAACTCAGGAAAAAACTGCAGGGCCAGCATTGTGGCGCAACGGGTTAAGCTACCACCTGCAACGCCAGCATCCCGTGTCCAACCGCTGGTTCAAGTCCCAGCTGCTCCACTTCCAATCCAGCTCCCTGCTAATGCACCTGGGAAAGCTGCTGAAGATGGCCAAGTCCTTGGGCCGCTGCCACCCATGTGGGAGACCCAGGCTCCCACATGGAGTTCCTGGCTCCTGGCTTCAGCCTGGCCATTGCAGCCATGGGGGATGAGCCAGCTGATGGAAGATCTCTGTCACTCTGCCTTTCAAATAAATAAATCTTTAAAAAAAAAAAAGAAAAATGTCAACTGCAGTGAACACATACAGACTTTCTTTGCATCCCTATTCCAAAGCAACACAGTGTGTAACCTTATCTACGTGGTGGTTACATTGTATCAGGCATTGTAAGTAATTTAGAGATGACTGAGGGTGCATGGGAGGCTGTGTATAGGTTACGGGCGGATCCACACCCTCTCCTGGGAGAAACTCGAGCATCTGGGGCTTGGAATCGCTCCTCCCTGGACACTGAAGGACAACTGGACTCACAGCCAAGGCAGCCACAGATCTGAACTTGGAAATGGACGCCGACTCGCCAAGTGTCAGGAGTCCAAGGGGCTGAAACTTGGAGGCAGGACGCCCAAAGACAAACGTGAGACAGCCATTTCTGCTGTTCACAGAGAAACGTCAGCTCTGTGAGCCATAGCTCTTTCTAGCCTTAATAACAGCGAACAACGCTGTACCAGGAAGCTGGCTGTTCACATAATGGCCAGAATAGTCTGGAGGAGTATTTTATGTATTTCATGGCCTGTTTATAGTCTCAGAGACCACGGTACCATCACCCAGACCAGCTCAGCAGCCCAGAGCGCCTGTCCACAGCCACAGCTGTGAGGACTCACGGGAAGCAGTGGGCTGACCCTTGCTTTTCTTCAGGAAGCTTCTAAGCTAAAACACCACAAGCAAGTGACACTAAAACGTCCCTGCCCCCAGGAGGTCATCACAGGGTCTACAAAGAGGAGGTCACGGCCACCTCCAAGGCCACCCAGCAAGGCGTCACAGCCGCAGGCAGGGCCAGTTCTGAACAAGTGCCCCAGTGGCCCACTGCTGCCCATCCTGGTGCTCCCCACCAGCTGTATCCAAAACCACAGGGCATCCTGCTCTGTACATGGGGCCATCTGTCCTGTCCTCCCACAGGTCCACCTTGATCTTGGCTGCTGTAACTTCCTCCCCACAAGGCAGGCAGCAGGGAGGATATACATACATACATACATATATAGAGAGAGAGAAAGAAAGAGGGGGGGGGAGAATCACTACTGGATCAGCAGCTGTCCTGCCCCTCTGAGGACAGATCTGGGAGCCACCCAGGTCCACAGATCTGGGAGCCACCTGGGCTCCAGCTGGGGCACTCCCAGCCTCCTCTCTTGTGTCTCCCTCTACAGGGGTAGGGAACTTCTGGCCCGTGGGCCATATACGGTCCACACAAGCACCTGCTCTGGCCCTGCCGAGGCCACCACAGGCTGACTTGAAATGCAAGGACTCTATAGCAGGCTAATTTCAAGCTGATAACTGTGTGTGGCCCAAGAATGAGGGTATAAATATGCAAATGGCTCTTGGCAGAAAAAAAGGTTCTCCGTTCTTGCATCTAAACCTCCACATCTAAACCCAAACAGGTGTTGTGTGTGTCAGCTCTCCCTGGGGGTGCTGCTCTGCTTCCTGCCACCCGGAGCAGAGGTGAGTACACGGGGCGAGCAGGCCCCTCCTCCACGTGGTGCAGAACAGGCCTGGAAGCCAAGACACCCAGAGCATTGGAGATGCAGGCTGACTGCGCATGCATCTTGGTTTCACATCGCAGCGGCACATGCTCATCGCTGAAAATGCAGAAGATGCCAACGCGGAAAATGGCACGAGCCACGGAGCACACTGTCAATTTCTTGATGTTTTCCACACATCGACATTAATATACATGGCCCTAAAGAGGTCATCCTAACTCTTTTACGGACTTTTATAAGTTGTTCTTTCTGCTTAAAGTGTCGTAAGTGTTTTTCACATCAACACATATGCATTTATAAAATAAGAATTCATGACCGCACATGATTTCCCTGAGCAGAGAGTGAGTATTCCTTTAATAGCCCGGGGCATCCCTGGAGAAGGCAGCTCGATGTTACCGGAACAGGGGCTGCTACAGGCACAGGGGGCCGGCCCAGGCGGGGAGAATAACCTTCAATGTATGGCTCGCAGGAGTGGCCTCCGTGAGACCACAACTCAAAATAACCCCTCGCGATCACATTATGTTACCATTATATCACTGCTCCATGCATATTTTTGCATTTAGGATGAGCTGTTTTCTGAAGACAAATCACAAAAAAAAAAAAAAAAAAAAAAAAAAAAAAAAAAAAGCAGTGCTGAGTCAGTTTCTCAGGCTCTGCAATCATACAGCCAAGGATTTTTCCAGCATTTATTCAGACTCATTCAAAATAAACGTCATCTATCTTCGCCAAGCTAGGAGTTGACAACGTAACCACACACAGGTCAGAGATCACCCAGGTAAGGTAAGGGCCCTGAGTGGGAGCTCCTGGGGGCCCAGCCCTCACCAGCAATGGGTTTTGCATTGTGAAACCTCTTTTCTGAGCTGAAAGATAACATCAATCAACACCAAAAGCACCAACGGCAGGCAGTGTCTGCTGGGTGCCCACCACGACCCAGGCACGGTACTGAGAGCTCTGCGTACTCACAAAGCCAAAGTCAAGAATTTTAAAGGTGATGTGGAGGAGACTTGGAAAATTGAAGAAACACGGCCCAACCACAACTAAGGACTGCGCGGAATCCAATCGGGGCCCAGGTCCACCTCACAAGTCCAGCTTGCTGCTGGGAGAACGGCATCATTTCGCTATAAACTTCGCTGACCTAGATACTGGTGAGGTTTCAGAGACTCAAACCGGGGTCACTGTGGTTAACTGACCATTTATACAAGACTACCTCAAGAAGCCTACGGAAAATGCAACTAAAAGTTTATTTTGATGCAAACGAACGGAAATCCATGCATACAGGAAGTCTTCAAAAAGTTCACGGAAAATGCATATTATAGAAATGCCATGCAGGCCGGCGCCATGGCTCAATAGGCTAATCCTCCGCCTTGCGGCGCCGGCACACCGGGTTCTAGTCCTGGTCGGGGCGCCGGATTCTGTCCCTGTTGCTCCTCTTCCAGGCCAGCCCTCTGCTGTGGCCAGCGAGTGCAGTGGAGGATGGCCCAGGTGCTTGGGCCCTGCACCCCATGGGAGACCAGGAGAAGCACCTGGCTCCTGGCTTCGGACAGCAGCCGTTGGAGGGTGAACCAACGGTAAAGGAAGACCTTTCTCTCTGTCTCTCGCACTGTCCACTCTGCCTGTCAAAAAAAAAAAAAAGAAAAGAAAAAAGAAAAGAAAGAAAGAAACGCCATGCATGCATCTAAACATTTTTTTTCTTTGCACCAAAATAAAGTTAGCTTTTTTTGAAGCTGCTCATTCGTTATCTTTTTACTAATTTTCTACTGGCATATTCATTCCTTATTGATTTGCTAAATTTGATACTCACTAAAGATTCTGTCAACTTCCTGTCATAAGCAAACATCTTTCCTGAGCTTTGCATCTGTACCTCATTTGACTGGAAGGAACACCTGTGGCAGAGCTGCATCGCCAGCTGGACACGGCTGCCTCGTCCCTTCTCCTTTCCGGAGCATTTCCTTGACCACTGAGGCTCTCGCCTGTGGGGAGCAACTCGGACTAGACTGAGTTACTGGAATTAAGACTTATTCTAGGCATCTGCTCTCCCACAATATGGCGCTGGGAGAGGAGAAAACAGCTTCTACCCAGCTGCCTCTCACCAACTTGACAAGCTGCAGGAGCTGCTCCTGATTGGAGGAGAGCAGCGTGCTCGGCGTGTGGGTAGCAGAGTTGGGATTGGTGGAAGAGGACTATAAAGGAGGAGAGAGACAACATGCACCGGGAACATCTATCTGAAGGAACACCTGTGCAGTCCCCGAGAGAGCCGGCCGGCGGTGTGCCGCTCCCCCGCGGAAGTGGGGAAAGTGGCAGGGGGAACCGCCCTTCCACGGAGGTGGAAGGGTCGGTAGCCAACCCGGGAAGAACCAGCAGCAAACCCGGGGAGGGCCGAGCAGACGAAAGAACAGCGCAGGGTCCTGTGTCGTTCCTCCACGAAGAGGGGGAGCGACATAATGGTGCCGTGACTCGGATATGAAGCCTAGGCAGGGCTTAGTGTCGTTCCTCCATGAAGAGGGGGAGCGACACTCGCCCTTTCTTGGACACTCACCCAATTTGGTTTTTGCTTCTCAAGAAGACGTATGGCTCTTTTCAGAAACATCCATGCCAATACACTTTTCAAATCGACTGCAGTTGTGCACACAGAGTTCTCGTGTTGCAGAGCTTATTCTGCACTGCAAACCCCCTTTGTTCAACAGATTTTCTTTGAGCTTCTGTTTAGAAGGAAAGAAGATTGTTTTCACACAGGACTTTTTATCTCACTGATTTTTTTTTTAAGAAGGAACACGCAGGGCTACACATCGGTCCTGTTATTTCTGTGTCCTAACTTTCCATCTCAAATTCTGTCTTTATTCCATCCTCCAATTTTTCCTTGGACATGGATTGTAGTTTATCTCCTAGTTTATTCAAATGGAGTTTTCAGTTCATTATCCTTTTTAGTTTTTTAAGATATTTTTAATTTATTTGAAAGGTGGAGTTACAGAGAAAGACAGGAAGAGAGAGAGCAACCTTCCACCTGCTGGTTCACTCCCCAAATGGCTGCAACGGCCAGGGCTGGGCCAGGACGAAGCCAGGAGCCAGGAGCAGTTGAGCCTCCTCCTGCTGCTTTCCCAGGTGCATCAGCAGTGAGCTGGATGGGCAGTGGAGCAGCCAAGACCCGAATCAGCACCCATAGGGGCCGCCAGCGTCACAGGCGGCGGCTTAAGCCATTACTCACCACATCAGCTCCTCAGTTCATTTTCTAAAATTTTTGTTTAATAATAAAAACACTTAAACTATATATTTCCTCTGAGGACAAATGTATAAATATACATATACACACATTCATATGCTTGATATATGGGTATTATTGCTATTTCTTAAAACATCTGAAATTTCAGGTTTGATTTCCCCTTTGATTTAAGAGGTACTTGACCGCATGGCTGTTTTTATTTATTACTTGATAGTTGCTTGCTTACCTTTATAAAAAAGACAATTGGTTGTCTTGTCTAGCCTTTTATTTAATTCTAGCTTTACAGCATGGTGATCATAGATGTGAAATTTCTACATTTTAGAATAAGCTTATGTTTCCCTGGAGACCTAAAATAACAACTTTTCATTGCATTAGTAATTTTTATTTCTGCAAAGCAGTGAGAGAGAAAGGAGGGAAGAGGAGGGAAAAAAGGAGATCTTCAGTCTCCTGGTTTACTGCTCAAATGCCCTCAACCGCCAGGGCTGGGCCAAGCCAAAGCCAGGAGCCCAAAACTCAAGCTGAGTTTGCCACACAGGTGCCAGAGACCCCAGTACTTGAGCCGTCACCTGCAGCCTCCCGAGGCTCACGTTAGCAGGGGCTGGAATCAGAAGAGCAGCCGAGACTCAAATTCAAGCACTCAGATCAGGATGAGGGCATCTAAAGTCACAACTTAAACTACAGTGTCAGGGCCAGTGCCATGGCACAGTGGGTTAATCCTCCACCTGCAGTGCCGGCATCCCATATGGGCGCCGGTTCTAGTCCCGGCTGCTCCTCTTCCCATCCAGTTCTCTGCTGTGGCACGGGAAAACAGCAGGGGCTTTCCACTGCCTGCAGTGGCACGGCCTGTACCTGCGTCCCCCACTCCTGTCGTGCCGCACACCCCATGTTTCGGTTCCCCAGGCTGTGCCATGTGTAGCACACTCTTGCTCCGCCTCCCCTGTTCCCACCTCCCCTGTTCCCTGCAGGTGCAGGGCCTGCACGCCTGTTCCCACAGCAGCGGAGGACACCCTGGGATGCGTCCCCTCTGGGGATGCTAGGGGCACATTTTGTGACATTCCCAAAGAGTTTCAGGATGGAAGTGGGCCATCCGAAAAACAAGTGGCGGTCTCCTTTGCAGGGGACCCCTGGCCCCAGCAGCAGGAAATCCCACACACTTGGGAATTCAGCTCCCTGACACCCCCAAGGCCGGGGGACCCGACTTCTCACCCCAATCCAAAATTAATGCAAAGGTGCACGCCCAGCGCCCCCGCTAGCCCACTCTGAGACACAAACCCATCCACACCTGCACACGCTCACCAAACACCATGGACTCCAAGACCACACTGGCAGCGCTGACCTAAGAGCCCAAACCGGAAACCTCTTGGATGCCAGTCGAGGCAGACACGAAAAACACACGGGCACACGAGCGCTCATCTGATGGAACATTCTACAGAGCGAGCAGGAGGGACCTGCAGCAATGAGACTTAGAAGGGCACTTTGGGAGTCTACTGATATAAAGTGCAAAGACAGCAAATTTAATGCATGGTGCTAACCGTAGGGACACTGACCACGGCAGGCCAGCCTCTGGATGGGGCACACAAGGGGTCTTGGGGTGCGGGTAGTGCTCTGCCTTCTGATCTGTGCGCCGGCTACAGAGAGAGGTTTACTTTGTAGGAGACATATTGAGCTTTACGATCAACAGTTTGTGCAGCTCTCTGCGTGTATGTTAGACTTCAACAAAAAGTTCAAAAGAACAGGGGCTAGGGACAGAATCTGTTGCTAGGAGACCAAGAATCCAAGATCCCAGCTCCGGTTATCATCTTTCCGAGCTGGGAGAATTGGATGCATGCTGGGAGAATGAATTTGTCATGGAACGGTGATACCAGAGAAACGCCAAGCCTGGTGGCCGATGACGACCCCCAAACACCTGACACCCACGGGTGCCCAGGCCTGTGCCCCTAGGATGCAGCTGGGAAGGAGCTGCAGTTCCGGGAAGTGCACCTGTCCATCTCAGACATGGCCAGAGACACCGGACAGGGGGATCTCCAAGCAGTCGCTGTCCAGCCCCGAGCCGGGGAGACCACGGGCTACACCACGTTGTGGAGAAGACAGGTGCACACCACATGGGTGAGGACACTCCTGAGGCGCACGGGAGGGAGAAGGGGATACCCTGGACAATGACTCCTCTGGGGATGGCGTCCACCTCTCTCTAGGCAGCACTGCCCAGAGAAATATGACGCAGGCCAGCACGAGCTGCACAATGTCCTAGCGATCACTTGAGAAACAAATTCCAATAATACAGCGGCTGCGTCATCTGCTCCATTTCAGCAGCCGACAGTCAGCCAGGGGCTGAAAACACTACAGGAAAAATTCTAGAAATCTAGAAATAACTCCCAAGTTTTAAATCGAGGACCACTCCTGAGCAGGCTGATGAACCCTCCCTTCTGCTTGTCTGTGCACTGGATCCACACGGGATGTGCCACCTACCACCCACTAGCGATTCAGCAGGCAGGCATCTAAGTTACCAAATCCACTGTCGCAGTACCAGGGGTTAGGTCCAAGGAACCCATATGTTGCAGGCTAACGCTACGTCACAATGTCTGCGTCAGCCCCTCACTTCACCTCGTCACGCAGGCTTGGGATGATCTCACAGCATCCCAAGCAGCAGCAGGGGTCCAGTACAAGACACCGCGACACGGAGACGGAGGCCGGGACAGAAACGCAGCACAGGAAGCCGGCATCCACGTAACATTCAGCACGGTGCACTGCTGAAACCGTTCTGCTTTATCATCAGTTACTGTCACTCACCTCTTACTGCGCCCACTTGAGAACCTGAACTCATCACAGATGTGCGTGTATGGGGAAACCAGCATGTAGGGTCCCCGGTTTCAGCCGTGCACCGGGGCCTCGAGCCCAACCTGCCTGAATAAGGAGGGACTGTCATGCATTGTCTTCAACCCCACACGACAAAAGTAGCTTCTTTTCAATGCTAAAGGACACGAGAGGTTTTGCCATGATGTTGTATGTTCTCTCAAGCACACCGCGTCTTAGAAATGTGGGTGTTTGACACACACTGGCTTGGGACAGCCCAGCTTGGGGAAAGGGCCCCTTCCGTCCACCTCCCCACTGCCGAGGGCACATCCTGGCCTGCACACTCCCCAACCCTGCTGAAACCTGGCCACAGGGATCAAATCAGTGCAAGGAAAAAGATGACTGCTGGGAATTCTGCAAAAAGGGGTGGTCGCTTTTCCCACTGGGCTGAGGCTGAGAGAGAAAATGTGAGGTCTGGCGCTGCTGCAGCCATCTTGAGACCATGATGACAGAACCTACCTGAGAGGGAAGGAAGGGAAACTGGGTTGTGTGGACATACTGGACCCTCTGCATGGAGACACACTTACTGTCATGCTTGGATTTTTCCGTTTCATGTACTTTAAAAACTGTCTTTTTGCTAAGCCAATCTGGCTTACATGGATGTGACCTGTGATTAAAATAGCCCTAAATAATGAGCCTCCTTCCAATTACCTCTGCTGCTTTTCCTCGAGTGGTATTAAAGTTTCATGGTGTGGCTGAAGCCTTCTTATTGATTCTGGTTGCTGGCACATTTTCAGTAGCATCTTTGAACAAAGCTAAGCCCAAAATCTACCTTCCCTCTGAAGCCTCTAGGACACTCACAGGGGTTCATCCACGGGAAATAACCGGAGAAGCATCCGAACATGTGCAGCCACGGACGTCCATCAGCAGAGTGAGCGGTGGCAACACAAACAGCCGTGGGGAAACGACGGGGCGTCGGGGTCCCCAGGGGTCCATCTGCACAGCCACACACGGGGCTGGACAGTGCCCCCACCAGGCCAGGAGGCCACAAGGCTGCATGGGTGTGGTCAGAGCAGGATGTGCACAGAGTAGGGGGTGGGCAGTGATGGGGGGACTGGGGAGACAGGGTGCAGTCGGGCACCTCCCATCTCCCTGCAGGGGCGGGGTCAGAGCAGGATGTGACGTAGAGAAAGGGATGTGAAGATGGGGGGTGGGCAGCAATGGGGTGGACTGGGGGTGTAGACAGGGTGCAGTCGGGCACCTCCCATCTCCCTGCAGGGGGCGGGGTCAGAGCCACACCTACCTGCCCCTGGCAAGTCAGAGCACCCTCGTGGGCAGGAGGCACCGAGTGTCCAACCTGCAGGCCACTCCCCGAGGGAACCCAGAGCGTCGTCCCGCGGCAGCCGAGGGGAGGGTGGGCCACCGGGAAGGGAGGGAGGAACCCACAGTGAAGAGGGGACGCATATGGGGAGTGCGGCCAACAGCCAGGGTCCTGCTGCGCAGCCAGGGACCACAGTCAGGGGTCTGCAGGCTGCATCCGGGCACCAGCCTCACCTGCTCGGGGTGGCAGGTGCAGGATGGCCCCCAGTGGGGGAAGGAGGAGGCTGCCTGGGGATCTACACACAAAGGACACTGTGCCCGGGGCCCCAGTGAGGTCAGCACCGCCCTGCTGTGCCCACAGCCTGACGCCATCCCAGAGCGGAGCCCGCAGGGAAACCTGAGCGGCTGAGCAGTCTCCGCAGGGCATGCATGCGCCACTCTGCTACTGTCCCTGTGCAGAGCCCGACTCCGCCCATCCGGCTGGGACCCAAGACCCTGCACTTCTGCCCGGCTCCCGGGAGATGCAAAGACTCCTGGGCCACAGGTCTCACGTAAAGAGGGAAGACCCCAAGAAACCCGTCTCAATTAAACCGCTCGGTCAAGAGCTGTGAGACTCCAGCCTAAGACGGAGCAGCTGTTAGCAAATAATGAGAGCCACGCCCCGTCCCCAGCACCGCACCTCGGAAGCAGCAGTGAACAAGGTGGCCACCGCACTCCCGCTTCTGTAACCTCACGGAAATTCGGAAGGAAACGTTTACAAGGTGCACAGATGGGAAAAGTTAAACGACACGCCGCCCACTCCCTGGTGAAGTGCACGCGGGGGGCTGAAGGCACAGGTCAGGCCATGAACGCAAGAGCAGGCCCTCCCTTGCCCTCTTGCCCAACCTCGTCACTCAGTCTCCAACGACGTCTTCCTGGTCGAGTCTGCTGTAGCGCCCCTCTGCCTTGGGGTGTAGGCAGATCTGCCTTGTGCCTGGCGGTCTGCGGAATATTGCATTTTAAAAATTTATTTTATTAATACGCTTTAGAGCAATTTTAGGTTTCCAGCAAAAAGTATAGGTTCTAATATACCCTTTGCCACACACACAGACACACACACACACACCCCTCCATCACCATCACCATCCCCCACCAGAGTAGGCACAACATTTGTTAGGATCCACGAACCCAATCGCTTCTCGGCCTTTTGGCTAAGATCAAGTGTAGGATCCACGAACCCACCCAAGTCCACAAGTCACATTAGGGTCCACGCTCGGTGGGTGTGCACAGCGGTGTGAGGACACACCCCCACCGCTGTAGTATCACACCCAGGGCACTCACCCCTGCGCACCCTGAGGATCCCGAGCCTTTCACTGTCTCTCTAACGTGGCTGCTGGCAGAGTCCCCCGCCCTCAGACCCTGCAGTGGACAGCTGTCCTGGGCGGCTTCTTTCGGGTTCCGTTTCAGCTCACGTCCTTTCAATGCTGAGCAACACCCCGCTGTCTGGGTGGGCCACAGCGCACTGTCCACTCGCCTCTGGGTGGGCCACAGCGCACTGTCCACTCGCCTCTGGGTGGGCCACAGCGCACTGTCCACTCGCCCCTGGGTGGGCCACAGCGCACTGTCCACTCGCCCCTGGGTGGGCCACAGAGCACTGTCCACTCGCCTCTGGGTGGGCCACAGAGCACTGTCCACTCGCCTCTGGGTGGGCCACAGCGCACTGTCCACTCGCCTCTGGGTGGGCCACAGCGCACTGTCCACTCGCCTCTGGGTGGGCCACAGCGCACTGTCCACTCGCCCCTGGGTGGGCCACAGAGCACTGTCCACTCGCCTCTGGGTGGGCCACAGAGCACTGTCCACTCGCCTCTGGGTGGGCCACAGCGCACTGTCCACTCGCCTCTGGGTGGGCCACAGCGCACTGTCCACTCGCCTCGTGGAGGGCATCTCCAGCGGCAGCAGCATCAGCTGCAGGTTTCTGTGGGCTCCCGTGCCCAGGTCACCTGGGTAAACACTACGGAGTGTGACCTCTGGATCAAAAGGCAACAACACGTTTGGGTTTGTAAGAAATGGCCAAACTGTCCCCAAATGGCACCAATTTGTGTCCTGCCAGCAGAGAATGAGAATTCCTACAGCCCCACATCCTCACCAGCATCTGCTGTCGTCTGTTCTGGATTCCAGCCCATCTAACAGACACCTAGAGGTCTCTCACCATGGCTTAAACTGCACTTCCCTGAGGATATAGAACAACTTTTCATATACTTATTTATGATTTGAGTTTCTTCTTTGGAGACGTGTTGGTCAGGTCATTTTGCTGGTTTTAAAATTGAGTTGTGGGGCTGGCACTGTGGTGTAGCAGGTTAAGCCAACACCTGCAATGCCAGCATCCTGTAAGGGCAGCGGTTCGAGTCTCAGCTGCTCCACTTCCGATCCAGCTCCCTGCTAATGTGCTTGGGAAAGCAGCAGAAGATGGCGCAAGTGCTTGGGCCCCTGCACCCACGTGGGAGACCTGGATGAAGCTCCTGGCTCCCAGCTTCAGCCTATCCCAGCCCTGGCCATTTTGGTTATTTGGGGATTGAACCAGAGGATGGAAGATATCTTTGTCTATCTTTGCTTCTGTAACTTTGCCTTTCAAATAAATAAATCTTTTTTTAAATGAATAGAATTGTTTATCTTCTTATTGTTGAGTTTTAAGCATTCTTTGCAAATTTGGATTACAGTCCTTTACCAGATGTGACTTTTGCAAATACCTTCTCCCAGTCTGTGGCTTGTCTGCTCATTCTCCTGACGGTCTATCTGGCAGGCCAGAAGTTTTTAATTTTAATGAAGTCCAGCACATCAAGCCTTTCATGTTATCATCCCTTTGATGTGGGATGGAGAAGTCAGCAACAAATCCAAGGTCATCTACATTTTCTCGCATTTCATCGACTAGGAGTTCTATAATCGCATGTTTTATGTTCTGTTCTTTTAAGTATCAAATCACAAACTGCCAACAACGTAAATATATACTGTATTGACACAGACACTGTCAACAGGAAGCAGTCACTGATATGTGTCTCACACACTCTCACACAGACACATACAGACACACGCAAATGCAGATAGACACACACACATATACACACTCACAAATATACTCACACACACTCATGTGCATGTATACAAACATAATCACACACATACACACTCACATACATATACACACACGCATACCCAGAGACATGCATACATACACACACACTCTCACACAGACACACATATACACACACATACACACACATATACACATACACACTCATGCATATACATATAGAGAAAATAATCACACACACACACCCACCCACACACTCACATATATACACATGCACACACACGCACACAGAGACACACACATATATGCACACATGCATACACACATACATTCACAGACACACATATACACACATGCATGCACACATATACACACTCACAAATACACTCAATCATGTGCACAAACACACACAGAAAAATAATCACACACACATACATACACATGCATACACTCACATGCACACACTCAAATACACTCACACACACTCCCAAGTATATACACACACAGAAATATAATCACACACATATATATGCACACACACATACCCACATCCACACTCACACACAGACACACACACAGTTTTATCTGCTTGTCTTTACAGCAGTCTTCCCATCCACACTGAGTAAATTCCAAAACCCCCAGGGAATGCCTAAAACCACGGACAGTGCCTAGCCTTACACATACTATGTGTTTTCCTAGAATTTAATTTTTATATTTGGGACAGTAAGAGAGTAATATCCATAACTAGTAATAACACTGAATGATACAACAGTAAACTATAAAATAAAAAGCTATTTAAAACTAGCCTAGTGGTTAAAATGCCTATATCCCACCTCAAACTACCTGGGTTCCATTCTCGGCTCCGGCTGTTGACGCCAGCTCCCCACCAATTCAGACCCTGGGAAGCATGGTGCTCACAACTCAGGGTGCTCACAACTCGGGGTGCTCACAACTCGGGGAGTTGGGTCCCTGCTGCCCACCTGGGAGGTCTGGATCGAGCTCCCAACTGCAGGTGCAGCCTTGGCCTTATGCTGGTTTGGGGAGTAAACCAGAAGATGGGCACTCACTCTTGCTCTCCTTGACAGTCAGATAAATAAATAAGTACTTTAAAAAAATTTTACAAATTACATATTATTTCTGGAATTTTCCATGTAATATTTTTCCTTTTTCATATTTATTTTTTGAAAGGCAGAGTGACAGAAGCGGGGGGGAGGAGAGAAGGAGAAGGAGAGCGAGAGAGAGAATCAATCTTCCATCTTCTAGTTCACTCCCCAAATGGTTGCAATGACCAGGGCAGGGCCAGGTTGAAGCCAGGACCCTGAAACTCCATCCGGATCTCCCACATGGATGGCAGGGACCCAAGTACTTGGGTCATCTTCTACTGCTTTCCCAGGGCATTGGCTGGGAGCGGCACTGGAAGCAGAGTAGCTGGGACTTGAACCAGCACTCCCGTCTGGGAAACCAGCGCTCCAAGCAGTGGCTTTTAGCCCACTCTGCCATAACACCAGCCTCCATTTAATACAGTCAGGTCATGGTTGACCATGGTAACTGAAGCCATGAAAAGCAAGACCACAGATAAGGGGGAACTACCATAGTAAGAGAGAGACTTAATGTATACTGGGGGAAAACCCACAGATCTTCAGAGCTGCATGTGCAGAGAAACAGTCACCTGAAACACTGTCCATTACAGCCTAAACAACTTGCAACTTGCTTTCCAAGGACCTCTTGCAAGGAGACTCATAGAGCTTGCTTGCTGGGTAAGTTCTTTACTGAATGAAATATAAAGTAAGTGGCTGGTGCCGCGGCTCACTAGGCTAATCCTCCGCCTTGCGGCGCCGGCACACCGGGTTCTAGTCCCGGTCGGGGCGCCGGATTCTGTCCCGGTTGCCCCTCTTCCAGTCCAGCTCTCTGCTGTGGCCAGGGAGTGCAGTGGAGGATGGCCCAGGTCCTTGGGCCCTGCACCCCATGGGAGACCAGGAGGAGCACCTGGCTCCCAGCTTTGGAACAGCGAGGTACGCCAGCCACAGCACAGCACGCCGGCTGCAGTGGCCATTGGAGGGTGAACCAACGGCAAAGGAAGACCTTTCTCTCTGTCTCTCTCTCTCACTGTCCACTCTGCCTGTAAAAAAAAAAAAAAAAAAAAAAAAGAAAGAAATATAAAGTAAGTAACAAAATGTCTATTGTCTACAGCAAGCAGGAAAAAGTCTTTTAAAACAACCTCTCATCATCTAAGGCCAAAAGCAGGGAAGAAAATGTTAGCAAGTTCTATACTGGAATTTTTATGGCTCTTATTTTTGTTGAATACTTAAGGCTTGAAAACTCTAACTCTTGCCTCACCATAAAAACTCAAACTTGTTCTGCTGCCAACAGTTTAACATCTCTGGCTTCTGGCCAGGGACATCAGCAACAACACAGAGTAGGTATCTTCCAGAGTCATCCCCTCCACCGAAATTATCAAAACTCCAGCAAAAACTGGCAACATCTCCTCTCCAGCCTGAAGCGGCTGTGTTCCCAGGCCTGTGCAGAGGGCTGGCTGTCCTAGCTGCCTGCAGCGATGTGTACACGGGTCTCAGACAGAGAACCAAGTTCTGGTATTCCACAGCAGAGCTCACATACTAGATGCGATGCTGTTTGGCTCCAAACAAACAGGAAACCGAAATGCTAGTTATGCCCGCTGATCTGATCCATTGACAGTGTGCAAAGGTTGAAGTAGCCCATAAAGATGCGCCAGTATACAGATCACGCAAAAGTAGAGGAGAAGAAACTTTCTTACAAGAAGTAGTCACGAGGCTGGAAGTCAGTGAGATGACATTTTTTAAGTGCCGGAAAGGGGGAAAAATCCTCCTAACAATCAAGAACTGTATGTCCCACAAAAACTACTCTTCAAAAACGAGGGCGAAATTGACTCCTCCACACTGTATGACTTCTGTTATATCAAATTTCAGAAGAGACAAATCCACAGGACAGACGCCACTGCCGGTGACTTCTCAGTCTAGGAAGAGGGGAAAAGGAAAGTAGCAGGGGGTTCCTTGGAGGAAACTGAAGGCGCTGTGGACCTCCGAGGAGGTGGTGGCTGCACAGTGGTGGCAAAGCACCAATCACCGCTGAACTCTTCCCTTCGGCTTGATTAATTTCATGGTTTGCAAATTTCACCCAGCGGAGAAAGATGAATACCAGGGTCCTTACACAAGCTCAGGGAGAATGGAATGAAAAGCTAAGTTTATTTTTGGTACAAATTTTTTTTGAAATCTATGACTAGAGTGGGTCTTCAAAAAGTTCATGAAAGATGCATTTTATGAAAAAAAAAACTATGCAGGGGTTTCAAAATGGTTCTGTACCAAAATAAGCTTCTCTCTTACTTCCACTTTTCCCCACACTTGCGGAAGGGCCCTCAGCCTGCGTCACCAGCGGCAGCACGACAGCCACTGCTCCACTCGCTTCCTCAGCCACCCTCTGGCTACCAGGAACGCAGGGAGGGGACAGCAGTGTGCTAACTGACGTCTCCAGGAATACAAAAAAGCAATCTATAAGCACACTTCAGAAACTCTGAGGAAAAACACAGAATTAACTTTATTTTGGTACAGAAAGCTTTTCAAATCCATGCATAGGGTTTTTTTTTTCATAATATCTTCTTTTCATGAACTTTTCAAAGATCCCTTATATGGATGAATTCTACAATCTTTTTTGCATCAAAACAAATTTCTTTTAATACCATTTTTTCTGGGAACTGTATAAAATACCCTTGTAAAGGAGACTAACCTTGGGGCAGGCATCGTGGCACAGCAGGTTAAGCCTCTGCCTACAATGCCAGTATCCCACATCTGAGCACAAGTTCAAGTCCCAGCAGCTCTGTTTCCCATCCAGCTCCCTGCTAATGCACCGGGGAAAGCAATGGAAGATGACCCAAGTGACTGAGCCCCTGCCGCCCATGCGGCACACCCAGATGGAGTTCCAGGCTCCTGACTTGGGCTTTGCCCAGTCCCAGCCATTCCGATCATCTGGGCCAGAAGCCAGCAGGTGGAAGAGCTCCTCCTCTTTCTCTCCTCGCTCTGCCTTTCAAATAAGTAAATCATTTGTTAGGAAAAAAAAGTAAATAAGAGAAATTAACCTTACAGAGCTATGGACAAACGGTCAAGGACATGAATTACTTGCAAGTTTAAGTAAAACCTCGCTCTTGATAGGAAAGCGCTTTTATCAACAGTCAGCAACATGACAGAATTCCATAGATAAGGGTCACCTTGGGTTTGTGTGTGTGCACGCATAATTTATAGGGCTACAACAGCACTTAAAGAACTAATTATTTTAACTGGTTTTGCTCTACAAATGCACACAGGTGTCTCCCAATGCTAATCACTGGTATCAGTTCTGATCCACTCAATGTGATCCTTTCTGTGAGTCTGGGTGGCTGTCAGTGGTGGAGGACGGTCGACAGCTCTGGGAAAGTGACCTTGAAAGACTCCCGGTGGGTGGCCACTGCCTGACGCTGCCCACAAAGCCAGGGCCTCCTGCGCCTTCTGTGCCCACTCACCGCCCCCAGTGATGACGGTGCTTCACGCAGGGGCAGGCTGACGTCAAGAGCCGGTGGCTGATGATGTACACCCACGAGGGATTTGCTTCTGAAGATTGGATTGTCACAGAAATGTTCAAGTGTGACACACTCATCAAAATATTGTAATTCTCCTGAAAGTGGGACTTCATCTTCTCTAAATAGCTCTACGGTACTTAAAATTCAATGCCTCCATGAGTCTGAAGCACTTTCACACCGGGAGAGGAACACAGTCACCCGTCCCTTCAGGGAACACGTGTGGGTCTACTGAATCTGAGAACCTGACTGTCGCTCTCCCATTTGCGGAGGAATGATACTAGACCCTGCGCTGTTCTTTTGTCTGCTCGACCCTTCCCGGGTTTGCTGCTGGTCCTTCCCAGGTTGGCTGCCGATCCTCCACCTCCGTGGAGGGGCGGCTCCCCCTGCCACTTTCCCCACTTCCGCGGGGGAGCGGCATACCACCGGCCGGCTCTCTCGGGGGCTGCTCAGATGTTATCCGGATGTTCCTGGTGCATGTTGTCTCTCTCCTCCTTTATAGTCCTCTTCCACCAATCCCAACTCTGCTACCCACACGCCGAGTACACTGCTCTCCTCCAATCAGGAGCAAGATCAGCTCCTGCAGCTCATCAGTCAAACTGGCGAGAGGCGGCTGTGTAGAAGTTGTTTACTCCTCTCCCAGCACCATATTGTGGGAGAGCAGATGCATAGAACAAGTCTTAATTCCAGTAACTTAGTCTAGTCCGAGTTGCTCCCCACACCTGACTTTCGGAAACAAGTCAGCAATTTTTTTTTAGGGTTTTTTTTTTTTTCGGTCCCTGGAATTTTCGGTCCCAACCCTGTAATCCTCAGGTTCAGAACTATGGGTCCTTTAAGGTCCTTACACCCTTGGTGTTGAGGGAAGAACAAAGAATCTGAAACAAAGTTTCCTGCACGCTCTCAGTACACAAAATAACCTAATCTTTATTTTCTCCTGAACAGCTCAACAGTATTGGGAGAAGTTAAAGAAAGCCATGGAGATCTGTGGATTCCACGCAGACAGCTGGAATGAGGGGACTTCCTGGGCTTTGTGACGGATCTCAACAATCAGAAAACAAGTTTCAGAATGTCACCATTAAGGCTGAGCTGCAGAGCCCACAACTCCACCCGTGTAATGGACATTAACACGTTCAGCTCTTCCACGGCAGGGGGGCGGGCGGGCAGCTGTTCAAATCAACATGGACTCAAAAACTCAGGAGTTCGAACTTAAATTTTTTTTTATTTTTATTTTATTTATTTTTTTTTTTTGCTATCACACACCAAGGCTGCAGTCCTCGTGAGGATTAGCAGGAACACGGGAAAACTCCAGCGTGTGTGTCCTGGTCCCTCACCGTGTTGCTACGACAAAGTACCTGAGGTTGAGGAACTGACAAAGCAGAGAGGTTCATCTCGCGCATGGTGCTGGCGGTCGGGGGATCTAAGCAGCATGGCTGGCAGGGTCTCAGCCAGGGTGCCCCGGCAGCTTCACAACAGGGCGGAGAAACACAAAAGCAACCGGCTGCCTGCAGAAGTCAGCACGGGGTTGGCCTGGCTTCTGTAACAGCGAGACCAGCGCCCATCATGCAGGAGGCGGAGTCTCTCTGATCCAATCACTTCCTCGGGGTCCCAGCTCCACAAACTCCACTACCCAGGCACCACCACACTGGGGACCCAGCTTCCAGCACAGGAAACTCTGGGTCACAAACCAAACCCCGATGTGTTAAGCATCTACTGATCCTTACCTGCCAAGAGTAAGATCCAGGGTTACGAGCAGGTGCACACAGCACGAAACACCTTGGGCTAACACTTGCACTCTCATTCTGTTAGTTCTGTAATGGCCACAGTGCACGCCTCTGTAGAAAGCGCACGTTCTACATGAGGTTCTCAGATCCTGCTCTGTGCAATTCTAGGCAGCCACAGACACGTCCAAGGCCACGGTGAGTGGGCAGCAGGGCTGCTAAGACTCAGATCTGAGTATGAGTCATAGCTCCAAGTGCTGAAACTATGAACGCACAGCACTGACTGTCCCTGCTGGGAAACAGAAAGCCGGGACAGTTTTAACACGCTGTCGACCTCCTGCCCACTGCTGAAACAGTCTTTCCACTTTTGGTACATAAAGCAGTTTAAATGACAGTGAGTTCAGTTAAAATCCTAATTAGTGAATTACTGAGAATTCGTCAGCAGCGTTTCAGATGTTGCCCTGACAACGCCCTTCACCTGTCAGGAGAAGCCACTGTGCAGGTCCTCATGCAAACAGCACACGGCGTCCAATATCCGGAAGCAGTCCCAATGAAGACCAAGCAAGGACGACCACCTGTACTGTCACCACTCAGTATTCCATGGGACTCCCCAGGCAGCGCCAAACGAAGGAGTAACAAGGATTATAGGCAGGAAATAACGTCACTACTTACTGACAGGTGATGGCTTACAGAAGCAATTCAAACCCACACACTGACTACCAGAACTTTAGCAAGAGCACAGAGAAAAAAAACTTGCAAAAAATATTTATTTCCTGACAGCTCAACAACAATTAACCATTTTTAGAATTAGCAACAATCAGTTGCCCAGAAGTAATACACACACATAACACACACATATATATAATTAGACAATTGCAAAGTATACATTAAAAATATTTTCCCAATTGTTATTGAGAAATAATTGATAAATGAAAATTATATAGCAAAGGTTCACATCACAATATTTTGGTTTATATACAGTTGCATGCTATGAAATGATTACTACATTCAAGATAATTAATGCAGCCATTACTCTACATAGTTGTCTGTTTATTTCCACATGTTGTGAACACACAAGATCTAGCACTGAGCAAATTTCAATGAATTGTCACTACACAGCTGCTGTCATTATCCAGTCACCAAGCTGCACATTAGATCCCAGAACTCCCTGATCTTCTAACTCAGTTTACTCCCCTTCCCGTGTCTCCACATTCCCCCATCCCCAGGCCCTGCTGCCCCTTCTACTCTAAGACGTCCGTAGCAAGTGAGGTCAGGCACAGCTGTGCGTCTGTGCCTGGCTGATTCCACTTAGCATAACGTTCTCCAGCGTTGTCACAATGAGTAGGATTTCCCTCTTGTTGAAGACTGGATAATAGTCTATCCCATACATATGGTGGTGCCTCAAAAGGCTCATGGAAAAACTGGTATTAAGAGATGCTTAGGGGTGGGTGTTTGGCACAGAGGCTAAGACACCACGTGGGATACCCCGAATCGGAGCACCTGGATCCAAGCCCCGGCTCTGTTCTGACTCCTGCTTCCTGGTAGTGTGCGCTGGGAGAGGCATCAGAGGGTGGCTTGCGTGCTTGGGCCCCTGCCATCCACGTGGAGAACTGAATCGCAGGCTCCTGGCTTCAGCCTGGCCCGGAAGTGTCTGGGGAGTGAACCACAGGGTGGAGACTATCTCCATCTCCGTGTCCCTCCCTCCCCTTCAAATAAGACAAAAATAAAGAAAATATTAAAAATAAAGAAAAAGTTTATTTGGGTACAAAAAACTTCAAATCCATGCACATTTTTTATGAACATTTTGAAGATTTCTTGTGCAAGTTTATGTAAGAGATGGACCGTCCCCGCTGTGTATTTCTGGCAATGCTGTTGAAGGTTCATCAACCAGACAGGCATGGGTTTATTTCTGGGCTTTCTCTTCTGTCGCATTAATCTAAGCGCCCCTTTCCCCACGAGTGCCACACCGCTCTGATGACTGTCACTGTATAAGGCAATTCAGAATCAGGGAAGTAGAATGCCTGTCTCTGTCGCTCTTGCTGAAGACTGCTTGAGCTATCCAGGGTGTTTTGCCGATCCATAAAAATCTTAGGATTGTCGTTCTGAGAAAAATGCAACTGGAATTCTGATGGAGAAAGCACTGAATCTGCACATCACTTTGAGTGGTATGGATATTTTGACAATATTGATTCTTCTGATCCACAAACGTCAATTGTCTTTCCAATTGTGAATTCTTTAGTCTTCTTTTAAATCAATTTCTACTGTCTTCAATGTAAACATATTTCACTCATTTGGTTAAATTTACTCATAAATATTTATTAGCTTGGATTCCACTGAAATGGGATTGCTTTCTTAATTTCTTTCTCAGTTAATCATCAGTATACAGACACATGGAGGGTCTTGTATGCTGACTGTGCATCATGCAATTGTGCTAAATTTACTTATGATTATTTTGGGGGGTTGCGTCACTAGGGTTTTCTATGTAGAATATCGCGTCACCTGCGAAGAGGGACAGTTTTGGTTCTTCCATTCTATCCTGACAGCCTTTGATCATTTCTTCTTGCCTAACTGTTCTGGCAAGGGCTTCCAGTGCCAGGCTGAACACAAGCAGCCAGAGTGGGCAGCAACCTCGCTCGAGATTTTGGAAGGAAGTCTCCACCACCGTCCACTGTCAAGCCTCATGCCAGCGGGGCGTCTGGGGCTTGCGACACAGGCTTTTCCTGCGCTGTAGTGCTCTCCTTAGACACCTGCCTTGCAGAGACTTCACCTGGAAAGCACGTGGAGCTTTGTGAAGGTTTTTTTTTTTTTTCCTGCATCCACTGAGGTCATCATATTTAGTTCCTGTCCTTCGGTCTGTTGATGCGATGCGTCACACTTCTTGATCTGTGTATGCTGAATCATTCCTACATCCCAGTGACAAATCCTGTTCGTATGTGGTAAACGATCCTTTCAATGTACTGTTAAACTCGCTTTGCTAATATTTTCCTGAGGAATTTTGTGTTTCTTTCACTGGGGGTCCTGGCCTCTTTTCTAATAGTGTTCCTCTCTGGCTTTGCCATCAGGATAAGAGTGGTCTCACAAACTGATTCTGGGGGGGAGGGTTTCCACCTCATAGTTTTTGGAAAAGCTTTTCTGAAAAGCAATGGTATTAATACTTTAAAAAACTGGTACCATTCACCACAAAGCCCCCAAGCCCTGAGCTTTTCTTTTTGGGAAGTTGGGTTATGGATGGATCTCCCCTCTCCTTACGAGCCTGCCCAGATTTCTTCGTGTGTAATCTCAGCAGATCGTGCGTTCTAGGAAGTCATCCATTCCTTCTGGGCGATACAAGTTGCTGGTGCGTAACTGTTCATCATAGTCTCTTATGATTCTTTTTTTTAAAGATTTTATTTATTTATTTAAGAAGCAGAGTTACAGAGAGAGAGACAGAGGCAGAGACAAAGGTCTTCCATCGGTTGGTTCACTCCCCAAATGGCCACAATGGCCAGAGCTGGGCAGATCCAAAGCCAGGAGCCAGGAGCTTCTTCCGGGTCTCCCACGCAGGTGCAGGGGCCTAAGCACTTGGGCCATCTGCTGCTGCTTTCCCAGGGCGTAAGCAGAGAGCTGGATGGGAAGTGGCACAGCCAGGGTGCGAACTGGCACCCATATGGGATGCCAGCGCTGCAGGCAGCAGCTTTACCCGCTACGCCACTGTGCCGGCCCCAACACTTGAACTTTTAAATAAGTAAGTCAAGTTCTGTGAGAATCTCTATTAGGAGTTTGATTGGATTTGCATTCAACTTCTAGATCTATTTAGGAAAATTTTATAGAGCTTAAGGATTAAATGATTACACCTGTAGATATTTAGTCAAGAATAGATTTTGAAAATATCCATTCAGAGGAGAAAAAAAGAAAAACAAAACATAAAAAGGGTTGAAAAAAACCATGGAATTCATGGCTGCCACCAAGAGAGCTAAGGCTGGGAGAGCTGCAGAGAGGAGATCATGGGAAGCCGTGCTTCGGGGAGTAATGACTGAACCCATCCCCCCACCCCCCACCCCCAACCCCCGGCGTGGGGAGAGGCAGGGGTCGCCATTTACGTGGCGCTCAGAGGCCCCTCCCCAGGTTCAGTCTTCAGAGGATGTTACCAGGACACACAATCCAGCCATCCAGACTCGGAGCCGGAGAGATGGCTTTGGAAACAGCCAGAGAAATGAGGCTCGTCCCGCACGTGGCCATCGCTGTAAGGATGTCAGACGGCTGCTCAGCAGACACCCCGTGGGCCAGCGGGAAGTGAGAGGATCCGCTGCAGGTGTCGAAAGCCTGAACTGCTGAGCTAGGATGCTGTGCCTTAGAAAGGAGAAAGAACCTCCTGGACCAACAGAAGTTTAGTTTACCAACACTAGACCCGCCTTACAAGAAACGCGTAGTGGAATGATTTATGCCAGGAATAAAGGGCACGGATTGGTAAGGTGAGAACACATGAAAGTATAGCAAGTGGGGCTGGCACTGTGGTACAGCGGGTAAAGCCACCGCCTGAGACACTAGCATCCCACGTGGGCGCCAGTTCGAGTCCCAGCTGCTCCACTCCTGACCCAACTCCCTGCTACTGGCCTGGGAAAAGCAATGGAAGATGGCCCAAGTGCTCGGTCCCCTGCCATCCATGTGGGGACTGGATGAAGCTCCTGGTTCCTGGCTTTGGAGTGACCCAGCCCTGGTCCTTGCAGCCATCTGGGGAGTGAACCAGTGTATGGAAGGTCTCTCTCTCTCTCTCTCTCTCTCTCTGACTCTTTCAAATAAAAATAATAAATCTTTTTTTTTTTAAAGGAAGTACAAAACTCACTGGTAAAAGTAAGCATATACTGCAGTGCTGTGAAGGTTACAATAAGTGTAAAAATTAGAAAAATATTGGAAGTGACTATAGATACAGTAAATTGTTAAAAGATGCACAATATTAAAAGTTGCTATTTGTGACATTAGAAGCATCCCTATGTGGGGGGAATAACTGTGTAGTTACTGCAAGCAGTGTTGTTATCAGCTTAAAATAGAATGCTACAATTGTGAGCTGCTGGACCTGAGCCTCATGGAACCCACACAAAGCAAACGTCTCTAGTAGATACACAAAAAAGAAAGCAGAAGAAATCAAAGCGCAGCACTACAGGAAACCGTCAAGTCACAGAGGGAGGCTGCGAGCCAGGAAGAAAGCGCCAGAGGAGCTACAAAATATCCAGAAAAGAAGGAACAAAGTGGCAATTTTGTAAGTCTTTGCCTCAATAATTACCCTGAATGTTCATGGATTAAATTCTCTAATCAGAAGATAAGAATGGCTGCATTGATTTGAAAAAGAAAATCAGACCCAGCGATCTGATCCTCTAAGATACTCAATTTCGCTCGAAGGGCACACACAGACTGAAAAGGAAGGCATGGAAACAGATATTCCTGCCAACTGAAACCTAAAGAGGGCAGGGCCAGCCCTGGGTCCATCAGACAAAACAGACCAAGTCAAATCTGTAGAAGGAGACAAAAGGATGGTCAGGTAATGAAGGCAATTTACCAAGAGGATGTAACAGTCGCAGACACACATGTATCGCAAATCAGAGCACATGGACATATAAATAAAGTGTTAGTAGATCAACAGGGAGAATAACACAATAAAATAGAAATAGACAACCTCAGAACCCCACTTTCTACCACAGGTAGGTCCTGAAACAGAACGTTAGTAAGGGAATATTGACTTCAACCGCACCTTAGCTGCAAGGAACCAAGCAGACGCCCCAGCCAGCACAGGAGGGCACAGCTGCTCCTCCAGCACACACAGGATTCTCTAGGACAGACCAGCTGTTTTCACACACGACAATTCACAACAAATTGAAGCAAATCGAATTTATCAGGAATATACCTGCTCACGGTGGTGTGAAACTAGATATCAGTAACAGAAATAAAGCTGGAAAATTCATGAAAATGTGGAAATTAAGCCACACACCAGAGGGCACAAGAAAGCAAGAGGGAAATGAGATAAATACATTGAGGCACATGAGAATGTCAACACAACACACTAAAATCGGTGAGATGTGGTGGAAGCAATTCTAAGAGGGCTGTTTTAGTAAACAAACAAAAAGTTCCAAGGAAGAAAACAGGACTCAAGTAAACAACCTGGCTTCACACCTCAAGAAACTAAAAAAGAAAAAAAGTTAAGCCTCAAGGTAGCAGAAAGAAGGAAATAAAGATGAAAGCAAAAATAAAACATAAACTAGAAAAATAGTAAAAAGAACTTGACAGTTGATTTTTTGAAAATGCAAACAAAACTGAAAAAGCTTTAGCTGGATCAAGCAAGATAAAGAGGGAAGAAATTAAAATCAGAATTCAAGGCCGGCGCCACGGCTCACTAGGCTAATCCTCCGCCTAGCGGCGCCGGCACACCGGGTTCTAGTCCCGGTCGGGGCGCCGGATTCTGTCCCGGTTGCCCCTCTTCCAGGCCAGCCCTCTGCTGTGGCCAGGGAGTGCAGTGGAGGATGGCCCAGGTGCTTGGGCCCTGCACCCCATGGGAGACCAGGAAAAGCACCTGGCTCCTGGCTCCTGCCATCGGATCAGCGCGGTGCGCCGGCCGCAGCGCGCCGGCCGCGGCGGCCACTGGAGGGTGAACCAACGGCAAAGGAAGACCTTTCTCTCTGTCTCTCTCTCTCACTGTCCACTCTGCCTGTCAAAAAAAAAAAAAAAAAAATCAGAATTCAACTGATGTAACAGAAATGTAGAGTCGAGTCGCGGGGCTGTGCTGTGGGGTAGTGGGCTGCACCTCCTCTACCTGTGGTGCCAGCATCCCATTTGGGTGCTGGTTCAAGTAAATAAATCTTTTTTTGTTTTAAAGATTTATTTATGTGAAAGACAGAGTTACAGAGAGAGGTAAGACAGAGAGGCAGAGAGAGGAGAGTCAGAGAGAAAGAGAGGTCTTCCATCCTCTGGTTCATTCCCCAGATGGCCGCAATGGCCGGCGCTTCACTGATCCAAAGCCGGGAGCCAGGAGCTTCCTCCAGGTCTCCCACATGAGTGCAGAAGCCCAAGGACTTGGGCCAGCCTTTACTGCTTTCCCAGGCCATAGCAGAGAACTGGATTGGAAGTGGAGCAGCTGGGTCTTGAACTGGCGCCCACATGGGATGCCAGTGCTTCAGACCAGGGCGTTAACCTGCTGCGTCACAGTGCCAGTCCCCAGTATATAAACCTTTAAAAAGGAAGTTCAAGTGTTGGGGAAAAGATTTAAGGGTATCAATTTTTAAATGTTCCGATGAGGAACAAGGAAATTTCCCTAAGCAAATTTGGGAAAACAAACTCATTAATAGGACAACAGACAAGGGATACAAACAGGTAATTGAATGGAGAAGAACTCCCATAGCCAGTAACATGAAACTATAAGCTGAAACCCACTGAGGCAGACTGATTGAGAAGCTAATGAAGTTTCAGTCTTGCTACGCCCTCACGCACATGGGCCCCTGCCCATGTCCCGGCTTCCCCATGGTGTACACACGCTCACACAACTTTGTAGTCTTTGTAAAATTAACTGATGATTTCTCCTTACATGGTAACTGCAGACCGTTGAGTCTATGCCTTCCAACTCCCCTCTGTCCAACTCGCCTTTGAGTTGGAGAGCGCTGGAGTTTTTCCCGAGCATCTTCCTCTAGAGGAGACGCAGCTGAATTGGTTTGGGATCTTTAAGGGGAATTCAAAATATTCATGGAAAAGTAGAATTAAAAGCTAAACTTTATCTGCAAAAGGTTCATCAGGTTCAAGACACTTCTCTGAGGTCGCGGGAATTTAGCCAGGTCTGAATTCTGCCTTTCTAATATTATTAACTAAGAAAGCTGGGTGCCCTTTAAAGAGATCTTAAAATTAGGAAACAAAATTAAGTCGAAAGGAACCAAATTGGGACTGCAGACGCTAAATGGTTTACTGCTGAAATGCTCACAAAACCGCCCTTCGCTGAGTGGAAGGAGCAGGGGCAGACCCACAGTGGAGGATTCTGATGAAGCCCTTCCAGGCATTTTCCTGCTAACACTATCGAAACACCCTCCTGAGAAGCAGTGTCCCTAGGACCTCCCCAAAGTCAACCAGCGAAACGCCCGGAGCATCCCCAAGGTCGAGTTGCCATGACCTTTGCCCTTGACCAGACCATTTCTGCTCTGATGGACCACGTCCACCTCTCCGTAGTCATTGCTGTGATCCTGCTTTGTTGTTGCAAACACAGCCCCGCCACGTGGGGGCTGGTGCTGTGGTGTAGCGGGTAAAGCTGCCACCTGCAGTGCCGGCATCTCATGTGGGTGCCAGTTTGAGACCCAGCTGCTGCACTTCTGATCCAGCTCTCTGCTCTGGGCTGGAAAAGCAGTAGAGGATGGCCCAAGTCCTTGGGCCCCTGCACCCACATGGGAGACCTGGAAGAAGCTCCTGGCTTCAGATAGAGCTCAGCTCTGGCCATTGCGGCCATCTGGGGAGTGAACCAGCAGGTGGAAGACCTCTCTCTCTCTCTGCCTGTGCCTTTCAAATAAACAAATAAATTTAAAAAAAAGCCACATTTCATCTCCTGTTGTTATTTTTCAAAGAAATGGTTCAGGATCTTGATCTCACTTGTCTAAAATTCCCATGGGAAGCTCCACTCCGGTCGGCAGCTCTGAGCCCGCAGGTGAGGCACAAAGTGAAGAGAGTCTGCTCGACTTCTTTCGGTTAGAAGTGCGCATGCTGAAACAGCTGAGATGTCTTAGTGTTCATACTGCTCCTACCAGTCACGGCCAGTGCCCTTCAATGAGGACAAGACTGATTTTTTTCCTGGCCATTGAAGGTGAATGGTTTGCCACAACATGCCCTGTATTCAACAGTCTGTCCCTTCTTAAAGCAAGCTGTCCACTGGCAAATCGGGTACTCCTTTGGAGCACTGCCCCCACAATCTTTGTCGCAAAACATCAGGGATCTCACCATTCTTCCACCCAAGCTTCAACACTGATTGGATGCTTGTTCTTGCAAGATTTCGGCAGAACTCAGTTGCTTGGATGGGGCTCTTTTCAAACTGACTCCTGACCTTTCTTAGTGCTTCAAATCAGACCCTGTTCAGAGGTGTTAGCACAAGGCAGTATGGGTTTGTTTTGGGGAGAAAACATTTTGAATTCCATGCATAGTTTTTCATAATATGCATTTTCCATGAACTTTTTGAAGACCTTCACATTTAACACAAAAGCAAGCAGCAGTGGGAGTGGGCATCTGGCACAGCAGGTGAGCCCCTGCTCGGGATGCCCATGTCCCATATGACAGTGCCTGGGTTCAAGTCCCAGCAGCGCTGCTTTCCTTTCTGGCTCCTGGGTAATGTGCACAGGCAGCAGGTGGTGCTCCAAGTGCTTGGGTCCCTGCCACGCATATGAGAGACCCAGACTGAATTTCAGGCTCCTGGAGTCAGCCTGAACCAGTCCCATCTGTCGTGGGCATTTGGAGAGTGAATCAACAGATGGCAGATATCTCTGTCTCTCTCCCCTCGCTCCCTTTTTCAGATCAATTAATTAATAAATAAAAAATGTAACTAGAACAAAGCTAGTAGTGGAGGAAATGAGAAACAAGAGACAAATCATCATTCGGCAGCAGCGCTCCATTTTCAGTAATTACTTAGCATGCAACTCATTTTTTAAAAAAGCAGAGATTGGCATAGTGGATTAGAAAACATGACTGAGAGACAAACACACAGCGAGGCAGTTAAGACGCTACTGGGAGACCCGCAGTCCAGGGCAGAGAGCCTGGGTTTGAGTTCCAGCTCCACTTCCAATCCAGCTTCCTGCCAACGTGCATCCCGGGAGGCAGCAGTGATGGCCAAGTGCGTGGGTCCCTGCCACTCACGTGGGAGACCCAGATGGAGCTCCAGGCTTCTGGCTTTGGTTTGGCCCAGCCCTCGTTATTGCAGGCATTTGGGAAATGATTCAGTAAATAGAAGATATCTTTCTCTCTCTTTCAAATAAAATGAAACAATTAAACAAATAACCTAACAACTACAACACTAAAACTTCAAAGAAGTGGACAAACTGATGTTACAACACACAGGAAAGCACCTGGGACCCAGAACAGCCAACGATCTTGAAAATAAGAAGCAACTCTGAAGGACTCACACTTTGTCATTTCAAAACTTACTGCAGTGCTCGGTAATCAAGACAGTGACACAGACATAAAGATAACCAAATAGATCAGTGAAATACAACTGAGAGTGAGAAATAAACCCATACATCTGTGGCTACTAATTTTCAACAAGGGTGCCAAGATCATTCAAAAGTGAAAAAACAATCTTTTCAAAAAACGGCACTGGGACAGTTAACCACCCTCATGCAAAGGAGCAAAGCTGGACCTCTACCTAACACTATGCACAAAATTAATTCAAAATGCATCAAATATAAAAAATGAGTTACAACTATTAAAACCTTTGAAAAAACATGTGTATAAAATTTCTTCTAAATTTCAGAAAAAAATCTTTTCTTCTAAAATCCTAGAAGAAGAAAAACAGTACAAGTCTTAAATTTGTGTTAAGCAACTCTTTTTTTTTAGACAGGACACCAAAAGTACCTATAATCAAA
The DNA here is from genome assembly GCF_051225735.1 of Oryctolagus cuniculus. Lineage (NCBI taxonomy): Eukaryota > Metazoa > Chordata > Mammalia > Lagomorpha > Leporidae > Oryctolagus > Oryctolagus cuniculus. The sequence goes on along the minus strand of NC_142878.1, from coordinate 11,353,166 downwards.
GAAAAAGAAATAGACGGGGCCAATGCTGTGGCACAGTGGGCTAAGCCTCCACCTTCAGCACCAGCATCCCATATGGGCACTGGTTCTAGTCCCAGCTGCTCCTCTTCCGATCCAGCTCTCTGCTATGGCCTGGGACAGCAGTAGAAGATGGCCCAAGTGCCTGGGCCCCTGCACGCGGGTGGGAGACCCGAAAGAAGCTCCTGGCTCTTGGCCTCAGATCAGCCCAGCTGATTTGTAGCCATCTGGGGAGTGAACCTTTCTCTCTGCCTCTCCCTCTCTCTGTAAATCTACCTCTCAAATAAGTAAGTAAAATCTTTTTAAAAATTAGATAAATTGGACCTCATAAAAATTAAAAATTTGTGTGTATTTTGATAGACACTATTGAGAAAGTGAAAGCACATCCATAAATGGGAGAATGTATTTACAAACCATTTATCCTGTAAGAGCCCATTATACAGGGCAGGAAAAAGAACCCTTACAACTCAACAAGAAGACAACTTAATTAGCAAATGGGCTGAGGATCTGGATAGAAATGTCTCCATGGTGGTCTTTCTACTTTTTACTTGTTGAACTCCTTTTTGTGGAGGATTAAGCCTATGATTATAAAGTGGGCTGAGAATATGTTATCTCAAAAATTGAAAGGGAGAAGGAGGAGGGAGGAAGAGGGAGGGAAGTAGCACTGTATTCTTAGAATCATTTCTATGAACCGCATGACATCTGTTCTCTTTATATTAGCAAAAAAAATTTCTCCAAATGGCCAAAAAGCCCATAAAAAAATGCCCAACATCATTAGAGAAACGCATATCAAAACTAAAATGGTTCGGGGCGCCGGATTCTGTCCCGGTTGCCCCTCTTCCAGGCCAGCCCTCTGCTGTGGCCAGGGAGTGCAGTGGAGGATGGCCCAGGTGCTTGGGCCCTGCACCCCATGGGAGACCAGGAAAAGCACCTGGCTCCTGGCTCCTGCCATCGGATCAGCGCGGTGCGCCGGCCGCAGTGCGCCGGCCGCGGCGGCCATTGGAGGGTGAACCAACGGCAAAAGGAAGACCTTTCTCTCTGTCTCTCTCTCTCACTGTCCACTCTGCCTGTCAAAAAAAAAAAAAAAAAAAAAAAAAAAAAAAAAAAAAAAAAAAACTAAAATGGGATAAAAATGACTCCTACTAAGATGGCTATAATAATAATTTTTTAAAAAAATAGCAAGTGTTAGTGCTGGTACAAATAGAAAATGGTGTAATTCCTTAGGAAAACAGCCTGGCAAATACTGAAAATGCTAAAGAAATTCCACTCCTAAGTCCATGCACCTAAGGGAACTGAAAAGATGGCAATCCCGGGGCCAGTGTGTGGCACAGCGGGCAAAGCTGCCACCGGCGGCACTGCTGCAAGTCCCCACTGCGCCACGTCTGACCAGCTCCCTGCTAAGAGCCTGGGAAGAGCAGAGGAGGATGGCCCAAGTGCTTGGGCTCCTGCTGTCCACCTGGGAGACCCGGATGAAGCTCCTGGCTCCTGGCTTCGGCCTGGCCCCAATCCTGGCCATTGTGGCCATCTGGGGAGTGAACCAGCAGACAGAAGATCTCTGTCTCTCTCTGAATTCCAAATAAATAAAAAAAAAATTTGAAAAAGATACAATCACATAAAAGATTGTGCACTACATGTTTACAGCCATGTGTAAAATAGCTAAAAACAAGGAACAAGTCAAACATCTATCAACTGATAACGAATTCCACGAAAGGTGGCTTTGTATATACAATGGAACAGCGTTTGCCATAAAAAGGAAGCGCACGCTGTAACGTGGGTGAGCGCTGAACACGGATGCCAAGTAGAGAGGCCGGGCACGAAGATACACGCTTTGTTTACATGAAATGTCCAGAGTCGGCAAACACAGAGCCAGCGAGGAAGACTCCCGCTGCCAGGTGTCGGGGCAGCAGGAAAGTGCAGGTGGCCACGAGAAGGCCTGGGGTTTATTTTCAGGAGCCGGGAATGTTCTGGAATTAGAGAGTGGAGATGATCATACAATGTGTGACCCCACAGAAACCACCAAATTATACACTGTAAAATGGTAAATTGTATGATACATAAATAATATCTCAATCATAAAAAAGTTACAAAATCATTTTTATTTCAATCCATGCTGGAATACTTAGTATTTTTCTAGAAGCTACAGAAAACTAAAATCACAAGACCACTGTTGCATGAACAGGCAGGTAAGCGCACCCAGCACAGTCACATAGGGAAAAGGGAGCAGAGCCGTGGCATGCAACACTTTAAGTGTGGTTCTTCCCTGGACTGGATGATATATTTGCTGGATGTCACAGGTTTTTGCAATTTGTTCCTTTTTCCCTCATTCTAAATAAATATCCACTCTCATGATGGAATTTGTCTTCCACCACCTACAAGTCCTGTGTGCATCTGGCGGGGGAAACCACTTCACAACCATCAGAGCAAACTAAAATTAAAAGCTGGACGCCACTAAGTGCTGGAGAGGAAGCAGACAGACACCAACGTGTCCTGGCCCCACCAGGAGCGTGCGTTGATCCAAACTTGAAGAGCAACACGGGGACTTTAGTGCCATCACGGTGTGTGACCCAGGACACAATCAGCAGGTTTGCAGCCACGCACGGGGTCACAGGTGCGCACGCCCCCTGCAGCCAGGCCCTGGACAGAACACCAGCCTCAGCCTCAGTGATCTGCAATAGCACAGCTCAGAGGACCAGGGTGCCTTCCCAGAAGGGGATTCTAAACGAGCGAAGGAAACCAGAGTGTTTGTCCGGATGGATGAAGACCGACTGAACCAAAGACAACTCAAGAGCAGGTAAGCTCTGCCCTTCCCTCTGGCTACCAAACACCAGGACAGAGTCACGAAGACAGAAAGCAGCTCTCCCTCCTCTCCTTCCCCTCTTCCTGCCAAAAATGGGACGCGAAGCCTTCTCAACCACACGTGCTTTTCAATGGAGGAGTCTGGATTCCTCCCAAAAGCCTACCTTCCACGGTTTCCCCACCTCTGAAGCCTGGGATGGTTTTCCTTTGCTGCATCATCTCTAGAGGGGAACTTTGTTTAGGGGCAACACACAGGCTGGGACAGGGCACGGAGACTGTCGCTGGCTCCGGGAGGTGTCTGCTCAGGAATGCCGTGGAGCACCAGTGTGGCTGTGGTTCCCGTTCTGCACTGCGTGCGCATGCTCACCTTGCAGAACCCTGGGGGTCGCTCTCTGACATTTCCCACTGGAGCTGGATTAAGAACACTGACCCGAGCGGAGGAAAGTCCTGAAGCAGAGGAAAGAGTCTTGAGTTGTACAAATATTCCGATACAAAGCTGTGCGGTGCCCGCCCCTTGGGACACCTGCATTCCACACTGGAGTGCACGGTGTTTGAATCCTGCCCTTGCTCCTGACTCAGCTTCCTGCAAATGCCTCCCCTGGGAGATGGCAGGTGATTACACAGGGAGTTGGGTTTCTGCCACCCACGTGGGAGACCCGATTGAGTTCCTTGCTCCAGGCTTCAGCCTGGCCCTGCCTTGGCTGTTGGCACTTGGGAAGTGAACCAATGAACAGAGATCGCTCTCTCTCCCTGGATCTCTGCCTTTTTTTTTCCCAAAAGATTTATTAAGTTATTTATTTTAAAGTCAGAGAGACAGAGAGATCTTCCATCCACTGATTCACTCCCCAAATGGCCACAACCGCCAGGGCCAGACCAGGCCAAAGCCAGGAGCCAGGAGCTTCATCCAGGTTTCCTATGTGGGTGGCAGGGGCCCAAGCACTTGGGCCACCTTCTGCTGCTTTCCCAGGCACATTAGCAAGGAGCTGTATCAGAAACGGAGCAGGCCGGTGCCACAGCTCACTAAGCTAATCCTCCGCCTGCGGTGCCAGCACCCTGGGTTCTAGTCCCGGTCGGGGCGCCGGATTCTGTCCTGGTTGCCCCTCTTCCAGGCCAGCTCTCTGCTGTGGCCAGGGAGTGCAGTGGAGGATGGCCCAAGTGCTTGGGAGACCAGGAGAAGCACCTGGCTCCTGGCTTTAGATCAGCGCAGTGCACCGGCCGCAGAGCGCCGGCTGCAGTGGCCATTGGAGGGTGAACCAACGGCAAAAGGAAGACCTTTCTCTCTGTCTCTCTCTATTACTGTCCACTCTGCCTGTCAAAAAAAATAATAATAAATAAATAAAGAGAAACGGAGCAGCCAGGACTTGAACTGGTGCAGATATGGGATACTAGCACTACAGACAGTAGTAGTGCTGTGCCATAGTGACCACCCTCTCTGCCTTTCAAATAAACAAAAATGTAAAAAAGAAAAACTAGGAAGACAACCCAAAGGTCCAACAAAAAGGTCCAACAACTCTTTGGTAAATTGGAACGTATTAATAAGCCAGAAATATACAACAGATGTGCATAAACATAATAAAATGATGTACAAACATTTAAGGACAGACAACTCTCTATATGCATATCCGTGGGTTCTGCATCCAGATTCAACCAATCGTGGATCAAAATTATTTTGCAAAAAAATCTGTGTCTATACTGAATGTAAACAAACTTTCTTTTCTTACTTAATCCCTAAACAACTCAGGATGGCTATTTACGTGGCAGCTTCAGCCTAGCAGAGATGATCAGTAGTGTAGCAATGACGCAAAATACATGAGAGGGTAGATGCAGGCTACACACACACACACACACACATGCATACACATATACATACATACACACACATACACACACACACACACTACAGCATTTTACCCAAGGACTTGAGCATCTGTGGATTTGGGTGACCATGGAAGTTTCTAGAACCAATCCCATCCCAGAAACCAGAGGGATGGCTGTGCTTAGAGAAAACACTCACATGTGGTAAGCAGGCTTCCTGCAGAGGCGGGAAGATGCCCTCCTCTTGTCTCCCAGACCCCAAAGCTGCCTCTTTAGAGACTGGCAAAGATTGTTCAGATTGTGCCCCCGACATCTTGACCACTGAACCTGGCACAGGACCTCACAGGACCTCACAGGCCACCTCTGAATGATGAAAACCGACCTGCTCATGTACATCACGCAGCGCAGGTGCGCAGCCAGCACCTGCTGGCACGCCATCCTGACCCTATTCCTGCTGGGTGGAGCGCTCTGATCTTTGGAGAAAGAAGGACCCCCCCCCATCCCAGGCACAGAATCAGCAGGGGAGAGGCGTCCCCGCCCCACCACCCCAGCACCGCAGGGCTCTGTCACCTCCACAGGTGCTCACGGCAGTGCACACCTGCAGAGCATTTCCCTGACCCAGCAGAGCCATGATGCTCACCGCTGCAGGGCCTGGGAAAAGCTGCCAGTGAACGCAGACACGTGGCCTCCGCCTTGCCAGAGGCACCCGACTCCAGGAGCGCCCAAGTGTGATGGGGGAGGACCTCAGTGTCCAGCCACATGAGATACCAACAGGGGGCTCTGCAGAGCGATACGATCAGGGGTCACCTGCATTGTCTACATGTTCTACAGTGAACTATATTCTACTAAAATTATAAAAAAAAGAGGGTAAATAAACATAATTTTAAAGGGAAAAAACCAAAACGGGCCAACCAAGTTTGCCATGAACCTAGTGGAACTTGAGCTCTGAGGCCCCTACAAGCCCAAAGTCCATTCAAAGGCCCCCGGCAGAGGCTTCAGCTTGGTGTTGGCTTGTCACATCATTTGTCATAAGAGACCCCCCCCCATATTGCACCTGCCTCAGGCCCCCTAAGACTGTGATCTGTTCTGGAATCTACAAACATGGATAACCTAAGTCCATGCTGTCTCCTTTGAGAGAGAGAAGGGGCCAGCGTTAAGGCACAGCAGGTAAGACAGTCGCCTGTGACGCCGGCATCCCATATGGGTGCTGGTGGCTGCTCCACTTCCCATCCAGCTCCCTACTAATGCACCTGGGAAAGCAGCCGAGGGTGGCCCAGGTGCTTGGGCCCCTGCACCCACGTGGGAGACCTGGCAGAAGCTCCAGTCTGCCAGCTTTGGACGGGCCCAGCTCCAGCCATTTGGGGAGTGAACCAGCGGTGGAAGATCTCTCTCTCTCTCTCTCTTTCTCTCCTTCTCTTTCTGCAACTCTGCCTTTCAAATAAATAAATAAATCTTTATAAAGAGAGAGAAAGAGAGCGAAGGAAACAGACACATGTCAACTTAGGTGAGGGCATAAGCAGGCCCCTGAAACCACACACAGGCCTTCAAACCAACATCCTCTCTCCCCTCCTGTCCCCCTGCTGCTTCAGGCTGAACTGTGTGCCCCCAAAATCCCTGTTACAGTTCTAACTCCCCTCCAGGACGGGATTAGGAAGCAGGTCCTCGGGGAGGTGATCCGAGTGCCCCACGGGGACACCAGCCTGACGGCCCCGCCTGCAGGTGACAGCCCTCACAAGATGACGCAGGGACACGGGAGCCTTCTGTGTCCACCATGTGAGGACACAGCGCGAAAGTGGCCAGCAGGAAGCCAGGACGTGGCTCGCAGCAGCAACCAAGTGTGCCGCCACCGAGGTCTGCCGCCCGTGCTACTCTCTTACCCAGTGGTCGGGGCTGACTGAGACACCTGCCCTGCCTCTGATGACCGCTCCTGGTCACGCACAAACCACGCCCCCACTGGACCCCAACTTCGCTCCACCTCCGTGAAACTCTGTGCTGCGGGAGTTTCAGCCGTAAAACGCGAGACACCAGGGTTTGTTTGTGAACGCTCCGGGGAATGTTCACCCAGGAATTCTTTCTCTTCTCTGGGATCTCAGGTTCTTCAAAGACAGCTGCGGTTCATCTGTGGGCAATTTCCTTTTTCAATCTCTCTCTAAACACTTCCTTGTGTGTGAAGTCTTCGCCTTAAGTACTGAACCTTCTAGAAAGGCCGTTTCCATTCACTGCCTTGTTTTAGATCTGTTCCCTCCCCCTCCCGCCCCCGACCTTTCAAAATGGCAAAATAAAGAATCCCAGGGACAAGGAGGGGCCTCCTGCTCGGAACCACCCAGCGGCCCAGGGCCCAGGTGACAAACCTCGGCTGCAACACCCAGCTACGAGGACCCGAGAACCACGGGCGACACAACGCTTTTGCCAAATGAAGCGTTAGACCGAACATCAAAACACAGAGCTGCTGGAGGTTGAAATGAGCGCTCTTTGAAAAGGGACAGGAAAAAACCTCAAGGTTCCACGGGGCCCTGCCGGAGAAGCATCTTCTACACTCGCAGGATGCAGACAGAATGAGGAGGACTCCTTCCCTCCGCTCTCCCCTGTCAGTGCAGAGAGGATACAGCTGCTGTGGCTGCACACCCCTGCCCTGCCACAGGGGGTGACAGGCAGCGTCTTCCCACTGCAGCCTCCACCCAGCCGACAGTGGGCACCTGCTGCAGGTGACCACAGCCTGCGGCCCCGCCTACACCTGGCAGTCTGCGCCTTCTTCCCCAGGCGGCTTTCCCACCAGCGACAGCCCTGAGCCCACGTCCAGATCTGTGCGGCCTGGCAGAGCCCAGACCGGGACCACACTGCACACACCCCAGGGGGCTTCGGGAAGCTCGTGGAAAACAGAATCAGCAGGGAAAAGTCTTCAGGTGCCACAGCGCTGAAGAGCCGCGCAGTGCTTTCGTAACACACGACTCGTGGATTTCCCGAAGACTCCTCCTTCCTGGCTCTCCTGGTGCCTGGCGCCGACCGTCCACAGACAAAACAAGTGTCCCCCTTGTGGGGCTCGCCAGAGAGAGTGAGAGAGAGCGAGCACCCAGGAAGCGGAGACGTGAGAACAATGGAAGAGCAACACAGCCCTGAGCTGACGGCCGCTGTGAGGAAGCCCCGGGGCTGCCGGGGCTCAGAGGGGCCACGGAGCAGGTGCTATGGGGCCTCAGACGAGGACGGCAGCGGGAGAGCAGTGGGCACGGCCCCCACGGCCTTTGACAGGCCAACAGGACATGGTCCCATCTGTGGCTGACGTGCAGTGTGGTGGCAGAGGCCAGGCTGCCTTCCGTGGGCATAGCCAGATGAGCCGACTCTCCCTGTGCCAAGCAGGAAACCCCGCAGGGGGCTGGTGTGGCCACATCAAGTCTCAGGGAGGCCCCTCTGCCCCTTGGGACTCTCGCATGCCTCTTCTGTCACCTTGCACTGACTTCGACGCCTTTTCCTTACTGGGCAGGGCCTCTGGGGCCCTCTGTCCACCCCAGGGGGTCACCCGGAAATCCCCAATTTGCACCTGCTCTTGGCACTATTTGATCAGCAGCTCTGAAACCCATACCTGCGCATCCAGAGCTCGCTCTGACAGACCACAGGAGCCTCACAATCCTACTTGCCGAAGACGGGTTCCTTCCCAGCACGGGGCTGCTTGGGGCAGAGTGCCTTCCACGAGCAAAGAATGGACGGTGAAAAGCTGAATGACGGAGGAGCAACTGGCTCCACGCACTGTGGCTCCTGTCAGTTCCCCCGATCACCATGACCTTCAACAGGAAGAATGGACAGGACAAGGTCGTCCGTGACCCCAAGAGGCCCCACCCTCCATGTTTCCCTGGAAAGAATGACCCCTTCGGGGAACTGTAGAGTCAGCAAGAAAATCTGCTTTGACAAGATTTCGGAAAGAAAAGCTTTGACACTTATTAAAGGAACTAAAAGGCTGCAGGATTAATAAAGGACTCCTTGAAGTTTTGAATGCAGGTGGCACCAACTACTCAACCACTCAGCAAATCCTGACTGTGCCCCCGCTGGGCAGCACAGGGTGGCCAGCAGGGGGCGACCCTGAGTCTGCACCCAACCACTGGGTCTTCTGCGCGCAGACCCCAGGTTCAAACAGCGAGATCCTCCCAGGGCTGCGTGTGACACGTTTAACAGGAATGCCGGCCGCGGTTTGCAGACTGCACTCTGCAGCACAGCACAGCCACCGAGCGGGGACGAAGAGACACGGGACGCACAAGAGCTGCTCAGAGCAGCCATCAGGACACGCCTGGCAGCGGCCGAGGGCAAGAAGGGACAGCTGATAAGCTCCTGGGGCCCGAAAGGCTGGGGCGCAAGGGCAGGGGTGGGGACGTGGACACACACGCCCCAGCCTGGCTGTGACAGCTGACTGATGAAATCAACCACCACAGAGAAGGTGGGCGGAGGAGGGGGGCCTCTGAACGAGGCGTGAAAACGAAGCCCACGCGTGCCAACAACTACACGAACGCCACTGCTGGTGAGCTCTGGAGGCCTAGTTTGCATCTCAAGCAACTGCTCATCTGCTCCCCCAAGGCGTCTGTAGAAACACACACTTGAAGCGAATGAAGCTCTCTGGCCTGTGCAGGAGGCTGCGTGGACCTGGGCAAGCTCTGAGATGGAAAAACAAACAAACAGCAGATCTCAAATTGCAGGAGACCTGTTCCCTTGAGCTCTAACATCAATAGGTAGAAAGACAGACAGACAGACAGACAGACAGACAGAGACACAGGTGGATGGAGGGGCAGACTTCTGATCTGACTCTCCTACTCCGGTTTGCCCTGAGGACAGCCTGCTTTACGAAGGCGCTGGCTCTGATCCTCTGTTCTCCTCTCTGCCAGGAGGGGGATAAGGACACTGCCTGCGGTTGCCCTGGAACAAGCCCCGGGACAGCCCCCTCTCTAGGCAGCACATTCCCGGATGCACATGGCTAAGAGCCCGGTTGCTCAGCTATGGGGTCCGCTGTCCTTGGCTTCAGAGTGGGATTCTGCTAACAGCATCCAAGCTATTTATAAACATTGCACTAGCAATCCAAGAAGAGCAGCAAAACACCTGGTCTGGTTTTGTGCCGAGATCGACTGGAGACACGTGACTGTTCCCGAGTCGCAAACCCAGATCATGACCCCAGGTGTGGTTCTCATGGAACGCATGGGGTAAATCTCACACGTGCCTGTTTCTGCACCACGTGTCCATCTCCACCACCCATTCACCAGGTACCTACCGCATGCCAGGCACAGGGGACAAAAGCAACAAAAATCCCTGCCTCTATGGATAGGGCCAGGGTCTGGGGACAGGCAGTAACCCATCATCACAGCCATGAGTGGAACCTGCAGCCCCTTGGGCCGTGGTGGGGTGGGGGTAAGGCCTGGGGAGGGGATGTTGAAATGCAGCAGCCAGGGAGGCCTCACTGAGCAGGTGATGGAGCAGGGAGCCGGCAGGGGTGGACGGTGACAGAGGATCTGCTAGGGAAGCCTCCTTCTCCCCCCAGAGAAGGTGACTGGGGCCCTGCTGGGGGCTCGTGCTTCTCCCAGAGAAGGTGTGGCCTGGGCTGGGGGCAGCAGGAAGGGGTGAGAGCGGGCTGCACTGGGCGGAGCCAACATGGGCTGGCACAGAGGAGGCCGTGGAGGCCACAGGCGTGGGGAGACGGGGCTCACTCCCTGTGTCCTCGCGTCGTTGGCCTCCCGTTGGAGCTCTGGGCTCAGTGTCCCCCTTTTTACAGGCACCAGACGCCCTGGGTGGGGGCCCCACCCTGAGGACCTGGTCACACTCTGAGCTCCTGGGGGTTGGAACTTCACCATCTGAATTCAATCCCTAACAACAGGATGTCCAGAACACGGTCAGAAAGAAAGAACCATCTAGAAGGAAAGAAGCATCTATCAGCTACGTGAAGACTCAACTGCTGTCAGTCACTGTCCCGGCCTGCACTTCGCCACCCACAAGGTCCCCTGAAGGCCATGGTCAGGCTGACAAACATAGCTGTGGCCTCACAAAGCGCAGTCCCGGGCTGAGAAGCCCAGTCCCACTCTGTCCCCGCACTCCCCGGAGCTGAACTCCACCTGCACCACGGACACTCAGTGTTTTTCTTCATTTCCGAATCTTCATGAATTTCTGGGATGTTTTACCCTGGGCACTTATCACGTCCCCCAACAAAGCTATGAGTCAAATGTTCACAGAGCAATGTCTCAAAAAGAACAATTAAAAAAGAAAATACATTGACTCCCCCTAATCCATGAGGGATATATTCCAAGACTCCCAGTGGTACCCAAAACCTCACCTATAAATACCGTTTACTCCTACGCGTACAGACTTATGGTGAAATCGAATTTATAAATTAGGTGCAGTAAGAAATTTAAGAATAACCACTGACTTGGCTGGCACTGTGGCATGGTGGGTACAGCCTCTGCCTGTGGCACCGGCATCCCATATGGGCACCAGTTTGTGTCCTGGCTGCTCCTCTTCTGATCCAGCTCTCTGTTTATGGCTGGGAAAGCAGTAGAAGATGGCCCAAGTGCTTGGGTCCCTGCATCCGCGTGGGAGACCCAGAGGAAGCTCCTGGCTCCTGGCTCTGGATCAGCTCAGCTCCGGCCGTTGTGGCCATTTGGGGACTGAATCAGTGGATGGAAGACCTCTCTCTGTCTCTTCCTCGCTCTGTAACTCTGCCTCTCTCTCTCTCTCACATAAATAAATAAATCTTTAAAAAAGAACCACTGATACTAAAACAGAGCCACAACAGGCTGGAGTGAACGTTACGGAAGCTGCTTTATCTCCGGGATTTTCCACGCAATACCTCAAAGCTCTGGATGACCACGGGTAACTCAAACGAGGCAAGGGGAAAGCAAGGTCGACCGTGAACCACCGTGCCAACCGCGCCTCTGCCAGACGTGCAAGGAAAAGGAGGGGCAGGCGCGTGCTGAGGGGAGAACACAGCTCGGAAGAGGGGCCGGTCCCCTCAGTGGGCCGCAGCAGGTGGGGCCCCGCTGAGCGAGCAGGCAGGGCACGGGGGCCGCAGGAGGCCCAGCCGGGCACTGGGGAGGAGGCGGCCACGGGGACTAAAAACAGTACCACGGGACAAAATCCACACCCAGGGAGGTTAAGATCAGAGCAGGCGACAGACAGGAAACCTTCAGAAATTCTCCCAGAATGCCAAAGCCAGAAACCACCCGCTTGACTCAATCTGACCGAGGGAGAATACAGGAGAGGCCACAGGCGGCCCGGAGGGCACAGAGGATCCGGGTGCTTCAAGAGCAACCGCTAACTGCTGCCAGAGAGTGTTGTGGACGCTGCAAGGCTCTCCCAACGGCACCAGGCAAATGGGTCAGGAACACAAGGCCACCTGCTTGTCTGTAGCACCATGTTCTTGGGTATTCTAATAGTCTATATACACATAATTATAAATACGGATGCTCGTGTACAGTTCTATATATAACTACACACATATCAGTCTCTCCCATACCTACACACACACACACACACACACACACACTACAGTAGCTTAGAAGTCTTTAAGCTGAAGGAGCTAAAGTACAACTTTAGGCTTACAGTAAATAAAACTGCACATCAGGAAGAGAAAATTATTAGCTCTTTCTAAAAAAAAAAGGCAGTCAACATCTACAGATTGAAGAACTATTCTGTCTCTATTGGAAATATTCCTGAAGAACAAAATAATCTCCCAAAACAGAGCAGGCAGATGGACATGTTAAAATTTCAGCTGAAGCTGACCAGGGAAACAATCGTTTACTTGGGCAATTAGGTAGCAAATTGACCACCAAAGACCCATTAATCCTGCAATGTATGGCTTATGGATTCACTGCCCGCCCTCATCCTTCCAGAATCCTTTATTTTCAGTACCTCTCACCAAAAAAGCAGGGTTCTGTGTCTGGCAACCTGACGCTGTACTAGCCTGTACCCATCAGTTCTCCACATTCCATGATTTCAATGGGGAAATATCAGAAAACAGCAAGAACAATCTACATAAAACCTAAACCTACCAGCACCGGGAATGAAAAAGCAAAGATTGGGGGCCAGCGCCGTGGCACAGCAGGTGTAGCCACTGCCTGCAACTCCAGCATGCCACACGACTTCAGTTCCAGCTGCTCCTCCTCTGATCCAGAGCCCTGCTAGTGAGTCTGGGGAAGCAGAAGATGTCCCAGCCACTGGGGCCCTGCCACACACGTGGGAGGGAACTCCCGGCTCCTGGTTTCCGCTGGCCCAGCTCTGAGTGGTGTGGCCATTTTGGGGAGTGAACCAACAGTTGGAAGATTCTCTCTCTCTCTCTCTCTCTCTCTCCCTCTCCCCTCTCCCCTCTCCCCTCTCCCCTTCCCCTCTCCCTCTCCCTTCTCCCTCTCCCTTCTCCCTCTCCCCTCTCCTTCCCTCCCTCGCTCCCTCCCACTTCCTCTCTCCCTCTCTCCCCTCACTTTGTAATTCTGCCTTTCAAATAAATAAATAAATCTTGTAAAACAAAGTAATCAAAATTGAAAGTGGCAAAAACCTGTAAGCGCTAATAAGAAGAGTTAGCAGGTTGCAGAATACAAGATCAATACCCAAAATGCAAGTGCGTTTCTATATACCAGTAATAGGTAATCAGAGACTGAAATTTAAAAGCAATGTCATGGGCCAGCACTGGGACATAGCAGGTTATTAAAGCCCCGGCCCACAGCACTGGCATCCCATATGGGAGCCGGTTCGAGTTCCAGCTGCTCCACTTCCAATCCAACTCCCTGCTGATTGCCTGGGGAAGCAGTAGAAGATGGCCAAGTCCTTGGGCTCCAGCACCTACACGGGGGACCTGGAAGAAAGTCCTGGCTCCTGGCTTTGGATCGGCTCAGCTCTGGCCGTTTGTGGCCATTTGGGGAGTGAATCAGCAGATGGAAGACCTCTCTCTCTCTCTCTCTTTCTCTCTCTCTGTCTCTACCTCTCTCTATAACTCTTTCAAATAAATAAAATAAATCTAAAAAATAAAATAAATAAAAGCAAATAAAAAATGGAAAAAATCTAACAAAAGTTGTATAATTCTCTTTACACTGAAAGCCACAAAATCCTTTTGAGAGAAATTAAAGACCTCAGTGAACAGAGAGCTGGAATGTGTTTGTGGGCTGGAGACAATTCCATTACATCCATTTCTTCCTAAACTGGTTGGCAGAAGTGATTTTAGGGGTGATTTTGTCCCACCGGGGGATACCCGGCGATGTGTGGAGACATCTTTAGCTGTCGTGAGGCCGTGGGACCAATGGCTCCTACCACAGAGAACCACCCGGCCCAAATCGTCAACAGCGCCAGGGCCACGGTGAAGAAATCCTGATCAACAGAGCCAACGCAATTCCCGTCAAACTCTCAGCAGGTTGTATGGTGAAATCGACAAACTCCCAAATCCACAGGACAATTCAAAGGCCACAGAACAACCTGGGCATCCTTCGAAGGAAGGACAGAGCTGAGAGCCGTGCACCTGTGCAGGAGGCCGTGGGGTCACACCGCGGGGCCCGGGCGCACCCCACCAGCCTCGATGGCCAGCGGCCCACACTCTACCGAGAGCCTGACACACAAGGGCCAGCCCTGGAGAACCGTCACAGCTGACCCGCCTGGTGCTTCCCTGGGACGGCTCTCTCAGAAGGCCGAGGCCAGCTGACCTGGCTCAGAGCTCCCTCAGGGTGACGAGTCTTTCCCTGGGGGCGTTTGTTGAAAGCCGCTGCAAGCAACCGTTGGCCATCACAGCTGCTACAGGCAGAGGCTGGCTAAGGAGCAAAGGAATAACAGGTGGATCAGAAGCTTTACCGGAAAAGCCACGGAATGAGACATCCACGGAGCCTTTGAAAAGCTTCCATATTCATCTGAACGCTGAGCGCCTGACGCAAGAGGCGTGCACCTGCCGAGCCACAGCGCACCCTCAGGAAAGGCTGACGGGCCTCAGCGCTCTCCTCCGCCTGACGTCCCGGCTTCGCAGAGCAAGGAGCCGAGGCCGAGGCTGAGTCGTCAGCTGCTGGTCTGAAAAGCAGAACTGTATGTGCAGGTGCCTCATTTCCTGTACACAAACCCCTAAGGAGCCCAGAGCAACACTGTTACAGGTGACGAATGGGGGTGAGTGTGGCACAGCAGCCGAGACTCCCCGTGGGACGTCCATGCCCCACGCCTGGGTTCCAGCCCAGTCCTACCTCTGACTTCAGCTTCTCTGCGAAGGCACACCCTGGAAGGCAGCAGGCGATGGCCCAGGCTCCAGGGTCCCTGCCGCCCACCTGAGATGCATCACGAGTCCCAGGCTCCCAGCTTCAGCCCGGCCTACACCAGGCTGTGACAAGCACGTGGGGAACAAGCCGGCAGATCCTGGAGCGCTCTCTCTGTGCCTCGCCCTCTCTGTCTCTCTGTCCTTCAGATAAAACTGAAAATAAATCTGAGGTTTAAAAACTTTTGAAAGGTACTAAGTGAGCAAAGTTTCAGTATACAAAACTCAACATACAAAAATCAGTATTTCTGTCCATGTGCAATGACCAATACCAACACAAAATTAAGAGAAAAACTCTATACTAGCCTAAGAAATGAAATATTTAGGAATAAAGTTAACAAAAGAGATGCAAAACCTGCCTTCTGAAAACTAGAAAACGACACTGAAACAAATTAAAGAAAATCTAAATAGATGGGGGCGGGGGCCAAAGATGCCCAGCGTTTCAGGGCTGGAAGACTTCATATTGTTACACATTCAACACGATCCCCTGACAAGCCTAGCCAGAGAAATGGAGAAGCTGATCCTCTAACTCATACAGGAATGCAACCAGAACAGTCCAAACAGTCTTGAGAAGCAAAACTCACAGTTTCTCATTTCAAAACCTAGCGGCAGAGCCACAGCGGTGAGCTCGCACACTGGTGGCCAGCTGACTTCGACAGGAGTGCCGAGGTCAGTCTCCATGGAGGGACTCATCTCCTCAGCCAGTGGTGCTGTACAACGGGATCCCCACACGCAAAAGGATAAAGCTGGGCGCCTACCGCACATCACACACAGAACTCGCATCAAACTGGGCCAAAGGCCTGAACCTAAGAGCTGAAGGCATGAAACTCTCAGAGGAAAACAGATGTCAATCTTACATTTAGCAAGGTTTGTATTTTTTAAAAAAGATTTATTCACTTATAAGTCAGAATTAGATATAGGGAGGGAGAGACAGAGCCAGAGACAAACATTTCACCCACTGGTTCACTCCCCAAATGTCTGCAATGGCCAGGGCTGGGCCAGGTCAAAGCCAAGAGCCAGGAGCTTCTTCCGGGTCTTCCACATGCGTGCAGGGGCCTGAGTACTTGGGCCACCTTCCACTGCCTTCCCAGGTGCATCAGCAGGGAGCTGGATCAGAAGTGAAGCAGCCAGGATTCAACCGGCGCCCGTATGAGATGCTGGTGCTGCAGATGGTGGCTTCACCCACTGCACCACAGCGCCAGCCCCTCGGCAAGATGTTTAAATGTGACTCCAAAATAACACGCAATCAGAGCAAAAACACACAAACTGGACCTCATCAAAATAAAAAAAGCTTTTTGCTTTAATGGACACTATCAAGAAAGTGAAAAGAAAATCCACAGAATGGAAGAACATATCTGCAAATCATTTATCTAATATGGATCTAGTGTCCCAAATAAGTAAAGAACTTTTCAACTCAGTAATAAGAACCCAACCAAAAAAAAAATGAGCAAAAGGATATGAACAGACATTTCTTCAAATCATATATTCAGAGTGCTGGTAAGCTCACCATCTTTAGCCCAGAGGGAAAAGTCAAAACTACAGTGAGAGGGGCCGGTGCTGTGGCACAGCAGGATAAAGCCCCGGCCTGCAGTGCCGGCATCCCATATGGGCACCAGTTCAAGTCCTGGTTGCTCCACTTCTGATCCAGCTCTCTGCTGTGACCTGGGAAAGCAGTAGAAGATGGCCCAAGTCCTTGGGCCCCTGCACCGCGTGGGAGACCCGGTGGAAGCTCCTGGCTCCTGGCGTCAGATCAGCTTAGCTCTGGCTATTTGCAGTCATTTGGGGAATGAACCAGCGAATGGAAGACCTCTCTCTCTATCTTTCTCTAACTCTTTCAAATAAATAAAATAAATCTTAAAAAAAAAACACAAACACACATTAAGATACCACTTCACCACCACTAGGAGAGCAAAACAGAACACCTGTCACTGAGGGCGGGGGAACGGCCTGGAGCTACCCCGCAGGCACAGCGGGTGGGGACGGAAAATGGGGCAGCCACTTTGGGAAAGCTTGGCAGTCCCTCACAGGTCAAACACAGTCGCACAGGACCCAGCAATTCTACTGCTAATTATATACCCACAGACTGAAAACACTCTCATAGCAGCAGTATTCATCATGGATAAAAAGTAACAAAAACCCAATGCCTGTGGACAGATGAACAGACAAACAAATGTGGGGCAGCTGCACTTTACACAGTGAAATACGACTTAGCCACTAGTGGGATAAAGTATTGCTAGATGCCACAACTCGAGTGAACTTTGGGGACATTGTGCTGGGTGTTAAGACGTCAGACACACTGGGGCCGGCGCTGTGGTGCAGTAGGTTAAGCATCCGCCTGTGGAGCCGTCACCCCATATGGGTGCTGATTCGGGTCCCAGCTGGCCCACTTCTGATCTAACTCTCGCTCCCTGCTGAAAACGCAGCAGAGGACGGTCCAAGTCCTTGGGCCCCTGACCCCATGTGGGGGACCCGGAGGAGGCGCCTGGCTACTGGCTTTGGATCAGCCTAACTCTGGCCATTTGGGGAGTGAACCAGCAGATGGAAGACCTTTCTCTCTCTCCTTCTCTCTGTCTGTAACTCTGCCTCTCATGTAAATAAATAAATTTCATAAAATAAAATAAATAAAAAAAACAAACAGAAGACTGCTGCCAAGATGTCTCTGAGCAGGTGGATGAGCACAGACCGTGGTGCTCCACACAAAGGACTGAAAGTATCAATGACCACCACACACGGCAACCTCCAGGCACCAAGCTGGGTGCAAGGAGCTAGCGCCCAGAGCACCTATTCACTGTGGCTCCACGAAGTGACTTCCTCAGAAGGACAAACTGTAGCAAGCAGACAGATCAGCAGTTGGCAGGGGATGGGGGCTAGGGGGAGGGGGGCGTCGCGCAAGACCACGTTTGGGGGATGGCAGCAGGAACCTCTACTTGTGTTACAGTCACACAACTGCACACTCGGAAAAACACAGATCTAACCACAAACAAATGAAAAGGGATGAGGCCCTCCATTCCTTAGCAGTTACAAAACAATACTATCTGCAGCTGGAAAAGAAAACAAGTGTAACCGATTTCGTTCAAGAATGAGCTGATCAATTCTGTACTCAGTAAGTCCAAATGTTTCCAATGGGTAGATTCAACAGAGCAAGCACGGGAGATGTGCACTCTAGATGCTGAGGTATAAGAATTGATTGTTCGAGGCCGGCACCACAGCTCAATAAGCTAATCCTCTGCCTTGCGGCGCCGGCACACCGGGTTCTAGTCCTGGTCGGGGCACAGGATTCAGTCCCGGTGGCCCCTCTTCCAGGACAGCTCTCTGCTGTGGTCAGGGAGTGCAGAGGAGAATGGCCCAAGTCCTTGGGCCCTGCACCTGCATGGGAGACCAGGAGAAGCACCTGGCTCCTGGCTTCGGATCAGCACGATGTGCCGGCCGCAGCACGCCGGCCGCGGCAGCCATTGGAGGGTGAACCAATGGCAAAAAGGAAGACCTTTCTCTCTGTCTCTCTCTCTCACTGTCCACTCTGCCTGTCAAAAAAAAAAAATCTTATAAAAAAGAATTAATTGTTCGAGCTTGGATGCGGAAAGTGAAATTAAAATTCCTTGTATGTGATACAATGCTGTACTTGAATTAAAGCATTTCTGTAGAGTTGAAAGGCACTTGCAAATATTTCAACCAGCTGGTTTAAAAAAAAACTGGGGTCACAGCTCCCTTCTGTTACAGGGAAAGAACCCCTCAAAGCCAAACATCCCCTATAGAAGGCTTCTGGAGATGACGCCTTCCTGGGCAGCCCCTGGCTTCAATGTATTTCTCTCCTCTCCTTCAACCCACAATGATGAGCTCCCAGCTTCCAGACAAGCCCCAGCCCACAGACTGCCGCCTAAATTAATCACCTCCCATGCAGGAACCTGAGCACAGCGAGGCGGCCAAGCACCTGTTGTGTCCTGGACCAGCCCATCAGCGTATTAGCTGCACGCCAGCGTGAAAGGCATACGCCCTCCCAGGGTCACCTTGTCTCTGTAGCCTCAGCAACCCACCCCCCGCCCCCCCCAGAGAACCACAGCTGCTTTCACGCCCCCGCCCGCTCTCCCATCTGGCTTCCTTCCCTGGGAAGTGCGGAGTAGGAACTCCAGCGCGAAACCCCGCAGCGCTCGCGGGAGACTGGCAGATTGAAACAGTCAGTCTGGCAGAGGCGGCTGGCGAATCTTGTCCCTGCTCTAATAGGATTAGTCTAACACCGGTCATCACAGGGCACCGGAGACAGGTGGACAATTAACACAATCAGACAGATAACTGGCCTTGCCCTGCTATCCAAAATGAGAACT
Organism: Oryctolagus cuniculus; assembly: GCF_051225735.1. NCBI lineage: Eukaryota > Metazoa > Chordata > Mammalia > Lagomorpha > Leporidae > Oryctolagus > Oryctolagus cuniculus. The sequence continues at coordinate 11,333,984 of NC_142878.1, read as the reverse complement.
ACATCTCCAACCAGGGCGTTCTTAGTCCTTTTTGAAGAAGTAATTCACCTATCGAAAGACCAAAGAATACAATGAAACCCAAGTCTTTCCAAAACTGGGACTCCTCCCACTGCACTTGGGATAGGGACAGGACGGGCCAGCGAAGGTCTGAACAGGATTCCTGGAGGTTGGTTTTCTTTTAGACACGTTATCAAATTGTTCCTCAACTTAAACACTGGCTGGGGGAAATGATTTCACTCCTAATGATTAGATGGTTCCGTGGCCACGTGGGACATACTGAGTTCTGCATGGCTGAGAAGGGACCAAACAAAAACATTAATGCAGAAACAAGACAAACTGATTGAGATTAAAAAAAAGAGAGAAGCAGGCGCCGCGGCTCACTAGGCTAATCCTCCGCCTGCAGCGCTGGCACACCGGGTTCTAGTCCCGGTCGGGGCGCCGGATTCTGTCCCGGTTATCCATCTTCCAGGCCGAGCTCTCTGCTGTGGCCAGAGAGTGCAGTGGAGGATGGCCCAAGTCCTTGGGCCCTGTACCCCACAGGAGACCAGGATAAGCATCTGGCTCCTGTCATCAGATCAGCGGGGTGCGCCGGCCGCGGCGGCCATTGGAGGGTGAACCAATGGCAAAGGAAGACCTTTCTCTCTGTCTCTCTCTCTCACTGTCCATTCTGCCTGTCAAAAAAAAAAAAAAAAAAAAAAGAGAGAGAGAGAGAGAGAATAACCTGATTACCTCAGGTAGCAACAAACAAAGTCACAAAGTAAAGCAAACAAACACCTGTTCTGAAGAGGCGACCAGTAATTCCCAAATGACGCACCCCTGTCCATTTGCCAGCATCTCAGCCGCCATCAACCCACACGCTCACAGTTTTCCTCCTGGTTGCCTCTGCCATCCCTGGCCTCCCTGGCCCCACACCCCCCTGGCGCTCTGCCCATCCGGCCCCACGTTCTCAGTCTCCTGAGCTGACTCGCACTGTCAGGCCTCCATATCCGTGGGTTCCACCTCTCTGGACTCAACCAACTCGGGACTGAACAGTGGTGAAGACGCCACCCGGGGCACCTGCACCCTCTATCGGAGTGCCCGGCCTGAGTGCCGGCTCCTCCACTTCCAACCCAGACGCCCGCTAACAAACACCTTGGGAGGTGGCAGGTGACGGCTCAATGGCTCAATCCCTGCCACCCATACCGGAACTCCAGGCTGAGTTCTGGGTTCCTGGCTTCAGCCTGGCACAGCACAAGCTACCGTGGGCATTTGGGGACTGAATGAGTGGATAGAAGATCTCTCTCTGTTTCTCTGTTTCTCCCTGCCTTTCAAATAAAATGAAACATTTTAAAAACAATAAAAAAATTTGGAGGGAAAAAATGTTTCTACTAAACTTGTACATACTTTTTCTCTCTATACTACAGTATAGCAACTATTTCCATCACATTTGCATTATATTAGGAATCAGAGGATGATTTCAAGTACACAGCAGAAAGGCGCGGAAGTTCTACGCACATTCTATGTGAGTGACTTGCACATCCACGGATTTGGGTTTCTGCAGAGGGTCCTGTAACCTACCCCTTCCCAGTGGGTACCGGGACACCTGCACCTGGACCCTCGGGGTCCAGGCAAGCCCCTCGTTTCTCTGCACGCTCTGCCCAGCTGTGCACTGCACCTGCTTCCAACACCACCAGCACCCGTGCTCACTTGCCTCACCAGCCCCACGTTCACCGGGCTGTGGGACATTTTCTAAGTGGTCTGCGAGATCTGAGCCAATGTCTCGCTTTAGAAAGGGGGTTCCGTGGGAAGCAAGCTAGAGAAATGCCACTCCACACGACCCTCTCCTCGCCTTAGGAGTCCTTAGGGATCGTAACAAATGTGCTTAAACCCTCCGAGAAAAATAAGCCCAGTAATCAGCTCCAGTTTTTTACTGGAACCTTCTTGGCCTCCCTTGCTGACATGCAGTCCACAAACCCCAGAACTCACGACTTTACTCCCAGGTGACTCCAGGTGACCACCGCCCGCCTCATTCCCTCTGAGGGTGCAGAAGCAGCGACGTGGTGTGGTGCACACACCCTGCAGTCTCACAACCACAGCCCATGGGCTGCAAGGAGGCCGAGGAAGGCCAGAGTCCCCTCCCCACACAACACACTGAACACCGTCCATCATGTCCAGGGTCCACCTCTGGAAGTTCAGGAACCCAAATTAAGGCCCCCGTACTGCGTATTGTTCAAGGCCCCATTCTGACTCTCGGGGCCCTCCCTTCTCCCAGGCTCCTGATTGATGGCTAAGATCACAACAAATGTCCAAGAAGGACACCAGCTACAGCCAACAGCAAACCAGCGCACCCCAGCCCACATGGAGATCTGTCAGCCCACATCAGTCCTATAGAACATAAGCTCGGGGGGGGGAGGCGCGGTGGTGGTGTGGCACAGCCAGTTAAAGCCTGGCCTGCAGCACTGGCATCCTATATGGGCACCAGTTCGAGTCCTGGCTGTTCCTCTTCCCATCCAGCTCTCTGCTATGGCCTGGGAAAGCAGTAGAAGATGCCGCAAGTCCCTGGGCCCCTGCACCCACGTGGGAGACCTGGAAGAAGCTCTTGGTTCCTGGCTTTGGATCAGTTCAGTTCCAGCTATTGTGGCTATTTGGAGAGTGAACCAGGGGATAGAAGACTTCTCTCTCTTTGTATCTGCCCCCTCTATAACTGTCATTCAAATAAATAAATCTTAAATAAAAGAAAAGAAAACCAAGCTCCCATTCTTTGCATGGTCACTGCTCCTCTGCCACGTCCCAGGAGCCACTGTCGGTGTGGAAGATGGACTCCACGAGCCCAGCCCTCAGGGATGGGCCTCCCAGGGAAAGGGGTGCAAACCACACCCAGCAGCAATGGCCGTGACCAAGCACGGGGAAGGTTGAGGAGGCTTCGGGGTCTCCAGAGGTCAGGCCTGTCACTCCACAGCATTTGAGAGCCCATGCCACAGTAATCCCATCAAGACCTGCACATCCTCTCCAGCCTCAGAAATAAAGAGCTACAGTCTCTGTGTTAAGGGTTGATTAAAAAAAAAAGATACGCTGGAAAAGCAGCCCAGTGTCCTTCTAAGCTAATGAAGTGCTTCTCAGTGTCTGGGCTGACAAAACCAGCGGAAACAGGGCCTGGACGACCTGAGTGGGAGCCGCACACTCCTGCTCGCATGCCTGCAGTCAGGACCATCTGGGAGGATGGCGGCGTGCCCACGGGGACGTCAACAAGCCCTTGCAACGGGAAAGGAACCCAAGAAGAAAGATGCACAAACAGGGCCCCTGCCACGAGCGAAGTGACGGCCCCTCAGCAAACTCGCGTGATCGCACTGGGGCCCAGAGGTCTCGCTACAAACAACCCGGACTCCAGACGGTGAGAGGATCACTGCACCGTGAAATCCTATTTGCCAAGGCCCTTTTGTAAGTCGCTTAATTACAGACCTCCGCATTTGAAAATCACGTTTTTTTGTGTTTCAGGTAACCAAACAGGAAAATTATCCAAAACTTAATCAATAAGAGGATGGCAATTTAGGTTATGTTCATCAAACAGAATAATATGCAGCCCGTATAAAGAACTCGGTAAAACAGAGTCACTCCAGCGGTAGGAGGTATTACCTCTGCCTAAAACCCCCTAAAATTCCCCTTCACCCCACCCGATTCTCCTGGGAGCATCCATTCATACTCTTTACCCGCTCCAGCCAAGGGGACTTGCTCAGGGATGGGACCGCGACACAGAGCAGGCCTATGAGTGGTTTTCCTGGGCTTCTCCAACCTGGAAGACAAAAGCTTCGCCCTTGTCCTGTCAAGGATCTGCAAACACTTGAGCTCACAAGGGCAGCCAGTGGGGGCCGGTGCTGTGGCATTGTGGGTAAGGCTGCCACCTGCAGTGCTGGTATCCCATATGGGCACCAGTTCAAGTCCTGGCTGTTCCACTTCCAATCCAGCTCTCTGCTATGGCCTGGGAAAGCAGTGGAAGATGACCCAAGTCCTTGGTCCCCTGCACCCACATGGGAGACCCAGAAGAAACTCCCGGCTCCTGGCTTCGGATCGGCACAGCTCCAGCCATTGCAGCCATTTGGGGAATGAACTAGCAGGTGAAAGACCTCTCTCTCTCTCTCTCTCTCTCTCTCTCCCCCCCCTCTGTAATTCTGCCTTTCAAATAAATAAATAAATCTTAAAAAAAAAAAAAAAGAGAGAGAGAGAGCAGCCAGAGGCCATGGCCCACATCAAGGGAGGACACATGGGATGGGGGTGGCCAGGGAGGCACACAGCCACCCCAGACAGGCCTCGGAGGGCCACACCCCACAGAACTGGCCTTCCGGGAGCACAGAGCAGGGTTCCCAGCTTCCTTATCAATTCAGAGCAAGTTGAGGATTCGGGCTCCTTTTCTTTTCTTTCATGCATTTCAAATTACAGGAAAGGTGCCACAATCTGTCACCGGCCGTACCCCAAGCTGCATTCTGTTACTACTCTTAGGAGTCTGTTAGTTGGAGGTTAGATCCCAGGCCAAACCCAGGAATGCTTATTTAAACCATAATTTTCCGTTAGAAAAAAAAATCTCCTTGTTTAGCTCTTCCTCTGTGCCAGATATCACGGCTCCCAAACCATGAGCTCACGTACCTCCCAGGACAACCACGGGGGGCCTCATTCTCTGCAAGAGGCAGCTGGGAGGCGTGCAGGCCCCTCGAGGACGACCTGGCGCCTGTGGTTCGGACTGCGTCTTCACCGGCTGTCCCCAGGAGACCCGCTCACCCGCCACGGTGGCACCCCCAGCTCACGGGGAGCTAGCAGAACTCGAGCCCTGAGGAGTGGGGCCTCCCAGCGTGCGCCCTGGGTCCTTTCTCCATGGGCAGCCTGGGCACCATCACCCCCGACCATCTACACGAACACTCACCTCCGTGTGCACCATCCTGCCTCCACTCCCACCCCTCAGCCCACCCCTCTCCACCTCTTAACTCCCGGTCACAGGATCCGGCTCCTCTCCCGCTGCCAGTGGACACACACCAGGCCCTCCATGGTGGGCCACTCTGCAGTACGGACGGCTGGCCCAGGCCCTCCTCCGGCCTCGGCAGCACCTCTCTCTTCTCATTCTCCCCCAACTCCAAGGAGCACGCCTGGGTTTTCTCTCCTGGGGTTTCCATTCTCCATCGTGGTTCAAATCCTACAGCTACTCCGAGTGTAGGAGCAGCCATCAAGGCATCAGAATGCAAAAAACAGAAACACATGACTGACATCTGCCAAAACCCTGTCCCACAGAAGGCGACACCTCGAAGGGCTAACAGATTGAACTGAGCTCAAGTGGGCGGACGCAATTCTGCCTTAGTGTCTACAGACCACACACACTCGCCTCGTTTGAGTTCTGAAGGAACCCCAAAACACGGCCGTTCTGCACCCATGCTGCGTCTGAGAGCCAAGGCTCAGGCGGTCAGAGAGCTCTCCCCAGTCACCTGACCCTGGGCAGCCGGAGCTGACACCGCCCAGTCTGCTCAAGTTCACTACCGCGGGGCTCCTGCAGACTTCAGTCCCCACCTAAAAGGTCAAGATGGTGCAGGAGGCATGGGGCTGCATCCAGCCCCTGGCGGCCCTAAGGGTCTCCCGGGGGTGGTCTCTCCTGCCCCACCTCCTGAGCACCCCTCGGCGTGCAGAGGTCCCGCAGGTGCACTGCACTCCGGAGCAACGCTTCCCACGCCACCTTCAGCCACCTGCTCACGCGTGGGAGCCGCTCCACAGCTTGAATCGCCCTGGGTCCTGGTCCCTGAGCGATGCTCGCGGGGGTTCCTGGGAGCTCCTGGTGGTGATACGTTCCTCGGCCGTTCCCGGCTGTTGGCGAGAGGTGGCAGGGATAGCAGACATCCTCCAACGCCCAGGGCAGGTGCCAGTGTGTCAAGGAGAACATGGCAAACACCCATTTATAATCATCGCTGCCACGTTCAAACCCGAGAGGTTCTCCATGGTGGACACACACGGCAGGGCTGGGAACATGCCCACGCCTCCACTGAGGCAGCTCTGGTGCCTGGAGACCTCTGCAGAGCCGCTCACCACCGTGGCAAACAGAGCACGGATGACAAGGCCCCCCCGCCAAGTACGACCCCTGTCCCGGCTGCTACGACCCGGGAGGGACGCAGATGGAGATGAGCCCCTGGCCACGGCCACAGCGCACAGTATTTCCTGAGGACCGCTTTTCTCCCATTCCCCCTGGGACTCTCGCCGGGCCTTCTAGTATTTTCCGGAATCACAGGCCCGACTGCGAGGCCCGACCTCCTGCAGCCTTTCCTTCTGGCCCCGCCCTGGCCCACCAGCATCCTGCAGCTCACCTGCAGCCCCTCCCTCCTGTCACCCAGCCCTGGGGCGCCTGCCTGCCTTCTCCCGCCCCACGCCCAGGAGTGGCGCCCTCCTGGCTTTCTTCTTGCCCACCATGGCTCCTCACCACCCTACCCTGCAGGGTCTCCTTGGGATGACAGAGGCAGGCTGCGGGCAGCTGGCTGCTTTACCCCTGAAGGATTCCTTCAGTGAACACAGTTGGAATGCTGACTACCTTTTTCTCTTTTAAATGTTTATTTTAAAGGCAGGGGGAGGGAGAGGGAGAGAGAGAGAGATTGATTGATTGATTGATTGATTTTCCATCTGCTGGTTCACTCCCCAAATGGCCGCAACAGCCAGGACTGCGCCAGGCTGAAGCCAGGAGCCTGGAGCTTCATCCTGGTCTCCCACGTGGTGCAGGGGCTCAAGGACTTGGACTATCACCCGCTGCCTTCCCAGGAGCATGACCAGGGAGCTGGCTCGGAAATGGAGCAGCAGGGACTCAAACTGGCGCTCTGATACAGAATGCCAGCGTGGCTGCAGTGGCTTGCCAGCCCCACCCACCATCTTTTTCACCAGGGTCTGGCCGTCTTAGACCTTGACAGGACCTAGGAGACAAGCGCTTTCCCACCTGAGGTCTGGGACTTGGAAAAAAAGGCAGAACGGGCCTGGGGGAGGCCAAGCCTGGGAGGAGAGGGTCCAGGGAGGAGGGGGGGTCGAAAACTGTTTGAAAAATACTCATTTTTAATTTTTTTTTAAAAGATGTACTTATTTATTTGAAAGGGAGAAAGAGAGAGAGAAGGAGAGAGATTTTCCATCCACTAGTTCACTCCCCAGATGTCTGCAGTGGCTGAAGCGAGCAGCCTGGAACTCCCTCTGGATCCCCCTGGACGCAGGGCTCAGGCACCTGGGCCGTCCTCCACTGCTCTCCCAGGTGCCTAAGCAGGGAGCTGGATCGGAAGTGGAGCAGCCGGGACTCGAACCACTGCTCTGATATAGGATGCTGGCGTCGCAGGCAGCAGTTTAACCCACTGCACCACCGTGTCAGCCCCTTTATCTTTTTTTTTTTTCCTAAATTTTTTTAATTGACAAAGGTGGAATATATTTTTCATGTCCAACATGTTACTTTGAAAGTACGCACACACTGTGGGAAGGCTAAATCGAACCAATTAACACATCCATCACCTCGCATACGTACTGTTTGTGCTAAGAACATTTAAAACCTCCTCAGCAATTTTCAAGACTACAACACACTGTTATTGACAGTCACCATATTGCATAGCTGGTCTCCCGCATTTATCACTCCAATCTAACTGAAATTTTGTAGACTCCTATTTTTAATTTTTGCTCTATACCATGGAGGGCAGTTCTGAATGCATTTCATTAAACTGTGAACTGAAAGAAAACATTTTTTTTGAGAGGCAGAGTTAGACAGTGAGAGAGAGAGACAGAGAGAAAGGTCTTCCTTCCGTTGGTTCACCCTACAAATGGCTGCTATGGCTGGTGCACTGCGCCGATCCAAAGCCAGGAGCCAGGTGCTTCCTCCTGGTCTCCCATGCAGGTGCAGCGCCCAAGCACTTGGGCCATCCTCCACTGCCTTCCCGGGCCACAGCAGAGAGCTGGACTGGAAGAGGAGTAACTGGGACAGAATCTGGTGCCCCAAATGAGACTAGAACCTGGGGTGCCAGCGCCACAGGCGGAAGATTAGCCTAGTGAGCAGCGTCACCAGCCACTGAAAGAAAATATTTTATGCGGAAAATATCACTGGTGAACAGCAAGCTCCAGAAGGGACTTGTATGTATTAAGACTGGAAAATGTGCTTTAGGTGTATTTTGCACGGATTAAACGTTGGGAGACAGCGCTTTCTAATCTGTGGGGTCCGTGGCTGAGATACACTACTTTAAGATTCCCCTGCATGATCTAGAACGCTCGGGAGGAAGCACGGCCACACCTCCCCACTGGCAGATACACAGAAGTGCTACACCCACACACTCGCTTGAGTCATTCTCAACCCTGGCTGATCCAGCAACTACCGAGGGAAGCCGCAGGCACAGACCAACTACTTACCAGTCACGGCTGTGGCAGGCGGCCTCATCATCTAACCCAAAACGAAAATCTCCCTTTAACAAATGGGTGGACCGAATTAGCTAACCCAGGGCTTAGTTCCAATTTTTTAAGCTTTCTGTATATGCCATACTCAGAGAGATGGATTTCTAGGTTTTAACACAGAAAGGAGACTTCCAATAGAATGTTCCCTACTGGCTGTAAAAATCTACCAAGTCTGAGATCTCCTCAAGAATTAAAAGCAATTCTTGGACTGAAATACTTGTAAACAAACTCCACTGGCATTTCATGGAAAATAAGTAAAAGGTATTAAATATAAAGAAAAAGATGGGGGCCACCCCGTGGCGTAGTGGGCTAAGCCTCCACCTGCAGTGCCGGCATTCCTTATGGGACAGTTCGAGTCCTGGCTGCTCCTCTTCTGATCCAGCTTTTTGTTTGTGACCTGGGAAAGCAGCAGAGGATGGGCCAAGTACTTGAGTCCCTGTACCCACACAGAAGACCTAGAAGAAGCTCCTGGCTCCTGGCTTCAGATCAGCCCAGCTCCAGCTATTGCAGCCATTTGGCAAGTGAACCAGCAGATGGAAGACTTCTCTCTCTGTAACTCTGCCTCTCAAATAAATAAATAAAATCTTTAAAATAAAAGACAAAGATGATAGCCAAGATATTCAACTATGCAGCTGAAACCAGACTAAACACTGACCACCCTGAGAGAGCCGAGCATGGGCGCCTTTATGGGACGGAGGGGACTCCTGTGCCCTGAGCAGGGGTGTGCATGTGTGTGTGCACCTGTGAGTAAAGTACACAGTGGACCACACACAGACTGGCCCAGCCATTCCCACGAGATGGGCCTGGCACCATCCACAGTTGCAGAAACTGAAGCTGAGCCACTCCCCCTAAGGCTGCCCAGTGGGAGGCACCTGCCCAGCAGGTCCGAGGTGGCCTCGCTCTCTTGCTGTTTGTCATGTCTATCTGCTCCCACAGCCCAACACCCACAGGTTCAAAACCCCGGAAAACATTCAACCACCCTGTCTATATTTTTCCTGCTGCGCGCTGGCTGCAGAGGAGTGGTAACCAGAGAGAGTCTCTCTGCATTGCAGATGCTACACTCGCTGCTGGGGGAGGGAGCCAACAGCTGGGGAAGTGACTCACCTCGGGGACAAACAATCCCTAGCTTTTTCCTAAATAAGATACAGCCGTGGACTGCTTAACGACAGGATGCGTTCTGAGGGATGTGTCGTCAGGCCAGGCCAGCACTCTGCCAGTGTCACTGGGGCACTCACACTAACCTCACGGCACAGCCTGTTGCCCACCGAGGCCTAGCGGACCCAGACATTACAGTCCATTGCTCTTAGGGACCAAACCAAGCACAAAAGCAATGACGTCATCGAGACAACCCCAGCGGTGGGAGGCTGCTGCTGGCGTCACACAGCACCCTCCCTCCAGTAGACCCAGCAGGAGTAGACTCTCAAACAGCGATGAACGCCGGGCACAGCAGGTGTGCAAGCCAGCCGGGCACAGCAGGTGTGCGAGCCAGCCGCCTGGCCGTTTATTGTCTTGATCAAAGAATTCTGCACTGACAGACGACGTGTGTTCACACCAGCGCCACCGCACACGCGGCAGCCACACGCAGCACTGCGTCGCGGGGAGGGGAACTGGTCAGCTCCGTCATAATCTCCCTGCAAACGCGGTCCGTGGGCCCACGGTTGTACTTCCACGCCTCCCTGGCCTCATGGGGAGGTAGCGCGTCTCTCCGTGCAACACAGGAGTCCCGAGGGGGCCGTGTCGTCCACACGCTTTGGCAAAGGGCCCATCGGGGTCACCACGGAGCCTCTTGTGTTCCGGGCCCACGTTTTCCACCCAAAAAGTTCCGGCTGCAGTGAGGATCCCGAGTACCTCACCGTGGAGCAGCCCCTGCCCACTGGCTGGTCTGGCACCAGCAGAAACCAGACGTCCGGTATTTTACCCGACAGCAAGGGAACCTCCACTCCAGCAGCCCACTGGGAGGGGAAGGAAAAGGACCAGCACCCAGCGGTGAGCCAGCAACAGAGCACAGTGGGCCTAGGCCTCGGGGGACAGGCCGGCACCCTGCTCTGCCTTCCCTCTCTTCAGCTAAGCACAGCAGGGCCCAGGATGCCCCACGACCCCGAACTGAGGGTGAGGGTGACGATGAGGCTGGAGCATGCGTGGGTCATGTGCAACCCACAAAAAGCACAGACCACAGCAGTGAGCCACACGCGTGGCAGACGAGGGAGGGTGCGCTGTCTTGTTCCCCTGCCCCTGAGGGCTGCCTGGAAATGTCCCAGACAACCAAACTCGGGCTCTTTCCTCCTCTTAGAGCCCAAGTCACTGGGAACCCGCCGCTTGACTGGGGTCTTCAGGAGGAAAGACAGACGCGTGCCTGGAGAAGGCCCCACAGACATGATGAGTTGCAACTTCACACACCTGGCTCACGTGCTCCAAAACCCAAAGGCGGCCGGCGCCGCAGCTCACTAGGCTAATCCTCCACCTGCGGCACCGGCACACCAGGTTCTAGTCCCGGTTGGGCGCCGGATTCTGTCCCGGTTGCCCCTCTTCCAGGCCAGCTCTCTGCTGTGGCCAGGGAGTGCAGTGGAGGATGGCCCAGGTGCTTGGGCCCTGCACCCCATGGGAGACCAGGAGGAAGCAAAAAAACACCCCTCCTCAAAAAACACTCACAGCATTTTCTTCCACTGCTTTGGTAAACGATAATTAACTCTATTTGTCACCTGTCTATAAATGACCCAGGCTACATGTTCACACAGACAAAACACCTAATACTTCTTCCATCCATGAAACGCCAAGACAGTCAGAGTAAACTCCAACACTTCTGAGGGCCTGAGGGCTTGCTCATGTGTGAGGAGATGAGCTGTGCCAGCGAGGGCGCCCCTCTAAAACATGGGAGGCACAAGACGAGGAGGGAGCCTAACCCCAGCCCAACGGCAGCAGGCACCGCGAGGCCCGGCTCCCACCCTATGGCCAGAGACAGAGAAATCGGAGCAGCTCCCAGCACTGACGAGATCTGCACACTGAGGGGCCGGCCGCGGGAGTAATAATAATCGAGAGATTATTTATTTTATAAAGAACTGTCCTTAGAAATAAAGCTAAGCTTTAACCTGAAGGTGTCCGTGTAACGCTTAAAATCCTTTTCTTCATATAAAAAACACACGATAAAAGGCGGCTTCAGTATGAAGAAAATCACAGGAAGTTTGCAACTTTGTCAGACTCCTAATATTCCTGAGTCTCTGCCTTGACTGCGCTATCAGCCAGTGGGGGACGGCACTGAGGCCCCGGCCGTGGGGGTGGGAGCCAGAGACCCAGGTCCTGAGGACAGGGCTGGCAGACCCAGCGGGTGGCCTATCCCCCGGCTGTGCTCCCTTCTCCTTCGTGGACCCCTGGTTTTTGTCTGGGTTGCCCAGCCTCTTCTCATGAGGTTCAAGGTCAAGTGCACTGACCTCCAGCTCCACGGAAAGGCTGGTGCCGGCGACCTCTGAGCCAAGCTCAGATCACAATCATTTGGGGGGAAAAATCACATCTGTTCTGAACATGTGCAAATTTCTTTCTTGTTATTCCCAAACGATACAGTATCACAACGACTTATACAGCATTTACTCTGTACCGAGGATAAGAAATCCAAAGATGTTAAAGTGTGCAGGAGGCTGGGCGCAGCTTCTGTGCTAATACTATGCTATTCTACACGAGGGACTGGAGCATCCACCGCTCTCAGCATCCTGAAGACACCAGAGACAACTGCATTTGCTCATTCCTCCCGCCAGTGCATGGTGTAGGGAAGAGCACGTGACTCAAGTCTGACCAGTGAGACACAAGGGGAAATGTAATGGGCAGCTTTGGGGAAAGGCTTCCTGGCCATTATGAAGAGACAGAGGGAAAAGCAACCACTGTCCTGCTGGACGATGATGTCCCAGACGGCAGTGCCCACAGCCACGGCAGCCGCCCGGCTGGATTCAGGACAAAAGCAGTAGAAAGATGGAACATACACGGGCACTTGATGTCACCAAGGCACTAAATTAACACGGAAACCTGTTACGGGCTGAGTTGTGACCCCCACACACACTGAAAAAGAAAGCTGTATTCAAGTTCTTATCCCTGCGACCTCAGAGTCTCACCCACCTTGCGAATGGGTCCTTGCAGATACAATCCAGTGAAGACGAAGTCACTAAGGCAGGCCCTCGTCTAACATGACGCCGCCCTTACCAAAAAGAGAACGCTGGCATGCCACAGAACGTGAAGACGCACGGAGAGGACACCGAGCGGCGCGGCTGCAGACCAAGGAGTGCCAGTGATGGCTGGCACCCTGGGAGCTCGGAGAGCAGCGAGGGAGGCTTCCGCGGAGAGCCTCGGGGGAGCACCGCTCTGCGGACACCACCTGGACTCTGCCTCCAGACCGGGGACGAGACAGCCCTGTTCATTTAAGCAGCCCCAACAGACAACAATCTGCACATCTTATGTAAAATAATTCGTTGTCAAGGCAGGCTTTCGGTCTGGTGACTAAGACACTCAACACCCCACGTTAGTGCACCTGCGTTCAACTTGCAGCTCCAGGTCCTGATTCCAGCTTCCTGCTGATGCAGACTGGGAGAGGCAGTGGGGACGGCTCAAATTGTTGGGTTCCCACCGCCCAAGGGGAAGATGTGAGTTGAGGTCCAGGCTCCCAGCTGGGGAGCAAACCATTGGACCAGAGCACTCTCCCTCCCTCTCTCTTTGCCTTTCACTGTCTCTCTGCTTCTCAAATAAAGAATTTTAATAAAATAATAAGGCTTTCTTTGTCTGAAGTCACCTGGAGTTGAAGATGCTATCTGAATTTGCAACTGAAAACAATTCCTAGAGTGGCACAGGCCCCAGGCAGGGTGGTCCCATGTGATAGAAAAGGGTACCAGGGGAGGCCAGCACTGCGGCTCACTAGGCTAATCCTCCGCCTTGCGGCGCCAGCACACCAGGTTCTAGTCCCGGTCGGGGCGCCAGATTCTATCCTGGTTGCCCCTCTTCCAGGCCAGCTCTCTGCTGTGGCCCGGGAGTGCAGTGGAGGGTGGCCCAAGTCCTTGGGCCCTGCACCCCATGGGAGACCAGGAGAAGCACCTGGCTCCTGGCTTCGGATCAGCGCGGTGCTCCGGCCGCAGCACGCCAGCCGCGGAGGCCATTGGAGGGTGAACCAACGGCAAAGGAAGACCTTTCTCTCTTTCTCTCTCACTGTCCACTCTGTCAACAACAGGGGAGCCAGTGTCCGCCAGGGCCTCCTTGACCCTCAGCACCAACATTCTCCCTTCATCCCAGACTCAGACTTCGAAGCACAAACGCAACTGCCATTGCCCTCATCACGCCCGCATCCTGTGTCTCCATTTCCAAAGTCTTTCTTGGTAAATGTGCTTTTTTTTTTTTTTTTTTTTTTGACAGGCAGAGTGGACAGTGAGAGAGAGAGAGACAGAGAGAAAGGTCTTCCTTTACCGTTGGTTCACCCTCCAATGGCCACTGCGGCCGGCGCGCTGCGGCCAGCACATTTTACTGATCCAAAGCCAGGAGCCAGGTACTTCTCCTGGTCTCCCATGGGGTGCAGGGCCCAAGCACTTGGGCCATCCTCCACTGCACTCCTGGGCCACAGCAGAGAGCTGGACTGGAAGAGGAGCAACCGGGACAGAATCCGGCGCCCTGACTGGGACTAGAACCCGGTGTGCCGGCGCCGCAAGGCAGAGGATTAGCCTAGTGAGCAGCTGCGGCGCCGGACAGACCTGTGCTTTAAAGAAAGGAAGTCCCACCCCGCTGCCTCCAAGTCTGCAGGATGAAGAGCCATGCCAGGGACTCCCAGGCGGCCATGCCCTCTCCCTACGCAGCTGGAAGCACACGCCACCAAGCGGGACAAGGGCAGGATCTTGGGTGTGGTCCAGCTCTCCCTCAGTCTCCACCTGACTCCGCCTTTAGTCTAATGTAGCAGATAAACTCTAAAGGTAAGGACCAGCAAAGCCGCGTATAGAAAACGCATGCTCGATCCAGCCACTGCTCATCAAACCCAGGGCTTGGCCCGCTGCTCCAGCTCCCGCCCTGATCTCCCTGCCTCTCCACCCTGGCCTCCTTCACAGAGCTGCCAGAGCGACCTAGTTACAGCACCACAGCAGGGTCCCTCCTGCTCAGAACCTTCCAGTAGCTCCTGTCCCACTTGGCAAAAAAGCCAAAGTTCCCCCAGGGACTCACAAGGCTGCAGACGACCGAGGCCCCTGTTCTGCCCTCATGTCCTATCCTGCTCCCCACTTTGCCTCCCCTACAGCCACGGGTCCTCTCTGCTGCCTCTTGAACACAACACGGAGACTCCTGCCTCAGGGCCTTCGCACTTGTCCTGCCCGCCCCCCCCCAATCTCCTTCAGCTCTCTGCTGGAAACTCACGTCCTCAGTGAAGGCACTGGGAAGACCCCCAGCCCCCTCCTCGCTGACTTGTTCACGCCCTCTGGCCCCGGCTTCAGCTCCTCACTCTGCCTTTTCCTGTGCGTCGTGCTTACTGTTGGTCTCCTGCACGAAGCCACACCCCCAGGAGGCAGGGGTTTTCACCAAGCCTGTGACACCACACAGCAGTGTCTGGGTGAGGTCTGCCATGCACCTGGGTGCAGCACAGGGGAAAGAGGAGGTGCGTGATGAGGATCGTGGCAGGTTAGGTCACTCGGCATGGTCCAGCCACACTCTGCTGGGCAGACCCAGCGTGGGGGAGACAGAGTTGGATTCAACCTGGCTGGGGTTTTACTACAAAAGACAGATGGAACAGAGAAGGGCCAGGGAGCTGGAGGGGCAAAAAGGAGAGTGGGCAGTGTGACACTGTCAGGACAGGAGCTAGGGGGAGCCACTCTGAGGATGCCCGCAGCCCACGCTGGAGAGCTGGCACGAGTCCCCGCTATGCTGACTCCAATCCAGGATCCTGCCAAGGCTTCTGGGAAGGCAGCAGACGATGGCCTAAGTAGTTGAGTCCCTGCCAACCACACAGGAGACCCAAACTGGGTTCTAGGTTCCTGGCTTTGGTCTGGCCCAGCCCTGGCTGCTGCGGGCATTTGGGGAGTGAACCAGCAGATGTCCATCTCTCTGTCACTCTGCTTTTCAAATAAATCTTCTAAAAAAGAGACAAAGAGGGTGGCTATAATGGCTGGCCTCAGAGATTAAGCTGGGTAAAGAAGCAAGGCGGGGATGGGGGACGGGAGAAGGTAATCATTGGGATACAGATAGATGTGTGGTATAAGATCCCAGGGGAAGTGCACCACATGGACACACTTCACATGATCTAAAATTGCTCTGTCCACCCCACTCTGGCCTGGCACCCTCAGATTCTACCAGGATATACATTAGCCAAATTCGCATCAGTGTAAACAAGCAAGATCTCCCTTCAGCCAGTGAATAAGCTTCCTCTGTGTGTCTGTGTACGTCAGCTGCACCTGCCTGCACGGCTGGGCTCTGGCTATGGCAAGGGGTGGCCATGCAAGTGCAGGAGCAAACCAGCTTCCCAGGCAGTACTGGAGACCGTGGACACGGCCACATGCAACAGCGGCCTGGGCCTGCCCTGGTCAGCAAGGATAGCCAAGCAGGACCCTGAGTCTTTGAAAATCTGCCCCTCACCTTCCAAGTCCACTATGATCTCTGACCTCCTGCCTCCTCAACCAAGGACGGGGTTTCTACAAGAGCTGAGCTAGGCTGTGCCCAGCAGCCAGGAGACCCATGCTTCGCACACCTCGCCCCCACTCTGCTCCCATGCACTCAGAAAGCCCCGTGAGCTCGGGCCGTGCCACAAGCAGAAAGTGGAAGAACCCGGGGGTGGCGTTCTGTCCTCTGCACCGACAGCGGGGAATAGCACGAGTATTTCACCGGCGCCTGCCGTGGACTGCAAGGTCTCTGCTGGGCTTCCACAGCCTCACGCCCTCACCTGGGTCAAGGATGAGCTCCAGGGGCCCGGCTGCCAGCCTCCCCACCCGGCTCCAAGTCTCTCTTGCTCTGGGCTTGGGCTTTCAAGCAACAGAAGTCCAGTCAGCTGGGCCTGTTTACCTGAAAAGTATTGGGGAACCTACAGAATCCCTAGGTGGGCTGCCAAGAACCATCCCCCCGCAACACTGCCCAGCACAGGCAGGAGCCCCCTCAGGACCACAAGAGTGCACATGGGCAACAGGGCCAGACCCTGGCTGCCCGATGCCCCCACGACTGCCCAGGAGGCCCTGGTGCTGCAGGGCGCCCACTACCAGGCTTCTGGCTGCACGGGGCCTCCCGGGTCTAAGCCGCACCTGGCCTTGAGCCCACACCCTCTCGACGCCCTGCACCTCACCCCTCCCAACACCTGCTCCCCTCCTGGGACCTGCCCCAGGGATAGGATGCAGGTCTCCAGGAGAGCCCAGGGCAGGGCCTTCGGGCACTGCCAGCTCTGTTCTAACTCACCAGGGCCCAGGGAGGGGGGTTCTGGAAGCCACACAATAGAGAAGGGAAAGTGACACCTTCACAAGGGGAGGCAACAAGACCAGCAGACGGGGGGCTGCCCCGTGGTGACAGCCGTCTCACAGGTTGTACAGCGCCAGAGAACAGCAGGGAGCTGACATCACGGAAGGAGCTGACGGCTCCCCCATCGGCGGGTTCTTGGGCGGTTAAGACGCCATGGATGAAGTCCCGCAAGAACACCACAAACCGCACCTGAGACTTCCCCTAAGCCGTGTGATCCGAGCCGGTGCCGGTGCCAAGCGGGGACCACACAGATGGTACCGGAAAAGTGCTGGCGCCTTCTCTAAGCACAAGAAGGTTCTCCTTAAAATTCATGAGCACTAGATGAGTTCATGCAAGTGCTTCGAATAGTTACCCTGGATAACGTTCCAGCAACTGCTGGCCAGGGACAGCATCTGTCTGTGGACCCCGCATCTTGGAGCAACATGGCCAGAGCAGTTGCTGTCGTGGCTCCAGGCCCAAAGATCACAGACCACCAGGTGTTCACAGAACCCACCCTGCCCAGGCAGGCAGAGGGGTGGACACGATGTGACTGGCCCACGGACGCACCCCATGCTGAGAAGGACCCGCCAAGGACACTGAGACACCCAGCCTTCACTCACTTGTTCATAGTCTGTCCTGGGCACCCACACAGGCAAGCGGGAGCTGAGACCCCGGCGGGCGCCCTGGCCAGCCCCTGCCTGCCGGAGCCCGCGCTGCTGGACAAAACAGACCACTCCAGACGGCAGTGGCATGTCACCCAAGACCAGAGCAGGAGAGCGGGGCCGGAGTGGGGTCTTCTCCTCCCAAAGTGACCAGTCGGCGGGACCTGAAGAACCTGGAATCCAACTTCAGGGAAAAGTCACAAACCCTGGTCTGAGAAAAGGATGAGACAGAGGGGACGGTCCTAGATAGAGAGGATGGTCACAAATGCTGGTGGGGGGGAACAGGCAGAGCATGGGGGCCAGGAGAGGCCACTGCAGCTGGCACGCCACTCACAAGGGAGGGGCACAGCGCAGGTGCGCCAGGGCCGGGGCCTCACCGCGGGGCTATGCAGGCCACAGACGAGCCGGCTCCTCACCCCAGGGCAGCGGGAAGCCAGGGATGGGTGAAGCCAGGGGGTGACACAATCAGAACGCTGCTACATACAAGGAAGCAAAACAGGTCTAAACCAGCAAACACAGACGCCATCCTCCCCTCCTGCCTGAATTTGGGGGTTCTCCTGCTTTGGCCTGAATTGCTATGGCTTGCTGAATGCTTATTCCACCCAAGGCCTGTTCCTAACATCTTGTTTTTTAAAAATTATTTGGCAGTCACTTTAAAAAAATACATTTATTTACTTATTTGAAAGTCAGAGTTACAGAGAGGGGAGGAGAGACAGAGAGAGAGCCTCCCTCCCCTGGTTCACTCCCCAAAAAACCACAATGGCTGGGGCTGGGCCAGCCCAGAGCCAGGAGCCCAGAGCCTCTTCCGGGTATCCCACATTGGTGTCAGAGGTCCAAGCACTTAGGTCATCTTCTGCTGCCTTCCGGGGCCATTAGCAGAGGGGACGGCTTAACAGTGGAGCAGGATAGGAACCGGCACCCAGATGGGACGCCAGCGTCGCAGGTGGCGGCTTGACTCCCCACGCCACAGCACGGCCCCTGGTAGTTAATTATCGTTAATTATCTTTGCTCAACTGTGGCAGAATGCACACAACCTAACACCTACCGAGGTCACCACGTGCAAACGTGCAGGTCAGCGGCATTAAGGGCATTCACGTTATGCAACCATCGTCCTCACCCACCTCCCTCGTCTTCCCAGACTGAAGCTCGCCGCTCGGGGAACACTAACTCTCCACCCCCCATCCCCCCAACCCTGGCAAACACCACTCTGTCTGCACCCACCCGTGACTCCAGCGTGACTCCAGCGGCTCCAGGTGGCTGAGGTAAGTGGAATCCGACAGGACCTGTCCCTCTGTCGCTGGCTTATCTCATGCAGCGCAGTGTCCTGGGGTTGGCCCAGGGGGCAGCAGGCCTCAGAACTCCATCTCCTTAGCACTGGGTAACATCACACTGAACGGACAGAGCTCATTTTGCTCATCCAGTCGCCCAGCCTGGACACTTGGGTTGCTCCCACCATTGGACCATTGTAACTAAGGCTGCTCTGAACATGCGCGTGCCCGTGTCTCTGCTGCTCTGAACACACGTGTACCAGTGTCTCGGCTGCTCTGAACACACGTGTACCAGTGTCTCTGCTGCTCTGAACACGTGCGTGCCCGTGTCTCTGCTGCTCTGAACATGCGTGTGCCCGCGTCTGTGCTGCTCTGAACACACGTGTACCAGTATCCCTGCTGCTCTGAACACACGTGTACCAGTGTCGGTGCTGCTCTGAACACGCGTGTACCACATCTCTGCTGCTCTGACCATGCGTGTGCCCGCGTCTGTGCTGCTCTGAACACACGTGTACCAGCATCTCTGCTGCTCTGCAAGGCCAGGCCTGCCGTCACAGGAGGCCGCACCCAGACCAGCTCCGTTCTTTTCAGGAACTCCATGCCCGCGGCCCTGTGGGATTCAGCGGGAGCTCGGGGCAGCCGGGTGAACTGCGGGTGTCCGCCGTCGCTGCGCACTCACCGGGGACTCCCACTGGGCCTGTGAATGGGCGAGGAGGCGCCTCCGCCCGGGCCCCCTGCCAGGAGTCCACCTCCATCTAACACGCGACAGAACGTGGCCTCGGGAACTTGACAAGGAAATAGTTTCCAATTTGCCCTTCAAGGCTGCCTGGTGGGGAGAGAACGCCAAGTCTGACTTTTTATTAGTTTTAGTTAGTTATTTAAGTCTAAGAGAGGTCGAGGGAAAGAGAAGCAGACGGACAGAGCTCCCACCACGGGTTCACTCCCCATATGCCCCCAGCGCTGGGAACTGTCAACTCAATCCAGGTCTCCCACGTGGGCGGCAGGGACTCAATGACAGGAGCCACCATCTGCTGACCCCGGGCATCCGCTGACCCCGGGACACACATGAGCAGAAAGCTGCAGCTGGGAGCAGAGCAGGACCTTGAACTCAGACACACTGAGAGGGGACACAGGCATCCCGACAGCCATCGTAACCACGAGGCCATGTGCCTGAACCCTGTGACTGAGCTTTAGGGAAATTTAAAATTCAGCTTCAGAAACCAATTATATACAAATATCAGGCTTAGGAAAAACACAGCGGACCATTCTCCCCAGAAAACATTCAGGGGCCAGCACTGTGGCGCAGCAGGGTAAGCGACCACCTGTGACATCAGCATCCCATATCAGAGTGCTGTTTGGAGTCCTGGCTACTTGCTTCAATCCAGCTCCTTGCTAACGCTCCTGAGAAAGCAGCCGGCGGTGGCCCAAGTCTCTGGGCCCCTGTTCCCCACAGGAGACTCGGACAGAGTTCCAGGCTCCTGGCTTCAGCCTAGCCCAGCCCTGGCTACTGCAGTCACTTGGGTAGAAATCAGTGGATAGATCTCTCTCCCCCTCTCTATCACTCTGCCTTGCAAATAAATTAAATAAATCTTTAAAAAATCATGCATTCAAACACACAATCTGTCTTTAAATCTCCTAACAAAGGTGACCAACGAGGTTGATTTGCTTCTGTTATCAAAATAGTCTCTCAAATTTTCTATTTTGTTGCATTCATACTTTTAAATGAGGGCGCCCTTTAATTAGAGCTACTTGTAAAACACACCCGATCAAGCATAGCTGTATTTTAAAAACATACTTTTATTTTACATACTTACATTTATTAAATATACTTTATTAAAAAGTATGCTCTGAATAGCTTTCTTCTGTACTTTTAAATATGAAATTGCTACATGGCCCTTTAAGGAGCTTCATAATTTCGCAAAATACAGTAATATTGCAGAGCGAAGAAGTTACAGGCTTTATTGTTCAGAACATTCTCCAAGTCAGACACACAGAAACTAGAGTGAGGACATTTCCACATTTGGTATTAATTGGAATTTGGAGCAAATTAAATTTCTAAGAGCCAAACTGCTACAGACAGGGGGCAGAATGGGGAACTGTTTCACAGCAACTGTTTTTGCAAAGTGGGGAAGTCCTGGAGATGGGCGGGATGTGGCTGTGTAAGGTAAAGGTTACTACTCCCGCCCGTACGCACGGTTAGGGTGGGAGCGGGGACCCAGCTAGCTACCAGCTCACATGCGTCCCACACTGCAGTACCTGTGTTCACCCCAGCTCTCAATCCTGGCGCCAGTTTCCCAGCAGTGCAGAGCCTGGGAGGCAGCAGGCGATGCTTCAAGTAACGGGGGTTCCTGCCACCCCTGTAGGAGACCTGGGCTGCACTCCCAGCTCCCAGCTGCAGCCCTGATCTGGCTTCAGCCTCGGCCCCATCCTGAGTGCTGCAGGCATCTGGGGAGTGAACAAAGAGGAGTTCGCTCTCTCTCTAGTGCTCTCTCTCTCTTCCTCTCCCTCTCCCTCTGCCAGCCTCCACCTCTCCAAGAAGTAAATGACACAACTTCTGTTAATGGTTAAGATGGGGCTGGCTTTTGGCACAGTGGTTAAGACACCCACAGTCCACACTGCAGTGTGCGGGTTCAGGTCCCAGCTCGGTTCCGATTCCAGCCACCTGCTGAAACGCACCCTGGCAGGCAGCAGGTAGTGACGGCTCAAGTACTTGGGTCCCTGCCACCCACGTGGGAGACCCGGAACAAGCTCCCAGTTCCCAGCTCCGGCCTGGCCCAGCCACAGCTTTTGCAGGCATCTGAGCAGTGAACCAGAGACTGGGAGACAGTTCTAAACAGCTGTCTCTTCCTCTCTTTGTCTTTTGCTCTCTCTCTAATTTTAAATAGAAAAGATGGCTATATTGGTCAACTTTATATATGTTTTTGCCAAGCTAAAAATGTTTTCTGGGTTTTTTTTTTTTTTTCAAGAAAAATAATTAACAATTTGAACAACTAATGCTGGACAGGAAGGAGCATTGGTCAACAGAAGGAAACCGCTCCAAACTGGCTCGGGAAAAGAAAACCTTTAGGACCGGCACTGTAGTATAGCAGGTAAAGCCACCGCCTGCAGTGCCGACATCCCATATGGGCGCTGATTCAAAGTCCCCGCTACTCCACTTCCGATCCAGCTCTCTGCTATGACCTGGGAAAGCAATGGAAGATGGTCCAAGTGCCTGGGTCCCTGTACCCATGTGAGAGACCCAGACGGAGCTCCTGGCTCCTGCCTTCGGATCAGTACAACTCCAGCTGTTGTGGCCATCTGGGGAGTGAACCAGCAGATGGAAGACAAAGACAACTCTCTCTCTCTCTGGCTCTGCTTTTCTGTGTAAATCTGCCTTTCAAATAAATAAATAAATCTTTGAAAGAAAAGAAAAGAAAATCTTCACAGCCCCAGGCAATCAGCGGCAGACCCTGGGCCAGAGGGAGGCGCAGCACTGAACGCGGCCCTGAACTTCCTCCAGTCTAAGGCAGCCGTCCTCACACGTTCACAGTTCTGATGTCAAAAGACATCTGCTGTCTGCCGCGCAAGGAACAAGCTGAGAATCAGCTCTGCCTGCCGGCGCGTGCACAAGCCTTGCTGGGCACGTGTCTGCACTGGCAGGACCACGGGGCTGAATCTGAACTTGAACCTGAACACCTAACGGTCCCAGCCAGTGTCTTCAGACGTGATCCCACTGTGATTCCCAACCAAGAGTAAACACCATTGTGTGGGTAGCGGTTGCTTCTACGTGGCTCAAGCTCTATAATGAAAATAGACAACTGCCAGATCTTGGGGACAGATCTTAAACTGTTCTAAGCCAGGACAGGTTGATGAGACTGACGGATGCCCTGTAAGGATTATCACTCCATATTTTTCCATCCCGAGTTGCAGCCCATTTTGCAGACATGCAACACAGTTATGGGGAACACAAGCTTCTGGGATTAACCAGAGAGGAAATGCAGGCATCCAGTAATTCTCAACACGCCTTGAAATGATGCTGCCGATGCTAAGAGGGCACAAGGGGTCAGGAAAAAGAGTGTGGAACATGAAAAATAGTAATGTTGTCAGGCATAGCTACTAATGGCCAAAAGAGGTAACAAAAAATTATAAATGAGAAGAAAGCTTAATACATTTTGTGGTATTACAGGAGAAAACAATATAAAGCATGAAGATAAATGCAGATACTACTGGTTAAATATTCGATGGGATCTACATTTACAGTAGTATCTCCTTTCTCTGCAAAGTCGTTATCGGGGGCTGGCATTGTGGCACAGAAGGTTAAGCTACCTGCATCCCATGTCGGAGTGCTGGTTTGAGTCCCGGCTGCTCCACTTCCGATCCGGCTCCCTGCAAATGTACCTGGGAAAGCAACGGAAGACGGTCCAAGTGCTTGGGCCCCTGCCACCCATGTGGACGATGCAGATCCTGGTTCCTGGCTTTGGCCTGGCCCAGACGTGGCTGTTGTGGCCATTTGGGGAATAAACCAGCAGATGGAAGCTCCCACTCCTCCCACCCCTCTCTCTGCCTTTCAAATAAATGAATCTAAAATACGTTATTAAATACAGTGCTAGGGAGAGGATGGCCTTTACGACAGAAGCCGCCCCCCAGTCTCACGCTGCAGGGACATCGCAGGTGATAAGCCGCATCATTCTGCACAAAGGAGGACAGCGCCGAAGCCGCCTCATCCCTCTCTTTTTATTATTAACACAAAGCAGCCTCTCCTGATGAATGCATATTTTTAACCTGAGCACTGTGAAGCCAGTCTCCAGCGAGATAGATAACTAACGGAAAACGGCTTCCAGTATCAATCCTGCTCACCCCTAAGCTCCGTGTGAAGTGTTGGGACTGGCGTCACTGACCAGGCTTACCTGAGCAGAAGACATGCGCTCAACCCAAGGGGCACACTGCAAGTGTGTGGAGTAAGTCCACGTCGCTGCCAGACGTTTAAATCCCACAAAGGGACGGCAGCTGAGACGCCACGTGGGACGCCCACAGCCCCTAGCCAAGTGCCGGGCTTCAGTCCTGCCCCTGCTCCAGACTCTAGCTTCAAATTAATACGCACCCTGGGAGGCGGCAGGTGTGGGCTCAAGTACGCGGGCCCCTGCCACCCACATGGGAGACCTGGACTGAAGTCCAGGCTCCTGGCTCGAGTGTGGCCCAGCCCTGGCTGTTGCAGGCATGGAGGGAATTCACTAGCAGGTATAAGATGCCTCTCCCCTCTCCCCCCTAACCCCCCACCATCGCTCTTTCAAATAAATAAACATATACAGATAAAACTTAAATCAACTTCACCAGCAGAATGAGCAATGTGATGGAAACTGCTGCCGCTGCTACACAGACCAGGCATCGCCTCAGCAGGGGGACTTGTGACTGACACACTGCGGGATCCCTTTATGTTGGAGACCCTAAACAAGGGCCCCTTGGCAGGTGGGGGAGGTCCCAGGCTAACCATGGTGGAAACTTCCAGCTCCGCCCAGAACAGCAACCCCGGGACATGCAGGGAACTCGACAGTGACGAGGAAGCCGCCCACCCATACATTCGCCCAGAACCTCAGCCACTGGGCGGCGGGCAGACGCTCATGCCCTGCCCGCTGCTCCCTTGCAGGGAATTCAACAAACCCATCGGTACTGGCTCCTCCTGACCAGTCTGGTGAATTCCTCCACCACCCGAGACACCAGCCCCCATGGTGGCTCCCATGAGCCGTGAAACGCTCAGATGATACCAACACTAACATCGCGGCCTCCGGGGAAGGCCCCACCCACAACCCCACGGAGCAAAGCAAGCACCTTCTGACCAGGGCTGCACGGTGGACGGTAGCAGGAGGGCAGCAGTGAATGGCTGAAGGCCCTAGAACAGAGAACTGAGATCCTCACAGAGCGGCCCTGGGAGGGCTGGGGCCAGTGCAAGACGGGCATGGGACGGCGGGGGCTGCAGGTCCACACGGCGAAGCAAAGCCACAGAGACAGCAGAGTACCGGGAGGGAGGACCAGGCAGCCCGGGCAGGGGACAGCCCGCAGAGGCTCAGGGGCACAGCGAGGGTTCCGTCACTGTGTGCAAACAAAGAAAAGTGCGTGCTAAAGCTTAGGAACCTAGAATTCCAGCCCATCCGTAAACAGAAAATAAAATCAGAAGATGGAGAGGAGTGCAAATGTAATCATTAAAAGCAATGAAGAAAGCAACAAGGAACATTCAAGAGAGAGTGAAAGAGAGGAAGGTAAACAAAGCCCAGCGTGTGAGGAGTTCAGAGTTCTGGGGAGGACGACGCTGTGACGTAGCAGGTAAGGAGCCACCTGCAGTGCCGGGATCCCACATGGGCGCCGGTTCTAGTCCCAGCTACTCCACTTCCCGTCCAGCTCCCAGCTATGGCCTGGGAAAGCAGTAGAAGATGACCCAAGTCCTTGGGCTCCTGCACCCATGTGAGAGACCCGGAAGAAGCTCCTGGCTCCGGATCGGCCAGCTCCAGCTGTTGCGGCCAATTGAAGAGTGAACCATTGGATGGAAGACCTCTCTCTCTCTCTCTCTCTCTGCCTCTCCTTCTCTCTGTGTAACTCTGACTTTCAAGTAAATAAATAAATAATAATAATAATAATAAAGAGTTCTGGGAAGGAAAAGAACCCCCACTGCACACGTCATCCACAGGCGAAGGACCTTAAGAAACGCTTCTCAAGAGAAGACACACAACAGTCCAAACACAGGTGAAGCGGTTCAACATCACTCGTTATTGGGAAAATGCAAACCAAAACCAGGAGACGCGGTCTCACACTTGTCACGATGGCTACCGCGTTAGCACTTTGTTACTATAATGAAGAGATCTGGGGAAAGCAGGCGTTGAGGCACCCTGGGATTCCTGCATCCGCACTGGAGTGCCCAGCATCCAGTCCTGCTGCATTTTCAATTCAGCTCCCAGCTAACGCAGCCCCTGGGAAGCGGCAGCAGACGGCTCCAGCTCTCAGGTGCCTGACAGCACGCGGGAGACACGATGGAGTTCCAGGCTCCTGTCTTCAGCCGCTGTGGGCATCTGGGTGAGTGAACCAGTGGGTGGAAGATCTGTCTTCTTGCCCTTTCTCTTTCTCTCTCTCTTTCAAATGAAATTTAAAATAATAATAAAAAAAAAAATACAGGTGCCTAAGAGAAGTTACTTACGCATGAGGAAGGTTTATTTCAGCT
Source organism: Oryctolagus cuniculus (assembly GCF_051225735.1). Classification (NCBI taxonomy): domain Eukaryota; kingdom Metazoa; phylum Chordata; class Mammalia; order Lagomorpha; family Leporidae; genus Oryctolagus; species Oryctolagus cuniculus. Next base: position 11,308,041 of record NC_142878.1, on the reverse strand, counting down.
CACAGTTCTGGGGGCCCCCTTAGTGCGCAACCTGATGAGGGCAGCAGAGGATGGAATGCGTGCAGGGAGAGCCGGAAGCAGCAGACAAGGCGCTCACTGCTCCAGTGCATGTCCCTTATAAAGCCCCCATGGAGGCTGGACCCCCGCACTTCCCCAGATCTAATCACTTCCGGAGGCCCCCACTTATCTCCACAGTTCAATTAGGTCTCCAGCCTTAATCCAGAAACATACAACTGGAGGGACCAAGCCCCTCACTACTTGGGGGACACCCAAAACAGTACCCGAAGCTCTCATGAAACAAAGAAAATGGCGAGTGTTAGGGAAGACGTGGAGAAGCCGAAACCCTTGTGCACTCCTGGGGGGAACGCAGTACGTACAAACTGTAGCCAGAATGGAAATCAGGATTCTGCGCTTCAAAAAATCAAAAATAGAATTGCCATAAGATCCATCAATTCCACTCCTGGGAATATAACCCAAAAGAACGTAAATCACAATGACCAAGAGAGGCAACCCAGTGTCCACTGCTGAACGAACAGATAAACTAAATGTGATGCACAGACACAAAACGTGGTGCACAGACACGAAACATCATAGACATGAAACGTGGTACACAGACACGAAACGTGGTGCACAGGCACAAAACGTGGTGCACAGACATGAAACATGGTGCACAGACACAAAACGTGGTGCACAGACACAAAACATGGTGCACAGACACGAAACATCACAGACATGAAACGTGGTACACAGACACGAAACGTGGTGCACAGGCACAAAACGTGGTGCACAGACATGAAACATGGTGTACAGACACGAAACATCACAGACATGAAACGTGGTACACAGACACGAAATGTGGTGCACAGGCATGAAACATCACAGACACGAAACGTGGTGCACAGCCATGAAACGTGGTGCACAGACACGAAACATCACAGACATGAAACGTGGTGCACAGACACGAAAAGTGGTGCACAGGCACGACAGAGTTATTATTCAGTCCTGAGAAAGAAGGAAGCCCTGAAACCTGCTCCAACGTGGATGAAGCCCAAGGCCTCTGTGAAATAGCCCAGTCACAGGAGGAACAGTCCTGTCTGACTCCACCCAGAGGAGGTGCCCAAAGTAGTTGGGTGCATAAAAACAGAGGTGGTCGTCAAGGGCTGGGGAGAGAGGGGCTGGGGAGTTCTGAGGGCCCACAGCCAGTGCGGATTCTACAGCATGCATACAATTAATATGGAGCTGTAACACAATTTCACATTCTGTGTATTTTAGCACAACTCTTAGGCACTAATCTAACTTAAGCCGCATGTCGCAAGGACACATTATATACTTTAAAAAGCAGAGGCTTGGCCAGTGCCACAGCTCACTTGGCTAATCCTCCACCTGCAGTGCCAGCACCCCAGGTTCTAGTCCCAGTTGGGGCACTGGATTCTGTCCCGGTTGCTCCTCTTCCAGGCCAGCTCTCTGCTGTGGCCCTGGAGGGCAGTGGAGGATGGCCCAAGTGCTTGGGCCCTGCACCCGCATGGGAGACCAGGAGGAGGCACCTGGCTCCTGGCTTCGGATCAGCGCGGTGTGCCAGCCGTAGCAGCCATTAGGGGAGTGAACCAACAGAAGGAAGACCTGTCTCTCTGTCTCTGTCTCTCTCTCTCACTAACTCTGCCTGTCAAAAAAAAAAAAAAAAAACCTGAGGCTCCCCCTGTCATTTGCTACACTTCAGTTCCTTGAGGACAGAAACATCAGAACCTGGAAACAAACAGAAGACTTCTTCTTTTTTTTTTTTTTTTTTTTTTTTTTTTTTTTGACAGGCAGAGTGGACAGCGAGAGAGAGAGAGAGACAGAGAGAAAGGTCTTCCTTGCCGTTGGTTCACCCTCCAATGGCCGCCGCGGCCGGCGTGCTGCGGCCGGCGCACCGCACTGATCCGATGGCAGGAGCCAGGTGCTTCTCCTGGTCTCCCATGGGGTGCAGGGCCCAAGCACTTGGGCCATCCTCCACTGCACTCCCTGGCCACAGCAGAGAGCTGGCCTGGAAGAGGAGCAACCGGGACAGAATCCGGCGCCCCAACCGGGACTAGAACCCGGTGTGCCGGCGCCGCTAGGCGGAGGATTAGCCTAGTGAGCCGCGGCGCTGGCCAGAAGACTTTTACTTCTCATTCCAGGGCGAATGTGAGCCGATCAGGGTTTGTTGTCAGCCTCTCCTCTCCCGCCTGCATGCCTCAAAGATGTGATCCCACAGCGCTTAGAGTAAACCATCTCCCAAAACTGAGCCGTTCGCGGGTCGGTGCTGCCGTCGGGGCGAGGCTGAACCGGGCCCCCATTTTCCCCCTGTGGCAGCGCTGTCTTTCCTGGGCTCTGCCTACCTTGTGACTCGGTTTCTGCAGCAGTCCTCACTCCAGGGAAAGCAAGCGCGTTTCTTCTAGAAATTTCCACGAAGGGCCTAGAATTCACTCCCGTTGACTAAAACCGAGTCCGTGAGCTCCTTCCTGAAACAACCGGTGTGTCAAGGGAACAGGATGCGGAGATTCGCTTAAACTAACCCAGAGCCACCCATGGAACTGGGGTGGGGGTCAATCCTGAGACCGGGAAAGGGAAATGGAAGAGAACGGGGGGGGGGGGCAGGCTCGGCCGAGGCACCTACAACCGAGCACCGACAGAGCCCCCAGAGCTGTTCCTCAGCTGCGCGACACTCCCGGGACCCACGAGACACGATCAGGGGCCTCCGGCCTTGCTGTGAGGTCGGCCCTCGGCCCTCGGCCCTCGCCCTGCTGATGAACCAAGGTACTTCACAAAGTCCATGGAAGACAGAATCACGTGATAAGCTCTTTGCATGCAAAAAAAAATTTTTTTTAATCCGTCCCCAGTTTTTTCATAATACCATTTTCTGTGAACTTTTCGAAGACTCTTCCTACATAGTAACTTGCATCTTAAAAGCACAAGGTCCTTCAGAGATGGGACAGGTTTTACATCTCTTATCCCAGGAAGAATCACTGCTCACTTCCTGTGGACACACGCGGACACACGCGCACACGCACGCACACACACACACAATCAAAGCCAAGCACGACCGGAACTAACAGGGAGTAGCCGGCCAGGCCACAGCCCCACCAAGGACAACAGCCCTCGCCCCGACAATGCTGCTCATTCACTTTCTGCGGAAACAAGTGCTGTCAATCACCTCGCTCACCTTGGAAAGGCTCTCTCCCGGGAGCCTGGCTGAATCTCGGTGCTCTGCAGGTAAAACGTCTCCTGTCTGAAATACTAAGACAATCACTAACAACCCTTTCACACTGAAACTTTCTTGATAACTACTGCCGCTCTGTTCTTGCCATACATTTTTTTTTTCTTAAAAAAAAAAAGCCATAGTCTACAGAATTTCTAGAACTTTAAAAACCATGACGATATAAGCACACCCTAACTTAACTTAAAACAAAATTCATAACCGGAAGCTCACCCCCGGGAACGCGACGTCTCTCTGGGCTCATTCATCTTTCCCAGAGGCCAAACGCATAACACACGTGTTCATCTGTTCATTCATCCACACAGCAAACCTTCACTAAGCGCCTGACGGCTGCGGGAGGGGCTCCTCTTTTACCAGTGAGTACTCGTGGATCAAGCAGAGTTAGATATCTGCTCTGGGTCCCAGAACTCACAAACACAAGAAATCCCAGGAGCCGTGCTGCGCCCCACTCCAGCCCGACGCCTTCTCCACCCTGCCTGCTTCTTCCCTCCGGGGCAGCACACCAGCCGTGCCGCCCAGCCCCAGCCCAGGACGCCACCAGAGTGCGCGATCATGTCCAGCCTGTGGCTGCTCTGGGCACCTTCCTGCGTCTGGACAGCATCCCAGTAGATGTGTGCCCGCCCCAGGAGGGAGAAGCCAGAGCTGGGCCCGGCCTCCCTGCAGCCAGGGCTCAGGCACCCAGCCTGGCCCTGCCAGTCAGGAGAGCCCAGGGAAGCAGCTGACCCGAGTCGGGAGGCGGACAGCTTCCCACAGCGGTGTGGCAGAGCTTCTGGCACCAGACGTCCAGCGAGCCGCGGCACCTGTGCTGGGCGACGCTCCCAGAGCAGGCTTCAGAGTCATCGCCTGGCACTGAGCTTTGGCCTGGTCCTGGCTACATGGAAATCTCCAGAGTGGCTACATCGGACTCTGCTAGTTTTGCGTCCAAGAACCCGGGCTGATGTACAGGATTATGGCATACTCAGCAGGCATTCCAGGAAGCTATAATCAAAATAAAGGCAGCCTCCACTTGCCACCTCACTCTGCCCCAGACGGTAAGCCTTGTGCACCTATCCAAGTGTGAAGATTCACAAATAAGACAGTTCTGGGGCCGGCACTGTGGCGTAGCAGGTAAAGCCGCTACCTGCAGTGCTGGCATCCCATATGGGTGCCCGTTCGAGACCCGGCTACTCCACTTCTGATCCAGCTCTCTGCTATGGCCTGGGAAAGCAGCAGAAGATGGCCCAAGTGCTTGGGCCCCTGCACCCACGTGGGAGACCTAGAAGAAGCTCCTGGCTCCTGGCTTCAGATTGGTGCAGCTCTGGCCATTGTGGCCAAATAGGGAGTAAGTCAATGGATGGAAGGCCTCTCTCTCTCTCTCTGTGTGACTCTGGCTTTCAAATAAATAAATAAATCTTTTAAAAAAATAGCTCTTGTCTATCACTAAAACACAATGGTGGGACTGCTGCACCTCTAGGAATTGATACTGAATGCCAAGTGCCTCCTTATTTAAAAAAAGATTAAGATGACAGCACAGTGAAAGCCAATATCAAAGGATTCCACTGCAAAGCAGGTTCCCAGCCGCAGCCCTCACAGCAGGTCCTTGGGGCTTCTTGGAAGCAGGAAGCAGGAGAAGTGAAGAAGCAAAGAGGAACAGCCTCACTGGAGAGGAGCAGGAGGGACCAGCAGCAGGCGGCCCCGGAAGGTGAGTGGGATTTTCCCCGCACCTCCCTGCCTGCCCAGCGACGGGGAAGCCGCTGTGACTCCCCGCTAGGAGGGAAGCCAGAACTGCCTCCCTGCGTCTGCAGATGGCAATTTTTTTTTTTTTTGACAGGCAGAGTGGACAGACAGAGAGAAAGGTCTTCCTTTGCCGTTGGTTCACCCTCCAATGGCCGCCGCAGCCAGCGCGCTGCGGCCGGCGCACCGTGCTGATCCGATGGCAGGAGCCAGGTGCTTCTCCTGGTCTCCCATGGGGTGCAGGGCCCAAGCACTTGGGCCATCCTCCACTGCACTCCCTGGCCACAGCAGAGAGCTGGCCTGGAAGAGGGGCAACCGGGACAGAATCCGGCGCCCCGACCGGGACTAGAACCTGGTGTGCCGGCGCCGCAAGGCGGAGGATTAGCCTAGTGAGCCACGGCGCCGGCTGCAGATGGCAAATGTTTAAACGTGGCCGAGTAGCAGCCTTGGTGATTGGGCAGTGTGGAGTGGGGGGGGGGTGGGAGGACCCTTAAGCGCATGTGTCCCCCGGCCTCTCCTGCAGAGGAGCTGGCATCAAGATCGGGCCTCACATGGATGAACCAGGGTGGGCCTTGGGCCTTGCCAACCGAGATGTCCCCGCCCCATATGGTAGTGCCGGGGCCTGAGTCCCAGTTCTGCTCCCAGTTCCAGCTTCCTGCTAATGTGCAGCCTGGGAAGCGACAGTAATGGCTCAAGCGGTTGGGTCCCTGTCACCCACAAGGGTCACCTGGATCACCTTCCTAGCTCTCAGCTTCAGCCTGGCCCAGCCCCGGCTGCTGCAGAAATTTGAGGAATGAACCAGCACATGTTCACTCACTCGCTCACCCTGCCTCTCCAATAAAAAGTAATAAAATTGATAAACCTAGAAACAGATTTTTAAGGCTGGAATTTAAAGTGAAAATGTAGTCAACAACAAAACTTGGAAGGCAGAAGAGAAAAATGTGATCATTTTTGTGGCAAAAGGACAGTAGATACAATTTTTTTAAAGATTTATTTATTTGTTTGAAAGGCATAGTTACTGAGAGGCAAAGGCAGAGAGGGGTCTTCCACCCACCAGTTTACTCCCCAAATGGCCGCAATGGCCAGAGCCGGGCTGACCCAAAGCCAGGAGCCTGGAGCTTCTTCCAGGTCTCCCACATGGGTGCAGGGGCCCAAGGACTTGGGCCTTTCTTCGTTGCTTTCCCAGGCACATTAACAGGGAGCTGGATCAGAAGTGGAGCAGCTGGGACTTGAACCCATGCCCACATTGGATTCCAGCACTGCAGGCTGGGGCTTTAACCCGCTGTGTCACAGCGCCGGCCCCCACAGATACAATCTAAGAACAGCTCGATTAAGAAGTTGGTACGGGGCCAATGCTGTGGTGTAGCGCAGGAAGCCACCACCTGCAACGCCTGCATCCGTGTGAGCACCAGTCTGAGTCCCTGCTGCTCCACTTCCGATCCAGCTCCCCACCAATGCACCTGGGAAAGCAGTGCAAGTTGGCTCAAGAACTTGGGCCCCTGCCACCCACGTGGGAGACCTGGATGGAGTTCCTGACTCCAGGCTTTCCCTCTCCCTCCGTTAACTCTACCTTTCAAATCAATAAAATAAATCTTAAGAAAAAGGTACAACACAGTTATCTCAATGACCTCTGGCAAAGCAAAACACTGATTCTAAATCACCCAAGCACCAGAAACCAAACGGCAAGTGCACACACTCAAATACCAGAAAAAGGGGAAAAGCAAGAAAAAAATAAACTAGTTGGTAGACAGGGCAGCAAAATTAGGGCCCCAAATATGTAAAAACAGGAAATGCACACGACACAAATTCTTACTATTACTGAAAGTGGTAGCTTACATACCCAGAAAGTACAAGAGAATCAAAATTTGAAACCTAATAGAAAGAATCAGAGTATTTATCAAGTTGATTGTTGTAAAATGGAAAAGGATTTTTTTTTTCTATAAACAAGCAAAAGCAGTTAGAAAACACAGGCTGGAAAGAGCCCACTCACAATCACACCTGAAAACAGGCCGCATTCGGTGACCCCCTCCCCAGACGTGGGCAGAACCGATGTGGCGAAAACAGGAAAATCCCCCAGTGGGGCAGGAAGACGGAATTAAATGAAAAGTAATAATATGCTCTTCACTGGCAGGTTCAATACTGTCAAGTTATTAATTCCCCCAAATTAATTCATTAAGTCACTGCAAACCAATTAAGGCACCAGGATGATCTGGGAACCCGTTTTAGGCAAAATGACACAAATAGCAATCTGAGAGAGTAAACAGGTGGCAGGGGCAGGCGCGGCGGGCTGCACTGTCTCCGGAGAGCCAGGCAGCTGCGCCCACTCCCCTGCCTCCTGGCAGCATGGCCTTGCCCTCCTCCCAGCAAGACAGGGCTGGCCCCTTCCCCTGGAACACGGTGGTGCCTGACTAGGGGCTCCTGCCTCAGCCAACAGCCTGCAGAGGAAGTGATGTCACGGGACCTCTGAGACTGGGCGGGAAAACTCATCAGACAGGCTACAGTGGGCATTTGGGAGTGAACCAGCACACAGGAGAGTTTACTCATTCTCTCTCCCTCTCAAATAATTTTCTTAAAAAAAAAAAAAAAAACTTTTAAATACTTTCATTCTATTTATTACAGCAAAACTTGGAAAATCCCATTACACAGCCGCGGTGAATTCCATGCAAACGCAGCGCTTCCACGCTGCTCAGAGTGACACCATCTGACTGTGCGCCACCACCGTCTGACTACGCCAGATTCCCCGCCCAGCTAACACGCCCCTGCCCAATCAGCTCCAACTGCAGCAGAGAAGACGGGCACCTCTCTCCTGCTCTCCCGCGGGCTGCACGCTTCTCTTCCACCTCTCCCCTTCCCGGAGCCCGGGATGACCCGAGGCTGCCAAACCAGTCAGCTGCACCCTGGGCACAGAGCGAGCGACTGGCCCTTCCCCAGGGCTCTGCCCGCGCTCCTGGCTGGGATCCTGCAAGCGGACGTCTTCAAGCCTAAGAATTGGGCAGCAAGTGCTTCGCACCCTGAGCCCTTCCTGGAAAACCTCTCAGCGTGCGCACCTGCCTGACTTGACGCCTGCGAGCCTCGAATATTCCTACCTCCTCACAACCTCCCCTCCATGTGAGGCTCCAGCGCAGGCTGCAGCCCCTGGCAGGCACCTCCCTGACCTCACACCCGGCCTTCCGTTCCCCACCGCTAGCCCGGGAATGTTCTACCCCAACTCCAATTCCCACGGCCCACTGCCAGCGAGACTGCGCCACAGTAGGCCAGGGCCTGTGCCAGCGACTTCAGGGCCCAGGGCCTTCATCCCACAGCCAGAGGACCAAACACAGCTCCCCTAGAGACCTGGGAGTGTAGAACACCATGACTTCCTTTCTCGCAGCTTACAGGTTTGTCAAATAACCAAGAGCCAGCTCAGCTTATCTGTCCAGCTGTGCAAGACCAGTCCGACACACTGCTTGTGGGGGCTCAGGAATCCGCCAGGGCCCCTCAGGACCACGCCTGCCCGCCAGCCCCACCTGAGAGCCCCGTGGGGAGGCCAGGTGAGTTCCCTGTGGACCTGCACGGGCTCCTGCAGGCCAACAGACTTGCACCCACCTTAACGTCAGCTCTGAGGGAACTGGAGGTGGGTTTTGCTTTCTCCTCTCTCTAAGTCCAAAGCTTGGCTACAAGCGTCACCATCCCATTGCCAGCAACCAGCTTTGCAGTGTCAAGGTCACAGGGAGCAGAGGCAAAGACACAAACAGTTCTGAGCGCAGGTTCCTCTCCCCACCAGCCCCAAAGGCGTCCACCTGCCTGCATCCACACAGACACTCAATGGAACGACGAAGCTGGCCTCGGGTCCCATGTGAGACTCGGGAAGAAACGCTGGCAGGATGGCTTTGTAGACTCATTTGGGGCCAAAGGAATAAGTAACAGCTTGTTCCCATGCCTGGCATGACCTTGTCCCATGACCTGGGCCAGCAGGCACGCTCACATTCCCTGCCCCAAGCTCGGCCTGCGCTCACACAGTTCCCACCATCCGTCCTCTGCCTGGGAAGTCACCTGCGGCCCCTGTTCCTGGAATTCTGTGTGACATCCTAGAGCGTTACGGCATCACGTACTCGGACAACCACGATGGGCACGGGATGACCTCTGCGTTTCTACCACTCCACAGGGCAGCCTGGCTTGGAAACAGCGCTCAGATTCAATTCCACTCTCTGCAGATCACAAAAGGAGCCCGAGAGAGAGTATAGGACCAGCTGTCACTCTACAGTCAACCCACAGACTTTTTTTTTTTTTTATTGGACAGGTAGAGTTATAGACAGTGAGAGAGAGACAGAGAGAAAGGTCTCCCTTCCATTGGTTCACTCCACTAATGGCTGCTACAGCCAGCGTGCTGCACCGATCCGAAGCCAGGAGCCAGGTGCTTCCTCCTGGTCTCCCATGTGGGTGCAGGGCCCAAGCACTTGGGCCATCCTCCACTGCCCTCCAGGGCCACAGCAGAGAGCTGGCCTGGAAGAGGAGCAACCAGGACAGAACCAGCACCCCAACCGGGACTAGAACCCGGGGTGTTGGTGCCGCAGGCGGAGGATTAGCCAAGTGAACCACGGTGCCAGCCAACCCACAAACTTTCAACACCCACCTGTGCCAGCCAGGCGATGGCTCCCCCTTGTAAATTCTCCCAGGCAGGGGCAGGTGGGGGGTGGGGAGGGACTTGCTCTTGAAAAAAGAGGGGCAGGGGGCTCTCAGAGAGCAGTAGGCCCAAGAAGACACCCACGGTCTCCCACGCCTGGGTCTCCATGCCACTCCCACCCCAGCCAGCATGCAGGTCCTCCAGGAAGGACAGGCTCAGCCATGTGGATGCCCAAATACGCACAGCCCATGCGTACTGTGACCGCCGCAGGCCCCAGGCTCGCTGCAGATTTGTGTGACTGGCAGATGTGGGCACGGAAGAAGTGGGTGGGGCTGGGGCAGCGCTGTCTTCCTGTTGGCCTCTCGCTGAGAATGAGCTCGTCCTGCCCTGGCTGTGTCCGCTGCAAAGGCGTCCCCGCAGAGCAGAGCCCGGGCATCACCCCCAGGAAGCACGGCCACTTCTCCTGACGGCGGAGGATCCTAAAGACGAGGCTGCAGGCTCCACAGCCTCTGCTGGTGGAGGGGCGGTGCCATCTGTGTTGTCTAGGGGGGTCTCTCTGCCCTCTGTGGACGGCTCCCACGGCGGGCACCCACACTCTTCACTCTCATCTAAAAGTCTTTCTTCCTCACACAGAAATCTCCAAGGCAAATCTCAGAGCCCCTCATCTGGACCACAACCACCTCCAGGCCGCCCAGCTCTGCTCTCGGTATACAAAGGGGAGCCTCTGGAGTAAGTCTTGAAAGACTACATAGGGACTTCGGGCTGAGCCATGAGTTCCCCGCTCAGCACCTGCTGTGCCCACCAAAGCAACAAGTGCCCTGGATTTCACGGGCAGAAGAGCTGCAGGCTAATAGGATTCACCGGAAGAGGGGAAAAATGGGTCAATTTAAATTTTCAAAAATATAATTCTTGCAATAACTACAGGGAGGTCCACGAAGCTTCCACCAGGTGGTAGAGGAGAAGAATGGGAAATTGGGACAGGACTCAAGGGAGGGCCGACTGCAGCCAGGCTCTGCTAGCTGCCCAGCCCGGGAGCCGCCGCTCCGGGGTCTTCCTGCTCCCACGGCGCATTTGGGTGGAAGAGGGAAAACACCACTGGAAGTCTGTCCTGGGAGCAGACAAGGAAACCTGTTTTACTTAATTCCGACAAGTACCCTCCAGACAGAAATGGGAAAAGGATGCAGCCAGGAGACAAGAGAAAGAGGAGCGGAAAACGTAATTGAGAGCAAAAATTAAATTATGATTACTTGTGTAAAAGAACACATTAATCTCACGGGAGCCAGCACCGTGGAGCAACGGGTTAAGTCGCTGCCTGTGACGCCAGCATACTATATTGGAGCATTCACTGGAATCTCAGCTGCTTCGTTTCCAATCCAGCTCCTTGCTAATGCCCTTGGAGAGGAAGCAGAGGCTGGCCCACACCGCTGGGCTCCTGTCACCCACTGGGAGACCTGGATAGAGTTCCTGGGTCCTGGCTTTGGCCCGGCTTTGGCCCGGCCTAGTCCCGGCATTTGCAGCCATCTGGGGAGTGAACCAATCAGCAAACAGAAGATGTGTGTGTGCGTGTGTGTGCGTGTGCGTGTGTGTGTGTGTCTGTGTGTCACTTGCCTTTCAAATAAAATAAGGCTTTACAGAAACAGAAAGGACAGGTCCTCTCACCTGGCCTGCTCTCCAGGGGGCCGTCTCCACAGGGGCTGGGAAGCACAGCACAGACCCTCAGTGGAAGCAGAATGAAGCTGCCCGCCAGCGACCACCACTCCGCTGGGCTGGGGTTCGAGACAGACAGGGGCAACCCGCACCACCTGCAGATCATGGTGGAAAACGCTCAGCACGGTGGCTGCACCTGCTTCCTCTTAGTGCTGGCTACTGAACCGGTCCTGCCGCCTGGGTTGACCTCTGAGGCCCGAGAGGCAGAAAAGCCATCTCCTCCAATGCACCTGTTGCCCCAGGCCCAAGGACCTCTCAACCATCTTAGCAGTTCACAGGCGGGGGACAGGGCACGGCCTGCAGGACAGAGAAAGGACATGGGGAGCTCACGCAGGTGCCTCCCCTCTCGCAGCCCCGCGCACCCTGCCGCACCGTGCGGCCTGGGAGCCCTCTCCACTGTCCAGCGCCGTGTCACCGCAGCAATGCTGTGTCACCACGGCGATAATTTTTTTCAGTTTCCACAGATGGCCCAGCTGAAGAACTCTCCCAGATGATGAAGCCAAAGGCAAAAAGAAACACAAGAAGATCTCTCTCTGTCTTTGGCGCTCTCCACGTCTCTCTGCCTTTCACACAAATAAAAAAAAAAATGTTGAGTGGAAACAAAGGGAGAGAAGTGAAGACACCTGCGAGGCTGCCCCGGGAGCTGCAAGCAGAGGAGCAGAGGAAAGAGGAGATGAAATGAACGATGAACACCGTCTTCTGCATTCAGGAACGGACAGGTTGGCTAAGCACTCCGGCCCCCACACTGCAGAAACAGGCAGAACGCCAGGAACAAAGGGCGACCCTCGAGGCTTCCGGAGCGGGAAAGCAGGGCAGGTGACCAACCACAGGGGGCATCGGCCACACCTTCGCCGAGAGGAGACAGGAAGACAGCCGTGTGCTTGTCACTAAAGCATAGCCGCACAGGGGCTGCAAAGACTGAACCCTGGGCAGCTGGGAAGCGGAGTCTGAGTTCGGTTTGTACCTGTCTGTTCTGTCTGAATGTTAATTTCCGTGAACATATTCTCTTCTCTCTCTCTCTTTCTCTCTCTCTTTAGATACTCCCAGATTCGATTGCTCCCACTTACAAGCACGCGTCTGGGCTACCAGGAATAGATACCGGATGACTGGGGAAGTCGCTGGGCAGGTGACGGATGGCGTATCATGAAACACACGTGCACAGGTGCCCTCCGTAGCTGCAGATGCCACAGCCTCAGAGTCCACGGACCCAGGAAGGAAAATGAGAAAGAAACTGCACCTGTGCGGAACCGAGCTCTCTTCCTTGCCATTAGTCCCTAAACAATGCAGTCTAACAACTAGTCCATGGCACTTACACAGTGCTAGGTACACAGGAAATGACGTCAGGTATGTGGGGGCACTGTGTAGATTATATGCAAATACTGCCCCACCTCACAAAAGGGCCTGGAGCGCCTGCAGACTCCAGTATTCACGGGGGCCTGGATCCCCGGCTGAGTGTCACGGGCAGTCTGCCACCTGTTACGACAGCCACGGCTCCTTCGGTGCGACTCCCTCACCGGCTCTACCGCGCCCCCCACCCGCCATGGCACCAAGGCAACAGCAGGCATGTGACAGGATCTGCAGGCACCAACACTGAGCCCAGGAAGCGGCAGGTGCAACGTGGGTGCTGTGCTTCCCGTATGACACTGGGTCAAAACGTTAGTCTCCGAAGCAGCGCTGTCCCCCTGTGAGTGGCTGGAAAACTGAAAAAAAGATAAAACTACACATATACCGTTTTCTAAGTCAGAAGATCTCAGAGAGCACACGCTCATCGTGGCTAAGCGGCTCCTCAACACGCTAAGCAGGTGTCATTATCACGGTCCTTTCAAATGACAAAGTCCCATACACGCGTTTCAGAACCACTCTCCATTCACCGTCAAAGCCGTCATCTAAGTTCTCACTCCAGACGAGCAGCCAGCATCACTCTGAAAATTAGATAATGACAAAGTCTATTTGTGTTTTAAATAAAAATCTGCTCTTGGGGCAAGCATTTGGCCTAGCCATGAGGACACTGGCTGAGCCACCTGCATCCCACTCTGGGGTACATGGTTTGATACCCAGCTCTGGCTCTGGCTCCTGACTCCAGCTTCCTGCTGTGCAGACACTGGGAGACAGCAGTGATGGCTGAACCGGCTGAGCTCCAGCCAGCCCCTGTGCCACGCCACCCTGGATTGGTTTCTGGGATCCTGGCTTCATCTGGCCTAGTCCAGGCTGTCATGGGCATTTGGGTAGCGAATCGCCAGATGGGAGCTCTGTTTCCTTCTCTCTCTCTCTCTCTCTCTTTCTCTACCTCTCAAAAAATACTTTTAAATTGCTCTTCCCAAATTTTCTCTGTAAAAGCGTAAGTTTCCATTTTAAGGGTTTATTTTAGAGCACCTTACACGTATGTGACACATATGATTATGTCACAGGCTCCAGAAGTGGTCTATGCAAACAAGGCAGTTTGTTTCTGTTTGTGTATTATGCCCGGAGTCGTTGTCTTAGTACCCTCCCCCCCCACACACACCAAATGCCAGTGCTACATCCTCAGCTCCCACGAGCTCCGTAAGCTGCCGTCCACCTCAGGATACGGTGTCTTTTACGGAAAACAGGACACCTGCATCCACATTTGGAAGCAGATGGTGATTCAACCACGCTGTCTTCCCCAAACAGGACACGGAAACATGGAGATAGCTCAGTAAAGCCAGATGAAAAATCAGACCAGCCGACACGGCCTATTTAAGTGCAGGAACAGAATTCGGGTGGGCGTGAAGCGGGGGCGTGTCTGGAAGTCGGCCCGGAAATCCCACCTTGAGAGTCACCTGGTCTCTAAGAACCACGGCTGCAGGGCTGCACCTGGCCGCCAGGGGGAGCACGAGCCAGGGCCTGCAGGAGAGCTCCCGGATCCCTCACTGCGGGGTGACCCCGCAGCAGGTGCCTCTGGGGTGCCGCCAGGAAGCCGTGCTCTGGCCCTTCCTGTGTCTGAACATCTCTCGGGGACTGTCTCCCCGACGACGGCTCCACACGGGCAGCAGGCCTCCCACGCAGCCGGAACTCAGCAGAGGAGCAATCCACAGCCTGAAGAACCACCCCAGGCCCCATCGCGACGTCTTCACTCTTCAGTGAAACCACAGGATGTAGCACTTCTGCTGAACTTTTCAAAATTCCAATTCAAACCTCCCCCAATTAAAAAAAAATGCGATACAAAAGGAAAAAAATTCTCTCTCACCTACCCAAATTATCTAAACTATGTAACGTTCAAGGTCCATTTTCTTTTGAAAAAAAAGAAAAAGAAAATTTTAAAAATGAACCAGGAGTGGTTGTTTAGCTCAGTGGTTAAGATGCCCAAGTCCCACATGCAGAGTACCCAGGTTCAATTCCCGATGCCGGCTCCTGACTCCCTTTCCACTTAGGTGGACCCTGGGGAATAGCAGTGATGGTGCCAGTAATTGGTTTCCTGACATCTACATCTGTGGGAGACCCGGCCTGTGTTACCAGCTCCTGGTCCAGCACCTGGGGAGTGAACTGGCAGACGAGGACCCACTTGCTCTCTTTCCCTGAGAATGGGGGGATGAGGGGAGGGGCGGAGGGTGGGAAAGAATGGAGAAACATGGTGGCTTCAGTGAGGAAGGTGATCATATCCATCCCATAATCTGGGACAAAAACAGAATATGCAGATCTAAACAGACTGTCAAAGGTGACATGTAACCCCGAGAATCTCACACACACACACACACACACACAGGAGAGAGTGAGATCAGCAAGTGGAAAGCAGAGGTGAGGACACCCATGTAACGGCCCCATGATTCACAGCTGGCAACGCAGGGTCCATGGGCAGAAGAACGGGGAAGCCAACAGGGTGAATGCACGCAATGCGGTATAACACCACCTGAGAAGGGAAGGAAGCGCTAACCCGTACGAGGGAAACTTAAACACCATGCAGAGTAAGACAGCACAGAACAGGAAGACACACGCCACACGATGTCACATACTCTCAGATCCAAGCAAAGCTGGACTCCTGGAAGCAGAGGGTGGCCCTGCAGTTAACAAGGGCAGGGGTGAAGGGGGGAACAGGGGATGCCGGTCAAGGGTACGAAGCTGCAGTCACCCAGGTAGAACGGGTGCCTCCCTGGCTTACTGTACAGCAGGGGATCTGTGGCAATGGCTCAGAGGGCAATCAATATGCTAGTCAGCTGACTTAATCACCCCACTCTACAGATTCAGATAGACCAAAATCACTGTGTATACCTTAAATACATACAATTTCTATTTTCCAAGTTAAGACGACAAAGATATTGAAATAGACCCAGCCATCAGCCTGCCTGGCTTCCTTGTGTTTCACTTCACTGGGTTTCCCGGATTCTGCAGGTTTCGCAAGCAGAAGATTTGGGGCAACCATGCATCAGCAAGTCTGTCAGTGCCACTTCTCCAGCAGTGCAGATAATCACTGTCTACCAGTAAAGTTATCTCTTAATTAAGGACTGTACATTGGCTTTTTAGACACAGTTTCAGTGCACCCTGAAGAGAATGTGTAGAGTGTACAGCATAACTGTCACATATACTGGGAAATTGAAATGCTATGGGATCCACTTCACTGTGATGTTCACTCCACTGCAGGGTCTGAAGCCAAACCCACGATACCTCTGGTGTATGCCCCTCAATGCTGCCTTGAAGGGGCTCACTACAAATATGATGGCACGGGTAAGCTAACAGTAAAAATTCAGGGAAAGATATACCATTAAACAACAGTCAAGGAGAAGCTGAACTGGCTGTATTAATACCAGATAATTAGACTTCCAGGGGAAAAAATTAGCAGGGAGAAAAGGGGACATGACACGACAATAAAAGGGTCAGTCCACAAAGGGGACACAGAGCCCTGAACATCCATGCACCTCCCAATCGAACATCAAAAAACATAAAGCAGAAAGGAGAAGTAGAAACAGCCAGAACTGTAATCAGGGACTTCTCAGGAGCAGAGAGAAGCAGCAGCAGATGAGAAGCAGGAAAGCACAAGGCTGAACATCAACAAACACTGGAGTGTGTGTGTGCGTGTGGGGGTTGTGTGCATCTTCCCGCTATGTCCACTGAGCGGGCCCCTTGGCACTGAGCATCTTAATCCAAACGTCAACCTCAGATGAAAGGCACTGGGGCTTCTTGGAGAAATGACAGGTGTTGGGGCTAGAGCAGGGAGAAGTACAAAATCAGCCTGCAACATCGCCATGTAAAATGCACAGGGTACGGTGCAAACACGTTAGGGCAGTTTGAGCACCACAGTAAATCATGTTAGCTCTGACGACCCCGTCACACAAAATTGGGGACCATGAGTCCATACTGCTATAAGCTTAATAAATAAATAAATGACAGAAAGGGGCCGCCCCCCTCACAGTGGAGCAGCAGCTAATGAACGGAGAAGGAATGATGGAAACAGACAATCCTGGTTGCCACCATCACAGAGGGGCCGACTCAGCTGCAGTCATTAACGGACACCAAGGTTGACTGGTAGGGTCTGACCATGAACCAGACACTGGTACAACCCTGGGACGCCTCCCCACAAAGCATGATCAAAGGGGAATGATGGCTTTAAGGCGAGTACACCTGGGCGACAGCCCCAACAGGCGTGGATCAAGTGTCCCAGGACACAGGTGAGGGAGGTGACATCACAGGCACCCAGAGGAGCACAGCACCGCTTCTGAGTCTGGCCATGAGGATAAATCAGAGGACCAGGTTCATGGCCACCCTGGACAGCATGTGGCCCAGGCTGGAGAATACAAGTGGTGGGCGTTCGGAGAGCTACTCCTTCATCCTGTATCAGCATGCCTGGGTCCGAGTCCTCGCTCCACTACTGATCCCAGCTTCCTGCCCACGCACACCTTGGGAAGAAGGTGGTGGTGGCTCACGGATGTGGATTGCTGCCACACACGTGGGAGATCCAGACTGAGTGCCCAGCGCCTGGCTTCAGCCTGGCCCGGCCCTGGGGGTTGCAGACATGTTGGGAGTGAAACAGCAGATGGGGGCACTTTCTCTCTCTCTCTCTCTCTCTCATAAAATAAAAATTAAAGCCATGGAAAGCATGACACACAAAGCAACACTGAGCAGAATGAGGATACAGGATGCACACGTGTCCCTGGCCAGGCGCTTGGGCCAGAGGGGACAGTGAAATCAGAATGTGGCCCACACGCTGGGTGAAAACGTTCTTCCACTGTTAATCTCCCAAGGAAGGGTTCCTGCTGGCCAGGTGAAGAGTCAGGGAAACACGCCGACTGTTTAAGGGTGAAGTCATCTCGGAAGGTTAAGAAACAGCCTCATTGTGACGAGTATCTGTATGGAGAAGCAGTGTGTACAAGTAAAAGCCAAGGGCCCAGTGCGATAAAATGATCATAACTTGGGAATCTAACTGAAGATGTATATGAGTTATTAGTTCTTTCCTGCAACTTTTCGGTAACATAGGAATTTCAGGCACTTTCCCAAAAATATCGTTGAAACTATCGTCTCCCTGTTTCTCAGCACACAACCTGGCTATGAGTGCTCCAAGACACGGCGCTTAAGAGCAACAGGGAATTCTCACCTGGATGCCCAAAGGTTGGTTGATTTGTTTATCTCATCTTTTGAAATCTGTTAATTATCTCAGTGTGGACTGTTTCCCTCTGATTGTTTCTCCCCAGTTCCAGGGGGAATCCCATCAAGTCTTGTCTAATTTCAGGAGTTTCTTCAACGCACAGTTCTAAACGTTTATGTTACTCTACTGCTTTGTTCTGCCTTTGCTGGCTGCCCCACCTATACACAACCTCACCACCTCTGCCCATCTATTCACCACCTTCTCATCCATTTCATTCATTCATTTTTTTCACTTTCTCCTTTTCACTTCCATTTTCCAGGGCATCCACTCGCTCTGCTGTTCCTTCTGACTCCGTCTTCATTCTCTGTTTCCAGAATGCTCTCCTGACGCGTCTCTCAGCTCCTTTCCTACCTCTATTTTCTAACTGTACGTCTTTTCTTTTTAAAATTCCTCCCAGGTCTTGCACAACTGCCTTCCTGTAGCTTATACTGAAATAATGAATTTATCGCTTTTCTAGGATGCTCCCTCTCTCTCTCTCTCCAAACTTCCAGTATGTTCATTTTCTTCCTTTTTTTAAGTTCTGCCTGATGTAAGATCATATTCCCTTCTTCCCCAAGTTTAGATGAGGTGGATTTTCCTGATCCGATAGGAGAAAGTTCCTAATAACATGGGGACAGGCCAGGTCAGCTTTCCCAGGTGGATTCTCTCTGTAGCCACTTAATTACTCCTCACAATTAGGTCCAGAACCTTTGCAAACTCAGGAAGCATCCGCGGCTCCAGCTCTCTGCCCCAGTCCCAGCACGCTGCAGCGCTCACGACCCCCAAGGCTGCGCTCTCTGGGGTCCAGGTTGTCGACGTTATCATCATTCGCCATGACAGCAGTGGCTGAGACCTCGGTCCCTGGTAGGGTGGGGTCTCCCTTCTGACCTCCACCACCTGAAACCCCCCTCTCCTGTCCTGCTCAGCTGGGTGTCCGTTTCCTACATCCCCCCGCAGTTCATCACTCTCACCCACACGGTAACGTGGGAGGGCCCAGCTCGCCACCTGCTCTCAGGTGCGCCCGTGCAGGCCTGAGCTTACTCATACAGTGAGTGACTCCACATGCCCTTTGGTTTCCACAGTGGTCAGCAGCTCCCTTTTACCTCCCATCTCTCCCCAACACCAGGAGGTCCTGGGGCTGCTTCCAGGGCCTCTGGGGTCTCTGCATCACATGGCTGGCCACGGGGACTCCGCATCACGTGGCTGGCCACGACATCTCTGAGCTTAGTTCTCAGGAGTTCAGACCTCAGTGAACAACTGCTCTGCCGCTGGGTGTGCTCCCGTAAGGCACTTCCGGATGGTATGCAGCAAAGGACAACGAAGAGACACCCTGTGGTCCTGGGGGTCTCAGAGCGTCACGACGGCCACCAGCAATCCATAAACGTAAGGCAACTTCAATCCAGGCCCTATGGGGGTCTTCCCAGGAACCAGACATGAACATTTTGAAGTTCATATAGACGAACAGCCACGGCACACTTGAAGAAGAAAATCCACATGGACGGCCCTGCCCTTGCCCGGCTGGTAAAGCTCACCATGGGGTCACCATCATCAAAACAAAGCAGTACCGACTCCAAAACAGACAACCAAGAGAGCAAGACCGAATGGGTTCCAAAAACAGAATCGCAGGTCCACAAGAACACTGAAAGCCAATAAAGTTTGCTCTGCGTCTTCGAGCCATATGCAAAGTGAATTCTGGATGATTAATGCAGGCATGCAAAAATACAATTAGAAGGAAATTTAGAACACTTGTGTGACTGCTGTGACGATGACCACATTAACTGAGAGAAAAGAATTCAGGAACTGTAAACAGAAAAACTAAAGGACCTGCCTACGTGAAAAGTGTGGCACAGTGGCTAGGCCACCACCTATGAGGCCGGCATCCCATACAGGAGCCACGGTTGGAGTCCCAGCTGCTCTGCTTCCCAACCTGCACCCTGCTAACGCACCTAGGAAAGCAGCAGAGGATGGTCCAAGCACTGGGGCCCCTGCCACCCACCACCCACACAGGAAAGCTGGATGGCCATTTGGGGAAGTGAACCAGTGGATGCAAGAGCCCTCCCCCTCCCCCTCTCCCTCTCTCTCTCCCCCTTTCAGACAGATAACAGTGTTGGGATTTCCTACATGGCGAAAGACACCAACGATTAAGCTACATGAGAAAATAATTTGTAACATATAATAAAGTAGACACTGAAATTAAGATCAAACGAAAACAGTATCTTTTTCTTCTATCAGATTAATAAAAATGTTTGGTCTGCTGACAGCACATGCTGCAGGAAGTGGGAGGGAGGGTTCTCATGCAAGAATCCTATAAGTGGGACTTCTCCCATCCTTTATGGAAATTAACCCAGCAATGCCTAAGAATTTCACCTCTCAGTATTCTTTCACAGCCATTCCACTTTGGAGAATTTATTCTCAGAAACAAGCCGGCATCTCAGGATAGATCACCAGCACTGTCTGTGACGACACAGAGCTGATACAATCAGAACTCCCCAGCAGTAGAATAAGTGACTACATTGTAACAATTCATCCTATGGACTACTACCCAGCCATAAAAGGAATCGGTTAAAAAATGATCACAACAAGTTGGGAGTATTCATTAGACAATAAAGAAAGAAGCCAACAAGTAATGTGGGTGGAAGAATCCCAATTTTGCAGGTTTTTTTTTTTTTTTCAAGAAAAGAAACATATTTTGTGTTTGTAAAGCAAAGCTTGGAAGGATGACATTAAACAACTGTGGTGATACTGGTTACCTCTGGGTTCAGAATTGCAATAGAATAAAGCATATTTTTATATATATCTTTGTGTTGTTATTGCAACTAGTATATATTGCTTTGGGGATATGAAAAAATCCAGCACAGTTGGTGTTAGAGGAAAACACACACACACACACACACACAGAGAGAGAGAGAGAGAGAGAGAGAGAGAGAGGGAGGGAGGGAGGGAAGGAGGGAAGGAGGGAAGGAGGGAGGGAGGGAGAGAGGCAGCTCCCAATGAGTCTGTCTTTACAAACACACATAACTGGCACTGCGCATAGCTCACAAGGTACCTGCTCATCTCTGGTGTCCTGGCCATCACAGCAAGTAATGCAGTCGCTGGATTACAGCTAACTGTGCAAGCCCCCAGCTCTGCTCAGTCTTCTAAGCTGTTACCATGGGTCATCCCCACTCAAACACGGGCCAGCCATTCACACATAGGGAAACAGACCCTGCTTCTACCGGGGGTGCTGGCTCACCCTGGGACAAGTCCCTTGCAGGTGGCCCTCAAACGACTGGAACTGCACGGCTCCCCAGCCAGACCTGCCTGCCCAACCCCTACTGACCGCTGCCTGCCTCCGACTTTGCCCCGGCTCCCCCACTCTTCAACGTCCCCGCCACCCCAGTGCCATGCCTGCTCAGACCTAGCGCCTGTCTGCGCCTTCCCAGGCGTGACCTGTGCTCTCCCAAAGGGCCAAGGCCAACGTCTTCACCGCTGGGCTTTATTCTCTCCCCTTCCATCTTGGCGGTTAAATCCAATTGGGAATGTGGCATCTGAAGTCAGAGCAACTGCGCTCAATGCCACTGCATGGCCAGGTGACCCTGGGTCAGTTATCCCTTCACCTCAGCTCACCCAGCAGAAGCTGCCAAGAACTGAGAGAGGCCAGGAACGGAGCCAGACCTCTCACAGCTGTGCGGCAGGGCAAGCCAGGAACCCAGGCCAAATTCGATGGGCTGAAAGTGGCCAAGGCCCTGAGCACCAGGAGACGGGGCTCCCCTGGTCACAGAGGATGGGTTACCCCACGGAGACACTCACCTTCCCATGCGGCTCAGTAAGTGCTCAGCAGGGTACTGGTTTCTTAGCAATGATATTTTTCCTAAATAAATGCACCCCCTCTCTGGCACTTTAACTCACCTCTCCATGACTTATAAGCCCTACCACAACGTAAAGCCTATGTTAACAGACAGTATGTGTGGAGAAGAACGGCAAAACAAAGTCTGTACATGTTCAGCGCGGATGCCATTTCTTCCCTAATATTTTCAATCCAAGATTGGGTGGAATCCACAGATGGGCCCACTACATTCTGTGCTGAAGGAATTTCAAAGGTGCCCGTTGCACATTAAGTCTGAAGACCGAGCCCATGAGAAAACAGACATAAAAGCGGGAGGGAGGGAGAAGGCCACCCCCGCCCCGAAGCAAAAAAAAAAGGTATATTAAAATCCCTAAGATGTCAGCAGCGTTTGTTGGGTTCATTGCTGCTCCCCACAGCCTAAGAGGAAAGAGGGCCCAGAGCAGAACTCTGTGGAATGACTCTGAATCTCGGGAAGTTTGGAACCAACAGCTCATGGCTGTTGAACACAATGACACTGCAGATGCAAGGGGAATTAACTGCTTTACCTATCTGTCCAACGCGTTCACAGCTGTGCGTTACCTATCTGCAAAACGTGGTGCAAGTGCATTTGTCACATATGTGGCTTTTCTATGGTGTCCAATGTATGAGTCTTATTAAACACACACACACACACACACACACACACAGTTCCCTGCACACCCTTGAGAGGGTCAATGCCATGGCCAAGGCTAGGAGTCTGGAGCAGCCGGGAGTGCCGCTAACTCAGCAGGCTGCCACCTGTAGGCTGCTCCCAGCACACAGGAACCTCTGCCTGGCAGACAGACGTGCAAACAATGCACGCTCAGCAGCGCTGAAGCCGAGGCACAGACGCGTGCAGCCTGTGCACGCCGAGGATCTGACTCGGGCTCCCGCCTGCTCTGTTACCTGAACCCCGGGAGCTCTGACTGCATCCTGCTCAGCTCCTGGGGCCTCAGCCCCGGTCTGAAAGATACCCTGAAGATTCATACCCCCATCAGCGTGAGCCACACACCTGGAAGGATCAGCGTTCCAGCGCCAGTTCTACTCGGCTCTCTTAAAAACCAAGCTAGGAACTTGATAAATAAATAAAGCTGGGCTTGTTTTAATTTCAAAACCCATGCGCAAATGGCAACACTCATTACAAAGGCCTGGTTTGGATGTGTGGGGAGGAATGAACACACCCGGAGCCGACAGGTTACAGCTCGGCGCCGCCTCCGACGGCGGAGTCCTCGGAGCCGGCGCCTCTCCGAGTATCTGCTCCGCAAACTCCTTTCCCGTTCCCATATGTCCATTTTTCTATTAATACAGGAGAAAAGCAACTTGCAGGAAAACGCTACGAAATGCCAACTATTAACTCTTGGAGACCATCGCTTCTCCAGCAGAGAGAACCGGTCACCCCCGCGGGCTGCGGCTCGGGAAGCACGCCCCCGGCCCACGCAACGCGGTGCGGGTGACTGGGGCACAAGACGTCCCCGCCGCGGGCTGCGGCCGTCACCAAGGAGACGCGCGCGGACCCACAGCTCCGCCCTGGGTTCGGATCCCGCCTCCCGCCTCCGACAAGGCAGCTCCGCCGGCCAGGCCGGGTCCCCGCGAGTGCGGGGTCCCCCGGAGGCAGGGCAGCCCCGGCGAGGCGCGGGCCCCTCGGCCGCACGCCCCGGCCGTCGCCCACCCTCCCGAGGCGCACGGCGAGCGCCGAGCTTCAACCCGAAGCTCCAGGAAAAAGTAACTGCGGAGGTCGGCGCTGTGGGAGAGGGCGCGCGCGGGGCCGCAGGCGCGCGGGTCGCCCCGGAGTTCTCCTGCCCGGAGTTTCCAACTGCAGCCCGCGGGGCCGCCGCTGCGCCCTGGGCGCCGGCGGGGAAGGCCGGGCGGCCGCAGCGCCCCTCGCCCTCGCCCGGAGCCCCGCGCCCGCCGGGCCGCAGACACTCACCGAGAAGCCTGCCCAGAATGGGCAGGAGTGGCGGACGCGGGCCGAGGTGGTGAGCGCCAGCGCGGCGAAGCTCACGGCCACGATGAGGCATCCGAGCGCCATCTGCGTGGCCCCGAGCACCAGCACGATGCGGGAACGGCCCGGGCACTCGCGCAGGCGGGACAGGCTGCGGGGCGGCGCGGCGGGGCGCGGCGCGCGGGGGCCGCCGGCCGGAGGCATCGCGCCGGGCGCCCGCACGCCTCTCCCGGCTCCCTCCCGGCCCGACGCGCGCCGCCGCCGCCGCCGCTGCTCACTGAGAGTCCGGGGCAAGTTGCGCCGGGGACGGGGACGGAGACGGGCTCCCCGCCGGCCGCGGGGGCTGCGGCGGCCGCGCGCCGGGGGCGGGCCGGGGCGGGCGGGGAGCCGGGTGCCCGCAGCCCCCGCCGGTGCCCGCGCCCATGCCGCCGCCGCCGCTCCGCAGGGCCGCCGCGCCGCCTGCCCGCCCGCTAGCCGGCCGCGCCGCGCTGCGCCCTCTCCCGCCCGCCCCGCGCGCTCCCCGGGCCGAGAGCGGGTGCGAGCGCGGCTGCCGCCGAGCCGGGCGCGAGCTCCGCCGCTGCGCGCTGGGACCGGGCTGGAGCGGGAGCCGGGACCCCGGCAGGGGGCGCGGAAGAGGGCGCAGGTGCGGTCCGAGCGCTGGGCCTCGGCGCTCCCGTCTCCGCGGGCGGCGGCGGCCGCGGGGCTTGGGGCAGAGGAAGGGACCCGGGCGCGTCCTCGGCGAGGGCAGCGGCGGGCGGCGCGGAAGGGGCCTGGGAGCCGGCGGAGCCTGCGGCCGGGCCGGGGTGGGCGCGCGCGGCGGCGCGGAGGCGGAGAATTCCGAGCGCCGGGCCCCGAATTGGCCGCGGGCAGGAGCCCGGCGCCGGCGCCGCAATCCGAGCGCCAGCGTGCTGCCGGCCTGCGCTGCGGGACTCTCCCAAGCCGTCCGCGGAGAGCTCGGCTAAGACGTCCCCAGGTCACGCGCGGCCGCTGCACGCCCGCCTTTCGTTGCAGGGCTTTAGGTGCACGTCAAAAGTTTGGACCGTTAAGAAATTTCACAAAACGATTCTAAAGGGACAGCATCATAAATAGCCCCCGAAGCCCCCGCACGCGCTCTTGCCGACACATTTGGGGGGTAGGGGGTAACTGGCCTTGGCTTTCCTGGAACGCCAGGGAAACTTGGCGGTTCGGGCTGCCCTACGCTGCGGTGGCGCTGAGACTTCCCGTGCGGGAGGCGCCGCGCTGCCCCCCACCCCGGGCCCGGGAGCTTGAGGAGTCTGCGGGGATCCCACCCAAGTGGCGGAGGTCAAAGGAAAGGGGGAAGGGCGGGCGGCTTCCCCGGGCCTGGGAGTCCTCTGCTGGGCACCGGCGGCCCGCGGTGTATCCCTGAGGGCTGTCGGAGGCCGGTGCTTGGAATTTCCCCAGCGGGGCTGGACAAGCTTTCTATTAAAATGCAAATTCCCCTTGGAGGGGCCGCGGCTCAAGCCTTTATCAGCCGACACCTTCGCCCGGCTGGGATTTATTTTCCAATTTAGCGGGTTGACCACGGGATGCACGGGAGGAGGGGGTTTCCGCAGATGAAGGGGTGACCCGGGAGTGCTGGCCGGTGGCCAACACGGCCTTCTCCGTTCTTTATCACGCACCAAGCCTCTGGCTGGCATTGTTTAGAGCGCGCCAGTACAAATTCCAATTTCCTGGAGACGTTTTCTACCTCGAAATTCGCAGAGCTGCACTTTTTAAGGGCTTGAAACAACAGCAAAGCATGATCCTGGACTGGCAGGAAATTAGATTCTCGTTGTCATCACCTCCCGGCTCATTCACTCTCCCGACAGAAGTTTATTCGGGCTCTGAGATCCAGAGGTTCTCGGATAGTCTGTGAACAAAACAGAGGCTGCCTGTGCCTTCCAGGGCCCCACAGAGAAACAATCGGCGACGTCTACGGTTTACCGACCTTGCACACCGTTCAAAAGATGCCCTGGAGGAGGCTGATGTGGCGCCGCAGGTTAAGCACCACCTGCAACATCAGCATTCCGTATCGCCAGGCTGCTCCACTTCCGACTCAGGTCCCTGCTGATGCGCAGGGGAGAGCAGCAGAGGACGACCCCTGCCACCCACTTGAGAGGCTGTGATGGAGTTCCTGGCTCCTGACTTGCGGTCGTTTGGGCAGTGAACCAGCAGATGGACCCTCTCCCTCTCCCCCTCCCTCTCCCCCTCCCTTTCCCTCTCCCCCTCCCTCTCCCTCCCCCTCTCCCCCTCTCCCTCTCCCTCTTCCTCCCTCCCTTCTCTCTCTCCCCCTCCCTCCCTCTCCTCTCCCTCTCCCTCTCCCTCCCCCTCTCCCTCTTCCTCCCCCTCTCCCTCTTCCTCCCTCCCTTCTCTCTCTCCCCCTCCCTCCCTCTCCTCTCCCTCTCCCTCTCCCTTTCCCTCTCCCTCTGTGTGCCTGTCTCTATGTGTACCTCAGCCTGTCAAATAAGAAATTTTAAAAAAATTTTTAAATGTACTAAACATTTACTATGCACCAGACACTGAGTTTATGAAAACAAGCAAAGTCAGAAGTCTCTTGGACCTTGGTATTGATTTTCAGTCCAGTGGGGAGACACAGCCCACAGGAAACTGTTCCCAGGCCAAGTACAAACCGGCTCACTGCTACGGAGGGTAATACACAATGCACCTGCCCCCCCCCAAAAAAAAAGATAAGGAGATTATAAAAGCTTTCTCGGCACAACATGGGAAATGGGTCGAGGGTACCCCGGTTGAACATGGAGCATTCAGAGGCTGTTGCTGTTTGGTACGAGGTGACTGTTTGATAAGAAGTCTTCTGGGATGAGGACACAGTAACCCAGTACCCGGCCTTGTGATGGAACCACTGGCCTCTCCCTGGGAGCAAGGAGATAAGCCAGACTTCCCTCTGGTTTCAAGCACCTAGAAACCCCAACCCTGAATTTGGATTAAAGTAATTCTGAATTGCCCAAGATGCTCGGGGCTGGTAAAGGCACTAGGAGCTCCTCTCTGGAGAAACATAACGTCTTCCTAGGTTTTAAAAGCTCACCATTCCTTAACTTCCTCAACTTGATAAAGGGCAAGCAGGTAAAATCCTAGAGCTCACCTTGCAGTCAATGGTGAATGACCAAATGGCTTTCCCCCAAGATCAGGAATTCGGAAGGATGCCTACATTCACCACTGCTACTCAGCACTGAACCAGAAATTCTAGCCAGAGCAATTAGACAAGACCTAATCAATGAGAAGACATACCATGTCCATGGAAAGGCAGGTAATAAGATGTCAGCACCCCAAATGCTGTATGGATTCAATGTAGACCCTATGCAAACTCCAGAATTCTGTTTTGTAGAAGTGCAAAAGTCAATGCTAAAATTCATGTGGAATTGCAAGGAGCCCCCAAATAGCTGAACAGACTTTCGGGAAAAAAGAACAAATTTGTAAGACACTTGCAGACTTCAAAACTTAGAACAAGGCTATTAATTATCAAAATGGTATGGTGCCGGCATAAGGGTATAAATATAAACATAGACCACTTGAATAGAATTGAGGATCCATAAATAAATCCATACATCTAGGCCAAATGATCTTTGACAAGGTGCCAAGTGTATTTACTGGATAAAGAATGGCCTCTTCAACAGATGGTGTTGGGACAACTGAATTTACACATGTGAATGAAATTGGATCTCAACTGCATATCATATATAAAATTAATTTGAAATATATCAAAGACCTAAATATAGGAAAAAATCTATACAACTTTTAGAAGAAAACATAGGTGTAAGCTTTTATGACATTGGATCTGGCTGTGGGTCTTAGATTTGACAAGCTCATAAGTGACACAAAGAAAAATAGGTAAGTCATATGTCCTTATAATTTTTAAAAATCTGTTCATCAAAGAACACTATCAATAAAATGGAAAAGATATGCTACAGAAAGAAATATTTGCAAAGCACTTACATGACTAGGGATTCATATCCAGAATATATAAAGAACACCTACAACTCAACAACAAAAAGACATCCTGATATAAAAATAGGCAAATGACTTGAATAGACATGTCTTCAAGGAAGATAAACAAATGGCCTATGAGTACATGGGGAAAAATGCTCATAATTGGTCATTAGGGAAATGTAAACCAGAACCACAATGTCACAACACTTCACACCAATTATGTTGGTTATTATTTTATAAACAAACATGCACAAGCCAGAAAATAACAAGTGGTGGCTATTCAGCCTGTGCATTACCGAATATCATTCATCTTAAACAAGGAGGAAAATTCAGAGATCCACTGCAGCATGGACAAAGCTGGAGGACATCACGCCCGGCAGGAAAGGACAGTGTTCCGGCTCCACCCACGAGAGGAAGCTGGAGTCCGCACACTCACAGAGGCAGAGCGCAGAGTGGTGTTGCCGGGGCTGGGGGAAGCAGGGAATGAGCAGCTGGTATTCAGCAGGTACAGAGCTTCGTCGGGACACGTGAGCAAAGTCTGGATGTGGGTGGCAAGTACGGTTGTACATCCACGTAAGCTGAACCTCACGCTGTGGAACTGCACGCCTGAACATGGTTCAAGTGGTAAATTCCATGTTATGGACATTTTTATCATGATAAAAAAACAATGAAACACCACTTCACTTCCCCAAGATGGCTACAATAATTTTAAAAACTTGGAGAGGACGTGGAAAAACTGTAACACTGGTACATGGCTGGTGGGAACCCAAAATGATGTGGATGGACAAGTCTGGCAGGCCCTCCAGAGTAAGCATTAGCTGGTGACCCGGTGACTCCCTCCTAGGTGTGTACCCAACGGAACCCAAGGCAGTGACTAGAACAAACCGCCATCCACCGGCATCCTCTGGTTGTCACTGCCGACCCCGGAGCATGTTTGTGCAGTGAGTATAATTAGAGGGTTGCAAGCATGGAGAAATCCCGGGACACCGGTGAGCAATAATGCATGTATGAAATGGTGACTTGTCTCTGTCTCTTGGGCTTCAGATGTCTATGTCATTACCACCAGCATAATTAAAGGACCACTGAGTGCAGGAGGGGAGATCTAATTTTGATAGGCCCTTAAATACTTACTACTTCATGGGTTTTGTGATGAGATTTAAATTAGATCGTGAAAATGGAAAAGGATTTTGCAAACACGAAAGCACTCTGTGAATGCTGGGTGACTTATCCCATTAACGGGCAGCTCCTCGCTGACGGCCACACAGGCTGTCACGCCCGTCGCCCTCTGATGCACCTGGCCCAGTCCGTCGCCCTCTGATGCACCTGGCCCAGTCCTGAGCACACTATTCAGCTCAGTCCTGTATCCTAAACTCGATGTGAAAATTGAAGTTTTTGACCCTCCTGAGCTAACACTGACTACAAGCTTGTGAAATACCCCTGAGAAATAAATGATGCTGGGTTCCCCGGGAAGGGTAATGAGGCTAAAAAGAAAGTTCCAGTTAGGTTAACTCAACTTGCGTTATTAAATCAGGTTATTAGAACCCTCCATATTGTAATGATTTCATTAGAATAAGTAGTTACTCACATTCACACACACTGACTCAAGCAAAATTATATATGAAAGAAATGTTTTGCCTTTAGGGAAAAACTATCAAAATTATGAGCCAAACCACATGAGATTTGATCATTCTCATCCATCAACCGAACGGAAAATAATGGAGCAAAATCTGTCATTTGGTTTTGAAGGATGAGAGTCACCTTCAACCGGAACGCCTCCACTAACTTTTTTTTAAGTAAGAAACAAAAAGCATTGCTCACAGATAAATGTTGGAAAGCTCTAGAAAAATCAGCATTAGGACTCACTAATCTTCAGCGTCCAGCCTGTGACTGATGGATGGGCCCCGCATCTGCATGGCAGCAGCAGGAGTGGGGGCAGCGGCGACTCCCGAGGGACAGCTGGGCCTTCTGCATGCCGATGGCATGACCCAGCTCTTTCTCCACTCTCTGTGCCAGAGGAACCCTGGCTTTCCACTGTGTTGTGTTAAAAGGCAGAGCGACACAGAGGAGGGGGAAGGAACGGAAGGTAAGAGGGAGAGAAAGAGAGACAGAGAAAGAGAGATCTCCCATCTGCTGGTTTACTCCCCAGATGAAATGGCCACCACAGCCAGGTCTGGGCCAGGCGGGAGCCAGGAGCCAAGTACCACATCCTGGTCTCCCAGATGGGTAGCAGGGGCCGAAAGACCTGGGCCATCTGCTGCTCCCTTTCTGGGCACGTAGCAGGAAGCAGTGTGGAAGCAGAGCGGCTAGGATCCACATTGGCACTCCAAAACGAGATGCAGGCATCGCCAGGGCCTCTTAAGCCACTGGACCACAGCACTGGCCCCGGGCCTTGTATTTTAAGCTTCTGAACAGAAGTGGGCAATTCTGCTGAGAATGACCTTCCTCACCTTCTATGCAAACTGTACCCCTCCTTTAGGTCTCTGCTCACACCCCAAAGGCAGGGCAGTAGCACTGTTGGGCACAGACGCCGGCATCTCACTGCCTCACTGCTGTGGGACAACCCTCAGCCCCACTTCCTGACGAGGGTAACAACAGTGCTGACCTTAGGAGTTCCTGGTGAGGATTCAATGAATTCGTTTATCCAGAGCACTTGGGGCAGCACGTGCATGCAGCGAATGCTAAGTGCCAGTTGCTCACTATTACTCTGTCCGCTCTCTTATTTGAAGGAATTTCTGTGAAGTCCAGCTTCTCCAGGCCTTTGCCAGCAAAACAAGTTAGATCAGAAAAGAGCAAAACATGGCCAACGCCCACAGGGTCCACAACCACAAGATGAAGTTGGGTTGGGGCACCGAATGCTAGAGCAGTGAGATTTCACACTGCTGGTGGAGTCAGAGCAGGAAACAGATGTTCTGCGGAGGGGCCCTAGTGTTAGGAAGCCTCTTCCAGGCCAGCACAGGGGCAGCAGGCCAGGCTGTTTTGTCAATTTCAGTGTAATTACTTGGAGAAGAGAATTCACAACAGGTTTTCTCTTTCAGTTCCCCATCATGCCCAGAATAGTACCTTATTAGAATCCAAGCTACAGTCAAATTTTTTTGAAATTCAAGAAAGAAGTTGTATGTTTCATTGTCCTGGCATTTCATGCACTTCTTCTGCAGATCTCTATTAGATAATCCTTTGTAGAAGGCACGGGCACCTCAGACCCTGCATCAGTCTTCATGTTTCTTAGGAACTAATTCCCTCCACTAACAGTCATTACTGTAAGGCCTTTATTGGTTTCAGTCCTCCAATTATATAATTATTTCAATATCCTGGGTCTTAGCCTGTCTGTGTTGCTCTAACTGAACATCACAGACTGAGAGATCCACTAAGAATAAAGCATGGTCTGGCTCCCGGCTCTGAAGGCTGGGGAGTTCAAGGTCAGGCAGCCACGCCTGGTGAGATCTTCGCTGCTGGTGGGGACTCTGCAGCGTCCCTGGGCAGCCCAGAGCGTCCCATGTCTGAGACAGAGCATCCTCGCTCAGGTCTCTCCTCCTCATCCAATAAAGCGGCAGCTCCGCTGGCTCAGGGTCCACCACTGTGGCCTCATTGAACCCAGCCCTTCCCCAGTACCACGGCTGGATTAGGCTGCCGGCTTCTCAGTGAGGGTTAAGCTTCCGCATGAGTTTTGCTGGGAGTTTTCAAATCATGGCACCTTCAGGTAAGTGGGTAAACTAAAGAAACCTCAGAAATCACTTAGTGGTTTAAGTGTGGGGTCTGGACCGAAACTCTCTGGGAGGGTCCAGATGTGAGTTTAATGGCCCTCTAATCTGGCCAGCGCCGCAGCTCACTAGGCTAATCCTCCACCTTGCGGCGCCGGCACACCGGGTTCTAGTCCCAGTCGGGGCGCTGGATTCTGTACCGGTTGCCCCTCTTCCAGGCAAGCTCTCTGCTGTGGCCAGGGAGTGCAGTGGAGGATGGCCCAAGTGCTTGGGCCCTGCACCCCATGGAAGACCAGGAGAAGCACCTGGCTCCTGCCATCAGATCAGCGTGGTGTGCCGGCTTCAGCGTGCCGGCCGTGGCGGCCGTTGGAGGGTGAACCAACAGCAAAGGAAGACCTTTCTCTCTCTCTCTCTCACTGTCCACTCTGCCTGTCCAAAAAAATTTAAAAAAAAATGACCCTCTAATCTGGGAGTACATGGACACCCCTTCCTTACTCTTTTTCTACAGGGATTGAGAAGCATTTGATTCTTAAGGGAGGGTATTCAGTGAAAGCATGCCAGAGAGACAAAACCACAAAGCAGATAAAAAATGTATCCCATTATTTGAAAACAATAGACAATTAAAGCAACAATGAAAACAACAGACAGCTGAAAGCAATAGACAATTAAAATAGTAGGAAATGAAAAGGAACAAAAACTATCTAAAACTATATTCAAGAAAATAATCCTGAATTTTTTCTGTACTGGACACTATCAAACCAGAACGGCCTTGACCAAAATACAGTGTGATACAATTCCAGGACTGTGAAGTAACGGAAAAGACATCCTTCATGGATGAGACCAAAAGGACAGGTAGTTTATAAGGGAAATAAAACATCTGACAATAATGAATTGGGCCAGAAAACAATGTAGAAGCATTTTTAAAACAATAAAGAAAAGAAAACATCACTCAAGGATTTTTATATTCAGGTAAACTGAATTTCAGCTAAAAGGTCACAATCATCAATATGGGAGAATTTAGGGAATCTTCTCCCTATAAATCCTTTTAAAGAGTCTTAGTGAATGAATTCCAAACAACCAAAATAATGAGAGTGGCACTGACAGAGGAGGAGAGCATTAAATATCCAGCTCCTTTTAGAATTAAGACTAAATCAGGGGGCCCAGCGCTGTGCAATAGCTGGTAAAGCCTCCGCCTGCAGTGCCAGCATCCCACATGGGCACCGGTTTGAGTCCCGGCTGCTCCACTTCCAATCCAGCTCTCTGCTATGGCCTGAGAAAGCAGTGGAGGATGGCCCATATTCCTTGGGCCCCGGAACCCACATGGGAGACCTGAAAGAAGCTCCTGGCTCCTGGATCCTGGCTTCAGATCGGCGCAGCTCCGGCCATTGCGGCCAATTGGGGAGTAAATCAGTGGATGATGGAAGACCTCTCTCTCTGCCTCTCCTCCTCTCCTTCTCTCTCTGTGTAACTCTGGCTTTCAAATAAATAAATAATCTTTTAAAAATAAGACTAAATAAGGGGGACCAGCGCTGTGGTATAACGGGTAAAGCCGCTGCCTGCAGTGCCGGCATCCCATACGGGCGCTGGTTCCAGACCCAGCTGCTCCGCTTCCAATCCAGCTCTCTGCTATGGCCTGGAAAAGAGTGGAGGATGTCCCAAGTGCTTGGGCCCTGCACCCACGTGGGAGACCCAGAAGCTCTGGGCTCCAGGTTTCCAATAGGCTCAGCTCTGGCCATTGTGGCCATTTGGGGAGTGAATCAGAGGATGGAAGACTTTCTCCCTCTCTCTCTCTCTCTCTCTCTCTGCCTCTGCCTCTCTATAACTCTTTCAAATAAATAAATAAAGGCAGAATTACTGAGAGACAGAGAGAGAGATCCTCCATCTGTTGGTTCACTCCCCAAATGGCAACAATGGCTACAGCGGGGCCCAGCTGGAGTCAGGAGCCAGGAATTCCATTCAAGCCTCCTGTGTGGGTGCAGGGGCCCAAGCTCGTGGACCATCTTCTGCTGCCATCCCAGGTGCATTAGCAGGGAGCTGGATCGGAAGTGTAGCAGCTGAGACTCGAACCCGTGCACATGTGGGATGTCAGAATTGCTGGCAGAAGCTTAACCAGCTGCACCACACCAGCCCCAAAATAGAAGACCCTAAGTGTTTCCACCACACACAGCAAAGTGATCAATGTATTAATTAACTTGTGGTAATCATTTCACATAATCAAATCATCACATCATACATCTTTTTTTTTTTTTTTTTTTTTTTGAGAAAGAGAAAGGTCTTTCTTTTCCCTTGGTTCACCCCCAAAATGGCCACTACAGCCATCGCAATGTGGCCAGCGCGCCATGCCAATCCAAAGCCAGGAGCCAGGTGCTTCTCCTGGTCTCCCATGCGGGTACAGGGCCCAAGCACCTGGGCCATCCTCCACTGCACTCCCGGGCCACAGCAGAGAGCTGGACTGGAAGAGGAGCAACTGGGACAGAATCTGGTGCCTCGACTGGGACTAGAACCCGGGGTGCCAGCGCCGCAGGCAGAGGATTAGCCTAGTGAGCTGTGGCGCCGGCATACATCATACATCTTAAATGTATACAATTTTGTTTACCAATTATACCTCCAATAAAGCAGTAAAGACAAGGATAAAAAAGCAATAAACTAGTAGTTTGCTTACTGATGTCGAGTTAAAGTGAAAACAAATTATTTTGTTTTCTTATAGACACCTAATTACATCAGAAACTAGTAAATGCCTCAGAAAATAAGCGAAAATGAATGTTTTATAAGCTGATAGGAACTGAAAATAAGTGTGAAATCCTCTTTGTAAAAGGTTTGCTTATGCACTTTCATACCCTTATATACATTCTACTTACATAAGAAGTTCAGCATCACCCAGAACTGTGTCAATTTTCAAAATAATTTATTCACTGGAATTTATCACCGTTCATTTTTAAATCACACTCAGTTGTGTGAAACCCTCTAGAAAATAAAAAGAAGTGGCCAATAAACACATGAAGGATGCTTACGAGGCCCGGGAGATGCAGATCCAAACCACACCACATCGCACCACCAAAGCAGCTGCCGCACGATGGACAGCGGCGAGCGCTGGTCAGGCCACGGGACACGGACCTCCCTGTGTGCCGGCGAGAATGTCCCGGCCACCTCGGGACAGTCTGACAGCCACTCGCCACGTTCAACGTTGAGTTACCGTGTGACCCACCAATTCCTGTCACACCTAAGAGAACTGAAAATATTTATCTGCAAAAATTTGCATATGAATATTGATAGCGTGATTATTCGTGATCACCACTCCAAAAGGAATAATCAGTATATCTCTCCATAGATAGTTGGACAAAATGTGGTATTTCGAAAGTAAGGAATGTTTTCGGCCATTCAAAGGACCTAAGTACTGATACGATACAGATGAAGTGTGCAATGCAAGGCTGCATCAAAGAAGCAAGCCGCCACGGCCACACCGACACCACTCCACTGACGCAAGATATCCAGTGGTGGCAAACCCAGAGACAGGAAACAGACTAGCAGCCATCAGTGCTGGGGGGAGGAATGGGACTTCCAGCTGATGGGCACAGGTGTTCTAACAGGGGCAAGCACCTGGTACAGCAGTTACGCTGCCAGTTAGGAGGCCTACGCCCCGTGTCGGAGTGCCTGGGCGCCACACCCAGCTCCAGCCCCCAATTCCAGCTGTCTGCTCTTGCAGACCCTGGGAGGCAGCAGGTGACACCGCACGTGCTGGATCTCCTGCCACCTATACGGGGGACCTGGATTGAGTTCCTGGCCCCCAACTTCAGTCTGCCTCAGCCCTGGACGGTGCAGGCAAATGGGGAGTGAATGAGCAGATGGGAGTTTATCTCTCTGCCTCTCTCTCTCTCTCTCCCTCTCAGACTTTTTTTAAAAAAATTGATAAATAATAAATAAAATTAGATCATGGTTACAGACACAAAACTCTGTGACTACAGCAAAAACAATCGTACACTCGACAAGCGTGAATTTTATGGTATATGAATTATGTTTCAGTAAGGCTGTTATTTCTAAAAAGACCAAATGACTGTCACAAAGGAAGAATACTGTGTATGGTTATATGCTCTGAGTGTAGACAGTTGGGCTCTTTTGCAAAAAGGGTTGAATGGGGAGAACACATGCAAAAACTGAACTGTTTTTAGCAATTAACATTGGTGGCAGTATTAGGCCAGTGAGATACCTGGCATAGTGTGGGATTAGGCAAACAGAGATATAAGGTAGTCAGTCTCCTTCTACCACCCCTGTGTTCTCCCGGGCCAGGTTCTCAGGGTAGAAGGAGGAAGAGATGGAATAAGAGGGGTCTTCAGAAAGTCCATGGAAAATGCATATTATGCAAAAAGTATGCATAGATTTGAAATTATTTTTCCATCAAAATGAATGTATCCTTTAATCCCATTGTTAATGAACTTTCTGAAGTACTGTCATATAGGCTAGGTTACATAAAATGCTGGTACTCCTGACTTGGAAGTAGGGTAGCTATAGCTGTATGAATTCATGAGATGTCTTATCTATCTGTGTTGCTAATTCTATGTGTGTATGTGTGTGTAGTCTGTGTGTGAGTCTGTGTGAGTTTGTGCATGTCTGTGTGTATATATGTGTGTCTGTGTGTGTGTGAGTCTATGTAAGTCTGTGTGTATCTGTGTTTGTGTGTGTGTATCTGTGTGTGTGGGTATGTATCTGTGTTTGTGTGTGGGGGGGTGTGTTTCTTGGCTTTGTCCACTGAGAAAGCCTAGAAACGGTGACCCATCCAGTAGCAACGGAAGCCCCAAGCACTCAGATGACGGTCTTGCACTACCATTTCTCAGTGAAAGACGTGGCTGATAGAGGGTCTGGATGACACCACACAGCAAACAAGCTGGGAAAGACAACCAGAGCAATGTCACACGGAATGAGTAGCTGACTGCAGATGTTTCTACTTACTAGACATGGAAAATTGTGGGTGTCCATAGGAAATTCATTGTGACATATTCAAATCTATCACAGAAGTTCAAATCCAGTCCATAATGACAGTTTCTGCCCTCAGAGGATAATAGAGAAACACAACTTAACATCTCAAAAACTGGTAGATAGGAAAAAAAAAAGTTAAGAGAGATGGGCATGTGGGCATGTGGTGCAGTGGTCAAGAAGGGGCTTGGAACGCCCACATCCACACCGGAGCACCTGCTCCACTTCCTACTCCAGCTTCATGCTAATACACACTCCAGAAAGCAGCAGGTGATGGCCGGAGTGCTTGGGACCTGCCATCCATATGGGGGACGCAATTGGAGTTGCAGGCTCCTGGCTCTGGCCTGGTCCAGCCCTGGCTGCTGCAGGAATTTGAGGAGTGAACCAGCTCTGTCTTTCCAATAAAATGAAAATAATAATTTATAAAAAGAAGGAAATAAATAAGTTTGAAATGTATCTGGTACTTTCTGTATGAAGTGTAACATTGGGGAACTGGATACAAGTTGAGAATCTCTTATCCTAAATACTTGATTGGCACCAGAGGTGCTTGAGATTTTGAATTTTTTTTGTCTTTTGGAATATTCACATAGATATAATGAGATATCTTAGGGATAGGATCCAAGTCCAAATACAAAATTAATTTATGTCTTATATCTATTGTGTACACATAGCTTGAAGGTAATTTTGTGCAATATGTTTAATAATTTTGTGTATGAAACAAAGTTTCAATGTCTAGAATTTTCCACTTTTGATGCTGTATTTGTGCTCAAGAAGTTTTGTGTCTTGGAACATTTTGAACTTCAGATTTTTAAACTAGGGACAGTCAACCTCTAGTGGTTGTGGGGAAGTAAGTGCCTTTTATCATAATATTTCAAGCAATAGTCAAAAAAGAAGTACTGAATAAGATGTCAATACTTGGCGGCCCAAGTATTGACAGACACCAGCTTTGCGCATCAGTCCTGCCACACAGGAAAAGAGTACATATGAGGTGTGCTTTGCCTCCTGATGAAGGCGCACGTCCTGTATACGCTGCAAAGGAACGGAGCCTGACTCCCGCCCAGTCTCCGGTCCCAGCAGTCAGAGAACGTGAACTTCACCAAGGGGATGCACTAGGCAGACTTCTGACTGCCGGGGGTCCCAGGCTTTCCCACAGATACGCTGTAGGGAACAGGGCAGGGGGGAGGGCAGGGACTGGAGGAGTAAACGAGACTTGAAAAGAATATTAAAATTTTCCAAAAGGGCAAGCATACACTGTGGTGTCCAGGAATTGATGCTTGAGTGCTGAGTCAATCAGGAAGTGAGGGAGTGCTTTCCGTCATCAGAGAGTGACGGCTTCGGAGGGCAAGACAAGGGGCTTTGTCACTGGGATGGGGCACGTGGAGGGAAATCCTGGGCAGTTGGCAAAGTTAAGTCTCCTGAC
Source organism: Oryctolagus cuniculus (assembly GCF_051225735.1). NCBI lineage: Eukaryota > Metazoa > Chordata > Mammalia > Lagomorpha > Leporidae > Oryctolagus > Oryctolagus cuniculus. The sequence continues at coordinate 11,270,395 of NC_142878.1, read as the reverse complement.
CTGAGTGGTGGTTACAATGTGACTTACCTTACAAATAATTTATCCAGTTCTACACTTGATTGGGGTAGATTTCTGTTTCTGTTTTACCCAACCATATAAAGGGCTTTAAAAAAAAAATTATTTGAATGGCAGAGTGACATAGAGAGGGGAGACAGAGATCTTCTATCCACTGGCTCACTCCCCAGATGGCCACAATGGCTGGGTCTGGGCCAGGTCGAAGCCAGGAGCCTGGAACTCGGTCCTGTTCTCCCACATGGGTGCAGGGGCCCACGTACTTGGGTCATCTTCCACTGCTTTCCTAGGTGCATTGGCTGGGAGCTGGGTTGGAAATGGAACGGCCTGGACTCAAACCAGCACTCAAATGGGATGCCAGCATCACAGGGTGGCTTAGCCTGCCATGCTACTACGCCAGCCCATGAAAAGCTTTGAAAACTCTCCCCTCAAGAGCGTGCTTGTTCAGTCCCACAGCAAAGCCTCACGGTCTTGGCTCATCCAAGTTCAGCTTCTGCTGTCATGGCTTTGGTGTGTGCATTGGAAAGCACATTTCTAAACACCTCAATTTTGTGTCTGACATCACCAACAAAGACGTGTGCACGGCTCTCCCGGAATCTGCCTCTGCACGTCTTCATCCATCAGGGAAAGTGGCTGCATATCATATTCCAGATGGTCCCTGACAAGCGGAGGGAGCCGCAGCTGGGAACAGCTCCCTCGGCTTTCCCTCGCCACCTCTGCAGCCTTTCAGATGCTGACAGACGCTGTCTGCCCGCTGCCGATTGATAGCTCTTGGATGTCAACCTCTCTTCTCCCAGCTCTAATCTGCAGCAGATTAGTCAGGACGGGCAGTTGTAAGACATGGTGGGGGAAAAAATTCCGCAGGGTTGGAATCAAAACATCTGGCTGCAGCAGCCACTCTTCGCAGCTCTGTAACCATGGCAGGCACATCGCTGGATGAGTCAGCGCCTCAGCACTGAAAATGCAACATCTGAGGGAAGTTTTAGCAAGGAAGGTTAACTGTGGCTATGTGGTTTTGGAGGTTCACAGTCCTAGATTGGCGGCCCCATTAGCCTGGCGTCTGGTGAGGGCAGTGGGTGGCCAGCCAGGAAGCAGGGGCAGGGGAAGCCCACTGCTCCTCCCTGTCTGCATCTATAAAGCCACCATGATTTACTCACAGGGCTCCATCTCAGCAACTTAAGCCAGTCTAATCGCTTCCCAAAGACCCCCGCTTCAGACAGCACACCACATCTCCGCCCTTGGAGAACCAGCAATCTGCGACTTCAGGACCCAGCCATCTGCGTGACTGCGCAAACTCTCGCCATCCACTTCCTCATCCGGGCAGCAGGGATACGTGGGGATCCTGTGAGCCTTAGAGGAGGAGCTAAACGGAAAAACAACGTGTGAGCTTCAACATCAGACCTGGGAGCTGCCTTCAGCCTCCTCACGCAGCTCATTACTGAGATTTTCTTTCTCTAGGCTATGACCTACAGGAATGAGTCAGTCACATGCATGAGGGTACTTCAACCAGTGCATGGAAACAGAATTTAAAGATAAGTGTGGGAGCCAGCATTGTGGCACAGCAGGTCAAGCTGCCTGCCTGCAATGCTGGCATCCCATCCAAGTGCCAGTTTGAGTCCCGGTGGTTCCACTTCCAATCCAGCTCCCTGCTAAAGCGCCTGGGAAAGCAGCAGAAGATAGCCCACGTTCTTGGGTCCTGTCACCCATGTGGAAAACCTGAATGGAGTTCCAGGCTCTTGGCTTCAGCCTGGCACAGCCCTGGCTGCTGCAGCCATTTGGGGGAATGAACCCGCTGATGTAGGATCTCTCATCCTCTCTCTCTCTCTCTCTCTCTCTCTCTCTCCCTAATAAGTAAATAAATCTTTTTTGAAAATCAGTTTATTCTGGCATGAAAAATAAACTTTGGGAAGTTTTTCCATAGTACACATTTATCATGAATTTTGAAAATTCTATTTATTCTATTTATTTTTATTTGGAAGGCAGAGAGAGAAAGGACAGAGAGGAGACAGACAGAGATCTTCCATCTGCTGGTTCATCCGCGCATGCCTGTAACATCAGGGGCTCTGCCAGGCAGAAGCCAGGAGTTTGGAATTCAGTCCAGGTCTCCCACCTGAGTGACCAGGACTCAAGGACTCGAGCCGTCACCTGTTGCCTCCCAGGATGTGCGAGAACAGGAAGCTGCAACTGGGAACAGAGCCAGGACTCAAACGCAGGCACTCTGATAGGAGAGGCAGGGGTCCCTCACTCTTGTGTGAAGTAGCCTCGTGTCACTGTCCCATCACACATGTGTGCGCTCACACAGACACACACAGCACCTCCGGCGCCGTGGAAGGCCCTGCAGCAGGGCCACCAGGAAGTGGAGGAGCAGACAGGTGCAGTCGAGAACTTGGAAGCCTCAGGGAGTCTCAGAGCCGTCTGGTCCCGAGTGCCACGCTGTGTCCCTGCTGAAGAGCCTGGGGTTCAATGGCAGCTTCCAGGGCTGCCCAGGGTCAGCAAGAAGCCCACAAGATTCCGGCCTCACCCCTGCCTGCTCTGCACTCGGCGTCACCCATTCTGTCCGGGTGCCTTATGTACAGAGCTCCTTCCACAGGTTCTCAAAAAGGCAAGGCAACAACACCCAAACGGTGTGCTCTATTCTCCATTTTATGGGTGAGAGAAAAGACGGGAGACCGTCCAGCCTTATCCTTTAGTGAGGGGAGGATGGGGGCCAGACGTAGTCCGTCCAGACCACAGGTCAGCACCCTTCCCATGCAGAGATGAGCCAGCCGCAGGGCCCCCAGGGGTGGGGGGTGGGGCTGAACGAGGACCCTCCGTCCAGGGCCTAAGGGAACGAGTGAGAGCCGGCTCACCGCCACTCACCAGGCCGGGAACTCTGCGCTGGGGCTTGTCTCTTCTACATTTGCTAATGGCACCAGGAGGCTGCACGCTCCAGCCTCAGCCCCGCCTGCAGCACCACCGAGGCCAGTGCCAGGGTTCTCCTGCTTCTTCCCTTGGTCCCCTTTCAGGAAGTCCTCGTACCAGCCAGGCTTCCCAGAGCTCTGGTGGGCGGGGGCAGACGGGACAGTTTCCGGTGGCGTCCACCAGCAGAATTGTGAGGGCTTTTCCAATGGACTGTGACTTCCAGGTGTGGAAGGACTAGAAGCTGCACTAGCTCGTCCAGGATGCTAGGTGCCATTTAGGAATCACTCCCCGGTGGCATTTTGTAAATTGCAGTGGTGACTTAGTGGAAGGAGGCTGCCCTTTGGTAGATGAGTGTTTCAGGGCAGCAGAGCCGGGCAAGCCCCGTGCTGGTGGCCGACAGCCTGGACTGCCCTGGCTACGTGGGCCCAATGCACAGAGAAAGTTTCCTATTGGAAATGAGACCCAGTTTAATTCTAATTCGTGGAGAAGAGAGGCATCAAGGGTCCTTGGGCAGTCATAGGCTCCTCCCTGTCTTAAAGGAGCACGGTGCTCACGTGGCCGCGCCGGGTCTGTGAACGCTCCCAGAGGGAGATGGTTTTCAGAGAACAGAGGAACGTGTTAGCTTCGCGGCTCCCAGAAGCCCCTTTGAAGGGCGCAAGGCAGGAAGCAGGGGCAGGCTGCGTGACTGATGGAGTGCGATGTTGAAAGATACAACTCACAGGGTTTGAAGGGACCAGGCACTCGTGAGCACACCGATAAGAACCCTGTGCTTTATCGCTGGTCTAACATGACTTCTCCCTAATGTGCAAATGACGCCCCAGGAGACTCAGGGCTGCGTAAACCGGGAGCTGTTAATACTGGCCACCCTGGGCCAGCGCGGCGGCTCACTGGGCTAATCCTCCGCCTAGCGGCACCGGCACACCGGGTTCTAGTTCCGGTCGGGGTGCCGGATTCTGTCCCGGTTGCCCCTCTTCCAGGCCAGCCCTCTGCTGTGGCCAGGGAGTGCAGTGGAGGATGGCCCAGGTGCTTGGGCCCTGCACCCCATGGGAGACCAGGAAAAGCACCTGGATCCTGGCTCCTGCCATCGGATCAGCGCGGTGCGCCGGCCGCAGCGCGCCGGCCGTGGCGGCCATTGGAGGGTGAACCAACGGCAAAGGAAGACCTTTCTCTCTGTCTCTCTCTCTCACTGTCCACTCTGCCTGTCAAAAAAAAAATACTGGCCACCCTGGTCCATTAAATCTTCAGACCTCATGTCAGATGTTCGCTTGCCACTCTCCCTGATGGAGAGTTTATTAAATATGATTTCTCATCCCTTTTATTCTCGCCCAAAAAAATCTTTCAAAAAAACCCAGCAACTTTACCAAAAGATTCGGGCAAAGCTGTCTGTGCTCCATGGGGCTGCGGCAAGTCAGTTTCTTCAGAATAATTGATTTCCTTGAGATCCTGCGATCTTCACCACTCAGCTTCAGGCGGCTGCTCTGAGGGGGAAAGGCTGGTGCCGGAAGGCACCTGTGGTCTGCCCACCCTCACCTGCTCCTCCCCCTCCAGGGGGAAGATCAGACCACTCTGGGACTCCCCAGAAGACCTGCTCAAGTCCTAACCCTTGGGACCTTGAATGTGACCTTATTTGAAGATGGACACGGCAGGGGTGGTCGGTTGGGAGGAGGGCACTAGAGTGGGCCCCAATCCAAAACGACTGGCGTCCTTATGAGGAGATGCACAGGTGCCTCTTCAAACCCAGTGGTGCGTCCACATGCCAAGGAACACCAAGGCTCGCTGGAAAACACAGAACAGAGAGAGGCCAGGGCACACCCTTCCATACAAGCTCCAAAGGGAACATGGCCCTGCCGACACTTTGACTTGGGCTTGGAGCCTCCAAAACTGTGAGACAACAAATCTCTGCTGCCGTTTTAAGCCACACACCTCTGTATCCATGGGCTTCTAATTCAGACTCAACCAGTGCAGATCCAAACTGTTGGGAAAAATCTGCATCTGTACCGAACATGTTAAGACTCCTGTTTTATGATCATCCCCTAAAAAAAGTGTTAACACTATCTACAGGGCAATTACATCACATCAGGCGTTACAAGCATTCTAGAGATGATTTAACGCATATAGGGAGACTGCATGGGTTATGTATAAAGGCTATGCCACTTTATATAAGAGACATGGGTTTTTATACCCACTGGGTCCCTAGCACACTACCCTTGGATCCCAAGGGACAACCCTATGTTATCATGATTGCCCTAGCAGATACGCAACCCTTGCTCCTCTACTTTTTGGCTCTGTGGGTACCCAGGCAAGATGAGAGCTTGCTCAAGCCAAATCTGATCTTTCAAATCCATCTCTCACTTATGGCAAAACCAGGTAAGTCGGTCTCCTGAAAATCCCACAAGTCCGGGTTCACAGCGGGAGGCATTTGTCTTGTTTTCTGCTGCCATGACAGAACATCAGTGCCTGGGGGATGTCTAAAGAAATCTAATTCTCACCATTCCGAGAGCTTAGAGTACCACATCGAGGTGCTGGCATCTGATGCGAGCTGTCTCACTGTGTCTGCCTTCGGCAGAAGGCGAGAGGGCAAGAGAGGGAGGGGACCTAACCCCTTTCATAAGGCAGCTGCTCCTGTGGTAACTGGGCCATCCCTCCACAAGACTAATCCAGTCGAGGGCAGAGCCCTTGCAGCCGCTCACCTCTCCCAGGCCTCACCTCCGAGTGCCGTCGCGTTGAGGATCAAGTTTCCAACAGAGGCTCTCTGGAGGCCTTGCTAAATCCACAGCTTTCCACACTGGGACCCCAAATTCACATCCTTCTCAGACACCAGCTTCGTTCATTGCATCCAACAGCCCCCAATCCTAACTCATTCTCACACCAACTCAAAAACGCAAAGTCCAGAGCCTCACGTACGTCAGACATGGGTGAGACTCGCGGGGGATTCGCCCTGATGCAGACCACCTCCAGCTGCGAGTCTGAAATTCAGCAAGTTCCCTACTTCCCAATGCAATGGGGGGACGGACGTCACCCTTCCAAGAGGGAGCAGGAGGAAAGGAGAGAGGAGGGACAGGCCTGAGTAAGTCCAACTGGGCGAGCACCACCAAGCCTTAAGGCCCCAAACAGTACAGTGTGCCCAGGGCTGAGGGCCCAGGACAAGCACATGCGGATTCTGGCAGGTCAGAGAGCAACCTGGAGCCATTTGTGTGGTTACAGCTCCGTTGCTCACAGTGGGGGTGAGACATGCATAAGGAACAGCCATTTGCCCCCAGCGGCGTGGAGCCACAGAAGATATGTGTCTTTGTGTCCATGGTAGCAGCTGGACACACACAGAGCTATCTACATACATCAACATACATCCACTCACAGCCATATACTTCACACATAGCCACGTAACAGCCAAGCCATGCATAACCACATGCAGACATGCATCCACTTACAGCCACATCCACCAGTAGCCACACACACATGTCCACATCCATCCAAAAGCAGCGGCTTGTAGCCATGCCTCCCCCGCCCCTCAATTGCTTATATGGGCTTACAGACAATGGGGGCCCAGAGCCAAACTGTTACATAGCAGGGCTGTGGGCAGCTGGCCAAGCAGGTGAATCTGGCAGTTACCATAACGACGGTTACCATAGAGGCACAGAGATAAGGGGGCAAGGACATAAGGCGTGGGAACTTGATAACTTTCCTTTCCTAAGTTCATCTTCTCAACAAGCTTCCTTCATCTCATGAGAACACAGGGCAGGCCCAGGCAGCTCCGCTCTGTGGCTTTGCTGGGCTCAGCAGCTCTCACAGGTCGGATGGAGGCTTGGGCCTGCAGGTCTCCCAGGCTGGAGTCTCGGGGGTGGCCACACCTCCATGGCTCCACTAGGCCCAGTCAGGACTCTGCAGCAGCTCAGACCTCAAAGTTCCACTGGACTGTGCTCCACCCCTGCGCCCGGAGTCGGAGATAAAACTAGGAGGAAGCCACGCCCCCACAGCTGTGCGCTGTGCACACCTGCGGAATTGGCAGCATGTGGACACAATCAAGGCTGATGTCTTGTGCCTTCCCGGGCAGCAGGTTGAGCAGAACTGGGGTGCACTGAAGAAGATGAGGAGCAGTGCAGCAGAATGCCGGGAGTAGAGGCTGGGCACCCCCAGGCAGGAAGCCTCAATATCCGGGGGGCAGTGGAGGCCTCGCCTCTGACACATTTCCCTCCCCTGGGCCCTGGCACCTGGGCCTGGCATGCAGAGCTGGCATGGGCAGTCCCCAGGTGCCTCTGCAGCCCTTTCTCTCTTTTCTTGATGACTAGCCCTGCCTTTCTCCCACCCCTGCCGATCTACTTGGCAAGAGATTTGCTGGACCTGTGTTGCTCGGCCACACCCATATGGGATGACCCTAACACACCTGCAGCTCCTCACAGGCCAGCCTGAGTTTTCCAGGTCTCTCCCTGCTGCTTCCCTTGGAAGTGTAATCTCTGGGCCATTTCTCGCTTTGCTTGCTGCCTCAGTATAGCAGTTAAGAGAAGCCACACTGCCGCCTGCACGCTCTGTTGCTTGAGTATTTCTCTCGACAGATACCCTGTTCCTTGATTGTAAATGCTGCCCTTGCAGGAAGCCCTCGGGCAAGGACGCGGTCCGCCCCGGTCTGGAGACCTCACTAGAATAGCCCCTTTCCGGATCTGCCTACACCCTGATCACGACCTCAGAAGTAGCTGCCGACTTTTCCTACTGCTGTGGTTTGGATACAGGTTGAGTCCCCCAAGGCTCCTGGGTTGAAATCTAATCCCCACCGAAATGTACTGGGAGGCTGGGAACAGATTCCAGCGCTGGGGTCTGCAGGCAGGGCCTGTGGGAGGTGATTAGGACTAGGTAAGGGCATTAGGGAGGAGGCCCCATGAATCCTGGGGCTTTGTAAGAAGAGGGAGACCAGAGGAGGCGCACAGGTGCCCTTTGCCATGTAATGCCCTGTACATCCTTGGGCCGTTACCATAGCGTCAGGCATGTGGCCTGCTGGTCAGGATGCCACTTGGGGTGCTCACCTCCCACACGGGAGTGCCTGAGTTCAAGTCCCAACTCCCCTTCCAACCCCAGCTTCCTGCTAATTCACACCCTGGGAGGCAGCAGGGTGTGCCCTGCCATCCACTACAGACACCTGGATTGGGTTCTGGGCTCCTCGCCTTGGCCTAGCCCCAGCTGTCATAAGCACTTGGGGGAGAGAACAGTGGATGAAAGATTCTCTCTCTCTCTCTCTCTCTCTCTCTCTCTCTCTCTCATCTTTCTCTCCCCCTTTCAAATAAATAAAAACAAAAATTTAAATATTTTTTGAAAAAGGAGACCATCGCCACCTACGGCCTGGGCCTCCAGAATCAGAAGGGGAAAGAAGCCCCTCTGCTTGGTAACTCATCCAGTCTGCGGCTTCCTGTTACTAGCAGTAAGAAACACACGGAGACACTGCGATTGCCGCCCTGTGTGAGCCCTCACCAGAACTGTCCCTAACACTCCCCCATGGCAATGCAGGCTTTTCCAGGCCTGCTCATCCCCTAGCGCCCGGGCCGCGTCCGCATTTTCAGGGATTTGTGACAGGACAGCCCCTCTCTCCTGTACCTGTTTTCCATTTTAGGTGGCTTCGTGCTGCTGTAACAGAACCACCCTCAGGGGCACACAGAAAACACAGAAATGTATGGGCTCATGGTTCTGGAGGGTAGGAAGTCTGGTATCAAGATCCCAGCATCTGGCCAGGGCCCTCTTGCTGGGCCACCCCGTGGCAGGGGGACAGGGGAGGTGGGGGCCGACCCCACTCTCTTAGAAGGAACCCACTCCCATCCCCGGGATAATGTCATTCGTCTGTTAATCAAACAGCCCCCCCCCCCCCCAACACGGCTGCACCGGGGATGATGTTGCTAATGCAGGCTTTCTGGGGACACTTTCAGACCACAGAGTCCCTCCCTGCTCTGCAGTAGACCTGCTCTGCAAGGCGCTTCCTGTGCTCCTTGCGTTCCAGGGTGTGACAGCTGGGGGGGGCTCCTGCTGTGTCACCTGCCTCACCCCCCATACCGCTAACAAGCTGGTCAAACCCACCCCTCTGGTCTGCGCTGCATGTGGGATGTGGCTGGCGTACCTCCCTCATTCCCTAGGGGCTTCTACCTTCAAGCTCTGCCTTCATCCTGAGTCATTCAGTGTCCCCATGACAACCCACCCAGCAGCCAGGCTTCTCAGCTCCTCTGACGCCTGGTCTGCGCAGCCAGCTCCCTCGTCTCACACACACACCTGGCACACGTCTCACCACAAGCGGTCTACAACCCAAATAATGAATCCACAACACCCATCCCCCGGCCGCAGCTTCTGGCTTGCTCACTCAGCGGTGCCACCTTCCAGCCATCATTCCCCGCGAGGCTGACAGTCTCATATTTGTCCTTGCTCCCTCCAAGCCAGTCCACACCCTGAAAGCAGAGGCCACTTTTCACGCTGGATCCGGTCACTCGGGCATGTCGGCCATAAATCAAATGTACACACACTCGGAGAACAGGACGATGGTTTCCGAGGAACCTGAGAACCGTTGTCAGGAAGAACGTGGTGAGTGTGGCTTGTGATGCCAGGAGAGCATCCTGACTGTGGTGGTTCCGCGAGTCGGCACAGGCGATTCGACTGCACAGGACTCCACACACACCCTTATAAAGCTGCTGGAATCTGCTAAGCTCTGTGCGTTGCAGCAAGGTTGAGTTCTTGGGTTTTGGTGTCACACTATAGCTATATAAGATGCTACACTGGGGGTTACTGGGTGGCGCACAGAACTTTCATCTATATATTTATTGTATATAAGGCAACTTGTGCATCTATAACCACTTCCCAAAAACAGCTGTCACTCCTTGCCGTGTGCTAGGCGCTGAAGACGTAGTTGTGAGCAACACAGAGAACAGATTCTATCCCCGTGTGATTGAGAAGGGAAGACAGGGATTTTATTCACCTGTTTTCTGTGGCTGTAACACCATACCTGAGGCTGGATGCTTTACAAAGAAAAGAGGTGTCTTTGGCTCACAGATTTGGAGACTGGAAGCTCAGGCGAACTCGACCTCATGCGTTAGGCCTCAGGGCAGAGAGCACCACGCATGGCAGGAGGGTGTGGGAGAGCAGTCTCGGGGTGACGGGAGGCCAGAGGGATCGCGGGGTCAGGCTGGGGAGCTAACCAGGGTCCCCTGAGGGTGGTGCCACAGCTGACCTCACTCCTTCCCACTGGGCCCCACCTCCTAGAGGCTCCACCCATCTCAGCACCGCCAAGTCGGCTTCCAAAGCGACTGCGCCATTTCTACATGATATCTGCCTACATTTCCAAACTGAAACCACTAAGTCTGTGCGCAACGACTTTGAGGCCTCCGTCACCCACGCGTCTCCTGCTGAAGTGACTGCAAGGCTGGCCCCAGCCCCAGGGTCTTCCCGACTTCTAACCATAGCCTCAGCTCCACTGGCTGTCAAGTCACGTGACCTGAATTTACTCGGCAGCACGCATCCCAGGGCTCATCCTTGGAGGTGCAGAAACCTTAGGAAGACTCATCACGAGGTGCAGGGTTACCTGAAGGCTATGGTGACCACGCCCTCATTCAGGCTCATAAGGGAAGAAGGGGATTCCTACTTATCACAGCAGTGATGCCCCAGGGAGATGCACCAGGAGGTCCCGCTTCCCAAGTCCCCAGAGTTTCCCTGGCCCACAGCCCTTGTGAGGACCGGTGGTTGAGGTTTTCTTTTATTCTTACAGTTGACAAAACCAACTTGGGGAAGCTGACAGGGAGGGAGAACATTAGGTGTTACACGACGTGGTGCACCATATCCAACACCAATGCCGCCCTGGGCAAGTTCTATGACCCACGGCACCAAGAGGCCTGTCACCCTGGAAGCTTCTGTTTGCACACGTGATGTGGGCAGTCGGCCAGCTGCATTCAAGGCAAAGGCCCTGTGGCAAGAAAGAGCCTGGTCCTTCCCAGCTACCCACAGCGGATGTGCAGAAGAGTGGGTGCAGGAAGACGGGCCAAGGGTCGCAGGCTCGTCCGAAGAGCACAAGGAAACAGCTGGAAGGAAGAGAGTGCCGCCATCCGATGTGGATTCTCTGGCTGCAGCTGGGCAAGTGCTCGGGAGAAGAGTCCCAGGATGTGGGGAAAGAGGCTATGGAAGGAGCCCGGACAATGTGACCCGGCGCCAAGTGGAAGAAATGGAGTCGGGGACAAGGAAATGGATCCCAAAGAGGCCGAGACGTCAAACCAATGTTGCCGAGCAGGGTTCCTCAAAGGTGGCCCCGGAGCAGCAGCAGCAGCTGGGTCGTAGAACGCACACTCTCAGGCCTCCCCAGACCTGCTGAGCCACGGACGGAGGCGTCTGAACAACTGGGGTCTTACACAAGCCCCTGGGCGACTCTGATTCTTGCTGAAGTGTGAGACGCACTGACGCAACCGAGAAAAGATGGCTCCCGAGCAAAGACGGGCCTCTCGAGGCCCAGGCTCAGCCATTGCCCTCCTGCAGCAGGAGTGGACCCTGCACGCACTGGGCAGGAGACGCAGAAGCCCCTCTTACACACATGTGAAATCCTGGCTTTGCTTTGAAGGGCACATTTGACAACACAAAAATCAAATATTTTTATGTGACAAGATTTCCCACTGAAAATTTAGATGATCAACAAAGGAAGAGAAATGCTGGTGACATTTATAAGTGGGGAAATAAAAGGTCACAGTCCCTAATGTGCAAAGAAGCTGATAAGAAAATTCAATAGAAAAGTAAATAAAGACAGCGAAGGGACATTTCACCAAAAGGAGAAATATGGCCGATAACGAAGGAAAAGATGGCTGCCTTAGCAACCAGGGAGATGCAAATTAAAACAACAATGGGACTGTGGCTTGTGGAGATGGCCCTGGGCATTTTTCAGGACTGATAACATCCTGTTTGAGAGTGAGTTTCGGGAAATGGGCTAATGGATCATATTCCACACCGCTGCTGAGACTATAAACTGGTACAATCGCTGCTGATGGTAATTTGATAGTGTCTTTTAAAACCTAAAAATCCTCATTCTCTGTGACTTAGGGGGAAAAAGGAACTTCTGTGAGATATGTACCACAATAATTTTTGAAAGAGATAAAATAAACTATGAGACAATTTAATTTCTAAGTAGATGCCTTCTTATTCATAACATATTATACCAAGTAATTGTCAATTTACTTTCAAAGTAATGATGTTATAAATCCCTGAAGTATTATAACTTCACCCTAGGAATTGCAATATCTAGCAATAACAGGAAACACTGAACAGGAATAATGTACTCAGGCCATTTCAAATATTTTGAAATTCAACGTGGAATCAACTAACGTATTTTTATTTCTCTTGGCAAAATGTCTCAAAGGACAGTTATTTCGCCAGGGTGGGGGAAAGGAAAGCCCTGATTCCCTTCTGGAAAAGCTGATTAGAGAGAAGAGTGCCTTGAGCTCCGTGGAGATGGAGATGATATGCAGTGAAACGGCCCTTCCTAGCGCCAGGCCAGGCAGGCTCTGGCAGGGCAGGACTGGAGTGACAGGGACAAGGACACATGCCACAGGGGTGTTCAAACTCAGGGTGACCTCAAACGCTGTTAGCTAAGAAATGTGCAGACAGCTCGCCGACACTGTAAAGCTCCGCCTCACTGGAGCAGCGCTGCTCCTGGCCCCGCCCACCAGTCAGCAGGTGCATCCGGGCGGCGGTCAACGGACAGCAAAGAGAAAATTAGGGAAAGGCATTTTCAGGCTTGTTGAGAACATTACTTTTAAGTGTAATTATTTGTGGTTTTTTTTTAAATGATAATGTGGGGCAACACAGTGGAAGTTCAAAACACATGAGGGTGCTTCAAAAAGTTTGTAGAAACATGGAAGACCTGGATGGAGTTCTGGGTCTGGGCTCCTGGCTTCGGTCTGGACCACTCGTGGCCATTGCAGCCATTTGGGAAGTGAACCAGTGGATGGAGGATTCTCTCTCTCTCTCTCTCTCTCTCTCTCTCTCTCTCTCTCATGCTCTATCACTCAGCCTGTCAAATACATAAATAAAAAAATCTCTTTTTAAAAAGTTTGTGGAAAATGGAAATAAAGTGTAATTTTATTTTGGGTAAAAACGCTGAAATCCATGCAAGTTTTGTTTTGTTTTGTTTTGGAATGCACATTTTCTATGACTATTTTGAAGACCGTCATACACAGTGAAAGGCAGCTGGCCTCCCTCACTGTGTCTCTCACCCCCGGTCTCCTGGGTGTCTCCCACAGGGAGACTATGCACACACAAACTGCCGTGGGTGGGAGTGTATGGAGTGCTTCACTCATGCCCTTCAGTGCTTGCCTGAGGTCACTCAGAACGCACGCTGGAGATGGATCTGTATCAGTGTATCTAGATCTCACTCATTCTAAAAGTCACTGCATCTCAAGCAAAACATGGATGCAGAGAACCACTTGCATCAAACCAAATGCTATTAATGTGCCAACTACACTCCTGGGCAAGAAAGAAGTCTTTGCTGCTGTCCTAACCATCATTTATTTGAAAGTCAGAATTACAGAGAGAGGGAAGGAGGACAGGAGGGAGGGAAGGGGAGGGGCGGGGAGAGAGGGGGTGAGAAAGAGAGAGAGAGAGAGAGAGAGAATCCTCCATCCACTGGTTCACTCCCCAGATGGCTGCAACAGTCAAGGCTGGACCAGGCCAAAGCCAGGAGCCAGGAACTCCATTTGGGTCTTGCCTGTGGTTACAGGGGCTCAAACACTCAAACACTGGGGCCATCTTCTGCGGCTTTTCCCAGGCCATTAGGCGGGAGCTGGGTCAGAAGTGGAGCAGCCGGCACTAGAACTGAAGCTCATGGCAGTGAAGGCAGTGGCCTTATCCGCTACACCACGGTGCCAGCCAGAGGTGGGACTTCCAAGAAGTGACCAGGCACGAGTGCTCTGCAGTCGGGAGCGGGTCAGTGCCGGCATCATGGGGGTGCAGTCTCTCTCGTGTGTGCCCGTTTCCCTAGCACGGAGGGGGGGGTCTCTCGCGTGTGCCCATTTCCCTAGCACGGAGGTGGGGTCTCTCTTGCGTGTGCCCGTTTCTCTCCCCTGTTTGTCCTTCCAAAATGCTACGATGCATCCAGAAGGCCCCCAGCAGAAGGGGCCCTGACCTCGGATTTCCCAGCCTCTAGAACTGTGAGTCATCACACTCCTGTCCATTGTAAATGCCCCAGTCCACACGTTCTCTTACAGCAGCGTGTGAGGAACGCGGACAGACTGCGCATGTGGGTGTATGAGTGCAGGCACACCTGTCAGAGGCATTTCTAGGCATGAGGTGGGATGGAATCAGAAGATGAGAACAAAGCAGGTGCTCAAAGATATTTGATTCAAACTAGAAAAGGTATTCGATGCAATAGGAAAGAAACCTGTCCTGGTCCATAGCCCGTGCAGACACCTACCAGACCAATGTGTTTCAAATGGACAGAAGAGGGACCAGGAAAAGTACCGACTCGCTCTCTTCCAGCGTGCGATCACGTATGGCGCCAGTGGGGCCTGGGCAGAGTGGAGATCTCGGCCCCGACCGAACTCGTGGTTTGGGGGAAAGACACCGCTGTTGTTTGGGCACAACTCTGAGATCTGAATGGCTGCCATCCTTCTGACTCACAACTGGGCAACACTGCACACAGCACGCCATCCCGCCGCCTTCCCCACGTGGAACGCTGCGGGGGCAGGGCCCAGGGCAGCACCATCCAGCATGAAGCCTGAGGTGTCAGCCGTCCCCTCGATCAGCCGACAACCTCCTGTTCAGAAGGCACTCAGGTGTTCTGAAGGTGGGGCTTCAGGGGGCCACTGCAACACTTAGGTCCCTGCTAGCACTGGGTACAAACCCGTTAACTTCCACACCCATCGGCCAAGGCGAGAAATACAAACACTGCTTCTGCTTCAGCCAAGCTCATTCTCCTTCCCGGGAAATCCGCTTCCACCCTGATGTCCCTCATGGTGTCGCCGATGCCGGCATGACAAGCTCAGGGTCAACAACTGCAGAGCGAGCTCCCTGAGCCACGTGGGGGGCTTCCACGTGGTGGAGACGTTCCTCCCAGGTGGGGCTCTCCGACTTCTCAGCACTGGGAAAGCCCTCCACGCGGGCAGCTGAAGGCACCCACGTTGGGTCTTATCCAGTCCCCTAGGTAATGACTGCACTGAAACACCGGCCTCCTCTTTCTTTTCTCTCTGCAGTGAATCAGCTCCGAGTCCCAGTCTGCTGTCCCAACCCCTTGATCATCTCTCCACGTCCTCCGCTCTCTCTGATCATCCTTTATAAGTCCTGCCCGCAGATTCATCAGCCATCGCTTTGAAGGCACGACCCATGTGGCAGCTTTCAGACTAAGGTCATCTTCAAAGAAATGCAGCCCAGTGTCCACCTGGATTTTTCAAAATCGCTCGGCTTCTTGATGTTTCTTTAGCCTCCTACAGGGAGTCCAGTGCCCACAGAAACGTTCCCCAAACCCTGCTCCTTTGTCTCCCACTCCTGTCACTTCCTGCGCTTCTCCTTCGGACTCCTCCAGTCCCCAGCGCTGGCCTCGGGGACTCTCGGGACCCCGAGCTGCTCCCTGCTCTGGACTCTGCATCACAAATGCCCAAAGAGTCGCCTGGGAATGACCCGGCCCTTCTTGCAGACCTGGGGGAGAAGATGCTGGCGAGGGAAGCTCCTTCAAGATCCTGAGACCAAAGTTCTTTTTTTTTTTTTACCAAAAAAAAAATAAAAAATTTTTATTATTTCTTTGAAAGGCAGAGTTACAGAGAGGCAGAGACAGAGAGAGAGAGAGAGAGAGAGAGAGAGAGAGAGGTCTTCCATCCACTGGCTCACTCCCCAACTAGCCACAATGGACAGGGCTAAGCTGATTCAAAGCCAGGAGCCAGGAGCTTCCTCCGGGTCTCCCACGTGGGTGCAGGGGCCCAAGGACTTGGGCCATCTTCTCCTGCTTTCTCAGGCCACAGCAGAGAGCTGGATCAGAAGTGGAGCAGCTGGGACTCAAACCAGCACCCATATGGGATCCCAGCACCGCAGGTGGTGGCTTTACCCACTACAGCACAGCGCTGGCCCCAAGACAAAAGTTCTTAACACATTAAGGAAAGAAGGGAGGAGGGAAGGAGGGAGGGAGGGAATATCATTACATTCATATCTATGAACTACACTGAATCTGTTGTTTTTGTATTAATATCACATTAGCATGAAAAAACAAGGTATCAGATGGTTTAAAAAATTTCAAAAATCTTCTAAAAAAGAAAACCACTTTGTCAGTGTAATTCTTTCTGCTCCTTGACATGGATTTTCCCACAATTCCCTGGTGTCTAACGCAAGTCCACACTGCAGGGCCTGAGAGCGCGGCCTCACCCCGCCTCTGCAGCTCCCCTTTCGCCTCCCACCCTTCGCTCTCTGCGTCCCCCGCGGCTCCACCTGGGAGCCTGAGCCCAGCACCAGCAGCGCAGCGCGCAGACCCCGCTGCCGCCCGTCTGCTTCCTCACTCTCCTCCCCGGATGGGCTCAGGCCAGAGCCGGGGCCTCGGCCCCTCGCAGCCTGCCACTGCTCGCGTCTGCTGAGTGACCGAGAGAGGACTCCTCCGGCACAGGAAGCTGCCCCTTCGCAGAGCTTCCTGGAGCAACCTCAAGGTGTGCCTGGCTGATCTGGCTTCCTGTAAGCCATGGCCGCCCTTCTGCCTGTTGGCTCCTTCCTCCGCCGCACACCTGTGCTCCTCCAGGCTTGCACTTCCGTTCTTTCCTTTTGTCGGGGCCATCAGATTCCCAAAGATACGTGTAGAAGACAAGACTGCCTTCCGACTTTGCAAGGGTGGCTCCTTTGTGGATTTTCCACCCGAAGCGGTGATTTCTCTTCTGGAGGGTCCTGGGGCGTGACCTTTCCCGCAGTACCGCTGGCCTTGCTCCTCGCTTTTAGAGAATCTGGTATTCTCGCTCTCGACTTCACAAGCAGGGCACAGCCAGACTTCGTCGCCCTCCGCCTTTATATTACACGTCCGCAGCTCTGCTCCAGGAATGCCTGTGGGTTTCTCAGCACTAATGGAATTCCAGGCGGTCCTCTTGAGGCCGTCCCCAGGGAGGAGCTGCCCACGTGAGGCTATGACACCGTGACAGAGGAGGCAGCGCGGGTTTAGCTCCAAGCTTGCGTTTCTGATTTTGGTGCGCCAGCGTGCCGAGGCTGTCTCTCACCTGTCCTGCAGGCGTGCCACACGGAAGCAGAGTTCAACGCCACCTCTTTAGTGGCCTGGAAGCCGGAAGAGGGTGGGCTCCCCTGATGACACGGAGCACGTGCCAGCGCGGGCTAACCCGGGGGAGGCGGCCCCGTGGAGGACGGCGCGCGTGCCGCTGCGAGACAGCACGTCGTGAGCTGTAACAGAACGTAGACCAGGCCTGCGCAGTTCAGAGCAGACGGAAGCCGTCCTGATGTCAAGCCTCGCTTTCAGCGAACCCTGGAGAAGTGGAGCGTCCGTCCAAGTGCCACAAAAGCCGGCAAGGCGCTGGCCTCGCAGCTCACAGCAGGGAGACCCCAGGTGGGCTGGGCTTTTTTCGAGGCTCTGGCAGGAGTGAGGCTGCAGCGTGAGAGCCGAGGTCCCCGCACCCCAGCCGCTGGCTGTCGGGGACGGGCAGCTCCACACGCGGCTGTTGGTCCTCTGCTCAGGACCCTGCCCTGGGCGACTTCTTGCTTCAGCGTCTCTCCCTTCTTAACTGTTTATTTCTGTTTGCGTGACAGGCAGAGTCACAGGAGAAAGAGGGAGACAGAAACCATCCACGTGCTGGGTCACCCCCCTAAAGCCCGCAACAGCCAGGGCTGGGCCAGGCTGAAGCAAGAAGCCCAGAGCTTTATCCGGGCCTGCCACATGGTGGCGGGGGCCCAAGACCCGGGCCATCCTCCGCCGCCCTCCCGGGCGCACCAGCAGAGAGCTGGACTGGAAGCGGAACAGCCAGGACTCCGTCGCAAGCAGCAGCTTACCCCCCTGTGGCACAACGCCAGGCCTCAGAGTCTCTCTTTAAAAGGGCTCGGACAGGCAGTTTTCAAGAGAGGAAATCCACATGGCCAGCGACACTTGAGAAAATGCTCAGGATCAAGAGCCAGCAGGGAAATGCAAATCAAAACCACAATGAGCTTTCACCTCACTCCATACAAAGTCAACAAATGACCAATGCTGATGAGGATGTAGGGAAAAAGGCACCCCAATTCACAGTGGGTGGGAATGTAAACTGGTACAGCCACTGTGGAAGCCAGTGTGGAAATACCTCAGAAATCTGAATACAGACCTACCATACAGTCCAGCCATCCCACCCCTAGGAATTCACCCAAACCAAAAGAAATCAGCATGTGAAGGAGTTATCTGCACCCCCATGTTCATTACAGCACAATTCACAATCGCTAAGATACGGAATCAACCCCGATGTCCATCAGCTGATGACTGGATAAAGAAATCACACACTAAAAAATAAAATAAAATCCTGTCTTTGGCAACAAGATGGTCTCAATTGGAAATCATTATACTTAGTGAAACAAGCCAGTCCCAAAGACAGATGTCACATGTTCTCCCAGATCCGAGTAACTAGCAGGGCACCCGAGGTACTGGATGTACTGGAGTGAAATAGACATCTTTAGCATCAATGACTGTTCACAGCCCTTGTCTCTTTCATTGAGGAACAGGGTTTTGTTCTGTTTTCTCTTTATAGTATTTGTTGAACTCTTTTACTTAGGGCAAGATTAACTATATGATCATTAAGTTTGCTGGAAAAATGATCAGTGTAAAAATTAGGAGTGGGAATCCGAGGGTTGGAGTGTGGGTGGGTGGGGGGAGCGCCACTATGTTCCTATAACGGTATAAAGGAAATACACAAAACTCATATAACTTAAATCAAATATATAAAGAAAAAAGAAAGAAAGCTTTTATGGAAGATTTTAAATTTGCTTTGCAAAATGTTTACCTGGTTGATTCTTTTTGTGTGTATTTAAGGGGTACAACTTGACAGTTTGGTTACATTTTTCTGGTTGTTACTTATCTTTGACTTGTGCCTGTATGGAGGATTTTATTTTTCCTTTTTGGTACATCAAGAAGTATGACTAAATGGGAAAGAACGCTTCTAAACTACTGAGGATTTCATCTCCCTTTTACAAATAAACATTTTGTTTCCCATGATTCAACTCAGTTAAGTCAGGCTTCCCCAAGAAAGAGAGGCAGCGGCTACAGCGAGGTCAACAGACAGGAAGTGGCTCACAGCTGTGGCGACAGCAGTTCCGGGCCGTGCCGTCTACAAGGAAAGCCGGCCGTGTAGCTCCACTCCGCCTGCGGCCTGGGGACCTGGTGGTGAGGGCGGGTGTGCTAGGTACGCTCTGGAGTCACCTGGCCCAGGAACCAGGAGCACTCGTGTCCGAGGGCAGCTCTAGCCCAGAGAGTGAGAACGCACCTCCGGCCTGCCTTTCTGTTCTAGTCCAGGCCTCAGCGGACTGGTTCGTGCCCGTCCACACTGGTGAGGGGGAGTCTTCGTTCCTGGGTGCTAGTGTCTTCCAGCAACGCCTCCAGACACACCCAGACATCCCATTTTACCACCAGGGGAACCCTCAGCCCAGCCAAGCTGACACAGGCACCCTCGGGCAGCCCTCCCAGGGGAAGAGGTGGGCAGGCTCCTGCCTCCTCCGTTTCCTCCCGGGGTCACACCTGTCCAGACTCTGCCCAGCAGCTACTTCTTGGCCAGAGTTGTCCTTCCTCCTCTCCTACCACTGTTTTGTCTTCAACTATTCATCGCCGGCCGGTTTCCCATATTCTGAGAAATAACAGCTGGCGACTGGCTGCAGCCTTGTCCACAGTGTTACGGGTTCTAAGTTGTTTCACAGGGGACCCAGGAAGTCCTCTCCGAAGGCGCCCTAAACCTGCTTTTGTTGTCCTGCGAATGCCCCGTGACTCAGCAGTTTTTGGTCATCAGTGAGGGTCGTGCATCCACAGATTCAAACCCACTGCCAACTGGAAATGTCTAGAAAGAAAAATCGTCCTTATTCCCTAACCAACACATTCAGCTGTTCACATGGCATTCTGTTTGGTGTTATCTGTCGTCTATAGGTGATGTTAAGCCTGTGGTATGGTATATGTAGCTTATAGGCCAATACTAAGCCATTTTGTATGAGACTTGGGCACCCCCCCCCCCAGTTTGGCACCTGCTGGGGGTCCTGAAACCAACCCCCAGGGATACCAAATGGCAATAGTATGAAGAAAACACAGACATCAGTGGGAGGCCTTTGCCACTATACGCTCTTGCTAAATTTACAGATGTAAGCTAGACGTAAAATAAACACACATTATCACCTACTGAGCATCCATGTAGTTCTTATCGGAAACACAGTCTAGAAGACACGAGTACCCAGGGGCTGCCCTGACGGACCGGAGCTGCTGTCAGTGTCCCCACGACACTCACACTCAGGAAGGGAAACCTCCCTGTGGCCGGGTGACCAGTGCTCCCACACCAGGGTGACATGGCAGCACCATGGACACAGCGGGTTCCCTGCACCGTGCCAGGAGACACAGGGGAGGGGCTCAAGCCCAGCTCTCAAGGAAGGGCCACAAAAGCCTTGGTGATAAAGCATGGACCTACAGAGACCCAGGGGAGAAAGTCACACCCCAGGGACAGAGCCTGAGTGGATGAGAGGCGGGGACACTCCCCCAGCAGGTGCTGGAGGGGGCCCCACTCCCAGGGGAGAGGCACCAAGCAGGAGCCCGCGTGAATGGCAACGCTGGGTCACACTTTCTGAGCACTCAGTAGGTGCCGGGTATATGCTAAGCATTTCACATGCGCTAAGCAGCCACAATCACCTTAGGATTTCACGTGGGAAAACCGGGGCACAGCATGTTAAATAACTTGCTAAAGGTCACACAGCTGGTCACAGTGTAGCTGGAACACACACAAACCTGGGCATGTCAACCCCAGCACCGACCTGCCTACGCACTACGCACACTGCCTCCTGGGGGACGGGGACATGGCATTGAAGGTCCCTGCAAAGGCCGATGCGTCACCTGTCTTGCTGCACAGCAGGCAGCGAGCGGACTGCTCGGGGGAGGAGAGACGGGATTTTTGGCAGCTGCACTGGACCGTCCTATGCAGCTCTGGGACAGGCAACAGCGATTCCCTGACGCCCACCTGTGCCATCCTCCTGGTCCTCCCCCTCTCCCCTCCCCCAGGCCACACACCAGGAAGCCCTCCCGACTCCAGCCCTGCTGACTCCAGTCCACACGGCTCTTCTGCTCCTGGGCCATGGTTTATGGGCTCAGTTAGCCCTGTCCTCCCACGACTCTAGAGCTTGAACCGGCAGGCCCTGACTGGAAGACCTAACCTGGTGTCCCCATCCGTGGTCCCAGCGAATGGGCCAGTGTCACTGGACGCTCAATCAAAGAAGCAGAATAAGGAATGGCATAGGATATGGGATTTCCTGTAGGGATCCGGCCTCCCGCGACGGTGGGAATTACAGAGGTCAGAGCAGCTGCTGCGGAGGGGCTCACCGTGAAGTCACTGTCACCTAGCAAGCAGTGCAGCGGGAGTTGACTCAGGAAGCCTCTCACCCACGGCGCCGATGGTAACTCACAAAAGACTCTGCCTGAGCCCCTGGCCCTCACAGAGGCCACCCCGACCTACTACAAAGAGTACTTCTGCAAGGGCATCCACCTAACTGTGTCCAGCCTTGGAATAATGACACTCTGCTTATTAACCATGGTGCCCATTGGCTGTTGTTTCAAATATCTAATGCAATCCCTCATTTTTGCCTTTAAAAACAACCCTTCCTTGGGGCACACATTCACCTATTGACTATGACCCTGGTTAAGATGTCTGCATCTCATATCATAGCACCTGGGTTCTAATCCCCGCTCTGGCTCCTCCCTCCAGCTAACACAGATCCTGGAGAGCAGCAGGGATGGCTCAAGTGATGGGTTCCTGCCACCCGCAGGGGAAACCTGGATTGAGTTCCCGGATCCTGGCTTTAGTCCCTCCGCCATTGCAGGCATTCGGAGAATGAACCAACAGATGGGATGTGTGTGTTCCTTGCTCACTCTGCTTCTCAAATTAAAACACAAAACATTTCCCCTTGTCTCTACTTTACCCACAGTTGACTCCGGCATGCGTTTGCCCACTGCAGTGCACTGCTGGTCCCAGGTAATACCACTCTCCTTCGCAGAATCCCTCTCTGATTGCTGCTTCTGCGTCTGGTGCTGAGGTGGCTGTGGCAAAGGATGGATGGACGCGAAGAGGGGGAGAAGGGGCCAGCGAGACCTCTGGAGGGTGAACTGAGCCCTTCTTGGCCTCTCTCTCTTTTTAAAGATCTCTGTGGGTATGCATGTTATTGAAAGGCTGAGCGACACAGAGGGAGAAAGAGAGCTCCTCTATCTCTGATTCACTCCCCACATGGCTACAACAGCCAGGTCTGCGCCAGGCTGAAACCGGGAGTCACGTCCTGTTCTCTTACGTGGGTGGCAGAGGCCCGAGCACTTGGGCCATCATCCGCTGCCTGCCCAGGTGCACTGGAAGGAAGCTGGGCTGGAAGCAGAGCAGCTAGGGCTCGGAGCGGTGGCTCATGTGCGGGAAGCCTAACTTGCTGTGCCAGGCCCCCTGCTTGGCTTCCCCCACCTCCGAGCCTCCACACGGCAAGTGCCTCAGAGGAGAAGCCAGGGCCGTCAGTGCAGCGCAGAGTGTGCACCTGGGCCTGCAGTCGGGGAAACAGGAGCAGGACTGGTGGCGGCTGCCTGCTGCTGACAGTCCTAGGCTGACCAGGTGAGCTGGGCTACAAGCTCGTAGCACCTACTGGCGTTTTAGGTGTAACAAGGTAGCAGCTCCACTTCCCTTCCACCTTTCAATTTCTGAAAGACAACGCGAACAGGCACATCGAGGTCCTCCAGCAGCCCCTAGGGCCAGCTTCTCAAGAATGGGTCTGCCACATGAAAAAATGTTCAAGATCACTAGTGATCAGGGAGAGCAAATCAAAACCACAATGAGGTTTCACCTCACCCCAGTGAGAATGGCTCACATGCAGAAATCTACCAACAACAGGTGAGGATGTGGGGGAAAAGGGACACTAACCCACTGTTGGTGGGAATGCAAACTGGGAAAGCCACTATGGAAGTCAGTCTGGAGATTCCTCAGAAACCTGAATATAACCCTACCGTTCGACCCAGCCATCCCACTCCTTGGAATTTACCCAAAGGAAATTAAATTGGCAAATAAAAAAGCTGTCTGCACCTCAATGTTTATTGCAGCTCAATTCACAATAGCTAAGACCTGGAAGCAACCTAAATGCCCATCAACAGTAGACTGGATAAAGAAATTATGGGACAGGTACTCTATAGAATACTATACAGCAGTCAAAAACAACGAAATCCGGTCATTTGCAACAAAATGGAGGAATCCGGAACACATGCTGGGTGAATTAAGCCAGTCCCAGAGGGACAAATATCATATGTTCTCCCGGATCGGTGACAACTAACCAAGCACCAAAAAGGAAACCTGTTGAAGGGAAAAGGACACTATCAGAAACAGTGACTTAATCAGCCTTTGTCCTGACTGTTGATGAACAACTTAATACTTTATCCCTTTTAGTATTTTTTTGTTCTACTTAATACTATTGGTTGAACTCTTTAATTAACACACAATTATTCTTAAGTGTTTAAATTTAACTGAAAAGTGATCCCTGTTAAATATAAGAATGGGAATAAAAGAGGGAGGAGATGTACAATTTGGGACATGCTCAAGCTGACTTGCCCCAAATAATAGAGTTAGAAACGTGCCAGGGGATTCCAATTCAATCCCATCAAGGTGGCATGTACCAATGCCATCTCACTAGTCCAAGTGATCAATTTCAGTTCACAATTGATCATAATGATAGGACTAAGAGTCAAAGGGATCACACAAACAAGACTAGTGACTGCTAATACTAACTGATAGAATTAAAAAGGAGAGAACAATCCAACATGGGAAGTGGGATACACAGCAGACTCATAGAATGGCAGATGCCCTAAACAGCACTCTGGCCTCAGAATCAGCCCTTAAGGCATTCAGATCTGGCTGAAGAGCCCATGAGAGTATTTTAGGCATGGAAAGCCAAGACACTCTGGCAAAAAACAAACAAACAAACAAAAAACAAAAACAAAAAAACCTAAATGAAAGATCTCTGCGAGTAAGACCCCAGTGGAAAGAACGGGCCATCAAAGAAGGAGGTGCCTTTCTCTGAAGGGAGGAGAGAACTTCCACTTTGACTATTTCCTTGTCTAACTAAGATCGGAGTTGGCAAACTCAAAAAGGCTTCTATAGCCTTGGCAACCCATGACAAGAGCCTTGGGTGATTATTGACACCATAAACAAGAGTGTCAATTTGTTAAGTCAACAACAGGAGTCACTGTGCACTTACTCCTCATGTAGGAGTTCTGTCCTTGATGTGTTGTTCAATGTGAATTAATGCTATAACTAGTACTCAAACAGTACTTTACACTTTGTGTTTCTGTGTGGGTGCAAACTGTTGAAATCTTGATATATAATAAATGGATCTTCTGTATATAAAGAGAATTGAAAATGAATCTTGACATGCATGGAATGGGAGAGGGAGCGGGAGATGGGAGGGTTGCAGGTGGGAGGGAAATTATGGGGGGAAAAAGCCACTGTAATCCAAAAGCTGTACTTTGGAAATTTATATTTATTAAATAAAAGTTTTTTAAAAAACCAGAAGAATGGGTCTGCCTGGCTCTGTCCGCCCCAGCTGATGAAACCCCAAGCAAAAGTAGGAGGAGCCCATGGAACCTGCCCAGCTGTCCCTGGGCCACTGGGCACCAGGCTCTGTCCCAGAGTCCTTGCAGCGCTGCTTCCTGAGAGCTGGGGCGGCGAGGGGAGGGGAGGGGAGGAAGGACAGGTGGCTGTGTTTGGCCAGTTCACCACTTCCCGGATGCCTCTCGTTAGAGGCTGAGTGTGAAGAGACACAGATGAGGCATCCGGCTGCAGGCAGCAGTCAGGGCACAGGAGGGGGAAAGCCAGGCTCCAAAGTCGTGTGAGAAGTGCTGGGCGGAGGGCACAGGGTCTCACATGCTGTCTCACGGCATGTGCGTTTGAGGAACAGTGAAGACAACAATTGCTCGTGTTTAAAACGCAGGGAGACCCCTCACATCGAGAGAGAGGGTACTGTAAAAAATGGACAGGTATTCGTGTAGCAATTAAGCTGCTGGTTGAGACACCTGGGGCCCCTCTCGAAGTGCTGGTTCCATACCCAGCTCCAGCTCCTGATGCCAGCTTCCTGCTAACGCAGACCCTGGGAGGCGGCAGTGATGGTTCCAGTGCTTGGGTTCCTGCCAGCCCTGTGAAATACCTGTACTGAGTTCCCAGTTCCCATCTTTCATCCGGCCCAGCCAGAGCCTTTGCAGGTGGGAGCTCTCTCCTCTCTCCCTCTTCCTCTCTCCGCATCTCCAATTAAAGGAAAAATCTTAGAAGGAAAACAAAACCCCAAAGTCAGGAAATAACAAGTGTTAACAGGAGATAAAAAATTGGAATGCTTATGCATTGTGGGTAAAATATAAAATGATACAACTGCAATGGAAAACAGTATCCCAGTTCCTCAAAAAATTTAAAGTAGAATTACCCCAAGATCTAGCACCCCAAACAATCCCTGATTTCTAACGGTGAGAAAGCGATGACGAGCATTCAGCAGAAGCCACACGTGGGATGTGGGAGGTGGGTCCGTCCTGGGTTGGCTCTGTGCAGTCCGATCCTCTCTGGCAACGCAGGACAGCGGCAGAGAGCACAGCTCTGGGTCAGCCTGGAGGTCACAAGGCGAACAGCCCCCGTCCTACAGCGTGCGGTGCTGCTCGGCCAGGATCCGCAGAAGGTCAGGGAGATCAGTGCCTCTGCAGTTTGGGATGCTGTCCATTTGTGACGGGTTCACTGAGGTGCAACCCAGCTGCAAGCCAAGACCAGCTGTATTACCCAAAATAATGGAACACGGGGTCCTGAAGAGATACTTGTGCACCACGTTCTCACAGCATTATCCACAATGGCCGAAAGGGAGCTGTGACCCAAATCTGCACTGACAGGTAAATGGATAGCAAAATGTGCACCAGGGTGGGTAGACCATATCCGAAGTGCTTGGTGCCGATTTTAAAAACTGATTTTTTTTTTTTTTGCTTTAGAATATTTGCATAGTCTTTACCAGTTGAGCACCCCTAATCCAAAAATCCAGAATCCCAAAATGCTCCAAAATCCAAAACATTCCGTACAGCGATTGGCACTCACAAAGTCGCAGGTTTTGGAGGCCTTGGGCTTCAGATTTTTGGCTCATGGGTGCTCGCCCTGACTGTACACACAGGGGGATGTTGGCCTTAAAAAGACAGAAACTCGGTGAGTCTAGGGGACAGGTGCTAAGTGAAGTCAGCCAACCACGAGGACAAACGCAGGATGCGTGGACTTCCACGAGGGACCTGCAGTCTCCAAGCCCATGGAGCCCGAGAATAGCACGAGGTAGCCAGGGGCTGAGTACAGCAGGGACTCGCACACGACGAAGGAGTTCTGGGTGCGGAGAGTGGTGACGCGAGCACCACGGGGCGGTTACGATGGTGCCTCTTAGCTATGCATTTTACCACAGGTGTTTAACGCGGGGAGCAGGTGTCCAGTGAACACACTTGACCTCCGTGCTGTCGACAGCTGTTATCACCTGCTCATCCTTTCTGTCTGATACTCTGGAGCAGGAGAGAGGCTGCCCCAAGCTCCAGCCTCCCCTTTCCAACTGTGAAGGCTCATTTCTGTAACCCCAGGGCATGTCTTATCTATTTTGTTCGATGCAACCAGGAGTCACCATCCTTGTTGCTTTGGCCAGGTCAGGCCCAGGAGCCTTGCGGTGGCCACGTAGATGATGGGTCCCCCACAGTGGGAGAGAACAGTGTGAGGCTGGGGCTTGTCACCGTGAACGCAAATGCCCCTGAACCTGAAGTGGAGGACTTACCACGACCACCTGTGACGCCTTCAGCCAGACATCATCATCCACGCTCTGTGGTGGTGTTTGAGTCTGCTGAAGCAACTGAACTGTCTCACAGTATTCACGGTGCTGCTTTATGCTTTGCCAAATTTTCTCAGACAAAGAGTGGTGGGAGAAGAGGGGGAGTGAAGGGTCCTGTTCTGAAACATGTACATGTGTGGGCTCACACGATTTCACCCCATGTGGTGAGGCCAAGGCAACTCGGGCTAGCTGACAAGGTCACAGCAGAAGGTCTGTCTCAGCAAGGCTGAGAAGGACAGCTGTGGTCCTCTTGGTGGCGTTAGGTTTGCTGGGAACTACACTCTGCGTAAGAAAGCCGGAGCTTCCTGGTGGTCCCGCTAATGATCGCTGCATTCCTAATTTTAGGGAAGAACACTTAGTCTCATCATCTCCAAAATGTCCATTGCTTTGTAGAATTTTTTTTTTTTGACAGGCAGAGTCAGACAGTGAGAGAGAGAGACAGAGAGAAAGGTCTTCCTTCCGTTGGTTCACCCACTAAATGGCCCATAAGGCCGGTGCCCTGTGCTGATCTGAAGCCGGGAGCCAGGTGCCTCCCCCTGGTCTCCCATGGGGTGCAGGGCCCAAGCACTTGGGCCATCCTCCACTGCACTCCCAGGCCACAGCAGAGAGCTAGAAGAGGAGCAACCAGGACAGAATCCGATGCCCCAACTGGGACTAGAACCCAGGGTGCCGGCACCGCAGGCAGAGGATTAGCCTAGTGAGCCGCGGCGCGCCGGCCTGCTTTGTAGAATTTTAATCAAGTCAAATGTTAGTGTAGGATAAGGGGTTAATGCTTCACACAAGGTTGAGCTGTTTGTGGAAAAGAATTAAAATGCAACAGGCTCCCTGGTATATACGTCCCACTAGAATAAAGATAAATGTTATTGAAGTTTTAATTCAACATGTGCTACAAATACAACAATGGTTAGGATGTCAGAACTGCGGAATAGATCTAAGTGAACCTTTAGATAAGTACAATAAAGAAACTAAAGAGTTATAGAACGAACTGCAAAAGAGGGGAAACATTTAAAAAGGGCCTGCTTTGGACTTGGGGCTTCCCGTAAAGACTAGATTAGCAAGGTACTACTCTAGCTTCTGCAACCAGTTTGTGCGTAGCTCAACAGCACCCCAGGCCTTGGCTTGTGTGGGCAGCCCGCTGTCTCGCACCTGTCTGTGATAGCAACCCATGCTTTGAACATGCCTTTGAAAATCAAAGAAACTGTAACTAGATGAAAATGGACAACAGACTTGTTACTATAAGAAGAAAGAATCATTATGTGGCGTGATGTAAACATAAAGTCTGGTGCTGGGGAGCCAGAGCCGCGCCACCGGCCTTGCTGTGAGTGTGTCTCTCGTGTCTTCCTGCGGGAAGCCCTGGACCTGCTGCAGCTGCACTCGGCACCCAGGCGGACGCACGTAATGCCATGATCAGGAGGCAGAAGCTTGCTATCAGCACCACGGCCCTATGGGTACAGCCTCACCTGTCCGCCCTGGCCCTGGCCCCTAGGAACCACTAACCTGTTTTCTCCACCTCGACAGCTTTGTCATTTTGAGGATGTTTTAAAGTGGACTCAAACAGCATGCGACGGTTTCCGACTGGCTGTTTTCAATAAGCACAATGCCCTTACGGTCCACATCAGTGGCTGCATGCAGCAGGAGTTTGTTCCTTTTATTACTAAGTAGTATCCCCCCTTCTTTGATTATTTGGATTTGATTTCTATTATGTGTCTGGATTTAGTAATAGGGTAATATTGGTTTCACAAAACAAGTTAGGAAGTGTTCCTTCCTCTTGCATTTCCTGGAAGATTCTTAGTTCAGTGGCAGAATCTCCAGTGTAACTGTCAGGGTCTAGAAATTTCTTTTTCAGAAGCTTTTTTTTTTAATTAATTAATTAATTTATTTATTGACAGGCAGAGTGGAAAGAGAGAGAAAGAGACAGAGAGAAAGGTCTTCCTTTGCCATTGGTTCACCCTCCAATGGCCACCGCGGCCGGCGCACCACGCTGATCCAAAGCCAGGAGTCAGGTACTTCTCCTGGTCTCCCATGGGGTGCAGGGCCCAAGCACCTGGGCCATCCTCCACTGCACTCCCTGGCCACAGCAGAGAGCTGGCCTGGAAGAGGGGCAACCGGGACAGAATCCGGCGCCCCGACCGGGACTAGAACCTGGTGTGCCGGCGCCGCTAGGCGGAGGATTAGCCTAGTGAGCTGTGGCGCCGGCCTTTCAGAAGCTTTTAACTTATGAATTCCACTTCCTCAGTAGTTATGGGATTCCTGAAATTACCAACTTCACAGCAGCTGCATTCAGTAAGTTGTGATTTTTCAAAGAATTTGTCCTTTCATCTGTAAAGTACATGGAGTAGTCCACAGTGAATCTTATTATCCTTTTAATGAGTGCAGCGTCAAGAGTGATATCCTCTTATTCATTTCTGAGAGTGTTAATTTCTGTCTTCCTGTTTTATCTTTGCCAGTCTTCCTGGTCTGTCATCTTTATTGGTATTTTCAGAGCCAGCTTTCTATTTTTTTTTCATTTTCTCTATTGCTTATCTATTTTTAGTTTATTTCTGATCTTGTCTTTGTTTTTCTTCCTGCTTCTCAATGTTTATTTTGTCCTTCTTTTTCTAATTTCCTGAGGCTGGTGCTTAAATTTTTGAACTTAGCAACTTTCCCCGTCTCTACTGGAAGCATTTAGCACTATATGTTTTCCTCTGTACCCGGCTTTAGCTACATTTCACAAATTTTGATATGGTCATTTGTTTTTATTCAGATGCATGTATTTTTATTTTATTTTAAAGAGTCACCATTTAGGCCGGCGCCGTGGCTCACTAGGCTAATCCTCCGCCTTGCGGCGCTGGCACACTGGGTTCTAGTCCCGGTCAGGGCGCCAGATTCTGTCCCGGTTGCCCCTCTTCCAGGCCAGCTCTCTGCTGTGGCCAGGGAGTGCAGTGGAGGATGGCCCAAGTGCTTGGGCCCTGCACCCCATGGGAGACCAGGAGAAGCACCTGACTCCTGGCTTTGGATCAGCGCGGTGCGCCGGCCGCGGCGGCCATTGGAGGGTGAACCAATGGCAAAGGAAGACCTTTCTCTCTGTCTGTCTCTCTCACTGTCCACTCTGCCTGTCAAAAAAAAAAAAAAAAAAAAAAAAAAGAGTCACCATTTAACCATTTACACTTTTTGCTTATTTCTATTATTTAATTGAGAGACAGAGAGGAAAAAGTCATAGAGACAGAGTGAGCTTCCATCCACTGGCTCATTCCTCAAATGCCTATAATGCCACAGCCAGGCCAGGCCACAGCCAGGAGGTGAGAAGCTAATCTAAGCCTCCCATGTGGGTGGCAGGGACCCACCGACTTAAGCTGTTACCTGCTGCTTTCCTGGGGCGCATTAACAGGAAGCTGGAATCGGAGTGAGCCCAGAGTCGAGCCCAGGCCTGCCAGTGTGGGGTGCAGGCTTCCTAGGCAACATCTCCACTACTAGGCAAAACATCCAGCCTGATCATTCTGAAGTGTGGAATTCAGTGACATTAAGTGCATTCAAAATACTACCCTACCATTACCACCACCCACTTCCGGACTTCCATCATCTCAAACATCAACTCTGTCTGCTAAACAACTCCACATCCCCCCTTTCCCTAATTTCTGGCAATCTCTTCTATTTTCTGTCACTACACACTCGGCTATTCTGGGTGCCTCATGTAATTGGAATTATACAGTACTCGTCCTTTTGCTTCTGGCTTATTTCCCTTAGCATAATGCTTTTAATTTTCATTATACTGTGGAAAGTATCAGAATTTCTTTCCCATTTACGAGTGAATAATATCCCGTTGTACATATGTGCCATGTTTTGTTTATCCATTCATCCACTGAGCTCTTGGGTTCCCACCCGCTGTGAAAAACGCCACGAACATTGACAAACAAGTCCTTGTTGGATTCCCTGCCTTCGATTCTTTCTGAGTATATGCTCAGAAGTGGACTTGCTGGGCTATACAGTAAGTCTATAAATACAGTAATTCTATATCTAACTTTCTGAGGACTCCAAGTTGTTTCCCACAGATGTACCAATTTACATTCCCACCAGCAGAGCACAAGTGCTCCAATTTCTTCATATCCTTGCCAACTCATTCTTTTCAATTTGGGAGAATAATAGCCTTCGTCATGAGTATGAAGTAATATCACTGTGATTCGCATTTCTCTGGTGATGAGTGACAGCAGGCATTTTTCATGTGTTGCAAGCCATTTGAACACATTCCTTGGAGAGATGTCTGCTAAAGCCCTTTGCCATTTTTTGGTTTCAGTTTGTGGTCTGTTGTTGTTGAAGTCTAAGAGATCTTTACATTTTCAAGCAGTCAGTCTATGCAGTTTCAATCTCCAAGTCTGCTGAGGTTTGTCCTGTGCTCCAGGCTATCCTGTGCCTTAATGAATGGCTCTGGAACTTGAACAGGTAGGTATTACAGGTAGCTGGTGCGCTCTGTGAGCGCCAGCTCTTGTTGGCTGACACTGTCGCTCAGTTCCTCTGCTGACTCTCTGACTAGAGGTTCTGTCAGCTGCTGACAGGGAAGTGCCACCCACAGCTGTGCAGCTGTCCACCAGTGAATAGCAGTCCATTGTATCAGATGTATGTGATATTCCATCCGTTGGTGCCGTCTGTTTTACTGCATGTATTTGGATACGCTCGTATTTGGTACCTGCGCATTCATGAACGCTGTGTCTTCTTGGGAGACTTCCCCTTTTATCATTATATAACGCCCCTCTTTGTCCCTGGTAACTTTCTCTTGGAAGTCTACTTTATCTGATATGAACAGAGCCGCCCTTGCTTGCTTGGCATAGCTTTTCCATCCTTTTACAGTCAACCTACTTATGTTAGTATGGTGAATTTCTTGTAGACATCATAGAGATAGGCAATGTTTCTTAAAACTCACTCTGCCAATCTCTTTTAACTGCTTTATTTAGATCATTTATATTTAAAGCAATTATTAATATATTGGACTTATGTTTACCATTTTACTATTTGGTTTTCTACATTTTTTTTTTCTGGTTCTTATTCCTCTGTATACATTTCCTCATTTCCTGGGGATTAATTTACCAAATGATCTTTAGAATTCTGTTTTGATTTTTTATGGTGTTTTGGGAGTGTATCTCTTAGCTTTCTTAGTGGTTGCTATGGGTATACAAAATATACACATATCACAGTACACTGATATTGACATGTACAAGTGAACACAGAAACTTAACTTCGTGTCCCTTTATCCTTCCCAATTCTTAAATACAATTGTTTTAACTGTTCACTCAGTCTAAGTTGACCACCATTCATATGACATACTTTGGCCAAATTTGATCTAGTGTAAGCCTAGCTCTATTTTTGTTCATTCCATTATTTTTGTTTCTGACATTCCTTCCCTCTCTGTCACCATCTCATCTGCTCTCACCGACTCTGTTTCTTTAGCCATTCTTCAAGAGCGGATCTGATACCAACACATTCTCTGCCCTAGCCTGCCAATGCCTTTATTTATCCATGGGAATGGAAGAGATTTTCACCTGATACAGAATCTAGGGTTCACATTTCTTTTTTTTTTTTTTTTCTTTTTTCAGTCCTTGAAAAATGCCATGCCACTTCCTCCTGGTCTCCATGGTTTCAGATGATAAATCCTCCGTCATTCAACTCATTCCTCCCCTGTACATAATTCATTTCTCTATGGCTGTGGCTGCTTTCAAGTTTTTTGGGAACATTTCTTTTTTTGTCTTCAGTTTTTTTAGAAGATTGATTATGGTGCATCTTGGTGTGGATTTCCCTGGTTTTGCTCTATTTGGTGTTTACTTAGCTTTTTTAATATGTAAATTTAGGCCTTCACCAATTTTAGGTATCTTCAACCCTTATTTCTAAACGTATTTTAGTTCCCATTCTTTCTCCTGCACTGGAAGTCCAGTGTAGTTCTGCTGTCAATTCTGCCACAGGTTCTGAGGCACAGTTCATTTTCCCCCAGTCTAGTTTCTCTGCATTACTTAGATTGAGTAAATTTTTTTAGCCATTCTCACATTCACTAATTCTATTCTCTGTCATCTCTAATCTGCCACTGAGCTCATCCAGAAAAAATTTTGTTTTAGTTACTGAAGGAGAGGAGTCTTCAAAAATTTCACAGAGAATGCATATTATGAAAACCTATGCATGGATTTTATACCAAAATAAACTTACCTTTTAATCCCATTTTCTCATGAGTGCTTTGAAATAGCCTTTTATTTTTAAATTCTGTGATTTCCATTTTGTTTGGGTATTTTTAATAATTTTAAGCATGCAACTGTCATCTTTATTTATCTTTATTTGAAAGACACACAGAGATCTTCCACTCACTCTCCAAACGCCTGCAGCAGCACAGGCTAGACCAGGACCCTGGAACTCAATCCAGGTCTCCCACACGGGTGGCAGAGACAAAGCTCGAGTCATCAACCGCTGCCTCCCAGGGTGCACAGCAGAGGATGCTGGGATCTGAAGCGGAGCCAGGACTCAAAGCCAGGCACTCTGATACGGGATTTGGGCATCCCTAGTGGTGCCTTACGCAGTGTGCCAAACACCTGCCCCCCTCTTGTTGTTTTCATATCTTCCATTTATTTTTCTGAGATTTTCTATATTTTTGTTCCAAGAATATTTGTAATTGCTGCTGAAATTTTCTGGCATGTTGAGTGTGGCCGGGTTTACATCCGGGTTGCCCAGTTGTCTGCTGCAGAATCACCCTGCAGGGTGAAAGAATCCCTTTCTCCAGCTGCTTCCTCCCCAAGACCCTCCTCCCACTTCCTCGCTGGGGATGCACATGGAAAGGCGGACACCTCCCCCTCCACCTGCTGACACCTTGCCAGAGGGGAGGGAAAGTGCCCGTGGGTCCCTTGGTGCTGGGGGCAGGAGTGGGAGTCCCCACCCTCTGCCTGACCTCTGCTGGTGCCATCAGCAGAAAAGCAGCTCCCAGACCACCGGGGGCTGTGGGTGGGGAGGGAGACTGCACTGGGGGGCAGGGAGTGGGGGTTGTCTGTGGGGTTCAGCTGGGGGTAAAATGGGAGAAAGGATTTCTCTTCTGTGGGTGGCCCCTGGCCCTGTCCTTTGGCCCAAGTGTGGTTTTCTGAGCTGCTGGTGGCTCTGGACTGTGCCTTTTCCAGCACCAAGTCCAGAACCTCCACCACTCTGGGTCTTGAGTTCTCCACCAATCTGACCTCTTCTTTCCACCACTCAGAGTCCCCCGGGGCCTGGCTGAGGATTGATTTCCGGGGTTTTTAGTTTCACTTAGCAGAGCTGAGAAGTGAATCTCCACTAACTTACCTGGAACCTGGGACCTGGCTGCTTTATTAGGGTAAGCATTCATGTTTAGCTTTTGCTTTGTAGCTAGAAATTCCTGAATGTTTAAAAATCACACTGTAGTAGCCCGGCCATCTTTGCGGCTGCACTTGGCTGGAGGCCGTCCCGCACCTAAGGCAGGAAGACGGTGGCTGCCAAGAAGACGAAAAAGTCGCTGGATGGCCGGCGCCGCGGCTCACTAGGCTAATCCTCCGCCATGTGGCGCCGGCACACCGGGTTCTAGTCCCGGTCAGGGCACCGGATTCTGTCCCGGTGCCCCTCTTCCAGGCCAGCTCTCTGCTATGGCCCGGGAGTGCAGTGGAGGATGGCCCAAGTGCTTGGGTCCTGTACCCCATGGGAGACCAGGAGAAGCACCTGGCTCCTGGCTTAGGATCAGCAGTGCACCGGCCGCGATGGCCATTGGAGGGTGAACCAACGGCAAAGGAAGACCTTTCTCTCTGTCTCTCTCTCACTGTCCACTCTGTCTGTCAAAAAAAAAAAAGAAAAAAAAGAAAGAAAGAAAAAGAAAAAGTCGCTGAAGTTGATCAACTCTAGGCTCTAGCTTGTGATGAAGAGTGGAAAATATGTGCTGGGGTACAAGCAGTCTCTGAAGATGATCAGACAAGGCAAGGTGAAGCTGGTCATCCTCGCCAACAACTGCCCGGCCCTGAGGAAATCTGAAATAGAGTATTACATTGAACTGGGCACAGCTTGTGGAAAATACTACAGAGTAAGCATGCTTTCTATCATTGATCCAGGCGATTCTGATATTATTAGAAGCATGCCAGAACAGACTGGTGAAAAGTGAATCATGCAACTTTTTCTTTAATAAAACCTGCCAGAGCTTGTTGTAAAAAAATATTGTAGTAATCCAATATTTTTCCTATTTTCACATATGTAAGTGGAACATGCTTACTAATATGTGATAATCAGGATAACAGGTGATTTCATTTCAGCTGAATCGATACTGCAAAAATACTTGCGCATTTGTGCTCGAAGTGTTACAGTCTTTGAAGGGAAGTTTCCTTCAGATTCTTTCTTAACTTTCTCCAGGACTGAAAGGAGACATTTGGACTCTCCTGAACACAAGGCCTCCATGGGCACCACCACCTGGGACTGAGGTTTGTCTCTCTCTCTCTCTCTCCCTGAACTATGACAAATGACACTGCCGCAGAGGCCCCCAAGTGCTTGCTATTAGCCAGACCACCTGTCACACACCTGCCTTCCTGTGTTCCACCTTCACAGAGAGGCAGACCCAAGAGCCGAGCCTTCTGCACAGTGAACTGAGAGAGGGTGGGAAGGAAGTCCAGGTGGGAAACACACAACCCCACACTTCACATCATGCACAGTTTTTCCACAATCTCCTCTAATACAATTAGACTGCACTTGCCAGTTGCCAGCAGCGATGCCAGGAGTCCGGCTTCAGTGTATCTCTGGTCACCCCAAAAGCTTATGCTCCCACAGACGTGATTTGCCTGTCCTGTCTTTAAAAGGCCCCTGGCCCCTGTCTGCCCCTGCCCATCTGCAGGAGGGACATGTGGATGTAACAAGCCCTAGTGCCTCTCCCATCAGCACTCTCTCACCGTGGCCTCCTGCACCTGTGGGCTCTGTAGGGCAGGCCCTGCGAGCAAGCGGCAGAGATCACCAGCCTTTCTATCACTTCCGTTGGGGGAGCCTAGTGCTGCCTTCACCAGTCACTTCTACTCCAGCTTTCCCACCTGGCTTCTTGCTGGAAGCTCAATCAGACAGGCGGCACAGATGACACGGACAGCGGTACAGGCAGACCAGCCATTCCCTGTCCCGCCATCTGGCCGCCATGAGACAAGCTGCATGAGAATGAGAAGCCGCAGGTCAGGCCCAGTTTGCTACTGGCTCCTGATGCAGTCGCAATGTCGGGAATAAACAAACACTGGCACAAGGAGCGCACCCAGCCTGAATGAGCCCTGACTGCTGAATGAGCCAACTTCCAGCTGGATGAAGATTTCAACTCCAGACTCCCCCTGGAGAGAGTTCTCCAGCAAGCTGCCTCCAGGGCACAGTGGGGAACCACCAACCCTCAGTCCTTCTTGGGACAAACAACAGGGTCCCAGGTCCTGCTGGGCTACCCACAGGCTGCAAAAGCCCATGTCCCAGCGATCTGAGGGCCTGAGGGTGAAGGAGGGAGGTAGGGGGAGAGTACTGATTCCAACTTTTGACAGGAAGATCAACATTAATATCTAGTTATATATCTGTGAGATGTATTTTATGGCAAATAATCATTTGTTAATTCCATTTATCCATAGTCATCTAAAAATTGCATTTGATGTTGGTGATGTAGGGAGATTTTTAATGTGTTTGGTACAAGATGGAGTTGGGACCTTCAGTGTTTTAAAGAAGGCACAGTAGAACCAGGAAATCAGACAGGGGGGTGGGGAGGGAAGAGGGCAGTCTCAATGAGCTTGTACAAATTTTAGAATCAGAATTCTAGAAGGTAGTTATTTAGCGTTTTCATGCAGATCAGCTTGGTTAATGGGGCAATGCTTTCACAGTGGGCTCAGGGCTGGAGTCTTGCCTGGGCCCTGCCAGGGGCAGGGGAGGTACTTTCCACCGTGGCCCCACCCAGGTGGCCAGATCCCTGCCTCCAGTGCTGGGCCACACAGCAGGGAGGATCTCCTGAGGTGCACGGAGGAGACCGGCCAGTTTGCCCCTGCCCGGTGAGTCAAAGGGTAAGAAATGCCATCACCCACACTGGCTCGTGGGTCTGGGATTAAGCCAGGCCTCCGTTCCCTGCTTCTCTCAGGACAGGTGTGCAGCTGGGGCACAGCCTGGGACTTGGGCTGCCTCTGCGCGCGCCCGCTCCTCCCCACAGACCCCACTCCTGCTGCGGGTGGGTGCTGGGGCTCAGGAGACCTGCGCTGTTGAGCAGGATGTGACCTTACATGTGGGACAAGGGATGCAGAGCCACGGAGGAGCCTGGAAGGGCAGCAGGGCTGTGCCGTGTCCCTCAGTTCTCCTGCCAATGAAGGCTGGAGAGACGGCAACCTGGGGGTGGGCCAGAGCACATCCAGGGTCCAGGGAAACAGATGCCATCAGAGTTGCAGGTGGCACTGTGCTGCACCTGTCCAGCCTGGTCATCAGAGACTGACTGTTTCCCCTTAGCCCAGGCCTTTTGATGCCAGGAACCCACAGTGTGCACAGGAATCTAAGCAGCAAGAGCAGGCTCCTCCTGCCAGGGCACTTGTGGACCTGCCCTGCAGCCCGCGCCTGTCCTGGGAGGCAGGGTGACACCGGTGCCTGTCCTGGGAAGCAGGGTGACATCCGCGCCTGTCTCGGGAAGCAGGGTGACGCCCGCGCCTGTCCCGGGAAGCAGGGTGACACCCGTGCTGTCCTGGGAGGCAGGGTGACATCCGCGCCTGTCCAGGAAGCAGGGTGACACCAGCGCCTGTCCTGGGAGGCAGGGTGACACTGGCACCTGTCCTGGGAAGCAGGGTGACACCGGCGCCTGTCTTGGGAAGCAGGGTGACATCCACGCCTGTCCCGGGAAGCAGGGTGACATCCATGCCTGTCCTGGGAAGCAGGGTGATGCCCGCGCCTGTCCTGGGAAGCAGGGTGACATCCATGCCTGTCCTGGGAAGCAGGGTGACACCGGCGTCTGTCCTGGGAGGCAGGGTGACACCCGCGCCTGTCCCGGGAAGCAGGGTGATGCCCACGCCTGTCCTGGGAGGCAGGGTGACACTGCCCTGCTGAGGCAAGGAAAGACCTGCCTGAAACACTGGTGCTGTCTCAGTGCGGGGACCTCTCGCACTGGGTCCCTTCTGCCTTGTGATGAGGCACGGCTTCGCTGGCAGAAAAGATGCCTCCAGAACATAAATCTAGTTGACACCAAGCATCTACCGCCCATGGTGAGCCAGACCTGCTGCGAGATGCCTGAGATACAGAGAAGAGGGCTCGTCCTTTGCTCAAGGAGAGAGACAGAAACACCGTCAGGGTGGGAACCGCCCCTGCCACTGCTCTTCACAACTTCACAACAAGCCCCTTGTCCTGTGTGATGCGTAAGACTGGCCCCCGTCCCTCCTGCAGGGGGGAAGTGCACATGCCCACCCCACTGCTGTCAATGGAATAGTAGCCAATGGAATAGTAGCCACGGGGGTGGGAGCGAAGGCCTCGCACATGCTCGTGTGCAGCTCGGCTCGGCTCATGGGCTCTGGTCAAGGGCGGATGAGAGGCCCATGGGGCACATTACACCCCCACCAGCCTAGCCCAGGGCGCCTTAAGAATAACTGTTGGGGGGCAGGCAGTAAGGTGCAGTGGTTAAGCCACTGCCTGCTGTGCAGGCACCCCATTTCAGAGCTCTGGTTGGAGTCCCAGCTGCTCAGGTTCTGATCCAGCTCTGTTAATGCATCTGGAAGGGAAGCAGAAGACGGCCCAAGTGCTTGGACCTCTGCCACCCACGTGGGAGACCCAGATAGAGTTCCAGGGTCCTGGCTTCGGCCTGGCCCAGCCCCAGCCCCAGCCCTTGCAGCCTTTTGGGTAGTGAACTAGCGAATGGAAGATCATTCTCAATGTCTCTCCCTCGCTCTCTGTCACTCTGCCATTCAAATAAATAAAATTAAAAAAAAATCTTAAAAAGAATAAATGTTCATTGGTGCATTACTGTGTCTATGGTCCCTCCACAATCCAGGACTTTGGAGAACTCAATCTGATGCTGCTACAATGCTGCAGCCACCATCTCAGAATCACTTTAAAAACAGTCCTGGCCGGCGCCGTGGCTCACTAGGCTAATCCTCCGCCTAGCGGCGCCGGCACACCGGGTTCTAGTCCCGGTCGGGGCACCGGATTCTGTCCCGGTTGCCCCTCTTCCAGGCCAGCCCTCTGCTGTGGCCAGGGAGTGCAGTGGAGGATGGCCCAGGTGCTTGGGCCCTGCACCCCATGGGAGACCAGGAAAAGCACCTGGCTCCTGGCTCCTGCCATCGGATCAGCGCGGTGCGCCGGCTGCAGCGCGCCGGCCGCGGCGGCCATTGGAGGGTGAACCAACGGCAAAAGGAAGACCTTTCTCTCTGTCTCTCTCTCTCACTGTCCACTCTGCCTGTCAAAAAAAAAAAAAAAAAAAAAAAAAAAAGTCCTAACACCAGCATGATTCTCCTCTTCTTGCATCTGCACACGCCACCTTGCCCCCTCAGTCTGTGAGCCCAGGTTTGTTTCATTTTTAGTTTGCCACCTCCTCAGGATACTGTTGTCCCTGGGGATCTGCAGGCTGGGGTCCAGGAACCTCTGTGGAACCCCAAACCCACAGGTGCTCCAGTTCCTTACAAATAATAAGGTGTAGCGTTTGCACGGGATCCACATCCATCCTCTCATGCGCTTTAACTCATCTCTGGATGACTCTCAGCCTCCAGTGTACAGAAATGCTACGCAAACAGTTGTTATGCCGCGTTGCTCAGTGTCTAACAGCAAGGAAAAAGACTACGCCTGCTCAGTACAGATGCGGTTCTTTCCAGATCTTTCTGATCTGTGGTTGATTGAATCCACAGATGCAGAACCTGTGGATATTTAGGGCCAGCTTCTACATTTGACTCTAGCTTTGTAAAACATGATTATATGGAAAGAGAGGGAGGGAAGGAGGGGGAGAGGAAGAGGGAGAGGGAGAGGGGGAGAGAGAGAGAGAGAGAGAGAGAGAGGAAGCTCAAGATGCTGACAGTGGTTGTTTCTTGCTTCAGAGACTGAGGATGACGTTGAGGTCCATCTTCAACATTTCTATATATGCCACCTTTTCTATAACAAATGATTGCTGTATAACCACTATGTTTATCTGATTTTTGAACAAAGTTACATAGAACTGTGTTTCAAACACCATGTCTGAACACCAAGTCTTCAGAAACCTTGCTGGGGTTGTCAGAGGGACCAGGCAGGGAGATGAACCAACCCTCACCCGAGGCAGCCACTGCTCACGTGGGCGAGCGTGTACTGGCCAGAAATGTGAACAAAAAGACTCTCGGTGCGGCCTCTTGTGCTTAGGAACTGACGGGGAAAAAGCATGCTTGAGAGACCAGGTGCCAGTTAAATATTGTTATGCCCTTTTTTTTTTTTTTTTTTGACAGGTAGAGTGGACAGTGAGAGAGAGAGACAGAGAGAAAGGTCTTCCTTTACCGTTGGTTCACCCTCCAATGGTCGCTGAGGCCAGCACGCTGTGGCCGGCGCGCTGTGGCCGGCGCACCGCGCTGATCCGAAGGCAGGAGCCAGGTGCTTCTCCTGGTCTCCCATGGAGTGCAGGGTCCAAGCACTTGGGCCATCCTCCACTGCACTCCCGGGCCACAGCAGAGAGCTGGCCTGGAAGAGGGGCAGCCGGGACAGAATCCGGCGCCCTGACCGGGACTAGAACCTGGTGTGCCGGCGCCGCAAGGCGGAGGATTAGCCTATTGAGCCACGGCGCTGGCCTATTGTTATGCTTTTATACACCACAGTAAGTCACTGCAGAAACCCCAACACTGAAACTGCAGGAGGTGGCAAGGACCACTTTGGGTGTCTTCGTGCCTGTGAATTCATCTAAATACAAAGGTGAACACTGAAAGCCAATGAGCTTGCAATGGGGACACTTAAAGTGCACAGCAGAGGGGAGCAAACGTTCCTGCATCTGTGTCCCAGAAACACACCAGTCACTCCTACTTTCTGTCCAAAGCAGAAAGCAAAATGGCAGTGAGCCCATGCTCTCCTGCCCATGAACATGCCTCAGTGCATATGTGAGGCTGCCACAGACGTGGAACCTGCTGGAATCAGAGCGACTGCCCTTGCCAGGCTAGACCGTATCCTAATTCTTTGAGCAATGGTAAGATGGAAAGTTCATAACAGCATGGGACAGGGCACGCTGCCCACCGTGAGGCTGTGCACTGGCCAGGAGCATCCCTCAGGGGCTGCCAGGGAAACAGAATCCATTTAAGTATGGGAATGAGACCTTGCCAATCATGCAAAAAGCTAGGTAAGTGAAGGTCAACAGGTCAAGGTTGTGGGGCAGGCACTCTTGGCTTCCTGGCCAGCAGCCTCTCTTCTTGGCTGGCAGAACCTGCCTCCCACCATGAAAACCGACAAGGCCAGATTCCCTTTTGATTCCCCATCAAGTTGAGGACCAGAGGAGTCACCAACCAGCCAGAATGCGAAGCCAAGCATGTCCTGCTGCCAACCACGGCCGTGCAGAGGGAGGCGAGCATTCAGGACACGGTTT
This sequence comes from Oryctolagus cuniculus, assembly GCF_051225735.1. Taxonomy (NCBI): domain Eukaryota; kingdom Metazoa; phylum Chordata; class Mammalia; order Lagomorpha; family Leporidae; genus Oryctolagus; species Oryctolagus cuniculus. Next base: position 11,228,985 of record NC_142878.1, on the reverse strand, counting down.
CTCCTGTGGGTTTTCAGCCAAGCATCTGGAGATGGCCTGGGCCTCTCTTGGCCAGCAGGGCCAGCAGCGAAGACAAACAGACAGATGCACAGCGGAGGCGAGCAGGGCCAGGCAGGAACCTACGGGACACCTCTGTGTGTGTCTGTCACCCTCCTAACTGCGCCCAAGAGTAATGGTTGCTCCCACTGGCCAACACCGGCTGGATCCCTTCAGTAACAAAGGATGGCAAACAAAAGGGAACCTGGCCCCGTCAGCTTTCGTGGTGGGAGGCGGGCTCTGCCAGCAACGAAGAGTGGCTGTCGGCCAGGCAGCCAGGAGTGCTGCTCCATAGCCAGATCTCCCTACCAAGGTTTTCTCAGCCTCGGCCAACTGACGATGCAGGCCACATAACTCACTGTCCCAGCGCGACGATGCTCAGCACATCCCTGGCCTCTGCCCACGGGATCCACTCACCCACCCGTCCCCAAGACGCAGCAACCAAAACTGGCTCCGGATTCTGCCGAGCGTCCCCAGTGGTAGCAGGAAAGATCCCCCCAGTAGAAAAACACTGTTTCACCTTCTGGATCACATGGAGTTGAACCAAGCTTGTAGAAAACAATGACGTTTATTCAATCACATTGTTCTCGCTAAGAAAAGCATTGTTTTAATAGTTTTCAGTGAGAATACAAAGGATTTCTGTGCAGTAAATTAGTAATCTCGGATACCTTTTAAGATATTTTATTTCAAGGGTAGGCATCTGGCCTAGTAGTGAAGACAACAGTTAAGATGCTCATGGGGCCGGCGCTGCGGCTCACTAGGCTAATCCTCCGCCTGCGGCGCCAGCACACTGGGTTCTAGTCCCGGTCGGGGCGCCGGATTCTGTCCCGGTTGCTCCTCTTCCAGGCCAGCTCTCTGCTGTGGCCCGGAAAGGCAGTGGAGGATGGCCCAGGTGCTTGGGTCCTGCACCCCATGGGAGACCAGGAGAAGCACCTGGCTCCTGCCTTTGGATCAGCGCGATGTGCCAGCCACAGCGTGCCAGCCGCGGCGGCCATTGGAGGGTGAACCAATGGCAAAGGAAGACCTTTCTCTCTGTCTCTCTCTCTCACTGTCCACTCTGCCTGTCAAAAAAGAAAATGCTCATGGCCCACTAGAGCGCCTGGCTTGGATACTCAGCTCCAGCTCCTGGCTCCAGCTTCCTGGTACAGACCCTGGGAGGCAGCAGTGATGCTCAGGTGGTCGGGTTCCTGCGACTTATGTTGGGGACCTGTACTCTACTCCCAGATTTCTGCTTCGGCCTGGGTTAGCCCTGGCCGCAGCAGGCATCTCGGGGAGTAAGCCAGCAGATGGGAGTTCCTTCTCTACCTGACTACCAATCTCTGCCTCTCAAATAAATTCATTAACTGAAATATTTTATATGAGTCTTCATCTTTTCCTTAAAAAACTTTATTGAAATAGAGCATCCATAGAAATAGTATAAACCCCAAGAGGACTCATTTCAATGAATCATTACAATGCAAAACTATGTTTCTGAAGCCACATTGGCCTCAAAAGAAGAATGCTGCATTCACCCACAAATGGCTCACACCAGCCAGGGCTGGGCCAAGTCTAAGAATCCACGTGGAGAATGCCAGCCTCTCACTGGGCTCACCACGGACTCTTTCTTGACCTGCGAAAGGCAGGCCCTCAGTTTTAAGCCTTGTGTGGACTTGTGGACTTGTTCCAGGACCAGGTGGACCCTAACCAGGCTGCAAGCATCAGTCCTTGGTTAGCTGAAGCGCAGTGAACTGCCATAGCCCCCTGTACTTTCCTTCAAAAGCCATTCGACAGCTTCTCTCATGGGAGAGTGTACATATGCCTGGCAAGGGAACAAATTCTGTTTTTCAGTCACTGTGGCGGTCACGTCTCTTAACAACCCTGGAGTTTCTGCCGAGACCGCCTTGCAGGGGCTCCTTGTGCAGAGGGGTGGACAGCTTGTCCCAGCAGTGTGACCTTCAAAGGGCCCCGAGCCCTGCTCAGGGGCTCACGCACAGCAAGGGCGGCTTTCTTCCTTGCTGAGGGACGATCCGAGCCCCAGTCTGGTTCAGTAGCTTCCAGTCCTCCACACACAGTTTGCGACTTTATGGTCATGCGAAGGTTTGCTGGCTGCATTTTCTACCTTGATTGGTACTCTGGTCATTAGCCATCTGTTGAAGACAATGTTTGTCATTGGGCCTGAGAACAAGGAGTTAATGGGTGATGGAATTCTCACCCAGACTCTGCTGCTCTCATGAATGTGAATTTCTGTTTATTGTATGGATCACCTTTATCTTCTCATCAAATGCATATCAGTCCCTGGAGACCAAAGCTGGACCAGGTTAACTCAGCCATAAAACCGCTGTGTGCCATGTGCTATGCTCAGCACGGTTGCCTCTTTGTGTCTTGCTCTAAATACTCTGCAGAAAGCACGTGGCTGGGCTCCATATCCAAGTCGCAGGGGCCGCTGGTCACCCAGACGCTCGGCTTATCTCTGCTATGCAGTTGACAAAACTCCTGTCAAGTCGTCAGCTGTTAACCGTCTGTCTTCAGACCGGGGAAGGAACCCCTGTGTTGCTGTGAAACACGGACTCAGCTGAAAGGAAGTCTCCCTCCTGCCTGGCGGCCTCCGGGTTCCCGGACGTGGGCTCGGCTCACGCCGACTCTTTCGCTTCTTTGGGAAAGCGGACGCCTTTTACCAAAGATAATTTAGTCATGTGACCATGATGGGGTACATTTGATTTTCAAAGATTTTACATCCACGATGAGGACTAGAAATGATAAGAGACAAGATTCCAAATATATGATGGCCATTTCTCTAAAAAATTGGTATTCGGAAACTTATCCATGCTGCAATGATCCAACTCTGCTTTCTTGAAAGGTCCTGGCGCGAGGATTAAGGCTGACGCTGGTAGGGGCCATCGCAGTCCTCCCCTCCCTCGGCCTCCCCCAGAGCGCTGTCTCTGCCTCCTCAGAGGCTCCTCTCCAGTCCTCACTCATCCCCGCTCCCCTGCTCTCCCCCTCCCTCCCCCCCCGTGCTCACCTCCCGTGCTCTGGAGAGGGGGCCGACCTGACTCCCACGCAGAAATGCCCACCCTGCCCTGCTGCCAGCCGTCGGCACAGGATGCCTGGACTCAGCTTCAAGACTTCACGGCACCTGTCTAGCACTGCTATGCAGTAGTGCTTAAACCCTGGGCTACAGGAGAACTTACAGATATTGCAAACGGATTCCCAAACTCCATGGAGGACGGGGGAAAATGTGTGCTAAAGAAATGGGTAGAAAACTGCTCCAGGAAACACACGAGAACACATTGGTTCCAACAGATTAGGGTTAAATACAGAAAAAGCATAAAAAGCCAGAGATTTCAGATGTAAGTTCATTGAACATCTGTGCAGGGGTCAGGCACTGTAATTATAAATGGCTAAAAGGCTAATTTGGATGTCATATATATATTATCAGAATAAAAAATAAAGTACAGATTGTAAAACTTTTAAAACTACCCCAGGTGGCTGGCGCCGCGGCTCAACAGGCTAATCGTCTGCCTTGTGGCGCCGGCACACCAGGTTCTAGTCCCGGTCGGGGCACCGGATTCTGTCCAGGTGCCCCTCTTCCAGTCCAGCTCTCTGCTGTGGCCAGGGAGTGCAGTGGAGGATGGCCCAAGTGCTTGGGCCCTGCACCCCATGGGAGACCAGGAGAAGCACCTGGCTCCTGGCTTCGGATCAGTGCAGTGCACCGGCCACAGCGCGCCGGCTGCAGCGGCCATTGGAGGGTGAACCAACGGCAAAGGAAGACCTTTCTCTCTGTCTCTCTCTCTCACTGTCCACTCTGCCTGTCAAACACACACACACACACACACACACACACAAAACCCACCCCAGGCATCAGCTATAGACTTGCAGGATGCAACTAGAGCATGCTTTCAGAGAAGCACATAATTATAAACTCATATGTTAACAAAGAAAAAGCAACAACCTAACAATAAGCAATAAGACACTAAAAAAGAAAGAAAACTAACCCTAGAGCAAGCATAAAGAACGAAATAGTAAGAATTGAATGGGAATGCAATGAAATTGCAAATAAAAAAAGTAGAGAAACAACATCAAAATAAAAAGTGTATTCAAAAAGAGCAACAGAACTCACCAACCTTTAGCTAGGCTTACCAAGAAAAAACAACAGAAGGATCAATCTATAAAATCAGAGATGAGTTAAACACCATTACGACTACCACAGAAATAAAAAAGGATTATGAGGAAATACTATGAAGAATTAAAGGACAGTAACTTTGATAGTTTAGAAAAAGTGGAGAAATTTCTGTGAAGACACACTCCCAAACTGCCTCCAGGAAGAAACAGAAAACAAACAGAAAAGCAAATAAATTAATAATTTCTTAAAATTTCCCATGGGAAAAGCTACATGGTTTGACTGAATTCTGCCATAAAATTAATGAAGAATTCACATTTCACAAAATCTTCTAGAACAATAGAATAGGGTACACTTCCCATCCCCTTTGACCAGACCAGTACCAAAATCGAACAAAGATATCACCAGAAAAGGAAACTGAAGACCAGTATCTCCATGAGCACAAGAGCAAAAATGGCTAGTAAGCTGAAGTCAACAGTTATAAAAGGATCATCTCCATGACCAAGTGGGACGTACCCCAAGAGTGAAAGATTTGTTTAACGCTCAACAATCAGCTAGTGCAATACATCACATTGATAGAATAAAGGACAAAACCATACAATAAACTTAATAGATACCCAAAAAGCATTTGGCAAAAGTCAACTTCCTACAATTATTGGGAAAAAAAACTAATAAAAGCAACAATAGAAGGGAACTTCCTACACCTAGTAAAAGGCATCTACGAAAAACTCACAACTAATGTCATAATTAGTGGGGTAAGGCTGAGTACATCCCCTTAAGATCAGGGACAAAACAACAATGCCTGTACTTGCCACTTCTATTCAACTATGATCTTATACAAGAAAAATCCTAAAATCATGAAAATTAACATTAGAATTAATAAATGAGTTCAGTGAAATATCAGGACACAAGATTAATATTTTAAATCAGTTGTATTTCTAAACACTAGAAATGAAAAATCAAAAATGAAGTTCAGAAAATAATTCTATTTACAAGATCATTAAAAAGTATTAGTAGGAAAAAATTTAACAGAAAAAGTGTGTAACTTACACAGAAACTCCTCAGTTTACAATGCGGTTACATCCTGATAAACCCATCATAAGCTAAAAATATCATTAAGTTAAAAATGCATTTAATACACCTAACATAGCAAACATTGTAGTCTAACCTACCTTAAACATGCTCAGAACACTTCCCTGAGACCATAGTCAGGTAAAATCATCTAACAGTGTTGAACATCTCATGTAATTTATTAGATGCTTCACTGTGAAAGAGAAAGACAAAATGCAAGTAGGCAAGCTTTCGCTCCACCATAAAGTTGAAAATTGATGAGTCAAACCATCATAAATTCAAGACCATTTGCACTCTGAAGACTAAAAAGCACTGAAAGAAGTTAAGGAATGCCTAAATAAATGGAAAGACATGTCCCATGTTCACAGACCTAGAGACAGCATTATATAACATTAATATGGCAATATTCCCAAATTGATCTATAGAATCAATGCATTCCCTATCTCAATCCCAGCTCATTTATTTGCAGAAACTGATAAGCTCATTCTAAAATTTATAAGAAAAATTCATGAGATCCAGAATAGCAAGAAAAAAGTCTTGAAAAAGAACAAGGCTATGGGGTCTATAATTCTCAATTTAATAACAATAAAAACTGTAATAATCAAGATAGTGTGGTATTTGTGTAAGGACAGATATATAGATCAATGGAATAGACAGTCTAGAAACAAACCTGTGTGGGACAGGCATTGTGGCCTAATGCGTAAAGCCGCTGCCTGTAACATTGGCAGCCTGTATATAGGCACCCAGTTTGTGTCCACTTCCAATCCAGCTCCCGCTAATTCCCAGGGAAAAGCAGCTGAGATGGCCCAGGTCCTTGGGCTCCTGCAACCCATAGGATATCCAGGTGCAAAACTACCTCAGACCACATGCAAAACTGAAGCACAAATTAGTGAAAGAACTAAATGTAAGAGCTAAAACTATAAAACTCCTAGAAGAACACACAGATTATATCTTCATGACCTTGGATTGTGCCATTTTTCAAAGCGGTAACACCAAAAGCACAGTCAATAAAAGTGAAAGCAGGTAAACTGAACTTCACTGAAATTCAAACTTCTGTGCTCCCAAGAACAGTGTCAACAAGGTGGAACGACACCAGAATGGAAGAAAATATGTAAAAATTGTACAGGAGCCCAACAATGAAAAGACAAATAACACAAGTGAAAAATGGGCAAAGGATTAGAAGGAACAAGAAAAATTTACAAATGAATAAGAACAGAAAATGCTCAACATCATCCGCCATCTGGGGAATGCAAATCAAAGCACAGTGACGCGTCTTCACGTTTAAGAGGACTGACAGATTCAAAAAGAGAAAATCACAAGTGTTGGGCAGGATGGAAAGAAACTGTAACCCTCGCACACTGCTGATGTGAACAGAAAACGGTGCTGTCACCTTGGAGAACAATCTGGAAGTTCCTCAGACAGTTACCAAATGCCCCAGCCATGCTGCTCCTAGATATATCCCCCAAGATAAATGAAGACGTGTGTCCACACACAGCTTGTGCACAACTTGTGTTCACAGCAGCATCATTCATAACAGCCAAAACGTGGGAACAACCCAGACGCCCACCAACTAGTGGAAAATGAAGTGTGGTATCCCTTTTCTAAGGATATTATTTGTCAGAAAGGATAAGTGAAGCATCCTGAAGACATTGTTCAGTGAAATAAACAATATATTATATTGTTTATATATCATATATCATATGATTTTATTTATGTGAAATATCCAGGAAAACACTATGGATAGAAAGTAGATTGAGGGTTGCCTATAGTTAAGGGGTGCACAGTTTCTTTTTGGAACAATGAAAATGTTCAAAGCTGGATTTAGTGATGGATGAATACCCTATGAATAGATTCTAAAAACCAGTTAGTTGTGTAGTTAGAATGTGTAGATTGTCTGGTATATGAATTCTATCATAACAAAGATATTTACATATTTTTTAAAGATTTTATTTATTTGGAAAACAGAGTTATAGAAAGAGGTAGAGACAGAGAGAGAGAGAGAGAAAGAGAGACAGGTCTTCCATCTGCTGGTTCACTCCCCAAATGGCTGCAATGGCCAGAGCTGGGCCAATACAAATCCAGGAGCCAGGAGCTTCTTCTGGGTCTGCTACACAGGTGCAGGGGCCCAAGGACTTGGGCCTTCCTCTGCTGATTTCCCAGGTGTATTAGCAGGAGCTGGATTGGAAGGGAAGCATCCAGGACTCGAACCGGCGCCCTTATAGGATGCTGGTGCTGTAGGCCTGGGCTTTAACCCACTGTGCCACAGTGCCAGCCCCAACCCAGATGTTTAAAAAAGAGTCAGATACAGACAGGAAAGTAAGTACCAAGAAATTGGTATCGTTGGCAGTTTGAAAACAAAGTAATTGCACAATACATCAGGATGTTCTCAGAGCACACTTAAAGGATGACGTGTATGGAACAGGAAAGAAATCCAAGGCTGTCCAATTTAGAGAGATCACACCAAATCTTACCCTAAGGATAAGACACGTGAGGACTGTGTCTGTCAGCTTACCCAAGAGTGAGTAACATGGTGAGAAAAATAAATGCAGACACTGCCAATGGCAGGGACTCTGGGAAAATGTGTCCAGTGCCAAGGGACAAAGGCATTTTGAAGAGGAAATATAAAGTTTACTTGCAAAGAATGCAAGGGAGTCAGAGGTCAGGAGCATTTATTCATCAAGTCACTGAGCACAAATGTTTAAAAGAATAACAACTCGGAAAACCCCTGCAATTTCACCCAATCTGCTCACGCTGGGAAACTAGCCATGTTCTCATGTCATTATCACATTCATAAAAGTGGTAGCTCTGTGGGCAGTGCACACTAGTGTTCTTTATTTTGGGTGCTATTTGAAAGGAAGAGATGCTAGCTAGCGAGAGATCTTCCACCCACTGGTTCACTCCCCAGTGCCTGCAATAGTTGGGGCTGGGCCAGGCCAAAGCCCTGAGCCCAGAACTAGAAGAAGCCGTGAAGACCCTACTTTTCTTGGTTTCTCTCGGGGTGATACAGGAGGTTTTTCCTGACTGGGCTATGTCATATTGGAAGCAGGGCAAAATGTCAGGTTTACATCTGCAGTCTCCTCTTGAAAGTAAAATACTGGCTGTAGCCAGAGAGTTCTCGCTGACACAACTCCAAAGGCCATCAGGACGCTCTGAGCCACAAGGGTGCTCCAGAAAGCTCACAGAAAACAGAACTGAAAGACATGGTTACTTCGGAATGAAAAATTTGTGAAAGCCATGTAGAGTTCTTCATAACATGCACTTTCCATGAACTTTTTGTAGGTCCCACATATGTTCTCTGTTCTCTCAGAAAAATTACCTACAGTGTGAGTTTTCTGCTACCCACTCAGTAGCTTTACACATTTCCCCCCAACACCCTCACTACCTGGAGGCCGGAAGTCCAGGTGGCCTGACTGGGTTCTCTGCTCAGGGTCTCCCGCGGCTGAAATCAGTGTGGGCCAGGCTGGGATTTTACCTGAAGGCTTGTGGGGAGAACGCACTTTCAAGCTCACTCAGGGTGCTGGCGGAACTTGGTTCTTTGGGTTATGGGATGGTAAAGCCTGTTTCCTTCCTGGTTGTCAGCCAGGGCCACCACCTTTCTCGACACACGGCTCTCTTCACCTTCAAGCCCACAGGGGGCCTTGGTCCCTTCCCGCTTGGGCTCCCCCTGACTTCCCATTCGCCCGCCTCGGCTCGCAGCAGCGGGGAGAAGTTCTCTGCTTCTGCAGACTCACACGTGAGACCCGGCGCAGAGATACTCACAGAGGCTCTGCGTCTCACTGCCAACTGGCTTGGGACTTCAGTTACAAGTGCAGAATCCCTTCCTGGCAGGACCTAAGGTAACACAGGTTGAATAACCAGGGAAAGAAATAACGGTACAGGGAGGCATTTTGGGAATCTGCCTGCCACACCTGTAGACATTAAAAAAAAAAAAAAACATGCAAATTTCTGGTTGATGTAAGTGCCACCTTTTGTATCCCGAACCACATGGCAGTAAAACTATTAGTCACTCAGAGAAGCTGATGTGGTACTCCACTGAGTCTTTCAGCCTCTCTTGCCTCTCTGCCCATAGCTGAGCCTTTGACCACCATAATGGAACCAACATAAGGAAAACAGCAATTGGTTCTCTGTGGTTCTGTGTTTGTCAACCCACTAGGCAGAGGCCTTTTACATAAATGCAGCTGTAGTGAAGTGCTCACCGAAAGATTATTTTTGGAAAATAAAGACCCACTAAAAACACAATTTTACAGCATGCTCTTTCTACATTTGTCTTTCCTAAACTTGCCTAGACGATGACTCTTGGAACTGTGGAATCTCACCCCAGCTGGTACTTGACAAACTAGGAGCAAAAGTGTGGTTGATGGACTGCATACTATTGGAACAGAAGCTTTCTCTTCTTACATCTTCATTTGAAATGAAGAGAGACAGACACAGAAATCTCCCATTCATTGGTTCACTCCTCAACTGCTTGCGACAGTTGGGGCTGGGGCAGGCCAAAGCCAGGAGCCCAGAACTCAGTCAGGGTCGCCCATGAGGCTGGCGGGGACTGCAGTACTTCAGCCATCCCCCGCTGCCTCTGCTGCCCATTAGAGGAAGCTGGATCAGAAGTGCAGCCGGGGTTCTGATCAGGCCCCCAGTAAGGATGCAGGTATCCCAAGCACTGTCTTACCTGCTGCACCCAACATGTGCCCCAGGAACAGAGTCTTTAAAGATTCAGATAGATCTTATCCCACTCTAGTATCTTTTCTTAAAAATATTTTTAAATTTTACTTGAAAGTCACAGTTATACAGAGAGAGAGAGAGAGAGAGAGAGAGGTCTTCTATCTGCTGGTTCACTACCCAGATGGCTGCAACAGCTGGAGCTATGCCAATCCAGAGCTAGGAGCCAGGAGCTTCTTCCAGGTCTCCCACATGGGTGCAGGGGCCCAAGGACTTGGGCCATCTTCCATTGTTTTCCCAGGCCATGGCAGAGAGCTGGATTGGAAGTGGAGCAGTCGGGTCTCGAACCAACGCCCATATGGGATGCCGGCACTGCAGGTGGCAGCTTTACCCACTATGCATTGCCTTTCTATAGACCTCATGGAAAGGGCTATCAGTCTGTAGAAGACGTAAGAATCATTATTCCTAGGTTTCTAACATTCCGCCGCTATTCTTTCTCCAGCTCCACTGTCGGCTCCCTGTGGAATTATTTATTTCAGGAAACAGCTCACTGTGTGGGTCTTTCTCAGCCTTCACTAGCATCTGCAGTGAAGTTAGCTGATGTGTTTTGCTTTTATGTGAAACAACAAACACATATTTAGTCAGTACTGTGTCAGAGGCACCTTTGTGATCCTTCCAGTCTTTGAAGAACATAATGGGCCGGCGCTGCGGCTCACTAGGCTAATCCTCCGCCTAGCGGCGCCGGCACACCGGGTTCTAGTCCCAGTCGGGGCGCCGGATTCTGTCCCGGTTGCCCCTCTTCCAGGCCAGCTCTCTGCTGTGGCCAGGGAGTGCAGTGGAGGATGGCCCAGGTGCTTGGGCCCTGCACCCCATGGGAGACCAGGAAAAGCACCTGGCTCCTGGCTCCTGCCATCGGATCAGCGGGGTGCGCCGGCCGCAGCGCGCCGGCCGCGGCGGCCATTGGAGGGTGAACCAACGGCAAAAGGAAGACCTTTCTCTCTGTCTCTCTCTCTCTCACTGTCCACTCTGCCTGTCAAAAAAAAAAAAAAAAAAAGAACATAATGCTCCCTGAGGTGACAGCTCCATTCGATGTAGGAGACCACACCTTGTGTTTGCCCTTCTGGAACCTTCTCAAGGGGAGTCAGTCCATTTCTTAAAACTGGCCAAGTATAATAAAGCCTCAGAGGAAAAATGACAATTTTGCCAAGAGACAGCACCTTGCTTAGGAAGTGACCTGCACACAAAACAGCATAATCTACCCAAAAATAGGCACTTTAAGGATTTGAGGGGCTTAATAAGCATTCAAGGCAATGGATTCCCAATGTTTCCAGCATAACTTTATTCCTTCATGAATTTTCCAAAAACATGTCACTTGAAAACTTACTTGATGAATCCGAAACTGACCTCGTCACTTTGAGTTCTTAATGATAGCGGTATCCAATCCTGGGTCCTCCTGAATTTTAAAAACTCACTTTCCTTTTGCCCTCTCAGCATATTTTCTTTAGCTGAAGCAGAAAGGAGGTGGTTCGAGAGCACCACAGAGACTCTGGCTCAGCAGGATGGTGAGCGCCAGAAGCCACCTCCTTCTAAAGCGGCAATGACCTGGGCTTTCTCCGTGTTATGCACCACGACGGTGCTTGTGAAAGTGGCCAATGATTCCACGGATGTCCTCGCACACCGATCACTCCCCAGGTTCCATGTTCTGCTCAGTCCTTACAGCGGAACACTGATCTACAAGCCAGTTAACTAGGAATGACTGCTGTTTTGGTCTCCCATGTACCATTTGTCAGCGTTGTAATTGTCGCTCCCCCTCTTCATGGAGGAACGACACTAAACCCTGCCTAGGCTTCATATCCGAGTCACGGCACCATTATGTCGCTCCCCCTCTTCATGGAGGAACGACACAGGACCCTGCGCTGTTCTTTCGTCTGCTCGGCCCTCCCCGGGTTTGCTGCTGGTTCTTCCCGGGTTGGCTGCCGTCCCTTCCACCTCCGTGGAAGGGCGGTTCCCCCTGGCCACATTCCCCACTTCCGCGGGGGAGCGGCACACCGCCGGCCGGCTCTCTCGGGGGCTGCACAGGTGTTCCCCTTAGATGTTCCCCTTAGATGTTCCTGGTGCATGCCGTCTCTCTCCTCCTTTATAGTCCTCCTCTGCCAATCCCAACTCGGCTGCCCACACGCCGAGCACGCTGCTCTCCAATCAGGAGCAAGTCCTACAGTTTATTGGCTGAACTGGAAGCAGCTGTGTAAAAGCTGTTTTCTCCTCTCCCAGCGCCATATTGTGGGAGAGCAGATGCATAGAACAAGTCTTAATTCCAGTAACTTAGTCTAGTCCGAGCTGCTCCCCACAGTAATCTCAGTCCTGCAGCACTGTACCCACACCTGGCGCAGAAGAGCCCCAGGACTATACAGCAGCAACCACAAAATTGTCTCCAAGGAAGCTCTAGCTGAGGCAGAGTCACTGGTCCTAGAGAATGTGCAGCAAAGTTCTTTCTAATGATCAAGGTGATCAATGAAGAGGTGATGCAGTGACTGCATGAAACTGTAGTAGAAGATAACCTGCCACCCAAAGCCAGGCCAGCCAAGTGGTGGAACTAACAGCCTTTACAAGAACTTGTGTCAAAAGGACAACACACACACGACCATTATGCCTTTGGTATTGTGTCTAATTGGGGAATTTTATGACATGGGATGGCTGACCTCATAAAGTAGACTGAAAGTGTGGAAAACAAGATGTTTAGAAGCACTGATGCTCCCCAAAGCAGCACTCATAGCCAGGCTAAGGCCATGGACAGGCAATGCTAGTGAAGGCGAAGCGGCTACATCGCAGATTGTTAAACAAAGTAAGTCCAACTTTCTCTTTCTAATATTTATGGTGAGGGAAATAGAAGAAAATGAAGAGATTTTTATATACAATCTTTTCATCCTGATTCAGGATATAGACACTCTTCTTAAAATCAGGGTTTCCTGTCCATTTCCAGTGCAGCTACACCAACACAAATCCTGAGATAAATGCTGAACAATATGAACAACACTGATTCCACCAAGAATACAGGGTGTGGAGAACTCTCTCCAGATTGCAGGGAGAGGTGTGAAGGTTTATACCTATCTGAGCCTTCATAACCCAGAGAAAAACTGTCAAGATGGGACACAGGTCTGAGTTATACCCCTGAGGACTTTCATTAAACACTTCAAAAATGGGCTTCCCAAGCTCCAAGATCATGAATGTATGCTGGGAATTGCTTGTAAATATTCTGAAGGTAAAGTCTTCTCAAACAGAAAAGCCACTGCTGTCACACAGCTAAAATGTGTTAGACAGTGTTGTTTCCACGGGGAGTAAACCCTACTCCCTGACGTGTTATTTAAAAAAGCTTTATTTATTTATTTATTTGAAATGCAGAGTTAGAGAGAAAGAGAGAGGGAGAGAGAGATCTTCTAACTGCTGGTTCACCCCCAAATGGCTGCAATGGCTGGGGCTGGGCTAGGAGAAAACCAGGAGCCTGGAACTCCCTCGTGGCCTCCCACATGGGTGACAGCCTTCCATCTTCCACTGCCTTCCCAGGCACATCAGCGGGGAGCCAGACTGGAAGTGGAGCAGCTGGGACTGGAACAAGTGCTCACATGGATACCAGAGGTGCAGGCAGTGGCTTAACCCACTGGGCCATAGCACAGGCCCTTAAAATTATTCATTTACTAAAGAGTCACAAAGGACCTTGGCTAGGTGTCGTCATTTCATCGTAGGTATTATTATTGTCCCTGCTCTCCACAGCTTCCACCAAATGTCGAGGTATAAATGCATCCATAGAGTTAAATTAGTTAAGTTCTCTCAAGTCTTAGCATCCAAGACTGCTAAGACCACGCTCAGGCAACCCCTATGGATACTGGCAAAGAAAAATTCCACAATCATTCTTACCTTCCATGGGTGCAAGCTGGATTTTCAAAAAATTTCCTTCAGAACTCTTCCACTTCTTCAACCTGGATATTAGGAATTCAGGAAAAGACACCAGTTGGAAATGGTACCTGGGACCTGCTGGAAGGGTTCTAGCAAGGTTCCTAACCACAGGCATCACAGTAAAACGACACGGGGCTGTCCCTGGATTCGTGTATCACCCAAGCAGAAAGAAGGCCAAAGAAATTTACTTGGTAATAGGAGAAAACTGGGAGTCCACATCACTGTATATCCCAAACGAAGTCTTCAAAAGACATCTGGATGAAGAACACTGCCTGGGGGTTGACAGCACCTACCAAGTACTTTGGACCAAGTGTGTGAATATTTGAAGTAGCCGGCTCCCACCGAAGATCACTGGAACAAGAGCCGATGGCCCAAACCACAAACTTTTCATTCTTTTTCTTTCTTCCAGCGTCTTTCTCTAATCATCATTGCTATTCTGTTTCATTTTTGTTGACTGAAACTTGCTGACAGAATACCCACAGTGACATTTTCATGTTTTTTATACTCGCATTTAATACGTGGAGCTCAGGGAGAACTTATGCTCACCAAGGCATTTTCCACCTAAGCTTGTAAATGTTCCAGGAAGTCTGAAAAATGTATGGGCTTTAAGCGTACCTCTAGCTTCAGGCATAGCCCTTATCACTGGATCTGAAGCATCTCATATCTCTGCTCCAGATTTCCAACCTTTTTTTTTTTTAAGATTTATTTATTTATTTGAAAGTCAGAGCTATAAAGAGAAACAAGGAGAGGCAGAGAGAGAGAGGTCTTCTATCCAATAGTTCATCCCCCAATTGGCCGCAACGGCCAGAACTGTGCCGATCCAAAGCCAGGAGCCAGGAGCTTCTTCCAGGTCTCCCACATGGGTACAGGGGCCCAAGGACTTGGGCCATCTTCTACTGCTTGCCCAGGCCATAGCAGAGAGCTGGATTGGAAGTGGAGCAGCTGGGTCTCGAACCAAAGCCCGTATGGGATGCTGGTGCTTCAGGCCACAGCTTTAACCTGCTGCACCACAGCACTGGCCCCAAGAGATCCAACCTTATGATGCTAACTTGTCCCATTTAATCATGTGGACTAAACACATTTCTTCATTTACAGGCACCTGCTAGAATTACATTTATTTTAAATTTTTAAACCCATCCAAAGTCTGAAATATTTTCTTTATAAAAGATTTATTTATTTATTTACTTGAGAGAGAGAGAGAGAGAAAGAGAGAGAAAGAATCTTTCATCTGCTGGTTCACTGTCCAGATGGCTGCGACAGCCACAGCTCAGGCAGCCTGGAGCCAGGAGCCGAGAGCTCCTTCGGGGTCTTCATGTGAGTGCAGGCATCCAAGCACTTGGGCTGCCTTCCCAGGCATGCTGGCAGGGAACTGAACTGGAAGGAGGGGAGCTGGGGCTCACACCGGCACTCATGTGGAACGCCAGTGTCACAGGTGCTGGCTTAACCCACCGTGCCACAATGCCAGCCCCACCTGAAGTATTTTCCAAAGCGTAGGTTGAGAAATAGAACAGCTTTTCTCAGATTAAACTTTGGTAATGTACACTAATTTCTGTGACTTGTGATAAAATTATTTCTTCAAAGTTAGCATTCATATCATAGAAAATCTCATGAAATCCAATTCAAAACTGAAAACTAAAATTCAGATCAATTACCAACCATAGAAGAAGGCTAATGTATTTTTACAGTTGGAGAATTCCAATGTATTACACAATTAACATTCACTGTATACTGAACAAGGAACAAATGTATACTTTTGGCCACAAGATTTCCTATACGAACTGGCTGAATCAGGTCAATTTCTAACTCATGGAAATCAAGATCTCCCACGGATTTTTTAATTCCCCAGATCTTTCAGGTACATTTCACACCCACCTGATGCTCCCTGTGGAATGCAAATCCAACTGCAGGGGTTAGAGATGGTAGTATCCATATTGTTGTTTTTTTTTTTTTTTTTTTTTTTTTTTTTTTTTTTTTTTTTTTTATCTAAAGGCAGAGAGAGAGAGACTGATCTTCTATCTGCTGGTTTACTCCCCAAATGGCCACAATGGGTAGGGTGGTCTAGGCCAAAGCCAGGAGCCTGGAGCTCCATCAGGGTCTCCCTCATGGGTGGTAGGCACTCAAGTACCTGGGCCATCCTCCACTCCCTTATCAGGCGCATTAGCAGAAAGCTGGATTGGAAGTGGAACAGTAGGGACTTAAATCCACACTCTGATATGGGATGTCAATATGGCAGGAGGCGGCTTCTGTGCTACAACACTGCCCTTGGTATGCACATTCTTACATATGGTACTTTTCCATATCTCACAATATAAAAATCTCTGTTGCCATGATAACCATTGAAAATAAAACTATACATGCACTATAGGCGAACAAAAAATGAGCATGAACTTTCTCAAGTGAGATGAAGAGTCTAAGAAGTTAGATTACACACTAGCACACTAGCAGGCAGGATGAAATTTGTGTCCTGACAAATACTTCCTGTTGCAGCTGGATAAATGAAAGTTCCCAAAATAAAATTCAGGAACAAACCAGTGGTTGTCCAAAATGGGACAGAGCACACCACTGGGACCTGGTCTCCTGGTCTGAGCACGGCAAAAGGAGAGCACTTGGTAAATGCTGGTTATGCTGCTTCAAATCGCTGCTATTGTCAAATGATTTGTAAGTGAATTCTGAAGAGCTGCTGTACAGGTATCATTGCGTTACACATCAAATCATCCTGTGTGGAAAGAATTCTAAAGTGACTCTAATAAACACAATGAAACTCTGAGGAGCTAACACCTACGTTAGAGTGGGGTGATGGCCCCAATTTTTCATCCCTCCATGCCCTCAGCTTTTTGCCTTTGGAGGCTGGGACCACAAGAAAATCTAAAGCTGAGACTGGAACAGGAACATTGAGAAAACCCACTGGCAGCACAGACGCAACCTATGCATAGGGTGAAACTCGAACTGTCACACAGAAAATGTAAAAGAATTATAATTAATAATAAAAGCTTATGCAAACATTGACAACATGCATGAACAGACACTCAGAGAAAGAATCAAATGGAAATGCTAGAACCAAATGGGAATGTAAGAATGGAAATGCTAGAATTAAAAAAAAAAAAAAAAAACTTGGTAAAGGAGATAAAGAATGCCTTCACAGGCTCTTTAACAGACTTGACATAGCTTAGGGAGGAATCTACCAACTCAAGTGGAAGCCAACAGAAACTACACATACTGAAACACAGATGTGAAGAAGAGGAAACAGAACACAGAGTTCCGAATGCTTCTGAACTTTAACTTACAGTCCAACATGCATGTGTAACTGGAATAGCGAAGGAAAAGAGAATGAGAATGAGATAGGACAGACACTCAAAGAAACACTTGATGGGGTTGGTACTGTAGCACACAGGGTTAAGCCGCCACCTGCAGGCAGGCACCCCCATACGGATACCAGTTCAAGTCCCGGCTGCTCCACTTCTGATCCAGCTCCCTCTAATGAGCTTGAGAAAGCAATAGAGCACGGCCCAAGTGTTTGGGCCCCTGAACCCATGCAGGAGACCTGGAAGAAGCTCCTGGCTCCTGGCTTTGGATTGGCCCAGCTCCATCCATTGCAGCCATTTGGGGAGTGAACCAGCAGATGGAAGACCTCTCCCTCTCCCTCTCTTTGGCTCTGATTTTAATGAACAAGTAAATCTTAAAAAAAAGAAAAACCCTACAATGGGAAATGGGATACCACTACAAATCTACCAGAATAGCTACAAAACTGACAATACCAACTGCTGGTGAGGATATAACCCAACAGGCACTCTCATACATTGCTGGTAGGAAAACCAAATGGTGCAGCCACTCTGGAAAATGGTTTTTCAGTTTATTTTAAATACTCTAACATACTTACATGCTTACTATAATGCCCAGAAATATTACTGCTAAATATTACTCAAGTAAAACAAAAACTTTTCTTCATGTAAAAATCTGCATGCAAATGTTCAAAGCAGCTTTACTCATGATGATAAAACCTAGGAAGTAGCCCAAATACTCATCAACCGATGCCTGGACAACTAAGCTGTAATACATCTATGTAATGGAATAGACTAGCAATAAAAAGGAGTGAATGACTGACACACCACAGCATGAGTGAATCTCAAAAGGCTTGTGCTAGAAAAAAGAAAACAGAGTCAAAAGACATGTGACGTGCTAGAACAGGCCAAACTCAGGGGAATCAAAGCGATAGCATTGCCAATGGTCAGCAATGGGGGAGCAACTGACAAAAATGGGGAGTGGGGAATTTTCAGAGGTGACAGAGTCATTGTACTTCTTGGTTGTGTGGGTGGTGGCAGCGCGGTTATACAGCTGTATGAATATGAGGTTGTCAAACCTTACAAAACTGTATACTAATAAGAGGGGATTTTACTGTGTATAAATCATATCTCATTAAATATGAAATAAACAAAAAAATGCACTCAGTATAGCAGCCAAGCTGATCTGAAACTGCTGACTCATAAAACTTGATATTTTCTTACCCTTTCAGGTCAAACTTTCACCCCTCAACAAGGTCAGGCCACTGTAAACAACACCTTTATAATTACAGCAACCCTAGCCTGAGGTTTATCAAAGTTGAATGCTGGCTTAACCAGCCACAGCTGATGAAGGACTATAAATTTTAGGCAATGTACTAGCAAAGGTGATCAACAACCCAAAGTTTGAGCAAACCCAGCCTCCCAGATCCTTCATGGACCTCACTGAGAATACTGAGCACGCTTTCTTTTTCCTTTTCTCTAATTTTTTTAAAGATTTATTTATTTGTTTCAAAGGCAGAATTACAGAGAAGCAGAGGCAAAAGCAGAGAAAGAGATGTCTTCCATCCACTCCCCAAATGGCTGCAACAGCTGGAGCTGGGCCAGTCGAAAGCCAGGAGCTCCTTCTGGGTCTCCCACGTGGGCCCAAGGACTTGCATCATCTCCCACTGCTTTCCCAGGCGCATTAGCAGGGATATGGATTGGAAGTGGAGCAGCCGGGACTGGAATGGGTGCCCACATGGGATGCTGGCCCTGCAGGCGGCTTTACCTGCTACGCCACAGCACCAGGCCCCAAGAATGCTTTCTTAACCAAAGAACAATGCAACTTGCTTGACACACAGTATACAATCAAATGAATTCATTCTGCCCAATCCAGAGTACAATCCTGAATTGGCAAAAGCCCAGTGTAACACATAAAGCTTTGTGTAACACATAAAATCCCTGATTTTTTTCCAAAATGGAATAAACGTACAGCCCACATTTTCAGTCACTATCTTGTCACTTATCTTTCTTTAAAAACACACCTACCCAAAGCATGATTCTCTCTCCTTCCTGAAGGTAACCACCATCACACTATCACATCAGAGACTCCTTTTCCCTTCTTTTGGAACCTCATAGAAATGGAATCCTACAGTATAATTTTATGCCTCAAAATGAAGCCTGTGGGAAGCACCTGAGGTGCCGTCTAATTAGTTGCTCATTTTTACTGCAGTATGACATTTCATTGCACAGCTCTGCCACTACATTAATCCATCTGCTACTGGGGACGTTTGTACTGTTTCTAATTTGAGCTATTCCAAGTAATGCTGCAAGTAACATATCATTATATGCCTTTTAGATATATTTATCTTCTGGGTTTTGAAGCATATGAATATCTTAATTCTTCAAATAAAATTAAACTTTTAATGTAATAAACAAATTTAGTATTTCTTTAGATTCCTTGTTGACCAATACTAGTGTAAGTATACTCTTGTGTTTAAAATAATTTTGATGTAGTATTTTATTTTTATCCTTTGAAATTAGACTATAATCATTCTTTACATTAATGATATGAATTAAGAATGTGGTTGGGCAGGCGCCACAGCTCACTAGGCTAATCCTCCGCCTGCGGCGCCAGTACCCTGGGTTCTAGGCCCAGTTGGGGCGCCGGATTCTGTCCCGGTTGCCCCTCTTCCAGGCCAGCTCTCTGCTGTGGCCTGGTAGGGCAGTGGAGGATGGCCCAAGTGCTTGGGCCCTGCACCCGCATGGGAGACCAGGAGGAAGCACCTGGCTCCTGGCTTCTGATTGGTGCAGCACCGGCCGTAGCAGCCATTTGTGGGGTGAACTAATGGAAGGAAGACCTTTCTCTCCATCTCTCTCTCTCTCTCTCTCACTATCTATATCTCTACCTGTCAAATAAATAAATAAGGGTTGTTATTTAACCAGTGTACAAGTATTTTCCAAAGGAGCAACTGGCATTGTCCATTTCAGTATAAATGTAATCAGTGACACACTCATCAACCTTCAGAATCCCGGTGTTTCCCATATCCATGTCCGCCCAGCCCACTAACTCAGCCGCATGAACTCCAGGAAGGGGAGCGGCCCTGCTTCTCAGAAGTCTTAGGGCGTTCTCTCCAGGGCACTCTGCCCAGCACTGGGGGCACATCTCTGCTGCCGTCTCCGGAGCACCCTGCCACTGTCCCTAACCCTGCGTCCAGCTCAGGGGTGTTCCGGACCCCGAGCAGGTTCCCCCATCACACACGTGCTCTGTGTACATGCAAGGATGGAGAACCTGATGACAGGAATACACATTTCCAAGAGCATGGGGGGAGGAGGGGCTGAGGCTCGCATATTGGTATTAAATTCCTCTCAACATTAACATATTAAACCTTAATAGCCTTCATAGTGTCTTCTACTTTGATTTTTTAATTTTTTTTTTTTTTTTTGACAGGCAGAGTTAGACAGTGAGAGAGACAGACAGACAGAAAGGTCTTCCTTTTTCCGTTGGTTCGCCCCTCAAATGGCTGCCACGGCCAGCGCGTTGCGGCCGGCGCACTGCGCCAATCCGAAGCCAGGAGCCAGGTGCTTCCTCCTGGTCTCCCATGGGGTGCAGGGCCCAAGAACTTGGGCCATCCTCCACTGCCCTACCGGGCCACAGCAGAGAGCTGGCCTGGAAGAGGGGCAACCGGGACAGAATCCGGCGCCCCAACCGGGACTAGAACCCAGGGTGCCGGTGCCACACGGCGGATGATTAGCCTATTGAGTCGCGGTGCCGGCCAGTGTCTTCTGTTTTGGACAGAAAACAACTGCCCATATGTTGGGGGTGCAGTGTGATGTCCCTGTGTGACTCTGGTGCTGGAAACATTCAGTGTCAGCTCCCAGTTCGCTCCGCGGCTGCCCGTGTGGTTGTAGGCGGCAGCTGCGGTCCCACTCGCTCTCTCCTTCAGGCCCTCAGCGCATCCAACCCGAGCATCCCAGGCCATGTTTCCTGCTGGCTCCAGGCCCTGTCTGAGGTTGGTTTTCCAGTCCAGGAAATCTCTGGTGGCGACAACCGTTCCTCCAACTCCCAGGGGACTTTCTTTTCTTTTCTTATTTAATGAAGGCATTTTTACATAGATACAACTTTAGGAATATTGTGGTTCTTTCCCCCATACCCTCCATCCTGCTCCCATCCCACCTCCCATTCTCTCTCCCATCTCCTTCTTCATTGTGGATCATCTTTAGTATGACTTTATATATAAAGGACCATCTCTATGTTAATCACAGATTTCAACAATTTGCCCCCATGCCCACACACAACACATAGAGTACAGTTTCGGGATAGAATTTGCAGTCGATTCTCATATTGCAATTCAATAGGGACAGAGGTCCTACCTGGGAGCAAGTGCACAGTGACTACTGTTGTTCCTTTAACAATTAATGCTCTTTTTTTATGACGTCAGTGATCATCCAAGATACTTTTCATGGGCTGCCTGGGCTATGGAGGCCTTTTGTGACCATAGACTCCGTCGTTATTTGGACACAGCCATAGGCAAGGAGGATGTCCTCCTCTCCCTTCAGAGAACAGTGTCTCCTTCTTTGATGACCCTTCCTTTCCTCTGAGGTCTCGCAGAGGTCCTCCGTGTAGGGCTGGTTTTTTTTCCCCACAGAGTCTTGTCTTCCCATGCCTGAGATGCTCCTGCAGGCCTTACAGCCCAACCAGGAAGCCTTAAGGGCTGATTCTGAGGTCAGAGTGTTATTTACTGCGCAAGTCATTCTAGGAGTCTGCTGTGTGGACTGCTTCCCATGTTGGTCCTTCCTTCCTTTTTTAAAAAATTCTATTATTTTTACTTGGTATCTGATGTTATTTATGTCGTCCCTTTTAAATTTAAACTGGTCTACCTGTTGCCTTTAACATTCAAGTTGATTATTATAACACTGAAGGTGTTTATACCACTGATTCTTATGGGTTTGGAGCCCCATGATTAGTTCTTAGGTTGTACCCTTAGAGGTGAGTCTATATGCCCAGGGACTTTCTAGAGTTCCTGTCGCACCTGGCATCGCTTAGATCCCCGGTCCATCTCGTACACCCAGCTGACCCGGCTACACTCAGGCCATTTCCTCCTTCTCCCTGGGGCGAGCTCTACGCGTTTCCCAGCATCCCCAGCAGATACATGAGGTCATGCTGTGTCATTTCCGCTCTGACACCTTTAAAGTTGCTCATGCGCACGGCCTGATCTGCTGAGCTGTGCTCCTCAGCCTCAGACAGAGAAGTTTGAAAAAGCCAGATATTGGGGCCAGTGCTGTGGCATAGTGGGTAAAGCCGCCGCCTGGGGCACCAGTTCTAGTCCCGGCTGTTCCACTTCCAGTCCAGCTCTCTGCTATGGCTTGGGAAAGCAGTAGAAGATGGCCCAAGTCCTTGGGCCCCTGCACCTGCTTGGGAGACTTGGAGGAAGCTCCTGGCTCCTGGCTTTGGATCGGCCTAGTTCCAGCCATTGCAGCCAATTGGGGAGTGAGCCAGAGGAATAACGATCTCTCTCTCTCTCTCTCTGCCTCTCCTCTCTCTGTGTAACTCTGACTTTCAAATCAATAAATCTCTAAAAAAAAAAAAGCCAGATGGGAGATGGTGGTCCCCGTGTGGCCTCGGTCTTTGCATGATGAAGGGACAGAACATCCACCCCTGACACAAACCCACCCAGTGACCTGGACCCTTGACGGACTGGGGGGATGTGCGAGGACTCCCTGTGGGCTTCTGGATGGTGGTCACAGCCCAAGCACTGACTGGTTCCTCGGCTGGTCCCTGAGCCCCTAGGCCCACATTTGGAACTCCCTTGGCCTCCTGTCCTTTGATCCTTACGTGGCCAAGCCTTGCCTGAACACACCAGCCTTCCAGTCTGCCAGAGAGGAAGCTGAAAGTCACACATTACCTCAGCCAGGTGAGCGCGCCCAGCAGCCTGCTGTGTCTGCACATCAGCTCTCCCTGCCCCTTCAGTGTGACGTCAGCTCTCTGCCCCTTCGGTGTCATGTCAGCTCTCTGCCCTTTCGGTGTGACGATCTCAAGGTGCTGGCCTTCTGAAATCCTTGAGTCTGTCTCCTCCTACTTCAGAGAGAACGTGCCAGTCAGCCATTGGGGACTTGCTCCAAATGCCAGGCGTTTGTACCCAGCCATCCCTTCTCCCCGCCCAAGCCTAGAAAGGTCACACCCAGCCCTTCCTGCTGGGGGTGCTGGCTCCCAGCCTGCAAACTCCACAGGTGCCCTGCCCAGGCCACGCCCTCTCCCTGCCCACACCTTCCTCTCTGTGGGTGCCTGTCTTCTTCGGATTCTGCTGTGCCTGAGTTCTGCATCAGCACAGCCTACTTCAGTAAAATCCAGACCCAGCAGCTCTGATGCCCCGAACACCACTCACAGAGGAGCTGTGGAGTACACTATTAGCAATGCAGCCCAAACGCAAATCTTGCTCAGCTGTCCTGTGCCTGCCTCCTTTACCCATCACACTCCCGAGATAAAATGGCTGTCTCCAAAGGGGTGACACAGATTACGCACGGTGGGCAGCACACAACATCAATTGCTTTCTTGCTGGTGATAATGGAGACCCTCCAGGGAACATTTACACCCCTCTGACTCCCTCCTTGTAGGAAGAAAACTGGGTTGTCCTCTAGAACCGTCATTAAAGCCGTATTTGGAGAGCGGTGCTGATGAGCTGGCTGCCGTCTTTCTTCCCTAACAGCATGCAGGCTACAGCAGCACAGGGGAATCTGGGATTCCATACCCTGGGCTCTAACATGATTTGCTTTCTGCTTTTGTAGTCAAGCATATTTAGAGGACTTGTTTCAAACGTTTAAATGTGCACGAGATGACCCATCTGCAGTATGCAAATCAAAAGCATGTGCCTTTTAGGGATGCAGGGAACCTGTTTTATAAGAAAAACCAGAAGTTGCTTATGCACTTGCATGTCTGACCAGCATTTCAAATGAAACGTATCCAAAAGGAGATTCTTTGTGTCCCTTGGCCACCTCCATCTCAGCAGGGGTGTCACCCGCAGCTCAGGCCAAAGGCTCCAGGGGTCACTTGACTGCTCCCTTTCTCCTCCAACACGCAGCTCATCAGCAAGATTCCTGGCTCCGCCTTCCAGAGCCACACCCATCACATCCCCTGGACTCACTCCACCCGGCCCAGACGACCGCCATCTTTCCTAGGCAGTCACAGTCGTCCCTAACAGATCACTTGCTTCCACTTGTCTCCCTAGCTGTTTTCCGCAGAAAAGATCCTCCACGCTAGTCATGAAAATCTCACCACACCGTTCCCTACTTAAAAGCTTCCCTATCCCATAAGGAACCAAATCCCACATCTTCCAGACCTGCACGACCCAGTTTCAACCCCTAAATGCTGCCCGCTCCCCCTCCCCCCGCTCTTGGCTGCTTCGTGAGCTGCCAGGCACGTCCTCCCCCGAACTTGGCCCTGATTATGTCTCCGGTTCTGTCTCAGGGACCTTCCTCTGTACCCTGGAGATACCAGCCCTGCACTGGCCTTGCTTGACGTCTGTAGGAGCTGTCTAGTGCTGCCATGACCACATACTGGGCGGCCTGAAGGGCAGAAACTCAGGCTCACAGATCTGGAGTCAGAAATGCAGACTGAGGATGCCTGCAGGGCCCTGCTCTTTGGCAAAGCTGGAGAGGAGAACCTGTTTGATGTGTTTCTCTTAGCATCTCGTGGCTCCTGTCGATTCTCGATGTTCCTTGGCTCATAAATCCATTATTCCAATCAGGGCCCAACTCCCTCAAATCTACCAACACCTTGTTTTCAAATAAAGTCCCAGGCACAGGTACAGAGGGGTAAAGTTCTCTCCTCCTGCCAGACAACACAATCAACCCACAGCACCCTCCTGTCTACGTCAGGCCAACATGGCAGAGAAAACGTGATGCTGGCCTGATTTACTTTTCTCCCTACAGCATTTTTCACTACTTAAAAATCTGCATTTGTCTGCCCTAAAGAATAGTGGCAGCTGCCTCGATTAGAATCTCTTCACCCGTTCTCCTTAAAATGGTAGTCATGAGCAAGGAGAGAAACAAAACCATCCACGGCTCACGTCTGCAGCCCGTTCAGGAGCTGCAGAACGAGAAGCCGAAGCCAGCCAGCCCCAGGGCAGCACTGGGACGTGCCGGAGCAGCGCCATTTTCTGAGGAACCCGCCCTTCCCCCCAGCAACAGAAGAGGGAGCAAGTGCTCCGCAGAAGCAGGGGCCACGCCAGGCTCTCTCCACCTCCGCTGTCCTGCCTGCCGCGGTCCAGGGACACACCCACGTGACGGCTCAAGTGTGGGGAGCAACTGGGAGCAACTCGGACTAGACTAAGTTACTGGAATTAAGACTTATTCTATGCATCTGCTTTCCCACAATATGGCGCTGAGAAGAGAAACAGCTTCTACACAGCTGCCTCCAGTTCAACCAATAAACTGTGGGACCTGCTCCTGATTGGAGGAGAGCAGCGTACTCGGCGTGTGGGTAGCAGAGTTGGGATTGGTGGAAGAGGACTATAAAGGAGGAGAGAGACGGCATGCACTAGGAACATCTAAGGGGAACATCTAAGGGAACACCTGTGCAGCCCCCGAGAGAACCGGCCGGCGGTGTGCCGCTCCCCTGCGGAAGTGGGGAATGTGGCCAGGGGGAACCGCCCTTCCACGGAGGTGGAAGGGATAGTAGCCAACCCGGGAAGAACCAGCAGCGAACCCGGGGAGGGCCGAGCAGACGAAAGAACAGCGCAGGGTCCTGTGTCGTTCCTCCATGAAGAGGGGGAGCGACATAATGGTGCCGTGACTCGGATATGAAGCCTAGGCAGGGCTTAGTGTCGTTCCTCCATGAAGAGGGGGAGCGACATAATGGTGCCGTGACTCGGATAGGAAACCTAGAACGGATAGGAAACCTAGGACGGATATGAAACTTAGGAGGGAAGAAACGGGAAGAACTGGGAAAATACCGGAGAGAGAGACTAGCAAACAGCCTAGGGAAAAGCCGGATGAAAAGGGTGCCGGAAGAAGTTATTGAAAGCCTAGGCATAGACTCGGATATGGACTGTGGGAAAGAAGTTAGGATTGAAAGCGAAAGTGAAAGCTTTCATAGACTCGGATGCAGACTATGGCGGGGAAGCTAGGAGATTGAAAGCGAAAGTGAAACCTGGAGGAGGCTTGGACTCGGATACGGACTGTGGGGAGTAGCCAGGAGAAATGAGAGGAATATTGTTGGAAGAAAACTTAAGGAAACATACCGGGTGGAGAAAAATGTTGGGGAGGATGGGGCCGCGAGTGCAGGCCGAGGCGGAGATATAAGCCACCTTGGAATTCTTCAAGTCACCCCGGGGAGCAAGAGGCGAAGATCTGGAACCAGAGGCAGAGACGTGGGCCGCCAGGTTGAAATTCGCCAGGTTAGTCCGGGGAACTTGGACTGAATGCCGGTGGTGGCGGAAACATTCGCGGAAGCCGCCGCGTGCAGAGAGAGCACGGGGCGTGAATAGATAGGGAACGGGGCTGGCGCGAGGCCGTGGTGCGGACGCGAGGGGCGTGGAGACCGCGGAGCACGCAAAGCCAAGCGCGCAAAGCCGAGCCGCGCAGATGAGAGAGGCGCGGGCTGAAGCGGCTTAGAGCCGGCGAGGCGCCGAGAAGCAGCCTCGGGGCGGAGCCCGCTGGCGGGGCGAGGCACCGGGAAGCCTCACGGAGCCGGAGCCGTGAAGCTGCCGGCAGGGCGAGGCGCCGGGAAGCCGCAGGGATAAGAGAAACAGAAGTTTAGAAGTAAGATGAGAGAAATAGGAATGCTGGAAGATAGAAGTGAAATGGGAGAAATGGGAATGCCCGGAGATAGAGAAATAGAGAAATAGAAAGGCCTCCCCTCAACATGGCAATGAGAAGGCTTGGATTCGGTCTGCCCCGATAAGTGAGGCGATGAGCACCTGCGGCGGCTAGCAGCTTATGCGCCGCAGGTCACCGAAGACAGGCACGAATTAACATCAGTAAGGCCTCCCCACAATACAACAATTAGGAGGCTTGGATTCGGTCTGCCTGATTAAGGCGGTAAGCACCAGCAAGCAGCTCGACCAGAGTATGAGCTGCAGGTCACCGAAGATAGGCACAAACCAACACTAATAAGTCTCCCCCACAATACGGCAATGAGAAGGCTTGGATTCGGTTTGCCTGATTGTTAGGGCTTGTAAGCCCCTGCAGGCTGAGCAGAGCATGCGCTGCAGGGCACCGAACACAGGCACGCATCAGCGCCTAAAAACCTCCTCACAACATGGCGAAGAGAGGACCCGGATTCGGTTTGCCTGATTGATAGGACTTGTAAGAACCTGTGGCAACTCTAGCAAGTAGAGCAGAGTGTGTGCCGCGGGACACCGAAGACAGGCGCGTATCAACGCCAAAAATAAAAAGAAAGGGGGATCTGTGGGGAGCAACTGGGAGCAACTCGGACTAGACTAAGTTACTGGAATTAAGACTTATTCTATGCATCTGCTTTCCCACAATATGGCACTGAGAAGGGAAACAGCTTCTACACAGCTGCCTCCAGTTCAACCAATAAACTGTGGGACCTGCTCCTGATTGGAGGAGAGCAGCGTACTCGGCGTGTGGGTAGCAGAGTTGGGATTGGTGGAAGAGGACTATAAAGGAGGAGAGAGACGGCATGCACTAGGAACATCTAAGGGGAACATCTAAGGGAACACCTGTGCAGCCCCCGAGAGAACCGGCCGGCGGTGTGCCGCTCCCCTGCGGAAGTGGGGAATGTGGCCAGGGGGAACCGCCCTTCCACGGAGGTGGAAGGGATAGTAGCCAACCCGGGAAGAACCAGCAGCAAACCCGGGGAGGGCCGAGCAGACAAAAGAACAGCGCAGGGTCCTGTGTCGTTCCTCCATGAAGAGGGGGAGCGACACTCAAGGACGTGTGTCACTAACACTTTGCCATACATATCTCCATTTTTTAGCTCAGTAATTTCATTTCCAGTAACTTCTCCCAAGGATTCATAGCAGAGACACTGAAGAAAACGTAATGACTTCATGTCTAACATTGGCGGAATCACCGCCTGCCCTTACGATGGAATCCTGCGTGAATGCGGGTTCGGGAGCACACCCAACAGCAAGGGAAATTACTGGAGCTGCGAAGCGGAGAAACATGGATTTGTTACCATTTAGTCAGTAGGCTCCCATGCCGTAAAAAATGGACAGAAACGAGCCCTCAGAGGGAATACACCCGAGCATTAACTGTGCTTCCTTACGGTGGGAAAACAGATTGGCCAATTACGATTTTCCTTGTTTATGCTGTTGCTCAACTGAAGTGTAATATTTTGTAATCAGAAAATTTAACTTTAAAAAATTATTTGAGACAGACAGGTCTCATCTGCTGGTTCAAGCCGCAAATGCCTTCAATGACTGGAGCAGGGCCAGGCTGAACCTGGAAGCCAGGAATTCGATCCCAGTCTCCCACATGGGTCATAGGGACCCAGCTACCTCCTGCGTCTTCCAGGGTCTGCATTAGCAAGCAGAAGCTGGGGCCAGGAACCCACCCAGGCCCCCATATGTGGGGTGTGGGTGTCCTGAACAGCTGGGCTAAGTGCCTGCCAGGAGCCCGGTCAATCCAGAGCTCCCAGGCGTGTGGCAGGGAATCCGGTCACCGCTGCCTCCCGGACCGCACTAGCAGGAAGCTGGAGTCAGGAGCAGGGGCAGGACTGGGGGGTCCCACCAGCATCCTCGGCACTGTGCCCCCCCCACACACTCCTTTTTTTCTTATGACAAAGTCCACCTGCTAGCTTCTGGCCAGCTGCCCTGGGGCTCCGGCTACCGCCTCTCTCACACGTGCCCCCTCGGGCTCACGCACTGCATCCCCGAAGCAGTCTGGTCCTCTCGCGAGGAGCAGGCGCCCAGGGGAAGCTCCACCGCGGCTCACATCCAAGGCGGATCACGGGCCAGCTCTGCCCTCTTCCTCCCTCCGCTCCCGGGCTCAGGGGAGCGACCCTGGCGCCGCCTCACCCGAGGCCGACGATGGAGCCACCGAAGGGCCATCTGCATCCAGGTGCCAGCTGGCGACTGTCACATTCGTCGGCCACGCGGACGCCTGGGGGAAGGGGTCTGAGGGAAGAGGCCCCAGCGCCACGCGCCCTTCGCCTGGCAGCGAGGCGGCCCCGGGAGTCCAGCGTGGGGGTCACAGCACCGAGGCGCCGGCCATGATTCCCAGCGACTGGCTCGTGGCAGGACCAGCTGCCGAGGCCGTGGGCGCGGGAAAGGCAGGGTGACCGGAAGCGGCCGGCCGGCGAGGTGACGTGGGCGTGAGAACACTAATTTCCACTCCAGGTTCTCACCTCCGGCAGGAGAGACAGTGCCGGACGGATACGCCGCCGGGTACACAAAGGGAGCATGCGCCAAGGTCCCGGATGAGACAGGTGCATCCTGGGAAGGTGGGCGTGCCAGGCCCAGCGTTGGGGAGGGCTTCATGGCGAGGTTGTGGGGATTGCAGCTCGTTCTAGCTTCTGCTGCCTGGTTAGACCTCGTCGCAGGGACTCGGTATTTGGTGAACAGAGGCCAGCCCTGGAGCAGGGGTGCCAAGGTGCGTCACAGACGAATGAGGAGAGGAGTCCGGGGCAGGTGTTGGCCTGGCGGCTGACCACCCCTTGGGACGCGCGCAGCCCCTGGGCTGGATTCAAGGCTGCGCTGCCGACGCCAGCTTCCTGCGAATGCACCCCCAGCCCCTCGGGACCCTCCCGGCCCTGGCCCCGGTGCCCCTTCATCCAGCACTAAACTGGAGATCGTACGGGAGCCATCCCAGCCGACGCTGCCCCCAGCGTGGGGGGGGGAGCCAGGGCCTGCCCCAGGTGAGGGGCAGCAGCCCTTCCGGAATGGGGGTCTCGGGACCTCACAGCGGAGGCGAGCACTGCCTTCGGGCCGGTGCTTAGCGCAGCAAGTGTGCGTGCTGGGGGGCGGCCACGTACTCTTCCTGGGTTCCTGGGACGGGGTTCTGGCTCCCGTGGCTGGCCGGGGGGCCGGGTGGGCAGGAGCAGGTCAGAGCGTTTGCCTCTGAGGCCCAAGCACCGGGAGCCGACCGCGTGGGGCGCGGCTCTGGACCTGCCGGGCAGGTAGCCAGTTTGGGGTCGTCCTAACCAGGAGCCGTCGCCACCTGCGCAGCGTTGTCCTCCCGCAGCAGCCGGCCGAGGAGTCGTGTCCGCATGAAACGCAGACCTGCCCTGAGCGTTCACGCTGCAGGAAGGTGACACGAGTGACACGGTTGGCAGAAAGGCTCCCGTAGGAGGCCGGGCCAACCCCCCTGCCCAGGGGCACCTGGGCCCAGGCCACCGCTTCGTTTTCCTGTGTCCTTTAGCTCCTCAACTTAAAATACGGCTGAGAAGGCAGGCAGGTGGGGAGCGAGCTCTCCTACTAACAGAAGCGTCGCCACTCGCGAGAGACCAGCCAAGGAGGCAGAATTCTCGCCAACTTAGTTGCCGGTGCGTGGAGGGAGGGGACGGTTCCCCTGCCTTCTGGAAACGGGGTATTTTCAGAAAGGGGCTGGACTCGCACCCCTGGGTCGTTCCCAAAGCGGCCGACATGGGCCTGAAGCCTGGACGATGGCAGCCACTCGGCTAGTGACAGGCAGACAGGAAAGGGGCTGCCGATGACAGCCTGGCACGGGCCCCCGGCGCGCCCTGCACCTCCAGGTGCGGGTGCTGAGAAGCCAGCAGCTTTCGTTCTTAGCTCTTGGAGCAGAGGCTGGGGAGGCAGAGGGGTGGCACCTGTGGGCGCCGTGACTTCCCCCATGGCTGCTGTGGGACAGGAATGTGACTCAGCGCCCTGAGCACACGGACACCCTCGCCTCGGGGAGTGGGCTCTGGGCCCCGCTTCCTCGTGGGGAGAGAGGCGGTGGCTGCAGGGTGCAGCACGGGCAGAGGCCTGTCCCCCGGCTGTTGGGTGGGCGTGGCTCTTGGCAGGGCGAGCCGCTGGCAGGGACCTGCCTGTTAACCCTGGCGAGTTTCTATTTGACCAAGGGTCACCAGGAAATGACGGCCGAGTCCCCAGCCTGTCCTTGAACCGGGTCTGTGTGGCTGGGAGGAATTCTCTCCCAGTTGGGTGACATTTCCTGGACAGGAGGACAAGCTACGCAGCTCCAGGTCCCCGGCAGGTCCCCACAGCACTGCCCAGGGTCTTGGTGTGGGGGATCACGCGTCTTGTGCGCTCCCAGGTGAGGGAGTCGTGAGGAAGGGCAGTGAGGATGGTGAGGGAGTGTGGAACCCCCAGCACTCCTAAGCCAGGGACAGCGACTGCTGGGAACTGATGGGATGGAAGAGGCGAACGCTCCCCGTACAAACATCCACCTTTGGAGGCACCGAGCTGGGCTGAGGCGATCAGTCCCTCTGCACTCAGGACGGGGAGGTGGGTTCCTTGCCCCGAACTCCATCAAGGTGATGGAAAAGTTGGCGTGAAAGCAAGCGCGCACCTGGAAGAGGAGCCGAGAGCCCTTCAGGGGCGCTCCTGAGGCCGAGGAGGAGGCTCCCTTCCTGGACCTTGTCAAGGTGATGGCCACATGGCTTCATCAACCCTGCCTGCCCCAGGACGTTGGTATGTTCTGGCTTTGCTCCTCTCAACTCCTGACCCTGCAGGTTGTGGCTCCAAAGCTTTGCAAGACCATTGAAGTGTTTGGCCTTCTGAGAGGCAGCAGGACGGCCTGGGGCCCAGGCCTGCTGCTCTCCATCTGTTCTGACACAGGCACGCATGCTCGTGGCCCCACAGGCCCTGCACACACAACACAATGGGGACAGCAAGGGGAGGAAGGCCCAGCGTGCCTGGACTCTACAGAGGCAGCATTAGTGACTGCAAGGCAACAGAGCCAGTGGCACGGGTGACAGATGTCAGCAGCGCCTCCCGAGAGAACTGTTCTAAACACAGCCCGTGAGGACCCCCCCCCCCACTCCTAGGGACCGTCCCTTGGAGCACACACCTCCCATGACAGCATCTCTGCCGTCCCACAGATGGGGACACCAAGGCCCAGAGGAGTGCTCATCCAGGGACACGCAGATGAGGCTGGGTGGGGCGAGCGGAGCGCAGCGCCCTGCTCTGCTTTCCTGAGGTGTGGGGTCTACTCGGAAAGGAGTCGCCCTCTCCGTGGTGGGCACAGCCCTGTCCTAGGAGGGGCTGTGGGCACTTCCGGGTCCTGAGGCGTTGGGATGGGTGGAACCATGCCAGCCCCAGCCTGTGCTGCCCACCCTGCCTGCGGAGCCCCCTCGAGTGCACCCCAGGGGTGGGCAGGGAGGAGCCCAAGGGCAGTCGTAGGCTCCAGGCGCCTTGGCTGCCTGCCGCCAGCCTGGGGATCTGTCCCTGCACCCCTGGAGGGCTCAGTGGCCAGGACTGGAGTGTTCGCTTGTCCACCCGCCCATTGCTCCCTGTGGCCTCGCAGCATTCGCTTGGGGAAACAGGTTGCTGAGTCTCTAAGACTCAGTGTCACCCACTGCAAGGGATGGCCAGAGGGGGCCGTGCGCATGGCCCTGGCCCATGGCTGCAGGTGGAGACTTGGCACACACCCTGGCTGGACGCTGACAGGGCCTGCTGCCACGAGCGGCCTGCCTCAGCATTGCTCCGCGACGGAGACCTTGAGGGTCGCCTTCCCTCGCGGAATCCTGCCTTGCTGTGAAGCACGCAGGGAGCAGCCCTTCTGTGCTTCCGCAGCTGCTGTCCTAACTGGCCATCTTGCGATGAGCACAGGGCTGGGAGTCAGGGTCCTGAAGGCTGCCCTGGCTCTGGCCAGCTCTGTGTGTCCGCCAGGGGCCACTGTGCATCTCCGCCTCTCCTTTCCAAAAGGACCTTGACCCTGACAGGCTCTCAAGCTGGCATCTGGCAGGCTGAACTCGACAGGAGAAATGACTGGAGGGAAGTCAGAGGAGGGTGCTTCCCCGGGGCACCCTGCACCACTACTCCCTGGGGCTGCGGCCCCTCGGGCCCACAGTGCCCCTCAACCTCCTGCATTCTGGCTGAGGTCGCCTCTGCGGCTGGAACCTGCCTGCCCCGGGTAGGCCAGTGCCTTGACACTGCTTTGCCCAGTGGATGGCAGGAGCTCCGGAAATGGTTCTGAACTGGATTGTGCATGAAACGCATACCGAACAAGCTGTAATACTCCGCCTACTCACAGGACTGCAGTCACGGCTGTCGGAATGCACCCTGGCCTGGGGAACAGGCCCAAGTGGAGGCCAGGTGGCAAACCAAAGCAGTGTGTGGCCCTGTGCCAGGTCTTCCTGACAGCACAGTGTCCACAGACCGGTGGCTCTAGCGGCGAACTGGAATTGGCACAAGCTTACGCATGGGGAACGCGCTTTCTGAGGCTGGGCTCCGGGTCGGCAGAGGAAGTTCAACAAACCCTGTTCCTAAAAGCCACAGCAGAACCAGAGAAATGATCAAGAACTACCATCTGGGACTTCGTAAGTCAACCAAAGGTGGAGAACACATCGAGAAGGGTTTACTTGACAAGATCTTGGGCAAGAGGCATGGGAGTCTGGCACCTTTGTCTGGGGTCTGCTGGAGCCACAAG
This sequence comes from Oryctolagus cuniculus, assembly GCF_051225735.1. Lineage (NCBI taxonomy): Eukaryota > Metazoa > Chordata > Mammalia > Lagomorpha > Leporidae > Oryctolagus > Oryctolagus cuniculus. Next base: position 11,195,400 of record NC_142878.1, on the reverse strand, counting down.
ACCTGCAGCCCTTGCTGACAGAGGAGCTGGCTGCCTTGAACACAAACAGCAGTGACTGCGGGAAAGGCCAGTAGTGTGGCTGGTTTGTGATGACAACCCCAGTTAGGCAAACATCCCACTGTATCACTAGTGGTCAGAACAAGAGATCCATGTACAAGGCTGGGGACAGTGCCCAGTGGAGACTGGAGAGGGCTCGGGTGTACCCTGCCTGGACTCTGCGCTCTCCAAACTACACACCGATTATTGGCTGGCCACATACACTGATCCAGAGGCAACTACTAGGAAGCAGACTTGAAAATAATTTAAAAAAAAAATTGTAAACTGAACAGACACACCAGTAGCTGCACATTAAGGCTGACTGAAGATTTCTTTGGATTTCTTCAGTGAAGTCACTTGAAGTCACAGCAATAACCACCCCTGTGGGTCTGATGAATCGGCATCCAGAGCTGTTACAGTATCGAAAGGGCCCAGTTTTTTAAATCATGAGACAGGCGGAGAAAGAGGAAAGCAGGACCCACACTGAGGGAAGCAGTCCTTGGTCAGTCCCTGATGGATTTAGTAGACCGAAGACTTCAACTGGAAGCAGCTATTGTAGTCACGTCATTGAGTGATGGGGATATTCTGAAAACTTCGTTAGGTAATCTCATCGCTGTGTTAACACTGTAGTGTGTGCTTATACAAACTATACGCTATAGCGTCAGCATCTGACATGGCCTTTTAAAAAAGTTATTTGAAAGGAGGGGAAACAGATCTCCTATCCACTGGTTCACCTCCCCAGATGGCTGCAACAGCCGAAGCTGAAGCACGTGGAAGCCAAGAGCCTGGAGCTCCATCTGGGTCTCCTGTGTGTGTTCCTGTGTCACCTTCCGCTGCTTTTCCATGAACAAGGAGGTGGATCAGAAGTGGAGCAGCCAGGCCTTGAACCAGTGCTCTGATACGGGATGCTGGCGTCAGAACTAGCAGCTTAGCCGGCTGCTCCACAGTGCTGGCCCCGTGACGTGGCCTCTTGAGTCAAGAGAGATGGTAAACGTGAGATGTACGAGGCTGCTGCCTGTCTAAGAGGGTGCAGCGCTTTAAGCATTGTTTTTCTAGTAAGCAGTACACTCTATGGCTACATAGTCTAAGACAATAGGAACCTTTCAGGCCCATTACAGTCTTATGGGACCGAAATGTATGCCGTTCCTTGTTGACTAAAATGTTGCTTTGCTGTGACACAACTGTGTTCAAAGACCTAAAACAAACTAGGGTTAAGGAATTTAAGGAAAGTTTGACATGACTCACCAAATGCTGACATTCAATAGGATAAAAACTAAAATAAAGAACAGGTGGAAATTCTGGAATGGAAAAGTAAGTAATTGAAATGAAAAACTTACTAGAGGGGTTCAACAGCAGTTTTGATCAGGCAGACAATTGAAATCAATGAACTTGAAAGATTAATAAAAATCATCCGATTTGTCTTTAGGAAAACTGAAAAGTAGACCTGAATCTGGGACTCATAAAAAATGCCAATGTCTGTGTTTTGGGAGTTCCAGAGGAGAGGAGAGGGAGAAAAAAGAAGAACTATTTGAACGAATAATAACATGAAACTTCCCAAATTTGATGAAAAGCATTAATTTCCATATCAACAAAATACAAGCTCCAAGTAGCATAAACAGTAGAGGCCCATGACCAGATGTATCACTGTTAACTGTTGAAAAGACCAAGAGAAACTTTTTTCAATACAGCAAGAAAAGAATCTCTACACATGTAAGATAATAATAACATATCTTCCAGCTGCTCGTTCACTCCTCAAATGGCCACCAACGGCTGGCGCTGGGCCACACGGAAGCCAGGAGCTTTATCCGGGTCTCCCATGTGGGTGCAGGGACCCAAGCACTTGGGCCACTTCTGCTGCTTTCCCAGACACATTAGCAGGGAGCTGGGTCAGAAGTGGAGAAGCCGGGACACAAACCAGCACCCGTATGAGATGCTGGCACTGCGGGTGGTAGCTTAACCTGCTCTCACAGCACTGGCCCTGAAAAATTTAACTTTTAGTAAAAACTTACTGTCTAGTTTGCATATAAAAATGAAGGCAAAAATAATTATATATGTAAATGTAAGACTTACATTCATGTATTTGCTTTTTTTTAAAGACAGTCACTTAAGACACTTTACAAAACTTGTTTTTGGTTTATAGCATATAATGATGTAATATATGAGGCATTAACACAAAAGAGGGTGAAGAAAATGGAGCTACACTCGAGTAACACTTCTGGAATTTGTTGAACTGAGTAAATATTAATCTGACGTAGAATGTGGTAAATGAGGCCGGCGCCGCGGCTCACTAGGCTAATCCTCCGCCTAGCGGCGCCGGCACACCGGGTTCTAGTCCCGGTCGGGGCACCGGATTCTGTCCCGGTTGCCCCTCTTCCAGGCCAGCCCTCTGCTGTGGCCAGGGAGTGCAGTGGAGGATGGCCCAGGTGCTTGGGCCCTGCACCCCATGGGAGACCAGGAGAAGCACCTGGCTCCTGCCATCGGATCAGCGCGGCGGCCATTGGAGGGTGAACCAACGGCAAAGGAAGACCTTTCTCTCTGTCTCTCTCTCTCACTGTCCACTCTGCCTGTCAAAAAAAAAAATAAATTAAAAAAAAAAAAAAAAGAATGTGGTAAATGAAGATTCGTATTTGCTACAGCAACCAATAACATAAAAACAAAAATAAAACATGAAAAACAAAGAATTCAAAGAAAATACCAGAAACTATTTCACAAAAAAGAGGGCAATAAAAAAGAAATGGGGGGGGGGGAGTTGAGACCTGTAATAAACATGGGTCGAATGGCAGGCCTAAATTGAATCTTACCAATAGTTGAATATAAATGGATTAAGCACTCCAATCAAAAAAAGGCAGGGACAGACGAGGTAACTAAACAAGATCAATCGAATCAGTATGCTTTGTGAGAGACTTTTTATATGCAAAAGAAAATGGATTCAAAGGATGAAAAAGAGATACCACTCAGTGGACATAATAAACCTGAGTGGCTATACTAATTTTAAAACAGACTTTTAAAACAAAATATTGAAGTTGGTGCTGTGGTCTAGTAGATTAAACCTCCACCTGTGGTGCCAGCATCCCATATAGGCACTGGTTTATATCCCGGTTGCTTCACTTCCTATCCAGCTCTCTGCTATGGCCTGGGAAAGCAGCGGAAAATGGCCCAAATGCTTGGGCCCCTGTACCTACATGAGACCCAGAAGAAGCTCCTGGCTCCTGGCTTCAGACTGACCCAGCTCCGCGAGCGAACCAGCAGATGGAAGACCTCTCTGTCTCTCCTTCTGTGTGCAACTCTTCCTCCAAAATAAATGAATCTTTTAAAAAAAAATTGCTGGAGACACAAGGAAGGAAGGATACAGCTGTGATAAACATATGTGCTCCTTATAACAGAACTCAAAATACATGAAATAAAAAGTGACAGAATTGAAGGGAGAAACAGGCAGTTCAACAATTGGGGCTGGAACTAGACAGAGGATACACAAGTTCTGAACAAAAGTACCAGCCAGTTTGACTTACCTGTGCCTACAGGACACCCCGTTTAGCGGAATACCCCTGGGGAAATGGGGGTCAGCCTTCCCCAAAGTGACCACACTCACACCCTTCTGTGGACTTCCAGCCTCCACAACTGTGACTCTGGTGTTAGTTCACCTAGTCCATGGCATCTGTTACGGCAGACAAGCTACCTGTACATCCCTAGGGTGCATGTGCACAAACCCAACACTTGGGGACACTGGGTAGAGTATGAGTTCTCTGTATTATTCTTACAAATGGTGTGTTGCTCTTGCAACTTTTAAGTGTGAAAAGTATGTTGAAAACAAAGAACTAAGGCCCTTCTCCCTGGGTGACACGGGCTAGGCTGCTGGGTGGCAGGCAGCGGGCTGGAAGCCACGCAGGGAGGAACGCTTGGTTTCTCCGCAGCATTCCCTGTGCAGTTCTTCCGCCGACAGCCATCAACACAGGCCCACCTTCCGCTGTCTCCTGGTCCTGTTTCAGGGAGCGCCACATGGTGTTTCCAGAGGCTCCGGATCCATGGTGCACTGGAAGCCCATGTCCTCCAGGTGCCTCTAGGAACCCACAGCCCTTGGTCCACGCTGGTTCCTGCCACACGTCCATGACCAAGTACTGAAGGGGCATTTGTGAATTCTGGGCTTCCCCTTCAACATTAAACCTTACCAGCATATTGGGCATATCAGTTTCCATGTTCTGTTTATAGGGTAAAAAAGATTGCCACCTGCATGTTTTCAAATCCACTCATGACCAGGAAGTTATCTGTGGACAAATGGTATCCTTGCAGCCTCAAAAATTAACCAATCAATCTGTGACCATCAACCCTAGCACAGGTAACACTGAAATCGCAACGTCTGCATGACTTCCATGGGCAAATCCAAGAGGGCAACTCCGACCCATCAGTCTCACTTCTCTGTGCTCCGAGTGAAGGCCTGGTGACGCAGCACCCTTGACAGGCACTACCCCAGCAGGCAGAGACCTTGAGTGTAACAGAACAGGACAGGCATGTGGTCTCCCAGACAACTGGCGACACAGCTCACGCGAACAGCCTGCACTGCCAGGGAAGAGTGTCAGACTGCGGCAGTTCCAGACTTCTCCAAGCGCCGCCTGCAAACTCCCTGAGAACCTGAGTGATAACTTGGAACAGAGGAAACACATGGCAGGGTGCATGCACCTTTAGGCCATCTGTAAAGGAAAAAATTTTCCTACAAAATAGGAATGGAATACAAACACTTTGCTTTAGCCATTTTTTTAAATTTGGAATTCTAAGTTTATTGTATACTTTATAAGTTTCTGTATTTCTGTAACTTGGGTTAGTTAGTGTTTATTTCACTGTCAAGTGGTTTAACAGGAAAACACACTAAGGGGTAAAGTAATTGAGTATTTTAAAACTGCAATCGCTTGAGCTTTTACTGTGACCACATTTATTGCAGGATGACTCTACGGTTCCAGGAAAGCACATTACATTGGATCTTCCACGATCCACCCGGGGAAACCTGGTTAAGCAAAATGAGAAGGGAGGTCGCTGCTCCTTCTGTACGGCTGCCCAGGCAGCCTCAGTGACTGGAGTTGGGATGAATCCGGGTGCAGTGCTGTGGTATGCTTTCTGCCAGCCATCCAGGAAACAGGTGCTGGCTCCCTGGCCCATATTCAATGGCCAAGTCAAGGCGAACTGGAAACTCATTCCCATCTGCCTGGTGTGACCTTGCCTGCACCTGTGGCCACATCCCTTGGTCAGCTGCATCCCTGTCTAGACTGGAGCCACTCAGGATCATGGTCTACCCACACCTGGGTCAGCTCCACTTGCTCGATGCCGTGGGTGAGTTGCTCCCAGTGAATGATTTGCTAAGACATCAAGTGAGCTGGTAGTTCACCAAGTTCTACGGAGTACATCCATCAACCTGGCCTGGCTTTCACGCAGGTCCATGCAGCAGACAGCAAGCTACACTCATTTCACCCATTTATTCATACAGAAACCCAACCTCATCTTTAGGCTTAGTATGCGGGTCTGCGTTTACAGTTAAGGACACATTAAAAAGGCTAAATAAAACTCAACACACACCTTCTCCTATATATAAAATTAACTCAAAACAGACCATAGATATCAATGTAAAACCTTAAAAAAAAATAAGAGAAAACTTAGGATAAAAATGTTTTGGGTAGGGGCAGGCATTTGGCCTAGCAGTGAAGACTCCCACACCCCGTATCAGAGCACCTGGGTTTGATACGCACCTTCAGCTCAATTTGTTTCCAGCAAATGCAGACACTGGGAGGCGGTGGTGAGCATTCAAGCAGTCGGTCCCCGTCACGCACGTGGGAGACTTGTGTCACGTCCCTGGCTTCCAGCTGCAGTCCTCTAGCTAGGGTGGGTATCTGGGGGCATGAACGAGCAGATGGGAATTCTCTCATTTGCCTACATTTTTAAAAAAACCTTTGTGCCTCAATGATTTCTTGGACAGTCTTTGAATGAATAACTGGGCTTCACCAGAATTACTAACTCTGCTCTCTGACAGACACTAAAGAAGAACAGACCGAGAAAGCATATTTGCAAATCATGTATCTATGTATTCACATCCAGAATACATAAAGAACTGTCAAAACTCAACAACACAATTTTTAAAGAAGGGGAAGATATGAAGCTTTGCTATACTGTAAAGGACATATGGCAGCAAGTGCACTGACAGCTGCTCAAGGGTGGGTGCTGTGGTGCAGTGGAAAAGCAGCTGCCTATGATGCCTGCATTCCCAGAATGCCTAGGACCGAGTCCTGCCTCTGCTTCTGGTCCAGCTGCTGCAGACCCTAGGAGGCAGCAGGTGACATCTCAAGTACTTAGGTCCCTGCTACCCACATGAGAGACCAGGGTGGGGTTCCCAGCTTTGGCCTGGCACAACCCTGGCTGTTGTGGGCATGTGGGGAGTGAACCACTGGTTGGGATCTCTGTCACTTTGCCTTTCAACTAGAAGAACAACATCATGAGTGATTAGGGAGAAATCAAAACCACAAGAACCTGTGAAGATACAAGGCCGACAGCAACTGCTGGTGACAACATGGGGCTGCTGGAACCCCATGCCGCTGGGTGCAAAGTGCTGCAGCCACCCTGGAAAACAACGCAGGAGTTTTTTATAAGATTAAACACGCCAGCAGTAAGTAACCCAGTGTTCCACTCCTAGGGATTTAGTCAAGTGAAATAAAAATGTATATTCACATAAAAACCTGTGTGCAAATGCTTCTAGCAGTTTTTTTCATAATATCCAAAACAAGAAACAAGCCAAAAGTTCCTCAACCAGGGAATGGATAAACAAACTGGTACAACCACACAATGGAACCGTACTCAGCAATAAAAACGGATTCCTGGGATATCATAAATGCATCTTTCTCAAAGGCCACATATTGTACGATTCCATTTTTTGACATTCTCAAACAGGAAGTACAGGAAAAGAAAGGAGATCACTGCTTCTCAGGGGTCAGAACAGGGATTCTAGGGATGAAGAAATTGTTCTGCGTGTTAACTGTGGTGACGATTAGCATAGTATGTGTTCATCAAAATGTGGCAAACAATCCACTGTAAAATATGTAAATTATACCTTAATGAAGAAAATGACATAAAATCTGCAACAAAGGGCTACCTTCACAAAGATACCCAGAAAACACTTCAGCAACAACTTCAGCATCAACAGTGGTGGTGGCTAAATACATATGGCACCTACAAGGGAGTATTCAGAGCCATTAAAAGGCATTTTCCTTCCTAAATGCAGTGACACAACAAAATGCCCATAATGCCCATGTCATCTTTCTGAGGAACTAATGAACACGGGTACAGACAAAGACACATACGCGTACACTGCACTGGGGAGACACGAAGCAGCGTGCTGCCTGCTCTCCGGCTCTCCCGCCTCGGCAAGGCTCCCTGATGGCCTCTGTTCTGAGCCCTCTGCTTAGCACTGCCCACCCCGCAGGACAACGTACTGAGCTCGGGACAGGCACACTGCCCGGGCAGCAGCAGGCCCCTGGAGGTGGCAGGACCCTGGGGGAGGAAAATTCATGTGCAGGATCTTAAAATGGGCTTGTAAGTTCACAGGAAACCAGAAACAGTGGGCAAACAGACCACACCAGCACTTTATTTTAAAAAGTTTATTCCGCGTATTTAGAAATTTGAGATTTTTAATAACTGCAAAAGAAATTCAGTCACACCTAATGATTAACAGAAAGTAGTGGTGTATTATCTGAACAGAAGTCGTGCTGATGTGCCATAATAAATTGTCTATTAGTAAAAAAATACACTTTAGGGCACAGCATTGTATCACAAATTACAATAAGGATACTTTGCAAGAATTTAATCAAACTAGAGAACTCTGAATAACTGTCTTTTAAATGCAGCACTTAAAAATGTAACAACTCTGTGCATTCTTTTTCTTTAAAAAATGACCTTGTGTGTGTCATAGAAATGCTGCTTTATTGCTGCAGAGGTCGAAGTTCAAGGCTCGAGAGGTACAGGAGAGAATATAAAGGTAGCCTTTAGAAACCTGCTCTTGTTTATGTATAAAAAAGGTAAAGTTTATAAAAGTTAATTTACAAACCAAGAACAAAAGTGGTATGCACGCATTATGTACAAGCATCCTTAAAACATCAAAGTGTTCAAATGCAAGCCCAAAAGAAAACAACCACTGCCCCCTGGCAAAAAAAAAAAAAAAAAAAAAAAAAAAAAAAAAAAAAAAAAAAAAAAAGGAAAATTCCCTAAATCACACCATTATTTTCTTCTGGGTGATTTATACATTTCTGAAACCACCAACTCCACATTGATCCAATCTTGTTCATGATACAGTATCTAGATGTGCACAAAAGCCATAAGAACTTAGTAATACACAGCGAAACTGATCTAAGAATTAAAAACATGAGGGTAAGGCATTCCTGCTGGTCAGTACATCGGTGGTGATATGGTGAATCTCTAGATCCAAAGAGGCCACGGAGCCAGTCTCACATGCTTTGGTGTCCTTCCCTAAGAGAGGTGTGTAATTGTCTTCACCTGAAACCCTCCCCACCCAAAGTCACAAATTCCCCTTGCTGTACACTTCTGTTAAATCCACTATACTGGTTATATATTCCAGGTGCGTTTAAAAAACAAGTGCATATTACTTCATGCATAATAAAATAAAATATGTGTGTTAGGCCAGAGCCATAATAAAGTTTGAAACAATGTACTTTGGAAATAACAGAACTAAATGCACCCCCATTAGTGGCTGGTATTTTAACGGAAATCAGTATGTGAAGTGAAGCAGTGACCATAAAAACAAGTACAAAATCATTACAGAGCAAAGTATCTTTGAACCTCCAGCCAATAGCAAGAGTTCTTCAGTGGCAGACATGCAGTTTGCGGCATGTGTTCTGCTCATGGTTCAGGGGCATGCGCACAGTCTTGACCAGTCCAAACAAATGTTTAATATGAACAAACTGTAGTATCAATTCTAAGAAAAATAGAATACTTGATAGAGTGGTTCCATTTTAGACTTGGTAAATTTAACCCAGCTTCACATTATTTAATCAAGTTCCTGTAGCTTCAGAATTAAAAGTGGTCAATCAAGACAGACACACAGTTTGCTCCCACAAGGTAATTTGGATCTCCAGGAAGACACTTGTTTTGCCAGGTTTTAGGATCACCTAGGAGAGAAAAAGAAGCTGACGTCATTTAGTTGCCTAAATTGCTATGCATGATGCTTGCAACTAAGGGACAAAATGCAAGTAGATACGTATTTAAATACGCTTTTCCCTTGTCACTTCAACACACTGTACTTACAGCAAAACTCTCGGTGCTGCCCTTCAATGCAGATTTGCTGGCATCTGTGATTCAAAACGTTCAACAGTCTTCTCAAAAATGAGTTAAAGGACAACCATGTGCCTGAGGTAGTCTCAGCTTGTCCCTAAGTTCCAATGATGAACAACATCTTTCTTCCACTTTCACATAACAACCGATCACCCATTTGAGCTGAGTACATGAGCACATCACTCACACTCAGCTACAGACCAACAAACCAACCCTGAAAGTTCCACAGAATCTCGTTCCTAAAGACCTTCTTACTCCTTAAAAAAACAGGACAAACAGGAAAGCCAAAGGGAAAACCCCAAACAAGCCGACCAGGAAAACTGTGCCGTAGTAGCTCAGCTGTGACTCTGGTTCAAAACCATTCACAGAGCTTCCAGAACTGCCCATGCAGGTCCGAGGCAGGTCTGGGGCAGGTCTGGGGCATGTGAGTGCTGAACAAGCTCCTGGGGATTTCACATTTGTAACCAGAGCTAAGCACCCCCGGGAGTGGGTACTAAATGAGAGAGTGCTGGGATGACTAAATGTCTCTTTGGGATCTAGGTGCATGGACAGTCAGAACTGTTGACCTTCGGTTCCTCTGCAGCAGTAGTCTCAGCTAGGAGTGATTCTGTCCCCAAGGAGCCATATCTAGGGATTTTTTTTTTTTTTTTTTTGGTTACAACTTGCACCTAGTGGGTAGAGGCCAGGGAAACAGCTAAACATCCCAAATACAAAAGACAGTCCCTACAACAAAAGATTATTTGGCCACAATGTCAACAGTGCCACTTGGTGCACTCTTGCCTACATCAGCCAGCTACATACTTACTGCCTAAGTATTATCTGAAGTCAATAGCATTTCATGATGGGATGAACAGTTAAAAATGATGGGATGAACAGTTAAAAAGTGATTCAATTTCTTCGATATACGAATATAAAGGCTATGTTACACCATAGAGAACAAACTGTTCAGGCAATGAGATACACTTAATGGCACCACTTTTAAAGGAAATAAAATAGGTATCTCATCTTTAGGCTCCAGTTTCTTCACAAGAGACTAGTTTTTGTTGGAGTCATCAAAATCTACACTGACTTTTTGAACAGAAATTTATAGTAGCAATGCAATCTATAGTCACACAGTATTACATCAATAACACTTATTTTCTGGGTGAATATACTCGAATTTAACAAAAAAAATCTAACCAAAACATTTTATGTTATGGCATAAAACAATGGAAGTAGCAAATGTGCAAATCACTTATACTTCAGATAGGACCACTGACAAAGCAGGCTAACTACCAAGGTGGTTGTTCAAGATATCTGCCCTCATCTGGTGTGGAGGGCAGTCAGAGCCTGACTTTTGACTTCTGGAATATAACCTTTAAATGCAGTTTTATTAATATTCCTCCACTAACTGAACCTACACTAAAGAATATTTCTCTGGGGAGTCCCTGAGAAAATTTATGTTTATATATATATATATATCATTTTTTTCTGTTGGATAACAATAAAATACCTCTACTACAAACTTTAGACCATAACCTTTTACTTCATATTGTACCAAACTAAAACCAAGCAACGCACTCAACAATGCCCAACTGATTCACCAAAAATTTAGAAGCAGAATTTTAAATTCTTATTTTTCTATCTGGTTCTCATAAAGTTTTCTGTACCAAAAATAAAGTTCCAATGGGTAACTGACATAAGTTACTGAAGGAAACAAGAAATATCAAAATGCAATGGAAGCACTGATATTATGATCTTAAGAGCAAGAAGTAATTTTAAAATGACATATAGTAGAAGTTTAATGTAGAGTTTTACATTGAAAAATTATGGCCAAGTCTGATCCCAATGGAAGATCTTTTGTCATTGGAGTTTTTCTGGTATATATACTTTGCAGATTAGGAAATTAAAGAATGGTAACCAGAACTAGAATTAACTACATAAAACGACTGCATACATAGCACAGTTCACAGCTCTCCCACTGTGTCCTGAAACCTCTCACAGAACAAATCATTTTGGTGACCACCACGGAATAGTCAACTTTCAACCAAATTATTTCTTCAAAAGGCAGACACTTTACTCTGCCTTTGCAGACCTGTTGACAGCACATGTACCATAAATCAACCAGTGATGCCTACAAGGCCACAGGAACAGAGGTGGAGATTCGCTAACAAACAGCACAGGCAACATCACCAGCCTAGGATTAATCAACGACAGTATCCAAAGCCCCAAAGGACAGAGTGAAGACAGCATACCCGACGAGGAGTCGGATGATTTTAGAGCAAAAGACCAACCGTCAGGAGTCATGGACGCACAGTGTGGCAAGCGCAGCTCCACGGGCTTCAGGAACTTGAGGCCATGGGGCCCGCACATCACTAAGGGGCTTAGCAAGGTTTCACCTGGAGTGAGGGAAGAGGAGAGTGCACAGGTTAGATGCCAGTCTTCCTTCCACACTCGGTTCTTCCCACCCCCTCCAAATTACACACTTTGAAACCAAGTAGGGTTAGTTCTCTACAGCACTTCTGACCAAGGAAATTGTAATAGAAATCATGAATATAATTAAAATTTTTCCAGGAGCCACAACAAAGTAAAAAGAGACAAGTGTCATCAATTTTAGTATTTGCTCAACTCAGTATAACCAACACTATTATTTCAACTTTTAATCAATACTAGCTTTGAAATCAGTGTATATTTACATTTCTAGCAGATTTTAATTCAAAACAGTGCTAAATAGCCACAAGCTAACGCATGCAGTCATATGAGTCCTATGAGTCTGTAGCAGAAAACACTGATGTGCACTTTTCACAAACGTTACTACTTGTACCTTCCATTTTAACTACTTTTCTATTTTACAGGAAGGGTGAGAGCAAGAAAGAGTGTTCTCACTTGCTGGTTTACTCTTCAAATGTCACAATGACCAGGGCTGGGCCAAGGCCAAAGCCAAGAGCCAAGAACTAATCCAGATCTCCCACATGTATGAGTGGTGGGTCCTCCACTGCTGGGCCCTCACTGCTGTCTCCCAGCGTCTCCTCAGCTGAACCAGGAGTCAGAGCTGGGAAGTGAACCCTGGTGCTCTGATGTGGGACGCAGGCACCTTAACCAATGTCTTGACTACTAGGCTAAACACACATTTTAACATTTTGCTACAAACATGGTTTAAGGGGTTCATACAAGGATAACACAGTCAGTCCTATTGTTTTTTTTTTTTTTTAAACAAATTACCCTAGAATGCGATCATAGAATCAGATGTTAGGAAAGAGAGCTAATGCAACGTAGTGAAACACTGCTGAGAGACTGAGAGATGTGAAGAAGCTCTTCAGCAGTTCAGCAAGGCAGCAGCAGCCTGACAGGCCAGGGAAGGCAGGAAACTGACAGCATTCCCGTGCTGCTTCGGCAGCACAGAAACATGCAGTCCCACCCTCAGGATGTTTCATTCACTCAGCAGAGCGTTCACTAGCGTGAGGCTCAGGAGTGATGAGGAAGACAGCACCTGCCCCAGAGGCTTACCTTCTACGTGTACAGTCAGCCAGCAGGCAGAGTGGGTGTCACCTAACCCATCCACACATATGGAGGGTGTGACCTGATACAGCCAAGACTGCCTGGCAGTCATGTGTGAGGGATGCCGGATGGGCTATCACCTGCCAGCACCTCTGCTTTCATACTGAAAGCACAGTATCCTGCGGAAGGTCCCCATGGTGCTACTCTCTGTGAGCACGTACTGTGTGCCCGCACGGATGGACGGCACAGGCTCTGGCTGGCCCGACGTGCAGGCAGAAGAGAGGCTGCTGTGGTCTCCCTTCGTTGAGCACCGTAAGTTCTCAAGTGCACAGAAGGCAATTCTTACATTATTAAAACTAAGCAGAAACAGAAACATTTATGCAACTGGAAACCACTATGCATAAGCCAGTCCCCAAAAGTCAAATTGATCATGTTTTCTGATATGTGGCAGTTAGTATAAAATATTAAAAAAAGTAAAGGAATGAAACAGACATCTTGTGATAAGACTCTTGTTTTTAGCCCTCGTTTATACTCCTGTGGAACTACAGTCCTCCTAATTTTCACTCCTTGAATATCATGGTTGGTGGTGAATTAAGCCTGTGATTACAGAGCTGATTGAAAGCATGTTTTTGCAAAAATTAAAGACAAAAAACGAAGGAAGGAAGGAAGGAAGGAAGGAAGGAAGGAAGGAAGGAAGGAAGGAAGGAAGGAAGGAAGGAAGGAGGGAGGGAGGGAGGGAGGGAGGGAGGGAGGGAGGGAGGATGGTTATCTTCTTAGAACTGTACCTATGAGATACATGAGATCTATTCCCTTTACATTAATAAGAATCAACAAAAGCAGCATCTACCTTTCTCTTTATCCAAAGGTGGGAGGATGCTGTTGTCCCGGCAGACCTTGAAATAGATTTCCTGCTCAATTCCTTCGGGAATGGCTCCTTGCGGGATAATTATACTGACGCCGGTCTCTATGGAGCTCAAAACCCCACCATTGCTGTTAAATATGCCTCGGGCTGTGGCCACCACAGTGTGCCCATCCTCGTCTTCATCTTCTTCCACAGCGGATGGGCTGAGAGTGAGAAACGGCTAATGAGTACACTCCCAACGCCATGCAGGCAGTTTCTGTTAGGACCACTGCAGGAGGTGGCTTCCCTTTGTTCCTCTATATAACCAGTATGCTTCTTACATTAATAAGCAATTAGTGATGATTTCCCTCAGTTATAGATACCTGTGTTTACATAACTATAAGAATGTATTCTTATCCACTGTATTTTTGAAGGTAACTAGACAAGTCACATTCATTACTGATTTTGCAATCTAAATGTAAAAATTTGACACTGTGTTCACCCAACTACTAATAACATTTAAAAAAAAATATTTACTTGAAAGGCAGAGTGACAGAAAGAGGAAGAGGCAGGGAGACCCACCACCCACTGGTTCACTCTGCAAATGTCCACAGCAGCCAAGGCTCGGCCAGGGCAAAGCCAGGAACTCTATCTGGATCTCCCACATGGGTGGCAGGGATCCAGGGACCTGGGCCATCCTCTGCTGCCTTTCCAGAAACATCAGCAGCAAAATGGATCCAAAGTGCAGTAGCTGGGACTTGAACTGGCACTCCAACATGGGATGGGGCTGTGCCACTATGCAGCTTAACCCACGGCGTCACAATGTCCACCCCAAGCAACACATTTTAACATCCATGAAATTGGTGTTTTATAGCTGAGGGTAAGCCGCATTTTAATTGGTAGCATTCTTTTCCCTTTCTAACGATACATAAAATAACCGTGCATCTTACAATGGAAAGCACCTTAAAATCTGCTGGGATTCTACGCGGGCACATTACGGCTCCTTCCTCCACACTCCCTGACTGACAAACACCCCTGTTGTGAAAAGCATGGCCTCCAAGGTTCTACGAGGTGAGACTTTGGTATGAATACATCGCATACACCCACAAAACAGACACTAGCTTACCTCGGACAAGAGAACACCAAGGGCAAAGGAATCTGCTTTAAAAATGGAGGCTATCGGGACTTACCGAAGTCACGTTCTGAGCCAGGACTTAAATGTAAGATGACACACGGATCAACAACAAAGTATGTGAAGGTTAACTGAAGCTTCACTCCGGCGAGACGGCCTCCTGCGGCGCAGGCACGCGGCAGCAGAGTCCACGGCCTGGGGCAGCAGCACCATGCAGCCCCTGGCCTGAACCTCATGCACACCCAGAGAGGAGGGCAGCCAATGGACACAACCGTCTCCTCGGGGGAAGCAGACTGCCAATGGCCTCCCTGGGCCTTGGTTCTGCCTCCAAGGGCTTCTGCCCCGAGGCTGGCTTGACAGTTTAGCTGGATTTAGGAGGCTGAGAGATTAGGTGCAGCAGAATGGGCCTGGCGAGCCTCTGTGCAATGGGAAGAGTACTGGAGGCGGCTCCAGGTGGGCTTGCTTTGTCTCACTTGTTCAGCTCATCTTACTCAACATTAACTGTTGTAACAGCCACTTCAATGATACTACATCTTTATTATTTTTAGCATTCTTGAAAAAATGGGGGGCAAAGACATAGATACTCTCCAAACGCACTCCACAAGTAGAAGGCTAGATTGCATACATGTCACTTGGAGGCCAAGGCTCATTCGCACGCTCTGAGCTCAGACAACCAGGGCTGCATCGAGGCTCAGCTCATCGTAGCTCTGAGACTGGGGCAAACTGTTCCCTGTCACTCACCTTCAGCCTGTGGTGAAACAGGGACAGTGACAACACCTACCAACCACAGAGCTATCAGCTTTAGAACTTCACTGACATCTTGGACGTCCCGAGGGGCGTTGTCAGTGATGGCATTTGTGGCAGCACACTCCGTGGAGGTCAGAGTTAAATCATTACAAGTCCTCAATCTCATAACCTAGATCAAACTCTCCTAAGACTAAGTGCAGCCAACATTTCAAACAAAGGCAAGTATCTTACCCCACAGGAGCAGCTCTAGGCACTGTGCTGATATTAGTTACTTGGTACTTGGGCTTCTCTGCATGGATGGAGAAAGTTTCCACTCCACTGTCAAACTCAGGAGGCTGTGTGGAACTGTGCGCTTTCATAAGAGTTTTTGGAGAAGCTGGGGCTTTTGCAGACAAGTCAGGTTTATGTACAGTGTCACCTGGCAGAAGATTGTGGTTGAACTTAGGACTTTCAAATTTGCGCTCGAATGGCCGGGCAGAACTGGTATATGGTTTTGGTGTGAATCGGTTGTAGGCTGGAGTGATGGTTTTCTGAGTCTGTTCAGCTCCATTAACGGGGGCTTTCTCCGGGAAGCTTTTCTGGGGATATAAAGCAGGCTGAGCGGCATCGTCTCGGTGCGGTGCTCTGAAAGCTGCTGGCTTACTCTGAGATGGAGGTGGGTCTGGTTTGGATACCAAAGAATTCTGAAAATCCAATGACATTGAATTACCTGCAAAACAAACATACAAACATTTACAAACTATCTGGCAGAAGTTTTTACAGCCCCTCTGACATCTCTCTGGGCTTAACTTGTCCTGGTGCTGGAGCTGAGGCCCGGCGTTGGGCAGAACGTGTGATGCTAAGGGAAGATGAACAGGCAAAAACTAGAATGTCCAGTAAGCAGGCAATAAGACACTCAACCTTACTATCAAATAGGAAAACATAGAAGAGAAAAATACATTAAATAGCATTTCACATCTCACAGAATGGCAAAACTGAAATGTGTAATGTGAAGTGTTGGCTAAGATGTGGAACAAGAGGAATTTCCATTCACAGATGAGGGAGGCAGTGTAAAATGGTATAAACTGCATTCTATGACATAAGTAAGGAGAAAGTAACAACTATGTTGTTCATACTCTTTAAGAGAATAGAAAAAAGTAGGGACGTGTCCCAGCTCTCTCTTATAAAACCACCACGACTCTGATAGTAAAGCTCACCAAGGACTTACAAGGTTATTAATCCAAATTCCTAAAGACCTGAGGATATAATTCATATATAATCTAACATTAAGAGAATGAAGGAGAAAAATCATATGGTCTCCTTAACACATGTAGAAAAAAATGATTTCAGCAAAGTAGGAACAGAGGCCATTTCTTCAACATAGTAAAAGCCACCTGAAAAAAACCTACAGCTGACATCACAAGCGTGAAACATTCAATCCTTTCTCCTTAACGTGGGAATGAGCAAAAGATGCATGCTTTCAGCATTTTCATTCAACAGTTCATTGGAGGTCCTGGCCAGCGCAAAAAGGTCAGAAAGTAAAGGCCTAAAGATCAAGGGCCAGCCTTGTGGTCCAGCAGGTAAAGCCACCACCTGTGACGCTGGCATCCCAAGTGGGCACCGGTTTTTGTCCAAGCTGTCCCACTTTCCATCCAGCTCCCAGCTAATGGCCTGGGAAAGCACCAGAGGATGGCCCAAATGTTTGGGCCCCTGCACCCAGGTTGGCGGGAGACCTGGATGAAGCTCCTGGCTCCTGGCTTCAGCCTGGCCCAGCCCAGGCCATTGTGGCCATCTGGGGATTCTGTGTCTTTCCTTGTCTCTCTGTAGCTCTTTCAGATAAAAAAATAAATCTTTAAATGATTAAAAAAAAAAAGATTGGAAAGAAGATAGTTCAAACTTGTCTTTATCTGTAGACATGATAGTATTTGAAGAAAATTTTATTATTGAGTAATATCAATACAGAACTACAATTTGGTAGAAGACTTATCCATCCTGGAATTGGACTCCTATGTAGAGAAGTACTGTTTGAATTAGCACAGTGTTAGCAGAACAGGTAATTAGTCATATACGGCTATTAAAATGAATAAACGAATGATACGTTATCCAATAATGCAGACATTTTACCAAAGATTCTAAATACAGAAGGCAAAGTGCTATGGGGTATGTTTTATGCAAAACTTTATGATGTCCCTCTGTCCTTATGTGAAGATGGACCATGCCTTTTATAAAACTATCATTTACATATTTAAATTTAGATACAGTGGTAAGCAGGAGTGACTTCAAGATTTGGTGACTGGTGAAAAACAAGAGCTAGGTTAATAAGAAGATTAAAATCTAAGAGTGCTTCAAAAAAGTTTAAAGAAAAATGGAATTTAAAAGTTTTGGTGTGGAAAAAATTTTAGAATCCATGTAGTTCCTTCATCATATACATATTCCATGGACTTCTGGAATTATCCTTATATTTAGCTAAAAGCTTTGCCCAACATGTTGGTCATAGTCACAAAAACAGAGGAGACACACTTTTAACAAAATCTTTAGTTTTTACGTTCCCAGCCAAAAGGAGATAGTTATTACGTGTTTTGTTGTAAATCTGCGAGGCAGACAGAGCAAGAACTAGTACGCACTCCCATATACACATGTTCTCTCCCAAAATACCTGCAGCGGCTGTGGCTGGACCAGGGCCAAAGCTGGAGGCTGGGAACTGAATCCAGGTCTCCCATGTGACAGCAGGAACACAGGGACATGAGCTACCACTGCTGCCTTGCACAATCTGCATTAGCAGATTCCAATCAGCGTCTTAACTGTTAGGCTAAATGCCCACCACCAGTTATGGATTTTTTAAATAAGAACCACGTGCTTAGAAATGAGGAACTTAACCTCTTAAATAATACTACGCCACTTTAACAATGTGTGCGCTGCCTACCTTCACCATGTATCCCCTTCGAGTGCATGTGGAGAGAAGAGCTGGCGCCAGGCTGGGCCGCCTGCGAGTACTGCGAGGGCAGTGGGGGAGGGGGAGGGGTGGGCTGCACTGGCTCATAGCGCTTCTCACCAAACGATCGGTCCAGAGCATCAGCTTCAGCTTTCCCCCTGTTAAAAAAAATGAAGAAAATGACAATACCTGAAAATGGACTCCCAGTTACCAAACATGTTCTCATTCTTCCAAGTACCCTTCATTTTCAAAAGAAAAACCAAAAACCCAGACATCTCCCAATCTCTTCTCTTGAATGTGGGTAGCCACTCTACTAAAATATACAAACAAATTCAACCATTCACCAGCACAAGAAATGTCAAGACAGCACAGATAACTCGAAGAGTATTAGTACAACATCCAGAAGATAGCAATCAAAAGGCAGATGAAATTTTGGGTATACTTTTAATATTTGTGTCAATTTACAAAAAAATTAGTATTGATAGATAGGTTTAAAGAAAGTCTTCAAATATTTTTTGAAAAAATATATCCTGGCACAAATCTTCCTTAGACTCACTTCCAATTTTGTATCTAAGTTACGAAGCCTTGGCATGTGGCACACTCAGAGTACCGAAAAAGTGACAACACACATCAAAGGGTTGGGAAATTCTTCATTGAAGAGCCAGACAGTAAGTGCTGTTGGCTTTTTGGGCCATAAAGCCTCTGTCACGACTATTCAGCAGTCAGACAGCAAACAAACGGGCACAGCTGTGTTCCAGTAAAACTAAAAACCTGGACAGGTTTCACTTTAAAACTTGCCCTTGATTTACCACCTCTTTTTTGTTTCTTTAGTGACTGCTAGTGTAGCAGATATTTCTTTATTTGACAAGGCTTATTTAAGTTGAATTGTGCCATGTATCCTTATTTTTTCGGATTGCCAATTATTAATAGATAACACAAAATTCACACAAAAGAAATGTTTTAAATAGACCCATAATTGCAACATTGCCATCTAAACCTTACTGCAGAGTGCCAAAGCTGCACTGGCTCTATGTGCACCAACAACAGCATATACACCGGAATGCATGTTCGCTTTCACAGAAGACATCCACTGAAGAGTCTTATGATTCACTTTAAACTATGCTGTTTCCTTGCTTTTGTGCATTTACTTAAAATGCTTGAAGATGGTGTTAAGAACTGAAAGTGCACATAAATGCCAATGACACAGTGAGGGACGCTTCATGGAACAGCCTCACATTGATGCCAGTCTTACCACTTGATGCTCCTTTTCAAGTAGTCATAGCTAGCGTAAGAGCCAAGATATCTAGGTGATGGCAAAGCAAGCGCAATAGAAAAATGAAAGAAAATGGTCAATCTAACTAAGTAAATTTGTAGCAAATGGAACTCAAATGCCTTTTCAAAACGTCAACCAACATCCACCATTTCAGCATAATTTGGTCTACGAAAGAACCTACTGCTACTCTCATTTATCCCAGATTACCAGCGTATTTAAATGCAGTGACTCAGTTACGCCCCGCCCGCCTGCTCAGCCTCCCCACTCCGATGGTGTCAGTGGGAATAGCAACGTGTGTTGAGCATCACTCCTCTCCCGCCTCTGCCCACTTCTGCTGCAGCTGCTCACAGTGAGGAAAGACATGAACCCAATCCCGGAGTGGTTAGCCGAGCAGAACCTCTAAGTTCTAAATAAATGAGAGTGAAACACCCCAATAAAGGGAAAGGGCTGGGCAAAGAAGCTGTTGAAGCAAAAATGTGACGAAGTGATAGAGCAGGACAGTGAAGCGGTTCCCCTAGTAGGGCAAGATGAACTTGTCGCTGTCAGACACGTGTCTCTAACACAGCACCCTGAGTAACACACCCTCTCTCACCAGCCTCCTCTGTTTCCAGTTGTGAGCTAAGTGGTGGCTGAAGCCTTACTTGCAAGGCTACCAAGCTGGACTCTAACTGCTCGTCTATTAAACGTCACATGCACACAAAAAGCAGCCTAGTAACAATCTCTTAAATGCAGCTTTAAAAAAGCTAAACCTCACCACCATTATTTTGAGGCTGGAAGTCTCACAGAGTTGTCTTGAAAGGTACATCCTCTGTTGACAAAATAAATAAATAAAATAAAACCTCGAGGTGTCCTGAAGAAGCAGACTCAGTCTCTGGACTGGGATATGCGAACAGGCCCACAGAAAGATTCCTCTTTCCTCCCTGTCTTAGAATTCTGGAAACTTCTAACTTACTTTGCAGGTGAGTTTCTGAAGTATCTCTTATCCTTCCCAAGACGACTGCAGCTCTCTGGAGCTCTTGCTTTCTGGGGCATTTGGCCTATGCTAACAAAGATACCCCCTTGCTAATTCTCACCATTTCTGTAATGTGTTTTTAAGTGGAACTTAAGCTCCTATCATCAAGAAGATAATTTTGCTTTAAAGGCCTAAAGGCAGTTAACTCACAACAAACAGTAAATGGTTTTGAAATGTAGGCAGAGGGTTCCACATTTCAACCATTTGCCACTTGTATTAATTGGACAAGACAGTAGAACAGCTTAAAAATGACTTCCCTCTTAGTCATCTTCTATAATCCTTAATTAACTTTTAAAATATTTTTTTAAAAGTTTATTTATTTGAAAGGCAGAGCAAAAGAGCAAGAGAAAGAGAGAGAGAGAGGCAGCTAGAAAGAGAGCTCCTACTCATTGGTTCACTCCCCAAATGCTGGCCACAGCCAGGTATGGGTCAGGTCAAAGCCTGGAGCCCAGAACTCCATCCGGGTCTCCCATGTGAGCAGCAGGGGCCCAACTACTCCAGCCTCCCAGGGTGCACATCAGAAGGATGCTGTATAGGAAGCGGAGCTGGGACGAGGCAATTCAGGCACTCCAGCACGGGAGGAGGGCACCCCATCAGAGCTTAACTGCTGTGCCACGTGCCCGCCCCTCCTTCCAGATTCTTGAACCATCCAATACCTATATAAATACTTAAAAAATTGCCAACATACAATTACACATACAATTCTGAATACCTTTTATTTACTTTTTAGACCTAAATGTATGCTTTTAAGGTTTCATCCCATTTATTAGGTTGTGAAAGAATAAACTTCTCTTTATACTACACCCCTAGGCTGACTTACAAATCTGTTTAATGGCTGAAAACGATTTCTATAGGCTATGGCCTTTTCCCTTAGCAGAGCGAAGGAGAGCTCTAGGCCTCAGTGCCTCACTAGCCTGAATGCTCCTGGCTACCCCCGGAGCCATGCAGGGAAGTTCAGGCTCCCGACACTAATGTAAGACACTATTTGCATTTAACACAATTCCCACGGCAGCATTCAAAGAATGTATTTTTGTTTCTCATAAACTGCTTTCTTCTGTAGCCATTAAGATTTAAACTGATGACAATGGAAAAATACCCAAAAGTCTTCACTTCAAATGACGTCTTAGAAAAAACGGTGGTAAATTAAAAAAAAAATTTTTAATGTTAAATGTTTTGTAGTGCATCTTAAAAGAATGTTCACTCATTAGTAAATGACAAATGATAGTTGGCTTCAGACAATCCAAAGCAACTAAGTAAAAACCTGAACGCTTTTAATCTTGGCCACAAAACTGACATGTGACAGCTCAGATGTGTCCACCTGCTGGGTGGGAGCCCAGCATCCCCGTGCTGCTGTGAGGGGCTGCTCAGATGCACCACCTCTGATCAGCTCACACGCTGATCGGAAGGGAGAGGGTACAATGGGCCTGCCCTGAGCTCGGAGACTCTCTCCCCAGCAGCTCCGGGTCTTCCCTGCCTGGCCACGGGTCTTCTGGCTAAGGACTCAGCTGGCTTCTGGGACTGTGTAAACAAAGTCCTTTTTACAAATCCACACTGTTTTTGTTCTTGTGGGTTTTGTCTGGTTGAAGTATGAATCCACTTGTGCCCATGTGGTTTTATACCAACTCTCCAAATTCTCTACCAGTCAGCGTTCACCCAGGGCAGCACACCAGATGGAGACACAAGGCACACGAAGGAATAGCACCAACAAAATCCCCAACGAAAGGAAGCAGCATACACTTAGAGTTCAGTCTCAACGCTGCTTTGCCATCTTACCTCCTCCAATTCTGACTTCCTCACTGACAAATTTCGAAAGTGCCCTCGAGCTCCAATAATAAAAACAGACAAGTTCTTTCCCGCCTTGAGGGAAAAAAATCCTTCAGTATTTCCCTCCAGTGTCCCCTAACATCTCTATTTTTATACTGAACGAATCGAAAAGAAGGCAGAGAAGCATCAGGGCGTGTATGTGCAGATGAGGAGCGACTCGGGGCCCCCGAGGCCACCTTCTCCAAGGAGCTCCCTTCCAAGGGCCCTGGACTCCAGCATCTTCTCTAGCGCAGGAACTCGGGAAGAACAAAACATCAGCATACACCCACAACCACGAAGTGTGGACAGTGCACAGACACTGCAGCCTTCAGAAATCACGTGTACACTCAATTACTTTCCTTCAAAATGTCCTGAACTGCAAGTGATTAACTCCATTTCATGCAGCAGAATCCTCATACTTCACCCTAATCTTATTTTGAAGAATATTACTGAAAATATTTTTACGATTTTGGTGAAGGAACTTACTTTGAAGAATAACTAGAAAAATTTGGTTGGTTCTGAGAATGAGCCGGCTTGGCAGGCTCTGAGAGATGGCTGGCAGGAATGTGTGCCGCAGGCTTGTTCTCGAAACTTCTCCGGTCAAAGTACGAGAGCTGCTTTCGGTAATACTCTTCATCTTCTTCCGGATCGTAATGATTTGACCGGACAATATCTTCAGGAGGCTTCATTTGCGGTTTTTGAGGCTCTGGGATCCTGACAGATAATGAAAGACAGGGAGACAACTTTTTAGATGTTACTTTTAGAAGCAGAATGGACTACACTGATCTTATCTTCATGTCAGCAACAGCACTCAGCAAACAGTCCACTGGAGACACAGAGCCCACATCCTCACAGCTTCCTCCTGGCTGTGAGTCTCGTAACAGCTCACAGCATTTCTGAAGCAGTTAGTGAGGAAGGGAAATGTAACCAAGAGAAAAAGGTTTTCTAAGATACACAGACCAATGCTGACAACAAGCGACAGATGTTGAGAGATTTTTAAGACCTTTAATTCAGGATCAATAAATGAGTCTCATGAGCAAATGGCTTTACCACCCAACATTCTGGAGGGCACGGAAAGCACGTGGGGAAGAAAGTGAGTCATGAAGCAAACCGCTACGTTAGACAGTAGCTCCTTGTTACTCTAAGCAGACACATATTCAGAAAATAAAACACATTAGTTAGCTAGAGGAACTGCATTCAAGTTCAGCCCATCAACTGTTAGCATGAGCAGGGCCAGGGTTCAGAGCACAGGCTGAGAGCAGCTAGCCACGTTTCCCTCTCAGCCCTAACTGGTCCTATAAGCTACTTAATCCCTCGCAGCCTCAGCACCTGTCTCTCAAAACCAAAGGGCAGAAACCAGCAGGGTTCCCACGTGTGCTGGTGTGCTCAGCCCAAGGGCGAGCACACTAGGCATGCTCACTAGAGGGTTAATTTTAGTTATCTTAACCAGTCTCATCCTGTTTCCTTACCCCTACAGACTAGGAGTTCACATGTCTGACAGCACTTTTAAAACTGAAAAAGAGTACAAATGTTAGGGCTTTGAAATTTTTCATCATTTTCTAGAAAAACTTATTTTGAAGAGATTCAAAGATTTTCTGTCTCCTAAAAGTAAAACACAGATTTGTCCCAGAAGGGATGAGGAAGCTCTCAGCTTTCTCCAGGATCACTGTCTCAGCTCAGAGAGCTGGCTGATGTCACTTAAGAACAAGGAGGTCCTCTCTCCTTCTTCACAGCTCTGCTCTAACAGTGAAAGGTTTTCTCATTGACGAAGAAGGTCAAATGCTCACCTGTACAAAGTTTTGTCATGTTCACTGAACTGGCTCTGAGGGGTGGATTTAGGCCCAGTGACGGGAGCACCTGGAAGTTTGGATGCTTCTGGAGGCTGCAGGAAAAGAAGATAAACATGCCCGAAGAACAGATAATTGCCACAGAGACTCCACGCGACGGGGAGGGGAGAGCTAGGCAGAACTGTTTTCCACTCGGGGTGCCTGTGGACCCAGCGTGGGAAGACAGAGGGACATATGTACCTTAAAACTGGCCGTGTCATTCACCTCCTTCTTGTTCTCCAGGGATGCAGACCTTTTGTTTTCAAACATTTTCACTCGGGTGAGCACAGACTGTGGTTTCATCGCTGGGTCCTCGTCCTCCTCGGTTAGGGCTGGAGGTGGGGGCAGTGGCTTGGTGCTGGAAGGCAGGACTTCTGGCTTATGCTGAGAGGAAGGTATGAGCGGAGGGACGACTGCGGCGCTGTGGAGAGGTTCGTAGTGGCCTGTTCTGGAGGCAAACCCTTGAGGCGGGATTTGCTCGTAGCTTCGCCCGTACTGGTCAAAGTACTGCTTGGGCTCCGCCGACTTAGGGGCTGCTGCAGGATAGGGCTGCGCTTCTGGTCTCTGTCTGTTGTGCACATCATAGCCCGGAGCTGGCTGCTCTTCATGCCGCAGGGTGGAGGTTCTGGGCGGCTGTTCGTAGCGTGGCCGACTGTCATAAGACAGGGGGGCTGGCTCTTCAAAACGTGGGAAATAGCCTCGTTCTGAGGGCTCGTCAGGGTGCTGTCTAGGGTCAAGGTCTCGAGGGTGCTGACTATCGAAAGGCGGCCGAGGCTGGTAGGGCTGTTTGTCATCGTAGTACGACCACTGTTCTTCATATGCAGGCATGCGGTCCTCGTATCGCAGGCGATGGTCATAGTTTCGAGAAAACGGGTCTGTGTAGCCGGAGGACTCGTATCTGTATGTGGGCTGCTCGAGGTCTCTGCTGGCTTGTTTCTCCATGTAGGGAAGCTGGGGCTCATAGGTCAGACTGGGCTCTTTCTCAGGCCTCTGCCCTGGGTGACCAACAGCTGGCTGTTTCAAAGCTGGATTCTGTCTCATCACTTCCTCAGGATACGGATCCTTTCTATAGACCTGCATCAAAAATTCACACTTGAGGACACAAGTTTGTTTGTATTTCCAGTCCATTATATCAGACAATGATTTACAAGGATTATACTGTGATTTAATGTGTGAAAATGGTATGCTCTACCATTTATTACCAGGATAGACAAGATTAGTGGAGAAAGCTAGTTTAAGGAAAAGCTGGAAATCTATAATGCAGGTAGGGTTTTTATGTTTTAGCATGTGCTACATGAAAAGTGAGTTAAAGATAATTGTTAAATTTAGTAGAAAATCAATGTGCTAACAATTCCACTTGATTTTGACACTGAAAGCAAAAATCTAAAGAAAATTATGGACACCAAAATTTATATAAACATAAAAACAATTATGATGGGTCTCAAGTACATATTAAAGAATTCTGGAAGATTCTGAAAAGCAAAAATAAAAATAAAATATTAAACATAAATCTTGATTATAAGGCCTGTTCTTAAATAATCAGTATACCACTGGAAGCCATGCAAGCTACAAAAATGAAATGATTTGTACTGATCTGAAAGCATTATGGTACATAAGCCCACAGTAAAAAAAAGCAAAGGGAAAACTTAAAGGGCAAAGCAAAAATGATTATGTGCTAGACTGATGGAGAGCAGCAAGTCAGTGCAACACGGCAGCACGGGTACCTTTGCTGGATCTACATGCGGCGACAATGATGGGTCTTGATCTCTTAGCATTATGTGAGCTGCCTCAGTGCTGGGTGTTCTTAAAGAATCAGCTTGTGGTGAGTGAGAGGTGGGAGGAGCTGGGGTGGGCTCCTCCAGTCTGACATTAGTTAAATTTACATTATGATTAACAGCAGAGGTTGATGATGCTGGGTTTGTTTCAGGCGAAAGGTAAGGGACTGGAGATGAGGCTTCTGCTTTCTGTGAAGTGTTTAAAATATTTTAAATATGGTGTTTCTGTTTACTGCTATCTTCTCACTTCAGTTTATATTGACTGGCAGACATACATTTTAAGTGTGAACAACAAAACTATGCTCTCATGTCCTGAATTTTTTTCCCCCAAAAATCCAGTATGCTGCTGTGTAAGACGAACACACAAAATTCAGAATTAAGCCCTAGGAACTTTCAAACTGAAATTAAAGGTAACTCTCAATCTGGAGATAGGACAAAATAGATTCTTTAATTCAATCACCGCATCCTAAAATTTAATAATTTACTTCTAACTACAAAACGTTGAACGCTGCTGCTTACCTGTTGAGAGGCTGTCTTAAATCCCGGGGAGTCTATTCTAGGAACTGGCTGTGGCTGCGCTTGTGGTGAGTAGGGAGGATATGTTTGGTTTTCATGATGCATCCCAGAGGAGTCCTCTCTTACAGGCTCAGAGGACCGTGTAATGGCAGACTCCGGTGGAGTCCCAACCTCATCATTAAGAGTTTCATCTAGTTCTTGATCAGTGTAGGCCCCGCCTTCTGTATCTGTGTCTTCATAGTCAGAAGTGTGTCTACTGTCCGTGCTATACATTGAGTATTCACTACCTGGGGCTGACAGGTAGGACAGACGATCATCATGCAAATCAAGGTCATCACTTGTAGCACCATCCGCCTGGGTCAAATAAAAGTAAATTAAAAATTTTATTCAGTAGTTCTTTAAGAGATGGCCTTTACTTTACAAAGGAGACTGAAAAGGACATTTTTCTTTGGAGAAATCACATCTATTTCTTGAAACTTCTGGTGAGCAAAGGTCAAGAAGATTGAACAAGCACACATGCAGACACACAGAGCATCCCCCAGAGCTGAAGGACTCGGATGAACGGAACACTGGCTGCCTGGCCACAAAACTGGTCTGAGACCCAGCCTCAGAGGAAGGAAGCACGGCTCTGCTCAGGCTTTTACATCCAGTCGCTAACTAGCCTGTCAGCGCTAAGCAAGGTGAAGAAGGAGAATGCTGCCCAATGAAGCTCGCACAAACAAGGACACATTGACAGAACAGCGCACATGAGAATAACTAGGAAAATAAACCCCACAGCTCAAGCTGAATAAGGGCTTCTACATTTTATTTAGAAAACAACTTTATACAAGTTGATATCTGACCCTAAATGCTTTTATGAAACACAACAGAAAAATCATCTTCTAGGTGGTGGCTGCCTTAAGAAAAATTGTATTACTTTTCACAGAAGCAGTACCTGATGGATGGAGAGACAGAAACGCAGTAATCCTCTTCTGCAAGCAATTAAGAGCTCAGTTTCTAACAGTCTATATGGATTATCTTCTGAGCAGATCAGAAAGTCAGAAGTATTTGCAGAAACGGAAACCATACCGTTGCAATCAACAGGCTGAAAACTGATTTGAGACTAATCTGAAACTGGTATGAAATTCAACAGCAGTTCCTGAAGACCTTGCTAAGATACTGTCCCCGGTTAGTCACAGGAGCTGAGAAATCAGAAAGTACTTTTTCCATTTCAGCACAGACTGGAGGGCTGCCTTAAGGCTCTTGTTCACCTGGAAGACGCACTAGCTTTAACTGGAAGGCGTGGTGTGCCTGGCATGCCTGCCACGCAGGAACATGGTCTTGGAGTTAAGCTGCCTGAATGGAGCTTTGCATGCAGCTTCATGCTTGGCTCTTCAGAGCCTGAGCTGAGCACTGCCCTCCTGATAAGAAAGACTGGACCCCGTCAGCCTCCCTGTGCTCCACGTTCAACAGAGCGCCTGCCACGCTGGCGCACATGAGAATTCCAGTGTCCACCCTGTTGGAGCGAATCTCTCTGCTTGAAGTCTCACTGGCTTCTACATTCTGTAAAGACTCCTGCAGGAGAGCAGCCTTCTTGCTATCTGCTGCAGCCTTTGACTTGTCAGAGTATTAGAAGGCTGAAAGCCAGCACTAGCCAGGAAACAAAGGAGGCCCAGGGAAGAAGCACGTGGACATCACCAGCACACCTTGTGTAAAACACAGACGTGAGCAAGAACCCAGAGTTGCTCTGAAAATCAAGAAATTGTATGTCTGCATGTTAAGAAAGCCTCAAGATGACTTTTGTAGTTTAACAGGGAACATAGAAGACTGTGTTGGATCTTGCAAAAAAGAAACTCTTCCTAGCAGCTAGGTCAAAGTGAGGTCAGGAAAGCGATGTGAAGGGAGTGGCTTCCCTTTCGTATCTAGCCCGGTAAAACGTATTTCAAAGGAAGGGGGCAGGGAAATGAAGCCCGAGTTGTAATAACTTTTTCTGGCTTACATAAAACATCTAATAGTAAATGTCTATTTTTCTCACATTAAAAATCTGGGGGAGTTTTATTTTATAAACAAGCGAATAAAGAAAACATATCATACCACAAAGAAACTACAGAGAAAGTTAGGACTTGTGGATTAAAAATAACACAATTCTCAGACAGAAGTGCACTTGTGCAATGGGGAAGGTATCTGTAGACTTCTTCTTTTAACAATCCACTAGTGCAAGCTGAGCCTTCTACTCACCAAAGGATGCTAACAGCCCTGTGCAGTGGCAAAGGATCAGTATGAAGAGGACTACAATCCTCTGCACCAAATGCTTCCAAAGAGGAATCGGTGAACTAGTGTGCTGCTGTAAAGAGGTGTCGCGGGTTTTTTCCACCTTGATCTTTCTGTAACTGCCCCAGCTAGCATATAAGTTACTGAGAGTGGTCTCAGGACCCCGTATGCATGGTCTACCCCCCACACTTGGACATGATGAGAAACACTGAGGCTCTGACGTATTGCTTTCAGTGAGGACGGCAGGCACTACTTCTGGATGTACAGGCCTACCAGCTCTTCTTGCAGACGCTGTGCGTTTCTGGGTGGGGGACGGTGGTCCTACACATGCAGCATGCACTGCCAGAGCATCTGTGACCACAGCCAGGCGGAGGGAGTGGGGCCATGCAGGGGCAAAACACAGCATAACCAAGCCAACAAGGAAATACAAAAACAAAATAAAAAGCCAGAGATATTCTTGAACTTTCCTAACAGCCAAAACTTATTCATGTTGTACTGATCTGAAAACGGTAAGAGACATCATAAACAAAAGAAGAGCTTCTTTCAACAGCATACTCCGAGACAATGATCTCCAATCCAAGATTACTGTAAAACCATCAAAGCTGAGCGCAGAGAGTCGTCAGTTTCCAGCTGGCCATTTGGCTGTATATACAAATCAAAGTTCTGAACTGGAAAGGGCATACTGCTTGGTTCAATGTTCTCAGCATGTTGTAGGAATGTTAACAGGTGCTGAGAGGGGAAAAAATCTCTAGGTAAAAATGCGCTGAAACAAAGCAGACGTCTTTACTCCCAAGACTCCTCAGAGCCTCTGTACGCGAGTGGCTACTGTAAGGCTCGCAGAGGGGCCGGCTGGGAGTGCCCAGCACTGCTCGCCTTCCCCAAGTCTGGAACCACTGAGCGCTGAGCACCAGGCCGTTCAAATGCCCTCATCTTCCGAGGGAGAAATGGAGCCAGGTTCAAAGTCATCGTTCCTCAGGCAGATGGGAGTCAGTACTCAACCTATTTTTCACTATAACCTGAGAATTCTTTTAGAGAAAAATCCCATGGAGTGGCAATTCAATAGGTAAGGACATATAAGAATCTCTTACTATCAAAAGCAAATTCTAAAAGTCTTTCATATAAAAACCTAAAATTTTCCAACATAAATGTTGGTCCATGAAGAAAACAATGCTAACTCCCAGGTGTCCCAGATTAGCTATACAACTTACTGAAAGAGACAAAAAGTAGAAGGAAGCGTCTTACCTTTCCCTCAGAAACCCATACCAGCTGGTTCTGCTGTTGCTGGATTGCTTCCTTCAACGCACCATACCAGCCATCGTTCATTGAATTTAAGTTAATTGTAGCTGAAAGTAAGGGAACAATTTAGTTTCAAGCTTAGAACACTGCCAGAAGTCAGGAGAACGCATTCAACCCTTATAGCGCTCAGTCATCATTACTGAAAACATGGTGTTTGAGGGAACAAACATTTGAAACTTCCATTTCCTTTCAACCAAGTAGCAGTGGCTGCTAGAACAGGCCACTTTCCAAAGGTCACAGGTCACGCGCATGCTGGTGCTGGCCAGTCACAACATTCCGGCCCACACACTGCTGCCGACATCTTAAGCTGAAAGAAGGCTTTAACATACTCACTTGTGAAAAGATGGTGATTGTTTTTACGGAGTTTGTGAGAGCGCTCATATAACTTCCTGGCACTTTTCCGAGATTCTGGACATAACCTCATTCTCATTGTTTTCACACCTTGCTTAGAATCAGGGTTAAGGAAAACAACAATTGGATACCACTGGGCATAATTAAGACGATCTACTGCATTTGGTGTTACGTCCAATAAGGCATGCTTGTCCTGGAAACAGAAAAAAAGACATGTACAAAGATACAAGACACTGTTAGTGAAGGATCACCATCTTCGGGAGCGTCACAGCCTATGCTACATTTCCACGGTGATGCATCTCTGTGCTCTAGTTTGTCTCAGATGCACGTTCAAAAATCTGCAACCAAGTTATTTCAATGCAATTTGTAGCCCAATTGAGAAAAGTTTTAACTGGCTCACTTTCCAGACTTTGCCCCAGTACTTGCAAGCCGACAGCATTACCTGTTTTCAGTTACAGTGAGGGTAAGTAATACAATTTAACGTTCCTGACATTCTGTATGCATGCATATTATTATCAAGTGAGCTTGAATTGCACATTGTAGTATCAACAGTCTGCTGATTATATCTGAACATCATATACTTTTATGTGACAATGAAAGATCATGTTTTGATGCCTGTAATAACTATTCCCTTGAAAATGCTTATTAGTATGCTCTTCACCAAGTGCTTACTTTTCTTTTATCAGTAATAATCTTAGGAAAACTATTTTCTACTTTCAAATGAACCAAATCTCATCTCACTCAAAAAATACAATTATTTATAGTGAAAAAGGCCAACTTTTAATAACTTACTTGATCTATTATTTGCTTTATTGTATGAAGTCGAATAATGCCAGAGCTACGTTGGTCAGTTCCAGCATCTCGCGGTTCACTTTCTGTTTGTGAAAAGTCAGGACAAAAACAAAACACCAAATTTCCACTGGTTAGATAAGAGCTTCCCAACTACTGCTGGGGCACTGCTGGGGTGGCTATCCTGCACACTGTGGCCTGCTTGGCGAGCGTCACTCTAGACCCTGTGCAGTAAAGGGCAGGAGCAGCCCAAGCCCCTCCCCCCTCCATCCCTTGTTCATTGTGACAGCCACGAAGTCTCCAAACGTGCAAACATCCTCCGCCGAGCACATGGACTCCCCTTTTCCCTCCTCCGAATCAGTGGGGCAGATCAGTGCTTAACAGGGCCACGACTGGGAAAAGCAGGAGAGGTACTTGCTTGGAGTATAAAATCAAAGAGTTGTCTTACAAAACCTCAGTCATCAAATATTTTGATACAGTATTTTCAAAATATCAAAATTAATACAAAAAACCCACAATAAACATGAAATCTTAAAAAAAATCAATCAGAAAGTGGGACCTGAGTAAAAATTATTTGACTGTAACTTGGTCAAGGGAAACTGTCAAATATAGCAATTATCCCGAGTGAAAATGAGATAAAGAAGTTTTTTTTAAAAGAGGAAAGAAATGTGTAAAAATAGTATTGATAGACTTGCTTCAATTAAAGTCAAGAAACTGAAATTATAATAAATCCAGTGTTTGGCAGAAATACTTAAAAAATATGGCTCTCCATATCATACTGCTCTCATTAAACAAAATATTTTCCCAGGAACAGCACTACAACATAGCAGGTCAAGCCACCGCCTACAGTGCCAGCATTCCCCTGTGGACACTGGTTCAAGTCCCAGCAGCTCCACTTCCAATCCAGCTCCCAGCTAATGCTTCTGGGAAAGCAGAAGATGGCCAAGGTCCTTGGGCCCCTACCACCCATGTGGGAGATCCAGAAGAAGCTCCTGGCTCCTGGCTTTGGCCTGGCCAAGTCGCAGCCACTGCTGCCATTTGAGGGGTGAATCAGTGGATGGAAGATCTCTGTCACTCCTTCTTTCTCTCTGTAACTCAGCCTTTCAAATAAATAAAATAAATCTTTACTAAAAATAATAAGTGTGTGTGTGTGTGTGTGTGTGTGAATGACTTGAATGTTCTGGAAAAAAACTAGCTATTTAAAATCCATGGGGTTGGTGTTGTGGCACAGTGGGTTGGGCCACCACTTGGGATGCTGGCATTCCATATGGGAGCCGGTTTGAGTCCTAGCTGCTCCACTTCTGACCCAGCTCCTTGCTAGTGTGCCTGGGAAAGCCATGGAGGATGGCTCGAGAGTTTGGGCCCTGCCACTCACGTGGGAGACCCAGATGGGATTCCAGGCTCCTATCTTTGGCTTGGCTCAGCCTCAGTCATTGTGGCCAGCAGATGGAAGATCTTTCTCTCTCTTGTAACTGCCTTTCAAATAAACAAGCTTTAAAAAGCTTTCATAAATACGAATAAAGGGATGCACAAATTTTTCTTTTGCCCAAGACTCCCAATGATGTCTCGGCAGAGCACTGCAACCAACTGTGGCTGCTTGCACAGCACACGGAGGTGACCTGAGCAGGTGCAAGACCTGTCACAGACCACAAGCAACAGTGCTGCACACAGACTGCCCAGTGGGCTCTGGGCTGGAGATCTCATATCCATAAGCAGAAGGGGAACCCAGGAGTAGGGAAGGCTGTCGAGAATGCCTACAACCTATCCTGGCAACATGTCCTTCTCGACTGGTCAACACTTGCAATATGCCACCGCAGGCCGGGGTGGGCTTCCAACTACAACTTCAGGGCCTGATTTCCAGGAAATTCCTCACTGAGAAGACGCTGTAACTGTGGTAACAGGAAAGCCTGAAGAGAAAGGAAGGGCTCTCAGGAGTCACGTCAAACCCAGAGATCAGGAAGGACGGGCGAATCACTGTAGAGGATGAGACCCGAGACAGGGCTTCCCAGGCAACTAAGGCTCAACGTCAAATTTGGTGGACAAGGAGAATTAAGGAGAAAGATCCACGTGGAGTTTGGTTTGGAGAAAAAGCCACTAATTCCTTAACTCAAAAGGCTGTCATCGGACTCAAAGAAGACAGATACTAAGCTACCTGGATTCCTTTCATAAAACCTAGTTTGCACGTGCGATCAGCTGGGTTTGCATCACGTGATGGATCGGGCTCTGCTGCCGGAAGGGCTGCTGAGGAAGCCTCACCACGCCCTCGTCAGTGCTGAAGCTGCTTACTTGCAATCTGATAAATATCTGGCTCTTCTCTGGCCAGCTTTTCTCTGGCAACATCGGCTATGGGTCCAAAGATGGTTACAGGCCTCAGGAATCCAGCTGGGGAAATTCACATGAAAAATATTATTGTTTTTACTTCTTCTTTCTTGAACATACTGACATTAAGAGGTATTAAGTTAGACTACAGAAACACATTACCTTCTCGAAGAACAACCCTTTCATAAGCTGGAAATTTCGTCTGAACTGGCTGGGCTGACAAATCCTCTCTGCTTTTCCGAAGATTCCTCTTGGAGCTGCGGAGACCCCGGAACCTCCAGAAGTCCGCACGATCGCCCCCCGCAGTTTTGGGAAGTGTATACTGCACACTGGCCAGCTGTTCAGCTCTGTCAAAAATCAAGGTATTAGAAAAAACAAAATGGACAAGGACTCTCAATGAAATGAAATGTCACAATACCAGAGAAGTTCACATGCAGTTTATAACTTTTTTCTAAGATTTATTTTATTTATTTGAATGACAGAGAGAGAGAGAGAGGCAGAGGCAGACAGAGAGAGAGAGAGAGAGAGAGAGAGAGAAGTCTTCCATTCCATTGGTTCACTCCCCAAATGACTGCAGCAGCCAGAACTGAGCTGATCCAAAGCCAGGAGCCTCTTCCAGGTCTCTCACAAGGGCAAGGGACCCAAGAACCTGGGCCATCTTCTACTGCTTTCTCAAGCCATAGCAGACAGCTGGATCAGAAGAGGAGCAGCCAGGACTTGAAATGGCGCCCATATGAGATGCCGGCATGGCAGGCTAGGGCTTTAACCTGCTGCACCACAGTGCCGGCCCCTATGTGGTTTATATCTTAATGGTTACAATAAAATAAAGAGCTTATAAAACTAACTCAATTATGAACTGGGTGAATATGATGAACAAATAATTCTTTACATAAATTTATGACATCACTTAGTATCATTCTATAAAAAGTATCCCAGGGCTGGCGTTGTGGCTTAGTGGATTAGGCCCTGCCTGCAGTGCCAGCATCCCATATGGATGCTGGTTCCATTCCCAGCTGCTCCACTTCTTTTTTTTTTTTGACAGGCAGAGTGGACAGTGAGAGAGAGAGAGACAGAGAGAAAGGTCTTCCTTTACCATTGGTTCACCCTCCAATGGCCGCCACGGCCGGCACACCGCGCTGATCTGATGGCAGGAGCTGGGTACTTATCCTGGTCTCCCATGGGGTGCAGGGCCCAAGCACTAGGGCCATCCTCCACTGCACTCCCTGGCCACAGCAGAGAGCTGGCCTGGAAGAGGGGCAACCGGGACAGAATCCGGCGCCCCGACCGGGACTAGAACCCGGTGTGCTGGCGCCGCCAAGGCGGAGGATTAGCCTAGTGAGCTGCGGCGCCGGCCTGCTCCACTTCTGATCTAGCTCCCTGCCAATATGCCTGGGAAAGCAGTGGAGAACGGCCCAACTTCTCCACATGGGAGACCCAGAAGCAGCCTTGGGCTCCTGGCTTTGCATTGGCCCAGCCCTAGCCATTGCAGACATTTGGGGAGTGAATCAGCAGACAGACCATATCTCGCTTTCTCTTTCTCTCCTCCCTCTGCTGACTCTGCCTTTCAAATAAGCAAAAACTTAAAAAAAAAAAAAAAAAAAGAAGAAAAAGTATCTCAACATTCATACCTGTTCTTATTAGGGATGATGCCTCGTTCCACCTCCTTATGATTTTTGCCAATTCGAATAGCAAGCCAAGAGCCCAGTTTTCCATTGTACAAGGTATCCACAACACGAAATACCTCTCCCTTGTTAAAACTAAGTCCATAGGGAGATTCCTTTTCGTATTCAAAATGGGTTCTAATATAGAAAGAATCTCCAACATCTGATTCTACAATGCGACGATAAACTAAAAGGAATTAAAACAAACACATTATCAATACTCAGTGGGATAAGAAATTAGTCTGGAAAGAATCCATTACGTGAATCACTACTGATAAGAAAGACAACAAAGGCTGCATTTTGACTACTGGCAGCACTGCATTCAACACCGCATCTCCTGCGTTCACCATCACCGCCCGAGACGGGACTCGACTCCTCAGTTCCCCCGCTCGGCAGCCGAGGAAAGCGATGCAGAAACAGCCAGGCAGCTTGACCAAAGTCACACGCTGCTCTCTATTTGTATCATCTAATGTAGCAACAAACATCTGACAGATACTAAATCCGTTCTCAAAGGAGGGCCATTCTATCCTCACTGCTGCTTTCTCCCTACGGCATTTGTCACTATCTTCAGACAAGGACGTGTGTGCATGTGTAACAGCACCTCATCTACTAAGCAGAGGTGAGGAATGCTACCCAACACCCTGCAATGCACAGGGCAGCCCTTAGAACACAGAATTTTTTGGTTCAAAATGTCAACAGTGCCAACTAAGTGGAGTGTATACATTTTATCACAGGAAAAATTAGACATTCTCCTGAATTAATGCAAACAAACACCTGAGTGTATTGCTTAGATAACATCAGTAAAAAATACAGAAGCTGTCCATATATACTTCTGTATGGTTCTGAGTTAATCAATTTGTTTTTAAATTTTGGAAAGGGTGAGATGGCATTTTACTTGAACAGGAATACATGAATTTGGAACTATTAATGTGCTATGGTAATGAGCAGTGTTAAGATTTTGTGTCCCAAATGACTTAAAATTTACTCAAGAGAGTAACAAATTTATCCATCACTCAACTTTGAGTGAGTCATTTCAGAAAACTGAGAAAGTCCCTCCGTAAGTCTTCAAAGGCCCAAAGGTTAATTTTTTGTACTTTCTGATGGTTTCTCACCATCCTTCTTCTTCTGGGCCAGGATGGTCACTTCTTCTCCTTTAGGGAGGTCAAGCAGGAAAAGGACAGCTTCTTCTCTAATGATATTGGTGAAATCCACATTGTTTACCTATTAAAATAAGATTTCATACATTATTCTTGGTTATTTTCCTTTGAGGAAAAATATATTCTAATTTAAAGTAGAACTGGTAGTGTGAATTCATCTAAGAGAAGCCCCAATGCATCCAGACATTAGCAATCACCCACTGCAAAATCCAATCAATTCAGACCCAAAGACAAATGTTACTGAAAGTTTCTAGCTTTAAACTTTTAAACTATAAACTATGAATGTGCAATACAGTTCTACTTTTTACTAGTTGCTAAAAAAAAATGAGATTAAAAAACAGACAGTATGCACTGTGGAGTCCCTGTGCCAGCACCTGTGTGTCTCGATGTAGCCATGTCTGCCTGTGAGTGCTCACTTCAATCAGTAGTTCCTAAGTGCCAAAACGAAGCTTATCAAAATGTCACCAGTGACTGTGTGCAGGATTACAGGTGGATTTCCTTTTCCACCTTTTGGAAAATTTTCACATTAAAACAAATACTACTTGCTTTTAGGAAACAAACATGAATTTTAACAAACATTTAAAAATTGATTTTATGAGAAAGGCAGTAGGGGGAGAGGAAAAAAGAGAGAGCTCTCCCATCACTGGTTCACTTTCCAAATAACCATAACTGTCAAGAGTTGGGTCAGGCTGAAGCCAGGAACCTAGAACTCAATCTGAGTCTCCTACTAGGGTGGCAAGGACCCTCCTAACTTGCGCCATTACCTGTTGCTTACCAGGGTGTGCATTAGCAAGAAGCTGGACTAGAAGCAGAGGAGCTGGGACTTGAACCTCGGTACCCCAAAATGGGATGTCATATTCCAAGCAGTGTCTTAACCTCTTTGTCAAATGCCTACTCGAGTAAACATTTTTAAAAAATGAGGTACTCCCTGATTACCTCAAAACAAGTATGAAGTAGATAAGAAAATAGGACTGTTTAATTCTGATATAGTACCCCACATGACATACATTGTGCTCAGACATTTTGAACATGTCCTCAGGAAGCATCACAGCACACTGACGGGCCCAGCAGGTCAGAGGCGAGGCCCTGAACTGCTGACATGCACAGGTGGCTGGTTTGAGAGGACTTGGGAAGCTATCCTGAGTGAAAGATGCTGACAACAGGCTGCTTACTTGAATATCAAACCTGAGATGCAGACCGCATCAAGAGAGAAACAGGAAGCTACCGAAATTCCCCACGTTTCAGAAAATTAGTAAAGTCGGGAAAAGAAAAGATTAGAGCAGTATCAGCATGGAGTGTTATGAACTCCAAGGAGGAAGGCACTTCAAGAAGGGTTATTTAACACAGTGAAAACATACTAAGAAATAAAGGAAAATGAGGGCTGCGGTTGACAGTAGGTCAAAGACAGCTTAAGAAAATTCAGATTCAGTACTAGTTAAGATGGAAGACAGAGACTAAAACTGAATGAACTTAATGACTAAAAAGAAGGTGGGGGTGAGGCTCAACCACACAGTCAATGTCAAAAGCAGTGGGGAGGAATAAGACAATGGGAAAATAGATGAAGAATGCGAGGAGACAGAAAGACACAAAGACGAACGAATCTGCAAGGTCTGAGCAGACAGGAGACAGAATTCAGGACACAGGTGGGAAGCGAGCTCAAAGCAGACACACATACGGCAGGGGTGACAAAGACACTTGGAGGTGAGGGGCAGAGTAAATACAGGAACGCCCTCTCTCTAATAGAGTTGACCTTCTGACGAAAACGGGACATAGTTTATCTACTGGAAATCAAGTCAGGTTTGAATATCTTAAAAAGAGAAGAGACAGATGAAGATAATACTGTGTTATTAGGCAACATACTTATGGCAGACACAAGGAAAAGAAAGGGAAGCAGGAAAAGAAAGAGGGGCAGGAGGGGAGAGGGGAAAGAGGAAGGGGAAGTGGGAAGTAAGAGGAAAGAGACCCAAGACTACTGGCAGACTGCATCTAACTGTATCATGTCCTGACTGTTCAGGGCAACTCACACATCTCCCTGATGCAAATGCTACCTCGTCACCAAATCACACCCGGGGTAAAGAAGGTCTTTTGTGTGCATTGCTACAAAATCTATTTCCATGGAGAGGAACACTTAAGACTCTCCCACGGAGAGGGACATTTGATGATGCTTACTGGCTAGCCATAGCCCATGGCAATCTTGGCAGTCTGAACGTTTAGTTTTACTTTCAGAGACCACTTGGTATAGAGTTTCTCATTGGTTCTATGAACACCAGTGACTACACTGAAATATTACACTGTACAGCAACACACAACCTAACAGCAACAAGAGCAAGTTCAGCCATGGGCAGTGGCAAACCCAGCACAATACAGAGTCTGACCGGTTCAAGAGACAGCACACAACCTCACGACAGCGGCAGGTTTGCTGTGATGCCCTTTTCTGGAGTTTCAAGGACTTCCATGCCCGCACAAGCCGACCTCCTTACATACCCTGAGAATCTGATCACCCTCCTCTAAGCCTTCTTTAGCAGCAGGGCTATCTTCCAGAACGCCAGCCACAAATATTCCGACATCATTTCCACCAGCCAGCCGCAGACCCACGCTATCTCCTTTTCTGAATTTTACCAATTTCATGCTGGGCCTGTCAAAAACAGACATTTCATTTCGAACAGTTAAGAG
Organism: Oryctolagus cuniculus; assembly: GCF_051225735.1. Classification (NCBI taxonomy): domain Eukaryota; kingdom Metazoa; phylum Chordata; class Mammalia; order Lagomorpha; family Leporidae; genus Oryctolagus; species Oryctolagus cuniculus. Next base: position 11,156,237 of record NC_142878.1, on the reverse strand, counting down.
AAGCTTGAAAGGTTGCAACAAACTACTACACTGAGAACTATATTCCAAATGAAACAAAGGACCATCTCTAAAATTTCCCCCACGCCAATGATCTACTGAGTAAAATTCAGTGTAAGAATCTAAAACCAGGGGCCGGTATTCTAGCACAGAGGGTTACACTGCCATCTGCAACGACAGCCATCTCATGAGCGCCAGTCAGAGTTCCAGTTGTTCCAGTTTTTATCCAGCTCCCTGCTAACATGCCTGGGAAAGCAGCAGATGACGGCCCACGTACTTGGGTCTCTGCCACCTGTGTGGGAGACTCAGATGGAGTTCCAGGCTCCTGGCTTTAGCCTGGTCCAGCCCTGGCTTTTGCAGGCCATTTGGGGAGCAAACCAGTGGGTACAAGATCTGTCTGTCTGCCTGTCTCAGTAAGTTTACCTTTCAAAAATCAGATTTTAACAGCACTTTATTTTTTGGTTAATTTTATTTTGGAATGTCTCAATTTAATAGTCAAGTGCTGCTTTACATAATAAATTCATCAAATTACTTCATGAAAGAATGTCTTCCCCGACCTCAAAGATTCTTGGGTATACAGTACATTGCTGATGCTAACAAATTACTTTTTCTATCCCAAAAGTTCTACTTAATAACTAAATAGTCCTGTTTTAAAGTGGTAGTAATTAAAGCAAAAATTAGCTAACTTAACTAGTATCAGAGAGTTAAAACCAGGCTTCATGCATTGTGATTTCTATATCCAACAGACAGCAGGATTTAAACTTTGCAGCTGGAGTCTTAAATAGTTCACTTTCTCTGCTATTTCTTTCAATTAAAAAAAAATAAAAACTTAAAAATCATTCAGCTTTTTCACATTATTGATATTTCCAATCCTAGTTTTTGTTGTTGTTGTTGTTGTTGTTGTTTTTAAAGGTAGAACCAGAGAGACACAGATGGAAAGCCACAGAGAGATAAAGAAATATTCCATCCGCTGGTACACTCTCCAAATGGTCCCAAAAGCCAGGTCTGTGCCAGGAAGCCATGAGTTCCAGGTCTCCCACATGGGTGGCAGAGGACAAGTACTTAGGCCATCTTCTGCTGCTTTCCCAGGCACATTGGTAGTACATGGATTGGAAGAGTAGCCAGGACTTGAATTTGCACTCCAATATGGGATGCTGGCATTGTAGGCGTCAGCTTAACCTGCTGTATCACAATGCCAGCCTTTCTGCTCCTTTCTTGTTAGTGAGAAAGTGGCAAAGAGTCAATGCACACATATCTCTATTATCAGAGCAGTGTGGAATTCTTATGACACAAAACAAACACTGAAGGATGCCTTAGGGGAATGGACAGGCAGAAACAGATCATAATCACAGAGTACCCTTTACATCTTCCTTCTAGACTTTCATAACTACCCCCACATCCCTGGTCCAGAAGATACACTACCATGTTTTTATATATTTATTTATTTGAGAGGTAGAGTGATGGGGCTGGAGGGAAAAGAGAGGAGGAGAATGATCTTCCATTCACTGGTTCACTCCCCAAATGCCTTCTAAGAATCAGGCTGGGCCAGGTTGAAGCCAGCAGCCAGGAGCTCCACGCTGGACTCCCCTGTGGGCAATATGCTGCCTCCTGGGATGCATGTTAGCACGAAGCTACGGAAGCAGAGGAGGACTCCATCCCAGGCTATCCAGTGTGGGTGGGGGCATCCCAAATGGTGGCTTAACCAGCTGTACGACAATGCTTGTTCCCACCCCTGCATTGTCAATGTAATCATTTACTGCTATAAATAATTGTAAGCTTATTTCTCTCTTCAGTTTTTGCTTTGTGCATGTGAAGCTCTGGTGTTTGATACAGGCTAACATTTATATTTTAGATTTCATTTGAAAGGCAGAGACGGAGAACCTCCACCTACTTCCTAAATACCCAGAACAGCCTGGGGCTGGCCAGGCTGAAGCCAGGAGCCAAGAACTCCATCCAGATCCCCCACATGGGTAGCAAGACCCCAAGTACTTCAGACACCATCTACCGCTTCCCCAGCACATTAGCAGGAAGCTGGATTCTTAGTGCAGAGTAGCTGGACTCTACCCAGGCACTGGATATGGGCACCCCAAGTGGCAGCTTAACCTGCTGTGCGTCGCAGCACCCGCTCCAGGCACACGATTCTATTATTCTGATATGAGCTACAGAAAAAAAAAAAAAAATCCCCTCGCTCAAAACCAAAATATTAAAAACTGACAAATTCTGGTGCCTAAATAGAAAGCAATTTTTTTATTTCTGTATTCCTCACCTAAAAACTTGATAGAAGACAGTGGTGGGAAAGAAGACATTCAAAAAGTTTTTATTTTTTTGGTTGTTCTTAACTTTGGTTGTTCTTAACTAAGTGACTCTACCATGCACGAGATTGTCAAACAAAAAGGAAATGATCTAATCACAGCATTAAGCAGTCTACATTATTTTCAAAAATCTTTGCACTATGGTTTGTAACTGGACACTCATTCTAGATACTGTTTAGTAACAGAAAAGACAGCAACAGAATACAACTGCATTACCGAAGCATCCCGTCCTCGTGCGCTGAGTTAGGCAGGACACCATCAGATGGGCTGACAGGTAAATCCACGTCTGGTTGTCCTACTTGAGCGTACACAGGCTTTGGTTCTAAAAGAAGAAAATTAAATTGTGCAGGACTCAATAAAAACAAAGAATAATCATCTAAGCAAGTAGTGAAATGACCATACAACAGAGTCTATAAAATATATGAGTCATCAGCAAACCTAAGATCATGAACCGCGACAAGGAACACTGGTACCACATGCATTAGAATACATGTTACAGTTAACAGCTGAAGTCTTCATAACAACTAAGAATGTGGCATGGTCATTGGCACTTTCATGGCTCCAGCTGCTCAAGTTTGAAAAATCTACATTCTCTATGGAAGAACAGAACAGATGTTAAGAAGGGGGTGAGAAAGTCAAAGTAGCCACCTCTGTCCCCTGTGGTCAATTTTGTTTGTAAATATATTCGTATTTCTGCCACTAACCAGGCAGAGCAAGGAAGATTTGAGAGAATGAACTGAGACATTAGATATAAAATCTCCACTGGGCAACCAATGCTAGAGATGTTTGGGTCCTCAAAAACAGCGCTACACGGTTACTTTACAGAATGTTTATGGAAACATTTTCAAAAGTAAAATAACTTTTGTTTTCAAGCTTTTGGAGCCAATCTGATGCGTGTCTTTAATGGGCAGTGCTGGAAAACAACCTTACTATCATGAGTGGTTGTTAACTAGCTTCTTTGTATAAACTAAGAAAAAGTACTCATGGCTGTCTTCTGATGCATGCCAACTTTCCATGCATGAAAATGCTAGAAGACCTGTGCATGAAAAGGCATACCTGGGTAGTAGGAATTACAGCATCTTCAAAGTTTTCTGTGAATCCTGAGAACTAGTATAGCCTGACTGCAAATGTTCTTTGAACTTGTATTGTTTAGGCTTACCTGGAAGGGCAGGTGTTTGCTTCTCATTTCTCTCAACAGTAATTTCTTCCACTGTTTTAGGTGTGTGGTCATCTCCATGCTTTACAGGAGTCGAGACAGCCCCAGGCTTAGAAATTCTCTCTTCTTCTCTGCTCCGGAGACTACACATCATTCAAATAAAAAATTAAGAGCACACAATGATTGGGAAAACCATTTAAAAGAGCATAACACAAGAGGAGGCAAGACAACTTAATAAAGTTTGAAAAAAATATTTAAAACATGTAAAAATAAAATTAGCTTTCATATAAGAATTTGGTTTTCTTGATGCACATTATTAGCAGTCGCTTCTCAGGAAAAAAGTCTCATGTCTTTCTCTTGAAGAGGTAAAACCTAAGTACTTTTTAGTTTCTATTTTCAATTACTATTCCATAAGGATGCATTCTACTTTCAAACTAGAAATGTTTAAACAAACTAACTATAAGTAAAATGGCCTTAGAAAAAAAATTTAAAGTTCAGAAGTTCTCTAGCTCCAACCAGAATCACCTTTTAAATCATAAATGGTCTAAATTTCTAGCCATTGCTTTAGGAGACCCAGATGGAGCTCCTGACTCCACCTGGCCCAGCCCTGGCCGTTGTGGGCATTTGGAGAGTGAACTGGCAGCTGGAAAATCTGTCTCTTCTTCTACTTTTTAAATAAATACATAATTTTAAAAATCAAAAAATAAAGTTCTACACACAATAGTAAATTTCCTACTTTCACAGCAAAAATACATAAATATGAAATATGAAAAAAGTTTAAAAAGAATGAGATTTTTAAAAACTACATAATTTCAGTAGTTCTACAAATTTGTTGGTCTGCAACAGGATTTTTTATTTTTTTATTTTTGACAGGCAGAGTGGACAGGGAGAGAGACAGAGAGAAAGGTCTTCCTTTGCCATTGGTTCACCCTCCAATGGCCACCGCAGCCAGCGCGCTGCGACCGGCGCACCGCGCTGATCCGATGGCAGGAGCCAGGAGCCAGGTGCTTTTCCTGGTCCCCCATGGGGTGCAGGGCCAAAGCACCTGGGCCATCCTCCACTGCACTCCCTGGCCAAAGCAGAGAGCTGGCCTGGAAGAGGGGCAACCAGGACAGAATCCGGCACCCCAACCGGGACTAGAACCCGGTGTGCCGGCGCCGCAAGGCGGAGGATTAGCCCAGTGAGCCGTGGTGCCGGCCTGCAACAGGGATTTAAACTATTTGCTTACAAACAGATAACAAAAACAATTCAAATTAATTTTCTTCTTGCTTATAACTGAAAAAAACCCTTCCAAAATTTAAAATCACTGATATTACTGCCTTGATACAGAACTTAAAACCAACTATAGGCTGGCGCCGCGCGGCTTACTAGGCTAATCCTCCACCTGCGGTGCCGGCACCCTGGGTTCTAGTCCCGGTTGGGGCGCCGGATTCTGTCCCGGTTGCTCCTCTTCCAGTCCAGCTCTCTGCTGTGGCCCGGGAGTGCAGTGGAGGATGGCCCAAGTGCTTGGGCCCTGTACCCGCATGGGAGACCAGGAGAAGCACCTGGCTCCTGGCTTCGGATTGGCACAGCACCAGCCGTAGCAGCTATTTTGGGGGTGAACCAACGGAAGGAAGACCTTTCTCTCTGTCTCTGTCTCTCTAACTCCGCCTGTCAAAAACAAGTACAATATTTCAACTCAAATGTCCATTGGACAGCCAAAGGACCGTATTTTGTTATGCAATTAGGGTGCTTACTTTAAGTTTCTCTCAAAACTGCTGCTAGTATTTTTTCTTTGGGAAATTCTTATTCCTTATGTCTAATACCTTTTTGTCCTTTGACACAATTATTATGACTTTAAAAGCAATCAGCCTTTAAAAATAACATATCATGTGGATGGAACTATTACATTTTTCATACAATCTGGAAAGTGAGTGCTCTTTTAGTGCATTTCCATTATCTGCCAAAAGATGGAGGCATTACTCAATAATACATGAAGACCTAGAGCACACTGTTCATAGAATTACAAAGTGAGAGCCACAACATCTAAGTTTAGGATCTATCTAATGAAAAGGGATACCAATATTATCTAAAATATTATTTCATCATGGATTCAATTTGAACTATTAATGATATATTTTACATTATTTTCAAATTCCAACATGTATTTCACACTTTTGATAACTGCCAATTACAACTGGCCACATTTCAAATGCTCGACAGCCACACGTTGCTGCTGACTACGGGGCTGGCCAATGCAGAGTTGGACTCAGAGTATAGAACAAAATAAGGAATTTTTCCAAACATTAAATATGTTCTCTTATGAACAAACGAGACCATAAGACAAAAACTCAATTTATAGATATGGAATTAGTCTACCTTCAGTGCAGCTGCTGAAAAGTGGGTGAGGTGGTGATGATGAAAACATTTCCTAAACCTTCCTTATATAATTCTAACCACAACAGTTCTCAAATTTTATGCTGTAAAAAACATTTTTTGCTATTATAAGGACCGTCAACTTTACTGAAAATCATCCATGTTCTGTTTCCTGGGTGTTCCTCCTCCCAGCAGCCTGGATGGAAATTTCAGACCCTTCCAGGGAACTTCCTGTTCTCTCCCAGAAGGATAAGGAAACATTTTGTTTTTTAAAATTTTAACTGGTACATATCAATCTAATGGTAATGACCTGCTTGTCTAGAAGCTTGGGTTTCGTTAAGAACCCTATGGTCAGAGGTGAAGTGGAACGAAGTCTCAGAAGCGTCTGCTTCGGGTCTCATGGGATAGTGTGTAAGCAGGGCAGCAGAGTAACACCATCACACAGCAAGCAATGCCACGCCAGGTGAAAACCTCCACTGTGAAATCACAACTGCTGGGGGCAGAGGGCAGGGCAGCAGCCTGGTCAGCAGCAGGAGCTGGAGACACCCAGGAAGGGGGGTGAGTCCCTCAACGTGCTCTTGGGGCACGGAGCACACAAGGATTCAGGGGCCAGCAGCTTGCCCCAGCGACTCTGTGATGGTGTCCAGTGCAATGTCTTCGTGAGGCATAGCCCCTGAGGGCTCCTCCATGCACAGAGGGCAAATACCTGCAAGTTAGTCTGGCGGCACAGCACAGCCAACTCTGCCATGCAATGGCAGCTCCAGAGGCAGGGACAGCTCCTTCCATCTGCGGGTCTTCCCTTTAGCACTCTCTTGAATCCTTCCTAGCCAACCCCTCATTATTTCCATCTCCTAATGTGCTCAATTTCTTTACACTAGACTTCCTCTGTTCATGGAAACTGCTCTTTATCTCCTGATCAGACTGATAAGAAATGGTAGGCCTGCCCATTCACGAAGATTTCCCTCACACTTCCAGCACTCAAACACGTTCCCAAAGAGGGCCTTAGGCCTCAGATGAACTTTGTCAGTTTCATGGAAAGACCTGGTGTAATACAAAATGTGAATCTTGGTAATCCAATGTTCTCACATTTCACCACCTTCCTATTCGCCTAAGCTTTTAGTGTAATGAAATTCCTCAATCAAAAGCACCTGCTTATGACAAGTCATAAATTACATCCACCAAATGAACTGCCAGTGCCCAGGAGAGAACAATATAGCCACGCGGAGGCTCAGGACGTACCAGCGAGTCACGTACTCTCTAGTCACACACTGCAGTGAGTCGCAGGAAACAGTCTCGTCAGCAACATCAACTACCAGTAAGCACCAAGAGACAGTGCCTCATGAACTGCCAATCCTCCTACAATGCAAGTCTTAGCCAGAGCAGCGGAATAAGACACCAAACAACCCAGCAAAAAGCAACAGACATCAAGGCTTCAGAGACTTACTGTAAGGAGTCTCTCTATGCATACACTGTTTGCAAACAAAACTATTCTAACATTCCAGACTAGGTACTGGCAAAACTTTTCTTGGCCAGTCTGTGACACAACTTCTCACTTGTGCCACTGCAGGACAGGTCTCCAACGAACTTTTGGTTACAAAAGAGGGTGGGCAAGCTGCACCTGGTGCACAGTCTGCCAAGCCCTGAGTAGACAGCAGTGAGGGTATTTGTTTCATGTGTTTACAACAAAGACCAAGCTTGCATGTTTGTGTCAGAATTCTCTGCAAATGTTTGCTAAGAGGAGCACAAGCAGGCCCTGACAAGGATGGAAGTCTCTGTACATCTTTCTTCTCTAAAGATTAAACAGCAATTAAACTACCTTCCTTGCTCTGGCCTGCAAGGTCAAGCATTTGAGTCAAAAGGCCAGGAGTACTTTTTCTTCTTTTAAAATCCTGGCCCCAGTTCCTTTCATAACTTTTGTAAACTATGTCAACTTTGCAACCCTACAAAAACTTTATCACACCTCTCAACCTTGCTTATTTACCTACAAAATGAGGAAATTTTCTAAGAAAAGGTTAAACACAAGCAGATGTGAAAGCATGCTGAGAACTCCTAACTCATGACACCGTTACTACCAGTCACCATAACAACAGTGAACGCCTGCACCACGTACAGATGCCTGCCTACTGTACTGCAGACGGCGAACTGAGGCAGCAAGCAATGTGCTGGGACATGAACCCACACGTGTGGCTAAAACCCCACAGAAAGCACTACTTTGGTGACTTAGCAAAATGAAGATGTATACGAAGTTGCTGCTATTCCCAGAAGATGGCTGCACATCCTACCAACACAAAAGAGCAGGGGCACAGCTGCTGTTTACGACAGACTTCTTCATACATCAAGTTGAAACTTCTCAGAAACTGAATCAGTACTCTGTCATTTCCTTCAACAACAGAACTGAAATAACATTTGTAAAGACACAAGACATTTACACAAACAAAATTAAATAAAAATAAAAAGCTAAAGCTAATGATGTCTTATGGTGTTTTTAATACTAGCATTTTACTCTTAACAATGTATTTATATTGTTTTTCAAAATGCAAGGCACCCTCTAAATTAAAACTCCACATATTTTAGATTATAAGGGAAAAAAAATGAAGCCATTCATCAACTGGTATTTCACATCTTGCCTGTTTGCAAGTTACCAAATTTCAGAAATTAAACTCTTAGCACAACAATATGGGAAGAATTTGAAGACCTGTCCTTGTGTCACTGTAGTATTATCCTTTCTTTTTATGCTACACTTTCTGATCAGTAGTTCTCAAATCTGATAGCATAAAGAAAAGAATGCTATCAGGAACTTAAAAATAAAAGAAAGCATTCCATGCCTCTGTCTCTGATGAAAGCAGGCCCCAGGATGTGATATTTTTAAAAGCTCCCATTTAACTGGTGTCATCCACGAGAACACTTCCTAAGAAAGACAAAACATCCCAATATGAAGATAGTTTAAAAAAACCTTCTGTATTTTCAAGTTACAATTACACATGCCTAATGTTCAGACCAACTAAATGAACACTAGTTGGTTCAGACCAACTAAATGAACACTATAGATAACAAAAGGAATTTCTTAAGATCTAAAAGTTGCTTACAATCAAAACAAATGGCCAAAATCTTGAGATTTGGATTTCACTTTTTAGAAGAGGAAGATCATGCCCAAATCGCTTGACAGAAGCAGCCTATCAAAGTGAAATAAATGTGTTGAGCTGACAGGCTGCTCCGTGACTCAAAGGTGCCGTTACATCACTTTGTGTGTGCTGTGGCAGTAATCCCTTTCACGATAACATCTATGCTGGATCAGGGAGATTTTTTTCAGAATTAATATGTTAAGTTGCAGCAGTTAAAAGATAATCATTAATTATAAAATAATTTGCATATGACATACCATAATATTCCCTTAAAATCATTATAATACTAAAATAAAGACTAGGGGTAACAAAATCTATAAATCTAAAATTTGAAATGTTGGGAGAATCAGCCCCACAAGTAACTAAAACCACAGTGATGCAGTAACAGCAACAGTATTCACATATTCAGAGCTCTCAGAAGCTACCCTCTTCTCTGCTTCAGTAGAAAGCCAAACACCTCTGTGAGCAGAAGGCTTGCTGACAACGGGGCTGCGCAACTTCAGAGAAGCTCTCTCCTGGCTGGCACACCCTCCTCTGGTTACCACTCCCCTCCCTGCAGCCATCTGGGCCACCTCTCTACACTGCTGCTCTGAGTGACTTCTCTGGTTTCAGCAAGTACCTCTTGCAGATGTTACCAAATCAGTGCTTCTCACCCTAGCCTGTTCTCAGCTCTGCACTCTAATGCAGTTTTCTTTCCAGGTTACTGAGGAATAAATGATAAACCCAGATCGTATACACTGGAAATGTGCCAAGTGATGTTTTGGCACACACGTATTAACTGTAAATGACCACAGTCTAGGGAATTCACATGTCATCGGCTCCCACAGTCTCCTACTTGTGTGTCTGTGTGGTAAGACGTAGTCTCAGCAAACCTCAAGTACACATGAACTGGAGCCACACGTTGTGATGAGGGTTCCAGAACTTACTGATCCTGTATGGCCTCTTCATGACCTCTGACCAACACCCGCCATGTCTCCGTGGCCTAAGCCCTTCTATGTTCTTCTGTGTTCACTGAATTCAGTTGTTTGAGTCCCACATATAAGTGAGACAAATACACAGTATTTGCCTTCATGTGTCTGACTTGTTTCATTTAGCATAGTATCTTAGTTCATCCATTTTGTTGCAAAATGGAAGATTTTTAAGGCTGAATTATATCCCTGCGTGTATTTCACATTATCTTTATCCACTGTTGGTATCTATTGATAGATACCTCGGCTGATCTCATGCCGTGGCTAGTGTGAGGAATGCTGTAATAAACAAGAGTGCAGATATTTCTGTATACATACCCAGAGACGGGATTGCTGGATCATATAGTGGTTATATTTTTAATTTTCTGGACAATCTCCACACTGTTTACATAGAGGCCACACCAATTCATGTTTCCACCAACAATGCATAAGGGTTCTCCTTTCTCCTAGAGGTCTTTTCAGCTCTAGATGCACTTTTCTCCAGATCTCCATTAGACTGCTGTTCATCACCTGTCAGCCAATGGCCCACAGAGCCCAAGGAACAACCAGAAACTAGGCAAACTGCTGCATGGATGAGCACATATGCATTTTTCTGGAGAGAAGCGTCCTAAGTTTCTTAAGATTCTCAACTGTAGAAAGTGTGATCCTAAAGACAAGACAACCTCGGGTAGGCTGCATACCAACAGCACATCCGATCCTCTGGCATAACTAACAGCATATTTTTAAAAAAGGGACAAGTCTTGGTCAGTCTGTCTATTAAACAGACTTCTACTGTAGGTAACATTCCTAAACAGTAAACTCCTGAGGCTTGAGAGCATCTTCTAATGCAATGGGTTGGCAAACGGCAGCTGCTGGCCAGCTATCTGTGTAAATGGTATTTCTGAAACACAGCCCCGTCCATCCGTTACATATTGTCTACAGCTGCTTTTGTGATACAAAGACAAAATTACCAGTGACAGGGACTATACGGCCTACATGCCTAAAATAGTTACTATTTGGACATTTATGAAAAAGTCTGACTGCCTTCTGCTAAGAAATACCTAACCTGACAAAGAGAACCAGAGAAATAAAAAGAAACCTATCTTCTTTATTTCTGAGCAAGTCCAGACACAGGCATCATCGCACCTCCACTCTGTTTTCAACAGCAGAGTGCCATACCTGCCATTGCTGGGCTGCTGCGGAGACTGTCTGGAGTGGTCGGAAGGCTCAGACCGCTGGTCAGGAGAGCGGGACCGGCTGCTGCGGCGTGGAGGCCTGTCATGTGACCGGCCAGAATGATCTGATGCCAGTGACTGGATTTCTGAAATGTCTGTTCAATAAAAGTGTGCTATTTATTCTCCAATGAAATAATCACAAGAAAGTTCTAAAATGACACCTGAAATAAGCTACTAAATATGATGTCATGTGAAATGGCTGAGGTGCACATTCATTTCATCAGTTGTGATCAGATAATAGTGGTAAGCTACCCACACTCAAAAGAACATGTACATTTGCAATTCTTAGATGTAGAATGTGTCTAACTTATAGAAAAGCATCATTTCCCTCAGACAAATTCAATCTTCCCAGTACTTCAATAGGTCACTTGGGAGCAAGCATGTCACCTAGTGGCTAAGATACTCATGACCCACACTGGAATACCTCGGTTGGATTCCTGGATCAGCATCCTGATTTCAGCTCCCTGCTGATGTTGACCCTGAATCAAATATCTGAGTTCCTGCCCTCCATGTAAAAGACCTACCCTGTGCTTCTGGTTCCCAGCTTTGGCCTCAGCCCAGCCCTGGCCACTGCATGCATTTTGGGAGTGAGAGCTCTATTATCTCTGCTTCTCAAATAAATTTTCATAAAAAAGGAACTTATAAACAAACCCCACTCACCATCTCTCTCGGAGGCATTAGCAGAATGGATGCTGTCAGAAAGGTCAGGGACGTTCAGCAAGGTCGCCCGTTCATCTCTCTGGACTACCATTTTCAACTTGCCTTTAGACCTTTCTATCAACGTCTTCGCATCAGTCAATGACATATTTTCTGTCACCGTACCATTTATCTGCAATGGAAAGAAAAAACTACAGGTTGAAATTAAGTGGCAAATAGGATACAAATGTTAACTTAGTCTATTACAGACAGAATTATTCAAACTAGTGTTAAGAATCAAAGTATCGGCCGGCACCGCGGCTCACTAGGCTAATCCTCCACCTTGCGGCGCCGGCACACTGGGTTCTAGTCCCGGTCAGGGCGCCGGATCCTGTCCCGGTTGCCCCTCTTCCAGGCCAGCTCTCTGCTGTGGCCAGGGAGTGCAGTGGAGGATGGCCCAGGTGCTTGGGCCCTGCACCCCATGGGAGACCAGGAGAAGCACCTGGCTCCTGCCATCGGATCAGCGCGGTGTGCCGGTCGCAGCGCGCTGGCTGCGGTGGCCATTGGAGGGTGAACCAATGGCAAAGGAAGACCTTTCTCTCTCTCTCTCTCTGTCCACTCTGCCTGTCAAAAAAAAAAAAAAAAAAGAATCAAAGTATCCCCTTTATACTTTTCTGAATTATTTCAGCATTCCATCTTCCTCAAACTATCACATCTTTACAACACTGTTGCTGTTAGAAAAAGCCAAATTAGCATCCCTTGGCCCCTCCCAAAATCCTGTTCTGTTCTATAACTCATAAGCAAACCAATAAAACAAACATTTCTATATTTTCCGCAGCAACAGTCAAAACCACTTAATGTGTAAGAGCAGACTTGTCTACCTACAAAGTCATTTCTGCTGCTGAATGATACACATCTGTAGCAATTAATTCTTCCAGGATGATCTCATACCCAAAGCCTCAGAGGCATGCTCAGAGGCGTGCTGGGTCCCTGGTCCTCAGACACTGACTTTGAATTCTCGGGGGTGAAACAGCTTCGGACACCAGCAGCGCTATGGTAACTCTGGCACCTGCTTTCTGGTTGGGGTCATTAGGATGAAACAATATGACTATACCTTCAATACAACATCACCTTCTTGAATGTTGCCATCTCTTGCTGCCAAACTATCTTGTGAAATTTCCTTTACAAATATGTGGCTGGCCAATCGAAGACCATATTCTGAAATAAATATATTTAAACATCTTTATTGTAAAATCCCAAGACAGAGTTTTAAAGGCATAAGACTATTAATCCACACACAAGAATTTTAAAATACAATGAATCATCAGAAATTATTCTTGCCCACTCTGCAATTATGACATTCTATCTAATCATCAGAAAGTCTGCAATGTCATCCTGAGATCAAAGTGGAAGTGTGCGCTACAAACAAAATATTTTTGTGCTGAAAGGAAGAAAGGCCAGAAGAGAACATCATTTTTTGACCACGAGTTTCTCAGAATGAATATGACTCTAAAAAGCAAGCTGGTTGAGGCCGGACACTCTGGGGGAGTCTGACCATTCTATGGATGACGATTATTGATAGTCACTTCTGTTCTTCCAAGCTCCTGGAGGAGTATTTCTGATCCTGCACACATCTGGTTCTGGAGCCCTAGTCAGAGACGCAGTGTCCACTACTTTGTATGAGCCCACAGGCTGACATCCACCAGGCAGACGTGAGCAGGAGACCGCGTGCCAAGTCCTTCCTCTATACAAACAGTGCAGCGCACAGCAATGAGGCAGCAGTAACTCTGTGGGCCAGGGAGTGGTACAAAGTTGAAGACGTCACCGGGAGAGTCCAGAGAACCAGAATAGGTTCTGCCAACATCTCTATAAAAAATCTTTTTACAACACAACTATCAGTATAAGGTCACTAGGAAAAGGACTGTCCTTGACTGTGCGAGGAGAGAAAGACGACTCTGAGACTTACTAGATTCAACACATAAACACCAGGACAGAACAGTGCTTTTAATAGGGGATAGATTAGCAGACCTGCCACTCAAGTGCCTTAAAAGTTACACCACAGTTAAAGTTTAACTTAAGATAAATATACCGAGAGTGAGTATAAGCAGGAAGACAGTGGGGGTGGGGAGGAATTACTGTTTACAAGATGCAGGCAAGGAATTAGGCAAATAGCTATATGTGCTTTGGAAATGGCCATTACTTCACACAGGGACAGAGCAGCGGTTAAGGCTTATCTTATTCAAGGTTAAAAACTTATAGCTGGCACCGCGGCTCACTAGGCTAATCCTCCACCTTGCGGTGCCGGCACACTGGGTTCTAGTCCCGGTTGGGGCGCCGGATTCTGTCCCAGTTGCCCCTCTTCCAGGCCAGCTCTCTGCTGTGGCCAGGGAGTGCAGTGGAGGATGGCCCAGGTGCTTGGGCCCTGCACCCCATGGGAGACCAGGGAAAGCACCTGGCTCCTGGCTCCTGCCATCGGATCAGCGCGGTGTGCCGGCCGCAGTGAGCTGGCCGCGGCGGCCATTGGAGGGTGAACCAACGGCAAAGGAAGACCTTTCTCTCTGTCTCTCTCTCTCTCACTTTCCACTCTGCCTCTGCCTGTCCAAAAAAAAAAAAAAAAAAAAAACTTATAAACGACCATTAAATATTACTTACAGATTATTCTGGTCATTTATCCCAAATATTTCCTGGGGAACGTAACTATGCCAGGCACTACACATAAAGTAGAAAATGACAAACAGTCCCTGTAAGCCTGGCAACCTGCCTTGTCAGTAAAGAAAAAGGCGTTACTATGGCAATCACAAATGTGACAAGCAGTTCAGACAGTGGAAATATGAGCATGCCTCAAAAGGTTCGCTGAAATAGAATTACAAGGTAAGTTTATTTTCACACATAAAAAAATTTAAATCCATGAATAGATTTCTCATAATATACATTTTCCACGAACCTTCTGAAGACCCCTTGTACAGGGCACTGCATACAGTGGGGTCAGAGTAGGCCACTCTGAGGAAGAAATGCTAAAGGCAGAACTTTAAACAGGAAACAGAAAATCATACCAGAAGACTGTGCTGAATTTGGGGTGGGGGAGAGGGTGGGGGAGCATGGCGTTGATGCAATGATTTAAAACAAACATACAGAGAAGTACGAAGGGAAGCACGTGGCAGGTTGGATGAAATCCTAAGTGTAGGATGGTTGAGACTAGGAAGCAACAAAGACAAGGAAACATCACAGAGCACGTCACAGAGTCTGCAGAACCCACTGAAAGGGACCCGGGGACCAGGCACGAGGCTGAGTGAGCCCACGAGAGATGGTGGCGGCTTGGAAAAGGGTGGTAGTAGCAGACAAAGACAGAAGTGGGATGGGTAAGAGTGCTATTTAGGAAGTTAGGACACCATCACGTGGACCATCTTATCTATGACTGGCTTCAGAAACTGGACAGACAGGCATATATTCAACCAGACACTTCAGAAGAAACACAAGCAGACGCTTCTAGAGGGAGATGTGTTTTGATGGAGGTGTGTGAGACTGAAGGACCTACCCGGGACATCTAGGTGATGTGCCTAACAGTCAGCTGGAACTCAAGGGTGGGGAGGTTTGAGCTGGAGAAATAAGCACTGCTACCACCAGCAGGGACATGAGGCAAGGAGCAAAGACGAGACTGCCGAGAGATCCTGTGAAGGGCTGCAGGGAGTGAGGTAAGGAGCAAAGACAAGACTGTCGAGAGATCCCGTGAAGGGCTGCAGGGAGTGAGGTAAGGAGCAAAGACAAGACTGCTGAGAGATCCCGTGAAGGGCTGCAGGGAGTGAGGCAAGGAGCAAAGACAAGACTGCCGAGAGATCCTGTGAAGGGCTGCTGGCTGGTGTAATGAGGAGAGCCACCGCCTGCAGTGTTGGCATCCCATATGGGTGCTGGTTCGCATCCTGGCTGCTCTCTGCTAATGGCCTGGGAAAAACAGCGGAAGATGGTCCAAGTGCTTGGGCTCCTGCCACTCATGCTGGAGTTCTGGAAGAAGCTCTTGGCTCCTGGCTTCGGCCTGTCCCAGCCCAGGTCATTGTAGCCATTTGGGGAGTAAACCAGCAGATAGAAGATTTCTTGGCCGGCGCCGCGGCTCACTAGGCTAATCCTCCGCCTAGCGGCGCCGGCACACCGGGTTCTAGTCCCGGTCGGGGCGCCGGATTCTGTCCCGGTTGCCCCTCTTCCAGGCCAGCCCTCTGCTGTGGCCAGGGAGTGCAGTGGAGGATGGCCCAGGTGCTTGGGCCCTGCACCCCATGGGAGACCAGGAAAAGCACCTGGCTCCTGGCTCCTGCCATCGGATCAGCGCGGTGCGCCGGCCGCGGCGGCCATTGGAGGGTGAACCAACGGCAAAGGAAGACCTTTCTCTCTGTCTCTCTCTCTCACTGTCCACTCTGCCTGTCAAAAAAAAAAAAAAAAAAAAAAAAAAAAAAGATTTCTTTCTCTGTGCTGCCCTCCCCCCTTCAAATAAATAATCTTAAAAAAATAAAAGAAAGAAAGAAATCACATTCAGTGGAAAGAGTCTAGGACAGAACCCACAGAGCATTAAGGAGTAGCCCAAGTACACCAAGCCCGCAAAATACAAAAAAAGGGGGTAGGGACTAGAAGGATTCAGCATTACAGATGCCGTAAGATAACATTATTTCCAAAAAGAGGGAGTGGTTAACTTGTGAAATGATATTGAAAAGGAAGATAAGATCAGAACCAGTTTCTACTGGCTGTAATGCACACAGTTGTGCAGCAGGAGGGGCCAGCTAGCAGACCAGAGAGGGCTGAAGAGCGAGTGAGTGGTGAAGTGCAGGAGGGACAGCGGGTGTAGACAGCACAGAATGGGGTGGGAGGAGTACCTTAAAGGAGCTATGTCAGGTGGTCAAACAGGTGGAAGTAAGCCTTCATAACATTCTGTTTCTTACCAAGTCTGACGAAGGGTGAGGGAAAGCAGTTGAGCCTCAATTTAAAAAAATATTACAGAAGTTCTGTAAAGGGATTCTTTCCCTTCAATCCCTCCATTTGAGAACAGTCTTCCCCACTTAAAATTTCTCCCCTGTTTCTATACTACTACAGGTAAGAGAAACACTGGATTTGAATTTGGTGATGGAGTGACATTTCCTGGTAGCATAATTTGTATTTAGCTGCTCTTATCACAACAACAAATCCAAATTCCAACCGCTGGACAGTTTATTTGAAGCGTAATCCGCTTCAACAAAATGGTTCCAGAAGAGAGAATGGACATCCTTCAAGCCCGCTGTAACAAGTCTGTTCTCTTTGACTCACAGCAATATGATACAAACACAAAACAGAAGCTGAACAACACAGCAAAGCCATGATGATAGCAATCCGACTTCTCGTTAACATTGTCTTAAAAGTTTCATCTGGAAGTAACAAAAGAATTGTTAGCCAATACCTTCATTTTTCCGAGACTTCACCAAAGTGACTTTGGTGGGTTTCGCAGGCTGGCTAGAGGCCACCGACCGCCTATCTGATCGCGGAGACAAGCTCCTCTCTCGACTCGCACTTCTATCCCTTGCCCAACTCTTCTCACTCCTTCTGTTTGCCAGACCACTGCGGCCACTTCTCGGGTCATGGATTTCCTCATCGTAACTATCTTCTTCATTATCAGACACTGGTTCAGGATCAGGACGACTTACTGGTATCTGAACTTTCTTCTTCCGTCGAATGGTCTACAAATAAGAAACATTACACAATAAGTTGACTAGTTTTCATACATGTACTCTGAATTCCTAAGAGAAAAGGATGATACATTTCTCTTATCCCATATTAATTAACAAATGATACATACAATTAAAACTAAAACTAAGGAATGTATTTCCTTAATGGCAGAAACAGGTGAAACAACCACACATTAACCAGGCAGCTAACAACTGGTTCTGAATATGGGATAGGCACTGCACTCCAGTGTCATCAAACATACTGCAGATGCTACCAAAACCACAGCAAACTTGAACCTGAATTTGCTCATCAAGCTTTTAGCACATATCAACACCAGGGTCCACAACCGCCCTGCCAAACATCTGACAGATACACTGATGGTTCTAGTGCACTGACAATTCAGCGTGTCAGAGCTCATCAAGTCAATTCTACTTCATCAACTGCTTTCAGTCTCTATAGCTCTTCAATCTGTGACTTGTAGTGTAGGTGCAAATTCATTCTTCTCGCAATTCCCCCACCACCGGCCCCCTGACTCTGGTAACTGGCTGTTCTCCTGTTCATTTATTGTCTACACTGCTTTACCTTCTGAACAAGCAGCCCATGTGCATCGGCTCCCCTCACAGATCTACGTGATCTGCTTGGGCAACATCTCTTCTACTTCTCACACTCTGACTTACTAACAATTTTCACTGCCAACTTATCTCCAACTTCTCCATCCTCTCCTATTCTCCCAGCCCACCAGTCCCCTCTGGCTTTCACTTGCTTTCAAGTCTGCATGAGAGGCCATGCTGCTCCATTTGAAAGACCTTCCATTTAATCATCTCTCATGACAAACACCAGTTCTACAGCACCTTCACTTCTGCATGGCAACATTTCCACACTTTGCTGATTAGGTCATCTATACTCATTCTACCTGACAGAATTCTTTGTCGTATTCAGTAATCTTTCACTTATATCTTTGTTTGCTCTCTATGGGATTTGCTGACACATGCATTTCTTTCCCCGCCCCAAAAGAAACCCTTTATTTAATGATTATAAATACAACTCCAGGAATATAGTGATTCTTCCCATGACACCTGCCCTCACGTACACACTCCCACCCTACCTCCTCCTCCCTCTCCCATTCCCAGTCCCATTTGCCATTAAGATTCATTTTCAATTAATTTTATACACAGAAGACCAATTCTATACTAAGATTTCAACAATTGGCACACACAAACATGCACCAAAAAAAACTGAGAATAAGTTTTAAGAGTTAATTTTCATAATACAACTCACTGAGGACAGAAGTCCTACATGGGAAGTGCACAGTGACTCCTGTTGTTAATTTAACAATTAACACTATTATGTATGGCATCAGTGATCACTCAAGGCTCTTGACATGAGCTACCAAGGCTAAGGAAGCCTTCTGAATCCACAATCTCCATCAGTATTTAGACATGGCAATAAACAAAGTGGAAGTTCTCGCCTCCCTTCAAAGAAAAGTACATCCTTCTTTGATGGCCACTTCTTTCCACTGAGGTCTCCCTCACAGAGATACTTCATATAGGACATATTTTTGCCACAATGCCCTGGCTTTCCATGCCTGAAATGCTCTCATGGGCTCATGGAAGACGTCTTTCTTTCCCTCCCTCCCTCTCTGCCTCTCCTCTATGTAACTCTTTCAAATAAATAAATAAATCTTAAAAAAAAAAAAAAAAAGAGTTCAACAAATAGTATGAAGAAGAGAAAAAACTGTTCTTCAACAGTCAAAACAAGGGTTATTCAAGTCATTGCTTCTCAAAGTGTCATTTTCACTTCTATAGATTTCCTTTCAGGTGCTCTATTAGTTCTCACAGATCAGGGAGAACATATGATATCTGTCCCTGTGGGACTGGCTTATTTCACTAAGTATGACGTTTTCCAGATTCATTCATTTTGTTGCAAATTATCAGATTTCTTTTTTTTTACTGCTGTGTAGTATTCCACAGAGTACATATCCCATAATTTCTTTATCCAGTTTTCAGTTGACAGGCATTTAGGTGGATTCCATGTCTTAGCTATTGGGAACTGAGCTGCAATAAACATCAGGGTGAAGATAACTCTTTTATTTACTGATTTCATTTCCCTTGGGTAAATTCCCAGGTAAGATGGCCGGGTCATATGGTAGGTCTATATTCAGATTTCTGAGGTATCTCCAAACTGATTTCTAAATGGTTTTACCAGTTCACATTACCACCAAAAGTGGATTAGATACCTTTTTCCCCACATCCTTGCCAGTATTTGCTGCTTGTTGATTTCTGTATGAAAGCCACTCTAAGTGGGGTGAGATGAAACCTCATAGTGGTTTTGATTTGCATTTCCCTGACGGCTAGTGATCCTGAGCATTTTTTCATGTGTCTGTTGGTCATTTGTATTTTTTCTTTTCTGTCTTCATGGCTTAATTAAGGTAGGTTGTATGTGTCCAGCAATCTAACCATTTCTTCCACGTTTCCCAGTTTCTTGCCATACAGCTCTTTTTTTTTTTTTGGTTAGTTGGGCCAGTGGTACATCAATTTTGTTTACTTTTTCCAAAAACCAGCTTTTCATTTTGCTGATCTTTTGTAATTTTTGGTTTCAATTTTGTTGATTTCCTAATTTTAATTATTTCTTTTCTCCTACTAGTTTTGGGTTTGGTTTGCTGTTGATTTTATAGATCCTTAAGACGCATTAATAGTTCACGTATTTGGTGCCCTTCCAATTTCTTGATGTAGCCACCAACTGCTCTAAAATTCCCTCTTAACACTGCTTTTGCTGTATCCTATAAGTCTGATATGCCGTATTGTCATCTTCATTTGTTTCCAGAAATTTATTGATTTCTCTTTTGATTTATTCTATGACCCACTGTTCATTCAGGAGCATGCTGTTCAGTCTCCACGTGTTTGCGAATGTTCTAGAGATTCCTAAGTTGCTGATTTCCAGCTTCGTTCCATTGTGGTCTGAGAAGATGCATAGTACAATTCTGGTGTTTTGAATTTGCTGAGACTTGTTTTATGGCCTAGAATGTGGTCAATCCTAGAAAAAGTTCCATGCTCTGGTGAGAAGAATGTGCATTCAGCAAGAATGTATATTCTGTAGGATGAAAAGTTCTGTAAATATCTTGGGTCCATTTGGTCTATACAGTCAATTAACTCTGCTGTTTCTTTGGTGATTTTCTGTTTGATCTGTCCACTGCTGAAAAGTGGGGTAGGGTACTTAAGTCCCCCAGTACTATTGTATTGGAGTCTATGTTTCCCTTTAGATCCCTTAACATTTCTTGTAAATAGCTGGGTGCCCTCTAATTAGGTGCATATACGTTTATAACAGTTATAACTTCCTGTTGAATTGATCCCTTAATCAATGCATAGTGTCCTTTGTCTCTTTTAATACTTTTTGTGTTAAAGTCTATTTTGTCTTATATAAGGATAGCTATACCATTTCTTCTTTGGTTTCTGTTAGCATGGAATAGCTTTTTCCATCCTTTTGTTTTTAGTCTGCGTGCATCTTTGTTGGTGAGATGTGTTACTTGTAGGCAGCAAACAGATGGGTTTTGTTTTTTAATCCATTCAGCCAGTCTGTGTCTTAACTGAGAGTCCATTTACATTCCAGGTGACTACTGATAAGTAATGACTTTGCCCTGCCACTTTTACATTAATATTCCTATTTTTCACTTTGGATTTCCTTTGTACTTTTACTGGGAGATTTCCTTCCTTTACTGTCTTTCGTAGTGATGACCATGTTTCTGTGTTTATACATCTTTAAGCATCTTCTGCAGGGCTGGACAGGTAGTGACAAATTCTTTCAACTTGTTTGTCACAGAAGGTCTTTATTTTGCCTTTCTTCATAAATGAGAGCTTTGCAGGGTATTGTATTCTAGGTTGACAGTTTTTTTTCTCTTAAGACTTGGAATATATCTCCCCATTCTCTCCTAGCCTGTAACATTCCTGATGAAAAGTCTGCTGTGAGTCTAACTGGAGATCCTCTGAAAGTAATCTGCCATTTCTCTGTGCATATTTTAGAATCTTTCATGTTTTACTGTGGAGAGTTTGATTACAATGTGTCATGGTGAAGTTCTTTTTGGCTCATGTCTATGTGCTTCCTGTACTTGGATGTCCTTTTCTTTCTCCAAACTAGGGAAGTTTTCTGTTGTTATTTCACTAAAAAGGCCTTCTAATCCTTTCTCTCTTTCCATGCCTTCAGGATTTCCTAGAACCCGTATGTTGGGTTTTTTGATAGTATTCTATAGATTACCAACAGTATATTTTAGTTTTCTCATTTCTTCTTGTGTTTAGTCTGACCGTATAATTACCTATGCTTCATGTTCTAAGTCAGGTATTCTTTCTTCTGCTTCATCGATTCTGTTAAGGCTTTGCACTGTATTTTTTATTTGTTCTAATGAATTCTTCATTTCCAAGATTTCATTTTGATTTCTCTTTAAGATCTCAATTTCGTGGGAGAAATTTTGTTCCATGTCATGTATGATTTCATTAGTTCATGATTCTGCTTCTGATTACTTCTAAGTAATCCTATGATCAATTTTTTGAAATCCATTTCTGGCATTTCTTCAGTCTCTTCATCCTCACAATCTAGTACTGAAGTGTTGTGTTCTTTTGGGGGTGTCACGTTGTCCTCCATTCTTTCTTGAATCGGTGCATTTGTTATTCAGCATTTGTGGAGATATTCCTCGGTTTCTTGTTTTTCCTGCTTTGGTGGCTTTTATCTTTGGACTATGTCTGAGTGGATTAGTGGAAGGTTTGTTTTCAGGAAATAACTAGAGGTGTGTGGCCAGGGAGCTATGTTCAGTGCTCCAGGGTGGATGGTGTGTCTGAAGTGACACACCGAGGTTTGTTGTGGTAAATCTCCTTTTTTTCTTTTTTAATCATAGGGCAGGTTTGTTCTTGTCTATTGTCATAGACTCAGCTAAGTTCTTTTCCTCAAAGGATACCAGTGCCTGGGCACTAGCCCCTTGAGTATAATATTCGTCCGCTCTGCCACAAGGACCACACAAAGGTTCTGTGCAGTCCTCAATATAAGCTCAGATTCCCCACAGTGTCCCTCACCAGGTAACCAGGAAGCCCTGATTGTGTGGAGCCTCCCACAGTGACTGTCCAAGGTCCCAGCCATACCCCCAGTCCTCCCACACATACACAAGCCTCCCACAGTCATGAGCACCCAGCCCCCTGTCCGCCCCACCAAACTTAGGAGTCCCTGCTTGGCTGGCTGATGGGCACAGACATGAACTGGTGCAGCTTTCACGTGTCTAAAATGGTGCCTGCTCTCTGTCAGCTTGTTACAGGTCGTCTTTGCAGGATGATCAGGGAGAGAGAAGAAAACGTGCCCACCCCCACCCCACCCCCGTTTTGTTTTTTTCCTCCTCTAGTTTGGTGGGTACACTATCCCTCACCAGGTTCCAAGCCGGGTGCCCTCTAGGCTCTTCCTGCAGCTTTTTTGTCAGTAGCTTGGGCTCTGCAGTCTGCTCTCACCTCACTCTACGACAGTGGTAGAGGACACCAGCTACTGGGGTCCCGAGTTGTTTGCATCCTCACCCTCCAGGGAGGTCCGCTGTGTTCCTCCAATTTGTGTAGCGTTTCTTCTGCTGTTTTCTCCTAACTGTTCCCTGCGGCTGCACTCTCTCCACTTTTTTAAAACTATCTTCTCCTAGACTAGAGCAGCAAGCTCTCTCCCTGCTCGACCATCTTCATCCTCCTGGGAATCCTTTCTGTGGACACATGCCTTTCAAAGCGACTCTCCAAGATCCCCATCACTCATCCTGCCTTGCGGAGATCAGTGCCATGACATGCCCCCTCCATTCCTAAACTGCTTCACTGTGTATCACGTATGTGCCCTCTTTCCTTTGGGTCTAATGATCAAGTTGATCCTCTTCTTCTATGAACCCTTCCACTTGAGCTCCTATTCTCATCCCAGCCATCTTTAAGATCTTTCCTTAACAATTACTATCATCCAAGTTACTTGCAATTTTAATCTCTCCTGTTTACCTCAATTATGTCCTCTGCCCACCAATCTCCTAATTAATGCTAAGTCTCTCGTCTTGGTATTTATCTCCAAGTTACCATCTTCTCTCTTTATGACTCAATTTCTTCAAAGCGCTGTTCTACACTTAATTCAACAGTACTTCAGAAAGTTTGTAGAAAATGAAACTAAAAGCTAAGTTGAAAGGTGGTATTTGGCATAGCAGTTAAGATGCCAGCAGCTCATACTAGAGTTAGAGTGCCTAGAGTCAAGTCCTGGCCCTGGTTCCTGATTCCAGCTTCCTGTGATGCAGGCTCTAGGAGGTAGCTGGTAATGGCTCAAAATGCTGGGTCTCTGCCACCCACAAGCCCTGCACTGAGTTCCTGGTTCCCAGCTTAAGCATGGCCCAGTCCTGGCTGATGCCAGCATCTGGGAAGTGAACCAGGAGATAGCAACTCTGTCTCTTGAGTGAGTAAAACATAAAAATTTCTACTTAAAAAAAAAGTGTTTATTCTGACACACACAAAAAAATGGAAATTCATGTATTTTGTAGTATGTACTTTCCATGAATATCTTAAAGATTCCTGCATAGGCAGGATTTCAAACTTAATAAATTCTTTGTTTTTCCATGAACTTTGTGAAGCACCCTTGTACTGCTGCCTCCTACTACCACCAAGAGTGATCATGGAGGGCTGTTCTGAGGAGCCAACTTTGCAGTTAAAGGACAAGATGCAGTAGAGACCAGCATGAGACCAGCGGGGCAGTCAGCACCCTGCTCCAGACGCGGAAGGAAGGCTGTCTCTCTCACAGTGCCTGCATCGCCGAGTCTCACATCACAGCCAGCATCCTAAGAGCCCCCCTTCTGAGCCTCCCAACTTCAACTTCCAATACCCTGCACAAGCAGTAATGCTCTGTAGTGGTCCTGCAGCCTCTAGCTCCCCCTCATTGTAGACAAAAACCAAGTCAGCAGCTGAGCACTGCAGGCTCTCCCTCCCGTCATCCCTGCAGAGAATGAAAGCTCTCTGGAAGATTCGAATATAAAATAAAACAAGGAGTGCAAGTAAGTACTAGAACAAAATATAGCATTCCAGGAAGGTAAAGGCTTTTGTAAGGATGGCATCAAAGGCAGAATCAACAAAGTCAGTCTGACAGACGTGACAACACAAAAATTAAAAATTTCCATGTTGCAACAAAATGTTATTTAAAAAAAAAAAAAATCACCCCAAACAACTCAGTCACAAAAATCAAATGAGAAAACCAATATACACCAAATAAACACAAGGGAAACTAACACCCAAAAAAAGAGATATAAATGGGTAATAAATACACTAGAGAGGTCAAATCCACTTGCGATCACACTATTTCATTCAGGGGCAGGCACTGTGGCACAGTGGTTGAGCTGCTGCTTAAGATGCCCATATCCCACTATGGAATGCCAGCTGGAACCCTAGCTCTACCGCTTCAGATCCAGCTTCCTCTGCTGGGGAAGACCGCAGATGATGGCCCAAGCACTTGGGTCCCTGCCACCCACCTAGGAGACCCGAATGGAGCTTCAGGCTCCTTGCTTCGGCATGGTCCAGCAATGGCTGTAGCAGGCTTTTGGGAAGAACCTAGGTGATGTAAGATCTCATTCTATCACTCTACCTTTCAAATAAATGAATAAATACTCAATACTCACTTAAAGACTCCAATTTATCAGCTTGTCAACTATTTTAAAGTATTGATTAAAAAAATGAGTTCTTGCTATCCTACTGTCTCTCTGTAGGGCACATTAACAATACACACATCGAACCGTCCATGCCCTCTGACTCTGAAAAGCCACTCCTAAGAATTGAGTCTTAAAAAGTAAGTAAACATGGCCGGCGCCGCGGCTCACTAGGCTAATCCTCCGCCTAGCGGCGCCGGCACACCAGGTTCTAGTCCCGGTCGGGGCACCGGATTCTGTCCCGGTTGCCCCTCTTCCAGGCCAGCTCTCTGCTGTGGCCAGGGATTGCAGTGGAGGATGGCCCAAGTGCTTGGGTCCTGCACCCCATGGGAGACCAGGAAAAGCACCTGGCTCCTGGCTCCTGCCATTGGATCAGCGCGGTGCGCCGGCCGCAGCGCGCCGGCCGCGGCGGCCATTGGAGGGTGAACCAACGGCAAAGGAAGACCTTTCTCTCTGTCTCTCTCTCTCTCACTGTCCACTCTGCCTGTCAAAAAAAAAAAAAAAAGTAAGTAAACAAGTAAACAAAAACACAACAACTACACCATGGTGTTTTTCTAGTATTTGTGGAAACAAGGACACGGAAATGCTATCACTCAGTGGCTTGGGTAAGGACTGTGTACACGGCAGTGAAATGCTGACAGACATCAGGAAGGATACACTAGCATGGTCACAGAAGTTTTAACAAGGACGGTTTTGCTCATTCACTTGCCTTACAGTGCTTTTCCAGTATGCTCAGAATTTTAGTTAAAATTATACCTGTTCATTGCATTGTGACCAATAAATCTATTTCTAGCTTCCCCTCATACATGGCTAGATACAATTAACCATATTTATTATGGTTGTTATATTCTAACTTTTTAGTTTGATGAAAATGAAATCCTTTAACAAGCCTCATATCCAAAGGGCTCTTAATTTATGGAAAGATAACCACATCAACAGATTACTACCTAGTACGAGAGCATAAGGAAGAGGGGAAGACTCAGCAGGTTGTGTAATGGGGAAAGCAGATCTGGTTATTCAGATGTGGAAACAAAAATCAACAAACACTTGAGGTTTCTGAGGTTCTGATTATGGCTGGAGATGAGGTAAATAAGACCTCTTACAAGGAAAGGCCACACTTTTAAGACACTAAGAGTCTATGGCGCTGAAAGACAACATCAATTAATGATGTGATCCAAACTGCTCAAATGCAGACATGAACAACCTTCTTTGATGATTAAACGCCTCCACTCAACCCCTCTATTCCCACAGAGCAAAAACCATTCACCCCAGCTTCCCAAGTTTCTTCTTCCAAATGATAGAGTTTTGAGCTACCCAGACTCCTTCCTTAAACACCTGGGCAAATATGTGTCAATTCCATACTCAGTGGTTTTGAGCCTAGTCATCAAGCCACTTTTATTGGGGAAAAGTCTGTAGTATAAGAATACAGCCTTCTTAGCTGCGTTAGCAATGTTGGGTATGCGTGCTGAGCATCTTGGCATGGAAAAACAAAACAGCTCAACATTACAGAGGAACAGAGGGCTTAAAACGATGTGTGAGTAAGGCTCACCACCTCACAGAGGGGGGAGAGAGCCTAAGATGGCCAACCTTGGAATGCAGCGACTCATCTGAAAAACACTAAGAATCACAATGATAATGTTCAAGAACAACAGCTAAATCAAGAAAGCTAAAGCTTATTCAGCTTACAAAAACTAACAAAATTAGTCATCATAAAAAATTAGCAATTTGCTTTTGTAAACACTATTTCATTTTACAAAAACTGTTTAAAAAATTATCATCCACAACGCATCCACAAAGCTAACGTGTATTAACTGCACATCAAAAATAACATTATAATTGTAAAAATATAAGGTTGTGAAAACACTGGAACTAGAAGGTGCCCACGATTTGAAAAAATGCAGTAACCAAATACTGAGATGTAAGAAACACTCAGTCTCACCAGCATCAACTCTGGTGTGCAGATGAGCAACAGGGCGCAGTGGCCTACACAGGGCCAGAGGGCCTAGCAACCAAAGGTGCAAGACCCCTCACAGCTCGCGCAACAGCCCCCTGGCATCCTCCGCCCAAGCCTTTCTCTGGACTGGGTCCACTGTAGTTCTGGGTGTGCGCTGGCAGCTAGGAAGGCTCTCTACAGAGCAAGACAGCAAAATCTCCACGCCTCCCACCCGGGGCTCCTGAGCAACGCAGGACAGTCACTCCTCCACGCCTCCCACCCGGGGCTCCTGAGCAACGCAGGACAGTCACTCCTCCACGCCTCCCACCCGGGGCTCCTGAGCAACGCAGGACAGTCACTCCTCCACGCCTCCCACCCCGGCTCCTGAGCAACGCAGGACAGTCACTCCTCCACGCCTCCCACCCGGGCTCCTGAGCAAAGCAAGACAGTCACTCCTCCACGCCTCCCACCCGGGCTCCTGAGCAACGCAGGACAGTCACTCCTCCACGCCTCCCACCCCGGCTCCTGAGCAAAGCAAGACAGTCACTCCTCCACGCCTCCCACCCGGGCTCCTGAGCAACGCAGGACAGTCACTCCTCCACGCCTCCCACCCGGGCTCCTGAGCAAAGGCCTCAGGGTGGGCCTTCATCAGGCCTTTCAGAAACGAAGTGGGGCAAAACCTGGGAGCAACAAGTGGGTGAGGTGGCTCACATGCCCCTAAATTTGAGTGTCTTAAATGACTTGGAAAAAAAGCTATTCTGTGCCATATTTTCCAAGTTTTAATAGTGATTTGAGGCCAGTTACCAAGAGTTCACTAAATTTCTCTTGCTTTACTTGAAAAAAGAAGAAGTCTAGGAGAAATATGAAAAAGTGAACCAACATTAAATGCATCCTTGAGTAACTCTACAAAGAAAATCTTAGACTTTCTCTGTCCTCAAGATATGTCACTAACAAGGACTGCAACTGATCAAATATCTGTTCAAGAGGTAATGAAAAACTTAGCCGGCACCGCAGCTCACTAGGCTAATCCTCCGCCTTGCGGCGCCGGCACACCGGGTTCTAGTCCTGGTCGGGGCGCCGGATTCTGTCCCGGTTGCCCCTCTTCCAGGCCAGCTCTCTGCTGTGGCCAGGGAGTGCAGTGGAGGATGGCCCAAGTGCTTGGGTCCTGCACCCCATGGGAGACCAGGAAAAGCACCTGGCTCCTGGCTTAGGATCAGCGCCATGCACCGGCCGCAGCGCGCCGGCCATGGCGGCCATTGGAGGGTGAACCAACGGCAAAGGAAGACCTTTCTCTCTGTCTCTCTCTCTCACTGTCCACTCTGCCTGTCAAAAAAAAAAAAAAAAAAGTAATGAAAAACTTGCCCAATAAACAAATCTATCAGAAAACAGGATCATGTATTTCTGACCGACTACATGCCAAGACCCGGTCTCACAGCCAGCCATAAAAAGGTAACCATTTAGGGCTGGCGCTGTGGCGAAGCACATGAAGCTTCTGTCTGCAGCGCTGGCATCCCAACTGGGTGCCAGTTCCAGTCCTGGCCGCTCCAGTTTTAATCCAGCTACCTGATAATGCGCCTGGGAGAGCAGCAGGAGGCAGTCTAAGTGCTTGGGCCCCTGCACCATGTCGGAGACCCAGAAGAAGCTCCTGGCTTTTGCCTGGGCCAGATCCAAATTGAGGACATTTGGGAATGAACCTGCAGACAGAAGATCTCTCCTTCTGTCTTTCCCTTTCTCTTTGTTAACTCTTCTTTCAAATAAATAAAACAAAAAAATTTTTAAAAGGTTACCATTAACTACCCCCTTTCCTTTTTTCAGCTAAAAAAAAAAATCTTTTCGTCAGAACTTTAAGAAAATACAAACACCAGTAACAAAACACAAGTATTAAAAGAAAGTTACTACTACTGTAGTTTCAGTTTTACAAGTAACTGTAGTTCCAGTTTTCATTTTTTTGATGGGAAAGGATGAATTCAAACACCCAAAACATATCAACAAATAAACTGATTCCTTTATTAAAGATACTCACAATCTTTGCATTTTTCCCACTTTTCCTTAGTTGCTGAACAGCAAAGGCATGTTCAACGTTATCCATGGAAACCCCATTAACCATTGCAACTCGGTCATTTTCCCTGAAGGCAAAAAAAGTCATGAAAACAACATGTTAGACAAAAACATACATCTAATTTTGTGAAGACATACACAAGATGCACATTAAAAAAAAAAAGTTTTGGGGACAGGTGTTTAGCCTAGTGGTTATGCTGCTGCTTGGAATACCCCTGTCTCATATCAGAGTACCTGGGTTTAAGTTCCAGCTCTCCTGCTAATGTACAGCCCCAAGGACAACAGGCAATGTCTAAGGTACATAAGTCTCTACTACCACAGAGGAGAAGTGGATCAGGTTCTTGGCTTCCAGCTTTGGTCTTACTTAGCCCCAGCTACTGGAGCTATCTGGAGTGTGAATTCGTAGATTAGAGCATGCTCCGAATGTCTGTTGGTCTCTGTTTCTCAACTTAATTATTTTAAAATTCCAGTTATAAGCTAATTGATCTGTTTGTCTCTAGAACAATGATAAAATAATGTCAAAAACTACTTATTTTCAGATCTCTCAAGACTATTTTCTTTTAACTATTTAATACAATGCCTCCCCCAAAAAACTGAACAGGTACCATGAGAGACAAAATGATTTTGGGTCATACTCTTTGAGGGCATTACATGATGCTAAGTCATATAGCTGGAAAATGTTATTCTCTTTTAAAAGGCTTTCCCCTCTCAATTTTCTTTAAAGCCTTCTGAGTCCCATTTTTTTTCCTACTATATCATTTGCTTCTATCTTACTAATCTCATTACCAAAAAGAGGCAAGACATGTGATCAGAAGTTGTTGAGGATTACATTCTAACTAAAATTAAAACACAATTTTCCCACTATTTTCATGTTTACATTTGCCTCTATTTAAAGTAAGTGATGCTAAATTCTCAATTTATGATTAAGCCTTCCTTCTTAAGTACAAGCTTAGGTTGATTTAAGAAAAAAACATTAGACAAACTGTGGTGCAGGTGGCCTGTGAATACAAAGCAATCAAGAAATCAGCAGGCCAGTAACTGAGTACCTAAGTGGCACCTGCCACACAGGAACCCCAGAGGAGAAAAGACACTAACTGTACCCCACCCCACCCTGCCTGTCTGTAACACTATCTTTTAAATAAATAAATAACCTTAAAAAAAAAAAAAGACACTTACTGTAGCTGCCCCTCGGCTGGTCCTCCCTTCAGCACATCTGAAATTACTATGGAGGTCTCTCCACTCTGAAAATGAGGGTTATCTCTTCCACCCGATATTGCAATTCCAAATCCAAATCCAGGAGCCTAAAGTAATAGTGATGGTAAAATAGTGCTATTTAGGACAAAATTGACTATTCATTACACCATAGTTTACAATCTAGAAAAGTTACAAACTTATATCTGTGATCCACATTCATCTGCTTGTATGCCTACTCACGTTTGTATGCCCAGCTTTAGACTCCTCTGTCACTGGCAGTGCCTACTGTGATCACCAACATTGGTAACTGATTTTAAAAAATGAGACGTAACCACATATACACCATTTCTCACTTCATGTAATAAAGTATCTAGAGCTTTGAAAATCAAGCAGCAGTTATTTAAATTTTCTTCAACTTCTCTAAAAGTCTCTGTAGACCTAACACACTATAACTCTGAGTGTGCCTTGTATACAGAAGGTATACATTAGTCAAACAACCATTTTAAAATTAATTGTATTTCTTACTGAAATAAATTATAATAAGCAAAAAATCTTTACCATAATGCCTAAGGACAGTCCAGTACAGAAAAAACTCCAAATATTCCTATAGTATTAAAAACTATCTGATCTTGGGGCCGGCGTCATGGTTCACTTGGTTGATCCTCCACCTGTGGTGCCGGCATCCCACATGGGTGCCGAGTTCTGGTCCCAGTTGCTCCTCTTCCAATCCAACTCTCTGGTGTGGCCTGGGGTGGGCAGTGGAGGATGGCCTCAGTGCTTGGACCCTGCACCCATGTCGGAGCCAAGGAGGAAGCACCTGGCTCCTGGCTTCAGATCGGCGTAGCTCCAGCCGTGGCGGCCATTTGGGGGGTGAACCGATGGAGGGAAGACCTTTCTCTCTGTCTCTCTCTCACTGTCTAACTCTATCTGTCAAATAAAAAAACAAACAAACAAAAAACTATCTAATCTCAAAGAAATCCACACCATTCCCTAGAAAGGAAAGAACATGTATGTTCTTAGGGCTCCAGAATCACCAAACCAGAGGAGTGTATTTTGGCATAAAGTTGTACTATATTCATACAGTGTACAATCCAAACCACCTCAGAGAAAAATACCTCCCTCCTCACCTTCCTGTCCATCCCAGAGGAGACCATGTCTACCATGAACAGGGCATGCCATGGCCTTCCTTTCCTCCCCAAAGACTACTGAAGAGGAAGAGGAGAAAAACCCCAACTCCTCTCAAAACACTATCACCTTCACTGCTAGATCCGTGCCCAAGGAAAACGCAAGCAAACATCCGCAACACAAATACACACAGCAGCCAAAAGGGGAACAATCCAAATGGCTATCAATGGATAGACAAAAGTGGCAAATCCATGCAACGGAGCACCATGTCCCTGTAACGTATACAGCATTTCAGAAAAGTGAGTGAAAAAGGGAGTTATGAGGCACGTTTATCATGATAAAAAAATTTTTGAAAATCCTAACAATTTTTCATAATACACATTTTCCACAAACTTTTTGAAGACCGCTTTTTGGTTCTTAAATCTCTTCCGATGAGACTGATGGTGATATTCACGTGATTTTTTAAATATTGTATGTGAAATATGTCATCATTTGAAAGATCTGCATTACTAAGGGAACTTACCATTTTCCAAAACTCTAAGGGATATTGTTATAAAAACAAGCATGGATAAAATACCCATTCCATGTACAAAATAGGCCAATGAATATTCACATACCAATACAACAAGTTCATTCATATAGTTGTTTTTTTTTTTTTAAGATTTATTTATGTATTTGAAAGTCAGAGTTACACAGAGAGAGGAGAGGCAGAGAGAGAGAGGTCTTCCATCTGATGGTTCACTCTCCAACTGGCCACAACGGCCGGAGCTGTGCCGGCTACCCGAAGCCAGTAGCCAGTAGCTTCCTCCGGGTCTCCCACATAGGTGCAGGGGCCCAATACTTGGGCCATCTTCCACTGCTTTCCCAGGCCATAGTGGAAAGCTGGATCAGAAGTAGAGCAGCTGGGACTTGAAATGGCGCTCATTTGGGATGTTGGCACTTCAGGCCAGGGCGTTAACCCATTGCACCACAGCGCTGGCCCCCATTCATATAGTTTTTTTATTTTTTATTTTATTTTTTATTTATTTATTTTTTTGACAGGCAGAGTGGACAGTGAGAGAGAGAGACAGAGAGAAAGGTCTTCCTTTGCCGTTGGTTCACCCTCCAATGGACGCTGCGGCTGGTGCGCTGCAGCCGGCGCACCGCGCTGATCCGATGGCAGGAGCCAGGTGCTTCTCCTGGTCTCCCATGGGGTGCAGGGCCCAAGGACTTGGGCCATCCTCCACTGCACTCCCTGGCCACAGCAGAGAGCTGGCCTGGAAGAGGGGCAACCGGGACAGAATCCGGCGCCCCGACCGGGACTAGAACCCGGTGTGCCGGCACCACAAGGCGGAGGATTAGCCTAGTGAGCCGCGGCGCCAGCCCATTCATATAGTTTTAAACTGTATATTGCAACTTTAATTATTTAGGAAACCAACTGTAAAGATTTTGATAAAAAATCAAATACATATATTCATAACTACCTATAAATGTGACTAAAGTAACTTTCTTCCAATGTGTATGAAGCTGCATTTTCTGTGTACTATAAAAAAATTGTAAGTGAACTCTCTACAATGCATTTTCCTGAGCTATTTTTCCTTAGCAATAAAAAACAGATTCTGTCAAAGGCTTCTTGAAGATAATCACAGAATTTTAAAATTTGTTAATA
Organism: Oryctolagus cuniculus; assembly: GCF_051225735.1. Classification (NCBI taxonomy): domain Eukaryota; kingdom Metazoa; phylum Chordata; class Mammalia; order Lagomorpha; family Leporidae; genus Oryctolagus; species Oryctolagus cuniculus. Next base: position 11,123,168 of record NC_142878.1, on the reverse strand, counting down.
AAGTATAATATTAATTTCCTAGTATACTAATCTTGTATTCCTGGGATAATCCCCTTTATCACAGAGTATGTACGTGGTGTTGACCTTTGCTAGTTTGTATTTTGTTCTTTTGAACATATAGACATGAATGATGTCAGTCTATAATACTGGGGGGAGAGGTGCCTGTCCTTATTATACACAGTCATTACCAGGTCTCAATATCAGTATTATCCATACACTGCTAATGGGAATGAAACATGCTACAGCTCTTTAGGAGAGGACTTCGTAATACTAACAAAACTATAAATCAACTATCTTTTGACACAACAAATCAATTTCTAGAAACATACCCTCAAGATACATACATCAGCAATATGAAAAACAAATGTACAAGGTTATCCACTGAAGACTATAATTCTAAATTATTAGAAAGACAAACACCCAGGGTAAAGTTTTATTCTCTTTGAGAGAAGTGTAGATTAATCTTTTACTCTATATTTTACAATGTTCATTTGCATGCAGCTTGATAATTCTGTTACTTAAAAATGAGAAGCAACTATAAAAAGACTAGACAAATGCCACAAACAGCAACTTTTAATAAGGAAAGATAAGAAAGAGAGATAAGAAGGGGCTGACGCTGTGGTATAGTGGGTAAAGCTGCCGCCTGCAGTGCCAGCATCCCATATGGCCACCGGTTCGAGTGCTGGCTGCTCCAATTCCAATCCAGCTCTCCCTATAGCCTGGGAAAGCAGTAGAAAATGGCCCAAGTCCTTGGGCCCCTGCACCCATGTGGGAGACCCGGAGGAGGCTACTGGCTCCTGGCTTCAGATCAGCACAGCTCCAGCCGCTGCAGCCAACTGGGGAGTGAACCAACAGATGGGAGACCTCTGTCTGTCTGTCTGTCTGTCTCTCTCTCTCTCTCTCTGCCCTGCCTTCTGTCTGTGTAACTCTGATTTTCAAATAAAGAAAGATGGACGGGAGGGAGGGAGGGAGGGAGGACAGGACAGGAAAGGAGGGAGGGAGGAAGGAAGGGAGAAGAAGCCAGTAAGAAGTCTTTATGAGCGAGTAAGTATAGTTTGGCCCTACTGAGCCAGCACCTACAACTCAGACTAGACCACTGCATGCCACATAGGCATCCCTGGTGGGATGAGTAACTGATAGATCAGGGCTTGCTGTAGTTCACTTAATGACTACCAAGTCTGGAATTTCCTATCCTTACACACATAGGAATCACGTGGGGACAGTTTAAAAAATGCTTGCTGACATCCAAACCCCCAATCCCCATGAATGAAGTAAATATGGAGAAGACAGTTGGCAGGCTTTGCTTTGTTTTCTATTTTAAAGCCTCCATATAGGGGTGGTACTGTGGCACAACAGGTTAAGCTACCGCCTACAGCTCCACTTCAGATCCAGTCTCTGCTAACCTGGAAAAGCAGCGGAGGCTGGCCCAAGTCCTTGGGCCTCTGCACGCACAAGGGAGGCCCTGATGGAATCCTGGCTTCAGCCTGGTCCATCCCTGGCCATTGCAGCCGTTTGACCAAGGTACCAATTCCAAAGGTTCAACTATTCAATACTTTCCCTTCCCTCTTTCTTCACCAGCGCCTTATTTATTTAGCCACTGGTACACACACACACACACACACACACACACACACTGCTCCACTGAACTATAATTTATCCTTCATTGTGTTGTCAGAATTCTCACTCTAAAACAAAGACTTAATCCAATAGGAATGTCCACGGGCCCAAATTCCTTGGCATACAATACCCGTAAATACAACTCTAACTTGCTCTCCAGGACCCCAGGGTCTTTGCTCTAAATCCACTTAACTACTGATCTCTGCTTATGCATGTCTTGCATTATCTAATCTATGCTTTTGCACCACCTCTTTGTCTAGGATTCCTTCAGAACCTCACCAATCTTGCAAGCTTCTGCTCATCTTTTAAAACCCACATCCAATGTCATCTCACTCATAAAACTGTCCTTACTTTTCATGGGTAGAAGTGGCACATGTTGTGTTCTCCCAGAGCACATGCACACAACTTGGCTGCTTAATGCACAGCACTAAGTAGCTTTGGAAAATGGAGGCTCCATTTGGGAGGGATTCCCATTCATTACCAACTCAACACAATCCTGTAAAGGAACTGACACACAGTAGTTTGTCAGGTTAGTAAACTGAACTAAATATTTGATTATTCAACTTAATTTTAATTTATTCCCTTTTCCAGAGCAATTTTTTTAAACTAACACTAATTGGAACACCAAAAAAATTAGTAGCAACTGTAGCAAGCACCAGTGACTCTTCCTTAATTTCCAAATAAAAACAGGGAGAGCAACTACACAATGAACTAAAAATCTGCAAACACAATTTAAAATGCAGCCAGGGGATCAACGTTTCGCCATCCAAGTGCAAAATGCAAGCAGGTGAGAATAAACCATCAGCTATGAGACTTTCTGCACAGGCACATGGACATGTACACATGAGCAAACCAAGCCAATTTCTAAAACTCAAAAACCAGGGCCGGCACTGTGGCGCAGTGGGTTAAAGCCCTGGCCTGAAGCACCAACATCCCATCTGGGTGCCATTTCAAGTCCCGGCTGCTCCACTTCCGATCCAGCTCTCTGCTATGGCCTGGGAAAGCAGTAGAAGATGGCCCAAGTCCCTGGGCCCCTGCACCTGTGTGGGAGACCTGGAAGAATCTGCTGGCTACTGGCTTTGGATTGGCACAGCTCCGGCCATTGTGGCCAATTGGGGAGTGAACCAGTGGATGGTAGACCTCTCTCTCTCTCTCTCTCTTTCTCTGCCTCTCCTTCTCTCTCTGTGTAACTCTTTCAAATACATAAATAAATCTTTAAAAAATTTTCAAAAATCCAGCAAAAGAAAACTATCAGGATCAAACTCATTATAAAATTACTATAAAAAGATGAGTAGCAGACCCCTACAATGAAGCTGTGCTTAAAAAAAAAAAAAAAGAGAGAGAGAGAGAGAGAGAGAGAAGAGGCTGGTATTGTGGCACAGTGGGTAAGCCTCTGCCTGTGATGCCCAGCATCACCTATCAGAACGTGAACTAGAGTCCTGGCTGTCCCACTTTCACTCCAACTCCCTGCTAACGCCCTAGGAAAGCAGCAGATGGCCCAAGTACTTGCGCCCCTGCCACCCATGGGAGACTCAAATGGAGCTCCAGGCTTCTGGTTTCAGCCTGGCCCATGCCCAGCCACTGCAGTCATTTAGGGAGTAAGCCAGTGGATGAAGGTCTGTCTCTCCCTCTCTGAAATCCTTCAAATAAATAAAATAATTCTTAAAAAAGGGGGTGGGGACCTCTTACTATCAGACAATAGACTAAATAGCATTAAGAAAATGCTATGATGACAGGGAGAAACTAAATAAAAATTACTAAAACTCAAAAGTGAGGTGATGGAATTGAAACACAAACCAGAAATTTTAAAGTGACAGATAAGAGAAACACAAGACCAAATATATAATGCCTTATGAGAAATACAGAATAAAAAGGGAAAACATTTTGAAACCAAAAAGAATGATCAAAGAGATATTTTTTCTTATTTATTTATTTTTTTTTTTGACAGGCAGAGTGGACAGTGAGAGAGAGAGACAGAGAGAAAGGTCTTCCTTTGCCGTTGGTTCACCCTCCAATGGCCGCCGCGGCCGGCGCGCTGCGGCCGGCGCACCGCGCTGATCCGATGGCAGGAGCCAGGAGCCAGGTGCTTTTCCTGGTCTCCCATGGGGTGCAGGGCCCAAGCACCTGGGCCATCCTCCACTGCACTCCCGGGCCACAGCAGAGAGCTGGCCTGGAAGAGGGGCAACCGGGACAGAATCCGGCGCCCCGACCGGGACTAGAACCCGGTGTGCCGGCGCCGCTAGGCGGAGGATCAGCCTAGTGAGCCGCGGCGCCGGCCTCAAAGAGATATTTTTAAAAAAGATTTGAGGGACTGGTGCTGTGCCATAGTAGGTTAAGCCTCCGCCTGTGGTGCCAATATTCCGTATGGGCACCGGTTGAGTCCTGGCTGCTCTACTGCTCATCTAGCTCTCTATTAGGGCCTGGGAAAGCATTGGAGCTTGGGCCCCTGCACCTGTGTGGGAGAACTGGAAAAAGCTCCTGGCTGCAGATCAGCCCGGCTCCAGCCTTTGCAGCCATTTAGGGAGTGAAAACAGCTGAGGGAAGACCTCTCTTGCTCTCTCTCCCTCTATCAGTAATTCTGCCTCTCAAACAAGTTAAAAAACAAATTATAAACCTTGAAGACAGGCAACAGACATACAACATATGGTCAGCGGGAGTCCCTAAGGAACCAAGCTAAAATAAAGGAACAGAATAGTAAAAAACTATCATAAAAAGAACTTTCCTCATATTTAAAATCATTTATTTTTATTTGAGGGGCAAAAAAAGAAGAGGAGGTAGGTAGAAAGACAGCACCCATTTACTGGTTAACTCCCCAGATGCCTGCCACAGCCACGTCTGGGGCACGTTAAAGCTCGGTCTCCCATGTGGGTGGCAGGGACCCAAGTGCTTAAGGCATCACCTACTGCCTAGTAGAATGCGCTACTGGAATCAGCACTCCAATATATGGGATGCAGGTATATCTCAAGTAACATCTTAACCACTGAGCCAAATGCCTGCTCCTATTTAAAAAAAATTTTTTTAAGATTTATTTATTTATTTGAAAGGCAGCACAACAGAGGCAGAGACAAGCAGAGACAGAGGTCTTCCATCTGCTGGCTCACTCCCCAAAAGGCCCCAACAGCCGAAGTTGGGCCAATCTGAAGCCAACAGCCTGGAGCTTCCTTCAGGTCTCCCATACAGGTGAGGAGCCCAAGCACTCAGGACATTTTCTACTGCTTTCCCGGGCCACAGCAGAGAGTGGAGCAGCTGGGACTCAAAGCAGTGCCCATATGGGATGCCGGCACTGCAGGTGGTGGCTTTACTGGCTATGACACAGGGCCAGCCCCTAAAAAAATTTTAAACTACATACGCGAAGACTACATATCACTGCAGAAATCTGGGAGTTAAGTAAGAATATTTACCCAGAGGGGCTAACATCAATATAATCTTACCAGATTTTAATAAGAAACAGTGAGCAAAGGATTTCATGTCCAATAAAACTGATCTTCAAGTAGAAAGAGCCCAAGCACAGACACCCAAGTCAACATGAAAGAATACTGCCTCCATGACTCCTCTCTGGGGGCAGGTATTTGGTCTAGCAGTTAAGATGCCACAAGCATGCCTGTGTTCCATATTAGACTACCTAGGTTTGATTTCTGGTCCTGGCTGCTTTTTCCAATTCCAGCTTCCTGCTAATGCAGACCTTGTGAGACATGTAATTGGGTTGCTACCACACATGTGGGAAAACCTGGATTCACTTACTGGTTTCAGCTGGCACCAGCCCTTGGGGACATTTGGGGACTGGACTAGCAAGTGTGAGCATCTGTGCGATCATTTGTTCTCTCTCAAAAAAAAAAAAAAAATTAAGTTTCCTCCCTTAAAAATAACTTCTGACAGGGGCCAGCGCTGTGGCACAGCAGGTTAACGCCCTGGCCTGAAGCACCAACATCCCATATGGGCGCTGGTTCTAGTCCAGGCTGCTCATCTTCCGATCCAGCTCTCTGCTACGGCCTGGGAAAGCAGTGGAGGAGGGCCCAGGTTCTTGGGCCCCTGCACCCATGTGGGAAATCCGGAGGAAGCTCCTGGCTCCTGGCTTCAGATCGGCGCAGCTCCGGCCGTTGCAGCCAACTGGGGAGTGAACCAGCAGATAGAAGACCTCTCTCTCTCTCTCTCTCTCTATAACTCTGCCTTTCAAATAAGTAAATAAATTTAAAAAAAATATTATTCTGAGGCACTTATATGCTCTTTATTAGACTTTTACTAAGACTTCCCCCTGGATTTTCAAAAGAAATGAAAATACACTATTTTTTCTTATATGTTTACGACATAAATTTTCTATGTCTGTTACAATATAGCTCATTTTTTAAATGTTTGCATGAGAAAATGTCAGAGAGTGTTTAGTTTTTTGAAACTGGAGAAAGAACTATCAAAAGAATTTTATTTTCACCATATTTCAATCTTTCGATAAAAGCAGCCATGAGCAGCAATAATTTATGTGTTTGTCTTTGCGTTGTAGGGAAACTGAATTTATGTTAGCACTGGTACAGAAAGGGCCTGGAGTCTTTTATTTGTCTAGTTTTACTGGATACCAGCTGTGCCCATCCCCTAAGTATAGTTAGGAATGCTTTTGCATTGCATAGTTTTAATAGAGACCTGATGGGCCACAAAGGCAAGCTACTTATTATTTGGCCTTTTACAGAAAAGGTTTGCACACCCATGTATTAAAACATTTCTTGATTACCCCCCAAAAAAGAGAAAAAAAGTTCCTGCAATCTGATTCCATTGCAGAAATAACTGATTAATCTCTTCTTTGAAGATTCTTCTGCTTCTATCAAATACACCCAATTGTCTACTTCAAGACTCCCCTTGTTGCCTACTTTCCCACTGCTCAACACCAAACTTGTACAGTGTACTTAACCCTAACTTTCCCTACCAACTCGAGTCCTACTGCCTACTCTTCTTTCTACTCTTCTTCCAAACAACCCTGAAGATCTGATGGCACCTGTTCCAACTGTCTGTTTTCACAGTGGCTGGGGGAACCACTGAATTTCCAAACCAAATGGATCTGCAAGCAATGAGCTGATCCAAATGAAATCTGAAGGCCTGGGTCCTTGTGTCTAATTATGATCTTATGTAAGATCTCCATAAATTTGAGTTCCTTCATCTCAATGAGAATGGGGCTTGACCAATTCTAATAATACTACAAAGTCTATGAGGTCCCAGGAGAGTTAAAAGACCTGTTCAATATTAGAGGTAAACCCAAACTATATTAGAAGTTACATGATCCATGTCCCACAGAATTTCTGTCTCATCACGGTGGTTCTCAAAATGTTGCTTAAATCTTTTTTTTTTTTCTTAAGATTTTATTCATTTGAAAAACAAGAGTTACAGAGAGAGGTAGAGACAGAAAGAAAGAGAGAGGTCATCCAGCCAATGGTTCACATCCCAAATGGTTGCAACAGCCAGAGCTGAGTCAATCTGAAGCCAGGAGCCAGGAGCTCCTTCCGGGTTTCCCACAGTATAGGAGCCCACAGAGTTGGGCCTCCTTCACTGCTTTCCCAGGCGCATTAGCAGGGGGCTGAATGGAAAGTGGAGCAGCTGGGACTCAAAGTGTTGCCCATATATGGGATGCCGGCACTGCAGGCTGGGGCTTTACCCCTCTGTGCCACAGCACTGGCCCCAGATTATTTCTTTCTTTCTTTCTTTTTTTTTTTTTAAGATTTTATTTACTTATTTGATTGGTAGAGTTAACAGAGAGTGAGAGAGAGAGAAACAGAGAGAAAAGTCTTCCTTCCATTGGTTCACTCCCCAAATGGCCGCAACAGCCGGAGCTGTGCTGATCTGAAGCCATGATCTCCCATGCGGGTGTAGGAGCCCAGGGACCTGGGCTATCCACTGCTGTCCCAGGCCACAGCAGAGAGCTGGACGGGAAGAGGAGCAGCCTGGACTAGAACTGGCGTCCATATGAGATGCTGGCGCAGCAGGCGGAGGATTAACCTACTGCGCCACTGCCAGACTGTTTCTTTTAAAAAGGAATTTATTAACACATTAGATCCTCAGAGTCACAGAAAATGCATGATAATTACCACAACACAATTCTCATGTTAATGTGATATTAATACAAAGAAAACAGAATCAGTGTAGTTCATAGACACAATTCTAAGAACTTTTTTTAAGACTTATTTATGTATTTGAAAGGCAGAGTTACAGAGAAAGAGAGGGAGGATGAGAGATCTTCCATCTAATGGTTACTCCTCAAACGGTCGCAGTGGGTAGACTTAGGCCGATCCAAAGCCAGTAGCTTTTGCTGATCTCCCATGTGGGTACAGAGAAGCCCTTGGGCCATCTTCTGCTGCTTTCCCAGGCGCATTAGCAGGGAGCTGGATTGGAAGTGGAGCAGCTGGGACTTGAACTGGTACCCATACGGGAGGTCGGCGCCACAGGTGGCAGCTTTACCCGCTAAGCCACAATGCCAGCCAAGATGCTTTTTTTTTTTTCAACCTGTGTTTTTAAACACTTCTTTGGCTCCTTGAGTTGTGTCCCCAATTACTGTGACTCCCTTACAGTTCTGGCTCCCAAGCTCTACTTTCCATTTCTCATTCGTATTTCATTTTCCCTTCTAGCTTCTATGAGACACTGCCAATTACCATTCTCCAAAACTGTCATTTTCTCTACCAAGTTAGACTTATAACTAATGCTCTAAACTTAAAAAACAAACTTTGGCACCGGTCTTACCAAATTTCCTACTTTTCATTTTATTAATTTGATTACATGTAGAGTCACCTTCACATAGTCTATGTGATAGAATTACAGGAGTTCTAAATTTAAGAAATTATATTTTGGGGCTGGCATCATGGTGTAGCTTGTAAAAGCCACCACCTGCAACACCAGCATCCCATATGGGAGCTGGTTCAAATACCGGCTATTCCACTTCAATCCAACTCCCTGCTAAGGGGTCTGGAAAAGCAGCTGAGTATCACCCAACTCCTCAGGCCCCCACACCCATGTGGGAGGACCCTGAAGAAGCTCCTGGCTCCTGACCTTGGTCTGTCCCAGCCCTGGCCATTATGGCCATTTGTGGAGTGAACCAGTGGATGGAAGATTCTCTTTCCCTCTCTCCCCTTCACTTCCTCCCTCTCTGTAAACCTGCCTTTTGAATAAAAATCAATCTTTTAAAAACGAAATTATATTCCATGAACTTTTCAATATCTTACCTATTTGAAAGGCAAAGATAGAAAGAGAAGGAGAGAGAGAGAAAGAGAGATCTTCCATCCACTGGTTCACTCCACAAATGGCCACAATGGCCAGGCTGGGTCAGGGTTGGGACTCCCATATGGGTGGGCCATCTTCTGCTGCTTTCCCAGGCACATTAGCAGGAAGCTGGATCAGAAGCAGAGCAGTTGGGACTTAAACCAGCACCCAAACAGGATGTAGGTGGAGGCTTAGTCCCCTGTGTCACAGCACTAGCCCCATATGAACATTTTTAAAATTTAAATCTAAACTTGACAAGTAAACAGAAAGAGAGCTGTATGAGAAGCCCAAACCTGGGCCCAAGTTCCAGCTGTTATTTAAGGATGGTTCACTAGACCTGAGACTTCATTTTCTCATCACAGTTACTAACACCCAATTCTCAGACAAACCAAATAGAGGGTTTGAAATACTTAATGCACTCCATAAATGTAAACAACAGCCTCCCACCAGTTAAAACAAGCCTTTGGTATCAGCTTGCTTTAACTTGCGTTCACATCCCTTGCTTTAGTCTAAATGCTAATCTTGTATCCATCAACACAAAAGTTTAGAGCTGTTCTGTGCAGTTAAGTAAGGGTCCTTCGTTCTTTCTTAACTGTTTTTTGGAGATATAATTCAAACATCATAAAATCCAACCTTTAAAGTGTGTAACTCAATAATTTTTAGTCTATTTACTGTTGTGCAATGAATGTTGTATTTTATAAAATTTTCACCACTCTAAAAAGAAATGTTCTGACCTTTAGCCATGAACTCTCAATCCTCCCGACTTAAGGAGCCATGGATCCACTTTTTGCCTATTCTTCTGTTCTGAACATTTCACGTAAATGGAATCAGACAATACATGGTGCTTTAGACTGGCTTCTTACACTTAGAACAATGTTTCAAGGCTCATCAGTGTTGCAGCAGGTATGAGTATTTGTTTCTTTTTATTGTTGAATAACATTCTTTCATGTTATTACGCATTAGCTAATAGGATTTTGGGTTATCTTCTTTCTTTAAGTATTTATTTAAGGCAGAGTTAGAGAGAGAGAGAATGAATGAATCTTCCCATCTTTGGTTTTCACTCTCCAGATGGCTAAAATGGCTGGGGCTGGGTCATTCCAAAGCCAGGAACCTGGAACCCCAACCAGGTCCCCCATGTGGGTGGCAGGGGCCCAGGCATTTGGGCCTTCTTCTCTTGGTTTCCAGGTGCATTAGTAGGGAGCTAGATGGAAGTGGAGCAGCCAAGACTCAAACTGTCACTTTTATTGGATACTGGTATTGCAGGCAGTGGCTTAATCTGCTGTGTCACAATCCTGGCCGCCTTGGGTTATTCTTACTTTTCCACTATTATGAGTTAACTGCTACTCTAAACATCCATGTAAAACTTATTATGCAGACCACCTGTTTTCATTTCTCTTAGGTACATTCCAGAAGTAAAACTTCTGGGTCTCAGGGTAACTACATGGTTACCTTTTTAGGAACTCACCCAGTAGTATTCTACAGTGGCTGCACCATTTTGTACTGCCACCAGCAACATAGAATGGATCTCATCTATCCGCTCCCTTGCCAACACCTGAATAGGTATCTTAGTAGGTATGAAGGGGTATCAGTGTGGTTTTTACATCCAGCTCTTTGATGGGTAACAATCCTGACTATCTTATCACGTGCTTGGTTTACAGTAGTTTGCCTTCTTTGGAGAAATATCTATTCAAATCCTCTGCTCATTCTTCAGCTGAATTGTATTTTTGTTGTTGAGTTTTAAGAGTTTTTTTACATTTTAGGAATAAACTCCTTATCAGATATACAATTTGCAAGTGTTTTCTCCCATTATGTGGGTTATTGGTTAACTTCCTTGATGGTGTCCTTTGAAGCACAAACATTTCTAAGTTTGATGAGGTTTGATTCATGTTTTCTCTTTTGGGGCATTGTGTTTTAACATCATACTTGTGGGGAGCAACTCGGACTAGACTAAGTTACTGGAATTAAGACTTATTCTATGCATCTGCTCTCCCACAATATGGCGCTGGGAGAGGAGGAAACAGCTTCTACACAGCTGCCTCCAGTTCAACCAATAAACAGCAGGACCTGCTCCTGATTGGAGGAGAGCAGCGTACTCGGCGTGTGGGTAGCAGAGTTGGGATTGGCGGAGGAGGACTATAAAGGAGGAGAGAGACAACATGCACCAGGAACATCTATCTGAAGGAACACCTGTGCAGCCCCCGAGAGAGCCGGCCAGCAGTGTGCCGCTCCCCTGCGTAAGTGGGGAAAGTGGCAGGGGGAACCGCCCTTCCACGGAGGTGGAAGGGTCGGTAGCCAACCCGGGAAGGACCAGCAGCAAACCCGGGAAGGGCCGAGCAGACAAAAGAACAGCGCAGGGTCCTGTGTCGTTCCTCCACGAAGAGGGGGAGCGACATAATGGTGCCGTGACTCGGATAGGAAACCTAGGAGGGAAGAAGCGGGAAGAAGTGGGAAAATACCAGAGAGAGATTAGAAAGAGCCTAGGGAAAAGCCGGACGGAAAAGGTGCCAGAAGAAGCTATCGAAAGCCTAGGCATAGACTCAGATACTGATTACGGGGGGAAGCTGGGAGAAATCTCTAAGGTTGAAAGCGAAAGTGAAAGCTGGAGGAAACTTAGACTCGGATGCGGACTATGGCGGGGAAGCTAGGAAATTAAAAGCGAAAGTGAAACCTAGAAGAAACTTAGACTCGGATACGGACTGTGGGGAGAAGCCAGAAAAAATGAGAGGGGAATATTGTTGGAAGAAAAGTTAGGAAACATACCGGGTAGAGAAAAATGTTAGGGAAAACGAAGCTGCGGAGGCAGGCTGAGGCGGAGACGTAAGCCAGGTTGGAATTCTTCAAGTCAGCCCGGGGAGCAAAAGGCGAAAAGCTAAAACCAGAGGTGGAGACGTAAGCCAGGTTGGAATCGTCAGATTAGCCCGGGGAGCAAAAGACGGGAAGCCAAACCGGGAGCGGAGACGTAAGCTATAGGTTGCATTTCGTCAGGTTAGCCCGGGGAACTTAGACTGAAAACCGAGAAGCGGAAACGTAAGCTAGGCTGTGTGATTCGCGGAAGCTGCCGCGCGCAGAGAGAGCGCGCGGGGCACAAATGGGGAGAGCGCACGGGTCGCGAGTAGGAAACGCGGGGCTAGCGCGAAGGCCGTGGTGCGGGCGCAAAGGGCGCGCGGAGACCAAGGAGCGCACGAAGCCGGGAAGCCGCGCAGAGCCAGGAAGCCGCCGCGGGGCGAGGCGCCGAGAAGCAGCCTCAGGGCGGGTGCCGGGAAGCCGCGGGGATAAGAGAAACAAAAGTTTAGAAGTAAAATGAGAGAAATAGGAATGCTGGCAGATAGAAGTAAAATAGGAGAAAAAGGAATGCCCGGAGATAGAAATAGAGAAAAATAAGGCCTCCCCACAACATGGCAATGAGAGAGCTTGGATTCGGTCTGCCTGATTAGTAAGACGATAAGCACCTGTGGGCGGCTGCAGGTCACCGAAGATAGGCACGTTATCAACACCAATTAAGTCTCCCCACAAGACGGCAATGAGAGGGCTTGGATCCGGTTTGCCTGATTGCTAGGGCTTGTAAGCACCTGCAGGCAGTTCTAGCAGAGCAGAGCATGCACTGCAGGGCACTGAACACAGGCACGCATCAGCGCATAAAAACCTCCTCACAACATGGCGAAGAGAGGACCCGGACTCGGTTTGCCTGATTGGTAGGGCTTGTAAGCACCTGTGGGTAACTCTAGCAAGCAGAGCAGAGTGTGTGCCGCGGGGCACCGAAGACAGGCGCGTATCAACGCCAAAAAATAAAAAGAAAGGGGGATCTGTGGGGAGCAACTCGGACTAGACTAAGTTACTGGAATTAAGACTTATTCTATGCATCTGCTCTCCCACAATATGGCGCTGGGAGAGGAGGAAACAGCTTCTACACAGCTGCCTCCAGTTCAACCAATAAACTGTAGGACTTGCTCCTGATTGGAGGAGAGCAGCGTACTCGGCGTGTGGGTAGCAGAGTTGGGATTGGCGGAGGAGGACTATAAAGGAGGAGAGAGACAACATGCACCAGGAACATCTATCTGAAGGAACACCTGCGCAGCCCCCGAGAGAGCCGGCCGGCAGTGTGCCGCTCCCCTACGGAAGTGGGGAAAGTGGCAGGGGGAACCGCCCTTCCACGGAGGTGGAAGGGTCGGTAGCCAACCCGGGAAGGACCAGCAGCAAACCCGGGAAGGGCCGAGCAGACAAAAGAACAACGCAGGGTCCTGTGTCGTTCCTCCACGAAGACGGGGAGCGACACATACCCAACAAACCAGTGCCTGATCCAAGATTACCAAAATTAATTCCTATGTTTTCTTCTGAGTTTTATAAAAGTTCCAATTCTTACACATCTTTTATGATCCCTTCTAATTTTTGTATAACATGTAAGGCAAGGGTCCAAAATTTTTTTTTTAATGTAGCTCCCAAATATTAGAAATTTCTTTCCTGGGGCCAGCATTGTGGTTGGGTGGGTTAAGAAGTTGGGTGGGACACCGAGATTCCACATGAGCAATGGCTCGCCTCTGGGCTGCTCCACTTGTGATCCAACTCCCTGTTAGTATACCAGGGAAGGCAACAAAAGATGGCCCAAGTACTCTGACCCCTACTACCCATATAGGAGACACAGATGGAGTTCCGGGCTCCTGGCTTTTGCCCAGTCCAGCCCCAGCCCCAGCCATTAGAGTCATCTGGGGAGACAACCAGCTGATGGAAGATCTCTCTTTCCATGTCTGTCATTGTCTCTAAATCTGCCTTTCAAATAAATATTAAAAAAAAAAAAAAGACATGTTTCCCTCACTGCATTGTCTTAGCACCCTTGTCTCAAGTTTACCTCTTACTCAATCACCTCCCTGGTTGAAATACCAGCTTACTCTCAATTATTTCCTGACTAGTTTCCCTGCTTTTGGTATACTTTTACCATAACTATGTTAGCATACAAAAATCATTTAATTTTTTACATAACCCTATCTTAGAAAATGAAGGAGATACCCAATTCATTCCTGAGAATTTCCTTCTTTTCTCAAAGTATTATAAAATGCATGCTTTTGTGGGGCCAGCATTGTGGTGCAGTAGATTAAGTCAACTGCTGGCATCCCCATATCAGAGCCCTGGTTCAAGTTCCAGCTACTCCACTTTTGCTCCATTTCCCTGCTAAGGTGCCTCGGAAAGCAATTAGTAATTAGCACCTACTTACTGGCTCAAGTACTTGGGCCCTGCACCCATGTGGGGGCTGGATGGAGTTCTGAGGGCCTGGCATGGGTCTTTCCCAGGCCTGGCTGCTGTGGACATCTGGCAAATGAATCAGCAGATGGAATATCTCTCTCTCTTCCTCTCTGCCACTCTACCTCTCAAATAAATAAATCTTCAAAAAAAAAAAAAAAAGAAAAGAAAAAAACAACACCCACCCCATTCATTTTCTAAGGAAGAACATCAAAAAAGTAAAGAGTGGATATGATACAGCAGAAGGAGTAGAACACAGGACCATCTTAAGCTACACCCCTACGCTTGCCATGACAGCAGTGATCAGACATGTGACTACTGGGCACTTGAAATTCTTATCTGAGATTGTAAAATGAGCATGAATTTTATAAGACACAGTAGGATAAACAGTAATCTATTTAAAAATATTGATGATGGATGAAGTGATAATGTTTTGGATATAAGTTAAAGAACATACAAAAAAACTAATAAAAATTAGTTTTGCCTATTTCATACAAAGATTAAAAAAGTTAAGCATACATATGTGGTTCAAACTACACTGCTACTGCACAGTGCTGCTGTAGACCTGAGTGACTTCACTGAACATGACTCGGGAATTACATTTCACTGGACATACCTAGGCCCAAGCACCAAGGGAAAGAAACTTGACAAAGATCTCGTTTCTACCCTTGAGAAAGTGCTAATGCAGCAGGCATAGGGCAAGACACCGACCTGAAGCCCGTCTCCTCTGCCACTGAGGCCCAGAGGTGAGGGCAGAACACATGAGAGGCAAGGAATTGTCAACTGTGATTTTTGTTACAATTTCAGGGTCTGCCACAGGGCTTGGCATGCAGCAGAATACCAAAAAAATTACTCAGCCCTGAAGAATGAACTGGATAAGATTCCTCTGAGAATGCAAATGAGAATGAGGCATATCATATGTTATTCTTGACAATAAAAATATTATTGTTCTAACCATATTTTTTTTGTTTAAAAGTTACCTCCATATAATTATACCTTTCATAGAACTGTCAGCTGTCAAAGAATACAGATTTGCCCTTATTCTGCAATACAGACTCTCCATGCTCCAGGGTACTGCCAAAAGAATAGAGCCTCGGGGTGGG
Source organism: Oryctolagus cuniculus (assembly GCF_051225735.1). Classification (NCBI taxonomy): domain Eukaryota; kingdom Metazoa; phylum Chordata; class Mammalia; order Lagomorpha; family Leporidae; genus Oryctolagus; species Oryctolagus cuniculus. Next base: position 11,107,986 of record NC_142878.1, on the reverse strand, counting down.
CACGTGGCACAGTGCTGAGTGTCCCTGCTTGGGACACTCGGGCGCCGTATCAGTGGCCGGCCCTTGCTCTGCCCTGGGAAGCAGCAAATCACAGTCCAAAAATTGGGTGCCCGTCACCCAAGCAGGAGACCTGGATGTAGCTCTGGACTCCTGGCTTTCACCTGGCCTAGCTTGGTTGTTGACAGGCAATTGGGGAGTGAACCAGAAGATAGAAGACCTCTCTCTCTCTCCTCCCCTCAAATAAAAATAAATATTTTAAAATAGAGCCCCCTTCACTTACTGCCTTTGCTAAAAGCCTCTTGTTCACCTCACGAAGAAGAATCTTTCCTGTATCTCTTTATTTCATATAGTTGATACCAGAGGCTGTGGTCCTTCATTTCAAATTGGAGCATTTAAAAAAAAAATGCCTATTAGGGGCTCTACCTCATCACTAGTGAATCAGCATTTCTGGTGGGCAGAGATGACCCAGTTGATTCTTCTTTCTTTACAAATAAACTGGAGAGTCACTGCTTTACATCACCGGTCAAAAAACTAATGAACATAGGCCAATCTCAGCCATTTATCTTTTTTTTTTTTTTAAGATTTATTTATTTGAAAGGCAGAGCTGCAGAGAAAGAGAGAGAGAGAGAGAGAGAGAGAGAGAGAGAGAGAAATCTTTTCGCCACTGGTTCACTCTCCAAATGGCTCCAATAGGCAGAGCTGGACCAATCCGAAGCCAGGAGCCAGAAGCTTCTTTCGGGTCTCGAACATGGATGTGCAGGCCCAAGCACTTGAGCCATCCTCTGCTGTTTTCCCAGGTACATTAGCAGGGAGCTGGATTGTAAGCGGAGCAGCTGGGACTTGAACCAGCGCCCATATGGGATGCTGGCACTGCACCCAGTGACTTTACCTGCTAGGCCACAGCTTCGGCCCTACAGCTATCCATTTTTATATGTAAAGTTTTACTGAAACACAGGCACATGCACTTGTTCACCCATGTGATGGCTGCTTCAAAGTACAGCTGGGCAGCCGTGCATCTGTGACAGAGATTAACGGCCTACAAAACCTGAAATATTTATTTACTATCTGGATCTTTACAGAAAAAGTTTGTTGATCCTGCTGCTCTAGAGGCCCAATTTTATTCTGGATCAACTCAGATTACCGAAAGGTCCAGATTTTTTTTTTTTTTTTTTTTTTTTTTTTGACAGGCAGAGTAGACAGTGAGAGAGAGAGAGAGACAGAGAGAAAGGTCTTCCTTTGCCGTTGGTTCACCCCCTCAATGGCCCCTGCGGCCGGCGCACCACACTGATCCGAAGCCAGGAGCCAGGTGCTTCTCCTGGTTTCCCATGTGGGTGCAGGGCCCAAGGACTTGGGCCATCCTCCACTGCACTCCTGGGCCACAGCAGAGAGCTGGCCTGGAAGAGGAGCAACCGGGACAGAATCCGGCGCCCCGACCGGGACTAGAACCCAGTATGCCGGCGCTGCAGGTGGAGGATTAGCCTAGTGAGCCACGGTGCCGGCCAGGTCCAGATATTTGAAAGGTGTCTTCTGTAGCCTCAGAGAAAGTCAAGTGAATTTTGCTTTGGTGTGAGCCTTGGCATGGAAGGCTGTTTCCACACAGCATTCCTGCAGGGATGCTTCCCAAGGACACCGTGGTCACAGCCTCTCTTTGCTGCAGGGATGCTAGCCAACAACACGGTGGTCACAGCCTCTCTTTGACTCGGTGAGGCAATACAGCTGTGTTCCCGGCACAACCGTTTACTTATTTCAAACTGAATTATGAGCTGTGCATCTCTCTTAGCTCTGTATTTTCTGAAGAGTTTTGTCTGGACTGGCAGCTCTTTCACAGCAAAAGGAAACTGAGGCACACACAGAAGTGGTGCGGTGCAGTCTGTAGCCCACACTCATCACCTCAACAGGGCCTGCAGACGCCTGAGCAGGATGGCACTGGCACCACGTTCAGAAAATCCACTCTGCTTTCTCTAAGCTGATGAGACACAGATATCCAGTAAACATAAAAAAACTTCAAAATGTTTGTGGAAAGGGGCCAGTGCTATGGCGCAGCGGGTAAAGCCGCCACCACTTGCTGTGCCGCCATCTCATATGGGCACCAGTTCGAGTCCCAGCTGCTCCACTTCCGATCCAGCTCTCTGCTACGGCCTGGGAAAGAAGAAGATGACCCAAGTCCTTGGGCCCCTGCACCTGCATGGGAGACCTAGAGGAAGCTCCTGGCTCCTGGCTTCAGATTGGTGCAGCGCTGGCCATCGTGGCCAACTGGGAAGTTAACCAGCGGATGAAAGACATCTCTCTCTCTCCTGTCTCTGTCTCTGTCTCTCTCGCTGCCTCTCCTTCTCTCTCTAACTCTTTCAAGTAAAATAAATCTTTAAAAAAAGAAAAAAAAAGTTAGTGGAAAGTACGTAATTAGAAAGCATGAGTTATTTTGGTGCAATGGTTTTGAAACCTATGTATTTCCTATATATTACTAAAAGAAAGGTTATGCCCATAATAATATTTAACAATTTAAATGACAGAGACAAATACTTGAGAAGATCCAAACTACCAAAGGTACAAAAAGCAAAAACAATCCAGCAACCCAGAAAACACTAACAAAGAAAAAATTCATAACTGAAATAACCCTTATGTAAAATTAAAGAAAATACAGTTGTTATAAACTTCCCACAGAAGCTGACACTGTAGCACAGAGGGTTAGACTGTTGCTTGCGAAAGCAGCATGCCCTACCAGAGCGCCAGTTCAAGTCCTGGCTACTCCGCTTCCAATCCAGCTCCCTAATAATGAGCCTGGGAAAGCAGCAGATGATGGCCATGGTACTACAGCCTGGCCACGCACATGAGAGGTCAGGATGGAGTTCCTGGTTCCTGGCTTCAGCCTGGCCACTTGGGGAGTGAACTGGTGGGCAGAAGAGCTCACTATCTACTTTCTGCCTTTCAAATAAATAAAAACAAACAAAAAAAAAACCACTTTCCTGCAAAGAAAGCTATCATCTCAGATGGCTCCTCTGGTGAATTCTACTAAACAGCTAAGGACAAAAACAACATGAAGTGTACACAGTTTCCACCAGAAACCACAGAGGAAGCAATACTCTGCAACTCCTTGTTTTGAGGTTAGCACTTTTCCCTTTATATTAAAAACCAGATAAAAGCAATTTTTTAAAAATATTGACTACTATTCCTCATTAACATTGAAACAAATATCTTCACAAATCATGAACAAAACAAGCCAGCATTATACAAAATGGGTAATACATTACAATCAAGTAGACTTTTTATTAGGAATCTGTTCAACAATCGGGGAAAAAAACTCACATTTCTCACATTTTTGGGAAAACCCAAAAAACAACCCAAATCAAAACTTGCGAAATGGGTGACAAAACTCAACATCCAGTCATGATGCACAAAAGAAGAGAAAACCTCTCAGTAAACTAAGTTAAAGAAACTTCCTCAACCTAATAAATGGCAAATAGAAACAGTTCCCAATATGATGAAGGCAATCTACAAAGACATCATACTTAGTGAAAGATAGAATGCTTTCACCAACAATTAGAAGAAATAAAGCAAGTATTCTGTATTCCTGGTCGATAGCAACCTGGAAATCTTAGTGCAGGAAGGGAAGAAAACATAAAATAAATGGCATACAGATTTCAAAAGAAAAAAAGTAAAACCACCTCCATTCCGGATGACATAACAATCAACATATAAAAATTCCCAAGAAATCAACAAAAATGCTTCTAGAATTACTGCATTTCAGAAGGTCAAAAGGTCATTATATAAAAAAAGGGGGGGGGGGGTAGGCATTTGACCTAGAAGTTCAGATGCCTGCGTCTCATTATTGGAGTGTCTGGGTTCCAGTCCTGGCTCTACTCCCAATTTTAATCTCCTGAGCACCCTGGGAGACAGCAGGTGATGGTTCAAATACTTGGGTCCCTGTTTCCTATGGTGGAGACCTGGAATGCACTGCCAGCTCCCAGCATCAGTCTGGATCAGCCCTGGTCACTGCATATGGGAGTGAAGCAATGGATAGGTGCTCTCTCTCAAATTAAAAAAAAAAAATAAATTCTTAAAAATCAATTGTCAGGGCTGGTTCTGTGGCTTAGTGGGTAAAGCCACCGCCTGCAGTGCTGACATCCCATGTGGCCACTGGTTCTAGTCCCGGCTGCTCTATCTGCTATGGCCTGAAAAAGCAGTAGAAGATGACCCAAGTCCTTGGGCCCTTGCATCCATGTGGGAGACCCAGAAGAAGCTTCTGGCTCCAGACTTCAGATTGACGCAGCTCTGGTTCATGCAGCCAACTGGGGAGTAAACCAGCAGACGGAAGACTTCTCTCTCTCTCCCCCTCTCTCCCCCTCCCTCCTTCCCCTCTCCTTCTCCTTCTCTGTGTAAATCTTTCAAATAAATAAATCTTAAAAAAATCAATTGTATTTATATGCTAACAGTGAACAATCAAAAACTGTAATTAACAACAAGTTTATATCAGCACCAAGAAGCCTGAGATATTTAACTATAAGCCTAAAAACTGTATGGAAGATCTGTATGTCAAAAACACCAGTGATGAAAGAAATCAAACAACGAGAAGATACACTATACTCACAGTTTGGAAGACTCAATATTGTCAATTCTCAAACTGACCTATAGACTCTGTGTAATTCCAATGAAAATTCTAGAATATTTTTTGCTACAAATTAAGCTTATTCTAAGATTTATACAGAAAGGCAAATAAATGAGAACAGCCACAATTTTTTAAAAAAGAACAAGTTGGGCTGATTCACACTACTTGATTTCTACACTTGACATCACGCTACAGTAATCGAAGCAGAAGGCATGCGTGGAACAGCAGAGCAGACTAGCAGCCCAGAATCACAAACGTGGGGTCACTGGTGTCAGGACGGCCCCAACAAACACGGGGACACTGATGGCTGACACAGGCCTAAAGGCAATTAAAGAGAAAGGATAATCTTTTCAACAAAATAGTCGCTCAAAAATTAGACACCCATCAGAAAAAAATCCAGTCAGATCACAGAGTACATACAAAACGTAACGCTAATAGATATAGAAGAAACCACAGGGAAAAAAAACTTCTGACCTTGCATTTGACAAAGATTTCTCAGATACAAAATGAAAAGCCTGAACAGTGAAAAAAATTAAAAATTGGACTTGTATCAACATTTTAAATTTATGTACTGTGAAAATACTATTGTGAGAGGAAAAGACAAATCAGGCTGAGGAAAAAAACACTTGCAAAAAACCAGACTTGATGAAGAACCTATATCCAAAATATAGGAAAAATTCTTAGAAACTCCCACTTCTGTGCACCAAAGAGGACAATCAAGAGTGGAAAGGCAGTCCATGGGAGGGGAAGACGTGCCTGCCAATCACGCATCTGGTGAGGGGCAAGTATCCAGAATGCGTGAAGAACTCCTATAGCTTAACAGCTAAACACAAGCCACTTGATTAAAAACTGAGCAAAGGACTCAAATAGATGGTTAAGTTGTATGTTACATTGATTTTACCAAATTTTAAAAACCTCAACTAATAAGAAAAAAATTAAAAATAGGCAAGAGATTTGAACGCATTGTACCTAAGAAGACATGCAGGAGATACTCACAAGCATCAGCCTTCAGAGCAGCACAGACTGAAACATCAAACTGTTAGACTGGCTAAATTAAGGAACAAAACCCAACCACACCGAACAACAACAAAGAGCCAGAGTGACGAGCTCTCCTCCACAGCCAGTGTGAACGCAGGCTGGTCGAGCACGGCAGCTTCTTATGAGACCTAACAACTGCTACACTCACAGCCATCCCAGTCCTAAGTATTCACTCAAGAGAAATGAAAGGTTGTGTTCACACAGATTTATTCGTAACCATCAAAACTGTACACAATCCAAAGGTACTGTGACTGGAGAATCAGGCACCACACCTTCACACAACGGAATGCTACTCTGCAATGAGAAAGAACTAACTTCTGACAGCAGGACCACAAGGAGGAACCACAAACGCATCAGCAAAGTGAAAGACATCAGTCCAAGATGCTGCAAACTCTGAGTCCACTTACAGGACATTCTGGAAAAGGCACAAGCACAGAACAGAAAACAGACCTGAGGCTAAGCACTGGGGGTGACGGAACAGGCCGACTCAAACTGGATCACTCTGTTTTCATTTCGGCAGGGGTTACAAAACTGTATGTGTCTGTCTAAACTCAAGGCTCTATGTATCAAGCATAAATTTTACTTTATGTGAATTATAACAATAAAAATATTAAGAAAAATAGTGTAATATAGTCATTATATCATAATCCATTAATTAAACAGTCTTAAGGTATGAGTTATTTTACATTGAATCATATATGTCTGATTTTAATATGATACCTAGCAGTACATTTCAAACACTGGGGAATCATATATCAGACTTATAAATTAAAAGTTAAGATTAGTATTTTAGTGAGACACAAAAGAGTCTACATATCTTATTTGCAATCATTGTCTTTTGGATAATATTTTATCCATTTCCTACTATTTGCAAATGTTGATGAGATCATCAGGAACAGGGCTTGGTAACATGATTTCCCCTATTCCATCTTCCTGACAACAGACACAGCTGGTAGAAACAGTAACTGCAAAGTCCATGACCAACATCTAAACTTCCTCTAGTCTCTTTGCATTCATTCTCTAAGAAGGGTAATCTGTGGAAAGGGCAAAGTTTAGGGAGGCACTTACTTTATGAATTGATAAACCATGAACTGGTGCCATCAGCCCCATTTTAAACGTGAAAATCAAAGATTACGAGGGGCTGGCTCATCTGCCCATTTCTAAAGCAAGGAAAAGGCAGAACTAGGACTGAAATCAAGGGCAGTCTCATAAAGTTCTTACTCTTACCAAGCTCACTACTAATCTCTTTCCATCCATCTGTAATAGTTTAAGCAATTGCTGGGTATACATGCTTCAAATCAAATTTTAATTTAGTTTTAAATCCCAAGCCTATAATACATGCATACACAGAAAGGTATACAGAAAGGTTCCCAGTATAAAATGTACAGAGTCCTTTATCCAATTATTTGAAATGTTTTTTTAAAAAACGAATAGTTACTTTCTTACATCAGGAATAAAAACAGCAAATACACAAATAACTACCAAAAGGTTACATGAAAAATAATCATGTTCACATTTGACCTTAATAAAGAATTTATTGCAACTCTAATTTTAAACAAGAATATAGAAACATTTCCCCTCTTCTTCTGGCTTCCTGACATCTGGCTTTCAAAGCTGCCAGTATTTACCACAGCAGAGACTCACCCTGTGAAGTGTCACTGTGTGTTGTTCCCATATAGCTGTTTCCTCCATGGCCGTGTTCTGATAAAAGAAAAACAAATTATTTACCTTTTAAGAAAATAACTTTAATAAAGTGAACAAGAACACCCAGCAAACAATTCAGCATGATGAAACAGCAAAATGCGTACTAGTAAAATGAAAGATACTCTGTTACTTGTGGAAGGCTTTTTGTTTGTTTTAAGAGACAGGAAACTACACAGAGAAACTTCCTTTGTTTCTAACTTACTTTGAACAGATGCTGCTCTATACTCCTTTCATGCCAGCTGAAATTTGGTGTTCAAGCTAATTCTGCAACTTTATATTTAATATAAGATAGAAACGGATAAGTGTTACAACAGCTTTACTTTAAATTATCTAAAAACATTTGCAGAAATATTTAAAAGCATTCCTTATGTTACACAAAGCAAGGAAAGGTTAAACCACCTCTGGACTCAGGAGTTGTAAGTGCAGGCATTACAGGAAGACAGATAAGACCATGTGCTAGGCTTGGTCAATGCAGGCTTAAGATCCCAGTTACACACTGAAGCTCTACCCAGTTTCAGTTTTACTGGAGAACCACTTCTCAAGCTTCATTTAAAATCATGAGAAACACAAAAGAAATAACAAATAAGAAAACAAATGAACAACCCTTAAGTTTCCCCAAGAATCACAGTAAAATAAAAGTGATACAAGCTCTAATAAAAGTCCTACTCAAACCACGGGGTAGTTCGGTTTCATCTCCATCACGAACGTCTCACTAGAGAGGAAAATGAGTTATTATCTAAGGGATAAGCACTAAAAATTCATAATCAATTTCTTATGGCTAAGTGTTAAGTGCTTTTGGATACTAAAACTTAATTCCGTCTCTCAGTGCCACCAAAAGTAATTTTTTCAAAGATATTTCAGAGTTATCAAAAAGGTGAAAGGGGAGAATGCTGAGCAGGACATTCTCAGAACAGCGCTCATCACCTGCTGCTACAAATGCCTGTTTCACAAGGGAGATCTGTTTTCTGTTACAGTGCTGTCAGCAGCATCATGAGAAGATGACCATCACGGTGCTGTGGGTCCGCTGCTCTATTCCCACAACTTTAACTGAAAATTAATGCCATTTAGAAAATGAATCCCTAAGGAAAGCCTGCTTCCCTAAATTCAAAGCAACTGGATTAGCTTTCCTGCCAGATGAGTACGTGAAGAGAAAGATCTCTCTGTTCATTCTCACAGATAAGACCCGTCAACTTTACCATCTTTTTGTTTCAATCTTCCAAATACAGCAAAAACTTTCCTTTAACAAGACCTCCAGTGGATACAAAGCTATATTCATTTTTGGCAAAAAATGACCAGGATTTAATACATTAAAAATTACTCTATTGATGTGACGCAATTTTCTAGTTCCACTAAAATACACATGATAAAAAATACACACGATAAAAAATCTCAGCTGACCTTAACAACTGCTTACACAGCTCTAAATTGGTCACTCCTCACTTCCTTTACCAGTAGCCCGGCTTTACTGCCTTTTTAATCCCTTTACTATCAGTCCAAGTTGCAAGTCATGTAACAGCCACTTAATTTCCCTGACACCAATAACTCTCTGCTATGAAACACATTATCATCCTCCATATGCTTTTTTTTTTTTAAATAAAAGCTTTATTTATTTTACCTTTATTTGAAAGTAAAGTGAGAAAGAGAAACAGACACAGAGATTTTTTTTCCATCAGCTGGCTCACTCCCCAAATGCCCACAACAACTAGGGCTGGCCCAGGCCAAAGCCAGGAGCCAGGAACTCAATCTGCACCTCCCACTTAAGGGGTAGGAGTCTTCACTTGCTTCCTCTCAATGTAGGCACCACCAGGAAGCTGCAATTGAAGCAGAGCCACGAGTCCATCCCTGGCACGACAGCTTCTCAAGCAGTCTCGTCCCTCCATGTTTAAACTGTTTTAACAACCACATAGTTTTCCATTTTATAAAAGGATATTAATCCGAAAGGGAGGAAAATGAGTTATGTGTAAACAGCCTGCATAATTTTTAACCTAATTTACAAAATTAAAACACGAAAATTAAACACGAATAGGAAAAAAATGCTCAAAAAACACACTAATCATTTCCAAACCAAAGCGGGTTGTGAGTGACATCAAACATTTTATCTTTTTGCTTTTCCTTTCTCCATTTCCAGTTGGAACAAACTGCCAATGTGGTTTTGTTTATGTTTTAAAGATGTATTTAGTATTTATTTGAAAGGCAAAGTGAAAGAGAAAGAAAAAGAGACAGAGACAGAGATTGATCCATCTTCCATCCCCTGGTTTACTCCCCAGTTGGCCCCATCAGCCAGGGATGGGTCGGGCGGAAGCCAAGAACTTCATCCAGGTCTCCCATGTAGGTGGCAGAGGCCCAAGCACTTGGACCATGTTCTGCTGCTTCTCCATACATTAGGACGGAGCTGGATTGGAAACAGTAGGCTTGAACTGGCACCCATATGGATGCCAGCTTCACTAACTTAATCCACTGCACCACACAACACCAGCCCTGGCAATGTTTTAAACCACAAGCACCAAATCCCATTCCCACTTGAAACTTCAAGTGTGTACTTTTACAAAAACCAAATGACATTTAGGAGGATTACAATATGTCTTATTGTTAATTATTTTAAAATGTTTACTTTTCTGTTAGTAAGGAATCTATACCTGAAAGTCTTCACATTATTTCCAGGAGTGCAGTAAGAGGACTTTAATTTATTTCGCTTGTGGGGCTTGCCCCAGCCTGAAGTGCCAGCATCCCTTATGGGCGCTGGTTCAAGTCCTGGCTGCTCCACTTCTGATCCAGCTCTCTGCTATGGCCTGGGAAAGCAGTAGAAGATGGCCCAAGTCTTTGGGCCCCATGGGAGACCTGGAAGAAGTCCCCAGCTGCTAGCTTTGGATCAGCTCAGCTCTGGTCATTGCAGTCACCTGGGGAGTGAACCACCAGATGGAAGACCCCTCTCTCCCTCCCTTCCTCCCTCTCTCTCTCTGCAACTCTTTCAAATAAATAAAAAATCTTTTAGAAAAATTATTTCACTTGTACAAAGAGAAAAATAAATACTAAAATATAACTGATCTCAGCATTCCACATTAAAATTAATGTTTTTCAGGGCCAGTGTTGTGACGAGGCAGGTGAGGCTGTCACCTGCGACAAGAGTATCCCATATAGGCGCTGGTTTGAGACCTGGCTGCTCCACTTTTTTTTTTTTTTTTTTAAATAAGATTTAATTATTTGAGAAGCAGAGTTACAGAGAAAGGCGGGACAGGGAGGTCCTCCACCCACTTGTTACTCCCCAGAAGGCCACAATGGCTGGAGCTAGGCCAATCCGAAGCCAAGAGCTTCTTCTAGGTCTCCCATGTGGTACAGGGCCTCAAACACTTGTGCTACCCTCCACTGCTTTCCCAGGCCATCAACAGAGAGCTGGATTGGAATTGGAGCAGTGAGATATTGAAACAGCACTTATATGGGATGCTGGCACCACAGGTGGAAGCTTAACTTACTATACCACAGTGCTGGCACCTGCTCTACTTCTGATCCAGCTTCCTGCTAGTATGCTTGGGAAGGCAGTACCTGGGCCCCTGCACCCTTGTGGGAGACCCAGAGGAAGCTCCAATTGTGGCCACCTGGAGAGTGAATTGGCAGATGGAGAGAGTCTCTCTCTCTAACTCTGCATTTTAGAGAGTACATAAATCTTTAAAGTAAATAAACTTTTTCCTAGAGGGATTAGAAAAGTATACATATAACTCAATGACTTTCCAGAAAGCGAGATAAAGCAGCTCCTTTCTCTGTTAAAAGTCAAACGTAGCTTTATTAGCTTAATTTATCCGAAAGGACTCCTATGTACAATAAGGTAATAAAGAATGAAAATGTCAAACGGATGACTCAGCTTTTGATCAATACAGTAAACGAAGGTAATCCATAATATAAACGTGCTACTATGCCTCCCCAGTCATTAACATCTTAAAAAAAAAAAGACAGAGAAATTAATATATTCTTAGTTAAAGCCATAGTTGTAGCCTTTAATTTGCTTTGGCAAGCAAAATCAGCAAAAATCTATCTATTGCTTGTATAACCAGGTAGCCTTTATGAGCAATTCTGAATGAAGTGAGGGACAGATGGATGGATGAACAGGTATGTACTAACGCAAATACAGAAATACGACAGCTGTAGAATCTCAGTGGTCAGGATTCAGGAATCTGCTGTGAAATTCTTCCAACCTCTGTTACATCTTTGAAAATGATCATCATAAATGCTTGAGGAAAAGCAAAGGAGTTCCTTTTAGTGAATCACTCAGAAACTGAGGCTAAAATTGATTTAAAACATCTTTATTTGCAGTAAATTTATTAAGCACTATTTTCATGAGCTAAGGAATAATGAGTGTAAAGAATAATTGATCACTAATGACTGAAAAACTCAATATTTTGGAAAAATGGAGGAAGGAAGAATATAATAAACAAGACTCTAAAAAACCAGTGGCTTTTGGATTGGAGAAACGAAAAGTAGACCAGATGGAGTTTCACTTCTCGCCCTTGTAAACTTGCTAGTTATTGTTGTATTCAAAAAGCTACAGAATGAACAAATACAGAACTTGTACAGGGGCCTTCTTGTAAATCAACAGTTTCAATTCCAAAGAATATAGGCTTGTAGGCGACCAAGGGACTTGTATTATTTCTCTAAGTAGGATTCCAGAATTATTCCCCAGTAATTCTGAAAGGTGTTGTTAAACAGAAAATGAACTAGACCAGAAGCAATGGAAACACAGCCCCATTCTGTCATTAACTCAATGTGTGACCTTCTTTTCCTTACCTGAAAAGTTAGAGAACTGAATGAGACTGTCTCAAGTAAAAAGGCCTTTCCAGCTCCAAAAACCTATTAGACTATAATCCCAATGAGCAGGCTACAAATTCAATAATGACTGAAGCACTAGGCAGCAAAAGTGATCACCATTCACGCTTGCATTATTCTGAGTTCTGCATACATTTCTAAGTCAGCGTCAACTGACTAGAATCACAATTTGTGAAGAAGCAAAAAGCCGCATTTCAGAATCTGCCAAGAGACTGTTTGGTTTCTTTGTTCCAGGTTCCAGCTGGCAAAGATACTACTCAGATCATCAACTCTGAAGGGCTTCCTGCCAAAACTTCAGATCCAAATCCCAGGCAGTTCTGTGGTCCTTTAGGGTTGATTACAAACCCGATGGGAAAGATAGGAGGGCCCAAAGACTGAAAGACAGGATGAAGCTTTAGGTGAGAGAAGACCAAATCTGAAGTAGAATAAATCAAGTGCTAGTATACTCGCAATGAGAGAAAAATCTTAACCCCCTCAACATTATCAGCTTTAGCCCATTCAAGTTTACCACCCTTAAGACTGAAATTTCAAAAACAATGCGTTCACTGATTCAGCAAGCATTTGTAAGGTGAGTGCTGTGGAGACCAAAACTAGGTCCCTTCCCCTCCCCTCCCCTGCCCTCCCTGAGTTGCTCAAGCAGTTGGCTCGGGAGGCTAGATAAATGGTGTGTAAGACATGTCACAGAGCATGGAAGAGAAGATCAGACACTGATTCTGGAGAAAGCCGAGTTTCAAGCTTGTAGAGTGACCAGGAAATGGGGGAGGGGTGCCGTTTCAGGTTGGTGGCTACGTGATGCTGCACATGTGGCTGACTTTGAAAGGACTGAGTTGTAAGATTTGGAGACCAGGCAAAGGGTAAAACAAGTACCAGATAAAACAGGCCTTACAACGCCAAGAACTGCAGAGTCAATGGGAAGACACTAAAATATGTTAGACAAATAACATAATCAGAATTAATTCTGAAGACTGTAATGTGGAAGATGGGCTTAAGGCAGGGAGCTCGGTTAGAAATTAAAGGGGGTGAAGGGAGGAGTTGAAGATGGCTCTTAGGCTTCTGAATTGGGGTACAAAGTGAAAAAAAAAAAAAAAAACAACAGGAAAAGACTACAAATGCAGCTAAGATGCTTATTTACAGTGCCTGTGGACTAACAGCAGAGATATCGTCAGTAGGCAGCTGGATGGATATACAGAATGAATCAAGACAGAGATCTGAGTAGATGTGGACCTAAGAGTAATCAGCAAGATAAAACACCGAAGCCAAGAGAAAAGATCCACTTACCAAAGGACTAAGATGACCCTGCAGACTACAAATATTTTAGGAGGAAAAAGAGAAGAACCAAATGAACTTCAGGAGCCAGTGAGGACTCCTGAAAATCAATGGGGCTAATACAAAACATCAATTACTGAGCAGTGAATATGCTTAAACAAAATACAAAAACTGAAGCTCTCTCAGTTTTTGAGATCAACACACCTTATTCATCTGACAACATAAAAGTATAAAATTTCTGGGGCTGGGGCAGTAGCACAGTGGGTTAAACTGACACCCACATCTCATATGGCAGTGCCAGTTCAAGCCCCAGATATTCTGCTTCCAGTTCAACTTCCTGCTAATGCGTCCTGAAAGGCAGCAATGATGACTCAAGTGCTAGGTCCCTGCCACCCCCGCAGAAGACACAGTTCAAGCTCCCGGCTTCAGCTTGCCCAGCCTTGGCTGTTGTGGACATTTGGGAAAAGAACCAGTAGACTGAAGATCTCTTTCACTCTAGCTCTCACCATGCCTTCCAAGTGCATGACAATAAACATTAAAAAAAAAAAAAATCCAAAAAACTGTTTGACAGTTAAATACTGAATATACACCTAAAATGCTACCTTAAACAGCACGCTGGCGCTCTTTCCTGGTCTCCCATTAGGAAAGTCAAGTAGTTGGGGCCAGCGCTGTGTCGTAGTAGATTAAGCATCTGCATACACGCTGGCATCCCATGTGGGTGCTGGTTCAAGTCCTGGTTGCTCCACTTCCGATCCACCTCCCTGCTGATGGCTTGGGAAAGCGGTAGAAGATGGCCCAAGTCCTTGGGTCCCTGCACCCACATTGGAGATCTGAAACAAGCTCCTGGCTTTGGCCTGGCCCAGCCCTGGCTGTTGTGGCCATGAATGAACCAGCAGATGTGTCTGTAACTATGCCTCTCAAGTAAATAAATAAATAAATCTTAAAAAAAAAAAAAAAAGAAAAGAAAAAGGAAGTCGAGTAGTGAAAGGACGCAGAACATTCTGGTGCTCTGCAAGCACACCGGGAGCACGGCTGCTACACGGAACTGCCTCTGATTCCTTCTGTACTCCAAAGCGATGTGTTTTGTTTGGCTTTGCTCCAACCAAAATAGAAAGCAAGATCACATATTGATGTGAGGTTGAGCCAGGAACTTAAGGAGAAGTACAGCTTGAGTTTGAGTGAATAAAACAGACGCCCCCGACCCCTTAGTAAACTTCCAATAAAACATTTAATTTCAAATTCTGCTCACTGCTACACAAAGGTTGGCAAACAGAGAGAGCAGTATATGTGTTTAAAATAATTTACCTGTATTTATTTGGGTCATCACTTAAATTCTCAAAATGGAGATTTCCAGAACGCAGTAGAAAAAGACCAATTTAAACCAGATGAAAAGAGGTCCTACAGCTTCAAGACTTCACAAACACAAGACTTCACAAATAAGAACGCAGCAACCACAGGACCAAAGTCCCAACAGAAATTAAGTACATTTAGCATCCAACACTCCACCATACTCAAAATCAGTTAAATTTACAAATACTGTATGTGTGTGTGTGTCTGCCTTTCAAATAATTAAAAATGGGGGTGGGGGAGCAGGCATTTGGCACGGAGGTTAAGCAGCTGCTCTGGAAGCCACCTGCCACACTGGAGTATCTGGCTAAGCTCTGGCTCCTCTGCTTCTCATTGGTTTCTTGCTTATGTACACCCAGAGAGAGAGTAAACGGTGGCCTGAAAAACTGGGCCCCCGACACTTATGTGGGATACCCACACTGGGTTCAGGGTTCCAGGCTTGGCCTGGCCCATCTCTGGCTGTTGTAGGCATCTAGGGAGTAAAACAGAAGAAGAAAGTGTTCTCTCTTGCCCTCCCATAAAAAAGCAACAAAAATAAATCAAAACAAAAGATGTTGGGGGGGACAGAAATAGAAGCTAATCAACATGACTATATTACAAATGAGTAACATGACCAAACTGAAGAAGGCAGGAAATACAGACTAACTTTTCTATAAATTTAATATTTCAAAATAAAAAGTTTAAAGAGGAATGCTACAAAGGCATATGATAAAATGCAGAAACATATACACCAACTCTCTTTTTAAAATGAACATGTTTGGGGCCAACGCTGTGGCATATCAGGTAAAGCCACCACCTACAACACCGACATCACACATGGGTACTGGTTTGTGTCCCCGCTGCTCCACTTTCCAACTGAGCTCCCTGCTAATGGCCTGGGAAGCAGCAGAGGATGGCCGAAGTGCTTGGGCCCCTGCTACCCACGTAGGAGACCTGGATGAAGCTCCGAGCTCCTGGCTCCTGGCTTCTACCTGGCTATTGTAGTCATCTGGGAAGTAAACCAATGGATAGAAGATCTGTCTTTGTCTCTCGTCTCTCCTCTCTATCTGTAACTATTTTCAAAATAAATAAACAAATCCTTAAAAAAAAAAAAAACATGTTTATATATTCAGAGGAAAAAAAGATTGAGTCGTTTATTTTAGACTTATAAATTTATAATGAACACAAACTCATAATTCTTGAAAAGTGGTGGGGTGGCACCATGGCGCAGTGGGTTAATCCACCACCTGTGGCGCCGGCATCCTATATGGGCACCAGTTCTAGTCCGGGCTGCTCCTCTTCCAATCCAGCTCTCTGCTGTGGCCTGGGAAGGCAGCAGCAGATGGCCCAAGTGCTTGGGCCCCTGCACCTGCATGGGAGACCTGGAGGAAGCTCCTGGCACCTGGCTTTGGATTAGCGCAGCTCAAGCAATTGCCACCATCTAGGGACTGAACCAGCACATTTCTCTCTCTCTCTGCCTCTGCCTATCTGTGACTCTGCCTTTCAAATAAATAAATAAATCTTTATTAAAAAAAAAAAAAAAGAAAGAAAGAAAGAAAGTAAGTTACCATTTTTTAAAAAGCAAGCAAGAAGCAGGCAAACATGACTTACGCTGTTCAGTCAAGACAGGCTTACCCCTTTAACGCAGTGACTGGAAGCCCAAAGCCACGGGACCTCCTTGGCCACTGGCACGTTCCTTCCCTAAGCTGGGGTTTTCACTCTGTACGTTCATTCATCTGGAGATGCCTATGATTTGTTACTTCAATGTATTATGCCATCAAATAAAGTCAAAATAAAGTAACTGGACGTTACGATTTTAAGTCTCCTCAATCCAATGGCCTGAAATACATCAAACACACTTCCATACATCCAGTTACTCATTTAAAAAAATTATAAGCACTGACAGAAAGTATTACAGTGGTCTGAAAAACTAACACATATAGGAAAAAAACAGAATATTTATTCTGCCTTGACTATACAAACAGTACCATTGGGTAACCAAACAGTAAATGAAAGGAAGTTTCTCCTTTCTTAAGCATTTCAACTAATAAATGAAGGAATAATAAAGCTTAAATGTAATTTTTGCAATACCTAGTAAATTAAGGAATCTACACATTAATCAGCATTAACAAAATTTTAGAAACAAAAAGCCCCTGCAACCAATGGCACTTATGATGAAGTAGTCGTCCACTTGATCTTAGCCAATAGGCCAAAAAGCGATTATGAAGTAGCCTTATAAAAATAAACCAAAAAAAAAAGAGTCAAATCTGAATCTCTGAATCTAATCAAGTACCTAGGTCTGTGCTGCTCAATACAGTTGCTAGTAGCCATAACTGAAATTTGCTAAATGTGCAAAATATATCTAAGATGGATTTCAATGACTTACTATGGAAAAATATATATTATCAATATAATTTTGTATCATTAAATGCTAAAATATACTATTTGGGATATATTTACTCAATATTAACATTATCTGAAAAAGCTTTTTGATGTGGCTACTAGAAAATTTTAAATTACATATGTGGTATTCCTGTTAGAACTGCTATAGTTCCAATTACCAAGTTGGAGGAAATATAGAGGGCTGAGCACCGCTGTAACATCACAGAGGGAAAGCACCAAAAGCCAGACCAAAAAATTCTACAGGACAAACAATTCTATTCTTCAACCAAAGAAAGTGCAATGGAAGGGGAAGAGAAAGAAAGAAGCACAAGGGAGCCTTACTTGTCCAGGAGATGTAAAAAGACACATCAGACAATCACTATGAGAAGACCTCAACTGGATTCTGACTTTTTCAAAAAATATTTAAGAAGGAGAACTGATAGTCAAGACAATTAGAAAATACTAAATATACAGCTACTCTTCTGTTTTAGAAGTACTCAAATACTCATAGATGAACAGATGTCTGGCACTTGCTTTAAATAACAGGGAAAGGAAGGAACAATGAATACAAGTACAGATGAACAAGACTGGCCGTAAGTGGACAACTATACTGACTGATAGTAACAACAGGTTCCGTAGGCTCAGCACTAACTTTCATATGGATTTGAAATGTTTCCACTTGAGAACAGTAGCCTGAAGGAACTAGAAATTAATCGCTAATCCAGCCAGGGATGGAGGTAGGAAGTTTTCCAGACAGAATGAGAAATTCAACAGCCCTGTGGTAGCGATGAGCATACCACCTTTTTTTGAATAATGTTTGAGGGGCCAACACTGTGGTGTAGCGAGTAAAGCTGCCGCCGCAGCCACCTGCAGTGCCAGCATCCCCTCTGGCCCTGGTTCAAGTCCAGCTGCTCCAACTTCGATCCAGCTCTCTGTTATGGCCTGGGAAAACAGTGGAAGATGGCCCAAGTGTTTGGGCCCCTGCACCCATGTGGGAGACCCGGAAGAAGCTCCTGGCTCCTGGCTTCTGATCAACACAGCTCCGGAATTTGCAGCCATTTGAGGAGTGAACCAGTGGATGGAAGATCTTTCTCTGTCTCTGCCTTTTTAAATAAATAAATCTTAAATAACGTTTGAAAGTTTACTGTGCACTAGACACTGTGTTAAGCTCTGCAAATAACCAGACACAAATATGCTCTTTGTTCTCATGAAGCTTATAGTCCAGCGGGAGAATCAGCGAAAACATTTCACAACTACATATTAAATCTAATGCTTAAATAAGTATCTGAAGGAAAAACAAAATACAGCCTACTAAGGGTACTCAAACAGGAAGCTGGCAGGAAGCACTGTACCTGTCAGGGAATAAAGGAGGGGAAAGCATGTCTTCAGAACAGTGAGGGACAGAAACATCCAGGATGAGACTAGAGGGGCAGGCGAGGGCCAGATCACTCTAGGAGCTGACTGGTCGTATCAGGAATTTTGACCTACTTTTAAGGCAGTATGAAGCCTTGGAATCTTAGCATGCTTTTGCCCATGTGGTGTGTAGTGAGGGAGCAGGGAAGAAACTAATCAAACTTGGATTTTGAAAAGATTATTTTAGGAAAACAGATTGTAAGAAGAGGAGTATGTTACTACTTAGGAGGCTATTCCAGGAATCCAGAGACAAGGTTTGTGTGTTGGGAGTGTAAATGGCACAAAGTGTAGATGGTACAAACAGAAACATCTGAGATGCTCGGCAGGTACAAAAGGGGCAGAACTTGTGGACCAGTCACTAACCACATCAGGTGGATGTCCAAATTGCAAAGTTCATGGGCCATGGAGTAGTCTTTAATCCTTACTGTCCATTTCATTACATCAAAGACTGTATCTGTTACTTAATGCCACTGTAATACATTTTTCAAAAGCATCTTGGGAGACCAAGGACCTTCTCTGAAATTGTAAAATACCTTGCTAGGCTGAATCACCAACCTACAGGCCGATCTCTGTCCAGAAGTAAATTAACTAGAAAGGTAAATGTATGTATGCATCAGATGTATGCATTACAAAAAATAATCCCTAGGGGCCAGCACTGTGGCGTAGCAAGAAAAGCTGCCGCCTGCAATGCCAGCATCCTATATGGGTGCCAGTTCAAGTCCCAGCTGCTCCACTTCCTATCCAGCTCTCTGCAATGGCCTGGGAAAGCAGTAAAGGATGACCCAAGTCCTTGGGCCCTTGCACCTGCCTGGGAGATCCGGAGGAGGCTCCTGGCTCCTGGCTTCAGATCGGCACAGTTCTGGCCATTGCGGCCAGATGGGGAGTGAACGAGCAGCTGGAAGACCTCTCTCTCTGCCTCTTCTTCTCTCTGTGTAACTCTTTCAAATAAATAAATAAATCTTTAAAACAAAATCCTATAGAACTGTTCTCTGATACTAGATGGTATTTACTTAAGATGTTTTTAAAAGACAAAGCTAACATAATAGCATACTATGTGCTAGCCACTGTGCTGACATGGATACTGGTTGCTTTTTTTTTTTCTTTTTTTAACAGATGTGAAAACAGTAATAAAGTGACCCTGGATTCAGTTTTCAGAGTTTAAACGCATATAGTTTAAGTCACAAAAACTTACAGTTATTCAATTATTGCAGGCTTTTTCCTTTTTTATGATTTTTATTTATGGGGTGGGGGTGGGGGCAGAGGACCCAGAGACAGAGATCTTCGATCAGCTGGTTTACTCCCCAAATGCCCACAAGTCTCAGTGGAAGACATGAACTGCAACTCCAACAGGGTCTGCCATGTGTGGTCCAAGCACTTGAGCCATCCTCCACTGCTCTTCCAAGCATGTGAGCAGGGAACTGGATCGGAAGCAGAGTAGCCACCAGTGCTCCAATATGCAATGCCAGCACTGCAAACGACAGCTTACCCCACTGCACGTAATGCTGGCCCCTCGGTTCTTATTGTTATTTTCCCTGCCTGTGCAGAATCTGGCCTGCTGACAGGCAGACATTGTTTACATAGGTGTTCACTGTATAACAATTCATTAATGTATACTTGGCTTTATGCACTAGTACATATATGCACTATATTTCACAATTAAAAGCTATAAAATTAAATCAGCTGGCAGGACTTAAGTCAGAATAATTTATATAAAAATCCAGATTTACAACCTGTTTTGAAAAACTGGACGATCTGGCTTGTCTTCCTCTCTAACAACAATCAGCTGAGGCTGAGCAATAGCTGCTCCTGTAGACCAACCAGCGCTCTCGGCGGCACCCGAGCCAAGTGGTACCCTCTCTTGCACTTTCATGAATCATGCTGCTTGTCTGATCTAAGACTCCCCAAACGCCATGCCACACTCACCTACCTGACGCTCATTTAGAACACATGAATACAGGCATATGTATGAGTTACTAAGCACTGATAGATGTGTGATTAGTTGTAATGTGGAAATGTAACCTCAGATCTCTCACCTGTAAAGAGATTAACAGCAGCACCTAAACCAGCAGGATGAAATGGGATAACACACCCATGAAACACTCAGTTCAGTATCTGTCATAGAGCACTCAACACTAGAGGCGGAGTTTTTATCTTTGAAACACATTTCTCATATTTACAACTAGAATGTAATCTACTTGCCATGGCTACTATCTTCTGATCCCAGAGGGGATCCAGCATCAAAATATGGGCTAATACACATTTACTTAAATGCTCCAATATCTACCACTGTTAAAAATAAACTCAGTAAACAGGTCTTCCCAAGACCCTTCCCGTGACACTGCCAGAAAATATTTTCCACAATCGTATTGTACCGGACAGACTTTTTACTGTTGTCCAAAACATGAACTGATCCTGATGATGACGTTCGGTGGTCTGATGAGAGTCAAGTAAGTGGATGCCTCCTAAAACAACTCACTCAAGACTTCCTCGGTCATACAGCACCCTCAGATTAAGGCTCACATGAACAAAAGCAGCTCACTCACCGCCTTCTACACGGCTATTAGTACTCCAATGTCCAGCTAGTCGTGTTCATCTCGCTCCTGATCTCAGATATACGCAGTATTTTCAACCCAAGGCCACGAAACTCTAACTCAATGCTTTTTCCCACAGCCAACATGGCAGTAAGTCCTTATAAATGGAAAGCACAGTCATACAGCAAGAAAACGAAAACCAGTGAACTACAGTTATCTACAACACGGATCATCTTCCAAACAGAACGCTGAGCAAGACACACAACTGAACTCACACTACCAAGACACACAACTGAACTCACACTACACTGCCTGTGTAAGGTTCTGAGATGGGCAAAAACACAGTGTAAACAGAATGCGTAAGTGGGTGGTAAAAGTATAAGAAAAACTAGAAAATAAGAACTACAGAACACAAGATAGAGATAATCTTTGGGAGAGGGAGGCCACACCCCAGAAACACGTTAGAGATTCTAGCACTCACTCTCACATAGAGTACTTGCTGCTGTCCACCCACACCACTAGAATGTGCTATTGGTAGGGATAAATGTTCACTGCTCTATCTCCAGTGCCCACAGCAGGCCCTGGTACAATGCAATAAATATCTGCTGAATGTTAAAAAACAATTTTACAAGTCCATTGTTACTAGTTTTTAGACCCTAAAAGTTACAGTAACAACTAGCATAGCGTCCATTTTCCATGTCAGTCTATTCAAGGAGCTCTAAGTATGTCAGGAAATTCCAATTCTTAATCTTTCTCTCCTGTTGAGATACTGGTACTAAACACATGTGGAAAACACTTACATGGATGTGTCCAGATTCAATCTGCACAAAGATAAAAAACCTAACTGGGAAAATGCAGGCTCTGTGTCACAGCAGGCCCATGCTCC
The DNA here is from genome assembly GCF_051225735.1 of Oryctolagus cuniculus. Taxonomy (NCBI): domain Eukaryota; kingdom Metazoa; phylum Chordata; class Mammalia; order Lagomorpha; family Leporidae; genus Oryctolagus; species Oryctolagus cuniculus. The sequence continues at coordinate 11,086,022 of NC_142878.1, read as the reverse complement.
AGACACAAGTCTCTTACAACGAAAAAAGCACACCAGAATGCATTACCACAGGATGTCCCAGAGTTTACTCCTATTCATTTCTTAAAAATACAACAGGGACCAGCGCTGTGGCACAGTGGGTTAACACCCTGGCCTGAAGCGCCAGCATCCCAAATGGGTGCCGGTTAGCATTCCGGCTGCTCTACTTCCAATCCGGCTCTCTGCTGTGGCCTGGGAAAGCAGTGGAAGATGGCCCAAGTCCTTGGGCCCCTGCGCCCGCGTGCGAGACTCAGCAGTGGCTCCTGGCTTCGGATAGGCACAGCTCCAGCCATTGCGGCCAACTGGGGAGTGAACTATCGGATGGAAGACCTCTCTATCTCTCTTTGCCTCTCCTTCTCTCTGTGAACCTCTGCCTTTCAAATAAATAAATAATCTTTTAAAAAAAAAGAATAAACGAAACTCCTTTGGTTCTTACAGAATCACAACTGATTACAGCAGAAAGCAGATGAACTATAAGCATCTAGAGAATAAGGACCCAAAACAAAATGTGCTCAATTCAAGTCTGTGCTAACAAAAAGAATTAAGCATTACTGGTATCCACTTGAATTTTAAATTACAGACTGAATTTAGAGAGCCCATCTTCAGTTTAACTTGTAATATTCAGTCATGAGAAACTGTGGCCTTGTGCTGCAGCAGGGTCAAGCCGCTGCCTGAGTGCCATCTCAAGGCCCTGCTACTTCCAGGCTCCAGCCAGAGCGCCTGGGAGAGGCAGCGCACGGTAGCCCCAAGGACTTGGTCACTGCCACCCACGTGGCAGACTCAGCTGGAGTTCTGGGCTCTTGGTTTCACCCTGGCCCAGCCTGATTGTTGCAGGCATTGGGAGAAAAGTAAGCCAGTGGAAGAAAGATCTCCCCCCTCTCCCCTCTCTCTCTGTAACTCTGCCCTTCAGATAAATGAAGAACTCTGATGTTACTCTTACATCCCTGATTAGTATTCATAAAAAATAACATTAGTTTCTGTTTTCACCTCTTTTCTGAGAGCAAAGCAAACTAGAATGATTGAGGTTTTCCATCAGTCACCCACTACACAGTACTCTGCCAGCACCAACAGGTTGTGCTGATACAAGTGAAACAACACAAATAAATAAAACCTCTTTTGATCTACACCAAAGTAGGGCCACGAGCGTCCACCCTGGACACTACGCTTGGAGCTGCGCTTGGCGCTACATCTCACTCAGAATCTACTCTCACCCAATTTTTAAGCTATAAAATGAAAACTCCCTACCATACCACCATTTGTACACATGATTTCAAAAAGAATTTTGCATAAAAACAGATATCTTTTAATTCAATTTTCCACAAACTTTTTGAAGTGCCCTTCTACTTTTCATTATTAAGAATTTATCTGTTTTAGAAGGAATGGAAATAAGGCACCTGAAGGAGCAACCTGAAGCCATTCTCCTGGGCAATAAATAAATTAAGCACTAGGTCAGAGACAACAAAAGGCCTATTTGCTGGCTTACTCAGGAAATCCCAATGCCAATTTTAGATTAACTTTAAAACCTGGTGAACTATCCTAATGTCTGTTCCTTTCCATAAAATTAAAAGTTGTTAAAGTAATAAGGTGTTTAAAGACTGTCTTTCAAAACTCAGAAGCTCAAAACAAGTTCCAAATATTTTCAGATATAACTTTACATATAGATTTTAAATTATCTAACATTTGATCAAAAACAGTACCAATAAAAAATAACCGCTTACTTCATGAGTTTGTCCTCAGCTACAACAATGTTCTCTGGGGCCTTGGTGCTAACTGTGAATGTGTGCATATGTGGGTCTGGAAGCAGCCAGGGCTGAGCAGTCAGTGGGCGGTGACAATACACAGGAACTGAACACAGCCGGACTCCTGGTCTTTCAGTAGACTGAATTATCATACCAGAGACATGTCAAGAAACAGAATCACATTTCCAAAACGTTTATCAAAACCATTATTTTTAAAGACATTTTCCTTCACAGTATGGTAATCTATCTTATTTATACTCAGTTATATTTTAGAACTGTACTGAGTTTATATTTGGTCTCTAAATAGAAAAAGATTAAAGAGCAAGTAAAGTCAGAGCCAGAACACTGTTTCCAGGATTGAAAAAAAAAAAAACAAAACCACAGTGAAACTTCTCTATGCTATGCGTTTTCCTTCAAACCCACAGGAAGCAGCAGACAGACGGGTTTCAGCCTCACCACTGACCACTGACGGGGACGGCTGACCTCCCCCAACTCACTGACACCAATCGATGGGTGCGGAGAATCTTCCTTAAATTTAACATCAAAGTTTAGTGTGCAAGGTCCTAACATGAAAGCAACAGTTTTAGAAAAGGGAGAAAAAAGAAAAGAGGGTCTTTTCCTAATACTGCAGGGCAATCTGTGCCAGTATATAATCCAGGAGAAAAAGCATTGTATAATTTGATAAATAACTGTCATATGAAGCTGTACTAAAACAAGCTTAAGAACTGTAAAATGTGGTTAGTATTATCAGCTAACTACATAAAGTTTCAACCACGAGTGCTGACAATGCCAATACACCAGCAAAAATCGAAACCCTTTTCCTAAAATCTATAAATCCTAGTGAAAAATATGTGTTGTACAAACTGAGCCGCCCAGAAAGCTATTAGTATATTGAAAATCACTCAAAGTCGCAAACACAATGAAGTGAACTCTCAGTGAGTTATTTCACTTTTAAAGCATTGTTGTGGCCGGCGCCCTGGCTCACTAGGCTAATCCTCCGACTGCGGCGCCGGCACCCTGGGGTTCTAGTCCCGGTTGGGGCTCCGGATTCTGTCCGGTTGCTCCTCTTCCAGGCCAGCTCTCTGCTGTGGCCCGGGAAGGCAGTGGAGGATGGCCCAAGTGCTTGGGCTCTGCACCTGCATGGGAGACCAGGAGGAAGCACCTGGCTCCTGGCTTCGGATCAGCGCGCCGGCTGGCCGCAGCGCCCATTTGGGGGGGTCAACCAATGGAACAAAAAAAAAAAAAGTATTGTTACAGCACATACGTACTGATGTAAGTACCAAAATTAAAATGACCCTGCAACAATCACTCAGAAAACAGTATCCACAGTATCCTCTATAAAGACTTATCATGTAATTAGCTTTGTTCATTAGCTTAACTGTTTTCCACAGTTAAGCTATTTTCCAAAAATTTTCAGCCAGGGCCAGAACTTGGCAGTGATCAGGTGCCACGTGGTATCCCCACGTCCCACATGGGAGTGCTGCTTCACATTTCAGGTCCTGCTATGGCACATGCTGGGAGGCTGTAGAGATGGCTGGGGTGCCTGGGTCCCTGCCACACAGGTGGGGGACCTGGACTGCACTCCTGGCTTTGCAGCCATTTGGGGAGTGAGCCAGCAGATGGAAGGTTTCTCCCTGTCCCCTTCTGTCTCTGCATTTTAAATAAAATGAAAATAAAAGGTTTTTTAGAAATTTGTTTCAGCTATTTTAAAAAGACCACTGTGCTTCACTTGACAAAATAATTCAATTCCTGAGACTAGTGTCAATCAATGATGTAATGGTAAAATCCAGTGGAGATAATTTTCACACTAACCTACAGTACAATTTCAGAGAGCGCTACAGGGGTAAAAACTACTATCCCTGAGACACAGAAAACATCTACGTATGCAGAAATATCTAATAAGCATATATATCTAGTAATAAGCAATAATAAGCAATATCTAATAAGCATACCTAAAAGCACAACCCTAAATTAAATTTACTGCTTCCTCCAAAGTGAAACAGCTTGAAAACCCAGAAGCCCTTCAATTTCCTTCAGCCACTTTCTGTGACTCAACCAATGAAAATGTTCCTATTCACCCCATTTCCTACTGAACACTCTTCGGTAAGGCAGAGAACCACTTTAAAATTCCTGTTTTCAACTTTCAAATAATTTTATATCAAGTTCCTTACGAAACAAAATTCTAAATGCAAATTCAGGTGTATATCACATATAAAACCTTTTTCCCCCATTATTACTTCCTAATATTAGGCTCAAAGAAAATCTTTCCAAAGCAGGTACATTTTTTTACAAAGTAACCAACATTTTCTCATAGTATTTTATGATTCCCTTTACTTATTTCTCTTTTTCGAACATTCGCTTTGATTTTTTGGCATAGGAGGCAGAAAATTATTATTTTATAAAATAGACAGCCAACAGTCTTAGTATTGTTTACTTAGTACCTCACTTCTCTCTCCAATGATCTCCACTTATTTTGATTCATATATTCACAAAGTTCCTCCTGCTGGCTTGACAAACTTAGGCAAGTTACTCTACCTCTGTGTTCAATTTCTTCTCCTCACAGAACAGAGAACAGGGATCGATCCACAGGATTACTGTGGAATTAAATGAACTGACTGGGCACTGAGGGCCATTCGGGAATCACATTGAGCACTGAGGACAACGAGCGCGTAACTGTGCAGATCTTTCTGGACTCTGCGTTCCTCTGTCCCTGAGCTGATACACGACTTGCATTCATAACAAATTAGGTTTCCTGAAAGGACCTTTTTTCCCCAATATTCCGTGGCTATCATTCATTTATCAGATACGCTTGCTTATCAATACATCAGGTTTTCTACAGTACAACATTAGAATTCCATTTGTAACTATTGTATTTATATATCAACTCAAGGAAGACTGGCAAATGCTACAATATTGACTCTCCTCCAGAAAGTATACTGTTTCATTTCATTCAGAATTCACATCCTTCATCAAGTCTCAAGCACCAACATCTGTCACGTGGATGCCTGGGTACACTCTTCTTGGAGAAAGACTTAGTGATGTGTATCAAAAGTTTGATTTACATACCTGTTGACTTAGCAATTCCATTTTGAAGAATCTGACACATAGTAACATACAGGTGCACAGAAATGTGCCAATAAGGCTGCTTATGGTGACAGCCGAACTCTGGAGACTTTGATCTAAAGTATAGCACATTCCTGGGATGGAAAACTAGTCAACCATCACCAAGAATATAGAATTGGAAGCACTGGCTTAGACATGAGTTCTACAAACTGTAAACACTAAGAACGAAAAAGCAAGCAGTAAAATTAAAGTCTTTAAATTTTTTTGGCAACTCTGGGGTGGGGAAAACCAAAGCATCCTCTGCATTTAAGGCAGCACCTGACTCTTAGGAAACACGAAAATCCTTCAAGACTTTAAAGGACACTCGAGAAAGCGGCTAGGCAGCTGGCCATCATTCCCTTTCACATATGTGCTGATGGCTTACCTTGCTTTAGGAAAGATTTCGAGGTGGCCCCATAAAATACGGCATTTTTAAAAATAAGCTGTCAACTCCCATCTCACCCGTACATGCCTACAAATGCTAACACCCCTATACCGTAATATTGAACAAGTAACGCTTGTCAAAATGCCACAAAATCTCAATCATCACACTTGAGGAGGAAAAGGACTCCCAAGTCACCGCACCACCGCGAGCTACAGAAAATCTACTTCTCTCCACGCTGAGATAGCCTCTAACACGGTGCTGCGGGGCCTGTGCGCCGGGGCCACCCTTCAGGACGACGTGACAGACATTCTGCGCGAGACGGAAACAGAGCCCCCCTCCTCGCGGGAGAGGAAGTTCCAGAAAAGGTAAATCACACAGACTGAACTCAAAAACAAGCCAAGGGCCGCCCTCAAAGCCCAGCTCTCCGGACCTACCCTCAGCTTGTGTTTCATCAACAGGAGGTCCAGCTCTCTCTTAAAGAAACACCACGATCCTTGAAGGAATCTACCTGCTGCCACCCAGAGTAACTGCAGAAGCCAAGGTCCCGAGACAGAGTTCAGACACTGCAGGGCCGCGTGCTACCTGCGCCCAGGTGCTAGCAACACACACTTGGGAGAGAAAACCAGACGCCTAACACCACGGCCGGGCCTGCGGGCCCCCACCCGGGCTGCGAAGCGATTTTTCTAAGGGGGAGAGTCCTACTCTTCCCATTTCCGTCCTCCTGTCCCTGTGGGCGAAGAGCAAGTGCTACCTTATGATGGGGAGAGACAGAGACAGAGAGAGAGACAGGGAGAGAGACAGGGAGAGAGACGCTGTCTACAGTGCACAAAAGGGGAGCGCATTCCGACCTGGCTTTGGGGAATCGCAGCTTTTTAACGTAATTTACAAGTTGGTTTCGGAGCAAGAGGCACATTTCAACGTGCACGGGGCAAGCGTCCACTTCCCCGTGGCCCTACAGGTCGGCACTGATCTTTCAGGCTTCCTCGCCCTATTTATTTGTGGAGACACTTTGTGCTACTTCTAAAACCTGACCTCCAATCATTAAGGAGTATTATCAGGTCAATTTTCCCCAAGTTACCTTAGATAAACAATCCAGCAAGGAGCAAAAAAAAAAAAAAAAAAAAAAAAAAAAATCCGCCCAGCTCCTCCCGGGCTGAGTGTTTTGCTGTCTCAGTGCCTTATCGCTGTCGCCCGCATACCGCAGCGAGTGACATCAGACCGAAACTACACGGTTTCGCCGGGGACCGGGCACTGCCCCGGGACGCGCGGCAGGTGGATCCCCAAACCCCGACCTCCCCGCCGCAGGAGACCCGCACCCGGCGCCGCGAGCAGCCGCGCGGGACCTGTTGCGCGCCCCCACCCGCCGACGCCCGAGCCCGGCACCGGCCCCGGCGCCGCCAGCGATGCACCTGCCCGGCTCGGCTCGGCGCGCCCCGGCCCGCGGGCTCCGAGCGGCCCCCGCGCCCGCCTGCCGGCCCGGCCCGCCGCCCCCGGCGCCCGCCTGCGGGGGAGGGCGGGGCGTAAGCCGGCGCCGGCGGGCGGGCGGCAGCGCTCGGCCCGGCTCTGCCCGGCCCGGCCCGGCCCCGGCGGCCGCGCTCACCTTGGCGGCCGCCACTCTGGCGGACATCTTGTCTCTCTCCCGCGCCGCGCGAGGCTCCTCGGACCCGAAACTCCGCGCCGCCCGCGCTCCTCACGCCACAGCCCAAATAAACATCTCCCGAGAGCGAGCGGGGCGGCGGCAGGGGCGGCCGGAAAGGCCCGGCCCACGGGGAGGGGATTCAACTCGGACAAAAGTCCGGGAAGCGCACGCCCCGCCCGGGTCTTCGCGGCGGGGCGCGCCCGGCCGGCGCCTCCCTCAGAGCGCGGCCACTCGCTCGGCCGCCCGGAGCCCTGGCCGCCCGGCCGCGCCGGCCCCCCGGCAGCCCCCGGAGCCCCCCGCCGCGCCCGCGGGCCTCTCCGAGTCTCCTCAGGAGCCGGCTTCCGCACCTAACTTCCCCGGAACGGGAGGCCGGGAAGGGACGCGGCGCCGGCGGGCTGAGCCAGCGCCGGCAACTCTGAGCGGCCACGCAAACCTGCCGGCCCGGCCCACTGAGCATGCCCGGCCGGGAGGGGGCGGGGCGAGCGGCGGGGGCGGGGCCGCGGCGGGGGCGGGGGCGGGGCGAGCTCCGGGGGCGGGGCCCCGGCCCCGGGTGCGACCCCGGGCGCCGCTTTTCCCAAGTAACTCGGAAAACGGTTTCCGCTGCTTGGCGAATGTCGTGCGCAGCCCAGCAGGATTCGCCCCGAGCCGAGAGCCTGCCTGTGATGGCCGCGGCTACCTCGACTTGCTGCAGAGCCGAGCCCTCTGGCCGCGCCGCCGGACCCCGGGCCGCTGCCCCCTGCACCCGGCGGGCCTCCCTGGGGCCGTCGCCGCGAGGAGGACGGAACGCGTCCCGGCTGTGTTCCCGGAAGGCCTGGGCCACGCCGACTGCCCCAGCTGGAAGTGGTGCCCGGGTCCGAGAAGCAGCAGCCCTGGCCCAGCCCGCAGGGGGTCCCCAGATGCCTCCTCCTCCTCCCCACGCCCGGACGGGGATGTCCGCGGAGCGTCGTGCCCGGCCGTGCGGCCGCACGAGGAGGAGGGGCAGGCTCCGGCTCGGGCCGCCTGCACTGCCAAGCCCCGTCCCCCGCGTCCAGCACAGCGGGCCCGGGCCGGGTCAGAAGCCCCCCGGCAGCCTCTTGCCGAAGTGGGAGCATCGCAGATGTGGGAAATTCTTAGTACCGCCAAATGGTCACCCCCTGACGGCCGTCGGGGAGCAACCACAGGCGTGGAGAACAGCACAGACGCCAGCTGTAGAAAGAGCAAACCTGGCCAAGAGGCGGCCACCGGGTGCACGCTTATCCAAGGGAGCAGAAAGTACAGCAGCGATCATTTTGCCACCCAACGTTACCTGAACGAGGAGAGGAAACCGCATTCTACAAATCCAGCGCCGGTTCTCCCCACCCGGCCCCGGGGGGAAAATGGTCGCAGGCGTTCTTGTATTTAAAGTCACTCTGTGCATTACTGAAGTATTTGTTGAGGAGTTGTGATTACAACGTCTTATGAGCAAATGCCATTCTAAGAACTAAAGGGAGTATTAAAAAAAAAAGTGGTCATGGGGGGCAGAATATCAGCCTGGCAGTTAAGAAACCAGTTAGGGCACCTGTGACCCGCATCAGAGGAGCTGGCTGGGGGCCTAGCTCCTGACTGCAGCTGTGGGAGGCGGTGGGGAGGGCACAAGCAGTTGGGTTCCTGCCCCCACCCTGGGAAACTGGGACTGAGCTCCTGGCTTCTGGCTTCAGCCTGGTCCAGCCCCAAACACTGTGGGCATTTGGAGAGTGAGCCGCGAGAGGGGAATGCTCTCCTGATACCTCTTCTCTCCCTCTGCGTCTCAAAAAAAAAAATAATAATAAAATAAAAATAAATTAAAAAAAACGGAAATGAAAGGTGGTCCAGGAAGACCTTTCGCATGGTCTTTACCGCGTAATAAGAGGCTCAGTTTGCCCAAGAACGGCCTAGAATGGGGCTCACCGCACACTGCAGACAGCCCTCCAGTCCCAGGACACCTGTCACTTTCACATCAAGTCTCCCCGGACAGTGGAGATGCTGGGTTACAGCAGTCCGTCACAGCTCTAACACCTGGTCGCAGTTTCCCTTTGCCGTGGTTTAAAACCAAGTGAATCCACACAAGAATACTTCACTTTGAGAATCCCATGCTTTAGAATTACGTTAGGAGCCAGTGTTGTGGCACAGCGGGTTAAGCCACCATCTACAATAGAAGGCATCCCATATTATAGTCCTGGCTGCTCCACTCCCAATTCAGCTTCCTGCTGCTACGCCTGCAGAAGATGGCCCAAGGATGTGGGCCCCTGCCATCCACGTGGGAGACTCGGATGGAGTTCTTGGCTTCAGCCTGTCCCAGCCCTGGCCATTGTAGCCATTAGGAGAGTGAAACAACAGATGGGAGACCTCTCTGTCTCTGTTTCTGTCTCTCTGTTTCTCTCTCTGCAACTGCCTTTCAAATAAATAAATCTTTAAAAAAAATTACAATAATAGATATTTTAATGAATAATACGATCCCTTTTAAAAATTTCAGTGATATTTTAACATCTAAATTAAATCATATAAAGTATGTTTTATGTATCACCTTTTCTACAGATATTTGAGAAAGTTTTTGCATTTGTAAAAGTATATGCATTTTTAAAGAATTAAAAATGTAGCTCCATTCTTATAAGAGTTTATTTTTGGTAAGAGGCTTTGATAAGGAAGTGGGAAGTATAAAGCATAATGTCAGAAACACCCCTTTTAACAGAAGTTTAATCAAACACCAGAACGTGTTCAAGTTACACTACAGTGTTCATATTTGCATATGAACATGGTCACAGCTAACTCACATCATGAGAAGAAACAAAATGCATGTAAATTGGAGATTCTTAAAGTTTAACCAAGAATCTCGGTTGTACAGAGTTAACTTACTTCTGATCATCTAATGCAACTGAACAGGAAACTAAGAAACCACAACACTCACAGCGACAACTTCCTGTGGGATTCTTGGTGTCTGCGGCTCAGAGTAAAAAAAGGGAAATCTTAGTAAATCTTAGCACCACCTATTGAAACAACCCTGACCAAAAGAACTACTGTAGAAGCATGACACTTTATATATATATATAAATATATACATTCATAAATATGTATACATACATATTTCTGTTACAGAAAAGGTCCTTAGAAAACCATGGTGCTGAGGCTGGTGCTGTGACATAGCAGGTAAAGCCACTGCCTGCAGTGCCGGCATCCCATGTGGGTGCCGGATTCTAGTCCCAGCAGCTCCACTTCCGATCCAGCTCTCTGCTATGGCCTGGGAAAGCAGTGGAAGATGGCCCAAGTGCTTGGGCCTCTGCACCCACGTGGGAGACCCAGAACAAGCTCCTGGCTCCTGGCATCAGATCAGCCTCTCTCTCTGCCTGTGCCTCTCTGTTACTCTGCCTTTCAAATAAATTAATCTTTAAAAAAAAGAAAAAAGAAAAAGAAAACCATGGTGCTATTTTTGAGATAAGCTGTGCATAGGGGATATATCATGGCACTACAGCACAGAGTGAGACAGTCTTGATAATGCCATAGACAAGAACATACAAAACACCATTCGTAGACCATTATCAAGGCATTGTAACCACAGCAAAACATAAGTAATCCTAGGCTCATTCCTAAGTCATATCATATAAGATTTGACAAAGTCTGAATTGTCCTCAGCCAATGAATTCATAATAATAAATATGAAGTAAGGAAGAACCTTTTAAGACTCATAAAGTTTCCAGATTTCAAAATCCAGTAAGATTTAAAGAAAAAGAAGACTTTAGGCATGCAATATCAAATTGCCAACATTTTATCTTATTGTGCAAAGTAAAAACCTTTTAAAACAAACATTATTCTCCATTTTTTTAAAAAGCACATTTAATATGAATAACAAGTCATTTTTCATTCAGTTGAGAATAAAGCACCATCTCTCCTAAAGAGAACTCCTCCTGTGGGGCCAGCCTTCTGTGACTGAGGCCAGGGGGAGCGCTTGCTTGTTGGGGTCCTGAGTCTCATGCAAGCAGACAGATGACAAGCTCCATAAATCCCCGAGTGTCTCTGACTCATCCTGAAGCCATCTGCCCTCCACTCTTCACAGCAGCTACTCTGCATCCTATGCATTCTGAGGGTCCCTCAAAGACCTTCTTCCTCAGCCCAAGGAACAGCTCTTCCCAGAACCCACAGAGAAACTGGAGATCAAGGAATGGCAACACTGTTCCCTTCCTGCCTGAACACTGAGGAGCCCGAGCCCTCGAGTGAGAGAGCATTGCTTCCCTTCTGTTTCCCGCCCCCGGATGTTGAATCCCAGCTGACCCCCTCAGCTGTGAGCCCTCTCCCCATCATCTCCATCGTCTCCTACGCTGCAGAATTCCACCTTGCAGGACTCAAGCTTCCAGAGTGGTTAAGATGCCGCTTGAGACGCTCACATCCCAAATCTGAGCGCCTGGGCTTCAGTCTCGGCTCTGCTTCCCGTTCCGGCTTCGGACTAACGCCCACCCTGTGAGGCAGCAGGGGACAGTTCCAGTACTTGGATCCCTGCCACCCACGGGGGAGACCAGGATGAGCTCCTGGGCTCCCGATTTACTTCCTAGCCCAGATTCTGCTGTGTAGCCAACCGAGGAGTGAACAAGCAGATGGGAAGAATCAACCTTTCTCTCTCTCTCTCTCTCTCTCTCTCTGCCTTTTAAAAAGTCAATTTTTAAAAAAGAATTAAAGCCGGCACCGCGGCTCACTAGGCTAATCTGCTGCCTTGTGGCACCGGCACACTGGGTTCTAGTCCCGGTCAGGGCGCCGGATTCTGTCCTGGTTGCCCCTCTTCCAGGCCAGCTCTCTGCTGTGGCCCGGGAGTGCAGTGGAGGATGGCCCAAGTGCTTGGGTCCTGCACCCCATGGGAGACCAGGAGAAGCACCTGGCTCCTGCCTTCGAATCAGCGCAATACGCTGGCCGCGGTGGCCATTGGAGGGTGAACCAACGGCAAAGGAAGACCTTTCTCTCTGTCTCTCTCTCACACTGTCCACTCTGCCTGTAAAAAAATAAAAATAAATAAATTTTTTTTCAAAAAAAAGAATTAAGATTTCCTCTGACACCCCCAGATGCCCTGCAAAGGCCTGTACCCATGCAGAGGTACATGCCCCCTGTAGAAGCAAGGGCCCTGAACTCAGCTTGATGATACACAGTTGCTGTCTTGCATCGGAGCGGTTTTAGTTTTGGATCTGTGTTTTGCAAGGGAAGGTCTGTGGGACAGCAGGCATGCCCTGGGGGTGCGGGGCCTCTGACTTCATGTGGCCCCCACCTCCTGTGGCCTCCCTGGGAGGGGTTCTGGGCTGTCCACTCTGATGAGGGGTTCTGATGCCCCTTTGGCCCCCCCCCACCCTGCCCTACCACCTCTGTCCTGGACAAGGATCTGAGCATGGGATGGGGTTGAGTACGTGGACTTCCAGCCTCTTAGGCCACACAAGAGCCCAAGCAGGTCGAGCCACTTCCCCAACTGGTGCAAACCACGTCTCACTTGGTGCCAAGCCGTCCAGACAGGGACTTTAACCATCCTGGGTGGTGGCTGTCTACTGTGGGTTAGAGCAGCAAGCCTGGGGCTCTACTTCCCCAGACCCTGTGCCCAGCAAGACAACTGGGTCAGACAGGAAAGGGATCCAGACAAGCCAGCAGGCCCAGCACAGCACAGCAGCACATGCACAACAGGACCCCAGGCTCTGGGAGAGTCTGTGCCCATTGTAGCTTCCTTCCCTCAGGCCCAGAGATGCCTCCGGGGCTGGCTGCCTGGCTGGGGACCAGCATCCTCTCTTCCTCCTTCCACCCTTCCTGAGTCTGGCTGTTTGTCTCTTCGGGCCATGAAATATGAATTGTGGATTTCAATGATTCCTCACATTGCTTAAATACGCTGAGGTTTGCTTTGAACACTGGTGTTACACAACATAAACACCAAAAATTCTTGCTGGTTATTCACATTTTTTAAAGATTTATTTATTTATTTTAAAGGCAGAAATATATGGCAGGGGGAGGGGAAGGGAGAGAGAGAGAGAAAATCTTCCATCTCTAGTTCACTTCCCAAATGGCCCGGGCTGGGCCAGGCTGAAGCCAGGAGCCTCATCCAGGTCTCCCACATGGGTGTGGGGGCCCAAGCACTTGGGTCATCTACTGCTTTCTCAGGTGCATTAGCAGGGAGCTGGATTGGAAGAAGAGCAGCTATACACAAACTGGCACCCATATGGGATGGCGGCACTGCAGGCGGAGGCTTAACTTTCTACACCACAGCACTTGCATGCTAGTTATTCCCATTTTATGTTAGTCTTTACTTAGGACGACACCGCAAATCAAATAAAAAACATGCCAAGTCAAAACGGAGACCTCGGAAGCAAAGAAAATAAACACATGTACATTTCACGGCAGTTTGCTTTTGGAGCACAGAGTCCAGCTTTTCATTTTGTACTAAATTCCAGATTATAGGCATCTCTGAGTCTACTTCTCCCTGGTAGACACTCTTCTCGCAGCATGTGGCAAGCTCCCCAGGTCTCTCTGCTCTTGCGAGCCCAGGGCCCTCCACACTCACCCTTGTCTCCGTGATTGTATCACACAATGAAAATCTGCCTCAGCATTTAAAAATTCCTCTCTCTCTCTCTGCCTTTCAAATAAAATGAAAAATAAATAAGGAAAAAGATTTTAAAACTTTGTAAAAGAGAAAAAATATGTATACTTTTTCCAAAAAAATCAGGAAAACTCAGAAGAAATAAAAATATTACTTTTAGAGGAGGGAGAAGCCAGTAAAGATGAGACTTTTCTAGATTAACTCTGTAAATTTGTATGACTTTAGAAAAATTAAAATATGGGTATTTTATGTAGAAAAAATGAAATCAAGATAAAAGCTATCTGAAAAAGCTGAAAACAAACTGGAGAAAACTTAATCTACATTAAACTGGTAAGCTAACCATGCAGAAAAGAGAATTATTTCCAGGAACCCTAACATATTATCAGAAAAACAGCATTGCAAAGAAATCTCCAATTTTATTCAGTAGTCTGTTACCATATTACTTTGTTATATGAGTGTGTGTGCATTAACTAATTCAAACTGCTACACAGTTGATAGCTTATCATCTATATATCATGTACTAACTAGTACACATTATTATATTTAACATAGAGTGGCATTAACATACATCTATTTCAAATGTCAGCATTATTAAATATGTAATAGTTTCAAAGCGACATATAACTATATGCACAATTTCAAACTATACTGCTAACATCAAAACATATATCAGTATACGCTAGTAACACTAATATTGCATGTTACTAGACTAATAGATATTATTATATGTTAACATTGTTAGGAACCAAGCTATTTCAACTAAGAGAAAAGAGAAATAAGTATAAAATCAAAGAAGTTCAATAAAATTTTTCAAATTTGAATTTAAGTTGGAAAAAAATCAGTATAACAATATTATATTATAGTTATTTCTACCTCTGATCCTTGAAAAAGATTAGAAGCAATGAAAACTCAATAGCACTGAGAACTCCTTATGCCCATATCAGAATCCCCACTCAGGAACGGCTGAATGCAGGTCTTAAGCAAGAAATACTTGAGTACAAGATAATCTCAAAATATTTAACTGTGCCAGAAAACAAGGGAGTTCTCCACAAATAATGGATCAAAAGGATACAGAAGCAAACAACCTGGAGCTCCCAAGGGCCAAAGATGATACAATTTGACCCTCAAAAGACAGAAAAAGAATGCAATTGACTGAAACATACTATTCAGAACTCCTGAATTCCTAATAACAAGAAAACAGGAAGAAAGGGAGACAACACCCAAAATAACATTAGCTTACTGAGCAGCCCTGGATACAACCTGGGCCTCGACTCCTTACTCCATAAGCTGTCATCTAAAAGGAAAGAATACATTTTGTATTGACTCTTACTCAGATGGGAAGTTCCTCCAAGAGCAGCTCCCGCTAAGAAATCTAGAAGGAAGAGAGACTAAGACCATTTTCTTGGACACTTCATAGCGTCACGCAATGATCAGCAAAGGATCCATCCTGGTACCACCGAAAATAAGGCAAATAAGCACTCGTGCCTCCCACCCCAAGCAACAGGAAGCATTGTCTATGAAGCAGAAGCAGATCTGAATGAAGTCCAGCCCACAGGGCTGCCTCTCAGGGACAGAAATGCCTGGGATGGACGCGCAAGACAAAAGCCTCTACCTGGATGCAAAGACAAAGCTGGGTGGTTCTATACAGGAAACCATGTTTCAAACAAGGTAACAGAAAAAAGGCAAAGCAAAGTCAATTGGGACATTTGTGGACCTCATGTGGGCTTCTTTCCAAATCTTACTGTAAAAAGATATTTTCAAGGCAGTTGAGAACTCTGATTATAAGCTGAGCATTAGAGGATACCAAGATGTGACAATGACATCGTGGCCATATAAGAAGGCACCCCTTTCTAGGAGACACATGTTGAAACACAGAGAAAGATGTGAAGAAAACAGAGAAGGCCAACGGAATATTGAAAATCGGTTAATCCAGGTGAGAAGCAAATGGAGAGTTGACTATCCCGCAGTATTCTGTTTCCTTGGCGGTGGGGAAGGAGGGTTGAGTGCTGGTGTACATTTCACTTTGTTTTTATCAGACAATCAACAAAACAGAAATACTCTGTGAGCTAAGGTCGGTAGGCTATAAGCCGTTGTCATAAATTCTTCCCATCCCGGTGTCAGTGTGGCATGGCAGCTCTTCCCAGCAACAGGGGGAGTCTTCCCTTCGTTCCCTGGATGAGCAGTGAGACCCGTTCCCTGGATGAGCAGTGAGACCCGTTTTGATCAAAGGGCAAACAGGACACACCCGGAGGCTTGGAAAGCACTTGGGCCTTGAGGCCTGCTCTCCTGGGTTGCTAAAAATCCTGAGACATTCATGGGAGAAGCCCAGAGAAATGAAAGGCCAGAGCTGACATCTGCCAATCTCTAGGGAAAGGGAATTCATCCAACTCCAGACAAGCCACAAACTTGCTGCATCTACGGGAGCCAGGCAAGCCCAGCCAAAGACCCACTCAGCTGATCTGGGCTCTGTTTGCCACAGAATCACAATTCTTTCTTAAATGCTAAGCATTGGGGAGGTTTGTTACACAGCAGAAACTGAGACTTAAGGCTAACCCCACAGATGTACTATACACATATGTGCACACACGCACACACACACACATACACACAAGACGAGCTTAGTACTGTGGAGTGCCTGGCATGTACTCAAGGTTTGTGAGTGGAAATTTCATGTCCCCAGATAATGCTCTATCTGGTAGCCGGCACTGCGGCATAGCAGGTTAAGCTGCCGCCTTCAATGCCAGCATCCCATATGGCACCAGTTCGAGTCCTGGCTGCCCCACTTCTGATCCAGCTCCCTGCTAATGCACCTAGGAAAGCAGTAGAAGATGGCCCAAGTGTTTGGGTCCTTGTACCCATTTGGGGGACCTAGATGAAGCTCCTGGCTCCTAGCTTCAGCCTGGCCCAGTCCCGGCTGTTGAGGCCATTTGGTGAGTGAAACAGTAGATGGAAGATCTCTTCTCTCTCCCTCTCTCTCTGTAACTTTGCCTTTCAAACAAATCAATCTTTAAAAAAAAAAAAATTCAAGTAAATTATGACTGATCCATTTAGCTGAATCACGTAACTTTAACGTAATCCTCAGGAGGGGATTTGGCCTCATATTTAAGACACTGGTTAGGATGCCTCAGTACCACACTGGAGTACCTTGTGCCCTAGTACCACACTGGAATACCTGGGTTCAATTCATAGCTCTGGCTCCTGATTCCAGCTTCCTATCAATGCAAACCCTGGGAGACAGCAGTGATCACTCAAGTAATTACCCTGGCCATTGTAAGCATCCAGGGAGTGAACCAGCGGATGGGAATATTTGCTGTGTCTCTCAAATAAATAAATAATTAATTTAAAAAATAATTCCCACAAGGATTGTGTAGCTCCTCTTAATATCATTAGCAAAACACTGTCCTCTAAAAGGAAAAAATCAAGATAGCTAAATATGCCTCCATACTAGTAGCTACTTATTTGGAAAATACTTTAAAATTAATTTGATGCTTTAATTTTTTATGAATACAGCTATTTTCAGAACATTAGAATTACTGTCTGCACAAATGCCACCCACACGTACATGATGATTTAGCTAACTTCTTTATGTTTTTTTAAACAGTATAATTTTTAAAATATTTATCTATTTATTTAAAAGACAGCATGAAAGAAAGAGGGGGGAAAGGCACACAGAAAGAGATCTTCCATCCTTTGGTTCTCTCCCCAAATGCTTGACAATAGCCAGGGATGGGCCAGGCGAGGCCAAAGCCAGGAGTCAGGAGCCAGGAACTCCATCCAGGTTTCCTTTGTTGGTGGCAGCAACCCAAGTACCCCCATGTGCATTAGCAGGGAGCTGGATCAGAAGCAGGGAGGAGCCAGGACTTGAACCAGGCCCTCCAGTGTGGGAGGCAACCCAAGTTGTGGCTTAAACCCAATGTGCCACTATGCCTGCACCCATATAATTTTTATTTTATTTTTTTAAAGATTTATTTATTTGAGAGGCAGAGTTACAGAGAAGGAGAGACACAGAGAGAGGTCTTCTATGTGCTGTTTCATTCCCCAGATGGCTACAATTGCTGGAGCTGGGCCGATCCGAAGCCAGGAGCCAGGAGCTTCTCTTGGGTCTCCCACACAGGTACAGGGGCCCAGGGACTTGGGCCTTCTCAGGCACAGTAGCAGGGAGCTGGCTTGAAAGTGGAGCAGCCGGGATACCAACCAGCACCCATAAGCGATGCTGGCATCACGGGTGAAGTTTTAACCTACTATGTCACAGCACTGGCCCCCAAGTATAATTTTTTATAAGTACATTTTTTAAAGTACCAGAATTGTATGAGTAAAGGATGATATTTTATACTATTTTGCATGAGCAAACTATTACTTTGTAAATGTAGCCTTGGGGGTGCTAAGGTTTGGAATTAACATTCTTCAGCAATGTTGAACCACACAAAAACTCATTAAATATGGTATTCAGGAAGAATGGACATTAAAAGCTAAGGATAACCGGTGGCAGCTTCCTTATGTGTGAAACTCAGCTTGAAAAAAAGGGCAACTTGGGGCTGAGCTGCAGGTGGTGCGGCAAACACCAGGGCAGCCCAGGGCTCCCTGGCTCTGGGGAGCACTCTGCTCCCTCTGCTGGCTTCTGCCCTGCCTCCCTGCAGGGTAACACAAGGGCCCAGGGAAACCACCAGCCTCGCTGCCATCCTCCCCAACACTAAGCTGATGTTCTCTGGTGAACAAAGCGTGGACACAGATGGCGAAGGCATCAGAGGGCACAAGATCTGGGCGTGGTCTTCTGGGAGAAAGTTTCTTTATCCACACAATGGAGGGGCAAGGTCGCAGGGGAGTGGGCGGGTGGGGAGTGGGCTATCTGAACTTTAAGTAGTTAAAAGCTAAAGATCTTTTTCCTCCCAAAGGCCAGTGTGGGATGTGTTTATTTCTGGGTCATACAAGTTTTAGAAAGATACATATTATAAAACTGCATACTTTGTGTCTATGACAAGCCCTAATTTTAAATGTGTTTCATTTTAAATGTGAATACTATTTCCATAAGGGAGTGCATATTATGCGAAAATCAGAAGTTTTATAAAAGCTGTGCCAATTACAAAACACACACAGAAACCCAGCGAGGCTTAAGTGTGTGTGTGGGAGAGTGTGTTTTGAAAGGGTGTGGTTTCCTCTGGATTGTTTGGAAACACTCTGACAAAGCCAAGTTCATTTCTCTGATACCCTGAATACAGGAAGGAACTGGTGCCCAAAATAGCATAAGGTAAGATCATACTTATACCTAGAATCAGTTGCAGTCAGCTAAGACATGTGCTGAACAACCAGAAGATTTCAAATTTGCATTCTGCTTTTTGGAGACCATCCTCACAATGAACTGTAATAGAAAATTTAGCAACACCTAGAATACTTTCACTCATTCATTCATGCATTCATTTTTTTTTTCATCTCTCCAACAAACATGGATGCTTCTCTAACTATGTGCCAGACACTGATTTTCTTCTAAAATTTCCAGGTCCCCCCCGCCCCTTTTTTTCATTTTAAATTTAGCATTCCCTTCCACGCCTATCTTTGTTAGGGACTGCATTCAGATTATTCATGGATGCATTTACATCGCTGACATTATGAGCAGAATACTTAGTAGGGGAAAAATGCAACCCACAGGGTCAAAACTTCACAGGGTGACGGTGACGCAGGAGGAGCCAAGACGTGCGTGAGCAGTGTGGGACTGGCTTCAGTGTCCCCACCTGGGGGGATCCGGAGGAGGGTCAGGAAGCCAGACCAGCTGTGCTGGTGCTTTTTACGGCTTCTATTGTTCTGAGAAGTTACTCAAGGACTGACCAGTTTTTACAGAGTCAACCCAGGACACAGCCGTGACAGGCAAGACAATAAAATGCAGGCTGTTCTTCAAATTCTCCTGTTAAAAGCTAATCACCAATATGAAAGAGCCTCAAGGAGGTGACTGGGCCTCTGGGAAGATGAACTTGATAAAAAGGGCCGGAGGGAGGGACTCACCCTTTCTGCCCTGCCCCCTCTCTGCCCTGCAGGGACACAGCATCCGGACCACAGAGGAAGCCGTGTCAGGGCACCAGCTGTGAGGCTGAGAGCACTCCTTACCTGATTCCAAATCTGTGGGTGCCCCGTGCTCTGGGGTCCTTTAAAATAATTACAGATTATTCTGTCCTTTACAAGAGGCTGCAAACTGCTCTCTCTACTCAGCCATCCCTGAGGTTTTTTAAAAGAATTTTTTAAAATTTATTTGAAAGGCAGGATTACAGAGAACCATGAGAAATAAATTTCTACTGTGTATAAATTAATAATATTTTGTGATAGAAGAACAGACTGAGATAGACAGAGAGGAAATGATTATACATGCTACACTGTAAGCTAAGAACTAGTTGCATATGTGGGGTTATACATTAGTCTGTGTTATTTACCTGCTACAGAAATGTTAATATTTAAACAAAACACCATTAGAACTGGTTAACAGTGGTAATTAGTAGCCATTAATAGGATGAATTAAGAGATAAGTGGGAAAAATATAGCAATACTTAAAATGTTTCTGTTCCCTGACACAGTGATTTATTCTTAATTCTTTATTGGCTTTTCAAATTCAGTAGGTTTAACATTGTGTATACTTAGGATATGTACATACAGGACTTTCCAAAAGAACACATCATGGCTAGTAAAACAGGTATTACCTATATTTAATAACAACCCAACACAATGTCCTGTTTCTTTCTGCTCCCTGATACAGGATGTAGGGTGTTTCTACCGTTTCCTTTTCCAATAATACTTCTCTGGACTGCCTGCAGCTGGGAGGCCAGCTCTCCTGCCCTGATGGACATGGTGGCAGCACTTAATACCGGCGCATGGAAAATTCACCTTGACTTACTGCTCTGCCCCTCCTGCTGCCAGTCCCGCACGATGACATCCAGCTAATCATCCTCTCAACAGAGGCATTTGAGCATGGCATGCCTACAATTTTACTTGTAGGAATTAGTGTTGCCCTCTCCAAAACTGTCCATCCATTTGGTTGTAAATCAGGTTGCCTTCATCCATAAATTCATCATACAGGCTCCTCACATCCTAAATATCCACCGTTCCATAAACATTTTTGCTTTAAAATAGTTACAGATTATTCTGTCATTTACAAGAGGCTGCAAACTGCTCTCTGTACTCAGCCTCCCACGAGTTTTTTTTTTTTTTTTAATTATTTTATTTATTTGAAAGGCAGCGTTAGAAAGAGAGGGAGAGACAGAGAAAGAGATTTTCCATCCGCTGGGTCACTTTCCAAATGCGGCAACAGCTGGGGCTGGGCCAGGCCAAAGTCAGGAACCTGAGACTCCATCTGGATCTCCCACACGGGTGGCCCCGGCCCAAACACTCTGGCCATGCTCGCTGCTCTTCCAGGCACGTTAGCAGAAAGTTGGATCAAAAGTGGAGCAGTTGGCCCGCGCAGTGACTCACTTGGCTAATCATCCGCCTGCGGCGCCAGCACCCCGGGTTCTAGTCCCGGTCAGGGTGCCAGATTCTGTCCCGGTTGCTCCTCTTCCAGTCCAGCTCTCTGCTGTGGCCCGGGAGTGCAGTGGAGGATGGCCCAAGTGCTTGGGCCCTGCACCCCATGGGAGACCAGGAGGAAGCACCTGGCTCCTGGCTTTGGATCGGCGCAGTGCACCAGCCATAGCGGCCATTTGGGGAGTGAACCAACAGAAAAGGAAGACCTTTCTCTCTGTCTCTCTCTCTAACTCTGCCTGTCAAAAAAAAGTGGAGCAGCAGGGACACTGGTGCTCATGTGGGCTGCCAATGTGGCAGGCTCACCCCACCTGCTGCACTTCAATGCTGCCCCTGGCTCCCCTGATTTTAACATCTTACACAATTCTAGAACAGTATCAAAAACCAAGACATTAAGGCTAGCAAAATGCAAACATAGTATTCAGATTCTACCAGTGGTACACGTACTTGTGCACGCGTGCGTGTGTGTGTGTGTGTGTGTCTTTGCGGCTCTGTGCAACTTCATCCCAGTGCAGTCTTGTTTAACCACCACCATCCACCACCACCTGCACACTCAGCAGTACCTTCAACCAAGAGACTCCATGCAACCGCACCCCACCCCTCCCTCTCACCCACAACCCCTGGCAAGTGCTCATCTGCTCTCCCTGTCTGTAATTATGCTACTCCACGAATGTTCCCTATGTGAACTCATACCACATGTGAGCTTTTGCAATCGGCTTTTGTCACTCAGCATACTTTCCTTGCGGCTGAAGCAAGCTGATGCCTGTACCGATGGTTCCTTCCATGGTCCCACAGCAGGCGTCCACGGTCTGGCTGTATCACAGCTGGTTCCACCATTCACCCACTAAACAACATTCGAGTAGTTTCCAATATTTGGCTGTTAGGAATACTCATGAACAAATCACCCTGTGAAAATAACTGTGCATTTCTCTGGAAGAAATAAATAAATTCCTAGGAAGGCTGATGTGGAGCTGTATGGTAAATCCATTCTGAGTTCTGATAGGAACTACTGCACTGTTTTACAGACCCAACAACAACACGTGTTATCCAGCTTATCTGCATCCTTGCCAACATCAGGCATTGCACCATTTTTTCTTTCTAGCCATTGTGATAGGTGCATACCGTTATCCTGTGGTTTTAATTTGCATTTCTTTGATGGCTAATGCATTGAACACATTTCCATAGACTCACCTGCCACCTGTACATCCTTCGGTGAGCTCCCTTTGACTTTTTTTTTAACAGAATTTTTTTTTTACTATTCCATTTTGAGAGTTCCTCATATATTCTAGACAAAAGGACGTTGTTGAATATGTGGTTTGCAAACATCTTCTCCCTGTCCTTAGCTTTCTTTTTACCCCTTCAGCAGCCTGCTTCCAAGAGAAAAGGTTAAGTTTGATGAGTTCCAGTTTATCAGTTTTTCTTCCCACAGATCTTGTTCTTGGTGTTGCATCACCCAGGGGTAAGGCCTGAGTGTTTCCTCTCTCTCTCTCTTTTTTTTTTTTTTTTTTTTTTTTTTGCTTTTGAAATATGCTCATTGCATTTTCTGATTACAGGATAAATGAAAATAAAGTTATAAAATATATGGCTTTAAAATACATTTTAAATGTTATGAAATAAATGTTCATTTTAAAAAATCCAACTATTCCAAGACACATGACCTGGAGAAGGATTCCTTTAGGTTTTATAAATGTGTCCATCATTTTAAAATCACTTGTTAATTTAAACCTCTCTCAAGAATAATGTTAAGCAAAGGAGCATAGATTTTACATATAAGTTGTAAAATCCAAGCTGTAGTTTAGTAGAAAAGTCCCATTTAACTTGGTTGTCCTCTCCTGGTACCTTTTTACAAATTTTTGAAGCAATTTATTTTTTAAAAATGAGTCATTTCATCGCTGAGTTTTTGTCACAACTGCACACGTCATCAAAGAACTCGCTGGTCACCCCATCCTTGCTTCCACTCTGACAAAGGTCACCCCGCACCTCTGCACAAACAGCACGTGAGTTTCTGTTTTTCTTTTCTCCATCTCATCCTCAAAGTATCTCCTACTTAGAGAAGGACATCCTTCCTGTCCAATAGTTTGAAAATAGGATTCAGTGGCAGGCCAACATTTCCACCTCACAAAGCTAACAATGGAGGCCACTTCCTTCCCTGTGTACAAATGCTAGCATCCCAGCCAGGGCTTCTGTGCACCAAGGAAACCGAAAAGCGACCCAGAACTTGCATGATGAAACACCCCCGGGAAACATGGCATGGCTTCCTGTGTCGGGGGGGGGGGGGGGAGGAAGGCGCTTCCTAGGTGAGATCATCTCTGTTCCTTTGATAAGGTTATAGGCGATGGAATTTCCAAAATTTATGTTTGCCCCATCTGCCAAATAGGAAGACAGATGAGCTAAGTTCCCTTTGTATTTGAGCAAGACACCTGCTGTATGCTTTCTGAGATTTCATTAAAGTCTCCATAGAAATCAGGAAGATCATACAGAATGCTATTTTCCAAATTAAAATGCCTAAGGCCTTGCGGGAACATGTTTGTCGGCATGATCTAACGCACCCCTCGACTTCAACTGCAGAGCGGTGTCACTGCTAGGACTAAGACGATGACCTGTACGCTACAAAGGGCCAGACCCCTGCTGTCAAGATCCCCCACCCCCGTTGGCCCACAGGGCACTGTTTGCAACCTCTGAACTGGGGTATGAAACCTTACTTGGCTTCATAGAGCAATGGGCGTGTGTGTGTGTGTGTGCGTGTGTGTGCGTGTGTGTGCGTGTGTGTGTGCGTGTGCAGGAATGAAGCAGTGATGCGGTTCACGTGGCTGCTATGCCTGAGGCCACTCAGCTGTTTGCAAGCAGGCTCTGGTGTCCTGGGGAGATGGAAAAACCTTTTGACTGGGAAGTGCTTGCTTACCTCAGCCCACATTAGTGAGATGCGGGCTCCATGTGTGTACCTTCGCGTGCCCTTCCCAATCTCTGCTCTGTGTAAGGTGTAGTATGCTCACTTGAGTGATTTGCTTCCTTAATACAACTGTACACTTCCTTTCTCCTGTCTGGGCCATGCTGGCACTGGCACTGTAATCATTTTCATGGCAATTATGTGAATTCTGAAAGTCGGATCAGAATGTCAGCACGCCAACATTCTACCTAGCGCTATCTTGATACAAAGCATGACAGCTAGTGGACGCCTAGGATGACAGCTCCCTTAACTGCGCACTTAGGTCACGTGGTTCCAAGTGATGCAGCCATGAATCATCTGCTATGGTGAACCACAAACCACCTTTGCCAACATCAGCTGTGGGGCAATCGGGACAGAGACAACAGAGAGCAGATAACCTGTGCAGCACCCATCTGATGCTGGAGACAGCATTGCTCTCAGTCCTTAATTGGGAGCTGGGTCATTCCCCACTGCCCTCTGATGTTCAGCACTCAAGGCTAAACACTGGTGCTGGGGAGTGCTTTCCCGGGATACAGGATCTTCAGTGTTAAAACCAGGACAGGCTGAGGCAGTCCAGGACAGCAGGTCACCCTAGTTGTATGCACAGAAGCACCATCCTAAAGACTCCTTAGAGCTGGACGGCTCCTCTTACTGTCTCTGGTCCTTCTTTCCCGGAAGGTGTTAGCTCCAGAGCACTGGGGAGAGATGCTTGAAACAGCAGATGAACCAGCCTCTTTCCCTGCTTGTCTACTCCCTCCCCAGCCAGTCCTAGTTCAGAAACTGAAGCTGAACTTAGTCTCCTGGCCTTCTCTGTGTCCCAGAGGGGAAGAGACAGGCATTGGAGGGGCTCATTCTAAATGAGGGCTCCTCTGGGGAGCAAGCTGCTAAATGCCTCCCGAGAGCCAACGGTCAGATGCCACAGCAGGGCATCCCCATGAGGACAGAGGGCATCATTCTCCATCATCCACTCACTGTGTCCTCATTAGATGCCACCCCCTATGCCAGGTGTTCGGGAAACAAGAAAGAACAAGAAGAAGCTCCAGGTCCTCAAAGAACCAAAGTTCAGGGAAGGCCGCACAGTAAGACGTAAGGGAGCCAGGACTAAGACACAGGGAACACAAAGAGAGAGAGGGAGCTCCACTCAGACTCTCCGGCCCCTGAGATGGTATGGCAGATACAGGACTATCTGAAATAGCCACCCACGAACCTGAGAGTAAGGGTTCCCACACTCCAGAGTCCTTGAACTCGATGGTAAAGGGCACCAGGGTGAGGGCTGCTCTTCTAAGAACACAACATTTCCCGAGAGCACCAAGAACAAGAGGGTGGACTGGGACTGAGCTGGGCTGGCGACAACCTGCACCATAGCCACTGGGACACATCAGGGTTCACACTGGTGTGACCTAGACCAGCCTATGGTTTGGTCTGGTCAGCCCACAACAAAAAGCTGACCAGACAGAAATATGGGGGGGGGGGAGGGTGGATATTTCAGCCAACATATATAACCCACTGAAAATAATTTATACCTGTTCATATTTACAAACAACCTGCTAATTAAAAGTGATTCTTAACTCCTCATTAAAAGGAGACCCACCCTTCAGAACCTATACTTTGCAACACTCGGCTACCATTTCATTGGAGTTACAGGATAAGCAAAATACATAAAGGCTGCATTTCTTTATGTGCTGTTGTTAGGTAGGAAGTCAGTTATGAGCTTATGTGTGTGTGACATAAAGGCCTAAAGAGAAGACATCTATGTCCAGCATATGCATCTGCTGACAATGTTTCAGGGGCAGCCCGGTATTCACATTCTGCCCCGCCCCCTTCTACCTGATAACCTGCCAGGTGGAGGTCCCCGCCCCTTCTGCCTGACAAATCTTCCACAATCTCCCAGATGCAGCCCAGGATCTGCATCTCAAACACCCTGCTCCGGATCCCCATTCTCTAGGGGGTCCTGCTCACCCTTCCTCTGAACCCGGGATAGTGCCAGCTAGGCTTCCTCCTGCCTGATACCTTCAAGGGAAAACTCAGATAGGAGCTTCTTAATATTTACAGCCATAAAATCCTTTGTTTCAGGAGGAGATGTGTGAAGACAAAGACCCATCTCCTTAAAAAC
This sequence comes from Oryctolagus cuniculus, assembly GCF_051225735.1. Classification (NCBI taxonomy): domain Eukaryota; kingdom Metazoa; phylum Chordata; class Mammalia; order Lagomorpha; family Leporidae; genus Oryctolagus; species Oryctolagus cuniculus. The sequence goes on along the minus strand of NC_142878.1, from coordinate 11,060,059 downwards.
CCCCGGCCTCAACCGGACTGCGCGCTCAGCCCTCTGCCTCTCTGCTGAGCCGCCCGCCTGGTCTGGCCAGGTGTAATCTCTCCACTCAACCATGTAACCTCCACCCCCCAACCCCCAGTCTCTCAGGCTCTGTCTGGAGAGGCGCCCATCCATCCTTATGGATGTCTCTTCCCTAATAAAACTTGCTATTTTACCTCCCACTACTCTCTGTCTCACGCCTGAATTCTTTCTTGTGCCAAGACAAGAACCCTGCGATTTCTCCAGTAACACTGTCATTTTGCTTTTTGACTAATTCCAACCTTCTCTGTCTTCCATTAGCCTGACTTGGTGATACTCTGCCGTGGGTAGTCCCTAAAAGTCCCGCCTTTGTGTCTCAACTCACTGGCCAGGATAGAAGAAATAGTAAATTCTCAGGACTTTTAAAAGGTCAAAACCATAGCCTCTCTTTCCTAATTTTAAATGATTATATAAACCACTGGGAATGTAATATGCATCATGATGAATGCAATCCGGATCTCATGATTTTTTTTTTTTTGACAGATAGAGTTAGTGAGAGAGAGAAACAGAGAGAAAGGTCTTCCTTCCATTGGTTCACCTCCCAAATGGCCGCCACGGCCAGAGCTGCGCCGATCTGAAGCCAGGAGCCAGGTGCTTCCTCCTGGTCTCCCACACAGGTGCAGAGGCCCAAGCACTTGGGCCATCCTCCACTGCCCCACCCCGGGGCCACAGCAGAGAGCTGGACTGGAAGAGGAGCAACCGGGACCAGAACGCGGTGTCCACATGGGATGCTGGTGCCGCAGGCAGAGGATTAACCAAGTGAGCCACGGCGCCGGCCCCCGTATCTCATGGTTTTAACTCAGGTGTGATTAAGATCAAATGAAAGTCAGGGGCTCTGTCTTCTCACGTCTTGTATGTACACATGTATAATAAATGCACATAATGAACACATGGTATTAAATGTTATTTCTCATATATTCACCATATAGACCTTACAGCCACAGAGTCAAGCTGCTTCACCACCCTAACTGGAGCTTCTGAAGCTCACAGTCCCTTTGAGAATTCCCATAAGCGGAGACATTTCCAAAAGTGGTGGGCGACAGGCAGGCTTTCTGATCTGGAGAGCTGACTGCAAGATCCAAGTTAGACAATTTTATTTTGAGAGAAAGATGAAAACCTGAGCAGGTGACAGCTTCCACATGTAAGTATAAAAGGAGGGCAAACGCACGATCAGAAATGCAAATCACTACCGAAGAATCAGGAAGAGCTATTTTGCATTCTCTCAACACCTGCTGCCTACAGACAGAATAAATTTTCTTTCGTTATCCTTTTCTTCTCCAGATGAGAAAAATTTTTCACTTTTGAAATATTGAATGTCTCTGTTTTCAGACAAGCAAAGTTGGTAACAGTCTTGGTTTTGCACCCGGTACACTGTCTACATGTAGACCATCTGCCTAACTTTTCTGAGTCCCAGTGTCCTTATCAATAAAAAGAGGGATAATTATTGCTTGTTATAAATGTTGGTGTGTGTGAAGCTTCAATAAACTCACGGATGAGAGTAAGCACTCAAAAGACATGAGTCAAAATGTTTTAAAATCTTATTTATTTCATTTATTTGAGAGACAGAGCTATAGAAAGAGACAGACAGAGACAGAGACAGAGAGACAAGACAGAGAAATCGCCCATCTTCTGTCCACTCTCCAAATGCTCAAAACAGATGGGGTTGGACCAGGAGCCAGTATCCTAATCTACATCTCCCAGGTGGGTGGCAGGGACCCAACTACTTGAGCCATCACTCACTGCCTTCCAGGGTTCACCCTAATAGTGAGCTGGAATGGAGAAGGGAGCTGGGACCCAAACCCAGTGGTCACTTGGAGGCACGGCTGTATGCGGGGATGAGGTCACGGCAGCCTGGTCTGGGCAGCATCGGCAGAGGTGCTCTGGACCTAGGACGTGCCCTGAAGGTGGAGCTGATGGGATGTGCTGGCAGGCGGAAGCATGGCGTGGAGAAAGACGAGAGCGAGGCTGGTGGCAGTTTTGATCTGAGCACTGCTGGCAAGTAAGATGGCGATGACTGTGCGAGGGCAGGCTGGGCAGCGTTAGGAGCCACAGGCAACCATGGATGTGGGCTGAGTAGGCCCTGGCAGAGCAGGCTGAAGACCAAAATGGAGTCACTCAGGCTAAAGTTCACCGGGCGGAAACTGAGCTATTTATAGGACATCCCAAGAACCCACGATCAGAGAGATAATGGCCAAATTTCCTGAAACAGGCTGATCTCAACTGGCATGAAAATGAAGTCCTCTTTGCTTTCATTCTGGCATAGAGGTAGCATGAACGGAGCCAATGTCAGCTAATCAGCTCTTCTGGGGCTGCTTTGTCCCCACCATATAAGGAAAGTAACGTTGAAGTGACCACAACCTACCTTCTGTTTTTTGTTTTCCTCAAGTCCTTCCCTGTCCACTGGAACACTTACTCTGCTTAGAAAATGAAGTGTGGCCTAATTCTAGAGTCGAAAATATAGATTATTAAGATGGTTCAGCTAAACTGTCTTTTTCTTGTTTGTCCTTTGTCAGGAGCTCAAGAGGAGCAAGGCTGGGATGTGTGCGGGGGAAGCCCTGCTCATAGATGGCTGGCAGGAGGGACCCGGGTCAAGGGAGCAGGTCCAGGTTGGACATGCTGACATCCGTCAATTGAAGACCCAAGACAGGGCGGGCTCACACAGCAGCAGATGTAGGTATGGGAAGAGACCCATGGTAAGAGGCCCCAGAGAAGCAGCAGCTGTGGCTGAGACTGAGAGGCCAGGGAGGTCAGGTGTGGTGTCTGAGAAGCCGAGAGCATGGGGACGGAAGAAACGTGGCCGGTGCCAAACGCTGTTTCCATTGGGGTCAGAAGAGGGGACTGACCAAGACGCAGCCCCTAAATCCTCAGGAAAAAAATGCTAACTCAGTTTTTAATGTTTTAGTGAGATCTTACAACTACATGAGAGTTTAGACACATACTCCCTTTCCAAATCTCACTACTATATTACAGATGGGAAGCTACAAACACACAAGGGCATGGTGGGCATTGAGCCCAGCAGTTAGGATGTCAGCTGAGATGCCTAGGTCCTGGCAGGGTGCTGGGGTCGACTGCCAGCTCCGTCTCCTGACCCCAGCTTCCTGCCAGTGCAGAACCTGGCTCAAGTGATTGGGTTCCTGTCACCCACATAAGAGATCTGGATTGAGTTCCTGGCTCCTGTCTGCAGCCCAGCCCAACCCCAACCACGTGGGCATTTGAGGAGTGAACCAGCAGATGGGCACCCTCTGTCTGTAGTCTGTCTCTGCCTGTCTATCTACCTCTCAAGTAAATAAAGAGAAAAAGAGACACATAAGAACAAAGAGACAATATTGGTCAGGCCCTGTCTCTTCTCTCTCCCCTACACCCTAAAGAGGTCCTGGGATCAATTCAGACGTGAGTGTTCCAGTGGGGTCTGACTGGTCAACCCAGGAAAGCCAGAGAAAAAGTCCCAGAGGAGCTAGAGGAAACACAGGAAGTGGCCGAGACTACAGGGACTGGCAAAGATCTTAATCTAGGTGGAGTGACAAGAATAAACACATAACAAGTTTAACAAAATAAAGAGGACAAAAAACCATATTTCAGTGGCGAAAATAAAAATAAAAATCACTAATAATCTGAGACAGCTTCATCAGAGGCTCTCCCTTCTCTCCTGCCCTGGCTGTCAACATCCAGGCTTCTCAATTCCTGGGCCTTCCCCATCTCCACTCCCTCTCAGCTACACACAGAAGGTGCTCCCTTCGCCCCAGTGGCCTCCCCTCCAAGGTCACTGCAAACATCCCAGGCTCAGACACTTAACTCCCATTCTTGCATCTTGCTTCTCCTGTCTCTTGGCTCCTCCAATTCATTCCTCACGCTGCACCCACTGCTCTTTCACAGACGCCTGCCGATTTCCTCTCCCGCTTGTAATCCTTCACAGCTACAACCCACATCCTCCAGACACCCTGCAGGTCCTGCAGACTGGACCTTCCTCCCAGCCTCGCCTGAGGCCCCCTGCCCCTTAGCGCTCCTCCCCAGCGAGGGCCTCCTGACTCCTGGAGGGCACCACGCTCCTGGTTCCTTCCCAGCACCCTGCTCCCTCTGCCAGCTCCTCTATCAGTGCCCGACACAGCACATCGCAGGTAGAAGGCTCCCTTTCATTCAACAACAACTTCTCTCTGCATTTGCTGATTTGATACCAGTTCCTAGCCCTGGGAATGGAACACAGAGAAGGTAAACCTGGATGAAAGGGGGGGACGTGACACAGAAAAAGATCACTCCACTCATTTGACAAGCTGCAGCAATGGGCATTTCAGAGTCTGGGGCCAAATGGAGACCTAGAAAGAGGGAACTGGGATCACAGCAAGCTGTCTGGATTCAAACATGTGCCTAATTCAAAGAGATGGGGTTTTTAAAAGAAATTAGTAAATATTTATTGAGCACTTAACTATATGCAAATCAACACACTGTGGAATGCTACCTGCATTGCTCATCTGTTGCTACATTGACAAAGCTTGGAGGCTGGAAACAGGCAAAGGTATGTTACATAGTTTCTAAAGCTCAATGCAGTGGTTTGAATGTGTTCTCCAAAACAAAACTTAATCCACGAAAGCACATGTTGATGATATTTGGCGGTAAATAGGGCTGGATGAAGTCATGCAGGTGGGGTCTCAGGAGGGGACTAGCAACTTCGTAAGAAGAGGAAGAGAGAGCTGACACACCTGCTTGCCATGTGACGCCTCTGCTATGTTGCGATGTAGCACAAGGGCCTCCCAGACGCCTGGACTTCCTATTGGTCTTCCCAGCCTCCAGAAATGTGTGACCCACGTTTCTTTTCTTTATAAGTGACCCAGTCTGTGATGTTCCTTTATAGCAGCAGAAAATGGACTAAGACAAGGAGGAATCCAGAAGCAGCTCAGCTGGGTGGTTCTGGATCAGGGGTTCTCGGGAGACTGCTGTCAGCGTGTCCATCAGACTGCAGTCATGTGGAGCCTTGACCTAGAGGAAGGATTTGCTTTCAAGGTGGCCCCAGGAGGCCTCAGTTCCTCACCACCTAAACCACTACGGGGGACAGCTTGGATACCCTGCCCACAGGGCAGCTGAGTGATCTGAGAGAGAACAGGAGGAAGCCAAGGCACACGTCTGACCGGAGCTACAAGACACACTGTGACTCCTGCCTTACTCCATTTGACAGAGTGAGTCACTCAGTCCTGCCCACACTCAAGGGGAGAGGGTTAATGCTCCATTTCCTGCAGGGAGGAGTAGCCCACATTGTGTGCTTGTATTTTAGAACCAGCACATTGTACATCTGGTTCTGTAGGGAGTGACAATATAGTAGTAGCACTAAAACCTAATATTTATGTAAGAATAACACAAACTGGAATGTAGCAAATATAACAGGTTTGCAAATTTTTTTGACAGGCAGAGTTAGACAGTGAGAGAGAGAGACAGAGAGAAAGGTCTTCCTTCCATTGGTTCACCCCCTCAAATGGCCGCCACAGCCGGCGCACTGCACTGATTCAAAGCCAGGAGCCAGGTGCTTCTCCTGGTCTCCCATGGGGTGCAGGGCCCAAGCACTTGGGCCATCCTCCACTGCCTTCCTGGGCTACAGCAGAGAGCTGGACTGGAAGAGGAGCAACCGGGACAGAACCGGCGCCCCAACCAGGACTAGAACCTGAAGTATCAGCGCCGCAGGCAGAGGGTTAGCCTAGTGAGCTGTGGCACCGGCCACAGGTATGCAGATTTTAAGAACAAAAGTATCATTTTGCAAAAGGTTGAACTTAACACTTACCCCCCAAAACCTACACAAAGCACTAAGTCTGAGATGCTCTGTGTAATTAAATTGACAGCTTCATTGTATTTCTAGTGTTTCTTTTGCTTATTTATAAGGTCATGTTGCAGAAATGCTACAGTATCATTTAGATACCTTTAGTCCTGTATGGATGATATAAGTCATCAAGTTCATTGTATATTCCATTTACTGTTTTGTGAAAAATAATCTTTTACAAAAATAAAGGAGCATTCCAATATATAAGAAATATGTGGAAAGTAATTTGTTGGTATAATAGCTTTTATAAAAACTTACTAGAAATTTCTATTTTTTTAAAAGATTTTATTTATTTATTTGACAGGTAGAGTTGCAGACAATGAAAAAGAGAGACAGAGAGAAAGGTCTTTCTTCTGTTGGTTCACTCCCCAAATGGCCACAATGGCCAGAGCTGCACCAATCCAAAGCCAGGAGCCAGGAGCTTCTTTCTGGTCTCCCACACGGGTGCAGGGGCCCAAGCACTTGGGCCAACTTCTACTGCTTTCCCAGGCCACAGCAGAGAGCCGGATTGGAAGAGGAGCAGCTGGGACTAGAACCGGTGCCCATATGGGATACCGGCGCCACAGGCAGAGGATTAACCTAGTGTGCCATGGCGCCAGCCCCAGAAATTTCTATTTTTAAGTTTGTTTCTCATCTACTTCCTCTGTTAGCACTATAAAGTGTATCAATCTGTGTAAAGAACTAAATAATAGCTAGAATGACAGTTCTCAACATTTTAAGATATGCTTAACATAATTTAAACTTAAAATATAAATGTCAGTATTGTCAAACACCATGGTCTCAAAATGCATGAAGAAAAAAAGCAGAAAGAGAAGTAGATGCATTCCCAATTATTTATAGCACTAAATAACTGCTCACATTAAACATGCAGGAGTAGGGGCCGGCTGTGGTGCAGCAGGTTAAGCTGCTGCCTACAATGCTGGCATCCAATGTGAGTGCTGGTTTGTTTCCCGGATGCTCCACTTCCGATGCAGCTCCCTGCTTCGGTGCCTGGGGAAGCAGCCGAGGATAGCCCAAGTGCCTGGGGTCCTGCACTCACGTGGGAGACCTGGAAGAAGCTCCTGGCTCCCGGCTCCTGGCTTTGACCTGGCCCAGCCCTGGCCATTGCGGTCATTTGGGGAATGAACCGGAAGACATCTCTAACTCTGCCTTTCAAATAAATAAAAATTTAAGAAATGCAAGAGGAACATCACTGTGGTGAAGAAGGTTAATCCTCCGCCTGAGGCGCCAGTATCTCATATGAGCACCGGTTCTGGTCCCGGCTGCTCCTCTTCCAATCCAGCTCTCTGCTGTGGCCTGGGAAAGCAGAAGATGGCCCAAGTCCTTGGGCTTCTGCACCCGCATGGGAGACCTGGAAGAAATTCCTGGCTGGTGGCTTTGGATCGGTACAGCTCTGGCTGTCGCAGTCATTTAGGGAGTGAATCAGCAGATGGGAGACCTTTCTGTGTCTCCCTTTCAGTCTGTAACTCTACCTATCAAATAAATTAAAAAAAAAAAATCTAAAAAAAAAAAAAAAGAAATGCAAAAGTGCAAGTGAGTACTGTGGGACATTGCAGGGAATCCTACATCCATATCCAAGTCGCACCTCTACTTCCAACTGAGCTTCTTGATAAAGCCCTGACAGTGGGAGGCAGCAGAGGATGGTGGCCCAAGTACTTGGGTTCCTGCCTCCCATTCGGAAAACCTGCATGGAGTTTCTGGCTCCTGGCTCTGGCCTGGCCCAGGCCCAGCTTTTGCCAGCACTTGGGGAATGAATCAGTGAACGGAACTCTCCCTCTTTCTGCTTCTCAAATAAACAAATGTTTATTTATGCTGTAGGCGTGGGCATTGTGGCCCAGCAGGTGAAGCCACTGCGTGGGATGCCCTCATCCTATATCAGACTGCCAATCCAGCTTCCTGCTAAGGCACCTGGGAAACAGCGGGTGATAGCTCAAGTCCTTGAATTCCTGCCACACACGGGAGATCCAGCTGGAGTTTTTGCCTCCGGGCTTCAGCTTAGCTCAGCCCTGGCTGTTGTAGCCATCTGGGGGCATGAACCAGTGGATAAAAGATCATTTCTCCCATGTCACACTGTCTTTCAAATAAATACATCTTTTTTTTTAAAAAAAAAAGTCCTAGTGAAAACTGGGTGAAAGACAATTTCATTGAAGGAGATATGGCTGATAAACCATGACAAGAGGTTTAACTTGTTAGTCCTCAGGGAAATGCCAATTGAAACCACAATGAGACGTCACTACCTACCTGTGAGGGACATATCTATCTCATGACAACAAATGCTGCTTGGCTCGCTTGCACATTGCTGGTGGGAATGTGCAATGCTACAGCCACTCTGGCAAGCGGTTTGGCAATTTCTTATGAAGTCAACCATGCAATTCCCGTACCCAGCAATTGCTCTCTTGGGCATTTATCCCAGTGATATGCAAACTCAACTTCACACACAGACCTGTGTACGTTCTTCATCATAGCAGCTTTATTTATAATAATCCCGAAGAAATCAGTTTAGATAGTCTCCAACAAGTGAATCGTTAGACTGTGCTGTGGCCACCCTGTGCAATACTACTCAGTAATTTACAACAACCAAACTACTGTTGTATACAAAGAGGTGGATGCGTCTCTAGGAAATTATAGGAGTGCAATAAACCAGTCTCCAAGGTTTCAGATTGTTTCGAATGCCTGATTCCACTTACATAACATTTTGAAATGATAACATTTTAGAAAAAGAGGAGCCACCAGTCTTTGTCAGTGTTCAGAGACTCCTTAGGGGGAGGGGAGAAACTTGAGGGAAGTGGATGTGGTTTTATATATATATATATATATATATACACATATATATATATATATAAATCAAAACTGCAGATTCTTCTGCTGTTGGAAATACCCAGTACCTTGACTGAGCGGCGGATCCCCAAATTTGTGCACATGATTTGTCATGTGTGTCAAACTTAACACACATGAATTCAAATAAAAGCAGGGGAATTTGAGTAAGATCAGGGTATTCTACCAGTTGTCGGTGTTCTGGTTGTACTATCATATTGGAAGGGTACTTCAGAAAGTTCACACAAAAATAGAACTAAAAGATAAGTTGATTTTGGGGCAAAATTTTTTTTGAAATCCACCCATGGTTTTTTGGTAACACTCATTTTCCATGAGCTTTTTGAAGGCCCCAGGCTAGAGTCTGTAAATCATTGTCCCTGGAGGACAGTAGACCACACAGGCCATCTCCCTCTATTAATCCTTACAACTGCAGGAGAAACTACAAGAACCTCAAAAATGCTTCAGTTAAAATATATACAAAGATCAGAAAAGGAAACAAACACGTTCAAGTTCAAGTGGCTCCGCTTTTTCTCTCCACAGGTGTCACACTTAATACAATGGCCACGCCATAAAAATTGAATAAGAGGAATTGGTGCCCTGTGGTTACCCAACAACATAACAGAAGTAAAACAAACACAACTCCATTCCAAAGAATGTTCAAAGCTCTGTAAAAATGCAGTCTCACAAGGCCAAAACCTGGCTTGTTTTCAGGTCCTGAAAGTGATTTCCTTATACGAAAACCCAAACTTTCTCCAATGCACATCCTTTGTTGGGGTCGACTTGCTCCACGCTGTTCTGCCTTGAGCGGTTGTGGAAGGACAGGGTGTTTCCGCAGGAGCACACCCCCCAGGGAGCAACAGTGTACAAGCATTTCAGGCAGATGGTGGCTGTGTGTTCAGTGCAAAGCCACAGGATTCCCATGAATCATGCATAAGAAAGCTGATACGTCCCAGTGCGTCCCCTCGTTTGCTATGTGTGCAGAAATGATGAGGCCATTGCCCTGACAGGTTATTTTCAAAGGAAAATACTTGGAAAATAAGCATTTCACTAAACTCTAAGTCCAGGTGTGAAACTGGACATTTTATGTGCTGGTTAGGAGAATGTATATGTCTATTTGTCCCAAATATATATATTTATTTATACATAAAATACACACACACCCCCCAAAATAAGAGAAACAAGCAAGTCTATGAACATCTTGATGCTTGGAACATATAAAAATTATCTTATTGGGGCCAGCATTGTGCTGCAGCGGGTAAAGCCACATACGGGTGCCAGTTCATGTCCCATCTGCTCTACTTCTGATCCGGCTCACTGCTAATTGTGCCTGGGAAAGTAGCAGAGGATGGCCCAAGTTCTTGGGCACCTGCACACACGTGGGAGACCTGGAAGAAGCTCCTGGTTCCTGGCTTCAGCCTGGCGCAGCCCTGGCCATTGCGGTTATTCAGGGAGTCAACCAGCAGATGGAAGATCTCTCTCTTTCTCTGCCCACCCGCTTCTCTCTCTGTAACTCTGCCTTTAAAATAATTAAGTAAATATTTTTTCATTTGACAGAGTTAGACAGTGAGAGAGAGAGAGAGAGAGAGAGAGAGAGAGAGAGGTCTTCCTTCCATTGGTTCACACCCCAAATGGCTGCTATGGCCAGCGCTGCGCCAATCCAAAGCCAGGAGCCAGGTGCTTCCTCCCGGTCTCCCATGCGGGTGCAGGGCCCAAGCACCTAGGCCACCCTCCACTGCCTTCCTGGGCCACAGCAGAGGCCTGGATCAGAAGAGGAGCAACTGGGACTAGAAGCCGGTGCCCATATGGAATGCTGGTGCTGCAGGCGGAGGACCAACCAAGTGAGCCACGGCACTGGTCCCTAAGTAAATATTTAAAAAAAAAAAAAAAGAGCCGGCGCCGCGGCTCACTAGGCTGATCCTCCGCCTAGCGGCGCCGGCACACCGGGTTCTAGTCCCGGTCGGGGCGCCGGATTCTGTCCCGGTTGCCCCTCTTCCAGGCCAGCCCTCTGCTGTGGCCAGGGAGTGCAGTGGAGGATGGCCCAGGTGCTTGGGCCCTGCACCCCATGGGAGACCAGGAAAAGCACCTGGCTCCTGGCTCCTGCCATCGGATGAGCGCGGTGCGCCGGCCGCAGCGCGCAGGCCGCGGCGGCCATTGGAGGGTGAACCAACGGCAAAGGAAGACCTTTCTCTCTGTCTCTCTCTCTCTCACTGTCCACTCTGCCTGTCAAAAAAAAAAAATAAAATAAAAAAAATAAAATAAAAAAAAAAAAAGAAAAAGAAAATTACTGTGGGGAGCAGCCCGGACTGGACTGAGTTACTGGAATTAAGACTTATTCTATGCATCTGCTCTCCCACAATATGGCGCTGGGAGAGAAGTAAACAGCTTCCGCACAGCTGCCTCCAGTTCAGCTAATAAACTGTAGGACTTGCTCCTGATTGGAGGAGAGCAGCGTACTCGGCGTGTGGGCAGCCGAGTTAGGATTGGCGGAGGAGGACTATAAAGGAGGAGAGAGACGGCATGCACCAGGAACATCTAAGGGGAACATCTATCTGAAGGAACACCTGTGCAGCCCCCGAGAGAACCGGCCGGCGGTGTGCCGCTCCCCTGCGGAAGTGGGGAATGTGGCCAGGGGGAACCGCCCTTCCACGGAGGTGGAAGGGATAGTAGCCAACCCGGGAAGAACCAGCAGCAAACCCGGGGAGGGCCGAGCAGCAGAAAGAACAGCGCAGGGTCCTGTGTTGCTCCTCCACGAAGAGGGGGAGCAACAATTACATTAATGGAAAACAATATCTCTATGGCTATTATTAAGGACTTTGCAGTGAGGAAACCATCTTGGATTATCCAGCCCGGGCCCTAAATCCATGACAGGTGTCATCAGAGGGAGCCTACTCTGGATGCTAAAGAGAAGAAGTGGTGGAGACAGAGGCAAAGTTTGAGAGCCGAGGTCACGGCCACTCCCTTGGGCCCCTGCACCTGTGTGGGAGACCCAGAAGAAGCTCCTGGCTCCTGACATCAGATAGGCACAGCTCCGGTAGCTGTGGCCAACTGGGGAGTGAACCAGTATAGGGAAGATCACTCTCTCTCTCTGCTTCTGCCTCTCTGTAACTCTGCCTTTCAAACAAATAAATAAATAAAAAGTTTTGTTTTGTAAAAGCAACAACAATAACAACAAATAAACTAGAAAGATGTACAAGAAAGAAAATCAGTCATGTTTGGAAGCCACATAGGAGGGAGAGGGAGGAAAAGAGAAAGACTTTTAAATGCAATTGCACAAACCAAACTAGAAAAAGAATGATAAATTGTACTATGTCAGATCAATACATAACTTTAAAAAAAACCACTAAGACAAATGAACTGGAGAAAATAAAATAGAAAAACTAAGAGCAAACCCTAAAATCTCACAATAGAAACCACGAGAAAAAAAAATAACTTAACCAAAGAAAAATAGCAAATAAATAAATTTTAAAATTCAAATAAAAAGGCCACCCAATGTCAGGATGGGCAAAGGATCTGAAGACACGTCTACAAAAAAGATCAACCAATGGCCAGCAAGTCCAGGAAAAAGATACTCAACATTAGTAGCCACAGCAAAATGCACCTCAAAACCATGAGAACCCTACACAGCCGCCAGGACACCTGGAATTGAAGGGCCAACGAACTCAAGTGTGACGGAGACGCGGAGAAAACTGGATTTCTCATATTTTGCCGGTGCAGATGGTACTGGTGGTGGTAAAAGGGTTCAACTGCTTTAGAAAACAGTTCAGCCATTCTTCATAATTTAAAATATGCTGTTACCAGAATTCTGATTCCAGGTTTTTCCCCCAGAGACTTGGAAACTGTCCAGACAAGAACTTGTACCCAAACATTCAATGTGACATCATTTCATAAGAGCCAAAAAGTAGAAATGACCTGAATTGGCACAGGCTGAAGAGTGGGTAAGCAGATCCATATCATCCAGTCAGATAAAGGAATACAGCGCTGGTACACGCCCCCAACGTGAACGCACTCTGCAGCCCCCGCGCAGTGAAAGCCAGCAGACACGAAAGGCCACAGCTTGCACAGTCCCCCATCATCAAACGTTCAGAACAAGCAAACCCACAGCGACAGAACGGAGACTGGTAGTTGGCGGGGACTCGGGTCGGGAGTGGCGGCAGTTCAGGCTATGGGGTCTTTTCTGGGTGGTGGAAACACTCTGGCGTTGTAATGGGAAGGGTAAAAGTACTGACAGTTTTTATGTCAAAGGTGAGACGACCATTTCCTATAATGAACAAACCTACTTCGGGGGATAAAACAAAACACAGTTACATGTTCAGTAGAGATTCAGGACAGCTGAGTCAGGGGTCCAGGGCTGCAGAGGTTTCTATCTTGATTATACAGAAGCTGTGAGGGACAGGAACTTGGCCTAGCAGTTAAGAGGCCCGCATCCCATCTCAGAGTGCCTGGCTTCCAGTCCCAGCTCCACTTTTTTAATGTATTTATTTGAAAGCCACACACCTAACCCTAACACACACAGAAAGAGACAGAGATCTTCCATCTGCTCGTTCATCCCCCAAACGTTCATAAGAGCCAGCGCTGCGTCAGGCCAAAGCCAGGAGCCTGGAACTCCATCTGGGTCTGCTGCGTGGGTGATAGGGATTCAAGTATCTGAACATCACCTACTGCCTCCCGGCTCAGCAGGAACCTGGATCAGAAACACGGAGAAGCCAGGACTTGAACCAGACACTCTGATACAGGATGTGGATAATTCAAGGGGCAACTCACATGCTGTGCCAAATACCCACGGGACCTACTTTCGATCCAGCTTCCTGCCAGTGTGCACGCGGAGAGGCAGCAGGTAACGGCTCAGAGTTGAATCCCTGCCACCCACATGGTTAACCTGGACTGTGTTCCCAGCTCCTTGGCCTGGTTGTTTCCAGCAACTGGGAAGTAAACCAGTGGGTGGAAGATCTGTCTGTCTCTCTCTACCTCTCAGATAAATAAAAATTGGGAAAAAAAAAACAAAACAAGAAAGAAGTGGTGGGACCTGACCCCCAAGCACTCTGCTAGACACACTCAGCAAAGAGGTCCTTGCTCCCCGGATGAGGACAGCTCAAGAGACAGAGAGAGTGTGATGGCCCCCATGAGGGTTCTTAGAGACCCTGTGAAATATTACTTTGTCTCCAAGATTATTATTAGAAAGAGTTTCATTGACAATAATATCATTTTTTAAGATTTTTTATTTATTTGAAAGGCAGAGGTACAGAGAGAAAGAGAGAGAGAGAGAGAGAGAGAGATCTTCCATCTGCTGGTTCATCCTCTAAATGATTGCAATGGCTGGGGCTGGGCCAAGCTGAAGCCGGGAGCCAGGAGCCAGGAGCCGGGAGCTGGGAGCCGGGAGCCAGGAGCTCTATCCGGGTCTCCCATGTGGGTGCAGGGGCCCAAGCACTTGGGCCATTTCCCACTGCTTTCTGGGGTGCATTCACAGTGGCTTAATCCACTACACCGCCATGCCAGCCCCAGTGATATCTTTTTTTAATCCTCAAACTACCAGTGTTTAAGCTTTTGTCTTTTAAATATATTTTTATTTTTAATTGACACATAGTAATTGTACATAATTATGGATACAATTTGACATTTCACTATCTGCACACAATGTGTAATGATAAGGTCAGGGTAATCTATGCCTTTTTTTAATCTCTGTATTAACATTCCAATTCTAACATTTCAGGTAGAAACACACACACAAACACAGGCACACACACACAGACACACACACACAAACACAGACACACACACACCAGCTCGCCTGGTTTCAATAAGAACTATATGAGGGGTGGCCATTTGGCCTGGTGGTTGGGTATCCTAGTGCTTGTAAGACCTTCAGAAAGCGAAGTCAACACACAAGAGGCAGAGCCTGCAGCGAGGGTCTGGGAGACTGGCACCAGCTCACGACAAGGATCTAAAAGCAGAGTCTCAGCCCTCACCCAGCGCTCAGACACTCGGCGTGTGGCTGGCACAGGGTCTTGAAACATCGTGCACTTGAACAGCTGACAGGGCGGAGGTGGCAGCAGGCTGTCCCTGGCGTGCTTGGCCCAGCACTCCCTCCCTGGGTTTGCCCAGGGAGAGGCCCCCATGTCCCCCATGTCGTTCTCAGAATGGCCCTGATAAGCCTTTCATTTTGCGATTCGTGCCTCTGCTAAAGAGGTGACGAGAAAGAGCCAGAGAGAGAGAGCGCGAGCGAGCGAGCACGCGCTCCCAGGATAATGCAGAAAGTGGGCTGAAAGGGTGAGGTTAATCTCCTGCCCCAGGCCCCCTCCCCCAGAGGGACAACAACGCTTTTGCTGAACTTGCTACCCTGCGCTCCCGGTTCACGGCCTGGCGCGGCCATCGCGCAGGCACACAGCGCTTCAGCACGCCGTGTCTCGGTGTTCAGTCCTGCCGGAGCTGAGGAAGGAAGTCCAGTTCTCCGGGAGGCACAGGTGCTTGCAAACCTCAGGTCTCAGTGTCCCTCGCGCTACGTGAGGGCTCTGGTGCTGGCCAGTGCTGTGGTATTCCATCTGGATCTCTCTCTCGGAAGATTTCTCTGGCTCAGGGTTAAAAATTTCATTCCCCTTCCAATAGGGCATTCTGTTCACCCTGAACTTGGCTCCCCCGCGGCTCCTCCCAGAGGGAAACTCCCTGAGGGCGGGCAGCTGGGTCGTGCAGGAGGCTCTCAGGGAGAACTTGTCAGGACTTTCCTCTTCCAGCTCTTTTTAGCTCACTACCTGCAGGCCTCAGGGCGGGTTCAGTTCCAAAGAACCTCTGTCATCTGGACACGAGGAATACAGGCGGTGGAGGAAGGAACCTGGGTGTTGACCCCCGCGGGTTTCCCGATCTCTCTATGGGGCTGGTATTGTGTCTGGAGTTCCTGCCTGTCTTATCACTATCCCCACATTTCTTATCACTTAGCCATGTCTGTGCTTTTTCTCTGCAAATACTTCATACTTGGCATGCTTTTTCCTGGTCTCGCTGGGGAACACATTTGCATGCTACTTATTATTTCTTTTCCTTTTTTTTTTTTTTTTTTGCTTTACAAACACCTATATTCTATTTGTACATACCTTTCCTAAAATGAAAACAACAGTTCTTTAATAAAAGGCAAATGCACAGCTAAATTCAGAAGCTTCTTTCTTGCTCTCCCTGCGAGTGACACAGAGAGAGGGCGCCTCCCACGCTGCTGAGCTGACCCTTCGGGAAAGCACCAAGGCTCCCGTGAGCCCAGATCATCGTAAATGTGCTGCAGCTGGAAATCCACAAGTGAATTTTTACAGGATAAGCAACTGTAACAAGACCAGGAAGCTGTTCAAGGACAAGATCAGCAGGCTGTTTTTGTTGGTTTCAGCTACAGGAATCAACACCAGCCATTCTGATCAGATAAGAAGGACTCTTTGCACTCACTGACAGTAGCAAAGCCCAGGAAGATACTACCAAAACGCATTGATGGGAACTGAAGAGCAGGGCAGGGCGCCCGGCCATCCTTGCAAACATGGATTCTCCCTGCGCAACGTACTCCACCCCACCTCCTCCGAGGTCCCACGCCGCCACGCCCACAGCAACCTCAAAACTCCCCAAGTAAAGGATGTCTGCTCTGAACTTCAGAGTGACTTTCCACACGCGATGGTCTTGTTACATGCACCAAACGTTGCCTTATCTTCTGGCACTTTGGGGGATGTTTGCAATATGATCCTGTTCAAAAGGGCATTTGCTATTTATAAAAAAATTTTACCAAGTATCTGGCAAATAAATGAGGGCATTAATGTGTATAGAATATAAAATATCTGGAAACATATAACATCCAGAGGAATGCTGATATAAGGGTGCCTTTAAAAGTTGATGTAGTGGGGGCCGGCACAAGTGGTGTAGCAGGTAAAGCTGCTGCCTGCAGTGCTGGCATCCCATATGGGCGCCAGTTCAAGTCCTGGCTGCTCCGCTTCTGATCCGGCTTTCTGCTGTGGCCTGGGAAAGTAGTAGAAGATAGTCCAAGTCCTTGGGCCCCTGTACCCATGTGGGAGACCCGGAGGAAGCTCCTGGCTTCTGGCTTTGCAGCCAACTGAGGAATGAACCATTGGATGGAAGACCTCTCCCTCTCCCTCTCTCTCTCTCTCTGCCTCTCCTACTCTCTCTGTGTAACTCTGACCTTCAAGTAAATAAATAAATCTTTTTTAAAAAAGTTTATGTAGGGGGCAGGAAAGCCTTGTGGTTAAGACACTGTTTGTTTCATTTCCGGCTTTGGTTTCGATTTGTTTCCTGCTACTGTGAGCACAGTAATGGCTCAAGGAGTTGGGTCCTCCCCTCCCCTCCCCTTCTTCCTTCCTTCCTTCTCAACATTTTATTCAAGTGACAGAGAAAGGGAGAGACAGGAGAGAGAAAGAGATCTTCCAACCACTGGTTCACTTCCCAAATGGCTGCCAACAGCCAGGGCTGCAACCAGGGCTAGAACATCTGGGTCGCCCACACGGGTGGCAGAGGCCAAAGGACTAGGGCCATCTTCTGCAGCTTTCCCAGGCGCATTAGCAGGGAGCTGGATCAGAAGTGGAGCAGCTGGGATTCAAACCAGCGCTCCAACATGGGATGCTGCAGGGCAAGCTGTGGCTTGAGCCTCGGCCCCATGCCAGCTGCCAAGGGGCTGGGTTTCTTCTCACTCCCAGGCCGGGCTTAGGCCAGTTCAGCTCTGGCTGTTGTAGGCATTTGGAGGAGTGAACTAGTGGATGGAGTGCTGGCCCTGTCTTTCTCCCTCTTCCTCTCTTTCTCCCTTTCTCCTTCTCATTCTTCCTCTCCCTCTATTTCTAAAAAAAAAAAAATGATAGAAAATGCAGTGAAAAGAAGGTTATTTTGGTGCAAAATTTTTTGAAATCCATGCATAGTTTTTTCCTAATAATCATTTTTCATGAACTTTTAGAAAATCCTTATCTACTGAATTGCCCTGGCAGCAAGGAGGGTTAGCAAAAACGAGTTTGCACTGAACAGCCTTCACGTGCAAGATCTGAGCTGCTCTACAAACACCTACAAATACCAAACAACAAACGGACCTTGGAAGCCTTAACAGCTGGCCGCAGAAACCACAGCTTACAGAAAGAGGAGCGGGGTGGGCACTGTGCCACAGCGGGTAGGGTACCACTGAGAATGCCCACATCCCCTATCGCAGCGTCAGGTTCCAGTGCCTGCTCTGCCTCCCATACAGCTTCCTGCCAGTGCACAGCCAGGGAGGCAGCAGATGATGCCTCAAGTACTTGGGTTTCTGCCACCCATACGGGAGCCCTGGATGGAGTTCCAGCTCCTGGACCTGACCTAGGCCAGCCCCAGCTGTGATGGGCAGCTGGGAAGTGAACCAGCAGATGGAAGATCTCTCTGTGCCTTTAAAATAAATAAAAAATAAACAGAGCTAAATGCAGAAAAGAGAGGGAGGCAGAGGCAAGCAGAGAAGTGTTTCAGAGAAACATGTGCTCAATCCCATGCAGATCAATTCACACCAGTAGGTGTTGTGCTAGGAGCCATTTAAGAGAAGCCTCGCCGGCGCCGTGCTCACTAGGCTAATCCTCCGCCTTGAGGCGCCGGCACACCGGGTTCTAGTCCTGGTTGGGGCGCCGGATTCTGTCCCGGTTGCCCCTCTTCCAGGCCAGCTCTCTGCTGTGGCCAGGGAGTGCAGTGGAGGATGGCCCAAGTGCTTGGGCCCTGCACCCCATGGGAGACCAGGAGAAGCACCTGGCTCCTGCCATCAGATCAGCGCGATGTGCCAGCTGCAGCGCGCAGGCCGCGGCGGCCATTGGGGGGTAAACCAACGGCAAAGGAAGACCTTTCTCTCTGTCTCTCTCTCTCACTGTCCACTCTGCCTGTCAAAAAAAAAAAGAGAAAAAAAAAAAAAAAAAGAGAGAAGCCTCCTGCACCTGATTGGCAAGGAGACAGAAGTCAATCTGCAATTGACAACTGCGAAGGTGCACTTTCACCACCCGCACTTGGAAGAAAGGAAACACAGGGCTGACGTACATGTTGATGTAAATCAGCTTTAAGCATTTTTTCCTTTTTTAGGGCTCTGACACCTTCTCCTTTTCAAAAATAGCAGCATATTAATTCGCTGTTAAGTC
Source organism: Oryctolagus cuniculus (assembly GCF_051225735.1). Taxonomy (NCBI): domain Eukaryota; kingdom Metazoa; phylum Chordata; class Mammalia; order Lagomorpha; family Leporidae; genus Oryctolagus; species Oryctolagus cuniculus. The sequence goes on along the minus strand of NC_142878.1, from coordinate 11,041,288 downwards.
TCTTTGAAATGTGCGCTTGTGTCTGGCATGACCTTATCCCCGTATCACCTGGCCCTGCCCCACCCCCACATTCCTGTTCCTTCTAGCAACACCCACCTAAATCGCAACACATCTTCCCTCACCTCTTCCGCTTTAGCTTAAGTCACTAACTATACTTAGTGCTTGCCTTCATCCTCCTGAAATACAACGGATGGCTGTGGTATTGAGCGTGTTCTGTTGACGAAGAAGTGGGGTCCATTTGTAATCAGCAGGCTTTGGTCCCTGCTTTCTGCCTTCACCCATGACTTCGCCAGACACACGGCAGGATGGGAAGTCCATGCTGATGGGAAAACAAACAGGCAGCATTCTTCCTCTTATTATGTGCACTCCCCACACAGTGTGCCGTGTGGAATGTGTGTGGGATCTTATATTACAAAAGCCATCCTTAGTGTGCACGCGTGCAGGAAAGAACAGGCTGCTTTTATTTAAGTCAAATGTCACATCAGAAAATGCGCCCCTGGAATGTTTGGAAAGTATTCCCGTGGTTTTGATCCATTGAAGAACATAATTCGCTTTTCACAACCACAGATTCTTCAAAGGGAAAGGGGTAAGGTACACTGAGTAAAAATAAAGAGGCTGGGTTGTCAAGAACCTGGGGGCTCTTCCCAGGGGCTGCCTTGACCTGAGACACCCAGTTAGATGGCGGGAGGGTCACAGGGACACAAGGACCACAGAGAATCCTACCAACAGCCCTGAGCTCTCAGGGAGAGGCAGAGACACATCCCAGGCCTGACACATCTTCTGGTGGTTTTGCTCATGTCGGGGCCCAAAGGAGCCTGAACTTCTAGCAACTTCTGTATTCTCTGCGCTCTCTTGCAGAGTCCATTGAATGGGCTTAGGACACCTATTCCAAGAGCCGTTGGAATGGGGCAAGGGGGTAAAGCAGCTGCTTGCAATGCAATATTCAAGTCCCAGCTACTCCCTTTCCAATCCAGCGCTCCTGCTAATGTGTCTGGGAAGGCAGTGGATGATGGTCTAAGCACTTTGACCCTTGTCACCCACGTGACCAACTTCCTGGCTCCTGGCTTCCTCCTCATCCAGAGCTGGCTATTGTGGCCATTCGGGGAGTGAACCATGGTTAGAAGATCTCTCTCTTTCTCTCTCCCCCCTACCCCCATTGTCGCCTTTTCTCCCTGTGTCTGCTTTTCAAATAAATCTTTTTAAAAAAGACATTTATTCCAGACAAATAAATTCTATCCAATATAAAATAAATGAATTGTGGAAAGAACAATTCATCAGCCACACTGGAATATAAGAAAAATCAACCCATCGTCCTGCACCATGGCGCACCAGGTTAATCCTCCGCCTGTGGCGCTGGCATCCCATATGGGCACCAGTTCTCATCCTGGTTGCTCCTCTTCCAGTCCAGCTCTCTGCTGTGGCCTGGGAAAGCAGTGGAGGATGGCCCAAGTGCTTGGGCCCCTGCACCCATGTGGGAGACCCGGAAGAAGCTCCTGGCTCCTGGCTTCAGATCGGTACAGCTCCAGCCATTGGGGCCATCTGGGGAGTGAACCAATGGAGGGAAGACCTTTCTCTCTGTCTCTCTCTCTCACTGTCTGTAACTCTACCTCTCAAATAAATAAATAAAATCTTTTAAAAAAAAAAAAAAGAAAGAAAAATCAACCCATCAACACTGAGCTGGGCCCAGAGCAGAAGTGCTGCTTGTTAGGAGGCAATGTTAGAACACAGTTGTTTAAAGTGGCCGTCTGCGAGCCAGCAATGGACAGATTCTCTACGGTCCACAGCATCCAACTCTGCAGGTCTGTGTCCTCGAATGTGAGAGCACTGATCCTGGGAGATGGTGCTGTGCCCCACCCACTCCCCGTGTGCTCACAGTGGGGGCGGGGTGGGGTAGGGCTCCTCTCCCTGCCACCACGTGTGAGTTTTCAAGACACTTTTCCACTCTCCGCCCACAGGCTCCTCGGGTGTGTATATTCCCTTGGAAATTGTCAGGAATGAAAAATTCCTTTTAAAACTATTTTTAAGAATTAGCAGAGGATGAGACTCTGAGTTCTCTGTGATTTTCCAGGCATTAAAAGGACTGGTCGGGGCTGGCACGGTGGCGTACTGGGTAGAGCTGCCGCCTGCAGTGTCGGCTTTCCTTAGGGACACCGGTTTACTTCCCTGCTTGGGAAAACGCAGTGGGGCATGGCCTGCCCAGGCACTTGGGCCCATGCTACTCATGTGGAAGACCTGGAAGAAGCTCCTGGCTCTTGTCTTCAGCTGTTGCGGCCATCTGGGGAATGAACCAGCAGATAGAAGATCTCTCTGTCTCTCTCTGCAACCTTTCAAATAAATAAATAAATCTTCCAAAAAACAAAAACAAACAAACAAAGGACTGGCCAGTTAGGGAGGCTGTTCACTCTTCCCAGAGGCTGTGCAAGGCTTAGGGTGAAATGCAGAAACAAGATCTTCCCCTTTGCTGGCCCTGTGGCTTTGTTAAGATCAGTGCGTAAGCCATCACACTGGCCCCTGGACGTCTGTGTGCCTGAGGCTAAGACTGCTGTGAAATCCATGCACTGGGACCTTTTGACTGGCTTCGCAGTCCCCAGCCCAGCCCCGTGTCCGGCACAGAACAAGCACACAGTAACTGTTACAGAAAGGAAGAAAAGGAAGGAAAAACCCAAAAGAGAGAACGAAATGGCTGCATCCTGCCTGGCGTGGGTATCCACCAGGCGCCCACTACTTGTGGAGAAAATGAACCAACCCTCTAAGCAAAGCAGCCCACATTTAGGGTTTTCTGGTTTCCGTTAAAGACTGGTTCTGCAGCGGGGTTGGGGGAGGTGCGCTATGGTGTAGTGGGTTAAGCCACTGCCTGTAACGCTGACATCCCAAGTGGGTGCCGATTGGAGTACTTGGCTGCTCCACTTCCAATCCAGCTTCCTGCTCATGCGCCCGGGAAAGTAGCAGAAGATGGCCAAGGTGCCTGGGGCCCTGCACCCACGTGGGAGATCCAGATGAAGCTCCTGGCTCCTGGATTTTGCCAGGCCCAGCCCTGGTTGTTGTGGCCACCTGGGGAATGAACTAGCGGATGGAAGATAACTCTATTTTTCAAATATATAAATAAATAAATATTTTGAAAAGAAGATTCAGAGGAAAAAAATAAAAGACTGGTTTTGGGAAGGTAAGAGAAAGATTTTGCTACTGCGAAGGAAGTTTTGCAAATTCTGAAAAGCAAGGTTTTCACCATGGACAGAATCTGCAAAAGAAGAGGAAAGAGCAGGAACCAGCCCAGCCACAAAAAAGCCTCAAGATCTGAATTTCAACATTCAGACAGCTTGGAACTGGAGAAGAGATAAAGAAGGCAGATCCACAGATGACAATGAAGAATGCAAAATATACCAAGGGTTGTGATTTACCAAAAGAGTATATAATGTTATAAACGAAGAATTTCAAGAAAAGAAATCACTCAATTAACGTGTTTAATGTCATTGGGTAGCCATCTGGAAAAGATAAATAAAGCCAGATCCGTATCTCATTCCTTATACCAAAATTAACTGCAGAAGCATCTAATTTTGTGAATATAAAAATGAAGCCACAGAAGAAGGCAGGGTGAGCGGTGAATATGTGAATTATCTCAAAGGGGACGACTATCTCTTCCTGGCCAGGACACAGTACTCAAACAACCAACAGGAAGAACATCTGCAGGGCAGACACAAAGGACTACCATCCTTAGCGTAGAGACACTGTTTATTTTACCCATCACCCTGGAGAGCTCTGAGGAAGGCCCGGAACTGGAGCTGAGCCGCTGCTGGAGGGCGAGCCCACGAGATGCAACTCAAGGAGTTCTGGGGGATTTGGCAATCTCTTGACAATCTCTTGACAATTTGGGAAACATTGTATCTCAGCAATCCTGGCCACAAAGAATTTGCTCTATACTCCCCTGGGCCAAGCTTCTACTCTAAGGTCAAAGTTCTAGTAGAAGAAAAACTGTTATCCCAAGGGCATCATTGATGCTGCGATCAGAGCTCTACCCCACCTCCCGCAACACTGCTCCTTGAGTGGCCGCCGATCCCCTGTAAGCCAGATCAAAGGACTTTGCCCTGCACCTGCTGACATGAGTGCCCCTTCATCACTGGACCTGAGAACCTTGTTGTTGTTGTTTTAAAGATTTATTTATTTTATTTGAAAATCAGAGTTACAGAAAAGGAGAAATCTTTCATCCGCTGGCCTACTCCCCAAATGGCTGCAATGGCTGGGGTTCCCTCAGGCTGTAGCCAGGAGCTGGGAGCTTTCCCCAGGTCTCCCACATGGGTGCAGGGGCCCAAGCACTTGGGCCATCTTCTGCTGCTTTCCCAGGCTACAGCAGGGAGCTGGATCAGAAGTGGAGCAGCTGGGACTTGAACTAATGCTCATGTGAGATGCCAGCAGCTCAGGCGGCTGCTCAACCCGCTGTGCATCGTGCCAGCTGCATGGACTCCAGAATCCTCAAAGCAGGATGATGTCCTTTCATCTAATACCATATTCATATAGCCCAGAGCAAAGGCTCAAAATAACACCCGCCGAATGAATCAATGCATGCATAAGCTACATAAATCAGCTAAATGGAAGAACTAGAGGGCAGAGAGATCAGACAGGACTGAGCTGAAAGATGAAAAAGAAGAAGACAGAACCCTTTAGACGGGGTCTCCAATGAGCACGAGGTGCGTCTGGTGTGTGAAAACCACTTGTACAAAGTGTCTCACTGCACGGAGAGCAGCGCGATCCCTACGAGCCAGGCAGGCTGGGTCAGAGCCTATGAAACTGAAAACTCTCAAGCTTCAGGGAGTAGCTTGTTAAATAACAATGCTTCTGTAAACAGGCAGGCCAGAGTTACTGTGCCCCCGGGAAATTTCTGGAATGAACACAGAACATGCTTCTGTTGATTAGCCTTTGTAGCTTGCGGCTGAGTGCTGACCCAAAAGGGAAAGCCTTGCTCTCCAGATTTTACATAACGGCACTGCCCTTATCAATTGCTGTCCGGAGAACTGTCCCTCCCAGGGGTGTTAGCAAGACTGGCCGCTGGGCCTCAGCAAAATGTGCTGTGCTCCAAGAGCCGGCAGCTAACAGGCGCTGATCTCTCAGACCTGCTTGAGGACTGGAGAGAAAACCTCCCAACGGCTCAGTACCCAAACATCGCAGTGTCCTGTGAGATGGATGCATATTACCTATTAATAAAAAAAAAAAAAAGCAAAGGCAAAGTGAAGATAAGGGAAATGAATGAGAAAGCTGACAAATGTACCGACTGACAGATTGGAAGAGAGGAAACCGAGGCTGTGCATGGGGGTTCACCAGCTCAAGGTCCCAAGGGAACCCGGGGCGAGCCCCCGGACACAGCTGCTGGTGAACATGAGCAGGCTCGGAAGACTGCCTGTGTTCTCCCGGACAGAGAAAGGAACAATCGTCCTCTACACAAGACACCAAACACTCATTTGGAGCAGCTAACAGGGCCCTGTGTCAGCAACCCAAGGCTCACTTCCCCAGGTTCTGGAAGATTTCCTGTACACTTCTTTAAAAGTATGCAAGCCAGGGAAGATCAAAGAGAGAAACTTCAAAAATTGTTGAGTGCAGTGGTGGATTCAGAATATTTTAATAACTGTAAAAAAAAAAAAACCCACAAAGCATGAAAATGTAGACAGCATAGTTGGTTTTACTGGCTGTGGTTGCTAATCTCCCACAATGACCCACGCCTGGTCCCTTCGACACCTATCGCGCCCCAGGGCGTGAGACCTCCTGCTGGTCCCCCTGCAGGATGACCCTTCCCTTGAATGCAGTGGAAGCCAAGCTGCTGGACTTCAGAGATGTCATCCCGAGAAGCCTAGCAGCTGCCACCTGAGCCTTGGAGTCCTGCTATGCAGAAGTCCAGCGGCCTGAGAGGCAGAGATGGCCCCAGCTGGCCCAGCCCACCCAGCGGATGCTCTGGCTCGCCCATGAAGAAGCCACACGTGCACAGCCCCGGTCAGGCCGCACATGCATCCATCCCAGGCTCCATCAGACTACAACCCCGCGGGAGAGTCCAAGTGAGAACTGCCCGCTCACACAACAGCCGTGTCTTATAAAACAACAGACCAGAGAACCAGTGATTAGCAGAACCACAGCAACATGGAACTGGATGTGGGGTGTGGGGGAACAGGGAAAGACTGATTAACAAGCCCTGGGTTCCAGTTAGGAGGAAGAAATGTTGGGTGTTCTGTTGCACAGCAGGGTGACCACAGAAAAACAATGCACTGCATGCTTTTTAAAAAAGAAAATGAGTGCAGTGGAGGACGGCCCAAGTCCTTGGGCCCTGCACCCTGTGGGAGACCAGGAGAAGCACCTGGCTTCTGCCTTCGGATCAGCGTGGTGCGCTGGCCACGGTGCGCCGGCTGCAGCGCGCCGGCCACGGCGGCCATTGGAGAGTGACCAACGGCAAAGGAAGACTTTTCTCTCTGTCTCTCTCTCTCACTGTCCACTCTGCCTGTCAAAAAAAAAAAAAAAAAAAAAAGAAAAAAAAGAAAACGAGAATAAAGGACTCAATGTTTTTAATACGAATAAATGACAGATGTTTGAGGAGACAGATATGGTCACCCTGCTTTGAACATTACACAGTGTCTACATGTCTCACGTGGTACCCCATAAGCATGTACAGTTTTTATGTATCAATTAAAAATAAAACTTAAATTTTGAAAAGGGATTCTTGCTCTAAGGCCTCAGAAATGGGGCTGGCATCTTGGCACAGTGGGTTAAGCCTCTGCCTTTGGCGCCAGCATCCCACCTTGGAGCACCTGTTGGAGTCCCAGCTGCTTCACTTCTGATCCAGCTTCCAGCTAACACGCTGGGAAGCAGCAGAAGACGGCCCAAGTGCACGGGGGCCCTGGCACTCACGTGGGAGCCCAGGATGGAGCTCCTGGCTCTGGGCGGAGGCCGGATGCTGTGGCCATCTGGAAAGTGAGCTAGCAAACGGAAGATCTCTCTCTCTGTCACCCCCTCTCTGTCACTCTGCATTTCAAACAAATACATCTTTAAAGACTTGAGGAATGTAACCAAAAAACGTTCATAAACAATGATGGGGCTCCTAAGTCTCTACTTTGCATGGAAGATTTTGGAAATGCATCTGTTTTCCCGGGTCTGTCTGAGCACCCAGCCTATAGCTGTCGGGAGCAAGGGCAGGCGAGGTCAGACGGGTGGGCTGCGGGAGAGGGAGGCATGCAGGCCAGGCAGAGCCCCATGGTGACCAGGCTGTCTGCTGGCGGACGCGTGAGACTGTCCAGTTTGCAGCCTAAAACAGCTGCCTTGCTTGTTGCTTCTCTTGCCACCCCTGGATGCTCCAGGGATCGGGAGGCTTTAGACTGTGTGCACCTGTGCTGCACTAACGGCGCTCCCCTAGGTGAGCAGCAGCTCCTCTGGTGCTCTCCCCAGACCTCAGTCTTCCTGTCTTCCAATCAGGAGTGATTAGCAAGAGTCTTGACCCCAAGCTCCAATTGAATACAAAGACAAAGCACAGACTAGAACAGAAAAGCAAACACAGAATGCAATTCAAGGCCAGCACAACAAAAACACATTCCAGAGACTGGAGAGAACAGGAGGACTTGGCCACAGGCCGCGTCCCGTGGAGGGCTCCTCCTTAACAAGCGTGCACTTGAACCTCCTGGAGACTTGAGATTTTGAGAAGAGTCTTGATACGATTTCTTCATGTGGAAGTAGGTGAGAGCACCAAACTGGAGAGATGAAGAAAGGGGTGGGGGGTGAGCACTGGGAGCTGGTGCACCAGGAGCATCCACTGTATAAACTCTGTGCCTCTGGTCCTTTTCCCAGCCCTGTCCCGGGGGGCTTGCTGTCCCCTTCTGGAGAAGCCACAGCCAGGAAAGGTCCAGTCCTGGCCCAGGGCCACACAGCACATCAACTGAGTCTGGGAGATGGTCTCCGATGTCCTCTTCCCCTTCTGCATTCCTGAGCTCCACGCAGGCAAGGTAGGGCCTGCCCCTGAGAGCTGACAGAAGGATGGGGCACACACACGTGCACACCGTGCACCAGTCATTCCCGCAGGGCCGCTGTCGGGGGCCAAAGCTGCACAGGCGGTGGCCCCTGCAGGGTGCGTGGCCCTTCACGGAGGGAAAGTGGCAGAAGAAAGCTGTGTGGGAGCAAGGGTTAGTGCCGCAGGTGCACACGAGGGCCTGGTCTGGGTGAGGGTGCACACGAGGGCCTGGTCTGGGTGAGGGTCCTCTGTCCTAGAAGTCCTAGAGTGAGTGCAAGAGCTTGGAGCAGCTCTAAGCATTTGAGGTCTACCCGGAGAGAGGACGGCTTATTAGACAGACCAACTCACCCACTACCTGTGGTTTGTCAAATGCACTACATGCTTACAAGAGATTCCCTCAGCCTTTCAGGTCGAAAACAAGTTAATTCTGAATACCTATTGTTCCCAAATTCAAAGGCAACCCCCTCACAGCCAAGTCCAGCCCAGGTGCTGGAACAGGCTGGGGCCCTGCCCTCCGGCCAGGGCCTGCCTGCCACATCGCTCTGTGCCTGAGCCATCGTCCCTTGCAATGAGTCATTTTCTTTCTGGCAGCAAACTAGAAATGTTAAGGAAACATGAAGGATTGTTCTCTTGGGATCAAGGCCATTGTCACCGTACTTCATATTCACTTCAGTTTCCTGTTTTCCTACCTCCAGGAGACCCCAAGTCCAGCTCTCCTTTGCTTGCTGCTAGGGTACGAGGGGACCCCACTTGCTGAGGCCAGGCCTTGGAGCCCGCGTCGGAGGGTGCCTTTTTCCCCTCCCAACACCAGCAAGCATTCCTCTCCAAGTAACCCTAGAAACCCTTTTGCTGGGCACTGACTGTGCATCGTTATTTTGCTGAGACCGGAAGTACAGTCAGCCATTGCACAAAGTGCAGCATTACTCATAGCTCTTTCTCACCAGCGCCACAATCTAAATTATATACAAAGAGGCAGAAAGAAAAGTCATTTTTCCCCCTCTCCTACCCTCCCCAAGGTTCTGCCCATGGGCAGTTTCTCAGCTGTGTAAATTAATGTTTAGGCAGAGGCGATATTCCATGTTTGTTTTTCAGGTTTCCCACGGAGGCTGTCACCACCCTTACGTAGAATAACAGGAAAGGAAGTGTGGTTACGTTAATGAAACACGGATCCCATCTAGGGCTCCCAAGGCCCATGTCACAGCTTCTTGAAGGAGGGAGCCAGAGAGAATGGGCCAGAGTGACAATGAGGGAGGGTGCAGGACACAGGGCTGCAGGGTCATCCAGGCACTGGGTTCCCAGGGCCTTGAGGGCCCCCCAACTGCGAGGGCAGAGGGCAAGCCTCACAGCCCAGAGGCAGGACCCAATCAGACTTGTCAACAGCCACAGCATGGGCGTGCCTCTGGCAGATAGCACCCAGGGACAGTGTCCCCAGCTAAAACAGCAATCCGGCCCATTATGAAACAGAAGAGACCTCTGTGAGTTGCTGTCTATGTTCTCTGAGCTGACCAAATGGCATGACAATGAACCCAGAGTGGCTCTTCCCTCAAAATCCACACCAATGACATTCGGGAGGTCAAGCGAGCAAAGCCATCATTTTAGACAAATTTAGAATTTTCAACTGTGGCTTGCAGACACAGTTATGAGCTTTGGGGACAAAAAGGTCTACTTCTTCCCTGTTCAGGGAAGAATGGCCTTTAAATACCACAGTGTAACGGCAACTGTATCAATATTACACCTGCTATTCCAGTTGATGTGTCTAAGGATAAACTCCTATACAAATTGATAAATGTTACAAAGTGTTGCCTAGTGAGTCTGACATGCACAGACATAAGGTAGGACCATTAGAGTAAGTATGGAGCTAGTAATTACAAGAAGCAAATAAGAGCAATTAAAACGATTTGTAAAGGGAGCGAGGTTTTCATTCTCTTTCTCCTTGGGAATGATCATGCATTGAATTTCTACTTATGAATGGCACGGTGGCAAGCAAGAAGAAAAAACTGACTTGATTGAAATATGAAACCTGGGGCTGGCGCCGAGGCTCACTTGGTTAATCCTCTGCCTGCGGTGCCAGCATCCCATATGGGCACTGGTTTCTAGTCCCGGATGCTCCTTTTCCAGTTCAGCTCTCTGCTGTGGCCCGGGAGGGCAGTGGAGGATGGCCCAGGTGCTTGGGCCCCTGCACCCTCATAGGAGACTGGGAGGAAGCACCCAGCTCCTGGCTTTGGATCAGTGTAGCTACATCTGCAGCAGCCATTTTGGGGTGGTGAACCAACGGAAGGAAGACCTTTTGCTCTGTCTCTCTCTCACTGTCTAACTCTGTCAAATAAAAAAAAAAAAAAAGAAATATGAAACCTATTACATAAGGGCACCTTATTTTATTATTTAAAAAATTTTTGGTTTATTAGGGGGGGAAGGAGAGAGAAATAGAGAGAGAGAGCGAGAGAGAGAGAGAGAGCTCTCTCACCCACTGGTTTACTCCCGACATACCCACCATAGTCGGGGCTGGCCCAGATCAAAGCTGGGGACAGGAACTCAATTCCAGTCCCCACACAGGTGGCAAGAACCCAACTACTTGAGCCATCACCACTGCGTCCCAGGGTCTGCATTAGCAGGAAGCTGGAGAGAGGAGCCGGAGAAAGGACTCCAACCCAGATACTCTGAGGTGGGAGGCAGGCATCTTTTCTGATGTTTAACCACTAAACTAACACCTGCCCCAAGATGCCTTTCTTTAAACCTAGGCCCACTCACAAGTCCACTCCCATTGGTCACCCACCAGTTCCTTATGGAGGGTGCAAAATCCAAGGCTGCCAACTCTCTGGGAACCTCAAGCAAAACCTTCTCTCTCCTATTAGGTGCTGGGAGTGCTGTGAGGCACTGTGGCAGTCTGTACACCAGCAGGAAGGCAAGTCTCTCCTCTCAACTCTTCAACCAAAACCCGGGAGAGTTTGAGCAATTCTGACCTTTTTGTCACCGGCTTGATATTCCATGACCCAGGTCTCTTGCTGCCTTCAGCGTGTCTGGTTCTCTTTTCCACCGGCTGTCTGAGGACTAACTTCTCTGAGCTGCGTGCTCAGATCCGTAACTTCTCCCCGACACGTAGGCTCTGGGGTTTGGTCCTCCCTATCTTCCCTGTGGGATGGCATCGACGATGATCAAATGTCACTGCTGTTACTTAAGTCAAAGTCCTATACCTATGCTGGCCGATACGGAAGCCACCAGTCACCTGTGGCCATTTCAATGGTTAAAATGGTATCAGATTAAAAATTCTGTTCCCAGACACATGACAATCATGTTGCAAGGGGCCCACAGACACGGGTAGCAAGGGGTGAGCCTACTGCAGAGTGCAGAAGTCCCAGCAGGCAGTAGTGCCTACATGATGGAAGCTGGCTCTGTGTTCCTGGTTCCCAGAGAAGAGTTTCCACCCCATCCATGCCACAGAGATGATTCAGATGAGCACAAGCCCCGGGGCAGCTGTAGCCCTCCCCTCCTCTGCGGAACCCGGCACAGTGAAATACCCAGCAGTGCAGTAAGCACAAAGCTAAGAAGTCAGCGCTCTCTTGTCCAGAGTCCAAAACTGTCCCAAACTTCTTCCTGGGACAGGCTGCTGCTACCTGCCAAGCACCCGCTACAGCCATTTATGAGAACACGGGGAAGCCTCAAGCAACCAGAAGGCGTAAACATGGAAGTGGGGGTCACTGCTTCACCTCCCTCCTGTCAAAATCTTCTGAACAACACATCCGTTTCTCTGCTCCGTCCGACACCGAACATTTACTAATTTAGGGTCTTACATTAATTAAAAGTCACTGTTTTTATAATTTCACATAAAGCAGTCACAAATGCAAAAGATTTTGTAAGATCTGCCTTAACGTTTGAGTCTAGGTCATGAAATGGATGATTTTTTTTTCTTCTAAGAACAACTACCCTGTCTGACTTTTAATTTTTTACTTACTCATTTGATTTTATTTTCAAAGCAGAGACAGAGACATAGAAAGAACTTCCATCCACTGGTTTACTCTTCAAAGGCTTGCAACAGCCAGGGCTGGGCCAGGGCAGAAGCCAGGAGCCCAGAACTCAATTCCAGTCTCCCACTTGAGTGGCAGAAGCCTGCGTATCTGAGCCATCACCTGCTGCTCCCAGAATGCACCAGAATGCACAGTAGCAGGAAGCTGGATTGGAAGCAGAGCGGCTGGGACCCAAACGAGGCCCTCTGCGATGGGATGCAGGTGTTCCAAGAGGCAACTTAACTGCCGCATCAAACGCCTGTCCTGTCCCGTCTGACGGTTGTGCAGGTTGAAATTCGCCTGTTTTCCTTAACGGGAAAGCAGCGGTTTACAAAGCTGGATCCTTGGGACCAAGCAAGTGCAATCGAAACCAGCCTGACCTCCGCTGCCAGCCTCTGGACTTTCCCCAGAGACAGCAAGAAATCCACGAAAGAGCTGACATCATCTCAAATAGATACTTCGCTTGTAATAAGTCAGATCATCCTGATAGAATCTTATTTTAGGAAAACAGGCCATCGGTCAGTAGATGACAATAATCTGTTCTGAGAACAGAAAGCTGCAAAACAAAATGTCAAAAAAGGGAAGCCTCTTCTTAGCAGACTCCTTGGAAGGAGCTGCTACAATTTCAGAGTTCCCTTGCCCTGTGCAACTTCCAACCACACATGCAGACAGCTGACGCAAAACCTGTGTGTGTGTGTGTGTGTGTGTGTGTGTGCATGCTTGCACTGCACGTTTGTTTGTGTAATATTCATGCAGCTGGCATGAGGGGAGCAGTGGCTGGACGAGCATGGGGCAGAGACTTGCACACTGATGGATGTCCACGCCCCCTCCAGCCCCGCAATCCCACGTTCATCTACAAGTGGCTAAAAGAGAATATCCAACACAGTTTCTGAGGGAAGAAACATCTGAGGTGGACAACAGGCAGTCTCAGGGCTGGGAAGGGACCTTGGCTGGCCTCATGGTTGGCTCTCGTGCGCCCTGCCCCCTTCCCTCTGGCTGCCCCCAGGGCTCACTGCCCAGATGCCTGCCCAGAGCCAAGACTTCAGGGCACCAGTCTCCAATGGCCTTTTCTTTTCTTTGGGCTATTTTCTAAGGTTTGTATTTCGAATGCAGTATTAATGAACAATCAGGTCACTCTGACAGTGGTTTCAAAGCAAGTCCGGGTATTCCGGAACACACGGAGCCCAGCGAAAGCACCCCTGTGGTCACCATCATCAGTCACTTTCTCTGACCCCGGTGTGGTGGCGACAGAATTGTGGCGGCAGAGGTGCACGCTTTCGGAGTGGTTTGGAACAACTTATAATATCAAGTGAATGTCTCAGGATGACAAAGAAGATTATTTTAGCCATGCTAGCGACTTGCAATGTGTTAAGTATTACCCTGAAAGACGACAATTGTTTCTCATTGGTAAAAAGTCAATTTCGAAGTTACAGAAGTTGTCACTATGTAAAATCTTTGCTATCCTCAGACATTCAGGTGTTCATTTTGTGCAGGGGGTGTCTACCATAACGAATCCCCTTGTCCATGGTTTGGTGTATCTATTTTTTTTTACATTCAGATAGTTTTTAGAGATGTAACTGATGCACAAAGAACTGTATACGAGGGTAGCACTGTGGTGAAGTGGGTAGAGCTGCTGCCTGCAGTGCCAGCATCCCATATGGGTGCTGGTTCGAGTCCCGGCTGCTCCACTTCCCATCCAGCTCTCTGCTAGGGCCTGGGAAAGCAGTAGAAGATGGCCCAGGTGCTTGGGCCCCTGCACCCGTGTGGGAGACCTAGAAGAAACTCCTGGCTCCTGGCTTCAGATCGGTGCAGCTCTGGCCATTGCAGCCATTGGGGAGTGAACCAGCAGATGGAAGACACCTCTCTCTCTCTCTCTCTCTCTCCCTCCCTCCCTCTCTCCCTCTCTCCCTCTCCCCCTTTCTCTGCCTCAGCCTCTCTGTAACTCTGCCTTTCAAATAAAAAAATCTAGAAAAAAAAAAAACCTGCACACATTTAATGTGTATAATTTGATGTCCCTGGACATCAAATGGACATGCATCAGCATTGCTGGGTTGTTATCAAAATTTTTTGTGACTCTGGACAAAGCAAATCCAGGGACGGCACCAAACGTGGTTTCGAGTGAGTGAGCTGTTGTGCTGGAGGTTAGGAAGTCAGACTACCAAGTCCTTGCTCACATGCACCCCAAGCTATCCGGAGGTTTCCCAGCTGTACTCTCGAGACCAGGGGAGCCCCACCCCCCGCAGCGCCCCCACCCGAGAGGACCCGCAGAGTCCTGCCCACCTACCTGGTTGTTGTCTGGTTGGTTTTGGGGATGGAGAGGAGCTATCCGGAGGGTCAAACCTGTGCTGCAGGACAGACCTCGCAGACGGAACGGCTCCCGCGACCTCATTGCAAACATCAACGATCAACGTGCGGACAACGCTTGAGGATCTCAGCTTTAACCGCCTGTCTGAAGATGCGTCTGCACCTCTCAGGCTCAGCGACCAGGCACACACACCGTTCAAGGGGCTGCAGGAAGTGGGAACCAGGAGGCACACAGCACCATGCGACCCAGATCCAAATGGTAGCCTGGTACCGGGGACGGGACCTTTCCTCTGCCAAGGGCCATTTGGACGTTTATAGCATCATTCATGGGCCGCACAAAATTATCAACTCACAAAGGGGCCTGCTGTCGATTTACTGAATTCCCAGTCCTGCCTGCAGGGCCTTATCCAGCCCACGGGCCAGACATCGCCCTCCCACCCCGCTCAGCAGCAAACTCCCTGTGTGCAGCGTGTCGGGCATGAGGAGGAGCGAGTGCATCCATGGGTGGAGTCCTCCCCTATCACCCTTCCCAAATCAAGAGCTACGGTTCCAGTTCAGTCTGAGGTACCTTACAGGGAGCTGGGAAGTGGTGCACACATTTTTTTTTTTTTAATTTTTTGGCAGGCAGAGTGGACAGTGAGAGTGAGAGACAGAAAGGTCTTCCTTTGCCGTTGGTTCACCCTCCAATGGCCGCCGCTGCTGGCACACTGCGGCCGGTGCACCGCACTGATCCGATGGCAGGAGCCAGGTACTTCTCCTGGTCTCCCATGGGGTGCAGGGCCCAAGCACCTGGGCCATCCTCCACTGCACTCTCTGGCCACAGCAGAGAGCTGGCCTGGAAGAGGGGCAACTGGGACAGAATCCGGCGCCCCGACCGGGACTAGAACCCGGTGTGCCGGCGCCGCTAGGCGGAGGATTAGCCTAGTGAGCCGCGGCGCCGGCTCGGGAAGGGGGATTTAATAGTCATCAAAAGAAGTTAAAGAGGCCCACACCTGGGGCTGGGGTGACAGCCTCCTTCCCCAGAAGCCTCCCCGCTCCAGCCTCTGCCCCCTTGCTACAGAGGACTTCATGAGGACTGCAAAATGCCCACAGCACTCAGCCTTCCATCCAGGGTCTCTGAGAACTGGCGTGATTAGCCGGGGGCCGGGAAAGGACCCCCCCCCCCCCCACCGTGCTCAGCTCAATTCTTCCCGCTCAAGGAGCACCTCCAACGACCTTCCCCGGCTAGGTGTGAAGGCTTCCACTCGATTTTATTTATTTATTTTTTAAAGATTTTTTAAAAATTTATTTGAAAGGCAGAGTCAGAGAGAGAGAGAGAGAGAATCCTTCATCTGCTGGTTCACTCCCCAAATGGCCTCAACAGCTGGGGCTGGTCAGGCTGATGCTGAGGCAAGGAGCCAGGAGTTGCATCCATGTCTCCCACGTGGGTGCAGGGGCCCAAGCACCCGAGCTGCTGCTGCCGCCTCCCCAGGTGCACCAGCAGGGAGCTGGATCGGAGGAGGGGCAGCTGGGTCACGAACTGCTGCCCATACGGGATGCCGGCATCTCAGGCGGATGCTTCACCTGCTAGGCCACAGGGGCAGCCCCTTCTGTTCGATTTTACACTATTTAATGCCCAGTGAAAATCTGCTGCCTCCAACTACTGTCGAACAAACTTGACTTGAATTCTAATAAAGTACAGGTTTCCTCCAAACTGGTCTTGCCCTGGGACGCTAGGTCCATTTGCTGCAGCCGTGGGCAGGGTGCACAAGTGGCCCATGGAGGTGCTGGATGGGGGGCCAAGCAGGGTGATGGGGGGGAGGGCAGGGAGCCTGGAGCACTGGCTGCGGCTGTTTTCATTCTGCATTCTTGACCCTTGGTGCCAATGACCTTTCTCTCCTCCTCAGTCGGGGCTTACATTTCTTTTGTATCACGGCAGAAGCATAAAATTGCTTTAAGGCTTTATAATCATGTCCATTTCTTGCAACAACCGTCTGCCCAGCTCCCTCCACCCACACCTTCCTAGGAGTGACACGGGGGTACTCTTTTCTCCCCTTTAATCTCGGGATTTCTAATTCTATCAAGGCTGCTTCCCACAAAGACTCCTGTGACAACGAAGAGGAGTTTCGAGTCTGGGGGACCCTCTTCATTCCTGGCTTTTATTAGGAGGCGAGGGCCTTTTAACAGAAAAGAAATAAAAAACCTTTAGTGATAAAAGAATTTCAAGGATTAGTAACATTTTTTGTAAACCTGTTAGAATTTATGGATGGGGCTTAGTAATTAGATATTTACAGCTCAAGTTTGTGAAGGAGACGCATAGGATACATAAGAACTTCCCAGCCTCGTGCATTTGGGCAGTGAAATGATCGCAGCCACGGTCCACTTGTGACACCAATAATCAAGGACTGCGTATGCTAACTATGGGGGTTCCAGAAAGGTCAAAGCTCCTGGGAGAAAGCTGGGCGTGGGCATCCCCGGGAAGACAAGATCTAGCGACTGCTCTCCCCTCCCGGAGAGTCTGAGAGCATGCCTTTTGGTGCTGAATCAAGCAGCCTGTGTTCATAGTTTTCTCTTGCTCTGACATTGAACTCACGATGGGGAACATAAACAAACATCTTCTGAAAGAAGGCAACTTTACCAACAGATGTCTGCAGCGTCTCATAGCCTCTTTTTTTTTTTTTTTTTTTAAGGTTTATTTGTTTGAAAGACAGAGTTAAAGAGAGAGGTAGAGACAGAGAGAGAGGTCTTCCATCCGCTGGTTCACTCCCCAGATGGCCGCAACAGCCAGAGCTGCGCCGATCCGAAGCCAGGATCCAGGAGCTTCCTCCAGGTCTCCCACGTGGGTGCAGGGGCCCAAGGACTTGGGCCATCTTCTGCTGCTTTCCCAGGCCATAGCAGAGAGCTGGATCAGAAGAGGAGCAGCCGAGACTAGAACCGGTGCCCAGCTCTCTGCTACGGCTTTGGAAGTGGGTAGAAGATGGCTCAAGTGCTTGGGCTCTTGCACCCACATGGGAGACCTGGAGAAATCTCCTGGCTCCTGGCTTTGGAGGTGCCCAGCTCTGGCCGTTGCGGCCATTTGGGGAGTGAACCAGAGGATGGAAGACCTTTCTCTCTGTTCTCCCTCTCTATGTCTGTAACTCTACCTCTCAAATAAAAAAGAAGAAGAAGAAATACAGCTGGAGGATCCCTATGCACCAGCAGGGGGTGGGGGGCACTGCACTGCTGGCTCCCTGCCCTATCCCAGGCCAGGTGAATCTTGTCACACCTGCAGGTGTAACAAGCCCCTTTCTTCATTCTCCCATTCACTAAATGAGGAGAATCTCTGATACCCCGACTCCACCCCCCGGTTATTTGAGATTCCAGAGGCTGCGCTGGGCTGAGCTGGGCTGAGCTGGGCCAAGAGGATCCTCCTGCTGGGCCGTAGAACATCAGCTAAAAACAAACCTGTAGGGAAGCAGGATGAAGAGTGGAAGCCCTGCGAGCCCCTTGCAGCGCCGTGCTAGTCCTTTCTCATCCGTTCGTTCATCCCACAGCTCTTTGGAGGATGCCCACCCTCCAGCAGCCCCCCTAACAGAGCAACAAGACTTGTATACAGGGGGCAGGCGTCGGGGCAGCCTGCAGTGCGCACCACACCAGCAGGCTGCCTGAAGGGGTCGAGGGGGCCAAGCTGGGTCCGCTGACAGGACAGAGAGCAGGCATGGTGGGCGGGCACCAACAACCTCAGCCGAGAAACTCCCCTCGACCACTATCATTGACTGTGCAGTGGACCCTTGCAGGGCCCCTTTGCAAGTGCCTGAAAACAGGCCCCACACTCCTCTGTCCTGCTGCCTCCCCTCCCTCGGGCCAGGGGATCCCAGCGCTCTCTAGTGTCTCACAGGTGGGCGCCGAGGCTCAGAGGGGCCGGCACCCTTGCTGGGTCAGCCAGAGAGGGCATGGCTGCTCCTGGCCTCTGTTCTGATGCCGGTGCTCTCCCGAGGCAGACGTGCAGAGCAGGGAACCAGCCCAGACAGGAAGTGGGTCGGGCAGGGGTGTCCACAGCGGCCGCCGCCTGTGAGGCCCCTCTCTGTCCACGCACCCGCAAGGCCTTACCTTGTCCCAGTGCGGTCAGTGTATAGCTGCCCCATGGTTGGTTGTTTTTTTTTTTTTTTTTTTTTTTTTCATCTTTAAAGAACAGACCAAAACCTGATCAACCATCAGCTCTTCTTTCCTTCCTCGGAGCAATCATTTTAAAAAAGAACTCGGGGACGTGAGGCAGAACGGACCTGCAATTGCCAATCTTGGATCGTGGCAGCGTTTGAAAAAGAAGCATCTTTGACAAACTAGGAAAACGACTACTCAAGAAATCCTTGAAGTACAATAAATTAGGTTAAGAAAAACACATGATATTTTACCTTTTTTGGAAAATTTTTTTCATTCTTTTCCTATTTTTTGAAACACCATTTTGCCGAAAACTAGTAAAATCACATGAATGATGGGACCCCCTATGCAGAACTGAGAAACTACTGCAGGCGAAGACCTACACGCTCTAGAGCAAAGATTCCAACAAGAAGCGGGTGTGGGAAGAGACAGCAGAGGGCAAAAAGATTTGGTTTCTCATTACATAACAGTTAAGTGCAAAGTTCTACTCAACCATTTCAGATGTCAAAACCTCTCACCATCTATAATCTGGGCTCTGCCTGTCCCTTGAGCCAGCAGGACCAGACTGGATAAGACACCAGTTTAAAAATACTGTGGGCTCCAAATCAATTTAAACATCTGCACTGCAGGAAAATTGGGCTATGGTTATGAAACCATATGGTTGGGGCCAGCGCTGTGGCATAGCAGGTAAAGCTGCCGGCTGCAGTGCCAGCATCCCATATGGGCACTGATTCGAGTCCCGGCTGCTCCACTTCCCATCCAGCTCTCTGCTATGGCCTGGGAAAGCAGTGGAGGATGGCTCAAGTGCCTGGGCCCCTGCACCCACGTGGGAGACCCAGAGGAAGCTCCTGGCTCCTGGCTTCGGATCGGCGCAGCTCGTGGCCAACTGGCGAGTGAACCAGGAGATAGAAGACCTCTCTCTCTCTCTCTCTCTCTCTCTCTCTCTCTGCCTCTCCTTCTCTCTGTGTGTAACTCTGACATTCAAATAAATAAATAAATCTTTAAAAAAAAAAACAATATGGTTAAAACCAGGTTCGAAACCAGCAGGGCTGGGGGCTCCCTGCACAGCTGAGCACTTCCTTTAAAAGCAGACCATGAGGCTGGACATTTGGCCTCCCGATTACAGCACCTGCGAGACCTGGGTTCCGTTCTCAGCTCTGGCTCCTGGCTCCAGCTTCCTGCTGGTGCAGGCCCGGGAGGCAGTGGTGGCGGCTCCGGTAGCTGGACTCCTGCCACCACGTGGAACCTTGAATTGAGTTCCCAGCTCCTGGCTCAGGGGACAGTGCAGGTATCTGGGGAATGAACCAGCAGATGGGCTCACTTTCTCTCTGCACAATCTGTACAACTTCTTCTTCTTCTTCTTCTTCTTCTTCTTCTTTTTTTACAGGCAGAGTGGACAGTGAGAGAGAGAGACAGAGAGAAAGGTCTTCCTTTTGCCGTTGGTTCACCCTCCAATGGCTGCTGCAATCTGAAGCCAGGAGCCAGGTGCTTATCCTGGTCTCCCATGGGGTGCAGGGCCCAAGCACCTGGGCCATCCTCCACTGCCCTCCCTGGCCACAGCAGAGAGCTGGCCTGGAAGAGGGGCAACCGGGACAGAATCCAGCGCCCCGACCGGGACTAGAACCCGGTGTGCCGGTGCTGCTAGGTGGAGGATTAGCCTAGTGAGCTGCGGCGCCGGCACAACTGCTTCTGTCTCTCTCTGCATCTCAAAAAATTAATAAAACTATTTTTAAAAAAACTATATGCCCCACCATAACCATCACCCATTAATTTTTTTATTTTATTAAACTTTTATTTTAAAAAATGTTTAGGAAATCCAGGCCAATGCTAAAACAGAGATAGAAAACAAAACTTAAATCTCAAAAACAAAAATATTTTTGGATGATGTGTTTATAAGAATGAAATGGAAAACCATTACATCTAGCTGTATTTGGGATGTAATATATATTCATTTTTGTTTATTTGAAAGGCAGAGAGAGAAAGTCAGAGACAGAGACAGAGACATACAGATGGAGAGAAATCTTCCATCTGCTGGTTCACTCCCCAAATGTCCACAAAAGCCAGGGCAAGGCCAGGTTGAAGACAGGAGCCTGGAACTCAAGCCGTGTCTCCCACGTGGGCAACAAGGACCCGAGTATTTTAGCCATCACTGCTGCCTCCCAGGGTCTGCATTACAGGAAGCCAATCCAGAAGCTCAGCCAAAACTGAAACCCAGGCATGCAGATGTGGGATGCAAGCACCCCTGGCCGCGCCTTCATCACTGTGGCAAACATCCACCCCTGGGCTGGGTGAATACAAGACACGAGATCAAAATACCAGCTATCACCGATCTGAAAATATGATGAACCCAGAGATCAAAACACAAACTATGAAATAAGCAATAATAACCATCATGAGAAACATGTGTGACCTATTTAAAGAATGGTGGAAAATATCGTGAGAGACATAAGACTTGAGTAAATGCATATAACATGGCAAGTGCATGCTTGTGAAGATTAAAAAGCTTGAATTGGATCGTTTTTGCCAAAATGATTTACAAAATTCAATATGTGTTTTCCAAAGTTCATCTGGGAAGACAGACAGCACATTATTTAGGCCATGGTGGCACCGGCAGAAAGACAGCAGAAAAATTCACAGCCAGAGATAAAAACCTACACATCTGAGTATCAGGAAGACATCACAGTCCATCAGATACAGTCAGGAAGGACAGCACCAACTGCGTAGCCATTCAGACCAACAGGGCACCCTCGCCTGACTATACCCTGAAATAACTCCCCATAAGAGCTGGTTCCAGTCCTGGCTGCTCCACTTCTGATCCAGCTCCCTGCTAATGCACCTGTGAAAGCTGTAGAAGATGGTCCAAGTGCCTGGGCCCCTGTGATCTACCTGGGAGACAGGGATGGAGTTCCAAGCTCCTGGTTTCCACTTGGCCCAGCCCCGGCCGTGGTGGCCATTTGAGGAGTAAACCAGTGCATGGAAGATCTTTTTCTTTCTCTGTCTCTCCCTCCCTCTCTCGGTCTTTCAAATAAATAAAATGTGTCTTTAAAACAGAGAGAAAAAATGTTCTTCTTGCTGCACTGACTATATTTTATAAATGTTCTTAGCTGGAAAGTTTGGGAAAAGAGGCCTGTTTATCAATCCTACAACCAGTTGTGAAGCTCTCCTGTGAATGTTTTCATGTCTGCATTAGACACTTCCTTTGTACATCTATTGTTTGATTGAAAGGCAAATGAAATTAAAGTTGGTGCACACCCATCGAGTGAAAAGCAGACACCATCTCTAAGATGAATTTAAAGCTCATTTTTAAGGCATGTACTCAGCTTCTATTTAAAGCTATATTTAAAATAATTCTGTACAATGAAATGAAGAATACATATGGGAGTAAGTTCTATTCCATTTACTTCAATTTGAATTTCCAAATTGTAATGCTTCCCTTTGTGCTATTGGAATAGGATTAAAACAGGGCAAGGCTGGGGCTTATAAGGCCTGTCAGAGATGGAACAAGGAGGGTTGTGATGAGAGTAAACAGCAGGGGCCGACGCTGTGGCATAGCAAGTAAAGCCGCTGCCTGCAGTGCCGGCATCCCATATGGGTGCTGGTTTGAGACCTGGCTGCTCCACTTCCAATTCAGCTCTCTGCTATGGCCTGGGAAAGCAGTAGAAGGTGGCCCAAGTCCTTGGGCCCCTGCACATGCATGGGAGACCTGGGAGAAGCTTCTGGCTCCTTGCTTCGGATCAGCACAGCTCCAGCCATTGCAGCCATCTGGGGAGTGAACCAGCGGATGGAAGACCCCTCTTCTCTCTCTCTCTCTCTCTCTCTCTCTCTCTCTCTCTCTCTCCCCTCCTCTGCCTCTCTGTAACTCTCTGCCTTTCAAATAAAATAAATAAATATTAAAAAAAAGAGCAAACAGCAAAGATTGATTTCTGTGTAACAGAATAATTGAATTCTGCCCTAACACTGAAGTGAAAAGCTTTGGCTCTGCGCAAAATAGAGCATCAGGATTTTCAGTGTTTGAGAGAAAACTGATGGGAAAACCTTACAGTACTCAACACGTACCCACACACACAAAAGAACATTATTTGTCCACCTTGACGAAAAAAATAAAAGAGAAAAAAAATGTTCTTTTATGCTAAGAAACAACAGAACTTGAAAGGAACAGAGTGACAGATTTTATCTCGCAAAACATGAAACTTCTATTTTTAGTTTGATTTTAAAAATAAACATAACAAAGTACAAAAATATTTGTAGTAAGAGTGATCATCAAAAGACTAGTAACTTTCCAACGGAACAAAGCTTTGCAAACGTGCTGGGAGGCAATGTGGCAATATGCATAACTAGAACCCGCAACATACTTGTGCCCAGGTGCCAGTAATTCCAGCCCTGGGAGTCTGGCTTAAGGAACCTTCCAGATGTGATAAATGTTCCCTGTGCACCAACATGCTCATACTCACTGGAGACCCCCTAGAGACGCATGAAAGCACGGGATGTGAGCTTCGTAACCGGCACTGCCAGGTTTGACATCTCTCGGTAACCGCACTTACGTAACTTTTGGAGACGTTTTCTGAGACACTTTTTCTGTTGGGACTGTAAGTGCACCTCTCAGACTTCCAAATACTTAAAAAGCAAATGTGTTCAATGTGCAAATACAGCTTAAGATGTTCACAGGCAATCTCATTAGCTAATGTTAATTGACAGTCTTATTTTATGGAAAAATAATTAGATTCATTAGTGGAACAAGTTTATTTATTTATTTATTTGAAAGGCAGTGTGTGTGTGTGTGTGTGTGTGTGTGCGTGTGTGTGAGAGAGAGAGAGAGAGAGAGAGAGAGAGAGAGACAGAGAGAGAGAGAGAGAAAGAGAGATGTCTTCCATCTGATGGTTCACTTCCCAAATGGCTGCAATAGCCTGGACTGGGCCAGGCTGAAGCCAAGAGCCAGGAGCTTTCTCCAGGTCTCCCACGTGGGTATAGGGGCCCAAGCACTTGAGTCATCCTCTGCTACTTTCTCTGGCGCATTAGCAGATAGCTGGATTGGAAGTGGAGCAGCTGGGACACAGATCATTGCCATATGGGGGCTGGTGTTGCAGGTGGTGGCTTAACCCGCTACACCACAGCCCAGCCCAAACAAGTATTATAAGCCTGAAAGAAAACTAGCATTTAAAAAGCACAACTTTAGAGGGCCAGCGTTGTGGTGCGAAAGATTAAGCTGCCACCTATGATGCCGGCATCCCATATGGGCACCGGTTTGAGTCCTGGCTGCTCTACTTCTGATCCAGCTCCCTGCTATGGGAAAGCAATGGAAGATGGCCCAGGTCCTTGGGCCCCTGTACCTGCATGGGAGACCTGGAAGAAGCTCCTGGCTCCTGGCTTCAGCCTGGCCCAGCCCTGGCCATTGCAGTCATTTGGGGGGTGAACCAGTGGATGGAAGACCTTTCTTTATCTCTCCCAACCTCCCTCTCTCTCTGTAAAGCTGCCTTTCAAATAAAAGAAAGCATAACTTCAATAAATGGAAAATCATTCTTGAACACCAGTAACCTCAGCAGGTCTTGGACCTGCTCACTCACATCCCAGCCTCCCTTGCAGCAGATGCAGAAATGCACCCTGGGAAACTGACGTAACCAGCGAGGCAGCGTTCTCTCCTCAGCTTTCTGCAGTGAGCTGGCCCTAACATCCCTGCGCCCGGGGGCCCCTCAGCGCCACGCGGTACAGCGTGAGATTTTACTGAAGGTTTCACGAGGAAATGGCTGGCAGGTTTAATACTTCTTCCACAAGGCACCCAGCTAAGCGATTTTAATTCCTTCCATCAGGCATCTCCTTCTGCTCAGAAGTTCTCTTCCTTGCCAGCTCCACTCTTTACTCCCTCCTGGCCCCAGAACCAGCTCCAGCCTTCAGCCATGTGCCCCAAGAGAAGCCTCCCAGTGGGCCAGAGAGCGGCCATCCACCCTACCCGGAGTCCACCGGGGCCAAGCGTGAGAGCCCAGCAACTCCGCGAGGGGGGCAGGTAGGAGCTCAACGCCAAGGAGACAAGATCTTTCTCCTGTCGTTTAAAAAGAAAATGATTGTTCTAATCACGTGGAGCAAGTGAAGAGATGGGGGCGGGCATCAGAAGCGCCCAGAACAAGCGCTCAGTGTCCTGGTCCCCAACGCCATCAGGAGCCGCCTTTGCACTGGAAGAGGCGGGGTAGGGCGCTGCAGGCAACCCCCCTCCCCCCCCCCGGCCTCGCTCTGCTGTTGTGAAAAGAATTACATGCGTTTCTACGGAGCCATCGTTGGTCTGGTTTCCCAATAGAAAAAAAAATGGACAGCTGTCAGGAGTGGAAGCCCAAGGAATGTTTTCTGCTTTCAGGAAAGAGCAAAGAGCAGGATTCTAGAAACCACAGTGCCAGCGTGGCCTGGGGACCCACACCAGCCCGGGGCCGTCTGTGCCACAGCCGTGGGGTGGGACAGGAGTGACGCAATACAGACGGCGGCTCCTCCCGGTCCTGCTCGGAGCACCTGGTGAGACAGTAACTCTCCAGACGGGCTGATGGGAAACAGCATCAGGACCGCCATCACACCCCCCCACCCCAGCTGCTGTTGCGGAAGCAGAATCCGGAGAAGGAAACGCCTACTGTCTCAGTGCAGCCCAAGGGAGCCTTGCCTGCAGGCCTGGATGCTGTGTGCCCCGCACAGAGGCAGCAGGGCACGTGTGCGGGCCACCAGCACACCCAGCCCAAGCTCCACCTCCACACCAGGTGTCCTGGTGCAGAACCCATGCCACCCTAGAGGCAAAATCTTTCCCCTAGGATGCTTTTTGTGGCCCTATGCAAACCTAAAAGCAGGAGCCTGGAGTTCAAATCCTATCTCTTCCCCTCCCCGGGCTGCATCCTTCCACAAGTGGGTGCGAATCAGCTTTCTAGACTGACCAGGAGGACCAAATGCCAACAGGTAGGAGGAGCGTCGAACACCACGCCTGGTGCCTTCACAGGAAAATCGCTGAGAGCACTAGACCAGATTTCCACCCCTCAACCTCGAACTCTGACATTCTGTGCCATGCGTTGAAATGAGAAACTCTTGGCTCAGATCCTGCTGGGTCCTCATCTTCTTTCTTTTCTTGCAGTCAAAATGTTAATGTGAACTCCCGAGAAAAGAGGTGGCATTTTGTTCTTCTGTGTTTCCCATCGACAGAGTGGCCTGTGGAAACCAGACCCCAGAGTAGCAGGTGGAAACAGCAGGCGTGTGCTCGCTCCCTGCGGAAGGTGCTGAGTAGCCTGGAGGCCATGTTCTGCTGCCCCATCCACTGACCTCTCTGTTTTAATCAGATACTCTGGAGGCCGGCACTGTGGCATAGTAGGTTAAGCCTCCACCTGCCTCATCCCATGTGGGCGCCGGTTCAAGTCCTGCTTGCTTCACTTTTGATCCAGCTCCCTGCTGATGGCCTGGGAAAACAGTGGAAGATGGCCCAAGTGCTTGGGCCCCTGCACCTGCGTGGGAGACCCAGAGGAAGTTCCTGGCTCTGAATGGGCCCAGCCTCAGCTTGCGGCCATTTGGAGAGTGAACCAGCAGGTGGAAGACCTTTCTCTCTGTCTCTCCCTCTCTGTCTGTAACTCTGCCTCTCAAATAAATAAATAAATGTTAAAAAAATATACCATAAAACCACATTTATGTAATAGGTAGATTTTTGAAAAACAAGGAAGGTATCCTATCAGACCATGTCTTGACTGGTGATTTAAAGTGTATTTTCATTTATGAGCGAGAGAGACAGAGAGACAGACAGACACACTTCCATCTGCTAGCTTGCTCCTCAAATGCTCTCAACAACTGGGACTGGACCAGGCCAAAAGCAGGAGCCCAGAACTCAGTCCAGGTTTCCCATCCGGGTGGCAGGGATCTAAGCACTTGAACCATGGCCCGCTGCCTCCTAGGGTGCATCACAGGAAGCTGGAATCGAAAGCAGAGACAGAACCAGAAGCCGGCACTCGGATATGGGATGTGTGTTCCAAGTGGCACCTTAACTGCTGCACCTGAACCAGGCGCATGCCCCTCGACTGGTGACTGCATTAACTGTGTCTCGGGCCGGGTGAATACCAATGAAGTACCTGAGGGACAGGTGTACACTGTGCGTACACCTGAGAGGCAGGGACTAGAAGACATTCACACGTATGCAAGTACGTACACAAAGGGGTGAACACAGGCATCCTAGTCTGTTCAGGCTGTTGTAAAAAACCACCAGGAGCCAGTGGGCTCCAGGCGGCTGAGCACAGCCCACAGCACAGCTACCACAGCCTTCCAGGCTGGAATCACACCCGCATGGCACCGCCAGTCTGGGGTCACACGGTGGCCCTAGTGGGGACTCTGCAGTGGCCTTTGTCCAGGCCCCTTCTTCCTCCAACATCTAGGTGGAGCCAGCAACCCCTCCCAGCTCAGGGTCTCTGCCTACCCGTGGAGATGCTGCCGAGGCTTACGGACTGTGCTCCGGGGGCAGACACCACACCTGGACCGGAGGGTGGCCGAGGGGCTCTGCGCCGGAATTCAAGGAGCAAGCACCACGGCCCCTTCGTTGCACGTGGTACCTCTATTTTTTATTATTTATTTATTTTTTTAACAGGCAGAGTGGACAGTGAGAGAGAGAGAGAGAGAGACAGAGAGAGAAAGGTCTTCCTTTGCCGTTGGTTCACCCTCCAATGGCCGCCGCGGCTGGCGCACTGCAGCCGGTGCACCGCGCTGATCCGATGGCAGGAGCCAGGTACTTCTCCTGGTCTCCTATGGGGTGCAGGGCCCAAGCACTTGGGCCATCCTCCACTGCACTCCCTGGCCACAGCAGAGAGCTGGCCTGGAAGAGGAGCAACCGGGACAGAATCCGGCGCCCTGACCGGGACTAGAACCCGGTGTGCCAGCACCACAAAAGGAGGATTAGCCTAGTGAGCCGCGGCGCCAGCTGGTCCCTCATTTTTAACTGCTCTGCCACCAAGGCCCTTGATGGGACCTGGAAGGGGGTGGCAGCCCAAAGATCTACAAACTGTCTTTCGGTCATTCTTCTTGATGAACAGCACCTGGCCAGTTCCCACCTAATTCCTTACCCAACGGTTGCACGCCCTGGTGACCACTTTCTCAATACGAGCAGGCAGAGGATTTTCCAATCGGTCAAGATCTGCTTCCTCGGCCAGCGCCGTGGCTCACTAGGCTAATCCTCCGCCTGCGGCGCCGGCACACCGGGTTCTAGTCCCGGTCGGGGCACCGGATTCTGTCCCGGTTGCTCCTCTTCCAGGCCAGCTCTCTGCTGTGGCCAGGGAGTGCAGTGGAGGATGGCCCAGGTGCTTGGGCCTTGCACCCACATGGGAGACCAGGAGAAGTACCTGGCTCCTGGCTTCAGATTGGTGCGGTGCGCAGGCCGCAGCGGCCATTGGGGGATGAACCAACGGTAAAGGAAGACCTTTCTCTCTGTCTCTCTCTCTCACTGTCCACTCTGCCTGTCAAAAAAAAAAAAAAAAAGATCTGCTTCCCCTTTGGTCTCTGCTCTCTTCCTGCGTCTCACTGGCACTCGAGAGGAGTCAAGCTGCACTCTCAACACTCGGCTCAGGAACGTCCTCTGCTTAATATCCTGCTCCATCGCTCAGGAATTCTACCTTCCGGAAGACCACCAGTGTGCAAACACAATCAGCCGAGTCCATGAGCTTTCCCTCATGGAAATAATTGTTCCTCATTTCCACCCGAGGCCGCGTCAGAACGGCCTTTACTGCCCACAACCAGTGAGGACACCCGGGGGAGGACAGGGCCGTCTGCACCGCTCTTCCCGAGCCCTCACCAGAACCGCCCCTGTGCTCCCCCACAGCGACGCAGGCCGTTCCCAGCCTGTACTTCAGAACACGCCCGCCCGGCCCTGACCCACGGCCCCGTCCCACAGCCGCTTCCACACCCACAGGTGTCGGTTACAGCAGCAGCCCCACCGCAGGCGCCAACCTCTGTCCAAGGCTCAGTGCCCGCTGAGCACCTTCTTCCTGGTTGTCAGATGGCTCCCTCGTGTTCTGTCCTCACGCGGTAAAAACAAGCAAGGTCATTTCTTTGGGGCTCTTACTTTTTTTGTTTAAAGATTTATTTATTTATTTGAAAGGCAGAGTTCCACTGGTTCACTCCCTCAAATGACTGCAATAGCCCGAGTTTGGCCAGGCCGAAGCTGTGGGTGGCAGGGGTCCAAGCATTTGAGCCATTTTCTCCTGCACTCCCAGGTGCATCAGCAGGGAGCTGGATGGAAGTGGAGCAGCTGGGACTTGAACCTGTACTCATATGCAATGCCGGTATTGCTGGCGGTGACAAAACCCACTGTACCACAACACTAGTCCCACAACACTAGTGCTTATGACCTAAAGACCTCCCCAGAGGCCTCCCCTCCTAATACCAGCTCTGCTGCGAGTTAGGATTTCTGGAGGGGACACAAACAGGCCAACAGCCATGGGAAGCATTTTTACAGAACCCTTTTAGAGGTTTTTGAAAGCATTGATTTCTCCCACTCCAATCAATAGTCATACTTAATGGTAGGTTCCAGAACGCTGCAGATAAAATATTAGACAGAATGAATACAGCATGCATGTCATGCAACGCCAATGTAATTTTAAACTAAAGAATTATTCTCAGCTCAAATCCTCTTTAAAGTGAGCAAACTGCTGTATGCATTACTTAACTATATGAAGACGTGGGTTACAGATCACAGAGACGGATTGTATTGAGTTTTGACTAGGCTTTAGGCAGGACGGCTGGTGGAAAGGCGTTATTAACAGAGGCAATGTGACGAGGTGGGGCTGCTGTGCAGGGAAGGTGCACCATTACTGGGGTTTCAGTGAGGATCTGCTAGACTCCCATGTATCACTCTGTCCCCTCAATTCATAGCCCTGGGAAATCAAAGCCCACAGCCAGGTAAAAATGTATCTCCACCAGCATGAGGAAGGCACCACCCCTCCTGCTTTTAATTATATATGGACAGAAAAGTCCCAAATCCTTATTTTATGTCTTCTTGAATTATTCCTTTCCTAGTGCAACATAAGCTCATTTTCTCTGTCCTCAATTATTCAGAAAAGTCGCCATTTCCCGTCTGTCATAGCATTTCTCCAATCTGTCTTCTTACTTCCTTTGCTTCCTTACTTCTGTTTTCGGGGACTTTTGCTCCCGACCTTGCTGGCTGTGAAGGCAGCTCCTGGGACAGGCGGCAGGTCAGCAGGGAGGAGCCGGGGTGGGCTGCAGGCACCCGCCAGGGAGCCAGGGCCGCCCTCCCCAGACAAACAATCGCAGGTGCATGGATGTCCGTGACTCCCAGCCTCCTCTTGAATGAACCCTAAGCAGCCTGGGGTTCATCTTCACAGATCTGCTGTGAGGTCAAAGCCACTCCACGTCAGGAGTTCAGTGGCCCTAAGAAGGGAGTCAGTGTTCCTTCTTCTTCCCAGAGGATCAGCCTGAAGAAAATCGTGCAGCTAAGATCCCACCCACAAAACCCCCCACCACGCAACCATGTGACAGCAGGCAGCTGGATCAGCGGACTGATTTATCCCAGAGCTATCGACTTGCCATCTACTCCGCGCTAGGCGTTGCTGGAGGGACCAAGGCAACAATCCCTGCTCTCAAGGGGCTTCTACTCTAGCAGAGAAACACAATCAAACGAAGCGAGAATGCGCGGCGCGTGAAGTGGCAGCAGGTGCGAGGAGGGGATGACCAGGTAGGGAACGGCCTCAAGAGGATGCGAGCGCAAACAGGGTTGCAGGTGCTGAGAGAGGAGCCGCCCGCAAAGGCCCTGGGCAGAGGGTGCTGGGCACACTCCCACAGCCGGGGCAGCGGGGGCAGGGCCGCCAGCCTGCAGACAGGAGATGGCGGGGACAGAAGCAGGGGCCGGCTGGGCTGCGGTGAGGCCTGGAGCGGACGAGGGCGGCGCACGCACCTGGCGGAGGAGCAGTCACGTACCGGACCTGTTGTGACAGTGTGGCTGAGGCCAGGGACGCACGCGGAGCGCGAGAGAAGTCAGGGACGTCGCCACGGTTCCTGGCCCGAGCGAGGTACCGGCTGCGCGGCAAATACACCTGCCTTCATTTCCGACGGAGGATGGGCTGAGTAGTGAGGGCAGTGAGCACGCAGCCCCGTGCCCAGCACGATGGGGCCCCCAGGAGTGTTGAGGGTCAGACCAGCAAAGCCCGGGGGGATGTCTGCTTTGTGCCTGGTTCTGGTTCTGCCAGGCCCAGAAATCTCTCCGGGAGCTCATGGCCCAGTGAGGGTAGGAAGTGGTCTCTGCAGCTCGGGGTTCCACAGCAGCCCAGGAGGCTGTGGCAGATTCGGAAGTCAGCAGGAGAGGGCGTGACGGACTCAGAAGGGGACACCCAGGAGGGCTGCCCAGAGGAGGAGACAGCATAGCAGCAGGTGGCTTTTCTCAAAAGGAAAACCAATGAGGACTGTTGGGCACAGTGGGTGGGGAGAGGGGGTGGAGGGAGGGAGGGAGGCTGGTCAAGGAGCCTTTATTATCCAGAACCAAGCCTGGTCCTTTCTCAGTGCCACGCTCCCAGCACACAGGCGCCCCTCCCCAGGGTTGCCTGGTGACCATCAGCTGGGGCTGGGTCCGCAGTGTGCTCAGGGACTTAAAACCAACCTACAATTAATTCCACCTTTGCTTGCCTGATGAAAGCCAAGGAATACAAACATACTGCACGCTATGGAAAAATGCCCCACGAATTTCTGTGTGGATCCTCCAGGCCACACTTCCATGAGCGAGAAGATGAGGAGGAAAAATCCAGATGCTAAATTAAATTGTTAATGCCACATTTGGATCTCTGAGTCACGGAGATCTTTGGGAAAAAAATCTTTTTGTGAGAAAACTGGAAAGTGGAGACAGCAATGATTCATAAAGAAATGCAATTTTTAAAGTCTTTCCTCGGAAAGAAATGCCATTTTTAGAAGCTTCCCACTGTATTTTTTCCCCCTTGGTGGTTATTTGAAAGTTACAGATCCAACTGCTTGAGAAAATGTCAGGTACACTCAGTGTCATTAGTTGGCATTTTGTTCTGATTGTAGCTGGAGGAAGAAATCATTAGCAAATGAAAGGCAAAAGATATTCAGTGAATTACATGATGATCAAATGAGCCTTCATTTTTAAAAGAAACTATTCCATCTTTATGCTCATCAGGTTTATGGGGTTGGAGTCCTAGCCTTGCTGATAACACCTTTAATAAAGCAACCAGGAAGGAGTGGTCGTTCAGCCCCACATCCAGTGCCCAAGTTCAAATCCTGGCTCCAGCTTCCTCCTGATACAGACCCTGGAAGGCAGTGGTGATGGCTCAAATAATCAGGTTCCCGTCACCCACATGAGAGACTGGGTTGTTCCCCCGTTCCCAGCTGGGAGCTCTCTCCATCTCATCCACCTGTCTGTCTTCCCTTCTCTCTCTCCCTCTGTGTGTGTGTTGGGGGGAGGGGGAATCTGTATATATCTACTTCTGTCTCCCCAAAACAGAAAGATTAGGGAAATGGGAATTATTCTTTCTTAATGTTTTTTTTTTCAATAGAACCAGTTCTATAGGGCAAAAAAAAAAATTCCTTTAGTTAATAAACAGCACCAACCAAGGCATCATTCGCCTGCCGCAAAAGGGGTTGGTCCGATTCAAAGGAAACGTTAAGAACCAGAAACCATGGACGCCATCCGCTCTGCAGGTCCACAATCACATGTTATGGGCCATTCACTTCTCACCAGAAAACAGCCCAATGGGCAACCCCGTCGAAGAAAAGACCCTTTCCTGTGCAACAGGCCAGGTTTTGACCCCAGTGGCCGTAGACAAGGCTGCTCTCTGTGCACAGAGCTGGGCTGGTCCCGGAGCACAGCAGCTGGGCCGCTGCAGCCTCCCGTCTCAGCGTCTCGGATCGCCACCTGCCCGGCGGCTTTTGGCTCAGAGAAGCAAGAGCCTCCAAAGGCTCCATGTATCCATCTCTCCCCAAGGCCTGTCTCAGAGGCGGGGAACCTTTATTTCCGCAAAGGGCCATCTGTTATAACATCATTTGTGGCCATACAAAATTACCAGCTAAAAATCGGCCTGCTGTGGAATTACTGAACTTTGGTCCTGCCTGCAGAGGCCCTGGCACAGCCAGAACACAGCGCCCACCCCTGGCCTATGTGGTGCTCGAGGTGAGTATTTCACAAAGCACAAACCCGCATGTCACAGACTTAATATTCAGTGTTCTTTCATCATCAGATACACTAATATTGTGTACTATTTGTCGAGATTAGGATTTTCTTCTATTTAAAAAAATTTTAATTTATTTTCAATTTATCTGATACACAGAGCAACAGAACAAAGATCTCCCATCTGCTGGTGCACACCCCAAATTTCCACGACAACCAAGGCTGGGCCGGGCCAAAGCCAGGAGCCCAGAACTCATCCCAGGTCTCCCAGGTGGAGGCAGGGACCCAGGCACGCGAGCCAGCACCTGCTGTTTTCCCAGCCTGTGCATTAGCAGGAAGCTGGATTGGAAGCGTAACTGGGGATTGAACCGAGTCATGATAATATGGGATGCGTGCCTCTTAAGCAGTGCCCTATTTTTTAAAAAATATTTATTTATTATTAGGAAGGCAGAGTTACAGAGAGGGGGAAGAGATGAGGGAGAGACAGAATCAGAGAGAGAGAGAGGTCTTCCATCCACTGTTCACTCCCCAAATGGCTGCAACAGCCAGGGCTGGGCCAGGCTGAAGCCAGGAGCTGGAAACCTGTCCATCTTCTGCTGCCTCCCCAGGTGCATTTAGCAGGGAGCTGGACTGGAAGTAGAGTGGCCAGGACTCAAACCAGTGCTCGTATGGGATGCCGGCGTCAGTGGGGGTGGCTTCACCCACTGCACCACAAAGCCGGCCCCTCAAGCAGTGTCTTAGCCACCGCGCCAAACACCTGCCCCAGGAAGGATCTTCTTGCTCCCTGGAGAGGAATGGGTTAAAAAGCCTTACGCATTGAGAACCTATCGAGTATTCAATGTTACCTATTCAATCTAACCAGGTTTTAAACCCTTAAAAAAATCAGAAAACTTTCCCTTATAATTTTCAAGATATTTGTCCTTCCTTTTTCAGAAACTGGGTAAGAACTTCAAGCAAAAAGCAGCCATCTAAATAGACCAGAGCATGAAATTTCCTTCATGAAAATTAACTTTAAAAAATCCAAATGAAGACATGTGCTTGTAGGAGGCAACCAGAAGACAAAATATTCAAAATAAGCTGTGGAGCTGGAGAGAGCAGTGCCTGGGGACAGCCCCACGATCCGCTCTTTGACCTCTCGGAGCTGTATGAGAAGCTGAAAAATGACTCAAGCCGATGCCACGATTTCACAGGACTGGAACACATCCAGGTTTCAGGGCCTGAAGTCCTGGATTAGTGGCTGTGTTTGCATCACCGGGTCAGGCCAGAGGCATGGTGGCAGGCCAGGAAGTGGGGGAGGCCCCACAGGCCACTGTCATGTGACCAGAGCCACAGAGAGAAGAAAGAGGGGCAGGTCTGGTTGCTGTTGGCCAAGGGCTGCTCCAGCTGCCGGGTTGAGATGGGACCAGGCAGAGGCAGGGGAAACCAGCGACCATGCTCCTGCAAGGACCCCTGTGGGGGACAAGGGTGCCTCAGACAGCGAAGGTGGTGGAGGGGGCAGCGGGAAGCCATGAAACTTGGGACACAGAGGGGGAAGCCACCAGGGTTTGCGACATGTAAGAGAAAGCCAATTCTCTACCTCGTTTCATAAGTGAAAATCAAGTACGGATTAGTCCATGAGTCAAGATAAACCATTCAAATGCGAAATAGGCCAGGGCGATAGGGGATCAGCAACACGAGGGGTATGCGCAGGTGACCTTATCTACAGATTGCACCAACACTGGAAATCACAGAAACACAAGTTGGGACCGAGAGCGCGATGCTCCTCCTCATCTGAGCAGAGCAATGGGTGGTCGGAAGCATATCCCTGCACGCACACCCACCTGGAACCTCCGAGTGGGACCATTTTGTGAACGGGGTCTTTGCAGCTGTGGTTATGGTAGCTACCCCCTCTCCCCCGTCTACGGTTTCACTTTCTGCCCTTTCAGTTGCCAGCAGTCAATAATGGTCGGGAAGTATTAAGCAGAAAATTCCAGAAATAGCCAATTCTTTAGTGTTACCCTGTCCAGCATTCAGAGTGCTGTGATGGAATCTTGCACCGTCTTGCTCCTTCCTGCCGGGGACATGAAAATCCCCCCTTCCGTCCAGCGTATCCCTGCTGTATACGCTACCGGCCCGTTACTCACTGAGCAGCTGTCTCAGTTCTGAGACCCACGACCCCGGATTCCATGCTTGTGTTCAGGTCACCCTTGTTTTATTTAATCATGGCCACAGAACAACCGAGAAAGGCCAAAGAGAGAGCGTGGAATGCTTCCTCTCAGCCAAAGGTGCAAGTGATCTGCTAAATAAGAAAAACGTATACTGAGCTCGCGGAGTCCCACAGGGAGAGGAAATCTCCCATCTATGAGGAGGGGAAGGAATCCTGAAGCTGCAGCCACAGTGCACAGAATAGGTTTGTTGCATTTCAGGCATCACCCCGGGTGAAGGGGAGGGACGATGGGAGTTAATTTGAGGTCATCGTGGATTAGAGTAGACCCTAAACCAGTGACAAGTGTCCTGACTAGAAGAGGAGAGGACACACGGAGAGGCACAGAGGGGCATACGTCGTGGGCAGAAGGAGGGAGGTTGGGGTGATGCAGCCACAAGGCGGGGATCGCAATCGCAAGGATGGCAGCCGTCGCCAGACGCTGAGCAGGGACCCGGGCATAAACCTGCGACCTGGGACCCTGCGCCTGTCCCAGAGGATCTCTACTGGAGGGCAGCGTGGCAGCTCCTTACAAAAAAAACCCGAACTCCACACATCTGCACTCCCCTGCTGTCGTATTTACCCAGAGAGCAGAGAAGTCACGGTCACAGGGTAGCGTGCACAGAGCAGCTCTGCTCCTAACTCCCAAGCAAGGTGTCCTGCGGTAGAGGAGTGGGGGAACTGTGTGCGGCTCTCCGACACAGTTTGGAACACCACTCAGCGAATCAAAATGAGCTCTCACTCGCCAAGAGATATGGAGGAACAAATTTATTAAGTGAAAGAATTACCAAGGTGTGCATGTCATATATGCATATATGACACATATATGTATGAGTCCACTATATGATGTTCTAGAACTGGCAAAATGACGGGAATAAGAAGAAGATCCGAGGCTGCCAAGGACGTAAGGGAGACGGGGATGACACAGCACAGAGGATTTTCAGAGCAGTGAATTGCCTTGTATTTCTCTAAAATAATGGATAACTGTCATTACACATTTGTCCAAACCCAGAGGATGGACAACCCCAGACTGACCCCTAATCTACACCATGCCCTTGGGTGATAACGATGTGTGTTGTGGTAGATTCAGCCGTAGTGACACACGTGCCTGTCTAATGGGGGAGGCCGTGGTGGGGAAGGCTGTGCATGTATCGTCGGGGCCCTCTGTGTCCTCTGCTCATCTCTGTGAACCTAAAACTGCTCCAAAGTAAAGTCTATCCATTTAAGAGGAAAATATGACCTTGAAGAAAATATGTGCTGATACGAATATTCAGGATATGTGATGTATTGTTAACCGGACTAAGCAGACTATAAAATATGACCTACAATTTATTTTTTAAATACATGGTATACATATTTATTCATATGCCACTAGATAGAG
Source organism: Oryctolagus cuniculus (assembly GCF_051225735.1). Classification (NCBI taxonomy): domain Eukaryota; kingdom Metazoa; phylum Chordata; class Mammalia; order Lagomorpha; family Leporidae; genus Oryctolagus; species Oryctolagus cuniculus. Next base: position 11,005,213 of record NC_142878.1, on the reverse strand, counting down.
CACAGAAAAACAATAGAATATCATTACTGGTGATTGGGGCCAGTGTTGTGGCACTAGTTCAAGTCCTGGCTGCTCCACTTCTGATCCAGCTCCCTGCTAACACACCTGGAAAAGCAGCAGAAGACAGACCGAGGGCTTGGGTCCCTGCACCCAAAGGGAGACCCAGATAGAGTTCCAGGCTCCTGGCTTCAGCCAGACTCAGCCTCGGCCATTGTTGCCATTTGAGGAGTGAGCCAGCAGGTGGAAGATCTCTCTCTACACCTCTTTCTCTATCTCTGAAACTCTGCCTTACAAACAAATAAATACATCTTGAGGGAAAAAAAAGCAAGCACACTAAAAAATGTTTTTAAAAAACTGGTTGTCCCAGAGTTGTCAAATTATGCACAATTTTTCTGTTTTCTTTTTACTCTCAAAAATTTCTTCATGATACATATAATAGTATTTGTAATCAGGAACACAACATTAGTGTCATTTTAAAGCAGTAGCAGGCAGCCGGCACTGTGGCACAGCGGGCTAAGCTGCCGCTCGCAACACCAGCTTCCCATGTCAGAGGGCCAGTTGGAGTCCTGGCTGCTCCACTTCCGGCCCCGCGTCCCACTCATGTGCCTAAGGAAAGCAGATGATGATGTTCCACACCCGTGCCGGGGACCTGGATGGAGCTCCTGCCTCAGAGCATTGGTGAGGGTCTAGGAAACCAGAGACCACTGCTTTGAGGGTGACGGAGCCCCCTGCACGAAGCTCTGCGTGCCGCCTGTCCTGGTGCTGCACCTCCTCCCCCCGCATCTGCGGCCACAGCCTTGGCAGCTTCCCCGTTTCTCCCTGGTTTCCCTCCCACTCCCTGAGCCTCTTCACCCTGACCGGAAGCCCGTCTGCCTATCCCATGCCAGCAGCCCCCGGCGCCCAGACTTGCTCAGCCCCCAGCTCCTCCATTCCCCTTGCGTGGACGGCTCTTTGCGAAGTGACCTGAGCACACGGCTACTCTGGAGAACTACAGCTGCCCCAGCAGAAGAGGGAACAAAACAGACACAAACCGGAAGCGTCAAGCTGAAACGTTGTCTCACAAAGCAGAAAAAAGGCTCAAGAGGGAGGAAATAAGGGGCAAAAAGAGAAAGAAATGAGGCCCGGGCAGGGGTCCGACTGGGAGAGAAGAAAACCAGCACACAGCTTCACAGATTTCAGAAGTCACTTTCAACCGGGCTCACTCATAACGCGCCCGCCACAATGAATTTAAGAACGATTCCTCGGCCGGCGCCGCGGCTCACTAGGCTAATCCTCCGCCTAGCAGCGCCAGCACACTGGGTTCTAGTCCCAGTCGGGGCGCCGGATTCTGTCCCGGTTGCCCCTCTTCCAGGCCAGCCCTCTGCTGTGGCCCAGGAGTGCAGTGGAGGATGGCCCAGGTGCTTGGGCCCTGCACCCCATGGGAGACCAGGAAAAGCACCTGGCTCCTGGCTCCTGCCATCGGATCAGCGCGGTGCGCCGGCCGCATCGCGCTGGCCGCGGCGGCCATTGGAGGGTGAACCAACGGCAAAAGGAAGACCTTTCTCTCTGTCTCTCTCTCTCACTGTCCACTCTGCCTGTCAAAAAAATAAAAAAAAAAAAAAAAAAAAAAAAGATTCCTCCACAGCGGGCACAGTGAGGCCCCAGGCAGGTCCCCAGGGGAAAGCGACAGCCCACAGGTGTGTGGTTACATGAAAAATAACATTAAGAAGGATTCTGGCATTTTCTTCAACCGTTTCCTAAACATCACAATAGGTACATAGAAAACATTAAAAAATAGTTTTTAATTTTTAAAGAGATCTGAAAAAAATATTTGATGGTGAATAAGAGCATTTAAGACAATAAAAATCTGTGCTAAAGAGGAAACATGGGCACAGCACCCTCCGTGGCTCAGCACTGACCCAGCCGCGTGGTTTGGGGAGAAAGGGCACTGGGCAGGAGGGAGTGCGCAGGGCAGGGTGTGTGTGTGGGGGGGGGCGGGGTCCCTCTTCCTCTCCTGGGGCAGGAAATCAGCGGGGACATCTAAGGTGGCCACGTCAAGAGACAGGAGAATAAGCCCCATGGACACAGGTCCCAAGACAGGAGTAATATCTGGGAGAGCCATCTGGCCTTCCAGACCCTAGGAAGGCTTGACCGTGGTTTAAGAGAGCATCTGTCTATTTCTGGCTTGGAGCTTCTCAAACCTTTGGAATTTCCCAAGTGACAGAAGTGTCTTTGTTATGCTAACGAGGAGGCTGGGGGAGGGGTGTGCCATGCCTGGTGACCGGGCAGCAGGAGGACCAGAGCTGGGATTTGCAGCTGCCACCTCCAGGGAGGGGTGGGGCTGGAGATCCAGTGGCAGCATCACTGATTTGATCAGCCATGACCTTGAAATGAGAAAAGCTTCGGCCACCGGAGCAGAGGAGCTTCCAGGCTGTGAGTTCACAGATGAGCCCAGAAGAGGTCTTGCCCCTCACGGAGAGACCCGGGCACCGTGTACTTGGTCCCTTGTGTACCTGCATTTGGCTGGTCCTCCTGACTCCTGTTGTTCATAGCAGAGCTGTAATCGTCCGTGCAGCACTTTGAACTCGGGGCTGTCCCCGTGGGGATCGTGGGGACGCCTAAACTTACAGTCCGCTGGTCAGCAGAGCAGGCTGGCCCAGGCGCCCGGGAAGCCCAGCCGGCGGCTCACTGAGCACCACGCCCACTAACCTGGGGGTGAGATCTAGCTGCAGGGGATGACCGCAACCCACACCAAGCCCACCGAGGACCGGCACAGGGCGGCTCCTTTATTAAATGCAGCTTTAAAGGATACAGAGTCGATGTCGCCCTCTGACTACCGGAGGCTCTGCCGCAGGTGTCTCGAGGCCCGGCTGGGGCGCAGGGTCACGGTGGCCCTGGTGGTCGCCGGCAAGGACTCAGAGTGTGGGCATCTCTGGGGCATAGGGGCTGGAGGCCTCGCTCCTGCCGAGGCTCTGTGAGGTTTTTCTACTCAAGTATCAGCCCAGAAGAAGAGGGTTTAGGATTTAGCAACCTCTAAGGGTTCCTAATGGCCCTGGTGGCCAAAGGTAGCTGGAAAAAGCATGGCTTGTCCTGCAGCCTTTGTCCTCCAGGGCTGCCTTTCTCACCCACTAGAGGAGCTCAGCACCCGTGGGGGCACACCCACCGAGCCGGCCCTGTCCCGGCCGCTGTCTCTCTGTGCTCCACGCCTCCCCTTTGAACGCCAGGGAGCTCCTGTCAGCCAGGCGGCAGCGCGGACTTGAATAATGAATTCACATACGGAAACAAGTGACTGCTTCATATATATAGGTGTGAATGTTTTAAAAGACTGGCTAATTTAAAATAATATTTCAGGGTGGGCGTTGTGGCGCAGCCGGTTAAGCTACCGCCTGGGATGCCCGCGCTCCACGTCCGAGTGCCAGCCGGAGTCCCGGCTGTTGCACTCCCCGTCCAGGTCCCTGCTAATGCACCCAGGAAGCTGCAGAGGACGGCTCAATACTTGAGTCCCTGCCACTCACGTGGGAGACCCGGATGGCGTTCCCGGATTCATCCTGGCCCGGCTCTGACTGCGGCACCATTTGGGAAGTGAACCGGCAAACAGAAGATCTCTTCTCTGTATCTCCATCCCTCACTCACGCTCTGCCTTTCAAATGAATACATAAATGTATCTTTACACGATAATCTACTGGGGCCAGCATTCTGGCGTGGCGGGTAAAGCCGCCACCTGTGACGCCAGCATCCTATATGAGTGCCAGTTAGTCCTCAGCTCCTCTGCTTCTGATCCAGCTCTCTGCTGAAGGCCTGGGACAAGCAGCAAAAGATGGCCCAAGTGCCTGGGCCCCTGCCTCCCATGTGGGAGACCCAGATGGAGTTCCTGGCTCCTGACTTCAACCTGTTCAGCCCTGGCTGCTGTTGCCATCTGGAGAGTGAACCAGCAGATGCATGATCTCTCTCTCTGTCTCTCTTTGTAACTCTTTAAATAAATAAATAAATCTTGAAAAAATACTTCAGTGTGATAATCCAGAGAGAACAAAGTCTGATGCTCCTCAAACCGGTTTATGGGCAAACCGCGAATGAGTCAAAACCAAAGTTCACGTTCCTGGCACCTGGACTTGGTCCTCGCCTCTCTCTCTCTCTCTCTAGCGCAGGACTGGTCTCCCACTGACAGCTGCTGCTGCAGAACCACGCCCGGGGCGTCCCGCCCCACCCCCAACACAGCCACCAAAGCGGAGCTGGGAATTAGAACCCAGAGCCTGAAGAGCGGGCAGCTTAGCGCTGCCAGGGCTTCCTGTGAACGCGGCCCTCAGTGCGGTGGCAAGAGCCAGCGGCGGGAAATGGATTCAGCTCCTCTGTTAAGTGCTCCTCACGTCTTCACGGCCCCATCGAAGCAGAGCTTCTGGAACGATCCAGAGCTCTGCTCCACAGAGGGCTGGGTTATCAGTGCTGAAATCAGAAAACACTCCAGGGGCCACGTGCTATTGTTTATCTGTACTACGAAAACCCACTGGAGAAAACGCCGTGTCTGAAAAAACAATCTGAACTTGGACTCACCTCCTCAGATCTAAAGTGATATCGAACACCCATTTTCCTTGCAAAACAATAGTGGGCAGCGGAGACAGAGCCTTGTGGGCTGTGGAAACCCGAGAAGAAACAAATACAGCACTTACTTGCTGGGTACACTCCTTTCTCCGCTAACATCAAAGCCTGTTTATGTTTTTAAACACTGGCGTGGAAAGAGTGACTTTCCATGTTCCCTCCACCCGGGCCCACTGCCACAACAGCCGAGTCTCTACCAGCACCTCCACAGCGTCCTACGCGCTTCTAAATTCTTTTCAGACATCATGCTCACGTGCACATTTTCAACCCCGTGTCTAGGAAGGAGAGGATCTTAATTCCATCAAGTCCTTGAGCCCACCGGAATGTGGGCATTTCTGCACGACTTCATCAAGCTGAAAAGAACCCACATGCTTGGGATAGATCTAAGGACCCTGCCAAGGGTTGCTCATGGCAAGACCTGCACTTATGAACCAGTCCCTATCATTACTAGGGACTGGTTCCTAATGACTAATGTCGACCTCTTCCATTCTGAAGATAGCGTTATCACCGCCGCTCCTAGAAATCACACACTACAAACAGGCAGAGGGAGTCTCAGCTTAGCCCCAGGTTCTGTGCAGATCAGGGATAGGTCATGGCCAACCTGAGGGAGAGACACGTCACTTGCAGTGGGGTTCAAAGAGCCGGGAACCCCGAAAGACAGGGAAAGGAGAGCCCGTGTCCACGGGGTGCCCGGCTGTGGTTGGGAGCTGGTGTCCAGCTCGGGTAGCTGTGCTGCTGTGGGGTACAGCTCACTGTAAGCAGTGTCACCGTGCTCTTGAGGACAGCAGAGAGGCAAACAATATGGTGAGGATGAAGTTACACTCTCTCTCTCTCTCCAACACCTTCACCTGCAGGGCCACCTCCCGTGCAACCTCCTCTGCAGGCAGCCAAGTCAGCAGCTGCCGGTGCCGCCCCTGGGAGGCCGACCCAGTGCCCTGGGCTCCATCCAGGCTGACACACAGCACGGCAGAGCTGCTGAGTCTCATCCCTCAAGCCCTCACCCCAGGGGCTGGAGGAGCAGAGGCGCACGTTCTAGCACCTTCTATCATGACAGTCTCAGGACGGGGCGAGGTGGAAGCCATTGGTACATCCAGCCGAAGGAGGAACGGGCAGGAAAACGAGAATGAGAGAGGCTCAGTCTCATCACCAAAGCAAACCTCGTCGTGTATTTTGTTAACCATGAACTTGGCTCTGCGGGGACTCAGGCCCAGGGAACTTAAAACACACCAGGCGCTCGGTGAGACCAGGGTCTGCAGGGAGAGCGGCACGAACAACAAGCATGTACGGCTCACAGCTCTGCAGCCTGGGAGGTCAGAGGTCACGGACACAGCAGGCTCGGGTCCGGCAAGGGCCCGCCTCCCACTCCACAGCCTGCATCTCCTTGTCTTCAGGTGGGGGCACACCAAGGGGCTCCGGAGGCCTCCTGCAAGGGCACCGATCCCACTCCCAAGGGCTTCACTCTCGTGCCCCAGGCGGCTCCCAAAGGCCCCGCCTCCTAACACTGTTATCTGGAGGGTCGGATTCCAGCAGATGAATTTTGAACATAAACAGGCAGTTCCAGAAGCGAAACAAGTACTTAGTTCTGAGTTAGGTATTAGGGTGAACCAAACAGAACTGCATTTTTGGTGGTGAAAGAACACTACAAAGAGGCAACATGAAGGCATATTCTGCATCTTACTTATAACTCAATGCATTTGCAAAACCTCCCGGCACTATACTGTGAAAAAGTGTATGCTATGCATTTAGAGAGAGAGCGGGTTTCAGAAGCAGCTGGGTGTCAGTAACTTCATATGCTTTAACCTACCATGTGCTCCAGCCCGGGTAGAAGGTTCTGTAGAAATTCGGAAAGTGGAAACGTGCCTGGGAAAGCAGTGGAGGACGGCTCAAGTGCTGGCGCCCCTGCACCCACGTGGGAGACCCGGATGGAGTCCCTGGCTCCCAGTTTCAGCTGTTTGGGAAGTGAACCAGTGGATGAAAGATCTCTCTCTTTCTCTCCTCCTTCTCTCTCTTCCTCTCTGTCATTCTGCCTCACGAATAAATAAAAATAAATCTTTTTTTTTAAATGGTAAGTTGATAAAGAATTTTTTTTTTTTATTATTTTTTGACAGGCAGAGTGGACAGTGAGAGAGAGAGACAGAGAGAAAGGTCTTCCTTTGCCGTTGGTTCACCCTCCAATGGCCGCCGCGGCCGGCGCGCTGTGGCCGGCACACCGCGCTGATCCGATGGCAGGAGCCAGGAGCCAGGTGCTTTTCCTGGTCGCCCATGGGGTGCAGGGCCCAAGCACCTGGGCCATCCTCCACTGCACTCCCTGGCCACAGCAGACAGAGAGCTGGCCTGGAAGAGGGGCAACCGGGACAGAATCCGGCGCCCCAACCGGGACTAGAACCCGGTGTGCCGGCGCCGCTAGGCGGAGGATTAGCCTAGTGAGCCGCGGCGCCGGCCAGTTGATAAAGAATTTAAACAGAGGAGTCAAAAATCTATTTAGGAAAAAATATGGAGGATTTTTTTGTTATGGGAAGAAACCAGAGGCAGGAAAATGACTCCGAAGAGGGTTTCTGAATCAAGGCTATGAGTCTCTCGACAAGGCTGCAAAAGTGTGTGTGTGTGTGTGTGTGTGTGTGTGGAATATGCTCGTGTGGTGTGTGTATGTGTGTGGTGTGTGTATATGTGTATTGTGTGGTGTGTGTGTATGTGTGTGGCGTGTGCATGGTGTGTGTATGTGTGTGTGGTGTGTGTATGTGTGTGGCGTGTGCATGGTGTGGCTATATGTGTGTGATGTGTATGTGTGTGGCGTGTGTATATGTGTGTGTGGTGTGTGTATGTGTGTATTGTGTGGTGTGTGTGTATGTGTGTGGCGTGTGCATGGTGTGTGTATATACATGCATGAATGTCTACATGTTTCCTCGAAGAGGGTCTACAGTTCTCATCAGGTACCAAGGGGTTCACGGCCTCACGAGGGTTCAGAACGACTGAGCTGATGTCGGAGTGTAGGCCGTGGGGCAGGAGTGGTTCAGCGTGCGGTGAACGGCTCACGGACACTTTATAGAGGCCGCATTTCTGGCCTCGCAATTAATGAAGGGCAGAGAGCGAGCGGAGGAGTGCACCACGGCAAGAAAGTGTCCCTGGTGGGGGCAGCGCCGTGGCGGGGGCTGCCAGCACCCCACAGACGGCGGCTCTTCCAAAGCCTGAGTGTTTAACCTCCGGCTGTGTCACTCAGAGCTGGAGAACTGCTATTTTTATGGGCCAAAGTATTTCTGGCTACAGAGATAAGATGAACTCCGGAGGAGCCCGCTCGCATATAAAAATAAAAAGCAGATGAGAAAACAAGCTTCAAAGCTTCCCAGAGTGGTTCTCTCCCCGCAGGCCTGCCTCGCCGTCCTCAGGGCGGCAGGAAACCTGGGGTGGGGGTCTCTGCCTCTGGGCCACAGGGGATGCACCTGGCACGCACGGGCAAAGGAGGGGAGACACTGCCCCAACAGTATCCTTGCAAAGGGAACGAATGCACTCGAGGGTTTTACATATTAGGAGTTTGACTCCCCATCGTGGACTGCCCCTAAATAAATACACTCTCCCCTGTGTTTTCAGGTAGACACAGGTCAGGCAGAACCTTAAGGCTCTTTCCCACTTCTTCCTCTCCTCTTTGTTCCAAACTCCAAGTCAGAGTAGCAAAGGACACACAGCAGGTGCTCCTGTCAGGTCCAGAGCAAAACACGTGTTCACCTCCAGCATTTTCTTTTTTTTCAACAAGCTCTTAGGTGATGCTGCTGCTGCTGGTCCAAGACCAGGTGTTTTTAATTTTTTTTAATTTATTTATTCGATAGGCAGAGTTACAGAGAGGCGAAGGAGAGAGAGAGGTCTTCCATCTACTGGTTCACTCCCCACATGGTTGCAATGGCCTAAGCTGGGTCAATCCAAAGCCAGGAGCCTCCAGGTCTCCCACGTGGGTGCAGGGGCCCAAGCACTTGGGCCATCTTCCACTGCTTTCCCAGGCCACAGCAGAGAGCTGGATCGGAAGTGGAGCAGCCAGGACTCGAACCAGTGCCCATATGGGATGGGCACTGCAGGCGGTGGCTTTACCCACTAAGCTACAGCGCCAGACCCTAGCATTTTCATTTTTAAGTAAAAAATAAAAAATTCCTGTGGATTTTAAAAAGTAACTTTTCCCCTTTCTTTTTAAATTACTAAGCAATGCATGATAGAGCTCCAATTCTAAAATCAACTGGTATATAAGCATTCCATTCCAGTTCAAAACGTCCTGACGTACTTGTTAGAAATGCAGAGTTTTGGGGCCCACATTGTGGCTTGATGGGTAAAGCCACCACCTGCAGTGCCATATGGATGCCAGTGTGAGTCCCAGGTGCTCTACTTCTGATCCAGCTCTCTGCTGTGGCCTGAGAAATGCGGCAGAGGATGGCCCAAGTGCTTGGGCCCTGCACCCATGCGGAAGCCTGGAGGAAGCTCGTGGCTCCTTGGCTTTGCCTGGCCTGGCCCTGGCCACTGGGACCATTTGGGATTCGAGTAGTAAACCAGCGGGCAGACGACCTCTCTCTCTCTCTCTCTCTCTGTCTCTAACTCTGCCTTTCAAATAAATAATCTTTTTTAAAAAAAGAAATGCAGATTTCTGAATCTCACCAGACTTATTCCCTAAGAGTCTCTGCAGGGCCCTAAACGCTCACATTTCCATCGAGTGCAGCAGAGTGCTCTCACCCAAACGCCACTCACAGCCAGACCAGCTTCTCTCCCCGCCTCCCTGCGAGGCAGCACACCTGCTGAGGACGCTGGGAGCCCTGGCTTCTGCCCTCCTCCACACAGACACACATGGACACTGGCGTGATATACACATGCACAAGTACACACAGGCACACACAGAGGCACACACAGGCACGCACAGACACAGGCACATGTGCACACAAAGCGCACACATGGACACAGGTGTACACACAAGCACACACATGCATACACACAAGTACACACAGGCACACACATAGGCACATGCAGGCACACACATGCATGCACAGGCACACACATGCACACACAGACATAGGCACATGTGCACACAAAGCACACACATGCGCATACACGCATACACACCAGTACACACATGGACACAGGCGCACACACAAGCGCACACATGCATACACACAAGTACACACATGGGCACAGGCACACACACAAGCGCACACATGCATACACACCAGTACACACATGGACACAGGCGCACACACAAGCGCACACATGCATACACACAAGTACACACATGGACACAGGTGCACACAGGCACACGCAGGCACACACATGCATGCACAGACATAGGCACATGTGCACACAAAGCACACACATGGACACAGGCGCACACACAAGCGCACACATGCATACACACCAGTACACACATGGACACAGGTGCACACACAAGCACACGCATGCATACACACAAGTACACACATGGACACAGGTGCACACAGGCACACACAGGCACACACATGCATGCACAGACATAGGCACATGTGCACACAAAGCACACACATGGACACAGACGCACACACGAGCGCACACATGCATACACACCAGTACACACATGCACACAGGTGTACACACAAGCGCACACATGCATACACACCAGCACACACATGCACACAGGCGCACACACAAGCGCACAGGCCTGCAGACGCCTGCTGTCACCAGCCGAGCTCCGTGAACAATGCAGCCGGTTGTCCAGTTTCTTGGTACTTGTCACAGAAATGGACAAATGAGTACAAAAAGGACGGTTCACTGAGTGCTCTGGGAATGCCTGACACACTGCTGTCAAATTAGGTGAGAAAGAGACTAATTGTAAAAAGCAGGAAGGGAAATGATTGGAAACCACAAATCTTATGCCAGGCCTTCCATGTATCCTGAAGTCTTTACAACACGGCTGTGGTTAGTGGAAGCAGGGAGACGTGAAATGAGGCCAGGGACCAAGGTCAGCGTGCTGGTGAGGAAAGCAGGCGTGTTTAACACATGTTTAACTACACTACACGGCTTACAGGTGCACGGATGTGTTCCCATGATCCTCTGCTGTAATGGTCTTTGTGCCAGCTACTGCAGGAATTAAGCCAAACCTGGTGATTCTCCAGTTCCTCTCCTAATGAGGCGAGCTGGACTAGTTACCCTGCCACAACCCCCGCCCTGGCCAGGCCACTGCTCCATGGCCAGTGACACTGGCCCTCGTGTGGGAAGTCATTGGCTCTGCTACCAGACCACGTTGGAGACCCCTCCCAACCCTACAGGCTCATTCATTCATTCAGAGTGAGCTCTTCTTGTGTAAAAGGATCTCATGTTAAGATTCAAACCTCAGCCACTGCCAAATCCTACTCCCACGTGCTCAGTAACTGTTCCTACAACCTGCAAACAAGGCAGAGGCCGAATAAATACGCGGCACAGTCTGCAAAGCACTTATAAGTGCCTGGTATCATTTGTCTTCTAGTTGCAGAATTTTAAATACTGAAGGTTATTCAAAAAAACTGTTAGAAGTAATTTCTGAAGGCAACGTATGCGGTGACGTTCTTTGTTTTGGCACATTCCAATTTAAGACGCTCTATGATAGCAGCTGAAACATTCAAGTTGTAACTATTGAAGTGAAATTTAATAAGGGACCTGTCATGGTATTGAATAATTGCCTTGGGTTTTGTAAAAACTGTATTCCACTGGAGAAGTTTTCCTCCTATAGAACTTGGTGCTTTTAAAAACCCACGTGATAAAAAGGTTCATGAATGCAGGCGTTAGTAGCTCTTTCCGCATAATGTTTTATAATATCAACAGATTATTCTTCACCAGCTCTCTGGCACTTCTGAGAGGTCTCTGAGGCACTACGCAACGCTGCGGGCGGCACGTGAGCTTACACACAGGATCCAACACCAGCGAGCGACTGGAGAAGACCCAACTGCATTTCCTGAATGGGTAATGAGTTCTCTTACATTTAATCCACGGGAGGCTGACTCACTTTGTCTTTAATTAAAAAAGAAAAAAATGGCACTATTAAAATTGCATTTGCTTCCCGTGACAGGCAGGCAACATGGAAAGTACCAGGGCTTGGTGAGTGTTAGAGCCCTACACAAACGCTTTAACAAGACTCACTTTCCTGCAGTCCTCCCAGCTCGCCCCAGCCCGGGCAGTCACCCCTTCCAGCCAGCCCCCCCTCCCGGCACTTGCACTGCTACTTCTGTGAGGTTCTGTATCAATTTAAAGTTGAGATTCTTTCTTATAGACTTCACATTTAAAAGAGCAGGTGTACCTAATATGTGGTCACTACAAATAGGTTTAAAGCTGACTCGTTAGTTAATACAGTCTTTTTTAAAAATGAATTTATTTATTTATTTGAAAGAGTTACACAGAGAGAGAGGTAGAGACACAGAGAGAGGTCTTCCATCCTCTGGTTCACTGCCCAATTGGCCTCAACGGCCGGAGCTGCGCCGATCCGAAGCCAGGAGCCTGGAGCTTGCTCTAGGTCTCCCACTTGGGTGCAGGGGCCCAAGGGCTTGGGCCATCTTCTACTGCTATCCCAGGCCACAGCAGAGAGCTGGATTGGAAGTGGAGCAGCCAGGACTTGAACTGCCGCCCATGTGGGATGCCAGCGCTGCAGGCAGAGGATTAACCTTCTGTGCCATGGCACCGGCCCACAGTCTTAATAAACAACTGGGATAAGCCATCATGCACCAGCGAGTTGGGGTAGACAACCGGTACAGCAGCTAAGACTCTTGGGACCCCCCCATCCTGGGACGCCTGGTGTCCAGCGCCAGCTGCCTCTGCTCTGATTCCCCCCTGCCGCCCTCGTGATGGCCCACATACTTGGTTCCCTGACAGAACACGAGAGACCTGGATTGTGTTTCCAGCTCTGGCTTCAGCCTGGCCCAACCCTGGCTGTTCTGGGCATCTGGGGAGGGACAAGACAGAAGACTCTGCTCTGTCTGCCGGAGTCCCTTTCTCTCTGCCTTTCGATAACATGAAAATAAAACAAGCCAAAACCCGTAACCTGTGACATCACACAGCCGTTTCCAACCCCTCCCCTTAATCCACAACTCAACTCCCCCCACACACACTTTCAAGCCCTATAATAGTGATACATTTAGCCAAAATTTTTTTGGGGGGGGACAACTTTGGAAGTATGTTTCAGCCCTCCTCTAGAGAAATGACAAAGACAACCTACAGAGGTTGCAGTACTGCGGTTGAGGTTTAAGAACTACCTCGTCCCATCAGGACACAGAGCTAAGCTAACTCGGCCGTGAACAAGCGGGAAGGGGTCTGTGGCTCCCTGACTCTGCCCGTGTGGACAACAGAATCAGCTGCACCTGGGCATCTGGCTGTAGCAAGCACTTTGAAACTTCCTTCGTATGTGAGTGGATTCCAAGGACCGAAGCAGTCTACCCATAATTACAAGATCATTACTCAGAACACCACCTATGCCAACTCCCAGCTTAAAAGGCGGATGAGAACATGCACGCTGTCTCCCCTCCTCCCTGAACACCAAGCCACAGTAGGGCAGGATGCACGCGAACAGAGGACAGCAACTTCTGAGAAGATGGAAAATGAACGCAGGCCGTGAGAAAGCAGGGAGCGAGGCACCACAGAGAAGCCCGTTCCCTCTGAGCCCCCGGCTCCAGGTCCGGGGCAGCAGGACCCAGCCACCCACGGCAGGTAGGGTGGGTGCAGGGCTGGAGGGAACCCAGGAAATGCCAATGTGTGTGGAACACTGGAGGCCCCATCCCACGTGGGTGCTCCCCCACCCCCCCCGGGAAAGAGCTGGCTTGCTCCAGAGCTTCCAGTCTGCTTGCTAGTGACTCACTCTTTATTTTTAATTGCGGTAAAATACACATAACATTTGCCATCTTAGCTGTTTCTAATTGGGCAATTCTGTGGCATTAAGCACATCCACAGGGTTGGGCAACCGTCACCGCCATGGCTCTCCAGAACGCTTCCATCTGCCCACATGGAGGCTCTGCGCCCGCTACCCTTGAACCCGCCGTGGTCCCCTCCAGCCAGCGTTGCACCTCCTGTCTCTGCGAATGTGACTGCTTCAGGCCCCTCACACAAGCTGAATCGCATGGTATTTGTCCTTGTGTGACTGGCTCACTGAACTCCGCATCACGTCCTCAAGGTGCATCCGTGCTGTATGAACTTGGAATTCCCTTCCTCCGGAGGCTGAGTCATGGTTCACCTTCTGCCCGACCACGCCTCCGTCAACAGGCACTTGAGTTGCTTCTACCGTTTGCTGGCTGTGAACAATGCTGGTGTACACACAGACCTCCCAGTGTCCTGGCCCTCACTCTTCCTTGTGAACAGATGGCTACGGTCGGAGGATGTTTTAGGAAAACTCCAACCTTAAAGACAGGAACCAAAAGAAGCAAGGAGGGGCAGCTCTTGAAAATTAAAATCGAAATAGTATAAATTTAAATCGTTAGACAAGCCGGAAAAGAAATCATAGAACTCTCTCAGCAAACTGTGAAGTGTCATAGAAATATATGCATGGATTTCCAATTTCCTTTGGCATCAAGATGAATCTGCACTCACTAGTTATTTTTTTAAGATTTATTTATTTATTTGAAAGTCAGAGTTACACAGAGAGAGAAGGAGAGGCAGAGAGAGAGAGAGAGAGAGAGAGAGAGAGGTATTCCATCCGCTGGTTCATTCCCCAATTGGCCGCAATGGCTGGAGCTGTGCCGATCCGAAGCCAGGAGCCAGGAGCTTCTTCCCGGTCTCCCACGCGGGTGCAGGGGCCCAAGGACTTGGGCCATCTTCCACTGCTTTCCCAGGCCATAGCAGAGAGCTGGATAGGAAGTGGAGCAGCTGGGTCTCGAACCAGCGCCTATATGGGATGCCGGCACTGCAGGCGGTGGCTTTTACCTGCTATGCCACAGCACCCACCTCCACTCACTACTTATAACAAGTCGGAACGGGATCTAGTTCGAGGCACTGACAATGATAAGACATACGTGCAGAGAAAGCCCCTCCAAGCACAACAGAAATTCTGCTAGGGTTCAAGCAATGACAGACACGCAACTGAGGGTCAGCCTGTGTGGAAAGACAGTGAAGTCATGATGCTGCACGAGAAGTTTGCGGGGACAATGTCCCCTGGTGGCCGGCAGCTCACAGCGGAAGCCTGGAGTGAGTGGGGGAGGAAGAGGCGATGTTGAATTTGAAGCCCGCGGCCGCAGGCCACCCACACCAATCCAGGAGGAGAAAATCGGCCAGTGGGAGCGGGCGACAGAGCTCCTGACCCCACGCCATGGGGCCGCGGCTTTGCTCCCGATTCGTTCACCACCGCACAGCGTGGGGCAGTCGGCTGTTCTGTTCTGGGTGCTGCGGCCAGACAGGCGAACACGCAGAGGCCCTGCCTTCCTGAGGTTTTCATTCTGGGATGGGGAGGGACCACAAGCAAACGCGTCTGGCTGGGTAAAGTGCTAAGAGGAGAAGCCGCAGGGCAAGGGGCCGCTTGTGAGCAGGTGCGGTGCTGGCTAGTGAGAACAGAGACCTATCCTGGGGCTTCTGGGATGCATCGGAGCAGCAGTCAGAGGGACCCTGGGATGGGGGACCCCTCCACTCAGCCCGTTCTCGGCAGGTATTCCCAAGGCCAAGGTCTGCCACATGGGTCCAGCCTTCTCATTTCCCGCAGACCCTCTGGGAAGCCACTCTGCCCAGGGCTAGGCAGCCCTAACTACTACAAGGCCAAGGCCAGATCAGACACGCCCTCTTTCTCCTCTTCCCAGTCAGCGAGGACTCTGCCAGGGAGACAGGACCCCAGATGCACAGAAGGGATGAGAGTGGTCGAGTGCCAGCCCCCAACTCCTCCACATGGAATTTCACCCTCGGGGCAGGCAGAACACGTATCACCCTCTTCACAGACAGATGGAGAAACTGAGGCACTGACTGGTAAGGCAGCTGCCCAAGGTCACAGACTGCATCCACGCCAGTCCCGCCTGTAACCTGGGCCTGCATCAGAGACCAGCGCTGAGTTAAAACCTAACAGGGAAACGCCTACCCCATTACTTCTCATTTTCTCCAGGCAGGTATAAAAAGCCCAAGGCGGCGAGCAGTTGGTGAGAACAGAGCATCCCATTCTGCAGCATTTGGTGCAACAGGAAGCTGCTCTCCCGGGGACGTCAGTTTCAGTCCTAAATCTCCAGCTCCCACAGGAAGGGACAGAGACTGGAGCTGGGATGAACTCATTCCACCCCAGGCTCCAACAGCCGTGCTTCAGGAACGTCAATGCAAACTCAGGGGTGGAACTGGGTCTACGCAGAAAGAGGACTCACTGGTTGGATTCCCAGCACTGCTTCTGGCTCCCTTCCAGAAGCCACCTCCACAGCCCTCCCCCCAAGCGCCGCCCTCCCCCATCCCCTGCTTGTCTGTGGGGGGCATTTCTGATCTGGAAGCAGAGGCGTGTTTGCATTTGCTGGGCGGAGCATGCCAAGGTGAGGCGTGGGCGGAGCCGCCGCTGCATGCCCTCCACGGGAGTCAGCGCCCGCCCTGGGGTTCCTGCTGAGCCCCGTCCCCCGCTGGGTCTGGCTGGGCTCCCAAAGCTGACTCAAGAACTAAGTCACCACTTGGAACTTGAAGTGGGGCAGCTCCTTCTTGGCCGTCTTCAAACGCTGCATTTCTAGAGGACTTAACAGTTTGAGAAATAGCTCCCTACTTAATCCTTAAAACTGCCGCAGGACAGGAGCACGGTGCTGTCAGCAATTTTCTTGAAAGGAAGAAAATGGACAGGTGAGTGGACAGAGAGAGGCGTGATAAAGCAAATCCAGTGTTGGGGCCGGCGCCATGGCTCACTTGGTTAATCCTGTGCCTGCAGTGCCAGCATCCCATACGGGCACTGGGTTCTAGTCCCAGTTGCTCCTCTTCCAGTCCAGCTCTCTGCTGTGGCCCCGGAAGGCAGTGGAGGATGGCCCAAGTGCTTGGGCCCTGCACCCCATGGGAGACCAGGAGGAAGCACCTGGCTCCTGCCTTCGGATCAGCGCAGCGCCAGCCATAGCGGCCATTTGGGGGATGAACCAATGGAAGGAAGACCTTTTTCTCTGTCTCTCTCTATCTATATCTCTACCTGTCAAATAAATAATAATAATAATAATAGTAAACAAATCCAGTGTAATGATAAAGGAGGGATCCAGGTACTGGCCACAGGAGGATGCACTGTGAAACCCTCTTTGCGTGGCTGTATTTCGGGGAAGGTTCAGGGTCAAAGGTCAGGCAGTGGGGGAGCACGCTTCCCTGGTCCTGGATAATCGCAGCACCCCCAGGATGATTCCCGCAGCAAGCCCGCCTCGGGCTCCCCTGTGATGTCGCAGCCCCTCTGCCTCACCCTCACCCACAACAGCGCTGCTTTGAGGTCAAGGAACTGCTTCTGCAGACCGGACGGCAGTGACGCCAGCTCAGTGCCCTCCCGGCGGCCCACACTCAGCTAACGCCTGCACCAGGCTTGTGAATCCCACAGTGACCCAGGCTGTTAGCCAACCTCGCTCTTCTCAGTCCCCCCACCATCCCTGCAGACACACAAGGCCAGCATAGTAGGGGCCAGGGCACCTCAACAGCCCCTGCCTGCAAGGAGGTTCCCTGGGGCTGGAGGGCAGAGCCCAGTCAGGCTATGTAGACCAAGGAGCTTCCCTGGAGCTGGAGGGCAGAGCCCAGGCAGGCTGTGTAGACCAAGGAGCTGCATGGGGGCAGAGACCAAGCAGGCTGTGCAGAGACGGCTGAGAAGCAGGTGCACGGCTCTCCGCTGGGCTGTGCCTCTCTCCAGGGCTGGGTCCTCTTCCTCTCCCAAGACAGCGAGTCTGCCCCACCTTGTGACAGAGTGGCTCTCTCAACAGCTCAATCAATCTTCTAATTGTGACGTATTTTCCATACACCCCAAAGAAGAACAAACTGTGAAATGAACCCCACTAAGCTGATCCCTCAGACTTGAAGGCATGAAGATTCCCACAGATTGGCTTCTTCATTTCCCCATTGTTCTTTCCATTCTTTGCTGAAATATTTTAAAGGAATTCTGACTTCTTCAGTATACCTCACTAAAAACTGTAGACTTGGGGCTGGCCCTGTGGCATAGCAGGTAAGGCCACTGTCTGCAGTGCCAGCATCCCACATGGGCACTGGTTCTAGTCCTGGCTGCTCCTCTTCCGATCCAGCTCTCTGCTGTGGCCTGGTAAAGCAGTAGAGGATGGCCCAAGTGCTTGGGCCCTGCATCCGCATGGGAGACCAGGAGGAAGCACCTGGCTCCTGGCTTCGGATCGGCACAGCGCTGGCTGTAGCAGCCATTTGGGGGGGTGAACCAATGGAAGGAAGACCTTTCTCTCTGTCTCTCTCTCTCTGTCTGACTCTGCCTGTCAAATAAATAAGTAAAATTAAAAAAACTTTAAAAATAAAATAAAATAAATCTTTAAAAATTTTAAAAAATAAAAACTGTAGACTTTAAAACAATAATAACCGCCATGTAGTAACATGTAATAAAATGGACAATAGCTCCTTGGTATTGCCTTACACCCAGTCTGTAGATGGCCCTTTCCCCAAATCACTTTCTGTCAGGGTCCACATAGCGTGCACATAGCTCTAACACCGTCTTTGGCTGCGTGTGTCTCCTGTGCTGTCTTTAACCCAGGAGTCACCGTCCCCACCTTTATTTAGTTCACGTCATGGATCTGTTTGCAGGAACCAGGGCGCTGTCCCGGCCAACCCGAATCCCGGATCTGTCTGCTTGCTCCCTTATACTTTCATCGTTTAATTTCTGCCCCTCTCTCTGCCGTCTGTAAGTGAAGCTTGGCTGGATTCAGGCTGCACTGCTTTGGCAAATTTATGGGTCTGGGCACTGCTGTGGGCTTCCTTCTGCTTCCCGTCCAGGGCCCACGTGGCTCGCTGGCCTCTGCTAGCAATCCAGCAGCACACGGAGTGTCCGTGTCACGCCCCTCAGCCCTCCTCTGCTGGCTTCACCACCCTCATTGTCATCGCCTCAACCTAGCACTTCATTAAAGACAGACGATTTTCCTTTCTTTTCTTTTTTTAAGATTTATTTATTTATTTGAAAGGCAGAATTACAGAGAGACAAAGAGAGACAGAGAGAGAGAATCTTCCATCTGCTGGTTCACTCCCCAAATGGCCTCAACAGTCATGGCTGGGCCAGGCCAAAGCCAGGATCCAGGAGTTTCTTCTGGGTCTCCTATGTGGGTGCAGAGGCCCAAGGACTTGGGCCGTCTTCCGCTGCTTGCCCAGGCACATCAGTAGGGAGCTGGATTGGAAGCAGAGCAGCCGGGACTTGAACCAGGACCCATATGGGAGCTGGCACTGCAGATGGCGGCTTAATCCACTACGTCACAGTGTCAGCCCTTCGGCTGATTTTCTAACACTATCATTCTCATTCCCCACACAGCTCTGAGCTGGAATTCTTCCAGAAAGAATTTTCTGGAACTTTGCCTCAAGAGTTACAGTATTTGTCTGGCTGAGAGACAGGATAAGTGCACCATTCTTTCCTTCCAATTGCTAACTTTCAGAGTCAGAGTAATCCCCTAATTCCTAACGCAGTCAGGGCCAACTCTCACTCACTAGGCATTCAGCTGGTGGTTAAAGACACGCATATCCCACAGCAGAGGGCCTGGGTTCAACTCCTGGCTCCAGCCCCTGCTAACGCAGGCCTGGGAAGCAGTGCTTGGGTTCCTGTCACCCACGTTGGAGACCTGCGTTCAGTTTCCAGCTCCTGGCTTTGGTCCCAGCCCAGCCCCAACCGTTGTGGGCATTTAGGGGTACAAACCAGTGGTTGGGCACATGCTCTCCCTCTCCCAAATATTTTTAAAAAACTTAGGGCATCCCTATAAACTCAGGTTTTTACATATTCTTTATTTCAATTAATCCATTTTTGGAAGTGTGCATCTTTGCACTGTGTGGGATTCTCAGTCTCATCATTGGCTAGTGAGAGCCTCTTTGCTTTGGTTCCTGGAAGAAGCCATCCTCCAAGGAGTCCTGGTTAGATGTCACACGGGGGTGACTGACACGCCCACTGCTGGGGTTGTCACTGCTTCTAGGATTGGTCTGTGCACACAGCTAAGAAATACACGCTCAGGCTGATATTTCCAATTACGGTTTAACATTACAAGGTTTTTATTTAACTAATCTGCAAAGGGAGAAGATTTTTAACTCTGTGTACAAACGTTATGCCTCTCACTTTCTTGCCTTTAAAGGGAGAGGCTCTGGTTTGCTCCATTAAGTCTGATGCCGGCTTTAGGGTATACAGGTGTGTATACATGTGTATTCATGCATGCACAGACATGTGAGGATGTTTAACCATGGAAAACGTGGAGAGCTATTTCACTGAGCATTTTTAAAGGGACTGCGTGTTGAATGCTGTTAAACACCTATTGGCATCTATGGAGACGACCATATGATTAAATTTCTTCTTAGATCTACTAATCATATAAGATAGATTACAAGCCCAGATTAAGAGATCACATTTAATTCTTGGAATAAACCCTACTTTAGCCACGATTTATTTTCCTATGCACCTTAGATTCTATTTAATATTTTGCCTAAATTTTTTGTACTGATAAATAATATTGTCCTGCTGTTTCCTTCTCTGTGGCATCTTTATCAGATTTTAAGATTAATGTGATAGGCGCTTCATGAATGAATTTGAAATCTTTCTTTCTCTCTTTGTGTTCCAGAGCAGTTTAAGTGGTATTGGGATTATCCAAGCTTTAAAGATTTGGTCCCCTCGAGACCAACTGGGATGGTGCTGTCAATCAAGCTCTTTTGCACCCTCCCTCCTTCCCGTGTGGCTGGGTTCTGTAGATTTTCTGTCTAATGGCATCAGTTTTGGTAGAGCTATACTTTCATAGAAAGTTGACCAACTCATCTGGGTTTTCAAATGTATTCACACTGAGTTGTGCAAAATGGTCTCATTTTTATTTAAATTTCCTCTGTTTTGATGGCCAGTTCCCTCTCATCATATCTTAGATATATATTATTGTCTTTCCCCATTTTTTCTGTTATGTGGGCAGTTTTCCTGCTTTCTCGACCTTCACCTTTAAAAACGATTTACTTAGTTTGTTTATTTGAAAGGCAGAGTGACAGATAAATAGGTCGATTTTTCTGTCTGCTTGTTCACTCCCTAAATGGTCCCAGTGTCTGAGGGTGGGCCAGGCTAAAACCAGGAGCCTGGAGCTCCATCTTGGTCTCCCACGGGGGCGGCAGGGGCCCAAGCACTTGGGCCACCTGCTGCTGCTCTTCCGGGCGAATTAGCAAGGCTCTGGATCAGAATCAGAGCAGCCAGAACCTAACCAGCACTCATGAGACGCCCGTATGGTGAGTCACAGCTTGATATGCTACACTACCACGCCAGACCCAAGAACCAGATTCTTGGTTTAGTTACTAATTCTTGTTTTTGTTTTCTAGCCAGTTCATTTCAGCTTTTATATTTAAAAAAAATTTTTTTTGAGAAACAGAGACAGCGAGTTCACATCTACTGGCTCATTCCTGAAATGCCCAAACAGAGGGAGATGGGCTGGGCCTCACCCAGGAATCAGGGACTCAATGCAGACGTTCCAGGTGGTGGCAGGGCCCCAGTTACCGGAGCCGTCACTGCTCTCTCGCAGGGTGCACGTCGGCAGGAAGCTGGCGTCGGGGGCCTGACTTAGGAGTCAACCCAGGAGCTCGGAGGTGGGATGCTGCAACTTAACCGGTGTTTTATCTACCAGGATAAATCCCTACCTCTGCATCTCTGTTTATTAATCCCTTCCATCCATCTTTTTAAAGTTTATCTCATTTTCCCCCAGTGTTTCGAGTTTGATGCTTAATTCGTTTCTTTTCAACTTTCTAAATTTCTGTGGATATATATGCTCTGGCCCTTCCTAAGACTGCTTTAATTGTATCCCGTAGGTTCTTATATCGTGTTCTCTTTTTCTCAGAACGCTTTAATGTTATTTATTTACCTTCTCATTCAAGAATTGTTTCACAGGGTTTTGACTTTGCCTGACTGAAGGGTACTTTGCTTTGAATGGTTGTACCCCTAAAAATTCACACGCTGGTTTGTAAGCCCCAGCCTGAGGGCACTGAGACCTGGGGACTGTGAGAGGTGACTTGGTCACCAGGGCAGAGCCTCGAGAGGAGGAGTGAGAGGCCCCAGAGAGCTGCCTCGCCCCACCCCTGCCACTCAAGACACAGCAAGAAGGGGCCTGGAGCCAGTGCTGTGGTGCAGTGGGCGGAGCCACCACCTGTGATGCCAGCATCCCAGGGGTGCCGGTTTGTGTCCAGGCTGCTCCACTTCTGATCCAGCTCTCTGTGAATGTGCCTAGGAGGACAGAGGAGGATGGCCCAAATGTTTGGACCCTGCCGTCCATGTGGGAGACATGTACGAAACTCCTGGGTTTGGCCTGGCCATTGCAGCCATGTGGGCAGCGAACCAGTGGATGGAGGATTCTTTCTCTGTCTCTGTCTCTCTATCTCTTCCTCTCTCTATAACTCTTTCAAACAAATAAATCAATCTTATTAAAAATTGTCTCCCATAAAGAAAATTCCAAGACATGTTGACTTTACTACTGCTAAAGGAAAAACAAGGGCGGTGCCACGTGTGCGCAGACAGCGAGCCCCCTCCCGACAGCGAATGCGGAGCCTTGATCGTGGCTTCCCGGCTTCCTGAACTGCATGTTCTGCTGCCCACCAGTTTTATGGTGCTTTTGTTAAGGACGAAGTCAGTGGTCGTTTTTTCAAATGAGTTCCATGACCTCCACGTAGACCTCCTACCTTGGAACAAACGGGCATTCGCAGTCCACTTTAAAAATCTCCACACCCTCGGAAATGTTGCTTCTGTGTGTACTCTTTTTTTTTTTTTTTTTTTTTTTTTTGACAGGCAGAGTGGACAGTGAGAGAGAGAGACAGAAGAAAGGTCTTCCTTTGCCATTGGTTCACCCTCCAATGGCCGCCGCGGCCGGCGCGCTGCGGCCGGCGCACCGCGCTGATCCGATGGCAAGAGCCAGGAGCCAGGTGCTTTTCCTGGTCTCCCATGGGGTGCAGGGCCCAAGCACCTGGGCCATCCTCCACTGCACTCCCTGGCCACAGCAGAGAGCTGGCCTGGAAGAGGGGCAACCAGGACAGAATCCGGCACCCCAACCGGGACTAGAACCCGGTGTGCCGGCGCCGCTAGGCGGAGGATTAGCCTAGTGAGCCGCGGCGCCGGCCCTGTGTGTACTCTTTACCATCTTCTTTGTGCATTGTACTCCTTCTCCCAGCGCTACCAGTTTTACTCCAGATAGTTATACTTTTGGTGGCCACTCTGGACACAAGCCAAGTCAAATTCCAGCTCCATCTCCAACCACCGGGAGCCGTTCGGGGAGGGCAGTGGAGCCTCTGACCTCCAGCACTCCCGTCCGTGTACACAGGTCATTGACCCTGAGCTTGCTGGGGTCTAAACTCCACTCCAGGACACCGCGCTGCAAGGGGTAATCACCTGCGTTCTATTTAGAATGCACGGCACTTAAGTACAACACCACTCTCCACCTGCGCCCCGACTCCGGCGCAGTGGTTTAGAGATTCCTGCGATCACCTCTTTTGCATTTCCCTCTGACATCCACGCATCTCCTCCGAGCAGGATGAAAATCATGAGTGCGTGTGAAGGCTGTTCGTTAGCTTACTTCACGGAAAAATTTCATGATGAAAACCTTGAAGGAAGAAATAATTTTAAGGAAAAAACCTCTTCAACTTATCAGGCATTTTGCATCAAATTCTAAGAAGTCTTTGCTCTAAAGGTAGGTGACGCTATTCACTTGAAAGTACATTTTAGGCCGGCACCGCGGCTCAATAGGCTAATCCTCCGCTTTGCGGCACCGGCACACCGGGTTCTAGTCCCGGTCGGGGCACTGGATTCTGTCTCTGCTGCCCCTCTTCCAGGCCAGCTCTCTGCTGTGGCCAGGGAGTGCAGTGGAGGATGGCCCAAGTCCTTGGGCCCTGCACCCCATGGGAGACCAGGAGAAGCACCTGGCTCCTGCCTTCGGATCAGCGCAGTGCGCCAGCTGCAGCGCGCCAGTCGTGGCAGCCATTGGAGGGTGAACCAACGGCAAAGGAAGACCTTTCTCTCTGTCTCTCTCTCTCTCTCTCTCTCACTATCCACTCTGTCTGTCCAAAAAAAAAAAAAAAAAAGTACATTTTAAAGGTGACTGCATTTCTTGGATCTTAGGTACTGGAAGACACTGCATGCGAGTGATTTGAACCCAGCTCTGCCCGGTGACAGGTCTACCCAGTATCACGCCACTCATCAGTTAAGAAGCAGGGTTGTGCATCCATTGGTTCCACCAGGTGGTTGTTTTGTTGTTGTTGTTCATTTTAGGCCTTGAAAAAATTGTGGCAATATACACATAACATACAGTTTACCATCTTAATACATTTTTTAAAAAAACATTTATGGGCCGGCGCCTTGGCTCACTAGGCTAATCCCCCGCCTGTGGCGCTGGCACACCACGTTCTAGTCCCGGTCAGGGCACCGGATCCTGTCCCAGTTGCCCCTCTTCCAGTCCAGCTCTCTGCTGTGGCCCGGGAGTGCAGTGGAGGATGGCCCAAGTGCTTGGGCCCTGCACCTGCATGGGAGACCAGGAGAAGCACCTGGCTCCTGGCTTTGGATCAGCGCGATATGCCAGCCGCGGCAGCCATTGGGGGGGGTGAACCAACGGCAAAGGAAGACCTTTCTCTCTGTCTCTCTCTCTCTCACTGTCTACTCTGCCTGTCAAAAAAAAAAAAAATTATGTATGTATCTGAGAGGCAGAGAGAGAGAGAGAGAGAGAGGGAGAGAGAGAGAGAGGGAGCCCCCATGTGCTGCCTCCATCCGCAAAGGCACAACGGCCAGGGAGCAAGCAACAGGAACTCAATCCAGGTCTCTCACATGGGCAACAGGAACCCAATTACCTGAGCGATCAACACTGCCTCCAAGGGTCTACACTGGCAAGAAGCTGGAGCCAGGAATTGAACCCAGGTACTCCAATATGGGACTCAGGTACCTTACCTCAGCCTAAGTGGATAGACCCAATACCTGCCCTCATCATAACCATTTTTTTTAAAGATTTATTTATTTATTTGAAAGTCAGAGTTACATAGAGAGAGGAGGCAGAGAGAGAGAGAGAGGTCTACTATCTGCTGGTTCACGGAAGTGGAGCAGCCGGGACTTGAACTGGAGCCCATGTGGGATGCTGGCTCTGCAGGCAGCAGCTTCACCTGCTACGGCACAGTGCCGGCCCCATCATAACCATTTTTAAGTGAACAGTTCAGTAATGCTAAGTATATTCCTACTGTGCAGCCTTTAAAAAATTTTAAAGATATTATTTATTCATTTGAACGGCAGAGTGACAAAAGAGACAGAGAGATCTTTGTCTACTGGTTCACTCCCTAAATGCCCACAATAGCGGGGCTGGGCCAGGCTGAAGCCTGGAGCCAGAACTCAAATCAGGTCTCTCATGTGGGTGGTAGGAGCCCAGGAGTTGGGCTGTCCTCTGCTGCTTCCCAGGCACATTAGCAGGAAGCTGAATTGGAAGTGGAGCAGCCGGAACTAGAACAGGTGCTCTAACACGAGATACAGGCATCCCGAAGGGCAGCTTAACCCACTGCCTCTCAGCCCCTACCCCTTGTTGTTTGGGTTTTTTTTTTTTTTTTTTTACAGGCAGAGTGGACAGTGAGAGAGAGAGAGAGAGAGAAAGGTCTGCCTTTGCCGTTGGTTCACCCTCCAATGGCCGCCGCAGCTGGTGCGCTGATCCGAAGGCAGGAGCCAGGTGCTTCTCCTGGTCTCCCATGTGGGTGCAGGGCCCAAGCACTTGGGCCATCCTCCACTGCCTTCCCGGGCCACAGCAGAGAGCTGGCCTGGAAGAGGGGCAACCGGGACAGAATCCGGTGCCCCGACCGGGACTAGAACCTGGTGTGCTGGCGCCGCTAGGCAGAGGATTAGCCCATTGAGCCGCGGCGCTGGCTGTTTGGATTTTTAGTAGCTTCTAGTTTCATTCAGAAAATGCGATTTCTTTATCTTTCCAAAAATTATTTGAAATTTTTAACAACCAGCTGATAAGAAGCCAAGTGGTACTGATGATCCATGCGCACTTGAAATCCAGGCCCAGTCTCTACGTTAGGGCAGAGCATTCGAAATGTAGCTCCAGCTCTGTGTAGTGATGGTGTTCTCAGGCTGTCTGGACCACGGAGCCCTTGCACTTGGCCTTGTAACTCAGAGCAAGGTGTGTTAGGCTCCCCTGTCATTAGTCTCTGTTTCTCCTTTCATCTCCTAGGGTTTCTGCTTTAGGAAAGCTGCTTCTGTGTAATTTAGAGCCCAGAGAGTTAAACCAGTCTTGCTCATCAAGAATTACAGCCTTTCGCTCCATGTGATGTCTCCGTCTCGGACCGAGCTTTTTAAAAAATTCAACCTGGCCTCTGATACGCAGTCTTCGTTTTCACTGCGTGTGCCTGGAACATCTTCTTACTCCAGACACATCCTAATCACTTCTGTGTCTGTGTACACTGCATGGTGTTAGATTTCCCTTTACCAGCCGTTCTCAGGAGTGAACAGTGACGGAGCCTGTTTGCACATACTGACAGCGCTGATCCCATTCTCACTGTCTGGTGCGAGATCTGCTTCCTTTGCTCACGACTTTGGCATTTCTTCTGCGACTTGCAAAATTTTATTTTTGTTCTCGTGGCTTCTTCGCAGCAGAACCACTGTATGATGTTCTTCATCCTCTCGCCGCTGAGATACTGCCTAGTGGCCTCTTCACGGCTGGAAAGTTCCAGAGTCATTGTTCAGACTGAATATCACTCACTCCCAGTTCCAAAGACGGGCTCTCTTCATCCCGACTCCTCGTAGTAACTAACGCACGGAATAAAAAGACAATTTTCTAGGGAGAATAAAAAGAAGGCAACTTCCCCCTATTTCCAAAGAAGGGGAATTATGAAAAATAGAGGAGGAGGAAGGGAAATGAGAGGAAGAAGCCATCTTGAAATCTGAGGAATTAATGCAAAGGCCAGCAAAGGTGCAGCCCATGAATTTGATATCCCGTGGTTTTCATTTGTAAATTAACTGATTAGCCCTTAGGCTACACACAAACATATCGGTAAAGACTGTGATTTTCAAGTTTCTAAGAAAATCTTCAGTTAGCAGCTCAGAGACTTCTAAAATTAGTTAAAGTAAAACGAAATAACTGGTGTGAAACGCAGGGTTAGCCGTGTAGGGAAATGTCTAATTGAGGGTTGGAAGTGTCGTCTATCTTGAGAAGAATAAATATTTTGAAGAGTAACATCGAAGGTGGCATTTTTAAAAGAAATTAAATGGTTATTCGAAGCCACAGGAGGAACTAGTGGCTGGGACATGGTAATGGAACAGTCAAAGGAGAGGCTAATGGGATAATAACCCGGTGAGCAGCAGAATAATGATCACTGAGAGAAATAAGGCGCTGTGAAAATTTTAATCACACTGAAAGCAGTGGGGCAAACATTGAAAAGCTGAAATATTTAACGATATAAAAACCCCAAACTCCTAATGATAAACATCAAATCTTACAATTTTAAAGGAAAAATACAAATGGCAAAGACTAGATGATAAAAGTATTCAAGCAGAGAAGTGTCCACAAATGCAAGCCAGGACACAATGGGCAATTTTTCACACACCAGACCAGCAGGGCTCAGTGTGACGACACACTGGGGGCCGGGGGGAGGGCTTCTGGCAGGCAGAGGGCCCTGGGGGCACCATGTGTCAGATGCAAGCTGACCACACCCCTCTCACCCAGATCTGCTTCTAAGAAACAATCACATCCAATTCAAAGATAGATCCATGGCAGAATAAAAACTGGAAAACTCTGACCTCCATCAACACTGTGTGTGATCAAAAGACTTTGGTACCCACAGAAAGGACTTCTGCTACAGCCATCTAAAAAGTAAGAGAGCTGGGGCCGGCGCTGTGGCATAGCTGGCAAAGCCGCCACCTGCAGTGCCACCATCCCATAGGGACTTCAGTTCGAGTCCTGGCTGCTCCACTTCTGATCCAGCTCTCTGCCATGGCCAGGGAAGGCAGAAGATGGCCCAAGCCTTTGGACCCCTGTACCCATGTGGGAAACCCGGAGGAAGCTCCTGGCTCCTGCCTTCAGACTGGCGTAGCTCCAGCCATTGTGGCCATTTGGAGAGTGAACCAGCAGATGGAAGACCTCTCTCTCTTTTTCTGCCTCTCTGTAACTCTGCCTTTCAAATAAATCAATGAATCTTAAAAATAGTAAGGAGGAGACAGGGTCCCTGCCATCCACGTAGGAGAACCCGGATGAAGCTCCTGGCTTCGGCCTGGCCCAGCACCAGCCATTGGCGGTATCTAGGTAGTTAGCAGTGGATGGAAGATCTCTGTCTCTCCCTCTCTGTGTAACTCCAACTTCCAAAATAAATAACTAAATATTTTTTAAAAAAATCCCCCGACATGCTCAACACGTCCTTGTCACTTCAGTCCCTTGTCCTTGCAGTTAAAGGCACCTTGTTGTGTATTCTAATATGCGTGAGCCCATCATGACCCACCTGCAGGAAGCCAGCCTGAGGTGCACCTGTTCCTATAAAAACCTAAGTGACAAACATCAACAGCTCCAGTGAAAACTCAAACCCTTTGATTCAGAGATTATCTTCTTCACATCTCTCGTGAGGAAACAAAAGCTTAGAGAAAGATTTATACGCAAAGCAATATAGTATACAACTGGGGAAAACCGAAAAAAAAAAATCTAAGTGTTTTGCAACAGAAGAACGATCTCTAATATGCCCATACAAGGGATAGCAAAATGCCACTGAGATGTTTTCAAGAGTATGAGATGTGTTTGTGAACTACACGTGAAAAAGGCAGAACCTGAGGCTCTGTGTAACGTGATCCCTATCATGTCTGATACATGAGTATTACATGCAAACACAGCTCCGGGATATGGGGCCCTCCACTGCCTTCCCGAATACCACCCCTGCCTTGAGAGCCACTGTGCTGCTGTCACGTCTGGCCCCAGGACAGCGACTGATCAGGAGATGGGTGGGCCTTTTTCCCCTGGAATTTGCCACGGAGGCCCTGAGATTCAGCTGGGCTGCTCTGCTGAGACCCAACCCCAGGCCCCGCCGGCAGGGCTGCTGCCGCCTGCTGATGTCTCAGGAATGCTGGTGAGGGCCTGGGCCCACTGGGGCAGCTCAGGCTCCTGGACCACGCTCACCTAGTCACCCAGCCTGAATTCCAACCTTCTTAGCTTTCTCAGGAATGCAGGGGGCGGGAAGCCTCCCCCGCTGGCTATAAACTGCCAGGCTAATCCCAGGGGAATGCGGACTGCAGCCACCTGCCCCGGCAGCTCCCCCACAACATCTTCTGGAACCTGCTGAATAATCAAAGAGCTGACCCTGCTGGGCAGACAGCGAGCGGCCACAGGGTCTGGGATCACCCGGTGCTGGGGGAAGCCTGGCTCACAGGTACAGCAGTGGATCCTGGTCCCGGCCGCTCTCTGGATGTGGTTGGTCTCCCCGGAAACCCACGCTGCAGCTTGATTGCCACTGTGGTGATTGGGTCATGAGGGCTGTGCCCTCACGAAAGAATTAATCCGCTCGTGGATTAATGGATTAGCAGGTTATCCCGGGAATGGCTTTGTTACAAAAGTGAGCTTTCTCTGGCATGCTGGCTCTGTCCCGCGCTGGACGCCTCTGTCACGTTCGTTATGAGGCACTGAGGTCACCAGATGCCCCGTGCCGAGCTCTCGGATTTCCCAGCACCCAGAGTCCTGAGCTGAACAAACTTCATTCTTTATAAACCACCTGCTCTGAGGGCTTCTGTCCTAGGAACAGAAAATAGACTAGGGCACCACTTACGGCCGCATCCTCTGTGTCCCGAGTACACGAAATCCACCTGTGCTCCAGGACATGCTGGACCACTGCCGAGGATTCTTCCTCTGCGCTCACTCTCTGCGGGCTGCGGAGTGGAGCTCACTCCAGCGCAGAGTCTGACACTCACCCTACAAGGTTCCAGTGTGTGCCCGCAGCCCTGGGCGGCTTCCTCCCAGCCCACCACTGCACCACCGCAGAAGAACCCTGGGCCCACGAGGCCTCTTTGCACCCTGGAACTCCATGCCCTGAGCTGAGCTGAGTCCCCCTTTTCCAACAGCACCCATTTTTGGAGACGGGAGACTCATTCACGCGCCCACAGCTCGGGCACATCTGGCCCCACAGCAAGGGCAGGTGCCAGATCCCACCAGCCCCAACTCTAGTTCTCTTCTGGCCTCCGTTCCCCCAGCACATCACGCATGCCCGAGTCCCCTCATTTTCAAAAGGGAGGGAAGAGGGGCCGGTGCTGTGACATAGTGGTTAGAGCCACCACCTGCAGTGCCGCCATCCCATATGGGCACCGGTTCAAGTCTCGGCTACTCCACTTCTGATCCCGCTCTCTGTTATGGCCTGGGAAAGCAGTAGAAGATGACCCAAGTCCTTGGGCCCCTGCACCTGTGTGGGAAACCCGGAAGAAGCTCCTGGCTCCTGGCTTCAGATCAGCCCAGCTCCGGCCGTTGCGGCCACTTGGGGAGTGAACCAGTGTATGGAAGACCTCTCTCTCTCTCTCTGCCTCACCAACGGTAAATTTCCCCCCCCTGCTGCACAACCTCCCTTCCATCAGGACAGACGAGGGGCGGGCGCGTGGCGGAGCAGGTGACTCTGCTTAGGATGTGTGCATCCCACTCGGTGGGGGGGGGGGGGGGGGCGGGTTCCAGGCCCGGCTCCAGCCTCCTTCCCGCCTTCCTGCTAACGCACATCCTGGGAGGTAGCAGGTGACAGCTCGAAGCCTCTGCCGCCCAAATGGGAGACGTGGCTTCCGGCCTTGGCCTGTCCTAGCACCAGCTACTGTGAGCATTTGAGAAGCGAACCAACAGATGGGAGACCTCTGTTCTTCTTTTTCTGTCACTCTGCCTTTCAAATCAATTAATAAAATAAACAAATATTTTTAAAAAGCAGAGAATGCCTATTAGCTGCTGTGGGCATAATAATTATAAACACCCACCAAGAGCCCATTATTCATTTTTTCTTTCTCTCTCTCTCTCCCCCCCCCTCCTTTCCTCCCTTCTCCCTCCTTCTCTCTCTCTCTCTCTCCCCACCCTCCTCTCTCTCTCCCTACCCATTTCTCTCTCTCCCTCCCTCCCTCCCTCCCTCTCTCTCCCCCCACTCTCCTCTCTCTCTCTCTCATATACACACACACATGCACACACACCCTCTCCTTCTGTGCACTGCTCTGGGAAGCATCTGTCCCACAGAGCCAGGGCTTCAGGGCCCTGAGCAGATCAGCAGTCTCAGACACATTCCCCTTCAACAGGCAGATTGCCTGCTTCCAACAGGCAGATCTTTCTTCTGTACAGCTTTATGGAGTTATATTTCACAGACCATAAAATGCGCCCATTTAAAGGTTAAAGTTCAGTGGTTTCCATTATGGGCAGCCGATCCCGACTGTCAGACAGACGAAGGTCAGCATCCTCAGGGCCGAGCCAATCCTTCCCCTTCCCCTCCGCTGCTCTGCCTTCCTGGGGACTTCACTCAGCCCCAGCCGCGGGCAGACCCCTGGGCAGTGCCCCTGGTGCCCAGCAAGCCTGCAGGGGAGGGGCAGTGGCTGAGCTGGTGACATCACGGCCCCACACTCCCCCAGTGGAACACACCCCAGGCTGAGACCGCCCATTTTACTGAAGACCGAAGAAGCAGAGACAGAAATGAAGCGAAAGAAACAGAGGCCTTTGTGCAGATGTTGAAATGACCGGGGGGCGGGCACAAGTTCAGGGTGGAGAAACCACAGCTCAGTCTTTCTGAAGGAGCTCCGCGGCCTCACCTTCAACCCCATTCCCACGAGGAGTCACAGCATCACAGGGAACCCCGTGGGCTACGGAGCAGCAAAGGGTCCAAGCGTGTGACACCCAGTGAATGACGCAACACCTGGCCTCCGGCCACCTTTGTTTCTGGTTCTAACCGCTTCCTGCCATCCTAAGGAACATTTTCAAGACACGTCTCCTGATCCTGGTCATTTTTCTCTGGTCATATTTCCAATCAGGCCTTAACTGTGTTGTGTTCTCTGGATCTTAGTAGCGATTTACTTTATAGTAGTCATTTGTTGGAATAAATGGTAGAAACAAACAAACAAAACAAAAAACCTCTTGCCTGAATCACCCTGATAATTCAAGCTACTTTGTTACATTACAGAAATTCAAACTCTAGATAATATCAGTTAGAAATTACAAAAGAAATATATTTTATGGAGATTTTATTTATTTTTTTATCTGAGAGGTAGAGTTACAGAGCAGAGAGAGGTCTTCCGTCTGCTGGTTCACACCCCAAATGGTTGCAATGGCTGGAGCTGGGCTGGTCCAAAGCCAGGAGCCAGGAGCTTCTTCCAGGTCTCCCATGTAGGTGCAGGGCCCAAGGACTTGGGCCATCTTCTACTGCTCTCCCAGGCCATTAACAGGAAACTGGATCGGAAGTGGAACAGCCGGGACTTGAACTGGTACCTATATGGGATGCCAGTACTGCAGGCGGAACCTTAGCCTACTAAGCCACAGCGCAAGCCCCGAAAGAACTATATTTTAAACCACTAAAGTCCCAAAGAAACTCTGGGGGATATGGGGAAAATGCATTGTATTAAAAACATGATGGAAATATATCCAAACATGTCACAAATCACAGTGAGTGGAAACAAATGAAAAGGGTCCATTTAACTGGATACAATTTCAAGCTGTACAAAAAGAAAAGAACAGAACTCAGGGGCTTACAGGGAGAGTAAGGAGAACAGGAAACATCGATGTGTGTGTGTGTGTGGGGGGGGGGTTGTCCAAAGGTCATGGGAAGAGCAGACAGGGAAATGACCTACACGCGGATTTTGAAAATAAACGTGGCAGGGAGGGATTTAATTCAGACCAACTCTCCTCCAAACACAACTGGAGAAGCCTAAGGCTGTTCACGTGTTCACGTGAGGCACAGAAGCAGCAGCGAGGTGGTGAAGAGCGGCCGAGCCGAGACCCCCCCGCCCCGGAGGCAGTGGTGAGGGAGGGGGGACGAGCACACGTGGGCCACCTGCCCCTCGGTGCGCCCTCAGATTCCAGAGTGTGTACGGCTGAGCCCAAGGCCTGGTGCACTTGGCGGACCTGTCGATACCCCTTTAGTTGGGGCTGGGGTTCTGAAGGGGCGCTCCCTACACTTACACAAAGCACGGCCCTTCCAGGCCTAACAGCTTGGTTTTGAATCATCTCCATCCTTGAGTCGGGCTGCCACTGTGCCGCGTGCCTGGGAGAAACACACGAGGCACTGTCGATGAAGACATCATTCTACACCCCGCTGATCTTTACATGTTTTGCATTTGTCCAGTCCTCAATGAAAACTAAGCAGGCATACAGAAAGATTAGATTATATTTTAAAAAAAGATTAGAAAAAGTCACAAGTGAGAGACACTTGCACAATCACTTCAGTCATGAAAATACAGGATACAGGGGCTGGCGCTGTGGTGCAGCAGGTTAAAGCCCTGGCCTGAAGCGCCGGCATCCCATACAGGCACCGGTTCTAGTCCCAGCTGCTTCACTTCCCGTCCAGCTCTCTGCTGTGGCCTGGGATAGCAGTGGAAGATGGCCCAAGTCCTTGGGTCCCTGCACCACATGTGGGAGACCCAGAGGAAGCTCCTGGCTCCTGGTTTCAGATTGGCGCAGCTCTGGCCGTTGTGGCCATCTGGGGAGTGAACCAGCGGATGGAAGACCTCTCTCTGTCTCTACCTCTCTCTATAGCTCTTTCAAATAAATAAAATAAATCCTTTTTAAAAAAAGAAAATACAGGATACAAAGGTTAAAAAGCTTATATATTCAACAAGGTAAAAGACAAGACTGAGGCATGGGCATTTGACCTAGCAATTAAGCCGGTTTTGGGTAGAACTGGAAACTAGAAAGCAGAACTGAGAACCATAAGAAGAGAGGCTCATTAGTCATTAGTGAAATACGTATCAAAGCTACAGCGAGTTACTCAACTATGACAGCTAACAGACAAAAAGAAAACAAGTGTTGTGACGATACCATCAGGCACCCCGGCAGAGTTGGCAGGATCAAAACTGGGTAAGCCAAGACTGGAGCTTAGCATGCTGCCTAGGACACCCATCCCACATCAGAGAGCCTGGGGTGGCGTCTCAGCTCCACTCCTGATCCCGGCTCCCTGCTCGGGCTCCCCTGGGAAGCA
This sequence comes from Oryctolagus cuniculus, assembly GCF_051225735.1. Taxonomy (NCBI): domain Eukaryota; kingdom Metazoa; phylum Chordata; class Mammalia; order Lagomorpha; family Leporidae; genus Oryctolagus; species Oryctolagus cuniculus. The sequence continues at coordinate 10,971,445 of NC_142878.1, read as the reverse complement.
GCAGGTGACAGCTTAGGTGGTTAGGGCGCTGCTACCCTGTGGGAGGCCTGCACGGGGTTCCTGGCTCCTCTAGGGTTTGGCCCAAGCCCAGCAACAGTCACTGCAGCCACTTGAGTGACCGGTGGAACAGCGCTCGCTCTCTCTCTCTCTCTCTCTGTCTCCGTCTCTCTGCCTCTCATATAAATGCAACGGTTTAGGCCACTGGAGGATCAAGCTGACCACACGCATGACCTGTGCTGCAGGCACTGCACAGCCAGCTCACACATCGGGAGAAACGCAGGCCCACGGACGTCCCAGAGACACAGACAAGGAAACTCCCCCGGCTGAACTTGATCTACAGAAGGAAAAGCCTCCAGTGCCACGGGCACAGTGCAGGTCCTGGCCCACCGGTCCCGGTGAACAGACCGAGAGGAGAAAGGCGCTCCACGACTAACAAGCCTAATCTAGAGGGAATTTAGATTCCATGAACGAACCCCATAGGCCACATCAAAAACAAACCAAAAGCTGACTCTAGCGGGCAACACTCCAAATTTCCACACAGATCAGAGGATGATTATCCTAGAGGCTATAAAATCAAGCAAACAGGTAACCAATGTGTGCCTCTTTTTTTGGGAATTTATGCAGGCAGCACTAAGTAATCACAGGTCAGAGAAGAAATCACAAAGCATATTAGACAATTCTTGAAATGCTAGTGATAATGAAAGTACTAAATACACGGAATAATAACAAAAAATCCTCATAATGTCTGCTTCCACTCACTCATGGCATGAGAACCAATGCTAGTATCTGAGTGAAACTTCATAAAAATTAATGCTAAGGGGAATTTCTAACATGAGTGAACCACCACTGACACAAACAACTGACAAGCTGTTGCTTTTTTTTTTTTTTTTTTTTTTTTTACAGGCAGAGTAGACAGTGAGAGAGAGAGACAGAGAGAAAGGCCTTCCTTTTTCTGCTGTGGCCTCCAATGGCCGCCGCGGCTGGCGTGCTCATCCAAAGCCAGGAGCCAGGTGCTTCTCCTGGTCTCCCATGCGGGTGCAGGGCCCAAGCATTTGGGCCATCCTCCACTGCACTCCCGGGCCATAGCATAGAGCTGGACAGGAAGAGGAGTGACCGGGACAGAATCCGGCGTCCCGACCGGGACTAGAACCCGGTGTGCCAGCGCTGCAGGCGGAGGATTAGCCTATGGAGCCACGGCGCCGGTCGGTCGGTCTGTCTTTCTTTCTTTCTTTCTTTCTTTCTTTCTTTCTTTCTTTCTTTCTTTCTTTCTTTCTTTTTGACAGGCAGAGTGGACAGTGAGAGAGAGAGACAGAGAGAAAGGGTTGCTTCCTTAAAAGCAGCAAAATGCTAATTTAATGTAAAATCATTTTTTGGATAATACAAGTGTCCATTTACAGCAGGCCGACGATAAATTCTGGGAGGTGCCACTGCAATCAGTGTTTCTGTGCTACAGGTTCACCTGCATAATCACTAGATCAGAAAGCAAAACAGTTCAGGACGAGACAGCCCAACCCACGGTTTCCAAACGCGGGGATTAAAGGGACATGACTCAGGGTACTTGTATTAAGTTGTACTGAGTGTGCAGATAACCGGGCGGGGCCCCCCACTGCGCTGTTCCCAGCCCCTTGCACGGCCACACCCCACGCGTCCCTTCCCGCCTATCACCAGCCAGCCCCGCCTGAATGACACCAAGACAGGCCTGCCTCACCAAGCCACCGAACTGGAGAAACCTGAATGCTGTTAACCTCCTTACCTGCCCTATAAAAAGGGACCTGAAACCCACGAGACGAAGTTAAAGAAAGAACGTTTGCCTTCTAAGTCCATGCAACGCCCGAGCCTCCCACGGAACTATCCAGAAGCTCTCGGGGGCTTTCCCACTTCAGCATCGCAACCATCTCTCAGAGGGAAAGCTGGTCGCTGCTCTGAGAGCGGATGTGCGTGCGGGAAGGACGGCTTGCAAGCACTTTTATCCGGGGCCGCCGCAGTGTTCAGCCAGTGCAGGATCTGAAGTGGCTGTGAGCTGCCTGCGGGTGAGGTCGGTTCTGCTGTCTGTGGAGTGATGTCGAAGCACTGCCCGCAGAGGGAAACGGAGACTTCGTGCCCCTGAGAAGCACCTGCCGAGTGCCTGCCAGAAATAAGTCACAAAGAAATAACCGCGCCCACACCGCGCCACACTCCACGGCCGATCCCTCGTGTCCCACACCGCGCCACACTCCACGGCCGATCCCTCGTGTCCCACACCGCGGCACGCTCCACGGCCGATCCCTCGTGTCCCACACCGCGCCACACTCCACGGCCGGTCCCTCGTGTCCCACACCGCGCCACACTCCACGGCCAGTCCCTCGTGTCCCACACCGCGCCACACTCCACGGCCGGTCCCTCGTGTCCCACACCGCGCCACACTCCACGGCCGGTCCCTCGTGTCCCACACCGCGCCACGCTCCACGGCCGATCCCTCGTGTCCCACACCGCGGCACGCTCCACGGCCGATCCCTCGTGTCCCACACCGCGCCACGCTCCACGGCCGGTCCCTCGTGTCCCACACCGCGCCACACTCCACGGCCGGTCCCTCGTGTCCCACACCGCGCCACACTCCACGGCCGGTCCCTCGTGTCCCACACCGCGCCACACTCCACGGCCGGTCCCTCGTGTCCCACACCGCGCCACACTCCACGGCCGATCCCTCGTGTCCCACACCGCGGCACGCTCCACGGCCGATCCCTCGTGTCCCACACCGCGGCACGCTCCACGGCCGGTCCCTCGTGTCCCACACCGCACCACACTCCACGGCCGATCCCTCGTGTCCCTCACATGAGCGCATCCTTGTTTTCACACCCACCGGCCACACGTGTGCAGCTCTGAGGTCCCTTTAATATCTTAATATTTAGCATTTAACTCTCCAGACGAGCTCAAACTGCCCCCCAAACCTCTCCCTTCTCTCGAATGCTGCTTATTCCCAAACGTCTCTTGAATTCCAGCCAAGTTCTAATTCTTTGGTCACTGTCCAAACTGCACAGCCACCTCCTCTGTTCTCAGATCAGCAGGGGCTCTCTCTAAGTCTGTGTCACTTTCGGCAACTTCCTCAAACATTTCCTTGAGGCGCAGGTGCAGGGGTGGGGCGCGTCTGGCCCAGCAAAACCATCCTGTCTCGCCCTGCCAAAGGAGCAGCAGGTGGGGCTCGAAATCCAGTCAACCTGTGGCAGGCTCATTTTTATTTTTTAATTTATTTGTTTATTAGAAATGCAGAGTTACAGAGAGGCAGAGGAGAGAGAGAGAGAGAGAGAGAGAGAGAGAGAGAGGTCTTCCATCCACTGGTTCACTCCCCAAATGGCCGCAACAGCCAGAGTGGGGCCAATCCAAAGCCAGGAGCCAGGAGCTTCTTCCGGTCTCCTTACATGGGTGCGGGGGCCCAAGCACTTGGGCCATCTTCCACTACTTTCCCAGGCACATTAGCAGGGACCTGGATCAGAAGTGGGGCAGCCGGGATTTGAACCAGCGCCCATATGGGATGGCAGCACTGCAGGTGGTGACTTTGCCCACTACACCATATTGCTAGCCCCGGGCAGGCTCATTTTTAAGTTGATACCTCTGCATGGCTGGGAATGAATTTATTTATAACAATAAATGACCAAATGATCCTTGTCAGATTCCCCACACCCTGCTCTGGAAGGCTCTCTGAGGCAGCACTGAATTCACCGTGACCAGGGAAGGGCTGAGTCCCCCACGCCCGCGTCGTCACCCACGGTCGTTCCAGATCACTTCAAAGCCCTGGCTCTCCCAGTCCCGGCCTGACCCTGACCCACACTCCATTCCTGTGGCTCACTCCCAAAATCCTCTCTCTCTCTCTCTCTTTTTTTTTTTAAAGATTTATTTATTTGAAAGTTAGAGTTACACAGAGAGAGGAGAGGCAGAGAGAGAGAGAGAGAGAGAGAGAGAGGTCTTCTATCTGATGGTTCACTCCCCAATTGGCTGCAATGGCCGGAGCTGTGCCGATCTGAAGCCAGGATCCAGGAGTTTCTTCCGGTCTCCCACGTAGATGCAGGGGCCCAAGGACTTGGGCCATCTTCCACTGCTGTCCCAGGCCACAGCAGAGAGCTGGACTGGAAGTGGAATAGCCGGGTCTCGAACCGGCGCCCATATGGGATGCCAGCACTTCAGGCCAGGGTGTTAACCCACTGCACCACAGCACCGGCCCCTCAAAGTCCCCTCTTAAACCTCCATGTCCAACCCTCGGGCCAATCTGTGTGCAATGCACCAGGCCCCTGCCTCCCCAGTCCCGTCTGACTCCCTCCCGGGCATCACCCATCTGGCCCCACTGGGCCATCAGGGCAATCACCTCTCAGCTTTTCCCCTCTGTCTTCCCCTGCACGCGCCCTTCAGCTCGGCCGGGCCCGAGGAGAAGGCGCTCGGCCGGAGAGATCACCCAGCACTGAGACGGACAGGCCCCAGCAGCCCCCGCTCGGATTACAAGTCATTTCCCTCCTCTCTCGTCCCTCAACAGCCAAGTCTACACTACCAGCACCCGTCTGGAATTCCCACCTTCTCCCTCTCCCCCAACTGGCAACCTCAGTGCACACGTGGAAATGCAGCGACTTCCCAGTCGCAAAGGCTTGCCCCCCCCCCCCCCCGGGGCTGTTCTGTGCTTTGGATCCGGTCCTCCGGCCACTCCCTCCTCCCTTCAGCATCCCCAAAGGCTCCCTGCAGACAAAGATGCACAGCCCTCTGCATTTAAAACCCTGGAATGAATGACACTTATATATATATGTTCTCTATAGAGAACTAGCCACTGGACACAGCGGGCTGCCCGCCCTCGCCATCCCCCTCGGCTCTCGGTCCGTGCCCATCATCTCCGGCCTTCCCTGGACCAGCCTCTGGGAGTCACCGATGCCCTCCCTGTGTTGCTTCAGTCCTGGAATGCTCCTGAGTCGCCCTGAGCAGGCTCCCACCCATCCTGATCAGACCTAGAGGGTCTCCCACTGGCTCTCCAAACAGTTGCTTCCTCCCCACCCTGACAACTCTGACCGCTGCCTCCTGGCTCGGTCTCAGATGTGGACTCCAGGTATCCGCTGGGATGGCAGCCCGCCCTCAGCCCAGCCTACTGCACTTGGGGTCGGTTAACAACCCTGAGCTCACTCCCATCCCGGGAGCTGTAAGTAGGGTGGTCCTGCTCCTGAATTCACATCACTGCCACTTGCTAGCTGAGTAAATGCACTGCCTGGCCCACAGACCACACTGCACTGGTTGCTAAGACCCTCCTCAGGGGTATCGACCTCCCTTAGTGCCCAGAACAGTGCTGGGGTGTAGCCAGTAAAGCCAACACCTGCAGCGCCAGCTTTCCACGTGGGCGCCGGTTCAAGTCCCGGCTGCTCCACTTCTATTTATTTATTTATTTATTTATTGATTTTTTGACAGGCAGAGTGGACAGTGAGAGAGAGAGAGAGAGAGAGAGAGAGAAAGGTCTTCCTTTACTGTTGGTTCACCCTCCAATGGCTGCCGCGAATGGAGCACTGCAGGCGGCGCATCGCACTGATCCGAAGCCAGGAGCCAGGTACTTATCCTGGTCTCCCATGGGGTGCAGGGCCCAAGTACGTGGGCCATCCTCCACTGCACTCCTGGGCCACAGCAGAGAGCTGGCCTGGAAGAGGGACAACCGGGACAGAATCCGGCGCCCGACTGGGACTAGAACGTGGTGTGCCGGTGCCGCAGGCGGAGGATTAGCTTAGTAAGCTGCAGCGCCAGCCCCGGCTGCTCCACTTCTGATCCAGCTCCCTGCTAATGTGCCTGGGAAAGCAGCAGAGGATGGCCCATGTGCTCAGACCCCTGTACCCATATGGAAGACCCAGATGAAGCTCCTGGCTCCTGGCTTTGGCCTTGCCCAGCCCCAGCCATTCTGGCCATCTGGGGAGTGAACCAGTGCATGGAAGACCTCACTCTTTCGCCTTCTCTTTATAACTCTGCCTTTCAAATAAATAAGATAAATTTTTTTTTAAAAAAAGAAAGTGCGCGCAGAACACTGGCAGCCCGATGGAGGCCAGGTGTGCTGTGGCTGCTTTCACCCTGGGCGCCCCTGTCTCTGATTCCCTTTCATTTTCTGTTGATCTCCAGCCAATTCCCTGTGACACCAACAGGCACACACCCAGGTTCCAAAGAGCAGTTCATGTCACTCACGACTTACCTTAAGTGATGGAAAGTGTCAGAGTTCAGTTTTGAAATTTACTCAATCCTTTCAGTGCTCAACAATGATAACACTTGTAACAGACTCCATTATATTTCATAGTTATGTGTGGTAAATACCATGAGTACTGTAGGGCTTAGGCTCAGAGGAGAGCACTGGCTTTGTGGGGGGGGGGGTTACTTGTTTTTTTATTTTTAAAGATTTATTTATTTATTTACTAGAAAGAGTTCCAGAGAGAGAGGAGGGGGAGACAGAGGTCTTCCATCTGCTGGGTCATTCCCCAAGTGGCCATAAGGGTCAGCGCTGAGCCAGGCCAAAGCCAGGAGCTTCATCCAGGTCTCCCATGTGGGTGGCAAGTACTTGGGACACAAACTGGCGCCCATAAGGAATGCTGGTGTCGCAGGTGGCAGCTCTACCATGCTGGCCCCAAGCAGTGTTTTAAGAGTTTGCCCGCGGTGCTGGTACTGTGGCCAGCAGGTTAAGCCACAGTTTGTGACACCAGCATCCCATATCAGGGCACCAGTGCAAGCCCTGGGTGCTCTGTTTCTGATTCAGCCTCCTGAAAAGGCAGAAGATGGCTCGAGAGGAAGGTGTGGGTCCCTGTCACCCACGTGGGAGGCCTGGATGGAGCTCCTGGCTCTTAGCTTCCGCGTGGCCCAGCCCTGGCTGTTGTGGTCTTCTGGGGGTATGAATCGGTAGATGGAAGATCTCTTTCTCTCTGTTTCTCTCTCTGTGTCAATAAATACATAAATAAACCTTGCCACAAATATAGTATTTGGGAACTGTTTGACTAGGCGCACATACACAATAGTAGCATCAGGTAATAATAACATACTAGGAAACCAACACTTCAACAAAATATTGGGGATTGTTGGGCTTCCAAATGTGTTGGTTTCTACTGGATAAATTCTTGGCTCACTCATTTTATATTAAACGAAAGAATTGAAAATCAAATTTTAAAAAATCTATGACATGCACCAAATCGGAAAAAACACCGAGGGAAAAAATAGCCATAAACTTACACACTGCGTCTGCAAAAATGAAAACTGCAAGGGAGGGGTGGCACAGTGGGTAAAGCCGCCGCCTACAGTGCCAGCATCCCACATGGGCGCTGGTTCAAGTCCCGGCTGCTCCACTTCTGATCCAGCTCTCTGCTGTGGCCTGGGAAAGCAGTGGAAGATGGCCCAAGTCCTTGGGCCCTGCACCTGTGTGGGAGACCAGGAAGAAGCTCCTGGCTCCTGGCTTCGGATTGGCACAGCTCCGGCCATTGCAGCCAATTGGAGAGTGAACCAGCGGATGGAAGACCCCTTTCTCTCTGCCTCTCTTTCTCTCTGTGTGTAATTCTGACTTTCAAGTAAATAAATAAATAAATAAATCTTAAAAAAAAAAAAAACTACAGGGGAAAACAGCATGCTAGAAGCAACTGATTCTGAAGCAGCTTCTTCGTCAGAAGTCACGTTAGCAGCTTAGAAAAGTGGTTACGAGGTGCCCATCAGAACCGCGATGCAACAAGCATAAACCCTACAAAACACTGGCCTAGTCAAAGACAGAACACAACACCAGGACGGCACTTCACACGACCAACCGCCGAGGTCAACCCAAGAAGGGCCAGATTGGCGCCCTCTGACCCCTCCGCAGTGGGCACCTCCTGGAACTTGGTAGCTCCACGTGGGCCTCGCTTCTGCGCTGGATCTGAGAACCCACAGCAAAAGATCACGTCCCGGAACGAAGTCAAGTTACCCAATGCTGCACCTAAGTGAGGCATCAGATGAAGGATGGCGTGGCCCCGCCCCAGGCAGGAGCCCGCCCTTCCCGACTCCGTGTAGCTCACTGGCACAATCAAGAGGAGACACGTTTGAATCACTCCAACGCTCCGCTGTGAACAGGCTGGCTTCCCACGGCACCGTCTAGAGTGAAGCACGTTTACATAGAAGCCTGTGGCTAAAACAAGCCTTTAAAAATGTGAACAGCAATAACGAGAATATACTGAATTATGTGATTTCTGAAGTGTTGCAAATTAATTTTCATGCCAAAACAGCATGAAAAGACGAATGATTATGTGTCACCTAATCGAATGCAGTAACTCTGAAGTGCACAGTTAGAGAGGGAAACAGTGAAAAGTTTTAACAGCTAGCTCATGGCTTTCATTCTCTAATTACAATACATCTCTCAACATCTAACATGGGATTCAACTCCAGAGAGCAAAGTCAGCAAATGCTTCCCGACATGGCTGAGGCCACAGTGAAACGTGACGATGAGCATCAAAGAGAGCTTTTTTATATAAAAAAAAGATTTATTTATTTATTTATTTATTTAAAGTCAAAGTTACACACCGAGAGAAGGAGAGGCAGAGAGAGAGGGAGAGAGGTCTTCCATCTGCTGGTTCAAACCCAGATGGTAGAGCTGCGCTGATCCAAAGCCAGGATCCAGGAGCTTCCTCTGGGTCTCCCATGAGGGTGCAGGGGCCCAAGGACTTGGGCCATCCTCTACTGCTTTCCCAGGCCACAGCAGAGAGCCGGACTGGAAGAGGAGCAGCCGGGACTAGAACTGGCACTGATATGGGATGCCGGCACCGCAGGCGGCGGTTTTACCCGCTACGCCACAGCACCAGCCCACAAAGCAGGATTCTTAAAACAGCGAAAACAAAAAAATCCCATGTGGAGCACAGGTAAAGAGCCAGCTTTAAATAATGAATTTCACGCCGGCACCGCGGCTCACTAGGCTAATCCTCCGCCTAGCAGCGCCGGCACACCGGGTTCTAGTCCCGGTTGGGGCGCCGGATTCTGTCCCGGTTGCCCCTCTTCCAGGCCAGCTCTCTGCTGTGGCCAGGGAGTGCAGTGGAGGACGGCCCAGGTGCTTGGGCCCTGCACCCCATGGGAGACCAGGAAAAGCACCTGGCTCCTGGCTCCTGCCACCGGATCAGCGCAGTGCGCCGGCCGCAGCGCGCTGGCCGCGGCAGCCATTGGAGGGTGAACCAACGGCAAAGGAAGACCTTTCTCTCTGTCTCTCTCTCTCTCACTGTCCACTCTGCCTGTCAAAAAAATAAAAATAAAAAAAATAATAAAAAAATAATGACTTTCACTACACAATAACAAGGGGGGTGGGCAGCACTTTCCTTTTCATCCCAAAGAACAAAACAGAGCCAGCGCTGTCGCTGTGTCCCCGTCTTCCGGTGAGCACAGCTCTGGGCTCAGGGCGGCTCAGTTCCCCTCTGCCCTAAGCAGCTTCAGGTCCTCACTCACGTCCAGCGATTGCAGCAACCGACCCAGCCTCACACTGGAACCACGTGGCTCTGCCAGCCCCATCTCAGCACCTAAATGGGGCTCTGAGGGACATGAAGTAGGAGCCAGGAGACAGAGCGCTTTTAAGCACAAAGGACCTGAAATGGACGGCCGGCCCAGGCTGCTGAGCTGCCCTGCCCCCCTGTGGCCGGCTGAGCGGCCAGCGCGACCGGCCAACCCGCGCTGGGGCTGGGGCAGCAGAGTCCCTGTGCCTGTCAGCTCCCTGAGGAGTTGGGATAAAATAAGCGGAAGCGTGCCTTTCCCGAGGTCAGGGTCTTAGCCACAGTGAACGCGCCATGGATGACGGTTCAGCCTACTCTGTCCCCTGCGAGGGGAGGGCGCCCCCCAGAGTCTCGGCACAGGGACATTCGAGCTGGGAGGCCCTGCTGAGGTCTCACTGAGATGCTGTCCTGCCGGCTCCCAGCCATCGGCACCGCATGTGGCCTCGTGATTAGCAGGAAAGGTCACCTGACTCTCCTTGTACGGGGTGGGCGGGGTGCCTGAGGCGTCTCGGCACTGCAGCTGTGTACCCTCTCTGCAGAGACCCTCCCACCCCCAGCAGCCCAGGGTCTCTCCCGGAAGCTCCCAGCCCCTCTGGTCCACATTCTACCCTCTTTCCAAACCAGAGCCGGGCTGTACCCAGAGACAGCCATTTCCAGGCCTGCAACTCTGTCCACCCCTCACGCCAGGGCAGGCTCTCCGCACGTCTGCAGGTGAAACTCACTGCCCAGCGACTGAGTTGCCGGAGGAGGCGGGGACACCGTGTGGCCACATGCCAGGTGCCAGAGCCCTGAATTCGCAGGCTGAAATCCACAGGACCGAGGTGATGGCATTAGGAGGTGTGGCCTTTGGGAAGGGGTTAGCTCCTGAGGGGGGGTCCTCAGGCCCCCATGAAAGAGGGAGGCCTCAGGGAGCTGGTTCACCCCGTCTCCCATGTGAGGACGGGGGCCCTCACCAGACACCGAATCTGCCTCCTTCCCAGCCTTCCCCGCCCCCGGGAACGGTGAGAAACCCACTTCTGTCATTTCGATGCCGCTCGGGTCATGGGGTTACATCACAGTGAACCAAAGGACTAGGGCAGCACACATCTGAAAACCGATCTGTCGCCCAAGCCAGCCAGGGGCTCTCGAGGGGGACTTCCAGAATCAACAGGGAAAGTCTGCCAGGACGGGGGCAGTCTGCTGACCCCGCCCAGGCCAGCCTCTGCGGGATCTGTCACAACTGCAGGGACCCTAACCACAGCACCTCGTCTCTCCCTTCCCTCTCGGGCGGCCTTCTCGGGCCCACCCCAGGCCAGGGTAAAGGGCGGGCATGCACACAGCCGGGCCTCACCAAGCGTCTGCCAATTACTACCAAGTGGGGGCCTCTCCCCAATGGAACACAGAGCTAGCAAACAACGCATCCCGACACGCCTGCTTTCCATTGTAGTACTCAGAAGTCGCTGAGAACCAGTGTGTTAAACGGCTCTCATTCTGATGCCCGGAACAGGACGCCTGTTCAAAGGCAAGCACCTCCAGGCCCTCGGTGGACTGGAGCCGTGTGTGTGCACAGATGCACTACTTGCCCCTCTGGACGATTTGTTCTATCCGATAACAAACATGGAAATCAAATAACTGTGCTCATGGAGTAAAAGGCAATGAAATAACGAAAGATCAACTCTGGAAAAGTGATGCAGATCGCTATTAGATAGAACAATTTTCATACAGTCACTCGTCAACACACATGAAAGCATTCTGTTTATATTTCTATATTAAAATGTATGTGTATGTATTTATTTTCATTTCATTTGAAACACAGAGAGAGAAAAGAGAGAGAGAGAAATCTTCCACCGGCTGGGTCACTCCCAGATGCACACAGCGGCAAGCCAGGCCACATCCGGGAGCCGGGAGCCGGGCGCTCCATCCAAGTCTCCCGCACGGGTGCCAGGAAGCCAATACTCGACCAGTCTGCTGCCTCCCAGGATGCGCATGCGCAGGGACGTGGAGGCGGAGCCGGGACTCCGACCAGGCCCTCCGATGTGAGACGCAGAGGTCCCACACGGCGACTTCACTGCCCTGCCAAAGGCCTGCCCCACACATCCATATTTTCAACCTCCTCTGGCCTCCCCGTTGCCCTACGGGCCCTTGGCCAATGTCACCAATCACCTGCAGCTACACCCCACCCCAACCCCTCCTACCGCTGACCACCACTCTGTACCGTGTCCCTTTCATAGACTTGGGGGGTGGGGGGCAGGGAGGCAGCTGCGACCGTCAGAAATGTGAGAAAGCTCAAAAGGACACGGCGCCAGCCCTGCTGACGGCAAAGCAGCGAGGGCTGCTGTTTCGTGACTGTGTGGGGAATGACATCCTTCCTCCCCCAAGATTTAGAAAAAAAAAAGAGAGAGAGAGAAAGATGAACCCGTTCACAATGCTCGCAGGGCCGACTCTGTCCGTGGCAGCCCTGGGTGCCCCCCCACCCCGTTCAGGGCCACACCTGACCTGAGTGGGACACCCGCTCCCCCTGGGAACTGCCCTCCTCACCTCTTCGCCTCCCCTTGAACTGCCTGGGCCGGCCCCTTGCTCCCAGCTGGTGGTGCCCCTGCTCCTACCCTGGCCCACTCTGTCCACAATCCTGGCCGCAGGATCCTTGTCTTCAAGGGGAGTGGTCTGTGCCACCCCCACCCCCCCACCTCCAGGAAGAGATTGAAGCGGGTGGCAGGTGTGGCTGTGGTGGCGGCGGCCGGGGGCGGGGGGGGGGGCGGGGGGGCTGCTGGCACCACCGCACTTCTGTCCTGAGAAGGCAGAGTGTGCTTATAGCCCCTGCCCCGAGACTCTCCGCACCGGCGGAGCGCTCCCTGGCTGTCGTGTCCCGTGCTGCCCTCAGCGACACACAAGTGCAGATTGCACACAGGATGACGGCACCAGGGTGTGTGAGAGAGCGAGCGAGAGCGAGCGCGCACAGACAGGGGAGAACCCAGCTGCACCTGCACTGACACTGGTCCTGAGGCTGGGCACCTCCGTCTGCAGGCAGCGAGGCTGTGGGGTGGGCGTGACCGGGGAAGGGAGCTGGCAGTGTGGCCGCGGCTCTGCAGCCCAGCGAGCTGGAACCAAGTCTCAGCCCCAGAGAGCGAGAGGGCCTGGTGGCCAAACCCGGGAACTGCTGTCAGCACAGACCTCAGGATATACAAACGAAGGCAGGATACCGCAGGCCTCATATTCTTCTTTGGAATAACACTTCCTCTCTGTTCTCTTCCTTAAGGTAAGTTTCTAAAAGACCTGTGTTTTCTATTTATTCAGTTCTGATGAATAAAATCCTAAGACCAGAGCCAATGAGCTCCCAACCAGCAGCTGCTAGTACAAAGGGACCCCAAAGAGATGCGAGATGCTGCCACAGGCCAAGGCGGAGACAGAATTTTGAGCTGCAAAACCAATCCGAAAAGCCCTACAGACAAAGCCGGAGGCTGACACAGTTCCCGAGATCGGGGGACTGGTAGCCACTGCACTGAACCATTTTCAAAATTCGAGTCCTGGCAAGGCTGCCTATAACGGTCCCTTAGGAAAAGCCGGGCACTCGGGGCCGGCGCTGTGGCGTAGCAGGTAAGGCCGTCGCTTGCAGTGCCGGCATCCCATATGGGTGCTGGTTCAAGTCCCGGCTGCTCCACTTCTGATCCAGCTCTCTGCTGTGGCCTGGGAAAGCAGTAGAAGATGGCCCAAGTCCTTGGGCCCCTGCATTCGCATGGGAGATCTGGAAGAAGCTCTTGGCTCCTGGCTTTGGATTGGCACAGACCCGGCCGTTACGGTCATCTGGGGAGTGAACCAGCGGATGGAAGACCTCTTTCTCTCTGCCTCTCTGTAACTCTACCTTTCAAATAAATAAATAAATCTTAAAAAAAAAAAAAAAGAAAAGAAAAAGCTGGGCACTCACAGTGTCATGGAGAGAATGACTGTTTAGGAGAAAATCCCCTACTTGGTTGTCAGCTGGCAAACTGCAATCAGAACGGCTTCTGAACTCGTGGCGTTACAGAAACTGCTGGAGAGACCAGTGCTGCGGTGTACAGGGTTAAGCCCCCACCTGCACAGCACCCTATATGGGCGCCAGTTTAAGAACCGGCTGTTCCACTTCCCATCCAGCTCCCTGCTAATGTGTCTGGAAAAGCAGTGGAAAATAGCTTAAGTGCTTGGGCCCCAGCACCCATGTGGGAGACCTGGAAGAAGCTCCTGGCTCCTGGCTTTGGCCTGGCCTGGCTCTGGCTGTTGCGGCCATTTGGGGAGTGAACCAGCAGATGCAAGATCTCTCTCTTGCTCTCTCTCTCTCTCCTCCTCCTCCTCCTCCTCCTCTCTCTGTAACTCAGCCTTTCAAATAAATAAAGGATAAAAAAAAAAACAGCTGGATTCCTTGTTCTAGAAAGACTCTCATGTCGCTCTGGCTCCTCCCACTTGGAACTGGCTCCTCCCACTTGGAACACCAATGAGGTACTCCCCAGCAACACCTGGTCCCGCCCCCAAGAGGGCTGGGAATGGTGGGAGTGGCCGCGCACGCTCCACTAGGTCCTGGGCAGCCTGCAGAGGCAGGGCCAGCAGAGGCGGCTGATGTTCTGTAAGCCGGGACCAGCGGGGGCAGGCCTGGTGCGGACCGGGCGCCTGCCTCCTAGGGACGGCCCTGTTTGGAAGCACCTGGGAGAGCTGCTCCCGAGACGTTCGTCTTGCCTTTCTTCAAGTGAACACTCCGTTGTGTTAGTCAGCAATCTCTAGCACCCACTGCACGCGAAACACCGGGCCACCGCTGCCTGGTCCCCGATGGGACTGCTTCTGAGGGGAGGGGGCAAGGGAGTGAGACTGGGCAGCTGTGAAGTCACCGCTGGCCCTCCAGCCTCAGAATCGCAGGCAGAGCGCAAGGGATGGCGTGTGTGTGTGTGTGTGTGTGTGTGTGTGTGGGTGTGTGCGTGGGTGGGCGTGTGTGCCTGAGGGGGGGGGGGAGAGGGAGAGGGAGGGAGAGGGGAGAGAGAGGGAGAGGGAGGGAGAGGGGAGAGAGAGGGAGAGAGAGGGAGGGAGAGGGGGAGAGAGAGGTAGAGAGAGAGGGAGAGGGAGAGGGAGGGAGAGGGGAGAGAGAGGGAGAGGGAGAGGGAGAGAGAGGTAGAGAGAGAGAGAGGGAGAGAGAGGGAGAGAGAGAGGGGGAGGAGGAGAGGGAGAGGGAGGGAGGGAGGGAGAGAGAGGGAGAGGGGGAGGGAGAGAGAGAGAGGGAGAGAGAGGGAGAGGGAGGGAGGGAGAGGGAGGGAGAGAGAGGGAGGAGGAGAGGGAGGGAGAGAGAGGGAGGAGGAGAGGGAGGGAGGGGGAGGGAGAGGTAGAGAGAGAGAGAGGGAGAGAGAGGGAGAGAGAGAGAGGGAGGGAGAGAGAGGGAGGAGGAGAGGGAGGGAGGGGGAGGGAGAGGGAGGGAGGAGGAGAGGGAGAGGGAGAGAGAGGGAGGAGGAGAGAGGGAGAGAGGGAGAGAGAGGGAGAGGGAGGGAGGAGGAGAGGGAGAGGGAGGGGGGAGAGAGAGAGGGAGAGAGAGGGGGAGGGAGAGAGAGAAAGAGAGAGGGAGAGGGAAGGAGGGAGAGGGAGAGAGAGGGAGGGAGAGGGGGAGAGAGAGAGGAAGGGAGGGAGAGGGAGAGAGAGGGAGGGAGAGGGGGAGAGAGAGAGGAAGGGAGGGAGAGGGAGGGAGAGGGAGAGAGAGGGAGGGAGAGGGAGGGAGGAGGAGAGGGAGAGAGAGGGAGAGGGAGAGGGAGGGAGGAGGAGAGGGAGAGGGAGGGAGGGGGGGGAGAGAGAGAGAGGGAGAGAGAGGGGGAGGGAGAGAGAGGGAGAGGGAGGGAGGGAGAGGCAGAGGGAGAGGGAGGGGGAGAGGGAGGCAGAGGGAGAGGGAGGGGGAGAGGGAGGGAGAGGGAGAGAATGCACAGGCACCCTCCTCTGACATGAAAGATCAGTGAAATGGCCCTCTGTTTACGAATCTGCAATCCAATCCATGAATTGAGCTAAGCCCTCCTAATGCTGCTGATCTGTGTTAGTTTACAATTATGACCACTTAGCAAGTCAGAGTTCTGGCTTCTTTGCTATTTATTAAAAGATAAAGACCTAAACACCAAACTACAAACTACAAAGACCTAAACACCAAATCCTCTTCCTTGCAAGGTATTTAAGGAAAATAGTTCGTATATGAAAGTCAGCAACCAGATCCTGGACTTTAATACCACCACGTTGACCTTGTGAATGCTGTGGCCACTTTTTTTGGACGGTATAAAGGATTATTTTTACTTCGTTTTTATAAATACAAATATATGAATCAGGATTATACTGATAATTTACCATTGACAAACTATTTTAATTTCATGGCGTGAATTTAATTCCTTGTTCAATTTTCTCAAAAGCATGGAATCTGCTTCTAGCACTTTCCTTCTGCAGCTGAATTTTTCTGGAGATTGTTTTCATCTGGATCAATTCGAGGTAAACTTTAAGTCAGTCGGGTTTTCTCCACATCCAGTGTTTGGCAATTATGGTTCAGTCACTGCGAGTGCCCTCCACCGGCTACTGTTTCTGTTCGTGGGTTTTCCACAATCCTATCGCCTGGATGGAAAACTGAAGGTTTTAAATCTGTCATGACAAGTCTTTATTCTTTCGTGGCTGTTAATTCAGAACTGAATTTTACCATATGAAATGTCAGCAAATGTCAGCGTGAATTTTATTTCTTTGGTCAGCTTTTCCACTGTCCCAAGTCTGCCCACATGCTGTGGGAGTCATTATCAGTCCTGCTTTGCATCATCCCTACCGGGAATGTGCACCCAAAAAACACAGCCTGGGACAGCCCAGGCTCACCCCACACCGCGATCCCCGTCCTGTGGTCAGGGAGGGCTCGTCTGACCGAACTCACTGCTCAACAAGTCCCGTCCCAAGGTCCCAGTAGGCTTGAGTGTCCCTTGTTCAAAACACGTGGGGCCAGAAGTGTTTCAGATTCAGATTTTTTTTTAAAATTTCTTGATTCTTTCCATATACATAATGAGATCTTCTTAGAGAGAGGACCAAATCTAAGCAAAAATATTCACTTACATTTCATATTCACCTTATACACATAGCTTGAAGTTAATTTTATTTAAAATTTTAAGTAATGTTGTTCATGAAGCAAAGTCTGTGTACATGGAAGCATCCGAAAGCAAAGGGGTCACTCTCTCAGCTACCCACATGGGCAGTCTGTGGCTGTTTGGCGTCACCATAATTCCTGGCTCTGAATTTACGTTGCTACTGATAAGCCATCATCCATCAGCCTGGGTGGGTCTGCTTTCCCTCAGGGATGCTGAATAAACTGCGGGTTGTGCACCTGAATTTAGACTGAAACTCATCACGTGAGGTTGAGTGCGGAATTTTCCGCTTGTAGCAGCACATCAGCCCTGGAAAAGTTTAGGACTTTGGTGCATTGTGGTTTTTGGGTTTTCAAGTCAGGCACATTCAACCTGTCTATGACCAAGGAGTCAGGGCAAAGTCAAAATGACCCCGAGAGCAAAAGGCCTAGGCCTAGCCCAATCTCCTGTGCCCTTGACGTCAGCCAACATCATGCCGGAGCCATGTCTGCCACCCACGGGTGACCTGAACCTGGCCGTGGGAACGCCAGACAGGCACAGGCTGCAGACTCTGCGAAGCTGTCGGGGACAGGATGGAGAAGAGGCTGGCTCCTCCCCTCTCACAGCCTCGCTGCTGCAAGGCCACTCACTCACCGGGCCCACATCTCCACTCATTCCAGAGCTCCGCCGAGCCTTTCACATCCTGCCAGGCCTTCTGCCGCAGTCCAGTTCTATGACACTGAACCCGCCTTTGAAACAGAAGAGGCAGCACGCACAGGTAAACAATAGCCCAGGAAACCCCGAGGGGCTGGGTGCGCGTCAGCTTTTCTCTACTGAGCGGAGCACCCGAGAAAGCTATCTTTAGGAAGAGAAGAGGTTGATGCAGCTCATGGTTTTGGAGGTTCAAGGCCAAGATCAGACGGACCCTGCTGGTTGGGCCTCTGAGGAAGGCTCTCCTGCCGGCAGAGTCTGCGCGGGCATCACCCCACTAACAGGAGCACGGGGGTCTGCCCCCTCTCTCCTTAGAAAGGCCCCAGGATGCACCCCCAGGGGCTCCACCCTAACAACCCAAGCCAGAACAACCACTTCTCCAAGCCTCACCTCCGCTGCACCAGGTTTATGTACCAGGTTGTAACACGTGGGTCTTTGGGGGACACTCAGATTAACACTCAGACTTGGGGGTACAACAAAGACCTCTGGGAACAAGAGAGGAGCTAACTGGAAACACCCTTGAGGCACTGAACTCCCTTTTGTATCTTAGTCATCTGGTTGCATTTCTTTCCCTAAAATGTATCATATACTTTCCTGCCTTTTTAAACTAAATGTGATGGCCATATTTTATGCAAATTTTGGTTGTGTGAATCTAAATAATGCAATATAAAATGTTAGTAGGAGCTTACTTTATGCATGATATGAAACTATCCTAATGCCCTCACATTAAGAAGTCACATTAAGAGGTGGGCACTGGGCCCAGCAGTTAAGCCAGGGGGTGGGGCACCCACGTCCCACACGGGACAGATGTTTCCCTTCCACAGAGGGCCCTGTGGCACAGCGGGTGAAGCTTCTGCTTGGGATACCTGCTTCCCATAGTAGAGTGCTGGGTTCGAGTTCCACTTCTGCTCTGATCCAGCTTCCTGCTGAGCCCCCTGGGAGGCAGCGGGTGATGGCTCAGTTACTTGGGTTCCTGCCACCCCTGTGGGAGACCCAGATGGAGTTCCTGGCTCCTGGTTTTGGCCTGGCACCTGGCTATTATAGGCATTTAGGGAATGCACCAGTGAATGAAAGATTCGTTCTCTCTGTCTCTCTGTCTTTCGAATAAATAAAAATAAACTTTTTTTGGCTGGCGTCGCAGCTCACTAGGCTAATCCTCCACCTGCAGCGCTTGCGCCCCGGGTTCTAGTCCTGGTTAGGGTGTCGGATTCTGTCCTGGTTGCTCTTCCAGTCCAGCTCTCTGCTGTGGCCCGGGAGTGCAGTGGAGGATGGCCCTAGTGCTTGTGCCCTGCACCTGCATGGGAGACCAGGAGGAAGCACCTGGCTCCTGGCTTCGGATCAGCGCAGCACTGGCCGTAGCAGACATCTGGGGGGTGAACCAACAGCAGGAAGACCTTTCTCTCTGTCTCTCTGTCTCTCTCTCTCTCTTACTGTCTAACTATGTCTGTCAAAAAAAAAATAAACTTTTTAAAAAAACTTAAATAAATATATATCTCTTTCATAAAATGCCATTACATCAATTACAATGTTTCACACTTAAGGTACGGCTTTCACTGTGGCGTTACTTTTCCGGTCTGGACAGTGGTGCGAAGACCTGCTCAGGTACACAAGTCACCCACAGAGGATGCTCCTCCCCGCCCCCCCCCCCCAGCAGAAGCCCATTCCTGACCCGAGGAGCCGCGTGCTGCCAGCACTTCCAATTCCTCATCCTGCTCTGCGACGGGGAATGGCAACAGCGCCCAGTCCTTGCCAAGGAGATGCAGAGGACGGCCCCGGGGAGGGCATCGCCCCTGGAGCACACAGGCAAAGCTTTGTCAGGAGAAAGCCCTCTGCCCCCTGCTTCTCGCTGCCGCCACAGATGGGTGGGCAGAGACAGGGCGGCCCGGAGACCACAGGGCTGCTAAGGCCTGCAGAACGTGGGCAGCCAGGAAAGGTGGAGAAGGCTGGGTGTCGGAGCTCATCACAAGGCAGACCCTGGACACCCTATGCCCCCCACCCAGAGTCCTCGCTAGGTGAGAAAAGTGGTCCTTCCCAGAAGAGAATTTATGGTAAATGATTCTAAGAGAATCCGCCAAAGGCGCTGCTAGCTGAGAGCTGCTCACTGGCTCCTGCTCCACGCAGGTTTATTTTACCAAGTTTCCCTGCATTGTTATAGCTATCATTTATGGATGTTTTCAGATCTTTTTCAGTGCAGAAAGTCAGCTGAGCAAATCAGTACATAACACTCACCAGGTCAGAGCCTGGTCCAGGGAGAGGCCCAACGAGACCGAAATGGGAAGAGGGAAAGAGAGAGGGCTTCCACACTCGCAAAGACAGAAAGTGACCCTGCCTCCTTCCTTCCTTGTCCATGTGAGTGTGGGGCCAGAAACGGCTGCCCCTCTGTGCCACCAGCCTACTGAGGGAGTCGCTGTAGGCACACGCACAGGTGCAAATGTCCTCGGAAAAGGGAACTGGACCCACTGGGTTGAGTTAGTCCTGAGGATCACCCTGGTGCCACACATCCAGCGTGTGAGGTCATCAGTATCCTTACTACTTATTTATTTAGGCCGGTCTGGGTCAGTCTTCCGCTCCCTGCAAATAGGAACACTCTAACAGCCTTAAAATGGGAAAGATCTGGCCCATGGTGAGGACAGAAGTCGCCCCATCACCGCACCACCGCCAAGTCTGCACCTCCACCGAGAACCCACTGCCACCTCCACTGCCAGTCCCACCTCCTCCATCACCTCTACCTCCAGCTCCTACTTCCCCTCCCCACCTCCACCTCCATTGCTTCTGGCTCTACATCCACCACCATCTCCACCTCTGCATCCGTCATTTCTCCCTTCAGCACCACCCCTGCCACCTACACCTACCCCACCTCCTACACTGACCCCGCCTCCTACACCGACCCCAACTGCTACAATGACCCTGCCACCTACACCTACCCCGCCACCTACACCTACCCCGTCCCCTACACCTACCCCGTCCCCTACACCTACCCCACCTCCTACACCTACCCCGTCCCCTACACCAACCCCGCCTCCTACACCAACCCCGCCTCCTACACCAACCCCGCCTCCTACACCAACCCCGCCTCCTACACCTACCCCGCCTCCTACACCTACCCCGTCCCCTACACCTACCCCGCCACCTACACCTACCCCGTCCCCTACACCTACCCCGCCACCTACACCTACCCCGTCCCCTACACCTACCCCGCCTCCTACACCTACCCCGTCCCCTACACCTACCCCACCTCCTACACCTACCCCGCCTCCTACACCTACCCCGCCTCCTACACCTACCCCGTCCCCTACACCTACCCCGCCTCCTACACCTACCCCGTCCCCTACACCTACCCCGCCTCCTACACCTACCCCGCCTCCTACACCTACCCCGTCCCCTACACCTACCCCGCCTCCTATACCTACCCCGCCTCCTACACCTACCCCGTCCCCTACACCTACCCCGCCACCTACACCTACCCCGTCTCCTACACCTACCCCGCCTCCTACACCTACCCTGCCTCCTACACCTACCCCGCCTCCTACACCAACCCCGTGTCCTACACCTACCCCACCACCTACACCTACCCCGTCCCCTACACCTACCCCGCCTCCTACACCTACCCCGCCTCCTGCACGCCTCCCTGTCCACCAGCATCATCTCCCCACCATCACTTCCTCCAAGACCACCCCGTCCCCCACCCCCACTTTCCCCAGCACCAGCCCCACCCCACTACCACCTCCCGTGTCATCATCACCTCCACCGTCACCCCCACCTGCGTCATCACTCATAACTTACTCCACCTCTACAAGCACACATTGCTTTAGCTTTTAGAACACTTCTCCCTCATTTCTCTGCATAGTCCCCGAACGAGAAGTCAGTAAAGCAGGTCAGTTACCTTATCTGCCTACACGAGAGTTCTTCGTGGAGGCGGGTGTTGTGGCGCAGGAGGTTAAGCCACTGCCTGTGATGCCAGCGTTCCACATCAGAGCGAAGGTTCAGGTTTCAGCTGCTCTGCACCCGATCCAGCTCCCTGCTAATGTACCTGGAAAGGCGGTGAAAGATGGGCCAAGTACTTGTGTCCCCACCACCCATGTGGCAGACCCAGATGGAGGGCCAAGCTCCTGGCTGCAGCCTGGCTGGCACCAGCTGTTGGCAGCCATCTGGGGAGTGAATCGGTGGGTACAGGATCTCTGTGTGTCTCTTCCTCTCACTCTGCCTTTCAAATACATAATTCTTAAAAAAAAAAAAAAAACATGGAAAATGTGCATTGTCTTTGAATTCCACTTCCCCACGAACCGTCTGCAGCATGCCAGTATAGCCGGTGAGTCATCATTTCACACAGCTCCTAGCTTTTCAGTCCTCCCCGTTTTAATATGTAATGCGCTCTAAGCTTTTCTCCACTCAGCTGCTGCAGTTAATGAAGCAATCAAACAAAAATCGACCAGCGTATATTTAACCAGTGGATACTGGTCATGCTTGGGATTTGGGGGAATACAAGATACGCTCCCTGCCCTCGAGGAGTTGAAGTGCAAGACACGATCATGGATCAACACGCACCTACGAGCTGAGGCCTGGTGCAGAGATCTGTGGCCTCGGGGCCAGCGCCTGCACTGACACAGTGGGATGGGAAGAATGGAGGACGCCCGAGCCACTGGAGTTGAGGGTGACAGGAGCAGCTGTGTGTCCTGAGTAGATGCTGCTGGGCCCTTCCACCGGAGAGGTGACCGTGGTCATCAGGGGGCTTCAGACAGGCGGCGGAGGCTGGCTCCTCCCAGACCTGGGGAGCCAGATGGGCTGCAGCTCACTGTCCCTGCAGACTCTCCCTCCACCGCCTTCTCGCCTGTTACTACCGAGCCCCTCACTTGCCAGCCAGGCACCCGTGCTGGGTCAAGGAGAAGCACACTTAGTCCATGTTCAAAGTCAAAAGGGAGCTGAGTCCCCAACTCAGGCTTCCCGGGCCTCCAGGTGTCCCAGAGACTCACAGCGGGAGGAGATGGGGAACTTGGTCATCATCGACATCTTCATAGGGCTACATATATTTCCCATGAGCTTGCATGGAGATTCCTCCTCTATAAATTGTATTTATTTAATTTTTTAAAAAGATGTATTTATTTATTTGAAAGGCAGAGATGTAGAGAGAGAAGGGGAGAGGCAGAGATAGAGGGACTCTCCATTTACTGGTTCCCTCACCCAGTGGCTGCCAATGACTGAGACCGGGCCAGGCAGAGTCAGCCAGGAGCCTGGAACTCCAGGTCTCCCACATGGATGGCAGTGGCCCATATACTTGGACCATCTCCAGTGCTTTCCCAACCACATTAGCAGTGAGCTGGACCAGAAATGGAGCAGCTGGGACTCAAACTGGTGCTCACATGGGATTCCAGCATCACAGGTGGTGGCTTGACCCCGGTGCCACAATGCTGACCCCACAGAGAGTCCTCCTTATCAAGCGGGAAAGTCTCTTTCAAATGTGAAAAATTGCTGATCATTAAAAACCGTAGTACCATTATTACTCAGGAAGCAGCAAAAGGTGACCTACTGGCCCCCAAATGTACGCTATCTCATCATTTCTTCTTCCCCAGAGCGTTTGAAGAATGCCTCCTTGTTGCTTGATGGTCCCCAGTGAGGATGGGCCCTTTCACCCAAGATAAGGGAGCGTCCCGATAGAACTATTAGCTGGGTCACTGCTAATGCAGTCACTGACTCCATTAAACATTTTGTGGTATCTTCCCGTTGGCAGAGATCCGTAGCATCTGCGTTTCCACTCACAAATCAGGAGTCACGTCGCTTAAGCGTACATTCTAGAACAGCCTCCCCAAGACAGAACGAACTTGGCCCAACTGCCTTCCTTCCCCCACTTGAGGGAGGATTCTGATGGAGAGAAGCTATAAAACGCCAAGCAATCTGCTTACCTTTTAAATGATCACAAAATTCTTCAGCCACACATTCAGGATCCAAGAGGGAGGAAGGCACAAGCAGTGGTGTCCACAGGCAGCGGCACCAGGGCAAGAGGGAGTGGCTTGAGTGTAACGGTCACTGGCCAGGTCTCAGGACACAGGGCCGCCCTTCCTCTCTGCACAGGTGGGCGCAGCCATCCCTCCATCCCAGGATCCCCGTGCATACCCAGATCCGAGGATGCTCAAGTCCTCTCTATTAACCCTGCTGGCACGGGCTTTATACCATCTCTGGAGGACTTACCAATAGCCAATACACCCGAACTGCTCCACTGACTTGCTTAGGGGAGTGATGACCAGGAAGAAAGTCTGGACAAGTTCAGCGCAGACACAGTCATCTCTCAGAGACTCTGGGTCCGCCGTCGGCTGAACCAGCAGAGGCAGGACCACAGATACAGGCTGGTGACGGCAGTGCCGGTCGCTCCACTCGGGGAGACACCATCACTGGGTTAATACAGCATTTGCCTGTTTGGACACTGAGGCAAATCTCAGGTTTTCCAGGCAAAACGCATTCCCAGAACAGACTTGTCCAGTCCAGGCTATGTCTAAGAAATGTTACCAAGTGTATCTCAGGGACATTGGATGGAGACACTGGATGGATTCCAGAGCCCCTCAGGACACGAGAAGGCCAGTCAACCATGCCGTGGGGTGTCCAACACGCTCAAGAATGCCCAACCCATTTAATCCCCACCGAGAAGGCGAAAACAGCCCCTTCTCCCCGGGAGCGAAATGGCATCAGTCTGCCGCCCGCCTGGGACCCACGCCAGCAGTCTCAGCTGGAACCTGCCTCTCTGCCGCCAGAAACCCAGACCTTGGGACTGTAGTGAGTGGAACCCTCGCTCAGCTGGCTGCGCTTCTCTAGAACAGGACAAAATTATATTTTTTTCCAAGAAAAATTAGGAAAACCTGAAAGTAGCATGGAAAAATGGAAATAACAAACGTTATCTTATTGGTTCTCCAGATCTGATAGGCATGATATGATGGAGATTATGAGCCACGTCTAACTCTGTGTTTCAGGCTCTCTGTCTACTTCGGCAGTCAAAGGAAGCCATACCTTTAACACAAATCTTTTACAAATTTTAAAGTAGCAATGACAACATTTTTTTTTTGAACTAGAACACATATGAAGAGACATCTATGGTGGCTAAGCTATTTCCTAAAGGAAAACGGGCATTATTCCTATATGGATGAGCCTGTGCTTACAAAGGGTTATATCCCAAGAAATACACCCTAAGCTGAAAACATCCCAAGTGGAAAATTTGCTGAGTGCACCTGACCTAGCTCACTTCCTAGCTCAGATACACGGTGCCCGGTGGAGCACCTGCCGTTCCCCTGGCGAAGGCAGTGCCGAGCCAGTGGGGTTGAGTGGAGCCACGCTTGCCATCACCACCCAGCATCCTCAGAGGGACTTGGCCCACACAGCACTAGCCCAGGACAGGACCCACAGTCAAAGCTCTAAGCCAGGCTCCTACTGAATGTGCATGGCTTTCGTACCACTGTAAAGTTAAAAAATCAAAGCACAGGCTGAGCCTTCCTCCTAAGTCAGGACCATCTATAACCACCAGTCAGCACGACTTTATCAAGCATCCGCCTTTTAAACTGTCATGGCTAAAGTTTTCTGTTTTCCTAAGATTTATTTATTTATTTGATGGCAGAGTTACAGAGAAATGGAGAGAGAGAGAGAGAGAGAGAGAGAGAGAGAGAATCTTTCATCCACTGGCTCATTCCCCAAATGGTACCTTGGGCCAGGAGTGGGCCAGGCTGAAGCCAGGAGCCAGGAGCTTCATCCGGGTCTCCCACGGCGGTGCAGCCGGTGCCTGGATAGGATGCCAGCACCGCAGGCAGCAGCTTAGCCTGCTGAGCCACAGCACTGGCCCCATGGTTAAGATTTCAGACATGATTTTCAATGATTCTGTTACAAACACAACCGTGTCAATCAATTCAGAACACTTTTGATACCCAAGAAATGTTTATCTATTCTATATTTTTCCCTTTAAAGTACAGCACTTCCTT
Organism: Oryctolagus cuniculus; assembly: GCF_051225735.1. Taxonomy (NCBI): domain Eukaryota; kingdom Metazoa; phylum Chordata; class Mammalia; order Lagomorpha; family Leporidae; genus Oryctolagus; species Oryctolagus cuniculus. Next base: position 10,946,266 of record NC_142878.1, on the reverse strand, counting down.
CCTCTAGAGAAGAAGAGAGAGAACATTTTAATATAGGGGAAAGAATTCTTATTTTATCCCTGTACCAAGGATGCTATTCAGACCCCTAAGTACCTGGGGTATTACGGTATTAAGCCTCCTGGCTCCTGGGAGAACGTATGTAGTAGGCTTTTCTTTTTCTTTTTTTATTGATTGGAAAAATCAGTTTATTGTTCTTCTAAAAATAGAACATGCTGACTATAAAATTTTCTAATGATCTAAAAAACATCCAGAGTCAAATAAATATAAATCACCCGTGTCTGTGAAAACCTGGGAAAGAAAACGAACTCGAGTTGTGCAAAACTCAAACTGACAGCAGCAGTGAGAGCCGCCGGACACGCTCCTCTCCCCGCAGGAGAGACGAACACCAGGACACCAGAGCCCTTCCGATGCCCGCGGCGGAGCAGAAAACTCAGAGCCACGCACACCACAACAGCGGGACCCTCAGCTCTTCTTGGGATCAGCCTTCTGTGACCCTCACCCTCTCCTCTCCCTTGGCATCAAACCCTTTCCCTTCAGGGATGCTAAGACATTTCATGCCTGCAATAAAGTCGAATAGGAAAGATCATCAAAAAGAATGAAGCTAGGGACCGGCACTATGGCATAGCGGGTAAAGCTGCTGCCTGCAGTGCTGGCATCCTATATGGGTGCTGGTTCGAGTCCCGGCTGCTCCACTTCCCATCCAGCTCTCTGCTGTGGCCTGGGAAAGTAGTGGAAGATGGCTCAAGTGCTTGGGCCCCTGCACCCATGTAGGAGACCCAGAAAAAGCTCCTTGCTCCTGGTTTCAGATCGACACAGCTCCAGTCATTGCAGCCACCTGAGAAGTGAACCGGCAGATGGAAGTTACCTCTCTCCCTCTCCCTCTCCCTCTCTGTAACTCTGCTTTTCAAATACGTAAATAATTCTTTTAAAAAATGACACTAATTCTGCACATGGCAACTGAACCTGGGTAACATGGTTTTTTCCTGGCTTGGACTGGGTGCTAACTTCAGCTAGATCAACAATTTCATAGAGCAAGGTCAGGGATAGACTACTAATAATTTTTAAACATTTATTACAATAAAAACATAATTCAATTCACCAGGCTTTGCTCATAGCTTAAATAATCTATTATTATTTGGGAGAAACTAAAGGCAACCTTACATGCGGCACAGGGTGAGGAGTCCTAATCCAAAAATCTGGACTTTTGCCCCCAGATCTGAGTGCTGGCATGATGCTGCAGGTGGAAAATTCCACCGCTGACCCTTGTGGCAGGACACTGTCAAAATGCACGAGCACTAAAAATACTGTATAAAATCACTTTCAGCTTACGTGTATAAGGTGTGCACGAAACATAAATGAATTCTGTGTGGAAACTTGGGTTCCATCCCCAACTACCTGGTCACACACCTGCAAATATTCCAACATGCAAAGAAAAAAACCTGAAATCCAAAATGCTGCTAGTCCCAAACATTCCAGAAAAGGGACACGCGACCTGTAAGTTTCTTAGCCTCTTTGCCAACCAGACGGACCCTGCTGACGCGAGTGAGCGCATTTGGCGCCATGCCAAACTAATTACTCACTCCACCACGCTTCAGTAGTGACAACGCGGAGTGCAAGGAACCTCACAGCACTGCAGCTTCCATCTTCGTATTCCAACAACTTCAAACTTGTTCCTCGAGGAATTCAACGCTTCACTTTAAGTCACTTCGTTCTGAAGCTTATTTATATTTTCATTGGCTTTAATTGCTCGTTCTACTTAGCAAGATTTTTATTTTTTTACCTTTCCAATTCTTTTCTCAGTTATTGGTTCAACATCATCTGATACGTCACATTTCACCACCTTATGATGTCATCAACTGTATTCAAATATACTTTTTAATGCTGATTTTTTACCCCATCTATTTGAAAGGAAGAATGATAGACACAGAGAAAGAGATTTTTCCAACCTCTGGGTCTCCCACATGGTGGCAGGGGCCCAGGGACTTGGGCCATCTTCCACCAGCTCCCAAGATGCATCAGAAAGAAAAAGGTGGATCAAGAGTGGAGCAGCTAGGACTCCAACCAGGTACTCCAGGACAGCATCCGGGCACCCCACGCTGTGCCACAATGCCTGCCTTCAAGTAAAATAACTAAATAACGATTATTTTAGGAAAAGTAATTATTAAAATTTAAAAAAAGAAAGAAGTAAATAAAAATAGAGCATCCACATTCACTGTTGTTCTCCACAATTATAGGGAGGAGATGCAAAAGTCACACTCTCAAAACAGACAATTCAGTCTCATATTTTGACGCTTTTTTTTTTTTTTTAAAATGACGATGGTCAACAAAACCCAGAGATCTGTCAGAGGTCAGAGCTCAAAGGAAAGAAATGAAAACGCCTGGCTTACTCGGCAGCCGGCAGCTCCACTCACGCGGCCCTGACCCCAGTGATACAGAAACGCTCACGGCACCTGTCACCGCAAAGCCACGCCTGCCTTCCTTCTGGGCATCATCCCCGAGTCTCTGCTTCCTCCACACCCAGCCATGGACCGCCCACATTCCCATAGGAAACGAAGCCCGGCGCTCGGCGAGGAGAACACGACCATTCACCCGGAACCCTTAGAACAGGAAGAGAGCACTGTCGTCGGAGATCTGTCCTAATACCGGGACAGCGACAGCCGTACAGTGACAGGAAGGCCTGAGTGTCTACGATATCAACGTGCGGACTTGTGATTTTCTAAGGAATGTACTTTATGGGACCTAATTCCCTTGTCCTTAGAGTCAGGAAGCGTTTATTTCACCACTGCATTGGGACCATCCTCAGGAACCACTCAGGACAAGAGCACCTCAGGCATTCCTGTTGAGAAAGCATCTGGCTGGTAGCCTGTGGGGTAAACCATGTTTTTAAAAATGCAATATAAACCTGTTACATTTCTATGAAAGTGAAGAAAAAAAAAAAAAACAAACAAACCAGGACTCTTACAGCCGTGAGAAATAACGGAAGGACTGCCCGGCCACTTACAGTGAGTTCACAGAAGTCCAGGCTGTCAAGGCTTTTGCTCCTGTGTAGTCGCCCTTTGATTCTTCGAAGGGAAGGCTTTCCTTGGCTGACACTGGAAGTAGCACCATTGGGATTTTCAGAGGACGGCGTCACCCTGCAGGAAGGGGGGACATTCTTCAGACAGGCTGACGGCGCACACATTTCTCAGGTCTGAAGCCAGCATTTCTTTGAGGGCAGCTTTAGGAATGCCCCACGCTCCTTTTCTTCAACCAAAAAGCCAAGAGCCACCATAGCTGGGGCTTCCTTTTCTATCAGGATGCTGTTTCCAACTGTTTCTTAACAGCTGGCTCTTTAGAAACCTTCTTGACAAGAGTTCAAATATTCCCCCAGGAAGACGGACCGAAAGTCAAGTCCGCGACCATCAAAGCAGCAAGACAGAACTGAAGTTCGGAGGCAGCTCGGAGGCACCTGCTCCCCTCGGGGCAGCTGCGCATCCTGCACTCGGACTGGTACCTGGTGCACCCCGAACCAGCCAGCTGTCACCAGGCACATCCCCAGGCTCCATGCAGTGAGCTCTTGTTAAGCCCGACAGCACGGCTTACTAATTTAAATATGACAATCCACACAATTCAGCATGACTACGGAATCAAGGAAACACAGATAAGAACAGCAAATAAGGCAAGCCACCTAGAGGGTGCACGACCGTGTACTCGTGTCACACGCAAGCACACACACAGGACTGGCACCTGCTCTCCCATCCCTGCGTTTCTGCTGGTGGCAGCCTTAGGACAAACCAGCTGAAGCGAAGCTGCCCTGGGCTCCTGGATTACGTTCTTAGAGATGGCAAGGTGCACAAAGCAACAGTACTGATTTGGAAGTGTGGTTTACGAAGGCCAGTTTCCTTATTTCATGACCATACCTCCTGTCTGCAATACAGCCGTGCTCAGATATTTAACGGCCTTTGTGACTTACTGATTTTTTATGTTTAAAATGCCACCCGTGGCTAGCGCCACGGCTCACTAGGCTAATCCTCCGCCTGCGGCACTGGCACCCCAGGTTCTAGTCCTGGTCGGGGCGCCGGATTCTGTACCAGTTGCTCCTCTTCCAGGCCAGCTCTCTGCGGTGGCACAGGAAGGCCCTGCACCTGTATGGGAGACCAGGAGGAAGCACCTGGCTCCTGGCTTCGGATCAGCACAGCACACTGGCCATAGCAGCCATTTGGCGGATGAACCAATGGAAGGAAGACCTTTCTCTCTGCCTCTCTCTCTCACTGTCTAAATCTGCCTGGTCAAAAAAAAAAAAAAGCCGCCCAAGAGGGATAACACAAGTCTTAATTGCTATTAGCAGAATACATCTGATTTACATATTAGTAAGGAAGAGTACATCCCACAAAAATGGACTTGTTCAGGTATAGCTATAGTTTAGAATAAAAGTAACACATCCATATATAGTCAGAATACATGAAAAGTACAGGAAGACATAAAATAAAAAGTGAAAGCCATCCTTCTCTCCCCATTCATTTTTCCAAAGACAATCCTGTTAACATTTTTTGGTACAACCTCCCAGGCTTATCCACAGATGTGTTTATTTTTTCTTGGAATTCTTTCATAAGGTGGCCAACTTGTTCATATTTTCCTGTGCCTTATTACATACTTCAAAGCTCTTTGCATAATGACCTATATAGAAATATTTCACCCTTCATGGCCAAACAGGATGCCATATACAGATGGACCGTAACTTCCTCAACCACCCCCCCACACACACACACTGGTAGGCGTTCAGTTTGTTTTCAGGTGTTTGCTATCAGACCATCCAGCAACAGGCGCCTGTGACGATACTGTCAGGTACAGCTGCACAGGAAAGGGTTCTGGAAGGAGGAGAGCAAGGGCAGACGTGGCCACATCTGCACAGGCACCGCTTTCATAAAGCTTCTGCTCGGGTGGGTTTTTGGCCCAGCAGATAAAAAGCCAAGGTCGTGGGGCCGGCATTGTGGCATAGAAGGTTAAGCCACAGCCTGAGAAGCCAACATCCCACATAGGCGCTGGTTCGAGTCCCAGCTGCTCCACTTCCAATCCAGCTCCCTGCTATGGCCTGGGAAAAGCAGCGGAAAGATGGCCCAAGTGTTTCAGCCTCCGTGCCCACGTGAGAGACATGGATGAAGCTCCTGGCTTCTGGCTTCAGCCTGGCTCAGCCCTGTCCATTGTGGCCATCCGGTGAGTGAACCAGCGGATAGAAGAGCTCTCTCTGTGTCTCTCCCTCTCTCTGTGGCTGTGACTTAGTGCGTGGGTTTGACTCCTGGCTCAGGCTCCTGACTCCAGCGTCCTGCTACTGTGCACCGTGGGAGGCAACAGTGAGGGCCCAAGTAGCTGGGCTCCTGCCACCCACGTGAGAGCCTGGATTGAGTTTCTGGCTCCCAGGTTCAGCGCCAGTCTAGTCGTGGCCATTGCCGGCATTTGGAGAGAACCAGCAGATGAGGGCTTTGTCTCTGCTTCTCAAGCAAATGTTAAGAAAAGAATCTTTTTAAAAAGTTCTCCCAGTGAACACTTCCATCAACAGATATGAGAATGCTCATCTGAGAGTCTTTAAATACAGACAGCGTTATCATTCTATTATTTTTTATAATTTATTTATCTGAAATGCAGTAACAAAGAAAGAGAGAGAGAGAGAGAGAGAGAGAGAGAGATCTTCTATCTGCTGGTTTGCTCCCCAAATAGCCACAGTAGCTGAGTCTGGGCCCAGCTGAGGCCAGGAGCCAGGAACCCCACCAGGGTCTCCCACACGGGAGGCAGGGACCCAAGTACTCGGTCCATTTTCTGCTGCTTTCCCAGGAGGATGTTCAGGGAGCTGGTTTGGAAGCAGAGCACCTGTTACCCCAATATATCATTTTATTATTTGATAACTCAATTTCTCTGAGTCCTTCTTATATTTTTGTCTTGCTGGACTGCTCCTTTCTGTAAAAAAGGACTATTACAGGGTTTCCCACTACAAATACAGATTACCAATTCATCCTTATATACCTATTAGTTTTTGCTTTTTATATGTCAAACCTTTTTTTTAAAAAAAGATTTATTTATTTATTTGAAAGTCAGAGCTACACAGAGAGAGAAGGAGAGACAGAGAGAGGTATTCCATCCATTGGCTCACTCCCCAATTCAACTCCTCCATGCAGGGAATTGGCTACAACAGCTGGGGCTTTGTCAATCCGAACGCAGGAGCCAGGAGCTTCTTCCGGGTCTCCCACGTGGGTGCAGGGGCCCAAGGACTTGGGCCATCTTCTACTGCTTTCCCAGGCCACAGCCGAGAGCTGGATGGGAAGTGGAGCAGCTGGGACTCGAATCGGTGCCTCCATAAGATGCTGGCACTGCAGGCGGCAGCTTTACCCGCTACACCACAGCACCGGCCCTGTCAAATCTTTTTGTATTAGATGCCTCAATGTTTGTGATTCATATCTTTTTAGGGATTTAACTGTTTATCATATGAAAACTCTGTGTGCTAGTTAAAGATTTTACCCTGGAAGCAGACACTGTGCCAGGTGAAGCCACAGCCTGGAACACCCACATCCCATATCAGAGCGCTAGTCCAAGTCCCACTCACTCTGTTTATGATCTAGCTCCCCGCTAATGCAGCTGGGAACGCAGCAGATGACGGCGCAAGAGCTTGGGCCCTGCCACCCACATGGAAGACCCAGTGGAGTTCCAGGCTCCTGGCTTTGGTCAAGCCCAGCTTGGGCCATTGTGACCATTTGGAGGGTGAACCAGTGGATGGAAGATCTCTTTTTCTGTTCGTCTCTCTATGTTGCTCTTCCAAATAAACAAAATAAATCTCTTTTTAAAAACTGCATGGAAAAAGATGAAAATACAACTTTACTTTGGTGCAAAAAAATTTGAAAGTCATGCATATACAGGGTCTTCAAAAGTTCATGGAGGGGCTGACTCTGTGGCATATGGGTTAAGCCGCCACCTGCAGTGCCGGCATCCCATATGGGCGCTGGTTCGAGACCCGGCTGCTCCACTTCCTATCCAGCTCTCTGGTATGGCCTGGGAAAGCAGTAGAAGATGGCCTAAATCCTTGGGCCCCTGCATCCATGTGGGAGACCTGGAAGAAGCTCCTGGCCCCTGGCTTCAGATCAGCACAGCTCCAGCCATTATGGCCATTGGGGAGGAAACCAGCAGTTGGAAGACACCTCTCTCTCTCTCTCTCTCTGCTTCTCTCTAACTCATCTTTCAAATAAATAAATACATCTTTTAAGAAGTTCATGGAAATACGTATCATGGGAAAAAATTATGAATGGATTTCAAAATTTGTAGCCAAACGACCTCATCTTGTAATTGCATTTTTCCACGGGGTTCTGAAGCTCCCTTGTACCTCCTCCTCCCCAGTGCCAGTTCATCAGCACTCTCACCTCCTCCATGCAGGGAAGGGCGCTTGCCCGTCTTCCTGGCACCACTGCGTCCCCCTGGGGAAACAGCCCCGGGCTTCCTGACTTCCAGTTCACACTTCTAACCCCTGGCTCTTCTGTGCGTCTTCATCTTCCCAATGCAGACTGCTAACAGCTTTTCAGTTGTGTCTATCCAGCCATTCCCTCCTCTCTCAATGAGCCAATGTTGAATGTCTAAAGTACCTAGTGCTTTTCCTTTTCTTGGTGGGGGGTGCAGGGGTTAAATGCAATATTCTCACAGCTTTCAGAAAACACTCCGGTGAATCAAATGTGTCTGCATGCGCTCAGGATTTCTTTAATTTGGTACTTCTCTGTGGGTATGTGGTTTTCTCTAGCTGTCTGGTGACTCCATGTCCCCTTACCCTTGACCTGTGCTGGGAGCACCTGCTGCCCATCGCCCCATTCCCTGTGGCCCACCTCTGCACATAGGCAGAGATGGACGTGCTGTTGGGAGGTGGTGAGCCCAAGGGGACTCAGCAGCTACCCAGGGACACGGTTCTCTGGCCCCGGTGCCCACGTCCATTGCGTTAGAAGGGACACAAGCAGCACTGTTGGCAACTACTTGGCACAAAGCAGCAAGGATGCATGAGGCGCCCATCAACCCACTGCATCCAATCCGTTTAATTCCACAAGTGCCTGGCTCTTCCGCCCCTGGACAGGCTGCCCAGCCCAGCTGGCAGTGACCTGCCCATGCTCTGGGCCTTGGTTCCCCACGGCTTGTCCCTCAGTGGGCCCCTTCCTATCTGCTTGCTTCATCTCAGGGAGTCCTCAAAAACACTGCAGCCTTCTCTGTCTACTCACACTACCACTCAATTCTTGTAGTTTTCTTTAAAAAAAAAGATTTATTTATTTGAAAGAAGAGTTACAGAGAGGCAGAGAGAGAGAGAGAGAGAGAGGTCTTCCAACTGCTGGTTCACTCCCCAAATGGCTGCAATGGCTGGAGCTGTGCTGATCCGAAGCCAGGAGCCAGGAGCTGCTTCCAGGTCTCCCACGCAGGTGCAGGGGCCCAAGGACATGGGACATCTTTGACTGCTTTCCCAGGTGTATTAGCAAGGAGCTGGATCAGAAGTGGAGCATCCAGAACTCAAACCAACACCCATATAGGATGCTGGCACTGTAGGCGGAGGCTTAACCTACTATGCCATGGCTCTGGCCCCAGTTTTTTTTTTTTTAAGATTTATTTATTTATTTGAAAGTCAGGATTACACAGAAAGAGGAAAGGCAGCAGCCGCAGCAGCAGCAGGAGAGAGAGAGAGAGAGAGAGAGAGAGAGAGAGAGAGAGAGAGAAAAGTCTTCCATCCACTGGTTTACTCCCCAGTTGGCCACAACAGCTAGAGTTGCGCTGATCGGAAGCCAGGATCCAGGAGCTTTTTCCAGGTCTCCCATGTGGGTGCAAGGACCCAAGGACTTGGGCCATCTTTACTGCTTTCCCAGGTCATAGCAGAGAGCTGGATGGGAAGTGGAGCAACTGGGTCTCGAACCAGCGCCCATATGGGATGCCAACACTTCAGGCCAGGGCATTAACCCACTGCACCACAGTGTCAGCCCGTTTTTTTTCTTTTTAATGGTTTTTAAGTTAATTTTTTATTTCATTAAATTTCCAGTCTTCTTTTTAATTCACCTTCCAAAGTAAAATTTTACTGATGCCACTTTCAAGATTCCCAACAGAGGCCAGTGCCATGGCTCAATAGGCTAATCCTCCGCCTGCGGCGCTGGCAAACCAGGTTCTAGTCCTGGTTGGGGCACCGGATCCTGTCCCAGTTGCCCCTCTTCAAGCCCACCTCTCTGCTGTGGCCCGGGAGTGCAGTGGAGGATGGCCCAAGTCCTTGGGCCCTGCACCCGCATGGGAGACCAGGAGAAGCACCTGGCTCCTGGCTTTGGATCAGCATGGTGGCCAGCCACAGCAGCCACTGGAGGGTGAACCAACGGTAAAGGAAGACCTTTTTCCCTGTCTCTCTCTCTCCCTGTCCACTCTGCCTGTCAAAAAAAAAAAAAAGAAAAAAGAAAGAATCCCAACAGAACAGCACATCAAGGCATTGTGGCGAGTGGGTTAAGCAGCCATCTGCAATGTACAATGCAGGCATCCTACACAGGAGTGTCAGTTCCAGTCCCAGCTGCTCCACTTCCGATCCAGCTTCCCGCTAATGCACCTGGAAAGCAGTGGAAGATGAGCCAAGTGCTTGGGTCCCTGCACCCCCGTGGGAGACCTGACTTTGGTTTGGCCCAGCCTCAGCTATAGTAGCCATTGGGGAATGAACCAGGAGCTGGAAGATATCTCTCTCTGCCTCTCCCTCTCTCTGTAACTCTGCCTTTCAAATAAATAAAAGAAATCTTAAAAAAAAAAAAAAAGGCAGCATGTCACACAGCTTTCTCTTCTCTCTAGAGGAAAAGCTCCCACGAGAAGGTGAAGAACTTTACTCCACAGAGGACACCTGACACAGAGAAACAGAACTAGGACAAGTCCAGTCAATGTTGCGCCTTATTTCTTCCCCTTTGTTTTGATGGCACTGGTTACGTGGTAGGCTCACATTTTAGTCAGCATCACTGTAATACAAACTCTTTTGGGTAAAGAAACCTGCCTGATATTTTCCCTTAATTTTTCTCTTATCCAACTGATTAGAAAAGCATCACTATTTCCCTTTTTCCTAAACCTAAAGCCTGCAAGAGGATTTATACCACCCAAATTTTATAAATGGGTGACGGCCATGACACTTCGTAGAGTTAACTCAAGGTAACGTTAAGCTCAGTGGCCATCACCGGAAGCAGAAGAATGGGTCCTCTTGCTCCCCACCGTGACAACCAGCAGAGCAGAACTGGCGTCTGCCAGGCGAGGACCAGCCCTGGACCCACCTGGCCCACAGCCTCCTCCCTAGACAGGGAACGAGGTCTGAGAACGGACCCAACAATTTCAGTCACTTTAAAGTCCTGACCAGGTCTTTGCAAAGCCACGAGGCCAGCTGTGAGCAGACACTGGGCTCAGCAATGACCTCCCATCATTTTTGGTGGGGAACAAAGAGAAGACTAAACGAGAATCCGGACCACGAAGGAGTGTTAGCTCTCGAGTGAGGCCGGTGCACCTGCACATACCGTGCAGTTTAAGGGGCTGTTTCTCTTGCTCACTACCTAATCACGTGCTTCCTGGGGGATGTACGGAATATCGAGGCCCCTCTACAGCTCTGATGAAGAGAACTGTACTTAAGTAGAAGAAAAAAAGAAAAAAAGAGCCCATTAAGGACAGCTTCACCTGACGTGGAGCAGAGACAGTTTTTTCAATCCCAAGGTACCACTCTTCCCCAGCTGTGATGGTGTGGATCTGAACTTAATAATTCAGACTGGGGCCAGTGTTAGTCAGGTTAAGACACTACCTGTGATACTGTCATCCCACATCAGTGCTGGTTCATGTCCCAGCTGCTCCACTTCTGATCCAGCTCCCTGCTCATGCTCCTGAAAGAGCAGCAGAAGTCGGCCCAAGTCCCTGGGCCCCTGCATCCACGTGGGGGACCCAGATGAAGCTCCTGGCTCCTGGCTTTGGCCTGGCCCAATCCTGGCTGTTGCAGCAACTTGGGGAGTGCACCTGCTGATGGAAGACATCTCTCTGTGTGTGTGTGTGTCCCTCTCTCTAATTCTGCCTTTCAAATAAACAATCTTTTTAAAAAGATTTATTTATTTATTTGAAAGGCAGAGACACAGAGAGCAGAATCAGAGAGAGAGAGAGAGGTCTTCCATTCACTGGTTCACTCCCCAAATGGCCACAATGGCCAGAACTGTGCCGATCCAAAGCCAGGAGCCAGGAGCTTCTTCTGGGTCTCCCATATGGGTACAGGGGCCCAAGGACTTGGGCCATCTTCTATTGCTTTCCCAGGGCACAGCAGAGAGCTGAATTGGAAGTGGAGCAGCCAGTACTGAAACCAGATCCCATATGGGATGCTGGCACTGCAGGTGGTGGCTTTGCTCGCTACGCCACAGCACCAGCCCCCAAATAAATAATCTAAAAAAACATTCAGGGGCCAGCGCTGTGGGGTAGCAGGTGATGCCACTGCCTGCAGTGCCGGCATCCCAAATGGGTGCCGGTTTGAGTCCCGGCTGCTCCACTTCCAATCCAGCTCTTTGCTGTGGCCTGGGAAAGCAGTAGAAGATGGCCCAAGTGCTTGGGCCCCTGAAAGCATGTTGGGGACCCAGAAGAAGATCCTGGCTCCTGGATTTGGATCGGCAGAGCTCCAACCATTGTGGCCAATTGGGGAGTAAACCAGAGGATGGAAGACTTCTCTGTTTGTGCCTCTCCTTTTCCCTCTGTGTAACTCTGACTTTCAAGTAAGTGAATAAATCTTTTAAAAAATTCAGACTTTGGGGACTGTCCCCCCAGTAGTTAGGAGAATGATATTTAGTGACAGGGTAACAAGGCTAGAGACTGAATGCACGTTGTATCTTTCCCCTTGGGCCGTATGGAAATCACTGTGTAGCTTATAATGAATTCTTCTCTGAATTCTTGACCATGTGTTACTGCTTAGCCAGAGTGCAGAACATCCAGCCCGTGGGCTGCACAAGGCCCACAAAATCACTGGGTCTGGCCCTGCCAAGGCAACCGAAGGTGGGGCTCAAAATTCAACAACCCTGCAGCAGGCTGACTTTCAGGCTGGTAATTCTGTACGGCTCACGAGTGAGGCTGTGATCATCCACCCAGCCCTTGGAAGAACAAAGGCTCCCCACCCCTGAGGGCAGCGGAACGGGAAACGTCTGCCTCTCCCTCTGCCCACTTTCTCCTGCCTGGGGCCAGGCTGTACCTGTGGGCACGGCTGCTGCGCCTGGAAGACAGAAACCCAGGGGCACGCTCTCACCCCACGCCCGGCACTCACAGAACAAACGCAGCCTGGCCCCTGGAGCCAGGTCCTTCATTGGACACTGGCAGGCCAGGCCTGTGTGCACCCAGCTCCCGCCGGGAAGCAGGAGAGCGCGCCTGCTGAGCGTGTGCCCAACACGGCCTGCTTCCTGCACAGGCCCACACTTGGGCAGTAGCTGGCACCTGCCCAGGGATTATTAACACCCCAGTAAACTGTCCACCAGCCCCTTGCTGCTTCTGCATGTCCCTGGCTGAGGACAGCCCTATCCATCACATCACACCTGCACTTGGAAATCTCTGCTGCACTCTGTTGGCTGCGGTCCAGACAAGCACGGCTAACCCTTAGACACGGTAGGGCAGAGTCCTTTAAATCCACCAAAACCTGAACTACCACTGGTCCAAAATACACACCCAGCAACACAACTCCACTCCGCGGCCCAGACCCTTCCCTCTGCCGGAATGTTCTCTCCCCCATCGCCCTGGGACCATTTTGCTGTTGACTCAGGGGTTCTGGCTCACGGCCATTTCTGACCATGGCCCACTTGGGACTGACAACTCCCAGATTCATCCGCTGCACCCATTTCTAATTTCCAGTGGAAAAGAACTCAGTAACAACAAAGAATTGGACAAAAACAAGTGGGTAAAAACAAAGCAGTTACATAAGAACAGAAATAGCTCCGAAGTGACACCTAACAGTCCTCCTACCAGAAATTTCTCTGAAAATGGCAGTGATTGACAGCTACAGCCAACTCAAGACAATGCCCAGGAGTGACAGCAAAGCATCTTTCGCCTCCAAAGAGGGCATTTCCAGCAGCCGTGTGGAGTAGGGCACTGGGGTACTGCTAAGTACGGGAGGGTAGCTGTGTAAGGGAGGCTGAAGGAACCTATTCCCACACCAAAAAAAAAAAAAAAAAAAAAGAAAGAAAGAAAGAAAATAGAACTACCAGAAAAAGACAGCGCTTATTCTTTCTGAAGGATATTTCAGTAAAAGCAAGTAAAATGCTAATTTTTGTTTCTAAGTGTCAGGCTTCAGAAACATTACATTTGTATTTATTTAAAATGCAGAGAAACAGAAAGAGATGGAGATGGAGAGAGAGGTTGGGGTCTTCCACCTGCTGGTTCATTCCCCAAATGCATGCATCAGCTGGGCCTGAGCCAAACTGAAGCCAGGAACTGGGCACTTGACCCGATGTGCCACATGGCGGCCATGGCCAGTCACTTGAGCCATCAGCTGCACGTCAGTGGGACGCTGGAGCTGGAAGCAGTTGGGACTTGAATCTAGGAATGCCAATATGGATGTGGGTGTCCCGCATGGCAGCCAAATGCCCGCCCCCTAGAAATCTTGACTCACCTAATGGAATGGTTGTCAACAGCCCTCAGCTGTACTTAGAAATGACAAGGTGGGTACCTGCCTAGAACTTGCTCACTGAATTTGTTACAAAAGGACTTGGATTTTAGAGTCTCTCGCATCCCATCAGGAAGACCCTGGTGTTCCGGGCGTGGCCAGGGGCCACCCCTGAAGAAAGGAGGACCCAGGGCACTGCCCAGTCATCTGGCACTGGTTTTCATCACACTCTCTAGGCTGCCACCTTCCCCTCTCGTTGTCTTTTTAAGCCCAACAAATGGCACAGAAACTGGTGTGTCGCTCTGGGCAAGCCAATGACCTCATCCGCAAAACCGGGAAAAATTCAGCACAAAGCTCACGGGGGTGCTGAAGCCAAATGACAGCGGCATGGGGTGCCCTGAGAGGCCTTGACGAGTAACGAGTGGCGGTGCTGGAGTGCAGGATCTGACGACTGGATGACTGCTTGAAGGATCAGGCCGACACGGCGGGGCCTTCAGGAGTCTCTGAATAACCAGCAAAACCGTGCTTCAGAGGATGAAGAACATGAAACGAGGCCCCTGTGCCCGTTAGGATCAATGGAAACACTGCTAACAGCACTCGGTGCAAAAATCAAGACTGCTGACAGCAATAACATGTTATGAAAATCTTTTGCACGTTTTACATAAAAGGGGAGTAATTACTTGGGCCTCACACCTGCTGAGCAGCGGAATGAATGTCACCTTATTTAGAAAAAAGGCCTTTGCAGAGGTAATTGAGTTAAAGATCTTGAGATGAGATCATCCAGGATTACGCAGGTGGGCCCTAAATCCAATGACAAGTGTCCTTATAAGGTGACACGGAGGAGAAAGCCTGGGGAAGACGGAGGCAGGGATCAGCTCAGGGCAGCCAGAAAGAACACCTGGCACCACCAGGAGCAGGAGGAGGCAGGGACGGAGTCTCTCCTAGAGCTTCCGAGGGAGCTGGGCCCTGCCAGTGCCTTGCTGTTGGACGTCTGGCCTCCAGAACTGGGGGACGGTACATCTCCACTGTTAGAAGCCACCGGCTTTGCGTCAGCTGCTGTGGCAGCCCCAGGAAATGCAGTGCTCTCTGCTGCTTTGTATCACTGGCTACCTCGGGGGGACCAAAAGGGCCACAAGGACGTTAGAGGCCACACAGTGACAGATCTCTGTAAGAGGACATGCCTTCCCCCAGGCTCCTAACAGTCCTCACTCAGAACCGAATACCACATGCCTGAGTGTCTTGGAGAAGAACAAGGGGGAGAAGGTCCCTGTGGGCCACACCGCTGCAGGTCTGACCGTCAGTCTGCTGTAGTTTCTGCCTAAATTAGTCAGCAAATATAACAGGCCGTAAGGCTGGGCTGCGGTGGTGGCGTGGGGGGTAAGGCCACTGCCTGCGATGCCAGCATCCCATATGGGCACTGGTTTGAGTCCCAGCTGCTTCTGTTCCAGCTCTCTGCTAATGCACCCAGGAAAGCAGTGGAAGATGGCCAAGATCCTGGGCCCCTATACACATGTGGGAGACCTGGAGGAAGCTCCTAACTCCTGGGTTCAGCCTGGCCAACCCCTGGCACAGCCCTAGCCCAGCCCTGGCTGTGTGGCCACCTGGGGAGTAAACCAGTAGATGGAAGATTCTCTCTCCCTCTCTCTGTCTCTCCCTCTTTCTCTGTAATTCTGACTTTCAAAATCAATAAATCTTTTTTGTTTTGTTTTGTTTTAATAAGGCAGGATGGGGAAGGTACAAGCCCATGAAATCATCCTGTCTGGTCCTGCCAAGGTACCGGCAGGCAGGACTCAAAATTCAATTAAATAGCAGGCTAGTTTTTAAGTTGATTATTTTGTATGGCCCGTGAATGATGTCACAAATATGCAAATGACCCTTGGCAGAAAAAAGACTCCCCAGCCCTGCCTTAAGGGACTTGCAGAGCCAATCGGAGAGACAGAAGAGACTGCACAGAGGAAAACTGTCAGGAACAATGCCCAACCTAGAGGCACGAGGGGCAACAAAACCCCAGGCCATTGAACCCTGCCTTTCAGACAGGCACAAGCTTGGTAGGAGTGCAGTCTTCCCAGGTAGACTATAATCATTCAAAGACAGAAAAACAGACAAATGCTCATAGATGTCTTCATGCATGCTATGACCAATTTTTGTAGCACAAGTTCACATTTTACTTTTTTTTTTATTTGTTTGTTTTTAAAGGCAGAGTTACAGAGACAGAGAGAGAGTAAGAGACATAAAGAGAAAGACCTCCCATACACTGATTTACTCCCCAGTTGGCCACAACAGCCAGAGCTGGGCTGATCTGAGCCGGGAGCCAGGAGCTTCCTCCAGGTCTCCCATGTGGGTAGCAGGGCCCCGAGCACTTGGGCCATCTTCCACTGCTTTCCCAGGTGAATCAGCAGGGAGCTGTATTGGAAGTGGAACAGCTGGGACTTGAACAGGCACCCATACAGGATGCTGGTGCTGCAGACAGTGGCTTAGCCTGTTACGCCACAGCACTGGCCCTCAGCTCCCATTCTGTAATGGGCATTGCTTGTGTCTGCCACTGGCTGTCACCTACTACCCTGCCGTCAGCACCTACATCCTCCCATCTTCCAGCCACGTACTGGCACCCACATCTCCAATCCACACCTGCAGTTCTGATGACATGGGTGAAACCAAACAGTATCTACAAGGAGATTCCAGAGGGTAGAAGAGATAAATGAATCAGGTAGTCTCCAATATAGAACATTTTTTTTTAATTAAAAATTTAAAGGTACCATGCAATATAGAGTCTTGGTAGACTACGCTCTTTGACCACAGTTGAAACCAGATTAGGGGCTGGCACTGTGGAGCAGCAGGTTAAAGCCCTGGCCTGAAGCGTCGCCATCCCATAAGGGCACCAGTTCTAGTCCTGGCTGCTCCACTCCTAATCCAGCTCTCGCTGTGGCCTGGGAAAGCAATAGAAGATGGCCCAAGTGCTTGGGCCCCTGCACCCATGTGGGAGACCAGGAAGAAGCTCTTGGCTCCTGGCTTTGGATCGGTGCAGCTCCGGCCATTGAGGCCATCTGGGGAGTGAACCAGCGGATGGAAGACCTCTCTCTCTGTCTCGACCTCTCTCTGTAACTCTGTCTTTCAAATAAATAAAATAAATCTTAAAAAAAAAAAAAAAGAAATGAGAATAACACTGAGTGAAAATTCTGAAAAGCTCTGCTAACACTAAGGAAAAGGTCAACAAAATCTTGCCTGCCTTTTCCTGGTCATTGATTCGTAAGAGTTTTTCTCCCTGGCCCTAAAGCACTGAGTACACATTTTGCCTGGCTTTTATTTCCCTGTGTCCTCTCTTCACAAACCGTGTGTTTGGGAGATGTGCTTCAAGAAGTAGCACTCCAGGCCAGCGCTGTGGCATAGTGGGTAAAGCCACAGCCTTCACTGCTGGCATCCCATATGGGCGCCAGTTTGAGTCCCAGGTGTTCCACTTCCAATTCAGCTCTCTGCTACGGCCTGGGAAAGCAGTAGAAGATGGCCCAAGTTCTTGGGCCCCTGTACCCGCATGGGAAACCTGGAAGAAGCTCATGGTTCCTGGCTTCGGATCAGCACAGCTCTGGCTGTTGTGGTCAAATGGGGAGTGAACCAGTGGATGGAAAACCTCTCCCTCCTGGTCTCTCTCTCTCTGCCTCTCCTTCTCTCACTGTGTAACTCAGACTTTCAAATAAATAAATAAATCTTAAAAAAAAAAAAGGGGAAGTAGCACTCCAGTGTTGGAAGAGAACCAAGCTAACTCCTGAACTTTGTGATGCCTAGTAGCATTCAAATGTCACTCTAACATCTTAATTTTTAAAACCAAGCATCAAGAAAACAGATTACCTTAACATTTTCCCAGCTGGGCATTATGAGTAATTCATTTATCTAAAAACTGTTTATTGAGAAACTATTTTGTGCCAGAAACCAGTTGCAAGGGACCTAGTAATGAAATAAAGAGCCCCTCCCCCATTCTAGTGGGGACAGGGACAACGTGTAGGAACAGTAAGTAGAACATTTAAGTGCTGGTTATTTTATTTTATTTTATTTATTTGACAGGTAGAGTTATAGACAGTGAAAGGGAGAGACAAAGAGAAAGGTCTTCCTTCCGTCGATTCACCCCTCAAATGGCTGCTACGGCCGGCACGCTGCGCTGATCTGAAGCCAGGAGCCAGGTGCTTCTGGTCTCCCATGCAGGTGCAGGGCCCAGGGACTTGGGCCATCCTCCACTGCCTTCCCGGGCCACAGCAGAGAGCTGGACTGGAAGAGGAGCAGCCGGGACTAGAACCTGGTGCCCATATGGGATGCCAGCGCCGCAGTCGGAGGATTAACCAAGTGAGCCATGGCGCCAGCCCTAAGTGCTGGTTATTGACAGACACTCAGAGGGAAGCAGGGTGGGGCATCAGGCTGCAGACACCTGATCCGATCTGCCAATGCCCCTTCCCCCATCAAAGTCACCTTCCGCAGTCACATCCTCACGACTTACTCGCTGGTCTTCTTCCCAAGGCATTTAGTTCAGCTGCTACCTGCTCCCACCAGTCTTGTCTTGGGGGTGTCACCATTTGCTGCTCACCAAATTAAAAAACAAACAGGGTGCAGCAGGGAGAAAGGCAATAGCGCAGCTAAGCACCTGCTGTCCAGGCAGGCGCCTGCCTTCCCGGCACAGCCGACCTGCAAGAGAACCCCCGGGTGCGGACGGCTACCGGGAGAAACGGGCGCTCCAGGAAGCTGCCTGGGTCACAGCTCAAGTCTGAGCACTGCCACCCATATTTATTGCTTTGCCTCCAAAACTCTTCCATTTTTTGACCCTCCATTTTTTGGGGCAGGTCAATTTATACACCTTGGGCAATTCTTTCACAGCAGGACTCACTTTCCTCGAATACCTAAGCCCGCCTGCCTGTCTGCATCCACAGCCCTATTATTAAATCAGACGACCAAGGAATGCCTTAAGGACCTACAACTGGCCACTCACGGTAACATTAACACGACCTGCGCCCACCACGATCCCTGGCACCTGCGCCCCACACTCGCCTTCCCTTTTTTGCCCTACAACGGCTTTTGCGGTAGAACCTCCCAGCCTGAACCCCAGATCCAAAGGACGCCTCGGCTGGGTGCAGGTACCCGAGAACGCCCCGCACGGTCGGGCGCCCGGCCGCGAACGACGGGACCCCGGGCGCGCAGAACTCCCAGCCCGGCTTCTTCCAGGAACGGGACCGCGTGCAAGCGACACATAGCACCGAACAAGGTGCCCACGGTCCCGCAAGCCAGAGCCCGCGCGGCGGCGGCGCGCCCTCCGCTGCGGACCCCGCACCGATGCGCTCGGAGCAGTCACGGGGACCGCGCACCGCGGCGAGCGATCGCGCGCTCGCGACCCGCAGGAAGCCTGCCCTGAAATCCCGAGCCTGCATTGGCTGGCTGGATGGATGCGGGTTCACAGAACGGAGGAGCCGGGTGCGGGAGCCGCTGCGGTGAGCCCGGCCGCCCCGCGCCGCCCTACGTGTGGCCCGGCACAGCCAGGGCCGCGCGGCAGCAGCCCGCAGGGCGCCGACATGGCTGCTGCGCCCCGCGCTCCGGCGGGCCGGGCCCCGCGGCCTGGCTGCCCGCCTGCCCGCCCGCCCCGGCCCCCGCCCGGGCGGCCCCGGCCGGCGCCCGGTGCGGGCTGGGGCTCGGCGCTCGCGCGCACCGCACCGCACCGCACCGCACCGCGCCGCGCCGCGCCGCGCTCACCACAGCTTCCTCTTGAGCGGCAGCAGGCTGCCGCGGTTGGAGGGGGTGACGCCGATGGCCATCTGCAGCACCGTCAGGTATTTCTGGTACTTCATCTTGTCCCCGCTCCGCTCGCGGGCAGGGCCCCGCCGCCGCCGCCGCCGCCGCAGGCACAGCCCCTCCAGGCGCCGCATAGATCAGCTCTGGGCCATCCGCCGCCGCCACAGCTCCCGCCGCTCCCGCCGCCGCCGCCGCGCGCGCCCCGCCGCCCCCGCCGCCCGCGCGAGCCGCGGTCCCCGCCGTGCGCACCGGGCGGGCGGGCGGGCGGGTGCGGGCCTGGCGCGCGGCGGGGCTGGCGTGGCCGCCGCGCCCGCAGCACCGCCCGCCGGCGCCACCGGGCCCTGCACCCCGCATGCCTCAGTTTCTTCATTGGTTGCCAGGAGCTCATTTTCAATCATTTATGCCCCGATGGACAAGCTCCCAGAGCGGAAAAAATACACTCTTTTGTCTGCGTTTGCCACTGGGTGGTTTATCAACATCATCTGTGTGCCGAAGATAACCTTTATCTAGCTGTTTCCCTAAAGTCTTTGACGATTTCAATTTTATATATATGCTGCACACACATATAGAATATATCACATACATGTTGTATACACACATATATCGCATACAAATTGTATGCACATGCAATATATATGTATATATTGCATACATGCATATTTAATATATATTGCAAAATATTGTATACACAAATAATATATTGCATACATATTGTGTACACACATATATAGTATATACACACATAGTATATATACACATGTAATATATTGCATACATGTGGCTATAAAATATATCACATATATGTTACACGCACATATATATAGCATACACAGTATGTATGTACATGTAATATATTGCGCACATATGGCACATATATTGCATGTATGTTGTACACATAATATATAGCATGCATAGTGTGTATACATATGTAATATATAGCATACACATCGCACACACATATATAGCGTCCATATTGCATACACATATGTAATATATATTGCATACATGTTGTACACACATGGGCAAACACATATAGAATATATGTATATTATATATAATACACTCAGACACAAACACATGCAGTCCTCGTTTGCCCTGGAGCTCTAGACAATGGAAGTGACCATGAACCAAGCAAAATTCTCTTAAGAATCAATGGGAAATGATTGTTCCATAGTCTTTAAAAACGTTGTCAAAACATTCAAAACTTGTTTAACTGATGGTTACAAATGTGTAGGTTAGGAGTCCTCGCTGTGGTGCAGTGGGATAAAGCCCCAACCTGCAGTGTCAGCATCCCATATGGGTGCTGGTTCAAGTCCTGGCTGCTCCTCTTCCAATCCAGCTCTTTGCTATGGCCTGGGAAAGCAGTAGAAGATGGCCCAAGTGCTTGGGCCCCTGGACCCAAAGAAGTAGGAGAACCGGAAGAAGCTCCTGGCTCCTGGCTTCAGATCAGCTCAGCTCTGGCCTTTGCAGCCTCCTGGGGAGTGAACCAGTGGATGGAAGACCTTTCTCTCTCTCTGACTCTACCTCTCTCTGTACTTCTGTCTTTCAAATAAATAAAATAAATCTTAAAAACAACAAATGTATGGGTTAGTAAAAATAATAGAAAACCTAGTAATTCAATACACTGTAATGTCAAACATTGCAGATGCGGAAAATTAGAGTGCTTTATTTCTTGTATGTAAAGCAATGTTATCAGGAGTAACTGCAACAGGGCCGGTGCTGGGAGCAGAACTGTTGCAGATGAGAGCCGTCTTTCCTGGGCTGGGCAAAGCGTCCGGCTGGGAGGCCCTCGCCCTCTCTGCCCCTCCTCAGTTCACATGGAATGAGTCCTGAGGGCTGCGTGGACAGCCTTGTCTGTTTCCTCTACACTTCATTTACATTTCATTAGGATTTCACTGCTGTTCCAACTGCATCATTTTTTTTCTTAGAGGTACTTTCACCTTTGTTGACCAATTTGTTTTGTCAGTTATCCATTATTTTTTTAAAGATTTATATATTTATTTATTTGAAAGGCAGAGTTACAGAGAGGCAGAGGCAGAGAGAGAGAGAGAGAGGTCTTCCATTCGCTGGTTCACTCCCCATATGGCCGAAACGGCCAGAGTTGGGCTGATCCGAAGCCAGGAGCCTGGAGCTTCTTCCAGGTCTCCCATGTGGGTGCAGGGTCCCAAGGACTTGGGCCATCTTTCACTGCTTTCCCAAGCCATAGCAGGGAGCTGGATCACAAGAGGAGCAGCCAGGACTCGAACTGGCACTCATATAGGATGCCGGCACTGCAGGCAGTGGCTTTACCAGCTACACCACAGGCGGCAGCCCCAAGAGACCCTATCCATTTCTATACCGTGCTGTGTAGGTTTATCCCTGGAGAAAAGGAAGCCACACAATCGCACACCTTGCTCCAGTGCCTGAACCAAAGGGCCCCTGTGCTATGACCAGTCACTGTCAGACTAGGAAACAGCTGACAGGCCTTGAAAGCACTGCTCTGATTGGCCACTGTTCACCAGGAACTGCTCTGATTGGCCACTGTTCACCACGGACACCTGCTGTTTACCTAAGAATTTGCACACTGAAAAGTTGGGGGCAGAAGTTTCTACTGTATGAATTTACTCACATTCGTGACATCACCGACATTTGGGTTATATTATTGAGGGCCTGGAGTTTGCAAGGTCATAGTTGACGTCAGGTGTACCTAGACCTGCAAAGCAAGGGCTGCCTCTGTGTGTGCGTGTGTGCGTGTGAGTGTGTGTGCGCATGTATGGATATGAGAATGAAGAGTTCCAATAACAAGTACCTACGCACCCACCAGGCAGAATTATCAAATGTTAGCACCTCCCCTCCAATGCTTCTATTTAAACACGTCGTTTTCAAATTAATTAGCCCAGAAGATTAGAACCAAACAATCTCCCTCTGGCCTGTCCTTCCAACATTACTTCACAGTCTCCTGGGGAGGAACACAGACCTAAATCCGTCTCACTGCCATTTTCCCAGAAGTCTTAGCTCGCCAACAAGGAGGACTTGGCAGACCTCTGATGCTTCCCATGGACGCCACACGTGGGAGAGAGCCTGAGAGCAGTGTTTCTCGGAAGCCTCGGGCCTGTCCCCGGGGATTCATCATTTCTTATGTATGCTTGGCGTTTGGCGTTGCCTCTTCGTATTACTGGTAGGGTGGACAACTAGAGGCCGCGGGTCCTCTTCAGGATAACGAGGGAGAAAGAGGACAGTGGGGGAAGCATTTCAGAGGGGTGATGGGGAAGCTGTTCTCCACGGGAGGGAGAACACTGGCAAAAATAGTCACAACCGCTCTCTGCAGGACCCCGGGATCAGCCACAGGCTTGTAACAATCCCAGCAGTGTTTGTCCGAGAACAATCGCTCAGTCTGGCTGAGAACAGTGAGCTTTATTGCATCGGAGTCGCCCAGTTCCTACCTTCTCCTCCACAGTTGTGTGATTTCTGTAGCTGGGAAAACCTGCAGCCCAGCAGCCGCTGGAGCCGCCAGGATGGTTTCTTCCTCAGAGCCCCGCTCACAGCTGTTGTGGACCCGTGTGGCAGCACCTGGAAGAGTCTCAGGGCTTGACCCGATGCGAGCTGGCTCAGAACTGGCCCTGTGCCAACAGCCCTGTTCCTGGGGCGTTTGTCATAGCAATCGACAGCCGCTGTTTAACGTGGCAGCTACCTGCGGTGGTGGAACCAGCAGGACCACGAGAGGCAGACCAAAATAACCGGAAGGAAAAAGTGGGGACTGGGAGTCCACAGGGCTCCTTGGTAAGCTTGGCGTAGTCCCGGGAATCCAGAAAGCCGCACAGGGCACGCAGGACCGTGCGCAAGCTCGAAGGCCGCAATCTCTTACCCCTGATGAACTTGAGGGAGTGAAAGCCGGGAACAGTGCAAGCCACCCTCCAGCAGAGACCCGGAAACACGCTGCTCCGGTGCCTTTATGGAAACCTCGGCCCAGCCACTAGCCCAGCGTGACCCACCTGAACCGAGACTTGGCAGAGTTAGTCCGGCACTCGCTAGCCAAACAAAAGCAACAGCAAACTCCGAAGGAGAGAGGAAGATGATTTCTAGAGTTTCCACACGTTATTCAAAATGTCCAGATTTCCACCCAAAAAAATTACATACCAGCAAAGAAATAGAAAACTAGACCGATCTACAGGGAATCAAATGAAGTTAATATGAACGTCGCTAGGAAGCCCAGGCATTAGACTTTAAATCAGCTATTATAAATATGTTCCTAAAACTAAAGGAAACCATATCTTAGGAATTAAATGCGCTTTAATCACCAATACTGGTAAACAAAAGGTTTAAGAAATAAAAACTCTGGAATTGAAAATGTAAACACTGAAATAAAAATTTACTAAAGGGACTCCATGACAACATATTTGAACTTCCAGGGAAAAAGTGAACCTGAGGAGAGATCAGCTGAGACTGTCCAGGCTGAGGGGAGAAAGGAGAGAGGATGGAGACAAATAACTCCGCCCGGAGACGTGCTGAGAAGCCACGGAGTACACAGCCTGTGCGTGCAGTCCCCGAAGGAAAGGCGAGAACAGGGTGCGAATATTTGAGGAAATAATGACTGAAGCCTTCACAATTTTGTTAAATTTGTTAATTTTTTTTTAAAATGTATTTGAGAAGGAGAGAGATCTCCTGTGCTGGTTCACTCCCCAGGCTGACGCCAGGAGCCAGGCATTCCATCCAGGTCTCCTACTCGTGCGAGGGACACAACGCTAGAGCCCTCGCCTACCGTGTCCCAGGGTGTGCAGCAGCAGGAAGCTGAGCCTGAAGCCCAGGAACTCTGATAGGAAATGCAGGCATCCCATGGGGCAGCACAGCTACCGCCGAACACCTGCCCTGGGACTTCACAACTTTCATGAAAAACACTGATCTGCACATTCAGAAAGCTCCCAAAACTCCAAGTAGGAAAAACTGAAAGATGTCTTCATCCAAACACACAATAGTTAAACTACTGAAAGCCAAAGACAACAAAAGAATCTCGAAAGCAACAAGAGAGACAACTCATCACATCCAGGGAATCCACAGATTTTTGGCCTGCTGCTCATCAGAGACCATGGGAGTCAGACTGCAGGGAAGAGGTTTAAGGGGCTGAAAGAAAGAGACGACGAACCAAGAACTCTGCAATCACCAACAATGTCCTCTGAATGTGGAGGAAGGGGGCCGGCGCTGTGGCGTTGCCGGTAAAGCCACTGCCTGCAGGGCCAGCATCCCACATGCGCAAGTCCCGGCTGCTCCAGTTCTGGTCCAGCTCTCTGCTGTGGCCTGGGAAAGCAGTGGAGGATGGTGCAAGTCCTTGGGCTCTTATACCCACATGGGAGACCTGGAGGAAGTTCCTGGCTCCTGGCTTCGGATCAGCACAGCTCCAGCCATTGCGGCCATCTGGGGAGTGAACCAGCAGATGGAAGACTTCCTTTCCCCCCTCCCTCCCTCTCTCTGCCTCTCTCTCTTTCTCTCTCTCTCTCTAATTCTGACTTTTAAATAAATAAATAAATATTTAAAAAAAAAAAAAGAATGTGAAGGAGGAATTAAGGTAACCTAGGGTAAGCAAAACCTGACAGAAGTCAGTACTAAGAGTCATGTGTAGCTAGAAATACCAAAGGAAATTATTCAGGCATAATTGAAAGCATATTAGAAAGAATTTGAACCTACATTAAAAATTGAGAGGACTGGTGAAGATAACTATGTAATTCAATATAAAATGTAGCATAAGATTTTAATGTTTAAATTTAAAAATTTTTAATTTTATAAAATTTCAATTTTTTGTTTCTTTGACTGAAAAGATAACCAAAAAAGCAACAATTAGGAATTATGCTGCGGGGCTTAGACAACAAGAACTCAAAAAGTTCATGGAAAATGGAATTAAAAGATTAATTTATTTTGCTATAAAACATTTTAAAATCCAAGCACACGAGAGATCTTCAAGAAGTCCATAGAAAATGTGTACTGTTTAAATCTATAGAATTTGAATATTGAATGGCAGAGAGAGAGAGATTTTCCACGTACGTTCACTCCTCAAATGCTCACACCAGCCAGGGCAGGGCCAAGCTGAAGCCAGAGAATCAGCGACAGAAGGAAGTTTTGGAAATTCATAAATATGTGGAAATTAAAGAAAATACTCCTGAATGAGTGATGAAACAGAAGGGAAATCCCAAGGAAAATTAGAAAACACCTTTGACAAAGGAAAACAAAAGCATAACAGGAAACGTGAGTAGAACTATGACGTTCAATAAACATTTGTTGAACTTAAGTGATTAAGAGAATTTTATAATTGTTCACACAATATTGAAAGATCTCAAAAGTACAACCTAAGCCTTCCACCTTAAAGAACTGGGAAGAAGAGTGGACCAAACTCAAGGGAAGGAAATAATAAAAATTAGAGTGGAAATGAAAGAAATAAAGAATAGAAAAACAAATTCACCAAATCAAAGCTGATTCTTTGATGATATGAACAAAAATGGCAAACCTTTAGTCAGACTGACAGAGACAAAGACTTCACTTCCTAAGTGCAAATACGACATTACTAACTGGGAACACCACCAATCTGCGGCGAGTTACAGCAAAGTCTGAACTGAGCGACGCAACGCTCAGCCCCCTTTGCCACCCGGCTCCAGGAGGCTGGCAACGCCGGGCGGGAGATTCACACGGGAGATCTGCGGCCAGCTTACTGACAAACGTGTTTTATGAAATAACCATGCGTGAGTTTCAAAAATGCCTGCTTTCACACCTCCCCCACTCCATGCTACCCTGTCCATCTCCATGTCAATCAGCTGACCCCTTCCCCAGGAAGTGCTTGCCCTTCCCCAGGACTGGGGTCCTGCCACGTGAACACTCGTGCTTTCTAATCTCCTGAGATGTTGGGTAAAGCGGAAGTGGGATTTTTCCTCATGGACCCACAGCCAGCAGAGTATGAAAATCCCTAAATAAAGCCCTCATATGGCCGGCGCCGCGGCTCACTAGGCTAATCCTCCGCCTTGTGGCGCCGGCACACCGGGTTCTAGTCCCGGTCGGGGCGCCGGATTCTGTCCCGGTTGCCCCTCTTCCAGGCCAGCTCTCTGCTGTGGCCAGGGAGTGCAGTGGAGGATGGCCCAAGTGCTTAGGCCCTGCACCCCATGGGAGACCAGGAGAAGCACCTGGCTCCTACCATCGGATCAGCACGGTGCGCCGGCCGCAGCGGCCATTGGAGGGTGAACCAACGGCAAAGGAAGACCTTTCTCTCTGTCTCTCTCTCTCACTGTCCACTCTGCCTGTCAAAAAATAATAATAATAAATAAAGCAAAAAAAAATAAATAAAGCCCTCATGTGCCTACGTATCTTACTCACTTTGTAAATAAATATTATCACCTTGCATTTTAAAAAAAAGTTTCTTTACAATAATCTTGTCATCTAATTCCATTTCCTGTGAGTTTTGTGGCGTACCCTTGGATATCCCACCATGTGGATTATCAATATTTTTGGTGAAATCCATGTCTCTCTTTACTGTGACTGCTGAAACCAGTCTAGTATTGGATCTCGTCTTGTACCGTGAGTGCATTCACCCTCCTTATGTGTCTTTCTGTTTTACCTGGAGCTGTGCAGTGCCCTGTTTTGAATGCACGTCCCTAGAACCCAGTAAGTGGATGTCAGATTTTCTAGTTCAATGTGAGTCCAGTCCTCAATTTTTTTTTTAATCTTTCATCTCCTAGTTGTTCCTCCTATTATTTTGTCTATTTTATTTACTGGGAAATTCCTTCAGCTTTTTCTTCGATTAGTCAGGATTGTACAGAGAAACAGAATCCTCAGGATGCAAAGATATTGATTCGCTGGATATGCACAGAGAGACAGATGGAGTGGAGGGGATGGATTTTAGGGATTGGCTCCTGGGATTGTGCAAGCTTGCTAAGTCTGTAGGGGAGGGTGGCAGCTGGAGACTCGGGGAAGAGCTGCAGGTTGAGTCCAAAGGCAGTCTGCCGAGGGATTGCTTCCTGCTCAGGGGAGGCCACTCTTTGTTCTGGTTCTTTCTCCAACAGACGGGTTGAAGTATACCCACACTATGTAGGGTAATGTACTTCACTTAAAACCACTAATTAACTGTTAATCTTATCCAAAAGATGCATTCAGAAACATCCAGAATAATGCTTGACCAAGTGTCTGGACACCACAGCTCAGCCAAGTTGACATAAAATCCACTCTCACAAGTCCACCCTTGTCAATTTGGTTCTCATATTCATCTCCTTAAACCATACTCCATTCCTAATAAAGGTGATAACTTGTCTTATCTCTGCCTAGTATGATATAGCCGTCTTGCACACAATGAGCAGTTATGCAGAGGCAGGAGTTAGGCATAGAGACTATGTCTGTCCTTGGGACACCCACGTCCTATATCAAGTCCGGCTCTGCTTCTGAACCAACTTCCTGCCAATATGCATCGTAGGAGAAGGAGAGCATTGGCCTGAGTACCTGGGTCCCTGCCACCCACTTAGGAGACCCAGACTGGGTTCCTGGCTCTGAGCTTCAGTCTGGCCCAGCCCTGGCTGCTACAGGCATTTGGAGAGTGAACCAGAGGATGGAGGCCCTCTCTCAGTCTCTCAGTTTCTCTCAGTCTCTCAGTCTCTCTCTGTCTCTCAGTCTCTCTGTCTCTCTGCCTTTCAAATAAAACAAAAAGCAAATCAATTTTAAAAAGTTTTAAATATGCATCAAAACATCACAAGAATATAAGAAAATATATAAAAACAATTGTAGCAAAATATTGTGTGTAAACTTTATTACATGTGGTAAAACCTAAAAATGTGTAAATTAGAAAGTTTGAAAATGAATCAACAGTCACCTCAAGAAGTTAGAAACACACCAACAAGAGGAAAATAGTGAAGATAAGAGGGAAATGTTGCAACAGAAAACAAATGTGTACTAGAGAATTTCAAGCAAGGAAAAGTTGCTTTGTGGATTTCACAAAATTAAAATATCCATCAAGAATGACCACAAAGCTGAGAAGGTGCAAATAACTAATATCTAGAAACAAAAAGGAAGTGTACTTAGAGGCAACACAGGTATTAAAAAGATAATACATGAACTCTTTACACAATAAACTTGAAAAAATAGATAAAACGGACACATGCCTTACATACACAGCTTATTCAGGAAGACACAGGAAATCGTAGTAAGAGATAAGGAATCTTATAATTATGGAGCCCATATATCACATCTTGTCTAGATAGTCCCAGTTTATGCATACTATAAAATAATAACCATTAATTATTTTCATAACCTTTTCATTCTCGGAAGTGCTCCAGTTTAGAGGACAAACCGTATGTTCATCCTTCCTGCTTTAATAATTACAGAAACAAAACCCACATCCAAAATGCTCCTCCTAAAGGAAGTTCGGGGCCAGACTCCCCAGCAAGTGCTACCAAACACTCATGGAAGAAACTGTTTTCCGTGCAGACACGCTGCCTCAGAAAACAGAAAAAGAAAGCCCTTCCCCGCTCTCGAGAGCAGCACGGTCTTGTTACTAAACCCTGGCAAAGACTGTAGCGGAAAAGCAAATCACACACACTCTCACTCGTGAGCACAGATGTGGAAATCCTAGTCCAGGGATCTTCAAACCAAACCCAGGAGTTACATATAAAGGCACTTCAAGGGGTCTTCAAAAAGTTCATGGAAAATGTTGTGTTATGAAAAAACTATGCATGGATTTCAATTTTAAATCAAAATTATCATCTTTTTATTCCACTTTCCATACTTTTTGAAGTCCTTTTGTATATTATGACCATGTTCCTAATATCCCAGAAAATCAAGGTTGATTCTACACAAGATAATGCACAATACTACCACATTAGAGAAGAAAACTGTAACACTTATCCATAGATTTTTCAAAAGCATTTGTAAAATTCAACGTGCATTTGTGATTGAAAATTCTTATCAAAGTGGGACTGAAAGGCAGCTTCCTTGATGAAAGTTATTGAAAATCGCACAGCAGGAGCCAGTGCTGTGGTGCTGGCATCCCATGTGGATGCTGGTTCAAGTCCCGGCTGCTCCACTTCCGATCCGGCTCCCTGCTAATGCTCCTGGGAAAGCAGTAGAAGATGGCCCAAGTTCTTGGGACCCTGCACTCGTGTGGGAGACCTGGAAGGAACTCCTGGCTCCTGGCTTATAGGATCAGCCCAGCTCTGACCATTGTGGCCATTTGGGGAGTGAACCAGTGGATGGAAGACCTCTCTCACTGTCTCTCTCACTCTCTCTGTAACTCTGGCTCTCAAATAAATAAATAAATCTTTTTTAAAAAAGAAAATCATACAGCAAATGTCATGCTTGATGATGCTGACAGTGGTGGGCAGCACGCGAGTTTCCTGCCGTCCTCAGCTCTCTTGGGCATTGCAGCCAGTGCTGGTTCTAGCCAACAAAGTCAGAAAATGAAAAAAAAAAAAAAAAACAAATTGATTAAGAACTAGAAAGGAAGGAATAAAACTGTAGTCGTTAGTGAATGATATGCTTATAAAATGAGAAGCTTAAATTGAAGATATTTTATTATTAGAAGTAATCAGAGAGATGAACAAGTTTGTGAGATGTAAAAAAAATCAATTACATTTCTATACACCAACATTGAAGTATTGAAAAATAAAAAATATCATTGCAATAGCATCAAAATGTACGAAGTACCTGGGAAAAAATCTAACAAAAAAATGGTGGAGAAAATGAATCTTTATTTAGTGATATTGAAGATGTTTCATGTAATATGTTTAGGGATTGGAACATTCATACCCAAATATGTCAGCTTCTCCTAAATCTATAGATTCAATGCAATCACAATGAACAGATCGTTTAAGTTTTTGAACTTGGTAAACTGATTTTGAAGCTTATATGGAGCCAGAGAGTACCTGGAAAGCTGAGCCATCCTTGAAGAAGGAAAACAAACTAGAAATATTTGCCCTGTAAAACGTCAAGACGTATCACATACTGTATGGGGTCATATAAAGTCCATGTAAATACGCACTATGAAAAACTATGCATGCATTTCAAGTTTTGTTCTTAAGTTATTTTGAAATTTTTTTGATTAACATTTTATATTCATACGTTTTGATGAGGCATGGTGTGATACCTCAGCCCATGTATACAGTGTAAACCAATCAAGCCAGGAGACCAGCCTTTCTATGTCCTTCTCCTTCTCTTTCTTTTTTTTTTTTTTTGGACAGGCAGAGCCAGATAGAGAGAGAGAGAGAAAGGTCTTCCTTTTCCATTGGTTCACCCCTCAAGTGGCCACTATGGCTGGCGCACCGCGCTGCACCGATCCAAAGCAAGGAGCCAGATGCTTCTCCTGGTCTCCCATGCGGGTGCAGGGCCCAAGCACTTGGGCCATCCTCCACTGCACTCCCGGGCCACAGCAGAGAGATGGACTGGAAGAGGAGCAACCGGGACAGAGTCTGGCGCCCCAACCGGGACTAGAACCTGGGGTGCCAGTGCCGCAGGCGGAAGATTAGCCTAGTAAGCCGCGGCGCTGGCCCCTTCTCTTTCCTTTTGTGTTTGGTTCCTATAAGTGCCTTTCTCTCATTCTTTATGCAGCAGAGAATACACTGCTGTGAACAATGTTTTCCCTGCTGTACTGTGGAACACTTGAACTTGCTGCTTGTATCTGAGTCTGCCATCTCCCAACTGCTTACCCATCCCAACCTCTAATAACCACTTTTCTAAGTTCAGATGAACTCTTTTTTAAAAAAACTTCCCCTACAAGATAGAACATACGGCATTTGTCTTTCTATGTTTGGCTTGTTTCACTTAACATAATGATCTCCAGTTCCATTCATTTTGTGCAAATGTCAGGATTTCATTCTCTTTCATGGCTGAATATTCCGTTATGCGTGTAATCCTGTTTTCTTTATCCACTCACCTATCAATGGATATTTAAGTTGATTCCATATCTCGACCATTGTAAACGACGCTGCAAAGAACATGGAAGTGAAGAAATCTTTTTAATATGTTGATTTTATTTCCTTTGGGTATATGCCTAGAAGTGGGATAGCTGGGTCACACAGTAGGTTTTTTTTTTAATTTTTGAGGAACCTCTATACTGTCCTCTATAGTGTCTGTACCAATGGGCATTCCCACCAATAACATATAAAGGTCAAATTTCTTGCACCAGAATAAAGCCGTACTGACTTTTTATGAAATGGCAGAACTGGGTTCAAGGTTGGGGCACTAAGAAGACACCAGTTGAAGGAGCCCCTATCAAAGCAACATGAGTTCTGCCGAAACAGAAGCAAGACCAAACAGCAAATCTCCCGCGAGGCTTGGGTGAAAGATCGGCAGAATCACTGATGCTGATGCGAAGTTTGTGGGGACAATGCCCCGAGGAAATCAGCGCTTTACAAACAGAAAGCTCATTTAAGAAGGGACAAGAGGATGCTGAGAATTAAGCCCATAGTGGCAGATCACTCACATGAATTTTCCAGGAGAAAAAAATCTTGTTCTTGACCTAATTGAAGAGGACCATGATTTTTTTTTTAATTAATTAATGGGCATTGTATTTGAAAGTCAGAGAGACAGAGAGAGATCTTCCTTCTGCTTCCCCAAGTGCCAGCAAAAGCCAGGGCTGGGTCAGGCGAAAACAAGGAGCCCAGAACTCGGTCTGGGTTTTCCACGTGAGTGGCAGGGACCCAAGGACTTGAGTCACCACCCGCTGCCAGCCAGGGTGTGTGTTAGCAACAAGTTGGATCAGAGGCAGAGGGGCGGGGATCCAGCCAGGCACCCCAAGTGGTGGGTGCCCCAGGCGGCGTCTTTAACTGCTACACCACACTTGCCCTGAAGACCGAGATGGAGAGCAGAAACAACAGCCGATGCCACAGACGTCTGTTGTTTGGCTTTCACTATTCTGCCTGGAAAATTAACGTGGAACAGACTTTCTGCTTAGTGGGCGCCAATATGCTTGCACCCGGATTGGCCGCAGACAAACGCGGAGCTTTCAATGGAAATTTTCCACAAACAGGACCAAGATCCTCAAGCATTTCTTCCAGGAATTTTAACTGGAGATGAACTACGGCTTTACCAGGATGATCCAGAAGCCAAAGCACAACCACAGCAATGGCCGCCAAGAGACGGCGGTGGTCCGGACAAAGCGAAGGTGCCTCCGTCAAGAGCAAAGGTCACAGCAACAGCTTTTCTGTGATATTCAAGGCGGTTTGCTTGCTGACTTTCTGGAGGGCCTACGAACAATAGCACTGCTCATCAGGGGAGAGTTTTGAGAAACTTAGCAAAGCCATAGCAGAAAAGTGCCCGGGAAACTTCACCAGAGAGTCCTACTCCACCACAATGCTGCTGCCCACTCATCTCATCACACAGGGCAATCTGCGTCCTAAATGTGCCTCCTTCTGACTTCTTTTTGTTCCCTAATTTTTTAAAAAGATTTATTTATTTATCTGAAAGCCAGAGTTACACAGAGAGGAGAGGCAGAGAGAGAGGTCTTCCATCTGCTGGTTCATCCCCAATTGGCCGCAACGACCAGAGCTGAGCCGATCTGAAGCCAGGAGCCAGGAGCTTCCTCCAGGTCTCCCACACGGTGCAGGGGCTCAAGGACTTGGGCAATCTTCTACTGCTTTCTCAGGTCGTAGCAGAGAGCCGGATTGGAAGTGGAGCAGCCAGGTCTCAAACCAGCGCCCATATAGGATGCTGGCACTTCAGGCCAGGGCATTAACCCACTGCGCCACAGTGCTGGCCCCCGTTCCCTAATCTTAAAAATTCCTTATAGGGCACCTGTTTTTCTTCAGCTAATAGTTTCAAAAAGACCGCACTGACACAGTGGAATCCCGGGACTCAGTCCTTGGGGACGGGCCAAGTCTCTGGCATCACAGCTTACAGGAGTGTCCTGAACCTGATGGCGCATACGTGGCACAATAAAGTGTCCATTTTCAATGTTTATCCTTTAACTCCATTTCCCTCACACTTTTTGTGGGCCCTTATATAATAAATATGAAGATGTAGTATTGGCTTGGGTTAGGCAGTAGGGCAAAGGAACAGAGTGAGTTCCCAGAAATAAACCTCTGTACGTATGCATCCCGGATGTACAACAGAATGGCATTGCCCACAAATGATGAAAGCAGGGGTATTTTTATGTTAGATGGTACTGGAACAGTTGAGGTCTCTTATTTTAAACCCCCCAAAACGAAAAATTATCCTATGCCTCACATTGCACACAAAACTCACTTCTAGGCAAATTATATGTGAAAAGCAAATATATAACTATTTTTAGAAGATAATGGAGAATATACAGAGAAAATAGATAAAAAGATAATACTGAGACTGAAGAAGGATTTCTTAAACGCTACATAAGAAGCATTTAGTTATAAAGGAAAAGAGTAATAAAGAAGCCGACTTTAAAGCTAAGAGCTCCGGGGCCTGCGTTGTTATAGGTAATGGATTAAGCACCAGGCTACAATGCCAGCATCCCATATGGTGCCAGTCCGGCTGCTCCCCTTCTGATCCAGCTCCCTGCTGATGTGCCTGGGAAAGCAATGGAGGATGGCCCAAGTGCTTGGGCCCCTGCACCCTGCACCATGCACTCTGCATGGGAGACCTGGAAGAAGCTCCTAGCTCCTGGTTTTATCCTGGCCCAGCCCCGGACCTTGCAGCCATTTGGGGAGTGAACCAGCAGGTTGGAAAATGTTTCTCTCTTTCTCCTCTCTCTCTGTCTCTCTCTCTATATATATAACTCTGTCTTTCAAATAAATAACAGAAAAAAGATATTATTAAAAACAATTAATAGAATCCTATCATCAAAAGTCACTAGAAGTAGATTTATATCAAGAAAAAAATACATATTTTAAATGCCCATTAATCTATTTTTCAAAGGAAAAATATACATAGAATTCAAACAGACAGCTCAGGATGGAGGAATTCCAAATGTCCAGTAAACCTGTGAAAGGTGTGTGAGCTTCATTTGTATTCCAGGAAAAGCCCCCAAAGCCACTGCGAGACACGTACATCCTGCACGATGAGATCTAACCCAGCAAACTGAGGAGGGCTGAGGAGGGAGGGGAGTGCAAATGCAGGACTGGTGCGAGTGTAAACAGGTAACACAGCTTTCAGAAACAGCGCGGCCTCGCGGCCCAGTGGCCAGCGGTCAGTGCAGCCCCTCTCTGCTCAAGGTCACTCTGCAGTGAGTGCCATTCCCCGAAGCTGAGCTTTCCCAAGACAGGGCCCTGGGGCTGGGGCTGGGGTGTTGCAGGGGTGGGGAGGGGCTCTGGCAGTCGCTCCCCGAGGCTCAGTGGTCCTCAGTGTGGCTGGGGACGGGTCAGGTGCGTGGCTTTCCTCCGTTAGCTCAGGATGTGCAGTCCCTCAAGGCTCTGAGCCCACTGTGATCCTCTGGATATGGTCACTGCGCGCCCCAGGCACCTGCGCCCGCTGCACACCCCACACCGGCCCCCAGCCATGGCTCACCCACCCAGCCCTCCCTGGAAGGGACGTCTCCTGTTTTCTCTGCATCCCCTGGATTCAGCCACAGTCAGGATGCACTTTTAGGGCGGGAGACCCTTGCAAGTGTATTTTTCTTTGGGTGACTCTTTCTTGGTACCAGGCATGGTTTTCTTATTTCCTATAGTTTAATAGTTCTTCACACTATGCTGCCCTTTGTGGTTTAAAATCACTCTGTGGTTTCCATCTCTGCAGGCTGCTAAGTGTTGAAAGATGTGCCTGTGACTATACAGAATTCTCTTCTCTACGGAGCCTTTTGCTCAAGTTCACTGATCCCCTTCAGTGGGCGTGTTCATAGCAGCAATCTGCCTGAGGGTCAAAATCTGAAGAAAATGGCATAGTTCCCTGCCATCTGCAGGTGCTTCCAAGACCCCTAGTGGATGCCTGCAACTGCGGCAGTGCGGAACTCTGTACTTCCTGTTTCTTAAATACACACGCTGACGACCAGGTTACTTTATAACTTAGGCACGGGAAAAGATTAACAATAACTAATAGTGAAACAGAATAATGGGTGGCTGCCATGGTGGCACAGTGGGTGAAGCCAGCACCTGCAATGCCAGCGTCCCATTTTGGAGCAATGATTTGAGCCCCCGCTGCTCTGCTTCTGATCCAGCTCCTTGCTAATGTGCCTGGGAAGGCGATGGAAGACGGCCTAAGGTGAGACGCCAGGATGGAGTTCCTGACTCCCGGCTTCCGGCTTCAGCCTGGTCCAGCCCCAAGCTTTGCGGCCATTTGGTGAGTGAACCAGAGATAAGAGAGCTCTTTCTCTGTCTCTCCCTCTCTCTATTTCAAAAAAAAAAAAATCTAAAAAAATCAATAATTATAACAACATAAGGTAATGAAGTTATATGAATGTGTACTGTACTAACTAGACTTGACTCTGGGTATCTGAAACTATGGATAGCAAAGCCCTAGAAAATGGGAACGATTGTAACTCCAATGCACATCAAGAGTAGGATGAGTGACTGCCATCCGTGGCCTGAGAATCAGGGAGCTACCACCAGATGGAATAAAATGGGCGAATCGCACAAGCCCAGTGTTCACTGATACAAGATGATGTACAAGATGGTATTTACCACGTGATCCCATTCATACGACGTTCAACTTCAGGTAAAATTAAACTACGTTGCTTTAGGGTAAGCATCTATAGAGAGCTGGTTAAAATATAAAGGACAAGCCGGCGCCGTGGCTCAATAGGCTAATCCTCCACCGGTTCTAGTCCCGGTCGGGGCGCCGGATTCTGTCCCGGTTGCCCCTCTTCCAGGCCAGCTCTCTGCTATGCCCAGGGAGTGCAGTGGAGGATGGCCCAGGTGCTTGGGCCCTGCACCCCATGGGAGACCAGGAAAAAGCACCTGGATCCTGGCTCCTGCCATCGGATCAGCGCGGTGCGCCGGCTGCAGCGGCAGCCATTGGAGGGTGAACCAACGGCAAAAGGAAGACCTTTCTCTCACTGTCCACTCTGCCTGTCAAAAAAAAATATATATATATATAAAGGACAAGGAGTGAATGTTTTAAAAGTTGGGATTGGGGGTCACCTTCAGGATGTCAATTTTGAGCTGATATTCTTTTTCGTATCCTGGGTGTTGGTTGCAAAGTATTGGATTATTTTTAACCTTAAGTTAACTGTTTTAAGCATTCTGTTAAGGTCGTCACAATTTTTTTATGAAAAAAAAAATTGCTGACCAGAACAGAAAGAGACACAGCTCCTGCCTTTATAAAAGGGGGTGGGGAAGCACAGAATCACATAGATTAATATGAGACAGTAGGATGGGCTTTTCTGGCTTGCATTTCACTTTTTAAACGAATATCTCTTTACCACCATTCCCGGTAGCAGTGTGGAATAGATCATCTAAAAATCCCCTCGCTGGAACAGACCTCAAAACAATGCATGAAATATGACAAGTATTTTTTTAAATGCATTGTCTGATTGGCAGGAAAGTGCGGTGAATTCCCGAGACGTTTAACAAAGCGATCACCAACAAGTAGCGCCCTGGGGAAAGACACCGCGGCTGCCTGCCAGAGGGAAGTGCTGTGCTTGGTTTTAAGGTCACTGGCCAGCAGAGAGGCTTTGGCCAGTGCGAGGTGGGAAGCTTGAACTGGGAACTGGGCCCCTGCAGGAAGGTATTCCACCAGGACAAAGCAGACCAGGAAACTGTCTACCTCCTAGCGTGGAGAGGTAAAAACAAAGTTTGCGTTTTAGTTTCCATCCTCGTTAGAATTAAAAACGGGGCAAAATCTTCCAGAGGCTTCAGAATGACAGGGCTGGACCTCACGCGAGCCTGATATTTGAAATTATCTTAGCCACGTGGACGCGGAACACTATGGCAGGAACAGTAACGTTAGGCTTCGTGATTCCAGGAGGATAATTCTGCCGGGCGCCCAGCAGAAGGCACACAGAACCTCTTTGGAGAAGCATGACTGCACTCAGACGTATGAGGCGCCCACCAAGTGTAAACACAAACCGAAATCACAGCGACTCGAGGAACAATTCTGCTGACCAAGAGTCAACAGACACAACAGTCAGCAAGAACTTCAGGGAGAATAATAAGTAAATATTAATAAAAGATCCAAATCATAAAACAAGGAACCAACTAACAGGAGAACTTAGTATCAGGAAAGACAAAGTAGATTTGAAAAAGAACCAGACGGAACTTCCAGAGAGGAAAGTCCATGGTCCTTTAAAAAGTCCTTGAAAAACGGAATTAAAAGATGAATTTATTTTGGTGTGAAAGAAAGAAAGAGAGAGAGAGAAAGAGAGAGAGAGAGAGAGAGAGAGAGAGAGAGAGAAAAGAAAGAAAGAAGGAAGCAAGAAATTCACACGTAGTGTTTTTCATGATACCCATTATCCATGAACTTTCTGAAGCGCCTTGTTAGAGTGGTCACTAAAATTAAATACGTCTTCCGGTGTTTTGCAGGGCATGGGCCTCGAAGGAGCCTTTATTGCCTTGGAGCTGCCTATCATAACATCTGAACCACTGCTGGGTGGGGCGGAGGAGGGTGGCCGTGGTTAAGTTGCCTGCACCCCACAGTGGAGTACCTGGGTTCAATCCCCAGCTCCAGCTCCTCACTCCAGCTCCCTGCTCGTGCATCCTCTGGGAGCAGCAGTGATGGCTCAAATCACTGTGTTCCTACCATGCACGTGGGAGGCCTGACTGTGTTCTGGGCTCCTGGCTTTGGCCTGGCCCTGCCCTGGTTGTTGAAGGCATTTGGGGAGTGAACCAGTAGGTGGGAGCTCTGTGTGGGTTTGTGTGTCTGTGTGCGTGTCTCCCTGTCTTCCTCTCTCTCTCTCTCTCTCTCTCCATTTCTCTCCCTCTCCAAAAAAATTATTCCTTGGGTGCATGATAATTTACAGTTTGGAGGTAAGAGGAGTCTTACACGTGTACTTGGTGAGATCTCCTAACCAAAAGTTGTGCAGAGCACAGCTCCAGAAGGTAAACCAAGTCCCAGGCAGTACCCAAGTCCCGCGACAGCCCGCATGGTCCGATGGTTGGGGAGCTGACTTCAGATACGTCACCCTTCCCTGTCAAGTCCCGCGACAGCCCGCATGTTCCGATGGTTGGGGAGCTGACTTCAGATACGTCACCTTTCCCTGCCAAGTCCCACGACAGCCTGCATGGTCTGATGGTTGGGGAGCTGACTTCAGATACGTCACCTTTCCCTGCCAAGTCCCACGACAGCCTGCATGTTCCGATGGTTGGGGAGCTGACTTCAGATACGTCACCTTTCCCTGCCAAGTCCCACGACAGCCCGCATGGTCTGATGGTTGGGGAGCTGACTTCAGATACGTCACCTTTCCCTGTCAAGAGGTTCTAGCACCTGCTTGAAGACAAGGCGGAGAGTCTGGTGGCACTCCCTGCCGTGAAGCGCTGGTGCAAGCAGAGGATGGTGTCGGAAGGCTGGGGAGACCGCTTTTGAACACTACAGCAGAAAAATAGTCTTTGTGTCCCAGAAACAGGAATTGAATGTAGCGGCACCAGCCCAGAATTCTGGGGAAGGTTGGGATGCCTCCCAGCTTCCCCCTGGCATGGGTAGGCTGGAGTGAGGGTCAGGGCAGCTAACGCTGGCTCTCGTCAGTCCTCGCACTAAGTTTCCCAGCCACCCTCCGTGGAGATAAGAGCTCTCTTGCTTTAATAGTTTGGGCCCCTCGACACACGATGGAGAATGTCTTCCGTGGGAACAGTCCAACACTGCCAAGTATGGGCCAAACTCCCAATGGCAGCCTTGACTTTTGGCCTCTAGAAGCTCGCAAATTCTTAAATGAATCAGACGAATTCTGTAGAATGCAGTTAGAAAGGGAGACTTGTCTGCCCATCTAGGAAACGCACCGCTTTCCTCTTGTCTTCTATCCTGTATGATGGCTTTTTTTTTTTTTTTTCAAATCGGCTCAGTTTACAACCTTCCCAGCAACCTCCTAAACTGATGTTTTGTTGACAGCCATCCCAAGACCCTTTTACTTTCTATCTCTCCACAATCACAGTTGTATTTCTTTCTGTCCTGTATTACTTGTAAGCGTATTTATCTTATCTCCTGCAGGAGACAGCAACTTCCGGAAGACAGAGGAATTCTTTTCTGATCCATTTCAGTTTTCCCACAATCCCTCTCGAGTTCCTTGAACATGGTGGTGCTTAATAAGATGTTTGTCTCACGAGTCAATTGATCTTTGATCTGTTATGTGATAAACAGCCCAAGTCAGATGCCACAGTTAGGAACTGTTGGTGCTGGTAACTTGGAATCTACCGTAGTAGTCTAAACAGATTAAAGCATGTGTCTCTTCTGTAAAAGAAGTAGCTGCCATTCTAGCGTTGGTAATGCAGCTCCACCTGTCGCGAGGGACCCAGGCACTTCCCTCTTTCTGCTCCATGTTCTTTGGCATGTTGCTTCCACCTTCCATCTCCAAAGTCAAGACGAAAATCTCAGCCACGTAACTTCTAGACGGATTCTCTTGCTCACTGCGGTACCCTATTAGGTCAAAGTGCTAACTAGTCAGCTGTTGGTCTAGTGTATCAGGCCAGCATCCTGGAGGCTGTGACCCACCAACTCCTGACTCGGGGCCCAGCACTCTGGGAAGGCTCCTCCACCTGCCTACTCCCTGCAGTCACCCAACGCCCGCACACTGGGCTGTTGACAGATGCACTGTCCAGCGACCCTACCAGGAGGGGGGTAGTAGGAAGCAATCGTCAAGACGAGGGCCTGAGAAGGCCCATGGCGTCCAGCCCACGCTCACTACGCCTACATTCACACTGAGGTTCACGTCCCTAAACCTGTGTTCTTTCCACACCGCCACTGTGTCCTGCCCGTTTCCTGTGTTCTCCTGGGGATCAGGTGGAAACCCGGAGCCTGGGCTCTGTTCCTGGCTCAAGACCCTGCCCTTGTAAAATCATCTTTGGCCCCAGTCTAGTGTCACCTTTCCCTAACAACGAGATGGCCAAATTACTGTCTCTGAGCTTGGGTTTCTTCATAGGTCTCCTCGTGTGGCTATTGGGAATGAATGGGGTAACGCAAGTAAAAATTAACAGAGGCCAGTGCCACAGCTCAATAGACTAATCCTCCACCTGCGGTGTCGGCACACCAGGTTCTAGTCCCGGTCAGGGCGCCGGATTCTGTCCCAGTTGCCCCTCTTCCAGTCCAGCTCTCTGCTGTGGCCCGGGAGTGCAGTGGAGGATGGCCCAGGTGCTTGGGCCCTGCACCTGGCTCCTGGCTTCAGATCAGTGTGGTGTGCCGGCCGCAGCATGCAGGCCGCAGTGGCCATTGCCGGGGGTGAACCAAAAGAAAAGGAAGACCTTTCTCTCTGTCTCTTTCTCTCATTGTGTACTCTGCCTGTCAAAAAAAAAAAAAAAAAAAAAAAATTAACTTACTGCCTAGTGCCCTTTAAACGCCCAGAGTTAGTTCCTGTTCTTCCATCTCTTTGCTTCTCAGCAAGCATACAGTTTACCCAGGATGAAAGGGGGGAGTCAGTTGTCTGTGTGTCGGGGGGAACACAGAACCAGCGTGCCTTCTCTCCTGAGGGGAGAGCCGCCCCGTCCCCTAGGGCGGAGTGAATGTGAATTAATGGAGAAGGGGTTGGGATCCTGTGGGCGTCTCGTCGGCCTGGCCTGGGCTCAGGAGGCTGATGCTGAGGGGGAGGGAAGGAAGGAACGAGGAGCCGGGGACAGGACACTGCGACAAGGCCGAGGCAGCAGAGTCTGTCCCGAGAAGCTTGGGGATCGCAAGTACCCGCCCGAGTCGTGAGAGCAGTCTGCCCTTCAGCCAGCTCTCCTTGAAAGCTTAGAGTGACGGTCCACCCAGAAAGGGAGCACATAGAGAAAGCATGCATAGAGGGAAAGAGGTTTTGCGTGTTTTCAGAACTAAGGCAAGGTGCCACCCGCCAGTCAGGGTGCAGGGCAGCCGCACTGGGGTTCTAGACACTTTGCTTTGTAAGTCGTTGACCACATAGAGGAGAATTTGTTAGAAGTTACAGGTTTGCTTTGTCATGCTAACTAAACAGTGTTCAATATTTATGCTTGAGCTTTAAGGTGAACTCTGGCTTAGAGAGAAAGTGCAGTCAGGTGCCGCGGGACAGCAAGCCCGGGGACGCGAGCTGACCACCTCTTGCAGTCCGGAGGCCCTGCGCTAGGGGTCTCGGAGGCCGCTAGGTCCCTTCAGAACCGCGACAGCGGCCCAGCCAAAGTGCCTGGTGGTTGTGCAACCTCAGGCTTCTAAGAAGCTAACCTCCACAGTACCCCGGTAGGTAGGCGTCTTCTCACAGCAGAGGCCTTAGAACAAAAGGTAGGTGTGAGGCCGGCGCCGCGGCTCACTAGGCTAATCCTCCGCCTAGCGGCGCCGGCACACCGGGTTCTAGTCCCGGTCGGGGCGCCGGATTCTGTCCCGGTTGCCCCTCTTCCAGGCCAGCCCTCTGCTGTGGCCAGGGAGTGCAGTGGAGGATGGCCCAGGTGCTTGGGCCCTGCACCCCATGGGAGACCAGGAAAAGCACCTGGCTCCTGGCTCCTGCCATCGGATCAGCGCGCTGCGCCGGCCGCAGCGCGCCGGCCGCGGCGGCCATTGGAGGGTGAACCAACGGCAAAGGAAGACCTTTCTCTCTGTCTCTCTCTCTCACTGTCCACTCTGCCTGTCAAAAAAAAAAAAAAAAAAAAAAAAAAAAAAAAAAAAGGTAGGTGTGTTTAAGGAGGTCAAGCCCAGGTCATTACCATTTGCTAAATGGAATCTATGCAGTTTGTATTTTCCATCCTTAATACACGGAAAGAGACCTTGTTAGAAGTAAGAGATTTGCTTTGCTATAGCAACTAAAAGGTATGGGATATTTATGCTTGAATTGTTAAGTTGAAATTTTGCTTAGTTTCTGTGTTGTTTTGGAGCATTTAAAATCACCTAAGACTTTCTGTTAAAAAAGAAAAGTCACAAGACGGCTGCCAGAGCTCCAGCCATCATGTCTGCAATTAGGAGAACAGGAAAGGAAAGACAAGGAGCAAATAAGCTCTTCTCTCACCCAAGTCAACCCCCCTTTACAGTGAGTTGGAGGAATCGGCCCTCCAAACCTTCGATTATATTCTCTTGACTGCAAGGGAGGCTGGAGAGGAAAGCCGTTTGGCTTGGCACACTTACCCCCTGAGTAAATTCTGAGCCATGTTTCTCAGGAAAGCAGGGAGACGGGATGCTGAGTAAGCAGTCCGCAGTCTTTGCCTTAAACGGTCATCACCGTTCGTCGGCGTTAGCCTTTTTGGTTTACTTGCTGCATGTTTCTTCCGGATTTTTACCGTTGTCTTTGTGGTCTACAGGTGAGTGGTTGGCGTTGACCCCAACGCCAGCCTCCACATTCGGGGGTTTCAGTGCAGTCTGCTCAGTGCTGCCCCACCCCGACAAGTGAGCTCCATTTGTTTTTCTTTTCTAAGTGATGTGACACCACCTGGTGTTTTCTGCTTTGGAGCCAAAGTCACCAGAGGCATCGTGAGAGTATTCAGAGGTTGGGCGTGGGCTGGTGGCGCAGTGACTCAGGGATTAAAAACCCCCTCGGTTAGGACATTGCTTCCTGCGCGGGAAAATATCCATTACAGGGCTCTGATAAAATTCTGTTGCAAACGCAGAATGTGAGTCCAATCGTCAGGTTGATGCAGCGCTTGCTAAGAAGCATTACATTCCAACATCATGGGCAGTTATAGAGGCATTTACGTGGGCTTGTTCTTAGCCCACCTTTTATAGATGTTAGATTCCTCCTGGAAATCTTTGAATGGCTGAGGTACAAGGAATAAAGATGATACGGGGTCTATGCGGTCATTCGTCCACACGCTATTGGTCAGGCATTGTGCTAGATGCCAGAGATATGATTGGGAGTTTAAAAACGGAGGACATTTCCAAGTGAAAGATACAGTCAGAGGTTAGAGTGAACAGTCAGAAACTGAGTTAAAGAATCCGAAATCAGCTCTACAGACCAAATAATTCCAAAAAAGCCTCGCAGAGAATTAATAGCAGATACTAAGCCAGGGTACTTAATCATTCTCCTTCAGCCACACAAAATTAAATTGGAAATTCTGAGATGACTCAGGCAAAGACTGTGAACATGGATTTTGATGTCTATGAGTTAGACAATCTCAGTAAACCAAGAGAAGAGGAGGAATAAGTCTCTTAGATATAAAGTGTGGGTGGCCAGTTATTCTAGAAAGGGTTAAAAAAAAAAAGGATGCAATTAAAGCTGAGTAAATGGCTTAAAATGCCATTAGAATATTTTAAGCTTTTTAATGCAGGAATTTACGCGGAATTATAGGAAATGAAATTTAAAACCAGACCTGGGAAGCACTCAGGAAATGAAGCATAGGTCATTTGGGGGAGTGAGGGTGGGGGATCACTGGATCATCAGAAACTGAAACTGGTTCATTTGAAGCCATGAATTTGGCAACTGTCTACACCATGGCAGTCAAAGCGTGTCCATAGCAGATGCCCAGCCCCAAGCTGCATGGACCCCCGCCCCAGGGGTCTCCAGAGTGCTTGACTGGGAGATCAGATCCCTGTCCCGTGCTTTTGACCTTGTAACATCCGTGGGTCTGACGTGCTTACCTTGTGCTTCTGGATGAATAATTTATAATCTCTCTGGAAATAAAAACTCAGTGTACTCTTAAGTAGCTTGTGTTTAAATATAACCATCATTGTGTCCTGTGCATATCCTGCTAATGTTTTAAATGATGTTTGAAAGGCTTTAAAGGGCGTTTTTGAACACACATTGTAAGGCTGCCTCAGGGCATGGACACAGTGGCTTCAATGCTTATGAAGCTGCCTACTTCGCAGCCCTGCCTTGGTATATTGGAAATGTTTGAGAGGCTCAACTGTATTAGAGCTGGACTTGCGCGCGGTCCAGGAAGCTTGGCTAAATGTAGTAATGACGGTTAACATCAGAGGTATGGATTCACTGAAAAAGAGTAAGTGAAAAGAATTGCCCTTATTTTGATTAAAGTGATAAAATTTATAAGTAAAGTAAAAGCTGTTGGTTAAGCTTAAATGTTTAAAGGAAAGAAGGTTTTTTACATTTATAACTGTAGTAATGTACTCCGGGCTAAAACAAGTAATTGTAAGGATTTGTTTCTGAGCACAGAAGCCCACCCAAGACAGCAAAAGCCCCAAGGAAAGCGCCAAGCTCAACGTGAGCCAACAGCAAAAGTGGGTGGGGCTGCAGGCGGTCTTGGGGACTACCAAAGCACCCGCGTCTTTGCTATGTACGATAAATCACAGCTGTCACATCTGTGCGGTACACACTGATGCTGATTTTGAATACAATGCGGAAT
This sequence comes from Oryctolagus cuniculus, assembly GCF_051225735.1. Taxonomy (NCBI): domain Eukaryota; kingdom Metazoa; phylum Chordata; class Mammalia; order Lagomorpha; family Leporidae; genus Oryctolagus; species Oryctolagus cuniculus. The sequence goes on along the minus strand of NC_142878.1, from coordinate 10,901,695 downwards.
TACAAAGTCAAGCCAACCAACCCATCCATCACCCCACGCGTGTGACCCGTGCTGTGATGAGAATGCTGGAGATTTAACCCCCCAGCGACACTGAAATGCACAGCGCTCAATTAGGAGCCGCATCTGCCGTGCTGGGCGGATCGCACAACGTGAAGCACACTCTTGCCGAAAATTCCGTGTGCACCCTCAGCCGGCATCTCCCACTCTTCCCTGACTCTTCCAGCAGCCACTATTCTGTGTGCTTCTTGGCAGTCCACGGTTTCAGACTCCACATATAAGCAGACCAGGTGGTATTTGTCTTTCTGCATTCAGCTTACTTCACTTAGTAGAAAGTTTTAATTCCGCTGTAAAACTACTGCAAGAAAACTTAAGGGAAAAATCTCCATGGCATCGATCCGGGCAAGGGTCATTTAGCTTTGACTCCAAACATCCAGGCAACAAAAACAAAATAGACAAATGGGATCACATCCAAATCAAAAGCTTCTGTATAACAAAGGCACAATGACCATAATGAAGAAATAGCCCATAGCGTGGGAGAAAATATTTATATGGCACCATCTGATAAAGGGTTACTATCCAAAGTATAAAATGAGCTCAAACAACTCCATGAAAAAAATCCAAATAATCAGATAAACAAATGGGCAATGAACCTGCACAGACCTTAGCAAAAGAAAACATGCAAGTGGCTAACAACAGATTAAAAAATGGTCGATATCACTAATTATTAGGGAGATGCAAATTAAAACAACTGGGCGCTGTGATTTCATACCTATAACAGTGACCATTATAAAAAGATGACAGACAGCAAGTTTTGTTGAGAATGTGGAGAAAGGAGAACTTTTTACACTGTTAGTGGGAATGGAAATTAGTTCAACTATAATGAAAATCAGAAGTTCCAGAAAAAAAAAAACAAAAATAGAATCACCATAGGAGCCAGCAACCCCACCTCTGAGTATTTACCTAACAGATTTGGGGTCAGTGTGTTGAAGAGATGTTTGCATGTTTGCATTCATGGTAGCACTGTTCACAATAGCCAAGTTATGAAATCAACATGAAGTGTCCATCAGTGGATGATCTAAACACACACACACACACACACACACACAATGGAATACTATCTGGCCTTTAAAAAGGAGAAATGCTATGGTTTCTAGCAGCAGTCAGTGGGGCTCATACCTTCTTGCCCCGCTAAGAGCACCCTACAGAAAGACAACCTGCCCAGAGAGGGATCTGATGGCCAGGTGCGTCCATTAACAAGGCGGACTCTCAGTGTTGTTCAGCTGGTTCTGGTTGGCTGTCAGTTGCAGGCTTGATGTTTCTGGCTGGTACCCAAATGGGCTGTCCCGCATTCTCTGGAAAGACACAAGCATGTCCTAGACCCTTGGTTAGCAGAAGCCTTTTTATAGGCGTTGGAATCCAGGGCCTGAATTCTGCGTCCACTCCTATATTAACGGCAAACATGCAGGTGGGATGGGGTCTAGCAGCTGCCCTGAGAGCCTGGGGTGCCTGGGGACTGCCACAAATGTGGGGATCCTCACTGGGTGCGGATGGGATGACCGCGCATGAGTTATCGCCTCGAGGTCATCTAAGTTAATCCCACGGATATTTGGGGGGTGGCTGACCAGGCATTGCTGCATTGTCTGCTGTCATGTCATTGACACTGTCAGAGCTCTGTCTCCCTAAGTCATCAGCTGTTGCCTGTGAGGCAGGGACCTGGAGTGTCAGGCCCTTATCACTCACAGATTCACTATCTGATAATCTGCGCGGGATTCTGAGAGGGGGGTATCTTTCCCATGTTTGAGCGCTTAAGAGCTGCACGCCATGCCAACTCTAGCCAAAGGAAAGACTCGCACAGCACTGCTGCCATAACAAAGCAAATTCCTAGCACCTCAGCGGCTGATGGCATTCTGCAGGGGTTCCCTACGTTAGACGCACAGACAGTGGTGTATCCGATCATATGTATGTCCTGTGCTTAGTGGGGGACTTCCTTGACTCGTTAGGTCAAGGCCGTCTGCCCACACGGTGTCTCCGGAGCGTCACCTCTCTCGAGTGAGGGAAGATGACTTGGTTCCGAATTCTGGGATGATCAGTCCCTTATGTGAATTCGCCGGGCGAACCACAAGTAAAAGGAGGAGCCGAGAAGCGGCGTGGTGTGTGCCTAACCTGAGGTCACTTCGACCGAGGACAAGGACAAGGAAAGGGGCGTAGGAGGGGGTGAAGCGGAGAACGTTCCGGGGAAGGGGTTTGGTGGTGGCTGCCAAGCGGTGGGCATGGCGGTGGGTGTCCAAGCGGTTAAGGTGCCCGGTAGGGTGCCCGCAGTCCCACGCCGCCGGAGAACCTGGGGTTGATTCTTAGCTCCGGCTCGTGACTCTAGCCCCCTGCTGACGCAGACCCCGGGCAGCAGTGATCACTCCGTGATGTGAGAGACCTGGACTGAGGTCCCAGCCCCAGCTCCGGCCTGGCCACGCCCTGGCCGCTGCAGGCACTGGGGGGTGAGCCAGCAGATAGAGGTCTCTCTGTGTCTGCACGTCTCTCTCTCTTCCTGTGTCTTTCTGTGCGTCAATAAATACATGTTTTAAAAATAAAAATGATTGTCCAGGTACTTAGTGCCACTGAATTATATACTTATAAATCGTTAATATGGTGAAATTTAAAAAATATATTTTTTAAAAGACCAAGGCAACTAAACAAAACAGCCAATCTCAGAGAAAAAGAACTCAGAGATAATAACTTAAATTCTAATTAGAATCCTTAAGACATTAGATAGGATATTGCGCCAACAAAAATACGATCAGGTGCTATAAAAAAGAGCACCAGGTAGGCTTGCTGTAAATTAAAATACGGCTGCCAAAGAGACAGTCAGCAGAAGATCAAGCGGGAAGAGATGTGTGAAATGGGAAACAACAGAGAAAATAGGAGAGGCAAAGTAAGAGACACCAAATAGAAACTTCTAGAAGCAGAGGGGAGGGACAAACAGAGAATGAAAAAATAAACTGAACAGTTCTCTGAGCTGAAGACAGGCTTCAGACCGCCAGGGTTCGCGCCACCTGACCAGGAAGCAGGCAGAGTCAGCCTGGCGAAACTCCAGAAGGCCAAAGAAAAGGGACTGCAAAGTTCTCAGTAGCAAAGCAGGTCACCGGCAGTGAGAATCAGTAGACATCAGATCGCTCATCAGCGCCCTTGTTGCTAGAAGACACCAGAGCAATGTCCCGGAAGCCTCAGGACAGCACTAAATCAAGCATGGCGGACATGAGGTCACGAGGGATACTCCGCTGCCCACGCACCCAGTGCATGAGAGCTCCCCTGGGCTGGTTCGCAGGCCCTGAGTGGCGCGTGAGCCAGAGGAAAACAGAACTCAAGAAAGAGGGGCGTGTGGGAACTGGAGCAGTGGTGACCGAACACGCCTGGCAGGCTGCAGAGACGGCAGAAGTCAGGAGAGTCTGGGTGTTTGGAGCACTTTTCTGTGGTCACTGGAAGTTTGGTGACTTAGAATTCCATCTCCTTTTATTCAGGAGTAATCACCCTACTTATCGCTGCAATAATCACTAATCCTATTATAAATACTCCTTAGTTGACATTTAGTAGTCCATAGACAATTGGGGCTACAGAACAGAATGAAAACATAGCACACGCTGCCAACTTAAGAACGCTACAATAACACATAAAAATAAAATAGAATTGGGGCTATTAGGGCACCTCGCCTATTTTCAAAGTATTAACCGACTTATTTCCTGACAGTCTTGCTTCGGTTAGGGGTGTGTGCTGTGGGGTGGGAGCTACACTTCCCGCTCCCAGAAGCACAGCCTAGTTTCCCTCCTCTGGAGTGCTGGCTGCATTTAGTGACTTATTTCTAAGGAAGAGAACAAAGCGGAAGCCACGGGGCACCTCTTTGGAGCCTGCATCACAAAAGGCCCTGGGTTCGCTCCTCCGTCCTCTCTCCTGCACCGCTCTGTCTGCCCTCTCTCAAACTTCCCAACGGGAAGGCGTATGGAGTGATGATGACAGCAGCGATAAAAATAATATAATTGAATTTCTCATTTCAGAGACTCTCCGGAGAGCATTCTTGTGCTAGACAGTCTGTGTGCTTCGCCGTGGGGGAGCAGTCGTTCTGTAGGCAGTGCAGAGCAGAGAGCCACGCGATGTCTGCCTTTGGATGCGCGTGGCTGGCTGCCAGCCCTGAGCACACAGCAGGGTGTGGATTTGCGGTCTGTGGATCCTCTCAGTGGCTCCATTGCACTGAAAGATGGATCTCCAAGGCATTTGTTCTGTTAATGTCATGACCCATCAATGTTAATTAAACAAGGGCCGGTGCTGTGGCCGGTGCTGTGGCACAGCAGGTTAAGGTGCCGCCTGCAACCACAGCATCCCATATGAGTCCCGCCTGCTTCACTTCCAATCCAGCTCCTGCTAATGGGCTTGGGAAAGCAGCGGAAAATGGGGCAAGTCCTTGGGCCCTGCCACCCCTGCGGGAGCCCTGGATGAAGCTCCTGACTCCTGGCTTTGGCCTGGCCCAGACCCACTGCTGTGGCCACTTGGGGAATGAACCAGTGGATTGAAGATCTCTCTCTCTCTCTCTCTCTCTCTCTCTCTCTCTGTCTCCATTTCTCACTGTAACGCTGCTTTCCAAATAAATAAATAAATCTTTAAAAAAAATCAGTTAAACAAAAAGTCTTACTGAGTAGGAAGGGTTTTAAGCTGGAAATCTCATGTGTGTGTGCGCACATTCCTAGAAGAAAATTCCCATGTGTGGTGTGGTCCCCTCTCAGGGGCAACACATGCTGGAATGCATGTCCTGACACAGCAGCTCCTCCACGTCCACCATCAGTCATCCTAGGCTGGGTTTGCCCATAGCGTGTGTGTGAGTGTGTGTGTGTGTGTGTTCTCTGAGCATGATAGTTGCCATTAACTATAAGGCTATCTGCAAAAGTCCCTCACAAGTACAGTGACCTGCACTTTTTTTTCTCAAAGATTTATTTTATTTATTTGAAAGGCAGAGTTCCAAAGAGAGAGGGAGAGACAGAGAGAAAGAGAGATTTTCCATCTGCTTGTTCACGCCCCACATGGCCACGATGGCCAGGACTGAACCAGACCAAAGCCAGGAGCTCCCGGTCTCCCCCGTGGGCCTGCACCTGTGTTTGAAGACCGCAGTAATGACCTCTAGTTTCTCTGCTTCTCCTTCATAAGCAGAATTCATCGACCCGGTGCTGGGAGGCATCACTGGTCTTAGAAAACTTCCGTCACGCTACCGCACAGCAACCCACTGTGCTGAGCTTGAAAATTATAGGAACACATGGCTGGCTCGTGCCATTAGTTGTCAAATTTCTGTGACCGGTGACTATTAGAGAAGTAGGTGGCCAGGCCCGTCTCCCCAGAATGCCAGCTTTCAAAGCACCTCCTCTCTGTACCTCCTGTCAATCACGTGTTTATGAATTTTGGGTGCCTATTTGAATTCACCACACAGGCAGATACCCAGTCAGCACATGCAGGTTGATATTCTAAATCTGTATCAGCATCCTGCTCACCATTTAACCGTACATTTTTAAAGATTTATTTATGTATTATATTGTTTGAAAGTCAGAATTACACAGACAGAGAAGAGGCAGAGAGAGAGAGAGAGAGAGAGAGAGGTTGTCCATCCACGGGTTCACTCCCCAGTTGGCCACGACGGCCAGAGCTGCACCGATCTGAAGCCAGGAGCCAGGAGCTTCTTCCGGGTCTCCCAGGCGGTGCAGGGGCCCAAGGACTTGGGCCATCTTCTACTGCTTTCCCAGGCCGTAGCAGAGAGCTGGGTAGGAAGTGGAGCAGCCGGGTCTCAAACAGGCGCCCATATGGGATGCCGGCGCTTCAGGCCAGGGCGTTAACCTGCTGCGCCACAGCGCCACAGCGCCAGCCCTAACTGTACACTTTTGAAGGTTTATACTTTTTTGGCTCTAGTGCTACTGCTAAGCTTTCGTGAGCAGCTCTGAGCCCTTGGTGCAGTTGAGGAGTTAGGGTTGAGTGACAATACAATAGTAAGAGCAGCATGCCAACATGGGTCATGGAAAAGTACCGTACAGTCCCTATTAGCTGAGGGGAACTGGAAGGCACTGAGACATGTTGTCCAGTGAAGAAAAAAATAACACAATTAAACCAGGGGTGCTTATGTTTGGATACTGAATTGTCACCAAAATGATCTTGGGGTACTGCAGCTTCCTAGGAAGAGGGGAGTGAACCAAGAGCCTGGCAGCATGGCACAGGGGCCCCACCCTGTTTTCAGAATAGAGAAGGAGGGGCTGGTGCTGTGGGGTAGTGGGCTAAGCCTCCACCTGCAGCGCCGGCATCTCATGTGGGTGCCGGTTCGAGTCCCAGCTGCTCCACTTCCAATCCAGCTCCCTGCTAATGGCCTGGGAAAGCAGTAGAAGATGGCCCAAGTACTGGCTCATGGGGTGTGTGCACATCTCCCACGGTGACAGGGCGTGCCAAAGTGCTCTGAACACACTCCTGCCACAGCAAACCCTCCCGCACTGCTCGGCGGCTGACCGGCACCAGGCTCGTCACCAAAGGGACGGTGACGCAATGATATCCACGTAGTTTCATTCTGTGTGTTCCTCGTGGGTTAGTGGGAGTGAGCCTTTCCCATTTTCTCGCCGCGAGTTGCCTCCTTGCTGCTCCACATAACTTCCCTACTGTCGTCTTTTCTTGCTGGTAGACATACAGTCCAGATTGGTCCAGGGGAGCGAGGTGTAGTGCAAATATTTTCTCCTCATTTATGCTAATTTCTCACAGGTTGAATGCGTCTTTTTTTTTTTTTTTTTTTTTTGACAGGCAGAGTGGACAGTGAGAGAGAGAGACAGACAGAAAGGTCTTCCTTTTGCCGTTGGTTCACCCTCCAATGGCCGCCACGGCTGGCGCGCTGCAGCCGGTGCACCGCACTGATCCCATGGCAGGAGCCAGGTGCTTCTCCTGGTCTCCCATGGGGTGCAGGGCCCAAGCACCTGGGCCATCCTCCACTGCACTCCCGGGCCACAGCAGAGAGCTGGCCTGGAAGAGGGGCAACCGGGACAGAATCCGGTGCTCCGACCGGGACTAGAACCCGGTGTGCCGGCGCCGCAAGGCGGAGGATTAGCCCGGTGAGCCGCGGCGCTGGCCGAATGCGTCTTTTGATCAGGAAAAGTTTTACATTTTCATGTAGTTCGATTGATTAATCTTCCCCTTTAGAGTGTGTGCTTAATATTAAGAGTCGTTCTGGCAAACTTTCAACAGCTCTGCCTATACGGCACAATGCATTTTATATGTACATACACAAATATGTCAAAATTATAAATAGGCCTAAATTATACAGCTACAACTAGCTTTAAATATTATAATTAAAATTGTATCATTAAAGTAAATATGCAAATCAATGGTTTAAAAAGAGGCTTCATGCCCGTTTGGTATTTCCTTAGCTCCAGAGCGACTGAGGTGACTGGCCGTAAGCAAACAACTGTCTGTGCTGGGGTGGTGGCCTTGGAAAAACTCAGCCTCCTTTTCCGTTCCATCCTATTTTTGTCCTTAATAGCAGGTATTTATCTCAATTTCAGATTTTAATAAAATTTTCTTTATAATCATAATCTTGAAAAGATCGAAATAGCATTACATTTCCTGTGGAACGAGACGTCAGATTCACGCCCGGCACCGTATCCTTCTTAGGTGCTTCCTACTCGAGCCCTCGGCACCGTTACACAAACTCTTATTTAACCCATTCTGTTTGTTTGCTTGTTTCCTGCTATCGACAAATATGGGAAACCGTGGAGCCCAAAGGGTCCATAGGATCTCTGCCCCTTGGGAGGAAGACAGCAGCACTCTCACCGATGCCCCCGACAGAGGACAGTGGGAGGCAGAGGGGGATATGATGGGTGAGACCCCGCGGATATCCACAAGGAGCCCCGGAGCCGAGTTCTCCAAAGGAACCGACGGGGCTTAGGACGAGGAAGGAAACAAGTGAGGAAGAGGAGCCGGCGAGTGGGGCTGCAGGCCGGACCTGTGGGGACAGCCAGGGTCACGGGTCTCCTCAGAACAAAGGCTCAGTCTGTCCTCCGTGCAGAAAGCAAACTGAGGTCTTGTGTGTGGCAGGGGGCGACTGGGACGACACCAGGGGGCGGCGGGAGTCCAGGCACAGAGCTGGGAGGACAGGTGCCAGGCAGCTCACGCCCTCAGCAGCAGGCGTCGGACTCTCCTGCCATCCGAGAGCAAGGCAGAGACCAGGAAGCACACAGAGGTCACTGGGCTGTTACGGTCGTCCACCTCTGCCCTCTGGGAGAGATTCCTTCCTCCTGCCTTTCCTTCTCCGCCCCACCGCCACCCCTCCCCGGCCCTTGAGCTCATCTCTGGATTCCTGGCTGGGCCGGGCGCTGTCCTGACTGTTCACTAGCAGCAGTTCTCGCCATGGGCGGGGAGAGCTCTTCCCGTGGAAAACGTCTCTGCTCCTGGGTCAAAGCTGGCGGTGTTTTCACAAGCATACTGTTTTTGAAACGTTCTAGTTCTTTCCGAATTTCATTGCACATCACACCACGTCACAAAGACTACACCCGTAATTCTTTTCCTGGTGGGCTTTTTACTTTGTGCCACATGTGCGTCCCTAAGACTCGTAGCAGTCCAACAGGCCAGGATCAGACCAGTGACAAAGGTTTTGGGTTTAAGCTCCGGCAGCATTCTGCTTCCCGAACCCAATTTCTGTATCAGTTATTGACCAGCCCAGCACTCAATGACTTGAGTCAGTGTCCAGTTCTTGGCTCACAATTCTCTGGGTCAGGACTCGGGTTTGGGCTGATGGCAGCAGCTCATCCCATCTCCAGTGGGGTCCGCTGGGGTGGCTCTTTGCGGGGTGAACCAGCAGATGGAAGATTTTTTTTTCTCTCTCTCCCTCTGTAATTCTGCCTTAAAAATAGATAAATCTTTATAAAAAGGGGGGGGCACTGTGTTCTTGATTCCAGGATCAGCACCTCCCAACATTTTTACTTGTCCATCACATAAAATGATGATTTCCAGAAACATGTGGTTTTTTAATGGAATTATGTAGCATTTAATTCACAGGATGAATGTGGTCTGGGAGAGTGAGTTGAAGAAGAGCCATAAGTATGCAATCAGTTACAGAAATTTAAAAAATATCTGATGATGCAAAATCACCGGATCATTTAATGTCCTAAACATTCACCCGGCTTAACCACTGGTTTGATCTTGCGGAAATTCAGTGCCTGGACTTTATCGCGTCCAACTTCCTCCTGACTGATTCATTATTTAGCAAAGTGGTTTTCTGAGTGCAGTGTCCCTGTGGTTGACATCCAGTGGGGGATGTGAGTAGCCATCAGGAATACGCACATGTGGCGAAGAATGGAAGGCAGTTTACTCTCATGTTAAAACAAAAACAAATGCCCAGATACAAACAATGAACTTTGAGTCTTGTGTGCCAAAAAGGGACAGGGAACAAGGACCCATAACTGGCTGGAGACCCGTTTCTCCTCATGGGTGGTGCTTATGTAATCCAGCTTAGGAAGTCTTACTGGCTGGCGAAGGTGGCTATAAAAGATAAGAATGATGCAAAGCGGGCTGGCGCTGTGGCATAGCGGGTAAAGTTGCTGCCTGCAGGGTCAGCATCCCATATGGGTGCTGGTTTGAGACCCAGCTGCTCCCCTTCCAATCCAGCTCTCTGCTATGGCCTGGGAAAGCAGTAGAAGATGGCCCAAGTCCTTGGGCCCCTGCACCCACGTGGGAGACCCAGACAAAGCTCCTGGCTCCTGGCTTTGGATCAGCACAGCTCCAGCAGTTGTGGCCATCTAGGGAGTGAACCAGAGGATGGAAGACCTCTCTCTCTCTCTCTCTCTCTCTCTCTACCTCTCTACCTCTCTACCTCTTCCTTTTTTTTAAAAGCTTTATTTATTTATTTATTTATTTATTTGACAGGCAGAGTAGACAGTGAGAGAGAGAGACAGAGAGAAAGGTCTTCCTTTGCCGTTGGTTCACCCTCCAATGGCCGCCACGGCCGGCACGCTGCGGTCAGCGCACCATGCTGATCCGAAGGCAGGAGCCAGGTGCTTCTCCTGGTCTCCCATGGGGTGCAGGGCCCAAGCACTTGGGCCATCCTCCACGGCACTCCCTGGCCACAGCAGAGAGCTGGCCTGGAAGAGGGGCAACCGGGACAGAATCCGGTGCTCCGACCGGGACTAGAACCCGGTGTGCCAGCGCCACTAGGCGGAGGATTAGCCTATTGAGCCGCGGCACCGGCCTCTCTGCCTCTTCCTCTCTCTGTGTGTAACTGTGACTTTCAAGTAAAATAAATAAATCTTTAAAAAAAAAAGGAAAAAAATGATGCAAAGCTATGACCAAGAAAAAGAGCGAGATTTAATCACAGCCTTATTAACCCATGACAAAGGGCCAAGAGGAGCTTTAACCATGTCTTATGCTATGAAGACAACAGCCCCAAATTTTCCTGACAGCGATTTTTTTGGAGCCAACTGTTTGGTCATTTGCCTCTAAGTGCCGGGCCCCTGATAAGGTCAGACAGCTTAAAATGTATGTGCGTGCTTACATGCTATAAATAGAAATATACTTGAGGATATATGAAAGAGCAAAGTATTTATCTCACCATGCAGTAAGGCCTTTAAAAATATTCATTATGGTGGGATGTTGTATAGTAATTTGAAAACATTAAAATAAGTGGGATGGTTGCTTTGAATTTTTGAAGAATAACACACATATAATTAACAACTTTCTTCCTCTGTATTGCACTTGCTTAGATTTTTCAGCATTAGCAAAAAGGCTACAGCTAGGAGACAACAATGTGCATACGTAATAAGAAAGAAATCATGTTGATTATTTGGGAATTATTAGGGAATTGAAGACATTCCTCTACGTTGGCCTCTGTAGTGCACAAATGACCAAAGGTCTTCAAAAATTAGGTAAACCAGCTGTGTCCTGGTTGAACACAAAACGTATAATGCGATTTTCCCAAATATGTAATGAAGGGTAGAAGATTGTTGGATATGGATTCTGACTCCAGGTAGTGGTGATGTCAACACACACACAGTGTGGATGTACAGGGGCCTCTGAATGGCACACTTCGTGGGGTCAGAATGAAGCATTTTATGTTCCACGTGGCTCGTCTCCCTGAGCCTGAAAAACCCGCGCCAGGAACCCAGAGTCTGGGGTTTGAAGGAAGAAAGGAGACGCCTGCATCGACCTTGCTGGGATTGCCCGTCTCTCTGTTTGCAAGCTGTGTGCTAATTTCTGGGCACATAGGCGTTCAGTGGGCACAATCTACAGAGAAGGGGCGATCGCTTGGACCCAGGCGGACTGACGGGCACGGAGTCTTTGGACGTTTATTTGGTCTGAGTTCACGGCTGAGCCAGCTGCAGACAGGAGCGGGCAGCTTCGAGAGCTGCTGGTGCAGCGCCCTGCAGAGCCAGCTGACCGTGAGCAGGAACGGGAGCAGCACAAGCAGTCCTTTATGCAGGCTGGAGCCTGCGGGCAGCACCCTGGCACAATCCCCCCTTCTCTGTTCCCCTGGGACATCTGTGCTCATGGGCCTTTCTGAGCCGGGTGGCTGCAGATGACAGGAAATGCGGGTGGGAGGGTGTTACAAGCAGGGTTTTCTTCAGAGAGACATTCTTGGCTACACATAACAACAGCTGCAAATAGGAAAGGTAGACAAAGCCAGGCAGGGTAGCCCCTGAGCAAATCCTTCCAATTTTACCCAAAAATGTAAGCAACTGGGCACTACTGCAGCCTTTGACCAATATTGACCAATCAGACTCGTCAACAGGAGGGGCTAAAATCGCCTGCTCTTCTTGCTTTTTCATGGTTATCATGTAGCCCAGTTGATGGGATTGGAACCCAGGCAGGGAAGGAACGTAATGGTTCTTTGGTAGAGAAGTTTCCACTCTCACCACCGCAGGACAGTGTAAGCCGGAAGGGTCTACTCCAGTGGGGGTTGGGTTACCACGCGTGTGTGCCGTGGAGGGTTGGGAGGGGGTCTAAGCACAGGATGCCGCCGCAGGGTTGTCCATAGGCTTGGAAAGCAGTGCATCTCACACTGTAACGCACATCGTGTGCGTGGATGAAACGGGGCTCTCCTCGGAGCACGGTTTCCGATTCAGCAGGCTTTGCATGGTGCTGGTGCTGCCAGCCTGAGGACCACAGCAAGCGGCAAGGCTCTGAAGGGCAGAGGGCGACAAGCTACTTGGGGGCTCTAGTAGCTCCCCCCGTCACTGGAAGCTTTAACGTGTAATTTTTGCTCTAGGATCAAACACGACACTAACCAAGCGGAGTGCTCTGAGATTGGTCAGTCCTACTCGTGGGCTAGAGCTATGGGTTTCCCTAGGAGGCCGTGCCACCTCCAGTGGGGCATTTGGAAGTGCAGATGGTGTTGCAGGTTGTCCTATGCTACTGCTAGTTGGTGCCTGGAGACCCAGGATGACAAATATCTGGGAATGTGTGGGTGAGTGCGGAACAAACAGTTGTCACACCCCAAATGCCAGGAGAACCCCCGGAGAGATGCTGAGCCACCCCCATGGAGACCAAACCCTCGGCTGATCGGTCCTCAGCATCTCTTCGAGTGGGTGGTCTGGAGCAACAGATCCTGTCTGTGTGTAGCTCAGCGTTTTAGGATTGTGGCTGCCTTTGGAATTTTCCAGTGGGAAGAATGGCACCACGCGCAGTACCGTAGCCAGATCAATTCTCCCCACAGAGGCAGAGTGCCAAGGACAGGTGTCGGGAGGAGCCTGCGCGGTGACAATTCTGAGTGTAACACCGCAGACGGGGTGTGCAGAGCCAGCATGAGGTGGCACCTTCGAATGCCACTGGTGCCCATCTCCCGCCACAGCGGTGCTGCGCCCTGTGCCAGTGCCAGACACCAGCTCCAAGGCTTCGGGACTACAAACTTCCACCCACTCCTTTTCGCAAAACGAAGAGCCCCCCGAGCCTGTAGTTATGGCCGTGATGTCAGACTGACCTCTGACCCCAACACAGAGTGTCAAACTTGGCAAGGATCATATTGGAAATTCTTATGGAAACTGTGAGCTGAGATAAAAATAGGTGACAGATAGGAGAGATAAAATAGGGAGGAAAGGGCCGGTGCCGCAGCTCACTAGGCTAATCCTCCACCTGTGGCACTGGCACCCTGGGTTCTAGTCCCAGTCAGGGCGCCGGATTCTGTCCCGGTTGCCCCTCTTCCAGTCCATCTCTCTGTGGTGGCCCGGGAGTGCAGTGGAGGATGGTCCAAGTGCTTGGGCCCTGCACCCACATGGCAGACCAGGAGAAGCACCTGGCTCCCGGTTTTAGATCAGCACAGCGTGCTGGCCGTAGCAACCATTTGGGGGGGTGAACAAACGGAAGGAAGACCTTTCTCTCTGTCTCTTTCTCTCTCTCACTGTCTAACTCTGCCTGTCAAAAAAAAAAAAAAAAAAAAAAAGGAGGAAAGAAGTGGGTTTAGGCTAGTGTTAGAAAAGGACGATGCACTTGGATTTTTGCAGATAAGGAGAGACTCAAATCTACCTAACGTGGTGGAAACGAAATCTTCCCAACTGTTGTTTGAGACATGACTGAAAGATAGAATAAGAGGTACTCCGATAAACATTCAATGCAATAAATGGAAAATACGGTTTGGCTTCTTGACTCTCCACATTAAGTTAAAGAGAGGAAGCTCCCGGAAGGGTTGGCAGGGTCACTGTGATTTCTTCTGGAAAAGATGTGCTCATGCTGGCTTGGTCTCGGGGGCTGCCAGGAAGCCGGGAAATGCCTCCGGCACCGCAGGAGAGGGGGTGCACAAGGCCAAGTCTCCAAGTCCCCCCTCCAGCGCTGCAGTGACCCCCAGGCAATGCTGTCACTCACCACACCAGCTCAGGCATTGTGACAACTTCAAAGACAAGCAAAAGGGCAATCCGATTTTTTAAAAAAAAGTTATGTAAGTGAAATAATGTGTACATAACACTCATAATCACATGTAGACCTGACCATGCTGGCGCTGGGGAGGCTGAACAGGCTTCCTGGAAGCCAGGAGGCCAGGAGCTGCTCCAGGGCCCCAGGGGAAAAGTAACACTGCCGTCCCTGGATGAGAACCGGCTGCACTGGAGCTGCCGACGATTCACGAACCAGGATCCCGTTGGACATCTGTGAATGCTCTCTTACCCACTTGCATACTCATTTCCATTAAGTTGTTCTCAGCTATACAAATCAAGGGCTCACAGGCAGGTGTGTGTGTGTGTGCACGTGCGCGCATGTGCCCTTCTGATTTACTTATCTGTAATTCACCTGCAATATTGCTTGCCAAGATTTGGATGTGCAGAGCAAATGGCATTTCCTATTTTATTCATATAAATTCTTGCCTTCCTCAAGTACTCCTTACTGCTAGCAGGAAAATAAAACCAACCAACCAAAAGAACCCAGCTCACTGGCCCATCTGATTGACCCTTCAGTTGCACGGGACGCAGTAAACAGCACTTGGACGCCCTCCAGCCCATCCTCGTGCCTGGTGGCTTCCTTCGGGGCTTGGGAATGCCTTTTCCTGCCTGGGTGCTGGGCTTCCTGCCTGCTTCTGAGCTGAGCTCTGTGGCCGGTGACTCGTGGCGACACCTGCAGGCTCGGGAACCATTCCTGGGGGACCAGGCCCCCAACAGACCCAGCTTCTCCTCCATCTCACCGGCTGAGACCCCTGTTGGAGACTCCGCAGGAGCCTCTGTGACGCTGCTTCAGCTGGGCCAGCCCAGTGCTTCAGGGCCCCCTCCCTTCCTGTGCTTCCTGGGGACACTGAGCAGCCCCGGTGCTCCTCCCGCTCTGCTCTTAGCTCCGCCCTCCCAGCCCGAGGGGGCGGGCCTTTCTTTACATCTCTCCCGGGACATCGTCCTCCCACCCCATTGAAGAAAAGGCCAAGGCCCAGCAGAGACGGACGGAAGGACTCCCGTCATCACCCGAGAGGCAGCCTTCCGAATGGCAGCTGAGCGAATCCAGCAAATGCACAGACTTCAAGCTTCTATGATGGCGAAGAGGCACAGGCCGGGTCCGGACCCAGGAAACACATCCCCTGACTGCTTCCAGATGGGAAAAGCTGCATGTGGCTCGCAGGCAAAACACACTGCTTCTGCATTTGTAAACTCATGCCTTCGTTCAACTGTTTTTGTAGAGTCTTAGGAATCAAAAACAGGATAAGCAGCCAATTGTGACTGTCTGTAATTGAGTAGCTGTAACGGATAAAGAGAACCAGTACAAGGAGAGTTTCTACTGAGCCCCAGATCAGGTAGGCATCATACTGAGTCCTAGCTGTACCGGTTATACACATTATTTCACTTACATCATACAGTCCTAGCTGTCTACGCCTGCACAGCTAGAAGGCTGGCTGTCGCTGTACACGCTTTGGCATTGGCCCCTTGTGTTCCTGCCCTCTCTTCACCCTCACACAACCAATTTATGATGACCCTCAACAAAGAAAATGAGGAGCTGAGTGTCAGGGCATGTGACGCGCATTCTAGGCCACACTGTAACTCCCAGAGCTCTGAGTCAGCAGTCCACTGGCTTCGCCTTCGTACTCCTGACAGCTGTTTATTTCTTTCAGTGTAATTTCAGAGAAAAATATCCGGAAGGGATTCACTGCCCTAGATCTATCAGAAAACATATGTAAGATGGTCTGTAATTTTACAGCACGGAAATCTAACGCCAAATAATCACATCCTAAAACAGTTACAATTTCGGTAATAATTCGTCTTAAATTAGACAAGGAGGTGTGTAAACACACTGCTGATACTTCATGAAATGACACTCGGGACACTTGAAGCTGAGACGTTTCGCCAGTGCTACTTCAAGGCCATCAGAGAACCAGAGTGTGAAAGAACCTTGCAAGTCTGTCCCACTGAGGCCCTGCTTTCCAAGTCTAGAACACAGGCTGCTGATTGATGTGTGGCAGGTGCGTGGGGTGCGTGGGGCTGCTGGCCTGGAAGCGTGCAGGTTACCAGTGGAGAGACAACGAGGGACCCCAGGCCAAACCACGAGTGCCTGCTTGTCTCAGATTTTTTTTTTTTGACAGGCAGAGTGGACAGTGAGAGAGAGAGACAGAAAGAAAGGTCTTCCTTTTGCCATTGGTTCACCCTCCAATGGCCACCGCGGCCGGTGCGCTGTGGCCGGTGCACCGCGCTGATATGATGGCAGGAGCCAGGTGCTTCTCCTGGTCTCCCATGGGGTGTAGGACCCAAGCACCTGGGCCATCCTCCACTGTACTCCCTGGCCACAGCAGAGAGCTGGCCTGGAAGAGGGGCAACCAGGACAGAATCTGGCGCCCCGACCGGGACTAGAACCTGGTGTGCCAGTGCCGCAAGGCGGAGGATTAGGCTATTGAGCCACGGCACCGGCCGCTTGTCTCAGATTGAAGCAGGAGCAAGAGGTCGGCGGGGGCTGGCAGGGCCCTCTAGGCAACATCAGCCCGCAAGCCAGCGGCTGCGGGAGAGGGAGAGAGCACAGCCAGCCGCTCGAGTCCACGCGGTCACTCCGACTGCCTGCTGACATCAGCTCTGCCTCCCTGCGGGGGTCAGAGTCAGAGCAGAGCAGCAGCTGAGAAAATAACGAAACCAAAGCAGCCCCAAAACTAACAGAAGAATTAAAACTGGAAAATAGCTACTTAGTCCAAAAGAAGACAGTAAAGGAAAAACTGTCATGAAACTAACCAAAAATCATGAGACAAAGGCAATAACATCAGAACGACAGACACAATTTCAACCTCATACATAACGACATGGATGTGAGCGAAATGAAAGGTAGCGATTGTCAGACCGGATTTAAGACAACAGATCTAACTCTATGCTGTCTACAAAAGACACACGTTAGATTCAGAGATTGGAAGTAAAAGAACTGGAGTGGCTGTGCTAATACCAGACAAAATAAACATCAAGACCAAAAAGTAGCCGGGACTGAAGTTTTTCAAAGAATTGTCAGTGCCTAGTTTACATTAGGGACTCCCTCTCTGACTTGGACAGTACTGTGGCTGGATGCCTACATGTAACCCAGTGTCGTGTACCCCTGTTACAGCCCCACAGAGAAACCACAGCCTAAATGCCCCGGCTCTGACTGCCCCTGGCTCCCCATCGGCCCCTCGGCCTCCATCGTCTTCCTCTTGAAGGATGCTCTTCTACCTGAGACCTCCCAGGCATTGAACAGCACTCTCTTGCTTCCTCCTGTCCATCATCCCCTCATAACCACCATTCTGTTGTCTGCTTCTGCACCTTCGACCGATGCTTCCCGTTGGAAGAATCATGTGGTCTTTGTCTTTCTATGCCTGGATCATTTCATTTAACACCATGTCCTCCAGGGTCATCCATATGTTCACGATGACAGGATTCTTTCTTAAGGTTGACCGGTACTTCCCTGGTGGACGTATCCTATACTTTCTTCATCCATTCACGCATCTAGAACATTGGGGTTGCTTCCATATCTTGGCTGCTCTGAATAATGCCACTGTGAACGTGAGAGAGCCTATATCTCTTTGGGTGGAAGTGCTGTATCACAGTCTACTTCTACTTTTAATTTTTTAGAGAATCTCCTCATTGTTTTCCATAGCAGCTGAACCATTTTACATCCCCAACAACAGTGTACAGTGTCCAACTTCGTCCTCTTTTACTTACAATATTAGTAATTTGCAATTTATCTTTTTTATTGGTAGTTTGGCTAATGATTAATCAATTATATTATTCTTTTCAAATAACAATTTTTGATTTTGTTGATTTTCTTTATTAAATTTGTTTTCAACCTCATTGTTTACGCACAGTTATTTACTGCTCTGTTTCTTTTGCTTACTTTGGAATTAATTTAGTCTTCTTTTCTGGTGGAATCTCAGATTAGTGGTTTCTCATCTCTTTATTTCTTTTCTAAAAATGCACTCAAGTTTATCCATTTCCCTCTAATCATAATTTTGCTGTCTTCCTCAAATATTGATTAGTTGTATTTTTATTTTCATTTAGTTCAAAATATTGGAACTTGAATTTTCATTCACTTATTTACTTATTGGCATTTTCTTAAAATTTCTTCTATGACCTATGTATTATTTAGAATTTCATTGTTTAATCTCCAAATACTTTGGAATTTCCCAATTATCTTTCTTATTAAAACTATTTGAGCCCATAGTATTCTGGGAGAATTCTGTGGACTGAACAAGTGTGTACCCCTAAAATTCATGTGTTGAAGCCTCAACTCCTGATGTGAGAATATTTAAAGATAGGGTCTTTTTTTTTTTTTTTTTTTTTGACAGGCAGAGTGGACAGTGAGAGGGAGAGAGACAGAGAGAAAGGTCTTCCTTTGCCATTGGTTCACCCTCCAATGGCCGCCGCAGGCAGTGCGCTGTGGCCAGCGCACCGCGCTGATCCGAAGGCAGGAGCCAGGTGCTTCTCCTGGTCTCCCATGGGGTGCAGGGCCCAAGCACCTGGGCCATCCTCCACTGCACTCCCGGGCCATAACAGAGAGCTGGCCTGGAAGAGGGGCAACCGGGACAGAATCCGGTGCCCCGACCGGGACTAGAACCTGGTGTGCCGGTGCCGCTAGGTGGAGGATTAGCCTATTGAGCCACGGTGCCAGCTTAAGATAGGGTCTTTATGGAGGTAAGTAATGTTAAAAGAGAGAAAACACTGGGTCCGATCCCTGATCTGATAGGGCTGGACTCCTCAACATATCATAGTTGTAAGTCCCAGACTGATGACTCCAACGTTTCTGCCTCTTCTGAGTCTCGTTCTATGCTTGCATTGGCTCTTCACACAGTTATTTCCACTGTTTAGTTTAGCATGCCTTACAGCTTTTGCTGAAAGCTGAAATATTATGTATCAGGCAAAGGGAATCGAGGTGCTTAGGTATTTAGTGTGAGGGTTCCTATTTATCCGGCTAATAATTGGGCTGTGTGTACTGTTCATGGTAGCTGTAGTGATGAGACTAAATGTTTTTCTAGTCTTTCTGTTCATATCTCCTCTCTTGTCTCTGGGGCTCTGTAGAGACGTCTTCATAGACAGCTGTCTCAGAGGTAATCCCTGTTCCTAGACAGGAGCCCTCTGGATGTGGTGACGACGGGCAGCGGGGCGGGACGCATTCACTCTATTATCCTGTGAGTAGCTCTTCTAGAAATCTGTTTCCTGGGCTGTGACATCACAAGTATTTCTGTTTCCCTCACTCCTTAAGGCGAGAAAGGAAGACCAGAGTGGACTGGCACTGGACTTTTCCTGTATCTCATACCAGTCAGGCTCTTGTAAAACCCATATCCGTTAAGCTCTGATGTGATGGTTTCCCTCGAGGTTCGCCCTTTGTTAAGGGAAATAGGATGCGCTAAGCGTATTCTGGCGTGGCCACTTTTTCCTTCTCTCTGCCAGAAGCATGAGGACATTGTTATCATAACTTCATCCTGAGACACTAGGGGGCTCCTGGAAGTAGAATTCATGCGTTATGGTCTCTTTGAAGGCTAAGGACCAATGGGTTTTCAAAAATCTCCCAAGTGAGTCGCACTCACTCTCCACCAGTCAGTTTCTCTCTGTGTTTTCCTCTTAGCTGCTTCCTCCCTCTGAAGCTTCTGCTCTCAATAAAGAAGGAATCTCTTTCTTTTTCTGTCTCTCCGGTCAGTGGGGGTGCTCCAGAGAGACGGGACAAACAGGAGACACGTGTACAAGAGAAGCTTTATGAGGGGACCTGGCACACGTGGCTATGGAGGTTGAGAGGTCCCAGAACACTCCGGCTGCTGGGAGCTTGTCTCTGTCCAAGCCTGAGATCCAACGGTTTTCTTCTCAGCAGGAAGCTGAAAATCTGGGAACCCAGGGGATCTTGGGTGCAAGCCCTGGAATCCAAAGGCCAGAGAGCTGGGAGTTCTGATGTCCATGGACCAGAGAAGAACACGTTCCAGCCCCCACAGAGAAAATGGCAGCCCTTCCCTCTGCCTGTTTGCTCTATGGTGCACTGCATGGTACCCAACTATGCAGAGAGCAGACCACCCCACTAGTCTACTGGCCCAAACATCAGCCTCCTGTGACTAACTGGCCAGCATCTGGACAGTGCAGGGGCCGGAAGGGAAGATTCCTGAAGACGGAGATCAAGCTTGTCATAGTGGGCTGCTGGGACATCGAGGGCACGATGCTGGCCTCTGGTGAGGGCCTTCTTGCTGCATCGTAGCATGAGGGAGGGCACACATGGTGGGGGAGACAGAGCAAGCGTGCTGGCTCTTAGAAAGTCAGTAGCCCAGTCACGGGGGTCCAACCCTGATGACTTCATCTAACGCTACCTCCCTCCCAAAGGCCCCGCCTCCAAATCCCACCAACAGAAGATTCAGTCTCCGACACATGATCTTTGTGGCACATTCAAACCACAGCCTGAGCGTCTCCAAAGGGAGAAACCCCCAGTGTCTGAGGCTCCCGCTATCCCTGAAGACTCTGGGCAGCACATGTCCATTAGTGACCTCTTCACACCGGGAACTTTTCTTATCGTGCTTCCAACAGATTTTTCTAAAAAATTCAGTTGCTAAGATGAGTGTAGAGTTCACGTTGGTGTGAGGAGTTGACCTCAATTAAAAGTTGAGGGGGGAAAAAAAAACCAAAAAACATGAACAATAACATCCTTGGGTTTAAATTTATGTACAACGCTTCAGTGGCATTGACGAACGTGCCATTTGCATATCCGCTGGGCACTGCCCACATTCTTTCTGTCTTCTCGGGGCTGGGCATACCATGACGCCGCGGTCATGTTGTGTTCTAATCTTGGGTTCATTTTTAGACCCTAAAACACAACATGGAACTCAGGAAGTGTGAATTTACTTGAACCAAACTGAAAAAAGGTTTTCTCAACCTCTGCAAGATGAAGCTGCAGAATTCACAACAGTTTTAATTATAACACACTAGATAAATACAATAAGCGGCTCTCTGCTCTGAGGTTGAAATCTCTATTTTTATCTCCAAGCAAACAGTGGGCTGCAGGGGAAAGTCACTACATTATGAGTGGTTATTGGATCTCTGAGCATCAACAGCTTCTGTGTCATTATATTGCTTTGTGTGTTAAAGAAAATCATTATCCAGAGATACAAACCTAGAAAAACATTTTCAGGTTTTAGAAGAAATGCTTTTTCCCCCAGGCGAAAAGACTAAGCACATAAACACCACTGTTACACAATAACTTGAAAGCATAATGCTTCCCTTGACGCTCAGGAAAGCCCTGGAGAGATGAGGGTAGAACTCTGCCTTTCCCGCCCTCTGCTTTCCAGGGCCTTGAAACGTGGGCCAGGAAAAGCACGGTTTCTCTAGTTACTGCTACAACCAGGATACACAGGAAGAGCTCTGGGGTTGCCAGAGAGAACATTCTAGAACTTCTTGTTCAGGGCGCTGGTGGGCTGCAGCATGGGGGACGGCCCTGAGACCCTGCGTGTACCATGCAGGGCAGTTTCAGCCGGCACGGTAAGTCCTCTCTGCTTCACCTTACATGGAAACCATAACCCGAAATAACCCGCTGATGTAACTAATTATTTTCCCGTTGTTTTGTCTCTCTAACAAATCAGAAACATCGTCATGACCAATCTGTTCTTTGCGTTGTTGTTTCTGCTTCCTTAGGCTCCTTTCTGTCTATAAAGCCAAACTCCTCTGCTCAGCTCACTGGAATGTTTCTCCTTCTTCTTATTAAATTGTTCATTTAGATTTATTTTTATTTATATTAGCTGAACAAATTTCATGTGTTTCATATGTACAGATTTAAGAGCATAAGATTCTTCTCACACTATCCTTCCTCCCACCCTCTCTCCTCTTTCCTTTCTTACCTTTTCCTTAAATTTTCACAATGACATATTCTCGGTTCATTTTAGAATCCCAAGCTTAGGCTTCCACCAAATAAAGAATTGAGCAAGTAGTAAGTAGAAAAACCACTGTGAAATACTTATTCTATTTTATGGAATGAAATGTTGCCCAGTTCTAGAATCAAAAAGAAGACCAATTTATAACTAAATTGCTATAATATTGTCCTTTGACAGGATATTTAAACCCAAGTGCTGGGCTTAGAGTTTTAAATATTTATTTATTTATTTAAGAGGTAGATTTACAGACAGGGAGGAAGACAGAGAGAGAGAGGTCTTCCATTCACTGGTTCACTCCCCCAAATGGCCGCAATGGCTGGATCTGGGCCAATCTGAAGCCAGAAGCCAGGAGCTTATTCCGGTCTCCCACATGGGTGCAGGGGCCCAAGCACTTGGGCCATCTTGCACTGCTTCCTCAGGCCATAGCAGAGAGCTGGATGGGAAGAGGAGCAGCCAGGACTTGAACAGGAGCCCATATGGAATGCCGGTGCTGCAGGCGGAGGCTTAACCTACTATACCACAGTGCCGGTCCCTGGGCTTGGAATTTTAAAGAGCAATGGTGTCAGCTGGCTGCATGGCATATGGGTCTGTGTAACTCCTTTGGTAAAACCCTGCTAACATTAGGGACAGATGACGCTCTGCTAACATTAGGGACAGATGACGCTCTGCTAACATTAGGGACAGGTGAGGGCCCTGTTAACATTAGGGACAAGTGAGGGCCCTGCTAGCATTAGGGACAGGGGAGGCTCTGCTACCATTAGGGACATATGACACTCTGCTAACATTAGGGACAGGTGAGGCCCTGCTAACATTAGGGACAGGTGAGGCCCTGCTAACATTAGGGACAGGGGAGGCTCTGCTACCATTAGGGACAGATGACGCTCTGCTAACATTAGGGACAGGTGAGGGCCCTGCTAACATTAGGGACAGGCGAGGCCCAGCTAACATTAGGGACAGGTGAGGCCCTGTTAACATTAGGGACAGGCAAGGGCCCTGCTAACTTTAGGGACAGGTGAGGCTCTGCTAACATTAGCGACAGGTGAGGCTCTGCTAACATTAGCGACAGGTGAGGCTCTGTTAACATTAGGGACAGGTGAGGGCCCTGCTAGCATTAGGGACAGGTGAGGGCCCTGCTAGCATTAGGGACAGGTGAGGGCTATGCTTGCTGCGCTCCCTCTGCAGACTCGTGGCCATAGGTCGCACTCTGGCCTGTGTCATGGGTCACCTGGACCTTGGTCTCCGGTTCTGGAGGCAACCAATCCCCTTTCCTGCCCAGGCCAGGGCCCTCAGGACCTCGCTGCCTGCCTGTGACTCTCTCAGGCAGGTCCAGGGCTTTTCCTAGCTGAGGGCTGCAGGGCAGGATGAACCATAAGAGGGGCCGTGTCTGCATCCATCTTTGTCCCGGAAAGGACCATTTCATACCCTCCAGTTCAATACTGGTGTAGAAACAACCTGCTTTGTTGCCCAACAGAGGGGGCAGATCATTCCTCCATCAAAGCACGCTGTCCTGAGCAAAATGCTATCTGCCCTCTCCACTCACACTCCCACCCTGCAGAAACACACACGGATCAGTCACACGTGGCTCATGACACGCACAATCCAGACCATGCATGGCTCAGTCACATGTGGATCATGACACACAATTCAGAAACACGCATGGCTCAGTCCCACGTGGCGCAGTCACGCACAATCCAGACCATGCATGGCTCAGTCCCACGTGGCGCAGTCACACACAATCCAGACCATGCATGGCTCAGTCCCACGTGGCGCAGTCACACACAATCCAGACCATGCATGGCTCAGTCACATGTGGCTCATGATACACAATTCAGAAACACGCATGGCTCAGTCCCACGTGGCACAGTCACGCACAATCCAGACCATGCATGGCTCAGTCACATGTGGCTCATGATACACAATTCAGAAACACGCATGGCTCAGTCCCACGTGGCACAGTCACGCACAATCCAGACCATGCATGGCTCAGTCACATGTGGCTCATGATACACAATTCAGAAACACGCATGGCTCAGTCCCACGTGGCGCAGTCACACACAATCCAGACCATGCATGGCTCAGTCCCACGTGGCGCAGTCACACACAATCCAGACCATGCATGGCTCAGTCCCACGTGGCGCAGTCACGCACAATCCAGACCATGCATGGCTCAGTCCCACGTGGCGCAGTCACACACAATCCAGACCATGCATGGCTCAGTCCCACGTGGCGCAGTCACGCACAATCCAGACCATGCATGGCTCAGTCCCACGTGGCGCAGTCACACAATCCAGACCATGCATGGCTCAGTCCCACGTGGCGCAGTCACGCACAATCCAGACCATGCATGGCTCAGTCCCACGTGGCGCAGTCACGCACAATCCAGACCATGCATGGCTCAGTCCCACGTGGCGCAGTCACACACAATCCAGACCATGCATGGCTCAGTCCCACGTGGCGCAGTCATGCACAATCCAGACCATGCATGGCTCAGTCCCACGTGGCGCAGTCACACACAATCCAGACCATGCATGGCTCAGTCCCACGTGGCGCAGTCATGCACAATCCAGACCATGCATGGCTCAGTCCCACGTGGCGCAGTCACGCACAATCCAGACCATGCATGGCTCAGTCCCACGTGGCGCAGTCACACACAATCCAGACCATGCATGGCTCAGTCCCACGTGGCGCAGTCACACACAATCCAGACCATGCATGGCTCAGTCCCACGTGGCGCAGTCACACACAATCCAGACCATGCATGGCTCAGTCCCACGTGGCGCAGTCATGCACAATCCAGACCATGCATGGCTCAGTCCCACGTGGCGCAGTCACACACAATCCAGACCATGCATGGCTCAGTCCCACGTGGCGCAGTCATGCACAATCCAGACCATGCATGGCTCAGTCCCACGTGGCGCAGTCACGCACAATCCAGACCATGCATGGCTCAGTCCCACGTGGCGCAGTCACACCCACTGCTCAGTGACATGCGCAGGTCACTGGAATGCACAGTCCCAGTCCTGTCTTCCCAGCATGGAACAGTGAACACTCCTGCCACCCCTGGACAGCCCCGCGTCCTCTCAGCTTCATTCTGCCCCTGGGTCTCTCTGCTTCAACTGGGCTTCTCGGAGCGCACAATGACACAAAGAACAGGGAACACCTCCCTGCCCAGTTAAGTAATAAGTTACCATTCCCTCCATTTTCTCTTACTAAAAGATGTACTAGCTTTCCGTGAAGTTAGAACTTCTTCCTGGCTGCATAAAGCCGCGAGAGCAATGCTGTGTCCTCCGGAAACAGCCTGCTGGAGCTGGGATGACTGAGGACTTTGTTCACTGTCTCAGAAGTCATTCGGGTTTCTGCTGGTGAATCCACTTCTTATTTCTTTCTCTTTTTTTAAGATTTATTTATTTATTTGAAAGGCAGGGTGACAGAGAGGCAGAGAGAGAGGTCTTCCATTCACTGGTTCACTCCCCAGATGGCTGCAACGGCCGGAGCTGTGCTGATTCGAAGCCAGGAGCCAGGAGCTTCTTCCACGTCTCTTATGGGGTGTACAGGGGCCCAAGGACTTGGGCCATCTTCTACTGCCTTCCCAGGCCACAGCAGAGAGCTGGATTGGAAGTGGAGCAGCCAGGACTCAAACCAGCACCCATATGGGATGCCGGCACTGCAGGCGGCAGCTTTACCTGCTACACCACAGCACCAGCCCCACCACTTCTTCTTGATAATGAGCTGCAGCAAACAGTTTGCCAGAGACACGGGCTGTGCACATCGCATGAGCGTGCGGCGCTTCCCCCTCACCAGTTCTGGCCCAGCTTGCAGAGGCTCCAAGACCGGCTGAGCTCAGGCGGAGGAGCCAGCCCACGGGGAGAGTTCTGGGGTTTGCGCTCCCTCTCACTGGCAGGGAGGCGCTGGGCCAGGGCTGGGTGATCGGCAATTTCAGGGCCGACTCGACTGGACTGGGGAATACCCAGAAACCTGGCGAAGCACTGGGCTTCAGACTCCAGGATTCACCCCAGCACCACTCCCCACCCCCGGCTCCAAACACGCTCACACCCTGGGCCTTTGGCCTTGGACAGAGTTAGGCTGCTGGCTTCCTGGTCTGAGGCCTTCAAACTCAGACACAGTCATGCTACCATGCACCTATCCTAGGGCGCTGCAGTGTGAATGTCCCACCAAAGCTGGGGCTGTCTAAGAGGGCAGAGGGCCGGTGTCCTGGTGGAGCCGGTTAAGCCGCCTTCAGTGCCAGCAGCCCAAAGGAGTGCCAGGTCGCGTCCTAGCTGCCCCACTTCCAGACCAGCTCCCTGTTAATGTGGCAAGGAAGGCAGCAGAAGACGGCTCAAGTGCCTGGGCCCCTGCCTCCCTGTGGGAGACCTGGGAGAAGCTCCTGGGTCCTGGCTTCTGATTTTGGCCTGGCCCAACCCTGGCCATTGCAGCCATTTGGGGGAGTGAACCAGCCAGTGGAAGATCTCCTTGTGTGTGTGTGTTTGTGTGTGTGTGTGTGTCTGAAACTCTGCCTTTCAAAGAAATGAAATTTCTTTAAAAAAAAAAAAAAAAAAGAGGGTAGAAACTTCATCCAGCTGTGGTGTTTGGAGAGGTGATGAGGATGAAACAAGCCATAAGGGTTGTGCCCTAACCCAAGGACATGGTGGCGTTGTAAGAAGAGCAGAGGCCTGAGCTGGGACTCGGTGTCCCACACATGAGGCCCCGCACCGCCCTGAGACTCTGCGGAGAATCCTCACCCAACAAGAATGACCTCAGCAGAGGTGGCCCCTTGGTCTTGACCTTGTTGGTCTTCACAATCATGAATCACAAAGCAGCATAAACCTTTGCTCTTTGGAAAGTCACTCCATCTGGTCCCCAGTCTGAGACGCTGGCTCTGCAGCCTGCACCTGGCCTGTCGCGGGGCGTCCCAGCCCCCACAGCGGTGGGAGTCATTCCCCTCCCACCTGTCTCCAAGACCACGCAGATCCTGTTAGTCCTGTTTCTCCGAAGAACCCTGGAGAACATTCGTGGGTTCCAGAAATGCATACGTACAACACAATAGGAAGACAATGAGCAAAGAAACGGGGATAGAAGAGAAGAATTACAGGAAGAAGTTAAGGTGAGTCCATTTTTCGTTTCCCCTATTTGTATTTGGAGTTTCTGTCTTTTCTTACTGAGTTGCAGTAGCTCCTCACCTACGGTAGGTCTGTGTTCTGCAATACACTAGCCAACAAGGCCCTGTGGCTTCTAGCATTAAAATTCGAGTTAAGTAGAATTAAAAAACCAGCTCTTCTTTGGGGCCGGAGCTGTGGCGCAGTAGGTTAATCCTCCACCTGCAGCGCCGACATCTCATGTGGGTGCCGGTTCCAGTCCCAGCTGTTCCTCTTCCAATCCAGCTCTCTGCTATGGCCTGGGAAAGCAGTGGAGGATGGCCCAAGTCCTTGGGCCCCTGCACCCACATGGGAGACCGGAAAGAAGCATCTGGTTCCTGGCTTCAGATCAGAGCAGCTCCAGCCATTGTGGCCATCTGGGGAGTGAACCAGCGGACGGAAGACCTTTCTCTCTCTTTCTCTACCTCTCACTGTCTGTAACTCTACCTCTCAAATAAATAAATAAAATCTTCAAAAAAAAAAAAAAAAGCCAGTTCTGTCATCTTGGCCACATTACTGGGGCTCAGGAGCCACGTGTGGCCAGTGTCCATGCTTTGTCATTTCCATCACCACAGCCAATACTCTTCTGTTCAGTTCTGTTCAGTTCCCTAATCCCTTGTCAACTTTATTCATTTCAGATACCTTCTTACAGAATGCCGCTTTCTGCTAACCTTGACTATGATGACATCACTGAATAGAAATGGTCACTCCCATCACGGCTTTCCCTGCGATTCGTGCTTGGGAGACTGTTATAAGAGATCTCCCTGAGGGCTCAACGACATTGCCCCTCACCTCTCTGTAGGTGCTTTGTGTGTCACTCTTCACATCGAATCCCAAAGGACTTTGCCTTTCAAAGAAAAAAAGCCCTGTGAGATCAGGGTGCAGTGCTGTGCTCTTACCAGAATGTGGTCCCCAATGCCTCGGGTGCTGGGGACTCCATCCTCACACCCATCCGCTGCTGGGATTTGGAAGTGGGGCCTTTGAGAGGGATGAGGACGGGAGAGTGGCGTCTCCAGGATGGGATTAGCAGCTTTATAAGAGGGGGAGACACCTGAGCTGGCTCATCCGCCCTCCTCCCACCGTGTCACGACACCCAAGCCGACCAGCAGCAGGAACCAGCACCTTGGCCAGCACCTGCCACGCTCTGGAATGAGAGGAAATATGCCTCTGTTCTCTGTGGATGGCCCAGTCTCCAGTCTTCAGGTATAGCAGTGGAAACTGGACCGAGACAAGCTGTTCCACAGTGCCTTATACCTCTCGCTTTTCCCCACTGCTCTGGGACGCTGCCACCTGCTAGGCCCCACCCCAAGTCTGCGTAGGGCAGCTCAGGGGCTCGCACGAGGTGGCACCCACCTCTCTGTGTCTCCTCTGCCAGAACCAGGTCGTGGACTGCTGTGGTCTGCGATGTGCTGCCACGTGGCGGTGCGGGGGGGAGGCTTCCCTCCCTTGCTTTTCTTTTGCCAAATCGTCCTAGCTCTGCCTGGACCTCACTTCCCTAGCTGCATTTTAAATCTGTTTTTTGAGCACATAGAGGAAATCAGCTCTCACTAAGAAAACACTTTAACTGAAAAATGTAAATGAATGCGGCAAGCCCCGTGATCCGCTTTGAACCTAGGAGTGAAACTCCAAGCGTTAGCCGTGAGTGAAAATCCATCCCACGGAGTTTCGATTGGTCTGGGGCACCCGTGAATGCTCATCTCCAAAGTGCTTTGCCTCTGGAAGCCACTAAGGCAGGCACTGCGTTGCCATGGTAACGGTTACTTTTAGTTAGTACTTTTTATAGATTAAAGTGCTACACCCTGGAATCTGTCCGTGTAAAAGCATAAATCTTAAGACAGTATGGTGCTCCATTTAATGTAGATATCTAATGGAATAGTCAGACTAACTGACCAGAAATGGAAAGTTTTCAGCATTTATATTCAAAACAGATATGCAGTATTCCCAGAAATATAACATTTTTGTTAAATATGCTTGCAAAATCCAAGTTAACCATTTTTTCATCAATTTATATTTTAAATAATTAATCAATTATGGCATATGCATATATATATATATACAGTGACAGAAGGTTGCATCCATCATTTTAACTTTTTTATTTTTAAAAAAGATTTATTTACTTATTTGAGAGGCAGAGTTATAGATAGAGAGAGGGAGAGACAGAGAAAGAGGTCTTCCATCTGCTGGTTCACTCCCCAAATGGCTGCAATGGCTAGAGCTGGGCTCATTCGAAGCCAGGAGCCAGGAGCTTCTTGTGGGTTTCCTACAAAGACTTGGGCCGTCTTCTACTCTTTCCCAGGCAACTAGCAGGGAGCTGGATTGGAAGAGGAGCCGCCAAGACACAAACCAGCATCCATACAGGATGCCGGCACCATGGGTGGAGGCTTCATCTACTACGCCACAGCACTGGGTTTTTTTAATTTTATTTTCTATCCTTGAGGAAAATCTCCAGTTATTTTGGAGAATTCAAAAGACTTGGAAAGGCATCAACATGGTGGTACAGTGGGTTAAGCCACCACTTAGAGTGCTGGTAGCCCATACTGGAGAGCCGGTTCAAGTCCCCACTGCTCTGCTTCTGATCCAGCTCCCTGCTAATGCGCCTCTCAAAGCAGCAGAAGATGGTCTAAGTGTTTGGGCCCCTGCACCCATGTGGAGACCCAGATGGAGTTCTGAGCTCCTGGTTCCTGTCTGCCCAGACCTGGATGTTACAGCCATTTGAGGAGTGAACCAGCAGATGGAAGATCTCCCTCTCTCTGTCTCTGTCATTCTACCTTTCAAATCATAAGTATATTTTTATAAAAATAAAAGACTTGGGGGACACGATGTCTCCCCATCACGGGAGTGAATGTCAGGCGAGCCCTGGGTGGAAGGGAGCCTGTGAGCCTGGCCTCGGCTGTTGGCTCTGATCTGTGTTAACTGCGTTGCCTTAAGCCTCCGTTTTCTCAGCCGTAAGACAGGCGTCATCAAAGCAACTCTCCACGCAGCACTTGTAAAAACCAAACACATCTTCAGCAAGTGGAGTGGCATCTGTGACTTTAAAAAGTGACGGCACAATGGTCTCAAGTCAACATTACAGAGAGAGGGAGTGAACGATACCATGCACACCAGAGCGGAGCCTACTCTACGGCAGGTGGTGTCGGTAGACGCAAGGCCTCAGAGATGGGGGCTGGGCACAGCTTCCACACCCATGGGAGAAGCCCTCAGGACAGTGCTCAGCAGGGCAGTGGGGCTGGGCGGAGGGGTCAGGGGCCGGTAGGGTTGGGGGGGGACAATGGGGCAACAGTGGGAGGACGCAACAGTGGCTTGAGAGCTGCTTTACACAGAGGGTGACATGGTGACAAGAAGTGTTTCACAAGGAAGGTCTGGCAAACTAAGAGATGCGTGGAGACAAGCATGAGGACAGCGTGTGTCCCTGGTCTGAATCCAGGAAAAGACGCAAAGAGTAAAGATGGAGATATAGGGGCCAGCACCGTGGTGCAGTGGGTTAAAACCCCGGCTTGTAGTGCTGGCATCCCATATGGGCGCTGGTTCAAGCCCTGCCTGATCCACTTCTGATCCAGCTCTCTGCTGTGGCCTGGGAAAGCAGTAGAAGATGGCCCAAGTCCTTGGGCCCCCGCACCCACATGGGAGACCAGGAGGAAGCACCTGTCTCCTGGCTTTGGATCGGCGCAACGCGCTGGCCATAGCGGCCATTTGGGGGGTGAACCAACAGAAGGAAGACCTTTCTCTCTCTCTCTCTCTCTCTCTCTCACTGTCTAACTCTATGTGTCAAATAAAAAAATCTTAAAAAAAAAGAAAATGCATTGATAAATATTGTTTCACTGGACTCCCACAAGGGCTCTGTGAGGCAGAACAGGTAGATGTTACATCCTTGTTCAAAACAGAAATAACCCATTTCTAGGGTTAAAGCAAACCATTTTTTAGACCTTATTCTGTCTCAAAACAAACAAGAAGTTTAAGTGACTGCTTTCACCTGCAAGGGTCAAGCCCATGCTCAAGGTCAGTCTCCTCAGTGCTTCTGGAATTTTCTGCAACCACCTGAAGGGGTCCCCTGGAGCCCACAAGGACACACCCAGTGGCCAGTGGTCTAAGTGATGACTCAGTTATTGTGCAAATGTGTGCAAGGGAGTTAAGACGACTTGTCCTGCACAGGCCAACAGGGGCTGCCTACTGTCCCCAGACCACCCTCCCCGAGCTCTCACATGGCTGAAATGGCTCTGCGTGTGGTCTTGGATGCACAGCTCACCTCACACTCACCATGACCACACTGAGCTCACTGCCTGGGTCCCGACTTGCAGCCCAAGGGGCTACTTTGGTCCCTGTCCCCTTGTGGGGTAGGCAGCTTCCCACCCAGCTCTCAGTGAGCTCTGCCTTTCAGGATTCCTGCCCTTGTCCCCTCTCCTCGCGTGGACGGGCTGCCAACTCGAATTCAATGAATAAAATCCAAGAGCGTCACTTTTGAGAGCAGGTTCTAAAAGTCAGTGGCCGCCATCTTTTTCATACACTTTCTTCTTCTGACGACTCTCACGGACTTTGTCAGCAAAGCCAGCTGGGGAGACTCCCTTGGCAAGAAACTGGAGCTAGCCTCCAGCCAGTTGCCTGGGGTGGGCGTTGTAGGGCAGAAGGTTAAGCCTCTGCTCGGGACACCTGCTCCCCATATTGGAGTGGCTGCTTCCTCTGTGTCCTGGTCTGGATTCCTAGTCCTGTGCCCGAATGCTGGGTGTCTTAGCTAATCCCATCAGCAAATGTTGTATTGCTATTGCATTTGATGGCTGCCCTGTTGACGAGTCAAAACAGACTTGGCAGCCCTGCAGACAATCCAGTTCTGTCCCCCACGCAATATAAAGCCAGGGCCTGAGTTGCCAAATTTGGGCCCCAGCCAGCTCCCACTGCCCCACTCCGGCCTGGGGCTCCCTCACTGCTCTTCCTGACCTTCCCACTTCCAGCTCCCACACCTCCCCTTCCTGGGAGGCGGGAGCGTTCTCTCAAGGGCAGGTGCCAAGTTCTGAGCTCCTTTTTCCTCGCTTTCCAGAGGATATAGGATGGGCCTCGCAGATGTACCGGGTCTTCTGGGGGAGATGTGAATGCCCCCGCTCCAAGCAGCGCTGGCAACAGGCACCGCCACTCAGTGGCACAGCAGTGACTCACGAAAACAGTGCAGAAGAGTTCCCGGACCCTCCCCAGCAAGTACAAAGCAGGCCATTGACAGGCAGCCAGCACAAGAGAGTAAAAGTTCCTCTTCCCGGCTTCCAAAGGCCTCCCACAGACTATGCCAACCTGCTTGCCCAATCCGTTCCTCCCCCGAGCCCTCTGGCCCCTCTGGCCCCTCTGCCACCTGCTAGTTCAGAACATTTTGCTGTTAAAAAACAAAACCTGCTGACTGGATGAACCTCACAGTCTTTAAGTGGAGTGAAAGAATCTGGACACAAAAGAGCAAATAGACTTGCTTGTGTTAGATGATCTTGTAGACCGGGCAAATCTTTTCTAACATGAAAAAAGGGGCCATGCTCAGTGAAGGACCCCTGCAGAGGGACACGAGGTGCTTCCTGGAGCAGAAGGGCTGAGATGTGGCCGAGAGAGCCGTGTCCATCCGTCAGAATCGCACAGCTAGTTTCCTTTGTCACTGGGGCATTCTGATGTATGTCGATTTCAGCTCCCATAGGACTACGGTTGAGCAAGAGACAAGAAGTGGAAATGGCAGCGTGTCGGTGTCGGTAGCTGCGGAAGCTGGGCTGTGTGCTACCCAGGGCTGAATGGACCTTCTGTGCACTTTGTAAGTGTTTGAAATTTTCCACATTCAAACATCAAAAACATTTTTATTGAACATATAGTTTGTGCTGGACTATGTGCTGAACGACACCACACAGGCTGCAGAATACAGAAGGAAATAAGTTAAAAACGTAACTTTTACTCACAAACATCTAACGCATTGGAAAGGGGAGAATGTGAAGCAGGTGAGGAGAAACACTAGCCACGTGTACACCTCCAAGTGTTATCCCCTGATGAGGACCCCTCAATGTCTGTAGTTTATCGTGGATATGTAAGTTTAGATAGAATGTAGGCACTGGCGCCGTGGCTCACTTGGTTAATCCTCCACCTGCAGTGTCGGCATCCCATGTGGGCGCCGGGTTCTAGTCCCGGTTGCTCCTCTTCTGGTCCAGCTCTCTGCTGTGGCCTGGGAAGGCAGTGGAGGATGGCCCAGGTGCTTGGGCCCTGCACCGCATGGAAGACCAAGAGAAGCACCTGGCTCCTGGCTTCGGATTGGTGTAGTTCCGGCCATAGCAGCCATTTGCGGAGGTAAACCAACGGAAGGAAGACCTTTCTCTCTGCCTCTCTCTCTCACTGTCTAACTCTGTCAAAAAAAAAAAAAAAAAAGAAAAAGAAAAAGAAAAAGAAAAAAAATAGAATGTTAGTGGTCTACAGGCATCAGATTCATAGACAATGGTCATTTGGAAAGATTTTGTTTCTTTCTATTTGTAGACACCTGTTTATGCCAGTTCCCCGGATGCTTGCTTCATCCAGTCCTCCTAACCTATGTGAAGAGTTTGCATCAGCACCGCTACTCAAAACGTGGACTTGGGGTCGGGGGGGCTTCCCCCAGAAGCCGCCTCTTCCACGGAGGATGCGGCGCCCTGAGAATGACAGGAGGACCCACACTGTGCTCTCGGTGTGGTTGATTTACGCTCAGCATCAAGCCCCACGCCTGGACCCGCAGCCAACACCACAACAGTTCATTACGTCCACCCCGGGGGCACCCAGATCAATCCAATCAGAATCCCTGCAGGCAGGGATCGGTGGTTTGCAAGTGTCTGATGCAATCATGCGCACAGCCAGGCAAGAGTGCCTCATTGCTGAGCTGCCTTGGTCATTGCCTTCCGGAAAGCCTCCCTCCCTGCTGGCTCACAGAGAACCTCTCTCGTCCCCTGCCCTCCCTGCCTGCTCGCAGAGAGCCTCTCTCGTCCCCTGCCCTCCCTGCCTGCTCACAGAGAGCCTCTCTCGTCCCCTGCCCTCCCTGCCTGCTCACAGAGAGCCTCTCTCGTCCCCTGCCCTCCCTGCCTGCTCGCAGAGAGCCTCTCTCGTCCCCTGCCCTCCCTGCCTGCTCGCAGAGAGCCTCTCTCGTCCCCTGCCCTCCCTGCCTGCTCACAGAGAGCCTCTCTCGTCCCCTGCCCTCCCTGCCTGCTCGCAGAGAGCCTCTCTCGTCCCCTGCCCTCCCTGCCGGCTCGCAGAGAGCCTCTCTCCTCCCGCTCCATCCTCACTGCTCCCTGCCCGTCTGGTTTCTAGGTATCTGCAGCTTTGTCCTGTTTGAAGCACCCAGTACTTGGTGTCTTCAGCGAGGAAGCGTAGGTAGGCGTTCTTGTGAGCAGGGCTCATCCCTTACTTCCCTGCGTTCCTCACAGTGCCCGGCAGTCATGTGCTAAGTGTTTCTATTTAGGTAACAAGGGACTTTTTCTTTATTACAAGATGACTGTTTTAACACTGGAATACATATATACACGTATACTTATTGATAGATGTATCAAGAATTCCTTAAGATACCACACTAAATAATTGTTACTGGTATCAGTTTCTCCACGAGGAAAGTATGCAAAGATGTAGCATCTTCAACATAACTTTTCCAGCATTTAATTTTGGGATTTACCAATTCAATGCATTTGCTATTTTACCAATTAATTTTTGAAGGATTTATTTTATTTATTTGAAAGGCAGAGTGACAGAGAGAGGGAGAGACAGAGAGAAAGAGATTGCTCATCACACTCGTCCATTCCCTAATTGGCCAGAACAGCCAGAGCTGTGCCAGGCCAAAGCCAAAATCCAGGAGCTCCGTCCTAGTCTCCCACATGGGTGTCAGAGCCCAGCACTTGGGCCATTCTCCGCTGTTCTCCCAGGCTGGATCAGAAACAGAGCAGCCAGGGCTCACACGGGCACTGTCGTATGGGAGGCCGGTGATGCTGGTGTTGGCCTAACCTGCTGCAGCACCACATCGGCCCTGTTCTACCGACTCTTACCCATACAGTCAGCCCTCCGTCTCTGAGGGTTCCACAGCTGTGGATTCAACTGATTTTGAATAGAAATTTTAAAACATTACATTTGTACTGAATATGTACAGACTCTTTTCCTTGTCATTATTTCCCTGAAGAATGAAGTGTAAATTCTAGTAGGTATCATGTCTCTAGGGTGATTTTAAGTAGAAGGCAGGATGTGCACAAATTACCTGCAAGTTTGAGTTCACTTTACTAGGGGACTTGAGAATCTGAGGATTTTGGTATCCAAGGGAGGTTTGGGGACTCCCCTGCAAGTCACTCAGGTGCTGGGTTAGTTGGAGGGGACATGTTTGTTCTAATGGAGCTGCTGAGAGCGGAACTGACCCAGGCCTGGAGGAGCCTTACCCTCATCAGCTGAGTGCAAATCAGACAGGAACTGCATCTACGTAACACCCAGCGCAAGCAGACAGGAAGCACATCTACATAGTCCACACACAACCAGACAGGAACTGCCTCTGTGCGGTGTGCACCACAATCAGAACAGCTTCCACACACAAATAGTCTGAAATTTTGTCAATGGAAAACGTCAAAATTTAGCAGTGCAGAATGACACTGGGTTCCAGTGCTCCCTCGACTGAAACCACCGTGTTTTCCTGGGTGACTGAGCCCCGTTCTGATGTCTGTCGAGAAGCTGCTGGAATTATCATGCTTTGATTAAACAGGGTATGAGCCACAGGCCGATTGCCCGAACCCACTGATAAAGACAGAATTCACCCTATCCACCCAAACCATCCTTTCCATGCCAGACTTGGCAATGAAAACACACGAATGACTTAGCTGTCAATTACATCATGAAAAATGGCAGTTCCGTTTTTTGTTAGCATGATATTTTCATTGCTTAGTTGGCTTTGAAAACTGCTGTTCGCATTCCTTTATAACTGGTGAGCTTGAAGGCAACTGAAAGAAACAGAGAATGAGTTTCAGCCTTAGAAGCCGCTATTCTACTGAACCTGAAGAAATTGATTTAAAGAGATTGCCTTATGGATCAAAGGCTGTCATTCCTTCATAATGGGGTATTTAGCAAGTCAGAGGCAAGAGAACAGCAGATAGTGCTAATAGGAAGAGCAAGGATGTATTCAGATTTATTTATCGCGCAAAAATCACTGTCAATGCCAAGTTTGAACAATGCGGCATTTAATAACCACTTCATGGTGCCATCTAGTGGTGATGTCCCTCCTGTGCTACAGGAGGACTGAGGTTTATTTTAGCCTGAAACTAGCCAATCCTGGTCATAGTCTACTACGGTGACTGTGACTAGGAGCTGTTAGCGGGGTCACAGGGGAATGGTATCTTCCAGAATTCAAAATGTATTTAAGAAGATGATATGAGTTAACATAGAAAAGGTAAAGCAAAGTATTAGTAGGTTGTGTGACATAATATTACACTCTAAAATGCTCCCAGGACTTATCTGATAAATTGTATTGAAAAATCATATTTTTAAATACTAACATATACTGTGGTTAATGTTTCACAGAAATTACAGGAATTTGTTTTGATTACTATAACAGAATTCTTTTTTAAGATTTATTTTATTTTATTTGAAAGAGTTACAGAGAGAGGTAGAGCCAAAGAGAGACAGAGAGGTCTTCTGTCCACTGGTTCACTCCCCAAATGGCTGCAACAGCCAGAGCTGAACTAATCCAAAGCCAGAAGCCAAGAGCTTCTTCCAGCCCTCCCACGTGGGTGCAGGGACCCAAGGATTTGGGCCATCTTCCACTGCTTTCCCAGGCCACAGCAGAGATCTGGATTGGAAATGGAGCAGCCAGGATATGAACCAGCACCCTTATGGGATGCCAACACCACAGGCCAGGGCTTTAACCCACTGTGCCACAACACCAACCCCCAGAATTCTGAATATTCTTGTCTTTTCTTACCTTGAAGAATTGTAGTTTGTGCATTTCTTTCATTAAATGCAAGCTACAAAACAAACACTTTTGATATGGTAGGTGTTACAAAGCAATTCTCTTTAAATTTTTTAAAAATTCATTTGAGAGGCAGAGAGAGTGAGAGCGAGAACTCCCATCTGTTGCTTCCCTCCCCAAATCTCCCAACCACCGAGACTGGGCTGGAGGCATCGCTAGGAATTGGAAACACAACCCAGCTCTCCCACACAGGTGGCAGGAAGCCAATGACTTGAGCCATCGCCTGCTGCCTCCCAGTGTCTGCAGGTGCGGGAGCTGAGAATGGAATGCAGGCACTCGAGGGTGCGGGTGCAAGTGTGTCAACTCCTAGGTTAAAAGCCTGTCCTGACAATTATTTCTAAAGAGACTTGTGGAGTGTGAAGAAAAGAACTTTCTTAAAAGAACAGGTGCTCCTCTGTGACTGACGATGTAGTGGACAGAGTCACAGGTAATTCAGGCACATTGAAGACATATACAACGGCATATATTGGTACACATATATCTGTAATTAAAAGTGCATTTTCAGATTTATATGTCTAACTCTAGTTTAAACATCAAGAAGCATTGTGAATGTATACTTTTTCTCTTGCTTCAAGCACTGCTTGGTAGAATTGGCACCAATTTGTTTGCCTTGTGTAGACCTCACAATTGAAGGCATTGGATATCATTTCTGAACCCTAAGAGGTCTGGAAAAGAAATGTTAATGTTTAAGGCAACATCCTTTTTAAAATTTCATAATGTATCTATTCTATTTTGCTCACTCAATTAACAGCTGTTTAAAGAAAACCTTCATGTATATGATGGTGACGTGAGCTAACCATATGGTGATATGATTTATTGAATGTGAGAAAAATTCTCACACTCAATCTTAATTTCCTTAAAAAGAAAAGGCAGAAAAAGTTACAGTCTTTAAACAGTTTTGTAAAAGAGCAGCAACATCAAGACCAAATGTCTCTTTGGTTTACTTTCATGCTTATTGCAGACAAAATACCATAGCTTGAACTCACCATTTGGCTTTACAAATATCCTGTTATTATATGATGGATTTCTATTCATTTAAGAAAATAAAGAAGACAGGAAAACAACAACAAAAAGATGAAACATTTCACCTGAAATCCCAGCACTCAAAATGCTGTTTAAGGGGCCAGCGTTGTGGTACAGGAGGTTAAGCCACTGCCTGTGACCCCAGCATCCCACACGGGTGCCAGTTAAAGATTAAGCTGCTCCAATTCTGATCCAGCTCCTTGCTAACGGGCCTGGGAAAGCAGTGGAGGATGGCCAAGTCCTTGGGCCCCCGCACCCTTGTGGGAGACCCAGAAGAAGCTCGTGGCTCCTGGCTTCAGATCGGCGCAGGTCCAGCCGTTGTGGCCATCTGGGGAGTGAATCAGTGGATAGAAGATCTCTCTCTCTCTCTCTCTTTCTGTCTCTCCTCCTCTCTTTGTAACTCTGCCTTTCAAATTTATAAAATAAAATCTTTAAAAACATTTTTAAAAGATTTTCCCCAAGTGGATACGTTTCATATAAAAGATTTATTTATTTATTTAGAAGTCAAAGTTACAGAGAGAGAAGGAAAGACAGAGGGGGATATATATATGTATATGTATATATTTAAATTAATTAATTTATTTGAAAGACAGAGTGACAGAAAAAGAGCTAGAGGGAGAGACAGGGAATCTTCTGTCCACTGGTTCACTCCCTAAGTAGCATCAATAGCCCGGGCTGGGTCAGGCTGAAGCCAGGGGTACAGGGGTGTAAGCACTTGGGCCATCTTCTGCTGCTTTCCCAGGAGCATTAGCAGGACGCAAACCACTACCCATATGACATCGCAGGTGGTGGCTTTACCCTCTATGCCACAGTGCTGGCTGAGAAACAGAGAGAGAGAGAGAGAGAGAGAGAGGTCTTCCAATCTGCTGGTTCACTCCAAGTGACTGCAACAGCCTGGACTGGGCCAGGACTGAGCCAGGAGCCAGGGGTTTCCTCTGGGTCTCCCACGTGGGTGCAGGGGTTCAAGCATGTGGGCCGTCTCCCACTGCTTTTCCCAGGCCATTAGCAGGGAGCTGGATCAGAAGTGGAGGAGCTGGGACATGAACCAGCGCCCATATGGGATGCTGGCGTCACAGGAAGTGGCTTAACCCGCTATGCCACAATGCCAGCCACTGAACACATTTTTAAAAACTAGCAAATTAAGCTGCCACTTGACTTCTCTCACTTAATAATAAACTACAAAGGACTTTGCATGCCAGAAAATATACTTTCATCAAATTAATGTCCCATGTACAAGTGTGTAACAATGTTCTCAGTCAGTCCTGTAAAGTTGGGCTCTTGAGTCGCTTCCAGGCTTCCTATCTGTGATAAACCACGCTCTGATGAATGCCCTCGTGGCTAAATTTCTGGAAATACCCGAGTTTATTTCCTTACGATAAATTCTCAAATCCCAATCCTAATTTCCGGAAAAAGAACATGGGGAGAGAATGCTACTGTGTAAATGGTGGCAGCTCTGCAAGAGGGCGACATGGAGACACTGGCATCTCTGCTTGGGAAGCTGCCCGACTTCTAAGGCCACTCACTGTGCGGGAAGGAGTGGGCTAAACCTTTGCAGCGCTTGGGCAACGCGCACTCACTGTGCGGGAAGGAATGGGCTAAACCTTTGCAGCGCTTGGGCAACGCGTCATACAGAAGTCCCGCAATTTAAATGTCTGTCTCATCCAAAACCCAGCTGACAGAAACATCCAGAATGCTGTTTGATCAGCTATCTAGGCACCACAACCATCATGCCATCCTTCTGTTATTCCTGTGTAGGGAACTAAGAAGCATAAGAGGGAGAAGAGAGAGGTTCATAGGACCCAAGGATACAGCGGATATATCAAGGAATAATAATCAAGATGCCATGTTTCCACATGGGACAGAAAGTCAAAACCCAGGGGCTGTTGTGGCTCAACTTGGGAGACACGGGAGAAGCCCCCGGCTCCTGACTTCTGATCGGCCCAGCTCCAGCCGATGTGGCCATTTGGGGAACAAATCAGCAGATGGAAGATCTCTCTCCCTCTCTTTCTCCCTCTCTTTCTCTCACTCTGCCTTTAAAATAAAAAAATCAATCTTTTTAAAAAAATTGATAATTAAAAAAAATCCCAGAAGATCTGCTGCGTTTGTCACTTCAGCACCTGTGTCCCAGGTACCCTTGGGGGTGCGGTGGGGCCAGGCCCAGGCAGACGGACTGCAGAAGCAGTGGTAGGAGGGGCTTAGTCTGACATCTGATGTGCATGGACCAGGTGCATGGAGCAAACGCTGGACTCTGGACTGGAGTGTTGTTGTCTTCCTACAGAGGCTCTAAGCGGAAAAATGCGAGTGCAGGCCGCTCAGTTCCTCACTCCTCAGCATGCTGTAAGTGACAATGATTCACCAGGTGTAGAGCGGCCGGGGCACAGAAAGGGACGTAGGAATGGGGGATGCTTCTGTGCACTTTAGAAGACAGGGACTTGGGGCTGGAGCTATGGCGTAGTGGGTAAAGCCGCCACCTGCAATGCCAGCATCCCATGTGGGTGCCAGTTTGAGTCCCGGCTGCTCCACTTCTGATCCAGCTCTCTACTATGGCCTGGGAAAGCAGTAGAAGATGGCCCAAGTGCTTG
The DNA here is from genome assembly GCF_051225735.1 of Oryctolagus cuniculus. Lineage (NCBI taxonomy): Eukaryota > Metazoa > Chordata > Mammalia > Lagomorpha > Leporidae > Oryctolagus > Oryctolagus cuniculus. The sequence goes on along the minus strand of NC_142878.1, from coordinate 10,861,207 downwards.
GGCCCCTGAACCCACGTGGGAACACTTGGAGGAAGCTCCTGACTCCTGGCTTTGGATCAACGCAGTTCCAGCTGTTGTGGTCATTTGGAGAGTGAACCAGCGGATGGAAGATTCTCTCTCTGCCTCTGCCTCTCCTAACTCTGCCTTTCAAATAAATAAATAAATCTTTTTTTAAAAAAAATAAAGATTGTGAGGCACAGAGAAGCTACACAGCTCGCCCAAGGCGTTGCGACTCTGAGCTCTGTGTGCCGACCCGGCTCATCCCTGATGCCCGATCGTCTGCTCAGACGCAGTCTAGACGTTGCCATGACACTGGAGACAGCAAGGGCCACTGCCCTCTGTCACACAGGGGGCTTCTCCCATGGGCTGGGGGCTCCAAGAGCAAAGGCTGATGTTTCCTGGGAAAGGAGGGCTGCCCTTCAGGACGGCTCGTGGCACTCGGCCTGCCCGGCCAGCCCGCAGCCTGCGGGATTTGACTCAAGGCAGCATCCTCTCTTGGCTGGATTTCCAGCCTCCTGGCTTTCCTGCAGACTTTTCATTCTCTCTCCGTGTGTGTGTGTGTGTGTGTGTATGTGTGCATGTGTGTGTGTGCGTGCATATGTGTATGTGTGTGTATGTGCATGTCGGTATGTGTGTATATGTATGTGTGTGCATATGTGTGTATGTGTGTTCCTGTGTGTATATGTGTGTGTATTCATGTGTGTATGTGTGTGCATCTGTGTATGTATGTGTGTATCTGTGTGTGGGCGTGTGTGTGTTCATGTGTATATATGTGTGTATTCATGTGTGTATGTGTATGTGTGTGTGTCTGTATGTATGTGTGTGCATGTGTGTGCATTTGTGTATCTGTGTATCTGTGTGTGTGTGTATTGTTTTTATATAAGTGAAGCTCTTTCACTTTCTCATAACTGAAAGTAAGAAATCCCAGAAGGCACCTGCAGTCCCGGACTCTGTCCTAGGAAGGGCAGTGAGTGAAAGGGGCCGGCCTCTGGTCCTGGGTAGGGCTGCAGGATGTCATGATTGCCGTGGAGGACTCCAGCCCTGACCACCGGCCCAGCCCCAGCCCAGGAAAGCCTTTAAGGGAACCCAAGACCACCCAGGAGCCTCTGGGACCTTTGTCCTCAGACTACCTGGTTCTCTAACCAACAAGAGAACAGGCAGAAAGCAGGAAGTGTCCTTTCAAAGTGAATAGACTGTGAAGATGGGAACCCCTGGGACATACTGAAAATATGAAGCCTGGTGAAAGGTAAGAGTAATTACATGCAGGGGCCGGCACTGTGGCGCGGTGGGTTAAAGACCTGGCCTGCAGCACCGGCATCCCATATGGGTGACGATTCAAGTCCTGGCTGCTCCACTTCCCATCCAGCTCCCTGATGAAGCACCTGGGAAAGCAGCAGAGGATAGCCCAAGTGATTGGGCCTCTGCACCCATGTGGGAGACCTGGAGGAAGCTTCTGGCTTCAGATCAGCCCAGCTCCAGCCACTAGAGCCATTTGGGGAGTGAAACCAGCAGATGAAAGACCTCTCTCTCTCTTCTCTACTTCTCTCTGTAACTCTTTCAAATAAATAAAATAAATCTTTTAAAAAAAGATTAAACACATATGCAATGTGTCTTTCTACACGACTTACTAATTTTCATACCTTAAACACTTACAAGCCAGAGGTAAATTAAAGAGAACTGATGGCTTAACAATACTAACTATGAATCCCATTTCACGTCTTTCAACGTGGAAGGATGTCGAACGGAATAGGGGCTGTTCCGATGGTTTTCTTGAGGTCTCATTTTATGCAAATCTGTCCTGTCATAGGGTCTATACCCGCAAGAAATGGCCATGAAGTCTCAGCCCGGTTCAATTTCATTCTAGCTCGTGAAACGTGTCGTTTGTGAGCCATAAGAGCACGTGGAGCACATGCAGGCGCGTTCCCGGAAAGAGGGAAGCAAGAGTGTCGTTTCCTTTGGAAGACGCATCGGCACACACTTTAGAGGACCATGGCTCAATGTAAACCCTCTGCTTGGGCTGAGCTTTGTGTTTTTTTTTAAACACTCCTGAAGCACATCACTGTTCAGGGCACTCCCAGGCGCATCATCGGCCCATTTTGCATTTGAACAAAGAGTAAGAACTAAGAACAATCATCAGGCACACACTTTGACAGCATGAACTTCCCGCAAGCAGGTGTGAGTGTCCAAGTACCATTCTTACACTGTGCAGCCGCACACACACACAGTGTCCCGGGCACATAGGAGCATCAGCAAAAACTACCTCTGAGAACTGGCATGGGAACCAGGGAGGGAGAAGGGGAATGAGACAAGACCTGTTAAAGGGTGCACACTGAGAATGCTAACGTACTTGTCTGGTAAGTGAAGGCTCTGTTCACCGTCAGCATCGAGGGCGTGGCTGTGTTCCTGCAGAGTTCCGAACCTTGCTCCTTCTGATCCGTCTTGTAAGAGCCCATGTGTCTGCTCTGCATTGTAACAGAGATGGGTGTTACTTTTCCAGCAAGAAAGTGAGTTCGCTTGCTACTTGCTGTCTTTCTTTTCTTCTCTAAAGTTACAACAGTATGTTGCTGGAGATTGGGCTGTTTTGAATTATGCATAAAAGGATGAACAGTATTCAGTTCATGTGTTTTTTCTGAGCACACAGCCATTGGTTCATTGAAAAATGAATCATTACCAGTTCTTCAAAATAAAGAATTGCTTTTACTAAAGGCTAGGAATCAAGTGGGCATTTGTCAAAAGTTCATGCTGATATTTCTCTGGTTATGAAGGCTTGGAAGGAAGCACTCAATTTTCTTTGCAATATGTACTGAATGGGCTTCATGGAAATGAAGGCAGAAGGAAAAAGAGGCACCAGACCCCTCTGCTGTGGGTCCCTTCCACATCCAAAGCCTGTCCCGTCAGCCCCTTCACTCACCTGTGCCTGCACTGCCCCGCCTCCCCCCGTCTGTGTGTGCCCATTACGCCGCACAACCCTTCAGCCACACTGAGCCACCACACTACGGGAAGGCACAGTCCAGAGCTGAGCACAGGGGAGATGGCTTGGCGCTGCTCTCCCAGAGCGCTCCTCACACGCCCGCTTAGCCCTTGCTTCTCCTCTCTGAGATGGGCATGGGAACCAGAGACTTGCAATGGCTGCCTGCAGGCGTGGAAACCAGGCAGAGATGAGCCCCTCCCCCGACTCAGGGCTGTTGCCTGGTCTCATCCCTACCGTATCAAGGTGGCCTGTTTCAACAACCAGCACTGCCCACAGACAAAAGTAATGTGGACATAAACAGATTTCTGGGTCCCATGAATGAATTCACTCGCTGGTGACACGGCGCGGAAGGCTGCCGCTTCTGCCTCCGCTGGGGTGCTGTGCAGGGGAACTGCTCACCGGGACCCCTTCTTGCTACTGGGCTAATTTCTAATGATGGCTGCTGGCCCTTTCTGAGCGGCAACAACCGCATAGCTCCTTCTGGGTGTTCAGCGAGCCTGTTCCACCCCCTACAGTGGGACGAAGTGGATTTCCTACGGAAGGGGGTGCCGTGAGAGCCCAGGAAGAGGCAGTTCCTTCCAGGGTTCCCATGAGACGAGCCCCCCACCCCCACCCCAGCACCCCAGGTCACCCAGCACTGCAGGAATGTAAGCTTTGCAAAGAACTCGCTTCATAGCCTGGACTCACCCCTAAGGGACCACTCACGAAACGTGGTCTAAAACTCTAAGTTCTGACCATTGATAGGACATTGTGGTAGCAAAACAGCATTGCAGGGTTTTATTAAAAAAAGAAACTCAAAAATAAGCTCTCCAGTTAAATTTTGATCCTGTCACTGCTATATCATTTTTATATAACTTCTTGTTTTTTTAGGAGTTTTTCACTCACATGGAAGTTGAAAAATGGCACAGAAAGCTTCCGGACAGTTCCCACAGCTGTGCCGGTGACAGCATTTTACATATCCCCATACAGTGAACAGAACCAGGAAACCAGCATTGGCACAGCGTGGAACGCCGGCACGACTGGGCCTGCACAGCTCACACAAGCGCTCGTTTTTTATGGCGGTTGTAGAGTTCTATAATGTTACCACATGAATGGATTTGTTTACCCAGTACCACAACCAGATCGTTTCTTTTCCAAATCAAATATTTTCATTTTTACTTAGGAACATTTTCAAATAAAGAGCCCAGCTCCAGCAATTGCAGCCATGGAGGGAGTGAGCCAGCAGATGGAAAATCTCTCTCTCTCTCTCTCTAATCTGCCTTTCAAACAAGTAAGGAAATATTTCTTTTAAAAAAGAGCTAAAATATTAAACATATGGTGAAAACTTCATCTAATTCCTTTTCTGCTTTCTCCTCCTCAGCCAGGATTACTTCCTCACAAAGCAAAAATAGGAATATTTTTAAAACCAACACAAAACTCAGTCTGTGAGTATCTCCTACCTAAAAAGCTCAGTGGTTACTACAGTAGATATTCAGGCCACTTTTTTACTTGCCAGTGTTTTAGGTAATGCTGTGCAAAATATTCATCAGTTTTTAAAAATGTATGATAGATATTTGGTAGCAATTAAGACTTGACAATGTAAAATAAAGAATTACATGGATATTGCTTGCCATAGTGCAGCATGCACAGCAGATACTTAATAAAGTTTACTGAACTAGGGGCCGATGCTGTGGCGTAGCAGGTAAAGCTGCCTCCCACAGTGCCGGCATCCCATATGGGTACCAGTTTGAGTCCCAGCTGCTCCACTTCCAATCCAGCTCTCTGCTATGGCCTGGGAAAGCAGGAGAAGATGGCCCAAGTCCTTGGGCCTTGGGCCCCTGCACTCGTGTGGGAGATCCAGAGGAAGCTCCTGGCTCCTGGCTTCAGATCTGCACAGCTCCAGCTGTTGCAGCCAATTGGGGAGTGAACCAGCGTTTGAAAGACATCTCTCTCTGCCTCTCCTTCTCTCTCTGTAACTCTTTCAAATAAATGCTTAAAAAAAGTTTACGGCCGGCGCCGCGGCTCACTAGGCTAATCCTCCGCCTAGCGGCGCCGGCACACCGGGTTCTAGTCCCAGTCGGGGCGCCGGATTCTGTCCCGGTTGCCCCTCTTCCAGGCCAGCTCTCTGCTGTGGCCAGGGAGTGCAGTGGAGGATGGCCCAGGTCCTTGGGCCCTGCACCCCATGGGAGACCAGGAGAAGCACCTGGCTCCTGCCATCGGATCAGCGCCGTGCGCCGGCCGCAGCGCGCCGGCCGTGGCGGCCATTGGAGGGTGAACCAACGGCAAAGGAAGACCTTTCTCTCTGTCTCTCTCTCTCACTGTCCACTCTGCCTGTCAAATAAATAAATAAATAAATAAATAAAAAAAGTTTACCAAACTAATAAATGAATGAATGAACAAATAATTGATGTGACTTTACTGCTTAACATAAGCTCCATCCATAAACACTGGTTTTTGCCGCTGGATTGGCCATTCTACTGAATGTCATGGGGCTGCAGGAAAGGAACACGAGCCATTTGCCTGTAATTCACGACAACTGGCCCAAAAACCAGGGATAACTTTGCCCCCCCTTGAAATACACACGGACCCATTGTAAAACTGGGGTCTTAGGGTTCTGTGTTGGAGAAGCTGCGTGAGCAACTAAACGCTACTTCTACTCAGCTCCGATGCAGTTCCTGCAAGTCCTCAAAACTTGAATGCACACACACAGCTGCAGCGTTGCAAAGATGGTTTCGCCACCTGCCCCAGAACACCTGCTGCTCTTTCCCCGGACCCCCCTGCTGTCCAGCTCTGCCCGGTGGTTCGTCCACCCCCTCCTCCTGCCCCCTGCTCTCTGATCCTTTATCATACAGACTAACCCACACCCTCTCTTAGCAGGAAAGAATCATTTCGCCTCAGCAAGAAGGAGATTGGGAAATCAGGACAGGCAATCACAGGTCTGTCTGTGGAAGGCTGGGAGAAGAGAAACAGCTGAGAAACTTCACGCTGATTTTTGAAAGCAAAGCTTGATGGATATAGAATTCGCATGCAAAAACATTCACCCTTTTATTTATTTATTTTTTATTTTTTGACAGGCAGAGTTAGACAGTGAGAGAGAGAGAGAGAGAGAGAGAGAGAGAGAGAGAGAAAGGTCTTCCTTTTTTCCGTTGGTTCACCCCCCAAGTGGCCGCTACGGCCGGCGCGTTGCGGTCGGCGTGCTGCGCCATTCCGAAGCCAGGAGCCAAGTGCTTCCTCCTGGTCTCCCATGGGGTGCAGGGCCCAAGGACCTGCGCCATCCTCCACTGCCTTCCCGGGCCACAGCAGAGAGCTGGACTGGAAGAGGAGCAACCGGGACAGAACTCGGCGCCCCAACCGGGACTAGAACCCAGGGTACCGGCGCCACAGGCAGAGGATTAGCCACGTGAGCCGTGGAGCCGGCCCATTCACCCTTTCAAAGTGCACAGGTCAGTGGTCTTTCGGGTGCAACCGTGGGAACCGTCTAATTTCAGAACGTTTCCATCATCCGGGGGAGAAACGTCGCATTCATTACGCGGTCACTCCTGTCCCCTGTCTCCAGCCCGTGGCCACCAGGCATCTGTTCTCTGTGTGGATGTGCCTGTGCTGGGCACTGAACACGAATGGAATGTCACAGAGTTTTGTGCTTGGCCTCTTCCTCCTGGCATGGGCCTTTCAGTTTCCTCAGTACTGTGGCAGGTGTCATTACTACAGCCCTTCTATGCAGAATAATATTCCACGGTGCAGCTAGATATGCCACAGCCCCTTTATCCGTTCGGTGGGTGCACATCTGGGTTGTGTTTCCTTTTTGGCTGTTTCGCCTAACGCTGCCGTGAACATTCTCACACAAATTTTGGTGTGGACATAGCTTTTCATTTCTCTTGGCTCTAAACCCAGGAGAGGGATTGGTGGGTTTCATGGGGACTCTCTCATTGTTTAGGAACCATGATCATTTTCATGCCTTCATGCACAGAACAAAAGCTGAGTCCAGCTTCCTTAACTCGTTAATATCTTAACGCCTTGCACTTAAAAATCCTCATTAGAACCAGGAAGGGACAGATCTCTATATTAGATGACCAGAAATCACCCTGCAGGTTCTATCAGGGGTTTGCAAGGTTTTATTTGACTTCACACACATTTTTTTCCATATCTTGAGATTTTAGAAACACTGTATTAAAACAAAGGGTGGTGCCCCGTTGAAACTCACTCTCACATGGTGTGGGTGCCCGATATTGAGATTTGTCCATCACTAAGCTTCCTACCGTGCAGAGTCATCCATGCTCTTACCTTGGTAATAAAGGAAGAAGCAGGTGAGCAGGTAAGGGCAGAATTCCTCCAGCTGAGAGCAGAGGGCGCAGAAAGCACGCGGACCTCTGGAAAAGGCATCAGGAGAACGGAGTCCACCCTGCCGGGGCCGCGGTCCTCGGACGGGATTTCCGGTACTCGCGGAGCGAAAACACGCCGTCGCACGCCAGGCGCGGCAGCACCCGGCTCACACTCAAGTCCCTCAGGATCTTCGCTTTGTAGCTCACTCGGATTTCCGACAGCCACTTCCGCCTCTTCTCCTTTTCCCTCTGAGCCCCCGTCTCGCAGTAATAAAACCAAGACTCGCTTCCCCGCTCCAACATGCCGGCTCGGGGGCCTCCACAGGTAACGCCCACACAGCACCGACCCTGGCAGCGACGCACGCTGCCGCCTGGAATTATTGTGGATCTGCAGGGCGAGGGATGGCCTCGGATTAAAGGCCAGAGGATTGCCCGGCACCGATTAACCCCCTGCAGCAATAAAACTCCAACGGATGGACGAGAAATGCAGGTGGCTAACCCTGGGGGACGGACAAGAAATGCAGGTGGCTAACCCTGTTGCAATTAAAATCCTTCCTTTCATCTCCCAATAATCATTTCCCCGGGCTCCCCTGCCCACCCCCCCAGCCTCGCACACTGCCCGGTGAGTATTTTCAACATTTTGCGTGTACAGTGGTCACCAGCTCGTGGTCTCGTGGCACGGCCGGAAGCTGGATCAGGCATACCATCTCCTGACTCCCCTCCACGGCAGCTTGGGGTTAGACACCGCTGCGGGGACGCTGTGGATGGGAAATCAATGGAGCCAGAGAGAGAGCAATTTCATAGCAGTGTTCCCGTTTTATTGAGCTGCCTGCTGCATCCGATTTCTTAGTAGCAGAATCCCTCTATTCCTTCTTTAAAAAAAAAAAAAAAAGACGTTTAAATATTTCCAAGCGTTTGCTTGGTTAAATAATGCAATCCCGTAAGATGAGCCCTCTCCTCTGATCCGAGCCTGGTGCCCACTTAATGAAACCAGATTAGAAGAGGGGATTATTGCTGCTCGGGGAGGCACTGCCACCAGCGATGCCCCACCGCGGATTGCGCGGGTATAAGACGATCGCTCCAGGCCAGCTTCGTGCTGACACCTGCCTGGAACCTGGCCCCGGCGTCATCTCGGGACACTCTCGCCACGGCCGCAGGTGATGGGTTCTTTTCTCAGATGTGCTGTCCTCTCCACCTGCCCACAGAGTCGAATTATGGCAACGGAGTCTTCCTCTCACAGAGCAAGTCATCCCTCTAAATGTTAGCGTAAGTGCCCGGGCTTGAGTCCCAGGCCTGGCTCCTGGCCCCAGCTTCCTGCTAATGTGCACCTGGGAGAGGCAAGCGGGAACTGCTTAAATTCATGGGACGCACCACCCACCTTGGAGACCTGGATTGAGCTTCTGGCTCCAAGCTTTGGCCAGGCCCAGCCCTGGCAATCATGGACAGCTGGGAGTGAACCAGCTCAGTTTGTTGTAAGAGAGAGAGAGAGACCTCAAGATAGATCTAAAGGGGCTCAAGTACTTCTTAACATTTTTCCAGTTAGGAAATTAGAGGAAAGAGAGCCGGTTGTCCTAATATCCTTGCCAGTTCTGTTTATAAAAGAAGTGAGAGGTTTTCCATAGCACCTGTGTGGAAGATTTCCTTCTCAGGGAGGTAAGGCTTGTCCTGGCTATGCTGTGACCTTGTGTGTGACCTTGACCACATACTCTGTCACCACCTGCCACTGGCAGTGGAGCCCGCCTCACCTGGGGGAGACGCCCCTTCCCGCATCGCCAGCTCCCAGAGGTGGCAACACCTGGCCTGAAACCTGTTCCCTGCGCAGGCCAGCCAATCCCCTGCCCACACCCTGCCGCCTCCCCCATGACCCCAGGCCTCATCCCCCCGGAGCAGCCCCAGCGCCCCCGCGCTCCCGAGGCAGTTCCAAGCAGCCGGTGCTCAGCGGCTCACCAGGGCACACCTGAGCCCTCCACTCTGCCCCCGAGCCACCCTGCGCCCTGCTTCCTGGCAATGGTGAGCAACAAGCGCCCTCTCCCACGGCGCTCTCCCGGCCTGTTGGATCGACGAAACGCGCGTGTGCAAGCGCCCGCGGGAAGCACAACCCCGAGCGGGGACCCCACCATACCGCCAGGCTCTTGGAACTTCTGGGAGGAACCCCTGCCACCTGCCGAGGCCGAGAAGCAGCGCCACCTAGCGGCGGTATTGTCAGCCACCTTGCGAGTCCTTAAAAAAAAAAGTGAGGTTTTACATCCGTGGCAGGACCACAGCCCCGCAGAGTTCCCACGGCCTCCCCACCACCGACACCTGCCCTAGAGCCGTCCCTTGTTACAATCCGTGACCCTCCACGGCTGCACGGTGATGGCGCTGCGATCACAATTTAGAGTAGGGACCACTCCTGTCTGGGGAAATCCATGACAGGTGTGTACCATGACCGAAAAGCTTGTGCTGGGCTGTTTCGTCCCTCCCCTCCCGTTCCCCGCCAGCCTCCAGCCGCTCCTGACCTCGTTGTGCCCACAGCGACCGCGGTAGCCGCTTCGACCCCAAGCTTTGCCGGATAAACCCGGCTGCCCACTTCCTGCTGGCGTGCACCGCACAGATGTGGTGAAGAGGCCTCGGAGGTAGAAGAACGTCACTTTCACAAATAATTATGATGCCGCTGAAAGAGAGGCAGAGAGCGCGAAGGGACAGAGCCCCCTTGTACAGAATGGGAAGTGACACCGGAGCTGGAACCACCAGGCTGAAAAGGAGTCGAATCTAAAGGGGGGGGGGGGGCAGTAACGCGTGTAAAGTCCCAGAGGCGGGAAGGAGTAGGGTGTGTGTGAGCAGCCGAGCTCCGTGAACCAGCATGTGGGGTGCCAGCGAGAAGGGGGTTCCGGGGCTGGGTCTTGCTGGCTGGCCAGGGGCTGCCGAGGGCTTTGCATGTCATCTGTTGGCAGTAGGAGGCACCGCAGCCAGGGTGGAACATAAGCTGGTAGGTGTTCCGGAACACTCCTTTGAGGCTGACATTTCGCCCTCTGCCTGAACGTTTGTTCTCTCTTCCCTACCACTTTTCCCCCTGAACCATTTGCACCTAAATGGCAAACACTGTGACTAAACAGCTTATTTTTGCTAAGAGTGGAGGTGTTCTCTCCTCTAGCTTTAGAACAACCATCAGCTTCACAAATCTACGTTGGAGTTCCGCCCTTACCCAACGTGCCATCCGGACACTGGTTTTGCTGGTTTCTAACAATGTCTTTTCTGGCATTCTCCTCTCCAACCCAGGGTCCTGCAAATGACCCTCCTGCTCCCTTTAACCCGGAGCATTTGTGCCAATGTTGTTTTTTATGATATCAACATTTTTAAAAAGATCGATCGATTTATTTATTTATTTGAAAGGCTGAGTTACAGAGAGGCAGAGAGAGAGAGAAGTCTTCCATCTGCTGATTCACTTCCCAAATGGCCGCCAACAGCTGGAGCTGTGCTGATCCGAAGCCAGGAGCTTCCTCTGGGTCTCCCACATGGGTGCAGAGGCCCAAGGACTTGGGCCATCTTCCACTGCTTTCCCGGGCCACAGCAGAGAGCTGGATGGGAAGTGGAGCAGCTGGGACTCGAATTGGTGCCCATATGGGATGCCAGCCCTGCAGGTGGTAGCTTTACCCGTTATGGCACAGCGCCAACCCCGGTATCAACATTTTTAAGAATACAGTTCCTTCCTCCCCACCATTAAAAGTACCGTCCTCACTCAGTGTTTGTGAGACATCTCCCTGTGGTCAGAGATTGGGCTTGTGTACTGCAGGTGTGCGGAGGGGCTATCACCCCTTCTTCAGAACGACCTGTCTGGGAGGTACACAAAGCCCACCTGCCCTCCCAGGTGATGGCCATTTTGATCACCTGGTCTAAGGATTGCCTGATTACGCCACTGGAGGACTACTTTTTGTTCTCTCCCTTGCAACTAATCAAGTGCTTGTAGGAAGAAATTTTATGATCATGTTTGTGATCTTGTTGCTTTCAAAACTGCCACCTACACTCAGCGTGATGATTCTCAAGCCTGATCCACTCTTTACCATCATGGGGCCGGAGCGATGGTTTCCTAACTCCACACTGCCCTCTCCATTTGCCAGTTAGCCTTTGGCATTCGACTGTAGGCTTAGCTTCTGCTCCTGGTTGTTTGTTTGTTTAACCTATCTTTGGTTTGGACTTATTAATTCTTCTGGGATCAGGTGTGATCAGGTGCGTTCAGGGTGGTACAGCCACACGTGATTTATGAATCCTTACATTTTTTCCAATGGTTTATGTTCATTACTGTACATACTTATTTGGGAGGCTCAAATGGGTCTACTTTGGCCAGCAGGCACCCCCAAAGCTGATCCCTTTCTCCTAGTGACATGCTGCCATAAATTTTGGGGGGAGCACTTCCTTAATCTCCAACAAATGAGATGCCGCAAGCTTATCTTGAACCATACCCCAACCTGGACCAGCCTTTTCTCCCAGGAGCCTTCCTTCCTTTAATGGTAGGTGGTAAGTGTTAGAGGTCAAGATCTTAAGTCTAGGTGTCCATCTAGAAAGAAATCTGTACTCTCTGTTTCCCCCTTCAATGAAGTGTTTTATAATTGAGCTTTAAAATTTCCATGTGAAAGTCCTTTTGCTCTGGATCTCTGCTTCTTGATTTTTCGGCGGCAGAGAGATACATACATGGACACACACACACACACACACGAATCCAAGCCCATTCCCAAGTGTTTAATTCATTAGGAATTTATTCTGCGCCCTCCAATTCCAATCTACCCCCACAGGGCTGTTGTTCACCTTCTCCCATTCCATGTTTGTATCTTCCATCTCCAATGAGAACCCCCTTCTCAGTAACTTCAACACATTTCCTCTTGTTGGAATTCTTCCACCCATACCATGACAATAAACACACCTCTGAAAAGGGTTCAGTATCTGTCCATCATTCTTCTCCCACCCGCCCCTATCCTGCACGAGACTGGATACAGCCACTCATTCTTCCCCTCCCAACCCCATCAGTTTGGTTATGACATCCATTTGAATTAAAATTGAATTCAGGGGCTGACATTGGGACATATGGGATTAAGCCGAATCCCATATGGGCACTGGTTAGAGACCCGGATGCTCCACTTCTGATCCAGCTCCTTGCTAATTCCCCTGGGGAAAAAAGCAGAGGCTAGTCCAAGTGCTTGAGCCCCTGCACCCACATGGGAGACCTGGAGGAGGGTCATGGCTCCTGGCTTTGGTCTGGCCTAGCCCTGACCATTGTGGCGTGAACCAGTGGATGGAGGTCTCTCTCCTTCTCTCTGTCACTCCCTCTCTCTCTGTGACCCTGCTTTTCAAATAAATAAATAAGTAAATAAATATTTTTAATAAAAAAAAGTTCTTTCACATGGAAATTTTAAAACTCAATTATAAAACTGTTGAAAGGGAAAATGAAAGTACAGAATTTCTTTCGAGTAATGTTAAATATCTACAAACCTATGAGATATATAGATCAGAGATCAGAGGAAAATTCACAACTCTAACACCTACATTGATAAAAAAAAAGAATGAAGATAAATAAATCTCAATTCAAAAGTCTTGGAAAAGGTTAGCAAAATAACTCAATGACAATAGCTAATAAAAGAACATACATTTTCCTTTCATCCCAGAAATCCCAGGTCCAGGTATTGATTCTGAAGATCTGTTGCCAAGAATTGAAAAATTCAAATGCATAATTCCATGCGGGATTGTTTGTCATTGTAAAGTACCACGTGGTAGATCCGTTCAATAAGCTATGGTACACAAACACAATGGAGGACTAGCCAGCTGTCCAAAAGGGAGGAGCTCTGTGAGCTGACACAGAGTGATTCAACGAAATGAAAAAAGCAGCGTTCACCATAATATACACAGGACGTGACAGTTGTGTAAGAGAAAATAAGAAAAGCGTACATGCATCTGCTCATTATCGCAAAAGGAAACAGAAGCAGCCAGAAAGCAAGGCAGTTTGCTGTCAAAGGGCAGGGGAGACAGGAACTGGGGCGGGAGGGGACGCGCCTCTCCGCCTCTCCGCCTCTCCGGTGTACTTTGGAACAGTTCTAACGTTTGAAGGTGCGTGAGTGTTCTACATGTTTAAGAGCTCAAGGTAAACCAGGCGTGCGAGACGAGCCTGGGACTTTTCATTACAGCCGAAGGCGAGGGAGAAGCGAGCCGACACCACAAAGAGGCTTCCACACGGGAGGCTGCAGAGCCGTCTCTACGGCGCGCAGGCTCGTCCCCTTCAGTCAGCTGGTCCCATTCCCCACGAAGCCACGAGCCACGTGCATGGCCTGTTTGCACCTGACCTGGCAACGCCTCTGTGTCTGACTCCCGGGCGCCGCCCTGCGGGTCCAGCCCTGCGGCCGCGGTGCGTCAGACAGCGCTCAGCTCGCGGTGGGCAACTGGGCAGCCCGGTCACTGGGTGGCTGTTAACCAAGCATGCCATCTCCACTATGGCTGCTTCCCAAACACGAATCTGTGGAGAATGACACGCACCCGCCTCCCCCGGTCCCAAAGCACTGTGCAGTGACTCACCTGGAACGGCCACAGGTGCGGGCGACAGCAGCCTGTGGGGCCCGCGCTGGGTCCAGTGCTGAAGTCACTGCTCGGGACGCCCGCACCCGCGCCCTGCTCCTATTTCCAGCCTCCTGCTAACGCACACCCTGGGGGGCAGCCGCCGATGGCTCAAGCCCCTGGGTCCCTGCCACCCAGGAGGGACTTGGGCTGAGTGCTGCAGCCTAGGGACAGCCTGGCTGTTGCGGGCTCCTGGGGAGTGGGCCAGGGGGTGGGGCATGTCTGCAGGACTCTCTCATTCGGGAAAGGGAGTTCACTTGGGGAAGGGAGATGTCGGTCTCCAAGTCTGGGCCAAGTTAAGTGGCTAAGTCACGTAGCTTCTTGGCGCCTCGATTTCTCTCCAGGGTGTAACAGGCCCCTGCAGCGTGCCCGGCCTCGGCCCCGCCCCGGCCTGCAGCCCCGCCCCTGCAGCGTGTCCAGCCTCCGCCCCGCCCCGCCCCGCGGCCCCGCCCCGCGGCCCCGCCCCTGAACCGTGCCCGGCCTCGGCCCCATCCCTGCCCGTGGCCCCGCCCCTGCAGTGTATCCCGCCTCCGCCTTGGCCCCTCCCCGTAGCCCCGCCCCGGCCCGTGGCCCCGCCCCTGCAGCGTGCCCCGCCTCGGCCCCTCCCAGTAGCCCCGCCCCATCCCGTGGTCCCGCCCCTGAACCGTGCCCGGCCTCGGCCCCATCCCGGCCCGTGGCCCCGCCCCTGCAGCGTGCCCCGCCTCGGCCCCTCCCAGTGGACCCGCCCACCCCGTGGCCCCGCCCCCTCAGCGTGCCCGGCCTCCGCCCCGCCCCCAGCGGCGCGCCGCACCGCGGCCCCGCACGGCCGTTCGGTGGCGGTGGCGTTCACCGCGCCGGGTCGCCGCGTTCGCCGCGTTCGCCGCGTTCGCCGCAGCCGCCGCCCCGGCCGCCCCCGCCCCCGCGGCTTGAGGAGCGCGGGCGCCATGGCGGCGGAGGCGCTGGCGGCCGAGGCCGTGGCTTCGCGCCTGCAGCGGCAGGAGGAGGACATCCGCTGGCTGTGGGCGGAGGTCCGGCGCCTGAGGGACGAGCAGCTGAGCGCGGCCGACCGCTGCCCGGCCGAGGGGCCGTGCCTGACGCGGGAGGTGGCGCAGCTGCGGGCGGAGAACCGCGACCTGCGCCGCCGCCTGTGCCGCCTGCGGCTGAGCGTCGCCGAGGAGCTGAGCCGCGGGGCGCCGGGGGCGGCCGACGCGCAGGTAACGGTGCGGGCGCCCCCACCCCGCGCCCGCCCGCAGCCCCGCCTGACCGCGGGTGTCCCTTCTTAGCTCTCCGCTGTTGCAGAAACCCCGCATTTCCTCTCGAGGCTGGTTCTGGGCTGCTGGGGCAGGTGGTTTGCGGGGGAGGGGGCTGTGTTTCTAACGGCATCCCGGGTGGGCCCTCTGGCCGGCTGAGCGACCCCGACCCCGGGTGGTGGGAGCCCGGAGGGGCGCGTCTGCCGCTCGTTCCCCGGACTCCCCTGCAGCGGCTGCAGGATCCGGTCTGGCGCGGGGCTCTGGCCCGCAGGGTCGGGGCCGGCCTTGCAGGGGTCAGCGAAGCGGAGGCGGGCTTGGTGTTCCGACGGCACCGGGTCGGCCTGGGCTCTGCGGGGTGCAGTCACAGACCCCAGCCGCAGGTGTTAGCTGTACAGGTGGTGATCGCTGATAATGGAATGAAAGTCCACATCACAGGCATTAAGGATGCAGCATTTGATTTTTTTTTTAAGAGTTACAGAGAAAGGGAGGGAGAGAGCTTCCATTTGTTGATTCGCTCCCCAAATGGCCCCGGCCCCGCCCCATAGCCCCATGGCCCCATAGCCCCATGGCCCCATAGCCCCATGGCCCCATAGCCCCATAGCCCCATAGCCCCATACCCCATAGCCAGTGCTGGGCCAGGTGGAGTCCGGGAGCCAGAAGCTTCCTCTGGGTGTCCTAAGTGGGTATACAGGGCCCAAACACTTGGGCCGTCCTCTGCTACTTTTCCCAGGCCTTTAGCCGGGAGCTGGATTGGCAGCGAGGCAGCTTGGACACAGACCTGTGCCCTCATGGGGGCTTTACCTGCTTCACCACGGCACAGGCCCCCGGTGCAGTATTTGTGTATTTTAGTTCATTAAAGGGCAAGGTGACATCAGAACTTTGTCACTCTCTGAGGCACCCTCGGACTGAGAAGTGTTCTTCGATGATTGGTGTGCTGGCGACGTCTGCGTGAAATGGTGCAGTTAAGGTTTCTGGTGGCACCGTACATTTCTCAGTGACATTGGTTCTTAAAAGTTTGGGGAGGGGGCAGGTTAAGCCACCACCTGCAGCGCCAGCATCCCACGTGGTTGCTGGTTTGAGTCCCGGCTGCTCTACTGATCCAGCTCCCTGCTAATGCGCCTGGCAAAGCAGCAGAGGATGGTCCACGTGCTTGGGCCCCTGCACCCTGTGGGAGACCCAGAAGGGGCTCCTGGCTCCTGGCTCCATCCTGGACCAGCCGTGGCCATTGCCATACCAGGCCGTTTGGGGAGTGAACCAGCAGATGGAGGACCTCTCTCTCTGTAACTCTACCTTTAAATAAATAAAATATATTTTTAAAAAAAAGTTTAGAAGGGAAAACTTTAAAGAGCAAAATACATTGAATGTGCATAGCAGGAGCATGAAATGTACGCACAGGCAGCACTGAACCCTGGGAAATGGCCCATGGAGTCGTAGATGTGATGGGGAGAGGCCAGCTGTGCGCCTGGACACCTGCTGGCCCCCTCCTGCCTCGGGCTTCGGAAGTGTCGCTCTTTCTTTCTGTGGATGCCAGCCCTTCATCATGTCTCTTTCAGCCTCCCAGTCAAAGCCAAGACGAAGACACTGACAAGAAGAAAATGAAGGAAAGTGGGCCTGACAGCGAGGTAAGGCCCCGCTGTGCAGCTCCTGTGAAAGCTACCTGGGGGCCGGGGCCAGATGCCGCCTTGGGTGCCCACGTCCGTGCTGTGGTGTTGTGGGGGTCGGGGTCCCAGCTCTGCCACCGGCTCAGGCCTCCTGGTGGTGCACACTGTAGGAAGCAGTGGGGTGGTTCCAGTAGCTGGGTCGCTACCACTCATGGGGGACTCCTGAATCGGGTTCAGGCTTCTGGCTTTGGTCCAGCCCTGGCTGCTGTGGGCTTTTGGGGAGTGAAACAGCAGATGGGAGGTCGCTCGCTCGCTCACTCGCTCTTGCTGCTCGCTGTCTGTTTACCTTTCAAATAAATAAATAAGGCCGGCGCCGCGGCTCACTAGGCTAATCCTCCGCCTGCGGCGCTGGCACCCCAGGTTCTAGTCCCGGTTGGGGCGCCAGGTCTGTCCTGGTTGCCCCTCTTCCAGTCCAGCTCTCTGCTATGCAGTGGAGGATGGCCCAAGTGTTTGGGCCCTGCACCGCATGGGAGACCAGGAGAAGCACCTGGCTCCTGCCTTCAGATCAGTGCAGCGCCGGCCGTGGCGGCCATTTTGGGGGGTGAACCAACTGAGGGAAGACCTTTCTCTCTGTCTCTCTCTTTCACTGCCTAACTCAGCCTGTCAAAAAGAAAAAAAAAAAAAGAAAAAAAGAACAAGTTTAAAATATAAAATATTACCTGTAATTTAAGTATGTCCACAGTAAATTACCTATGATTTTTAATAAAAACTTAATTACAGATTAAATTATTTTTGTGCTCCATTCATGTTTTAAAATTTTGTAAGTCTTATGTATAAGACGTTTTAACTTAAAAGTGAACTAACTACACAACTGTATTTAATATTTAAGTGCCCCTTAGTCTGTTTAAGGTAAGATAGTAGAACTCTTCTCTTGTGTTAGGGAAACTAAAAACTGGTTCTAGTCCCAATCAGGGCACCGGATTCTGTCCTGGTTGCCCCTCTTCCAGGCCAGCTCTCTGCTGTGGCCAGGGAGTGCAGTGGAGGATGGCCCAAGTGCTTGGGCCCTGTACCCCATGGGAGACCAGGAGAAGCACCTGGCTCCTGCCATCGGATTGGCGCAGTGCGCCGGCCACAGCGCGCCAGCCACGGCGGCCATTGGAGGGTGAACCAACGGCACAGGAAGACCTTTCTCTCTGTCTCTCTCTCTCACTGTCCACTCTGCCTGTCAAAAACAAAACAAAACAAAAAAGTAAATCACTCAACCAAACGAGACGTATGTGCTGAGCGTCAGCTTTTGGTGGGAACAAAGGACAGTTCCTGGCCCTGGGGGGGGGGGGGGGTCAGTCTGGGGAGTTCAGACAGACGCGGGAACGGCTGACAGTGGAGCGAGCAGGTGCAGGCGGCCCTCCGTCTCCACGGGTTCCACTGCAGGGATCGGCCACCTCCGATGGAGCTGCTCAGGAGAATGTTTATCTCTGTCCCGAGCACGGGCAGACTTTATTTCTTGCCCTCATTCCTTGAGCAGTCCAGTGCGACAGCTGTGGACCCAGCACTCACGTTGGCGAGTGAGAGCACACGGAGGATGTGTGCAGGCTGTATGCACACACTGCACCATTTCCTGGGAGGGACTTGAGCACCAGTGGGCTTTGGTGTCCCTGGGGTCCCGGAACCACCCCCGCAGACGCCAAGGGGTGACTGTGTGATGCACAGTGAGTGCTGTGTGGCGGGGCTCTGCATACAGCTGCTTCCGCAGTGGGAAGGGGAGGTGGCTTTGAGCTGGACCCTGAGCGCTAAGAAGGGGTTTGGTCAGTGGAGCAGAGAGTGCTGGAGCCAGGAAGCAGTGTGAGGCGCAGACCTGCGGGTGCTGAGGGGGGAGTGGGCAGGGCACTGACAGGGAGGGAGCCGCTGGGGGACAGGGCGTGTGCTGACTCCGTGGTGTTCCGACGCTCCTCAGGTGCAGCGCCGGCCACATTTCATAAAAGAAAGGTTGGAGCTCTTCCAAGCGTTGAAGGAAGATTCACAGGCCCTGCTTCCGGTCGGTGAACAGGAGGACGCCGGCAGTGCACTCACAGTGAGGGTGGCTGGTGGCGAGACGGTGGAAGGGGCCCGTGGGAGGACAACGCCGTATCAGGTGGCTGCTGCGATTAGGTAACCATAGTCGGGAGACAGTGCTCAGCACTACGTAACTGTGCCAAAGCCTGGGGGCAGTGCTTCCTACTCATCCAGTGAATAAACTAAACAGTTTTTATCGTCTGGCTTCTAAAAGGGCCATTTGGATAAGTAATTAATTGAATGTCAAAACACAGTGTTTTTCTCTTCAAAAGATCCAAGTTCTAATGGTCCAGTAAAAATGGTGAAAAAATTTATAATCCTTGATAGAACATTTTATGCTGACTTATTCATCAATCAAGTAACATCTATGAGTTTAAAATTTTATTATTATTATTACTATTGTTGTTATATTAGAGGAAGGGAAAGAGCTCTCACTCTCCAAAGGCTGTCCTGGCCAGGGCTGGCTGACGCCAGGAACCAGGAGTGCAATTCGGATCTCCCATGTGGGCGGCAAGAGCCAGGACTTGAGCCATCCTGGGGTCCAGACTACCAGGAAGCTGGAATCGGGCTGGAGATGGGAATCGAATCCAGGCTTTCTGACACGGGGTGCAGAGACCGTGACTGGCATGGTAACCACTAGGCCACATGCCTTCCCTCCTTGAGTTTTTGTAGACCTGTTGATTGTAGGTTGAGAGTGTATGTGTTAGACATGTTATCCGTTCTGGACCAGGACTTCGAGCTTTCCAGAAATCACACACATTCGTGAAGGTGTGCGTTTTCATTAATGTTCACTCCTGGCATTCAGTACAGCTCTGTGGGCGCTATAGCACAAAACTTGCGTGTAGGTTAACTTTGACTGCTCCGGAAGGCAGAGACAGTTGAAATCCTCAGGCCAGGCCTGCTGCTCTGTTCACCCTGACCTCACCGGGGCCCTCGAGGCCCTCCCTGCCCCGTGTGATGTTTTCCAGGAGAGGGGATATGCTGGGGGGAAATGGGTTTTGAGGCAAATAAGTTTCTGTTTTTTCGTGGAGAAGCAGGTTGCGTGTTAGTGTTAGGTCAGTGGTTTGCAGGGTGTGGTCCCCGGACCAGCAGGATCGGCACCGTCTGGAAACGTGGTAGAAAAGCAGGTCCTGGGGCCTCCCCTCTTGCCTGCCGAGCCATTCGGCTGTCTGTGTTGTTTGGAGCCCTCCAGGGGCTGCAGGTGTGCAGTCCCAGAGACCCTTGAAGACGGTGGTTTAAGTAGGTCGACTTCAGACACTCTCCTCCGTGGCCTGGAGGTGAGCAGTCTCAGCTGGTGGACATCCCTGGTCCGTGCAGTCGTTCACGGATTCAGCTTCTTTCCACTCTGGTGAC
Source organism: Oryctolagus cuniculus (assembly GCF_051225735.1). Lineage (NCBI taxonomy): Eukaryota > Metazoa > Chordata > Mammalia > Lagomorpha > Leporidae > Oryctolagus > Oryctolagus cuniculus. The sequence goes on along the minus strand of NC_142878.1, from coordinate 10,841,127 downwards.
CTGCCCGCCCATGGTAGGGTTTGTTGGGGTCCAGGAGTGGAAGCTGGGGCCCAGCCACAGAGAGGCTGACCAGCGATGCCTTGAAGCAAGGACCCTGGAGTAGCCCACTGCAGTCCCGCCTGTGGCAGCTCACGTTAGTCCGTGGCCGTGCCCAGCTGTGAGAGAGTGGAAGTGTGTTCCTGCAGCCAGCCACAGGCCAGCTGGAGCATTCTTGCCCTGGACGAGAAGAATGGTGTAGGGGTCAGTAGACCGTCTGCCGGCCCCCCTCCAACACCCAGACACCTGCAGGTGGGCACTCAGTATCCAGCACCCCGCCCTCCCTGGGGAGACAGCGCGGGTCCACACCTCAGAGCCTGGGACTCTGGCGTGATGTGCGGCGCGCCCCTCCCCTCCAGGCTGACCACTGCATCCCAGCAGCAGACTCGGAGGCAAGTCTGCTCTCACCACACGTGTGCGGTCAGCGTGAGACAGTCTCAGCATGTCCGTCTCAGACGGGGAGGAAAGCAGCCGACAGAGCTGCGGGGAGCTCGGGGGTTCTGTGGCCCTTATGAGGCCTGCAGCCTCTGTGCAGCGTCCACCCATCAGCCGCCCTCGGTGTCGCTCCCCCTCTTCGTGGAGGAACGACACAGGACCCTGCTCTGTTCTTTCGTCTGCTCGGCCCTCCCCGGGTTTGCTGCTGGTTCTTCCCGGGTTGGCTACCGTCCCTTCCACCTCCGTGGAAGGGCGGTTCCCCCTAGCCACATTCCCCACTTCCGCGGGGGAGCGGCACACCGCTGGCCGGCTCTCTCGGGGGCTGCACAGGTGTTCCTTCAGATGTTCCCCTTAGATGTTCCTGGTGCATGCTGTCTCTCTCCTCCTTTATAGTCCTCCTCCGCCAATCCCAACTCGGCTGCCCACACGCCGAGTACGCTGCTCTCCTCCAATCAGGAGCAGGATCAGCTCCTGGAGGTCAGCACTCAAGTTGGCAAGAGGCAGCTGGGTAGAAGCTGTTGCCTCCTCTCCCAGCGCCATATTGTGGGAGAGCAGATGCATAGAATAAGTCTTAATTCCAGTAACTCAGTCCAGTCCGGGTTGCTCCCCACACTCGGCTGTGTGGAAGCGGCTCTCGGCCATGGCTCTGGGGCCCCAGTTTTGCTCTTTGGGAAGTTCATTGCCGTCTTAACCCTGGTTCGTCCCATTTGAGGTGCAGGAGTTTGTGCTCTGGGGCTGTGCAGTGCGCTCAGCCCAGTTGTTGCCGATGCACTCTGGGGGGCTGGGGTGTCTCCGAAGGATCAGGCAGCCCCAGTTGTGTGTGAGCTGGGCGCAGAGTGTGGTGGGTCATCGGCTGCCCTCGGCCTCATATCCGGAGCAGGCACCTGGTCTGTTTGCGCGGATCAGCGCCACGTGAAAGGCCTCCCTCTGCAGTACACCTTCTGGACGAGGCTCGGCCTTTTTGTTTCGTGGCGTCCGCGCCTGGCTCGTTCCTCTCTCCCTCAGTTGATTGCACTGAGGGCACGGGAACCCAGGCCCGTGGGAGAGGAGCGCCCTCCCTCTCTGACACCGCAGCCCCCGACCCCTGGGGAAGCCCTGTCCGTGCCCATCCCCCTGGCTTTTCAGGACAGCAGGTTGTCTCTCTAGTCTCGCAGGGCCCCGGATTTCTGGGTTCTTAGTCCACCGGAATTAGAGGCCACGATTGGAGAGAGCCTGGGCTTGTGGAGCCCCGTCCCTCTCTGCTTGCAGGTTGGGAGCCGTCAGTCACGCTGCTCAAAGCAGCACTTACCGACCGCGCAGCAGCTTCTGGCTCGTACAGCTGCTCCCTCACGTGCTCGGGCGCCGTGACCACCGAGCACCATGACTGTGCTGTGCCTGCAAGTTCTCGCAGGTATTTTGCTAGGCCATAACAAGGGTTCTGGCTTCCACACCTTAGTGTCTGTTGCCTTGTAACCGACTACTAAACAAGTACCACATATTTTGGTTATTTTTAGAATTATTTTTGGGTTTTTATTGCCATAATTTTAAAGTCTAGGCTGAGCTGCTACAACAAAAGCACCACAAAAACTCAGTAACTTGGGGCTGGCGCTGTGGCGTAGTGGGTAAAGCTACCACCTGCAGTGCTGGCATCCCATATGGGCACCGGATTGGGTCCCGGCTGCTCCTCTTCCAGTCCAGCTCTCTGCTTGTTGTATGGGAAAGTAGTGGAGGATGGCTCAAGTGCTTGGGCACCTGTAGCTGCATGGGAGACCCAGAGGAGGCTCCTGGCTCCTGGCTTCAGATCTGTTCAGTTCCAGCCATTGCAGCCATTTGGGGGGTGAACCCGCAGGTGGGAGACAACCTTCCTCTCTGTCTGTAACTCTGCCTCTCAAAGAAAAGAACCAAAATATTTAACAAATCTTGGTTCCTCTGCAACTCTTAAATAGCATGCTATAGAAGTCTGTCTCCTGTTAAGGAAAATGCTGTGATTTATTGTTAAGTTTAAGAAGGAGGTTACCAGGGGCCTGGCATTGTAGGACAGCCGCTTATCCAGTGTGATAAGCCGGCATCCAGTGTGAGCACTGGTTTGTTTCCCGGCTGCTCCACTTCCAGTCCAGCTCCCTGCTAGGGCACCTGGGAAAGCAGTGGAAGATACACCAACTGCTTGTGCCCTTGCCAAGCACAGGGGAGACCTGGATGGAGTTCCTGGCTCCTGGTGGGGCCTAGCCCAATCCCAGCTGTTGTGGCAATTTGGGAAGTGAACCAGAAGATGAAAGATTGATCCCTCTCTCTCTCCCTCTCCCCCCTCCCTCCCTTCACAGCAAATGAATAGATCATTTAAAAATGACTAAATAACACATGCAAAATAGTACTATTCCAGTTTTATATTGATGTGTACGTCAAGTGAGCCAGCAGATGGAAGATCTCCCGTATGTCTCTCTGACACTTCCTCCCTCTGTGCCTCTGACTTTCAAATGAAATGAAGATAAAGGAATAAAAACATCTTAAAACATATAGAAGAACATACAACAAAATGTTAACAGAAATTTCTGGGTTGGGGATTGTGGGTGATTTCTTTTTTCTCTGCTTTTCTGTACTTTCTAGGTTTCTTCTCTTGTTATTGTCAGTAATTTTCAAACACTAAAAGTTCTTTAAAAGATACCATAAGAGAAAGAAAAAGATCAACGCCTTAATGAAAAGCAGGCAAAGGAAATGCTTTATACAAGTAAAAAAGCTTGTAAATACTTGCTAAAATTAATAATCAAATTAAAGCCATTTTCAACCCCACGTTGACAAAGGTCAAGAACTCCTTCGGGTAGTGTGATGTCTACCAGAAATCTTTAAAGGCAGGAGGCCCCTGACCCAGCAGTTGCACTTGTGTGGACTGGTTTCCAGAAAGCAAGGCAGGAGACATGGGTGTGCGTGTGGATGTCTGTGCCGTGTGAGTGTGAAGGTGACCTCGGTGTGCCGGAGTCATGGCCCCTGTGATAAGTGTTCTCCCAGTGTTCTTCCAGCTTTGGAAGTCCACCTGCTGGCATGGAGAGAGCAGGCCATACAGTTATGTTGGCAGCTATGTTTCTGTGAAAAGTGTATGGGGGTGGGGTAGGAAAAACATGAGTCCCTCAGGTACAGAACCTCCCGAGTGTGGTTGTTTCTGGATGTAAGATGCCTGAGTCATTTCTAATGTTGTCTTTGTCCTTTGTTTTCCAAGTTGCTACAGTGAAGGTGTATTACTTTTGTACATAAAATAATTGTCACAAAATTTAAATAAAAATCTGTCCTATTATTTTACATTTGTACTTTATATAAAACCTAGAAATTATTTTTCCCTTTTAAGGACTCATTTAATACGCGGTAAGATTAACCCCAGGTGGCTTCTCTCTCTCTCACTAGCCGAGAGCTGGCGGAGAGCGCTGTGGTCGCCAAGGTGGACGGGGAGCTGTGGGACCTGGACCGCCCTCTGCAGGGGGACTGCACCCTGGAGCTGCTCACGTTCCACAGCGAGGAAGCCCAGGCTGTGAGTGTGCCACATCCAGCTGTGAGGGGGCTGCTGACGCCGTGAGCCGCCTGATGCGAGAGGCCATGGGTTGACGTCAGGGGGGACACTTCTGGCCTTCTGAGATTTAGAATCTGAATACCAGAGTTCCATAAACATTGAATACAGTGTTCCTTGTGGAAGGAATACATACAAATACATCAATTTTTAGGAAGTTCATATTTATCATTTTTAAATGATTTTTTTGAGATTTATTTTATTTATTTGAAAGAGTTACAGAGAAAGGTAGAGACAGAGACAGAAAGAGGCCTGGCCTTCCATCTGGTGGTCCACTGACCAAATGGCTGCAATGGCTGGAGCTGAGCTGATCCGAAGCCAGGACCCGGGAGTTCTTTCCTGGTCTCCCATCTGGGTGCAGGGGCCCAAGGACTTGGGCCAGCCTCTGGTGCTCTCCCAGGTGCGTTAGCAGGGAGCTGGATTGGAAGTGGAGCAGCCTGGACTCAAACCAGCACCCGTATGAGATGCTGGTGCTGCAGGCTTGGGCTTTAACCTGCTGCACCACAGCACCAGCCCCAACATGATTGTTTCTTAAAGTTAGAATGTTTCATTTATTGAATCAATGTGTATTAGAAATGATTAATAGATTTTAAACATGGATTTAATAATTTTTAATTTAAAAAGTTACTCGGGAGGCAGAGAGAGACAAGAAAGCCCCTGTCCACTGGTTCTTGCCCCAGATGCCCTCCGTGGCTGGGTGAGGCTGAAGCCAGGAGCTCAGACCACGCTCCCATGAGGGGGCTGGGACCCAGCTCCTTGAGCCATCCTGCTGCCTTCCAGGATCTGCACTGTAGGGAGCTGGGCCAGGAGCAGGGCGGAGGAAGGAGGTGTCCCAGCTGGCATCCTAATGCTGTGACAAATGTCTGCCCCTACTTTAAAGTTTGATGTGTGCGGAGAATTGGAAAAGATCATCAAAACTCAAATATCCTTCAAGTACTTATTAATGTACATTTTTATAAAAGACCACGTTTTCATGTAGGTTTCTGATGTCATTGTCACTGTAACTTTGCTGTCTCCCTTCAAGCAGTTTCTCTTCAACTCCATGATCTCCCGTGAAAACCTAGTGTATGATTAGCTTAGCTTACACTGATTGTGAAGCTGTGCTAAATTCCTTAATTTCTTATTCCAAAATATAAGAACCTCATTGTAATTTCTGTGTAAAATATGTGAAGTATAACCATCAAACGGTTAAACAATACAGTGGGAGCAACCCATGGTTAAAAGTGACTCTGAAAATACAGTTCTCTAAACTGCTGACGCCTGCCTCAGCCAGGCCTGCCCAGCTGCGTACCAGTGCTGCCCGTGTGCGGCCTCCACTTGGCCGAGGTGCAGGAATCCTCAGTGCGTTCACCGCGGGCTTCTTGTCTCTGTTTGCCCTCCTCAGTGTGCTGCCCGAGTGCACACCGTGAGGATCTGTGTGGTTACCTCACTGCCCCCCGCCAGCTGTATCCGCTGGTTTGTGGGTGGACCAGAGCAGGAGACGACACTGTCCAGATGACTCTGAAGCTGGCCCCTTCTCCACTGACCTGTGTTCGTTCTCTCACGGCTGCGTCCAGGGACTGCCTGCTTGCTATTTTGATCCCTGGAGTCCATTCCTCTACGGCTGTGAAATGCTTTTTTTAGAATGGAAATGGAAGCATTTCTCTTAAACCCCTCTGTGTATCCCATTAAATCTGGAGTAAAACCCAGACTCCTCCCCAGGGCCTGCCTATGGCTGCCGCGGGCCCTCCCTGGCTCGCTGGGGTGGGGCGGGGCGGGGGTGGGGAAGGGGTCTTCGTTGTTGGGAGATGATATCCTAGAGCTCTCTCTCCGTCTCCTCCATCAGCTGTTACTGTGTGAGGGCAGTGGGTCTGTTTCATTCACGGTTGTGCCTCCTGCACCCGAGAGTACGTGGCTCAGCAGATACCAAGGTGTGGACCGAGCCCCAGAGAGGAGCTTTGGGCTGTCCTCGGCAGCCTGGCAGACCACACCCAGCCCCCTGCCCTGGGGCCACTGTCCTCTTGGCTCTGAGTGCATGTGTCAGGCAGCTTTCTGGTTGTGACTGGCACCTGCTTAACAGGGCTCTGTCAGCCCCAGACAAGGGGTTTGAGAAAAATATGCATGGGTTACAAAAATTTGTTGAACCAAAATAAACTTCCAATTCCATTTTTCTCCAACTTTTTGAGGCATCCTCATATTTCTTGGTGTCTCTGGTTAGTTTGGGTTTCTAGATGAATTCTTTGGGAATTCAAACCCAGTCCACTCTCTGAACGTGTAGAGCCAACGAGCCGGTTAATGGCCGCGTCCACACTGCTCGGGGGTCCCTGGCGGCCAGCAGGGGTTCCCTGGTAGCTTTTCTTTCCTGCCGTGGAGAGGCAGGTCCCCTAAGGGCGGTGCCGTCTGCAGCAGGCCCTGCAGCTGTCTGCACCCAGCTCAGGGAGGCTGCCCCTGGGTACAGGAAGGGCACTAGGATCTGGCACTTCCTGGCTGTCCCCTCACTCGGGGCCTGGGGCGCCTTTGTGTGGGCTGCTCTGCTGGGCCCTGCTGGGTGTCCCAGGTGGCTGGTCCCGTTCCCCGGAGTCAGTGCACAGGGAAGCAGATGATGGAGGAGCTGAGACCCGGCTGCACTGTGGCAGAGGTTTACTCCAGAGCTGAGCAGAGAGCTCTGGCGGACCGCAGGAGAGCTCAGACAACATCCTGTCCCGTGGGCACTGAGGAGTCTCTCTTCAAATCGATGCTGCCCTCGTGTCGTGGTGCTTGTCCCCTTGAACTTCATCCCCTGCTTCCTCACGCCGGTTTGCTGCAGATTTCTGTGACGCCGTTTGGTAGCTGACGGGCTGTGTGTCCTGTGCGTGCAGGTGTACTGGCACTCCAGCGCTCACGTTCTCGGGGAGGCCATGGAACTCTACTACGGAGGCCACCTGTGCTACGGTCCGCCCATCGAGAACGGATTTTATTATGACATGTTCATTGAAGACAGGTAACCCCGCTGAGGCTGACTCGTGCACATGGGATTTGGTGTTCTGCGGTGGCTACGTCTTAGCTCAGTCACTACGTACTGCAGATTGTGATTACAGATTGGATGGGCATTTTTGGAACAGTGAGTTTAGATTCAAGGGTAACTTCTCAAGCTGGTTTTTTTTTTTTTTTTTCGCCTAGAAGGAGGCTGTATGCTGTGTAATCTAGCAGTGCTCACTTAGACCAGACCACAGGCTTGGCTCCTGGAGAGCAGTTAGTTCAGTTCTGCGAGGGTACGGTCACCCTCAGCAGACGTCTTGCTGTGTGGAATGCCAGGCCGGGCAGCCTGCAGAGAAGCTGGGACTCCCTAGGCAGCAGGCCCAGCCCCAGTGCACCCCCTGCCCTGCACTGCCCACCACCCTGCAGGATGTCCGCAGCTGCACAACTGAAATCCCAGGGCCCTTCCCGTTCCTCCCGGCCCCTCGGCGTCCCCATCCTGCTGTTGGTGCACGTCTGCCACTTTTCTAAGTGGTTTTCCTGTCTGTCCCTCCTGCTCTGACTTCTGCCTCAGTTCAGACCCTGCCCCTCGTGCTGGACAGTGCAGTGTAACTCACCTTTGCTGTCACCCCCACTCCTGCCTCATGACCCCCTGCCCAAGCGTCAGCACCACGTCACTGCTGCCGACAGACTTGTTCCGTCTGCACTGTTGCACTCACAGCACCGTTTTTGTCTACGGTACTTTTTTTTTTAAGGATTTATTTATTTGAAAGTCAGAATTAGAGAAAAACAGAGGTTTCCATTCTCTGATTCACTCCCCACATGGCTATAACTGCCAGCACCCGACGAGGCTGGTGCCAGGAGCCAGGAGCTTCCTCCAGGTCTCCCACATGGGTTGGGCCATCCTCCGCTGCTTTGTCTAAGCCATTAGCAGGGAGCTGGATCTGAAGTGGAGCAGCCAGAACATGAACTGGAGCCCATATGGGTGGCACAGGCAGCGGCTTTACCTGCTAGGCCACAAGGCTGGCTCCTGTACACAGTGCTTCTGAACCCAAGTGTGGGTTTTGTTTTTGTTTTTTTTTTGCTATACCAACAGTGGAGTCTAACTCTGGACACCATTTAGGTATCCAGCAATTCAGTTAAGTTCTGTCATTACCCAAAACTGGCACGGACCCCACAGGTAGTGGGCGCAGTTTCACAACACTGCCCCAGCTGACCGGGGTGGAGAGTGGCAGGCAGTGAGGGGCTTCTCTTCCCCTGTACCCTGGCTGTGTTACCCGACGCTTCCTCAACCCCATTGCTTAGGGTTTTGTTTCTTCACATGCAGGCTGCTTAGGGGAGTTGAGTGGCCGTTTTGCTGCGTAGGCACCGTTGGTTAAGTCATTGGCCTGTGACGTTGCGCTCGATCTCCAGCCCCTCCCCACTCCACAGAGGTTGGGAGTAGGAGCTGAAGTTCGAGCCAGGCTGGGCCAGTGGTCCGGGAAGGCTAAGGGGACATTGAAGCAGAGGCCAGAATGGAGGGGGAGCAAGCCCTGAGGATGCGGGGGGTAAGTTGTAGACATCTGCAGGGAGACTGTTTCAGGCCCGGTGGGCCTGCCCTGGTGTGGGGGTCAGCCAGCCTTGTGTGAAGACAACCTCCCAGCTGTAAGGGTTTGGGGGCCTCAACCAGGGAACAGCTCCTCCCAGCCTGGACCACAGCCAGGAGGCCAGGGACCGGGTGAGCACTAGTGTACTGTGCCCAGCAGCGTCCCGGTGGGTTCAGGATGAGGCAGACCCTCTGGGAGCAGAGTCCTCGGAGCCCTTCAGGATTTGCTGCAAGATCCCCTAACGGTTCCCTGTGGGTTGAAGGCGCAGGTCAGCCTTCATTGAGGCCTCTGTCTGCTCTCCAAGCAGTGGGAGAGTGTGCAGATGCCTGACTTTCTTCAGCCCCAGGGCAGTGGGACACCAGACCAATTTAGAAAGTGTGTCCGCAGCGCCCAGAGCCGCGGGAGCAAGGGCAGGAAGGGTCTGTGCTGAGTCCTGCCTGCTCTTTTCAGAGCCGTGTCCAGCACGGAGCTGCCGGCCCTGGAGAACATGTGCAAAGCTATCATCAAAGAAAGGCAGCCTTTTGAAAGACTGGAAGTCAGCAAGGAAGTCCTCCTGGAGATGTTTAAGGTGAGGTGGAGACACTCCCAGAATGAAGACCTCTACCAGGAATGTTGAAAGCAGTTCCTGGAGGTGGTCCTTTCTCCCCCGAGGAACCGACTGCTCGCCAGAATGTCCCAGAGTCTGGAGCCCTTGTCACGGTGCTGGCCACTTGCCGTGACATTTCCCTTCTTTCTCTAGTGCCTGACACTAGACACTAGACACTAAGGCAGACGGAGGTGGATCAGGGGCAGGTGGATGCTCTTCATGTGTGTGTTTACAACTCTGATTAATTCTGAGTGTTGCTGGTGTCGGACTGCTGTTCCCACGACCCTTTCTAGGGCCTGCATTAGCGGGAAGCTGGGGTCGGGAGCTGGAGCCAGGGCCAAAGTCAGGAGCCTGGAACTCCATCTGGTCTCCCACATGGTAGCAGGGGCCCAAGTTCTTGGCCATCTTACACTGCCTTCCCAGGCACATTAGCAGGAAGCTGCATTGGGAGTGAAGTAGCAGGGCCTCAACCCGGTGCTCATTTGGGATGCTGGCATTGCAGGCGGCAGCTTAACCCACTGTGCCAGTGCCAGCTCCAGATGTGGGCACCTTGCCTGTTCTGTGTAGAAGTTTTCAAAATGTAATTATATCATCAGTTAGCATAATTTTGTTTTTACACAAATTAAAAATGTAGCTGTGTCCTCAGAATTTTATTTATTTCATGTAGTTAAAATCAGATATTCTAGAACAGTGCTGTTTGGCAGAAATGTCATGCAGCCTGCAGATCTGAGCCGTGTGCACAATGTTAAATTTCTGGGGGCAGCGCGGACTGAAAAAAAAATTCTGGAAACTATGATTTAGAAGTAAAAGAAAGGTGAGATTATTAAGATACCAAAAATTCCATTTCAACATGTAGCCATTATAAAAATAATGAGCAATTTTTTAAAACTTTTATTTGAAAGGGGGGGGGGAGGGGCGGGCAGAGATCCCCCATCGACTGGTGCACTCCCCAGATGCCTGCGACATTCAGAACCGGACCAAACTGAAGCCAGGAGCTGGGCGTTCAGTCTCGGTCTCCTGTGTGGGTGGCAGGGAGCCGGGTGATTGAGCCGTCACCTGCTGCCTCTCGGGGCGCACGTCGGCAGGGAGCTGGCCCGGAAGCAGAGCAGCCAGGGCTCCAGTATGGGATGGATGCAGGCGTCTCAAGCAGTGTCTCAGCCACTGCCCCCAACACCCACCCCAACAGTCTGTTTTATATTCTTTCTTCCCACACCACACTCTAACACGCAGTCTGTTCTGCACTCCCAGCACATCTCATTTCAGTTGAGTCTTCTTATTTTTAACGATTTATGTACTTATTTGAAAGGCAGAGTTACAGAGAGAGAGGGAGAGACAGATCTTCCACCTGCTGGTTCACTCCCAAAATGGCTAAAATGGCGGGGCTGGGCCAGGCCAAAGCAGGGAGCCAGGAGCTTCATCCAGGTGCCGAGACCCAAATACTTGGGCCATCTTCTGCTTTCCCAGGAGCATTAGCAGGGAGCTGGATCAGACGTGGAGCAGCTGGGATTCACACCTGCGCCTTGTGGGATGCCCGCATTGTGGGCAGCTGCCCACAACACTGCCCTCTTGTGGCCCCTGGGCTGGAAGTGCAGCTGTCCGTGTCTCTCGTGGCTCAGCTCCTAAGAACATCACAGGCTACCTTGCAGTTTTTATTGAAAAAGTAGAGTTGTGTTTTTCACTTAAACAGTTTGTGTATTAGTGTGTAAATGTTTCTCTTTGTAGTACAATAAATTTAAGTGCCGCATTCTGAATGAGAAGGTTGACACTCCGACAACCACGGTTTACAGGTGGGTGTGTGTGCATGGTTTTCAACACTGCTCTCTGGTGGAGGTGAGGGCAGGGGCAGGAACAGGGCTGGTTTCTACTGGACAGTCTGTCCAATGTCCCGTGGTCAGCGCACTGCAGTGAGCAGCTCCGGAAGTTTAGGACCTAGGGGAAATGCCTGTCTCCTCCTTGGCACTGACACAAATTTTATTTCTGGGCGTCAGCTGTGATGGGCTCTCTCTCCCTGTGGGTAAGATTGTGTTCGCCCGACACCTTACCTCCCGGGGAGCTGAGAGAGAAGAGCGCTTCTGTTCCATGCAGCCACACTTCTGTTAACAAGGCCGTGGCCGCTCCTCTCGCCGTGGTCTCTGCTTACACTGCACTCCCCACGGCCCACGGCCCAGATGTGCCAGCCTCCCACTGTAGTAGGGTTTCACGTGGCACAGAAACAAACTATAGACACAAAGGCAAAAAAGCCAAGTGCCTTCAGTGCCGGAATCGCTTAGCCTAGCACTGGGCTCCCGGCGCCTTTCATCCGCCCAGTTTCGGAGCTGCCCTCTGGGTCCTGCTGTCCTTCTCTGCCCACCAGCTGGACGAGTGCGGCTGTCACGGCCCCATCTTGGGAGCCCTGATGTGTATAGGTACGCTCACGGATACCCCTACCAGGGACACGTACATCCCACATCAGGGCTTTATGGTTCTCTGGTTTAATTATAATTAAAGGTGGATCCCCTTTGTGCAAAGCTGATTTGACCCTGAGTTGGAATACCACGTTTATCTTATTTTTGCTACTCTTTGATGACCTGATAACGTTTTTATTTATTACTTGAGTCAAGTAAATGTTTGTGTAACCGTTTTAAGGTTAAAAATAAATGCAGATATGGAAAAGGTGTGCTCAGTTTCAAATTCCTGGCTTCTTTTGGTGTTGTAAAAGAATATTTCCCAGGTCAGTTTTGACCATTTTTATATCCAATTTGTACAGCTTATATTTAATTCTTGAAGGAAAAAAGAGCTTTTCCCTGTGAGTGTTGAAGGATAGGAGCTTTGAAAGCTTTCGTGCCAGCAGGCAGCCCTTTGCCTGCGTGCTGACCTTCCTCGTGGACAGGAGCGTGCGTGAAGCCTGGTCTTGCAGAGAACCGGCGTTCCCTGTCTAGAGCTGCATTGTGTTTGCTTGTCTGGGAGCCAGACCCTCTGTCTGCCCGTCATGGCGTTCACTCCTACTTGAAACGGGCGGAAATCGTGAAGGCAGTGCTTCCTTCACTATTTTTCCTTGAGTCAGTGATGTTAAGTGACCCTGCCTCTGATAGGGCTTCACATTTTGACTCGGTTAGTATCTGTACTGCTTACGACACTGGGGTTCTGGTTCATTCTGTGTGCAAGGGAAGCCCCAGCTACAGCCTTGTGTGTGTTATTTATTTATTTATTTTTTGAAAGAGTGGACAGTGAGAGAGAGAGAGAGGGACAGAGAGAAAGGTCTTCCTGTTGCCATTGGTTCACCCTCCAATGGCCGCCGCGGCCGGTGCACCGCGCTGATCCGATGGCAGGAGCCAGGTACTTCTCCTGGTCTCCCATGGGGTGCAGGGCCCAAGGACTTGGGCCATCCTCCACTGCACTCCCAGGCCACAACAGAGAGCTGGCCTGGAAGAGGGGCAACCGGGACAGAATCCGGAGCCCCGACCGGGACTAGAACCCGGTGTGCCGGCGCTGCAAGGTGGAGGATTAGCCTAGTGAGCCACGGCGCTGGCCCAGCCTCGTGTGTTTTAATCCCGGTTTAATAAACAGAAACACCCCGTCGCTTCGTCATAAAACCAGACGTCCTCAAACACGCACCCTGCTGCATGACTTTGGAATATGCAGCTAATGTGCTGTAGTGGATGTCGGACGGATTCGTAGCTCCCTGATTCCATGGCTCTGGAGGTTCTTGAGAGCCTTGGGCTGTGGTGGTTAACATGCACGGTTTCTTTCGGAAGATGGTCTTTGGATTTTGAATTTGAGCAAAGGAGAGTAGGCTGGGACCCTAGCTGGATGCATTGCTTCACTCCCCGACCCCAGATGAAAAATGGCCCAAGACGTAAGTCAGTGAAAGCCCCCACGTCAGCCGTGAGAATGTGGTTGATGATGGATAGTCGGTTGCTGTAACTGCTGGGCATGGCTGCAATGTCCCTGCAGGTGCGGTCCACTGGTTGACCTTTGTAAAGGGCCCCACGTGAGACACACTGGGAAGATCAAAGCCATCAAAATTTTCAAGGTGAGGCTTGACTTGTTTATCAATGTAGCAAACTTATGTAACCTAGATCGTAAGGCATTTTAGTCCTATCTTTTATAGCCTGAACATCATGATGTTTTAAAATACTTCATTCTTACTTGTCTAAAAATAATACTTTTGTGAATTTTGACAGTTAGAACGCCATATATGACGTTTATCATTTAACCTTATTGTAAGTGTTAAGTACATTTCTTTTTCGTGTATTTTTAATTCTGTGCAGTGGTTGTCTGGAGTCACCTAATGTGAGCCAGACCAGCTGTTTGCATGGGAGAAAGGTCTGCTCCAGGAAGAAGAACAGGGCGTATGAGGGTGCGGTGGGCTGGGTGCTGCCCTGGGAGTCGAGAGGGGTGGGCTGACTGTGCGGTCCCAGCCTCTGACAGCTCCATGCAGGCCTGGACAGTAGCATCCCCAGACTGGCTAGAATCAGCGTCAGGGTCTTCTGGCACAGGTGCCTTCCCAAAGTCAGTTATCCTGACGAGCTGGTGGCAGAGGTGCGTATGTGCTTACCAAGATCTTGTGTGATGCTTAGAATTCTTCAACTTACTGGGAGGGCAGTCCTGAGATGGAGACCCTGCAGAGGATCTACGGGATCTCCTTTCCCGATAACAAGATGATGAAAACCTGGGAGCAGGTCCAGGAGGAGGCCAAGAACCGAGATCACAGGAAAATCGGGAAGGTACGCCCCCTCCTCATTGCTGCTGGGTGGGAACCTGCCTGCCAGCTTCCCATCATGCCCTGTCCTCGTCACTGCTGGTGGGAACCTGCCTGCCGGCTTCCCATCATGCCCCGTCCTCATCACTGCTGGTGGGAACGTGCCTGCCGGCTTCCCATCATGCCCCGTCCTCGTCACTGCTGCTGGGAACCTGCCTGCCGGCTTCCCATCATGCCCCGTCCTCATCACTGCTGCTGGGAACCTGCCTGCCGGCTTCCCATCATGCCCCGTCCTCATCACTGCTGCTGGGAACCTGCCTGCCGGCTTCCCATCATGCCCTGTCCACGTCCCTGCTGGTGGGAACGTGCCTGCCGGCTTCCCATCATGCCCTGTCCACGTCCCTGCTGGTGGGAACCTGCCTGCCGGCTTCCCATCATGCCCTGTCCACGTCACTGCTGGTGGGAACCTGCCTGCTGGCTTCCCATCATGCCCCGTCCTCGTCACTGCTGGTGGGAACCTGCCTGCTGGCTTCCCATCATGCCCCGTCCTCGTCACTGCTGGTGGGAAGCTGCCTGCCGGCTTCCCATCATGCCCTGTCCACGTCCCTGCTGGTGGGAATCTGCCTGCCGGCTTCCGGTTATGCACCATGAAGTGAAATTTTTGAAAAATATTTTGTTTTTCCTTCTCTCTTCTGTCTTCTATTTTTCTGGCTCTTGTAGTCTGCCATTGAACTCTTGCATGATAATACCCCAAATATCTTTTAACCTCTTTCCTTCTCATATCTTTTATTAGCTTTTAAAACTTGTATTCTTCTCTTATTTTTTTAAAAAGGTTCTATTTATTTTATTTTATTTTATTTTTTGAAAGATAGGTAAATAGACACAAAGAGATTTTTCATTCACTGGCTCACTCCTCAAATAGCCAGGCCTAGACCAGGCTGAAGCCAGAAACCTGTAACTCCGTCTAGGCCTTCCACATGGAGGCATTTGGCCGTCGGCGGCTGTCTCCCAGGGTGCGCGTTAGCAGGAGATTGGCTCAGAAGTGGAGCGGCCGGCAGTGTAAGCAGACACTGTGCTATGGCTGTGGCCATCCTGAGTAGCAGTTGAACTGCTGCACCAAAATACCTGCCCCTTTGCTTGTTTGTATCTAATAGAAAGTGTTGTTTTTTTTTTTTTTTTTAACTGTGCACAGTTGATGGCAGCCTTGGCCTTTGAGAGAGCAGTGTGCAGAGACGTGAGGTCTGACAGAGACAGACCTGGTTTTCATCAGCTCTGTCACTCAGAGCTGTGTTAGATGGTAGCTGTGCTCAGTCCCTCGTGGAACTCCTGTCCTTGTCTCTCTTGCCGATGGCTTTGCTGGGCTGGCGTGAGTACGGGCATGGGTGGCGGTGCCTGGCTCTGGGCGGCCTCAGTAAGTGGCAGGCATGAGCTACTGGGGCATCACTTAAAGCCCACCCCTGCGGTGAGCTTCTCTGGTCTTTTGTGTGTGGCCTCTCCCTGATGTCCACATCCCATGCATGCCAAGCAAGGAGATTAGCAGGAGATAACAAAAGATCCATAAACGCCGAGTTCCAGGCTTGGTACCCATCAGTGTGCGTTGTCATTTTATGTGTGCTCTTAAGTGTAGTTAGGGGTAGGTGGTCTTGAGCCCCCTGGAATGTCTGTTATTAGAAGGTGGAAAGGATGACTGTGTGTCGTGCCCATGCATGTCACGTGTGTGCAGTGAGTACCGTGTGTTTGAAAGGCAGCGATTGTCTCCCCGTAGGAGCAGGAGCTTTTCTTCTTCCACGATGTCAGCCCTGGAAGCTGTTTCTTCCTTCCCAGAGGAGCCTTCGTTTACAGCACACTCATGGACCTCATACGAGTAAGTCTGTTCAGGAAATCCCTGCGCCATTTCCCCTCAGGACACACTGCTCAGGCATTTCCATGAATTCTATTTTACAGCATTAATGCGAACTTTGAGCCTGAACGTGAAATGCTGAATCGTGCTTCCTAATAAAAACGTGGAGATAGTTTCAGTTTTCCTAAGTGTGTTCTTGGGTTTCAGAGGATGCTCCTGTTGTGTGCCTGAGTCTAAAGCACGCAGACTATAAAGATGACGCGTCAGGCCAGCGGGGGTCGGGAGGGCATGTCTGCGGCGGCGCTCAGTGCTGAAGTGCAGGTGTCACCTTCCCAGCCTTGTCCCCAGACGCCGGGGCTCCCTGCTGTCCAGGGCATGACTCAGGGACTTGACAGTGCCAGAGGAGAGAGTGAGGACGCCGCTGTGTGAGATGCCGACCTGTACGTAGCACAGGTTCACGGACTGGAGTCTTCAGTGCTGTAAGCCTGTCATTCGGGGTGACCCGCGGGGACTCCCAGCGTCATGTTCCTTCTCGTGCTGTTACTTCCTGTACCTCATAAGTACCAGGACTCGAACCGGCACCCATGGGGGATGTCGGCACTGCAGGCAGCAGCTTTTCCCACTAGGCCACAGCGCCAGCCTCAGAGGCCACGTTCTGAAGAACTGGGAGTTGGAACTTCAGATACCCGTTTAGCTGGACACAGCTGGACCTGTTACAGTGGATGGCCCAGAGTTTCCCGTGGGAGCCAAGTTCTTAGAAATCTCATCTGTCTAAGGTTGCCATGTTTTATCACGGAAACACTGAATTCCTGCAGACCTAGCGGTCCTTGCTTTACAGTTTCCCCCAGCAGTGGCCGTCAGTCTTCCTGGGCAGGGCTAGCCATGGTCTGCCTGTTTGTTCTACAGCACGGCGAGCCCCACGTGGCCAAGGCTGTCTCAGCTCCAACAGAGCACTCGTTTCCTTGAGTACCAAGATGCATTCCTAAGAGATTCTAAAACTCCAAGGGTAAGGAAAGGATCCTAGAGGTTTCCAGACAGAAAAATGCCATGGATAGAGGACTAGGTATCAGAGTGGCCTGGAGATTCTCAGTGACATAATAGAAAATGTCAGACAGCCAACAATGCCCTAAAAGCAGAAAGCCTAGAATCCCACGCCCTGCCAAGGCAAGGTGACTGCTGGGAGTCCCGTGCCCTGGCGTGGCTGCAGCCTCCCCGGGCCTCCCAGGCCATTGGCACTCGTCCACCTGCTGCCGTATTCTGAAGCACTATGCCGTCATCTCCTTTCCTCTCCTCTTCGTCTTTTTGTAGTGGTAGTTTTGTAAAAACTGTCTTCACGGCTTGGGAAGGGGCCATTTCTGTGAATTGCTGTAGTTTTTAGAATGAGAAATGATGGAGACATCTCCTTGGTTAGCTGATGCTAAGGAGCTATGTAAGAGCCGCCAAGGGCCGGCTCACAGGTTCACGTGCGGCTTCCCTTGAGCGCTTCCTGCAGGTGCAGAGCGAGTGGTCAGGGTTTCCTCAGGGGACTGCTCGGCCTCAGGGCGAGAGCCCCGTCTCCCAGAGCTGGGTTTCCATTGTGCTTCAGAGACAGAAGTTGGTGGCAGGCGGTCAGCTGTATCTCCCCCACTCCAAACCTTTGAGGAGTTCAGTTCTGTGGAAAAGTGATTAGAGTGCAGTGAACATCCATCCATATTTCCTGTACCTGGAGTCATCAACTGGTACCCCGTAGCCATTTTGCTTTCTCTCTCTCTGGTGTGTATGTGTGTGCGTGTGTAGAGACAAACCCACATGCGTTTTTACTGAGAGTTAAGGCAGCCCACATAGTATGCGTGTGTTGGGTAGAGAAATGCAGCCGCTGCCCCTTCACTCACAGTGGGTTGTCCAGTCAGTTTGGGCTACTGTGACAAATGCTAGCGTTGAGGGAGAGTGGGGTTTAATTATAACCCAGGTCCTTGCCTTTTCCTTAAAAGGCAGTTTAAGCACAGACACACATATGGTGCTCAGAGTGATAAACCAGACACACACATGTGGGTGAAGTTGGGAGTCAGCCAGAGAGAGAAGGGGGTGGGGGAAGGGAAGTGGAGAGGGAGACACTCGGCACCTCTCTGGTCCTCGTCCCCAGCGGCAGTGAGAAGTCCCAGAGGTGATGTGGTCCCCTGGGAGGTGTGTGGCTCCTCCAGAAAATTCCGTGTGGAGCTTCACAGCATGTTCTCATGGCAGCCCTTCCCCAGGTCCCCGGTGAAAGCAGGGCATCCTGGGAAGGGGGAATTCTGACAGACAGGATAGACTCACAGGGGCGGGGCCTTGTGGTGGGACCTGCAGCCCAGGTGGCTTCTGCAGCCCAGTTGTACACGTTGCAGGTCTGGGTTGGGAGTGCAGCACGACTGGGTTCTGGGGAGACGCTCTCCCAGGTGCGCACTGCCGACTTGGGCCCTGGCGCGGCTGAAGGAGGCTGAGGGCCTTTTTACATGGGCACCGGTCCCATGCATGAGGGCCATCCCGTTGTGACTGCGTCACCTGCCGAAGGCCCAGCCTCCTCATGCCAGCACTCTGGGGGAGGGAACGTCCAGCCTGGTGCAGGGGTGGCTTAAAATGATCTCTGAACGCCTCAGCAGAGCGTCCGTTCCCGGCGTGACTGTGTTCCGAGTGGTTGGAAACCACTGGCAGCGTGGAGGGGGTGAGAGGCTTGGAGAGTGGTCTGCGGCAGAAATGGACACAGGGTCTCGTTGAATCCAGTCTCTAGAACCAGCTGACGTAGCTGCTCAGAACGGACTGCCAGTCCTAAGGTCTAGAAGTCTGTTGAAGTTTTCTAATTTAGTGCAAACAAAGGGCAGATACAGCGGCCTCCTGGCGGCTGAGACCCAGGCTCTCCACCACGGACTGAGGCCTCGCCCTGCGGAGGAGCAGCAGAGCCGGCCCCTGCCAGTGCGGGAGGTTGCAGTTGCCTCTTTGTGTCCTAATCCTGGGAAATCTTTATTTTTTTTTAACTTTCCCAAACTGGTACCTTGAAGAAGAAAACAGGGTAATATAACTAAGAGCTTCCCTTGAGAAAATTGTCTTCTGCTGTCCCCGGTGACTCATTAGGGAAGCTGGTAATGGGTTGGGAGGGAGAAGAGCCTGCTCACGCCTGCACAGAGAGCAATGGCTCCAGTGTGACAAGTTCAGTTTCCAACTTTGTTTAAAATTAAATCGGTTAAAGCTATGAATACAACGTGCATTCGGGCTGATTAAGGGAGAAAATGGCCTCCCACGTCATAGGGAAACTGCCCTCTGTTCCTCGAGGATGTGGAGTTTTAGAATTTGCAGTACAGCAGGTTTGTCTCTACATTTCTTATTTCAGTGACTGATTTTTGAAGAATTGGGTCACTGCGTGCTGCGTGGTGTTACACAGTGTAAAACAGCTGTGCCTCGGGGGAATGGCCCTGAGCCCACAGAAAGCTGTTCCTGTGGTCCAGAAACCACCGCACCTAACGCTGAGGATGCACAAATTAACTCGAGACACCATAACAGGTTTAAAAACACTCGCCCAGGGTGTTACTTTGCGTGAGACTGTGATGTGTCCCAGCAGGTTTTAACGTTAAGGCCTTCGTCTTAAAGGAGGAGTATCACAAGCGGGACTTCCTGGAAGTGCTCTCCCCCAACGTGTACAACAGCAAGCTCTGGGAGACCTCGGGCCACTGGCAGCATTACAGCGAGAACATGTTCACCTTCCGTGTTGAGAAGGAGACTTTCGCCCTCAAACCCATGAACTGTCCAGGACACTGGTGAGTATGACAGAATCAGGTCCTTGCCTAGCAGTCCATAGCTCACTTCCTCATAGTTCGCTTTTAATACAAGGGGGCTTCAAAAAGTTTGTGGAAAAATGAAATAGAAGAAGTTTAGGGGCAGGTGTTACGGCACAGGGAGGTAAGCTGCCACTTGGGATGCCCACGTCCCATTTTGGAGTGGTTTGGGGCCCAGCTGCTCTACTTGCAGTTCAGTTTTCTGCTATGTGTTCTGGGAGGCAGTGGGTGATGGCCCGGTAACTGGGACCTTGCCATCCATGTAGGAGACCCAAATGGAGTTCCTGGCTCCTGGCTTCAGCCCGGCCCACTTCTGGCTATTGCAGGCATTTGGGGAGTGCACAGGTGACTGGAAAATCTCTCTCTGTCCATATCTATTGCTGTGCCTTTCAAGTAGATGAAAATACACACTTTTTAATTTAAAAAGATAAGTATATTTTGGTGCCAAAGATTTTTTTAAGTCCTCTCGTAGTTTTACATGATATACATTTTCCATGGGCTTTTTGAAGACCCCTTGTGTTATTATTTTGCTTTTTGCAGTCAGGGGGTTGCTTTAATCTGAAAAGTACTTGCCAGTCATCATTACCAAGTTCTTTCATGCTGGAAATTAAGTTTATCCTTGAAAACACGTTTGATCCTTGGCAGACCTGGAACGTTAGCTTGAAACCATTGAGGTTTTTTGTGCTTCTTAGAGGATAATTTTGTATATCAATTTTATGTCATTATAACATCTGTCTTCCTAATAGTAATACACTTCAGACGTACATATTTGCAGACATTGAGTTCTTAGGTACTGTGTGGGTTGATTGTAGCAAGGTCAGTGAGGTCGTAATCGATGAGTTCCTGGAGTCACCTTTCCCCCATATTCAGCATCTCTCTAAGACCTAGATGCATCTTACCATTATGTCACAATTCAATTAATAGGCTGCTTTTCCTGCTTAGTGGTATGTGAACCAAAGGTATGTCCATGAAAAACTGCAGTTATCAGAGGGTGGTCTGCAAACCTTGTAAGACGAGTGCATTTTACAGCTGGAAGTGAATGAACAGAATTCTGCACACACACAGATCCAGCTGTTACGGCTTTGTCCCATCAGTACACAGGTGTCTGTAAGTGACCTCAGAAGCTGAGTGTTCAATCTCTGAATAGTGAACAAAGTTCTTTGCTTTCCTCAGTAAAGATTTAAAGAATTTCGACTTCAAGGTGATGTACTTAAAACTTTAATATTATGTAAACCAATGGGCCAATAATCTCTCACCTCTCTTTTTTTTAAGATTTATTTTATTTATTTGACAAGTAGAGTTACAGAGAGAGAGAGAGAGAGAGAGGGAGAGAGGGAGAGGGAGAAAGGGAGAGGGAGGGAGGGAGGGAGGGAGGGAGAGAGGTCTTCCTTCCATTGGTTCACTCTCCAAATGGCTGCTACGGATGGCGCCATGCCTATCCGAAGCCAGGAGCCAGGTGCTTCCTCCTGGTCTCCCATGCGGGTGCAGGGCCCAAACACCTGGGCCATCCTCCACTGCTCTCCCGGGCCACAGCAGAGAGCTGAACTGGAAGAGGAGCAGCCAGGGCAGAATCTGGCACCCATATGGGATGCTGGCGCCACAGGCGGAGGATTAACCTAGGGTGCCATAGTGACGGCCCCTCCCACCTCTCTTTGTAGACAAATGGAGCCTAAGCCACTGCCTCCCACTTTAAACCCAGCCCACCTTCCCATTAGGTGCCACTTTAAGCTGTGGCCTGCAGTTTTACCTGGGAGCAGGGCTGAACAAGACCGGACCGCAGTTTTATGTTTCTGTGCTCAGAATGAGGGAGGACAGCATGGGGGACTTGTGGTGATGGGAGTGGGAGCCGGGAGTGCTTTCCGCAGGTGACAAGTCTTCAGCCAAAGTGAATGTTTGTGGAGTGCTTCGTGTGCTTCGAGTGCTTCAACACAGTGTGCGGCACCCTGGGGCTCGTGAGCAGAGGGGCAGGGACGTGCTGATGCCCTCAGTTGTAAAATGCGCAGCAGTGCTGGGGCAGAGGCGCGTCCGGGCTGCTCTGCGAGCCCTGTGGGAGGACAGGTCCCCAGGGCTTCACTGAGGAGCCGTTGTGAGGACTAGAAATGAACTTCACAGGGAGCAGCAGCAGAGAAGAAGAGCCAGACAAGGTTGTTTCTCAGAGTTCTAGCGCGATGTGACGTCAGAGCTCAGTAAGTCACGGAGCAGCTTTAACTCAGCCATCTGTGAACCAGAGTAAGGAGTGTGTAAAGCTTGAGGCTTGGGGCCGGCGCCGTGGCTCACTAGGCTAATCCTCCGCCTTGCGGCGCTGGCACACCGGGTTCTAGTCCCGGTCGGGGCGCTAGATTCTGTCCCGGTCGCCCCTCTTCCAGGCCAGCTCTCTGCTGTGGCCCAGGAGTGCAGTGGAGGATGGCCCAAGTCCTTGGGCCCTGCACCCCATGGGAGACCAGGATAGGTACCTGGCTCCTGCCATCAGATCAGCGCGGTGCGCCGGCCACAGCGGCCATTGGAGGGTGAACCAACGGCAAAAAGGAAGACCTTTCTCTCTGTCTCTCGCTCTCTCACTGTCCACTCTGCCTGTCAAAAAAAAAAAAAAAATCTTGAGGCTTGGATTAGTCTGTTTTCGTCACTATAACAAAATACCTGAGGCAGGCTGACATGGAAAGAGAAGAGGTTTGTTTAGCTTACAGTTCTGGAGGTTCAGGGCTCTGTGTCTGGTGATGGCCTTCTTGCTGGTGGAGTCAGAAGGCAGCGCCATGTGCCCTGTGGCTGTAGACAGGGAGTGTGTGTGTGTGTGTGTGAGAGAGTATGTGTGTGAGAAAGTAGGTGAGAGTATGTATGTGTGAGTATGAAAGGATGTGAATATGTGTATGTCAGTGTGTGTGTGTGTGTGTGTGTGTGGTCCCTCTGCCTCTTTGAAAGCAACAGGATTCAGTCATGGGGGCTGTGCCCTAGTGACACTGTCTAACCCTGATCACCTCCCACAGGCCCCTCTGGTAAACACCATAGCTGGATTAAGGTCCACCCTCTCAGTACCTCCCCATGCGGATTACATTTCATCACACGGAGCCACTGAACCACTTCCAAACCATGGCAAGGCCTAATTGTAATGTCCAGCTGTGTGGATGAGCCCTCTTCTCCTCTGTAAAAGCTGTGCTGTTTCATCTTTTCTAGTCTGATGTTTGCCCATCGTCCACGGTCCTGGAGGGAAATGCCTGTTAGGTTTGCTGACTTTGGAGTTCTTCACAGAAACGAGCTGTCGGGGACTCTGAGCGGCCTGACCCGCGTCAGGCGCTTCCAGCAGGACGACGCTCACATCTTCTGCACCGTGGAGCAGGTGCGGCAACACGGGGTGGGCGTGGCTGTCACGGTGTCACTGTGCGGCCCTGGACACAGTGCTCCATTGTGCTGGTCTCGGGCTGAGGATCCATTCATCTCTGACATCTGCGACTCTGAGCTGGGTCAATATGATCTCCTGACATGAAACATATTTTTTCATGTGGCATCCTCTATTTTATTAACTTAAATTCCATTAAGTGGAATACTTTAAGGGATTCGGTGTGTTTTTTGTTCAGTATTGCCTAGAACATAGTTTACTTTTTAGTACAAAGATTGTCGTGCAAAGAGTCACTGTAGGAGCTGGCATTGTGGGGCAGCTGCCACCTGTGATGCCAGCATCCCATGTGAGCACCAGTTCCACCACTTCCAGTCCGGCTCCCTGCTCGTGCTCCTGGGAAAGCAGCAGCAGATGTCCAACTCTTTGGGTCCCTGCTACTCCTGTGGGAGACCCAGATAGAGTTCCTGGCTCCCGCTTTCATCTGGCCCATCCGAAGCAGTTGTAGCCATTTGGAGAGTGAACCAGTGGATGGAAAATCTCTCTCTCTCTCTCTTTCTCTGTCTCTGTCTCTGTCTCTCTCTCTGTAACTCTGCCTTTCAAATAAATAAATCTTTTTTGGCTGGCGCTGCTGCTCACTTGGCTAATCCTTTGCCTGTGGCGCCGGCACCCCAGGTTCTAGTCCCGATTGGGGGACCGGATTCTGTCCCGGCTGCTCCTCTTCCAGTCCAGCTCTCTACGGTGGCCCGGGAGTGCAGTGGAGGATGGCCCAAGTGTTTGAGCCCTGCACCTGTATAGGAGACCAGGAGGAGAAACCTGGCTCCTGGCTTTGGATCAGCACAGTGCGCCGGCCATGGTGGCCATTTTGGGGGGGGGGGGTGAACCAATGGAAGGAAGACCTTTCTCTCTGTCTCTCTCTCTCTCACTGTCTAACTCTGCCTGTCTAAATAAATAAATAAATAAATCTTTTTTAAAAAGTAAGGGAGTCACGATCAAAAAGTTTGACCACATTGATAATTATAGAACAGAAGCAGAAT
This sequence comes from Oryctolagus cuniculus, assembly GCF_051225735.1. Classification (NCBI taxonomy): domain Eukaryota; kingdom Metazoa; phylum Chordata; class Mammalia; order Lagomorpha; family Leporidae; genus Oryctolagus; species Oryctolagus cuniculus. Next base: position 10,817,350 of record NC_142878.1, on the reverse strand, counting down.
ATACATTTTGAAAGTACACATAGGATATTTACCATGACATTCTGGGCCATAAAACAAGTTTTAAGAAATTTAAAGGGACTTTAGTTAAAACGTTATCTGATCTTTTGGAATTAAAGTAGAAAATAACAAAAAAGCTGAGATTTGGAAGACCCCAAATATGCAAAAAATAAATAACGCACTTTTAAATACCTCATAGATCAAAGAAGAAACCCAAAGGGAAATTAGAATATATTATATAATGAACAAAGTTGGAACATGACAAAATTTGTGGAATGCTATCAAGATGGTGTTTGCTTGGGGCATTTTTGGTACTGAGTACCTACTGGGAAAGAAGAAAGATTTCGGATAAACCCCCTCAGTTTCTGCTTAAGGAACCAGAAGAGAAAATCAGAGCCAGTGTAAGCCCAAGAAAATGATGGAAGAACAGAGCAAAAATCATTGAACTAGAAAAAAAAAATCCAGAAACTGATTCTTTGAGAATATCGCTAAAATTGATAAACCTTTATTTAGGCATACAGAGAAAAAAAGGGTATAAATTTAAAATACTAGTCATGAGAGAGATGTCATTACAGACTCTATAGATATTACTTTATTTTTTTAAGATTATTTATTTTAAAGAGCTACAGAGAGGCAGAAGCAGAGAGAGAGAAAGAGAGAAAGAGAGAGAGAGAGAGAGAGGGGGGAAGGGGTCTTCCATGGTTCACTCCCCAGATGGCCACAATGGCCAGAGCTGTGCCTATCTGAAGTCAGGAGCCAGGAACCTCCTCTGGGTCTCCCACATGGGTGCAGGGGCCCAAGGACTCGGGCCATAGCAGAGAACTGAAATTAGAAGTGGGGCAGCTGGAACTCGAACAGGCACCCATACGAGATGCTAGCACTGCAGGTGGCGGTCTTATCGGCTATGCCACAGCACCCGGCCCAGACTCTGTAGATGTTAAAGAGCTAATAAGGCGATGTTATGAACAACTTTATCCCAATAAATTTAACATCTCTCAGCTGAAGTGAACAAATCTTTAAAAAATACAGATTATCAAACTCCACTTGGGAAGAAATAGGTAGTCTGAGTAGTCCTGTATGTACTATAGAAATTTTGAATTAATAGCTAACCTGCCTACAGAGAAAGCTGCAGGCCCAGGTAACTTCACTAGTGAATTCTGCCAATAATTAAGGAAGATGTAATTCTTAAAAAAAAAAAAGAAGTTTGTTTATTTGAAAGGCAGAGTTAGAGAGATCTTCCATCTCACCCTCCACATGGCTGCAGTGGTCAGAGCTAGACCGATTGGGAGCCAGGAGCTTCTTTGGAAGGATTAACCAAGAGAGCCACGGCACCAGCCAAATTCAATAATATTTAAAACATGATAATATATCTTGATCAAGTGGGCTGTATCCAAGGAATGGAAGATTAGCTTAACATTAGAAAATAAACTATTGTAATTCACCAGTTAACAAGCTGAAAAAGAGAAAACATGATTTCAGTAGATTCCTGAAAAGGCATTTGGCAAAATCCGATGCCCATTTCTCATTAAAAAACAAACAAATAAAAAAACTCTCAGAAACTAGAGATGACAGAGAACTTTGCATCTGTGAAGAACCTCTCACTGTGCTGCTCAAATGCTTTCTCCATGGACCAGGAACAAGGAAGCGAAATCCTCTCCTCCTGTTACTAACGGCTGGGGATCCCATTAGTGTGGTCAGGATGGAGCTACTGGGCATCGTGGCCGCCTATGCAGAAATCAGATGGGAACGACAAAAAGGTTATTAGAACTAGTGAGTGAGTTTAGGAAAATTGTAATATGAGTTATCAGTATATAAAAACTAACTACTGTGTCATCTCAAGCTGACTGTTACAAAGGTGGGGGACGTACACAGTGGAAACTACAAGAGAAAGCCCGAATAAACGGAGAAATAACCTTGTTCTTGGACTGGAAGTCTAAACTAAATACTACTAAAATGTCAGTTCTCCCCAGATTGATCTGTAGAGTTAGTGCAGTCCCAAGCAATGCTCAGACTTCTTTGTAGAAATTGACAAGCCGATTCTAAAATTTGTATGGAACTCAAAAGAAGCTAGAAAAGGTTAAAAAAAAAAAGCTGTGGAAAAAGAAACAATAAAAAGTAAGAACATTAGAAGGCTCACTGTGCTTGGTTTCAAGAATTATTGTGAAGCTACAGTGATTATAACAGCGTAGTATTGTCATCAAGATAAATAGGTCAATAGTACAGAATAGAACCCAGAAGTAGGTCTACATTTATATAGATAACTGGTTTTTATTTAGATTCTTAACTCCTTCCACTATGCAAATGGAAATGTAAAATGGCCTAGATGTAAAACCTGAAAATAACAAAATTTCCAGAAGAAAAATTGGGGAAAATCTTTGTGATCTGGGGTTAGGCATCGCTTTCCGGTTCAGGTCACCATCCTCTCATTCCTCGGCTTTTACCCTGCAGCTTCCTGAGGGACCTTCAGTCTTGCTAATCCATTTCCTGTTCTGGGAAAGAACAGACCCGGCCAAGTTCATCCCTTTGTTGTACCTGAAGCCAGTCCCTGAGAAGGCCACACACTGAGAATTTGGAATGAGTCCTTCACTAGCTGGTGGCCCAGAGGAGACGCAAGATCTCTGCCACCCCCAACCCAACCCCACCCCACCCCATCCCACCCCACCCCACCCCACCCCGAGCATAGACAAGGCTCAGGCTTTTAAAGCTGAAAACCACAGTTGCATCTGGGGAAGAACAAATGGGAACAAGGTACTGGGGAGTAGCATTTGCCCGTTACTGTTTTACAGAACAACTGCAGGTGCTGTTCAGAACTGTTGAAGGCGCTGAGCCACACCTGGGTTTTGAGAAGTCCCTGGTCACAGTGGAGATGGGGAGAGCGGGCGGTGAACATGGGGCCATGGGGCAGTATGGAGTCCCTGCAGTTCCTCCTGCCCCTGCCCCTTCCCGAGCTTCCGTCCATCGGCTCCCCGTTGCCTACTTTGAAGCCTTTCCCTTCCTCTGGCCCCTGCTGGCTTCCGCCTGACCACCTGCTGCCCTCCCTCCCCTGCCCGTGCAGTCCGCCTCTCGGGTCCCGGGCCTCCACCCTCAGTACTTCCCTGCTCTGAGAGCGCTGCCCTGCCGCTCCACGGGAACCCTCGTCCTCTGGCGCTTCTGCTGCTCCTGTGCACCGGCAGTGTCCTTCACCTGCGATGCCATTGCTGCTGCTGCAACGACAGGAGCCTCGGCAGCTGCACGTGCCCGGCACGCACAGGAAGGGTGGAGTGGGCATTGGAGGGCGGTCTCCACAGCGACCCCCAGGGCCCCGGTAAAACAGGCCTGCCTCTGACTGAGAAGAATCATTGTATTTGCAGAGTGCCATAATGAATTCCATTTGAATATTTCTTTTGCTCTAATTTCAGATTGAAGAAGAAATCAAGGGGTGTCTGCAGTTTTTGCAATCCGTTTACTCAACATTTGGCTTCACTTTCCAATTAAACCTGTCCACAAGGCCTGAGAACTTCCTGGGAGAGAGCGAGATGTGGGCTGAAGCTGAGAAGGTGAGGACAGACACAGCACTCACCTTTCCTTCTCCCCTCCCTTGCCAGGGGAGCGATACTTTGTCATTGAAATTTTGGAAGTGACGAGATAAGTGTGCAGGTGGTAGAATGCGGTTATCCGGGTAGCTTCCTAACTAACGATAATAGTAATACTTTACATTTGTTTCACACTTTCAAGTTCTGTCAAGCTTTCATTCATATTTTTTTTAGTGCCAATCACTAATACCCAGCATGAGGTTTTAGAAGAATTCTGATTTGCAGGAACTTTTGGTTTCTGCAGATTTTTTTTGGCAGCATAAGTTATTCTATGTTTTTTTTTAAGTTTTTATTTAATGAATGCATTTTTCATAGGTACAACTTTAGGAATATAGTGGTTCTTTCCCCCATACCCCCACTTCCACCCTGATTCCCATCCCACCTCCCTCTCCCTCTCCCATCCCCTTCTTCATTATGGTCCATTTTTAGTTCAATTTTATATACAGAGGACCAACTCCATGTTAAGCACAGATTTTAACAGTTTGTACCCACACCCACCCACCCCCCCACACACACAACATATAGAGTACGGTTTGAGAACAAAATTTGAAGTTAACTCTCATAGTACAACTCATTAAGGACAGAGGTCTTACATGAGGAGCAGGTGCGCACTGACCTCTGTCGTTATTTTAACAATTGACACTCTTAGTTATGACCTCAGTGATCACCCAAGGCTCTTGCCATGGCTGCCAAGGCCGTGGAAGCCTTTTGTGACCATAGACTCCATCAGTGTTTGGACTCAGCCATAGGCAAAGTGGAAGTTCTCTCCTCCCTTCAGAGAAAAGTACATCCTTCTTCGATGGCCCCTTCTTTCCACTGAGGTCTCACTGAGATCCTTCGTGTAGATTTTTTGCTGCAGAGTCTTGGTTTCCCATGCCTGAGATGCTCTCACAGGCCTTTCAGCCCGACCAGGAAGCCTTAAGGGCTGATTCTGAGGTCAGAGTGTTATATACAGCAAATGTCATTCTAGGAGTCTTCTGCAGATGTTTTAAGCCATCGTCCGTAGAGTCATCTTGGTCTGCCTCGTGGCGTCCCAGGGTTGTGCATTCTAAGTGCAGACACACACGTCTGGTGCTTGGGTCCCACTCACAGGCAGCACCCACAGTGCCGCCCTCTGTCTGAAGACCCCCAGGCGCAGGTGTCGCCTCACAGCTTTGAAAAACTGAGAGGAAGGAGCTCCTCATGCTGCCGCCTTTGTCTTACTCAACATGAACTGGGTGTAGTGTGTCTCCCATGTTGGCTTTTGCTAGAAACGAGGATGGCATTATGGCCAGGCTCCCTGCCTGCCCATCGGTTCTCCTCTGTAATACTCAGGGAGCTGAACACACACCAGCAGGAGTAACAGAGAAATGCTGCTTTCGTGGCGTAAAACCTGAGAAGTGCGGTGTTACTAACCTGAGTTATGTTTATGATACAAGGAGTTACAGAGGCCTGCAGAGGCTGCCTAGAGGCCATGTAGACCTGAGATCTGAATGGGGCCTGTTCCTCCATGCCCGTCCCAGGTTTTTCTTCCATGTCCACTGCATGGAGGAAGAAGGTCTAATGTCCCCACCCCAGGAGGGACACAGGGTCAGTTTACCTGCCAGCCCCGTGGGAGCAGGAAGAGGAACGAGGACTGGGCTTGGCTCCGGAGCCTGTGTTCCTGCGTTCAGGCGTGGGCTCTGTGAGTGCAGTGGAGGTGGCTGCTGCGTGTCAGGACCAAGTGTGGAGTGGTGATGGTGGTGGCCTGGTGAGTGTCTTAGGGGAAGCTCCTGCTTCGGAAGGTTACATGGGCTGCAGTGAAACCATTTTCATGAAGTATTGGGCACAGTACTCAGTACTGCGCACACGTAAGTGTCCAGCAGGTGTTGGTGTCAGTTACTGTCCAGCCACGCCCTCGCTCCCACCGTTTGGAGCTGGCTGGGTGTGGGGAGCTGAAAGAGGGCTGGGCGGTGTGGGCCGGGCGTCTCCCCGCTCGTGCTCCATTTGATCGGATGCATTCAGCAGTGCCGCAGCCATGCCCAGCTCACCAAGGACTGTACCGTGCACCAAGGGAAGGGCATTTCCTACCCGGTAAAGACCACCGCTCCGGGAGTCAAGGAGACGGGCATGTGGCCCCTGTCTTCAGCGTCTCTGAAGTGGCATCAGAGATGTCCCTGGCGTACAGCTCAGGTGTCCTTAGCTTTGGCTTCTTAACCGTGGCTGCTCCTGTTGGCCTTCCTCTCCCTCTGTGCCTATAGGCCCCGTCACTGGCAGTGGCCTCTGCTTTACACTCTTGCCTGAATGTGGCCTTTCTTGGGCTTGTGGATTCCCCAGGAGACCCCGCCTTCCGGGTGTCACTAGCGACCTGCAGAGGCAGGGCCTCCTCCTCTCCCCAAGAACCGAGCAGAGCAGGGCGGCTGCCTCTCTGGAGGGGGCTGCCCTTGGTCTGAAGGAGAGAGGAAGCTGCTCCTGGCGGGTGGATCTCAGGAATGAGCTCCTGTCTCCAGACTGCTCCCGAGGGGACCTGGGGAGCCACGCCGTCCCCAGGGAGGGCCAGCTGCAGCCCCATGAGGCGCCAGGAGCTGGGATGCTGACCTGCACTGGGGTGCTGGTCTGACCGCGTTCTGGCCAGGACGCAGGACATGGCCCCGTGCTTCCCAGAGAGCTGTGATCACAGGAGGGCCAGAAGGCTCAGCGGCTCCTTAGACTAACGCCCGTGTGGGCAGCCACTCCCTGCAGAGCAGGCTGCCTCTCCGCAGGCTCAGCTGAAGCTCCCGGTGAGTTAGGCAAAGCCCAGCGTGGGGCCTCCCGCTCCTGCCCCCTGAGCATCGAAGCCCTCAGTAGCTGCCGCCCTCAGCTGTACAGAGGAGAGGAAAAGCAGGAGAGAAGGGGGAAGGCCTGTGTCTTGGCCTTGTCTCCACTGTGTGCAGCGTGGGAGAGACAGGCTCTGGTGCCCGTTTCTGGAGGAGGAGCAGCAGGCCTCGGAACTGGTGGGGGAGGCAGACGCTGGTTAGTGTGTAAGGCAGAGGCAGCCTTGGAAGAAGGCCCAGGGTCCCTTCTCTGAACTCGGACCTGGAATTCACTGGAAAACTACTTCCTCCTCCAAGTGGACAGGTGCTTCTTGACGGCACGTGTCTCCTGATTGTCATGTTGTCCCAGCTCAACTTCACTGAACGTAAAAGATGCCCAGTGAATGTCTATTGAATTGAATATTGCGTAATTAAGATTTATGATAACTCAATTATTCTGTTTAGTTTACTTTTGTGAGTTACATGACAAAAAGGTAAAATTACACTGATGGGCCGGCGCCATGGCTCACTAGGTTAATCCTCCGCCTGCGGCACCGGCACCCTGGGTTCTAGTCCCCTTTGGGGCACCAGATTCTGTCCCACTTGCTCCTCTTCCAGTCCAGCTCTCTGCTGTGGCCCGGGAAGGCAGTGGAGGATGGCCCGGGTGCTTGGGCCCTGCACCGGCACAGGAGACCAGGAGGAAGCACCTGGCTCCTGGCTTCAGATCAGCGCAGCGCACTGGCGTAGTGGCCATTTGGGGGGTGAACCAATGGAAAAGGAAGACTTTTCTGTCTCTCTCCCTCACTGTCTGTAACTCTGCCTGTCAAAAAAAATACATTGATGGAGAAGTTATAAATGTTCTCTTCTTCCAAAAAATAGCAACTGCAGAATAGCTTGGTGGAATTTGGAAAACCATGGAAATTGAACCCAGGAGATGGAGCATTTTATGGCCCTAAAGTAAGTAGATCATATGCTTTGAAAATGACTATACTTATAAGAAAAGTAAAACCTGTCTCTAACAAACATTGTTTAATTTCCAGATTGATATAAAAATCAAAGATGCTATTGGCAGATACCATCAATGTGCAACAATTCAGCTGGACTTCCAACTGCCTATTCGATTTAATCTCACATATGTTAGGTGAGTTACTGAATGTGATAAATAATAGAGTACTAATACTTGAGTAGTTTGTCATTTGAGTATTATAAATACAGAAGTCTTAGTGAATGTCTAGCCTACTGTATACTCAGCATACAGTAGTGCTTTAAGAAGTTCATGGAAAAATTAAAAGATGTTTATTTAGGCCGGCGCCGCGGCTCACTAGGCTAATCCTCCACCTTGCGGCACCGGCACACCGGGTTCTAGTCCCTGTCAGGGCGCCGGATTCTTTCCCGGTTGCCCCTCTTCCAGGCCAGCTCTCTGCTGTGGCCACGGAGTGCAGTGGAGGATGGCCCAAGTGCTTGGGCCCTGCACCCCAGGGGAGACCAGGAGAAGCACCTGGCTCCTGGCTTCAGATCAGCACGGTGCGCCAGCCGCAGCGCGCCAGCCGTGGCGGCCATTGGAGGGTGAACCAACGGCAAAAGGAAGACCTTTCTCTCTCTGTCTCTCTCTCTCTCACTGTCCACTCTGCCTGTCAAAAAATAAAAATAAATTAAAAAAATAAAGATGTTTATTTAACAAAAATTTTGGAATTCATGCATATAAGGAGCCTTCCAAAAGTTTGTGGAAAAAACTGAAGCTATCAACTTTGCACCAAAATAAAACTCTTTTAATTCCATTTCCCATAAACTTGTTGAAGTACCTCACACACTTGTTTATCTGCTGGTGATCTGGTTGGGGAACAGCTTGAATTTCCTGAGGCCATGGTCAGGTGCGGGAAGGAAGACAAGTTCCCATAGCATCAATGACCTCAACAATGTTACACAAAACACTGCCCAAGCTCTGAACTCCCTGGAGACAGCTGGGGAGAGGTGATGAAGAGCTGGCACTGGGTCTGTGTCTCTAGGATGAGTAAGTAATCTCCCGGAGAAAGCAGGGGAAAGAGGCCACGTCATCACTGCAAACCAGTGACTTCTGTTTTAAAAAGTCTCTTAGCATACACTGACGTTGGCTCTGTGTGTGTGTGTGTGTGTGTGTGTGTGTGCAAGTCATTGAGTTTTAACATGTATAGATGGAACGCCCGCCTCCTCAATTGGGATTCAGCCCAATCAACTTAGTATCCATTAATATGGTCCTCATCGTAATTGTTTTGTCCTCTCTGGAGCATCACATAGATGGAGCCACAAGACTGGCTTCTTCACGTAGCATCAGGCCTCGGAGACCCACCCATGTCCTTGCACGTCTCTGTCCTTTGATCCTGGTGTGCTGCTGTGTGAATGCATCAAGATGTGCTTACCTAGTCGTTCATTCAAGGGCATTTGGCTTGTTTCCAGTTTGTGGTGATCATGAGTAGAGCTACTGTAAACATAGGTGTGTAGGTTTTCATGTGAATGGAAGTTACTGTTTCTTTAGGCTCAGCACCTAGAAACGGGTCATGTAAGTGTATGTTTAACTTTTTGAGAAACTGCCAAACCATTTTGCTTAGTAGCTGTAGCATTCTGCAGTGCGTGAGAGTTCCAGACTTGTCTTGTCCAGTTTGTTTACTGAGCATTCGATAGGGGTGGAGTAGTATTCATTGTGTTTTGTGTACCGTTAGTGGCTAATGTGTTAACATCTTTTATGTATTTATTTGCCATTCATATGTTCTCTTTAGTTCAGATCTTTTGCCCATTTTAAAAATTCGGTTATTCATTTTCTTAGTGTTGAGTTTTGAGTGTTTGTTATATATTCTCAGTACAAGCCTTTGATAGACATGTGATTTGCAAATATTCTAATCTGTAGCTTGCTTCTTCATTTCTTGCATCTTAATTTTGCCATTCATCTAGGTTTTCACACCAGTGAAATTTACTTTGTAAATGCTTCCTTTTGTGGACCCTGTTTTTGGCGTCGTGACTGCAAAGCTTTACCTAAGCACTGGTTGTGAAGATTTTCCTGCATTTTATCTTTGAAATTTTCTACTTTTATTTATTTTTTAAGATTTATTTATTTGAAAGGCAGAGTTACAGAGGGGGAGAGAGGGATCTTCCATCCACTGATTGTCTCCCCAAATGGCTGCAATGGCCAGAGCTAGGCTGATCCAAAGCCAGGAGCTGGGAGCTTCCTCTGGGTCTCCCAGTGGGTAGAGGGGCCCAAGCACTTGGGCCGTCTTCCACTGCCTTCCCAGGCGCATCAACGGGGAGCTGGATCAGAGGTGGAAAAGGAGGGACATGAACTTGCACAGATAGGGGATGCTGGTGCTGCAGGCGGCGGCTTTACCTGCCACACCACAGCACCGGCCCCAAGATGTTCTGCTTTTAAATTTTAGAATAAATATCTAGAAAATGGATCTAACATATGCTTAGAGTTAATTGTTGTGTATAATGTCAAGTTTGAGTTAGGGTTCATTGTATTTAGAAATCTAATTGTTCTAATACCATTGTTGAAATGACTGTTCTTTTGCCATTCATTTGATGTCTTTATCTTTTTTTTTTTTTTTTTGAAGATTTACTTATGTATTTGAAAGGCAGAGTTAGAGAGAGGGAGAGGCAGAGAGAGGGAGCTTTCATTCCCTGGTTCACTCCCCAAGTGGATGCAGTGGCCACAGTGGCTGGGGCTGGACTAAGCCAAAGCCAGGAGCTCCATTGAGCTCCATCTGGTTCTCCCACGTGGGTGTAGGACCCAAGCACTTGGACCATTTTCTGCTGCTTTCCCAGGTGCATTAGCAGTGAGTGGGACTGGAAGTGGAACAGCCTGGACTCGAACCAGTCCTTGTAAGGGATGCTGGCATTGCAGGCAGAGGCTTAACCTGCTGCAGAACAATGCTGACCCCTTGATGTCTTGTCTTTTTGAAAAACCAGTTTGATGTACTTATCTGGGTCTGTTTCTAGATTTTCAGTTCTGTTATGATCCACTGACTATCCTTTTATCCATCTGTACTGCCTTGATGATTGTAGCTTCGTGTAGTAAGTCTTCAAATGAGGGAATGTGAATTCTTTATTCTTCTTCAGAATTGTTTCTATTTGGATTGTTTTGCTTTTTTGTTTGTTTTGCTTGTTTTTGTAATTTACCAAACATAGTGGTGAGAATTTTGATTTGAATCACATGACTTCAGGAGGGCAGTTTGGCCAGAACTGATAACTACTTGGAGAATTCCAGCCCATGACCTCCTTCGGTTTTGTTCCTCAGTTTTTCTAGATTTCAGCATGGAAGTCCTAGGAATATCTTGTTAGATGTAGCAGCGGTTGTATGTGTAGAAATATCCAAGTATGTCACTTTGGGGAATGAGCGTAAATGTTATTGTAGTCCTAATTGTTTATCCATGTTTTCACTGCTTGTATTAGTTCTAGAAAAGTTGTGTTTTTTTTTTTTTGTTTTGTTTTGTTTTGTTTTTTTTGCAGAATTTCCTGTAACTAGTCATACCCTCTGCAACTGAGGACAGCTTAACTCTTCATTTCTGATTGCCCTCCCTGGCCATATTGCACTGGCTAGAACTTCTAGCTGAACAAGTAGGTTAGTAATAGCTGGATTTCTGAATGGTGACCTAGTGCTGTGCTAAAATAAGAGGGATGAAAGGGACACGCTTACTTTGTTCTCAGTCTTAGGAGAAAAGCATACAGTGTTTTGCCATTAAATATAGCATTAGGTATGGGTGTTTCGTACTCTTTCTGAAGTTGAAGAAGTTCCTCCAATATTTCTAGTTTTCTAGGAGTTTTTATGTTATTATTATGTGAAGTAGGTATTGAGTTTTGTTAAATTATTTTTCAGTATAAATTGATACGATCTTGTGAGGTTTCTTCTTTAACATGCCAATATGGTGGATTGCATTGATTTAGAATACTGAACCAGCCTTGCATGGCTGGGATGAACTCATTTGGTTATGGAGTATCACTGTTGCTAGATTCAGTCTCCTAATTATTTGTTGAGGATGTTTGAATATATGTTCATGTGGGATATTGAGCTGTAGTTTTCTCGTATTATCTTTGACTGGTTTCAGTATCTGAGCGATACTGGCCTCATAAAACAAGTTAGGAAGTGTTCTCTTCTTTTTGGTTTTATGGAAAACATTACTAGAATTGGTGTAACTTCTTTTTTGGGTGTTTGGTAGAATTTGCCATTGAAGCTCTAGTATTACAGGCTTCCTATTGGAAGATTTTAAACTTTGAGTTTATTTTATGTAATAAAGAGAGGATAATTCATTTTATCCATAGAATCCTTTCTTTTACATCTAAAATACTTGAACAATTCATTGAAAGTAGGACTGAACAATTCATTGAAAGCTGAACTGCTGGCAGTGAATTGTCTTAGTTTTCCTTTATGTGAGAATGTCTCGTTTTACTTGTGTTCTGAAAGGATACTTGGAGAATTCTGAGATGGTAGTCGGTGTACTTTCAGCACTTCAAAACCGTTGCTCCATGTCCTTCCGTCCTCATGGTTTTGATGACGAGCCTGCACCGTTTCTCCTTCTATGTCATGTGTCATTGTCCTCTTGCTCTTTGTCTTGGTGTTCTGCAGTTTGATTGTGATAGGTGTGACTGTGGACTGGCTTGGGGGTGTGCTGGGCTGCTTAAGTCTGTAAGTGACATATTTTGCCAAAATCGAATAGTTCTCAGCCATTGCTTTTTCCTGATTTTGGTGGGACTGTACTTTTTCTTCTCTGCTGAGACTCAGCTGACATGAATACCTGACCCTTAGCTTTAGTTTCAGTGTTCTGAGGTTCTGTTTGTGTTTCATTCAGCGTTTCAGATTGGACACTTTCTGTTCTTCTGTCTCTGAGTTCACTGATACCACCCTGTCATTTCCTTTGTCCAGTCAGTGACTTTCTCTAAATCTGTCGTCGTATTCTTCGGTTCTAAAATTCCTGTCCTTCATGTTTTCTGTTTCTGAGATTTTAATCTCCCTGTCCACTTCACCCTGTGTCCACCCTGACTTCCTGGTCCTGGTTAACGCCCTCATTGGCGTCCTCTCACTGCTGGACTGTGCTGTTGTTAGGGGGAGGTTAGGGATGTCTTTGCAAATTGAGATTTTCCTCGTGGTTCCTATGCCAAGTAATTGTGAATTGAATCCTGGAAATTTTGATTATGATATTTCCTAATGAAAGTATTGGTTTCTCTGTGGTAGCATCAGACTGCCCAGTTAGGTTCTGGTTTCCAACCTCCCTTCTGTGGGCTGTGGTTCGCATGTCAGGTCAGTAGTACTGATGGGTAGCTCTGTCCTGTTTGCACGCCACCCAGTGGTCAGCTCCCAAAATTCAGTAACATAGGCCTTTTGTGTGCAGTTCAAAGCTCTGCCTGTGCAGCTCGGAGGTGAGGCCGAGTGAGTTCACGGTAGCTCTTTTGAGCTCCTGCTTTTGTTGATTCTCCTGACACATTTGGTTTCGCTGGGACCAGAAAGCTGGGACTTATGCCCTCACTCCACCAGGCTGTTTCCATGACTGCCTGTGTGGCAGAGAGCGGGCTCGGGAGGCTGGAGATGGGGAAGAAGCAGTCGGGAAAAACCCCACGGCCCCGGGACCGGGAACGGACCCCTGTTCTCGGAATCTTAGGTGCCTGTTTATTCTCTGCTGTGGGGGCACGTGAGTTGGGGAGAACAGAAGACATCCAGGACCCCTGCTCTCCCGTTGTTTCTATAACTTAGAGGAGTTACCTTTCTGATCCCTCGGTCAGAAAATGAGGGTTCCCCGGAAGCTTTTCCTGGGCTGGCCTTTGAATGTAGACCACAGGAAACTGGAAGGCAAAATTACAGGAAATTCTCTGCTGGTTTGGTGGTCCTTCCATTTCTGGTCTTCTCCTGCAACTGCTTGTTACCATGGCATTCTCGAGGTTCCCATGTAGCTGCCCCGTGCATCCCCACCCCCCACCTCCGCAGCTGTTTCATTCAGTGAGAGAGACAAGCGGACCAGGCTTACACCATCATAACAGGAACCAAACCAGGCATCAAGGCCATCACCGTGATCAAGTAAGGACTCTCCCAAGAAAGTAAGGGAGCCAGGTGTGTAGCCTAGGGATAGGATGCCCACATTCGGTGTTGGAGTGCACAGGTTCAAGTCCTAGCTCCACTCCATGTTTTCCTGCTCATGCACACCCTGGGAGGCAGCCAGTGATGGCTCAAGTACTTGGGCCCTGCCACCCATGGCGGAGACCTGGATTGAGTTCCTGGCTCCTGGCTTCAGCCTGGCCCGGCAGTGGAGAGATCTCTTTCCCTCACTCTCCCTCCTTTTCTCCCCCCTCCGCCTTCCCCTACCCCTCCCTCTCCTCTCCTCCACCCCATTCCTTCCCTTCTTAGATAATCACAATTTAAGAATAGAAAGCCGGCCGGCGCCGAGGCTCACTAGGCTAATCCTCCGCCTAGCGGCGCCGGCACACCAGGTTCTAGTCCCGGTCGGGGCGCCGGATTCTGTCCCGGTTGCCCCTCTTCCAGGCCAGCCCTCTGCTGTGGCCAGGGAGTGCAGTGGAGGATGGCCCAGGTGCTTGGGCCCTGCACCCCACGGGAGACCAGGAAAAGCACCTGGCTCCTGGCTCCTGCCATCGGATCAGCGCGGTGCGCCGGCCGCGGCGGCCATTGGAGGGTGAACCAACGGCAAAGGAAGACCTTTCTCTCTGTCTCTCTCTCTCACTGTCCACTCTGCCTGTCACAAAAAAAAAAAAAAAAAAAAAAAAAAATAGAAAGCCAGGACCATTTAACAGAGAGATGTGTGTGTTGTTGTTTATTACAATCAACAATTCAGAAAGGCATTGGATAAAATTTAGCATTCATTCCTGTGAGGTAAAGAGGAAGAAATCTCCTTATTCAATAAAAAACGTTTATCAGAAAATTACAGGAACATCACGTAGCTGGGAAAGTGAATAAACCTACCATTGAACTATGACTAAAAATCACTTTCTGGGAGTGCAAATATTTGAAAGAGATAAATTGTTCATCAGGTGTAATTGTTAAAATACCTAGAAAATTAACAGAATCAAATGAGAAAAACTGGAACTATATAAGGTAGAACTACAAAAATCAATTTGCTTTCATATAAGCAATAACTTTTTTAGAAGATATTTATTTATTTATTTGAAAGGCAGAGTTACAGAGAAACAGGGCAGAGAGAGAGAGAGATACCTTCCATCCACTGGTTCATTCCCCAAATGGCTGCAGTGGATGGAGCTGTGCCTATCCAAAGCCAGGAGCCAGGAACTTCTTCTGGGTCTCCCACATGGGTACAGGGACTCAGTCACTTGGACCATATTCCACTGCTTTCTCAGGCCATACCAGAGACCTGGAGTGGAAGTGGGTCTGGAACCGACTACCCATATGGGGTGCAGGCACCACAGGCGGTGGCTTTACCCACTACACAACAGCGCCAGCCCCTAGCAATTTTAAGAAATGTGATGGGGAAAGACATTTCAGAAGCAGCATCAAAATATACAATATCTAGGAATAAATTTAACAAGAAGTATAAATATATAAGTTTATATGAAATGTGCACCATGAAACTTTATCAAAAGCCATAAAAAAATGAGTAGTTTGAATGAAGATTCATACCACACTCTTGGAACGGGAAGAATTGCTATTGTGAAGCTGTTCCCACCACATTTCTCTATAAATCAAGTGTAATTGTAACCACAGCAGCTGAGATTATTTTGGGGGAACTTGACATTGATTATAATATTTGATCAGCATGATGTTGAGCATAGTTTGTGTAACTATGTGCCCTTCTTAAGGTTATACCTGTTTAAAATTTTAAAAATTTTGGAATAGTCCAGGAGCCTGCGCAAGGGTCATCCTGCTTTGCTTTCATTCCCTACACAAAAACAACAAGTAACGTTCAGGAGTGTTCCATAGTGGCTTCAGTTGTGGGATAGTGAATCCTCTGTGTTTGTGGAGGACTGACACAGGCTCCCCGCCCTCCCCCAGAGCTTTCAGTGGGATGGAGATGGAAGACTGTGCTCGCATTTAGTCTGGACCTGCCCTTGGCAGAGTGATTGGCAGTGATGAGACCAATTATAACTGACCACAAGTGGGTTACCAGTGGGTCTCTCTGTCTTTGTTTGGGGTCTGTGTGTATGTGTGTTAGTGGTAGCTAGCTGGCACAAGTTTTATATAGAAATTTCTCATAAGAATTTTGTAAGTGTCATATTTGTTGTAATAAAGTGAAACTTATCTGCTGAAATACAGGTATACAGATCTAGAGTGGCTCACCTTGTTGTGGTTAACAGATGTGGTCTGCTTGCTCTACTTTTTTCCAGATGGGAGGAGGGAACTATTAAATGTGAGGAGAATGTCATGTGGGTTTCAGGTCTGTTAAGGGAATTTGACCAGTGAGCTTCCAGAACAGATGCCACGGACTTGTTGAAAAATGAGGTTTACAGTGGGAGCTGCAGATAGAGGCAGGAACGGGGTGCATTTGTCTCTTGTTTGATTGGCTCTCAGTTGACACTGTGTGAAGCTGGCAGAAAGAAAAGTACCTGGGAGCTCATTACATGAGTCTAGGCTTTGGATCTGTTTTCCATGCTGTCCGTAAAATGTCTTTAAAAGGAAAGTAAAAATAATGAGCAAATAAGGCAGTCTTTTGAGAAAACAGGACAGCAAAACAAATGATGTGAATAGAGATCTCCAAAACACGAACCTGAAGTCTGTAGTCAGATATAAAGTAGGAAGGCGAACGTATTACGTAACCCTGATGAAACACTTAAGGTATAATTTCTTTCTGCAGTAAGGACGGGGATGACAAGAAGAGACCTGTGATCATCCATCGAGCCACTCTGGGGTCCGTGGAAAGGATGGTCGCCATTCTCTCAGAGAACTGCGGGGGGAAGTGGTAAGTGGTGTGGGAGAGGAACGCTCCAGGGCTAACAAGATAGAGTCGGCAGGGAAAATGGGTGGCTCCTGCTTTGTAATTGGCAAGTACCCACGTGGCAAATAAAGAATTCTGGTTCAATTTTCCAGATCAGAAAACAAAACTGAAAAAAAAAAAAAAAAAAAAAAACAACCAGAGCGGCATAAAACCACCATTTACCCTTTAAGGCACTCAGGTGAATTAGAGAGCTTTCACCAGCCTCCAGCCCTTCAGAGACCCAGTTGCCATCTGGGAAACACAGGGGCCACCCCCCTGGGCACTGCCATCGCCTCTTCAGCCCCTGTCATTTACCTTTGGGTGTTGCCTGTGGCTATTGACTGAGGAGCAAAACCCACAAGTGACCTGAACGGTGCACTGGTCCAAACCCAAAGAGGACAGCCACAGTGGCACAGCCGCATGTGGGGTGATGGGGCAAAGGAGGTGTGCTGGGGTGCAGGATCTCCAGTGGTGCATCTCGGGGCCCTCTCTGCCTGGCAGGAAACGTGGCCAGAGGTGTCGAGTCGCACTGATGCCATGCCCTGCTTGCTGCTTTGACCACTCGAGGTCAGAAACTCGGAAGTAATTAGATTGGAAAACAGATGACAGATTGGGAGGAGAGGATTCGCAGAGCTCAGCAGTGGCCATGGCCAGCTTCACCGCCACAGTGGTGATCAGAGAGCTTGCTCAGTGTGGCAGCGGAGCCCTTTCATCATGAAAGGACCAGCGACGTCTACTAGGACAGACGGTGGCTGTGGATTTGGCTTTGCTCTTTCCTGCCCTGCTTTTGCCAGCAGCGCCATGTATGCACTTGCTAAGCCATATTCACTTCCAGAGACACAGTGCTTCTGGAATCGTTTTTAACATGTGTTTGTTTATTTGAAAGGCAGTTACAGAGAGAAAGAGGGAGAGACAGGTCTTCCATCCTCTGGTTCACTCCCCAAATGGCCACGACCACCAAGGCTGGGCCAGGCTGAAGCCAGGAGCCAGGAGCCCGGAACTTCATGTGGGTGCAGGGATCCAAGTACTTGGGCCATCCTCTGTTGCCTTCACAGGCACATTAGGGAGTGGATCTGAAGTGGCGCAGCTGGGACATGAACTGGCGCCCGTATGGGATGCCGGCACTGCAGATGGCAGCTTAACCTGCTGAGCTACAGCACCGGCCTGGGAGTAATTGTATATCAAAGTAGGTACTGAACCAGCATTGAGGCTCATGACACCTCCACTCAGGAGCAGCTAACAGCACATCTGGTGATGGTGCCTCCCACAGCGTGCAGTAGTGCTGCAAACCAGCAGCCGCTGGTGACATGTTGGCCTCTTGTCCCGTCTCTAAGAAATGAGCCGAGCGCCTGCCCGTGCTGCTCAGCTCTGTGTTCATGGTCTGCTGCCCCCATCGCGAGGCTCACCTGGGACCCCACAGTGGCACCAGGTACCAGATGGCCACCACCAGGTCACTGCCACGGATTTCTCCAAGAATTCTCTTGGAGACGGATCCCATGTGACACCTCCTGCGGTGTGCCACTGTGCCCCAAGTCAGCATGCCACACTTGCGCATCTGATTGGCAGAACCAGGATCAAATGGGTGCTTTCCCACGTCCGTGTCTGGGGAGACACAGGAACATTAAGATGGGAAGTTTCCCAAACAGGCCTTCCAAGGGTCCTCGGTAGCAGCAGTGTTTAGATCCCAGGAGAAGTGCAAATGCCTATGCTACCTAAGTGTGAATGAGCGTGTTTATATTTCTTTCCAGTTGGTCCCATTGAAATAGTTTAACATGGGTGAGAGATGGTGGCCTCTTGCAGTGGAACAGCAGTAGTGAAAGAGGCAAAAGCCGCAGGGAATTAGTAGATGAGGTGGAGTGGGACACAGGAGGTGTGGCAGTGCACGGGGCGCAGTCCTTCATCACGGGACTTGGGCGTACTCTCCACATTGCACACACCAAGACGTCAGACACTTCCAGACTCAAGGTGGGAGTCTCCCAGAGTGGAAGCAGAAGGAGTTGAAGCGTGGCTCCCTTGGAGAAGTCAGGGCACAGGGTGAGGCCGGGGTCAAAAGGAAATGCTTACTTCCTTTTTATACGGGGTGTTGCTGCGTTTTATCAGATGCACTGTTAATTTTATCACATGTATTGTTGTGTTTTTATAATTTTAGGGTGAATATGTTAACCTGTACATTCCTGAAGCATGACCTGGGAGTAGTCCCCATTGCATTGCCTTCTTCTTTCTCTCGCCATCATCATCATGGCAGAAATGACAGTAAACATGCCCCCATATCAAACACTGCTTACATCACCCCCCACCTTTTTTTGATTGAGGAAATTGTGGATTCATGTGTGTTTGTAAGAAATAACAGAAAGGGGTGGAGACAAGACCATTACCCAGTCTGCCCCAGTGGTACTTCTTGCAAACCTATATACAGTGTCACAACCGGAAGTGGGCATCGATAGAATCCACCAACCTTGTTCAGGTTTCACCAGTTTACCTGCGTTTGAGTGTGTGAGTGTGTGTGTTCACTGTGTAAGATTTTATCACATCAGCTGATCACACACCCACCACCAGTAAGATACAGAGCAGTTCCATCACTTACTGAAGTTCCCTCGTGCACCGTCCTACCCCACTCCTGTCCACTCAGCTGGCAACCATGAAATCTGTTCTCCACCCACAATTTTGTCATTTCAAGAGCATTACATAGTGAAAGCATAGAATATTCTGTGACCTTTTGAGACTGCTGTTTTTACTGTGGAATTCCTTTGTGATCCATCCATGTTTTGTTAGTGTCAGTAGTTGGTTCCTTTTTGTTGCTGGTGGTGTGGCTATACCACAGTTTGACCATTCACCTGTTGGAGACGTTGGGGCATTTACAGTTTGGCGTTGTGTGTTAGCCTTTATTACTACAACTGAATACCTAAGGCAAGCTGTGTGTGAAGGTGATTTATTTTGGCTCATAGTTGTGGAGGTTCACAGTACAAGATCATGCAGTCCCCATTGGAAAGGCCAAAGATGGCAAAGGTAGCGATGTGTGGAGAACAAGTGATCACCTGATAAGCTGGGAGGCAGAGACTGGCCAGGCACAACTCAGCTTACGGAACCAGCCCTCTTGCACCAACTTCCTTCCAAGGGCACGCCCCCAGTGATCTAAGGGCTTCCCCTGGGCTCACAGCCTGAACACCTTAATCGGATCAAGCTTCTGCCCTCCTAGCCCACCAACCATGATCTTGGGGTTGAAACATCTGCATGAGTTGGGGAGCCAGATGCTGTTCATGCCACAGCAGGTTACTACAGATGAGGCTGCTGTCCGGTTAGCATGAAGGATACCGTGTGGGCCTGAGTCTTCCTCTCTCTGGGATAAATGCTCGGAGCACAACTCTGGGTCCCACGCAGAATGCACGTTTAGCCCTGGCACTCATCTGCCAACCCATTCTTCCCTCTGACAAAATTCCAGATTTCCTCTTTTTCGGCTCTGCTTTGAAAAACCTCTTTGAAAAGTCTGGTTCACTTCTATACCACTCTACTGAAATTGTAGTCTTATGAAGTTTGTCTTTTAAACAAAAAAAACTTTGGTTATTTTAAAATCATGTAATTGATCATTCTGAAATGATACTGAAAATGCCTAGTTTGTTTACTTTTTAGGCCTCTGTGGCTGTCTCCTCGTCAGGTCATGGTCATCCCTGTGGGGCCCACCTGTGAGAAATACGCACTTCAGGTAACATCTTCCTAACCTTGCTCCGCATTCCATGTAGGCCAGGGACTTCAGATTCTAAGTAACTAACACGTTGATTTTTAACGATCTGTGTTTCAGTGATTGAGAGTAACACATGAATTATAAATATGTGGCGACATCAGAACTATAATTTCTTAGTGTTCTTGAGAAGCCGGTATTTTTAGACACCTCAATTATTTTCCATGAGGCTCTCTTTGGGTAAAGAAACTGTTTTATCTGTTAACCATGTATCAAATCACCCCAAAATATAGCAGTTTAAAGCAACATGTATTATCCCTGTTTCTGCAAGCCAGGGCCCTAGGCACATCTGGTGCAGCTGCCTTGCAGGACTGCTGCCCAGGCTCGCCCCCACAAGTGCTGGGCTGGTCAGGCAGCCTGGGCGTCCTCACACCCCCACAGCTGGGCTGGTCAGGCGGCCTGGGCGTCCTCACACTCCCACAGCTGGGCTGGTCGGGCGGCCTGGGCGTCCTCACACCCCCACAGCTGGGCTGGTCAGGCGGCCTGGGCGTCCTCACACTCCCACAGCTGGGCTGGTCAGGCGGCCTGGGCGTCCTCACACCCCCACAGCTGGGCTGGTCAGGCGGCCTGGGCGTCCTCACACCCCCACAGCTGGGCTGGTCAGGCGGCCTGGGCGTCCTCACACCCCCACAGCTGGGCTGGTCAGGCGGCCTGGGCGTCCTCACACTCCCACAGCTGGGCTGGTCAGGCGGCCTGGGCGTCCTCACACCCCCACAGCTGGGCTGGTCGGGCGGCCTGGGCGTCCTCACACCCCCACAGCTGGGCTGGTCGGGCGGCCTGGGCGTCCTCACACCCCCACAGCTGGGCTGGTCAGGCGGCCTGGGCGTCCTCACACCCCCACAGCTGGGCTGGTCAGGCAGCCTGGGCGTCCTCACACCCCCACAGCTGGGCTGGTCGGGCGGCCTGGGCGTCCTCACACTCCCACAGCTGGGCTGGTCGGGCGGCCTGGGCGTCCTCACACCCCCACAGCTGGGCTGGTCAGGCGGCCTGGGCGTCCTCACACTCCCACAGCTGGGCTGGTCAGGCGGCCTGGGCGTCCTCACACCCCCACAGCTGGGCTGGTCAGGCGGCCTGGGCGTCCTCACACCCCCACAGCTGGGCTGGTCAGGCGGCCTGGGCGTCCTCACACCCCCACAGCTGGGCTGGTCAGGCGGCCTGGGCGTCCTCACACCCCCACAGCTGGGCTGGTCAGGCGGCCTGGGCGTCCTCACACCCCCACAGCTGGGCTGGTCAGGCTGCCTGAACAACCTCACACTGCCGCATCTGGCTCCCCCCGAGCAAGCGGTCAGCGCGGGCGTGGAAGCCGGTCTTTCAGGGGCTAGGCCCAGAAGCAGTGTGTCATCCCTTCTGCTGTCCTCCATGTCACACAGGCCACCTCTGCTGGAGCGCCCTGGGGCCTGCTCTAGGGGAACACAGATGGTTTTCTTGGAGTCTGGCTGTCGTAAACAACGGCATAATGAAGGCATTTTGTTTTCTCCTAGGTATATAATGAGTTTTTTGAAGAAGGATTCATGGCCGACGTTGATTTAGATCATAGTTGTACACTAAACAAGAAGATACGAAATGCACAGCTGGCTCAGTATAACTTTATTTTGGGTAATTTAAGTTTGCATGTATTTCTCCAAATCCCTGTTTTCTTTTCACTTCAATCCCCCCAAAATTGGATATGTTAAACTATTTGATGATCATAATTTGTTTAGTATTTATACACACAAGGAATTGTGGTGTTCCTGGGGTCGCTGTTCGTAGGCACCCTGTTACTTGCCGGAAGGAGAGTTACAAAGTATCAAGAACTCTAGTATTACTAGCAATAGTGTATCAGACCAGCAAGGAGAATAATGGGAAAGTGATCTCATCACAAGAATTGACTCACCTTCCAGCACGTGGCAGGCCTTCAATACTCTCTTGCTTTCCTGGTTTATTAGAAACCTTTGGGGTTAACCTAATGGATGGGAAGGATTCCAAATGTAAAATGATCATAAGAAAATGATTCAGATGAAAAAATACAATGTCCCTGAGGCACATGGATAATTTGGATGCAGAATGGAGAATTCTGTCTTAAAAAGTGATTCTGAAACCAAGAGAAACTGATACTGACATGCCCGCAGGCATTGTAATGATGTCTCACGTAAGCTGCAGAAGTCTGTAGCAAGCAAACCAAACCCAGGGCTGTCTTGGCAGCTTTCCATTAGCACGGTTTGACTCTGTAGTCACTTGTGGTATTTCAATCAGGCTGCTTTTGGTGACAGAAACCTCAGATTGGCTCAGACACAGCGGGGACTGATTGGACAGGCACTGGGCCCTCCGGTGACATGAAAGGTGGAATTAAACGGCCACACCATGAGAAGGGGGACCAGGAGCTTAACCCTCGCCAGGATCCTTCCTCCGCATTTCTGGTGTCTTGCTCTGCTCTGTCAACCTCTACTTTATTCTGCTTTCCTGTGACCAATTTCTTCCTTCCACATGGCTGCCAGTTCTTGCACCGTCTCGGTATAGGTCACTAGAGAGGACAAGGTGTTACCCCAGTGCAGAGGACTCTGCTGGCCAGCATGGGCCTGCTTGTCCACCCCTCAGCATCAGGTACTTGGGGTGGAGTCAGGGTCGGTCTGAGAGAGTCCCTGCTTCCATCTGTGCCCCGAGACCACAGTCCTGCTCTCACATCCACGGGACAGGTTTACGAGTCTCCCTCCTCAGGAAACTCGCCACCGGAGGAGGAACCTGATGGTCATTATATTGAGCGTTCAGTGATGAACACTGAGGAAAAGCTCAGGATGTGTCACGTGGGTGTTGACTTCATGTTTGTTTTCCTTTTCTGCAGTGGTTGGAGAAAAGGAAATGGCGAATAATGCTGTAAACGTTCGAACAAGAGACAACAAAATTCATGGGGAAATTTCAGTCATTTCTGCCATTGAAAAGTTGAAGAATCTCAAGAAATGCCGCACACTGAATGCTGAGGAGGAGTTCTGAAGTTCGCCCCTCGTCCTGGCTTCGGTGTGGCTTTGTTTCCTCCCTGAGATGTCTCCCCTCACCAGCTGGGCTGTCAGTGCGCGTCCGAGAACCCTGGGCGGCTGCTGGGTCCCCCAATGGCCGCCGTTGAGAAGGGAGGAGCAGATGGGCAGCTGCTGTGTCCCGAGCTAAGCTCACTGCTGTGCCCGGACGACACCAAAGGGCACACCTGGGAAATCTTGAAGTAGGCGGTGTGTTGAAAGTCTTAAGTGCAGAAGTGTTATTCACTGAAAGAACTAGGGAATGAGGATTGTGAAATGCATTGCTGAGATGTGTGGTTTTCAAAGACAGCCGTCTAATAAAAGTCTGCAGAGCTTCCTGCATGTGGGGAATCTTATTTTCCAGTGATATCATGTCTCAGGTGTTTTTACGACTGTTTTTCCTAAAGGGCCCGGTGAAACTTTCTCTCTAGAACTGAAGTCATTGTGGAAGCAGCGGCCGGTACTCCACACCGGATTACTGACAGAGAACCCAGTGTTGTGGACTCTGTTTACACTGTCGCTCACAAGTGGCAGTTCTAGTGCTTCCAATTCCTGATTGCTCTGTTCACCGTTAGAAAAGATAAATCCCCAAATCAAGTGCATCGCGGGCGCCCGCCGTGCGTGCTTCCCCAGCTCGGATGGGCTGTGTCGCACCGACCCCGCAGGCGCGTGGATTTCAGATTTTAACCGGAAGGAGGCCCTGACTGCTCAGAACTGAACTAAAATTTATAGCACTAGAGATTAGCGATCCATCAAGGGACATTTAGCGTTTACTGGTGGTGGTTTTGGTTTTTCGGCCAGGTGTTGTAGGATTGAAACAGGCCTAAAGAAACCTTTCCCGCGTCCTGCGGGATGTGGGCAGTGAGGCAGCCAGCAGCGCTGGCGCGAGGTGCAGGCTGCGGTGAACTCGCGGGCTCGGTTCGCTGAGCAGACCCCATCAGGGCTCCCGTGCCTCCCGGCCACTCCCGGGCCGCCCACCCGCGGATGCGGATGTTTTAGGGGGACGGCGTCGCCAGGGACCCCGCACCGCCCCGCGTGCTTCCCAAGTCGGCCGCCCCTGCTTCCTGGCAGCTCGCTGCGCACTGCGGCCCCGGGGTGCAGTGGAAAGCGGCGCGGAGAGAGGCCCGCTATCCGCTCCCTCCCGGGGACAGCCGGGCAGGTGCACAGCCGGAGAGGAACCCCGGCCCGAGCAGGGAGCCGCGCAGGCGCGCACCGGCCCTCAGAGCAGTGCCACAGTGCGCACGCGCCGCCGGCGCCCCGGGCCGCCCTCGCGGAGCCCCGCCCCCGGCCCGGAAGTGCGCGGGCATCCGCAAGATGGCGGCCGCAGCGGGCGCGCTGCTGGGCCTCGGCCGCCTGTGGCGCTTGCTGCTCTTCCTCTCTCAGTTCTGCGTTCTGTCTGGCGGTGGTGAGTGAGAGGCCGGGGCCCGCACCGAGGAGGGCGCGAGGCAAGTGGTGCCCCGGGAGCTGCGGGAAGCTGCCGGGCCGAGACGGAGGCGGCGCGGTCGCTGCCGCTGCAGCCGGGGTCTGGCGCGTCCGGGCCGCCGCTCCCGGGCTCGCCCCAGCGCTCTGCGATGGCGAGCGCGGAACCGGATCCCGAGGCCGCGCTCGGTCCCTGGGTGCCCGCAGCCGGCGCTGCGGCCGCGCGGGTCGGTGGCCTGGGGCGTCCCGCGTGTGCCCGCGCGGGCCCGGGTGCGGCCCCGTCTCTGACCGCGGTGTCTTTGCGTTTAGAGCACTCGCAGCCGCTGGCGCAGCCGGTGAAGGATGCGGCCCCCACGCGTGCGTTCACCGCGGCCCCCAGGGCGCCAGGTACCCACGCTTCCTTGCTCGTGTCGTCGTCGTCGTCGCTCGTTTGGCTGCCGTGGCCGCGGGCTCACGCTCCTCGTCTCTCTCTCTCCCGTCCTCGTTCCCCGCGCCCTCCATCCCGTCGCCCGGCCCCCGAGGTTGCGCGCGAGCCCCGCACGCCACCCTCCGCGGGCTGTGTGACGTGGGAGGACCGCGCAGGGCCTGCGGGGACCTGGAGTCGGGTAGGGGAGGAACCTGCGCGCACGGCGGCGTGAGCACCCGGGGCTGAGCGGGCAGCCCTGGGCTCTGCGGGCCCGTCCCCGCCCGGCCCCGTGGTCTCCGTGAAATGACCCGGGTGGCGGTGCTGCAGTGTCAGCAACAACACTGTGCTCGCGTCTAAAACGCAGAGTATTTTTTTTTTTAGAGAAAGCACAAGAAATCCTGTTTCCCAAAGTCGCTCTCAAGAATAGCTGGTTCCACTTTGGCCACGGCTGATTTTCCCAGGTCCTACATCTCTCAGCGTTAGTTTTTCATCTTATAAAGTGGGAGATGTTTTTTCGCGCCCCTGACCCTGCCTGGCATTTTCTGTACGTTGTGTGTACGTGAGACCCTTTCGTGTGTGTGCCTCTTGCGAGGCAGGAGCGGCAGAACCGCACCGAGCCCCGTGCCTCTCGGGGTCCCGTGCGCCTGTTGGGGAGAGAGTGAGCTTCCTGTCGCCTCTCACAGAGACTACCGAAATCCCACCCTACGTGACCAAGTGTCCTAGCAACGGTCTGTGCAGCAGACTCCCTGCGGACTGCATAGACTGCGCCACCAACTTCTCCTGCGTCTACGGGAAGCCTGCCACTTTCGACTGTGCCGTGAAGCCGTCTGTGACCTGTGTCGTAAGTGCTGCAGCTTACTCTCAGCGGTCTGTGTGCCGGAAGCCTCATCTTCAAAGTGCAGTGTAGACTTCTGCAGGGAGAGAGGAGAGATGGATCTTCCATCCACCGCTGGCGCGTTCCCCAAATGCCCGCCACAGCCAGAGCTAGGCAAGGCTGCAGTCAGGAGCCAGGGGCTCCCTCTAGGCCTCCCACATGGGAGGCGGGAACCCAGGCACTTGGGCCATCCTCTGCTGCCTCCAGTATGGAATGCAGGCATCCCAAGTGGTGGCTTTAACCTGCTGTGCCACAGTGCCCACGCCTGTATTTTTAACTGCTCTGAGAAATATATAAATAGAAATGAAATTTAAAGCCCTGCGTTCCTCTCCGTGTCAGATTGCTGCTGTTGCAGTTACCCGGTAACTGTGATCTGTTGTTTCCGCTGGAGTGTGCATGACCAGAGTGTTGCTTTAGGGTTGGAGGAGCGCCCCAGCCCCCCGTGCCAGCGGTGCCCCCGCACTGGGTGCCTGCATTCAGCCTGCTGGCGGATCTGGGGCAGGTGTGGGTCCTGCTGGTGGGTGTCGGGCTCCTCGACGTGTGCAGGGGCCTGGGAGTGTCTTTTTACCAAGGCTGAGCGTTCGAAGGGCTCCGTCCTCTGCAGAGAAGATGGGTTCAGTAACCGCTGCAGTGCCGGGTGGCTGCCTGGTGCCCCGTCTTGTCTACAGTGGATTCCAGGTAGAAGCAGATGTGCCTCTGTTGAAGGTCACTGAGCTGCACATCAGGAATCAAATCCAGGTTCGCCGACCCTGCCCGTGCTGCTGCGGGGAGCCCCTCTGCCTTGCAGCCCTCCTCCGGCGTCTCCCCTGGCGCTCTGCAGCTCGGCCGTCGGTGCGCCTCCACAGGCACTTGGTGGACCAGTAGGCAGCCCAGTGCAGGGGCACCGCTGGCACGGGGGCTTGGGGCTTTCATGTCAGGCGGTTCCCCTGAGATGCCGGGGAGATGTGGAACTCAGAAGCAAGACAGCGCGTTAGACGTAGGAAGCAGCAGGCCGGGCTCGGGGGCCGCGTTCTGCTTCTTCCTGGCCTCTCGGTGCCCGTCAGTGAATGTACTCGTCAGTCCCTTCCAGCCGTCTGGGACTGGGACTGGACAGGTTTTTCTCTTTGTGACAGATTGAGTTAAGCAAAAGAGATGTCAGGATCTCATCACCACAGACAGCCTTGCGTTTGGACTGCACGCCGCATACGCTGGGCGTGTGTTTTTGTGGTGACGGCATCGTACTGTGCATTTGCTGTGCACGCGTGTTTTGGTATCCGTTTGCCTGCCACTTACTGCTGCAGCGCACGTCTGGGGCTTTGGAAATGCGCCCTGCGATCGTGTGGCCTGGCACTGGCCACAGCCCCTGCCTGACGAGTTCCTGTCCTTTGGAAGCAGGATCGAGAGCTGCGGGCCCAGGAGAGCTTCGTCATCAACATGACGTGCCGGTTCTGCTGGCAGCTGCCCGAAACAGACTACGAGTGCACCAGCTCCACCAGCTGCATGGCCGTGTCGTGTCCACGGCAGCGCTACGCCGCCAACTGCACCGTGCGGGACCACATCCATTGCTTGGGTGAGCCGGCGTCCAGGGCAGTCTGGGAGCAGAGTGTGTTGTCCTCTGTGTGTCCTCAAGGGGCTTTAGCCACAGTGCTGAGAAATGAATTTGAACTATTCGATCAGAAACAGCAGATGTGGAGGGTTGCCTAGCCTCGATAATAAACTCAGTGAACCGAAAACAAGCATTCAGATCTGTGCAGTTCTCTTTAAATTTAAAATTCGATAAAACAAGAAGAGGGATGTGAGGTATAAAGTGTAACATAAACACAGCCGTAGCCAGAGGAGCTGAAACAGCCCCGATGCGTGCAGCTGCCTGTGTGTGTCACCTCCGTCCACTCGCTCCTCCCCGTCCTCGGAGACCCACGCACTTCTGTCTTTACCATCCTACTTCCTTTTCAGAATTGCCTAGAGTTCTGTTGTGTGCGTAATAGCGAATGAGACACTCTTCAGGGGACAGTCTTGGCATAGCTGGTTGGGCTCTGCCTGTGACACCGGCATCCCACGTGGGCACCAGTTCCAGTCCTGGCCGCTCCACTTCCGATCCAGCTCCCTGCTAATGTACCTGGGAAGGCGGTGGAAGATGGCCCAAGTACTTGTGCCCCAGCACTCATGTGGGAGACCCGGATGAAGTTCCAGGCTCCTGATTTTTGCTTGGTCCAGCCTGAGCTGTTGCAACCACTTGGGGAGGGAACGAGCGGATGGAAGATCTTTCTGTCTGTAACTCTGCCTTTCAAATAAGTAAATCTAAAAGCAAACAAACCCATGCTCTTTAGTGCACATTTTAGGTGTTTAGACAGTGACACCAGGCTGTGGTAATGGAACTTCCTTTTTCCTGTCCACATACAGCTCAGATTCTTGTAGGAATTTCTCTTTTTTGACCTAAGACTGTGTCAGTCTCTCCATTCGCCTGGGAATTGGATTATTTGCTGTCGACATTTCTGTCCCAGCTCCTGGTTGCACGTGTGCAGGGGTATGCGGCAGGGGTGAGGTAGACTCAGCTTGACAGGTTTTCCCTATGGCCCGCCCGTTGTCCCAGGGCGACGAGTGCGGGACATGGGGCGTTGAAGCGTGGTCATCGCTCTGGCTTGCTGTTGCTGTGGGGGTGTGTCTGTCTGTCCTCTCTTAGGCTACCCTGCGGTCCTGAGAGCGGGCGGTAACTCCCCTCCCTGACAGGATGGAGTCGGTGCTCGCAAAGGAAAAGGTCCACTGTGCTGTCCACCGTGGGGCACACTTCTTACTGTACTGTAAAGAGAGCTGACTTGCTTTAAAATTCTAACTTGGAAGGCCATTACGTACAGTGCAGGATCCCTGTGAGAGTATGTTTATGTCCTTGGTTCTCAGTGGAGTGTTTTCTTTATTTTTTTCTTTAAGGGAACCGTACATTTCCCAAGATGCTCTACTGCAATTGGACCGGAGGCTACAAGTGGTCTACCGCTCTCGCGCTCAGGTAAACTCCTGTCTGCTGAGTTAAATGTGTGTCGCACACCTGGCGTCAGTGCGCTCTCAGACACTGAGCTGTGTGTCCCTCCTGCGCTCGCGTCTGCCCCATGTCATAGACTCTGGAGAGTGTAGGCCATCAGACCAGCGCCTTTCTGGAGTTCAGTGGGAGGCTGGCTTAACTGAGCAATTAAAAACCAGGTACAGTTTTCTGTCCTGAACATGCCTGGGGTAAGTAAAATGCTACAGAGTTTTAAAATAGGTTTATGATACATTTTTAACACTTTATAAAAGTGACACAATGCTCAGTATCAAAAACCAGAGAAAATAAGAATAAAAGCATGAGAATCACCTGTGATTTCACCCTTCAGAGGTTGTAGACCTGTGATCCCCACCTAACAATGGGCTTGCATTTGCTGAAGCCTTCAGTGTTTAAACAGGTCTCTGCAGGTGGGGTCTGGCCGTGACAGTCTGGTTAGTTGCACTGTGTCCAGTTGCAGTCTCAGGGTGCGAGCTGGACACACCGAGGCCTGCACGGTGGCACAGGGCAGAGTTTCTTGACCTCACACTGGTTACAGTTTGGGCAAAGTCATTCTTTACCTGTGTATACAGTAGGATGTTAGCAGCACCCCAGCCACTCTCTGCTACTAGCTGTCAGTCACAGATACCGCTGCCAGTGGTGACGGTGAGAGCGTCTCCAGATGTGGCCAGGTATCCCCCCAGGGCCTGAGGTGGCCCCTGTCTGTCGAGATCCACTGCAGCCGGGTTAGGCCAGGGAGCAGGAAGGATGGGGCAGGGCCTCGCTGGGAAATGGGCCGTGATGGTGAGGCCGGATATCTGGCCTCAGTCTTTGCCGCAGTTCAGGTGTGGACTGACAGCTGACTGACTTAAAAAAAAACAACTTTAATGTAGGGTCATTTTAGATTTATAGGAAACTTACAGAGTTCTGTGTACCCCTCACCTGGTTTCCCCAGTACTGTTAATGACTTACATCACCAAAAACGCTTAACAGCCACTCCTAAGATTCAGAGTCGTTTCTCAGAGCTCGAAGGCCTCACCGGAGGTGATGCTCAGGGTTTTGGGAGGTGCGGCCGGCCTGTGCATCCTACAGTGTTGAGTCCCGATTCCCACCGTCGGATGCCGAGGTCTCCGGGTTTGCGGGAGGTGCGGCCGGCCTGCGGCACCCGACGGCATTGAGTCCCCGATCCCCGCCGACGGGTGCCAAGGTCCCTCGTCTACAGCAGCGTAGTGTTTGCACAGGCGCACACATACCGCTGTGTGCTTAGATTGTGAATAATCCCTGATACAATATAAAGGCTTCCTACTTAGCTGTCACGCTGTGTTCCTTAGGGGATAATGGCAGGAGGAAAAGTCTGTGTGTGTTCACACACACAGTTTTTTTCTTCTGAAGTACATGTCGTCTGGATACAGAGGGCTGAGCATGCGGGATTGGGGGGGTGGGACAGGCACCCATCCAGCAGGGCTGGCCTTAGGGTGGGCATTGCTGGAACTGCCTCACGACCACTGCTCTCTCTGCTGCTGTGAGTTTTTCCGTTGTTGTTAGGTCCTAGGGTTTGAAAGGACCTTAGGAGAGGAGTGGTCTGGGTCAGCTCCTGGCCCCGTCAGTGCACTTTCTGCTGGGTTGGCCTCTGCTGGGTTTTGATGCTGAAAAGCAAGATGAACTGCTTATCTGTACGAGGGAACATAGGAGGTCCCAGTGTACTTAAAATGGTGTGTTTACTGCTAACGTCCAAGCCGTCTCTACCCCGGTCGTTCGGTGCTGGTGCCATCTGTGTTCTTACTGAGGGCTCTGACCGTTTGCGCCTCTTCGCGCGCAGCCGGGGGTGGTTGGTGAGCCCCGCGGGCTGCAGGGGCACCGGGTCTCACACTGCCCACTGCTGTTGCAGCATCACCCTGGGCGGCTTCGGAGCGGATCGCTTCTACCTGGGCCAGTGGCGGGAAGGCCTCGGCAAGCTCTTCAGCTTCGGGGGCCTGGGCATCTGGACGCTCATCGACGTCTTGCTGATCGGGGTCGGCTACGTGGGCCCCGCAGATGGCTCCCTGTACATCTAGCTGCGGCGCGTGCTTCGAGGGAGCGCGCCCTGTGTCCCCTGGATGGATGGGCGGGAGGGACGTCGGTCTGTTCTACGTACAGCATCTGTACTTTGCTTGCCTTGATGAAGGTAATAAAGAGGAAACGGAACACTGAAGCGTGCTAACCCGGGATTTGCTTTTATTTGCCTGAAGTATATTTTTTTTTCTGTGAAAAAGCGTGAACTTATTTAAACCGGAAGAACACATTCTGCAGTGAGAGAACGCAGTGCCTTTGTCTCGTGCTTGAGCTGCCTGTGTCACTGCGTCTCCTGTCTGGTGTGCTCTGCCTGGAGCCCCGGTGGTTGCAGGGAATGGGTGGGTGGGTGGGGGGTCTTCTGTGAGCTCGGGAAAGAGACCCGCTCAGCTTCTCTGTACGTTCTGCAGGGTCCCAGCCGTGCAGCGTCCTTGTATGTGACTTTGTGGAGTAACTACAGAAATGTGGGTCCTATTCGGCAGTAATACGGAAGGTTGCAAGAATGCTGGAGTGTGAATAAAAGTGTGACCTCAGGAAATACCAGGAGCCTGTTTCTGTGTGTTCTGTGTCGGCAGCATCCTGAGTTAATGTTTCTTCTGCGCTTCGCTTCATCCCTGCAGCACCTGGGCTGTTCCTGCAGTCGCCGTTGTCGCAGTGTTAGACGTTAGCATGCGGTGGAGCTGTCGTCTTCATTGGAGAGCAGAGCAGTTATTCATTCAAAATGGTTTGCTCTCGGGTTGTTTCTGGAACAAATGTCTTGGTGGTCTTGCTTTCCAGTTAGGGTGTCTGAGGACTGAGTACTGCGACTCAGGTTGCCTGAAAGGGGCGCACAGTCAGTCCGTAGGGTGATGACTTGTCCTGAGGACTGGGCGACACATCTGCTGTCCTTTCTTTAGTGCAATCCGGTAACAGTTCCAGTCCTGGGCTGTAGGTGGCGCCTCCACATCACATTTGCTTTCCTGTTCTCATTTCCGAAATAGCAGATGCTAAACCCTTTTTCCCTAGGAAGTTGTCACGGGGCAGGGGCAGTGCTGCGGGAAGGGCTGGACCCCTCTCTGCAGGAGCAGACACACACTTTGTCTCATCCAGGAGACGTGGATGAGCAGGCGATAACTAGAAGAGGAG
Source organism: Oryctolagus cuniculus (assembly GCF_051225735.1). Lineage (NCBI taxonomy): Eukaryota > Metazoa > Chordata > Mammalia > Lagomorpha > Leporidae > Oryctolagus > Oryctolagus cuniculus. The sequence goes on along the minus strand of NC_142878.1, from coordinate 10,785,553 downwards.
CTGCCCCTGCAAGTAGCCGATGAACGCGCTTTCCTCCAAGCCTGCTCCGCGTTCAGCTCTGTGCAGAAGAGAGTCTCTTTCACAGTTCCTGTTGAGCAGCCACGCGAGGTGGAGCCCCGGAGTCCCTTGGCCCCTGGAGGAGATAACGTAGCACCACCCGTCTCCACGGCCTCGGAGCCTGGGGTCCATCGTGAGGCTGCAGTGTCTGGCGAAAGCTCAAAGCCCAAGTCTAGGAGGCGAGTGAGTGACTTGTTCCCGAATCCTAGAATGTCTGCACGAGGGCTAGCCTGGGAACCTGCTGGATGGGAACCAGTCAGGGTGCTTTGTGTGGAGGCCTGGGCAGGGCCAATGGCCTGTGAGACAATCGCAGGAAACATGCAGACTTCAAACCGGTTTATGAAAGATGGCCTCACCCGTGGCCCTAAGGAAGCTACAGAACAAAACTACAGATTCCAAGGGCACCAAGGACGGTAGGTTCTGTGGGGAGCAACCGGACTAGACTGAGTTACTGGAATTAAGACTTATTCTATGCATCTGCTCTCCCACAATATGGCGCTGGGAGAGAAGTAAACAGCTTCCGCACAGCTGCCTCCAGTTCAACCAATTAACTGTAGGACTTGCTCCTGATTGGAGAGCAGCGTACTCGGCGTGTGGGCAGCCGAGTTGGGATTGGCGGAGGAGGACTATAAAGGAGGAGAGAGACGGCATGCACCAGGAACATCTATGGGGAACATCTAAGGGAACCCGTGCAGCCCCCGAGAAAGCCGGCCGGCGGTGTGCCGCTCCCCTGCGGAAGTGGGGAATGTGGCCAGGGGGAACTGCCCTTCCACGGAGGTGGAAGGGATAGTAGCCAACCCGGGAAGAACCAGCAGCAAACCCGGGGAGGGCCGAGCAGACGAAAGAACAGCGCAGGGTCTTGTGTTGTTCCTCCATGAAGAGGGGGAGCGACATAATGGTGCCGTGACTCGGATATGAAGCCTAGGCAGGGTTCAGTGTTGCTCCTCCACGAAGAGGGGGAGTGACAGGTTCGAGCTCTGGAGCAAATCCCATGGGCTTCTGCTGGCAGCAGGCTGGCCTTCCCTGTCCCAGCGTGGTCCTCGTCCACTTGGGGGCTGCGGTAACACGTGCCGTCCATGCTGTGGCTCGGGTGAACTTTCTCAGGGCTTGGAGGCTCGGGGAGTGCGAAGTCCAGGCACCAGCAGGTCAAGCTGCCGGTCAAGGCCTGCTTCCTGGCAGCCAGCACCCCCTGCGTGTCCTCACATGGTGGGAGTGGGGGCGCCTCTGGGCTTCTTTAATAAGGGCGTGCATCCTATTCATGAAGATTCCACCCCCACCACCTGGCCACCTCCCAACGGCCCCACCTCCTAGTGCATCGCCAGGTGGTTGAGGATTTCAACACAGGAATCCCACCCCACCCCACCCCCCGTACATGTGTTTACCAGCCTGGGAACCCTAGCAGCCAGCCAGCCTCTGCCGATGGCTCTCTGGGTGCTTGGGGTTTATCAGAGCATCGTACCATCTGTCGTCATTTTGTCCTAAGAATCTCCCTCGCATTGTCAGCACTCTTCCCTTCACCCGGTGGATCCTCGTGGGAAGGTGCCGGGTTTGTTTCACCTATTATCCCCAGCACAATGTTGCGCACACACAGGCTCATATATTTTCCAAGTGACTAATGCCAGGGGAGTCTTGGAGGTTTCGAAGCGGTTGTGTGGAATTCCAGGGACTGGTGGTTGAGGTGGCTGCCGGGAGAAAAGAGAGAGAAATTGGCTTCGAGTAAATATTTGTCGCCAGCACCATGTTGATGAGATTTCTGCAAATTACTAAGGAGCGGGTCTGCTCTGTGGTGCTTGTAAAAGATACTTTTCAGAGATCGTACGCTTCAAGATTTAAAAATGTCCTCTTTATGCCACATAACTTTCTTAAATTTTTTTTATATCATATGCCAGAATTGCATTTATTTTTGGTGCACCATCAGTTAAGGAATTTGCAAATGATTTTATCCCATAAGCAGTGAATGGAAAATGAGCTTTCTCTGCTGCAGCCTTTCACATACAACATCAAGAAAACTGAAAAAGTGGATACAGATTCCTTCTCTCCTGCTGTCCATGGGCGTATTTGATGAAGGCAGTTCTGAAAATTTCAGTTTTTCTTTTTTTGAGAGGTAGAAGGGGAGCGACAGAGCTCCCATCTGCTGGTTCACACTCAATGCCCGTAACAGCTGGGGCTGGGCCAGACCAGAGCCAGGAGCCATCCAGCTGTCCCACGTGGGCAGCAGGGACCCAGCTAGAGCCATCTCCTGCTGCCCCTGGAGTGTGCCTTAGCAGGAACTAGGAATCCTGGGCTTCCCACTTGAACCCAGGTACTGCGGGGTGGGGGGTGGGGGGCGCTGACCACTTGACCACTAAGCCAGATGCCTGCCCCTGCCAGCACTTGTGGTTGTGAGTGTCGCTAGTACATAACGGGCATATATATTTCATTTTTGTTGTATGTGCTTACAGTGTAAATGTGATTTTTTTGGTGTAAAGTGAAATGGCTCCTCCAGTCAAGCAAATTAACATGTACATCATGTCACATAGGTAGCCTTTTTGTGTGGTAAGAGCACTTAAAATTTACTCTCCTAGCAAATTTCCAAATTTCTAGTATTCAATACACTAAGTGTAGCCTTCATGCTGTACTTCAGATTTCTAAGTTTAACTTGGTGACCTTGGTAGGAATTCTTGGATGTGAAGGATTGAGATTGCCTTCTGTAGACGCCCCACTTCTGTGCAGAATACAGAAGTGTTGCTTGGGACAGGCCCCTGAAGGCAGGGCTCTGGTCCTCTGCGGTCGCCCAGTTCGAGAGCCCCGCCTGGCACACGGCAGGTACTCCAGGGGTGAGGTGGACGCCTAGAAGCACTGGTGAGAATTCTTTGACAGTGGCACAATCAAATACTCAACAGCACAAACAATGTAGAAAAGCCAGCATCTCCTTCCTGTAAACAGCAAAGAAACAAAAACACAGCAGCAAGCCAGAGGCGACAGCCAAGTGGCCAAAAGGTCCGAAAGTGGTGAGTCGGGAGGGAGAAATGCGTGGCTCAGGTGTGCAAGGCTGCTCCGGCAAGATCCAGGAACCCGCACTGGCAAGAGAGAAACAGGTTGCAGAGGAAATTGGTCAGGTGGTCAAGTGGCCAGAGGAAATTGGGGTATCCTGTCCTTTCCCTGTTCCCACCGGGGGTAGTGCAAAGGCTGCTGGGAAGAGAGCCATGAGCGAGGGCTGCTGAGCAAGCAGGAGGTACTCTGATGAACATGGGGCTTCCATGCAGAGCCAAAGAAAAGATCAAAGCCCGGGATGACCCCTTGGGCCATGAAACAGTCCCCAGCCAGGCCAAGATAACCTTCCTTCTGGGTATGTTGAAAATCTTAGTAAAGACCAGAAACCAGATACTGTAGCAAAAAAACTGTCTTAGCTCTTCCTGCCTCACCACAGCCAACAGGCCACAGAGCACTGAACAGAACACAAAATACAGCTTCCAGAGCGCCCAGGAATTACTCACATGAGGTCATGAAGTTTCCACGTTACACAAGAACAAAATGAAATGACATTCACACCCACCAGAGCGACCTATAATAAAAACGACAATAACTAGGGTTGGGAGGATGTGGAGAAATTGGAACCCCCATATGTGGCTGGTGGAAGCATGCAGTGGCGTGGCCACCTTGGAAAGCAGTCTTGCAGTTCTTAAAACTGTGAAACGAGTTACCACATGACTCAGCAGCTCCACTTCTGACGTCTGCCTAGAGAAATAAAGATATATGTGGACTCAGATTTGCAGCAGCATTACAGTAAAAATCTGGAAAGCACCCAGATGTCCAGGCAGTGAATAATGCTATGAACAAGATGTGGTAAATCCATACAATGGAATAGTATTCTATCATAAAAATGAGGTACTGGGGCCGGCGCTGTGGCTTAGCGGGTAAAGCCACCGCCTGCAGGGCTGGCATCCCATATGGGCACTGGTTCGAGTCCCAGCTGCTCCACTTCCAATCCAGCTCTCTGCTGATGGCCTGGGAAAGCAGTAGAAGATGGCCCAAGTCCTTGGGCCCCGGCATCCATGTGGGAGACTTGGAAGAAGCTCCTGGCTCCTTGCTTTGGATCAGCCCAGCTCCAGCCATTGCAGCCATTTGGGGAGTGAACCATCGGATGGAAGTCTCTCTCTCTCTCTCTCTCTCTCTCTCTCTCTCTCTGCCTCTACCTCTCTTAAGTCTGCCTTTCAAATAAATAAATAAATCTCGGCGGGGGAAAAGATTTATTTTAAAAAGAGATACTCTTACATGCTAAACCTGAAAACAGTGCTAAGAAAGGACTCAGCACCCGTACGGCAGAGGGCACGCGAGAACACAGGGGGCGGAGGGGCAGTGTGCACAGCAGAGGGGAAGCGCTCATCTTGAAGATCTCACCTAAGAAACAGAAGACAAGTCCCTGCAGAGCCCTTGTGCCATGGGCTGCTCTCGGGCGCCCTTTGTTCGGCCAAGACACCGAGCCTGTACTCAGGGCCGGCACCTCCCTCGGCATCTGGAGGGGCAGCAGTGAGCAAGCTCTCCTTTCTGGGAGCTCCCGTTCTCTGTGCACAGACACAGGCACCGCGGTACTGAGCCTTGCACGCCCGCCGTCCGGGGAGCACGTGGACTTGCGCTCACTGTAGTGGATATGGCTTCTGGGTGTGGATGTGCCTCCCAAGGCTTATTTGCTGCTTCTGATCAAAGAGCTCATTTTTCACAGAAAAAGAAACGCGGCACCAAGTGTGACTTCATGCTGAGAAAATGGAAAATGGCTTTTGATAGCCAGGCTGTGATTTTAATCATAAATACCAAGAAAACTCACAGGATGCAAACAGTACTCCCCACAGCCGGTTCTTTCTTTTTTTAGATTTATTTAGTTGAAAGAGTTACAGAGAGAGAAGGAGAGACAGCGAGATCTATCCACTGGTTCACCCTTGTCGTCACCATTGCAGCCAGGGCTGGGCCACAGCTTTGCCCGCTGTGCCACAGTGCTGCTGCCTACCCCCACCTCCCAGTGTAGTAACATAGAATCCTGGGTTGAGAAATTTCTCATTCTTAGTATAAGCAATGCTATAAGTTTCCCTCTAACCTGAATCTGTTTTTTTTTTTTTTTAGATTTTTTTTTTTTAGATTTTATTTATTTACTTATTTATTTGACAGGTAGAGTTATAGACAGTGAGAGAGACAGAGAGAAAGGTCTTCCTTCCGTTGATTCACCCCCCCAAATGGTCGCCATGGCCGGCACTGCACCAATCCGAAGCCAGGAGCCAGGTGCCTCTTCCTGGTCTCCCACGCAGGTGCAGGGGCCCAAGCACTTGGGCCATCCTCCACTGCCCTCCCGGGCCACAGCAGAGAGCTGGACTGGAAGAAGAGCAACCGGGACTAGAACATATGGGATGCCGGCACCGCAGGTGGAGGACCAACCAAGTGAGCCACGGCGCCGGACCCCTCTAACCTGAATAATCTTACAAATTTTGTCATAGGAAAAAAAGTTTCCTAATTCCACTTTTAACTACCTCTTTGACTCCAGGATTATTTTTAAATGTACCTTTTGATTTCCAAATATATGGGGATTGTCAAGTTTCTTTTTGTAATGAATTTCATTGTGGTTAGAGAATAAAATTTGTGTTATTCCAAGTCTTTCAAACATGTCGGTCTACTTGCTGAGTCAAGTATGGCCTAGCATGCACTTGAACGCGCTCCGCAGCCCCAGGGAAACCAACGGGCCAGGCTGGTCGAGAGTATCTTTTAGGATCCCTACCTCCCCGCCAATCTCTGTCTCCACAGTCTAGCAGTGACTGATGGGGGACTGTTGTAGTTTCCAACCATAATAGTGGGTCTGTGTGTTGGTCTTTTCAGTTCTGTTAACTTTTATTAATGTATTTTGAGAATCTTTTGTAGGCATATGCTTTTAGGATTCTGATGTTTCCCTTTTTATTGTGGTAAAATACCCATAACACCATTTTGTTTATTCATTTGAAAGACAAAGTTACAGAGAGGCAGAGAGAGAGAGAGTGAGAGAGAGAGAGAGAGAGAGATCCTCCATCTGCTGGTTCACTCCCCAAATGGCCACAGTGGCCAGAGCTGGGCCGATCCAAAGCCAGGAGCCAGAAGCTTCTTTCGGGTCTCCCACATGGATGTGGGGTCCCAAGCACTTGGCCACCTTCCACTGCTTTCCCAGGCCATAGCCGAGAGCTGGACCAGAAGTAGAGCAGCCGAGACTCCAACCAGCGCCCATAGGGGATGCTGGCACTGCAGCCGACTATTTTACCCGCTAGGCCACAGCACTGGCCCTCATAACACCACTGTAACCAATTTTAGGTATACAGTTCAGTGTCATGTCGTTGCACAACTCTCAACATCAGTCTCGAAATGTTTTGTCTTCCGAGAATGAAACTCTATATCATTAAAGCGTAACTCCCAATCCTCTACCCTCAGATCCTTGCGACTACCGTTGTATTTTCTACCTCTGTGAATTTGTTCCAGTTTTCTCGCAATAGTAGAGCCATCTAGTGTTTGTCCCTTTGTGTCACTTCCCGTAATGTCTTCAGGGTTCATCCATATTGTAGCATGTGTCAGAATTTTATTCCTTCCTAAGAGTAAATAATATTCTAGATTGTATGTAAATATATAATTACATGAATATACCACGTTTTGTTTATTCATTGATGATGGACATTAGCAATGTTTCTACCTTGTAGCTATTGTGAGTAATGCTGCTATGAACCCTGACATGCAAATATCTGTTCTAATTCCTGCTTTCAAGATTTCATTTCTTGGGGCCATATGTTGTGATGTAGAGGGTAAAGCTGCCATATGGGCGCCGGTTCAAGTCCCAGCTGCTCCACTTCGATCCAGCTCCCTGCTAATGCTCCTGAGGAAGCAGTGAGAGATGATCCAAGTCCTTGGACCGCTGCACCCACAAGGGAAACCCAAAAGCTCCTGGCTCCTGGCTTTGGCCTGGTCCAGCTCCAGCTGTGGCAGCCATTTAGGGGGTGAACCTGTAGATGGGTGATCTCTTTCTGTCCTTCACTAACTACCTTTCAAATAATTAATAAATCTTAAAAAAAAAGAAACAGGAACAGCGTGGAGTGAGGTAATTAACATGTACACCTGCAAATTACCACGCCTCTTGTGTCTGGCTGTTAGTTGGCCAGGCCGAGTCCACTGAGCCGGGAGCTGAGTCGGCTGGGCTTTGTGGCCGCGAATGCAGCCTTCAGCGCAGCCAAGGCCTCAGCCTCCCTGCACTGGGGAGCCCCTGCCTGAGCCGAGCGGAGCTGTGGTCCTCGGGGGTCCTCCCCTTTCAACCGCGCTGCCTGCCTCTGCGGCCTGGGGGCTCCCTCTGTGCCCCTCCCCAAGAGAGCAGCGTCCTCACTCGCCCCCCAGTGCTGAGCCTGAGAGCCAGGGGTCTTTCCCGGTGGTCCTGGCCCAGCCTCGTTCTGAGATCCGAGGCCTCAGCTTGAGGCTGTCTCAGTGTTCCTGGCCTTCCCTGTCCCACAGTAGCTGAATCCCCCCAGCCCCGTCCCGTGGGTGGTGCCGGGCAGGCCTCCCGCTTTGTGGGTTGGGTTCCCGCACCCTGGTCCTTCTCCCGGCGACAGGAGGTTTCTGTGTGGACCCCTTGCACAGTGGCGAGCGGGTCTTGCCCTGTGCCCCTGGGGCTCGGGGTTACCCAGCCCCGCCCGGGGTGGGGTGGGGTGGGCTTTGCTCCGTGCTTCCTTGCAAAGCAGTGGGTGCTGCTGTGCCTGTGGGTAGCAGCCTTCACCGCGCAGCCCCGCAGGAGCGCTCCCTGGCTCCTGCCTGCTGTGCGCACCTCTCCTGGGAATTCAGAGATGGTCCCTGGACGCGAACTCCCTGAAGTCCGGGTGCCCCCACTATTCCAGACGTGACCCAGCCCACACGTGGCCTCTAGGGATCTGCCAGAATGTGGCTGGTAGCTTCCTGCCCCGTGGCGGCCACGTGCTTGTCCCCTGCCCCGCCTCCTCCTCCCCCCTCCCAGGAGGCCTGCGCCCCCTGTGGATCTCGGCTTTCTGGCCGCCTTGCACCCTCGGCTCTCTCCATCATGGTTTTCCAGTCCCGTTTAAAAGCTGGAATGACCTGCTTTTCATCACGTTTTGTAGCCTGGTAACCAAGGTCATCAATGGGAGTCACAGTTAAACTTTTATCCTTCAAAAAACATTAAAGGGTCAACATATAATCAGAAGCTAATTTTTTTCTCTTTCCTTTGAAAATCCTTCAATTACTTTAAATTTGTACAAGCTCTCTGTAGCCAATTAGGACAGCATCCCCCATGGACTTTAAGAGACCTTATAATGTGTTTTATTTTCCTTTTATGTTGAATTTGTTTATCTGAGCCAGTTAGTTCTGGAGTGTGCGTGTAACAACAGAACATTTTTGTGATTACTTAATGTTCTAATTCTATGACTAACAAATCACCCAAAGCTCAGTGACTTACAACAGTCACTTATTTTCACAGACCCTGGGGATGGGACATGCAGTGAGCCCAGCACCAGGGCCCTGTGATGCCTGAGCCCCAGCCGCAGGACCCAGGCTGGGCTGGCACCGCGGGAAAGCTCTCGGGCCACGCGCCTGGAGCCTCCTCTCCACGCAGGCCTCTCGAGGAGGTCTCTCTGGGGTGCCGTTTGGGTTTTGCTTTGGTTCGGACAGAGTTCGTCCCCTAAGAGTTCACAGGTTGGAAGCTGGGTGCCCTGGTCAGCGACGTTGGTGGGACCTGTAAGAGGCGGGCCTCGAGCAAGCTGACCAGGTGGTCAGGGCTGCTGCCCTTGGGAGGGGTCAGAGCAGGCCTGGTGACACCCTGACTCATAACAGAGCGAGGCTGGGCACTGAGCTGCTCCCTGGCTTCCTGTCTCGCTGTGGGACCTCTCCCTCCACGCAAGTTCCTACCACGCGATGCCACCTTCCATGAGCCGAGAGACCAGCGCCATGCCTGGAACCACACACTGGATGAAGCGCTCTCTGGGTCTCGGTTCCCTGTAACCAGGATCCCATAGTGTCCAGCGGTTCTTTAAACTGCTCTATGGACAGGGGTCCCCCGTCAAAAGAGTTTCTGTTTTGTTCTTTGTGTTTTCAAGCATCTGTTAACCTCACATCCCTTTTAGGCCCTACCACTTAGCTCTCATCAGCCAAGGGTTTGTATCCCGGGGCCCTACCATGAGACGGTCTGGGAGGAAGGACCCACAGGGGCCCAGCACACATCTGTCCCCGCTGTGACCTTGGATTTGGAAAAGTTTTAGGTAGATAATTTTAGAATCTGAGTTGAGCTAGCGGTCCCCTTGTGCCACCCAAAGAACATGGAGCTGCGGAGAGTCGAGACACTTTTCCCCAACGTTCTGCGATTGACTCTCCGAGTAACAGTCCTGTCTATGCCGCAGGCCGCCCCACATGGCCACTCTGACTTCAGATTATCCTTGGTGGAGCCACATCACTTGCACGCGGTAAGGTGGTCCATGAAGATACAGAGCCTGCAGGTTTGGGCCTGAGAGGGAGACGGATCTGGACCAAGACGATGGCCTGGCCACGATCCCTTGTGAGCCCAAGGGGTCACAGCTGCTTCCTGGAGATGCAGTTCTTAGGCCACCGCGGCACCCACATTTGCTTTTTCCTCTGTGGTCTCCCAGCTCTGTAGGAGAGGACTTCAAAAAAATGGAAACTGGGATTAAAAGATGAATTTGTTTTGATGTAAAACATTTTGAAATCCATGCACGCTTTTTTGTCACAACACACATTTTCCATGAATTTTTTAAAGACGCCCTCAGAGAGGCTGAGTTACTAATCCGAACACCTGAAATGCCCCAGGACCCTAGATTTCCTGGGTGTCGACGTGATGCTCAAAAACATTTCAGATCTTGGGTTTTCAGATTAGATTTGCTCAACTGATGAAGTTTATGCGAGTGTCCCCAGCATTTGGGATGAGGGGGCTCGAACTCCTCTTGCTCAGATGCCCAGTGCGGGGTCTGGACGCAGCCTTGGCCTGAAGCAGCAGGATGTGTCCTCTGTCCTTCCTCCTCCCGGCTGCCGTGGGTGTGCGATGACTTCTGTCACAGAGCCGCACCCCTGGGAGGCAGAGCAGACAGACAGACAATGCCTGAGCCCGGGGCGCGGCTTCCACCCCGGCTCCGCCTTCTCCACGGGGGTGGGGGTGGGGAAGCACAATTCTGTCTTGTTTCAGCCAGTCTTTTCCTGGCAGCCAAGTGCCGGTCCCGCGTCGCGGCCACAGAGTGCTGGGGCGCGGGCACAGCTGATGTCCGGCCACGGAAGAAGGGAATTCTCCCAGGAAGCAGAGAGCCGAGCTCGCTCCTGACACAGCCATGACGGGATCACGCAGTCCGCTCACCATCTCTCTGGTCTGCACGGATAGAGAGGCTGCAGATTACGGAGCGGGCTTGGTGGGCCAGCTCTAACTGTCCCTTCTTCCCCGCACGAGGCCAGGGAGGCGAGAGGCACAGTGGGAGGGGTCTCTGCCTTGACCAGGAGGCGGAAAGCAAAGCAGAGAAAAGCTGAGGCACCAGAGAGCTCCAGATACGTCTCTGCCATCTGTGACCACTTCAGGCCTCAGTTTCTTAATCTGTAAAATGAGAGTATGATTAATAACTCCCTCATAAGGTTGATGAGGACACCAAATGAGACAATTTGTGTATAGCAGTCAGCACAGTGGGCGAGCTCCTTACATAGCCATGCTACTCTGATTGACAAACAGAAGAATTGCCGCGAGTGGGCATGTAGCCACTCTCATGGGATCAGACACCGGCATCCCATGTCAGAGTGCCTGGGTTCGATTCCCAGCTCCGGCTTCTGGCTTCCTGCTAACGCAGGTGCTGGGAGGTGGCCATGATAGCTCAGGTGGTTGGGTTCTTGCCACTGACCAGGACCTGAAGTGAGGTCCCAGCTCCCAGCTTTGTGTCCAGCGCAGCCCTGGCTGCTGGTGGACACTGGGAACCAGGGGATGGGAACTCTCGCCGTGTAGCGTTTCTCTGCCCCTGTAGGAATAAACAAGTACATTGCCAGCTTCTGTGCTTCTCTGCTCCCAGCTTGCTCCTGTCCTCATGGCTGTGGTGCCCCGCATGGTGACAGTCACCGAGAGCCGAGGTCTGGGCTTCGGCTTTGCAGCTTCCGGCTCTCCGTTTACTGTGGGCCCCTAAAAGGGAGCCAGGGACTGAGGGCTGAGTCACGCCAGCTCCAAAGACAGCTGCAGAAGCAGAGCATGAGGTAATGCTGGCACCCACAGGCAAGAACGGCCCACCTGCTGCAGGCCCCCCGACAGGTGGCAGGCAGGGCTTGTAAGGCCGCTGGGTGGGCAGCGGCTCCGAGCACAGGTGGCAGGTGACAGTGTCTGCCAGCCCGAGTCTTCCGCAGAATGGGTGGGGTAAGAGCCCAGCAGTGATTCCAGAGGTTGGGAGGGCCTTGGGTGTGAACTCAGCCAGGGCTCGGAGATGCAGCCCAACTGTGCAGGCCTGCAGCCAGCCGGGTGACAGGCGGGGCGTGTCCCGCCTCCCTGGGCCCCGGCCCCAGCCCGCGCTCCTCCCTCTACGAATGCACTGGACAAATGCTGACGCGATCGATTTTGTGTCAATGAGAGCCACAGCCTCTCATTGATGAGGACGTCCATGCTGGCCACTTTGCTGGACTTGATCCCCGGGCCACTCTTACGAGTGACCTCTGGGAGGAGGAGAGGGGCTGGAAGGCCCAGTGACCCAGAGTCCTTTTCTGCAGGGACCAGACGCCACGGTGACTGCTGGATTCATCCCGTCGGTAGCCCCATGGAGTGACCTGTCTTCCAGTGGGAGGACCCCGGGGTCAGCAAAGGAAAATTAAATTGTGCTTTGAATACTTTGATTAAGGATTAAAAAAGTTTCCAATAAAATGCTGATTTGTAAGTTTGCGTGATTGCAGGAGTAGCCCAAGTACCCGAAACAATTAGATTTCACTTCTCCCTGCTGTGGTAGAATCGGTGAGATGATGCGGCAGGAACCTGGCTCTATCAGGGTCTCCTTTACGGCCTGGGGGCGATGTCTGTGTTTCCACAAAGCCTGCAGCTTCTCAGACACGGTGGGGGGGGGGCATTGTTGTATCCCGTGTCACCACCGTCCCACACTCACACATGGGCACGCACTCTCACATGTCGTCCTGTGTCACCACCATCCCATGATCACACACATGCACACACGCACACGTCGTCCTGTGTCACTGCCGTCCCACGCTCACACACATGCACACACGCACATGTCGTCCTGTGTCACCACCGTCCCACGCTCACACACGGGCACGTACACGCACACGTCCTGTGTCACTGCCGTCCCACGCTCACACACATGCACACGCACACGTCGTCCTGTGTCACTGCCATCCCACACTCATGGGCACGCACTCTCACATGTCCTGTGTCACCACCGTCCCACGCTCACACACGGGCATGCACACTCATATGTCGTCCCATGATCACACACATGTACACACGCACACGTCCTGTGTCACCGCCGTCCCACACTCACACATGGGCACGCACTCTCACGTGTCCTGTGTCACTGCCGTCCCACGCTCACACACGGGCACACACACTCACATACCGTGCCTGCCCTGGGTGGTGATTCGGGTTTTATTTCATGAGTCTGACAGTGCCCATTTGGCTGGCAGTGTCGTGCAGTGGGTGTGGGCTCTGAGGCCCCGTCTGTTGGTCGAGCCATCTCTGTGTGGCTAGGTTATGAAGCAGGAAAGGACCAGTTCTTCATGGCATTTCAGGCTCCAAGTTTTTTCCAAGTGGCCCAAGCGTGTCACATGTATGACGCTGGGCCCAGTGCTCTGTATGACACGGGACATATTCTGAGGCTGCTTTGCTGTATGTACCCCAACTTGCTGGACGATCATGCCACAGTTGGTGCATGTCTGCTCAAAATCTGGCTTCCTGGGCAGGGGTCATGGTGCAGCAGATTAAGCTACCGCTTGGGAGGGTGTGGATATGCATCCCATAGCCGAGTGCTGGTTCAAGTCCTGGCTTCTCCACTTCCAACCCAGCTCCCTGCCGATGTGCCTGGGAAGGTAACAGAAGATGGCCCAAGTACTTGAGCCCCCACCACTCATGTGGGAGGCCTGGATGGAGTTCCTGGCTCCTGGCTTCAGCCTGGCCCAGCCCTGGCTGTTGCAGGCATTTGAGGAGTGAGCCAGCAAATGGGAGATTTTGTATGTGTGTGTGTGTGTGTGTGTCCCTATCTGTTGTTCTGCCTTTCAAATAAACAGATCTTTAAAAAAAAAAAAAAAAGAAGAAGAAGAAGAAGAAGGTTCTGGGGAGTCGGGGATTCTGCTTCAAAAACTCTAAGTACTTTAATTTATATACCTAGGGAGCTCTACTTACAACATTTATTTATTTTTTAATTTATTTATTTGAAAGTCGGAGTTATACAGAGAGAGGAGAAGAGGCAGAGAGAGAGAGAGAGAGAGAGAGAGAGAGAGAGGTCTTCATCTGCTGGTTCACTCCCCAGTTGGCTGCAACTACCAGAGCTGTGCCGATCTGAAGCCAGGAGCCAGGAACTTCTTCCACGTCTCCCACATGGGTGCAGGGGCCCAAGGGCTTGGGCCATTTTCTACTGCTTTCCCAGGCCATAGCAGAGAGCTGGATCAGAACTGGAGCAGCTGGGATTCGAACTGGCGCCTGTATGGGATGCCGGCACTGCAGGTGGCCACTTTTCCCGCTACGACAGTGCCGGCCCCTACAACCTTTATTTTGTCCCTGAGTGCCTTATACAAGTCTTTGCTAGGTGGTCCCAGCCACATGTCCAGGCTGAAAAAGTTAGGCCGTTTGCCCTTTGAATGACAGCGTGGGGTGTGAGCTCCAGCGGGTTTCCTTGGAGTCCTTGCCCTCTGGCCTCCTGCCCTGTTCACAGGCCATGCACTCTGTCATCCGGGCCAGGACTAAGGGATCCTCACCCATCTCCCGTCTCTGCCTTGGGGCTCTGTGGGCCCTGCAGCGTCTGAGCTCATGCGTGTTCAGTTAGCAGTACGCCCTGCACCCTCTGAGCATGCGCATGTGAGTTAGCTCATTGCTAAGGCGCACTGTACCGTGAAGATGTGGGCCCCCAACCCAGGACATCCCCCTCCTCCAAGTGTGCCCCCGGGCAGATGGTGACTTTGTTCTTCACTAATGGCGCTCCAGCCAGTTCTGTCCCCGGCGCACCCCTCCCCTGCTGGAAGGCTCTGGCGGCTCCCTGCCAACCCCGCCAGCCTTGCCCTAGGGGCTGCAGGGGACAGGAGTCAGGGCAGGGGTTTGTCCCTGGGAAGGGCCAGGCTCCTCTGCGTTTTGTTACAGGGACCTCTGGTCTCTGGGGATATCATGTATCCCACTACACCGGTGTATGATTATTCTGTGTCTCGCACAAAACACAGGACAAACTCTACCAGGCTCTGAGAACTGTGGTCCAGTCCAACAAAGAAGCCACTCGGGACACTGACGCACGGTGAAGGTCCAACATCTGTCTCCATTGTCTCGCTTTCATGGTCCCAAGTATCTGAGGACCCTCGTTCAGCAGACGCATGGGGGTTGGCTACAGACGCAAGGGTTTGGCAAAACTCAACAAAGGCATTCGTGAGAATCGACTGGCTGTGTGGCTCATAATAAGGCATGTAACATGCCTCACTGTTATTTTTGTGAGCTACACACTCTTCACATCAGTACAATTCGTGATAAAATCCCCCTCTCCACACCCACACAGCCAGCCCTCCGTATCTGTGGGTTCAATACCTGTGGGTCAAAAAACTTCAGAAAAAAATGACATCGGTGCTGAAGAAGCACACACTTTTTCTTGTTTCTTTTCCCCAAACAATACAGAGTACCAAGTGGCTGCGCTCGTCACAGGTGTTGTGCGTGATCCAGGGTGATTTGCAGTGTGTGGAAGAACGGGGGTGTGGTGGCGCAGAGGTTAAGCCGCCGCTTCCGCTGCCCTTAGTCGTATTGAAGGGCCTGGGTCGTCTCGCCTCTGCCTCTGCCCCAGCTTCCTGCGGATGTGCACCACGGGCAGCAACAGTGATGCCGGGTACGTGGGTCCCCATGGTTGTTGCAGGCATTTGGAAGTGAGTCAGTGGATGGAGACCTCTCTCTCTCTCTCTCTCTCTCTCTCGGTGGGTGTAGGTGGACTTGGACCCATCTGCTGTCAGGCTGGCTCCCGCGCTGAGTTGCACTGTGCCTAACACGGCCGCTCAGCTTCATGCTCGGCTGCCTTCGTCCAGTCCACCCTACCTTTCCCTTCTTAGGCTCAGGAGGTCACAGTCAATCCCCACTGGACAGACAGGGACAGATCAGGGGGACGTCTTCCGGGGTGAGGAGGCCTTGGCTGCCGCCCTGACTGTACTTCTCTGCTCTGAAGAGCACCCGGAGTCAGCTGGGTGCAGGGCTTGCACAAGAAAAGGATTGCGTGGCTATGGATGGAGCAGAAATAGAAAACTTGCCTCACCTTCTCATCCCTGTGGTCATACCCGTTGTGGGTATCACTGCGCATGCCCGGTCTTCCCACGCTCCCAGCGCGGATGGCGGGGTGTCCTGCAGGGGGCGCTCTGAACACCAGAGCAGCCAGGGCTTCCCCATGCTGTGAGCTTGTGGCCTCTCTGTTGGGGGCTCTCATGGTGGCCTGTGGGGGACACTCTGTTCCCCTCCTGACTCACAGAAGCCCCGGTCTACCTCTCGCTTGCTGAGGGGTTAGGTTTCCCAGACACTTTTGATCCCATAGATAGACACAAATTCAGAACCTCAGAAAGCAAACCTTCCTGTCCCTCTGTGACTTCCGCGCAGGAGGGAGCAGACGAGCCTGATACACGGAAGGGTTTTGGGTTTCAGTCTCCCCGTCTCTTTTGGGATCAAGATGGGACATTCACAGGCACCCGGGGCCCGAGGCTGTCACAACACCCACGGCGGCTGCTCGGAGCTCGGGCCCGGCCTCCGGGTGCCCGCAGGGCCGGCTCTGGGCTCGGTGACCTCACCTGGAGCTACCTAGCCCATGGTCAGTCTGAGGATCAGTGGCCGCGGGCGCCTGAAGCGGGATCAGCACGCTCTCCTTTGGGGTGCTGGGTGCCCCCCACTCTAGCCTGCCTTGTCTGTACCTGGAACCTGGTGGCCTCTTGTACTGCAGTGGGCTCAGGGGACGCTGGGCACCAGGGGTGCCTGTAACCTCTGCACGGACGTCCTGTCGGCACTTGCACAGCCCTTGCCTCGCCTGTCCCAGCCTGCGGGGTCTGGCTCTGTAGCTCAGCCTGGGGCCAGGCAAGCATCAGGGATGGCAGCCCCACCCCCACCCCAGAGAGGATGCCCAGGGCAGTGAGGCCGTCAGGGGCCGCAGGGGCTCCTCCCCTGGGCGTGGAGGTCAGCAAGGCTGGCGCCATGGGCCTGGGGGCCCAGACCAGAGCCCAGTCTTTTTTTTTTTTTTTAATATTTATTTTTTTAGAAAGGTCTTCCTTACGTTGGTTCACATCCCAAATGGCCGCTACGGCCGGCGCACCGCGCTGATCAGAAACCAGGAGCCAGGTGCTTCTCCTGGTCTCCCATGGGGTGCAGAGCCTAAGCACTTGGGCCACCCTCCACTGCACTCCTGGGCCACAGCAGAGAGCTGGCCTGGAAGAGGGGCAACCGGGACAGAATCCAGCGCCCCGACCGGGACTAGAACCCGGTGTGCCGGCGCCGCAGGCGGAGGATTAGCCTAGTGAGCCGCGGTGCCGGCCCGGAGCCCAGTCTTTCCATCTCCCTGACCCGGCCGCGAGGTCACTCATACTAGTCAATGAATTTCCTTCTGCTGAAACCAATCAACTGGATTCTGTTAGCTGTTCCCGGGCCCCGGGCAGGTGCCATGGTGACCACTGACGAGAGCGGCCTCCCCACGGGCAGACCCAGGTGTGTAGGACTCCCAGCTTATGCAACTGGCAGGCCCTTCTAATAAAGGGTATAAAATGATGCCAACAGAACTACACACAAAGGCAAATATTTAATGAAAAACGGAAATCACAAGACATTACAAAACCTAAACCACAAACATCACAACATCCTGAAAAATAGCAGTGCTTTAAAAATTCACTTTCTACCCTAAGTTACCTCTGGGGCACTTCCTTCCTGTGTGTTTTGATGGCAATATTGTGATGACATTCCCTAGAGAGAGAATCAAAAAATAAATGAAACTTTATATTAGCACTGTTGGTTAATATTTGATTTTCGTATTGATAGTTTAGAAAAGTGACTTTCAGCTTGGACTCCGTCGCTAGGGAAAGGCCGTGCAAAGTCTCGGATTCCTTCACATCTGGGGAAAGCTGTATCCGGTTCCTGTCCTGTGTGAGCTGTGGGGTTTCAGGGCGATCCGGGTTTTCTTGTGCAGTGGCCGATCTGAGGTGTTCTTCGAATGGGTGACACTTTCTCCAGTTCGTCCTCAATGTTTTCTTGTCACGTTGCCATCCCAGTCAGCGCAGCGTGCAGCCAGCACGTTTTTGGACACCATCCCTGTGCCAGATGACTTCCAATAATGTGACTATCCACGGAAGGGACTAAGTCACACAGATGCACCCCCAGCTCACTTCTTTTTAGCAGGTTGCCCCAAATGTCCTCACCCGCTCAAATCCATGCAGAAGAACCCAAGGGGGAGTAGAGACAGAGAGGGGTCAGAGAGTGGTCAGAGAGTTAAATCGATTATTCCTGCACATCCTAGAAAATGTGCGACCACATGAGCCATACCGGGCGGGTCCTTCCCACAGGCTCAGACGAGACCATGACCGCCAGGGTTCTGAAAGCAGGGCAGCTACATCACTCTGATTCTACCTCTGCCCCCCAAACCATAGTAGTGGCAATAAATAGTAGAGCAACTGGGTCTACACATCTGTGTAAGAGCCGAGCCACACAGCTGCTCAGGGTCCTGAAGTCCTCGCTGCGTCCTGTTCTCTCTTCCAGGACTTCCCGCTGGTCGCAGGCTGCAGTGTCAGAGTTGTGTCTGTGCTGCAGGGCTTCCTCAGACGCAAAGATGTGCAATGCAGCCTGGAGAGCTGGTTAAAAGGCAGCCACTCTGCACTTGATACAGTTTCAGGTTCGAGGCTTGGCCTGGCCCAGCCCTGGCCATTGCAGCCGTCTGGGAGGTGAACTAGCAGATGGAAGATTCTCTCTCTCTCTCTGCTTTTCTTACCTTTTTTTTTTTTTAAATTTATTTATTTATTTGAAAAGGGGAGACGGAGAGAGAGAGAACTTTGTCCATCTGCTTCTGATCCCTCTGTTTTAAAACAAAACAAAACTCTTTTTTGCGATTTACTTGGTTTTGCCTTTTCTGGGATGTTTTGTAGTTGGGAGTACACAGCATTTACCATTTCCAGAATGGCTTTCTTCGTGTGGTAATACCCTCTAAGGTCTTTTCACGGCTTGATAGCTCATTGTTTTCTAGTGCTGAATCATATTTTGTGGTATTGTTTGTCCGTTCACCCACCGAAGGACAGCTTGGCTGCCACGAGTCTCGGCAATTATGAATAAAGTTGCTGTAGATATCAGTGTGTAGGATTTTGTGTAGACAAACATTTTTTCCTCGTTTGGATAAATACCAAAGAGCAGGACAGCGTGTTCTGCGGTTGTGACTTTTGGCATTTTCACCGGCAGTGAATCAGAGTTCCAATCACCCTCCAGCCGCGCTGGGATTTGAAGGGACTGGTGTTTTGGACGCTGGCCATTCCCCTGGGTGTCTGCTGGCACCTCACTGTTGTTTTAATTTGCAGTTCCCTGGAGTCGCTTTTCATATGCATATTTGCCATCTGCAGCTCTGCTCGGGGAGGTGTGGGTTCAGATTTCTTGCCCACTTTTTCACGGGGTTGTTTGCTGTCTTATTGTTGAGCTTCAGGAGTTCTCTGGGTGTTTAGGGCGGGAGTCTTCTATCAGTTACATTTTGCAAATATTTCCTCACTGCCTGTGGCTTATCCCGTCATCCTCTTAGCAGTGTCACTCACAGAGCAGAATTTCTTAATGAAATCCATGTTATCGATATTTTCATTCACAGATTTTACTTTCGATGCTGTATCTAAAAAGTCATTGCCAAATCCAGAGTCACTTAGATTTGTTCCTATCTTGTATTCTAGAAAGTACATGGTTTTATGTTTCCTCCCAGGTGGATGATCCTGTTTATGGGGAGTTTTGCAAACAGTCTAACCTCTGTGTCACCATGTCCCTGTTGAGTGTGCATACGGTTTTTCCCAGCACCATTTGTTGGAAAGACTCTCCATTCTCTGCTGCACTTCTTATCCTTTTGTCAAAGATCAGTGCACTGTACACCATCCCTTGGAATCCACAGGGGATCAGTTCCAGGACCCCGGGCTCACCTGCCAGGTTCCGAAACCACAGGCGCTCAAGAGCCTCCTACAGAATGGCGTGGGGTCTGCACGCAAGCTGTGTGCTCGACATCATCTCCAGAGGGCTGGCAGCTCCCAACCCCGCGGAAGCAGTCGCTCTGTTCAGGGAGTCACGTGTGCAGCGCCGATGAGCCTCTTCCTAGAATGGTTGGCCCGTGCCCGGGTTTATCTCTGAGTTCTCTATTCTGTTCCATTGTTCTCGCTGCCTCTCTTTCAACACTGCCGCGCAGTCTCATCCTTGAACTGTTACAGTAGATCTTGAAGTTAGTGCCAGTCCTTGGATGCTGTTCTTTTTCCTCAATATTATGTTGACTGTTTTATCTCTTTTGCCATTCCATATCCATTTTAGGGTCAGTTTGCCTATTTCCACAAAATAATTTGCTGGGATTTTCTCTGGGGCTACTGAACTTACAGATAACCTATCATAGGAAGGAGTAACGTCTCAGCAGTATTGAATATTCCTGTCCATGAACTTGGAATTCCTCTGGATGTGTTCAGTCTTTAATTTCTTTCACCAGAACGTGGAAGCTTTCCTCACATGTGTCTTATTCAGATTATGTTAGATTTCTACCAAAGGAGTTTGTTTTTATGTTGCTAATGTAAGAGATGTTGTATGTAGTTTTTTAAAAATTTGTATTTATTTTGGAGACAGAGAAAAAGATGGGGGTTGAGGAGAGTTCTCCCAGATGCCTGCAACAGCCAGAGCCGGGCCAGATCAGAGCCAGGAGCAGGACACTCAGTCCAGGTCCTTGCACGGCTGGCAAGCACCCACTATCACTGCCTCCCGGGGTCCACGTCAGCAGGAAACCGGAGTCGAGGGCAGAGCCGGGACTTGAACCCAGGCACTCGGATGTGGGGTGTGGGTACCTGAGCCAGCGTCTGAGCCACCAGGTCGAGTGCCTGCCCAGTGGGGTGGTGTGTTTCTGATGTTAGATCCCCGTTGGTAATTGCTGGAGAGTAAGGCAGCTGCATGTGTCTGTTTTGTGCATGAACCTTGTGTCCCCCTCTGACCCCTGAGTTCCGGGAGCAGTGCTGTTGATTCCTCGACATTTTCAGCATCGACAATCATGCTGTGGACAGTTTTGGTTCTTCCTTACCAAGCTGTATACCTTTTTTTTTTTTTTTTTTTTTTTTTTTTTTTTTTTGACAGGCAGAGTGGACAGTGAGAGAGAGAGACAGAGAGAAAGGTCTTCCTTTGCCGTTGGTTCACCCTCCAATGGCCGCCGCGGCCGGCGCGCTGCGGCCGGCACACCGCGCTGATCCGATGGCAGGAGCCAGGAGCCAGGTGCTTTTCCTGGTCTCCCATGGGGTGCAGGGCCCAAGCACCTGGGCCATCCTCCACTGCACTCCCTGGCCACAGCAGAGGGCTGGCCTGGAAGAGGGGCAACCGGGACAGAATCCGGCGCCCCGACCGGGACTAGAACCCGGTGTGCCAGCGCCGCTAGGCGGAGGATTAGCCTAGTGAGCCGCGGCGCCGGCTCTGTATACCTTTTATTTCCTCTAAAAAATCTTACTGCATCAGCTATGTCTCGAAAAAGTGTGCTAAATAGGAGTTGTGAGAAGGGACGTCCTTACCTTGCCGTTATCTTGGGTGAAAGGCATCTAGTTTCTCACCATAAAGTAGAATATTAGCAGCAGATTTTTAATAGTTTGTTTAAATCAAGCTGAAGAAGTCCTCCTATCTCTCTCACTTGCTAAGAGTTTTTAAAAATCATGTTGTAATGCAACATTCTTTGTTGGATTCCATTTGCTAATATTTTTTGATAAAGATTTTATTTATTTATTTGAGAGGCAGAGTTACAGAGAGTGAGGAGGGGAGACAGAGAGAAAGGTCTTCCATCCGTCGGTTCACTCCCCAAAAGGCCGCAACAGCAGGAGCTGAGCTGATCTGAAGGCAGGAGCCAGACGCTTCATCTGGGCTTCCCATGTGAGTGCAGGGGCCCAAGCACTTGGGCCATCTTCCACTGCTTTCCCAGGCCACAGCAGAGAGCTGGATCAGAAGAGGAGCAGCCAGGAACTGGACCAGCGCCCACATGGGATGCCAGTGCCACAGGCGGAGGATTAACCTATTGCACCACAGCACCTGCCCCCATTTGCTAATATTTTATGGAAGATTTCACACCTATGGCTACATAAGATATTGATCTATAGATTTTGTTTCTTTTGTTGTCTCTCCTCATTTTGGGGTGAGAGTAATGGCCACATAGGATGAGTTAGAAAGCATTTCCTCTGTTGCTGTTTTATGGAGGAGATTGTGGAGAAGTGGAATCTTCTCTTCCTCAAAACTTTGGTGGAAGTCACCATTAAGCTCGATGGACCTGGTGACCCCTAGCCCAGAGGGTTCTTAGTCACTGAGTCAGTTTCTTGGGTGGATCTGGACTTACTGAGACTGTTTTGCCTTGCATGAGTTTCGGTAGGTTGTCTTCCGGGAAGCTTTTCAATCCATTTTATTGAAGTTATGATATTTGTAAGCATGGCATTGTCCCTAATATTCCTTTATTATCTTCCAGGGTCCACAGGCTAGGCTCTGCAGTGATGGTCCTTCTCTCATTTTTTTTTCTTTTTTGAGATTTATTCACTTATTTGAAAGGCAGAGAGAAAGAAGGGGGCAGGGAGAGGACAGATCTTCCACCCGCTGGTTCACTTCCCAAATGGTCACAACAGCTGGGCTGGGCCAGGACAAAGCCAGGAGCCTTGGACTCCATACAGGTCTCCAACATGGACGCAGGAGACAAGGGCTTGGGCTGTCTGCTGCTGCTCTCCCAAGTGCATCAGGAGGGAGCTGGATGGAAAGTGGAGCAGCCAGAAGTTGAACTCGCAGCGCCCATACGGGATGCCAGCAGCGCAGAATGTGGCTTAGCTGCTGTGTCACCACACCCGCCCCCTTGAACTTTAGATACTGGTGATTTTGCACCTTCTCGAGGTTTCTCTTGGTTAGCTGGTTGGGCCCTGATCAATTTTATTGATCTTTTCCAAGAAACAGCTTTCGATTTTGTTGATTTTCTCTGCTCTTTTTTTTTTTATTTAATTGGTTTCTGCTCTAACTTTTGTTATTCTTTTATTCTCCTTACTTTCTATTTGATTTGCTTTTCTTCTCTATTTTTCTAGGGTAAAAGTTTAGAATACTGCTTTTGGATCTTTCTTCTCATATTTGCCTTCAATGCTATAAATTTCCCTCTAAGCACTGTTTTCATTGTATGCTACAGATTTCGATAACTTGAGTTTTTATTTTCATTAGTGCAAAGAACCTTAAAATTCTTCAGACACTTCATCGACCCACACAGTACTAAGAAGTGTGCCGTTCAGTTTCCAGACATTTGGAGAGATTGTCCAATTCTCACACCGAGCGGACGGCCAGACTCCTGGAGGTGAAACTCAGGGAACCGCGGGGCCTCCTGAAGTTCCTCTCTTACTGTCCTGCTCCGTTTCCAGCAGTCAGTCGATCATCCTCCCCTTCCTGCCAGGCTGCGGAAGGAACAAGCTGATCTCAGCCGCACCCTGTATGCGTTGGCCTGTCACCCCGGGGGAGGAGTGACCGGGCACCACAACGCCAGCCCTCCCACCTGACTTTTGACAAAATAACTCAACAGAGAGAGGATAGTCATTTTGATAAATGGTGCCAGAGAGAGCAGGAACTCAGGGAAAAAAATATCAATCTTGACCTAAACCTCATAACTTATATTTTTAAAAAATAAGTTAAAATGGATTGCAGATATACATGGGAACTACAAAAGTTAAATTTGGGAGAAAAATCATAGGAGAAAATCTTTGGGAGGTAGAATTAAGCAAATAGTTTTTAACACAAACTGTTACTGGAGAATGGCAGGGTCCTTGTCTTCGCACAAGAAAGAATTCAGGCGTGAGACAGAGAGTAAGTGGAAAGTAAAATAGCAAGGTTTATTAGGGCAGGGACATCCATAAGAACAGATGGGCACCTCTCCAGACAGAACCTGAGCGAGAGTGCCCAGCTGCCCAGACTGGGGGAGAGTGAGGTTATACGGTTGAGTGGAGAGAGTACACCTGGGCAGGCCAGGCGGGTGGCTCATCATAGAGGCAGAGGGCTGAGCGTGAAGTCCAGTTGAGGCTGGGGGTTTTTAAGGGGATGGGCCTTGCCTTCACCTCCTCTCCTGGAACAAAGGACTTTCTGGATGTAAATACTAAAAACTCCTGAGTTTTCCCCCTGAAGTTACTAGACAGGGGGAAGCCTGGCTGGCGTCGCCCTGCCTTAGAGGAAGGATGGTTATCGGGTAGAAGGGGCAGGGAGGGCGTTTGAAGTGCAGATGCTGGGCCGCCCCTGGCAGGTTATCGGGATGACTCTGAGATGCATATGCTGGACATGGATGTCAACTCTTTAGGCCTTTGTCACACACACATAAGCTCATATCTGACTTCCTACCTAACAAAACCATAAAGGGAAAATTAATAAACTGGACTATAAATAATCAAAATTTTTTTTTGCTCTTTAAAAAAAAAAACCTGTGAAGAAATGGAAAGAGAGGAGCCGATGCTGTGGCATAGCAGGTAAGGCCACTGTCTGCAGTGCTGCCATCCCATATGGGCGCCCATTCAAGTCCCGGCTGCTCCACTTCCGATCCAGCTCTCCCCTATGGCCTGGGAAAGCAGTAGAAGATGGCCCAAGTCCTTGGGCCCCTGCACCCGTGTGGGAGACCTGGAGGAAGCTCCTGGCTCCTGACTTCGGATCAGTGCAGCTCCAACTGTTGTGGCCATCTGGGGAGTGAACCAGTGGATGGAAGACCTCTCTCTCTCTCTCTCTCTCTCTCCCTCTCTGCCTCTGCCTCTGCCTCTCTGTAAGTCTGCCTTTCAAATAAATAAATAGATAAAATCTTAAAAAAATAGAAAGAAACTGCTGCAGGCTGGGAGAAAATATTGCAAACCATGTAAGTGACGAAAGACTAGTATCAATAATATACAAAGAACTTTTGATAATCAACAGTAAAAAAAAACACTCTAATGCAAAATGAGCAAAAGACATGAACAGATGTTTCTCACCAGAGGCTGTGCAGCGGCGAGCACACGTACATTAAGATGTCCAACGCCGCTAGTCCTGAGTGAGCCAGACGCGGTGAGATGCTGCTGCCTACTTCTCAGACGACTAAAGTGAAAAATAGTGACGAAGACACCAAATGCTGGCACGAATTCAGAGCAACCGACCACTTAAACATTGCCAGAAGAAGCAACTTCTTGAGAAAGGAACACGCAGCGAGCGTGCTTCCTGCTGTGGGACTCCAGGGTGTTTATCTGGAGAAATCAACACACATTCATGGGATCTCATATGCAACTGCCCAGAGCAACTCTGCTCATAACAGTCCCAAACTGGACACCACCCAGGGACGGGCTCCTCAGATTATGGTGGGTCCCTGTCATGAAGTATGACTCGGCACCAAGAAAAATTGAAGTCCCAGGGGCTGGCACTGTGGCACAGCAGGTTAAGCTGCAGCCTGCAGCACCGGCATCCCGTATGGAAGCCAGTTCGAGACTCAGCTGCTCTGCTTCCAATCTAGCTCCCTGCTAATGCACCTGGGAATGCAGTGGAAGAGGGGCCCCTGCATCCATGTGGGAGACCCAGAAGAAGGTCTTGGCTGCTGGTTTCCGACCGGCTCTGTTCCACCCATCACAGCCATTTGGGGAGTGAACCAGCAGATGGAAGATCTCACTCTCCCTGATTCTGCCTCTCCCCTCTGTAACTCCACCTTTCAAATAAATAAATGAAATATTTTTAAAAAATTGAAGAACTGATGTTTGTCGCAACTGGGATGCAACTCAGGGAATAATGCTGGGCTAAAAAAAACCAAAATGTTAACAATTGTATCAGATCGTTTATGTGGGGAGCAACTCGGACTAGACTAAGTTACTGGAATTAAGACTTATTCTATGCATCTGCTCTCCCACAATATGGCGCTGAGAAGGGAAACAGCTTCTACACAGCTGCCTCCAGTTCAACCAATAAACAGCAGGACCTACTCCTGATTGGAGGAGAGCAGCGTACTCGGCTAGCAGAGTTGGGATTGGCGGAAGAGGACTATAAAGGAGGAGAGAGACAACATGCACCAGGAACATCTAAGGGGAACATCTATCTGAAGGAACACCTGTGCAGCCCCCGAGAGAGCCGGCCGGAGGTGTGCCGCTCCCCCGCGGAAGTGGGGAATGTGGCAGGGGGAACCGCCCTTCCATGGAGGTGGAAGGGACAGTAGCCAACCCGGGAAGAACCAGCAGTAAACCCGGGGAGGGCCGAGCAGACAAAAGAACAGCACAGGGTCTTGTGTCGTTCCTCCACAAAGACGGGGAGCGACAGTTTACATAACATTCTTGAAATGACCAAATTAGACACATGGAGAACATGTAACGGATTAGCAGTTGCTGGGAGTTAAAGATGCAGGTGAGGGCATGAGAGGTGGGCGTGGGGGACGCAGGTCTGGTTGTGAAAGCGCAGCAGGAGAGATCCTCGTGGGGATGGAAGTATCAATGTATCTGTATCAATGCCACCACCCTTGGAAGGGTCCTGGTTGGTTCCCACGAGCGGGGGTCATGAAGAGAACCAGGCTTCCTGCACCTGCTCCCACCATTGCTATGCCATCTGCCGTGAGGCCCTCTCCAGAGGCTGAACAGATGAAGCTGCCCAACCTTGGCCTTTTAACCTCCAAAACTGTACCAAATCAGGGGCCGGTGCTGTGGCGCAGTGGGGGTTAAAGCCCCAGCCTGTAACGCTGGCATCCCAGATGGGCGCTGTTTCAAGTCCCAGCTGCTCCACTTCCAACCCAGCTCCCTGCTTACCTGTCTGGGAAGGCAGTTGAAGACGGTTCAGGTGCATGGGTCCCTGAACCCACATGGGAGACCCAGAAGAAACTCCTGGCTCCTGGCTTCAGATCAGCTCAGTTCCGGCCATTACAGCCATTTGGGGAGTGAACAGTGGATGGAAGACCTCTCTCTCCATCTCTACCTCTCTCTGTAACTCCATCTTTCAAGTAAATAAAGTAAATCTTTTTTTAAAAATGTGACAAATCAATCACTTTTCTTTATAAAGTAACTGGCCTCAGATATTTTCCTGTAGCAACAGACACTGGATAGATACCCAAGACCATCTTATACAGTACAAGTACTATTTATAGAAACTGGATGGATAACCCAAGACCATCTCATACAGTACACGTACTATTTATAGAAACAGGATAGATACTCAAGACCATTACATACAGTACAAGTACTATTTATAGAAACAGAATGGATAACCCAGAAAATCTCATATATTATAAGTACTATTTATAGAAACAGATGGATACCAACACCATCTCTTACAGTACAAGTACTATTTATAGAAGTGGATGGATACCCAAGACCGTCTCATACATTACAAGTGCTATTTATAGAAACAGGGGGTGGGCAGTGCATGGTGGATCCACGGCTCTAAGTTGGCCTTCTGGTCTAAGGACACAGCAACTCCCATCAGCACTGCCCCTGCTACGCACACAAGGCTGGAGAACAGGTGACAGCAAAGAGGAAGTCTTGCCTCCCACGTACCTTTCTAGTTGGAAAGAAAAATGAGCCACCTTTTCCCAGCAGACATACTTGTCCTGCGTGTCATTGGCCAGACCTGGTCGCATGCTCACCTGTACCCTCGCTCACAGGGGCAGGACACACGATTCGTTTCCAGCTGCCTCGTGGCTGCCCAGACACAGCTGGAGTTCTGTTAGCAAGGATGAATGGAGAAGAGCTGTTGGGAGAGGACGCACCAGGCCTGCAGGTAGACAGCCAGCTACCGCCTCGTGAAAGATTCCAAGCCTCCTGCTCGATGGGTCTGTGTTGGTGGTCTCCCTTTGGCTGCCTTGGGAGAGTCTCCATTTCCCAGTGTGTGTGTGTGTGTGTGTGTGTGTACATGCTTATGTGCATTGCCAGGTCCTGGGGGCAGCCCTGACCGTGGCCCTGCCCCATCAAGCCAATGGACAGCAGTTATATCAAGACTGAATGGAGGCCGGCGCTGCGGCTCACTAGGCTAATCCTCCGCCTTGTGGCGCTGGCACACCAGGTTCTAGTCCCGGTCGGGGCACCGGATTCTGTCCCAGTTGCCCCTCTTCCAGGCCAGCTCTCTGCTGTGGCCAGGGAGTGCAGTGGAGGATGGCCCAAGTGCTTGGGCCCTGCACCCCATGGGAGACCAGGAGAAGCAACTGGCTCCTGCCATCGGATCAGTGCGGCGCGCTGGCCGCGGTGGCCATTGGAGGGTGAACCAACAGCAAAGGAAGACCTTTCTCTCTGTCTCTCTCTCTCACTGTCCACTCTGCCTGTCAAAATAAAAAAAAAAAATTAAAAAAAGACTGAATGGGTCATCCGTGATCAGAAATCTGGCCTATCCAGATAGTTGCCCCACGACGTACATCTCTACCCCCGAGCAGCAGTCCTCTAGCTTCCTGAGGATTTCTCTGCAACAAACGTGGGCCTGTGCGCCTCCCCGGCTGAGGACCCTGTAACATGGGCCTGTGCGCCTCCCCGGCCGAGGACCCTGTAACATGGGCCTGTGCGCCTCCCCGGCCGAGGACCCTGTAGCGGATGAGCCTGAACAAAGTTAGCAGAGAGAGTGACGAGATGAGCCGCTTGCTGTCACCTGCACCGATCTCTCCATTGCAAGCAAAATCCCGGAGACATTCTTCATCCCTCCCCTGGGGAGCTGGGAAATGAACAGACTCCCCCTACGTGCGGATGGTTTAATACAAGTGCCCGTTAAATTTCCCCTGCAGTTTAGCAGGCCAGATCTGGTTGGTTGTCTCGGTCAGCTTCAGGATATTGGCTTGAAAGGGGGTCATAAATTTTATTTTCAATTTTGTTTCTATGGCTTTTCTACTTTAATATGCCCCTGCAGACTCACGGAGCCTGATGTTCAGATTAAGGAGAAATGGGGGGTAGAGAGGAGTTCTCCACCCTGTGGATGGGTTTCCAGCCAAGAGTCCTTGCCTCCCTGTGTGGGTGTCAGACCAAGTCGGTTCTAATTAGTGGGCAGTGTTGGGTTGAGAGTGCGTGCATTTCGTCTGGCCAGCTCTCTAAGGCAGATTACCCCCACTTCCTTTTTTCTGTCGGGGCCCACCCCACCCTCTTGGCTATAGGGTTTGACTTGTAACTCAGACCCTGTCAATCAGAAGACTCCACACTCTTGGAATGGGGAGGGACAACTGAAGCTGGGCCAATCATAGCCTTCATTGGAGCAGCTGGGCAGCAGGTTGCCCATCCGCTGGGTCTCACTCTGCCTGGAGCCAGCTGCTTCCCTGGAAGTCCCCGTTACACAAGCTGAGGAGTCTCCCACTTGCCCCTCTTTTTTTATTTGACAGGTAGAGTTAAAGACAGTGAGAGAGAGACGGAGAGAAAGGTCTTCCTTCTGTTGGTTCACCCCCCAAATGGCCGCCACGGCCAGTGTTGTGCTGATCCAAAGCCAGGAGCCAGGTGCTTCTCCTGGTCTCCCATGGGGTGCAGGGCTCAAGCACTTGGGCCATCCTCCACTGCCTACCCAGGCCACAGCAGAGAGCTGGACCGGATGAGGAGCAACCAGGACTAGAACCTGGCGCCCATATGGGATGCCAGCGCCGCAGGCGGAGGTTGACCAAGTGAGCCATGATGCCGGCCCATCTCACTTGCCCTTCTTAAACTTAGGAATACTTGGAGTTCTGTCCCTGTCCGTTATTCTGATTCATGAATAGTAGACGGATCCTTTGCACACTGAGGCTGGGGAGTGCAGTGGGTGCCCCCGGGCCATCAGCACGGGTCCCCACTCCCTGTCCTGTCTCCACGCCATGGTCTTTGAAGTGTCAGAGGAGGTGCTCGGCGGCCCCCTTCACGGCCTGTGTCTCCTGCACACCTGCCTGGGTCATCCCAGGCCTACCCTTCCCGCCCCAGCCACAGTCTCTTCTATGCAATGAGGGACCCACCTTAGAGACCTGGGAGAAGTGAATGGGAAGCCAGCGATGGCGCAAGAGTCAATACTTCCCAGCCCCACAGAGCTCAGAGATGGCATGGTTGTCCCAGCTCTCGTCGGGGCCAAAGCCTGCCTCCACCCAAGCAAATGGCCCGCTGCTGCCACCACGTGGGAAAGCGGCCCCCTCCCTGGCTTTGGGTTTAGGGTCTTGGGTTTCCCCCAAGAATTAATGGATCTGTTCCTGCACACACTTAATGTCACCCTCATCCCCTTGGCTTCTGCATCGCTCAGCAGAAGTGACCAAGCACCACGCTCTGAACAAGGAAAGCCAGTCCAGCCCTGTCTGTGTCTTCAAGGTGGGCCTCCTCTCACTCTGATGGACACACACGCTGCACCACAGTGCATGCACACACTCCTGGGAGGGGCAGGCGGTGGGACAAAGTTGTTGATGCAACACAAGGAGGGAGTGGGCAGCCCTGTGAGGACAGGGGTGGCTGCAGCAGGTGTCACTTGGCCACCTCATCTTCACTCCAGCTTCCCCTGGGTTACTGCAGAGACATGACGGGTGCGTGGTACCTGGAAGGGAGGTGAGGCTGAGACCACCCTTCTGCCGCTTCCACTCTGGTCCGCGGGCAGGGACAGAGGAGGAGGCACCAGGGTTTCCTGTGGCTGCGGGAGCAGTGGCTACAAGGTTGTGAGAGCCAGGCAGAGGGTGTCTGTGTGACTGCTGTGGGTCAGGGTGGGAAGTGGGTGCACTTCCGTAGCAGGGGTGCTGTGGGTGGGGAGCCAGTGGCCGCCCGCCCCCTCCCCTACTTCCTGACCGTGCTGGAAGGTGGCAGCTCCCATCCTGCAGCGTGAGAGCCCTGACCCCCAGCCCAGGTGACTCTGGGCCTGCCCAGTTCCCTGGCTAGTCTCGTCTCTCAGTCCATTTTTGCTGCCGATAAAGAAGACCCGAATGTGGCTCTTGTGTGCAGAGCAGAGATTCATTTCCTACGGTTCTGCAGCTGGAAACTGCGAGGTTGAGGGGCCCACATCTGGCAAGGCCTTTGTGCTGCCTCATCCCAGGGCGAAGGCGGGAGGGCACAGTGCATCGCCTTGTCAGGAACCCACACCCTCAGTAACTGAACTACGCCCGGGGTAACAGCCTCCGCCCGCTGCTGGCTTCTCCTCATCACCTCTTAAGGCCACTCCTCTAGGCCCTGCTGCACTGCAGACCAGGTGTCCAGCACACAAACTTCAGGGGACACCATTGGGTATCACAGCACCCCCACTTCTGTGTACCCCTGCAAGACCCATTTCTGGGCTTGCACCTGAGCCCTGGCCCTCACCAGGGCCTGTGAAGGGTGATGCAGAAGTCACTAGTGTCGCTCCCCCTCTTCGCGGAGGAACGACACAGGACCCTGCGCTGTTCTTTTGTCTGCTCAGCCTTCCCCGGGTTTGCTGCTGGTTCTTCCCGGGTTGGCTACCATCCCTTCCACCTCCATGGAAGGGCAGTTCCCCCTGGCCACTTTCCCCACTTCCGCAGGGGAGCGGCACTCCGCTGGCCGGCTCTCTTGGGGGCTGCACAGGTGTTCCTTCAGATAGATGTTCCCCTTAGATGTTCCTCATGCATGTTGTCTCTCTCCTCCTTTATAGTCCTTTTCCACCAATCCCAACTCTGCTACCCACACGCCGAGTACGCTGCTCTCCTCCAATCAGGAGCAGGTCCTACAGTTTATTGGTT
Source organism: Oryctolagus cuniculus (assembly GCF_051225735.1). Lineage (NCBI taxonomy): Eukaryota > Metazoa > Chordata > Mammalia > Lagomorpha > Leporidae > Oryctolagus > Oryctolagus cuniculus. Next base: position 10,754,522 of record NC_142878.1, on the reverse strand, counting down.
GAACTGGAGGCAGCTGTGTAGAAGCTGTTTCCCTTCTCAGCGCCATATTGTGGGAGAGCAGATGCATAGAATAAGTCTTAATTCCAGTAACTTAGTCTAGTCCGAGTTGCTCCCCACAACTAGGTGCAAAGAAAGCGATATTCCGAGGGCCTCGTGCCCTGAGGGGCGTGGTGTGTGGAAGAACTAGACTGGGTCTGGCATCGTCCTCGGTGATGCAGGCAGGGGAGGGAGGCTGGCGGACGGCGCAGGCTTCCCTGGCGCTGGGGAGATGATGAGATGGTGGCCAACAGCTCTGGATGCGGCACTGGGACGTGGAGACACCTCCCCCTGCCCCGGAACTGGGGACAGACAGCAGCACCACCCAGCAGAGCCCAGCGGGGCTGTGTAGACCCAGGGCCTTGGGAGAGGAGACGAAGTCAGAGGGAGGTTATTCACCTTAGAACAGTCACGCACAGGCCAAAGAGGACGAGGCCGTGGGGGATCCGGAGAGGGCCTGGAGGAGATGGAGTTAGGGCTGGGCACCCGCAGGGTGCAGCCGCAGGTGCGGCAGGAGGACGAAGGGTCCTTAGCCCTGGCTCCTCACTGCTGGGACCCAGGTTCACTCTGGCGCTGGGGAAGGCCGGCCAGCCCTAATTTGAGTAAATAAGCTCTCGGTAAAATGAAATCAAAGCACTTGCTGTATTCCTATGATGAATTATAGATTATTAAATTAGCCAACCATTTTCCACTTGTCTTTTTTTTTTTTTTTTTCCTGATGAATTTACACTGGTTTTAAACAAATAGCCTTCATTCAGACAAAATGGGGGGGGGGGTGACATTGAACTCCCATTCCCCTCGCTCTCTTCTCCACCAGCAGCTGCTCTGGCAGAGGTGGGGGTGGGGCTCCTTGCTTCTGGACTGTGTGGGAGGGTGGAGAGGCAGGAGGACCAGACCATGAGGGGCAGCCGCCTGGGAGGGCCGGTATACAGTGCTGGAATGGACTCCATTATGTCCAGACCAAACTACCTCGGCCGGAGGCCCTCACACATACTTGAACTATTGCGAAGGACACAGCCAAACCTCGCTCCTGTGGTCAAGGCTGCTTCCACGGGCCGACTTCTCAGTGGCAGCCCGTCCTGACCCATCCTTGGGAGAAACCTTGCTAGGCGCAGCCAGGGTCGTCTCCAGGACCACATCTCCCTGGTAACAGCTGGGCCACCAGGCAGCAAACGCCAGCTCCTGCAAGGAGCCTCCTGGGACTGGGGCTTTGACACACACCCGTGGACTTCTTTTCCCCTTTAAAGTTTGCGTTTGCTGCCACCTCCCTGGCTGCCATCTGTCCCAGCACGCGTGTCCCAGGGCGTGCCTCTCCTCCCACCACCCCATCCCCCACCCACTCCCTCTCCTGTCTCCCTGTGTGTTCTTCAGGCTGACGCCTCCATCATGTCCAATGCTGGGCCCCCACCAGTTACCATGGGCAGCTCAGCCTTGGTCCTGCCACCTTGAAGTTCCTCCCGCCATCCTGGCTGGAAGACTCAGAGCGGCACGACCCGCCCCTGCCCCTGTCCACTCCACAGCCTGGTGCTGACCTGCAGAGCGGCGAGGCAAGCCCATCAGCCCCCTCGAATCCCAGGGGGCTCTCTGCCCAGGCACCGCCCATTTGTGCACCTGCAGCCGCTCTACCTGTCTTTATTTGGACCACGTTGATGGGTGGCTCAGTGATTTGCTCACATCGTCCCGACGTTGGGCCTCTCTGCGTGTGTTTGCCAACAGCCTGCTTGTCGCCCTCATTCATTTTCCAGTGAGTTCTCTTCCTTCCCCAACATGTAACATCTCTTTCTGTAATATGCATATTAATCCTTGATCTGCTATGCACAGTGAGCGATTTATCTCTGCTGTCTCATTTTTTTTTTTTTTTTAAGATTTATTTTATTTATTTGGAAGACAGAGTTACAGACAGAGGTAGAGACAGAGAGAGAGGTTTTCCATGCGCTGGTTCACTCCCCAGATGGCCGAAACAGCCAGAGCTGCGCCAATCCGAAGCCAGGAGCCAGGAGCTACTTCCAGGTCTCCCACATGGGTGCAGGGGCCCAGGGACTTGGGCCATCTTCTATTGCTTTCCCAGGCCATAGCAGAGAGCTGGATTGGAAGAGGAGCCGCCGGGACTAGAACCAGCGCCCATATGGGATGCCGGCACTGCAGGCCAGGGCTTTAACCCATTGCGCCACAGCACTGGCCCCTGTCTCATCCTTTTTAAATAGACTCTCTTTATGGAGGAGTTTCAGGTTCACAGCTAAGATTGAGCAGAGAGCACACAGACTTCCCCGACACATGCATAGCCTCCTCCCTTATCCACAGTCCCCACCCACAGCAGTGGTGAATTTGCTACAACTGGTGAGCCTACCATGACACAGCATAACCAGTAATGTCCATCGTTTACGTTTTTTAAAATGTACTTATTTGAAAGACCTAGAGGGAGAGGGAGAGACGAGCAAAAGGGCAGAGAGAGAGAGAGGGATTGATTTTCCATTGGCTGGTTCACTCCCCTAATGGTTGCAACAACTGGGGCTGAGTCAGGTCAAAGCCACAAGGCAGAAACTTAAGTACTTGAGCTTTATTGTGCTGGTTCCCGGGTACACCAGCAGAGAGCTGGATTGGAAGTAGAGCAGTCAGGAATTGAACTGGTGCTCCAATGCGACATGGGCGTTGCGGCTTAACGGGGAACACACATCTCCCACGTGGGTGCAGGGGCCCAGGTACTCGGGCATCTTCCATTGCTTTTCCAGGTGCATCAGCAGGGAGCTGGACTGGAAGCAGAGGTGCTGGGACTGGAGCCAGCACACCCGTGTGGGATGTGGGCGCTACAAGAGGCGGCTTAACCCGCAGCACCACGATGTCCACCCCTTCGTGTTTGGTAGTGCTCACTCTTGGTGTTGTGCTTTCTACAGGTTTTGGGTGATGGGTACCAATGACAGGTGCCCACCACGACACCAGACAGAGTAACCTCACAATCCTAAAAATCCTGTGTTCCACCTGTTCGTCCCTCCCTCCCCAGCTCCAAGAAATCACTCATCTTTAGGTCTTCTCTTTTTTCCTCCTTTTTGTTAAGGGTGAGGATTGTCAACAGAGTTTTATGGCATTGAAATTCTCCCTCCTTTCCTTTTAGTAATCTCGAGTCTGGTTCTTGGGTAGTGTGGGGAGCAACTGGGAGCAACTCGGACTAGACTAAGTTACTGGAATTAAGACTTATTCTATGCATCTGCTCTCCCACAATATGGCGCTGGGAGAGGAGAAAACAGCTTCTACACAGCTGCCTCCAGTTCAACCAATAAACTGTAGGACCTGCTCCTGATTGGGGGAGAGCAGTGTACTCGGCGTGTGGGTAGCAGAGTTGGGATTGGTGGAAGAGGACTATAAAGGAGGAGAGAGACAACATGCACCAGGAACATCTATCTGAAGGAACACCTGTGCAGCCCCCGAGAGAGCCGGCCGGTGGTGTGCCACTCCCCCGCGGAAGTGGGGAAGGTGGCAGGGGGAACCGCCCTTCCACGGAGGTGGAAGGGTCAGTAGCCAACCCGGGAAGAACCAGCAGCAAACCCGGGGAGGCCCGAGCAGACAAAAGAACAGCGCAGGGTCCTGTGTCGTTCCTCCTGTGGGGAGCAATCCGGACTAGACTAAGTTACTGGAATTAAGACTTATTCTATGCATCTGCTCTCCCACAATATGGCGCTGGGAGAGAAGTAAACAGCTTCCGCACAGCTGCCTCCAGTTCAACTAATAAACTGTAGGACTTGCTCCTGATTGGAGGAGAGCAGCGTACTCGGCGTGTGGGCAGCCGAGTTAGGATTGGCGGAGGAGGACTATAAAGGAGGAGAGAGACGGCATGCACGGGGAACATCTATGGGGAACATCTAAGGGAACCCGTGCAGCCCCCGAGAAAGCCGGCCGGCGGTGTGCCGCTCCCCTGCAGAAGTGGGGAATGTGGCCAGGGGGAACTGCCCTTCCACGGAGGTGGAAGGGATAGTAGCCAACCCGGGAAGAACCAGCAGCAAACCCGGGGAGGGCCGAGCAGACGAAAGAACAGCGCAGGGTCCTGTGTTGCTCCTCCACGAAGAGGGGGAGCGACACCTCCACAAAGAGGGGGAGCGACATAATGGGGCCGTGACTCGGATATGAAGCCTAGGCAGGGTTTAGTGTCGTTCCTCCATGAAGAGGGGGAGCGACATAATGGTACCGTGACTCGGATAGGAAGCCTAGGCAGGGTTTAGTGTCGTTCCTCCACGAAGAGGGGAACCGACAGGTAGGAAGTCCTTCCCAGTCCCAAGCTGATAGAACTATTTGTCAAGTTTTCTTCTGATTCCTTCATTGTTTTGATTTTATATTTAGAACTTCCATTCCATGTGGGGTATGAAGTAGGGATCAACATTTTTTTCTTTAAGACATTCAACTACAACTTATTCGTAAGTCCATTTGTCTCACTATTTCGATATTTTTCAAACTTGGAAATCTATCAATGTAAATTGCCAGCATATTAACGGGAGATATAGTCATTTGATAAATTTCTTTAATTTAAATATCTGACACCCAGCCTGATTCAAATCCGCAATAAGCTACTTTCTCAACCTACAGAACCAAGCCACAGTCCCAGTGGCTGCTCATCCATTGTAGCAAACCATCCTACACAAAGGGGAGACGACAAAGACAGGGAGGCGAGAGGTTTGTGGGAACTCTGTGCTTTTCGCTCAGTTTTTTCTGTAAGCCCAGGACTATTCAAAAATCAAAAGCACATGTGATAGTTCCTGGTGAAACTTTGCAAACATCCTCATTAAAGTCAGAACAAGACTTTCAAATGACAGCAGTGTCTTGTCTGCATCACCGCTCGTTCTAACAGCTGCGCTCTGCTCCTTGAGTCCTTCGTGACTCGCTCCCAGCCTCCCCTTCTGCCCACGCACGTCTACCCTTACATTGTCCAGATCGAAAACGTCTCCCCACAGCTCTGTTTGTAGATTGCTTCTCAAAGATGGAAACCAACAGATAAGCCCCAAAAAAGTGATTGTAGCTTTGTAAGTCCCGTCCACTGCTGAGCCAAGCCGTGAGCTGGAACTACGCATCTGTCAGGACCCTAGGGTCGTTAAAAGATGGCAGACAGACAGTTGTCTGAGTCTGTTTTCTGCAATTAACTAGACAGCGACAGCACAGGCTGGGTGAGCCTTGAAGAAGGGTTTGTTTCGGCTCACAGTTCTGGAATTCCAGGTCAAGGGGCTGTGCTGGTGACGGCCTTCTTGCTGCTGAGTCAGGAGGTGGCCGGAGCATTGCACAAAAAGAGACAGGGAGCATGCGCGTGCGTGCGTGTGTGCGTGTGCACATGTGCATGCGTGTGTGCATGTGTGTATGTGTGTGCGCACATGTGTGTTCTTCTGAAGTCACAGTTCCTCCGTCATGGGCGCCATCCCCCCATGACCTTATCTGATCCTAGTGACCTCTCACAGCCCGCACCTCTCAGCACCACAGTCGGGCCCGTTTCCACCCTCCCAGCTCCCCACCTTGCGGGTTAGCCTCCAGCAAGGGCTTCCAGCTGGCGCTTCAGCTCGCCGTCGCCCAAAACCATGATACCTTTGGTTGCTTCCAAAACCAGATGGCACCAGGTCCGTTCCGTCTGTCTCTCTTTTGCAGAGAGGGAACACAGGCCTTGTTCAATCCATGCCCGCCTGTTTCCCGCTTCCTGTGACTCCACATGGCTCAGGATCCATTGGGCGTCTATTCTGGAATCCCAACCCCAGCCTAGGCTAACGTGGCGCAGGTGCGTCACTTGTAGTCACGACGTGAGGCTGCATCCTGATGGTTTTCAGGGAGCACCCCAGTGCGCCTTCCCTCTTGCATGCTGTGCCTTTGTGCCAGCCCTCTGTCCATCCAGCGTCTCGAGCCTTCCTCCTGGGGCCTCGTGGCCTCCCACGTGAGACTGGCGGCATCCAGGCCGCCAGACCTCGAGCCGGGGCTCCTCCTGACGGCTCTGCCACACGTGGAGTCACGGCTTCCTGGGGCTTCTGCTTTCCCTTTCTCAGTCACTCCCTGGGGCTGCGGCTTCAGCCACCCGCCCCTCCCAAATCCACCCTGCGCAACGGTTTCACCAAGTGCTGCCTGGTTTCACCAGTGGGTCACGAGGGATCCACTCTGGTGAGTCGAGTTAGCACTTTAAGAAAGAGGAATGAAGGGAGCCCCTCGCCCTTGCATCCCTTTCCAGCACCTAGGACACCACGAGAGCTTCCTCCACGAGGCACCACCGACAGAACCGGTTCTCACCGGCTGCCACACCTGCACCCGCTGTGATCCTGGCCAGCCCAGGTGCTGGAACGGTAAAAAGGAAGCTTCCATTGTAACTTACCCAGGACAAGGTATTGTGTTGTAGCAGCCAGGAGGGATGAGAATAGCTGGAGTATTCTTTAAAAGATTTATTTTATGGCCGGCCTCGTGGCTCACTTGGCTAATCCTCTGCCTGAGGCGCCGGAACCCCGGGTTCTAGTCCCAGTTGGGGCGCTGAATTCTGTCCTGGTTGACCCTCTTCCAGTCCAGCTCTCTGCTGTGGCCAGGGAGTGCAGTGGAGGATGGCCCAAGTGGTTGGGCCCTGCACCCGCATGGGAGACCAGGAGACGCATCTGGCTCCTGGCTTTGGATCAGCGCAGCGTACCGGCTATGGTTGCCATTTGGGGGGTGAACCAACGGAAGGAAGACCTTACTCTCTGTCTCTCTCTCTCACTGTCTAACTCTGCCTGTCAAAAAAAAAAAAAAAGATTTATTTTATTTCTTTGAAAGAAAGAGTTACAATGAGAGAGGGAGACATGTAGAGAGAGATCTTGCATCTGCTTCACTCCCCAGATGGCTGCAGCTGGCCAGACTGAAGCCAAGAGCCAGGAGCTTCTTCTGGGCTCCCAGGTGGGTAACAGGAGCCCAAGGACGTGGGCCATCTTCCACTGCTTTCCCAGGCGCATTAGCAGGGAGCTGGATGGCAAGTGGAGCAGTGGAGACAGGAACCGGCACCCATGTGGGACGCTGGTGTTGCAGGTGGTGGCCTTACCCGCTGCGCCAAAGGCCAGCCCCAGCTGGGGTGTTCTCTCGGTTCCTCCCCGAGACACATGCGTGCGAGGCTGCCGGCGAGCGCACACAGGTTCCCGGCAGCTCCTGGCACTTCCCTCACCTGCGCTCACGTTGCTGCTCCTTTAGCGGGAAGCCTGTTCCTTCCTTCATTTCCTTTCTGAAGACGCCCCCGCAGCATCGTGTCTCCTGGTGGTGCTGTCGGTCCTCTGCTTGTCTGGCTCTCACTCTTGAGGTCCATCTCTCCTTGTTCACTTCTGGAAGCTTCTTTAGGCTATTCTTTTCTTTGTAAGATTTATGCTGGCTACTCTGCGGATGCATCACGTGCGTGTAGATGCGGATCTCTGTCTCATTCGGGATGCTTTCGGCTGTAAGCGAGAGAACAGCCAGTCAGGGCAGCCAGAGAGACGGGCGGGGGGAGGGGTGGCTCAGAGAATAAGTCCCGGGGTGGGGCAGCCCCCCGCCCACCTCCTCTCCCCTCTGTCTGCAGACCGCACATGTCAGTGGGCACAGGGGGCTGCCGTGACTCCAGGTATCGTGTTCCTGCCTCGCCGTGTCCAGAGCAAAGGAGGGAGCTGTCTTACCCTTATCTGATTTTGGGAGCGACGAGATCTGCCCCAGACTCCCTCCGGGGAGACCTGACCCACATCCCGCCCACTAGAACTGGGTCACACACCTCTTGTTGTGTTTGTGACTTGACCTGCAATCCTGGCAGGCCACAGAGACCTGGGACAGCCAAGGACCCGTCACAGGGAGGAGGGAGGAGAGAAGGGCTGTTGAGAACCAGGACATTCCCTTCTTGTTAAACAAAAATTTCATTTTCATGTCATGCTTTCCAATATACAACAGCCAAATTGCAGTCACCAGGCATCTCGGAGCTCTGCAGAGCGGCTCAGACGGCTCGCCAGGGTTTCCCTGCAGCCCCGCTCCTCTAAGTAGAGTTGTGGGCAACAGACACGGCTCCCTGAGGATGAGGCCGTGGAGAGACAGGCGGACACTCACCAGAGAGCCAGGACCACGTCGCGAGTCTGTGTCCATGTCAATGCCTCCGGCCCTAACTCTGCACTTTTTTTAGGTATTTATTTATCTGAAGGCTGGGCCAGACCAGGCCAGGCCGAAACCAGCATCCAGGAACTCCATCCTGGTCTCCCACACGGGTGATGGGGGCTTCAGTACTTGCACCGTCTTCCACGGCTTTGCTAGGCACGTTAGCAGGAAGCTGGATCAGAAGCAGAGCAGCCAGCACTCAGAGCAGCCCTCCGCTAGGGATGCTGGGTTGCCAGCAGCATCTTAACCTGCTGCACCACAAAGCCAGGCCCACAGCTCTGTAGTCTAAGAGCGTGGCGCCTGCCCAAAGGGTAAACCTTCCCGTTTTACCAACCATGCAGGACGTAAATTCGTGCTCTGCTTGCACAAGTCTTAACTGTCCATGATGGGTGTGCCACATCTCACTGCTGGTTGTTTTCTGTTCAGATTCGAAAAGCTTGACCGCGGGGACATCTGGAGGAACTACACAAACGGAACTCAACCCCACACGGTGCCTCCATGCCTCTGAGGCCCTTCCAAGAGAAAGGTCTGGTCATACGTGAACACTTGCAGGTCGGAGGTGCGTGTTCCTCCGGTTACCTGTGGTTAAACTGCTTCCATCTGGAAAATTTGGCAGACTCTCCAACAGGTGCAATACCCATAGGCCTTTTCACTGCACTTTGCTAAACTGGGTTACAAAATATATGTGGTCATACTCACATAAATGAAACAGCGCAGTACCCGCTCACCCATTTCAACCTGAATAATTGTCTTCTTAATTCAGGAAATTCTCTTAGAGTTTGAAAAGCACTACACACGAACTTGATTAAAAGGAGGTAGAGAGAAAGCATGAGTCCGAACGAGGGATCCTTAGAAATGAGAATAGGAGGGGCCGGTGCTGTACCCTCACGCTTGGTTCCACCCATCAGGTGGGAGCTCGTCCCTGAGGATTCTGAAGGCAGTTTCTCCATTGTCTTTTTCGTTAATATTTTTATTTATTTATTTAAGAGGTAGAGTTACAGACAGTGTGAGAGAGAAACAGAGAGAAAGGTCTTCCTTCCGTTGGTTCACCCCCCAGATGGCCGCTATAGCCGGCACGCTGCGCCAATCCGAAGCCAGGAGCCAGTAGCTTCTTCCTGGTCTCCCATGCGGGTGCAGGGACCCAAGCACTTGGGCCATCCTCCACTGCACTCCCGGGCCACAGCAGAGAGCTGGCCTGGAAGAGGGGCAGCCGGGACTAGAACCCGGTGCCCATATGGGATGCCGGCATCTCAGGCGGAGGATTAACCAAGTGAGCTGCGGCGCCGGCCCCTCCATTGTCTTTTAACTCCCAGGGTTGCCAGCTGGACATCCAATGCCACTTTACTCCAGTACGAAGCCTTTGGTCTCTGGGATTTCACAGGAATGTCTCTTTCCCCTGGTAGTCTGGAATGGATTTTTCCATTCGTTACTTTGGAAAGTTAGGCACCGTCTAACCTGGAGACTTTCAAGCCTGGGAGACTTCCTTGTTCCGTGTCTTTGGCGACTTCCTCCTCCCTTCCTCCTTCTCTCTTGTTCGGACTTCCGCTAACTGAGAATTAGACTCCCCAGACCGATGCAGTGTGCCGATTGGCTGTCGCTGTGTAACTCGCTACCCCCAAATGCGTCTTTAAACAACAAGCACTCACAGAGCTAGAGATTCCAGAGTGGGAATTCGGACTGGGCTCAGCCGGGCAGCGTTCTCCTCTTGGCTGAACTCATCCACGCACCAGTGGTCAGCTGCTGCCTTGCTGGTGGGTGGCTGGAACCAGATGGCCTCCACTAAGGTGGCTGGTCTCCCCTAGCAGGCGCTCCCACGTTCCGGCAGGACTACTCTGGGTCCACGTGTGTGGCAGCTGGGTAGGACTCCAGCACTGCAAGCCCATCTGTACAAGGTCTCCAAGCCCCGGCTCATAGCTTGCACTTCACTTCTGCCATAGTCTTTTGGCTGAAGCAGCTAATGAGCCCAGGTTCAAGGGCGGAGAAACAAACTCCAGCTTTCGTAGGAGGGAGCTGCTGAGTTGCATGGCAATGGGCTTGTGCTATGGACTGAACGTGTCCCTGCACAATTTCCTAGGAAGTTCTAACGCCTGGTGGTTAGTTCTAACGCCTGATGGTATTTGGACATGGAGCCTTTGGGAGGCGGCTAGTCCCTGAAGGTAGAGCCGCTGTGTGAGATTAAGAACAGATTCCAGAGAACCTCTTCCTACCTGATGTTGGAGTGAGAAGTCAGCCGTCTGTAGACCAGGAAGCTGTTCCGCACCGACCTTGGTCCTGCCAGGACCCTGACTTTGAACTTCCAGCCTCCAGACCATGAGAAAAGCTCTATCTTTTGTTATTTAAGCCCCCCAGCCTACAGTATTACAGAAGCAAAACTGAGCAAGATAGAGTGAGTAGAGGGACCGGCAGAGAATTGCGGCCACTTTGAAATCAACTACTCCAATTTGCTTCTTTTTCTCTGTCTTTTTAAAAAAGATTTTGCTTATTTATTTGAGAGGCAGAGTTACAGACAGAAAGGAGAGACAGAGAGAGAGGGGGTCTTCCATCTGCTGGTTCACACCCCAAATGGCCCCAGTGGCCGGACCTGGGCCAATCTGAAGCCAGGAACCAGGAGCTTCTTCCGGGTCCCCCACGTGGGTGCAGGGGCCCAAGCACTTGGCCATCTTGCACTGCTTTCCCAGGCCACAGCAGAGAGCTGGATGGGAAGAGGAGCAGTTGGGGCCAGTGCTGTGGCATCCTGTGTGGAGGCCTGCAGTGTGGGCATCCCCTATGGGCACCAGTTTGAGTCCCAGCTGCTCCTCTTCCGATCCAGCTCTCTGCTGTGGCCTGGGAAAGCAGTAGAAGATGGTCCAAGTGCTTGGGCCCCTGCACCTGTGTGGGAGACCCGGAAGAAGTTCCTGGCTCTTGGCTTCGAATCAGTATGGCTCCGGCCATTGCAGCCAAATGGGGAGTGAACCATCAGATGGAAGACCTCTCTCTCTCTCTCTCTCTCTGCCTCTCCTTCTCTCTTTGTGTAACTCCGACTTTCAAATAAATAATAAATAAATCTTTTTTAAAAAAAGAAGAAGAAGAGGAGCAGCTGAAACATGAACAAGCACCCCTATGGGACGCCAGCACCACAGGCTGAGGCTGAGCCAACCACACCACAACGCCGACCCCTCTCTCTTTTTTACACCTTTGTATTTTACTCCTTTTGGAATCTCTCAAGTTGATCTTTCAGGCCTTTTGTTGCACCCTAAGTTTCCACGACGATGCTTGTGGTTTCTGGGAGCAGCTTCTTGTGTCTGTGGTAATCCCTTGTGTTAAGAGCCTTGTGATTCTGCCTGGGACAGAGCCTTCCCTTGTAAAAGGAGCCCAGCCGGCTGGCACCTTGACCTTGAACATCGAGCCCTCAGAGCCAGGAGCAGTTAGCGTCTGCCGTCCCTGCCACCCACTTCGTGGTGTTTTGTCGAGGCAGCACAGTGCCATATCCGGCCCTTGGTTGCCCAGCACGCAGAGTGGCCTGCTCAGTGGACACCAGCCAGCTCCTGCCTGGTCCAGTTCACTCAGCCAGTGTCCCTGGTAAGGCAAGTGTGTTCGCTCCAGCACCTTCTGTCCGCTGAGCCCCTTTCCCATCTTCACGTCTGGTCCTCCCGACCACACTGCCGGGGGGTGGGGGAGGTGGGAAGGGGCGACCCCGGCAGCAGGCGGAGCTGGCTTTGTGAATACAGAGCGGCCCAGGGCCTCCCACCCTGCCTGGCTCTGTCCTAGGTGAGTCAGCCTCCACCTCCGGTTCCGGCTTCTCGCTGTCCGTGCTAAATTCTCCCAATGCGAGTGTGACGTGAGAGCCTTCGCTGGCTGGCCCCTGTGCTGTTCCTCGGCAGGACAGCTGAAGGCACGGGCCGCCGAGCCCTGGCAGCTCTGCTCTGCCTCTTCCCCTTCCCCGGGATGCCCCTCGCTGCCTCGTGCTCTGCCTTCAGTTCTTGGGTTCTTTGTGCCGCTCATCCCGCTAAGCTGTGCCCTTCCTACCTGCTCGGACCGACCTCAGGCCCCGCCCGCCCCACGAAATAGCACTGGTGGTCGCTGGGTATCACCGGGACACTGCTGGTGGCCATGCCCCAGCCCTCCTGCCTGGCAGACCCCTAAGTACGTTCCTTCCCAGCCTCTGGGCTGAGGGGGTCGCATCCTAAGGGATGCAGCTCCACCCATGGAGGGGGAGGTCTGCGTGATGTCCCCCTCCTTTCACTTCTGCAAAGCAACTTGAGTGGCCCAGCGTCCATCTGAGAAAGGACGTTCAAAGCACAGCTCTTAACTCCTGCCTCTCTGGGTCCTTCGGACCAGGATAAACAGGTGGTTAAGGGTACGCGACATCCGTTGCTTCTAAAACACCCAATTCCGAGATTTCTCTGACAGGCTCGTGAACGCCTATAAACACCACCGAGAACTTTCCTCTCCTGGGTGCTGGCGTCGCTCTTGTGAGTCCGGAGAGAATGAGAAACTCGCTCGGGGCTGCTGCTCTCTCGAACACGCGTCATTTGCTGTTTGGTTGACTCTGCGAGATGCGGTCCATCTCCAGGAGAGACCCGGGGCAGCAAGCAGCCCATCTCGCTTCCCCCGACTCGCCCAGGACAGGGACCGCCCTGCCTTTCTCCTACTCCAGTGAAGACCCCTCCCCGTGTCAGCACCGCTTCCGTTTTGGTGGCACCCTGCCCTGCCTTCGAGACGGCTCCGTTTACCATCATCGCTGAGCCCGGGGCTGTGCTTAGGCGGCAGTCCTTCATTGGAGGCAGTGCCTTTGGGAAGAAGCAACGCTTCCTTTGGTGGCAACTCCTCTGAGACACGTGGGTCACCGGTCTGTGTGCAGCGGCAGGGTGGGAGGAACCGAGGCACAGCTCATCCGGGGCTGGAAAGGCTGGTGCTGAGCGAGGACGCAGAGCAGGCTGGGAACGCGCGCTCCCCTCGGAATGGATAGCTCCCGGGACAAAAGGGACAACACACAGGGATGCAGCCAAATAGATCCTTCACTGCCCGTTCTCCTGACTTCTAACTCTGCCAGCAGGGCCATAAATACAAAGGATGTGACAACCCTGAGTTCCTTTATTCCTTTGCTGTTTCTGGCCAAGTCACACACTCTACAGTCTTTAACTCCAGAGAGACTGTGCTGAGCCTGGGGGCCTGGGGGCCGTAGCAGGTAAAGCCGCCACCTGCAATGCCAACACCCCATATGGGCGCCAGTTCGAGTCCTGGTTGCTCCACTTCCAATCCAGCTCCACGCTAATGAGCTTGGGAAAACAGCAGAAGATGGCCCAAGTGTTTGGGCCTCTGCACCCGCATGGGAGACCCAGAAGAAACTTCTGGCTCCTGGCTTTGGATTGGCGGCCATTTGGGGAGTGAACCAGTGGCTGGAAGACCTTTCTCTCTGTCTCTGACTCTCTCTGTCTACAGTCTGCCTCTCAAATATATAATTACTCACCCATGTACCATGAGACACAGAAGCGGCAGTGATGGTGCTTGGCCCAGGCTCTTTTCTCTGATGCAAGGAAGAACGCAAGGCTGAGACAGAGATAAAGACCAGCAGAGAAGCACAACTCATTTACATGCAAAGTGGAGGAGCACTCTCATAAAGGGGCGTGGGCTTGTTCTAGAGAGCTACGCTCAGCAGGGCTCAGGGCCATCCCTTTATATGCTCTAGAGGCATAGGGGGTGGGGTTCCCTGAATACGCAAAGAGGGTGGTATTTGGGGCGGGGCTTGAGTGCCACCCATTTCTTTGCCTTTGTTGGGAATCTGCAAAGCGCCGTGGCATCAGGTGCGTGCTGGGAGTGAGTTTCTGCCGCGGTAATCTTATCCTAACGACATTCTGATGAGCTAAAGATCGTGGCAAGGATGCCGTCCAGCAGCCAGCTCAAGTATTTTTAGCTGGTGCCGGTCCTAAGTGCCAAAGCCACCAGAAGCTGTGGTTTTCTACTGCACAGAAGTGGGGGGTAGGGACAGCCAGGCAGGGCTGCAGGGAGGCGCCGGCAGCCTCGACTCCTCCTCGTGGTCACCCCCCTGCCTACAGCAGTAGGGCACGAGGACTGCATTCCGGCTCTGGCTTCAGCCCCAGCCAAGTCCCAGCTGTTGTGGGCATCTGGGGAGTGAATCAGTGGCCGGGAAACATCTGTCTTCCTTCTCTTTCCCTCTCTGCCTCTCTTTCCGTCTCTCTTTAAGCAACCAGCTTCCATGAAGGATGTTAATGCCATGTCCTTTTTCTTTCTTATTTTTATTAAGACTTATTTATTTATTTATTTATTTGAAAGGCAGAATTATGGGGTGGTGGGGAGAGACAAAGAAAGAGAGGGAGGTCCTCCATCCAGTGGTTCACTCCCCAAATGGTCACAACAGCTGGAGCTTGGCCAGTCCAAAGCCAGGAGCCAGGAGCTTCTTCCAGGTCTCCCACATGAGTGCAGGGGCCCAAGCACTTGGGCCATCGTCCACGGCCTTCCCAGGTCATCAGCAGGGAGCTGGATCTGAAGTGGAGCAGCCGGGACTTGCACGGATGCTCCTCTGGGACATTGACATCACAGGCTGCTACACCACAGCGCCAGCCCCTAGTGTGTCTCTTTGTCTCTCTGCTTCTCAAACAAATGATTAGTTCAGGCCCTATAATCAGATTTTCTGGTCTGAAAACCAGGTTGATATGGCCTCAGACAAGTTGCTTAACTGCCCCGTGCCTCAGTTTCCCCAACTGGAAAACAAGGATAGTAAAGGAACTGAACCACAGGGTGATTGTAGAAGTCCACAGGACAACGCAAGGAAGCGTGTTCCCCCTACACCTGCCAAGAAATAAAGAGGGAGAGGAGTTATTTCAAACCCATGTGAGTGGCAGCTCAAGTCTTAGCTGTTCTGTTTCTGATCTAGCTTCCTGCCAATGTGCCTGGGAAAGTAGAAGATGGCCCAAGTCCTTGGGTCCCTGCCACCTACATAGGAGACCTGGATGAAGTTCCAGGCTCCTGACTTCAGCCTGGCCCAGCCCCAGCCACTGCAGCCATTTGGGGAGCAAACCAGTAGATGGAGGCTCTCTACCCCCTCTGTCTATATAACTCTGTCTTTCAAATAAATAAATAAATTTTAAAGGAAGCAGAAGAAAACAAACAACTTCAGAAAAAAAAATACTAGCAAGAAATTTGAATAGACACTTCATCAGACAAGATACATCCCTGGTAAATAAACTCAGCATCACTGGTCATTAGGCACATACAGATTAGCCTCATGCAATGCCACGACATACCTACTAGAACGGCCAAAATTCAAATGAGGGACAATAGCAAGTGCTGGCAAGAACACAGAGGAACTAGAACTCTGCACTCATGGCAAGAATGCAAAATGCTTCCGACACTGTGGGAAATCGTTAGTTTCTTCCAAGGTTAAACACACACTTACAATGTGATCCAGATTGCTACTCCTACACTTACTGGAGAGAAATGCAAACATGTATACACAAAGACTTGTACGTGGATACGTATGGCAGGCTTATTCCTAACCACCAAAAAATAGAAGCAATCAAAATGTCCATCAGTGGGTGAAAGGTTAACCAAACAGTGGTACACCCATACAATGGAACACTGCCTAGCCTACAGACAGGAACTTACCGCAGCCTGTAACGGCTCCTTACCTAGCAAAGTGAAAGAATCCAGGTGCAAAGGGGAGCCTGCCCTGGGATTCCAAGCCCCTGGAAGACACAGCACTCGCCAGCGGTAGCCTAGCATGGGGGGAGCAGCAGGGACAGAGGGGGGCGAGAGGGGCCATGGGCTGTCACCCAGTGGGGAGCCTGCACAGTGTCCCTCCAGCCAATGAAAGGTTAACCAAACAATGGCTCGCTCGTTTCCACTGCCAGAGCACCAGGGAACTCGTTAGGGTAGCACGAATGTACTCTATCTGGCTTGTGGTGGTGGTTAGGCAACCGTAAGCATCGGGCCAAACTCAAAAGGATGAATTTCATTTTATATAACTTAGGTCAGCAAACTCAAATGAGAAGCATCGCTTCATTTTAGCCATCTGGCATGCGTTGCTGGTGGGATCTGGACTGGGGCTTCCCTTCCCTTCTGAGCCTGGCAGCCCCCTCCCCAGGGCAGCAGTGGGCGTCCCCTCAGCCCAGCAGTCCACACTCTGGGACACAGCACAGTTGAGATGGCTCTAGCCAGTCGCTTTCCGTGGCTGCAGCGGTGCCAGCCACCATCAGTGACCAGCGTGCAGCCCTCGGCCCCCGGCTGCTCCCACTCAGGCTCCTACCTTCAGCAGTTTCTGCTCGTTTCCACTTTGAAACACCCACCAAGTATCCGCCAGGAAACCATTCAGCCGCACAGGCTGGACAAATGGGCGACCAGGAAATGCCATCCCTCCTGCCCTTGGCACGGGCCCTGGTCTCTCGCAGGGTCCTCTTGGCACCACCTCACTTGGCTGGAGGGACACTGTGCAGGCTCCCCACTGGGTGACAGCCATGGCCCCTCTCGCCCCCCTCCTTGGCCCCGTGCCACAACTCCTCACTCAGCTGCGCAGCCACGTAGAGTGTAGAGAAAGCAGCTTAGCCCTCGTAGCACGCTGAGCGTGGACTTCCAGTAGTTCCGCAGCGTGGTGCTCTATGGACATCATGGCAGGGTATTTGGGATTGTCCTCCACGCTGGGGTCTTGGGCATGACCCACACGTTCCGGGACACGTTTCAACGCTAGCTGGTCCTGTGCCCTTGTTGACTCCATGTTTGGTGCGTCCACGGGAACTCATGACACATCATCAATTATTATGCAGTTTTCAAAAGTGGCTGCTTGGTTGAATTAGACCAGAAAACCGTCTTTGGAGGCTTGCCGTGCATAAATAACCACCGTTTCCTGCCCAGCCTGCAGGGCCCTGCGCGGACTCGGGAGTTTGTGTTTTCCACTCCCTAATGCACCCACGAGGGACAGACCCAAGGTTCGTGCAGAAAACACTCCCCTGGTGTCGCTCCCCTTCTTCGTGGAGGAGCAACACAGGACCCTGCGCTGTTCTCTTGTCTGCTCGGCCCTCCCCGGGTTTGCTGCTGGTTCTTCCCGGGTTGGCTACTATCCCTTCCACCTCCATGGAAGGGCAGTTCCCCCCGGCCGCATTCCCCACTTCCGCAGGGGAGTGGCACACCGCCGGCCGGCTCTTCTCGGGGGCTGCACGGGTTCCCTTAGATGTTCCCCATAGATGTTCCTGGTGCATGCCGTCTCTCTCCTCCTTTATAGTCCTCCTCCGCCAATCCCAACTCGGCTGAGTACGCTGCTCTCCAATCAGGAGCAAGTCCTACAGTTAATTGGTTGAACTGGAGGCAGCTGTGCGGAAGCTGTTTACTTCTCTCCCAGCGCCATATTGTGGGAGAGCAGATGCACAGAATAAGTCCTAATTCGAGCAACTTAGTCTAGTCCGGGTTGCTCCCCACACCCTGGGAGTATTTGCGTGTGGCAGCAGTGTAAGCCCGGAGGAGACGGGTGGTTGTGCCTCTGCACCATTCGGGGGAGGAGGAACATTTTTAAAGCAAAAGACGTTGTCACCAGCCTGAGAAGCTGTTCTGCAGTCAGAGCCGCTGCAGCTCCTAACGGGAGCTGGACAGAGAGAAGCTGCCCCAGGCCGGCCCCTGGCACTCAAGAGGGGAGGAGCCCTGCCGTCCTAGCAGGATGAAAGTTTTCTCTAGGACAGCTGCAATGTCTGGATTCTGCTCGCGGCCTCAGAGATGGAGCCGGAGCCAGGCAGTGGGCTGGGCACAGGTGTGGCCCCCGAGGGGCGTGGCAGGCAGCAGGCTGGGCACAGGTGTGGCCCCTGAGGGGCGTGGCAGGGGTGGGCAGCAGGCTGGGCACAGGCGTGGCCCTTGAGGGGCGTGGCAGGCAGCAGGCTGGGCACAGGTGTGGCCCTCGAGGGGCGTGGCAGGGGTGGGCAGCAGGCTGGGCACAGGTGTGGCCCCCGAGGGGCGTGGCAGGCAGCAGGCTGGGCACAGGTGTGGCCCCCGAGGGGCGTGGCAGGGGTGGGCAGCAGGCCTAAATCTCAGGGAGTCGTGAACGCTCTCCCAGAAGGATGCATGGGCCGGGCACTCAGCCGCCTGGAGAACCTGGGAGACAGCCCCCACTGTGCCCACCAAGAGGATGCTCTGTCATGAGTGCCCCCGACTTCCGGGCCCGGGCACCACCGACTGGGAACCCCTGTAGTCCCTGTCTGGTTCTTTCTGGGCAGGACGCCTTCTCGGTGCCTGCAGCACCCTCACTTTCTTTCAGATTATTTATATTGAAACTCAGAGAGAGAGAGGAGGAGGAGGAGAGAGGGCGAGGGCGAGGGCGAGGGCGAGGGAGAGGGAGAGGGAGAGGGAGAGGGAGAGGGAGAGATCTTCCATCTACTGGTTCACTCCCCAGATGGCTGCGATGGCCAGGGCTGGGACAGGCTGGAGCCAGGAGCCAGGAGCATCTTCCAGGTCTCCCATGTGGGTGCAGGGGTCCAAGGACTTGGGCTATTTCCTACTGCTTTTCCCAGGTCATTAGCAGAGACCGGGATGCCGGCACTGCAGACGGAGGCTTAGCCTACCACGCCACAGAGCCAGGCCCTTATGGTGTCTTTTGGTGACGTCATTTCCCCTTGTGCCTGCTTGGATATCTAGCTGCTGTCTTCATCGTGACCCTGGGAGCCACACAGCCTTGATGCAGAATGCGTAGGCCACACCTTCGGGCTTTGAGGAAGAACACGCCATGTCGGCACAGTGACAAAGGCTAACAAGTCCCTTGTCAGGAAGGGCCTGAGCTAGGGGCTCGGTGACACGTGGCCTGTATTTAGTCCACAGTCCGTTTCTGCTCCTTTTAGCTTCCAAAAGTGGGGAAGAAAGGACCGGGCAGTAAAGCCGCACTGGGACAGCCACGCCTCCGCGCGGCCCGCGCTCCAAGGGCACGGTGCTCTGGGCTGCTTTGCTGCCGTAGTCACGGGTCTAATCACAGCACTGCCTCTCTCACCCACGCCTCAGCACAACACCCAAGGGTCCCGAAGGCATTCCCACTCTCACAAGAGCACCCACACCCTGCCCACATCCTCGCCCCCAGAGCTTCAGGTGTTCCCCACTCTGCCAGTCCCTCCCTGAACCCCCTCAGCTCTTCTGTACCCCACTCTGGAAGCAGCCATATTGACCCCCTTGTTTGTAGAGTTTTGCTCGTCTTGGCCTAGAGCTTCTAGCATATTCTGGGGGACCTCCAGCCGAACCCACCTGTCCACTGAGCTTCATGGACATCGGCCTGTGCTCCCCCCACACTCTATCATATTGGGTGCTGGCCCAAGGCGTCTGCCTCCACCCAATTTCTTGCAGGTCTCACGTCCTTGTCCTGAGCCCGACTCCCCCGGTCACTTTCAAGACCTGTTCTTGCCTCTGTGGTGCCAGGCCCCGCGGGGGAACCAGCCTCCCCTACTGGGCTGCCCTGGGCTTTCCTTGCTGAGGCCATGGGCTGAGAAGGGGCCATGCCCTGGGACCCTGGTGGCCTTGCTGCCTGGAACCTCACTCTGCCTCCACACCGTCACTCAGCGTACTGCCTTCCTCTCCTCCGACTTCACCCCGCTCTCCAGCCTCCCAGGCACTGAGCCTCCTGGCTAGTGGAGGCAGCAGTTTTACCCTCACTCCATACTGAGCCCATACTGAACCCACCCTTGTGTGTCCAAATCTCTGCTAGAAACTCAGCTAAAGTCAGGGCGCCCCCTGCAGGAGATTCCTGGTATAGCAGGCAGCTGTGCCGCAGCTGGTTCCTGGTTCCTGGTTCCTCCCACCCTGGTTGGAACTGAACAGGTAGAGGACACCACTCCCCACCAAAGAGGTAAGGGGACGGGGTCACTGGGCTTTGAAGTAACTGTTTCCTCCTTAGTCGCATCTCCGGCTGCTTCTCTTCCAGCACCGTGTTCCGTTCTTTGAAGGTTTCTGCTCACACCGTGCCCCGGCTACCGTAAGCCTGGGGCAGTGCACAACCCTGGGGACACAGGAGGCCTCAGGGGAGACTTCCTGGAGGGTGGAACCGGTTCCCCGTGAGTCAGGGAGGCCGAAGCCACAAGGCTGGGATTCACGGAACCCGGTGCCTGAATTAGAAGTGCGTCCTTCCTCCCGAGCCGGGCTGCCAGATAAAATACAGAGTGCCCGGTTAAATCTGAATTTCAGACAAACAACAAGTGACTTTTTGTGCAAGTATGGAGCCATGCATTTTCGGGAAGCTACTTGCGCTCAAAAACTGCTCACTGTTCATCTACAATGCAATCCAAGCCCAGCTGGACTGTGCGTCCTGGTTTCCCCCGCTATGGCTGGCAGCCCTCCCCGTCAGCAGTGCCAAGGTCACCTCGTTTTAGTTCCTCTGGGAGAGATCGTCCACCTGCCCCGGAGGCCCCAGATGGCCCCCAGAGCCAACTTGACCTTTGGAGGGTGCCCTCCCCCCAGCAGCCGAGGACATAAGCAGCTCTTTGTGGAGCCCGTGTGCTGCTCTGCTGTCCTGCGGCCAGGGCCATGTGCTCACTCCCACGGCCACAGCACAGAGCCAGCTGCGAGGTCTTTTCTGAAGCTGAATGTCACTGTCTTGCTCCAGCAAGGGGCAGCCGCATCCCTCAGGACTTTGAAAACGATTTTTTAAAAATTTTTATGGGGCCAGCATGGTGGCATAGTGGGTATAGTCTATGATGCTAGCATTCCATATGGGCACTGGTTCATGTCCTGGCTGCTCCACTTCCAATCCAGCTCCCCACTATAGCCTGAGATGGCAGTGGAAGATGGCCCAAGTGCTTGGGGCCCTGCACCCATGTGGGAGACTGGGAAGAGGCTCCTGCTCCTGGCTTTGGCCTGGTCCAGTTCTGGCTGTTGTGGACATCTGGGAATTACAACAGCGAATGGAAGATTCTCTCTCTCTCTCTCTCTAACTCTTTCAAAGTAAATAAGTAAATATTTTTAAAAAATGTGTATGGACAGGTTTAATTCTGTAATTATCACACAGTTATTCTTAAGTGTTGAAAATTAACTGAAATGTGATCCCTGTTAAACATAAGAGTGAGAATAAGAGAGGGAAGAGATGTATAATTTGGGACATGCTCAAGCTGACTTGCCCCAAATGGTAGAGTTAGAAACATACCAGGGGATTCCAATTCAATCCCATCAAGGTGGCATGTACCAATGCCATCTCACTATTCCAAGTGATCAATTTCAGTTCACAATTGATCATAATGAAAGGACTAAGAGTCAAAGGGAGCACATAAACAAGTCTAGTACCTGCTAACACTAACCGATAGAATAAATAAAGGGGAGAGTGATCCAACATGGGAAGTGAGATACTCAGCAGACTCATAGAATGGCAGATGTCCTAAATAGCACTCTGGCCTCAGAATCAGCCCTAAAGGCATTCGGATCTGGCTGAAAAGCCCATGAGAGTATTTCAGGCATGGAAAGCCAAGACACTCTGGCAAAAAGATCTCTGTGAGTGAGATCCCAGTGGAAAGAACAGGTCTTCAAAGAAGGAGGTACCTTTCTCTGAAGGGAGGAGAGAACCTCCACTTTGACTATGACCTTGTCTAAACAAGATAAGAATCGGAGAACTCAGAGGGCTTCCATAGCCTTGGAAACTCATGACTGGAGCATAGGGAGATTACTGATGCCATAGACAGGAGTGTCAATTTGTAAAGTCAACAACAGGAGTCACTGTGCACTTACTCCTCATGTAGGATCTCTGTCCTTAATGTGCTGTACATTGAGATTTAATGCTATAACGAGTACTCAAACAATATATTTCACTTTGTGTTTCTATAGGGGTGCAAACTGTTGAAATCTTTACTTAATGCATACTAAACTGATCTTCTGTAAAAAAAAAAAAAGAAAAAAGAAATAATCAATTCCCAACTTGACTCTCACTGGGATTAAACATGACAATAGGTCTGATCTGATTTCATCATCATTAAAAAAAAATCATCTATTATTTTTCACTTTATGTTTCTGTGTGGGAGCAAACTGTTGAAATCCTTACTTAATGTATACTAAGCTGATCTTCTGTAGATAAAGAGAATCGAAAATGAATCTTGATGTGAATGGAAGGGGAGAGGGGGTGGGAGAGGGGAGGGTTGTGGGTGGGAGGGACGGTATGGGGGGGAAGCCATTGTAATCCATAAGTTGTACTTTGGAAATTTATATTCATTAAATAAAAGTTAAAAAAAAATGTGTATGGACAGGCATCATGGTACATCAGGCTAAGGCACCCCTTGTGATGCCAGCATCCCACGTGAGTGTCAGTTCCAGAACTGGCTGCTCCACTTCTGATCCAGCTCCCTACTAATGCCCCTCAGAAAACAGCAGGGGTGACCCCAGTGCTCGGGCTTCTGCCAGCCGCACGGGAGACCCAGAGGGAGCTCCAGGCTCCTGGCTTCTGCCCTGGCCCAGCCCTGGCCATTTGTGGTCATCTGGGGAGTGAACCAGCAGGTGGAATATTGCAGGCTCTCCCTCTCTGTGTCACTCTGCCTGTCAAGTAAATCAATCAATGTTTTAAAAGATTTTTTTTTTACCAGAACGTTTTCTATGAGGGCCCAAGTGCTCACCTGACAGCTCTCACGGGTGCTGTTTGGGATCTGCAAGTCCCACAGAGCCACGTCTGACCCCACCAAAGAGGCACAGTGACAGCAGCGGCTCAAGGCAGCGCTTCAGTGACCGGAGACAGCCGTGCCCAGCCTGGCTTGCCAGCTTCTACCCGCTGATTCCATGACGCTGAGCCATCATGGAGGGTTGAAATCAGAGTTGACCACGGGACGAGCGATTGCTGCAGTGTTGATGGACTTGAGACGCCACATCCTGTATCCAAGTGCCCGGTTTGAGTCCCGGCTGCTCGGCTTCCCAACCAGCTTCCTGCCCATGCAGACGATGGCTCAAGTGCTTGGGCCTGTGCCACTCACACGGGAGACCTGCAGTAAATTCTGAGCTCTCGGCTTTGACGGGGCCTATCCCTGGCTGTCGTAGACATCTGGGGAGTGAATCAGCAAATGAAAGATCTCTGTCTCTGTGTCTCTCTGCCTTTAAAAAAAAATTAATAAAAACACGTAATTCACCGACACAGCATTTATAAACAGCAGTTCCCAGAAACTTCCGGATCTGTTCTGAGCTTTCAAGGCCATCTTTAAATAAATAGAGCAAGCAGGCTCGGAGTTCGCGCTGACTCCTGTGGCTTGGTGTCTACGTTACCGTAGCAGCCTCTGTTTTCCCCATCCGGCCCGTGAGCACGGTCACAGCCGGGATTGGGTTAAATGAGACCAACGCCGGTAAGAGTTACTGGCCAACGAATGGCGGTTATCAGCATTGTGGCAGGCAGAATAATGCCCCGGCTTCATCCCCAGGCCCTGCGGATGTGGGGTGTCACAAGGCAAAAGGGACAGTGGAGGCTGAGATTGGGAGATGATGCTGGGCTTCCTAGGGGGACCCACTCTGGTCACGCGAACCCGGAAAACTGTGGTCAGAGGAAGATGGGGAGGGAGAGAGGCCCAGAGGGACCCTGCAGGTCAAGGCGGGGCCGCGAGCCAAGGGCTGAGGGCAGCTTCTGGGGCCTGGCCCCGGCATCCCTGGAGAAAGACGCCACTCGCCGAGACTGCTCCCAGTCCAGGAAGACCCACATCCAGCTTGGGACCTGCAGAAATGTAAACTAGCAGATGTGGGCTGTTTTCAGCCACTCAGCGTGAGTGAGGGGCAAATCGAATCAGACTCACCGTCGGTAGGAGCGGGCTCTTCCTGCGGCAAACGCTTGTCTGAAGGAGGAAAACTCCTGGCACCGCGGCTGGGACTCTGCTGGCTCCAGAGAAGTCATGAAAGAACCGAGCGCTCACAAGAGAATTTTTAGAAATATTACAGGAAAGAACAGAATACTGAGCGCCAACGGCAGAGGTGTTTGCAGAGTAATTTCCAACTTAGATATCCCATAATAGGTGCCAGCTCAATGGCAACCACCCAGAAACCAGAAACCCGTGCCGTCAGAAGCATTGAAGCTGAATATTTAATAACATGGAATTTTCATGCTACGGAGTGAAGGAAGCTAAATGCACGCAGTTCTCCGTAGGGAGTAGGCGCATTGTTCTAAAGCAAAAAGCAGAGGAAAAGTGTGGGTGTATCGCATCTATATATCAAAAAGTCTCTGCAGGGAGTTACCCCTGAAACCCAGACCGCAGGGAGAAATAGCAGGAGCGTAGTCTTCGCATTGTTGCTTCCCCCGCATCGCAAGTGTGGCCACCATGATCTTGTAACGGAAGGAGACGTTCATCAGCAGGGACCAGGTGCTCCGACAAGGCCGATGGAAAGGGCGGGACCAGCCCCCACCCCAGAGGGGAGGAGTGTGCCAGGAGGCCCGTGGTTAGTCCATGCCCTGTGGCCGTGAGCTCGGTGCTTCATCGAGAGGTTTCTGCAGATCGCAGTTTCGCAGGTCTATGAGCCTGGCATCAGCATCTACCAGCGGTGGCGAGGGCCTCGTGGCAGCCGCATTGTGCTGCGGGAGTGTGTGTGAGACAGAGCTGTCACGTGGGGACTGGAAGCAGGAGATAGGGAGGGGCCAAGCTCCCTCTTCCAAAACCATCTGCTCTCCTGGGAACTGCCCTGGTCCTGGGAGGACCACCTTAATCCTTTCACCTCTCCAGGGTGGTGTCCCATGACCCAGTCACCTCCCACCGGCTGCATCTCCTAAAGGTCCCCCCGGGGGGCCAGCGTTGTGTAGGGCTGGCCCCCCTTCACTCCTGGTTTCCGAGGGTCCATGTGGCACCCCTGGGATGCTGTTATCCCTGGGAGCAGAGCTCAGTGGTACGAAGTCAAATCTCTATTCTGAAGATGCAGAATGCGTTGCTTCAACTTGAGTTCGGTGCCCCCGACAGGTACAACAACTTGTCTCCTCAGTGCAGGAAGGAGGGCGGGTCACCCCAGATGGCCCACCCCCACAATTGGGCCCCAGGGCGTCTGGGTGGGGCTGCTCTGGGTCACTACCCAACCCATGTCAGGTACTGGTCTGCTGCCACTCACCTGGCCCCGGGCTCAGCCACAGAGATTGCCACGGTTTGGATGCGGTTTGTTCCCACGAAGGCTCTTGTTGAAATCTGATTGCCAATATAGCAATGTTAGGAGAAGGCTTTTAAGAGAGATTAATGTCTCTCTCGGGACTGGGTTAGCTCTCACGGGAATGGACTCCTTGTGAGGATGGGTTGTTAGAAAGCGAGTTCAGCTTCCCCTTCCTCCATGTGGCCTCTCTCTGCCCCAGGCTGCAGCTCCAGCAACAGCCTGAGGTTGGTCGTGCCCACTAGACAAGGGCAGCCATGTTGGACATGGGGAGCCTCAGCAAAGCCTGCGCCTGGCTCATTCCACTCCCTGCTTCTAGAATACTGTGGAAAATGCATCCTGCTGTTAAATTGAGGGACAAATCAATCGCTCTTGCTTTAAAGCTTTTTAAAGCCTGATAATACCAATATCAGAATGTCCAGTGGATCTGTGTCTATTGTTCATTGTTCCCCCTTGTTCCAACTTTGTGATTTTTCATATCCAGCTATGATCGATCGAATGTCAGACATAGTATACGAGAATTTTAGAGAAGATCTGAGGCTGTGTGTGGGATCTTTCTGTGGATTTGCCTTTGCTTCTGGAAGGTGTGGGGGAAAGAATGATCCCTTAACTCAGCCCCGGAGATGGTTCGAAGCTGGGTGTCAGCACTAGTCCTAGGGTGTATCCAGGATGGCCGTCCCATCGATTCACCCTGGATTACGGGGTTTCTTGGGACATGGGGATTTTCAGTGGTAAATCAGGACAGCCCAGGACAAACAGGTCGCCCTTGGGAGCCTTTGGGCTCCAGATGAAAGCCCTGGGGCGCCTATCATGAGTACTCTTTTGCACATCCCCAGCCCTAAATTCTGTCCCCGTCCCATGATGCCAACAGCTCCGCCCACTTTGTCAGCTTCCCAGTCCCTCTGTGGTTATGGCTCAGCCTCTCAGCCACAGCGTGAGAATTGGCAAATGCCCAGGGGTAGACAGATAGGTGATAGATACAGATGATAGACAGCTCCAGATAGGTGATAGGTAGGAAGGGAGACAGGTGATACAGATGAGTACTAGGTAGGTAGATGATAGATACATCACAGATGATGATGGATGGCAGAGGCACCGCGTTCCAGGCTCGTCCTCTGCGTTTGTCATATCCCCAGGACTTGTCCAGGCAAGCCGTCACTGCCCAGGGCTACCCCTCCATCTTCAAGTAGCCGGTTTGTGCTCCTTTGTTCCTGGTGAAAGGGTTGCTCTGAAATAAGGTCACCAAACACTGGAGGAAGTAAAAATTGTTTTGCGTGTTTTTGACGCTTTGGCTAGCATTGCCTGCGTGCCCTCTAGAAAGGCTGTCGGCATCTCGGCTGTTCCTTGTGGCAAGAAAGTCTGTTTCTCAACGTAGCACCAACACCAGGTGCGCTGTCCACACCTGATGCGGCCAGTGTGTCCCCGATGCGTGTGTTGGAACTTCATCCCAGTACACCAGTGTTGGGAGGAGGAGCCGGAGAAGAGGCGATGAGTGTTCCCATCACAGGGGTGAGTGGCTTATCTCAAGAGCAGGCTGCTGTGAAGGTGAGTCGAGCCCCTGTGCCTTTGTAACCATACGCAAACGATGCTAACTACTGAACCGGAAAGTTGATGCTCCGGGGCTGGGCTGCTGGCTGTCCGCGTGCCCACGTCCTGAGGGACAAACTGTCCTGCGCCTTATCTCCGCTACTTTTGCAGAGCAGGAGGACCTGCTCAGGCAGATCTACTGTCTCCATCCGTGGCCCTCAGGGACCACAATGAAGCCGAAAAGCTGCCACAGGAGAGCCCGGTGCTGTGGTGTAGAAGGTTAAACACCCAGTCCTGGCTGGAGTCCTGGCTGCTCCACTTCCAATCCAGCTCTCTGCTACGGCCTGGGAAAGCAGTAGAAGATGGCCCAAGTCCTTGGGCCCCTGCACCCACGTGGGAGACCCAGAAGAAGCTCCTGGCTTCAGATCAGCTCACGCAGCTGTTGCGGCCATTTGGGGAGTGAAGCAGCAGGTGGAAGACCTCTCTCTCTGTCTCTCCCTCTCTCTGTCTGTAACTATGCCTCTCAAGGAGATAAATAAATCTTTAAAAAAGAAAAGAAAAGCAACCACTGCCACTCATCTAAGGACCAGCTCAGTGCCTGACACTCGTGAAGTGCCGCACCAACACCCCCTTCCACATAGCCCTCTTTAAGAACCCCTAAGTGCCCCCATCCCGCGGAGAGGTGGTCCTGAGACCCTGAGGTTGGCCAGCTCCCTCCTGTCCAGAGAGCAAATGTTCTCTCCTCCACCCGAGACCTAGTCCCTGATATCCTGCTTTGGCGCAGGGACAGGGAGCGCTCTCTCTGCCACGCTCTCCCTGCCCCTCACCCACTGGGTGCTCTCCCTCACGTTACGCTGCAGCAAGAGGCCCCTCGCCAGATGTGGCCGCTCCGGTTTGAACTGCCCAACCTCTGGAACTGTACAAAACAAACCCCTGTTCTGTACGGAGTCCCAGCCTGTGAACTCCCGGTATGGTAACACAGCGCGGACCGAGCCAACACCAGCCACTACCTTTGCCACTTTCAGAACGGATGGAGCTTTATTCTTACCTGTCTCTGCCTGCCCTGGGAAGGCGGAGACTTGTGCCACGTGCTTATGGGCATTTGCACTGACTCTGCAGATTGTCCTTAGCGCACACACCACACGGGCCCTCCGCACTGAACATACAGCTCAGATGGGCAGAAACAGGACGGCAGGCTGCTGGTGACGAGAGGGCGGCAGTGAGGGCGACTCTCACGCCCTGCGGAGAAGGCAGAGGCTGTGGCGGCCACCTCCGCCCCTCTCAGACTCCGGCGCTGCGGGCCAGGCCACGGTTCTGACCATCACTGCCTCCCGTGCCACGCAGCCCAGCTGGGACGCGCGGTCCCAGAAGCCGCTCTCTCGCCGCCCGGGGCGCACGGGGCATGCGCTGGCAGTGTCTTCTTGAGCGCAGTGAGTTTGCGCCTGGGCTCGTGGCAGGTGTTTGCTTTCTAAATAACTCCCCAGGTGTGCGCCAGAGCAGCTGCACTTGGGCGTTTAGTTGGGAGATCTTCAAAATCGGAGAGCTCAGAGGCCTCTTAGCAGAGGAGGGGGAGAAAGGAACCCTTCCATTCTCTCCAATCCCCCGGCAGTTCTCTTGGGGAGCCTTCGCGGTGACAAAGGCCGCTGTTGAGGGGGGAGGGGGCAGGTCTGGGCATCCCACAATGGCAGGCTCAAAGGGGGATTTTCACAGGTAATTGCCCTCCCCACCCCCTCCCAGGTAGCCCCTCTACCTTTGTCCCATAAACAGGTAATTGAGAGTTCCTGCCTGCATACTGCAGTCTCTGTGGACGAGAACACAAAGACCAGCTTCCCACCGGCTCTCAATGGGCTTTTATAGCGGGGACTCCCAGGTACAAGGCTTTTTTTCAAAGGCTTTATGCAGCAGTTAATGGCTGCAAGCAAATACCCAGCCTCAGATCCTGACCCTGTGCCAAATTCTTCAGTGCTGGGGACACTCACAGCAGTGTTTGTTCTCGGAAGCTGCTGGAAACAGGCGGTATTTTACGCCCATAAATAACCGTTTTTCTATCCTTGGGGGAGGGGCACAGGTGAGCCACAGCAAGATTTTTTTTTTTTTTTAATGAAGAAGAACAGCAAACGTATTATGCCTCAAGAAATTTCCAAGGATGTCCCATACAGTCCTTGCAGGAAATACCCGGTATTTTCCTGACTCTGGTGCCAATTTCCTTGCTTTTTCTCTTAATGAATGAGACTTGCAGCAATCCCGTGTTCGCCTTCGTCTCTTGAACATTTTTTCCACATTGTTGTTTGGAGCTGGCCCTCTCCACAGAGTCCTATCCACGTACACACGTGGCCGCTGGGCTTGGCATCCAGACCGTCGTGGTCGGCAGTGGGGCACTGGGGACAGAGGCTGGGTAACGGGTGGGGCAGCTGAGTCCCCCGGAGCCGTGAGCGGGAGGCATGGCACGGGTGCGAGGAGGGAGGCTGGGACCCCCAGGGACGGCTGTGCAGCAAAGCTCTGCCCTGACCTCAGAAGCACTGGCAGGCCTGGGGGAGGCGGCACAGGGAGGAAGCCGTGGGTCCCCGGGGGCTGCCAGTTTAGTATTAACTGAGAAAGTCCTCGGGAGCCCTCCTGGCTTTGCACGCCGCTGCTGTGGGAAATGCGCCCTGAGTGCCTTCCCAGCTCCAGGGATGAGGGCGTGAACCGGGCTCTCGGGGCTCCAGGTCTCAGGTAGCATCTTTGTCCCTTGCTGTGGTCTCCAGCTGGGAGCAAAGTCCACTCAGGACCCCATGCAAACAGAAAGGCTACTTGCTATGACCTCTAGAGCTCTCCTGAGTAGAATAAGACATGTTGGGGCCGGCGCTGTGGTACAGAAGGTTAAGCCTCCACCTGCAGTGCCGGCATGCCATATGGGCGCTGGTTCAAGTCCCGGCTGCTCCACTTCCAATCCAGCTCTCTGCTAATGCACCTGGGAAAGCAGTGGAGAATGGCCCAAGTGCTTGGGTCCCTGCATCCACGTGGGAGACCTAGAAGAAGCTCCTGGCTTTGGCCTGGTCCAGCCCCAGCCATTGTGGCCATTTGGGGAATGAAGCAATGAATAGAAGCTCGCTCTCTCTCTCTCTCTCTCTCTCTCTCTCTGTATTTCTGCCTTTCAAATAAATAAGTCTTAAAAAGGAAAAATAAGACTCGTCAGCAGCTTGGGGTCTTGGCTGGGTGCACGGGGCCCGGGGCCGGCCTGCTGGGTCCCTGGCCTCCCTGCGCTAACCAAGTCCCTCGCCTTCCCCGGCCTCCAATTCCTCACCTGTGAAAGGACAGCGTGGGCTCAGTACGTGGTGGCTGAGCTGCTGCCCTGGGACAGGAGCAGAGCCCTCGGAGCGTCCGAGGCAGGGGGCCGGGCTGTGCAGGAGGTGGAAGAGAGGCCCTGGGGAGGCTGGCCCAACACAGGAGCAGGCGCCCGGGCAGAGCCAGTCCTTCCTGCCTGGCTGGTTCCAGAGCCCTACTCAGGCCCAGCCCTGCCTGGGAGGGGCAAGGCTGACCCCTGACACCTTTCGCTCTTGTGCATGGAACCTTCCAGAACCCACTCTGAAAGCCTTTCGGTCACTTGCCCCCCCCCCCAGCTCTGTCTGTGGCAGACCTGGGGCCTCCTGTGCAGGGCCAGGACCTTGGTCCCGAGCTGGGAGGCTGGGAGGCAGGGGTGCAGGCGTCCACACCACTGCTCCTTGAGGTCAGATCTGTGTCCTTGAAGGACCCCTCCCAACGCACCCCAGATGGAGGCCCCACATCCTGCCCCATCGCTGGTTTCGCTTTCTGCCCTTTTAGTTATCCCGGTCAACCAGAGTCTGAAATAGTGCATGGAATATTCCAGAAGAAACAATTTACGGATTTGCAAAGTAGCTTCTGCTGCAGTGTATTGCTATAGCTGCCGTATGTTATTATTAGTTACTGTTAGCTTCTTACTGTGTCCAGTGTATAAATGAAACTGTGCCCTAGGTGTGTGTATGGGGCAACCAGGACATTCGAGCACAGGTGGGAGACCGCGGTTTCAGGCATCCTCCGGGGGTCTTGGGACAATGTCTCCTCCGTAGGTAACGGGCTGCTGTAGTCCTTGGCCTGCGCACTGGAAAGACTGTGGCCACCCCGAGGGGACACAGGGCGGTGCCTGGGAACCACCCCTGCCTCCCCCTCCCCGCCCACACACACCCCTGCCCGTCCTGGCTACAGACAGCAGCCACCAAAACAGCTACTGGGCCAGGTTCCACTCCTCAGCCCAGGATGTGGTTTGAGGTGCTGGGCAGGGCAGGGCAGGGGAAGAGCGGGGAGACGAGAATGGGGGACAGGGGCACACAGGAGGGCCTGGGCCATGTGTGGGGACAGCAGTGGTGATGGGAACCCCCGGGCTCTCCCTGCACCCCTGGGGGTATGGCTGCGAGGTCTTCTCGCGTGGCTGCTTGGAGCTCACTCTGTTGTGTCAGAGCTCAGGGGGCCAGGAGGGACAGTGAGGGTCCCAGGAGAAGTAAGAAGGGGACCTGCAGCTGTGCAGGGGCAGGCGGAGGCCCAGGTGAGCCAGAGCCAGGCAGCATGGACGTAGGCAGGCCTCATCTCTCCACGGTCATCAGTGGGGACCCCAGTATGTGCCGACAGGGAGGAGAGAATCCAAGAGCGAGGTGTTGACCCCACCAGGAGCTCAGGGTCCCAGCCGCGCCCACTGGAGGGGCTGGCAGTTTCCACAGGTGCCTGCCTTGGCATGGATCCCCGCCCCCTGGGGAGAAGCTTTGAGGCCCCTGGGGGTCCTGGTGGTCTCTCTGAGCCAGGGGAGATGCCCTTTCCGCAGACTGCTCCCCTTCCTGTCTCCCCCAGGGCCCCAGGGTGCCCTGGGACATGGGACTCCGTGATGGCTGGGTGGTTGCCAGGTTCCCCTCAGCTGCCCCCAGAGCCCTCCGCGCCAGCAGCCCTAACCAGCCGGGTGCCCTCCGGCTCCCCGGTCCCTGGGCCAGGCCGCTAGAACCGGACGGCCAGCACTGGCTCCGGGCTCACAGCCAGCGCCAGCTCCCGGCTCTTCCCTGCTGAGCCCCAGCAGGCTGTGCCTGGCCCCGCCTGGCCCTCCCTCCCAGCTCCCTGCCCCTGCTGCGTGGCCTCCGACTCCCGGCAGCAGCCTTGGCCGCCTTCCCCCTTCTCTTTTCTGTTGTCTGTTTTTGTTTTCATTTTTTTAAGAGAGAGAGAGAGAGAAAAAATGCTCCTGTTTGATGGTTTACTCCTCAACCGCTCACAGCATCCCTGGTGGAACCAGCAACTTACACCTAGTGCGTGTATCAAGTGTGAAGCACCTGGTGCATCATACCAGGTGTGTCATATTTAGTGCACAGTGCCAGGTATGTAGTACCAAGTGTGTAGTACTGAGTACTTTGTACCCAGTACATCATACCTAGTACACAGTACCAAGTATGTAGTACCAAGTCTGTAGTACTGAGTACTTTGTACCAAGTACATCACACCTAGCGCACAGTGCCAGGTATGTAGTACCTAGTGCACAGTACTGGATAGGTTGTACCTAGTGCAGAGTACCAAGTGCACTGTACCAGGTGTGTAGCTCAAGAACCCCAAACACCTTGAAATGGTTCAGGTTCTTTAAAATCCAGACTTTGTTAAACAATGAAGGGCAGAGTGGACAGGGAAGAAGGGCTCAAGTCTTTCTGCTGCAAGCTGGGTCCTCAGCAAAGAGGCCTCCCTCGGGGACTTTCATGAGCAGCTGTTTTGGTCCTTGTGGGTTGGAAATGGTGGGGTGTTCTTGGGAGGGTTAGGAACCAGGCAGCAGGGACAGGAATAAGAAAGGGGACATCTGAGATCCTGAGATCCTGCCCTGGTTTAGGGAAAAAACGTGCTGGGCGTCCACCCGCCTCCCAGCCCCTCCAGAGCTCGCGTGTCGTGGAGCTGCCACCGACCACGCTATTTTGTGTTGAGGTCTGTGGTCTGAAAGGCTTACGGGTGTGGGTGCTTGTGGGGATCTTTTGATACTGCTCTTGGATGCAGCGTTCAAGGCTACGACCCTTAATTTGGCTTTTGCCGGGTGTTTGGACCGAAAGTCTCGCTAGAAGTGCGTCGCTGGCCGTCAGGAGTCCCCTCTGCACGTAGCTGCAATGCACCCACCTCGCCTGCACCAGGGCTGCCCGAGGTCCAACAGGCGCAGGTGCGGGCGCTGCCGGCCGCAGGCTGCGCACAGTGGCACGCCCCCGTGGAGCTCACAGTGCCCCACTCCCCACTCCCCCAGACTTGCCCAGGGCCAGGCCCCCACCACGGCACACGCTGACCTGCACAGGGAACTTGAATACACTCTGCAGTCCTGTGTCCATGCAGAAATTCATTCATTCATAGTTTTAAGCCCTACTTTTATAGCATGAATAATACCAGTTTATTATAGAAACATTAGGAGTGTGGAAATGTGTACACACATGCACACACATGCATATATACCCATGCATGCACACACACACACCTGCTCACACACATCCACATGTACACACACGCATGCACACACATACACTCACATCCTATACACTCGCACACACACGTACACACACGCATGCACACACATACACCTGCTCACACACATCCACACGTACACACACACATGCACACACATACACCTGCTGACACACACATCCACATGTGCACACACGCATGCACACACATACACTCACATCATATACACTTGCACACACATCCACACGTACACACACGCATGCACACACATACACTCACATCCTATACACTCGCACACACACGCACATACATGCATGCACTCACATACACTCACATCATATACACTTGCACACATATCCACACGTACACACACACATGCACACACATACACTCTCATCATATACACTCGCACACACACACATACATGCATGCACTCACATATACACTTGCACACATATACACACGCATGTGCACACGCGTACACGCACACGCATATGCACCCAACTTTTGTCAGCCTGTTTCCCATGCCCGTCTTCACTTTCAGTGGCTGCATGACCCGCAGGTGTGTGGACATTTGTAGTTTATTTAATCAATAACCGGGGCTGGAGCTGTGGGGATTTGCCAGTCTCCACTAGGGAAACGTGAGTGCGCCTGACCAGATGCCCTGTTACCATCACCGGCTGTGTGAACACGCTTGGCGCCTTCACCCCCGACCTGGACTCCCTGGGGACCACAGTGGGGGCAAGCTGCTGAGCCGACAGCGCTGGGGAAGGCGTGCCAAGGGCCCCCCCCCGACCAGGGCAGCACAGACTGGCCATTTGGGGCTGGGGAGCCATGTGAGGGGTTTCTTTCTCTCATGGCCACCGCTTTAGCGCCTACCAAGCGTGAGCCCCCCTTTCTAGGGGCTGAGTGCGCACGGTCGCTGTCCCCTGCTGTCCCCATTCTGCTCTGCTCCCCCCGGCCTCTGCCTTCTCACCGTGCACGGTGGCTCTGCCACCTGTCTGCACCCCTTTCAGAGTGCGCCCAGTGTAACGGAGCCTGTACCCTGGTGGCAGTGGCTGGCTTGCTTTCTACGCTGCCTGTGTCTGGAGCCCTAAGGATGTCATCCTCTATGCCCACAATTATGCAAGAAGACGAAAGGGAGGGGAGGGGAGGGGGGAGGAGGGGCGGGGGCCGTGGTCCCGGCTCGCCAGGAGGGGCACGTGGGTGGGTGTGTGGGGTCATATATCACCATGCTGGGTTTACAAATAAAGACACCAGAGGCCCCAGGGGCTCCAACACAGGATGCAGACGCTCTGTCTGCAACTTGTGTTTTTTTTCTAAGGAAAATTAAATTCCAAAAATGTTTGCACTGCCTTAAAAAAAAAAAAAAAAGCTGCTCCTCACGTCTCCACTTTTAGCCACATTCCTCATCTGTATGTTGAGTTGGACTCCCGTTGTAAAGGTTTAAATAGGAGCGGAAGCGCTCCAACCACAGCCGAAGCCAAGATCGGAGAGACGCTGGAGAGCGCCGGCTGAGCGGGACGGGAGAGCGGCGCCGAGGAGGCCCCTCCACCTCCAGTGCCGGCAGGGCCGCCCTGGGAGCCCCGGCAGCTCCCCTGGCTACCGCAGGGCGGCGGGGGTGGAGGGCACAGACCAAGGGGTGCTGTCTTTGGGGCACTGGCAGGGCCAGCGCTAGAGGGAAGCCCGAAGACGGCCCCAGGACGGGACAGGAAGGCCTCCCTCGCTGGCCAGGGGAGCCCACGAGGCAGCAGCTGGCAGGCAGGACTGAATCTGGCCCCCGCAGATTTGGCACAGTGATCAGTTGATCCCAGGGACCTTCTGGGGACAGGAGTAGCAGCAGGGGAAATGCCTTTGCGATGCCTTCAGGAGCCGCCAGCCTGCCGCGGGGGGGCGGGCACTGCCTGCTCACGGAGCCACTGTCCCTCAGGGAGCCTGATAGACAACAGGACCACAGTGCCGGGGGACAGGTCCCACGGTCCCTGTGCCACCTGATACAGAGCAGGGCCACAGGGCCATGGTCCCTCTGCCACTTGCCATGCTGCCTGGTCATTGTCTCACTGTCCCCTGCCGGGCATGGAGAAGCCACATCCCAGCAGGGGACACCTCCATATGAGCGCAGTGGTGGCTCCGTCCTTGGCTTGGCACAGGAGTGATTTGTGAACTTGTGAGCTCCCAGAGTGGTCCCAGGGGTGCAGTCAACCCGGGCCTCCAGCTTTTGGACCAACCTGGCCCTCCCGAGGCTGCCCTGTCCTTGCCACAATTCCTTGTTGCACGAGGCTCGGCCAGGGGCATCGTCACCCCGTGGACACCGAGAGTGTGCAGTCGCTCAGGTGAGCTTGCGGCTCCTGATGCAGGGAAGCTGTGCGTGCCCTCCATGACCTCTGGGAAAGGAAAGGGAGAAAGCCCTGCGTTATTCTGCACCCCAGACTTGCTGACCTGTTCTGGCCACTGTGACTGACAGCAGGAGGGCAGGAGCACCTGCTGCCGGCTCTCGATTGCCGTGTGTGATTTGGGGACACTTGAGGTCATCAGAATGTACAAGAGGAAGGAGGGGTTCGGGAGGGCAGGGCTTGCAGTGCCTGACCTGGGTACAGCTGCTGGACATTGAGCATCACTCCGAGTTGGCCAGGGTTGCATTGAGAGCACCGTGGGGACAGGAGGCGGCCCCCAGACTGTGCAACCAGGGTCACACCCTGGAGCTGTGCCTGTCAAAGCAAGCCAGTGAATCACAGGAAGACAAATGCATTAAAAGAGATCAAGTGACCAGTGGGTGACTGGCTGCAGAATCACTCTGGGGAAATGGCCAGGACCCCAGAGGTGCTGACCCCAGAATGTGTGGCCGGGGCATGGTCTGTGCTGCTGTGGGCACCTGCCGGCCCCTGCCTGGCCGCTGCGGAGTGGAAGGTGAACCTGAAGCCGCTGTGCTTGCTGGGGTGAGGATTTCTCCCTGCACGGTGAGGATGAGATATTCTGGACCCTTTAGGGTCCTGGTGCGGGTCCAGTGCTGGACACTGGATTCGCCCACTTGATAAGAACACAATGGCGCAGCCTGCGGGGCTGGAAGGCAGAGAGGTTAGTTTGGCTCCTGATTCTGGAGGTGCAGTCTGCTGGGGGTCTTCTTGCTGCCAGAGGCCCGAGGTGGCCCCAGGCACCACGTGGCCAGGGACTGGGGCGCGTGTGCCCGACTGTGTTTGTGTGTCCTTCCCTCTGCTTTTGAAGCCATCAGAATTCCGCATGAGCCCTGCTACCTGATGGCTTTATCAGCCCTATTACAGCCCAAGGGCCCCAGCGCTGACACCGTGGGGGATCACGTTTCCGCCCTCTTCCATCTCGCAGTGGGGTTTGAACTCCAACGTGAGCCTGTGAGGAGACAAAGCCCAGGTGAACCGCAGCAACAGCCATGACAGCGGCCCGTGAGAATGCCCGAGGGACCGCCCTGGGGGCTCTCGAACACTCACATTCGCTGTGACTCCTGCAGGTGCTCCTACCTGTGCCCACTCTTCACAACGGTGCTGCAGACTCAGAGGCCGAGGGCTACTGCGGTGGGGCCGGCGCCGCGGTGCAGTGGGTGAGGCCGCTGCCTGCAGTGCCGGCATCCCATTTGGGTGCCGTCGAGACCCAGCTGTTCCACTTCCAATCCAGCTCTCTGCTGTGGCCTGGGAAAGCAGTGGAAGATGGCCCTAGTGCTTGGGCCCCTGCACCCGCATGGGAGACCTGGAAGAAGCTCCTGGCTCCTGGCTTTGGATCGGCGCAGCTCCAGCCATTGTGGCCAATTGGGGAGTGAACCATCGGATGGAAGACGTCTCTCTCTCTCTGTCTTTCTGCCTCTGCCTCTCTGTAACTCTGCCTTTCATATAAGTGAATCAATCTTAAAAAAAAAAAACTGCTATTGAAATATTTAAGATGGATAAACTTAAAAAAAAGGGACTACTCTGGTACCCGAAGCATCCTGGTGCCCAGTGTAATATAAAAACGCATTTATGCTGCACAACCCAGGGCTGAACATCTGCCCAAGCATTGGCTCTAACAAACTGAAACTTACTTTCACAAGGGCCAGGTGCTTGTACAGGTTTCTGAGGGCAGGAATCCCTGCTCAGCATTCCATCCTTTATAATAAATGGCCAGGTGTGCAAACAACGGTTTGGAGAGTGGTCAGTGGGTCAGGGTCACCCATAGCGTGGGCAGGCCATTCCAGGAAGAGGCCAGGGTTATGGGTTTGGGTTGGGCAGCTTCGCAGTCAACGCCCTGGAGGGTGCAATAAAAAGCAGGCTTCTCGGCCTCACGTGAGACAGCATCGGAATTCAAGGTCGCAGCGTTGCTGGTCCTGACCTGGGATCTCACACCCAGTGCAGCCCCAAGCGTCTCTTGTGTGGCCCCAGGAGGCCTCTGGGGGACGGTGTTGAGGATGATGGGATGGCTGGGAGTAGGCTCTGGGCAGTAAGGCCTAAAGTATGTGCATTTGGCCTTGGCCCTGGCCCGGGATGAATGTTGTTGTTAAAAGACTCCTGCACTAGTGCCTCTGAAAATAGGCTAGCCTGTCACCCCTGGGCGATGGTCCAGCCTGGCACCCCAGAGCTGGAAGACCACCAGGCAGGCTCGTGGTTTCTGCATGGGTTAGAGTCCTGCCCGGGAGCACCTGCCTCGGTTTCTCAGAATGTCTTCTAGGGGGACAGCCCAGCCAGGGGCCATGGGGAGCAGCTGCCTGAGTGAGGAGCCAGCCGGTCAGCGGCCACCGCCCAGGCTCAGCTGCAGGGCTGGGTTTCCTGCAAACCGCGAGCCTGGAGCAGGGCAGCTGACCCCGAGCTGCATGTTTACAGCTTTCTCTGCACCCCAGGGACAGCCGTGGCCCCCCCACCCTGTGGCCTGGCAGAGGCGTGGGCCCCACTCCAGCTGCGGGAGGCCGGGAGCCGAGCAGCGGGGCGTCCCCGGGGGCGCCACACAGCTTTGAGCACTCTGGGTGTTTTGTTGGCCTCGCTGGTATAAACACTTGTTTTTCCTGCGACCGATGGGCTCGGCGTAAATATTAACAAAGAGCAGCCTCCACGCACAGGGCGTCTGCTTTAAATGTGTAAGTAATTGCTGATTCCGGCCCAGAGCCACTCGGCTGGAAGGAAGCCACAGCCGCTCCTGCCCCGCTGGTTAGAGTTGAGGGAAAGGCCCAGCATCTCCGCTCCCTTTCCCCTGCCTCTCCCATCGGTCTCCATATCGCCCCCTTCAGCGTAGTGGATCACACAGAAGTGTGAACAGGGGCCTCTCCCGCCTCCCGGCACACGGAGGGGCACGTTCAGTCCCAGGCTTGTCTGCCCTGGTGGGATGCCCCGGGAGCAGGTGGCTCTCTTACACCCACACCTGCTCACAAAGCTCAGAGAAAGAGCTCCCTTGGCAGCGGAACCCCACAAGGCCGGGCGGGCTCAGCCCAGCGCAGGTGCTCAGCGGCCGCCCCCAAGCAGGATGGGCGGAGCAAGTGATACTGATTTGCTTATTAATATTTCCCGAAATTAGCAAGCTGTGTGGGTGCTTGCCACGTATCCAGAGAAGAATTCTGAATTTGGGCTCACATAGACCAGGCAGCATGGTAAGTTTTTAAGCTTTTTATTGAGTGAGAGAAATGCATGGGAGAGTGAGGGCTTTAATCTAAGGCTGAAAGAAAAGTCCGGAAATTAAGCTGGAGTCCATAATGAGCAGAGAGCAGGCCTAGAGCCACATGCAGCGAGCATTTGGTTAAGAGCAGTTACAAGCAGCTTAGCACGGGCAGCAAAGCGAAGGCAGAGAGCGAGGGCCAGAGGACGCGGTGGCCCGAAGGCGCGGGGCA
Organism: Oryctolagus cuniculus; assembly: GCF_051225735.1. Classification (NCBI taxonomy): domain Eukaryota; kingdom Metazoa; phylum Chordata; class Mammalia; order Lagomorpha; family Leporidae; genus Oryctolagus; species Oryctolagus cuniculus. Next base: position 10,715,581 of record NC_142878.1, on the reverse strand, counting down.
GCAAGGGCAACCAAGGTCCATAATGGTGGAAAAGGGCAAAGGGGGAAAAAAAGGGACAAAGGGGCTGGACCTGCCATGTTTCAGGTCTTTTGTCCACTTCCAAAGGGGCGTGGTCATGTAGCCTGATTGGCAGGTGGGCATGCAGGCGGGGCCAGGTAGGGGTCTTCCAGCTCACAAATCTAATCAATTGTTGTCCTCTCTGCCTGCCTACATCACAAGGGGCTGACTTGACTTGACAACCTGCCACTTAAAACCTCCCTCCTGGGTGACCCGTGGGGTGGGGTGGGGCACAGCCGCAGTTCGTGCAGAGGGAGGGGCAGGCTCTCCCTCCCACCCACGCCTTTCCCTTCCTGCGGGAGCCTCAGCAAGGTCTCATGTGCACGCACAGGATTATCTTCCTCCAGTCTGAGCCGGAGATTTCTAGCCTGGCTTTGTGAGGCTCCAAGATAATTATGCATATCCTAAGAGCTATTGAGAGCATCTCAAAACTAAACTAATTTAAAGTCACTTTAGTTTATCTCAAGAGCTACTGTGAAGCTCTCAGAATAAAATCATCTCCAATTCACTTTAATTTTTAAAAGACATATTCTTTTTAAAAAAAAAATTTTTTTTAACCAGGGAGAAGAGGTGGTGGGTGCAAGATTGCAGTTCCCGTGTGGGCCAGGTGGGGCGCTGCGTGCGGTCTGGGCAGCTTCCTGGGGGAGGTGTGGCCCAGCTCGCACCCCCAGCCGGGACTCCTGGGCCCCAGCCGCACAGCCTCTGGTTCCTAAGTGGGGGAATAGTGTTGTGAGAGAGTCGACTGTGGCCCTGTCAGTGAAACACGGGGCCTGCACACAGCGAGCCAGCAGCAGTCTGCGGAGACCAGGAAAGCCTCCTAGGTGCGCAGAGATGTCGGCGGTGGGAGAAGAGGGGCTTCGCGCCTGCTGGCCTGGGAAGGGGTCCTTAGCGGGGGAAAGGTCTGGAAGAACCAGCTCAGTGATGCCCGGAGAGCAGACAGGTGAGGGCTGAGGAGAAAGAGAGACAGCGCCCGCCGCTCAGAACATCGCCAGCAGAGGCTGGGAGTGGGGGCGCCGGCTCCCTCCGGAACCCCAGGGGGCACAGGCGGTGGGTGAGCTGCAGAGGCGGCCGGACTCCCAGCAGGTCCTCTCTTGCTCCCCGCCAGCCTCGGCACCCCTCCCCCCACCAGGAAAGGCTCTGGTGGAGAGAGATTGCACAAACCTCCCGAGAAGGGCGGGCTTCCAACGTGGGTAGAGCTGTTCTAAAGAAATGGCTCAAAATACGCTCCCAGGCCGGCAGCAGCACCCGGAACCTCCCGGAGGACCTGTGTCGATGAGGACGGATCGGTCCAGCCCGCAGGGCTCCTGGTCCAGAAAGCGCGGCTGGGCCTAAGAATCGCATTTCTCACACAGTCCCGGGGAACTCTGGACTCCCATCCCCCGGGGATTTCGTCTCACTTGGTTCTGCGTGTGGCCCGGGAATCGGGATTTTCAGCAGTCTGCCAGGCCCAGCCAGGACGGAGGAACCACGGGCGCAGAGCAAGGCCTTTCTCATTCGGCGTGCACCGGCCTTCTCCCCCTGCTCATCCCCAAACCACGCTCCCAGTCTGCATGCTCCCTGTCACCGTCCCCACTCACGGAGGGGTCCTGGGGGGGTCTATTCCAACCACAGGCACACAGCACACAGGACACCCAGAGCACTCGGCCTGGGGCGTCACTCTCGGCAGGGAGGGACCAAGAGACAGCAGACGATGGGAGACAAACACCAAGGATGTGAACAACCAACCCTTAGGGAAAGCCTAGTCCAGTGTCGGAAGAGGATTCCTCCTGGGTTCAACAGTATCTTCAGAGGGTTATGGGAAGTTTTTAAATCTATAAAACAAAAACTGGGTACTATGAAGAAGAAACAATTAGCTCATAAGGAAGCTTAGTAATTAAAAATATGATTGCTTAAATATTCAAAAAAAGTAAGTAAACATTCAGAAATTGTTCACACACTAAAGCCGGGAAGTATCCCAGAGCACAGAGTGAAAAGGAGAGAGAGACTGAAAGCAGGAGGGGAAAACAGGCATAGTGAATCAATCAGGATGCTCGGCATAGTAAATCAGGGTGCTCGGCGTTTGATTTACCACCGTTCCAGAGCGAGCAGAAATCATCTAAGATGCAATCGAAGACAAATCCTCTGGCTGCAAAAGCTACCCTGTGCCACTGTAGGTCGACAATGAAGCGTCCATGTGGAGAGCATTTGGCCTGGTGCTAAAGACGCCAGCTGGGCCTGAGGTCCCACCCTGGACCTGGGCTCCGTGCCCAGCTGTGGTTCCCAGCGCCAGCCTCCAAGCACATCAGCGCCCAGTCAGGAAAACCGAAACTCCAGACAATTCAAGCAGAGGGTTTATTTTATTTTATTTTTATTTATTTGACAGGTAGAGTTACAGGCAGTGAGAGAGAGAGAGAAAGGTTTTCCTTCCGTTGGTTCACCCTCAAAATGGCCACTGCGGCCGGCGCACTGCGCCAATCTGAAGCCAGGAGCCAGGTGCTTCCTCCTGGTCTCCCATGCGGGTGCAGGGCCCAAGCACCTGGGCCATCCTCCACTGCACTCCCGGGCCACAGCAGAGAGCTGGACTGGAAGAGGAGCAACTGGGACTAGAACGCGGCACCCACATGGGATGCCGGCGCCGCAGGTGGAGGGTTAGCCAAGTGAGCCCCCTCCAGCCTCCCTGTCCCCTCGGACGAGGAAACCAGCACAGCTGAGAAGCATTCCTGAAGGCCACAGCGCAGGCAGGGGAAAAGCTGCCGCTGCAAACACCTGGGCCGAGGCTGCAGAATGTCCCCTCCCTCGTCTCTCTGTAGGGCTCCCGTACAGCCGACGGGTCGCAGCGGGGAGAACGGGGGCGCTCAGACATTACCTAAGAAGAATTCTCCGGAGACAGCAGAGGAGTGGCAACAAGGACACCCAGGGACGTTGTCGCCTCCAACCCCGGCAGCTGTAGTAAGCAGCAAACAGCTGAACCTCTACACAGGTAAGCATGAAACGTCACACCAACAACCTAATTCCTTTCTTTCCCCCTACCTGATACATCATGTCTGGCTTTCAACAAGAAGCTACAAGGCGTAATAAGAGACAAAAACAAAAAAACAAAAACCAAAAAACCATGTAGTTTGAAGAGGCAGAGGCAGAGCAAGCATCAGAACCAACATCAGGTATGGAAAGATCTAGAAGCATCAGAGTGGAAATCTAAGCAGCAGTGATCGCTAAGGACTGGGATGGGCAAAGCGCAGCACTAGATGCAGTGGGAGTGGAGCTATGGAGACGCTAGGACAGACTCATCAGAGCGTGCTGCCAAAAAACAGCACCATGACTGAAATGGAAAAGGGCATCGATGGGTTCACCAACAGACGGGGCGCAGCGGCGAGCTTTGGGAGTCAGCCGTGGGACCACCAATCTGAAACGCAGAGAAAGCCAGGTACTGAGAGGACAGGGGCCGGGGGAAGCTGGTGTCAGCCAGCGTCTTAGTCTGCTTGAACTCGCTACAGAGCAGCCACGTCCTCACAGTCCCGGGGCTGGAAGTGCAGGGTCAGGGCTGGGAGTTGCATCTGGCACCTCCCTGCTGCCCTCATCCGACCTCCTGTTGACAGACACGTGCTGAGAGAGAGAGAGAGAGAGAGAGAGAGATCTTCTGGTCTGTAAGGTGAAGGCCCCCCTTTATGACTTTATTTCACCTTAACTACTTCCTAACGGCCCTTCCTCCAAACGCAGTCACGTTAGGGGTTAGGTCTTTCAACACATGAAACATGCAACCCCTAATACAGCAGGCCAGTAACTTCCAGTAGGACTGCAGGAACGAAGTGGAAGGGAGGAGTCCAGAGCTTGCAGGCACCAGAAACGAGGATCCAGCCTCTGGCTGCTGCTACGAGACCGGCAACCAGCGGCCCCACGGCTACTGCCGCTCCCTCTACCCATACAGCGGCCCTGGCTGATGCTGCCCGAGCCAGAGGGGGGCGGGATGCCTTCTCCGTGCCCCTGCCTCCCAGCCCCCAGGGCCTCTCGCCGGCTTGCAGCACACATGGGAGCTACCACGGCAGGTCTGGAGCTGCGGCAGCAGACAGAAGCGAGCACAGACGGCAAGGCTGACAAGCTGCAGAACCAGGAGACAGTTCTTCCGGGTCAAGGAGAAAAAAGAAAGGCAATTAGCACACGAGGGGGGTGGAGACTCGAACAGTCGTCCACGGAGGTCACGAGCTAATCACAAACAACCGGAACATGTGCTGTGGTGTTAAGCCACAGGGAGGTGCGCAAGGAAAGAGCCCACCTGGTTTTGACGATGGAATCTCCTTCGAGCGGGGCCCAGGGACAGCCCACCAGCTCTGCAGAGGAGGGAGCCGCTTCGCTGCTACCAAGAGCTACGACTTACGGAGTCGTCAAAGCACAATTGTCACTTGTTTCCGCACACAGATAAAACCTCACAAAGAGCAGAAAACTTAATTACGGTCCAATCGTGGTGTTGGGGAGGGAGAGCCCCGCTGAAGGAGAGGGGCGCAGGGAAGGGCGTGGTGAAGATTCAGCGTCGTCTCCAGACAGAAAAGCGGATGGGCTGGGGTCTGCACCGATGCTGTGAATACTCGAGGAAGCCACAAACTGCGATTTGGAGGAGGTGGGTTGAGGGAACAGAAAAAATTCTCATTTTTTTTAAATGTGCAGAATCAGTGAATATTGCCTACCAGTGACAAAGGAAGAAGGAAGGCGCAATCGCACTACCCAGAATTATGACGATGAACAGAGGGTTCCCCAGAAGGGAAGCAAGGTGGGGGGCTGCATGGCTGCCCCCTGGGGCGGGGTAGAGGGAGGGTTTCACCCAGGACCCCAGGGAGGGCGAGTGAGTGTGTCTTCACAGTTAGACGTCTCTTTCTGGCTTGCTCAGGGCAGCGGCGTGAGCCTGGGTATGCTTTGGCTGCCCGGAGAGCTTCAAGCTGGCTACGGGGGCTCTACACAACCGGGGTCAGCGTGCCTCCGGGAGGCGCTGTGCCGTGTCTGGCTGAGTCCAGAGACGGCAAATTGGGGCGGTCATCACAGCTGTTCAGAGTCGGAGTGCACCAGTCTGGGGACCGGCCGGCCACTGCCTGGCACTGCAACACCCTCCAGAGCCGGGTGTCCACTTTGCCATGTGCCGAGTGGGCAGTGGCCCCCCGCACCCCTTGCTTGTGGGGTTCCCTAAGACCCTTGCCTGCTCCAAGGGCCTCCGTCATAGAATGCCCTCTGCTTTGCCCTCTTTGCGGGGGCTGGCTGCCAGGCTTCTCAGACAGCTGTCTGGTCCTGTGAGGGACCCCACATATTGTGTGTCCTGGTCCTCACCCCGGACACTCTTAGCTGTCGGCTCTTCCAGCCAACCTTGCACTGACTCCACGTGCGGACGCGATCCCTCCTGCCTCGCCTCTGTCCACTTTGCTTCTGTGCAGCCACGAGGTGACCCCCTGCTGTCCAGGGGACAGCCACAGATCAGAGGCACCTCCTGCGCTCCAGCTATGCCCCGGGGGAGTTTGGTGCTTGTTCACTCACTGCTCTTCCAGAGAGGTTAAATAAGCTGCCCAAGGTCACACAGGCCGGGAAGGGGCAGAGCAGAGTCCAGGCTGTTAACCCCATGCTGTCCAGCCTCTCCCTAGGGACGTGACAACCTTGACTGAGGGCAAAGGCGATCTCTACTGCATTCCTCTCCTGCCTCGTGCCGGAAGTGGGAGGAGCACACAGACACTGCAGGTTCAGCGTATCATCTGTGTCAGTGCCCGAGGCTGCTCTTCGAAAGGACCACAAACGGAGTGGTCTACACAGCAAAAAATCTACTGTCTCCCAGTCTTGGAAGCCAGAAGTCTGAAATCAAGGGGTAGCAAGGCGGTGTTGCCCGGATGCCTCCAGGGGAGGCTGCTTCCCTGCCGTTCCCAGCCTCTGGTCACCCGGGCACTCGTGGCTGGCGGCTGCAGCATTTCAGGGCCGGCCTCCAGCACCACCGGGCGAGCCTCCTGTGTGTCCATGTCTGTCTTCTCTCTCCTAGGAATGGCAAGGGCTCTGGTGGCTGGTTACGACCTGATCCTAGGTCTCAGGGGGGCACAGCTCAGCCGGCAGCCACAGTCTCTTTGGACTGTGCTCACCAACACAATTGTCACACGGAGGCTTCCTCCAACAAACTCTTTCGCTCCCAAGGTTTTCCTGTGTGAGTCACGTTCATGCAGTCACGTGGGGGGCCTCTCACCAGGCAGGCGGAGCGGCTGGGACACCCTATCCAGTTCTGCATCATTGCAGCCGGGAGATTGGAATCGCTTGGCACTTGCCCGCTGTCACTCGGCGAGCCCCAGCCCGCGGGCTCCTGGCTCCTCCTGGTTCTTGGAGGCAGGGTACAGAGGGGCCCTCCCGTGTGCTGATGCCAGCTGCGTCCCTTGCTCCGGCAGAGATCTGGGAAGAGAGGCTTCCAGCAAATTCTAGCGCAACAGACTCCCTTCTCAACCTCCCCATGGGCTGGGTGATCACGCTTGGGCCAGTGTCTCCCTGGGGTGTTGAGCCAGGGCAGCCACCCAGTGACAGCCACAGAGGGAGGTGGCTCCCATGCTGAGGGGACAGAGTAGGACCAACAGGGGGCCTCGGTGCCGCCGTTCATTCCCCGCCCCACGTTGTCTGTACAAAGCCTCCCCGGATCCTGGGGGAAATGCTAACCTGAACTCATTCCTTGTCAGCTGCACGCCTGGGCCTCCGCCTGCCCGCAGTGCCCCGGAGCACGCTGTCAGCCCAGCAGTCCTCAGGGAGGGTCCGGGGTGGGACCCCGCGTCATACGTCACTCCAGCTGGCTGTCAGCGCCTCCCAGATGCTTCCAGCAAACAGAAGAGGCGCTGTGTGCCACAGCTGAAAGGCTGGGGTGACACCTGGGGACACGCCCAAGGGTGGGCCCTGCGTCTCCCCCCCTCCACACCGTGTGACACCTGGCTGTCTTCCCCCGCTGTGGCCTATGAAAGGGAGATGGAGCCTAGGTGGGGTCTCCAAGCCCCCCCCGCCCCTGCTGGGAACAGCGATCCTGGCCTGCCCAGCAGCTCGGCAGAGCCCGCGTGGCTGTGACAGATGTCACTGTGGTGTCCCTGTCCCTCTGCCTGGTCCCACAGGACCTTGACGAGCTGTGAGGACTCCGGCCTCTCCCACGCGGGTTCTCTCATTCTCCTCCCCACTCGTCCCCCTGCCGCGGAGCCTCCTTTAGCTCCTGTGGGGAATGCCGAGGGGGACCCTGGGGAAGCCACGGCTTGTCGCGTGTGAGCCTTGCAGCTCTGTGGCAATGCACCGGGACGAAGCCGCTTGATCGACTCCATTTCCTCTCTGGTGCTCTGGTCCCGCCCAGGAAGATGTGCAGATAAGGATGCCACGGGCAGGGCGTGTGGGTGACGGGCAGGGCTGACTGCAAAGGGACCCAAGGCCACCTGCTGGGGGCTGCTGACGTTCTGGGCGCCTTTCACACTGCCGGGTTCAGCTGGGGACGATTCACCAAAATGCACTCAGGATGCCTGCAGTCTTGGCCCTCTGTTAAGGAGGTCGGTGGGGGTTACTGTTTAGATAAAGGGGACACCCAAGTTGGCATCTTGCTTTGGGCAGTGAAGAACACACACAGACGTGTCTCCCCGGCCCGTTCCCACAGGGACCCACGCCTGCGCCCTGGCCGCTCCCCGAGGGGGTGCCTGGGGGAGCCCGTGGACACCCAGCTGCCTTCACCGCTGTGCTGGCCTCTGTTCCCCAGGCTGCCCCCGGGGACCAGGACTGGGTCTGCTTCCTGCTCTGGAATTTCCGTTTGGATGGGTTTGTGGGGTGGGTGCGGCGGGTCTGGGGCGGTGGGGCGGGGGTTGCAGGGAGCCGGTGATGTCTCCATCCGTGCCCAGCTCTGCGGCGTTTCTATGAAGAGAATTAAGGTCAAAGACACTGCCACAATTAACGTCCTTACCCTGGGCTCCTACCAGACTTTCTGGTAGAACTGGAGCCTGGATCCCTTCCAACCAGGATAAACTTAATATTAATGATAATAATACTTTGCACTTGGTTTAGTAAAAATATTTTGAATACAGCAGAGGCAAGGATATGAATGTTTGCTTGGCGCTATTTATCAGGAAGTGCTTCTGCTTGTTTATTATGTTAGGGCTTTGTATACAGAAACTATTTTTCCCTCCCTCACCACCAAGGGCCATATTTCTTGTCGGTTGCTGTACCCAAAGTTTAACAGGAAGTTGCTGTCCATATTTAAATGCTGTGTTTTCAAAACGTATCTGCAAATAGCCGAAGTCAGAATGGCTGAAGGTGTGGGACTGTTTCCTATTCTGCACTGGAAATGACATCTGTGTCATGGCGAAACTGGGTATTCAGAAGCACCATGTTCAGGGGCTGGTGACACTCCGAATGCTGACCCATCTTGGACTCTGTGGAGGCTCGGGGATACTCAGCAAATCAGGGTTTCTTTTTTAATCGGAGGGTGGATCTGAAGGGTCATCTCCCCCGGCTGTGGGTCTCTGGCATCCATAAACCAGCTGCCCCCAGATGACAATGAGCAGTGCATGCCCTGAGTGACAGGTCCCTGGGCTGTGGGCTTTAGGGGTCCGTCTCCAGCACCAGGCTCGGGACAACGCACTGTTCACAGGATCACCCGAGGAGCAACCCACTCAGGTGCCAACTCAGTTTAATTCCACGAGCAGCTTCAGGCTGCTGGTCTTGTCCACACTGCAGTGATTCGGTTCTTGCAGTCCACTGGAATCACAGATCTCACGATAGCAACTCTGGCTTGAGATCCATCCCCCGCAACACACGTGCACACACACACATGCGCGTGCACACACACACTAGGGCACACACGTTCCGTGCACGGCTGACACATGGCACAGGCGAGCTGGGGAACTCAGAAGGTCTGTGGACTCCTCTCAGGCATTTCTCTAGTTTAGGAGAAAGCCAATTATGTGTTTATTCTGCAGAAGCTTAAGGGCTCGTAAAACTAGAGGAAAACAGACTTTCGGTTTAAGATGGTGGATTTTGCACATGGATTTTTCCTTTTCCTTACAAATCCCAATAAAGAAGAACAAAATGAAATAATCTTCCCAAACAGGAAGGAGGGTGGGAGGAGGGTTATACGCGAGCAGGGCATGGACGTGGTACGGGGAGCCGGCGAGCGGAGGGCATGGAGGCGGGGCTCAGGGACTGGGCAGCGGGAGGAGGATGCGGCTTCCCAGCGGGAAGCGAAGACGGCGTCTGTAAGGACGTCTGCTGAAGGTTTGTCAACGGAGCCCTCGTGCCAGTCAGTGCCTTCCTGACCCCTCTGCACGCCACAGGAAGAGATGACAGATGCTTTCTCCAATCAACTCTCCGCTAAACACATCGAACCATGGAAACCTAAGGTTCTAGCATGGGTGTCAGGGCCCACCTATTCTAACATCAAAGGAGGGCTGCACGACATTAAAACCCTACGAAGGTGCTGATACACAAGAGCCCACCGCACAGGCTCTCCCATTCAGACCTTTCACTTACTCAAGGGTGAGGCTCCTGCCAACCATTGTTAATGTGGCCCTGCATCCTCCAGCCAAGGGCCCCAGACGCATACTGAACAGAAGAGCTGGCTCCACTGTAAAGAAGTTAGGCAGGCAAAACTGCTGCCTGCAGTGCTGGCATCCCATATGGGCACCGGTTCGAATCCCGGCTGCTCCACTTCCGATCCAGCTCTCTGCTATGGCCTAGGAAAAAGAGAAGAAGATGATCCTTGGGCCCTTGCACCCACATGGGAGACCTGGAGGAAGCTGCTGGCTCCTGGCTTGGGATCAGCCCAGCTCTGGCCATTGTCACCATTTGAGGAGTGAACCAGAGAATGGAAGACCTCTCTCTCTCTCTCTCTCTCTCTCTCTCTCTCTGCCTCTGGCTCTCTGTAACTCTGTCTTTTGAATAAATAAATAAATCTTTAAAAAAAAAAAAAAAGAAGATAAGCCAAGGAGTAGAGAGAACTTGAGAAATTTAATTAATTTCTTCAGAGAGATTTGGGGGGATTTTGCACCCATAAAATCAGAAGTGGACATTATGAAAAGAGGATAGGAAGTTCTTGGGAACTAAAAGTTCAATAGGAGGGCTGAGAGCTAAGTGGGGGAGATCACCCACACATGAAATACGGAGAGATCACCACTATAAGGAAAACCAGGAGCCTGCCAGAGGACTGTGCCCAGGGGAGCGGACATCCATCTCGGAGTTCTAGAAACAGACAACGGGGAGAAGGGTATCATCAAATAAAGGTGGAGATGTCCTAGAAAGACAGGTGCTGGTTAGCAAGGCGGTGACAACACCGGGAGGCACGGCTGCTTCCTCGAAGCTCCACTGTAGTGAGGACAGGAGAGCGCAGCTGGAGGGGCAGACTGGGGCCGGGGGGTGGGGGGGATGGAAGCTGGGAAGCAGCTGACCAGTGGTGACTGCTAACAGCCCAGGAAAGCCAACCTTCTCTGGCTCTGGAGAAAGCCCAGAGCCTGAAGAACCCTAAAAACACTCAGGGTTGGCAGCAAAGGTATTGGGTGAGTCTCCCAGAGGAAGGCTGGGTGAAGTCTACACCGGAGGTGGGGAGACCTCCCTGGATCACCTGCAGTAAGACTATTAAAACAAAAAGATGGGAGCGGCTGTGTAGCCCAGCGGGTGAGGCGCTGGTTGGATGCTCACGTCCCACGCTGGGTTCAGTACGTGCTCCACTCCGAATTCCAGCTTCCTTCTAACGCAGACCCTGCAGGCAGCACGCGGCGGCTCACATACCTGGGTTCCTGTTGCTCATGTGATGGATTTCCCAGCTCTCATTCCCCCCTGGCCTGGTCCAGCCATTGTAGGCACTGGGGAGGGAACCAACAGATGGAGCGCTCACTCTCTCTCTCTCTCTCTCTCTCGCTCTCTCTCTCTCTCAACAAACATGTACTTTTATAAACATAAAAAGATACAAACAGGTTAAAAGTCAAAGTTGGAAAATGGCATAGGGAAAATTGAAAAACATATTTGAAAAGATATGTCATTCTGACATCAGTTCAAAGAAAGCGGGAGATGCTAACAGATGAACTCCGGAGCTACGAATGTCACCAGGGACAAAGAAGGTGATTTCATAGTGATACAGAATGTAACTCACTGAGAACACACAGAACAAACCTAAGTCTTTTTACACATAACAGTAGAGCTTCAAATTCATGAATCAAGGCAAATAGAACTGAAGGAAGAAATGGAAAAATCCAACTTGTAGTTAGCGATTTCAACATCCCACTCTCAATAATTTATAGGACAGGCAGGTGGAAATGGGTTAGCAAATAGGAGGCTTACACAGCCCTTTCAGCCGACATGATCGAGTGGGTGTTTCTAGAAAAGGCCGCCCGACCACAGCGGAATGTGCGCTTTTCAGTGTATGTGAAACGTTGACTGAGGTGGACTTTATTCTTCAGGTGAAAAAAGACACAGCTCTACGAATGTATAAGCATTTAAATCAAAGTCACTTCTCTGACCACAGCAGAAATAATTTAAAAATTAATAACTGAAAAGGTACCTGGAATACCCCCAAATATCTGGAAATCAAATGTATTTTTAAATAACACATGAATCAAAGAATAAATCAAAGAAGAACTGAATCAAAATGAAAAGTCTACCTCCCCAAATTTGTGAGATGCAGCTAAAGCAGTGTGCAGAGGGAAATCTATAGCACCAAATGCATATATTAGAAAAAAAGAAAAGTTTAGTAACAATTACTTCAGCTTCCAGAATATGAAATAAGGAAAAGAGGAGCAAGTCATGTTCACAGACAGCAGAAGAAAAGCAAACAAGTTGAGAGTATAAATAAATGAAATAGAAAACAAATCAGAAAAATCAATGAAATCAAAACTTTATTCTTTGATAAAATCATTAGATAGACTTGATAAAGTGTCTGCCGGAAAGATCAGGAAAAAAAAAAAAAGACACAGATTACCAATCAGGAATGAGAATCATGACAGAGCTAGAGACTCCATAGATGTGGAAGAAAGATTAAAAGACAGGACGAACAACTTTGTTCCAATAAAATTTAAAATGTAGACAAATGACTTTAAAGACAGAAAGAAACAGGCAGTGATAAAAAAGAAGTAAAATTCCAATAGATGCAACACCATGGAGGAACCTTAGAGATGTTACGCCAAGTGGACAAGCCCGACGCAGAGAAATGCTGCATACTGGCGTCTCTATAAGGCGTCTGGGATCGGAAAATTCATGGAGAGGAACAGGGGTAGTCAGGGCAAAGGAGATGGGGAAAGGAGAGTTAATATTTGACAGGAACAGAGTTTAGTTTGAAATGATTTTTCTTAAGTTCTGGAAAAAGATAGTAGTGATGGTTACAGAACATTGCAAATGTATTCTATGCCACTGAACTGTACTTTTAAAATGATAACTTTTGTATCATGAATGTTGTAGCACAATAAAAAGCAAAAAAGAAAGCCAGACTCCGGATAGACTTATATCTATTAAAGAGATTGGGCTTGTTAGTAAAATCCTCCCTCAAAAGACAGCCCCAGCCTCAGTGACCGCGCTGGTGCGTTCTGAGGCGCATTTAAAGGATAGACACAGCCAAGTCCACAGGAACTGCCAGGACACCGAACAAGAGGAAGTCCTTCCTAACCGAATCTGTGGGGCCGGCGTTATCCTGATACCAAAGTTGGCTGAAGAGTTAGAAGAAAATAAAACTACAAACAGATATCTTTCATGAGCATGGATGCAAAAATACTTAATGAACTTTAGCGAGGTTAATCCAATAGTAAATAAAAATGATGATACACCAGTACCAAGTGGGGTTTAACTCAGAAATTCAAGGTTGATTTCGCATTCAAAAATCGGATGATGCAGTTCACCGTGTTAGCAAACTAAAAGGGGGAAAATCACATAACCATCTCAGCAGATGCAAAAACGTACTTAACAAAATCCAACATCCATTCCTGATCAAGTGTTTTCACTCTCAGCAAACTAGAAATAAAAGAGTTTCCTCCTCCAGACAGAAGGAAGCTGTGAAAAATGTACATCTTGGGGCCAACGCTGTGGTGCAGCGGGTTAAACCCCAGCGGGCAGTGCCGGCATCCCATGTAGACACTGGTTTGAGTCCTGGCTGCTCCATTCTAATCTGGTTTCCTGCTAAGGAGCCTGGGAAAGCAGTGGAGGAGATGACCAAAGTGCTTGGGTCTCTCTCTCTCTCTCTCTCTCTCTCTCTCTCTGTAACTGCCTTTCAAATAAATAGAAACATTTTTGCAAAGAGGCCATCGAGTTGTAAAAAGATAGAGAGAAAACTTGAGTGCACATTACTAAGTGAAAGAAGCCAATCTGAATGGCGTGTGATCCCACTCTAGGACTTTCTAGAAAAGTCCAAACGTGGAGACAGTGGAAAGATCAACGGCCAGCAAACATTCGAGGAAGGCAGGGATGAACAAGAGGAAAACAGGACTTCCAGCGCCATGAGGCAACTCTATGGGATGCCACAGTGGCGAATCCATGCCATAGATTTGTCTAAATCCGCAGAGCACACGACACTGAGAGTGAACTCTAACGCACTGTGGGCTTTGGGTGACAGTGATGCGTCCGGGTGAGTTCACGGAGCGCGGCACACGCACTGCTGATGAGACAGGCTGTCGGTGAGCGCAGGGGAGCAGGTGCCTGAGAACGCTCGCTATTGTCTGCTCAGTCTTGCTGCGAACCTGAAGCTGTCCTTACAAATAAAGTCTATTAAAAAGCAGCAGCAACAGTGTTTCAGCGCCTGTGCCGAATCCAAAGAATCCGCTTCATTCAAAAGGTTTCTTTTATGATTTTGTCTTTGTACCTTTATTAAAATGGTCTTTAAAAAAGGGAGGGGGAAGAAAATAGAATTCCCTTCCTCTCAGATTAGGAGGAAGCCTAAATGTTGGCTCTTGTGACTCGCTTTCACCTTTGTCCTGGAGGTTCTGGCCCCTTCAGTAAAGCCAGGAAAGAGAGATTGAGACGGGTAGCAGGGGAGAGAAAGCTGTTCCCTCATAGAAGAAACTCCCTCATCTGCAGGCCTGACCATCCGCATACAAAATCCTTACAGAGAGCCGGCGCCGTGGCTCAATAGGCTAATCCTCCACCTTGCGGCGCCGGCACACCGGGTTCTAGTCCCGGTTGGGGCGCCGGATTCTGTCCCGGTTGCCCCTCTTCCAGGCCAGCTCTCTGCTATGGCCAGGGAGTGCAGTGGAGGATGGCCCAGGTGCTTGGGCCCTGCACCCCATGGGAGACCAGGAGAAGCACCTGGCTCCTGCCATCGGATCAGCGCGGTGCGCCGGCTGCAGCGGCGGCCATTGGAGGGTGAACCAACGGCAAAAGGAAGACCTTTCTCTCTCTGTCTCTCTCTCTCACTGTCCACTCTGCCTATCAAAAATTAAAAAAAAAAAAAAAAACAAAAAAAAAAAAAAAACAACAAAATCCTTACAGAATCTGCAAAGAATTCCTAAAACTAAGAAGTAAGTGCAGCAAGATCACAGGACACAGCATCAGCGCACAAAAGAAAACCAAATGGGTTTCTGCATATTAACAATGAATAATTAGAAATAAAATTACAAAACAACATGATTTACAATAGTACCAAACTATCGAGTAATTAGGGGTAAATTTGACAAAAGATGTGGAAGATGTTCCACTGAGAACTACAAAATAGAGCTGAGAAAAATTAAGAAAGATCTAAATAAACAGACACGCATGTGCACGGGTCAGGAGCCTCCGTAGTATCAAGGTGACCACGCTTTCCAAACTGACGTATGCATTTAGTAGACTCTCAACCAAACTCCCAGCACACGGTTTCACAGCCATTGACCTGCTATTTCCAAAATTTATGGAAATGCAAAAGGTCTAGAGTAGCTAAAACATCTTGGGGAAAAAAGAGCACATTTAGAGGTCTTTCTCTACTAATTTCATGACTTACTGTACAGCTACAGTAACCAAGCAGTGTGGCTACGGGGGTAGACTTAGACCAGATCAGTGGAGGAGAGCAGGGAGGCCAGGTTAGAGTCACACCTATAGCGCACCTGCCGGCGCTGTGGCACAGCAGGTTAAGCCTCCGCCTGCAGTGCCGGAATCCCATATGGGTGCCGGTTCTAGTCCCGGCTGCTCCACTTCCATTCCATATCCTTGCTAATGCACCTGGGAAAGCAGCAGAAGATGGCCCAAGTCCTTGGGCCCCCACATGCATATGGGAGAACCTGAAGAAGCTCCTGGCTCCTGGCTTCGGATTGGCCCAGCTCCAGCTGTTGTGGCCATTTGGGGAGCGAACCAGTGGATGGAAGACCTCTCTCTCTCTGTCTCGCCCTTTCTCTGTCTGTAACCCTGCCTCCTATAAATAAATAAATCTTAAAAAAAAAAGCAATGTTGGAACAATTAGACAAATATGCATGAAAAAATAACAACCCTGGATTATTGGTTTATATTGGGTCATAGATTATAAATGTAAAACCTAGAGCTACACATTTACTAGATGAAAGAAAAAGCACAACAAAGCAAACAGAAAATCCTTGTGAGCTTGAGTCAGAAAGAAATTTCTCAGGTAGGGCATCAAAAGCACAACACAAAAGTACATAGAAAAACACAATGAGAAAAAAAGATAATTTGTACTGCATTGATGTTAAAAATTTCTTTTATCTGAAAGATGTTGAAAATAAATAGGCAAAGTCACAGACTTGGAGATGGTATTTGCAAATTTGTATCTGATAAAGGTTTATATTCAGAATATACAAAGCGGGGGTGGCGCTGTGGCATAGCAGGTAAAGCTGCCGCCTGCAGTGCCGCCATCCCATATAGGAACCTGGCATCCCATATGGGAACCTGTTCGGGTCCTGAAGGCTGGTGTGCACATAAAATGATGCGATTACTCTGGAAAGCTGTGGGGCAGGGTGGCAGGTATCTTCTGACACAGCCCCCTGCCCCAGCACCTCCCACCTCCCAGTGTCTGTGGCTTTGTGCACCCCCTCCCCTTGAGAAATCTTGCACTGACCCACACAACGTGCAGGGGTTGCCACCTCCACCCCCGGGTCACAAGAGTGTGGCTCTCTCTTGCAGCGGCCCCTCCCAGCTCCTGGCTCCATGGAATCATGTTACCATACTGGAGAGGACTGAGAGACCTCCAGCCAATGAGGCCCAGCCATCTTCAAAGGAACCGAATCTACCAACCACCACATAAGTGGGTTGGGAAGCAGATTCTTCCTCAGTGGTGTCTTCTGGTGAGACCTCTGGGCTGGCCGACACCTTGACCACTCACAGCCAAGCTATGCCTGCATTCCTGACCCATAGAAAGTCCAAGATTAAAATACATGTGCTGGGGTTCGGTGTTGTGGAGTATTGGGTAAAGACCCCGACTGCAGTGCCGGCATCCCATATGGGTGCTGGTTCGAATCCTGACTGCTCCACTTCTGATCCAGCTCCCTCCTGTGACCTGGGAAAGCAGTGTTAGATGGCCCAAGTCCTTGGGCCCCTGCACCCGCATAGGAAGACCAGGAGGAAGCTTCTGGATCCTGGATTCAGATCAGCTCAACTCCAGCCACTGCGGCCGTCTGGGGAGTGAACCAATGGATGGAAGACCTTGCTCTCTGTCTATCTACCTCTGCCTCTCTGTAACTCTGCCTTTC
The DNA here is from genome assembly GCF_051225735.1 of Oryctolagus cuniculus. Lineage (NCBI taxonomy): Eukaryota > Metazoa > Chordata > Mammalia > Lagomorpha > Leporidae > Oryctolagus > Oryctolagus cuniculus. The sequence goes on along the minus strand of NC_142878.1, from coordinate 10,698,941 downwards.
AAATAAATTAATTAAATTAAAAAAAAAAAAACACTTGTTTTCAGCTGGTAAAGTTTTGGAATATTGGTTACCCGATAGTAGATAACCAATGCATGTAATTTCTCTAAAAGTTAAACACCTACCATATGATATAATCATTTTACTCTTGGTATTTACCCAAAGAAATGAAGGAATCTGCCCATATAAGGATACTCATGGCAGCTTTATTTGTATTAGCCCAAAGTTGGAAATAAGCCAAAAGTCAATGAGTAGGCAAATGGATAAACAAACTGCATTATACACAATATGCAGTGAAATACGATGTAGAACAAAAAAGAATGGAATGTGTGGAACATGTGTGCAATAAAGAGCAGATTCCTTTCTATTCCATTTATGCAAAGTTCTATAAAATGCAGAATAATCTGCAGTGACAGAAACAGGCGATCGGCCGTCATCTGAGGCAGATATCTGGGATTCTGGGAGAGGGAAGGTGGGGAGATTACAAAAAAGCATGAGACAACTTCAGATGGTGATGGATTTGTGTACTAAGTTGACAGTGGGGATGATTTCACGGACATACGCATGAGAACGTACCAAGTTGTATGTATTTATTTGAAAGATAGAGTGACAGAGAGAGAGAGGGAGAAACAGAGACAGAGACAGTGACAGAGAGAGATTGTCCATCTGTTGATTCACTCCCTAATGCCCACAGCCAAAGCCAGGAGCCAACAACTCCACCGATGTCTCCCACATGTGTGGCAGGAACCCAAATACTTGTGTGGGGAGCAACCCGGACTAGACTAAGTTACTGGAATTAAGACTTATTCTATGCATCTGCTTTCCCACAATATGGCGCTGAGAAGGGAACCAGCTTCTACACAGCTGCCTCCAGTTCAACCAATAAACTGTGGGACCTGCTCCTGATTGGAGGAGAGCAGCGTACTCGGCGTGTGGGTAACAGAGTTGGGATTGGTGGAAGAGGACTATATAGGAGGAGAGAGACGGCATGGTGGTGTGGGTTGGTTGGAGAGTGCGTTGGAGAGTTCGCGGGGAAGTTCGTTACTTCGTTCTTTCTCACTTCTCTCTACTCATTCTTGCTTTGGGAGTTTGCTGTTTACTTATTCTTACTTTACTATAGAAAGGACTTGTAAAAAAAAGGGAACAACAAGCGTCCGGTCCGGTGCGGCTCCTCCGCGTGCGGAGGAGCAGCAACTTGGAGCGTCTTTGCTGGCTCCAAAGCACATTAACAAAAAGCTGGACTGGAAGCTCAGGGCAGGCAGAACTCGGCGGGCCCTCGGCACAGGACGCAGGCATCCCAAGTGGGGGCTTAGTCTGCTATGCCACAATGCCCGCCCCAAAGTGTGGTCTTCAAACATGGGCAGTTGAGGTCTGAGTTATCCCCCAAGGAGCCTGAAAAACAATATTGTCGTAGAAAAGAGCAGTTAGAAAACAAAAGTGATTTTGGAATTTGGAAACACAAAAATGAGGGCCGGTGCTGTGGCGCAGGAGGCTAAGCCTCCGGCTGCATCACTGCCATCCCATGTGGGCGCCGGTTCTAGTCCTGGCTGCTCCTCTTTATTAGATCCAGCTCTTGCTATGGCCTGGGAAAGCAGCAGAAGATGGCCCAAGTGCTTGGGCTCCTGCACCCACATGGGAGACCCAGAAGAAGCTCCTGGCTCCTGGCTTCAGATAGGCCCTGTGGGGAGCAACTGGGAGCAACTCGGACTAGACTAAGTTACTGGAATTAAGACTCATTCTATGCATCTGCTTTCCCACAATATGGCGCTGAGAAGGGAACCAGCTTCTACACAGCTGCCTCCAGTTCAACCAATAAACTGTGGGACCTGCTCCTGATTGGAGGAGAGCAGCGTACTCGGCGTGTGGGTAGCAGAGTTGGGATTGGTGGAAGAGGACTATAAAGGAGGAGAGAGACAACATGCACCAGGAACATCTAAGGGGAACATCTGAAGGAACACCTGTGCAGCCCCTGAGAGAGCCGGCCGGCGGTGTGCCGCTCCCCCGCGGAAGTGGGGAATGTGGCAGGGGGAACTGCCCTTCCACGGAGGTGGAAGGGACGGTAGCCAACCCGGGAAGGACCAGCAGCAAACCCAGGAAGGGCCGAGCAGACGAAAGAACAGCGCAGGGTCCTGTGTCATTCCTCCACGAAGACAGGGAGCGACAGGCCCAGCTCTGCTGTAGCAGTCATTTGGAGAGTGAACCAGCAGATGGGAGAACTTTCTCTCTCTCTCTCTCTCTCCCTCTCTCTCTGTAACTATACCTCGCAAATAAACAAAAAGAAATTTTTTAATGAAAACTTAGTGAAAAACTCATAAAATTGAGGAAATTTTCCAATAATTAGAACTACAGCGAAGAAGCTAAAAAGTAAGAAAATTAAACTAAAAAGAGAGTATAACAACCTCAATAATGGGACATTCAAAAATAAAGAAGAAAAGAAAGGGGCTGGAGCTGTGGCGTAGCAGGTAAAGCCTTGGCCTGCAGTGCCAGCATCCCATAAGGGTTCTGGTTCAAGTCCAGCTGCTCCACTTCTGACCCAGCTCCCTGCTAATGTGCCTGGGAAAGAAGGCCCAAGTGTTGGGGCCTCTGCACCCATGTGGGAGACCTGAAAGAAGCTCCTGGCTCCTGACTCCTGGCTTTCGATTAGCCCAGCTCTGACCGTTGTGGCCATTTGGGGAGTGAATCAGCAGATGGAAGACCTCTCTCTCCATCTCTCCCTGTCTCTGTAACTCAGTCTCTCAAATAAGTAAATAAATCTTTAAAAAAAAAAAGTGGGGGGAACAATTTACAGAAGAAACAATTCAAGAAAATTTCCTGGACACAAAGAACACGGATTTGGAGACCAAGAGCCAAGCACAATGAATGAAGACAAACCACATCGGTCAGAAACCTCAAAATACCAGGGAGAAGGAGCAGCCGCGAACACTCGGAGAGAGGAAGAAAGGGTCATATTCGAGAGGTCTGGGCTTCGTGCTGCGCTGGGCTCCCCAGCAGCAGTGTGAGAGCTAAGTGATGGCAGAGCAGGACTCCCGCGTTTGCATTGAGCACGCTTTCTCGCTGAGAACCCCGCATCCTCAGCTGACAATCAAGGTGCTGTTAGCATCAAACAGATGACCGCACACTGGGAGACGTGCAGTGTCTCAAGTCATTCAAATTGTTCAAGTCCTCAGTTTATGGATGGATTGGTGAGGGTGCACAGAAAATTAAACAGATGGAAAAATACAGACTCTTGTGAGAACAAAAAGTGTGTAAGAAGCCAAATATACTACATGGTTATAGCTTCAAATAGTATTTCCATAATCATAATAATATGAATGATAAATATTGATTTGTCCAAAAATTATAACAGCATGCTATTAGAAGATCAGAGGGAAAAGAAATGAATTTAAGAGTGCAGGGGGCTGGCGCCGCGGCTCACTAGGCTAAGCCTCTACCTTGCGGCGCCGACACACCAGGTTCTAGTCCCTAGAACTCTTAAATTCTTGAGCCATGTAAATGTACCGCTTTTAAAATCAAAAGTAAAAGGATAAAGACGTGCTGGAAGCAAGCTTCCCAGAAAGGTGGGATGGTCTCTCTCGAGTACAAGAGCTCCATGTCCTAAGCAGGAGGAAGAATCAGAGCCTGACGCCTCAACGCAGACTCAAGGTCTCCCAGAACATCAGATACAAAGAGAAATTCCCAAAAGCTTCCAGGAAAACAAGAAAAAGTCATTCTCAAAAGAGCAAAAAGAACAGTTCTCAGACATCAGTATCAGTCACGTGGGATACTAGAAGAGAAAGTTCTGGAAAACAGAATTTAAAAAACCAGGACGCTATGCTCAGAGAATTGCGAAGCAGATGAGCAAATCAGGGCTTTTTTCTCAGGTACTCAGAATTCAGCTCCCCAGCGCTCATTCTGCCACTGCAGGATTCAGGCCAACAAAAGCTTCAAGAGACAGTGTGATTAAGAGGCTCACTAATGATGAGGATCTGACAAAGTATGTTTTTTTTTTTATTGAAGAAAAAGTATGGCAATCAAAAATTCCAAGAAACAGGACCGGCGCTGTGGCATAGTAGGTTAAGCATCTGCCTGAGACTCCAGCATCCTGTGTGGGCGCTAGTTCAAATTCTGGCTGCTCCTCTTCCAATCCAGCTCCATGCTGATGACCTGCAAAAGCCGTGGGAAAGATGGCCCAAGTGCTTGGACCCCTGAACTCACTTGGGAGACCCAGGGAACGCTCCTGGCTCCTGGCTTCGGATCAGCCTAGCTCCACCATTGCAGCCCTTTTAGGGAGTGAACCAGAAGATGGAAGACCTTTCTCTGTCTCTCCCTCACTCTACTTCTCAAAAAATAAAATATTTTTTAAAGATTTATTTATTTATTTGTAAGTCAGAGTTACACAGAGAGAGGAGAGGCAGAGAGAGAGCGAGGTCTTCCATCCAATGGTTCACTCCCCAATTGGCCACAACGGCTGGAGCTGCACTGATCTGAAGCCAGGAGCCAGAAACTTCTTCCATGTCTCCCACACGGGTGTAGGGGCCCAAGGACCTGGGCCATCCTCCACTGCTTTCCCAGGCCATAGCAAAGAGCTGAATTGCAAGTGGAGCAGCTGGGTCTCGAACCAATGCCTGTCTGGGATGCTAGCACCTCAGGCCAGGGTGTTAACCCACTGCGCCACAGTGCCGGCCCAATGAAATCGTTTTTTTTTTTTTTTTTTTTTTTTTTTTGACAGGCAGCCTTAGACAGTGAGGGAGAGAGAGACAGAGAGAAAGGTTTTCCATGGCTGGCGCTGCGGCTCACTAAGCTAATCCTCCGCCTTGCGGCGCTGGCACACCGGGTTCTAGTCCCGGTCGGGGCGCCGGATTCTGTCCCGGTTGCCCCTCTTCCAGGCCAGCTCTCTGCTGTGGCCCGGGACTGCAGTGGAGGATGGCCCAGGTACTTGGGCCCTGCACCCCATGGGAGACCAGGAGAAGCACCTGGCTCCTGCCATAGGATCAGCGCGGTGCGGTGGCCGCGGCGGCCATTGGAGAGTGAACCAATGGCAAAGGAAGACCTTTTTCCTTGTCTCTCTCTCTCTCTCACTGTCCACTCTGCCTGTAAAAAAAAAAAAAAAAAAAAAAAAAAAAAAAAAAAAAAAAAAAGAAAGAAAGAAAGAAAGGTCTTCCTTTGCAGCCAGGTGCTTCCTCCGGGTCTCCCATGCGGGTGCAGGGCCCAAGGACCTGGGCCATCCTCCACTGCACTCCAGGGCCACAGCAGAGAGCTGGACTGGAAGAGGAGCAACCGGGACAGAATCCAGTGCCCCAACCGGGACTAGAACCTGGGGTGCCGGCGCCGCAGGTGGAGGATTAGCCTAGTGAGCGTGGTGCTGGCCCCAATAAAATCTTAAAAATAAGTAAGTAAATAAAATATAGGGGCCGGTGCTGTGACATAGCAGGTAAAGCGTCCACCTGCAGTGCCAGCATCCCATATAGACACTGGTTTGAGTTCTGGCTGCTCCACTTCTGATCCAGCTCTCTGTTGTGGCCTGAGAAAGCAGTAGAAGATGGTCCAAGTCCTTGGACCCCTGCACCCATGTGGGAGACCTGGAAGAAGCTCCTGGCTCCTGGCCTCAGATCTGCCCAACTCGCCAGTTGCAGCCATTTGGGAAGTGAACCAGCAGATGGAAGACCTTTCTCTCTCTCTGCCTCTGCCTCTCTGTAACTCTGCTTTTCAAATAAGAAATTTTAAAAAATCCTTAAAAAAAGTAAATAAAAAAGATAAAAATTCCAAGAAAACAAAAGCTATGTAAGAGATCTGTATTTATGTCTAAATGCAGAGGGAACAAATATGACATGAATTCCATAGCTGACTTTTCAGGTGATTTATAGCAAATAACATTGTATTACAGATAAAACAAATACAACTCTAACATAATGATGGACTTTGAAGGATTTTTGGATCTTTAGGCTCAAGCTGTGGACAAAACATGAGCGACAGTACATAAAACTAGGAGCTGTGACAGTGTAACGGCCAAAATGTAGCGGAGAGAAATCGCTGTGTTATTTGAAAACAGTAGAAGAAATAAGATTTAGGTATGAGATTGAAAGCAAAAAAGATAAACAACTGAAACGCTAAGAAGAACAACGTGCCTGAACATACAGGCGCAGCTGTGCTGCAGACCAGCTGAGGCCTCGTGGTGTTTGGCACAGCGGCTAAGACGCCACTTGGGATGCCCACGTCCCATTCGGGAAGTGAACGGGTCTGAGTCCAGCTCCGCTCCCGGCTCCAGCTTCCTGCTAACGAGACCCTGGGAGGCAGCAGATGATGGCTCAGGTAGCTGAGTTCCTGCCACCCACACTGGAGACCCAGACGGAGCTCTGATTCCTGGCTTCACTTGGGCGCAGCCACGTATTTTGTAGTCACTGGGGAGTAAACCAGCAGATGGAAGATCTCTCTCCCCAGCGCCTTTCAAATAAGTTAAATAAATAAACGAAGGAGTCAACAGACAGTGCCTAGGTTGACTACCAAGATAGAGGTATGAGTTAGCCATTTAGAGTTAGGATAGCAAAGTCCAGAAAAACAAATGCATCATGGTTAACGGTGGAGGCTGTTGAAACGGAATGGAGGCCAGCACCATGGCTCACTAGGCTAATCCTCCGCCTGCAGCACCGATACCCCGGGTTCTAGTCCCGGTTGGGGCGCCAGATTCTGTCCCAGTTGCCCCTCTTCCAGTCCAGCTCTCTGCTGTGGCCCGGGAAGGCAGTGGAGGATGGCCCAAGTCCTTGGGCCCTGCACCCCATGGGAGACCAGGAGAAGCACCTGCTCCTGGCTTCGGATCGGTGCAGCACGCCGGCAGCAACGCACTGGCCGTAGCGGCCGCTTGGCGGGTGAACCAACGGAAAAAGGAAAACCTCCTCTCTGTCTCTCTCTCTCTCACTAACTCTGCCTGTCAAAAAAATTAAATAAATAAATAAATTTTAAAAAATAAAAAAGGGAAAGGAATGGGAGAATACCCTTTCCTACCACGTGGATTCTCAAATACATCCTGAAATGCTTCACACAAACAATATAAAATGTGTCTTCCAAAACCTGGAGAGTGACAGCCGTTTCTTAGACCTTCAGACCTGGGCGTATTCAGCGTCTGTCAATCATTTGTTCTCAGGCTCCTGGGTGGTGGCCTGGCCAGGGGGTGGGAGCAGCCCCTTCCTCATTAGCACTTCCAGCCTCCAAATTAAGGAAACATTTACAGTGGGCACGAGGTGTTGTTTCGCCTATGGCGTGTGTGCATGTGTAAACAGCCAGCCACTGCTCTGTGGGTCCTCTGACGTCCACCTGGCACCTCCCCTTCTCTGCCCCCTACCACGGTGGAAGGAAGCCCCTGGTATGGGTGATCTCAGAGCACACACTCACGGGCCCACCCCGATGGCCATCAGTGATCTCAGAGCACACACTCACGGGCCCACCACGATGGCTGTGGGTGATCTCAGAGCACACACTCACGGGCCCACCCCGATGGCTGTGTGTGATCTCAGAGCACACACTCACAGCCCACCCCGATGGCCGTGCAGTGCAGGGACACCACGGGCAGCCCGGGCTCCCCTGGCTTTCAGCATCAGTGAAGGGGAGTGCTCCCCCCTGGACCAGATCTGTATTTCAGGGCAGTGGCAGATGCCTACAGATCACTTACTTGTATGGCCAGGCATGCAGCCATCTGTATTTACCAGAGTTCTCCAGGGAGCCAATGAGAGAGAGAGAGAGAAAGAGATGATAGATAGATAGATAGATAGATAGATAGATATACATGGTAGATGATAGAGATGGCTGATTGATATTGATAGATGATAGATGGACAGTACAGATTGGTGGGTAGTTAGATAGATACAGATACAGAAAGATAGAGGTTTGAGGGATGACTTGGAATCCACTCACACAACTCAGGAGGCCAAGGAGCCCTGGACAAGCCTCCTGTGAACTGGAGACCCTCCAGGAGCCCGGCTCAGTCCAAGTCTTAAGTCCCGGAACCCGGGAAGCTGACACTGTGAGTCTTGGTGTGTCCAAAAGGCCTGGGAACCTGGCATTGCGGGTGGGGAGTGGATGTGCTGCTGCTGTCAGTCCTAGGTCCAGAGGGGCTGGGGTGCCACGGCTCCGGGCGGGGTGGGGGTGTGGAGAGGAATGCCTCCTTGATCCAGGACTGGTCCTCCTGGCCTCAGGCCACCGGAAGGCGCTGCCCACGCTGAGGACAGAGCCTCCCCTCGGCCCACCGGGTCCCATGAGTGTCCTCTGTAAACACCCCGTACTCCCCAGGCCCCTGCGTGTCCCTCAATCTGGTCCCGCCCTCCCCTGACTCTTCAAGTCTCTTCGTTATCATCCTCTCCACCAGACCCGGCCAGTTTCACCACAGCCGCTCTGCTGCCCGCTCCCTGGCCTTCTGGCCGTCTTTCCTTTCGGGGTGGCAGGTGGAGCCCTCTGCCTGGCCCTCCCTCCCAGGAAGGCGTTCTGCGGTGGGCGGTGTCCATCTGGAGCGCGTTTATAACAAGCTGCACGGACTCACACGCTGCATGCGCGGAAGAGAACAGAGCAGAGCGGTCCTGCTCTGGGCCTGGACGGGCCGCCTCTGTGCTGTCCAGACGGTGCCAGACGCCCACTGCCACAACCTGGGAGCAAGCCCGTGACGGAGTACTGTCCGCGTGCCCGTGCGGCAGCAGCAGCTCCTCTTGCCCAGTGGAGCAGGGAGTGGGGACGATGCCGCTGCAGGCCCACCCGGCTGGAAAAGTGCTCTGATTATGGGCTGCCAGCAGAAGGTGGTGACATGTCCATAGCTCTTTGCCTTTTAACATGTTTGTTTGGGCGCAGCCTGTTACCTGCTTCTCTGTCCTGATCCATCCTTTTCTTCTGGCCCAAAGCACAAAATCAGACAGAACAGAACTCAAGGTCCAGAGGCCGCGGGGGCAGCCCACTCTCAACCAAGAGAAACGGTCCTTGGTCAAAACCTGTAGCTTGGGGCTAGCGCTGTGGGTAGCAGGTAAAGCCTCTGCCTGTGGCACTGGCATCCTGTATGGGTGCCGGTTTGAGTCCTGGCTGCTCCACTTCCGATCCAGCTCTCTGCTACGGCCTGGGAAAGCAGTAGAAGATGGCCCAAGACCCTGGGCCCCTGCACCTGCATAGGAGACCTAGAGGAAGCTCCCAGCTCCTGGCTTCTGATTGGTGCAGCTCTGGCAGTTGCAGCCATCTGGGGAGTGAACCAGTGGGTGGAAGACCTCTTTCTCCCCCTCTCCCTCTCCTTCTGTCTCTGTGTAACTCTTTCAAAAAATAAATAAATATTTAAAAAAACCCCTGTAGCTGGTAAGCTGGTACAACACGACCATATGCGGCTGCCATGAATAATCAACTTTTAAATAATCAGAAAACACTTTGGTGAAGTATTCTGCTGCGGGTACAATTTAACCCCTGGCGGAGCACTGCCATGGTTCGTAGACCCTCAGAGGGGCTGGTTAATGTTGAACTACAGTTCACAGGTTATTGAGCAAAACAGGCCCTCCTCCCCGTCCTCACCCCTTTATCTCAACACTCTAGCATTCAGAGCCGGAAGACAGGGGTGCTGATGTTTCCTTCACGGGCTGGACTCCTCTCTGCCCCCACGGCCTGTATCCATGTCTCCCGTGCCAAGTGCATCTCACCACCGTTCCCACCTGCTCGCTGCACACAATGCTGGCAAGGTTGGTGGGCACCTGGGCTCTTGGGGCAGACTGGGAATTCGTGGTGGGTTGTTTATGGGGCTCTCATGCCCCCCCATAGAACACAGACCACACGGACCCCCAGGAAAACCTGGATGGGGCGGGGTGGGGGGGATAAGTAGCAAGAACGTGGAGGAAAGACCCAAAGGAAAACTCAACGAGGACAAGTTAGCTGGGAATACGAAGATGAAACAGAAGCCATCAGGAGTGTTGGGGGACGGGATGCCTGGGCACCCCTGTTCTAGGGAGCAAGCCCTTCGCAGCGCTGTCCTTCCCAGGCCCGGAGCCCAGTGAGACCAGGATGAGAGGGAATGGCAGGCAAAGGGGCTCCTCCCCAGGTCCCCAACCCTTCCTGCAGTACCAGCTCACGAAGCTTCCCTCATGTGCGTGGAGGGAAAACCAGCCCCACCCAGGAACATGGCTGCCTGAAGTCATAAGAGTTCGGGCCTCCCACCTGCTCCATTCGGCCTCTCTCTCTCTCTCTCTCTCTCTCTCTCTCTCTCCCCCCCCTTTATTTATTTATTTTTTTTATTTTGATCTGCTTGGATGCCCAGTGGGCTCTATCTGAGCCCAACCAGACACTTTTAATGGCATGAGTTGCTTCGACTCTTGGCCACAACAGTAGCTTAAACCAAAACCACAGCCTGTCACTCATTTGTAATATGTTAGTGATGCATTTCCCTACCCAATGCCAACTTGGGCGTTTGACACCCTCCAACTGGGGTTGCCGGATTTAGCAAATAAAAATATAGGTCACCCAAGTCAGTGTGAGTTTCAGACAAGTAACAGGTAAGTAACTTCGTCAGTGCAAGTACATCCCACAAATTGTGTGGGATATCCTTATGCTAAAGATTTCTCATTCTTGAACAAAAGTCAGATGTACCTGGGCATCTAGTATTTCTCTGCTAATGCTGCCGGCTAAGCCTTCTGCCGTAAAGACAACGAAGTCCACCTCACACACCACAGACACAGGGGCCTGTTCCCGTTGTGTGCTGACGGCGTGCACCAGGGGGTCCCGGGCACTGAGAGCCACAGGAAGCCATGCCTCTGAGTGCCGCCCTCACGGAAGAATTGCACAGGATGCTTCTGGAAGGTGTTGAGACTCCCAGAAGGAAGAAGGCAGGATGGGAGCAGGTGGGCGGGCTGGCCCTGTTTTCCCTGACTTCCAGGCCCACTGAATGGCCCTGGAGCAGGCAAGGCGCCCTCCCGGCACCTGCTTGGACCCCTCCCTGCACGGGAAGCCCCCACCTCCCGGGGAGAGCAGCTCTACCTGTGGGCGCATCCAGGCGTGGGAAAGGCAGCCCAGGAGGGGTGCAGAGAGCTGTCCTCACGTCGGGGGTTCCCCTCTGCGATGCCGCCCCTGTCTCTCGGGACTCCTCCCTCCTTTCCGTCTGGCCTGAGAGCAGGCCACAGACAGCTGTGATGTCCTCCTGTCAGAAAGGACACGCGTCTCAAAGCCGTGGCTGGCAGCCTCCGTGGGCGAGGCGTGCACGTGGGAGGGTACACCGGGCAGCAGGGCGGGCGGCTCTGCTGGGCTTGCTCTGGTAATGGACTTGTCCTTCAGGGCTCTGCCTGCCCCCTGCTGCGGCCAGCCTGCCACGGGGAGAGCTGTGACTGACAGGGGGATTTATTCCTGCCGGGGAGTGAATGGCTCCTAATTTACAGCCCGCTGAGCCAGCTCCCAGCACACCGTGAGCGCCTTCTTTTGTAGACAGTAATAAATTGTCTTATCACCGGTGCTGACATAACATGCTCCGTCTTAAGTGCACCATAATTTTTATTTTGAAGAGAATATTCATATGTGATGGCCAAGCTGGCGGGCACGTGGCTGCAGCTCTGCAGAGGGGGCTCCCGGCCTCTTTGTGAAAAGAGCCGTAACCAACTGCGGAGGCCACTGGCCAGGGCTCGGCGCCTTCTAAATGCACCCTGGGGCAGACCCTTGGCACACACAGGGACCTGCCCTTCATCAAAAGCACCCATCTGCCTCCTCAGATGGCCACACTCTGCCTTTTGGGGTCTTTCCACCTTAAAGCCCAGTTCCACTGGCACCCCAGGGACTCACTGCCTTGAGCCCCCAGACAGGTCAAGGCAGCTCAGGTATGCAGCTGGACAGGTGGCTCCCAGCCGGGCTCACGGGCTGGCCACTGTCTCCTCGATTTGGCAACAGTGCGGCCTGCTGATCCCCAGGGAGCAGGTCTTTTCCCCAGCCAGGGAGCGCCTGGGACAGAACCCAGCCCTGGATGGGGATACTGCAGGCGGCCTCTGATCTCCCTGGCCTGGGCCCTGGTCCTCCTGCCCTGGGGCTGGACCCAGGAGAGTGCTGCCTCCCCTCCCCTCCTGGTCTTCCTGCTCCACAGGAGGCGGTGGGAACCTCTGGGCCTTCCTCCACCTCGGCCTGCCGCAGCCCTGACCCTTAACCCTACCCCTGACAGGTCGAGCAGGTGGAGGCCTTGGGCCAGGCCCTGCCACCCTCTGGGCCTGGGTTCTCTTGTCTGTCAAATGGGAGGAGGAGAGCTGTGGCACAAGGTGCTTTAGAAACGACAATGGGGACCCTGTGACGTCCTCCGCCCACTCTTCCTTGCCTGGTGCCCCCTTCTGGGCTGGCACCTCCAGGAAGGAGCTGAGGCTCCCGGCGCCGTGTGGCCCTTCTGGGTCTGGGAGATGGGGGGGGGGGTAGCTGCCAGAGGGTCTCCTTGGAGGGAGATGCAAGGCTGCTTCCCCCTGGGGCTGGCCAGCCAGGGCACACACACACAGAGACCTCCAGAACCATTTACATAGACAGGAAGCAATCAGATCTTGCCAAAGCCTTAAAAAATTTTATTCAATTATTTGAAAGGTAGTGTGAGAGTAGAAACAGAGACAGAGGTCGAGATCAAGATTGAAAGATCTTCCATCTTCTGGTTCACCCCCCGAGTGACCGAAATGGCCAGGACTGGACCATGCTGAAGCCGGGAATTCCGTCTGGGTCTCCCATGTGGGTGGCCGGGAAACCCAAGCACTTGGACCATCTTCTGCTGCCTTCCCAGGTGCATTAGCAGGGAGCTGGATCGGAGCAGAACAGCTGGGACTCAAACCAGCGCTCTGATATGGGATGCTGGTGTCTCAAGTGGTGGCTTAATCCACTGAGCCCGACGCTGGCCCTGTTGCCCAGGCTTTTGCCTTTTTTTTTTTTTTTTTAAGATTTATTTATTTATTTATTTGACAGGTAGAGTTACAGATACAGAGAGAGAGACAGAGAGAAAGGTCTTCCTTCTGTTGGTTCACCCTCCCCAAATGGCCGCTACGGCCGGCGCGCTGTGCCGATCCGAAACCAGGAGCCAGGTACTTCCTCTGGGTCTCCATGCGGGTGCAGGGCCCAAGCACCTGGGCCATCCTCCACTGCACTCCCGGGCCACAGCAGAGAGCTGGACTGGAAGAGGAGCAACTGGACTAGAACCCAGCGCCCATATGGGATGCCGGCGCCGCAGGCTGAGGATTAACCCAGTGAGCCACGGTGCTGGCCCCAGCTTTTGCCTTTTGATACCTAGCACAAGAGGAACATTTATCCCTACCAATCCATTGGAGGTAGACGTGAACATCATGTCCAGTTCTTGCTCAGAACTCACCTGAGGTCACACAGCTAGGAAGTAGCAGGTCTGGAATGAGAGCCCAGAGGTTCAGCTCCAGAACCTCTGCCCTAACCACTGGGCTACTCTGCCCTGATCTTCCTGCCCAGGCAAGTTTCCTGCTTGGACCCTTCCCTGCCTGTTCCGTGGGACAGGACTGGCGTGTCACTGCCTGCTAGGTCTTTCCCTGCCCTGCACCATGGCAAGAACTGATCACTGCACTGAAAGACCGTGAGAAGGTTCTAGACTTGCCACCCACCGAAGGGGAGGCCTGAGTTAGACTTGCTTCTGGATGCTGGTGACCATCTGTGGCCCGCCGTGGTTGTGCACGCTGCCCTGTTGTTCTGCTGGCTTCTAACTTAAGCTCCCTTTGCCAGGAGGGAGGGAGAGAGTGCTCAGAGGGGAGAAAGAGAAAAATTAAAGGAACTGGCCCCAGTCACAGCATCATTTGGTCGCCACATGCCCAGCTTTTGAGAAATGGCAGTCCTGGAAGGCAGGAGTGGGAGGGGCTGCTGAGGCCCCCATGAGTGAGTGGCACCGGACGCCGTGGCAGGTGACCCTGTTGGAGCAGGAGAGGGGCTTGTCGCACTGCAGGGAGAGTCTGGCGTGGACAGCAAGCATATTGGGAGCGACTTGAGCTGGGCTGGAGATACTGGAAGCTTAGACTATAAATAGCGAGGAGTATATAAAAAGCCTCGGAGGATTTGGGGAAGCTTTACATTCGCCACATAGATCCAAGCAAGATAAGGAACGGCTGGGGTTTTTGCAAGCTATAAATGGAGCTGGGTGTGGGACCACCCTCTGCCACCCCCTCCACCTGACACTCCCGCCCTCTGGGAAGTCCTGCCGTCGGCCTGCCTCGGCCCAGGCTGGCCTCACTCACGGGCGCCAGTAAGGGCTGTGGGAGTCTCACCCACTGTGGAGGAGCCCCGTCCAAGCTGATGGGCGGGTTCCACTTTCACTCGAGGCCACCCCGAAGGCAATCGGCCAGGAAATCGGCCAGGAAGCAAGGCTAAATTCGGCAGAAGACCCCTGCAGCGGGTGCGGAGGAGCCTGCCTGCTCCGTGTCTTGCTTCCGGGAGACTTGGGGTCCCCAGCCTTGCCTCGTCCATGCCCTCCGTTTCACTTAATGCACTGATTGTCTTGAAACCCCTTGGCGCTCAGGAAGCTGGACGCTCACCCTGGCCACAGGGGTGCTCAGAATAAGCTGAGACCCAGGGCTTGTCCCCAGAGGCTTCTGCCAGCTCCCGGATACCTACAAACAGAGCTTCTGTTCTTTGCCCTTTTAGGAAACTGTTGAGGAACAATAACTCAGAGGGGTGATGCTTAGGATTCAAGCTGGCCATCACTTCCCTCCCTCCCTCCCTCTCTCCCTCCTTCCCTCCCTCCCTTCCTCCCTCTATCCCTCCTTCCCTCCTTCCCTCCTTCCTTCCTTTCTAGATTTTTTTACTCAGAAACATTTTATTTAAAGTATACAAACTTCATGCATTTTATAAATACAACTTTAAGAACATAGTGATTCTTCTCATCATACCCACCCTTCCACCCTTCTTCCTCCTCCCTCTCCTATTCCCATTCTTATTTTTTACTAAGATTTATTTTCAACTAACTTTATACACATAAAATTAAGTCTATACCAAGTAAAGAGTTCAACAAATAGTATGTAAAAAACTAAATTATTTGCAAACTATGCAACTGATAAAGCATTACTATCCAGAATATATAAAGAGTTCAGGAAACTCAACAATGACAAAACAAACAGCTCAGTTAAGAGATGGGCCAAGGGCTCAAACATTTTTCAAAAGAGGAAACCCACATGGCCAACAGACCCATGAAAAAAATGCTCATGATCACCAGCCATCAGGGAAATGCAAATCAAAACTACAATGAGGTTTCACCCCACCCCAGTCAGAATAGCTTCATACAGAAATCAACAACAACAAATGCTGGCGAGGATGTGGGGAAAAGGTACCCTAGTCCACTGTTGGTGGGAATGTAAACTGGCATAGCCGCTGTGGAAGACAGTATGGTAATACCCCAGAAATCTGGGTATAGACCTACCATACGACCCAGCCATCCCACTCCTGGGAATTTACTCAAGGGAAATAAAATCAGCATATGAAAGATTTATCTGCACCCCCATGTTTATTGCAGCTCAACTCACAATAGCTAAGATATGGAATCAACTCAAATGTCCATCAACTGAAGACTGGTTAAAGAAATTATGGGGAATAGACAGCATGGAATACTACACAGTGGTTAAAAAAATGAAATCCAGTCATTTGCAACAAAATGAATGCAATTGGAAAACATCATACCTAGTGAAATAAGCCAGTCCCAAAAGGACAAATCCCATATGTTCTCCCTGATCTGTGATAACTGTAGAGCACCTGAAAGGTCATCTAAAGAAGTGAAATTGACGCTTTACTTATTATAGAGTTCATCTAAGATTTACTTATTTATTTGAAAGGCACAGTTACAGAGAGAGAAAGAGGCACACACGCGTGCACACACACACACACACACCAGAGAGAGAGAGAGAGAGAGAGAGCGAGCTTCTATTTGCTGGTTTACTCTCCAAATGGCCACAATGGCCTGGGCAGGGCTGGGCCAAAGCCAGGAGCCAGGAGCTTCATCTGGGTTTCGCTGTTGGTGCAGGAGTCCAAGAACGTGGCCATGTTCCACTGCTTTCCCAGGCCACTAGCAGGGAGTTGGATAGGAAGTGGGCAACCGAGACTTGATGCTGATGTCCCATGCGCTCTTAACTCTTTATGCCTCACTAGCCCCTGGCCATCACATTTCTAGGAAAAATTCGGGGATCTACTGGATTTTGAAAAACCAGCTGACAGCATCCCAGCCCTCTCTGCCCCGACCCTCCCTTCACTACCAACGCCCTGGTGGTCCCACTGCTGAGCACTCTCCCTGGACTGCTCTGCCCAGCGGAGGGAGAAGCCAGGCCCTGAGAGACGCTGCAGGGAGAGATCGGTCAGAGTCTCTGCCTGAGGACCGGGTGGGGCGAGCTCCCCGGGGTGAGGCTTCATCTTCTAAGTGAAGCACCCGCAGAGCGCAGGCAGCCCCTAGAGCTGCAGAGCAGCTGAGACCCGACCCCGGGGTCTGCGGGCACTGAGCTGACCACGAGGGCTTCCACCACCCCCAAGGCGGACTTGCAGCTAAGGAGGCTGCACGGAGGGCGCCTACAGCGTGAGCCTGCCAGGAGCAGGTGAGCGCGCAGGAGGGGGCCGAGAAAGCTATGCCCAGGGAGGAGACAGCAAGAGCCGAGGCGCCCAGGCCTGCATGGCCAGTCCGCCTGGGAAGAGCCAGCGGCCCTGTGGTGGGGCAGGAAGAGCAACAAAGACAGTGCTAACTGCTGTGGGCCAGGCCCCAGGTTCTGTCTCCACCCCCGCGGGCAGGAAACGCGCTGTGGGGCTGGACAGCCATCAGCAGGTTGGGGGGTGGGGGCAGTGGCCAAAGCCAGAGGGGTTGCTCTGGGGAAGCTACAGTGACTGTCCAAGCACAAGCAGGATCTCAGCTGGACAGGAGCTGCAGGAGGGGTGGAGAGTCCGGACGGGGCTGGGTCACTTCCGTGAGCTTCACAGGGAACCCCTGGGGCTGGGGCCTGGGGTGAGGGAGTTGGCGCAGGTGGTCTGGGTTGGGGAGGCCAAGAGACAGAGAGGAACCGGGGTGTGGCCTTCTGCAGACAGAGCGAGGCTGCTGTACACTTAGGTTGCAGCCGCCGAGGCCAGGCTGGCCGGGGCATGGGAGTGTCCCGCCTCTGCGTTCCATTCCTCTTGGGATTCGGTCCAGACTCCCGCCGAGGCTGACAAAGCTGTCCCGGCCTGGCCTCTGGCCACCTCGCTTGTGTCCTGGTCCACCAGCAAGCTTCCTCCTGCCTCGGGCCTTTGCACGAGCTGGCCCACCTGGGTGCCCTGTGTGGATGCTTCCACCCGGGAGAGGCGGCGCCTGGGCTGCTCCTCCGCCCCCCAGCGAGTCCCCTGCCCCTTCCACGGAGAACACTGAGGGCGGCTTCTGCTCTCTGGCTGACACCTGACGGATGGTCCACTCGGAGGCCATT
This sequence comes from Oryctolagus cuniculus, assembly GCF_051225735.1. Lineage (NCBI taxonomy): Eukaryota > Metazoa > Chordata > Mammalia > Lagomorpha > Leporidae > Oryctolagus > Oryctolagus cuniculus. Next base: position 10,681,578 of record NC_142878.1, on the reverse strand, counting down.
TCCTGTTTATTTCTTCAAACTTAGCTTAAAAGGCACTTCCTCTGGGAAGCCCTGGCCATCCTGTTCAATGTTCTAGCATCTGGCAGGCGCCACTGAGTGTGTGTGCGTGTGTGTGCATGTGTGTACACGCATGCGTGTACCCATGTATATTGTGTATGCATATGTGTACCTGTTTGTACTGTGTGTATCGTGCATGCATGCGTGTACTGTGTGTGCATGTGTGCACCCATGTGTTGTGCATGCGTGTACCCGTGTGTGTACTGTGTGTGCATGCATCTGTGTGTGTGTCTGTGTGTTTGGGGTGGGGGTAAATCATGTGGGATTGTGGGACCTGGAAGGGCTTGGGATCGTTCTCTGCATGAGCCTGGAAGTCACGGAAGAATTTTTAGCCAAGGAACAGCCCGAGCTGGCATCTGTTTTCTTTTTCTTTTTTTTTTTTTTTTAGATTTATTTATTTGAGTAGTAAAATTACAGACAGTGAGATTAAGAGAGGAGAGAGAGAGAGAGAGAGAGGTCTTCTTCCCTCTGCTGGTTCACTCCCCAAATGGCTGCAACGGCTGGAGCTGCACAAATCCGAAGACAGGAGCCAGGAGCTTCCTCCAGGTCTCCCACGTGGGTGCAGGGGCCCAAGCACTTGGGCCATCCTCCACTGCTTTCCCAGGCCATAGCAGAGAGCTGGATCCGAAGTGGAGCAGCCAGGACTTGAACCCGCGCCCATATAGGACTCCAGTGCCGCAGGCAGAGGATTAACCCACTGCGCCACAGCACTGGCCCGGTTGTCTGTTTTCACACACTCCTCTGTGATGCGTGCTGATGAAGGGGCGAGGGCGGACAGGGAAGCCAAAGAAGAGGCTGTTGAGGGCAGAGGAGGCTCGGCCTGTGGGCCCAGTGAGCAGCGGCCAGGCTCTGGATGGACTCCAAGGCAGAATGCCCCTGATTCACCAGCAGCCTGGGCATTGGGTGTGTGGGAAGTACAGATGGCCTCAGGCCACAGTTGGCCCTGGCTGTGACGGGCGGAGCTGGGGACAGGAGGAGGCAGGGGAGCTTTGGGGTGGGCTGGGGCATCCAGTCAGGAGCTCAGTGTTTGTGAAGCGCCTTAGACGTCCCCGTGGAGGTGTCGGCTGTCCAGGTCCAAGCCAGCAGCAGCACACGTGGGAGTGAGCGGCAGGTCACGGGCAGGTAAAGCTACAAAGACTGAGACCATCGGGGGGGGGGGGGGGGGATGTGGAGAAGCCAGGACCAAGCTGGGGCTCCCTGCACCTGGGAAGGAAGTAGCAACAGAGCCCGAGGGAGGAGAACCAGGAGGCGGGGCCGGAAGTCACAGGGGACCAGACCCTGAGGTCAAACACCGCAGGCAGGTCTCCCAAGACCCACTGAGAACCAACGCCTGGATTCAGCACCTTGCAGGCTGCGGGTGCCGGGCACGAGAGCTGGGTGGGGGCTGCATGGGGACGTCTCTGCAGAAGCGGGTTTGTAGGCAACAGATGAGAGAAACTGAGGCCGCTGGCGGTGGCAGATCCTTTGAGTTTTGTTTTGCTCTAAAGGGAAGAACAGCGAGTGGTGGGAGCCGTACAGGGCGTCACGGTTTCAGCAGAGGAAGTGGAGTGTGGAGGTGGTGTACAGCGCCCTTGCCTGCCACCGGGTTGGGATGAAGACTGGGTCTCCATTAGGATGAGGGCCAGGGCCAGGTGCAGGGGGGAGGGGTGGGGAATGTTCTCTCTGAGAAAGAAATAAAGAAGGAAGCCAGGCTGTGGGTGAGAGTGAGGACCCACCTGGGCTGGAGGAGGCATCGCTGGGAGGAGAGGCGTGCGCCGAGCAGTGGCGCGAGGCCAGCTGGGTGGTGTGCTTCTCCATCACCTCTGTGCAGCACAGGTGCAGGCGCTGAGCTGATGGGGAGTTGAGGGATGCAGTCTCCAGAAACTTGGCTGTGCAGGGGCGGGGCTGGGGGAGAGGACAGGAGAGGAGAGGAGAGGAGAGGAGAGGAGAGGAGAGGAGAGGAGAGGAGAGGAGAGGAGAGAGAGAGAGAGAGAGAGAAAGTGGAATGAAGAAGAGGCAGGGAGGGCAGGAAGGAAGCCAGGTAGGGGAGCTGAGGGCAAGGGGCCAGGAGAAGGGGAGGATGTGAGGGTCAGGAGGGCAGCAGGGCACCGAGGCAGGGCAGCGATGGTGTTTGTGCCCGATGCTCCCTGGGTTGGGCGCAGAAGCAGAGAGGCAGCCATAGGAACTGCCAGGAAGAACCCACGCGGCTTTCCCGGGGCTCTCGGGAGGTGCTCAGCTCCTTGGACGCCACTGCAGCCCTTCTCTCCAGAGCTGGGCACACCCACCCCCTCTCTGCCTTGCCAGCTCCTGACCAGGGAGGCAGCCCAAGTTCCAACTCCCGCCAGACAAGATTCTTGGGCAAGGGACCCCAGAGCCGCCCTGTGGGAGTAGGAGGTTGTGCTTGGGTGGATGTGACTTGACCCTCATTGGGGCGGGGGCGGGGGTGGAGCGTGGGGGAGGGGTCCAAGTTCAGCTGTTCATGGTGGCGGATTTGTGTCCTTTACTGAACAGCACGGCAGCCTCCTTCCCTGCACCCCTTCCTTTGTCCCCCTCACTTTCCTGTGTTCTTCCCTCCCCACCCCTTCCTCCCTTCCTTCCTCCGTCCTTTCCATAAACATGTGTTTGGAGCCCAGCACAACCTGTATGAGCGCCCCAGAAAAGTCACAGAGAGGGGGAGGTGGCAGCCCCCCTGCCCCTGCCCCGGGGGGGGGGCTCCTGGTGCTAACAGAATCCTGGCTGTGCCCAACCCGGGGCAGCAGGTGCTCAGGGGCTGTGGGGGGGGGGGGAGCCCAGAGCAGGTGAAGCCCCCGGGAGCCCAGTTTGTCCTCCAGGATGCCCTGGCAGCAGGGGCTGTGTCTGCGCCCCAGTGCTGGAGCCCAGAGGGAATGGGTTGGGGGTTCAAGGCGTCTCCCTCCTAAGGGACCTAGAAGGGTGCTCCCAGCCCTCCCGCTTTGGAGGCGTCTTGCGGGATCCCAGGCTCCATCTGTGGCAGGCATCCCGGAACGTGCAGGGGAAGCCAGGCTACGGAGCGAAGAGCTCTCTGGGGGCCTAGTGTCACCAGCAGCGGAATTAACAACCCCGGATCCACCTTTCCGCAAATTCCTCTCCCCGAAACAACGAGCTGTGTCTACTGTTTGTGCTCCCTTTCGCTGGGCGTCTTAGTATTCTGTAACCAAGGGCTGCTGCTGCAAGGAAGAAATAAACACTGTGGGTTTTCCAGTACTTGCAGCTTTGCGCATCCTGGAAGCCAAAGCAAAAAGGGGAAGCAGATAAACCGCAAAGCTCTCGTTTTCAGGAAGCTTCAGGTTTTTATTGTTTGTTTGCTTTTGCCCCTAAATTCCCTGCTTGACACTAAATTCCATGTGGGAATTTATGAGGAAAACATTGATAGTTACAACTTCCAGGATAACTGTTTAGCAAGAGAAGCAGTTTTCACAGGCTTTTTTTTTTTAAGATTTTATTTATTTTTTAAATATTTATTTATTTGAAAGTCAGAGTTACACAGAGATAGGAGAGGCAGAGAGAGAGAGAGAGAGAGGTCTTCCATCTGCTGGTTCACTCCCCAGATGGCCACAACGGCCGGAGCTGCGCCGATTCGAAGCCAGGAGCCAGGAGCTTCTTCCAGGTCTCATGCGTGGGTGCAGGGGCCCAAGGACTTGGGCCATCTTCTACTGTGTTCCCAGGCCATAGCAGAGAGCTAGATAGGAAGAGGAGCAGCTGGGACTAGAACCGGTGCCCATATGGGATGCCGGTGCTTCAGGCCAGGGCTTTAACCCGCTGCGCCACAGCACTGGCCCCAAGATTTTATTTTTTTATTTTAAAGGCAGAAATACAGAGAGAAGGAAAGAGAGAGCGATAGAACGAGAGAGAGAGAGAGAGAGAGAGAGAGAGAGAGAGAGAGAGAGAGAATCTTCCATCTGTGGGTTCAGTCTCCAAATGGTCGCATCGGCTAGAGCTGGACTAATCAAAGCCAGGAGTCAGGAGCTTCTTCCGGGTCTCCCAGTGGCTCTAGGGCCCAGGCACTTGGGCCATCTTCTGCTGCTTTCCCAGGAGCAATAGCAGGGAGATATTTCGGCTCTCAGTTCTGCAGTCCAAGGCCAGGCGGCCTCCCTGGTCCAGCCTCTTGCTGGCTGAGAAAAGACAGGCAGCAGGCATGGGTGTTGTGTCTGTCGCTCTCCTTCTAAAGCTACCGGGATTCAGTGCTGCTGACTCCACACCAGGTACCTGCCCGAGTCCGATCTCTTTCTAAAGGGTCCATGGCCGAGAACCGCGGCTGGAGTCCCTCAGTCTAAGACCCTGGGGGCTAAGCTCCTACATGCTGAATGCTCAGGGGGCAAATCACATTCGAAGCAGAGGGGGATCTGGGTGGGGAGGGGGTGAAAAGGAGAGGAAAAGTGGGCCTGGCTGGGGTCCCCCCGGCTTGTAGAGTGCTGAGCCTGATAAGAGTTCTCTGGAACAGGAGGGTAAGGTGAGGGATGGGAAGGCAGAGCCTGTCTGTCCCCGGCCCTCCCTGTCTCGGGCCCACTTGCTGAGCAAGAGGTCTGTGTCAGCGTCTCCTGTCGCTGAGGTGTGTCTCGGGCCGTGGGTGGCACAGGCAGCCCTAAGGAGTGGCTCGCCAAGTTGCATCAGGTATGTCACCTTTGAGTGCTGGGCAGCCTGGAGCATCCAAGGTTCTCCGGATAGAAACATCATGTTTGAGAATGCAAACCAGCCAGGGGATTGCTTTAGAAAGAGGCTTTGCGTACCCGAAGAGTCACAACAGACTTTCATGGAAAGAAACAAACACACCAACTCTGCTCTCTCTTTTCTGTGGGATGTCAATGCAGCCACGAGGGGCACGGAGGCAAGTGCGTGGGACAGTGTTCAACAGGTGTCTTTATAGCAACCTGCCTGGGCGGCCGCCAGTTTCCATCAGATCTAAGACACCTTTGCCTGGACGACGCGTGCTTATTCTGGGTTTTACCAAGAGAAGCTTCCACGGTGGAAGGTGCCTGTCTCTAGAGCTGGAACAACGAGAGGCCACACCGTCTGTGTAGGAGAAAATGAAACATGAACCCAGGGCACAGACAGGGCCCACAGGAGCTGCCTGGTTCCTGCCTTGGCCCTCTTAGAGGGAGAGAGACATAGGGAGAAAGGCCCTGGACTGACCATGGGGCTGTAAGTTGGTTCCCAGTCTGGAGGGACACTACCCAGATGTCCCCAGGGGTACCAGGAGCTGGTGTCCCCCAGGCACCGGCAGATGCAACTACAAAGCCTCGCTGGAAGAACTTGGTTCAGTCCAGGCAGTGGTAAGTGCAAAGCAGCCATGGTGAGTTGCTTCCTGAGAGTTACTAGGGCAGCATGGAGGACAGACGCACACGCACGCACCCGTGAGCCCAGCAGACAGAGCACGCAGCTCTGCGCACCCCACCCCACCCCACCGGGGAGTGCTGATTCAGTGCAATGCACCAGGCAAGGGGGCAGCTACATTCCTGCCACGGTCAGCCAGAGCCTGACGCTGTACGTGTTCCGCTCTGGGATCCCAAAGGTGGTGCCCGTGGAACATTCTCCAAGGGACGCCACCCTGGCCTGCCAAACCCAGCACGATCTCAAAAATATAGTCTTCCCATCAAGTGGCTACTGCCTCCATGGAGGTAATCTCTGGATCAGAGTCTGTGTCAGTGCTGTCCTGGGCCCCAGCTGGGTCGCCCTAACTTGCTGTAAAGGAGCCAGCCATGGGCATGGCAACCACACACAGCTCAGTAACTTCTTCTTGGAGCCTCTTCCAGCTCCTTGTTGTCTGGGGAAGAAGTTAGCATAAATATTACCTTTCCTTATTCGTGTTCTCTACAATCTCTGAACCGGTAGCAGGTCTAGGGAGGCAGCAGGACCCCTCCCCAGAGCCGTGCGGCCCTCCAGGGCCATCCCGAGGGTGACAGGAGGACAAGCCACGTTTTATTGCAGGTCCTTTGTCAACGCACAGGGCTGCTGCTCCTGGGACCGAGCTACTCCTGTCACTGTAGGAATCAACTGGAAAGCCACAGGGGGCGATCCGGGTTAGGACATTTGTTCATTTTGGGATCCTGGTCTTCCCACAGCGCCGGGGCCCCGAGATGGCCCTAGCATTTCTATGACGAGTGCAAAGTTGAGCTTCAAAGGACCAGACTCCATAACACGATAAACTCAGATCCCTCCAAATGAAAACCCAGATGGGCTTTGGCCTCCTCTCGGCTCGGCAGGCTGATCCCTTAATCTTCCAGATGATGATGGAAAAACCCTTATCTCTGCCTGTCAAAGCCACCGTTGTTGTGGGGGTGTTCCCTGGGAAGCACGAGCGAGCCTTAATCACTTAGATGGTGTGCAGCGCGCATTATCTTGAAGCAGGCCTCACGTGGGGCCTTCAAAACACTCACGAAAATGCGCATTATGAAAAAGATCAGGCAGGGGTTTCAACAGAGTTTTGCACCACAGTCAACTGATCTTTTAATTCTGTTTGCCACAGACTTTCTGAAGTACCCCCTACTGGAAGGAGTACAAGACAGGATGAGTTCCAGGCACAGCGTGGCCAGCAGATGGGCAGGCGGCAGGACTCACCCCAGTGGATCACTGAAAGTGACAGTGGGTCCTTCCTCCCAGCGGAAGAGGAAGCTGGCCGGGCACTCCAGGCGACACCGGCAGATGGGTTGAAGGTTCTGGTACTTTTGCTCAACAGGTGTGGCACATTCCTCTGCAAGGCCGACCTGTTTGAGTTGGGGCCACGTGGCTCCCAGATGGGCAGGGACTGCAGGCATCCGGGCTGTATGTTGGACCACAGGGGTGCCTGCGCCCTGCAGGGGTGAGGGACCAGGGGGTAGACTCCGCTTGCCCAAGGGAGCCCTTGTGGAGGAGGGTTCATCTGGGTGGGGCCTCCCACCACACCCCCTGCTCCCCTACCTCCATTAGAATGACTCACACTTGCTGAAAAGATGAGTCATGTGGGTTACGAAACCCCAGGGCTCCTGAGAGGGAGGCTGGGAAGGGCCTCAGGAACCCTGGCTCTGCCGTCCCGTCCCATCCCCACCCCTGCTCCAGGCCCCTCACCTCCACCTGCCAAGCCGCACTATCCAGCGTGAATCCTTTTTCTTTTTAATTCATTTATTGATTGAAAGATAGTGGGGAGGAGGAATCTTCCATCTGTTGGTTTGCTCCCCCCAATGCCCACAGCAGCTGGGCTTGGGTCAGGCTGAAGTCAGGAGCGGAGAGGTCCACCCAAGTCTCCCTCGTGGGTGACAGGAATCCGCCTACTTGAGCCTTCCCGGGTGCACCTTAGCTGGAAGCAGGAAGTGGAAGCCGAGTGGGGACTCCAACCCAGGCTCTGATCTGGGACGCAGGACTCCCAAGCCGCAGCTTAACGGCCAGGCCAATGCCCACCCAGAGCAGTGCCTCTGCAAGCGCTCAGAACAAGTCTGCTCCTGGGTACGGAGCTTCCTTCGGCTTTCGGCTTTCGTAGTGCACTGAGGCTGGAGGCTCCCTTCCCGCACCGGGCCTGCTGGCAGCAGTAGGTCTGGGAGGGACAAGAGAAGAAAGCTAACTCTTGGGGTTCTCCGTCTCTCCATGGTGCGGGCTTCTTCACCACGGGGACGTTGCCACCGCTCTCCTGCGTGCACTCGGATAAATATCTACCAGATACCGGGCTGCTCCAGCCAGCAGGGGTAGCCACGAGGCAACTCCTTTCCCCAGCGCTTTGGGTGCGTGAACACCCAGCACGCGGCAGGCCTGGCCCCATCAAAACACTCCTTCACCGCCAGCGGCCTCTGACGTCATCCTGACGGCCTGTGGGGTATATGCCACCGTCACCCCCACTTTACAGGTGAAGCGCCCGCGCCCCACAAGGCCAGGCACTAGCCAGGATCACACAGCCGCCAAGGGGAGGGCCGGGGACTCCCGCACAGCCAGCTTCCCCAGGGACTCCCCACACCCAGGTAACCTGCCAGGTGCCTCCGCCCCAGTCCGCGGGGCGCCTTCCATCGGGTCGGCTACCGACGTGGGCAGGCCACTGGGCCTGGGAGCCCCACCAGGTGAGTGCGGCCTCCCAGGTGCCTTACCTGTGGGGTGGCGCCGACCTCTGGCATTTGCTCTGGGGAACGCGGGACGCACCTGAGATGCCCCCGGGGCCTTTGAGCTCCTGGCAGAACCCCCGGGGCTGTCCTGCGCCAGAAGGTCCCAGAAGTCGGCGGGGAGGCCACCCCGGCGGGGACCGTTCTGGGCCTCCCCCGCCGCGGTCGGCGCAGCCGGTACCCGGCGCACGAGCGCGGGCCCAGGGGCGCCGCCGGCCGCGCAGGCGGGAACGCGCCGCGGCCGCTTCCTCCTCCCTCGCTCCCGCCCGCGGCGGCGGCGCTTCCCGGCGCGGAGCGGCTTTAAAAGGCGGCTCCCCACCCCCCGGCGCACTCGCCGCCCGGGCGCCGCGCGAGCTGCCGCTGCCATGCCTCCGCGCGCGCCGCCTGCGCCCCGGCCCCGGCCGCCGCCCCGGGCCGCCGCCGCCGCCGCCGCCGCCGCGGGCGCACGGGGCGAGGGGGGCGCCGGCGGGCGCGGGTTCCGGCCACTCGCGCCGCGTCCCTGGCGCTGGCTGCTGCTGCTCGCGCTGCCCGCCGCCTGCTCCGCGCCGCCGCCGCCGCGCCCCGTCTACACCAACCACTGGGCAGTGCAAGTGCTGGGCGGCCCGGCCGCGGCGGACCGCGTGGCCGCGGCGCACGGCTACCTCAACTTGGGCCAGGTGAGTGCGGCCGGCCCCGCGCGCCGCAAACTTTCCCGGCGCCGGCGGGCACGCGCGTGGGAAGGCATCCGGGACGGCTCGGCCCGCACGTTCGGGGGCCCCCCGCGGGCGGTCGCTGGGGAGCGCGGGCTTTGGCGGGGCGACCTGGGGCCAGCGTGGGCGCCCACGCAGGCCTGGCGCGCGGGCCGCAGTCCCCGGGCAGGGCATTCGGGAGAGTGGCCGCGGAAGCAGGGGCAGGCGCGCACACCTGCCGGGCCGCGCGCGAGTGGGAGCGTCTCGGGCACGGCGGCTGCCCGAGGCTCGGTCCTTGGCGCACTCCCTGCGCCGCACCGCTCCCGGCCCCAGCCCCAACCCCGCCAACCCCTCTGTCCTCGACGGGCGGCGCGGGGCTCTGGGCCCCGTGTGCGCTCCGGCAGCCGCTCGCTCCGGGCGACGTGCGCGGGGCTCGGCCCCTGGGACGTCGGTGCTCCCGGCGCAGCGCAGGTCCCAGCAGCCGCCCCCTTGGCTGGGGACAGGCACCCTGCGTTTAAAACCGCTCGGAGCACTCAGGGAGATTGCTTTGTTTCTGGGGTTCTGCCGAGGATGGGGGACAGCCCCCTGCCTCTGAGCTGTGTGGCCTTGGACAAGTCAGTTGCCGGATTGCTGGTCCGTAGCGCCGGTGACAGTGGAATGCCAAATTCCGTGTGGCCGCTACTGGACCTGACCCTCCGTGAAGAACCAGGGCCAGACTCCCACCCCCAACCTCGCCCCAGTGCTGCCCCTGAGCCAGGGACCAGTCCTGGGCACTGGCAGGTGCGCTTTCCAGTCCACAGCCCCGCCAAGGCGCGGGTCTGGGTCCGGGTCCGGATGGATGGTGGAGTGTGCTTCCCACAAGGAGAGCGCCCAGCGCAGGGGTCCAACCAACCTGCACTCGGGGCGCTCAGTGAAGTGGCGGGGGGAGGAGGCGCCTGCGGACTCCAGCACCAGTGCCAGACCGCGTTAAATTCAGTTTCATCATCACTTCTGGCAAAGCCTGCGGAGCGTGCCGCGCGCTGCCGTGAGTGACAAGCCCTCTGCAGCCAGGCCCCATGGGGATGAGCCCATGGGCGCCGTGCCCTCTGGAAGGCGCAGTCCTGCCCCGGGCGGGAGAATGTGATCATACTTTGTGCCACTGTGTGAAATACAGTGAGTGAGGTGAAATGTGTGGGTACACACTTACTCTCCCCAGACGGGCTGTGGGCCAAGATGTGGCCTCTGGGCCACTCTGCCTTTGTTTCTCTCTGTTCTCCTAAATTGCCCTGGCTGATGGTCCAGAGGGAGGTGGGTGCTGCTGGTGTTGGCTTGGGGCCCCTGGCTCCTGCCACACGTCCCTGCTCTGCCCAGGTGGCCCAGAAATTTGTCTTCAGCTGAAAGCGACTCTCCCAGTGCACGGGAAATTACAAAGGGCTGCGTTTCTGGCTCCTATAATTAAACGAGCAGGAAGGAGCTAAAGTTGGGCTGTGGGTGCCTGGACGTGGCCAGTGAGAGGCAGAGGAGTGGTTACCCTCCCACCTCCACCCCACCCCACCCTGGTTCTGGGCCCTGGGAATGAACATGCCGGGTGCCGGAAGCGCACGCCTGGTTTTGCCTGGGGGAGAGAAGATTCCTCCCTGCCCCGGCTGGCCTGGGTGCAGTCAGGGTGGACCCCGTGCCTGGCCACTTCCACAGACCCAGGAATGAGTTGGATGGGGAAAGGTGCTGTCTGCAAGGTTGGTTTGTGATCACTCCAGGAGCACCTGAGACTGTTCCAAACCCAGCCGTCCCTCCCACCTCTCAGAGCACTGCCCGTGTGGAAGACTCAGCCGGCTCAGTAAGAACTCTTTGGAAGCCTCACTGCCTTTTTACACCCAGGAGACTTTGTGAATCCTACGAGACATAGGCGTATCAGACTAGCCTTGGTTTGCAGGTGAGCGCCTGGAAGTGAAACAAGGGGGGACGGCCGTTCGCCTGCACAGGGCAAGCGTGTGTCAGCGCCGGCAGTGTGCCCCTGCCTGCTGTCTCCTGCCGTGTCCTCTGGCCGTGTCTCTTCCCCCTCTTGGAAGGGGCAGCTAGTGTGAGTCGCTGCCGAGTCAGAGCCCTGCTTTCTCCGGGATCCGTGCGCTCCGGCTGGCTTCACTGTTTTTCTTTCTATCACACAACGGATTACCTGATGCAGTTCACCCTCTGGGTTATTCGCCTTTCTTGTTGTTCATCTTTCTTGAATTAAGAAAGGCTCTGGGCCTTTCTCGATGGAAAAAATGCACGTCCCCAGGCACAAGATAAGATTGCATCCTCTTACTCCTCTGTATCTCATTCCAGATAATACAACGGAAGTTTGGAAGCATCAAATGTCATTATTAACAGATGACATAACTACGCAGATGATCTGAGTGTAGCTAGAGAGTGAGAATTGGAACAAGGAAGAGAGATGAGTTAGTGGATTACTTGGCCACCCGTAGCTACCTGTACAGCAGCAACATCCGAGGGAATAAAAGATGTTATAATCCATCCTAGCATAAAAGCTCTGAGATACTTTGGAATAAATCTGAAAACACTGAAATGTGTGTGGAGAAGATTTTGAGATTTTTTTAAAGGGAGGATTGAAAGGAGGAAGTCTGGAAAATGGAGAGAGATATTATGTTCAAGAATATAATCATTACTTACTGTGTGAATTCAATGGAATTCAGTTGCAGGATTTTATGTGGAATATAAAATTGCACAAATGAATTTTAGAATTTGCAAGGAGGAGTAAGGTTCAAGAGTAAGGTTCAAGAATAATGTCTGGGCAGGTCTAAAAAAGAAGAGAGGTGCCGCGGCTCACTTGGCTAATCCTCCGCCTGTGGCGCTGGCACCCCGGGTTCTAGTCCCAGTTGCTCCTCTTCCAGTCCAGCTCTCTGCTGTGGCCTGGGAGGGCAGTGGAGGATGGTCCAAGTGCTTGGATCCCTGCACCCACATGGGAGACCAGGAGAAGCACCTGGCTCCTGGCTTCGGATTGGCGCAGCGCCGGCCATGGCAGCCATTAGGGGAGTGAACCAATGGAAGGAAGACCTTTCTCTCTCACACTGTCTATAACTCTCTCTCTCACTGTCTAACTTTGCCTGTCAAAAAAAAAAAAAAAAAAAAAAAGAGGAGAGGTGGGTGTTGGGCGTAGGGGTTACGATGCTACTTGTGATGGCTGTGTCCGTGTCTGGGCTCTGCCTCTGCGCTACTTTCCTGCTGATGTAGGCTCTGGGAGGCAGCAGGTGATGGCTCAAGTCATTGAGTCTCTGTCACCCACGGGAGAGACCTGGATGGAGCTCCTGGGACCTGGCTTTGGCCTGGCCCAGCCCCAGTTGTTGTAAGCATGTGGGGAGTAAACCAGCAGATCGGAGCTCTCTGTCTCTCTGCCTTGGAAATAAATACAGAAATAGGAATGAAGTTGTGGTCACAGTCACTGGGCACGGGCCCAGTCTAGTCCTCAGGGGACTTGATGCCCGCCCAAGCGTGAATGGGGACGCCTGGGCAGAATCATTGCAGATGGACGGGGGAGGGTAGACTGCTTAATAAGTTGTACTGGGAGAATGAACTGTTCGCAGTAAATTCCAGCGAGGGTTAAATCTCCGTGTGGGATACCTTTATGACATTAGGAAAGAAAAGGTACCAGAGGAAACAAATAAACAAAGGAAACAATTGATGCTTTTAGAAGTTTTATATAAACAAAGGTATTGTAACAAAGTTAAAAAGCAAGAAATAGGGGCTGGCGCTGTGGTGTAGCAGGTTAAGCCACTGCCTGCAGTGCCAGCATCCCATCTGAGCACCAGTTCCAGTCCCAGCTGCTCCGCTTCCATTCTAGCTCCCTGCTAATGCACCTGGGGAAGAAGTGGAAGATGGCTGAAGTGCTTGGGTCCCTGCACCCACATGGGAGACCCAAGCTCCTGGCTTTGGCCTGGCCCAATCCCGGCTGTTGTGGCTCTTTGGGGAGTAAACCAGTGGATGGAACATCTCTCTCCCTCTCTCTCCTTCTCTCTCCTTCTCTCTCCTCCTCTCTCCTTCTCTCTTTTTCTCTCTCCCTCTCCCCCTCCCTTACCTCTCTCCTTCTCCCGCTTTCTGTCTTTCAAATAAACAAATCTGTATTAAAAAGTAATACTGAAGAAAGATTTGTACAGATTAGTATATAGATTATTTTAAAAACTATATATCATTAAGAAAAATATAAATGCCTGGTAGAAAAATGGAGAAGTATATGGGTGGGGAGTTTAGTGAAGAGGAAACCCTGAGAGGTGACAGCGAGCTGCCCTGGGAGTTGGTGGGGCAGCCACCTCGGCCCCAGCGAGTCTCCTGCACACCTCTGAGGGGGGAATGAGAGGCAGAGACTGGGAGGAGAACTTGAACTGCACTGTTCTTATTCACAACAGACACACGTACAGGGAGGCCAGAACTTTCATGGACTGTGGAATTAAAAGGTGAGCTAATTTTGGGGTGAAAAATTTGAAGTCCGTGCCTACGAGGGCTCTTCAAAAAGGTCACGAAACACATACACAGTGGGAGAACTGCCCGTGGACTTCGGGAGTTTTCTTTGCTCCAAAATGAATGTACCCTTTAATTCTGTGTCCCGTGGACTTTCGGAAGCCCCTCGTGTGTTGGTGTGTATATCAGCCCTCCTTATCCGCGGGTTCCCCAGCCTCCCCTTCAGCCAACCATAGATCAGAAACGTTAAAAAATAAAATGCGGCAGGACTGAAAATACACAGACGCTTTCTTGTGGCTCTTCCTGAACAGCCCGGCGTTAACAGCTGTTGACACAGCCTTTTCACTGGACCAGGTCTTACAGATCATCTCGAGGAGGTTTGAAGTGTGTGCATACGTTCTATGCAAATACTGCACCATTTTAATAGGAGGCTTGATCACCCCCGGGTCTTGGTATCTGCGTTGTTTCTCTCAGATTCCAAGGAACAACTATATATGTATTCCTATATGAATATGAATATATGTAGAGTATATATAAGATTATATTTAGGCACTGTGCATTTTTTATTTGTGTCAGTGTGTGTGGCATATGGCTATAGATACGTGTGCATACACAGAAGCATATGTACATTCATATACATGCATGGATTTGTATACACACGTTTATACCAATGTGTATCAGGTGTTCAAGGAGAAAAAGAGGAAATGGACATTGTACACACACACACCCCCCTCGGTGGTCCTGGACCACCCGAAGCCTGCATCTAGATACACAAGCGCCTCTGGGCCCTGGCTGAGCAAGCCCTGGACCTCCCAGGCTGCGCGGATCCACTTGTCAAGGAAATGGTGGCCTTGAGAAGCAGTGCGTGGCTGCAGATCGCACGGCTCTTCGGACAGAGCTGGACCCGTGGCTCCTGCTCGTTGCCCTCCCCGCTGCTCTGCCCATCTCTCCATGGAGTCATCTCTCGGCAGAAGGGGCCCTGATGCCTCTGGGACAAGACAAGCTGTGTATGTACGAGAATGGCAGTGAGGCCCCGTGTGCGCAGCAGCTCCTGGGAGTGATGTTTACCTTGAGGGTGGCACTTAGACACCATACTTCCCCTTGCATTTTTGCTTTGCCTGGGGTATTGAGCTAATTTGTTGGTTCTGCGTCTGAACATAAAAAGGTGGGCCAGCTGCCAGGGCCCTAAAAGATCTAAGAGCCTTAAACGATGTTGAACTTGCCTTAAATAGTTGTACTTAAAATAGCTGCGGAGTGGGACGGACCTGGCCCGGCGTTTCAGGTGGGTCTGTGGAATTCATTTGTCAGCCCGGGAGACTTCCCGTCTTCCCTGCTAAAGACAGCCAGTTCCTACGGCGCGCAGCACGCTGGGGCCTTCACCGGGTGTTAACTCACGGGCCAGAAATGGATCCGCCAGAGGGTTGGGGGCTTGCTAGGGACAAGAGGGAGCCCAGACTAGTGACCCCCGCGTCCTGGGTCTCGGCGATTTCTGGCCAATGCTGTGCACAGGTGACCTGGAGTGGCCCCCTGTGGGACCTGGGGACACAGACGAGAGTGGGCTGGTGAGGCTTGTTGGCCCCGACCCTCCCATGTGGCATCTGTGCCGAGATCACAGCTTTAAGTGGACAGGGTTTTAACTGAGTGGCCGGCCCTCTTGAGTCAAGGGCTGTAGTGGGTGGAGCCAGGCTTTGTCCATGGGCTGCTCCCGTGCTCCGGGTCTGCCAGCTCTGAGTTCCTGGGGGACTTAGAGCCTCTGCAAGGATTTTACTGTCTGAAAAGTGGTTCCTCTGACCCTCCTTGGCGCAGCCCAGGCTGTATACACCCTCCTTGCCCTCTCCCAGCACCTGGCACCCACGCAATGTCCACGCTGTGCTGCCCCGGGTGCCTGTCTCCCAGCACCTGGCACCCACGCAGTGTCCACACTGTGCTGCCCCGGGTGCCTGTCTCCCAGCACCTGGCACCCACGCAGTGTCCACACTGTGCTGCCCCGGGTGCCTGTCTCCCAGCACCTGGCACCCACGCAGTGTCCACATTGTGCTGCCCCAGGTGCCTGTCTCCCAGCACCTGGCACCCACGTAGTGTCCACACTGCTGCCCCTGGTTCCTGTCTCCCAGCACCTGGCACCCACGCAGTGTCCACACTGTGCTGCCCCGGGTGCCTGTCTCCCAGCACCTGGCACCCACACAGTGTCCACACTGCTGCCCCCGGTTCCTGTCTCCCAGCACCTGGCACCCACGCAGTGTCCACACTGTGCTGCCCCAGGCACCTGTCTCCCAGCACCTGGCATCCACGCAGTGTCCACACTGTGCTGCCCCGGGTGCCTGTCTCCCAACACCTGGCACCCACGCAGTGTCCACACTGTGCTGCCCCGGGTGCCTGTCTCCCAGCACCTGGCACCCACGCAGTGTCCACACTGTGCTGCCCCGGGTGCCTGTCTCCCAGCACCTGGCACCCACGCAGTGTCCACACTGTGCTGCCCCGGGTGCCTGTCTCCCAGCACCTGGCACCCACGCAGTGTCCACACTGTGCTGCCCCGGGTGCCTGTCTCCCTCTTGGCCATAGCACTCCTCAGCCTAGCCACTGCTTCTTGTGTGAGGGCTCTTGCTCACGGACCCTCGTGTCCAGCCCACTGAGGGGTGGTGAGGCCTCAGGTGCAGTTGGGCTGGGACAAGCCAGGGACGTTAACCCATCCTCCAGTTCACAGCTGTCACCGTTGGCAGGTGGCACTCGTTCCTGGTCCTCAGACACAGGTGAACCTTTCCATTCTGAGATGAGCAGTTGATTGACAGATGAACCTGTGTGGACCCGCCCCGGCCGCTGGTGCCCACTCTCCAGCGATTCTCTGCTGGGGATACTCAGACACTTCATCAGTGTCGAAACTTAATCTCTCTTCTCCAAGAGGAAGAAAACTCCCCAGCATCCTCCAGTTCTCCCAACTGCTCAAACCATTCATCATCTACAGGGCTAATCATTTTTTTAAAAATATTTATTTGAAGGGCAGATTTGCATAGAAAGAAGGACAGAGGGAGATCTTCCATACGTTGGTTCACTCTTCAAATGGCCATGTGGGCCAGGCCGGAGCCAGGAGCCAGAGGGTAGCAGGGGCTCAATCCCCTGGACCGTTTGCTGCTACTTTCCCCGGTGCAGTAGCAGAGAGCTAGGGTTTGGCCGTGGAGCACTGGGACTTTAACCTGTGCTCAGGTGGGATGCTGGCATCGCAGGTGATGGCTTGATTGCTGCATCAGAATGGCAGCCCCCGGACTCATTTCTCGCTGTGGATCCCTCCTCACGTGGGCCCCTGTCTGCAGAGAGGGACCTCTGTGTTCCCCTGGTGCCAAGCAGAGGCTGGGAGCCACCCTCACCTCCGCCTGTTCCCATCTCCCCAGCTGTTGGTCGGTAGCCACGCCCATCCCCTTGGCTTTCAGGTGGCCGACAGGTGCCCCTGCTTCTCCCTGCCACTGCCCACCAGCGCGCTGGGGCCCCTCGTGCCTCTGCTCTGCCACCTCTGCTCCGGTACCAGCTGCAGCTCTGCTGAGCCTCTTCACTCTCTTGTTCTCTGCTAGGCTTTCTTATGCTGCTCTTTCCCCCAGGATGGCTTTCCCTGATCCGCGGGGTGGGCCCCTCATCCTCGGCTCTGCCCCATGGCTGGCTCCACGTGGGCCTGCCCAGGCCGCTGCAGCCCCTCTGCTGTCCCTCGGACAGCCATCGCCGGCGGCCTGTGTTGGCCCCGGGCTCTGGGTTCCTGGGCGAGTCTGTCCCAAGGTGGCCTTCTGGCCGCTGCCTCGGGTCGGTTCCAGGGAGCCAGGCCACCACACCGGGTCAGCCTGCAGCTGGGGGACGTGCATTTGTTCCCTGAGCAAGTTTGTCACGTGCTCTCGCTCCCGCTGGCCCTCAGCAATAAGAAGGGTGTGGCCCTGCCTCCCCAGAGCCCCTTGGTGAGCTCCTGCACGCTGGCGTCAGTGACCGCGCCCCTCCACCCGCTGCCTTCTGACCTGAACGCCTTGCCTTTCGGGGGGCCCCCTCCGTGGGCCCTTCCTGCGGGTGTGCTTGTGTGGGAGGGCACCCTCTCTGGGACTGGATCCGCTCAGCTCCAGACCTCGTGGGCCCCGTCACCCCAGTGGGACCGGGTGCCCCTGACCTCCTAGAGCTCCTGTTCTCCGAGTCGGGCTCTGGTGCCCCGCTGGCAGGCCCAGGCCCGCAGGCCGGTCTCGAGGACAGGGATGAATGGCCGTCAGTTGTCGGGAGCCTCATGCTCCGTGGGATGGGATTGGCAGCCTCGGGTTTCCATGGTAACCAGCCCATCAATGCCCTCAGTGTCGAGTCGGTGGCACCGTGGAGAGGAAGAAACAGTCTCATTGTCTCCCCCTGAGTCGCTTGGGCACAAACAAACTGCGTTCCACAGGGACCCACAGCCCGGAGCGACGTGCTGCCCTGCCTGGCTGTGCACAGACCCACCTGCTGGCTTGGGTCAGGCCAGGGCTGACCGTGCCAGCCCTCTGCCCTCCCTGAGCCTCTGCCGTTTGCCTGTGGCCCATGGAGGCACTATGGGGTCCTCGTCTTCCCCATGGGAAGGCATGACCTGCACGGATCAGCCTCCTGGAGCTGTGAGCATTGGCCATGCTGCTGTCGCCACAGGGTGGGGAAGTCGGGGTTGGAGGTCAGCGATCCTGGCTCTGGTTTCCAGATGCCCTGGCGAGAGCTCTGGGGTGGTCTCCTTGGTTCACTCAGCCAGCTCCTCCTCGCCTGGCAGTGGGGCAGGACTCCCCGCGCCCCCGTCCCATCACAGTCACCCCGTATGCCTCACGTCCCTTGCCCACGTCAGCCACCCCAAGAAGGCGCTCACGGAAGCATGAGCATTAACGCAGGCCTTGGGTCAAGGCGAAGTGTTGGGCTGCATGTCCCAGTCCATGACCACACCCACGACCACCCTGCCTCCCAGACTGTCCCCCTGCAGGAGCCCAGCAGCCGTCGTCAAACGAGCCGCCTTGCCCACTGCAGGCTCTCCCGGGGCACAAGCTGGGAGGGTGGTTAGGGGTGGGGAGGGTGCTGCCCTCTAGTCCCATAAGGGTCCCGTGTCTGCCGACCAGGCCTGGTAGGAGAGGACTGCAGGGGAAGGAGTCCTACCCCCATCCCCTGTCGTCCAGGCTGGGAACAGGGTTGTTACCGTGGACTCTCTCTCCCCTCAGCCCACGTCTCCCTGCCACAAGTCCTGGCCGGCCTGCGTCCAGCTCCTCTGGCCCCGGCTGCACCTTCTTGCTCGCACCCTCTTGTGATGGCCTCTGGCTGCCCTTGCAGACCGTCCCTGCACTGCTGGCCATGGTTGTGCAGAGCCCCAAGCCCCAGTGCTGTGCGTTCTCCACATTGAAGTCGGCAGGGGCTCGGGCAGAGCGAAGGATGCTCCATCTGTACCTTCCTGTTCTGTCCTCAGCCCGGAACCCTCACCTTGGTCACGTCTCCAGCAAAGCCAGACCTGGCGGTTCTGGACTCTTGCCATCTGCTTTTGGCCTTTTGTAGCTCTGTTCTGACCTGGGTGCTGTTCCCCTGGGTGGTCTGTCTAGAGAATTTTGTTCTCTTCTGGGATTAGGGGAGATGGAGCGTTTGTATTTGTGTGCTGCCCAGCAGGGCTGAGCACTGGCCCGGGAGCCCCTCCGAGGGGCTGGGCTGTGGCGCGTGACAGTGTCTGTCTCCCCATCAGCCACAGCACCTCGTGGTCAGCGTATGCCTTGTTCCTTTGTGTTTCCTTGGGCCCAACACGATTCTGATGCACGGAAGGTTTATTTTTTATATTTTTTAAAAGATCTGTTTATTATTTGAAAGAGTTATACACAGAGAGAAGGAGAGGCAGAGAGAGAGAGAAAGAGAGAGAGGTCCTCCATTTGCTGGTTTACTCCCTAAATGGCCACAGTGGCCAGAGCTGAGCTGATCCAAATCCAGGAGCCAGGAGCTTCTTCCGGGTCTCCCACTTGGGTGCAGGGGTTCAAGGACTTGGGCCATCTTCCACTGCTTTCCCAGGCAAATTAGCAGGGAGCTGGATTGGAAGTGGAGCAGCCAGGACTCAAACCGGCACCCATATAGGATACTGGCACTACAGGCGGCAGTTTAACCCGCTGTGCCACAGCGCCGGCCTTGGCAGGTTTAGCGAGTTAGAAACCTCCAGGTTTTTTATCCCTGTGATTTTGTAATTCTACTCAGTGATCCTCAGAGCATGAGCGAGGGGCGAATGTTGATTTTATTCTTGCCTCTCTTGCTGACCCCTGGGTTGGTGGGTACACACGTTTGTGGTGCTTTTCTATGGCTAGATACCAATTAAGGTTCCCACTCTGTGGCATCTTTGGCACCTTGAAGTTGAGCCACATGGTCCGTGGGACCGATTCTTACTTAGTGGTTTCAGGGTCTCCCGCACCACAGGGCTGCTCTGTGGCAGAACCTGCAAATCTGGCTGCGTGCCGAATCCTGGTGGCATTCGGTGAAGTCAGGGGTCGGCTCCCGGCCCCTGGGTGGGCAGAAGAAGGAGAAAGAAAGTCAAATAAAGAACGAGACGGGGGACTGGGGAAGCCCCAGGGGATGGGGAGATGACCCCGTGGCAGGTGTGGGCACACCCAGGGTCTCAGGTGCAGTCTGCCCGTGTCAGGCTCTGCCTGTGTGAAGAAGTCCAGGTCCGGGGCTGGCGTGTGGTGCAGTAGGCTATGCCTCCGCCTGTGGCACCAGCATCCCAAGTGGGTACCAGTTCAAGTCCCAGCTGCTCCATTTCCGATCCAGCTCTCTGCTATGGCCTGGGAAAGCAATGGAAGATGGCCCAAGTCCTTGGGCCCCTGCAGCCATGTGGGAGACCCAGAAGAAACTCCTGGCTTTGGATCAGCCCAGCTCTGGCCGTTTGCGGAGTGAATCAGCGAATGGAAGATCTCTCTCTCTCTCTGTCTCTGTCTCTCCCTCTCTATAAATTTGCCTCTCAAAAAAATAAAAAATAAAAAAAGCCCAGGTCTCTCTGCCCCACTTGGGACTGTGTTTCCTGGGTGTGTGGCCTAGTGGTTAGGGACTCCTCTACCGGAATCTGTGGGCTTCGTTCCTGACCCTGGCTCCCAATCCCAGCTTCCTGCCCATGTGCATGCTGGGAGGCAGCAGGTGATGGCTCAAATGACTGGGTCCCTGCCACCACCAGGGAGACCTGGACTCAGCTCCCAGCTCCCAGCTCCAGCTCCTACGTTGTAGGCATTTGGAAAGTGAACCAGAGGATGTCTCTGTCTGTTTTTGTCTGTTCTTCTGTCTCTTGAAAAATAATATAAAGAATGCCAGCATCCCCTCCACGAATGCTGCCCAGCTGCTCCTGTGTCGTCTGTATTTATCTGCTAGGCACTGCTGATGGTCACTGCCCATCACTAGAATTAACCTCATTAAGCAGATGAGCCAACAGGCCTTCCTTGTAGCCCAAGTCCACCGCCTTTCGGGAAGGGAGCGGCCGGGGAGCTTGAGTGGGGTTTCTGACTGGCTGGGCCAGGTCCCTGTGCCACCAGCTAGAGTGGGGGTGACTTGCTGAGGGCTCTCAGCCAGCGTTCTTGACGTTGGCATCTGAGACTCACAAGGGCAGGGGTCTTGCTTGTTGCCCCTCCCTAGCCTACCAGAGCCTGTGTGTGTGCTTCCCCGCCCAGGGAGGAGCTAGAACTCATGGACCCGAGCATCAGAGCAGAAGGTAGGGCCTCAGAGGAGCGGGAGGGCCCAGCGGGGAGCCAGGCTGCACGGAGGTGGCACAGCCACGGAATGAAACTGATGACCTTACTTGATTTTTCTCGGCATAATACAGAAACGCTGTGTGTACAGAAAATTCGGGATGCGTAAAATAGAGAAAACTACAAAAACCATCCACTATCCACCACCCAGTGATCAGCCCTGTGCATCTTTTGGTTTTTGTTGGTGTGTGTGTGTGTGTGTGTGTGCACGCGCGCGCTCCTGCTCATATACATGCAAGCATACACAAACACAGATGCCATATGCAAATAGGATTGTACAACTTTGCGATTCATTCCTCCCAAGTTGCTAACTATTTATGGTGTAATTTTTAATGGCTGCTCTGTATGTCATTGCACGGCTGGTCCCTGACCGACCTACTCTGTCCCTGACATTTAGGTCACGGATTCTTTGTGACTTCCTGGGGAGGCGGAGGTGTTGCCTCTGGGCTGGATGGTCAGGCCTGTGCAGGAAGGTGATGCGGCGTTGCCCTGACACGCCCTGCGCCCCGGGTGACACGCCCGACCCACTTTTCTGTGGCTCTTCATCCTGTATCACTGGTCTCGAAGAGGTCCATGATTTGATAATGTTGGTTCAGTTTAATTTGTAAGGATTTTATTGAGCAGTTTTATTTTGTAAAGTGACACGTCTTCTACAAATGCGCCCCCCAATGTAAAGAACTCAGGCAGATATTAAGGAGGAAAAACCCCCGATCTCCTTCGTCCCCTCCTCCCATCCTTCCTTGCTGGTGCATAGAGATCTACTTCATTCTTTTTAAACAGCTTTAAATAGTTTTATAGCCTTTTTATGGATGCGACATTTTGTTACATGGTTTATGAATGTTCCTTTGATTTGCCTGCAGTTTGTTTCATATTAGTAGCAATGTTCCAGCGATCATCCTCCTTCGGCCTCTCAGTGCACATGGATT
Source organism: Oryctolagus cuniculus (assembly GCF_051225735.1). NCBI lineage: Eukaryota > Metazoa > Chordata > Mammalia > Lagomorpha > Leporidae > Oryctolagus > Oryctolagus cuniculus. The sequence goes on along the minus strand of NC_142878.1, from coordinate 10,659,718 downwards.
AGAATTTCTGTAGGAGAAACAGTAGCAAAAACAGTGATGAGTGGCGCTCACAGGTAACCTCTCTGGGCCTTGCCAGCTCCCGGGTAATTTTCCCGGTGCATTCCTTGTATCGACTCATTAACCTTCTTAGAAGCCCTGTGAAGTGGGTGCCAGTGATTACGAGGAAGCCGAAGCAGACGGGTTGGGTGACCTGTCCATGGTCATGCAGCTTCTCAGTGCAGGGCCAGTATTTGAACTGGGACGGTCTAGCTCCACAGGTTGGGCAGCCACGGAGGTAGAGCATGTGCACGCCCAGGACGTCGTGAGTGTGAGTGTGAGTGAGTGTGGCTCTCCAGGCTGCCGCTGTCACTGTGTGATGGGGACGGGGTACCCAACGTCGGGTGGAGGTTATTGATGGTTATTGATTTAGGTGAAAAAGAGTCAGATCAGATGGTTGTTTGATTTGCTTTTATTCTGATCACTATGAAAGTTGAATGTCTCTTGTATTTAATAGCCCTTTTAATTCTTCTTTGAGTTGCTGATTTATATTCTGTGCCCATTTTCTCCAGTTGGACTGTTTGTCCTTTATCTTGATTTGTAGGTACTTGTCTCTATTGTGGGTGTTATGGGTGTTAATCCCTTGTTTTAGAGTATGTTACAGATCTCCCATCTGTCACTTTGCTTTGAACTCTGTTAGAGGGTCTGCTTGCCTGCTGGTTTTTGTTATTTTTTTTTTTTAAGTAAAAACTGCAGTGCCATTTGTGTGCAAGGCTTTGGACTTGTCACTGTGTCACTCAGAGAGGAATGACAGGGTCCTCCCTACGGCAGATGAGAAGTTAAGTGAGCATCGCCAGAGAAATCATGATGAAGGAGATGGGATTCCAGCGCTTTAGGACATCAGAGGGGAGAGGGGCCGACTTTCCGCTGGGAGGTACAGGAAGCCTGTGTGACCAGGCCTGATGGGTGCCAGGGTTTCTGGAGACAGGAACAGGAAGGGAGCTGGTGTTTGGGCAGAGGGACCCTGAGTGAGAGTCTCACAGAAGCGCTGCTTACAGAGGAGCGAGCAGAGGTGAGGGAGTCCCCAAAGGGGGCGCGAGGTACCAGGGGTCTACCCAGGGGTCTACCAGGGACAGGGCGCTGCTGGCCCACCCTGTGCTGCAGGGACAAGGGGATGAGCGAGTGTTGGCAGAGGCCCACGGGAGCCGGAGCGGTGGCAGATGCGGCTTCCTTCTGGTGCCTCCCGTGCTGTGGCCGGAGGTCCAGCCTTGCAGGGTACAGGACCGGGGCAGTGGGAGAGTCAGCCCAGTCAGGGGAGGGACAGTGCTGGGAGCGTCAGGACGTGCAGATCTCAGCCCTGAGGGTGTCAGCGGCAGGGGCACTCCTTGGCTGGGGCTCTGATGCACAAATATTTATCGAAAGCCAGTGTGAAGCGGGGCACGGTGCAGGCACTGAGTTAGAAAGTTGGGCCAGGCGGCGGGGGGCCGCGCACCCAGGGATGCCGGCCACGGAGCGGGGTCAGCTTTCCACCAGCACACAGCTGAAACTGTGGTTTTGTGCCTGTGAGACCCACGTGCCCAGGTCCGGGCCTCCTTGTCCCAGTTGCAGTTTATTTAGGTGTGTCTGTCTGGGGACAGATTTGAACACAGAAAAATAAGTCCATTTTTGGCCATGAGTGCACTCGACTAACCCACATCTTGATCCTCTGCAGTATTTTTTAACTTAGGCAAACAAAGTCCCGATGTGTGTCCCCCTAAGTCCAGTGTCTACTGAAAATAAGGAAAAGAAGCTGTGTTTCTATCCAGCTCTCAGATTACCCCTTTCTGACTGAGCTGAGGCATTCTCCGTGTGCACATCTCTCCGTTTCTCATTTCAGACGTGGGGCAGCGTCAGCCCCAGCACGAAGCCAGGCTGCGGTCTGTGGCTCGGACACATGCACGTGGCCCCGCTTGGCCAGTTCTGTGCTCTCACGGCCCTTCATCTCAGCACAAGACGTACAAGCCCGTTTGTGGGAGCTCTCGTGCCTGCAGAGTTTCGTGTCCTTGTGCCAGATGAACTTGTCAGTACTTCCTCGCTGCTGGGGTGTCTAGAGGAACGCGGTTTTCTAGCTTGTTCTGATAATCTGCTCACAGTGGGAACAGTGAAAGCAAACTGATTCCTTCTCACGCTGTGTCGCGTGGAGACACGTGCTCGAAAAGACCGTGCTGGGGGAACCAGGATGGAGGAACCCTCTGGGCGGCGGTCCAGCCCGAGCTGAGTGTGAATGCATTTCCAGGACCCGGGGCTGGAGGCCCGCCCCCTTTCCACTCTGCTTCCCACCCTCAAAGGGCCCTGGATGTGTCTTCCCTCCATGGCTGCAGAGAGCTACAGAAAATCCTGTGTAAGGCCGATTTATTTTTCTTATTCAAGTGGCTTCTCCTTTCTAGCAAGCGCTCCCTTTCCTGAAGTCCGTTGCTCATGGCACTTTGTGCTTGCTCTGTGCCGACAGCTGTGCCAGCCGGGGCTTGTCTTGGTGCCAGGCGGCTGCTCAGCCTCCTCCTGGGTCTCCCCCAAGCACTGACCTCCTCTGGGGCGGGGAGCACCTTTCCATAGCCAGGCACTGCCCTCAAGGGGTCTTTCTGTCCCTCGAAGCCGAGGACGCTTGGAGCAGGGGCTCCTCTTCCCGTGGTGTCTGAGTTTTACTTGGGTTGTGCCACCAGGCTGCGGGAATGAGATTGCCGGGCCATGTGTCTGCACACAGCATGGGCGTGAAACGGATGCTGCAGAGATCACTGGGAACAGTGCACCTACCTGATCCTTTCGTCCCAAGGTCTTTGAGCCCCGTGTGATGGCTGCGGCAGCCTCTCACAGCAGAAGATGGTGTGCTGACCGATGTGACCGGGCCTCCCCCTGGCCAGCAGGAGCTGGGGCTGCGGCCGCCCTGCCTGGGTGTGAGGCTTTGATGAGGGAATGAAGCCAACAAGTGCTCCTATCGATCAGATCAGAGCACGAACCAGGCTGCTGTCCCCTGCTGGGATCTGAGAACCTGGCTGCTGCCTCTGTGACATTCTTTTTCCCAGAGGATTATGGGGTTCCTTGGGTAATTGAGCTTGTTTATCACATTGTAAGTTTCTGAGGTCTGTCCAGGGGCCAGATGCGAGTGGTCCAGTGAGCGTGTCCCTTATTCAGCAGTAAAGAGGGTCAGGTGGATGAATCTCACACACGATGCCCGATGAAGGGAGCCTCACGCAAGAGCTTGATGGTTCCATCTGCAGGAGTTCTAGAACAGGCAGAACCGATCTGTGCAGAGTAGAAACTAACTGTGGATGGGGGAGAGGGTTGACTGGGATGACAGGGAGCTGCCTTCTGGATCTTGGGAGTGACCTGGGCCACACCAGTTCGTGTGTTTGCTCAGTTCATTGCGCGTAAATTTGACCTCAAAAGCGCATATATGGAGTCTTGAGAATGACGTATTTAGAGGGGCATGCGCTGATGCGCAGTTCCTACTGGAAATCACCAAGCCCAAGATTGACAGGTGAGGAGTGGGGGGAGGGAGGGGGGTCTTAGTGAGCAGGTCCCTGGTTATGGCATCCTCCAGGCTCACCGCGTGTTCCACGGTTTTCCTAGTAAGGAGTCGGGAGTCAGAGCTGTTGGGGGTGGGATGGGTGGGGAAGGGGTCCCGTGCTGAGGATTCAGTGCCTTAGGGGTTCAGTGGGGGCGAATGATGTCATTGAAGAAGTGGGATCAGGGTTAGGGCGCATCTTCTCTTGCCAGCTGTGTTGTGGGTCCCACGGGCCTCTGGAAGGATCTCTGTGTGTCCCTGAGTAGAGTTCCGGCCCCAGGGGGCAGCTGACCTGGTGAAGAACAGGGCAGAGTCCCGGGGTTCCCAGACCCCCCCCAAGGAGGGGAGCAGAGGCGGGTCTGCAGGTACCCGGGTGTCTGGGCGGCCTGCCTGTTAATTGTCTCCTTGGTCTTGCTCTGTGGGGTTTCTCTAGTGTCAGGATCTGAATTAGTATTGATTTTCTGTAGGATTTCAGACTCTCTTGAGTTGTCAAACTGAAGGGAGGGACCAGCAGCCATTCTTGCCAGTGCCCCGGCGGATGGACGGTGTCCCGAGTTGGAGCTGGGTCCCTGGGTCAGCCAGGGGCTGCGCCAGCCCAGATGCCCTGGAGCCACACTGGCCCCCCTCCTTGGAGGAGGGGGCTCCTCGCCAGGGGCCGCTGGTCAGTTTCAGGCAGGAGAGGGGGAGGAGAATGAAGGCAGTATTCTAAGAAGCTGCTTTTATTTATAGATTCTCCTAATTCTATTAAAATGAGTGCCGGAGGGATATGAAACTTGGAACACAACGCATCATAGAAATGAAAAGACGATCGGCTCAAATAGGGGACAACGGTAAAGTGAGAAGAGGGGCTGAGTTCTAAAAGGAAGATGGGACATTTTTCTGAAATAAAATCATCTTAAAGCACCCAGGACAGTGAGCCTGAGTTAAAATAAGGACCCAGTGAGGGGAAACCTTGGAAGGAAACAAAATATTTCGTAATGAAAAGGAGAAAGTGTTAAACTGACTGAAGGGGCAAACAAATACAGAGATTATACTAATTAAATTATAAAGACAAATAGAATGTCGTTGTTGGAAAAGCAGATAATGCTAATTAAATACTTAATGTGCTTTAAGAGGCAAAATAAAATGTATTAAAGATAATAAAATATGTAAATAGCCATAGTTTGCCTGCTTGGTCCCAGCAGCCAGCACAAGGCTTTATAATAAACCTTGAAATCTGATAGAGCAAATCTTGTTCTTTTGTAGGTGTGATACAATCCAGTGATTTCTGGGGTATCCACAGAGTTGTGTGACCATAACTATGATGAATTTGGGGACTTTTTTCCTCACCCCCAAAAGAAACACCCAGCCCATTAGCCGTCCCTCTCCCTCAGCCCGGGGCAACCGCTCATCTACTTGCTGTCTCCGGATTTGCTTATTCTAAATCTGACCATTGCATACATAGATCATATAACATGTGGCCTTTTTGTGACTGATGTCTTTCACTTAGCAGGTGTGCGAGGTTCATCCGTGTGAAGTGCATTTACTAGTAGTTTTTGTTTTGTTGCCAAATAATCTTCTGCTGTCTAAACAGGCTGGTGTGTGAGTATCTTGTTTGTCTGTTCGCCGATGGATGACTATTTCTGCTGTCTCTGCCTTTTTGGTAGCGGCGTATAACACTGCTGGGGACATCCGCGGGCCAGCTGCTGTGTGAATGTGTGGTCTTCTTTTAGTGGGGTTGCTGGGTCGTGTGGCAACTGTAGGTTTAAAGGGTTAGCTGCTGCCAGGGTGGATCCCAGGGCGGATCCCAGGGTGGATCCCAGGGCGGCTCTGGCTTCTCCAGGCCCTCACCCCTCATCTCAGTTGTTATCATTGAGCCCATCCCGGTGAGTGTGAAATGGCAGCTCTGCGTGGTCTGGACTTGTATTTCCTGGTTGCTAATGGTGCCGAGCCTCTCTTTTTTCATGCTCTTATTGGTCATTTGTGTATCTTTTTAAGAGAGAAGTCTGTTCAGCTCTCTCACCCACTGTCAGTTGGGCTCTCTGGCTTTTACTGTTGTGTATCCTAGATTTGACTCCCTTAGCAATGATGGTCTGCAAAGACTTTCTCCCACCCTGGGGGTTGTTTTCCGCTTTCTCCATGGTGTCCTTTTCAGCCAAGAGTCCTGCTTTTCTCCAGTGGGCTATGGCGTCCTCTTGTACCTGATCTAGACACTCGCATTCGCAGTGACTGCTGGCTTCGGGGGTCTCCGTCCACTGTAGTTGTACCTGTTTTCTATTTGTTCTTTATTCCACCCATGCCTTCTCTGGTTTTAATTTCAAAGAATTCCACTTTATCTCCTCACTTAGGATATCAGAAATGATACTTATTTTTAGAAGTTGGATGGCTCCCTTAGAGCGTACCATATGCACACTTGCCAGTAACACCATGCTGCTCTCTTGTGGTGGGAATGTCTTAGAGTAAGGGTCCTCGAGCCCACCCCCTCCCTGCCCAACCCTGGAGGGCACCAGTGTCTTTTCTCATGGGGGTGCTTCCTCTGATCTTGTGTAAGAAATCCCCTGACCCCCAAGGTCAGAAGGATTCTGTCTGTTGTCAGGTCTGGTGTAGAGGAGCAATGCAGGGTCAGGACTCCTGTCCAGGGGCCACCGGTGGGCCTGCCTGCGAAGTGGCTACTGAGGTCTCCGAGAGAAATGTGAGGGAAGGCTCCTTGCATGCACTATGGCCCTTGCGGGGCCATCCCTGGAGGGACCTCACCCTCCCTCTGGCCGTGGGCACCGCGTCCGGCTTTGTGAGGCCCTGCTGTGGCTGTGCCCAGCAGGCAGTGGCTCCCAGCTTCTGTGTGTCAGCCAACTTTTGACCAGGCTGCTGACCTTTGCTGCTCCGAGCCCTGCCCAGCCTCTCTGGTACTGAGGATGCCCCAGTTCCCGTGCGATTGGGGAACCCAGGCATGGGAGTCTCCCTTGATCATCGGCAGGATAGAGAGGATGCCTCCCCTTGCCCATGCATGATTTTTCCATCATATACATTTTTCATGAACATTAGGAGGATCCCTTGTGTGTTTGCATCAAAATAAATGTATCTTCTAATTCCATTTTGAATTGTTTAAGTCATTGTCTAGGGCAATGTGAAGAATCTACGTGACCTTACAACTTTTGTAAGCGCTGTCGCCACGCTGGTCTCCCAGCCTGCCAAGGCCTCCCACCCCCCGCAAGACTCCCCAAGTGGCTGCTTCAATCACTGTGCCTAATCACGAATGCTGTGGATTCCCATATAGTCCAAACTGTTGTGGTTACCCTGACTCTCTCCTGGTGGGTCCCTGTCTGTCTGTCTCTCTCTCTCTACACTTGCAGGGGCAGGAACTTGTTAGTCAAGCTCTCAGCAAGAAAGAGAGTGCAGGCTCCAACCTGGGCACTGTGAGAGAGGTTTGCAGATGGACTTTTCCCGAAGGCCTGTGCAGGGTTCAGAGAAGTCAATGGGTCGGTTAACAGCACAGTTGCTTCTACCTCTTGTTTTGAAAGGAAGGGGGAGAGGAATGTTGTGGGACCCAGAGCGCAGGGGTCTTCAGGATGAAACTCAGCTGGCCTGGCCTGGAATGACCCCGTAGGGAGGGGCCAGGGAAGGAAATAGGCCAGCCCCACCTTCCTCTCTTACCAAACCGGCCCACAGCAGGAGGGAACAGGAGCCCAGCAGGGGTGATTCAGATACCTGGGGCCCAGAGCCAGGTGGAGGAAGTTGGAACGTTGACTAAGAGGCGTGAAGAGGGGAGCCCCAGCCCACTGCTGTCTGCTCCTCTGCAGGCTTCAGTCTGATTCTCACCCTTGCCTGCTCCATCTCCCTCAGATGGGTGTGTGTGGATGTGTGGGAGGGACTTAGCTCTTCTGTTCACCGGTGAATAGCTACCTTTCCCACACCGTCAGCTAATCAGCGCTGCCTTTCACCGCGACGCTGTCATCCACCAAAGGCTGTGTTTGCTGGGCTCTGTCTCTTCTCTGTTCCCTGAGTTAAATGGGTCTGTCTCTGACCCAGTGCCTCACAGACTGCAGTGGTGCAGTGATAAAGAAGAAATTCTCACATGTCCTAAATTTAATTACAAAGGCTGCAGGGTGGAGGGGGAAAGATAAGAGAAGTTAATCAGTTAACAGCCTGGGAAACATTCCGGAGTTTTCATCAGGAGTAATCCCATCATGGCCACACCTTCCAGACTTCTAACCCCCAGCAATCCGGAAGTGCTTCTATGGGCTGCTGGGTGTTATCTAACCCTCTTATCTGTAGCCAGCATAGGTTCAGTGTCAACAAATTATGCTTTCCTTACCCAAAGTACTCTTAGCTCAGGGTCTGGCACACACTTTGTCAACTGCTACCTGGCCTTATTGCTGGACTTTGTGGGAACTTTGCTGGCTAGCATCTGTAATGGCTCAATAAACCTTTTTATTTAAGCCATCCCAGGGTCTCTAGAGTTTTTGGTTTAGCAATGGCTTTATAATCAACCTTGAAATCTGATTGAGCAAATCTTGTTCTTTTGTAGGTGTTCGAAGACTATTCTTGACCCTTTGTTCTTCCATGTTGACTTTGAATTGATTTGGCAAATTCCATAAAACAAGCAGACACACAAAAACCCTTGAGATTTTGACTGAAGTTTTCCTTAATACATAAATCTATTTGACATCTCTTTATGAGATGGGGAATCTTCCAATCCATGAACATGGTATAGCTCTTTTTTATTTAAGTTTCCTTGAATTATTAATAAAGGATTTGAAGTTTTCTCTATATATGACATATACATCTTTTGTTAACTCTAGAAATATCTTAATCTTTCTAACAGTTTTTAATAGTAGACAGAAATGCAATTTAAAAAATATTGACCTCATATCCAGCTTCCTTGTTATAAACTCCCCCTCCCCTTTTACAAAAGATTTTATTTATTTATTTGACAAGTAGAGTTACAGACAGTGAGAGGGAGAGACAGAGAGAAAGGTCTTCCATCTGCTGATTCACTCCCTAAGTGGCCACAATGGCCGGAGCTATGCGGATCCCAAGCCAGGAGCCAAGAACTTCTTCCAGGTCTCCCATGTGGATGTAGGGGCCCAAGTGCCTGGGCCATCTTCTACTGCTTTCTCAGGCCATAGCAGAGAGCTGGATCAGAAGTGGAGCAGCCAGGACTCAAATCTGCGCCCGTATGGGATGCCGGCACTGCAGGCGGCGACCCCTGCCTCATCTTTAGTCTGTTCAAGGAATGAATTATATTGGTTGATTTTCTAATGTTAAACTATTATTCATTTCTGGAATAAACTTACCTCAGTCTTTGTAGATTATCTTTTTTATTCATTGCTGAGTTTGGTTTTCTAATATTCTAGTTGGGAGTCCAGTTTCGATATTCATTGCTAAGGTGAACCTGTCATTTTCCCTTCTTACTGCATCCGTGTCTATTTTAATGTTGAAGTTATTATAGCTTCATAAAATTTTACTTTTCTATGGAAGAGTTTGTACAAGGTGAGAATGAGCTACTCTTTGAAATTTAGGTAGTGCTTACTTGTAAAACTGTCTAGGCCTGATTTGTGTGAGAGAGAGGCATTTAACTACTGCTTCGGTTTCCTTAGGAGAAAGTCTGACTAGTCCTATAAGTATTTTTTCTTCATTTTCACAAGTAAGAATTTTCTAGGAATTTGCTCATGTTGTCTAAGTTTTCAAATATATTACTGTTGGCAATGGCAACTTATTCTTTAAATCTCTGTGTTATCTGTGGTTACCTCTCTCTTGACTTAAAATTTTACTTCTCTGCTTTCTCTGTTTTTATCAATGTTGCGATGGGGTTTTTTCTCTTGTTGGTTTTTATTTTTTTCAACTAGGATGAGATTTTTTTTTTTAATGCTTTTTATTTCAGTTATTTGTTTGAAAGGCAGAGAGACAGCAGACACAGGTCTCCCAACTGCAGGTTCACTCTCCAGATGATCACAACGTCAGATGCTGGGTCAGGGAAAAACCAGGAGCCCAGTGGAGTGAACAGATGGGGTCAGGGACTCGACTACTTGAGCTGTCACCTGCTGCCTCGCAGGGTACACATTCTCTGGAGGCTGGAACTGGGAGCAGAGCTGTGGCTCAGAGCCAGGCACTCTGCTGTTGGAGGCAGGTGGCCCAAGTGGCATCTTAACCACGGCATGAAATCCCTGCCCCTCTGGCTAGATTCTTGAAGAACTGCTTCTGGCTTCTAAAGTTTCTCTCCTAGGGCTGGCATTGTGGCACGGCTGGTTAAGCTGCCGTCTTCAATGCCAGTATCCCATGAGCCTAGGTTGGAGTCCTGGCTATTCTAATTGCAATCCAGCTCCCTGCTAACATGCCTGGGAGAGCAGTGCAAGATGGCCTAAGTCCTTGGGTCCTTGTCACCTATGTGGGAGACCTGGATGGAGCTCCTGACTCCTGGCTTCAGCCTGGCCCAGCCCTGGCCATTACAACCATTTAAGAAGTAAACCAGCAGATGATCTCTCTCTCTCTCTCTCTCTCTCTCTCTCTCTTTCTCTCTCTCTCTGCCTTTCAAATAAATATATAAATCTTAACTTTGTTTTCTCTATTGGTGCAGATTTACTTTCTGTTTTGTAGAACCCCGCTCCTCACTCTGCCATCCCCTTTGCCCATCCCTGTCACTTTTTCGTTGGCCGCTTAATCTCCTGGCTGGCCAGCACTGCCCCTTCTGATGGAAGCCCTGGGGTCTGGGTCCCCCCTACCCTGAGCTGTCCTGAGGAGCGTTTCTGTGATACCCCGGTCCTGTTTTGAAACCCTCTGTGCTATTATCTTGGACCCTGAGTTACGAGTTATGTTAGTGACTGCATTTGCTCAGAAGTGTGGCATTTACAGTTCTCTTTGTGTGCATGACCTGTAGCTTAATTGCATCGCTGCCTCAGACATCAGTTCTTTGGCTTTTGGGGCGTTTGCCTGGAATCCTGGTGCTGGCTCGGTCTTTGGAAACCAAGCCTGTGTCCTCGGGGGAGGATGCTGTTCCCTGTCCTGGGTGCACAGCAGGCCTGGACGGAGCGGCTCCCGTCCCGTCCCTGCCCTTGGCTGTGGTCCTGGTGACCCCCTGTTGTTGAGGTAGCCCTGTGGGCCCTGGGATCAGGGTACTGGTTAGGAGGAGCAAGTACTGGGCTGGCCCTGGTGCGTGAGGACGTGGTAAAGGCAGGGAAGGGCCTGGGCGGAGGGAGCAGCATTAACACAGCAGGAGGAGGGTGGGAGGAGTGGAGCAGCCTCTGGGGAGAGCGCAGAGGGAGGTTAGGCTGCCCAGGGGGGAGGCCCCTCTTGGGAGGGCACAGGAGAGAGTTGTCTGAGAGGTGATGAGGCAAGATCCACAGAGGAGGCTGCTGAGGGGCTGGGCTGTGAGGGCTCTGTGTGGCCGCTGAGAGGGAGCCAGTGTCGCTGTGTCTCAGGATGGCCCATTATGGGAGGACCAGGAAAGCAAGGGTGCAGAGGGGAGGGCGTTAGGAGAAGCTGATTGACACAGCTCCCAAAAGGGACCACGCTGAACTGAAGGAGCAGGTGGAGTGGGATGGACCAAGGGGCAGGTGCTGACAAGGCTGCCATGAGACCTGGTGGTGGTGGGGCTTTGGTGTGGGGGGCTTGGCTGAGTAGGTGATCATGGCAACTGGCATAGGAGGGGGTGGGGAGAAAATCAAGGTATCGGGAGGGTCATTACTTTGGTGGCAAAGTAGTATTTTTTTTCTTTTAGGATTTATTTATTTGAGAGTGATAGAGAGGGAGAGACACAGAGAGGATCTTCCATCCTCTGGTTCACTCCTGAAATGGTTGCAACAGCCAGGGCTGGGCCAGGAGGTTTTTTTTTTTTTTTTTTTTTTAAATTATCTTATTTAGTTTGAAAGAGGAGTTACAGAGAAGTAAGAGGCAGAGAGAGAGAGGTCTTCCATTCTGCTGGTTCACTCCCCAGATGACCGCGGTGGCCAGAGCTGAGCTGATCCAAACCAGGAGCCAGGAGCTTCTTCCAGGTCTCCCACACAGCTGCAGGGGCCCAAGGACTTGGGCCATCTTCTACTGCTTTCCCAGTCCATAGCAGAGAGCTGGATTGGAAGAGGAGCAGCTGGGACTCAAACCGGTGCCCATATGGGATGCCGGCGCCCCAGGCTGGGGCTTTAACCTGCTGCACTACAGCGCCATCCCTGGTGGGCCAGGAGTTCTAGCTAGGTCTTCCATGTGGGTGGCAGAAGCCCAGGTATGTGGGCCATCTTCTGCTGCTTTCCCGGGCAGGAAGCTGGATCAGAAGTAGAGAGGTCAGGCCTTGAAACGGCGCTCCAGTATGGGATGCCGGCACTGCAAGTGGAGACTTAACCCGCTGCACCATAACGCCAGCCCTTGCAAAGTGGCATTGGCCGAGGTGGATTTGTTGACAATGGCACTGAGGAGCATGGGGAGGGGTTCGAGTGACCGCAGCAGGCAGTGTGCACATGGGAGCAGGAGCCTCAGGGGAGATCTGAGAGCCGTGGGGGCCTGGCAGGGCCTTGCTGCACAGCCCCGGACTTTCTAAGGGTGAAGGGGAGACCACGGAATCTCACCTGGGCAGCAGGCCTGAGAAAGCCAGACAGGGGCTGTTTATCAAAGCGTTGTCAGGGAGGGTTTTCTTTCTCTGTCTGTGGCTTTCTTCCCCACCCCCACCCCAGGGGATTCCTGAGGGTGTGATAGGAGTAGCCAGTGGGGAGGCTGGGTGAGGACTGGGGAGTCAGGAGCAGATGGGGGCTACATCTGGGGGTTCCATGGGCACTGGGCCAGGGGAGGCAGGGCTCTTAGAGTGGAAGGCAGTGAGGACAGATGGCCCAGTGAGCAGGAGGCATACAAGGGGTCCTTGGCATGGTGCTGTGATGCACAGGCCGGTCCAAACCCCGGGGCTGCGAGGAAGGTGGCCCTGGGGTCTTCGACTCCGGGGCAGGGCAGCCTGCACCGTGAGCCTTGGTCAGTGAGGACATTGGAGACGGCAGCTGTCAGCCAAGGAGGTGGTGCGCGGGCGTCAGGTAGGACCTGGAGGGCAGCAGCCAGGGAGCACGTCTCTGGTTGGATTGAATCTGTCTCTCCGGACTTGTGAGCCAAGAGCTGAGGCAGGCAAGGGATGCATCGTGCAGAATCAAGTCTGGGGCTTCAGAAACGCTCCAGCCTGGGACCAGACATACCCTGCAAGCTCCCCTCAGGAGAGTTTGTGAAAATAAATGGATGAGAAATAAGTGGGCTCCGGGGAACTGGGAAACGCAGCTGAGTGCCAGACGTGGGGCCGGGCCTGCCCCCTAGGTGGGTGCAGCATTGCCACCCCCACCCCTTCATGCGCCGGGACAAGCTCTGCTCCCCCCCACCCTGCACGACCCGCCCCCCAGTGCAGGCCTGGCCGGCAGGCTCCTCCCTTCCTGCCTTGGTCTAGGTGCCATTATTTCTCCAGGAACCACAGATAAGGAAGCCCACTGGCTTTTAATTGAAACCTGAAGGCAAATGAGATGTTATCTAACTTTGTAGCTAACTCTATTATAGTCCTGAAGTGACAGGCACCCTTGTCCCTTTCTTGAAGAAATAACACAAGGAAAGCCACGTGAGGAGCAGCCTCTGTGCACGCGGCCCTGAGCTGGGCAGTCCACCCATGTCCCGCCTCAGTCCTCCTGCAGCAGCCTTGGTCGTGGGGTCCAGTTATTCCGTTGCATGCAAAGGGACATTAGAGATCGTGCCACAGTGCCTCTTTGATTAAACCCCAGAGGAGCTGGATTCAGGTCTGAGCAGTCTGGCTGCCAGGAGTTTCCTGTGCGGTCCATGCGAGGTGAGGCCAGGTGTCCCCTCCTCGCTGCCCCTGCCCCCTCCTGTGCCCTCACCCGGGCCCCGCCCTGCCGTTCTTGCAAGCCCAGGAATGCGGGCCCCTGTCTTGATCTCAGGATGTGTTTAGGGCAGATTGTTGCTCCCGGCTGTGCCCTCGGAGTGCGGGATCTCCCATGTGGAGACCCGTCCCTGGCTGAAACACCTGCTTGCAGGACCTGCGGTGGCTCTGGGCAGGACAGGGCCGGAGTCGCCCAGCGGTCAGGGAGGAGGCTCCCGCGGGCGAGGGCCCTTGGCTGGGTCTGCCCGGGTGCCTGCTCTGCAGGTGGCCGTGCGTGCATTGTCTTGGCACATCGTGGGTGGCCGGGAGAGGGCAGTGGGATGGGGCTGCTCTGTTTCCTCCTGTTTCCTCCCGGGGCTTCCTTCTCATGTCTAAGTCTGTTCCTTTGTTTGTGGCAGCTCTGTCAATCATTTATTGGCAAGCGTTCTATGAACTGTGAATGTCACCGTGAAAGAGCTGGGGAGAAAGCTGCGGCAGCTTCTACCCCGAGAGAGTAGAAGCCTCCGGGGCAGAGGCGACTGCGCGTGCGCCGACTCCACCCCGTGCGCCGACTCCAGCTCGGCGGCTTGCAGCGAGGGTCCCGTTGGCCAGCAGAGCTCTTTTCATGGTTTCTTGTTTATTTGAGGGGCAGAGAGAAGTGAAGATCAGAGATCGGAGGAGACTGCCAGAGCTCCACTCCCAACTGCCTACCATGGCTGCCTGTGGGCTGGCACCGGAATCCAGGTCTCCCAGGGACTTGAGCCATCGCCTGGCCTGCAGGGTCTGCCTTGGCAGGAAGTTGGAGCCAGGAGCCCGAACACAGGATCAAGCCCAGTAGTTGCAATGGAGGGCACAGGTGTCTCCCTCCTGGCCTGCACCCAAGCCTGTGCTACTTTCTGTCTTTTGTGAATGTGACTGCATACTTGAGTGGAATCACAAGTTTGTCTAGGGCCGGCGCCGCGGCTCACTTGGCTAATCCTCTGCCTGTGGTGCCGGCACCCCGGGTTCTAGCCCGGTTGGGGCGCCAGATTCTGTCCCGGTTGCCCCTCTTCCAAGCCAGCTCTCTGCTGTGGCGTGGGAAGGCAGTGGAGGATGGCCCAAGTGCTTGGGCCCTGCACCCCACGGGAGACCAGGAAGAAGCACCTGGTTCCTGGCTTTGGATCAGCGCAGTGCACCGGCCGCAGCGGCCATCTTGGGGGTGAACCAATGGCAAAAGGAAGACCTTTCTCTCTGTCTCTCTCTCTCTCTCACTGTCTAACTCTGCCTGTCAAAAAAAAAAAAAAAAAAAAAAAAAAAAAGGTTTGTCTCATGGCTGGCTTCCTTCCAGACATCCTCAGGGCTCCTCTGTGTCACAGCAGGCGTCACTGTCGCTTGCTTTGTCAGGCTCGGTGGTATTCCACTCACAGATCACCTGTCGCTTATGCGCCGGCTCGCCCACCTCCTGCTGCCATCACAGAACACCAGAGGCTGGGAAATCTGGGACTGGGGGGCTGCTGTGTGGAGGGGGGCCTCTGGTAGCACCAGCGCGTGGCAGAAAGCAGGCGGGCAGGCGGGCGCCTGGGGAGGAGGCAGGGTGCCGGGGTGGACTTGGCTTTGCACAGCCTGCTCTTGGAGTGAGTGAGAAGCCTGCAGAGATGGGTGCATCCCTAGAAGCTTCACCTCCCAGCCCCGCCCCAATGGCATCAAAGTCCAGGTGAGTTTCGGGGTAGATAAAATAAAACCATTGCATCCACCCAGCCATCACTGAAGCCTAGCGTGGCTTTTCCCCCCGGGCAGCTGTGAATAACACAGTGATGAGCATGGGTGCACAGGTGTCTCATCGCTGCTTTCACTTTTGCTATTTATAGCAAGTGTTTATTTATTTCTTTGAAAGGCAGAGTGACACAGAGAGGGAGATCTTCCATCCACCGGTTCTCTCTGCACCAGCCAGGGCTGGGCCAGGCCGAAGCCAGAAGCAAGGAGCCAGGAGCTTCATCCTGGTGTCCCACATGTGTCTGGGGCCCAAGCACTTGGCCCATCACCTGCTGCCTTCCCAGGTGCCTTAGCAGGGAGCTGCATTGGAAGTGGAGCAGCCAGGACTCAAACTGGCGCTCTGATAATGGGATGCAGGCGTTGTAAGCAGTAGCTTACTCATTGCACCACCATGCTGGCCACAGGGATTTATTTTGAAAGTGAAAATTTGGGGAATTAATTTCTTTAAAATACAGTTTAATTTCCCTTAGGATAACTGCTCTTCAGTGAGAATGTCTTAGATATTAAAGTTTAAATTTCCAATATTTCTTTCATAAAAACAAAATCCTGGTTTTTGTGTTTTGCCTTTTTTTTTTAAACCTTGCAGCCTCCTCCAATATGACCTTCCTGTGCCTCACAGCCCCAGAGAGCAGCCGCTGGGCCCCACCCCACCCCCTAGGGTACTCAGGGTGGGCTTACTCTTGGTCCAAGGCGCAGCCAGCCTGGCCAGGTGGGCTGGGGGTGGCCATTGCTGCTGGCATCACAGACTCACTTTGTCTTCCTGAGAGCAGATCTGGCCTCGGCTGTAGCATCTCCTCCCTGGCGAGTTTTTCAGATGAGACTTTTTGAGGCTAAGGTGTCCTCCTCCTCCTTCCATACCCAGCCGGCCTCCTGGATCAGGACAGTCTGAACCCAGCGTCTACATTCCCGGTCCAAGGACAACAAGCCACCTGCAACCTGTGGGTGTGTTTTGGGCAGGCTGCACATCACTGGTAGCATTTAAAATAAGAGCTCCTCTTGGGGCTGGCGCTGTGGCATAGCGGGTAAGGCCACTGCCTGCAGTGCCAGCATCCCATATGGGTACCGGTTCAAATCCTGGCTGCTCCACTTCCGGTCCAGCTCTCTGCTGTGGCCTGGGAAAGCAGTGTTAGATGGCCCAAGTCCATGGGCCCCTGTATAAGAACTCCTGCAATGCCTGAGCACCAGATTCTGTGGCAGACTTCAGGAGGTCCAGCTGTCTGGGTTCCTGGCCCCCTTCTTCCCCACTGTGGGGTCCCTGTCCAGGATGCAGGCATTGGGATTGCTCTCTCACAGGGGAGTTAGCAGGGACACATAGCACAAACATATCCTTACCGTCATTTATATATATATGTATATAAAATTTATTTGAAAGGCAGAGTTGGAGAGAGAGAGTGAGACAGAGAGAGAGATCTTCTATCTGCTGGTACACTCCGCAGATGGCCAAAGCCAGGAGCCTAGAATTCCATCCAGGTCTCCCCTGTGGGTGGCAGGCTGCCTTCCCAGGCACTTTGGCATGGAGCTGGATCAGAAGTAAGCAGCTGGGACTTGAACCAGCACTCACACAGGATGCTAGCAATGGTGGTGGTGGGGCACCTTAAGCTGCTGCACTACGACACCAGCCCCTGCCCTTACCATCCAATCAGCCACGTGGCGGGGAGCCTCGGGGCGGAGGTCCCTGCCCTGCCTCCAGCTGTGTCCCTACCTCTGAGGTCACCTGCTCCAGGAATCAACCCCACCTGCTTCTGGCTCTCCTGCAAACCAGTTCCTGGGCCTCCGAGGGTCTGCCTTGACGGCAGGAAGGAGAGGTGGGATGAGCCTAAAACCCGTCGGTGGTTTGCAACATGGAGTTGGAGGAAGATGCTCTCGCAGTGGCTCCGGGAGCCGATGCGACACGGGGTTTATGATTCTAGATCGTGGACTGTTTAAGCTTTATTTGGGAAAGGGCACTGGGAAGTCTGGTGGTCTTATGTTTTTGCTGTTACAGTTTTTTGCAGAAGTTCTTAAAGCAACCACAAACTTACAGAAAAGCACAGTACGGGCTCTGAGCCCTGGAGCGAGTGTTGCTGGCCTGGCCCCAGCAGCCCTGGCCATCTGGAGGTGCAGCTCCACAGAACCCAGGGTGTGGCCGCCAGCTGTTCCCCACCCTCCCGGCCTCACCCATGCGCTTTCCCGGGGTGCCCAGCAGTGGCGTTGGCAGGGCAGGGGCGTGTTCAGAGTCAGGTTCCATTGGGTCTGCAGGTCTCTTTAGTGGGCGTGTGTCTGTGTAAGGCAAGGCTTGTGCACACGTTGAGTATAAAGTAGAATGGGATGCCAGAGACTCAGTAATCAAGATGAACAGCTTGTGAGTGCGATGTTTCCTAAACTAAAAATGAATGCACAAGATCCACCAGGAAGAACACATCAAGCCCCAGGCTCAGCCCCAGGCACGGGTGTGGCTTCAGGAGGGAGGTTGCTTGGGTCTGGAGGCTTCTGCAGCCTTGCCGTGACTTCTGGGACCTCGGTGTTCTTGTGTGGGGCTTGTCCGCGAGGCTGGGTGGTGCACCCTGATGCGAGCCTCACCCAAGGCAGTGCTCTGTTCCTGCGGCACCCGACCTGTGACCTCAGCTTCAGTTCGTTCCCTCACTGGGGATGTTCATCCTGATGGCTTGATTAAAGTGACTTTTTTTTTTTTTTTTTACCAGGTTCTTATAAGTATTTTTGAAAGGCAGAGTTACAGAGAGGGAGAGAGGGAGAGACAGAGGGTCTTCCATCTGCTGGTTCACCTCCCAAAAGGCTCTGATGACCAGGGCTGAGCAGGTGGAAGCCTAGAGCCTAGAACTCCACCTGGGTCCCCAGGGGCCGAGCACTTGGGCCATCTTCCACTGCTTTCTCGGGCGTGGAGCAGCCGGGACTCGAACCAGAGTCCATGTGGGATGCCAGCACTGCAGGCAGCAGCTTAACCTGCTGTGCCACAAAGCCGGTCCCTTTGCTTGCTGGGATGTGCACTGTGGTTTTGTTTGTTTGTTTTTTGCTTTTATAATTAGTATTTTTGTGGAGAGTTACGTTGAAACTCTAGAAATACCCAAATACTCCTATAAAACTTTGGGTTTCTTGTTGGTCCAGTTACACTGCTCAGGAACCATGGCTTCCTCTTTAAGTCGATGGATGGTCCTACTAGCACAGGTATTTGTTTTGATGTTCACCTTGTCCCCGCCAGCCGGGCTCCTGTGTCTTTTGGAAGCTGTCTCCATGTTCTCTGAGCAGTTTCCTGCTTTCTGCCCTAACGCAGTCTTACAGGTTCCTTTTGCAGTGTCCCTGCCCTCATGCCGGGTTTGGTTCTGTTCAGTACCGCAAAGGGTGTTTCGGAGGCCAAGATGTGGGCTCTCGGGCTCATCACTGTGGGGATTTTGCTGCTTCCAGGACTGCTTGGGAGGGGAGAGGGGGACTGTGTGTCTGTACCCCCACCGCGTTTGAGACACACATGCGCACACACGCATGCACACATGCAGACACATGCATGCACACTCGCGGTTGAAAACTGTGGTTGGACCCGGATTCCTGATTCTTCTGACTCCACCAGGTCCTTTCTGGGTGCCGCCTTCCCTGTAGCCCTGTCTTCTCTACAGTGAGGAGCCTGTTCCGGGTGCTCCTGGTGTGTGAGCGCACTGAGCAGCCTCCCTGCGGGTCACTGGCCCGCCCTGCCTCCGGCTGCACCTGCCCCCGGCGAGCTCCCTCCCCATCTGCTTGCATTCTGACTCCCAGAGTGGGCTGGCTCCAGTGATGCTCTCTTCTGGGCCACTCCAGGTCCCCTGCTTGTCCCTTCCCACACATGCCACCCTCTGCCCTTTGTGGTGCCTTTAGAGTGGTATTTTTCATAAGAGGAGGTTTTCATACTCTTTTTTCTTAAAAAAAGTTACTTGTTTATTTCAAAGGCAGAGAGAGAGAGAGAGAGAGAGAGAGAGCGAGCAGGAGTGAGCGTTTATCTACTGATTCACTCCCCAAATGCTCACAAAGCTGATAGAGCCCCAAACTCTATCCAGGTATCCCTGTGGGTGGTAGGAACCCAAGCGCTTGGACTGTCACCTGCTGCTTCCCAGGCACATCAGCGGGAAGCTGGATTGGAAGCAGAGCAGCTGGACCTTGAACCAGGCCCTTGAGTATGGGATGTGGGCATCCCCAGTAGCAGTTTAACACCCACCCTATACTTTATGTGTAAACAGGCAAAGCATGAATGAACGAATTCTTTTTTTTTTTTTTTTTTTTGACAGGCAGAGTGGACAGTGAGAGAGAGAGACAGAGAGAAAGGTCTTCCTTTGCCGTTGGTTCACCCTCCAATGGCCGGCCGGCGCTGCGGCCGGCGCACCACGCTGATCCGATGGCAGGAGCCAGGTGCTTATCCTGGTCTCCCATGGGGTGCAGGGCCCAAGGACTTGGGCCATCCTCCACTGCACTCCCTGGCCACAGCAGAGAGCTGGCCTGGAAGAGGGGCAACCGGGACAGAATCCGGCGCCCCGACCGGGACTAGAACCGGTGTGCCGGCGCCACAAGGCGGAGGATTAGGGGTATTGGATTTAGGAATCTGGTGAGATGTCTCACTCCAGACAGCTGCAAAGAAACCTTTACCTAGTAAGTGATTTAAAATAGAGATCTTCAAAGTAAGATGGCTGGATTTTTGTGGACGTCGGACGTCTCGGCTGACGCTGTGTGGGTAAGGCAGGCACCCTCAGCAGAGGTCACGCCGCTAGGTTGGGTGACTTATGGGAAGAGGGGATGAAGTCTACTAAGTAAAAATTAATGACTTTCAGGAATTTGTAGGAAGTCGAGCTGCTTAATTGCACCGTTCGGGTGGGTACGTGATGAAGAAAGTAATTTTAAGAGACCGGGCAGTTGTGCAGTCATCCTCGCCGGGGTCAGCATCGCAATTACTGCAGTAACCGAATGTTGCTGTGTGTGTATGTGACCGAAATAGGAAGCACTTTTTAAAACCTGCTTGAAAAAAAATAACAACAAAATGTCCATTCTCTCTCCCTCTCTCTCTGGGCTTCCTTAATTATAAATACCAGGTAACCCAGCGCTGGCTAAATATAGGCTTGGTGGCCATCGAGGTTTAAGACTTTTTTGGGGGGCGGAACTCACTGGAGCAATACAGAACTAATTTGGTGTGTAGGTTTTTATAGGCTCTAATTAGTTATGTTTTCCTTAAGCAGACCAACTGGGGTCGATCACATTATATAACAGAGCTCAAGCGAGCGTGCCTCTCCGATGTGGAGGCCCTTAGAAGACTGGCGGGCGCAGCTACTGAGTGCATGGACTGGGAGCAGACCTTGAACTGTGACGTTCTGTGGCTGCTCGTCAGGATTTCGCCGCCCTGGCCTGGGGAGGCAGGCTGTCGTGTTCCGAGCCTGCGTTCCAGAGTGCACGCGTAGCCAGCCCTGCCTCCGCCCAAGCCCCACTTGCCAGCTCGAGGCCCGACAGGCTTGCACCTGCATCTGGAGTCATGTCCACTGGAGCGCTCATGGGCGGGCCCTTGGAACCCTCTGATTGTCACTTGGGGTGGACGCAGGGCCGCGTGCCTGCGGGCTCCTCCTCCAGCCTAATGCTGATTGTTTGCTTTCTGCTCAAGAAGGCAGCGTGAGCCCCTCGGACAGCCCCCGCCCAGATCCGTCACCCCCGCACCTGCTCTGCAGAAAGCAGCATGGAGGGCAGAAGCCGGCTACTCTCTCCCTTTAAAGAGAAAACATGACAAGAATGGCTCCTCCTGTGGACACCTGGCCTGGGCTTCCCCTCGGCCTTGTTTGGCTTTGCGAGTTGTTTACTCTCGTCCATCCCCACCTGCGGGCCCCAGTGCCTTCCTCTCTGTGGCCGGCCGGGCGTGCTGGCCAAGGGTGCAGTGCAGAGCCCTGTGCTGCCTGCCTTATATCTTCAGAGAGGCTGGAGATGGGGTCCCACACAACGGGGGAGGGGGTGGTCTGCCCGTGGCCTCTGAACTGTCCTGGGATAGGGACCAGAAGGCCGACAGGCAAGACTAACGCAGCACTGGGCCCTGTGTGCGAGCGGAGTGGGAAAGGCACCTGTGTCCATCCAGTGGTGCTGGGGGCCAGAACTCTGTTGCTTTCACCAGTTTTGAGAGGTCCTGAGTACTGCAGGCTGCCAGGCTCTGAGGACTAACAGATGACTTATGTCCTCTGGGAGGAGAGTACAGTTACCACTTGGGAAGCGCTCTCTGAGGGCTTCGTGGAGGCGGTGAAAGCCAAAGTGATGGTTAAAGAGAGAATAGAGGCATCAGTGCTGCTGGGGTCAGAAACAGTGAGCGAGGGGTACGTCCCTCACTTACCATCCCCACAGGAGAGCAGTGCGGGTGAGGAAGGCCTGCGCCAGCTGTGGAGACCTTGGTGTGCCCATGCTTTCTGCCTACGATGGCCAGAGCCCAGGCGGGAGGATGGGCCTTGTGCTGGTCCAGAAGAGCCGACTCCTGAGAGAGGCCAGTGCTCTGCCGCCTCCGCCCTGGGCTGGCTCAGCCCCTCCTGGGGAAAGGCTGCGAATCCACGTCCCAGCTGCCGCCCAGACCTCAGCGGTCAGGCCCGCCCTGCGTTCTGACCTGCTCTGAGGTGGGGAGCCCCGGATCCAAGCGCTCTGAGGAGTGGAGCCTGGCAGTGGCCCCGGGAGGAGTTAGCTTGTGCCTGAGGGCGGTGGGAGAACCAAGGACTTGCCTGGTGGTGCTTCAGAGCCGTCGGTTTACGGCTTTGTGAAAGTACACGCACATACACCCAGACATATACCGCACTCACACACACACACACACACACACCTGAGTACGTATACCCATGGCTGTGTATGCAAACACCTGCGTGTCTGTACACTCACATGCACACACATTACACACTCAGCCATACATCGACTCAAACACACATAACTGAGTACATATCCTCATGGATGTATGTGCAAACACCTGTGTGTACACTCACACACACACACACCTGAGTACATACACTCATGCCTGTGTATGCAAACACCTGCGTGTCTGTACACTCACATGCACACACATTACACACTCAGCCATACATCGACTCAAACACACATAACTGAGTACATATCCTCATGGATGTATGTGCAAACACCTGTGTGTACACTCACACACACACACACCTGAGTACATATATCCATGCCTGTATATACAAACACCTGCGTGTCTGTACACTCACGTGCACACACAGAGCCAGCCATATATCCAGACTCACGCCCTCTCTCTCTCACACACACACCTTAGTATATATGCATGTATATATAAACACATGCATGTCTGTACACACACACAACCATATGTGTACATGTTTCTCACACACGCACACCTCTGGATACATATACTCATACCTGTATGTACATACATGACCATATACGTGTCCTCATGGCTGTTTTATACTCACACACATCTGAATACATACATACATGCCTATATATACCAGCACATGTACATATGTGTGCACACACACGCCTGAATACACACACTGCCATGTCATGTCATGGCATTTCAGCCACCAAGTGCGTATATGATGAGAACTTGCTGTCGCCTAGTGATGGTGACGCTGTTGAGTCCGGCATGGGAGACACTGGTGTAAACGCAACGCGTGACCACAGGCGCCCGTGTTTCTGCTGCTGGGTTTGCCCTACTCGACTTTTCATCCTTATTTAGGGTGTGCTCCTCCGACCCTAAAAACGAGTTTACTGTAAAAATGGCAGCAGCAAGCAGCCTCGGACAGCCTGTGTTCACTGTGTGTGCTGACTGTCGAGAGCCCACGGCAGTGACCGAGCTATAGCTTCGAGCTGTGGGTGTCCGCACCCTCCAGGGGTATGGGTTTGATCCAGCAGCACCCGTCTGGGACCCGGGCACTGAGCACCGCCTGTGTCCATCACAGTAGCTGTCTCTGAGGCTGTTGTGAGGGTGCGCCCCGTAGCTGGACTCGGCATGGGGAAGAGCGTCAGCAGCTCTGGGAGCTGGGAGCTGGGCGCGCTCAGTGGAGGCTGGGGACTTCAGCGGGCACAGGAGAGGAAGGGGGCGCGTTCTGTTTCTCGCCAACTCGACACCGGTCTGTGCCTTCCACGTTGGATACCGTGTGGTCTTCAGAAAGTTCATGAAAATGCATGTGCATGGAGTTTTGCACCAAAATAAACTCCTTTTAATTCCGTTTATCACAAACTTTCTGCAGTATCCCCGTCATCTGAATGTCCGGTTCAAGGGCATTAAACCACCTTCGACTCTGGGTGCTTCCATGTCGATTCTTCCAAGTTCTGCTTGAGAACAATTGCCGAGGCTTTTCAAGGTGACCTTAATGATGATACCGGCCTTACCAAGCAGTGTGTACGATGACGTATCAGCGGGGAGAGACGTGAACATCCCATGCTGAGCGAGTGGTTTGTTGACAAAGCACAAAGAGGCTGGCTCCAATTAACCCTGGGCACGACAGAGCAGAAGTGCATATTGGAACTTCATGTTGTAACTTTGACAAACAATGCCTCCTAGACCGGATTCATTGACGAGGAGCAGATGGGGGTCTGGGAAGGGGGGGTGGGGCAGGGCCAGGCAGCGTCCAGGGAGATGGGGGCCACCATGGTGGCCAGCAGCGGTGTCCCCTGGAAGCTAGTAGGCTGCTCAGACCCTGGTTTGAGAAGTGGGATGCAGAGCAGCGGCCGCCACCTGTGTAGACGCCACTCCAAGCCACAGCCGGGGGACGGCGGCCGAGCTGGGAGGAGCAGCTACTGTGATGGTTTCGTTCCTTCCATGGTCTCGTTATGTGAGGCCGGTCACAGTCTGAAAATATGAAGTGGAAAGTTCCAGAGAGAAATAATGTAAAAACGCCAACAGACTTTTATTACGGCGTAGTGTTACAATGGTTCCATTTTATTATTGCACCTGATTTAAGCTAAACTCTACCATGGGTGTGTATGCATAGAAGTAAGCCCAGGACACCCAGGGCTGGGACTGTGGGAAGGTCCCAGGACCCACTGTGGGTGTTGGAACACACACACAGAGGTAGGGGTGGGCTGCCTTAGGAGTCCAGCCCCTGCCATTCTGACCTCGAAGTGTGTGTGTGTGTGTGTGTGTATATACATACCAGAAGTATAGCAATCATCTCAGACTATTTTGTGCCCCTGTATGTCGTGTGGTATCGAATGTTGTCACTCGCTCTTCTGCAGGCACAGTGAGGAGACTACTGGCTTGTACCTTGTGACTTTGAACTGAACCTGGCCTCAGTCTCCTCATCCGTGGTATGGGGCCGTCTCTGTGGCTCTTTCCCATAAATACCAACCTGTGAGTCAGGGCCAGAGGGCGGACAGGTATCCCTCGTTTCCCAGGCCAGCGGCCACATCCCCCAGGTGACCCTGGCCAAGCCCGGCGACTCCTCTTTCCTCTTGAAAGCACTCAGATCTGAGGGAGCTGCTTCCCAGATTGGGGGAGGGCGTCTCTGGATTTGATGGTCGGTGAGAAGCCCGGGGGACTGGGAGCACTGGGGAGGAGAGACCGGAAGGGGCTGCACAGGTGAGTGGGTGGGTGTGGCCGTGTTCCAGTAGAACTTACAAAACCAGAGGTGAGAATTTACTCAAGAGATGAAGGGAGAGTCTTGTACGAATATTGTGGGCTGCGATCATGGCAGTGTTACGCGGCGTCCAGCAGGTGGAAGTTACCCATGTGCCCCTTGGTGGGGTGTGGCTAAGTCAGTGTACGTGCATGGGGTGGGGCAGCATTCAGCCTTAAACCAGGAGGGAAGTTTGCACACGTGGAGGAGGCATGGGGAAACTGGGCTGATTGGAATCAGTGAAAACAGTAAAATATGTGGGATAATCACAGAAGGACAACCACCGTGTGATTCCAGGAGAGTAATGCGATGATTGCAGCTTCTTCAGCAGCGGGCTCTGCAAGGCAGGAGGGCAGCTCCTCCCCTCCCCAGACCCTCAGCTCTGCCCTGGGCCGGACGTACATCCCGACAGATGTGGAGCTGGCCAGTCCTGTCCCCAGATGCGGTTTGCCTGGTTCACTCTCTGGGGACGAGACCATCTGTTCCTTTCCTGGATTGTTTAAGGGGAAGAACGGCTCCCTTCAGCTCAGACCCCGTGAGCCATTTCTGAGAATGGTCCTGGCTGTCCCGATCCAGGGGCTGGACAGCGTTGGGATCGGCTTCCAGGGGAAGGGTGGCCGCCTCTGGCCTGGCTCAGCCACCCAAAGGCCCGATGCCTCCTTGGGTGGCTTCCAGGGGCCGCCCTGACACGGGCCTTCCCAGTGTCAGCTGCTCTGCAATTAATTCGATTCCTTTGCCAGGAAATTTCATTCAGCTCCTGGGTTCTCCGTGTCTCGGACTAGGAATTGACTTGAACGCCCAGAATGACCGAAGCTTATGTAATGTCTCCCAGGGACGGGGGTGGCAGCTTGTAGGCAGACACGTGATGAGACACAGCTCTGTGCCATGACCAGAGCCTTTGGGCGTAGGTGGCAATTAACTTTGCTGAAGAAATGAGCAAGGTGACTTATCTGTAGGGGAGAAATCAAAATGCCCCATGCAAAAGAGGACCGATCTTAGGAGGTTCGTGATGGCAGAAAATGAACTGAGACTGAGTTGCAGAAACCCAGCTGTCAGGGGCTTCACCTCCCCGGTGCCCTGCTGGCTCGCACACGTGTCTGTCTCATCTGAAGCTTGGAGCAACCCTGCAAGGTGGTCGTTGTTGGTCTCAGGAGCGAACTATAGAAATGATCCTTGGAAGCATGGTCTTCGGTGTCGGGAGAAAACTGAGACCCAGAGAGGGCGAAACCGGCTCACCCAGCAGGGAAGGGTTGAATTAGGTGAAGACCCAGATTTGGCCAAAACCCAGATCATCTTGGGAGGGGAATGGGAGAGCTTAGAGAGGGGCCGAGAGACAGTCCCAGCTCCCAATGCCTGCTCTGTTTGTTGAGCTCCTGGCGGGTTAGAGGCATTATACAGATGATAGCTATTTGGAGTCTCCTGGCTGTCCCAGTATTGGATGCTCTGTGGTTGTATTAGAAACACACTAGGGCCAGCCTAAGTGAAAAAAGAGGTTCTTTATTTCACGGACACAGGGGTGTCTTCTAACCCCAAACCAGGAGGCAGGCAGGTTGCCAGCGTTGCTGGGAAGGAGAGCTACAGGGTACCCACGCGGCCGTGCCCCTGCTGTATCTTCTCTAGCAGCATCCAGGTCTCTGTTGGACCAGTCAGGTCTACTGGGTCAACCCTGGCAGACAGAATGGCTGTGAGTGAGGGGGGCAGGCGAGGGCTTGTTGGGAGCGTGCCCTTAAATAGCTCCAGGAGGGTCTCCCCTCTGTCACAGCTAAGGCATCAAGATCCACAGGGATTGAATATCCTGGCTCATGGTCACACGACTAATGGTAGTAAATGAGGGCGTGGACGGTTTGAGTGAAGTGCATCTCACATGTGTGCAGTTTGCACACGTGCCTGCTGTCCAGGACAAGTCATCTCTGCTTGTCTGTGGGGCTATTTCTGATGTTTCTGGGAGGGTAGCGGGCCCTCCGGGTGCCGTTTGCTCCTCTACATGCATGCCCGTGATAAGGTTGTGGGCACAGTCAGATGAACAAGAACTAAACCCACTGAGCCCATCTTTGCTTAAAACGTTCAAGGATGGTGACTGCCAACCAGTGCGAGTTAGCATGAGAAGCAGCCCCCTGGGAGCCGTGTCTCAGACACGTGGGCGAGTCAGCGCCACAGCAGAGCCGACGAGGTCCTTGAAGGCTGGCACCTGGGCCCCCTGGCTTCTCAGGGTTCCCTGCAGTCTCCCCTCCAGTCCCCCCAAACTGGCCCTGGCGGGAAAGCGGGACGCCCCTCCCCCTTGCCCCAGGCGCTTGGGCCATTCTCTCCTGACCGTCCCACAATCCCGAGCAGATGGGTCTGTGTGTTTTCTTTGGCTCCCGTGTTGCACTTGAGACCGAGTGTTCATTCTTAGATATTTCAGTTTACCCATGGGGTGGAGAGGACGGGGTTTGTTTATAAGGGAATATTTTGGTGTGGACCTGACTTGACACTAACTTAGCTACTTTGGGGATGCTTGTCCCTAAATGAACACTAATTCGCGTCTGAAGCATCCTGGCCAGTGTGGTCCAGGCTCTGAGTGTTACGCACTCAGCCCAGGGTTTGGTGAAGAATGTTCTTCGTGCGAAATGTTGCTTCGTGCTGTTTATCTACAAGGGGGCGGGGCTCTGGATCGGCTTCCCCATTCATAAACCCTGAACCAGGCAGGGCTCTGAGTGGGAAGCATGGCGGGGGTGGGGCGGGGAGGTTGTATTTCCTCTCCGGACAAGTTAAACCTCAAAGGCACGGGCCCGTTCTGTGGGGTGCAGGAGGCTGTCCGTCAGCCCGCTGTCGCTGATGGATTTTTCTTCTTTTCCAGATTGGCAACCTGGAGGACTACTACCATTTCTACCACAGCAAAACCTTTAAGAGATCGACCCTGAGTAGCAGAGGCCCTCACACCTTCCTCAGAATGGACCCCCAGGTACCCGCGGGGCCGCAGCGGGTGGGTTGGTGGTCCAACCGATGGCTGAGGGTGGACGTTAATGCGGTACGAGATGGACGTTTGTTTTCACTGCCCACTCTGAATAAGACAAGGCAGGTGTGCAGCTATGCACCAAACCATCCAAATCCTTCATCCTCCAAATATTAGATCCCTTGTCACATTGAGAGTTTGAATTCCTCACTCTAGTTGGGAGTAGCAATCATGCTAGGGTAGCACTAGCAATATTTAAAAAACCAACAAAATACACTGTAATTATGAGAGGTGTATATGTGAATCTTATCCATAAAGTAAAAACACTAGGCAATTCTAGCAAATATTTCAGTAATGAAATTCAAAATCAGACAGATGTTTTTGTGGTTGTTTTAACACATATCTTAAAAGTTGCTGCACATTTTAAACCAGGGAAGTAAATGTAACTATTTTGCATTAAAATGCATGTGCTCTTTGAGATGTAAAACAGAAATTTGAAAAGAGGCTAACCTTTTTAAAAAAAATATTTATTTGAGGACAGAAGAGAGACAATAGAGTGCCCACCCTCTGAGTGTTTCCAAGTGCCTGCAGTGGCAGGGGCTGGCCACATCGAAGCAGGATCTGGGAGCTCAATCCAAGGCTCCTCCATGGGTGGCGGGCACCCGACAGCTGGGCCATCGCAGCGGCCTACAGGGCCTGCATTAGCGGGAAGTTGGAGTCGGGAACCAGAGCCAGGTGTCTAACGCAGGTACTCTGATTTGGGACAGAGGCATCTTAACCACTAGGCTGAACCTCCACCCCTACTCTCGCAAAGAAGCTAATCTTTTGTTTGTTTGTTTCAAAAATTTATTTTAGGTGCTGGCACTCTGGCGTAGCGGGTAAAGCTACCGCCTATAATGCCAGCTTCCCATATGGGTGCTGGTTCTAGTCCTGGCTGCTCCATTTCCCATTCAGCTCCCTGAGATACTCCTGGGAACACAGCGGAAGATGGCCCAAGTCCTTGGATCCCTGCATGCATGTGGGAGACCCAGAAGAAGCTCCTGGCTCCTGGCTTCAGATCGGCCCAGCTCCAGCAGTTACAGCCATTAGGGGAGTGAACCAGAAGATGGAAGACCTCTCCCTTGTGGGTGCAAGGGCCCAAGCACTTGGGCCATCTTCTGCTGCTTGCCCAGGCACATTAGCAGGGAGCTGGATTGGAAGTGGAGCAGCCGGGACTTGAACCAGCTTTACCTGCTACATCATAATGCTGCCTCCCCACCCCCAGATGCTAACCTTTGAAGGTTTAATGTAATTCACATCTGTTAAGTGGTTAATTATACATCTTACATAAGTTTGAAATTAGTGTTTGACACCTATCAGTCAACAGATGGTTGGTTAATATTAAAAATTTAAATATTAAAAAATTAAGGTGCTCCAGTGAGCCTTCAGTAAGTTCCTCTATTCAATGGGTATTTGTGGAATATCTGCCTTGTGGCTGGCTCTGTCCACAGCAAGGCTAGTGGAGCTGACAGGGGGGGGTGACGATTAAGCAGACCAGAGAAAAGCATGTGACAGTCACAGAGGGGATGACTGCCCCGAGAGAAAGCAAAGGTCACGTCCGGAGCAGTAGCAGCCCTCGCGCATCAGGCGGCCTTTGGTAGATCGTGGTTTTAGAGCACAGCGTGGAAGTTATCTTTTCTTTTAAAAAACACTTTTTAATTTAGTTAGTTGAAAGGCAGAGTGACAGAGGTAGAGGGGAGAGGGAGAGGGAGATTTCCTTCTTTTGGTTCACTCCCCAAACGCCCAGAGCTGAAGCCAGGAGCCAGGATCTCCCTCTGGGTCTCCCACTGGGGTGGCGGGGGACTCAGGTACTTGGGCCCTCATCTGCCGCTTTCCAGGTGCATTAGCAGAGAGCTGGATTGGAAGTGGAGCAGCCGGCGCTCTGGTATGAGATTCCGGCATCCCAAGCAGTAGCCTAGCCTATAGCCTCACTGTGCCTCCCCAGAAGTTATCTTCTCTCGATAGCAACGTGCTCAGTGCTAGATTGGGCTCCCTGGCTGGCACATGACACCATTTCAGCTATTCCCAGAGAGCATTTGTAGTAAGGTTTCCATGGAAAAGGGGTTCTTGGTGTCCCTTGTATACTCCACTGACAGTCATGGCTCCCTCTGCATTGGTCAAGCCGGGGGATGGGAGAAAAGTTTATCCCAGGGCACTCTGCTTGCCTTGCCGCCCTCCGGGTCATTGTTCCATGGGTCCCAGGGGAGCTTGTTCATGGCAGTGGGCTGTGAAAAGGCGGACATGGCTGGAATGTGTTTCTAAATTCATTTTAAAGGTGGACAGATGGGTGGGCGAATGAGGAATGGATGAATGAAAGAGCGAATTGGTGGGTGGATGGATGGATGAGGGATGGATGGATGAAGGATGGATGGATGAGGGATGGATGGATGAGTGATGGAGGGATGGATGGGTGGATGAGTGATGGATGGATGAGTGATGGATGGGTGGATGAGTGATGGATGGATGAGTGATGGATGGATGGATGAGGGATGGATGGATGGATGGATGGATGGGTGGATGAGTGATGGATGGATGAGTGATGGATGGATGGGTGGATGAGTGATGGATGGATGAGGTATGGATGGATGGATGAGTGATGGATGGATGAGGTATGGATGGATGGATGAGGTATGGATGGATGGATGAGTGATGGATGGATGGATGAGGTATGGATGGATGGATGAGTGGGTGGATGAGTTATGGATGGGTGGTGAGTGGATGGGTGGATGGATGGGTGGGAGTTGAATGGATGGATGGATGGTGAGTGGATGGGTGGATGGATGGGTGGGTAGTTGAATGGATGGATGGGTGGATGGATGGGTGGGTAGTTGAATGGATGGATGGGTGGTGAGTGGATGGGTGGATGGATGGGTGGGTAGTTGAATGGATGGCTAGGTGGTGAGTGGATGGGTGGATGGATGGGTGGGTAGTTGAATGGATGGATGGGTGGTGAGTGGATGGGTGGATGGATGGGTGGGTAGTTGAATGGATGGATGGGTGGTGAGTGGATGGGTGGATGGATGGGTGGGTAGTTGAATGGATGGCTAGGTGGTGAGTGGATGGGTGGATGGATGGGTGGGTAGTTGAATGGATGGATGGGTGGTGAGTGGATGGGTGGATGGATGGGTGGGTAGTTGAATGGATGGATGATTGGTAGATGGAAACATGGATGGATGGGATGGGTGGGTGAGGAATGGATAGATGGACATACAGATGCAAAGAGATAGATATCCAATTATGCTAATTGCATTTTTCCTTAATACCAAGGAAGAGGAATTTAATGTTTATTTAGGGATTACCATGTGCTTATTAGGCATTTTAATGTATCACTCATCTAATCATAAAGAGTTATGATTATATGTACTTGAGCCTGCACCATGGGACTTGAAGAAATGTTTTTCCTATGGGCTGGTACGTTTTCTTCCTCTGGAGAGCAAAGACAAATTGTAGTTGCTCTTTGCCACAGAGTGGGGCAAGTGGAGAGGGACAAGCAGACCTGGCACGTGGCTGAGCGCCACGTGTGATCCACGTGTGATCCGGGCAAGGAGTGCGGCGTGATCATGGAGGGGCCTGGGTTCTGTGAGGTCCAAAGTGGCCATGCTCTGTCGTCCTGGGGAAAATGCTGAGCTGGGAGAGAAGTCGCTGCAGCACTGTCTTCACACACGTAGGTGATCTGCCGGGTGTAGGCAGCCCGCCCCTCCCGCGTCTGGAGTCCTCAGCCTGGTCTAGAGTAGATACAGTGGCTTCATCTGCTGTAGCGACATCCTCTGTTCTTGGTGACTGAACCACAAAACTTTCCAAGGGACTCAACTCTACTGCTCTTCCTTGCCTTCTCAAAATACCAGCTGTGCACCTGCGGGGTCCAAGGCCTTGCGGGGGATGGGGAGCAGCCCAGCAGGCCTGTGCACGGGGGAGCACCCAGAGAAGCAGGACCAGAGACCCGTGCGTGCGTGAGGAACGTATGCCCAGGCAGCAGAGGCAGATTCCAGGCAAAGCTTGAGTGCCACCGTGCCCCAGACCTGCCCACCCCTGCAGCTGCGGACCGGCTTGGTTTTGGGTGTGTGAGCTTGGGTCTGTGGGCAGGGCGTTCCCAGAAAGGCAACGGAGGGAAGGGTAGGTTTCCTAGGCAGAGGCTGGGGCAGTTAAATGTCTTTGAATAAAATCCCCTTTTGTGCGGTTTCCTAATAAGCTCCTGGCAGGACTGCTATCAAAGCGCTCTGCCAGTCAGGAAAAATGGGGGGAGGTAAACAGCCCAGCTAGCCCAGCCCCGCCTGGGCCCCCACGGATTGGCTGATTGTTTCTCCAAGTTCTCATTAAAGCATTAAAGCTGTAGCCCCATGAAATGCAAATAGACATCAGAACCAATTAAGAACTCAGAATTGCAACTGAAATACCTCGGTGAAAATTAGTCTAGTTTTAAGGCAAACCAAATCAATTAGCCATCAGTCTGACTAATGTTTACTGCGCCTGGTCACTCTGATTCAACGTTTGTCCAAACGAACGGTTTGCGATCGGTGTTGGAGGTTATCTCGCATTGCAGTGCATCGGAACGGTCTCCTCTCCTTAGCAGAGCGCTTGTGCGGCACCTTGACGTCTGCAGAGAGCCCTGTCATTAGTATTATTAACAAAAGGCGAAGATGGGTTAACGTGATTCAGGGACATTGGAATGCAAAGTTACCATTGCCTTTGAATGACCAAACTGGAAATGAATGTTATAGGGCTTAGGATAAAGTTCGATTGAATACAGATGGCTCTTTGTTTTAATTAGCTCCAGTCACTATTGTATAAGAGTGCTCCAATAACTGATAGAATTTACGATCCTCCCCATAGTCAACTAAAAACTGAGTGTGCGTTTGTTAAAACAAAACGAAACACACAGGGGCGGGCTGGGGGAGAGGAGGCAAGGCAGGATTTTCTTATTTAATCACACACACACACACTACACTCCTCCACGTGTGCACACACATGCACACGACACTCCTCTGCGTGTGCACACACGCACACTACACTCTTCCACGTGTGCGCACACACACTCACGCCTACACATTTAGGCACTGATCATGTCCCAGAATTCTGCCATAGTTCTCCTTGCACTCCCAATTACCTTGAAATGTTGTGCCTTTTTTTTTTTTTTTTTTTTTAACCATCTTTGAAAAGGGCCATTCTGCTGATTGTGTGGTTGCTCGGCCCATCCTGGCGAGAACGGCTCAAGTGTTCTCCGAGGTCTGTATCAGTCCCTGGGTTTTCCAAGGGCTGTCATTTCACCAAACTGAAAGCATTTGTTTTTAACTTGCTGTTTTGCCAAAAGTCTGGAGAAGGGTGGGTGCTACCAACGCATCAGCCAATAGCTGAAAGGGCTCACAAATTTTTTTTAAATTACTCGTTCTGGTCCTGCTCCAAGCTGGCTTATAGTTAGCTGCTGCTGCCTGCGTCTTCCAAACCTTACATTTCAGCAGGATGACTTGGGCTCAGCCCTCTCCTCTCTTCCCTCCTCAGCCAGTTTGGTGGCCAGAATGGAAGGATCAAGATGTGATTAGGGAGGCCCCCGGGGTCTCCTTCCGGGGGCAGTGGGAGCCTCTGGTTCCATGCTTCCCATTCATAGTTGAAAGCTCCCAAATTGCAAAAAACGGTTTCGAGACTGGAGCGAGCCTTCTGTTCTGTAGGCTGGGACTTTGCCCCCAGAGTGTAATCGGAGCTCAGGTTTCTTCCAGCGGTGATGCAACGCAAAGAGCCGATGTTTCCATCGGCCACAGATGGAATTTTATCTGATAGTTGTGTGTGCTAGAGCCACTCAAACTGCAAACAAACAAAAAGTTCCTGGCAAATAAAGTCACAGAGACAGCAAGTGAGCAGACTGGGCCACAGGGGGCGATGAACTGTAGTGAGCTGGGCGGGGGCGGCTGCTGCCACAGGGAGACGGGGAACCTCAGGTGTCCTAACCAGTGGTCACAGACACGGTCAC
The DNA here is from genome assembly GCF_051225735.1 of Oryctolagus cuniculus. Classification (NCBI taxonomy): domain Eukaryota; kingdom Metazoa; phylum Chordata; class Mammalia; order Lagomorpha; family Leporidae; genus Oryctolagus; species Oryctolagus cuniculus. The sequence continues at coordinate 10,626,163 of NC_142878.1, read as the reverse complement.
TCCTGTCCCTGGTGTCTGGGATGAAGAAGTAACAAGCTGTCCTTTCACGTGTTCAGCACAACCCAGCCGGTCCTAGTGGCTGGCAGAAGTTGGCAACAAAGTTTTGAGTCTTAAAATACACCTTAAAAGATGCTGTTTTCCTAGCTTACCTGTGTGCCTAGCACGTCCCCTGAGATGTCTCCAGAATGTCTCCAAGTTGTTCTGTCCCAAACCCAGATCAGCGACAGGGACCCCGGCTGTGTCTCAGAGACCATTCTCTGAATTCCGAGGCCAGCCTGAAGCCTCCAGCATGGTTCCCTCCGTTGGAGGCTTCCATGAGCTGCCTGGCTCTAGCCTGCCCTCATGGCCTGCACCCCTAACCCAGGGAGGCATCTGTCATCTCTCACCCGGACCATTGCACTGCTGGTCTCCCAAGCGCCCTTGGCCCCTGTCAATCTGCTGGCCCTGCTCCCGAGGGGTGATGTGAAGTACAGGGCCCCGCCCACACCCTCCTTGGTCTGGCCTCCTGCAGCCTCTGAGCCCTGGCTTTTAAGTTCCTCTGGAATGGCCCTCACGCCTCCTTTTTGCACCCCACTCTCCTCCCCAGCCCCCCTGCAGCTCCCGGGGAGAGTCCTCCGGCTTGTCTGCTCTCCCTAGCAGTTGTGGGTTTAGAGAGGGCACACGGGGCAGTGTTTGGTGGGAGTGATGGCTGGTGTGTGTCTGGGAGCTGGTGACAGAGTGACAGAGACAGGGCTGGCAGGGGATCTGCAGATTGCGCTGGGAGGCTTGGGGCGGCAGGGTGGGGAGGGGCTGTGAGAAGCGAACTGACTTGGCTCCTGGTTAGGCACATGCAAGCCCTCTCTCACTGATGCAATGAAACGCGCTGCACGTCTGGGTTGTTTTCAGTCCCCTGCAGGCTCGGCAGCTATAGAGTCAATAGTAGGTGGATGCTTATGAGGGTTTATTGAACTGTGTCTCAGTTTGCACAGATTAGGTTCATGTGCGCAAGTTCTGTCTGTGGCTATGTCACCTGTCAGCTGCCTTCCGTAGGAATGCTTCAAAAGAACATAGTGGGCCACCTTGGTTAAAGCAGACCGGGAGCCTGTGTGAACAAAGCCGCGCTCTGTGCGGCTACAGCCACGCCGAGGGAGGTGCTGGCCGAGGCTGCACGAGGGCGTGTTGGCTGGGTCTGGCTTCGCAGGGGTGTTCATTTGCCAGGGCGGCCTTGACCAGTGCCCGGTGGTGGTTTGCGCAACAGAAACGTCGTCTCCCGAGTACAGGTGCTAGGGGTCCAAGGTCAGGAGAGATGACGGAAGGTGGCCGTGTATGCGCTGGGTCCGCCCGTGTTCCTCCCGCTGTGTGTGTCTGTGCTGACCTCCTCTGCTGAGGCCAGTACCGCTCAGAGGGGCTGGGGTCCACCCTCGTGGCCTTATGGTATCTTAACCAAAATTGTCTCCAAATGCAGTCCCATTCTGAGGTCCTGGGCGTTCAGCATAAGCACTTAGGGGGCTCACAGCAAGCAGAGTGGGACTCTGGCTGCTGGGCCTGGTGTCCGTGGGTGGAGGCCAGTGATAGGCAGAGGAGAGAAGAGACCTTCCCCAAGGTGTGTCTCACCCGCTCCCCTGTCTCCAGCTCCAGGGGAACCAGGGCTGTCATTTCCAAAGACTGCAAATCCGGGCTCTCCCACAGGGTGGTCCCTAAATGGTCTGCAGCCTGTTTCTCTCTCTCTCTGGGCTGCAGGTGTGGAAGGGGGAGGGACAGGAAGGGCTGGGTTCCCAGTTGCCATGGTGATTGGGAGGGTCTCAGGCTGTTAGAATCTCTCTTTTTGCTTTGGTCCCTCCACCTTCTCTTCCTCCTCTGTTGCCCTTGGACTGAGGGGTTGTGGGGTTAGGTAGGAGCCTGACAGCCCCCTCCCCCGCCCCAGGGGCCCAGTGGAGCCCTTTAGCCAGTGCTGGCTCTCGGTGCTGGTCCCCACTGCCCTCCAGAAGTGACATTTGTCACGTCTGCTCTTCCCTCCTCCGTGAGACCAGCGTAGCTTGATGGTTCGTAAGCATTTGGGGATACAGGCCCCTTGGAGGAGCTGGCGAAGGTTGTGGGCTAGTGGGCTTGTTTTCTCTCTCTCTCTCCAGACCAGAGAGAGGTTATGCACCCCTGCCCACACCGTTTTCCACGCAGCTCCTGGCATTTCCAGCACTTTGGCTACCCTTCGTTCATTCAGGGACCACGGCCCCGGCCGAGAGCTCAGCTCGGTCCCCCACATCCCCGGTGTGACGTTAGCCAGGGCCCGGCAGTGGAGAGGGACCTGCATACGCTGAGTGGCTCCTGCCTGTGGGGGAGTGCACTCAGTGTTGATGGGAGTGCCTGGTGGGGTGGGGGAGGGTCTCCGCAGGGACGCAGCCTCCCGCACCGCAGGGGCTGCTGGGCGTGTCTCAGGCTCCTTTCTGTGGCTAATGAGCAGTGCAGCAGATGGACAAATTCTGAAGAGTTCTAAACGTTCTGGCTCCGGGTTCCGGAGGTGCAAGGTCAAGCGCCCAGTCCCTAGGAGGCTGGAGGCATCCCCAGGACCAGGGGCCGCCCCATGACCTTGTCTAGTCCTTGTCACCTCCCAGCGCCCCCATCTCTAAACACCACAGCAGGTTAAGTTTCTTCTCAATACCCCATAACAGGGAGCAGGGTTTTCTTTTTAGATTTATTTTTTATTTGCTTGGCAGGCAGAGTTAGAGAGAGGAGAAGAGAAACAGAGAGAGAGAGAGAAATCTTCCACCTGCTGGTTCACTCCCCAAATGGCCACAATGACTGGGGCTGGGCCAGTCAAAGCCAGGAGCCTGAGAGGGAGGGCCTGCCTTGTCCAGCCTGGGCGCCGGAGGCTTCCAGATGGTGAGGGCTGAAGTTTAGATCCAGGTCGGCCCAGTGAGGAGAGAAAGGCTTTCCCATTGCAAGGCCCAGACTGGAGAAACAGCCGAGGCTGCTGCCCCGCGATGCCGCACCAGGAGGCAGAGCAGGCGAAGGAGGCCCCGGGCACTGTGGGTGGCCTGGGGGCTGTGAGGTGCAGGAGGTCCAGTTTACACCAGGTATCTGTCACGTGGCGTCACGTGCAGGATGGAGGCAGGGGCACCTGTCAGAGGCCACTGTGACTGTCCTGATACAGGGGATGGTAGCCATGGCAACCCGTGGAGGGCCTGGACCCTGACACTGCAAGGGGATTCTGTGAGACCCGGTCATTAGAGGGGATTCCAGGTTGTTCTGACTTGGAGAGCAGAGGCATTGTAAGGCCAGTAGGAGCAGGATGTGAGTGAAGATTCCCTTTGGGGCGGCTTTAATTGGAGATGCCAGCAGGTTTGGGATCCTGTGCCCAGCAGAGTGCAGGGGAGAGAAGTGGTCAGGTTGAGAGGTGTGGTCTGGGAGGCCTTTGGTATGGGTGGTGTTTCTGGCTGGAGAGGGGCACCCCTGAGTACACCGGGACTGCTGCTCCCAGTTTTCAATAGCAGTAAAAAGCCTCTGCCTGCAGCCCCCTCCCCAGCCCGGGGCACCTGCTGTAGCCTTGGCCACCTGGACCCACCCCTCTCAGGAGGCCCCAGCCTCCTCCTCAGTCAGTAGCAGCAAGAGAGGAACACCCCCCACATAGGCTGGGAACACCCCCCACAGGCTGGGGACACTCCCCCCACAGGCTGGGGACACCCCCCACAGGCTGGGAACACCCCCCACAGGCTGGGAACACCCCCCCACAGGCTGGGGACACTCCCCCCCAGGCTGGGAACACCCCCCACATAGGCTTGGAACACCCCGACACAGGCTGGGAACACCCCCCCCAGGCTGGAAACACCCCCCACAGGCTGGGGACACTCCCCCCCCAGGCTGTGGCCTCAGCCAGGATTCAGGCAGTGCCTGGAACCCCTGTCGGTCATCTAGGGTTACCATAATGAATACTGCAAACTGTGGGGCTTAGCATAGCTGAAACTGACCATCTCACGGTCCTGGTGAGCGAGCACGAGTCGGGGCTGCTCTGTCGGCAGCCGTGTCCTTCCCAGGCTCCTGGAGAGGGTGCCAGAGAAGCCGCCTCGGTCTGTGGCAGCTGCACTGTTCCAGCCTCTGCCTCTGTCTCCTCCCGTGTCTCTATCCCCCTGGCCACCCTAACATCTTACTGTGTGGCAAGCGCACCCAGAGAATCCAAGATGTGTGCCTCTCACGATCCATGTCTTTTTTTTTTTTTTTTTTTTTGACAGGCAGAGTGGACAGTGAGAGAGAGACAGAAAGAAAGGTCTTCCTTTACCATTGGTTCACCCTCCAATGGCCGCTGTGGCCCGCGCGCTGCAGCCAGCGCACCACGCTGATCTGAAGCCGGGAGCCAGGTGCTTCTCCTGGTCTCCCATGCGGGTGCAGGGCCCAAGCACTTGGGCCATCCTCCACTGCACTCCCTGGCCACAGCAGAGAGCTGGCCTGGAAGAGGGGCAACTGGGACAGAATCCGGCACCCCGACCGGGACTAGAACCCGGTGTGCCGGCGCCACTAGGTGGAGGATTAGCCTAGTGAGCTGCGGCGCTGGCCACAATCCATGTCTTAATGACGCTTTCCCTAAACCCGCAGGGAATCGGCTAGAATGCGCAGGAGCTTCCTTGCTAGCAGTAGCTCCCCTTCCCACGATCCCGTGGTCTCAGGGCTTTGGAAAGGGAGCAGTCTCCACACGAGAAGATGGCAGCCCCCACGCACAACCCCGGCTCCTGCTGTCTGTCCTCAGCCACAACAATGTCGTTTTGTGTTGCTGCAGGCTCTCGGTCATAGGTAACTCGTGTGTAGGGCTTTGCTTCCCAGGTGTTGGGGCTTTGAAACATGGATCAGTGCGCACCACTGACTCCCCCCATGCCTCCTCCGCTAAGAGGAGGTCTGAGCCGCAGGGAGCTTGGGAGGGGCCCGGTGAAGAGACCCTGATGGCAGCTTGCACATGGAGTGACAGGGAAGCATGGCCACTGCTCCCCGCACGGAGAGCTGACCGTGCAAGGTATGCGTGTCCTTCTCCGCCTGCACTCTGGCCATAGCCCTCCATCACACGCTGCATTACCACTCACAAAACGAGAACCCTGAAGGGTCTGTCAAGGGTGCCCCTCGCTCGTGGGCAGGTTCTGATTCTGTTGGATGAGAGTTCAACTTGCAGTGACTTGGGTCATCGGCACACGGCTGACCTTCCCCAGAGTGGCTGGGGGACTTTGGGTTCAGCCGGAGCTGGGGAAGCAGGGCCAGGCACCTTGGCCCTGGACCGGACCAGGTGTATTCCAGGTACCTTGTGCCAGACACTCAGGAATACCCAGTACATTGTAGCTGAGTGAGCAGCTGGGTAGACAACGCACAGAATGCCCATTGTCCAGAGAAATCAGGGAAGGAGGACACGGGGAAACCGCATTCTTTGTGCTGGGCAGGAAGTCGGGTGTGGGATCCCCTAGCACAGCAAGTCGGGTGTGGGATCCCCTAGCACTTTCCTGGGCATGGGCAAAGAGCCTGGACAAGGAAGCCGCATGCCCACTGACTGACCCCGCCTCCGTGACTGCACTGGCCCCCTGGATTCCACCTCCACAGAGTCGGGGTCCAGAACCCCCCATCCCTGGCACATAATCTCTCAGCCCCCTTGGCCTGGCAGAGTCTTCCTTGGCCAGAGACTTCGACTGAGCAGGCTGCCCCTGAAACCAAGCCAGCAAGAACCCCCCAGCACCGTGCTGCAGACCTGGTGCTGTCACAGCCCCTCAGAGCACTGTATGGATGTGGGGGGGGGGCACTTAACCTGAGCCCAGCAACAGTGAGGGGCCGGGGGCTCTGCCATCCCACCAGGGAATATCTCGTGCCCTCTGGCCAATGCCAGATGATTGGGGGTGGAGGGTAAGGGTGAGCCACCCTCTCACCTGCTTCTCTGCCTGGTGGGCAGCCCTACGAGTGGGGCTGGCTGGGGGTGCTGGGCCCAGCCTGGGAAGAGGGATGCAGTCCTGTGGTTTTATGACAGGACGGTGGACAGGCTGTGAGATACAGGCCTCGGTATTTTACACAAGGTCAGAGCTCTCTAGTTGGGGCAGTTGCAAGTTGCCCTCAGCAGCCACTGTGAACAGAGGCTCTCCTGGTTTTGTGTTCCCTGGAGATACCTGCCAGGGGCATTATAAATGATCTCAGACTTGGCGCAGAGGCTTTGTGAAGCGACCAACCCACCATCAGTCCTGAGCTGGCAGTGCTCCTGGGGAGCCCCCTGCCCTCTCGGCCTCAGGTGGCTCCTTACCCTGACACCTGTCCTAGCTTCTGGGACCAGCCTCAAGTCCCCTGCCTTGGCCTAGACTCTGAATCACCTTGGGCTCCTCCTCCTTCCACCTTGGAAAAGCAGAGTGACAAGAGAGGGAGAGACAGCGAGATCTTCCACCTGCTGGCTTAGTCCCCAAATGGCCTCAACAGCCAGGATTAGGCCAGGCAGGAGCCAGCAGCCAGCAGCCCCATCCTGATCTCCCACATAGGTGGCAGAAAGCCAAGTACTTGAGCCATCATCTGCTGCCTCCCAGGTGCACTAACGGGAAGCCGGATGGAAAGCAGAGGGGCTGGGCCTTGATCCCAGGCCCTCCAAGATGGGCTGCAGTCTTCCCTTTCTGCAGTCTTTGGGGGACAGGTGTTGGGCCTAGTGACTGAGACACTGCTCGGGACGGCTGCACCCCACATCAGTACCGAGGTTCAAGTCCCAGCTCCACCCCCAGTTGCGTCTTTCTTCTAATGCACACCTTGGGTGGCAGGCCCGTGGGAAAAGCTGGACTGAGTTCTCAGCTCCTGGCTTTGGCCTGGCCCCGTCTGAGCTTTTGTGGATTTGGGGGCAAGAAGCTAGCAGATGGGAGATCTCTTTCTCTGTGTCTATATCTCTATATCTGCCTTTTTTTATTTTAAAAATTTATTTGAAAGGCAGAGTTACATTGAGGCAGAGGCATAGAGAGAGAGAGATAGAGGTCTTCCATCTGCTGGTTCACTCCCCAAATGGCCGCAATGGCCGGAGCTGGGCTGATCCGAAGCCAGGAGCCAGGAGCTTCTTCTGGGTCTCCCACGTGGGTGCAGGGGCCCAAGGACTTGGGCCATCTTCTACTGCTTGCCCAGCCACAGCAGAGAGCTGGATCAGAAGTGGAGCAGTGGGGACTCAAACTGGCACCCGTATGGGATGCCGACGCTGCAGATGGCGGCTTTACCCGCTAGACCACAGCGCTGGCCCCTGTCTCCACCTTTCAGATAAACACATAAATAAATCGACATCTGACAATGATGCTGGCTGTGTGCCAAGCACTAATACTGGGCTCTGGCTATACTACCCCTTTTGGCAACAAGGGATGATCCCTAGTCTGTGGTTGACAAACGGAGGCCAGGGAGGAGAGCCGACTGCTTCCCAGGAACGTGGCCCTGGGTTTTGACCCAGACACCCTGGCCCCTGGTCCCTCTCTTAAATATCTTTTGTGCCACCTCTCAGACTTCATCTCTTGGTTGTGAAGGCAGATTATGACAGTCGAAAGAATTGTGTAAAATCCCAAGAGCAGTTAGAAATGTTTGAATTTGTCATAATGTCAGCATCCAGGCATTGCTGCTTTTAATAGTTTGCTGTATCCGTTCTAGATTTTTCTCTGTGCATGCTTCAGTACCTCGTTTCTAGTGGCTGCCAGCAATTCCAATGAATGGATTTCCAGCATTTAGTTGCTCAAGCCCTCACTGTGAGACGTCGTCCAATGACAGTTCGGCCACAGTGTCTTCCCTCCCTTCACTCCCTCTCTCTCCAAACCTGCATTTCCTTTGGGGGAGGGGACAAGGGTCATCAGATAGTTTATTGGCAATTTCACGAGTCCTCCTCCCCCACCTTCCGCTGGTAGAATGACTTTATAATCTACAGAGTGGTGGTATTTCTCCTTCTACAAAGGCATGCAAGTTCTCACTTTTCAAATATGGTCACTCTAAAGTACAAGTGGGAGGCCAGCGTGTGGAGTAGTGGGTAAGGCCAGCATCCTGTATGGGCACTGCTTTGTGTCCCAACGGCTCCATTTCCAGTCCAGCTCCCTGCTAATGGCCTGAGAAAAACAGCGGAGGATGGCCCAAGGGCTTGGGCCCCTGCCACCCATGTGGGAGATCCTGGTTCCTGGCTTCAGCCTGGCTCAGCCCTGGCCATTGTAGTCATTTGGGGAGTGAACCAGAGGATATAGGATCCCTGTCTGTTTCTCCCGCTTTCTCTATAACTCTGACTTTCAAATAAATAAATAAATCTTTTTAAGAAATGAAGTAAAAATGTCCCCTTGGAACTCACCATCCAAAACACTATTATGACACAGATATTCCACCCTACAATGCACCCTACCCTACTAGCTACAAAACACTACTAGGACACAGCTATACAACACCTTAGACAGCTATAGAAAATCAGGAGATTGTTTTAAAAACAGATTTAATCCATTTTCCTCCTCTTTGAAAAAGGTTTGTTTATTTTATCTGAAAGGCAGAGTTAAAGAACTTCCATCCATTGATTCAGTCCCCAAATGGCCTCAATAGCCAGAGTTGGGCCAGACTGAAACCAGGAGCCTGAAACTCCATCAGGGTCTCCACGTGGGTGCAGGGGCCCAAGCACTTGGGCGTCTTCTACTGCTTTCCCATGCACGTTACCAGGCAGTGGATCAACCTGCTGCACCACAATGCTGGCCTCTGTGACTCCGTTTTCTGTCGTGATACAGAAACCTGAAGCTGGTATTGATGAAGAAAAGGTCCATTTGGTTCACAGCTCTGGATGCTGAAAGTCCGAGACTAGGTGGCCCTTCTGCGTGGTCTCTGGTTGGCTGCATCCCAGTGTGGTCAAGAAGCAGAAAGAGAAACGGCCGCGTGCAGGAGGGGCCCAGCGCCTGGGTGGCCTTGCTTTGCGACAGCCCACAGTCACGAGAGACTCACTTGCTCCATGAGCACTGATCCTCCCCAGGGTGGAGTCTCTGTGACCCAGTTACCTTCCGGAATCACCCGCCTCTTCTAGGTCCTGCTGCCTGTACCTGCCCCGCTGGGAACCGGGCTTCCGGCACGTGAACCTCTGGGGACGTGCTCGGCCCACACACAGACCCTAGCAGACCGTCCCCTCGTTTCTTCCTGGCAGGTGAAGTGGCTGCAGCAGCAGGAAGTGAAGCGCCGGGTGAAGAGGCAGGTGCGGAGCGACTCGCAGGCACTCTACTTCAACGACCCCATCTGGTCCAACATGTGGTACATGGTGAGTGGCGGTGCCCTGGCCTGGCGCGGGTCGCTTCCCCTAACACAGCTGACTTTGCATGACAGCTCCAGGCGGTCACGCTGCAGCTTGAGTGCAAAACCCCTCCTTCGAGGCGGGGCAGCACGAGAGCCACCTTGTGAATTCTCTCCAAAGTGGTGGAAGTCCGGGGGGTCTCTTAATGCAGTCTGTAGGGCTAACTGGGGAACCCCAGACCTTGGGCTGAGCCCCTGAAGGGAGGGGGGATGACAGGCAGGTGCCAGGTGCAGAGAAAGGGAGGGGCCCCTCCACGTTTGTGCTTCCAGGGAGGAAGAGGTGGGACCCGGGGCGGCTCCTGTTTATTTGCAAGCACAAGCTGTGGGTTTGCCCTGGGTGTCCATTCCGCATCCGGAGGGTCCATGTCGGGGGGCTTTGTGTCTTCTGTACACGCAGCACTGTGGCGACAGGAACAGCCGCTGCCGGTCGGAAATGAACGTGCAGGCAGCCTGGAAGAGGGGCTACACGGGGAAGAACGTGGTGGTCACCATCCTGGATGATGGCATAGAGCGCAATCACCCTGACCTGGCCCCCAACTATGTAAGTTCACCATGCAGCGGATGCCTGGAGGCTCGGCTGTGCGGGCCATTGAGACGCAGTCAACTGGAGAAAGCAGCCAGTGCCCGTCTGCCTCCCACTCCTCAGGCGAGCGCTAGGCTGCCAGCTGCTTGGCCAGGTGCCGAGGAGAGAGGGTTTGCCGAGGGAGCCAGCATGGGTTTGAGGAGTCACCCACTGCTCAGAATGGAGCTTACGGAATTAAACGCGTCACAGAGCCCGTCACTGTGTGGACTTTAACGATAGGAGCAGTTACAGGATTAGCACGTGAGCCCCTGGCACCACTCTGAGACCCCGAGGAAGCTGGGTGTAAAATGGGGCCAAGAAAGGGGGCTACCTCATAGCATCACTGTGGATTCAGTGGGTTCATAAGGGTGACGGAGAGAACCCAGTAGAGAGTAAATATTATCAAGTCCTTCGATACTCTGAAGAGCCTGGTACCGGAGGTGGTGTAGTCAGCCACATTGTGTCCATCTGATAGCTGGTGCTGTGGTGTAGTGGGTAAAGCTGCCACCTGTGATACTGGCAGCCTGTACGGAAGCTGGTTCGAGTCCCAGGTGTTCTACTTCCAATCCAGCTCCCTGCTAATGTGCCTGCGAAAGCATCATAGGGCCCCTACACTCAAGTGGGAGACCCGACGTGCACCTCCCAACTCCTGGCTTCATCCTGGTCTGGCCCAGCCCTGGCCATTGCATCCATTTGGGGAGTGAATCAGCAGATAGAAGACTCTCTCTGTCTCTCTCTGTCTCTGACTCTCTCTCTCTCTCACTCTGACTCAAATAAATACATAAATTCTTAAAAAAAAAAATGAGTTTTGGAGACTATGTCAATAAAGCCAGAAAGCTTTTATGATATATTTTTTAAAAGATTTATTTTATTTATTTGAAAGACAGAGTTACAAAGAGAGGTAGAGACAGAGAGAGAGGTCGTCCATCCACTGCTTTAATCCCCAGATGGCTGCAACAGCCGGAGCTGCGCCAATCCAAAGCCAGGAGCTTCTTCCTGGTCTCCTACGTGGGTGCACTTCTATTGCTTTCCCAGGCCACAGCAGAGAGCTGGATCAGAAGAGGAGCAGCCGGGACTAGAACCAGCGCCCATATGGGTTGCTGGCACTTCAGGCCAGGGCGTTAACCCGCTGTGCCACAGCGCCGGCCCCTATGATACAAAATTATGTGAGCTACTGCTGTTAAAAGTATGTAGACAAAAGCATACATATTGAAAATATAAAATGAAGGAAAGCCTGACACCTGCCGCCATGGGCACGGGCCTCAGGGACATGCTAAGTGACGCAGATTCGTCACAGAGGACGAACACTGTGGGATTCCAGTGACTGGAGACACACAGAGCTGTCATGTACACAGAACGGTGACCTCCAGGGCCTGGGAAGGAGGTGTGGGGACGGTTTCCGTTTTGCAGGTTGAGGAGCTCTGGAGAGGGGCGAGGTGAGGGTTGCACAGCAGGGTGTACGCAGTGCTGTCGAGCTGTGCACCCGCTGAGATGAGGAGTTTCGTATGGTGTCTGCTTTACCACCGTAGAAAAGCCACGGACGAGGGTAGTTCGAGGAAAGCCCTGTGTGTGGTTTCCTCTCTTTCCCAAGAGAGGCCTGCGACGGAGCTGTGGAAGGGCTGTGCCATTGGCTCACCCTCTTTGTGTCTTCTCTCTAGGACTCCTATGCAAGCTATGACGTCAACGGGAACGATTATGACCCGTCCCCGCGGTACGACGCCAGCAATGAGAATAAGTACGTCGTTCTGTGCCCTCTCCCCTTGCTTCCCCGCCGCTCTCCCTGCAGGCTACACCTTGCACAGGGCGGTCCCAGAGACAGCTTGGGCTGGGGCGGAGGGCGCATCTCCACCTGCCTGGGCGCTGTCCGGTGGGGTTTTATCCGGGAGCTGGAAGCCACATCCACACCAGCCTTCAGGCCACTGAGGCTTCTGCGGAGCCGGCCTCTTCCTGCAGGGGTGCAGCCTCTGCTGCTCAGCTAGAAATGGAGGTTGTTTCTTGTTTCCAACCGTGTTGAAGTAGTTCAAGAAAGAATAACGTGGAGGTCGAGGAGGTCTCCATGGCTGGCTGGGGTAAGACAGCCGTGGTGTGTTGGAGCACACGGGTCACGGGCCTGAGTGTTGGTGACACCATCCTGGACCTCTTGAGCCAGGTAGAGGGTCCCTGAGTGATGCTGGACCAACCCCAGCTCTGTCACTCACTGGCCGGGGCCTCCTGCCCACTGGGGGACGTTGCTGGGACTCTGTGTCTTAGAGGCTGTCCCAGGAGCTGCCGCCCTCTTTCCTGGGACTGGTGTGAGGTTTGGGGAGAGGGCAGGTGAGGGATCCGCGCAGCGGCTGCCCAGGGCGCTGTGGGGGTCGTTGCGGGCCCGTCCTTTTGTAAAGGGACTTGGGCAGCCCCAGCCCTGGATGCGCACGTGTGCAGCTAGCTTGTTCTTTCTCTGCCAGTAGACCCCAAGCCCTGAGCCCTTAGCGTTCTTCTGAAAATGTTTAGAGGAAAATCCCAAGCGCCCTTGCATTCTTCCCCCAGTTCTGGAGCAGGTGCTAGCCCGGCCCTCCCACCAGCGTCCCTTAGCCGAGGTTGATCTGACTCAGGCCTGCGTGACACCGTGTGGGCCCGCATAGGCCACTGCCAGGGCTGCCTGCCTGCCTCACGTCTCAGGGTGCCCTTGCCCTCCCACCGGGAGGCCGCCTGGGGCCGCAGGAGCAGGGAGGAGTGATCCGGCGCCTACGCAGTGACCCTTGAAGGGCGGGATCGAATGGAGCCGTGTGCCCTGTGTCCGGCCCTAGCTCCAGGGCCAAGCAAGTTGAAGGGAATGACAGCTGAGACCCTCCAGAGGGCCAGACGGGGACCCGTTTTTAAAGGCGGCTTTAAACTTGAATCAATGATTCGGTCCCCGTGGACTCTTCTCAGAGACGTGCTGTTTGAATTTACCCATTTTTCGGCCTCCATGGGAGAAATTGACCCAAGGTGGCACATTGAGAATGGAGTCATTACTGAGCACAGCGATAGGTTATTCTGGTAATTTCTTCCCTGCTATGGAGTGTCCATGGTTCCTTAGCTCCTGCTTACACGGCAGTAGGAGTGCTGAGGGGACCGTCCTGGGGGATGAGGGGCGCCCTAGGTACACAGCGGCGAGACCTGAGACATCAGTGCTGGTTTGTTCTTTCATGCCATCAGGTAGGCAGGCATTGATGCTACACCTGCGTGTGCCAAATGTCATGTTGTCAGTCCCAAGAGACACAGAGCTGACGGAGCACGGTCCCTGCCCCATGAGCAGAAGTGACGAGAGGCAGGGGACAAGTCCAGGGCCAAGAGTATGAGAGCAGGTGCCCTGCTCCCGACTGAAGGGCGAGGGGAGGCGTCCTGCAAGAGACAGCCCATGCACAGGTGTGTGCAGCTCGCACAGCACGGCCTGATGCTCCCTCCCAGCTGAGGGTGGCGACGAGAAAGGCAGTGGGATCTGGGGACAGCTGACTCTTGTTGCCAATGCATGCAGTTTTCTAGGATTTGCTGGGCTGGGTCCTCACCGTGTTTGCTCCTTTGCTTTAGACACGGCACTCGCTGTGCGGGAGAAGTCGCTGCTTCAGCCAACAACTCGTACTGCATCGTGGGCATAGCGTACAACGCGAAAATCGGAGGTAAGGCTGGGGCGTGCAGCCTGGGAGCTGAGCGGCCTGGGGCCCCGGGGGCCATAGAGTGCCCTTCTTGCAGGCTCAGCAGCCTCATGTCCTTCAGCCATGGCCATGCCAAACCCCTGGACCAGCAGCAGCAAGGCCACATGTGCTGGGGCCCAGGCAGCACACGTGCTGGGGCCCAGAGAAAGGAGTTTCTCACAGCTTTGCCTGCAAAGCCATCACAGCTCCCCTGAGAAAGGCCCCCTCTTTTTCTCCTCTGGGTCTGCTAGCCTGGCCTCTTGACTGTCAGATACCCCCCTAAATGGCCGTGATGGTTCTCTCCTGCTCCTAGCCCTTGGCTGGCCCTCTGTCTCTTCCCCTATAGATTTACAGTCTTCCTTTCTTTCTAAGTCCCGACTCCCACTTGAACCTGCTGACCTACTTCTTCTGTCCCTGCCCCTCTGCTTTAGCCAGAAGCTCTGTAGGGAGGGGCTGAGATGCCAGGGAGCCCAGCGCTTGCTGACCTCACCTGAGAGGCGTGGCCGCTCTCATACACACTCCAGGGACAGCTGGGCTGCCGCCTCTCAGCTCTGCTCACAAGCAGCACAAGGCTGGGGGTTGGGCCCGGGGGTTGCTGGGCCATTCAGTCCTTGGGGGATTTCTTTAGTTGTGTTTAGAAAGAGGGTCCCAGGCTTTTACTTACTTTTCCCTGGGTGATCTTTGAAGGAGCCAGGATCTGTGGTTCTTTGTGACAGGTGTCAGCCCCAAGGGCGTGTCCTTGAGTCTGGGTTCAAATCAGGAGTCTCAGCTGATGGCCTCAGTCCTCTGGAGATGTAGGGGTGCTCCCTGGAGCCTTGATGATGAGCGAGAAACCCTAAGAAGCCTTCCCATGTGCGGTGGAATCAGGCTGACCTGAGCACCACTCCCCTTCCCCATTCCCACCACCCCGGCTGTGTGCCCTTGGACGATACACAAACTAGCTCTGCATAAGCTTTCTGCATTTTTGGGGAAAGTGGCAGTGACATGGCTTTCTTGTGGCGCTGAAGTCGGACACCACGTGTGTGAGCGTGGACTCGGAGCCTGGCCTGCAGGGAGCCGCTGGCCTCCTCGCTCCCTGATGCAGGAACCCGCAGGAGAGAGAACGAAGATGTTCGTGTTGCTTTGAGTGAGGGGTGGAGCCCAGCTTTGGGCTTCCGTTGGTTAGCTTTTCGTTACTTTAATGAGAGTACCTGAGATCTTCCTGAGGACAAGGCTTACTTCTGTCAGTGGTTTGGAAGTTCAGTGTTCAAGATCAGCTGGCTCCATGGTCTGGCTGATGGATGCTGATGGTGGCAGAGCAGGTGCAGAGGGGCCGTCCCATGGCAACCCAGGAAACTCAGCTGGAATACCCAGTCCTCTCTCGAGAGCTACCTGCCAAGGATAAGCCCCCAGGACCAAAAGACCTACCCCTGGGCCCACCTCCCAGCTGTCAAATTTAGATTATGACTTGACTCTAATCCACTGTTAAAGCATTAACCCACTAGCTGGCTTTTTTTTTTTTTTTTTTTTTTTTTTTTTTGACAGGCAGAGTGGACAGTGAGAGAGACAGAGACAGAGAGAAAGGTCTTCCTTTTGCCCTCCAATGGCCGCCGCGGCCGGCGCACCGCGCTGATCTGATGGCAGGAGCCAGGTGCTTCTCCTGGTCTCCCATGCGGGTGCAGGGCCCAAGCACCTGGGCCATCCTCCACTGCACTCCCGGGCCATAGCAGAGAGCTGGCCTGGAAGAGGGGCAACCAGGACAGAATCCGGCGCCCTGACCGGGACTAGAACCCGGTGTGCCGGCGCCGCAAGTCGGAGGATTAGCCTAGTTAGCCGCAACACCGGCCCTCTAGCTGGCTTCTTAAACATTTATTTTTATGTACTTGAAACACAGTGACAGAGATGGAGAGATAGGGAGAGATCTTTCTGCTGGTTTACTCCTCAAATGGCTGCAACAGCCGGCGCTGGACCAGGCTGAAGCCAGGAGCCAGGAGCTCCACCTGGGACTCCACGTGAGTGGCAGGGGCCCACGTAGATGGTCCATCTTCTGCTGCTTTCCCAGGTGCATTAGCAGGGAGCTGGATTGGAAGCAGAGCAGCCAGGACTTGAACTGACCTCATAGGGGATAGGGAACACCAGTGTCACAGGTGGCAGCTTAACCTACGGCACCCCAACACTGCTCCCAATCCATTAACGGTTAACATAAGACTTTGGGGTTTAAATGTCTCCCTGAGTTGGGGGAACCAAGTTGTGTTCGGTCCATAATGGGGTTGTGTGAGCTTTGCTCCTCCAAATCCTGGCAGTCCTAGATGTGCCCCTGGCTGGCAGCCAGGACATCAGCTGGACACTGTTCGAAGCAGACTCCTAGCCCCCGTCTCGGACCTTGCAGATGTTGTCTTCAGAGTGACAGACCCCCAGAGGCTGTGCCTGCAGGTGGCATTGGAGGAGCATTAGTGGCAGGACTCGGGGTGATGCAGGCAGGGAAGAGTGAGGCGGTCCAGGGAAGAGACGCACTGCAGAACCTCCCAGAGAACTGCTCATCGGGCAGCTCCACCTCCACTCAGGAGTGGAGACCCAGGCTTCCCGGAGTCTGTGGCGAGCACCTCCCCTTGCTGGGCTTGGGAACAGGGATTTAAACACCAAAAAAAGGCAAATCGAGAGAGACAGACAGACAGACAGACACCGAGACCATCCATGGGCTGGCTCACTCCCCAGATGGCCAGGCCAAAGCCAGGAATTCCAGCCGGGTGTCCCACATGGGTGGCAGGTGCCCAAGTACTCAGGCCATCTTCCTTCCAGGCACATTTACAGGAAACTGGATTGGAAGCAGAGTAGCTGGGACTCAAACAGGTGCTCTGACAGGGTGCTGGCGTCACAGGTGGCAGCTTGAACTGCTGAGCCACAACACTGGCCCCAACAGGAATGTTTTAAATTAATACACTGAATGTGTCCACGTGCCCTTTGAGCATATTCTTTGCGGATACACTGAGGGAGGAAAGAAAGATGACAGACGCAGTCGGGGCCTCCAGGAACTCCGCGTGTGTCTTGGGGAAGACCGTAGGGGAACAAAGTCTGAAATGAGAGGGGCAGATAGGGAACCCAGGAGCCTCAAGGCAGGCGCTCCGTGAAGGCAGACACACAGGGCCTGCCCGAGCTCTGCACGGAAGGATTCCACTGTCGGGACAGGATGTGGAGAAATCAGCAGGCTGTGGAACATGGAGCTGGGGGCAAAGGGAGCCTGGGGCTGAGGCCATGACGCAGGAACGCAGGTGTGATGTGGAGGCTGGCTTTGACTCAAGGACCGATAGATAGTGTGTGGCCTCAAAGCTGCTGGACATGGCTTTAGTCTCTGCACGCAGGCAGCCACCCCTCCCTCCTGCCACGCCTTCTAAGCCCACCCCTGTGTGAGGCAGCCTTTGGGGGCTGGGGGGGGCAGCATGGCATGGCCTCCCTTCCAGTGTGCTAGCGCAGGCAGGGAATCCCTCTGAATGCCCCTGGAGCTGGCCTTGGAGCTAACTTCTTTCTGTCATTTTTTTCCTTTTACTTTTTTGCTCAAGAGGCTATAATGTTTATCCTGATTTTTCCCAGTTTTTCTGGGATTAATAGTTGACTATCCCTTGTCCAAAATTCTTGGGAGCAAGAAGTATTTCAGATTTGAGCTTTCTTTCAGATTTTTGGAATATTTTCGTATGTATAATAAAATATCTTGGGAATTAGACTCAAATCTAAACACAAAATTCCATTTTGCTTCACATATAAGTTATACACATAGAATTAAGGTAATTTTATACATTTTTAGCGCGCCTGCCCTTGTTTTTAAAAGATTTATTTATTTTGAAATGTAGAGTTACAGAGTGTGTGTGTGTGTGTGTGTGTGACAGAGAGAGAGAGAAAGCAACACACACAGAGAGGTTTTCCATCCACTGTTTCATTTCCCAAATGGCCACAGCACCCAGGGCTGGGTGATGCCAAAGCCAGGAGCGTCTTCCAGGTCTCCCACATGGGTTCAGGGACCCAAGTACTTGGGCCATCTTCCACTGCTTTCCCAGGCCATTAACAGGGAACTGGATTGGAAGTGGAAGAGACGGACTTGAACTAGCACCCATATGGATACCAGCACCGCAGGCAGTGGCTTACCCTGCTACACCACAGCACCTGCCTTTTGCGTGTGACCCATCACAGGAGAGCAGATGTGGAAGTTCCCGATTGTAGCATAACAGCAGCACTCAAGAAAGTTTTGGATTCCAGAGTATTTCAGATTCCTTTCCCTCTCCTCCCCTCCCCTCCCCCCCTTCCCCTCCCCTCCCCTCCCTTCCCCTTCCCCTTAACTCTCCTCCCTTCCCCTCCTTTTCCCTCCCCTCCTCTTCCCTGTTTGCATGTCCAGAAGTAGAGTTACAGACAGTGAGAGGGAGAGACAGAGAGAAAGAGGTCTTCCACCTGCTGATTCACTTCCCCAATGGCTGCCATGGCCGGAGCTGAACTGATCAAGAGCCAGGAGCCAAGAGCTTCCTCTGGGTCTCTCATGAGGGAGCAGGGGCCCAAGGGCTTGGGCCATCTTCTACTGCCTTCCCCAGCCATAGTAGAGAGCTGGATCAGAAGAGGAGCAGCCGGGACTAGAACAGGCGCCCCTATGGGATGACAGAGCCACAGAAGGAGGATTAACCTATTGCGCCACAGTGCCGGACCCAGATTTCAGATTTTCGTATCACAGATGTTCACCCTGTATATTATTTTATGTACAATATATGAATCTCAAACAGATGATTTCAATTCACACTTACTGTGTCCTGTAACACTGTACGTCATATGTTATAAAACCGTAGTGCCTTGCTGTTATTCTTGCTTTAAATACTCAGGTAACTTTAACTTAGTCGTGAAAGGAAACACACGTTCCCACCTATGTTCCACTCTGAATTTCCCCAGCTTCAGGTTTCCATCCTGTTTCCATTTTTCTTCAGCCTGAAGAATTCCGTTCAGTGGTTTTTGAAGTGCAGATATCCTGGTGAAAAAATTCTCTCAGGTTTGTTTATAATTGTCTTTGCTTTTTCTTCATTTCTGGAAGAATTTTTGCTGAGCATGTTTTAAAGTTGCTGCTCCATCGTCTACTGGGGAGCATTGTGTCTTGTGCCAAGTCAGCCATTATCCTCATTTCTTTTATGTAATGGCATTTGGGTTTCCTTTTCTTCTTTTTTATGAACAGCTTTTATAATGTTATTTTTTTCTTTCTTTTATTTGTGCCTTTGACTACAATGTCCTTTTGTGTACTTCTCTGAATATGATTCTTGGGGTTTGCTGTGTTTCTTAGTGGGCTCTCTTTCCCTTGAATTTGGAAACATTTTTGTCAATATTCCTTCACAGATTTTTTTCATTCCATTTTCCTCTCATTTCCCTCGGAACCAGTTAGTTGTTAGACTGCTTGACACCTCACGTGTCTATTTTTTTAAATCTTTTGTTTCTGGGCCAGCATTGTGGTGCAGTGGGTAAAGCCACCACCTGCAGTGCCAGCATCCCATATGAGCATCAGTTTGAGACCCTGCTGTTCCACTTCCCATCCAGTTTCCTGCTACAGTGGCCTGGAAAAGCAGAGGAAGATAGCCCAGGTGCTTGGGCCCCTGCACTTATGTGGGAGACCCAGAAGAAGCTCTTGACTCCTGGCTTCAGCCTGGCCCAGCCCCAGCCATTGCAGCTATTTGGGGAGTGAACCAACTGGTGGAAGTTTGTTCTCTCTCTCTCTCTCTCTCTCTCTCCCCCATCTCTCCCTATCTCTATAATTCTGACTTTCAAATAAGTAAATAAATCTTTGAAAAAAGAATCTTTTGTTTCTCTGTGTGCTTCAAATTAGATGATTGATATCAGACTTTCTTCAGGTTCACTAACACATTCTTCAGTCAAGTCCATCCTTAATTCCATCCCAAGATTCTTTAAGATCTCACAGATGGCACTTTGCTGTCTTATGATTTACATTTGGCTCTTTTTTCTCTTTTTTACTGTTTCCAATCTCTCCTGAATTTCCCCATCTCTTCACCTGTTGTATCTATCTTTTATTTTAAACTCTTTAGCACGCCTGTAAGACATAAAGTCTTTTGTACTGATCACAGTAACTAGGTTTCTGATGATTGATTCTGCTCTTTACAATGGGGTACATATTCCTGTTCCTTTGCACGGGTCTAGTAATTTTTTATTATACATTTGGCATTGTTATGTTACATTGTGTAATCTTTGGATTCTGTTTCTTTGAATATGGTTGAATTTTGTTCTAATAGTTACATTGGAATTTGTTCTGGTTTTTTTTTTTTTTTTTTTTTTTTTTTTTTTACAGTTGGTTTCTTTCGATTTCCCCTTAGCCTTAAGGAATATCCCTTAGCCCAGGCGCAGAATCTTTACTCCTATACCATGATCCCTTGGTATTTCAGTGGAATGTTTACCAAGACCTTTGACCTAGCAGCACACACCCCATACTGGGTCCCTGCAATGGGCAGCAGCTGGAATCTCTGCTCGGCTCCTTCTGTCTTTCAGCTGTTGTTTTCCTCCTGGACTTGTTCGCTTTTGCCCACACGTGGACCGTTTAGGGGCAGCTGAGTGGTTTCGGGCGGTTTGCATGTCCTCCTCTCCTGTCCGAGTTCTCCCTTGGTTTCCAGCGTCTGCGATTCCCCAGGGGGATAACGTTACACTTTCCTGGGTTCTACCCTCTGTGCTGAGAGGAATGGGAGCTCCCTCGGGAAAAGTCTGGTGACATCCCTTCTTCCCAGAACCCCCGTGTGCTCTGCCTTCTTTTGGTTACTCCCCAGTGCCCTTAAAAGCTTGGATTCTTTAAAATAAATATTTTTTCAGCGTTTGTAATGATTATCTTTAGAAGAATTAGTCTGATAGGAGCAACTCTGCTGTTGTTGAAACTAAAGCTTGTGGTTTGTTTCTTTACCGGTTTGGTTGTGCATTGGTTCTCCATGGCTACATGTCGGTCATTCCAAAATGTAGCTGTTTAACAGATGTTTGTAACGTTTGTTCCAGCACAGACCTTGGTCCTGCTCAGTGGCTGTGGCTCAGGGTCACGGACAACATGGAAGTCAGGCTGTTGGCTGTGACAATACTGAGAAAGCTTGATGGGGGCTGGAGCGTCCACTCCCAAGTCAGGTCCCTGACGCGGCCGTTAGCTGGCATCCTTGGTACCCTTGCTGGTTGCTGGTTGGCAGGAGGCTCTGATTCTCGCCACGCGTGGCTTTCTCCTTGCACTGTCTGAGCGTCTGCCTGCACAAGAGCCGGCCTTCCACGTCGCAGACAGTCCCAGAGAGAAGGCAGGAGGAAGCAGCAGCGTCAGCCATGGCCTGGTCCTGGAATCACACCCCTTCTCTTCTGCCACCCTCTGTCCGTTAGAAGCAGACACAAGTCTCCCATGCACTCAAGGCAGGAAGGTGGGCTACATCTTCTGACTGAAAAGGTGTTGAAGAATCTGTGGATGTATTTTCAAATGCCTAAATTGTGGACTACATGTTTACACAGTGCAATAACTTTAACCGCCTTTCTTTGGAACACTGTACATGTTTCTTACACGTTGTGTCATATACAAATACTTCAATGAGAGACGTAGTGGAACTGTCCTGATAACCTCCAGAGTAAACTCCCCAGGCCCCACGCCCTCTGGTGGCACCCGCATCAGGAAATATGCGTCCCCAGGAATCCAGATGTGTGCATTATCTTCATTGCTTTCAGAGAGAAGAGTGGGGTATCCCTGATGAATTGTATTTTAGAGAAATTTTAAATTTTTATTAAATTGCCAAGCTGCATACTCATTTCTGCCCTTTTTTCCTACGTGTAATATTTTGTTAAAAATCTGGTTAACGTTTTTATGCTGTCAAACTTGTTAATTTTTCTTTCTGTCTGGGGTTTGAGATCTAGCTTAGAAAAGCCCAAGATTGGCCGGCACCGCGGCTCAATAGACTAATCCTCCACCTTGTGGCGCCGGCACACCGGGTTCTAGTCCCGGTCAGGGTGCCGGATTCTGTCCCGGTTGCCCCTCTTCCAGGCCAGCTCTCTGCTGTGGCCCGGGAGTGCAGTGGAGGATGGCCCAAGTACTTGGGCCCTGCACCCCATGGGAGACCAGGAGAAGCACCTGGCTCCTGCCTTCGGATCAGTATGGTGTGCCGGCCGCAGCGCGCCAGCCGCAGCGGCCATTGGAGGGTGAACCAATGGCAAAGGAAGACCTTTCTCTCTGTCTCTCTCTCTCTCACTGTCCACTCTGCCTGTCAAAAAAAATAAAAAGAAGAAGAAAAGAAAGTGTTTTTTCTAGAAACTGAATTTTGGAACAATAGTTTATCTTAAAAGCTTAATGGTTTTGTCTTCTATGTTTAGCTTTTTTTTTTTTTTTA
This sequence comes from Oryctolagus cuniculus, assembly GCF_051225735.1. Taxonomy (NCBI): domain Eukaryota; kingdom Metazoa; phylum Chordata; class Mammalia; order Lagomorpha; family Leporidae; genus Oryctolagus; species Oryctolagus cuniculus. The sequence continues at coordinate 10,604,366 of NC_142878.1, read as the reverse complement.
AGATTTATTTTATTTATTTGAAAGACAGAGTTACAGAGAGAGGTAGAGACAGAGAGAAAGAGATCTTCCACCTGCTGTTCACTCCCCAAATGGCCACAACTAGGGGCTGGGAGCCAGGAACTTCTTCCAGGTCTCACATATGGGTGCAGGGCCCCAAGGACTTGGGCCATCTTCTGCTGCTTTCCCAGGCACATTAGCAGGGAGCTGGATTGGAAGTAGAGCAGCTGGGACCTGAACTGGTGTCCATATGGGATCCTGGTACTGCAGGTGGCAGCCCAACCTGTCACTCCGCGATGCTACGCCCATTTTAAGCTTTATAATCCATATGGGATTTTTCCTGTGACTAATGGGGGAGAGAAACCTGACTGTTCTCTATACCAATTAGTGCTCAGTGATCCTGCTTCCACCTTAGCACATCCTAGATTCCTGTGTATGCTGGCTCATCCTTTTTGTTTCATTGGCCTTTTTTTTCTAAGTCTGAACAATATCACTCCCTGAATTATTATAATTTAGGAGAATTTTGGATTTTGAGAATTTTTTGATAAGTGACAGCACAAATTTTCTCTTGTCGTTCTTTTTCAAAAATTTCTTGGCTATTGTTGCACATTTTCTCTTTCAGATGAACTTGAGAATCTGCTTGTCAAGTTCCATAAAAAATCCTGTTGGGATTTTGCATGGGATTGCATGGAAATTATAGATTAATTGGGGGAGCAATGGCAGCCTTCCCACCCAGGAACATGGTGTGTTGTCATTTATTCAGGCTTGTGCATCATTTTAAAAAGTTGGAGCACTTTCTCAATGTGGATCTTATGCAGCTCTGATTAGCTTTATACCTAGGTTTTTAGTTTAGTTTTTTTTTTTTTTCTTTCAAAATTGTATCTCTAGTAGTGGTTATTAGAGCGCGTTCCGGGAAGGTGTTGATTCTGTGGGTTGGTTTTTGTTTCTGGCCACCCTGTTGAGCTCTACAGGAGCAATGATGTTCCCTGGATTCTCTTGGCTTTTCTAGATGGATGTGAGTCTTAGCTATCTGTAAAGGTACAGGTGGCTCTGTCTTTGCAATATGGATAATTCTCTTTTTCTTACCTTATTTCAACATACAGGGACTCCTGGTGAATACTGAACAATGGTTTGTAGATTTATAGGTTCTGTTTTATTTCTTGCTTATATAGGAATGCTTCTAGTTTTATACTAATAGTGGCTACCTTATGTAGGTCTTCTATAGTTACCCTTTATCAAGTTAAGGAAATTTTATTATATTTCTAATTTTCCAAGAGATTCAGTCAGCAATGAAAATTGAATTTTATTACATGCTCTTTTTTTTTTTTTTAAATAAGTCTGTTGAGGTCATTATTTTTCAGTTTTACCATTTGGTCTGTTTAATGTAGTAAATCATATTAAAAGATTTTCCTTTTTAACTCGCAAAATGTATTTATTTTTATCTATTTGAAAGGCAGAGAGATGGGAAGGAGGGAGGGAGAGTGAGGAAGAGAGAGAAGCCTCTTATCTGCTCGTTCCTTCCCAAATGCCTGCAACAGCTACGGCTGAGGAAGGCTGAACCTGGGACCAGAGATTCAATACGGGTCTCCCACGTGGGTGCACAGACCTGCGCTTTTGAGCCACCTCCTGTCTCCCAGGGTGCACAGTAGCAGGAAGCTGGCATTGGGAGTGGAGCTGGGATTTGAACCCAGGTTTCCCGAGCTGCATCTTTACCGCTACACTAAATGCCAGCCCCGCCCTGCCTCAGTAGGTTTTATAACTTTGCGGTTTCTTTCATTCTTGGATTAAACTCCATTGGATCCCAAGTAGTGTCCTTTTAGTACACAGATGTGCATTCGACTGCTAATATTTCACGTGCGGCTGCGGTCTCTGTAAGATGGACTGAACTCTGGTTCCTGTTTTTGTGTTGTCTCTCCGGTTGGGTACCACGGCTGTCCTTGAGAAGCTGGGAAGTTTCCCAGGTGCACTCTGAAGCACTTCCTGTGTTGTGGATGTGCCTGGTTGGGGAAGTGTTAGACCTCAGCAGTCACTCTGATTGGATCTGGAGACTTTTCAAAGGATTGGGTCTATTCATATATTTTTTTTTATTTTTCCTGAGGAAATTTTAGTAATTAAGTCTTCCCAGACACTCATCCATTTCGGCAGACTTTAAAATATATAACATAAAATTAATATGCTCATAATTTTAAAATACATTCTCCATATTTATAATGGTTCCTAATCTTACTTGTGATGGGCTCTTCTTTTTCCCTGAATTAATGAAAATCTGTTATTTCCTGTGAAATAGGTTTTTTTAAGTTCCTTTATTTTCTGCTTCATGCATTCCTATTTGTTTTGGAATTCCTTCGGCTTTTTAACGTTTAAGGTTGCTGGTTTTTCCTAGCTCTTTGCATGGAATGCTTGTTTAGTTCTTCTAGGTTTATATGTGTTCTAATAAATAAACAAATAAATGTTTTCTAGATTTTCCTTTCAACACCTATCACTGGTTTAGTTTCAGCTTGGATTTTTCTCTGTAACTCAAGGTTTATTTAGAACAGACCTTTTTTTTTAATGTTTTGTTTACTTATTTGAAATATAGAAAGAGGAAAAAGAGAGAGAGAGAGGGAGAGGTATTTTCTATCCTCTGGTTCACTCCCCAGATGGCTGCAAAGGTGAGAGCTGGGCCAGCACGAAGCTGGGAACACAATCCAGGTCTCCCACGTGGGTGCAGGGGCCCAAGCACTTTGGCCATCTTCTGCTGCTTTCCCAGGCACATAACAGGGAGCTGGATTGGAAGTGGAGCAGCTGGGACCTGAACCTGCATCCAGATGGGATGTGGGCATCACAGGCAGCAGCTTAACCTGCTGTGTCACAGCGCCAGCCCGCTAGAAGAGACTTACAGAATTTTTCAATGGAAAATGTTTTTGTGGTGTTCCTGTTGTTGCTAATTTGAACATTTATTGCATTAGGATCAGAGACTATCCCATGTAATATCTGCCTTTTGGGATTGATTGAAAATCTCTTTGTGGCCTGACACACATTCATTGTTTGTAAATATCCCACTAGCTATTTTTTTTTTAATTTTATTTATTTATTTTTTTTTTTTGACAGGCAGAGTGGACAGTGAGAGAGAGAGACAGAGAGAAAGGTCTTCCTCTTGCCGTTGGTTCACCCTCCAATGGCCGCCGCGGCTGGCGCGCTGCAGCTGGCGCACCGCGCTGATCCGATGGCAGGAGCCAGGAGCCAGGTGCTTTTTCTGGTCTCCCATGGGGTGCGGGGCCCAAGCACCTGGGCCATCCTCCACTGCACTCCCTGGCCACAGCAGAGAGCTGGCCTGGAAGAGGGGCAACCGGCACAGAATCCGGTGCCCCGACCGGGACTAGAACCCGGTGTGCCGGCGCCGGTAGGCGGAGGATTAGCCTAGTGAGCCGCAGCGCCGGCCTCCCACTAGCTATTTGAAGAGTATTTTCATTCTATACCTTGAGCACAATCATGTCTACTGTGCCGAATATTCTGTGAGCACCAGCATACAAGCTGTGTAGATGTTAGATTAGCGACTGCATCTGGTGGACCACAGGCTGCCCTAAGCCTGCAGATGCTTTGTTTGGCCTATATGGGTTTTTTTTTTTTTTAAACACATTGACAAATTATGAGATTTTATGTACAAATTTGAACTCGGGGTTTCTCTTGGAAAATCAAAAGCTTGGTCCATGCTGTGACTTCAGTCCTTCACGGCAACTGTGTCCTGAGGCCCCACAGGGCTGCTTCTGCCTCCAAGAGCAGTCCCCATTTCCTTGCCTCGACCTCGCTGCTAGGCTGGGATCCGCAGCTTCTGCCCCGCCTACCTGGAGGCTTCTGCATCTGTCACATTGGGCGTTTGACCAAACTGATCCGGAAGTCCTGGAATCGTTCTTACTTTCGATCACCGCTCTGTTTCTGAGACAGGGTGTCATTCTGTGATGGCTGCAGCTTTGTCAGCGTCTTTCGCTTTGCTTTGTAGGCTTCACAGCTGTGTTACAAGGTACCTGGAAGGGTTCTCTTCCTGGTGAGATGAGTCTCTCATCAGTGTGGTAGCCTTCTCTTTGTCTTGTTCTTTTTGTTTCTTTATTTGCACTTTGTCTCATATGAATATTGTCACATCTGCAGAGTTAATTTATCATCAGTTTCCTTTTCCTTATTTTTAACCTTGGTTTTGTCAGCAGCATGTGTCTGCATTTATTTAACACAATTGAAGAATTTCTTTAAAGCAGAAATTTCATAAAAGTATTCACCCAGGTGCAGATTTCAGATGTGTTTGGATTTATTCCTGCTTTGTATTTTGGCTGTGCATGTGTGTGTGTGTGTAAAACCTGTTTGTGAGTGCAGATGTACATGTCTTACCTGCCTTTGCCTGATAGAGTTTCTTCTCTCTTTGTTTCCATTCGGTCTAATGGCTTGAAATTTTTACATTCTGAATCTGTTTTGTTACCCTGGAAAGAATACATATATATGAGCATTTCTCTACAGCGTCTAGCACTGATCAGCACTGGCCCCGCTCCTGAGTAGAACCGCAGCCTCACACCCTTGGGCTTCTCTGTGCATCTCTGCTCTCTCGGCATCTCCCTGGGCAGAGATCATCCAGGATCAGTACTCCATGCTCTTTTCAACAGTTTTGTGTCATCTGTCAACAAATATTGTGCTTACCCATAAGGTTGACCAGTTCCAGATTTCTCACATCTTTCTTTTATATTGATTTTTAATTTTACTGGATTTTCTCATCTATCAGATCATGTTTTCAAGACATTTTTGAGTGGTTGCTATACATATGGATGGTTATATAGTAAGCGATAGTAAGCTTTTTGAGTCTTTGAAAGCTAAAAACATTTTAATTTTCTCCCTACAAATTTGGCTAGGTTTAGATATTAAGTTCAAAATAACTTTAAAAATACCATCCCATGACAGTATTCTTCTAAGGGTCCCTCTCTGCCTTTGATAATTTCTTTGCTCTGAAGTTTATTTTGTCTGATATTAATGTGGTTGTTCCTGTTTCCCTTTGGTTAGGGGCTGCATGGTTATATCATTTCCCGTCCTCTAACTTTCAGCTTGCCTATGCTGTTATATTTGAATTGGGCCAAATATTTACCAATCTCTTTCTTTTCATTGCTGTATTTAGCCCATTTATGTTTAATGTAATTATTGATATGTTAGGGCTTAGGTCTGCCCTTTTATACTCTGTTTTCTCTGCCTTTTGTTAACTGTATTTACTTTTTTTCTGCCCTCATGTGAGTTACCTGAACACTTTTCGGAACTTCACTTTGATTTATCCATGGTGTTTTTGGGGTTTCCGTTGGTATTATGTTTTTTTTTTTTTAAAGATTTATTTATTTATTTAATTTATTTATTTGAAAGGCAGAGAGTTACAGAGAGGCAAAGGCAGACAGAGAGGTAAGGAAGGAGGGAGAGAGAGGGGCCTTCCTTCCGCTGGTTTACTCCCCAAATGGCTACAACAACTGGAGCTGGACCCATCCAAAGCCAGGAGCCAGGAACTTATTCTGGGTCTCTCACATGGGCATAGAGGCCCAAGCACATGGGCCATCTTCTGCTGCTTTCCCAGGCCATAGCAGAGAGCTGGATGGGAAGTGGAGCAGCCGGGAGTGGAACCAGCACCCATATAGGGTGCGGGCACCGCAGGTGGAAGCTTGATCTTCTGCGCCGCAGCAGCAGCCCCTAGACGGAGTAGTTTCCATTGTTCTGTTTCCCAGTTCACTCTTTTTTTCTCATTGTCTCCTACTTTCTGTTATTGAGACTCCACTGAGCTTTTTTGATTATCGTATTTTCAGTCACCATAGCTCTATTTGGTTCTTCGTGTATCTCCTGCTGCTTGTGGAAGCTGTCTTCTCATTTGTTTCAAGCGTATTTATCACTTCTCACTGAAGTCTTCTATCCTGGCTGCTTTAGTCTTTGTCAGCTCGGGTGAACACCCCGTCACTCACTGCATGACTGATTCTTTTTTCATGCAATTGAGATCTTCCTAGTTGTTCTTGGTAGGATACATGATTTTCACCTGAAACCTGTACATTTCTGGGGCAGGTTCGCAGCGTCTGGAACTTACTTGACATCTTCGGTGTCGGCTGGCTTCATCTCGTGCTGCCACGGCGAGGTGGGGAGCAGCGCGTCGTGACTTCCAGGCCCACTGTGCGTCCTCTGCTGATGCCTGCTGGCCACAGGGTTCCTCCTGGCCACTGAGCACGGGGAGAAGGGGGCTCCAGCTGGCCACAGGGTTCCTCCTGGCTGCTAAGCACGGGGAGAGGGGGACTCCAGCTGGCCACAGGGTTCCTCCTGACTGCTGAGCACGGGGAGAGGGGGGCTCCAGCTGGCCAGCTGCCTCTAGTGACACCCCAGTGGAGGTCACCTCCTTTCTCCAGGCAACCGTAAAAATCCAGACCCTCTGTGGGGCCTCGTGATGCAAGTCTAGGGAGGAGGAGGGACACCTGGTTCCCAGTGGGTAGACCAGGCCCACGGGCTGCTGTCCACGACACCATGAGACGGAGCCTCTTGGTTGGAGGTGATTAAAGCTCCCCTTCGCTCTGACCCACGTTGGCATCACCCAGCAGAGCGGGTAGGGCGCCCTGGTGCTTCCTCCCAAGGGTGGAGGTGTAGACCTCCCAGGGAGCCTCCATAGATAGCGATGGGTACACAGTTTTTCCTGTGGTGCTTGGCAGGAGGAGAGCAGTTATTATGTGGCCATTTCTGTCCTGGCGCTGGCCCTCCTCTGGTGTTTGCACTGGAGAAAGTAGTCTTTTGTTGTGGCTTTTTTGTCTGCTCCCCTGGGTGTTCCTGGGTGGCCGGCATCTTCATCTTCAGCTCTGGGATGCATGAGACAAAAAGAAGGGGAAGAGAACCCGTCACTGTGTCACTTTGTCCCACGGTCCTAGCCAGCCAGCCCTCTCTCCCCCTTGAGAGTTTTCTCGCAGGTGTTTCCTGTATGGTATCTGAGTTTGGCTTTTTTTTTTTTTTTTTTTTTTTTTGACAGGCAGAGTTAGTGAGAGAGAAAGACAGAGAGAAAGGATTTCCTTCCGTTGGTTCACCCCCCAGATGGCCACCATGGCCGGCGCGCTGCGCCTATCCAAAGCCAAGAGCCAGGTGCCTCTTCCTGGTCTCCCATGGGGGTGCAGGGCCCAAGCACCTTGGCCATCCTCCACTGCCTTCCCAGGTCACAGCAGAGAGCTGGACTAGAAGAGGAGCAACCGGGACAGAATCCAGCACCCCAACCGGGACTAGAACCCGGTGTGCCGGTGCCGCAGGCAGAGCATTAGCCTAGTGAGCCGCGGCGCCGGCCCGAGTTTGGCGTTTTGTCACAGGCAGAATGAGGAGGTTCTCCTCCATCCGCCAGGAAACAGGGGCCTCCCATTGATGTCTGCAGACGCTGTACTCCTCATGCTCTTGTGAGCACACGTGTGGCACGTAACTCTGAAGGTCTGTTCTGTTCCTTCTACAGCCCTGTCTCTCTGGTTCCTCTGATTTGTGTCTGTTGCTTTGGAATCTGCTTCTCTCTGGATGCTTCTCCTCAAATATTTGCTCTGATTCTCAGTTGTCCACTCGTGTCTGTGCCCACAGACCCCTGTGTGTGTGTGGGGGGGGCTGTCCAGTCTGACGGCAGGAGCCTTTCTGTGCTGTGGGGCAGGGAGGCCTTTCTCTCCTGGGAGGGTGGTGGGTGGGCTCGCTGTTCCTAGGGCACTGTCCCAGCCGCTGGCCTCAGCACTCTGTTTGACCGTGAGGCTCTGGCTGGCTCTGGCCGCCACTTACAGCGTAGAGCAGTAGGCAGCTGACTTGCTGTGCCCCACTGCTCACGCTGATACCTGCTTGGGACCCTTCCTGTCCGGCGCACCGGCACCTCCGTGACTGCTCCTGCCCAGGAGAGGTCTCCCTGCAGGGCACTGCCTGCTGCTGCCGGCCAGTGCCATCTGCTTTTGCTTCCCACACATCTTGGAACGTTGTGCTTGCCAATGACCGGTTTGTTCTTTTCTTTTCTTTCGAATTTCATTTCTAGGAATTTGGTCCCTGTGGAGAGCTGGGCTGCGTGCTCAGCCCTCCTTCTTGGTGTGGTCGTCTTAGTGTCTTTATTATGATGGTGGTTGGTGGCCATTGCAGCTTGCTGCTGGCTGCCAGTGCTACACCAGGAACTCGGTCATTCTGAGCAGCGAATCCTCAGGACCTTCCAGGTTTTTTTTTTTTTTTAACTTTTATATTATTTATCTGAAAGGCAAAGTTATAGAAAGAGAGGGAGTGACAGAGAGAGAGAGCGAATGAGAGAGAGAGAGAGCAAGCGAGAGAGTGCGCGCTTCCATCTTCTGGTTCACTCCCCAAATGACCACAACAGACATGGCTGGGCCAGACCAAAGCCAGGGGCCTGGAACTCCGTCAGGGTCTCCCACATGGGTGGTAGGAACCCGAGCACTTGGGCCATCTTCCACTGCTTTCCCAAATATTGTAGCAGGGAGGCGGATCAGAAGTGGAGCTGCCGGGGCTTGAACCAGTGCCCACTGGGATTCTAATGTTGCAGGTGGCAGCTTAACCTTCTTGCCACAACACTGGCCCTCCGAACCCTTGGTGGGCTGGATATTATTGTGACATTTTATACCAGGGAAACCACCAATCAGAGCTGAATGCTACGTCCAGGTTCACACAGCTGTCAGAAGGCAAAGCAGAGATGTGAACTCAGGACTGTGGACCTGGCCCCTGGATTTCTGCCCTGCAGTTGTAGTTCTCTGATGCTAAGATGTGGCAGTGACAAGGTGGGGACAGCAGCCCCTGAGCCCAGGGGCCCCACACACCCCGAAAGGAAGCCTCTGTGGGGTGTAAGTACATTGTTTTATTGACCAAAGGCCATGTTCCTTCTGGCGTAACTTGGCCTTGCCTTCCTCCTCACCTAAAAATGAGTGACAATGGGAATTGTGTCGGAGAGTGGCTGTCTTCTTTCCTCACCTCTCTGCTTATTGAACCTGTCTCTGCTCTGTCAAGCTCTGAGCCTTTTATTAAAAATTTTGATCCTACACATACCTATATACAACTTTGGAACTCTTTGGTACCAAAATTCAAGGTAAGGTCGTAGGAAAATGGAATTAAGAGATAGGTTTATTTTGGTGCAAAAAGAATTGAAATTGTACAAGTATTTTCATAATATACATTTTTTGAAGATTCCCCTAATATGCATGGATTTCAAAAGTATTTTGCACCCAAATAAACTTACTGTATTTTATTATTACAGAGACAGAGAGAGGAGTTTCCACCCAGTGGGTCACTTCCCAGATGCCCATGACAACCAGGCTGTATTGGGCCCAGAGCTGGAAGGCGGGAACCCAGTCCAGGTCTCTCTGTGGGTGGCTGGGACCCCAGTCACTGGGGCCATCACCTGCTGCCTCCTTGGTCTGCACTGGTGAGAGGCTGGGGTCAGGAGCTTCAGAAGTGGGCCCCTGCCGCTGGACGTGGGTATCCCAGCCGCCAGACCAGGCGCCTGCTCTGAGCTTTAACTCCGTGTTCTGCGAGCACTGTGGCGTGCACTCACGTTCCTTCCTTACTCTGTGTGACGTTGCTGCTCTCTCATCCCGTCTGCTTCTGCCTGGTGTTCCCATCGTCATCACAGGCTCACCCCGGAGGTGAGCTCCCTGGGGAGCCCTTCCTGCTGGCGCCTGCAGGGGGTGAAGGCCGCTCAGGACTGCAGGCTGAGGGCACCCAGCCTCACCCTGAGCTGGACTCTGGGGAGCCAGGTGCGCCTCTTCCTCAGCCTGAGTAGAGTGTGCAACCATGGATGCCCTTGCCCGTGTAACTTTTTCTTAAAGGTTTATTTTATTTATTTGAAAGGCAGAGTGACAGAGAAGAGAGAGTGAGACAGACAGAGAGCCTCCATCTGCTGGTTCAGTCCCCAAGTGGCCACATGGGCTGGTGCTAGACCAGGCTGAAGCCAGGAGCCTAAAACACCACTGGGGCTTTCCACGTGAGTGGCAGGGACCCACGTAGCTGGGCCATCTTCTGCTGCCTTCCCAGGCGCATTGGCAGAGAGCTGGATCGGAAGTGGAGCAGCCCGGATTGCTACTGGAGCTCAGATGTGGGATGCCGGCTGTGCCAGCCCCACTCCTGTAACTTTAAGAGGAGCTCAGTCTTTGGCAAGGTTCTCACCTGTTGCTTAACAAGATTGGTCATGTTTTCCTGGGGCAGGAGGGGCATTCTAGGGACCCCCTGTTCTTGGGGCAAGCAACATCGACTGGAGGGACAGAAGGAGGCTCATGGCTGAGTCAGCAGGGGCAGGCGACTTCTGGGCCAGGACCCCTGGGGCGTGACAAATGCTTGGAAGGGGAGGAGCACCCTGCCTGGGCCCCACACGGCCCTCGCGTCTTGTCAGGCTGTTTACGGCACTTCTTTCTGGGAAGGAAGAGTAAATAGCAACGGCCAAGTCTCTGCTGGTGTTTGGCCCCGTATTTTGCTTGGGGAACTGAATCATGTTTGTCCTGTCATAAACATGAAAACGTTAAGTACCTCGCAGAGAAAGTAATGCACGCCCATAAAGGGGTTAATTGTGCTAATTCTGAGTCGCAGAATTCCATCTCTCGTGAAGCGGTCTGGGCTGTGGGCGCGTCTCCACGGCCGAAGGGCTCCAGATGGGTCGGGGGGCTTGGGGGAGTTGTGAACATGGGGACCTCGTGTCATTAGGCAACCAGGGTGCCCCCCTCCTTCATCCTCCTCCAGTGTGTCCCCAAAAGCCCCTGCGTGCTGGCTCACGGCTTCCCTAGGCAAAGAGGGAAGGCAGAAATGGACAACGGTGGCCCCAGTCCCTGTGCACTGGAGGTCTCTGATGGCCACACCCTCCTGAGGCCCCCATGCTGCAGCCACCCTGTAGGACAGGGGAGCCTGGCTCTGGGTACCTCGCAGATACAGAGGAGGGGTCGTTGTGGGAGACAGACAGACAGACAGACAGGAGCGGAGCAAAGCAAGCCCATCCAAGTCTCAGGGACGAGGTCCCGTGTTCTTCTCACAGTCGGCCCCAGAGGGCACCTCAGTGTGTGGGTTTGCCTTCTCTGTCATAGGTGCACATCCGCTTGGGGTTCCCTGTCCGTCTGTGCTGTGGGGACCTGTGCCCCCATCCTGGCTCAGAAGCCTGCTGTCCCGTCCTGGGTCACAAGCTGCCACTGGCTGTCCTGGGCAGTGTCCTGTGTTCTGGCCCCCTTCTCCTAGCAGGGAGACACCAGGTCTCTGGACACCTTGGGTTTTTACCCTTCTTTGAAGAACTTACGGGACCTGCTGATGAAAGAGGCCGGTTTGAACAGAGTTTTTGTTGTTAGGTTTGGCAAGGCGGTCAGCTGCGGAGGTGTCTGCCACTGATGGCAAAGGTGGCTTGTTGCTCACAACTCCCAAGAGGCAAGGGCACAGAACACCACGCAGGGCCCTGGGGGGACGTGCCCGGGTAGGGTCAGGAGGCAGAGGCGGTGAGAGGAAGATGTGGGCGAGAGCTGTTAGAGTGTTTCCATGGGAAAGAGCCAGAGAGGCGGGGTAGGCGGGCCCGGGGCCGTGGTTCCAGCGGGCTGTCCCTGGTTGTCTGGCCCCTGGCCTGGGGTGAGGAGGGCAGCTGGAGAGTGGCCTGGAATGTGTGTGCCCAGGGAGGTGGTGGGGTGTGGCCCTGGGTGGGCAGATTTGCATGTGAAGGGCACACTCCTGGGCAGATTCTTTACCATCCCTAGCAGTTAGCCAGCCTTAGAAGGGTCAGCCAGGCCCCAGTTGCCAAGCATTAGAATATACAAAATGAGAAGACAAACTTAACACAAACCCCACCTCATACCAGCATCAGCTCATGACCCACGGCTTCACTGGGACAAGGCCATGAGCTCACTGCCGCATCACGAGGCCACAGCCCACGGCACACACACCCGCGAGCTCAGTGCTACATCACGGGGCCACAGCCCACGGCACACACGCCCTGAGCTCAGTGCTACATCACGGGGCCACAGCCCACGGCACACACACCCGCGAGCTCAGTGCTACATCACGGGGCCACAGCCCATGGCACACACGCCCTGAGCTCACTGCTACACTACTGAGGGCGCAGCCCATGGCACACACGCCCTGAGCTCACTGCTACACTACTGAGGGCGCAGCCCACAGCACACACACCCGCGAGCTCACTGCTACACTACTGAGGGCGCAGCCCATGACACACATACCCTTGAGCTCACTGCCACATCACAGGGCCACAGCCCGCGGCACATACGTCTGTGAGCTCACTGCCACATCACAGGGCCACAGCCCATGGCACACACATCCCTGAGCTCACTGCCACATCACAGGGCCACAGCCCACAGCACACACGCCCGCGAGCTCAGTGCTACATCACGGGGCCACAGCCCACAGCACACACGCCCGTGAGCTCACTGCTGCATCACGGGGCCGCAGCCCACAGCACACACGCCCGCGAGCTCAGTGCTACATCACGGGGCCACAGCCCAGAGCACACATGCCCTGAGCTCACTGCTGCATCACGGGGCCGCAGCCCACGGCACACACGCCCTGAGCTCACTGCTGCATCACAGGGCCACAGCCCACGGCACACACGCTCATGGCCTACATCGCTGGCCGCAGCTGCCTTTCCACCTGGAAGGGGAAGCAGTGGCTCTGTCAGGAGACGAGGGGCAGAGCAGGGAGGCCAGGAGAGATGTGGCGTGTAACTCACTGCCGGTCTCCACGTGGCAGTGTGGCTGGAGAGGTGCCCTGACAGCCGGGCAGCCACGGCTCCCTGAGGCTGCTGGGGAAGGCTCTTTGCAGGGGCATATTGGGTATCTGGGGGTCCTGTCTCGAGTGCTAACAAGGGTTGAGACAGCCTCTGGGTCTGTGGCGTTTCTAAACAGCTGCCAAGACCTTTCTCGGCCCAGAACAGCCGCTCAGAGCACAGAACATGCTGTCATTTTACTAGAAACAGAATTCTCTGTGGATTTACTAAAATAGGCTCAGGATTAATGAGCAAAATGTGTCTGGGAGACCCATTTGTCACACTCTGGGAGCCACAGTCTAATTTTGCTTGCCACTGTCATTGCTTTCGCATTGCCACTCATTTGCTGAAGGCAAGTTATTGCTTCTCCATGACACAGTGGGCCCAGCTACCCCGTTCCTCTGCCTTCCTGTGGACTGGGTTTGCAGCCGGGACAGGATGGCTGAGTTCTTGTGTGTGCGTGTGCATGTTCACGTATGCTTATGCACATACCCGTGTGCCTGGGTATGTGTGCATGTGTGTGTGTGGGTGTGGACACGTGTGTACATGGGTGTGCACATGTGTATGTGGGTGTGCATGTGTATATGTGGGTGTGTGTGCATGTGTGTACGTGGATGTGTGTATGTGGATGTGTGGGCACGTGTGCATGTGGGTGTGTGTACTTCTGTACGTGGGTGTGAGTGCACATGTGTATGTGAGTGTGGGCACGTGTGTACATGGATGTGTGGGCACGTGTGTATGTGGGTGTGTGCATGTGTGTACATGGGTGTGTGCACTTGTGTACGTGGGTGTGAGTGCACGTGTGTATGTGGGTGGGTGTGTGCACATGTGTCCGTGGGTGTGAGTGCACATGTGTACATGGGTGTGTGTGCACATGGGTGTGTGGGCACGTGTGTATGTGGGTGTGAGTTCTTCTCTCCTTGCCTGTCAGTGTTGAGCTACCGCAGAATGTGCAGGGGAACTGCTGTCTCTCGTGCTGTTCCCTAGGGCCGACTGCAGGTGGATGGTTCTGCCTCGCGTCCGTGGGCCTGTTATGTGGAAAGTTGAACTAAGAAGCAAGAGAAAGGGAGAAAAGATGGGTCACTGGGAAGAAGAGTTGCATATTTTTTTTGGTGGTGGTGTTTATAAAGAGACTTCTAAAATCATTCATTTCAGCAAGTCCTACCAGGGCATTTTAAACAAAGTCTTGGGTTTAGGAATCTTGTTGGCGTGCATACGTCACGGAGAGCGAGGCAAGCCTTGTATGAGTGTTTCCTGAGGGACTCCTGGGACTCGGTGGCTGGGGACGGAGCTGCAGAGAGTGCTCGGGTCACGCACCCCAGCACGTAGCCGCCATCTTCCTCCTGTCCACGCTGCGTCCTCCTCGTGCCTGCAGCCTCGTCCTCACGGCAGACAGGTCAAGTGTGTTTATCCAGCCGAGCTCTGAAGCCAGCGTGCAGAACAGCTACCCATTAGCTTGCTGACAATGGGGAGTTAATTTGCCGTCAAAATGGTCTGTCCGAATTATTTTTGTACCCAGCAATTTATAGCAAATGGGTCTTTCTTTTTTCATTAGAGAAGCGATTACTGTTTTTCTTCTCCTTGGCACTTCCAGAGAACCATTCACATTTAAAGCTAATGTTGGAACAGCAGGCTTCTACTGAAAATATTTACCTTTTCTCTGTTGGCAACTTGTCAGTGTTGGGGAAAATAGATGTTCCGTTAAAGTATAAATACACGACGCTCGCTTCCCCACACATCCGTCAGTCATCTTCCAAGTTGAAGTATTGTGAGAGGTGTCGGGAAATCCATTTGGTTTTATGTCTTTCTGTATTTTTGGGTGCCTTCTGGCTTCCTGTTCGTCTTGTCCAAAAAGGAGCGGTTCAGCTCTTATGACTTGTGTGGAGAAGGCCTGGAACAGCAGGTTGCATTTCACCTCTATATGATTGGAGTTGGCTCTGGCCGCCTGTGTGGCTGCAGGGTCTCCAGCCCTGAAGAGTGCATCGCCGAATGCAGCGGTGCTATGGTTTGCAGAAGAATTGGTTCCTGCACTCAGACAGACTGTTAAACCCCACAGACATAAGCTTATGGTAAAGTGAGGGTGAGGCTAGAGGCTGACTCCAGTTATGGTGCGTGGGAGGTGGGTCTCACCGTGGAGGCCTTGGGTCCCTGGGGGCGTGCCCTGGAAGTGGCTCTTGTTGAATGGTTTTTCCGCAAAGCTGGAGCTGGGCCCAGCCTCACTCTGCTTCTTGGCTCGTCCTGTGGTCTGTCCATCACACACACTCCACTACCCTCACAGAAGCCAAACCAGCAGACTTGACCCTCCAGAACTTTGAGCCAGAATAAGCCTCTGTTGTATCCCTTGTCTCAGGCATTTCATTGTAGTGACAGAAACTGACCACTACAGAGGGTGGGGAGGATGCTGCTACCATTTATTGGGCAGCACCAAAAGCCAGGACCTTGACTTCTGTTTTCATGGATCAACTCAACCACCTCACCAGGAGAAAGGTACAGAAAACATGGTTGAGCCATGGCCTGGGGCACACGAAGCCAGGATTCTACCCGGGACGTGAGCTGCTGTGAATTTCGGAGGGGCTGCCCTTGGCCACACCTCCAACATCCTGCACCAGCTGTGGTCCCTCTCCTGGAGGCACCTGGCCCAGCGTCCCTGTCATGGAGATGGACGGGGCTGGGTACCTGGATCCGAGCCCTGGAGGGGGCCAGCAATCACAGTTACCCCGTTTCCTCTCCTCTTGGGATTCACAATGGGGAGAGTACACTGAACTGACGTCACAGCCCTTGAGGGCTCTGCCCAGCCTGTGGAAGGAAGGAGCCTCAGGCTAGATGCCGACAAACCCGGGAGCAGCTTGGTGCCTCTGTGGCTCCCTGACCTGAGAGGGGGCGTGAGCGCTCGCTGAATTGGAAAGACGAGCCCCTGTGTATTGAGAGACACCACAAACAATGTGAGAAGTCAGGGTTTAAACTGGGAGAGGGCTTTTACAACCTGTAGAACCAGCACAGAGTGAGGTCCCCATACATGAAGATAGGATGCTGTGCTATGAAAGCATCACCAGAAAGGTGAGGGAGTGAGTCATCCAAAATCCTGAGCCCTCCCTCTGAGGCCAGGGCGGCAGGACACGGGGCGGGAGTCACATCCGCATTCTGTGTTGAGTAGAGGCCTCATTTACTAGGCTTTATAACCAGTGTGTGTGACGTAGAATCCTTAGTACATAGCAAATAGTGTTTTGTTTAAACAAAGGGGGAAGTAATTATCATTCCCCCCAGTTTTTGTAGACTTATTTATTTATTTGAAAGGCAGAGTTACAGAGAGAGAGAGATCTTCCATCTTCTGGTTCACCCACCAAATGACCATAATGGCCATAGTTGGGCCAGATTGAAGCCAGGAGCCAGGGGCTTTATCTCGGTCTCCCATCTGGGTACAGGGGCTCAAGCACTTGGGCCATCTTCCACTGCTTTCCCAGGTGCATTAGCAGGGAGCTGGATTGGAGCAGCTGAGACTTGAGGCGGTACCCATATGGGATGCTGGTGTCACAGGTGGCGGCTTCACCGTTGCACAACAGCGCCGGCCCCTGCGGTGACTCGTGAATTCCGTGGCTCAGGGCTGCACAGTTTCAGGGCCACCGTTGATGGGGAGAACCTGGGCCTTCAGAGCGGGGTCAGATGGATTGGCAGGAGAGAAGAACTGACTGCAGCAAGTCCTCACACCCCCTGTAGGCAGACAGGCCCTCACCCTGGCCGGCCATGGGGTGCGGTTGTTTATGATCCGTGTGGGCTGGGCCAGAGCCACTGCTGGGCGTTGGAGACCTCTGCCCATCAATTATCCATTGGAAGTGACAGCACAGAGCCCCCAATTGCCATTTATTTATTTATTTATTTATTTATTTTTATACTACTTGGGAAGATGCACACCTAGTCATTATTTTTTAAAAGATGTATTTATTGGAAATGCACAGGGACATGGAGAGGGAGAGACAGGAGAGCAAGAGATCATCCATCTACTGGCTCACTCCCTGAATGGCCGCTCCCGAAGCCAGGAGCCAGGAACTCCATCTGGGTTTCCCACATGAGTGGCAGGGGCCCACGCACTCAGACTGTCCTGCACTGCTGTCCCAGCCACATCAGCAGGGAACTGGATCAGAAGCACAGCAGCCAGGACTCAAACTGGAGCTCCCGGCACCACAGCATCGGCCCTGTGATTAAAGGGATGGGATGGGAGGGTTTAATTCACGGGAGATGTTTGTCCTCGCCTCCCTGGCCGACCTTGAGTCCTGTCCTTCCCCTAACTTCAGGGAAGAGTCCCTCTTTTGTCTCGTAAGGCTATTAGGGTAAGGACAGGAGAGAAAGACAAAGAAGAGGCAGAACAGGAACTCACAACCAGACCAGGTTTATTCAAAGAATACACCTGGGAGGGGCCCGCTCCTGGTGAATGTTCAGCAGAGAGCGCACCTGCCCTTACAAAGTAGTGGCTTATGTATCACAAAGCAGTTGGGAAGGGCTTGGGGGTCTAGACTAAGGCTGGGATGCCGAGAGTGAGGAGACCTTGGGGTGGGGTGGCTTGGGAGGGCGTGGGGAGCTCAGGCTGATGGCCAGACTCTTTAGATGGTGGTATGTCTAGCAGCTGAGGCAGGGCAGGGCTGGTCAAGGCAGGACGGAGCTGAGCCGGCAGGAGGAGAGTGCAGGCAAGGGCGGGCTGCTTGTCACGCAAGTGAGAGGCCAAAGCAGAGCTGAGGCTTTGGTCCTTGCTCCATCAATCCTGACTCTGAATATAGATGGGGGAAGGGGCGCCGGTTTCTTTCTGGCTACTTCCTGCTTGTGTGTGGCGTTGTCACGGGACAAGGTCTCTACTCTGGATCAGATTGATTGGAGAAGAGCAGTCTTGTGTTCCTGTGTGATGACTCGGGACACAGTGGTTACCCATTCGTGTAGAAACTTTTGAAATTTGTTAATTACACATGGTAGGAATAAAAGCACTGGGACTGTGAGGAGGAATGGGTAAAGTGGAGACATCAGCCATGGTGGGAAAGATGGCCACAGCCAAAATGATGAGAAGGAGCTATTTTGCAAACAGATTTCATTAGCTTGCTCATTTTATTTTATTTTATTTTATTTTATTTTATTTTATTTTGGACAGGCAAAGCTAGACAATGAGAGAGAGAGACAGAGAGAAAGGTCTTCCTTCCATTGATTCACCCCCCAAATGGCCACTATGGCCGGTGCTGCGCCAATCCAAAGCCAGGAGCCAGGTGCTTGCTTCCTCCTGGTCTCCCATGCGGGTGCAGGGCCCAAGCACTTGGGCCATCCTCCACTGCCTTCCTGGGCCACAGCAGAGAGCTGGACTGGAAGAGGAAGTAACCGGGACAGAATCTGGGGTACCAGCGCCACAGGTGGAGAATTAGCCTAGTGAGCCGCGGCACTGGCCAAACCAGTGTAATTAAGGCTAAGTTGAGTGTCCCTCATCACACATCTGGTTCGGGAGAAAGGGAATAATGTTTGGCCTAGAGTCCAGGACGAAGGAAGAAGTAAGAATATGAGAGTACGTGTCCCTGTCCAGCTAGTGGGAAGACAGGTACATGCCTGCTTAGCACAAAGAACGAACACTCCTGCTTTGCTTAGTCTGTACATGCCAGCAGGGAGCTGTGGGAAGATCTTAGTCTTACTTCGCGTCCCAGGCTCCCTCATTCCTTCCCTCTGCTTATGGAAACCCTGGCTGCTGACCAGGGTTAGCACAATGACTGGTCTGACTTCTTCAGGCTAGGTAGGGGTGAAGTAGGGACCTGTGGTCAAGACAGGGTTCCAGCAGGGTTCTCGGGGCCACCATGCCAGCTTGTAGAAACCGTCTCTATTTGAGATTTCACGTGCATGGTCGTTAAGTCTGGAGGCAACAACTCTAACAAGCATATTAAATACACTGGGTCTGAGACAAAGGACAGAATCATTACTAAAGGACTTAGGAGGAAGTTTTCCCATTGAGAGGCAACTAGAAACGGACAGGAGTGGCTTCATAATAGCCAGGTGGGTGTTAAGGCCTGGCCAGGTCTTCATGAGGTTCAGACTTACCTTTCTCTCCACATGGAGTACTGGAAGAGACATTATGAAGGAGGCGTGGAGCTCATTAGTAACTCAGCCACTTGACTCCCATGACCCAGCTGGCCTGGGAGGAGGTCAGTACAGAACAGATGGCATCTCTAAAAGTCCTGCCTGCACCGTGACTGATCCTTGGCCATGCCCTCAATAGCGATGGTTATTTGGAAGCTGGGTAGAGTGAAGGGCTTTTTCAGCTTAGGGAGAGCCAACAGGGTCTGCAGCTCTGACCTGGGTGTCCTTCAGCCCCAGGACAGTTCCATTACTAGTGGCCCAGCTCTTGGCAGAGCTGACAGGGCTCTTTGCAGCTGGCTTCTGTCATGACTACTATCTGTACAAAGCCTTGGCCTACCACACTGAAAACCGGTACCCTTTAGGGGTGGACTGGCAGATCGCTGTGCAAAGCTGTTATTGATTGGCCTGCCACCTATCTTCACACTTGCTCTTTTCCTCCTGGTTTCTGGTGAAGTAGACTATGGAGGCAGCCTTTAGGACGTTTGTCAAGGGTGTGTTGTTATATTCGAGGTTCCTGTTTTGAGTACCTACCACGTGTTGATGTAGGCCAGTGCAGGTGAGGTGAGCCAAAGAGAAAGTTACCTGGATGGAGTGTGGGGCATGGGGGCTGCACCTGTTAGCAACCATGTCTTGGGGAGAGAGTTTTAAATGGCACAGGGAAATGTTCTGCATAAAGTTTAGTGGCGAAAAAAGTGTTTGGAAATAAGTCTGTGCTATGTAAGCAGAGAAAATACTAGAAGAAAGTGGCAAACATCTCACCTCTGGTGTGTGTTTCCCAAATTCAGGGCAGAAAGCATACAAACATGTTATTCTTAGAAAAAGGACACTTTCCCATTGTGCCTTCAGGAACTCCAAGCCTTCGGATTAGCTTTGATGAGAGGACGATTGTGCTGTACCCAGGCCTGGGCCTGGTGTCCGAGGGGCCCCCGGGGACCTCTGAGGGGACAGCGGGTTTTCTGGGCATCACTTCTGCCTTCCCCACCCAGGAGGACCCAGGAGGGGCGCGCTGGGCACTGTCAGCGCCAGCGTTACCGACCCCTCTGGCTGGTGGGGTGGGGGTGGCGAGGAGGCGCGGCCCCTGGTGGGCATCCAGGGGGGCCCATGGGAACCCAGCCCCCCTCTCCTTTTGTGGTGCTCATGAGGGAGCACCCACTTGTAAGGAACTTGAGTCCAGATGGAGCTGAGATCAAGACCCCAGCCCTTCAGCCACAGGCCAGATGCGCTTCCGCCGACCAAGTCAAAGGCTCACCGTCAGGCTCGTGGTGACTTACACACCACGACCAGAACCGGCAAGGGAACGGAGACTGAACAGCGACTGGGAACGGCCCTTCCGCAGGGGCTGTGTTTCCTCCCCTCCCATTTCCTCTCTTCCCGAAGTGGCTACTGTGTTCCTTCCGTTCCGGAAGTGGCGCGTTTCCTGTCTTCCGGAAGTGGCTAATGCGTTCCTTCCCTTCCGGAAGTAGTGCGTTGGTTCCTTCCCTTCCGGAAGTGGTGCATTTGTTCCCTTCCAGAAGTGGTTAATTTGTTCCTTCGTATCCGGAAGTGGCGTGTTTGTTCCTTCCCTTCCGGAAGTGGCGCGTTTCCTCTCTTCCGGAAGTGGCCCGTTTGCTCCTTCCCTTCCGGAAGTGGCGCGTTTCTTCTGGAAATGGCGCCTTCCTTCGTTTCCGGAAGTGGCCCGTTTGTTCCTTCCCTTCCGGAAGTGGCACGTTTGTTCTGGAAGTGGCGCGTTGGCTTCCTTTTCTGCCTCCGCACCATGGCAGCGCTTCGTGGCGTAGCCTGTGCCTCGTTTTAGCTCCTTCACGTCAGCCAGCCTGGGGCGGGAAGCCAGCGTTCCAAAGCTTCCGTGCGGGGAAGAGCTCCTTGCGCAGGCTCTTGTGCGGGCTGCCGCGCCCCTCCCAGCGCCGACGGCCCCTCCTGTGCTTGCAGGCATCCGCATGCTGGACGGCGACGTCACGGACGTGGTGGAGGCCAAGTCGCTGGGCATCCGCCCCAACTACATCGACATCTACAGCGCCAGCTGGGGCCCGGACGACGACGGGAAGACGGTGGACGGGCCTGGCCGCCTGGCTAAGCAGGCTTTCGAGTACGGCATTAAAAAGGTGTGCGTAACCAGGGCCGCGGGGGCGCAGTGTTAACGCTCAGGAGTCCGCGGCGCGCTGGTCGGAGGGAGCCCTGAAGCAGAACAGACACGGCCAGGGCTGGAGGGAGGGAGGGAGGCGGGTTCCTCCTGCTCCAGTGGGAGCAGCCGGACGCGGGTCTGGGATCTGCCTGGTCCTGCCAGTGACGTGTCGGAGGGTGGGAGGGGTCCCTGTGTGGGCTCCGCAGGTGGAAAGGGTGTGCTGGCCCTTGGCTCACCTGTCCAGAGAAATACCCGGAGTGGAACGTTGTGCACCACCCACGGGTGTGTGCGACTCCAGGGCCCCTCGCAGCATGGCTGGCTGCCGCCCAGCCACAAGGATGTGAAGAAGTGGCTGGAGGTGAACGAGCTCTTAGCAGTGGGTGGCGAGGCGGAGCCCTGAGCACAGACGGTTCTTGGAGCAGGCAGACGGCGCTGCGGTCAGTGTCCAGGCAGCCCTGGGTGGCCAGCAAGGCCCAGCCCAGAACATGAGGCGTGGCCAGCGACTGCCAGCAGGGCCAGGGCCACTGCGGGAGGGCAGGCATCTCTCATGTTGGGGGGGGGGCTGTGCCCATTTTCTTATTTATAAAATATTTTTCAAAGGTTTTATTATATTGTAATCCACACACAGTGAGTGAAACATGGTTAAAAAAGTCATCAAGCAAGGATTGTACCAAAAACAGCCTCTGAAGTCTTGTGTGGGATTCTGTTTTCTAAGTAACGGGGTGTGCTGCTTTCTTGTGTGCGTTGTTCCATCACTGTTCATCCGTTTCCTTTTGTGGGATCGAGTGGTTTTCCTCCAAGCCCCGAGTTGCCCTTTTCCCGGCGCTTCCTGGGTTGGGGCTCGCAGGAATCTCTGCCTCTTGCCAGAGCAGCTGAGGTGCACCTGCTCGCTCGCACCTGCCCCAGTACCGGTGCTGCGGAGGCCGCCCCTCCCTGCTGTCTCCCTCTGACCACTCAGGGCTTGTGTGCCTGAGAAATAGGTGAATAGGTGACCAGAAGTAGGGGCATCCACTCTTGTGTCCCTCGGAGCTCGGTCCTCGCTCAGGTAGTCCATGCGCGAATAAATTCCGTGAAGGAAGAGAGATGGTGTAGACACACACGGCGCATGCACACCGCGTGGCCCGTGCTCCAGCTTGGGATGCCTGGAAGCTTCCTTTTATCCTCCCGGGCCCCAGGAAAACACAATGGGGGCTTCAGGCAGGCTGCTGAGCCCCTGAGCTGGGGCAGGGTGAACTTGGCTGATTCGGCTCAGCCCCTGGCCACGGGAGCCACCAAACATACAGCTTACATCCTTCTGTTATTCCGCTCCCCTCCCACCCCGCATCACTCAGGACCCCGTCCTGGTGAGGAGATGACCCGACTGGATTCCCTGAGATGCCTTCTGGGGCTGTGAGCTCTCAGGAGGAGACGCCCGCCCGTTTCCTGCGGCACTAGGGTTGTGTTCAGGGTTGTCTGTCTCCCTGGGGCGAGTGCAGAGAGGGGAGCTTTGCCTTCTGACTTCAGACCGGCCGTCAGGGGAGCGCGGAAGTTGCAGGAGGGCCATGTGGTCCCCCTCCTCCTTGTCACGGTTTCTTGAAATACTGAGGTCATTTAATTTTTTTTAGTCATTCTGAAGTAAAATATGTCATACAGGGAGCCTTAAATCGCAGCTGTCTGGGGCTGTCACGGAAAATCCTCCTGGAAATTGGATGATCTCAAAGCCAGCCACGTCCCCCCATCTGTTTTTCCTCCTTGCCACCCCGTTTGTCACCTGTAGTCGTTTTCAGTAAGATCTGACTTCATCTGGTGGATGGTGCAGCCTGGTGGTGGAGCCTTTGGAAGCCATAACTTGGCACGGAGACCTGGCTGAATGTCGGTACTTGCGAGGCCCGGCTCCTCCCGGGGCTTGTGGTGCAGGAGCGGAGCTCAGACCTCACAGCAGCTAAGAGCTCTGGGCTGTCCAGGCGCTGGCAGGCGCTAGCCGGCACGAGTCGTGCTTCTGAGCTCAGGGATAGACTCTCCGCGTCCTGGGGAGCTCCTGAGGCTGCGAGTTGGTCAGGCGGAGGTTGTGGCCTCACTGAACAGAACGCAGGTTCGTAGTCAGGTTGCAGCGTCCCTGTAGCTGCTGCTGTCCTGTGGCTTCCAGGAGGAACCAGAGGGAGTTCTGAAAAGTGGACATCTCCTTACACCTCAGATCCGGGTGCTTTCTCTGCCCCCACCCCCGCCGTGTCATTCCCATGTTCGCTTTATTCAAGGAATCATTTAAGCAAGCAGAGAGGCTGTTGGTACTGTGATGCATGTGAGAAGGGATTGTCCAGATGGTGCCCAGTGTAAGGCCCTGGGTGTTCAAGGCAGGGCATCACCTGGGAGCCAAGCAGGCTCCACGTGGGATCAGGATTCCCGGTGGCTCGTGTTTTGGGAGCACCCTTGCAGGCCGTCATCTTGGAGCAGTAAGACTGCCCGCTCCTCCCTGCAAAGTGACAACGTTTGTAAGTAACTTTGAAGGGGAGGGGGCTTGAGAGTGACAGTGTCTAGGGGTGAGTCTCACATGGAATGAAATCAGCCTCTGCTGGGCCAAGTGCCTTTTCACTGGATGTTGGTTCCTTTAAAGTGGCTTCTGTTCTTCCAGGTAGCTAAATGCAGACACACCTTTTCCATAGTATTTTGTGCCTTTCTTCCAGAAGATTAACTTAAAAAAAAAAAAGATTTATTTATTGAAAAGGCAGAGTTACTCAGAGGCAGAGGCAGAGAGAGAAGTCTTCCATCTGCTGGTTCACTCCTCAAATGGCTGTAACAGCCAGAGTTGGGCCAATCCAAAACCAGGAGCTTCTTCCAGGTCTCCCATGCAGGTGCCCAAGGGGCCCAAGAACTTGGGCCATCTTCTACTGCTTTCCCAGGCCATAGCAGAGAGCTGGATCAAAAGTGGAGCGGTCGGGACTCAAACCAGCGCCCATATGGGATGCTGGCACTGCAGGTGGCGGCTTTACTGCTACACCACAACGCTGGCCCCAATATTAACTTTTTTTAAAAAAGAATATTTACTGGGATCAGTGCTGTGGTGTAGCAGGTTAAGCCTCCATCTATAGTGCTGGCATCCCATATGGGCGCCAGCCATCTGGGAAGTAAACCAGCAGATGGAAGATCAGTCTCTCACTCTTTCCCTCCTTCACTGTCTCTCTCTGCCTTTCAAATTAAATAAATAAATATTTTTAAAGAATTTTTAAAATTTATTTTGAAAGGCAGAGTGACCAGAGATCCTCCATCTGCTGATTCACTCCCTAGATGGCCGCAATAGCCAGGCTGGGCCAGGCCAAAGCCAGGAGCCTGGAATGCCACCCAGATTTCCCATGAGGTTGGTGAGGTCTAAACACTTGGACCATCTTCTGCACTTTCCCAAGCACATTAGCAGGGAGCTGGATTGGAAGTGGGACAGCTGGGACTCAAACTGGTGTTCACATGGGATGCTGGTACCACAGGCAGCGCCACAGTGCTGGCCCCAGAAAGTGGACTGTTTGACCGAACGTGAATGACCTTTCTGTAGAGCTGCTGCCTGCTCAGGTGAGACCTCTGAGAGATGCAGCAGGCAGTGAGCGAAGCAGCGTGCAGCAGCTGAGCCGAGTAAGCAGACAGTCGGGAACCTTGGGTCCCCACTGGAGTCCCCTGGGCTACTAAGCAGGTGGCTGTGCTCTGCGAAGGGGGACCCACACTCTGAGGTGAGCGTGCTGTGTCCAGGGCACAGCGGGCCCTCAAGCTGACTGTAAGGATTGCAGGGTGTGGTTCGAGTGGCCTTGCGATGGCCAGTTGCTGGGTATGAGCATTAGTTGCCTCCTGGGAGTTTGGAAAGCAGAGGCCTGGGTAAGAACCGCACGGATCTGGTTTCAGATGGAGACAAATGCCGGCACTGCGCTCTGGGGCTGCCTGAGCACCACCAGCAGGCCCAGCTACAGGGGCTGCATCAGTGAATCCAGTCCAGCCAACGCTTTGCAGGTGTTTGTGTGTTGATGGCTCTTGGTCTGATCAGAAGTCATTGATCCTGGAAGAACCTGTCCTGACTGGCTGCTGTCTTTCAGACCCTGGCTTTCACGCATGCGTGCTTAGAAGCCTGCACAGAAGTGAGGCCAGTGTCCTGGGCAGGCATTGATATCTGACCACGCCAACACCCGTCCAAAGTGGAGACTCCAGGAGTGTGAATCAGACTGCCGAGTGCAGCCACCAGCATTCTGCACCAAGACCCGTTTCCACTGCTGCAGGCTGAGCTTGCTCCCCAAGAAGGGTTCCCTCCTCGGCTGTGTTTTCACAGAAATGTGTTCTCCCTACAAGACCGGCTCTTTCAGCCTGGAGAAATTGAGCGCCATCTGTAACCTCGGTGCTACCGCGGCACTGCTGGGTCTCTTTGACCCCCGCCGTCATGACGGGGTCTGTTCTGCCTGCCCTGCAGGAGAGCAGCTTCTGCTGGCACCCGAGTTTTCCAGAAGGAACCCCCAGACTCTCCTGCCCTGTCCCCCACAGTCCCGTGCCTCTCCACTTCTACGGCCGATGCCACAGGCAGAGGTACGTCATTAAAACCAGGACAGAGTCCTTCAAACCAGCCCCCCGGCGCTGGTGTTGTAGGGCAGCAAGTTAAGCCACCACCTGCACCACTGCCACCCCCTAGGAGCACCTGTTTGAGTCCCGGCTGCTCCTCTTCTGACCCAGCTCCCTGCTGATGCACCTGGGACAGCAGTGGAAGGTGGGCCAGGTACTCTCTGGGCCCCTGCACCCATGGGAAAGACCTGGATGAAGCTCCTGGCTTTGGCCTAGCCTGGCCAGTGTGAGCTAGAAGATGGAAGGCCTCTCTCTGCAACTCTGCCTTTTGAGTAAATAAATAAATCTTAAAAAAGAAAAAAAAGAGCCAAGCTGTTGGAGGCTGGCAGCTGGGTACTCTGAGCAGTTCCTTGTCCTCCTCTGTGAATGGACGTTCAGAAGGTGAGATTCTGGCCATGTTGACACCTGGCCGGTGAGGTTCTGGCTGCTAGAGTTACTACCTGGTCCTTGTTCCCTCTAGGGCCGGCAGGGCCTGGGCTCCATTTTTGTCTGGGCGTCTGGGAATGGCGGGAGAGAAGGGGACTACTGCTCCTGTGACGGCTACACCAACAGCATCTACACCATCTCTGTGAGCAGCACCACCGAGAACGGGTACAAGCCCTGGTACCTGGAAGAGTGCGCCTCCACCCTGGCCACCACCTATAGCAGCGGGGCCTTTTATGAGCGGAAAATCGTAAGTTCTCCTGCCAAGTTTGAGGGTTTGTAACACAAGCCTCAGCCCTCTGGGAGGGGCCCCTTTTGCCTTTCACAGAAAGATGAGTGAGGTTGAGGCCAGATTGTTCCAGATCTCAGGGCCCTAGAGAACCGTGAGGGCCTGGATGTAAACCCCTGTGTCCTGGCACTCTGCTCCCTGCCCAAAAACCCATGAAAACCCTCTTTGGCTTCAGAGATCTAAAAATAGCATTTAAGAATGGGGTCCATTCTCATCACATCTCATTCTAGTTCTCTGGAATTCCATGGTCACGTCCTATGGAATCCAACTGACCGGTGCAGTTCCAACCTGTAAAACTGCATAAGAGAAAGTCTTGGTTTCATTCTGGAACATTCTAGAAATGTTCTTCTAGTCATTGCATTGCTCGCACAGGCCGTACCCTGGTCACTTTTACCTCGAGCAGTAGTTTTCTGTCTGCCACCTGCTTGGGTGAATACAAGAGTGATTTTTTTTTTTTTATCTTTTATTTAATGAATATAAATTTCCAAAGTACGACTCATGGGTTACAACAAGAGTGATTTATCTTTTAAACAGTAACTGTTGTAGTATGTGTGAGGACTGTGTGCTGCTTTTTTCCCTACACATTTTCCTACTTTAAAAAAAAAAAAGAAATGCAGGGTTTCTAGCCCAAATTAATGCAGAATTTAATTGCACAGTCACTAACTGGATTTTAGACTTTTTTTAAAAAAACAAACAAACAAACATGAGACGATGGCGCTGGTCAGACAAGCTTTAGTCTTATAGCTCACGTTGTTTTTCCATTCCTCTGGCCCCTGAGCCACGTCTTTAGAAATTACTTGCAGGTTTACATTTTTTGGAAGAAGCAGGCAGGCTTCCTGCCCCCTGCTTTGCTCTGTGCCAGCCAGGGGTCAGCCGCCATCGTCCTGCCCATGGCCTGGCAGTGGCCCAGGCTGCTTCACTGAGGATTAATGTAAGTTCTTTTCCTTTTCCACCGGAGCACACACCCTGGGGTGGGCAGCCGAGATTCTGACGGGTGTCCTGCTCACTCGGGAATCCAGCTCGCGTGAACACGGACATACCCACGTCTCATTTAACAGATGCTTGGGCCCAAGCCTGACAGGGGCCTGTCGCCCCACTGGTCACGCAAGTCAGGGCATGCGGACAGACACGGTGTGCTGGGAGCACCGTGTCTCCCAACTCTGGAGGCCGGGCCTGAGGCTGTGTTTGCTTAATTCTTCATGCCAGGGTGTGCCTGTTTGCAGGTGTCTGTGGGTGTGCACCCCATAGCTACAAAATACTCTTTTTGAAAAGAATTTTTTAAAAAATTCTTCAAGTGCTAACATGAGGGTCAGAAGCTTGTAGTTGGATGGATGCCCGTAGTACAGTCATTGTCCGGGACTCGGCTGGCAGTGAGGATGGCGGCTTCTCTGTTGCACCAGAGCCCGTGTTCGCAGTGGACCCCTTGTACTGCTGGCCCCTGTGAGGCCTATCACCAGTCCCCTAGAAGAAGAGAGTTTGCTCGTCCACTGGGCAGGAGCCACATTCCAGGCTCAGCACCAGGATGCAGGATGTTGATTCAGGCCTCTTGGGAGCTGGGCTCTGGCCCAGTCACCCCACTTTCTCTCGCTGACTGCCATTACCAAGCACAAGGCCCTGTAGGTGCCCATGAAGGGCGTGCCCTTGTGCTGTTTGCAGAGGGGGATGCTGGGGACAGCGAGCTCGCATCCTTGCCCCGTTCCCCTGCCCTTAGTGGCTCCCTGCACGCCCAGTGCCTCAGCCCTGCTGACCGGGCTAGGGGGAGGGGTGGGGCTCTGGCTCCAGTCTTCCTGTGGCCGGGTGACGCAGGCTCAGCCTCTCCACTGGTTAACTCAGCCACTGAAGCCCAGGGAAGGAGTTGCGTTTGGGAGTGGGTGTGGATTGTTATCCTGGAAGAATTCATGCCCCGGGGTGATGCAGAGTGGGTGGGTGGGGTGTTACTTTTCCATTCCTGCCAGAGCTGAGCGTCACAGACACAGCCAACGCACAGACCTGCAGCCCAGAGCTCCGCAGTCGGGCCCAGCAGCGTCCGCGGGGCCTCTCCGTTGAGTCTCCCGGAGCAGAAACCAAGGTGCCGACGGTGCCAAGTTCCCTTCTGGAGGCCCTGGGGAGCTGCGTTGGCTCCTTCAGGTTGCTGGCAGCATTCAGTTCCCTGCGGTTATAGGACTGAGGTTCCTGTTTCCTCATGGGCGGTCAGCTGAGGCCTGTTCTTGGCTCCGGGGCACATGTGCCTTGGCTGTGTCCCCCGGCTCCCTCTTCAGGGCCCGCGTCACCCCGTCAGGCTTTGCTGCCTTCCTTCCACCTGTAAGAGTCCTGCGATCATACCAGGCCCACCTTCATGACCCAGGATATTCTCCCAGGTTAACACCAGGGCCGAGATCCTGGGGCCACAGTCCCGTCTCGCATAGCTAAGCCCAGAGTCAGTCTCCCCGGCTCAGTTCTGCAGGGAGGTATAAAACACCTCGTCCACGCCGCTGGCGTCAGCACCCTAGGCGAGGGCCAGCACAGCTCCCCCTCCCCAAGGCAGAGTCACCCGCCTCCCCAGCAGAACAGCCTCCCCTCCCCAAATTGAATGGCTGGCCACCTCCTGCTCAACAGGCCCTATGAGGTCAAGAGTGCTCCAGGTCTGCCTGTCTCTGCAGTGGGGCCAGCTGCAAGGCGTGTGGCACCTGTCAGTTATCTGAGGAGGATGTCTGGGTGGGAACCCCATCTGTGACCTTGTGGCTAAAGGCAGAAACAGCCCCCTGGGCGCCTGTACCTGGATGGGGGATTTTCAGCTGCCTTGAAGTCAGGGGTGACTTGGGGGTTGGCTATGGCAGGTGGTCTTGCCAGGGGGCCTCTCGTGTTAGTGGCAGCGGCATGATACCAAGCACTGCAAGGAAAGGGCGTGTGGAGGCTCCCTCTGGGTTCCTTTGGCCTTGCCCCTCTCTGCCCACCCTCCTGAGCAGTGACGGAATGAGTCGCTCATCAGCGCTGCCAGGGCGTGGCTCGCAGCTGCTGGGCCTCCCCCTGCTGCTCTCCCTGAGGTTAGCCTGTTCCCACCCATGGCAGGTCTGTGCCGTGTGTACCGAGAGTAGAGCCGCAGGAGCCTGTGGCCGGCCAGAGGCCCCTTCTCTTCCTGGGGTCCAGGGCCCCACCCCATTGGCAGCGCGTAGCCTTGACGTCTGCTGGGAGTGGATGAGCCTCTGCATCCTCACCTCATCCTGTGGCCCTCTCGTCCAGGTCACCACGGATCTGCGCCAGCGCTGCACAGATGGCCACACTGGGACCTCCGTCTCGGCCCCCATGGTGGCAGGCATCATTGCCCTGGCTCTAGAAGCAAAGTAAGTCCCCACTGCCCTTCTGTCTCACGTAAGACACGCGTGGCGTAGGACTCACCATTGCTGCTGTACAGGTCTGTGGCATTAGTACTGTGCGGTGTTGTCACCGTCCACCTTCAGAACTGCTGCACCTTCCCAAATCGAAGCCTTGACCACGTTAGAACCTGACTGTGGTCACTCAGGCTGCTCAGCCTGGGTGTCTCTGCAGCAGGCCCTTGTTTGCTGTGAGCTCTGGAGGCTGCCACTCCAAGGTCAAGGTCTCGGCAGGGTTGGTCTTTGTGGCTTGCAGGTGACCGCCTTCTCCCAGTCCTCACATGGCCCTCCCTCTGCACTTATCTGTGTCCAGATTGCATGTGAGGACAGTGACCATCCTGGATGGGTGCCCACTCTCGTACATCATTTTTCCCTTAATCACTCTGTTGAAGACCCTCCAAAGGTTCTCCAAATGTAGTCATACTCTGAGGCACTGGAGCTTAGGACCCCAGCAGACCAATGTTAGGGAGACACCGTTCCAGCCTTCGCACTCATCGCACCCTGCCCCAGGCCACCCTTGGACTTCCTGCCCGTGTGAAATGGACTGCTCATGTAAGTGGATTCACACTGTACTGCCTGAGCATCCCTAGTCCAAAGCCCTGAAGTGCTCCAAAATCCAAAACCTTGTGAGCTTCAGGTTTTATTGTTTTTTTTTGTTTTTTTTGTTTTTTTTTTTTTTTTTTTTCATTTTTCTGATTTTCACATTAAGGTTGCTCAACCAGTAAGGCCTGTGCAGATATTCCAAAATTTAAAAAGCCCTCAGTCTGAAGTCCTTCTGGTCCCCCACATTTCGGATCAAGGGCACTCCGTGGTGTCAGTCCCCTTCCTCTTCAGGCCATCGACATGGGTGAGAAGTGCCTCTCTCCCTCCAGGGCCCCGCCATCTCCTGCCCTGGCTGGGGGCTGGGAATGGGCAGAGCAGAGCCCTAAGCCTTGCTCCCATTTGTACCAAAATCACACGTTCCGCTGCCACAGCTTCCTCTAGGGACTTTAGCCCAGAAATTGACAATAAGACAGTTTGATTGCCGTGAACCAAATGAAAACTCTGACTCGTGACCCCATGCGTGGTCTGTCACTACCACAGTGCACCCCGATACTTAGGTCATTTCTAGAAAATACTACACAAACGGTATCATCTGGAATTGCATAGGAAATAATGATACTGAAAAACTGCATACATTCAGTACAGATGTGAGTCTGCTTTACTAGGATACGCATCATGCTCAGAATGGCCCCGAATACTTAATCACAATTTACCATGACATTACAGTCTTTCTTCTCTGCTTCCAAAATTGCCTGTCGGTCCCGTACGGACCCCAGGAGGGCCTGGCAGCAGGGCTGGGCATCCGTGCTTGTGGATGTCGGCTCACGGTTGGGCTTTTTTTACCTTGGGATTTCATTGCTGGAAACTGTTCTCTCCGAGAGCTGGAGGCGTAGACCCCTGCGAACGCAGTCGCTAGCCTGCGGCCAGCGCTGACCCACCACCTCTCAGCTGGTCGGTGTGGCCAGCGCTCTGTTGTTGTGTCATTGCAGCAGCCAGCTGACCTGGAGGGATGTCCAGCACCTGCTAGTGAAGACCTCCCGGCCGGCCCACCTCAAGGCAAGCGACTGGAAGGTCAACGGTGCCGGGCACAAAGGTGCGGCTGCCGCGCGCCCTTGGAACGCGGCTCAGGGGCCATGTGAATTCCCTTGAATCGCTTAGCAAGATCCCCAGATAGCAGCAGCCGTCAGCATTAGGTGTGCATTGTGAGAACTAAACACACACACTCAGGGATTTAGAGAAGCACCCTGGGTGCTCACACTGGCATCAGGGAGGACCCCAAGGTCGTCAGCAGGTGGGTCCCCGAGCTGCGAGAGCTGAGACGTCGGTTGACTCTCTTCAAGGTGACGCCCTTTCTCTCAACATCAGGAATGTGTTTTAAAGGACACATTATTCCATCTGGTTAATCATGGGTGTGAGTGGTAATTATATTTTTTAAGGTACATTAAGACAGATCCATGATTATTAGGATAGATGATGTTTGTTTGCCACCTTAGGGCAACTTGCATTCTTAGCCCTGAGTAGATTTGTGGTTTTCCTCATCTGTACAAAGAAGACATTGACACGGTTGTGCAAGTTACTTTCCAACTGTGAAACTTCTGGTGGCCAACTCCTGTGTTGTTTAGGTAACTCGCAGGGCAACAGGGCCTCTGGCCCCAGTCTGCCCTGGGACACGCAGACCCAGGTACCGTGACATCAGTGCCTGGTCACAACTTAATTATCCCAGATATGGGGAGCCTCGGGAGCAGGCAGTTACGGGACTGGGCTGCTGGATTTGACGAATCGACCAGCGGTACTCAAAAAAGGCTCCTTTTCTGAAGCCCAAGTCCAGCTATTAGGACCCCCAGCCTGATATTGTGACCTGTCAGGTGGAGGTCAAGTGTCATTTTTACCTTCATGGGCGCAGGGACATTCCTTTCAATAAGGAGGCCGTTGCTCTAGCCTCGCCACATCTTTGTTCTGCAGGAATGTTGGCGGTAGTGGTATGCTGTAACAAGAGCTGCCCCACATTTCAATTTTGGCCTAATTAAATAGGAAAACAGATCGTATCTGCTTCCCGACCTTGCCTTGTAAATTAAACTTTGAAGCCCTCCTGTCTTCGCCAAATTAAACACCAGGTCAGGCCAGTCCGCAGGCACCCTCTCTTCGTGCTGTGTGTCACCACGTGTCCCAAACGCCCTGAGAATTCAGCAAGCAAAGAAAACAGCACACAAGATGAGCATGGCAGCCTTGCTTGACTGTGTCCGTGCATGGCACGCTGTGGATCCCAGGGCTGGTTTCTCCTGCCTGGTCTCGGATTTGGGGAGTACACATGCCAGCAACTCCTTTGTTGTAAAGAGATCTGTCTGGTCTCAGCCGAAGAGTCCTAGGCCCTCTCCATCGCACTGCGCAATTGAACAGGGCGTGTGTGGCCCCGTCTTACACGAAGGGGTTCAGGAGCGAGGGAATGGAGCTTGTGGAGTCCCCGGCAGCCCTCCAAGGGCCTGTCCTACAGCTGGGGCTGGAGGAGGCAGGGGGCCTGGCGCTGATGGCCCTGTCTTTTCAGTTAGCCATCTCTATGGATTCGGCTTGGTGGATGCAGAAGCTCTGGTTCTCGAAGCCAAGAAGTGGACAGCAGTGCCCTCCCAGCACATGTGTGTGGCCACCGTGGACAAGAGGCCCAGGTGAGGCTCCGTTCCTGCACAGTGACTTGTCACACATGTTGGACCCAACTCTGCTGTTCTGTGGTGTGGCTGGCCGTGTTGACACACATGGTGCCATGTGCACAGGCGGGAGGCAGGTGTGCGTGTGCATGGCGGTGTGTGTCTGTGCGTGTGTCGCTTGTGTTGTCTGCATTGCTGCCTTTGGTGCAGCTGGGATAAGTTGCTCCTGAAGCCACAGTCGTTTCAAGGCCTCCTCCCCTTTTGTGGCAGATGGATCCGTGGCAGGGAGCCAATCACAGTACAAATCCCTTGGCCTGCGTTTGAAATTCCTGTCCCTAATGTTTAGCACAACTGACCAGACTGGAGATTTGCCCTGCCTCGCAGGGTGTGATGAGGAGCAGCCCCAGGTGTCCTCTCTGTGCCCACCCAGAGGCGACCTGCGTGCGGTGTGGCCTTTCAGGGCTGGCCAAGAGCCTTCTCTGTGGCACTGCGGGGCTTAATTTCCAGCTCTGCTCCACTGTTATCTGTCCTCTGTGGCCTTCAAAGTTCGAGTGCTGGGTTTTGTTGTTTTTTAACAAGACTTTTGAGCAGCAGGCACTGGGCCCTGATTTTATCTCTTCCATGTTAGTGCACTCCCTGGCACTGCCAGTTACATTTGCTCAGTGAAATTTTTATTAAAAAAAAAAAAAAGAAAAAAAAAGAATCTGCCGTAAAGAAAGTCGGATGCTCAGAGCTGCTCCCCGCTGCGGATCAGGGGAGGCGATGGAAACCAGGAGATCCTCCTCGATTCTGTGGCTGCAGCTGCCCCGCCATAGGGAGAGGAGAGCCCCCTAGGCCTTGGCATCTGACCAGAGGGGGTGCCTTTCTGGCTGCACCTGTTTGCTACCCTCGGAAAATGTGTGTACAAGAGAGACGATGCGGGAGGTGACGCCAAGCTCGGCGTCGCTCTTATCTCTAAACATAGACGGACGGCCTCTTCTCTCGTGGGCGCTTCTGGCACTGAATGCTGAGCAGGTGTTTCATGCACGCCTTGCCCACGGAGGAGCTCAGAAAGTCTGGTGAATGATGCCTGGATAGCGCCCCAAGGAGGGCCTTTCCAAAAATCACCGTGTTTTTGTTTGTTGCTAATCATGCACATCTACCACTGGGCCAGTGTCAGCCTTGACCTCTTACCCTTGTTTTCCTTGAGGGGCCAGAGACTGGCAAATCTGGAGGGAAGCAGGGTCGGGCGGGGCGTGGGGGGATTTCTGAGATAAAGGAGGCTTTGCCTGCCTTGGCTTTGTTTGTTGGAAAACGCAGGGAACACAGATAATCAGCCATCAGGTAAGGCGATGCCGGCTCCCGGGTCTGGTTCCCACCCTGTGGGGCTGCCCTGTCCCCTCCCACCAGACTGCCCGGCAGGGCGGCTCCTGAATGAAGCATTCTTCTCCTGCCAGAAGCCGTTTTAAGATGGTCGAGTGGTGCCTAGGTGGCGAGTGGCTGTTTTTATTTTTATTTTATTTTGCTTTTTAAGTGAAAGCACACAGGGTCTAGACAGCAGGTTGAGGGTAACACACAGTGTGACATTGTTCCTCTCCTTTGAGGAAAATCAGGACTCTGCAGATTCCAAGGGGAAGCAAGAATCAGACTCCTGTTTCTAAAGAAAAATCCCCTCTACCCTGGCCAGGCTCAGACTTTCTGGAATATTCTGTCTCAAGCCACTTGCTTAGCTCCGCAAAGCAGTTGTTCCTGCAGAGAGAAGAGTGTTGCTGTGAGGAGGGTATGGGCCCTGCCTGCCTGGGAGTGGTCATTCAAATCCCGGCTTCTGAGTGTCCCCATAGTTGTAGTCAGTTACCCTCAAGGTTGTCACCCAGCTTTGTCCCAGCCACTGGGATCGCTTGACTTAGAAAGGCTGGGTGCACATACAACTGCGTGTCCTACCCTCCTGGCCTCTCTCTCTCCACATACATGGTCCAGCTGTCCACTGTCACAGCCCCAGTCCGGTGCTTCCTCTCTGGAATGGCCCAGGTGTGGCCCAGCTGCTGCCCCTTGTGAGTAGCCGAGTAAGCAATAGCGAGGATGCACGGGGCGGGGGAGGGGTCTTTCTGTTCCCATCCATGGGCAGCTGTGTGTACACTGCACAGCCTGTGTACACCTGGTGCCTTTCCTCTTTACTGAGTGGAAGGGAAACAGTGCCCTGGCAGTGCCAAAGGCAGAGAGCTGAGCTCACCGACATCCGGTCCAGGAATCCTAGAAGGCTTTGGGGCCAGCCCTGCCATGTGCATGGTAGAGGGGCTGGGGCTCCGTCCACCCTCTGGTCACGTGCAGGGTGAAGGCGGGGCTCCTCTCTCCAGCCCCAGCCCTGAGCCGCGATGCGTCCCTCTCCTGGGACACAGCTGTGGCTCGAGATGGGTCCTGCCAGGCAGTGACGACAGGAGCCACGGGCCCCTGGCTGCACATCCGTCCTGCGTACCTGCCTGCACTCAGCAGCTGCATGGCAGGCACTGCGCCCCAGGTGACTACACCGCATCGGCGC
The DNA here is from genome assembly GCF_051225735.1 of Oryctolagus cuniculus. Taxonomy (NCBI): domain Eukaryota; kingdom Metazoa; phylum Chordata; class Mammalia; order Lagomorpha; family Leporidae; genus Oryctolagus; species Oryctolagus cuniculus. The sequence continues at coordinate 10,569,120 of NC_142878.1, read as the reverse complement.
TCGGCCATCCACGCAGTCCGTCCACGGAGCTGCTCTCTCTGCTGTGCAGACCCCAAGTCTCACTAAGGCCCAAAGGGGTAGAAAGGCCAACAGCGCAGCGCAGGGAGGGCTGCTGTGGCAGGAGCAGGGCTGTGACCGTCCCCCCCAGCAGGAAGCTGTCACTCACTCTGTAATGCAAGCAGAGGCCGTATGTGCTGTGACTGAGGACCAGCCGGAGCCTTGTGCACTGCGAGCCAGGACATTGCCCATGTCGAGACTGGGAGGGGTTGAGCATGGGCCTGTTCCCATCTGGATCTCCCAGAGTGCAGAGAAGGGCAGGGAGCCCACCTGGGTAGAGGTGCGTGGGGGCGTAGATTGAGGGGCTGGGCCCCTGCTCTGAGGCCCCCCAGATCCGGTAGCCTCTTGTCCCCCCAGCCCAGAACAGAGGTCTGAGCCCCTCAGCAGGAGACCCCACAGGCAGGGTCCACCGCACCGTGCGAGGGGAAGCCACTTGAACTGGATGACAGGAGCTTTTTGCACAAGAGAAAGACTCGCTGGGAGTCCTGCAGACAGCACTGGAAGAAACTGCAGGCGGTGCCTGGCTCTCTGCTGCCGCGTCCAGCCAGACCCACACGGAAGATCAAAGACCCCCTCCCCCCCACCCAACTCCCCGGCACAGCGGCTCTCATTTATTCAGAACCTTTCCGCGGCTGAAGGGCAGGAGATGGGATCACGACCAGCGACAGCGCCATGCCAGGCCGTTAGAAATCTGTGTGTAGTCAGTAGAGGAGGATGAATGGACTTTCTCAAAGCTCCTCTTAAGTGAAAAGAAAAACCAGGCTCGGCCTAATGCTGTGAATCGAAAGGAAGCCGGGCTAATTCAGCTTCCTGTTTGACCCTTCCTGCTCTGCTGGCTGGTGCTTCCCCGCTTCTTTAACCCAGGCTGCTGCGGAGCAGCTGACGGTGCCTGAGACCCTGGCCAGGTGCTGGAGGACAGCAGTGACGCCCACAGAAGGCAGCAGCCGCACGTCTGAAGCCTCGCTGGTGTGGCAGGTCCCGGCTCAGGGGGTGTGTTACTAAAGAGCACGCGGCCCGCGCCGCTTCAGCAGGGGTGCTGTGAACAAGCATGAGGTGCAGAGAGTACACGTGTGCTCACGGCCCGACTCCAGGGTAGCCCCACACCCTGTTGGCCTGGCACCTCAACAAATCAGACTGCACAGGATAGATTTATATGTGTGTGTGTGTGTGTGTGTTTATGATGTGCTTATTTGAAAGGCAGAGTTAACAGTGAGATGGAGAAGAGCCTACATCTGCTGTTCACTTCCCGAGTAGCCGCACCAGCTAGGGCTGGGCCCAGCTGAAGCCAGGAGCTTCCACCAGGTCTCCCACATGGGGGCAGGGGCCCAGGTACTTGGGTCATCTTCCGTTGCTTTCCCAGGCATGTTAGCAGGGAGCTGGATGGGAAGTGGAGCAGCTGGGACTCCAACTGGCACCCGTGTGGGATGCTGGTGTTGCAGGTGGTAGCTTAACTCGCTGCTCCGCGATGCTGGCCCTGTGGTGGCTGGAGTTACCAGCTCCACAGATAGTGGTAGATGGCTGTGGCTGATGAGCAGACAATGATTATAAAGGCACTCACCATACACCAGTGAGATCCAAGCGTCTTCCATGGAGTATCACATTCAAGACCCCCAGTGGGGCATGAGGTGCTATTTTTATCCCCATTTTATGGATGAACAAACTGAGGCACAAAGAAGTTCAGAACTTTGCCCCGGGGCTGGGCTTCCACCCCAGGCTCCTGTCTCAAGCCTCCATGAACTCAGGCAGTGCTGAGCCAAGGACAGGAACCCGTACCCCACCTCGCACTCTGCATGTCCCCTTCTGGATGAGCACACTGCCTCCCAGAATGGGAGGGCATCTTGGCCCCAGCCACCCAGAGGTCCCCCAGCCGTGGCTGGGCCCTTGTCCCAGTGGGGACGGGAAGCTCCTGGCAGCTGTTCGCAGCAGGTGAGCCAGGAAACAGCTGCAGCTGCGTTTTCTGCAGATGACCTGTGAACACAGAGCCTTGTTTTTAGGCTTGTGTCTAAAGATCCCTTATTTATGACCTGTTGGATTGGACTCATGTCCACCTGACTGCCTGTTGAGAACAGGTACACAGCCTGGTTTGACATCTGCTTAGAAGCTAAAAGCCACTGTTTTTTTGGGCTCCCTCTGTTCTATGCAGGAACGCGCCTGCCCCAACTCTCCCATCTCCCTCCCGCCCTTCCCAGGCCTCCCTCTAGGACGTCTGGTCTCTGCGTCTCTGGCTACCCCAGAGACCGCTGCCTGCTTTTTCCTGTTGAGCCACTACTAATCCCCAGAACGCTTGGACCAGGCTGTACAGCCCTGCACTGGACTCCGTGTTTCTTCTGCTTCTCGGTACCCCTTCCAGGCCCTGGATAGCTGAACAAGCAGCTCTTGCCCTCCTGGCTAAGTTAACCCCACCCCTAATGGTAAAGGCTGCTTGCTTCTCAAATTAATGTTTGAATTTGAGTAATGTCGATGGCTCACGTTACTCCGAGTAGCTCCAGAGCCATCGCCACCACGGAGTGAGTGACTGCTGAATCACTGGCCACACACCCACACCCAGGACAGGTTGAAAAGAGAAACGCACAGCACATTTGTTCTATCCGAGTTACAGTGATGCTGGAGCCTTCAGCTGAAAACTCAAGTCCCAGGGTGAGCTGTCTGTGTTACGCTTCCCTTTGATGAAGCAGGAGCAGCTGTGTAGTGAGGCAGTTGGTCAGAAACTAAGTCCTGTCCGTCTAGATTCTCCTGGGTCCTTCTTCCCCCGTGTGCTGCAGGACCGGGGGTCTTAGGACCTGTCAGACAAGGTAGACCAGAGAATGTCTTCACGGCCAGCTCCGAGAAAGAAAGGCGAGGAAGACAAACTGTTTTTGGACTTTGCGGCTTGGTGTGGGGAAGAGGAATTCAGTTCTGTGGCTGGCCTTGGGGACGAGAAAGGGGAGCAGGAGACAGAGAAGGACTTTGCTTCTGTGGCCTTCGCTCTGCGGGGGTCATATCCTGGGCCCCAGCGTGGAGATACAAGGTCAGCCTCCTTTAAGCCTCTGGTCACATTTTCTTCAACTGACCGATGCAGACCCTTGTTTTATCGGCTTGTGCTTAAGGACGCCTACTGTTCCATGTGTTGTTTCATTAGCATTGATCCTGCAGCCCACGGCCTTGTGACTCAGCCTGAACTCATCTTCTCCGAAGGCACATCCCAGCCTCTGGCACGTAGGAGCATCGGACAGCACTCCGGTGCCAGGCGGGGGCCATTTCAAACAGTGAGCTCCTGGACAGACAGCACACATGTATGCAAAGCGTAGCACCACGTTGATGGCAAAAGGAATGCTTGTTGGTGCAGGGCGCAACCTTGGCTGAGCTCAGCTGGGGCGTGCCGTGTGCAGCTCCAACACTGGACCGCTCTGTGCGTTTCTGTTACATGACCAGAGAGCGCCACAAGTATTGACTTGGGGCATACAAATAAAACTTCAGTGAGTCCATGAGTATGCAAATACAGAATCCTTGAAAAATTACGAGGTTGACTGTAGATCCCATTGCCTTTTTCACTCCCCACCCGATTGAATGTCAGACCTCTGGAACGGGAAGGAGTGTTTAAAGCCAGCACAGACAGCCCAGGCATTTCACAGACAAGAAGGAATGTGTGCCATAAACTTAAATATTGTGTATTACACACTTCACAGCCCATCTCTCACAGACAGCATTGTCTTAATTAATGTACTGCATTATCTTTTTTTTTTTTTTTTGAGTTTTTTTCTAGCTTCATTGATGCACTGTGGATTTGATAATCGTAATTGCGAACTAATTGTAGACAAGAAGGCCCACAGAGTAGTGAGGTCCTCGGTCTACTTCCGACCCTGAGACCACGTGCTGAGAGGTTCGTGTGAGAGCAGTGCTCTAGGAGGCACTGAAGCCTCGGGCTGCGGCCGTGCAGATCCTCCTGTGGCTTCTTGGTGCTGTCACCGTTCTGTCCCACTGAGCGTGCGGGAGGAGTAGTACTTACCAGGGGCTGGGAAGGCAGAGGGGCCAGCAAAGGTTGGTGCAAAATACCAGTAGCTAGGGGGACTGCGTTCTCATTCTGGGGCACAGGAGGGTGACTGGTTACCACTCATTTCTTAGACGTCTCAAAATAATTAGATTATAGGATATGTAAATCAAGGTTCTGTATTGATCGGTTGAAGAAAATTGGTGACCAGAAGCTTAAAGGAACAATAAAGACTTGAATGATGGATATGCTAATTATCCTAGCTTGGTCATTATACATTGTTTACATGCATCAAAATGTCACACTGTACCCCATAAATATGTACAATTGATAGGACAATTAAATTTAAAAAACAACACCTTAAACCCTAAAAAAAGAAAATCCTGTTCCAGTTTTGCCCTATGCTCTGCTCATGCCCTTAGAAGCCAGAGAGGCTTCCCAGCTGAGCCCCCATGAGCTGGGGTTGTCCAGTAAGGAGTGGGCACCCTGCTGTTCCCTACAGCCTGGCAGGGCAGCATTGCCACAGGTGCAGGTCAGTTCAGGAAGCTGAGCTGGAGAGCGGTCTCAGGGTGACTCACGGACTTGAAGCAGCGTCCCAGGACAGCAGCGTGGCCAGTCGGGAGCCTAGGGGCTGTGGGAAGCAGAGGTCTCCCAGCCTTCCCTGCCCCCCCCCCCCCGGGCACGTGCACATGTGTATCTGTCTCTGCATGTGACTCTGACCCCTCAAGACTGGGTGATCTTAGTAGATTCACAGCTTTCTATATCTCCACGGGGAAACCTAGGAGGCGGCTATCGTGCCCGTGGTCTGGGGTGCTCGGCGCCTGTCGCAATGGCTCTGCCTTCCCAGGGGCTCCTGGTCCAGAGGGGTTCGGAAGAATGGAGAGCGGCTGCAGGACCAGAGTCGTGAGTTCTGGAATGTGCCTTGGCGGGCAGCGGCGTCTCTGTCCTCCATGAACTTTCCAGATCACCGTCTCCCTGGCTTGAACAGTGCTCCCTCGGCCCACAATGGGCACACTGAAACCCTCAGGTTCCTTTAGAGCCCTGGAAAGATGGCTTTGTGCACTCTTGCAAAAGTTAATAGCATAAGAACGTTTTCAGTTTTCCTGGGAATTTTAAGATGTTTCTAAATCAATTTTCATGGTTAAAGTATAATGTCATTGTATCTGTGTGACAAAGGATCACTTTACATTGTCTAACCATGACATGACTGTAGCACAGGAAATAATTTCCATTGTTCTCGTAGAGTATCTCACTTCCTGCCTCGGAGTTAAATTAATCCTTAAGCTGAGGACTTTTGATATTTGACGTCCCTACTTGGAGTTTCTTTCCTTTAAAATATATACATACGTGTGTGTGTGTGTGTGTGTGTGTGTGTGTGTGTATTTATCTGTTGAGAGAAACAGAGCAATCTTCATTTCTTGGTTCATTCCACAAATGCCCACAGCAGTCAAGGCTGGGCCAGGCCCTCAATGCAGGTCTCCAAACATAGGTGGCAAGAATCCAATTCCTTGAGCCATCACTACTGTCTCCCGGGGTGCGTGTTAGCAGGACGCTGGAATGAGAAACATCCGGGGCTCCAGCCCCCACCTTCTGATACTGGGCGTGGGTGTGACGTGGGTGTCCTAAGTAGCATCCCAACCCCCGCACCAGCACCTGCCTCCTACCTGGAGTTTCCACCTGAACCAGCAAAACTTGAGCTCGCTGTCTTAAAACATTTTAAAGCTGCCTCCTCTTTTGCTGTTTGTCTTTCTTTCTCCTTCCTTCCTTCCTTTCTTTATTTCATTTTTTAAAGATTTATTTATTTATTTGAAAGGCAGGGTTACAGAGAGATCTTCAACCTGCTGGTTCATCCCCAAGTGGCTTGCAATGGCGATGGCTTGCCAGAGCCAAGCCAGGAGCCAAGGTCTTCATCCGGGTCTCCCACATGGGTGCAGGGCCCAAGCACCTGGGCCTTCCTCTGCTGCTTGCCCAAGCACATTAGCAGGGAGCTGGACAGGAAGTGGAGCAGCCCATGCGGACTTCTGGTGTTACAGGCAGCAGCCCCTGCTGCTTTTTGTAAGGAAATTTAGAAGCCCCCGATGTGCTGTGTTGGCGTTTATTGGCTTCAACAGCAAGAGCAGAAATAAAATCGGGGGAAGGGGAGTCATGCACATGAGGAGGAGAATACCTCACTGTCTGGTGCTAGCTCTTCTGTCCGTTCTGTCCCCCCGCCAGGTCCCCTAGAACTTGGCAGAAATGAGGAGTCCTGGTGACCTGAACTACACCGTCCATGTAAAAACTGTTACATGTAGCCTTGTTCCAAAAGCCACTCCGCTCCTCGCCCCCGGGTAAGGGGAGGTCTGGGCTTTGAAAGCCCAGCGGTTGACTCCTGAAGGAGCTGAGTGCTGCCCACTGCGGCCCCTGCAGGCTACAGCAACAAGTCTCCCTGCGGCTCAGACCGAACCCGGCTGGAGTCCTTGGTGGGAGTCGGCCCCCGTGAAGCCAGATGGGAGAGACATTGAGGTCTTTCTTCTCTGTGCCTCGTGCTCTGGGCTGGGTGCAGAGGAGAGCAGGTGAGGGGTGGGTCTTCCTGTCTTGTCTTTACCCTGCTTCTGCTTTCTTAAGCCCCTGTCCTGTCAACACAGGTTTCTTCCCTGGGACTCCAGGTCTGTTGCTCCCCCCTGCCAGTTAGCACATCGTGATGGTGTGATGGGTGAGGACACGCTCTCTCTCTCCCTCTCTCTCTCTTTTTTTTTTTTTTTTTTTTTGGACAGGTAGCGTTATAGACAGTGAGAGAGAGAGACAGAGAGAAAGGTCTTCCCTCCGTTGGTTCACTCCCCAAATGGCTGCCACGGCTGGCGCTGCGCCGATCCGAAGCCAGGAGCCAGGTGCTTCTTCCAGGTCTCCCATGGAGGACGCTCTCTCAACTTTGTTTGGCTTCTGCTTCTGTTGGCCTGATCTTGCTCATCCAGTCTGAGAAGTCTAAGCATGTGGGCTTGTTCCTGGGCCTGGGGTCTTGACAGGCAGCCAGAGAAGCGATTGCTGAGTGCGTGGACTTACAGTTTCTGCGCCCTCACGAGACCCCTACCAGAAGCAGCCACCTTGCATTTTTAGTGCTGCCAGTGCGTACTTCACCTGGAGTTGTATGTGGGACCTGCAGGGCCTGGAACTCTCTAGAGCTTTCTGTTGTGTTCTGCATCTGCCGCCATGCTGAGGTCCTGCTGACTGATAAACACAGACAGTAAAACTCGGGAGAAGGCAATGAAAGAAGGCAACGTCCCCACATCAGTTTACGGTGCGTGCAAACCATGTTTGCAAATATTTACAGAGTCTCTGCGGGAATGACATCACTGCTCTAACTGTTTGCATTGCTTTTTATGACTCAGGCACACGAGAGCCAGGCGATGTCATCCCTGAGAGGCTCGGGGCACTCGCAGCCTCCTGGGAGGCGAGTCAGGGCTTAATGGGAAACGTGCGCCCTGTAATAAACTGAGCGCCAGCCGGATGGGGGTGGGGGGGCGTTACTGACAGGCTGTGGGCGGCAGTGAGGTCTGCCCCGAAGAATGCCATCTTTCTTCACTGGGAGCTCCTGGGGTTGGGGGCAGAGGCGACGTGGCCCGCAAGAGGCAGGTGACGGCTTAGCCTGGACATGTGAGCAGCATCTGGGGACAGACTTTCTTCCTGTTTGGGTGAGGAGTGTGTCAGGGAATCCTGGTAGAAATAATTTGTTGAGTGACTGGGGCTTGATTCCATCCCCTGTGGCCATCATCATGGGATGTGTGTCCACCCCAGGACAAGAGAGGAAGGGGCTGGCCAGCTCTGGTCAGCTCTGGGGACTGGCCCATCTGCAACAGCCTGGACCTGGGTGGTCAGCACAGAAGAGTAGACTGTGGCCCCCCATCCTTGCATGGGGTCCCCATGGGCACATTTGCAAGGCGTGGAGGTAGAGGCACTGGATTCCAGCCACCAACCCCAGTGCCGCCTCTGATCGCCGAGACCAGAGCCCAGCACATCTGCTCCGATGTTTGCCGCTGCTATTACTCAGCACTGTGCTTCCGTAGTCAAGGCCAGCCTGAAAGGAAGTAGTGGGACAGTACAGCCTTGTAGACCACAACCTTGGCGGAAGTAAGCGGGCCAAATGCTGCTTAGAAGCTGTCTGCTTGGCCCTGAGCCGGCACCAGAACCAGTTACTGAAATCCCTGGACAGGTTGCAGAGCTGTAAGCAACTTCTGGTGGGTGACGCAGCTCCAGGTGGGGCATCTGACCGGGAAGCGTGAGGAGGAGGCTGCGGCGTGCGTGACACTCGGCTGCGTCCTAAGCTGCCCCTTCCTCCCCAGGAGCATCCCGGTAGTGCAGGTGCTACGCAGCACGGCCCTGACCAGTGCCTGCGCCGACCACTCGGACCAGCGCGTGGTCTACCTGGAACACGTGGTGGCTCGCATCTCCATCTCGCACCCGCGCCGGGGAGACCTTCAGATCCACCTGATCTCTCCCTCAGGAACCAAGTCTCAGCTCCTGGCCAAGAGGTAAGGCTGGGCGGGCTGGGCGGGCTGGGACTCACCATGGGATTCGGGGTGTACCAGTGCCATCCAGTCCAGCCCACAGTGTCCCGGAAGGCCCCCTGCACGTGGGGGGAGGGTCTTGGGGGTCTACCAGCAGCCAGCAGCCCCCTCTCTCACGGAAAGGGGATACCCTGGACCCTGGTGTCGAGCAGCCCTGGAAAGTTCGCGTGTTCTGGAAGCAGCCGCAGAGGCCCTGCTCACCTCGTTTCTTGTGTGGTGCAGAGGCTGATGGAGTTCTGGCTGCGCCCTCGTTGCTCTTATACATCTGTTGAGAGTCATCTTTATTTTTTTTTTTAATTTTTAAGATGTATTTTATTTATTTGAAAGGCAGAGCTAGGGAGAGACAGCAGGAGACATCTGTCTGCTGGTTCACTCCCCAGGTGGCCACAATGACGAGGCTAGGCTAGGCCAAAGTCAGGAACCAGGAGCTTCATCCAGGTCTCCCACATGGGTGAGAGGGCCAAGGACTTGGGCCGTCTTCCACTGCTTTCCCAGGCGCATGAGCAGGGAGCTAGATAGGAAATGGAGCAGCTGGGACTTGAACCAGTACCCATATAAGGTGGCAGCTTAACCTGCCAACGTCACAGTGCCGGCCCCTTGAGGGTCACCTTTATCCTCTGCAGTAGACACATGGGTGAGAGTGCATGTCACAGGAGCACAATGCATCTCCTGAAGCTGCCCCCACTGGTTCGTGGGCTCCGCAGTGGCCAGGAGTGTGCCCCATGGAAAATCCAGGCTTGGGCAGGGTGCAGGAAGGGGCTCCCAGGAGGCCCTCTGAGGCCTTCTCCCCCAGATGCCAGTGCTCAGACACAAACTCTGAGCTCTGACGCTTACCACGTTGCTGTGGAAGGCCGTGGGGTCGTTTCCCATGGTGCTTCAGTGCCTTTATGTAATTGGGCATCTGTGGGAGGTTGGGGCCAGGGGAGCACTAGGGTGTCCTTTTGTCTCTTGCTAACTAAGACACAGAGGGAGACAAGGCAGCATTTCCAGCTTCTGGAAACCAGAACTGATGACTGGATCCCATCCCCACAGGAAGCACCCGAGACCAGGGGCTGCCTTGTCCGCTGGGCCATGGCCTCCACTGCATGTGCTGACCCAGGCTCCCAGGACCCGTCTGGCTTGCTTGCCTGGGCTCTGGTCCGCAGTTGGCCTCAGGGATTAGCAGGACTCTGGAACAGGCCTCCCCTCTCCCCGGCTGCTTTATGTAAGGCGGAGCAATGGACAGGCAGCGCAGCCTCTGGGCCTCTGCCCAGCTGCCCGGCCTCTCTGCTGCTGGCAGAACACGGGGGGCCTGGAGTCAGCCCTGAGACCAGACACTGCTTTTGTGGGGTCAGGAGCTTGGTCCCGGGGTCTTTCCTCCCTTGGACCGCCCCTCTAATGGCACTCTGGCTGGAGGTCTCTGACTCTAATAAATCTTGCTTTTAAACCTTAAAAAAGAAAAAGAAAAAAAGAGCTTGGTCCCCACAGCCGTCCCTACCAGGTTCGCTTCTTCTGGCACAAGAGCAGCACAAGGTTGTTCCCCCCATAAATGTGGGCACGGCCTGCCCTGCCCCAGCCCAGCAGAGCCCAGCGTGGGCACGCACAGTTTGCAGGTGCAGCTGCAAGCCGGAACGTGATGCCATTTGGCTCCTAGAAGTTCTTTGTGTTTGAAGTTGTAAGGAATTCCACATTTGCAGCCTTTCTTCAAGATCTGGAGGCTCTGCAGCCCTGGGCCCACCTTCCCCGTGCACACTGGCCTCGAGCCGGGCGGGCGGGCCAGCCTGCGTCCCTGCAGCCTGCGCTCCCTGACCTGGTGCCAGCACAGGTGCCGACGGGCTCTCCAGAGCATCCTGCTCCGGTACCCGTTCTCTCCCGGCTGCAGTTACACCCAGCAGACCCAAGGTGGTGACCCCTGATGGCAGGCAGGCTAGGAGCTGGCACAGTGGTGGCGTGGGGAGCCCAGGAGCCTGTGCTGAGGCGCGTGGCTGAGATGGCAGGTGACAGGCGGGCATGGAGGCCGGTGGTGTCCAGAGGATGTGGGCTGGGAGCCTCGAGCTCAGGGCCAGCCCCCCAGGGGCCGGCCACTCGGCCTCGGCTTATTCCTCATGTCTGGAGTGTCATGTCACTTATTTGTAAACGTTGGGCATACTGTAGGAGTCGTGATATCACGTAAATACCCGTGCTCGGCAGTGTCCCTGGCCCCCGCCTGGCTGTCCTCCTGTTCTGTTGTGATGCAGCCGCCTGGTCCACAGACCTCTCCGGGCCCTCGCATCCCTCCCGAGCCGGCTTTGCCTTCCCTCCCTCTGCCCCTGCCTGTTGGCTAGGCCACGCTGCGCCCAGGCCTGAGCACTTGCAAGAGTGCCCTGAGGCCACCTGGTTGTCATCTGAGCCTTGGGAGTTGTTTTCTTCTAAGGCAGATTTCTCAGTTAGATCCAGAAGTTCTGCTGGGATCTGTTACTTTCCACGTCACACCTCACCGAGTGTGGCAGTCTTTCAGGCTGCCACTTTGCCGCAAAGAGGAAGTTGACTTCCTTAAGAAGCTTGGCATTTACAAAACAGTGTGTCCCGGCTGCATCGGGGTCAGTGTGGGATCTCGTGACCCCCAGCCTTGGCCTTGGCTGGCTCCTGAGGGAAAGCACTCCCAGTGTTCTCCCTGCAGGAACGTTCCCAGGTTCCACGACGTTGGATGTGGAATCTCACATCTCACAACTTACCTGTTTGAATTTCTGGTGAACAGTTAGGAGCCCTATGTTAACAACGAATTCCAAACAGGAGGTGGAGAATTAGGCTGTGAAGAAAGAGGAGGTGAGAAGAACCTGGATTTGTTGCATCTCAGGCGAGAACATGGAGGAGGAGCCTGGGTGTGGGAAGAGATGGTGCCAGTGCCTGCTTCCTGCTTCTACCGAAACCAGACATGCAATGTGGACTGAGGCTGGAGGCCCAGGGACTGGCGGGGACAGTCAAGAAAGACCTTCCAGCCTCAAAGCAAAGACAAAGGAAGCGCCTCCATGCATTTTCTGTGGCTCTAAGGGAACACCTGGCACACTTGGTACTTAAGGGGGAAAGACGTTTACTCTGGCTCCCTGTCCTGGAGGCTGGAAGTTCAAGATCGTGCTGCAGCTCTGTCTAGGACATCTGACGTTTCAGCTCCTGCCTCTGGAGAAAGACGTGTGCTGGACCTCTGATGTCTCAGCTCATGGCTGGAAGTGGACAGGCAGGGCAGGTGCAGAGGAGATGCAGCCTGGGGGACCTTGCTTTGTAGCAACAGTGGTTAATTCAGTCCTGTGAGAGCAAGGACTTAGGAGGCATCAGTCTGTTCATGAGGGCTGCTCCACATTGCCCAGGCTGTTACATCAGGACCGCGTGCAGCATGAGTTTTGGTGACAACAGGCCGTATTCAGACCACAGCTGGGGGGCTCATCACAACCTGCAAGGGTGCCTAACAGCAGGCAGGAGAAGGAGCCTTCTCTTCCTGCTCCTCTCATGCCTTGCCCAAGGGTGCCTCCCACCCACGTCGGAGCACAACCAGGACTAGCATCAGCTTCATCCCCAGAGGTGACCAATGAAACTGGCCAAGCCCTGGAGGGACCACACTATCCCCTGCAAGTCTGAGCAGTCGCTTCTTTGGTTCTTGTCTGTAGCTTCTGGAGAGAGGTGTCCAGAGCTGGCCCTAGGTCATTCATTCCACAACCCCCTACTGTAGAAAGGCTTCTCCATGAACTCCCAGAGGGTGATGTGGCCCAGCCTCCATCTGCCTCCGTAAAGGTCTGGTTACCTGCGGTGGGAAGGGCCTGGACGCTTTGCTCAGAGGGGTGATGGGACAGAGGGCGTTTGGTGCTGACCCTGTGAACACCTGCTGGTGGTTGGAAGAACTCAGAAGGGAAGTCAGCCCTGCTTGGCTGGTTATGGGCACCTGAGCCTGCAGCATCCCAGTGCTCCTGGGGTCTCTAAGTTAGGGTGAGAGGGAGGAGACCACAGCACCCTGTCCCCATCTTTTATGGGCAGTGTGAGCCCCGTGCGATGCCAGGAGAGAAACTGCTGGGAGAGTTTAAGAACCGTCAGCGTTTTACCTGCACCCCTGCCTCCCCTCCTCTTGCTCTGCTGCCCCCCCAGGTGCACCCTGTCTGAACCACACAGATGCCAGAGGGGCAGGAGAGAGCCCTCCCCGGGCTGCCACCTGGCGTCACACCCACTAGTTTCTAATCCTGCGTCTCCTGCTGCAGGCTGCTGGATCATTCCAACGAAGGGTTCACAAACTGGGAGTTCATGACCGTCCACTGCTGGGGAGAAAAGGCTGATGGGGAATGGACCTTGGAGATCCAAGACATGCCGTCCCAGGTCCGCAACCCGGAGAAGCAAGGTCAGTGGTCCCGGGGACTCCACGCGGCCTTTGATATTCCAACCCTTCCCACTCTGCCACTTTGTTTGCAGCATCTCTGGTAAGTCTTTGTTTTGTTTTATGGAAGTAGAATGGATACAGAGTTCACCATTGCCATGATTTTAAACTGTACAGTCCTGTGGCTTTTGGTGTAGTCGCAGTGTCCTGAACGTTTTCATCCCCGGCAGTGAGACCCCACACCCATGACACAATCACAGCCCTGTGCCTGCCCCCTCCCAGCCCCTGGACTACCTCTTGTCTCTACCGTTTGTCTGTTTGGGACATTGTACTTGATGGGCCTGCTTCTTTCCTTGGCACGGTGTTTCGCAGATCAGCCGTGGAGCAGCCGTCAGCCCTGTGACTGTGGTAGCCTCACAGTCTCTGTTGCCTGGGTAGACCATGGCATGTCGTCTGTGCTTTGTCTGTTGGCGGACGTCGGGGTTGGTCGTGCCTGTTAGCTGTCTGGACTGGTACTTATGTGGAGGTGCATACACGTGTTTTTGGGTAAACATCTGCTTTCACTTCCCGTGGTGCCTAGGGAATGGAGGGGCGGGCTCCTGTGGTCACTCTAACATTGGAGCAGCAGTCTGACTGCGGCAGCTGTGCTGTCTTCATTCCCGTGAGCAGTGGGTGGGCACTCCTGCCCGCCAGGTCCTCGCGGACGCGCCTTGCTGTCTGAGGGTTTCTGAGTACTGTTGCTGCTGCAGCCGAGGTAGTGGGTTTGCAGTGGTATTTGTGCTTTGATTCGCGTTTTCCTGATGGGTGATGCGGAGCGTCTTCCCATGTGCTTGTTACTCGTGTGTCTTCTTTGGAGAGAGGTCAGTGCAAATGTTCTGCCAGTTGTAAAATTAGATCATTTTGGGGCCGCCACTGTGGCATAGCAGGTAAAGCCACCACCCGCAGTGGGCGCTGGTTCGAGACCTGGCTGCTCCACTTCCCATCCAGCTCTCAGCGATGGCCTGGAAAAGCAGTAGAAGATGGCCCACATGCTTGGCCCCCTGCTCCCACATGGGAGACCCAGAGGAGGCTTCTGGCTCCTGGCTTTGGATCGGCACAGCTCCGGCCATTGGGGCCAGTTGGGGAATGAACAACAGGTGGAGGACCTCTCTCTTCTCTCTCTCTCTCTCTCTCCCTGCCTCCTCTTTCTGTATAACTCTTTCAAATAAATAAATAAATCTTAAAAAAAAATTAGGGCTGGCACCATGGCTCACTTGGCTAATCCTTCGCCTGCGGCGCCGGCACCCCGGGTTCTAGTCCTGGTTGGGGTGCCAGGTTCTAGTCCCGGTTGCTGCTCTTCCAGTCCAGCTCTCTGCTGTGGCCCAGGAAGGCAGTGGAGGATGGCCCAAGTACTTGAGTCCCTGCACCTGCATGGGAGACCAGGAGAAGCATCGGCTCCTGGCTTTGGATCGGCACAGCGCCAGCCGTGGCAGCCATTTGGAGGGTGAACCAACGGAAGGAAGACCTTTCTCTCTGTCTCTCTCTCACTGTCAATAACTCCACCTGCAAATAATAAAAAAAAAAAATTAGGTCTTTCTTTGTTGTTGAGCTGTAAGAGTACTTACCAGTTGTGTAAGTTTTTCTCACAAATTCCTGTTTTTGTTTGTGGATTTCTGCTTTCACTTTCATGCTGGTACCCTCCGTTGCACAAAAGTTTTTAGTTTTATCTTTTCTGTTGTTGCTGCTCGTGTTTTTGGGGTAAAATTTAAGAAACCATTGCTAGCCCAAGACCACAGAGATTCGCTCCTGCGTTTCCTTCTAAGAATGTATTAGTTTTAGCTCTTCTCCTCAGGTCTTTGATGCGGTTTTGAATTCACTTCCATACATGTGTGAGGTAAAGGTTCAAGTTCACTCTCACACAAAGCGGCTGAGTCACCCCAGCACCACCTTCCGGAGGACCGCTCTTCCCCTCGGGTGACCTTCGTGCCCTCTGGGAAATGAGCAGCCTTGGGTCCCAGTTGTGTTCCGGCATCTGTGTCTGTCCTTTGGCTGATACCACAGTGCTTTTGATTGCGGTAGCTTTACAGTAAATTCTGAAATCAGAAAGTTGCATCCTCAAACTTTGTTCTGGTTCAAGATTATTTTGGCTATTCTAGGTCCCTTACAAATTGACGCCTTTCAGGATAAACTTGCGTATTTCTTATTAAAGAGAAAAAGTAGTTGAAACGTTGGTGGAGACTAAATCTGTAGATGCGGGAATATTGCCATCTTAACAAAATCGAGTTTTCTAATTCGTGGCCACGGGATTCCTTCCCATTTAACAACGATTCTTTAGCGTGCAGTCCTTTGCCTCCGTGGTTAGTTGTTCCTGAGTGTGCTCATTTGGTGGTTACTGTAAGTGGAATAGTTTTCAGATTGTGTATCTCTCAGGTAATTCTTGCCCCTTGCCTGCTGTGGACAGGCACTGGTGGTGGCGATGCAACCAGGAAAGGAAACCAGAATAATCATCACTTCGTATCCTTTGGCAGCCCCCAGAGGTCGGTCCACCACCCCCACCCCTACCCCCGCCCCGTGGGCTCATAGGAAAGGGCACAGACCATGCTTGCGTCTTGCTTTCCCACGGAGGAGTCTCCCCAGGGTTTGCTCCCCCTGGGTGTTACCCACCACAGGGCCTTTGCATCTGCTTCTCCCAGGCACATTAGCAGGGAGCTGGATCAGAAAAGGGGCAGCCGGGACTCGAACCGGTGCCCATATGGGATGCCTGCAGTGTAGGTGACGGTTTAACCTGCTGTGCCACAGCTCCGACCCCTGGAAGAGACAACTGAGTAAGGGTCAAAGATGAGGGAGCGAGCAGCCATGCAGACACCTGGAGAAAGGACAGAGGGCTCCGCAAGCGCAGAGGCCCTGGGGCAGCAGCCTACTGGTGCGCTCCTGGCAGAAGATGAAGGCCCGCAAGGCTGCACAGCAGAGAAGGTCATTCGTGGAAGGAACGTGGGCCGGATCACACAGGGTTTGTGGGCCGTTGCGAGGGCTTGGTGGGACTGATTTTCAGCAGAGAAGAGGATCTGCTCTTCTGTATTAGCAGGCTCCCTGACAGCTTGGCTGGAGTCGCATGGAGTAGGGTGGGGAAGGGACAGGGCGGGGAGCATAGCCAGCCAGCCGTCACTGCGGTGAGCTGTGAGCACTGGAGGTGTGAGGAGCCGTCAGGTTCCGAAAGCAGCGTCGAGAACTACTGACACGTCAGACGTGGGCCGTGAGAGGAGCCGGGCGTCGACCATTCTGGAGCTTTTGTCTGTGCAACCAAAGAACATGGTCACAGTTTCCTGGGCGTGTGACTGCAAGTGGAGCAGGGGCTGGAAAGATCAGGGGCATGGTCCCAGTGGGTTCAGTTGGAGAGGCTGTGACAAGTCCAGGTAGCGACAAGTCCACCTAGAGTCCAGTGGAGGGCTGGGCTAGGAATACACACCAAGCGGGTCCTTATCCAGGGCAAAGGGGCCATGGGAGACCCATTTACATAACAACGACAAACAGTGTTTGGAGCCTAGACAGCCAGCTTGGGGGTTGTAGTGTGCACAGCACAGAATTGCGTCCCTTGCACACCTGTGCACCTGCCCACCCTCTGCTGCCTAGCCAGGTGCTGCTGCGTCAGCTCCCTGCTTCCTGCCTGCACAGCATCTCTGGCTTTTGTTGCTGCCAGATTGCCATGGAGCCTGGTCTTCTGGCGCTGGCTGTGCCCTGGGGCCTCCTGCTGCTGGCTCATGTAGGTGTGGCGTAGATGCTGGCAAGGGCATTGGCACAGTGGGAACTGTCCACCAGCACCACATGGCCGGAGGCTCAGTTTGCTGCAGAGGACGTGGAGTTGGAACAGGGAGACTTCCTGGGCGTGGCCCAGATGAAGTCCCTTCCTGAGCAGCCTCTGTCCTCAGGCACAGCCGGAAGCGGGGTCTTTGTAGAAAGCTGATGGGAGCAGAATAAACCCCGTGCAACCTGCTAGCTCTGACTTCTGCGGCCGACTGGACCTTGGGGGTGGGGACACAGGCCCCGGTGCCCTCTCGGAGCCTGCACGTCCCTGCAGTGGTCTCGGGGTCATTTCATTCATCGCAAGTTTTATCCTGCAGAGAGCTGTGCACGCCTGAGCAAGGGCGGCCCAGTGCCCTGCCCCTGTTGAGGCCCAGTGAGTGCATCCTTCCGTGTGTCCCTGGGGAGAGCTGCCTTTTTCTGGGCCAGCTCAGCCCCCCAGGCACTGGTGCGTCCTCGGGAACACAGCCGGGGTCAACCGTGGTTCCATCCGCATCTCCAAGTCCCCCTGGGGCACTGCAGTTGCAGCCAAGTCTCCCCAGTGCACTGTGCCCAGATGTGCTGGGGCCTTCCGCACTGCAGGCCAGGGCAGGGCTTCCGGCCGAGGCAGCCTGAGGGACAGGGCTGTCCCGCGGAGGGCCTTGCTTGCCCACAGGTCGCCCAGGGCAGGGGACGTTGAGACATTGGCGGGGAGTCTGCGCTCTGGAAATGGCCGTGGTGCCAGGAAGTGTCGCGGAGCGGGTGAGACTCAGGATGCTTGGGTGAAAGGTGCTCTAAGGACCAAGTACTGGGCACCCACTCAGAGCCCACTGAGGCGCTGGCTGCGCTGTCCTGGTGCAGTCACTGGTCAGCCAGTGACTGAGTGGCCGAGAGCACCCCGAGAGGCCACGCTGGGGA
Source organism: Oryctolagus cuniculus (assembly GCF_051225735.1). NCBI lineage: Eukaryota > Metazoa > Chordata > Mammalia > Lagomorpha > Leporidae > Oryctolagus > Oryctolagus cuniculus. The sequence continues at coordinate 10,551,566 of NC_142878.1, read as the reverse complement.
GGTGAGACAGCTTCCTGCAGGGGTCTAGAACTGGCCTTTGGGCTGAGAGGGGACCTGAGCTCCAAGTGCACATTGTTCTACTGGGGAGTGGGGGTGGGGTGTGGTGATGCTGAGGGAAGGGCAGGCTGTGCAATGTCCAGGTCAGCCCCGGGGTGCCTGCTGGGCACCCAGGCTAGGAAGGGTCACTCAGCTCTGCATCGCTGCAGATGGTCAGCAGAGACAGCAAACTCATCAAGAGGTCCTTTTGGGCTGATGGTGCCGTGGGTCAAGGTCTTGGAGCCTCGTGGGGTGCAGGCCACCCTGCTGCTAGCAGAGCCATGACAGTGCCCTACATCCCACCACAGGGGGCGGAGCGCATGTCTGTGTGGTTGCCCCCGCTCGCTATGAAGCCACCACGGTTCTATCCTGGGGGCTCCACCCTAATGACCACATCTCATCGCTTGCCAAGGGCCCCGCCTCTGAACACCACCCTCCTGATGCCATGAACAGGAGACTTGGGAGACCAAACTGCTGCCTGGCTTTGAGGGACAGATCATACTGAGACCTCAGCAGATGGCGACTCCAAATAACACCAGATTCCAGAGCCTGGATTCTGGAGCCCAGGAGAAATGCAGGCCTCGTCGGCATTGCCTGCCCAGCTGGCCTGAGGTGAGCACTGATCCGAAACAGGCGTGGTCTCTGGCCTCCTGGTTGTGTGGTCAGGGCAGCCTGTGAGTGTGAGGGCCCCTCTATGTTCCGAAGACACAGGCACCGTGCGCAGAAGGGCAGTGCCAGTCCTAGGATGCCAAGAGCCCGTTCCTGCCGTGAGCGGCTTCATTTCTGTGCTGTTCGTTTCGGTCTCGCTCAAGTCTCTGCAACTTAAGTGCTTAGAAAAAAAGGAAAAGAAAAACCCCTCTGTTTGATGGTGTGCTGTGTGAAAGTGGTTGAAAATCCCAAAGGAGGCCTGGGGATTATTAAGTAATTAAGTGATCTGAGTGATAGGCTGGCTTCAGTAATACCCAGTGCCTGTCAGACTGAACTGGAACTTGACTTCTGTAATTAGTTTTAAAACCATTTTCTAGAGCTGAGTAGCAGCTTAGTCATTCACTCTCCCTCTCAGTTCCTAGGCCAAGGGAAGGGTGTGTCTGTTCCCAGGCTCACGCTCCTCTGGGAGGCGATTCTGGAATGAAAGCAGGTGCAGGTCCCGCTCTGCATCCCTGCTGCGTGTGCAGTTGCTTTTTGTTCATCGTTCCCACCTTCATCCGTTCCACACCTCTGTGGAGCTCTGCTCAGCACTGGGTCTGTGAGCCCTAGGAGCACGCCCAGGGCAAGGCCTGTGCAGTCTGACTTTGTGCAGAGTGGGGGAGGGGGAGCCGAGCCCACCCGGCAGCTGTCGCCATGCGAGCCCGCAAGGCCGGGCAGCAGTGGAGGCAGTGGGCTGAGGTCCCCGCCTGCAGAACGCGTCCCGGGGAAGTTTGGCTGCACAGCAGAGCGTCCCCATCCGGGTGCCCAGAAAGTCGCAGTTTGATACTGAGTGCAGGAAGCTTCACTTGTCCGCAGACACGTGCTTCAGGACCAGACAGGCCTGGGGCTGAAGCTGCTGGCCTCCCTCCGCTTTTCAGGGAAGAGGGCAAATTAGTCAAAGGAACAAGACTGGGTTAGACTGATGTTTGGTGCTTGTGTGTTTCCTTAGGCATGGATAGAATCTTCTCTCTTTATTGTAAATCAGGACAGCAGGTGGTAAGGAATGAGGTTGTTGCACACTGTAGTGTCTTGGATTTGCCTTAAAATACTCCAGGGGCGTGGGGATGGAGGATGGAGAGGGGGTAGAGGAAGCGAGATTGGAAAATGCGGCTGTTGTCAGGGCAGTGTGGTGGGGATGTGGAGTCGGTGTGCTCTTTCTTCCGTTTTGTATTGGAGAATGTCCTTGATGAAGTTTGCTAAAGCCCCAGGTTTGGGGAGTGTTTCTTCCACGGTGGTCGGAAGGAAGGTCTGTCAGAGAGACTGAGACAGCACAGTCGATTGAATAGCATAAAGAGGGGTTGCTCTGTGTCAGCTGCGAGGGGGAAAATTGTCCTCGACTCTCCATGTGTGTGTGAGAAAAACACTCCGTGTGCCTGGAGAACTAGTTTCATTTCTTTATGTTTGGACTTTCTCACTCACAGGAAGTCAGTTGGAAATCTGTCTAGGAGTAAGGCAGGGTCCCACACTGTGTACGTGTGTGTGTGTGACGGGTCTGTATGTGTGTGTGTATATGCAGATATATACACATGTGTGTATATGTGGATATGTATATGTGTGCACACGTGTGTATGTTGGATATGCATACATGTTTGTATATGTGGACATGTACACGTGTGTATGGATATGTATACATGTGTGGATTTGTATATGTGTGTATATGTACACATGTGTGGATATATGTGTGTATATGATGTGTACGTGTGTGCGCATGTGTGATATGCATACATGTGGGTGTGTACATGTGTATGTGTGTGGATATGTATGCATGTGTATATGTGGATATGTACATCGTTAGCTCTTTGTTACTGCTATGAAATACTTGAGACAAGCTGCTTAGGAAGGCAAGAGTGTCTTGTTTGTGCTCAGTCCGCTCATCTGACGCCTGGTGGTGGCCGTCTTGCTGGCAGAGTCCTGAGGCAGCCCAGGACAGAGTGCACGGGGCTGTCTGCCTATGTCTCTGATAAATCCACCACGATTTGGTCATGGGGACCCCACTGGAACAGCCTAACCCAATCCAGTCACCTCCCAGGGTCCCACCTCGGATACCACAGGTGGGTCCTGTTCTACCCTCTCATGCCATTAACAGCAAACAAACCTTAACACCTAGGCCTTTGGGGGAACTAACCACAGCAGTGTGGGGTGCGGGTGGCACACACATGTACGTGCAGGTGTGTGTGTTTGTGACTGTGTGCATACATGTACCATGGGTGTGCACGCATGTACGCATTATGTAATACTCTAGCCCAGCAGGCTGCCTTCTCTCAGGCCCGCATGTGGCAACACAGCAGTCCTTACTTGAATTCTCCATTTCCAGTGCAGCCTTTCAGATTGGTGGGGAAGAAGCAAGTGTGGCGCAGAAGCCATTGACCACTGGCCAGCCGCAGGGGAAGGAAGTAATTATCTTGATAGATGCTCCCACATAAAATTAGAAACTTTTGTTTGGCAAAACAAAAATGGCAAAAACCATAAAATTAAAATTAGAAACATATTTATAAAATACTTTAAGGGCAGGCATTTGGTGTAGTAGTTAAGAAGCCACTTAAAATCCCGGTGTCCTCCATCAGTGTCGTGGTTTGAGCCCTGGCTCTGCCCCTGATTCCAGCGTCCTGCTCGCGCTCCCCCTGGGAGGCAGAAGGTTATGGCTCCAGTACTTGGTCCCTGCCACTGCTACCCCCCTGGATTGAGTTCCGGGCTCCTGGCTTTGGCCCTGCCTGGCCCTGCCTGTTGGGCGTGTGGGGAGTGAACCAGCAGACAAGAGCTCCCTCCTTCTCCATGTCTATCTCTTCCTTTCAAACAAATTTAACTGGTTAGAATATTCTGGACAAACCTGAGTAGTTCATAGATGACCTTTTCCACTTCTGCCCAGCCCAGGGGTTGGCAGACTTTCTGTAAAGGGCCAGATAGGAACTGTATTAGGTTTTCTGTTCTCTGACAGCTGCTCACCTCTGTCACTATGGCACCAAAACAGGTCCCAAGAACACGTACAGAGTGGTGTGCTGTGTCCAACATGACTTACAGACTGATGGCAGCTTTGTGGCCATAGTGGCCTCCTGCTCCACCCCTGTTACAAGTGGGAGTTCAGCTTAGCACCATTTCTTAGTAATTACGGTGCCTGTGTATTTGGGTGTGATTTGAGGTAGTCCATCCCCTGTTCCTGTTCATAGACCCATGTTGTCCTAACCAGCGTTCTGGAGGGAAATTATGTCCATGTCCATGTCCATGTGCAAACAGATGGATGTCATGTGACTTCATTATAAATTGACTGATATAAGTAGTGTGTAGTGTATAATTCACAATCAAATATGCCTACTCGTTTTGTAAATTCTGTATAGCCAGTTGATTCTCATACTTTCATTGGCTTTACCAAACTCTAGTACCCATAGCCAATCTCTAGTTGCAATTCTTGACCCCGGGTAAAGATTGGTTGACGTTTTTTGTCAGAAAAACAACAAAGATGTGTAAGGAGCTCCCTTTGTTCACCAGAGATGTGAGCAACTTCTTTGCTGAACTGGACGTGAGTTTTCAAACGCAGGGAGACCGCTTCCTCCACTTTCTATGCTGTTCACAGACCACGGCTGCAGATGCCACATGCTGTGGAGTTTAATCTGCGCTGTTAACATGTTCTTCATTGCCTTCTAAGTCCAGAAGATCAACAATAAATCAAGTCCTTATTTGTGGCATTTGTCAATTTCCACATGTTGATGTCCCAGCATGGCTGATTCCAAGTGTGAAAACATAAATAAGGCACGTTAAAATTTAAAATTTATTTCAGCAAACAGCTGTTCGTGGATTGGGCAGCACCAGACCACGGCGTCTCAACACTGGAGGTAGAAGGGAAAGCTTTTACAGGATAGTAAAGCAGTCATTTGGTTAAAGTTTGGGCAGTTGCCTTATTTCAACTATCTTGGAAAGAAGTTTAAGACAATAAAATTAATGCCCAGTTGACTGCCTGTGATTAGTTTTACTTATGTTTTGTTTTCTTTTAAATTAACCACTTAAAGGAAATGAGTCTGAATTGGTTTTTGGTTTGCTTATATAGGAAAACTGGGTGTTAGAGACACCTCAGTGTAGTGACTTCCCACTTAGTTACTTTAATATGAGTTTCCAACATGACCTCACTGAAAGCAGAGTTGCAAAGAAGTACCTGGTGGCCACCGTAGATAGCGCTTCCACTGCACAGACAGGGTAGGTGCTCGTCAGTCCCTAAAGCGCAGATAACGGCAGCAATTCCTAAAGTAGCGAGGACAGGGTTGGTTTTTTATTATTATTATTATTTATATTTATTCATTTGAGAGTTACACAGAGAGAGAAGGAGAGGCAGAGAGAGAGAGGTCTTCCATCCGCTGGTTCACTCCTCAATTGGCTGCAACAGCCGGAGCTGTGCAGATCTGAAGCCAGGAGCTTCTTCTGGGTCTCCCACGTGGGTGCAGGGGCCCAAGGACTTGGGCCATCCTCCAGTGCTTTCCTAGGCCAAAACAGAGAGCTGAATCGGAAATGGAGCAGCCAGGACTCCCATATGGGATGCCGGCACTGCAGACGGCAGCTTTACCCGCTATGCCACAGTGCCGGCCCCAGGACAGGGTTTTTTTTTTTTTTTTTTTTTAATGTACTTGTTACCTTTGTTTTCAATATAACATGTTTAATTCTGAGCTTATAGTATTTAATTTTAAGTAACTATTGTATTGAACATCGAGGTCACAGAGTTCCTGAAGATGTCAGTGCTCGGTTCTTACATGCGACTGAGCAGCCCCAGCACAGTCGTGCAGAATGAGACGTGCACAGGGATTGGACGGGCTGTCGGGAGCAGTGTCCTCTGGGGGCCTTTCAGTGTGTGGTGGAGCTCAGTCTCTGTACCCTTGATCCCCGCCAAGGACCAGGTGCTCTCCTCTCGTTGGTTGGTTTCTTTCCAGGGCCCACTCAGAGGATTGGAGGTCTCATTGCCATGGGTTTAGCTGCTTCTTTAATAAATCAAGCTGTTTTCCCTACTAAATCTTGCTAATCAGTGAACAGTCATCGTTTGAATTCTCAACATGCCAAAGAGTCAAGGGAAGCAATTAAAGCAACAGTTGGTATTAAAAATCTCGTCCACGGGCACACAGCTTCTTTATTGCCAGCGTTTCTCCCCGTGTCCGATGCCTGCAGAGCTTTGTGCCGCGTTGTGACCTTACTACATACTGAGTATCTACAGGTCACTACAGCACATGCAAGGACAGTTGATAAAGAAATACAAAAGCCAGCAAGCAAAAGTTAGCTAACCTCTGTGCTAATTAGAGAAAATAGAAATGAAGGTTCAGGACGGTGGGTATCCGGGTAGCAAGCCTACAAACAGAAGCTCTGGGGACCCCAAAATGAACAGGAGCGCATGCATGGCATTCTGCGCTTGGCTGTGTTTGGGGAGGGGGGTCCCCCACCGGCCGCACTGCTTCCTGTCTGGCGGGTCTTGTGAGGACGGGTCACTCCCTCCTAAGCATGCTGTGACCACCTTGCCGAGGGAACCGTTTCTAACGTGACTTGTCCTAGGTGGTCATGGAAGCTTCGGTCCCTGTGTGTCCCCTCTTCCTGCCTGCTACCAGGACAGGCTTTCCCACAGCCCTTAAGGCCTGGTCTGTTTGCCTTGTGGGAAAGTTCTAGCCCAGAGATGCCCTTTGAGGAAGCTGAAACTGGCAGTGACTTCTGGAGAACCCAGCAATTTGGCATGGCGCAGTCCAGGGGTGTGCGTGGAAGGCGGCTGTGTTGCCTTCCTGCCAGCTGGCCCAGGGGAAAACTCTTCCCAGTCTTGAACTCCACAGGTGCGTTTCTCTGAGTCCTGTCTTCTTACACCACGCTTTTTCCAGGCAAGCCAAACAAAACCTTGCTAACCAATGGCTTTGTTTCGAAACCGCCGCAAGGAGATAGCAAGCCGCAGATTGCATTGGCTGCTCAGGGCCTGTGCACCGGGCACACTCCCCAGCATCAGAGCCATTAAAGAGGTTCCCACACATCTTGGCTTTCCTTGGAGCTCAGCCCGGTACTCCCAACTCCACCTCTTCACTTCCGTGGCGTCGCGTTTTTGGTTCGCTCCTTCCCACGAACCTGAAAGTCAAAGCAGGGGCGAGATCAAAGAGGCCCGGTCAGAACTGTTAGGCTTTTGCCAAAACTTGCCGAGGAAACTGGGGCAGCACAGAGAAGCCATGAAGACCAAGCCTGACCCACGTTCTGGTCAGCTTGAATGAGCCAGCAGGTGGCTGGCGGATGGGAAACCAGGCTGTGACGTGCACGGGAGTCGCCACCCTGGGCCTGGGCCTTGAGAACCTGTCTGCGGTGATCCCGCAGCATCTGCTGGTCTGGTCACCTCTCTCTCAGCCTCCCTTTCTTTGTGTGCTGGGTGGAGATGGTGTAATCCACTACCCTGGGCCTGCGTGAGGTTCAGGTGCAGGAGAGTCTACGCGCACAGTCGCTGTCTTTTCCCATGTCCAAAGCTGCAGTAACCATCTCTTGACAGCAGGTTTCCGTGGCATCCAGTCCACGTGTCAGTTAAGCACTGCATCCCGCAGCTGTGCCGCGCGTCTCCGGACGGCGCTGCGCCCGCTCGAGTGGACTACTGCGGAAGGGGAAGCGGGTTCTTTTCAGACCTTGGCGGCAGTCTGCTTCATCCCTTGCAGCACCTATGACTGACCAGTCCATAAGTGCCACGCTGGACCCGGGCCTTGCCTCCTGCCCCCTGGCGAGCTCTGGCCCGAGCTGCTTCTCTCCTCCCCTGGCCTCCTGCAGGTGAAGGCTGGGCTCTGACATGGCTGCCCCCCCCCCCACCCCCCAGGTAAGACCTGCAATGGCTCCACGGGGTCTGTCTATGGCTTTTCTCCTCACTCCCAGGTGAGCCTTGGCACCTGTCTTCCCTGGTGCATAGCTCCTTGGAGGGGGCAGGTGACATAACCCAGGTTAGCCCAGCGAGAGGCAGGAGCCAGACTCCCAGCAGCCAGTCTGAGGTGCGATGGCGCCGCAGGGCCATTTGGAGGACGTCACCTCTTGGGTTAAGCTGGGGCCAGTTAGGAACACACACCTTCTCACGGCCTCTCCGCTTCCCTCCCTGCCCAGCCTGGCTCCGCTTGTTGCCCTGGGATTGCACCTCCCAGGAAAGCCTCCGTCCATCCGGGAGCCTGGCTGCAGACTGCTTCCTGGGGAAGCCAAGTGTGAGCTTCGCACTGCAGGGGGGTAGGTGATGAAAGGCATCCTGTGGAGAGCGAGGCTGTGTGCTTCTGTGTCACCTGTGCAGGTCGGGCTGGGTCTCTTGTCCCTCTCTCCCCAGAGCCCAGAGCTCAGCACCTGCTTAATCAGTAGTTGTTGAAGGACTGCGTAAATGAACGTGCGCACAAGCATGAGCCTGGTTGAAAATCAAGAGCTCATATGACTTTAATCAGCTCTAATTTCAGCTATGTGTACTCAGCAAAATGTTTAATAATCAGATAAAAGGGGAAGAAATTGGCCTCTCCTGTGTGACTGTTTATCCCCTTTTTCCCCTCATAAAGTGGTCCATGAGTTCGGTGACTCCTTCATGTCTTTTTCCTAGGAGCATAACTGTTCTCATTTTACTGCAAGTTTTATGGACCTCTGTTTTATTGACATCTGTTCTGCGCTAATCTTCATTTCCAGATCAGAGCTGAGATTTCGCAGTGTGCCCTCAATGGCTCAATCCATCTTGTGGCTGATGCTGGGAAGGAAGACAGGTTTAGCGTACAGGCCTTCTGGGCAGACTTTAATGTTTGTCACTGAACTCTTCATTTCTGAAAATGCGATCACGGACAGAATGCCATTCCCGCTCCCATGGAAACAGTGGGGAGGAACCGGTAGTTGCCAGACAGCCCCCATGCCGTGGTGGTCCAAAAATTCCATTTTTAACCCAATTTGCATTAATGTTATAGTCAGTCTCTTTGCCTCCCTTTTACTTTGAAAGTATTTGAAAATTGGAAAGCATTCTATGTCACTCATGAATCAAAGGAAGAAAATCATAATTCATATTAGAAAATATTTTGACCAGGATGATAATGAAAATATTACATGTCTAAGCAAAGAGAATGCAGCTAAAGTCGTGGTGAGAGAAATTTCATGACCCTCACTGCACATACTAGAAAAGAGGAAAGACTCAGTGCCCCAAGCATCCAACTTACAATGTTGTAAAAAGACCAACAAATAAACCCAAAGAATGCAGGAAGAAGAATTTTTAAGATAGCAGAAGGTAATGAAATAGAAAATAAACATACAAGTATATAGAAAAACATCTGCAAAGTTGATTTTTTTGAAGAAACAGATAAAACTGATAAACCTCTAGGAAGACCAATTAAGGGAAAAACTAAAGAGCACTATATGATTCCAGAAATGAGCTGGGGAATATTAGTGTAGATCCTGCAAATGTTGACATTATTGTGCGGCTACTGTAAACAACTTTGTAACAAAAACAAAAGCAATAGAGGCTGGCACTGTGGTGTGGTAGGCTAAGCTTCTGCCCACAGCACTGACGTCCCATGTGGGTGCTGGTTCTTGTCCCGGCTGCTCCTCTTCCAATCCAGCTCCCTGCTAATGGCCTGGGAAAGCAGTGGAAGGGGGTCCAAGTGCTTGGGTGGGAGACTCAAGGAAGCTCCTGGCTTTGGATTGGCCCAGCTCTGCTGTAGTGGCCATTTGGGGAGTGAACTAACAAATGGAAGACCTTTCTCTCTGTCTCTCCCTCTCTCTGTGACTCTGCCTCTCAAATTAAAAAAAAAAAAATCTGAAATCTTAAAGTGAGATCAACAAATTCCAAGAAAAATGTAACCATTTAAAATTGATGTAGTTGAAATGTTGAAATAAAAATTATAATGGTCCAATTAATGAAATTGGTTCTATGATTTAAAAGAAAATTCAGTGCCAGGTAGATTCACTGGCAGATGCTAAGCTCTCAAGTGGATGAAGTAGTGGCAGTGTTGCATAGACGTTCTGGACAACAGAAAGAGACACAGTCCCAGCTGGTCCAGTGAAGCCAGTACGTCCTTGGGACCAAATCCCAACAACACGCTCTGAGAATGGAGAATTTGCAACATCTCACTCAAGAACATAACTAGGAAAACTCTTGAGCCCAGTGTCAACAAACTCAATCCGACATTGTTACGAAAAAGATAATATACTCTGTTCCTCTTTCCCTAACTTATTTGGGTTAATTAAATATTTTTTAAAGATTTATTTACTTATTTGAAAGTCAGAGTTACACAGAGAGAGGAGAGGCAGAGAGAAAGAAAGAGGTCTTCCATCTGCTGGTTCACTCCCCAGATGGCCGCAATGGCCAGAGCTGCGCCGATCTGAAGCCAGGAACCAGCAGCTTCTTCTGGGTCTCCCATGCGGGTGCAGGGGCCCAAAGACTTGGGCCATCTTCTACTGCTTTCCCAGGCCATAGCAGAGAGCTGGATTGGAAGTGGAATAGCTGGGTCTTGAACTGGTGCCCATATGGGATGCCGGCGCTTCAGGCCAGGGCATTAACCCACTGCGCCACAGTGCCAGCCCTGGGTCAATTAAATATTTTTTAGTATTCCATTTTATTTCCTCTTTTGCTTTTTTAGCCATACTTTGGTTGGTCCAGGAATTTCAGTAGGCATCCTTAATCGAGTACAGTTTACTGAGAAGTCGTTGTAGTGATTTGACACTTGACAAAGGTGAGAGACTAGTAATAGGGTGACTTTCAACCTCCCGTCTCCAGTCTCCCTCCCTCCTCCTTCCTTGCTTGGTGCTGTGGCGGTGGTGTGTGTTTTTGTCTGTCTGCTTATTAACTCAGTGCTACAGGGATAGTATCTCTTGCTGTAAGCAGTATTTTGTCTCTTAAGCAAACTGAGCCAAGAGCAAACACCACACCTCTGTGTTATCTACGCATTTATCTTCCTAGCGCTCTTTTTCCTCCTCTGTAGATCTGAATCTTTATCCCGGACCATTTCCCTCCACCTGAAGAACTTCTCTGACCAGTTCTTTTCACGCTCTCTGCTGGTGGCAAATTTGCTCAGCCTTGATTTATTTGAAAATGTCTTAATTTCAACCATTTTTGAATGGTATTTTAAAATTTCAGCACTTCAAAGATACTACATTTTCTTTTGACCTCTTGTTTCAGAAGGGAGGCATTTTACATTTACCATGTAAATATTATTTGTATTGGAACCAACTGGTGTACTGAAACATTGCCTTTCCTGTGTAAGCTATTGAATTTGCTTATGTGAAAGAAAGAAACACACAAAAATGCATTCCTGCTCCAGGAATACACAGAACCTGAAGCCAAAGCTTCTAGTACCTCCCTCCTCAAGAATCGCCAGACATCCGAGTGTTTCCGAGTGTCAATGTGAATCAAACATAGTGCAGAATGAACTCGGAGGCAAAGGGGCAGTTTGTCAGTCAGAGAAAGCCGGGGGGCCTCCAGGAAGAGGAAGTGCTTCTCTGTGAGATGGAGCAGGGCGCTGCAGGTGAGAAAACAGCACAGCAGGTTACGCTGCCGTTTGTAGCGCTGGCATCCCGTGTCAGAATGCTGGTTCAAGTCCCAGCTGCTCCGCGTCTGATCCAGTGCCCTGCTAATGCACCTGGGAAAGCAGTGGAGGACGGGCCGAGTCCCTGGGCTGCTGCCACCCCTGTGGGAGACCCTGATGGGGTTCCAAGCTCCTGACTTGGGCTGGGCCCAGTGCTGGTTTGTGCAGTCAGCCAGCACGTGGAAGGTCTTTGCCTCTCTCTCCCTCTATGTGTCTGACACTCTGTCTTTCAAATAAATAAATGTCTTTTCTAAAAAAAAAAAAACATTGGGAGAGCCAGATAAATGCTTTAAAATTTTAATATGAGGTAAAAAAAAAATATTTAAATTCTACAGACGATTTAGAGGGTAAAGTTGAGGAAATCGCCCAGACAGTGAATAAGGTTGAACAGAAATGCTGAACACTGGCCCAGCAGGAACTGTGGTGAAGAGACCTGGGGTGCGGGAAGATGTGCAGGTGCTGTGGGGCGAGAACCCTGTTCCCCGGCGCTGGGGAGCCTCTTCTGCCCAGGCCCTTTCGGATATCGATGAGTCATTCACAGGCCATACCCAGTTACCAGCCTAAAAATTAGCCCGTGGTTGCCTTGACAGGGCCACCTCGTGGTTCTGCGGGTTTCCCATGGCCCACTGGCCGGACGGTCCCCAGCCCTGGTGTAAGAGAAGGCACTGGCGATGCCTGCAATTGAGAAACTAGATGTGGCTGCGAGCGTGTTTGTCGGTGCGGTGGGAAACGCTGGGCAGGTCAGCTCCCGGTGTTCTAGAAGGCTTGGGGAGCTCTGAGGGAGAGTGAGGCGGAGGACTGCTCTTGGTTATCACCGTGCTGTGGCGTTTGGCTGTTGAGAATGCTCTTTATTTGAAGAATCTGAAAGGCGGCGTCTGGTGTTTCCTGTCTAACCTTACCGATGAGCTTAGAGAAGGATGGTGTGCATTGTTGTACTGGCGAGGTGATCGCGCTTTACTGACTGTCCACAGTGTCCGCGGTTTGGGTTACCCAGTGAGCCTCTGTCTGCAGATGTCACAGGGAAGTGCTGTAGACAGTGGCGTAGGCGCTCAGTGGCACCGCATCGTTGCAGCGGGTGCAGTCACTCCGCGCTTCCCAGCACACGCGCCTCTCTTGGTCCAGCAGATCTGAACTGAACGCACCAGCTGCCCTCAGCCACTTGGTGTGCTTCCCCACAGCACGCTGCGTGTGCTCTTGAGGAACCCGTCTCACCTAACAGTGGCCCCAGAGCCAAGGGTGGTGTCCCTGGTGATCCGGACATGGCGAAGAGAAGCCATACAGAGCTTGCTTTAAGTGAAAAGGTGAAAGGTCTCCCTAAGAGAACAGGAGTTGTGTTCTGAGTTTTCTAAGACCTATGGTGACAAAAAACTGTCCATCAAGTTACAAAGAAGAAGAAAAATTCATGTTTACTGCCACTGGGGTCTTGGAATGCATCGCTTGAGGACAGACAAGGCTACTAGAGTTGTTTCTGTGTTTCACCAAAATAACAGTTGGAGCTAAGGGTTCTTAGATCCTATTCCTGGCACTTGACAGAGCACAGAGACAACTCTGCATGTCTCTCCTACATCTGCTCGAGGGTGCGGGGCATCTGTGTATGTGCACCCCACACGTGTGCACCTGTGCCCTCTGCCTTGTCCTGGTTTCCAGGCCGATTCCTGCATCTCCTTCACCCTCCTCCCTGTGGCTTGCTATGATGTGAACTCGGTGCATTAAAAAAAAAAATAAGAAGGATGATTTGAGAAACGGAGTGACAGAGAGCTTCCATCTGCTGGCTCACTCCCCAAATGCCCGCAACAGCCAGGGCTGGGCCAGGCTAAGTTAGGAGCCGAGAACTCCATCTGGGTCTCCCGCGTGGGTGGCAGGAACCCAAATACTTGAGCCATCATCCAGTGCCTCCCAGGTGCTGTAGCAAGACCCTGGATCAGAAGCACGGAGTAGCTGGGACTCAAGCCAGGCATTCCGGTGTGGGATGCGGGCATCTCAAGTGTTGGCGTACTCTGCACCAAATGCCTTCCTCCGAGTTTTTAATTATGTGTTAAATTTATTGAATAAAAGTTAGTATATGTATTTTATAAATACCATTTTTAGTAAATGCTTTATTGAGATATGATTCACCCTTTTGCAGTGTGACCGTCTGTTTTATAAGTAGATGGAGGCACTCACTTCCCATTCCCTCCACCCAACCTCTGTGTTCAGCTTTGTGACTTGAATGCAGCCCTCAGAGGACCAGGTCCCTGGGCCTCAGCAGGGGAAAGCTGCCACTGGAGTGTTGGCCTGGAATGTGCACCAACCCTGCCTTCCTAGGCCTGCCCTTCTCTTCTGTGTTTCAACTAAACATGTCTTCCTGCATATTTTAAGGGTGGGAGGTGAAGGGAAAGATTAATGAATTCTTCATTGTTAATAACTTCTCCTAAGGACAAGGAAGCCAAGGAATTCCAGAGCATTAGCTCAGAGTCCTTAATCTCGCAAAACCTTTGCCACCCCCCACCACCACCAGATTGGCGTCTGGCTGTCAGTTCCCCTCTTTTTAGGGCTTAGCTCAAAATGCTGGGCAGAGAAAAGCCTTATTATTGCTGGTGCATTCCTGTTGGCAAATTCATCCTTGGTCTTACCTTCCTTTGTGGTCTTTCTTTGAAGACCAGAAATAATCCTGTTTGTTCATTAGGACGTTAACTCACCGAGGGGTGGTATGGATTGAAGCGTGTGAATGATGCCGCCTCCCATGGCATTATGGCAGATTATCCTCCGTGGCGGTCCCCAGGGCTTGGCTGTTGACATCTGCAGGCAGCGTGCCGGCAGTGCCGGCCCAGGATGTTGAAGCAGGTGGATTTGCGGTTCTTTCTTCTCTGGTTTGGGGATCTAATGGCAAGAAAGGCAAAGGATTTGATGTTTAGCATCTTGGAAGCAGCCTCTTGGGAACTGAAGGAGTTGGTGGCACTGGCTGGGTTTTGGTCACGGCAGACTCAGGCAGGCTTGCTGAGCGCATAGTGCATTCTCCTCACTGGTGAGTGCGGTGACTGGGGGCCCACGTTCTGCAGTTTGCTGAGTCTGGGCAGGAATCGAGTGTGAATCCTGTATGGCCTGGGGCAGCTCTCGAGCTGACGTGCTGCTTCTCGCCGTTGGTCCATCACCCGTGTGTCTTGTCCTCGCAGTCTGCAATGACCGATGTGAAGGCCCTGGGGAGCGTGCCTGGCACGTGTGTGCCAGATGCTGGGCCTGACGTGTCCTGTTGTTGGCAACAGAAGGAGTCACTGCAGCTCGTCCTGTGCCCGGCCTCCGTCTGCTTCCTGGAGTCACCAGCAAGCTGGGGCTGAATACAGGGTGTGATCCTAGAAGGACACTCGTTCTCCCAGGCGGCCTGCAATTTTGGAACCAAGCCTCAGGCGACCGGGTGTGGTCCCTTGGCCAGATGCGTGAAGAGTCGTGGCAGTGCCTCACTGACCAGTGGTTCCTCAGTCAGGAAATCTAGTAGGGGAAACCAGTCCATACTGCAGCCAGTGATGTGTCTGGCAAGTTTATTATTATTAAAGAAGAGGGAACCAAAACAAGTGTCTGTCATGATCTGTCAGAGGAGATTGGTTCGCTAGAGTTTCATTCATGTGAAATATTTTCCTGTCCAAAATGATGTTTTAAGGTCTAATTCTTTTGCTAAGCAAATACTTACTGAGCATGTACTGCATGGCAGAAGCTTCTTCCCACCAAAGCTAATGCACGGGGTGAGAAAGACACAGCTCTGCGCAGGCGCCAGACGCCGCCGGTCTGATGCAGGCAGGGAAAACATGAGCTGGAAAAGTGAGGCAGCTTCCAATGGGCTGCGTGTGACCTCACACTCGGGGTGGGGCACGGTGACGCACGTGCCTGGGGAACCACCCACGGAACTCTGGGGGACTTCCATTTTCTTCTTTTCACGTTCCAGTATTTAATAATGTTTCTTTTCTTTATCACTAGAGAAAGAGTGACTTAACGCAGAGTCTCATTTCAAATTGATGGCTTCACTGGAAGGTGTTTCATGAAGGCAGGCAGTCTAGCACCTGCCCACTCCCTCCCCTCAGCCGGCACCTGCCTACCCCCCTCCCCCACTCGGCACCTGCCTACCCTCCCCCTCAGCACTGGCCTGCCCCTGGAGGTTCTCGAGAATATCTTGCAGGTGGTGAGGAGCAAAGACATAAGCCAGGTTTGGACAAAACACCTCCTCATCCCAGCCGTATCGCCCTCCTACGAACACAGCGAAAGCGTGCTTCTCAGTGTCTCTAGCAACTCATTACTTATTCCCAGCCAATACTTTTGGTAAATCTCCAAGTTTATAAATGGCTTCATGTTTCATTTCATTAGAAGGGTATCCAGCTCTAATTCACATGGAATGATGCTTAGCTTCTCGCATGATCGGAGAAATACAAAACTAGCCTGAGCTGTCAGTCCCAGCCCCAGTCCTGGCTGCCTGTAGATGGGCAGGCTTGAGCGTGGGAAGGACCTGATCCTGGAACGCGGGTGGGGGCAGCCCCCGTGTGCCCAGCGCTGTGCCGGTGCTGTCTCCCCGTCGGCTCGGTGGGCTGGCTGGCCCTGTCACTCTTGCTTTATAGATGCAGAGACCGAAGGGTCACAGCTAGGTCGGCTGTGGGGCCAGGATTCACACGTGCTGCCCCGGCCCTCGCTCTGTGGCCGTCACCAAGTCCCTCCTTGTGTGGCCGAGTTTGCAGCGCAGGCTCCATGGTGGCAGTTTTTGTGATCGCAGAACATAATCGTGCAGCACCCCGAGTGCCCGTCAGGAGAGAGTGTTTTCTCCCCCGCAGCAGGAGAAAGCCACCACCAGGGGCGGCCGGCACCACGGCTCACTAGGCTAATCCTCCGCCTGCGGCGCCGGCACCCCGGGTTCTAGTCCTGGTGGGGGCACCGGATTCTGTCCCAGCTACTCCTCTTCCAGTCCAGCTCTCTGCTGTGGCCCGGGAAGGCAGTGGAGGATGGCCCAAGTCCTTGGGCCCTGCCCCCGCATGGGAGAACAGGAAAAGCACCTGGCTCCTGGCTTCAGATTAGCGCAGTGTGCCGGCCACAGCGGCCATTGGAGGGTGAACCAACGGAAAAGGAAGACCTTTCTCTCTCTCTCTCACTGTCCACTCTGCCTGTCAAAAAAAAAAAAAAAAAAAAAAAAGAAAAGAAAAGAAAAGAAAAGAAAAGAAAAGAAAATCCAGGGGCACAGGGGCCCTTGGATAAGAGTAAAACAGCTGTGGGAAAACACACAAGAAACAGCTCCCAGGGGCCCCAGGGCTGTGGGCAGAACCTTTGTTGCATTCTCTCTTACACATCAGGATTGGAGCCATCCGTGGACATCACTTATTCTGCAACATTAAGCAAAAGATCTGCATCCCACTGCTTTTAAAAGTTTTTTTCTCTGACTCCATAACTACTTTGTTCATGGATATCCAAAATCAAATATATTTTTTTCTTTCATTTATTTATTTAATTATTTTTGACAGAGTTAGTGAGAGAGAGAGAGAGAGATAGAGGGAAAGGTCTTCCTTCCGTTGGTTCACCCACAAATGGCTGCTACGGCTGGCATGCAGCGCCGATCCAAAGCCAGGAGCCAGGTGCTTCCTCCTGGTTTCCTATGCAGGTGCAGGGCCCAAGGATTTGGGCCAACCTCCACTGCCTTCCCGGGCCACAGCAGAGAATGGGACTGGAAGAGGAGCAACTGAGACAGAACCGGCGCCCCAACCGAGGCTAGAACTCAGAGTACTGGTGCCGCAGGCAGAGGATTAGGCTAGTGAGCCGTGGCGCCAGCCAATCAAATATCTTTAAGTTTATATATGTGAGTAATACATGCTTGTGGAATGAAAAACAACCAGGGTAGGGGCCAGTGCTGTGGTGTAGCCGGTAAAGCCATTGCCTGTGTGACACTGGCATCCCATTTGTGTCCTGGCTGCTCCCTGCTAATACACCTCAGAAAGCAACTGAGGATGGCCCAAGGGCTTGGGCCCCTGCCACACCCATGTGGGAGGCCTGGATGAAGCTCCCAGCTCCTGGCTTCAGCCTGGTCTGGCCCAGCCCGGGCCATGGTAGCAAGCTGGAAAGTGAGCCACCAGATGGAAGATCTCTCTCTCTCTCTCTCATTCTCATTCTCATTCTCATTCTCATTCTCATTCTCATTCTCATTCTCATTCTCTCTCACTCTCACTCTCACTCTCACTTTCAAATAAATAAATAAGCAAAACAAAACAAAAAACAAGGGTGGATGTTGTGGCACCGAGGTTATGCTATCACTTGAGATGCCCACATCCCGTATGGGAGTGCTGGTTCCAGTCCTGGCTGCTCTGCTTCCAGTCCAACTTTATGCTAACATGCGTGGGAGGCAGCAGACGATGGCCCGAGTGCTTGAGCCTCTGGAAGACCTAGATGGAGTTCCAGGCCCCTGAATTCAGCCTCACCCAGCCCTGGCTGTTGTGGGCATGTGGGGAATGAGCCAACAGGTGGACGTTTCTCTGTCTCTGTCTTTTTGTCTCTCTGCCAGGCAACTGTCAAGCATGTCCTTTCCAAGGCCACCCTGCTGTGAGTCTCGTGGGAATTCTGTATGTCCCTCCATACAGGACATAGCATTGATGCTGAGGTTGGAGTGGTGCCTGTTATTTGTCTTCCCAAAGCTATATCTAAAAATAAGAAGCTAATTCCAGTGACCGGGCCTTTGTGGGTGTTCGTGGAGACATTCCACAGGGGTGAAATAAATTTCAGCTCAAATGACAGTTTGCAGAGCCTCTGGTCCCTGTCCTGCAGTCATTATACCCCCGCCTTAATCACAGTTCATCACTCGGTATTTCCATGCCCAGATTCTGTGGTGGCTTTGAAATGCAGCTGAAATTGGATCCCGAGGAGCTGGGGCTGGAAGAAGGCTCCCCCCGAGGGACTGTGTCTTCCACACGTGTGCCTGCAAAGCACTCCTCATCCTGCCATTGTCAGATGTCCAGAGAAGCTGTGTGTGGAAACGTGTTGGAGACATGAGCACTGTGTGTGTAATGGAAGCAGGCTAGGAGGCCATCCGCCCAGGAAGGTGTTTCCCACGTTGGGGGAGGACTTCGTCTACCAGGAGAGGCTGTGGCAAACAGGGCCCGACTTGGGATGTCCGTGGGTGACTTGTAGGAGCAGTTTGGCTGTCACACTAAGAGCAGGGCCCCAGTCTGGTCCCAGTCTGCACCCCAGCAGGGCGGGGCCGTCACGAGGTGAGAGGGGCAGGCCTGCGAGCTCAGGTCTCTCCTCTCGGTTCACAGCCCCTCATGCCGTCACAGGGGCCCCACCCTGTGACCTCATTGAATCCTAATCCCTTCCCAAAGGCTCTGCCTCCAAGTGCCATCAGCGTTTGAATTTGGGGTTTGAGTTTCGAGGACATTAACATTGGGAGACACTTCCGGACGGTTGCAAGCTTTGGGGACCTGGTACCGTCGTTGGCGAGGGGGATGGTGAAAGCAAAGCAGTGGTGCTCTGTGCTACGTTGTGTAACTGGGTCAAGTCCAGCACCGTTTGCAGCAGCACCATTTGCAACAGTCTGGCTTGGTGAGATGCAGAGCCAGTCCTGCCTGAATCCCGCCCACTCTGGGTCTTAGGGGTGAGAGCCCACAGGCTTGTGGGATGTGGTCAAGCCGGTGCCCTCTGTTCTGGGATGTGGAGTCTCAGATGAGCCCAAGAATTGGAGCAGAAAGTGAAGTTGTCCGGGCAGAGCTGCCCACGATGCAGAAACAGTTTTCAGGCAAGCGAATGGCTTGCAGTTCAGAACAAAGTGTGGAGTCGTTAGTATGAGCGAGAGGTGACCGTGAAAGCACACCCGTTAGCAAAGAGTCAGAGCGGCGCTTTTCTTGCCTAAAGCATCCTGGTGCCAAGACACCTGATGACAGAATGAGGAAGCGACACAGACCCCGTCCCCAGCTGGTGCAGCCGTCATTCCTGCGGGCTCACTGAGGGGTCTGCACAGGGCTGAGTGTGTATCGTGTTGGGCCGATGCAGATGCAGACAAACCCTGCGAGGCTGGGCGGCTGTGGGTCCTGTCACTGTGTCCTAGGACCGTGGTGCCATCTGCGCAGGAATGGTTCCTGAACAGTCACCTTGCTGAGTGCCCAGGACGCTACACTAGGGAAGGGAACCCCAAAGCAGTGGCCTGCAAGTGAGCCAGCGCTCAGATGCACCTCAGTGTTCTAGGCATCCAGAATTCGTCTGGAAACTGCAGGCCAGGATTCCCACTTCTTATCCTGAGAAGACCTAGCTGCGTGGGCTTTGTTCCCACATGGAAGCAGCCAGTGGGGCGGGGTCCCTGCCACCCCAGCACAGACTGGGTGCTCTCCACCAGGTGCTGTCCTCACCCGCAGAGCCTGACGTGTGCCGTTTACCCTGCTGCTCACAAGGATGTTGGCCCTGCACCCAGCCTGTGGACAGCTGGGTCTGAGCAGCCCTGGGCTGGCTGCACAGGTAGAGCCCAAGGTGCAGGAGCCACCCGCAGGGCTCCTTGGTGCGGCCTGGTTATCACATTGAGTGACTGGGGGAGGGGTGCACACAGGAAGCGTAGGCGCTTCAGGAGCACCAGCTTGCAGGAAGGAGACTTCTGGGGAAAACGCCGTGGCCCTGGGCAGTAGGCGCGCACACCTGGTGAACAGGTAACCAGGAAGTGCAGGCAGTGGACCAGAACCCAGCTCTGGGAGGAAGAGCCAGCAGCTCCTGACACTTCTTACTGTGGGTGGCAGAGGTCTTTGCACGCGCCGGGGAGCTCTTGCAGGTAACCGGGTTTGGTGTCTTCCAGGGAAGTTGAAAGAATGGAGCCTCATTTTGTACGGCACAGCCGAGCACCCGTACCACACCTTCAGCGCCCATCAGTCCCGCTCGCGGATGCTGGAGCTCTCAGCCCCGGAGCTGGAGC
This sequence comes from Oryctolagus cuniculus, assembly GCF_051225735.1. NCBI lineage: Eukaryota > Metazoa > Chordata > Mammalia > Lagomorpha > Leporidae > Oryctolagus > Oryctolagus cuniculus. Next base: position 10,531,448 of record NC_142878.1, on the reverse strand, counting down.
CCCCCAAGGCTGCCGTGTCACCATCGCAGGCCGAGGGCCCTGAGGACGAAGAGGACTACACAGGTGACAGCCCGGAGTGGGAGGAGACGGCTAGCCTCCTGGAGTTCTGGTTTCCCTCTCTGGCTCTTCAGATGTGGGGCTGTTCCTGGCAGAAGGCGGGGGTATGGTTGTGCCTCCTCTTGCTTGGAAGTTGTAATAATGATGGTAAATTTGCACTCACACAGCTCCTTCCACCCAAGGCTCTCCTAATATTTTACAGACCAGTAAGTATGCTGCAGACCAGTAAGTATCCTCCCGTCTTCCCAGTGGGGAGTCCAAGCCTATGTATGCCCAGCCAGGACTGGACTTGCCCCCTGGTTAACTGGCCACCTCCAGGGCACCCCCTTTCCCCCAAAGAGCCCCATCTCATGGCTCAGCCTCCTGACTCTCCCAACCAAACCCTCTCCATGGCCAGAACCTGAGAGGGACAAGGTCACTAATGAGAGCCCTGGAGGGTTAGACTCTGTGAGCACAGCCAGGAAAGGAGCTGGCAGGAGAGATCTGACCTGCCTGAGGGCTGGCACCCAGGAGCTGATGGCAGAAGATGCTGACGCGGTGCAGAAATGCCACGTGCGCATCCTCCTCCCACTGTCCCCTTGCCAGAACGGCTCCTGGCTCTGGGCCACCAGCTTCCTCCACCAACGCACTCAATAGCCACAGAGCCCAGAAACGGCATTGGACACTGCCGGCCACAGAGCCAGGCACAGTTTTTATTAGCATTTTTGGTCAAAAACTGCTCCCCTCTCTCTCAGCCATCCTGTAGCACTTTGTGCCACACTGGATGTTTCTAGTTGGACGTGTTCTCCTTCGCGGAGTGTTGCGGCTTCTTGATAAATGATGAGTGCTTGCTAAGAAAATTGATGCTTTGAGTTGTCTAGTATCTTCTGAAAAAAATAATAACAGACAAATCTACCAATACATATCAAGCATAAATTATGGTCAATTCCATTTTAAATTTCTTCTACCATTCCTTTAACTCAGGGCATTGAATTATGTATGGATTAATCTGCTGCGTTTCCCCCCGTGATTTATAAGCCTTGGCAAGATTCAGTAATTATTAATAAAGGACTAGGTTTTTCCGTATAAAATCTGCTACTGACTTTAGCCTTGCACACTGGAAACTCACCAGGACACTGTCCCGCGGCTCTGTGTACCTGGTCTCTGCCTAGCACGGCCTGGCTGCAGCAACAGGGTCCCCAAGGGACTGAGACACCCTCTAGGCTCTTGGGAAGCCCTTGAAGTCTGCAGCAAGTGGGGTGGGTAGGAGAGTGACAGCAGGGAGCACCCCACCTCTCAGACAGAGGGAGCCAGAACCATGGCGAGGGAGGCACAGGAGGAGGAGTGGGAGCAGTCACGTAGAGGCCAAGGCAAGGTCGAGGGCATCCAGGACGCAGAGCGCCGCCAGGAGCCAAAGGCGCACTGAGGGCCGTGGGCCCAGGCCAGCAGAGGCTCCACCTACACCCAAGCATAGAAGGCTGTCTCAGGGAGCAGTGGGTCAGGGGGGCGGGGAGGGGGCAAACAGCACAAGGAAGAGGGCAGACAGGAGGGACGAGAATGAGAGGAAGTGAGGGAGGGCCGGGGGGTGTGCGTGGACAGTGGAATGGACAGCGGCCGGCCAGGTCATGCACTGCGAGGGAGGGGCTCCCAGCTGCAGGGCCACCAGGGCCCGGCTGAACTGCCGCCCGGCGAAGGGAGCCACCCTGAGGAAGCTGACAGCATCAGGCATTCTACGCCAGGGTCACTCCCAGGAGTGGGAGCAGAGGCGGCGGCCAGCATTGTGAGGACAGTGGTCTCTTGTTCCAGCCAGCACTTCTTGTCTCCAGTCAGCCAGCCCAACTCTTGCATCCACACTGGGCCTAACAGCGTTAGGTTGAGGTTCCAGTGTGCTTTCCCCCGGATGGGGTGACTGTGGACGAAGATGGTGCCCACCTACCACCTCCTCCTGGCCTCTCCACAGCTCGGCCTAGGCACGGCATGATGCAGCCCGGCCAGAATTCTCACTGCTTTCTCTTGTTTGCCTGTTTGTGTATCTAAAACCCCCTCAACTCACTCCACAAAGGACTTCGGGTGCAGTTCCCCAGGAAGCCCCGTGTAGAGGAGGCCCCGCTGTCGGCCGCCCCATGTCCTGGGAGCTTCCTGCCAGGCACAGGAAGTCAGCGGCCCTCAAGGAGCTTGCCCGTGAGTTGAGGGAAGTGGGAAAGCAATAGCAAGTAGAAACCGCACCGCCACTGACGTGCGCTGCCCCGAGTGAGTGACAGCTGGGCCAGAGGCCTGCCTGCTGGATTGGATCCCGGGCTTCATGGGAGACAGGACTTGATCTCCAGACATTCAGGTGCAGAGCTGTGAGCTGGGAGGCTTTGCTGGCACCCTCCACATGTGGCCTGTGCAGCCACAGCCTGGCTGCGTGTCAGGGTCAGGGTCAGGGCCCTGGCTGCTGGGTAGACCCAGCCTCACAAGGAGCTCCCCAGGATGACTGACGGGTTGAAGTCCACATCCCAGAGACCAAGGGCTAGAAACCCCATTCCAGGCCTCCACAGGACCGTCCCCTTGTGGGCATCTTCTAGAAAATACTCTGCCTGTGTAGGGTGAGGATACCTGCACCTGCCCTTTCCCTGCGTACCTGGCCCGTGCCATGTGAGTTCTGGGTGCTGGGACGTGGTGGCCTGCAGGGAGCCCCTGTCTCCCGCACGTGGGATGAGTGTGGAGCCTGTGGCTGATCTCCTTTACACGAAGGGAAGTGTCCAGTGTATCCAGCAGAGGCCTGCTGCCTCCCTCAGCCTTGGGGAAATCCTGCAGGAGAACAGGGATGGACATCCTTAAGTCACTGCGTCACTGAAGCCGCTGTAGGCCCTCGCCACGCTGGGTGGGGAGGCCGAGCCCCGTGGCCAGGCTTGGTGGGGCTTGAAAACCGGGGCCCGGGGATTACAGGTCGCTGAGGCTGCCCCTGTAAGTGACCCCAGGTGACACCGACAAAGATTCACGGAGACAAGAGGTGACTCCAGATGAGAGAAACGGTGGAGCTGGGAGGCCGGGGAGGGCGCCCCGGCTTCTGGAAGGGCTTGGAAGCAGCGGGTGTGTCTGGGACACAGAGCACCAGCGGCAGAGGCAGGCAGGAGGGGTCCACGGTGCAGACCTGGGGCTGTCAGCCAGAGGGGTGCTTCCAGGAGGGAAGCAAAATAAGCAGGCCTCATGCTGAGAGGTCCTGGAGACTCTGAAGGGGCCGAGGAGGAGGGCCGTGTGTGCTCAGCAGAGACCCTCTGGGGCAGCAGGGAGTGAGGACTTGTGTCTCCCTCAGCCCAGTGCCCCCAGAATGTGTGTGTGTGTGTGTGTGTGTGTGATGGGTGTGTTGGGTGTTGCCTGCTCAAGAGCCTTCATTGTGCCCTGCCCAGCCTTCCTGGGTCTCCTTAGATCCATTTGAAAGGTTTTCCTGACCCGTTTCCCCAGTGCAGAGGGCTCTGCCCTGTGCCGTAGCTGGGGAGGCACCTGGAAGGGGGAGGCTTGCTACACATCCCTGTCTCTTCTCCAGCCACACCCAGGCCCCCGCTAGAATCTGTAGGTCTGTAAGGACTTGCAGGAAGATGTTGGCCACCCAGCCCTGAGGACTAGAGCGAGGGGAACCAAAAGGAATTCTCTGGAAGGATGTGCACACCCACCCACCCCAGCGTCCTGCTGCTGGGTGCTGTCTTTCCCACCGCACACCTGCCCAGTGGTCCTGAATACATGAAATCCACCCTCCCTGCCTGATTCATGTTGGATCCGCTCGGCTTGGTGGTGGCTTCGCTAATCACCCCACATGGCATTGTACCCCACATGGCATTGCTCTGATTGTCCCAGTGGACGTCGAAGCGCGGGCAGTCCCAGCATGACTGACGCAGGGCCCTGCACGCCCCTCCCCTGCTCGGCCTCTCCTAGACGTCACAGTCTGATCTTGTCAGTGGGCTTGGTCGCCCACCCTCGCTGGCTAGCTCACCTGTTCCCATGAAGCCCCTGTCTAGACTGTCCAGACTCTGACCCCAAAGCCAGGCTAGGCTCAGCCCTGGGCTGGCACCCGGTCCTGTGGGAGTGGCTGCTACACCTTGTGGCCTGGCCTTCTAGCCCCAGCACCCACCATACCTAAGGGGAGCATGTCCTGCCCCACCAAGTTACAGTGTCCTGACACGGATACGGGGGACTGCACTCGGCTGGGAAAGCATCTCTGGATGAAAGGAAATGCTTCTTTCTTTAAGGTGTGTGCCATCCGGAGTGCGGCAACAAGGGCTGCGACGGCCCCGGTGCAGACCAATGCCTGAACTGCGTGCACTTCAGCCTGGGCAACTTCAAGACCAGCAGGTAACGGACTGGCATGGCCGCTGGCCTCTCCTGGGTCCCAGGGTGCCCCGCTGAGTGGTCCCTCCAAAGGACCAGAGGCTCAGAGCAGCCATCAGGGATCCCCAGGACACCATCGGGGTGCTCTGAGCCTCTCCTCACCTATGCCCCAGTCAGGAATCAGTGTGACATCCCGGGAGGGAGATGACATCGGGGTCCATGACTGTTCTCATCACATAAGCCATACGTGTGCATCTGGAGAGCTCGAGCTGTGGCACTTTGGTCCTGTGCTGATAACCCTCCCTCTACCCGTTGTGTTACTGAGCGTGCCAGGGCTGCCCACCTGGGAATTTAGGGCAGATGTGACTCCAGGGCCCAGTACTGTTGGCCTAGCCGGGCCAGCTGTGGGGGCCTCACTCTCCCGCAGGCTGGTGACTGTGTGTGTGTGGCCTCCACAGGCCTTCTCCTGGCCATGCCCCAGACAGCCCGTGACCCCGAGTGTCCCGAGCGAGGGCGTCAGGAGGCCTGGGCCTCAGGCAGGTGTCCCTGCAGCCCGGCCCGCGCTCTGCCTCCCGAGCTCCTGTAGCAGAGTCACCTGCTCAGATTCCTGTCCCTGCCAGCTTCACAGCCACTCTGTCACGGATTTGTTCCTTTCAGACCTTCCCAAGCATCTTCTGGGGGCGATACATGCTGGCCCAGGAGGCCAAGGTGACAGGCACACCCATGAACCACTGCAGCACACCATGAGGGCCCCAGCAGGGGTGCAGTGGTGTGCTGGGGGTAGGGTGTGGCAGGGAGGGGCAGGGGTACAATGGTGTGCTGGAGAGTGCATGGCAGGAAGAGGCAGGGGTGCAGTGGTATGCTGGGGGGTGTGGCAGGGAGAGGCAGGGGTACAGTGGTGTGCTGGGGGGCGTGGCAGGGAGGGGCAGGGGTGCAGTGGTGTGCTGGGGGTGGGGCGTGACAGGGAGGGGCAGGGGTGCAGTGGTGTGCTGGGGGGCGTGGCAGGGAGGGGCAGGGGTGCAGTGGTGTGCTGGGGGGCATGGCAGGGAGGGGCAGGGGTGCAGTGGTGTGCTGGGGGGCATGGCAGGGAGGGGCAGGGGTGCAGTGGTGTGCTGGGGGGCATGGCAGGGAGAGGCAGGGGTGCAGTGGTGTGCTGGGGGTGGGGAGGGGCAGGGGTGCAGTGGTGTGCTGAGGGTGGTGGGCGTGGCAGGGAGGGGAGGGGTGCAGTGGTGTGCTGGGGGTAGGGCGTGACAGTGAGGGGCAGGGGCGCAGTGGTGTGCTGGGGATGGGGCGTGGCAGGAAGGGGCAGGAGTGCAGTGGTGTGCTGAGGGTGGTGGGCGTGGCAGGGAGGGGCAGGGGTGCAGTGGTGTGCTGGGGGTAGGGCGTGACAGTGAGGGGCAGGGGCGCAGTGGTGTGCTGGGGGTGGGGTGTGGCAGGGGTGCAGTGGTGTGCTGGGGGTGGGGCATGGCAGGGAGGGGCAGGGGTGCAGTGGTGTGCTGGGGGTGGGGCGTGACAGGGAGGGGCAGGGGTGCAGTGGTGCGCTGGGGTGGGGCGTAGCAGGGAGGGGCAGGGGTGCAGTGGTGTGCTGGGGGTGGGGTTGGCGGGGGGGCAGGGGTGCAGTGGTGTGCTGGGGGGCATGGCAGGGAGGGGCAGGGGTGCAGTGGTGTGCTGGGGGGCATGGCAGGGAGGGGAGGGGTGCAGTGGTGTGCTGGGAGTAGGGTGTGACAGGGAGGGGAGGGGTGCAGTGGTGTGCTGGGGGTGTGGCAGGGAGGGGAGGGGTGCAGTGGTGTGCTGGGGGGCATGGCAGGGAGGGGCAGGGGTGAAGTGGTGTGCTGGGGGGCATGGCAGGGAGGGGAGGGGTGCAGTGGTGTGCTGGGGGGTGTGGCAGGGAGGGGAGGGGTGCAGTGGTGTGCTGGGGGGTGTGGCAGGGAGGGGAGGGGTGCAGTGGTGTGCTGGGGGGTGTGGCAGGGAGGGGAGGGGTGCAGTGGTGTGCTGGGGGGCATGGCAGGGAGGGGAGGGGTGCAGTGGTGTGCTGGGGGGTGTGGCAGGGAGGGGAGGGGTGCAGGCCTGGCCCTGATGGTGTCCTGGGGAGCGCTGATGGCTGCACTCAGGCCGCCACTGTGCAGAGATGCTCATCCTGCTGGCTCTTCCCGCTGCCCGGGAGACTCCTGCCACGGGGTTTTGCCAGAGCCCAAAACTCCTAAGTCAAGGAGCAGCTTTATAGTGCCCGGGGGAAGCCCCGCAGCCTCAGGATGCCCCGCTGGGGCCGCTCAGGAAGGAAGGGCCCCTGATTCTGCTCGAGCCCTCAGAGCTCCGCTGTGCACCTGGGAAGCCCTCAGCGGCACGCAAGGCTGAGGGCGCCCTTGGTGTAGCCTTCACCCGCAGACTGCTGCATCCTCAGTTTCACCTACTCGGAGGGGCGGCTGAGGCTGGGGAGGCCCCCCAGCGCTGGGCCTGGGCCAGCGTGGAAAAGGCCCTGCTCTGCCCTTGCTCCCACAGGAAGTGCGTCAGCGCATGCCCTTTGGGCTACTTTGGGGACACCGCAGCGAGACGCTGTCGCCGCTGCCACAAGGGATGTGAGACGTGCTCGGGCAGGAGCCCCACGCAGTGCCTGTCTTGCCGGCGCGGCTTCTATCACCACCAGGAGATGAACACCTGTGTGACCCTCTGTCCTGCTGGGTTTTACGCTGATGAAAGTAAGTGACACGTGCTTGGGCGCCAGGGTCAGCGAGTCAGCAGCCTGGTCTGGGCTGATGTCGCCTCTACCGGGAGAGTTTTCTGGGCCCTGTGCTTCCTGCATGCTGTGTTGTTTTAGGTAGAAACCTTTCATGGTGGGGGAGTGGGGTAGGGGAGAGATGGTGATGAAATCCGAGCACTCAGCCCCTGTAGCTCCTGCCGCCCACTCCCTGGCCGGGGCAGTTCGCAGTGATGCTCACTGGGTCCCAGCAGTCCAGGGGTTGCAGGCGTCTGCGGTCAGTGCCCGCCGTGGAGGATGGGCCGACACGTGACTGGCAGGAGGGCTCACTCTGCAGGCCCCAGAAGAGGATGCCCTGTAGTTTTGTCTCCAGGAGACACCATGCCCTCAGCTTCTCTGTGACCTGGGGGCTCTGGGCAGGAGTCGGGGACTCGGCCTGAGTTGTTAGCGTTGGCAGTCAACACGGGGGGAAAGCACCTGCCCAGCATCTGAGCTGAAACGGGGACTGAGGAGCAGGCAGAAGGCGTGAAGTCCTCCAGAAGTGGCAGGGGGCTGTGGCCGATGGACATTGGGCTCACAAGGGACAGGTTGGGCTTCGGGGGGACCACAGTCCTGAGGGGTGGGAAGTGTTCTCCACCTCTTGCAGCTGCGAGAGGGAGTGGCCCGTAGCTGGTAATGACGGAGGTAGGACTTGAACTCAGCACAACAAAGCCAGATGTCCTGCCGTCCCATGTGTCCCAGGAAAGTGGGTGGGACAGGCCGTGGCTCTGGGCCAGGACCACAGCCCTGTCTCAGCAATCGCCTCACCCCAGGAGAGATAGAAAGGGCTTGGGTGAAGCTGAGGAGGGCTTGTCCTCCAGCAAGTAAAAGCAGCTGCCATTCTGATGTTTGTGCTCTGACGGGTGGCAGGTGGCAGGTCTCTCGGGACCCTGCTGTACCTGGCATCACTGTTAACCTGCGGGGAAGGAGCCAGGACGTGCTTAAAGACATGCAAAGCTGGGGAGACCAAAAGTCACGAGGACGCATTTCACACCCTGGGCTGCTAACCAGACCTGCTTTAGGGCGGGGATTCTCCTTCGTCAGAGCAGGAACCCTGGTTTGCCCAGTGCGTCCTTGCCGAGCGCCCGTTGCTGTGTGTAACCCATCTGTGGGGCGCAGGGGCTGTGCAGAGGGGAGCAAGCAGCTGTCAGCTTCAGACTCGGAACACCCCAACCACTTAGTGAGGGTGCAGGGTGGCGTTTGATGATGGATGTGCCAACAGAAGAGCCCAGGTGACAGCTTCCCCAAGTGCAGGTGGGAAGTGGGTGACCCTGTTTCCCAGTGTTTTAACGGCTCGGCACAGGCTCCCGTCTGACTGTGTGTAGCTGCGGTCTTCAGTACGGACCCCTCGTCAGTGGTGTCAGTCCACTTCCCCATCGCCTTTCTAAGGCTTTGCCCCTGACTAAGCCAGCCGGAAACTGGGCCCAGTTCCAAGCAGGACCAGGACACATCTGCCCAGGCGCAGGACGGCCTCCCCAGCCTCGCGTTTGCTTGAGGGCCTTGCGGGAGGGCAGAGGCTGTGGCTGTGCTGCCGTTGGTAACGGCGGGAAGTGGCGTGCGGCCAGCCCTGCGCTGGAGGCTCGCCGGCTGGGCGGGATTCCTTCCACACAGCCCCTCCCCTTCTCCTCCTCATGCTGTTTTTCTCCAGGTCAGAAAAATTGCCTGAAATGCCACCCGAGCTGTAAGAAGTGCGTGGATGAGCCTGAGAAGTGCACCGTGTGCAAGGACGGGTTCAGGTGAGGCCCCCTTGAGGCCTGGGGGTGCCAGGGCCGGGGCCGGGTTGGTTGTGGCTTCTCCTAGAAGCTGTGGTGTCACAGGCCCCAGACCTTTTCTTCAGGGCAAAGAGTCCAAGTCTGTTCAATCCTGTGTCTGATTCGAGCCGGTTGTTGGAGAGGAGGCGCTCAGCTGGGGGCTATGGCTGGGGCGCCGGGGAGAGGCCAGTGCTGCTGTCCTGGCCCTGTTGGCGGGGCAGCTGGGAGCAGTCAGCACCTCCTTCTGTGATCCTGGGCATGGAAGGAGGGAAGGCGTTGTGGCGGCAGCTCCTCGGGACCTGTCTCCCAGCAGAGAGGAGTGCAGGGTGTGTCCCCTGGGCAGGGGAGTCAGATACCCAGCTCAAGACCAGCCTGGTAGGAAGGGCAGTGGGTCCAGCAGTGACAGGATGCAGAGGGCCTGCAGCCCTGGGAATGTGGTCAGCTGCAGTCCACAGGGAGCTTCCTGTTATTGCCTGACATCCTTTTAAGCTCTGACTTCAAGGTCATCACCACCACGTTACAACCACAAGAGTCCCAGCCACTACTTTGTGTGGAGGGATAAACGCAGGACAGGTTCGCAGGAGAATGTCAGCCACAAAGCCACGACCAAGCTGCCGCACACAGTGCCCTCAGAGCCCTGATGAGGAAGAGCCCTGGGTGGGCACCTGCTATCCAAGCCAACGCCTCCCTGCGATGCAGGCGTAGGAGATAGGAAATACCAGAATTCCAGGGTGTTCTCCTGCTCCCTGCACCACACACTTCACCCCCACGCATCGAACTGGGCTAGCCATTCCCTGGTACATGCCAGCCGGGGAGCCCGTAATTTCACTCAGTCCTGACACTCCCTAAGGGTTGTCAAGTCCCGCAGGTTAAAGACTCAGCCCCATAAGACCACACCTCCCAACCGCCTGAAGGTGCCAATCACAAGTCTCAGGCTGCCACCTGCACTTCTGTCCCACAGTTGTTAGCATTCCCGCAGCCCCCATCCACCCACCCGCCCGCCCAGAGGTTTGGTTGATCTGCAGCAGCTCATGGAAGTCGGGCAGCTCTTCACTTCAGTTACCCACTTGTTATAAAGAATGCTACAGAGGACACAGGTAAACAGCCCAGGAGAAGAGAGGCAGGGCACAGTTCAGATGGGTCAGGAATTCGCTTGTGCGGATTCTGGGGCGCCACCCCCTGGCACATGGGTGTGCTGTGTGCACCAGCCCAGAAGCTCGTAGAGCCCTGTCCTTGGACTTGATGGAAGTTTCATGATGTAACACGTTTGATTACACCATCAGCCTTGGATGGTCGGTTTAGCCTTCAGCTCCTCTCTGCTCCCTGCAGGTCTGGGTGGTAGGGCTGAGAGTTTAACCAGATGGGTTCCCCTGGCAACCAGCTCCCATCCTGAGGCCCCTGGGAAGCCCTCAGCTTGCAGTCATCTCATTAGCATAGAGAAAGGCATGTGTCATACTCCAAGGGTATTAGGAGCTGAGTGCCAGGACAGACAGCAAAGCCATATTTCTAATGACAAATCCCAGTATCCCAGCAGGATCCTCTGGACCCGACAGATGCAGTGCAGGGCACTTGCGCAGTGTGTGCAGTGGCTGCGTTCAGAGCGTGGGCATCGGGCACCGGAACTCTCAGGAGATGAAGAAGTCATAGTGGGTGACGTGGGCTTAGAGCCACATGCCAGACACAGGCCAGATCCAGCCTGGGCGGTCTAGCTCAGTCTGTGTCTGTGCTTGGGTGCTGGGCAGTCTGGCTGGAGGAAAGGGAAGATGGGAGCCACATCGGGCAGCTCCCAAGTGGGGATTTTATTTCAAGTTCATTGTGAAATCACAGATGCTTTCAAGCAAGGGAGAGGCATCAGCAGGGTCACCCTTGCAGCCCACACGGCCTCCCACGTTGTAACTGTTGACATTTCAAGGAGGCCCTGGACAGAGACAGCCAGCAGTGGAGATGCCCCGTGTGCTCTAGCTCTCCCACTAGGGTACAGATTCAGGTTGGCGCAGCAGTGGAGAAGAGAAGCCAGCACAGAGCAGGAGGGGTTGGGAGGCCTTAGCCCTCTCCATGCAGGCTCTGCTGCCCAGGCCCAGGCCTCTAGCTGGCTTCAGGACAGCTTCTCCAGCGTTCCTTAGCTTGGAACCTTCAGTAACTCATTTCTTCTGGGGAGAGGCCTTTGATGCAAATCATAATGTAATTAGGGCTTTGGAACAGATGTGGAAACCTGCCGCTTCTCTTTAACAGCCTCGCACGGGGCAGCTGCATTCCCGACTGTGAACCAGGCACCTACTTTGATTCTGAGCTGATCCAGTGTGGGGAATGCCACCACACCTGCCGAACCTGCGTGGGTGAGTTCACTGTCCACAGAGGCCTTTATTTTGCCAGATAATCAGATAGAACCACGGTTGCCAGGGTAGGCAGGCCAGCTATCTTGAAACAAACCCCTGGGCCTTCACGGGCTTGCAGTGTTAAAACACAAAGGCAACACAACACAAGAAGAAAACACAAAGGCCCTACCAGGGGCTGGTGGAAGAGGGGGAAGAGAAGTTACTGTTTAATGGACACAGAGTTTCAATTCTGCAAGGTGAAGAGATCTGTGGATGGATGGTGGCGATGGTTGTACAACACTGGATGGAGTTAATGTCCCTGAACTGGTAAATTTTATGTGATGTCCATTTTCCCCACAGTTCACAAGCTTTCAAAAACTAAACAAAACCCTAACCCTAAACGATGCAAAGACCCATTCTGAGCAAGCAGCCTATGTTCCCCACTGTTAGGAACCCAGCCAAGCAGTGGGTGCTGCCCAGCTCTGGAGGATATGACCGTGTCTATCACCCATAAGTTGGTTGCTTGGAGCTCCATGCTGTGTGGTGTGGCGCTGCCTGAGACACAGCCTGATGATCCCGAGAGCTGAGCAGGTCAGGTGGGCATGGCTTTAGAACACTGCCCGCCTGCCTTGACTGTTGTGAACATTCTGTTCAAAGAAGAAAGACTTCTGTCGACAACTTTACCTGTATTTTAAATCCCAACAAAGATCATAGCACAGATATTTCCCAAGCACAACTTTTTGAAGCTCTTTATTGGGGCCAGTGTTGTGGCACAGCAGGTTAAGCCACAGCATGTGAGACCAGCGTCCCATATGGGCACCAGTTCAAGTCCCGGCTTCTCCACTTTTGATCCAACTCCCTGCTAGCGCGCCTGGGAAAGCAGCACAAGATGGCCCAAGTTCTGGGGCCTCTGTACCCACATGGGAGACCCAGATGGAGTTCTAGGCACCTGACTTTGGCTTGGCCCAGCCCTAAATTACTTATTTTTTTATTTTTTTATTATTTTTTTTTTGACAGGCAGAGTGGACAGTGAGAGAGAGAGACAGAGAGAAAGGTCTTCCTTTGCCGTTGGTTCACCCTCCAATGGCCGCCGCGGTCGGCGCGCTGCGGCCGGCGCACCGCGCTGATCCGATGGCAGGAGCCAGGAGCCAGGTGCTTTTCCTGGTCTCCCATGGGGTGCAGGGCCCAAGCACCTGGGCCATCCTCCACTGCACTCCCTGGCCACAGCAGAGAGCTCACCTGGAAGAGGGGCAACCGGGACAGAATCCGGCGCCCCGACCGGGACTAGAACCCGGTGTGCTGGCGCCGCTAGGCAGAGGATTAGCCTAGTGAGCCGCGGCGCCGGCCCCTAAATTACTTATTTTTTAAATATATTTTTAAAAATATATATTGTGGGGCCAGTGCTGTGGCATAGTGGGTCAGGCCACAGCTTGCAGTACCGGCATCCCATGTGGGTTCCAGTTCAGGCCCAGCTGCTCCTCTTTGGATCCGGATCTCTGCTGTTGCTTTGGAAAGCAGCAGAAGCTGGCACAGGTCCTTGGGCCCTGCACCCGGGTGGGAGACCTGGGGGAGGCTCCTGGCTCCTGGCTTCGGATTGGCACAGCTCCAGCCATTGCAACCATCTGGGGAGTGAACCAGCAGATGGAAGACCTCTCTCTATCTGCCCTGTCTCTCTCTAACTCTGCCTTTCAAATATATATTTATTTATTCAAATACATTATTTATTTGAAAGGCAGAGCACCAAAGAGAGGGAGCGACAGAGAAAGATCTTGCATCCACTAGTTCACTCCCTGAATGACTGCAATAGCCAGAGCTGGGCTAGGTGAAGCCAGGAGCCAGGAACTCCATCTGGGTCTCCCACAGGCATTGCAGGGCCCAGGTACTTGTACCCACCCAGGCACATAGCAGGAAATTGGAGCAGCTGGGGCTCAAACTGGCACTCTGATATGAAATGCCAGCGTGCAGCAGTTTAACCCGCTGTGCCACAGCACCAGCCTCCCAGAGCAGTTTTTATGCAGAATAGTGGAGAAGTTGTTTGTTTTTTGGGCTTTGTCTTACAGTTATGTTCACAAGGAAGTTAAAGCACAGCATACGCATGTGGGCTGTGTGTGGTTTGAGTTAGGTTTCTTCCTCTCAGCCCTCCGTCCTGCCCCTGGCACATTGGTCCATTCTAACAAACCTGTGTTAGGTTGAGCTTTGGCCTCAGTAGCAATCTAAAGAGTAGGTCTCTGCTAAGTTGCAGTTGCCACAGTCCTGCTGGTTGGAAATGCCACAGGATATGCATGACCTTCCCCAGGTGGCTCTGTAGCCCACATAGCCATCAGCTGTGCAGTCCAGGAGTGGATGTGCCAGAGCCACCAAGGCTGCGGCCAAGTGGCATGCACAGCGGTGGCCCGGGCTGGCCCTCAGCCGCTGTGGGAGGTATGCCCTCCTCAGGCCCTCCTCGGACAAGCCAAGAGGGAGCTGGGTCTGGGGTCCCGCCACGGGCAGCTCAGTAGTCTTTCCTAGCAGTTAACCTGCCCTCTTTTCATCTGTCGCTTTTATTCTTTATTTCTTGACTCACTGTGTAGCCCAGGTTAGTTTAAAAAAATTACCTATGGTAATTCATTCATTCATTCATTCATTCATTTAAAATGCAGAGTGAGAGAAAGAGGGAGCTATCTTCCATCTACTGGTTCAGTCCCCAAATGCCCACAACAGCCAGGCCTGGGCCAGGCTGAAGCCAGGAGCTGGATCTCCATTTGGATCCATCCCGTGTGGGTGATGGGGACCCAAGAATTTGAGCCGTCTGCTGCCTGGAAGGGTGCCTGTTAGCAGGGAAGTGGAGGAGGCCCTCGGATATGGGATGCAGGCCTCCTGAATGCCAGCTTCGCCCCCTGTACCGCAGCACCTGCCCCACATGGTCCCTCGACTCCCTGTGATTCAGGCGTGCAGCTGTGAACTCCTGATTTCAGTAAATCCATTCTCTAGTCCCCAGTCTGATGGCCACAGCTTTATCGCTTGTAGGTTTTCTCATCTCAGTCCAGTGACTTCTCCATCACTTCAGGAATATAAACTGGCGGTCTGCAGGTCTCAGGGCAAGGGGAGCTCTCCTACCTCCCCGTTTCCTCCTGGGGGCCTGATGTCTACTCCAGGCAGCCCCTGGAGAGAGCCCCCACTTCCTTCCGTGAGTCACCCACAGGCTTCTTGCTCCCTGTCCGGTCTGGGTCTCAGAAGTTCCTGTTCTCAGCTACCTGCTTTGCTTAGGAGCTGGCCTCCAGGTATGGGGGGCCCACGCACAGCACATCAAGGGGCAGCATCCCAGGCACCTGTGAGGGTCATCCCTTGCCCGTGAACTTCCTGTGCCTGAGAGAGCACCACGTGAACTGGAAGTAAGAACACCGTGGCAGGTAGAGGCAGATTGCTCAAGAAAATGCTGTTGGTCTTAGGACTCCTAAACCAACATGTTTCTCCTGCTTTTTAAAAATATATATATTTCTTTATTTGAGAGTTAGAGAGACAGAAAGGGAGAGACAGGAGCTCGCCTCGCTGGCTTACTCCCCAAAGGCCAGCAGCAGCTGGGAGCTGGAGCTCAGTCTTGGTCTCCCATCTGCGTGGCAGGAAGCTTTTCCTGCTGCTTTGCAGGGCACACGTTAGCATGACAGGGGCGGAGCGGGGCATTGAACACAGACCCTCTAACGTGGGACACGGGCGTCCCAGGTGGCGACTTCACTGCTGCGCCAAACACCCACCCCTCTTCTGTTTTCTGATCAAGGGCCCCGTGTTCTTCTTCTTCTTCTTCTTCTTTTTTTTTTTTTTTTTTTTTTGAAGAAAGCTTTTATTTAATAAATACAGATTTCATAGGTACAGATTTAGGAAGATAGTGGTTCTTCCCCCCATACCTGCCTTCCCACCTCCTACTCCCTCTCCCATCCCATTCTTCATTAAGATTCATTTTTAATTATCTTTATATACAGAAGACCAACTAGATACTAAGTATAGATTTCAATAGTTTGCACCTGCACACATAACACATAAAGTACTGTTTGAGAACAAGTTTTACAGTTAATTCTCATAATACAACTCATTAAGGACAGAGGTCCTACATGGGGAGCAAGTGCACAGTGACTCCTGTTGTTGATTTAACAATTGACACTCTTATTTATAATGTCAGTGATTATCCAAAGCTTTTGTCATGAGCTGCCAAGGCTATGGAAGCCTTTTGAGTCCATAAACTCTGACATTATTTAGACAGGGCCATAATCAAAGTGGAAGTTCTCTCCTCCCTTCAGAGAAAGGTACCTCCTTCTTTGATGCCCCTTCTTTCCACTGAGATCTTTCATATAGAACATATTTTGCCACAGTGTCTTAGCTTTGCATGCCTGAAATGTGCTCCTGGGCTTTCCAGCCAGATCTCAATGCCATAAGGGCTGATTCTGAGGCCAGAGTGCTGTTTAGGGCGTTTGTCATTCTATGAGTGCTATGTGGCCCGCTGCCCTTGCTGGATCATTGTTTCCTTTTTAATTCTATCTATTGTTATTACCAGACACTTCGTCTTATTTATGTGATTCCTTTGACACTTAATGCTATCTATATGATCAATTGCACATTTAATATGATCACTTTAACACATAAGATGGCATTAGTACCACCTAGCTTAATGGGGTTTGGAGTCCCATGGCAAGTTTTTAGCTTTACCCTTAGGGGTAAGTCCGTAGGAGTGTGTGCTGAACTGTATGTCTCCTCCCTCTCTTATTCCCACTTTATATTTTTCACAAGGATCTATTTCCAATTGACTTTATACACTTAATTCTATGTTAAGTAAAGAGTTCAACCAATGGTATTAGGAATAAAAGAAAAAGAAGTAAAAAATAATAAAATAATAAATGGTTCCTCAACAGTCAAGACAAAGGCTGTTCAAGTCATTGCTTCTCGTAGTGTCAATTTCACTTCTACAGGTTTCCTTTTAGGTGCTCTGTTAGTTGTCAGAGATCAGAGAGAACAAGTTGTATTTGTCCCTTTGGGACTGGCTTATTTCACTAAGTATGATGTTTTCCAAATTCATCCATTTTGTTGCAAATGACCAGATTTCTTTTTTTTTTTTTTTTTACCACTGTGCAGTATTCCATAGAGTATATATCCCATAATTTCTTTATCTAGTCTTCTGTTGACAGGCATTTAGGTTGATTCCATGTCTTCACTATTGTGAATTGAGCTGCATTAAACATGGAGGTGCATATAACTTTTTTATTTGCCGATGTCATTTCCCTTGGGTAAATTCCCAGGAGTGGGATGGCTGGGTTGTAGGTAGGTCTATTTTCAGATTTCTGAGGTCTATATTTAGATTTCTGAGGTATCTCCAAACTACCTTCCATAGTGGTTTTACCAGTTTGCATGCCCACCAACGGTGGATTAGGGTACCTTTTCCCCCCATCCTCGCCAGCACTTGTTGTCTGTTGGTTTCTGTGTGAAAGCCATTCTCACCGGGGTGAGGTGAAACCTCATTGTGGTTTTGATTTGCATTTCCCTGATGGCTGCTGATCCTGAACCTTTTTTCCTGTGTCTGTTGGCCATGTGGATTTCCCCTTTTGAAAAATGCTTAAGTCCTTGGCCCATCTCTTAACTGGGTTGTTTGTTCTGTTGTTGTGGAGTTTCTTGATCTCTTTGTAGATTCTGGTTATTAATCCTTTATCAATTGCATAGTTTGTAATTTCTCCCATTGTGTCAGCTGCCTTTTTGCCTCCCTGACTGTTGATGTAATCCCATTTGTTAATTTTGGCTTTGACTGCATGTACCTCTGGGTCTTTTCCAAGAACTCTTTGCCTGTGCCAATGTCTTGCAGGGTTTCTCCAATGTTCTCTAATAATTTGATGGAGTCGGGTCATAGATTTAGATTTTTAATCCATGTTGAGTGTAAGGTGTAAGGTAGGGGTCTTGCTTTATACTTCTGCATGTGGAAATCCAGTTTTCCCATCGCCATTTGTTGAAGAGACTGTTCTTGCTCCAGGGATTGGTTTTAGCCCCTTGGTCAAATATAAGTTGGTTGTAGAAGTTTGGATTGATTTCTGGTGTTTCTGTTTTCCATTGGTCTGTCCATCTGTTTTTGTACCAGTAACAGGCTGTTTTGATTATAACTGCCTTGTAGTATGTCTTGAAATCTGATATTGTGATGCCTCTGGCTTTGTTTTTTGTTGTACAAAATTGCTTTAGCTATTTGAGGTCTCCTGTGCCTCTGTATGAATTTCAGCATCATGTTTTCTAGATCTGAGAAGAATGTCTTTGGTATCTTGAATGGTATTGCATTGAATCTGTAAATTGCTTTTGGAAGAATGGACATTTTGATGATATTGATTCTTCCAATCCATGAACATAGAAGATTTTTCCATTTTTGTATCTTCTATTTCTTTCTTTAATATTTTGTAATTCTCATCATATAGATCTTCGACATCCTTGGTTAAATGTATTCCGACATATTTTATTTTTTTGTAGCTATTGTGAATGGTTGATCTTAGAAGTTCTTCTCAGCCATGGCATTGTCTGTGTATACAAAGGCTGTTGATTTTTGTGTATTGATTTTATATCCTGTTACTTTACCAAACTCTTCTATGAGTTCCAATAGTCTCTTAGTGGAATCTTTTGGATCCTCTATATAAGGAACCACGTCATCTGCATATAGGGATAGTTTGACTTCCTCCTTCCCAATTTGTATCCTTTTGATTTCTTTTTCTTGCCTAATGGCTCTAGCTAAATCTTCCAGGACCATATTGAATCGCAATGGTGAGAGTGGGCATTCCTGTCTGGGACCAGATCTCAGTGGGAATGCTTCCAACTTTTCCCCATTCACTAGGATGCTGGCCCAGGCCCCATGTTGTTGATTGGCCCATGAATGATGCGTCTGTCCCTGCATAAGCACTGCCTGGTTTGCTGTTATTCTTCTGACCACGGATGTGTTTAAAGCATTTGGAGCCTAAAAAGACTTGTAATGTAATAGACTCCTGAAGAGACTTTGTTAGAAACATAACTTTTTGTAATTGAGAAAATAGTTTGCTTGGGAAAGGTATGTTTAATCAGCTTTTTAAAATTATTGTGGTAAAATGCACATAACATAAAGTGCACTGTCCTGACCATTTTAGGGGAGCAGTGCAGGCACTGTCAGGATTCTGCCACTGCTGTGCAGCCATCGCCACCAGCCTTCTCCAGGGTCCTTTGTCCCCCCCCCTCCCCCCAGCTCAACGTGTGACCACTGAAATGTAATCAACAGAGCGTTAGACTAAGCGCAGACACCAGCCTGCGTTCCAGCCCTCCCCACAGGCCCCTCAGCCATAAGGCCCCTAGTGTCGGAGGAGAGACAGAGAGGGTGGCGGGGTCAGTAGGTGAGGCACAGGAGAGGGACCGTGGTGGGTACCGGAGGCCAGACCTGGAATGACAGCCCCACTTGCTAGTGGACGCTCCTTGGAGATTAGCAGTGGGGGGAAGGGGCAGACTGGACAAGGCATGAGAGCAGCTGACCCCCTAGGACAGCATGAGCCAGACAGAAGCCCGCGTGTGGGGCAGCTTGTCATCCACGCTGCAGGAAGAGAGGCAGGGCACCCCTCCTTTGGGAGACGGGTCTGTGACAGAGGCCCGCCACCCCAGAGGGTCTCACTTCTGCCCTCTGCTCAAAGACCCCAGGCCTTCTGGGCTTCCCAACAAAGGCAGAGCCCAGAATCCTCTGCACAGCTGAGCTGTGCCCCTGAGGCACGGAGCCAGCCCCGGGGGCCCCGAGTCCTGTGCCCCTCAGTACTTGGGATGCTCTGCAAGGGATCTGCATGCCACAGAGAGGCCCCGCCCAGCCCAGCTTTCCTCCAGGAAGAGGGGCTGTCGCCGCCTTAGCCGCCAAACCTCTACCTGCGACACCATCAGAGCAAAGAGGAGGGTGGGAGAGGCTCATCTGGGGACTGTGATGACCAGGGAGCACCTGAGACAACTCTCACGCTACCAGCCAGCAGCCCCGCTGCCTGTCTGCAGGTCCTTGCCTGACTCTGGGGCCGAGGTCTCCTCCCCATGCCCCTTGGTCTTATGTTCAGAGGAGGACCCTCTCCTCGGGCTGCCCTTAGCCACTTGTCCTCCACGGCTGAACAGGCCCCGGGCATCCACACCAAATGCCTGCCAGCACCATTCCCAAGGACCTCTGGTTCACATTCTGGGTCATCTTCCACAGTGTTCTGACACGTGGGAGACACGCGTGCAGAGCAGCCACAGCTTGGGAAGTAAAAAGAAGGGAAATAATTTTGCTGACCTGTCCTATTTAACCCAGGTGTCTAAGAGATCCTTCCAACACTTGTCGTATAAAAGGGAACACGGCTTTTGCCTTCCTCCCTTACGCCCAGTGTGCTTTCTGTGCCCACAGCACGTCTCGGGTCACCGAGGCTGGGAAGTGGCCGCCACGCTGGCGTTAGCCGAGGAGGGTCCCGTCCCATTAGGAAGGAAGCGTTTGGGATCGGGGCCAATCCCTGGGATGGGCTCATGCCTTGTATGCCCACTCTGAGCAAGGAGGGTGGTACCACTCAGCTCCTGGGAGTGGGCGGGGGCCGGCCAGCCCTGCAGGACACCTGGGAAGGTATCAGCTGCGGGGCCGGCTGAACAGCATCCCAGGTCCTGCCCCTGACACCTCCTTTTCCTGTACCTCCCAGGGCCCAGCAGAGAAGAGTGCATTCACTGTGCGCAACACTTCCACTTCCAAGACTGGAAATGTGTGCCAGCCTGTGGCGAGGGCTTCTACCCAGAGGAGATGCCGGGCTTGCCCCACAAAGTGTGTCGCAGGTACAGGCTCCGGGCGGAGGCCCAGACTGCCAGGGCATGGTGCTCAGCGGTGTCCGGCCAAGCAGTGGCCAGGGGAGCACTGGGGGCTGGGGGGTGGGCGTGCCAATCACCCCAGTGCCGTGGGTGCCCTGGGCGGGGGAAAGCTGTGCACAGAGCTCATCGGTGGCCTCCGGGCTTGGTCATGTAGCGCATATTTACTTGCTGAGGGCCTGCTGTGTGCCTGGCCCTGGGTGGCAGCTGGGGGGGGGGCAGGAAGCAGAATGACAAGGTGCCCCCTGTGGCACTCACACAGCAACAGACCCCACCTGGTGACCCCAGCTGTGCCCAGCTCGGGACTGCTTTGCACAGTTGGTAATCAAGGAAGGCACGTTGAGAGTCTGTGAAGAATGTAAGTCTTCAGGGGACGTGCCAAGATCCCGGCCACTCCCCACCCCAGCCCCCGCAGCCCACACACAGGCGTCTGCACCCTCGCCTGCCCTGGGCCACTGCTCCCTGTGCGCCCGCACCGTCCAGTGTCCTGGACTGGCCGTGTCATGTTCCCTCTTGCTGTTAGGAAAGAAGCCACTCCTTTTGGGTCCCTCTTGTCTTGCATGGAAATTGTGCCAGGACTTTGTTAGGGTAAGAGCAGCAGGGTGACCGAGACAGAGACGACACAAAGGTGGGCGGGCAGCCAGCGAGGGGGCTTCTATGTGAAACAGGCTCAAAGCCCCGGCACCCTGGGAGGCGACCCTTTGAGCGTTGGCAGATAGACTCCGCCCAGGCTGGCTCTGAGAACGAGTGATTGGCACCCGTCTCCTTAAAACAATCAGAACAGAAAACTGCAACACAGCCCTGCAGCAGCCAGCAAGGAGCCGCCGAGTCCTTGTTCTCAGGCCACCCACAGAGAGGGTCGGGGACACGTGCCTGTGCCAGGTCAGGGGCGTCCTGCTCCCTGCGCCAGCTCGCAGAGTCCTGCCCAGGGCCCCGTGCACAGTCGTCTGAAGGAAGCCTTTCATTCTAACCAGCCTGCTGGTCCGTGCGGAATTAAGGGAGAACTCAGAGACCAAGATCGTCATTCTCATATGGCAAATGCCTGGATTCTCGGGGATGCCACAGCTATGGCAGCTGGAATCCCACAGGCACCCAACAGCTGTGGTGTCCCCAGGAGGGAAGCAGGAGGTAGCTGGCCTCCATAAGCGCTTCCGTGGGCATTAGCGGCCAGGCATTTCCTGGGTACTCGCTTCCACGTAGGGGAAGCCTTCAGCCTGGAGGAGGCTCCAGTGCTGCGGCCAAACAGCACTAGGAAAAGCCCAGCCCACCGCCACAGGGAGGACACATCTGTGTTTCAGGAAGCTTCCGTCATTCAGAGTCCCCTGGCCCTACAGACGATCAGCGTGCACTTGTCCCGATGACAAGGGCCTGGTCTGCTTGGTTCCACGGCATCTCTCCCGACGCAGGTAGAGAGGCCCTAGGATGCTGGCTGACGCTGTGTCTGTCCCCGAGACAGGCTGGCAGCTCTGAGGAAGCACCTGGCCGGCACGTAGGCCTGCTGTGTCAGCAGCCTGGAGTGCAGAAGGCAGGTGGATCTGAGGCCTTGGGCAGAGAAGAGTCCCTGTGCAGTATCTCGGGGGAGGAGCAGGAACCCCTAAGACTTAGAAGGTGACTGCAAGAGCGAGCCGGGGTGACATGGGAGAAATGAGTGACTGTGCGGTGCTGGCCTCACTGCTCAGGCCCCAGCCTCCCCCCATCCCGCCCCACTCTCTCCATGCTCAGGGGGGCCAGAATCCCTGGGGAGCACACCTGCTGCCTCATTCTGCACCCTGACTGGAGCGAGCTGAGGGTTCCTGAAGCCCACACAGCCTGTGATCCGGGGCTCCCTGTGTCTGGCTCTCACCTGGATCAGCCCAAGGGCAGGTGGCCCCACTGCAGTGCACACAGCCGCCCTTCGCAAATTGGGCAGGGCACGGCAGCCACGATGTCCTGGGGTGAGGGAGGTGCAGGAGAAGTGGCAGAACCAGAGGCATCTCGGGAGCCCCTGCCAGCCTACGACCCAGACAGAAGGCAGCGGGAGCCCCAGGCAGCTGGGGATCTACGGGGGGATATCATCCCTCTCCCGGGGAGCCAGGACCCTGGGGTCTCTCCCCCAGCCTCCAGATGAGCACTCAGGCCAGCCGCCACCCGGGCCCTGTGAGACCCCGAGCTGACAGCTCGCTGCGCCCACCTGGACCTCTGCTACACAAGCGGGAGCCCGGGACAGATGTTGGAAGCTGCTGTGTTTGTGGCCATTTGTTTACGGCAATAGAAAATCAGGACACCTGCCGCCCCACTAAGCTCTGGGAGCTTGCACTACACAACTTCAAAAGTCTACAGAAGGCCAGCGCTGTGGCTCACTAGGCTAATCCTCCACCTGCGGCTCCAGCACGCCGGGTTGTAATCCTGGTTGGGGCGCCAGATTCTGTCCCGGTTGCCCCTCTTCCAGGCCACCTCTCTGCTGTGGCCCGGGAGTGCAGTGGAGGATGGCCCAAGTGCTTGGGCCCTGCACCCCATGGGAGACCAGGAGAAGCACCTGGCTCCTGGCTTTGGATCAGCGCGATGCACCGGCCGCAGCGCGCCGGCCGCAGCGGCCATTGGAGGGTGAACCAACGGCAAAAGGAAGACCTTTCTCTCTGTCTCTCTCTCTCACTGTCCACTCTGCCTGTCAAAAATAAAAAAATTAAAAAATTAAAAAAAAAAGTCTACAGAAAATGGAGCTAAGAGATAACTCTACTTTGGTGCAAAAAATTTTGAAATCCATGCCATGCCGGCATCCCATATGAGCACCAGGTCAAGTCCTGGCTGCTGCCCTTTCTGTCCAGCTCCCTGCTAGAGAACCTGGGAGAGCAGCAGATGAAGGCCCCAATGCTTGGACGCCTGCCACTCACATGGGAGACCCGATGAGTTCCGGGCTCCTGCCTTGGCCTGGCCCAGCCCTGGCTGTTGCAGCCATTTGGGGAGTGAGCCAGTAGATGGACTGGCATGCGCTCGCTCGCTCGCTCTCTCTGTAACTCCAACTTTTAAATAAATACATCTTTAAAAAATTTTTTGAAATCCATGCGTAGTTTCTTCATGATATGCATTGTCCAGGAACTTTTTGAAGACCCCTTCTTTTTTTTTTTTTTTTTTTTTTTTTTTTTTTTTTTTTCAGGCAGAGTTAGAGACAGAGAGAAAGGTCTTTCTTCTGTTGGTTCACCCCCCAAAATGGCCGCTACAGCCAGCACTGCGCCTATCCGAAGCCAGGAGCCAGGTGTTCCTCCTGGGCTCCCACGGTGGCGGGTGCAGGGCCCAAGCACCTGGGCCATCCTCCACCGCCCTCCCGTTCTGTGCATGGATTACATTTCTTTGCACCAAAATGCATCCTGTTTACATGTTCCATGAACTGTTGGACAGTAAGCCATATCCTACCGAGACCACACAGCTCCTCCACAGTGTCGTCCGTGGTTACAGTGCGTCCCAGGTGACTGAGGGCCTGCTGCGTGGCTCACCAGCCCAGCTCCCATCTCACTGCTGGGCACCATCTGGGAGAGACCCTGGGGGGGCCCCTGGGGGAATGTCTCCCCCTGTGGCTGGGCCCCCGCAAGGTGAAGGGGCAGCGTGTTGGGGGCCCCAGTGCTCCCGAAAAGAGCATGAGGACAGGGTCCCCCAGCCACCCCTGGTGAGTCCCCGGACCCTGGCCTCCCCTCCGGGCAGCCTGGCGGGGCTGGCAGCAGGCTCTCGCTGCAGGAGGAAGAAGTTGCAAAGGCTCCCAGACACAGGTTGTCCCCTGGGATTTCCACATTTACAAGACTGCAAGCGAAAACCCGCTGCATCCTGGCTGGGGATGTTGGGGGGGGGGGGGCCTGGAGAGGCCAGCTCAGTCTTTCGATCAGAGCCAGCTTTGGAAGCGGGGCCCAGAGGCTCATCGCTGGCTGCGAGCCTCACACAGCGGAGGCACAAGCCCTGCCTCCCTTCTCAGAGCTCCACCCGTGGTGCCGGTTGTGCCCCCTGCTGGCCGCAGCAGGGAAGGCGGGCAGCATGCAGGAGCACTGTGGAGCCCGAGTCCCCGGTGCTGAACTCAGCCAAGGCAGCAGGTCCAGCGCGGTGTGCACGGGGCTGTGGGAGTGTGGGAGGAAACCTGCAAGTCTCGGCCGAGGGCCCAGTGTTTCTGTCAGGCTCCACCTTGTCTCTGTCACAGCGGCTCCACTTGCCCCACAGCGCCCCAGCCACCCCACGTGACAAGGCTGAGCATGAGCGTGCCCTGGGTCCCAGAAAAATCCTCGGGCCTGGCTCTGGGCAGGGAGGCGGGGTGGGAAGGAGAAGGGCACCGCCCCTGCCCTTCCCTGCATGGTAGGCCCGTGTGGCTCCAGAGGAAGCTCAGTGGGGCAGCAGTGGCGTCACCGGTCACGTTCCAGAGCGGAGTCCGGCCACAGCCCACAGGTGTCGCAGCAGGCGGCTGCTGGAGAGGCCATGGGAGTCACGCGGGGGGCGAGCGCCAGTGCTCTCGGGGCCTCCAGCTGACCCACAGGGAGTCTCTGACCCAGGCCTGGCCTCCGCTCTCAGCCTTGCTCTTGCCACGGGCCCTTCCTGGCCCATGGTGAGGTCACACAGTGGGAGGGACCTGCAGACACTGGGCCCATGTTACAGAGGGTCCAGTGAGGGCAGGCGGGCTTTGGGGGAAGCCTGGGTGGGGGCCTCTTCCCCAGACGCCAGCAGGAGCCGCCTCTTCCCGCAGGTGTGACGAGAACTGCTTGAGCTGCGCGGGCTCCAGCAGGAACTGCAGCAGGTGCAAGGCCGGCTTCACGCAGCTGGGGAGCTCCTGCATCAGCAACCACACGTGCAGCAACGGTGAGGCCCCAGGGTGCCGGGCCCCAGGGTGCCGGGCCCAGGGTCGAAAGAGGAGGGACGCCCCGGGCATGCACGCACCTGGTCCTGTCACCCGTCGCGGCGCCTCTGGCTACTGTGAAAGACAGCTGCCCTCTTTCCTAACTCCCCTGCAGGCCTCTCTTACACGGACCTGAGGCATCTGACCGCCAGCCCAGCCAGAGCTGCTTAGTTTATTGAGTGACCCTTACAGAGTAGTCTGTTCTTGTCCTGTCCCCTCGTGTGCCACAGGCCATAGGTGTGGCCGGGTGTGGCAGCTTCCCCAGAGGAGGCCCAGCCTCGGAAGTCACAGCCAGAGACCCGGGGTGTCATCTCCCCGGGACTGGGGGGACAGAGCCCGGAGTCCAGGCCCTGCTCAGCCCTGTCCCCAGGGAGGCCTGCTTCTCCAGGAGTCTGGGGGACAAGGCTAGTTATAAACAAACTCAGAAGGGGACCACAGACGGTGCCCAGCTGGAGGGTCTGAGCAGGGACCTGGCCTGCAGGCCAGGTGGAGGATCCTGGCTCAGCCAGCAGCAGGGAGGGGCTGCCTGGGGCCAGTGCTGGGCACCACCCCTGCTGTGCCACAGCATCCGAGGGCATGAGCTGCCACTGCCCTCCTCTCCTCTGGCAGAGCACGGAGCCCACAGAGATCCTTGGGGCTGCCCCGCAGACCCAGCGGTGGCCTCCGTGCCTTGCTGGCTTTTTATTCTGGCTTGCAGAATCGTGTCCCTGCAAGGCCAGGCAGCGTCCTGGCGAGGAAGTCACCTGCTGAGGCTATGCATGCAGCCTAGGAAAGGGGGGCCCCAGAGGGACTCCGAGCTCCGTGAATGGCGCGGCATCCTCAAAAACCAGCGGCCCAGGGCCCGCCTCTTTGCCTCAGCCACGGTGTTTTTAGTCACTGAGCCTTGTCCGTCTGCCTTAATGGCTGTCTTCCTCCCATCCCCTTCGCCATTTGGGGTGTCCCCTGGACTGTGGCTGCAGCCTCCATGCCCGTCCCTACAGTCTTCTCCCTAGCCTCCCCCAGCGCGGTTGTCCTGAATGACTGGTGCATGTACCTGTGCATCGAGGGCCCCTCTGGCCCAGCCTGCGCCATCCCCCAGATGTGTCCGTGTGAGTCCCCAGACTTGGCAAGAGCCCCTCTACCCCAGGCGCCACCGCCGCCACGCTGGGCTCACACAGCCAAGTGCATCATGGGAGGGGAGCCTCGAAGCGGCCGCCTGCCTCCCTCTGCGTCCCCCTGCCTGGTGGGTCCTGGGTGCCCAGCAAACATGCAGCGGTGGAAACCATTACAGCCCCAGCGTCTGACCTCTCCCTCCTTTCCTTTCCCGGGTCCCAGCCGACGAGACCTTCTGTGAGATGGTGAAGTCCAACCGGCTGTGTGAGCGGAAGCTTTTCATTCAGTTCTGCTGCCGCACGTGCCTCCTGGCCGGCTAGGGGGTGCTGGCTGCCGCAGAGGGTGGGCCCCCGGCCGGCCAGCCGTCTGTCCGTCCACCCTCCTCCAGACTGTCGGCCAGAGCCTGTGGCAAGGCGGCGCCCTGCCCTCACAGCTTTATCTCCCCAGGAGCCGGGTCTTTGCAGCGTCACTGGGCACCCAGATCAGGTGGGCGGCGGTGCTCAAGGAGGGCTGTGTCCTCCCGGCTCCCCTTCTGGCCAGCTCGGAACGGGAACAGAAGGAATTCCAGGAATAAACAGCTCCGGCTACTCTGCAGCCACTTCTGGGATCCTGTTTACCGAACCTTCAAGACCAAAGCAGAACGAAAAGATGCCCGGCCTCACAGGTCGTCCTGTCCCGCGTGGGCTTCCGTGCGGCTTGGTGGTGAGCTGTCCGGCCAGCAACCGCAGAGCCCTGGCTGCCCGTGGGCACTGCTCCACACCTGCTGCTGAGCCTGGGGGCGGTTTGGTCAGACTGTAAATAAAATTGGTTTGGGGGCATAAAATCTGTGACCACTGGAGATGGCGTGTGTCTTTCTGCACAGTCAGCTCCTTCAGAAACCGCGGCCGTGGCTTAGAGTCCAATTGCACACGTGGATCAGGAGATGGTTCCAGTCTGCAGTGTTCTCCCCGCGTTCTCCCGGTGCCTCTGGGAGTCTCGTGGCCCTGGACAACCACCTGTCCCTGGTGCAGAGCCTTCCGAGGAGGAGCCAAAGGAGGCAGCCGGGGCCAGCCAGCAGGTGCCCCGACCGCGCCATTCCTCTTGGCGAAACGCCAAGGCAGCCCCTCAGTTGTCAGTCATCCGTCACTTCCTGTTTTATGGGCTCGTTTTTAAAACACCTTTGGCTGCTCCTAGGAGACTCGTTGTCAAGGTGGGCGCACCTGTGTCTTTGTCTATTACCTGCCTACGTGACCCGGTTGGCTTTATTGCTGCCAAACCTATGTAGGTATTTTATAAGCTACATGTCCTAATTTTTACCGATGTTAATTATTTTGACAAATATTTCATATATTTTCATTGAAATGCACAGATCTGCTCGATCAGTTCCCTTGAATAGGGGAGTAACATTTGCCTTAAATTTTTTCGGCCTCGTCTTTCTCCGTCTCGTCCTGCTCCCCCTTGGACCACAGTGCATTTGCCTCGTCACCTGTGAGCTGGGGAGGGGGGATTCCAGCTGTGGTTCATTGAATCCACAACTCCGGAACAGAAATCAACAAAGCAAATACAGTGTTAACCTTAAATTAATAAAAGAGTTAACATCCGTGGCAAAGGAGCCTGTTTCTTCCCTCACATAGAAAGGTAAAGTGGACATGGCTTTATTTGATGTCATTACGCTGAAGGTCTTCTGAGTTGTAGCAAGTGTTGATGTAATAAAGTAACGGGAGAACCCAGAGTTCCGGCACGAGTTTGGCAAAGAAGAGTTTGGAAGAAGGGGCTAGACCATCCCCAGAGACGGGGCCACTGCCCACGGCCCAAACCGTGAGCCTGTCACCGTAGCCACCAAGCGTCATTGGTCAGGTCACGGCCTGCCGTCTGCACAGTGCTTGAAGCCCCTGCCCCCGTGGGTTAGGTGCTGCTGTTTGGGCCACGGGCTGCCTCTCTGCGAGGTTAGAAGCTCAAAATCCTTTGCGCCTAAAGGAAGCGCACCAATTAGGACTGCTGAGGTGGCTGGGGGGCATTGTTCTGGGGATCCGGGGAGGGGCGGTGGGGCCAGCAGTGAATCTCACCTGGACCCCCTTGGCCCTGCAGCAGGCCCTTCTCACTTGGCATAGCCTGCACCTGCGGGTGATGACACGAGTGACAAGACCACCACTCTCCCGCATGGAACTGGCACCAGCCTCACCCCTTGCACCGACCTCATGGCTCTGGCTGTGCCTTGCTTTCTTCCCCCCGGGGCTAACTCCGGTTAGCCTGCCTGTGTCGGTGCTCCCCTGGCGCCGTAGCTGGGCTTGTGCAGCCGAATGTGGCTGCAGGGACGCCTGCACCAGCAGAGAGGTCAGCGGATGCCCCACCAGCCGTCTACCAGCAGCACCGTGAGCAGGGAGGGGAGAGTGAGCATGTCCGGGGTGCCGCAGCCCAGACAGAGCAACAGCCAGAAGGGGTCAGCCTCCCCCAGGAGACTGATGAAATAAAGCCCAGCAGCTTGTTAAGGACCCCAGCACAGGGCACCACTTCACCATCTAAGACCCGGACGAGGATAAACAGGAGCGCTTTGCCCCCTGAGTGCTCGCAGCCCAGCATGTGTGGCGCTGAGTCAGACGTGACCTCCCCTTTTGTCCCAGATGGCAACAACTACAAGAAGCCCCCAGACGGCCATCTCGGGAGCAACGTTTCGCCATGGCTGGACCAATCTGCCCTGGGCTGAATGACTGCCCTCAAAGCCCAAACAGTGGACACCCCCTTGTTTAGACGGACTGACCACAGACAGGGGCTGTTGTGACTGGCAGGGATAGGGCTCGGCTGGGCAGCGTGTGCCTACGGATTTTAAGGGTCAGGACCGGGCACCACCTAGATCTATTCCTTCCCAGACAGGACCCTGGCTCACGGAGGCCCCGCGGCTTGCCTTGGGCTACACAGGCCAGGTTGCTCCCCTCCTGGGCTTGCTACAGGAGCCGGTTCTGCACGGGGCCAGTGGCAGCCACCATGTGTTCCTGTTAAACTGGCTTTAGTTCCAGAGGGTGATGCTTTTCTGACCTTGTCCCCAGAGGCTTTGGCACCTCCCCGTGGCCCCCATATGTGCATCCTTGTCCTCCCAGACTGCTGCTGACGCACGCGACGGCCTGGAACGCCAGTCTGCTGAGGCTGAGAAACTGGCCAGAAGAAATGGATCAGAAAGAAAAATTCAGTTTGCAACTTCATAAGAGATACCCAAACTGAACAAAACCACCCATGGTTTCATTTCAGCCCCTGTCAGGGTGCTGAAGCAAGGGAGACACGTGAAATAACCCACCAGGGGAAAAGCTAAATAAAATAGCTCTGTGGCCTGCAGCGCCATCTGGCGGTTCTTTCTAGAAGTGAAGTTTGGATACTCTGAACTATTTTTTTTTTAACAATCACAAGTCAAGATTATAAAAAGATTGCAAGTATAGCACACATTCTTTTTCCTGAACAGTTTGAGTCGATATCATTGACATGACACCCCATGAGCCTGAACACTCAGTGGGCGCTTCCTATAAATAAAGGTCCCCGACACCATCAGATGGTGTTCCCGCCATCCACCCTTGGCCCAGTGATTCCCTGCCAACGCTGCGGGGAGGAAACACGTTGCACTGAGTCACCCTGAACCTTTAAGGTCCTTCCCTCGCTGATCCTTGACTCCCACCACCTGGAGGCGTCCAAGGCTAGGGGCCAGGTGTGCGGGCAGTCCCTCCATTCGGATTTGTCAGGTTCCCTTGTGTTTCGACTCAGGAATCTCACAGGAAGTGGCTGTGTCCTCCTCACGGCATCCTAGCAGGGGCTACCCGACTGTGTTTTGTTCTGTGCCTGGCGACATTACCCTCGATCGCCTGATTAGGGCCTTTCCCCTTGGTTGGCTGAGAAACGGTGCCTGCCAAAGAGGGTCCACTGTCACCACTGCTCCATGCCGTGCTGCAGGTCCCAGCCAGTGTGAACAGGGATCCAAAAAGAAAAAGCCAAAGAAAGAGCAAGTAAAATACAAGGGGCTGGCTGTGTCCCGTGGGTTTCACTGCCGCCTGCATCCCATGTGGGCTCTGGTTGGAGTCCCAGCTGCTCCACTTCCGATCCAGCTCCCTGCTAACGCACCTGGGAGAGCAGCAGAGGATGGGCCAAGAGCTTGTTCCCTGCACCAGTGGGGGAGTCCTGGAAGAAGCTCCTGGCTCCTGGCTCGGGCCTGGGCCATCCCCAGCCGTTCTGGCCATTTGGGGAGTGAATCAGTGGATGGAAGATTCTCTCCTTCTCTGTCTCTCCCTTTCAAATAAATAAATCTTAACAAAACGAACAAAAAGATAGGGTCTGGCACTGTGGCGTAGCAGGTAGAGCCGCTGTCTGAAGCCCCGGCTGCTCCACTTCCGACCCAGCTCTCTGCTCTGGCCTGGGAAAGCAGTGGAAGATGGCCCAGTGCCTGGGCCCCTGCACCCGCGTGGGAGACCTGGATGGAGCTCCTGGCTCCGATGGGACCAGCCCCAGCCGTTGCCGACACTTGGGGAGTGACCCAGTGGATGGGAGGTCTCATGCTGTCTCGGTGACTCTCTCAAATAAATAAATCTTTTTATATATATAAAAAAAAGTTAGTTAAAAATGGAATTTCTGTAAATGGCCTTTACAGTACCATCCAAAAAACTACAAATATCTAGAGCTGCAGGCGCGGGCCGAGCCTGCGGGGAGAGGGCGGCGGCGGCCACGCGCGTCACGGGGCAGGCTGCAGGACGCACGCTTCCAGTCTCTCAAGGTCGGGAGACCCCCGCGGGCCTACCGCAACCCCACCAGACCCGGGCTTGACTCCCGGGGCCGGCCCCGCCGGCGCCAAGCGGCCACGCACACCCTCGCTCCCACTGCGCGATGCCCTAGTGTGAGAGAGGTCCGCGGGGCTCTTCCCCCGGTTTTCCTAACTTTCGGACCCAGACGTCTAGAAGCGGGGCCCCCCACCCCCACCCCACCCCACCCGACCCGACTCCAGAAAGCCCCGGGCGGAGAACCCCGCGCCCGGCCCGTCCCCAACGCCAGCACGGAGCGCCGGCCGAGACGACCTCCCGGGGAGGCGTGGCTCTTCGATTGCTTCGGGCTGGCGGTCGATCTGCGATTGGTGCGGCCTGGCGGCGGCGCGGGGCATGCCGGGACGTGTGCTCCGCGCGCGGCGGCAGCGGCAGGCGGGGGCGGCGGCGGCGCGGGGCGGCTGGCGGCGGCAGCATGGTGAAGCTGACGGCGGAGCTGATCGAGCAGGCGGCGCAGTACACCAACGCCGTGCGGGACCGCGAGCTGGACCTCCGCGGTGAGTGCGGGGGGCGCGCGCCGCGGCCTCGCGGCCGTCCCGCCGGCGGAGCCTCGAGCTGGCTTCCGGCCCGGCGCGTAGCGTCGCGCGGGCCTCGCGGGCGGGAAGGCGGCCCCGGCGGGCGGGAAGGCGGCCCCGGCGGGCGGGAGCTGCTGGGCTGGGATCCGGGCGGGAGGAGGCGGGGCCCCGATGGTTTCTCACCCGATCGTTCCCTTCCGGGAAGCGGCCTTGAGGTGGAGCCGTCTCGCCGAGCCTGGGCGCGTGGGGCGCTCTAGAGGCGTCGGCCCGGACTCGGCTTCCCGGGGATGGGGGCCGGGCTCGGCTTCCCGGGGATGGGGGCCGGGCTCTGGGGGCGTCGGCCCGGACTCGGCTTCCCGGGGATGGGGGGCGGGGGCCCCGGACTCGACTTCCCGGGGATGAGGTCGGGCTCTGGGGGCGTCGGCCTAGACTCTGCTTCCCGGGGATGGGGGCCGGGCTCGGTTTCCCGGGGCGGGGCCGGGCTCTGGGGGCGGGGGCCCCGGACTCGGCTTCCCGGGGATGGGGGGCGGGGGCCCCGGACTCGGCTTCCCGGGGATGGGAGGCGGGGGCCTCAGACTCGGCTTCCCGGGGATGGGAGGCGGGGGCCGGGCTCTGGGGGCGGGGGCTCCGGGCTCTGGGGGCGGGGGCCCGGACTCTGCTTCCCGGGGATGGGGGCCGGGCTCTGGGGGCGGGGGCTCCGGGCTCGGCTTCCCGGGCTCTGGGGGCGTCGGCCCGGACTCGGCTTCCCGGGGATGGGAGGCGGGGGCCGGGCTCTGGGGACGGGGGCCCCGGACTCGGCTTCCAGGGGATGGGGGCCGGGCTCTGGGGGCGGGGGCCCCGGACTCGGCTTCCCGGGGATGGGAGGCGGGGGCCGGGCTCTGGGGGCGGGGGCCCCGGACTCGGCTTCCCGGGGATGGGGGGCGGGGGCCCCGGACTCGGCTTCCCGGGGGTGAGACTGCGGCGCTGGCCGGAGGTTGCCCGCGGGCGCCCGTTGGCTGTGCTCGCGGCCTGGACTCCCCGCTGACCTTCGGGGGAAGCCCCGGAGCTGCTATTTTGTAGCGAAAGGCTCGGTCCGAGAGCAAGCCGCCCCTTGGGCCGCTCCCAGGTCTGGTGGGCGCGCCGTGCTGAGCAGCTCTGGATTGGAAACGGCCTGGCCGCGGCCCTTCCCTCCTCCGCTGGGCACCGAGCGCAGCAGTAGGCCCCGGTTAGAGCGGTGGGCTTTCGGGCGAATTGTTCACAGGGCGTCGCCTTCAGGTCTGGATTGGCGCTGGGGAGGTGAAATAAAGGGCTGTGGTGACGGCATGAGCGCGTCCCGGGAGCCTAAGGGCTGTAGTGGCGTCATGAGGGTGTCCGGAGAGCCTGTGGACTCTGGTGACGTCATGAGCGTCCCGGGGAGCCTGTAGACTGGTGACGTCATGAGCGTCCCCGGGAGCATGTGGGCTCTGGTGGCGTCATGAGCGTCCCCGGGAGCATGTGGACTGTGGTGACGTCACGAGCGTGTCCGGGGAGCCTGTGGGAGAGGTTGGGGACCGTTGACAGTAGGGCCTGGGCCTACTGCAGCGGAAGGCGAACCGTTGGGCGGCCCCGCCAGCGTTCTTCGGAGCCTCGTCAGGCGCCCCTCACGCACGTCCTTGCCGTCAGCCTCGCGCGTCCGCAGCTGGAGCCGAGCCTCGCGGCGCCGGGGACTCGAGACCGCCCGCTCTCGTGTGCGGTGGGTGCGCGCAGTGTTCCTCACTGGCAGGTGTGGGTGCTGGACACCGCCGGCGGCCCGAGGGCCCTTCGGGTCCTGTTCATGCCTCTCCCGCCCCGCCCTTCTGTCCGCAGGGTATAAAATTCCTGTCATTGAAAACCTGGGTGCTACCTTGGACCAGTTTGATGCTATCGATTTTTCCGACAATGAGATCAGGAAGCTGGATGGGTTTCCTCTGCTGAGAAGACTGAAAACGTTGTTGGTGAACAACAACAGGATATGGTGAGTGCGCCGGAACAGCGTGGCCTTTTCTCCGCTGCTCGCTCCTGAGAAGCTGTAGTGAGGCCGGGTAGACCTACTTGATTCCAGGGTTCTGCGGGCACCTCCTGCAGCAGGAGGCCTGGCCAGCCGGAGCTGGGAGCTGGAGCCGGCCGGATGGCTGCTGTGGGTGCGTGCGCTGTCACCAGCCCCTGGGGCCTGCAGCAGCAGCAGAGCTGGCATTGGCGCCACAGCTGGGCGTTTAACCCGGGCGCTCGAGTGTGGAGCGCAGTGTCTAACTGCCTGGCTCACACCTGTGAGCCAGTCTTCTTCGAATGAGAGATGGGGTGCAGCTTTCCAGGGATCCAGGGGTTACTTTGACATTGGCCTAGGCGTATTTGCATATGTTCAGAAATATTTACATATTCATAATTTCTAATTAAAAGTGTGCTGTTTTGTACATGTTTTGGCTTCTAAAATAGTTATCAAAGGGATTGTATAAAAAGCTTTATAAAGCTCAGTAATTGTGTTTTTATCACATGTCTACCTCCTGCCTTCTGCTTTACTTTTCTTCAGTTAAACTGGTTTCTAGAAGATTTGCTGAAATTGGGATCGTTTTAGCCCTTAAGCTCTGTGTAAATTTTATTGGAAAAAATTTATTGGCTACTTGTAGAGAATGTCAGTAAGAGTACTAGTGGTGGGGTGCTTGGCACCGGGTTAAGGCACTGCTTGGGACACACACACCCCGTATCAGGATGCCTGAATTCAAGTCCTGCTCCACTTCCAGTCCAGCCTCCTGCTATTGGGTTAGCCATTTCCTGGTGGGGTGGTTGTATGTCTTGTACCTGCACTGTGAATGCAGAAGCACTTGGGTTTCTGTGCCACCTGCTCACAGAAGTAGTGAAGTGAGCTGAGGCCCTACCCGGGGGTCTCACCTTTTCTCAGGTTCCGCTAGCCGGTGTGGCAGCAGAAAGGGTCCCAGGCAGAGTCCAGGGAGCTGCCTGAATTGTCCCCTCTTCGGTCGCCTCTCCCACAGTGGTAGCTGGGGTAGGGCAAGAGGGGTCTCGGAGCTTCTGCAGTCAGACCCTGTGATCAGGGGTGTGTGTAGAGTTGTTCACTTTACTAAGAGTGTGTCTGTCTGTTTAGCCGTATAGGTGAGGGGCTTGATCAGGCTCTGCCCTGTCTCACAGAACTCATTCTCACCAACAACAGCCTTATGGAACTGGTAAGTTGTATCTTGGGGAGGGGTTTAAGGGCTGCATACTTCTTAGAGAACATTTGCGAAGTCTAGAATATTTCTCCTTATCCTCCTTTGCTTAATTAATTCAGTGCCTGGGCCTTTCTGGGTGTCAGTGTTGCAGGGGTCTTTCCTCGCCCTGGCTTCCCTTTGATTCTGTTAGGGCGCCCTGACAGACGTGCCTAAAGCAAGTGTAGGCCAATTTATGACCTTTTTTCTGTATTGCTAGTGCTTTTGATGTCCAGGGAGGCTTCTCTTACCCTCCCTGGGTTGTAGAGGAGCCTGTATCATTTTCTGGAACTGTAGTCCCAGTGTGGTGGCGCTGACCAGGTGGCCTCTGCGTGGAGGTGTGCTGGAACGTGGCCTGCACACCGGGCCTCAAGGACGTGGAAACCAAGAGAGCAGGAGAGAGAGAATGCGGACATGGTGATTTCCGCCTGTTTTATGTTTTCAAAACTTACTCCGTGTGCTTCACTTTTACATAATTGAACTGATACCATATATGTTCTCGTTGTAACCTAAATTTCCCACTTGAACACTGGATGTCTGAGTCCATGTTGTCTAACTTGATTTGCGGTTATCCTGCCTTTGCCTCCCTTGCCTGTCTCCTGGAGTGGAATGGACTGTGTGTGCCTTTGCTGGTGCGTGGCGGGCCCATCACATCCTGGACATTCTCTCTAGAGTACGTGACCCCGCAGTGAGAATGCAGCGCCCATATGGGATGCCTGCACTGCAGGCAGCGGCTTTACCCGCTGTCCACAGTGCTGGCCTACTTGTGTGTGTTTTTAGCCCATCAGTCCCTAGTCATTCTGTTTCATATGATGTGTGTGTGTGTTAGAGAGAGACATGAAAGTTGCCACTCTTACGTCATTGCTTCCTGGGTCTGTTTCAGTGGGTTGCCAGTCCGAGCTGGAGAGCTGTCTGATGGTGTCTGTGACGTGCTTCCTGCCAGGCTGCGCTCTGAAATCTGCTCTGTTCCCCTCCCTCTTGCATCCGTACCTTGTTCCTCATTCTCTCGTGCCCGGTTTGCTCGGCTCGGATCTCCTCCTGCAGTTTCTCCTCAGGAGAGCGCTGTCCTGCAGGCACCCAGCATCTGGCTGGTCCAGACCCTGTGCTCACGCGCCGCGCAGGTCTCGCAGGGACCCAGCATCTGGCTGGTCCAGACCCTGTGCTCACGCGCCGCGCAGGTCTCGCAGGGACCCAGCATCTGGCTGGTCCAGACCCTGTGCTCACGCGCCGCGCAGGTCTCGCAGGGACCCAGCATCTGGCTGGTCCAGACCCTGTGCTCACGGGGCCGCGGGTCTTGCAGCTGCTGCTGTGAAGCTGAGTGCCTGTGGGCTGTCCTGGAGCGATCAAGTTCACGGCCGCCCCCTCCTCACCTTCTCTGCTGCTTCCTGCGCAAATGTGGTCGCCACGCAGGCCTTGTAGCTCGCGGTGCTGCTGCCCCTCACTCCTGTGTTAGGGTTCTTGGAGAACTATCTGTCATCTGGGTTGCTTGTAGGTATGGACCATAGGGGTTTTTGTTTTGCTGTCCTTACGGTACTGCGTTATGAGACAGTTTGGGAAGATCTAAAAACTGCCCTGCCTTCTGCCCATAATTTGGTCCTGTTTCCCCAGCTGTACAGCTTCGTGTCCTTGGAAATTCTTTGAAGAGCTTGGTGGGGGCAGGGGGTACTGCGGAGGTGAAAGGCGCTCCTCCACAGTGATAGGCCTGTGTGGGTCCCAGGCGTCTGGAGGCGCTAGAAGACAGATGGCTGTACTACCCTGTGCGAATCTCTTGCTCAGGGTTACCTCACCTTTGGCGGTTTCTCTCCTGAGTCATTGGAGTTTGCTGTAGGAAATCACCTTTCATGGCCTCTTCTGCCGTGGAGACAGAGCTGTTGATGCTGGATTTAAAGGAAGAAGCTCAGATGTACTCGGCGTATTCTGTAGGAGTTACTGAAGTGCCTGTGACGTCCTGGTTTTGGGTCAGGACTAGTGCAGTAGCAGTCTGAAAGACGATGCGGCTGCTCGCTCTGCCTGCCCTGCCCACGGCAGAACACTGGGAGCATGCGTGCTGTCCTTACCTTTGCTCTCCACCCCACAGGGTGACCTGGACCCCTTGGCCTCCCTCAGATCGCTGACGTACCTAAGGTATGGGAAGGATGTTTTTTAATTCATTCTATTATTTATTAAAATGTCATATTAAATTGGTAGTATCATAGGGGTATTTTTTAAAATTTATTTCACAGCACTTGATTAATTCAAAGAAATAATTTAGAATGGAATGACAGTTACACTAATCAAGAGATGTTACATTTGATATATTTTCTTTTAAATACTTTAAAAATTTTAACTGATACAAAAAATTGTACATATTTCTGGGGTGCTGTGTAATGTTTTTATATACATATACATTGTATAATGCTCAAATCAGAGCAAACACTTCGATATACTCAAACATCTATTATTTCTTTATGGTGAAAACATCCAAAAAATTTGTCCTCTCAACCTAAGAAAAAGATAGTGCATTAGTAGTATTATCTACAGCCACCCTGATGCAGTAATAGAATACCTGACTTTTTGTACTGTGTAACTATAACATAGTACTTGGGGTTTTTTTGTTTTTGTTTTTAAATATTTGTTTATTTGAAAGGGAGGGAGAGAGAGAGGTCTTCTATCTTCTGGTTTACTCCTCAAATGGCCATAACAGCCAGGGCTGGGCCAGGTCAAAGCCAGGAGCTTCATCCTGGTCTGCCACATATGTGCAAGGGCCCAAGCACTTGGGCTGTCTTCTGCTGCTTTCCCAGATGCATCAGCAGCAAGCTGGATCAGAAATGGAGCACCCTGGGACCCAGCGCCGTGGCATACCAGGTAAAGCCGCCATCTGTAGTGCCGGCATCCCATATGGGTGCCAGTTCGTATCCTGCCTGCTGCACTTTGGATCCAGCTTTCTGCTGTGGCCTGGGAAAGCAGTGAAAGATGACGCAAGACCTTGGGCCCCTGCACCCGTGTAGGAGACCCGGAAGAAGCTCCTGGCTCCTGGCTTTGGATTGGCTCAGGTCCAGCCATTGTAGCCATTTGAGGAGTGAACCAGAGTATGGAAGAGATCTCTCTCTCTGTCTCTCTCTCTCTCTCTCTGCCTCTCCTTCTCTCTCTCTCTCTGTAACTCTTTCAAATAAATAAATAAATCTTTAAAAAATAGAAATGGCGCATCCGGGAACCGGTGCCCATATGGGATGCCAGTGCCGCAGGCTGTGATTTACCGGCTGGCCCAGTGTGGTGTTGTCCATCAGCTTCTCCCCAGCCCTCCTTCACTGCCACCATCCCAGTCCCTGGCAGCCCTCATTCTGCGCTCAGCTTCTTTGAGACTGACTTGATCTTTAGATGATGTGTGAGGTCTCCTAATTGTCTTTTGTGCTTGGCTTATTTCTCTTAACACAAAGACCTTCAGTCCCACCTATGTTTCTGCAGAAGAGAGAGCTTAATCCTTTTTTATGGCTCAGTACCATGTTTTCTAGGTGTGAAATGATTTGTTAAGACTAAGGAAGTCTTTTCCGATAGCGTCTGTATTGGTCTTAAGCAGTCAGTCAGTCACAAGGACCTTTCAACAACAAATGCAGAAGGCGTTTCCTTCAGCAGTGTTACTCCCATGGTGCGGCTTTGAGGTGTGAGTGGGGAGCTTTCCCGTGCTGTCAGGCTCCATGGGGCGGGGACCTCCGGGACGCTGTGCGATGAGATCTGAGTGTCGTTATTCCTGTTCTCCAGTATTCTGCGGAATCCTGTAACAAACAAGAAGCA
Organism: Oryctolagus cuniculus; assembly: GCF_051225735.1. Lineage (NCBI taxonomy): Eukaryota > Metazoa > Chordata > Mammalia > Lagomorpha > Leporidae > Oryctolagus > Oryctolagus cuniculus. The sequence goes on along the minus strand of NC_142878.1, from coordinate 10,493,306 downwards.
TTACAGACTGTATGTCATTTACAAAGTTCCACAAGTCAGAGTACTGGATTTCCAGAAAGTAAAGCTAAAAGTAAGTGGTTGTGAGCTGTCTGTCTATACTTTGTTTCTGATTTTTTAAGTTGCCTAAGCCAGTACATTTTACTATTACTGTAAATTAAAAGGAAGAAAAAAGCCGGAGGAGGAACATGTTTGGTTTTCTTTTTCCTCCTAACAGTGTTTATGGAAGGACTTTGAACTGATGCTCTTTTATGATCATGAAAAGTGGGCGGAGTGTCGGGCACCTGGTGCACAGGCTGCACGGTCTCAGTGGGGAACCTTGATAGGATCCACTTTGCAGCAGCTGGCATTGGGCGATTTTTCTCTCTTTTTGGGGGGTGTGTGTGTTTGTTTTAAACCTTCTTAGTTCCTTGTGAGCCCCTCTTTGAAACTAGGAGAGGGACCTTCACCAGAGAAGAAAAGACCAGTATGTGTCCTTTTAATTTGAAATTGGCTTTTTGGTGTTTTTACCAGCCCCGACTGCTGCGGGAAAATTGCCTTGTGTGTTTTCTGAGGAATGCATCTACATGCATGTGGTATTGCTAATTCCATTACTCTGTGTGTGGTGTCGCTGTAGGAGCGTCAGGAAGCAGAGAAAATGTTCAAGGGCAAACGGGGTGCACAGCTTGCAAAGGATATTGCCAGGAGAAGCAAAACGTAAGATACGGATGTCCAACTTCACCTCCCTCCCCTTCAGAAACACTCTGTCCGGCACCTGCCTCCTCCAACTGAAACGAGAGCTGTGGCCGAGAGGGTGTTCATTTGAGTGCGGATAGTGCACGGCCCTTGGTGGTGCAACCACGAGACTCCCACCAGGCCGGCGGGCAGATGTTTCAGTGTGCAGGCTCGCCTGGATTGCCTGCGTCCTGGCTTCTCCAGGAAGATGCCCTGGGTGGTGTTTCTGAAGGAGAGGGTCCTTGTATCAGCTTGTTAACAAAGATAAGATACTACACTGGTTGAATTACTTTCAAAAGCTTTTGAAAGTAAGAGAAGCAACTTCTTTGGGTCTGGATTTAACAATTACATTCTCTCCTCTCCCAAGTTTTAATCCAGGGGCTGGTTTGCCGGCTGACAAAAAGAAAGGTGGGCCGTCTCCAGGGGATGTCGAGGCAATCAAGGTGAGAAAGTGTTGGGATGCCTGGGTGGGGAGAGCCGAGGCGGACCAGGACCCAGAACTCTGTCAGAAACCTCATTCTGAATGTCGCAGATTGCATTTTCCCATGACTGAGAGATTCCACTCAATTTCTAGGTAGGGAAAACTAGCTTACATGCATGTGGCCGCACTCTACCTTGAACTACTACATGAGCCAGTCGAAGTGGAGGCAGCTCACCTGCTCTTCACCTCGGTATCCTCTCAGTGTTTGCTTCCTAACTTTCAAAGCTGTGCCGCTTCTACCAAATCCTGTTGGTGATGAGTGGGAATTCGTAATTCTATGTTGCCACCTAAGTTACTCAGTAATAGAATTCCAGGTGGACACTCTACTTAGCCAGGAATTCACCAATTTTAGAAATGTATGACTCGGCTTCTAGGTTGTTTGCAGTGTGCATACAATTTGTTTAATGTTCCAACTTGAGAAGTTGCTGTGAATTTCTGTAGCTGTCTTCTGGGTGATTGACAGTCAGTTGTAACCCGCCGTCTGTCTCCGTTGTCCTCTGTCCCAGAATGCTATAGCCAACGCATCCACCCTGGCCGAAGTGGAGAGGCTGAAAGGGCTGCTGCAGTCCGGGCAGATCCCTGGCAGAGAACGCAGACCAGGTGAGAAGACTGCTCCGTCCTTGTGTGGCCACAGACAGTGCGCACCGGCCAGGGCGGTGCTCCCTCCGAGGACGCTCTGTCACCTCATGTCCGAAATCCCTGGAAATCTCACTAAAGAAGGAAGCTAAGTGGTAGGACAGTGGGGATTTTTTTTCTATTTATTTAAGACTGATTTATTTGAAAGAATTACAGAGAGAAGGAGAGACAGAGAGATCTTCCATTTCCTGGTTTACTCCCCACATGACTACAGTTGTCTGGGCTGGGCCAGGCCAAAACCAGGAGCCAGGAGCTTCATCCAGTCTCCCACGTGGGTGCGGGACCCAAGCACTTGGGCCATCCTCCCCTGCGTTCCCAGGAGCATTATTAGCAGGGAGGTGGATCGGAAGTGGAGCAGCCAGGACTTGAACCATGGCCCTCTTTACTCGCTGTGACACAACGCCAGCCCCAACAATGGGGATTCTTTTTTGCATCAAGTTTAAGCAAGCATTATTTCATAGCCATGGAGGGAATCAAACTGTAGAGGTAACCATGTGGCCCTTTACCTGTGGGAACGTGGACCTCCAAGCACAGGGAAAATGCGGATTAAAAGGTGACTGCATTGCCCATCAACTTTTTGAAGCCCCCGGAGGTGATCGCTCAGTAGTCGGGGACACAGCTCCTGAGCCACGCAGCCGCGCTCAGGTCTTAGCCTCGGCAGCCGCGTCCTAGGCAAGTGTCTTCAAGCCCGTTTCCTCGTCCTGAAGTCGGGCACAGTCCTGCCGACCTCGGGAGGGGTGCAAAGCTAAGGGCTGGCGCTGAGCGCTGAGCACGGGCCTGGCTTCAGCACAAGTTTCTGAGGAGGGTTAGCCGTTCAGACACTCGAACGCCTACCGTGTGGCGGACAGCAGACTGCACACGGGGACATAAAGGTAAGAAGTACACGCCTGTGACAGGTCTTAAAAATTGTTTTGATTGACACTTAGTATCTTTTTTTTTTTTTTTTTTTTAAGATTTACTTATTTATTTGAAAGGCAGAGACAGAGAGAGAAAGAAAGAGGTCTTCCAGGCCGGCGCCACGGCTCACTAGGCTAATCCTCCGCCTTGCGGCGCCGGCACACCGGGTTCTAGTCCCAGTCAGGGTGCCGGATTCTGTCCTGGTTGCCCCTCTTCCAGGCCAGCTCTCTGCTGTGGCCCGGGAGTGCAGTGGAGGACGGCCCAAGTACTTGGGCTCTGCATCCGCATGGGAGACCAGGAGGAAGCACCTGGCTCCTGGCTTCGGATCGGCGCAGCGCACCAGCTGTAGCAGCCATTTGGGGGTTGAACCAACAGAAGGAAGACCTTTCTCTCTGTCTCTCTCTCTCTCACTGTCTAACTTTGTCTGTCAAAAACAAAAAAGAAAAAGAAAGAGGTCTTCCAGAAATTGCTGGTACACTCCCCCAATGGCTGCAGCAGCCAGAGCTGGGCCGATCCAAGGCCAGAAGCCAGGAGCTTCTTCTGGGTCTCCCACATGGGAGCAGGCGCCCAAGGACTCGGGCCATCTTCTACTGCTTTAGTACACCTTAGCAGAGAGCTGTATGGAAGTGGAGCAGCTGGGTCTCGAGCCAGCGCCCATATGGGATGCCAGCACAGCAGGCGGCAGCTTTACCCGCTGCACCACAGCGTTGGCCTTGTACATAAAGTATTGATATGAATGTTAAACTGAGGACCAAGTCCTGGGAAAATAAATGTTTGTACTACGAGATGATGAATGACACTTGTTAAGCCCAGTGCTTCTCACTGTGTGATCCCTGGGCCCGAGGGGTCTGCAAGGTCACCGCCACCTCTGTGAGAACACTGCGGTGTTACTTGTGTGTGGATTAACATTAGTACTGATGCCTCAGCCTGAGCAGCCCATGGGGGTGTAGCTACTCCGTTCTTCCCTGCTGGGCACGTATGGCGTGCCTTGTCATTTCCCCTGCATGGAACGATGCAAGTTATTTGATGAGTGTCCCTCTTTGGACACTGGGTGACAGGCATGCTGGGTACCCATGAAACATTGCTCCAGCCCCAGGGTGGATGAACATCTTCATCTACTGGTGCGTTTGTGGGAGCAGGGAAGCAAGGGTCTTCAAAAAGACAGGACGGAAAACCGCTTACGCTGTTTACTGCCAATGATAGCTTTGAAGATTTCCAGCGAAAATGAAAACTTGGAAAGCTTGTGTGCACTGCTGTAACCTTGACAACTGCACTTAAAGAATTTTCTGGGGAATCCAGCGCTAATATTAATCAGTATGACTTTTTTGATATTGCGTGATGAAATGGCCAAGTATTTGGAAGTATTTGCAAAGACAGTGAAGCACTGTTTTCCAAGTGATGTTATAAAACCGTGCATGCGTAAAAGTTCTACTCAGTACTGGTACACGAATGCATTTTCAAGCAAGACAGTTGGCAAAGCTCCCTCGGGCTTCACGTTGTAACTGACCTTTAAGAAACTACTATTTGGGCCAGTGTGTGGTGCAGTGGGTTAAGCTGCTGCTTTTGATGCCGGCATCCCATGTTGGGCCTTTGCCACCCACGTGGGAGACACAGATGAAGCTCCTGGCTTCGGCCTGGCCCAGTGCTGGCCATTGTGGCCATCTGGGAAGTGAACCAGCAAATGGAAGATCTGTCTCTGTGTCTCTCCCTCTCTAGCTCTGACTTTCAAACAAGTAAATAAATCTTAGAAGAAGAAACTGCTGTTTGTCAAGTTTTGGTGTAATGTCTAAAAAGAGTATCTGTAATTACCTGTAAAGGTTACCAAAATGCTCCCCCCTTTTCGGGCTGTATGTCTGGGTGGCTTCTATCACAGCCGGTGGACCACGAGAGCCCATTGGAGTGCTGTTAGGTCAGCTGTTACAGAGCTGTGCAGGGTCTGAGATAGTCTTGTCTTCTCACACAGTGTTTTGGAAAATAACATTTTTAATGAAAATATGTAGTAGATTGTTTCAGTGTGTTTTTTTTTTTTTTTTAAAGAAAAAGATCACAGTTTTCATTTCTAACAGTGTCCATAAATCTGGTATGCATAAACAAAAGCCCCTAGGGCCTAACACTAAAAAGTTTGAGAACTGCTGGTCTAGGCGAAGGTAGAGAGACACTTCTGAACAGGGAACTGCACGACCAAAAGCCCCATGGTAAAAATGAGGCGCAGCTGAGCTTGAAAGGGGCCGTAGTGAATGACGCTCGGGGAGAACGCGGCCAGATGAGACGGACGGCAGAGGGCGCCCACGCAGCGCACCACAGCCGTGGGATGGGGCGAGGCTCGCAGGGCTCCGTGGTGACAGAAGCTGGGAGGGGCCGTTTGAGAGCGGCGCTTTGTGACAGTGGTGTGACTGGTTCCTGACGTAATGATTTCCCGCAGAACGCGGCAGCTGGGGCTGCAATAGGAACCGGAGCACAGGAGGGAGAAGAGACTGGGAAGTCGCTCCTGCTGCCCACTGCTGGGTCTCAGGCCTGGGCCGAGCAGCGCTTCCTTGCGGGCTTGCTTCTTGGTAGTTTCCAACTAGAAGTGAGGTTTGGGTCTTTGGGTCTAGCCGTAGAAGCAGCGCCCGTTACCGCGCGATCTCCCCAGCAGTGGACAGGAGTGACTGGCCGCACGCTGGCCGTAACTGTTGAACAAGTGAAGCGGGCTTGTAGTGCTTGCTGCGGTTTGTTTGCCCGTGGTGGTGGCAAGAATAAAACTCAGGTGTGACCTTTCTCTGTCCATGTACAAACGTGTGTCAGCTGCGCTGAGAGACGAAGGTTTGGACTTCTGTAAGACACCCTTGTGCCCTCTCCTTAGAAGGTGGCCGTGCCTCCCAGTGCCTGTCCAGGAGACACCCTGCCTGAGCGCCTCGAGAGGCAGGGCTGCCTCGTCTGTCTGCCCATGTCCGTGCCTGGCTCTCACATGTCAGGTGCAGAAGCTGTGACTTAGCGTGCCTTAGCGTGACTTCTGGTTTATGGTTTTCTTCAGGGCCCGCTGATGATGCTGAAGAAGAGATGGAGGAAGACACGGTCACAAACGGATCCTGAGCAGAGCGGCGTGGGATGACGATGAGGCTCTCTCCGGCCAGGTCTTGCTTGGTGAACATGGAGTAAGAACCTTGTTTGTCGGCAGAGTGGAACCGGTCAGCTTTGTTGATGCTTGAAACTGCTGCTGCTGGTTTTGTAATTAAATTTTGAAGCCTGAATGTCGGTTTTCTACAGATCATAAAGTAAAGGCCACTGATTGTGCTGCCGAGTCGCCTGTTGTGGTTTGTTTGCAGTGAAGCACAAGGGCTCTGGCACGGGGCAGGATTCCTGGACAGGCTTCCTTGTCGTCTGTAAAATGTTCACTTTTCCAGATTCTTTATAAAATGCAACCTCACTGCGGGACTTACGAATCAGGATCCCTGGGGCTGGCGTTGTGGTGCAGCAGGTTAAGCTGCTGCCTGGGTTGTCCTCATCCCCTGTGGGCACTGGTTCGAGTCCCGGCTGTTCCATTTCCAATCCAGCTTCCTGCTAAGCGCCTGGGAAAGAAATGGAAGATGGCCCAGGGACTTGGTCCTCTGCCACCCACATGAGAGGCCTGGATGGAGTTCCTGGCTCCTGACTTTGGCCTGGCCCAGCCCTGGCCATTGTGGCCATTTGGGGAGTGAAGCAGTAGATGGAAGATCTAGCTCTTTCTCTCCCTCTCTCTCTGCAACTCTGCCTTTCAAATAAAAATTTAGAAAAAATTTTATCTATACTCAGGAATCCTCTGTTACCTGTGGTTTTGCTTTGCATGGTTCAGCTACAATCAAACTGCAGCCAGTTTCAGTGGCCAACTGCAGTCCAAAAATAGTAAATGGACAAATCCAGAAATAACCGTAAAATTCAAATCTCAAATAAACGAAGTTAAATCTCAGCAGTCCTGCACCTGGGCCATGAGTCAGCCTTGGTCCAGCTTATCCACGTTGCGTACACTGCCTGCCTACTAGTTGCTTAGTGGCCGTCTCGGTTATCAGATGGGCTGTTGCAGTAGCTTAGTGCTTGTGCTCCAGTAGCCTTGATTTTACTCAAGGTCCCAAAACACAAGAGTGATGCTAGAGAGAAGCCATAAAGTGCTGTCTTTAAGAGAAAAGGAGAAAGTTCTTGACTTTGTAGGAAAAAATAAGCTATATGAGAGCATTTCAAAAAGTTTGTGGGAAAATGGAATTAAAAGTTTATTTTGGTGCAAAAATTTTTTTGAAATCCAAGAATATGCATTTTCCATGAACTTTATAATTTTTAAATTTATTTTAAAGGCAGAGAGAGAGAGGCCGACTCGGAGGGATCTTTCCATCTCTTGGTTCACCCCTTCCAAACACCTGCCACAGCCAAGGCTGGTGCAGTCCGACTCCTGGAACCTGGACCCCCAAGCGGACGGCAGGGTCACAAGCACTTGAGCCATCACTGTTGCCTTTTAGGGTACACATTAGCAGGAAGCTGGAATGGGAAGTGGGACTGCACCTTGAACTTCGGCACTCCCGTGGGACAGACATCCGGGTCTCAAGTGTCACGTTGCCTGCTGCAACAAGTGCCCACCTCCTCCACAGGCTGTGAAGGCCCTTGGGCGGAGCGGCATTATCCAGCGTGTCAGGCACCCCCCAGACCTGGGGGCGCTGCTGTACTTCCTACAGGTTCATGCATGAGTGTTGGTTTGCACACTGTTGGCACGGTGAGCTGTGCTCATCAGCTGACGCGTGTGAGCAGAGGAGCAGCGTTTTCCAGCGCTGGGTCACGGCGGGGAGGATCGAGGCTTCTCTGGCATGCTTCCTGCAGCCGCAGGTGTCCACGCCAGCCGCTGCCCCCACTGTCACTGTCCACCAGTGAATGGTTCTTTAACCCGGACTGAACCTGAGGCCTCTGGGAAGGTGCCTCAGGCTCTCCGCCAGGGATTCTGACTTCCTTGGACTTTGTCAAGCTCTGGGTGATGGCAAGTGTGGCAGCACTGCTGTAAACGGCGCTGAACGGGTTTTGGTGATTGCCAGTCAGCTGATCGCTCTTACAGGAGCAGTCGGGGCGCCCGAGACGTGAGGGACTGGGCCTTCAGGAGCCTAGCTTCTGGCCAGGAAGACAGCCTGCCAAGCATCCCAGAATGCTTTTGGGAGGACGTGGCAACTCTGATTAATGCATTCCTTGTTCCCTATTGCTTCTGACAGGACAACAAAAATGACCCCACCCTTCTCCACAGTTAGAGATGGCAGGGAGGCCATCTCTGCCGGGTGCCCGAGTCTGTTCCGTCACCTGTGAGCTGTCTTAGCCGAGTGGGACTCGCTGCTGTCAGGCCCAATGATGACAACTTGCCTGCTGTTAGGCGTGGGTGTCCTGAGACCTCCTGCTCACACTCCTTAACCTCTAAGGAGTAGTGCACCGTGGGTCCCTGGCCTCGACTGCCCCCCGTCACTTGGCAACGACCGAGGCGCGGGTGCTGTTTCCTGAATAGATCTGGACTGAGCAGTTTGACCTGGTGAGGAAAAACCCACAAGCCCCCTGGTGGCATTGTGTGTGCCATCGTCCCAACTGAGGTTTTGCGAGACAGACCAGGGAAAAATGAGGGCTGCTGTGCCCAGAGCTCAGCCCCCAGGCATAACTCAGAACCAGAAAAATTGGGTTTACTGCAACCCAACTTCCCCCAGAACGCTGTGAACCTGCGGCTCTGTCAGTTGTAGGAGAAACTTGTACAAGGACACAGTCGCGCCACGTCCAGGAGAACTTGGTTTCTGTGGAACTGTGTTCCGTTGATTAGAATATTGTGAGTGGCCGGCGCCGCGGCTCACTAGGCTAATCCTCCGCCTTGTGGCGCCGGCACACCAGGTTCTAGTCCCGGTCGGGGCGCCGGATTCTGTCCCGGTTGCCCCTCTTCCAGGCCAGCTCTCTGCTGTGGCCCGGGAAGTGCAGTGGAGGGTGGCCCAAGTGCTTGGGCCCTGCACCCCATGGGAGACCAGGAGAAGCACCTGGCTCCTGCCATCGGATCAGTGCCGTGCGCCGGCTGCAGCGCGCTGGCCGCGGCGGCCATTGGAGTGTGAACCAACGGCAAAGGAAGACCTTTCTCTCTGTCTCTCTCTCACTCTCTCACTGTCTACTCTGCCTGTCAAAAAAAAAAATATTGTGAGTGTTGTGGGCCCATGAACTATAAATGTTGGAAATAGCTACCAGGTGTTACACGCACACCTAATGAGCATAACTTAGAGGCCACATGGGGAGTCTACGAGAGTGTTGTTGGATGAGGTGGGTCCTTTGTTGGGTTTGAGAAACGCCGTTGTTCGATGGCCCTCTGCGGTCTTCCTCAGCTCCCACACCTCATTTGTTTACTTCTGTGGAAAGGTGAGGTTTGGCAATTTATTGGTTAGCTGCTGCCACAACAGTGCTGTGTGGGAGGCCGCCACGGTGCTCGGGGCTGGTACGCCCTGTTATGCACACAGAGCCAGCTGTCAGGTTCAGTCTCACAGCTGGCTCTGTTCACTGCAGGCCTGGCTCAGCTCTATCTGCCTCCTCCTTGGACAGGTGAGCCAACCTCACAAAGGCACACGAAGTAAACACCAGAGGCTTTGTAAGGCCTCCAAACTGACACACTTTCTTCTGCCCACTGCTGTTAAGCAAAGCAAGCCACGTGGCCCAGCGCGAGTCGGAGGCTGGAGAACGGCCTTCCCCGCTCCTGGAGGCCATGGCAAGGCAGTGGCGCCAGGAAGGACGAAGGGAGGCCAGTCACGAGGCTGCCGCGGTCGCTGGCCTGGTGGCCATCTGCGCTTGTCCTCCTTTGCAAACAACTCCTGAGCAGTTAGCACTGAGCAAACTTTGCTGAGGTCACCGTACGCTGTGGACAAGCTTGGTGAGGTGACACACCCAGGCACAGGGCAAGGCTAGGAAGAAGGTGTCACTTCGTCACTGGGACCCAGAACAGTGCTGGCAGGACGGGGTGTTGGCGTAGCAGCAAAGAAGCTGTCCCCATCCCATGCTGGAGAGCTTGGCTTAGTGCCCCGCTTCCTGCTAAGTGCTCCTGGGAGGCAGCAGGTAATGGGCTCAGCCTCTTGGGTCTCCACCATCCACACAGGAGACTGGATCGAAGCTCCAGGCACCTGGCTTCAGCCTTGCCTATCCCAGATGTTGTAGGTATTTGGGGAGTGAACCAGGGATGGAAGATCTCTCTCTGCCTTTCTACTAAATAAAAATAAAAAAGAAAAACATGTTAGGAACTGAAACAAAACTTTATCCCTCACCCACCCAATCTACTCCTATTATTATACTAAGTATCTAAGTATACACGCTACAGTTCTCAATATACAAAGGTAATTTTATATATCTGAAATATTTTCACGAGTTGGTGTTGGTTTCCATCTTACTTTGCAAACCCTGAGTGAAAGAATCGTTCACTTTTTCCCCACAAGTGACATCACAGATGACGGACATCACAGACGAGCATGTGGGTCAACAAGGAAACAAAGCACTTACACCCGCGCTTCGTGATGTGCAGGCTGACTGAATTCACTGGGTGGGGGCAGGCCGGCAGTAGCCAGTGTCTGCACTGGGCCTGTCCTCCGCAGCTACTCCGAGTATCTTAGTTTCCCAGCTACACTGTAAGGGTGAGCCCAGGCTGCCAGTCCTGCCAAGTCACCAAGGAAAAATGAAACTGTGCTCCCAAGCATTGATTCCGACTTCGGTGCTGTGAGCCCTTCTCTGAGCAAAAACTTCCGGGGAGAAGAGAGGCCTTGACCAGTGGCTTCCGTGAACAGTGACCCCACACCTAATGTCCTTCCCAGCATAACAGGCCAGGCACTCTGATCTGTTGTCTGCATGCAGGATACCCAGGGCTCCACACCGCAACCATAACCCCAAGGAGTAATCAGAGTTCCAGCAAGATGCCAAGTGAGAAGACTCTGGAGCAGAGTGAAGGTTCATCGCTTTGCAAGTGGGAGGAAGGCATCAAGGCACCAAGTAAACCCCTTCCCAGTCTCCCCAGACTCGGCCAGCCTCCCAGGCCTGCTCCCACATCCAGAGCCCTCCGTCTCCCGGTGTCAGGCCATTTTCAAGGTGGCTGTCAGGTGAAGGGGCCCTGGACTTGATGTGGCCCGTGACCTCCAGTGCCACAGTGGGAATCTGCTTCCCAGCCCCCGGGGCATGCTGGGACGGGCAACGACTCTGCACACCAGCAAGGAAGAGCAGTGGGTCTGTGCCTCATCTCACTGTACTGCAGTCACCCTGGTGACGACAGGTGGCAAACTCTGATGTTACCACCTGTTCCCTAGTTTCTCAATTCGTTATGCTCCTGAACCTCGACTCTTTTGAAATACAAGTCGGTATGTGTGCTTCAACTGCTTCTCAAAGAAACCCTCGGGGTGCAGGTGTGGCCTAGTGGTCAAGACACCTGCATCTCACGTGGCAGTGCGCAGGTTCCAGCCCTGGGTCCCCGAGCCCAGCTTCCTGCCCTCGGGAACCCTGGGAAGCAGCCCGTGGAAGCTGAAGTGGCTGGATCCCCGCCGTTCACGTAGGAGACCTGGATGGAGTTCCGCGGCCAAGCCCTGGACACTGCGGGCATGTGGGCAGCGACCCAGGGATGGGGGTGCTCAAGTCTCTGAAATAAAAATAAATACGGCTTGAGGTCAAATTTCCAAATCGGTGGATACGGTGGGCATGAGCGGTGTCACGTGAGCCGTGGATGACGCCCCAGGACACCTGCTAAGAGCCAGACCGTGCAGAAGACTCTGGCCCACGTGGTACTGATCCAGAGAACCCCGAGGGTCGGCGGGGTTTTTTTTTGCCCGGCAGCAGGCGGCTGCCCTCGGTGGCTGGGGGTCGCCAGCCCCTGAGTCCCGCTGCCCAGTGCGCCCGGGCCAAGGACACGGACGCAAATCCCACCTCCGCGCGCATCCTCACTTCCTGGGCCTCAGGGTCCAAGCAGGAAGAAAGCACGCATGCAGCAAAAAAATCAGGGAAAAGGGGTCAGTCGCCACTCGCACCCACCGCGGGCCCGGCCCCGCCCGGGACGTGTTGGGCGGGTTTCCGCCGCTCCGGGGCTGACCACGCCCCCGACCACGCCCCCTCTGCCACAAGCTGAGCCGCGATTGGACGAGATCGCGGTCGCGTCCCGGCGCGCCACGTGTACGCAGCGACGAGCCGGAAGCGGCCCGCTGGAGGCGACGCGTCCCGGCCGGGCGGCGGCGGCTGTCATGGAGGGAGAAGGCGAGCTGCTGTCCGCGCGGCCGGCGCTGGAGACCGAGGGGCTGCGCTTCCTGCACGTCACGGGTGAGTCGCCGCGGGCCGCGGCCCAGCGCGCCGCCATGTTCGGTGGGTGGCCCGGTGCTGCCGCGGCCCTGGCCCCGGGAGGCCTAACCGGCGGCCGGGCGCTGACGCCGGCGGGGACCCGGCGCGGCGGGCGAGCCCCTCGGGTGTCTGTCCCCGGGCCCCGCTCGGGTCCGTCCTGGGCCTCCGACGCCCGGCGCTGTCACCTGCCAGGGGGCTGAGAGGCCTCGCTCCTCGGGGGTCCCGGCGCTGTAGCCTGCGGGCTGGCCCGCCGAGGTCCGCGGACGGGCGGGGGCGCGGCTCTCGATTCTGAAGGCTGTCTTCTTCCTTGCAGTGGGCTCGGTGCTGGCGAGCTACGGCTGGTACATCCTGTTCAGCGGCATCGTCCTCTACGCCGTCCTGCAGAAGCTGTCCACCCGCCTGCGGGGCCTGCGGCAGAGGCAGCTGGCCGGCGCCGAGGCCGCGCTGGGTCAGTGCGCGATCCCGTGTTAGCCTGCACCAGTTAGTCCTTGTTAGGGGCGTGGGAGCCTGGACTTGATTTCGGGGGCATGGGAGGTGTATTTTTTTTTTTCTTTTTTTTTTTTTTTTAATTTCTGGGATTTTAAATCGGCCGGATGGTACGCACAGCACTCAGGGCGGCGCCTGTTAGTGGTGGTTCGTTTACGGCACGGGTTAAAATGAACCCTTGATGGGTTTGCCTCCTAACTCGAGTTATGCCAAGGAGCATGGAGCGCCACATTTTGATTGTCACGACATCGCCCATCAGACCCGATTTCTAGTTCCCCTGAGTGGTGACGCTTGCACTGGTTAGGCACTGCGTCCCAGACCTGCCGGCCAGGCCCGGAGGTCGTGGTCGCGTCGGCCAGCGGTGCGGTTGTGCAGAGCCAGCTGTCGTTGGTCCGGAGGGGAAGGTGCAGGCTACATACAGACCAGAGAGGAGAGGGCTTCGTCGGGGGTGGTCACTTCTAGTCAAGGAACCCCAGAGTGCCCTCACCTCTGTCTGTCGCAGGCCTGACCTGCTGAGACGATGGAAGAGGATTCTGAAAACTCTGTCCTTGATTGACAGCTGGATTCGGGCCACCCTGCTAGGGAGGACTCCCCATTGTGTAACGGAGTCTCACTGCGGCCAGCAGACCGCCTGCGTGTTGCTCGCGGGGCCACTGCCCCACAGCCCTGTAGTTGGCATTGCCGGGAGGGGCTCAGAGACCTGCGCTTGCAGATGCAGTGTAGGGCGATGGTCCAGTCCCCTGCCCCTCAGCTGCAGAATACACGCAGAGGACGGAGCTGCTTGTGGGAAAACCTTTTCTGCTTCTACTATGTGCATGCGGGTTTCCATCTTAATTGTACCTGGTGCTGAACCTCAAGTCTTTTCTGCCGTTTTAGAACCCGATGTTGTCGTTAGACGGCAGGAGGCTTTAGCAGCCGCTCGCCTGAAAATGCAAGAGGAACTCAATGCGCAAGTTGAAAAGCATAAGGAAAAGCTAAGACAGGTATGAGCTGGTTTTGCTCTGTCGTCTGAAACTGAGGCTTCATGACAGCTCTGTGTGTGTGTGTGTGTGTGTGAGTGTGTGAGTGTGTGAGTGTATCTGTGTTGTTGTTTGTAAGCTTCAGGACAGGGGCCTATTCCATCAGGTGCAGTGGGTATTTTGGGCCCACTTGCAAATCCAGGTGCCGTCAAGGCAGACGTGCTGTGGCGTGGAGGGACGGCTGTGTGGCTGCCACAGTGCAGGAGCAGGTTGTCCCCTCGCCCGTGCCTGTTGGGAGCAGTCCCTGTGGCAGTCCCTCCCACCGAGCTGGGTGCGGCTCAGCGTGCATTGGTTGTGCAGTGTGCACTCTTAAAGACAGGAGGCTTTTGTTCCAGTGTTTCCTGCTTGGTGCATTCCGCAGAGCTGGTCACCCCACAGCATCCTGGCCGGGTCTCGGGCTGCAGAACACACAGACACGCTGTGCCTCTCGCCCCGTAGCCCCTGTGAGCTGGTGTCACAGGGCCCTGAGGTGGGGTGCCCTGGAGGACAGCAGACGGCTCAAGCAAGGGTCGTGCTAACAGGTGCAGGTGGGAGCAGAGGATACAGTTTTGGAAGATTTTTTAGGATGCAGGATTTGATTGGAAGAGGAGGTCAGCAGAGAAGCCGAGGAAGAACCAGGGGACGCTGCAGGCAGCTGGAGGGATGGAGGGGAGGAGAGATGGAGGGGTGGAGAGGATGGAGGGGTGGAGGGTGAAGGGATGGAGAGATGGAGGGGTGGAGGGTGGAGGGGATGGAAGGGTGGAGGGATGGAAGGATGGAGGGATGGGGAGTGGAAGGGTGGAGGATGGAGGGGTGGAGAGGATGGAGGGGTGGGAGATGGAGGGGTGGAGGGATGGAGGGGAGGAGGGATGGAAGGATGGAGGGATGGGGAGTGGAGGGGTGGAGAGGATGGAGGGAAGGAGGGTGGGGGTGAAGGGATGGAGGGATGGAAGGATGGAGGGATGGGGAGTGGAGGGGTGAAGGGGTGGAGGGAAGGAGAGGTGGGGGGTGGAGAGGATGGAGGGAAGGAGAGGATGGAGGGATAGAGGGTGGGGGGTGGAGGGATGGAGGGGAGGAGGGATGGAAGGATAGAGGGATGGGGAGTGGAGGGGTGGAGAGGATGGAGGGGAGGAGGGATGGAAGGATGGAGGGATGGGGAGTGGAGGGGTGGAGAGGATGGAGGCATGGAAGGGTGGAGGGGAGGAGGGATGGGGAATGGAGGGATGGGGGAAGGAGAGGATTGTGGGGTGGAGGGAAGGAGGAGAGATGGAGGGATGGAGAGGCGGTGCATTCTCAGGGAGGGGGGTGCCTGCCCGCCATGCCCCGGTCTGTGCCGTTGAAACGGCCACGTGTGGACTCCTACTTCCCGGTTGGGTCCAGGTGTTGCCGGGCCCTCTTTGTCCCTTCAGAAGGAAGCTGCTTGGCAGCAGAGCGTCTGACCGGACTCTGGACTTGCTGGTGCCCCTCTGGAGTCTCCAGGGCCCCATGCCCCTCTGCCACTGCTGGCGGCTGGTGCTGCTTCTGCACGGCCGTCTGCTCGGGCTGGAAAGGCCGGAGCAAGACCACGCGCACCAGGCCCTTGGTTGCCGCGCCTCGGCAGCCGCCTTCCCCTTACTCACTGACTTCAAATGTCCCTCATTCGTTGAACTTCTTAAAGTCACACGTGAGGCTTAAAAAACATGCATCTGTGCCCTGGAAATAAAGTCTGTCCCCGTGCTCCCTTGCCACCCACTGCCCGGACATGTCCTGGAGGTTCCGAGGTGCTCCAGACATCTTGTATCTGCTGCTAACCCGTGTGTGGCGGAAGCGGAACAGACATGCCTTCTGAGCTGTCCTGTTTTAGTCCTTTTCCCCTCTGGTTTCCAGCCAGTGACTGGCCGTTTGCTTTCTGGGCTGTGCATGCAGTCATGGGATGCCTGGGTGGGAATTCGGTGATTTCAGGGGTGGGGGTTGGCTTTGGTGTTGGTAGCACAGCTTCATCTTTCCGCTTGCTGGTGTAGCTGAAAAGTCTTTGCAAGGAGAACTTTGAAATTGTGGTGTGGGCCTCCTAAAATTGAAAAGCTGAGTTCAGGTTTTACGGTTGTCTGGCTCGGTGGTTCTGATCGAGCCTGCTGGCCCGCGGGTCAGCCAGCCCTGTCATTTCCAGAGCCGGCTGTGGCTCCGGCCTGGCGTTCCCGCTGGCCGGCCAGGAGAGCGCAGTGACCTGCGTGTCAAGGCAGCGCCCTGACCGCCTGTGCCTGCACTTGGTGGAAGCATGATTCAGGCCTCTGGGGGTAGCAGTGAAACTCCACCGAGCCATTTCCTGGGTGTGCGCTTTTCAAGGCGTCTTTTCACGCACCCTGGGACTTCTTGCTTCAGTCGGATCCAGAAGCAACTGCAGCTTGGTCTGGGTTCCGTCGGAAATGAGAAATTTAAGTGAGCCTGGTGTGGACGTGAGTCGCAGTCCACGCCTGCTGGCGGGAACTCGGAGGAGTCGGGAGCAGGGGCGGACGGCCGGCCCGCGGCTGTGTGCTGGGAGGCCGTCCGCAGCTGCCGCACACCTCTTCCGGGCGCAGTCTTCGGCTGGGACGCGGCCCGCTGTTGCCATGGTGCTCGTCTTTCCCCAGCACTCAGGCCTGCACGCCTCCGCTCACGGCCTGAGGTGCTGCAGCAGGTGGCGACGCGTCTGCCGAGAACGACTTCCCAGGTTTCAGAAGCCTGGATCAGTATTCCTTGTTGCATGGCACTTGCTGCTTTCCGTGGTAGTGTCCCCACACCAGAGGTCTGTCTGTGAGTTCACTCGCCCTGCCAGACTGCAGTTAGGGAGGGAGAAGCAGGTGGAGACGCGTCTGCAGGACAGTGTCACCGAGTGGGCAGAGTGGGCAATTTCTCTGGGGACGCTGGAGGCTGAGCTCTCACGCTCCGACTTTGGTTCCTTCTCAGCTGGAAGAGGAGAGGAGGAGACAGAAGATTGAGATGTGGGACAGCATGCAAGAGGGCAGAAGTTACAAAGGCAGCGCGCGGAGGCCTCAGGTAGCGCCCGCCACCCCCGCCTCGCCGCCCTCTCCCAGTGGACGCAGGGTTCCGAGCAGAAGGTTAATGAGTGCTGCGCCCGTGTTTGTCCCCACAGGAGGAAGATGGCCCTGGGCCCTCCACTTCATCGGCCGTCCCGAAGCGGAAGTCTGACAAAAAGCCTCTGCGGGGTGGTGGTAAGCGCTCGAGCTGGCAGACGCCAGGGACGCTCACGCGTCTAAGCACACGGTCTGTCTCTGAGGGTCATCACGTGCTAGACTGTACAGGGAGATAAAGGGAAAAGATGCGCAGGACCTCCTGGGCCCTCCCTGGAGACCAGGTCTGTCTGCCCTTGGTGCCGTGCCCTTGGCTCCTCCCGGCGCGGCCCAGGAGGGTGAGTGCATGGGGCTGGCGCGCAGTGGCCTGGGGCTTCCTAGCCAGGGCCACTTTGCTTCTCGCAGGCAGCTTGCTCAGGGTGTGAGCCGGTGTTCGCTCGGAGCCTGTTCTGTGTGTACCCTGGCGCTGTCTCCGTCCCAGCCTTGAGCCTCCTGTCTGGGAAGATGGGACTTGCACAGGAAACAGAAATCAGCAACCCTCTGTGACTGGCTGGGAGTTCTGAGTTAAGGCTAGGAAACAGAGCAACACCCTAGAAAGCGAGCATCGAGGCCGGGCCGAGCAGCGTCTTCTGGTACGGAGGGGAGGCTGGGGGGAGGGGCGGGCCCAAGGCAGCACAGCACAAACGTGGCCGGCCGTGCGGGGTCCGCTCTGTCAGGACGCAGTCCGGCTCGCTCTAGGGGTCTGCAGAGGATGCCTTAGAACTTCCTGTGTGGAGGCCCGTTTCCAGAGCACACGAGGGGACGTGTGGGAGGGCAGTAGGAGTGGTACGAAGCGCCACGCGTGTGACATGCCTGTGTGCGTGACTGTTTCCCCACAGTCCTGGGCTAGCTGGGTTTCACAGATGAGGAAACCCATTTATTGCTCAAAGATTCCACAGCGAGTAAGGAAGAAAACCAACTCCCTCTGGCTGGCTCTGAGCGCAGCGCTCAGCCCAGTCACCGTTGTCCATCGACTTTGGGTAGGGGTGTAGATGGCCCAGTACCGAGCACGTTAGAACGTGTGTGTTTTATTGAGCACTGTGGCAGGAGTCTTCGTAGACGTGAATCCGTGCCTGCAGAGGGCTTGGGGCAGAGTTTTCTGAGTGTTTCAGGGTGTTAGGACCACAAAGCCCAATGGCTGTTTTGTTTTGTTTTCCCACCAGAAATCAGTTCAATTCAAGTAAATTACAATATGGAGTATTTAAAAACATTTATTTCTTTATTTTGGAAGTCAGCGTTACACAGAGAGGGAGAGACACACACAGAGAGATCTTCCATCCACTGGCTTACTCGCCAGATGGCTGCAGAGTCCAGGGCTGGGTCAGGCCAAAGCCAGGAGCTTCTTCCAGGTCTCCTACATGGGTGCAGGGTCCCCAGCACCCGGGCCATCTTCCACTGCTTTTCCCAGGCCATTAGCAGGGAGCTGGATCGGAAGTGGAGCAGGAAGGACTCAAACCTGCACCCAGTACAGGGTCCCAGCCCCACAGGTGGCGACTTCACCCACTACACAGGCTGGAGCATTTCCGTAACGCGGTGGTAAAGGGCCTTGAGGCGGCCATGGGAGTCGATCCGCATCTGCAGTCTGCTGCTGGGCTCTTGCAGGGTTTTAATGTTTACCTTTGCACCTGCTGGTACACATGGTTTTATTTTGGATAGAAAATGTTCCCAGGTTTCCAGCCATCAATACCACTCTGCTTCCTTTCTCTCACCCCAGGTTATAACCCTTTGACTGGCGAAGGAGGCGGAGCCTGTTCCTGGAGACCTGGACGCAGGGGCGGCCCATCACCTGGTGGATGAGGCTAAGAACCTTGTTAGTGTCACTTTTGACATTAGCAAGGTGACTCCTTGACCCTCAACTCAATTGCCTTACACAAGCTTTTCACAGTGACTAGCCGAGGGGAGGTGGGATTATTTCTGCTCTTAGTTACACCTGTGGGTTTGAGGGCCTTGGTCATGGGCTGTAGACATTAGGACCAGGCGTTGGTCACAGTCCACTTGAAGACAGTGACACACTCATCGATTCCCTGGTTAGCTGGACAGCAGAGCTGGTAAGCGAGGCCTAGGAATGATCTCCCCCGCCCGAGGTCCTTGCTGAAGGACAGTCCCTGTGACAGGTTGTGCTGAATGATGTCTTCCTTATAAATGGTGAGCCCACCAGTGAGGATTACTGATGCAGACAGTTGACGGGGTTCATTTCTGTATATTTGTTTCATGTACAGAGCTTTGTAAAAACTATATTAAAAATTATGAATAACATTTTTAGCATCCTTATTAAATCCGTTTATGAACTTGAATCTGTCTGACACTAAATAGCTTTTCCTTCTTTAACATCTTGAGCTATTATTACGTCTTCCTCTTGCTCCTCCTCACCAAAAATGGGTGAGGGTGGCAGTGGCAGACTCCTCGGGGTTTGCAGGAGCCAGCCTTTGGGGTTCAGTTGCTGTTAAAATAGGACACGGGCTGGCATCGTGGCGTGGCAGGTAACACCACCACCGGTGACACCAGCATCCCACATGGGCACCGATAGAAGTCCCGGCTGCTCCTCTTCTGATCCAGCTTCCTGCTCATGGCGTGGGGAAAGCAGCAGCAGATGGCCCAGGTGTTTGGACCCCTGCCACCCGAGTGGGAGACCAGGATGAGGCTCCTGTCTTTTGGCCCAGCGCTGGCTATTGGGGGCATTTGGAGAGTGAACCAGCAGATGGGCTATCTCAGTAACTCTGATGTTCCAATAAAAATTTTCAGTAGCTGAAAGCCCGTGTTCAGTGGCTCCATCTGTTTAGAAGCAGGGGCTCGGGTCAGGGTTTTGCACTCCGTAGAGCCGCTCCCCTATTGCAATCTCAGTGCCGGAGTTTGTGATGAAGCAAAGTAAATTAGAAAAACGGAGAAGGTCGAAGGATGCCTCATTCTCCCCGTAAATCTGCAGAGCACAGGCCGTGACCACATGGGAAGAAGCTGCCTGGGCTCAGAACGTCCTCGCCTCAGGCGCTCTCCTCTGGTGCTGTGTGTTGGGCGGGAGGCTGTGCTATGGAGAGCTGAGCAGGCAGTGGCGGGCAGAGGGAAGCTTGTTCTCGCGTGTAATGGTTAGCATCAGGAGAGTTCCCACGTGGCAGGTACGCACAGTTACATTTAATCCTCACTCCAATCTCGCAGGGTGTTCAGGAAGCGAAGCTTAGAGGAGTTAAGTCACCGGCCCAGGGCCCTAATCACCACCGTCTGTTTAGTCCTTGTGTTTCCGTCAGCCCAGGGCCTCAGATGACCCAGGTGTGTGGAGGTAATCTCGCCACTGAATCCACCGCCCACCGCCGTGTGGGATGAGCAGCGAGCTGGGAGCTGTGTCCAGAAAGTGCCTTTCAGCAAAGCACTGAGGTGGCCGGGGCGGCTGGGTCCTGCCCAGTGCGGAAAAGGAATCGGGCAAAAGCAGCGAGGCCGGGTCCCGAGGCCTCTGGGGACACAGGGACTGGCCGGAGCCATGAGCTCCAGTTCAGACCCAGGCTGTATTGCCTGCCTTGGCCATTTGCAGAGGCTGCGTGGGCCCAGAGCTTGGACCTGAACTCTTAGGTTGTAACTGATGAGCGTGTGGCCCACTCCCACCCTAGTCATGGAGCAGCGGTGGTACACGGGGCAGAACACTCGAACGTCCAGTAGGTGGCTGCGTGCCCTTGGCCACCGCTGCCGGGAGCGTTCCTCCCTCCCCCTCAGGGGCGCCGCACAACGCCATCCCTTCCTCCCCTCTCCCTTTTGCCATCTCTCTGCTTCCTCCTCCTCAGGTGTATAAATGGCCGGGTTAAGTCTCACGAAGAGCAAGCCGCTGCTTTTGATGCTGGCATTCCATAACGGAGTTGTAGTTCGAGTCCCAGCTCCTCCACTTCCGAGCCATCTCCCTGCTAATGCGCCTGGGAAGGCAGCAGGAGATGTTCCAAGGACTTAAAACCCTGCCACCCACTTGGGAGACCCAGATGGAGTTCCAGGCTCCTGGCTTCTGCCCGGCCCAGCGCTAGCTCTCGGCATTTGGAGGAGTGAATCAGTATGGAAGATCTCTCCCTGCCTTTCAAATAGCTTTTTTTTTTTTTTTTTTAAGAAGAAAAAGCGAGAAGGTAACCATCACTCTGATATCAGCAGAGGTTGGTGGCCCTGTGGATTCCAGAGAATGAACAAATGCCTCTCCAAGGGGTCACGCAGCTTGAGAGAATGTCAGCATAAACCATACCCCATCCCACGCTGTCTCCGAGAACTCGCGTGGGAGGAAAGACGGTGTGCTCTGATTCTTGGCGACCTCCAGGCAGGCGGTCAGCTGCCCAGACGCGGGCCCTGCCCTGCGGTCTTGCCGTGTCAGGGGACAAGGGGCACAGACCCCGGTGCGTGCTTTGACTTAGGGGGACCTCGCTGATGTTTGTTCTGTGGCCACAGATGCCACTTCTGTAAACGGTAGGAGTGGAGACGTTAGGACGTAATTGAGAGACGAAAAAGCCGTCCCTGCGCTGCCGTGACCACGCACCGCGGCCTGGGTGCCTCCGTTGCAGACATTTCTTTCTTACCTCTGGAGGATGGAAGTCCAGGTCGGGGTGCCAGCGAGGTGGGGTTCTGGTGTGGGTCCTCTTCCCTCGAATCCTCACGCGGCAGTGAGAGGGCTCCTGGGGTCTCCTTTATGAGGGCACTAAACCCACTTAGGAGGGCTCCACTCTTAGCTGAACCCCCGCCCCAAGGCCCCGCCTCCTGATACCATCACATCAGGGCTAGGATTGTAACATGCGGGTTTTGCGGGAATGCAGATGCTCAGTTTGAGCCACAGGGATAGGCTGTAGTGTGTGGTTCTTGTTCCAGGTCCTGAAAAACACCCATAGCTGCGTCCTCAGAGTTCACTTCAGGCCCCTCCTCGCTATCATAAAAAAAAAAAACCTGCAAGGGGCGGGTGCTGTGGTGTGGTGGGCTGGGCTTCTGCCTGCGCCATCAGCATCCCATATGGGCGCCAGTTCAAGTCCCGGCTGCTCCTCTTCTGATCCAGCTCTCTGCTATGGCCTGGGAAAGCAGTAGAGGGTGGCCCAAGTCCTTGGACCCCTGCACTTCCTTGGGAGACCTGGAAGAAACTCCTGGCTCCTGGGTTCAGACTGGCCCAGCTCCAGCCATTGTAGCCATTTGGGGAGTGAACCAGTGGATAGAGGACCTTCCTGTCTGTCTCTCCCTCTCTCTGTAACTCTACCACTTAAACAAACACGTAAAATCTTTAAAAAGAGAAATCTGCAAACCCCACCAGAGAAAAGGGCTGGTGATGAGCATGCGAGAGGAGCTACCCCTGGTTGGGAAGACGTGTCAGCTGTCCCAGCATCCCACGCCACTCTGAGAAACTTGCAGCAAGCCAGATTCTGCTGGGCTGGGCGCAGTTGATCTTGGCTGCCCTCACCCTGCCTCTGTGGTCTGTTGATGGCTCAGCTGGAGGAGGCTGGGCCCAGGGGCCTCCCTCATGGCAGGCAGCTAGTGGCTGTCCCGCGTGTTTCCCGTCTCCAGCAGGCCGGCCCAGGCTCGCTGACAGAGTGGTTCCATTCCAAGAACTGCGTGCGCAGGCAGCCTCAGTGCACCTCTTGCAGGCTGTGACATCCCTCCCAGTGTGGAAAGAGCCGACTGTCTGCACCCAGAAGACTCTCACCATGGTCCCACCATGCTGGCAACCTAAATGCACCTTTTAAGCCGTGCAGCTTATGGCATCTCAGTTATATCTCAGCAAATAACTGGCAAGGTTTCTGTCCCCTGCCAGGGCTATGACACAGGTGACGCTGGTGGGATCCTGGAGTCCATGACCTTTGCTCCCTTGACATCACCAGCGTTGACAAAGGAGGGAAGCGGAAGTGGCGTTGGCCTGGGATCGCTTCCAGGCCAGCTCATGCACCGCCCTAGTGATGCATCTCAGCCTTGCTTCTGATGTTTGCACTCTCATGGGCAAAGCGCTGGGCTTCATTACCCCTAACTACTTAAAAACTAAGTGTTTTTAAAGACTTATTTTATTTATTTAAAAGTCAGAGTTACACAGAGAGTTAGAGACAGACAGATTTTCCATCTGCTGGTTCACTCTCCAAATAGCCACTATGGCTGGAGCTGTGCTGATCCAAAGCCAGGAGCCAGGAGCTTCTTCCGGGTCTCCCACATGGGTGCAGGGGCCCAAGGACCTGGGCCATCCTCTACTGCTTTCCCAGGCCGTAGCAGAGCTGGATCAGAAGAGGAGCAGCCAGGACTTGAACCAGCGCCCATATGGGATGCCAGAACTGTAGGCCAAGGCTTTAACCCACTGTGCCACAGCGCCTGCCCCCAAAATTAAATGTTTTGCAGCTGCATAAATGTCTTTGTTTTAACAAATGTTAAGTGGCATGAATGTCCTTTAAAAAAAAAAAAAAAAAACTTCTGATTTATTCCCCAAGTGTCTACATCAGTTGAGGCTGGCCCAGGAGCTGAGAACTCCGTCCAGGCCTCCTGTGTGGGTGGCAGTGAGCTGACACTCGAGCCATCACTGGCTGGGAGGTGGAGCAGAGTCAAACACAGGCACCGTAGCGTGGGTGCAGGAGTCCCGAGTGGAGCCTTAGCCATCGCGACAAATGCCTGCTCCAAGTGTTCATTTTAACCACATAAAGCATTAATTGGAAAATGTCACAAAATTCAGAAAATGTAGGGAGGAAAACACATTATTATTTTTTTTTTAATTTCCTCCTGTTATTTTCAGTATCACTGAAATGGTGTTGAGACACTCAGCCTGTCTGCAGGCTGTTGGTGTTTGTGATAGTACAGGTATGTTACCTTTTCTTACTTTGAAGATTTACTTATTTATTTATTTGAAAGAGTTACAGAGAGGGAGAGACAGAGCAAGAGAGAGAGAGAGCTCTTCCATTTACCGGATCAGCCCCCAAGTAGCCACAATGGCCAAGGCTGAGCCAGGCTACAGCCAGGAGCCAGGAGTTTCATCCAGCTCTCTGAGGGGGGGTGGCAGGGGCCCAAGCACTTGGGTCATCTGCTGCTGCTCTCCCAGGCCATTAGCAGGGAGCTGGGTCAGAAGTGGAGCAGCCGGGATATAAACTACTGCCTGTAGGGGACGCTGGCATCGCAGGTGGAAGGAAGCTTCACCCGCCGTGCCACAGCACCGGCCCCATGTGTGTCACTTTTGAGACACCTTTCCCTTCACCAGGCAGGAGGACCCGTGTTCAGGGGCCCTCTGCGCTCAGGTGTGGGCGGGACCTGGGGGCGTAACCAAGGAAAACAGTGTGCATAAGTCCAGCCCAGCAAACACAGACAGTGGCCTCTTCAGGAACATTGCAAAGGGCAACAGACATCTCCAGGAGGTCAGCAGCCCCTCGCAGGGGAGAGGTGGGCTCCGTGCCTCTACGCTGCCCTTGGGGAGGCTGAGCAAAGCCCCATGATGTGAACAACCTCTCGGATCTTTACCCCCCTCCCCTCTCCCACTGCACCCTAACTCCATGCTCACCCAGCCCCTGTGAGACACGAGGATTTGCCAGGCTGGGAGAACACACTGGGTCGCGTGCACATTTGATGCTGTCGGAGGCAGTGTGCACAGGACGGTGTCCTGGATGGCTCCTAGTTTTCCTTTTTTTTTTTTTTTAAGATTTATTTTAATTTATTTGGAAGGCACAGTTATGGGGGCAGGGCGGGGGTGGGGCGAGCTCTTCCATGTGCTGGTTCACTCCCCAAATGGCCACAGTGATCGAGGCTGGGCCAGACCCAAGCCAGGAGCTTCTTCAGGGTCTCCCACGTGGGTTCAGGAGCCCAAGTACTCGGGCCATCCTCCGCTGCTATCCTAAGTGCATTAGCAGGGAGCCGGATGGGAAGTGGAGCAGCCAGGACTCGAATCGGCACTCGTGTGGGATGGCAGCACTGTAGACGGCGGCTTTACCTACTACGTCACAACACCAGCCCCCGATTCCAGTTTTCACAGCCATACCACGCTTCTTCAGACCCTCAAACTCCTGCAGGCAGGGCCTGCCGAGCTCCTCTGCAGCCCGGGGCCCCAGGCAGGGGCAGGAAGACAAAAGCCTCTCGCGCAGCTCGAAGGACCCCAGACAACCTCACAGTGCTGGTGTTCTGGGTCCAGTGGCCCATCTCCCACGTGAAAGCAGAGACCCGTGGCTCCCTAGCCCACCTGGGGGCACCTCCCTAACCTGCAGACGCCAGCCCCACCTCGCCCAGAATTTCTCCCTTAGTTTCGTGAGGCAAGAGGCAGATGCTAAATAGACGTTTTTCACATCAACTCCTCTCGTCTTACAGAGCCAGCAGCCAGCGAACCACACGTCCGGGACCAGGATGTCACCTCTGGAAATGCCGGAATGGGTAAAAATTAGAAATAGGCTACGGTCGATCAGAAAATAAGATGTCTGACCATCCTTGTTCTCTGAGTCCATGAAGTTCTCACTGAAAGGGGACTGGCTACAACCTCGAGAGGGCGCCATTGTCACAAAGTTCTAGCCCAGCCCGCGGCAGCCCTGTGCAGCAGTCAAGGCGCCCGGCAAGCAGCTGAGAAAACCTGGACAGATTCTCCCTTTTGTGTGTTTAAGGGTAAAGGATGACATAGCCCAAGAATAAACATCACTGGAGGAAGAGATCATGACGGCCCACGCTGGCAGAACACGCACGGGGTGGGTTGTGGTACCCAGAGCCCTGGCCAGTTGCCTCTCCCAGATCCCCATCAGCAGCCGCTAAGGTGAGAGAGACAAAATGGGAAAGAAAAAGTGCTGGGGATTCGTGCGTAGCAAGTGGGGCGGGAGCGGGCGTCTGGCTCCGTGGTTCAGATGCCCATATCCAATGCCAGGGTTCAAGTGCAGGCTCTGCTTTAATTCCGGCTTCCCATTAACGTGCACTCTGGGAGGCAGCAGGGATGGCTCGAGTGCTGAGTTCCCTGCCGCTCCTGGGAGAGACCCGGATGGAGTTCCAGGCTCCTGGCTTTGGACAGGCCCAGCCCAGCTGTTGTGGGCATTCGGGGAGTGAACTTGCAGATGGAAAATTGTGTGTGTGCGTGCCTTTCAGATGAACAGAATTAAATCAAAGCAAAGAGGAACAGAGGCACTTTGGGCTTGGGTTCTGACCCATGGACCCTGGGCCCACGTTTGTCCAAGAGCAGTGGGCTAAGCTGTGGGAGGACCCAGGGACCTTGTGTTCTGCTCACTGATACTCCCATGTGAGGAAAAGCCTGCCGTTTGGCCCTGCAAGTACCTAATAAGAAGTCAGATCCTGGCCGGCGCCGTGGCTCAATAGGCTGATCCTCTGCCTGTGGCACCGGCACACCGGGTTCTAGTCCCTGTTGGGGCGCCGGATTCTGTCCCAGTTGCCCCTCTTCCAGGCCAACTCTCTGCTGTGGCCCAGGTGTGCAGTGGAGGATGGCCCAGGTCCTTGGGTCCTGCACCCATGTGGGAGACCAGGAGAAGCACCTTCAGATCAGCGCGATGCACCGGCTGCTGGTGAACCAACGGCAAAGGAAGACCTTTCTCTCTGTCTCTCTCTCTCTCTCTCTCTCACTGTCCACTCTGCCTGTCAAAACAAAACAAAACAAAACAAACAAAAAAAAGAAGTCGGATCCTTGCAAGTGCTGGGGCGGTGGGGAGCCCCACTCCGTCCTCCCTTGGATCCTGCCCACTCCCTGGGCAGCCCCTGTAGGTTGTGGCACATCCTCACCATGCCGTGTCTGCTGTGCCCTTTCCACTCCAGCGCCGAGAGCCTCCTGGCTCCGCTTTGCGGCTGCTCCGAGGTTCATTCTCGGACGGCTGCACCCTTGTTTACTGCGCCATCCTCCTATCCGCGCACACTTGGGCTAACTGTGCACTGCCACACACGGCACAGCAGACGACAGCCGTGCTCAGAAGGCAAATGCTCAGAAGCGGGGCTGCTGGGTACGCGGGACACGCACTTGCAGTTGACGTCACTGGGGAAGCTGTCCCGCGGGACGAGGCTTGCCCAGTGACAGCCTTCTGAGAGCGCGTGAGCCGCGGCTGAAGTGGGCGCATCCGGCTGCGGCTGTCGAGGTGTGAACTGTTCCCGTCCCCACGTCGTCGGAGGTCGGGGAGGCAGCATCGGTCTGAATTTCTGCTGCCTCCCTCAGGAGCTTAAACCTCTTGGAGCCCGAATGTGTCCCCCGAGCCATTTCTCACTACATTGGACCTGGAGCAAACGCAAAGGGCATTTGAGCCACACACCTGGCGGGCCTCCCAAGGCGCCCGGCGCGGTCCCCAGCTGTGGCGAGCCCTCAGGGGGCCGGCTGCCAGCCAGCTGACCAGCACCGGGCTCTGATGCCAAGCAGGGTTGGCTCCTGGGGCTGCAAGCTGGGCTTCGCGCTGACTGCTTCAAGCATGAACAGTTTCCCCACCACGGATGGGAAAAGCCAGCTTCCCTGCTTACCCTAGGGTCCGGGCTGACCTCAGACGCAAGCTTGACCTTGATCTCTGCGGTGGTCACCTCCCAACACCACTCGGGCTGCTTCCCCAGAGTGCCTGCGCCCGAGGCAGCCAAGGGTTTCTGGAAAAATGACACCCCATCCGGCCAGCACCCAGACTCGTGCTCAGTGTCCTCTCCCCTTTGTCTCTGTCCCTCTCATACACACCCCCCCACACACGCACAGCTTCAGTGGACAGAATAAGCATAAGCAGTGCCAAGCCCACGCATGTCCGAAAGCCACGGTCACTTGCCCTTCCTGGCGTCTGACCACAGGAAATGCTGCAAAGAGAAAAAAACAGAACTGAGCAAAATCGGGAGGTCAGCGAGGCCCTTATGGTCAGTTTTCTAGTGGTCAGGGGTAGGATTAGGAAGGGCTCGCCAGAGATGGTGTTAGCAGGCAGTGGACAAAAGCTTCCGAAAGAAGGAGTCGTTATAACTTTCTCAAAAGAGGTGACACTGACAGGGCCGGCACTGTGGTGTAGCAGGTAAAAGCCACCGCCTGCAGAGCCAGCATCCCATATGGGCGCCAGTTTGAGTCCCGGCTGCTCCACTTCTGATCCAGCTCTCTGCTATGGCCTGGGAAAGCAGCAGAAGATGGCCCAAGTCCTTGGGCCCCTGTACCCACATGGGAGACCCGGAAGAAGCTCCTGGCTCCTGGCGTCAGATTGGCGCAACTCTGGCCGTTGTGGCCAATTGCAGAGTGAACCAGCGAATGGAAGACCTCTCTCTCTCTCTCTCTCTCTCTTTCTCTGCTTCTTTCTTTCTCTGTAACTCTTTCAAGTAATTAAATAAATCTTAAAAAAAAAAAAAAGAGGCGTCGCTGAATGGTTTTAGAAAACTATTCCCATTTTTCCAGGGACCCCTGTTTGGGGCGCGATTCCAGGAAATTCTGCCAGCCGTTGGAGGCATGCTGCCCACAAACAATTGAGGTTTTAGCAGGGCTTTCCAAGAAATCGCTGCGAATTATCCAAAATGCTATATCTGTAAATGGCACTCAGTGAATCTCCAACAGGAAAGAAAAAAAAAAAAGAAAAAAACCAGTAACTTGTGTAGGGACAAAGTTGCAGTCGTGAGGAAATGTTCAGAAAGTGGGTAGAGATGGGTTTTAATTATGTGTCCTTGGGACCCACACAGGAAAAGAGAGAGGAAGTCAGATGGTGGCTCTGGCAGTTTTGAGTGAATTTCTAAATAGTCTGGAGTCACCAGGGAGGAGCCCGGGCCAGGATCTGGTTTACCGACAGGAGGGCACAGACCTGGAGCCCCGCAGCACGGCCGAGGTGTGTGTCGCCAGGAGTCTGCCCGGCACAGCTCTGGTCTGGTTCCCCTTCCAGCCACGATGCTGCTTAACACCACGAGGAAGATGGGCAGTGGCAGAGGTTTCTGGTGCAGCCAGTCAAGACCCCAGCGTCACCAGTCACCGAAGTCCTCAGTTTACCTCGGTGCGGCGCCCACAGTCTAACCAGCCCGCCTCCTCCTCACCTTTACAAATGAAGGAGGGAGGGACGGAGGGGGCTGTGGGTGCACTGGGGGTGGGCGTCAGGAGGCCTGCAGGTCCTGGCAGCTCGGGCTGTCTCTGGAGGCGAAGCCATCCTGGGGTTACTGCCACGGAAGTCTCTGGTGCCCTGGATTTGCTCCGGCTGTCTCCTGACCCAGGTCCCTCGTGGAACAATCTGGATCTGTCCCCTAGGGAACCGCTTTGGCTCAGCCACCAGCTGCTCTGGGCAGGGCTTCTCTCCCAGCCACCAGGAAGCAGCCTGACCCACGCCTGCTCTTCCTGCAAGGACTTGCCTTATGGGTTCCTCTGCTGCTCCTGGGGGCTCCGTCAGGCTCAGCCGCGATGGCGAAAAGCTTACCCTTCCACACCGGGAGAGAAAACCCCACGGAGCCTGCGCCCAGGAGCCGAGGGACGGCCACGAGGAATCAGGACAAAGCCTTTGGCATCTGCCATGTCCCCGTCACCCCTGCACCCTTCCCGGTGGGGTCTGCAGAGAGAATGGAGACGCGTGTAGAGCAGGTTGGGAAACAGCAAAGCCGCCCAGGAGGTAACGAAACTGAAAGCTGCATCTCGCCAGCAGGCCGGGCGCTTTCTGTAAACCACCGTGAACCGGGGGGCTGTCGCTGAGCGGGGGCATCTGGTGGCGGCTCTGGGCGTTTGCGGTCTCTGCTCCCACTGGAGACCTCCTCCAACGGTTTCCCAGCCTGTAATTCACGGTTGTATGTTCTGTATTTTTCCCAAGACCACTGCTGCGATCCTATACTCACTGCATAATGAGTATTTTATTTTTAGACGTGGGTCACCTCTTAGGGCGTCTGTGGGAAGGTGAGTAATGGACTATTTTTTGATGCAAGTCACAAATGTCCAAGAGAGCAGTATTGCCCCAAGAATGAACAAGATGACCACCCCTGAGTGGCCGGGAAGGCATCGCCATCTCCCACAGCTCGGTCAAGTGTGTAAAGGGCGCAGCACGGGGCCACACGGACAGGGATACCCACGCCTGCTCTCCACCCCCGAACTTGGGTTCGTCTGCCCGGCGCGGGGCACTATCCTGCTCTCCAAGTTTCCTTAGGCTACTAAGTAGCAAGCCCCCCTGATTACACACGCGCCCGGGCCCTATGCACCCCTCTCAGCTTCCACTGCCCTCGCCGAGTTTCTAGAAGCCGGAATCCCAACCCTGTCTGTACTGTCTGTAGCCCCCGGCATGGCCTTTTTCCAGATGGCCTCCGGCCGGCCGCCTGCTCGCACGGACCGCGCTCCACACCGCGTGCACCGGCTCGCTCTCCGCCCTGGGGCCGCTCCGGAGCTCCAGAGGCGGCGGCCTGCTCGGCCGCCCGGCGGGAACAAAGCTGCAGTGTGGACGGAGCGCGGCGCCCGAGCCGGGAGGTCGGCCCGGCGGCAGGCGAGGGCGTGGCGGCGGGGTTTATCTGAGGACAGCCCCGGCCGGGGCAACGTGCGCTCCGTGGACCGTCCGGTGCCCAGGAAGCCCCCTCTGCGGACCACGCTCCCGCCCGTGCGCCGCGGCGCGCGCTCCGGGCCCTGCGCGTCCTCGGGGGCGCGCCTCGCGCAGGCGGCCGGGACGCGACCGCGGGGTCGGGGCCGCGGGCACCCAGGGCGCTCGCTCGCCGGCCGCGGACGCCCCTCGCGACGCGGCCTCGCGCCCCCTCCGCCCGGCCGCTCGGTGGGCGGGGCGCGCGGGGATTTTTTTTTTTTTTTGGGTCAAACTTTGGCCACGTGAGCCGCCCCCCATTCACTTTTGCGCCAATCGCGCGGCGCGGACGGATCCCGAGAGGGGCCACGGCCCGCCGCCGCCGCCGGCCGCTTCATAACGCGCGGCGGCGCCGGCCACGCAGAGGACGGGGGCGGGCGCAGCGCGAGCCGAGCCGAGCCAGCCGCGGGCCGCGAGCGGGGCGGGACAGGGGTCCGGGCCCGGCTGCCACAGCCGTCGCCATCGCGCTGGCCCCGCGCCCCCGCGCGCGAGCGGGAGGAGCCGCCGCCGCCGCCGCCGCCGCCGCCGCCGCGTCGCGCCCGAGCCGCCGCCAGCGCGCGCCGGGCATGGTCCGCTCTTAAAGGCGCAGGCCGCGGCGGCGGGGGCGGGCGTGCGGAACAAAGCGCCGGCGCGGGGCCTGCGGGCGGCTCGGGGGCCGCGATGGGCGCGGCGGGCCCGCGGCGGCCGCGGCGCTGCCCGGGCCGGGCCTCGCGGCGCTAGGGCGGGCTGGCCTCCGCGGCCGGGGGCGGCGGGCTGAGGGCGCGCGGAGCCTGCGGCGGCGGCGGCCCGGCGGGCGGAGCGGTGCGGGCATGGCCGCGCGCGGCCGGCGCGCCTGGCTCAGCGTGCTGCTCGGGCTCGTGGTGGGCTTCGTGCTGGCCTCGCGACTCGTCCTGCCGCGCGCCTCCGAGCTGAAGCGAGCGGGCCCGCGGCGCCGCGCCAGCCCCGAGGGCTGCCGGCCCGGGCAGGCGGCGGCGTCCCAGGCCGGCGGGGCGCGCGGCGATGCGCGCGGGGCGCAGCTCTGGCCGCACGGCTCGGCCCCGGAGGGCGGTCCGCGCGACAGGAACTTTCTCTTCGTGGGAGTCATGACCGCGCAGAAGTACCTGCAGACCCGCGCCGTGGCCGCATACAGGTGAGCCCCACTAGGCGGGCACCGCCTCCTGCGCGCAGCGTCCCCGCGTGCCGGGGCTTCCTGGGGGATCGGGGTGCCCCCTGGGCGGGACGGGGCGTGGCGAGCGCGTGGCAGCCGGGAGCACGGGCTCGGGGGTGGGGTGGACGAGGGTGGCCCCTTGGGTGCGCCCCTCACGCTGACCTGCAAGACAGCATCTCTCCGGTCTTCTTGAGACCGCCTGCGTGCTCCTAGGGTTGTGCAAGACGCGCAGCACGCGCCTGTGGCCGGGGTGGCGGTGGGGTTAGTGGCTGCTCCAAAATGCCCACCTCTACCCGCGCAAAGCCCGAGCCCGCGTGTAAGTTAGTCCAGTGAGAGCTTTTTGCTTATCAGCTTCTCAGTGACCCTGTGGGAGGCGCGCCTGTGGACGGAAGGGGGGTGCCCACTGCCAAGTAGAGCCACGGAGAACCCTGGGGCAGAGCTGCGCGACGCCGGGGGAGACCCGGGGGAGACTTCTTGCTTGCCTGCCTGTGTCCTGCGAGTGGGGTGTGCGTGTTACCCAGTCGCTGGGCCCTCGGTGGCCAAGTGAGTCAGGAAAAGTGACTGCAGGATTAACAGGGATTAGTCAGAGAAGTCGTTAGCGGGGAGATGCTTTGGGGACGGCGGGCGCGGTTTGTGTTGGGGTGAATCCGGAGTGGGAGGGAAGTGGAGACTCGGTGGAGAGGTGGTGTGGAAGCCGCCCTGTGCGTGTGGCACAGGGACGGGGCTGTGTGCTGCAGCTTGGGCTGCGGCCAGCCCGAGAGCGCGAGTGTTCGGGCAGCGAGCCGGGAGCACCAGGAGTGCTGAGCAAGGCTCGCCGGTTACTGTCTGCTCTTCACTGTAGCCGGCACCGTCTTCAGTTTGGCATTTCAGCGCCGGATGTTGGATCTTCTTTGCCTTGAAGGGAGGAAGTGAGATTGAGAAAGAAGGCGGAGGAGCAGCCAGGAATGCCTCCTGAGGGCATCGGCCCCTGCTCCTGCAGGTTTCTGGTCCAGGGCCCGCCTTCTGCCAGGAAGATCGGCTAAGAAGCCCGGAAGGCAGGTAGCGCGCCTGGTGCACCAAGCAGGAGCCGGACACACCACGACGCCCAGGGATTTTACGTGACCGCGCGTTGTGACCAGAGGAACGGCCAAGGCACGGGATGAGCCGCGTGCCCTGGTGCCGCGGGGAAGCCACGTGGCTGGGGTTTGGTGCTGGCCCGTGAACTCATGGCTTATGGGGACAGCCACCGAAGGGGTCTGTTCAGGCTGTGGGTTGTATGACTCCTGTCCTTTAGCCCCAGCAAACACATCTTCATGGCGACGGAGTGCCTCAGAAGCAGTAGGGGCCGTGTGAGCCCCGCAGGGCTCAGAGAACGTGGTGCAAGCCCGCGTTGCTCTTCCACACGTAGAGGTGGTTTTCCAGGGCCCGGGCTCCACGGCGCCGCCCTCATCCGTGTCGGGGTGAGAGATTCTGTCTCGCTGTGTGCTTTCTTTCAGGTGGTCGGGAGGTTTGTGAGAAGGGAGAACTCCCGCCGGCCAGTACTGCCTCCTGTCCAGGCCCTGGGCAGCTTTCTCACATACCTCCCTTTCTCTCCGGGGCCTGGTCCTTGGAGCCCTGGGGGGAGACCGCCCTGCCTCCCAGCCTGTCGGCCCTGTGTTTAGACTGGCTGCAGGAGGTGGCACGGCCGAGTTTAGCCCGAGGAACTCTTACAGAAAGCCTGGATCGGATGGAGGTTGTAGGCTGTAACTTATGATTACAGTTTTGCTGCGCTTTGCAGACTGGGCCAGAAGTCCACACTGCGCTCCGAAATTGGAAATCCCGTGCACAGTTCAGATAAAGAGAGGTTTGAGTGTCCAGGTCCAAGGCTGAGCTCTAGTTGGGGACAGGGCGTACTTGATGTACATTTCCCATAGCAGCAAATGCAGTGCTAATCTGAGAAAATCCTCTAGTTTCTTTCTTTCAAACTACTGCTTGGCTTATGGATGAAGGACATGCCATCTTGCTTTTAGTAAGATAGTACTGTCCCTGACTGACACGGACCCGAGATGGTGGCCTGTGTGTGTGACAGTCCCTGCTCTCAGTCACCCAGGAGACGCCTGTGTGTGTGTGTATATGACAGTCCCTGCTCTCAGTCACCCAGGAGACGCCTGTGTGTGTGTGACAGTCCCTGCTCTCAGTCACCCAGGAGACGCCTGTGTGTGTGTGACAGTCCCTGCTCTCAGTCACCCAGGAGATGCCTCTGTGTGTGTGTGACAGTCCCTGCTCACAGTCACCCAGGAGACGGCCTGTGTGTGTGTGTCAGTCCCTGCTCTCACACTCACCCAGGAGACGGCCTTGTGTGTGACAGTCCCTGCTCTCAGTCACCCAGGAGACGCCTGTGTGTGTGTGTGTGACAGTCCCTGCTCTCAGTCACCCAGGAGACGCTTGTGTATGTGACAGTCCCTGCTCTCACACTCACCCAGGAGACGCCTGTGTGTGTGTGTGACAGTCCCTGCTCTCTCAGTCACCCAGGAGACGCCTGTGTGTGTGTGTGTGTGTGTGTATGACAGTCCCTGCTCTCAGTCACCCAGGAGACGCCTGTGTATGTGACAGTCCCTGCTCTCAGTCACCCAGGAGACGCCTGTGTGTGTGTGTGACAGTCCCTGCTCTCAGTCACCCAGGAGACGCCTGTGTATGTGACAGTCCCTGCTCTCAGTCACCCAGGAGACGCCTGTGTGTGTGTGACAGTCCCTGCTCTCAGTCACCCAGGAGACGCCTGTGTGTGTGACAGTCCCTGCTCTCAGTCACCCAGGAGACGCCTGTGTGTGTGTGTGACAGTCCCTGCTCTCAGTCACCCAGGAGACGCCTGTGTGTGTGTGTATATGGCAGTCCCTGCTCTCAGTCACCCAGGAGACGCCTGTGTGTGTGTGACAGTCCCTGCTCTCAGTCACCCAGGAGACGCCTGTGTGTGTGTGTGTGACAGTCCCTGCTCTCAGTCACCCAGGAGATGCCTGTGTGTGTGTGTGTGTGTGACAGTCCCTGCTCACAGTCACCCAGGAGACGGCCTGTGTGTGTGTGTGACAGTCCCTGCTCTCACACTCACCCAGGAGACGACCTTGTGTGTGACAGTCCCTGTTCTCAGTCACCCAGGAGACGCCTGTGTGTGTGACAGTCCCTGCTCTCAGTCACCCAGGAGACGCCTCTGTGTGTGTGTGACAGTCCCTGCTCTCAGTCACCCAGGAGACGGCCTTGTGTATGTGACAGTCCCTGCTCTCACACTCACCCAGGAGACGCCTGTGTGTGTGTGTGTGTGTGTGACAGTCCCTGCTCTCAGTCACCCAGGAGACGCTTGTGTATGTGATAGTCCCTGCTCTCACACTCACCCAGGAGACGCCTGTGTGTGTGTGTGACAGTCCCTGCTCTCTCAGTCACCCAGGAGACGCTTGTGTGTGTGTGTGTGTATGACAGTCCCTGCTCTCAGTCACCCAGGAGACGCCTGTGTGTGTGTGTGTATATGACAGTCCCTGCTCTCAGTCACCCAGGAGACGCCTGTGTGTGTGTGACAGTCCCTGCTCTCAGTCACCCAGGAGACGCCTGTGTGTGTGTGTGTGTGTGTATGGCAGTCCCTGCTCTCACACTCACCCAGGAGACGCCTGTGTGTGTGTGTATATGACAGTCCCTGCTCTCAGTCACCCAGGAGATGCCTGTGTGTGTGTGTGTATGACAGTCCCTGCTCTCAGTCACCCAGGAGACGCCTGTGTGTGTGTGTGTATGACAGTCCCTGCTCTCAGTCACCCAGGAGACGCCTGTGTGTGTGTGTGTATGACAGTCCCTGCTCTCAGTCACCCAGGAGACGCCTGTGTGTGTTTGACTTTCCCTCTACGTCACAGCCCCACCATTGCCCACTTCCGCTTTCTGTCCTCAGCGAGGGGAGAGGGGCCACTGGGAGATAGGGCAGTGATAGCTGTTTGGGGACAAGAAACAGATTTTACAAAGCAAGCAAAACAGAACTGGAGGGTGGTCAGAGGCCAGCCAGGTCCGCCTCACCGCACGGGTTCTGCAGAGTGGGTGGGCCCCACAGCTGTGGGGCCGCAGGAGCGACCCCGGCTCGTTAGGATGCACTGTGTACAGCAGGTTCATGCTCAGGCCCCTTTGGGTCCAGACCCCGAGTGCCGGGGACAGAACAACACTGGAGCTGCTTTCTTGGGGGGGTGGGGGGAGCCACGAGAAAGAGGGTTTTGGCTGCTGACGGGTGCTGTGGAGAAAATAGGACAGCGGCAGGGCAGGGCGGCGTCCTCCTGGTGCTGGGTGTTCACAAGGGCGGCGGAGACCATGGCACTGGGGCTGAGGTCTGACAGCCAGCGGCCAGTTGGGACCGTCACTGGTGAGCTCGCAGGGCTGAAGGGTGGAGCTGGCAAGTTACAGGGCAGGAGCCAGCTTGGAAGGGAGCTCCGGGAAGCCCAGTCCGAGAAAGGGCGGCCTGGTGGTGTCCCCGCCAGGCAGTGTTAGTCTAAGAACGAGAAGAGCCGCAGAGGGTTTGACGTGGGAAAGGGAGGTAGTGGCTGGGGTTCTACCGGTAAACACAAAATAAATCGTTGTGACCCCTCCGCTTGTAGCTTAGCTGATTTTCCTTTGGGATGGCACCACGCTCCTGCAGAAGTATTTTTTTACGCCAGGCAGGGGCAAGGAGTGAAGACCCTGGAGTTGGTTGTGTTTCGAGTTACTAGTTGCAATTCATATTTCCCCCCATTTAGAATGTTTGTTCTCAGCGGTTAAACATCTGTGTAACTCGGGCCGTGCGTGGCTTTCCCTGTCTGGTTTAGCTCCCCTCACCCCCACCTCACTCACAAGGTCACTGCCTCGGGAGAGGTCTGAAGGTAGCATTTGTCCTTTTAGAAAGGGGAGGACTCAGCCTCACCCCTACCCCAGGGAGCGCACTGTCTGAGCAGCATCTGCTGACTAAGCTGTCATTTCCCTACCATTTCGAAACGCCATCTTCATGGTCCGAATTCCTGGGTATGCCTTTGGACTTCCTGTTACGTCCCATTGAGCTTTCTGTCTGTTCTTGTGCCAGTACCACCCATTGGAATTATTGGAGGTTGAATAATACTTTAATATCCGGTAGACAAGTTCCTTTTTGTTTTTCCTCTATCTCGAATGTTTCTTGGCCACACTTAACCTGTTTTTGCCAGGAGAGTTTTGATGCTATTTAGATTTTAAAAATAATCAACATTTTAATAAAATTGAAAAAGCCTGCATACTTGGCTTCTTAGCCCACATCTGTACGCAGAGCCCTGAGCTCATCCGGCCCCTGCGACTGGTTTTGGTTCTTACCTCTGCTGGGCTGGGAATGGGAAGGATTTGCCCTTTCTTGGGAGCAGGTGATGGTTTCCGTCTGCCCGGGAGGGTCGCAGGGCAGCGCTGGGGTCAGCGTCGGCCTGCAGGGACCTGTGGGAGGCCAGCTGAGAGACCCGCGCCGCAGACGCAGGAGCCCTGTTTCAGGATGCTGCCCCCTCCCCAGGCTTCCAGACTCTTCCTTTTACCGACCTGAATGAGCTCCTGCTGGCTGCCTTATCAGCCTCAGCTCCACTTCCTGTTGCTTGGCTAAGTAAACCGTGTTTATCTTGAAACAGTTCAGAGTGGTACTCACTTTCCTGGATGGAATGCAGCTTGGCACACATCTGCGTAGACAGCTTCGACGTGGAAAGTCCAGCCAAGCAACCTGCGGGAGAACTTGTGGAACACGGCCCATTCCAGGCTGCGCGTGTCCCGTGGAAGATGAAGAGTGGAACCGAGGTCTCGATGCGCGTGGCCGTGGTTCCGGACTTCGGTGGCCTCACGCGGAACGTTCCAGGGCAGCCATGGTTGTGCACAGATCGCACTGGCGTGTTCCCGTCACACCGGCCGTTTTACTTCCCCCCGTCTTGTTGATTAACATGCTCGTTACGGAAAGTAGATGACTGACACCAGGCCCCCGTTGCCGCCGAGTGCATCGTCCCTGGAAGATGGGGCTGTGCAGTACCTGTGGGGGTGCAGAAGAAAGAAGGCGCACTCTGTGTGGATGGGAGCAAGCAAGAAACACCGCTCATGGGGCCTGGGCGGTGGGCAGTGGGCGGTGGGCGGTGGCAGGCAGGGATGCTGGGGGCCAGGCCGCGGAACCTGGCTGTCACGCATTCCCGCAGGAGAGCGATGGGGCAGGATTTGTGTTTGGAGGATCAGCCAACAGCATTATCACGCAGGGGTGGGGAGTCTTTTCTCTGCAGATGGCCACTTATAGCATCATTCACGGGCTCTACAAAATTAACAACCTAAAAATCCGCCTGCTGTAGATTGGTTGAATTTCGAGTTCCGCCTGTGGTTCCAGACCAAATGCTTTCATGGGGCTTCTACGGCCCATGGGCTGGACGTCCTCTCACCGGCCCAGAGGCTGACTCCTGTGGCCTGCTTCCTGGCTTCCTCAGGGTGCATCTTGGCTCCAGGGCTATGCACGGCAGTAGCGTGGGCCCTGGAGACCCCAGAACCAGACGGGCCGCCGCCTTCCCAGGAGGGCCAGCCCTCGCGGGTGCATGTGCCTCCGGCCCTGGAGTGGCACTGCCCCTGCTGTCACTGCTCCCAGTGTGAAAGTGTCTCCGCCCGTCGTTGGCCATTGGTTCTAGACAGCAGCTGAGGACCCAGACACCGGGTTATAATGTAAAAGTCCTAGAAGCTGTCTGCTTACCTTGATTGAGTGTCATTTCTGAAGTGTGGACAGATAGCCACAGCATTTATTCTACAGACAAATGTGTTTGTGGATGATTTAAAGTGAGGTGCACTTTGCTCTGATTTGCTGTCCACCATTTGGTTCTTACGAGCCAGAAAGCCGGGGGTGATTGAAATCGTGGGCGCCAGTGCCCTGGAGGGAGTGGCTCTGTGAGTTGGCCGGCGCTGGAAAGGCCGTGGGCGGTGGCATGTCTTTGTGATGGTGGCCACGGGCAGGGGGCAGATGTGCTCTGGGACAGCGACGCAGATGCTGACTTAGGGTGACGGAAGCCAGCGTCTGCATCTGGCCTTCAGGTCCATCGGGCCCAGACACTGAGGAGGTCCTTGACTGGCCAGCCTTGCCCGGGTTTTCGTGCAGGCCAGGCAGACAAAGGCCCTGTGGAAGTGGTTGAAGTGCCTGTCAGGCTGCCAGCCTTATCAGCCACACTTCCGCAGCCTTATCAGCAGTGGCTGAGAGACTGGCAAAGAAATGTGGGTGATAACCCAGGGACAAGTGTGGGATGGAAAAGCCCAGTTAGACTCAGCCATCGGCATCCAGGCTCCCGAGCTCCTTAGTTCGCTTTATGGCCCCAAGCCTGGTAGCCTCGTTTCCTCTGCACAGTGTGGATAATGATTCCTCACACAGCAACGCATTCAGTGTCCGGTCCAGGGCAGCCGTTGGCCGGTGTTTAGCCGGATTCACACCAGGTAGTGCCTCCACCCGGAAGTGATTTGCAGAGGGGTAGGCCAGGCTAAGTCCAGGGAAGTTCTGTTGTTCAAACAACTCCGATTTTTTCCCTCTTAGAATTCGATTTTGTTGGTGTCTGTCGCTGAGAATTCGTTGCATGTTTATTCCATGCTAGCGTGTGCAGCCGCCACGTGCAGGTGATGAGAGGTAGCTCCCCACACCTGGCGCCCTGGGAGCCGGCTGTCACTGACCCTGCACTGTTCATTGTCACTTTCAGGGTGGGCGGGTCTGTGGTCTCTGCGGTTCAGTATCCCATTGTTTGCTGGGAACCTGGGCTCCCAGGGCAGGTGCCTCTTAGGTCGCAATGCCCTGGAAGTGCTTTGTGGGCTAGTGGCCAGGCCGCCGTTGTGGGAAGCAGTAACCGCCCAGCAGCTGCTTGGTGGGGAAGGTGGGCGCTCTGTAAGGCTTGCCGACCCCTCGCGCCTGTGTTCCGGGACTGGCAGTAGTGTGGTGGATTTCAGGATCTCTGCTTTCCCTCCTGCTTGCAAAAAGTACTTGGGATCGTTCATGTCCTAAGGACATACACAGGGAGACAGTTAAAGGTTTCGAAAGAGGAAACCGCTTAGCCAGAAACCACACTCTCAGGAGGGCTGTACTGAACACACTGCCCGGCTCCTGGTTGGTACTGAGGCAAAGCACCGGGCTGATGGGCTGAGCGACGCTGGCCACATCCTGCCGGCCGGCCAGGAGCTGCCAGGGCTGCTCCGACGGGCAGCAGGATGGCACCCTGCGCGCCATGTTTGGGGAATGAGCTGAGGCCGCTTCCTGCAAGGAGCCTGCCGAGTTCTGTGTGCTGAGCCCTGGTGTGGGGGCAGTGGGAGTTCCTCGAGTGGCAGGAACAGTGACGTGTTCACATCTGGGGCTGAGCGGCAGGCCCAGGTCCTGTGATTCTCCCTGGTCGCTTGCGAGGCACCCTGAGCACAGATGTGGTCACCCGGTGGCAGACGAGTGCCTCCAGTTCGAGGGGCACCTGCCGAGCGCGCCTGCCCTGCGTGTGCAGTGGGATGGGGCAGCGCCCCCTGTGATGCTGTCCTGTGTGCCTTGCTCTGGGGTTGTTTCTCTTAGACCTGTTTTCTTATCTTCTCAACCTGGATGCATTTCCACTAAGTAGCCTTAAATCCTTTCTGTATAGGGAGAATAGAAATACAGTCAGTTCTACAAAGGCAAAACCATGTGTTCCGTTCCCTGGTTCCACCTTCTGAGTGGTGCACCTTTTCATCCTGGGACCGTCTGACACGAGTGCAGTGCCGTGGGGAAACTCACTGAGAAAAGTTAGTGTACGCAGGGACACTCAAAACCAGGAAGCTCCATCTACTCTGTGTTTCTTTCAGTTTTGTGCCTGTTGCATAAAGCAGTTCTGTTATTTATTTTTTTTGCGAAAGTAAAATCTCGTTAATATTTGTATTGTTTGGTTGCTTGTTTCCCCCAGGTAGCTTTTTTCTAGCTCTAAATACACCCCTCCCTGGCAGGAAATGTGGAAAACACAAAGGATGACAGTGAGTGCTTCGGGTGCAATGGGAGGTTATTTTATTTTTGTTTGTGTCACGTTGCCTCCTCAGTAATCCAGCCACAAGTCTTTACTGCTCTGGGCCGAACCAAAGCCCGGAGCTTCCTCTGGGTCTCCCACACGGGTGCAGGTACCCAAGCACTTGGGCCATCTTTTTCTGCTTTCCTAGGCCATTAGCAGAGAGCTGGATTGGAAGAGGAGCAGCCTGGACATGAACCAGTGCCCATGTGGGATGCCGGCGCTATAGGCGGAGGCTTAGCCTGCTACTCCATAGCACTGGCCCCTGCTCCCTGCTTTTAAAACTTACCCATAAGTGATAGACATTCGTGATATGGATGATGGGGTCTTGTACAGAAGAGTGTTCTGTGTGGTTTTTCCTGGAGTGACCGAGTAGAGAAATGCAGGCTGCAGCTGAGCCCCCCACCTCCCACCATGGGCCTGCTCACCAGGCCAGTGACTGCCTGCTGGTGCCTGCACCCTCGTGTCTCGTGGGGCAGGCCTGGCTCTCGGACCCTGCAGCGGCGGAGCTCGGCACAGCTGCCTCCTGTTGGGGTGTCTTATCCGGCTCTCAGGCTGTTAGAAAGGGAGCTTCCCTGCACGGGTGCTATGGTTTCTGGTAAGCAAAGTCGCCGTTTGCTTACGAAAATCAGGGAACCCAACCTGCGTCCATCGCAGGAGCCGGAGCAGCCCGCTCCCTCGGCAGTGCGTCTACCGCATCCCGCTCCCTAGCAGAGGAACCAGGTATGGCTCACGTTCCAGAACGTGCTCCATTTGTGCAGCCGGGTGAGCTGAAGCTACCATAATTGAAAAGATCATAATTTCTTTTTGTTTTTTAAGGGTTTATTTATTTATTTGAAAGTCAGAGTTACACAGAGCGAGGAGAGGCAGAGAGAGAGAGAGAGAGAGAGAGAGAGAAAGGTCTTCCATCCACTGGTTCTCTCCCCAGTTGGCTGCAACGGCCAGAGCTGCACAAGTCTGAAGCCACGAGCCAGGAGCTTCTTCCAGGTCTCCCACGCGGGTGCAGGGGCCCAAGGACTTGGGCTTTCCCAGGCCACAGCAGAGAGCTGGATGGGAAGTGGAGCACCTGGGACTCAAACCAGCGTCCATATGGGATGCTGGCACTGCAGGCGGTGACTTTATCCAGAGATTTCTATCGAACCACCAGTCGTGCAGAACAGACGGGCAGCATGAGGTCCCCTGGGTTGCTTGGAAGGCAGCACATGGTAGCTGGGTGGAATCGCCGTCGAACTCAGAATCCTAAGGCTTTCTGAGGGGAGTTTGTCTGTTTCTAAGGTGATTGGCGTCTCTTCTCAGACCCATTGCAGCATCGCGAGTCCCGGCTGCAGCCTCGCCTGTGTCCACCGCGGCCGTGCTGCTGATGTGTCCCTCTGCGCCTGTGTCTGTGGCTGGGCCTAGGGCCTGGCCTAAGTGAACCTTAGTCCTCAGTTGGGTACGAAAGAGTCTGCTGTTAGAAGTGAAAGCACTTTCTCTGAAATGTAAGGTCTTGTTAGCCTTGCACCCTGCGGTACTGCCCGAAAACTGTAACGGCGCGAAGCTTGGGGTCAGGCTGTCGGCCAGACGTGTGAGAGACACTCACAGGCCCTTCACTCCGTGAGCAGTCGCAGGCCAGCTGTCCTGTGGGGCTCTCCCTCTCGCAGCCCCTTCTTTCACTACCGTATTTATCTGCAAACTCCAGTCCTCTGTGCCGGGCAGGCCTTCGAGCCCTGACAGGGAGTGGCTGGTCTGGTCCTGGCCACCCAGTGAGGTGGGCGCTGTCGTCCCCCGTTCACGGAAAGGCTCCTGCAGCCCGGAGCCCCACCACGGGGGACGAGGGTTCTCCCCGAAGCAGCCTGAGTCTGGAGCCACGCTCCCCCCACCTCCTGCGAGGCTGCGAAGGCCAGCACCGCCTCACCTGCTGCAGGCCCAGACGCCGGGCGCTTCAGTGCTTTTGTGGCTTCTCAGTTGGCTATTTTAGTACCGCTCTGACACGGTCTGTTTAATCGTTCACCTGTAAGTTCAGAAACGTGGTGTGAACTTGCGATAGGCCGAAGTTAAGTTGATGTATCCACCACCTTTTAAAATCGTAAGGTAATGGCCCCTTCAGCTTTGAACTGCAGCTCAGAAGCACCGCTCCAGGGTGCCTGTCAGTTCTGTTTCTTGGTCGTTGTTTTCTCGTGCGGGAAGCTGGTTGCTACACGGCGGACTAGCAGGAAGTATTACTGCGGCGGATGGAAGGCGGTGAGGAGCTTGTCTGGGAATTTGCCAAAAAAGAAGAGACGGGGTTTCTGCCCTTGCGTAGTCACACGCAGGCCACCTCCAGGCCCCTGCCCATGAGTGGGCAGTGTTCATTCCACGCATTGATTGGCCAAGCATTGAACTTATTTACATTTCCAAAGAATTGTTGTGACTGCCAAACACAAACATTTCACAAGAAGCGAGGGGAACTGGGGTTCCTGGCCTTGAGGGGGCCAGGTCTCCGGAGGGTTGGGTGGCAGAGCACAGGGCTCTGGGCGTGCCAGTGCTTCCGGTTTCTTGGTTAAGGAGCTCTCTCAGTGCCCTAAGAATATACGGGTCCATTTAAGGTCCGCAGACACCGTGGGAAAGCAGTAACACGTTCGTCCTGAGGCGAGGGTTTCTCCCTCCGCAGCTCACAGGACGCATTTTCCCGGTTCTCTTTTTTCTTTTACTTTGTTATTGGTGGAAGAAACAATGAGACGTCTTCCAGCCAACACCCTAGGTGTGGTGAGGATTCGTGTGCGACCTGGGGCTTTCTGGGAAGTCCATTTGGCAGAAGGTTGAAGCCCATGAAGCTTGCCCTCTGCTCGAGTGAGTTTGCAGTTGCATTGTGTTCCTTATATTTGGCTTAGGAAGAGAAATAAAAGGCATTTATTCTCCAAATACACCATTGTAAGTTGTTTTTAACTTACAATTAATACTTACAAAATTACTTACAAAAGTAATACAGTGTGGGGCCAGTGTTATGGCGCAGTGGGTTAAAGCCCCAGCCTGCAGTGCCAGCATCCCATATGGGCGCCGGTTCGAGTCTGGCTGCTCCAGTTCTGAGCCGGCTCCCTGCTAATGCATCTGGGAAAGCAGTAGAAGATGGCCCAAGTGCTTGGGCCCCTGCACCCACGTGGGAGACCTGGCAGAAGCTCTTGGCTCCTGGCTTTAGATTGGCTCAGCTCCGGCCATTGCAGCCATTTGGAAAGTGAACCAACGGATAGAAGGCTGCTCTCTCGCTCTCTCTCCCTCCCCACCCCCGTAACTCTTTCAAATAAGTAAATCTTTAGAAAAAAAAAAATGAAGTCTGCACAGTGTGAGTACAGACAGCACTGAAGTGGCCCGCTGTTTTAGAATGTCAGTTTCGCAAGGTGGAGAGCGGATCCGTGGCTAGACTGTAGTGACGCCTCCAGCAGTGTGTGTGTACGTGGCAACACTGAGCTGAACCCTTACAGTGCTTGGGATGGTACATTTCATGTTAGATATATTTGATGACAGTTGCAATTTTTTTGAAAAACAAGCAATATGGTGCTTATTAATTTTCCTCAATATAGAGATGTAAGAGTAAAAATTGGCAGTTATCTTTTTCCACCCACCTCCCTAATGTGCCTCTTCCCAGATTTTCCACTGAAGAGACAGTGAGGGCGAGTTCTTATCCCAGCCCTTAGGGTGCCTGGAATTCCTGGCGCTGGCCCTGACTCCAGCTTCCTGCCAGTCAGAGCCTTGGAGGACTGGTGATAGCTCCTGGAATTGAGTTCCAGCCGCCCCGCTGGGAGAGCTGGTGGCATTCCTGGCTCTGGCTGCAGCCTGGCCACTTGAACCAACAGACGGGCATGCTCTCCTTCTTCCCTTAAAACATAAGTAGGTGTGAGTTGGTCCTTCAAATCACTTTTGCACCATAATAAATACAATTGTGACAGTTAAGTAAAATAAAAATACATTGAGGAGAGCATCATTTGGGATGATGAGAACCATACGTTTGTGATTTTTTAAAAAAGATTTATTTATTTATTTGAAAATCAGAGTGACAGAGAGAGAGATCTTCGTTTGCTGATTTACTCCCCAAGTGACGGCAACAGCCAGGGTTGGGCCTTGCCGAAGCCAGGAGCCAGGAGCTTCTTCTGGGTCTCCCACTGGGTACAGGGGCCCTAGGACTTGGGCCATCCTCAGCTGCTTTCCCAGGCACATTAGCAGGGAGCTGGATTGGCAGTGGAACAGCCGGGACTCGAACCGGCACCCACATGGGATTCTGGTGTTGCAGGTGGCAGCTTTACCTGCTGTGCCACAACACCGGCCCCATTTGTGACTTCCTTAAAGCCAAGTTTACTGCTCCTTCCTTTTCCCCCTGGGAGCAGCGTGTGCGGATGGAGTGTTGCAGCTGGTAACACGCAGGCTGCAGAGAGTGCAGGGAGGGTGCAGCACCCCTGCCTCCCGGTGTTCAGCAGGAGGTGCTAGGGGCTTTCCTCTGTGTGCTCCCTCGGCGGCCGGAGCTCCCCCCACCCTGGGCTGGGCGCCGGCAGCAGCTCACGC
Source organism: Oryctolagus cuniculus (assembly GCF_051225735.1). Taxonomy (NCBI): domain Eukaryota; kingdom Metazoa; phylum Chordata; class Mammalia; order Lagomorpha; family Leporidae; genus Oryctolagus; species Oryctolagus cuniculus. The sequence goes on along the minus strand of NC_142878.1, from coordinate 10,448,683 downwards.
CTCTCCCCCGCTCTCTTCACTCTGGCCCTGCAGCCCCCGGTTCAGTCCTGGGTCCTCAGAGTGCACATCACTGCATCCCAGCTCCTCCACCCGTCTTGTGGTCCTGTGGCTTCAGTGGCATCAGGACTCACGGGCCCTGCAGAGTTCACCTCCATCTCTGTGTTACCTCGCCCCACCCCTGCGTTGTGGACCAACCCGCACCCTGCTGTGGAGACGTTCCCACAGCCGTGGGCGTGGTTTGCCCCGTGTCCTTCTCCCTTGGAGAACTTGTCTCCGTTCATTGCCACATGTCCGCGAGTGTGCGTCTTCTAACGACCTGGTGTCAGCTGCGTGTGTGTTGGGGTCATGTTTGTGTTCTCTGCGCCCCTCTTAGTGCACACTTGGCACTTAACGAGCTTTCAGAGGAAATGTTGAATGAACAGCTTGCTTTTTGTTGTTGTTGTTGGTGGTGGTGGTGGTGGTGGTGCTGGCTTTACAGAGCCGAGGGGCTTTGTGGGTAGGGAGTTGATGGTATCATGAACCTGCCTAACTAGCTCTTACTGCCCTGGCAATTTGGGTTTTGCCTTTAACTAAGCCTTTGGTTGGGATTCTTTTAAAACTGGACTTTGCAGCTGGGCTTTGCCTGGTAGCCTGGGGTGCTGTCAGGAGGAAGCAGGTAGATCGGGTAGGTGAAGCTCTCGCACCGCGATTCAGAATGAGCCAACGTGAGTTTCTGGAAGTAAGAGGCTCGACGTAAGCTGCTCTCTAACCAGTGCTTATTTCAATTCCAGGACGTGGTCCAAGACAATTCCTGGGAAAGTCGAGTTCTTCTCCAGTGAGGGCTCAGACACCTCTGTGCCGATCCCGGTGGTGCCACTGCGGGGCGTGGACGACTCCTACCCGCCCCAGAAGAAGTCCTTCATGATGCTCAAGTACATGCACGACCACTACCTGGACAAGTATGAGTGGTTCATGAGGGCGGATGACGACGTCTACATCAAGGGAGACCGCCTGGAGAGCTTCCTGCGGAGCCTGAACAGCAGCGAGCCCCTGTTCCTGGGGCAGACGGGCCTGGGCACCACGGACGAGCTGGGGAAGCTGGCCCTGGAGCCGGGGGAGAACTTCTGCATGGGGGGCCCCGGCGTGATCCTGAGCCGGGAGGTGCTGCGCAGGGTGGTGCCCCACGTCGGCAAGTGTCTCCGCGAGATGTACACCACCCACGAGGACGTGGAGGTGGGCCGGTGTGTGCGGAGGTTCGCAGGGGTGCAGTGCGTCTGGTCCTACGAGGTAAGAACAGAATTCTCCATTATGGGAACAAACTGCCGACTTTGACAAGGCCTTCGCATCGGTCATGGAGAGCTGGGGGCAAGATCACGGTCAGGGCTTAAAGTGGGTGCTGAATTTCTGTGCGTTCTTAATTTCTCTAAGTGTGAATTCCTGTTACTGCCTTTTCCTGGCTAGCGCTTGCCTGCCCTACGTCGTCTCGGTACGACAATGAGTAGTAGCGTTGAGCGCCTAAGGAAGAGGGGCGCTCTGCTGCTGCCCACGGCCATGTTTTCGTGGTTACCCAGAAAGCTGTCTGCCCGGACTTCTGCAGGAGAGTGTAGGACGTCCCCTCCTCTCAGCCCCCAACCCCTGACCATTTTCCGCTCGTGCTGACCCACACAGAGTGGAAACGCGCGTGTTTTGAATGTCCAAAACGAGTAGTGATGTCAAGAAGCCGGCAGCCTCTGGCTTTGCGTGTGCCGTGGGCCTTGACTGGAGACAGTCGTCACCTCTGGCTGTGCGGGTCAGCTGTCCCTCTCGGAGTGGACGACGGGCACTCTCCGAGTCACGTGGTAGACAAAGCATGGCGCCTCCCGGAAGCCCCAGGAGACCTCTGTCCTCATCAGCTGCGGGAGGGTGGGCGAGCGCAGGACGCCCCCCGTGTCTGCTGGCAGCTACGCACCCCTTACCTGCAGTGGCAGGATCCAGCAGCAGTGAGAGTCCTGGGGCTGTGCTGTGTGGAGGGCGACAGACGGGTCCTCGTGAGCGTCGCAGGGTCCCCAGGCCTTTCCCCGAGAAACCATGCCCTTCGCGGGAGAGCGGTTGGCTTTTCCTGGGTTGCGTTTCTGAAGCGCCGGAGTGTGGAGCGAGTTTGCGCACCTGCACCTGCCTCTCCCCAACATGGGCTTGTGAACGTCTCTTAATGGCTGTTTCTCTTGTGGGAACGTTGAGGGAGGTGTATGCTTTGTCAAGTGTACGTTTTCATGTTATTTAAAATCATAAATTCGCCAAGCCACAGTCAAAGGCCAGCATGTTGATCCGAGGGAGCCCTAAACTCGCTGTGTCTCAGCCTCCACGCCCGCACGGATGGCCGCCCCAGCCAGGAGGCCGCGGGTGAGGCCTGTGCAGCAGAGGCAGCCGTTGGGGGTTTTGTGCCGTGTTGTGCAGAATGCAGCTGGCAGTATCCCTGCCTTGTCCCCATTCTTAATTAAGCAGTTACCGCATTAACATAGTTCATTATGGCGAAGTTACGTAATGCTTTGTGTATTTTGGAGTGCTGTCCCCGACCCTGATCGAGAGAAGCTAGCCTTGCTGGAACTGCAGAGGGTAAGACCTTAGTGCAGTCGCGTTGTTATAACTCGGGCACCACTGGGTAGACATCAGCAGAGCCAGGATCTTGTTTTATCAAGAACTTTGACGCAGGATCCGTGCCCAGATGTAGTTAGAAAGTGTCGACCAGGGGCTGCGAGGGTTGGAGGCTGCCTTCCGTTACAGAGTCATCCCCAAGGGTTTGTGACGCTCTGCGTGGGCCGCCTGGCGTCATCTTGTCTGGGTGCTTGGTGCTCCCTGTAATGGCCTCGTGGCTGAGGCGACCAGCCCTGGTGGTTCTGTCTCCCTGCCTTGGGGGCTGTGTCAGGGACAGCAGCAGCCAGGCGCTAATGGGGCTGTGGCAGTCGGGGGTCCCGGCTGCTTTGTGGTCCTCCTGAGTGCCTTTGATGACAGAGTCTTCCCTGGGTCCTGCAACTCGCTCTCCAGGGGCTGTGCCCGGTGGCCGCCCGCTGTGGGGGTGTCTCCCTGCTGCGGTGGGCTGCCTGCTGTCAGTCTTGGCCCCGTGTCCACTTACGACGTTGACTGATGGCTTTGTCAGAGTGCCTTGTTCTGGGTGCAGTGTCTAACCCAGGCAGCGTCTTGTCTTTTCGCTGCCGTCGTGGGATTTCTGTTCCTCTGTGAATCCAGGCCTGGTGTCATTTACCGTTCTGCATTGTGGGGTTCTATTCTGTGCACACCACACTCCGAGTGTGGTCTTATTGGTCCTTCTTTCCTTAGGGCTTGTACTCAGTGTGCCTGGTTGAAAAGACGTTCTTCCTTCTCTGGCCCACAAAGATTTTGTCTGTGTGTTTTCTGCGTATTTAAGTTTTGCCTTGGGGCTGGCGCCATGGCATAGCGGGTAAAGCCACCGTCTGCGGTGTGGCATTCCATATGGGCACCAGTTCAACTCCCAGCTGCTCCACTTCTGATCCAGCTCTCTGCTGTGGCTTTGGAAAGCGGTAGAAGATGGCCCAAGATCTTGGGCCCCCGCACCCACATAGGAGACCCAGTTCCAGCCATTGTGGCCATTTGGGGAGTGAGCCAGCGGATGGAAAACCTCTCTCTCTCTCTTTGCCTCTCTGTAACTCTTGTCTTTCAAATAAATAAATAAATAAATAAATCTTAAAAAAAAAAAGAAAAATAATTGAAGCAGTAATTTGTTCTGTTTGGGCAAACATATGAAATACTACACTACCCTGTTAATAAAAGATGATGAAAATGTCACCTAAGTATTCTATTCATTTTATTTTAAACATTATTATTAATAAAATTTTAGAGAGAGAATGAACTCCCATTTGTGAGTTCACTTCTGAGATGTCCGCAGCAGCCAGGGCTGGGCCAGGAGCTAATCACTCCAAGTCGCCCTTTTGGGTAGCAGGGACCTAATCAATTGAGCCATCACCTGCTGCTTCCCAGTGTCTGCACTGGCAGGAAGCTGGAGTTGGGAGCTGGAACTGGGACTCGAACCCAGGCACCCCAGAGTGAAATGTGGGCATCTTAACTACTGGCCAAATGCCTGCCCCTGTTTATTTTAACTCTTACTGGTATATACTGTGTCTACAGAAAGGCACATGGACAGTAAATGTGGAGTTGATCGGGTTTTCACAAACTGGACAGTTGAACAGCCAGCACTACATATTACTAATGAAATCCGGAGATGCCAAAGGTGGATTTGACACCTTTAAAGAAGTTGTTGTCTCTAATAGCTAATGCCATCATACGGTTCAAAATTCACAAGTGCAGGGGCAGGTTGTGGTGTAATGGGTTAAGCCACCGCCTGTAGCACTGGTATCCCATATGATGCCAGTTTGAGATCTGGCTGCTCCACTTCAATCCACCTCCCTGCTAAGGTGCCTGGAAAAGCAGTGAAAGATGGTCCAAGTACTTGGGCCCCCACACCCACGTGGGAGACCTGGAAGAAGCTCCTGGCACCTGGCTTTGGTCTGGCCCAGCCCTGGCTGTTGCAGCCATCTGAGAAATAAACCAGTGGATAGAAGATCTGTCTGTCTCTCTCTCTCTGTTAACTTCTCCTTTCAAATAAATAAAATCTTTTTAAAAAACTGGAAAGTGCAAAGGGTCTACAAGGGTAAATCTGTAGTCAGTCACCATGTGTGTGTCCCTGCAGAGGGACCGTGTGGGGTGCAGCACCATGTACACGCAGTGAAGTTGTGTGCTTTCTCTTGTGCACGAATGGTAGCATACGATATGTGCTATCCACATCTCGCTGATTTTCACTTTTAAAGTTAGTTTTTTGGATATGGAATTTGTGGTTAATAGTCATTTTCTATTAGCACTTTGAACGGAGGCTTTTTGGCATCCTTGGTTTCACTTGTTTTTTATTTATTTGAAAGACAGAAAAGAGCTGCCATCCACTAGTGCACCCCCCATGGGAGCCTGGCACTGAGTTCAAGTCTCCCATGTGGGTGGCAGGGACCCAAGTGTTTGAGCCGTGGCAACCATGCGTTAACAGGAAGCTGGGGTCAGGAGCAGAGCCAGGACCACGGGCAGGTGGCTGGCGGTGGGGAGCCTTTCTTTGGCAGGCAGCAAACACCTGGAGGCACAGGTGTGGGAGTCGCCACCTGCAGGCCTGCCTCGGCCCTCAAGGCCACCTGGAGGGTCAGAGACCTGGAGTCCACTTTGTTAGGACAACAGTCAGCAGCAGGTGGGGTCACACCTCCACAGAGACCTCAGGGCAGGGCTCTTTGCCTTCCTGTGCGCTGCTCAGAAGTGGCCTGGTGGCCCTGAGTGACCCCGGCATCTCGACCCATACCCCAGGATTGCTCAGACCCTCGATGGCTGAAGTGCTGGGCGGAACACCCGTGCCCCGTGCCCACCCATAGTTTCTGACAGCCAGTCAGTTGTTAACTCACTGGGCTCCCTCGGGTGTGATTGCCGGACTCTCGCTGCTTTCAGATTCTCGCTGTGCTGCGGTGTGTCTTGGAGTCTGTCATTCTTGGAGTTTGTTGAGCTTCTCAGGGGTATAGCTTGCTTGCTTTCCTTAGTGTGGAGAAAGCCTCAGCTACTGTTGCTTTAGATACTGCTTCCACCCTTCTCTCTCTCCGCCGCCCCGCCTCCTTCCGGAATGCCATCCTGGTGTGCCCGCTCTGTTACCTCCTCCTCCTCCTTCCTTTCTGTTCCTGAGACTGGATCATCTCAGTTGACTTCCGCAGGGGCACCGATGTTCTATCTGCTTAAATCCTTTGTGAGGTTTTCTTTCAGAAGTCACACTTTTCAGCTGCATAGTTTCTTTTGGATTCTTTAAAATAAATAAGTAATAATTCCTGATTCTTTATTGGTTTCTTTTTCCCCCTGTGAGTGAGCCGTACATTCTTGTTTCTTTGCTGTCTCAAGTTTTAGTTGGGAGCCGGGAGTTGATGTGGCGCTACCTCTGGAAGTGAGATTCTGTCCCTTGCCCAGGGTTTGGTGGTGGAGCCGTCTGTGGGTGACTTCTCCGACTTCGTTCTTCCCCTGTGTGTGTGGTGTCCAAAGTTTCCACTGGCTTTGCTTCGTGCTCAGAGGCCTCCTTAGTTGCCTGGAAGCGAGATGCCTCCTGGTTTTGGCAGAGGAACCCTGTGCCTGCTGGCTCATGCCCTCCACACTTGCGGGGTGGAGGACGCTGCGCCTTCGCCGTCACTTCCTGCTTTAGCTGCGCCTCAAAGTCAGGTGGGGGCTTAGGGTCTTCCCAACCCTGAGCCTGCTGACCACCCCGCGCTCACCTGCGACCTTCCAGGGTCTCAGGAATGTCTTGGAGCTTTGCAGAGTCCCACATGCACAGCTCACCCTGCTTTCCTTCTGAAGCCTTCTCTCCCACATGCACAGCTCACCCCGCTTTCCTTCTGAAGCCTTCTCTCCCACATGCACAGCTCACCCCGCTTTCCTTCTGAAGCCTTCTCTAGCCTCTTTGCTCTGTTAGCCGTCCTCTGGAGCAGTGCAGTGTTCAGCAGTTGCCTGTGATGGGCTTTGGCAGACAGCTTTCTGTCCGCGCCCCCAGAGACGCAGCAGGAGACTGAGTCGGGTCAGTTGGGGCAGCCCTGCAGGTGAGGGCTTCCAGGGAGCTCTCAGAGTCAGTCTGGGAATGGACTTGGGAGGAGCTCCAGGCCCCTGTAACCCTTCTCACGGCTTCTGCGCCGTCCTCTCTCATTGTGATCCCGACTTGGGTTTTCACAGCCAGGGCAGATGAGGAAAACGGGGGATGGGATAGAGCAAGTTAAAAACGGCACAAGGCTCAGTGTTGATCATTCTGCCGTTTTTCTTGCCTGGGTGTGCTCCGGATCATTCAGACTGTTACCTACAATCCGGAGTCGGAGATGGTCGCCTCTGACAGTGTTTGCCACTGTTGTCCTTACTCTTCTGGAAGACAGGATGTGTGGAGGTCTTTAAAACTCTGCCACTTTCATTGACGTCACCTGAGTCCATCCTTTGTGGTTAGGTGATTACTCCTGAGTGTCCCCTTATAAGATTCTGTTTAAGAAGTCAGAGTGTTGTGCTTTAAAAATCAGACAGATGAGGCCGGTGCTGTGGCATAAATGGTAGAGCCACCGTCTGCAGTGCCGGCATCCCATAAGGGCACCAGTTCAAGTCCCAGCTGCTCCACTTCCAATCCAGCTCTCTGCTAATGCACCTGGGAAAGGAGTGGAAGATGGGCCAAGGGCTTGGGCCCCTGCACTCATGTGGGAGAGCCAGAAGAAGCTCCTGGCTTCAGCCTGGCCCAGCCCTGGCTGTTGTGGCCATTTGGGGAGTGAACAGTGGATGGAAGATCTCAGTCTCTCTCTAACTCTGCCTTTCAATAAATAAATAAATCTTTAAAAAAAAAAAAAACTTAGAAAGACTTCCAGCCAGGTGGTTACAACATGTCCATTTATCAAATATGTTTATTTAGCAGCACTTGGTCTAGTCGGGGCCGCAGCAGTGCAGGAAGCAAAGTCTGCCGTCTTCCGGTCTCATGGAGCTTGGTGGGCTGCAGAGACAGAAGGTGGAGGAAGTGTGGGGCGTGTTGACAGCTCGGGGATGAGTGTGCCTGGGTGGAGTAACAAGGTGTCAGCCGTGAGAGACGGGTCCCAGTGACACACACGTTGTGGGTGGGCCAGGGGTGGCCTGGCTGCTTGTGTGGCTCCAGTAGGCCTGGCCTTGAGTCAGTGTTCATTCAGCTTCACGCAGGTTACCTAAATCCTCGGGCCTGTTCTCTTAAAAGTGGGACACAGGTAGGAACTACCAGTGTTGCTGAATGGTTTCAGGAACCTGTGACCCTGTTATAGCGAGTGCCAGGCAGGGTGAGCCCCCAGGGGTTACAGCAGGGGTCAGAAGGGTGATCCTCGAGTATCTGAGAAACCTGGCTGCCGTTGGAACCCACACCCTGAGCACTCAATAAGGCCTGTGACTGCAGACTCCCCGCTGGGTGGGGGAGGGCCCTTCCCCAGCCCACCACCCGGTCCACGCAGGACAGAACTTGAGAGAAACCTGAGGTGTGGGGCATTCTAGAAGATACCTGGCCAGGGGCCCTCAAAAGTCCCAAGATCCTGGGAAGCGGGGAGAGTCCAGTGGAGGCCGAGGCGACATCGTGATGGCCGGGAGGTGGGGGGATGGTGGTGGGGAAGCTGGCCACGTGGGAGTGAAGCTGTCCCCATGTGTTCGTTTTCCTGTGACTCCAACGCTAGAGGAAGGGGAGGAGGGCACACCTGTCTGCTGCCTCCACAGCTCTTCTGGAAACCTAAGATGATTGCAGATTCAAAGCCGTTAGAACCCAGAGATGACCTCCTGGACACAGAAGTGATGTCACCAGGCCAGCCGCTGTGTCGTGCCGGCTGCTGGCTCGGGGGAAGCTGGGCAGCGCCGTGCAAGACTGGGCCCTCTGTGGCTGTCAGTGGACATTGTGCAGGATGTGATGTGCACTTGGTGACTTCGAGGAAACCGCAGACAGAAAGGCCTTTGTTTGGCAGCGCTGCGGACTTCTCGCCCTCATAAAGAGCTTAGCATTTGAGCAAGCTTATAATGCACCGTGTTATGACTACAGAAATTCGTAATGCTCCTGTTCCAGGGCCCTTTTCCCTGGCTGGAAGGACCTTTCAGCATTTGCTTAGCAATTTAATGGTAATAGCGCGCCCCCCGGCACCGGCAGTTAACCCCGCAGTGTCTGGCTGCCACAACCACATTCTGCTGTTTTCTCCGAGAAGGGGTAGAGAAATCGGCACTAATTATTTTCTTTGATGTCTGGCACTTAGTTCTGAAGCTTTTCCCTTTCTAAAAAATACCCCTGACTTGGGAAGGTACCGGAGGCATCCTCTGGTATATCAGTGTGTTCTCCCACACCAGGAGCGCGGAGTTCAGAGACACAGACTCACTCTTGGTTACAGCGATGTGGTTTATTCAAGGCGTTTAAGGAATGCCTGTTTGCTGTCGAGGTGTTTATAAATTGACCCTGTACTAATTTAGAATTCTGCGTGTTTTATTAGGGAGAGATGAGCGTGGACATTGAAATACCCCACATAAAACAAACCATCACTCTTTAAGAATGAAGCTGTGTGTCTGCTGGATGCAGGCCCTGCCCCGGGCTGGAGACTACAGCAGCTCTCCTGCTCCCCCCGTGTGTCTGCTTCTCCGTGGGGATGTCAGGAAATCAGGAGAAGAACGTTTCATGGCAGGTGTACTGTGTCCTCTGCAGACGCCAGCATGCTGTGGGGTAGCGTGACGGGGAGTGGAGGCGGCCAGTCCAGCTGAGAGCGCAAGGGCGAGCCTTGGTCCCATGTGGGAGGGACCATTTGGGGCCAGGCAGGCAGAGGTACTGGATGGGCAGGGTCAGTATCAGGAGGCTGGCGACCAAAGTGCAGGAGCGAGGCCGCCAGGGCTTGTGAGGTGTGTCCACGATGTGGGCTTTGGGTGAGGCTGAGGGAGCCAGGAAGGCTCTGGGGTCAGGACAGAGCTAGTGGGGAGCTGAGCGTTTGCAGTAAGGGCCCCCTCAGGCTGGTCATAGAGCGGAACCGCCCGGGGAGCAGAGTGAGTGCAGGGAGGGTGGCTGGGACCAGGTGACTGGGTGAGTTGCAGGCCGAGGACACAAGTTGCTGGAGCAGCTGGAGGGGTGGCATCGCCAGGGCAGAGGGAGACTAGGGATCGAGTGGGAGTTATCAGCACACGGGTGTGGTGAAGGCCAGAGACAGGTGATGTCACTCAGGGAGAGGAGGGATTGAGGGAAGGAAGGTCCTAGGGCTGAGCCCTGGAGGCTGGTGAGACGGGAGAGCCGCATGACTGACGGTCATCTAAGTGGAATGCGCAGTGTTTGAACCCTCGCGGCTCTGGGTTGAATGTGTCCCCGAGGCTCACGTGCTGGGAACAGCGTGACAGTGCTGCAAGATGGGTCCTTGTAAGAGGTGATTGTGTCCTCTCAGTTATGCCCTCGGAGCAGATGAGTAGTTGACATGAGAGCAGCCCCCTCTGCCCGCCCCTGCCCCCGTTTTCTGCCGTGGCTGCCGTGGCAGGAAGGTCCTCAGCCTCCGACCCTGGACTAACCGACTGCAGGGGCAGGAGGGACGAACTGTGGAAATGACCGATCTGTGGCATTGTGTCAGAGCAGCCAGAACAGGCCGGGGGCTCGTCACAGTGGCCGTGGGAGGTGGTGGCGTGGGGGTGTTAGCAGAGTGGATGTTACCTTGGAGGAGCGAGGGCTGGGGGACAGCACCGGAGCAGGCTGAGCCCAGGACGCCAGGCTCCGGGGCGGAAGCCGAGTGCGGCTGGTTGGAGCAGGATCTGGATCCTGGGATCTGGGCCCTGTGCTGGAGGTTGTACTTGCACAGTTCCATGTTCACTTATCGATCGACAGTGGCATGTGTTTGATTCTTCTAAAAAGCAAAGCGGCCTTCTCTTCAGAGCGGCACGCACCCCCAGACACCCCTCTCCAGCCTTAGCGGGAGCTGTCGCCTTCCCTTCAGAGCGGCACGCACCCCCAGACACCCCTCTCCAGCCTTAGCGGGAGCTGGCGGGCTGTTCCTGGCACTCGGCCTTTTCGTCAGCGTTGTCTGTAAGCCTCCTGCGAGACGGAAGGCTCGGCCTCCCCCAGGCACTCGGGGCCACTTTCTGACTGTGAGAGTGGATCACTGGCTTTTCCGAACGGACACCGGGAAGACAGGAGTCGCTGAATCCCAGGAGGCCGGGACAGCCGAACGTTGATTCAGCTTTCTAGTAAAAAAATTGCTTTTGAGCCATCTCAAAGGATCTGTTTGCTTTTGGTGTAGCGAGAAAACCCGTCTGAACTGTGTTCTCACGAGCCTGTTTGCTCTTCTCGGCTCAGTTTGTCCAGCAGGGCAGCGCTGCTTGTGACGACGGAGCTTCAGACTTGAGTGTAGGGGTGAGACCACAGGGCCTGGGAGTCGCTGCCGTGGCCACCCTCTCTTCTTAGGTATTAGTGCAGTAGACTCTAAGAGCAAATCTTTATTGTAAATATTGCTGGTATTCACTTGAAAAGAACCGGTGAAGTTCGGTTGTGGACAATTTTAGCCAAAGGGAGACTTCCTGTGGTTCTTGCGTTTCTGGGTTTGGTGGGGTAGTTGTACTGTGCTCATATGTTTAAGATAATGTTCAGGTGATAACAGTTGGAGCTCATGTACTTGGCCGGTGTTTGTTGGAGTCTTGCCAAGCCGTGGTTCAGCTGGGTTAAAGGTAGTGCATTGTAACCTAAGGACGGATGAGAGATGTTTTGGTCTCCGGTTCCCAGGCTTTCTCTTAGGAAGCCTTCGTGTTCTGAATCAGTTTCTCCAGAAATCTTCAGGCCTGGGTGTTAGGCCTAGCGGTTAAGATGCGCCTGTCTCACGTCAGAGAACCTGGCTTTCAGTTCCCAGCCGTCCCTCCAGTGCAGACCCTAGAGGACAGCAGTGATGGCTGAAGGACTTGGGTCCCTGACACTGATATGGGAGACCTGAATCGCACTCCTGGCTCCTGACTTCGGCCTGGCAAAGCGCCAGTCATTGCAGGCATGTGGGGTCCTGTATGTGTATGGGAGCACTCTCTTACTCTTTGCCTGTCTCTCAAATAAATTACCAGAAAGGAAAAAAAGTCTTCAGCCTAGTCCTAAAATCCCTCCAGAGTCTCTTTAAAGATGCTAGCTGGGGTCTTCTAGGAGAAGCCTCTGGGTTCTCTGGCCTTGACAGTGGTGTCTGTTAGCTGTGTGATTGGATTTGAGGTAGCAGGGGATGAAAAGATTCCATGTATAGTTAAATTTCTGTGGGATTCTGTGGCGACCCTAAGACAGAAAAATAGCCTGACATGTCCCTGTTAAGAAGTCTTAATTCTCTGCCATCATTTTGACTTCTAGGTGGCCGGTTGAATGATGGCCACCCAGAGATAGCAAATGCTAATCTGGACGTTGGTAGATGTTACCGGCTTATTAGCAAAGGGTCTTTCAGATGTATTGAAACTGAGGGTCTAGGGGGGAGGCTCCTCCTCCGGGCCATCCAAGTGGGCTCTGAAGGCTGTCACGAGTGCTCTTAGGAGAGCTGCAGAGGCAGAGGGTGTGGCTGCAAGCCCAGGACTCCACTGGCCTCAGGGAGCCGGAGCAGCCAGGGCTGGATCTGGGTCTCAGACTCGTCGTCTCCTGAGCTGTGAGAGGAGACATTGCTGTTTCCCGAGTCCCTGGCTGGCGATGGATGCGGTGTGCTCCCCAGAACACAGCCTCCGGGAGTGCCAGGCGGAGTCTCCAAGTCCCGCCCTGGAGCTGTGTGGCCCAAGCAACACTCCTGTCACTGGTGTGGGACACGAGAAACTTCCCACGCTCAGTTGTGCGAGTAGCTGGTGTGCGGTAAGCACTGCGTCACGGCCGTTCTCGCTGGTCTGTCTGAAGCAGGGATTCTGCAGCTGTGGTCCCTGGGCCAGCGGCCTCTGCACCACCTGCCTCTGGGGTCCCACCATCCCTGTCAGGAGTCAGCGCCACCGTGCACTCAGACAGTCACCTGAGGCCTGGCCCTGCCCCAGTGGGTCTGGTTCAGCAGGCCTGGGAGGAGCCCGAGTGCTGGTGCCACGGGCCCGGGACCACACTCTGAGACCACTGGTCCAAGGCTTGCTGACCCGCGGGAGAAGCTGTGGATTTGCAGAATCGCGCAGGTAAGGTCTGCTTTGTTCCGATGATCTGCGCGTTGACCTGCCGTCTGCTCCTGCTGCCCCTCGCCTGTGGCAGTTTCTTAGGCTTTCCGTGAGGGTGACCTTGGCAGTTTCGAGGCGTGCTGGTCAGGTGTTCTGTGAAATGCCCCTCTACTGGGACGTGTCTGATGCTTCCTTGTGCCTACCCTGGAATTACTGGGTGTGGGGAGGAAGACCACAGAGATAAAACGCCATTTTCGGGTAGGAGCTGGGACGGGATTCATTGCTGTGGGCGTTGGCCTTGAGCCCCTGGTACCCTGCTGTTGGAGGTTGCTCCCTGTTCTGCATAGGCTGCCCTGGGGAAGGGAGTCTCTGGTGCAGCCCGCGCAGAGGGCGCTGTCTGCAGCCCTCGGGCCTGGGACAGCTGTTCAGTTCAGAGTTGCTCTCCGGGAGACTCGTCCGTTACCCCCGTCTGTCCGTTCAGTGGTTTGCTCAGTGTGGAGCTGCACATACTTACTTGGCTGTACAGTGCCGTATTTTGTTGCGAAAGTTCCCCCAGCTCTGGTTGTTGGGAACTCTGTCAGCTGCACCTGCCTTCTTTTCTCCACACGTCCTGTTTTCTGGCGCCAGAAGATGCTGTGGGCTCACCCTGTGTGTTCCCTGCCCCCGGCTGGAATCTTCACAGAACACAGGCTCCGTGTGAGACCAGGCTCCGGTGCTGCGTGTGCTCGTCGCTGTTGGGGTGCTGTTTGCTTCCAGGCCTCCTCAGGGGCAGGGCAGGGGAGTGCGTCTGTCCTGAGCCGGGCGTCTGCACGTACCTGTAAATATTTACGTGGCCCGGCCTGCATGGAGGTAAACACGACTCGACGCTGCTGCAGCGCTATCGTCACCACGTGGACAGTCCGGCTGCTCCACCCTCCGGACACGCCGGCTTCACCGCCTGCCTGCATTGACTTAATTCTTCGGTCCAGTGTGATTTGCGGCTTCGGGGTTGTTCACGTGCGTTGCCATGGGAAACGCAGTGCTGTGCCCACGTGGACTAGCTTGCCTTTCGTCTCGTAGTCTCTGCTCGGGTCCTGCAGCCTCCTCTCCCAGCCCCTGCACTGGGGCGTTTCACTGCGACTCAGATGGTTTTGTCCCTGTCTGTTCCGTCCTGGGATCCCAGGCTTCCCCAGTGTTTTTTTTTTTTTTTAAATAACTTGCGTATATGTTAGGGCTGACTCTGTACTGTGAAGTCCTCTGTCATGTAGCCACCATTCCGATTGCACACAGAATAATTTTGCAGCCTGAGAAATCTCTGTGGTTCCCTCCTACAGTGCTCACCGCCACACACACACACACACACACGCACACACGCACACCACCCCCTGAGCCCTTGGCACCATTAAGGTTTTATTGCCTCTTAGGTTTGCCTTTTCTGGAGTGTCATGTAATTGGAATCACACGGCTTTTTCCAGACTGGCTCCTTTCACTTGGGAATGTGCATTTACTTATCCACGCCCCGTTTATTTCTCTCCTGTCACTGAGTGATGGTGCGCGGTGCAGCTGGCCGTATTTGCTCGGCTACTGAAGAGCACCGTGGCTGCTTCAGTGTGGGGCGACTGTGACCGGAGCTGCTGTAAACACCCGCATGTGTGTATTTGTGTGGACATAAGCTTGTAAATCAGTTGGGTAAACATCTAGGAGTGCGGTCGCTGGACCGTCTGTGAGACCATCTGGCTCTGCAGGAAGCGGCCAGGCGGTCGGTCGTCCAGCGCGGGTGCACCCTTGCGCGCTCCCAGCAGCAGTGGCCGAGAGTTCCAGGGGCTCCACAGCCTCCCAGCAGCAGCCGGCGTTGTCAGTGCCCTGGGTCCTGGTTACCTACTGGCATCTCATTTCTGTCTTCGGAAGAGACTCCTGATGCAGGCGTGTTTATTTGGTACAATGTTTCTAACTTTGTAATTTGGACAAGTGGTTCTTCCATTTTGGTGTTTTAAAAGTATTAAGCTTGGTCATGTTTATGCGGTATCCTGAGGGTATGGAGAATAGTTGTACTGATCTTTGAGGTTGGGTTTGATTTTTCCGCCTCTCTTTCTGTTCTTTTTATGACTGTTCATGTGCCTTGGCACCTGGAGCATTGACACGTAGTGCTTGACCTTAACTGTCACGCAGAAGTCTGTGAGACACGCCTGAGCAGCTTGGAGATGATCATGTTCAATGTTTCGTGCAGAGGACTTCAGCCGAGAAAGAGCGTGGAGAGGTGTGCATGACCTGCTCATCCACGGGCCCACCCCACAGGTGACAGTGCCTGCTGTGTGCGGCTGGGGCTGTGGCAGGGGCCCCAGGAGGGTGCACAGGCTCAGCCTCGCCATTGCGGACCTTATCAGATGACGGACGTGTGTATTGTGCATTTTTGTTAAGATTTACTTACTGGAAAGGCAGAGGTAGAGTTCTTTTCCGTCTGCTGGTTCACTCCCCAAATGGCTGCCACAGCTGGGGCTAGGCCAAGCTGAAGGCGGGGTCCTGGATCTCTGTCCAGGTCTCCCATGTGGGTTCAGGGGCCCAAGCACATTAGCAGGGAGCTGGATCAGGAGTGGAACAGCCAGGACTTGAACTGGCGCCCATATGGGATGCTGGTGTCACAGGCAGTAGCTTAACCTGCTGTGCCACAGCCCTATATTTATGTATTTCTGTGATTCATTCAACACTCACCACAGTAGATTTTCAGTGAATACGTGTGCCAGGCGCTGAGGTCAGCACCGGAGAGCTGGGAGGTGAACCCCAGACGGGGCCCCTGCCCTTGTGGGGTGTATGCCTGTGCACGATGGGCTATTTCCTTATTCTCCATGGAGACAGCACCCAGAGCCATGAGCATGGGCCTTCTGGGCCGGCAGCTCAGGGTGACCCCATGCAGAGCTCCTGGACTGGTGTGGAAGCCGGGGTCGGGGTTACACAGGCTCCAGGGAGGGCCTGAGGGGCCGGGGTGCGTGGAGGGGTGTGGCCAGAATCAGTGGCTGAGTGGGCTGTGGTCACATAGCAGAGCCTGTGAACATCCTGGCCCCTCGCTTTCTTGTGGACATTCCCACTCCCTCCCCTTCTCAGTTTAATAGAATGCTGTGGTGTAATTAGGTGTATTTAGGTGTATTCTTGCAGAGAATGGATACTTGGGAGAATATGTTTTTATCATCATAAAATAGAAACAGTGCAGACAAATGTAAAATAAAAAATACTCCCCTTCTTTTAGCCAGAGAGGATCCAAAATGAGTAAGATGAGGATCTCCTTCTTCCATGGGACTTGTTGCCAACAGGAGAGCAGTGTAACATAGAACATCTCAGAAGAGCACTTTGACGTCATACATCCCAGGAGAGCGTGTGACATCATACATCCCAGGAGAGCAGTGTAACATAGAACATCTCAGGAGAGCAGTGTGACGTCATACACACCAGGAGAGCAGTGTGACGTCATACACACCAGGAGAGCATGTGACATCATACATCCCAGGAGAGCAGTGTCACGTTATACATCCCAGGAGAGCACTGTGACGTCATACATCCCGGGAGAGCAGTGTGACATCATACATCTCAGGAGAGCAGTGTGACGTCATACATACCAGGAGAGCAGTGTGACGTCATACATCCCAGGAGAGCAGTGTAACATAGAACATCTCAGGAGAGCAGTGTGACGTCATACATACCAGGAGAGCAGTGTGACGTCATACATCCCAGGAGAGCAGTGTAACATAGAACATCTCAGGAGAGCAGTGTGACGTCATACATACCAGGAGAGCAGTGTGACGTCATACATACCAGGAGAGCAGTGTGACGTCATACATCTCGGACGAGCTCTGTGATGTCATACATCTCAGGAGAGCACTGTGACGTCATACATCTCAGGAGAGCACTGTGACGTCATACATACCAGGAGAGCAGTGTGATGTCATTCATAGCAGGAGAGCACTGTGATGTCATACATAGCAGGAGAGCACTGTGACATCATACATCTCGGGAGAGCACTGTGACGTCATACATCTCGGGAGAGCAGTGTCACGTCATACATCCCAGGAGAGCAGTGTCACGTCATACATCCCAGGAGAGCAGTGTGACATCATACACACCAGGAGAGCGGTGTGACGTCATACATCTCGGGAGAGCACTGTGACATCATACACACCAGGAGAGTGGTGTGACTTCATACATCTCAGGAGAGCAGTGTGACGTCATACATCTCGGGAGAGCAGTGTGACGTCATACATCTCAGGAGAGCAGTGTGACATCATACATCCCCGTGAGCAGTGTGACGTCATACGTACCAGGAGAGCACTGTGACATCATACATCTCGGGAGAGCACGTGTGCCGTAGTACATCTCAGGGGAGCCTCAGCAGGCCAGGAGGAGAGTGTCACAGGAAACCCAGCCAGGTGGCAGGCGGAGGTTCACGTGCGTGGTCACCGTTACCTAGAGCCGTGTGAAAGGGACTGTCCCAGACTTACAGGTGTGTGAGAAGGGACCCAGGCACCTATGTGGGATGTGACAAATAGCAGGGTCACACGCAAGGGATGAGAAGACAGGCCCAAGCTTGCATGGCAGTGACTTACAAACGTGTCATAAGCATGTTCTAATTCTGTTTACTGTTGACAATTATTTTGATTACAAAAACTTACGTTGAACGAACGTACTTTCGTCTGATTTTGAAGCTGCAGAAGACTCCGCCCTGGCAGCTCCGCTGAACTCTGCGCGTCACCCTCCGTCTTCCTGCGGTCTCTCGAGCGCCAGGTCGCTGTCCTGGCACCGTGCGTCGCCCTCCGTCTTCCTGCGGTCTCCCGAGCGCCAGGTCACTGTCCTGGCACCGTGCGTCGCCCTCCGTCTTCCTGCGGTCTCTCGAGTGCCAGGTCGCTGTCCTGGCACCGTGGGTCTGTGTGGGTCGTGTGCTCTGGGGAACTCTGTAAGCGCTGAGCTCTGTCTCCTAATTGTCTTCACCTGGCATTTTCAAGTCTCTCTACATCGTTCACGTGGTAAAGTTTAGGGGCTTGTATTCAAGTTACAGCACGCTCCCAGTTCAGAACACACGATAGTTTTGTTTCGAGATGGCAGAGGGAGACACCTGTGTGGTGAGGCTGGTGCGACCTTGCTCTGCCCAATGCTCTCTGGAACAAGGGGCGCATGGCGCCTGTACGCGTGGAGTAGGTGCCCTGTGTGCTGTGGGGGTGGGTACGATGTGCCATGTTTTTAAACACCACTCACAACAGCAGATGGACACGCTGCCCTGCTGTCTGTCCCCAGAGCAGATGTGGCCTGTGGAACAGGGACTCCTTGTCCTGAGACCAGATGCCATTTTATTTTAGGGTTCTTTTTAACATTTTTATTACCCCATTTTATTTATTTGAAAAGCAGCGAGAAAGTGAGAGAGGAAACCTTTCATCCACTGGTTCACTCCCGAAACGTGCACAACAGCCAGAGCTGGGCCAGGCTGAAGCCGAGAGCCTGGAACTCCATCCGGGTCTCCTGTGTGGGCAGCAGGAACCAAGTACTCAAGCCATCAGCGCCGCCCAGGGTGTGCATTAGCAGGAAGCTGGGATCGGATGCAGAGCTGGGATTCGAATCGAGGCCCTGCAGGATGAGACACGGCGACCCAAGTGGCAGCCTAACCTTTGTGCCAAACGCCTGCCCTAGAATTGTCTGCTTGGAGTATTCAGATAGTCTGTTGACTTTTTAAAAAGATTTTTGACAGGCAGAGTCACAAGGAGAGAGAGAGATCTTCTATAGGTGAGCTCACTCCCCCGGTGGCTACAGCAGCCAGGCTGGGCCAGGCCTGGGCCAGGAAGCAGGAGCTCCGTCCAGGCCTCTGTGTGAGGGACAGGGAACCAGGAGTTTTTTCTTGTCACCCTCCTGGACTGTCGTCCTCTGCCTTTCCAAGAGCTTCAGCAGGAACCTGGTCCGGCAGCAGGGGAGCCGGGACTCGGAGTGGCACTCCCGGGTGGGACGTGGGGTCCCAGCTGCACCAGAGCGCCCGCCCGTGGAGCTGTCTTCAGCACTGATAGGCCCACATTCCCCGCCCCCCACCCCGCTGATGAACATCGTCTGTGGTCTCTGAAATTGCCCGTGCGCGGAGCAGCTTCTGATTTGACTGTGATCCCACTCGGGGACTTGGAAGTCCGGCAGACTTAGTGTCTGCTGTCTTGTCCCCCTTGGTCACCTCATGTAAACACGTCTCCTGTCGCACAGCAGCCGACTGCATGTTTGCTATTTTTGTTTAGCAGTTTTCTTCCTGGGGCACACTGAGCTGAGGTAACGTTTTCCAGTCCACTGCGCGTCAGTGATGAAAGTTTTGCTCAGCTCTTGCTCCTTAAAATAGAAAAAGCTTCATGGCTTACAGGTATATGTGTGTGTGTTATTTTTCTGTAAACCTGTGTGAAAGATGAAGTTCTCTTGAAATGGACAGCATTTTGGGGGCCGTCATTGTGGTGGAGTGGGATAAGCCACTGCCTGCAGCACCAGCATCCCATATGGGCACCAGTTCAAGTCCTGTCTGCTCCACTTCCAATCCAGGTCCCTGCTAATGCACCTGGGAAAGCAACGCAGGATGGTCCAAGTGTGTGGGCCCCTGCACCCACCTGGGAGACCTCGGAGAAGCTCCTGGCTTCTGGCTCAGCCTGGCTCAGCCCTGGCTGTTGTAGCAGTTTGGGGAGTGAACCAAAGAATGGAAGAATCCCTCCCTCCCTCCCTCCCTCTCTCTCTCTAACTCTGCCTTTTAAATAAATAAAATAAATCTTTTTTAAAAATGGCGGCATTTTAAATCTCAGTGTTAGATCTCTGTTCTTCTCAGTCTGCAGCAGGTCTTTGGACTTGTTCTTTGGTGAGCATAATACTGTTGCAGATTCCGGACCAGTGGATGGTCACCAGTTTGGACCTCCTGTTCCTCATGGTTGGATTCAGAGTGCGCATTTGGGCCAGAAGTGTCACAGAAGTGATGCCGGGTTCCATTCTGACAGCCACGGTTTGCATCTGTTCGGTTTCTGCCCTCTGCAATAAATGAGCGTCGCTGTGGGGAGGTGCGTAGAGACCGTGAGTGTTCTGTCCCCCCTCTCGCTCGCACGCACCTGCTGCACGCACCTGCTGCACCCGTCCTTGTCTCTTGTCTCAGTCAGTTCATGCCCTGATGGTCGCCAGACCTGGGTGCTCCTTCTGTTTGGTGAGGTGAATGTGGCTCCCGTTTCTGTCCACGCGTGTGTGCGTGCACAAGCGTGCACGTGCGTGGACGTCGGGGTTTCCATCTCAGACGTCGCTGCTCTGTGTCTAGTCATCCCTTGCTGGCTGGCCTCTGCCTTTGTGCTCTGTCCACGCCTTTCCTTGGGCACTTTCTTCCTCTCCGGCGTGGGTGCTTCTTCCTCCACCTCGCCCCAGCCCTGCAGACCGCCATCTCTGGTTCCTTTCAGTGGAATTATGTAGAAGCCAGGATCTAGTCCCCCGGTGTGCTCATGGCCCCTGGGGTGTCGCTGTGCCCCGGCCTGTTCAGTGACCTGAGCAGGGGAAATGTGAGTGTGTATCTGAAGTCAGGCTAAACCCCCAAATCCACGTCAACACCAAAGAGTTCTGTTATCGCCTTCTGTGTTTGGAGCTCTCTCCCTCTCTTTTCAAAGATTTTTATTCATTTGAAAGACAGAGTTACAGAGAGAGGTAGAGACAGAGAGGTCTTCCATCTGCTGGTTTACTCCCCACATGGCTGCAACGGCTGGAGCTGCGCCCATCCGAAGCTAGGAGCCAGGAGCTTCCTCCACGTCTCCCACGTGGGTGCAAGGGCCCAAGGAGTTGGGCCATCCTCCACTGCTATCCCAGACTACAGCAGAGAGCTGGATTGGAAGAGGAGCAGCTGGGACGAGAACCGGCGCCATATGGGATGCCGGCGCTTCAGGCCAGGGCGTTAACCCACTGCGCCACAGCCCGGCCCCGTGGAGCTCTCTTGAGGGTTGAGAAAGCAGCGTCCACTGCCTGCAGAGGAGGAGTTGCGTCAGTTTCCTCTCCTGGTGAGCAATCTCCTGCTCTGTGGTGCCCGCCACCCCCACCCCACCCCGCGCTTGTCTGATGGACTCCGGCCCTGAGGCCTCCATTGGGCCCCACTGTGCTACCCCCTCGCTCTTTGCAGGCTCTGACACGCACACTGGAGGATGGTGCCTGTCCTCACCCCGTTACAGGACCCTGCCTGGCTCGACCCCATGGTGCCATTTTTCTTCAAGAAAGTGGTTGGGGCGGGAGGTTAGGAAGCCGAAATACATCTCGTAGGGGGCTTTGAATTCCAGTTGCTCGGCCCAGGTGATGTCCAGCTGCACCACAGGGCAGCACAGCCTTCGTTTCAAAAGTGCTTAAAAAACCTGTCGGTGAATCCGACAGTATTTCCACTTGGTAGTCTTGTCTTTGAAGATCTGTTTCCTGTGTGCCAGTCATCTAGGTCGTTTTGAGGTTAATACAGTAGCGTACACAAGTTTGTTATGTGGACACGTACAGAGAGCACGTAAGTATGAAGCGTGTCCTGCTAGCGTGGACGTGGAATGCTGTGTAAGGCACTGGGGGTGGAGGGACATTGCTGTTGACACCGCCGTGGGTGGCTGAGCCCGGGGCACGCAGCGGCTCCACTTCCACAGCGAAGGTTTGCCTTCCTCTCCTCTCAGCCAAAAATGAGTTACAGGAGAAAAGCCTTTTAGTCCCATTTTAGGTGGTGAGTAGTTATTTTCCTTCTTGTCCAAAAATGCTGTTAATGTAAAAAGCATCCGTCAGGAGAGAACTGAGAAACCCGCGCTGTCTCAGGGAGCTTGGGAGGCCTCACCTGCGGCAGGTGTCGCTGCTTCATGTGCTGCGGCGTCTGGCCCTGTTTCTCTTTAGTGTGACGCTGGAGCCAGGCTCCCCTGGGGTGGCAGGGAGCAGCTTGGCTGCGGTGGACCGTGGAGAAGCGGGGCGTGAGCTGCGGTTGCTTTTACCTGAGGTTTGGGAGAGGGAGTGAAGCGTGTTTCCCTGTGTGCATGACGAGAGAGCATTGCGTACGTCTGTGAGATCTTTTTATTTTTTTTAAGATTTATTTGTTTGAAAGGCAGAGTTACAGAGAGGAAGAGAAAGAAAGAGAGGAGACAGAGGTCTTCCATCCACTGGTATACTTCCCAAATGGCCACAACAGCCATAGCTGGGCCGATCTGGAGCCAGGAGCTTCTTCCAAGTCTCCCACGCAGGTGCCGGGGTCCAGCGACTTGGACTTCTTGCGCTGCTTTCTCAGGAGCATTCGCAGGGAGCTGGCTTGGAAGTGGAGCAGCCGGGACTCAAACGGGCACCCATATGGAATGGCAGCTCTGCAGCCGGCAGCTTTACCCGTGACTCCACAGTGCCAGCCTCTGTGAGTTTTTAGGATTCATAATGAGAAAAGAAACGTAATACGCACCAGAGAACTGCTTCCAGCTGTACCCCAAGCCAAGGGGGCCCTTGTCCACTGCCTGCAGCCCTGGGGTCTGCATATGTTGGGGAGAAAGTGAGGATGCCGCCCGCAGTTCTCACGAGTTACAGAGTCTGTTTCATCCGCCCCGTTTGCTCGCAGCCAGTGTGCGCCGTGGGCCAGCACCGCCGTCTGCGCCAGCTGCCTAGCCTGCACTGTCCGTTTCCCTCCCGAGGGGCTGTCAGGTCCATCCCCGGGTGCTCCTCTCAGTCCTTTCCACGGGGAGCACGCGGCAGCAGTGACCACACACTGACACGCGCCGGCTTCACGCCCCCTGGGTGCCGCACCCACCGGGCAACAGGAGCCGCGCCTGCCTGCTGGGAGCACCCGCCCCGCCCCGCCATCAGGAGTGGATCGCAGGAGTCTTTAAAAACAAACTCCTGGATTTGGCCCGCAGCTGACCTGAGACTTCATTTTATACATGCTCTAATGTCACCCCGTGGCTCGGGAGCCATCGCAGCCTGTGTGGCCTCGGCCCTGTCTGCTGCACCGTCCCTCCTGCCTGGGAGGAGGGACTGCCCTGGGAGGGCAGGAAGGGAGAGCACACACGGGTTTGGGTTTGAAATTCAGCCTCCGCCTTCGTCACGCAGCTGCTCTGAAGCGTGGACGAGAAGCAGCACGCCCTTGCAGAGGCGTCCAGCATGGAGCGCGTTCCTGGCCAGAAGTGCTCGAGAGAGAACGGGGCCGGGGCAGGGCAGGGGGGGCCGGGCGAGTCCCGAAGCCGTGTCTAGGACCAAGGTGCTTGCCGGCGAGCAGGACAGGCCTGCGCGGGCTGTGTGCCGACACGTCGGAGTGCAGACTCGGGCTTCGTGAACGGCAGGCTCACGGCCGTGTTGGCGCCGCGGTTCCCGGCACGTCCGCGTCTGCTGGCGCCGTGTGTTTCCCTCGTGGTCAGGGCTGGGGCAGTCTGGATCGATAAGCAGCTTGTTTAGTGAAGGGAAGTGGAAGAGGCCGCTGTTCCTGAAGAGCCGTGAGGGTGCTGGTGTGAGAGGTGTGTCTTGGTTTTCCCTGAATCATCCGTGTGGATGGTGGTAATTTGGTAACTAAGGGGCACTGTAAATTGTTGGCTATAATAAATGGGTGTCACGCCCACAGCACAGGCAGCAAAAAGGGTGAACTGAGACAGAAATAGTAGCAGGTTTTTGTCTAGGAAGCCTCAGAGCATGTAATGAGGCATTGCCATATTGATTACTTTTTTTTTTTTTTTTTTTTGACAGAGTGGACAGTGAGAGAGAGAGACAGAAAGGTGTTCCTTTTGCCGTTGGTTCACCCTCCAATGGCCGCCGCGGCCGGCGCACCACACTGATCTGAAGGCAGGAGCCAGGTGCTTCTCCTGGTCTCCCATGCAGGTGCAGGGCCCAAGCACTTGGGCCATCCTCCACTGCACTCCTGGGCCACAGCAGAGAGCTGGCCTGGAAGAGGGGCAACCGGGACAGAATCTGGTGCCCCGACCGGGACTGGAACCCAGTGTGCTGGCGCCGCTAGGCGGAGATTAGCCTGTTGAGCTGCGGCACTGGCATATTGATTACTTTTTAAAAAAAGGAAAAAAAATCCAAAAGACAAAATATTGAAACTTTAGTCTTAATGAAACAGATTGCAGATCAAAAGCTTCTTGCTTTACATTTCTCAGAATCTCCGAGGAAAGGACATTAAAAAAGTTTCTTTCCATAATTACATGATTTATTTGTTGGTGAATGGAGTACACAGTTTTGCAGAAATTAATTACCGTGATGCTTGCCAAGTGGCAGTGTTCATCCCTCCTCCAGATGGTCATTTTTAACTGCTCTTTTTCAAATGAATTTTTTAAAATCTTGAAATCATTTTATTTTCTTGAATTTTTAAATGCATTTCTTATTGTAGTTTCACCTCTTCTTACTGTCAAATCAAGCTCCTGATTTTTGAGAATTTTAAACTTTATTTGAAAGGCAGAGTTACAGAGAGGCAGAGAGAGAGCGATCTTCCATCTGCTGGTTCACTCCCCACGTGGCTGCAACGGCCAGAGCTGCTTCTGAGTCTCCCTTGTGGGTGCGGGGGCCCAAGGACTTGGAGCATCTTCTACTGCTTTCCCAGGAGCATTAGCAGGGACTGGATCGAAGTAGAGTGGCCAGGACTTAAACCGGAGCCCATGTGGGATGCCAGCACCGTGGTGGCTTTACCCGGGAAGCCGCAACGCCGGCTCCTTGAAATCATTTTAAACATAACAGAAAGCAACTGCCCTGAGCCCCGAGCCCTGATTAACACGCGGCGTCAGCCTTGTCCTGTTCTCTGCACGCGCACTCTAGTGTTTCCTGAACCGTCATGTTCGTTTTTGCCCACAACACTCAGCGGGCGCTCTCTCAGAACCAAAGCGTTCGGTTTCCTGAACACCGCACAGCGGTCAAGGTGGGGAATGACTGACGCTGACCTCACGGCGTAGCAGCTGTCCCAGTGACGTCTCCCTGGCAGAGAGCTGATGCCTCGGGTGTGCAGGGTGCAGTGTGTAGTCGACACACTTGGTGTGCTCTTGCCTTGGCCTTGTCTTTGCCGTTAGAAAGTGCAGGCAGTTGCGTGGCCCGGTGCCGCGCAGCCTGGTGCTGTGCCCTTCGCTGGCACAGCGTTTAGCGGCTCCCTGCTGGCCGTGTTACCTGACCACTGCTGGGTTTCTCTGCTCCGTGGCGGCTTTCCTAGTCTGTGATGGATACAGTCTCTTAAAGGGAGATGTTTTGAGACTGTGAGATAACCTGTTCCTCCTCTGGCCTTCATCCACTCATTTTAGCACCCACTGGTGATTGTTACTTGAATTAACCATTCGTTTCTCGGACGTAGCCTGAGTGCGGGTGGGAAGTGTTTGTACTGAAGGTAGGTGGTGTCTGTCTCGTCCGTCACCTGGGGGTTTGGCTGTGGGTGGGAGGCTGCCCTGCGGCCGCCCGCCCTGCCCAGGCAGGTGCAGCCCCTGGGACCCTGCACGTCCTCCTTTACAGCTTGGATTTAGGTGTAAACGACTGTTGACAGAACGGATCTGTGCACTCCTTCTGTTTACTTGAAAGCAGCTGCTGCTCTACCCGCTGTCAGATTCCCGTTTTTATATGCTGACCAGCACTAGAGATGTTTTCTTCCGTGAACAAGTAGCTTTTAATAGTGCGAAGTGGACGTTCGAAGGATGGACGCTAGCCCCAAGACCGCGTATGTCCCGATGACAGCTGATTCGTGGTGTGTTTACAAAAAGTTACCTGGAGGGCTGCGTGCTACCGTGGGGTAAGCCGTGGCCTCTGACGCCAGCATCCTGTGTGGGCACTAGTTCGTGTCCCAGCTGCTCCACTTCCGATCCTCCTCCCTGCTAATGGCCTGGGAAAAGCAGCGGAAGACGGCCCAAGTGTTTGGTCCCTGGCCAGCCACATGGGAGACCTGGATGAAGCTCCTGGCTTCTGGCTTTAGCCTGGTTTAGCCCTGGCTGTTTTAGCCATCTGGGGATTGAATCCTTGGATGGAATTCATCTCTTTTTCTCTGTCTCTCCATCTCTGTGTAACTCTTCTAAATAAATAATTTTTTTAAAAAAGCTCTCTAAAATGCAAAAGCAATTTATCTCACCAATATCTTTTTTTCCCTTGCATATAGTTTCTGTTAAATAGGGCTTTTACATTGTTTGTCCTGGTTTTGTAACCTTTATCTCTGACAGCACAAAGTATGATTAATGAATATACCTTTTCAAAAGGATTTATTATTTATTTATTTGAAAGGCAGAGTTACAGAGGAGGAGGACGGAGGGAGGGAAAGAGAGAGTTCCCATTCACTGGTTCACTGTCCAAATGGCCACAATGCCAGGGGCTGGGCCAGGCTAAAGCGCCTGGAACTCGATTCACGTCTCCCAGGTGGGGGCAGGGGCCCAAGCACTTGCACCATCTTCCTCTGCTTTCCCAAGTATATTAGCAGGGAGTTGGATCAGAAGTGGAACAGCTGGGACTTGAACCAGTGCCCATGTGGGATGCTGCCATTGGCACCTGGCAGCTTAACCCTCTGTGCCACAACGCCAGCCCCTGAATCAACCCTTTTAAAGTGTTTTGTTTTGTTTTTTTAAAGATGCCTCCCTTGTAGTCCCTTATGCCGTCTACACCCCAATGCTGCCAGCAGACCCGAGGACCCTCAGCCCTGCATGTCCGCCTTTGCTGCAGCCTCCGCCACACCAGGCAGTCTGCCTATGCTGAAAGCCGGAGGGTGTCCAGAGGCCGGAGGGTAGTGGTGAGCCTAGGCCACGGTCTGTCCCTGGCTGGCCTGCTGCCCCCTGAAGGTTGCCTCTGAGAATAACTTGCCTAGGGAACACCTGCCTGCCATCTCACTGCTGGCGCTGCTGACCTCAGGTCATCCTCCTGCAGCCTCCTAAGACCTAGCTCCTCCCACTTCCTGCCCCGCCCCCGCCTGGAGCCCTGCTGGAGGAGGAGCCCACTTCCCTGCTGAGCAAGTGGGTTAGGACAGGAAGGAGCCAGGCTGGGCCTGCACACCAGCCCACGCTCAGGCATCAGTCTGTGCCTCCTCTCTCTCCTCCCTCGCCCCCACCTCGCTGCTCGGGAGCCGTGCGGCTCCTGCTGCCCAGTGCCATCACGTCCTGGTCGTGGACAGCTGGGGTGTGGGAGCAGTGGGCGGCTCTCTCCAACCACCAGCCCTGTAACTTTCTTCATAGAGGGGATTTTTGCCAGGGGTGTGCTCCAGGGTGGCCCAGGGCTGGGTGAGGCAGGAAGGTCTGAGTCTCAGGTGGGCGGGAGTGCCCCAGGGAGGCCAAAGTGGCGTGTGTGTGGTGTGGGCGGACCTGCTGCCCACCCGCCACCCCTGCCCCGAGTTGCTGCAGTTGACCTGGTGGGGGAAGCAGGGGACCCAGGAGCTCCACGGAGCAGTCTGGGGGATTGAGCTGGTCCCAGCGAGGGGCCCGAGTTCCACATTGACCGACACGCCCCAGGCTGAGAGGCAGCCAGGACGGGCAGGCGAGGTGTGAGGAGAAGCCAGAGCCAGGGGCCCAGCTGGTGGGTGTGTTGGGAAGATTCAGGAGCTGCATCCTGGCCTGGGTCCCCCAACCTGATGGGGAGAGCAGCCAAGACCCTCCGTTAGTGCCATTTTTTTATCGCACACGGGATCAGTCTTGGACGACTGTCAGCCCAGCAGACTTGCGTCACACAGCCTGTGAGAGGCCAGCAGGCTTGAGCCTGTCGCCCTCCGTGTGACGGCGTCGCACTCGCGGCGTTTCTGTGTGAAGACGTCGCACTCGCGCCGTTTCTGTGTGAAGACGTCGCACTCGCGCCGTTTCTGTGTGAAGACTTCTGTTACTTTGTTCCTTGAGGCTCAGGAAAGGGAAGCTCCGTAAAGTAACCCCGCACGTCAGCTGGCTCGTGCGTGACTGCCCGTGGCCACCCCGTTCTGCTCCCTCGGCCTGGACGGCCGTCCTGGCACAGGATGGTGAGAGGTGTTTGGGGGGGGGGGACTGTGAGCGCAGCGTTCTGACTGCACGCGCAGGTGCTTAGTTTGTGTCTGAGAACTAGGGGAGAGGAGTCAGGCTCCCAACCGGACGCCAAGACGCCAGCTGGCCTGATTTGGCCATCAGAGGTTGTATGCGTGTGTCAGATTGTCACACTGTGTGTACCCCAACACGCACGGCTACCACATGTCAGTTAGAAGCGAAAGCGGCCTTCCCGAGACTGCGGGAAACCTGTGCACTTGTGCTTGGCGTCGGCAAGCGTGTGCGGCGTGGAAGGAGCTGTGTGCGGGAAGCCGTTCTCACCTGCGCCTCACCCAGAGCAGGGCTTCCGCGGGCTCTGTGACTCAGGACGTCCAGGCGCCGAGCAGCTGGCATCCCGGTCAGAAGCAGCGATGCAATGCACACACTTGGCTCTGCGTGGTCTCTGTGGGTTCTATTTTGGGGAGCGCCATGTCTGCTTTTAGTTTCTCGGAACTGCCTTTTACGCACAAAACCAAAGTGAAATGAAATGGGTACAGGCCACGAAGAGTGAGGCCACGCCGAGCTTGGTGCTGTGTTCCGAGTTTCCGTTTAACTTAGCATCTTGTTTGTTATGGGAGGAGAGGCATCGATGCATTGAACGTACAAAAGGTGATAGTCCTGAGGCTGTGATTACCCCAGACATATCTTTAAAAAACTTACTTCCTTTTATTTATCTGTAAGGGCAGAGGGAGAAGCAGAGCTCTCCAGTCTGCTGGTTTGCACCCACAACAGCCACGGCTGGGCTGGCCAGCGACAGGCACTCAGTGTCCCGAGTGCTGGCAGGGACCCAATTACTTGTCGTGGTCGTTGTCTCCTGGGGTGCGCATAGCAGGAGCTGGGAAAGGAGTTAGAACCTGGTCCCAGACCAGGCACCCTGATACGGTGATGGTGTGTCCCAGTGGCACCTTAACCACCGTACCAAATGCCCATCCCTGTGTATTTTCTCAGAGAACTTAATAAGAGTTTCATTTTGAAATGATTGGCTAATTTTTAAGTGATTTATTTATTTGAAAGAGCAGAGAGAGATCTGTTCTCCACGGATGTAACTTCCCAAATGGCTGCAATAGCCACAGCTGGGCCAGATTGAAGCCAGGAGCCGGGAACTCCATCCTGGTCTCCCACACGGGTGGCAGGATCTTAAGTACCTGGGGCATCTTTCACTGTCTCCCAGGCACATAAGCAGATAGTTGGATCAGAAGGGGAGCAGCCAGGACTTGAGCCAGCACTCAGATATTGGCCGGGGCGAGGGGCTGGATTGAAAATGGAGCAGATGGGACATGAAACTGGCGCCCATGTGGGATGCCGGTGTCGCAGGCAGCAACTTTACCCACTGTGCCACAGTGCCAATTCCGGCCAGCCAGTGCTGAACTTGGGCCTAGTGTGCTGACCCCTGCTCTAGGCCACAGCCGGGCTGTTAGAGCCTGGGCCTGATGCTCAGCGTTTCGTGGACAAGTGGCCCAGTTCCTCAAAGCCGGCTTTTCACGAGGGCTGCCTGCTGCTGTGTGAAGTGCTGTGTGGGATGCTGCTCAGAGTAGAGGTTGCCCGTGCTCTTTCTGTGAGACCGAGAGCCGGCGTTGGAGTCACAGACTGCTCACAAGCTCACGTGTTTACCACAGCAGGGAAATGTCTAATGTGTGTGACGTGCCAAAAGGTAACCCGCTCCAGCGGGCCGCTGAGCGGTACCCAGCGTGTAAATGTTAATGTGCCGGCAGAGGAACAATCTAGGATGGCTGTCAGGGGTCCCTGGACGGCAGGGGACTCTGTTCCTTGTGCCCAGAGGGGCCTCAGGCTCTGCGGTTTGGCTTCCCACCCCCACATCTCCTGCAGCTTAGCCCTAGGTGGAGGTGGGTGTATGGGTACTGTGCTGGGGGAGAGCCATGGAGGCAGAGCCCAAAGCTGGTCTTCAGGGGCACACATTTCAGCTCACAAGCCACTGGGGGGGACCAGGGGGTGTGGTTGTGTCTAAGCAGGCAGGAGGCTGGACTCCCGGAGCCAGGCCACGATCGGTCAGCATGGGGAGGGAGGACAGACACTGGCCATGACCGCAGTCTGGTGGCGTCAGCTTTCCTCTCTCCCATGCTTTGAGTTTCGTTTCCCAGCTTGCAAGCGAGGGCATCTGAATTCATGGTAGCGACCGAGATCAGATGTTTAAAAAATACAATTGCACAGTGCAATTTAATGGACTTTTAGGTTAAACAGCCCCTAATTTGAGATGGGAATAGACTTCTAACAAACGTTTCCACTGGCAAGAATTCTTGGTGGTTGGCAACCGGTCATTAAGATATTCTATTTGCAGTTTTGGTTTTATGTTCACTGTGTTATAGTTCAACATTATATAAATTCATAATTTCACATTATATAAATGCCAAATTGGGGGTATCCTGAGGCTTGATCTAAATTTTTCTCCTGGAAAATCATTCTGACTATAATAGGAGATATAATGAAGACTTGGGGTTAGTCTCAAAATACACTACAAACTCCAGATCAGTCCAGTTGGGGACACTTCTCTTAGGGTGCCTCCGTTTACGTTTCTGTTGCGTGGCTTTGAGCTTTATCCCTGGCATAACACTGAGTTCGGGAACGCAGCTGTGATTAAAGTTGCGTTTGGGGGCCGGTGTTGCCGTGCGGTGGGTTAAGCTGCCACCTGTGACAGCGCTGGCCTCCCATATCCGAGCATCAGTTCGTGTCTCAGCTGCTCTGCTTCTAATCCAGCCCCTGCCAATGCTCCTGGGAAGGCAGCAGAGGACGGCCCAAATACTTGGGCCTCCCTCACCATGTAGGAGACTCGAATGGTGTTCCCGGCTCTTGGCTTCGGCTTGGCCCAGCCCCGGCTGTTACAGCCATTTGGGGAGTGAAGCAGCAGAGGGAAGATCTCCTCTCATCTCCTCTCCCTCTCCTCTCCCTTCCCCCTCCTTCGCTCTCTGCCACTGTTCCTTTTACATAAATAAATCTTTTTAAAAAATCTCACATCTGGGGGGACATTGAAATGTCTTGTTAGTTATCACAGTTCAATCAGTTTAATTTGATCCCTGAAAGAAGGCTGTTCTGATGGGCTTGCTGTCAGATTTATGCACAGTTTAGCAGAACGTGCACTTGCTGTTGCGTGGGTGCGTGCTTGTGAGTGAGGCACTGTTCTAGGAGCTGCTGGGTCTCATACCCTCAGTGCAGCATCCTGCGCCTTGGAGGGATGCATCTGGAAAGAAACCGGAGCGGTCGTATGTAAATCGCGGCTGGGTTGCTGTGTTGGCCAGTCCTGTGATTTGCCATCTCAGTCCTGCACCTCAGGATGTGGTACTGCTGGGTGACAGGAGGGTCAGTGGCTTTGCTGGGCTATGTTGCTACCAGTGGACCGTGAGATAGTGACTGTTTTTGCGAGGGCACAGTGCCGTGCGACACTTGGCCCTAAGAGAATGAGACTGGAGAGAATGAGGTTTTCATTTCTTCCAGTATAATTCACACGTATGGGGCTTACGACTGCTACACATGTAAGCGTGCTTATTTTACATAAATGTCATCGACTTTTTGCATTCACACATAATTTATACTGGCAGTCTGAATCTATGATTATCTCTGCTGCTGCTCCCCTCCCCCCAGCCCCAACTTTTTAAGAAAAAAAAAATTATACTTGGAGCTTTTGGTTGATGACATAACTACTCGTTCACTGTCAGCCTTGGCCTTTTCTCACGTGAGATTTTTGTTCTTGTAGCTTGTAGTTTTAGTCTTTTGTTTTTTTCCCTTTTGATTGAAGTCCTGATTGGCCATAGAATAGTTTGATTTTATTTAGCAGTTGTTACTGACCGTGTCGGGAACATAGACCAGAACTGGAATCATCCCTCGGGCCTGAGGTCCTGGTGGGCACACCTGTGAGTGCCCGGTGGCATTGTGGAGTGAAATTAGTTTTGCTGCCTGTGTGTGTCTGTGTGTAGGTGCGTTGGAATGAATGTTTTCCCAATGGCAAAGTGGGACTAAGAGCAGTTCTCCCTTTTCTGTATTTTATAATGAATGTATATTGTTCTGTAATAATAAAAAGGGATGGGGGCCAGCGCCGTGGCACACTTGGCTAATCCTCCACCTGCGGTGCTGGCACACCGGGTTCTAATCCTGGTTGGGGCACCAGATTCTGTCCCGGTTGCCCCTCTTCCAGGCCAGCTCTCTGCTGTGGCCCAGGAGTGCAGTGGAGGATGGCCCAGGTGCTTGGGCCCTGCACCCCATGGGAGACCAGGAGAAGCACCTGGCTCCTGGCTTTGGATCGGCGCAGCGCTGGCCATAGCAGCTATTTGGGGAGTGAACCAACGAAGGAAGACCTTTCTCTCTCTCTCTCTCTCTCTCTCTCTCTCTCTCTCTCTCTCTCTCTCTGCCTATAACTCGACCTGTCAAATAAAAAAATTTAAAAAAATAAAATAAAAAGGGATTTAAAATAGCAGGCATAGGTGCCGTCACCATTTCGTCACGGCAGCCTTCGGAGAGTCACGTGGGGCAGGCTTCCCGGATGCGCCTGAGAGCGCCGTGCTCACGTGGGGCCTCTATTGCGTGGCAGCAGTCTGCATGGGAAGACGCGTCTGGGTCTGTTCCTGCGGTGCTCGGTTTGCAGCTGTTGCAGACGTGGATCCTAGAGTGCAGAATTTTGACTTTCTAGACCAGGACTGTTTCTCTGCCCACCCTTCACAGCTCTCGCTGTCTCCCTTCTCCCCAGTGCACACACACATGCACACACATCCATGCACTCGTATACACACACAGATACACACACTCACAGTACACAGAGTTCCAGTTTGTACTTTAACTTGGAAATTGAGGCAAGATCAGAACATGTTTGTGCAGGGACTTGGAGATAACCCTGGATGTCCAAGGTTCGTCCCGCGCAGGCCGCGGCCCTGGTCGCCATCCGTCCAGTCCCCTGCAGTGGTGTTCTCTCGGAGCTGGCGCCACTGGAGGGTGATGGTGATGCCCCTTCACTTTGTGGAGCAGAACATCAAAGGGAAACATGGGCTCCGAGGGAAGATCGGTGAGCAGAGGACGGCCAGAGCTCGATCTGGTTCAGGAGTTAGGATATGAAACGCAGCTGTGCGGTGTCGTTGAAACACTGCCGGGCACGGCTGCCTCGCCCATCAAGGAGAGTGTCCGCCGTGGTGCCCAGGCGGGACGCGGGCAGTGTGGACGCCTGAGAGAGACAGGAGGGGATGTGCTGAGATCGGTTCACTTTGAATGAAGCTTTTATTCCGTTTTCTTTCCGTTTATAGTACCTGGCAGTCCGCGTGTTAATGTTACTAATAAAACAGAAACCCGGCCTTAATTTTGGGAACTGTTTTCATGTTTCCAACTTGAAGATCACTTAGCTCTGCTGTTACCTGTGATGACTTTCCAGAGACTCAACCACATGCAGGGTCACTTTTTTTTTTTTTTATAAAGGTGTTTTATTTATTTGAAAGAGTTACACCCAGAGAGAGGAGAGGCAGAGAGAGAAGCAGAGCAGTGAAAGGTTCTTCCATCCGCTGGCTCACTCCCCAGATGGCCGCAATAGCCAGAGCTATGCCGATCTGAAGCCAGGAGCCAGGAGCTTCTTCCAGGTCTCCCACCTGGGTGCAGAGGCCCAAGGACTTGGGCCATCTTCTACTGCTTCCCCAGGCCACAGCAGAGAGCTGGACTGGAAGTGGAGCAGCCGAGACTAGAACTGACGCCCACATGGGATGCCAGCACTGCAGGCAGTGGCTTTACCCGCTTCGCCACAGCACTGGCCCCCAGAGTCACTTTGAGTCACTTCCACTTGCAGGTTGCCAGGCGGCCTTGGGACCCCAGTCTGTCTTGGTACTGGGCCGAGTTGGGGCGGCCGACTGCCCGGAAGTGCTGTGGGCGTGGGAAGGAAGGACGCAGCCAGCTCGGTGCTGGAAACCCCAGGTGCTGGCCCTGCCTTTCCGGGCCCCATCGCCCGCACCTGCTCACCTGCAGCCCCGAGTGGGTTTTCTCAGGAGGGAAGGTTCCTGAAGGTACACACCAGCCCAGTGTGGAGATGGTGCTGTCCCCAGACCGTCTTCTCTAGCACAGTGGGGCTGGGTTGTGTTGTGCTTGTGGGTTGAATAGGGGACAGCTCCCCAGCTCTGTGTGCGGAGATTCGGCTCCACGGGGCTAGCGTGCTAGTTCAGAGTTCTCACGTCGAAACTCCCTTACCCAGTGGGCTGTGAAAGTGCACATGCGTGTACTTTGCCTTGCGCCCAGGCGGAGAGATTGCTGTGGGGCTGCAGCTTGCCACTGAGCTCCGCCCGAGCCCCGGAGGGTTAGCTCCAGACAGGACGCCTGCCGCTGGCTAAAGGAAGGGCGGCGGGTTATTTTGGAAATGTAGGATGACATTCCATTCCTCATACCAGATTCTCAGCGTGAACATTTTATCCTGGGGGTAATGGCTGTTGGAGGGCATGTGACGTGCCAGGCTGTGCTGCGCGCTCCACCTGAGACCTGCCCCCAGCCTAGCCGCACTGTTAAGGTGTAATCTGTAAGTTGCCGGGAATTCTCACGGACCCTCTTTTTTTTTTTTTTTTTTTTTTTTTTAAGATTTATTTATTTATTTGAAAGTCAGAGTTACATACAAACAGAAGGAGAGGCAGAGAGAGAGAGGTCTTACATCCGCTGGTTCACTCTCCAGTTGGCTGCAACAGTCAGAGCTGCGCCAATCCAAAGCCAGGAGCCAGGAGCTTCTTCCGGGTCTCCCACCTGGGTGCCGGGGCCCAAGTCCTTGGGCCCTCTTCTACTGCTTTCCCAGGCCACAGCAGAGAGCTGGGTCGGAAGTGGAGCAGCCGGGACTAGAACCAGTGCCCATATGGGATGCTGGCACTGCAGGCAGAGGCTTCACCCGCCATGCCGCAGCGCCGGCCCCAGGTCCCTCTTTTAAAAGCATGCTTTTTCTTCTTGCACCTTTGGATGTTGATCATTTGTATATTTTTTTAAGATTTATTTGTTTATTTGGAGGTCAGAGTTGAGAGAGAGGGAGAAGGAGACTGACCAAAGCCAGGAGCCAGGACCTTCATCTGAGTCTCTCGTGTGGGTGGCAGAGGCCAAAACACTTTAGCCATCTACTGCTGCTCTTCCCGGGCCATTAGCAGAGCTGGACCAGAAGTGGGACACGAACCTGCACCTATATGGGATGCTGGCGCCACAGACAGTGGCTTAGCCAGCTATGCCACACCCCAGCTTCAGTCGTCCATATTTTAAGTCTTGTTCTTGTAGTTGTGGCCATGTTTGTCGGAGGTGGAGGTTGGCCGGTGAATCTGCATTGCCTCTGGCTGGGCTGCCCCGACTGCTGATGGGCTGTTGGGGTCTGGCGGGCTCAGGGGAGCCGTGTGTGTTCTCTGAAGTCTGAGCTCTTCTGTTTGTTGAGCGTTGTGCTTCTTTTTGGTTATACTATTTAAGTTTTGGCTGGAACTGCTTGCATTGTTACCTGTGATCAGTCTTGTCCTTGTCTGTAGATGAGAGGTAATGTCTGTGAGTTCATCTGCTCAGCGGGACCAGGGCAATTGCTTGGGTCAGGCACCTGAAACAATGTTTGCCATCGTGAGTTTGAAATGAGTGTGTGTGTGTGTGTGTGTGTATGTGTGTGTGTGTGTGTGTGTGTATAGAGGCAGAGTAGCAAGGTGTCCCAAAGTGACGCTTCAGTTCTCCTTCTTTTTCAGGCTTTATGGTTTGGTCTGTTGTCTCTCAGACAGAAGATCATTCCGTGGATTGTCACTTACTTGCACTTCCACAAGGAATCGGAAATTTAACGTATTCTGTGTGACCCAAAGGCTTGTTTAGTAAGAGCAGCGAGTGAGTGGATGCGCGGATGAAGGAAGGAACAACAGGACTGATTATAAATAAGGAGCCAGGGGAAAAGGATTAACTAATAGTTTTCCCTAGAATGTACTTAAATAATTTGAGGATTTTTTTTTCTAATAGGTTTGGTTTTACAAAAGATTTTGTTGGAGCAGTTTTAGGTTCACTGCAAAACAGTGAGAAGTCCAGATTCCCGTGCAGGTCCAGCCGCCCCGGTGGGGGCAGTCCGAGCAGCGTGGACGGCGCATGCTCACCTGGTGGCTGCAGCGTCCACTGTGACCGCAGGGCTCACTCCTGATGCCGTGCAGGGCTCACTCCTGATGCCGTGCACGCTGTGGACCTGGACGGTGTGTGATGACAGGTGCAGGTCCAGCCGCCCCGGTGGGGCAGTCCGAGCAGTGTGGACGGCGCATGCTCACGTGGTGGCTGCAGCGTCCGCTGTGATGACAGTGCGTGATGACAGTTTCCACCGCTGTGCCCCACGGCCTGTTCCCTCTGTCTCGGCCCCTAACCCCCGACAGCCCTGGTCTTGTGTCTGCACAGTGTTGCCTTCTCCAGATGTTGTGAGTTGGGGTCTTGCCGTGAGCAGCCTTTCACGGCTGCTTTCACTTAGAAACGTGCACGTCAGTTTCCACCGTGTCTTTGTGCTGTGCTGCACAATGTTCCAGTACCTGAGTGTCCCCAGCTCACTTTCCCAGTCACCTGCTGGAGGACGTCCTGGTTCCCTCTGAGTTTTGGAAAGTATGAACAAGGCTGCTACTGTGTCTGTGTGCAGGTTTTTGTGTGGAGATAAATTTTCAGCTCCTTTGGGTGAATAACAAGGAACACAATTGCTGCATTGTGTGGTAAGGGTATGTTTTTTAAATAATTAATTAATTTGGACAGCAGAGTGACAGAGAGATACTCCGTCCACTGGGTCACTCCCTGAACGGCCACAACAGCTGGAGCAGGGCCAGGCCAAAGCCAGGAGCTAGGAATTCCGCCCACGTAGGTGACAGGGACTGAAGTACTTGAGCCATCATCCGTTTCTTTGCCAGGCACATTAGCAGGGAGCTGGACCAGAAGTGGAGGAGCTGGGCTTCAAACTGACGCTGCAACATGGGACGCCGGCATTGCACGTGGTGGTGTAACCCACTGCACCAAATGTTCAGTGTTGTGAGTAACCGGTGGCCGGGGCTGGACTGAGCCGAAGCCCGGAGCTTCATTTGGGTCTCCCATGTGGGTACGGCCATCCAAGCACCAGGGTCATCTTCCACTGCTTTCCCAGGCGCGTTATCAGGGAGGTGGATCAGAAGTGGAGCAGCCAGGACTTGAACCAGCGCCCATATGGGATGCCGGCACTGCAGATGGCAGCTTAACCCCCTGTCACAGTGCTGGCTCCTGCTGCTTCTTAATTGGGTTGTTTCTGAGTTCTAGCAGGTCTGCGTATATTTTGGCCACGTCTTTTATCTGGTGTTTGTGACTATTTGCTACCAGTGTGTGACTTACCTCCTCCATCTCTTCACGTTGTCTTCTACAAGACAGAACGTTTAAGTCTTAGTGAGCTCCAGTTCGTCAGTTCTTTCTTTCATGGATCGTGTTCTTGGCATTGCATCGAAAAAGCCATCCCCAAACCCAGGGTCATCTGCGCTTTCCCCAGTTTCATGTTTTGCACGTTGTGTTTAGGTCTGTGATCCATGTTGAGATAGTTTGGTACAGTCTGGCTGTGGAAAACGTGCATCCATACGTACATATTGCTATGTGCCTTATATGTGTTTTATGTGTGTCTGCATTTCTGTTTCTCCCCCGTGACGTCCAGTTCCTCCAGCAGTATGTGGGAAAGCCTAGCTTTCCTGCGCTGTGTTGATTGCCTTTGTGCCTTTGTTGGTTGCCTGTGTTCTGTTTTACTTCTCTGGGAATCTGACCCTGTGGAATTTAAAGCTGTATGGTTCCGCTCACTCCCAGGAGACCACTCCCTGCCTCCCTTCCCCAGTCCCCTCTGATCTTTGTGAAGGAGGACTGAGAGCCATCCCATTGTGTGCTGTGAAGTGAGGACCCACCCCCGCCCTGGACACCCTGGATGGGACTGACGGGAGACCTGGGTGCCACAGGGCTCCTGCCCAAAACTGTGATACTTACTACAAACACCCCTGTAGGTGCTCAACCCCAGCTATCGATGGTTCTGATTTTTAATGCATGGAATGAAGCTTGAGCCCCACTTAAAACGGGTGCTGTTTTCTGGAAGGCTCAGGGCCAGGGCACAGGGCTGAGGGGTGGGGGGGCTCTTGTTCCGCTCCCTCCTGGGCCTTGCTCCCTCCCTACGCAGCCTTAGAGTGCCTGTGGCTTGTCCTATGCGTCGTCCTCAGGCCTTAACTCCAAAGCTGCTTGAATCTCTAGTGCTGGGTGGGTGGGGGAGGGGGGTTGTATTGGGAAGACCCCTGGGCCTGTGCTGGGAATTACAGTGGCCTAAAGTATCTTTATGTAGACTTGGGGGCTACAGTGAAGGAGTGCAGATGAGAGAAAAAGTCCTAGAAGGAGATGAACTCGTAGTTCTCATTCGCTGTCTCCCTGCCCTCCCCCTGCCCCACATCATTTGAGCTCCTTGCTAACACAGGGAAAACTGGGAGACTTTCCACAGAGGAGCCAGGTCCAGCTGCGCCGTGACCGCCCAGGGCCCGCGTTCCCCCCACTTCCCCTTCCCGGCGGGTACCCACCTGGGTGCTGGGAGTTTGTTTTTGGTTTTATTTTTGTCTTGGTTTGCTTTTTGGCAGTCCCGGCAGACCAAAGCTTGAATTATTTAATCATGTGGAGGTTTTTTCGGTCAAGTGCGACATTGGTTCCTGGCCCATGTTGTGTTGCTGTGAGCAGACCAGCAGGGGCTTGGACCCTGGGCTTGCCTTCCGCGGGCAGACAGCTCCCTGCCGCCCTCGCCGCCCAGCTGCCCTGGTTGGCTTTGTGCTTCTCCTCTGCAGGTGGCCTTTGAGTTTGCACTACCTGGAGCAGTGCCTTTCACCAGTGTTCAGGCAACATTTGGGGCCACATTTACACTGGACCCTGTTCATTGAAAGGCTGTTTCGCATGGACCAGTTCAGCGTGATGCCCTCCCCCCCCCCCACCTTTAAGGGAAGGTGGTGGCTGGAGAGCTGCGCGCAGAGCCAGGCGTGGGCCTCGCTGGGGGCAGGTTTGCGTCCTCCCCTGGAGCTGTGATTGCTCCAACCAGGAGAGCTCACGTGCGGAATCAGGTGCTTCAGCCGGGTCACTCGGCCTGACGCAGAAGCCTTCACTGACCCCTGGCCATGTGTGCCTGACTCTGCCAAGCTTCATTCTCCATCATTTTGAAAGGGGTCAGACTTCTCTGACGGGTGTGTAGATTCCAGAATTGGACACCAGCCGTTAAACTCATTGATACGCTTTGATTTTTCACCACTAGCGTCCCAGCCTCATTCTCCTGAAACACTTAGTTTTATGAATGGAGTCTTTAAAATGCAGAGCACCTAATCTTTGCACTTAATTAGATGAAATCTGGCAGAGCCTACAGGAAACTAATTAGGGGCGACCTGGGAGGGGCACGTAGGGTAACCGTAGAGGAGGGTGATCCTGGCTTAATTGTAAACAGACTCCTCTCAGCTACCTGGGAACGCTGCCTGTGGCCACGTTAACGTCGCTGTAAAGACTCAGAAACGCTGTGGGAACGGCCGGCGGTGATGGCGTCTGGACGTTAGTGAAGCCGTATTTTCTTTGAAAAAGTCTTCAGACAGCAGGACGAGGGACTCGGCATCACGTAGCGAGGGGAGCGCTGCGTGTATCTCGGTGAGGCTCTCGAGCAGCGTGGTGGCCAGCTGATGGCCGGACTGCGGACTCCGTGAGGGACAGCCCGCCCGCCCGGCACAGCCAGCAGAGAAGAAAGCCTGCCTTTGTTCCAGCGGATGTTTGCTAATGAGGGGGGGGAAGATCCGATGTGCCCGTTGAGGGTGATTCCCAGCTGGGCTGGAAGTTCCTGGGAATAGGCTGACCTGGTGTCAGCCCCTCTCAGATTCACCGGGCAGTGACGCAGGGTCCTGACACATCGCGTGTAGGTGAGGTGGCTTCGCCAGAGTCGAAGGTCACGGAGATTCTTTGTGGAGCCAAGGTCAAAGGCTGGCTCGATGGACACTGGGGAGAAAGCCGGCGCTGCCGTGTGCGCCCTACACCCTAGAGGTCCTTCAGTGCGGCTTGTAGAAAACGAGGCCTAGCCTTGTGACCGTGAAACAGCCTGTGCGCACTGACTCTGCCTCCCGCTTCTCCATGGGCGGCCTGCCCGGCACCGAGCAGTGTGAGTGGGTGCAGCGTGTGACTGTGAGCACGGTACTGGTAACATTTGCCTGAGAAGCAGAGAGAGAGAGAGAGAGAGAGAGAGAACTCCTCCGTCTGCTGGTTTACTCCCCTCAGTGCCTGCAGTGGCCAAGGCTGAGCCCAGGAGCGGGGCCTCAGTCTGGGGCCCCACTTGAGCCGTCACCTCTTCCTTGAAGCCAGAGGGGCTAGGATGAGGGCGACGCTGGACTGGAACTCGGGCGCTTTAACTGCTAAGCCGAGTGCGTGCCCTGCGGAGCTCCTGTTGAATAATGCGCCACATCAGCACTGAGAGGCCTGTGGTGATGTATCTCAGCTTGATACTACTCAGACTGTTTTCTGTGATACAGAATTCACTACATGTTTGTGGCTCCTGGAGTTCTAAATGAACTGCCATGGGGTGGGCGTTTGGCACGTTGCTCCAGACGCTGCTTGAGACACCTGCACGCCAAATCAGAGTGTGTGGGTCCAAGTCCCGGCTCCACCCCTGCTGCCAGCTTCCTGCTGAAATGCACCCTGGGAGGCAGCAGGTGATAGCGCAAGTGACTGGGTCCCTGCCATGACGTGGAAGACCAGATTGGACTCCTGGCCTTGACCTGGCCCAGCCCTGGCTGTTGCAGCGCTGGAGTGAACCACCAGGTATAGGGGTGCTGGCACCGCTCCCACCACCCTCCTGCATCTATCTGTCTCTGCCTAAATTTAAAAAGAAAAAGGAAAACAGACCGTTAGGACTCTCATCTTCTTACCTATTTATTTTATGGAAGAGTTGTTGACCTCCTGACGCTGGTGGGCACGCCAGCACCAGGGCATGGCTGGAGTGCGTGTAGCGCTTCTACTCCCCGTCCCGGGGATCTGCTCACCTGTTCCTGAAGTCCAGGTGGCTCCTTCGGGAAGGGAACTACTTCCGTGACGTGTCCTTAGGCTTTTCTTGGAATCA
The DNA here is from genome assembly GCF_051225735.1 of Oryctolagus cuniculus. Classification (NCBI taxonomy): domain Eukaryota; kingdom Metazoa; phylum Chordata; class Mammalia; order Lagomorpha; family Leporidae; genus Oryctolagus; species Oryctolagus cuniculus. The sequence goes on along the minus strand of NC_142878.1, from coordinate 10,408,114 downwards.
TCACAGGTTACTTGTATTGCATCCAGGGTGTCCGATGGGCAGCTGCTCTGTGTGAAGTGCTCATGTTGTGGTCCCGCTGGGAGGCCTAGGAAGTGACTGTTGGGGGCACTCAGACCCAGGCCCAGGCTCGGCCTGAACTTTCTGTCCACATTCTCCCACATTCCCCCTCCCCACCCCTACGCACCAGTCCCCCAGTGCATCTCTGTATAAGACCACGGCTACAGCACCGTGGTGCACCTGTCCCCAGTGCATCTCTGTATAAGACACGGCTGCAGCACCGTGGCGCACCTGTCCCCCGGTGCATCTCTGTATAAGACCACGGCTACAGCACCATGGTGCACCTGACCCCAGTGCGTCTCTGATTAAGACCACGGCTACAGCACCGTGGTGCACCTGTCCCCAGTGCATCTCTGATTAAGACCACGGCTACAGCACCGTGGTGCACCTGTCCCCAGTGCATCTCTGTATAAGACCACGGCTACAGCACCGTGGTGCACCTGTCCCCAGTGCATCTCTGTATAAGACCACGGCTACAGCACCGTGGTGCACCTGACCCCAGTGCATCTCTGATTAAGACCACGGCTACAGCACCGTGGTGCACCTGTCCCCAGTGCATCTCTGATTAAGACCACGGCTACAGCACCGTGGTGCACCTGACCCCAGTGCATCTCTGTATAGGACACGGCTGCAGCACCGTGGTGCACCTGTCCCCAGTGCATCTCTGTATAAGACATGGCTACAGCACCGTGGTGCACCTGACCCCAGTGCATCTCTGTATAAGACATGGCTACAGCACCATGGTGCACCTGTCCCCCGGTGCATCTCTGTATAAAGCCATGGCTGGCAGCATGGTGGCCCTTTTAGTCACCCTTCTGTAGCTGAGCCAGAGCCCCTGCGACAGCCCCGTGCCAGGGGACCGCTCCGCCCTGGCGTCCTTGGCATGGTGCTGCATGCCCAGGGTGGAGCCTGACCACCGTCCCTCGCCATGAGTGGTGGCCCTGGGCGGCCTCCAAGATACTCTGAGAGACACATTCCTGAGAAGTGCTGAAGCTCACAGGAAGTCTGGGGCCCCCACTAGGAGCCTGGTGCGGACAGCCGAGGATCAAGGGCCGCCATCTTGGTGGTCTCCTGGGGAGAGAAGCAGGGCGGCTGCACACCTGTCTGGAAGGTGCCCCTGTCCTTAGTTGTCAGGCACGCGGTTCCCTGGGCCGGCTGCCCGTGCCCGTCGGTCCTTGTCAGCTGCCCTCGGCTGGGCGTCCTGCACTGCACTGCCTCATGGCCCTTGTCGCTGGTTCCTCGGGCGCCTCGTGAGCATCTCGGTCCGTGGCAGGCCCTGAGTAGGTGTCACCAGACACCCTGCAGGGTCCCGTGGCACCCACAGTTGGCTGGTCAGAGCTCTGAGGCCGAGCGCCGTGACACAGGAGGCGCCTTCTCGGCACCTGGGAGCAGGTTCTGAGGCTCGAGGGCAGGGTGTGGCGCCGTCAGGGGCAGCGAGCAGGGTCTGCAGACCACGCCCTGGCCCGAGTGTCAGGCGTTCTGCATCCGCGGAGGACCTCCCTGTTTCACTGGATTTGTGTCTGTGTGTGGGACGTGTTGTGAGTAGTTTGAAAGGCAGACGGTCTCCCATTTGCTGGCTCATCCCTCCCATGCCCACAAGTCAGGGCTGGGCCAGGCCGAAGCCAGATCGGGAGCGTGGTCGTCCTCGCTTGTCACCTTGTAGCGTGCAGTTTGTACCCAAGAACCAGCCCAGCTGGAAACCGGACAGCAGAGGTGCTTCGGGCGGGAACTTCATGAAATTCCTTTCATGTGAAAAGACGAGTCAGGTGGTCGTGTAGGCCTGTGGCAGGAGTTCTGTCCCATGCTGGCATTGTCGCCGGCCACTCCCGCCCTCCCAGGAAGCCCCAGGTCCCCTCTTCCAAGGCCCCTGCCAGTGCAGGTTTGAGCTTGGCTTCCCTGTGGGGAGGTGCACAGTTCCCGCCACACGTGGTCCCGCAGCGCCCTGGTTCCTCTTAGCACGTGTGAGAGTCAGCGTTGGTGTGCATCCCCCAGCTTGGGTATGCTGTGTTTAAAAACCAAACCAAACCAGAACAGAAACCAGGCCGGCACTGTGGTGTACTGGGTTAAGCTGCGGCCTGCAGCACCGGATCCCATATGGGTGCTGGTTTCAGTCCCAGCTGCTCCACTTCCAATCCAGCTTCCTGCTAATGCGCCTGGGAAAGCAGCAGACAATGACCCAAGTGCTTGGGCCCCTGCACACATGTGGGAGACCCAGATGAAACACCTGGCTCCTGGTGTCAGCCTGGCCCAGTCCCAGCCATTGTAGCCATTTGGGGAGTGAACCAGCAGATGGAAGATCAGTCAATCTCCGCCCCCCCCGCCTCTCTCTCTCCCTCCTTCTTCCTCTCCCTCTCTCTTCCTCTCTCTCTCTCTAATCTCTCTCTCATTTCTCCCTCTCTGTAACTCTGCCTTTCAAATAAATAATTTTTTTTTTTTAAAAAAAGAGCAAAAATAAAACTGACCTCACTTTCTAATTGGTTGTGAGATCTGGCACTGATTTTGGTGGCTAATTCACACCTGTGCCTCCCATGTGACCATCAGAGATGAGACTCTAACGAGGGCACTGGGGCTCCACCCAGTTCCTACGCAGGCGAGCCCTGACGGGTCCAGCGGGAGCCGGCCGGCGGTGGTCAGCCTGGCTCCCTGTTTTCTTTTAAGCTCTGCTTTGGGAGCGTTTCCCTTCTCCACTCGTGGAGCTTTTATTTATTGGTAGCTTATTGTGTAGAATTAGGAAAGCGGGTGTACTAGCTGATCTGTTTTTCCGTTGTAATTGCAATAATTGGGGGCTATCAAACATATGTCTGTCCAAAGGCAGATAAATAGCCCAAATCCAGCTCGCTCACAGAGAGTTAGCATTTAACAATAGGAATAAAATCCAAAACCACAGACCACAGAGGAAAGGCCCAGGGCTGATCAGACGCCGTTGTCCGGTGGATTTTGCCGTGCGGATTCCTCACGGAGGAAGGCTGTGCAGACGCTCTGCGTCTCTGACCCTGTGGGCCGCTGATCCCGCCTGTGTCACAGCACAGGGGAGGCGTGGCTGGAATCGGAGCCCATTCTTCCTGCACCCTCCCGCTCAGCATCCCCAGGAAGCAGGCCCCGGGTGGGTGCTGGGGCCCCGGGCTGAGCCAGTAGGCCCAGCCCTGGCTGCGCAGAGGCCCCGGGTGGGTGACACGTCACCGCACTGTCGTCTGCGGGGAGGCGCGGGTCTGTGGAGCCCCACTTCACCCTGACAGTGCTGGCTTCTGCTGAGCGCCTTGGCTTGGGCCGCGCTCCCCGAGCCGACACGGCTGCCTCGGAGGGAGTGCATGGAGGACAGGGAGCCGTGCCAGCCCTGGCCCTGCGCACCCTGTCTCACCTGCTGTGCTGTCACTCGGGTTTCCCGTCTTCAGCGTTTCCTTGATGGGAAGCCTCCTCGCACCTGTTTGCCTGCAGGGTCACACTGGCCAGCTCTGGCCCTCGAAGTCCCATTCAGCACTAACGTCTGCCCTCCTCCCGCCAGGCTGTGATCGTGGCTTTATCGAGGGCCCTTGGCATGCCCTGGCTGCTTCAGAAGGCGTTCTGGTGCTCCGGTTCTGCTTGCAGCGTTCGGCAGTGTAGGGGACGCCCTGCCGTGTGCGACTGAAATCGTTGTTTTTGTTTTTCTCCCTCAACAGATGCAGCAGCTTTTTTATGAGAATTACGAGCAGAACAAGAAGGGGTACATCAGAGACCTCCATAACAGCAAAATCCACCGAGCCATCACGCTGCACCCCAACAAGAACCCCCCCTACCAGTACAGACTGCACAGCTACCTGCTCAGCCGCAAGATCGCCGAGCTGCGCCACCGCACCATCCAGCTGCACCGGGAGGTGGTGCTGATGAGCCGCTACAGCAACACCGAGGTCCACAAGGAGGACCTGCAGCTGGGCATGCCGCCGTCCTTCATGCGCTTCCAGGCCCGCCAGCGCGAGGAGATCCTGGAGTGGGAGTTCCTGACGGGCAAGTACCTGTACTCGGCCGCCGACGGCCAGCCCCCTCGGAGAGGCATGGACTCGGCGCAGAGGGAGGCCCTGGACGACATCGTCATGCAGGTGATGGAGATGATCAACGCCAACGCCAAGACCCGCGGGCGCATCATCGACTTCAAGGAGATCCAGTACGGCTACCGGCGCGTGCACCCCACCTACGGGGCCGAGTACATCCTGGACCTGCTGCTGCTGTACAAGAAGCACAAGGGCAAGAAGATGACGGTGCCCGTGAGGAGGCACGCCTACCTGCAGCAGACCTTCAGCCGGCTGCAGTTCGTGGAGCACGAGGAGCTGGACGCCAGGGAGCTGGCCGACAAGATCAACCAGGAGTCCGGCTCCCTGTCCTTCCTCTCCAACTCCCTCAAGAGGCTCGTGCCCTTCCAGCTGCCCGGCTCGAAGGCGGAGCACAGGGAGCCCAGAGAGACCAAGATCAACATCCTGATCCCGCTGTCGGGCCGCTTCGACATGTTCGTGAGGTTCATGGGCAACTTCGAGAAGACGTGTCTCATTCCCAACCAGAACGTGAAGCTGGTGGTTCTGCTCTTCAACTCCGACTCCAACCCCGACAAGGCCAAGCAGGTGGAGCTGATGCGGGACTACCGCGCCAAGTACCCGAAGGCCGACATGCAGGTCCTGCCCGTGGCCGGCGAGTTCTCCCGCGCGCTGGCCCTGGAAGTGGGGTCCTCCCAGTTCAGCAACGAATCGCTGCTCTTCTTCTGCGACGTGGACCTCGTGTTCACCGCGGAGTTCCTGCAGCGGTGCCGCGCCAACACAGTTCTGGGCCAGCAGATCTACTTCCCGATCATCTTCAGCCAGTACGACCCAAAGATTGTTTATAACGGGAAAGTTCCCAGCGACAACCATTTTGCCTTCACGCAGAAGACCGGCTTCTGGAGGAACTACGGGTTTGGCATCACCTGTATCTATAAGGGGGACCTCGTGCGCGTGGGCGGCTTCGACGTCTCCATCCAAGGCTGGGGGCTGGAGGACGTGGACCTTTTCAACAAGGTGGTCCAGGCAGGTCTGAAGACGTTCCGGAGCCAGGAAGTCGGCGTCGTGCACGTCCACCACCCTGTCTTCTGCGACCCCAACCTGGACCCCAAACAGTACAAGATGTGCTTGGGGTCCAAAGCATCGACGTATGGGTCCACACAGCAGCTGGCCGAGATGTGGCTGGAGAAAAACGACCCGAGCTACAGTAAAAGCAGCAATAACAGCGGCTCTTGGAGGACAGCCTGACGGCCGCTCTGCGGGAGGGCGTTTTAATTATCTAATTTATTTTTCAGACGTTTTTGTATGATCAGTTTTTGAAGTCCATACAAGGATATATTTTACAAGTGTTTTTCTTACATAGGACTCCTTTATGATTGAGCTTTTGGAACAAAACAATGTGATCAGTGTTTGCCTTTGAACACGTCTTCTTGCTGAACGTTACGTAGCCGCCTGCTTAACCCTGACTTGAAGTGCACCTGCTGAGCGAAACTGGGTTTTGTTTCTGTTTTTGTTTTACACTTCCTTTTCAGCCTCCTCGCTACTGGTCGATGGCAGAAAACGTGACCATTCCTGCAGAGTATTATCGCAACACGACACTGTAACTCGCAAATGTTCTGTTGTGACTTAAAATTGCACAGATTCTACCTTTTGTGTTTTTTTGTTTTTCTGTTTTTTGATTTTTTTTTTTTACAGCAGTTTTGTTTTGTTTTCTTAAAGCCATCTCGTGTTGCAGTCGTGAGATGAGGAAATGCGACTGTGGCTGTGCCGCCGTCTCCAGGAGAGCTTTGCCAGAATCCGGTGTCCGCGGGAGCGCAGCGGGCACAGTGGCCGGCGGCCCTGCCGGCTGCCACGAGCCCAGCGTGCGGCTTCAAGAAGGATTTGGTGGTTTTTTTCCCTTCTTCCTGACCCTTCTGTGTAAAGGGTTAAAATATTAATATTTAGGATGACAGAGAAGAATTATTGTAATAAACCTAACTTACGCAAGCTTAAAAAGAAGCCCTAATGAACATGTGGGGAAATGTCCGGCTTTGTTCACTGCATCCTGTCTGCACCTGACGGTGGCGATGGTTCCACTCTCCATGACTGTTTTGTTGTCTCCTTTGTCTCTCCGATACCTTTAATTTATTTAATACCCGTGGGCTGGAGCTCCGCCTTGCCGAGTGTCTGTTAGTCCGTAGTATTTATGTGCCGGCGGGTGGGCGGCGCGTCTTACGGCGTAAACCCATCTCCGGAGCCTCCCTCCCGCGCTCTGGCCTTCCTCGCTGTTCCACTAAACGTGAAGTGTTCTTCGACAATTTTGGTGCTCACGTGTTTCGGGGACAAAAGTGAAACGACTCTGTCATCGCACCGGAAAGCTCGTTTGTTTGACACTCACAGATCAAATGTGCCTTAATAAATTTCTGTTTTTCACATAGGTTCCAAACGGTGATCGGCTTGCCATTTTAATACACACCATTGGAGATCCGCTTATTTGTACATAGCCACTTGCTCATTGGGACGAATAAACCAGTGAACAGTATTTTTCTGTGGTACTTTGAAGAGCCGTCTTGTCTCCTTAGTCCTTACTCGCTCTGAGCCGCAGACGCGTGTTACACGCGCAAGCGCAGGTTCACGGAGCTGGCGGGGCGGGGCGGGGCGGGCAGCCTGTGGCTTCCTCCTGTGTCCGGGTGAACTGGTCCTCGTTTGCTCCGCCTCAGTTTGCGGGCTCCGTGTTCCCTGCAGCAGAGGGCTGCAGACCAGCACCAGGCCCCGTCCCGCTGCCCGGGCACCGAGACGCCAGCATTCGGCAAGCGCCTCTCGTGACGCTCTTGGGGCCATGTGGTCTAGAGGAGGAGTTGCACGCAGCTGCTGTGTATGTAACCCAGGAGTCCAGAACAGCGAGACCTTGGATGCCGAGGTCGTCAGGTTTGGGGGACAGAAACCGCACCCCTGGGATGGGTGATGAGGGCCCGGTGACGTCACGCTCACGGTGGAGGGGGGACAGCCCTCCTGCACCCCTGGGATGGGTGATGAGGGCCCGGTGACGTCACGCTCACAGAGGGGATGGCCCTCCTGCAGCCCGATGGTTAGGGCCCAGTGACGTCACGCTCACGGAGGGAGGACGGCCCTCCTGTAGCCCGATGGTTAGGGCCCAGTGACGTCACGCTCACGGAAGGAACGGCCCTCACACAGCCCGATGGTTAGGGCCCAGTGACGTCACGCTCACAGAGGGGATGGCCCTCCTGCAGCCCTATGGTTAGGGCCCAGTGACGTCACACGGAGGGGACGGTCCTCCTGCAGCCCGATGGTTAGGGCCCAGTGACGTCATGCTCACAGAGGGAACAGCCCCCACGCAGCCCAATTGCCGTTTACTTGGTGGGAGTCTTGAGTTCTTTCTTGGTAGAAAGCAGCAGGGGCGTCGGGCACAAGGTATATCCAGTTACTGTCTCGCCAGCCAGGGATCCGGGATGGGGTGTGTCCTGGGGACGCTGGTCAGCTCAGCGGTCACTGCCCTGTGCCTGCTCTCGCTGATGTCACTGTTGGCACCTGTGGAGACGTGGCCTCCCACCCGGGCTGTGTCTGCAGGAATGGCCCGCCCCCCGCCACGCCGAGCCTGGCAGCTGCTTGTTGGCCTATGGGTTCCACTCTTCCCAGTGGCGTTGTGGTCGCTCCGTGTCCTCACTCTGGCCACAACTGGGACTCAGTCCCTCTGGCTCCCGAGCCTGAGCCCCGTCCCCTCCCCCTCATCTGTTGTCCCCGCTCGGCAGGGCGCCTCCGCCACACACCTCTGCCATGTCACACACTCGCCCTCTGGCCAGATCTCTTCTCCTGGACGCCACCCTGGACTCTGTGTACGTGCGGTCATTCGGATGCAATCCTGGGGCCGTGTGGGGGTGTCTTCCTCACGAGAGCCCTGGAGGGCAGGCCTGGGTCTCCGGGGTCTCCTGGGTCTCCTGGGTCTCCGGGGTCTGGTTCCCAGCAGGCCCCTGGCTGTCGGGAGCAGGAGTGCTTACACCGCTGGGTGCTGTCCTCACTTGTGTCCCTCCTGAGGGAATTCCCCCAGCCTCCCATGCAGTCCACGGCCATCGGGCGGGCGAAGACCTGTGGCCCCAGCTCCAGGCCTGGAACAAGTCCTCTCTTGCCCTTAAGTTCAGACAGCTCTGTCCCTCCGCTTCGTGTATCTGCTGCTTCCTGCTTTGTTTCTCCTGCCTTTTAGTACAGATGTTAAAAGACAGTGGCTTGGCCCACAATCCCACACACCAGGAAACCTGTTCGCCGCATTTCAGCGTTAGGACTTGATTGTGACTGTGACTGAAAAGCGGGGAGCAGCTCACCCCGCACGAGGGGGACCGAGGAAGCCTGCGGGGTCGGAGCCCGTGCCTTCCCCGCCCCTCAGCGCCTCTGCCAGGCCCCAGCCATCGAGGGCTCAGGGCGGCTCAGCCACCTTCCCACCCAGTCTGACCACAGCCTGTTTCACAAAAGCCCCCAGATCTGGGCCGCGCCTCAGCCCGGGGTGGACATGCGAGTCCCTTTCCTGGATGGCGGATGCGGTGAACACGCCCTCACCCCCTGCAGGCCCGGGACGCTCCCTCGCCATGAGTCCGGCTGTTGCCTCACGCTGAGGGAAACACAGTTCACCTTTTTCCTGTGCCATTAGCATTTTGAGGGGGGAGGGAGAGAGGGAGAGAGGCCTTCCATGCACTGGGTCACTCCCCAGATGGCTGCAACGTCTGGGGCTGGGCCAGGCCGGAACCAGAAGCCAGGAGCTCCTCCGGGTCTCCCACGTGGGGGCAGGGATCCAAGCGCTTGGGCTTCTACTGCTTTCCCAGACACATCAGCAGGGAGCTGGATCCGAAGAGAAGCAGCCGGGTCTCAAACTGGCACCCGTATGGGATGCTGGCATTGCAGACAGTGGCTTAACCCACTGTGCCAGCCCCTTCCTGTGCTCACCTGGGCACCGGGGTCTCCTGTCACCTGCTGTTTGTTGCTCCACGATCAGGGGTCATGTGCGTTCCAGTGAGTCCAAGTCACCCCACCTCCCTCAAGGACAGCACGTGGCTCAGAGGGCGTGGCAGGCTTCCTGCTGCTGGGGGCTGTGTGGAGACCCCGCCTCCAGGTGGGCAGGGCCCCTGCAGGGCTGTGGCCACCCGCGGAGGTCCCTGCCCATGCCCTGCGGGTGAGGCTGCCCCCTGCCCTGTAATCTGCCTCCAGCAGCTTGTGCTTCCAGCCAGCAGCCAGCTGCGGGGCGTGCGGCTGAGGTGGCCGTACAGGGCTGCCACCTGCCTCCAGGGGCCCCACAGCGCTTTCTCGGCCTGCTGTCCAGTCACCTCCTGTCCTGCCCTGGGAGTCCTCGCCCCACACCTGTTGAAGCAGTGACTGTCCAGGGCATGTGCAGTGATGGAGTTGCGGCAGCTCCCCGCGTGGGCTCCTGCACGCGTCTCTGTGCCACAGCATTTTGTGTGGTCTTGTGTAGCGGTGAGGGGTGTAAATCTGCAGCCAGGAGCCCCAGGGCCCACCGGGCAGGGCCAGGGCCTACCGGGCAGGGCCAGAGCCCACCGGGCAGGGTCCGGGGCTTTGGTGACCCGCGGCCACTCCCTACCCATTGTCAGGGGTTTTGTAGTGGGTCGCATTTACCGTAAACTTAGTTATCCGGCAGGGGTAAAGGTCTTTGTCTCCTATTAATACAGACAGAGGTGAGGTTTTGTCCTTGAAAGACCATTCCGGCTGCACTTAATGGAAAGAGGAGTCCGTTACACCTGACTGCCTATTTTTAATGAGAAGATGTAGAAAGAAATTGATCGAATCACCTAATAGTGCAAAGTAGGCCTGCTGGGGAGTCGAGGGAAAAGAAGCTGGCCTGGCTGTGATGACTTGGTCTCCGTGACGCAGACCCACGAGAGGCGAAGTCGGTGGGCTCCTGAGCCGCCCTTCTGATTTGTCACGACTTAGCACCCGGGGCGCAGCGGGCTAAGCTGTGGCCTGCAGTGACCTGCGGTGCTGACACCCCGGATGTATGGAAGCACTGGTTTCAGCCCCAGCTGCTCCGCTTCCAATCCAGCTTCCTGCTAACCCGCTTGTTGAAGCCGCAGAGAGAGGATGGCCCAAGTGCTTGGGCCCCTGCGCCCGCGTGGGGAGGCCCGGATGGAGTTCCTGGCTCCTGGCTTTGGTCTGGCGCCTGCAGCTGTTTGGGGGAGTGAACCTGCGTGTAAAAAAGTCTCTCTCTCTCTCACTCTGCATTTCAAATACATAAATCTTTTTTTTTTTTTTTTTGACAGGCAGAGTGGACAGTGAAAGAGAGAGAGACAGAGAGAGAGGTCTTCCTTTTGCCGTTGGTTCACCCTCCAATGGCCACCGCGGCCAGTGCGCTGCGGCCGGTACACCGCGCTGATCCGATGGCAGGAGGCAGGTACTTCTCCTGGTCTCCCATGGGGTGCAGGGCCCAAGCACTTGGGCCATCCTCCACTGCACTCCCTGGCCACAGCAGAGAGCTGGCCTGGAAGAGGGGCAACCGGGACAGAATCCGGCGCCCCGACCGGGACTAGAACCCGGTGTGCCGGTGCCGCAAGGCGGAAGATTAGCCTAGTGAGCTGCGGCGCCAGCTTCAAATACATAAATCTGTTAAATAAACAAAAAGTCACTGGGGGCATCCCAGCTTCTCCGGGAGAAGAAAGGAAGCCGTGCCAGGCCGGGGAAGGCTGAGTTCTGAGTGAGGGGTGGCGGCGGCATCTTGCCCCAGCCAGGGTCGGGAGCTGCCAGCGCAGCCCAGCGCAGCCCGGGGGAACCCTTCCTGACCTCACAGGAGAGTTGATCGCCATCAGTGCCATGAAGGGAGCATTTTGGGTTCCTGAATGAATGCAGTCCTCCCACTGTAAGTGACAGGGTAACCACACCACTCTAACACCTGGCGAGGGTCCTGTGCCAATACTGTGCCGCTGTAGGCACGGGACTGGAGCGTCCACAGGTTTTGTCATCCACGGCGGCTCCTAGAGCTGGCAGTGGCCAGTGACACCAAGGGACGACTGTGTGGGAGATGGAGAAGAAAGACCCACAATGCCTTCCCCTGCGGCCAGTCTGCTGCCACCCTGGCCGATTCCTACAGGGGCCGCGGCACAAATTTGTAGGTGGATGGTGCAAAGCCACTTGGCGTCTTGCGTTTCTTCCCCTTCCTGGTAAAAGGCGTTGTGAGACGTGTAAGACCACCCCTGCCGGCTGCCTGCTCCGTGAGGACCGAGCCTCCTCTCCCACCCCCAGCCCGTCCTGAAGGACACCTCAGGCAGCTGCCCATGAGCAGGGCCCGGCTCAGGCTTTGGGCCATCTGGTAGACTTCCAGAGTCACCTTTCCACTTGGGGTTTGGCCTTTTCTACATGAGAAGTCGTCTGGTGTTTTATTTGGTGGACACTGACATTTCGTAACCCCCAGCCGTTCTAATAAACCCTGTTAAAAATACACCCTTATAAAAATGAGCGTGAGCAGTGCATGGCTTTCTAGCCGTGCTGCTGGGACACAGCACGCGGTTTTCCCCGCCACCTCCCCGGGGGCCAGCTCCGCGGCTGCAAACCTTGAGTCACGACAAAGTGAGGAAGAGGGCAGACAGACGTGCCGATGACTCAGGGTGCGCGAAGAGGCGAGTTCCAGACAGACGGCCTCTGGAGCACTGAGGTGCACGCCGCTCCCAGGCCAGCGTCGCAGGGCAGCCTGGAAGTGGCCGGCTCCAGATAAGAGCGGCTCCTTCCAGCCTGGGCGAGAGGGGGCCGCTGGGGGCAACGGCGTCGCTCCGCACAGCCAGGAGGGGGTTCTGGTGGGAAAAGACGTGTGCGTCTGCACACAGATGGGAATGGGATTTGGTACAAAAGACGAAGCCACTGACCGCACGCGTGGGCTCCAGGCGGGCCCGGTGCGGTGTGTGATGAGCTGGCTTTCACGTTGCTTGGGAGGCTTGGTGCCGGTCCCAAGTGTTTGGCTGTGGGTGGGTTTGGGGACTCTGTTACAAGAGGAGCAGGTGATCATGGGAAGGTGGTGCATTTGATGGCAGGAAGGGGCGAGGGGAGGCCCTGTCCTGTGTGTGGGAGCTGTGTCCACGGAGCCGCTGGGTCACGAGCGGTTTGCGACAGGATTCACGAGCCTTCCAGCAAACCCCAGCCAGGCCCGGGTTCCCCGCAGCTCGTCAGCGCTGTCGCTGTCTGGGCCACGTCCTCGGGAGGAGGTGACACGAATGTTCCGTCAGCTGGGCGGACTACAAGGCCCTGTCCAGCCCCAGCTGGTTTCCCGTGGGTGCGCCAGCAGTTGCTGGACAGCCTGGCCGCTCTGCCTGCCCAGAGCCTGGCTCCCTGTGGCCAGGTCTGTCCCAGAGCAAAGACACTGGCTTCCACCTCCTGCCAGATTCGGAACCTCCCTGTAGCTAATGGCCCTGAACTAATGACCTGGGGCGCCACTTGTCCACTCAGCCCTGGCGGAGGGCCAGCTGCTGTGGCCTTTCCCTGCCAGTCCCTGCTGCCACAGCCAGCCGCCCCCGGGGCGTTGGGGGCGGTGAGTGTGTCACGGCATGGCTGCGTTCCACCCCGGTGCCTCGTCCCCAAGTCTCCACTGCCCTCGTGTCCTGGCTGCTTGCTTCAAGTGAGCAGGAAAGTGCCCTAAGCCACAAGACTGGGGCCACGCAGGCATCTCAGGGCTGGCAGGAACACGCGCCAGGTGTCCTCCAGTGGCTCGTCTCTGTGAAGACGGTGCTCTGCAAACCCAGTCTGCTCGCAGACGGTGCCCTAAGGGAGCGCAGCTGCTACTGGGAACGAGACATCGTGGTGCTGGGGTTCTGAGCCGGCCGCAGGTACCTGTTACTGCTAGTTCAGGCGCTCTGCCCGGCTGCGGCTCCCTGGGCGGGCCCTACCTGCAGGTGCCAGGCAGCCGCCGGGTTTCCTGTGTGCAGATTGTCCGTCCACCTGGCTGGGCGGCTCAGGACAGTTAACTCCAGTGGCCATCCCAGAGCGGCAGCTGCTGGGGCTTGGGGACCCAAGGAGGGACAGGGAATTTCCCGGCCTGTGAATGTCCCCACGTTGTGTCCCATTTAAAACCCCAAGCTGTGGTTATGTAAACCCAGGAAGTCTGGGACGAAGGGCTGGGAATAAAGATCCCCAGCCCCGGGGCTGCCTGTGGCTGGCGGGCTCGGCGCCATGGCAGCAGAAAGGACTCAGAACCCAGGCCGGCTGAGTCGGTGGTGGGCGGAGCCAGCCGGGACTGGCGCACAGAGCCTGGCCCGGAGATCGAACTCGGTGACATCAGGCTGCTGACCCGAAATTGGCAGAGGGGCGGTATTTACACCGCAGGAAATGGCAAAGTCTTCAAAGTAGGCTTTCTCCAAGGCGGGTTCACCGGCACAGCCCTGGTTCTGCTCAGCTGCCCAGATGCCGGCCGGGCGCCGCGCCAGCCAGCCTGCAGCTGCGTGGCTGTGGGCGAACAACTCTCGCGTGCAGGAGTGGGGCTCGCTCCTCTGTGAAATGGGCACAGGTACCCTCATGCCCGAGACTGATGAGCCCTCTGCCATGCCTCCATTTGAGTGATGGTGTCACTCGCCGCTGTGCCGCCGCAGCCCGCAATGCCGGCTGCTCACAACTGCAAACCCACATGCGGTGAGTCATCAGACCCCACGGATCCCTCGTAGCTAACGTCCAGGGTCGGCCCCTCCTCCTACCCCGTCACCCGTCAAGAAAGCCGCACCATCAGGGCCACGTCCTGCCCGCTTCCTGCCTCTCCGCTGAGCCTCTTCCTTAAAAAGCAAAAACATCTGCCCAGTCCCACTGCTCAGACGCTGGTTCAAGCCCAGGCTTCCTGCCTGGCTGGCCGCCCTCCGCCTCTGCCTGCCCAGCCTCCCGCCTCTGCCACCTCCTCGGCACACCCTCTCCCGGCCTGAGGAGGAGACCAGGAAGGCCCTGGCAGACAGAGATCTGCCCGTGTGTGCTGAGCCTGGAAGAGCCCCTGGCGCCCTGGGCACAGCCCCAGCGGGGGCAGCCACCGTTCCACTCACGCCCGCCCTCTGGGCATCTCAGCAGCATCAAGGGTCGGCAGCCCCTCCCCCAGCCCAGCCCCTTCCTCTCCTGCTGCAGGTTCCGGGTCTCCACGGGGACTTTGTGTTTCCGCCTGCCAGGTCCCCGGCTGCCACACCAGCCATGCCAAGGCTGTCTCATCTTCGTGCCCCTCCGGGGGGCTGGTAGCTCAGGGTGTGCGGCCAGTGGGGGATTAGAGCTCAGTTGGAAGGCCTTGATAGACAGTTCGGGACGTCCGGTTTTTGGGTGAGAACTGTCAAATGGTTCAGTGTGAGAACAAGCATCTTGCTCCACAGACGGGAGCGCCTTCCTCTGGGACCCCGAAGTTCACCTTTAGGAAGCAGTTCTGGGTGCCAGGCACCTCGCACGGGTGCCTCCGTTCACCGCCCGGCCCCTCGCGCGGGTGCCTCCATTCACCGCCGGGCCCCTCGCGCGGGTGCCTCCGTTCACTGCGGCTCAGTCTCTGCGGATGCGTGTCCTTGACCTCGGTTCACCGTCAAGGGGAGGAAGCCCCTTGGGTGAGCTTGGGTGACACAGCCGAAGTCACAGGCTGATAAATTACAGATCAGAAATCCACACCAGATCGACCTTGTCTCAGAGTGGGGGGTTGGGGAGCACAGTGCGTGTCAGGAGCAGGGGCTGGGGGAACACTGTGCAGGGGGGGCAGGGGGAACATGGTGCATGTAGGGGTGAGGGGAACACGGTGCATGTGCGTGGAGGGCGGGGGAGCACAGTACCTGTGCGTGGGGGGCAGGGAGGAGCACAGTGCATGTGGGGGTGGGGGGAACATGGTGCATGTGCATGGAGGGCAGAGGGAGCACGGTATGTGTGGGGTTGGGGGGAGCATGGTGCATGTGCATGGTGGGGAGCACAGTATCTGTGCATGGGGGCAGGGAGGAGCACAGTGCATGTGGGAGTGGGGGGATGATGGTACTTGTGCATGGGGGGCAGAGGGAGCACGGCATGTGTGGGGGTGGGGGGAGCATGGTGCATGTGGGGGGGCTAGGGGAGCACAGTGCGTGGGGGAGCACAGTGCATGTGCCTAGGGGTTGGGGGGAGCACAGTGCATGTGCCTAGGGGTTGGGGGGAGCACAGAACATGTGCGTGTGGGGGTGGGGGATGATGGTACTTGTTCATGGGGGGCAGGGGGAGCATGGTAAGTGTGGGAGTGGGGGGAGCACGGTGCGTGTGCATAGGGGGAGCTCAGCCGTGAGCCAGTGACGTCTCGCAGAGGGCGGGGCAGTGGCAGTGGCAGGCCTGTGTCACGGGCGGGGTGTCTTCAGAACTGTAGGAGAACCCAAGCACCCGGGCACTCGGCCTGTCTTTGAAACTTGTCTGTGCCTTTTTTTTTTTTTTTATTTGGAAGTCAGAGTAACACAGAGAGAGAAGGAGAGGCAGAGAAAGAGAGAGCTCCTCCATCCACTGGTTCACTCCTCAGATGGCTGCGATGGCTGGAGCTGTGCCGATCCAAAACCAGGAGCCAGGAGTTTCCTCCACGTCTCCCACGTGGGTGCAGGGGCCCAAGGACTTGGGCCATCCTCCACTGCTTTCCCAGGCCATAGCAGAGAGCTAGATGGGAAGAGGAGCAGCTGGGACCCGAACCAGCGCCCATATGGGATGCCGGCACTGCAGGCGGTGGCTTTACCCGCTACGCCACTGCGCCGGCCCCTGAGAACATGATTTTTCAAAACACGCAGTACTCAGAAGGCTCCAGCTCCAGGGTGGCGGAGTAGCTGGTGTCGGGCTCAGCCTCGCACAGATGGCGACCACATGGACCCAGTGACAGCTGTAGCACACACTGGCAGCACTGGTGAAGGGCCCGGAGCATAACCAGGGTCAGGCAGAACTGGGGGAACTGGACTCGTGGGAGGATGGCACTGCATCGGGGAGTCTGCCCTTTCCCCGGGGTGGGGGTGGGGGTGGGGGGCTCAGTGCTCAGGGAGCCCCGTGCTGCTGGCTTCGGGTGTGCGCTGTCCCGGGTGGGGCTGCGAGCTCTCCCAGCAGCTGGAAGTGAACGGTGCCTGAGGCTGCCGCTCGCCAGGTGCACACTAACCCCAGCCCAGTCTCCACTGGCTCCCTGCCGAGTTCGTGTCTGGGAAACTCTAAGGGAGCCAGCAGGGAGGGCGGGGGCTGGGAAAAGCTCCTCAGAGTCCCGGATGCTCCGGCGGCGGAGCCAGGGCCGGCGGGTTTGGCGGTGGAGACCCACTCACCTTAGGGAGGCTTCACAGACACCTTGGGATCTCCGTGGATACCCCGACCGGGCCTTCTGTTAGGAGCAGAGACTTGTCACCTATTCAAGTTCAAGGCCGAAACCAAAAGCGAAGCTCCACAAAGGACTACAGAAAAAAAAAACAGAGCCTGGTGCGCGGTATCCCTCTCGGTCAAGACCTCCTTGGCGCCCTAGACAGGGTTTTGGTCACAGCTCCAGCCCCTGGCTGGGGCTTCGCTGCCCCACGTCCTGTGGGCTGCAGCACCTGCCCGGAGCTTCCTGTGTGGGTCCACCGTGGCCCGCCTGCCACGTGAGACTCTTAACCTTCGCCAAGTGGACATGTGAGGAAGTGAGACCTGTAGTGCAGAGAGAAACCCAGCGATAGAAGCAGACCCTGAGCTGAACTCACAGCAGCTACGGGGCTGGCGTTGTGGCGTAGCAGGTAAAGCCACCACCTGCAGTGCCAACATCCCATATGGGCACTGGTTCAAGTCCTGGCTGCTCCACTTCCAATCCAGCTCTCTGCTATGGCCTGGGAAAGCAGTAGAAGATGTCCCAAGACCTTGGGCTCCTGTTCCCACATGGGAGACCTGGAAGAAGCTCCTGGCTCCTGGCTTCAGATTAGTGTAGTTCTAGCCATTGCAGCTAATTGGGTAGTGAACCAGCAGATGGAAGACCTCTCTCTCTCTCTCTCTCTCTCTCTCTCTGTAACTCTGCCTTTTAAATAAATAAATATTTAACAAAAAATATTCGATAAAGAGATAACACCAATGCTGCAGAGACCCTGCTAGGAAATGGAGGAGTGACTACATCTCGAATGTTCGGAAGGCTGGTTTCACTCCAATAATTGACAAAAACAGCCCAGGAAAAGATCCCCATCTTTTAGGAGCACAGACAGAAAACCCTCTACAACACAGGAGCTGTGGGGTCCAGCAGCTTGTGGGGCCTGTGGCAGGAATGTGGGGTGGCCACACCCTTCAAACACGAGTCAGGATTCATCACGTTAACAGAGAGGAAGCCACAGGCTCATCCCAGCTATGCCGGAAGAGCGGGTGATGAAACCCGCCCCTCCCCCACGCTGTCAGCTCCTCCCCCCTCCCCGGCGCCAGGCAGGGAGTCCGTCCCCGCCATTTACCCCTTCCGTGGCCAGCAGGTGACCTGCCAATGGCAAGTAACTGCTCACCCGTCCCGACACTGGGAGCCGGGCGGTGGCTCCTGCCCTTGCTTCGCCGGGCCGAGGCCTGTCCTTGCGCAGGCTGCAGGGGCCCTGTGCCATGTTCATTTGCCGCCTTCTGGGCCTGCCAGGCACACCGGCGCGTGTGGAGTCTGGCTGATGTCCCTGCAGCTCCCAAGACCCCCCCAGCACCCCAGGAGGGCGCCAGGCGCGGGAAGCCCAGTGCATCGCTGTCATCTTCCCGTGCGAGCCTTTATCTCATGTTACGGCCGCCACGCACTAGCTGACTTCCCTGTCTTGTCTCGGATGTGTGGCTTTCCCACCTGTATCCACAGTGACCATCGTGCCTTGCGGGGACCGGCTCTGAGATCACTGGCGTCTCTTAGCCGGCGGCCTCAGGGAGGGAGCAACGGGCAATGAGGGGGAGTGTGCTTTGCTCTGGAACAAAACCTGGGACAGGCAGGCAGGTGCACGCGGCAGCCTGGAGAGCCGAGACACCTGTGTCTGTGGGTACCAAGTGTGACAGGTGGCGTCCTGGTGTGTGGCAGGGTCAGCAGGTGGTGCTGGGACAATTGTAATGACCCCCACCTTACACCAGCTACAGAAGTAGCTACACGGGGTTGGCGCTGTGGCACAGTGGGTTCTGTTACTGCCTGCCCGTGACACTGACATCCTATATGGGTGTCAGTTCATGCCCCAGATGCTCCACTTCCGATCCAGCTCTCTGCTATGGCCTGGGAAAGCAGCAGAGGATGGCCCAAGTGCTCAGGCCCCTGTACCCATGTGGGAGGCCTGGAAGAAGCCCCTGGCTCCTGGCTTCAGTCTGGCCCAACCCTGGCTGTTGTGGCCATTTGGGGAGTGAACCAGTGGATGGAAGACCTCTCTCTATTTCTCTCTGCTTTCAAATGAATAAAGAAATCTCTTCTTTTAATTAGTTATAGGGGGCTAGTGTTGTGACACACCAAGTTAAGCTGCCACCTGCAATGCTGGCATCCCATATGGGCGCTGGGTCCAGTCCTGGCTGCTCACTTCTGATCCCGCTCCCTGTTCATGCACCTGAGAAAGCAGTGCATGATGCTCCAAGAACTTAGGCCCCCGCCACCCACCTGGGAGAGCCGGATGAAGCTTCTGGATCCCAGCTTTAGCCTGGCCCAGCTCTGGCCATTGTGGCCATTTGGGGAGTGACCAAGTGGCTGGAAGATTCTCTCTCTCTCCCTCTCCTCTCTCCTCTCTCTCCCCCACCCCACCAGTTCTGCCTTTCAAGTGAATACATCTTTAAAAAAACAAGTACAGGTGGGTGAGGGATCTGTGACGGTGAGGCGATGAAGCTTGCAGGCAGGAAGGTGCACAGTAGATACCTTCTCAACTCTGGGATAAGGAAAGGTTTCTTAAGCCAAACTCCAAACACCTGCTAATCACAAAGGAACAGACCAATACCTGTGTGTTCAGATGGGCCCCAGCTTAGGATTTTTCAACTTTACAGTGTGATTATTAGGGGCATTAAAAATGCATTTGAGGCCGGCGCTGCGGCTCACTAGGCTAATCCTCTGCCTAGCGGCACCAGCACACCAGGTTCTAGTCCCGGTTGGGGCGCCGGATTCTGTCCCGGTTGCTCCTCTTCCAGGCCAGCTCTCTGCTGTGGCCAGGGAGTGCAGTGGAGGATGGCCCAAGTGCTTGGGCCCTGCACCCCATGGGAGACCAGGAGGAAGCACCTGGCTCCTGGCTTCAGATCAGCGCAGTGCGCCGGCCGCAGCAGCCATTGGAGGGTGAACCAACGGCAAAGGAAGGCCTTTCTCTCTGTCTCTCTGTCTCTCACTGTCCACTCTGCCTGTCAAAAAATTTTAAAAAATAATGCATTTGAAAACAATATCTTCCTACTTTGATTATATTTTTTGAGAGGCTGAGAGACAGACAGACAAGAGCTCCCATCCACGGGGCCACTCCCCTACCTGGCTACAATGGCCAAGGGGGAGCCAGAGGCAGACCTGGACGCCAGGAGCATGATGCAGGCCTCTCTCGTGGGTAGGGGGAGCCGTTACCTGAGCCATCACCACCACCTCCCGCACTGGCGGGAAGCTGGAGCCAGGGGTCAAACCCAGCTCCTCCAGTGTGGCTGCAGCTGTCTCACCTGCTGGTCGGAACACCTGCTCTGACCTCACTATTTCCTCCCTAACGCGGCTGCGTCAGGATGTGACCTCGCTCTCTACATCAGAAGACAGCATACAGGAAGAAAAACAAGGCAGAGGTTGGGGGAAGTATTCGCCACGTGTGTAACTGACAAAGGTTTTACATTAAGAACGTGTAAAGCACTGGGAGCCATTAAGAGGAAGCCAATAAGAACAGCGCAGAAGCGGGGGACGTCTGGGCGCCGGTTCAAGTCCCGGCTGCGGCTGTTCCACTTCTGGTCCAGCTTCCTGTGGATGGCCTGGGAAAGCAGCAGAGGATGGCCCCGATGTGGGAGACCTGGAAGAGGCCCACCCCCCACCACCATCAAGACCCTTCTTCCTTGTGGTGGAGGAGAGCCCCCTGCTCCGTCCCCTGCCCTCTCCCACTCTCTGGCCCAGTGCTGTGCCACCTGGCTGCAGCCAGTCTCTGGGGCTTGAGGTTTCGGCACCTCCTTAGCGTTGGGACAGCTGGACTGGGGCCTTGGAAAGCATCCTCAGAGCGGAGAGAGAGGCCTGGCGAGGACTGGCCTCAGAGCTGGGACACGCCCCTGTCCTGCTCCTCCGGGGCCGGGCAGTGTCCCAGCCAGAGCAGGCCCTGTGCTCTGGCGGTCATCTGCGGCCGCTGGACGGGCAGAGCCCGGGGGCTCCCAGGAGGTGTCCTGTTTCCCTCCCTGCAGGTGCTGCCTTTGTCCCTGCTGCTCCCTCTGGCCTGGCCTCTGGCCGGTTTCCTCCTGCAGAAGAAGTTCGTCTTTGTATCTGTAGCTGGTCTGCCACAGGACACCTGGGTCCCCGCCCCGGGCTCTGGGGAGCAGGCAGGAAGTAGGAGACGTCCCCTCTCGCTCAGGGGGCTGCTGGTAGCTGGAAATGGCCCCGAGGCCGGCGGGCTCAGCACCTGCCTCAGAGGTCGTGCACCCTGTGCCTCCCACGAGCAGCCCCCTCCCTTCCCCCCTTCCCGTCTTAGCCACACGCTCAGAAACCTTGGAGAACCACGGGCTCACCCTGCCGCAAGCCCACTCAGGAACCTCGCGTGGCTCCCGCTTGCCTGCAGCGCCGCCTCTCACACCGCGGCTCCTGCACACGGTGGCACCCGGCCCAGGGGGCTCAGGCTGCTTCAGGTTGTGGCGGACTCAGAATTCTGTCCCTTTTGGAGACTGGGTAACATTCCATCGCGTGGACGTTTTGCTCAGCCACTCACTCGCATGGCTTCCGCCCGTGGACACCTGCGTGGCTTCCACCCGTGGACATTCGTGTGGCTTCGGCCTGTGGACACTTGCGTGGCTTCTGCCCGTGGGATAGTGTGAGTGAGATTGCTGTGAGCGTGGGTGCACAGAGACCTCTCTGGGACGCTGCTGCCAGCGGTCTGGGCTGTGTCCCCAGACGTGGGATTGCTGGATCTTCTGGTAACTCTGTTTTGACTTCTTTGAGGAACAAGTGCTGTTTCTCACGGTGATTGTAAGCATTTCTGCCGAGGCTGTGCACACCCCGGCTCTCCTCGTCCTCTGCCACACTTGTTATTTTAATTTATTTTTTAAAAATTTGTTATTTAAACAAATAATAAATAACTTTTTATTTAATTTATTTTTTTTTAATTTATTTGGAAGGCAGAAAGACAGAGAGATCAATCTTCCATCTGCAGGTTCATTCCCCTAATGCCCGCCACAGTCCAGAATGGGCCAGGCTGAAGCCAGGGGCCTAGAACTCAGCCCAGGTCTCCAGGAAGGCAGCAGGCAGCCAAGCACTTGGGACACCACCTGCTGCTTCCCAGGGGGTGTGTTCGCAGGAGGCTGGGATCAGCGACAGATCTGGGACTTGAACCTGGGCGCTCCAGTGTGGGACGCAGGTGTTCAAGTGGCAGCTTAACCACTCTGCCAGATGCCCACCCGTCCCCACCCTGCCCCCCTTAAATGAGGGCCTTTGATGGAAGGCAAAGAGAGAGGCCAATGCTGGAGGGGAGGAGCCCGGGGGGCTCCCCAGGCGGTCTGTGGGGTGGCGCCCACCCACTGCACGCCATCCCTGCCTCTCCCTGCAGGAGTGCTTTGAGCCAGCAGCCGCTCCCCCATCACCCCTGCTTCTCCCAGCCTCGCGGATGCCATGGCTGCAGCCCCCACTGTCGTAGCCGCAGATGGCTCTAGGCAGGGGCTGCCCTCCTCCACCTGCACAGGGGGTTCTGCTGGGAGCTGTCCCGGACGCAGCCACGTCAGTGCCTGTGACCCCGGCTTGCTCCTCGCTGGCGCCCCCCGCCAAGGGGTGGATGCAGCTGTATCTGGAAGCAGCTCACCCCACCACGGGGGTCAGGGGTCGGCCCACGGCGTGGGCGTGTGACCCCAGCCAACCAGACCCTGACACTGCTCTGCAGAAATGTGTCTTTGTGCCTGGCCTGCCCAGCTGGTCTGAGATCAGCCCGGGCTGTGGTGGCCTCTTCCTCCACGCCTGGGTTCCTGGATGCAGCTGTACCTGGAGGCGGCGCCCCCTGGCTGCGGCAGCTGCATGAGCCGGCAGACTCACTGCCTCTGCTGCTGCCTGCTCTGACTGGGGTTTCTGTCGCTGGCAACGTGATTCAGGCGCCCCTTCCCGCCTTTCCACACTTCACGGATACCCAGGGTTCGGCTCTTAGGGTTTTAGGGTTCCAAGAAGGCGGGGAGGCGGCTAGCTCCGTAGAAGCGCCTGCACACAGGGAACCTCCGGCCGTTTTCCACTAGGACTGACGAGGCTGTGCAAGTGCGGGAGAGTCGGAGGAGGCTGCGGCTGAGCCGAATGACCTCAAAGGTTGTGGAGGAGGCCGTGAGGGGCAGCTGTGGGCGGGAGCTGCCCACGTGGGCGGGAGTAGGGGCGAGCCATGGTCAACCACGGACGGGGAGGGAGAGAGATGGGCGTCCTCGAAGGTGCGTGGCCTTGGGTTCGCCTGCATCCTGGAGTTCAGCGCCACTGTGTTAGGTTTTAGGGTTCGAAGAAGACGAGGAGGCCACTGGTTAGGGGGGACAGCAAGGTGGGGGGGAAAGCGAGTGGGAGCTGGGGTCAAGCCAGGCTTCCTTCTGTCTGAACAGCGGGCAGGGCCCCTGTTGGGGGAGATGCAGAGCGCCACAGGGACCCTGGTAGTGTGCGTGTGCGTGTGCGTGTGTGCTTGAGTGTGTGTGCATATGTGTGCGTTCGTGTGTGTGTGTGCAGGATGGCCCCTTGGTGAACCTGTCAATGCGTTGTCTTAGTTTGGAATGTGCCAAGTGTGGACTTTCCGAAGCAATAAACATTCCTCCAGCCCTTAGGTTCTCTATCTGCGTCCCAGTTCTGGGCTCAGTGGCCTAATGGGTTCACACACTCAGCTCCATGTGCTGTCTTCTCTCTCTCACTGGCCTGGGGGCCGCTCCCTCTAGGGAACCCCACGATTCAGGGTTCCCCGGGGTGCAGCGGGGAGCTCATTTTCCAGGTGTCTGGTTTCCAAGCCCCGACCTCCACCCCTACCGCCCTCCCCCTGAGCCTGCGTCACACATGCCTGCTGGCTGTGCCTGTGTGATGTGAGCCCACCGGGGCCACACCGGAAACCCCTGCCCTGCCCAGGACCGCATGTTCCATCCACACCCCTGGGGGGCCGGCGGAGGAGCCCTGGGGGCTGCAGGGGGCCTCCAGTGGAGGAGGTGGAAAGGTGGGTGACCACGGAAAAAGTGAGCTGGAGGCCGCCTGCTGTTGGTTTGCTGTGTGGTGCCCTCCCTGGGGGGCTCTCACCCCCAGCCAGGAAGGGGAAGCCGCCTCCCGGCATCGGAAGCAGCGCTGGCCTTTCCGGGGGGGGGAGTGCTGGCTTTGGGGATTCGGTCCCGGGGTGGGGGGCAGCAGCAGTGGGATGGGGGGGCTGGATCCTTGGAAGGAACAAGGTGGGAGCTGGGAGCTGGGGGGAGATGTGGGGAGGGGACCCGCCTGGAGGATGGCGATGGAGTCCTGTACTGGGTGAGGGGACGCAGGCCTGATGCACGCACGTGGAGGCTGCACCCCTCGCCTGTGGCACAGCCTGGGTGGCGGCTGCGGGGGACAAAGACCCCGGTCCTTCCCAGATTTCACTGGAAGCTGGGCCCAGTTCCTGGGCGACCCCACAGCTGACAGAGGCTAGTGGGGGGAGGGGTGTTCGTGGAAATGGAGCCCCTGGGGGGGGTTCCCCCACACTGGGGAGCTGGGCTTGTGCCTGGGGCATGTGCCTGCATCACTGGCTCGAAGACAAGGTTTTTTTGAAAGCTGGGGAATGTTTAGTCGCAAAGCAAAGAAAGACGGGGAGTCGTGTGTTGCCCGTGGCTGGAGCTCCTGAGAGCTGAGCGGGCAGGACGCCCACGGAGGACCTGGGGGAGCCGGGTGCCCTCAGTGCTCGGAGCCCCCATCTCTAGTGTGGCTTAGACCGCCGCTGGGCCTGCTCTGTGGGTGAGAACAGAGGGCCCCTCCTTTCGCCGTGGGACCCAGCGGTCCAGGCAGGCTCTGAGCCGCAGTGTGGGCGGAGGCAGTGGTGGAGGCACAAGCCCGGGGCCCAGGCTGCCTGTGGCTGCCTCTCAGCTGTGACTGTGACCACATCCCCCCCGCAGGGGCCTGGGGCCCCTTTGTTGGTTCCCTGGGGTGGGAGGGGGGATATGCGCTCCAGGCAGGCCTGAGTCAGGTCCGGGAAGCAAGCACCTCATAGCTCCAAGCCTCAGTTATCCCATCTGTGAAATGGGGAGAGTTAGTACTTTACAGTCTGAATGAACAAGGTCCTTGGGACAGAGGGCCTTGCAGCTGGGTGTCACCGCTGTCACCGCTTTCAGTTTGGGCCACATCAGAGCCCTTCCCTCTCCCTCTGCTGTGGGGAGTGGGATCAGAAGACCTGGAGGCCTTGGCCGAGGCCCCACTGTGCCAGGCGCTGGCCCATACATGGCACTGGGAACCAGGAGACTGAGCCCCCTGCTACCCACCTGCCCAGCTCCCTTCAATTCCACCCTTCTAGGCAGCTTCTCTGTGCCCCACACTGGGGAGCAAAGATGGGTAAGACCAGGGCTCCCGGTCTCATACTGGGGCACAGGACACCAGATGCCAACAGGGCGCTGGAGGTGTGCGTGGGACCCCTGGGGATCTCCACGAGGAACAGGAAGCAAAACGCTGCCACACCCTCTCCTCCCAGCCCCCCAGCCCGGGACCCTGCTGTGGGGAAGACGTTCACAATAAAATGTTGAGGGGCAGCGCTGTGGCACATTGAGCTAAAGTTCTGGTCTGCGCGCTGGCATCCCTTATGGGCACCGGTTAGAGTGAGTCCCAGCTGCTCCACTTCCGATCCAGGTCTCTGCTGTGGCCTGGGAAAGCAGTGGAAGATGGCTCAAGTCCTTGGACCCCTGCACCCACGTGGGAGACCTGGAAGAAGCTCCTGGCTCCTGGCTTCGGACTGGCGCAGCTCCGGCCATTGTGGCCAATTGGAGAGTGAACCAGCGGATGGAAGATCTCTCTCCTCTCCCTCTCTGCCTTTGTCTCTCTGTATCTCTGCATTTCAAATAAATAAATAAATCTTTAAAAAAAGTCCAGTGAAAACATGGTGTCGTGCTGTGTGTTGAAAATCTGTGATACTATACACAGGCTGCATGACACTGCTTTTCAAAAATCCAATAGTGAGTTTTAGTTCTTCCAGAAGTTGTCATGAAGAATGATCCCCGTTAGGTAAGCTGTGCACCTGTGCAGAGGCTGTGAGCGGGCCCTCCTAGCCCGTGCACCCCATAAAGCATGCCGAGCCACCCCAAGACTGTGCGTTTGTCCCCAGACTCATGTCTGCCAGTTGCACCTGTTATAATCCTGGTGTCATCTAATTAAAGGTCCTGTGAGCCAATGAGATACGGGCTTCTTGCTCTGATAGGTGAGTTAAACATTTGGAAACCCCTACAGAAAGACTTTGATCCTGAGGCAGTCTTCGGGGGATGGGTAGGGGAGAGGCCAGTTTTGAGTTTATTATTTTTTTTAATTTTCATTTATTTGAGAGGTACAGTTACAGAGAGAGAGATGGAGAGACAGAGAGGAAAGTCTTCCATCCACTGGTTCACTCCCCAAATGGCCACAACAGAGCTGCACTGATATGAAGCCAGGAGCCTGGAGCTTCCTTCAGGTCTCCCACGTGGGTGCAGGGGCCAAGCACTGGGACCATCCTCCACTGCCTTCCCAGGCCACAGCAGGGAGGAAGGCTGGGAGGCGGGCTCGGTGCATTTACCCAGCTCCGCGCACCGGGGAGGGGGGCACTCTGGACGCGTCCTCCTTGCCTCTTGAGGCCAGATGGGAATCCCGAAGGCCTTGGTCTAGGGAAAGGGGGTGGGCAGGGAGAGAGAGAGAGGAGAGAGAGGAGAGAGGGAGGGAGGGAGATAAAGAGAAGAGAGAGAGGTAAGAGAGAGAAGAGAGAGAGGTAAGAGAGAGGAGAGAGAGAGAGGAGAGTGAGCAAGGGAGAGAGGACAGAGAGAGGCGAGAGAGGGGAGAGAGGAGAGAGAGAGAGAGGAGAGAGAAAGGAGAGAGAGACAGGAGAGAGAGAGGAGAGAAGAGAGAGAGAGACAGGAGAGAGGATAGAGAGAGAGGAGAGAGAAAGGAGAGAGAGACGAGAGAGAGAGGAGAGAGAGAGAGACAGGAGAGAGAAAGGAGAGAGACAGAGAGAGGAGAGAGACAGAGAGAGGAGAGAGAGAGCTGAAGAAAAGGAAAGAGGGAGGGAGGAGGGGCAGGGCAGGGGTGGGGGGCAGGGCACTCATGGGCGTGTTCACCATAGCTGGGCGGCTGCTTTGTGCACCTTTGCCAGCTACCGAGGACGGCCACGCTCTCCTCCCTCCTGTTGCTGGACAGAGGGTTGTGCCCAGGGCCAGGCCGGGCACGTGAGACGAGCCCCCAGTGGGTAGCTTTATTAGCTTTTCCTCTTTCTTTTAACTATTGCCTTAAGACCCTGGAGACGAGATTTCCCAGTGAGAGGGTGGATCGCTTTGCTGTGGCTTAGAGTGGCAGATGTATCTTCTGAGACATGTTTCTTGTACTTCTTACAAAGAGAATGGGCAGGAAATGCTCCCAGCCCTCGGACAGCCCGGACGGCGCCAGCCTTAGTGTTTCTGGAAGGTTCCATCGCTGTGGGTGGGGCTGGGGCAGACGGGAAGGCTGCACGGCTATCTCACTGATAAGGTTATCTGG
The DNA here is from genome assembly GCF_051225735.1 of Oryctolagus cuniculus. Classification (NCBI taxonomy): domain Eukaryota; kingdom Metazoa; phylum Chordata; class Mammalia; order Lagomorpha; family Leporidae; genus Oryctolagus; species Oryctolagus cuniculus. The sequence continues at coordinate 10,381,348 of NC_142878.1, read as the reverse complement.
GTGCTGTTTCTGGCCAGATCAAGTGGCTGTGGTGTGGGCCAGGGCCAGCGGGGGTCTCTCTTGTCTCCAAGCCTGCACGTTCGGTGGGGACTACCGCAGCCGGGGCTGCTGCCCCATGTCAGGAACCCTCAGCTGCCTCTCAGGGGACGAGGTGGGCGGAGCTGGCTGTGGCCAGGCCCCGGAAGTGGCCCTGAGAAGTGGCATCTGGGCCCAGACCCGTGGCCTAGCCAGGGTGGCCAGCCCCTGCAGGGGAGGGGTGTGCTGGGCGCAGCTCAGGTGCAGTGAGCCCCCCAGGGACACCACAGGGACAAAGGACCAGGGGCACCAAGTCCAGGGGGCAGTCTCAGGGGCAGGGGGCTCTGGGCCCTCCCCGGGCAAGCGTCCCCACCGTGGCCGGCTGCAGGGCCTCGTCCGGAACCCGGGTCCTGTACTTTGGCCGCCTCAGTGGGAGGTCATGGCCGCAGCAGAGGCCTACGCAGGACGTGATGAGGGGCACAGTTTCATTTCCCCTTGGGCGCAGGGTGGGAGCCTATGTGTGATCACTCAGAACAAATGTCAGACCAAACCCAAACCGCTTCCTGGGAACTGGCTCGCCCTCGAACAAACAGTGCCGGGCGCAAGGTGGGGGTGCTTCTTAGGTCAGGAGAGTCCCACCCCTCACCGCCCCTCCCCTTGGTTGTGCAGTTTCACGGGCTCCTCACCCCTTCCCGAAGCAACATCTGTGACAACAGCGGACACGCGTGTGGGGTCTCGCGTCCCAGCAGGGGCAGACTCCGCGCCCTCATTTCACAGGCGAGCCGCGCGGGGTTCAAGACACTCACCCAGGATTGTGTCCCCCAGCACAGGCAGCCCAAGGCCCACCCTGCTGCTCCGCCAAGGCCCCCACAGGGCTCCCTGTGGCTGTGTGCCCTGCACTCCCACCCACAGTCGCATTACTGGGGCGGGAATAAGAGGCTGCAGCAACAGGGGCCTTTGTCAGGGTGCAGCCAGTTAGCACCAGCTCGGGTCTCAGCTGCTCCTCCGACCCAGCTCCCTGCTTCCTGCTTCCTGCTTCCTGCTGGTGGGAGTCTGGGGCCCCGGTTGACACCTTGGCTGTTACAGCAAAGACTGGATCAGCCTCCGGTCTGTGCCCGCCCTCCCTCCTTCCCTCCCTCCTTCAGTTCTAGTTGAGATAAACCATAGCTAAAGCCCTCTGGCCCAGCCCTACACAGGATAGCTCTATTATCAGTATCACTTTAATGCAGCCCGTGACGACTTGGGCAACTGCTTTGCCACCGCGTAGCAGGTCTGCCCCCTAGCATCCTCACCATCTGCCCTGCCTGCTCCTCTCAGTCCGTTCCTGCAGCTCCCCACCGCCAGCCACCCGATCCAGGCTGGTTAGGTTGCATCTGACAGTAAGCAGCAGAAAAGCCGGGATCGGCGTTGCTGCTCAGTGGGGCAGGCCGCCACCTGTGTCGCCAGCATCCTATATGAGTGCCGGTTCGAGTCCCGGCTGCTCCACTTGCAACCCAGCTCCCTGCTAATGCACCTGGGGAAGCAAGTGGAGGATGGTCCAGGGACTCGGGCCCCTGCCTTCCACATGGGAGACCCAGATGGAGCTGTAGGCTCCTGGCTTTGACCTGGCCCAGCCCTGGCCATGGCAGCCGTTTGGGTAGTGAATCAGTAGATGGAAGATCTCTAACTCTCTGTCTCGCCTTCTCTGTCTGTAATTCTGCCTTCGAATAAATACATAAATCTTAAAAAAAAGGAAAGGCGAGCAGGCTGATGGGGACGGATTTATGGGCCTCACCAGCGGGAGTCTGGGTCTGGCCCTTCCTTCCTCTCTGTTCTGGGGTCTTAGAAATCAGGCGCATTCTTAACATCATTTCCATTATAATGGAAAGCTTCAGTAGCAGGTCACAAGTCAGTCTGACTCTGTAGGGCCCCCCAGACTGCAGGGAGGAAACCGCTGTCACCCACGGAGCCCAGGTGTCACCGGGTGCCTGCGCCCAGAGCTCGGCTTCGCTGCCACCTGAGGTCCCTGTGTGGGCAGCCCTGCCCTGGGAGCCTCCTCGGGATGGAGCCTGCTCCCCTGACCCTGCTGTGCGCAGGCTGCGCAGGGGGCTGGGGAGGGAGCGGGATGGCTCAGGAGGTTGAACCTGATGGGTGGAGTCAGGCCCTGTGGCTGCAAAGGAGGCTGGGAAGTGCGTTTTCTCAGTTCTGCCTCCGGCACTGCAGGTGGGAGGACACTGAGGGGTCGGAGGCTCCTGCTGGGGGCTGGGGAGAGACTCCCCGCACCCTGCTGCTTTGCTGGCCACGCCCCGCCCTGCCCCGCCCCTCCACTGTGATGGCTAGGATGGACATTCCCTGACCCTGGGGCCCAGAGACTGTCTGGGTCACGTGCCTCCAGTGTGACTGGCGAGACCAGCAAGGAGGGCCAGGGACAAGAAAGAAGACCGGGAACTGAGGATTCGGACTGGGTGCTGCCTGCCCCTGTGATGGCGGACAGGTGGAGGCAAGTCTTCCTTCTGCACTTGGCTTCTACCCACCATCCACCCTATACTCGCCCACCACCCATCTGCCATCTGCCTATACACCCGCCCACCCACCACCCACCTACCCATCCACCCACCACCCATCCATCTACCTATATACCCATTCACCCACCACCCACCCTATACTCACCCATCACCCACCCATCCATCCACCCATCACCCACCCACCTACCCATCCACCCACCTATCCATCCACCCACCACCCATCCGCCATCTGCCTATATACCCATTCACCCACCATCTACCCTCTACTTACCCACCCACCTACCCATCCACCTGCCACCCATCTACCCACCCACACACCCATCTATCTACCATCCACCCACCTACCCATCCACCTATCCATCTACCATCCATCCTTCTACCCACCATCTACCACCTACCCGCCCATCTGCCCATCCATCAACCATCTGTTACCCACTCATCCATCCACTACCCACTTATTCATCCTCCTTTTTTTTTTTTGACAGGCAGAGTGGACAGTGAGAGACAGAGAGAAAGGTTTTTCTTTGCTGTTGGTTCACCCTCCAATGGCCGCCGCGGCCGGCGCACCGCGCTGATCCGATGGCAGGAGCCAGGTGCTTATCCTGGTCTCCCATGGGGTGCAGGGCCCAAGCACCTGGGCCATCCTCCACTGCACTCCTGGGCCACAGCAGAGAGCTGGCCTGGAAGAGGGGCAACCGGGACAGAATCTGGCGCCCCGACCGGGACTAGAACCCGGTGTGCCAGCACCGCAAGGCGGAGGATTAGCTTAGTGAGCCACGGCGCCGGCCTCATCCTCCTTCTACCTATCCACTAACCCATCTACACACCCACCTACCCGGCCAGCCACCATCTACCCATCCATCCGCCATCCACTCATCCAACCACTATCTACCCATCCACTCGTCTGTATACCCGTGCATCTTTCACCCATCCCCCCACCAGACACCAGGGAATCTGCTCTCATTCGCTCCATGTCCCTGCTTCCCTTGCACTCTAAGTGTAAAAGGGGAGGAGCCACACCCTTCTACGTTAGTAGGAAGCCAGCAGAGGGACAGTCACAGCTGCGACAGCGGTCGGCACGGTGGGGTGACCTGGCGCGAGTGCCCGTGGAGACACTGCCGGCCAGTGCCCAGCCCCTTAGAGGCCAAGCTTCCCATGTGGCTGATGTCGTCGGTCTCACCCACAGCCCCCGACAGAGGCAGGTGAGAGGCAGAGCGATTCCCCAGGCCCTTCGCCAGCCAGGCTGCTCAGTCAAGGTGGTCTGCCTCCACCTGCCTGCCCCGGCCCCACACCCCCAGGCTGCCAAGTCTCCACCCCAGCAGGAATAAGACTCCCCTCACCTGCAGAAGAGCCAGTGAGAATCAGCCTCCCCCGAGAGGCCCTGGGCAGGGTGCTGGAGGGCGGGGGCAGGGCTGCAGCCTCCCCCAGGGGCCCTGGGCAGGGTGCTGGAAAGCAGGGGCGGGGCTGCAGCCTCCCCCAGGGGCCCTGGGCAGGGTGCTGGAGGGCGGGGGTTGGGCTGCAGGCCCTGACGCTGTACAGTGGATGCTTGCGGTGCGCAGGGTCAGTCCCCTAAATCCCAGGCCTGAACAAAACCATCTTGTACCCGCGCTCTGGCTTGTTCTCAGAGGACAGGGCCGCACGTCGTAAATCAAACCGCCTCGCACCGGCCTGGCAGACGGGTTCCCCACACGCTCCATCTGACATCTCCGGAGGATTTTCGTGACCTGTGTCAAGGTGCCAGGTTGCCAGGGGGTGTGGGGCCTCCAGGGAGCTGCCCTGTACAGGCAGGCAAAGGCCACAGAACCCCAGCTCCCGGTGGTGGGCCCGGGGCTTTGCACAGCCGAGCAGGAGCTGCCTGGCTGCCTTCCGCTGCTGTTTAGTCTAAGGTGTAGGGCCGGACCGAGGAGTTGGAACTGCAGCTTGGAAGCTGAGCGGGCTGCGGGGTTGGCAAAGCCATTGCTTGCCCACACAACGATGCTACAGAACCCATTCGCTCCAGCGTTCCCCACAGATGTCCATACAGATTTCGGGAGCCCCAGGTGTGGGCTAGGTCCAAGGGGGAGAGAGTCAAATAATTCCCAAGCCATTTCTTTCAGGAAGGCCTACTCAACCCACTTTTTTTAATCAGGGAATATTCCAGGGGTGTTCTGTGCCCTCATGACCTGGTGTTCAAGTTGGAAACGAATACATCAGGCGTTACAAATCAGGTCAAGACCAGGAACGCTGGTCACCCACCCCGTGTCCCTCCTGGGCTCCCAGAACTGACTTGGAGCAAAGCCTGGGCTCTGGGATTGCAGACCGCAGCTGTCTCCCTCACCGCGGGATGTCACCGCGGGATGTCACCGTGCGATGTCACCGCGGGACTTCCTGCTGGTGAGGCTGCCGTGGGGAAATAGCCCCAAGTCCCATCAGGGCCCAGCCTTCGCCCTCGCTCCCTGCCCCCTACCCGCTGCTTGGACTGCCACTGGGACCAGGGACACCCGGGGGGACGCTGGAGGGGCAGCGTGGAGACAGCCAGCTCAGCGGCCATGCTGGCCACCCCAGCAGGATGAGGCTGCAGGGCCAACTCTCTCCTCTCCTGATTCCAGTGGTCCCAGGTGGTCTTCCCCATCGCCTGGGCTAGGGCAGGGCAGAGGGACCAGGGCCAGGGTCTCAGCGTCCACTCGCCTCCCCTCTGCCAGCCCCTGCTCCCACGGTGGACACACCTTGTACGGATGACTGGGCCTTGTGCACTTCCTGTCCAACCTTGTTGTTTGTGGACCCAGCTGTGTCCCCTGAGCCTTTTTTACTTTTTTTCAGAAATTGATTTATGAATTTGAAAGGCAGAGTGACAGAGGGAGAGGCAGAGAGAGAGAGAGAGAGAGAGAGAGAGAGAGAGAGGAGATCTTCCATCTGTTGGTTCACTTCCTCAATGCCTGCAACATCCAGTACTGGACCAAGCTGAAGCCTGGAGCCAGGAACTCCATCCGGGCCTCCCACGTGGGTGACAGGAGCCCAAGTGCTTGGGCCATCCTCTACTGCCTCCCAGGGGCGTTAGCAGGGAGAGGGTTGGAAGCGCAGAGCAGCCAGGACTGGAACAAGGCACTCCAGTGTGGGATGCAGATGTCCCAAGCGGTGGCTGAACCTGCGGCACCAATGCATAAAAGCAAGAGCTGTCATCTCCTGGGGCCAGGGCTGTGGCGCAGTGGGCTAAGCTCCCGCCTACAGCAGCGGCATCCCATACGGGCCCCGGTTCGAGTCCCAGGTGCTCCACTTCCCATCCAGCTCTCTGCTGTGGCCTGGGAAAGCAGTAGAAGATGGCCCAAGTCCTTGGGCCCCCTGCACCCATAAGGGAGACCTGGAGGAAGCTCCTGGCTCCTGGCTTCGGATTGGTGCAGCTCCGGCTGTTTTGGCCATTTGGGAAGTGAACCAGAGGATGGAAGACCTCCCTCTCTCTCTCTCTCACCCTCTGTAACTCTGCCTTTCAAATAAATAAACAAAAAAATCTTAAAAAAAAGAAAAAAGAACATACAGAATTAAAAAAAAAAAAAAACAATACAAAACAGAAGCGCCCCTCTCTCAGGAAGCCCGGCTCTTGCCACTTGCGGCCGTGGCTCGCCAGGCTGTTTTCTCCTGAGTCTGGCAGCTCCCCTGGACGTCAGCAGCGCAGGTGCGCGCTCTCTTCTGCACCTGTCCCATCATGCATAGCGAGCCTGAAACACCCGGCCCAGGGCTGCCATTGAGCACACGGAATCGCCCAGTCAGAAAGCAAAGCCGGGGGCCAGCGTGGCAGCGCAGCGAGTCCCTGCCACTCCACTTCCGGCCCAGCTCCCTGCTAATGTGCCTGGGAAAGCAGTGAAGGGTGACCCAGGCGCTCAGCCCCTGCGCCCACCCGGGGTCCTGACTTCAGCCTGGCCCAGCCCTGGGCACTGTGGCCATCTGGGAAGTGAACCAGCGGATGGAAGATCTCTCTCTCTCCCTCTCTCTGTGTACTTTTCAAATAAATAAATCATTAAAAAAGGGAAAGAAAACAAAGCACCTGGTTGTTTTTATTAATGATTTTGAACATTTTGCCATTTTCACTTCACATGCAAATATTATATTTATATACACACACACACACACACACACTAACCAAACACTTTGTACTATGCTGAGGCACAGGGTCCCCCTCGTGTGTGGGGACACATTCCAGGACCCCCAGGGATGCCTGAAACAGTGGGTGGTGCCCAGCAGCACTGGGGGGCCACAGAGGCTGGACGCCAGCTCTGCCTTGCTGGAAGGCTGGTCTGACCGCCGGCCGGCTCCTGCGAGTCTCGTGGGTGTGGCGACACCGTGCGGGCGCGTGGGGCTCGTCCTGGGTGGCACAGCCCCAGATCTCACCCCACCTCCCGGAGCAGCATGCCATTTGAAACTGAGGAATTGTCTATTTCTGGAATTGTCCATGATATATTTTCAGGCCACGGTGGACCTCAGGGGGCTGCCACCTTGGGAGAGCCCTGAGTTATCCTGCCGCAGACAGAAAGGGCCCGGGGGGTGGGCTCAGCTCCGAGGTGGAGCTGTTCTGCTCACGGGGACAGACAGCTCCGCCCGGAGGGTGTCGGGATCCCGTGGGGACAGCGGGGTGCAGGGGAACCAGTCTGAAAGGTCGAAGCCCCTTTGAGACCTTGGGACCCATAGCCTCAAGCAGACTCGAGCCAAGCGCGGCCCCCAGTGCACACACACTGAACACAGCACAACACACATATACACAACACACACATATACACACCTAGCACAGCACACACAACATGCATACACATAACACGCACATACATAGCAATATATACACACAATACATGTACACACACAGAGACAATACACACAGAACACACACACCACGTCACGCCACGCACTCCGCCGACGCCGCTCTTGGCTGGCTTGCTGTTTTTCCATCTGTACCTTGTTAGGCCCTGGAGACGGCAGGGGCTGGCAGCGCCGGGAGTGTGTGTGTTTCCTCATTGGCCAGCTCAGTGCTCAGTGCCCGGCTGTCGTAAAAGCCCCCTGTGCCCTGGCAGCCAGCGCCAGCAGCCCCCCGAGCCCGCGCAGGGTGAGGTCATTTTTCCTACAGCAGGGGGTGGGCAGGGGGCTGGAGCTGCCAGACTGTGACCATGCTGATGAAGTCACCTCGCCCTGTGCAGGTCCCCGGCTCTTAGTCAAGTCAGGGTGGCCCCTCCTCCAGCTCAGGCCCAGCGCCCCCAGGGCCACATCGGTACCTCGGCCGTGGCTGCTCTCGTGGAGTGGACCCCTGGGAGAGCCGTCTCCGTGTTGAGGAACGAGTGCTGGGACGTCAGGCATTGGCTCCTGGGTGAGCTGCCCTATTTCTGCATCTGCCCGTGAAATTACTCACGATCTGAGGTCAAGGCCCTGAGGTCGGATCAAGTCTATGAAAAGGAGCCTGTTTAGAGGAACCACGAGCCAGAAACGACCAACCTGGAAACCTCTCTCACCCCAAAGCGCCAGAGCAGAGTCCCGGAGTTTGACTGCCCGTGTGACAGGGCAGAACCCAGCCCGTGTCGGCTGTCAGATCTTCGGTTGGGGGGACACAAATCACCTGGCCGCCAGGAGCACACCAGGACTCAGGCCCCGACCCCCAGGACCCCGGGGCTCTTGGGCAGGGAGGCTGGCTCGGGGTCTGCTCCGGGACAGCTGATGCCACAAATCAAGGACGCACACAGAGACTTCCGGGACAGCTGGACCCTCACAAGGCCAGTAGGGTCAGGTGGCCGAGTCCACGGCCCATGTGATAAGACAAGAGCTCTGAGCAGAGGTGTTCCCTCCGAGCTGGCCGGTCAGGCGCTGGGAGCCCGGCCGAGCCCTCCTCAGGGGACCTCTGTGGCCACTGAACCTGTCCCTGCTCCCCTGGAAAACTGGGGCTCCGGGGTGCTGGTCCTGCCGGCCCTGAGATGATGACGATGGTCACTGCTGTGCTGGCCCCAGGGGATGGGCACGATAGCCAGCAGGAGCGATGTCCCCCAGGCCCCGGGGTTAAGTGGCCAGATCAAGTGGAAACAACATGTGTGCTAAAGAAGCCATTCACAGGCCGGCGCCGCGGCTCACTAGGCTAATCCTCTGCCTTGCGGCGCCGTCACACCGGGTTCTAGTCCCGGTTGCCCCTCTTCCAGGCCAGCTCTCTGCTGTGGCCCGGGAAGGCAGTGGAGGATGGCCCAAGTGCTTGGGCCCTGCACCCCATGGGAGACCAGGAGAAGTACCTGGCTCCTGCCTTCGGATCAGCGTGGTGCACCAGCCGCAGCGGCCATTGGAGGGTGAACCAACGGCAAAGGAAGACCTTTCTCTCTCTGTCTCTCTCTCTCACTGTCCACTCTGCCTGTCAAAAAATAAAAAAAAAAAAGAAGCCATTCACTCAGGCACAGAGGGTGCACACACACATCATACACTGCACACATGTGCAAGCGTACATGCCCACAACACAGGCGTGTATGCCTCACACAGGCACACAGCATATGCACACGGCACAGTGCACAAAATGAACACAACATGTACACAGATGCACACAGCACACGCATACAATGCAGAGAAGCACACAGCCATGCACTCTCAGGGTGCTGAGCATCTGCGCACGGTGGTGGGTGGGGGTGCGCGCGCACACACACACACACACACACACGGTGTGATCAGTCCTTGCCTTCTGCCCAAAGGGCAGGTGTGACAGCCAGTGTGAGTGTGGCCAGGAGTCGCCCCGGCCATGGGCTGTGCAGGGCAAGGAGGCCGGGTGTGCCTGTCCTCTCGGCCCCACGCATCCTGCTCCCAGGGCCCCGTCAGTGCCCCCCAGTGTGCACCCCCTGCTGCAGACACAGCCCCCCTGTTTGTGCAGCAGGCCCATGCCTCTGGGCCACTTGGCCCCAGCACCCCTCCTGGGCATGCTGGCTTGTGACTGTCGGCCCATTCCACAGAGGAGGAAAGCAAGGCTCCTTCAGGTCTCGCCCCATCAGGCAGACAGAGGTTGGCATCGAGGGAGCCCCCTCCCTGGGTGTGCCCTGAGGGCCTGCCAGGGGACAAGGGCGGTTCCCTGTGGGAACGAGGGGCTGGGGTGGGGCTGTCGCTGAGTGGCCCCTCCCTCCCTGGGCCCAGGACACTCCCCAAGAGGGCCCTGCCTGCCTGGAGCCACAAAGTGGCCAGCCTTAGGGTAGCACCCTCCTCCTTGGGACGCCTTGCTGGGTGCCTCTCGGGAGACAGACTCCTCGCCAGGCAGGCGCACTTGTAGATGACCTTGACGGCTGTCAGCTAGAACGGTGGCGTACATGTCCCTCGCAGTCCTCTGGCGTGCAGGGCTGCTGACCCACTCTCCTAGCTTTGACTGCACCGTTGTTTTTTTTTTTTTGTTTTTTTTTTTTTTTTTTTTTTGACAGGCAGAGTGGACAGTGAGAGAGAGAGAGACAGAGAGAAAGGTCTTCCTTTTGCCGTTGGTTCACCCTCCAATGGCCGCCACGGCCGGCGCACCGTGCCGATCCTAAGGCAGGAGCCAGGTGCTTCTCCTGGTCTCCCATGGGGTGCAGGGCCCAAGCACTTGGGCCATCCTCCACTGCACTCCCTGGCCACAGCAGAGAGCTGGCCTGGAAGAGGGGCAACTGGGACAGAATCCGGCGCCCCGACCAGGACTAGAACCCGGTGTGCCGGCACCGCAAGTCGGAGGATTAGCCTAGTGAGCCGCGGCGCCGGCCTGACTGCACCGTTTTACGTTTACACAAGGATTCTGGTTTTCCCACGACCGTGCCCACACTCGCTGCTTCCTGTTCAGTTTCGGTAGTAGCCACCCTGACAGGGATGAGGCGGCCTCACTGTCACTTTGATGTGCAGTCCCTAATGTTAGGTGGCATTGAACGGCTTTTAATCTACTTGATCGTTCATTTATCTTCTTTGGGGAAACCTCTATTCAAATCCTGGCCCGTGTTTGAGTTGGATTGCTTGTTTTTTGTTTTTTTTTTTTTTTGTTTGTTTGTTTTTTGTTGTTGTTGTTTGTTTTTTTGCTGTTGAATGTTGGGAATTCTGTCTGTATTCTGTAAGCCTGCTTCCCTGCAGGGATTAACCTTGGACTTGAGGCCATGGAGAGGTCAGAGGTCGAGTCACTCCCCCCAACCCCCAGCCAGGCCCCCTGTAGCCCGGGGGCTCTGTCTTGGTCCCTTTGCCATTACCGTGATGACATTCCGGAAGCAGGCTGCTTTATGAAGAGGTTTGTTTTGGCTATGGTTCCAGTCCAAGCTTGGAGGGGCCCTACCTCCCTGTGTGTGGCGAGTACACGCGTGTGTCTTCCGGTCTCTCCTCCTCTTTCTGCAAGGTCACCAGGAGTCAATCCTAGGAGGCGCCGCCCTGATGACCTCATCTCCTCCTGCTCACCTCCCAAGGGCCCCGCCCCCTCAGCACCCCAACTGAATCAAGTCTCCACCCTCTTAGTGCCTTGCTACAGGTGACAGGGTCGTGAGCTGCACCTGCCCTTCCTTGGGGACAGCCCTGACCTACACGCAGCAGTGGGCACCACCCAGGTGCAGAGTGGACCCCTGTTGCAGATGAGCCGGGGGTTCAGGTGCCCCCCGCAGCAAAGCCCAGCCCTGTCCCCCCAGCCCTGGCTCCGGCTCCCCCGGGACTATGATGGGGCCCCTGGGCAGCGGCCAGCGTGCCTCACTCCCAGTGCCCTTGTCTAACCCTGCCCGAGGAGCAAGCCTGGGGCCTTTAGAGTGTGGCCGTGGGGGCTGGAAGAGACCCAGCTGGGGCACAGGGCCACACAGAAGGGCTCTTCACGCTGCCCACTGCCACCTGAATGGCCATTTAGCTTGTCTGTTAGTCCGCTTTGTCTGTCCGAAGACCACAGAGCGGGCGGTGGCTTACACAGCCGACATTTCTTGTCCCACAGTCCTGGAGGCTGGCGTGCAGGCTGGAGGCGCTGTCAGGGCTGGCTCCTGCTGTGTCCTCACGAGGCAGAGAGAGAGGCCTCTCTCTTCCAAAGACACTGGTCCTGGAGGATCAAGGCCACACTCTGGGACCTCCTCTAGCCGTAACTACCTTCTGCAAAGGCCCTGTCTCGTGCAGCCACACCTGCAGCTCAGGTTGCAGCGTACGGAGGGGTGTGTGTGGCTGGGGCGGGGGACACGCTCTGTCTGCAGCAGCTTGTGCCATAGGTGGCCACTGGGAAATAGGAACGGGGCTCAGGTGACCTGCATGCCCTGCACTCCGCGCCAGACGCCGGAGCAGCTGCAGGGGCCGAGCAGGCCCTGGTCCCGTGATGCTTTGCTTCAGCCTCCGCCTGCCGCGCTGGCTGCTTGGAGCCGGCGGGCGCCCGTCCAGCTCTGCTGGGGCGTGAAAGTGCACAGCTTTGTCTGTCTAATTAGCAGCCACAGATGTAGCTGGCGTATCTTGGATGTGTTTCTTGTTATTTCTGATGAACAGTTAGCCTTTCAAGAAATTGCCTCCAAGGCTGCTGGGCCTCGAGTCTCCCTCGTTCCAGCTGATAGTGAATCAGCGCCTTAATGGTCGCGCTCAAGGAAACTGTAATCTTGGCCTTATTAGCCACTTCTTTTCCTAATTAACCACTTAGGCAGGCATTCTTCCCCCTCTTGCAGCTACAAATCAGCAATTTCCAGGCCCTCTGGGGGCCAGCCCACCCTCTTGTCAGTTTGCTAGCTCCCTGACTCCCACTCGGGATCCACCGGGGCTCAGTCGCTAACAGTCCTGCAGCGCCCCAGGCAGGCCTCGTGTGTGGGTTTCTGTGGGGAACCTTCTAGAAGCACGGGCGGAGGAGGCTGGCGGGGGCCGCTGGCATCCCTGGGGCCCTCCCGTGGGGTGTTCCTTTCAAAGGTGCATTTCCTGCCTCCCTTGCCGCTAGGGGTCTGGATGCTAAGCATTATTAACAAGCGGCTCTCAAGGAGGAAGACACAGAAAAGGCGCCCTGGGCTGGTGGCGCCCCCTTAAACGCTCCCATCACGGGGACAGCCAGCGAGCTGTTCACTCGGAGCCGCTGATACAGAGCTACAACCCTGTCCTGTGCACCACTGGCTCTAGCTGGGGTGCCCGGCGCCAGCCCCAACCCTTGCACGGCACCGCGTGGTGGAGGCTGGGGCTGTCCTCCTGCTGTGCTCGTCTCTCTCTGCTGGCACCCAGTACCGGGGCTTTGTCCGCCTCGCGCCGGCATCCCACCGTCCATTCCTGCTGCGCACGGGCCCCGGGCCCTGTTCCAGGCGCCACTCCAAGGGTCGCGCCTGCAGAATGGCGAGCCCCTTGTTTCCTGCCGAAGCCCCTTTTATTGCTTCGTCCTGTTACGCCGACGTCGCTTCCTGTGCCCACACCCCGGCTGAGCTGAAGTGGAAGCTGAGACCACCCCCCTTCTGTTTTTGTTTTGGTCAGATGGCCCCTTCCTCAGGGCTCTGTGTGCAGAAGGATCCTGATGAGTTGGGACACCCCGGAGGACAAGAACGAGAAACTCGGCTCTTCTGGAAATTCATGGGGAAAGGGTGTTACGGGAGAACTATGCGTGGATTCAAGATTTTTTTGCACCAAAATGATCTTTGAATTCCATTTGTGCAGGAACTCTCTGGGGTCCCCTTGTGTTAAACCCGGTCGGTCCAGTCCAAGGAAGACTCTGGAGTCTGCGAGAGGCCTTGCTCCCTGCCCGGGCCCCGGCCAGGCAGAGGCCAGGTGGAAGGAGGCTGCTCCCAGCTGCCCGGGCGCTGGGGTTTCCCTACGCATCGGCTGCTCCAATGGACCTTGAGGCTGTGCTGGCCCCAGCTCCTGTCTGGGGAGCCTCCCGCGGTGATGTGGGGGTGCAGGGCTGTGAGTGCAGACAGTGGCAGCCGCCTGAGGAGCACACCCTGTCCAGCACTCGGGAGGGGAGGCTGGTGCGGCTCTCAGCACCTCCGTGGGACGGAGTTTCCGGCTTCTTCCTGAGCTGGGCCCCGGCCCCCGTGCAGAGCAGTTCCAGGGAGAGAGGCTGGCAGCCGGGGCCTTCCTGGGGCCCTGAGTGGGGCGCTGAGAACTGGGGCTCAGCAGGACTGGCTTCCAGGCTGCGTCCCCTGCTGCTGGCACTCTGACGAGTCTCGCCCCTCTTTGGGCCTCTCTTCTTCTGAGTTGCAAAATGGGGACTGCAGCACTGACCTCATTAGGGTGTCCGGAGAAAGGAACAAAAGGAAAAGTCCAGAAGCTCGAGGGAAATAGAGAGGAAGGGCTGGGCAGAGCGAGCCGCCTGCCTGGCTCCAGGCTATAAGACAACGCATGCGAAGGAATCCAACAATAACGAAACCGACCCAGTTGGATGAGTGAGTGTGTGTGCGTGCATGTGTGCGTGTGTGTGTGTGTGTACGTGTGCATGTGTGTGTGTGTACGTGTGCGTGTGTGAGAGCACCAGGATAAAATACTCCACCCATGGAAAAACTCGTGGTCTTAAATCCTAAACCACTGGTAGGGCTCCTGTGAGTGTTGCATGTGCTACAAATGAATGGGATTTTAGTTCTTTTCCTTTAATAGACTTTGCATCTGACACAAAACTCGATTTGGAGAACTCCCAGGTATCCAATTGGCTCAGAAATGCGCTTTCTGAAGTCGGTGGTGGGGGACAGGGAGCTGCTTTGGGCACAGTTCCTGTCTCCGAGCTCTGGGCACCGCAGAGTCCTCCGTTCAGCCTGCGGGTTTGACGAAGCACCCATGGCGCAGTGGCGGGAGCAAGACCAGTCACTTCGCCCTGTGCACCTGCCGCAGTGTCTGCCTGTGTTTGAAGCGCACGGCTTCTCGGGGGTGCAAACCTCCAGGTGGGCGCAGATTGTAGTTTGGGGAATATTGTACTAACCTGAAATAGCGTCTTCAAAAACCGAAGCGTGTTCTTTCAGAATCACTAATTTCAGGGCTATTTGCTGCAGCAGGTAAGCCACAGCCGGGAACGCCTGCGGACCGTGTGGGGGTGCCTGGTTCGAGTCCTGCTCTACTCCCAATTCCAGCTTCCTGCTGACGGGCACTGCGGAAGGCACAGGTGATGGCCCAAGCACTGGGACCCCAAGCTCCCGGTCCAGGCCAGTGTTCGGGGAGTGAACCAGCCGATGGGAGATTTCTGCCTGTCTGTAGGTCTGTCTCTTTGCCTTTAAAAAAAATTTTTTTAATTTTAAGTCATTAAAGGACAAATCAAGAAACTGAATGTCACGGAAAATCTTGTAGTTGCCCAAGTTTTATTTTTTGCAGATGCTTGGGCTTTTTTTTTTTTTTTTTTTTTTTTTTTACTGAGATGCAATTCATAGTCTGTAAAATTCACCATTTGCAGTCATAAATGCAGTGGTTTTTAGGAGATACACCAGGCTGCGCAGGCGTCACTGTGACCGAATTCTGCACTAAGATCGGACCGTGTGGTTGCTCACCTGGCTGCCTTCGCTCTTATGCAGGTAGCGGGGTCATGAATGGCTGCTCAGAGAGACGCCCTGGTAGCCGCCATCCGGCCGTGTCCCTCTGTCCACTTCTATGGGACTTCACCATCTGAGAAACACACCTGCCACCGTCAGCTCTCAGTCCTCCCAGCCCAGGGCAGTCCTGGCCCGTGTCACCAAGCACCTGCCTGTCGTGGGCATTTCATATAAAGGCACCTTACAGTACGGGGCTTTTGTGTCTGGTTTCTCCCATCAAGGCCCATTCGTTTGTACTGCAGCAGGCCAGAGCTGCTTCCTTTTTATACCTGAGTAACAGCTCGCTGTATGAGTTTGCCAGGCTTTCAAGGGTCCATTCATCAGCGGAGTGGCATTTGGGTTGTTTTCACCTCTGGGCTATTGTGACTAATTCTGCTGTGCCGATTCAGGTGTGCGACTTTGCATGAGTGAACGTTGTAACTTTTCCCTGGGCATGAAGTTGCTGGTCCTGTGGAGACTCCTCCTGAGGGGTACCACCTGCTTTTCCAGGTAGTTGGCCTCTTTTGCATTCCTCCAGGGTTGCAGCTTCTCCAGATTCTCACCAGCACCTGTCAGCTGGCCTTAAGCATTGTGGTCGTTTTGGTAGTCTTCATTGTGGGTTTGATGTCTTTTCTCTAACGATTTGTCAGGTGTTTACTGGTCATTCAAATATCTTTTTTTTTTTTTTTTTTTAGAGAAACGTCTATTCAAATCCTCTGGCCATTTGCTTATTTATTTGAGAAAGAGGGAGGAAGGATGGAGGAGGAAGAAAGAGACAGAAAGAGAGAACTCTTCCATCCACTAGTTCATTCTCCAAATGCTTGCAACGGTTGAGGTTGGGCCAAGAGCCAGGAGCAGCAGCCAGGTCCTCCACGTGGGTGGCGGGAACCCACTAGCTCGAGCCTCCCGGGGTCTGCGTTAGCGGCAGCTGAGTCAGAAGCCAGAATGAGAGCTGGACCTCGGAGCTCCGGGCTGGGACACAGAGGCTAACTGCTGGGTTAAGTGCCCACTTCCGGCCCTGGCCATTTTTATACTTGGTGATTAGTCTCTTTATTGTTGAGTTTTAAAAATTCTTTATATATTCTAGAAGTGAATCCCTCGTGCAATGCATGGTCTGAAAACACACGGTAGCGCCTGGCCACTTAAACCATTCCACCTCCTGATGGCGTCTTGGAACACAAAAGTGCTTCACTCTGAGGGTGGCGCTTGGTCTTCCCCTTCTGCTGCTGTGGAAGCACCTGTCCCCAGCCAGTGCCTACTCCAGAAGGTCAAGGAGGCTCGTGCCTGTGGCTTCTAAGAGGCTTTTAGTTTTAGCTCTTACATTTAGGTCTTTGCCCCATTTTTTTTTTTATTTATTCATTTGGCAGGTAGAGTTATAGACAGTGAGAGAGAGAGACAGAGAGCAAGGTCTTCCCTCCGTTGGTTCACTCCCCAAATGGCTGTTAGTGCCAGTGCTGTGCCAATCCAAAGCCAGGAGCCAGGTGCCTCTTCCTGGTCTCCCATGCGGGTACAGGGCCGAAGCACTTGGGCCATCCTCCACTGCCTTCCCGGGCCGCAGCAGAGAGCTGGACTGGAAGAGGAGCAACCGAGACTAGAACCCGGCGCCCATATGGGATGCCGGTGCTGCAGGCGGAGGATTAGCCAAGTGAGCCATGGCGCCAGCTCCTTTGCCCCATTTTGGATCGCTGCTGTGTACGATGTGCGGTAGGGGTCCAAGTTCGTTCTCCTGCAGGTGCACACCCAACACTGTTGCTTGAAGAGGCTTCTTCCTCTCTGGGCTTGTCCTGGTGCCTTGCTGGAGACCGCCTGACCGTGACGTCACTACCTGGGGTTTGGCTGCTGTTTTTCCTCCCATTTCCATTTGTTCTTCAAATTTAGGGCTGCCGACTTTGACTCCTGTTCCAGGTAGCCATTCCTCCCTAAGAAACCTCCCTGGGGCCGGCGCTGTGGCGTAGCGGATAAAGCCGTTGCCTGCTGTGCTGGCATCCCATAT
Organism: Oryctolagus cuniculus; assembly: GCF_051225735.1. Classification (NCBI taxonomy): domain Eukaryota; kingdom Metazoa; phylum Chordata; class Mammalia; order Lagomorpha; family Leporidae; genus Oryctolagus; species Oryctolagus cuniculus. The sequence continues at coordinate 10,364,447 of NC_142878.1, read as the reverse complement.
GGGCGCCGGTTCGAGCCCTGGCTGCTCCACTTCCCATCCAGCTCTTTGCCATGGCCTGGGAAAGCAGTATCCCATAGGAGACCTGGATGGAGTTTCTGGCTTCTGGCTATAGCAGGCTTGCAGGGGAGCGAACCAGCGGATAAAAAGATCTCCCTCTGTCTATCTCTGTTTCTCTTTCTTTTTCTCTCTGCCTTTCAAAAAACGACCCTTAGCCAGGGATCAGGGATAAGGGGTCAGGGATCAGGGATCGGGATCAGGGATCGGGATCAGCCTCACTTACCACGTCTCTCAGTGCTACCGGCTCCTACTGCCCCAAGCTGGCCCTGCTGCTGGGATCCCAGCCAGTCCTTCCGGGGCTGAGCACCTGCCCCGGGCTGCTCAGCCCAGCTCGGCTGTCCCCTCCTGTGCTAGCCTACACTGGTGCTCAGGGCCCTGGGCTCAGCGACTCCCACGGGGCAGCAGAGCCCCAGGTCTCACTCTGAGAGCTGCAGGCGCTGCCTCTGGGCCCTGGGGTCTGTGCCAGAGTCCACGAGAGCCCGGCTGTGTTCCAAGCAGGGCACCCACGGAGCCCCCAGGGGCCCTCAGGAGCCGCAGGTGCAGGTGGGTCCTGGCCACGTGGGCTGCGTGACCCTTTCGTCACACTTCTGAAAGGAAAACAGGGGACAAAGCGGGCTCACACACCTTGAGGCGTGCTTCCAACATTCACGCCTCACAGATCGATAGTATTTTAGTCCCCGAAAACACAGTGGAAGACAGTGGTGCTATTCACAGAACCGCCGCGGGCGCACTGGGAACCGCATCGCCGGCGCCCCAGGCTGGCAGAAGCCCGGCCAGAGGAGCTCCTTCCAAGCCCACCCAGGAGGGCTGGGTGACTCTAGGCCCTACTCTCTCGGCCAGAAGGTCGTCCAGGCAGCCCCAGAGTGTGGTCAGCGGGGGCCACGGGTGCTGTAGGAGCTGGAGAGGGAGACGCTGGGCAGGCAGGAGCCCCGGGCTCCCTTGTTCCTGGCTGTCCCGGGCTCTGTCTGGGCCGGGGGCCAGTGCCCTCCCGCCTCTCTCTCCTGCTCCCTGTCTCTCCTCTCTCTGACGCTCTTTCTCTCCTATTTCTCTCTCTGTCTCTGTCTCTCCCAGTCCTTCTCTTTCTCCCTCCTCTGTCTGTCTCTCCCAGTCCCTGCCCCTAGGCTCTGATTCCCGGTTCCCTCGGGACACAGCTGAGCCTGGGAGTATGGGGCTGGGACACAGCAGAGGGTGGCTTCCAGGGTGGGGGTTTTCTCCTGTCCAGGCTGGCCCTCGCCCAGCTGGGAGCCAGGCCTCCCCTGCACAGTGGACCCCTGCTGCCTGCGGCTTCTGACCTCGGCCGTGGCCAGGGCCGTGCTGTCTGGGGTGGCTGTGGAGCCCGCGTGGCTGTAGCTGCCCTGCGACACACAGCACGGCCAGGGTGACCCTGAGCCTCCCCTCGCGTCGCCTTCGGCCCTTCCTCTCTGGGCAGTGGCTGTCTCCCCAGTTGCTGCACAGCAGGGTGCTGCTGGGGCGTGCGGGTGCTGTGCCCGTCCGGCTGCGGGACGCAGCGTGCCTCAGGCTGTGGCTGGCCTGGCTGGGCTGCACACATGTGGTGTTTAACTATTTATTTTTAGTGGCTGCTGGCTAAATAGCAGCCTTCATTTTGGTGGGGACAACCCTGAAAAGTAAAAAAATAAAATAAAATAAATGCGGTCTTTGCTGGTCAGTAGATCCTGCCCTCCTGCTGGCCGGGCACCGGGCCCTGTGCCCCACGTGTCCAGGGCGAGCGGGGAGGCCGGCGACTTGAGGGCCAGGCCAGCCTGTGGCCACAGCTCCTTGCTAAGAAGGCCACAGCCCCGCCCCACCCACCTCCCACGGGCCCACCTGCGGCTGGCCAGGCTGAGGAGTCGGCTTTACCTGGGCGCTGGCTCAGGCCTCAGGACAACAGCCCCTGCCTGCGCTCGGAGGTGTGTGTGGCTCCCTGGAGTCTGTCCCTCTGCTGGCTCCAGCTAAGCTGGCCCTGACGGGGAGGGTGGAGCGGTCCCCTCCTCCCCTCTCTCACTCCTTCAACCCCCCATCCCCCATTAGCGTTCAAGGTCATAGCAGCAGAAACTCATTCTTGGGCCCCATTCACAGGTGTTGGGTGGGGGCAACCTCCGCCGAGTGGAATGGGGGACCCTGCCCCCCAAGCCCCCACCCAAGCCTTGTCCTGTCCTGTTGTCATAGGCCCTGGAGAAGGGCTTTCTAGGGTCAGATCTGCTGGGAAGTGAATCCTGGCTCAGACCCCGTGCCCCAGCTGCACCTTCTGGGCCAGTCCAGCCACTAACTCACCTGCTGGCTCTCAGAGGCACTGGTTACGTCATCACAGAATGAGGGCGGCCCCTCTGTGCCCGTTCCGGAGGGACAGGCTGGCTTGGGGCCCGGCACTGTGGCACAGAGCGTTAAGCTGCCGCCTGCAGCGCTGGCTGCACCACTTCTCATCCAGCTCCCTGCTGAGGCGCCTGGGAAAGCAGCACAGGAGGTCTGAGTCCCAGGCGCTGGCCTTTGGCCTGGCCCAGCCCTGGCCATTGCTGCCATTTGGGGAGTGAGCCAGTGGATGGAAGACCTCTCTCTCCCTAACTCTGTCTGTAACTCTGCCTCTCAAATAAATAAATATTTAAAAAAGAAAAAAAAAAAAAAGATCAGGCCAGCACCGTGGCTCACTTGGCTAATCCTCCGCCTGCGGCGCCGACAGCCCAGGTTCTAGTCCTAGTTGCTCTTCTTCCAGTCCAGCTCTCTGCTGTGGCCCGGGAGGGCAGTGGAGGATGGCCCAAGTGCTTGGGCCCTGCACCCCATGGGAGACCAGGAAGAGGCACCTGGCTTCTGGCTTTGGATTGGCACAGTGCCGACCATAGCGGTCATTTGGGAAGTGAACCAACGGAGGGAAGACCTTTCTTTCTCTCTCTCTCTCTCCGTCTCTCTCTCTCACTGTCTATAACTCTACCTGTCAAATAAAAAAAATTAAAAAGAAAAAGATCATCTTGGTCTCCTAGTGTTGGTTGAGGTCATTTCATTACACCAAGATTGAAACACAAGCAGGCGTACCCTCCTCCTGACACGCAGCCCCACCCACACTGCGAGCAAAACGGAAGGGGGCGGGCGTCCTGGGGACCACGTGACCGCTGTGAGGCCGACGGCCCTGCTGGGTGCAGGACAGTGTCGGCTTCGGCGCTGGCCCCTTTGGGCGCAGGCCCCTGGTCTGTGGGTCACCCCCCACCCCGTTATCCAGGGCTCAGAGCACTCTGTCACACCCCAGCACGTGGAGGGGACGCCAGCAGCCACCAGAGTCGAGCTAGGGTCTGGGCCCAGGCCAGGGCTGTGCTGTGAGCGCTCACCGCTTCCGGAAGCCGACGGTGTCCAGAGCAGTCATCCGGGGGGGATTAGGGAGCTCAGGCCCAGGGCCACCCTGGGGTGTCCGGGCAGTGGAGGCAGAAGTCCCAGCACCTCCTGAGCGCCCCTTTTCTGACCTCTGCCTCCCAAGACTTGCCAGAGAATTCGTGTTCCCAGGGGAGATTTATCTTTGGGTGCCCTGCCTTGGTGAGGTGTGTGTGGGTGCTTGCCAGCTCTGGGGACAGACGGACTGTCCTTCAACCGGTTGCTGGGCCGGCAGCATGTACATCTCTAGATCCTCCCCTGTGGGGTGGCCTGCCAAGGCCAAGGGAGAGAGAGGCCCTGGATCGAGCCGTGCCTGAAGCTGTCTACTCAGCTGGCTCAGATACAGGATTCTATAAGTCCCCCACTTACCCGTTGTCTTAGAGAAGGTGGCTTGCTGCTGAAAGAGGGCTGTCCCCTGCAAGTGTACGTACTTGGTGAGAAGCCCTGAGGCCTGTGCTCACCCGGCCCCCCACCCCTGCCCTCGTGCTGGGCTGGGGCACAGGGCTGAATGACGTCCTCCGTGAGGGCCAAAGTCGACTTCAGCGCAGAGAAGGGGCAAAGCCACAGGGCCTTGTGTTGAGTATCAGAGTGCTGAGCGACTGAGTCTGGGAGGGCTTCCCCAAGGAGGTGACACATGCCGTCACTCAAGGAAAGGGTGGGGTCTGCCAGAGGCGGAAGCGAGCAGCCCCCGTGGCTGACGGACATACAGCCTGGGAAGCAGTTGCCAGCAGCGGGCCAGGCCGGTCCTCCCTTGCAGAGGTGGGGAAGACGGCTGTAGCCGCCTCCCTGCCGCCCGCTCTGCCCAGCTCCTGCAGGGGCCTCAGGGCCGGCCTTTCTGCTGGGAGCCTTGGCAGGAAGTGGCTGGAGGGGCGCGCGGGCGACGTGCAGGGCCGAGATTGGCGAGGGAGGGAGGGGAGAGAGCTCCAAGCCGTGCAGAAGTGACAGCTGTTTCTCCTGCACACTTGGGCTTCCCACAGCTGGAGAAAACCTGACTCATGCCAGGTTTGCTGATGTCTCGCCTGGGCCGGGGGTGGGGGCCTGGCAGAGCAGCCCCACATGCTCCCCGCAGCCCAGCTGCCCCCACACCGCAGCGACTGTCCTGGGGACCCTGGGCCTCCACATCCCGGCTGGGGAAACTTGGCCCCAGAGCCGCTTTCGAAAGAAAGTGGTTTTTATTTCATATTCACAAGAGAGCTTACAGAATAGAATTGGGGTTGCTGCCTCTCATATTATTTATGCAGTCCCCGCCCCCGGCCTACCCCCATCTCCCTTCCCAAGAGCCCGTCACAAAGGGGTCTTTGTTCCCTGTAAGTTCAAGGTCAGCTCCTCCAAGGGGAAACTCATGGGCGATTACAAGAGGAGGCTCCGTTTGTCCCCCGGCCGCTGTCAGACCAGGAATGCACTGCTCATCGGGGCCAGCGGGCTGCAGGCTGCGGGGCGTGGGCGAGCTGGGCAGTGTGGGGAGCAGCGCCCGTCGGCCTTGGCGCCTGGCCCCCAGGATACTGGACCCAGAACAGCTCTCAAGCACAGCGGGCCAGGCTCAGGCGTACCCCAAGCCTGCTGAAGGTCGACAGGGGGAATGTCCGTGTTCGATTTTATTTATTTTTCTTAAAGATTATTTTTTTGGAAGGCAGAGTTAACAAAGAGAGGGAGAGATGGAGAGATCGAGAGAGATCTTCTGTTCACAGGTTCACTCCCCAGTTGGCTGCATTGGCTGGGGCTGGGCCAAGCTGAAGCCAGGAGCCAGCAGCTTCATCCGGTCTCCCACACGGGTGCAGGGACCCAAGCACTTGGGCCATCTTCCGCTGCTTTCCCAGGCCATTAGCAGGGAGCTGGATCGGAAGTGAGGCAGCTGGGACTTGAACCGGCGCCCATATGGGATGCCCGTGTCGCACTGCAGGGCCAGCACTCTACTGTATTTAAGAAAAAGTTTGTAAGCAAAAGTTTGCAAAGTGTTAGCCTGGGGGAGACGTGAGGACCAGCGGCTCACGGCTGGGCGATCCTGTGCAACCCCCAGGAGGGTGGCTAAGCCTCTCTGGGGCCCCTCTTCCTTCCGCAGAGTGGAGTCAGCTGTCTGACGGATGCTGGGCCAGGGATGGGGGCCTGTGGTGCTCAGAGGTGCAGAGGCTCAGGCTGCCCCCCGCTCCTGGCATGCACTGCTTGCTGGCACTCGCCTTAGGTAGACTGGGAAGCCTGCTTGAGACCAGGTGCGCGTGAGTGCCGCAGTCAGCCCCCAGGCTGAGACCCCCGCTCCGAGCCACAAAGGACGCCCAGCTCTGAGGCTGCAGAGGGCACAGGGAGCTCCGTTCAGTGTGGCCTCCGCTCCCCATGGTGGCCTCGAGCTGAAGGGGGCCCCGGTGGAGATGTGCTGGCGTCCTGGGCCCCCGTCTGATGGGGAGTCCTGGAGACAGCAGCCCTGGTCTCCGCCGCGCAGGCGCCCGGTAGCTCTCGTCCCTCTTTCCCCTGCTGAGCCCCTGCAGGCCTGGCCACCTGACCCCGGATCTGTGACCTCCTAGCTCCTCCCCTCACAGCCTGGGGCCCGAGGGCTGGAGCAGGGGAGCTGCCCTGAGGGTCTTCCCCAGGCAGGCGCTGGAGGCGGGAGGGCGGGTACCGGCTCTCCTCTCAAGGAGTCAGAGCGGTACAGGGAGGGCCAGAGAGGCACTGGGGCGGGCAGGGGCTCCCCGGGTGGGGTGGGGGGCCTTGGCAAGACCTTCGCCTTCCGCGTGCTCCTTGGGGCTGCCTGCGCTGGGGGCCGGGGAAAAGGGAAAAGCGCGGAGCAGGAGGGGATGGCTCCTGGGCAGCTGGGAGGAGCGGGAGCGCCTGGGAGTGCCTCCTGGTGTGGCTCAGGATCCGGATCTCTCCAGAGCTTGGCCCAGACGGCGGCCGACACTGTGGCCCCGCCCCCGGGGTGCTCAGAAATGGCCCTTCCCGGCATTGCCAGGGTGTGGGCGAATGCTGGAGTCGAGGCCTTGCCTCCCCATCGCTGCCGTTGAATTCACCGATAAACATCAGCACGGGGTTGAGCCACCAGGGGCCCTGCAGAAGCGGCTGAAACCACAGCTCAGGGGTGGCCTCCTGGCCCACACCGTGGGACATGAAAGCGGCTATTTCTACAATAACGGCTTCCACCTCCCTGGGAAGACCACCAGTGTGGTGGCAGGTCACCTCTGCAAGCCTGCGCTGTGCACCCGTTGGCGCGCCGCTCTGCGGGAGGCGCTGCCTCTGGCAGGTCCACTGGGGAGGGCGCTGGGCTGCTGCTGCCCCCAGCACCTCGGCACGGACCTGACTGCCCCCATGTTACAGACGGGGAAGCCGAGGCTCGCAAAACCCGTCCAGGTTAGGACGGGGTTGCGGGTCATGCTTGGTCCTGCTGCCTCCAATTCTGGACACCCTTTGCTGCAGGGCGCGGGAGAGGGGAAGGCGTGCACAGTTCCTACCCACTCAGTGGGAGCCCGCTGCGTGCCAGGCACGTTACTCCTGTCTCCTGGTCCAGCCTCACACCCTGCCTGGATGGTCCATGTCAGCCTACTGTGCAGACAGACACTGAGGACCAGAGCTGGGGTTTCTTCTGGGGCCTCCTTTGGACAAAGGTGATAGGGCCTCACTCGTGGGTGGGAGCTGGGGTTGTGGATCGTGTAGACGTGCAGAGGAAACAGGGAGTGAGGAGGCATGAGGTCTGGCGCCCTGCACACAGTAGGTCTGCAGTTCTCCACGACGCACTTCAAAATAACCAGAAGAGGCCGAAGGTTTCCAGCACGTCGCAGGAGCTGGAGATGCTAACCACGCTGACTGGATCATTATGCGCGCTGTACACGTTGAGGAGTATCCTACGGAACCCCATACGTGGGTACAGAGAGTGTATATCCATGAAAAATCTGAAAAAAAATTTTGTATTAAAAAATCTCCCGAGGCCGGCGCCGCGGCTCACTAGGCTAATCCTCCGCCTTGCGGCGCCGGCACACCCGGTTCTAGTCCCGGTCGGGGCGCCGGATTCTGTCCCGGTTGCCCCTCTTCCAGGCCAGCTCTCTGCTGTGGCCCGGGAGTGCAGTGGAGGATGGCCCAAGTGCTTGGGCCCTGCACCCCATGGGAGACCAGGAGAAGCACCTGGCTCCTGGCTCCTGCCATCGGATCAGCGCGGTGCGCCGGCCGCAGCGCGCTGACCGCGGCGGCCACTGGAGGGTGAACCAACGGCAAAGGAAGACCTTTCTCTCTGTCTCTCTCTCTTTCACTGTCCACTCTGCATGTCAAAAAAAAAAAAAAAAATCTCCCGAACTCAGACCTGCTCCACCCCAAAGATCTCACGTGCTGGCCTCAACCCCGCTCTGCTGCCCTCCTGTGTCTGCGCCCCAGCCCCATGGAGCCGGTCCTCCAGCTGGAGCGCGGTCGGCGCCTCTCGGAGCTCCCTGGGGCTTCCGCAGCAGCCCAGCTGAACATCACAGCTGGAAAGGGTGCGTCATGAGCCTCGGAGGCCCGACAGTCTCTGGCCCCGACCTCTCCAGGAGAGCATGGCCGGGAGCTGAGGCCACACATGCCCTGCGGGACGGGGAGTCCAGCCTGGTTCACTACCGGCCTCCTTGACATTGCCCTTGGACTTGGGCTGCCCCTCCTGGTGAAATCCTGTTTCTGGTGAACATGCTGGACTCGGGCCACCTCCTCCAGCTGCCCGTCTCTCCGCTGCACATTGGACACGCCCTGCAAGTGTGGAGCAAACGAATGCATAGGGAGGGGCTGCCCTGAGCTCTCAGAAGCCCTGGCCCCGGGCCTGGAAGTGCGGCCTTTCTTCCGGCATTGTCCTCCTCAGCTCCCCGGGCCCAGGCTTTGCTGGGACCCGCACTGCCTAGGACAGGGGTGGGTGGGGCCCGCAGACCCCAGACTGGCCTGGGCTGGATCTGGGATACCTGCGTTGCCCAGCCCAGCCCTGCACCCTAAAACTGCCCCAGACTACTTTCCTGGGAGGCAGGGTGAGGGACTGATAGACACTCCCTGGGCCAACCTGAGCTTTTCACTCTGGGCTCTTTAAGCTGTGCCCTAGAACAAGGTAGTGTGCTGTTGTCCCCAGCTGCACACCCCCCATTTACAGGGGCACCTGGGCCCCGAACAGGGAGCTCCTGCCAGCAACGGACAGCCACGGCCTGGGCTGACACTAACTCCCCTCCTCTTCTAATGCTCCTGGCAGGTGCAGGTCCGGCTGGGCCACAGGCGCACGTCCAGCCCCCAGGTCTAGAAGCCAGCAGGTCTAGTCATCCCCTGGGAAAGGCGAGGGCTGTGAGTGGGAGGTGGGGAGTCCTCTGGGGAGCAGGTGAGAGGGGCTTGGGGTGCTCAAGACGGGGGGCGGCGATCAAGCCGAGTTGGGGTGAGCAGGCTCTAGAAGGGAGAAAGAACCGGGGTGCATTGCAGGCAGGTGCAGAGGGGGCACCAGAGCAGAGTGAGTTGGGGACAGGTCACACCCTGGGGAGCCTGGATGCTGCATTAAGGAGTGGGGATTTTGGGTGGCAGGAAAAGTATCAGTGACCGTGTCCCCATGGCTGGGACCCAGCCCATGTCCCAAAGGTTAAGAGCCCGAGGTCGGCGGGCTATTGTCAACAGGTCACTTCCTCCAGCACCCAGTGGGTGAGTGGCGCCTGACACTGGCCACCTTTCATGGCTCCCACAGGACCTGGGAGACCCAGGGGCAGCTGCTGATGGCCCTGGCACCTCCCTGGCAGCTCCAAGCTGTTCTTGTACCTCTGGCTCTCGCTCAGTGATCTGGGCTGGACCAAATATAAATCAACCACCCAAGACACCTGCCCGGAGCCACAGCCCTTGGTCAGCCTGGGCCTGTGTGCCAGGACCCTGCCCCTGGCCGAGGAGGGGCAGCCTCAGGATCTGTGCACGAGGCCATTGGGAGAACGGCTGAGCTTGCTGACGGAGACAAGGCCTTGGGTACCAGGGCCTCGCTTTTCCAAATGTTGAGTGACAGCTTGTTTTTGGGGTGGAGGATTTTGCAAGGTTTGGGGCATCAGTTAGTAAGTCATGAAGTTCCGAGGCATCTTCGCGGAGGGCACCCACGTGCTCTGCAGGTGCTTGGACTCGGTGATTGTCCAAGGCCCCCTCGGCGCTGCCTCCAACACTGTTTCCTGGGACCACGGAACCAATGCCTTCATCTCTGACTTCTCCCAGCCAAAAGCAACGTAGCAAGATTTGAAAATCGTGTACACGATGCAAAACAATGTGTCCTTGGGACACTAAGTGACTTTTTTTTTTTTTTTGTTTTGTTTTTTGTTTTTTGACAGGCAGAGTGGACAGTGAGAGAGACAGAGAGAGAAAGGTCTTCCCTTGCCGTTGGTTCACCCTCCAATGGCCGCCGCTGCAGCCGGCGCACCGCGCTGATCCGATGGCAGGAGCCAGGATCCAGGTGCTTCTCCTGGTCTCCCATGGGGTGCAGGGCCCAAGCACCTGGGCCATCCTCCACTGCACTCCCTGGCCATAGCAGAGAGCTGGCCTGGAAGAGGGGCAACCGGGACAGAATCCGGCGCCCCGACCGGGACTAGAACCGGGTGTGCCGGCGCCGCAAGGTGGAGGATTAGCCTATTGAGCCACGGCGCCGGCCCTAAGTGACTTTTTAAAAAGAAAATTGCATGTATTTGAATGGCAGGGTGATGGGGGGTGGGGGAGAGAGGGGGGAGAGAGAGAGAGAGAGAGAGAGAGAGAGAGAGAGAGAGATCTTCCATCTGCTGGTTCACTCCCCAGATAGTCACAAAAGCCAGCTCTGGTTCAGGCCGAAGCCAGGAGCCAGGAGTGTCTTCCAGGTCTCCCCCGTGGGTGTAAGGGCCCAAGCACGTAGGCTATCTTGCACTGCTTTTCCCAGGTGCATTTGCAGGGAGCTGGGTCAGGACTTGAACCTGCACTCAGATATGGGATGCCAGTGGTGCAAGCAGCATCTCAACCCACGGGGCCATGACACCAGCCCCCGTGAGCGACTCTCACATGTTTGTCACCATTGTCAAGCTGCTGTTTGTGCAGAAACTATCAAGAGACAAAGAAAGGCAGCCACGGTTCCGGAACCCTCACGCTACCATCGGTTCCCATTCTGTGCTTTTCCGGGTTGTGGCCTCTCTGCGTGACTGTTCCACCAGGGGACACACGGAGGCTTACTCCCTGTCTCCCATTGCGAGACAGGCACTCGACGCTGTACCCGGGACGGAGAGCTACCGGAGGCCCCACCCCCGACACCATCCCGTGGGGGCTGGGCTTCGGCGTCTGGTTTGGGGGGGGCCACATACATTCAGCCTGTCCAAGGCTTAGTTGGATCCCGTCCCCACTGCCACCGCTGCCTGCTCACTCCTCATGGAGCCCTTGTGACGCATCTGCAACGGGCAGGGACCCCAGAGCCCCGCCTGGTTCATGCTCTCCCCTCCTGGACCCCCCCGGCTGGCTTCCTCTTTCTCTGGGCATCTCGTCACCCAGGATTTACCAATCACCTTCAATAAACGGCTCTGACTGATGTGAGCCTCCCGAATGTGCCCAGTAGCTGGAGAGAGAGGCAGGCCCTGTCCCGATGGGCTCGGGGTGCCCCGGGGTCGCAGCAGTGAGGTGTTGCATGCGGCCCCCCACACCTTCACACCCACGGTGTGGGTACAAAGGCGCCCTCACACACTGTATGCAAAAATATTCGCAAATTATAGCCCAAGCTATTTTTAACCCATGCTTTCTTTCCTCCTTCCTTAATAAATACATTTTTGTGAAGACGTGGAAGGCCTGGTTCAGATGAGGAATTTTGGTGGGAGCGTGTGGGTGCCCAGCCCGGGGCTGTCCCATCTCCTCTCACCCCACACTCCACCTGCCACTGGGAGAGGCCTCGAGGCCACAGGTTCGGCTCCACCCAGCTCTCCACGGCCACTTCTCAATGAACGCCACAGGGGGTGGCTTCCCCAGGGAGGACAGGCCAGTGTTGTTTGGGTGGGGATTGTGGACCCTGGGGCAGGGGCTTTGGGTGCGCTGTCTGCCTGGCCCCATGCCTCCTGGCCCAGCTGGAGGAGGGCGGAGCTGGCTGCAGGCCCAGGCCGAGTGGGCTGAGCTTCCAAGACAGGTGCTGTGGTCCCCACACCGCTGCTGTTCACTGCTTGCTGGCCGGAGCTGAGCGGAGACAGCGGCCTCCTGTGCCCTGGGAGCCTTGGTTCCCTGGACCCCAAGAGACAGGCACCCCCTTCCATCCAGGTGCCTCCAATGCTCCAAGAAAGGCCGGGGTGGGGCGGGGGAGGGAATGAAGACGGTTCTTCCACTCCCAGGTGGGGAGGTCGGAGCCCAGGAGGGGCTCCCATACCTGTGTGTGGTGGTGGTGGTGGGGGCGGCAGCACCATCAGGGCCGGACTGTCAGGGGCGGCAGGGGCTGGGTTGGGAGGACATGAGCCCCCGAGGGCTGGTGTTAGACAGGAGGCTGGGACCAGAGGGTGGGACCTCCATCCAGGCACACATCCAGGGACCCCCGGATCTCTGCTCCTCCCTCAGGTTCTGAACCTTCCAGAATAGCAACAGTGGGCAGGGATTCCTGGAGCGGGTGGGGCTGACCCTTCAGGGCAGCCATGTGCCACTGGGGCCCCACTAAGGGCCCGTGGAAACAGCTCTGTGTCCCGTGGGGCAGGTAGCACACACAGGTGTTACTGTGGCCCCTGGGGGGGTCCACAGGTTGGGGAGAATATGGGGGTGGGGCCTGTGCAAGGGGGACGGAGGAAGAACTCTGATTCCTGCCCCTGGCCCCTGAACATGGCAGACTCCAAGCCTCACCCTGGTGCGAAAGGATAAGGCTGAGGGTGGAGGACCTGGGGCGGTTTCTGGGCTGGAGCCAGGAAGGCAGGGTGGCCGCCGGTGTGGGCGCAGGGCTGAGGTGGTGCTGGTGTGGCGGGGCACTAAGGACCAGCAGCAGGGGCCTCGTTGGGGGGCAGGAGGTGCGAGACAGAGGGGGCTGCACCGGCCGGGGCAGTGAGGCGGAGCGACACGCAGCGGTTGTGTGCACGGGCCCGGCGGCGGGCTGGCCCCGCAGCTGAGCTGGCCCCGCTGGGCTCTGCTCGGCGTGAGAGGCCTGGCGTGGGGCCCTCTGATCTCCTCGGGGCCCTGTTGGCGGGAAGGGACAGAAACTCAGCCCCCCCCCTCCAGCAAGGGCGATTTGCTGCCTGCTCACCGCGAGGCCCTGGGGTGAGTCAGAGCCGGTGCAGAGGGGCGAGCCCCACCCTCAGTGCTGTGTGGGCTACACTCAGGACCACCTGCCCACCAGGAGCTCCAGGCCTGCAGTCTCCACCGTGTAGAAGCCCCATCTTCCCCAGGGCGTGAGGAACTGGTGTGCTCCCATCACCCTGGTGTGCTCCCATCACCCTGGTGTGCTCCCGTCACCCTGGTGCTCCCATCACCCTGGTGTGTCCATCACCCTGGTGTGCTCCCATCACCCTGGTGTGCTCCCATCACCCTGGTGTGTCCATCACCTTGGTGTGCTCCCATCACCCTGGTGCTCCCATCACCCTGGTGTGTCCATCACCCTGGTGGTCCCATCACCCTGGTGTCCTCCCATCACCCTGGTGTGTCCATCACCCTGGTGCTCCCATCACCCTGGTGTCCTCCCATGACCCTGATGTGTCCATCACCCCAGTGTCCTCTCATCACCCTGGTATGTCCATCACCCTGGTATCCTCCCATCACCCTGGTGCTCTCATCACCCTGGTGTGTCCATCACCCTGGTGTGCTCCCATCACCCTGGTGCTCCCATCACCCTGGTGCTCCCATCACGCTGGTGTGCTCCCATCACCCTGGTGTGTCCATCACCCTGGTGTGCTCCCATCACCCTGGTGCTCCCATCACCCTGGTGCTCCCATCACGCTGGTGTGCTCCCATCACCCTGGTGTGTCCATCACCCTGGTGTGCTCCCATCACCCTGGTGTGTCCATCACCCTGGTGTGCTCCCATCACCCTGGTGCTCCCATCACCCTGGTGTGCTCCCATCACCCTGGTGTGCCCATCACCCTGGTGTGCTCCCATCACCCTGGTGCTCCCATCACCCTGGTGTGCTCCCATCACCCTGGTGCTCCCATCACCCTGGTGTGCTCCCATCACCCTGGTGTGTCCATCACCCTGGTGTGCTCCCATCACCTGGTGTGTCCATCACCCTGGTGCTCCCATCACCCTTGTGTGCTACCATCACCCTGGTGCTCCCATCACCCTGGTGTCCTCCCATCACCCTGGTGTCCTCCCATCACCCTGGTGTGCTCCCATAACCCTGGGCCTTTGCCTTGATCACATGAGCGTCCTGACACGGTGACAGCTGGGGCTGCTGTGTGGACACATCACACCAGACTGGGCGGCTTCATCCAAGTCCCTTCTCACAGCCCTGGAGTTCCCGAGCAAGGCGGCGGCGGATCAGGTGTCTGCACAGCAAACGCCTGACTCTGAACGTGAGCCAGGGGCCAGTGTGTGGCACAGTGGGTCGATCCACCATCTGCAGGGCTGGCGTCCCATATGGGGGCAGTGCTAGTCCTGGCTGCTCTGTTTCTGTTCCGGCTCCCTGCTAATGCACCTGGGAAAGCAGCAAAGGATGACCAAGTCCTTGGGCACCCATGTGGGAGACCCGGAAGAAGCTCCTGGCTCCTGGCTTTATCCTGGCCCAGTTCCAGCCATTCTGGCCATTTGGGTGGCAAACCAGCAGGTGGAAGATCTCTCTGTCTCTCCTGTCTCTCTCTCTGTAACTATGGCTTTCAAATAAATAAACGAATCTTAAAAAAAAAAATAGAAAATGAGCCAAGTGTCTTCATTCTCCCAAGGACTCCACCCCATCTGCCTTTGCTGTCGCACAGGGGGCTGTGACTGGGACACGGGGGCTTTGAGGGGCACAGACTCTTGTCCACGGCAGCCTGGTGTGGCCCCAACAACACACGTGTGTTCCCTCACAGATCAAGGAGCTCAGCTGGAGACCGGCGTGTTGGCCAGGGGCTTCCTGGAGGCCTGTCTCCTTGGCAGGTGCATGTCTGTCTCCTTCCGTCTGAGTCTGTGCCGTAATCTCTTCTGAAAGGGAGTAGTCACACTGGACTAGGGCCCCCACGACTTCATTTCCTCCCCAAAGACTTCACCCCCAGAGGCAGTCACATGCCGGGGTGCTGGGTGCTGAAACTTCAGCTCATGAATTTAGACCCTAACAGGAGATACGGGCCCCAGCCCTCCGTGTGCCTCCCGACAATCCCAGCACTGGCTTTGGCCCCCTCGAGGGTTGCTTTGGGTGGCCTCAAGTCCTGGCTCCCATGATGGGCGTGACTTCTGCTGGCGTCCAGCGTGGACAGGAAGGGAGGGGCGCTGGGTCTGGATGGGACGGGGGGGCACTGACGCTTGGGCACTGGGGTCAGGGAGCCTTAGAGAGGTCAAACCCAGTGTTCGTGAGTGGATAAGGACTTTGATTAGCGTTGGTAGAAGCCAATCAGCCAGCTGGCCACGTGACACTAAATGACAAGATTGGTTTTGAAAAAATAGCCATTTGCTAGAATGCAGTCAACTCGAAATGGAAAACAGTTATTTCCTCCATGTGCTGCGGCCCCTGTCGGAGGTACCCTGGGAATGGGCCCTTTGATCAGGCACTCCTGCCTGCCAGGGAATCGATCAGCTGCTTCCGATACAATCAGGAGGAAGGTCGGCCCCTCCACTGGGCTGCATGGTGGCACGGCCCTGGGACCTGCGAAGGGGACCTTATTTGGAGGCAGGGTGAGGGACCTCAAGACAAGATCTCGGTGGGCTCCAAGTCCAGGGCCGAGGCCTTCACAGGACAGGGCAGGGGCCACGGTATACAGAACAGAAGCCCCTGAGACCCTGGGGGCGTGCCCGGGGCAGTGCCTGCATGAGCGCACCTCGAGCCCCAGCAGCTACAGGTTAAGCCACCAGGCTTGCGGCACTAATCAGGGCAGGCCCAGGAAGCCTTGAACACAGAGGGGCTGATGGGATTGCAGGGGACTCTGGGACCAGGCGGCATCTCATGGGCAGGAGGGTGGCGAGGAGGAGGAGGAGGGGAAGGTGTGGGGGGCAGCCTGCAGGGGAGGGGTGCGGGTGCCCGGGAGGCTGCCTCCCCATGTGTCTGCTTTATGGGCTCACACACTAGCTGCAGGTGCAGGACGTCGGTCGGGAAGGGGGTCGCTATTGAACGCAAACCTGGGAAGCTGGCATGGAAGAGGCGGCCCCTGGCCGGGGCAGGGGGCAGTTAGGAGTGGCTTAGATTATCCGGCAGGTCCAGGGGGCTCCACTTGGACTGGAGATGGGGCCTCGGCCGACTCCCCACTCTTTGAGCTGCTCCCCAGGCACCGATCACTTGGCTTTCTGGCCTTGCAGCCCCCTTCCCTCCCAGGGAATCAGCTCCGCTCAGCCTCTGGAGAAGAGCCCTGCTCACTGCTGACTGCTTTCCATTGCGGGTCTGCTGTGAGCGTAACCCTGTGAGTCAGCTTCCGACATCTCCCAGTCGTGACACACGGGCAGGACCCGGGCCACCCTGCGGCCTCCTGGGGAGACGCCATCAAAGTGGCATCCGATGCCAAGCCATCTAAGTGCTGGCGTCAGCTCTGTGGGCGTGGGACACTTTGGCAGTCAGTGGCTCAGGGGAAGACTCTACCCCGCTAGGAGGGCCGATGGTGGCTGCGGTTGACTCCGTAAGGGGCTGTGTGGTTACAGGAGAGACTCCGCCCCTGGGTAGCGTCCTCCACGCCACAGGTCTGAGCATCCCGGCCCTTGCCTGGATGCCGGCTGCTGCCTCCTGGAGCACCTGCCGAGGGGCCAGCACTGAGGTGTGTGTGGACCCCCACGCAGGGTGGCTGAGCCCACCAGCTGGAGAGTTTGCCTGGAAGCGGGGGCCCTGCTGGGCCCACCGATAACTGGCCCCATGGGGAGGCACTGTCCGTGCTGCTCAGGGGGTGATTCCGTGACCCTGGGCAGAGGAGGGCGTGTGTGCTGCAGGCACAGGTTCTCAAGTGAGGCCAGTGTACCCGGGGCTGCCTGGCTTCCAGGTGCCGACAGAAGGGCAGACTGGGATACCCACACGCTCTTATTTGTTGCCTACAGGTTGGCAGGGGCCGTCCCCAGTGCCGCAGCCCTCGGCCTGCTCCGCGTCACCGCTTGCTCACTCGGCTTCAAACTGGCAATGACTCCAAATGCATCTAAGGGTGAAGCTGCCTGGAATTGGAAATTGGTGGAGTTTGCCTACTGAGGTGTGGGGAGCAACTCGGACTAGACTGTTACTGGAATTAAGACTTATTCTATGCATCTGCTCTCCCACAATATGGCGCTGGGAGAGGAGGAAACAGTTTCTACACAGCTGCCTCCAGTTCAACCAATGAACAGCAGGACCTGCTCCTGAATGGAGGAGAGCAGAGTACTCGGCGTGTGGGTAGCAGAGTTGGGATTGGTGGAAGAGGACTATAAAGGAGGAGAGAGACAACATGCACCAGGAACATCTGAAGGAACACCTGTGCAGCCCCCGAGAGAGCCGGCCGGCGGTGTGCCGCTCCCCCGCGGAAGTGGGGAAAGTGGCAGGGGGAACCGCCCTTCCACGGAGGTGGAAGGGTCGGTAGCCAACCCGGGAAGAACCAGCAGCAAACCCGGGGAGGGCCGAGCAGACGAAAGAACAACGCAGGGTCCTGTGTCGTTCCTCCACGAAGAGGGGGAGCGACACTGAGGCCCGATGAGGGCACAGGGCTTTGAAGAGAACTAAAAACAATTCCCTGATGTTGGCAAGAGGCCAGGGGTCTAACTCGGATGGCCGTTCCAAGCAAAACCCTGCTGTCCAGGCAGAATCAGCCTGGGGTTTCTGCTCCAGGCCCGTTTAGGAGAAAAGTGACAATGCTTTTGTTAACTTTATCAGAGGATCTCTCAAACATTCAAATGCAATTTGTGGGGATAGGGGCAGCTCTTCTGTGTGCCACTGGGGAGAATGATCCAGGCTGGATTTGGAGAGGGTGTCTCCTGGTGTGGGTACCTGTCCCACTTACCACCAGCTCCATGCCCAGGGCAGACATCACTAATCTATCAACGTCTCTACCCCGACTCCCACACACCCTCGCACACCGCTCTGCCGACAGTGCTCCCAGGGAAGCTGGTGGCCCAGTTCTCTCTTCAGTAGTGTTATTTAGTAGTCATTCAATGCCAGGCACCAAAATAGGTGCTGGGAAGATGATAGGCCTTCAAACACTCTGTGTAAGAATGCAATTACAGGCTGGCGGCTCACTAGGCTAATCCTCCGCCTGTGGCACTGGCACCCCGGGTTCTAGTCCCGGTCGGGGCACCGGATTCTGTCCCGGTTGCTCCTCTTCCAGGCCAGCTCTCTGCTGTGACCCAGGAGTGCAGTGGAGGATGGCCCAGGTTCTTGGGCCCTGCACCCCATGGGAGACCAGAGGAGGCACCTGGCTCCTGACTTCGGATCAGCGCAGTGCAGCAGCCATTGGGGAGTGAACCAACGGCAAAGGAAGACCTTTCTCTCTGTCTCTCTCTCTCATTGTCTGCCTGTCAAAAAGAAAAAAAAAAAAAAAGAAAAGAAGGCAATTACAAAATCAGCGTATTTTGTTTTATGAAAAAAAAAAAAAAAAACAAAACCTTGAAATCCACTCAGTATTTTCCTAAAATTCATTTTCCATGAACTTTTGGGAGACCCCTCCTTGTGTAGTGCTGAGCCCCAGGGAAGATGTCTTGGCTCTGGGGGCGACTATGGCCTGAGGGGGGCATAGTCACACCAGTGGACAGACAGGGGCTGGCGCCAGGAGAGCTGCTCCCGGGGACACGGGGCCGAGTGGGAGTTGGGCGCTGCGGGCTGGGGGCTGAGGGAGGAGGAGCGCGTGGGAGGCACAGAGGCTGGAGGGTGCAGAGCTCAGGGGACACGCGGGACAGGGCCTCACGGGCCACCCTGCCCAGGAGAAAAGCCACCCGGCCTCCAGGAGCTGTCCTGGCCCCTGGCCCCGGCCTTGTGTTGTCAGGAGCCACCTGCCCGCCCAGGCGCACCTTGGTGTCCCACGGACACCGATGCCTGCACGGAGCACCAGCATCAGGCAAGAGGACCCCCGGCCACAAGGGAGTGGGCAGAGCAAGACCACCCCGTGACGGCGTCTGATCCAGCCACGCAGCTGCCAACGTCCTCCTGGGGCCGCGTGGGGGGCGGGGGTGTTCTTCTCTTGCTGCAGGCACGATGCTCATCATCGAGGCGCCCGATCACAGAACACCCCGTCCTGACGGCACCCACCTAGAGCAAGGCCGCTCCCTGGGACCCGCGCCAAAGCCTCGGACACAAGCCAGCCCCTCGGCACGTTCTGCTGCCTTCTGTGAGACCGGAGGCTGCCGGGGGGGGGGGGGGAGGGGAAACGAGCGCTCATCCCCGTAGTGCTGCACCTGTTCAGCCATAGTGCTGGGGTGGGGGAGGGGTGGCGGGGCGCCCTCTCTTTTCCCTCTTCCTCTCTCAGGAAGACCCTGACCCAGTTCTGGGCAGGGAGGGAGCAGAGGAGCAGGCAGCTGGGAGTTGACGGTGGTCATCACAGTGGTCCCGGTGGGCTCTCCTTTCTGGGCACTGAGTTGCCCACTGTCCCCGGGGAAGGCTGTGCAGAGAACCCTGAGAGCTGCTGCCCCCAGCTTTCCTCTGGCTGGGCCTCGGGCCCCCCCCCCCAGCTGCCCAGGCAGGTGGCCCAAGTCGCTTGAGCTGGGGTCTGACTATGGGGGTGCAGGGCAGCCTGGCCTTCCTTGTGCCACCAGAGCCGTGTGCAGCCTGTCGCAGGCCCTCATTTTCCAGGGGACGTCAGTGCTGCGGGCACCCTCCCTGCAGGGCACGGATGGCAGGGTTCTGAGGGTCTGGCCCAAGGTCTGCTCATGCCATTGGCGGTGAAGCGGGACGTCATCTGTTCTCCTCATGGGGGCTGCGGGTGGGACTTGTGAGACAGCCATAGCTTTTCCCAAAGTCTCACTGCCCCCAGCCCCAGCCCCACCCCTGAAGTCTCAGGCAGGGACTCGGGTCTGGAACCCGGAAGACATCCCAATCTTGGATGCCCCGGCTCGCAGCACTGCGGCCGCACACTGTCCTGTCCCAAGCAGGCCAGTTCTGCGCAGTCTGGGGCAGGAGGGGGACCTCGGAGCCCTTCCTCTCCTCCTTTCCAGCCCTTGCCCCTCGGCAGGACCCTGGGCCCCCCAGGCCTTGCAGCCTGTCCAGGGAGCCGTCCCCCCTGCTCTGGGGGAGGACCAGGGGGTCTGCATCCGTCCTGCCTGCCCCTGGCACTGAGGCCCGGCAGCCACAGCAGAGCTCAGCTCCAGAACCAGCCTTGTCGGTGGGACCCCTGGCGGGGGGGGGGGTCCCCTGGTGGGGAGCGGCTGTGACGACCACCGACACCCCTGGACCCTGGGTTGTCCTCGGCGTGACCGCTCTCCCGACAAGTGTGACCATTAGATCTGCAGGGACAAAGTCTCCAACAGTGGCTGTAAGCGGCTTCCAGCTCCCTGGCTCCCGGGCTGCCCGCGTGCCAAGGCCCATCTGTGCACAGGCTGCAGTGACTGGTGCCGAGCACTTGGCAAAGGCCTCCGGGCAGCCGGGGACCAGCGGGACCGGGAGACAGAGGCCGGTTTTCCTCTCGGAGGTTCCTGCCAAATCAGGCCGTTAGAGCCCTGCACATTGTCCCAGGAGAATGAGCCTTTGCCCCCAGCTGCGTGGAGGCTGCCTGTTCTCCCGTGGGTTCTCCCCCCGCGGGGGCTGCAGGGGCACCGGCACTTGGAGCCCGCCGCTCCCTGGGTGAGCCCACGCAGGCAGCCCAGCCTCCTGAGCAGGAAAACACGGAACAGCAGCCGTGTCTTGCAGCTCCTGCACCTCCAGCCTGAGGTGGTGGCGAGCCACACAGCTTGAGAACGCGCCCGGGCCCACCGGTGAGCCCTCGGCGACTCCCTCCCTTTGTTCTACTGCAGCGGTCCCAGCGCCTCGACAGCAGAGGTGGCCCTTCCGCTCCGGGGCTCGGCCCTGCGACCACACAGGAGGTTCCTGAGTGCACGTGGCAGGGGACTGAGGCCGTCTGGGAGAGAGTTACTGCCCGGATTTCACACCACAAACTAAGCTCGCATGCGCTTAAGAACCAACAGGAAAGAGTAACTGCTTTTCCTGAGCCTCTCTTGTGCCCCAGGTGGTTTATGCGCGTCTGCTTGTTGCGACTGCAGCGGTCCTGGGGGAGACGGTCTTTCCCAGTGAGCGCCCTGAAGGCCCCCTGGCACTGGCTGCTTCCAGAGTGGTGGGCTAGTGGAGAGGGGGTGATGGTCTCCCGACCCGAGACTGCAGGGGTGCCAGGAGAAGGCCCCCACGCCACGGTGGGGAGCTGAGGAGGCCAAGGGCGCAGGCCTCCGCCTTCCCAGGAGTGCGCGGAGAGCCCTGCCCCAGCCTGGACTGCCATCGGGCCCCACTTGGGCCAGGCTGGGGGGCCAGGTCTGGGCCTGCAGCCTCAGCCTGCTGGCCCCTGTGGCGCTGCCTTGCAAAACCAGACTGTTTTGTTTTGGCTTTTGCTCCTGGGTTCCCAGAAACTTTATTTACAGCCATAGAATGCTTCATAAGTTGGTTTTGTAAAATTGTGGTGAAACATACATAGCATGAAATGCGCCATTTGAACATTTTTAAATGCACGATTCCTTGTCCTTAATCCACAATGGGTCCATCCACAATGTTGTGCGACATCGCCACGATTTATTTCTAGAACTTTCTCTGTTTTCCCCTGCTCATTTCAAAAGAACCCCCCCCCCCCATTCCCGTCACCCCCGGCCCCTGGCAGCCACCTCTCCACTGTCGGTCTCTGAATTTACCCCTCCAGCCTCCGCCCTGAATGGAACCACACCGCTGCGTTCTTCCGTGACCGGCTTCTGTTGTAAGCTGAGTGACGGTTGGTTGTGCGGACGTCTCCCACTTTGTGTGTCCACGCCCCTGCTGATGGGCGCTGGGCTGTTTCTGCTTTTACTTACCAGGAATACTGCTCCTGTGGCCCCGGGTGAGCCAGTACCTACTGGAGTCCCCCTTTCTTGGTATTTTACCCAGAAGTGGAATTGACGGATCACAGGAGATCTCTGTAACTTTTCGGAGACCTGCCGCACTGTTTTCCACAGTGGTTGCACCACTTCACGCTCCCATTGGCAGTGGGCACAAGTTTCGTGAATCCTCTCCAACAGTTGTTATTGTCCTTCATTTCTTAAAGTAACAGCCTCCCCAAAGCACGTGAGGTGATCGTGTATTGTGGTTTGGGGCCTTTGAACCCTTCAATCCTTTGTGCCTGGATGAAGAATTCAGTTTTCCTCTTTCAGCTCACTTACCCTTACTGTTGACCACTCCCTGTGAGAGAGAACAGAGCGATGGGGAACAGAGCGATGGGGCCCACGGGAGCGCGGACGCATGTGGCCGACGCATGTGGCCGACGCACGTGGCCGCCACACGGTCAAGTTGCTCTCCAAGGCCGCTGCTGCTATTTGCCCAACATACCAATCCTGCAACGTTCTAGAAGTCACTCGGCAGCAGGTGCTGTCTAGCTCTCCAAGGTTTCATCAGTGGAAGGAGCCTTGTTGTGGCTGCCTGGGACATGCCCCAGTCAAGCCAAGCAAACTTCTCACCCACCCCTCATGCTCATCAGGTTGCCTCTGTATTTTCCTTCTTCTTCTTTCTTAAAAAAGATTTTATTAATTTATTTGAAAGAGTTACGGAGAGAGAGTGGCAGAAGCAGAGAGAGCGAGAGCGAGAAAGAGAGAGAGAGAGGTCTTCCATCTGCTGGTTCACTCCCCAAATGGTTGCAATGACCAGGGTGGGTCAGGCCGAAGCCAGGAGCCAGGAGCTTCATCTGGGTCTCCCATGTGAGCACAGAGACCCAAGCACTTGGGCCATCTTCCATTGCTTTCCCAAGCCATAGCAGGGAGCGGGATCGGAAGTGGAGCAGCCGGGACTTGAACTGGCGCCCATATGGAATGCCGGCACTGCAGGCGGCAGCCTTACCCACTACGCTGCAGCGCCGGCCCCTCCCTCATAGCTTTCACAGCATTGTCCTCGGGGCGACATCTGAAGACTCTGTGCCACCCAGTGTCAGAAAGGCACCCACCAGGGGCCGCCCAGTCTCCTTGGAGCTGGCGTGAGTTTTCCTGAATGATGGAGTCCGATCTCTGGCATCTTTTCCTCCATTATGTGGGATGCCTTCATCAAGTCCTGTCTTTCCACGCGAGACCCCCTGTGGGCACACATCTGTACAGGGGGTGTCCATTCACCTCCCGCCGTAGTGGGTGGGAGGTTGGACTGTGCTCAGGTGGGCTGGGCCGGTGGGGGCCCTCCTGGGGGCAGGATCCCTCGCGTGCACACTACCCGCCCTGGGAGCCTCACTTCTTCCCTACCCGGGAGGTGCCCGCAGAGCTTCTCCCACCACCGCTGGAGTCTGGGCCTCACTCTTCAGATCCAAACCACCCATGACCCTGAGAGCGTCCCTGTCCTCTGAGACAGTTGATGAGGAACGGGCCCTTCTGGAACTGGTGCAGGGCCCTGGCGGGAGCACCTGCAGGCCCCTGTGTTGCTGGAGCTTCCTCACAGCATGGAGTCTGTGTGCCACGAGTGAGCACGCTCAGAACACCAGGCAGGAATGGAGCCAGCTGGCCCCCTGGCATCCCCTCCCCTAAGGTGCCGGAGACGAAGCAGAGGCCCAGCTGGATGAGAGGAGAGTAGCAGGGAAGCTCCTGTGGCCATCTTGGAAAATACAATTGGCCACAGTCTCCCCAGCACTGCCAGGAATTAGTTTATTTTCTTAAATGCTTTTTCTGCAATTTTTGTTTTTTAGAATGCAGGAACAGGAGCAGGAGGCCAAAGCGTGTGTTCATCGGTCACCTTCATGGGTCTCACTTCATTGCTTTATAACCGTTCATTTTGCCTGCCATTGTCCCTGGTACTTTGTGCCATCCCAGCCTTTTAGAGTGTCCACCTGGCACTCCCTACTTGCACTGCTGGGCACAGCAAGCTGGGGCCTGCTCCCCCGGCCTCACCCAGCAGGGGTTAGCAGTGGGGTCCAGTTTCAGGGACAACCGTGGACCCAGGGACGTGCTCTGTCTCTCCAGCTCCTCTCAATCCCCGTGGTGTCACTGTCGGGGCGCCCAAGGAGTGCTCACCGACGCTCCTCCCACGTGAGAGCCAGACCCACCCACGAAGGTTCTGCCGGGAACAGCCTGGTCCCTTTTCTATTCGCTTTCTCAAAACCTCAGCCTGTGTCCTCGTGGCCTGCCCTTGCTGAGCCCGGTGAGCACCGGAGCCCATGGCTGTCCTCAGCTCCCTCCTCCCACTCAGGCCTCCTGCAGGTGGATGCCCACGGGCTGCCCCATGGCGGTGCCTCATCCAGGGGCAGGTGCAGTGGGCGGAGCCTACGCCAGCAGACGGGGCCTCACAGCCCTGGGAGATGGAACCCAGGCTGGGAGCCAGCTGCCGCCACCTGGCAACAACAGGAAGCGCCCGTCCGTCCTGTGGCAGTGGCACCCATTCTGTCACAGCCATCTCAGATCTCAACCAAGCCTGCAGCTGCGTCACAGGGTGGGATCGGTGTCGCCAAGATGTGACAACTGAACTTGTGTGACGACGAGAGATGACCTCCAGATGCCTGTACCTTTCAGTCCTCCGTGGAAGCTGCCCACAGAATGAAACGACAGAAACTGGGGCTAGGCTGCTGCCTGCGACGCCCGCATCCCGTATGCATGCCGGTTCGAGTCCCAACTGCTCCTTCTAATCCAGCTCCTTGTTAATGCGCCTGGGAAAGCAGTGGCCCCGCCACCCAGTGGGAGACCAGGATGGAGTTCCTGGCTCCTGGCTTCACCCGGCCCAGGCTTAGCTGTTGCAATCATTTAGGGAGTGAACCAGCAGACAGAAGATACCTCTCTCCATCCGTCTGTCTGTCTGTCTGTCTGTCTCTCTCTCCCTTTCTCCCTCTAACTGTCTTTCAAATAAAAACATAAATATATCTTTAAAAAATAAAACAGGAAAAAGAAGTGGCCACAGACCCTGGCCTGACCCTTTGGCCTCAGGCACGGACTGAACAGGAACAGCACGGTCCACCAGGAGCGAGGCAGAGCCGAGGGTCTTGGCTGGGATGTGCGGCCCCGCCTCTCCGCCTGCCTCTGCCCTCTCAGGCCCTCCGCAAGTAGCGCCAAGTCCTGGAGCAGCATTTTAAAAAGCAGATTTGGTTCAGGCTTTTTAAGAATCAGAACAAAACAAACACCTCCTCCACCCCCACCCCCACCACGATGAACAACTTTTTCCCAGGCTGGCCAGCGCTGTGGCCAGGTTGTCCGTGGCAACGACACATTTTGGGCTGGCGGCTTCTCTGGGCCTCTGTTTCCCGTGTGCACAGTGGGGATGGGAGAAGGTCAAGGTCATTTCTGGCTCCACATTCTGGGCGGCCAAACCCACACCTTGGGGCCTTTCTCCTGCCCTCAGTTCCCCGGCCTGTGACTCAGCAGAACAAAGGCCTCTGCGGGACAGCCTCCCAGGGCCTCGGGCCCGGACACGGCTCGTCTGGTGGCCAATGAAGGCAGCTGCTGGCCACTGGGGACGCCAGAGCTCTGAGCCTCATCCAGGCCGCCCGGCCCCTTGTCCAGTCTCCTCTGCACAGCCAGGACCTGCCTGCCGTCCCTGCCCCTTTCCTGGAAACTCCTGGTCATCTGTCCACTCCCACAGGGTCCCAGTGGCTGATGGAGAGGAGGCCTTCACAGTGGCCCAGGCCAGAAACAAGTGGCCAAAGCAAGGTGTGTTTCCTCTCCAAGTTCGCCACCCATAGCAGCAGCTGGGGTTTGTATTTGGTCCTGGGGAGGATTTGGTTGCCATGGCAACCCCTGACTCTTGAGCCCCCTCCCCGCCTTCATCCATCAGGCCCAGAAACACTCAGCGTGGCCTGGAACCCAGCCCGGAGCTCGGCCAGGGTAAGAAGCCAGTCCCTGGGCCTGGGAGGAAACCCTGGTGTGTGTGCAGGCCCAGGGCGGTGGGGCCTCGCCGTGAGCTCTCTGCCAACAGGCCGTGCCCACAGCCCCGGGCCTGGCTTGCTGCTGCAGAGGGGCAGCCCTCCAAATGGCCCGTGGTCTCCCAGGTCCTGGCCACAGCTGCAGGCGTGAGAGAAGGTTGGGGGACACGGTAGGCCGAATCTCTTCCCCGGCCGCTGGTGCGTGTTGCTGTTTCATAACAAAGCATCCCAAACGGGGCAGCGTGTAGCAGCCACCTGCCCGCCCTCGTGGTCCTGTGGGCTGGAATTGGGACGGGGCCCAGCGGGGTGCTCTCCCCTCCACCCCGGTGTCTGAGGCCCCGGCTGCAGAGTCCATGGCCGATGGGGACCACACAGCTGGAGTCATCTGGAGATGTCTTTTGCTCTTGCTTCCCCCGGGCCGGCGGCCGGCTGGGACCTCAGTGGGGCCGGCAGCCAGAACATTCATGCATGGCCTCTGCCTGTGGCCTGGGCTCCCTCACAACATGGTGGTCCCATATCCAGTGGCTCGGGCTCCTCGGGTGAGTTCTGCCTCCTCTTATGGCGACAGGAAAGTTACAGATCCTGAGATTCAAGGGGAGGGGGCACAGGCCCCACCTCTGGATGGGAGGGCCGAAGCGGGGGGAGGTTCTGTTGGGCTCCTTTATGGAGACATCTGTCTCCTGGCTGCCATCTCCACGCCAGGGCTCCAGCCACTGGCCGGCCACACAGGTAGCCTTGCCGGCCCCCTCGGGTTCCTCCTCTCCCTAACGGCCCTGGGTGTGTCTCTCACAGGCCCAAGAGTGAGGCTCTCGCACCTCTGCCAGGGCTAACGAGGCAAGTTCAGGGTTAACCGGAGCTCCAGGGTCACTTGGTTTAGCGCAGCCTCCCGCCTGCCTGGGCCTGGCTGCTCCCCGCTGTCCATGTGGCTCTGGGTCTTGTGTTTCTTGGCTGTCAGTTTGTGGTTCTGGAGTAAGGGGAGCCAGGCAGAGCGGCGCGCTGGAGCCAAGCCGCACGGGGCCCCAGAGAGCCCCCGTGAGTCCCCGCAGGGCCCAGCGCTCTCTGGTGCTGCCGTTGAGGGGCCAGGAGGGGGGCAGCCGTATTCCTGCGAGGGGCAGGCTGTCTCTGGGCCAGTGCATGTCTGTGCGGCTCATGCAGCCATGAGCTGCGGGCACACCCCTTGCTGCCTGTGGGGGACTGAGAAGTCTTGAGTTTTGCTGAGAGCGGGGTGAGGCGTGGCGAGCCCCAGCCAGGAGACCCTTGTGGTTCTAGAAGCTTCTCTGGACTTCCCAATACCCCTTGCTTTTGTCCCCCTGTTCCCGACATGCCACTGACCCCACAGAGGGGACACAGGGCCCTACCTGGGCCTGCACCTCACCATGGGGGCTGAAAGCATGGGTGCACGAACACACGTGTGCACATGCGTCTGCAGGCGTGCACACACAGACACGGGAGCACATGCTCACATACAGATTCTTCACAAGCCTGTGGCATATGAGGAAAAGCCAAGTTACATCGTAAGACATTTCTATGACACAAGGAATGTGAGATGTCAACCAGCAAGTTCCGAGAAACAAGCCCGCCCCCACCCCGCTGGCTCCCAGGCAGGCCGGGGCTGCTCTGGGCCTCTGCCTGCCACCTCCTGGGCGTCTGTATTTACCAGTGGCCACACGCGCCCACAAGGCTCCTTCCTGCCCAGAGGGGCTCCTACTTGGGGATACTTGGTAAAGTAAACTCATCAAGCCCACAAGCTCTTTGCAGACGGCCCAGGAGTCCAGGGCCATGCGCTTCTCAGCCTGACCTGGCCCCCAGCAGACCGGGCCAGAGCACAGCAGCCAGGGCCATGGCTGGGCCGCTCGGACTAGGGTGCCCCCTGGCTGTGGGCAAGGGTACTGCCTCCCAGAGGCGGAGGCCAGGGGAGAGGGCTGGGCAGGCTGGGGCCCACGGCCATGTGTCCTGGGCTCCGAGGAGGGAAGGCAAGGGGAGCCTACATTTTGGCAAGCAGCACGTCTCTTTGGCCACACCCCTAGGTGCTAGCCACCATGAGCGCAGGCACCTGCCTCTGACCTCCCCAGGGGCCCGGCCATCATCATTGGGTGCCAGTGATGGCTGGGGTGGGCTGGCTGTCGGGAGAGGACACATACGGAGGAGGCTGACATTCGCTGACTCCCACAGCCCAGCCTGGTCAGGGCCCATCCTCCCCTCTCTCAGCCCCAGGACCTGACCTGGATGCCAGGGCAGGGATGACCTGGGAGGTCTGGGAGGAGAGTGCGTTAACGCGCGCGCACACACACACACACACGTTTGCATTCAAGCACATATGCCCCCACAAAGCACATATATGTGCACACACATACATGTTAATCTGCGCACAAGCACACATGCCCCCACAAGCACACACGCATGCAGGCACACACCCGTGTGTATGTACACACACGCGCATATTAACTGCACATATGTACACACATATACACATGAATGTGTGCAATAACACACACACACACACGCTGGTGGACTCACTATGGGGCAGAGACCCTCCATTGAGCTGTGTCCCCATTGCGCGCCCCATTGCACACTGTCGCTAAGTCGGCTCCGTGCTGTCTTCCCATCTGTCAGGGAGGAAACGGGGCCTTCCCCGAGGTCTCCCCGAGGGCCACCCGCAGAGGCAGGATGGAAACCCCCGCCACACAGAGCCAGCCCTGGGCTCCCCTCCAGCTCTTGCTCTGCTCCTCTGTGCAGCCTCCAGCGGGGCGAGAGGGCCAGCAGGGGTGGGCGCTTGTCCTACCAGTTAGACCATTAGTGACCATGCGGGAATACCTGGGTCCCCGACCCACCCTGGGCTCCTGGCTCCTGCTTCCTGCTAGTGCACACCCTGGGGGCCAGTGGTGGGGGCTCAAGTGCTCGGGTCTTAGGCACCCACGTGGGAGACCCACATCCTGGCTTTGGCCTGGCCCAGCCCCAGTCATTGCAGGTGTCTGAGGAGTGAACCAGTGAAAAGGGTTCTCTCTCCTTCTGCCTCTCAAATCAATTAGTTAATTATTTTAGAGAGGGCCAAGCGGAGGCCCCTGTCCCTGGCCACTCTCCCTGTGCTCAGGGCCCTGGGGCTCTGCGTCTCAGGGCCCTTGGCCTGCAGGTGGTTTGCTGAGCACACGCCATCGATTCTTCATCAGCCCAAGCGGCAGGGGACAGGGGAGGTGGAGGTCCCGGGGGAGGGGGCCCCCCGGGCCAGGCAGCCCGAGGAGCTGGGGAAAGGATCAGTGTCACTCTGCTCTCTGAATTCTGCCCCTGAAGACACAAGTGAAGGAGAGGGGAGCTCAGAAGCCAGGAGTCCAGGGCCTGGGCGGACCAGTGGTGGGCAGGGGTGCAGCCCTGGCCCCCTCGGGCAGGCCCCGGGCCCCCTCTCAGGAGCCTCCCTGGGGGTCTCCCCCGCTGGGGTCTCCCCATGGGCTCCATTGAGGAGCAGCAGCTGTGCATTGAGGGCCTCGGCCCTGGTGTGTGCCGGTCACACTGAAACCTCTTTTCTAAACAAAACCCAGGTAACGAGTGCCCGTACTTTCACTTCTGCAGCCGCAGCTCAGGCAGCCCAGGGCAGCCAGTTCAGAGGTGGGGGTGGGGGGCGTGGATTCTATTCCTCCTGCTCCTCCCTGCCCCTTGTGGACCCTGCCCCTCTCCACTCCCTCTTCTGTCCTCCCCTGCAGACCGGGGTGGAGGCCACGCCGCTGGAGGACAGGTGGCATCCCTGACAGCCTGGGCACACGGAGAGAGTGCCTCCTGGAGTTTCCACTCCAACAGTGCCATCCTGACTCCCTTCAACCTCTGGACTAGGAGAATGCAGGTCTCCGGAGAAGGGGCTGAGCCCGGACCCAGGAAGGACGGATCCAGGATCCCAGGCAGCAGGCTCAGCCGGAGCCAGCCAAACAGGGTCCTGGCTGTGTGGCGGCCCTCACGCTCCAGGCCTCGGCTCGGTCACCAGTGCCGATGGAGCCGCCAAGCTGGTGACATCTGGGGACTTGAGGCCTCAGGGACAAGCAGCTACAGCACACAGGGCCAAGGATGCAGCTGTGGGCGACCCTGCCGTCCTGTCTCTATTGAACCCTCCCATTGTGTGGAGGCGGGAGCTGAGGCTCCCAGAGCCAGAGCAGGGGGCAGTGGGGGCTGCAGACGAGATGCGGAGACCCCAAGGGGAGCAGAGTGGCTGCGAGGTGGTGGACTTGGCTGCAGCGGACCCACCTTGCCCAGGCCTAGCGTGGCAGTAATCGGACAGTGCAGGAGGAGCACAGTGACACACGTTGGTGGTTCAGGGACAGGCGCCCTCCGGAGCAGCCCAGGGCGGCCTGGCCCGTGCTGGGCCGACAGCCTCAGGGCAACACGTGTAGAACCACGTGCCCTTGGAAGCAGAGCCGAAGAGCCTGCGGGGCCAGCTACGCAGGGGGCCTTGGAGGACAGCTGAAGTCCAGGTGGCAGGGTCCGCCCAGTGCCTGCTGAGAAAGCCTAGTTGGGAGGCAGCCGGAAGCTGGTGCTCTGAGTCGGGCCCTGGCCCTCAGAGCTGTGTAGACGGCAGACAGACGGGGGTTCCGGAGGGAGCCAGAAGGCCCCTCTCTGTAGCGACAGTGATGTGGGCAGAGCTCCAGCCGCAAGGCAGGTGCGACGCTGAGAGGCGGCTGCTGTCACCGCGTGGGAGCCGCCCCTGCCCAGCACCGTCTCTGCCTCGCCCAGAAACTCGGCTGCAGGAGGCAGTCAGCTTCCGGGTGCTCCAGAGCCCAACTCCAGCCAGGACGCTGGGGGGCCACACTCGCCCGGGCTGTGGCCATGCGTGGCGGCCGGTGGAGCCGCCTGCGGCTATGCTGCTGTGGACATCCTTCCCGGCGTCCCCTCTGTGCTCCGTGCGACCCAGACGGAGCCGACCGTGCCGCCCCGGAACGGGGTCACTGGCCAAGGTCACCTTTTGGGCCTGGCTGCTGGGGAGCTCCGGCTGCCAAGTGGAGCAGTCATAGCCTTTGCATCTCTGCTCCAACAGTGAAGCCAGTTAATCACAGTGGACAGTTTGATCACTTTATCTGCTTCTTATTACCAAAGAAATAACCAGGACAAGCCAGAATAAAAAGGATAAAAATCAGTGATGAGCTCACCAGCCAGAGAGAACTATCAGCAATGTTTTGGTCAGCATTTTTGTCTCCGTATGTATGAATGAAGAATGCTACGCGTATATTTCTTTTTTTTAAAAAAAGATTTATTTATTTGAAAGGCTGAATTCACAGAGAGAGAGAGAGAGAGAGAGAAATTTTCTATCTGTAGGTTCACCTCCCAAATGGCTGCAACAGCCATGGATGGCCCAGGCTGAAGCCAGGAGCCAGGAGCTTCTTCTGGACCTCCCACGTGGGTCCAACCACAGCTCCCACTTTCCAGCCTCCGTCCACAGTAAAACGTGTGGGGCTCCTGTCTGGGTGGGCGTTTCTGGTTCCAAAGCTGGTTGCGGCCGCCCACCTTTCTGTAGGGTGAGACTCCCTGCTGCAGGCCCTCTCCTCCCTGGCCTTCCTCTGAGAAGCTCCTGTCTGCACAGGACAGCTCTGTGGAGCCCGGCGTGAGGGCACAGCCCGTGTGTCACTGCTGGGCAGTGCGGGTGAGGGCAGGGGCTGGCGGGTGTCAGGGCCACGTCTAGGTCAGGGTGGCTGGGTGAAGCCCCCACGCCAGTGGCTCCAACCTCCAGCTTTCCTCGTGCTGTCCCGACACCTCCCTGGGGCTGCCTGAACCCTCTGGGGCTCCTCCCTGGGACCCAGGGGGGCCAAGTGACCTCCGGCTAGTGCCACAGGGCCGGGGTGGAGGAGGGCGCACCCTGGGGCCTCCCACAGGCAATGCAGGGGTCTCGCCTGCGAGGGGCGAATGTCCCCCTTCCACAGGCACACTTGGCGGTGCCGATCCCACAGCCTCGCCCCCTGGCCAACCTGTGGAAGCCACGGGTCCCACGCAGGCCTGAAAGGAGGCCTTGGTGGAAGTCCTGGGGACGGCAGAGACCGCTGTCGGCAAAGTGGACATGCATTTGACTTTATGTCTATGCCTAATCTTATTCCCATTTCACTTTTTTCATTTTTTCTTTATTTGAAAGGCAGAGTTGCAGAGAGAGAGAGAGAGAGAGAGAGAGAGAGAGAGATGTCTTCCATCCACGGGCTCACAACCCCAGTGCCCACAGCAGCTGAGGCTGGGCCTGGCTGAAGCCAGGAGCCTAGAACTCAGGTCTCTTCCGTGGGAGGCAGGAACCCGTGGACCTGAGCCATCACCTGCCGTTTCCCAGGGTGCACGTCGGCAGGCAGCTGGGATGGAAGTGGAGCTGGGCCTTGAACCAGGCACTCTGATGTGGATGCGAGTGACCTAAGAGGCATCTTAATTCCTGCTCCGACCCTCCGGCCCCGTCACCACCCTACCAGGACCTGAGTGGTTCGCAGGAGGAGCTGTGTTTCTCCCCATGCCCTTTCGAGGCAGGGGAGAGAGGAGTTGCAAGAGGGCAGGGAGCCGGGCAGGGCCGGGCTGTCACATACACGCTGGGGCAGCAATCGTCACTGCTGTTTCCCTCGGGAGACACCAGGGTGACAGGGCGGGGTGGGCAGCGTAACTCACCCTCAAGGCCACCACACCCTAGCTTGTGGCCCCTCTCGTGGCTCGTGTGACGCAGGAGTATGGACTGCGGCGCGGCTGGCCCTGTGACGCTGCCCTCCACCCAGCCCTGGTCCATCTCCCAGAACCGGCAGAGAAGGGAGCCGTCAGCTTACTCGCCGAGTCTCAGGGCTCTGGCTGGGCTAACGGACGACGGATCTGAGGGTTTAGGAAGCACCTCTGGCTGCAGGGCTCAGGGGATGCAGATGATTGGCTTCCATGAGGCCGGGGGAAGCCCCGTGGGCAGGCTCCCAGCATCCCAGAGACAGGGCCCAGCTCTCACGGCCCCTCTAGGAAGACAAGGGCAGGGGACGTGGCCACAGTGCCCCCTGCCGACTCGGGCCCCTTAGGAGGCACTTCGACCAGCCCGGCTTGACCACCGGGCTCCTGGCTGGGGCTCAGCGCTGAGCCACCTCCGCCTCAAAGGCTGCTGGGAAATGATGCCCAAGGAGAAGAGTGCAGTGAGCCGCGCCTGCCACAGCCACGGTCAGAGCGCTCTTCCCGCGAACTCCTCTGCGCTACTCCCTGGATCACCCACCAAACGGCCACGATGGCTGGGGCCGGTCCAGGCCAGAGCCAGGAGCCTGAACTCCATAGGATCTCTCACACGAGTGCAGGGGCCCAGCCACTTGTGCCATCTTCCACTGCCTTCCCAGGTGTGCTAGCAGGGAGCTGGATCAGAAGTGGAGCAGCCGGGACTGGGACCAGCGCTCTGATGTGGGACGCTGGTCTCGCAGGCGGCAGCTTAACACACGGCACCACAATGCCGGCCCCTTCTCTCTCTTGTTGACAAATATGAAATTCTTTATATAATAATAGCAAGTGAGCTATTTGTCTCTCGATTGCAAACTTTCCCCCCTGAGTTGATAGTCCACTGTTGGAGTTCGTGGTGAGTTTTCTATTTCCATCTCTATGTCCTCAAGTTCATGAACCATTTCCTGCATGGTTTCTAACCGTGTGAAGGGGTCCCCTCACCTGGCGTGGGCCTGGGGCAGGACAAGGTGAGGTGGGGAAGCAGATGGGGTCTGGATCGGGGAGCCTGCATGGTGGCAAAGCCACCTGGCTGCAGGTGACAGAATGCAAGCTGGGGGCAGGGGACCTGGTTTGTATTTGGGGCATTAATGGGTAGCTGTGGGCCCCAGAGTGAGAGGAGGGGGACAGTGACCCCTAAGGCCCTGCTGGGGGGCTGGGGTGAAAGAAAGGCAGTGGAGGGGCCGGCGCTGTGGCACAGCAGGTTAAAACCCTGGCCTGAAGCACCGGCATCCCATATGGGCACCGGTTCTAGTCCCGGCTGCTCCTCTTCCGATCCAGCTCTCTGCTATGGCCTGGGAAAGCAGTTGAAGATGGCCCAAGTCCTTGGGCCCCTGCTCCCATGTGGGAGACCTGGAAGAAACTCCTGGTTTCGAATCAGCACAGCTCTGGCCGTTGCGGCCATCTGGGGAGTGAACCAGGGGATGGAAGACCTCTCTCTCTGTCTCTACCTCTCCCTGTAACTCTGTCTTTCAAATAAATAAAATAAGTCTTAAAAAAAAAGCAGTGGAGCGGGCAGGGGGCACAGACCCTCGGCCCCCTGGGGCTTGGAGCCCGAGTCCCTAGGGGAGGTGGGGGGGTCTCTTTCCTTAGGCTGTTCTGACACAGAG
This sequence comes from Oryctolagus cuniculus, assembly GCF_051225735.1. NCBI lineage: Eukaryota > Metazoa > Chordata > Mammalia > Lagomorpha > Leporidae > Oryctolagus > Oryctolagus cuniculus. Next base: position 10,330,798 of record NC_142878.1, on the reverse strand, counting down.
CAGCAGGCTCCGCCCACGGAAACAGTTCCGGGGCCGCCCATCCCTGCCCTGGGCAGCGAGGCCCGGGGAGGGCCCAGAGCTCTCCGCAGAGGCCCTGCGCTCCCTCCTGAGGGTCTGTGTATTCCCACGCTTGCCCACCCCTCAGCACACCCCACGTTTGGTTTTTATCGTTTAGCCTGAGAAAAGGGTCAATGACTTGGACTGCACACATCTCCCATTCGAGCTCCCGTTCTTGGCCAACTCCCGGCAAAGAGGGGCACACACGGGCCTGTGTGTGTGCATGTGTGCAACGTGTGCACACGGCTGTGTGTGCGTGTTTTACAGGAATGCTCGCTGGCGTCCCGACGCCCCACGGCCAATCCTGCGTTTTGTGCTCTGCCGTCCCCGTGTGCAGCAGGGTTGGACCAATCCGTCATTTGGTGTGAGCTCCACTCGCTGGGAATTCCCAGGCACAGCCTAACCGCCGAGACGTCACTTAATTTGCTACAGTGATAAACAAGATTATTACGTGCAAACAAACAGGGCTTGTGCTCCAGCTGCGTCCGAGTTTATTTTCCAAAGCCTGAAACACAAGGCCCTTTCTCGAGGCTGCTAACGGACTTTCTCCTTCCTTTTGTCGGGGAGAAGAATGCAAAGGCTCCCCCGGGCCTCTGGGCTTTCCGGCTGGCACTTAAAGGGACTCACTCATGCCCGGACAGAGCGGGCACCGCGCCTCACCAGGGCCCTTGGGGGCTTCTCAGGCACAGACTTCCCCGGGCAGGGGACATCTGATCGCTGCCTGCCCACGCCCACCCCGGGCCCTGGGACTGAGAGCTCATGAAAGGGGCTGCGAGCCTGGGGGCCCCCAGGGGAGGGGAGGAGGGGACGGGGTCACGGCCCTCCTCCCACCCTGCCCCGGACGGCTCCCCAGCCGAGAGCCTCTGTGTAATTCCATCTGAGATCCAGGAAGGGCGCTGGGCAGGCCCATTATGTCAGGAAGGCCCTGCCTCCTGTGGTGGGGCCCAGCCCAGAGTGGGGTCCCCTCCGCTGCTCCTGGCAGCTGATGGGGGACGCAGGAGGGGGCCCCTCCCACCGGAGCCCACTGCCCTGCCTGGGGCTGTGGAGGCTGCAGTGGAGAGACGGGGTGCTTAGGTCACTTTACCCTTGAGGAGCGAGAACCCCCAGACCACTGGAGTCCCAGTCACTTCCCAGTGTCCTCGAGGGGCTGCGGGCTGCAGGCGGAGGCCGGCTCTGCACGACGGCCGTGGCGGCACAGGGATTACCTTCTCCTCCGTGTGCAAGCCTCCAGCCGGCCCAGCTCCTCGTAGGACTGGTAGAAGATGTCAAACTCCCGGGCACCCCAGCCCCTCCACACGGCCAGGCACCACTCCGTGTCTTCATTCACGAAGCCACACACAACCGTGTCCTTGGCCACCACAGCTGCGTCCACCAGCGCCCTGCAGAGAGAAGGGGTCTGAGAAGAGGCACGGGGCCGCCTCTTGGCTGGCACCGGGCCCCTTGCCTGCACCTCCTCGGGCTGGCAGAGCTGGCGTTGGGATGCCCTGGCCCGTTCTCCCTGGTGAGAAACACTCTGGGCTGAGGCCTCAAATCTAAGGAAGAGGCTGGGGCACCGGTCCCCCTTCCGGGAACTGCCTGTGCGCACCGGACTCCCTCGAAGGCCACACATCCTCTGGGCCTCACCTCCAAGCATCCAGAAAATACCCGCGGCCTGGGGTCCTGCCCGGGGCCGGCCCGCGGCCGGGCGTGAGCCCTCGACTCCCGGCCGCTCCGCTCAGCCTTTGCTCCCATTCTGTTCGCAGGAATTTCAGGGCGGATTATCCGGCAGCAGACCACTGCCCGAGTCATGCACACACGGGGTCTGGGGCTACAGAACCGTTCTGCACGGGCTCTGGGTGCACCACGAGCTTCCTTTAGGGTCACAGTGGCTGGCTCCTGGGCGACTCTTCCTTGGTGGCCCCTGGTGCAGTCTGCACCCTCTCCCCACGCGCTCCTGCCCGGCCGAGACTCTCCTGTTAACCAGCGTGTCTGGAGGCCTCCGGCTTCCCCGCGGCTTTGCCAGGACTGTCCTGGCAGCTGGCCGCTTGCGGCTCTCTCACTCCAGTGAGCGTGCCTGGCTCTTGATAGAACCTGGCTTTGGGAGTGGATAGGTGAAAACCGCAGGCACACCAAGGCCAGCCGACCTGGTCTGCAGACCACCTGCTCGGAGAAGTCTGACCCGCGAGTTCAAGGCCGTCCAGAGACATCCGGGGCTCAGAGCAAACCCAGATTTTGTTTCTAGAGCCACTCACAGTGCAAGGGTCACTGCCTCAGTCTGAGAAAGCTCAACGCGGGTGGGCACGGGAGTGGAGTGGCCAAGGACGCCCTGCCCATCATCCTGCTTTGGGACATGCAGGCCAGATGGGCGTCTCTGTCCCCTGATGCTCCGGACGATGTCACAACCCACCTGGCCATGGATGGATGCATGTCCGACTGCACAGCCCAGTGTGAGGCGTAGGTGCTGCAAAGCACACATACACACGTGCGTGAATGCACACACACACACACACTCTCCTGCACACACACACTCCTGCCACACACACTCACACACACACACTCCTGCACACACACTCCTGCACACACACTCCTGCACACACACACACTCCTGCACACACACTCCTGCACACACACTCCTGCACACACACTCCTGCACACACACACACTCCTGCACACACACTCCTGCACACACACACATGCACATACACACTCCTGCACACACACTCCTGCACACACACTTCTGAACACACACTCCTGCACACACACACATGCACATACACACTCCTGCACAGACACACACTTCTGAACACACACACATGCACACACACTCCTGCACACACACACTCCTGCCACACACACACTCCTGCACACACATACACATTCATGCACATACACACTCCTGCACATACACACTCCTGCACATACACACTCCTGCACACACACATGCACACACACACTCCTGCACACACACTCCTGCACAGACACACACTCCTGAACACACACACATGCACATACACACTCCTGCCACACACACACTCCTGCACACACATACACATTCATGCACATACACACTCCTGCACACACACATGCACATACACACTCCTGCCACACACACTCTCACACACACACTCCTGCACACACACACTCCTACACACACACACATGCACATACACACTCCTGCACACACACTCCTGCACAGACACACACTTCTGAACACACACACATGCACACACACTCCTGCACACACACACTCCTGCCACACACACACTCCTGCACACACATACACATTCATGCACATACACACTCCTGCACACACATACACATTCATGCACACACACACTTCTGCACACACACATGCACATACACTTCTGCACACACACATGCACACATACACTCCTGCACACACACACTCCTACACACACACACTCCTGCACACACTCCTACATACACACTCCTGCACACACTCCTGCACACATACACACTCCTGCACACACACACTCCTGCCACACACACTCCTGCACACACACACACTCCTGCACATACACACACACTCATGCACACATATACACATACCCACCACACTCATACATGCACACACACTTACACACTCATGTACATGCACTCACACATATTTGTGCACGTGTGTGTTTAAATTGAAGGGCTTTTCATAAGGAAGATTTCCCACACGGTGCTTGCTGCTCAACACAAAGCGCTACACACCGCCAGGAAGAGCAGTCGGGCGCCGGCGTGGCAGGCTGTGTCCTAGACAGGCTGGCCTGTCCACGTCCCAACTGCACCCCTGCCTGGAGACGGCCCCACTTGCTACAGCCTGGGCGTGGCTCCCCACTAGGCAAGCGTGAGAGGAAACCGCCTCGGGGGCCCCTATTTCCATCTGGCCCTGCAGAGGTACCCCAGATCGGGCACTTGGTCTACAGGTCACTGGGTACCCCAGAAACAGGCAGCCCTGCACAGTGTGACGCCCAGGTCAGCGGGTATTCACTGAGACCCTAGCAGCAGCTGGAGGAGCCCGGCTTGTTCCTGCTTAGCCTGATGGCCACGCTGGTGGATGTGGGAACAGAGGACAGCAGGGCCAGGGGCCACGCGTGGGACCTGGTGCTGGGGCCCTGGCTTCCCCGTGCCGCCCCCCGGGTCCCCTGGGAGCCGCTCGCCCCGTCTCACCCGTGCGGAGTCAGCTCTCGGGCTTTTAGGACGGCGATGACTCGGCCCCGCTGGGCGCCTGCGTCCTTCTCCAGGCCGATGACGATAACATCGCCGCCGCGCCTGGGAACCAGAGAGAAGGGAGAGCGTTTTGTCCTGCAGGGAACGGAGCCCCACAGAGAAAGGCACAGTTTCTGCTCCGGGATCAGGTTACCGGGGCGGGCGGGCCCTGGGCAGCCAGAACGTTCCCAGGTGCAAACCTAATCACAGCTGACTACCGACTGTGGCCTCAAGCCGGCCGGCGGGCAGCTGAGCGTAGACATCACGGCCGCTCTTAGGTTTGCCCAACAGATGCCACAGTCAAGGCGTCAAGCACGTGTGTTAGCACAGCCCCGTCGGGTCTCCGCGCATCTTTAGGGAAGCCGCAGGGCTCCCCGGCCCAGTCCCCAGAGGCAGGCCCAGGAAACCTACCTGGGCACCCAAATGAGGTCCCTCACAGCCAGGACCTTCACGGCCTGCAGGTGCTGGCTGAACGCGTCCCCGTCCATGGGGGTCAGCTGCAGCTCAGCCCTGTCGGGCGTGGCGCTGGGCTCCTGCAGCCTGTCTGGGTCCTCGCAGTCAGTGGAGAAAGGCACGCTGGAGCAGCTGGCCGGGGAGCTGGGCAGGCTGCAGGGGGACCTGGCGGGCCGGTGGGCCGGGGACGAGGAGTAGGAGGACAGGGAGCAGTAGTCGGTGAGCGAGTCCTGGTGCGTGAGGATCTGCGTGCCCAGCTCCTCGCTGTACATGATGCTCACGTCTGCGATGCAGTCCCCCTCGGGCTCTTTCGGGGCAGCGCTGTGGGTGTCTGGGGGTTCCGGGCCCAAGGGCCGCACAGGAAACGTGTCCCTGAGGGGGCTGGGGTCCCCGCAGAAGTAGCGGGCGCACAGCTGGTAGGTGGCCGCGTGGTACATCACCAAGGAGTTGGCCCTGTCATCCAGGCACCAGACGACCTCCTCGCCCCTGCACTCGGAGCTGCACACGACCGCGGTGACGGCCGAGGGGGCCGTGTAGGGCTCCAGCCGCCTGCGGATGTCCAGGGCGGCACAGTCGATGACCAGCAGGCCTGGCCCATTGCTGTACCAGACCTCGGACCCGCTGTTGACCACCTCCATGGCCCTCACCGGGTAGGGGTTCTGCCGTGCGTCTTCGTCCGCGATGCCGAACTTGGACCTGTTTGCGGTGTGCGAGCACAGGTAGGAGCAGCTGTCGCTGGGGGCGCCCCGCACCACGGGGAACACCGCCACGAGCCCGTCGGCCAGGCCTGCCAGCACCAGGAAGGAATTCTGCAGGAGGAGACGGGGATGCGTCAAGCTCCTGCACCCCACACGCCCGCACCCCGAGCGGCCAGCGCTTGGAGAGGCCGGGGCTCCCGCCACAGCTCTCTCGCCTCCCTTCTGTGTATGGAGGTGCAGGTCCGCGGCTCCGGGAAGGGTGCTGTCAACTGGACTGCACCTCCGGCCCCTGCAGCAGGGGGCTGGCTAACGCCTGGGGCCACGCACCCTCCTTCCGTGGGTGCTGCTTGTTAATGTGACAGCAGCTGTAGGCAGCGTGGGGTCGGCTCCCTGCCTCCTGCCCCCACCAGGAGGAGGGTTCCACGAGACCATGTCTGGCTCCCCTGCTCTGGCTGGGCACGGGGATGAGCTAAGTCCTAGTCATCTCTGTGGTCCTGGGACACCACATGGTTCCTGTTTCAAGTGGACAACACGTGTTTGGTGAACCAATTCTCCCAACTCAACCCTCTCCCGGGGGCACATGTCGGCCCGCTGTGCCCACCCTCCCAGCCAACGAGATCCCTGATCTCACTGGCAGGGCCCTTGGGTGCCTCCCACCCCTGCGATGAAGTATAGCCTCTGCCACAGCCCTCGGAGGTCATGGGCAGAGGTCAAAGCTGCAGGCACAGGGCTGAATGCGCAGCCTTACACGCCAGAGGCAGGCTCGCTGGGGGCAGGAGGAGCTCCCCAGAACAGAGCTGGAGTCAGGACGGAGCAAGGATCCTGGCCTTGTGCCAGCGAGGGGCAGTCGGGGGGCCTGGGCAGGCTGGGCGACCGACCTCTCGCTCGGCAGCCGGGGCGAGGAGCCCTGGGAAAGTATCGGAATCCACACCCAGGACTTTAGGGAAAGGAGGCAGCCAAGGCAAACAGGGGCCGAGCCTCGATCTGGAGTCCCTGCTCGGGCCAGGTCCTGGCTGGGCGTGGGTGTGTGCGTGCAAGAATGCAGGGGTCTGCACTGCGTGGCCACGGGCAGGAGGGCCTCCGAGGGGGCAGCACCGCGAGGGAAGCTCGCACAGACCCGGCTTTATTCCCCCCGGTGGTGCAGGAGGAGGCGCGCTGGCTGGGGGCTCTGGCCCGCCACGGCCTTCAATGCCGCCTTGTGCCCTGCTCTCCCGCGTTCTCTAAGGTTCATTTCAGACCTGTTTTTTTTTTTTTTTTTTAAGAACTGAAACTGGAGCCGGCTGGAGGGCAGCACTCATCTATTCTGCAGCTGTCAGCAAGTCATAACAACGCTCCCGCTCCCCAGAGCACCGGCCTCCGGCGCTGGCTACGCCAGGACCCGGGGTTCGTTCTGATCATGCCCATTTTGCAGAGGGGCAAACTGGAGTTGGATGATGACAGTCATGGAGGAGGGGTGTGTGCAGGGGCTGCTTCTGGAACGAGAGCCTAGATGGGCATGGTGCCACGGCGCTGACAGCGGCAGGAGTTGGGGAGGGACCGCCCTGCCCGTCTGGTCTGATCCCTGAGGTGTGGCGGAGCTGGCGGGGCTGGGGAGCGCAGCCCTGGGCCAGGGCTGGGAGATGAACGAGAGCACGCCAGGACCAGGGTCTGGGGCCCACAGTGGGCACTGGAGAGCAGGCTGAGGCACAGGGGGCAGTCGGCTGCCCACAGGGGTTGGGAGCGGGACCTGCCAGGACCTGGTGACCGAGTGCCCAAGGGGAGGCTCTGGCCCAGGCAGGTGGGATGAGCCTCCAGAGGCCACAGCGGCCAGAAGGGGCAGGGCACGCACATGCACACACACACACACACACACTGCGCTCTTGCACCTTCTGCACCTACAAGCATTTCACCTGTGAGAGGCGGAGGCACTGCTGTGCCAAGCTGACTATGTGTACCAGCAGACACTGGGGAGGGCCCCGGCCCCTGCAGGGTCACTGCCGCCAGGCGGATCTGCCTCCCCCAGCCCACACCACCCGAGCAGGGGTGGGGGTCACAGACTGCATGCCCACCTCCCCCTTACCTCCTCACCTTTTTAATGACAGGTACCGCCAGCAAGCAGGTGACGACAGCTGGGGTGTCCAAGGCTTGCTGGGGTGCGCTTAAGGGGCACATACCCTTGAGGCTGTAGATGTAGATTTTCTGGTCCTGGGAGGCAGACAGGCCCTGTGAGCCCCGGGCAGGAAGCAGCTGGCGTTCCCTAGGGGGGCATGCTCACTTGGGGGGACCCTTTTTGCACCTTGAAGAGTAACAAGCATCGAGGCTTCCTGGTTGGTGGTACGAATAGTTCCATTCTTTGGAGAAAGTTCTCGAAACACAGAAGACTCCAAAGAAGAAAAACACAACATCCCATTGCTCATCCCCAGAGAGAACTGCTCTGGCGTTTACCGTGGGCACTTGCTTGTGTGGTGTGGACAGAGGGGGTCACCCCTCCCTGTGCTTCTCACACCAGGCCCCCGAGGGCATGAGGTGGACTGGCTTAACCAGGACGCGGATGTACCTGAGCCTGGTGCGTCCGCCTGCCTCTTGCCTTCCCTGCACGTCAGCGGGGGGTGCACCCAGCAGACCTGTGCGTGCCCGAGTGTGGGGTGCTGTCCCCTCCTTCGGATGCACTCTGAACCCAGAGACTGCAGAGGCCGAGGGGCTGAGCATCTGGGAGATTTCTGACGCGGACCAGTGCTACCCTACCACGCTGCCATCCTGCAGGGGCCCAGCAGCCCACCCCCCACCCGGAGTTTCAGAGCATCTGTTTTGGGGTCGTCCTGTCTGGGGCCTCGCGGGAACTGTCCCGGGGTGGACAGCGCAGGGTGGGCTTGCTGTGCAGACCCCGGCGCTCCAGGAAGCTCAGGCCCATCATGGCCTTCGGGGCTTCCCTCCGGCTGAGCGCCCGAATCCAGGCTGCGGGCCAGCGCGGGCAGGAGCAGGGGCCGCTGGTGACACACCACTACCTCACGTGGCCAAGGGCCTTGCTCCGGGCACCTCCCCGGGATAGGCTGGGGTGTATGGGAAAGTCGAGCTGGCCTGGGTGTCCCCCCACCCCCACCCGCCCGCCCGCCCCGGCCCCGGGGGCTGCCGCTGTGCGGACCCCCGACAGGCGGGTACCTCGGTGGCCGTCCATAGTGAGCTCTGCACCTTCAGCTGACAGCTCAGCCTCAGCCCTGCGCAGCGCATCCTCTGTACCTCCAGGAGGCCCTTCTCCGTGTTTACCACCGTGTAGTTCCTAGGATGGGCAACGGAGGCTCAGTTCCCTGGGGGCCAGGGCCGCCCCCACCCCCTGCTGTGGCCTCACAGCCCCGGAGGAGGCACGGCTGCAGCCTCCTTCATCCCCGAGAGAATCCAGGACCGGCACTGGGCGGCCAAGTGTCCCGTCTGCCGGGTGACACTGTAGGCAGAGAAAGGGCGGCCCAGGGGAACACTCGGCTCTCTCTCTCTGTGACAGCTGTGGTGGGACAGGAGCCCCTGTGGGAAGGACACTCCTCCCAGGAGACCACTCACGGCCCTCCCGCTGCTCCCCAGGCCCGGCTGCCCCACTGCACCTCCCGGTGGCTCTGTGCCGCGGCCTACAGCAGGAGGGGCTGGCCACGGCACCCCGGACCGCACAGGTCTTTCCCAGCCCACGAGACTAAGCTAAGCGGGTGGAGAGGCTTCTCGCTGCCGCACTCCCGCTGCCGTCATCAGAGGCTGGAACCTCTGTCCTCATGGACCACTGAGCGACTACACACAGTGCGCTCCCAGCAAAGGACGCGCTCTTCAAAGTGCTCCCTGTCTACTCTTGCAGGCTCGCCCCTGCGCACCGAGGAAACAACCAGGATTTTCTAAGCAGCGCTGCCTTTGAAAAACATTGAAAAGATAGAAAGACATAAAGAAAAGCAGTCCTCTGCTCTCTAGGCGGAGTTCTGGCCCCTGCACATCCCGTTCCTCTGCCTGTCTTCCCCACCCACACCCACCCCCGCCCCCGACTCCGGTGCATCTCGTCTGCCCCCTCCACTTCCTCCGCGTCCCTGCCCCCGTGCTCTGGCCGGAACGCCCCTCCCTCCCCACGAGCTTGTCCTTCTTCAGGCTGCTGGGGGTATTTTTTTTTTTAATACTTTTTCTTTATTTGAAAAGCAAAGAAATAGAGATACACACAGACAGACAGTCAGACAGACAGTCAGGGATTCCCTCATTCGCTGAGTCACTCCTGTAACCAGAACTCAATCCAGGTTTCCCACACGGGTAACAGGGAGCCAAGCAGTTAAGCCACCACCACCTGAGGTGACCATCCAAGGAGGGTCCTTGGGCCCTGCACCGCATGGGAGACCAGGAGAAGCACCTGGCTCCTGGCTTTGGATCGGCGTGGTGCACCGGCCACAGCGGCCATTGGAGGGTGAACCAATGGAAGGAAGACCTTTCTCTCTGACTCTCTCTCTCACTGTCCACTCTGCCTGTGGAAGGGAGGGAGGGAGGAAGGGAGAAAGGAAGAGAAAACCAAAGCCAGGAGCATGGGACTCAGTCTGGTTTCCCCACGTGGGTGGCAGGGACCCGAGGACTTGAGCCACCGCCTGGGTGCACGTTAGCAGGAATCTGGGTCAGAGGCAGAGCTGGGGCTGAGGCCCAGGCACTCAGTGTGGGGTGCAGGCGCCCGGAGCAGCATCTTCACCACTGTACAAGTGTGCCCCAAGCTTCTTCCACACTCCCCAGCAGGGCCGGGCAGTTCAAGTCCTGGCTACCCTGCTGGTCTAGCTGCCTGCTGGTATGTGCCCTGGGAGGCAGCAGTGGTGGTTTAACTACTTGGCTCCCTGTGTGGGAGACCTGGATTGAGTTCTGGTTACAGGAGTGACCATCTTCCATCCTCCACTGCACTCCTGGGCCACAGCAGAGAGCTGGACTGGAAGAGCGGCAACTAGGACTAGAACCCGGTGTGCCGGCGCCGCAGGTGGAGGATTAGCCTAGTGAGCCCTGGTGCAGGCCCTGACTTTGGTTTTCAGCCCTGGCTGTCGCAGGCATTTGGGAAGTAAACCATCAACTGGGAGACATACCTCTCCCTCTCTCTCTGTTTTCATAAAAAAATACTGAAAAGGGCCAGTGCCGCGGCTCACTAGGCTAATCCTCCGCCTGTGGCGCCGGCATCCTGGGTTCTAGTCCCGGTCGGGGTGCCGGATTCTGTCCCGGTTGCTCCTCTTGCAGTCCAGCTCTCTGCTGTGGCCCAGGTCCTTGGGCCCTGCACCTGCATGGGAGACCAGGAGAGGCACCTGGCTCCTGATCGGTGTGGTGCGCAGGCCACAGCGGCCATTGGGGGGTGAACCAACGGCAAAGGAAGACCTTTCTCTCTGTCTCTCTCTCTCACTGTCCACTCTGATTGTCAAAAAAAAAATACTGAAAAGATAAAGAAAGTCTCCCCAGGTGGGTGCAGCAGGGCCCATCAGTATGTGCAGGAGCAGGCCGGCTCCCAACCTCTTCCAACGCCCCTCAGGAGTCTGATGGGTGTGTCACACGTTCTGTGTGTCACACGTTCTATGTGTCACATGTTCTATGTGTCAGATGTTTTGGGCCATGTGTTCTGCACATCATATGTTCTGCATGCCATGTGTTCTGCATGTCATATGTTCTGCATATCATATGTTCTGCACGTCATATGTTCTGCACGTCATGTGTTCTGCATGTCATATGTTCTGCATGCCATGTGTTCTACGTACAAATGTTCTTTGTGTTGGATGTTTCTGTATGTCAGATGTTCTCTGAGTGTCAGATGTGCTGTGTTACATGGTCTGTGTTAGATGGTCTGCATGTGAGATGTTCCGTGTTACATGTTCTGTGTGTCACGTGTTCCGCATGTCAGATGTTCTGTGTCCTATGTTCTGCGTGTGTCGGATGTTCCAGCCCCCATCCTGCCCCACACCTGGGGTCAGCTGTTTCTGGGCTGAGCCCCGACTCCCACCCTCTAGCTCCTGGGGTGCGCACTGGTGCTGGGCTGACCCTGGTTTCTAGGGCTCTGCGGTGGGCAGGGCTAGGAGGCAGGCGTTTCGTGTCCTCAAAGTCCATCCGCTTTTGATTCAGCACCACAGGGCTTTGCTTCTGCTTTGCATCTCTTTCACTGTAGCCCAGGCTGAAAACCGTGGCTTCCAACGTCAGCGTCGCGATCGCTCATAGACTTCACCCCACAGCCACGGCAGAATCTCACGTAACAGCAGCGAGGCAGCGGCCAAGTGTGTGCTTGCTGCGAAGGCTCTGCTTTCCATGTCACCCCCAGCAGGTGCCCCGGAGGGAGGATCCTGCAGCCCTCTGGGTCTGCAGGCTCTGTGTCCAGGCGGTGTGGGACGGGCAGGGAGTCAGGCAGAGAACCACAGAGAGCTGGATGGTTCCCTGCAGCTTTTCTCTCTAGCCCTGCACTCTAACTCCGCCCCCTTGCACTCCTGCTTTCCCACGATGCACCTGTCTCCCTCAGCATGGAGGAGACAGCGTGAGAACACGTATGCACCGAGCTGCATGTGGAGGCGCCATGGACACCTTCCAGAGGGCGTCAGGTGCACTGAACCCCGCCCAGACTCCCCCCATGGGTACATTCGACCAGGGCACCGCCCCTACCCACCAAGGGGCACGAGTGCTCTGGGGTGAGGGCTAGTCCTGTCTGCAGCTGTCTCTCTCACCTTCTCCGCACAGGTGGATTCGAACCAGCAGCCAGGGATGCAGTCCTACCCACACGTATTCAACCCAGCAGGGGTAGAGATTATTTTTGAAAAACTGCATCTGTACTGAACACGTCCAGGCTTTCATTTCTTGTCATCGCTCCCCGAACAATGCGGCACAACTATGGACACAGCAGTGGCGCTGTGTCCGGCGCGCTGAGTCGTCTAGAGAGGAGTTAACATGTCCAGCAGGAGGGGCCCGGGTCCTGGCATTTTCCATCCAGGACCTGGGCGTCTCCACATTCTGGCATCCTCAGGGGGTCCTGGAACCACCTCAGGGGGCACCATGTGGCTGTACTTTGTGGGGCTTCTTTCCGCGGGGCTTTGTTCCTTACAGCGAGCCCGAGACAGAACCCACAGTGCCCGCGGCACCAAATCCAACACAGATCTCCCCAAGTCGGACCGGAGGGAGACGGCCAAGTCCCTTCCACCGACCTCACTGTGCCTGCAGGTTGCTTCGGCGGAGCCGTATTGCATTGGCACCTGCCAACGTAGGCCACTAGGGCTGTGTGGAGACGAGCGGTTCCCTAAGATGCTCACGTGCCTGTGAGCCATCACTCCCGGCGTGCGGGAGAGGGCAGGCTGCAGGTGCGACCAAGGTGGTGACCTGGTGGGACTTCAGGCTCTGCCGCCATCTTTCCAACACACCGGCCTCTCCCAGGACCACCTGCTTGTCCTCAGTGCTTGTCCCCCACGCTGCCCCAGCCACCCGCTCATCACACCCCAGGCCCTGTCTTTGCTACTAAGTGCCCAGCTACTCCGTGTGACGGATCTGCTACCACCACCTGGCACGCTTCCCACTCACTTCTCCTCATACCCTAACCTCCACGGGGTTCTCAAAATATTTCTTTATTTGAAAGATAATCAGAGATAGAGGTGGAGAGGTGGAGAGAGGGAGAGAGGGAGAGAGGGGGAGGGGGGAGAGGGAGAGAGGCTTGGAGACAGAGATCTTCCGTTTGCTGGTTCACTCTCTACATGCCTGCGATAAGCAGAGCTGGGCCCAGCTGGAGCCGGGAGCCTGACCCCACCCAGGTCTCCCATGGGGGCGGCAGGGAGCCAGCTTCCTGAGCCATCTCCAGCCCTCGCTGTGCGCTAGCAGGAAGCTGGAACCGGAAGTGGAACTAGGGGGCTGGCGTTGTGCTGCCTGGGATGCTGGCATGGCGTATCCAAGGGCCACTCGGAGTCCTGGCTGCTCTGATTCTGATCCAGATCCCTGCTAATGCACAACGGCCCCCCTCTCTCCTAAAGCCACCTGTTGTCTCCCCCACGCTGGGGAGTGGGCTGGGGTGGCAGGACACGCCGCAGCCAAGAGGCAGAGCCAGACTGACGGCCTCTCTGCCCATGCACAGCCTGCAGCCCGGGGCGGCTGCGCTGCTGCCCTGCGGACACCCGGGCCCTCCCTGCGCTGGGCGTCTCCGCTTCTCTCCCTGAATATCCACGCCCTCTCCCACCCTCCCCGCTCCCTTCCACTTCCCTGGGACAAACTGACTCCAATAGCAGGCGCTGCCCACAAACCTTCTTTCAGGGGACACCATTCCTGCTTCTGGCCCCCCCCCCCCCAGCACGGCAACGTCACTCCAAGGACCCCCCCCCCCCCCCCCGCCCCGTGTCACGGACCAGAGTGCCCAGCAACTGCTCGGAGCTTCATCTTTAACACACCCGGGCTCCTCCGACGCCCTTGGAAGTCCCACCCCCTTGCTGGCTTCTTCTGTTTCCTTTTCTATTTGTGACGGGGTGGGGGGAGAAGGAGAGGGAGGGGGAGGGAAGGGAGAGGGGAGGGGGGAGGGGAGGGAGAGGGAGAGGGAGAGGGAGAGGGAGAGGGAGAGGGAGAGGGAGAGGGAGAGGGAGAGGGAGAGGGAGAGGGAGAGGGAGAACAAGCAAGCCATACTCCCATCCACTGGTTCACTCCCCAAGTACCCTAACGATGGCTGAGGCTGGGCTGAGGCCAGAACTGGGACCAGGAACTCAATCCAGGTCTCCCACACGGGTGGCAGGAAGCCGGCACCTGCAGCCTCCTGGGGTCTGCATCAGCAGGAAGCTGGGGACTGGACTCCGGCCCTCTGACGTGGGACACGGGCGCCCTAACCTGCATCTTAGCCCCTCTGCTTCTCGTACCCACAGAGCCATGCACGCTGCACGCCTGCACGTGTGGACTCGCTTTTCTCCCTCCCTCTCTCCTGCGTGGATGCAGACCAGGCTTTGGCCCCCAGCGTTCACCGAACAACGTGGCGTAGGCACCCTTGGGCCTGTGTCCCTCTCTCTGCCCAGGGGCGCGGGTGGGCCGGGGTTACCTGGACTCCTCGGTCCCGTCCCAGAACACCACGGTGTACTCCTGGCCCTGGGATGAGAAGAAGGCCGACTGCTTCCCGCAAGGCAGCATGTACATGAACGTGGCGAACGTGGGGTCCTTCATCTGGCTCACCACCGACACGGCCAGCGGTCGCTGAGGGGGAGAGGCCACAGGGGCATGAGCAAGGCCACGGGTGGCCACGTCAGCACTGACTCAGCCCATGAGATCGCTGTCTCCAGCAGGACGGGACCAAATGCTGGATTCCAGAGACAAACACATCGGGGACTCAGGTCACCGTCGGCCATGCCGACTCGACCTCAGTGGTCAGATGTCCATGGCCAAGGCCGTACCTCCCTGGGAAGACGTCTGCCGCCAGCCCCTCAAGCCAGCTCTGATTTAATGAACAAGTTGTAACCCTGAAACTATCGGCGTCCTCCAGACACAAACAGGCAGCCGAGAAGGAAACCCGGCTCCCACTCAGTGGTCTGAGCCTGCTGCTCCCCAGAGTGTCCCTTCGCAGAGGGACACTTCCTTCCCGGGCCCTTGCGCAGGGACTCAGGGGCTGGCTGGGGTCACCACACTTTGTGTGCGTGAGGAAAAGAACCAAAGACTGGGCAGGAAAGGGGAGGAAGCTCATTCTTCCAGAGACGGACACACCCACAAAGACGAGAGCGGACGCACTGGGGCAGTCGGCGTCTCCCTGCAGGAGGAGTGACAAGCAGGGGTAGCCCGGCTGTCCCCGGCAAAGGGGGGCAGGCAGGACCTTCCGCCCCCCAGCGCCCCGGCTACCTTCTCAGGCTTCGTGTCCCAGCATTCCATCATGAGCGCCTGCAGCCGGTGGAACTGGACTTCCTCGGGCTGCCCCAGCACTGGGCGGATGCCCTTGGACAGCTTCTTGGCGATCTGGAGCTGGTGGTGGCCCAGTGCGGGGCGCTGTCCGGACAGCAGCTCATACAGCACCATGCCGTAGGAGAACATGTCTACCTGGGCAGAGAGGTAACCACGTCAGGTCCCCGGGCCCAGCGGCTTCCACAAGCTGGCTCTGGGGTGGGGAGAGGCGGGAGACGCAATTAGACCAGGTCAACACGGATCCTGCCCAGAGGGACAGCATCTTCAGTACATACCCCAGTCATCCACCCCTCTCTGTCCAACCCCTCAGCCAACCACCTCACCACCTGTCCTGTCCACTTGTCCACCCTTTTCCCCCTCCTTCTTTCTCTTTGTCCATCCGTCCGCCCGTCCGTCCGTCCATCCATCCAATAAACACACACCGAGGCCTTGCTGTCAGTCACTGACTGAGGGCTGCAAGGACACTGTGGTCCTCACCCATGCGTATCAGAACACAGACCCTCAGCGTAGCAGGCTCGGTGCTAGGGGAGCCGTGTCTGCAGCTCATAAGAACGGGGGTCTCCTGCATTGTGGTGTTGTCTGCCCTAACTTTAGCCATCACAAAGATATGAGAGCCCCAGGGAGATTGTACTAGGCCTCTTTAAGGGTCAAGAAGTAACTTTCCAGTAGGATAGTGGCTGGGAAACACCTGAGAATTCTTAATGTGAATGTTCCTATTACAATCTTAAAAGCTTTAAAAAGATTTTTTTAAACGCATTCTATTGATTTGAAAGGCAATGAGACAGAGAGAGCTGGTTCACTCCCCAAATGCCTTTAGGAGCCAGGCAGAAGTCGGGAGCCAGGAGCCAGGAGCCAGGGACTTCATCTGGGGCTCCCACGTGGGTGGTGGGGGCCCAAGCATTTGAGCCAGCACCTGATGCCTCACTTGGACGTTAGCAGGAAGCTGGATCAGGAGTGGAGCTGGGACTTGCACCTCTGCACTCTGGTATGGCTGCACTGAACTGCTACACTGATCCCACTGCTCCAGGATCCTCTTTTTTTTTTTTTTTTTTTTTTTAAGATTTATTTTATTCACTTTGAAAGAGTTGGGGAGAGAGAGGTCTTTCATCTACTGGGTCACTCCCCAAGCGGCCACAATGGCTGGAGCTGCGCCAACCTGAGGGCAGGAGCTTCCTCCAGGTCTTCCACATAAGTGCAGGGCCCCCAGGACTTGGGCCATCCTCCACTGCCTTCCCAGGCCACAGCAGAGAGCTGGATCAGAAGAGGAGCAGCCAGGACTCGAACCGGACCCCATATGGGATGCCGGCACTGCAGGCCAGGGCTGTAACCCACGATGCCACAGCGACGGTCCCTCTAGATCATCTCAGCCTCCAGGTGAACGCCTTGCCTGAGTCACCTGCTGCCGAGCGGCTCCCGCCTTCGTTGCTCTGACTTGGCCTTAATGCCACAGGTGCCGAGGTGACCCACCCACCGTGAGGCTCTTCTTAAAGCCACTAGCCAATGGCCCACCCGAACATCACCTAAGAGCAAGGAATTACAGACAAGGGGAACTTCCCCTCTGGGTGATTCACCACCAGGCTGGCACGAGATGCAACAGTGGACACTCGGTGGGATGAGTCCTGTGTCTGCATCCACCAAGCAGCCCTCAGGGTAGAAGGTGGCCCCTGAGCCGTGGCCTGGGGAGGCCACGGCCGTCCTGCCGGAATCCAGTCTGATCTGGCTGGGCACTGGATTTGGCCACCGCCTGTGGGCTGGTCCTCTGTCCCCACTTTGCACATCAGACTGTGAGTCGGGACCCAGTCGAGACCCACTTCTGTCCTGGACTCTTGGTGACCTGTCGGCAGCCTCTCCGCTGTCTGTGCATCAAGGCGTGAAAACTCGGAAGCTAAGGAGAAGTCCACCTCGTCACAGGCAGTTGGACACGGGGCCCTGAGCCTTTCGGGTTGGAGCCAGTGCCTCCCTCCCTGAGTGTGGGAGAGGGAGT
Organism: Oryctolagus cuniculus; assembly: GCF_051225735.1. Taxonomy (NCBI): domain Eukaryota; kingdom Metazoa; phylum Chordata; class Mammalia; order Lagomorpha; family Leporidae; genus Oryctolagus; species Oryctolagus cuniculus. The sequence goes on along the minus strand of NC_142878.1, from coordinate 10,313,572 downwards.
AGGGGCTCGGGGGATACTGAGCCAGGAGCCGCAGGTGCCATCGGGACTGCCTGGCTGGCCCCGGACAGGCCCCGGGCCCCCGCACGGGGGGCTGGCCCGGGCAGGCGGGTACCTTCTCGTCGTACACGATGCGAGGCCTGATCTCCGGGGCCTGGTAGCCGGGGGTGCCCTCCACGCCCAGGGCGCCCTCGTGGAAGGACTGGCGCGAGATGCCGTAGTCGGACAGCTTGATGTTGACGTGCTCCTTGACGTCCAGGGACCACACCAGGATGTTGTCCGACTTGAGGTCGCAGAAGATGATGTTCTTCTTGTGCAGGTAGGCCAGGCCGGAGGCGATCTGGTAGGCTATTTTCTGGGTGAGCATGTGTCCGAGGGGCATGAAGGAAGAGTCTGGCACAGAAGTAGAGGAATGGTTTCCTACGTTATCAATATTTTGGGAAGAGCATCATTCCAGCAACTGTCTCCCATTCTTCCCTCCTCTCTCTCCCCAGAAACGTTGTGTCCCACTGACGTCGGGCGAGGCCGCGTTGGCAAGGAGGAGCTGAGGTTTGTCAGTCCCACCTCGCTGCCTGCCCGCTGCCTCCCAGCCTGTTCTGCAGCGGCACAGCCCCCAGTGCAACAGCCCTGGCCATCCCGTGGGCGGCTCCCACCAGCCCACGCTGCCCCAAGCCACGCCCTTCCCTGCACCACCCAGACCTCCTTTTCATGCACTGCTCAATCCCCCTTCTGTGCTCTGTCCCAGCCCCACCTTACAGACGGACAGTTAAGTGACTTCTGACCCAGTTCTCCCTGTCTCCACGCCTGCGCTCCTGCAGCCCTGCCAGTGCGACCCCTCCGTGGTTAGAGCTGGTCGGTGCCTTGCCCCACGCACGGGTGGGCTCAACGCCTGCACCCGCGGCGGCCCCGCCCCCCGCGCCCCAGGGGCGGCACCTCTGGCGTTCTCCGACAGCAGCGTGTTGAGGCTGCTCAGCGGGGCGAGCTCCAGCGCGAAGCAGAGCGGGTGGATGCTGATGCCGATGAGCGACACGATGCAGGGGTGCTGCAGGGCGTGCAGCATGCTGGCTTCCTGCCGGAACTCCGAGAAGTTCTTCATGGCGTCCATGGCGCGCAGGTGCCTCAGCATGGTGTCTGCCGGGGCACAGCACGGCCGTCAGCACTCCGCCGGGCACCCCGAGTCCAGAGCGCCCGAGGCCTGGCCAGATGGACCCCAGAGCGACGGGGGCCCTGTCTCTTGGGAGCCTGGGGGCTGGGCCGGGGCAAGATTTGCTTTTAAGGAACACAGGGCATGCAAAGCCGGCACCAAGAATGCGGCCCCAAAGGCCGTCCCTGTGGGGTTGCATCAAGTCCCCTCCTCCTCAAGTGCTAAGTGTGGCCCTGTCGCTTCCAGCAGTCCCACTTCCTGCACCCGCCGGCCCTCGGGGTGGAGGCGGGGGAGCGCCAGGTGTCCCCACTCTTGTCACCCAGACGTGGCTCTCACAGCCCTCGCACCCAGCTGCTGCCACCCGAGGGTCCCCCTTGCATCTCATTCTGCCCAGAGCCCGGCGCAGGAGCTCTGTCTGGCGTCCCCCACGGCTCCTGGTTCGGCACCATCAGGCTTGTGGGGGCTTTCGTCTCTGCTGGTCACCTTGGTCCTTAGCGGAAACTGTCACCACCCCTCGTCAGCCAGAGAGAAAACTGGCCGTGGCCCCCGCCTGTGGCAAGCAGAGGAGGGCCACTTCCAGTCCTACACCGGAACCTTCCCCCAACACCCTCGAAATTCAGCCCCTATGTGAGGGGCGCCTGCCGAGTGCCTGGAGGGGTCAGGGCGACGCCCACCAGGCTCCACCCAGCACACAAAGGCCGCAGCTGGGCCCTGCCTGTCCTCTGTGTGCTGGCCCTCCCCACCGCCACGGCGACATTTCAGTAGTGGGGGTCACAGGGGCTCAGACAGCAGGGAAACCATCAACCATGGCGAGCAGAAGGCATGGACCGCAGGTCCACAGGTGTGCTGGCCGCTGCGTTTCAAGTGTAAACTTTTTTTTTTTTTAAAAGTTGGCATTTAACCCATTAAGTACTTTTGACTGTGATACGAAGTCAGACCCAAATCTCCACCTGGCGCCCTTCTAACCTGAGACACGCTCTCTGCTGAGGCCAGCTACCTGCCCCCACACACCTGCTGCCAGGCCTGGCCCACTCCTGGCCTTAATGCGGGTGGATTTATCAGTCATGACAACACCTCCCTTGTCTTCCACTGCAGACTTTTCTTGGTCTTGGACTTTTCTCATTTCACAGTCAGTCAAGCTACGCACACGAAACACCTTTTGGGATTCGGATGGTGATACGGGGCTGACTTTCATTGCTACAACACAGGACAACTTCCAAGGGCCCCTGCCCCGTGCAGGAAGGCTGCCGAATCCCGGGGCTGTGCTACCTCTGGCCGCATCGGATGCTCTCCCTGGCTGACAGCTGTCGTCAGAGCCTTAGATCTGCCCGGAAGTCGCACACCTGTCAGACGAGGACGATTCTGTCTCCCTTTCCCCTCTGTTTTCTTCACATTTTCCCACAGTCCTGAATCTTGTGCCAAGGCTATAGACCACCTTCATGACCCCCAAGACGACCACCCTGTGCCAGGCAGTGAGCCAGGAGGCCTCTCGCACCCACACGGGCTGGCTCCCGCATGCAGCCAGGTCTGAAATCCGTGCACTGGAAACCTCAGCCCCAAGGCAACAGTGCTGGGGGCTGGGCCTTCAGGGAGGAGATACGGCTGTGAGGGCAGGGATCCGCCTCTTGCTGCAGCTGTCATGAGGGGCCTGTCAGGACAGCAAGTTCCGCCCCCTTCTTAGCCCCTGGTTCTCCTGCTCGGTTGCCCTGTCTCCTTCCACCATGGCACGAGGGCCCCACAGGTGCCAGCACCACGCTCTGGGGTTTCCAAAGCTCCAGAACCGAGAGCCAGACGCTTTGCTCCTTCTCAGAAATCACCTGGTATGTGGCTTTCTGCTCCAGCCGTGGAAAAGGCCACGGCATGTTGGTGGCAGGTGCCACGAGGTGGGGAGCGTCCCTCAGCCCCACGAGACCCAGGGCCTGTGTGTGCCAAGGGAAGAGGGAGCACCTGCCTCTGGGGCGTGAGGGGTGGGAGGAGCTCCAGGGACACCTCCCCTCCTACCTGTCACCGCAATGGCTACTACGAGGGGTCCTGCAGGTACGGGGCCCCCCGAGGCCAGGTGTGCGCCAGGCCTGCGCTGGCACCGAGATGGAAATGGTAAGGACAGTTCCACGTCTACACAGCAGGGAAGTTTCCAGGCACAGGTTCCAGGCTCGGCCTGGCCCTCCAGCCTGTCTCCCAGTGCACTGGGCAAACAGCAGGGGCTTCCTGGGGTCCACACTGGCCCCACCCACCCACCTCCCCTCCCCTGCCCCACATGCACGCGTGGCCCCGAGGTGATACAGAGGTGGGACGGGGGAAGCACGCGTCTGCATTCCAAGGGCGCTGGGCCAGGGCCTCGGTTACCTGCTGGGGCGTTGGCGAAGTTTTTGAACTTCTTGATCTGGAATCGCTTCACGGCCACGGGCTGGCCCTGGTACTGGGCCCGGTAGATGACGGTGCCACTGCCGCCTTGGCCCAGGGTGCTGCCTTCGTCCTCACTGTGCACCAGCTCGCTGTTCTCCAAGAAGAGCCTGCCGCACACACAGCGCGGGCTCAGGCCAGGCCCACCCAGCCCCGGGAGGTGGAGGGAACCCGGGCTGGGCCGCTGGTCCCCACGGGGCGGATGCATGCATGGCTCAAGGCCATCTGGGAGCTTGGACAGACCTGTGCCCAGCCTTGCCAACCCCTAGCCTCCTCCTCCACCAAGTGGGCTCAGGACAGCGAGGCCTCTGAGACGCAGGTGACACCTGCCCCCGGTGAAGCCTCTACCGGGTGGCGTCGAATGAGGAGCCCTTGGGATGTCTCCCTCACAAGGATTTTGGCTTGGAGAGCAGGCACCCATCAGACAAACCACAGAGCTTGGCTGTTTCCCCATTTCTCTTCATTACGCAAAGACAGTCTGAACCACCAAGCAGTGCCCCCACAGATGTCGCCCGGGCACAGGGGCTGAGCCCCCCGTGCTGGTTTGGGTTCTAATCCCAGCTAAAGGGGAGATTCCTGGAGCCAGCACTGTAGGTTAAGCTTCCACCTGTGGCACAGGCATCTCAGAGGGGCACGGGTCTGAATCCCGGCTGCTCCACTTCCGAGCCAGCTCTCTGCTATGGCCTGGGAAAGCAGTGGAAGATGGCCCAAGTGGCTGGGCCCCTGCACCCGCGTGGGAGACCCAGAGGAAGCTCCTGGCTCCTGGCTTTGGATCAGCCCAGCTCTGGCCGTTGCGGCCATTTGGGGAGTGAACCAGCGGATGGAAGACCTCTCCCTCTGTGTCTCCCTCTCTCTGTCTATAATTTTGCCTCTCCAATAAACAAACAAATAAATAAATCTTAAAAAAAAATAAAGGCGAGATTTCTGCTGGGCCTTTGGAAATACTGCCAGTGTCTCTGGGTCACCTTGGCCTTCTCTGCAGATCTGGAGGCCTTCACCTAAGCAGCCAGGCCTCAGGGGTCCAGAGGACAGTCCAGCGCCTCTAAGCATCAGAGAGGCAGACCCTTGGCAGGATTAGAGCCTTGGGGGCGCCCCGAGTGGCATGTGGGGCTCAGGCCTCCGTGGGTGCCCTCGTGTCCCCCCTTCCCGGATCTCTGGCTCCTCAGCACGCTACTCTGACCCTGCTTCCCGGTTCTGGAAGAACCGTGAGGAGAAAGGGTGCCGTGTGAAACAAAGAAGGGGGGAGGGAGCGAGGAGGGGAGCAGAGGGTAAGGGGCAAGTCAGGCTGATGCCCCCAGGCTTCGGGGCCCCCTGGGCTTCCTCATCGGCACCCCAGCCCGGGTGCCTCCCAGTCCGGGGCAGGTGCAGCCTCCAGTTGAGCCCTGCTGGCCCCCGGGACCCCCAGCCCTAGAGAAGCAGCAGTTCCCATGCCTTCCAGACTTGGTAGATTTCACCCTCCACGCTCACTGCAGCCCTTGGGGGTGTGCTGGGGCTGTTTCCCTAGTGCCCACCAAATCCAGCTGCTTGGGAAGCGTGGTGCGCTGGGCCACCTTGGATGGGCAGGGGGAACCGGGAGGAGGGGCTTGGCGAGGCCCTGGGGGCACCTGCTAGGACTCCTGCAGCCTTGGCAAGTGCACTACTTGTAGCAGCCACAGGGCGGCGCTCTGCCAGCAAACCCCGGGCCAGGGGGTGTGGTGCCTGCACCCTAGTGGGCTCCTGGCACCTATGCTCTGCTGGGGATCCGGTCCGCGGTGCCGACTCTCTGCCAGGTAACTTCGTTTCAAGACTATGCCCTGGCCTGGGACTCGACCCAAGCAGGGCGAGAGCTGGTCTTTCGTGTCCCACCAGCACAGCCCTCAGCCCAGGCTCAGCTGGGGCCTCCCGGCTGAGACAGGCAGCGCAGCAAGGCCTCCGCTCAGAAAGGACAACCTAGCACCTCGGGAGCACCTGGGCTGCCTCGTTCACTCACACTGGGGACCCTCAAGCTGGCGACGCGGCAGGGAGGGCAAGGCGCTTTGCAGGAGTGGTGTTCACTGTCCGCCCCAGTGCAGCCTCTGGAGAAACTGTGAAGAACCACGGGAGGAACGCAGCCGTGCAGGAGCCACCTCCCACACCTCCTGGGCCCCGGTCCTGCTGCAGCACGGGGCAGCGGTCACCCGCTTGGAGCCATTTGGGGAAATGAGAACAGATACAAGGGGACGTCAGGCTGTTTGCAGGAAAATGGAATTAAAAGACAAGTACGTGGGTACAAAAAATTCTTGAAATCCATGCAAAAGTTTCACACAGCACAGACTTTCTACAAACTATTTGAAGACACCTAGTGTGCATTAAAAAAATTTTGCACCAAATAATATATATTAATATATAACATGTAATATGCTAATACACAAGATATAATTGGTATAATCTATTAGTATGTATAATATATGTGTTTTACATTTGAGGGACACAGAGAGAGAGAGAGAGAGTGAGCTCCCACCACCTGGTTCACTCTTCCAATGCTTGCAACAGCAGGGGCGGGGCCAGGCCAAAGCCGGGAGCCGGGGACGCAATCCAGGTCTCCCACACGGGTGGCAGGGATCTAAGCGCTGGAGCCGTCGCTGCTGCCTCCCAGGGTGTGCGTGAGCGGGAAGCTGGAGCCAGGCATGGAACCCAGGGTCTCGGATGTTGGACATGGGCGTCAACCTCGAGGCCAATCGCCTACCCCTAAACTTGCCTTTTAATTCCATTTTCCAACAACTCTTTGAAGCCTCCTCATATTCTTACCAAAACAAAAAAATTGTAATTTTCCTGAAAGAAAGCAGACACCCAGCCTTCCCCTGAATGAGTCAACACACCAGGACTTTATGACTCCAAAATGCTGGGACCCAGTGACGTCACACTGTCCCCAGGGGATCAGCCCAGCTCTCGTCAGCCACAGTGTCTTCCCGGGGAGACTCTGTGGCCGTTTCCTGCTGGATGACAGGGCAGAAGACATCTCCTGTTCCCTCCCGTAGACTCTCAGATCTCCCTGCTGGCTGGTGTGGACGCAGGCCACTCTCAGAATGGAGTCAGGCGGTCCTGCTCGGCCTTAGGGGCTGCTACGCCGCGCTGGGTAGACAGGGACTGTGGGAGCCGAAGGCTGGGGCCGCATTAGCAAGAAGGCTCTCGCTGGGGAGCGGGGAAGAAGGCGCAGGAGCCCAGCACGGCGTCCCCTGCCAAGTGCTTTGCCCAGCGGGGCCTCTCGGGCCTCAAAAGCAGGAAGTCAGTGGCCCCCGCAGGCTGCCTTGCCCTGCTGCCTGGGAGTCCCTGAGGTTCGGTGGGAAGCAGTGGCTCGGCCCCAAGGTGGGCGATCACCCCTGCACAGCCCAGGGCCGGCACCTGTGTCCTGGGAGGGGCCGCCGGCGCCTACCTGGCTGGGAAGTCGGTCATGAATAGCTCGGGGACCAGCTCCTGCAGCGGCACGGGGACGTCCGGGTGTCGGGGGCAGGCGATGAAGTCCCGCTCGATGGCCGCCAGCACGCAGTCTTCCATGTCGAAGTACTGCACGCCCTCCGACCGCTCGCTGGGGTCTGGGTGCTGGGCCCAGGACGTGGCACAGACCGGGCAGGGCACACACTGCTCCATGAGTGGGGTCCCGTCACTTTCTGTGGCCGTCAGGGCTAAATGGGGCCAGAGCAGGAGACGGCCCAGCGTGAGGCAGCTGCAGGGCCCCCAGCGGCTCCGGCACCTCGGGCCAGGCAGGCTCTCTCGGCCGGGGGTCTGTCTGTCTACACCCGGGCCCAAGGGGATGGAACACAGCATCACACGCGGGTGCTTTCTGGGGACTGTGACCAGTCCTCAAAAACGTGCGCCTGGAGGAGGCGGGAGGCCCCTGGGAGCCGCCCGGTGGCCGAGGAGGGACAGCAGTTGGGTGAGTGGTCCTCACTCCCACCTGCATGGCTGGGCCCTAGCACGGCTCTGTGGGCTGGGGCTGAGCTACCCTCCAAAGCCCAACCACCGCCAACGCATCAGGAACCGTTCTTAAGATCAGAAACGAAAGGCCTGCAGCCACTCCAACGCCCTGTGGAAGGGCAGGGGAGAAGCGGGTAGCGATTCTGACAGGTAAAGCCAGTTGCTGGACACGGGACCTGGACAGGAGGCACTTGACTTGCACGCCTCTGCCGGGAGATGCAAAGGAATGCCCGCCCTCTGGGCTGCCCACGGCGGTGCCCGCTGGCCGGCCAAGCATCTGCTTTGGCAGGTTAGGAGGGGGGCACGCCTGACATCTTAGGCCCACGTGGAAGGGGCTGGCGGGGGCTCTGGGCAGCTGGCTGCTGCTGCTGGCTCTGCCAGGCCCTGTCTGGAGGTGCTCAGCTAGGTCCTTCCTGTCTCAGTCGGCTGTCTAACAGGCTCACCTATCCAGCTCCCCCGCACCTGCTGTTTGGGGACCTTGGCTTGGGGGGACGCCAGACAAGTGTTCAGAAGAGTCCGATGTACCCCCCACTGGATGGCCAGATGCCCCCAGATGGCCACAACACACACACTGGACTGCAATATCCCAGGGGCCCTTTCTAAGCCTTGGTTTCCCCTCCCTACCGGTCCCTGCAGGGCCCAAGCTCCAAGGGAAGCCAGGCCCTGGTGTGTGGGGAGAGTTCCACCTCTCTTCCTTGAGCACCGTCCTTGGCGCTCCCCTGGGTTGCAGGAGAGCGTGCAGGGGAGGCGGCTGGCCGCAGGGGCTGGGCTGGGGTCCCAAACCCACTCTCCACCAGCGAGGCCTCCTCTGCACAGCTGCCTGTCCGCCCTTGCCTGCCGCCTCCTCCCTGCAGGCCGCGCTGGGGGTCGTCTCCAACCCAGCAGCAAAACAGTTCTCTGAGTAGCCTCACTTCAAAAAGTGTTTTCTTTGGGCGAACTCTCAAGGAAGACTGTGCGTGACCTGAAGGATCTGAGAAGGCCGCGTGGGTGGTTTGATCCGCGCCGGGATGGGGGGGCGGGCAGCTGGGGCGCCCCTCCCTCCGTGCCCCTGCACAGGGGGTCCGTCTCCCTCGGCAGCTCCCCAGGCCCCGCCACTGTCCTCACTGAGTAAACAAGACCCACGCAGGCTGCCCGTGAGCGCTGTCTTGGACCACGTGTGGGGCCCTGTGCCGTCTCTCCCCACCCCCACCGCGCACAGCCTGGAGGCCTCGGCCCCGATGCGCGAGCTGAATCCCACTGGGATTTCCGCTTGCCCACGGAGGCAGCCCCGCCTCCCGCCCTCTCACCGGGAAACCACTGATCGATGAGGGAGTTGACGTGGTCGGTGATGAAGGCCATGGCCGAGAAGTCCCGCATCTCCGACTGGCAGATGATCTTTATGCCTCCGCTTTTTTTCTTTTTCCAGTTCACATCGGAGGATTCCACGCTGAAAATCAGGAGGCAGGAAGGGGCTGTGGACCCGGGGGAAGACCACCCTGCCTCCAGGGAGGACCCTCCTGCCCACTCTGCGTCCGTGGGCTCACAGAGAGCTTGGCGGGGCGCAGCGCAGGCCCCCTGGGGAGTGACCTCCCCTTCTCCTCTCCGCTCCTCACAGAGCTAAGGACAGTTTTTAAAAACACACCGTAAATATCAAACAGTCGCGTGTGCTCTCATTCACTAAACCCGCTGGACAGACTTCATGTCTGTGTCTTAAAAACACCAGGCACAGGGCGCCAGGTGGGTGTCTTGTCAGGTCATGGGGCAAGGGTGGTGGTGGTGGTGGGGGGGGAGTCTGAGCGCCGCCCCCTACGACCCCCAGCCCGCTTGGCTCCTACTCTCGGAACAAGGGGTGGGCTGGGGGGCAGCAAAGCCCCTGCAGGCTCCACCCGTGTGTCCAGGGCAGGTGCCCAGGCGCTCAGCCCCCTCTCCCGCCGCTCTGGTCCTGGGCTGGGGCGGCCAGCTTGGCCCTCACCCTCCCCACCTGTGTGCAGGATGGGGGAGGATGGTTGCAGGGGTGGGGGGTGGGTACCACACGGGCCCCTCTCGGGAGCAGAACCCTGGATGCCCGGCGAGGGGGGGCCGCGCCTCCCAGGGCAGGTGCGCTTCGGCCAGCTCCTACCTGAGGTAGCCCCCGTCGAACGTGACCAGGAGCCCCTCCTGCCAGTAGATGGTCTGGTTGCGGCGCACCCGGAACGTGCTGCAGCGGTTCCTCTGGTTTCCCGTGAAGCTGTAAATGGTGACCTTCCGGTTCCGGCTTTTGGTGTTGTTCTTCTTGTTTTCAAAGAGCTGAGGGGCAGAGGAAAGCGCCTGCTCGCCGGCCCTGTGCAGAGCTCCGGGGGCCTGGCCGGCCCAGCTCCCCCGTCCCCGGCGGCACCTGCCACCTCCCTGCCGGCTCCCGCGTGGCTTCCTCTCCCTGCACTCCCGGGCCGGGGCTACACATGTCCCCAGAGCCTCCCAAATGGTCAGAACTCCAAACATTTTCCCTCCCCGAGTTTACAAGCAAAACTTGATGCTACACAACGTGGAAAAGAGAAGAACATACGGGAGAAAATAAAGCAGCCGTGTAACACCACACGGAGGCTAGCAGGATGCTGGCGTCCATTATTCCAAGGTTTTTTATTCTTTCTCCATATGTTTAGAAACCAGCTGTGACCAGACTGGACTTCTAGTTTTCTATGTTTTTAAAAACACCACTTATGGGGTCTGTGTTGTGGGATAGCAGATTAGGCCTCTGCCTGCAGCTCCACTTCTGATCCAGTGCCCTGCTAATGGTCTGGGAAAAGCAGTGGAAGACGGCCCAGGTGCGTGGGTTCCTGCATCCACCTGGGAGGCCTGGATGAAGCTCCCGGCTCCTGGCTTTGGCCTGGCCCAGCACTGGCCATTACGGCCACCTGCGGAGTGAACCAGCAGATGGAAGACCTCTCTCTCACACTCTGTCTCCCCCTCTCCCTCTGTAAGTCTTTCAAATAAATAAATAAGTCTTTGGGGGAAAAGAGCTACCACTTATCTTTTGTCATTAAAAACCCACAGATTTATTTTTCCAAAATTTTCTATTTGTACTAAGTACAGTAATGTCCGGAACCATTCCCTTCTCTTGGACGTTTAAGTTGGTTCCAAGCACTTGCTCCCTCCGTTAGGCTGTGTTGCACACGAGCACGGTGCACAGTGGCCTCTGGCCGGCCACTATCTCCTGAGTTTGGATGCTGAGCAGCAGGGCTGTTGGGTCACAGGGTCACAGGGTCACAGGGTCACAGCGGATGGCATGGCTCAGGATCCACGGGGAGGAATCACTTTGCAAACCACCGAGCCCGTCGCACGGGAGCAGCTGGGCTCAGAGCGCACCAGGCCTGTTTCGTGCCCCTGGGACAGGGACGCCTTTGATGAGCGATGAGCTAAGCTTCCCACTCCCCCTCTCCCGGTCAGCTCACCCATCTGAATTCCAACAGGACTCCTCTCCTAGCCAGCTGCGCCCCACGCCAGCGACGACAGTGCTGGTGTTCTGGCCTCCCACTTGGACCCAGTGGGAAGTGGAGTTCAAAGGCAGAGCGGGGGTGGGAGGGGGGGCGCAGAGCCTGCTGCACGCCCTCCCGGTGCTACAAACTCCCCCAGCCCCCCGCCTGGGCTTTCTGGGTTCTTGCCTTTATTTTTCTTGCTGTTTGAATAAAATAGGAAGATCAAAGAACATCTTTCTGGAGCCAAGGAGTTATATAACCCAATGAGGGTCTTCTAATTAGAAGGTAGGAAAAGCAAACTCACGCAGAGTTCAATGTCAAGGACTCCACAGCCAGGGTTGATGTAAACCACAGAGTGCATAAGGGACCTCGGGGGTGGGCGCTCATGGGAGCAGATGTCTAGGCTCCCCCCACCCCGAGTTCTAGATGGACTTCTGCACTGGGGTGGGGTGGGGGGGCTGAGGATCTGCATTTCCCTGTGTTCCCGGACGAGGCGCTGCTGCTCTGGGAACCCCACGGAGAACCACGCAGTAGTCAACTGTTGTAGGAAATGGATGCCGACTGACAGCAGGGACTGCTCCCCACCGGGAGCCACACCCAGGTGTTCTGATCGGGGTGCTCTGGGGGTGGTGTGTGTCTGCCAGAACTGGGGCCCTCTCCCCTGGCCCAGTGAGTGGGGTGTACAGCCTGATCCCAGCTTCTAAAGTCAGGTTCCCCAAGTGTGGTGGCGGGGCCATCGGCGTCCCGGGGAGCCGGTCAGAAGTGCCAGTCCTCGGCCCCAGCCCCACCCACCGAGTCAGAAGCCCTGGGCGTGCTGTGGGAACACGCTCTAGGCAAGTCGAGGTGGAGGTGGGTGACGATGAGGCGTTCTCTCCGAAAGGGGGGTTCTGCCTCAGCCAAGGCTACTGATCTCGGGGGGCCCAGGAAGGCTGCAAGGGTCTGTGCTGGGCTTGCGGCCTGGGCCTGGGTTGGTGGTGTCACCCAGGGGAAGCAGCTTGAGCGGGCAAGGCCGTGTCTCCCCCAAGCCGCCTCCCCGGCACAGAGGCCGTGTTTACCTGCAGGTCCATCTCGGCCAAGCTGATCAACATCCGCGCTATAAACCTCTGCCAGAAGCCGACAGGCACGAAGCTCATCTTGAACACCCTCTGGATGGTGTTGGCCGCGGGGTGCCGCATGCCGTGGGTGTCCAGGCCGGGCTTGGCGGGAAGCAGGTGCGGCAGCAGGTAGCTGAAAGACATCGAGGCCCACTGAGGACGCACGAGGCTGAGCCCCCGGCCCGGACCCCCGCCCTCCTCGCGGGCCCCCCAGTTCTGCTCTCAGAGAGGCTCATCCATGGCTGAGAATGCCGATCCAGAGGGAAATGGAGACGGATGCAGGGCCTGCGTGATCCAGGCTCCTAGGACAGAGGCTGGGACAAGGCTGAGGGGAGACGGGCGTGGGCAGTCCCACCACGGGTGGGGCTCAGGTTCCCTTCGGTTGACCTTGGCTGGCGGACACACAACATGGCTGCACAGTCCCGAGGGCGAAGCCGGCGGGGCTCAGGGCGATGTCGTTGACCCTTGGGGCCATCTGGTGTTCTTGGCCGGCTGAGAACACACGACCGCCTTGCAAGTCAGACCGAGGCTGCTTTGCGCAAAAGAGGGGGATGTTTTACGAGGCTGCGCTTGGTCGTAAAAACCCTGCGTCGCTGGGTTAGGGAGGCACTCATGGCTGGTGTCACGGTGGTCCCTCCCAGAGTGTGCCTGGAAGCCAGCCCTGTCTGGGCGCCGGGAGCTGTGGGGTGGCCACGGGCAGTGCCTGGACTCATTGTTAAAGAATTTACCTTCAGCCCTTCTAATCCCCTGGAAACAAATCCATGGCAGTCCAGGAAAGGCCTGGATGTAGTACATTGTAGTACATTCTGGAAGAGGATCCCATGAAGTAGTACATCCTTGGCCCTCCAAATCTACATATTTCTTTCTTTTCATCCCCCAAATGGCCACTACGGCTGGCGTGCTGCACCGATCTGAAGCCAGGAGCCAGGTGCTTCTCCTGGTCTCCCATGTGGGCACAGGGCCCAAGCACTTGGGCCATCCTCCACTGCCCTCCCGGACCACAGCAGAGAGCTGGACTGGAAGAGGAGCAACCAGGACAGAATCGGCGCCCCGACCAGGACTAGAACCCGGAGTACCAGTGCCGCAGGCGGGGGATTCGCCTAGTGAGCCATGGTGCTGGCCTCTATGGATTTCTTATCTAGGGATTTAACCAACCTTGGATTAAAAACTTGAAGGAAAAACTGCACCTGTATTGAACACATCCGGATTTTTGTCTTGCCACTGTTCCTTGGGCAATACGGTCCAAGCATTATTTACGTGGCATTCGTGTTGTGTTGCGTATTGTGAGACCTGGGGGTAAGGAGAACGTGCGTAGATTGCACACAGACACAAGGCCATTCTACGGCAGGGACTTGAGCACCGTGGGCTGCGGGACCTGCAGGCAGTCCTGGAAGTGATCCTCCGTGGTTACCGTGGACAACCATGCACGGATCCTGGCTTTGACCTGTGTGCCCTGTTCTTGAGTACATGGGGAAGCGAGAGGGCACCATGTCTCAGGGCAGGCAGGTAGCCCTGCACAGGGGGTGAGGCACTGGGTCCTTTCCTTCAGGGCTTGGGGGAAGGGACACTGCCTCCTCCCCCACCCCCAGCTCTCTCCAGCCTAGCAACCTGCTTTAATCCCCAACTTCCTAAAATCCTGCGTTTCTCCACCTGCTCGGCGCCCTCCCCAGGGCCTCCTCAGACAGTGGGGTCTGCCGGGAGCCCGGGAGCTTGCGCTGCCCACACGGATGTGTGGATAGGCGCTGTGTGCTCAGGGCCCCTGGGCAGGGTGCGGCGGGGGTGGGGTGGGGTGGGGAGGGGAGGGTCATGCCCCAGACTGCACGCAGGTGGAAGAGCCAGCTCTGACGGGGCAGCCAGGGCATCGTCGGCAGTGATTCGATGGTGGGAGCAGCACCGCTGACCTTATGCAAGCTTAGGCTGCAAGGAGCCAGACTCACCCAGGGCACAAGGGAGCTGTTTGCACCTGTGCTAGGATGGAACACAGCCCCCTGTTCATGACCTTGTACAGACACAGACCGGCCTCTGCGGGTACTTCACACGACAAAGGAGCAACCACAGCAACAAGTGTCTGACAGCCTCTCGGAGACGCTGTTCTAAACACGTGACGTGCGCCCTCCTACTCAGTCCTCACAGCCGCTGCATGCCCGCAGGTGGGGTCCTGCCTCCACTCCAGGGACGAGGATAAAGCGCAGTGCGCTCCCCAGCAGTGCGCTCCACCCGCTGCCCACCGTGATCGCGAGGACCTGCCGTGAGCTGCCTACCTCTGCTCTTCAGTCACCGATGCGCACACACGGGGACTTCAGAAAAGCTCACAAAACTGGAATTAAAAGGTGGGCCTATTCCAGTGCAATATCGTTAAAAATTCATTCACAGTTGCTTCATAATACACATTTTCCATGAGCTTTGCAACAATCCTTTGTTTCCACGGAAATAATTTTTTTTTTTGCACTGGAATACACTTGTCTTTTTATTCCATTTTTCCTGAACCTTATGAAATGCCTTCCTATGACAAGTATATGTATCTGTCTTGGATACAGAATGTAGAAAGCCAGTTACTGTTAGCAGTGTCCCCTCTAACTTGCTGATAAAATAACCATAAAATTGTCAGATGTGACAATGCTGTAAACCCACACCTGGAGCTTTTCTTGGACCAAAGCCAAGGACACCCCATGGTGTGGTGCGAGGGCCACGGAATCCTGAATTCCTCCTGGGGCTTCCTTCCTTCTGGCCCCCATGGGGCATGAGATCTCCCTTGGCCCCAAGGCCCTGCAGAAAGCAGAGGACGGCCTCAGGCAGAGGGACTCAGGGACGGCCCCCGGGAGGCTGAGACGCGGACAAGGAGGCCAAGAGTGGGGCCAGCTCCCCAAACGTCGCTAGTGAGCATCCCCCTGGGGCTTCCAGGGCTGAGAGAACAGGCAACTGTGACTATGAACTCTTCATGGCCAATGCTAGCACCAAGCTCAGGAACTGGACGACTCGGGCTGGGGTGGGAAGGCCCTGAGTGCTGAGCTGGCTGAGGTCCGAGCATTGCCCAGGGACAGGCGGCTGCCTGAGACCTGGTCCCTGCATCTCCCCCCCTCCCAACTCCCTGCAGCCCTCTCGGGGGCCCCACCCCGGTGAGGGGGGGAGGGTTGGTTTCTCAGCTCAGCTGCTCAGGAAGATGCAGCCTGGGAAGAGTGGGAAGAAGTCAACATTACGCCACTGATAAATTAAGACACTTATTCTAATCCTAGATTAACCATCAATTATAACACCAAGAGATGTGGCTAAACAGCCAAAAGAATGAAAATACTAAAAAAATTCTTTTCTTAACTCAAAAGAGGGCAGGAAAGAATTCAGAGTAACAAAAATAGAATGTACATATTCAAAATACATAGCAAGATGGTAGGCTTCAACCCAACCTTATGATTAATTACACTAAATGTAAATGTACTAAATATTTCTATTAAAAGGCAGAGATTGTCGGACTGGATAATGGATTTTCATCAAGAGATTCATTTTTAATATAAATAACCAGATAAGCTGCTAATGAAAGGATGGGGAAAAAACCCAGTTAGAAAAAAAATGAAGCTGAGCTACTATTTTAGTAACAGACAAATAGACTTTAAGAAGAGAATATTACCAGAGATAGATAGTTTATAATGAAAGAGACAATTCATTCAAGACACGACAATTATAGATGTATACATCATTAACAATAACTTCAAAATACATGGATACAAAGTGGACAGAACTGGAGAAAGACATAATGCACTGACACAGTTAGATACTTTAATGCTTCTTAGTAATGGGGGAATGAATAGGAGAAAATAAATGAGGAAGACATAGAGGATTCGAACAGGACTGTCACTATCTGGCCACACTAGAGAACATGCACACACTCACACATGTACACACATATACACTCACACATATACTTACACATATACACACGCACACACGCATACACACATGTACACACATACACATATACTCAAACATATACACATGGATACACATACACACGTACACACATACACATAATTACCCATACACACATACTTACAATACACATATTTACATACACATACTTACACACCTATACATACACACATATACACATGTACAAACACACACACATACATGCATACACACATGTGCACTTTGGGCTTTCACCAAGAAAGATTATATATTGACCCATAAAATAAATCTCAATAAGTTACAGAAGACTAAAATCTTAGAAATTGTCGCTCCCCGTCTTCGTGGAGGAGCAACACAGGACCCTGCGCTGTTCTTTCGTCTGCTCGGCCCTCCCCGGGTTTGCTGCTGGTTCTTCCCGGGTTGGCTACTATCCCTTCCACCTCCGTGGAAGGGCAGTTCCCCCTGGCCACATTCCCCACTTCCGCAGGGGAGCGGCACACCGCCGGCCGGTTCTCTCGGGGGCTGCACGGGTTCCCTTAGATGTTCCCCATAGATGTTCCCCGTGCATGCCGTTTCTCTCCTCCTTTATAGTCCTCCTCCGCCAATCCCAACTCGGCTGCCCACACGCCGAGTACGCTGCTCTCCAATCAGGAGCAAGTCCTACAGTTAATTGGTTGAACTGGAGGCAGCTGTGCGAAAGCTGTTTACTTCTCTCCCAGCGCCATATTGTGGGAGAGCAGATGCATAGAATAAGTCCTAATTCGAGTAACAGTCTAGTCCGGATTGCTCCCCACAGATCCCCCTTTCTTTTTATTTTTTAGCGTTGATACGCGCCTGTCTTCGGTGTCCCGCGGCACACACTCTGCTCTACTTGCTAGAGTTGCCACAGGCTCTTACAAGTCCTATCAATCAGGAAAACCGAATCCGGGTCCTCTCTTCGCCATTGTGAGGAGGTTTTTAGGCGCTGATGCGTGCCTGTGTTCGGTGCCCTGCAGCGCATGCTCTGCTCTGCTAGAACTGCCTGCAGGTGTTTACAAAACCTATCAGGCAAACCGAATCCAAGCCTTCTCATTGCCTTATTGTGGGGGAGACTTATTAGTGTTGGTTCGTGCCTATCTTCGGTGACCTGCAGCTCATACTCTGGTCGAGCTTTGCTGGCGCTTACCGCCTTAAATCAGGCAGACCGAATCCAAGCCTCCTAATTGTTGCATTGTGGGGAAGCTTTACTGATGTTAATTCGTGCCTGTCTTCGGTGACCTGCGGCTAGCCGCCCAGGTGCTCATCGCCTCACTAATCGGGCAGACCGAATCCAAGCTCTCACATTGCAGTGTTGTAGGGAGGCCTTTTTATTTCTCTATTTCTCTATCTCCGGGCATTCCTATTTCTCCCATTTTACTTCTATCTTCCAGCATTCCTATTTTTCTCACTTTACTTCTAAACTTCTGTTTCTCTTATCCCTGCGGCTTTCCGGCACCTCGCCCCGCCGGCAGGTTCCCGGCTCTGCGCCGCTTCAGCCCGCGCGCCTCTCTCATCTGCGCAGCTTCCCGGCTTTGCGCGGCTCGGCTTCGCGCGCTCCGCGGTCTCCACGCTTAACCCTTTCGCGTCTGAACCACGGCCTACGCCAGCCCCGTTCCCTATCTATTCACGCCCCGTGCTCTCTCTGCACGCGGCGGCTTCCACGAGTAACACAGCGTAGCTCACGTGTCCGCCACTAGCATTCAATCTAAGTTCCCCGGGCTAGCCTGGCGAATTCCACCCAGCGTACGTCTCCGCCCCACGGTTTGGCTTCCCGTCCTTTGCTCCCCGGGCTAACCAGACGGATCCCAACCTGGCTCACGTTTCAGCTTCTGGTTTCAACTTTTCGCCCCCTATTCCCGGGCTAACTTGAGAACCCCAAAGTGGCTTCCGTTTCCGCCTCGGCCTGCCCCCCGCGGCTTCAATTTCCCTAACATTTTTCTCTACCCGGTATGTTTCCCCAAGCCTTCCTCCAACAATACTCCTCCCTCATTTCTCCTGGCCTCTCCCCACAGTCCGCGTCCGAGTCTGTTTGTTCTAGCTTTCACTTTCGCTTTCGACCTTAGAGATTTCTCCCAGCTTCCCCCTGTAGTCCGTATCTGAATCTATGCCTAGGCTTTCAATAGCTTCTTCCGGCACCCTTTTCGTCCGGCTTTTCCCTAGGCTGTTTGCTAGTCTCTCTCTCCGGTATTTTCCCAATTCTTCCCGTTTCTTCCCTCCTAAGTTTCATCTCCGTCCTAGGTTTCCTATCCAAGCTAGGTTTCCTATCCGAGTCAGGTTTCCTATCCGAGTCACGGCACCATTATGTCGCTCCCCGTCTTCGTGGAGGAGCAACACAGGACCCTGCGCTGTTCTTTCGTCTGCTCGGCCCTCCCCGGGTTTGCTGCTGGTTCTTCCCGGGTTGGCTACTATCCCTTCCACCTCCGTGGAAGGGCAGTTCCCCCTGGCCACATTCCCCACTTCCGCAGGGGAGCGGCACACCGCCGGCCGGTTCTCTCGGGGGCTGCACGGGTTCCCTTAGATGTTCCCCATAGATGTTCCCCGTGCATGCCGTTTCTCTCCTCCTTTATAGTCCTCCTCCGCCAATCCCAACTCGGCTGCCCACACGCCGAGTACGCTGCTCTCCAATCAGGAGCAAGTCCTACAGTTAATTGGTTGAACTGGAGGCAGCTGTGCGAAAGCTGTTTACTTCTCTCCCAGCGCCATATTGTGGGAGAGCAGATGCATAGAATAAGTCCTAATTCGAGTAACAGTCTAGTCCGGATTGCTCCCCACAAGAAATATTCTCTGATCAAAACAAATAAATTTAAAATCATTAACAATATGGCATTTAAAAGTTCCTAAGAACTCATATTTGGAAATATAACAATATATTTATAAGTAACCAGTGGGCTAAGTAAGTAATACAAGGGCTATTAGAACATATTTCAGGGTTGGCGCTGTGGCACAGTGGGTTAACGCCCTGGCCAGAAGTGCTGGCATCCCATATGGGCGCCGGTTCAAGACCTGGCTACTCCACTTCCAATCCAGCTCTCTGCTATGGCCTGGGAAAGCAGTAGAAGATGGCCCAAGTCCTTGGACCCCTGCACCCGCATGGGAGACCCAGAAGAAGCTCCTGGCTCCTGGCTTTGGATCGGCACAGCTCTGGCTGCTGTGGCCAATTGGGGGGTGAACCATCAGATGGAAGACCTCTCTCTCTCTCTCTCTCTCTGCCTCTCCTGCTCTCTCTGTGTAACTCTGACTTTCAAATAAATAAATCTTTAAAAAAAGAACATATTTCAAACTGAACGATAATGAACATACCAAAGTATGTTGTATTTATCACATAAAGCAGTGCTTAAAATGCTTGGCTTTCAATACTTATACTAGAAAACAAGAAAGGTTGAAGATCAATTTTGGAAGTTTCTACCTCAAGAAGGTACAACAAAACCACAAATCAAATCCAAAGCAGGAAGGAGGGAGATAGCAGAGAAGCAGTCGATGGAGCAGACAGACACACAAGAGGAGAAACCAGTAACGACTAAAGGTGGTTCTTTGAATTTATCATGAAAGTTTGACATTTAGCACGATCACTCGATCAAGACAGAAAAGACATACCACCAACAACAGACAGAACATCATTAGAGATGCCAGACCTTTAGAAGTTATTACTGGGGCCGGCACTGTGGTGTAGCGGGTGAAGTCACCCTCGGCAATGCCAGCGTCCCATGTGGGCACCTGTTCTACTCCCAACCCAGCTCCCTGATAACTCGCCTGGGAAAGCAGTGGAAGATGGGCCCCTGCACCCTGGAAGAAGTTCCTGGGTCCTGGCTCCAGCCTGGCCCAGCCCCCACCACTGCAGCCATCTGGGGCGTGAACCAGCAGATGAAGCTCGCTCTCTCTCTCTCTCTCTCTCTCTCCCCCTCTCCCTCTCTTTAACTCTGCCTTTCAAATAAATAAATCCATCTTTTAAAAAAATCAACTCACCACAACCAACACAAAATTAAACAAAAGTTTGGATACCCCTACACCTATTCAATAGATTGAATTTCTAATTAAGAACCATCCTATGAATTTAATTGCTGAACCGCATCAAAAAGTGAAGGAAGGTATAACATGGATTGTACACACACTGGAAGTAGATACGGAGGAGGACTTTTCAGCTCTTTTTTGAAGTCAGTGTTTGCTTGGTAACCCATAAACATCTCTGAAGAAAGTACTGACCAATACACTTCATGAACTCAGATATAAAAATTCTCACATAGAGCATTAGCTCCCGGAACCCGGTAACACCTGAGAACAGTGACTCACGATGAACTGGTACCGGTTTCCGGAACACGAGGTTGGGAAAAAACGATCCACAAGCTCACTTCGCCGCAGAAGCACAGCGGGAGGAACCATCGTTGTGGAGGCAGAACAAGCAGTTCTCTGGGGCTGCGCTCCCCGTACTCGTGATTAACCTCGCGACACGGGAGGAGGGGAGGGGGCGTCCTCAGTCTGACTTGGTACATCATAAAACCCTCCGGCAGCGACTCACACCGCAGGCTGCCGGCTGCTGCTGGGCCCGAGGTCACAGGCGTGGTCAGGATGGCTCCTCCTCCCTTCCAGTTAAGCCTCCCCTGAGGCCCAGGCAATAGCATTCGGCAGGAAGAGGACATAAGACGCACGAAGGTCAGAAAGGAAAAAGTAAAACTATCTTTTTTTGGGGAGGGGGGTTATTTATGTAGAAAATCCCGAGTAATCTACACAAAGCCACCAGAGCCAACAGTGAATTTAGCAAGGTTTCTGGAAATAATGTAAATATTGAAAAAGAATTTTATTCTTGTATTCCAGAAACAAACAATGGCAATCAAATGAGAAGATACGTCACTTAACACGGTAAAGAACATGAATTATGTTGGAATAATCAGAACAAGACATGCCCCAAACCCGAGAACAAGAAGACATTGTTAAGCGATGTGTTTAAGAGACCTAAAGAGACAGGGAGACACAGGCGAGACCCAGCACTGTTACATGTCAGCTCTCCCTGGTCTCAGTGATGGGTAGCTCCAACGTAATCTCTTTTTATTAAAACGATTTATGTATTTATTTGAAAGGCAGAGTTACAGAGAGAAAGAAAGAGAGAGAGAGAGAGGTCATCCATCTGCTGGTTCATCCTCAGATGGCTGCAATGGCTGGGGCTGGGCCAGGCCAAAGCCAGGAGCCAAGAGCTTCTTCAGGGTCTCCCGTGTGGGTGCAGGGGCCCAAGCACTTGGACCATCCTCTACTGCTTTCCCAGGTCACAGCAGAGAGCTGGATCGGAAGTGGAGCAGCTGGGACTAGAACCGGTGTCCATATGGGATGCGGGCACTGCAGGCAGCACTTTACCCTCTACTCCACACCACTGGCCCTGGTACGTTGTAATCGTAATAAAACCCCCACTGCGTTCTTTTGTGGTAGAAACAGGCAAGTGGATGCTAAGACTTAGAAGGATACACAGAGGGTCTGGAACTCAGAAGTGATCTTGGACTGGGGTGGAGGTGTCAGCGGGATGACGGCCCTAAAGACAGTCAGGTCTTCACCCCGAAACTGTGACTGTTCCCACATGTGGCAGACGAGACCACGCCGAGGACCCTGAGGCGATGACGAGCACCCTGGGCTATCTGGGCGGGCCTAACTGTGACCACAGGCGTCCTTGTAAGGGGGGGACGGTGCAGACTGGACAAGGTCCAAGCAGGAAGTGCGATCCCTGGAGAAGGATGCTGGCGCTGGCTTTGAAGACGGAAGAGAGGGCCGGGGGCCGAGGTCTGCGGCGCTGGGAGCTGGAAGGGACAGGATACGGATTCTCCCCCGGTGCCGGCGCCTCCGGGGGGCGGGTGGCCCTGCTGACGTCTTGTTTTGGGACCTGCACATTATTTTGGGCTTTTGACCTCACGAATGTGTAGGACACCAAGTTCAGGGTCATTCGTTCTGGTGGCCAGAGAGTGCACTGCCTGATTCCAAGTATGTAACAGTCAGTATGGACGGGTGCTGGCCAGGATGGACACTCGGCTGCGGGGAGCAAAAGAGACTCCAGAAACAGACTGGCACGGCGGCTTCTGCCGAAGGAACCGGGGGAGCTTGGTGGGGGAGGGGAGAACCGCTCCATGAATGTTCTGGAACAACTGGATAAACTACTTCCCGCGACATAAAGAACCAACTTGGCGAGGACCACGGGCCCGGAATGAAAAGCTGAACTGCAAAGCTTCTAGAAGAAACACACCAGCTCTTCGATACCTTGACTTAAGCAAATATTCAGAAGAGAAGATAAAATTAACAGGGCCAGCACTGTGGCACAGTGGGTCAAGTCACTGCTTGCGACATCTGCAACCCATATGGGAGCGCTGGCTTCAGTCCCGGCTGCTCCACTTCTGATCCAGCTCCCTGCTCGTGCACCTGGGCAGGCAGCAGACGAAGGCACCCATGCCTGGGTTCCTGCCACCCATGGGGAGGCCTGGATGGAGTTCCTGGCTCCTGGCTTCCGCCTTCTGCAGCCATCTGAGTAGTGAGACAGAAGTGGGTGGATGATCTCCCACCCTCTCTCTGTTGCTTTGCCTTTCAAATCCTCAATCAATTTATTTTAAAAGCAATAATCATAAAAATAAGTTATATCATTAATATAATTATATGATATGTTATATCATTAATTAGTTATATAAGATATGTTATATCATTAATATAAAAGACAACTCAAAGACTGGGAGAAATTTGCAAACCATGTATCTGATAAAAAACTTGGGTCCAGAAGATATAAATAACTGTAAATAAATTTAAAGGACAACATAAAATAGGCATGGAATTTGAACAGATGCTTGACAAAAGAATGCAGCAAAGGCCAAGAGCTCATGGCCTGTGTTCAGCCTTCCTGGTTAGGAAGAAGACGCACAGTGAGAACACTGGAATACAATCTCACATCCCTGGAAAGAGCTAAAGTTGGAAAGACTGGTAACCACCAGTGTTGGGAAGGAAACAGTGACAAGAGGCCATCATTTCTTGAAGAAACTTTTTGGCCCAACAATTCACTCCTCGTAATCACCTAAGAGAAATGAAAACCCACGTCTACGAAGACTTCCGACTTTCGGGGCCAGCCTTGTGTGCGGGGGGTGAAGCCGCCACCTGTGACACTGGCTCCCATATCACAGTGCCGGTTTGGGTCTCGGCTGCTCTGCTTCCAATCCAGCTTCCTGCCAATGCGCCTGGGAAGGCAGCAGGTGATGGCCCAAGTACATGGGCTCCTGATACCCCTGTGGGAAACCTGGAGAGAGAGAGATCCTGGCTCCTTGCCCAGACCTGCAGAGCTGGCTGCAGTGGGCATTTGGGGCATGAACCAACCAGCGATGGAAAATCTCTATCTCCCCTTCTCTCTCACTGTGCCTTTTAAATAAACAAATAAATCTTTAAGGAAAAAGACCGTGTAGCAGCTATGACCATAATAGCCCGAAGCTAGAAACAAGCCACAGGTCCACACGCCAGTGGAGGCAAAGCCACACTATGGACGGTGATTCAGCAAGAGACAGCGACCTCCCGAGACACACAGGGCCTGGTGCGTCTCAAGTGCACCGTGCCGAGGGGCGGAAGCCGCCACAGGCCGAGCTGCGTGATGCATGCCCTCATGAAGCTGGAGGACAAGAAGGCAGAGGCCCCGGGGCGGCCTGTGGGGCCGGAAAGTGACCGGAGAGGGTGTGTGGATATCCCGTGGTGCCCCTTGATGCAGGTGCTGGTTACAGTCGGAGACGTTCGTCAAGCTGCATAGAGATCTGTGCATTTCACTGCAAACAAACTTTCCCCCATTAAACAAGAGCAGCAGCCGGGAGCGGCACGTCCAGGGAAGGACCCGCCAATGGAGTGGTTTCCTGGCGGGGCAGTGGGGCCACGCGGTGGGGGAGGGGAGGGGCTCTGAGTCTGGAAGCGCCACTCCCCAAGCAGGGGAGGGGAGCAGCAGGCAGGGGACAGGGTGGAAGGCGGGGCTCTCAGGCACGTGGTGCAGGCCCAGCAGGCCCCCTGGGTGGGAGTCATTTGGAAGCTCTGGCCTGTGGCTTGCAGGGTGGCCCCTGCTGGAGATCTGAACACTCCCTGCAAGGTGCTGGGGCATCCTGGCAGCCGACTCAGTGGCTGGGCCCAGTGTACGGGGCAGGGCCGGCTGAAGGGTCGCTGGGACAAGGGTCCAGAGGCCCTAGGATTCCGGCAGGGGACAGGGAAGGGCAGCCAGCGGTGGCCAGCAGGGTCAGGAGGAGTCTGCGCAGGGCAGCAGCTGGGGGTGGCAGGGCTGGGAAGGGAGGGCAGGAGGAGGAGGAAGGGGATTACCTGGGACTGAGGTCTGGGGGAATGGGCAGAAAGGTGGCCCGGGAGGGGCCCACACGGCTCCTGGCAGCATCCGCCCTGGGAGCAGGCGAGAGGTCTCCAAGGACGTGGTCACGGTGGACCACAGCTGGGGCCAGGTTGCGTGACTGCACACGCATCACCGCCGCTTCCATCATCACCGCACACGCGAGCCAGCGAGCCCCCACATTGCTTTAGTGCCATCCCTGCATGATTTCCGACACCGTTTCAACCCCCGAAGAAGAGAAGCCAATGGCCGGGAGGTCGTGACCACTATCCTGCTCCCCAGCCCTGTGGGCTGGTCGTCGCCAAGGGCTGGCCTGTCCCTGGTGGCCAGTGTGATGGGACAGACCCCTGGAAACCCCGCTCAGGCCACCGACGGCCCCGGAGCCCAACCTCCTTCCTCTGTGGGGGGCAGCTCGCTCAGCCCGGCCCCTGCCTCACCTGTCGTTGGCGACGGGCAGGGCGATCTCAAACTTGGCCAGGAACTGGAAGTACTGCTCCTCCGTCTGCTGGGTGAAGCCCGTGCCCACGAGCAGCATCCTGAGGTCCTCGGCTCGGATCACCCCGTTCTTGGCCACCGAGCGGGAGGCCTTGATGTTGAAGATCCGCTGCAGGCACTCGGACAGCCAGATGGGGTCCAGGAAGTAGAGGTTGCGCAGGCCGTGGCTGGTGTCTGGAAAGTGCAGCAGGGTGCCCGTCTCTATGAGGAAGTTGATGGCTGCCGGGGGAGGTGGAGGGAAGCCGCGTTACCCAGAGAGCCAAAGGGGACCTGGGTGACCCTATCCCGGGGTGGGGGGTGGGGGCCAGGGCACGGACTCTCCCTGGGAGGGATCCTCCGGTCTGACACGCTGGCCCCTGTTGCCCAGGTCAGCAGCCACAGCACCAGTTCCCTGGTGGCCCTTGTGACTCTTGTCAGTGTCCTGAGCTGACGGCCAGCTGGGTGAGGACAGGCCATCTCACTGTCCACAGACTCTGTCTGCAAAGTCACCTGCTAGCTGGAATGCACCAGGGATTCCAAGCCAACTCTCGAGGGCTTTGGCAGGCATTCGCCGATGCACGCAGAGTGCTCGCCCTAGGAGAAGGTTCCCAGCTGGGCCAAGTGAGGCGACTGTGTCCAGCCATCATGCACACTGAGCACCACGGTGTCAGATTCTGTCTGTCGCCGTGACTTCCCCGCGTGAAATGGGCCGAGACACAGGGCTAAAGTGTTCTGCAGTGTTCCCAGGCAGGCGACTGCTGCCGCGTGCCCTGCGGAGCAACCAAGCGTGTCGGGTACACTCAGGCACGGATGACAGTGCCATTGGCCATGAAGGCGCTGGGTCACTTAAGACACCTCTGGGCTCTGTGCAGGAGCACACAAACATTGTACCAACTGGCCCATGAGAATGCCGTCACCAAGGAGCCGACTCCCCAGCATCCCCAGGTGCTAGGACTCCATGCTCATTAGGTCAGGGTCCCAAGTGTGCAAATGAACTAGAACAACAGCCAATCAAGAGGCTCCACTGGGGCTGTCTGACCTCTGTCTCCGCCCCGGAGGGCAGGACCAGTGTACCTGGCTCACCAGGAGGCCCTTGGCAGCCAACACTGCGCGTCCTAGGGACTCAACGTGGAAGGAGGAGGGGGCAGAAAGCCCCCCACCCTGTTTCCATTCATGTCGGTACAGTTACGCTGCCCTGCGGTGCCGGGGATCAGGCCAGAGTCGGCGATGTAGCAGCAGGTCCTGTTCCCCAGGAGTGCCCCGGCCCCGGCTCCCCGGGTGGGGGGGGCCCGCCCTCTGCCCCCGTGACCGCGCCCACCGGACTGCAGGTCCTCATAGTCTTTGATGTCATTGTCGGGCGTCTGCTCCACCAGCTGCTCCAGCTGCCTGTCGGTCAGGTACTGCACGTCATCGCCCAGGCTCCGCCACTGCTGCTCGGCCAGCACCGCCTCCTGCAGGCTCAGGTAGCTCCTGGGGATCTGGGGCAGGGGCGGCCTGAGCGGGCGGGGACGCTCCCTTTCTGGCCCTCCGACCCCAGCCCTTCCCCACCTGGAGCGGCCGGCCCGCAGCAGGGACGAGCGCGGTACCCACCAGCCTCCCCGCCAGGCGCTGGCAGCCGATGGAGCTCCCCGCGTCTTTCATGCTGCACGTGACGTGGAAGATCAGCTGCCGCAGCCCCTCGTGGCCTTCCAGGCTCTTACAGGAGATCTCGCTGTGCGGGCACAAAGGGCTGAGCTGCATTGCCGCTACCCCACCCTCCCGTCTTCCCAGGAGTCTACACAACTCACTAACACGACTCGAGAGTTTGGCAGGGCAGCCCCATGTGTTGCTTTCCCGTGTGCCCATTTTACAGAGGTGAAAAGTGAGGCACAGAGGGAGGAGCAGACTCAGACTGGACCCGGGGCTCTGACCCGGAGCCAGCAGCCCCATTATCCAGCCACAGCAGCACCCCTGGAAGCCTTCTGAGTCAGGCTGTGACACCCCCAGGCGGACCCTCGCACTCCACCCAGGGTGAGGGAACCCCAGTGCAGCAGGGGAAACAACATCTTATTCCCACCAGGGAACACTTTCCTAACCCACTGAGCCTCAGGTCGGTCATCTGCAAAGTGGGCACGACAGCCCCCAGCCTGCAGGGCAGACGGGGAGCCAACAGCCAGAGGCGGAGCAGTAAGAAGCCCAGGGTGCCGGTCATCCCCACCCTCAGCCAGCTGACCCTTCCTCCCCATCCCCTCCCCACAGCAGGCTCTGTCCCTGCTCAATGACCCACCAATGGGATGGGGGTGCTCGAGAGTACATCTCCTAGCCCCAGGGGAGCCGTATGTGCTCGCACGGGTCCTGGGCTGGGGAGGCACGGAGAAGGCGTCCCCAGGCTTGGTTCTGGGAGTCAGTGGACCCCGAGGAGCCCTGCCCAGGTCCCAGGCTTCTCCTAGGAAGATGGACAGAGGGTACGGGGTGCATGGCGGGCAGCGGCTCTTACTGCAAGTGCTTGAATGTGATATCCGGGAAGCCGGTGGCTCTGGAGCCGGCTGGTGAGCGGCAGAGCGCCAGCACATAGGCGCGCAGGGTCGCGATCCTCTCCACGCGGAACTTGGCTTCTATCAGGTCCAGGTGCGTGCCCACCACCAGCACCACTGCGTTGGGGGCCTTGGCCTGTGACAGAGAACCGTCCTGCTGAGCCCATCCCCACGCGTCGAACAAGGGACGGAAACCGCCCTGTGGCCGGTGCTCAGACTGGCCCCTGGGGAGGGATCTCTGACCCCTGGCACATTCGGGCAGGTTTCCCACGGCAGCACCTGCTCCACACCTGGGAGGGAAGCCCCGCCCCCTCAGGCATGCAGGGGTTGGGTCTTAGCCTGAGAACCAGGAGGACTGGAAATGTCTTAGCACGGCAGAGCAGTGGGCCCGCGATTCTGGGGTCTCCCCCGAGAGCCCACCTGCCTGACACGTGGCCTCGTCGCCAGCATCACCCCGGCGTCCACTCACCTCAATGTTGAGCAGCCAGAACTGGAGGTTGGCCACGGCCTCCTCCCCCAGCGCCAGGTTCCAGACCACCACGTACAGGGCCTTGTCCGTGAAGAAGCACTGGTTGACAGTGGCCATGCTGGCCGGGCCCCCGATGTCCCAGACGTTGAACACTATGGACTCCACCTACTTGAGCAAGAAGGCGACAGGGATACACTTTACACACCGAGGCCTCACTGGGCCCAAAGCAAGAGCAACCTGGAGCTTCACACGCTG
The DNA here is from genome assembly GCF_051225735.1 of Oryctolagus cuniculus. Classification (NCBI taxonomy): domain Eukaryota; kingdom Metazoa; phylum Chordata; class Mammalia; order Lagomorpha; family Leporidae; genus Oryctolagus; species Oryctolagus cuniculus. The sequence goes on along the minus strand of NC_142878.1, from coordinate 10,285,621 downwards.
AGCTTGGAGCCCTGAACACTCGCCACCATGCACAAGGCACGGGTGCCCTGTTGGCGGGAGGTGGGCTGCTGGGGGCGTCGGCATCCTGCTACGGGGTGGGGGAGGGGAGGATGGCGCCCGCAGAACACTGGAGGGCATTGTATGTCTCCGTCTGCTGCCCACGGCCAGAGACGTGCCGCCAAGCAGCCTTGCTCTGACGTCACTGCTTAAACCCGGACTTGGCCTCTGCTTGTGCAAGGGCCAGGCCCAGCCGGGCCTCTGGCTTCCCGCGGGTCAGAGGGCGGCGCCCACCAAGGCTGCCGGGAAAGTCCGTCTGCTGCCCCCCTCCCCCGGCCCCCACCGACGTGCAGTCAAACACAGGCTGAGTTGTGAGCTGCCAGGAACGACGGTTTATCTGTCGGCGCGTGAGGTCGCGCTGTGGCCGGGGGAGCAGAGCCCACCCGGATCTGGAGCCAGGAGTCATTTCCGCAAGGCAGCGTTTTGGCCTGGGAGGCGCAGAGCGCGGGCCTGGATTTGTATAAAGAGGAAGAGGGACAGCTGCTGTCAGCTGGCGAGGGGCCAACCACCCAGGGAGCTGCGGGCTCTGCACGCAGGACGGAAGCGGACAGGAGGAGCAGAGATACGGATTCTCGGCTCGGGCCTGGGGCCGCCGTCCGTGGGAGACCTGCTGGGACAACTCCAGGCTGAATCACTGATGCCAACCAGGCAAAGCTGGCGGGGAGGCGGAAGAGCCGGGTGGTGTGACAAAAGCCTGGGCCGTGAGCCAGTTGCATTCTCTCCTGGGGTGTGCTGGGGCAGGCCTGGGGCCGGTGGCTGTCCCGACAGACGGACTCGGACTCTGGAGGACCGGCTCTGGCATCCGGGTTAGCACAGACAGGCCGTGTGGGGCAGCTCGTGGTTCCAGCTGCACCTGCACGCTGATGGTGGGCGCAGGGGCCCAGAGGAGCTCACGGCACATCTGCACCTCCAGGCCCCTGCGACCCGGAATTCCCACGGCAGACACCAGCACAGCAGAGGAGGGTGGTGCTGTCTGCGTGTCCCCAGCTCGGGGGAGGTGCACACTGCCCCGTGCCGTAGCACAGGTGTGCCGATCTCACCAGCGTGCCACGGCCTCTTAGCTCTCTCGAGAGCAAGACCATGTTCCCTTCCTTTCGCCTGGTACTGAACGCGAAAGGGGGCGACTCACAGGTTTGGGGAGGGGTTCATTGGAGATACAAGGGCTCTTCAAAACATGTGTGGAAAATGTGTATTATAAGAAAACCCGTGCAGGGATTTCAACATTTCTTTGAGGCAAAATAAACTTATCTTTTCATGCCGTTTTTCCATGGACTATTAGAAAAATCGTTGTGAGGCTTACAAATGGGACTTTTCAGAACATGGGGTGAAAGTAGGCACCCAGAGCGGGGGAAGGAACACTGCTCCTAGGGTGCCCTTTAGGCTCCTCATTGAGGGTCAGAGGCCGGATCAGCCCTGGAGGCGCGGCCTCTCCCAGACATCTCAATTCGGGGTCTTTGCGGCCGGCCAGGGAGTCGTGTGTTTGAAAGCTCCTTGAGTTGATGGCAAGCACAGGCAGGGTTAATCCCCACTGGCCCCAAGCCTCCACTTAATGCTAACAGGAAAACAGCACGGTCGTGTGAGACAACGATTCGCTGCCCTTGGCAGGAGCTGGTTTGCAACGACACACGGTGGTCCCTGCAAACACCCCAGGCCCCGGGACGGGACGCCTGCCCGCTCGCCTGCCCGAGAAAACCCTGGGCTGTCAGGGGTGGAGGGAGAAAAGCCCAAGGAAGACCCTCCCCACCCCACCCCTCCCCACCACCCGTGGGCACTCTGCGCGCCAACCATCCTTGACCTTGGCTCTGGAGCCAGCCGGCCTCTGGAGCTCCCACTTGGTGGTCCTGATGGTGGCCTCGCCGGGCACCACCTGGGGGGCCCTCCCCGTCTGCAAGATCTCCAGGAGGGTGGACTTGCCCTGGCGCGGGGGACCCACGACGATCATCTTCATCAGCTTGCAGCGCTCCGCCTTGCGCAGCTGAGCGCGCAGGTAGGACAGCGTGGCTTTGGGGCCTGTGCCAATCGGAAAGGGTGAGGGTGGGTGCCCCGGCCACCCATGCGTGGGGACACGCCCTCCTCTCTTAGGAAACCAACCCTGTCCAGAAGGGATAGGCGCTGCTGATCTGACAGGGACAGCGAAGGGAGCCCAGGGCAGGATATGAGCCCCCCCCCGCCCCCCGCCAGGGTGGCGCGTGACAGTCCAGAACCTAAGGACAGCTGCCGTGAGGTCAGACTTGACAGTCCTGTTACAGGTGCCCAGTCAACATAGGGCCCTCGCAGCTGGCAGCCGAGGGACCCCCTGACAGCGTCTTCCCAGACCCCGAGGGGCCCTTTCTGCCCTGGAACCCAACAGGTGCACTTGAGTCATCTTTCCAAGAGGCGCCGCCGTGGCCGTCCTACCTTCCTTTCTGATCTCGGCAGGCACATTGCTGATGTGCAGGTCCTCAATGTCCAGCTGCCAGAGGTTGCCCAGCTGCCCCAGCTCGGGCGGGAGCTCTCGGAGGCCGGGGTTGCTAAGGACACACGCACCCGTGAGCGAACACACACACGCACAGGCATCCTGCAGGCACCCCGACAGTCTCGAGTGTCCCACTGGAACCCCAGGTCCAGCTCTGGCTTCTACACGTAGGTGCCCACCGCTTAGGGCTGGGTCCCCTCCTTCTACAGAGACGGTCCCTGCCTCCTCTGCAGGAGGCCTGCCACTTGACACTGGTGGCATTTTGTGTTGTCCTCAGGCCTGGCAGGCTCGGGCAGGGACGACAGGGTGGCTGTCACCCGAGCCATGCCGCCAAAGCGTGCAGCACCCGTCCTGCCCCCGGCTGTCACTCCCCCACCTCCTGGCCCAGCTGCAGGTCTGAAAACCCCACAGCCGCTTCTGGGTAAGCAGATGGCTCCTTCCGGCCTGGCCAGCCTGACCCCAGCTGCCCCCCCCCCCCCCCCCGGCACTTACTTGCCCAGGTAGAGCTCAGATAAGCTCTTGAGCAGGCAAACGGATGGCGGGACCGCGTCCAGGTGGTTGTCATTCAGACAAAGGACTTCCAGAGAGTCGCTCAGGAAGGCAGGGAACTCCAGCACACAGGCTGCAGAGAGAGGGCAGAGCGGACCGTGGGCCACCGCGCCGGCCTGGGCCAGCACAGGTGCAGGCCAGGTGGCTGGGCGGCTGGGCACACGGGTGCCATCTCCAGAGCGCACCCTGGCATAGCCATCGGCGATCGCCCAGCTATCTGAATTCTCCAACTGTCCCTGCACACCTGTGACAGGGCTCCCGGCTCCTGGCAGCAAAACAGAAGACAGCTGACACCCCAGCCTCGGGGGTGGGATAACACACGGCTGCTACAGAGCAGGGGGCAGGCCACGCGACAGGTGCACAGCTGGACCGAAGAGCTACTGGAAAAGCGAGGTGCAGGACCAGATACCTGGAAGGCTTATTTTTTTTTAAAGATGTATTTATTTGAAAGGCAGAGTTAGAGAGGCAGAGAGAGAAAGAGAGAGAGAGAGATTCTTCCATCTGTCGGTTCACTCCCCAAATGGCCACAATGGCTGGACCTGGGCTGATCTGTAGCCAAGTGTCAGGAGCTTCTTTCGGGTCTCTCACATGCAGGGCCCCAAGGACTCAGGCCTCCTCCACTGCTTTCCCAGGCCATAGCAGAGAGCTGGGTTGGAAGTGGAGCACCTGGGACTCGAACCAGTGCCCATATGGGATGCCGGCATTGCAGGGGGTAGCCTTCCCATTATGCCACAGCGCTGGCCCCAGGCTTATTATTGTACCAGAAAACACAACAGACATGCACATGTGCACAGACACACACTCCATGCACACGTGGGAATACATGTTACACACATGCATGCATACATACCACACATGCACATGCATGTGTCTGTTCTGTGAGGGGTCTTCAAGAACTGAGTGGAAAATGGGTACTACAAGAAAACTATGTGCCCCAGCGCCGCGGCTCACTAGGCTAATCCTCCGCCTGTGGCGCCGGCACACCGGGTTCTAGTCCCGGTCAGGGCGCTGGATTCTGTCCCGGTTGCCCCTCTTCCAGTCCAGCTCTCTGCTGTGGCCCGGGAGTGGAGGATGGCCCAGGTGCTTGGGCCCTGCACCCCATGGGAGACCAGGAGAAGCACCTGGCTCCTGGCTTCAGATTGGTGCAGTGCACCGGCCATTGCGGCCATTGGAGTGTGGTTCAGAATGCCGGGAAATGCACCTGTACTGCTTCTTCCATTCCAACGGCGAGTTCACCAGCGACCCTGCCACGCCTCCTGGGCCGGCGTTCTCTAAGATGCCAGCCGGCTCCTCGGGGTGCCGGTGCCTTGGTCAACTGGGCTAGTCTCAAGATTACCATGAAAACCACACCAACCCTGCCCTGTGCACAGGCACCAGAGCGTCTGACCGCAGAGAGGCGGCAGGCACATGGGTGGGGGCCACACCTCTGAAAGGCGGGCATCCGCTCCCGGCAGCTGCCCTGGAGCCGGGAGGCTGGGAGAGCCAAAGAGGAGACGGGTGCCCCAAGCTCTGCCCGCACCTGCCACCCCAGACACGGACGGCAGAGGAGCCAGACTCTCGTGTCGGGTTGAACCACGCTCGGCTGCCCTCGCTCACGCCCACCCCGTGAGCTCTGGCTGTGCTCCCCTTGTGGGGCTGTGGGGCGACCTGGCCGCCGGGAGCAGGAACCCCAAGATGGGGCCTGCGTGTGCACAGGGCGTGTGTGCAGGTAACTCGGGAGTAGACCCTGCTTGTGGGAACCTTCACCACGCCTCCTTTCTTTTCAGCCCACAGGGAGGATGGGCGCTTGCCCGCCCCGTCCCATTTCCAAGGTGAAGACCACTTCCTTCTCAGACAAGGCGTCCTGGACCCCCGGGCTCTTGCCGTCCACGCCCAAGGCCCCGCCTTGGTGTCCAGTACCGGGCGCGAGGAGTGAGCAGCGAGCCTCACACAGGGGCAACACCCGGCAGACTTCCTGGCCCCGGGGTCAAAAACCAGGCAGGCTGAGCCGGGAGGGACGGTGCTCAGGATTTATAGGCTGCGATTATTTATCCCTAAGTTATTTATGACTCCGCTGGTCTCAGTGTTCCCGTAACCCTCGATTATTTTTGGATGCGGCCCCTGCTAAGATGACTGGTTGGATGTATGTCCATCTGCCTGGGATTCAACTTATTCATCTGCAAACAAGCTCTCTTTCGGGATAATTCCTCCCCTCTCCCCTGCGGTCAACAGCCCTGAAGGAACCACCCTGCCCCGAGACAGGGCTCACCGGCCCCGCCCCGAGACAGGGCTCACCGGCCCCGCCCCCTTCTCTCAGCGTGGGCATTGACTTTCCAGGTGAAACTGCAAAGGAGGCCTTTGTCACCTGCCAAGGCTCCACCCCGGCTGTGGCCTCCGCACCTGCTCCCCAGGCTCGCTCCCGCGGGGCCCCACAAAACCCATTTTCTAGAACACCAGCACTTGTTCCTATTATGCTTTTCTTCTTTATTTAAAAAAATATTTATTTTTCATTTTACTTGAAAGGCAGAGAGAGAGACAGACAGACAAAGTGAGATCTTGTATCCACTCATCTGCTCCCCGAGTGCCTGCAACAGTAGAGCGCGTGTCAGGCTGAAGCCAGGAGGAAGGACCCCACCTGGGTCTCCCAAGGGGGTGGCTGGGACCCAAGTACCTGAGCCACCCCCTGCTGCCTCCAGCGGGCATATCAGCAGGAAGCTGGAATTGGAAGAGGAACCGGGACTCGAACCCAGGCCCTCGACACGAGCAGGTGTCCGAGCGGCACCTTAACCCCTGCACCAAATGCCTGCCCCGTTGTGCTTTCCACTGTGCACCTCGCCCTTCCTGTCTGGGGCCTCCCGAGTGGCTGCGTCCCCTGGGTGCTGGGCCGCCTCCTCCTGCCCCTCTCCATGGTCCCAGCAGGGGCTGTGCAAGGCGCAGAGACAAGTATCTGGAAGCTTCTATGTGTGCCAGACGTCTGCAGCAGGCACACACCCTGCACACACGCTTTTATAAAAGAATGCTTCAAAAAGTTTGTGAGAAAATGGGATGGAAAGTTAAGCTTATTTTGGTATAAGAATTTTGAGATCTATGCATAGTTGCCTCATAACACGCATTTCCATGGATTTTTTGGAGACCCCTTCAAACACATGAGTCTCAAAAGTACCCTTGTGTGTTTTGTGCATACATGAACACATGCCACCCACACACACGTGCTTGGATGCATTCCTAGTTGACTCACACTAGCTCCAGGAAGGCTCAGCCTACCAGCATAACCAGGATCCCCCGGCTCCTCCCACACACCCTTCGTGGGTCTCTCCTTCCTTCCAAATGCAATCCGTAGGTTTGGACTCCATTTCTCCCAAGGCCCTTTGTTTAAAAAGGGATCGGCTGTGCAACCCGTAAGTGCATTTCCCTATTAGCAGGGATAAAGACGTTGCATCTCTTCCTGGCTGTCTGGACTTCTTACAAACTATCCCTATCTGTAAGTCATTTTTTGCCTACTGGGCTGTCTTTTCCGAATGAGTTTGCAAGCATTCTTTGTATCCGAGGGATGCAAGCCAAAGTGTGTTGCAACCCTGTCATGGTCTGCTTGCGTTACGACTGGTTTATGGTGCCTTTGACTCAGCAAAACTTTTCAGTGTCCACAAAGCCAAAGATTTCCATCTTTTTCCTTGACGATCGCTGGATTGCTCAGCTCGCTCTTAAAGTTCCCTCCCACCTCTCAATGTTACACACAGTCTCTTATGTGTTATTTTCCATTTGTCTTTTACACCTAAACCTGCTGTCGCATGGGCATTTGTGTAACTGAAGCAAAATGAGATTCCCGACACTATTTAACATCGCATTCTTCCCCCTAAATTGGAACGCCACCTTTGTTGTTAATTAATTAAATTCTAACGTTCACTTAGGTCTATTTTTGGATTCTCTTATGTGTCCTACTATAATGTGCTACCTTTTTGATCATAAATAAACACACGTAGCTCTCTGTGACTGATCTACATGCCTATCATACATGTAAACACACACACACACACTCGCTCATTAGGAAGTGCAGCAGGTGCACCGACTTTAGCTCACCTCCTGCCAACATGTGCTGGCATCTACTCCCAGCTCGTGCCTACCTCACACATCTGAGCCTGCCAACATCGATCTATTAAGCTAAAAAAAGCCAATTAATTACATTCAACTGGTGTAAATATTGGTTCCTGTTTTCTGGAGCAGCTTCTATGGGGGTGGCTGGCTCCAGATGTCTTGGCTTCGAGGGTACCAAGGAGGGGTGACTGCTCAGTGGGAGGGCAGGTGCACCTTCCCTGCACCCCACGAAGACAATGCAGAGGGGGAGCCTCTCTCCCTAGGAGCAGCCCTGCCATGCTGGCCGTGTGGTTGGACCAGGACAGCTCCAGAGGAAGCTCCGAGCCTCCCCTCTGCCTGCGGGGCCCTGGGGACTCTAAGAGACACTGCAGTGTGTGTGTCAGAAGCTCTGAACAGTGACGGCCTCCTGCCCCCTGGGCTGGAGCCCCTAGGCCTGGCCTGGGCAGAACCCAGGATCTACCCCAGGCAGCCACAAGACAGTGAACCCCAGTGCTGTGCTCTGGACTGTGTCCCTGTCACCCAGACGCTCGGCGGAAGCCCTAACTCCACAGGCTGATGCCCGGAGTGGGCTCTCTGGGGGGTCGCTAGGTTTAGCTGAGGTCGTGAGGGCGTGGCCTCTTTCCAAGAGGAGGGGAGACGGTGGTGGCGGGGCAGGTTGGGGGGGGTACTCTCCCTGGAGCTGACCACGCTGCTGCTCTCAGCCCGACCTTCTGGCCGCCAGAGCAGACCAAGACGCCCTGGGCACCTGGTCCTCGCGTGCCAGGTGCAGAGAATCAGGGTGGTGCACACCCGGCTCCCCTCAGGAATCCAGGGCTCCTGGGCACCCAGTGTCCACAGGGGACCCGAGCAACAGCCGGTAACTGTTGGCTTCTCCGCCCCACGTGGATATCTGTGCCGGTCCAACAGGGACTGAAGGGAAAGCCCCAAATACACCGCCTGCCCCTCTTCCCACCCTCCCTCCGGCTTCCCACACCCACCACTTCCACGCACCTGCCTCGGGCCCTGAGCGCTGGCGCCCCCTGGTGGTGAAAAAGGAAATGCGCTTCGTCTTAAGCCCATCTTCGTTTCTGTAAGGGGTAAAAAGTCCCAGTGTGAAACAAGCATGACAAGAACACTGCAGCTCCGGCGGTGGCCAGAGGACGCTGAACCGGGAGGAAACGCTACCTGCAGTGTTTGGGACCCTGCAGCTTATGTGGAAGGAGGGCCCACGTGGGGGTCCCGGGAAACCGCCCCAGGCTGCCTGACCCTGGCTGGGTGGGTGGTGGGTGTGCCTGCCCGGGCGTTTCCTCGCCCAGCCGAGCACACCAGAGCCCAGGAGAGCCCCCTCGGGGGGTCAGTCCCCCTGAGTGCTGCAGAACCGGCCCTCAGCAGATGCACGCGGGCGGGGGCTCAGGAAAGTTCGGGCTGCAAAACTTTGTGCACCAAAGTGTGTCTCTCTTTCCATTCCCTTTCCCACGGACTTTCTGCAGTATCTGTGTCAGCGCAGCGAGCGAGTGGCAGAGACTTTGTGACGGTTACAGTTTAGGCTGAAGAGAGCCAGGGACAATCAGACTCGGGCTGCACCGTGTCCCACGCCCGCCCGCTGAAGTCCCGAACCCTTGAACTCAGCTCGGGACAGCTTGAGCCTCCGAATGCGAAAGTCCCAAGTCCAAGGCGTTTTTGCTTCCTACATGTTCTACATGTGGACACGATGCCAAAGTGGATGATGCCACACTTGACCCCAAGGGACGGTCACAAACCCCAGTCACACTAAAAATATCACACGGGGCTGGCGCTGTGGCATTGTGGGGTAAGCCTCCCCCTGGGACCCTGGCATCCCACGTGGGCACCGGTTCAAGGCCCGATCCAGTTCCCTGCTAATGCTCCTGGGAAGCAGTGGAGACGGCCCAAGTATTTGGGCCCCGGCATCCACGTGGGGAGACCCAGATGAAGCTCCTGGCTCCTGGCTTTGGCCGTCTGGGGAGAGAAGCAGCGGATGGAAAATCTCTCTCTCTCTCCCCCTCCTCTCTAACTTTGTCTTTCAAATAAATAAATCTTTTTTAAAAACAAAATATGTTGTATAAAATTACCTTCAGGTTATACTGAACAAGAAAAGGAGCCAGCATGGTGGCAAAACAGGTAAAGCTGCCGCCTGGGACCCCAGCGTCCCTTATGGGCTCCGGTTCGAATCCTGCCTGCTCCATTTCTGATCCAGCTTCCTGCTAGAGGCCTGGGAGACTGGGGAGTGAACCAATGGATAGAAGACCTCTCTCTCTCTCTCTCTCTCTCTCTCTCTGTTTATAACTCTGACTTTCAAATAAATAAACCAATCTTTTAAAAAAGGAAACAAGACACCTGGTATATTTATGCAAATATCCCACAATCCGAAAAAGTCCGGAAGCCGAAGCCTTTCTAGGCCCAAGTGGGTAAGGGGCGCTGAGCTGTGGCTCGTCCGAAGTGGGGACCAGGTGGGCGGCCCTCGCTCTGCAGGAGGGACAGTGTCCTTATGAGGGGCAGGTACCTGCTGTGTCGGTGGAGCCCCGGGCCTGTGTCCCCAAGGCCCAGGCCGACCCTGATCCCTCGGGGCCACATCCCAGAAGCCGCCCACACGCTTTGGGCTTGCCAGGCATCCCGGGACCCTGCTTACTTGCCAAGCTGGTTTCTGGAAAGATCCAGGGTTTTGAGTTGTCTGCAGGTCCACTTGTCCTGGGGTGGAAGTGTCTCGAGCTGGTTCCCCTGGAGCCTCAGGAACATGAGGGCCTAGGTGGGTGAGCGGGGAGAAAGAGGCCGAGGTGGCACTGGGCCAGCTGAGTGGCCAAGCGACCACCCACTCCCGGGCGAGGCCCCGGCTGTGGGGCTTAACACTCGCAATTACACAAGCAGCACTGGTGGGCCGTGTGGACTGGCGCTCCACCCTCTGGGGCCTGAGGTCAGCCGTGGGGCTGGAGCCCCAGGGAACGGCCCCGCGCTGGGGGCCCGCTGCCTCCCACCAGCTCCTTGGGCTGCCGGAGGCCTGGGACAGGACGAGGCGGCACTGGCCACCAGGTGTGTGCAGGGGCGGCCCGCTGGGCCTGTGGGGGCCCCGGTCGCTGCGGCTCAGCCCCGCCCACCCCCCTTGCTCAGGGCCAGGAGCAGCGTGCAGGAGGCCGGGGCGCACTCACGTCCAGCTGGAAGAGCCCCAGGGGCACGGCCTTGAGGGCGTTCTCCGAGAAGTCCACGTCCTTGAGGTGGCTCTTCCAGAACACGGCCACCTTGTCCGGCAGGGCCTCCAGCGCGTTTCTGGACGCCTTGCAGCTTTTCTGGGAGGGGACGTGCACGCGTCAGCTCCCCACGCTCGGCCGCCCTCGGCCCTTCCCCACGGGGCGCCGGAGGGAGCCTGCGATAGCCAGTCCCCACGGCCGGGGTCCAGGCCACGGGTTCTCCTGTCCTGCTCTGGGCCCCTGCCCAGGCAGGGACGGGAATGGGGCTCCCCCGGGACTCAAAGTGGCCCCAAGGTCTTCCCTCCATTCCAGAACTCTGGTCCCTGCCCTGGGACAGACGGGGACAATTCGGGATGAAAGCTGCTTCCCCTCGCCCCCCCCGGGGCAAACTGGAAGGGCTAAGGAAAACGCTAGGGAGCTGGCCGGCCGGAAACCCATGGGCTGACCCGCGGAAACCCACGGCCACGCCACCGCTTTACCCGGCACGGCTCCCAGGGAACAGCACTGTGTGAGTGTGGCGCGGTCCTTACGTTCTCCAAAAATATTTGTTTATTTTCAGCTACTCGAAAGGCAGAGGGTGGGAGGGAGAGAGAACTAGAGACAGGGAGAGAGAGAAAGAGAGAGGGAGAGGAAGGGGAAGGGGAGGGAGAGGGGGAGGGGGAGAGAGCCATCTTTTGTTGGTTCACTCCCCAAATGTCCATAACACCTTGGGCTGAGCCAGGCCGAACCCAGGAGGCAGGAACTCCATGCGGGTCCCCCACGTGGGTGCAGGGGCCCCGCACTGGGGCCATCACCTGCTGCTCCCAGGCACATCAGCCGGGAGCTGAGTCGGGGGTGGGGCCGCGGGAGCTCGAGCCGGCGCTGGACTGCCAGCATTCGAAGCAGAGCACCTGCTGTGTCACGCCCGCCCCTGCAAAGCAGGTCGTATTCTTCTTAGTTAAACAAAAAATATTTGTTTTGAAAGAGTTCCACACAGAGAGGGACATACGGAGAGAGAGAGGGAAAGAGAGACAGAGAACCTTCCATCTGCTGGTTCACTCCCTAGATGGCCGCAACGGCCAGAACTGGGCCAGGGTGAAGCCAGGGGCCAGGAGCTTTTTATCTGGGTCTCCCATGTGGGTGGCAGGGACCCAAACGCTCGGGCCATCTTCCACGGCCTTTCCAGGCCATTAGCAGGGAGCTGGATCAGAGGTGGAGCAGCCGGGACGTGGACCGGGGCCCACATGGGATGCCGGCGTCGCAGGTGGCAGCTTTGCCCACTGTGCCACGGCGCCGGCCCCTGCGTCCTATTCAAGTGTGGTACAGAAACCGCTCCTCCCGCTTCCGGGCAGAATCCTGTGCTGGGGTGTGAGCTGCCACCTGCGGCCGTCGAACCGGCAGTGGGGAAGGAAGGCTGACTTTCAGGGGAGCGAGCTGCCCGAGACCCCGCTCACCGCTCCTGTCACCCGGCATGGCCGCAGGGTGGCGCGCGTGGGTTTTGGAACGCTGGGGGTCGGGGTGGGGGTGACGCTCACCAGAGGGCAGGCCCAGGGCTCGGGGAAGACCTTGAGACTGTTTCTGGAGACATTCAGAGAACTGAGCGACTTGAAGGAATGCATGAAGGGCGCGGGCAGCTCCCTCAGCTTGTTGTCCGAGAGGTCGAGCTCCTGCAGCTTCCGGAGCCCGATCCAGTTCGTGGCTGCGGGAAGGGAGAGGGTGACTTGGGAGGGAGCCGCCGACGTTGAGGACGCCCGCCGACGGCGGGTGGGCAGCAGGGCACAGCGGGGCCCACATACCGTTTTCTTCTTCGAACAACTTCTCTAGGTAATTCTTTGACGCCGTGAGTTTCTGCAGCTTGGAGAGGTGCAGGAGTCCTGGCGGGAGGTGGCAGAGTTTGTTGCTGGAGACGTCGATGTCCAGCAGCCTGGGGGGGGGGTGGGGGGAGAGGAAGCAGAGGCATCAGGAAATGCCCCTCGCACAGCTTTCTCACTCGGGAACGGGCTGCATGTTCTCCCTGTCTCCCCGCGCCAGCGCAAGGAGCGCGCATCGAAAATGGAGTGCGTGTGGCTTTTATTCCGACTACACTCTGCGTCCACAAAGAAAACCAAAGCTCTGACTGACAGGGACCCAAAGACCCTGGCCCCACCGGCCGACCAACACCTGGTGGCAAACTGAGCCAGGGCCCTGAGAGCTGCGGGGAGACCACAGGGCAGGGCCCCAGACCTCTCAGGGCCCCGTGGACCCAACGGCCTGCCCAGCTCGGCCCCGGCTCGGCCCCTGCTCCTGCATGCCTCTGCCTGGCCATCCTCGCTCGAGGCGACCTCGGGCACGTTCCAGCCCTGCTTCTGGAAATCGGCACAGAGCTGCACACAGCGAGGCCTTGCAGAGAGGAATCCTAAAGAGACCAGTCAAGGAAGGGCCTCCCCCTGCCCTGCCAGCCTGGGAGACAGGGAGGGGCGTGCCCAGGCTGCTTGGCAAGGTGCCACGAGGAAGCAGGCGGGGCTGCCCGCCTCGTCCCCTGCTGCCAGTCCTGTGGATTCACGTGTTCTCAGAGGCCCCTGGCACCTGCCCTGGGCGGTGGAGGAAACGGGCCCAGGGCTGCACTGCCTGCCCTGGCCAGGGCGGCGTTTGGTCCCTGTGCAGGACCACGCCGGGCATGTCCAGCCGGGAGCTCAGCATGGCGGTGGTGACCGTGCAATGCTGGGCCAGACCATCTCTCCAGAACGCTGCCCACCTGAGCACAGGACTGGGACCTTGTACCCGGGAGCTGGCAAAATCCCCCGTTTGAGCCAGAATGCTGTTCTCCAAAGCCCAGAGCACAGCCAGGCCACCAGCGGCAGCGATCGCCGCACCGACGGCCGGGGCCCACCTGGAACAGATGATCTCGTCCGATGACTGCACGCTGGGCAGCTCGGCCAGGTGGTTGTCCGAGAGGTTCAGCTTCCGAAGGTGGATGAGGCCCCAGGGGATGACGGACGGCAGGGAAGCCAGGCAGTTGGCGGAAAGGTCTAGCTCCGTGATCTGGCAGGAGATGTCTATGAGCCAGTCCAGATCCACCCAGGGCAACCGCAGGCGGGACCACTTCACGCGAAGCGCCTGGTGTTACGGACGGGGAGAAGCACAGAGGACGGTGAGCCGGGGCCAGCGGGGCTGAGAATAGAGCAATGGTTTATCCCAGCACGAGGCTGTGTGCCTGTGCCTGCCCCTGCTGGAGTCTGGGAGTGCAGGCCCCCAGCACCTGCCACAGATGAGGTACCTACGTGGACATGCACTTGCACCCTGCCGGTAAGCCAGCAACAACTCACCCTCCAGCCAGCAGGGGGAGCTAGTGAGCTCAGCTCACCTGCCCAGGCCGATCCTGGCAAGAGAGGAAGTGCCCCAGGAATCAACCTTGCTCTGTATGGAGGAAGCCACCGAGGCTTGGAGGGGTCTCCCCCGGGCTGCAGAAGCAGCTGTGGACCCGAGCATGGTCTCCGGCCTGCGTCAGGGCTTTCTCCTCTGGGGTTAGAGCGGCTGCAGCCTGAAGCCGCCTGTGCCGTGCCAGGTCCCATTGTGTGCCTTGTGGGCAGGCTGAAGCCAGAAAAGGACATACAGGTGGGAAAACACAACCCAGAGCATCCGCCCTGGGACCCCAAGCCCCTATAAGCAGCTCAGGAAAACGGCCTGCTATAGGCCGGGCTTGCACGAGGCCCAGAGTCCAGGAAGACAAAACATGACTTCCAGAACCACCGGCCCCAAGTGGCCAGGACGTGGTGAGTGACTGGCAGCTCCCCTCCCTTCTGTCCCTACTTCCAACCTAGGACCGAGCAGAGAAAGCTGAGTCCCCACCTAGGGCACCCGCTGCCACTTCCTGGCCCCGGCCGGTGACGGTGCTGACCCTGGCTGCTGCAAGCCCAGGGCAAGCAGCCGTAGCTTATTTCCACCCGAGCGAGAGCAAGGTCAGCGGCTGCCGGTGCACGGCGGCGGCAGGGATCTGGTTACACACACGAGCAGGACTCCCCTCTCCCTTGGCTATGGAAGGACTCGGGGCTCAGGTTTCTGGGAGCGGAACTCTGCATTTTGGCTTCTTGGTCCAAAGCAACTGGAAATCCGTATTGGAAAATTAGAGAAGCAGAAAGATAAACACAAGTTACTGCTTTGCAAATGGGAAAATAACCACTGGGCAGAGACGGTGGGAAAGGCACCAACAACGTGGGACAAGCTGGCTGTCCAAGTGGGCAGACGCCAGCGGCCAGTGGCCAGGGCAGCCTCATCTGGCCACTAGATGGCGCAGTGCACCTCGTCTCTATCGCCTTCTCCCCAGAGGCCTGGCCACGGACAGGCCTGTGTCCATCCCTTCTCAAAGCCACAGCCTTTGAACCAAGGGGATGAGGGACTTGTCTGTCTGTCCGTCTGCCGGTCTGTCTTCCCGTTTATCTGGACGAAGAGGTACAGGCACTTAGAGTTAAGAGCATGGGGTCTTAGCTGATTTTTTTCAGACAAGTCAATTGCACTGGGCCTGTTTCATTGTTCCTGCCTTCCCGTGTGTGTGTGTGCGTGTGCGCGCGTGTGCGTGTGCATGCGTGTGCGTGTGCATACTTGAAAAATGTCCAAAGCTGCAGGAAAGCTGAACCAGGCGTACCCACACACCTTGCTCCCCGACGTGTTCCGACACGGCCACGTCTCCTCCCTGCCACATGCGAACACGCACGCCAATCGCTTGCGGGTAGACACTGGGTCACCTCACTGCAGCCCCCGCA
Source organism: Oryctolagus cuniculus (assembly GCF_051225735.1). Classification (NCBI taxonomy): domain Eukaryota; kingdom Metazoa; phylum Chordata; class Mammalia; order Lagomorpha; family Leporidae; genus Oryctolagus; species Oryctolagus cuniculus. Next base: position 10,270,592 of record NC_142878.1, on the reverse strand, counting down.
CCTCTGCACGGATCCCTCAGGAATGAAGATAGTCTCTCCGTGAGAACACACAGTTAGCGCTGTCCACGGTCCGTGCTAGGATTCCCATGTTAACTATCCCCAAAATGTCTTTTACAGAAATGTGGTGTCCTGGCCCAGGATCTGAGGACAACACACTGCAGGCAGCTGCTGTGTCCCTTTACGTCTCTTCTTTTTAAAATGCATTTGAGAGCCAAAGACGCACAGAGAGACAGACACGCAGAGAGAGGTCCCAACTCCGGTTCACTCCCTAAACGCCCTCAGCGGCCCGGGCTGGGCTGGGCCAGGCTGGAGCCGGGAGCTGGGACTCACTAGGGTCTCATACTTGGGTCTAGAAACCTGGTCACCAGGGCCATCATGGCTGCCTCCCAGGGGCTGAATTAGCAGGAAGCTGGAGGCAGGAGCCGGTGCTGGGACTTAGAGCCAGGGACTCCATCCAATACGGGACACGGACATCTTAACCCACACCACGGCCACCAGGTTCCCTTCCTAAGAACTTCTGTCTGACGTAGAAGAGTCCCCGTCCGTGGCTTTTCATCCTTGGCACTCTGAGATGAGTATTGAGTTTTCAAAGCTCCATGTCAGATTCAACCCGAGACAATGTTGAGTCCTTCCCGCTGAGGCCCACCAGGGGGCGCCAGACAGCAGGCTGTCTACTGGTGGGCCATTTCCCACTGCTTTCCCAGGCGCATTAGCAGGGAGTTGGATCAGAAGTGGCAGCTGGGCGTAAACCAGTGTGCCTATGGGATGCTGGCGTCACAGGCAGCAGCTCAGCCTGCTGGTCCGCAGTGCCAGCCCCCACGTCAAGGTATTCCAATTCCTCCTCCTCCTCATTCCTTCTATGCGCAAGTCATCCCCAGCTTGTGGGGGGGGCGTCCCTCCATCTGGGGGCTCCTGTGTCCGACCCCTCCCATCGGTTTGGGGGTACTTCCCGACTTGCTGGCAACGCAGGGTGGGGCCGTGTCTTGTGCCTGCCAAGCCAAAGCGCCGGGGCGGCCGAGTCCCTTCCGTGGACACTGGTGTTGAGCACCGAGATCTGGGTGCTGGGTGTGCTGCCCTCTCCTCCTGGGTGTCACCGCCCCTCACTCCATCGCTGGGCGCAGCTCTGCTTAACACGAGGGCAATCTGACATCTGTAGTCCAAACCCAGGGTCATCCTGAGCTCCCCACGGTTCCCAACGGCACCAGCAGCCACCTTGCTACCGCTGGCCACCCTCTGTCACACCAGAGCTGTGGACCACATGACGTCCGGGGCACTTCTGGACCCGGGATTTTTCTGGCTGGGAGTCCTGCATGGGACAGGGGGCTCCACGGGGATTCTTGGGTGGGCACAGCAGCCACCAGGGGCAGGCTGGGAGGGCGGCTGCCACGCGTGGCCCTCCCAGGGCAGGGCTGCCTCTGCTTCCTGGGCCTATCAAGACGCACCCAGGCCCCGGGGTCAGGGCCAGTGACGGGAATGAAGCCGGAGTGTCCCAAATGCAACCAGACGTGCCTCCCCCTGCCACCCACTGGCCGCTGCAGCCATTCAGCAGAGAACGCTTTGGGCCCGACCTCAAGACGACAGCCGAGTGCGAGATGCGAAGGCGTCTGCTTTTGGTTTCGCCTTTGACAACAAGCCTTAGCTGTCCTCCAGATAAAACTCTGAGGGGCCGTAGAAGACACACGACAGCAGAGACTCGTGTGGAGACCGTGACGCGAGCCAGTTACAGCACAAGTACGAGACGACTCCCAAAAGTCACAGGAAAGCAGGACTAAACAGGTTAAGCTACCTGGGTGCCAACATTTTTAAAATCCATGCAAAAGGGGTTTTCAAAAAGCTCATGGAAAATAGAACACTATGCATGGATTTCAATGTTTTTTGCACCAAAATAAACTTAATTTTTTTAAAAAAAGATTTACTTATTTTATTTGAAAGAGTTACAGTGAGAGAAGGAGAGAGAGAGAGAGAGAGAGAGAGAGAGATCTTCATCTGCCGGTTCACTCCCCAAATGGCTGCGATGACCACGGCTAGGCCAAGTTCAAGCCAGGAGCCAGGAGCTTCATCCGGGTCTCCCACGTGGGCACAGGGGCCCAGGCACATGGGCCGTCCTCCGAGGCTTTCCCAGGTGCATTAGCAGGGAGCCGGGTCAGAAGTGGAGCAGCCAGGACTCCAACCAGCACCCAGATGGGATGCCAGTGCTGCAGATGGTGGCTTAATCCCCTACACTTTTATTTCAATCACACTCTTCCCCAACTTGCTGAAGTGCCCTGGCATGTGTTCATGCAGTGCCAAAAACCAGGCCGCGGAGGCCTGCAGAATCCCCACTCTGTACCCAACCTGCTCACTCAGCCCCCAACAGGCGCCGCTGCTGAGCCCACTGCGGTCACACGGCGTCCTGTCTGCCCGAAGCAGGGCACCCGCACCCTCCCCTTCCGCCGCCTGCCCCCAGCCCCAGGCACTGGGCCCGCCTCCGCGGCAGCTGTCCGTCCACAGACACCGTCCATCCGCGTTCCCCCCGCAGGTGCGGTGCGTGCTCACTTCCCGAGCAGGGCGTTGGAGACCCTGGAGAAACCACCACTGAACTCACAGACGCTGCTGGCTCCCAGGAGCCCCAGGGCTCAGGAGCTGGGCTGAGCCCCGGCCGGCACTCTCAGTGAGGGCACAGCCTCCTTACTGGTAACTGACGGGCTGGTGCCTGTCTTCCCACCATGTCCTAAGGGGAGCCACACCCCTCCCGGACCCTGCACGGCCTGCCCCCCTCCCATCTCAATCCCAAAGTCCTGGCTCAAGGGTCCCCTTCCTCACCCCCAACCAGAGCACGTGCTACCCCTGGGGGGAGCGGCAACACCCTCTTGTTTGGTTCGTGCTCCTACACTCGGCAGTGTGTCCCTGAGTGCTGATGGAGGTAAGTCACACCATCAGGCTCGGGGGGGGGGGGGGGCGACAGTGCCGTAGATGCCGTGCTCGGGAGTTTGTGGTCAGAGGGAAGCAGGTGCAGGCACGTGTGCACGTGTGCATACGTGCATGTGCGTGTGCTTGAGTGCATGTGTGTACAAGTGAGTGTGGGTGTGTGCGCCCACCCGGGCAAGAACGAGCAGGTGCAGGGAAACCTGTGCTTCTCCTGGGGGTCCTGGCCGGGAGACAATCGCCGAGGAGGAAGGCGTGGCTGTCGCCCCGCTGGCTTCCCCGGACAGGGGGAGGACAAGGAGGCAGAAGCCGCCAGGCCCTGAGCCCTTCCCAGGTCTTGCACCTGCGAGGTGTCCTCGGGGCTGACAGCTGATAAAGCCAAGCCCAGAGAGAAGTGGTGAGAAGTGGAAGCCGGCAGAGGCGCTGCCACCCCCGGGACACAGGCACGCGTGGGGCTCGGGCAGGGGGTGCTGGGCCAATGGGGCTGCAAGGCGTGTGCTACTTCTACCTGGTCTCGGGTTACTTTGAGAGGTTCGATTTGTGAAAGTTATTTTCTTGCTGGTGCACGGACAGGCTGGGGTGGCGGAGTGCTTGCAAAGTGGCAGAGAGAATGGAAAAATAATGCACAATTTTCGGGGCCGTGGGTTAATCCTCCTCCTGTGGCGCCAGCATCCCATATGGGCGCTGGTTCGAGTCCCGGCTGTTCCTATTCCAATTCAGCTCTCTGCTGAGGCCTGAGAAAGCAGTAGAAGATGGCCCAAGCACCTGGGCCCCTGCAACCAAGTGGGAGACCAAGAAGAAGCTCCTGGCTCTGGACTGGCTCAGCTCTGGCTGTTGGGGCCATTTGGGGAGTGAACCAGTGAATGGAAGACCTCTCTCTCTGTCTCTCCCTCTCACTGTAACTCTACCTGTCAAGTAAATAAACTTCACAATTTCAAAGATGCCTGCGCACTTGGCCTGGAAGCCCACCCCTGGAAGCTGTAGCACCCGTGGCTTGTCTGTGTCTAGTCCAGGCGGGGTCACAACGCAAGGGCCCTGCATCCCCCATTCCACGGAGGCTGAGCTGAAAGTTAAAGACAGCTGGTGGTGGATCTCGCAGTGGCCCCGTGCAGCGGTCCAGCCACACCCACCACACCCACGGCGGCACGGACAGAGACCGGGCTCCTGTTTGTCTGCGAGCCTGGGCCCTTTCGGTGTCAGGCCAAATGGCAAGAAGACGCACTGCCCCCAGGGGATCCTTTCTTGAAGCATGAGCTCAACTCAGTGCCACGGGCTCCTCACCGCAGTGATGGACAAGGACGGGCTCTGCGCTCCGCAGTGGAGGCTGCAGCCCAGGAGGGCCATTGCCTGCCTCGCTTGGCACAAAGCTTCTTACGTCCACGTAGCCCGTCACGGGGACGCTGCCTTATGCTTTTACGCCAGTGCAATCCTACTGATTGAAATATAAACACCGTTCAATGACAGGCCGGACTCCAGAGTGCTTTTCACTTGGTGTTGACCCCTGGGGAAGCAGGCGGGCAGCCAGGCCAGGGCCAGATCTGGGCTCTCAGGACAGACGGGCATCACCCCTGTAGGGCTGTGCTGGGCCAAGAGCGGGGTCCTGGTGTTTTAGGTCCTGACGAGGTCTCTGCTCATGGCACGCGGCAGAATCCACAGCTATTTTTCCTGCAATCCCAGCCCACCACTCACAGAGTAAGACCCGCCCCCTGGGGACGGCAGGTGCCTCGAGGGGGGATACTCTTGTCTGGTGACAGCAGGTCAGGACACAAAAAGGGCAGCCAACAGGCACCTACTCAAGTAAGACACGTGTGCCAACAAGAGGGCAAACACACAGAATGTTCTGAAACGCTTCTACCAACCGTGGCCTATGTGAACCCCACACCCTTCCTCCAGCAGTTAAGCAAACGTCCCTTGGATGGTGGCAGGGGGCACCTCCTCCTCATTGAACCAGCCAGGACACGAGAGCCACAACAAACACACCCAGCAGCCAGCAAAGGAGCTGACATGGAAACGAAGCCCGGAGAAGCGGCCACAGAAACCCAGAGACTGAGACTCCGAGCCGGACCCGGGAGCAGTGTGGCAAGGTCGGTGCCACGTCCTCCGCTGAGCCGGTGACGACCGAGAGGAAGTGACGGCTGCAGAAGAGGGTCAGTGCTCGGGTGACAGTGACCGCCGTGCGGGACACAGCCGCTCTGTCCCAGCCTGGTGCTGTCTGCGGAGGCTTCCACTGGACGGGACATGTCCTCAGGGAAAGTCTACCCGACACCCTGGGCCCAGGTCTCCGCGGCAGCCCCTCCCACTGCACGCATTCCGAGGACCTCAGAGAGGGGACCTGCTCCCGTGTCAACAGAATCAGGGCCGCCCGATGCCCAGTCTGGTCCACTTTCTCCTGAACCTCCATTCCCACGGCCACAGAAGCATCGGTGGTGACTCAGGGTGTTAGGAGAAAAAAGAATCAAGGCAGCTCAATTGTGGAAAATGACACACACACCCCAAATGCCGCGATATGAATACAAGAAGACAGGTAAAGGAAAAGTGGATGGAAACACAAGACAAGTGTTAGCAGAATACGATGGCTTGAGGGACCGGTAAGTAAGAAAGGCAAGCTTCCTCCCCCTCGCACCCCACCCATCTCAGGCAGGGGTAGGGGGAAGGGACTAGCAGAAGCCCCCAGAGGCAGGCAGAAGACCCTCTGTTTGCATGGGTGGGAAGGGGAGAAAACCCAGCACACAGCAACAAGAGGATATTTTTAGAACAATGAAAGTGTCAGGAGTAACAGCCGAGAGAATGCACAAGTCTGACCACAGCTACAGAAATGAACAAGTGGAAGGTAAGAAACTAACCCCCCACGCACTTAGAAAGGGAAGCTAAAAGAACACAAAAAAAAAAAAAAAAAAAAAATGCCTGAGTAACCCGGCCAAGCATGGAGAAAGAGCAAGCTCGCGTGTGAGAAGAACAAGTAAGGGGAATCATCATCCCCTGGACTGTTGATCCACTGTAATATTTTAAATCAAATCTTTCAAAGAACAAATAGTGCCCATGTTCTACAAATGGTTCCTTAATACAGGGCTCATGCGCCAAAACTTGCTGTTTTCCAAGGGTCATTAGAATCCCAGCCCCTTCCACTGATGCATACAGATGCAGAAGTGGTAACAAAGTCTCCGCTAACAGGATCAACAACCCAACTCCATCGTTTCAGTCCTGCAGGCAGGTAGCGTCTACTCCAAGAAGTGAGCCTTGTGGAAATGTAGGAAAACCACAGCTCCCCCTCCCAAAGAAAGAGGAGCCACGGCTCCTCTCTCCGTCGTCCCGACGACTTCTTCTTCACCAGAATTCTTAAAATAGGAGAGGGTTTTTCCCCCAAAAAGCTGACATTGTGTATTTTCTCCTGTAGTACTTCAGTTGTTCCTTAAAAAAAAAAAAAAAAAAAAAAAAAAAAAAAACAAGGAAACTTACAAGAAGTCTTCTGTCACTAGTTCCAACTGAGGAATTTTGCCAATAGCTATTTAGGGCAGAGAGAGCAAGAAATAAAAACTCTGTGTCTATAGCTGGCTGTGCCAGTCAGTGCTGAAGGAGCCTGTGTCCTCAACTTTACACAAAAGCAGAATTTTGGCTTCACAGTATTGCATAAGAGATTTAAGAAGAATATTTGGAAAATTACTTTTTGTTAAGAAGTTCTGGGTAAATAGAAGAAAGGTTATTGTATATATTTGATTACAATCATCTACCTACCCTTCCATCCATCCATCCATCCATGCAACTACCCATCCATCCATCCGACTTCCTAGCCTGCTGTCCACTTACCTATCACCTCATCCATTCACTAATACATCTACATCCATCACCCATCCATCATCCATCATCCTTCCCTCCTTCCATCCACCCATCCATCATCCATCCATCACCCACCCACCAATCAATCCATCATCTATCATCCATCCATCATCCTTCCTTCCCTCCAACAATCTAGCCATCCCCCATCCATCCATCCCCCATCCATCCATCACCCATCCATCATCCACCATCTATCATCCATCCCTCCTTCCATCCCCCATCCATCATCTGTCATCCACCCATCCATCATCCATCCCCCATCCATCCCCCATCCATCCATCACCCATCCATCATCCTTCCCTCCTTCCATCAATCCATCCATCACCCATCCATCCATCATCTATCATCCTTCCTTCCTTCCATCCATTATCCATCACCCATCCATCCATCCATCATCCATCACCCATCCATCATCTATCATCCACCCATCTATCACCCATCCATCCATCCACCCACTATCCTTCCATACAGCCATCTGTTAACCCAGTTCCGGGGCCTACCCACATTGAGGGGAAGACACAGGGTGAGCAGAATCAGCCACGGTCCCTGTTTCAGGAAGTTTCCAGTCAAGTGAAGGAACTGGCATGAAGCAAGAATGTCACCTACTCAGATAACTCCGACTCCTCCCCAACTCTTACAGGCTGTGAAATCAGACAAACAGGAAGCTTTGCAAGATAAGATGTATGTGGGGTTGTTGGGGTGGGGGGGCCGTGACCAGGCCTGTGAGTGGAGGGGCCTTCCTGAGGACTGGGGAGTGGGCTGAGGTCCGAGGGGTGTCCTGGGGCCAGGAGCAGCGCTGGGTTGAGTGTGGAGGAGGACTCGCCATTTCCAGACCAGGAGCCGTGCACCTGCTGGAGGGGCCTGGGCGGTACAGTCTCTCCCTGCTCGGGGACACTTGGGCTCCCTTCCCCCAGGTTCCTTTCACTGTAAAGGCAGAGCTGCGAGCTGTTGGTGGCGGCCACTCTTCATCTCTAAAACCGCGTCCTTCAGGAAGGACAGACCAAGTTCAGATCAGTTCTCTGAGAGCCAGCATTTCCCGGCTTCCGTCACGCGGCGCCGGCTGCTCTCCGCACACGTGGAATCTGTTCCTGCGCCGACGGCCAGGCGCTGCTGCAGCCACCGCGCTCGGCGCTGCCACCTGTCTGACGCAGCGTTTCTGCTCACTGTGCGAGTTTCACAGGTATCTGACAGCACCGTCGAGCCGTTTAAATATGAATTCCTGTAGCTGCACGAAGGCTGTGTGTGTTTCCACACAGTGACCTTGATCAGTGTTTTATGTAAAATGACTACTCAGTTCTCCCAGCCTCTTGCCCCACGCAGTCTGTGAGCGACGTGACAGCTGCCCCGTGGGTCTGGCCTGGTCACTGCTGCGGTGGCCTGTGTCCCTGACTGAATTAAAGCCAGTCCCCAAGTGGCATAGACGTCACTGGCTCAGTGATCTATTTTAGATTTGAGTTTTGTCAGTTCTTTTTTTTTTTTAAATATTTTATCTTTTCTGTTTTTTTTTTTTTTTTTTTTTTTTTTTTGACAGGCAGAGTGGACAGTGAGAGAGAGAGACAGAGAGAAAGGTCTTCCTTTACCGTTGGTTCACCCCCGAATGCCCACTGCGGCCGGCGCACTGCGCCAATCCGAAGCCAGGAGCCAGGTGCTTCCCCTGGTCTCCCATGTGGGTGCAGGGCCCAAGCACTTGGGCCATCCTCCACTGCACTCCCTGGCCACAGCAGAGAGCTGGCCTGGAAGAGGGGCAACTGGAACAGAACCGGTGCCCCGACCGGGACTAGAAGCCGGTGTGCCGGCGCTGCAGACAGAGGATTAACCTAGTGAGCTGTGGCACCGGCTTCTGTGTTTCTTTTTGAAATTATATTTTAGTACAGAAAACGTTGCCTTAGTGTTTAAATACATTCACATTATTTCTGCCTAAATATTTTTATAGCTCTTCAAAAACCTGAAATACAATCATCTCCATTGAAATGGGATACATGTGCTTGGAAATATACAGTAATACATACAAACATGGGTTCTTCAGAAAGTCTGAACCAAAGACAACTGAAAGGTAAGTTTGTTTTGGTTCGGAGATAATTTTTTGTTTTGACAGGCAGAGTGGACAGTGAGAGAGAGACAGAGAGAAAGGTCTTCCTTTGCCGTTGGTTCACCTCGCAATGGCAGCTGCAGCTGCAGCTGGCAGGTGTACCTTGCTGATCTGAAGCCAGGAGCCAGGTGCTTCTCCTGGTCTCCCATGCGGGTTCAGGGCCCAAGCACTTGGGCCATCCTCCACTGCACTCCTGGGCCACAGCAGAGAGCTGGCCTGGAAGAGGAGCAACCGGGACAGAATCCGGCGCCCCGACCAGGACTAGAACCCTGGGTGCCGGCGCCGCAGGCAGAGAATTAGCCTAGCGAGCCGCGGCGTCGGCCTCGGAGATCGTTTTAATGCATGCATAGTGGGGGCTTCAGAAAGTTCATGGCTGATCCATACTGTGAAAAAAACCATGCATGGATTTCAAAATATTTTGCACCAAAATAAACTTATCTTTAACTGCATTCTCCATGAAGCTTTTGAAGAGCGCTTGTTTGGACTTACACATTCCAGCCAGTTTTTAGCTCTGCTCTCACCTCTCTGGAAGCCAGCGTCCCCACAAAGAATCCACGTCTCCACACTGGTTTACGACAGTTCCAAACCATTTGATGAAGCCTCATACCCTACGCTCTGTCTTACTGTGTTACCCAGTTTGTCATAAACTTTCAAGTAGTCATTTTACTATCTGTGCACGTCTACTTTATTAATCACTTTCTCTGTTTAATTTTTAAAAATTTACGTATTTTCATTTTAGTTGAAAGGGAGAACAGAAGGATTCAGAGGCCGATCTTCCACCCACTGGTGCAGGCCCCAGACGCCCACGGTGCCCACGCATGTGGCGAGTTCTTCCTTGAACTTGAAGACGCACAGCCTGGGCCACGTGCAATAAGTGAGCGAGAACGAGAAAGCGCTCAGCCTGTCATGCCAGGTTTCCGACACCTTTCAGAGAAGTGGGGGACGAGTGACTTGTCTGTGGTGAGAAACGGGGGGTGGGGCAGGCTCTGGCTCAGCAGTGAGCCACCACTTGGAATTCCAGCTTTGCCTCTGATCCGGCTTCCTAACGCACACTCCGGGGAGCACCAAGTCATGGCTCAAGGACTCAGATCCCTGCCACACACGTGGGAGACCCAGATGGAGTTCGACAGTTCTGGCTTCGGCTTTGCCCAGCCCTGGCCATTGCGGCCATCTGGGGAGTGAACCAGCAGGTGGAAGATCTCTCTGTCTGTATCTCTCTGTCTTGCTCTGCCTTTCATATAAATAAATAAATCTTTGAAAATGTTGGTACTTGGAAACTAGAGCAAGCAGACACGTGTAGAATATAATTGTACCGCTTGTCTACAAGGCACATGACCACAGATGGTAACCAGCCCTGAATACACTATGTTTTTTCCCTATACGCACACACCTATGTTAAGAGTTTAATTTATAAATTTGGCACAGTGAGAGATAGACAATAACCAATAATAAAACAGCACAATCCTAACAATATCCTGTAAGTGTTGCCAGCTCCGCCATCTTGTACCCTGGGGCCATAATTAAGTAAGGGTTACTTGTTCACAAGTACGAGGACCCTGTAAGAGTCGATGAGACCAGTGGGCGGGCAGCACACAGAGCAAGGCCACGCTGGACCCAGGGGCTGAGAACCCCTCATGCTCCTCGGAATGGCACACAATTGTTCACTTCTGGAATTTTCATTTAACATTTTTGAACCGAAGTGCACTGTGGGTAACGGAAACCAGCAGAGCACAATCGGCGCTGTGGGGGCGCAGCTGCAATGGGCTGGCCTCTCGAGGGCTCAGGGGAAGCCGAGCTGAGGGTCGGGTGCTGGGGCAGCTTTGGGGCTTTCCAAGAGCCCTGTCCTTTCCCACAAGTGTGCAAAACACCAGGCCCACTCCCCTGTTCCCTCTGACCCCGGGGGGCCCTGCTGGCTCAGCGCCTGGGCTCCCGGTGGGTCCCTTCCCACCTGGGCAGCAGGAGGGTTGGGACTGACAGGGGGTGCTGTGTCACCAGCACTCAGGAGCACACGGTCCCGGCACGGCAACCCCCTCAGCCGCTCCCATGAGCACCACTGGCCGCGGCCACCCCTGTCTAGCTGTCCTGTAGTATAGACGCCCATTGCTCTGTGTCACGCGGACAGGCCAGGACCTGCGTGGGTCCTGGAAACCAGTGGCCAGGGTGGCTGTGTTTGGGCTTGGGGACGTGAGCGGTGGGGTCACCGGGAGCCGCTAAGCCGCAGAAACCTGAGCTGATGCAGGAAGCGTTGTCCTGGTCCCTCTCCCGTTCGGGCAGCTGCCAGACTTGAAATTGTCAGTCGTTTCCCCGGTGAGTGGTTTTTGAGATGAGTTTCAGCTCTCATCTACTTCCAACATTCAAAACAGCCTGGGTGAGCCCGGGCTCGGGCCTCCAGCTGCCGGCGAGGGACACACGTCGTGGTTCTCCCGGGACCCGACTGGGCCTCTCCCGACAGTTCTGAGCACTACTGCTCCTCTCTGGGTGTGACAGTGTGGAAGCACCCAGCCGCTCCTCCCACAACCCAGGATGGGATGCGCCCCATGAACACAGGTGACCCTGGGCTGCTTCCACGGGGCCACTGGTCAGCCAGCGGGCCGGCTCTGCCAGGTCCCATTGCCTTACTGTGTCCAGACCAGGCACTATGACTTCTAGAACCTTCCTTACCCAAACACCAACAAAACCCACACAGACAGCTGCCACCCACAGGATGCCAGCATGGGCCACTCTGCTGCTCCACGGCACAGGTGGATTCTGGGAGCCTGAGAACCAGGAGCTGCGTGACCCAGAACCCCAGCGGGGGCCACTCTGCCTGCCCTAGCCTCGGCCTCCGTGGAGACAGCAACCACCCTATCAACCCGACCAGCTCGTGGGAGAGGGGCGAGAGTACACACAAAAGCCAAGATGATCACCCCAACATGCCGCCTGTGGCTCTGACAACCCGCCATGCCGGCACTGGACACAACCTGCATCACGTGTGCTCTGCTGGGGCCGCTGCCGTGAGTGCTAGCAAAGTTAAAGGGATGCTCCCGGCCACAGACCATGTTGGCGAAAGTCCACCCTGATCGACTATTCTGAATGGACAGGGTCAGCTCCGTGCCCTGGCTGCCTGGAGAGGCAGGAGAACTTCCCTCTGGCCCCCGAGTCACTGTCCCCGGGCTGCCCCCTGCGTCTCTCTGGTGCTAGCAGCACAGAATAGATGTGCTGCGGCCGGCAGGTGCAGCGGCGCCAGGCAGCAGCCACGCCCAGCCCCAGACACCTGCTCTCGAAACGCACTTGAATCCCGAACATGCCGCTCGCTCTGGGGAAGCCCAGGAGTTCTTAGCGTCGGGCTGTACTGAAATCTCATTGCCTCTTCTAATTCCGCCAAGACAGCCAAGAGAGGGAAAGTAATTTTGCCCGCTCTTTGCCTTCTCCTTCACAACACCCAGTAATCACTTGCGTGCTCTGTGCCAACCCTGGCACACACAGCAGGAAGAGATCCGAGACAGGGATGCTGGCTGCTCCAGCTTTTAATCTATGCCAAGAAAACCCCAGCCACCGGCTCTCCACCTGGCTGTGTGCTGGAATCACCCAGGGAAGACTCGGAACACCTGACGTCAGGTCCAGCTGCAAAGATTTGGATTTAATTAGCGTGGGTGTTGCCTGAACACTGGTTGTTGTTGTTGTTGTTGTTATTATTATTCCCCATCTCACTATCTCTCAACTGTGCCTCCCAGGTGGACCTGTGGTTCTCACACACGGCTGCATATGGGACTCCTAGAAACTTAAAAAACCAGGAAATCAGCGAGACGGGCAGAAGCAATAGATATAACTTACAAGGAGTAAGCCAACAAGGTGGAGTGGGTGCATTCTGCTCTCCGAAGATTCGTGGGGAAAACGGAACTCACAGGCAAAAACGCACCCGGGACAGAGAGAGCCTGGGAGTCAAGCCTGGAAGTGTGCGAGGCTGACGCAGACAGGAGGCCGCGGGGAGCAGACCCCGCCAGAGGCACCCACGGGACGGAAGCTGCCATCTGACAAAACGAACATCGTATTCGTGGGCATACAGCGCAACACCGTGCATGGGCCCAAAGCCTTCTAGAAACATTAGAATCAGAGAAAAAGAAGTCAGTAGAAGCGGGAACTACCCATAGATGTACAAAAACAGGTACACATGTGTGTGTGCAGGGTTCACGTATGTACACAGCTACACGTGTGTGTAGGGTGCATGTATGTACACTTGTGTGTCCGTAGGGTACACGCATGTACACTACATCTGTGTGTGTGCAGGCTGCATGTTTGTACACATGTACACATGTGTGTAGGTGCATGTATGTATACTTGTGTGTCCATAGGGTACACGCATGTACACTACATCTGTGTGTCTGCAGGGTACATGTTTGTACACAGGTACACATTTATGTTTGCAGGGCACATGCATGTACACAGGTACATGTGTATGTCTGTAGGGCGCATGTGTGTACACAGGCCCACTTGTGTGTCTGCAGGGTGCACGTATGCACACAGGTACAGGTGTATGTCTGTAGGATACATGTGTGTACACAGGTACAGGTGTATGTCTGTAGGATACATGTGTGTACACAGGTACAGGTGTATGTCTAGGATACATGTGTGTACACAGGTACAGGTGTATGTCTGTAGGATGCACGTATGCACACAGGTACAGGTGTATGTCTGTAGGATGCATGTATGTACACAGGCCCACTTGTGTATCCGTATGATGCAAGCATGCACACAGGTACATGTGTATGTCTGTAGGGCACACATATCCCCATCTCTATATTCCAGATCCTGGTAAAGAGAGCTAACACAAAGAGGCCGCACCTCGAGGGCTTGAACAGTGCAGCCATGAGCTGAGAGTGGAGCCGAAAGATGGAAACGAGCAAATGGTCAACTCTAAAGGCCTGAGGGGCATCTGCAGCCCACCACATACACACACTGGGGGTCTGCCTCTGCACCTGCAGCCTCCCCCCCACCTGGGGGTCTGCCTCTGCACCTGCAGCCGCCCTCCCCCACCTGGGGGTCTGCCTCTGCACCTGCAGCCGCCCCCCAACCTGGGGGTCTGCCTCTGCACCTGCAGCCTCCCCCCCACCTGGGGGTCTGCCTCTGCACCTGCATCCGCCCCCCCACCTGGGGGTCTGCCTCTGCACCTGCAGCCTCCCCCCCACCTGGGGGTCTGCCTCTGCCACTGCAGCCGCCCTCCCCCACCTGGGGGTCTGCCTCTGCACCTGCAGCCGCCCCCCCAACCTGGGGGTCTGCCTCTGCATCTGCATCCGCCCTCCCCCACCTGGGGGTCTGCCTCTGCACCTGCAGCCCTCCCCCCCCCCACCTGGGGTCTGCGGGTCTCCTCTGCCGGCCGTGGGCGCGACCACGGCGGACTGCAGTGCCTGGCATCAGACACTGCGGCTGCACTAACACGTACAGTGCTTTTCTCGCCGCGATCCAGCAACTCGGCTGACAACCGCTCACACACATTTACATCCCGTGAGGCCTTGGGAGGAATCTGGGGACGCCCCAGGTTCCACGCCCACACCGGGCCACTGTGCAGGAGGGACCTGGGCATGCCCAGGTGGTGTTATCACGGGGGTTCTGGGGGTGCAACTATCTGAATTTAGATTCCCGCGGTTTTGTCATCGCAAAAGGCAACAGACGAAGGAAAACAGTGGACTGGGAAAAGCACAGGCAACAAATACAACAAACAAAGGTTTTCACTCCCTCTCGTACCACAAGGTCTCCAAAGTGAGAAGGAGACCGACCACCCTTCAGAAAGTAACGGGGACGTGAACAGGCAGCTCACGCGCAGGAATGCAAATGCTGACAAGCGGATGGAGACACCGGGCGCTGTTAACCAGAAAAGCATGGAAATGCAAACACTTATCAGACATCAGTCTCGCCATCAGACCCAGTACAGGTGCCGGGCAGCGACCGCTGGCCCAGGGGCGGGATCCCAGGTCCCGTGCTGAGCTGCCAATCACCACAGTACTGGGCGCAGCCCCCAGTTAGGCGCAGATCTCCATAAGCAAACAGAGCCCAGGCAGGCAGCCGGGCTGTGCTGCAGGGACGACCCCAGAACTGGCCAGAGGAGCCCCTGGAGCAGCACTGGCACCAGGGCGTCCAGGCACGTACCTGTGCCACATCCACTGATCTCAGGGTGTCTACAAGAGGGCACTGGATTTTAAGAGCCAAGCTGAAGGTAATACAAATAGTATATTTTAATAACTATTTTGGTATTCAGAAGGAGAACAACCTAGGGTTGGGGTTGCGGCACAGCAGGTAAACCCACGACCCGTGACGCCAGCATCCCATATGGGCATGGGTTCCAGTCCCGGCTGCTCCACTTCCCATCCAGATCCCTGCTATGGCCTGGGAAAGCAGCAGAGCACCCATGTGGGAGACCTGGAACAGCGCCTGGCTCCTGCCTGGCCCTGGTCTGGCTGCTGTGGCCATTTGGGGAGAACCAGTGGAAAACTAAACCTCGCACAGGTTTATAAATGTGTCTATAGCTTTGTCTATCAGATCATTACTGGGTTATTAAATCATTTACTTCTCAGGGGCAGATTCAAAATGTCTATTACCGCTCCCCATTGTTTTCACCAGTTATACTGAGTATGGGTAACTTATACATTTTGAAATTTATTTACTTGAGAGGCAGAGATGCAGGTGGACACACAGTTCTCATCTGCTGGTTCTCTCCCCCGGTGCCTGCGGTGGCCAGGCCCAGAGGCAGCACTGGGAACTCCTCCAGGTCTCCCGCACAGGTGGCAGGAATCCGATCAGTGCAGCCTCCCAGGGCCTGCACTAGCAGGAAGCTGGAGTGAGGAGCGGAGCTGGGAACTGGACCCAGGTGCTCCAGATGAGCCAAGGGCATCTTAACTGGTCACTGCGCTGCGAGGCCACATGAGCCCCCGTCAAGGGAAACTTTGCTAATTTTAATGTCAAAAAGAAAATTAAAAACATCAGCTGTGAAAGACTACGGCATATTTAACCCATTTGGGGACAAAGCTCAGGAAACCTCTGTGGCAGCAGACCGAGCCACCCATGGGCAGTGATGACTCACCATTCTCCCCGGGTGGCCGCTGGGCGCGCTGGCCTCGATGAAGTACTTCCGGAGCAGGTGCCTGCTGGGGTCGGGGCTGTCCAGGAGGATGTAGGAGCAGAAACGGGCCCCATGGCGAAGCAGGAAGATGGCGATGTCTTCATTGCCTAACAGGACAGAGCAGGCAGGCAGGGCCATCAGGGCTGAGCCTCTGAGATCCACAGTAGAAGCTGGGCCGGGCTGGGGGTGGGGTCTCTGTCACCTCCCAAAATGCACCTGTGGGACTCCACCCTCCGCAGAGCCTCAGGCAGGGGTCCCTCCCCAGGGCCACGGCTGCTTCCTGTCGCAAAGTGCCCTGGCAAGGGGTGAGTGGGATGATGAAGGCAGGCTGCAGGGATTTTGAAAGAAAAACAGAAGACAGGAGCCACTGGAGAACCATGGGTGAGGGCTGCCTCGTCCGGAAACCCCAGCGGCCGCCAGGGCGAGGCTGCCGCGGGCGGGACCCACCTGACTTGATGGCCGCGTAGAGGGGCAGGCGCACGATGACGGGGAACTCATTCTTCCTCACCGCGTAGCTCTCGGGGTCGGCCCCGTGCGTCAGGACCAGGAGCTTCACGACGCCCAGGTGGCCCCGCTGGCAAGCCAAGGCCAGCATCCAGTTCAGCAGGCGCTGGGGGCTGCAGGGGGCTGGCGGGAGAGGCGGGAGGGAGGGAGAGTGTCACGGAGCGTCCAGGTGGCTCCCACGACGACCCTCTGACTGCTACCCACCGGCACCAAGCGTCCCGTTTGCAGCTGAAAGTCATCGCCTTTGCAGGGCGCACGGTGTGGCGGGAACAGCCCCTCGGAATAGCCTCTGACATTTGCCCCTGGTGTCCACCCCCTGGTTGTCCAATGATGCCAACTGCCCAGGAAATACAGGTGTGAAGTAGGGCTAGAAAGAACCAGTGCTGCGGGGCTCTCCGTGGGCAGCCGGATTCTGCAGGTTCCCACGCTGTTGTCCTCATCCCCCAGCCCTGACCCCGCCCGCCCTGAGGGCAAGTTTCACACACAGGAGCAGGGCTTGGGAGACGGGCGGATCTGGGTTGAAATATTTTAGCCCTGTAATTCTGGACAAATCTCTTCACCTCTGTATGCCTCAGTTTACCCACTGGCAATGCGAGAACAGAGACACCTGTTCACTCCCTAGATGGCCACTATGGCTGGAGATGAGCCAATCCGGAGCCAGGAGCCACTTCTGGGTCTCCCACGTGGAAGCAGAGGCCCAAGCACTTGGGACATCTGCTGCTGCTTTCCCAGGCCATAGCAGAGAGCTGGATCAGAAGAGGAGCAGCCGGGACTCAACTGGCGCCCACATGGGATGCCAGCACTGCAGGCGGCGGCTTTACCTGCTAGGCCACAGCACCGGCCTCGAGCCTAAGACTTTTAGAATCCCTTCCTAAAAGAACCACCACCTTAGTCCCGGGGTGCTCTAACACTCAGCACACTGACTGGACGGGGACAGCGTGGGCAGAAGCGTGCAGCGTCTGCATCTGGCTGCCATGGACAAATGACCTCAGCTTCTGCACTGACGCTTCCCGTCCGCACAGGCACAAAGCCCGCAGGGACTACAGGGTTCCCGAACGTGGACAGAGCCTCCTTCCCGCCATGATGGGTCACTGGCCAGGAAGCAGGACCTGGCACGCAGCCTGAGCTGAGTGAACGCCCCTCCTTCTCCCACTGCTGTGAACCGCAGGAACCACTCGGAGGTGACCCGGAACCACTCGGAGGTGACCCCCGTTCCTTCACTGCTAGGAGGCCCAGGAGCAGGAAGCACAGGGCTCACGACCCCAGCTTCAGCTGGGACGCGGCTGTGCCGGTCTCAGGAGGCAGGGACTCCCTGGCAGAACCATGGCTCAGAGAGGTCTAGAAACCTCCCGCTGGTCCTCCCGCAGGTCCTCCCAGTGGTAACTGGCTGAGCGAGGCCTCCCTCTCTGCTTTGGCTAAAACCGAAGGGCGCTCTCTCACCACCCAGGGGCCCTGCATGGTTTCTCCAAGGCCTAAAGCCGACAGCACAGAGAGGGGTCCCCAGGCGCACCTCTGCCTGCCTCCTTCCTGACCAGGGGCAGGATGAGAGCTGCAGGGGAGGGGCGTCCGGGACCCGCCCATCAACCTCATCACTCCTCTTCCAGCTGCCTCGCTCCTGCCTTCCAGGCTTACCGACCCCTGACCATGGCCGCCTGGCTGCTCGCCTGGGAACACCCAGAGAGAACCCACTGTTTCGCCCACCTCTGCCCTTCCTGGAGGGGCCAGCCCAACGCTCTGGAATCCCTCAGCCCCCAGAATTGCCTGGATGCCCCAGACCAGCTGAAAAACACGCTGAGGTCAGCCCAGCAAAAGCAAGCTGATCCAAGCCCTCCGTTGCTTGTGTGCCAAGTAAACTTCTATTCATGCGGCAAAGCCCCGCTCAGACGTCAGCCTCTCTCCCCGGTCCTGCTTCCGGATGAGAACATCCCCTGATGCGTGTGCCGGGACCTCCGTGTAAAGATGGTTACACTGCCCAGAGTCACTGCTCTCTGTCACAGTTTCCCCTGCGTGGCCGGGGGCTACTGAAGGGCTGGATCACCCTCGAGAACATTCTCTGTGCTGGCGAGGTTTCCGCAAATGGCAGCTGCACAGGGTGATGGAGTCGGCCGGCACGGACTCTCGGGGGCTAGAACAGAGCTAGTCCTGGGGAGCCCTGAGCAGGGGGTCAGCTGTGGGCTCCTCCTGGGTGCCCAGGCTCCTCCCCGCCTCACTCCATCTGTACCCCAGGGGTGGCCAAGGGTCAGGAGTGGGGGAACAGACGGGTAGGATGGGAACCGGAGACCTGCAGGGCAGTGAAATTCTGTACAATGCCGTGGTGGTGGCTATGTCCTTAGAAACATTTCAGAGCCCACGAACAAAGAATAAGCCCTAAGTAAAGCTCGGGCTTCAGTCTGTAGTGATGCATCCAAGCTGGTTTCTCACACGGACACAAATTGTAAATCAAAGGGCAAACAGGGGTGGGGGAGACACGGGAATGCTGTACGTCCCATTCAATTTCTCTGTAAAACTCCAACTGCTTTATAAAAACAGGCCACGAAGTAGAAAATGCCACATGTGTGTACGGTTTATCCAGCACAACGTCCGAGAACTTCCCTGGTGAGTGAATGGCAGTGAGGTGTGAGACGCCCTCTGCTGTGTGCCCTTGGACTTGTCAGCTGGACGCCCCGGAGTCCTTGTTGTGTCGTGGCTGAAAGTGCCCAGATGAGCACCTGGGGGCTCCCGAGAGGTGCCAGGGAGCTCCCGCCCTGTGAGTTACCTGGTAAGGACTCAAGCAACTCCTGCACGACCTCAGTGTGGCCGAAGTGGGCCGCCACCACGGCCGGGTTGTCGTCGGTGGGCTCCGTCGGCAGCTGCACCTGCCTCTCGGTGAGGAGATGCCGGACCATCTCCAGGTCCCCGTGGGCGGCACAGAGGCTCAGAAGCTGGACCTGGGATAAAGAGCACAGGGCTGCTGTGAGCAGGTTCTGCTTGGAGCTGGAAGAGAACCGACTTCCAGTGCTTCCCCGAGCCCTGGGGCAAGGCTGGGGCCCTGTTGCCCAGGGCGGCAGCACCGTGGCCGTGGAACACGTGAAATGCGGCTCACGCATGGTCCGAGGTGCAGGGTGGGAACTTGCAAGCGATTTCAAAGACCGTGTATAAAACAGGAAAGTGTTCTCATCAATACTGTTGCATTGATCACACCCTAAAATAATCATTCTTAAAAACGGTTTTAAATGTATTTGAGATACTGAGCTCCCACCCACTGGTTCACTTCCCAAATGCTTGCAGCAGCCAGGGCTGGGCCAAGCCAAAACCAGGAGCCTAGAACTCAATTCGGGTTTCCGTGTGGGCAGCATTAACCCACCTACCTGAGCCATCACCCCCGCCTCCCAGGGTCTGGATTAGCAGGAAGCTGGAGTCAGGAGCCGCAGCAGGGAATCAAACCCAGGCACTGGCTGTATTCAGTTTCCTAACCACTAGACTAAATGCCTGCCCCACCTCAATGACTTTTGTAAAAAAAATTTATTTAATTATTTGGAAGGCAGAGTTACAGATGGGTGTGGGGAGGGAGGGAGGGGGAGAGAGACAGAGAGAAACAGAGAGAGGTCTTCATCTGCTGGTTCACTCCCTAAATGACCACAACAGCCAGGGCTGAGTCAGGCCAAAGCCAGCAGCCAGAAGATTCATCTCGGTCTCCCATATGGGTGACAGGAACCCACACCCTTGGACCATCTTGCACTGCTTGTCCTAGGCCACCAGTAGTGAGCTGGATTGGAAGTGGAGCAGCCAGGACATGAACCGGCGCCCACATGGGAACCAGCAACACAGGCAGCAGCTCTACATGCTACAACACAGTGCCAGCCCCTGTGATTTTTTTTTTAAAGATTTATTTATTTATTTGAAAGTCAGAGTTACACAGAGCGAGGAGGAGAGGCAGAGAGAGAGATAGAGAGACACAGAGAGAGAGAATCTTCCATCTGCTGGTTCACTCTCCAATTGGTTACAACGGCTGGAGCTATGCTGATCCAAAGCCAGGAGCCAGGACTTCTTCCGGGTCTCCCATGCAGGGGCAGGGGTCCATGGACTTGGGCCATCTTCTGCTGCTTTCCCAGGCCATAGCAGAGAGCTGGATCAGAAGAGGAGCAGCCGGGACTCGAACCGGTGCCCACATGGGATGCCGGCATCACAGCCAGCAGCTTTACTCACTATGCCACAGCACCGCCCTCCAACCAGTGATTTTTTTTTTTTAAATATACATACTGATGCTCTGTGGCTTACCATGGGGCCCAGCTTCAACAAACCCATCATTACTTGAAAATAGTGCAAGTTGGGGCTGGTGCTGTGGTGTAGTGGGTAAAGCCACCACTTGCAGTGCCAGCATCCCATGTTCGAGACCCAGTTGTTCCACTTGCCATCCAGCTCTCTGCTGTGGCCTGGGAAAGCAGTAGAAGACGGCCTAAGTCCTCGGGCCCCTGCACCCACATGGGAGACCTAGAAGAAGCTCCTGGCTCCTGGCTTCAGATCAGCCCAGCTCCGGCCTTTGCAGCCATTTGGGGAATGAACCAGCAGATGGAAGACCTCACTTTCTCTCTCAGCCTCTGCCTCTCTGTAACTCTGCCTTTCAAATAAATAAATAAATAAATCTTAAAAAAACCAGTACAAATTGAAAATGCATTTAATACGCCCAACTACTGAAAATCATAATCAGAGCTTAGCACAGCCTGCCTTCAGCACGCCCAGAACACATACGTGAGCCTATGTATAATGAACTGCTGAACACTTCAGATAATTTACTGAATAACCATGTCCAGAAAAAGGCAGCAATGTGGCACCACTGTTCCCCCCAGGACTGCAGACTGACTGGGAGCTGTGCCTGGTGCCAGTGCCCAACACTGCCAGAGACCATCCGACCACAGGATGCTGGCCCAGGACAAGACCCAAGGTCAAAATTCTCTATCTGAATGGGCGTTGCTTTCACACCATTGCAAAGTAAAAAAAATTAGGATTCAAACCATCCTAAGTCAGAGACCTCCATATTGACCTTCAACAATAGTAGATTAACATTTCACCCATCTGTGTCTCTTTAAAGCAGCGACTAGGAGATCTGGAATTACATCTGCAGCTCCCGTGCCATTTCTACCTTACAGCAGGACACCTGAGCGTGTACTGCATGAGGTCAGGGACGTGTGAGTGTCCCCTCCCAGTGTCACGCCAGAGCTCACTGCCGTCTCCCACAAGCTTGCGAACCTCACAGAGAGAGGGAAGGCAGCCAGGCCCCGAGAAGAGCCATCCTGCAAGGGATCCACGCATGTGTGTGACCCACGGGGCAACATGCAGCCCTGAAACCAGGAGTGGAGAGGCTCCGGCAGCTCACAGTGGATTCCTGACTTGGTGGCCCGGGGCAAACAAAGGACAGGGGTCACACGGGACGAACACCTGAGCCCGTTTCATCCCAGCTGTCCAGGTACTGAAGGGAGTTAAAGTACCAACAAGGACACGGGCGTTCAGAGAGGTTTCGTAACTTTCCCAAGGACACAAAACTAGCCAGTGGCTGTCACACACAGGTGTCAAATGGCCCTGAATTTGCAGGTCTCCCCATGTCCAAGAAGAGGAAGGTCTGAACGATGCTGGGCTGGCGTGTGTAGGGTTGTCTGTGCTCTGAACTTCCGCTACGCCTGACACTGGCTGCTTCCCATGGCCTGAGCATCAGCACATGCGAGACAGCTGGTGCCTCCAACAACATCTACGCAGACCTACTGTGTGTAAGAGGCAGGGCGGGGCCCGGAGGGCGCCGGGGTGATGTCTGGCCCCCATGAGTTTACGATGAAGTTGAGATGGGAGCAGGTATAAAATAGCAACAAGCGAGGTCTGTACTGGTTGAGTAGTTGGAAGAGGAGTGGTTTTTGATCACTTTAGGATGAAACAGGCAGGAAGGAGGCGCTGGAGCCCAGGGAAAGGAGCTGATGCTGACCAATCAGGCCTTAGCACCACATTCCGCCTCACAGCGCGGGGGAGGGAGTGCCTGGGCTTCCATCAAGGCTGGGGAGTCATCAGGACTTGAATCTGTGTGGCTCCAAAGGTCACGTTCTCTGCTCCACCCAAGAGTTCCGGGAAAAGGCGTGACTCTGAGGAAGACTCGGGCTCTGTAAGTGGACTGAAGGGGCCGGGCTTGGCAGGTGTGCCCCGCAGGTGAGGTGAGGGCCGGTCTCTGGGACGGGCATGGTTTGGAGGAAGGAATATCGTCATTTATCCAACAGAACCAGGACGGAAGAATGCCCACCTGCCTGTGGCTCTGCCCGGGGTGCAGCCGGGCAGCCCTGCCGTTCCAAGAAAGCACTTGCATTGGAGAAAAGCCACAGGATTGATTGAATGACCCATGCAGCTCGCAGCTGTCTAGACGCTGTTGGCGGCAGGCATAAAGGCCCCGTGCTCAGGCTGCGGTGAGTGAAGCAGAGAGCCAGCCCGGGTCCAGGAGGGGCCCAGACGGGGGAGGGGCCTGAGCAGGCTCTGCAGTGAGTGGTGCTTTGAATCCCAACAGCACAGCAGAGCGCAAAATAAAAGTAGGACTCCCCCTATGCCTCCACGTCCCAACTTCCCTCTGCAAAGGAAGCACTCGCATGCAGCCTTCTAGAACACTCATCCATGCATATTCACAGGTAACCCGTAGAAAGCCAAGTGCTCTTTTCAGTGGATACATTCTAACTTCGCAGCAGCACAGAAAAGCTAAAAACTGCTAAGTGTACGCTCCCATGAATTACTACTTGAACATGGCCATGGAACCAGCCCCAGGCCAAGGAGAACACCCGTGAACTCAGAAGTCCCCTGTGCCCACTGAGGTCACAGCTACACTGGGAGGAGCCTTGACCCTGGCTTCTAACTGCTTAGATCCATTTTTTTTGCCTGCCTCTAAACACAATAAATGTTTAAAATGTAAAAACGCCTAATTAAAATTATAAAATTACAATGTAAAAAATGTATAAAGGCTTTAAATGTAAAAAGGTGTAATTCCTGACTTGTTTTTCTTTTTCTTTCTTTCTTTTTTTTTTTTTTTTTGCTTTGAAATAATCAAAGATTCATAGTTAGTTGCAAAGATAGCACCGGGACGGCCTCAGATCCTTCACCCAAGTCCCCCATCAGCAGCATCTTACACAGCGGCAGCCTGACGTCAAGACCAGAAACCTGGCGCTGCATGACGCACGCATGTGGTTCTGCCACTGCGTCGCCACCGAGGCACCGAGACACAGCATTGCGGCCATCAACCGTAAAGAGCTCCCGCGGGCTGCCCCTCCGCAGTCTCACCCACTCCTGTCTCCTCCGCGCAACCTCCATTCTCTCTCCATCTCTGCGATGCATCGAGCACGTTGGTGCGTGGAGTCACTAAGACTGCGGCCCTCGGAGACGGGCTCGACGTGGCTGGAGGCTGTTCCGCAGTACATTCAGCCACTCACCTGCTGAGAGCTCTCGGTTGTACTAGTGTTTGTCTGTTACAAATAAACCTGCTGTGAACAATTGTGGGTAGGGTGTTTCTAGTTTTCTTAAGAAATTGCCAAGACTGTATCATTGTGTATTCTCATCAGCAGTGTACAAGAGACACAGCTGTTCTGACCGTCACCAGAATTGTGGTATCGTCCGCGTTTTTCATTCTGGCTGTTCTAACGGGTGTGCAGTGATGCTGGGCGCATTTCGTGAGCCATTTGCTACCTATACATCCTCTTCAACTCCCCTCCCAGAGTGCATATATTTTACAAGTGGATTGTTGGCTTTTTAATGTTGAGAGCTTGATTTTCCACCCACTGATTCATTCTCCAAATACCGACAACAGGCAGGACTGAGCCAGCCCAAAGCCAGGCGCCTGGAACACAATCCAGGCCCCTCGCATGGGTGGCAGGGATTACGGACTTAAGCCTTCACCTGTTCCCCTCAGAGTGCGCATGAGCAGGAAGCCGGATCAGAAGTGGAGCAGCCAGGACTTGAACTAGGTACTCTGATTGCAATGCGGGCATCCAAGCGGAGACCTTAGGCTGCCGTGCCAAACGCACGGCTCCGTTTTTATCTTCTACAGATGGTTTCTTTCATAGATTTTTCTACCTGGATCATTCTGTTTCCTGCAAATGGACAGTTTCATTTCTGCCTTTCACATCTGAATGCCTTTGATTTTATTCCCTTGCCTTGCTGCCCTGGCTAGAACTTCTAGTTAAGTACTGAACGGTATCCTACTGAATCCAATTAGGTCACAACTGTTCCTGAGTAGCACCTCTGGTGTCATACTGAGAGTGGAGATCCGGCCTTGTTCCTGCTCTCAGGGGAAAGCAGGGGGGCTTTGAAGAGGTGGCTGAGCCTCCACAAGTGGGATTAATGCGATGCTCTCCAGAGCCGCAAGGTGGGGCTGCACCGGGTGCTTTGCCCGTGCCGCACACTTGCTGGTCTCTCCACTTTCCCGTGGGGTGATGAAGTACCCATGGAGGCGAGGCCCTGGCCAGAAGGGGCTGCCTGATCTAGGTCTTCAGCCTCTGGAACCATGAACGAAAACGACCCTCACCCTTCATAAACCACCCAGCCTCAGAGAGCGCAGCAGGGCGGCGGCAACGACGAATGCGTACATTTTTGGAGGTGTCTCGGTCAAGTTGAGAAGTTCCTCTTGATTCATAATTTGCTGAGAGGCCCTCGGCTTTAGGTCGTGAACAAGTACTTGAGGTTTCCAGCGCGCACCCTGTGTCACTTGATGCCACGGCGTGATTTAGCTGTCAGGTGTCCTCGTGTGGAGGAGCCCGTCGGTTCTGCCCCCCAAGCTTCTCTGCACCCCTGGAAGAGGCCCCGCTGGGTCAGGGTGAGCAGTCCTCCCGTACACCCCTGGAGCTGTGCGTCTCGGTCCCGCAGGCCCTCGGCGGCTCTTTGTACCACCTGCGTCTGGCTTTGGCATCAGGGCTAATGCCGGCTTCCCAGGAGCGCCGGGAAAGGATTCGCCCCTCTTCCATTTTCTGGATGAGACTGGGTAGAAGTGGCATTGGTTCTCCCACAGACGTTGGGTGGCATTCACTAGCGAGCAGTCTCGGCCACAGATTTCCTCCAGTAA
The DNA here is from genome assembly GCF_051225735.1 of Oryctolagus cuniculus. NCBI lineage: Eukaryota > Metazoa > Chordata > Mammalia > Lagomorpha > Leporidae > Oryctolagus > Oryctolagus cuniculus. Next base: position 10,245,116 of record NC_142878.1, on the reverse strand, counting down.
CTACAGAATCCCTTCATTTCATACTGAATGGGCTGTGGCGGCTTTGGCTGTCCAAAGTCTGATCCATTTCATCCGTGCTGTCAGATTTAGGGGCGTGGTGTCCCTGTGGGACCCACGGCGGTAGTCTCCGTTTTCTTCCCGATACTTTCTCCTGTCTTTGTTCGTCCTGCTGCATCTTTTCCAATTCTACTGATCGTTTCAAAGAGCCAGATTTGTTTCACTGTTTTTCCTCTTGAACTTTCATTAATTTTCTGCTCTTATTTTTAATATTTCCTTTCTTCTGCTGCCTTCGGGTTTATTTGCTCATCTTCTAGCTTCTCTGGGTCGAAGTTCATTGCTTTGAGACTTTACATCTTTTCTCTTTCTCCCCTTATTTATTTTCATTTTATTTGAGAGGTAGAGACATAGAAGGAGAGCTTCCACCTGCTGGTTCAGGCCCCCAGTTCCTGCCACAGCCAGAGCTTGGCCCAGCTGAAGCCAGGAGCCAGGAAGTCCATCTGGGTCTCTCACGTGGGTGGCAGGGACCCAAACACTTGGGCCTTCACCCACTGCCTCCCTAGACGAGCTCAGCGAGGCGCTGGCTCGGAAGTGGAGGAGCCAGTACTCAAGCCAGGCACTCTGATATGGGACGTGGGCACCTTAAGCAGCAACTCGACTGCTACGCCAAACACCCACCCTCCCTTTTACTAATACGGCTTTTAGTGCTGTAGACTTACCTCCCAGCACTGTTCTCTGTTAGCCCCAGGTCTCCATTTTCATTCCATTGAAGTTCCTCTGAAATTTTCTCTTTGAACCATGGATTACTTAAAAGTTCTGTGGTTCATTTCCAGGGGCTGGGGATCTTCCTACTATCTTTTTGTTACTGATTTCCAGTTTGACTCCTTCGATGCTCAGTATAATCTCAGTCATCTGGAATCACGAAGGTTTGTCTCATGCCCCAGGATGCGGTCTATCCTGATCTAGGTTCTGTGGACACTTGGATTCTAAGGTGCACTTGGGAGTTTCATGACTGCCAGCCGGGTCCCGTGAGTTCGTCTGTATCCTGTTCCGTTCCTGTCAGCTGTTGAGAAAGGGATACCACTGACGTGCGACTGTCCGTTGTCCCTTCTGCTGCATCAGGGTTTATTTCACAAATTTTGCAATTTTCTTTGCTGAAGTCCATCTAACAGTAAAACAGCCACTCCTCTTTTCTCTGATGAATGCTCGCATGGTATCTATTTTCCCGTGTTTACTTCAAACCCACTTACATCACTTTATTTGAAGTGGTCTGATCGTAGACAGTTTACAGCTGCTAATGCTTTTTTGTAAATTCTGAAAATTGTTAACCGTTTAAGTTAGTGAATCTCATTCGTGTCACCTCCTTCACGGCCGGATCGAGGGGCGGGTACTGCTTCGGTTTCTCCACCTTCTCCTCGGCTGTGATGACCGAAATACAAAGGCAGCAGCTGCCCCAACTCTAAGCTTCACGATCCCTATTCTTCGTCGTGAGAGACATGGCGCCCCCTTGCCTGCGGGTGAGCAGGGACTCCTGGACGGCCTTGGATTTTCCAGGCGTGGCACCAAGGTAGGGGTGAGGCGAGGACACTGCCATGCGCCTCCCAGAGACCCTCACAGTCGGCCGCTGCTTATGCATTTTTTTTATCTGCTCTGCCAAATTCTGCCTTGAAGTCCATGTATTTAGACCATTTACATTTAACAGAATTATTTAAATGCTGCGTGTGCAGTGCTACTTCTTTGCTTTCTGCTTGTTTTCTTTTTCATTTCTCCATTTCAATTTCTCTCTCCTCCTGTAAGTCATTTGAGCATTTTGTGAGCCCCATTTCGATTGTTCTACAGTTTTTCAGTATCTCTCTTTGTATGGTTTTCAAGTGGTTGCTCTGGGTATTACACTACACATACATATCTTATCAAAAGCTACTGTTTTCAACATTTTATGCACCATTTTATTCTCCCTAATTGATCGAGCAACTGTAATATCGTAAATAGTTCCTCTCCATCAAGAACCACATTAGGCAACATAATAATTTTTGCCTCAATTGTCAAACAACTTAAAGAACTAAACATGAGGATAAGGTCTATTAAGTCACCCAGCCTGGTTCCTGCCATGTTTCTGCTTCACTCTGGGGGTCCCAAGGCTCTCTCCTCCCTGTTTTTTTTTTTTTTTAAAGATTTATTTATTTTACTTGAAAGAGTTACACAGAGAGAGGAGAGGCAGAGAGAGAGAGAGAGAGAGAGAGAGAGAGAAAGAGAGGTCTTCATCTGATGGTTCACTCCCCAAATGGCCACCACGGCCAGGGTGCTACGCCGATCTGAAGCCAGGAGCCAGGACTTCTTCCGGGTCTCCCATGCAGGTGCAGGGGCCCATGGACTTGGGCCATCTTCTAGTGCTTTCCCAGGCCACGGCAGAGAGCTGGATCAGAAGAGGAGCAGCCGGGATTTATGGGATGCCAGTGCTTCAGGCCAGGGCGTTAACCTGCTGCGCCACAGCGCCGGCCCCTCCTCGCTGGTTTTGATCTAGGGACTCTCCCTGGGCTTTCCCTTAGGAGAGGCATCCTCTGGGCTGTCCGTTGTCCTGGGTGCCCCTACCTGCAGACTTCGCTCCTGAGGGGTGTGTCCTCCGGGTGTGGCATTCTGGGTTGCCTTTGTGTGGGCTGCAGGGCTTCAAAACCACACATCGGCTCCTTCTGGCTCTGTGGTTCTACTGCGGAACTCCTGCCGGCTGAATCGCTGTTCCCCTACACGCCAGGTGTATGTCTCTCGGGCTGCCTTCAGGTTGGTTGGTTTGTTTTCTTTTATTTCCTAAAGTCTGACTGCTATGCCCTTGGGACGGATTTTACCAGCTGTAGCCTCTCCGGTTCACTCAGCCCCTTCAGTCTGGGTGTTTGTGTCCTTTGCCATCCGGGGGACATCTCCAGGACCGATTCTTGGAGCAGCCGCTCAGTCCCGCCTTCTACCTACTCTCCTTCTGGAACTCCAGTAGCAGGAACACTAGATCCACTAAAAATTCCATTCTTGCACTTTCAGAATCTAAAATTCCTGCTTTGTTCGCCTGTTCTCCTTACAGCTTTATTTCTTTGCTGCAGGTCCTGTTTTCCCCTGAGACTTTAGGGTTTTCATTTATGTGTGCCCACAGCTGTCCTCGGAAGCAGTTTTAGGACGCCTGCTTGCACGCTGTCAGATAGATAATTCTACTGAGAGAGTCGGTGCTGGCATCTGCTCGTTCTTTTCACTGAGTTTGAGATTTTCCTGGCTCTGGGCCGGCGCCGCGGCTCACTAGGCTAATCCTCCACCTGCGGCGCCGGAACCCCGGGTTCTAGTCCTGGTTGGGGTACTGGTTCTGTCCCAGTTGCTCCAATTCAGGCCAGCTCCCTGCTGTGGCCCGGGAGGGCAGTGGAGGATGGCCTAAGTGCTTGGGCCCTGCACCCGCATGGGAGACCAGGAGAAGCACCTGGCTCCTGGCTTCGGATTGGCACAGCGCGCCGGCCGTAGTGGCCATTTGGGGGGGTGAACCAACGGAAGGAAGGCCTTTCTCTCTCTCTCTCACTGTCTAACTCTGCCTGTCAAAAAAAGAGATTTTCCTGGCTCTGGGTATAATGAGGAAGTTTTTTTTTTTTTTTTTTTTTTTTTTTTTTTTTTTTTTTTTATCAGAACTTGGAAATTCTGGGCAACTGGGCTTGATGACTCTGTATCTCATTTGCATCGTGTGGTTAGCGTCTACTAATTGTGCACTGGTAGGGAGGAGGGAGCTGCTGCCTTCCCCCGGGGGCTGCATAGCCAGACACCCACTGGTGCGTGTCAGGGACTCCTCGCCAGTGCCGGGCAGGGAGGGGACCCTAGGCTGCCCACGGGCTGGGCGGAGGCCAAGCGTCTCCGTACTGCCGGGTAAGCCCGTGAGATGGACGCGAGTCAGCCTTCCCACGTGGTCGCAGCTGACGGGGGCAGTGGAACTGTTACCCGTGGTGGGGTTCACAGCCTTCTGTCTCAGACGCCACGCCAAGGGTTTCAGGTGCACTTAGCCAGAAGGGGAGAGGCGTCCCTGCTCTGTCAGGTGCACTTAGCCAGAAGGGGAGAGGCGTCCCTGCTCTGCCTTCCCTCCACGGCGATCTTTCCAGGAGCCGCTGGGGATCAGCTCATGCCTCTGGAGTGCTGCGTGGTTTCTGAAGCTGCCTCCTTCCGAGGGGAACGGGTCGGCTGCGCTCCTGCACTGTGCAGAACGAGCCACAAATCCGCGGGCAGAGGGAGCCCACGGGACCCCGACCTCCCTCCAGGCTCTTACACTCCTGGGAAAGGGCTGGAGGGTTAGGACCTGAATTATTCCTGACTGCCAATTAAATGGAGAATACGCAACCTACGCTAATCAAGTTGATGCAAATGGAACAGCCGTGAAGTGTCTGCATGGTAACAGCCAATGAGAAGTGGCCACGGGTGCAAGGAGGTGGCAACAGCCGCCCCAAGTCCTTGGCTAGAGCTCCGTGGAGAGCAGTTCGGCATCCCAGACTTTAAAAACGTTCAGGTTCCCAGCCTCAGTGCCTGCAAGTAACCCTTAGAAAACAGCCTCAGGGGAGGAGAGTCGGGCAAAGCACTCAGCATAGCACGGTTAGTAGGGAACTAGAAACAACCCGACCCAGCCAGCAGGAAGCTGGTACATTACAGGACGCCTGGAAACCCAGAAAAGCGTTATGTCGGGGGCGTCTCTGGGACTGCATCCCAACTAGATTAGTGTGAGTCGAGTGGACTGTGTGGGAAGACCTGGCCTGCGTGCGGGCAGCATCACCCACGGGCTATGGGCTGCAGACTAGAAAGACCGCAGGTGCACTGCTCTCTCACTCTGGGAGGGGGACACGCTCAGCCCAGCAGCCCCCCTGCTAGCACTCAGGCTTCCGAGAGTTGACAGCCTCGGCTTCCCTGGTCCAGAGGCCCTGGGACATGGACTGAGCCTCTCTATGTGACGGAACATTGCTCAGCCACTGAAGGCGATGTTCATAAAAACGTTTCGTCACAGGGAAAAGTCTGAACGTGGCACCAGGTGACAGCCAGCAGTGTATGCGACAGGACCCACAGAGTGCCCGAGAGCGCTTGCCCAGGTCAGCAGGCTGCAAAGGACACACCAGAGACCGCGCGTGCCACTGTAGGGTCTCAAGTTTTCTCTTTTGAGAGTGGGCTATTGTTCTAACGGCAGCAAGTGTGAAAGAACACCGTTCAATCTACAGGTGCCCCCCATTCCTGACATTTCTGTGACCCCACACCTGCCCCTCACAGGCTCCCGGGAACGGAGGCCGGGTCTGGGCAGCTGAAGTCGGCCCACAGATGTTGACGCGGAAGGAGGCACTTCCAGACCACGATGCCAATAAGGAAATCAACAAGCAGGGACCGCGGACGGCGCGTGTGGCCCGAGTCCTACCCTCTCCAGCTGCGATGTGCTCTCGTCGCAAGCTTCTCGGAGCAGGTCTCTGGCCCTGCTGGAGTCTCCCCGTCTGTAGGCGACGTGGATATCTTCTGTCCTGAGGGCCTGCGCTGTGCAGTCACCGCCCAGGGTGGACGGCTTGCTGCCCATGACTCCGGCACCTGCACGGGAGGAAACACACGGGGCATCGCCGTCACTGGGTGCCCACTCTCAGGAGAGGACAGCAGAGGGATGCGCTGTGACCTAATTCCGGGCGGTAGGAAGAGAGGAGATGGCCCTGCAATGCCACTGTCACCGAACTCCTCTCATCCGGGTACCTGCAGCCCTTCCAGGGGGACACGCCGGGGCCAGCTTTCTGCAAAGGCTCCCACGGCCGAGCGTGGCTCAGGGGATCCCGTAGGGCCAAGGGCAGCCGCCTGGTGGGGAGGGAAGCTGGCCGCTGAGCTCACAGCCAGCATCTGGGGAGCAGAGGCTTAGGGACGAGGGCTGAGGGTCAGAGTGCCCAGTGGAAGCAGAAAGATCCATTCTGGGGGGAGGGTGGACATTTACCCTCTGTCCCCAGCCTTTTCCTTCTAGACAGCCCAATGAGAGCCAGCTTTAAATCGGCAGTCCCAGTCCCTACCACCCCAATACAAATACACCATGGAATGACCCCGGGCGATTCTTGGAGACTCCAGGCCTTGGGACGCCCGTGCACCACAGCGGTTACTGGCCAGGTGGCCTGAAGACACCTCCTGGCTCGGCCAGTTGGGTTACCTGGATGGCGGCCCTGCTTGGGACACGCTCCTGTTCTCTAAGAGTGGACGCTGGCCTGCCCTGCGTGGAGGAGGTGGGGGCAGCTCCAGGTCCACTGGGCACCTGGCGCTACCTGGGAGAGGCGGGGCTCAGAGGAGGCCACGGTGCAGCAGGGCTGGGCTCCTCCACAGACGCACAAGGCAGCTGTGCGAGGCCACACCCGGTGCTGGGCGCTGCAGACCAGCGGAGAGGAAGCCGTCTCTTGCCCTGTCACACTCCCATTCCAGAACAGGGCTGCACGGAGAGGGGTCTGGGGGCCCCAAACAGCTAACACACAGGCAGCAGGGGCTTCCTGAGTGTTCTGAACTGCACACAAAGTGCACACACACACACACACACACACACTCTCTCTCTCTCCCTCCCCCTCCCCCTCTCCTTTCCTAGGGAGAAAAGTGAAGGCCACCAGATTCCCAGGGGCTAGAGAGCCAGTGTGGCGAGCTCTGTCCCCGTGCCCTCTACGGGGAAGTCTGCAGTCAGGGAGGAGGTGGATTCCACTGGGCAGCACAGACACAGGCCAGGCCACTCAGCCAACAGCGGCACACCAGCTCCGGGCTCTGCTCCTCAGCCCTGAGGCTGGGGCTCTTTGAAGGACAAGGAAATAAGCTGAGGGTTTTTTTTTTTTTTTTTTAATAGGCAGAGTTAGACAGTGAGAGAGAGAGTCAGAGAGAAAGGTCTTCCTTCCATTGGTTCACCCCCTAAATGGCCTCTACGGCCGGTGTATCGTGCTGATCCAAAGCCAGGAGCCAGGTACTTATCCTGGTCTCCCATGGGGTGCAGGGCCCAAGCACTTGGGCCATCCTCCACTGCACTCCCTGGCCACAGCAGAGAGCTGGCCTGGAAGAGGGGCAACCAGGACAGAATCCGGCGCCCCGACCAGGACTAGAACCTGGTGTGCCGGCACCGCAGGCCAAGGATTAGCCTAGTGAGCCGCAGCACTAGCCAGTTTTTTTTTTTTTTTATGTAAATGCTAACAAGGTGGTTTCGAAACACTCATATCACAAAGTATCACATAATAGTAGCTAACATCTGGAAAAGAATAAAAGTCCATTCATTTACAAAAGCGTAAGAATTACATGCTGCTAAATAAATTTAACAAAAGAAGAGCGAGATCAGTACACTGCCAAGTGAGAGAGAGAACGAGACCTACAAATCGAAGACAGCCCAGGCTCACGGACTAGAAAATCAACACTGCTGAGATGCCAATTCTCTCTGATTTTAATCCAGATTCAATTTACTCCTGACCACAGCTGGGAACAGAAAGGGACAAGTTGATGCTAATTTCGTATGGAAATCTGAAGGATCTAGAATAACCGAAGCAATATTGAAAAGGAGGAGAGTTGGGGCCGGCACCGGCATCCCATATGGGCCGGGTTCTAGTCCTGATTGCCCCTCTTTCAGCTCTCTGCTGTGGCCCGGGAGTGCAGTGGAGGATGGCCCAAGTGCTTGGGCTCCTGCACCCGCATGGGAGACCAGGAAAAGCACCTGGCTTCTGGCTTCGGATCGGCACAGCACCGGCTGTAGCGGCCATTTGGGGAGTGAACCAACGGAAGGAAGACCTTTCTCTCTGTCTCTCTCACTGTCCATATCACTATCTGTCAAATAATTAAGAAAAAAGAAAAGGAGGAGAGTTGGGGAGTTGGCCCTGCTGGTTTCCAGATTTAACACAAAGCTACAGTAACCCAAACAGTGTGGGCTGACACAGACTAACAGCTGCAGGGGACAGAACAGACTGAGAAAGGGACTCCTCCCTGCATGGCCAGGTGAGTTGTAAAGGGCGCCCTAGCAGTAGACTGGGAAAAGCAACAAGTGTACGTCCTCTGTGCCCCCACTTCTCACCACACACAAACATGAACTTGACATGGACCTCGGGCCCCACCAAACTTAGGTGTAAAAACCAGGAAGCTTCCAGGAAAACCACATGGGAGAAGATCGTCCTGGCGTGAGAGTCAACAAAGGTTCCCCAGCCGGCGCACAGAGAAAAGACCCTCGGGCGGGGACGCTGCTGCGGCACAGGCAGTGCTAAGCCTGAAGCGCGTGCGTGGACAGACACCGCTCCAAAGGGAGCAGGCACAGTGCCGGCTAAAATGAAATCCAAAAGAATGCTACCCGTAACAGCAAAAATCCTGTAACTCAATGAGAAGACAACAATTAAAGATCGGCAGAGATTTGGACACTGGAAGATGTTTCAAACAGACCACAATGGCTAAAATCTGGAAAGATGGACAGAGGATAAACAGGTCTGATGGTTTCTCAGGAAACTAAACACGCACCAACCCCAGCACCCAACAATTCCACTGGTAGACAGAATACTGAAACACGGCCACAGACTTATCCGGTAATGTTCACGGCGGCTCTCTAGTGCTGCTTCCTCACGTCAGTGGCCCACGTGCCCGTGCCCAGGCGCCTGGATAAACAAACTGTGGTTCTGTAGCTACTCCCCAGCGAAAAGACAAGACTATTGATCCGCGCGATGACTGTGAGTGAGGGAGCCAGGTGAGATTCCATTTATATTTATATGCTGTTCTAAGCTGTGTTTTAAAATATAACCAGAGAAGCGGCTCCCGGGGGCGGGCGTGCAGCCACGCTTACGAGGGAGGGGTGGGAGAACGGTCAGGGCTGACGGGTCCATTACACAGGCGCTGGACTCGTCAGAAATTAGCAGAGTCCACCTCAGACCTGCACATTTCACGTTCTAGACGTTTTACCTAAAAACACTCCAAGCACCACTGACCCTTGATCAGAAACATGCATGCTAAAGTGCTCAAGGGTGAAGAGTACGGATGTCTACAACTTACTCTGAAATAATTAAAAACAGGATGCATGGAAACGAGAGCAACTTCACGAGACGCTAACCCAGAATCTAGCGGTAGGTACACACGTGCCTACGGTTCAACTCTCTTGGTTGGCTGTATGTTTGAAATGTTCCACGATGATCGTGGCACAAAAGGTGGGTCGTAATATCAGGCCCCAGGGCAGGGCTGGCCGTGCGACCTGCAGAGTGGAGCCCACCAACCACGCAGCCTGAGCCCGCCCTGCAGAAAGACGGAGCTAAGGCATTTATCACTGTGATGGGCCCGGAGGACTTCAGGCAACCGTGCTGAAAACGCACCACCAAAGGATCGTAACGCACCCGCTCCCTGCTGCAGGGGCAGCACAGGGCTGCTGTGCGTGCGTGGGGTCATCGTGCGTGTGTGCGTGTGACTGGCTGCTTGGTGTGTGAGTGGTCACACATGTGAATAAGGCAGCCTTGCTTCCCAGCACACACTGCCAGTGCCCATGAATTAATTATTTCCCTTCAGAGACCCTGGGATATCGGAGAGCAGGCCGGGGAAGAAAGGCCATTAGCAAGGCGTGGAGGACGCAGACAGCATTAACCGCAGTGCCGTCTCTCAGAAGGGCGCACTTCATCACGCCACTGCCCATCTTGTGAATTAAACAAGTGCTCTTTAATGAGAGATGTGCACACACAAACGGGCCTGCACGGCAACCTCCTCTATCCAGTTACGGACATAGGCACCGACAGCTAAACTTCAGCTCAAGGTCATGGACTTTGTGCAGGTGCATCCTGGGATAGATGCAAGGACACGCATAGGTCACACAGTGCATGTGAAAATACAACGGTGATTTACTTGAACTTGACCTTTAAAAGCCACCAAGCAGGTGGAGTAAGCAATGTAATAGCCATGTAGACCCTGCTCAGGTTTCTTTGCATTCTGAACGTTGTGTTAATTTTCTATTTTGAATCTCATTTTCTTAAGTTGTGCCTGTCCACTCGTACTGAAGCCCAGGTCCAGTCAAATTTGTGGAAGGACATGATGGGAAAACATCCATTAATGAATGCGCATTTAATTTAAACTTCCAAGAACTTTCCTGAAATTACAGAGGGAACAGCTGATATTCACTTAAGCTGAAAGAAAAGGAGACGAATACATAAATACTGAGTGTTAAAGATGGACTACCTGGGGATCAGTGACAGAATCAGAAGAGGTTTTCTTTTTCTTTCCCAAACTTTTCATCAGGGAATTATGGTTGCTTTTTTAACATCTCAAAGATATTGCATGGGTAATAAAACAGCAAATTCTCATGGAAAAAAAAATAAATCCCATGGCAATATAACACCACCAACACACACCTTCCCCTAGAGGTCAGCATCCATTCTTGTAATTTCTCCTCTAACAACACCACAGCTTTGTATCTGAGAATCGGGGACCTTTGATTAAAACTGAAAACACTGGGGAACGTTTTTTACCCCTTGAGGTTATCCAATCACTTGCACTTCGTCCCCAACCACTGTCCATAGGAGAACCTTTTATACAGCAACACATATAGCTCTATTTCTTCATATGGATTAAAATTGTATTGCAAAGTCTAATCCCCCAAACTTAATCTGTTTCAGGAAAACACTAACGACCCACAAAGATGCCTAGAATTAGTAGAAAAACAAGACTAGCGCATTACAATGGTTTCGCCTCAAAGCTGAGAAAATGACTGTTTGTTCTTGAAGTCACGGTTTGTGTCGTGAATTTCCTCTACGGCAGAGAAAATTTCCAGCCAACCTATGGATGAAGACAAGAGAGGCTCCTCACGCGCCTCCAGTGCGCAGTTAGCCTGCACGCCTGACCCGGGAGAGGGCGAGCAGGGGAAACCAACTGACCAGCTCATTTTTATTTATTTAGATTTGGTTGCCAGCTTGGTTTTAGGAGATGTCGATTAGTAAGGGGAGCCATGAAGTGCAGTGAATGGCGAGGTCGGTGTGAGCGGTTATCTGAGGATACAGGAGGCATGTCCAGTGACAGCCACACTGGCAGGTGAGCATTGCTGGGTGCCGCCCACGGCTCTCGGGGGCTCCATCCCGTATCTCAGCGCACCGGGAGCTAAAGCCCATTATGTAAAGAGACATTTGGTCACAGAAGCACGAAGCACGTACAAACCTCTGGAACCAAACACCGCAGTCCTTCAGTTCACACTCTGTTTACAAGGAAATAGTTCTGGTCACACTGTGCGATTCACAGTCAGCCAGGTCTAGCAGGGAAGATTCTTAGTGGCCAGTCACGGGGTCACTAAACACCTTCTCCGTAACTCCTGATTTAGAAAAACAAACGATCCGGGCAGCAGAGAAAGCGCACTGAACCACTCTTCTCTTGGAGGTCGCAGGTAGAATTCCTGACGATCCCGGAGCAGCACCTGCCGGGGCAAGCTGTGTGCAGCCACGTAGCCCAGAGAGCGCCTTTGTCTGCTCCTTGGTCCCAGGTGTGCTCTGCCCCGAGCTCCCCAGGAAACAGTCCCACCTTGTCTTCTAGAACAGCAACTGCTAAGCCACCTCTCTCGACCCGACCCAACAACGAGAACAAATCCTCTTCCTGCTGTTTCCCCTACAGACCCGGACAATGGAAAGGCGGCACAAGGGCAGAGTCAATCCTGTAAGTTCTCGTGTGTGTGTGTGTGTGTGTGTGTGATCCCCATTTCACCCCTGTCAACAGGGCAGCAAGCCAAAAAAATTAAAAAATAAAAAAATAAATGCTCTCTCAACGCTGGCTTATCCCGGAGCAGACACGAGCGAACTTTCGGATGCTACTGACCTGCTCATCGTTGGGCAAGGACCTTGCCGAGCTGTCGGCCGGCGAGTCCCCGCAAGGCCACAGCACGTGTCCCCCGGGGAGGGGCGGCCTCCCAGCTCGTCGGCTGCGGCCGTGAGCCGCCTGAGCCTGCCAGCCTTCAGCCGGAGGTCGCTTCTGCTGGGTTTCAGCCCCGGCAGCAGTTTTCATCCGTGGGTCGCATTACAGTGAAATCCAACCCTTTCTTGCTTCGGGGAGATGCAGAGGTTGGGGGTGCACAGGGGAGGGTGACCCTCGGAGGCAGCTCCAGATGGCCGCGGCTCAGCCCCAGCCCGCCGAGCATCAGAAAAGCTCAGGGGCAGGTGCAGCTGGCAGGCTGCGCGTCCCGCGGCTCTCCCCACCGAAGCACGGGGAAGGTGTTGATAAAACAGAGACGGGGATTCACAGACAGATCCGGTAGCGGGGAAGGGCATGCAGGAGTACAAACACTAGCTGGTCCTACGCAGCCATGTTGTGTCCACCTGACACGGTGAAAGATGCAGTCTGACAACGCTCATCACGGCCAAGTGCGGTGGAGCTGTCCCGGTCTCTGTGCACTCTCCACGGCGAGAGGCCTGGCAGATGGGCGGGCCATTTCAGAAAGCAAGAGCGCCATCCTCCAGAACAAGAACCCCGGGGAGGGGCCGCCGGCTCGCCTAGGGATCTGCCTGCAGCCATGATGTTCGAACAAAGACCCCCGCCCCCGCTTGGCCCCTGCTCCTGCAGAGTCTCCCATAGGAGCCCAGGGAAGGAGGGAAGAATCGGTCGGCCAGGAAGTGGCCAGGGCTGAGGGGGCGGTGGTGCCTAGGGCTCCCGGATGTCATCTAATTTCGTGCGTCCTGGCCACTTTGCAGATGGGGAGGCCAAGATGAAGACACTGGTGCAGAAAGTTCCAGAACGGGGCGGGGGGTGAGCAGAAGCTGAGCGAGGGGTCTCCGCTCCTCTGCTCTCCAACGCGCTGCCTCTTGGTACCTCAACATCAGGGGCCGTCATGCAGCCGGTGAAGCTGACGATCCGAAGACAGAGGAGCACGAGAAATACTCATACTCATCCCATCACGTCAACCTTGAGTAGAGATGGGCCTTGGGAGAACACAGCACACTGACTGACAGCACGTGAAAACACGCCACATGCGAAAACATGCTACACATGAAAACACACCACACGCGGAAACATGCTACACATGAAAACACGCCACATGCGAAAACATGCTACACATGAAACACACAACACAGGAAACATGCTACATGTGAAAACACACCACATACGGAAACATACATGTGAAAGCACACCACACGTGAAAACATGCCACATGTGAAAACACACTGCATCAAACAGCTTATTCCAGGTTCATAGATTATGTATGATTAACATGCTTTGGGAAAAAAAAAGTTCCCAATGAATACAGACAGTGTGTGTGGGCAGGCTCAGGAAAAATGTGTGTACAGCAAAATGACGCATGGATTTCCAAAACATTTTGCCAAAATAAATGCTCTAATTCACTGTTTCCTCGAATTTCACAAAGTGCCACAGTATATGGAGTCCATTGTTTTTGTTTGTAAAAACTGTTGGCCCCTGCTCTCTCTCCGCCCCCATTCCTCCTCTCTCCCTCCCAACTCCTCTCTCTCCACCCCAGCTCCTCTCTCTCTCTCTCTCTCTCCCTCCCCCTCCCCCATTTAGAAACAGCACCGCAGTGCTACAGGAACGCACTCCTCCCTAAGCTCAGTCCCTCTTCCGAAGTGCGGCTCCCACTGCTCACCGCTCTGTAAATATTTAACCCCTACTCTGTGCTGAGCGAAACCCCGGGGACGTCGCTTGTGGAGACAGGCGGGCACAGCTCGAGTGCGGGACAGACTCCTCCAACAGACGCCGGCCCTGCTCCCCCGTCGGGGTCACACCGAGGGCTTGGGCAGGGCAACCACAAAGCTGATCTGGTCTTCCTTCTGGGGAAAAACGACCATGATCACAGAAAACAGGCACTTCCTTCAACTGCCCCCCACTAACAGAAAGTGGTGCAGCTGGCAGATACGGAGACAGAAGAGCCGGTCCCCTGTGACCCCCAGGAGGGGCGGTGGCTCTCGGCAGCGGGTTAGGACGCTTGGACACAGCAGCCAGGGACAGAAGTCTATAGTTGAGGGAGCACTGAGCAGACAAGACAGTGTGAGTAAGCAGGCTGATGGCCGTGTTGTGAGTCTGGTAAGGAGCGGTGGACGTGCCCACTGCGGATGGCAGACGCTGCCACTACTGGCTAGAATGGGGGCCCCAGGAGGCCACACGGGTTTTCTTGTGCCGTGGACTCGGAGGTTTCTTCTGGAAACCCTTTTCTCCACGTCCTGTCGTTTCAGTGTCGCTCGCTGTCTCTAGTGCATCTTCTACCGAGAACGGTGCTACAGGAGACGTGCGGTGAGGGACACATGACCGCACCGCATGGTTAGACGTGGGGTCACGGCTCTACTCGTCATCAGGTGCCTGGTTTTTGGCAGGTATTCAAGATGTCTGGCTCAGCATCTTGGCTCACGTAAAAGATGTTGCATGACTGGGGCCGGCGCTGTGGCTCAGCGGGTGAAGCTACCGCCTGCAGTGCCGGCATCCCATATGGGCGCCGGTTCAAGTCCTGCCTGCTCCACTTCTGATCCAGCTCTCTACTGTGGCCTGGGAAAGTGGTGGAAGATGGCCCAAGTCCTCAGCTCCCTGCACCTGCACGGGACACCTGGAAGAAGCTCCTGGCTTCGGATTGGCACAGCTCTGGCCTTTGTGGCCATTTGGGGAGTGAACCAGTGGATGGGAGACCTCTCTCTCTCTCTCTCTCTCTCTCTGCCTCTCTGTAACTCTTGAGTTTTAAAAAAATAAATAAACCTTAAGCCCCACCCTGCCCTGCTTATCACGGTGCTCCCTCTCCAACCAGGCCCAGAGCAGCTGGTCCTCCCCGGGGACCTGTGCGCTGTCCCTTCTGGCTCTCTTCTCCTTCCTCTGCCTGCATGAGGTCAGACCCAGGCCCTGGATCTCTGCTTGGTCTGCGCACAGGCTGGGCAGTGCCCACTCGCTCACTGCCACGGGTGCACACAGCAGGTGCTCATCAAAAGTTTCCTGACCTCTCTGCATGCCAGGAAGGGGCTCATCTACAACTCTGCCCTTCAGTGCTGGCACCTGGCATGGCCCGGGGGTGCAGAGCCTTCCTGGGAAGAAGAGACGAGAACCAGGCCACCAGCCCCCTTCTGAGAACGGCCTCGCTGCGGCCCCGTCGCCCACAGTGCGGCCCCAGAAACAGCTGCGTCCACACAACAGCTGTGGGGCTCAAGGCAGGGCAAAGTTTACACTGGGTCAACTAATATTCTGGGGCTTTCCAGCTCATTCGAGTCTCTGAGGCCTTAGTCATACACACGGGCCGGGAATGCACAGCGGGAATGTGCTGGGGGAGGGGAGGAGCCCCAGGGCAGGCGGGGGGGGGGTTCGCCTTGAGCTGCACGACACCCACCCCCACAGTGTGCACCCAGCTCCAGGCCCCCAGCGCGCTCTCCCCCCACTCCTGCGCTCCGCCAGGACACGGAGAGATGGCGGCACGGACCTTGGAGGCACTGCTGATCGGCTCAGTGAAGGCGAGTACGGGGCGTGCATCGACCCCTGCCTGCCCCCAGCAGGACCCCCAAGTCAACGCCAGTCGCTGCGACTGTGTTTTGAAATTAAGTTAGAGGTTCGGGCCCAATTCTACCAACTGTGAGTTCTGGCGTTCTCGTGTTACCCTGCGGGCATCGGAGAACGGCCAGGCTGAGTCAGCCAGCCAGGCTGCCGCGTCTAGATCTTGCTGACTTAGCTCTGGGTCAGAAGTGAGGGAAGCCAGAGTGACAGCCGGAACGCCTGCGGCTAGCGGGAGATGGGCCGGGAGGCAGAGGTGCACGGGCGGGAGGAAGCCTGAGCGTCCCCTCCACCCGGGACTGTGCCTGCCAGTGGAGGCGCCCGGGCCTCTGCACGCCGCCCGGCGTACAGCCCAGAAAAAGAGCTCCTTCCCCCCATTATGTAAAAATCCACACATCATGAAGAAATACGGTAAAAAGGCTGGAGAGAAACAGCAGAGCTGCAGAATGGTCATAAAACAATTAGTGGCACAGCGAGAGGGAATCCTTGGGGCCGGCACTGTGGCGTAGCAAAAAGGCCGCCGCCTGCAGTACAGGCATCCCATGTGGGTGCTGGTTCAAGTCCCAGCTGCTCCACTTCTGATCAGCGCTCTGCTATGGCCTGGGAAAGCAGTGGAAAATGGAAGATGGGAGACAGCCCAAGTGCTTGGGCGCCTGCACCCATGTGGGAGACCTAGAAGAAGCTCCTGGCTCCTGGCTTTGGATCGGCACAGCTCTGTCGGTTGCAGCCATCTGGGGAGTGAACCAGCGGATGGAAGACCTCTCTCTCGGTCTCTCTCTCTCTCTGTAACTCTTTCAAATAAATTTAAAAGAAATTTTTAAAAAAGAAACAAAACAGGAGGAAAATTGGAAAATCCATAAATACGTGGAAATGGAAGGATACATTCCTGAAAAACCAATTTCAGGGTTTAAGAAGGAATCAAAGGAAAATCAGGAAGTATCCTAAGACAAATAAAACCGGACACACAACACGACCGACTCATGGAACACAGCGAAAGCAGCTCCTCGGGGAAGCTTTCAGTACTCAGTGCCTACATTAAGAAACGATGGGGGGCCGGTGCCGCGGCTCACTAGGCTAATCCTCCACCTGAAGCGCCAGCACACCGGGTTCTAGTCCCGGTCGGGGCGCCGGATTCTGTCCCGGTTGCCCCTCTTCCAGGCCAGCTCTCTGCTGTGGCCAGGGAGTGCAGTGGAGGATGGCCCAAGTCCTTGGGCCCTGCACCCCATGGGAGACCAGGAGAAGCACCTGGCTCCTGCCATCAGATCAGCGCAGTGCGCCGGCCGTGGCAGCCATTGGAGGGTGAACCAACGGCAAAGGAAGACCTTTCTCTCTGTCTCTCTCTCTCACTGTCAAAAAAAAAAAAAAAAAAAAAAAAAAAAAAGAAACAAGAAACAATGGGGGCTGGTGCTGTGGAGCAGCAGGTTAAACATCCCCCTGCAGGCCGGCATCCTATATGGGCGCCGGTTCGAGTCCCGGCTGCTCCACTTCCAATCCAGCTCTCTGCTGTGGTCTGGGAAAGCAGTGGAAGATGGCCCAAGTGCTTGGGCCCTACACCCACATGGGAGACCCAGAAGCAGCTCCTGGCTCGGATCAGCACAGCTCTGGCCAATGCAGCCATTTGGGACTGAACCAGTGGATGGAAGACTTCTCTCTTCTCTTCCTCTCTCTGTCTGTCACTCTGCCTCTCAAGCAAATAAATAAATCTTAAAAAAAAGAAGCAATAAAGATTTCAAATAAACAACCTAACTTTATAGCTCAATAATAGAAAAAGGACAAACTAAGCTCAAAATTATCAGAAACAAAGAAATAATAAAGATTAGAGCATTGCTGGCGCCGTGGCTCACTAGGCTAATCCTCCGCCTTGCAGCGCTGGCACACCGGGTTCTAGTCCCGGTTGGGGCGCCAGATTCTGTCCCAGTTGCTCCTCTTCCAGGCCAGCTCTCTGCTGTGGCCAGCAAGTGCAGTGGAGGATGGCCCAAGTGCTTGGGCCCTGCACCCCAGGGGAGACCAGGATAAGTACCTGGCTCCTGCCATTGGATCAGCGTGGTGTGCTGGCCACAGCGTGCCGGCCGTGGTGGCCATTGGAGGGTGAACCAACGGCAAAGGAAGACCTTTCTCTCTGTCTCTCTCTCTCTCTCACTGTCCACTCTGCCTGTCAAAAAAAAAAAAAAAAAAAAGATAGAGCATAAACAAATGAAACTGAGACTAGAAAGACAATAGAAAAGATCAATGAGGCTAAGAGTTGGTTTTTTTTAAAATATAGATAAAATTGATAAAACTTTAGCCAGACTTACCAGGAAAAAAAAAAAAAGAGAGAGATGACTCAATTAATAGAATCAGACGTGGAAGAGAGGCCGTGACAGCTGAGGCCACGAGGGGTTTAAGTGACGGCTGTGAAGAGTCACACACCAACAAGTTGACAGCCTAGAAGAACAGACACATCCTGGAAGCATCCCACCTGCCGACACCGAATCCTCAAGCAACAGAAAATCTGAACAGATCGGCACCAACGAGGGAGAGGGAAGAAGCATCAGACATCTCCTAGCAGAGGAAGCTCGGGACCGATGGCTTCCCAGGTGCACGTGACCAAACATTTAAACCAGGACTAACCCCAGTCCAAACTCTCACACAGCTGAAGACAACGGAACACCAGCAAACTCATCTCACACGGCCAGCATCGTCCTCCCCACAGAGCTGACACAGACCTACAAGGCGGGAAAATTGCAGGTCAGCATCTCTGGCAAATTCAGGTGAAAAAACCCTCAGCAACTCTAGCCAACCAGATTTAGCAGCACATGGAAAGGGCGCCACGCCACACCCGAGTGGAACGCGTTCCCGCGATGCAGCCAGGAACATAAACTCAACGTGCCGCAAGAACACAACGGAAGATACAAATCACGGGGTCATCTGACGGATCTGGAAAAAGCTTTCGACAAAATTCAAAATCCTTTCATGATAAAAATCATCTCAGCACTTCAGGCGCAGAAGGAATGCACCACGCAACACTCAAGTCCATATACGAGAACCCCACACCTGTCATCACCTTCGCGCTGAAAAGCGGAAGGCTTCTCTTCTGGGACCAGGAAGGATCAGGAGGCAGGCAGGGCACATCCTCACCACTTCCATGCAGCAGAGCGGAAGTCCTCGCCGGGGCGGGAGAGGCACCGAGTGAGAAATGCAGAAGTGACGCCGTCTCTGTCTGCAGATAACATAATCCTGTATAAAGAAACCCTTAGCGAATCCACCAAAACACTGTCAGAACTAATAACGAACTTAGCAAAGTTGTAGAATACGAAATTGACACACAAAAATCACACAAAAATTTCTACACCCAACAGTGAAGAACTGTATGAAGAAGAACCACATCCAACTAAAAAGCTCTGTGCAGAAAAGGAAACGACCATCATACGAAAAGGCGGCCTATGAACGGGGGAAGGTGTTTGCAAAGCACATATCTGATGAGGCTTAGTATTCAAAATGTATAAAGAACTCATACATCTCAATGGCTAATAATAGTAGCCCAATTAGAAATGGGTGATGCACCTGAAGAAACTTTTAAAAAAATTTCAAAGTTATGATTGAGAAGCAGACACACACACACACACACACACACACACACACAGGAAGAGACGGAGATGGAGACGGAGACAGAGAGAGAGACAGAGAGAGAGAGAAGAGAGAGAGCCCATCGGATGGTTCACTCTGCAAATGTCTGCAATGGCGGGGGTAAGGGGCGACGTTGGGAGCCAGGAACTCAATCCAGGTCTCTCCCGTCCCTGAGCCGTCGGAGCTGCCCCCAGGGACTGCACTGTGATGAAAACAGGATCAGGAGCAGGAACTGAGGACGGAAGCCAGGCACTCCACCATGGGATGTGGGTATCCCAAGTGATGCCCTAACTTCTGTGCCAAACGCCCATTCCCTGAAGAGAGATTTTTCTCAAGACGCACAAATGGCCGAGGAGAGCTAAAAGAGGCTTGGCATCATGGATGGGTGGGATGAGCCTGCACCTCACACCTGTTAGGGTGGCATTGGCAGAGGTAAGAGGTCCCCAGGGTCGGCCTCAAAAATGAAAAACTGAACAGCCGTGCGATTCGGCAACTGCACTGCTGCACACACACTCTAGGGAGATGAAATCAGCGTGTGAAAGAGCTGCCTGCACCCACGTGGTCACCTGCACCCACGCGGTCACCACAGCGTTCCTCACAACAGCCAACGTGCAGGGAAAAGCTGTGTCTGGGGCGGCTGAGTAGGTTAAACAAACAGATGGCACAGATACGCGATGGGAAACTGCAGCCTGAAAAAGGGCCGTCCCGTCATCTGTGACAACGTGGGTGTCACGTGACGTGGAACCAGCCAGGCACAGAAAGACAGATGCTGCACGATCCACCAACAGCCAGCTCAGAGAAGGGAGGGGGCCGGCGCCGCGGCTCACCAGGCTAATCCTCCCCCTGCGGAGCCGGCACCCCGGGTTCTAGTCCCAGTTGGGGCGCCGGATTCTGTCCCGGTTGCTCCTTTTCTAGTCCAGCTCTCTGCTGTGGCCTGGGAGGGCAGTGGAGGAAGGCCCGGGTCCTTGGGCTCTGCACCCTCATGGGAGACCAAGAGGGGGCGCCTGGCTCCTGGCTCCTGGCTCCTGGCTTCGGATCTGCGTAGCGCGCTGGCCATAGCAGCCATTTGGGGGATGAACCAAAGGAAGGAAGACATTTCTCTCTGTCTCTGTCTCTCACTGTCTAACTGCCTATCAAAAAAAAAAATAATAATAAAAAAAGAAGCAGAGGGTAAGTGTGGTGACTGGGGGCGGGGTGTGGAGGTAGTGGAGAGATGTTGGTCCAAGGGTAGGAACAGCAAGTTCTAAGATGCACAGGTTCTGGGGAGGTGATGCCCAGTAAGGTGACTGTACCAAATAATACTGCATCCTAACTCTGTTGAAAGCAGATCCTCACTGTTCACACACACACACACACACACACACACCTCTGGAGGTAAGGGATGTGTTAACAGACTTGATTGTGGGACCATTTCACAGTGTATAGATATATCGAATCATCGTGCTGTACATCTTAAGAACACTCTGTGTCACATATACCCCCAAAAGGCTGGGAAAAAATGCCACTCTGAGAGATGGGTTGCGGTTTGAATGAGTGGCCTTTGAGCTTACTTTGGTTAGTAGGTCTTGTTAAAGGATCTTGTTTAAGAATGTGGGGAATACCCAACAGCATTCCTAAGAGGTCAGCTGTACAGCTAATGTAGTTTTAAATCCTGGAGGCCTCGTTTGGAATTAATTGTCTGGTTAATCGCCATAAAGATCCTCCACGGGAGATGACTGTGATAAAAACTGGATGTAACCAGTTGCCTGACAAGCAATTTGACACTGTCTGTGGGCAAACGTGCTGGGACCC
Organism: Oryctolagus cuniculus; assembly: GCF_051225735.1. Classification (NCBI taxonomy): domain Eukaryota; kingdom Metazoa; phylum Chordata; class Mammalia; order Lagomorpha; family Leporidae; genus Oryctolagus; species Oryctolagus cuniculus. Next base: position 10,224,293 of record NC_142878.1, on the reverse strand, counting down.
TCCGCCGTCTCCCGTCACGGGAAAGAGTGGCACGGCCACGGAGGGAAAGTCACCGAAACAGGAGCTGCCAATGAATGGTTTTGTGGGTTGGGGAAGGCACATGGAGGCTGATACAGTCAGATCCGTTCCTTACAGAATACACTAGAAGATTCCAAATGGATCAGCGTTCGTTCTGAACGTATAAAGTGAAACTACAGGGGCCGGAGCTGTGGGGTAACAGGTAAAGACGCCACCTGCGACACAGGCATCCCATGCTGGTGCCAGTTACAGTCCTGGTTGCTCTACTTCCGATCCAGCTCCCCGCTGATGGCCTGGGCAAGCAGTAGAAGAAACAAGTGCTTGGGCCCCTGCACCCATGTAGGACATGGACGAAGCTCCAGACTCCTGGCTTTGGCTCTGCCCAGCCCTGGCCAAGCATTGGGGAGACCTCTCTCTCTCTCTCTCTCTCTCTCTCTCTCTCTCTGTAACTCTGCCTTTCAAATAAACAAATCTTTCTTAAAAATGAAACTACACAGGCTGGCGCTGTGGCTCAATAGGCTAATCCTCTGCCTGCGGCGTACCCCGGGTTCTAGTCCCGGTCGGGGCGCCGGATTCTGTCCTGGTTGCCCCTCTTCCAGGCCAGCCCTCTGCTATGGCCCGGGAGTGCAGTGGAGGATGGCTCAAGTGCTTGGGCCCTGCACCCCATGGGAGACCAGGAGAAGCACCTGGCTCCTGCCTTCGGATCAGCGTGATGCGCCGGCCGTGGCAACCATTGGAGGGTGAACCAACGGCAAAGGAAGACCTTTCTTTCTGTCTCTCTCTCACTGTCCTCGCTGCCTGTCAAAAAAAAAAAAAAAAATGAAACTACACAAGCATTTGAGGAAAATTAGGCTGAATTTCTTTTCAGCCTAAAGGCGTGTAAGCCTCTTAACCTAGGACACAATTCTCTTAACTGTTACTCAGACCTACTGGCAACAGGAGATTGGTCCATTTGACCATACTTAAAAGAAAACAGCATTATTGAGATCTAATTCATAAATTACAGAACTCACTGTTTCACAATGCACACTTCGCTGGGTTTCAGTTTATCTGCAGAGTTGTATCACCATCGCCACTCTTAATCTTAAAACACATCATCACACCACAGATGCCCTGTACCAACGAGCAGTCACGCCCTGACAGCCAGGGATCCACTCTCTGCCCCTACAGATTTGCCTACCTGGACGCTGCACGTGAACGGAATCATACAACACGTGGCACTGTATACAACATGTGACCAGCTCTCTGCACTTAGCATGCTTTCCAATTCCAACCAGGCAGAAGCGTGCAGCATTAAAACATTCTGTAATATTGCCAGATAATAGTCCATTGCATGGATATACTGTTTATCTTGTTTTTTCCACTTTTTGGCTATTATGAATATTTGAGAGCATATTTTCTTTTTTTTTAAGGTTTATTTATTTATTTGAGAGGCAGAGTTACAAACAGAGAGAGGGAGAGACAGAGAAAGAGCTTCCAGCCACTGGTTCAATCCCCAAATGGCTGCAGTGGCTGGAGCTGAGCCAATCCGAAGCCAGGAGCTTCCCCTGGGTCTCCCATGCAGGAGCAGGGGCCCAGTAGAGAGATATATTGGAAGCGGAGCAGCAGGGACTCGAATTGGCGCCCACATGGGATGCTGGCACTACCCGCTATGCCACAGTGCCGGCCCCAAGCATATATTTTCAATTATCTTGGGTACGTACCCACGAGTATTGCTGGTCCATGGTAACACCGTGTTTAAAATTTTGAGGAAAAAACTGCCAAACTCTTTTCCAAAATGGCTGCACCGTCTTACCCTCCCACCGTGATGTGGAGGGGTTCAATCTCTGCCCGTCCTCACCCCATCATTTTTATCTCATGCGTTCTAGTGGGTGTGAAGCCATATCTTATCGTGGTCTGCATTTGCATTTCCCCTAATAACAAACGCTGCTGAACACCATCTGATGCGCTTCCTGGAGAATTTTATACCTTCCTTGGGCAAATGTCTACTCAAAGCCTCTGCTCACTTTTGGACTGGGTTATTTATTTATTTTTGCTGAATTGTGAGGGTTCTTTATCTAACCTGGATGTAAGTCCTTCACAGGATATGTGATTTTCAAATACTTTCCAATATTTATAGGCTTTCTTTTCACTTTCTTGACGATGGCTTTTCAATCACATTTTTTTTAAAAGATGTCTTTGTTTATTTGAAAGGCACAGAGATAGAGTGAGAACAAGAGAGAGACAGAGCGAGAGTGAGAGCGAGCGAGAGCGAGAGCGAGAGAGAGAAAGTTCTTTTTTCCATGTGTTTACTCCCCAATGGCAGCACTGGCTGGAGCTGGATCGGGCCAGAGACTCCATTCAGGTCTCCCACGTGGGTGGCAGAGGCCCAGACACTTGGGCCATCTTCTGCCGCTTTCCCAGGTGCCTTGACGGGGAGCTGGATTGGAAGTGGGGCAGCTGGGACTGGAAGCAGCACTCACAGGAGATGCTGACGTTGTAGGGGGCAGTAGCTTAGCTGGCTGCACCACAATCACCAAACACTTTAAGTGATGAAATACTACTTATCTATTTTTCTTTTTGCAGTTTGTGTTTCTGTTGTCATGCCTAATCTAATCTAAGGGCATGAAGATTGAATCCTGTTTTTCTCTGGCACTGTTTTAACTATGGTGCCTACATCTGGTTCTGTGATTCTTTCTGATTAACTTTCGGGTGCTGTGTAGACGAGGGCCCAGCCTCACTGATTAACTTTTGGGTGCTGTGTAGACGAGGGCTCAGCCCCACTCTTTCACAAGTGCTGTCCCATGTCCCAGCACCATCTGCTGAAGACCACAGTCTTCTCACGGAATCGTCTTGACCAGACACGCACGGGCTTCTTTCTGGGCTGTTCTCTCCTGTCGATCCATATGTCTGTCCTAACACCAGGACCACACCAGGACCACACTGCAGGACACCTGGAAACCGGGCACCGCGCGCCCTTCACCTCTGCGCCTCTATTCAAAGACGGTTTTAGCTATTCTGGATCTCGCATTTCCTTCCGAATCTTAAGCTTAGCTTAACAATTTGTGAGAAAATTTCAGACGAGATTTTGATACAGATTGCATTAAATGTGTAGTTCAACTGGGAGAGAACTGCCATGGAAATCCAAGAATACAGGACAGCTTCCTGTTTGCTTTGCCTGTAATTTCTTTCAACAATATCTCGTAGTTTTCAACATACAGTCCTTGTCCTTCTTTTGCTGCATTTATACCCAAAGACTGTTTCAGTCTTTTTGATACTACTATAAATATAATTCCCTTTTAATTCCATTTTCAGATCACTCACTGAGAATATGAATAACCACAACCGATTTCAATATTTTTCTCCTGAAGCAATCAAATTGCTTTTTGTGGATTCCTTGGGATATTGTAAACATAACATCAGCCATCTACAAACAGTACTCTCCAGGATGTGCTGTGAAGCCCAGAGCAGCCCCCGCCACCTCGGCCCCGGCACACTCCACCCCTGCTCCCCCGGGCCTGTGTGCAGGGTCTGCCCAGTGGGATGCTGGAGGCTCCACTGAGGGCAAACGAGGACCCTGAGCCAGGCCCCCCAGGTGCAGCCAGGGCACAGCACTGGGATATGGGACGCCGGCACCACAAGCGGCAGCCACAACACCCGTCCGTCAGTTTTTCTCTACGAACCCAGCTACAGTTCCATGTTTCATTGGTTTTCAAGTGCTTTCTGCAGATGAAGGACATTAGTGCTTTGCCAGACACACATAATTCACACTGAAAATAATTTTGGGGTGTGGGGCACTGCTGTGGCTCTGTGGGTTGAGCTGCCCTCAGGACGCCTGCATTCCATATTAGAGGCCAGCTCTGAGTCCCAGCTCCTCTGCTTCTGCTCCAGTTCCCTGTTAATGTGCCTGGGAGGGAGGCCGGTGCTGTGGCGCAACAGGTTAAAGTCCTGGCCTGAAGCGCCGGCATCCCATATGGGCACCGGTCCTAGTCCCAGTTGCTCCTCTTCTGATCCAGCTCTCTGCTATGGCCTGGGAAAGCAGTGTAGGATGGCCCAAGTCCTTGGGCCCTGCAACCCCGTGGGAGACCTGGAAGAAGCTCCTGGCTCCTGGTTTCAGATCGGTGCACCTCTGGCTGTTGCAGCCATTTGGGGAGTGAACCAGGGGATGGAAGACCTCTCTTTTTGTCTCTACCTCTCTCTGTAACTCTTTCAAATAAAGAAAATAAATCTTAAAAAAAAAAAAAAAAAAAAAAAAAAAGACTAGGCCTCCTGGAATGTGCCTGGGAGGAAGTAGATGCTGGCCCAAGTGCTCCGGTCCCTGCTGCCCTGGGGGAGACCTGGACGGAGTTCCAGACTCCTGGCTGGGGCCTGGCCCAGCCCTGGCTGCTGCAGCCATTTGGGCAGTAAGGAAGCAGACGGGAGATCTGTCTCCCTGTGTCTCCCTCTCTCTCTCTCTATCACTCTGCCTTTCAAACAAATAAACGTAAAAAAGTAATTTCCGCCTGCTTGGGGTTGTGTGCACTGGAGAGAGCTGCTGGGCGCAGCTTCCCTCCACAGTCTCCTTTCTGCTGCTTAGAGACCAGAGGCCGCCCTCAGCCCACAGCTGCTAACTTCATCATCTTCCCCGGTGTCTGCTGATGTGAATGCTCCTGTTTAAAGACTTAGTCCACCTGGCACTGACCTTGGTGCGGCGAGACAATGCAACACGCAGTTCCTGAGTCCACCACGCTACTTCTCTGGACCAGCACGGCACTCAGGAGCAAACACGAGCAATGTGCAAGCTGGCCTGTCTCTGCTCCGGGGCCTCCCTGGACACGCTGGCCTGTCTCTGCTCGGAGGCTCCCTGGACATGCCGGCCTGTCTCTGCTCGGGGGCCTCCCTGGACGTGCCGGCCTGTCTCTGCTCGGGGGCCTCCCTGGACGTGCCGGCCTGTCTCTGCTCGGGATCCTCCCTGGACGAGCTGGCCTGTCTCTGCTCGGGGGCCTCCCTGGACAGGCCGGCCTGTCTCTGCTCGGGGGCCTCCCTGGACGTGCCGGCCTGTCTCTGCTCGGGGGCCTCCCTGGACGTGCCGGCCTGTCTCTGCTCGGGATCCTCCCTGGACGAGCTGGCCTGTCTCTGCTCGGGGGCCTCCCTGGACAGGCCGGCCTGTCTCTGCTCGGGGTCCTCCCTTGATGTGCCGGCCTGTCTCTGCTCGGGGGCCTCCCTGGACGAGCTGGCCTGTCTCTGCTCGGGGTCCTCCCTGGACGTGCCGGCCTCTCTCTGCTCGGGGGCCTCCCTGGACGTGCAGGCCTGTCTCTGCTCGGGATCCTCCCTGGAGCACAGTCCCCACCCAGGCGGTGGCACTGTCATCGTGCCCCCCCAACCCACCCCTCTCCACTTAAATTTTCCTGGCTATTCTTGTAGGCTTATTTTTGTAGATAAAACTTCTTCTTCCTGTTTGTGTGTCTACTGCCACTGCACTGACCTCTGGAATCAGCTTGTGCAGAACTGACACTAACAAGAAAACTGACACTGACACTGCTGTGTCTCCCCACACACGAAGGTAGATCCTTATATTTCCGTAAATATCTTTTAAAGATCTCTTTATCTGAAAAGCAGAGGGACAGAGAGAAGAAGATACACCGAGAGATAGGGACAGAGAATGAGAGACAGAGAGAGGGAGAGAGAGAGAGAGAGAGAGAATGAGAGAGAGAATGAGAAAGGGAAAGAAAGAGAGAAAGAGAGATTTCACACACTGGTTCACTCCTCAAATGGCCAGAATGACCAGAGCTGGGCCAGGCTGAAGCCAGGAGCCAGGAACTCCATCCTGGTCTCCCACATGGATGCCAGGGCCAAGCACCTGGGCCATCCTCTGCTGCTTTTCCAGGCGCACTAGCAGGGAGCTGGATAGGAAGTGGAGCAGCCGAGACTCGAACCTATGCTCAGATACGGGACACTGGGCAGATATGGGACGGTGGTTTAACTTGCTGTACCCCAATGCCAGCCCCACGTTAAGCATTTTTAATGTCCAGAATTTAAAATGTTTTTTCAGGCAGTCTTTACATATGTGTTAATATCTCCCTAGATATTTTATATTTAATATATTCACATATAAATAAGGGAAAACACAGGACATTTTTCCTTCAGCCCCTCGAGCGTTCCAAGTTCTCCCTGCAGCTCTCTGCTCCCTGGGGGTTCCACGAGGCCTCTGCTTGTGTGCTAACAGCCGTGGGGTCCGGGGCCAGCACAGGATCGGTAAGGGACAGTGACAGAGCCCCTCAAATTGATAGCAAGAGGCATGCGGAGAGGGTTTACAAGGGCAGGGAAGAGCGGGCTTCGAAAGATCTGGGGGAAAATGGGATTAAAGTGCGAATCCATCTTATGTACACATGGTTTTGTCAAACTCTGCTTTATATCTTTGTCACACAAATGCTAAGAATGATAAACTAGTATAGTTTGCATGTTCTTTGATTATTTAAAAGTGCTGCGTGTGAGTGACATCGGCATCTTTTCATCTGATTACTGTGCATAGTCCTGGCCTACATCCCTGCTGAGCTATGGTCTTCTCGTGTTTCCCTTGTTGAACTCTTGAGTGGGGCATTAAGCCTTTGATGACCACGCGAATTAAAGATATATTATCTCAATAACTAAAGAGGGGGAAGGCAGTATTATTATATGCTTAAAATGCTATCTGCTGGGGCTGGCGCTGTGGCGCAGTAGGTTAACCCTCTGCCTGCAGTGCCGGCATCCCATATGGGCGCTGGTTCGAGTCCTGGCTGCTCCTCTTCCGATCCAGCTCTCTACTATGGCCTGGGAAAGCAGTGGAAGATGGCCCAAGTGCTTGGGCCCCTTCACCCATGTGGGAGATGGGATAGAAGCTCCTGACTCCTGTCTTCAGATCTGCCCAGCTCCAGCCATTACGGACATTCGGGGAGTGAACCAGTGCATATAAGACTTTTCTGTCTGTCTCTCCTTCTCACTATCTGTAACTCTACCTGTCAAATAAATCTTTTTTAAAAATGGTATCTGCTAATTACAAGAAAAAAATCTGAAATCCATGTATCGTTTTTTCATGACATACATTTTCCATGAACTTCTTGAAAAGCCCCTTAATAAGCAGCTCTCACACAGGCTAAAACATCGTGAGCCTCACTCATCACAGAGAAATGCATGTTAAAGCTATACTGAGCCTGGATAGCACTTGGAGCAGCAGTTAGGTCAACTGCCTCAGACACCCACACCCCACACTGCAGGGCCTGGGTTCGAGTCCCAGCGCTGCTTCCAATTTCAACTTCTTGTGAAACTGAGTGGCAGCCGACAACGATTCAAGTAATTGGGCCTCTGCCCCGACGTGGGAGACCCGGAATGAGTTTCTGGCTCCTGGCCTCAGCCTGTCCCCATCCCTGTTTGCGGAGTGAACCACTGGAGAGATTTCTCTCTCACTGTCTCTCCGTATAATAAGTAAATGCAAAAAAAGGTAAGAAGGCAAAGTGTAAAACACAGTGAAGCCAGGGCCGCGTGGCACCACCAGCAGCCCCCGCCGACTGCATCTCTCGATGGCATTGCTCCCCTGGGCTTTGAGTCTCCTGTTTCCCTGCAGCCGTCCTCCAGCAGAGACATACAACCCCTCACGTTCAGCGACACAGGCTGCCGCCGCCGACCTGCCTCGTGCCTGGGACTGCCGTGCACCTTCCACCCAAAATGCAGAGCACAGCACCGAGACGCACCGGCCTGGACTGGGGGCCTCTGCAGCCCCCACGGTCACACGTGGATAGATCTCACGCGTGCGTCTGAGAGGCACGCGTGCGCTCGGAAAGGCTCAAGCCAACGCCGCAAACTCATCCTTGGAAAAGATTACACTGATCGGAAGGGGAGTGGTCTCTCACACCCCTGTAACCACCGCAGAGCCCCACACGCAGGTGTCTGGTTGGCAGCGACCGGCAGCCTTCCGGGGAGCTGAGCACGGGGCTGGCTGAGCTGGGCCCTCGCCGTTCCATGGCTGCCACAGTCACGGCCATTTCTCCTGTCTGGAAAACCTCACTCGCAGAGCACAAACCTCTTCCTTTTAGTACAAACCCTGGCCGGACAACAATGGTTTTGTTTTTTTTTTTTTTAAAGAGTGCTATTCCGATTATTAAAGCAAGGATCTCCATGGTTTCTCAGTAACCACAAACATCCCAGGAATGCCCGCCTCTGCCGCCAAGGCCCGGGGCCTGGGAAACCTGACTCACGGCCTCTCTTCAGGATTTGTCTGCAACCTGCATTCAACGTACTCACCCTAGACAGCTGCAGGGTGGCTGGCGAACATGTGAAAGATACCTTCCCCCCGACCCCAGAACAGACGGTCACAACAGCCGACACTGGGGGCAGGGGGGAGTCTAAGCTCATTTTTATCTAAGAGGAAAAAAAAAAAGGAAGAGAAAATGGACATTGCCCATGGTCAAATTTAGGAACAGACGTTTCTGATGGCTTATCTTGGCAACTTCCTAAAGCTCCTGTTTATTTTCTTACGTTTGTAGATTTCATTACAGCGATAGCCACAAAGCTAGAAATGCATTGTTTTGTAGAAATTCCAGGGACAGGGAGAACAGGAACACTCCCTTGTTCAAAGGAGACACCGTTCCTGTAACCTCTCGGTGCTGGTATTACTTCCACCTACAGAGACTGGGGACTGCCCGAGGCGGAGCCCACGTCTGCACCCCAGGCCCTGGCTGCAGAATTCCTGCAGGGAGCCACACAGCTCTCCCGCCCCGCTCAGCGAGGGCGGAAAAGCAGGACCCACAGCAGAGCCGTCAGAGTCACAGGGACGGACAGGCAGCTACCTCGTCCCCGTCCTCCCAAGGGGGAGTTAATTCACTCTGTGCAGACTGCTGCTTGGCGGCTGGAAGTCTCTCCAACGTCTCATTTGTGCCACTCCAGAAAAGTACGTGCATGGTTCTAAGTCGCTTCTGCGTCACTCTGCGGAAACCTGGAGAAGCCAGAAGTGGAGGCTGAGAAGGGGCAGGGAGGCCGCCTCTGGGCCGGAGCACACCCCTGCCCACCCACTGTGAGCCCAGAGCCCCATGACTCTATGAGACAGAGCAGGTAGGGACCCTGCACCATGCCCTTGGCCCTGCCTCGCCAGGAATGTGCCAAATCCATGCTTCTTCCTCCAGACATGCAGGTGTTGCTATTTTGGGGGGGGGGGGGGGCACTGTATTCAAAAACTGTAATTAAAACAGGAATTCCACAGCTTTAATTAAGACAATGGAATTTTGATGATCTGGTTTTAGGCTGACCACCTTTCAGCCGTACACCTACTGGACAATTGGGACTGGCCACGTTTTAGATTCCAGGCTGTCAACAGATCAGAGCCAAATGAAATCAAAGACCCACCCAGTTTTTAAGCACCCCTCGTTTTTATTATACAATGATTATCACTTTTTACTAAGAGACACAGAATCCAGGGGAAGCTACAGTTTTCCCAACAAGGGAAGAGAAAAAACTTAGCAAGGGACTGCCTGGCACGCACGCATCTGCAGGGCTCGCGTGTGCAGACGGACTGGACCACGGCCGTGCTGCCGAGGACTAGGGGGAGGGAGGGGCAGGATGGGAGCCCTGTGCCTTCCAACCGCAAAGCCCCTATGCCTGGCACTGGCACTGTCGCTGGCACTCAGAGCTGCCTGCAAACTGAGCCCGAGAGATGCCCAGTGGTGCAGGCAGACGGGGGCAAGATCGCAGGCTGAGCCCAGGCTGCAGGCACCGGGACCTTGGAAATGCTTAAGCATATCCAAAAAGTGCCAGTGAGCCCCATGAGCACAGGAACAGAAGAGGAAGGCGAAACCAGGGTGCATGTGATGGAGGCATGGCGGGGCTGAAGGCTCCGGGCTGCCCAAGGCACATGCTGGAAACAGGAGGCCCCCATGGCCACCAGCCAGGACCTCAGGAGTGGGTGACTCTTGCGGTTTAGTCCCTCGCCAGCCTGCGCCAGGAAACAGAGGAGCTGTAACAGAGCTGCCCCAGGTGGGGCAATGAGGTGCCTGGGGGGCGACTCCACAGAGAAGACAGAAGCTGGGTGCTGTTCCCTTACTCTCCTGCCTGCAGGCTCCAGTAAGCTCACAGACAGCTACAAAACAAGAGCACCACGCATTCAGGCCCCACACGCACGCAGGGAAGGTCAGGTCAGCACCAGGAAGGACAGGGCAGGCTACAGATCAGCAGAGACCCGCTCCTCAGATTCACACACGCAGAAAAGTAAAACGGAGCTCCCTGTGTCTGCAGCCAGAGAGACGTCTCACTGGAGGCAGGTGGACAGGCAGGCCAGGAGCTGTGCCCTGTCTCACTACTGTAGCCCTTGGGGGAAGTGAGCAGCTGATGGTGACAGTGTCTGTGCAAGACAGAAGCTGGTCAGACTGACACTCACAGTTCTTGCTGTACCGTTTCATTATGGCTCCAGGGGAAAGCTACACACACAACCCCACCCACAAGGTGAGGGAGCTGTGGGCTCCCCTGGTTCATGGTCCAGCTTGATATCCTCGCCCTGGAAGCAAACAGCCAGTGCCTGAACAGCCCTAGGCAAAAACTCAGCTTTCCAGCCATTTGGAGAGTGAACCAGCAGATGGAAGACCTTTCTGTCCCTCCCTCTCTCTGTCTGTAACTCTATCTCTCAAATAAATAAATAAAAATTCTTTAAAAAAAAAAAAACTGAGCTCTCAGAAGTCACAGGGTATTAGCCAAGAAGTTGAAAAAGGGAGGAGCACATCTGGGAAAAAAAAAGTGGAAAATAAGGAGAGATGTAGAAAACAAATATAGAGCCAGGTCGGCGCTGTGGCATAGCGGGTAAAGCTGCTGCCTGCAGTGCTAGCTCCCATATGGGCACCAGTTTGAGACCCGGCTGCTCCTCTTCTGATCCAGCTCTCTGCTATGGCCTGCATCTTCTGGCCTGCAGAAGATGATGGCCTAAGTCCTTGGGCCCCTGCACCCATGTGGGAGACCCAGAAGAAGCTCCAGGATCCTGGCTTCCGATCTGTGTAGCTCTGGCTGTTGTGGCCAATTGGGGAGTGCACCAGTAGATGGAAGACCTCTCTCTCTGCCTCTCCTTCTCTCTGTGTAACTCTTTCAAATAAATAACTAAATCTTAAAAAAACAAACAAACAAACAAACAAGCATAGAGACAAGAAATAACAGAGAACACCAACATTCAGAGCTGGTCCTTTCAAAGGCTAATGAGATAGACAATCTTATGGAAGGCTGATCAACAGAAAAATGAGAGCGGGGAGAAGACACAGAATACACAGATTTACCTGGAGTAAGAAAACAAATAAGCTATACATCAGGGAATTAAAAATCACAAACTCCCCAGAGGAAACGGGGCTCCTTGGACCCAGGGTGGCTCCCGCGTCTGGAGCAGGAATGAGGAATGAGAACCTGAGTCTGGAAGCTCTCATCACAGCTGCAGCAGAAAGCAAGGGCATGACGCAGACTCCCGGGGTCACAGCAGGAGAGAGAGGAGCAGGCTCAGCACCAGGAACCCGCGAGGTCAAAACTCATGAGCTCAGAATGATACCAAGGAAAATCCCTCACGGGCCACCTTTGAAAGGTGCTGTGGACCTGAGTCATTTCCTGCAGAATGAGTAAGCAACTTACGGGAAAGAGCAAAGCACTTTTCCCGAGGTTCCCTTTGAAACTGACGGGAGAAAACCCCTCAGAGACAGGTTTCCGCTGGGAGAGAACGGAAACGCAGCCTTCAGGAGCCACCTCTCTGAACTGACTGAAATGGATCTAATGGACGATCGATTGAAAAATCAAGTGAAAAGTGGAAAAACGATGAAGGCCTTTATGGTGAATGATCACAGACAACACCTGAAGTCACAGAAGGAAATCACCCAGAAACACAACTGGACGTCCTCTGATTCCCGAAGTGGGGCAACAGGAAACACACAACACCATCTATGAGGATTCTCACCCAGACATCTGCCTGTATCTAATCAAGCCTCTGGATCTGAGAAACCCCCGAGAGGAACACCCGGGCCTCACACAGACCTCCCTGCCCAAATCCAGACAGTGGGAAGCCACAAAGCCCAAGTGATGCGGTTCTTGCAACAGTGAAATCGAAGGGAGAAGACAGCAAGGGAGAGAGACAGAAATCGAGAGACTCAGGGACTGTGTCGACCCCACGATGCAGGGGCTTTGGTTCAGCAAACCTGAGTAGAACAAACCAATGCAAAAAAAAAATTAAGAAGCAATCAAGGACATGTGAACACTGACTAGATATCATTAGGGAATTTTTAATTTAAAAAATGTATGCTACATGTATCGTGGTAGTGTGTGTGCAGCTTCTCAGAACGGAAGTCTGGAGTCAGGCTCCGAGGGACAGAGAGAAGGGACATCTTGGGTCAGGACTGGCCATGGTGGTGACCACCGAGGTCTGGCAGTGGGTACTGGGGAGCCTGCTAGAATATTCTCTCTGCCTTTGCAAGGTGCTCAAAATTCTCTTGCGACACTGGCATCTCATATCACATACGGGTTCTGAATCCCAGCTGCTCAGCCTCCAATCCAGCTCCCTGCTAATGTGCCGGGGAAGGCAGTGGAAGATGGCCCACGTCCTCAGGCTCCTGCATCCACACCAGAGACCCAGATGGAGTTCTCGGCTCCTAGCTTTGGCCTGGCCTAGCCTGGACCATCGGGGCTCTTGTGGCCATCTGGAGAGTGAACCAGCAGATGGAAAATCTCTTTCTCTTTCCTCTCTCTGTCACTCCTGTGTTTCAAATACGTAAACTAAATCGTTTTTAAAAAGACTCCTTGTAATGTAAAAACAAACAAGCAAAGGCCCCTCCAAGATACAAGAATGACATCTCAAACTTCTGCAGAGGCTCATGAAAAGCAAGACTGTGTTTTGAATCTGGGACTATGAAGCCGGTTTCTGCGGAAGACAGGACAACTGCAAGACCACGGACTGCTGGGCAGGGAGCGTCTACCCTGCTGCTGTCTATGACTTCTCTGTTAAAGATGCATAGCTTAAAAACGTTTTTAAAATCCTGAAGCTACCATACACTTTATGTTAAAACACTGGCAATTCCAAATTCAACGGATGACTATCTGGAAAAATGTGTTCCCAAAATTAATTCAAGAAGAAAGAGAAAATTTAAATAAACTATATCCTCTGAAGAATTATACCCATAAAGAAACATCAGGCCTAGATTTACAGGCAAAGTGCTGTGTGGAAAAATATGGTACAGGCAGCCGACCCTCAGTAACCACGGGAGACTGCTTTCAGGATCCCTCCTTGCCCATCAGACACCAAAACCCATGGGTGCTCAAATCTCCTGGCTAAAACAAGCAGTGTCTGCACAGAACCTGCACACATCCCCCCAGAGACTGACTCAGAAGTGACTTAAAAACACGCACACACTTCCCTGCCCCGTCACAGATTGGGACATTATAGAGAGACTTCCCGACCAGTCTGCGTGAAGTGATTAACTCCCCGATACGGGAATAGGGGCGGGACAGCCTGCCTGCCCTTCAAGCACACTGTATCTCTTTGTGGCTCTAGCAGTGCCCAGAGGTATGACTTAAAAGTCCCAAAATGTTAACACTGGCTACATCTGAGTGGTAGGGGCTCGCACTGGGCCCAGTGGTTACACGCTGGGGAAGACTCCGTGACCCGCATCAGAGTGTCTGGGTTTGATTCCCATCTCGGGCTCCTGACCAGCCTCCTGCCAATGTGCACCCGGGGAGGCAGTGGTGATGGCTCAAGTAGCAGCTTCTGGTCACTCAAGCGGGAGGCCTGGATTGAGATCCAGCTCCTGGTTTGGCCTGGCCCAACCCTGGCCATTTCAGGCACTTGGGGAGTGGAGCAGCAGACAGGAGTTCTCTGTCATTCTAAAATAAAATTTAAAACTGTCTCAGTGGTGGCTAGATCCTTGATTTCTCTTGCTTTTGCTCCTCACATTGCATCCATCGCCAGTCCTGTGGCTGCTGGCTTTTTGTCCACCTCCGGACCTGGACTGCACCTGGACTGGCCTTTTGACTTGTTTTGACCCATGGGGTGGGGTGGGCACAAGAAATGATACTGAGTAGGGGCTGGCACTGTGGTACAGCAGGTTAACACCCTGTCCTGAAGGGCCAGCATCCCATATGGGCGCCGGTTCAAGACCTGGCTGCTCTACTTCTGATCCAGCTCTCTGCTATGGCCTGGGAAAGTAATGGAAGATGGCCCAAGTCCTTGGGCCCCTGTACCCATGTGGGAGACCTGGAAGAAGCTCCTGGCTCCTGTCTTCGGACCAGCGCAGCTCCAGCCACTGCAGCCAGTTGGGGACTATCATATGGAAGACCTCTCTCTCTCTCTGTAGCTCTATCAAATAATTAAATAAATCTTAAAAAAATGATAGTGAGTAGAGGTGTTCTGGGCCTAAGCCTTAAGGAGGCCTGGGGGCTTCTGCCACTGAGCTCTAGGAATTTAAGCACGGGCTGTAAGAGGCGTGGGCTAGATGTGTGAGTGATGAGAAAACATGTGGAACTTTTTCCATAGGGAGAAGTGTCATGGCACCTGACGTCTGAGCGAAGCAAGAACTGCCCGGCTGAGCCATACCCAGTTGTTTTTTTGTTTTTGTTTTTTAAGATTTACTTATTTATTTGAAAGGCAAAGTAACAGAGAGAGTGAGAGGGAGAGAGGGAAAGACAGAGATCTCTCATCCGTTGGTTCACTCCCCAAATGGCCACAATGACTGGGGCTGGGCCAGAGTGAAGCCAGGACCCAGGAAGTCCATCCAGGTCTCCCACATGGGTTCAGGGACCCAAGCACTTGGGCCATCCTCTGCTGCCTTCCTAGATGCATTAGCAGGGAGCTGGATCAGAAGCAGTGCGGCCAGGACTTGAACTAGAGCACACAGAGAATGCTGGGATGTCGCTGTTGTAGATGGTAGCTTAACCCACTGCACCACAGTACCAGCCTCCCCTGCCCCGTAGCCCAGACTCTCAGCCCACAAAATCCCAGGAAATCATGAATTGTCACAAGCTATGAGGTGGCTCGTTGGAGACATCCCCACTCCTCCCTCTTCTCCCCTCTCCTACAATACCCTCTGAGGCCGGTGCCTCGCTCTCGGGCCTCAGTAACAGCTGTTACCTTCCTAAGTCAGACGACACTGCTCTCAACGTTGCCATGAGTCTCTGAGCCCCGCCACGGCCTGCTGCGAAGCCTCCCCTCTCCAGCCCCGCTCAGGGCTTCTCCAGCTCTGCCCCAGCCACAGCGGCCATTCTGCAGTTACTCCCTCATGCTGAGCTCATCTCCACTTCCCTTGCTGGGCCCCAGCTCCAGCCATTGCAGCCATCTGGGGAGTGAACCAGCAGATGGGAGACCTCTCTCTCGCGCTCTCTCTCTCTCTCTGCCACTGCTTCTTTGTAACTCTGCCTTTCAGGTAAATGAGTAAATCTTACCAAAAAAATGGGAAAGAATTTTTGGAAGTTCAACACAAAGGCCAACATGAAATGTTTAACCTATGGGGTAAAAGATAAAAAACCAAGAGAATCTCTTCCACTTTTAAAAAGAGGAACTGGGAGACAGGAGGAAAGATAAGGGATTTAACCAGCCAACAGGAAAGAGGCAGACGACAGAAACATCAGCAAAGAAAATACAGGGAGGGGGCCGGCACCACGAATCACTAGGCTAATCCTCCGCCTTGCGGCGCCGGCACATCGGGTTCTAGTCCCAGTCGGGGTGCCGGATTCTGTCCCGGTTGCCCCTCTTCCAGGCCAGCTCTCTGCTATGGCCAGGGAGTGCAGTGGAGGATGGCCCAAGTGCTTGGGCCCTGCACCCCATGGGAGACCAGGAGAAGCACCTGGCTCCTGGCTTTGTATCAGCGCGGTGCGCCGGCCACAACGGCCATTGGAGGGTGAACCAACGGCAAAGGAAGACCTTTCTGTCTGTCTGTCTCTCTCTCACTGTCATCAGATGATGAAGCCCACAGGGAAGACCCTCAGAGCTTCCGGAGAGAAGACAGGTCACCCACAGAGCAAGGAGAAGCGAGCCCCGCCCGAGGACCGGAGAGGGAGGGGCTCAACCACAGTTTCCAGCTGAGCCCTCAGAGAAGGGCAAGAGGAAGAGACCCTCAGCAATGGGGCCGCCCACGGGCCCCTGCGACCTCCTGGCTGAGGCCGTCCAGTTAGACAAGGGCTCCAAGGACGAGCTCCAGGCGGGAGGCAGAGGACTGACAGGCCTGGGAGGGAGGACGGGAAGAGGTGCCCCCAGGCCAGGCCTCGCCCACCAGCGGGACGGCAGCCTAGGGATGAACAGCACCGAGGGCAGGAAACGGGCAGGGGCGAGGTGGGAATGTGAGGGCAGCGAGGCCTGTGCCGGCTGGAGCGCAGCAGCCGCTCCCCTGTTGGGAGAGAGTGGCACCCAGCCAGACACAGGACAGGGAGAGCCTCTGGGGACCTGACACCAGGGCACGGCCTTGTCACGCTTCCTACACGACAGTCCCTTCTGGAGCCAGGCGTGTGCACTCACTCCTTTGAGGATGTTTAATGTGGTTATTCTTTGACCCTGCAACTTTGCTGGGGCGTACGCACTAATACCTGACTCTTGTCCCACAAGCAAAAGGAAGAAGGACCCAACGGCGCTGTGCCAGGGGAGGAATGAAATACACCGGCTTACGGCCACACCCTCAAATCAGGCAGGAGACGCCACTCAAGGGAGGATGCTCATTCGTAGGAATGACTATTCCACCCTCAAACCCAGAAACACACACATGACATGAAGACACGTGCGTGTGCTTAGGGAGCTGCCCGGAGGGAAATACACTCAGGGCACAGCCAGAGAGCGCCAGCCTACCAAAAGGATGTACGCGACTACACGAAAACAAGGCTTCTCTTGGTCTTCAGGGAAGAGCTGGACACAAGGGAATATTCCTTGGCCACTGTCCAGCAGGGCCGCTTTGTCTGTATTGGAACCCAGAGGTGTGGGGGATGCATAGGCAGAGACGGGGGCAAGCGCCCACGAGAGCCGCTGGTGCCTGGAGTGTGGGCGGAGCAGCCGGAGGGACCCTGCCGCCCTGAGTCCTCCACCTCCAGCCGCCCCCCCACCCCCAGTGTGGGCAGCTGGGCCCGCCCACTTGTCTCTAATTGGGCACATGGCCAGGTGAAGTCCAAAGTGAGCCGCCCACAGGAACTTCAGGCCCACGTTCCTGCCCTTTGGTAAACAAATTCTAACCTCAAATTTGAATCCACGCGCGGATGTGCACCTAAAATAATACCATGTAAATGCCTTGAAATATCTCCGTGTCTGAAAAGTTCAAGTGTCACAGACGCTGTCTTTCTGATTCTCCTGAAATGGAAACAACTCAATTAGAAACCAACACTCTACCCAATGCCCTGGGTGTGGGGTGCCGGGGGTAGCTGAGGAAGGAGGAAGAAAAAAAATTAAAAACCCAAGCACAACCCAGCAGAAATCAGCACAATGAGCCACAATCCCAAAAAGTCCTTTCCACCTGAAAACACAGTTCTGGCCAACCGCCGATTCCTCCCAGAACAACAGATTACGGGCCCGGGAGGAACCTACTGCTCGAGACAAATGCTCTGTTTCTGTCTTTTTCCTCTTTCCGTCTTTATGATGAATGCCTTCCAGTAAATAGCAAGACAGTGAAGTGGAATCGGGCCTAACACATGTGGCAGGGATGGCAAGGGACGCAGACCTGGGACTGCTAAGCATCGCAGATGCTCCTTGAGTTACACTGTGGTTACACCCCTATAAGCCCACTGTAAGTCGAAAATACCCTAAGATGGAAATGCATTGAACCCCTCTAACCAACCACACATCACAGCGCACGGCACAGTCGGTTGTTCCCATAGTGACCATGGGGCTGCCCCGCCCCCCGCCTCAGGGAGCAGATCAGAAGCACAGTGCTAGCCTGGGAAAGATCTGAACCCAAAATTCCAGGTATGGGTGTTAGGCAAGGTGTACGGTTCTCGTGGCCTTCATAAAGTCCAAGAATCATAAGTCAGGGACTTCTATACCAAAAGTCCCCGGCTCTCGGTCCCCATGGTGCCCAGGAATGTTAGTGGACTTCAGACGCGAGAGTTTCGATGTTATGCACACGCTGTTGGCAGGGAGGGTCCACTCCCAGGGAGAGGAAGAATTTCATAAAAACCTCCCGTTCTGGTTCCTTCAAAGTGTGGATCACAGGGGCGAAGAGCCCTGCCTCTCTCTGCACAGGGACCCGGGATGTCCACACAGGGACCTCCCTGCCCACAGGCCACCGACCCGCTGCAAACCAAGGCAGATGCAGGCCGGGGCTGCCCTGCTTGTCCCACAGAGGACGAAGGGGTGGGAGAAGGTAGGGAAGGGGGAGGGGGAGGCCCGGCTGAGCGACCACCTTCAGGCTCTGGGTGCCCAGAAGAGGCCCCGGGAGGAGGTGGCTGCTCGTTCCCCAGACCAGACGGCCATGGCCTAATGCTTGGTCCACAGACTAAGGTGCAAAGGGACTCGAGAGACACCCACATGGGACGTGTGAACTTGCCGCCTGCTTGCCCTTAAAGCTACTGGGTGGTTAGCGTGAGCGGGAGTCCCCAGGAAAGAGGACTTCCAGCAACCCAAGAGAGGGGTTGGGGGTTCCTGCAGCCTCAATCCGTGGAGCTAGGAGATGCACGTGAACACCCCAACAGTCAGCCCTGGAGAGGCTAGCATGGTCCGACGGTAGCCAGCTCCCTGCTCCTGGAAGCGGGCAAACCACTAGGAGCAGATCTAAGCCTCCACTTAAGGTCCAGATGCCGCAGCAAGCCCAGAGCCTGGGCTCTTCCTGGGCACAAGGCACAGACACCTTAACTCCACCCATGGCTGCCGCACCCACTACCCCGGCCCCGCCCACCACTCCGGCCCCGCCCACAAAGGGAAGCCTTCCTTTCTGCCCTTCGTTCAGTAAAGGATGCCCTACTGGATGCTGGCCACGCTCCCCAGGGCGGCCATAGGAGCTGCTGCAGCCAGGCCAGCGCAGCACTCGCCTGTCCAGGCCGGGGTCTCCTGTCCTGTCCAGCCACGCCCACCCCTCCTCTCCTGGCTCCCACTGTGTGAACACAACTCAGCAGGGACCAGCCAGACCCGGTCACGAGGAACAGGTTAAGGATGTGGGCTGGCTCCCCAACATGGGACCTGGCCAGAAGACACGCAACGTCCCCAAGCACTTCCTAATTCAGTCCATCTCCTACTTCTGTTTCTGGAAGCCAGGAAAAGCCCCTTGGTTGAGCAAATTGGGCCCTCATATCGAGAAGCTATGCTTTTAATAAAACAGATTTAAAAAAAAAAAAAAGCGATCAAGTGGGGAAAAAGGACACTGGGAGAAGTCAGATAACAACCTGGTATCTGAAGAGCTTCCAGAAGACTCCTCCTTTGGGCCATGTTGGGTCCAGCCATGGGCCCTGGGCTGAGAGGCGGGCGGCTGTGTCGCAGCTTCCGGGGCCAGAGTTGGACCCCGCAGACGCAGGGGTGTGAGCGATGTCTGCGCAGGCACACTCACCTCTGCAATGCAGAAGCCTCACGAGTGTTCCCAACGTGCATTACCTGGAAGCTTCCTTACTGCTCCGCTTTCCCAGGGGCCTCACGGCGCCCAGCAGGACGGGTTTTTCCACTCTGGCTGGGGGCAGGCGCCCAGGGAAGAGTGTCCAGTGGCGTGTTTGTCTACGTGGTTCTCCCAGGGTCACTGGGCTGTGGACTTGCACAACCAGGCCTTCCGGTACCACAGGCGAGCGGACTGCTGACAGCGCTCCAGGGACAAGGGTGGGACACACCTTCCTGCCGCCGTGCTCTGAGCTCCTACCACCCAGCCGCCGCCGTGTGTGGAGCTCCTACACCCAGGGGTTTGGGGGCATGACCCGTTCAGACCCACCGGAGGGGGTCTGAACAGCACAGGTGTGTCTCCCCAAATAAAAACACAAAATGCCACCCCTGGAAACCCAGAAGTAACTCAGGTTTATGAGAGGGGTGTGGCTCTTTGTCTAAGCTATTCTTGGAAGTACAGTAAAAACGTCATCATTTCCGAACACGTTATCTTCCAGGAACTTTGGAAGGGAGCAAAGGCTGCCCCGGAACGGGAGTACTCTTGGTTCTCCTCCTGGCAGCCGACTTTGCAGCCTGAGCTGCCAGTTAGCTCTGGGAGAGGCTTCCTGGAAGCCGGCCCCGGGATGTAGGGGAGGGCAGGCTTCCTCCAATCGCAGAAGTCTGGGGAGAAGAGGGGGCGGCACAAAGCTGGAGGGTGGGCTCTGCAGGGGCTCAGGGACTGAGTACTGGGTCACACATTCCCCAGGTGTCGCAGGAAGACTTGAGGGGGAAAGAGGACAGAAGAGCAACTTTGGGGCTAGCACCATGGCATAGCGAGTGAAGCCTGCAGGGCCAGCATCCCATATGGGCGCCGGTTCAAGTCCTAGCTGTGCAGCCAACTGGGGAGTGAACCAGTGGATAGAAGAGCTCTCTCTCTCTCTCTCTCTCTCTCTCTGCCTCTCCTTCTCTCTCTGTGTAACTCTGACTTTCAAATAAATAAATCTTAAAAAAAAAAAAGAAAAGCAAAGCAACTTTGGCAGTGGATGTGAACGCTCGAGGTGGACTGGAAGACTAATTCCAAGCGTCAGACGTTACAGAAATAGCAACTGGAAAACCAGCTCGGAGTGCTTCTCCTTCTGATCACAGTGATCATGCAGAACCCGAACAAGTCATGTGCGTTCAACGAGACAGCACGCACCCCACAGACACACAAAGCACACGGAAGTGAGGACACTACACTCCCCCTCCCCCGGGCCTGGCATGTCCCCACTGCGGTCCGGCTTTAGACACACGGATCCGACTTACAACACTTCAACTACACGACATTCCTACCTCCCCAGGTAAGCAAGCGCACCCGCACAACCAGTCTGTTTTTCACTTCCAGTTCGGGGCTCAGTAAATGCCAGGAGACACTCAAGACCTAATCATGCAACAGACTTTGTGTCAGGTGGGTCTGCCCCACTGTGGGCTCCCGCAAGTGTTCTGAGCGGAGTGAAGGGGCCTCGGCGGAGCTTCGCTGTCCAGTCAGGTGTACTGAGTGCGTTCTCAGCTTAACCGTGGCCTCTGGGACCTAGCCTCGTGGTAAGACAGGACGTTCCTATTTATATCCCGAGATGTGGCCCTGCAGTGGGTGTGAGAGGCTTGGTCCCTGGAATGGGTGATGCTGCTAGGCGGTCAGCTCCGGCCTGGCCTGGGCTCCCAGTGCTGAGATACAGGGATTTTCTGGAACACCGGGCCCCTTTCTTCTCACATTCGACCCTGCAGCAACACCTCCATCAGCCTCAGGGGTCACAGGAGGTCCTCTCCCTGCCCTGGCCCCTATCCCGAGCACCTGACGGCGCCCAGCGGCGGCTGTACCAGACCCAGCACGCCTCCGCCCTTGCACGTCCCCAGGTATGTTCAGAACAAGAGTGGCCGGGGGTCCTGGGATTCATTTCCCTCCGTGAGGGGACCTCACGAAGGACGTGTGCAGGGCTCCGATGCAGACTTCTAAGGGGTAAAATGGGGGCTGGGGGCACCAGGGTTCTGACCCCTCGGCACACACGAACATGATCTGGTTTATCCGCCCTAGCCCAAGCCCCGAGGCAGGGCAGGTTCCAGGTGTGTCCCGGGACCTCTGGGAAGGCATCGGCTCACTCCTCAGCATGAGCCAGGAGGCTGAGGAAGGGCAACTAACTCACCCAGACACTCCGGGAGGACTCGTGGGCACGGCGCAATTTGGAAAGTGCTGCTATGGGGGGCTCCACTCAGGCTGGTTCTCAGCCCAGCTGTACACTGGGACCACGGGAGAACTTGAAAAATGCCCACGCCTGCCTCCCGCCCCTGCGACGCTGCTCCCGTGGTCCAGATGGTGCCTGGCCACTGGCACCTGAGATTCTGCAGGCCTCGGGGAGAAGCACCTGTTTAGGTCACCACCTCTGGACCAAGGAGGGCAACCGGCACGGTCCCCTGTGGGGTTCTTTCACATGACATAGTGACCGATCGAACACACCTGAGACGGACCCCAGTCCCTGCCTCTTAGGACGGCTGGGAGGAGCTGCAGGTGGGATAACAGAGCTATGACGGCGAGGAGAGGGGGAGGCGCGACCCACAACTCGGACCCGGCATTCTCTGCTCGTGTCAGCTTGCTCTTGCGCTCATAAAGCAAGGCCTTCCTCCCAAGCAACAGTAGAAGGACATTCATCTGGCTAAAAAAAAAAAAAAAAAAAAAAATTCAAAAAGACTCAAGCAGAACGCCCAGGAACATTCAGTGCTGGGCGATGTCACGAAGCGAATTCTTCTCCCATTTCATCATCTGATTTATGCACAGAGAGACCTTCCAGGAACATCGCCCTGCCTGGCCTCTGGACATTTCAGATGGAGAAAAAACACCCCAGCACCCGAACAGAGGGCTCCTGGGCGAGGTCCAGCACCCAGTCGTTAACACGCGGAGGGCACAAACTCTGGGCCCCCTCAACCCAACACAGGAGGGCCCAGCCTCACGACAGTCGGACAGTTGGCCCAGGCCCGGCCAAGGCAGGGTCGGATGGCAGTTCTGCGAGCTGCTGACCCTGGGCAAGCGTGCAGACCGCTCTTACCTCCAGTTCCCCAGCCATAAAACAAAGATACAGGCGGCGTCTTCACAGTGGTTGTGGGGATGAAAGGAGGTGTTTTTTTTTTTTTTTTTAAGCACTGAAGTTAGTTCCTGGTAGGTATGAGGAGATTAGCGCACTTCACTGTTACAACATCCAGGATGTTCTATTGGGGTTCAAAGTGGTGCAGCTCTCCTGCAAAGTTGGGCAATCGCTGTAAAGAGGCTTAAAAAGGTTCAAACCTGATGAGCCGACTTCGGAAAATCTGACGCGGGGAACAACCTCAAAGCCAGAGTGAACAGCAGGGAGCGAAAGGAAAACAAGGGTCTGGTGAACACCAGTCTACATGGTACGCGTTAGTCACTGGTCACGTGACCGAGTGGCCCCTGGGTGAACACCGGCGAAGAGATGCTCGGAGAGAAACAGCAGGATACGAAGCGACGCAGACCTCACAGGTAAAGCGAAGTTCAAAGGCAGCGCCTTCAGTGCCGAGAAGGACCGGGAAGAGCGCGGGGCAGCGGTGCCCGGAGCTTGCGCCTGGTGTAGGGCACTACGGGTGATGTTTCTCTTACTTCCCTTTCCACATTGTTTTCTTTAATACATACGCATTATTTTTATAATGCAAAACCAAACCCCATTTAAAAAATAATAAAGCTCCCATAGCCCACACGCAATGATGGCTCCGTTCTTTACGTCTTCAAGGCCACGATACTTCTTGTACACGGCCCCTCAATCTTGAGAATTTAACTGAGACCCTTAAGATGTCTGATGAAAAGGCCCCGATGATTCAGGTGTCATCTCCTTTGCTTGAAACGCCCTCGCTCCTCTGTGGCCGAGACTACCGCGAGGGAAAGCCGGCGCCCACGCAGGTGCAGCCAGCCCTGTACTTACCACCGTGGGTCTCCATGGTGCGCTCCGGACACACGGCTGACCCCTCCGACCCCACACACCAGTACATGCTGGGAAGGCTCTGCGACATGCCAGCCATCGACCCTGGAGACAGCGGGTCTCTGAAGACAGGTGCCACCGCGGTCACTGCTGCTGCCACTGCCCGTGGGGTGGGTGAAGGCATGGGAACACGGTCATGGCTGAGCAGGAAGCTGGGTCATCCTGCTGGCAAAGAGCAACATCAAATCAGAAAGCTGCAGCAAGTGTTTTCCTGCACCCTGCCAATACCGACTGTGACAAGGTCATGCACCCTACCAATCCTGTGACAAGGTTTCCTTCTCTTTGCAACAGGTCTCTTCCCAGGCCATCACCAGGAGGGAGGAGTGAAAAAAACAGAGTGCACCCCACCTCCCATCTTCACACTGGGTTTCCATCTTGTCTACCTGAGAAGCAATCACAAAACATGTACTTGTACAGGGTCCCTCTCAGTCAACACACATCGCAG
This sequence comes from Oryctolagus cuniculus, assembly GCF_051225735.1. Lineage (NCBI taxonomy): Eukaryota > Metazoa > Chordata > Mammalia > Lagomorpha > Leporidae > Oryctolagus > Oryctolagus cuniculus. Next base: position 10,200,349 of record NC_142878.1, on the reverse strand, counting down.
TGCCAGGGACACACAGGGTCCTCCCTTTGCCCAGGACAGATTCTTCTGAAAGCCCAGAGCGGGACAGGAAATCTCACAAGGGGAGGCAGGTGAAAGGCCCCAAGAGAAAGGTCTCGAAGGAATCGCGACTGGTGAAGTCAAGTTAGCGGGAGCTTTGGGGGTTCACAGAAAGGCGCCCCACAGGTTTTACCCCTTGCTCCCAGGGGACGTTTGGCAATGTCTGGCCATATTTTTGGCTGTCACAATTTGGTGGTGGTGGGGTTGCTACATGTACAGAGTTAGGAGGGGTCAGGGACGGTGCTAAACATGCCACAGTGCACAGGACAGCTGTGCGCAACGCGAGCCATCTGGTCCCAAACGGCTCCAAGGTGGAGAAGCTCTGAGTCAGAGGAAGAGGAATCTAAATCGAGAAGTGGGCGTCTGCAGAGCGGGGAAGACGCCCCTCGGGACATCCAGGTCCCAGTCTCAGTTCTGTTCCAATGCCAGCTTCCTGCCCGAGTGTACTCCGCGAGGCAGAGTGACGGCTCCAGCAATGGGGCTCCTGCCACCCCTGTGGGGGACTTGGACTGAGTTCCTGGCTCCAGGCTCTGGCACCCACTCAGGGTCACTTGGGAATTCAACCATGACAAAGAGTGTGCAGTCACTCTCCACGCAGGGCTGGCGGGTCGCTGGCCGCAGTGGCAGCGAGAGGACTCGGCTGGCCTGGGGGTCCTCCACTTGCCCGATTAACACACTCAACAAGATGCTGGCTCCCCCCACAGCTGGTGCCGTCCAGACGGTGCCCGAAGCGGCGTGAGCCCTGGGCAAGCTACAGAGCAAAGGCCGCAAGGGCACTGGAAATCTCTTATCCCAGAGCCTGGCAATCAGGAACGTGGCCAAGTGGCGGCCTCTTCAAGGCAGAGGAAGGTGCAGGAGCAGGCCACACGGAGCCTTGGTCTCGCCATGAACCAAAGAGGGAAAAGTCTAGAGAAACGGTATGTGGGTAACGCCTGAGCAGGACCAAGGGGAAGCCGGGTTGGCAAAGAACCCGATTCGGAAAATTAGCTGGAGATGGGGCCGGGGGGAGCCGGCAGCCAGGGAGTCAGGATGAGGGTGCAGAAGCTGAGCAGCTCCGTGGCCGCCGGCCTCTGGACACCCCTCTGAGAAGGGCGGCCCACAAGCACCAGGTGCCATTTGAAAAGCCCGAGAGGCAGACATTCCTTCTGAAAACAGAAGTGCCCCAGCACACACTGCATTCAAGTTTAAAAAAGACTGCAAAGTGTTTCAGGCTAAGCCTCGCCCAGGACACGCTGTTCCCCTTTTCAGTTTCCTTTTGCAAATCGCTCTACCGAAGTCGGATTCTGCTGCTGGAGCAATTTTTAAATGATTCGTACTTTGGCTTCAGCTCCAAGGTAGAAGCATGAAGACGAGGTAGCTCAAGATTGCTCCGTCTTTGTCTGCAAGCAGATGTGTGCTTCCTCCAGCTGCATCTGGGGATGGACCACGCAGCAGTGGTGGCCGTAGGTGACGCACTTTCTTTTCTTTTCGAAGTCTCCACAGAGCACCAGGAGGTCTCCTGCAGCCATGTTTGTCTTTATCATTTTTTTTTAAACTTCACCAATTTCCTTTGGCCAACTCTTAACTACCTGAATTCGTGAGTAAAATTAAATACTTAATGGAAAACAAAATAGAAGCTTCCATTCACCCTACCTTGTTTTCCCCAAGCCCTTTCTGGGAGGAATGGACTAGTGAGTCTTGAAGCTGGGAGGGGGGGCAGACAGCTCAGTAAGCTAGCTGCCCTAAGGTTTCTGACGGGAGAAACCCAGGTCTTTTTCCAGAAGGTTCTGGGAGGAGGGGGCCGACAATACCAAAGTGTTAGAAGACCCTTGCAGCCGGCGCCGCAGCTCAATAGGCTAATCTTCCGCCTTGCAGTGCCAGCACACCGGGTTCTAGTCCCGGTCGGGGCGCCGGATTCTGTCCCGGTTGCCCCTCTTCCAGGCCAGCTCTCTGCTGTGGCCAGGGAGTGCAGTGGAGGATGGCCCAAGTGCTTGGGCCCTGCACCCCATGGGAGACCAGGAGAAGTACCTGGCTCCTGCCTTCGGATCAGCGCGGTGCGCTGACTGCAGCGGCCATTGGAGGGTGAACCAACGGCAAAGGAAGACCTTTCTCTCTCTCTGTCTCTCTCACTGTCCACTCTGCCTGTTTTTAAAAAAAAAAAAAGACGACCCTTGCAAGTCTGGCAGGTCCTAAGTGCTTTTATTGTCCAGCTCCCACGTGAATCAAAGGGCCAGGTCAAGGTGGCTGGTCCACAGTTCCAGATGCCAGCCGTTCCCTCCGTACTGTTCGTGACCCTCGATCGCTACTGGTTTGCCTACAAACCTAAGTGTAATGGGTTTGTGAACACCAACATATAATGGAGCTGCAGGCCAGAGAAGCATACCGTTCTGTCACAGCTCGGCACGCAACGGCTGGGAATGAAAGTCCTACGCAAGTCTGGAACCACAAACGAGGGCGTCTTCAAAAAGTTCATGGAAAATGTGGCTTATAAAAAACACTATGCATGAGCCAGCACTGTGGTGTAGCGGGTAAAGCCGCTGCCTGAGATGCCGCATCCCATATGGATGCCAGGTTGAGTTCCGGCTGCTCCACTTCACCCAGCTCTGAATCTACGTGGGTAAGCACTGGGGGATGGCCCAAGCGCCTGGGCCCCTGCACCCACGTGGGAGACCCGGCGGAAGCTGCTGGCTCCTGGCTCTGGCCCGCCCAGCCCTTTGGGGTATTGAACCAGCAAATGAAGAATCTCTCTGTCCCTCCCTCTCTGTAACTGTGCCTTTCAAGTAAATAAATATATCTAAAAAATTATGCATGGTTTTCAATATTTTTGCATCAAAATAAACATATGTTTTAATTCCATGTGGCACATGTTTGCAGTATTCTTGTATAAGTTATGCTTGTCCAATCATCAGTCACCATAGCATAGCTAGCCACAGTGGTCATGCATACTCAGTCACTGTAACCACCACTGGGCACTGGGCGTCTCCTGGGGACCCTGCAGAGGGCAACACAGACCTGGTCCCATCCCAGGAGCTCCAGTGAAGACCCTGAGGTGACAAAGAAGACATAGAAGGAACGCACAGCCAGTGGACTTGCAAGATGCGTGCAGAGAGAGGGGTGTGGAAGAGAGAGGGTGGCAACGGCAGGCCATCTAAGGCCACGCGTGCAGCCAGGGCCAGCAGTGCAGAGGCCCAGAGCTGGACAGTGACCCAGCCAGGGCAGCCGGGGGATGGTGGCCTGGGGCTCTGGACAGCAGAGGCCGGATTGCCTGGGGGTGTCGGAGCAAGGGGCTCCCTGGATTTCATGCCAGTGGCGAGGCAGGAGACATGCTGAACAGAGGGCCAGCACTGTCCTGTGCATTTGTTATTTTAAAACAAAATCACTCTGGCCGCCAAGGGGAGCGGGAGCGGAAGGGGGCTGTCACCTGGGAGAGGCTGGGGCCTGGACGAGGAGGGGCAGACAGGGCACAGTGTGGGACACCCGCTAAAGACAGCACCTGGACAATGTGGGCAACTGTGGGGCTTCCACCTGGGCCTAAGAGTGCACTTGGGGGGGGGGCTTACCCCTCCCCCAAAGTGTGCTTTGGGAACAAGCTAGGTGCAGGTTAAAATGCAGTTAACTCTCTCTCCCTTCCCTTCTGGGCCACAAGCGAGCCTAATGAGAATCAAATCATAAAAGGTGTCTAATGCCAATGTTTTCCCAAATCGGGCACACTCTAGCGGTTCCTCTAATTCACCTTGTTACCCGTGAGCGAGCGGGAGTTTTATATAAATAGGGTGCCTCCGGCTAGAGGTTTGCTAAAAACAGAACCGAAGGCCCCTGTTTTTCCACCGTGGCAGGGGAGGTGACTGGGGGTGGGGGGAACCTTCACGGCCTCCAACTCCGGGAGGGCAGGTGGGCGCTGGCACCGGCGGCCCACCGCCTTCCAGGGTGGACCCCCAGCCTGCCCGCACCCCTTTCTGGGGTCTGCGCTGGCAAGGTCGCCCGCAGGCTCCAGGGTCGCAGGCAGAGAGCCAGGCCCCAGGGAAGGACGCGTGCCGCAGACCCCGGGGAGGGGGAAGGCGCCCCGAGTCCCTTCCCGACACCCGCGCGCGCTCCAAGTAGAGGCAGAGGAAACCGCCCCGGTGTTTCTCGCTTTTGCCTCTTCTCGCCGGCCGCCCTGGCCTTGGCCTTGTCCAGCACGGGGTTCCGGGGTTCCCGCACGACCGCGCTCCCGCAGGCTGGCGGGATCCGGGCTCGGCAGGAAGAAGAGGGGCGGCAGGGGAGGATCGCCCCGCGCCCTCCGCGCCCCTCGGGCTGCGGCCCGCGGCCCCTGCGGGAAAGACCACCCGGGCCCGACCCTGCAGCCGCTGGTAGCGCGGGGCCTGGGCTGCGGGGCGCGCCGACCCACGGGCAGGCAGAAGCGGTGCGGACGCGGACGCTCGGCGCCAGGCCCGGCAGCAGGAGGCAGCCGGGCCCTCGGGGGGCGCGGGCCGGAGCGGCACTTACCTGCTGCGGCGGCGGCGGCGGGGTCGGGGTCCGGCCGCGCGGGGTGGGCCCGCAGGACAGCAGCCGGCCAGGGCCTGGCAGTGCCCGCGCCCTGAGCCCCCCGCGCCTGGGGCCGCGCGCCGGGGCCGGGCCGGGCCCAGACGCACTTCCTCAATCCTGCGGCGGGCGGGCGGGCCGCGAGGGCGGGCGGCGGGCGGCGCGCAGGGCGGCCAGCCCTCCCACCGCGGGCGCCGGCAGTCCCCGCCTCAGTTTCCCCCGCCTGCAAAGCCGAGGCGATGCAGAGCTTGGGTACTGACGCTGGAGACGTCCGGATCCCCGCGCCCTCATGGGGCCGGGCGCCCTGCTTGATCCCACGCGGGGCGGGGGCGCGCGGAGCTCCGCCAGGCACCCGCAGCCCCTCGGCGGGTGGGCCTCCAGCGTGCGTGTCGCCCCGCGTCCCGCCCTGCTCCTCGCGCGTGGCTCCTTCCCGGGCGGTGTAGGGAGAGGACGAGGACGGAGAATGCGGATTGTGAAAGCAAGCAAAACACCCCTGGATCTGGACGACTTTTGCCCCTGCCCAAGCCTGCATTTGGATCCCAGTTCCCGAGAACTCTGGCGCCGATGGCGTGTGCCGTCGGGTGGCGCACGGATGCCAAGGCGCTGCCAAGTGGGGGACCGTTTCTAACCGTCCGCTCTGGGGCGGGCAAGGAAAACTCGGTGGAAACCGGCCACTCGTGGCGCCTCGGTCCGAGGCTAGTGTCCACGCGCCCCTGCTCCCTGCGCCCTCCCGGGAGAGAGGCAAGGCCGACGGCTCGGGAGCCAGCCGCCCCGGGCTCCTCTCTCGCGACGTGGCGACGCCAACTTCCCGGGGCTTCGCACACAGCGCGGGGACAATGCGCCGCCCCCCTCGCCGCGGCTGCAGGGTCCCGCACGCGCCCCGGAGCGGGTGGGGGGCTCGGGGACACCCGCAGCTCCGGCCTGTTCCCCCGAGGCCGCCCTCCCCGCAGAGCGGGCGCAGCGTCTTGGTCCAAGTCTCACGCCACACGGCGGTTATGGCAGAGCCCGAGACGCCTGGAGGTGGAGACGGACGCAGAGCAGGACGCACGCGCGGCCCCGCCACCTAGCGCCGCCTCGCGGGATCGCCGGACCCGGGAGGGGACGTGGCCCGGCGGTGCCCTACTTTGTCTTTAAACCCGCTTGGGGAAATGTCCCCCGGGGTGGACCCGCGGATGGCCCGGTTCTACCCAGCCGTGAGCTCTGTCCGTTAGGCGCGCTCAGCCGCAGCGTGGCCTAGAAGGCGCAGACGGGGGGTCACGCTTCGCCTTCTTCCTGAGGTCGTCTGACCCAGGACCCCCGAGGACCCCACACCCTCCCCCCAGGCTGGGAGAACTCCTGCAGCCTGAAGCCGGCTCCTGAGCTCGCGTCTCCGCTGAAGACCAGGGCCGGACCTCCCGCCCGCCTGCACCTGCGCCGTCTCCCACTGGGCACCTGCCGCGCAGGCACAGCGTCCTCTCCTTGTCCACCTGCAGGCTCAGGTCCTGGCTCCGAGCGAGCGAGGAACAGCGACACTGGGGAGGCGGCACACGACCTTCCAAAGGGCCCACTTTATTATTCATTTTTAAAGTTGTATTTATTTTTATTTGAGATGCGGAGCAGTAGAGAAAGGTTGAGAGATCTTCCGTCCACTGGTTCACTCCTTGAACGCCCTCAGCACCCGGTGGGGGGTGCAGGATGAAGCCAGGAGGCCAGAACTCCACGCAGACCTCCCGCTGGGGGGCAGGGACCCAAGCACCGGAGCCAGTGCCTGCTGCCTACGGGGGGGGGGGTGCCTGTTAAAGTTGGCCTGTGCCCCGCCCCCGAGTCCTGGGGACAGGCGCCTTGATGTGGGGATGTGGCCATCCCAGGTGGTGGGTTAGCCCCGCCCACAGTGCTCACGCCAAAGGGTCTGTTTGTAGAGAGACATGCCTCCACATACCTCCCCCACACACCACACACCGCACAGGTACCACACACACACACCACACACACACACACCACCACTCCCCACATACACCACACACTGCACAGGTGACCCACAGTCACCCCAACATAACACATACCTCCCCCACACACCATGCACACCACATACCACACACACCACACACTGCACAGGTGACCCACAGTCACCCCAACATAACACATACCTCCCCCCACACACCATGCACACCACATACCACACACACCACACACTGCACAGGTACCACACACACACCACACCCCACATACACCACACACACCACAGTCACCCAACATACCACATACCTCCCCCCACTCACCATGCACACCACATACCACACATGACACACTACACAGGTACCACACACACCACCTATACACATACCACACACCACTGCCACATACACCACACACATACCATGTACACCACACATACCACACACCACACACTACACACATACCACCCATACACATACCACACACCACTCCCCAAATACACCACACATTGCGCAGGTACCACACACACACCACACACCACTCCCCACATACACCACACACACACCACCCACAGTCACCCCATCATACCACATACTCCCCACACACACCATGCACACCACATACCACACACCACACACTGCACAGGTACCACACACACCCCACACCCCACATACACCACATGCATATCACACACACACCACCTACAGTCACCCCAACATACCACATACCTCCCCACACACACCATGCACACCATGTACCACACACACCACTCACTGCACAGGTACACACACACCACACACACATACCAAAACACACACCACCTATACACACACCACCCATACACATACCACACACCACTGCCACATACACCACACACACACCATGTACACCACACACACCACACACCACACACTACACACATACCACCCATACACATACCACACACCACTCCCCACATACACCACACACACACCACAGTCACCCCAACATACCACATACCTCCCCCACACACCATGCACACCACATACCACACACACCACACACACACAAGTACCACACACACACCACCCATACACATACCACACACCACTGCCGCATACACCACACATCACACAGGTGACCCACAGTCACCCCAACATACCACATACCTCCCCCCCCACACCATGCACACCACATACCACACACACCACACACTGCACAGGTACACACACACCACCCATACACATACCACACATACACATACCACCCATACACACACCACTCCCACATACACCACACTCCCACATACACCACACACACCACCACATACCTCATACCTCTCCACAACCCCATGCACACCACATAGCACACACACCACACACTGCACAGGTACCACACACACCACACACTACTCCACAAATACACCACACACATACCACACACCACCCAGTCACCCCAACATACCACATACTCCCCCCACACACATCACACACACACCATGTACACCACATACACACCATACACTCCCACAGTTACCCCAACATATGCCATACCTCCCCACACACCTCCCCCACAACACCCATACACATACCACACACACACACACACATCATGCACACCACATGCACCACACACTGCACAGGTACCACACCGCACACACACCACCTATATACACACCACAAGCCAGTCCCCACATAGAGCACACACACACTACCCACAGTCACCCCAACATACCACATACCCCTACACCACAGTGTCACCTTAACATACCATATACCTCCTCACGCACAGCACACACACAACACCCACACACATACCACACACCACTCCCTACATACACCATGACACCACATACACACACACTACACACACCCCCAACATACTGCATACCTCCCCCACCACATACCACACCACAAACCACTCCCACCTATACGACACATACCATACATATACCACACACACCCCCACACCACCCACAACCCACACACACCATGTATACCACACACACACACAATACCAACACATAACATATACCCCTTCACACCATAAACATACATGTATACCGCATACACAATACCACCCACATACCATGCATGCCACATACCTCACTGCCCACACATAACATACCCCCCCACAACCATATATCCCACAGGTACAATATCACACCCTACAACCCCCCACATCCCCAACACCGTGCACATCTCCCATGCAGAACATATACACGCATACCACAACCCCCAATACCACACACACCACATGGCACACTACCCACACATACCACACCCTCCCGCACACGCATCACACACATCACACACAAATACCATACTCCCACAACACACACACACTATATATCACACACACAATACCACACCCCCACCATGTATCACACACACCATATATCACACAAATCTCACACCTCAAAACCCCCACCCCACACAACACACACACACATCTCCCATGCACAACACATATACACATACCACACCCTCCCACATACACACCACACATCATGTATCACACACAATACCACACACCCTCCATACCCCCACACACAATACCACACCCTCCATGCCCCCCATAACATACATACCATGTATCACACACAAATACCACACACCACACAACACACACACATCTCCCATGTACAACACATACACACATACCACACCTACACTCACAATACCACACACACACACACACACACATCACCACCTATGTGGTGTTCCTGGAAGGGGTCCTTTCAGGGAGTCCTGCTCAGGAAAACCAAGTGAAAATCCCCTTTTCTTCTTCTTTTTTTTTTTTTTTTTTGACAGGCAGAGTGGACAGTGAGAGAGACAGAGAAAGAGAAAGGTCTTCTTTTGCCGTTGGTTCACCCTCCAATGGCTGCTGCGGCTGGTGCACTGATCCGAAGGCAGGAGCCAGGTGCTTCTCCTGGTCTCCCATGGGGTGCAGGGCCCAAGCACTTGGGCCATCCTCCACTGCACTCCCTGGCCACAGCAGAGAGCTGGCCTGGAAGAGGGGCAACCGGGACAGAATCCGGCGCCCCGACCGGGACTAGAACCCGGTGTGCCAGCGCCGCAAGGCGGAGGATTAGCCTAGTGAGCCGCGGCGCCGGCCAAATCCCCTTTTCCTATGATTTTCTGCCCACTTCCGGATCAAGACGGGACTGTTCCTAAATACATTAAAACACATACACACCAACACGGGCCTAAGGGTGCTCTGATACGAGCCACCCTGGGGAGGTTTCTTACAGGGGTCCTGCTCCCCCCCCCCCACCGTGGCCACAGCAATCTGGGCTCTTGACCTAAGTGCACAGGTGGAGGTGGGCCAGCCCCGTCAAGTCCGAGGAACACTCCTGACCCAACCTGTCAGCTCACCGAGGTCACGGGCCTTAGAAACAACCTGGACCCCATTCCTACACCCTCAAGTTAAAATGACAGCTACCTGTGCACAGGCCTGGGGGATGCAGGGTTGTCCCTGTGCCCTGGGCAACCTGCGCCCTCTCAGTATCCCACGCCCACATCAACATCCCTTCTTGACGAAGACAGACAGCCGCCATGAGTCTTAGCCAGCGATGGCAGAGCCATCGGTGAACCCGCATGGCCACACAAAGCCCTGGGCCTGCCTGACCCATGGAGCAAATGTAATTTTATTCAAAAAAATCATCCACACTGCTTTTCTTTTCTTTTTTTTTTTTCTTTTTAATAAGCCATTTAGTACAGAAGGTCTCAGAAAGAAAGAGGCCCACCACAGAATTACAATGGGTTTGGTCACATGAAAAACCATTTCTCAGATATCTGATTTTATGTTATTGCTGCTGCCTGGATGAACAATCTGCAATTAGCATCAGAATTCCCAGTCCAGTAGATTTTTAGACCATACCACAGGAGTAAACCTTAAAAGAAGTGAAATCTAACACTAAATAGATTTCCATTGCTAAATACAGTATTTTACAGAAGGTTAAATATACCACCTCTGTGTACTTACAACTATAAAAAGATACATTAACTATAGCAATTATAAATAATGTAGTGTTTCATCGTAAAGGCATTATTGTACAAGGAAAGAATGAGAACCTTCCAACGTCTCACTGTCGTGGTTAGCGTCTCTAGTCACGTGATAAAATACTGCAAATTCAGTGTATGAAGCCAAATCCTGGTTTAGCAAGTCGCTGGCCGTCTACATGGTGTGCGCTAACTGAAGGAGAGGAGGTGGGTTTCCGAGCGCGGACCTTGGACGAGGGTGCACAGGTGACTGCCCACGTGGCTGGTCCCACGTGGGCTTCATTCTGCTGTGACCCCTCCAGCGCATTCTCAGCCGTAAGCACTGTTTTCCCAGAGGACCACTCGTGTATGGGGACAGCACAATTTAAGCTGGTTGTGGTTTTGCAGCCACATGGCAATGCTCTCAGCTTCCCAAGTGCAGGCATGGAATTGCAGATCACCGGGCTGCACCAGGGAAAAAAAAACTCCACGACCAAGTCTCCCGGATGAAGACCCAGGGCCTCCATGGCACCCAGCGGCTGCCTGTTAGCTCATCAGATGCTCCCATCAGAACAGGGGTTGGAACAGGCAGAGCTGCAGGCACACAGCGGCTGCCTGCGCTTCACCGACCTCAGATGGGCGGAACGGGACATCGGCAGAGCCAAGCTGGGCAGGCTCAGCAGGAACCACCACGAATACGGAGCGTGGTGTCCGTGTGCCATTTGTAAAAGCAAGTTCCAGCTCAGCTCGGATTCGCCGGAAGCGGGGCTTAGTTGTCCCAGGACTTGCCACGGGCTGCGGCGTCCTTGGCGACAGAGGTGACTCTAACCATGCTTCCTGCCTACGCAAGTGCTGGTTTCAGGGCCGCCATGACAAGGGTGTTACAAGCCCTGTGTGCTGCCGCCTTGGTCCCATCCCAAAGGCGGCGCTGGCTTTCGGCTGAATCCCAGGGTTCATGTTTGCAGACTCTGCACTGTGCATGCCCAAGGCCCTGGCTACCCTCCCATGGTCCACCCTCTCCAGAGACGCCCAGCATTGGATATGGGGGCAAAACTATCCCCACTTTTTTTTAAATTAACAGTGCTACTCCTCTCCCATGCGTGGAACGGTCCCACCCTTTCCCCAGAGAGAGGGGCTTGTTCTGTGGGCAGGGCACCCAGAGGCCACAGGTGCAGGGCTCTGCGTGCAGAACAAATCCCTCCTGGTCTGGAGCAGCTCCTGGACATTTCAAAGGCCACTTCCTGTGATCAGAGCCCTGAGTGTCTTCAGTGTCTCCCAGCCCGGGTCTCAAGGGGAAATGGCTCCCCGGCCCCCTCCCCAGGCAGGGCTACGGCTTCCCGTGCAGTACGTGGGCCTGGCCACAGCTGGGTCCGCGAGACACCCGCGCGAGGGGAAAGTGAAAGTCATTCAACTCCAGCAGGATGGACGCGTCCAGAAGCAAACGTCCTGGGCAGGGCGGCGGTGCCGAGGTCCGTCTGTCCCAGGGGTGAGGAAGGAGCCCACCTGCCCTCAGGGGCTCTTGTCGTCCAGCTTGATGGTCACGGTTTTCACTTCTGTGTATTCGGCCAGAGCGTATTCGCCTCTGTGAGCACAGAAAAGAACAGAATTCAAGCAGGGCGCCAGCACGCGGTGCCTCTCGGGTGCATTCATTAAAAACATTTATCAGATGGCCCCGACAGTCAGGGCTGGGCCAGGCCCAAGCCAGGAGCCAGGAGCTTCTTCTGGGTCTCCCATGTGGGTGCAGGGGCCCAAGCACTCAAGCCATCCTCCACTGCTTCCCAGGCCATCAGCAGGGAGCTGGACCGGAAGTGGAGCAGCCCGGACTCGAACCGGTGCCCAAGGGAACTTTCTAATGCTCGCTAACTCTGTCCGTGGCTGGGGTCTACCCAAAGGTCAGACTGTGACTGCCCGAGAGAAGCGTGCACAGCCAGACGCACTTGCAGGCACCGGCTGCAAGTGGAAATGCTGATATCTGTGCAGGTGCCGCTTTTGAAATATTCCAAGGGCTGAGGGGTTGAGGGGCTGTCGTTGCAGAATAACAGGGGCTACAAAAGAGGTGAGTCCCCCTGGGGTGCGGGGGCAAGAGCCTGCGTGGGTGCAGGGGCGGCGCAGGCAGCGGAAGTTACACGGCTCTGACGGCTTCAGGATGGCAGTTTGGAGCCGCTTCGAAGGACAGAGGGAGGTTGAGGCCGAGGCTGTGCACTGGGCCTCAGGGCCCCTGGTCCCCCGGTTCTCAGAGTCGGGCCTCAGACCAGCAGCCTCAGCTTCCTCTTCCAACTTGCTGGCAATGCAGGTTCTCAGGCCTCGCCCGGACCCCTGTGGTGGACAGAATAAGCAGCCCCTCCCCCGGGGGTCCGAGTCCTCCTGCCCTGAACCTGTGAGTAGGTTAGGTTAATGGCAAAGGAGAATTAATGCTGCAGGTGGAATTCAAGTTTCTGATCAATCTCAAACATGGGGTGATGGCCCTGGATCTTCTGGGTGGGCCCAGGGTCATCGTCGGGGTCCTCAGAAGTGGAAGGGGGTGGAGCCCCTGCGTCCCACATCGGAGTCCTGGGTTCCAGTCCCAGCTCCACTCCCAATTCCAGCTTCCTGCTGACATGCACCCTGGGAGGCAGCAGACGGTCAGTCAGGTGGCTGTGTCCCTGCCACCGCGTGGGAGACAGGGACTGAGGTCCCAGCTCCCAGCTTTAGCCTGGCTCAGCTCTGGCTCTTGCGGCCGTTTGTGGAGTGAACGGGTGCATGGAGGATTCTCCTCTCTCTCCTCTCTCTCTCTTCCTCTCTCTTTACCCCCTTCTCCCTTTCAAATTACATAAATAAGTAAATTTTGAAAAACACAAGTGATCAACCTTCAAAAAAAACAAGTGGGAGGGGCCGCAGCAGAAGGGGGTCAGAGGGGAATGAGAGCCCCCGGAGGAGGCTGCGGCCGGGCTCGGAGCAGGTGCCAGGGCAGGCAGGCAGCAGCGAGGAGCCCTGGGGCCTCCAGGGCCGGGAAAGGCAGGGAGACTCCCCAGGGAACGGGCCTTGACCTTGGCTCTGCGAGACCCCGTCACAGCTGCACCCCGTGATAACCTGCTGTGCCAGCCACTGATTTTGAGGTGCCCTTGCAGCAGCAATAGAAAGCAAACACGCTCTGAGTGGCCCTGCAGCGCCCCCCACTGGGCGCTCCGAAGGTCGTGCCTACCCGAGCCTTGGTTTAGCACTAGTGAAGTGGGAACACTGTCACCCCCTGGTGGCTGTGACAAGCAGAGCCGGTTCCCACCCTGTGACAGCTAACAGTGAATGAGGAAGATAACGCTGTCATTTAATCATGAAATGCCACGGAGGTTTGTCGGCAATTTTCTAAAACAAGTAGTTCTAGTTTTCTAAAACAACCCGTGAGAATGAGTGCCTTATTTCGTAATATTTCCTAAATGTAACACATAACATAAAAGCCATAAATATGTTAAATTCAACATTTGCAGGGCAGGTACTCTGTTTAAGACATTCAGGGGATAAATGACAAACTAAAAACAAATAACATTTCCCGGCCGGTGCCACCCCGGGTTCTAGTCCCAGTTGGGGCGCTGGTTCTATCCCAGTTGCTCCTCTTCCAGGACAGCTCTCTGCTGTGGCCTGGGAAGGCAGTGGAGGATGGCCCAAGTGCTTGGGCCCTGCACCCCATGGGAGACCAGGAGGAGGCACCTGGCTCCTGGCTTTGGATCAGCGCGGTATGCCGGCTGTGGCAGCCATTTGGGGGGTGAACCAGCGGAAGGAAGACCTTTCTCTCTGTCTCTCTCTCTCTCACTGTCTAACTCTGCATGTCAAAAAAAAAAAAAAAATTCCAGCCATGTGTGAGAACCCGAGTGCTGTTTTCCTTAATATGCAAACAGCGCTTACAAACAAATAAGGAAAACACAAATGACCAAATGCAAAAGTCAACAAAAGGCATAAATAGTCCGTGTGCAGAAAAAAGAAATGCCAAGTGCCCGTGCATGTAATGCTGCATTGCAAAAGTTCACAGCCGCTGATGGTTTAGCAACTTCGTACAGGAAAGCAAGCACAGTGGCGAAATCCTGCTGGACCGGCAGCGAGATCGCCCCTGCGGGAACCACAGGGACCCCCCCCCCATTCTTCCTAATCCCCCAGGCGCTGCCCTGGTTCAAGTTCTTGCAGGGATGTTTCAGCCCAATGTGGTGTCTCCTAACTGGTTCCTCAGCCGATCTCATCCACCTCGGTGCTCCTGGGAACGCCAGGACGGGCCAGGGGCTGGTGGCTGTGCTGGCGAGAAGAGCCTGGTGTCACGCCTAAACCCTCAAAGATGCCCCGAAAATGCTTGCCAAGGGAATGCGTGAACGGATGAGCAAAACGAACGGCGGAGGGTGTTTATGGTGGGACTGTGGGTCAGCGAGAGAGGCCGTGCCTTCCCACCCGTCTGCCGGGTGGGCTTCTGGGTTGCTGTGCTACTTCTGTTGCAAAGCAAAACAAAGACCGAAGAAGAAAAGCGCCCAGGAGGAAGCTAAGTTGCAAGCCCCAGCCCCACACAGAAACAGATCCTGCAGCGGCCCCTGGGTGGGCGGCCAGCAGCCAGCCCAGCCCAGCCCAGCCCAGGAGGCCGACGATGGGGAAACCGTGTTCACCGCCCCGTGCTCCGGCGTGGGAAGGGGGAATTCTTGCCACATGAAGACATTAATTAGACCCAAGTGAGGAGGGAAGCTGCCGTCTGCAGGCTCCTTGTGAGTTATCTTAGCACTAGTTTCGAGTGTATGATGAGGGTCCAAAGAACAGGCAGGAAGCACCCCACACTGTGCTCACTGAATGCCGCAGGTGCTCCTGGGCCCTGCTCTGTGGCGGGCCAGGGGGTACTAAGGAGCTGGGGCTCCCAGGGCAGTGGGCAGGGAGGTGGAGACCAAGAAAGGACATGGTGAGACAGCGTGGGAGCCCGCACAAGCCTGGACACAGGCAGGCCGCACACGCGTTCCAGAACCTTCTACACTACTCAAGGACAACTGTTTTGGGACCTGGAGTCTGTGCTACAAAGCAAGGCTGTGTGTGACCTCTGGCAGGAGGTCGGAGTCGGGGCTGGGGTCCCCAGACCCTGTGGCCTGCCGGCTGCCGGCAGCAGATCAGAGCTGACAAATGACCGTGTACGCCCTGGTGGCTTCCTTCCAGGTGGTCTACAAGGTGACCCCTGTCCACAAAGGCGCCGTGCTGCGGTGGGTCCCAGAGCCCAGCTGCCAGCCTTCATTCTGGACTCTGTCACTCACTGGCTCCCTGGGCCACTGCTGCATCCGAGATCAGCTGTACTCATCTCGTGGAGTGCGGTGGGAGGCGTGAAGGGACATGCGGGGGCAGCGAGGCAGAGCGCGCAGGGCAGGCACCCAGGGGCTGCAGCCAGGGCCTCCTGTCGCTGTGGGCACGCAGGTGGACAGGGCAATGAGGCAGGGGCTCAGGGAGCACAAACCCAACCAAGCCACCAGGGGAGGCCCTATGTTTTCTGCAGAGAGTCTTTGTGGCCAAGAATTTACAGACATTCCCTGACAGGGAACCCGCAGGGAGAGAGCACCCAGGCCTCCTAGGGTACTGGAGTCAGCTGTGGACTGAATCCCGTGCTTTGTCCCGGGATGGAAGCCTGCCCCGTCCTCCGTGACATCTTAAAACCTCACAGGGGGCCGGCGCTTCGGCTCACTAGGCTAATCCTCCGCCTAGTGGCGCTGGCACACCGGGTTCTAGTCTGGGTCGGGGTGCCGGATTCTGTCCCGGTTGCCCCTCTTCCAGGCCAGCTCTCTGCTGTGGCCAGGGAGTGCAGTGGAGGATGGCCCAAGAACTTGGGCCCTGCACCCCATGGGAGACCAGGAGAAGCACCTGGCTCCTGTCTTTGGATCAGCGCGATGCGCCGGCCACAGCGCGCCGGCCGCGGCAGCCATTGGAGGGTGAACCAACGGCAAAGGAAGACCTTTCTCTCTGTCTCTCTCTCTCACTGTCCACTCTGCCTGTCAAAAAAAAAAAAAAAAAAAACAAAAAAAAAAAAAAACAAAAAAAAAAAACTCACAGGGGAGCCGTACAAAGGCGCCACCAGGGTCTGAGCTGGGGGGACGCATGAGTCCCTTCCCACTGTAAGACTTACCACACTACGTATGGGGTAAAGCATGTGTATGTAAATCACACGGGCTATTGAAACAGCAATAAACACTCCAGCCAGTAGAGACGTCCCCACGTGCTGTCAGGGATGGTTTCTCAGGACATCGGTCCTACAAGATGTTTGTCCACGAAGGCTAATAAAACCCTGCACCCCACCAAGAAAGACGCAGGGAGAGAAAACAGCCTGCAGCTGCAAACCACGGCGTCTCCCCCATTGAAACACCACCTGCGGCTGGGCCAGGCATGGGAAGCCCAGCCCGTATTTCAAACCCATGGAGCTCATGCTCCCAGCAAGCAAGACAGACAAGAAATACGGAGGGCTGATGACCATGCTGATGGGGCCAGGGAGGCCCAGCAAGAGGCTGGCCAGAGCGGGCACCAAGAAGGAACCTGGGGGACCCAGGGTGAGTCCCCAGGGCTAAGAAGAGGCTTGGAGTCTGCCATGGGTCAGAGCCATTCCTCCCTGCCAAGGGTGGGGATTGGTGAGAACAATGCCAACCCACAGCTGGCAAAAGCCACCGTGCTCAGTGGCAGCTGGGGCCCCCCAAAAGAAGGGTCCACGGCCTTCATGCTGTGCCCACCCCCCTGTTGCAAATACAGCAGGCTTGGGCGGAGGGAACACTCACAGTTCTCGGCCATTTCCCGACATCTTAAAGCCGCCAAACGGAGCCTGCGCGTAGAGGGCGTTGTAGCAGTTGATCCTAGAGAGAGAACGCAAAGATGCTCCAAGTTACCTGGGGAAGAACCAACCACATCTCTGGCCTCCCAGCAGCAGCATGTGATGTGGAGTGTTGCCTAAAGCAGGGCCTTGTGGGCCGGCGCTGTGGCGTAGCAGGTAAAGCTGCCGCCTGCGTCACTGGCATCCCATATGGGTGCCGGTTTGTGGCCCAGCTGTTCCACTTCTGATCCAGCTCCATGCTAATGCGCCAGGGAAAGCAGCAGAAGATGGCCCAGGTACTTGGGCCCCTGCACCCTGTGGGAGACCTGGATGAAGCTCCTGGCTCCTGGCTTTGGCCTGGCCCAACCCTGGCCATTGCAGCCACTTGGGGAGGAAACCAGAGAATGGAAGATCTGTGTGTGTGTGTGTGTGTGTGTGTTTCTCCCTCTCTCTCTGTAACTCTTTCAAATAAATAAATCCTTTTTTTTTTTTTTAATAGCAAGGCTGTTGATCAAAGATTCAGTGAGCCAAACACAGTGTGCTCTCTTCCCATCAGAAACCAAAATGTGAATATTGGGCTGGTGCTGTGGCATAGTGGGCTAGGCCTCTGCTTGCGGCGCCGACATCCCATATGGGTGCTGGTTCATGTCCTGGCTGCTCCTCTTCATATCCAGCTCTCTGCTGTGGCCTGGGGAGGCAGTGGAAGATGGCCCCAGTGCTCGGGCCCCTGCACCCACATGGGAGACCCAGAAGAAGTTCGTGGCTCCTGGCTTCAGATTAGCCCAGCTCCGGCCATTGCAGCCATTGGGGAGTGAACCTTTCTCCCTCTCTCTCTCTCTGTAACTCTGCCTCTCAAATAAATAAATAAATCTTTTATAAAATAAGATATGAATATTTAAATTCAGAGTTTCATTGGGACAGGAATGGGATGAGAAGACAGGAAAAAAAAAGAGGAAATGACCTCAAAGTCCTCCTGTTCCCGGCTGTGTGATTCTGGATGTGTTACTCAGCCTATGTGAACCTCAGTTCACTCATCTTTAGAATGGGGATAACAATACACGACCTGCAGAATTACAGGAGAGGCCGGGATTCGCACAGCATCTAGTCACAACCACAGATTTAGTTGGGGAGACAGGGCTGCACAGAGCCCAGACTCGGCACCGGGGCCCCCACGGCTGTGTGCACTTGGCCCCCGTGCCTGTGGGCTCCACATCCTCAGATTCTATCAACCACGGCTCAGATTGCGTCGGTACTGAACATGGACAGACTTCCTCTTGTCCTTACTCCCTAACAATGCAGTCTACCAACCATTCACGTGCCACTGCACTGTGTCAGGTATTGTAGCTGTCAGAAGCGATTCAAGGTGTTTGGGAGGGAGCTGGTGTTGTGGCACAGCGGGTAAAGCTGCCGCCTGGGACGCTACATCCCATGTGGCTGGTTTGAGGTAAAGTTGCTGTACTCAATCCAGCTTCCTGCTAATGGCCTGGGAAAGCAGCAGAAGATGAGCCAAGTGGGAGACCTGGAAGAAGCTCCTGGCTCCTGCCTTTGGCCTGGCCCAGCCCCAGCCACTGGGGCCATTTGGGGACTGAACCAGCTGATGGAAGATCTTTATCTCTCTCTCCCCTTCTCTCTGTACCTCTGCCTTTCAAATAAATAAATCATTTTAAAAGTGTTTGGGAGGATGTGTGTAGGTCCTGTACAAATGCTACTTTTATTTCATTTAGAGGACTTGAGCAACCGTGCGGACCCCAACTTGTGTGGATACCGAGGGACAGCTGTCCTAGCTGTGTGACCCAGCAAGTCCCACAGCGTCCACTTCCTGCTCCGTGAATTGGGGCGCCTGATACCGGAGCTGCATGAACTCCAGGAGGGGTTGTGAGGACCCATCAGAACAGAGTGTGCTGGCTCGAGACACGTGATGGCAAGCTTCCAGTTAGTGGAAGGCAAGAGGCTGGGGAGAGCCCAACACATGAACGCATACACACACCTGCACACACACACATGCACCCGAACGCACACACACCCTCCACATACACACACATGCATGACACCTGCACACATGCACGCACGCACACCACTCACCAGACGGTGCCAGACTCCAGCGCCGAGGCCAGCTTCAGGGCTTTGTCCAGGTTTTTTGTGAACACGGCTGCTGTGAGCCCGTAGTCAGTACTGTTGGCCCTTTTGATCACTTCTTCAAGGTTTTTGAACTTCAGTATCGGCTGCACCGGTCCGAAAATCTAGGATTAATTGCAGGAGTGGCAGTGAGAGGCAAGCTGGCACGGACATGGACGCCCTGAGAGGCGTCTCCTTCCGTCTCAGCCGTTTTCGCACGGCCGGAGCGCACACGGTGTAGCGATGGCTGTAGACCCAGCCAGTAGCGCCCTTCTGAGGTCTGAAGCATTGAAATGAGACAACAAAAACCCACCCCGACCACGGGCACTGCTGCACTCAGGGGGTCTCACTGTCACCAGGGAGCCCCAGCTCGGGAGCTTCGGGGTGACCCGTGCACTCCGGGCTACACAGAGGACAAAACCTCGGGGAACTTTTGGGGGAGTAACCTTGAGGGTGTTTGCAGGCAGGGCTGTAGGACTGTGCTTTGTTCTCTACCAAGCAACGAACACGCCCTGCAGTGTGTAGGAACCCCCGGCGGGGAGGAGGAGACAGCGTTCACACGGTCAACAGCGACGCAAAGGCACAGCACAACCGTGGAACCTCTGCAGGCAGCCTGCAGGGAGCCCGTGGCTGATGCCCTTGGGCTGGGCACCACCAGAACCCAGCAGGACCACCGGCGCCCCTCGGCTTCCCTTCCCGGGGATGGTGGAAGCTCTGGTCGCGCCCTAGAGAGTACAGTCGTAACCCATCCCGCCCCAATGAGACAGTGGTCAGACGCCCCCACCAGGAGGCCCTCAGCATCAGGCACCCAGCTTCCAAGTTCCGTGTGGGAAGCAGCCTCCTCCTGGGCCGGACTGTGGGACCAGAAGGTGTGCGTAGACCTGCACTCCTATGGGGTCTCCTTCATTTCCACTTCCAAGGACGCCCTTGCTGGGCACACGGAGGAGATACTAGCTGGACCTGCCCTTAAATGATGGACACGTGCTGCTTAGGTTCACTCTGGGGCACGCCAGGCAGTGAATCCATGGCTGTGGATCAAGCTGAGTCCATGGCTCAACGCCTGGTAGAGAATCCAGTCATGTGACCCACGCAGGGACAGAGAGACCAGGAGCAGAGTGGGAACCGAGGGCTGCAACGAACTCCCTGTCGCTACGTAATCCCTGGGGTTGCTGGAGACGAGAGGGCCCCGAGGGGAGGGGCAGGTCACACGGGAAGAGAGGCGCAGACCCGCACAGGGTTCTAGGCCCGCTGGCCCCAGAGGAGGCCCAGCCCTGCAAGCGGAGCCGAGGCCCCAGCCTGGGCCGGAGCTTTGGCCGTAGCCACCACGTACCTCCTCTTTGGCAATGCGCATGCTGTCGGTCACCTCCGAGAAGACGGTGGGCGTGATGAAGAGCCCCCTGTCTTCCACGGCCGAGCCCCCGCACTCCAGCTTGGCCCCTTCCTGCTTCCCACTCTCGATCAGCTCGAGGATTTTGTTGAACTGCTTCTGGTCAATCTGCAAGACACAAACCAAGTACAGCGGCTTCGCTCCGGCCGGGGGCTGCCGTCCTGGGCTGTGCCGCGCCTGCGACACCACCAGCCGTGCCACTATCCCCGTGTCCTTGCCAAGTCCTAACTCGTGTAGCAAGGTGCCAGGTCAGCTGCTCTTCCTCTGGTGCCCGGATCTGGCTCTGCATCGAGCAGAGGAGCAGTGGGCACAGCCCTCTCTCAACCTCACGCAGCCTGGGGTTAACGAACCTGCTGGACTCCCCCCCCACCCTGGAAGCCAGTCCCTGGGAGCAGCAGACATGATGGGGTCCCATTCTCTGCGGCCCAGTTCTTCACACCCTGCTCAGATTTACTGAGTAAAAATCCAGGGGTTCCCTCCTTGTCTGAGCTTTTATCTTCCAAAGTTTCAGTTATCTGAGGTCAACCCTGGTCTGAAAATATGAAGTGGAAAATTCCAGAAATAAATACATAAGGTTTGCATTAGGCACTTCTTTGAAGCGGGGGAGGGACTGTCCTGCCATCCTGCTTCACCCTGCCCGGGACACAACCCGTCCCTCCATCCAGTGCTCCCACGCTGTATCGCTGCCTGTTCTTCAGTTGGTCGGGAACCACATCCCAGTTATCACATCACTGTGCCAGTATGCAGGGCTTGGTTCAAGCAGCCCTCAGTTTACTTAATCATGGTCCCAAAGCACAAGCAAGGTGATGCCGGAAATCGTACTGTAGTCTGTCATTACTCATTTCTCACTGTGTGGAGGGGCTGGTGTTTAGTAGCATAGCAGGTAAAGCCACTGACCGAAATGCCAGCCTCCCATAGGGGCACCGCTGTATGTCCTGCATGCTCCACTTCCAATCCAGCTCCCTGCTATGGCCTGGGAAAAGCAGCAGAAGATGGCCCAAGTGCTTGGGTCCTTGCACCTCGTGTGGGAGACCTGGAAGAAGCCCCTGGCTCGCTCCCAATTTCAGCCTGGCCCAATCCCAACAGTTGTGGCCATCTGGAGAGTGAACCAGCAAGTGGAAGAACTCTCTCTCTCTCACTCTCAGTCTCTCTCCATAACTCTGATTTTCAAATAAATCTTTTTTAAAAAATTGAGCATAGAAAAATATGCAAGGCAAAGGCACATTTGATAACACAGTGGCTTTCAAAATCAGATACGAAGTTGCACCTGATGCACTGTTAAATCATGAACATTAAAACCACAAGAGGCCCCATGTTTAACTCTCAGATGGGCACAGATCTGAACTCCGCTGGGAAGGCTAGAGAGAGAGACAGGTTCCTGTGCTGCTGGCAGGAACATAAGCAGATTCATTTTCTGTGGAAGATACTTGGCAATGCTTCTAGAAATGACAAATGTGTTTCCAGACAGCAAACCCACTTTGGGGACTCTTAGCTTTGGATTTTCCGTAGCTCTGTGTGGGACTGCACACTCCCACGTGCTTATCGGAGGAAGTGAATTTAAATTCTAGAGGCTTCATCCAGCAAAATTCTACAAGGGAGCTTTACAAAGCACAGTGGGTAAAGCCCAGCCCATAGTGCTGGCATCTCATATGGGCGCTGGCTCCAGTCTCAGCTGCTCCACTTCCGACCCGGCTCCCTGCTAATGTGTGTGAGAAAAGCAGCTGAAGATGACCTACGTGCCTGGGCTCCTGCCACCCACAGGGGGGACCCAGCTGAAGCTCCCGGCTCCTGGTTCCCGCTGTTGCGGCTATCTGGGGAATGTACCAGCAGATGGAATCTCTCTTTCCCTGTCTTTTCTTCTCCCCCTAACTCTGCCTTTCAAATAAACAAATAAATCTTTAAGAAAAAAAGGTTCTAGCCTCTCTGCTCATCCTCAACCTTCAAGCCCACTTTGCCCCCAGACCCAGCTCTCCCTGGTGCGCCTCTATGGGCACACAGTTTAAATCTAACTATGCTCCTTGAGGTATGAACAGAAGAACCCGCCAGGCCGCAACTCCAGCCCAGGGGACAGGCTCTAGCTCGGCGTGCCCCGCCAGGACGCTGCCGTGTGCTGCCCCAGCCAGGTGGCTCAGCTGCCAAGGAAACCTGGAGGATTCTGGAGGATTCCAGCGAGCAGCTCACCGGCCGTGGACTTGGATCTAGGTCAGGGAGCTGTCTCACGGCCCCGGGAAAGACGGAACTATTTAGACAGCTGTAAGGCCTCAGAGTAAAATCTTATTAACAGAGAAAAAAAGCCCTTCGGGAGGGAAGAATCCAGCAGCTTCCTGAGACAATACCCTGAGGTTAGGCAGCTTCGGAGCGCCTGGGGCAGCCGCAAAATGGCCCGGAAGCAATCCACAGCCTTGGGCTGGGCCCCCGCTCCCGGAAGAGCTTTGTGAATCTGGCTTCACAAGTCAAGCCTGGAGCTTGGGGCAGAGACTGGGGAATACGGGCCACCAGTTGCATCCCAGCCCCCCGCTAATGCTCCTGGGAAAGCAGCAGAGGATGGCCCAAGTGCTTGGGCCCCTGCACCCACGTGGGAGATCTGGATGGAGTTCTGGGTTCCTGGCTTCAGCCTGGCCCAGCCCTGGGTGTGGCAGCCTTTGGGGGAGTGAACCAGCAGATGGAAGACTCTCTCTCTCTGTCCTGCCTTTCAAATAAATACAGCTTTAAAAAATAAAAGCATTGTGGATTTGATAATGTCTCGTGGTCATGTTTGTGCATTCAGATCTGAACCCGACTCGAAGCCGCTGACAACCTCGGTCCCCGGTGCTGGGTTTGGGACTGCGGCTGAGCAGGCCGTGACTGGGGATGAGGGGTGTGGGCCACAGGTGAAGCTGCTTTTCCTTCCAGGGTCACGTGGCATCTGAGCTGCAGGGCTGCGGAGGGAGAGCACTGTGGCCAGAGGCGCACCCCTCCTCCACGTGGGATCTCTCGTCTCCTTACAGGGCCGTGAACCAACACTGACGCACACGGCCACAGCCTGATGACAAGTACAGACGTTCCTGCCCTCTGGATGGGAAAGCCTGTCTCTGAGTGCTTGGCCACTTCAAAAGTGGAGGGGCCGGCCTTGTGGCACAGCGGTTAAAGCCACCGGCCGTGACGCTGTCATCCTGTATTGGGTTCTGGTTCGTGTCCCGGCTCCTCCACTTCCAACCCAGCTCCCTGCCTGGGAAAAGCAGCAGAAGATGGCCCAAGTCCTTGGGCCCCTGCACACATGTGGGAGTCCCAGATGAAGCTCTGGCTCCTGGCTTCGGTCTGGCTCTGTCTTGGACGTTGTGGCCACTTGGGGAGTGAACCAGTGGATGGAAATTCTCTCTCTCTCTCTCTCTCTGTAACTCTGACTTTCAAATAAATAAATCTTAAAGAGTAAAAGAAGTGCTTCCTAGGTATCATCAATTCTCATACTGTTCCTCTGCTACTCCCATTTCCCAGGTGAGAAACCGAGGCAGGGTGGGAAATGGAGACTTTCAGAAGGTCCCAGAGCCCAGTTGGAGCTCAGGGCCGTGGCTCCCCGTGTAAACACGTGTCACCACCCGTGCAGCGGGAAACAGACACACGTGGGCAAGCCACGACCCGTGATCTGAAACTCCAGGCCTAGGACGGGACTTTGGCTGACAGCGAAGCGGGCAGCTGCCGAGCTGGGTTTAATAATGCATGGGATGGTCAGGCTGCCCTCTTTTAAATATTTATCCATCTGTTTCGGCTCACGATCAGTAAGAAAGCGATACAGGATGTGCCCTTTAAAGAGGCGAGCAGGCCTTGTGGTTATGATCATGTACACCCTGTCCCTGGCGTTCCCAACCAGGGCTCCAGAGACATGTCCCTGCTGCCCCAGCCCCCTGCCTCGGAGCTCTCTGCTTCCTGACAGTCCCTCTGTCCTCTCACTCGCATGTGGGCCCAACACTCTGGCCCCAGGCGCTGCCCCAGCCTTGGCCAGGGTGACAGCCCCATGTGTACGGGGGCCAGGGTGGCTCAGCAGAGCAGCGACCTCCCAAGAGGATGAAGATGCTGCCCTGGGAGCGGCCCCTCCCCCGAGGCCCAGGCCCTGCCCCAGGCCCCAGGCCCCAGGCCCCAGCACCTCCTGTGCGGTTCAGACACGCGTGTGGGTTACCTGGGGTCCCTGTTCGGTCTTGACGTCGAAAGGGTCTCCCACGGGCCGCTTCTTAGCGTATTCCACGCTGCGCTTGACGAACTCAGGGTAGACCTGCTCCTCCACGAACACCCTGGAGGCGGCCGTGCAGCACTGGCCCTGGTTGAAGAACACTCCCTGGTGGGCACACTCCACTGCCAAGTCCACTGTAGCGGACGGAGGGCAGCGGGTGGGGCGGGAGGAAGCGATTAAGTCGTTAAGGCAGGGCTGGCCACAGCTGCACGCCTAATTGCCCACGCCAGCAAACAGGCCCCAGGGTGGCTGCGTTTCGGAAATTAATTTTGTTCCCAGCATTTCCCACACAGAGAGGGTGGGGGAAAGGGTTTTGGGGTCCACCAAGTTCAGGGTTGGATGAGTCGTCCCTAGGGGACTTCTCAGCACGCCAGTGAGCACGGGGAGTCGCAGCAGCGTCACCTCACCTGGCTACAGACCCTTCTCCTCCTGCCCTCCGGCCCCCTCCTCCTCCTTGGCTGGAGGACTAGCTAATGGTCCATCCCATAAACCACTCAGTTTTGATGCAGGCCAGTTGGTGATAACTTTTACAGGAGGCAAGAGCTGGAAGAAGGGTTTTATGACGAAACGTAACACTGCGTACGACTGAAAAGGGCTGGAAAAATGACACACAAGCCCTGGTTCTCAGTGAGGGCTGCATCTGACCGGCTCAGCGGGCACTAAAATGGGCTGCAGGGTGTTTAGTGGGTAGGAGCTCGGGATATGCTTAGTGGATAGTGGTAGGGGGACGCCACTGCAACTGCGGGCTCCTCATGTTCAACCCTGGCCCGGCTGTCCGGCCCCCACACGACTGCTGGCTTAGGAAATGCAGTTTTAGGGCAAGCACTGTGGCACGGTGATTTAAGCCACCACTTGCGACGCCAGCACCCATTTGGTTACGTTTTCCTGAGCACAGGGTAAAGGCAAGGCCCCCGTGACCGGCCGTGGCTCTGGGCCCTGGGAGGCGACCTGTTCCAGGCCCACAGGGGCGGCTCCCAGGGCCTCTGCCTGTGGCTGGGAGAGCCAGGCCGCTGCTGTCTGGCAGGGCAGTCTGTGGAAACTGCAGTGGCAGCGGGGCCCTCCCTGCACCCCCCACCCAGGGGCCAGGCCAGGTGCCAACTGGACACTGCCCCTCCTCCCACACAACTCATTCCTTCCCTGCACCCTGCCAGGAGCGGGGGAGGCCGCCCAAGTGGCAGGGGCAGAGTGGCATGTGGCTCTTGATCCCGTGCCTGGGAGGCCAGCCGGGTCGGATTTTCACCTGGCCTGGCACCGCCAACATGAGGAGGCAGAGACGGCTGGCTCCCTGGTGGGTTTTCACGACTACTGCAAAACCAAGGCCCAGGCAGAGAGAGAGTCCTGGGCCTCTGCTGCAGGCGGCCTCCTGGGAGGACATGAGGGTGAGCCGAGCGGCAGGTGGGGCACGTGGCGTGGCCAGGGGGAAGAAACGGGAGGCCTGCCTCTTTGGGAGTGAAGTGTGGGACTCCCCGTGCGGGTCACGGTGGGCCACACCCAGGACGGCGTTGCTTCCGCAAGTGTGCGCGATTCCTCTGCACGTCTCTTACCCCTGCCCCTGAGAGCCAGCTGCAGGGGAAGCGACCGGCATTCATCATTTACACTTTAGTGAGAAATTGTGTCCGGCTCATTTTTCTCAGGGCTATTTGCCGTCTTATCTGCGTGTGGAGTAGAAAGCTTTGTTCTCCAGGAAAGGAATTTATTTCTGGCGCTGGTGGACAGGCGGGGGAGGCAAAGGTGTTTCAGCGCACTTGGCAAGTCACACGTTTTTTTGGCTGACCCTGTCTGCGTGGAATCGAATGCCTGCTGTGGCCCTTTCTTCCCTCTTCTCTTCACAGGAGCCAAGAACAGCATTACTGTAGTGTCGTGCCAGGTGGCTCCCTAGCTGCTGGGCAGGTTGCTTTCCCAGGAGAGAGGCGGGACGGGCGGACAGGACCCAGACCCCTGGGTGCTTTCCGGGTCGGCGGCACCCTCCTGCTGTGGTTAGCCAGGCCTGGCACCACCAGGGAAGGAACCTCAGAGCCTGCCGCCCGGGCTGGGAGGGGGGTAAGGAAGGCCCGGGAGTGGGCACGGCTGCCCCTCCCTTGCTCCATGGCTCCCCATCCCCCACCCCCCGCCCGGCCAGGGGACTCCGGCCAGGAGGGGGACTCATCCCGAGGGGCACACGCGGGCAGGCCTCTGCAGCCAGCTGAGCCCGCTCCTTTCCCAGCACAGCTCTGTCTCTGGGTTGAGGCCAGCTGCTTGATCCCCACCTGTCCGCCTGTGGCCGCCCATGGAGTGCACGTGTCTGTGTGAATGTGCGCGTGTGTGTGTATGACTGCATGGGTGTGTGTATGCATGTCTACTAGGTAGGCTCTAAGTTCAAGGCAGGGGGCAGGGCAGACTGGCGGGTGCCCGAAGGGGAGGGGGAGCACTCACGGTCTGCGTCAGCACACACGATGCACGGGTTCTTCCCCCCCAGCTCCAGCGTCACCCGCTTCAGGTTGCTCCGGGAGGCAGCCTCCTTAACCAGCTTTCCCACCTGCGGGTGGAAGACGGGCCAGAGTCCCCGGGGCTCCTACCAGCAAGCATTCCGCACCAGGGCCCCCAGCCTCCCTGCTCGTGAGAGCCTGCCCAGCCTCGGCTGGCATCCACCCGGCCCCGGGCACCTAGCACGGGCACTGAGCCTGCAGAAGGGAGTGCTCTCTCTCGCTCTCTCTCCTTTCTCTCTCTGTTGCTGCCTCTCACATAAATACAAGCCCGGGAGTGCAGTGGAGGATGGCCCAAGTGCTTGGGCCCTGCACCCCATAGGAGAACAGGAGAAGCACCTGGCTCCTGGCTTTGGATCAGCGCGGTACACCGGCTGCAGCGGCCATTGTGGGGTGAACCAATGGAAAAGGAAGACCTTTCTCTCTGACTCTCTCTCTTTCACTGTCCACTCTGCCTATTAAAAGAAAAATAATAAAGTATACATTTAATTTAGTGCAATTTTCCATGGAAAACTCATATTATGAAAAAAACCACTATACATTGATTTCCAAAAACTTTTTGCACCCCAATAAGCTTGGCCCTTTAATTGCACTTTCCAGGAACTTGGAAGCACGCTCATATTTGGAAATGTGTCCTTGGATGCTCAGGAGGAGAATTCTCTAAGCGTGGCAGTTTCTCTGAAGGGAGCTTTGGGGTGGAGCTTTGCATTTGGGAGTGTGCTGTCCAAACCGCTCTCTACCCAGGGGTCTGTGTAGGTGAACGCCCCTCTCCCCCACTTCTCTGCAGCACGATGGCTGCTTCGGCCACTCGGAGAGACCGGCGAGGGTCTGGTGTCATGTGAACCGGCCCTTCCCTGGTGACGCTGGCTGAGACAAAGCCCGCCAGGTGTCCACACATCCCCTCTGCGTGCTGCCCGCTGCCCCACCGCTCGGGCTGCCTGTGCGTGGATGCGCAGGTGCGTTTCCCATCTGAAGGAAAGCCCTGGGAGCGGCGGCTGCACACCTGGCTTCCGCCCCGCCTGTGGTCACGCCCCCGCCTTGCTCTGAGCTGCTTCCCACTGGCTCTGTTTCCTCTCCTCTCGCAGAGTTCTGCCCGACACTTATTTATTCTAGAAGAGGAGGCTGGGCTTTTTGTTATCCTAACTAAAATGTAGTCCAGTATAGAAGACAACAACGCCTCTCCCCGGGCAGTGCTCGGTCTCGGTGACGTCACAGCTGTCCCCTGCCAGCGGCCCGGGGGTGGGAGTGGGGGGCAGGGCACCATTACCTCTGTGGAGCCGGTGAAGGCGATCTTGTTGATCTGAGGGTGAGAAGAGATTGCCGCGCCCACGGTGGGCCCAAAGCCTGGCACGATGTTCACCACGCCGGGAGGGAACCCAACCTGGGGAGCGACGGAGCTGCCATCAGAGGGCAAGAGCGACTGTGCGCTGGTCCAGGCAGCCACAGTGGCAGGTGCTCTGAGCCGGACAACAGCCCCAGGGGAGCCTGGCCTGCAGGTCCCGCCTCGGCTGGCAGTGGGCACCCTGCAAGCTGCCTTGGGTTCTTCATTCCCTGCCCCCCACAGGCCTGTGAGCAAGTGTGCAAGGAGGGCACGGGGTGGCGGCCACCTTCCCGGAGCACAGGACCATCCTGTGTGTGTGAGAACGTGAATGCGTGTGACAGAGGTGAGAATGTGTGTGTGTGAGAATGTGAATGTGTGTGACAGAGGTGAGAATGTGTGTGTGTGTGTGTGTGAGAGAGAGAGAGGGAGAATGTGAGTGTGAATGTACGTGTGTGAGAATGTGAGTGTGAATGTGTGAGAACGTGCACGTGTGTGACAGGAGAGAACATGTGTGTGTGTAAGAGGGAATGTGAGTGTGAGAATAAGTGTGAATGTATGTGTGTGTGAGAATGTGTGTGTGACAGAGGACAGAATGTGTGTGTGAGAGAGGAAGAGGGAATGTGAGTGTGAGAATGTATGCGTGTGTGTGAGGGAATGTGAGTGTGTGTTAAAGAGGAGCGAATGTGTGTGTGAGTGTAAGAGAGAATGTGTGTGTGTGTCAGGGAATGCGAATGTGTGTGAATGTGTAAGAGACAACATGAGCATGCGTCTATGTGAGTACGTGTGTGGGAGAACATGAGTGTGTGAGTGTGAGAGAGAACGTGTATGAGAGAGAATGTGAGTGTGTGAGAGAACGTGAATGTGTGTGGCAGAGGAGAGAACATGTGAGTGTGAGAGAATGTGAGTGTGTGAGGGAATGTGCATATACATGTGTGTGTGTGGGAATGTGAGTGTGTGACTATGTAAGAGACAACATGAGCATGTGTCTGTGAGTACGTGTGTGAGAACGTGAATGTGTGTGGCAGAGGAGAGAACGTGTGAGAGTGTGAGAGAATGTGAGTGTGTGGGAATGTGTAAGAGACAACATGAGCATGCGTCTGTAAGTACGTGTGTGAGAGAACGTGTGTGAGGCAGTGACTGTGTGTGCACATTTGAGAGCATGTGTGTGAGACAACGTGTGAGTGCACACGAGGGTGCGTGAGTGTGAGTGTGTGTGCTGTGGGGCAGGGACGCCTGGTTAGAAGCCCCACACCCAGAGACCCTGCAAACCCCCTTCTCCACCCGCCCATCCACACTGCACGGCCACTGTGGCGCCTCCAGGGGGCGCTCTTGCCCCGGGAGCCCGCCCCTCCTGCAGGTGGGACGGCCACTGGTCCACAGCCTTCTCCCTCCCGCCTGCGTGGCGTGCACCGCGGGCTCCAGGAACCACGCGCACCACCGTGCGGACGGGGCGAGCGAGCGCCCTCACGCGCCAGGCCCACACACGCACCGCTTTACGCATCAAGGCTTTGGGACCTGACTTTGCACCTCTGTGACTTTAGACCCACGGGTCTCATCCACGTGACAAGGTCGTGTCGTCATCAGTGGTCCAGGGAAAACGGGCACTGGTTTGGGCCCGCGCCAGCACGGAAACAGCACAGCGAGGGCGCCCCAAGCCCCGCGGGGGGCAGAACAAGAGCGGCTCTCCCCCAGCCTCCTCTCCTCCTCTCTCCAAGTCTTTGCCACACGCAAGCTGATGACGGATGGCGTAACGTGTCACCAGGTGCATCTGGAAGGGTGGTGGGGTGGTGGTGGTGGTGGTCCTCTTTGGGCTGCTATTCCTCTGAGCTGTGGCTGCTGGGGTGAGAGGGGGCCTCTGGGGGAGCCCAGCAGGCGCTGGCGAGATCACCCGTGGAGAACCAAAGTGCTGGTCCCGCCCAGGTGCTCCCAGACCGCAGCTTTAGCCCAGAAGAAGAGCCGCCTTATAGGGCCGCGGGGAGGAACAGGGCTCCTTCCAGATCAGAGCTCACAGCAGGCGAAGAAGCCTCGGCGGCCAAGCACAGCACAGGGACTCACTCCCTTCGGCCTCCCGGAGCAGCGGCCACTGCCTGGCTCCCGGGCGTCTCCTCTGCAGGGGTCT
The DNA here is from genome assembly GCF_051225735.1 of Oryctolagus cuniculus. Classification (NCBI taxonomy): domain Eukaryota; kingdom Metazoa; phylum Chordata; class Mammalia; order Lagomorpha; family Leporidae; genus Oryctolagus; species Oryctolagus cuniculus. Next base: position 10,169,512 of record NC_142878.1, on the reverse strand, counting down.
CACCTCTTTGATCAGAGAGCCGAGGTGCAGGGCGGTGAGGGGCGTCTGCTCGGCCGGCTTCAGAACCACGGTGTTGCCGCAGCACAGGGCGGGCGCCAGCTTCCACACCAGCATCAGCAGCGGGAAATTCCACTGCAACAGAGCAAAGGCCATGGGCACCAGGGCCACCCCATGACCCTGTCCCAGGTGCCCGGCGAGGTCCCGGTGGAGGACACCAGCTTTGGGGGGCTTAAGGGGTAGTGTAGGAGTGTGTACGAGTCAGAGCTGTGTCCTGGGAGATGCTGCCGGGTTGCCCTGGCAAAGAGGACTCTGCTGTGGGTGCTGTCTCCCTGCAGGGGTGTTTGCTGTGCGGCTGACATCATCCTGGCCTCCACAAAGCATTTTTCTAGTCCTCACTTCCTGCCGTCTCCCCGTCTCCCCGGCATCCTGCCCAGCTGCCATTAGAGGCCTGGGGCTCCCCAGGCACATCACTGCTGGGCACAGCACTGCTCTCCCCGAACACCTGCAGGTACCCCCGTGCCGCACAGGAATCAAGTCCCACACAGCTCAAGGCCTCTGGAGCCCACGTCCCCGACGTGTGTGCCCCCCCAGCTCTGACAACACCCACTTTTCTGCCCCTTCCACGCCTCTGGCTGGGCCGTTCCCACTGCGTGAGAAACCCTCTCTTGCTGAACAAGTCTTTCTTATGCTCAAGGCCCCGGAGAGACATCACCTCCCGGGGTGGGGGTCCTGACCTCTCTAGCTGGGACCCCCAGAGCCTTCACTGCGTGCCTGGAGCAGCCCCTGGAGAGCAAGAAGGGGGCCTTGTCCATCTGCAGAGCCCGCGCCCTGCCCCCCGCGAATGCTCAGTGAACACAAAGGCCACTGGGTAAAATCGCACTAGACGGGGGCTCGGCAGGTCCCAGGGCCCTGGGGTGAGAGCGACAGATACCCGTCCAGGGCAGGGCCGTACTTACCGGGGTGATGGCTCCGCACACCCCCACAGGCTCATGCCTGGTGAAGCACAGGACGTTGTCGTCTGCAAGAGAAGTGGCAGGAAGGGGGAGCTCACTCACCCAAGGCCAAGGCTTCCCAGTGGCCCACGGTCATCCAGAGGCACAGAGGGGAGCCGAGCCTTGTCCATGACACGGAGCTGTGATCCGAGTTAACTTCCAAAGGGACATTCTGAGCTCGGGGAGAGTTGGGACAGGGCCACTGTGGGTGGGGGCCCTGGAAGGACACCCTGGGGGGGGGGAAGCCAGCAGGACTCCCTCGAGGCCACCCAGCAGAGAGGACAGAGCCCTTAGGGGCCCAGCCGAGGGGGCGGGGGCTGTCCTGCGCCGGCTCACCTGTGGGGATGGTCCTGCCCTGGATTTTGTCTGCCCAGCCTGCAAAGTATCTGAGGGTCTTAATACAGCCTTCCAGGTCGATGAAAAAGGCGTGCAGGAACGGCTTCCCCGTGTCCATCGTCTCCAGGGTCTGCAGCAACACCAGGACACCCGTTCAGATTCTCGTTCCCAGCCGTTCCCGGGGAGGGAACACAGGCGGCTCACGGATCCCCAGGCCGCACGGTCACATATGTCACCCCAGACCGCGTGACTGCGACCTGGGCCAGATGGGCCAGGGCAATTTTGCTGACCCTAAGACTGGAGTTCGGCTAGAGCCCAGGCCGGGGTCTCCCTGGAAGGACCCCCCGATGCTAGGCCAGGCTTCCACATTGGCATCTGCTCGCTTGCCCCAGCCCAGAGGCCTCAGTGGCATGACCCTGACCGCTGGGCTGGGACACCCCCGGGAAGCTCTTGGGGGGTTGGCGGGTCAGGGGCTGCTGGCCTCTGGGACACAGAGAAAGGGAAGACCTCTTGGCGGGCTGGGCCAGTGCGACAGTGGACAGAGTGACTGTGCCCACAAGGGTCACGGCGCCCACACAAAGACACAATCCTTCCACGTGCAGGCTGCAGCCGGATGCGGGGCCGCGCCCCACTGCCCAGGGAGGTGACCAGGGAGGGCCGCGAAGCCTCTCAATGGTGGGATTCTTTTCTATTTCCAGCCAGGCTGAAGAGAACCCCTTTGTCCCTGAGACAAGCGGCCCCAGTGGAGCCCAGCCTGCGACCGCCAGTCAGCCCTCTCCGCAGGAAGTGGCCACCCGGACGCACAGCCCGGGGCGGGATTCCTGTGGACGTGGCCATGGAGTGAGACGCGGGCCCCACCTCCTCTGGGAGTCCCCATCTCTCATCCTGGTGCACTCGCATGGGTCTCGTATCTGAACTTGACAATGACATTGCCACTCCACGGTGCAATGCTGAGGCTAGCAGAGCCTAGGGACTCGGGCAGGGCCCCACGGTGGGCCAGCGGCAGGACAAGCACTAAACTCGGGGTGTCTGAGCGCCTGCTCCCAGGGCAAGTCCTCTCCCTGCTCCTACAGCACAGAAAAGCTGCGAATGAAATCCAGGTTCCAGGGACAGCTGGTGGATTCTGTGTGCAGGGCCCAGCCTGGCCACCTCTCGGCTTTATGTGCAGCTGTCAGGAGAGCAGCCCGGGCCGTCCGATGGCCTTGGCTTTAGAGAAGCAGTAACCGCTTCTGACGAACCCCAGCAGGGGGGCCCTGGGTGGGCCCTGGGTCTCTCCCAGCCTCAGATTCCTGATCTGTAGATGAGAATGATCGCGGCATGGCCCTCACAGGGCTAACGTGGGAGCCAAGTGCGGTGATGTACAAAAGCACCGATGACAATAGGGAGAGTGACCTTGATTCTTGCCCTCTTCCCTTTGCACACCAGACAGGTGCCTGCCTTACCTAACAGGTGCAAACAGTGCCCGGGTCTCCGGGGCCAGGCTGCCCCACACAGCATCTGCACGGCTGCCCACGGAGCCTGGAGCCTGCCTTGGCCCTTTCCGGGGTGGGACTGGGGGAGCAGTTGGTGGGGGCACTGTGGTTGAGGGTGGGGACAGGGAGCCCCCTTGGCCTGGGCCACCTCAGTCAGCTTACTCAGCCTCAATTTTCTCATCTCTGAAATGGGATAATAAATACCACAGGCCAAGTGCCTGCAACAGGCTGAGGACACGGTGGGCAATTTCAGACACGGGCCGTGTTTTGTTATTAACCTGGGCAAGCTGGCTTCCTGGAGTGAGAGCGTGGGTTCTTCAGCTTGGTTGTATAGAATCTGTCCAAGCAAAACTCAGGTTAAGGTCACTACAGACTCAGCCAGGAACGTCTTTTAAGAGAAAGAGGAGACTGGCAGGTGAGTAAGTGCGCAGGACTGAACCTGAGAAGTGTTAGCTGTTGATGGGAGCAACCGGCCTTGACACAACTTCTTGTTCTAGCTCAACCACGAGTGACCCACGGCCACGCCTCACCAGCCACGGCCACGCCTCGCCGGCCAGTGTTGCCCTTGGCATTTTACGAGAACGTACCTTCTGAGAAATGGGCACAGTGTAACCCCCTTCGACACTGAAGAACCACAGCTCAGGAACTGCCCCACCCAACGCCTGGCTGCCTGAATGAGGGCCAGAAGCCCCCTCTCACCTCCGGCTGAAAAAGGACAGGGGCCATGGAGGAACCCTGAGGCAGGGCCGGGCCTTACCTCTTGCAGGCAGCGAGGCCCGGATGGCAGAAAGCAACGTGCCGGGCGGAGCCGGGAGTGCCTCCCGCTCGGCTCCCCCTGCTACAAAGGCCAGCGGCGCCGGGACGGTGCGTGGGCTGCAGGGAAGGTGGCCCGGCTGCACTGCTGCACTCGGGGACAGGGTGGGAGGGTGCCCAGGGCACAGCCTCTGCAGCCTGCTCAGGGTGCACACGGACATAGCAGACGGATGAGCTCATGCAGGGGAAAACAGAAATGTTTTTGAAAAAGCCAGTTTGGCAGCTTGAGACTCGGGGCCGCTTCCCTGGCAGGGAGAAAGGAGAGGCTCTGGGAGAGCAGCGCTGTTCCTGGGAGGGCGCTGACCTCGGAAGGGCGGGGGGCGGGGAGCTGGGGTTTCTGTACAGGTGCACCCTTGGGAAAACGCACCCAAGGACAGCCCCAAGAGTACCTTCCCCCACCCCCAAATCCTTGCACGGACAAGGCGGTGATGTCACTGCTGGGCCGATGCTATCCTTTAGAAGGGCAGCCCTTTTGCTACTTGTTTCTAAAATAAAAAATAAAAAAAAAACGCTTTTTTCCAAATCAAACACCAAAAAACAGATTTCAGCCCCTACAAACTGGGCCTCAAGGTTGGGAACGAGTTTTAAAAACTGGCATCTGTGCCGTCCACGGTCACGAAGAGCTCACAGCCCGGGGAGGACCGGGGTGGCCTCCACCTGTGGAGCCAGCACTGTGGCAGGATAGGCTAAGCCTCTGCCTGCGGCCCTGGCATCCCATACGGGAGCCGGTTCAAGCCACGGTTGCTTCACTTCTGATCCAGCTCTCTGCTATGGCCTGGGAAAGCAAGCCCCTGCACCCACGTGGGAGACCTGGAGGAAGCTCCCGGCTCCCGGCTTCGGATCGGTACAGATCTAACTGTTGCAGCCATCTGGGGAGTGAACCAGTGGATGGAAGATGGCTCTCTCTGTCGCCCCCCCCCCCCAACTCTGCCTCTCAAATAAATACATAAATTAAAAAAAAAAAAAATCCAAGTGTGATTCGCTGCTTATTAACCCCTCCGAGGCCCCGTCGTCCCGGGCAGCGGGGCTGCACTGCTGTTCACCTTCTACACTGAGGAGTTAAGGGGTCTGGGAGGCACTGGCTGAGCTGGGTGTTCACCTAGTTTGTTTTGATAACTGTTACTGTTAGCACATAGCAGTCATCTATTCAGTGCTTCTCCACGACATGGGTTTAAATGGATCAGTCTCACAGCAGCTACATATCATTAGTGATGACATTTTTCACAGAGAAATAAGTTGCAGAGAGGTTAAGCAATTTGTCTAAAGCCACACGGCTGGCAAGCAGCAGAGCTGGGATCTGAACTCGGGTCTTTCACATGCTGAGATGTTTCTAACCACTTGACACTGCCAGTTCGGGGCTGATATGAGAATGATGTTTGGTTATACAAGGCTTTTTTTTTCCTATGTTAAATGGTGGCATTTATTTTATCTTCATACATGTAAGAAAAATGGAACCAGCACATTCCACCTGTGGCTTCCCGAACATGTCACTGCATGGCCCTCTTATCCACGGAGCCTGAACCCCGGTGGCACCAAGTCCCACAAACACATACGTGCTTTCCCTGCACATGTACAGGGACTTCAAAAAGGTCACAGAAGGTGGAATGAAAAGATAAGTTTATTTTGGCCCCAAAATTCTGAGATCCATGTGGACAGCGTATTCAAATAGTTTGTGGAAAATGTGTATGACATAGAAGCACAGCTGTGAGAGCTGATGTAGTCTTATTCTAAACTTTAAAAAAGTATTTACTTGGAAGGCACAGAGACAGACAGACAGACAGGAAGAGCTCCCACCTACTGGTTCACTTCCCCAAATGCCTGCATTGGCTGGGTCTGGGCCAAGCCAAAGTCAGGAGATGGCAGAAACCCAAGGACTTGAGCCATCACCGCTGCCTGCCAGGGTCGGCCTTAGAAGGAAGCTGGAGCCGGGAGCCAGAGCTGGCCTTGAACCCAGGTTTCCCATACAGGATGCAGGTGTCTTACCCAGCATCTAAACCACTAGGCTAAATCCTCGCCCTCGATGAAGCTTGGTGTATAAATGAGGCAGCTAAGATGTTAATGATAATAATCAATAATAAAGTCATTATGACAACGCACTGCCACCAAAGTCACTTAAAATGTATATGTTGTTGTTTCTAGAATTTTCCATCCAGTATCTTCAACCACCATTACCCGTGGGTAACTCAAGCCTCAGAAGGCGACAGCATGGGTGGGGGGGAACCGCTGCTCTTAGGGTGAGGGTACATTGAAGGGGTTCGTGGCAGGAAAGAAAAACATTCAGTGCACAAATGCGCAGGAGGGGCCAGGCCTCGGCCCAGCCCCCGGGGACGGTGGGTGCATCCCGCCTCTGGCAACCACTGATGCCACCCAACTTCCAGGCGGCTGCTCGGTCAGGACGCCGAGCTGGAGGGCACAAGACTCAGGCTTTAGAATGAATGACCAAGTGCTGCAGCCCGGCCTGGCGGTGCCAGGGAGCCAGGCCTCAGAGGCCCGCACGCGAGCACCACCATCCGGCTTTCTCCCTCGCCCCGGGGGAACGGGCTGTCATCCCACACCGGCCCCGGTGCGTGTACTCACGGCCAGGACGGCGCGGTCCCGCTCCACGAGGTCGGCCAGCTGCTGCAGCAGGCGGCCGCGGCTCAGCGCATCCAGCCGGCGCCACGGGGAGCCCCTCTGGAAGGCAGCTTGTGCGGCCTCCACGGCCTTGTCCACGTCGGGCTGAGAGGCCAGAACAGACATGTGTCACCCGGGAGCACACCTGCAGCCCAGAGCAGCGGGGGCTCCGGCCTGCGGTGGCGCAGAGGGAAGAGCCGGCTTAGAAACCGCTCGGGGCCTCCTTAGCCTCCTCCTCATCCCTTTCACAAGCTCTCTACACAGGCTGAGTGCTAACCTTCTCTCTGATTCCAGGAGTGCCCGAAAACCTCTCCCGAAGTCACCAGCCCTGACGATGCTTCTTGGGGACCCAAGATAAGACTTGGCGTGGCCTGCCTCACTTCGGCCAGGCCACACCTGCCGCTCACAGACAAGGAAGGGCGGGGAATCTGAGCTTGGCTGATGGCAGAACGGACCACACGGGAACAGTGGGCACACAGGGCGGTACGCAGAGACTTCTCTGCCTCCAGCCTCACCCAGCCTGTGGGGACAGGACTGTCACATCGTTCTGTGAACCAGGAACTGGACCTCTGGTGCCCCGACAGAGGAATTCCAACAGAACTTCACTCCTAACGGGATGGACTCGGCAGCCATTCTGAGTGCCGCCACCTCCCTGCCATGAACAGAAAAATGGGCTTGGAGGTTCTGGGGGCATTCACAGGCCACTAGGGGACTCTCTCCCCAGGGAGGTACAGCCGGCAGCCGGCGCCGGACACCAGCCAGGAGGGAGACAACACCAAGGCTGTGCTTGGGAAGCGGAACGTCGGGGCACTGAATTCCTTGTCCTAGGCTCTAGGGTGGAGGGGACAGGGCCGCAGGGGACAGGGCAGCCCCTGTCTCCAGGGGCTGAGAGCAGTCACTGAGACCAAGGGAGGAACCGGAGCCCAGGGCTCCCACAGTGCCCCCCACCCTCCCTCCTGAGTGCGAGTCCCTGTGCGACTTCCCCTGGGTCAGAGCTTAGGAGGTGCTGCACACAGAGGGGTACGCACAGGTGCAGCCACCACACGTTGCCCACGAGACGGCCCTGGTGGAGTCAAAGCCAGGCCTGCTGCCTACGCAGACCCGCGCCCCCATCCAGCACCACCAACCCGGTCTCCGGCGAGCACCACGCCCTGTCCCGTGCTCAGGAGGCAGCGGCCATGGTCCCATCTAGCTTCCTCTGCAGAAGAGTTTCACCTCTCCCCTGCATCCGGAATACAAGCCATGGTCTGGGAATGTGTAAGGGACACACCCCGAGGTCCCTTAGCGTCTGTGTCACCACACGGACCCCCTAGCAGCAGCAACTGGTGCCGTACACGCCACGTCGGCTTTACGAGATCACGCTAAGCGCCAGAGAAAGGGAACCTGGGGGTCGCGAGACATCATCACTGCTCCGTCCCTGGGCAGCCAGGCTGCTTCCTCCTTGAAGTCTACTTTTTAAGTGTTTCAAAATGCTGCCTTTGGAGAAACACAGACTTGGGAAACGCTCTCTGGAAAGGCTCCGCCGTGCCTCCGGGTTCAAGTGATTGATAAAAACCTTCCCTTCGGCCATGCGCGGCGGAGGCTGAGGTCATCCTCGGAGATGCCGAGACATCCATCAAAGGAGAGCAGGAGAGTGTCTCCTTGCAGAGGGCCCTGGATAATTGATCCCATTCCGGGGCGAGGCGGACGCACGCCTGCAGCTGGCCCAGGCCCTCCCCGGGTGTGCGCCGGCTCTGTCTCGCGGCTCAGCCACGCACGTCCGTACCGCGTGGTTATCTACCATCGGCTGGCTCGGAGGAACAGCAAAAGCACGCACCTTATCGCCTTCTTCCACGTCACATATTTTCTCCAGAGTCGAAGGGTTGTACGTGGCAAACTTCTTCCCGCTCTTGGATTGGTGCCATTCATTGTTGATAAATATCTAACCAGGAAGGGAAGTGTAACGAATTAGGTTTAAATCAAAATCATATAATTTCAACATGCTCAGGTCCTTAGGTAACGTCTTGTCTGCCTTCCCCGCCACCCCCTCCCCTTCCGCACCCTGGGGTGATGCCGGAGCAGGGGAGAGGCAGGGGGCACAGGGCTCTCGCCGAGAGAGCAGCCTCAGCATTAGAACTTGGGGGTTTGTCACAGTAAAACTCAGGTTGTTTCAGTTTATGGTTAGGATTTTTATCTCTCGCGAGAACATGGATTCACGGAGGAATCATTGAGCCAAGTCGTTAAATCCAGGCTGGCAATGGACGCTGACACCCTCGTAGGCTCTCGGGAAGGATGGAATAGACTACCTGTGCACACCTGTGTCGCCGGGCAGGTAAGCAGTGAGCACCGTCCCGCTTCCTGTTGCAACCCCAGCAAGACTGCCAAGCAGCCCGCCCCGTGGGAGACCCCCGCCACAGCCACGAGTCCCGACCGACCGACGACCAGCGCGGCACGCAGCCTGCACCCTGCCACTGCCTCCCTTCGTAATGTGTGTGTTCCTCCCGGGCTTGAGAAAGCCAGTGCGAAGAGGCTGGAACGCGTTCAGGATGGAGCAAACACCACTTACAGCCGGGACCCAAGGAATGCCCAGGAACCCTCTTCCCCGGAGCCTCCATTCTCCAGAGGACAAGGATGTTTGAAAAAAAAAAAAAAAAAAAGGAAAGACGCCACGGACAAACTCGAGTTACAAAGGCCATGCAGCGGGCTACCTGCGGCGTCTACTCCTGGTTTACTCGCAGGGCCGTCTGCCTGGAAGAGACGCGGCTTCTGGAGCAGGAGCAGGAGCCCAGGGCAGAGCCGAGACCCTTGGCCCGCCCCACGGCCCGGAGGCCGGCCGCCCGGCCCGGCATGAGTGTGTCCCTGCTGCACCCTTGGAGCGCCTTGGCCTCACAACACCCACCCCACAACTGCAGAAGGACCCCAGCTGCAGACTGCTCGTGCGCACCGGGAGTATTCCCTTCCACCCACGAAAACACGGCTCCACGTTGCCAGGTCAAGAACACGCTCACTAGACCCCTGCACACACTCATGGCTTTATTTCGCTTCTCTTGGAATTGTTGAAGAGGGTTGGGTCAGGAAAGGGCGAATTTCAGTGGTTGTGAGACTGCACACTTGGCTCCCCAGGGACAACAGAGAGCGAGGAGTCGGGTCTTCTTGGAGAGCGCGCGTCTTGGTTTCGTTCTGTGCACTGGGCTCTCTCGTATAAACGCCGCAGCCCACGGAGGAGGAAACCCGGTGTGCTGGAGGGCACCCTGGCAGGGGCAGGCTCTGGCTGGACAGGTGGGCAGAGAATGCCTGTGCCCCATTTGGCACCCGGAGCTGAGCGTGGCCGGCACCAGTGGGAAGTGCCGGTCTGGTTTCTGGAAGCTCAGAGCCCGCCATGTGAGCCCAGGCCCCCGGGGACACGCAGGAGGAAAAGGCCAGGCTACGATTACAGGTTTATTCTTCCAGATGAAACTCAATCCAAGAGTTCACTTTTGCCATCCAGCAAGTAATCACTCGGCCAAGGGGAGTGGAGCAGAGGAGTTTAGTTAGTGCGGGGCGGACACTGCAGCCAGCCAGAGAGGCCCATTTGCAGGCAGATGAAATTTCGTGGGTTGGCTAATAGAGACCGTCAGGGAAAACTGCTGATTCTGGGTCCTGACTGGTGTCAGTTCCAAGGTGGCAGTGGGGACTGGAAGGAAGTTAGGGGGATGGGAACAGATCGCAGCAACGGGATGGATGTCTGGGATGCTGCGTCTCTAAGCAGGCTCAGGAGGAGAAACACTGCTGAGCTGCGTGTGACACTGACCCGGAGTCCTTTCTAATCAGAAAAAAAAAAAAAAAAAAAAAAAAAAAAAAACACAAAAAACAAAATTCAGACTGCCCGACTCCAACCACATGGCCCGTCACAATGTTTCCAGTTCAGCAAATTTCTCCTGTTGATTGCCTCTCTCCACCAAAACAAAACAGGAACGCCAGTGAGGAAGCCCCTGTGAAGGTGGCCTGCCCACGCCGCTGTCGGTATTATTTTGAACCCCAAAGCAGGATAAAGGCCTGGAAGGGGGCTGTGCCCCTGGCCGTGGGACTCGGGATGAAGTGAACTCACACAGCGCTACGCTGCACTGGGCTGCGGATGGAATTCGTTCGTCACCAAAGGCACGGAACGACATGGAATTAGGACCGCGCCCTGGGTGGACGTGAAGATGGCGATCGCAAGAGGGAATCCTGCCGGCGCCATTTCCAGCGACTTCCACGGGACCCCTGAGCTAAACCCAGGAGGAGTGTTTGCAGAAAACAATAGTTGGAGGATTTTTATTTTTCATAATAAAAACGGATGTTTAAAGGCAGGAGAAAGGTTTAAAGAGAATGTCTGGAAGGACTTGAACAAGCAGAGAAAGGGGCGCCGTGGCGTGGGAGGAGCTGCTGTCCTCTGAGAGGTGTACGGGAAGGAGTGGAACCCTCCCCTCACCAACATTGTATGGCCCTGGTGCAGTGCGTGTTACAATCTAGCCGCTCAGTGCGTGTTACAATCTAAGCACAAACTAAGGAGCCCTGGGATAGGCTTCCTGGAAGCTGGACCACCCTGTGATCAGCCAGCGCCGAGGCCGAAGCCATGCCTGGGGGAACCACCTCTGGTGAGTCGGTGACCGACAAGCACCAGGAACCAGTCTGGAGAAAAAGCAGATCCCCGGCTCCCCCGTGCCCCGTCTGTCCTACTGCCTGCCCGCCGCCCTGGGCCTCCGTTCCCCACTTTGCATCTCTCTCTGGCCAACACTGGCACGGCCTCTCCTGCCCCGGGGCTCCCAGTCCCCGGCCACAGCTTCGGCCGCACAGGCTGCAGAGGTGGGCCAGGGCAGGGACACAGCAGGCTGCGGCATCACCCGCACGGGTGAGAAGGTGCAGCCTGGCGCCGGGCAGCTGGAGCCCCCTGAGGGTCTCAGCTCTCCAGCTCAGTCCACGCCACTACCTTTCCTCTGCCTCCAACACAACAACCCAAATGTGCCACTGGCAGAGACAATGGCGGCTGGAGCTCCCAGAACCTTCCACCATCCTCCCTTGGAACAGACCCCAAGAATCATGGAGAAAGAAACAAACTTCTAAAACTTCTAAGTGGCCGCACGCCTCTTGTGGGATGCAAGCATAAAAGGACAACATATTTACTTTCTGGTTTCTAATAGTTTCAGGGAACTCTGTAAAAACAAAACAAAACAACACCACGGCCAGCAGCAGCCAAGCACGAACGGAGCTAAATCCTGACAAACCGAAGGTTCTGTTCCCAGAAGCTGCACGGGCGGATACTGCGAACCAAACGACGAGAAAAGTAACTCCCAGCGCTGCCTCGCCGGGATCGGACAGCCTTTCGCAAGCAGCTAATCCAAACAGCATACGATTTAAACGTGGGACCCACTGACTTCGCGGATTAAGTGCAAGAGACTAAAATCCGAAGGTCACACAGAGTGGCCGGCCACTTCCTCCGCAGCATTAAAAACTCTTTGAGAGCGATCATGGGGGCTTTTGAAAGCAAAACTGACCCGTGGATTTTCCAAGGACTGGTGGAGCTGGGGACTACGAATAAGGCGCAAAAACCAGCGGGGCCAAAGCTGAGGGCAGACGCCTCCAGGCCTGGGGCTCTGAGGCACCGGGTCCCCTGCCCCCGCAGCGCCCCGCGCCCGAGCAGCCCGGGGAGTCCTCCCGGGAGCGGCGCTCAGGCCGCGGGTCTCCCCGCCTTCCTGCTTCCCGGGGCAGGTGATCTCACCGCTCCACACCTTCACAGCCCCGAGCGCAAAGCCGCGCGGCCGCCTCCAGCCGCAGCGCAGCGGAGCCGGGGGCCCTGGGCTTGCCACCCGCGGCTTCCCCAGGCCGGGATCCAAGCTCCTGGTCGGTAACAACGCGGGCGTTTGGTCGGCGAGCGCCTCCCTTCTCCTCCAGCCCTGCCGGCCAGCCGGCTAAGCGCGGGTGTCCCGGGACCACCTGCTCGCCGGGTTTCCCACTGGCAGCCCAGGGCCCTCAATCTCATTCTTGGCATCCCCTGGCACCCCCGGGGCCTCCCAAAGCCTGCCTCCTTCAGCCCCGGAAACGCTCCCCGGAGGTCCGCTGGGGACCCTCGCGCCCGGGGGCCACGGCGGCGCGCGCTTCCATCTGCCCACCGAGCCGCCAGGGGCCCGTCGGGGCTGCGCCGCGCTGAACCCTGGCACGGCGCGCCAGCCGAGCAGGCGGCCTGCCTCGCCCCGCTTCCAGGCTTAGGGAACCGAGCCCCGGCGCCCGCGAGCCCGCTTGGCGCACGGGGTCCCGCCCGGGATGCCCCGCCACCAATGCGGGCTCTGGAGCTCCCGGTGGACTCCTGCGCTTGCTGGCTCCTCGGCCCCCGGCCCCCCTGCCCCGCTGCCCCGCGCGGAGCCGGGCAGCCGTCGGGCCGGAGGAGCGCCCGCCTCACCTTGGTGAACTTGACCTCCAGGTTGCGGACGGGGCGCGGCAGAACAGGAGCCTTCTTGTCGGGCTGCCCGTTTTCCACGGCCCCGTTGGTGGTGGCCATGGCTCCTCCGCAGTCCCCGGCGCGCCGGCTCGGCCTGGGCGGTGCGCAGCCTGCTCCGGGGTGACAGCTCCGTGCCGCTTTATGCAGCGCCCCACGCCTCCCGCCGGAGGGGGCCGTCTAATTGGCTGCAGGACGGCAGGAAGGGAGGGCGGGCGCCGAGGCAGGGGAGGGGGCCGGCCCGCCTCCCGCCACCCCGCCCGCCGCGCCGTGCGCTCGCTAGCCTCGGAGTTGGCCCTCGGACGAGTTCCTCGGGGCGCCGCCGCCGCTGAGCCCCGGAAGTCCGCGCGGGCTTGGACCCTGGGCCCGGGGGCCTCAGCGCCCGCTCTGCCCCCGCAGCCCGGCGGGTTTGCCCGCGGCACCTGCTGCCTCCTGCCTGCCGCCGCTCGCCCTTCTCGCTCAACTTCGGCCGGTGCGCCCTGCTGCGCTCCGGGAATCGCCCGCCCTGGGGCCCGGTGCCTCTCCGGGGCTCGGGGCGGCTGGCCCTCCGGCCTCGGCCTGGAGTGCGGCAGCCTGGCCTGGGCTCACGAGACGGAGGACTGCCGCGTCCCACCCGGCCCGATCGAGGACCACCGGCGAGCCCACCCGGGCCTCGCGCTGCCTGGAAATCCCCCGCGGCCCTGGGACTTCCTGGGCGGAGGGGCGGGAGGCCCTGCCTGCGCCTGGCTGTGGAGCCCTGGCGCCGCGGGGCCTCCCACCCCCACCAACGCACAGCCTCAGCCCCGGCGGCGCGGTGCAATGACTGTGAATTGTTGAATGCACACGTTATATACCTCGGTTAAAATGATGTCTTTAAAAAGCACACCCATCTTTGCAGCTGGTGGTTCAAAGAACTGACCCTCCTGTCCCAAGGCTGCTCGCAGCTCCCAGGGAGCCCCAGTTCTTATTTTGCCTTTGGGGAGCACTCCATTGACCACAGGAACATCAGGCCCAACAGACAGGGAGCCTGGTGCGCACGCGCGCCATTCCTGGGTCGCGGAGCCGGGGGTGGTGTGCTCCCAGGGAAAGAAGGGGAGGCCCAGCCAAGCCATAGGACGTGCTGGGAGGGTCTCCTTATTTCGTCCAGGCTGCGTTGTGTGTTTTGAGGGTCTGGGGGTCCATCCCTGTCCCCTCTCCTGGACAGTAGGGCAAGCCAGTAGCCCCTTTCCCCCTGGAAGGTGGAAAGCTCTCGTGCTGGGGTGGATGAGACGGCCCAGGTAAGGCTGGGGCCTCCAGGATGGTTCAGAGTCGCCCAGCACCAGGGAGCCCGGCCTTGGTCCAAGGCGCACTGATGCTGCGGAGCCCAGAGAGAAGCCACCCCTTTCCTCGGCTGCTCCTGTCAATCTCTGTGTCCTCTGTCTCCCCTAGCTGGCCCCTGGCTCCCACTCCTGAGAACACCTGGGCCCATGGGTCACACACTGTGGCCCAAGGCTGGCTGCTGAGCCCCAGTGTCAGGTGCCTGGGTCCCTCCTGTGGGTTTATGGGCCAGGCCTCTCTGCGCTGGACTCAGGCCCCCGAAGCCAGTGGGAACACCTAGCATCTGAGTGCTGCCATTGGAGAGGTTTCTAAGTTAAGCTCCCAGTCCAGGAGCTGATCTGGGATCCAGGATGTGTGAACTCATGTCACCTCAGCCAGGACTTAAACACACAAACAAAACCCTGGGCATTTATAGAGGAAGCTGTGTTAATTAAGTAATTGCTGGATTGACGGGGGCAGGCAAAGGAGCCGGGCTTGGAACTCTGCTCCTTTAGGGGAAGAGGGGGGAGCCTGTTGGCTGGGAGTGGACAGCTGCCCATCTGCCGGCCAGGATGTCAGGAATGCAGGCCGCCTCCCCTCACACCCAGAGACGCCACCCGCTCACCTGCAGCTCCTCCTGTGGGTACCCCGTGATCCCCGGGGGAGCCTGAGATCAGAGCAGAAGCCACAGCCGTAGACCTTGTCCGAGCAGGAGGAGGGGCCCAGCTCTGGGCTTGTCCAGGCAGGCAGGTGCTACCTGGGCTCCAATGGCATAGCACTGGCGAGAGGAACCAAGGCAAATGCTCTTCTCCCCATTTTATAGGTGGGTAAACAGAGGCGTGCAGGTACTTGCCCCAGACATCCTCATCAGCGGAGGAGCCAGGGCCAGACTGTGTGGGGGTGGGTGGTGCAGGGCGTGGGGGAGAGGTTCCTCTGACATTCCTCCATCCCATTCATCTAGCGAGGTCAGCACCTGTGTCCTGCAGTGGCCCTGGGCCATGTGCTTCCCAGGTGCAAACAGGATGGCTGCCTCTCCGTGTCCCTGCTAGGAATCAAGTCCTGGCCATGGCCCCGGAGCCAGGGAGGAGGAAGGACTCACTGGCGCCCTCCGAGGGTTCCTGGGTGACTGGGCGGGGTTGGGGCTGCCTCAGCACTGGGGGCGGCAGAGGTCGGCCCCTTCTGATCGCCTCCTTGAGCTGGATTCTGGGTGTGTGCCCCTGGCCGGGGCCTGGCGCTCTCCGGGACGTCAGGTTCCTTTCCTGTAATCTCCTTCCTACTTAGAGTGTTAGCGGAGGCTCAGGGCGCGTGTCACCTCTTAACTTTCCCGCAGGTCCGGCGGGGCGCGTCCCACTCGGCCAGCTTCTCTTCTGAGCCGTGGGGAAGTTCCTCTGGCTTCTCTGGTTCGCGGGCGCGCCCCTGGAACCAGTTCCTGCGCTAATCCCACGGTGGAAAAGCTCTATTTCGGCCTCAGCTCTGTGGCGTTCCCACCGCCTGCTCCCTGGCTCCTGAGCGTGTCAGCTGATCCGGGTCCCCGCCACTTCACATGCCCGTGTGTTTGATGAACGCGTAGTAAAAAGCATGAAAGGGAGGCTGAGCTAAAATAGGAGGCCCACACCCCCCTCCCCGGAGCGTAACCTAACTCCGCCCTCAGAGGGACGAGGGACAACAGACCTGCTGGGCTCCGCCCATCCTGGGGCCTGGCTCCCACCATCCTGGGCTGGGGCTCTCACCATCCTGGGCCGGGGCTCCCCCCATCCTGGGGCTGGGGCTCCCACCATCCTGGGGCCTGGTTCCCAGCATCCTGGGCCGGGCTCCCACCATCCTGGGGCCTGGCTCCCACCATCCTGGGCTGGGGCTCTCACCATCCTGGGCCGGGGCTCCCCCCATCCTGGGGCCGGGGCTCCCACCATCCTGGGCCGGGGCTCCCACCATCCTGGGGCTGGGGCTCCTACCATCCTCTCCTGGCTTGGGCCTCCCTGGGCGACGGGGAGTCCTGGCCAGGCTCTGGGGCCCCCGTATGCCTCCCCATGGCCCTTCCCTGGGAAGCCAGGCTCCTGGGCTGAGGGTAGGACTTCAGCACTGGGCAAGCCGGCATGGCCCACCTCTCCACGTGGCTCTAGGGTGGGCTCTTTGGGGATGGGGGGTAGAGGGAACCTGCACACAGGTGTGTTCCCCTGCGAGGACGCCCCCGGAGAGGCGGAAAGAGCGACCACAACGCCCCTGCCAGCTGCTTTCTCTTGGGTCCGCTGGTTCCTTGAGGTCCCCACGAGAGGATCTTCCACACACAGCATCAGAGTGAGGCACATCAGGCAGACCAGACAGAAGCAAACAGGAGCAGCTGCACGAGGACAGAGAGGACGTGTTCCGGGCCCCATGGGTCGCGGCTGCCGAAGCTCCGCCTGGGCCTTCCCCCGGTGGCTGCGCCATGCTGAGGCCGGGAGAGGGCGTGTGGGGAGGTGGCGATGCCGGGTAACTGCGGACTCTCCTCCTCTTCCCGCCCTTACCGAGGCAACGGCAGGCTTCGATAACGCAGCCTCCCCAGCCTCTCTTGCACACAGGGTGCCTACAGAGAAATGAACCAAAGTCTATCCACAGCTCTAGGTCTGCTGAGGGGCTGTTAATCCTTCCTGCTCCCTGGAACACAGACATGAGCGCTGGGGCTCCAGCAGCTATCCTGTGACTATAAAGCAGTTCAGAAAAGCCAGTTTGATGGCAAGGACATTGGAGCCCACAGAAAAGTCTAGAAGCCTGATGCCCTGGAGCCAGCGTGCCAGCCCTGGCTCTCCTTCTCTGAATTCCGCTTCTCTGTTACCTGTGGCTGGTTGTAATGCTTCAGAAGACAGAGCTGGCTGTTTAAATGTCACCCCATCACTGCAAGAACAGTGCACTCCCAAACCTGCACGGGATAATTATGTCTTCTTCATAAAAAAAAAAAAAAAAAAGAACCGCACATTATCAGCAGCACTGCTGTTTGGACTTTAATCAAATGCTCCAGACACACGCTGCATTCGTACCCTATAATAAATTTTAAAAACAAAGACAAAACCAACTCTGAGACAGAATAGATATAAATCGAATGATTCATTCACAGCTTGAATTGCCTCAACTGGGTGGGGAATCCCCCCGCCCTGGGGTGCCCCTGGGTGTCTGCTGGGCCGTCCCTCGAGCCCACTGGGGAAGGGGCCGGCCCCCAGAGGGCGAACGTGACTGCCAGGGGCCCAGGTGCAGCCGGTCTGGAAGTCGTGTGGCCTGGCAGCCGTACGTCCCCCCAGAAAATCGCTGTGTCCGGCCACGGGAAGAGTTCTCTCTGCAAGGCTTCCAGCCTTTTCAGAATTCAGATGTCGAGTGTTGAACTGGACTTGAGTCTTTCCGAGATTGGAGTTCAACTTGTTCTGGAATAAAAAAAAAAAAAAAGCGCACTTCCTGGTTAGAAGGAAAATCCTTCAAGGAGGCTTATAAAAGAGAGGGCTCAGGAAGATTCTTGGACACGAAGTGGCTCTCACTAAACAATCGTGCCGAGTTAAGGGGAGTGAATCAGAAACATACATATTAAATTTCCTTTGAAATCCACATGGGTATAAAAATGTCGGGAAAGGGGGCTTAGTGAGATGCGTTTTGCCAAACCCCAAATGTTTGAAAAATAATTTGAGTGTGTTAAGGTTTGGCAAATCACTCTTGGGTTCATCCGTCTCAGCCCCATGGCAACAGGAGTTCACCCCTCCCTTCGCTGGGCCCCCACCCCCCGGTTCAGGACCCTGGATTGTCAGCGTCATCCCTGGGAATCCTGCCATTATTTGCATCCTGGGGCGGAGACCACAGAGAGGGACGGTCCCTAGATTCTGCATTCTCACGAGAGTGCCCGGGACCCTCTTGCTGTTGTGTCTTTGTGGTGTGGAAGAGTGCACCCTGCGGCCAGAAAGGCTACAAAGCAGATCGAGTCTCATCGCGTGAGCAGACACGCAGAGAGGAAGTCGATTCCTGTGTACTTTCATTAGCTCTCTCCTGGGCGCTACGGGAATCCTGAAACACCAAATGCATGGTGCCCCTCATTATTGAGCATGTCTGAATGTGTTGACTTTATATTATATCATCTTATGATATCATAGTAGATTATTGCAGAGAGAGTTTATCCAGTAAGAGACAACGGATTGGATATGGTGTATTTTCCACCAGTAATGGCATAGATATTAGTAAAAGACTGGGGGCTACAGGCTTCACATGGGTGGCATGTGCATCTAATAAGACCCATGGATATTTTCAGTCATTGTGAATTTTGGTTCACTTTTTATTCCACGAAAAAGCGGTGTTTGCACCTGCCGACCACACACAGGAATGCTGCTGCACTTCCCCTCTTGGCCACTAGATGTCATGGGACCAAGTTGAGTAGGAAGTTGCTGTTGAAATTCATTTGACTGTGACACTCAGGCGGTCCCCCACCCACACACAGATGATGGTGCAAAACAGGTCTTGGCAGTAGAGTGCCCCAAGCTTCAGCGGTCCTTAGGCACAGCTCTGGGACCGGAGATTGGCACCCGGGACCGCCTACAAAAGCCCACTCACTCATGAAGCCTAAAACAGGTTCCCAGCTTTGAGATCAACTGTTGTGGTTTGCTGCTCTCTGCCCAGGGAGCACTGGGCTGGTACCTGATCTCTGTGTGCCTCGACTTCCTCTGTGGACAATGGGGGTGATGACTCCTGCCCAGCAGGGCATCATGGGGAGTAAGAGAGAGAGAGAGAGAGAGAGAGAGAGAGAGAGCAGGAACAATAAGACAGACGAGGGTCCCCGTCCCTGCCTGGCTCCCCATGCAGGGGACAGAGGACGCTGTCTGGAACCTGCCTGGCCTGCAGTTCTCAGTTCCCACCTGATCCTCAGCCTTGCCTGCCCCTCCCAAAGGCAAAACCACCACGGACCCTCTGAGAGCGATTTGCCAAAAATTGCCCAAGGGTAACTGATGAGCAGGCCTGGGCCGGGGAGGTCAGCCTTGCAGGCGGGCAGGCAGGGCAGGACTTGTCGATTAACCTCGGTTGGCTTCAGATTCCGCCTGGGAGGTGTAGTGGCTCACCCTCGTGGGATGAGGACTCTGAGGGCCAGTCTCTGCCGGGCGAGCAGGGGTGCCCATTAGCATCACTGGAGACTCTTGCTAGGGAGACAGATTCTAATTCCTTCCTTTATCTCCAGCCAAGAAACCCCCAGGTGGAATTTCTAGAACCTTCTAGAAACTTCTTCCCGACCTTCTCTCTGATCAAAGCCAGAGGTGACTTTCAGCCACTCCAGACCCCCAGGACAGGGAGTCTCCTCCCCCTGACACCAGTCCCCACCCCAACACACATCCCCTCACACATATTCCTGCTAAACCTGCCATTGGAGACTCTTCCCAGGGCCCTCTGGATACCTGGCCCTGGGCTTCTAAGACGGACAGGGCCCGCCGTCAGGCAGGCAGGAGGGCTGACTCTTCCGACTGGAATCTTGTCCTCCAGGTCTCTTTTCCCGGCCGCCTCTCAGGTGCCAGGAATTGCTCAGCCTCTGCAGCACTGTGGAGACGAGGATCAGACCTCATCGATTAGCTATGTCTGCCGTGAGCACAGGAGGAGGCAAAGGGCCTCCTTGCTCAGCAGTCACCAATCTCCTTAACTGGAAGGCATCATGCAGCTCTGCTGAGGGTGCACATGTAACAGGGCCCTGCCCAGTGCTCCCCAGGTCAGTGTAACAGGGCCCTGCCCAGTGCTCCCCAGGACAGTGTAACAGGGCCTGCTCAGTGCTCCCCGAGTCAGTGTAACAGGGCCTGCCCAGTGCTCCCCGGGTCAGTGTAACAGGGCCCTGCCCAGTACTCCCCAGGTCACAGGTAACAGGGCCTGCTCAGTGCTCCCCAGGTCAGTGTAACAGGGCCCTGCCCAGTGCTCCCCAGGTCACAGGTAACAGGGCCTGCCCAGTGCTCCCCAGGTCAGTGTAACAGGGCCTGCCCAGTGCTCCCCAGGTCAGTGTAACAGGGCCTGCCCAGTGCTCCCCAGGTCACATGTAACAGGGCCCTGCCCAGTGCTCCCCAGGTCAGTGTAACAGGGCCTGCCCAGTGCTCCCCAGGTCACAGGTAACAGGGCCTGTCCAGTGCTCCCCAGGTCAGTGTAATGGCCTGCCCAGTGCTCCCCAGGTCAGTGTAACAGGGTCTGCCCAGTACTCCCCAGGTCAGTGTAACAGGGCCCTGCCCAGTGCTCCCCAGGTCAGTGTAACAGGGCCCTGCCCAGTGCTCCCCAGGACAGTGTAACAGGGCCCTGCCCAGTGCTCCCCAGGACAGTGTAACAGGGCCTGCTCAGTGCTCCCCGAGTCAGTGTAACAGGGCCTGCCCAGTGCTCCCCGGGTCAGTGTAACAGGGCCCTGCCCAGTACTCCCCGGGTCACAGGTAACAGGGCCTGCCCAGTGCTCCCCAGGTCACAGGTAACAGGGCCTGCTCAGTGCTCCCCAGGTCAGTGTAACAGGGCCCTGCCCAGTGCTCCCCAGGTCACAGGTAACAGGGCCTGCCCAGTGCTCCCCGGGTCAGTGTAACAGGGCCTGCCCAGTGCTCCCCAGGTCAGTGTAACAGGGTCTGCCCAGTACTCCCCAGGTCAGTGTAACAGGGCCTGCCCAGTGCTCCCCAGGTCAGTGTAACAGGGCCTGCCCAGTGCTCCCCAGGTCAGTGTAACAGGGCCTGCCCAGTGCTCCCCAGGTCACATGTAACAGGGCCCTGCCCAGTGCTCCCCAGGTCAGTGTAACAGGGCCTGCCCAGTGCTCCCCAGGTCACAGGTAACAGGGCCTGTCCAGTGCTCCCCAGGTCAGTGTAATGGCCTGCCCAGTGCTCCCCAGGTCAGTGTAACAGGGTCTGCCCAGTACTCCCCAGGTCAGTGTAACAGGGCCCTGCCCAGTGCTCCCCAGGTCAGTGTAACAGGGCCTGCCCAGTGCTCCCCAGGACAGTGTAACAGGGCCTGCTCAGTGCTCCCCGAGTCAGTGTAACAGGGCCTGCCCAGTGCTCCCCGGGTCAGTGTAACAGGGCCCTGCCCAGTACTCCCCGGGTCACAGGTAACAGGGCCTGCCCAGTGCTCCCCAGGTCACAGGTAACAGGGCCTGCTCAGTGCTCCCCAGGTCAGTGTAACAGGGCCCTGCCCAGTGCTCCCCAGGTCACAGGTAACAGGGCCTGCCCAGTGCTCCCCAGGTCAGTGTAACAGGGCCTGCCCAGTGCTCCCCGGGTCAGTGTAACAGGGTCTGCCCAGTACTCCCCAGGTCACAGGTAACAGGGCCTGCCCAGTGCTCCCCAGGTCAGTGTAACAGGGCCTGCCCAGTGCTCCCCAGGTCAGTGTAACAGGGCCTGCCCAGTGCTCCCCAGGTCACATGTAACAGGGCCCTGCCCAGTGCTCCCCAGGTCAGTGTAACAGGGCCTGCCCAGTGCTCCCCAGGTCACAGGTAACAGGGCCTGTCCAGTGCTCCCCAGGTCAGTGTAATGGCCTGCCCAGTGCTCCCCAGGTCAGTGTAACAGGGTCTGCCCAGTACTCCCCAGGTCAGTGTAACAGGGCCCTGCCCAGTGCTCCCCAGGTCAGTGTAACAGGGCCCTGCCCAGTGCTCCCCAGGACAGTGTAACAGGGCCTGCTCAGTGCTCCCCGAGTCAGTGTAACAGGGCCTGCCCAGTGCTCCCCGGGTCAGTGTAACAGGGCCCTGCCCAGTACTCCCCGGGTCACAGGTAACAGGGCCTGCCCAGTGCTCCCCAGGTCAGTGTAACAGGGCCCTGCCCAGTGCTCCCCAGGTCACAGGTAACAGGGCCTGCCCAGTGCTCCCCAGGTCAGTGTAACAGGGCCCTGCCCAGTGCTCCCCAGGTCACAGGTAACAGGGCCTGCCCAGTGCTCCCCAGGTCAGTGTAACAGGGCCCTGCCCAGTGCTCCCCAGGTCACAGGTAACAGGGCCTGCCCAGTGCTCCCCAGGTCAGTGTAACAGGGCCTGCCCAGTGCTCCCCAGGTCAGTGTAACAGGGTCTGCCCAGTACTCCCCAGGTCAGTGTAACAGGGCCTGCCCAGTGCTCCCCAGGTCACAGGTAACAGGGCCTGCCCAGTGCTCCCCAGGTCAGTGTAACAGGGCCTGCCCAGTGCTCCCCAGGTCAGTGTAACGGCCTGCCCAGTGCTCCCCAGGTCACAGGTAACAGGGCCTGCCCAGTGCTCCCCAGGTCAGTGTAACAGGGCCTGCCCAGTGCTCCCCAGGTCAGTGTAACGGCCTGCCCAGTGCTCCCCAGGTCAGTGTAACAGGGTCTGCCCAGTACTCCCCAGGTCAGTGTAACAGGGCTTGCCCAGTGCTCCCCAGGACAGTGTAACAGGGCCTGCCCAGTGCTCCCCAGGTCAGTGTAACAGGGACTGCCCAGTGCTCCCCGGGTCAGTGTAACAGGGCCTGCCCAGTGCTCCCCAGGTCACAGGTAACAGGGCCAGCCCAGTGCTCCCCAGGTCAGTGTAACAGGGCCCTGCTCAGTGCTCCCTAGGTCACAGGTAACAGGGCCTGCCAGTGCTCCCCAGGTCAGTGTAACAGGGCCTGCCCAGTGCTCCCCAGGTCAGTGTAACAGGGCCTGCCCAGTGCTCCCCGGGTCAGTGTAACAGGGCCTGCCCAGTGCTCTCCGGGTCAGCGTAACAGGGCCTGCCCAGTGCTCCCCGGGTCAGTGTAACAGGGCCTGCCCAGTGCTCCCCAGGTCAGTGGCATCGTCACCTGTGTCTCTGGAGAACTAAGAAACGCCGACTCCATGGCACTGCCCTGGTTCTGTGGACTCAGCCGCAGGAGCTTCCAAGGCTCGCCCCGGGCCGCTGGGCTCTGGGCTCCCAACACCTGGCCTGGTGCAAAGCACTCACTCGAGTCCTTCTCTTTCTGGGTCGCTGTTTGTTTCCAGACAGAAGATGACCTGGACCCCAACTGCAGCCAACACCGTCCCAGCCAAGGTCGCCAGTCCTCGGGAGCCCCTTCCGGCAGTCTCCATGGAAATGACTTTGCACAGCTTTATTTTTTATAGTTTTTATTTATTTACTTATTGGAAAGGCAGAGAGAGAGAGAGAGAGGAGAGGGGAGATCTTCCAGTTCATTCCCCCAAGGCCTGCAAAGAGCTGAGGCTGGGCCAGTCCAAAGCCAGGAGCCAAGGGATCCATCTGGGTCTCCCACGAGGGTGGCAGGGCCCCAGCTCCTGGGCCATCACCTGCTGCCTTCCCAGGCACATTAGCAGGAAGCTGGTTCAGAAACAAAGTAGCAGGAACTCAGATGATGCTCCAGTATGGGATGTGGGCAGCCCAGCCATAGTTTAACACCCGCCCCCAGTGCCACAACGCCCACCCCTACAGAACATTATCAACACAGTTGCACAAAATCAAGATCTGGCAAGGCCAGGGCAATGCCACTAAGAAGAGCTGCTGTCTTCATTACATCGAACAGAAATTGCTCTTTGCACTGATTTTGAATGCTGGGGCTTGAGGTAGGTGGGCTTCCTGGCACAGGAAAAGACCCCAAAGAGGGAGGAGGACCTTCTGGGGCTGTGGGGGTCGCGCCCTGTGCCCCTTGGAGAGGTGGGGGTGAGTCTCACCTGGCCAAGAGCCCCACTTTGGAATGGGGGCCCCTGTGGGCTGTGGGACTCACAAGGTGTTCCCAGAATGGCTGAAGTAGGGAGCCCGGCAATAAGTGTGGATGATGGACGGCAGAAGCAGGCCATGGAGGCAGAGCAAGAGGGAGGCCCCAAGCCTCAGGCCGCAGGGACGAGGTGCGGGCTGTAGGGTTGGAGGTGAACGCTGCAGGCAGGCGGGGAGTGGCTGGGCTGTCCCAGGCTCCTCTGGGAGAGCATGGGCTCTAGGCATTGTGTGTATTCTAACTCCTGGGGCAGCTGCTTCTTTGTCTCCATGTCTTTGGCACCTACTGAATTGAAACTGTGCATTTTTCTCGTAGATGCTCATTTGCCCTCTGTCACCTTTGCGGGACCCAGCCCCCTATTACGTGGCAGAGAGATTAGGTAACTCGCTCCAGACGCCCCTGCCCCTGGGCCGCTCTCTCTGATGTGTGTGACGCTGGCCTAACCGTGCAGAGGTGGCTACGGGATGCTGGCTGCCACAGGGCTGGGCTCTTTGGAAAATGGGCCCCCTGAGGGAGGGCACTGAATTAGGCTCCCATCTGCTCATGGGGTGTCCTCCAAGGTCATGGTTCATCACTGGCAAGGTCAAAGGCAGTTTGGGTTCTGACTGGAATGGAACAGAAAGGAATGGAACGGAGCAGACCGGAACAGAACGGAGTGGAACGGAACGGAGTGGAGTGCAGTGGCAGGTTGTTCGAAGGAAGAGACATGTCCCGGGGTAGTGGAAGAAGGGCTGGAATAGACACGAATAGTGTGGAAGCGGAACTGCCTGAGCACGAGAATGAAGGAAGCAGCCTGCAGCCCCACACCGCACTGCTGCCCAGCGCCTGTCCCCTGCCCACAGTGCACCGCGCCTGACCCCCTCCCATGGTGCAACGTGCTGCTGCCCTGCTCCTGACCCCTGCCCACAGTGTGCGACTCCTCCCACCTGGCAAAGCCTCCGGGATGGACCTGTGCCCGCGCGGTGCATGCTGGGTGCAGCTGTGCAGGGCATCCTTGTGTCCCCACTGCAGGCCCCTGCCTGCAGCGCTGTGGCCCCAGCTCTTGGCATAACCGATCCCATCTTGCTGTGAGTCTCAGCTCAAACAGGGCGCCCTCAGAGAGGACAGTGGGGACGTGCCTGTCCCTTTCGAAGCAGAGTCCCCATCCTCCCTTGGGGACCCAGCTCCACCCTCTCTCAGCACCAACCTTACCGTTTTCTATTCGTGTGCAGGGACCCCCTTCCCGCAGCAGCCACCAGGTGGCGTCATTGGCCAAGGACAGCTTGGTAGGGGCCAACACAAGGGACCCCACAAAGCAAAATGCAGATGGCAGGTGGTCTGGTGCTCCCCAACTAAGAGATGCATCATTTATTTGGGGGGCCATGGTGACTGCGTCAGGATAAACAGTCTTTCTAGAACACACTCAAGCAGAGCCTTGGGTTGGGGGGATGTGGGACAAGCTCCTCTTGTTTCGCTGTGCCTCCTTGGGCTGCCTCTGATGGAAGCCACATTAGAGCGACGAGCCTGATGTTGCAGGCCTGGCAAAGACAGCAGAAGCGCACGCCAACAGCTGCTGCTTCCTTTGACAGGCTGCTGACCCCGGCAGCTGCAGGGCCAGCGTTTGTCCATGGCCATGGAGCTGGCCGCGGCGCAGCTAGGAGGGAGCCCAGGCTGCACGGCTTCCTGGCCAGGATGCTTGACGCATGACCTCCAGGTGAGCGCCAAGCACCCTCTTGGTTTGTAACCTGTGGCGGGGAGGGGAAGGATCAGGCCTGAGCGGAGCAGGCTGTGTAGGCTCGCTACGGAAGCCGGGCACTGAGTTCCAGGGGCGGGATGTGCCGTCTGCTCCCAAGGGCTTGGTGAGTTCACTGGGAAAACAGCCCCGTGCGGGTAGAATAATAAGTGATCCATCCAAGACAGGAAGTCTATCCTGGAAGGAAGGCGTCCAGGCCAGAGAAGGTGCTCCTGGGAACAGAGGGGTTCTCAAAGGGAGAGTAGCCTGAGCTGCAGGCGTGGCCCCTGAGTGGCCACCCACTTTGGCAACAGGAAAGCCTGCAGCAGGGACTCCACTGTAGAAAGGTCCAGGGGGGTCCCAGCCTCCCGTGTGGACCCTGGATCCCAGGGCCGGGGGCCATGGTCCGGGGAATTCTGGGAGTGCTCTTAGTGGGTGCTGGGAACACGGACAGCTCCGCAGTGTTTTTAGCGATCGCTTATCTTCGGAGACAGCATGCAGCCGCGAGCTATTACGAGGCCACTTTGCTCTAGCCTGCACGAGGGGACGAACAGACAAATGTCCACTTCCTCCCCGAGCTGGGCGGGATGTACCGCCTCTGACTGCGTTAAACACGCAGGAGCCCGGGCCCCCTTTGACCGCGAGCTGCTTTCCTCGCTCCTCTTCCAAACCCTCTCCGCCTTCCTTCCTGCTACCCTGGGTGACCGGAAGGAGCTTATTTTGGGACTCTCCCATCCGCACCACCCACCCCTCCGCAGGTGGGAACGCGCAGGGCTGCAACAATGGCGCCGCTGTGTTTGTGTTGTCGACGCGCGAAGTTTCCAGCTTGACCCTCGCACCAGTTGCTGCGGAAAGGTACCGCCCCGCACACAATAACAAACCCGATCCCAGACTCTCTGTTTATGGTTATCACGGTTCACTTCATTAAGCCATAACTCTGATTACATTCTTTCTCCCGCCCTACCCCGCAGGGGCTGGGCCGGCTCTGCCCTGGGAAGCCTGCCTGCGTCCCAACACAGCTTTGGCCAAACCAGATGAGGGGCAGACAAAGGGGCGCTCCCAAGCTCCGAGGGGCCCGGACCTGGGGGAGGGGCTCCTCCTGGGCCCTGGAGTCCGGCCCCCCCACCCTGACCACCCCTCCTCTTGAGACCTCCCCGGGCCTGCTGCACCTGCAGATCGCGCTGGAAAAATCCCGATTGCGGACGGGCAGGTGCATGAGGCAAGATGCGCTCATCTGGGCCGGAAGTGACGCAGTGCGCATGTCCCTGCCTACCCAGGGACCCTTCCTCCCCGCAGCACTTCTCCAGGGGCCCCTCGCTGCCGATGAAAAACAGGGGTAGCCCTTGGCGCTTTGTGCCAAGTTCTGGCCTTCAAGGTTGAACTGGCCGTGGCTTGGGCATCTCCACCCAGTCCCCCAAGACAGTTGCTGCTGGTGTTTGGAGGTAGGACTTTGGGTGGGAGTGTGGGCGGGCAGGTGGGTGCAGCAGCCAGGGCCCCGGTTCCCCACGAGCTGGGAGGAGGCCTCTGAGCCCGTGCACTGCCGTCTGTAGTGTTCAGCGGGGGCAGGAAACCCGACCGTGACGGCGGACGTCGGTCCCTGAGGCGTCGGGTGTGCAGGAGGCTGGGTCCCCAGCAGGGAGGTGCTGGAGGGCGGGGCGTGTAAGAGGCGGGTAGACAGGGGCACTGCCCTCAGAAGGGACTACAGTAGCTCCCGTGGGCCCCCGCCGCGCGCCACGCCGCCTCCTCCGCACGTGGCAGCAGCGCCGTCCGCCACGAGGCCCTGGACAGCCAGTGCTGTGCTGCTGGGACTTCCTGGCTCCCAGCCCTCGCGCGGAATCAGCCTCTTTTCTGCAATGTTATCCGGCCTCGGGCGCTCCGCCATAGCAGAGGAGAGCTAAGGCAGCAGCCCATGTCAGAGCGGCTGTGGGCGGGGCTGCCGGGGCTGTGGGCGGGGCTGCCGGGGGTGTCCGGGCTCCCATCTCATCCTCAGCCTCGCAGGGCCCTGGGCAGGGCCCTGGGCCTCTCTCAGCCTCCGCCTCCCCACCTGACCACCGTGCAGCGCTGGTCCCGGCCATGGCCCCCGTGAACCGCAGCTCCCGGCCTTCCCGGCCTTGTGTAGGCTCTGAGTGCCCTGGCCAGGCGGTGGCTTCTGAGCATGGCACTCTGGAGAAGCGCAGATCGGGGACAGTTGGGCGAGGTTTGGTTCAGCTGCTGCCGATGGAGACCGGAACCCAAGGTGGCTTAAGGATGGTAGAAGTTCATCCTGTAACACGAGTGTGGAGCGGAGCATTGGGGCTGGCCAGCGGCCCCACGGTCATTCACCTGAGACTCTCGTCTTCCGTCTTTCCTTCTGCTTGGCCATCTTAGCTTGTAATGTCCATCCTCAGTTTGGTCCCAGAATGGATGCTGGAGCACCAACCATCATGGCCACAATTCCAAGGGGGAAAGACAAAGAAGAAAGCCTGTCTGTTGGTTTAATTATCCCCTTATGAGGATCTCTCTGGAACCACCCCCTCATCCCTCACCCCTTACATCTCCTGGGCCTTGAAGGAGTCCAGAGGAGTCCAGGGGGACCCCTACCCCTAAGTGGAATCCCTTCCTCTGTTAGCAGGAGCTGAGGTTAGCGAAGCAGCCAGGGCCACCATGCACATTTGTGTCTGAGTTCCCGCCCCTTCCTGTGAGCAGAGTGGGAGGACGAGGGAGCAGAGGAACTGAACGGGGCGAGCAGGGCTCTCTGGACAGGAGAGGCGGGTGTCGGCCTTCCTCCTGTGGGCTCAGGTGGCCTCTGAGGGTGGCTGGTGTGGAGAGGCAGAGCTAGGGGGCTTCCTGGAGCTTCCCGGGGGGCCCAGCGTGCTGCTGCCCGTGCCTGGTGAGTGTAGCAAACGCACGCAGCGGTGCGTGCAAGGCAGCACGTCCGTCCGTCCGTCCATCCGTCTGTCGCTCCGGGCCCCAAGCAAGGACTCCGCGGGCCGCCTTGCTCCGATGGTGCCATCAGTTCTGCAGGAGAGGGCTGTGTGCAGAGAAACTGGGCCAGATCCGCAGGCCAGGCAAGTGTGCAACACCTTGATTTCGTTTAGCTTTTTCCTTTTTTTTTTTTGTCCTTTTGCAGCTGGGCCAGCCAAGCCCACTTCAAGGACAGGAGCCGCATGGGAGCAAGCCCCGCGTTCCGGAACTGCTGGCCGAGGACGTCATCATCCTTGGGGTTCCCACCCCGCGGTTACCTCAACACCGGAAGTGTGTGTGTTCTCCGTCCCGCGGTGGCCGCACACCTCGGATCCACAGCTGACACAGCCCTCCCACGCCTCACACAGGTGCTGTTTGGGAATGCGTGGTTTGGGAGGGGGAGGGGGAAGGCGGAAGCACGTGGCTGGGGCTGGCGCCCTGCGTACCCACGCGTGCTCCGGGGGCAGCATGTCCACGAGTGATCCTCAGGCTTCGGGGCCGCCCCGGGTTTCTTGGAAGGCCTTGCCTTAGATGCAGTGGTCTAAGGCGAGGTTAAATCGTTTCATCTCGCTGAGCCCGAGCCAAGGCATCCTCGGGCGGGCTCTGCACCGCCCCCCCCATACATGTTCATATTTAAAGAGAAACACACGACAAAATACCTCTCGAGTGACCTCACTCTCGCTGCTGTCCAAGACGGATCTCCGTGAGTGCCTTTGGTTGTGAGGGGCCCCAAGAGTGCCTTCATCTGTGTTCATGCTCCGCCCCCACCCCAGCCAGCAGCCTGCAACGGGGAGGGGGCGGGGGCAGCTGGGCTGGGTCCACGCTGGGTCCACGCTCCTTTTACAGGGACAGAGAGATCTTCCATCCCTAATAGCCGGAGCCAGGAGCCTGCAACTGCACTTGGGCCATCCTCCGCTGCCTTCCCAGGCGCATTGGCAGGGAGCTGGATCAGAAGCAGAGCAGCCGGGATTTGAGCCAGCGCTCTGATACCGCAAGGCGGTGTCCAGGCCGTGGGGCTTAACCCGCGGTGCTACAGCTCCGGCCCGCTCTGCACAAACTGTTTCCTCCTGCTCCTGCCTCAGCCTCCCTTGGAACCGCGGGGGCGCTCTGCCCACTGTGCGATCACGCTCGCTTGCTCAGGCATGGGTCTCACCAGCCGTGGAAGAGGGGGTTCATCTTGATCACCTAGATTCTCAGTGGCCTGGAACATTCCAGAGTGCAGGAGCCTCAAGGGGTGGGAGATGGAGTTTCCGGGGCAACCTCTTGCCTCCTGCCCAGCACAGGGCAGTAGCCACCCCTACTCTGTCCCCGTTTCTCACCTCTGCTGACCCCTCTCCTTCCCAGGCCTCAGGCCACCTCCTTCAGGTTGCCCCCAGCCCCCTCTGCTCCTCAGATCGTGCATGGGAGGCAGAGATGCACGTGGGGACGGCCGGGGACTTTCACGGGGTGCCCTCCAGGGAGCGGCGCCAGCTCTGGGGCCCGGGTGGTGCCTGGGAAGAGGCAGAAGAGGCGGCTGCGAAGCCCACAGCTCACAGCTGGCAGAGCCCCCGGGAGGGGGCAGCAAGCCCATCCCCCGCCAGGGTCCCCAGGCTGCCTTGAGGGACTCCTGGGTAACTCCCCACCGCGTCCTCCTCGTCCTCCTCCAGGGACCTGGCCCCGCCTCGCGGCTCTGGGTCTCTGGTTCAGAAACAACGGCTGTGTTGAGAAACGGCTGCCGGGCACCTCTGCCCGGGGCCATGGCTCCCGGGGCGGCCTCAGCTCTGGGCCGGTGCAGGCGCCACGAGACAATGGGAGGCGTTGTGTCTTCTTCCCAGGAAGCTCCGCTCGGTGTTGCTGCCAGGGAAATGGAGTCTGGGGCAGCCACAGCATGATGCCATCGGGGCAGGCCCAGGTTGGGCCGGGCCTTCCTTCCTCATTAACACCGCTGGCTGGCCCGGCTGGCCTCGGGGCTCTGTGCCCTAATTCACCAGGCAGGCGCTGGGCGCAGGCAGGCCAGAGGCCGTCGGTGGAGGGGGCGCCGCTTTGATGTGGGCCAGGCCCTGATGTGGGCTGACGGCTGGCGCCCATCGCGGCCCCGGAAAGGTGGCATAAGCCGGGTCGGCCTTTGGGAGGTGGGTTTTTGCACCTGGGCCTGATGAAGTTTGATGGGGTTTAACTCTCGAAGACAGCGGGCTTTTGTTCTGCAGGACAAAGGCCGCACCCGCCCTGGGCCGGGGCGCGGACCTCGGCGGTGGACGTGTTTCCTCCCCATCGCCTCTTGTCACTCTCTTTGTGGAAGTTTAATTAGGACAAGGGGCTTTCAGAGGCTCATTTCTCACTCCAGCAACTTCCCAACACTTCCTAACGAGGAGCTGGGGCCCCGAGGGCCTGGGGGGGGGGGGCTGCGGGGACAGGCAGGGAGGGCGGGGATGCCTGCTGAAGAGCCGAGCCTGCAGAGGAAGCTCGAAACCACAGCAGACCCTTGGGGAGCCGCGCAGTGATCTGGGAAGAAAAGGAAAGAAAACAAAATGCAAAGTGGCCTTTGTTTTCTGGGTGGCCAGACGGTAATTTTCCCAGATTCTCGGTGGTTCTGGAACAGAAAGCAAAGTGTCCACGGTTGTTGACTTTGTGGCGTCAGCCCCGGCTCGCGAGGGTGGGTCCCTAACACCTTCACCTCGGCTCACTTCCGGGAAGGCTTCTCCCAGCCTCTGGGCCCCACGCCCAGCCCGGGGAGGCCCAGTGACCCCACAGCGCCCCTGGGCTTCCCCGGAAAAGGTTCCGCACTCATCACCCAACACGGACCCCACCGTCGGTGTGGGCAGAGCTGGGGGAGGGGGACGGGGCTCCCTGCTGTCCCCACCCGCGTCGCTCTGGCTGCAGCCACCAGCTCCCAGAATGGGAGTGCCGGGAAATGTCTTCTGCCGCCCTTCCGCCCCGGGGCCTCCCTGACCCGAGACTGTGTGGAAAGGCACAGGGACAGGGACAGGGACAGACGGAGTGGCCCCAGTTACAAGGCAGCCCTGCGGGTGGGTCCTCTCTGCCCTCAGCAGCCTGGGGAGCTGTGCAGGTGCAGTGGGTTTTCAGTGTGCCCCCAGATTCATTGACACCCCTCTCTTCGAGAGGTGGAGCCTAATTCACCCATGCCCGAGTGTGGCCTGGACTGGGCGCCGGGCTTCCTGTGCGTGGAGCAAGGTGGGAGGAGCCATCCCGGGCCCTGAGGCTGGGTGATGGGCAGCCCTGTGGCTCCGTGCTGGCTCTTCCTTCTCTCTCCCTCATCACCTCTGGGGGAAAACAGCTGCTGCCCCATGGGCACGCTCAGGCAGCCCAGGGGGTGACAGGTAGCGAGGCGCCCGAGGCCGCCACCAACAGCAGAGAGAGGGCGCCACCCCAACTGCCCGTCAAGGCAGTGTCACCCTAAAGAGAGCTGGAGCCGGCGTACTCCTGCCTCCAAAGCCGGCCAGTCTCTGCCCTAGCGGACTGGCCTGCCCTGCCTCTGCTGGGCGTGGCCTGTGGGAATCAGGGTCACCTGTCCAGACAGCGCTAAAGGGAGCAAACAGCTGGCTCCTCGCTGGCTAAGCGCCACCCCCGCCCCATGCACAGAAGTGTGACCGAGTACCTCCAGGGCCCAGGCTGTCCTGACCACCCTGACACATGGGGCGCTCCCACCAGGGCCAGCCCAGGGGAAGTGGGGGTGCGGCCAGCTCCGGCCCTACCGGGAGCACTCGCAGGCTCAGCCCTGCCGGCCTGCAGTCACGGGGATGGGGTGGGGACCCTCTATGTGGACAGTAAGCCACAAGGACACTGAAGACCAGAACACTGCTGCTCGGGCTGTCCAGGAAAGTTGTGCTCTCCGGGGCCTCCAGTGCGGCCGGGGGCTCGGGCCCTGACCCAGCCAGAGCCAAGCCGGCCCTAGCGCCCTTGGAGGCTCTGTGAGCAAGTGTAGGAGTGGGGGGAGCCCACAGGGGCTGTGGGGCCATGGTGGGGCGGGGCGGGGCTCTGGCCACGAGGGTGACCCCTGTTCTTAAGTGGCCTTTGCCGTTCACTTTTTGATCATCAATGAGAACAATCCCTGGGCAAAGAGAACGCAGGGACTTTAGGTCAGAAGCAGAAGGGTTCAGTGACTCATGGCAACTGGGGCCCGGGCTGCCGGGCGCTGGAGGTGGCCTGAACCCAAGAGAGCCTCACTTGTCCAGGGAGCCGCTCAACCTCGTGCACGGGCCGGGAAACCCCGAGGGAGGGAGTGCCAGCCCCCGCCGCCACCTGCTGCCCTCACCTGGACTGCTCCAGGGGGGAGAAATCCCCAGCACCCAGGGCACAGCCTGTTCAGCCTGGGCCAGTCCCTCCCCAGGGGTTCACCCGCTCTTCTTGCATTCCTTTATCTTCCCTCCCCCCTCCCTCCTTCCCCCCTCCTCCTTCCCTCCCTCCCTCCTTCCCTCCCTCCCTCCTTCCCCCCCTCCCTCCTCCCCTCCCTCCTTCCCCCCCTCCCTCCTTCCCTCCCTCCCTCCTTCCCCCCCTCCCTCCTCCCCTCCCTCCTTCCCCCTCCCTCCTCCCCCCCTCCCTCCTCCCCTCCCTCCTTCCCCCTCCCTCCTTCCCCCCTCCCCCCTCCCTCCTTCCCTTCCTCCCTCCTTCCCTCCCTCCCTCCTCCCCCCTCCCCCTCTCTCCTTCCCTCCTTACCCCCTCCCTCCTCCCTCCTCCCCCTCCCTCTTCCCTCCTCCCTCCCTCCTCCCTCCCTCCTTCCCCCTCCCTCCTTCCCTCCTTTCTTCCTCTCCTGCTGCTCAGTCTCAGGCCCTCTGTGCTGAGATTCAAGATGAGACTGAAGACGTCCTGCCCACTGCAGCCTGGTGTCCGCCCCCTTGGTGGGGTGGGGGTGGAGGTGGAGGTGATGATTGGATAGAATTTGCCACTGCTGCACATCACCCCGAATTCCATGCCTAGGTTTCTCCCCAGGTGCTTGCGTTCACCCGGAGCCAGGACAGGGATGCGCAGAGCGGCTGGGGCCGAGCACCTGCTGTGGTCTGGGGAGTGGTTTGGATGCAGCACAGCAGGCTGGGGAACCTCCTTGCTGCCAAAGGGCATTTACAACACCATTCACAGGCCGTTCAAGAATCATCAACTTAAAGATTAGCCTGCTGGAGGTCTATTACACTGAGCCCTGCCTGTGCTCGCCTTGGCAAGGCTGGACCAAATGGTTTTGTAGGCTTTGTGTGGCCTGCAGGCCGGCCGTTCCCCACACCTGGCTTAAAGGCTTAACCCCCCAAAACATCAGTTAACGGTACTAGGAAGGGGGTGAAAATGAACCCAGCTGGGTGTTTAGGAGGTGGACCAGGCTGGGGGGCCTTTGGTCACGGTGGGGGGGGTGCCCTCAGCAGGTGGTCTGGGGAGAGGGTTGGTGTCAGGGCTGAGCAGCACCCAGCCACTCTGATTCCCCCTCCACCTGTGCACCGGGATTGCCACCCTCAACAGGGATGGAACGACTGGGGCTGGTGTTGGCCTTAACCCTCTGACACTGAATGGTTAACCCTTTTCTCTCTGTGCCGTTAGACCCTCAGGTATTTTGTTAGAGTGACGAAAAGCTGATGAATACAACAACATCCCACCTGGGAAGCACCCTCTTGTCCCTCCGAGTGGAATGGATCAGTGGGCGGGTGCCTTGGCTCCGGGGAATACCACAGCGCATCGGACATGCAAGGGGCCCGCCAGGCAGCCAGTGAGACCCACGCTGGGCAAAGCCACTCCAGGGGATGTGAACCAGGATGGTGGCTTTCTGGGGGGGGCATTCACAGGAAGGGGTCTGACTGCCCTCAAGGGCCGGGTTTGTCTTGACTGATGGGGGTTCTACGAGGTGGAGCGTTCATCAAGATCCACGTGGAAGATGCCTGCACCTGACCACGTGCCGTGTGCACTGTATCTGGAAAGAAAGCGCCCGCAGCAGGTGGCACACAGGTGTCGTGTGCTCTGGGTCTCTCTGGATCTTTTGGCGTGTCTCCCTGGAAAGCAGCACAGACGTCACTTTGTCGCTGTGTCTCCCGAGCTCTGGAGGCCTTTGAGGGAGAAACCATTTCAGAGGGAACGGACTTGCCAGTTTGCAGGGCTGTCTCCCTCTGGGGAGGCAGTGCTACCCCTGCCCTCGCGGATCAAGCCTGCACAACAGCTAACAGATTCAGCTTTCAGATGTCTCTTCTGAGCACAGGGCTCTCATTATGGTCTAATTACCTTGGCTGCTGGAAACAGGAAATGAATAGCAAAGCTATTGAACTTGGTGAGAAAAGACGAGAGCAGCTTCCTACCAATATTCCCAAACTTTCAAAACATCAGTGCCCATCTCCTTGGGGCTATTAGGCACATTCCAAGTTTGCCTAATTATACCTTCTTTACAAGAAATCAAAGAAGGAACTAATCGAAGGAAATGTACTTTCAATCTTTTGGATAGAACTTTTTTTTTTTTAAAGTGCAGATATAAGCTATAAATAAATACATTTCATATTTGAGAATTACCTATTTGCCTAAGGAATTAAACCTAATTACCTATTTGCTTAAGGATTTTCTACACATAATGGTAAAAATAATATACATAGACTATTTTCCTCTGAAAGATATAAATATACAAATAAATATAAAACACTCACATTCTCTAATTGCGTAATGAGTCCTGGTCAATAGGATTCCTTTTACTCAACTAATATTTGTGTTTTGCGTGAACATCCTAGGCAAATAAAAACAGCTCTGTGAAGGCGGTGGTAGGGACAGAGAACCTGAGAAGTGGGGTGCAGCCTTGCATGCAGCCCCGCCTCCAGCCCAGGGAGCTGGTGAGAAGCAGCACGCTCCCTGACTTCCCATTGTTCTGCGGAGACCCTGTCCCGCCTCCACACCCAGGCAGTGGCTCTGGCCTCCCCGTCTCTCCCCCTCCAGCCCCTGTGATATCAGATACCACAGGAAAACCGAGAAGGCCGGGGAGATAGACGTGGAAACTCTGGGAAACAAAATTGGTCTCTTTTATTTCAAAGGGCCACGCTTCCTCACTGTCGCTCCCTGGCTCTGGCGAGGCACCTGAACACGGGCATACTTTAATCCTGTAAATTACACTTGCTTGACAGCGGGACCAAGCGGCCGGATTCCCTCGTGGAGCCGGATCAAGCTGGATGAGTAAAACCACTCCGGGTTCCCCGACACAGAACCCGTGGCGGACGTGATCGGTGCTGCCTCTCATTTTAAGGAACTAATGTGTCAACAGCTCCCTACGTGCCCGGGTCAGAAGCCAGGCCGCCGAGGCCTCCAGGCTCCGTCACACTTGTGCCAAGTGTGCCTTTCACTGTCCCCAGTCACTGTCCGAGTGTACTTGAGTATTTAGCAAGAGCTCATAGGTTTTATCAAAATGTATTTAAAATGATTAAAAATAGGAGCCAGCGCTGTGGCGTAGCTGGAAAGCCGCCGCCTGCAGTGCCGGCATCCCATGTGGGTGCTGGTTCGAGTCCCGGCTGCTCTACTTCCGATCCAGCTCTCTGCTATGGCCTGGGAAAGCATCAGAAGATGGCCCAAGTCCTTGGGCCCCTGCACCTGCGTGGGCCACCTGGAGGAAGCTCCTGGCTCCCAGCTTCGGATCAACTCAGCTCCGGCCATTGGGGCCGTCTGGGGAGTGAATCAGTAGATAGAAGACCTCTCTCTTTCTCACTCTCTGCCTCTGCTTCTCTGTAACTCTGCCTTTTGAATAAATAACTAAATCTTTAAAAAAATTGCAATGATTAAAAATAGCCCTGACGCCACGAGAATGCCCTTGCCTGCTCTTATTTGCCCCAGTAGCTGTCGTGGATGCCATCATCAGCTGCTGAGAGTTAGTGCTCATTGTCTGCAAGTGAGTAATTGAACACGCGACACACAAGTGTCGCACGGCCACACTTCTACTGCGTGGTTGGTGGTGGCGGTGGGGAGCTGTGACCTTACAGCTCTCCTAGATACTCAGAGTCAAAATGGGCGAGGGAAATTGCCTCCTCTGTAGACAAACAGGTGTGAAGAGGACGTCCCCTCCTAGCCCTGAGCGTGACCTGGCCGGGCCCCCTGCCCTGGGTCTCACCGGAGCTAGCTGGAACAGCTCCGTCTCTGGCCTCATCTGGGAAGCGACTCAGAATCTACACAGCCCACACCGCAGGGCACTGCCGAGTCGGCGAGGGTGTGAGCAGAGTGGTTCTGGTGAACAAACAGTGGGTGCTACACCCCTCATTCAGGTGTCACACAGTGAGGTGCCTGGAGGTGAGTGACAGCTGCTCCCGCCCCGTGGGGACCCTGTGGGACTGACGGATAGGAACCAACACGGTACTGTCTTCAGAGTCCCGTCGGCTGTGGGCTCTGCCTTTGCCCCCTGGGTCTCCGTGTCGGGCCTTCTCCCCTGTGGTCTCCAGGCCAAGGTCACGGTTGATTCGGCATCCTGAGCCCCCACCACCACCCCACAGTGGTTCTTGGAGCCTTGGCCGTCTTCGACATGGCATTAGCCACAGTGTAAAGACGAAAGAAGCAATGCAAGGTTTTCTTCCCCAGATTCGGGGTTTTGAAGCAAAGGTGGAAACACAGTTTCCAAGGGACGCCGTGTGCAGATGCGCAGGCCGACTGATCCCAGGCCGCATTCTCAGCTGGTGATGGCTGCCAGAGGGGGCGCGGGCCGGGGCGGGAGTGGGGTTCAGGCCTGCACCCTTAGGCTTGTTGTCTTCTCTGCTGGCCTGCTGCGTGGCGCTCTGTGCTACTTCTGTAGGCGCCCGCACTGGGGCCGGCTGCGGGGCCGCGTGGAGCGGGCAGGTGGTGTGGGCAGGCTATGATCAGGTCCTTGGAGCCCCTCTCCACCGTGGGCCCTGGGAGGCCGTCCTGCATAACGTCTTCCAGGTGTTCGGCCTCGAAACAAAGACGCTTTTCTCTGTTGCCTGGGAATGAAGTGTCCGCGCTGTGTTCCGAGATGGTACTATTTGGTTACAGTGGGATCTGCTATTTCACAGGGGACCCAGCAGAGATGCCCGTAATCCGATTCGTGCAGTAACTGGGAAAACTCAAAACAGGAGCTGGGAGAAGTGGGGGTGTGGACAGCGGAGGGGGGCGGGGCTCGGAGGGTGGGCCCCCAGATCATCAATGCTGCAAGCAGAGGGTCTGTCTGCGGCCTCTGAGAAGAACCTGGCCACCTCCCAGGGTCAAGGTCAGGCACAGACGTTCTGCCAGCATCCCGGTTAGTCTAATTCCCCAGTTTCCAGGATCCACATTGTCCCATCTGTGTTAGTGTTTCTGGTTATTGCTGACAGGCAACGCTAAAACCCAGACTAGGAGCATCCCTCCCAGAGCGAGGTCCAACTGTAAGGAGTGATTCTCACGACTCTGCCATGAGTGCTGTAGTATTCGGTACTTGGAGAGCACAGAGTAACCACGTTAATTTATTTATTCTTCGTGTGAGAGGCAGGGGGACAGATGGACAGAGAGCTCCCACCTGCTGCTTTATTCCCCCTAATGCCTACAATGGTGAGGGCTGGGCCAGGCCAAGGTGGAGCTGGTAACTCAGTGCAGTCTTCCCTCGTGGGTGGCAGGGGCCCAGCCACCCGAGCCATCACCAGCTGCCTCCCAGGGCCCACAATAGCAAGAAGCTGGATTGAGGCGCTGGGGCTGGCAGTCCACCCCAAGCGTTCTAGGATGGGGTGCAAACATCTCGACCAGCGTCTTAGCCACTAGACCGAGGCCCACCCCGGAGTAAACACCATTTTATGGTGTTCACGATGACACGAAAGAATACTGATAGCTTTTCCTAAACATCTTAAGTGGACTCACATCTTTCCAGGACTTCGTATGCATAATATCACTATTACATTGATAAATCTATGTATTACTATAAACTAATAAAGGCTCATCAATTCATGTGAATGAAATTCGTATAACTGGACATTCAAGTTATGATGCGTCACGATGGCATGAAGCCTACTTTATTGGAATGTACTTTATCCAGGGTCAAGAGCATAAATGCACCTCCATACGAGTGAGGATTAGCTGAGGTTTTTTATCAGCTCTTAGATCCAGCAACAATTTTATTGGGCACGACCAGAGTGGGTTCTTGCTGCCCAGGGCCAGGCAGGGAGACCCTGGACCAGCGAGAACCACCAGGACAGCTCTGCAAGTCCTCGGATTGATCTTGCTCCCCGATCCGGGGTGTCTGTGGCCAGTCTTTGAGATACTTTCAAACGTCTGCGTAGCAGGTGTTGTGGGAAACAGAGTGCTAATGATCATGGCTTTGCCTCTCCTTCTCTCCAGTCCATGTGTTGAGAACCAGGGCTGGTGGGTGGTGGGTCTAACGGGTGACTGGCAGTCACTGATCTGGGGGCCAGGGGGAGCATGAGCATTGGGGGTGACTTACATGGGGGCTTGAGGAGGTGGTGGAGACTAAGAATGTGGGTGAGAACTCCCAGATCCGCGTCCTGAGCGCCCGCCCCGGCTTCCAGGTAAACACATTGTGTGCTGGCCACATGAACTGGTCTGGCCAGCGGTCCCCAAAGTTGCCATCTGGAAACGCCTGCTGATGACTGCTGAGGTGGACTTTGGCCCGTTCAGGCTCCCTGGACTGCGGCTTGCAGCAGCCGACAGAGGTAGAAGTGGTTGATCACATGGTCACAAAGCAGCCTCGCGCCAGCCCTCGTCCTAGGTTTCTCGTGCTGTGTCGTCTCCTACTAAGGTTGTGCAGAACTGTGTTTGCCTGAGCCGGGCACTGCCTGCCTGCTTCCTCCTCTGCTGTGTCTTTCTGTTCTTGGCTTCCAACGTAATGTGGACCCAGCACCCTATCACCTGGTATTTATTACATGATCATTATACACATTGTTATATTCCTATATTGCATTATGCATTATGTTATTACATTGTTATTATAGATTGTACTATGCAGGATTTACCAATAGCAATGACTTCTTAAAATTGCTGAACATCTCAGAAATAACTAGTAAACATTTAGATACTTTCCATTTTCATTCTTTCAACTCTGTCAAAATTATGCAAGCCATTAAAAGGACAAAGGTTTAAATTTAATTTTTTTTGACAGGCAGAGTGGACAGTGAGAGAGAGAGACAGAGAGAAAGGTCTTCCTTTTGCCGTTGGTTCACCCTCCAATGGCCGCCACGGCTGGCGCGCTGCGGCCAGTGCACCGCGCTGACCCGAATGCAGGAGCCAGGTGCTTCTCCTGGTCTCCCATGGGGTGCAGGGCCCAAGGACTTGGGCCATCCTCCACTGCACTCCCGGGCCACAGCAGAGAGGTGGCTTGGAAGAGGGGCAACCGGGACAGAATCCGGCGCCCCGACCGGGACTAGAACCCGGTGTGCCGGTGCCTCAAGGCGGAGGATTAGCCTATTGAGCCGCGGCACCGGCTTAAATTTAATGTATTTTAAAATTGACAGATAAAACTATGTGTTTACCCTGTGGAATGGCTGTCTTTAGCTAATGATGTGTGCATCACCTCATGATTCAAAGTTATCATGTCTGTGGTGAGAAGAGTTAAAACCGACCCTTAGCATTATTCAAGGATACACTACATCATTAACTGCAGGGGATCCATTGTACAATGGACCTCTTGAACTTCCTCTTCTGTCCAACTGAAGTTTTGTAGCCTGTCACCAACATCTCCCCCTCCTCACTGTTCCACCTTCAGCTGCTGTGACAACAACTGATTTAGATCCCCCCAAAAATGATCGTGTGGCGTTTGTCTTTCTACCCCCTGGATAAATGAACTCTTAATGAAATTATTTATAACATTTCTTTTAAATAGCTTCTAATGATGGCTCGCTCTCCTCATCCTGCAAATGAGACGAGTTGGCCCAAGAAAGTGTCTCGATTTCTTCTGGCCCTAAAATCTTGTAGGTTTTTGATTGCGACTCTCTTTCTAGCGGGCATATCCCGAAGTAAGTATAGCTGGAGCAGCTTTTTCCCCAACCTCAGTTATAAAAACTAAACCGCTGGAAAAGCTGCAGGAGCCACACGGTGCATAACAGGCCTCCACGCTACAGCCAGCAGCTATGAACATGCCCCATAGTCCCTTGAGCTCTGTAGTGCCTGTCCCTGTCCGCTCATTCACCAGGAAGCTACACTCTGGACTTACGTCCCGGTAGACCCACTGCAGGTGACAATATCATTAAGCTGAAACTGCCCTGGGCATCCTTAGCCCGCAGAGCATCCCGGTTGGCCTCGCCCACGGCGGAAGCGCTCAGCACACGCACATTAGCCTGCCTGGGGCATGATCGCCCAGCGCAAAGCCTGTTTTATAACAGAGTGCTGACCGGCTCGT
Source organism: Oryctolagus cuniculus (assembly GCF_051225735.1). Lineage (NCBI taxonomy): Eukaryota > Metazoa > Chordata > Mammalia > Lagomorpha > Leporidae > Oryctolagus > Oryctolagus cuniculus. Next base: position 10,129,059 of record NC_142878.1, on the reverse strand, counting down.
GCAATTTATTGAATACTTTATGGGAAGTGAAAAACTGAGAGGTTGTAAGGGCGCACCTTTAGAGCATTACAAAGTCAGAAATTGTCAGTGGAACCACGGTGAGTCAGAGCCCATCTGTGCTTGGCAAGCTCAGTCTACAAGCTGGCTTAGATCAGGTTCAATGTCGTTGGCAGGAGTCCTTGCTGAGTGGGGCCCTGGCTCTCAGAGCAGCCTGAGGCTCAGCTGGAAGGGCCAGGGTCCCCCGGGGGCCCGGGGCTCTCTGGCTGCAAACCTGGACCTACTGAGTTCTCCACGCGGATCACTTCATCTCTGTGCCTCACCTTCCTCTGCCCGGGACCGCAGACTGCGTCGAGAGGAGCCAACGCCTCCATTGCAGTGAAGGGCTTACAAGGGTGCCTGGTGCCCGGGCAGGGGTGGGAGACTTGGGAGCGGGTGACGCGTGTGCCGAGAGCCAGACAGCGGACAGCCTCCATCAGAAGACGCAGACTCCTTTCAGGGACGCCGTGCAGAGACGCGTCATCCGGGCACGGCGGGGTTTGTCCAGGACAGACTGTACCACTTCTGCACAAGCAGGTAGGGGGCAGGGCAAGCAGCCCCAGGGGGGCCCGAGGTCATGAGGGGGACTTGGTGCTCCCTGTGCCATCTGTAGACTGAACCCACACCTGCCTGCTGCCTGGGCAACGCCAGTGCAAGCTGCAGAGACGCGTGGGCTGCAGGATCCAGCCCCAAGAAGCGTGCAGGGGAATGCGATACCAGGCCTCCGCTGCACCCCGTGAGTCGGGATTCATTGCCACTAGGTCTACTGCACTTCTCCTTGGATGGCGAAGAAGAAAGCTTTCTCTTCCAAATGACAGCTGGGGAAGGAATCAAGTTGCTCGTTTCTCTGAGACGCATGAGTGTAACGACAGGTGGAGGTTGGAACCCAAGCGAGACTCGTTTTCCTGAGAACACACGACCTGAAAGCCGTCCTTTAAATGACTTGGATCTGTACGAGTGAGTTCCACGGGCCTAATTAAAAGCAGAAAGCGGGGAGGGGGGAGGAGAGAGGAATGTGAGATCCAAGTGGGAAGTGGTCTGGGCTGTGTCTCTCCTGGGGGAACCCGGGAACTCTGCAGCTCCCTTTGAGACACTCTTGCAGTCTCTGATCCTGGTCCCCCAAATCACCATGTTCGGGTGCCCTTAAGGAGCAGTGGGTAGGGTCCTGCTGTGGCCTAGCAGGTTAAGTCGCTGCCTGTTCCTTATGGGCACCAGTTCCAGTCTCGGCAGCTCCACTTCCAATCCAGCTCCTTGCTAAGGTGCCTGGGAAAGCTGCAGAAGATGGCCCAAGTGCCTGGGCCCCTGCATCCATGTGGGAGACACAGATGAAGTTCCTGGCTCCTGACTTCAGCCTGGCCCAGTCCTGGCCGATTTGGGGAGGGAACCAGCAGGTGGAAGATGGCTCTTTCTGTCCCTCCCCCTCTCTCTCTATAACTCTGCCTTTCAAATAAAACAAGCACATTTTAAACAACAGCAACAAGAAACCAAGAGGCAGCGTTCAGCAGTGGCAGATGGACCAGGGGCTTTGGCCTGACGACCAGAGGTCGAATCTCCTCCCATTGCTGTGACTGTTCTGGTTTTTTTTTTTTTTTTTTTTTTTCCTCATGGACCTGATTTAGGACCTCAGACGAACACAGGTCAGACAAGGTGGGCCGCCGCCTCTGCTCCCACCCCCTCTTCCGGAGCTCCAGCACCAGAACCCCCTCCTCACCGGTTTTCGGTTTCCTTTGATGTCTTCTCGTCCTGCACTGTGATCATAGCACACCCGTGGAATAGGCAGCGACCAAGCAGAGACATAGTGAGTTCTGCAAGACTTGCCCACCGGGCTGGCAGGGCGGTGGCACCGCTGTGGGCAGCACCGTACTGTAAATTAGCCTGCCGCCTCGAGAAGACAGCTAACCGATGCGCGTCAGGAACCACGAGTCCATCCCCCCCACCTTGGGAATTCATCCTGAGATAACCGAAGAAGAAGAATGAGTGTGTGAGATACTCACTACAGTATCCCATAACGGTGGAAAACAGAAAATAACATGTAATGTTTATGTGTGGGCTGAATTTACAGTAGGATACGCAGCAGTTAAAATGACTATGTAAAGGCTAGAATACAGAACTATTTCCATAGAGCCTTTTGAAAGATAAAAATGGTAATATTCCGTATACACTGTCGTCACAATCGTGTAAGTATCAGTGGTAATCAAAATAGTTGTGGAGGGGCCCTGGGCTGTGGCATAGTGGGTAAAGCTGCTACCTGCAGTGCCGGCATCCCATATGGGTACCGATGTGAGTCCTGGCTGCTCCACTTCTGGTCCAGCTCCCTGCTCATGGATGGCCTGGGAAAGCAGTGGAAGATGGCCCAAATAGTTGGGCCCCTGCACCCACGTGGGAGACCCAGAAGAAGCTCCTAGCTTTCCGCCTGACCCAGCCCTGCCCATTGTGGCTACTTGGGAAGGGAACCAGCAGATGAAAGATCTCTCTCTCTCTCTCTCCTTCTCTCTCCTTCTCTCTGTATCTCTGACTTTCAAATAAAACTAAATAAACGCACACACACAAAACATGGAAAGCACATATTATGAACAAAGCTACGGATGGATTTCAAATTTTTTTTGCATGAAAATAAACGTCTTAATTCCATTTTCTGTGAACTTTTTGAAGTGCCTTCATATACGTCAGGGATTAGGCAAAAATTGAAGACTGTTAGGATGGAGTCGTGGCCTACTCTGTCGGTTGTTCTTGTTTCATTATTCTTTACTTTAAACAGCGAGGCTCCCCCCGGGTTTGGTTCACAGCTCTGTTCAATCTAAGACATACATCAGGAGAGTTATTTACCTCTCGAAATCTCCATCACCAAGCAGCATAAAAACAGTAGCAGGCAAACACCGTGAGTCAGGACGGTGCCATGGGCGACAAACAAGCAGGCCTGGCTTTCCGTCGCTTTTTGCTCCAAGTCAACACAGCACAGCGGCACGCGTGGCAGCTTCAGGGCACACGGCGCTGAGCCCCTGCACAGCAGGAGCCCTCGTGAGCTCTGTTGCTGTCTGACCTGAGCCCCAGTGCCTCGTCTGTGCAATGGGACGACGGCAGTCCCTGTGCCGGTGGAGGTGGGTGGGAGGTGGTGGCCTCGGCAGCGTGGATTCCTCACAAGCAGCGGCTTTTCTGCTTCGTTGTGTTTTTCTTCCTTTATGGTCTTCTGGGAAATGTATCAGTGCGTATGCAGGTGGTGCGAAGCTTGCGCTGGTGGTAACGCATCGTAAGAAGTCACTGATGCGGATGCGTCCCCGGCCTGCCCCAGGGGCCACCTCTCTCCTCAGTGTTAAAGTCACTGTAAGATTGCAGATTCCGCAGGGCTCAGTGACGTAAGAAGACGTTGCTAAGCTTTCCGAAATGTCAGCTCCTGGGATCTGAGTGATCTGGAGGCCGTGGGCATGCGGACGCCAGCTCTGGGCGGGGTGGCTTTGGGAAAGGTGGGGAACTGGCGTCCAGGTCGCAGCGGGCCATCCTGCTGTCCCTACACTCGACGGAGCGTCGCCTCAGGTAAACAGCCCTTCTGATGAGGGTCTGGAGATGACTCTGACTAGGGACCCGGCCGCAGGACACCTGGTTCCTCCTGAAGAGGGAGCCCGGAGGCACAGCAGTGTCCCAGCAGCTGCTCCCGGTCGGGGTGGGGAGCAGATGCCACACTCCGCTCCTTCCCCGCCTTCCCGGGCTCCGCACGCCTCTCCTTCCTGTCCCCTGGGGATGCCAGAGGGGCCCCCGAGCTCGCCAATTCAGTCTCCTGGTAAGTGACCTGGTAAGGGGAGTGCTGGGCAGACAATCGCTTATGTGACTGACTCCATCTGAGCTTGGGACAGTGGCCTGGCACATCCAGAGTCTCTCTCAGAGCTGAAGGCCGCCAGTAACTCCTCCTTAGAGTGGATGGCGGAGGTGGAGGAAGGTGTGGTCCATGTCCCATCCAGGTGTCACCCAAGGCTGTGAGGCAAGTGCATAGAAGACACTCTCACAGGAGCAATGAACCTGTCCTGTTAGGAGCAGGCCACGGTTCACTCCAGCAGTGCACCGGCGTTGTGGTGCAGTGTGTCAAGCTGCCACCTGCAACACTCACGTCCCAGATGGTGCCAGTTAGAGATCCGGCTGCTCCACTTCCAATCCAGCTCCCTGCTAACGCGCCTGGGAAAGCAGCAGAAGACGATCCAAGTACTTGGGCTCCTGTACCCACATTGGAAACTCAGATAAAACTCCTGGCTCCTGGCCTCAGCTTGGCCCAGCCCTGGCCATTGTGGCCATTTGGGGAGTGAACCAATGGATGGAAGATCTCAGTCTCTCTGTCTCTCCCTCTCTCCCTATAACTGTGCCTTTCGAATAAGTAAATAAATAAATCTTTTTTTTTTTTTTGACAGGCAGAGTGTACAATGAGAGAGAGAGACAGAGAGAAAGGTCTTCCTTTTCCGTTGGTTCACCCTCCAATGGCCTCTGTAGCCAGTGTACCGCGCTGATACGAAGCAAGGAGCCAGGTGCTTCCTCCTGGTCTCTCATGCGGGTGCAGGGCCCAAGCACTTGGGCCATCCTCCACTGCCTTCCGGGACCACAGCAGAGAGCTGGACTGGAAGAGGAGCAACCAGGACAGAATCCGGCGCCCCAACAGGGACTAGAACCTGGAGTGCCGGCACCGCAGGCAGAGGATTAGCCTATTGAGCTGTGGGCCGGCAATAAATAAATCTTAAAGATAAGGTCAAGTCTCTGCCCCTTGATGGCACATTTGATATTCTGAATCACCCAGACCTGATGAGAGAATAATCATGGTAGGTAACATCAGTTCTTTTACTTAAAAAAATCCTTGTGACCACAAGCAAAGTGAATAATTGAAATAACTGGGACGGTTTTTTGGTGAGGCTTAATGAACTAACCAGAACATTCCAGAGCTGCACCTTGGGAGTGGGTGGCCAGCCTCCCAGGAAAGCAGCTCCAAAGGGCCCTAGAGGCAGGCACCGTGGAGCTGCCGCCTGCCAGGCACGCACCCCATATCAGAGCGTCCGGTCCAGTCCTGGCTGCTCTGCTTACGATCCAGCTCCCTGCTAATGCGCCTGAGAAGGCGACAGATGATGACCCAACTACTCAGGCCCCTGCCACCTACATAGGACACCTGGATAGAGTTCCAGGCTCCTGGCCTCCACCTGGCCCAGCCCTAGCCGTCACAGCCATCTGGGAGTGAACCCGTAGATGGGAGATTCTCTTTCTTTCTCTACCTCTCCCCTCTCTCTCTGACTCCATCTTTCAAATCAGTAAACTAAATCTTGTTCTAAAAAGGCAGCACCCAGTTGAGTGTGCAAATGTGGATGTGGCTGGCTGGAACCGGTCTGTTTCATTCATGTGCCTTACGCTTTTCCAACTTGGGAGACACCGTCGACTGCCATCCACCCTGCTTCCTGGCACTTTCCCACAGGCTGATCTGCGTGCATTGCGGTGGCTTCCAGGTTCAAGAAGGATTCATCTAAGTCATTTCTGTAAACAACTGAACAATGGAAGCTGGAGGTCATCGCAGAATTATTTTTTGCTTCCCTTGAAAATATCCTCGCAGGCCTCCTGTGGGTCAGGAACATTTGCAGTCACACACAGCTGAACTTCCTTGGTTTCAACTGATAGAAGAACAGGTGTTTTTTTTTTAAACATCTGGCTCTTTCCGATGATAGCTATAATACCCAGATCTCCAGAGTCTACATCCGTATCACCAACCGCTTCTTGTTAGTTTCCAAAATCTACATGAAAGAAACAACAGCATGTCCCAGTCCAGTGACGCCAGCTTGTTTTGATGGACACAACTTTTGATGCCAAAAGAGGGCAGGGCAAAGCCGCTGGCCTAGCCGTGGCACAGAAGACGTTTTGCCTTCCTTCTGGTTCTGGGGTGAAACGTTTCCTTCCCAGAGAGACGGGAGGAGCCCACGGAGCAAGCAGGGCATCTGAGCAACTCCGGAGGGGCTAAGACACCAGCTCCTTCCTCTGGGCACCGCAGATTGCTGATGCCAGGTGGTGGTGCACGGATGGGTTTGGGGGACCATCCTGGCTGCATTTTTGAGCGGTATTTCTGTTGACGGAGTAAGGCAGTAAGTTTGCAGGAGCCCATCTTAAAAACACACACACACACACACACACACTGAAAGCACACACAGGTGGTCGAAAGGGAACCAGCTCCCACCATCGGGTCAGACACACCGAGTTCAGCTAACCCGCGGAGAGCCTGTGAGTGTGCGGCAACCCCGTCGGGGCCAGAATCAAGCAACTGGGGCAGGAGACAGAGCCCCATCACGGTGCAGTGGGTTGAAAGGCTTCCTTCTCTGATCCTTATCTGCTGCCGATTACCTGGATTTGAAGGTAAAAGCAAAATGTGCTCACACCTCCGAGGATAACATTAATCCCCTCCGCCTCCGCGAAACCCTAGCAGCAGATCCCGCCGGGCGCTGGCTGGAGAATTTCACTTTTTGCTTTATCTCGGCGTCCATCTGGGCTGTCAGGCCTGTCGCATACCTGCAGCCTACAGGCTGGAAATCAAGGACTTTGATGTTCTAAAAGACGCTTTATCTCGGGTAATTTTCGCCAATTCTTACCTTATTGTGTAGGATACTCAGAGATTCAGAGAATGAGCGATGGCTTTGTCTGCTCAGATCAGAACAATTTGCAAGCTTTACCTAGGGACAAGGGCTCATAAAGGGACTTTTGAGCAGGAGCCTGTCAGCACCCCTGGGACCTGGCCTGACTTCAAGCCCGGAGATTATTGGTAGCTTCAGGACCCGCGGGCAGAGAGAAAGCCGCGGGCTCATGGAATTCCTCCGAGCCAGGGCACGGGACCTGCGGCTTATTCCTGGCTTCATTGTAGGCTCGTTTATTTTTAATTAAAAAGGGAATTCATACACGCGGGAGATAAAAGTCAGTCTTCACCAGGGAAAGCGAGTCTCCCTTCCATGCTAGATGCCCTGGGGAGGGGACCTTCACTGGGCATCACTGCCCGGTTTCTGTGGGTGTAAAGATTCACACAACCTGGTCCTCCCCCACCTAGTACACACCAGGAGCTGTCACGCGCCGCCTTCTGCCGCTCCTGACCGTAACGAGGGCCAACGTCACCGCGAGCGGTCCCGTCATCCGCTCCTCCATCTCAGGCGGTGGGTACAGCTTGTAAGCTTCTTTCACAGACGCGCAAACAGAGGTGGGACACACACACTTGCCCAGGGCCACCCGTTAGAGGGGAGCTGAGCCAGGATCCTGATCCCAGAGCTGTGGTGGCCACTGCCAGTGCTGTCACGCTGGGGCCACCTCATCCCCAAATGGTTATTAAGACACGACGCTCGACAGACGTGAGAGTGTAGAAGGAGCACGAGGCGCTGGGCACAGTAGACCCTGAACTCCCCAGCCCAGCTCAGAACGGCACTGGTCCCAACGCAGGGAGGGCTTTCTGTATACTCTCCTACTTTATAAAAGAAATCATTCACTCTGTATATTATAATCTAAACAATATTCCCATTGAGTCTTGCTTCTTTTTTTTTTCTTTATAAAAATGGTGTCCTACTGCCTCAAGCATTCTCACCACCAGGTTGGATCCTACTGTCTGATGTTTGTGGAGCCAGCCTCCTTCCTCACAGCTATCTAGGGTGCTTGGGTCATTTCACTGTTAGAAAAGATTGTGGCCCTGAATCTCCTCTGGAAATCTTTTTTTTAAAGATTTATTTATTTATTTGAAAGTCAGAGTTACACAGAGAGAAGGAGAGGCAGAGAGAGAGAGAAAGAGAGAAAGAGAGAAAGAGAGAAAGAGAGAGAGAGAGAGAGAGAGAGAGAGAGGTCTTCCATCCGATGGTTCACTCCCCAATTGGCCGATAGCTAGAGCTGTGCCGATCCAAAGCCAGGAGCCAGGAGCTTCCTCCAGGTCTCCCACATGGGTACAGGGACCCAAGGACTTGGGCCATCTTCCTCTGCTTTCCCAGGCCATAAGAGAGCTGGATTGGAAGTGGAGCAGCTGGGACTCAAACCAGCGCCCATGTGGGATGCTGGCACTGCAGGCGGCGGCTTGACCAGCAGTACCGGCCCCTCCTATGGAAGTCTTGGTTCCCCTCTCTGAATATCCTGAGGGATGAAGTCCTGGGACAGCTGAGCCCCGCGACAGCAGTGCCAAGTTTACCTCCCAACAGGATCCGCCTGTGACACTGCTCCCGCGGGCCAGCGTGAATCCCGCTTCATCACCAGGGTGTACAAAGTTCAGCTTTGCTTTATCACGGCCAGTTTGAAAGGCCAAGATTTTATGCTTTTACGTAATGTGATCGCACCAGCGTTTATGTGTGAAGAATGGAGAGAGTTAGCAGGCGTCAGGCCAGGACAAAGACAGGGAAAAGGAAGTGTTCAGCGTGGCAGCCCCTGATCTGACCAGCTGACGCTGTGCGCCTGTGTTGAAATACTGCCCCATAGCCCAAACAAAGTACAAACGGTTCATGCTAATAAAAACTGGATAGCAATTAAACGCATTTCCTCATGATGCGGGCCTGGTGGTCATTCCTATTCTCTTCTGCGTGAATCTGGTCTTACTCATTTCCTGTCACTGTCTTTCATGGCTGGATCTCAGCAATGAGTACAGATGGTGGCGCTCAGCCCCTTCTCGCTGGCAATCACGACAAGTGTTTGCCCACAGATCCTGTCTGTCTATGATGGCGCTTCCTACCTGGGATTAACGATCAGGTTCATAACGCTCGTTACGTCCGCACATCCCCTCTGCTGGGGGAAAGAAAGGCCTTCCCGACACACACAAGCATTTTTTCTTCATGGTCCCAAATTTGATCTAACATCTTAGCGGTTTCATCTTTTAAATCTTCAGTCCATCTAGAGGTGTTTGGCTAAGAGGAGTGAGATAAGCGTCTCCGCTGTCAGTTTTTGCAGATTGCTACCTGGCGGCCGGACTCCACTTTTGAGCGAGCTGCCCTTTCACTTACTGGCAGCGTTGAGCCTGCACCAACCGCCTGGTGCACTTGGCCCCTGTCTGGACTCCCTCCACGAGTCCGCTGATCTTTTTGTCCTTTTGGACGCGAAGCTGAAAGCAGATCTCCAGCTGCACGTGATATTTTAATGAGTGGTGGGGTGAATCTGTACTGCTTTTGCATTTTCACAGGTTTTTTTTTCTGCAAATGATCAATTGTGTGTGTTCGTTTAGTTTGTGAATTTAGCGTTAGCTTCAACAATTGGAGCAGCGTCCTGTTGGCAGTTTTAGGAAGATCACAAATTAGGGAAAAGTACTATCAAAACTACATCGAGTTTTTCTGCCCATCAGTAGGATAGCTTCCTCCATGCTTCAGTCTTCTCTTAGGGCTGTGGTGTCGTTGATAACGTGTATTGTAGGACTCTATGCTTCTTACCAAGACTGGTACCAGAGAGAACATCTGTTCTAACTCTTCTATTATAGTTTCTAGTGAGTTGCTGCCTGCACAACAGGTTTTTTTTTTTTTTGTATGATTTTGTTATCAACCAGATCCCCTTTATGTTACTAATAGTTTTGTCAGTTGATTTGTGTGTGTGTGTGGGGGGGTCCCAAGCACCGGAGCCCTCATCCACTGCCTCCCATGTGCACGTTAGCAGGAAGCTGGATACAAAGTGGAGCCTCGACTCCAACCTGGGCACCCTGACGTGGGTGCTCCAAGCAGCGTCTTAACTGCTGAACACACGCTTCCTCTTTTTACTTTGATTATATCTCCCTGCCACCTCCTCTAATCTGCCTTGTTGCCCTCTCCTTGCTTTCTTGAATGGAACGCCAGTACTGAAGGCTGTGAATTGTCCTCAGGGTGTTGCTTTTGCTCTATATATCAGTCTCTGATACATACACTTTTATTGTTTTTGTAGTATAACATTCTGAAGTCCTGTTTCCTATTTCACTTTGGGCCTGAGATCTGTATGAGGCAACATTTCCCAAAAATTCCAGGGATGTGTTGCTTTTAAAAGTTTTTTAAAATTTTTTTTAAAATCAGGGACGTGTTGCTGCAGGGCTGGCACTGTGGTGCAGCAGGTAAAGCTGCTGCCTGAGACGCCGGCATCCCACAGGGAAGCCGGTTCAAATCCCAGCTGCTCTTCTTCTGATCCAGCTCCCTGCTAATGTCTGCAATAGAAGGTGGCCCAAGTATTTAGGCCTCTGCCACCCACATGGGAGACCCGGATGGAGCTCCTGGCTCCTGGCTTCCGCCTGGCCCAGCCCTGGCTGTTGAAGCCATCCAGGGAGTGAACCAGCAGATGGAAGATCTCTCGTCTCTGAGTCTCTCCCCCTCTGTGACAAATAAATAAGTAAATCTTAAAAAGAAAAAAAAAGCAATGCCTGCTACATTCATTATATCTATTTGTGAAACAGTCCTTACAGACAAGTAACTACTATTAATTCTCTCTGCTGTGAAAACTCTTACCCGATCATGTATATCACCAGCAATACACCAAACTCTCCATCTTACCACACCGGCTTATGCAATTTCACTTGCACTGTTTACCAAGGGTAGCGTTTGGGCTTTCAATGACGTGAAAGGAGTCACCCAGGCAGCGCACGCTATTCTGAGAGGTTGTGTAGCTTAGAAGCTGAGGTTCAGGGAGAACTGGGGGAGGAAGCCCAAGGATAGAGGAGCGAGGAAGAACTCAGCTGACAAATCCATGACTTCTGTGTCCCTGGGGGCCAAGCACCCTAGCCCCACCCCCAGCCAGGAACCCCCTTGAGAAATAACCAGGGGACACTTCAGCTGTGTCGTTAGGACATGCAGCAGCTGGCGTGTGCAGTCTTTTTGCCAGCTAACGGGGAATCCAAAGGGCTTGAGAACAGACGAGGCCGCCCCGTGGCTCCTCCGCGTGGCCTCCGGGGCGGGTCAGGAGCACCTCCTGTGGTTCTACTGTCTGGGACCCCTGCCCACCCCACCCCCAGCGGGGATCCCCCAGGCTTCCAGTCGCCCAGAGATGCGGCACACACAGCCGCTCACACACAACCTATGGGACTGTGGCTTTAGCCCTGACTCCTTCCCACGGCAATGAGTTTTGATTTCTTCCCTCCCTGGCCCCCATCTCCCACAGTGACTCAATCTGATGAAAAACAAAATTGATATAATTCTCAAGGGATTCAGTCCGGTCCATGGCCCGTACCCTTTGCCATTTCCCCAACAGTCCCAGTGCGGGGAGGGGGTTTCTTCCAGTCGTTTGCCTTGGCGGAGTGCTGCCCGCTCGGGATGTGCCAGCCAGTGGGTGCGCCCTGATCCTCCACACACAGGACCTCGGCCCATGGCTGCAGCCAGCGGCCCCTCCCCTGGGGGCTTTATTTATTTAGGTATCAGGGAAAATGACCAATGTGCTTTGCATTATAGCTCCACGGGCTGAGGGATGTTTTCCATTAAGTTGCTCTTGTGAGCCAGGCGTTCCCGCCATTGCTAGGTGGAGGCACTGGCCCGGGAGCCCTCACGCTGGCTCTGAGTCTCCCTTGCACTAGCTGGGCACTGCCTGTCTGTCTTTCTCTTGCATGGCTTCTTTCCTGGAGAGCAAACACAGCTGTGGGTAGCTCTGGGGGCAGCCTGCTTCTATTTCTCACAAATTTTATCAGCGTTTGACTTCAGCGTCATGGGGTAGCAATCTGCTTTTTTAAAGTAGTAATTTCTATTGTTTTATAATCATGAGCCAAAAAGGAATCAGGTATTTTAGTGATTAAGAGTCCATCTTTTTTTTTTTAATTTATTTTATTTATTTGAAAGACAGAGTTACAGAGAGAGGCAGAGGCAGAGAGAGAGAGGTCTTCCATCTGCTGGTTCACTCCCCAAATGGCCACATGGCTGGAGCTGAGCTGATCTGAAGCCAGGAGCCAGGAGCTTCTTCCAGGTCTCCCTCGTGGGTGCAGGGGCCCAGGCACTGGGGCCATTCTCTGCTGCATTCCCAGGTGCATTAGCAGGGAGCTGGATCAGAAGTGGAGCAGCCAGGACTCGAACCAGTGCCCCTATGAGATACCGGTCCTGCAGGCCAGGGCTTTAACCCACTGCACCACATGCCAGCCCTAAGAGCCTGTCCTTTAACTTAGTTCTATCTGTTGTGTGTGTGCCAGCGAGAGGAGAGAGGATGATTTGGGGCAGATTAGGCCATCTGTCCGCTGGTGAAACAACACCTGATTTGCACAGTTCTGTGGCCTCATGGTAGTCAGGACAAGGATGACCTAGTCTCCCTCGGCCAAGGTACGCTTTGCTAAGTGCCTCTCAGATGTGACATCCGCACGTCCAGCGACAGTAATAGGATGGACGTCCTCATTCCCATTTTACTCACGGGGAAACTGAGGCTCAGAGCCCCTCACTCATGTAGGAGGGGCTGAGTGAGTGGTGAACGCAGGCTTCTCTGCTGGCACCAGAATGGGGCGTGCGCCGACCGCTGCCCTGCCTCTGCGTCCGCGCTCTCCTTACACCTGCTCTTGGCAACGCCACGGGCTCCGCTGATGTAGGATCGGAAGCTGCTCTTTCTCCTGACAACCTCTAAGCCCTAATTGTGTCTCCCTATAAAATATTTTATTGCTCACTCTTACGGTGTGGGATCTAAGTTCGCAATGGTGGCAATATCTTTCAAGGTGAGATTTCACTTCGCAGACTTGTGATGTTTTCAGCGGTTTGGTTATCGTTAGGTCATTACTCGCCGGTAGGGCAAAGGTAAGAAATTCTTCCCAGAGCAGCTGAGCGGGTACGTCCCAAGTTCAGGAGGCGGAGCCTTGAGTGTGAACGCTGGACATGTGCATTTTGCCTGTGCATCTCACAACCAACCTCATGATTCAGGCCAGGGGTGTAAGTCGCCTCCTCCCAGCTGAGCACTGTCGGCCGGCCGAGCAGGGCTCCCCAGCAGCTCCGAGTCCGGCTGTGCTCCTGTCTGTGAACTCCTCGCCATGACAGCTTCCCTCCCACGGCTCCTTACAGCACCTGATCTCTCCTACCCCAGATGGGCTTTTCCCTCTACAGAATCAAGAAACACCGAGTGTTCTTTAGTCGTGACAACAAGAAAGGCATTTCCAGTCTCCCACGCGTGCAGCTGCGTGTCCGCGTCTGGGGCCCCCGGGAGGCGTGATCTGCAGCTAAAGGGCGCTGCAAACAATTACTTTAATGAGAGCCCAGGCACGCAGCGCACGCGGGGGCCTGAAAGCTGCCACACGCGCCGGCCTGGTGGGGCGGCCTGGGATCCTGCAGTGTAATTGCTGGGGATGCCCTATAATTTAGGGTGCCAAGAGTGATCGAAGAGGGCCATTAACGCAGGACATTAAGCACGGTGGAGAGTCCGTGAGCTCCTTTGTCGGATGGGCTTCTGGGGCCCCCCGGTGAGTTGTTCTCATGAATACAGCTCCCACGTGGTCTGCACAGGCAGAACCCCCTGGAGCAGGGCTCTGTGCACCCTGAGCGAGCGTGCACACGTCCACACACAGCGCAGCGCCTCATTCCAGGTCAGCCCGTTTCAGCAGCGAGCCCCTCTGACCGCCAGCCAGGCTGCACATGGACTGGCCTCATCTGTACAGGAGGGAAGCCATGTTCCTCCTCCAGTAGGGTCTGGAGAGAGGCCAGCATGGAGCCAGGCATCACCTGCTCTGGGGGCTTCGAGTGAGTGTTGCAAACTTCAGCTTGCGATTCAAGGACCCAATCTCGCCAACAGAGCTTACTTTGCCTCATTCTGCAATATATTTTTCTATGAGCATGTGTGTGTATGTGTGTGTGTGTGTGTGTGTGTGTGTTTTAAACCACTATGATTTTATTTGCTTTTCAAGGAATCATGCCACTTTGTCACACACAAAAAAAGATCTTCAGTTTACAGAATGAAAAAGTGACGTCAAGAGATGGGTTAGAAAAATCTTTTTTTTTTTTTTTTGACAGACAGAGTTAGACAGTGAGAGAGAGAGACAGAGAGAAAGGTCTTCCTTTCCCATTGGTTCACCCCCTAAGTGGCTGCTACAGCTAGCATGTTGTGGCCGGCGCTCTGCGCCGATCCGAAGCCAGGAGCCAGGTGCTTCTTCCTGGTCTCCCATGTGGGTGCAGGGCCCAAGCACTTGGGCCATCCTCCACTGCCTTCTTAGGCCACAGCAGAAAGCTGGACTGGAAGAGGAGCAACCGGGACAGAATCCGGTGCCCCGAATGGGACTAGAACCTGGTGTGCTGGCGCTGCAGGTGGAGGATTAGCCTAGTGAGCTGTGGCGCCAGCCAGAAAAATCTTGTTAGTAACATTGGCCAACAGAACAACAGGGCGCCCTTAGGGAAAAGAACTGAAGATCCCTCAACTAAGCTTCATCCCTTATTTTAAAAATTAATTTAACTCAGTGATGTAAAACCCTTGGGACAAAACACAGGAGTGTGTTTAGGATCTCGGGTCTTCTATTTGATATCCAAATATGACTGATAAAAGAAAAACTTCATACATTTGACTTCATCCAAGTTACATCTTTTGCTTGACAAAAGGCATTAATAAAGGAATAATAAATAAGCCACACACCCGGAGGGAATATTGGCAAATCACTTATTTTCATTAAGGACTTATATCCAAAATATATAAGGATCTCTCAAACTCAGTAGTAACAAAATAAACAATTTTTTAAAGATTTATTTATTTATCTGCAAGGCACAGTGATAGAGAAAGAGAGGGAGAGTGACAGATTTTTCCATCTGCTGGTTTATTCCCCACATGGCCACAACAGCCAGGGCTGATCCAGGCTGAAGCCAGGAACCCAAAACTCCATCTCCCCTTCTCGGGTGGGGACAGGGGCCCAGGCACTTGGCCCATCTCCCGCTGCTTTCCCAGGTGCATTAGCAGGGAGCTGCATGGGAAGCAGCGGGGTGCCTCTGTTGCAGGTGGCAGCTTAGCTCCCGGGGCCACCACTCAGGTTTTAAAACTGGGCAAGGCCGGCGCCGTGGCTCACTAGGCTAATCCTCCGCCTTGCGGCGCCGGCACACAGGGTTCTAGTCCCGGTCGGGGCGCCGGATTCTGTCCCGGTTGCCCCTCTTCCAGGCCAGCTCTCTGCTGTGGCCCGGGAGTGCAGTGGAGGATGGCCCAAGTGCTTGGGCCCTGCACCCCATGGGAGACCAGAATAAGTACCTGGCTCCTGCCATCGGATCAGCATGATGCGCCAGCCACAGCGCGCCGGTGGTGGCGGCCATTGGAGGGTGAACCAACGGCAAAAGGAAGACCTTTCTCGCTGTCTCTCTCTCTCACTGTCCACTCTGCCTGTAAAAAAAAAAAAAAAAAAACAAAACAAAAAAAAAAAAAACAAAAACAAAAACTGGGCAAAATAGTTGAACAAAGACTTGAGCAGGGAAGGTATTGGGAGAATAAATAAGCACATAAAAAGAGCCTCAATGTCATTACTCACCAGGGAAATGCAAACGAAAACCAGGTAAGACATTAGTCTCCACCCATGAGAAGGGCTGAAACGCAGTGCCAAGTGCCCACGAGAATGTGAGAATGTGCCACTGGAAACTCACACACGGCTGATGGGGACACACAGTGTGCAGCCGCTACTCTGGAATCCAGTTTGTCTGTTTCCTCTAAATTCAGTTACGT
The DNA here is from genome assembly GCF_051225735.1 of Oryctolagus cuniculus. Taxonomy (NCBI): domain Eukaryota; kingdom Metazoa; phylum Chordata; class Mammalia; order Lagomorpha; family Leporidae; genus Oryctolagus; species Oryctolagus cuniculus. The sequence goes on along the minus strand of NC_142878.1, from coordinate 10,113,480 downwards.
GCTCACCCTCAGACCCCGGGATCCCACTGCTGGGCATTTGCTCTGCAGGAATGAAGACTTGTCCACTCCCTGGCCTGTTCAGGGCTGTGTACAGAAGCCGTGAGCGTACTCACCAGGCCGGCGGACTCTGGATGAGTCGCTCAATAAATGAACCCCGGTGTATGGGTCCCGTGAAATATGAGTCAGCAGAGAGAAGGAATAAACCGTGGCGACACAGGGCCGTGGAACAAGGCTCAGAGGCGTTGTGCCCAGTGAAAGAAACCAGTCTCACAGGTGCGCCTGCTGGGGGAATCCATTTGTCTGGCAGCCTGGAAAAGGCACAGCTGTAGGGCTTGGAGACAGAGCAGCGGTTGCAGGGCTGGGGTGCCACAAGGCTGTGATCTGGGGTTCAAGACTCTCTGGGGAGGTGCTTGCCCTAATCTACAGGTCTTAAGACTCACAGAGCCACCCGCAGGCTGGATACAAGGCAACTCTACCACCTGTGGATTTCCAATTAACAACGAAAACAAGCAAAAATACCGCCTCACATCTACTGAGTGTTTACCACGTGCTAAGCCCGACTCTGAGCGTCCCAGACATCCTCCTCCTTCTGACCGTCTTCTCTCTGGGTTCTGCGTTCCACCTTGGCCACTTGCCTGTGCAGCTACACTGGTCTGCCTTGGAAATCCTGGGGTGGTTCAATGTTGTTCTTGCTGATTGCTCTTCAAATGACTTTTCCACTTGGGTCCTTCGGTTTCGTAACTGGCGCCTGGGATTTGTCTCTGATGGCAGGACCTGGCTTCCATGGTTGGGATAGGAGCTGAAGGCTGGCTAGGACCTACAACTGGAGGGCTGGATGGAGGGAGGCCATCGCCATGAACGAGTGCTCCCGGCCCTAGTGGAGTGTTGAGATCTGATTGTTGACACAGGGGTGGAAAAGGCCCATCCTGGTCCACTCCCGGGTGCTCCTGCCACGTGACTGCTCCTGGGTGCCCTGGAACTAGTCACCCACAAGTTAGGGCTCAGAGAGATAAGCACAGCTCTGATGCAGATAAAAACCAAAGGCAGGGCCAGCACCGTGGTGCAGTAGGCCACCGCCTCCAATGGCAGCATCGCATATCAGAGCGCAGGCTCAAGTCCCAGCCGCTCTGCTTCCAATTCAGCTCCCTGTTACCGTGTCTGGGAAAGCAGCCGAAGATGGCCCAAGTACCTGGGCCCCTGCCACCCACATGGAAGACCCACATGGAGTTCCAGGCTCTTGGCTTTGGCCTGGCCCGGTCCCGGGCCATTGTGGCTGTTTGGGGAGTGAACCAGCAGATGAACATCTCTTTGTCTCTGTCTCTCCCACTCTGCCTTTCAAATAAATAAAAATAAATCTTATACAAAAGATTAAGACAGAGCAGAAAGCATTCTGCCCAAACCCTGTCTCTGATCACGCTGTGCCAGTGGTGAGGCTGTGGCTAATGGGGGGACAGAGGCGTCTCACCGGGACACAGGCCATGGAGTGTGAGGACTGAGTGGAGTGGGGTAGAGGGGACACATAAACCCACTTCCTACAGAGAAAGGAATGGCAAAGAAATTCCAGAGACAACCACGGCAGACTGACGTGCTCCAAGGGTCTTCAGCCATGGCGATGGTTTTGCAAGGACGGGGAAACAGGACTATGAGAAGGGCTGGGGACTGCTCAGCGGGGGCCTGTCTCTAATTTATTTCTCTCCGGGAAAGCACAGGGTGGATAGGATTACCGAGATGACCCAGAGCAGACAGCCTGCTGCAGCGGGGTGGGCTGCCCTCACTCTCAGCCACCCCACAGCCTCCAGCAGGGGCCCGAAACGAGGGCTGTGTTATGAGACAGACCTGCACTTTGTGACTTTGTGGGTCCCACAAACACTGGGCGTCTTATTTCCATGTCTGTAAATGCAGAGTAATGAGACCTGAAGGTTCCGCATTGCGGAGAGTGGGTGAACAAGGGCCACGGACGTGCTACGCTCCTCGTGAGTGCACAGGGAGTGGCGGGCAGGCAGATCTCCCTGCCCCGTGTCTGTGCTCGGCGCTGGCTCTAAGCAGGAACTCAGAGAGGGCTCTTCTGACAGTGGAAAACGCGTGCTACGCATGATTTCGAACAATGCTTACACCAGCACACGCGTACCTTCTACGTCCGATGTTCGCAGGACATCTTTGAAATACTTGGTGTGTATGTTGCTGTCTGGCCGAGTTAGACTCACTGAGGGCGAAGGCTGCCGCTCTGTGCGTCCCTGGCTGCTGCTGTGGGCCTGAGCGCCTGGCCTTCCGTCTGGACGTCTTGTTTTGGTGGCATCAGCGTCAGGGAGCGGTGAGGTCCTTCTGGAGCTCTGAACCCCCAAAGCTCACCCCACAATGCTATTGGTTGAGCTCCATTTACCTGGTGTCTTGGCCCGGCCCCAGAGGCGGTGGGGAGGAGTGAAGGTTAGCCGTGACTGTCATCTAATGTTAAAGTGATACTGACACGTCCTGCTAAAGGTTTGTTACTTAATCGAAACAGACAACAGCTAGTGCTATCAAGATTGTACTGAAGGGATCAATCCTTTGCCTGGTATTTTCTCAGTAGTCTTAAATTTAAATTTAAAAATTTTAGGGGCTGGCGATGTGGCATAGCAGGTTAAGCTGCAGCCAGCCATGGTGGCATCCCATATGGGCACTAGTTTTATTCTTGGCTGCTGCAATTCTGATCCAGCTCCCTGCTAAAGAGCCTGGGAAAGCAGTGGAAGATGGCCCAAGTGCTTGGGCCCCTGCACCCACCTGGGAGACCCGGATGAAGCTCCTGGCTCCTGGCTTCGGTCGGGCCCAGCCCCAGCCGTTGAGGTCATCTGGGGAGTGAACCAGGGTATGGAAGATCTCTCTGTGTCTCCATCTCTCTGCAACTGTTCCTTTAAAATAATTAAACCTTTAAAAAAAAGTCAACTTTAGCTTAAGCCTCCTCTGACGACTTTCTCACCTACTTGCCTCCCTCTCCCACACTCTTTTCCTTTCTCTGCCTGAATTCAGCATACGCCGCTCAAAGATAGCCACCTTTTCTTTTCTTTTTTTTTTTTTTTACATTTTAAAATGTCTAAAAACAGCATGTGGCAATGGAAGACATTTCATCCCTTAATTGTTAGAATTTTTTCGTTTGTTTTTCTGGTGCACATATACTAATTAGATCCCACACTTCGGCTAAATCAATATTTTCTTATTTGAACTGTAAAGATTCAAGTCTTAGGGCGGGCATCATGGCTCAGCAGGGGAGCCATCCCTTGCAATGCTAGCATCCCATGTTGGTGTGCTCTTTCCTTCGACTCTCGGCCACTCCACTTCCCATCCAGCTCCCTGCTGGTGTGCCTTGGAGAGTGGCAGGGGATACCTCAGGTGCTTGGGCCCCTGCCACCCACATGGGAGACCTGGGTGGAGTCCCAGGTCCCTGCTTTGGCCTAGCCCAATACCAGCCCTTGTAGCCATTTTGAGAATGAACCACTGGGTGGAAGATTCTCCCCCGCCCCCATGCAACTAAATGAAATAAATGTAAAAACAGTTTAAGTCTGGGCCATGTAGTAGATGAGACTTCATTTCCTGTCTTAGTTCCTGGGGTAAAGAGCTGGCTTGCGCTGTTTCTGTCGGTTGCTTAGTGTCTTCTGTCCAAAGCGACTCTCCTGCAAGCACTCCAGATGGGCCCCGTGGCTCCTTGTAGGACAGACACACAGGAAAGGTGCCCCAACTATCGTTTCCCATCAGAGCCAGTTCAGCGGTGGGAATGGTTTAATAACTAGCTTTCTGAAAGAAAGCCACCTGTGTGCATGTGCACGCACACGTGTGTGCACATACATGTATGCGTGTACATGCGTGCATGAGCATGTGCATGCATGTACATGTATGCATGTGTCTGCATGTGTGTGCACAGGAGTATGTATGTGGGTGCGTGCATGTGTGTGCACGTGTATACCTGTGTTCGTGTACATGTGAGTGCATGTGTGTCTATGTGTTGTGCATATTCGTGCGTGTGCAGGTGTGTGTGTAGGTGTGTGCCTGTGCAAGTTCACAGTACAGAGAGCGCTGCTGCCATCAAGGAGGTGCACACATATTTGCGATGAACAAATGATGCAGTTTCTCTAGGGTGCGCCTCCCGGAGTTCTTTCTCACAGGCTTTTGATGGTTTTCGTCCAGCTCGGGTGTCCGTGGTGAACAGCTGAAGGACTTACACGATCGTGAGCCGATATTTCCACCCGGACTGCTGAGTACCACAACAGTGAAATAAGAACTTTTCTCGGGGGAGGGGGCGGTGCTTGGTTCTGTCCATCACTGATGTGAGCAACTTCCTGGTGCAGTCAGATGTTAGCTTTCTGGGCCGGCGCTGTGGCTCCGGCATCCCGGGTGGGCGCTGGTTCCAGTCCCAGCTGCTCCATTTTCGATCCAGCTCCCTGTGGATGGCCTGGGAGGGCAGTGGAGGATGGCCTTGGTGCTTGGACCCCGGCACCTGTGTGGAAGACCTGGATGAAGCTCCTGACTCCTGGCTTTGGGTGGGCCCAGCTCCGGCTGTTACAGCCATTTGGGGAGTGAACCAGCAGATGGAAGACCTTTCTCTGCCTCTCTCTCTCTATGACTCCGCCTCTCAAATAAATAAACAAATCTTTGAAAAGTGTTAGTTTTTAAAGTGTAAGAATATTTCCCTGCTGCCCTCCCCCGCCCCCAGAACTCACAGTGGGATGGCTTCAGAGTGGACACACTTTAACCTGCACTGTCAATGAGTTCTTCATTGTTTTCAGGCATAGACAAACAGCGTAACAGTTACAATCAGTTGTAACAAACCAAGCCCTTTCCAAGGTGTGCAAATGCACCCCCAGCAAGGACCAATGTGACATCCCTGAACATGGAGTAGCAACAAGTGTGCCTCACCTGTCTCAGCTCCCTCATGCCCGGGACAGAGCTGCCCCTCTCGGGGTTCCCCGCCCTTCCGCCCCAACCTCCGCAGGGCATTCTCCAGGCCTGCACAGCACCGCGGCTGCTGACCTCAGACGGCTCGTCATTTTGATCCCACGAACTCCCTTTACCTTCTTCTGCCTCGGCTCCCGTTTGCTGGACGCACGACTCCCTCTTTCCTGGCGTACTCCCTCCTTTCCGTGGAACGCATCCTCTAGCAGCTCCCTGGGCACCGGGGACCTGGAGTTCTTCCTGCCCGAGCGTCCAGACACCTGTCTCGGGTGTTAGCCCCTTGCCGAGACACACGGCGTGACCGTATGCAGTTAGCAGGCACCGCCCATTCTTTCTCACATTTCTGCTCTGCTACATTTTTCCTACGCTCTGGATTGTAGTAATGGACATTCTTCTGCTACTTAAAGTCTTTCATGTGGAACGTTATCTCTGGCTTTGATAGCTCTACGTTGCCAATTCTGGGCGTGAGTGCGATGGCCTGGTGGAGATCTCCCTGCCGCCTGCCTCTGCAAGGGCCGTGCGCTGCTTCCTGCACTGTTTGGGCGAGATGAGACTTGACCGACTTCTCCCGCACTTCTGCGGGGGCTGTAATGTCTCTTCCGCTCTTACTATGAAGGCGCGGACTGGACGACAGTCCCGCACCGTTTTACTGTCAAATTTTAGAACTCTGTTTTCTGAATAATCTCTGGGTGACTGTGTCCGGGGAAATCTGGGGGGATGATGGAGTGAGGGGGAGCAGGTGGGGGTGGGGAAGTGAGAGCAGAACGCAGAGGTGAGAGTAAGGGCAGAGGTCGGATCACCAGCCATGGGTGCCTGGATGAGGACGCCCAGAGTGAGAAGAGGCACTCACGTCAGTGTTTGAAGTGAGCCAGAGGCGTCCTAATGAGTTCCCCGCACTGAAAAATAAGAACCACGTCTCTTAACATTCTAGCAAGCTCGGCTTGCTCTCTGATCTGTTCATCCATCGAGCGGCATTGGCAGCATCTGGGCTGTGTGGTCGTGTTGGCACCAGCCTAGCTGGCGACCATCTTTAGGGACTGCTCCCCGAGTACTGACACTGCCTGGGAAGCGAGTGCTGGTCCCCTTCTCAGGGCTGGCACCGCCCCCAGGCCAGGAGCCGGGGAGGCTGGGAGGATTCCTGGAGCCCACTCCTCTGCCTCTGTGCCCTGCGAGGTTGGCCCTGTGGTGGGGGCAGCCCAGGAAGGCCTGCAGATGGGTGCTCCCTGCACCCTCAGCCCTTCCTCCCCACCCACGCCTTCCTGCGGGACCTCATGGCTCTCTGAGCCCTGTGTTCACCCCGGGTGAGGCACCTGTGTTGTGTTTTGCCTTCTCGCCCTCTTGGCCTCTCGGGCTTCCTGGCTCTGCGTTCATCATTGCCGCTCCATGTCTGCTCCCCCGTCTCAGAACCGTGCCCCTGGATGGAGCCGGGTCCACTTCACTCTCGACGTGGACTCCAGCTGGGCCCTTGCTGATGGCACAGGAAGGCGCAGGTCCCTCCTTGCTCCTCTCTCTCCCCGGCTCTCCGGCTGCCCTCCCCGACACTTAGGGCTTGGCTCTGGGCTGAGGCCCCCACTCCTGGTGCCAACCACAGGAGGCAGAGGGTGCGGACCGCACACGAGCACCTGGCCAGCGGCAGGGTGGGGCTGGGAGGTCAGGAGTGCACGAGGACAGATGATGCCCCAGAGCGCTCAGAGCACAGTGACCAATTTGCCCTTGAACCAGCACGAGGAGCACCAGGAGGGTGCGGGAAAGGGGCAGGGGAGGGACGGTGGGAACAGGGGCCGTGCGTGTGCTGTGATGGCCACGGCAGCCACTGGCTCTTCCAGGTGCTTGTGGGAGCCACCTGTCGAAAGGCTCACGGTTGGGGCGGACAGATGGACACTTGTCCTCCAAGATCGCCTGTGACGTGGGGACCAGCAGAGGGGCTCGCTGGGGCTCAGCGTCCTTTCTCCCCTCCCCCAGGACCTAGGGGGCAGCTCTCCTGAGGTGTCCACAAGTGGCTTGGAGCCGGGCCGTGGACCTCTGACTGCCACATCGCATCCACACGTGGCCGTCAGCCCTTTGCTCGCTCCCTATGGCTCCTGCCGCGTGTGCCCATCTTGCTGCCCGAACAGGCGGCCCCTCACTCCTGGTAGCATCGCCAAGTGCCCGCTCAGCACAGGGTCCCACAGCCCTGTGCCTGCACACCACACCAGTGAGCACGTGTTCGCACAGTGTGTGCTGGCTGCTTGTGGCAGGAAATGGCTTCAGGACGGTGTCCTCAGCAGGGTCCTAGCCCAGAGAAACTCCTTCCTTGGGCGAGATCACAGGAGTCGCTCCTTGTCTTGTCTTTTGGCCCCAGGAGCAGTCCCCACAAGACCACAGTCAGGATTCAGGACGTCTCCCTGGGGCCGGCCGCCAGGTCTCTCCACGGCCATCTGACTACACACCTGACGTCACTGCAAGGCTCAGTCAGTCAGGTCACGGGCCTGGGACTGGAGCTCACTGTCCTACTCGTGGGAACGCTGCAGTTGTATGTTAATTATAAAGGGAAGGCAAGATTGCTGATGAGAGGTTTTGCCCACAACGAGAAGTCTGGCGATGACTCACGCCGCAGAGACGGCGGACGAGGGGTCAGTTCTGAGCAGCGATTGGATTTCATGGGCTCGTAGGCCATTTTCTTACCTCTTTGGAGTTCGATCTTTATCTAAAGAGAAGCAAGGAAGTGGACGGAGTTAATGAGTGAATCAAGCAGCAACTGAAAACTTTCCGGCCAAACGAGAGGATTTCTTTTAAAAGCTCCCCTCCTCCCGACACGTTACCGAAGGAAAATCCCAGGCACGCGGGGACCCGCAGGGATGCTTAGAGATGATCAGGACAATTCTTGAAAAAGAATCCCTGCCTTAATTTAATTCTGCACCAAAGAGCCCGTTTTCCATTGCTATCAACCTGTGATGGCTCTAACGTGCTTTTTAAAGTGTTTGGAAGATATGAGGTCTCGTGCCATCCCAAACCGTCTAAGCCACGAGCAGGGACTTCTTGAACAGCCACGAATCCCCAGGTGGTTTTAGTCCACCCTCAGTGTCCACGGGATTGGGTTGCAAGACCCCACAGACGCCGAAACCCACAAATGCTTGTCTTCTGTAAAACCCTTCATGGAACGCCACAGGGCTGGCATAGGAGGGCATTTCACAAAGTTCACAGAAAACAGAATTAAAAGATAAGCTGATTTTGGTGTAGAAAATTTTCAAATCCGTGCACACGAGGGATCTTCTGAAAGTCTGTAGATGATGTCTATCAGGCAAAAGCTATGCACAGGTTTCTCTTTTTTTGCATCAAAATGAACTTACCTCTTAGTTGTATTTTCCATGAACTCGTTTAAGTACCCTTGTATAATTCACGCACACCCACTCCCACCCCAATACTTTAAATCACCTCTGGATTACTGATGTCAGACATGGCGTAAACGCTATGTAGAGGGTTTCCACGTGGCTCTACTTGGTGAATAATGACACGGGGAAAAATTCTGCACATGTGCAGTGGACTTGTTTTCCTGAACATTTTCAGCGGGAGGCTGGCCGACTCCTCAGATGCACGGTCCATACACAGAGGGCTGACGGCACTTTGAGAATTCCTGGGGAAACGAACAGAGTAAAAGAAAATGAATTTCCTTAGCCAAAGAGCCGGGAGGGAGCCCGGGGCCCACTGCTGGCCTTGCGTTGTGGGCAGGGACAGGAGGACACGCCACGGTCACGCAGTACCCCCTGCAGAGCTGCCTAAGCACAGACGTTTTCTCTACACCTTTCCAAGACCCCTCTGTGTGTGGATTTCAAAGGTGTTGGGACCAAAGTGAGCTCTCTTTGTAATTCTGTTTCCCACGCACTGTTTGATGTACAATGCACTCGTAGGTCGGCTAGAAGCTGAAGCATTTCCTCAATGGAAATTGGCAGTTTCCTGAGAGACCAGCCTGGGAATAAAGAAATCTGAGATCTGGGAATCGCAGCCCTGAACTTCTGCCGGGTTTTGTGTGTCTGGTGTAGAACATTTGGAGATTTTTCTTCCAAATCCAACAACTAAAAAAAAAAAAGATAGGAGGTGAGCCGGAGAGAGTTTTCGCTGTGAGAAAATGTAACTGTTGCGAGTCTCCGATGATCTTTCCCTTCTAAAAGGAAGCCATTACCGCCCAGGTGTGATTTGTCTGCTCTGGGACAAAACTACAGCTGGAGGCAGGCGGCAGGCACCTGCGCTCCTAATGACTTGGGGCGCTGAAATTGCGCAAGGCTCCCGGGTCGGAATGGCAGCTCTGGGGCCAACTCGCTGTCCTGCCAGCCGTGTCCAGGTATTGAAGGAAGCACCCGTGACCCAGCTGCGGGGTTCAGGAGGTGGAAGTCTTGCCGTGACGACACTGCTGCAGACTCAACACCTTGTCACCTGCTCCTCCCCCAGAGCAGTAAGGCAGGCCGTGTGCAGACCGGCGTGCCAGGATGCCTCTGGCCAGCGGGGTCCTCTTCAGCCATGGCCGTGAGGTCCAGAAGGCACTCCCTGGTCGCACTGAGACTCCAGGGCCTCGCCCTCTAGAGAGGCGCCTTCCCAGGTGAGGAGACAGTGCCCTGCTCCTGGACAAGTCAGGGAACGACAGTCTGCAGACAGAGTCAACTCTGCACTGGTTCCTTCACTCACGCGGCACCCAGCCTCGTCCTGTTGCAAGTCATGGGCCAACACAGCGGGACAGGCTCCCTTGTCCTTTCTTCCCACAAGGACAAAAATCTCTGGCTCCCATGCAACAAACAAACAAACAAACAAAACCAGGAAGACTCCACAAAAGGCGGAAGAAGGAGGTCGGCTGACCAAGGACCCCAGCCCGTGAGGGACGATGCAATGGTGACTCTAGGCTGTCTGTGTCTCCCATGTGTCTTGGACCAGGGATTGGAGAAGCCTGCAGTCCAGCAATACTGATCAGGACAGATTTTTGGAAAGCCCCAAGGAAGTCCCATTCTACCTAGCTAAAGGGACGTTTACCATTTTGACAACACTCACCCAACTCGAGGGCCCCTCCCAGCCACACTCCCGCCCAGCAGTAGCTAAGGGCACTTGATTCCCATTCCACGGTGTTGCCCATTGGGCTGAGTGTGGAGCCTGGACTTTTATACCCTACGGGAAACACATGACCCACCTCCCTTTCCCAACTGGAGAGATGGGGGAGGAATTCAGAGGGGAGGGGGCTGAGGAGAGGAGCTCTTTAAAGCTGTATGTAAAGTTTCAGGTTGACCTCCAGCGGCCCACAAGTGAAACTGATCAGAATTCTTCATGTAACAAAAGATTGGAGGAGCTGGCACTGTGGCTCAGCAGGTTAATGCCCTGGCCTGAAGCGCCGGCATCCCATATGGGCGCCGGTTTGAGACCTGGCTGCTCTACTTCCAATCCAGCTCTCTGCTGTGGCCTGGGAAAGCAGTAGAAGATGGCCCAAGTGCTTGGGCCCCTGCACCCATGTGGGAGACCTGGAGGAAGCTCCTAGCTCCTGGCTTCGGATAGGCGCAGCTCTGGCTGTTGCAGCCAACTGGGGAGTAAATCAACGGATGGAAGGCCCCCCCACTTTCTCCTCTCTCTGTGTAACTCTGACTTTCAAATAAATAAATAAATAAATAAATCTTTAAAAAAAATATTGGAGACTACAGCATAGACTCCCACTCAGGTTTCCAGATTCGCCCGCAGGCAGCACACAAATGAAACAGACGGGACCTGCGCGTAAACAGGTATAAATAAGTATAAACAGTCTCAGGAACCTGTGGTACAGACACTGAAAATCTAATATTCGTGTTTTCAAGTCCTCAAAGATCCAGCAGGAGAAAAGAGTGCAGCTGGAAAAAAAAAAAAACAAAACAAAACAGAAGAAATAATGACAAATTTCTCCAAATTTGGCGAAAGGCATAAATGTCGCTCCCCCTCTTCGTGGAGGAGCAACACTGGACCCTGCGCTGTTCTTTCGTCTGCTCGGCCCTCCCCAGGTTTGCTGCTGGTTCTTCCCGGGTTGGCTACTATCCCTTCCACCTCCGTGGAAGGGCGGTTCCCCCTGGCCACATTCCCCACTTCCGCAGGGGAGCGGCACACCGCCGGCCGGCTCTCTGGGGGGCTGCACAGGTGTTCCCCTTAGATGTTCCTGGTGCATGCCGTCTCTCTCCTCCTTTATAGTCCTCCTCTGCCAATCCCAACTCGGCTGCCCACACGCCGAGTACGCTGCTCTCCTCCAATCAGTAGCAAGTCCTACAGTTTATTGGTTGAACTGGAGGCAGCTGTGCAGAAGCTGTTTACTTCTCTCCCAGCGCCATATTGTGGGAGAGCAGATGCATAGAATAAGTCTTAATTCCAGTAACTCAGTCCAGTCCGGGCTGCTCCCCACAGATCCCCCTTTCTTTTTATTTTTTTGGCGTTGATACGCGCCTGTCTTCGGTGTCCCGCAGCACACACTCTGCTCTACTTGCTAGAGTTGCCACAGGTTCTTACACGTCCTATCAATCAGGCAAACCGAATCCGGGTCCTCTCTTCACCATGTTGTGAGGAGGTTTTTAGGCGCTGATGCGTGCCTGTGTTCGGTGCCCTGCAGCGCATGCTCTGCTCTGCCTGCAGGGGCTTACAAGCCCTAACAATCAGGCAAACCGAATCCAAGCCTTCTCATTGCCGTATTGTGGGGGAGACTTATTAGTGTTGGTTCGTGCCTATCTTCGGTGACCTGCAGCTCATACTCTGGTCAAGCTGCTTGCTGGTGCTTACCGCCTTAATCAGGCAGACCGAATCCAAGCCTTCTAATTGCGGTATTGTGGGGAGGCCTTACTGATGTTAATTCGTGCCTGTCTTCGGTGACCTACGGCGCATAAGCTGCTAGCCGCCCGCAGGTGCTCATCGCCTCACTTAATCAGGCAGACCGAATCCAAGCTTTCTCATTGCCATGTTGAGGGGAGGCCTTTCTATTTCTCTATTTCTCTATCTCCGGGCATTCCTATTTCTCCTATTTTACTTCTATCTTCCAGCATTCCTATTTCTCTCATTTTACTTCTAAACTTCTGTTTCTCTTATCCCCGCAGCTTCCCGCTCTCATTTTACTTCTAAACTTCTGTTTCTCTTATCCCCGCGGCCTCCCAGCGCCCGCCCCGAGGCTGCCTCTCGGCGGCTTCCCGGCTGAGCCGCTTCAGCCCGCGCCTCTCTCATCTGCGCTGCTCGGCTTTGCGCGCACACTCCGCGGTCTCTCACTAGCCCTTTCGCGTCTGAACCACGGCCTCGCGCCAGCCCCGCGTTCCCTATCTATTCACGCCCCGTGCTCTCTCTGCACGTGGCGGCTTCCGCGAGTCACACAGCGTAGCTTGCGTCTCCACCACTAGCATTCAATCCAAGTTCCCCGGGCTAGCCTGGCGAATTCAACCCAGCTTACGTCTCCGCCCCACAGTTTGGCTTCCCGTCCTTTGCTCCCCGGGCTAATCAGACGGATCCCAATCTGGCTTACGTTTCAGCTTCTGGTTTCAACTTTTCGCCCCCTATTCCCGGGCTAACTTGAGAATCCCAAAGTGGCTTTCGTTTCCGCCTCAGCCTGCCCCCCGCGGCTTCAATTTCCCTAACATTTTTCTCTACCCGGTATGTTTCCCCAAGCTTTCCTCCAACAATACTCCTCCCTCATTTCTCCTGGCCTCTCCCCACAGTCCGCATCCGAGTCTGTTTGTTCTAGCTTTCACTTTCGCTTTCGACCTTAGAGATTTCTCCCAGCTTCCCCCCGTAGTCCGTATCCGAGTCTATGCCTAGGCTTTCAATAGCTCCTTCCGGCACCTTTTTCGTCCGGCTTTTCCCTAGGCTGTTTGCTAGTCTCTCTCTCCGATATTTTCCTGCTTCTTCCCGTTTCTTCCCTCCTAAGTTTCCTAATCCGTCCTAGGTTTCCTATCCGAGTCACGGCACCATTATGTCGCTCCCCCTCTTCGTGGAGGAGCAACACTGGACCCTGCGCTGTTCTTTCGTCTGCTCGGCCCTCCCCGGGTTTGCTGCTGGTTCTTCCCGGGTTGGCTACTATCCCTTCCACCTCCGTGGAAGGGCGGTTCCCCCTGGCCACATTCCCCACTTCCGCAGGGGAGCGGCACACCGCCGGCCGGCTCTCTGGGGGGCTGCACAGGTGTTCCCCTTAGATGTTCCTGGTGCATGCCGTCTCTCTCCTCCTTTATAGTCCTCCTCTGCCAATCCCAACTCGGCTGCCCACACGCCGAGTACGCTGCTCTCCTCCAATCAGTAGCAAGTCCTACAGTTTATTGGTTGAACTGGAGGCAGCTGTGCAGAAGCTGTTTACTTCTCTCCCAGCGCCATATTGTGGGAGAGCAGATGCATAGAATAAGTCTTAATTCCAGTAACTCAGTCCAGTCTGGGCTGCTCCCCACACATAAACCCACAGACTCATTATCTGAGGGAATCCCTAACAGTGTAAACCCGAAAGACACATGCCCAGATATGTGACAGTGAAACCTGGGAAACTCTGGACAGGGAAGCCCCTGGGGGGAAATGGTGCCTTATGTGGAGGGGAACAGGAGCCAGAGGATTCCAGAAATCATGGAATCAGGAGAGAAGTGGCACAACAGTTCTGGGGAAAATTAAAAAAAAAAAAAAAACCATGAACCCAGGATTCCATACCCAGCAAAAATGTCCGTCAAGACTGGGGAGGGGGGGTAACTGAACACATTCTCAGGTGAAGGGAATGCCGGAGAATTCGGTGCCGGCAGCTCTACCTTAGAGAGTGACTAAAGGAGGTTCCTCGAGCAGAAAGGGAGCAGCAGAAGGAAAGAGCACAGTGATGTGGTGCTCAGAATACACAGAGGAAATAAGCAATATGGTTAAGGAAGTCAATGCCTAGGTTAAGAAAGTTAAAATATAGTTAAGGAAGGCTGGCGCCGCGGCTCACTAGGCTAATCCTCCGCCTAGCGGCGCCGGCACACCGGGTTCTAGTCCCGGTCGGGGCGCCGGATTCTGTCCCGGTTGCCCCTCTTCCAGGCCAGCCCTCTGCTGTGGCCAGGGAGTGCAGTGGAGGATGGCCCAGGTGCTTGGGCCCTGCACCCCATGGGAGACCAGGAAAAGCACCTGGCTCCTGGCTCCTGCCATCGGATCAGCGCGGTGCGCCGGCCGCAGCGTGCCGGCCGCGGCGGCCATTGGAGGGTGAACCAATGGCAAAGGAAGACCTTTCTCTCTGTCTCTCTCTCTCACTGTCCACTCTGCCTGTCAAAAAAAAAAAAAATATATAGTTAAGGAAGTTCCAGAGGAGGGAGAAGGTTAAAGGGACCAAAACAGCGGTAGGATTTTTACATTTCACTGGAAGTGATAAAATACTGTCATCTGTAGACTGTGATAAATTATACATTTATTTGAATATCTAGAGCAACCACGGAAAGAACTATACAAAGAGACATATCTGAAATATTTGAAATAATAAGTATGCAGGTTGGAAGGGGGCGGGGTGGGAGGGTTGCTGTCGATGGACCGGTGAGCTGGGTATGCGTTTGGGTGTTGCTGGGCATGAGCCAGCAGAGTTTCCCACTTGCTGGTGCCAGGCGAGTCCACGCGGCCCCGGCAGAGCTGTCCTACCACACAGAGTCCCCGCAAGAGGCCACGCCCCGTGAGGAGCTGGCGACCCGAGACCGGCGCCTCTCGCTATGTGAACATCTAGGGGTAGGACAGGCCCGATCCACGTGAAGCCACCTCCTTCTCGAGCTGGTCCTCGTGCCCGATCTGCCTGGCACCTCAGCAGAGCCCTTTGTCCTCCACGCGCTGTCCCGTCCACGCTTCTCCCGAAGCCGTGTCCATGCGGTGGAGCCGCCTCCCAGCTGCTTTTATGAACACACTCCACTTGGAAGATCCCGTCCCGCCAAGAGATTCCTCCCGATTATTTAGATAAGGAGTGTTGAGTTCCACCACAACTCCACCCTCACATATCTTCCACCAAATACATGGACCCATTTGCTTTTCATTAATGGAAAAACACAAACCCTCCGTCCATTAATCGATGTCTGTTTCTAATATTTCCATCTGGCACAGCAGGGTCGGTGCTGAGGAGTTAGCTCTTAGGAGTCAGGGATTGTGCGGGTTTGCTTAACTCTGCGTGGGAACCAAGGAGGCAGCGCACTGTGCGTAACAGACGCTTCGGCACGGGAGAGCTGGCTTAGCAGAAGGCAGGGGAGGCTGGGGCGGTGTGGCGTGTGCTCTCAACCTGCCTCTGGCTGCTTCCCTGTTCTCAGGCATCCAAGACACCGACTCGGCTTCCTCACTAAGACCTCTTTGCCCCAGCCACCCTCCTCTGTAATGTCCCAACTTCTCCATCACGCGGCCCCCAGCCTCCCTCCAGGATGGAGCAGCCAACTGCTGATTGGTCCACTGTGGTTCTCAGTGGCCCTGAGGGTGAGTACTGTGGGCACTTGGGACACTTTTGGAACCAACAGAGGAGGCCGTTCGAAGTGGACGTGGTTTCCAAGTCTTCCTGTCGGCCCATGGGGGCTGCTGCATGAGGCTGGCGCGGTGTTCAAGGTCAATCGCCCAGCATGCTGGGACGAGGGAGAACACTGCAGTGCAGGCCATTTCTAGGGGTCGATGGAGGCTTCAGGAAGACAGGATTCTTGCCCATGCGCAGGAATGAAGGAGTTCTTAGAGAAAGCCAGAGCGAGCTCCATCCCGGACACAGTGGATTGGCCTGGGAGGTGGGGCCTGGGTGGGGCCTGCTCACCGCGGAGCTCCACAGCTGGGGAGGAGTTCACTGTGGCCTGTGTTGGGAAGCAGGCAGGACAGAAGCCCTGCAGCCCCACAGCCCTGGGCTCCTTCCCAAGTACACAGTGGAGTCTGTGCAGGATCTCTGCAGAAACCATTGGGAAAGGTAAAAAGCCTTATCCTGAATAGCACAGTCAAGTCTCTCCTGCAGGCAGCCACAGATGCCCGGAGACCCCTCCCTCTCTCCCTCTCCAGTGTGGACCTCCTGACGTCAGGGAAGGTTTTACGGGCTTCCAGGCCTTGGCCTAGGGCCCAGAAAGCATCATTGTGGACAGCCCAGACTCAAGGCTGATGGCCCAGATAATTGGACAATCTGGGCCCAAATGCCAGTTTCCAAAACCAGAGAGATTTCTGCGTAGCTTGACCTATCATTTAAGCCAGACAGAAAGCTTTGACATTTCTTCCCCACTCCCTCTTTTTAAACAATGTAAAACGCTGTCCCACATCTAATTATGCTCAAGAAATGTGACAACTATAATTTTAGGTATCAAATGCCCACAGAAAATTTTGTAAATCTCGCAGACTCTATTCATCAATAAATTATGTACAATTAAGCATTCTAAAATGGTCCTCTTTCCCTCTTCTTTCCTCATTTTCAAATATTTCTAGCTCACTGGTAAACGTTCCGTAACATAGAATGACTTTTAGAGATTTAAAACATGGATGAATAGGTACTCGTAGGTGGAGAGATAAACTATCTTAGTGTTTTAATTTGCATGCAATAATTAACTCATGAACATAATGTGAGTTTCCACATAGGCGTAGATTCTTGCAAGCACCACAGGCAGGATTGAGAGCAATTCCGATATCCCCAGAAGTCCCTTGTTCTAAACCATTGTCGTCTCCTTGAACATTCGACCCCTGAAAGCTGCTTTTCCGTCCTCTATCACGATCGGTTTTCTTTTTCCAGAAGGTCAGACGAGTGGAATCACTCGGGAGGTAACTTCCTGAGGACGACTTCCTCCACCTGCCACAGGCTCTTTGAAACTCACCCAGGTCCTGGAGCGTGGCAAGAGGTCGCTGCTCCTCATTGCGGAGTGGCACTCCACTCCCTGGGGACACACGTCTTAGTGCACGTTCGTCCACCGAGTGTCACTGGGGTTGTTTCCACTTCTCCGGCAGTTACGAAGAAGACTGACCTAAACAGGAAGTCTCATTTCTCTATGGTAAATACCTAGCAGTGTGATTGTGCTGTCTTTCACCACTAAGAATGACGTAGGGGCGGGTGCTATGGCACACCACCAACATCTCATGTCGGAGTAGCCTGTTTGAGTCCTGGCTACTCGGCTTCCAATTCAGCTTCCTGCCAATGCACTCTGGGAAGCAGCCAATGATCACTCAAGTGGCTGAGTCCGTGCCCTGTGCCGATGGGAAGATTGGTCCAGACCCCCCGAGTGGAAATTGAGCTGTTGCTGTACAAGAGGAAGAAGCACAGGTCCCAGAAATTCTGTGAGGAGATTCTTAGTGCACCAAACCCTCTGATTAAAGTAAGGGGAGGCCAGCGCTGTGGCACAGCAGGTTAACCCCTGGCCTGAAGTGCCGGCATCCCATATGGGTGCTGGTTCGAGACCTGGATGCCCCTCTTCCGATCCAGCTCTCTGCCATGGCTTGGGAAAGCAGTAGAAGATGGCCCAAGTCCTTGGGCCTCTGCAGCCACGTGAGAGACCCGGAAGAAGCTCCTGTCTTCGGATCAGCGCAGCTCCGGCCATTGAGGCCATCTGGGGAGTGAACCAGCAGATGGAAGACCTCTCTCTCTCTGTCTCTACCTCTCTCTGTAACTCTGTCTTTCAAATAAATAAAATAAATCTTAAAAAAAAAAAGGCATTGGAAGGGGAAGGCCTCTGGCAAAGAGCTAAGACGTAGCTTGCAACGCCCACATCCCACGTGGGAGTGCCGGGGCTTGAGTCAGGGCTCCACCGCTGGTTCCAGCTCCGGTTGATGCACAGGAAGCGGCAGGTGACGGCCGAAGTAGCTGAATCCCTGCACCCACACAGGAGCCCTGGGCTGAGCTCCTGGCTCCAGGCTTCGGCCCGGCCCCACCCTGGCCAGCATGGGCATTTCTTTCTCTTTGTCTCCTTCTCTCTCATAGAAATAAATAAGTAAACAGTTATTTAAAACTCAATGGAAAGCCAGCGCCACGGCTCACTAGGCTAATCCTCCGCCTTGCGGCGCCAGCACACCAGGTTCTAGTCCCGGTCGGGGCACCGGATTCTGTCCTGGTTGCCCCTCTTCCAGGCCAGCTCTCTGCTGTGGCCAGGGAGTGCAGTGGAGGATGGCCCAAGTGCTTGGGCCCTGCACCCCATGGGAGACCAGGAGAAGTACCTGGCTCCTGCCATCGGATCAGCGCGGTACGCCGACTGCAGTGTGCCGGCCGCGGCGGCCATTGGAGGGTGAACCAACGGCAAAGGAAGACCTTTCTCTCTGTCTCTCTCTCTCACTCTCCACTCTGCCTGTCAAAAAATAAAAAATAAAAAATAAAAAATAAATAAATAAATAAATAAAAACTCAATGGAAACATAGAGCGACTCCATGCAGGCAGGGCTCGGAACCCTCAGAGATGCTTTGGCCACCTCACTAGGTAAGAAAACCACTACCAGTCGAGGTGATTGCCGAAGGCCGAGGGGACACTGACTTACTTCTTCCCTTCTTTTCCAAAAGATTTATGTATTTGAAAGGCAGAGTGACGCAGTGAGAGGGAGAGACAGAGACATCTTCCAGCCATTGAGCCATTCCTCCAACACCTGGGGCTGGGCCAGGCCAGCGCTCGGGCCAGGAACTCCATCTGGGTCCCTTACGTGAGAGGCAGGAACGTAAGGACCTGGGCCATCACCTGCTGCCTCCCCAGGAGCATCAGCAGGAAGACGGATTGGAAGCAAGGGAGCAGGGACTCAAACCGGGACTCTGATGGGAGATTCAGTTGTCCAAAGTCACCACGCAACCTGCTGCGTCGTAACTCCCGCTCCTCTTCCGTCTTAGGTTTGTGGTCAGGATGGCTGTAGGGCAGTACGACTGTAGGTGATTGATGGACAGTGTGACCGTAGGTGATGGATGGGCAGTGTGACTGTAGGTGATTGATGAGCAGTGTGACTGTAGGTGATTGATGAGCAGTGTGACTGTAGGTGATTGATGGGCAGTGTGGCTGTAGGTGATTGATGGGCAGTACGACTGTAGGTGATTGATGGGCAGTGTGACTGTAGGTGATTGATGAGCCGTGTGACTGAAGGTTATTGATGGACAGTATGACTGTAGGTGATTGATGGGCAGTGTGGCTGTAGGTGATTGATGGGCAGTGTGGCTGTAGGTGATGGATGGGCAGTGTGACTAGGTTATTGATGGACAGTACGACTGTAGGTGATTGATGGGCAGTGTGGCTGTAGGTGATTGATGGACAGTGTGGCTGTAGGTGATTGATGGACAGTGTGGCTGTAGGTGATTGATGGGCAGTGTGGCTGTAGGTGATTGATGGGCAGTGTGGCTGTAGGTGATTGATGGGCAGTGTGACTAGGTTATTGATGGACAGTATGACTGTAGGTGATTGATGGGCAGTGTGACTGTAGGTGATTGATGGGCAGTGTGACTGTAGGTGATTGATGGGCAGTGTGACTAGGTTATTGATGGACAGTATGACTGTAGGTGATTGATGGGCAGTGTGACTGTAGGTGATTGATGGACAGTGTGGCTGTAGGTGATTGATGGGCAGTGTGGCTGTAGGTGATTGATGGGCAGTGTGGCTGTAGGTGATGGATGGGCAGTGTGGCTGTAGGTGATTGATGGGCAGTGTGACTGTAGGTGATTGATGGACAGTGTGGCTGTAGGTGATTGATGGGCAGTGTGGCTGTAGGTGATTGATGGGCAGTGTGACTGTAGGTGATTGATGGACAGTGTGGCTGTAGGTGATTGATGGGCAGTGTGGCTGTAGGTGATGGATGGGCAGTGTGACTGTAGGTGATTGATGGGCAGTGTGGCTGTAGGTGATTGATGGGCAGTGTGGCTGTAGGTGATTGATGGGCAGTGTGGCTGTAGGTGATTGACGGACAGTGTGACTGTAGGTGATTGACGGACAGTGTGGCTGTAGGTGATTGATGGGCAGTGTGGCTGTAGGTGATTGATGGGCAGTGTGGCTGTAGGTGATTGATGGGCAGTGTGGCTGTAGGTGATTGATGGGCAGTGTGGCTGTAGGTGATTGATGGGCAGTGTGGCTGTAGGTGATTGATGGACAGTGTGGCTGTAGGTGATTGATGGGCAGTGTGGCTGTAGGTGATTGATGGGCAGTGTGGCTGTAGGTGATGAATGGGCAGTGTGGCTGTAGGTGATGGATGGGAAGTGTGGCTGTAGGTGATTGATGGACAGTGTGACTGTAGGTGATGGATGGGCAGTGTGGCTGTAGGTTATTGATTTTACTGACTTTCTCCAAGAACCGCGTTTAGTTCCATTGATCTCTTCTCCTCTTCCTGTCTCACGTGTCACTGAGTCCTGCTCCCCTCTTCAATCTGCCCTGCTCCTTGCTTTGGGTTTGTCTTGCTCCTTATTTTCTCGCTACTCGAGGTGGAAACTTACATTATTGATTTGAGACCTTTCTTCTTTTTTGTATGTGTTTAATATTTTAAACTTCCTCCAAGCACTGCTTTAGCTCTATCCTACACATTTTAAAAATTTTTATTTACTTATTTGTTTGAGAGAGAGAAAGCTCACATCTGTGGTTCACTCCCCAAATACCCGCATGGAGGGGGCCAAAGCCGGAAGCAGGCGTTCCCTCCTGCTCTTCCACGTGAGTGACAGGAGCCATCACCCCCGCCTCCCTGGGTCTGCGTTAGCAGGAAGCTGGACCCAGGAGCTGGAGCCGGGAATCAAATGCAGGACCTCTAATGTGGGATGTGGGCCCCTAACCACCAGGCCAGACATCCATTCCCATCCCACACGTTTTTATAGCTCACATTCCCATTTTTATTCACTTCCAAATATTTTCTAATTCCCTAGCAGAGTTCCTCTTTGGCCCATGGAATTATCAAATGTTTGGGGATTTTCCAGACAGCGTTCTAACACTGACTTCCTCATTTAATTCCTTTATACCCACAGATCACATCTGAAAGAATTCAAATCATTTTAAATGTAATGAGATCTATGTTATGACTTGACTTTGTGAGTGTTCTTCATGTACTGTGGGAGAATAGGTATTTTGCTCCTGTCGGGTGGAGAGCTCTACACATGTCATTAGATCAAGTTGATTGACACTGTTTTCATGTTTTCTATACCCTCACTACTTATCTAGTTGTTGATTGATTACTGGGAGGGAAGTGTTGAAATCTACAATTATAACTGCCCATTTGTCCATTTCTCTTTCCACTTCTAATATGTTTTTCCTTTATGTATTTTGAGGCCCTGTTGTTAGGAACCTATGGGTTTGGGATTGTTATGTCTCCTTTATACCTAAAACATTTTGAAACATTCTAAAATTTTAAATAGAGATTAAGATGATTTCAATTAAAATGAATGCACAAAGGATTGTTCCTTCTTAAAGACAGACTTTATTTTTTTAAATGTATCTCAATTTCTTCATATTATAACTAGAAATCATGTTGCATTGGGGACTACGTTTTGATGACGTGCTTCTCTCCCCTTGCTATGTCAGCTAAGTGGGTGTCTCTAGTTTTCTGATGCAATCCCTAAAAATCAAGGGTAGAGCTTTTTTCCTTCCTTCAAAGCCAACGTCCAAAATGCTGCCTTTTCCTCCTCTTCCCGTGCCCCCCACTCTGGGAATGCCTCTCCTGTGCTGAATTCTAAAAGACCCTCTAAGGGGACTCGGCATTCTCCAATCTCAAACTCTCCGCCCCGACCTGGCTGCCAGCTGCCTGGAGGCAGGCGTTGGTGGGCAGGCTTCCAGAGTTCCCCAGAGGTAGCCCTGGCCATGCAGGGACAGGTGGGGTGAGGGCGAAGAGTGGGGCCTTTTGCTCCTGAGTCAGGCTCAGAAGAGTGGAGCTAGCAAGCAGACGGGAATGCTCCCTTCTAAGCAAGTTGACTGCGGAAGGTGCAGCCCGAGGTGGGAGACGGGGTGGGGGGATGGGGAGGCAGCGCTTTGGCCCTGGGGTGATTTTCTCCTGCTCCCTTGCTTTCAGCCCCAGCAGCTGGGGGCCGGGAGCTGTCGTCCTCATCTCCTTGCACATCGGACATCTGCTTCGAGAACCACTCCAATTAGCAGGGCAGGAGCCTCCCCAGACCCTGTTTCCCAGGGTCCCTACAGACTGTGAAGCGAACATCTGCTACCTGGCCGAGGCATTAGCTCCAAGTTCTGTGTTTAACAGGTCCCTGTGTGTTGATGCCTCGTGTTCCTGGCCGGCTGGACTTGAGTTTAAACAGTGGACAGGAAATGATGCCTTCTAGGCTGATAGCTCCAGCTCATCCAGAGCCGGAGGGTGGAAACTGACACGACCCTTTCCAGATTGGTTTCCTGAGCCTATAAATACGCATAATGTCTTTATTCATACGGCACCCACTGGCTCCAAATAGCTGACGCTTGAACCGATGTCCTCAAGCAGCACCCGCGTGCCAGAAACAGTCCTCTCTGCCTGGAGGCCCTTTGTGACTTCCGGGTGCCTCCAGGTCCTGGTGACCCCGGCTGGACAAACACACCCCGTGGCCGCACCATTAGGCCACAGGAAGCTGCCCGCTCACAAAGCCTTGTGCCTGTGTAATTAGCCTGGGGTTGGCCGCAGCCCGGGCTCCTAAGCTCTGCTTTAGGAATCACTTGGGCGCAGTGGCCCCGAATGGCTTCATTAGACTCAAGGAGGGGAACTGCCGGGCAATCAATAGGCCTTTTGTGCGACGGCCAAGGGGCGCGGGTGCTCGGGCCTGCAGAGACGGGTGCAGTCCCGCTTCAGCGCTCGCTGCTGTGCGGGCAGAGCCGCTCCCGACAGGTGCACCCCGCTGTCTGTTCCCAGGATTCGCGCCAGGGCCATTGTTGGTGCCTGGGCCGTGCCGACCCCCTGCATGGGATCCCCGGGTCTGGCCCGAGCACAACTGGGAATGGCATATTTCAGCCCCAAAGCCCAAATCCCGTTCCCCATCCTGTCCCGTGCTCCTGTGGTCTGTTTGCAGGCGCACGCCAGGACTCCAAGAGAAGGTTGGGGACCCCCGAAATCTGTTTGATCCACTGCTGCCAACCTTGGGCAAAACAGCAGCCGGCCTTCACCCTGACCAAGTGACAGCGCCACAAAGGGCGAGGGGCCTCGGCTCCCTGCAGGCACCCTGCCGCGCTGGCTGTGGGGACGCCTGTGGACCCAGCTGAAAGCCCCCTTAGCAGGGACAGGCCGATTGCCTCGGTGGCTGCACAGGGACGATGGCTTCCAAGATGACTTTTTCCCCCTTTACTTTTTTTTTTTTTAACCCGGTTATTGTTAAATACACGGCATTGCTTGCTCTGCCTTGTTTGGGCATCCGGGAAATGCTGCAGCCTATTTGTGGGGATAAACACAAAAACAAACACGGGCAGGAGGGGGGCCGTTCGAGGACTCCTGAGACTGTTTAACTGCGCCTGTGACTAAGGGGAAGTGGCTTCTAACCTGGCTGCCTTTGATGTGTTGTGGACAGGAGCCCTGAGGCAGCAGGGCCAGTCACGCAAGGACATCTCAAGGCCCCTCCTCCCTAACTGAACCCAGGAGCCACAGACGCTGGGAGAGACACCGACACCCCTGTTCCGTCTCTGGCATCCGCCCGGGCAGGCAGCTGAGCGGCCCGCCGGGCGGGGACAGTGGCTGATTGTCTGCAGAAAACAAGCCCATGGGATTGTATGTCGTGGGGAAGGGGTCAGCGGCTGAGCTCTGTCCACGGGGACCTCGGGCGCCTGGAGTCCTGGCAGAACCCTGTTCCCGGGTTTCCAGCTGAGTGGCCTGCAGCCCAGAAGTGGGTGTCCACAAGGCATGCAGGACACACACTCAAGTTATCACATCCCAGGATGGCAGCAACAGACACCCAACACCACCCAAGGTCGGGGGGCACCCAACACACACAGCCTGCACACCTGGGCCGTCGTCTGCACGGGGATCATGGCAGATCATGCTAGTGAAAGCCTGCTTCTTATCAGAGAAAATGAGGCTCCATCTGGGGCACCAACCCCTCCCCCATAGGTCTGGATCTTTTGTTTATTGGGAACATTCTGGAATTTTCCAGCGTTTGTTAGAGCCCAGATGCAACATCTGAGATGCATGCGCAGGGAAGAGAACACGTGTCGTGGGCGATTCTGCCTGCCCTACACCAGGGGTCTTCGTTTGGGGGCTTCCCACAGTGCCGTGCCCACACCCCCGCGCCTCCTGGGGACCACAGCTGACACCACCAGAGTAGCTCTGAGTCCCAGCAGATGCTTGGATGCCATGGCTGTTGTCCCTGGACGCCAGGCAGCTGCCAGCTCCTTCTCTTCTTGTCCACGCCCCGGGGTTTCACATCCACAGAACAATTCCTTCCTCCTTGGCCCGCCTAGCCCCAGAATGCTGACCGCTGTGGGGTCCAAGTACCTCCTCGCACCCCTGCTCTTGGCTGTCTTGCGTGGCTGTGGGGCTTGAAGTGACAAGACCTCGGAGCCACGGGCTCCCAGGTCCACCCGGTGTGAGAGGCCGCTGACCAAGTGTGCTTCCCCCTCATGGAACATTCTGACCTCCGTGAGGGCCAGGGCCCCGGGGCGGAGCCTCGGAGGACCAGGCGGGGGTGGTGGCTGCTGTCCCCCCGCCCATGCCTCTCTTACTCCCAGTGCCCGGCTCCTGGCCCCACCCTTGTCTTCCAATGACAGCAGCTGAGACGTCCCCTGAGTTTAACCTTCCCAGACAGGGGCCTTGGAGGCAGCCCTTGATCTCTTCAATCCTGGGAAAGCAGCAGCAACAGCGCTCAGCTTCTTTGGCTCCTGCCTCCTGCGCACCGAGTCCGAGGTGACAACGTGCGGGGACATTGCCGCAGAACACTGGGACACACCAAGGCGGAAGCGTCCCCTTCTTCCTGGCCCCAGGGACGCACAACCTCGCCTATCTTTCTGCTCCTCCTTCACCCCGCCTCGCAGTCCAGCCCTGCCAAGTTCTCCAGAAACTTCTAGAAACTTCTAGAAAGCTCACCCTCTGCCTCTCACCCAAGTCCATCTCCCCTTTAACCAAAGAACCCAGCACCTCAGGCCGCCCCCACCCCAGCTTCCTGCCTCTCCTTGCTGACAGCATTTGTCTGGGATTAGCCCTTTGTGTCTGCCTCTCCCCCAGGCGCTGGGATGCTGGCTCTGCCAAGCCCTGTGTCCTGTCTCTACCCATTCTGCTGCCCCGTTGGTCGGTGTCCCCCTAGTACTGCACTGCTTTAATGACCCTGGTGTGTAAAATGGCTTCATGTCTTGTATGCGGAGAGAGGGGAGGCCATTCTTTTTAAAAAGAACTACATATTTATTTGATAGGTAGAGAGAAGGAGATACAGAGAGAGACAGAGAGATCTTCCTTCTGCTGGTTTACTCCCTACATGGTAGCAATAATCGGGGCTGGGCGAGGCAGAATCCAGGAAGCTGGAACTCGGTCCTGGTCTCCCACATAGGCGGCAGGGGCCCAGACACTCGGGCCATCCTCTGCTACCTTTCCAGGCACATTAGCAGGGAGCTGGATCAGAAGTGGAGCAGCCAGGACTCAAACCACACTCATGAAATGCTGGCATTGCTGGTAATGATTTAACCCTCTGCACCACAACGTCGACCCCGACAGTGTTTAAAATTGATTTAGCTGTTCAGACTCCACTATTGCTACGTATGAATTTTAGAATCAGTCTCACAAGATGAGTCAAAGAGCCAAAAAGTTTTAACTGGAATCACACCGAATAGACTGGTTTATTTTGGGGGAAATTGACCGGATCACTGCAAGGTGGAGTTTCTCTCTGCACCGATACTGAATGTCTGTTTCTTTGGTTTTGTTTCTTATGTCCTTCAGTGGCTTACAACTAGCTCCATAGAGTTTCCACATTTTTGGGGTTGGCACTGTGGTACAGTGGCCTGTAGTGCTGGCATCCATATGGGTGCTGGTTTGAGTCCTGGATGCTCCACTTCTGATCCAGCTCCCTGCTAATGCACCTGGGAAAGCAGCAGAAGATGGCCCAAGTGTTTGGGTCCCTGCACCCACACGGGAGACCTGGAAGAAGCTCCTGGATTCTGACTTCGGATTGGCTCAGCTCCGGCCGTTGTGGCCATTTGGGGAGGGAATCAGTGGATGGAAGACCTCTCTCTCTCTCTTTCTCTATGTCTATCTCTCTGTGACTCCGTCTGTCAAATAAATAAAATAAGTCTTTTAAAAAGTTTGCACATTTTTATTAGTTTTCTTCTGGTGTTTTATGGGTACATTGTGTTTTGCAGTGGTATTGGTTTAAATGTTACATTGCTCATTGTTCATGCACACACGTTTCAAGAATTCTTCATTTTGATAACTTTTTTTCACATCTTTCTTCGCTGACTTGCTAATTCTGCCATTTTTATCTGCTGATTTTGTTTTATCTGCTGATATGTAGACAATCATGTATCATTGACAATTTCATCTGCCATTCCAATTATTTTTTATGATTTATTTATTTATTTGAAAGGCAGAGTTACAGAGAAAGAGTGAGAGACAGAGAGAGAGAGGTCTTCCATCTGCTGGTTCACTCCCAGACGGCCACAACTACTAGGACTGGGCCAGGCCAAACCAGCAGCCTGAGACTCCATCTGAGTCTCCCACAGGGGTACAGGGGTCTAAGCACTTGGGCCATCTTCTGCTGCTTTCCCAGGTGCATTAGCAGGAAACTGGATAGGAAGTGGAGCAGCTGGGGCTCGAACCAGCGCCCGTATGGCATGGCTGTGTTGCTAGGACGCCGGCCCCTACCATGTAATTCTCACTCTTGCCTGACTGCGTTGCTGAGAAGTGCAGTGCTCTCCTGAAAGTGGGAGGTGGTAGGCGTCTTCTCCCTGCGAAGCGTGTGCTCCCACTGGCCCCGATGCCACCGGAGTGGGGTTTTGACGAGTGTTCATTAGTATTCTCATGCCACTTCCGCTGCCGTTTTGTTGTGATGGACTTCGGGTGTTTATTGAATGCCTTTTCTGTGTCTTTTGAGAAATCTGTGTTGTTTGCCTCCTTTAATCTATTAATGAGACTAAGTAGACACACAGACATCCTAGCGCTAGAACCGTCTTTGCATTCCTTGTATAGGCCTAGTTTGGTCAGGACAGTTATTATTTAGCACACCACTGGATTCAATTTGCTTTTATTTCCTGTAGGATTTTTATGTCTGTACTCCTGAGATTGTCCCGAAATTTCTTTTCATGTGGAGAGTACCCAGGATTTAATCTTTGCCCAAGTCATATTTCCCACAAAAATAAATGAATAGCTTTATTTACCTTCTGTTATACAAAAGAACTTACTTTTTAAAAAGATTATTTGTTCTTTGACAATTTGATTTTAAAAAAAGCTTTAAAAATCAGAGAAAGGCCTTGGATTGCCACTTATATTCTTAGCTCTTGTTTTATTCAGTTTTTCCATTGCTTTCATTATCTTTTTAAAAGGCAGAGTTACAGAGCGGCAGAGGCAGAGAGAGAGAGAGAGAGAGAGAGGTCTTCCATCTGCTGGTTCACTCCCCAATTGGCTGCAATGGCCAGAGCTGCGCTGATCCGAAGCCAGGAGCCAGGAGCTTCTTCCGGGTCTGCCACATGGGTGCAGGGGCCCAAGGACTTGGGCCATCTTCTACTGCTTTCCCAGGCCGTAGCAGAGAGCTGGATCGGAAGAGGAGCAGTCGGGACTTGAACCACCGCCCACCTGGGATGCCGACGCTGCAGGCAGTGGCTTTACCCGACACCACAGCGCCGGCCCTGTTTTCATTCACTGTCAGTTTGGGTGATTCGCATACTGGATTTCTCTGCTTTTCCAAAACGTTTTCACATATAGTTGTTCAGAATCTCTCCCTTGATTAAAAAGATTTCTTTGGTATGTACAGCTGTTTTCCTTCCCAATTGTCCTATTTTGAACGTTTATAACTTTTTCAATTGAGGAGTCCTGTCGAAGGGTCTTTAAAAATCCAATCACTCTTTCCGAGTCTCTTCAGTTTTGAGAGTACCTGTTATTTAACCGCCCATTTCTGTTTCTCGGAGCTCATTTTTATCCGCCTTTCCTGTTTTCTGCTAGATATATTTTAAAACTTTGAGTCTTCCTGTAGTGTTATTTTGGTTGTATTCCAGAGGTTTTGATACGTAGTAATTTTGTTTTCATTTCACTGAAGAATTATAATCCTATTTTGCTTTCTCTTCAACCACGAGTTGTCTAGAAGTGTGGTTTTCGGTGCTCACTCATGGAGTGTGTCAGCCAGCTTTCTCTGTTGGCTCCCAGTCTCACCGGAGCACGGAGAGGGGATGCACTTCCCACGGAGTCAGCTATCTGGAATTTGTCAGGACGTTCTTTGTGGCCAAATGTGTGACCAGTTTTCCTGACTGTTCCCTGTGCTTTGTGCCTGTTGGATGCTGAGTGTTCTCGGGCTGTAACTATATTGTTCCATCCTCTACATTCTTCCATATTTTTCATCTAATTGGTGTTTCAGTTTCTGAGAGGTTTGCTAATCTTCACTACATATTATCAGGGATTCATTCATTTCCCTTCTAAGTGTGTCAATCTCTTTATCAGTGTTAAAGTTTCCTTGTCTCTTCCGATGTTTCCTCTTGCCGTAGGCTTTATGTTTTTGTGATATTAATATTCGCATTCTTGATTTCCTTTTTTCATGGATCAGCTTGCTTGTTTTCTTGTTATTAAATGTAGGATTGCATAAGCACTGTAAGTATCGAGGGTACGTGAGTACCTAAGTACTTAGGTGTTACTTTCCTGCCAGGTGTGTCCGTGAGTTTTACCCTCTCTGTGGCTTTGCCTGTCAGTCTCCCCCACAGTGTGTGCCCATGAGCAGACTTTAAATGTTTTAATTTATTTGACAGGTAGAGTTATAGACAGTGAGAGAGAGAGACAGAGAGAAAGGTCGTCCTTCTGTTGGTTCACTCCCCAAATGGCCGCAAAGGCCGGCGCTGCACCAATCCAAAGCCAGGAGCCAGGTGCTTCCTCCTGGTCTCCCATGGGGTGCAGGGCCCAAGCACTTGGGCCATCCTCCACTGCCTTCCCGGGCCACAGCAGAGAGCTGGCCTGGAAGAGGGGCAACCGGGACAAAACCTGGTGCCCATATGGGATGCTGGCGCCACAGACGGTAGATTAACCAAGTGAGCCACGGCGCCAGCCCTGCAGATGTTACTTTTAATGAAGTCTAACTTACCAGTTTTTTCTTTTGATGTTATTGCTTTCCAGTTTGTCCAAGAAATCTTTGCCTACACACAGTCACGAAAGTATTCTGTTTTTCTCTGAAAGTTTCATAGCACATTTTAAATTAATTGTTATATCTGGTGTAAGACGGGATGAAGGTATATCTCCAGTTGTTTAGCACCATCTGTGGGAAAGGTTTTCCTTTGCTTTGCTTTGCTTTGGCACACTCATCAACAAGCTGATCATCGTCTATCTTGTCTAAGTCTCTGTTGTGTCCCACCAAGCCATCTGTGGCTACCTAGGCTAGTAGCATGGGTTTAGAGAATACAGCATTAAGAGACGTCCTGGGCGTGGGCATTTAGCCAAGCGGTTGGAAGCCTGCGTTTCTTGTTGGAGCATCTGGGTTCAATTCCTGACTCCAGCTTCCTGCTAGTGCGTACCCTGGGAGGAAGAAGCAGGATGACTCGAAGTAATTGTGTTCCTGCTGCCCCATGGGAGATCTGGGTTGAATTCCTGGTTGTCAGCTTTGGCACCAGCACCAACCTTTGCGCGCGCCCTCTCTCTCTCTCTCTCTCTCTCGCTCTCTCACTCTCTCTCCTCCTGTCTCTCAAATAAAAACATACAGTTTAATAAAAAAAAGAGAGAGACACAGAGAGAGAGAGAGAGAGAGAGAGAGAAGTCTTGGGATCAAATAATGTAAGTCCTACAACTTTGTTCTTTTCTCAAGATTTTTTGGCTATCCTAGTTAAATGACTTTCCCTGAACTGTGCGTTTTAGCATCCGTTTGACGATTTCTTTCAGAGGCTACCTGGGATTTTGATAAGGACGTGTTGGATCTGTAGATCGGCTCAGGGAGAATGGCATTTAGCAACACTGACTCCTCCCGGACTAATTTCCACTCAGTTCTCTAATTTTCCTCAGTACTATTCTATGGTTTTTAATATGGGGTGCTTTCATGGCTTTTGTTAAATTTACTCCTCAAAATTTTAGACTTTATGATATTATAAATGAAAATAGATATTAGATTTCCATATCCAGTTTTTTTTGCTGCAAATGAATTTTTTTGTGTTGACCTTATATCCTGAGACTTTGCTAATATACATATTATTTCTTTTTTCAAAAGAGACTTATTTATCTATTTATTTGAAATCCAGAGAGAAAGAGAGAGAGAGAGAGAGAGAGAGAGATCCTTCATCTGCTAGTTCGCTCCTGCAAATGACCACAATGGCTGAGGCTAGACCAGGCCAAAGCCAGGAGCCTGCAACTCCATCTGGGTCTCCCATGTGAGTGGCAGGGGCTGAAGCGCTTGTGTCGTCTCCCACATTTTCCCAGGCGCATCAGCAGGGAGCTGCATTGGAAGTAGAGGAGCCAGCGGGCGCTCTGGGACGGGATACGGCGTCGCAGGCAGGGGCTTGCCCTGCCGCACCCACTCTTTGCAGAAGCTGGTTTCTACGTTACTCAGTTGTAAGGTTTTCTATGAAAGCCATCACATCAGCTGCATGGCTGCTGGCTTTTACCTTTTGTTTCGCCTTATTGGAGGTCTACGTTCTCCAGCACCACGAATGGAATGAGGAACTAGACCTCCCTGAGTCCATTAGGCAAACAGCATTCAGTTTCTCCTCATTGGGGATGACATTCCCTGAAGGGCTTTTAAATATTTTTTTATCGGATTAAGGAAGCCCAGATATATCTTGGTACCAACAGTTTTTTTTTAACTTTTATTTAATGAATATAAATTTCCAAAGTACGACTTATGGATTACAATGGCTTCCCCCCTATACCGTCCCTCCCACCCACAACCCTCCCCTTTCCCACTCCCTCTCCCCTTCCATTCACATCAAGATTCATTTTCGATTATCTTAATATACAGAAGATCAGCTTAGTATACATTAAGTAAGGATTTCAACAGTTTGCTCCCTCACAGAAACATAAAGTGAAAAATAATAGATGATTTTTTTTAAATGATGATGAAATCAGATCAGACCTATTGTCATGTTTAATCCCAGTGAGAGTCAAGTTGGGGATTGATAATTTCTTTTTTTTTTTACAGAGGATCAGTTTAGTATGCATTAAGTAAAGATTTCAACAGTTTGCACCCCCATAGAAACACAAAGTGAAATATATTGTTTGAGTACTCGTTATAGCATTAAATCTCAATGCACAGCACATTAAGGACAGAGATCCTACATGAGGAGTAAGTGCACAGTGACTCCTATTGTTGACTTTACCAATTGACACTCCTGTCTATGGCATCAGTAATCTCCCTATGCTCCAGTCATGAGTTGCCAAGGCTATGGAAGCCCTCTGAGTTCTCCGACTCTTATCTTGTTTAGACAAGGTCATAGTCAAAGTGGAGGTTCTCTCCTCCCTTCAGAGAAAGGGTACCAACAGTTTTAATTAAACAGGTTTTCAATTTTGTAAGTGTTTAGTTTGCACTGATTGAGAAGAAAGAATCGTTTTTGTCCATTAATGTTGACTTGATTGGTTTTCTACTGTTAAACTGGAGTAATTCTATTTGGTCATGAAATATCCTTTTTATGTATTTGCTAATATTAATTAATTTACAACTGCATTGCAAATTAATGACATCATTGGTAAACTCTGCAGTAATGGTGTATCCATTCTTTTTTTTTTTTTAATTTATTTGACAGATAGAGTTAGACAGTGAGAGAGAGAGACAGAGAAAGGTCTTCCTTCCGTTGGTTCACCCCGCAAATGGCCACCACAGCTGGAGCTACGCCAATCTGATGCCAAGAGCCAGGTGCTTCTCCTGGTCTCCCATGTGGGTGCAGGTGCCCAAGCACTTGGGCCATTCTCCACTGCCTTCCCGGGCCACAGCAGAGAGCTGGACTGGAAGAGGAGCAGCCAGGACTAGAACCTGGTACCCATATAGGATGCTGGCACTGCAAGTGGAGGATTAGCCAAGTGAGCCATGGCGCCGGCCCATGGTGTATCCATTCTTTTCATGCTTTTATAGTTTATTTTATAGTTATTTCTTTTTATGTGTATCTGATAGTTTATTTGCTACTAGGATAAATATTAGTAATATTAAAAGCATTAGCAAATTAGAAATAGCAACTGCTAATACTCATTAGTAAATCAGTAATTACTGACTGTACTGGGGTAAACTCCATGCGATTCCTTTTATGTGCTGCTGGATGATGTGTGTGGGTGTTCTGTTGAGTGTTTTTGCATCTCTGCTTATGAGGACATTGGCTGGTGATGTTCTTTCCTTACCTTTTTTTATAACATCTCTGCCAGACTACTATTTATCCACAGGGTTCTGCTAAATTTTTCATAGAATCAGTGACACCATTTAGGCAAGGTTTTCTTCAAGAATTCAATCTCTTCAACGCAGCTATTCAGGATTTTTGTTTCAACTTTTGTTAGTTGTTTTCAAAGAATTTGCCTGTTTCATCTAAGTCATTGAACTTTTTGGAATAATACTGTTCATAATATTCCTTGCCCATGGTTTTTCGCATGTTTGTAGGATTTGTAGTGCTGTATACGCTTTCATTTCTGATAGTGGTAATTTTTTAAAATAAAGATGTAATCTGTAATTCTTTTATTAAAATATTTTATTTATTTATTGGAAAGCTGAGTTACAGAGAGGCAAAGGCAGAGAGAGAGAGAGAGAGAGAGAGAGGTCTTCCATCCACTGGTTCACTCCCCAAATGGCCGCAATGGCCAGAGCTAAGCCCACCTGAAGCCAGGAGCCAGGAGCTTCTTCCGGGTCTCCCACACAGGTGCAGGGGCCTGAGGACCTGGGCCATCCTCCACTGCTTTCCCAGGCACATTAGCAGGACTTAGATTTGTTTTGTGATGGCATGCAGCTTATCTTGAGGAGTGAACCCTGTGAGCTTAAAAAGAACTCAGATTTTGCCCTTTAATTGTCTTGTTATAAAACTATCAAAAAGGCCCCAGTGGCTGGTAGTGTTGTTTGGTTCACCCGTATCTCTACTGATTTATGATGATGGTGGTGGTGGTGGTGAAGGTGATGCCTAGATTTTCTAACTGTTCCTGACAGAATGATGTTGAAATTTTCAACTTCATCAAAATGTCTCATTCTCTCTCCCCTCCTGTTGATTCTGGCTTCGTGAGCTCTGAGCCACGTGTTTGTGACTGCTGCGCCTCCTGAGAGACTGACTCTCCTGTCACTGTGATGTCCCCTCTGATACCGACACGCCGTTCCTGTGCTTGCTTCCTGACTGTGGGGTAAATCTGCTTCCATCCACTCACTTCCCAACCATCACCACCTTGTGTATCAGTCGTATCTCTTGCAGACGGCATAGAGTTCAGATTCACTCTTTTTTATTTATTTATTTATTTATTTATTTTATTTTTTGACAGGCAGAGTGGACAGTGAGAGAGAGAGACAGAGAGAAAGGTCTTCCTTTTGCCGTTGGTTCACCCTCCAATGGCTGCCACGGCCGGCGCACTGCGCTGATCCGATGGCAGGAGCCAGGTACTTATCCTGGTCTCCCATGGGGTGCAGGGTCCAAGCACTTGGGCCATTCTCCACTGCCTTCCCGGGCCACAGCAGAGAGCTGGCCTGGAAGAGGGGCAACCGGGACAGAATCCAGCACCCCGACCGGGACTAGAACCTGGTGTGCCGGCGCCGCTAGGCGGAGGATTAGCCTAGTGAGCCGTGGCGCTGGCTCAGATTCACTCTTTATCCGTGGGGTGCAGGTTCCTGGTCCCTGGTGGCACCAGACCCCATGCACACGCCTCGGTCCCAACACTGTCGATAACCAAGATGGCTACCAAGTGAGCAGCGAGCAAGTGGCACACGGCGCGGATGTGGTGGGCAGGGATCATACATGCTCTGGGCGGGACCCAGCAACACAGCATGGACTCCATCACGCTGCGCAGCATGGTGTGCTGCTTAAAACTTGGGAAGGACGGCCGGCGCCGTGGCTCACTAGGCTAATCCTCCTCCTAGCGGCGCCGGCACACCAGGTTCTAGTCCTGGTTGGGGCACCGGATTCTGTCCCGGTTGCCCCTCTTCCAGGCCAGCCCTCTGCTGTGGCCCAGGAGTGCAGTGGAGGATGGCCCAGGTGCTTGGGCCCTGCACCCCATGGGAGACCAGGATAAGCACCTGGCTCCTGCCATCGGATCAGCGCGGTACGCCGGCTGCAGTGTGCCGGCCGCGGCGGCCATTGGAGGGTGAACCAACGGCAAAGGAAGACCTTTCTCTCTGTCTCTCTCTCTCACTGTCCACTCTGCCTGTCAAAAAAAAAAAAAAAAAAAAAAAAAACTTGGGAAGGAGTGATTTCTGGAATTTTCCATGTGACATTTTTGCCTTGGTTGAATGAAACCACAGAGGGCAAATCTCCAGAGGACTACTGCGTCTGTCTTGTGGTTACAGTCTATTACACTCACATTTATCGCTACAGTTGGATTGAGGTCTGCGTTGCTTTTAATTAAATGTATTTATTAGAAACACAGAATGACAGAGAGAGAGAGAGATCTTCCATTTGCTGGTTTACTCCCCAAAAGGCTGCAACAATTGGGGCCGGACCAAACAGAAGCCAGGAGCTAGATGGGTCTCCCACATGAGTGGCAGGGACTCAGATCCTTGTGCTGTCATCTAGTGCTTCCCAGGCACAGTAACAGGAGCTGGATCAGAAGCGGAGTAGCCGGGACTCGAATGTGGGTTGGAGGCACCCTGAGCGGCAACGTAACACATCGGACCACAACACCTGCCCCCAGAGCTGCCCTCTCATTGTTTGGGGTTTGTCTCTGCTTTTGTGTGTTTCCTCCTGCTGTCAAAAACTATTATTCACGTATGCTTTAGAATTTCTCTGTTCGACGTGAATACTGCACTTACGCACTGCTGGATGCTTGCTTGGGAGTTCCGCCACACCTTCTTAACTCCACAGTGGAGCAGCCTTGCGGGGGTTAAGTGCACCTGTGCCATTGCCTGGTCTTTCATGCTATCGTCACATGCAGTCCTCCCTAGGCACCACCTGACATGCTGTTGCAGTAACATTGGCTTTGCGCAATTCCAAGTATTTTAATGAAATTAAGAGAAAATAGCATTTTGCATCTCCTCAGAAATGAACCATTCCTGATGTCTTCTTTTCTTCCTATAGGTTCAGTTTCCATCTGGTATTTCCTCCCTGCGCTGACACCAAGTGGCTCTTGTCATGCCACTTTGCTGGGATAAATTCCCTTTTTTCTTTGATCTTGGGATCTTTTTATCTCACCTTTATTTATTAATTTTTTTATTTGACAGGTAGAGTTATAGACAGTGAGATAGAGACAGAGAGAAAGGTCTTCCTTCAGTTGGTTCACCCCCCAAATGACCGCTATGGCTGGCACTGTGCCGATCCAAAGCCAGGAGCCAGGTGCTTCCTCCTGGTCTCCCATGCAGGTGCAGGGCCCAAGCACTTGGGCCATCCTCCACTGCACTCCCGGGCCACAGCAGAGAGCTGGACTGGAAGAGGAGCAACTGGGACTAGAACCCGGAGCCCATATCGGATGCCAGTACTGCAGGCGGAGGATTAACCAAGTGAGCCACGGTGTCGGCCCCTCACCTTTATTCTTGAGAGACGTTTTCATAAGATATAAACGTTTTTTTTTTAAACATTCATTTATTTATTTGAAAGTCAGAGTTGTACAGAGAGAGAAGGAGAGGCAGAGAGAGAAAGAGAGAGGTCTTCTATCCACTGGTTCACTCCCAAGTTGGCCACAATGACTGGAGCTGTGCCTATCCGAAGCCAGGAGCCAGGAGCTTCCTCTGGGTCTCCCACACAGGTGCAGGGGCCCAAGCACTTGGGCCATCCTCTACTGCATTCCCAGGCCATAACAGAGAGCTGGATCAGAAGTGGAGCAGCCGGGACTGGAATCAGTGCCCATATGGGATGCAGGCACTGTAGGCGGGGGCCTTACCCACTACACCACAGCGCCGGCCCCAGATATAAACTTTCGAGTTTACCAATTTTCCCTTCGAAACTCCTAGATACTTTCTAACCTCTGTAGTTTAGGATGAGAATCCAGGGATCGTTCACATACTTCTTCCTCTGTATGTGATTTGTCTTTTCATTTGGGGGCGGGGGGTAGGGGGAAGCCTTCTTTGGAGATTCTAGTTTGAAATTGGTTTGGCTGGTGCCGCAGCTCACTAGGCTAATCCTCTGCCTGCGGTGCTGGCACCCCAGGTTCTAGTCCTGGTTGGGGCGCCGGATTCTGTCCCGTTTGCTCCTCTTCCAGTCCAGCTCTCTGCTGTGGCCCGGGAGTGCAGTGGAGGATGGCCCAAGTGCTTGGGCCCTGCACCTGCATGGGAGACCAGGAGGAAGCACCTGGCTCCTGGCTTTGGATCGGCACAGTGCCAGCCATAGCGGCCATTTGGGGGGTGAACCAACTGAAGGAAGACCTTTCTCTCTGTCTCTCTCTCTTTCACTGTCTAACTCTGCCTGTCAAAAAAAAAAAGAAATTGGTTTTTACAAGTTTGAATCTGATGTACTCTGGCTGGATTTTCTTTGTATTTTATTTCTTCTCTTGGTGTTCATTGAACCTCTTGAATCTTTAAGTTTATATTTTGCCAAATTTAGGAATTTAGGGCTACTGTAAGTCAATTAAATTTTTTTCTAACTATTGTGAAACGTACGTAGCATAAAAGTGACCATGTTGGCCATTTCTAAGTGTACAGTTGTGCAGTTTTAGGGACATTCCCAGTGTTGTGATCCCAATCCCTGGAAGTCTTTCTGTCTGGCAAAACGGGACACAGCACTTGGAAGCCACTCCTGCCTCTGTCTGTGTTAGCTGACCCCTCCCTCCTGGCACCAAGTCAGGTGGACTCGTCCAGTATCTGTCCTTTTTTTTTTTTTTTTTTTTTTTGACAGGCAGAGTGGAAAGTCAGAGAGACAGAGAGAAAGGTCTTCCTTTGCCGTTGGTTCACCCTCCAATGGCTGCTGCGGCCGGTGTGCTGCGGCCGGCGCACCGCGCTGATCCGAAGCCAGGAGCCAGGTGCTTCTCCTGGTCTCCCATGGGGTGCAGGGCCCAAGCACTTGGGCCATCCTCCACTGCACTCCTGGGGCCACAGCAGAGAGCTGGACTGGAAGAGGAGCAACCAGGACAGAATCTGGCACCCCGACCGGGACTAGAACCCGGTGTGCCGGCACCGCAATGCAGAGGATTAGCCTATTGAGCCGCGGCGCCGGCCCAGTATCTGTCCTTTTGCAACCTGCTCCTTTCTCAGCGTCCATCCTGGGGTGCGTCCCCGGGCAGCGTGGAGGGCACCATCCTGGGGTGCGTCCCCGGGCAGCGTGGAGGGCACCATCCTGGGGTGCGTCCCCGGGCAGCGTGGAGGGCACCATTCTGGGGTGCGTCCCTGGGCAGCGTGGAGGGCACCATCCTGGGGTGCGTCCCCGGGCAGCGTGGAGGGCCTCCATCTTTCGGCTGTTGTGAAGTATGCTGGTGACCGTGGCTGTGCAGGAAGCGCATTTTTGTACGGTGATCCCTGAAGGTGTTGATCCGTAGACTGCATGAGAGGTGACTACGGAACCAGGAGCCAGAGATGGTCGCTAGCCACCGGAGGCTTGAGCCACATTAAAGACAGCCGGTTAGAAAGGACGCTCCACGCACAGCCACTACCTGGGGCCCTCGCCTGAAGTACGCCTGCCTGGCTGTGGGCGCTGCATTTCCTGCCCCTCGCTTCCGGAAGCCCGCATGTGTGCCTGACCCAGCTCGCTGGGCTCCTTCTCCCCAGTCCTCCCAGGGCTCGGGTGCAGCTGGGGCCAGCTGCCCATTGCAGACGAGGAAAGAGGGGGGTCCCTTCGTGTCGCGGGTTGCCCAGCCCCAGGTGCTGCGCAGGTCTCCTGTGCACCTGCTGGGAGATGCCCGAGTGGACTGCCCGCATCCAGGCAGAGGAAGGCACAGGTACCCCACACGGTAACCCAAGGAGCGAGGCCCCAACAGAGCTGCCACTAAGCACACGGTAGCTACACAGGACCCCACTGCCTGCCACACAGAGGGGCTTGGAGGTGAAGCCCAGGGCCATCGCCTCCCCCACAGAGCTCCTGCAACCAGACGTGGGGCTGCAGGAGTGACAGCCCCAGAATTAGGTGTTGGAGTGAGCCTGCTGTCCCCATGAGAGGTGGCTTCTTTAGGCCGTCACTGTCCAGGCCAGTCTGTGCGGCTGTGCTGTGGGCTCTGCCCAAGGAGCCTGGCTAGGTCACGCAGTGCATGAGCCGTGCACCGAGGACACCCTCTCGCATCCACGCCGAGGCCCTGGGCGGCTGGCTGTCCAGGAGCGCCCATTCTGGCTGCCGCTGGGCAGAGACTAAAGGAGACACATGCGGCCTGCCTGGGACTCTGCGTGGCTGGGGGGGCCTGGGGCCCTGCCCTCCCTCCTCATCCCTTCCCTCCTCGCATGCCTGGCCGGGGCGCGCTGTGGGGCTGGCGGAGCCGGGTGGAGTCGGCTCTGGGGATTCTCAGGTGGAGGAGAGGGAATTTCCAGAGGTGGGCGGGGACCTGCCAGGGAGGTCCCTGTTAGCGATGTGGGGGCCTCCTTGGATGAGTGCAAAGATGGGGTTGTGGGGCACCAGGCAGGGAGGAAAACCCCAAAGCAACCGAGGCGTCCCCAGGCCTCCTGCCGCCGGGCCCAGGCACCCAGCCGTCTGAACGGCCAGCATGGTGCAGGTGCAGCCATCCCGCTTTGCAAACAGCCTGGCCTGCCTGGCTCCGCCTCCACCTCTGGCCTCAGCCTGGAGATGCTGACCTCATCCCACAGGTGTGGCGCTGGGAGGCACCCAAGTCCGAGCTCAGTGTGCCTGGGGACCCGGTTATGACAGCAAACAGGGACGGCATTGCCACACGGAGAACAAAGCCGCAGGGGGGTTCTGCAGAAAGCCACGCCGACGGTATCGATTGCCCAATGGGCGTTAAGCAATGGGGCGCGGGGACACCGCGGGGGCTGGCGCCAAGCAGCACAGCTCAATCCACCCGGGCAGTGGGCCAGGGGCTGCGGGACAGGCTGGCAGTGCCCGCGGGGGCCCAGGAGGCCCTTTCACAGGGGCTGCTCAGCCCTGAGTGCATGGTGGGGGCCCCTGCCAAAGTCAAGAAGAAAGAAGATGCACACGGGCCCCCCAGCCTGGGCCCCCTCCCTGCCTCTGCCCTCTGGTTGAGTAGAGGCGGGCAGGCCGGGGGCTTCTGAGCACCAGGCCCCCTCTTTGCAGGTGGATGGACAGCCATGCCCTGCGCGCAGACAGCACAGCCCGAGGCGGCCCCAGCCCTGGTCCTGAGCGATGACAAGGAAGCGTCTGTCCGTCTTCAGGACGGTCGCAATTCCTCCTCTGCGCATCTTCAGTCTGAGGTTGGTCGAATGCAATGCTGTATTCTGTCTCCCTGGGGAGACAGAGCGGACCGGGCTGTGTCACTGCTTACTCCCTGCCTCCTGGAGTCACTCTCCCTGCACACAGCTTGGTGGCTGCCATGGTTACGTGTCTGCAGGGCTGGCCTACGTCGCTCACCTCCCTTCCTGCTCTGCTCGGTGACAGAGCCTGGGAATCTGTCCTCACCAGCCCTCCCCCCACCCCCACAGGCCCAGGTGGCAGAGCCAGGAGTCACCGGTGAGATTCTGATGCCAAACAGCATTGTGCATGCCTCTCTGGAGCAAAAGGAGTAGAGTGGGGCGATGCAAAGGCCCCGTGGCAGGGAAGGGGCAGGGAGCATAGTATGCCACCCCTAGTGTGCCACTTCGGCCCACCTGCCTTTGCATTGGAGGTAACTGAGAAAGACAGATGCAGAAAAGGCCCCCTGCCCCCGCCCCCGCTCATCTGAAAGCTGCCCCCTCCCCTCTCCCGTGGCAGAAGAGGAGATGGCACCGCCTCCAATCCCTACAACAGCCCCACGGAAGCCACCCTTCGTTCTCCCCACAATTCACCAACCCCAGAAGCCCGAAACCTTTTCCTTTGCGTTTTCCCATCTCTGTGTTAACAGGAGGTTTGCAAGCCCCAATTCTCGCCACCTCCTTGACTCACACACATATGTAATTAAGTTAAATCTGCTCTCTTTCTCTTACTACTCCAGTTTTTGCTGGTTTAATTTGCAGGACCTGGGCATGGAACTGGAGAGAGTTGGGGGTGGGGATTTCTTCCTTCTCCACAAAGACTGGAACCCTGGGGAGGCCCGTGGCCCTCCCCCCAGCATGCCCCGGGGAGGTTGGGCTGCCCTCCCCCCAACGTGTGATCCCTGGACGCAGCTCTGTGTGGCCACGTGGTTTCAGCCCGGACCACCAGCCCGTCTGGCTGGACTACCCCCGTGGCCTACACGGGGCTCGGTGCCACCGTCACCGGCCATGGTGGAGCTTTGCCCCTGCGTACATTGCAAGTCCAGGAGGGCAGAGGAAGTTCAGAGCCAAGAGGGATTCTCTGAGTCCAAGTGCAGAGAATGTGTGCAAACCAGGGAGGTGGAGGCCAGGCTTGGGGGAGGGGTGCAGGAGGCAGGTAGGAGACGGGGTGCGTGGCCCAAACCCAGGCTTTTCTGACAACCCTCTCCCCTCTCCTGAGAGTCAGGACATCACGCAGGAGCCCCCTTGGCCAGGCACCCCTGCTGGGATCCCACTGCCTCCCAGCCGTGCCAACCTTGGGGCCGCAACGTGAACATTCGGCCCTCTTGGGGGACACTCGGACTCACGTCCAAGCCTAGCAGTGAGTGACATGGACAAGCCACCCTGCCCTAGAGCTGTGTGATTGGCGACTCTGGGGGAGGCAGACCCCCAGAAGTTGCCTGGAGCCGACTCCCCACACCGCCACCCCCAGTCCTGGCTTCCTACTTCTGCTTGTGGTTCCCATAATGGGCTGGCGGGGAGACCTGCCAAAACTGGAGGGAGGAGCGGAGCCCCTGTCTGAGGGGGGGAAGGCACTGTGTCCGGGACCCTTCCCCCACCCTGGGGTTTCCTGGAAAGCGGGGGGATGTCAGCAAGGCTGTACAGACTTCCAGGAGTCTCCGGGCCCCTGCGGTGGGGGAGCCTAAGATCCAGGCACCAGGGTTGCCCTGGAGGAAGCCAGGGGGCAGCCCTGACCAAGGACCCATTCTGGAAGGATTCTTGCCCTTCAGCCCATGGCCACGGCAGTACCTTCTTATTTATTTATTTTTTAAAGATTTATTTATTTATTTGAAAGTTGGAGTTACACAGAGAGAGAAGGAGAGACAAAGGCAGAGAGAGAGAGAGAGGTCTTCCATCCGCTGGTTCACTCCCCAATTGGCCACAATGACTAGAGCTGCGCTGATCCAAAGCCAGGAGCCAGGAGCTTCCTCCAGGTCTCCCATGCAGGGGCAGGGGCCCAAGGACTTGGGCCATCCTCCGCTGCCTTCCCAGGCCACAGGAGAGAGTGGGATTGGAAGTGGAGCAGATAGGACTCGAACTGGTGCCAGCACTGCAGGTGGCGGCTTCACCCACTACGCCACAGCGCCGGCCCCAGTACTTCTTCCTTTGTCTCCAGCATTGGTGGCACAGACTGATGCCCATGGGGTCCAGGCTAGCAGCACAGCGGGGCTGCCAGGGCCAGGCCTCAGCCCAGGGGCAGCCCCGCATGGCTGTGGCCGCTCCTGCTGGGGTCAGAGGATGGTGGTGATGTTGACGGTGATGATGAGGATGATCACATCTGGATTCTGAAGGTGACAATGTGACACATCTGGGGCACCTCCAAGGAGGCAGGACTCAGTGTCCGAGGACTGCAGGTGCCCCTCGCTGACCTATCTTGCCATTTGCTTCTGCTGCCTGATCAGGGACCGGCTGCCACCCCACAGGCTCCCCAGTCACCTGCCTTCGTGCCAGCGGCCCTGCCCTGAGCGGGTGTTGCTGTCGTGCCCTGGGCGTGCAGAAGCCAGGGCGGAAGCTGCAGGGGGACTGGGCCACATCCCTGTCCCTGTCGTTGGGGGATGGGCAGCCCCTAGACCTGGGCTCCTGGGAGAGCCAGTAACTGCTCCCCTGGGGGCACTCCGCAGGCTGCGGGGGGTGGGGGTGGGGGTGGGGGTGCTGGAGCCGAGCTGAGGAAAATGAGGAAGCTGCACAGGCAGCCAAGGAAGCGGAGGGGCCGCAGGGTGTGTTCCCGGCGCAGCAGGTGGCCTGTCCGTGGGGCCAGGTGGGGGCCCCAGGGACACTGGGGTGGTTGGGAGAAGAATGAATCCAGAGGAAGCAGCCTCATCACTCTGCCCCCCAGCGAGGCCTCCTAAGGCAGGACCCCCAGCACCTGGGGGGCGGGGGCTCTGCTGAACTGGCGGTGGGGTTCTAGCAGCCTAGGCTCGAGACTGACCCCCGAGACTGCCTAACAGAACCCCTATCCCGGGGAAGACCCCCCTCCACAGCCCCGCCCCACCCCTCCCCTCCCTAAAACTGGCTGGGCTCCCGGGGTCCCCGCTTCCTATGGAGGCCGTGGGCGTCTCTTGGGTCCTTCCCAGCACGAGGGTGGAGGACGAATGAACTGCCAAAGGCTGCTGGACCGGGAACCACAGACACAGGGGAGCGGGAGAGGAGGAGCGAGCGCCGGCGAGCTTCCTTCTCCGCAAAAAAAGTGTCAGGTCCAACCCCCCGGGCCTGGCGCTGTCGACGCCAAACATCTGGCTCTACGGACGGCCCCCGAGACCCCAGGATGTTGCACTTCCCACCTGGCAGCCCGCCATCATCTGAGAGCAGCCCGGACCCGGGAGGGGGCAAGCACCTGGCCAGGCCCGGCCCACTTCCTCCCTGTTCCCGGTGCCCCTGTGCTGGCGGTGGGGAGCAGGCAGGACCTGTCCAGCCTGTTCTGGGCTGTTCTGGGCTCTGGAGCTGCCTGTG
The DNA here is from genome assembly GCF_051225735.1 of Oryctolagus cuniculus. Lineage (NCBI taxonomy): Eukaryota > Metazoa > Chordata > Mammalia > Lagomorpha > Leporidae > Oryctolagus > Oryctolagus cuniculus. The sequence goes on along the minus strand of NC_142878.1, from coordinate 10,070,766 downwards.
CCCACAACCAGGAGCTGGCGGCCAGGCGGGCTCCACCGTGTCCCTGCCACTCGGGTGGGTCACCAGTAGTGGGCAGGCGGGGACTTTGAGGCTTTGATGAGATGAGACTTTGGCTTTGACCCTGGGCCTTTGCTTATAAAGGAAAAAATCCACTTCCATCCAACGACTCTCTCCCTGGGAACAAACTGCTCGTTCCAAGGGTCGGAATTCCCAGAGGAGAGGTGTGTGTGTGTGTGTGTGTGTGTGTGTGAGTGGGTGTGTGTGCACGCACGTGTGCAGGGTTACTGCTTCATGAAGCAGCAAAATGGTGCCAAACTCCCACAATGCTTTTTGGAAATAAAGTAACATTAATCGGAGCCCTTAATCCCCACCAATTTGCTAAGAAAGATGTTTCTTTTCCTTAAAGATCTATTTATTTATTGGAAAGACAGAGAGAAAGGGAGAGACAGAAAGACAGAAAGAGGTCTTCCACCTGCTGGTTCACTCCCCAAATGGCCACAATGGCAGAGGCTGGGCCAGGGCGAAGCCAGGAGCCTGGAACTCCATCCGGGTCTCCCGTGTGGGTGCAGGGGTCCAAGCACTTGGGCCATCTTCTGCTGCTTCCCCAGGGGCATTGGCAGGGAGCTGGGTGGAAAGCGGAGCAGCCGGACTCACACCCTGACATGGGATGCCAGTGCCGCAGGCGGCCATGCCACAGCCCAGAAAGCAGTTTGTGGGAAGCAGCTCAGCCTCCCTCCCCTGGCTGGAGTCCAGGGTGCCGCTGTCGCTGTTGGAAGGAAATGAGAAGAACAGAACCGCGCTGCAGCTCCTCCATCCACGAGGCGGAGTTGCCGTGGGACCCAGCAAGTCCACGGGGGGCAGGAGGGAGGGGATCCAGCGAGGGGAGAGGAGGGTGATGGGTCAGGCGAGAAGCGTGCACCTGATCGCTAACGTTAGCCTGGTTCCACGGCGCCCAGCTGCTGCATGAGCAGCGCAAACCCGGACTGTGCAAGCGACAGGTGCTCCTGGCAACCAAAAGGAATGGCACGCAGTGTGCGGCCACGCGGGTGAAGTGAGAGGCCGGGGGGCGGGTGAGAGCAGCCAGACACAGAAGGACGTGGCCCGCGGCTGCTCTGACTTGACGGGCAGAGCAGGCAACCCCGGTGAGACCAAAAGTAGACGGGGTTTCCTAGGGCAGGGGGCAGGAGGCAGGGGACGTACAGTTCCTCACACTTGCCAGAGCCCACTGCCACGCACACTCCCACGGGTGAGCCGTGTTAGGGGTGAATCACATCCAGTGAAGCGGTTTTCCTAAAAGACGAGACCCAGCAAAGCCGCAATTTCCACAAATCCCAGGATTCCGGCTCCCTTCCCAGGCGGGTGCCTGCTGGCGGGGTGTGAGCAGGATGCGCTGATTAACTTAGGGTGTGTCGGTTGGCAAGACAGGAACGACGCCCTCACCTTCCTCACGCTCTTAGGATTTCATAGAGCAAAGAAGGAATGTGTGTGGCCCCTGCCCCCGGCGTTTGGATCCACGAAATGAAAAACGAAAGCTCCTTGTGCCGCTGTGTGGCTTCAGGCAAATGCCCTGGCCTCTCTGGTCTGCAGTTTCTTCCTTTTATGCAACGGGAGGATAGTAAGAGTGGCTGTCTCTGGGGGCTACGGGGAGGGTTACCTGAGTGACAATTTTAAGTACTGACAATAGTGCAGCTGCGTTTGTTATTGTTTGGCTTTTGCTGTGGGGCCTCGGGCTTTCGTTCCTGCTGCCTGGGTCTCTCCCTTTCACGGTCAAGGGCTTGCCTCATCCTCTTGGTCTGGAGCTGTGGTCAGCACGTGCCCCAGAGGTCCTGTGTTGGAGTCTTGATCCCCTGTGCAAGAGTGTTGAGAGGCGGGACCTTCAAGGGGAGCTGAGGGGTGAGGACTCTGCCCTGGTGGGTGGATTAGCGCCACTCACAACGTGGGCTCCTGATCCAGGGACAGGGTTCCCCACCCCAACACACATGCTGTCTTCCACCTGCTGCCATGGAAGACGCAGCTGAAGGCCCTCACCCCACACAAGCCCCTGCACCTCGGATTTCTCAGCCCCCAGTGCTGTGAATCCATAAAGTACCCAGCCACAGAGTGGTCTAGGGCACCAGGTCCCGGGGAGTCTGTCACAAGGTACGCAGCCTTGCCTGCCCACCCTGCCTAGCCGGCCTCTCCCGTCCTATCCCCTGCCTTCCCTCTCCTTCACGGCACCATTACCACCCGCGTCACCGTGCCTCCACTTGTTGGTTTTTCCAGCCTGCGTCTTCGCAAGCACAAATATTCACGCTGGACCTTGGGCTGGAAGCATTTGTTGAACGAATGAATGAATGAATGAATGATTCAGTGCGTGGATCTCTCCTGCTCATGGACTGTGTCCCAGAGGCTATGCCCCTGGCCTCAGAATGCTTAGGGAGGCCCAGGCTGAGCAGTTAGGGGGCTCCTTCAACCACTGTGGGTGTCCAGCGAGGCTCGGTCGTGGGGGTCCTGGAAATGTAGGGGCGGGAGCTGGAGGCCAGAACAGCACTTCCGCTTTTGGCCAGTGGTCGGACTCAGGGAAGCAGCGGTCGGGGGCCGCAACAGTGAAGGCAGGTCCTGCTCTGCGGAGGCACAGCTGAGAAGCGCAGGTGCTTGCCGGCTTTGCGGGCTGGCAGGAGGAGGGGGAAGCCAGCACAGGGCTGTCTGCCTGCACGCATCACCTCACACACCCTCCAGCCCTGGACCACGGAGCCACTGGCCCGGGAGAGAGTCGGAAAAGGTGAATGTGCTTTTACTGGCACCCGATCAAAGGCAGAGTGGAACAAGGAGAAACAGACAGGCGACGGGCAGTGGAGAAAGAAGAGCCGTTGGATTGGTGACAAGGTGCACCTGCCGTGAGGGTATAAGAGGGCCAGGTGCAAGCAGGAACGGGCAGGTCGTGTGAATACTCAGTGCCCCTCGAAGTGCCCAGTTTACAAAAGCCCCTCACAGGGGCTGAGCTGGCTTCTGCATCGACATTTGCCTCCTGGACTCCCTCGTGGCTGCCAATAATGTAACAAGCAGAGCCTGGGGTACTTAGGCAGAGCCCAGCCCAGGAGAGAGGAGGACACTGCTGAGTCCCCCCCTTGGCAAAACAAGCAAGCATCTCCAACCACAGTGAGATGTTCTTGCTGGAGTCGTGAATCAAAATCGCAACATGGTATCACCTCACCCCAGTCAGAACAGCTGTGAGCGAATGGCCAAATACCGAAGGCTGGCGGGGCTGCAGGCAAGGGGGAGCCCTTACGCCCTGTGGACAGGCTTGCACGTTAGTGTGGGCATAATGGACACCTGAAAACAGAGCTAACCCCACAATCCAGTCACCTCACTCCTGGGCATCTACTCGGAGAAAAGGAATCTGTTCAAAGGGACCCCCTGGCACCCCCATGGCGATTGCAAGGCTCAGCAGAGGTGTCCGTTGGCAGGTGAGTGAATCAAGAAACTGTGGCACATGTACACAGCAGAATATTATACAGCCACGAAAAAGTGAACTTTTTAAAAAAAAGATTATTTATTTGAAAGTTACACAGAGAGAGGAGAAAGAGAGAGGTCTTCCATCCGCTGGTTCACTCCCCAGTTGGCCGCGACAGCCGGAGCTGCACCTATCCGAAGCCAGGAGCCAGGAGCTTCCTCCGGGTCTCCCACTGGTGCAGGGGCCCAAGTCCCAGCCATAGCAGAGAGCTGGATGGGAAGTGGAGCAGCCGGTACTAGAACTGGCACCCATATGAGATGCCGGCACTGCAGGCCAGGGGGTTAACTAGCTGCACTGGCCCCCAAAAAGTGAACATTTAAAAAGTGGGTATCACAGAAGAGGAGACGACAGTGGTTACCGGTTGCTGGGGTGTGGTGGGGGAGAGAGGTTGGCTAAACAGGTTCCAAGATCTGGGGAGACAGGAAGAGTAAGTTCCAGCGTTCCCAGCACAGCAGGAAGATCCCTGTTTATAACAACCTCGCGAGCATTTCAAAAACAACCCGAAGAGCGAAGTTCCAAGCTCCCAACGTGAGGAAAGGATATGCATTTGAGGAGGTGGAAACGCCGACCACCCTGGGACATGGGAATGGGACTGTCACCCAGTGCCCTTGAACCTGACCAGTCCCAGGAGCCAGTGACACGCAAGCTGCACCCACAGCAGCGCCCACCCTCCAGCTGAGAGGCGGATAGAAGCTGCCCAGCAAGGCCAGGGCGAGGCTCAGACCCGCCTCCCTCCCGCTTCCCCCTCCAGCTCCCACAGTGTCTCAGGCCCCTGGTCCTCAGTGCCCACGGAGCAGGGACCGCTGCTCCAAGCAGAGGCCCCTCCCCCCACAGCCTCACCCTCGGCTGTGCACCCATCGCCATGGTGCAGAGCTGGGTGCCTGCCTTGCGTGCTCCTGGTGACGACGGCAGAGGGGCCGCGTGGGAACACGTGAGTCTCCCAAGGAGCTTTGCATTTGCCTCGCGTGCCCGAGCAGCCTGAACCAGAGGAGAGCGAGCGCACAGAGCCGGCCGTGGGAGAGCCGAGGTCTGGGAGTGTTTTCTGTTAGTCTCTGCGTGAGACGGCTAAGCTGGACCCCACCATCCGCATCTGACCCACCACACTGCTGAGGCTGGAGAGGGCAGAGGACCCACGGGGCGTGCCCAGGTGCCGCTTTGACACCTGCTGGATAGCACTGCCATGGGAGTCAACTCCCCAGACGCGGGCAGGATGACAAACAGCCTCCACCCAGTCCATTGCACGCAATCTTGGGAAGCTGTCCAGACTGGGCAAGGAAGAATGGGGCAGGAAGTTGGAACTCTGGGACATTCTGAAAGCAGCAACAATTTGCTGACTTTGGAGCACATAAACAACTTGAAGGAAACTGACCAGGAGTTGCCAAGTCCCTTTTCCGAGGGATTTAGAAAACAGCTAAGCAGAATTTGCCATCCTAAGACGTGCCCCGGGGGAGGGCGGGGGCTGTGGGTTGGGGGCGAGCAGGAAGAGGGTGTGCAGTTATGGAATCCGCTGTCCCGACCCCGAGGGCGTTGCACTGTTTGGGAATATAAAACTATACCCCAAATAGTTCCAGTGTTGATTGTTTTTGAGAAGGAAGCATCTCCTAAAGTTAATTCCATCGCTGTATTTCATTTCATGATCCTTTTTCCACAGAGCAGTGCTGGACAAGGTCCCTCTTTGTCCTTTTTTATTTCTCAGGAATGCCTTCCGTCAGGATTAATACCTTCTCTTCTCCAGGGCAACTAGAAGGAGGCTGCGCCAGCCCGCGGGGCTCTCCCGGCCCCCTAGAGGGAGAGCCTTCCTGCTCGGGGCTTGGCCCTCGGAGCTGCAGGCCCGGGCTGAGAACCTGGGGCAAGGAGCAGGCAGTTAGCCTGGTGGGTGCGACGCCCACATCCCACACTGGAGGCCTGGGCTCCGTTCCCGCCGTTCCCGCCTCCGGCTCCGGATTCCAGCATCCTGCTAGTGCAGACCCCAGGAGGCAGCAACGTTGGCTCAAGGGACTGGGTCCTGCCACAACGTGGGAGACCTGGATCACGCTCCTACCTCCCAGCTTCAGCCCTGTCCATTTGGGGAGTCTGGGTGGCCCAGCTGTCTTTTGTCTCTCAAATAAAAAATAAAATAAAAATTTAAAAACCTCAAGGAAACTTCTGATTGGTCCAGCCTGTCACTGGAAGTCTCTGATTGGTCCATCCAGTGTTCCTCATCCATTTCTGGCCCAATCACCTTTGGCTGATGGCAGAAGGGCCGGGGCAGAATGCGTCAGCAGGTGGAAGCCGCTCACCCCGGCAGGTGCACGTGTCCTTTCCTAGCTCCTGTCCCCCTCCCATGTGGCGGGGACAGCACCGATGGCGTCCCTCCAGCTTTGCATGCATGCCCCAAATCCTCAGGACACCCAGCGGGGGCTCATCTCTTCCTGCTCTGTGTCTGTCCCATCTCTGTCAAACAGAGATGGCTTTAGTCCTTACCTCGCAAGACAGAAAGGACAAGGAGGCCCTGGGGGCAGCCACCGGCGCCCGCTGAGTGTCAGAGGAGCATTGCGAGTGTCGCTCACTCTCAGCGGCAGCCACCATGGCTGGGCTCCCCAGTCCCCAGCTTGGCACTGCCAGCCATCGCTCCATCCTGGGGTCTGGGTCTCTAAGGCCTGATCTCTCTGAGGACGGCTCGCGCCAGCAGCAGGCGAGGCCCCTGCCCCAGGACCTGGCCTCTGCCGGTCTGGGTGGGTCCTGTTGGCAGCCCCCCGAGAGGGCAGGACTGGAGGAGGCAGCCGTGGGGCTGGGCGGCCGGCGGTCCTCCCAGGAGGGCAGTGCTGTAATGGGCTTGGCCAGTGGCCCCTGCTGAACGCTGACCTCATGCGTCCACGCTGGACTTGTCTGGGCCAAAAACCCAAAGGCGACAATCAGATGGCAGCCATCAGAAAGGAGGTGACCATCGGAGCCTGTGCCGAGGGGGGTGACCCCGCAGGTCTCTGTGTGCACCCCGAGGCCCTGGATAGCTCCTGGAGGTTTGTGGTCACAGGTGGGAGCCCGTGTGTGGTCTTGCTGTAGCCTGGGTCTCCCCCGAGGTGAGGGGGGCACCAGGAAGCAGCGTCTGGCATTGGCAAGAGTAGGCAGGGAGCCACCAGCCTGGCTGTGCCCCTGGCGGGGAGGGAGTCCCAGCAGTCCTTGGCTAATGCCTCGGGAAACCCCCACCCTGGGCCCACGTGCTTGCTCGGAGGCTCAGGAACCGCGCGGTGCCCGCGGCTGTGCCTCCACTGTCACTCACCTTCACCGCGGCTCTCGGCATCCTCATGGCATCAACAAGCAGGGATCAGAGGCACCAGCCAGGAGCTGGTCCATGCACAGCCAGGGTTCAAGTGCAGGCCTCCCACAGTTTAAGCCCAGCTCGGGACCAAGGCCGCCAGCACGGATCAGCCTCTCTCTCAGCCTGGGCTCCCGAGTCCTGAGAAAGACTCGGCTGTGCCAGCCCAGGCCAGGGGGCTAAGGCCCTGGCTGTCCTCTTTGTGCACAGCCCAATGCTTGGCCCTTCCGGCCTGACCTGCCCCCCCCCCCATGGCCAGTGCAGGTTTTTCCTCTGTGGGGGAGCACAGGCTCACTCGGCCACCTTCCTTACCTACGTCTGTGTGCCCAGGACCCAGGCCCCTTTCTCTGGGTCTGTTGCAGCCAAGAAAGGAGCGAGGGGGACATGGGTGGGGAGGGAGGAGGGCTGGAGGGAGAGGCAGAGGGAGGGCAATCTGTCCATCTGGGTTCTGGTTCCCTGGTTCCGCCTCTCACCAGCGGGGAGACCTTGGCCAGACTTTTATCTATTGAGTGGAGCAGGGAGCGGGCACCTCATTCCCCACCTGACCCGGGAGGTGGCGGGGGACCAGGCTCTCCCCTTTCACGGGGGCGTTCCCGTGGCCAGCCACTCCCCCTCCGACTTCCCCCCCTGCAGCTTCAATGGTGCAGCCCGAAGCCAGGTGCCCAGCCCTGCGCCAGCTCAGAGAGCACCGCCCGGGAGCCCTGGCTCCTCTGGGCTTTTTCGGCGGTGAGAGGGGAGTTGGATCCGGGGCCAGTGCCTGGGGCCTCCCTCAGCCCGGCCCGCCTGGCGCTGCTGGGGCTCCCAGGAGCGCAGGGCTACAACGGCACAGGACCAAGGCCTCGTGGACCTGGAACATCCAGCCCTGGGCTTCATCCCCAGGATGCTCATGACTGGCCACACCCCCAACCCGCCAGGCTCTCCCCACTGTCGTCTCTGGCTCCTCCCTCTGCCCACCGCTCTGGGTCTCTGACTGCCCCCTACGCCCCTCTCTCACACTCTTCTCCTTTCTGCTCACGCATGCTCCCCACCCCCATGCAAGGGTCTCTCGGGGCCAGCTGGGAAGGGTCAGGAGGCGGCCGAGTGGCACAGGGTGACTTGTGCATCACGGATGCGGGTGGCTTTTCCGTCGCACCCTGGAGTGCCTGCCGCCAGTCACAGCCGCCCCTGCCTTCCGCGCAGGGCACTCGCCGGTTCAGCCTAGGCCCTGGCACCTGAGCTGCCCGGCGAGCTCCGGCCTCCTGCACTGTAAGCTGGGGTGACAGAGGTGGTGGCCTCACGGGGCCATTGCCATGGCTGCAATAACCCGGGGAGCACTCAGCAGTCCGCGCACGGCACGCCCTCCCGTGGATCACCTCGCTCTGCTTTGCTTGCTCCTGGGAGCATGCATTTACGCCCATTCTATGGATAGAGAGACTGAGGCTTAGGGAGGTGGACTTCTCTTGCCTACGTTTCCCACTTCAGTTCCTTCCAGCTTAGAAAAGGCCACTGGAAAATACAGCCCTGCCTGCCCCCAGGGCCGTGCGAGGGGCTCCCAGGGCCGTGCAAGGGGGCCCCCAGGGCCGTGCGAGGGGGCTCCCAGGGCCGTGCTAGGGGGCTCCCAGGGCCGTGCGAGGGGGCCCCCAGGGCCGTGCGAGGGGGCTCCCAGGGCCGTGCGAGGGGGCTCCCAGGGCCGTGCTAGGGGGCTCCCAGGGCTGTGCGAGGGGGCTCCCAGGGCCGTGCGAGGGGGCTCCCAGGGCTGTGCGAGGGGCTCCCAGGGCCATGCGAGGGGGCTCCCAGGGCCGTGCGAGGGGGTTCCCGGGGCCGTGTGAGGGGCTCCCAGGGCCGTGCGAGGGGTGCCCAGGGCTGTGCGAGGGGGCCCCCAGGGCCGTGCGAGGGGCTCCCGGGGGCTGTGCGAGGGGGCTCCCAGGGCCGTGCGAGGGGCTCCCAGGGCCGTGCGAGGGGCTCCCAGGGCCGTGCGAGGGGGCCCCCAGGGCCGTGCGAGGGGGCTCCCAGGGCCGTGCTAGGGGGCTCCCAGGGCCGTGCGAGGGGCTCCCAGGGCCATGCGAGGGGGCTCCCAGGGCCATGCGAGGGGGCTCCCAGGGCCATGTGAGGGGCTCCCAGGGCCGTGCGAGGGGTGCCCAGGGCTGTGCGAGGGGGCCCCCAGGGCCGTGCGAGGGGCTCCCGGGGGCTGTGCGAGGGGGCTCCCAGGGCCGTGCGAGGGGGCTCCCAGGGCCGGGGGCAGCAGCTGGGTTCTGGAGCTCTCAGGCTCCCTGTTGGTCCTGCAGGGCCCAGAGGGCACCGGCCGTGGTCGCGGTGAGCCGGACCTGGAGCCGGGAGCGGGCAGAGTGTGCCGCACGTGGTGTGAGGCTGGCGGGGCTGGGCGAAGCAGATGGAGCTCCTGCCCCTGACAGGCCCCTGATTGAGGGCTGCGGTGAGTGCAAGGGCTCCATGCCACAGAGCAGCCCCGGGGAAGTGCCTGCTTCAGTGTGTGGGCCAGGGGGAGGGGGAGGAAGAGCAGGCCTGGCCAGGGGCGCCAGATTAGCCAGGACCTGTCAAGTTCAACTAACAGAATCACAAGTCAAACTGCTTTAAGCCAAAAATGGAAATGCGCTGATGGATGGAATCGCAAAGATTGAGGGGTAGCATCAGGTACAGCTGGATCCAGGTGCTCTAACCCCACCCCCAAGGAGCTGTCACTCTCTGACCCCGTTTTCTCCCCTTGGCCTCACGCTCAGGCAGCTTCTTCGAGGAGCAGGGTCTTGTGTTTCAGGACCACACCTGGACGGTGCTGGTTAGGGGCTCACCTGGGCCCTGGGTCCCTCCTGAGCTAACCCTGTCCATTAGCAGGTGGCTGTGTGGCAGCGCCCTGGCCTGTGACCGTGCGGGGGTTGGCACCCAGGGAAAGGGGCAGGAGAGAGGCACAGCCTGGGGCTGGGGCCGCCCTGACCAGCCGCTTCCACGCCCTCTGCTTCCTCGCCTGCACACAAGAGGGACTGCTCCCCAGCCCCGGGCCCCTGGATCTGCACAACTGGTCCCCTGGGCAGGTGAGGGTCACTGGGAGTGGGAGTGACGGAAGGACCTGAGCCTGGCACAAGAGACAGACACACAATCCAATAAAGCACAGGCCCCGTCCTGGGCCCCGGCCTCGCCTACTGGCTGTGCCTCCTGCCTGGAGGTTGTTCCAGCCACTGCCCCACCCCGACCCTTCCTTGGAGACTTCCTGGCTCTCCAGTGGGGCGAGGGCCACGTCCTGTGCTCTCTCCGATGTGGGACGTGGCCCCATGGTCGCCTCCGAGAGACCGGGCCTCGGTCGCGTCCTGGGGCAGGGGTGGCCCTTGGGTCCTCAGGCCCCCTGCACAGGCTGTGCCCAGGGAGGCGCCACTGGCAGAAGCAGAGGGATCTGCCAATCCCATCCCCGGCCACGCGTCTCCGGCCAGGGCTCTTCCTGCCTGGGGCAAGGCCTGAGCTGGGGCTGTCCCAGGGAAGGGAGGATGCAGGGGGCCTCGTGCGCCTCAGAGGGGAAGCCTGGGCCACCGTGTGGTCCACACTCAGCTCCCAGAGACGACAGCTTTGAGAGCCACAGCCCTCCTCGCCTTGCCCGGGGGAGACTCAGAGTGTAGGGTTTGCCCCAGAAAGAGTGGGGGAGGCAGGCGGGCGCCATCACAGGGGTTCCTCTCTGGCTGAGCAGCCCTAGAGACAGACCTGGGGCCCTTGGATGGCCGGCAAGGTGGGGGAACGTGGTGGGCAAGATGGCATCTGGGGCTCAGGCTGACCGCCTCCCTCAGCGGTCTGGCTGACGTCAAGGGCCCTGCTGGCGGCCTGCAGGGAGACACGGGTGGAGGAGGCAGAGACACAGGTGAGCCTGCACAGCCTGGGTGTGCACAGGATTCTGGGGCGGCCAGGGGCCATGTGGAGGACACGCGGTGGTCAGCAGGAGGACACAGGGTGAGGGTCGCAGCTTGTGAGGATGTGCGGTGGGAGGCCGGCCTTCCCCTAACAGGAAGGTGGGTGCTGCCAGCCAGCACCAGACTGCCCCGGGGACCAGGGAGGGGGTCCTCGGGATCTCACCACGGCACCAACACTCACAAGACAGGGGACCTGAGTGCCGGGGCATCTGCCCGTCATCATAGTTTTTAAAGATTTGTTTTGTTTGAAAGGCAGACTTATAGAGAGAGAGCGAGAGAGAGAGAGGGAGAGAGCGAGAGAGCCCTTCCATCCGCTGGTTCACTTCCTAAATGGCCACAAAAGCAGGGCTGGGCCCGCCTGAAACCAGGAGTCAGGAACTCCATCCGGGTCTCCTACGTGGGTGGCAGGGGCCCAAGGACCTCAGCCATCCGCTGCTTTCCCAGGTGCATCAGCAGGGAGCTGTAACAGAAGCTGCGGACCTGGGACTCGGACCAGCACTCAGATACAGGACGTCAGCGTTGCGAGCAGCGGCTTACCCCCTGCACCACCACGCCGGCCCCTGTTCATGCTCACCGACCTGCGTGGGTCTCTGCAGCGCAGCTGTCCGGGTCCCGGTTACTCTGGAGCAGGTCTTGATACAGCGCAGGTTCCTCTCCACTCGCTCTTCTTTGCCAAAGATTGTTTGCTAGACCTGTCTGCGCACATTTCACAGCGAGCGTGTCCGTGTGTGCAAAAAACCTCTGAGGGTTTTCTTAATCCAAATAAAGACACCGGGGAGCTTCCCAGGGTCGCTGTGGCTTCTCTTTGTCCTGGTCCTGGCTGTGTCACTGCACTCAGCACCACGAGGCACCAACGGCAGCTGTCTAGTGCCTCCACGCGTTCCCCCAGCGCCTCCATGCGTGCCCCAGTGCCTCCACGCATGCTCCCCTGTGCCTCCACACGTGCCCCTGCACCTCCACGTGTTCCCCTTGCACCTCCACGTGTGCCCCCAGCACCTCCACATATGCCCCCTGCACCTCCACGTGTGCCCCCTGTATCTCCACGTGTGCCCCCTGCACCTCCACGTGTGCCCCCAGCACCTCCACATATGCCCCCTGCACCTCCACGTGTGCCCCCTGTATCTCCACGTGTGCCCCCTGCACCTCCACGTGTTCCCCTTGCACCTCCACGTGTGCCCCCAGCACCACCACATGTGCCCCCTGCACCTCCACGTGTGCCCCCTGTGCCTCCACGTGTGCCCCCTGCATCTCTACGTGTGCCCCCTGCACCTCCACGTGTTCCCCTTGCACCTCCACGTGTGCCCCCAGCACCACCACATGTGCCCCCTGCACCTCCACGTGTGCCCCCTGTGCCTCCACGTGTGCCCCCTGTATCTCCACGTGTGCCCCCTGCACCTCCACGTGTTCCCCTTGCACCTCCACGTGTGCCCCCAGCACCTCCACATATGCCCCCTGCACCTCCACGTGTGCCCCCTGTGCCTCCACGTGTGCCCCCTGCATCTCTACGTGTGCCCCCAGCTCCTTCACATGTGCCCCCTGCACCTCCACGTGTGCCCCCTGTATCTCCACGTGTGTCCCCTGTATCTCCACGTGTGCCCCCTGCACCTCCACGTGTGCCCCCAGCTCCTTCACGTGTGCCCCCTGCACCACCACATGTGCCCCCAGCGCCTCCACAGTGCCTTCCAGTGCCTTCATATGTGCCGTCCAGTGCCTCTTGTGGGGGCAGCACAGCCCATCGAGCGGCCCCTCCTCAGCGTGTGCCCTCCAGGGAGTTCTCACACCCAGGGGTCACCACACACAGGGGCCCGGTCCTAGGCCCAGGCCACGCAGCGCAGTCCTGATCCCTGCTCACGTCTCAGCTTTGCGACACGTCTCCAAGCCTCAGCCCAGAGGACTCTGCCGCAGGTCCTTCGAAATGAGCCCCTGCCGTCCCTTCTGCCCTCGTCCCTGCCATCAGCCCCAGCGTTGTCTCGGAAGCCTTCTCTCTCTCTCTCTCTCTCTCCTCTCTCTCTCTCCTCTCTCTCCTTCCTTCCCTCAATCACCCCATGGTCTTTTCTCCCCCTCTCTGGGCCAGTCCCAGGTGCTCAGTCACGGGAGACAGCTGAGGTCCGACCCACACCTGCCTGGACCCACACCCTGTTCCCCAAGTGCCCAGATGCACCTGTGTGGGTGGACACAGAGGACACGATGGCTCTTCTCTTGCTGGGGCTGTGACGGATGCGGGGATCACCCTGGCGACCTCCACCTGGTCTCCTGTTACCTCGGCAGGGATGGCAACGGGGTCAGGCTTGGATGGACGACAAGATCAAAGCAAATCCTGCCTGACAGCTTTGTCCAAAGTGCTGGACCCTGTAGATGATGGCGCTATTCGTGTCCAGTGACGGGCAAGCCGGAGAGGCAGCAGGGGCAGTACCGGCCAGCCTGGCCGCCTGGGTCGTGAGACCCGAGCAAGGCACTGGACTCCGGGTCGGCCTCCTCCTCCCGGGTCAGGGAGCTGAGCCCCGCCTCCCACAGCGCTGTGCGCGTTGTGGAAATCAGATATGCTGCTTGCACCACGCGCGGGTCATGGTCATGGCGCTGTGGCCACAATCGCAGCTGGCGTTTTCCAGGGAGGCCACCCAGCGTTGTGGCTCCCTCCCCCCGAACTCACTCACTGCTGTGGCTCCTGGGAGATACAGTTGTGGTGCTGCTTCCTCCGAAGAGATCAGGCCCAGATCCGGCTGTGCAGGGGAGTGCTGACTCTAGCAAGGACATGGGGGCCCCGGGCCAGCCGGGAGGACCGCAGCCCCGCCCGCAGCCCCCACCTTCTCAGCCCCACCCTGCCCTGCACCACGCCCACCTGCACCCGCAGGCCTTTGGAGACCCAAGGCAAGGCTTGACTGTCCTGAGGGGGAGGCCCCGCTCTCACCCCTCCGGAAGACAGGTTCCAGTGGGACCCAACAAATCCCAGCGCTGTCCTGCCCCTTGTGGGAGCCACTGGCCATGGGGACAGCTGAGTGGCAGCCCCACTGCCCTCCATGTGAAATGCACACTGCACCCCAGGAGGTTCAGGGAGCATGAGCTGAGGGGAACCCCTCAACCCATGCTTAAGGCCACCCCAACTCCTCTTGTGGATGCCGCAGAGGGAAGGGGCTGTCGGGGGGGCCTGGCCTGGGCTGGGGACCCTCCCGCTGTGCAGAGATGGGTATGGGTACAGCGTGGCTTATTCGTGCCTCGGGGCAGCGTCTGCAGGCAGGCAGGGGGAGAGAAAGGGCAGGTGGGCTCACTCCCAAGGGCGCCGCGTGCCCCCGCGGGGGCGGAGGGGCTTGCCCCTGAGCATGCGCACAGGCGCAGGGCGGCAGCGCGCTCCGCTCCCGCCCTCCCTGCGGTCGCCAGGTGGCCTGGCGCTGTCCCTGTGTGTCTCTAACACCAAGGGGTTCCCGCCTCGGAAAACTGCTGCTGCCTGGAACTTTGTTTCCAGTCCCCGCACGAATGTAAACGAGGGCCTCTTGTTTGCTTATTCCTTTTTTCCTTCATTTTAGAAGCCTCCCGTGTCTCCCCACGGCTCAGCGCCGTGGCTCGAGGGGGCTCTAGGAAGTGAGTCAGGATCTGGCCAAGGGCACAGGCCCCATCTCAGCCCGGATCTCCAGAACTCCCAGTGGCTCCTGGAACCAGAGGGATGTTTTGTGGAGAGTTAGGCTATTTTGTACAGTAAACAATCTTGCCTTCCCTTTTAGCCACTTAATGTGGGCTTATGAAAGGAAGACCAAGTGCTTAATGAAAAAAAGCTGAGCCGGGGGCGGGCGGCCAGCACAGGAGGCTTCCAGGCTTACATAAGTCACATTCCTGCCGGAGAACAGCTTGCGCCTGCCGGAGGCTGAATCCCCAGCCCACACTGCTGGCCTGAACCAAACGCTGGAGACTATGGAGGCAAAAGAAAAAAAAATCCTGTTGATGGCAACATTTTTGTGTCCAGAAACAAGTCATTAGTTTGGACGAAGGAATCCACATACATCTACTTAGATCCCCAAAGTTCATGTGGAAAATGTCATCCAGGGAAAAGCGAGAGAGGGAGGGTCGGGGTGTGGCTTCCGAAGAGTGCGGCAGAGAACAGCTCGTAAAACCCCATCAGATCCTTTTGGTGCAAAATTGCAAACCCCAAACCGAATGAAACCATCCCAATTTGGCAAACGCCAACCAGAGGGTCAACAAAAAGCCATCTTTAGTGAATTATTAACTCCACTGGAAACTGGGGCCAAAATTGAATTTTCCTTTTGTGTTGCACATCCTGAGATGAAATTGAAGCATTCTATCCATGGGTTTGGGGTACCCAGCTCCCCTGAGATAGCTTCATATCAATTCACTCATGTTCTTTTTTAAAAAATTATTTTGTTATTGGAAAGGCAGTGTGTATGTGTGTGTGTGTGAGAGAGAGAGAATTTGCCATCCACAGGTTCATTCCCCAAATGGCCACGATGGCAGGGACTGGGCCAGGCCAAAGCCAGGAGCTTGGAATGCCACCCTGGTCTCCTTTGTGGGTGGCAGGGACCCAAGGACTTGAGCCATCCTCCTCTGCTTTCCCAGGCACATTAGCAAGAGCTGGATTGGAAACAGAGCAGCCGGGACTCCAACGGGTTCTCCAATATGGGTTGCCAGCATTGCATTAACTCTGTGCACCACAGCATTGGGCCCTCATTTTGTTCCCAAGGAGAGACAGGACACTGTGTGTCTCATGACATATTGTCTATGACACCCGAATTCCAGGAAGTGGTAGCCCCAGTTGCAAGAACTGTTTCCTCTAAGTGTTTGAGGCATAAAACCAAAGGCATCTGGGACTGGCACTGTGGTGTAACGGGTAAAGCCACCGCCCACAGTGCCAGCATCCCATATGGGCATTGGTTCGAATCCCAGCTGCTACATTTCTGATCCAGCTCTCTGCTGTGGCCTGGGAAAGCAACCTGTGTGGGAGACCTGGAAGAAGCTCCTGGCTTTGGATCAGCTCAGCTCTGGTCATTGCAGCCATTTGGGGAGTGAGTCAGTGGATGGAAGACCTCTCTCTCTCTCTCTCTCTCTCTCTCTCTCTGCCTCTCTGTAACTCTGCCTTTCAAATCAATCAATCAATCTTTAAAAAAAACACAAAGTCATCTACCAATAAAACCAGTTTCTGAGGTTCCTGAGCTTCAAAGAGTATTTGCATTTCTCTCTTCAGTTCCCACAATTACTAACCTTCACCAGTGGCCTTGTTTTTCAAAATTTGTATTTATTTCAAAGGCAGAGAGATGGACAGATCTTCCGTCCACTGGTTCACTTCCCAGACCCCCACAGCAGCTATGGCTGAACCAGGCCAAGGCTGGCAGCTGAAACTCCACTCAGGTCTCCCACAGGGGTGGCAGGGACCCAGAATCTCTAGTCACCACCTGTGCCTCCCAGGATACACGTCAGCAGGAAGCTGGAATCAGGAGCAGAGCTGGGCTCAAATCCAGACTCCAATATGGGACGTGGGTTCCCAGGGGCTTCAACCACTGAGCCAAACGCTCACCCTGAAGTTGCCTTCTAGACTCTTCGTTTTTTATTATTATTTTTTGACAGGCAGAGTGGACAGTGAGAGAGAGAGACAGAGAGAAAGGTCTTCCTTTGCCGTTGGTTCACTCTCCAATGGCCGCCGCGGCCAGCGCGCTGCAGCTGGTACACCGCGCTGATCCAATGGCAGGAGCCAGGTACTTATCCTGGTCTCCCATGGGGTGCAGGGCCCAAGCACTTGGGCCATTCTCCACTGCACTCCCTGGCCACAGCAGAGAGCTGGCCTGGAAGAGGGGCAACCGGGACAG
Organism: Oryctolagus cuniculus; assembly: GCF_051225735.1. Classification (NCBI taxonomy): domain Eukaryota; kingdom Metazoa; phylum Chordata; class Mammalia; order Lagomorpha; family Leporidae; genus Oryctolagus; species Oryctolagus cuniculus. Next base: position 10,054,287 of record NC_142878.1, on the reverse strand, counting down.
AATCCGGCACCCCGACCGGGACTAGAACCCGGTGTGCCGGCGCCGCAAGGCGGAGGATTAGCCTAGTGAGCCGCGGTACCGGCCTAGATTCTTTCTTTTTAGAGAGTCAGAACAGACCAATTATCATGAAAGTAGTAGAAAAAGCAGTTAGAGCCTGCTCCATCCTACAAGAGCATCGAACACAAATAGCTTCCCAGTGCTATTTAAAGGATTCCAAAACACACACACATACACACACACACATACACACACACGTGCGTGCACACTCACACACACAAGGAGGCTTCCAACTGTTTATGAAGACAACAACATCTCAATTTGAAAACCTGACCAAGAGTTTATAAAAAAAGTAGAACTAAGGGGCCAGTGCCGTGGCGAAGCGGGTTAACACCCTGGCCTGAAGCGCCGGCATCCCATATGGGCGCCGGTTCTGGTCCCGGCTGCTCCTCTTCCAATCCAGCTCTCTGCTATGGCCTGGGAAAGCAGTAGAAGATGGCCCAAGTCCTTGGGTCCCTGCACCTTCATGGGAGACCTGGAAGAAGCTCCTGGCTCCTGGCTTCGGATCAGCACAGCTCTGGCCATTGTGGCCAATTGGAGAGTGAACCAGCGGATGGAAGACCTCTCTCTATCTCTACCACTCTCTGTAACTCTTTCAAGTAAATAAATAAATCTTTTAAAAAAAGTAGAACTAAGAACCAATCACACTTATTAACACTGACAAAATATTAAAGAAAATCTAGGCAAATAGAATGCAACAAAATAGTAAAAAGAATGCATTACGAGCAAAAGCTATTCACTTCAGGCACGCGGATGTGGTTTATGGGGACAGCACGGAGAGGCTGCCACAGCCAAGAGCTCGTCATTTGCGTTTCTTCAGAGACTTGCCTGATGCCAAGTTCCCGTGCTGGCAAGCTCCCTTGTCTATGCGTCTGGGGCCACTGGTGTGATGGCCACCTGGCAGGCCCAGTAGTGGACGCATACCCTGCTGGTCAGCAGGCCAAGAAACTGACACAGCTCTGCTGTGTGACCCCTAGGCCACCTGCCCTGTTGTCTGTAAAGTGCGTATAAGAAACAGGACAGAGGCCGGCGCCGCGGCTCACTAGGCTAATCCTCCGCCTGCAGCGCCGGCACACCGGGTTCTAGTCCCGGTCGGGGCGCCGGATTCTGTCCTGGCTGCCCCTCTTCCAGGCTAGCTCTCTGCTGTGGCCAGGGAGTGCAGTGGAGGATGGCCCAGGTGCTTGGGCCCTGCACCCCATGGGAGACCAGGAAAAGCACCTGGCTCCTGGCTCCTGCCATCGGATCAGCGCGGTGCGCCGGCCGCAGCGCGCCGGCCGCGGCGGCCATTGGAGGGTGAACCAACGGCAAAAGGAAGACCTTTCTCTCTGTCTCTCTCTCTCACTGTCCACTCTGCCTGTCAAAAAAAAAAAAAAAGAAAAAAGAAAAGAAACAGGACAGAGCCGTGGCTCGTCAGCCGGCGCGCGCATGCTGACGTGTCTCCTGGGTCCTCTCAGCCGTCGCTGTGCGAGTAAGAGGTACGAATCCTCAGAAGGCCCTGAGGTTGCCCTTTGCCCGGTCCAAATCCTACCATGTTCTTCCTGGTGCAGAACCTGAATCCAACATGGTTCAATATAGAAAATCCAGCCATGCAATTCTTCATGTGGATTGAACTATGGACAAAAATACTATGCCAGTTTCCATAGTGTTGGAGAAACACAACACCCATTCATGCTAAAAATATTTTCCCACAAAGTCAAGGCCAAGATGAAGATGCTCACGGTCATCAGTACTGGCCAAAGTGGTGTTAAAAATCCCAGGGGGCCACAGTCAGAGAGACCCCAGACCACAGACACCTTCGTCTCCGGGAACACAAAGCAGGATAAACGCCAAAGCCAGATAAAGAGCACCCCTAGGCACGTTATCTTCCAGCTATGGGAGTTAAAGGAACTAAGCATTGCATGGGATTCCTCCTCAGAAGCCGGCACGCAAGACGATGGTCCCGTGAGACATTTGAGAGAGCAAAGGCCACTGCCCAGCGCCACACCCTGCACAGCGACCCCCGACAGTGAAGGAGACACCGAGGCTTTCTCAAACAAGCAAAGATGGCTGGGATTTGTCGCCTTACAGGAAAGATTACAATACGTTCTCTTTTTTTAAGATTTATTTTACTTATTTGAAAGACAGAGTTACAGAGAGAGGTAGAGAGAGAGAGAGAGGTCTTCCATCCGCTGGTTCACTCTCCAATTGGCCACAATGGCCAGAGCTGTGCCAATCTGAAGCCAGGAGCTTCTTCTGGGTCTTCCCACGTGGGTGCAGGGGCCCAAGGACTTGGGCCATCTTCTACTGCTTTCCCAGGCCATCAGCAGAGAGCTGGATCGGAAGAGGAGCAGCCAAGACTAGAACCGGCGCCCATATGGGATGCCCGTGCCTCAGGCCAGGGTATTAACCTGCTGCACCACAGTGCCGGCCCCTGCAATAAGTTCTTTAAAGAAATGGAAAACAATATAAGTCAGCAACTCAGATCTACACAGGGAAAAGAACAGTATCAAAAAAGGAGGCCGGCGCCGCGGCTCACTAGGTTAATCCTCCACCTTGCGGTGCCAGCACACCGGGTTCTAGTCCCTGTCGGGGCGTCGGATTCTGTCCCGGTTGCCCCTCTTCCAGGCCAGCTCTCTGCTGTGCCCGGGAGTGCAGTGGAGGATGGCCCAAGTGCTTGGGCCCTGCACCCCATGGGAGACCAGGAGAAGTACCTGGCTCCTGCCATCGGATCAGCGGGGTACGCCGGCTGCAGCACGCCGGCCACGGTGGCCATTGGAGGGTGAACCAATGGCAAAGGAAAACCTTTCTCTCTGTCTGTCTCTCTCTCTCACTGTCCACTCTGCCTGTCAAAAAAAAAAAAAAAAAAGAGTGCGTGGGGCTGGCGCTGTGGCCCAGCAGGCTAAGGGGCTGCCTGAATGATGTGTCCCACGTGGGCACTGATTGAGTGCCAGCGGCTCCACTTCGGATCCAGCTTCCTGCTAGTGCACCTGGGAGAGCAGCAGACGACGACTCAAGTGCTTGGGCCCCTGCACCCACGTGGGCGACCAGGATGAAGCTCCACGTGGGCGACCAGGATGAAGCTCCTGGCTCCTGGCTCCAGCCTCACCCAGCCCCCAGCATTGCAGCCATTTGGGAAGTGAACCAGTGGATGGAGGATCCCTCTCTCTCTCCCTCTTTCTAACTCTGCTTTTCACATAAATAAATAAACAAACAAACAAATATTTTTTTAAAAAGAAGTGAAGATAAAATAAAAACTTTAATTGTTATTATTAATTGTCTTAACATAACTGTTTCCAAAATAATAATATCAACAATGTATTACACATATATGTTTTTGAATGCTTGTAAACACAAGGAGTTTTCAAAAGGTTGACTGAAAATATGCATTGGGAAAAACTAGGCATGGATTTCACGTTTTTTCACCAAAATAAGCTGACTTTTTAATTATATTTTTCATTGAACTTTTTGAAGTACTCTCATCTACGTTAAATAAATGGCAACAGTGCTACAAAGGACAAGAGAAAGAAATCAGGATTAGTTTGTTATTAAAGGTACTCACAGCCTCAAAAGAGTAGAGTGTCATGTAAAAGTGGATTTGTATTGTAAACATACAAGAGTTAATAAAAAATGCTATTAAAAGATAAATTTATTTTGGTGCAGACAGTTTGAAATCCATACATACTAAAATCCATAGGCCTCTCGCAAGCCTAAGAATGAAAGAGGGAACACAAAGTCCTAATATCAGAAATGAAAGAGATAACATCACTACAGATCCGTGCATTTTAACAGGTTAATAAAACAATACTACGATCAAACACATTCACAAAATTGAGTATCTGGATGAAATGGGTCAAAACCCTGAAGACAGACGCTGCTGACATTCACGTGAAGAAGAAACAGCCTGAGCAGACCCGTGTCTGCCGAAGAGTTGAGTCAATAACTAACAATGTTCCGGAAAAGAAAGGACCAGGCCAGGTGCAGTCACTGGTCACTTCTATCACACACTTAAGGAAGAAGTTACACCCATCCTCTACGTCTCTTTCAGAAGAGAGAAAGAGCGAATACTCCCTAACTCATTCTGAGGTCATCAGAAGAAAACTACAGACCTACATCTCTCATTAACACAGATGCAAAAATCTCTACAAAATGTTAGCAAATTGGATCCAACAATGGACAAGCACAGAAAGAGTTATATGCTGTGACCAAGTGAGATTTATCCCAGGAATATAAGACCACTTTAGGGGCCGGCACTGTGGCTCAGCGGGTTAATGCCCTGGTCTGAAGCACCAGCATCCCATATGGGCGCCGGTTCAAGACCTGGCTGCTCCACTTCCCATCCAGCTCTCTACTGTGGCCTGGGAAGACAGTAGAAGATGGCCCAATTCCTTGGGCCCCTGTACCTGCAAGGGAGACCCGGAGGAAGCTCCTGGCTCCTGGCTGCAGATCAGCGCAGCTCCTGCATTTGAAGCCAACTAGGGAGTGAACCATCGGATGAAAGACCTCTCTGTCTCTCTCTCTGCCTCTCCTCTCTATGGGTAACTCTGACTTTCAAATTAATAAATAAATCTTTTAAAAAAAAACTACTTCAACATTCAAAAATCAATTAATGCAATCCATCACATCACCAAGATAAATACAAAATGTCACATGGTTATATAAATAGATGCAGAAAATGGATTTGACAAAATCCAACATGCATTCATAATCAAAATTCTCAGCAAGGTAGGAATAAAGGGGAGCTTTCTCAACTTAATCAAGGAGATCACCGAAAACCACCGCCAGCATCCCAGTGACGGGATGAGTCAGTCCACCAGACACAGACACAGTGATCTCAAACGTGTGTGTCCCCAACGACAGGCCTGCACGAATATGTGAACCAAACGCTGACAGAACTGGAAAGAGATACAGACAAATCCACAGTGGCACTGCGGGACTTCAGTGTCTTGGGTCCGGTGTTGTGTGTAGCGGATAAAGCTGCCAAAGGCAATACTGGCATCTCATATGGGCACCAGTCCATGTCCTGGCTGCTCCTCTTCCAATCCAGCTCTCTGCTAATGGCCTGGGAAAAGCAGTGGGAAATGACCAAATTCTTGGCCCCTGCCACCGACACAGGGGACCAGGATGGAATTTCTGGTTCCTAGCTTAGGTCTGGACCAACTATGACTGTTGCGGCCATTTGGGGAATAAGCCAACAGATGGAAGACTCTCTCTCTGTCTCTCTCTCTGACTTTCAAGTAAATAAATAAATCTTTTTTTAAGGACACTTTGGTATCTTTCCTGTGGTTCCAGAACAGCTAGACAGAAGGTCAGCAAGTGTGGGAAACTCAGCACCATCCCCCGCGACCCCAGTGGCATCCAGAGAATGCGTCACTGGACATCAGCACAATATGTTCTTTTTGAGCGTCCACAAAACATAGAAAAGGTAGACCATATCCTGGCCATTAAAAAATCCCATAAACTTAAAAGAATTAGAACCATACAGAAAACATCCTTTAGCCACAGTGGAATCCGACTGGAAAACAATGGCTGAAAAATCAGAGGAGACTCCAGACACTTGGAAATTAAGTGACACACACAAAGAATGGTCCCCGGGTCACGTACAAATCTTAGGAGAAATTTAAAATGTGTTGAAATTTATGAAAAGTAAAATATAGCATATTGAAGAATTGCAGACACAGCTAACAACAGAGTGCTGGGAGGGAAATTTGGACAATTATATATTTATTAAATATATATTAAATACATGAACACATTAAATTAAATATGTGTTTATGAATATATAAATCAGCAATAATTAATAAATTAAAGAAATTATAATTGCATAATTAAATAACAAGTATTTATATCTAAATTAATATTTACAAGTTAACTATATATATTTATAAAGCCTCTTCTAACTAATCAATAAAACTAATCCTCGGACTTGGAGCTAAGACATGAACAGAGACTCACCACGGAGGACGGACCAATGGAAACTGTTTCACATCATTAACTGCTAGAGAAGTGCAAATCAGAATGGTGAACTAGAACCAAAGCCGCAGAGAAGCTGGGAGAGTTGGATCCCTCGTAGGCTGCTGATGGGAGTGTATCATGGCTCGGCTACTTGGAAATGGTTTGGAAGTTTCTTATGAAGTTAAATATCCACCTAGCATTGCACTCCTCGACAGGAGTTCTGCAGAAGCCGGTGCAGAAACTAGCCACCTGAGTGTGTCCACAGTAGCCCCACGCGCTTTCACGGGTGAATAAAGAAGCAAGTGGACACACACCCCCGCCCCGGGGCATACCGCCGAGCAGTACAGGGAACGAACCACTGGAACACGGAATCCCCAAGGTGAACCTCCAGGGAACCACGGGCAGAGAACGAGCCGGTTCCGACAGGTTACGTACGGTGTGCGTCCTTTTATAAACCATTCATTCCGCGGCAAAATTCCAGAACCAGAGAACGTCCTGTGTTTGTCGGAGGAACTGAAAGGAAGTGGGATGCGTGAACAGGCAGCGCGGGCTTTGCTCTGAGGCTGGAAGATTCCGCATCGTGCCCGTGTCACTGCCACGGCCCTGGTTGTGACGGCGTCCTGTAGTTCTGAAAGTTGCGACCACGGAAGGAAATGGAGCCGAGAGAGCTCTCTGTGTCGTTTCTTGTAACTGCAGGTGGATCTACAATTTTCTGACAATCAAAGGGCTTAATTAAAGGCCACACAGAAGGTAGCTCCCTGGGAAAGCCAGGTTGACCGTGAGAGTCAGAGACAGGCCACCAGCAGTCTGTGTTGGCGACTGAAACACGATGAACAACTCCGTCGTCGGTAAAGGGTCCTGAGAGCATTGGCAGCTCCTAGTAAGATTCAGAACCAACTCACAGCCAACGAGCCCATCAGTCGTATTCCTGACAAACACTGAGTCTAATGAAGCTACGCATGACGACTGTAGTTGATAGGTGAAGTGGAGTCAGGTTCTAGCCTCGTTGATAGCGCCCCCAAATAATGACAATCAAGAGTGAGCCGCAGGGCTGGCACATCTCCCCACAGCGACGCCCACCCTCTGCTCTGTGGCAGCCTTCTCGGGTGCCGTCTAGGGGCCACTAGGTCACCAAGACCCAGGCTTCACCCAGAACCCACCATGGCGGTGGCTGCTGAGAGAAGGGGCACAGCTGGGTTTGCCTCTGAGCCTCCTGGCTACCCAGCATCCTTTGCAGTCTCCAACTGCGGCCCTTTCCCTCTCCCCTGCAGGTGGCTGTGGGAAGACACCCAGAGCTTTCAAACACATGGCTGATGAACTCTGAGAGTCTTTCTCACCTTCGGTCTGTCCAGAGTGAGTGGAACTTTCCCGAAAAAGCCTGGGAAAGCTGGGCTCGTGCTTCTAGGTCAGGACACGGCCATCCTGGGCAGAGGGCTCAGCCCAGCCAGCCCAGTCAGAGCTCTGTCTGGCTCCCGTCAGCCCTCAGTCCTGGAACCTTCACCTGTGACTTTCGTGGGTCTCCAGGCTGCTCTAAGGCAAGCAGTAAGCATGCATTCCCAGGAGACGTGCTTCACGCCAGGGCCAAGGCCTGGTTCCTTTGTGTGGCTCGGGGGGCACCCCTGTGCTGTCCCCTGTACCCCATCCACCCCTCCATGGCAGACTGGCTGAACCCGTAGGCGTAGGGCAGTCAGATGGCAGCGAGGCCCCGGGAGGATGGGGTGTGCGAAGTGCTGGCTGAGGGTGTCTGAACCAGGCAGGAGGGAGCTTACCCAGTGGCCCCTCGTAAACAAAGACTCTCACCTTCATGTCCCCTCCATGGGAACTTGCCACAAGTCACCAGGACTGGCCAGCCCAGGCAGAGGCAAACACTCTCAGAACCCATGGCCTGGGTGGCCATGACCTGGGCCCAAGGACACACGGCCAGCCCCTCACTGGAGAATGCTGTTCCCTGACCAGCTCCCACGGAGAGGCCCCCACAGATGACTCTGCCTCGCAGCGCGGTGGAAACCTATGCCCTCCTCCTCTTGCAGCGTGTGTGCCAGCCCCAGCATCCTGGGGACCAAAGGGCTCCCAAGGACAAACAGGGCGAGGCGCCAGGTCTGAAAGCCCCAAATCCTCCTGGGGCTCCGTAGCCTTGGCCTTGGCACCAGGAGTGGCTTCCGGAATAAAGAGAAGAAAATGGCCCTTGGCTGTTCTGAAAAAAACCCATGAGGCCTTCTCTCGGAGAGCCAGCACTGGCGTCAGACAGGACTGGGCCTCCAGTTGATCCACTGGGAAATCCGGAGGTGACGAGGCCCAGGGAGCAGCCGAAGGCACCCAGGGGACGGACGAGCCCTTTCCTGCAGCGCCCTGTCTGGAATTCAGCCCCAAGCCGTTGCCACCCCCGGTCCTGCGTCAGTCCTGCTCGTCCCGCCCACGCGTGTCTCCCTGGCTTGCCTGTTGGCCCAAGGCCTCCACCGGGGTCCTGGCAGTGTGGGTGCCGGGCTGGCTCCTGAGGGGAAGGGTAGATGACAGCACCCCGGGGCTGAGCTGGGACCCGGCCGGCAGCTGTGTTGTCTGGGGATTTGGGGCTGCGACTTAGAGGTGCCCACAGGGCTCTCAGGCTCATCTGCCTTGAAGACCTGTCAGCAAGCAAGTTCAAGGCTGGCCGTCTTCACAGACGGAGGGCTACGCGGAGACGGGAACAGTGCCGAGAGGCAGGGCCCTCCTCGGTTCTCCCCGGCTGCCTGTTCCTGGGCGCAGGTGTCCCAGCTGCTCCTTCCGGCTCCATGGCTGTCAGAAACAACTCCATCTGTGTGTCTCTGCAGCGACTGTTACTGGCACTGGCAGAGCCATGACCACAGAGGTGCTGACGGCCCTCGCTGCCACCCCAGCACTCCTCAAGCAGGGCAGGAGAGAGGCACACTGGGCGCCCGAGTGTCCACCACAGTTTCCCTAAGGTAAGGGTAAAGCATGGTTTGTGGGTGTGGCACACAGCATGACCGCCAGTTTCTCCACTCAGTTCCTCCTCGGAAGCCCTTTGAGGCAATGGACATGTTCCCAGGACACAAGTAAAAATATCAGGGCTCAGAGAGGTTAAGCAACTGGCCCACAGTCGCTCAGCTTCTGCTAAGGCAGTGTGCTCTCATCTCACTCCGTCCATCCCTTAGGGCTAAGGAGCCGCCCAGAAGGCCCCAGAATGGACGCCCGGCAGCCAGAGTAGGATGCTGAGGCCTTTACTGGCCTCAGTTAGGCCCTGTCCTGGGTTTTTCTTGACCCTGGGGAAGTCTCAACAAAGCAGCCAGGTGGACAGCAACTGGACATGCGGGCCACATTCCTGGGGCCTTGGCTGGGTGGCCTGTGGCCGTTGCCTGGAGAGGAGGAGACAGCCAGCCCTGCCCCACTGCCCCCGCCCTGGGTCAGAACCACAGGGGGCTCTTGCCATCCACGCGGCTCACTGGGTGATGCCCCCCGCCCCATGGAGAGAGTCGCGTGCTACTGGCATCCGCCCTGCGGGTTGAACCAAAGCCTCGCAGGGGCTGGTGCATGCTGAGCCTCAGCCCAGCACAGCAGCTGGCCTGGAGCCCGCCTGGCCTCCACGGGAGCCGAAGGGCTCCTCGTGGGCCTTCCCCAGGCTCTCGCCTCCACGCCTTTCCCGCTTGGTGTGTGCGGTTTCCAAGGGAGCCACCGTCTGAATGGCTGGGGAGCGCAGGGGAAGGCTGCCCACCTGTGTCTCCACCACCAGGTGGTCAGCCAGGCCGTCCCGGAAGAGGGGCGCTGCCCCATGGACCAAGAGAGCAAAGACTCTGAGCCCCGGGCAGGCCATGCTGGCATGCTTATGTAGAAGACCCCATGGGGCTGCAGTCTAGTGGGCCGGGGCGGAGGCTGGCAGCACTTGTGCCAGGCACAGGGACTGTCCTTGTCCATCTCAGGCACCAGCAGGTGTGCGGGGGTGGCTGCTGCCCGGGTCCCAGCCACGGGGCCATGTGGGGCACGGCCTGCACTTGCAAAGGGCGTCTGATTTCTCAGCGGCAGCCGGCAATCCTGACTATGGGAACCTCTCGTGTCTTAAATTGATGTCTAACTTAATTTGTACACTTAGCTCTGTGCAGACCGGAGAAAGCATTTCTCTCTGGCCCGTGGGCTGTTTGTGGCCTCTGCTGTCAGCTTTGTGAAGGAGGTGATGGCTCTGAGGGGTGACGCTGGCCTTGGTGAGATGTGAACCCTCTGGGTGGTGTGAGAAGACCACCAGGACACGGCGGGGGAGGCACTGTGGACTGACCAAGCTGGTCGGGAGTTAGGGGCATTTATGGATTCTTTTTTTTTTTTTTTTTTTTTTTTGGACAGGCAGAGTGGACAGTGAGAGAGAGAGACAGAGAGAAAGGTCTTCCTTTTGCCGTTGGTTCACCCGCCAATGGCCACCACGGCCGGCGCGCTGCGGCCGGCACACCACGCTGATCCAAAGGCAGGAGCCAGGTGCTTCTCCTGGTCTCCCATGGGGTGCAGGGCCCAAGTACTTGGGCCACCCTCCACCGCCCTCCTGGGCCACAGCAGAGAGCTGGCCTGGAAGAGGGGCAACTGGGACTAGAACCCGGTGTGCCGGCGTCGCAAGGCAGAGGATTAGCCTATTGAGCCACGGCGCTGGCTGGATTCTTTGTTTTTAAGATTCATTCATGCATTTATTTGAAAAGCAGAGCAGTAGCAGAGAGAGAGAGAGAGAGAGAGGAGAGAGAGGGAGAGAGAGCGAGATGGATCTTCCATCTGCTGGTTCATTCCCTAAATGCAGCCAGGTCATGTTGAGGCTGAAGCCAGGAGCCAGAAGCTCCATCCTGTTCTCCCACGTGGGTGGCAGGGCCCAAGCACTTGGGCCGTCTCCTGCTGCTTTCCCATGCGCATTAGCAGGAAGTTGGATTGGAAGCGGAGTGGCCAGAACTCGAATCAGCGCTCTGCTGTGGGATGCTGGCATCGCAAGCAGCAGCTCAACCCACCGCCCCGCAACACTGCATTTGTTCTGTCAACAGACACTCAGGAGCTGCCAGGCACCAGGCACGGGACGTGGTGGTGCGTTCATCCCTAGGGTGGCTGCCTCCAATTACACAGACCGGGTGGCCTATGACAGCCATGTCTTCCCTCTGTGCCCTCGAATCAGCAGCCAGGACCACTGGGCCGAGCTCCAAGGTCAGTGGCCCACAGTCCAGGGATGCTCCTGCTCTAGTCTCTGCCTCCACCATGGCACCGCCTCCTCCTCTGTGTGTCTCCACGTCCTTCCGCCTCCTTCTGAATGCTGGATGAGCGGTTCCCATCATCCAAGACAATCCCCGCTATCCTCCAGAACCTTAAGCCGAGTGCAGAGACCTGTTCTCCTTGTAAGGGAGCATCTACAGCCTCCAGGGATTCAGACCTGCGCTCTTTGGGGGCCATCAGTCAGCCCACCAGGTGGCACAGCACAGGAGCGATCCAGGGCTGCCTGCGCAGATCTGACTTCCTGGCGGGAGAGGCAGGAAAAAGCCAGCGAGCCAATCAACGCAGAGAGCCTCGTCCTCTGGAAATGCTAAAGGCACAGCCAAAGTGCTCTGGGCACTGCCTGCCCCACCCCCAAGCCCCAGGGCTGCCCCAGGGGACAGGACAGGAGCCTGGGCGACCCCGGACAGTGCCCCCTCAGGCCCAGCATGCAGAGGGAGGCCGCCCCACTGTGTCCTTTGCCTCAGCCTGCACCTGGCACATGGGTTTGCGGCTGCGCCTGAGCCCTGTGGGTGAGCCCAGGAGCCAAGCCTGCACGGGGAGCTGAGTGCAGCAGGAGATGATGTGCACTGGGAGCACCTGGCGTCCCCCCGTAGGACACACTCAGCCTGGTTGTGGGTGGCCAGGAATGGGGGCTCAAGTCCAAAGCCCCACAGAGCACCTGGCGTCCCCCCGTGGGACACACTCAGCCTGGTTGTGGGTGGCCGGGAATGGTGAGCGCCCAGGGGGCTCGCATCCAAAGCCCCCCAGAGGGGCCGTCCTGGCTCACGTGGGGTATGTGTCAGGGCTTCTGGACCTGCCTGTCACTGAGCGGGCACGGGGGAGGCAGTTTCTGCAGCAGGAGGACCACTTTCGTCCTGGAGGTCACCAGGCGAACCCCCTGGAAGGAGCAGGCTGGGCAGAGGCCCCTGCAGCTTTTGGTCTCAAACCTGGTCCAGCCCTGGAGCTGGGTGCCCAGCCTCAGCGCTCCATCCCGGGACCATGATACTGATGACCTCAGAAAGGCCCGCAGGGGGAGAGACAGCCTGGGGTGGCCACACAGTACACTTCAACAGGTGGGTGCTGTCACCCACCCACCTGATGTCCCAGCCGGGCCCACACTCCATGGACTTTAGATGGTAGGGAATCATTGCTAAGCTCAATGATTCTGACCTCATGCCTCTAAAAAAATGTATTTATCTATTTGAAAGGCAGGGTAATAGAGAGAAGGCGAGAGAGGAGAGAGAGAAATCATCTTCCATCTGCTGGTTCACTCCCTAAATGCAGCCTGGCCTGGGCCAGGCTGAAGCCAGCAGCCCCAAACTCCATGCTGATCTCCCACGTAGGTGGCAGGGGCCCAAGCACTTGGGCCACCTCCTGCTGCTTTCCCAGGCACATTAGCAGGGAGCTGGATCGGAAGTGGAGCAGCCGGCACTCGAACCAGCACTAATATGGGATGCTGGGTGCTGCAGGCTGGGACTTAGCCCACTGCACTGCAGCACCAGCCCCCTACATTTCCTTTTATACAGGAAAGTCGAAACTGAGGCCCAGGGAGAGAAGTAGCTCAACCCAAATCCAGAGCTGAGCTGAGCAGTGCCACGCCCACCGGCACCCAAGTTTAGACAAGATTTGTAAATAAGTCCTCCCAAGCCCGCCTGCATCCGCCAGCCCCTGTCTGCTGTCCCTGGATGTTGGGAAACTCCGGAGAGGAGGGCGCCTGGTCTCCCCAAGCTCCGGCAGCAGCGGACAGCTGAGACCTCTCCCCGCCGCCCCGCAAGCGTGGGTGGGCCCGGCGTGTCAAGTGCTTGTGAAACAACGGCGTCATTGGGCCCCTCTCCTGGCCCTCCTGCCCACGGGGTTGCCCAGGCAGGCCCTTGGGAGCCAGGGAAGAGCTTTGAACTTGGCCACAGACAGGGCTGCAGGGAGGAGGGGTGGGGCAGGGCAGGCCTGGCCCTGGGCCCTCTGACAGCCTGCAGGAGCAGGCGCTGGCCTTGGAGTATTTAGGTCCTGGCCACAGCACCGCATGGTCGCCAAGAATGTGGCATCCAGGAAGAGGTGCCGAGGGGACTCAGTGTCCCCATTCGGGAACTAGGGACACTGTCACAGCACCGCGGTCCTGGGGTTTGCCATCTCGGCATCGCCCCTAATGCATAGCCCATCCTGAATCAAACACCAGGAGGATATTCTAATTACCGCAGGGACCCCGGCCGGCCTCGTTTCCAGCCCTGCACTGTGGAAACACAAATGTGGGAATGTGTGCGGTGCCGCGTGCTAGCTGATGGTGAACCCGCCGCTCCAGGTCGGCAAGTCCCTGGCCGTTTCCTACCGGAAACACCCACAGCACCAGAGCCCATCTCCCGAGCAGCCCAGCAGGGCCCGGCGCTTGAGCTTTGAGTGCTGTCGGCAGGGTCAGCCGAGTGCAGGCTGCCGGCGGGCTCCGTAGGGCCCCTTGTATGGGCGCTCACAATGGGATAGCAAGTATCCTGGGGCTGGGCCTTTAGCCTAGTGGTTAGGATGATGCATCACAGGCATTGGTGAGTGACGCGGCAGACAGGAGCCTGCTGTCTCCTCTCTCATGAATGCTACTTTGTAACAGGTGAAATCAAACCCCAGTGCCCACCCTGCGTCTTCCTGGCACACAGCTTTGGGCTGGGGCTGGGGCTGCTCTGACAGGACAGCAGGGACTGTGGCCGGCAAAGCCCCAGGTGGAGGCGCCACCAACGCTGGGTCTGGAAAGGAGGCGCCTTCGGGAAGGAACTGGGTCAGATGAGGCTGTGAGGGTGCCCCCCATAGATGGAAGCAGATGGCTTTGTAAGACAAGACCACATGGACATGGAAGAATGGGTGTGGGTCCCAGCTCTCTCCGCCCCCATCCGCACCCCGCCCTCATCCTCCGCCAACCTCAGCAGATGACAGAACCCAGCCCGCCCACCTGATCTCACGCTGTGAACCTGCAACACCAGGAGCCGAAATAAACTTCCTTCCTTCCTAAGGTATTCGTTACAGTGACAAAATGCTGACTCTACTCTTAGTAAGCCTTCCATTCATCTTAGTCCAGTGTGTCTTCTAAATTCTTTTTTTTTTTTTTTTTAAGTCAGAGCTAGAGAGAGAGATCATCCTCTGCTGGTTCACTCTCCAGATTGGCCCCAACAAGCAGGGCTGTGCCAGGCTGAAGCCAGGAGCCAGGAATTTCTTCCAGGTCTCCCACGAGGGTGCAGGGGCTCAAGCACTTGGGTCATCTTCTACTGCTGCTTTCCCAGGCTACAGCAGAGAGCTGGATTGGAAGTGGAGCAGCCGGGAAATGAACCGGCACCCGTGTGAGATGCCACTGTCACTGATGGCTGCTTTATCCACTCCACCACAACACCAGCCCCAGCCCCGTGGTGGATACATTCTAAGCCTCCCAGTGGCTGCCTGAAACCAGAAAGTAATGAATCCTAGAAGTGCTGTACCACATGTTTTCCTATACATACATTCCTGAGATAAGGTTGCATTTATAAATTAGATGCAGAAAGAGAATAACAATAAAAATGATAAAGTAGAACAAGTGTAACAGTATACTGTAATCAAAGTTGCTTAGAAATTGTCAATTGCTTATTTCTGGAATTTTCCCCTTAGCGTTTTTGGACTGCAGTTGGCCCTGGGTGACTGAGAGAGGAAAGTGAAACCGTCGATGGAGGAGGGGGCTCTGCTCTGTCGACCAACACACTCCCTCTCACAGTTCTTCAGATCTTGGTAAGGAGAGGGAAGGTCTTCCATGCCCGTCTCGTGGCTTAGGGAGCCCTGGGGAGGGTGCTATCCCCCGCCGACATGAGTGTCTCTACATGACCGGTCACAGAACCGGAATGGCCAGCTCACTCCTCCATTCCCGGGGTCACTGCTCCTCCAGACATTTTTTTCTTTCAATTCCTATGATTTGAAAGGCAGAGAGACAGAGATCTTCCTGCTGCTGTCTCACTTCCCAAATGCCCGCAGCAGCCAGGGCTGGGCAGAGCCGAAGCCAGGAGCCCAAGGAGGCGGCAGGGACCCAAACGCTTGAACCATCATCTGCTTGCTCCCAGGGTGTGCATTAGCAGGAAGGTGGATCAGAAGTGGAGGAGCCAGGACTCGAGCTGGGCATGTGATATGGGAGCCGGATTTCCCAAGAGGTGACCTAACTGCCGAGCCGTCCACCCCCGTCTCCTCCAGCCTCTATTAGAATCGGAAGACAGTCCGACGAGGGAGGTGAGAAGGTGAGGCCCAGCACTTCCGCAAGGGAGGCTCACTCAGGTGGTGGATCAGCCCCAGACCAGGAGAATGAGGAAGTCGGCTGCAGGTGGCACAGCCCTGCCCAGAACAAACAGCTCTGTGTCTCCCCGGAAAATGCCGTCTGGCAAGCTGGCGGGCGGGGGTGGGGATTCAGGAAGAAGGCAGCGTCCAGGAGTTGGTCTAAGGAAGAGAGCCTTCTGGGAAGCTGGTTCCACGCGGAAGGCAGGGGCACAGGTGGGACTGTACCAGGCGACACCCAGTGTCCTCAGGAAGGGAGAGGAGAAGGGCGAGAAGGCTGGGGCAGTGGCAGCAGTGCCGTCCCCAAAGGCCAACCATCACCAAGGCGGGAACTCCCTGAACCTATGGGTGTCTTAAACTCAGCCATGGTGGGAGTGTTTACACCACAGAAATCGGCAGAAGCCACAGCCCCAGGTTTTGTGATTTTTGCTCCGAGGTTTAGTTGCCAGCACGCCATTGTAGACAGGGCAGACGGGAGAAGAGCAGGCGTCTGTTTAGAACAAAGGCCACGACCCAACAGGAACAGGCCCTGGACTCGGGGCAGGAGACAGCAGAGGCGCAGTGCGACCCCGTGGAGGAGGTGTCTCTCAGCTGCGGCCTGGGCAGGGTAAGTGGCTTGCCCAAAGTCACACAGCCTGAGGGCCTGGAACCCAAGTGTCCGGCAGAGCTGGTCTATTTGTGTTCTTTTTCACTCCTCCAGTCCCTGCTGAATGGGTTAATGCAGTGGAGGACCCTGTCTGAAAGGGCCTTTAGGGGAAGTTCCAGAAGTGACCTCAATAATTCTGGACCCATAGGCTAGAACCACACCTGATGCTGGCTTGGTCACCAATGGCTTCGTGTTCATAGAACTACGACACCCTCGCGGGACTCACGTTCACTGTTGCTCAGCATTTTCTAGGGGACGAACCCTGCAGGTGCAGCCCTGGAAGCCAACGCCAGAGCTCGCTTTGGAGGATGCTTCTCCAGGAGACGGGGCGACTCCTCCAGGAGGCCTTGTGCAGAGGCCAACATCCTGCCGGAGTCACCAGATCTGGGGACAAGGTGGCCACTTGGAACAGGAGGCCACCATGCTGTGTCCCCGTCCTGCTGGTTCGCTCTCATCGCAGCCCTTGGAGGACCCACAGTCAGGTGCCAGGCAGGTGGGAGCAGGCAAGCAGGGTGAGCTGGGCGCTCCCCAGGCCTCTGCCTGCATTTCTTCCTCCAGGGGCAGCCTGTTGGGTGGGACAAGAATTCTCAGGGTGACCTCGCTCGATTTCGCTAGTCAGGAGAAACACAAACCCTTGGTCTTCCGCCACACTTCTGCGTTCCACGGGCCCACTGCTTCGTCTGCTGTCAAGAGTCAGACCAGTGAGCAGTAGCTGGAAGACGAGATTCAGGCACTGGGCACGTGCGTTCATTTGGAAATAGCCCCCAGCCGTCTCCCCAGGTCAGATTCATGTACTTCCCCTGCAGTGATCAGGCCACTGAGCTGTGAGTGGCAGCGCCTGCCAGCCCCGCTGATCTGAAAGGCAAGCCCTTTGACATCCTCGCCGATGGGTCCTTCCCACCTGGCCAGGGCCTTCCTCCCGTGAGGTTTCTTGGGGCCAATCAGCGCCACGGGAGGGAGACTCAGAGAGCGGATTCCAGAGACACCTCCTCTCTGACAAGCCCTCAGGACACGGCCTGCAGTGCCCCCCACCCTGCCCCTTGACCCCGGCTGCTCTTTCCTTGCTGCGTGCACGAGGTGGGAGGACACTCCGCCAAGCGTGAAGGGGAAAGCTGGCTTGGAATCACCCACGTCTCGTGTCTCCTGTAGCCGGGCACAGCAGGTGCCCACCACACCACTCAGAGGTGGAAGCTGTCCCCGCAGTCGGCTCCTACGCATCTCTTCCAGAATGTTCACGTCTAATCCGTCTTGGTATCTCTACGTCATTGAGACAGAAAGCTTGGCTCGGCCCATGAAAGGATTAGTCACTTACATAAATAAGGATGCAAACGGCTTGAGGAAATACAGCTTAGGAGACTCAAAATGGGATTACAGAGAACGGGAAGGCACACGGAGACACTCGCCACACCCAGCCACACCCACTCCCCGCCCCCACGGGCACCACCGACAATGGACAATGGGGAGAGCAGCGGATTATGGCCACACTTCCTCTTCTCCGTGACCAAGGAGCATCACTCCCAGATTCCTTCATCCCCTCCGCAGTCTGGCCCACTCCTCGTCCCCTCCCCTTCTCTAGGCTCTGTGGGAGCTCCCCGTGTCCTCTCCACCAAACCTCCCTGACTCCCAGGACTCGCCTGCCCGAGGGAGGGGGCGGGACGTGAGTGTTGGAGAGAGCTGGGCCACAGCCGCTTCTGCCTCACTCTCCCCACCAGCCCCAGCCCACAGGTGGTGCCGGGCTGGAGCACCTGCCTGCCGGCTGTGGCTCCTTCCTCTCACCCATGTGGTCAGGCAGCTGACTCAATGGCCAATCAGGCCCTGCCCCACACACGCCTGGTGCCTTCTCCTCCTCCAGCACCCGCTCTGGGGCTGCCACCCTCACCAGTGTCCCCAGTGTGGCAGTGCTTTCTCCTGCCCCACCCCCACCCTTCCTCTCCCTGCCCAGTCCCTACACCGGAGGTTCTGGACCCTCTTGGGCAGCCTGGCCCTTGAGTGCACACACCTGTGCCTCTGCATTTGTCGTTCAGAGCAGATCTCCCGCCAGGCCAGGGTTTCCCCTCGGGGCTCTCTCAGGCCCTCCGTGAGGTTCAGCATCCAACCAGGCCCCCCTCTGACCAGCGCCCGCCACCGCAGACCGCAGGCTTTGCCCCCGGCTCTCTGCGCTTCTCCAGTGCCCTCTGCAGGTGGTCCCTCTGGATCTCTTGGGTCAAGCACCTTCTGTGTGCCTGGGATAGTGTCCTCCTTGGTATCTCCACTTCAAGTGGAGTAAGACCACAAGGCCTTCCTGCTTCGAAAAGCCAAGGGAGCAAACACACACTCGTCCTGCAGCTTCTGCCACCCTCCTCACAGGCCTGCTGCCAAGAGGACCCTGGACGCTCAGCCTCCGTCACCAGGAAAAGTCTCCTGTAGCTTGTGGGCCAGTAGAGTGCCAAGTGCAGCTCCACCTCAGCCAACCCTGCCTCACCTCTCAGTCTCCCAGCCTCTGCCCCCATTCCCTGCAGACACCCACGTCCATCCCCTGTACCATGTCCCTCCCACTGCAGTGACACCCATGTCCCATCCCCTGCACTGACACCCATGTCCCTCCCACTGCTGTGACACCCACGTCCCATCCCCTGTACCATGTCCCTCCCACTGCAGTGACACCCATGTCCCATCCTCTGCACTGACACCCATGTCCCTCCCACTGCTGTGACACCCACATCCCATCCCCTGTACCATGTCCCATCCCCTGACGTCACCCACGTCCCATCCCCTAAAGTGACACCCACATCCCATCCCCTGAAGTGACACCCATGTCCTTGCCGGCTCTCTCTTCCTCTCTCTGCCAACCATGCTCTGGTTCCCTATGGAGAACTCACTTCTCTCTCTGTCCCCCGTCTTAGCTCAGGGCAAGCTACCCCCAAGTCCAGATACCTGACAATGGGCAGGTGACCCAAGTGTGGCCAACTGATCTAGTCCATGTCCTTGTAGACACGACCCAAATCAGGCCACAGTGACAGTTTTCAAGGCCACAGAGTCACTGAAGCTGGCCAGACGAGAACGAGGGTGCTGAGAATATTGTTGGTGCCCCCTCAACTTATTTCTGCATCTTTCGGTTGTGGGTGCCAGTCATGCCCCCATTTTATTTTCACTCAAGGCAGTGTGGGTTGGGTGGGGATTATTTCACTTACAACCCAAAGAGCTCTGGGGCCTTCATTTTTTCCCTCACTTGCTGCCACTGTGTGCTGGGCATTGATCCATTTGGTGGTGATTTGTCTAAATCACTTTTTTTTTAGATTTATTTATTTGAAAGGCAAAGTTACAGAGAGGGAGAGGCAGGAAGATGGAGAGAATTATTTCACCTGCTGGTGTGCTTCCCAGATGGCAGCAGCATCTAGAGCTGGAACAGGCTGAAGCAGGAGCCTGGAACTCCATCTAGGGCTCCCTCGTGGGGACAGGTGTCCAAGCACGTGGACCATCTTCCGCTGCTTTCCCAAGTGCATTAGCAGGAATCTGGATCAGAAGTGGAGCAGCTGGGATTTGAACCGGTGTCCATATGGAATGCCAACACTGCAGTCAGCAACTTGACCTGCTTTGCCATAGCACCGGCCCCTGTCTACATCACTTTTGTGCTCAAGTCAATGAAACCACAAGTGCTCCCCCACCACCTTCACACACACACACACACACACACACTCTGTTGTGTAAGGGATCAAGTCTAGGCACCTGTGATTACATAGCTGGGCCCCACCTAGTCTTCCTCAAGCCTCCCCTTATGTGAACCCCTACACCAAGGAGCTGAGCCCCCTTCCAGTCCCCTTTCTTTGTGAACTTGGCATCTGGTCCATCCTCAAGCTTCCCGCCCGCCACAGACACGGCCCGCAGAGAGTGTCCCCATGAATTCCGGCTCACTCATCGCTTACGAAGCACCGCCTGGCCAGGCCACTCCCCTGCGCCCGGCCCAGGGGCTCCCTGGCCTCAGCACAGACATATCTTACTTCCCAAGGCCAGCGTGGAGGCGGGGCCTGGGCCTCTTGCTCCCGTCCTGCCCGAGTGCCCAAGAACAACGAGAGCAGACACAGGTGCAGCTTTTCCCAGTCACCAGGCCTAGTTAGCGAGCCTCCCCTTAACTCGCGGGACACCTGACAGCTGAGAAACCCAGGCCCAAGGTCCCAGGGCCAGTGGGTGCCGGGCAGGAATAAGACCCGGAACTGTCTCTGTCCCGCTGGGGTTTTCTGGGCAGCAGGTGGACCCCCGGCAGCCTGAGGAAGAGCCGAGAGAGACCCTCCAGGCGAACGTGTGTTTGAGCCGCCTCGTCTGACCCAGTGCCCAGCCGTCTGCACTGAAGGATCCCCCTGAAGGGACGGCGCTCCGGGAGTGAGAGGGGCAGTCTCTGGGCGCTGCGGCACTGTCACACTGCTCGGATGTCCCCACTCTCTCCCGGCCATACCAGTGTGTGGTGGAATGAGAAGGCCTTGCCAAGATGGCAACGGAGCCTGCCTGGCAGCAGGCTGTGATTGGATGGCTTCGGAAACTGCCTGGCAGCAGGCTGTGATTGGTTAGGGCCTAGACCGCCCCTTGACCGGATTGGTTGCCTTGGCTATATAAGCAGCTGTAGCAACTGAAATAAACGAGTCTGCGGGCTGCTTGCCTCAGGCCTGCTTTCACCCGATTCCCGGGGTTTGTGTGGTGGTTCTGCGCCTCTTACCCCAGGCTCTTGTCCCCACCACGCTCCTCCTCTCAGAACAAATCCACCGCAACACCTGTGGCCTTGCCAACTGTGGACAGATGGCACATGAGCAAGCAGCCAAGGCCCAGGCTTTGAGTGCCGCATCCACACGGCACCCTCCTCCCCAGTCAGCCCTGATGCTAGAGAACTGAGCTGGCAAACAGGGAGCCGGCCAAGGCGACACCAGGCTTGGCTGAAGCCTGATGGGGGCGCTGTTGAGACAGTAGATGGAGAGCAGTAGTCTTCTATGGCTAGGGCAGGCGGCTACCGGCCAGCTCAGCCCAGCCCTGACATTGGCCATCAAGAAGCGTGGGCTCAGCGCCAAGGGTCAAGGGGTCTCATCGGGACTGACCACTTGGAGACAGGACGTCCGACTGATGGACCCTGAATTGGGGGCCACTGGCCTCTGAGCAGTAAACAGTGGAGTTGCAATAATTCTTTCTACAAACAAAGCAGAGTGATGGCCAGGCCCTGTGCCAGCAGCCAAGATCAGGCCAGGCTTTGCGTCTCCTGGACTCATCCGGGGACAGATGCTCACACAGGGGTTCACAGTGACATGGGGGGTGGGGAGACGGAGCCTCCTGGGCAGCTGTGGCTCCAGGGAGAAGCCCGCTGGCCTCCTGCCTGTGCCTGAGACCTGGGCAGCTGTGAGGGAGCCGCCTCGCCTCTGCCCCTCCTTGTCTGTCCCTTTCTTGGCTTTGGGCCACTTGCTCCTTCCAGGGCCTTGGACCTACGGCGGCTGGGAGTCAGCACTGTGTACGGCACTGGAGCGAGGGGTGACCTGGGCTCGGCCCCTGCTTGCCCAGCCCCGCCCCTCCTCTGGCCCCTTGCCACCTGCTCTCGTCTTGGAGCCGGATCTTGCTGTCCCGAGCCAGGGTCCCTCGTGTCCCCAGCTGATGTGGGAGAATGTTAAGAGGACTCCTTCTTGCTCCTGAGAAGCGGCACCAGCGACAGGAAGCCTGCTTGGTGACCCCAGAAAGATCTGGGTTCAAATCCCAGCGTGGTACTTGCTGAGCGTGATGTGGCAGAGAGCTTAGACTGAGTCAGACTGCCTGGGGTGGGCCAGATCGCGGCACTGTCCCCGCTGAGCTGGGTGGCAGTGTGTCACCTAACACTGCTGGCCTCCATTTCCTCCTCTGGAAGTCAAAATCACAGAAGCCCCCCCGTGGGGTCCTTACAATAACTGAGTGAGTGGCCGGTGCCACGGCTCACTCGGCTAATCCTCCGCCTGCGGCGCCGGCACCCTGGGTTCTGTCCCGGTTGCCCCTCTTCCAGGCCAGCTCTCTGCTGTGGCCCGGGAGTGCAGTGGAGGATGGTCCAAGTGCTTGGGCCCTGCACCCCAAGGGAGACCAGAATAAGTACCTGGCTCCTGGCTTCGGATCAGCGCGGTGCTCCATCCGCGGCGGCCATTGGTGGGGTGAACCAACAGAAAAGGAAGACCTTTCTGTCTCTCTCCCTCACTTTCTAACTCTGCCTGTCAAAAAATAAATAAAAATAAATAAAAAACAACAACTGAATGAGCGAGTTCAGCAAGCATTTGGGGGCTGTCGCCCTTGTTGGCTGTGGCCGTCGCACTTCCTGGCAGGGGCCCTGAAAGCTTTAAACGGGCTAGCACCAAAAAGTGCTGCGCAGGTGCCTGACAAACAGTAGCGTCCTGTCTTCGTATTTGCTCGATAAGACAAAGAACCGGTGGAAGGCAGACTCGTAGCCTGCTGGGGAGCCGACAGCTGTTGCTGTGGGATCTGCCGCACCCCGAGTCCTCTAAAGCGCTCCCTGAAGTTCTCACGTCAGCTGAAATGCACCCTAATGAGCAGACATATGGTGGTTTTTTTTTTAAACAGGCAGAGTTAGACAGTGAGAGGGAGAGACAGAAAGGTCTTCCTTCCGTTGGTTCACCCCCCAGATGGCCACTACGGCCGGCGTGCTGCGCTGATCCGATGGCAGGAGCCAGGTGCTTCTCCTGGTCTCCCATGCGGGTGCAGGGCCCAAGGATGTGTGCCATCCTCCACTGCACTCCCGGGCCACAGCAGAGGGCTGGCCTGGAAGAGGGGCAACCGGGACAGAACCGGCGCTGCAACCGGGATTAGAACCTGGGGTGCCGGCGCCGCAGGTGGAGGATTAGCCTAGTGAGCCACGGTGCTGGCCAGACATACATTTTTAAAGGTGTCTTTTTCTTTCTAAAGAGCAGGAAGGCAGAGGTGTGGAAGAAGCTGACCGGCCAGCCTTGGCACCAGCCTTGGCACTGGCAGCCTCGAGGTGGGCTCAGGGGACGCTCCTGGTGCTGCCCCTGGCGGCGGATGCCAGAGAGCCCTGCCCGGGGCAGATGCTTTGCTTTGCAGGGAGGGCAGCCGTGTGCCAGCGGCTTGAAAACCCTTTCCTCCCGGAACACCTGCTTCCTCGTCCTGCCCTGCCCGGGCTCTGTGGGCTGCCCTCGAGGAAGGAGGAGAAGCACGCAGCTCCCATGAGAAGGATGGAGGTGACCGTGAAAAGCAAAGGGGACCAGGGAGGCAGCTGTACACAGTCCCCGGCCCGTGTCTGACCCAGGACTCAGGATGAGGGCGGCTGGCTCAGTGTGACGTCTTCCCCAGAGGCTTCCTGCCTGCTGTGGGGGTGGGATTGGCTCACCAGGGCCTCTCTCCATGGAGCCTGCCAGGGAGCTCAGTATCACAGGGGAGAAGGGAGGTTAGGTGGGCGTGGCCCCAGAATCAGCGCACCTGCTCCCAGTAGGCAGGGCAGACCCGGCCTCAAACCCCTCTCCCTAAGGCTGAGCGTCAGCCCTCCCCCCAGTTGCCAGCTGTGCCTGGGGCTGACGTGTGCACGACCCAGCCCCTGCCTGGGCCTTAGGTCAGGATTCAGACTCCCCTCAGCCTTCTGACTTCTGGCCCGCCTGTCTCTCCAGCTGGTTGAGGGCACCCACAGGTGCTCCTGGGCTGGCCCCCAGCAGAGGTGGGAAGCCACCAGGGGAGCCCAGGCCAAGACAGGTGATGCAGGTGAGTCACGGGGCAGGGATCCTCAGGCAGGCTGGGGGGTGGCGGTGATAAAGGACCATTGTCCGGTCCTGTATCCCAACTTAGGAACCCAGGGAGACTCCCTCCGAGGGAACTCCAGTGTGTGGCAGCTCCCCAGCCCTTGTGTGCCAGGGGCCGGTGTTGTCAGCTGTGCTGGGTGCCCGGGAGCCTGCCAGGCTCCCTGGGGGCATTTCATTGGTGAGCAGTCTAACCTGCCAGGCGTGTGTGCTGATCCCTGATGCAGAGACAAACAGGCCAGGGAGGCTCCTGTGCAGACCCCTGCTCTCCACCACCTGGAGCCCAGGTCTGTGCCACAGCAAGGCCTTGGGGCATCTCTGCTAGTCCCAGTGGAGAATCAGGGCCCAGAAACCCCCAAAGGACCACGCCAGAGCCGGACATCTGTTAAGCAGGAATGGGTCGATTCAATCTTTTTCATGTTTATTTCTCTCGAAAAATGAAACCAAGGTCAGAGCCTGGAAAGACTTCCAACAGGAACAAAGCAAAAGGCTATGCCCAGCTACAAGGCCCTCTTGCTTGCATTTCCCCATGAAGGTCAGGTCTCTGGCCATTCCAGAAATCTCGTGGCCCATACAGCCACACCCATCCTGCACCTGCTACCCACTCCTCAGACACAGCAAGGCTGGGCCTGGCAGGTGGGCCCCAGGGGCCCCAGGGGATCAGGACCAACGTGGTCCAATTGGGATCCCACCCAGTGCACTGGGCCTTGGGCCCAACACGCAGGGCTGTGCACATCCCCAAGCAGCTGAGACCTGGACAGGGGGGCGAGTGACATCACAGCCCGGGGAGCGCATGCTGCAGGCTGGCTGTGGACTCAGGGTGTGGTGGGGATGAATCTGGAAGGTTTTATCTGCTCCCTGGGGGCAGCAGGCCTGGGGCTGGGGCAGGTCCACACCCTGTCCACACAGTGTAGCCCATCTTTGGTTTACCTGTTCTTATCTTTTATGTTGACACCAGACATCGCTCTCTCTTTCCCTTTCATAAAGCAGTAGCTACCCTGGAAACACTCTAGCAGGGGGTGCGTTTCATGGAAGCACGAGGCCAAGGCTGGGCAGGTTTGTGCCCATCTGGGAGAAAGCCCACTGAGCAGGAGCCTGGGAAGGTTCTTTCCACAGCAGAGACCCGGCTAGAGCCGCCTGCAGCCTGGACACGCACGCCCCCTCTGCGACCCCACTGGAGCCCGAGCCTTTTGCCGAATGCCGCAGGATGGCAAAAGCCGCCACCGGGCCCCAGTTCTGCCTTCCTGCTGGGATTTTCAAGACCTGGGCTCCCCCGAGGCTGGACGGCACACATACGTTAGAACCAAGAACAACTGCTTTGGGTCAATATGGACTTTGAGGTCAACAGGCAAAACTGCAACAAAATGACTGACGACTCGGCAGCCTCTGTGGACATGTCGCTTGTGTCCCACCAGGGTCCATGTACAGATCTCAGACTCAGCAGCCACATGCGAACCCAGGAGAGGAGCCCCCTTCCCCTCACCCCAGGCTTCCCTCCTGAGGGCGAGACATGGACACTTCACTCTGCAAATGGGTGGCAGGGCCCTCTGTTACCCACGTTCACCCAGCAACCGGCATGGCAGAGCCACGCTCAGCGTGCCGCGGGCAGTACACCCCGAGGGCTGTGAGGAAGGAGCAGCATGACCTGAACACAGGCCCGGGGGCCCGGGAGCAGCAGCCCCTGTCTGTACTGTGAATGCCTCACTGTATCCAGGAGGAGCCATTGTCCAGCATCCCAGCCTGCCCCAAGCCTGCTGTGCCCCTGTGCACTCTGTCCCGACAAATCCATCCAGAACGAGGTCAGAAGTTGCTGCTACTCCCATCATCGCCACTTCCACCAACATAACCACTACAGTCCCTTCCTCCACCTGTACCACACCTACTCCCGTACCAAAATAACCATTACCTCCACCTCCGCCTCCATCACCTCCTCACTTGTCCCTCCACGTCCAGAAACACAACCATGACCTCTGCCTCCTCAGCTACCCCCACTGCACTTCCACCAACACAGTCACATTCTCCTCTCCACCTCCCCCGCCACCAACCTAACCGTCCTCTCACTCCATCCGCTCAGCCGGACTCCGCGTCTCTGTGGCTGGGAGTGGTGCAGCAATAAACATGGCGGCGCAGCCGTCTCTTGGAGATCCTGATTTCTCCCGGTACCGGGCCCGCGGAATCCCGTGGAAACTCCCCTTCTACACTTTCGAGGAATCTTCCTGCTGTTTTCCATGGCAGCACCACCATCTGACATTCCCTTCAGGGGGTCCAAGGGGCTCCATTTGCCACACCCCGGCCAGCCCTTGTTTTGGGAAGAGCTACCCCGACAGGTGACACTCATCGTGACCAGGGCCTGCTTTCCCTGAGGACTGGTGACACCAGCATTCTCTGGAGCCCAGGTGTTCGTCTTGCTCCCCACCGCTGCCACCACCCACACACCGTCCTCTCTCGGTATAGTCCTGCCGCGGTCTCTGATCAGGTCTCCCCTCACCCCCATCCATTCTCCACTGGAGCTGAGGAATCCTTCCAAACACCACCCACCCCACCCCACCCCATCCTTGGCTGACACCCACTGCCTCCCTGCTGCTCTCAGGGCACAACTGGGCGTCATTGGTGCAGTCCCCAACCCCACCAGCTGCACCCCCTGCTTCCCGCAGGCCAGCTGGCTCTTCTAGAACATTCTCCCCTCTCCACTCCACTCCCCTCCATGGGCTACTTGAGTCCGTTTCTGCCTTACACAAGCTCCTGAGCACAGAGAGTGCATCACCTTGTCCTCACCGCGCTCCGGCCAAGGAGAGCACCAGGGCTTTGCTTATTCAGGAGCGCCTCTCTGGAGAGACAGAGCTCCAGCTCCCGCCTGCTTAGGGGTCTTGGCCCGGTCCCTATTGGGGTAGCTGAGGCCTGGCCCGTGTCCTGCCCCACGAGAGCACGGCCTCCACTTTGTCTGGCGGCCAGCATGAGTCTGAGTCTTCCCCTCCGAAGGCCCAGGGCTCTCAGACATCACCTGCACCCCCAGAAGGCAGCTTGTGCCACGCCCGCCTGGGCCTCTGCAGCAGTGCCAGTGATGGGGGTCTGAGCGGCCCCCCAGGCCCGGAGCCCGAGGGAGGGTCTGTTCCCGCCTCCCCCTGGTTCTCAGTGGCTTCTGGGTAGCATCTGGTGTCTTTAAGGTGGAGACCCAGGGCCCCGGGCTCCGGTTCCGTGTGCACCTGGGTGTTCCCGCGGGCGTGACTGCATCCGCATTTCTCACCTTCATAAGGACATGGGGTATGTCTTCAACCACTCTCCTCCAAATAAGATCGAGTTCTCGGGGAGTGGGCCTCGAGACTTCAACTCCCACTGTGTTGGGGGCACAAATCAACTCCTACCAGGGTCTGAGAAGGAGCCCTGGGGTGTCCCGGGCACCGGTGGTGGCACACGGCAGGTGGAGTGCCGGGGAGGGCGGGCTGCATGGCCAGTGTTAGGAGCCCCCAGACTAGGCCTGGCTAAGGGGAACCACCTAGGAATGGAGAGGCCTTCAGCCACCGCCAAGGCGGTCAGGAGACGGCCATCACCTGTGAGAGGGGACCTCCCTGGGGTCTCCGAGACCTCCCACCCCCGGGTCTCAGCTCCGCACCAAGTGCCTGGTTCCCAAAGGCTCCCAGGCTGGGACCCTCGGCTGACTGGGGCAGCCACAGCCTGGCCTTGGCTCCTACAGCTGGCTTTCCTGCTCACAGCAGTAGGCGCCAGCCCCTCCCTTCTTCTTCACCCTGATACTGAGAGCTGAGGGCCAGCCAGAGCCTTCCGGGAACTTACAAGATAAATGGGAGTGAGCGAATGTTCTCCCTGCTCGACTCACACCCCCAGCTGCCTGGTCCACTTCAGGGCCCGTGGCATCTGCTTGGCAAAGCACCACTGAGGGGGACCTGTGGTGACCGCACCATGTTGCTGAGACCCCACTGTCTGTGCAACCCTGAGCACCTTGAAGGCTCGGGGGTCCTGCACGTTTGACGTTGTGTCTGCATGGAGGGCGGCAGAGGGATTCCCGTCACGCTGTCCTTGTCCGCCTCCCATGCATGCACCTGGGCCCCCCAGACATAAATGAGTGCCCTCAGCTGGCAGTCAAGGCACAAGCGCGTACTAGGTGCTCAGCAAACAGTTCTTGGATATTTCCGAAGCTCCTGCAGTGTTTCAGCCTCCTGCAGGGGCCTACCACAAAGTAGAATTACCTTTGTGCCTCTCTGCCACCTTCTCCCAGTGTCCCCTACAGGGGTAGCCGCACCCATCACCTTGCCTGGAAACCTGCCTGCTCCCCCATCTTGCCATCTCCACTCAGGTGGGCTCTCTCCATCCCCTCCAGCCTCGCCTCTGCCTCCAGAGCCTGGGGACCTTGCACCCTTCCCGTCACCCATCCCGTCAGGCCCAGCTTGGATGTACACAGTCTGCACCCCACCCCACAATCTGGTGCCGCTGCCTGGCTAGCTCCCCGCCACGCCCTCACCCTTTGCCCCAGCCACACTGAGACAATCCTATTCCAGACCATGTCATGCCGTGTCCCACCATCGTGCCTTTGTCCAGTGTTTGCCTCTTTATCCGCCCAGCCATCCAGCCCATGGACTCCTCTTCGTCCTCTGAGACGCAAGCCCCGCATCCGCCCCATGACCTCCCAGGGCAGGTTGCACGCATGCTCGCCACTGCCTTTGTCACTCTCATGGCGATCTCCTGCCAATTAGCTGCTCTCGTGGGAGTCTGAGAAGTTCAAGTGCCCGTGGGCCACCTGCTCCACACCTGAGACCCTTGGTTAGGGAAACAAGGGCGTGTGCTTTACAGACATGCCTAGTGGGCCTGACACAGGTCAGACCTGCGGCTCCTGTGGGCTCCAGTGTGGGGGTCCTGGCTCGTCGGAGGACGCCCGTCCCCAGCTCCGGCTCAGAGCCCATCACGTGGCCTGGCCCATGGAGCTGCGAGGAGACTTAAGCACAGGACCGGGACCGGGACAGGACCTGCAGCTCTAGGTGCTGCTCGGGGTCTTCACCGGCGAGAGCCCAGGCCTCTCTGTCACATCATGGGCCATCTGCCGGCAAAACCTTCTCCCAGGAGGAAAAATCCCCTCCCTTCCCTGGAACCAAGGGCGAGGGGAGCCTGCTCTGGGTTCCCCTCCGTGCCTGCCAAGTTTCGGAGGGGTGGGCGTTGGTGCCTAGAGACGAGCCAACCTGGAGTGCCCAAGAGGAAAAGCAAAGTTGCTTAGGGTTTGCAGCCCACGTGTGTGCCCAGTGAGGGGGACAGGCCCTGGGGAGAGGCCTGGGGGAGCCAGCAGTGACCCTGGGGCCCCACACACTGAGGCAGGGCCCGTGGGAGTGCTGCACCCTTGACTTTGCTGAATTCAACTCCAACTGGGTGCATCCCTGCACCACTGGGGTCTCTGTCTCACTCACTAGGTCTGTCATTCCTTCCTGCATGCATGCATGCAACAAGTATTGATCAAGCGCCCAGGACCTGCTGTTACCGATCTAGGCCCTGAGGTTACAGGCAACGAGACACGCCTCTACCCAAGGGGGTGGGGGGAAGACGGGAGGAGGACAAGCAAATTGCAGCCAATAATTGCTGGGATGAAAGGAGACAAAGTTCTGGAGGGACTTGGGACAAGGACCACCGAGGTGGACTCCTGCCTCTGAGTGGGAGCTGGGATCTGAGTACCAAGGCCTCCTCTTGCTGGAATCCAGGTCTGTCTGGACTCCAGACACTGCCCTGCCACCCCCAGCCGCAGCCTGAGGTCACTGCCACCCCATCCACCAGCCCCCGAGGCTGCAGGCCTGTGGGCACTGGGTGTGTCCCGAAGGACTGAGGCGGGGGGGAGAACTCAGGAGAAGATGTGAGAGAATCCGAACGGGGGCCTCAGCACACCCGGCCCTGAGTACAAGGTCATGGCCTGGGCCCCACGGCCCTCGCTGCTGGGGCTGCTCCTTCTTGGGCGGCCGGGCGTCTCTGGGGCCTTGGTTAGATGGCAGCTCTTCCCTCGACGCAGCTTGGTTTGTTTATTTATTCAAAAAGAAAGTATTTAATATGCATGGACTAAGTGCCAAGTGTGGCTCCGGGTGCTGGGGCTCTCTGTGCCCCGTACGTATCCCTGCAGGCAGGGGAGGCAGACAGGAAGAGAAGAAAGAGGCCAGCCACATCACCTGCAGGAAGCTGTGTTAGGAAGAACAGAGCCAAAAGGGTGAGGAAATGGGGCAGGGGGAGGCAGGGATGGAGGGGGAGAGACGGAGAGCGAGCGCCAGGACAGAGCGGCGCGGTCAGGTGAGTGTGGAGGAGCAGGTGAAGCGGGAACCAAGGCTTCCAGAAGATGAGCCAGCTGCTGCCCGGTGCCCGGCTGGGGGCAGGGGCAGACCCTCAGCGGGAGCACTTCCGGCACGTCTGAGGAACAGCAGGACCGCAGGGGCTGGGCTGTAGCCGGGAGCCACCCCGCAGCGGAGCTGTGGCCAAGGAGGCTGGGCCGACAGGAGGAGTCGCTGCTGTCCTGGGCAAACGTGGGGGGGCATGTCACCCCCAGTCTCCGATCTGGACAGCCACCCTGGCCGTTTGCCATTCGTAATGGAAGCTTCATGATGGCACGCCTCCATGGGGTACCTGTAGCACTTTGATACACAGATATCCTGTGTAGCGACCAAATTGGGATAACCAGGGTTTCCTTCCTCTCACACACCTACCACTTCTTTGTGTTGGGAACACTTCACACCCCTGTCTTCTACCAGCGTTGCCATATACAGTGAGTTGGTGGAACTACAGTCACCCCACTGTGCAATGACCAGCAGAACGTAGCCCTGTCTGGTTGTGTTTGGGTACCCACTACGCATCCTCTGTCTGCACCCCATCACCTCTGTGAGCCCTGCCCTGCCCTCCACTTCAAGAAACCAACCTGTTAGCTTCCGAGCATGAGTGACAGGCGACCTAGGTCCTTCTGCACGGCGCTCGCCTCGCTTAACCCAACGACCTCCGGTTCCAGCCGTGCTGCACTCCGGCCACTTGGGAGGTACACGGAGGGTAGAGACTGGGAGACGGGTCGGGGTGCTGCTGCCCAGTTCCAGGGTGAACAGGCAGTGTTCCGGCAAAGCTGAGAGCAGCCTTGCTAGCTGGAAATGCAACAGGCAGTTCCGGAAGCGGGACCAGACCGGATGCGGCACGTGGGAGAAGAGATGTCAAACCCAAGTGGCTCTCCAGGTCAGGACCCTGTGCCTCTTTGCTCCCCCTCGCAGCTTGAGGGGCCCCTCCCAGCCAGATTTGCAGCTGGGCCCTGGGCTTTCCAGCTGCTTCTTCAAAAACCAGCCATCGCCCCACGAGGAATCAGGTCACTAAGTGAAGGGATGGCTAGAGCTAGACCGTGTTCATGCAGGAGTCTAAGGCAGAGGTGAAGGCAAACTCCCGGAAATCCTGAGAGCGGCCAGCTCAGGGGCCCAGGCGTTGGCGGCGTGCTGCACACTTTCCTGCATGTGGTCAGTGGCTGCAGGCCGGTCTTCTGTGGCCAAGACTTCTCAGTGCAGGCCCAGTCCACGCACCCTGGTCCCCGTCATTGCACAGATGTCACAGCACACGCGCAGTGGCAGCCAGTAACAGAGTATCGGGGGCAGCTGATCCATGGAGGAAAGAGTCTTGGTGAGCTCACGGTTCGGGGGCTTCAGAGTCCACAAGCTGTGGGCTCTGGCTCTGCTGAGGTCGCCATGGTGGACGGTGCAGCAGGTGGAGAGGAAGGCTCACGCGGCAGGCTGGGAGAGCCCTAAGCCCACGGGCTTCTGGGACACTCAGCATCCAAACTGCAGCACCCCCCCCAGCCTTGGGGAGCTCCCCTGGACTTCCCAGCCTCCCTTTTGTGCATGCGAGGTCACATGACTGATTCTGAGTGATGGACTGGAGTCCCCGCGAGGGGAGGGACAAGCAGGGCGAGGTAGCACGCGTGCTCCCGGCCTCTCTCGCCCACTGTGGAGACTGGGACAAAGCAGAGGGACCCTGGACCCTTGAGCCACCAGTGCAGAGGAACTTCTACTGGCTCCCAGTGGGCCTCGTGTGAGCAAACACTAAACGTGTCTATTTTAGTTGAACCAGTACCATTAGCACATTTCCTTACAGATTAAAAAAAAAAACTGCTTGTTCTCCATGAATAAGACAGTTATTTTCTTATTCCATGATCTAGACAGTTCTGTCTGAACCTTTGAAATGGGGATTTTCTCACCGACTTTAAAAACAAGTACAGGCTGGCGCCGCGGCTCACTAGGCTAATCTTCCACCTTGAGGCGCTGGCACAGCGGGTTCTAGTCCCGGTCAGGGCACCGGATTCTGTCCCGGTTGCCCCTTTTCCAGGCCAGCTCTCTGCTGTGGCCAGGGAGTGCAGTGGAGGATGGCCCAAGTACTTGGGCTCTGCACCCGCATGGGAGACCAGGATAAGTACCTGGCTCCTGCCATCGGATCAGTGCGGTGCGCCGGCCGCAGCGCACCGGCCGCACCGGCCATTGGAGGGTGAACCAAAGGCAAAGGAAGACCTTTCTCTCTGTCTCTCTGTCTCTCACTGTCCACTCTGCCTGTCAAAAAAAAAAAAAGTACAGAGACATCAGCAGCTTTCCTCTGTAGAAAGCAAAATGGAAACAGAGACTTATTACCACACTGACAACACGTAGCATGCACCTGTTGGGGCAGTTGAGACACCTGCAGCCCACACAGTGGGGCCTGAGTCGGAAATCCACCCCCGGCTCTGACTCCTGCTGCCGCTGATGCAGACCCTGGGAGGCAGCCGGGTCCCTGTCCCCCCCACGGGACACCTGGGTGGAGTTCCGGGCTCCGGGCCTCATTCTCCGTTGTTGCAGGCATTGGGGAAGTGAATCGGCTAATGGGAGATCTGTACGGGTGTGACTTTGAAAAATTGCTCCCGTGTGTGTGTGTGTGTGTACCTACGGTAAACTGAGGATAAAAAACAAGATTATAAACAGTTCAAGGTTTTGCTAACTTCTGCTAGGAAGAAAGAGAATGAAATCAGAAAGATGCTCAAACGGTTTTCCAAGACCTGATGATACGTGTTCAACTGAGTGGTGGGTGTATAGGAGTTTGTGACACCAGCCTGTGTCCTTGCTATGTACACTACACATATTCCTAATGCATTTGAAAGCCCCTGGGGCATATCGATATCCTTACCAAGGAGCCATAGCCGCCCTGTCCCCAGCAATGAATCACCAGTGAGTAAGTGAACAAGGAGAGAGCCTTGAATAGAGTTCATGTCTCACCGTGTCTTGCCGGGAATGGCAATGGCCATGCGGTTAATGAGGTCCATGGACAGGCACGAGGAAATGAAGCCTCCTGCCCCACCACACGTAAACACAGGCTCCCTTACGAGGAGACTCCAAGAAGTTCATGGAAATTAAAAGAGACATTTATCTGGGTGCAAAACGAGTTTTGAGATCCATGTGTAGTTTTTCATAAATTCTCTACCGACTTCTTGAAGTCCTTGTGTCCGTCAGCAGTCACCACTCAGGACTGCCCTGGGAATAAAACAGCAGTCAGAGGAACACCCCCGAGTGACAGGTTTCACAGCTCCCATAGGGATAAAAATTATGAATTCTATACAAAGAATATACAAAATATGTATTGAAGGACATAAAAAGTGGCCCAAATTCTCCAAGTTTAGAGAAATGTTAAATTTTACGAAAGGGTCAGTTCTCCCCAAAACATTGTTCAAATTGAAAACACACACACACATACAAAACTACCAAATCCCTAAAGGAGTCCCATGGAATTTGCAAACAGATTCTATTTAACGTATGTCTGGTAGATTAGCCAAGTGTTTGAATAATGAGAAAATTTAATACAAAAATATTCTCTAAAGTGAGCATGATGAAATCATTTTGGCACTGTCACCGAAACGGACCAATGGGTATAGATGGACAGGCGGGCTTGACCAGACTCACAATTTCTGGGAAGTTAGCACGCAGGAGAGGGGACAGAGACAGGCAGGGATATGCAATGAAGCAAGGTGGCATTGTTAACTAGCATTTTAAAATAAACTACTTAGATCCTTAATACACCACCGTATACAGAAATAAAATCCAAAGGAACTAAAGAATCAAATGTAGAAAAGTAAAATTGTGGCGCAGCGCCGGGGCTCACTTGACTAATCCTAGTCCCAGCTGGGGCACCGGATTCTGTCGGGATTGCTCTTCTTCCAGTCCAGCTCTCTGCTGTGGCCCGGGAAGGCAGTAGAGGATGGCCCAGGTGCTTGGGCCCTGCACCCCATGGGAGACCAGGAGAAGCACCTGGCTCCTGGCTTCGGATCAGTGCAGCACCAGCTGTAGCAGCCATTTGGGGGGTGAACCAACGGAAAAGGAAGACCTTCCTCTCTGTCTCTCTCACTGTCCTCTCTGCCTGTCCAAAAAAAAAAAAAGGAAAGTAAAATTGTTAAATTATTAGAAAAATATGCAGAGAAAACTTCATAGTTGATGGGCAAAAAGTCTTTCTAAGCAAGATGCCAAATCCATTAGATAAAAGAAAACAACGGTAGGTTTGACTACTACACGTTAATGTAGTTAATGTAGTTAATGACATCATCTGCAAAGTTTACTGATGAGAAAGACTGAGGCATAAAATATTTGTCACAGCCACAGAAGACAAGTTCAATCACAGATTACAAATGATCAGCAAACCACGGAGTGTTACACATGAAATTGCAAACTCGGACCGTGAGATGACGTTTCAAAATCCGTCGATTGACAGCAGTGAGAAAAGACGGCTCATGTCCCGGGTTAGAGCGTGGGAGAGGGGGATAGGATGCCTCCAAGCTGCTGGTGGGGTGGGCCTGGGAACCCGCACTGAGGGTGTGGGCAGCTTCCCGTCCTTGGGCTGCCCTCCACCCAGCGTCTCCCGGCTAGGAGTGCGTCTGACGGCCGAGTCTTCTGCAGCGTTGCGGGTGATGGTGGAGGTTGGAGAAGATGAACTCCCTGTCAGGGTTGGAGTAACCACATCTAGCACAGCACAGTCCGACCATGCAATACCTTCCAGCTCTTCAAAAGCACGAGGTGGCTCCAGGCACACAGGAGCAGGAAGAGACCAAAGACATGAGCAAAAATAAAGACGTGGTCTTCATGCAAAAACCTGGGCCCATCTGTGCAAGTGCAAGAAAGAAAATGTCGGCTGGCGCCGCGGCTCACTAGGCTAATCCTCCACCTGCGGCGCCGGCACACCGGGTTCTAGTCCTGGTCGGGGCGCCAGATTCTGTCCCGGTTGCCCCTCTTCCAGGCCAGCTCTCTGCTGTGGCCCGGGAGTGCAGTGGAGGATGGCCCAAGTGCTTGGGCCCTGCACCCCATGGGAGACCAGGAGAAGCACCTGGCTCCTGCCATCGGATCAGTGCAGCACGCCAGCCATAGTGGTCATTTGGGGAGTGAACCAACGGAAGGAAGAACTTTGTCTCTCTGTCTCTCTCTCTCTGTCTCTCTCTCTCTCACTGTCTAACTCTAACTGTTAAAAAAAAAAAAGAAAGAAAGAAAGAAAACGTCAGGAAACAAAGCTGCGACACAGCAGGGGTGGGGCGGGTGACACGCTGCAGGGAAGCACCAAGACCTGTGAAGGAACACAGAGCTGAAGATCCACACGGAGAAGTGACTCATTTAAGCTTTTGGAAGCACAAATCCCTAGACACAGAATCAGCCATCTTCCCTTCGCACTGAACTATGGGACCTTGAACACGGCCATTCAGCCGGATGCCATGCAAAGTGACCTCAGTGGTCCAAGGGGAGGGTGCACCCCACCTTTCCCTGGGCTCGGAGCCAGGACCGGGCCTCGGAGAGAAGCTTGTGCATTTTTTGTGATACACTTCTGTGCCATTGGATGCTTGACAACGAGCCCTAGAATTTTAAGAAGAAAAACACGCAGAAAAACAAAGTCATCTGACAGAGACACCGTGATTTTTCTAAAAAGATATCTAAAAGGCACATGCATGAACTATTTCATTGGATTGTTATTTAATTACCTTTATTAAGTTTCTAAAAATTATGAAGTCACACATGTGCAAAACACGAGAGACAAGCCAAAGATGATGAAGAAAATGTTAGGATTTCTGGACTTGTTCTGTTCCACTGATTTATGTGGTTATTGTTGCTCCAATACCATACTGTTTGTTAAAGCGATTTTAAAGTAGGCTGTGTTATCTGGGGAGACAAACTACCCCCCTGACATCATGCTTTCCCAAGATGTTCCAGATCATTCTCAGACTCTGCTCTTCTGTATTACCTTTCTTTCTTTCTTTCTTTCTTTCTTTCTTTCTTTCTTTCTTTCTTTCTTTCTTTCTTTCTTTCTTTCTTTCTTTCTTTCTTTTTCCACAGGCAGAGTGGACAGTGAGAGAGAGAGACAGAGAGAAAGGTCTTCCTTTGCCGTTGGTTCACCCTCCAATGGCCACCGCAGCCGGTGCACCACGCTGATCCGAAGGCAGGAGCCAGGTACTTCTCCTGGTCTCCCATGGGGTGCAGGGCCCAAGCACTTGGGCCATCCTCCACTGCACTCCCGGGCCACAGCAGAGAGCTGGTCTGGAAGAGGGGCAACTGGGACAGAATCCAGCGCCCCAACTGGGACTAGAACCCGGTGTGCCGGCGCCGCTAGGTGGAGCCTATTGAGCTGCGGCGCCGGCCCTGTATTACCTTTCAAATACATTTGTTCCAAGACCTATCAGTGGACTTCCATTTAGAAGTGCATCTCATTTTTGCTGTTATGCAATCTTTTTTTTTTTTCAAAGATTTATATATTTACTTGAAAATCAGTTACACATAGCAAGAAGGAGCGGCAGAGAGAGAGAGGTCTTCCATCCGCTGGTTCACTCTCCAATTGGCTGCAACAGCCGGAGCTGTGCCCATCCAAAGCCAGGAGCCAGGAGCTTCTTCCATGTCTCCCATGTGGGTGCAGTGGCCCATGGACTTGGGCCATCTTCCACTGCTTTCCCAGGCCACAGCAGAGAGCTGGATCAGAAGTGGAGCAGCCGGGACTCTAACAGGTGCCCACATGGGATGCCGGCATGGCAGGCGGCAGCCTTACCCACTACATCTCAGCGCCGGCCCCATATTATGCAATCTTGTCTTCATCTCTAGGCACATGATCTGTCTCTGTCATCTTAATTCCTCTAATGAAGTTTCATAATTTTCATCAAGAGGTGGGATAGCCTGTTTGCTAGATTCAATCCTGTGAATGCTACGAACCCTTTCACTAACATGAGCTAGACTTTGCCGTTTTCATTTTTAGATTTTGCTAAAATAGGGAAGGATTATTTCTTTTCATACATTTACCTGCTATCCAGCAAGCTTGCTAAATTTTCTTCTCAATTCTAATTTTTTAATTAATCTTTTGGGTTTTCAAGTTACTCAATCAGGACAAGTGAATAATAGAGGATTCCCCCAGGGCACCCGGAAAGTCCCAGAGCGGAGGGCAGGGCAGGCTCCCCAGCTTCAGGAAGAAATTCAAATCACCTGCCTGGGAAAACCTGTTGGATCATGGGAAGCAAAAGTCACCCTAACTGGGAGGACGCTGCAGTTCCAGGAATGCCTCTTAGCTTGCGGTCTCTGCCGCAGCCTCTGGCGGTCCTGCCCGCCGCTCCCCTGCCGTGAGGGCCAGCGCTGTCAGATGCCAGCTGTTGTGAGTGCCATGCTGCTGCTGTGCAGTGTGTTTAGTAAATCTAACTCTGGGCTCTGTGCTGTGGTAGAGGAGGCTAAGCCTCTGCCTGTGGCACTGGCACCCCACATGGGTGCTGGTTTGTGTCCCAGCTGCTCCACTTCCGGTCCAGCTCTCCACCTATGGCCTGGGAAAGCAGTGGGAGATGGCCCAAGGGCTCAGGCCCCTGCACCCATGTGGGAGGTGCAGAAGAGGCTCCCAGCTCCTTGGATTGGCTCGGCTCTGCTCCAGCCATCGTGGCCATCTGGGGAGGGAACCAGTGGATGGAAGACGTCTCTCTCTCTCTCTCTCTCTCTCTCTCTCTCTCTTTTTCTCTGTAACTCTGCCTATCAAATAAGTAAATAAAATTGTTTAAAAAAAATCTGCTCACTGCTCTCTGGTGAATTCTTTTCACCTCCCACAGTGCTGGCCTCACTTGGTATGAACATAAAGATAATTTTGTCTTTATTTCTAATCTTAATATTTAAATTTAATTTTTGTGTTTTATCTTTATAATAAAAGCACATAGTTTTAAAACAAGTGATCTAAGCAGATTTATTATTAAGACTGTAGTTCCTTGCCAGACTCACTGTTTAAATTTAAAAACTTTTAAACAATTATTTAAATTTAATTTTAAAAATTTATTTGAGAGGCAGAGAGAGAGAGAGAGGAAGAGAGGAAGAGAAACAGAGACAGAGAGAGACGAGAGATCTCC
Source organism: Oryctolagus cuniculus (assembly GCF_051225735.1). Lineage (NCBI taxonomy): Eukaryota > Metazoa > Chordata > Mammalia > Lagomorpha > Leporidae > Oryctolagus > Oryctolagus cuniculus. The sequence continues at coordinate 10,016,102 of NC_142878.1, read as the reverse complement.
CATCCACTGGTTCACTCCCCAAATGTCCACAGCTGCGGGGCTGGGGCCAAAGCTGAGGGCTGGGGTCAGAACTCAGGTCTCCCACGTGAGCCAAAACTCTTGATTCTGAATCCTCAGATGAAGTCACTGGCACAATTTTTAGTTATTTCTTCTGACATTTTCATGATGCCACATTTCTAAATAGCTTACTTACACCTGTTACTCTACTTTCAGGATTAGAAACTGTGTACCGATTGACTTCCTACAATGAGAAAACAAAACACTCCTATACCACCCCCACCCATCGGCATGTTCCTCACTCCCTTACTGGTCAATAGGAGAGAGAGGGTGAGAATGAAGCGCCACTCCCTCCACCTGTTGGAGAAGCTTCCGATGAAGAGAGAGGCGAGAGCTACTAACCAACAAAGGCGGGAGAGCAGTGAGCTGAGGGGGAAGGCAGGGTCGTTGAAGTCAGGAGAAGCTTCGAGGCCCTGGAGAAGCGAAGCTGTTCCCATGCCCTTCTGCAGAGAGCGCCGAGAGAGCCCTGCTCTGAGTTCCCAGTCTAGATCGTCTGGGCCAAGCTGCCTGCCGAAAGCCATTGAAAATGCCAGATAAAATAGAGAAGCATTTGGTTTAAAAAGCACACAAAGGCTGGCTAAGTATTAGACTTTTGGGATGTGGGTCTGCTGCTAGTGATGCTGTGTGTTTCAATGTAGCGGCCAGGGAACGGTAGGTCAGTGATCTGAGAGACAGCAAAGCAACTCTGGTGTCGTGTTGCCATGGGGACAACTGAACCTTTGCTTGGTTTCTGCTGGCGAGGGGACAAAAGCCCAAAGTGTGGGGTGCGGTAGGAGCATCTCCCCACAGTAATCAGGAGCCTGAGAAGCTGCCCTCGGGCTAAGCATGCGTGGGCAGCCACGTTCTCCCCCAGTGAAGTCGGGGGCCCCACAGAAGCTGCCAGGCAGAGCTGAGGAGGTGGGCAGTTGGCTGAGACTCTGGAGCCCCAGGGAAGCCTTGAGGGAGATGTGTGTCCCGGATCCTCATTCCCGGGGCAGGATAAAGCATCAACCCCAGCAACTCCCAGACCGGAATGCAAAGCCTCCTGAAAGGGATTTCCAAATAACAAACAAGGTACTCAAGTCAGCGCGCGCCGTGTCGCAAAACAAGAGCCGACACACAGGGAAACAGGGCACCACGTGTAGATCCAGAAGAAGCCAGGGACGCCAGAAGCAGACCTACAAAAAGTCAGATATTACACTCCTAAGACAAAATAATTACATTTGCAATGTAGAAAGATTTTTTTTAAAGTTTAAAAAGTATCTTTAGAGAATAAGAAACTATAAAAGGTGACATGACAAATTTGAAATAGAACCAAATAGAAACTTCTAAGAATAATAAGAACTTTTAGGAATAATAATAACAGGCAAATCAAATAGAACCAGTAGAAACTTCTAGGACTAATAATAAGAAAAAGAACAAAAATGTAAAACTCAGTCAAAACCACATCTTGGACATTTGGTGGAGATCAAGTGTAGAACACAATCAGCAAGCTTAGCAAAAGTCTGGAGAGGGTTGAAGAAGGAATTTGGGAACTGGAAGATGGAGTAGCAGAAATCATGCAGAATGAAACAGGATCGACAACAGCAACCAGGGAGAAGCTGGAGGGTTACAAGACGTGCAGGCTGGGAGTAAGAAGACCCTCGTGCCTCTGAAGAGGAGAGAGAGAACAGGACAAGTCAACGTTTGAAGGGATGATGGCCAGACATTTGGAATTGATGAAAGTTGGGAATCTATTCCTGGGTGGTGTTCCTCACTAAATACACAACATTTGCTCTGCTGTCATGTCGCTATGGGTGTTAGTAGGACTTGGGGATTTGGATTTTCATTAAAGCAGGATCACACCACCCCACACCCTGGGTAAGAGCCAACACCACTGCGATAATGCATTGCAAAGCCAGCCCCCACGCGGGCCGGGACGATGGCGCGCAGCCCAGCCGGCACCGAGCGGAGGAGGCTCCTGAGAAACTCTGCTCTTACGAGGACTCCTGCGAATCCTCCCCGAAAACTCATGATGTTTCTTTTCTAAAAACTGGTATTTTGGTGAAAAATCCCAACTTCCTCAGAGGACAGAAAAGAAAATCCCACGAGGTTCTACATCAGCAACCAAGGCACCAGCACGACTTCGCCTGCTCCGTCTCGTCCTGAGTTACAATGGCTGTTCTGGGAATTTTCTTAGGGGCTTGGCCTTTTTTCTTATAAACAAAGCCACATATCATTCTCGAAGCCGTCTGATAACTGGAATGCAAGCCTTGCTGCAGCTCTTCCAGGCCAAAGAGTGATGCCCAGTGGCTTGGGTTTCAGCTCGCATTCCCCGGCGGGGCTACTCCCACACACAGGTCACGCCTGGAGCCCACCGTCTCTGCAGATTCTGCCAGGCTGGCACTGGGCACTGCACAGCTGGGTCTCGGCTTCCTCTGCCGTGCTCTGCCTGGAGCTAGCCCAGCTCGGGGCTGACGCTCTGAGAGCCTGCAGTGAGCACGAGTCCTTGAGCTGTCTGGCTCCAGTACGTTCCTGCTTGCAAATTAATCAGTTGACGATGTTTACGAGATAGTTTGATGACCTCTTGGGTCAGTGGATGTAAGCTCAGAGACATTTTAAATAAACTGGGCCAAAAAGGAGAAAAACGACCGTTGGAAAGCCTCCCATTCACCTCTCCTCTAGTTTCCCTTCCTCCTTCTCTTCCTCATAGGAAAGTCAGAGGAATAGACCTCCTTTTTTTTTTTTTGTTAAGATTTATTTATTTATTTGAGAGGCAGAGTTACAGAGAGAGGTAGAGACAGAGAGGTAGAGAGGTCTTCCAGCTGCTGGTTCATTCCCCAAATGGCTACAACGGCCAGAGCTGAGCCGATCTGAAGCCTGGAGCTTCTTCCGGGTCTCCCGGGTGGGTGCAGGGGCTGAAGGACTTGGGCCATCTTCTACTGCTTTCCCTGGCCAGAGCAGAGATTGGATTGGAGGTGGAGCAGCCAGAACACGAACTGACACCCATATTGGATGCCGGCGCTGCAGGTGGAGGCTTAACCTACTTCATCACAGTGCCGGCCCCAGGAACAGAACTCTTAAACGTAGACTCTCCGTGCCCTGCTGGCACGGTGTGCATGTGGCTTACATGTGGTCCCCGAGGGTGCAGGTGCAGGTCCCCAAGGTTTTGGAAGCTTGGTCTTCAATGTAGTGATTTGGGGCATAGAGGGAGGGCCTTAGGTCACTGGTGATTAACATAGCTTTCCTTGAATTCCTGGTCTCTGTCTGACTTCCTACCTCAGTACATGCTCTCTGTCGCCTTCTCACACATGGTCCTGCCAGAGCATGATGTGGCCAGGGAAGCCCTCACGGGAGCCAGAGTCCTGCTCTTGGGCCTTGCAGCCTGCAAGTCTGTGAGTCAAACCAAGTTGTCCTCTTTATAAAACACGTAGCCTCCACATTACAGTAGCAGAAAATGGACTAACACAGCCTCCACGCCCCCCGCAGAGCCCTGATCCCTGCAGTAGCCGGTCAGGGAGACAGGGGCATGCCTGCCTAGGCGCCCTCCCCTGGCTGGGGCCTGGGGCTCTTCCCACCGGGATCCAAGGCCACGGCAGGACAAGCGCAGGTGACTCACAGGTATTCCCGGCTACCTTCGGGGCCTGCTTGCCCAAGTCTGGGCTCTCCCCTCTCCTGTCTCTCCTCCCGACCGCACACACTTCCTCGCCCATCCACCTTCGATGATGACTTCTCATTGACTCAGCCTCAAGGTCAGACTTGTTTGTCAGCCTCCTCCGTCTGACCCCAGGCCCAGGCCCAGCCTCGTTTCCAGCTCCCCTTTGCTCTCATGGGTCTCAGGCTGGGGTGCCCTACAGCATATCTGGAGGCATTTTGGTTGTCACAAAGATGGGGGTGGGGACCGGCAGTGCGTGGGCAAGATCTGGGCTGGAGAATTGCCCACCAGTGCCCAGGACAGCCCCACCTCCTGGACAGTTCTCCCAGCCCAGTGCCAGCAGTGCCCTGGTGGGAAGTGGGCTTGATTCCGGTCCGTCCAACCCGCTGTGTGCGTCTGGCTGGTGCCCCGCCCCTTCCCTCTGTTCCTCTCTGCTTCTCTGCGCTCTCCCTGTGTGCCCACTCGGCTTGCTGGCCCGCCCCTCGGTGGCCCACAGCTGCTGTTCCCGCCAGGAGGGTCCTGTGAAGAGCACGGATGCTGAGGCCCAGGGACCCAGGCTCAACCCTCACCCTGCCATTGTCCCCATGTGGCCCGGGGAGAGCCGCTTCCCCGCTCAGTTGGGTGCCTGTGTCTCTGGGAGAGGGGACAGCAGCAGCTGCCTGGGACGTGGAGGGAAGTCCGCCCGTGCCGTGTCGGCTTACAGGAGGAACACCTGCGGGGGTGTCTGTGACGCCAATGCATGGGGTCCTGCCTTTCCAGATGGAGACATGGGTGTCTATCTGGTCACAGGACGTGTCCTAGGATGTGAGCCCCTGAGAACCAGCACAAGGACAGGCGATTGCTGCCCGCAGAGGGGCTGAGGGGAGACACGGGGGCCCCAGCAACCCCTCTGAGCAAAGTGACCGTCCATGAGGAGTGGGAGCCAGGGACTGGGAGGGGCCTGCCCCACCCTGCACCCCCTGCAGGAAACACCTCTGCCAAGCCAGTCCCACTGCGCCCTCCTCCCTCTGGCCTGCACTAAAACGCTTAGCTGCCTGGGAATCTTAGCATGGCTGTGCTCCGTGGCCTGAGAAAGGGCATTGCCTCACAGGCCAGGAATGGCTTCGCTGCACTTGTCCAAGGACGTGGGTGTCGCAGATATCCTGGGACGGGTGAGGGCGGAGGCCGGGGCAGCCCAAAGCCTGAGCCCCTGCTCCCTTGGCGCAGGCTCTGCGCGGGGCTGGTTGATGAACACTGAGTATGTACAGAGCTCACTAACCCCAAAGAAACGGAAGTTGAAGGAATTCCCAGGCCGCAACGCCCCAGAGTGACACTGTGTGAGGCAGGGAGCCCTGTCCAAACCCCCTGACGACTTCTTGCTTTGAGAGTTAGAAACACCCAGAAGTCTAAGAAGATCCAGAGAGAACTGCTGGGATTTGTCCCCTCCAAAACTCCCGTCCAGATTGACAGCCTCGGTGACAGCCCTGGGAGGCGGGGCCTTGCAGGAGCCTTTGGGTCACAGGGCTCCACCCTCATCATGGATAGAGGTCAAGATCGCAGGAGGAGCTGTTGTGAAAGTGGGTTTGGCCTCCTCATTCTCTCCGGCTCCTGACCCTTGTTGTCACCACGTGGATCCAGCCGCCGACCACGAGGCCAACGTCAGGGGCCAGCACCTTGATCTTGGACTTCTCGGCTTCCAGTACAGAGAGAAACCAATTTCTTTTCTCTGTAAATTACTCAGGGTGTCGTACTCTGTTATAGCAGCAGCAAACAGCCCAAGACGAGAGCATTCCAAACCCTGGGGAAGTAGCTAAGGTGCGAGGCACTGCGTGCGCTGCTCTGAGGACAAGGACATGTTCACGAACGGACGCGAGACGATGTACTGATGACCACCGTGTGCGGGTGAAGGAGCAAGACCGGCCCCGGGGCCTGAGTGCCGCCAGTGGTCAGGAGTTCTGGGGCACTTGGCACAGCTTCCCTGGCTGTCCGTCTCCTTGTCTGTCCGAGGAGAACATTGGCTTGACCTCTATGATGTATCACACAGTCAGGCCCGACAGACTTTTCCCAGAGGATTAAATAGTGCGTTGTGATTTGCCTCCAGTCCCCTCTCTCAGAAGCCCTGTCCATTCACCCCCGCAAAGCTGCCTTGAGGGCGTCCAGCTCTCTCGGGTCACCCCAGATTGCCAGGGAGGACTTCCACCTGCACCTGCCCAAATACTATGGTGCTGGCCCTGGGCGCTGCCCCAAGCTCTGCTCCTGACTCTGGTCTTCTGTTCATCGCCCCCGACCTTCTTTGTGTCTCCCTCAGGCTCTGGTCCCAGGTGGGATTTGTAGCAGATGCCCCTGGGCCCCAGTGCCAGCGTCCAGGAGCTTCAAAGCCCTTTGCTTCCCACACCCACTGGACAGCTCCTGGTGTTCGTACGGAAGACCAAGGCGGACTTGATGAGGGCTGGCTCAGGTTCCTGTTGGAAATGGAAGGTGGCTGGTGTGGCCCTGAGCTGGTGGGTCAGAGAGGAGCTGGGAACAGAGACATAAATGTGTGCCTTGCACTTAGCACACTCTCAACACTGTCGCAACAGGGGTCCCGGATGAGAGCCATGCTCACTGTCACTCCTCGGGGGAAAAGTCCGAAAGGCAAGGCCTAGAGGGGACATGAGCTGGGGCAACACGTGTCCATTTCCAGACAATGCAGGCGAGCACGTCCCGGCCAGAGGCTCCCTGGAGGCTGCCTACAGGCCTTCAAAATTCTGGTATCTTGAAGGCGGAGGTTGAGGTTGCTACAGGGCTGAAACCTCAACGAACCAGAGCACAAGCAAAACTCCGAATGCATGAAGCCAGTTTTGTAAGACTCTCCTGTAACGAGAAAGAGAACTCACATACACACAAAAAACCAAACTCACTCCAAGGCGTATTAATAGAACAGCAATAAAAACCACCACTCGCCAAAATGATCGCAGCTGTCGTCATCAGCATTGAGGCAACCCAGAGATGGTGGCCCAGGGGCCATCAAGTCCCACAGCAATCGCCCCAACCATCCAAGGGAAAAAATAATCGCTTCTGGAGATGCTGCTGTCTTCATGTGTTGTCAGTGGGGACGTAAATGGGGGTGTTCCTCAGGTCACCCTCTGGATTCGCTCAAGTGAATCAGGTGATTTGATTAACTGGGTCTTGAGTAATCCATCAGGGGCCCTCCTTGAACATTCTGGAGAAATGACTTTTTTTTTTTTTTTGACAGGCAGAGTGGACAGTGAGAGAGACAGAGAGAAAGGTCTTCCTTTTCCATTGGTTCACCCCACAATGGCCGCTCCAGTGGCGTGCTATGGCCGGCGCACCACGCTGATCCAAAGGCAGGAGCCAGGTGCTTCTCCTGGTCTCCCATGGGGTGCAGGGCCCAAGCACTTGGGCCATCCTCCACTGCACTCCCTGGCCACAGCAGAGAGCTGGCCTGGAAGAGGGGCAACCGGGACAGAATCCGGCACCCCAACCGGGACTAGAACCCGGTGTGCCGGCTCCGCAGGCGTTGGATTAGCCTAGTGAGCTGCAGCGTCGGCCAAGAAATGACTTTTATGCAAAGTATTCACAGCCTGCATCTTGACAAAAGCAGATACTGCAGATCCGTTCTGGAAGTGAGGCAGAGAACACAGCGAAGTGTAAGAAGCTAGGAAAGTTCTACAAAACAACATGGAATTGGGGGTGGGGGAGGGGGAGGCTGCTTCTCATGGCCCTCTGCAGGCCTGGGAAGGTCATATGTGTCCCCGGGGGCACGCACTGGCTGCTCTCCCAGTTTGAGAGGCACCTCCAGGCATGTGGGAGACAGCGTCACTTGGCTGGGCGCAGTGGTACCGAGGGAGGCTCTCAGTCCAGGAATTTCAGGGCAAGGAACAGCAGTGTGCGTCAAGTGACTAGAACTGGCTTCGCACCGCATGCCTCGGCAACAGCTGGCAGAGAGCTGTGTTCGGTTTATTCACAGAATTGACCCAAACGCCTTTTTCCCTAGAATACATTCGCCTCTTGATGGAGCTGTTCTTAGAATGTGGGAGGCTGCAGATTCCTCTGAGAATCCGCGGAGCCACATACCCTCGGCCCCCCGGCCCCTGCTGGCTCAGAACTGACATTGTGTTGGAACGGACCTTAATGCTGACCCGCAGATCTGGACCTGAGACACCGGTGCTGCTGTGGGCTCCGTGTGGGACCTGTGCACTGACAGTGGCTACAGGTGCGCTTCCCAGGAGTTTCGGGGCAGAGGTCAGTCATCTCCAGGAGCTGGTGGGGGTATCCTAACCACAGGAGAAGGTTGCTGCTATGGTTTGAGTGAGGGATGGCTCCAGAACTCACCATGGGCTTTAACGCCCAGAGTCAGAAGCTGATGGTACGAGGAGGGTAGAAACGTAATCCAGCTGTGGTGTCTAGCCGGTGGGCCTAGTGGGAGGACCTAGCCTCCCTGGGGACGCGCTCTCAGCAGGTGCTTCTCACAAGAGGTTTGGTCCTGATGTTGAGTTAGGCCTGGGTGCTGCCCCTGCTTCTTGGCTTGCCATGTGGTTGTTCCCCTACACACACTGGGCCTCCCCAGTCTTGGACTGTGAACCTCCAAGACCATAAGCCGAGATAAACCTTATGGTAGCTGATCCTGGAAATTCTGTTGTGGTTATGAAAGGCTAACTAATACGGGTGTCTTAGCAGCTCCAGTGTTTGCCCTGGGAGTTCACCACACTTGCTGGTTACGGTGGGGGATTCAGCCAACCCATCTGGGGCTGTTTCTCCCAGGGATCTTCAGGCATTTAAAATACCCTGATTGGCATGAGCAGACAGGTGGGAGTAAGCTGGGACTCAGGTAAGGAGCTGTACCCGTTAGCTCCCATTCCATGCCGCAGGCGGAGGATCAACCTAGTGCGCCACGGTGCCGGCCCCAGACACACGGGCTTTCATTCGACCTGTGAGGCTCCTGGGGGACTTGAGAGTCACGCTCAGGCCTCTGTGGTGTGGGGCCCTGGGGAGCGCAGAGCCCGTCTTCCTGCTGCTCCAAAACTCCCCCTCTGCTGCAGACTCCCAGCAAGGCCCTGCCCTACATAGGGAGAGAGGGGCCTAGGGGCTCCTGGGAGGGAATCAGAGTGGGGAGGCGGGAGGAGGTTGTGAGAAGGAGTCAGAGGGAGGAGGCAGGGGGGAGATTGTGAGAAGGAATCAGAGGGAGGAGGCGGGGGGAGGTTTGAGAAGGGGTCGGGAGGGGGTGGTCTGTGAAGCAGAGCCTGCCTTAGTTTCCAGGACTGGGGGCCTCAGCTTCCCATCCCTGTACCACACCCACGCTGGGTGAAGCCAGGAGCTGGGGAATGCGCTCTCTGGGGCTCAGGCCTGCAAAGCCCCATCTCTACGCAGGGCCAAGGGCAGTGCTGGGGCTGCCACGGGATGTCCTCGCCTCTGGGCAGCCCGGAGGCCTATGGCGACGACTGAGCCTGAGCAGGTGCTGTGGGGTCCTGGGTGGGACCCCTCGGTATGAGGTGAGAAGGGCTGGAGTGGCTCTTCTGCCCCCAGGCGTCTTGCCTTGGCTGCCTCTCCCTCCACCTGGCCGGGGGATTGGCTGGATTCGCTCTGAGGCCGAGTTCACACTCAGCGGGCCCTGAGCCCCTGTCCAGGGCTCCCCCTCACTTCCCTGACAGCTTCTCTCTCTCTCTCCTATGCTCCCTCTCTCCCTGCGGCGTCACATCTGCCCTTGGATCCTGCTCCGCGGCGTAACCGAGCCCTGGTGGATGCTGCCACCAGACGCTCTGGCTTGGGGAAAGCTGAAGTTCCACGGGCGTCAGCGTCCACAGGCTGCACAGCCCACTTCTGCCGGAACGTGCTCTCCCGGCTCTGGCTGTGGGGGCTGAGCGATGGCTCTGGCAATGGGGGCTGAGCGATGGCTGTGGCTGTGGGGGCTGAGTGATGGCTCTGGCTATGGGGGCTGAGTGATGGCTCTGGCTATGGGGGCTGCATGATGGGGGCTGAGCGATGGCTCTGGCTATGGGGGCTGAGTGGTGGGGGCTGAGTGATGGCTCTGGCTGTGGGGGCTGAGTGACATTGCGACCTCCCCGCCGCGGCTTTCTGCGGGGGCATCTCTGGCCGGTCACGTGGAAGCCGTGATCCGCGCGCGGGAAGCTTTCCACTTTGTCCCCTCCCTTTTGCCTTTGCGCCCTGAAGCTCCCTGTCCCGTGTCTGGCTCGCGCTGGCCCGGGGGACGTTCTCTGCGTTTCCTCGCGAGCCGAATGGCTGTGCATGAGCACCTCTGGGGAACATTGGCCCGCTGGTTGCAGGCAGGTGAGCTTTTGGCAGGCCGCCCTTTAATCATCTTGATGAAGTTTTTCTCCCACTTAGATTTCTTGGTTTTACAGATTATATCATTTTTGGCCGAGTGTGCGTGGGGTGGGGGCACACAGAGGGGCAGAAAGGCACAATTAACTCACGATGACAACCACAATGTGTACTGAAACTTACGTTTCCTCCCAAGGACAAATATCGACGCGCTGTATGTGACACCAGGCAAATACTCCTTTCTGGAAACCAAATTTCCTTTCTTTTTAACGGTCCCTTCCATTGGTCCCGCCTGCCCCCATGAGTCTTACTCACACCTCAATCACTTCCTACCCGGGCTGTGGATGGTTTTTGTTTCGTGACGGGTCTCAAATGAAGTCTCTAGCCACGGAGAGCCAAACAGACATCCGAAAGATTGATTCTAGGCACCGGGAAACAACACATGAGTCATCCAGTTTGCTCACTTGTGAGACACGGGGAAGGATTAAAACCCACATCACATCTGGGTCCCCAAGGCTTTGTCATCCCAGTGGGTGCCCCGGTCCAAGCCTTGAGTCAGCTTCACCTGCTGCGCACGCCTTCCCTTCCTGGGTAGGCTGCTGAGTGACCGTCTCTAAGCCACCAGCCAGGGAAGACCACCATGGACAGGCCCTTGGGGACAGCGCCTGGGCTGTCCACCTCCCACGAGCTCTAAGGCCCAGCTGCGGGAGCATCCGTGAAGCCACCGCCAAGGACGCCCTAACCTCCGGGCTCCCTAGCCGGAGAGGACCCCGTTTCACTCTGCAGGAGCTACCTGTTTGCTAGCATACCCTGTTTCTCTCCTGTTCCGGAACATCCCCCAGCAGGGGCCCCGCCGTGAGTCTGCTCCCCGCGAGCAGAAGTGCAGAGCAAGAACGCAGTCCACGTCCATCACGCACACGAAGGGCTCTCACCCCGCTGGGCTCGTGGGACCGTCCTGTCCGCCCAGCACTGGGAGCTGACCAAGTGTTGGGTGGTCCCTGGGAAGCACCCCCTCCCCTGTGTCTAGCAGAAAACAAATTGACATGTGGCGTCACTTCCGTTGGGGGCCTTAAGAAGCGGACTTGACCTGTCCAGTCTTCCTTCTACCCCTCAAGCTGGAGAAAGGGCAGGCAAGGGGCGGGGGTTGGTGGAGACGCCAGGAATGATGGAGGCCCCATGGTGGCACGTGGAAGGGAGGCAGTCGCCTGGAGGCCAGGAGGGGGGCCTGGGAGGACAGCCTTGGGCTGCAGCTGTCCAGGGAGGCCAGAGGCTCAGCCTCTTACCTGGGAGGGGCCATTTGTCCAGGCAGCTTTTTGTTGCGCTTCCTCTGCCCTCTGGAGCTGCTTGCTTCCTGCAGAGAGCCCCCACCCCATCCCACCCCAGCTTGGTGTGCCCACCCACCCCTCTGGATACCACCCCTCCCCCGAGGGGCTCATTTCCTGCCAGCGGTGGAGACCAGCCCCCCGGGTCAGCAGTCAGCGGTCAGCGGATCGGAACGGCCAGATCTCTGGGCGAGGGGACTGCTGCCCTTCAGGGAACATCCAGTGGGTGCTACCTGAGCTGTGAGAGGGACTGGGGTCCACTCCCTGGCAGGGGTGATGCGGGGCTACACAGGGGACAAATCTGCACCTTGTCTCCACAAACGGCCGGGCTCCTCCGCGCAGGCGCAGGAGGATGAGCGCCAGCCCCCAGGACAGCCGTGAAAGGAGAGGACCCCCGAAGCACCTGGCCAGGGCGAGGGCAGCCTGGCCCCTGCCTCCATGCTTTCTAGGATGAAACTCGGGCACAGAACCGGCTGCAAGTCACCTGAGAAAGAGGAAAAGGGAGAACCAAAACAGCCAAGGCCTGGCACTTCCGGCTCCGGCTGTCCCCACGTTGGTGAGCAGCCCAGGGAGCTGGGCCAGGCAGGCTGGTGGTCAGGATGTCACCCCAGGCCCGTTGTGACCACAGCCCCCGAGGGGCACAGGTGGTGCTCAGAGGCTGCAGGACCCCTCCTGCCACCCCTAGGGCCCACCCCATGGAAGGAGGGAAGCAGTTCTGGGACCGGCACGGCCACCTTCCACCCATCTCTGTCCTGCCTGCGATGTGTTGATGCAGGCACCGTCCAGGGCTGCCTGCTGGGAGGCCCATGGTCACTTCTGCAGCCAGCCAGGGGACACGAGTCCCTCTCCCCGGACTGGCTCCCCATCTCCTGTTCCCTGGGCAGCTGACCCGCCTGTCGCAGGCAGTGCCCTTCCAGGACCCAGGTATGGAAGCCGCTTGCCACGGGTCAGCTTTTCAAGGCTCTGGGCTTTGTCGAAATCCTTCCTGGCCCCCCTGTTCCTGGGAGGGCCAGGGTCCAGCAGCAGCCCCCTCTTCCCTTGCACTCAGCAGCTCTGCAAGCAGGCGGCCCTTGCCAAGAGGACGGGCCTGGACCTCACTGGGCCAGGACCTCAGCGCTCCCAGGCCAGCGTCTCCTGGAGCAACGAGCCAGATTCTCTTTCAGACTTGTGTCAAACCATAGCCATTCTGGGGTGTGCGTGGAGGAAACGCTTCCTGTCCCTCCTTCCTGCGACACACCCACTGTCGCTAGCACCACAGCACCTCCATCCCCGGTGCACACCCCAGCCAGGCCCTTCCAATGGAAAGGAGCAGTTCCTGGCCTCACAAGGGAAGTGGGAGAAAAGCATGGGAGGTGACTGCTCTGTATGGCAGGAGCGGGGGCCGATGGGGATGTTGAAGTAGAATCTGGACACGCACACACCCCCCAGAGCCCCTCTCCCATCTAGGGCAGCCATTGGAGAAGTCTCACCCACAGCAGGGTCCCTAGGAGACCGACCCCTGCCCACCCCGATGGCCTGCAAGTGACGTGAGCACGCAGGGAAGACTGCTGGTGCACCTGCACCCCAGGATGAAGTCGGATCTGGAGTTGGGATGGAGAATGCCAGTTGCCCCTGAAATCGTAGCCCCAACCTTTCACTGAAGCATCCTTTCGTGTGGGAGGCCCAGATGCTAGCAAGCGTCGAGGACTCCTGGTTACACGTGCTGCAAAGCCAGCAGCCTTCAGAGTTTTGACAAAGGCAAAATTTTCAGGCGATGCCCAGGTAGCTCAAGGCCACTGACTGCTTCGTCACTGAATGCTAAGGAAGCAGAAAGTCGCCCTGTGGCAGGGACTGGCCCTTGAGAGAGCAGACACACTGCTGGGGTATCCCAGTATCCCAAAGCTCCAGGCCTGCTCCCCACCCCTGGGAGGCACCGGGCAGCCGCATCCAGTCAGGGGTAAGATTTGCAACCTGGACACATCTCTACGACTTCATATGCAACATTTGGCTATGCACCTCACTTTCTCAATTAGCAAACGACACAGAGAGGAGATTCCAACAGGACAGGCCATGGGGTTCATGAAGGCAGCTGAGATGAGGGTCCCCTGGGACAAATGTAGCTCCCCCCGCCACCTCCCAGCCCACCGGCCAGTCTTTCCTTCCTTCTCTGTCACTACGATCACTGTGCACAGACTGTGTCGTTAGGCGTGGCCTGGGCAACAGTGTTGCCATGGTCTCGTCACCTAACGTCATAACACAGTGGTCACCATTGTCTTAAGGAATTTGTGTTAGGCGCCACAGGCTGGGTGAATGAGACCCTTCCCATTTGTGAAGCTCACAGTCTTGGGAAGCAGGGTCCCCTAAGCAGTTGACACAGGGAATAAGCCCCCTCAGGTAGCCTTGGGGTGGTCTTGAAAAGGCCTTCTGGAGGGTGGGTTTCAACCAGCAGAAGCACAGGTCTGAGATGGGGTAGGGGCCCAGGCTGTGGAGCAGCAGGTGCAGGGATGGTGAAGGGAGAGAGAGAATAGTGTGGGGTGGGGGGTGGGGGTGGGCACAGCCAAGAACCAAGGGCAGGCCCGCAGGGCAGTGTCTGAAAGCAATGTGCACTTCACCCGGGTCGTGCACCCAGGTTGTGCACCCAGCGTGAACAGAGTGGGTGGGCTTCTGAATGTGATTCCAACCAGCTACGAGCTGGCTCAGTGATGTCAACATGGAGGACTGGAGGACGCTAAACACACGACGTCAGGAGAGACGGAAGGTCAGTTATGCACGCAGCAGGGGTGTGAGAGAGTCCCATGGTGGGGCGTGCACAGTGCAGGCGTAGGAGAGGGGGTTGCACACAGCGTCTCTGCACTGGGGACACTTCTGACAACAATGCTGCCCAGAACAAAGTAAACCTCGGGGTGGCAGTTTGGGGCTAGCAGTTAAGATGCTGGTTGGGAGGCCCGCGATCCATATTGGAATGATTGGGTTCAGGTTCCGGTTCTGCTGCAGATTCCAGCTTCCTACAGTTGTCTATCCTGGGAGGCAGCAGGTGATGGCCTGAGTAGTTGGATCCCTGACACCCACATGGGAAACCAGACTGGTTTCCTCTCTCTCTCTCTCTCTGCCCCCTCAAATAAATAAATGAAATGAAAATTTTTAAAAACTCTCAAGACTCACTTAATGTTAAAAAAACACGGCCAGCGCCGCGGCTCAATAGGCTAATCGTCCACCCAGTGGCGCCGGCACACCGGGTTCTAGTCCCAGTCAGGGTGCTGGATTCTGTCCCGGTTGCCCCTCTTCCAGGCCAGCTCTCTGCTGTGGCCCAGGAAGGCAGTGGAGGATGGCCCAAGTGCTTGGGCCCTGCACCCCATGGGAGACCAGGAGAAGCACCTGGCTCCTGCCTTCGGATCAGCGCGGTGTGCCGGCCGCAGCGCACCAGCCGTGGCAGCCATTGGAGGGTGAACCAAGGGCAGAGGAAGACCTTTGTCTCTGTCTCTCTCTCTCACTATCCACTCTGCCTCTCAAAACAAACAAACAAACAAACAAAAACAAAACAAAACAAAAAAACAAAAAACACAACACAAGGGCCGGCGCCGTGGCTCACTTGGTTAATCCTCCGCCTGCAGCGCTGGCATCCCATATGGGCGCCAGGTTCTAGCCCCGATTGTCCCTCTTCTAGTTCAGCTCTCTGCTGTGGCCCAGGAGGGCAGTGGAGGATGGCCCAAGTGCTTGGGCCCTGCCCCCGCATGGGAGACCAGGAAGAAGTAAGTATGTGGCTCCTGGCTTTGGATCGGCGCAGCTCCGGCCGTAGCGGCCATTTGGGGAGTGAACCAATGGAAGGAAGACCTTTCTCTCTCTCTCTCTCTCTCTCTCTCTCTCTCACTATCTATATCTCTACCTGTCAAATAAAAAAATAAGCATTTGAGGTGATGGATATGTTAATTAGCTTGATTGAATTATCTACAATGCCAAAAGTAGAAATGTAAAAAAAAGGAAAACATAGTCCAGACTTGGGTTCCCTACGTGGGATGTGGGGGTGCAAGGGGCAGCTGTGTTCTTTCCGAGATGGGTGCGGGGGCCAGGCTGCACAAGCTTTCCACCCCGTCTGCAGCAGGGGCCGCCCCCAGCCCCGCACAGGAGCCCAAAGCTGTCGCACCCAACTCCACAGGATCAGAAGCTCACACTGGATTTCCTGCTTTGCACTTTATTCATTCTTAATTAACTTGTAAAATTTTTTTGCGAGGCAGAGACAGATGACTGAGAGTGCTCCCGTCTGCTGGTTCACTCCTCAAATGCCCACAATGGCCAGGGCTGGGCTGGGCCAGGTCTCTCACGTGAGTGGCAGGAACCCAACTACACTGACTCCCAGAGTCTGTAGGAAACTGGAGTCGGGAGCCAGGGTCTGGGATTGAACTCAGGTTCATGTGGGATGCAGGCATCCCTCCTGCAAAGCTAAACACTCACTGCTGCCCGCGTTTTAACGTTTCTGCAATCACATCGCCTCTTCAAATGGATGTATGTGCACAGTCTTCCAAAAGTCCGTGGCGAGTGTGTATTATGAAAAACTATGCATGGATTTCAAACTTTTTGCACCAAAGTAAACTTTCCTTTTTATTGCAAGTCCCGCGGCCTTTCTGTAGTACCCTCTTGTATCCAAGGTGGTAGCATTTTTCTCTCCTGAAAGAAGCTGATGATGCATCTTCCAATCATTGTCCCATCCAGCCTTAGACTCGAGGACACTCAGTGTCCACCACTACAGGGACAGTGACCCATATGAAAAAGCAAACAACCAAGACACTTCGGCTTTTTTTTTTTAATTTCTGTATCCAAATGGATTTTGCTTTCTGCAGATGTGCACAAATATCCACTACCAAATTCCGAACTCTATTGGGTAACTTCTCTCTCTCTCTTTTTTTTTTATTTGACAGGTAGAGTTATAGACATTGAGAAAAACAGAGAGAAAGGTCTTCCTTCCATTGGTTCACTCCCTTAATGGCCACTACGGCCAGTGCGCTGTGGCCAGGGCACCGCACTGATCTGAAGCCAGGAGCCGGGTGCTTCCTCCCGGTCTCCCATGCGGGTGCAGGGACCCAAGCACTTGGGCCATCCTCCACTGCCTTCTCGGGCCACAGCAGAGAGCTGGACTGGAAGAGGAGCAACCGGGACTAGTACTCGGCACCCCAACAGGGACTAGAACCCGGGGGGCCAGTGCCACAGGCAGAGGATTAGCCAATTGAGCCACGGCAGGCACCGGCCTGGGTAACTTCTCTTAAAAAGAAAAAAAATTGATGAGTATCTTGATGAAGTCGGGAATTCGAGTCAGAAGGGTCTTGGGGTACTTTCACCTCCATCTGTCAGAGTGTGGAGTGTATAGGGGCAGAGCCCGCACTTCGGCTGACTGCCTTGTACAGCCCACTGGGTGTCGGTTGTGGGCTCCTGTCGCACCGCCCTCTTAGTCATGGTCACAGAAGCCTGCGACCCCTGAGGGGCTGTAGAAACTGTCAGGATGGGGAGGGGGCTTCCAGGTCACCATGCGTCATGCAGGACCTGAACGGGGTGCATCTAGTCCCTCAGACCCCCCTCCCAGGATTCCCAGAGGGGGGCATGGTGCCTGTGGTCCTTTCGCCGAGATGCCAATCAGCCTTCCTGAAATTCTTCCCAGCGGAGATCGGCATGCAGACGTCGCCTCCGGGCTGTGTCCGGGAGGAGGCGCTGAGGGCGGCCAAGCTCTGCCCCCAGCTCTGGGCTGGGAACCGTTCCTGCACATCCTGGTGCTGGCGGAGCTGCTGTCTCTCCGGAGACTTCCGGCCACTCCAGCAGTGTGGCCCGGCTGGCAGCTCTCAGGAAGCCTTGCAGGGGTTCCCCTCACTGTGGGAACTCAGGCGTGGGTTCACAGGGGTGGGCTTCAGCGCCAGAGCCTAGCCCAGGCCTACAGGAAAGATCCTGAACATCCTATTAGCAAGGCTGGGGCTAGGTGGACAGGGCGCTGGCCTCAGTGCTCCTTGGCAATGGTGTGCACGTCTCAGTGTGCGCCATCTTCGTGCCTGAAGAGTGAGGCAGGTGACTCCTGTCCCCATAGCCTGTCCTTGCACCCGCGATGAGCACCCCGGGGCGGCCCTGTGTGCACCTCCCACGTGGCCGAGCTCCTGGGTGCCACATCCCTGCAGTCTGAACCTGTCTCAGCCCTGGGTCACAGGAACTGGTGTGTCTCGGGGGCAGAGGGGTTGGAAGCAGACAGTGCGGAAACCGGATGCTGCTTTGCAGTCACCGTGCGGTTTCTCAGGTCAGGGGACCCGGCGGCCTTGGCTGGCTGGGGCAGCTTGGATTAGACCTGGGAGCTGGGCTGGCCCTTCCCTGCACGGGCTGACCAGGACCCAACTCCCCTGGCCACGCGGGGGAGTGGACCAGGAGCCTCCAAAGAATCCACAGTGGAATCTGCCACAAAGCCCACCCCCGGGCCCATGTACAGGGGCCACGGTGGGGTCAGGAGAGAAGACGAGGCGGGCTGGGGCCCATGGAGGAGCCGCGGGACGCGGGCCACCTCCACTTCTGCCCTGCTGCGTGGCTCTGAACAAGCCAGCCCGCTCCTCGGCGCCTCAGCGGCCTCATCTTTACCGGGAGGTGCTGGGGCGCCCACCACACGGGGTCACGGCGTGGGCTGACACAAAGCGCATCCAGCGAGCACACGCGCGAGCACGCGCACGCATGCGCACACACCGCGCTAGCGTCCCAGGCTCCAAAAGTCGGTTTTCATTGCTAATACAGGCAGAGGGCCAAAGAGCCATCTCGTCCACATGAGGGGATGGCGGCCCGAGGCCGAGGAGGGCTCAGGCCTGCCCCTTAGAGGAAGGAAACAGCTTCGGAATGGCGGCTTGGGTAGGAGGGGTCACGGGGACCCCAGTCCTGCACTGGCCACCCACTTTTCCGTGCGGGGTGTGTGCGCGCGTGTGTTTCAGCACGCACGTTCTGAGTCACAACGCGTCCAATCTAAGGGACTTTTCAAGTGACTCTGGAGCTGCAGCGGAGGGCGATCAGCTCAGGCCGTCTGCTTACTTTGTTTTTCAGTCCTTGGCCTCAGGGGTGAAATGTGGGATGAGACAGGAGGGCAAAGGGGAACAAACCCTCTCCGTGGTGCAGGGGAACGAAGAACAAGATCCCGCGTCCAAGCAGGGCCACGCGGGCGCGGCCAGGCCTTGGAGAGGCAAGCCGGGGAGATGCTGTCAAATGGATGTGTGTGCACATACATCCAAACAGCAGCCTGTTCCTGGACCGGACCAGGCCTCTCCCGGCCTCTGGGAGGGCCAGATGTTTTCCTCATTAGGGCGCTCCTAGGATAGACATGAGTCTTGGCTGTTTAAAGCTTGAGTGGATTACTGACGACTCTGCAAGGCCTGGAGCTGTCTACTCCCCCTTGCCTTCAGAGATGCAATTCTTAGCATGCTCCCTCTAAGTCGTGCCTGCCATGAGTGCTTGCCCTGGACCCTGCCCTGCCTTGGTGTCGGGCTAACCTCCGGTTCACAAGAAATACCGAAGGCTGAGGAACACGTTAAATGGCCCCAGAGGAAAAAAAATCACCAAATCCAGAATGCTGGACATTGTCCAAGCCAATTCTTGTCAACTATTCAGTCAATCTCAGGAGAGTTAAAAACCAAAAAAAGTAGGGTGTACAGTTCTGGGAAATGAGAGGTGAAAGGGACACGAACAAATGCAACGTGTGACCGAGATTAGATCCTGGTGTTTTGAAAGTAGCATCCAAGCACTTAGAACGTGAGGCTGGCATTGTGGCACAGTGGCTAAGCCACTGCCTGAGATGCTGGGATCAGAAAGCTGGTTCAGGTCCTGGCTGCTCTGCTTCCAATCCAGCTCTCTGGCATGTGTCTGGCAAGAAAATGGCCCAAGTGCTTGGGCCCCACTACCTATGGTGACAGAGGAGGATACAGTTCCCGGCTCCTTGCTCTGGTCTGGCCCACGCATGGCTCTTGCAGTCATTTGGGAAGTAAACCAGCAGATGGAAGATTCTCTCTCTCTCCCTCCCTCCCTCCCTCTCTCCCTCTCACTCTTGGTCACTCTGCTTTTCAAATAAAGAAATAAATATTAAAAAAAAAGAAAGAAAGCTACAACAGACACTCTGGTGGCAGGCAACTGGGGAATTTTGCAAACGAACTGTGTATCAGATGAGGTTGTGGGATTACCACTATTTCCTTAGGGATGATATTGGTATTTTGCGTACATTGCAAAATGCCTTTATTCCTGGAAGCAGGGTGAATCATAATGTCTGTAACTTATCTTCAAATGGCAAAGAAAAAAAGATACACGTGTCCAGGTACTCGTAGAAAGTGATGGTGTTCAAATCTTCACAACTGGCTGGGTGTCGTGGTGCGCTGGGTTAAACTGCTGCAGAGTGCCTGGGATGGAGCCCGCCGCGGCCTCCAGCCCCACCTCCTGCTAATGTGTACCCTAGGAGGCAGCAGGTAATGATTCAAGTGCTTAGGTCCCTGTCACCCACTTGGGAGATGGAGATGGAATCCCAGGCTCCTGGGTTCAGCCTGGTCTGGCCCAGGCATTTGGGGAGTGAACCAGTGGATGGAAGATTTTCTCCCTCCCTCCCTCTCTGACATTCTGCCTTTCAAATATCTTTTTTATCTTTTATCTTTTGCCACTGTGTATTTTTTTCACTGATCACATTTAAAATAAATAAAAAGGGTTTCCCAAAAAGAAGCATCCAGAAGGCATTAGCTGCTGCTCGGACTCTGGCACTCGTATCAGAGTGCCTGGTTCAGGGCCAGCTACTCTGCGTCTGAAAGGACTCTCTGCTCCTGTGCACCCTGGAGGCAGCACATGGCTCAGGTACCTGGGTTCCTGGCTCCTGGCTTTGGCCAGGCCCAGCCAGTGGATGGAAAACCAGTTCTCTCTCTCTCTCTCTGAACAACGCCGTTGGCCAGGCTCCCCGACACCCCCTGGGGCTCGCCCCTGTCCAAGATGCACTTTTGTATAGCAGGCAATGGAGTCTAATGCGTTATCTCAGAAACAAGGACGCAGGTGTAAAAATAGGAAATAAACAGGGCCCTGCACCCTGTCGGCACCGCTGACCCAAGTCGCCAGGGTCCCCTTGCTGGGACAGCCGCCGACCGGACACGCTGGCTGGTCGACCCAGGCGGGCTCTGCTCCCTGTTCGCTGGGAAGGGTGAGGTTGGCCTCCGGTTCCCCACTCCCCCTCAGCGGACCTGCTTCCCACGGGGACTACGCAACACCTGGGCACAAAGGCACCCTGTGTGGATTTTATAGGAATGTTTGAAAACTTCCCAAGGCCTGTGCTCCCTGGCTTCTTTGAGCTGTGCTGGCCCGAGGCGCCCGGCCCCCACTCCCCCGGGGACAGCTGCACACAGGAGTTGGCAGGCAGGAGGCCGGCAGGAGCCGGCCAAGGACCAGGGCACTGTGACCCCTGGGGCCGAACGGGAGAATCAGGTGACTTAGCCTCCTCAAAGGCCCTGTAATTTTCAGTTGACTCAATAGGGGGAAAATCAATACGTGAATCACCTTTCAAGTATTTAATTTAATTAGACAGGGAAAATGAGGCTTCTTTAACATTCTTCCTTGGTATTAACCTGGGCCACAAAGCTCCCTGGAGTAATTGGGAAGAGGGGAAGAGGGGAAGAACGATTATGGGGGCTTAAGCTCATTTACCGCAGCTGCTGCACTCGCACAACGGGAGCCGCTGGGCTGACCCCTCTGCCAGCGCGGCCCCGGGGCCCCGGAGCACGGATTCCAGCCTTTTCATAACGGCCCCCAGGAAGCCATGGAGGTGGCTGGGTGGCTGGGTGGCTGGGGAGGGGCTCACAGCCAGGGCGTCTGCTGTTGTCCCCTCTGGCCTCTCTGCAAGGCAAGGCCAAGGCATGGGGTAGGTCATGGAGCCCTTGGTTCGGTCTGGGGCAAAGGACCTGCGCGGAGCCGGGGCCTGGGTGCCCTGCGCGGCCACACTTAGCAGCAGGCGGGGGCTGCCCAAGTCACCCACGTTCTTCGCACTCCAGGGCAAACCAGAAAGGAAGCGGGCTGCTCGGCGGCCCTCCACCTGGGGCTCTCCCATCGCCTCCCCGTCTTTCCATGCAGCTGTGTTTTTGTTTCTCTCCTCTCTCTACACATGTGCACACGTGTGGAAGGCAGATTCCAGGGCCCGTGCCCCCTCCAGCCCTGCCTGCGGTGCCCTGGATCCACCCCAGGGAAAGCCAGGACCCTCCCCTCGTTAGCAGCCTGCGGAGCCTTCCTCGGCATCAACTCCAACACGCGAGACTCCAAGGAAGGAGTGGATGTTTACCATGTGCCACTCTCTGTGCAGGAATTAAAAACCCAGGGACCAGTGGACCCAGCCCACAAAACACTTACAATCAAAGGCATGAGGACACAATTTTTCCATCTTGTTTTTGGGAGAGAGATTAAAAGGAAAACTCGGAAAACAGTGACAGTGGCAGATGTGGACTCACTTCCAAAGCCCTCTGTCCCAGGCCGGCGCCGCGGCTCACTAGGCTAATCCTCCGCCTTGCGGCGCCGGCACACCGGGTTCTAGTCCTGGTTGGGGCGCCGGATTCTGTCCCGGTTGCCCCTCTTCCAGGCCAGCTCTCTGCTGTGGCCCGGGAGTGCAGTGGAGGATGGCCCAAGTGCTTGGGCCCTGCACCCCATGGGAGACCAGGAGAAGCACCTGGCTCCTGCCATCAGATCAGCGCGGTGCGCTGGCTACAGCGCGCTGGCCGCGGCGGCCATTGGAGGGTGAACCAACGGCGAAGGAAGACCTTTCTCGCTGTCTCTCTCTCTCACTGTCCACTCTGCCTGTCCAAAAAAAAAAAAAAAAAAAAAGCCCTCTGTCCCTCCCGATCCCAGACAGACAAGTGTACCCAACATTCCCGCAGGCCAGGGGTGGCGGTCCTGCCCCTGCAGGCTGGGGATCCGGCTGTGTTTCCCTTTAGAAAGGCAATGCATTAGGGGAGTTAGGAAAGACCGGGGTTGGAGGACGGGACCTTGGGAATCCTCGCAAGGATTCACGGCTTCGTTCAAAGCGCTTTGCTAAGCACCTTTTCCCAGTGAAGGATTTCTCTCTGCCATCTCCCTCACGTCTGGGCACTCCGAGGTCAGGAGGTGGCCACAAAACCACCAGGGGTGGGACCGGCTTCCAGCAGCCAACTGCCCAGACCCACCTGCGGCCCCAGGCCCTGGGGTGTGTGGAGCAGCCCAGCGCACTTGGAGGATGGGCTTTGCAATTCTCTTCCCTTCAGAGAACACACTCATTGTGGCTGCTTTCCTCTTGTAAAACGAGGACCTGATTCTTCACCTTAGCAGGTGGATTCCATGCAGAGGTCACCGGTGCCAGTGGTCCTCAGCGTGGCTTCACAGAACGGCGGTGGCAGCAGCAGCAGCACCTGATGCTGGGCAGCCCACCTGCCAGTGGCTCTGTTCCCTACAGCAGCAGACACCCGCTTCGCCCCTACACGGCCCAGGCTGCCGCCAGGGGCTGTGCTGCCGTGGTGCCGACCGCCCCGAGGCTCTGGCTGCAGCCAGCTGGACGTGATGAGGCGTTTTCTGTGCTTTGATCTCAGGGCCAAGCCGCCAGCAGCCTGCCCCCCTGGGCAGTACCATGGTGCGTGCCAGCCAAGGCACAAGGAGCCAGGGCACTCCCCAAGCCCCACCACCACCCCAGCAGGCTATGTTTGGCACACCTACGATTTACGAGCTTCTAAACTAGGCTGAAGAACAGTAACAGCCGGAAAACAGAACTAGAGGCTACTGGTTTTGTCTGTGCCCAACTTAAATTAAGTTGCTGCAAAAGATAATTGGAGACATAAAGGTTCTAGCGTGGAGTCAGCTTGCGCGGTGCAGGAGGGACGGGCAGCACTGGCTGAGTCAGCACACACAGGGGTGCCCGAGGCTGGGGCCTGGCCCAAGCAGGCTCCTTGTGATGGGACAGTCACTGCGCCTGTCCCGCCCGGCTCACGGGCCAGCGGGCTGGTGGGTGGTTTCCGTAGCATCTCATGGCGCCTGCGATTTCGCTCTCTCTTCTTCTCATTTGATTGTTTTCTTTTTGCCGGGGAAGAGTCCAGATACTCTAATGCAGAGGTTCTCAGTGTGGTCCTCTTCAGCCCCCAGGCACCTGTTAGAAATGTAGATTTAAAAAAAAAAGATTTATTTATTTGAAAGGCAGAGTGGGGGAGGAGAGGAGAGAGAGAGAGAGAGAGAGAGAGAGGAAGAGAAATTTTTCACCTGCTGGTTCAGGGGCCAAGGATGGGTCTCCCACGTGGGTGGCAGGCACCCAAGCACTCTGGCCATCCTCTACTGCTTTCCCAGGCGCATTAGCAGGGAGCGGGTGGGAAGTGGAGCAGCCGGGACTTGAAGCAGTGTTCACATGGGATGCCGGCACTGCGGGTTCTTAACCCGCCCCTGCCTACCTCCCCAAGCCACACCGGTTACATCAGGAACATCTAAGAGCCAGGACCAGCATCATCTGCCAAGCCCCTTGGGGGACTCTGAGGCTGCAGTTAACACACACGTTGTATACAAGATACATATTACATACAAGCTACATATCACACACAAGATACATAGTGCATACAAGACACACGTTACATGCTACATACAAGACACATGTTACATACAAGACAATACTATGTACAAGACACACTGCACACAACATACATATTACATACAAGACACACTACATGCAACACACATTACATATTACATACAGGATATACACTACACACAACACACGAGATACATAGTACATACAAGACAATGCTACATACAAGACACATGTTACATACAAGACAATACTATATACAAGACACACTGCACACAACACACATATTACACACAAGATACACACTACATACAACACACAAGATACAAAGTACGTACAGGCTACATGCTACATACAAGATACACATACACTGATGTGGAGACATGTATACACACGCCATTTTGAATTTGGAAAGTGAAGTCCTTGGCCATATACAGACACACACACACACACACACCCATCTCTACCCACCCAGCCCTGCTTCTTTCCTGGGCTCCCCACCACCCCAGCTCTCAAAGTCCACAGGAGGGCAAGGCAGCCTCACTGCCATCGCGGAGGAGCTCCCCAGGACACAGCGATCCTGCTCCGGGAAGAACTCAAGGGTGGGTGGAGCCTGCCAGCGACCAGGAAAGACTGCCCCCTGCAGAAGCCAGCGCGGGCTCTGTGTGGGTGAGGGCGACACGGACCCCTCGGGGTCCTTCCATGCACTCAGGCGAGGGTTCTCGACCAAGCAGCTGTTTTACTATTGCCCTTTAAAACAGAAGGTGATGAAAGCATTTTTTAATTAAAAAAATTATTAAACGGAGTAGGAAGTAATGGTATCAGTTAATCTCAGGGTAGGATTTTTTTTTTGAACCCCCTAATAACTTCCTAAACATGAAGCGTTTCCGCGAAGCCAGCCGACGTTAATTACAGGCTTCGTGAGTGTTTCTACAGAATTCTCAAAGGCATCATCAGGACCCTTGTATAATGTGGGGTTTAGATGTCCCACGCCGAGCCCTGCACCAGCCCTTTTATCTTCTTGCCTAAAGGTGTGCACGGGAGGATGCAGCGCGGACTTAAACGCCCTGGGGAGCCAGCCTGGCTCACGGATGTGGCAACGGGTGCAAGGCTGCGAACTCGGCTGCCAGCGCCCCCGCCCTGGCCCTGGGCCATGGGGCCACCGCAGGGCCCATGCTGGTTCTTCAGTGGCCTCCCGGGGAGTCCTTCCCGGCAGGCACACACACTCACGGGCACTAACACGGAGGCTCGTCATCGGAGACTTGCCAGCACCACGGCTCCCCCCCCCCCCCCCCCCCCGCCTCCGGAGCCTGCTGTGCAGAGAGCTGGGCTGGGCGTGGCCCTTAGGCAGCCTGCAGGGAGTCAGGGCAACGGGCAGACAGCACCAGCACGGCGGGCTGCAGGCTGACAGCAGCAAAGAGCCTCCAGCCTGGTAGGTGCCGGTACCAGCGGGGACGCCGCTGCCAGTCCTCTCACGTCTTTCTCCCACTCAACTGCGGCACTGGGCTCCCTGGACCCCTTCAGACCTTGGCAGTGAAGACTGGACCCCTGCAGGAACGGGAAGCTGGGCGAGAACGTGGGGAACACGGGGCCCGGGAACAAGCGCACGGTCGGGACCACAGATGCTCTTCCTGGGGCCGGTCACCCAGCCCTGAGGTCAGCACAAACCCTTACAAAGAGCACGGCCGCGGGGACTCGCTCGCAGGGCGAGTGTGGGAGCCCAGGGAAGAGAGCGATGCCCGCTCAGACGCTGAGGGCGGCCTGGCTGGTGAGAAAGAGGGCGGAGAGGGCGCGGGAGCCAGGAGGACCCCTCCCCCACCTCTCCATCTGCGGAAGGAAGCCATCAGATCTTTGCCTGGCAAGCTGCTGGGGACAACCAGCAGGGCAGACACAAAGTGGCTGAGCCAAGAGGGTCCTCGGACCCAGGCCCAGGGCCACACCCACTGCCTTGCTGGTGGAACATCAGCTGGCCGCCGGTGAGCCCGGCTCTAGGGGCTGGGCCACGGAGCCCAAGGCCGCCTCCTTGCTTCCAGGGCGTCGGGTGAGGTAGGTGGAGACAGACTGTCCCCCGCGAGGACACAGCCAGGGCCTCCACCCTCCCAGCTGGAGCAGGGCTGCCCTGCAGAAGCTGGTCCAAGCGGGAGCCCTAGCTGCAGGCCCGGGGACAGCTCCGTGTCCGGCAGGACGGGCCACCCCTCGCACGGCTCTCCCCAGCTCGGAAGCAGCGGGGAACTCTGGTGCCGGCCCCACGCGGGCCACCGCCGCGTCTCCTCACCCTCGCATACCTCCTTCCAGGTTTGCTCACCAAGTCACTCTAACCCACAGGACCTCAGCGCACGCCGAAGCCTCCTAGCTACACACAACCACAGGCGGGCCTCCAGGAAGAGGAGCCATGGGCTCAGCCCCGCCTCCACTTTCCCCCCAAC
This sequence comes from Oryctolagus cuniculus, assembly GCF_051225735.1. Classification (NCBI taxonomy): domain Eukaryota; kingdom Metazoa; phylum Chordata; class Mammalia; order Lagomorpha; family Leporidae; genus Oryctolagus; species Oryctolagus cuniculus. The sequence goes on along the minus strand of NC_142878.1, from coordinate 9,989,897 downwards.
ACTCCGGCCAGAACCCATGGCTGTTCCTCTCCAGCTTGAATTCTCTCACAAGCCCTTGGGGAGACTGGTGACAGCTGTCTGTCATGTGCATGACACAGGACACGTGTTGTGCCCCGAGGCCGCCTCACGGGCAGCAGGAGCAATGCACAGTGGCCTCACGGGCTCCTGGTCAGGCTGTTGCAGCTGCGGGCTCTGCCTGTCTCCCTTGCAGTCTCCAGCGGTACCTGGAGTCTGGCCTTGGACTGCAGCCCCTGTCCTGTGCCCCCTCATCCCTAGGCGAGGTGTGGTGCGGCACAGGAAGTTCATGACCCAGCAGACTAAGTACGGGGAGGCGTCCCCAAGTTCATCGGCACGTGGGATTAGATGATGTTGTGAATTTGCTGTGACCTCTTTGAAGCTCACTCTTAAGTTCAAGCTAACAGTACTTTCTGGAATACAGCATCACTTCCTTATTTTTTTTTAACAATTCAGGGGAATATTCTGTACACTTTTTTTAAAAAAATTATTTATTTCAAAGGCAGAGTGATAGAGAGAGGGAGAGAGAGATGTTTCATCCACTGGTTCCCTCCCCAAATGGCTGCAAACAGCCAGGGCTGGACAGGCCAACGCCGAGAGCCAAGAACTCCATCTGGGTCTCCCACATGGGTGGCAGGAGGCCCAAGTACTTGGGGCATCTTCCATTGCTTTCGCAGGCTCACTAGCAGGAGGTGGATCTGAAGGGGAGCAGTTGGGACTTGACCCCACCCTCCGGCATCCCGAGCAGCAGCCTGGCCCGCTACACCACAAGGCCGGGCCCATTTCCCGAGTTTTAGGGGCTGATGTATTAAGGACAACTCTACTGGACATTCTTTAGGTCAGCAACCACACTCAGACAAGCCATGGAAGCTGACACTTTCTACCTGCTGGGCGGTGAGCTCAAGGCCCAGCACACTGGAGAGATGAGTTTATCAGCCTCTTCCACGAACTTCAGCAGAGACCTCCAAGGAAAAGCCAATTTTCAAGTGTATCCAGCAACCAAACAGTTGCTAGTCAAGTCTCCCTATCCTCCCAGGTCTCTTTAAAACGTCCAATGGAGCGAGCATTTTATAAACGCGAAGGGTCATAGAAAAACGATGAAGGGTGCTCGTCTGACAACCTGTGACAAAGGCTTACAGAGAGAGTGAGGTGTGCACGCCGTGGGCACTTCTGTGCGGGCTCAGGTTGTCATCGACCCGTCCCGCAGTCGTGCAGAGCAGAATGAAGCGCAGTGGGGCCGGAAGAAATTCCTAGTGTCGCACTCACACAGTAGCCAAAGGGCACCCATGATCCAGGGTCTCTCCCAGGACCCAAGCTGGGTCGTGGGCTATTCAGACACGCGTGGTGGCAGGGAAGACGGCCTCTCGCAGCACGTCCCGGAGGATATCACGGGCAGTCATGAATGCGTGCGCTCTGCGGCCAGGAAGCGCGCAGAAGACCGCGGGCCCTGCCAGCTCTTGCCAAAAGGCGTCACAGCCTATTACTGATGGCTCAACAGTGGGGTGGTTCCTGTGGCTGGCGCAACACGGAAGGGTGCCACGGCAGTCACACTCACCAGGGAGGGCTGGAGATCTGTTACTAGGTTAAGGGGGCCTGGCTTCCACACCCTGCACCGCCAGGAGTGAAACCCACAAAGCTACCGAATCGCTTCCACTCGCAACTGCTCGGCTTTCCCTCCTGGACAAGGAAGGGCTTGGATTAACTCACTTAAACTGCTAGTGTCCACTCTGGGGAAGGCACGGTGCCAGTCAGGCACAAGAGCAGAGCTGGCTCGAGAAAGCAAGGCCAAGCTAGGGCAGGGCCTTCCTGCTACGTAAAACGATGCCATCCACGCAGAGAAAGGGGCTGCTGGGGTGGTGCCAGGCGGGGCTCCCTCTTAGTCTCCAGCGGCCCTGAGAACGGTGTTGTGTCCAAGCACAGCTGTCACCCAGAGTCACTCAGGGGAGCCCGGCCTCCCTGCAGGAAGCCCCCTCCTCCTCGTGTTGTGGGAGCCCAAGGAGTCTCCTGACACAATTCCCTGATGCAGGGTAGCAGTGTCCAAAGTTCTCTCTACAATCTCGCCATGCCAGTGCCCACCGGGAGTGGGCCTAGGCTAGGGTGCACCACCTGGTGACTATGGTGGAGTAGGGGTGGGCACGGGGAGGTGCTGGCGGAGGGAAGAAACAGTAGCGACAACACTGCAGGAATCAGGAGCACTACACTTACCTGAGATTTGGAGCTAGGAACGCAGGCGCTGTCATCTACCTGGGCCTGGTCTTGGAGGCTGTCATCTACCTGGGCCGGTCTCAGGCTAAGGCCGGTGCCAGGTGTAGCCAATGGCCTGGGGAGTGTGTTCTTCCAGCAGCCACTGTTTGAGTCGGGCAGGCGTGGCCCAGGGCCTGTCCTTGGGTAGCTCGGCAAGAGATTTCTGAAGACCACCAGCCATAAACCAGGGAGAAGTGCAAGCTGGCCTCCGTGGCATGACCTCAGTGGGCAGCGGCTGTAGCCCAGAGGTAGCTCCTAGGCCTCCACTGCACTTCCACCCAGGTCAGGGGGCAAAAGCCAAGCAATACAGAAACCCCAACACTGACCCCAAAAGCAACCTGAGGAGTGCGAGTCTGTACCTCGGAGGGGCAGGGGACCCACACTGGGGGGCACCCGGACGTCCTCTGGACAAATCTTCACTGGTGTGGACAGTACACCCCGGCCCTCTGTGTGCTTTTCTAAGTGGAGGCCTGACCCACACCAGAGTCTGCTGCATCACGCCGGGCCCTCTGCATCTGGGTCATCTCCTCATCCCACAGCCAGCTCGCTGGACTCAAACCATCCCCCGTGTAAAACTGGCTGTCTCTTGTCTGACTCATAAAATACTGTGTTTCACAGAAAAGTGAATCACTATTTCTTAACACCACAGAAAATAAATCATATCTCTACTAATTTAAAACTATTTCCTAATAAAAAGGAAGTAAAAAAATTTAAAAAGTTCCAAGTGTGACTTTTAAGATGCTGGAGCAAATCAAGATTGAATTAAAAGTATATTTATAGTAACTACAAATGATTACATGATTTAAAAATACTTTCTGTGTACTTTTTAAGAAGTCATTTTTATTTATTTGCAGAGCAGATTGAGTGAGTGAGCTACCTTTTACTTACTACTTCACTCCCCAGATACCTGTAACAGCCAGGGCTGGGCCAGGCCAAAGCCAAGAGCCAGGAGCTCCACCTGGGTCTCCCGTGTGGGTGGCAGGGACACAGTACTTGAGCCCGCACCTCCTGGTTCCCACGGGCATCGGCAGGAAGCTGGGCTGGTGGCAGAGGCAGAGGTGGGACTTGACCCCGGGCACTCCAACATGGGAGTGGTGGCTCAACCTGCTCAGCCCCAACCCCTAGCCTGGCACCTTTTTTTTTTTTTATTTCTTATATGCAAAGGAAGAGAAATGATTTTCTTTAATCTGACCCTTTACTTCTAATGGTTTACGGGTCTTCAGAATGGATCAACCAGTTCCGAATGTCCAACTGAAACCCGGCACAGACCCCTCTGGGTGCAGCTGGACAGAGGAAGCAGAAAGGGGTCACATGACCACTCACAGCAAGACCCTCACACAGGAGAGTAAGAGACCAAACACCGAGGCAGCAGTTGCGGGTTTATTCCCAAACCCACGACCTCCTACAGACGTTTATGTGACTGCGATTCAGAAAGTCCACAGACACTGTGGGATCAAGTTCGTCTGGGAGCTGGAGTCGTCTAAGATGCACATGGCCTTTAGGAAATATATTCTGGGGGTTAAGCTGCTGCCTTGCGTCGCCTGCATCTCTTACCAGAATGCCCGGGTTCGAGTCCCGGCTACTTGACTTCGGATCCAGCTTCCTGCTTGTGTGCGCCCCGGGAAGCAGCAGGTGAGGACTCACATCCTTGGGTCCCAGCCACCCACAGAGGCGGCCCAGGTGGAGTTCCTGGCTCCGGGCTTTAGCCTGGCCCCGCCCCAGCTGTTGTGGACATTTGGGGAGTGAACCAGTGGACGGAGGAGCTCTGTCTGCCTTTCACATAAAAATAAAAATTTTAAAAAATTTTTAAAAATTACAAACATGGAGCAGTTTCTCAGGGGTTTAGCAGTTCTGAGAGCCAGTGGCACCACCAGCCGTTCACCCTTTAGTCTGATTCTCTGAGGCTGACGAGATCTAATCGGTGACAACAGGACTGCTGGGGACAGAAAAAGTCACCTTTGTGTGTCCTGGGAGTCTACCACTCCGGCCATGAACCGTTTCCGGCAACGGTTGCTTAATGTCTTCATTGGTATTTCAGCTGGTAACAATTCTATACCTATAAAACACCAGTGCTCCTGGTTAAGGGCACACAGAGCTGCGCGGAGTTGCACACACACAGGCAGACGACCAAGCCCATTCTCTTCATCGCCCATACCGGCTTATGTGCCGCACTCTGACCCAACAGCAAGCTGGAAAACATGCTAGGCGACTTATATCATGGTGGAGAGGGAAAGGGCTCACGATGTCCCAGGGACATGGCCGCTCTTCACATCTCCGCTCCCCCTGCCCATCTGCTGGGTCTCACAGGTCCCGAAGCTCAGCCCAGGACAGATCTGAGCAGGGTCACAGGGGTGACACCCCGACGCCTGCAGGGGGCGCTGCAGCCTGTGCTCGCCTCACACAGAAAGTGGGAGACCGGAGTCGCGGTGCAGCTGGTCAACTACCCTATGCCTTCCCTGCCTGCGTCTCCCGCTGTGTTTAGAAGGGCTGTGGCACGTGTGCCAGCAGGTGCTGGATATGGCCCAAGCAGTCATGGCGCTGTCGGCTGTGTCGCATCCTGAACCTGATTCCCAGCGAACTGGAACTGAAATGCTGCTGGAAATATCTGTCTGCTAAGCTAGAGCAGAAATGAAACACGATTCCAATGCATTTTAAACCAGGTTTAGTTTTTTTTTTTTTTTAATTCAAATTGACCCAAAGCAAAACTTACATTACACAGGAAGAACAGAATACATTGTGATAGAACACACTAGGAGTTACATGAAAGCTAAGTTTGTGGGCAACCGGGCCTCACCCCAATCAGTCTGCAGGGAGCAGGAAGGGCCACCACTGACCGCTGACTGCACTGCGCTGGGCCTCCTGGGGCGCGTCCCACAGGCGGCGCCAGCCTCCCTCCCACTCCAGGTGTGCGCGCTCCCTGCCACCAGAACACTCATTCTCTGGCAGAAACAGTTCCCAGCAGGACTGAAAATGAACTAAAAAACCAAACAGTCAAGTCCTCCAAACCAATGAGCATGGGTTACTCTGTAGTAAATAGTTTAGAAATATGGGAATTAAATAATCTAAAAAAAAAAAAAAAAACAACTCTTACTCTGCTGTACATTTATAAACACAAATATTTACAAAAAAAAAGAAAAAAAGGAAAAACAACCACCCTTGTTTTCAAAAGATGAGGTTTGCAGTTCATTAATGATCATTATCTTTTATGAGCTGGTTTCTTTGGTCTACTTGCCAAATATATTTTTTTAATAAAGATTTAGTAATAGGCTTAAATAATGAATCTCAAAAAAAAAAAAAACAAACAACAAACAAGGAATACAGCGAGGAATCAGTAACAAGTGTGATAATATTCTGAACGTTTTAGTCAAGACTCTGGAAAAACCAATCCATTAATTTCGTAAAATGCCGGTTCTCACTCACTCCATGACCACAGACGGCTTTCCTGCCAGTCCGCTGTGGGGGGGGCCTGCAGGTGCAACACTGCACCCCCCCAGTTACCAACCTCAAGACGCTCAGTCACTGGGAAACACCGTGTGTGATTGGGATTTTATTAACAACAACAACAACAAAAATAAAACATTCTTTTTAAGCTTCCAGATAAATCAAACCTCAAACAATAAATAATGGAATTATACACTTCTTCATTAAATAGAAATTTTCAATTCCAGGAAGAGCGCTCATAATTTTTTTTTTCTGAATTACAGCAGCAATACAGAAGGAAGAATTTACCTTAATCTGATCTTTTCACTTGGAATTCCCTGACGCTAGCTTGAGTTTGGAAACCTCTGACTGGCTGGGGGAGAGAGAAGCACTGGCAACATGAAGTGAGCAAGTTAGTGCACACCCACGTGGGGAGAAGCCCCTGGCCCACGTCACAGGGCAGAGCTGAGTACAGGACACTGGAGGGGCCTGCCTCCTCGCCTCCCTGGCCTGGGCTTTAGGGAGAGAGAAGTCACACCCGATCTCAGGCCACGCCGTGCGTGCCCTCGGTGCTGCGGAGGTGCGGGTGCCGGCCCGGGTGTCGGCTCAGAGAACAAGGCCGCAGGAACGATTTTCACGTGGGACCCTCTCCACGGAGATGACTTTGGGAGGTGTGGGACAGAGGACCCATTCCTGTCCCCTGGCTCCAGCCAGGGTGTGGGGAAGCTCCTGAGACCTGCACACGGGAACCTGCGAGTGTGTGCCGCCCGCCAGGGTGCCTCAGAAAGCTGTGTGCCGCCCGGCACGGGCACAGCCCGTCCTCCGAGGCTGCCGCCGCCACGCTGCAGCCCGGGGAGGGATGGGCCCCGGGTGGCAGGAAACAGCCCAGAGGTCGCTCCTCGCTGAAACCGTTTCCAACCTCAGGACTTAAGGCCAGAGACTCGGAGCAGTAAGGAGATGCCCTTCATCCCGCGGGTGTCTCCTAACAGACTGACGGAGAGTGTTAAGTATCTGGAAGCTTCCCAAAGCGCGAACAACCCTGGCACGTTCGAGAAGGCTCTTCTGCATCAGACGTGACGAGGTATCAGGCATGGGACGCAGTGCGGGGGTCTTTTGGGGTCTGCACACTTCAGCCTAGCCCCCCTCACGCTGCAGGCACGCCCCACCAACCCCGAGGGCAGCACGCCCGCCCCAAGGGCTTCACTGCACTCAGACAGACGGGCAGTGTTTAATTCGCCCGCTAGGAATCAGCCAGACTTTCAAATGCGTACCCGCTGGAGAGGATGTGTATTTTTTAAATTGGAAAGGGGGAAAAAAAAAACCATCACGAAACCACCCTAAGTTATTTAACCGGCAAAGCCAAATGGCTGAACAATATCGGGGGCTATGTTTTAGGGAATACTCTAACACCAGGATGTGAAATTTTCTGCTTAAGGTGAAGTAAAAAGACAGTTTAAAATGGAAATTGCAACGGACACACGGGGGCTCTGAAGTGAGAATTACAGCGGTGGCTCCTGTCCTTGTGGGCATGTCAGAGCCGGCTGTGGAATGAACGGCGAGTGAAATAATGGATAAAACACCAGCAAAGGTATTGCACTGGAGGCACTGTTTGAAGAACAGAATACACTGGCTTTATAGAGGTTTTCTTTCCTGTTCATCTTTGTTAAAGCACAATTTGACCAGAGACAGAAGTTTAAGACACAATGTCTCAGGGTAGTGTCCTACAGCTGTTAAAAAAAAAAATAAGTTAAAAACAAGAGCACACCAGGAGAGCAGAGGTGCTGGCTGTATGTCACCCAAAAGCTACATTAATTAGGAAAAGAACAGTGTGAAATAGCCAATCTGCGCTCATTAGAAATGAATGAGCTGACAGCATCACTTTACAATTTCTCGGGGCAGTTTCCAGGACGACCCAGGAGCCCCCGGGTGACGCCGCGCCTCCCGACTTTCCCAAGTGTGCTGCTGGCTGACAGTACCGTGCTCACCAATGGGACGACAAACGGGGAAAGGGTAAATGCGCCACTCCAAACCTGCTTGTGTCATTTAAGGAAAACGGGTTTTCTAAATGCAATATTGTATAGAAAGATTGGACCACTTAAACTTGGACCAAGAAACCAAATTAAGACTTTCAAGCATGTGTGTGTGGGGGGGGTGTCTGTGTGTGTTTGTGTGTGTGTTTATATATATAAAAAAATCCCTCCCCTACAATGAAAACCAACCAACCAACCAAACAGAAAACCTAAAAGTGTATACCTGCTTTCTGACTTTCACAGCAAATCAGAAATTGCATAGGATATACTTTGTGCAAGGCGAAAAGCCTCTTAAGTGTCTGGACCAGAACTCCTCATCTCTCTCAGTTCTTCCGTATCAGATATCATCGAATTTGTGTTTTAAGTAGTCTTTCATGACCTTGGCAATCGGCAGCTCATCAAGTAGCTTTAGGTTTTGAAGGCCTATACACTGTCGGATTTTAATTCGGCACAGGTCCTGCAAGCTCCTGGGCTGTCCTAAAAAGACAGAAAAAAGAAAACGTTAACAAAGCTACGAAGGCACTGTGTTGAAGGGGAGCTTTTGGGTTTGGGGAGAGAACGGTTGATCTCATCGGGCAGTTCTCGCCGTGCGCTTCCTGTGCACGCAAGCCCACCACGCCCTCCCTGCGTCTCGTCTCACCCTTTCCCCAACCCGGGGACCGGGGACGGCAGGTGTTCCCACTTCTGTTCTGCAGACAACACTTCTCAGCATCACAGCTTACACTACACCGCTCAGCGTCAGATGACCAGTGATGTCTCAGCCCAGGGGCTCCTAGCCCTTAGCCCAGCCTTCTTCCCGTTACAAATTGGAATTGCTGGAGGCCCCCAGGATGCAGGGGGAGCCCGTGGGAGTGAGTCTTCGCCTGCAGACTGAGAGATGCCCCCCACGGCGGGGGCTCCTTTCAGTCCCGGGCCTAGGACGCAAGTGCCTGCATGCCTATCGCCAGCTCCATGGAGTGTCCAGGGACATGTGCCCATGTGCCCACCTGCTCGCCGTGACTGTGCTCATCAGGGTCTGCGGGACCCTGGCTGAGGGCGAGGGGCAGGAAGCAGGTCGTCTGAAGAAGCAGCTCAAGCTATGTGGAATCTAACGGGCTTCAAGCCTCAGACCCTGACCACCTGCCCAGAAAAACCCCTGCCACCGCTCAACTCCGAGGAAAAACCGCAAAGCTCAATTTCAAATATTCTGATTTGTGACGACATGACACGGATGGCCACAGACACCAGCAAAGACTCTTCCCAAGTGTTTCTGGAGTCTGGAGACACAGATCCTGCTTCCGTGTTAAATGGCAACGACAGTAAAAGCCGGCACCGATGGGATGATTGCGGTGTGCCGCGCACTGCTGGGGTTCTTGGTGGGGACTAACCCGTCAGGCCTCTTACAAGGACATTGAATCGTCACTGCCGCGTGACAGACGGTCTCAGCGAGATTCAGGACACACTTCAAGTGAAGCAAAATGCTGTATTTCAGGAGTTCTCAAGTTACCTGGTTTCAAAACTCCTTTATACTTTAAAAATTTATCGAGGGGCTGGAGCTGTGGCACAGCAGGTAGAGCCACCGCCTGCAGTGCCGGCATCCCATAAGGGCACTGGTTTGAGTCCCGGCTGCTCCACTTCCAATCTAGCTCTCTGCTATGGCCTGGGAAAACAAAAGATGGCCCAAGTCTTTGGGCCCCTGCACCCACGTGGGAGACCTGGAGGCCTGGCTCCTGGCTTTCCATCGGCTCAGCTCTGGCTGTTGCGGCCACCTGGGTGGGGAGTAAACCAGCGGATGGAAGACCTCTCTCTCTCTCTCTCTCTCTGCCTCTGCCTCTCTGTAACTCTGCCTTTCAAATAAATAAATAAACCTTTAAAAAAATTTACCGAGGACTCCAAACAACTTGCATGTGAGCTAAATCTATGGATGATTACCACACTCAAGGTCAAACAAAAACTTAGAAATATTTATTAATTCACCTAAAAGTAATAAAAATAAACCCATTACATGTTAACATACATAGTTAAGAAAAACATATTTTTCATTCAAAACAAAAAAATTCAGTGAGAATGCCACTCTCACATTTTTGCAAAGTTCTTAAGTGGCCTACCAAATGAGAGCCGAGTTTTTATATGCCTGCGTACTTAATCTGCTGTGATAAAATCACATTATCTGATCTCTGGAAAATTCCACGAATACTCAGGAGAGAAGGAATGGGCAAAAGGCAGATAATGCCACAGTCCAGGAAATACCGGTGACGTCACAGATATCCTGAAGGGGTCCTGGGGACACCAGTCCTCCTGGGCCAGACCCCACGGCCTCTGCTGGACTTGGTGCCCGCTGCCTTACTGAACTGCTACTTGAATTAGGGGTCGCGGCTCCACATTAGCCAGCTCTTCAGAAGTGAGAAACAGCTCCTGGACTCCGGCCTCTGCTCTGCGAGGCCTGGCTGAGCGCCTGCTTCCAGCAGAGCCGCCTCAGGCTCGGGATGCGGCTCGGCAGCTCAAGGCGCCGCTCCGACGCAGGCTTCCCAGACCGCAGCATCGTCCGCGGCCCCGCAGCTCCGCCTCAGCTTCCGGCTCCTGCCACCGCATCCTGGAAGGCAGTGGATGATGGCCCGGTACCTGGGTCCCTGACACCCACGTGGGAGACAGGATGCAGTTCTGGGTTCCTCCCTTCAATCTGGTCCACTCTGGCTACTGCAGCCATTTGGGGAGTGATCTGGGAGAGGACCAACGGGACAGGAGATTGATTTCTTCCTTCCTCCCTGACACTCTACCTTTCAAGCAAATGCATCTTTTTTCAAGTTAACACGTGATCTTTTAGCAGAATCACAGAGGCAGCCCCCTCCTTGGCAGTGTGTATCTGCCAGGGGAGGTGGACCCACAGATGTGTGCACAAGGACCCCTGCACGGATGACACGCATGTGCACGTGTCTCTGGGTACGGGTGTGTCTCCTCCACATTCATTGGAGGATGCTAAGCCGGCCTCCCCAGCACACTCTCTTGCGGCTCCCTCTCTTCACAGGTGCGCTCAATGCCCATCTTCCACACTTCTTGACACGGGACGTGAGGGCAGGACCCTGTCTGCCTTTATGTGCCAGTGTGAACCCACAGCCTGACACGGCACTCAACAGATCGCTTGTCCCAAAAGCATAAAATACGCTTAATATGCTTGTCCCAAAAGCATAAAATAGTCAACTCGCTGCAAAACACGCCTGTGTCTACAGCAAATCATTTCCTGACCTGTTTTGGATTATCTCCCAACATCGTTCCCGGAGCACCGTCAGAAGAGAACGAGTTAGCGCTGCTACTTCTCACTGAATGCCCACAGCACTTGATCTGCACATGCAAACCAGACTACAGCGGTGATGGCATCTTCTTCACAAGTGCGGATCCTGATGCTGCTCACAGACGACAGGTTCCTTCCAAGCATCATTTTTTATTGGAGAACCACCACGATGCGTCTGGGCAAAACCCAGCTGTGTACAAAGTTGACATCTGCGTCCTTAAATGAAAACGTCTCGGCCAACAAAGTGGTAAAAACGAAATGACTGGGATTGGCTTAGTAAGGCAAAGGAAGGGACTGAAACAGAAGGTTATGTCACGGGATCCCTCCTGCTGGGACCCGGTTCCGTGGCAGGACTGTGGTCTCCACCGATGACCCCGGTAGCCCTGACTCCTCATGATTTTGCGATGTGATGGGGCCCTCCCTTCGCTGGGGGGTGGGGATCTATGCCCCTCTGCTCAGAGCCGGGTGGACGTGTGCCCAAGTTACGTGACTTCCTAGGCTGAGTCACAGAAGGTGACACGGCTTCCGCGTGGCTCCCAGGCATTCGCTCTCAGAACGCAGCCGCCTTGCCACAGAGAAGCCTCAGCAGGTATGAAAAGCAACCGAGGTCGCCGGCTGACAGTCCCGAGCTCCAGCCGACTGCCTGCGCTGACCCACGGGCCGGCAGAGTGGGCCATCTGGGGAAGATCAAGCTGCTCCAGGAAACACTTGATGCAGCCGAGACGTGAAACAATTGACTACTGTCTTAGACCACGAAGTTCCGCAGCACTGGATGACCGGGCGAGAGCCTGGGGCCTGCGAGTGGGGTGTTGCCACAGGCAGAACAGGCAGCCAGCCCAGCCTACGACACAGGGCTTTGCCACCACCACGGGGAGGGGGGCAGGACGCTGGTCGGGACTGAAAGGCTAACTGCTGTTAGAAGCCGGAGGAGAGGGGCCTTGTGCGCAGGGGTGGGAAGCCTGGCACCTGCTGTGCTGTGGAAGACGTCCGCAGGCAAGAGCGGGGTCGCGCCAACAACTGCCACTGCGGGCGGCAGCCACAGAAGCACCGGCACCCGCACGCCCCAGGCCCGCACGGCAGGGGCTTCAATGTTTCACAGACAGGCAAATGGAAGGAAATTACACGTTTTTCACGAACTTTCTGAAGACCCCTCAGGTACCAGAACACTGGACTCAATTTCTGATTGATTTTTTCTCCCCCTTAAACCAGGGTGTCCCTGGGGTCCCTAGGCACTCTGGGGGAATGTGGGTGGCCCTTTAAGTATCTCTGGGCCCTGTGTCACTGCTGTCTGCGGAACTCCTTTCAATGACACAGGCTGATCCTGGCGGTTAAAGCAACAGCTCTGGGCCGGCGCCGCGGCTCACTAGGCTAATCCTCCGCCTGCGGTGCCGGATTCTGTCCCGGTCACTCCTCTTCCAGGCCAGCTCTCTGCTGTGGCCAGGGAGGGCAGTGGAGGATGGCCCAAGTGCTTGGGCCCTACACCCACATGGGAGACCAGGAGAAGCACCTGGCTCCTGGCTTTCGATCAGTGCGGTGTGCTGGCCACAGCGGCCATTGGAGGATGAACCAACGGTAAAGGAAGACCTTTCTCTATGTCTCTATGTCTCTCTCTCTCTCACTGTCCACTCTGCCTGTCCAAAAAAAAAAAAAAAAAAAAAAAAGAGCAACAGCTCTGGAGCCAGACTGCCTGGTTTGGCTCCTGGCCCGGCCGCTAAGCATCTGCTTGATCTCGGGTCAGCGTCGTGGCCTCCTGCCTCAGTTTCCTCATAACAGAAGCCACCTCAAAGGCTAATTTTGGCAAAGTGCTTAGGCCAGTGCCAAGCACACAGTGAGTACCTGGCAGATAAAATGCGAAAACACTGATTTATTTTTTTTTTTTTTGAACTGCTAAGCAGAGGGCCCCTCCTTGGAAAGCTGGCTTCTTGGTTCCCTGGTGCAAGGACAGCAGGAAAGCCGCAGTCGGCCTAACTGGGAAGGAGCCACTCAAAGAGTCGTGGGCCGAGTGGGCCGAGGGCGGTCACGGCAAGACATTAGAGCAGGCATGGCGTGCGGCGGGCAGAGCTGCGAGCGCCCGTGCATGTACACAGAGACGCCCGGGCAGAGTGGGGGCCAGCACATCACTGTCTCTCCAGCAACACGGGATACACACAGAACCCATCCTGCCATCTCCCAACACGGCTGAATGGACAGCGGGTTAAACAATGAACAGTGGCAAGGGTCACTCCTTGCGACAGTTGTTTTCAGGAATACCGTTTCAGCAACGGGAGCTGGTGACTAACAGAGAAGCGCGCATTTCTGTCGACAGACCACTAAAGCAATTTACTCAGCACCTACCACGGGCTCCACGAGCCACTTCCCCAACGCTGAAAGGGCAGGGAGGAGCGGGAGCCGGGAGCCGGGGCACAGAAGGCGGAGAGAGAGGATAAAGGGAATGAGACAAACACCAACGTGGTTAGGTGCCTGGGAACCCACTTCCTCGCCTGTTACGTAACAGCCGCGCGCCGGCCCGGCGGTGGGATCACAGCAAGGGGAACCTGGGGGAAGCCTCCCCAGTGAGCGGAGCTGCAGGAATTATAAACACGTGGGGTGGCAGCAAACCTGCGCCGCGTTCATGCCACTGAACGACCATGGGTTACATAACAGTTCAAAGGGTTACGAGTCTTGCCACTTTGTAAAGAAGCCCATCATTAGTAATAATTGGGCTGGCGCAGGGCAGGAAATCAGCTTTTGAAGGTCTGGTCTAGTATAAATTACAAAACCGGGGCTGGCAGCATAATTTGGAAAATTAAATACCCTAAAGCACTCCCTTTTGACACAGTCATTACTGCATCTATGACGGGACAGACATATCCTGGATTCATAAAGGTCACATTTTAAAAAATGACCAAAGTGGGCAAAACGAAAGCAAGACCGAGCTGTTTCTCTGGTGGTGGCTGCGGGATAGACTAGAGGCGGAGGGAGGTCACGAAGAAGCGGCCCCCTGTCCCCCGTCCCTTCTCCCGGCAAGAGCCCCTCCCTCACAGGCCAACATCTGGAATCGTCTTCCAAGACCTCTTTGCTTCAGCTCAGCCTGCCACGTGAAAATCCCACCGTGAACGCATTTTGCATCTTTGCTCTTGCCCTCACAGGCTTGGTATGAAATGTACTAAACACATCCTGCCTGACAGGGAAAAAACGTGATCTCTAGCTTCCCTTAAAGACAATTCACAGCTGTCTCTGATCTAGAACCCAGATGCAGACACCATCAGCCTTGTGACGTTTGTCTACTGGTTCCTTTTTCCTCTCCCCCAGAACGTGAGCCTATATTTTTCCATTTGCACTAAGTCAAACACAACCACAAGAAACCTCTAGATGCCTACATTAACAATACAAAGTTATACAAACACCACGAGCAAAGTACAGAGTGTATCTTGCGTGCCAGAGAACCCTGAAGTGTGGGGTGATCAGACTTCACTCTGCACAGGACGCTGGTTAGATAAAACAGCCCTGGAAAGGGGCGGCGGGCGACGGGACCCTTCGCAGGGAAGTCCCGAGGGCATCATCTGCCCACCCACCCACCGCTGGGTCAGACTGAGCTCAGAGGGCCACAGCCTGCATTTCCCTTTTTAAAGTGGAAAAAGAAGCGCCATCGTTTCTACGACGCCTTGTTTTAAACTGAAATCCTTCGTGTCTGCAGCCACCACACAGCGCCGCCGACTGCTGACACGAGACGGAAGCGTACCTCAGGTCGCTGCGACTCTCAGAAAGCAGCCGGCGTGGGTAAGTCCTTTGGCCGGGCTAAGGCGCCTGCAAAACGGCTCACACAGCTCAGCTCCCCTCCGCCTCATCTCTTCCTCATCAAAATGTAGCCCAGTCCTGCCTTACGCACACCGCGGAGGCGCATGGGCGGCTGCTCCCAGCCTGTGTCCGACAGGGTTGTCCAGAGACACAGCTCACGGCCTCGGCTCCGACTACAAACACAAACAGCCAGCGTGCCCTCTGCCCTCCGAATAACCTAGGCCAGAGCTTGTCGCAGCAATAAGACACTCTGTGAAGCTAAGCCGTGAGAGCGAAGCAGCTGACGTCAGCTCTCGGCATTGGGATGCTCCCGTGAGCGTGGACCCTCGCGCCCGTTTTCCAAACGGAATTCCCTTGCGAGTCTATCTGGTGGAGCCGCAATTTCACACACTTCAAGAATCGCTCATCTCTAGTAAACGCGCTAGCACAGGGACGAGCAGACCCTTAAAACACTGCCTGTTGCCCACAAATTTTAACTTTAGGCAGAAATATGTGAGATGCGTCCAATTCTAAAAAACAGGTTACAGGTCACGCGTTGAAAGCCTGAATGCTGAAACCTGGGCAGCATGAGGTCTCCGCGTTTGAGTGTTAGGACTCCTGCGCACCTTTCAAACTGCAGATCTCAAAGAGGCTTTGTCTGAATGTGTCGCACTGATCCACATCTGCCGTATGCAGAAATTAAAATTGAGACATTAAAAAAGTTTCACTAAAAAATAGCAGTAATGCATGCAGCATCTGTTGAAACAAAATTTTACAGAAAAAAAGAAAAGAATCAAGGTGCTTTGCAGAAGAAAAGGGGTGCAGTGGAAGAGGGCTCAGCGCCGTCCCGGTGGGGGCACCGGTGCAGGCAGCCTCGCTCGGACCCAGAGCGGTGGCAGGAAGGGCTGTGCGAACAGCTTTCTCAGATAAGTGTGGCTCCCTCCGCTAGCCCACTGGTTAGCCGCACTACGGAACCTGAAACCGAGTGGATGGACCTTGGACTTTTAGACGGAAATCCTCGGTCTGTCTTGTACTTTGAGAGGATCTTCCACGCACGTGTGATTTTGTAACACTGGGCGGCAGTCTCTTGGAAAATGCCGTTTAATGGTTACGTAAACCTTCCAAGTGTTGGCGTGCTTCATGATGTCAAAAGAAAAAAATCACTGTTTACTGTCCCCGCTGATCTCGGGGGCAGTGTCTTCACAGGACACTCAGTCTGGCTGCCAGTCCGTCTCGAAAGTACAAACGGGGCACCAAGAGCAGAGGCGCCGGCTTGGCGCAGCGAGTCCCGGGTGCTTCTCAGCACCACACGCGGGCGCGCACGCAGCCAGAATTTCTTGCACTTCCACCCCACAGAAAAGCACTCAAAGGGACACCACTAACATAGTGAGCTTCAGCGTCTCCCCAGAGGCGTTCCTGAACGGACCTGGAGTATTTCTCACGGGGAGTGAGAAACACAGGGACCACCTCTAGGACTCCTCTAGGACGCCAGCACGTAGCCCTGAGTGTGAGCACAGGTCTGCACGGAGCAGGGGCAGGCAGGCCCTAGGACCCCTGGCATAGACCCCCAGCCCATCACCGTGAGTGTGAGCGCAGGGTCTGCACGGAGCAGGGGCAGGCGGGCCCTAGGACCCCTGGCACAGACCCCCAGCCTGTCACCCTGAGTGTGAGCGCAGGGTCTGCACGGAGCAGGGGCAGGCGGGCCCTAGGACCCCTGGCATAGACCCCCAGCCCATCACCGTGAGTGTGAGCGCAGGGTCTGCACGGAGCAGGGGCAGGCGGGCCCTAGGACCCCTGGCATAGACCCCCAGCCCATCACCGTGAGTGTGAGCGCAGGGTCTGCACGGAGCAGGGGCAGGCGGGCCCTAGGACCCCTGGCATAGACCCCCAGCCCATCACCGTGAGTGTGAGCGCAGGGTCTGCACGGAGCAGGGGCAGGCAGGCCTTAGGACCCCTGGCATAGACCCCCAGCCCGTCACTGTGAATGTGAGCGCAGGTCTGCACAGAGCAGAGGCAGGCGAGCCCTAGGACCCCTGGCAAATGAGCGCCGGTCTCTTGAGAGGACCCCCGGGAGTCCACGCTGTGAAAAACGCTGCTCTACATCACGACTCAACACTTTACAACATCACAAAAAGCGCAGTGACGCAGGCAAGAGTTTTCAGAAGGGAGGGGCCTCAGAATTCTCCCATTTTTCAGAGGGGGGCACGGAGATCCTCAGGACGAGGGGCTGGGAGTCAACAACTCGGACCCTGGGCCACAGGTGTCTCCCTGGCCCCAGCTGCCTGCTCTGACCCAGGCACAGCTGACAGGTCTCGGCGATGATGGACTGGTGACGTGGGGGCTCTGATCCCAGTGGACAACACAGTCCTTGGCTCAGAGGACCACAGACAGGATGTGCTTGGCCACCATGAGTAAAGGTGACACATGTCACAACAGCTTCCAGTTTTGGGCCCATCCCGTCTAAGAGCTTAGAGACTGTCCCCTGAAACACGCCAACAAACTCACAGTCAGTGCTGTGGACCCATCAGGAAACAGAGGCTGCAGCAAACCCCTGCCACGCAACCCGTTCCGAGAGCCCCGCTGGCTGGCACCTGCTCACCTGGGAACCGGGACAAGCACGCGAATGGAGACTTTCCCGAGCTGACAGCAGCCTGTACGGCCTAGTCTGAGCGTGGGAGCCCTAGCATTAGGGAGCACACACAGGCTTGCTGGTTTTATCCAGCCCTCCTAGAACCCACGAAGACCTCGTACAGCAAGAGGCGGCAGGGCAGCCTCCCAGAAGACTCAGTAACAAAGAGGGCTCTCCCAAGGACCGGAATGCCTGGTTGTGCCCGGTGCGGGCTGCTCTCCCGAGGACCGGAACGCCCGGTCGTGCCCGGTGCGGGCTGCTCTCCCGAGGACCGGAACGCCCGGTCGTGCCCGGTGTGGGCTGCTCTCCCGAGGACCGGAACGCCCGGTCGTGCCCGGTGCGGGCTGCTCTCCCGAGGACCGGAACGCCCGGTCGTGCCCGGTGCGGGCTGCTCTCCCGAGGACCGGAACGCCTGGTCGTACCCGGTGCGGGCTGCTCTCCCGAGGACCGGAATGCCTGGTCGTACCCGGTGCGGGCTGCTCTCCCAAGGACAGGCACGCCCAGCCATGCCCGGTGCGGGCTGCTCTCCCAAGGACAGGAACGCCTGGTCATACCCGGTGTGGGCTGCCTGCCTCTGACTGCCTGCCTGTGTCACCTCCCAGGGTTGGAAGAAATCAGACAAGGACCACGGGTGAAGGCCACAGCCGGGGACACAGGCCCGCTAAGAGTGAGACCTGCCTTCCTGTACACGTTACAGCTGCACCAGCAGGGTCGCGGCGCAGACCAGCAGAGCAGAGCTGGGCGAGCGGCCGCACACGTGCGCTCCCAGAGGTGCACCTAGGGAGCCCCAAGGGATCCGAACTGTCTGGCACCTACAGCCACAGCCGGCATTCCACACGGCCCAGCGCCTAGCTGGATGAGTGCAAAGGCTTCCGTTAAATAGCTAGCTTCTAAACAAAATTACAAGGCAGGCTAAAAGGCAAGACAAGAAACTCAGTTTGAAGAGGTACAATGTCAAACCAGACTTGGGTGTGACACAGACGGGACGGAGTTACCAGCCAGGGGATTTAAGGGCAGGGAGAACACGGGGTATAACGGTAAGATTCCGTCTAACACTGCACTGAAACGTCAACACCCTGGAGCAGAGCTCTCCGAAGCCCTGGGCCTGTGTCTGTGCGAGTGTTCCGCTGCCCCCTGCCCGCTGAACTTTTCCCTCTTTTACCAAAAGGGTAAAGCCTTGCGATGCCGGGATTCCCCAGGCAGGTAGTGCGTGCCGCACCTCCTCGGGAAGTAATGCAGCCGGTCCGATACGGAGCACCTCCTTCCCTGCTCTCCTAACCCTGCCTGGACTGTGTTAGGGAAAACTTTCCTCCAATCGCGCACCTTTTACACAAGGAACCGTCCGCGCCAGCTCTTTTCCCGGCAACCTTCCCTCTCGCCTGCAGAAGTGGCCGGGGAAGAACAAACAGGCTTGCACTGGATCGTGTCAGGACCTGGGGCCTGGGCACCCCGAGGCGGGTGCGCCCCCCAAGCGCTGTATGGCTTTTCTCTGAACCACACTGCAGGCCTGCAGCTCACCACGATCGCCTGTTTCCCTGTGCAAGGCTACAGTCCGCGCTGGTGCCTGTCTGAGGTCCTGCATCTCCCGGCATGCCTTCCTAGGACATTCCACACAGGACGCTGGTCCACACGCCGACCCGAGAGGGAAGACTGCGGGCAGGGAGCTGATGAATGGGCACAGAATCACAGCGGAGCCTCCGGGGTCCAGGCTTCTATTATTCAACGCTATCCTCAGGTTACGTTTCATTCACAAAACAGTCTGACACAGCTGCTATGAAACTGTGCGTCTTCAACCACGCGGTCTTACGCTTGCCCCTCCTTGTGTGTAACCACTCAACTGCTGCACGGACGCCCGTTCCCACCAGCTGTGCTCCCCACCTCCGCCCGTTCCCACCACGCTGTGCTCCCCACCTCCAGCCAGGAACCCTCATCGAGCCCCAGGAGTCAGAGCCCAGGACCCGCCCCGAGACGGTGTTTGTGCAAACATCACACACACGCTGTTCAACTTCCAGCAGCTGCGTGTGCCGGCACAACCCCGACAACGGGCAAGCCGGGCCTCCTCACACGGACTGCCTGCTCGCCCTCAGCCCCGGCCCCAGCCCCGGACTGCGGAGCCCCGGCCGCCAGGCCCCCGCCTGGCCCACCACCACGTCTGCCGCTGTCTGCTCTCGGCACTGGCCACACTGCTCTGCCTGCTGACCCTGTATTTCATTGGTTCCATATTTTTTCCTCTGTGGCTTTCAAGTGAAAACACTAAGACTGGCTTCTCCCGAGCACTGCCAAGCGAGCGGGCGACACCTCTCCTTCTGCAGGATGATCCTCACTGCCGCACTGCCGCACACAGGCGGGGCCCTGGCTCTCCCAGCTCCTGGGCACCAAGAGGCAGCCCCTCCACTTGACCGGCTTTCTGGAGACACCCACGCGGAGCTCCGGCCGTTCTTAGAAGGCACAGGCTGCCCCGGTCTGACCGCTGGACAGCTCAGTTCGTCCCTGGGGCACCAGCCACGGCAGCCCCTGCCGGCTTCTCCCTCCACTGGTTACCAACCAGGCACCAAAGACACAACGTTATGACTAAGCCACTTGATCCGCCTGGATTTTATGTAGGGGCTAGCAGAGTTTTTAACGGTCATTTTTCCACATAATTGGGATAGTTTTTAAATCCCAGGGATATGATATTTCGGGTCTTTCCTAATTTAAATAATCTGCTCTGGCCAAAGCGGCCCAGTGGAC
Organism: Oryctolagus cuniculus; assembly: GCF_051225735.1. NCBI lineage: Eukaryota > Metazoa > Chordata > Mammalia > Lagomorpha > Leporidae > Oryctolagus > Oryctolagus cuniculus. The sequence goes on along the minus strand of NC_142878.1, from coordinate 9,969,805 downwards.
AGAAAGACCACCGAGGGGTGCCGGCGCTGTCCTAAGCACTGAGGACCTGGGTCCTCAGGTCAGAAGCCAAGCGCTCGGTGCCTGGCGAGAGGGGCTGGCCCGGGGCCCTGGTGCTCCCTGAACTGGCGCGCTCCCTTTCAGGCTGGAGTCTGCGAGAGCGCTCGGGAGACGGCTCCAAGGAGCACCAGCTACACTGCTCTCCCAGCACGCATCCCGCACGGGGAAGAGAACACCTACTGCAGCCGCGGAATGCGAGGGCAAGAAGCAGCACCAAACTTGCTTCTGGCAGGAGACAAGGCCTTTGGAGTCAAGAAGGAAGGGAGTGAGTGAACGGAGGCACCTGAAGAAGACGCCGGAGAAGAGTGCTCTCACAAAGCAAGCACAAGGAAACAGTGGATGGCGGCGCCGCCGGCGTCCTCATCCCCGCCCCTCTGCCCACGCAGTCGGCGGCCACGCAGCACTGCTGAGAGCCTACGGGGTGCACGGCTCTGCTCGACTCGCAACGGGGAGGCAGCCCCATCGTGTTTCCTCTGGAACCATCCCCGCCCCGAGTTTTGAGGACCTGTGACTCTTTCCTTAACTGCACAGTCCTGCTGGTCCGGGGACACAGAGGGAGCCGCCCACACACTTGTCATACCTGGCATCAAGTCCCAGCTCCGCCACCCGCGGCTGCCGCTACCCACAGTCCACAGGGGTAAAGGGGGGCTCGGGAGAGTAGGGCTCCGGGGATTCACCCCCTCATCAGCAGTTCCGCGCCGCCGTCTGGGAAGGACACACAGCACCGAGTGTGTGCACTGTAAATCCCAACTCACCTGCCCCTCGCGACAGCCTGTAAGACGGACGCAGCTGCTGTCCCAACTTGAGGATGGACACTGAGGCACAGAGGACTCAGGGCCCCTGCCCGAGGTCACAGCCGACACGGGCAGAGCCAGGCTGCAGATTCCCTCGGGCCAGCTCTGGCCTACGCCACTGGCCACAGCGGGGCCAAGGCACCACGTGCGTGTAGAACGCGCCTTCCCCAGGGCAGCCACACGGCTTTACCAGGGAGTCTGCGGTGGACGTTAAAATGACGACAACAACAAGACTGGAGGTAGCCGGCAGCCCCCGTCACAACATCGCCTGCCCCGGGCCTCTCCCCAGGCGGGCGGATCTGTGCTGACCTGCAAGGTGTCACGAGCCTCTGTGGCCATTTGCGTGTGACTTGGTCACAATTAGGTAACGATTAAAATGGCAGCTCCTCAATGGCACTGGCCGCCTGACAGGTTCCAACTGCAAGAGGCTAGTGGCTGGCAGGGCAGTGATCATTCCCGCCAACCCAGGAAGTTTTCTTGGCTACAACGGAGTTAGGGCTCAGTGATTTTTTTTTTTAAGTGCTTGAGTCTGAATATATTTATGATATTTCCTTCATCTTATCCCCCATGACAAATGCATAAAATCCAAATTGCATTTCATTACTTTGCTTCACACCAAAGTTCAGCTCCCAGGGGGAGAGAGGGTTACTCACAAGCAAGCCAAACAAATGCCTTGCCCCCCAGCGCCTGGCACCCAGAACGCCAATATTTCTTCTTCTACAAGGTTGCAGAAAGCTCAAAGCCGATGGCAGCAAAGGGGATTCATTAAAAACGCAGCAGAGTAAAATCAATTTGGTTACAGATTAGGCTTCGTGTTGGGTGCTAACCTCTGGGACAGGCACTCGACCGGTTGGCCACGGGGAAGCTTGCTGAGGTGGTGGCTGAGCCCACGGAAGCCAGACCCCCAGAAAACACCCTGCACACACAAGCTACCGCACGGGGCGGGCCAGCCTCTTCCAGGCTCTGAACCACAGTGCCATGCAGGCGGAGCTCGGATGCGACAGAAACTGCGCGGCCCAGGTCTCCCTGGAGCCTGGCGTCCCTCGGAGAGCGGGAGTCCCTCACCACCATCTCTGACCCCTGCACCTATGCTATGCGGGCACCCACGCAAGTAACACGGCTGTGTTCCACGTCACGTGGGTGCACAGGAAGCAGAAAAGCCAAGCACTCACTGTGAAAGCACAGCGTCCTGGAATCCCAAGTCCCAAACTGCCCCCACCTCTCCCAGGCTGGCACCCGCTCTGCCCTCCTCTCCGTCTCCACCCTCTCCGTCCAGCCCCACCGACTCCACTGTGAGACAGGACCGTAGAAGGCAAGCTGTGGCTGCATGAGGCGTTACTCGCCAGGCAGGGACGCTGCGTGATTAACGTCTGGTCATTTTACGTCAGCAGTTACGTGAAGGCCCTGAGAAGACTCAAACTCAAACAACGCAATAATAGTAATAAGAACGACATTACGTACTTGTGACTTCTTGTAAGAAATCCAGACACGGCCGGCTACTTCCAGAGATGCTTACTGAGACAGCCAGTGGGGTCTGCCCCTCGTAGTTCCTTGTGTTCGTGTCCGCTCCGTAATTATACAACATCCGTGCACACAGCACATCGTCCCTGAGGGCGGACAAGTGCAGAGGGGTCTGGCCGTCCTCTAAGCGCCCCAAGTTTGTGTCTGCCCCTCTCTGGAGGAACATGCGGCAGTAGGAGTGATTGCTCTTGATCACGGCGTAGCGCAGCAGGAAGCCGTTCTGGATGTCGATGTTGGCATTGTGGTCCAGCAGGATCTTCACGCAGCTGGACCGCTCGCGGATAATGGCGAGCTGAAGCGGCGTCGTGCCTTTATCGCTGAGCGGGTCGACCTCGGCCTTGAACTCCAGTAGGAGCCGGACAAACGAGTCCCTCCCGTAGTGGGCAGCCACGTGGAGGGGAGTCCAGCCGTCGTTGCTTTTGGCATTAATGATGTCGCTCCTGTATTCAGACTCCAACATCAGGCGTGCAATCCGGGCCCGGCCATGCATGGCTGCATAATGAAGAGCGGTGAAGCCTCCGATTAAGTCCTTCACTGTGGGGTCGGCTGGAGTTGAAACCAAAGCGAGACGTTAGCGGACCTCGGCCGAGAGCACACCCTCCAGGGCGCAGCACGCTGGTGCCCCGGCTCACACACACGCGGAGACCCAACACCATCAGGAGGCAGCGAGTACGATTCTCCCCCCGCCCCCGGCTTCACGAAGCGCTAATTTTCCCAGAAAATAAACCTGAGCAGAAAAGTGACCCAGCCTGGGCCAACGGAGGGAGACTTAGCAAGTATTTCAACAGGCAGACGAAGAACAGAGTCCAGCTCCCCACCAGCACTTCCCCCTTCTTGGCTCGCTGAACCACGGCCTGGGGTGCAGCCACCCCCCACCCCCTACCCTGTGTCTGTGTTGTTTCGTATGTCTCTCCTGTTTGGTTTTGGTTTTATTTTCTCCTGTGCTTCTTCTTGGTCTTAAAAGAGAAGTGTGTGTCGCAACACCCGCTGCTCCAAATGACGACGTACTGTGTCTGGCAGGCCGACTGTCTCAGGGCACGTTAGGTAAAAATACTAATTGTCAGCGGCTTTCCGTGGTCTGTGGAAAGCCCAAGGCATGTAAGGTTGTAGTGAAATGACCTGGATAACGCGTGTTCTCACCACAGAAAAGCCTAGTCTGCACTCTTGGTTTTTCATGAACTTTATCGTTCATCAGAATTGAGAAGGACAGTATGTGACAAACTCGGAGAAACCCGAGCACCGTACACATTTTTCTAAAAGTTTCCAAAAACCGGCACTCAACTGCTACTGGGGAGAAGCTGTTATCTGACCCTTCCAGCGCCTTCCTCCGTCACCTGCCTCAGCTCCTCCCCCGAGCCACAGGCCAGTGCTCTGCGGCTTCCGTCCCACTGACTTCTCTGGGCAATGGCAGAACAAGAGAGTTTTGTGTCTTTTCCTTCAAAGCCATGATTCCATGGCTAAGACAAACTGTTCAGACCAAACTAAGATCAGAACGCTTTCTTCTTATACACTGCCCTTAATTGCTGGTCTGTTTACAGAAGAGAGAAAATAATGTTTTTCACATGTTAAATGACTCCAAAGTTATGGGTGTAAATATTCAAGTATTATTTGATAAAATATCACTTAGTTCTGCAACAGAGAACAGCCGGATGCTCTCCCGGAATCGATGGGGCAGAGAAACTGTAAAACAGGAATAATACCAAAACAGTGCACATTTCAGGTAAGAAGGAGCTGTTAATAAAACATACAAAAGCAAGTTACATTTGTGTAGGTTTCCAAAATCATTTAGTATAGAGAAAGGACACAGAGGTAGTTCTACTTTTATCTATTTAGAGAAAATGAGGCTGTCCTGTCGCCCTTGGTCTTAAAGGAAAGAAAATCAAACTGTAACTATTCCCCACAAAGCTTAAAAAAAAAAAAAAAAAAGCAAGAACATTTTGCCATGGCACTCTGCTGCCACCTACTGGTAAAGCATACATATGCGCTACTCCTGCCACTGATCCACAGAGCTCTGGTCCCGGGAACCTGCCTCATTCACCAGGCTGGGGCTAGGTGTGGACCGGCAGGGTTTTTAGGGGATCACCTCTACCCTAACGAAACAATAAACTGTCCTAGTGTCGATTCCAATCTCCACCTGCCCAGCCACTGCTTCCACGTGCTCTCTCTTAACCTATACTCCAGCCTTTCACCCTCCAAAGTGCCTTTAGGGTGCCAGGCACCACCCTGTCTGCAGCCTGCACTCCTGACAGTAACATCAAAGTTCCGTTACAGCAGATCCCGCTTGTCCCTCTGCTCCCCACTCAGGACTTAAGAACTTCGCTGCCCCCTGAGCTGAGGACGCTCACAGCCTGACATGGCAGTGACCTGCTTCCTAAAGCCACTGCACTGAGAGCACCTGGGGACACAGCACAGAACGAGGAGCTGGGGGGTGCAGGGCAGCGCTAACAGAACGGGAGATGCAAGGCAGAACTGAAGGACTATTATCAGCCAATGCAATAAGACAAGAAAACGAGTTCACTTGGGAAAGCAACAGAAACCTCAAAACACCTGGGTATTAAGAAATGTGCCAGGCACCCATGGAGAAAACCTTGCTGAGGGAGCTAAAACTCCCCCAAAACACAACCCCGGCCACTGGCCACTTCGATGACTTCTTCCCTTCCCTTTAGCAAACGCTTCCCCCAGGCAGGGCTTATTCTAAACAAGCGGCAGGTAATCTCAACAAACCCATTTAAATCAGTCTACCTACCAATCTATGCAAGGGGACATTCCTGCCATCAGCTTTTCTTTTTCTAACAGCTTTACTGAGGTAGAATAAAATTCACTCCACTTGAGAGAGACTGGTGAGCCTGCTAACCCTACACAGTCATCACGTACCCACAGCCACTCCAAACACACAGCACTTCAGCACCAGGAGGCTCCTTCCTGCCTGCTCCCGTCAGTTCCCTGCCAGCACTCCAGCCCCGCGCAGAGCACTGGCCAGCGGAAGTTCTGCCTTTCCTAAAAGCTGAGGTAAATGGACTCTGTGAAAAGTGCTGTCTCGGCCTCACTTCCCTTGGCCTGGTGTCTCTGAACTCCATCCGAGTGGCTGTGTGTGCAGCTGTCCGTCTCCCCACATTGCTGAGCAGTGTTCCAAATACTGACGCAGAACCTAAGCACCCGTGAGCACACAGACATCAGGGTACTTCTCATCTGAAGGCCTGAGTAAGGCCAGCGTGAACACTCACACTGTGTGGGTGGCCGCGTTCCCACCTTCACCTGGGTAAACACCAGCACCGCTGGTCACGCGGTAATGAACCTCAGACTCTGTTCTCACCGGCACGCATTCCCCCGGCATCCTCAGTAATTCTAACTTCACCGGTTCCACAGTGAAACCATGGCTTCCTGTGCTCTTGGGTTGCCTCTCCCTCAGACCTGGTGACACGTGGCTCATTCACATACCTTCTTTTGTGAACTATTCACCAATCTCATAACTGAACAGTAAGGTCTCTTTATGTATTCTAGAGACAAGCCCTTTGCTAGATGTTTTGCAAGTATTTTTACCTAATTTGCGGCTTGCCTTTTCATTTTTAAAAATTTATTTATTTGAAAGTCAGAATTACAGGGAGAGGGAGAGGGGGAGGGGAAAGGGGAGAGGAATAGGGAAAGAATCTTCCATTTGATTCACCCCCAAAATGGCCGCAATGGCCAGGACTGGGCCAGGCTGAAGCCAGAGCCAGGAGCTTCCTCTGGTCTCCCACATGGGTGCAGGACCCAAGGACTTGGGCCATCCTCTGCTGCCTTCCCAGGCGCCATCAGCAGGCAGCTAGATCAGAAGTGGAGCAGCCCGGACTCAAATCAGTGCCCACATGGGAGGCTGGCGCCTCAAGCCTCAGACAGTTGCTTAACCTGCGACCTCACAATGCTGGACCCTGCCTTTTCATTTTCATACTATTTTTGAAGATTCAAATTTTAAATTTTGAAGCTTGCTTTTGGTGTCTGATTAAGACACCTTTGAAAAACATCACAAAGGTGTTCTGGTTTCTTGCAGGAATTTTGCATTTTAGCTTATTTTTAAAAGGTTTATTTATTTTGTTTGAAAAAGTCTTAAGGAGGGGGAAGAGACAGAAAGAAACAGAGAGACAAAGTGAAGAGAAAAGAGAGGACTTCCATTTATTGGTTCACTCCCCCAAAAGGCCAGAATGAAGACAAGAGCCTGGAACCCACTCTGGTCTCCAACATCGGTGCGGGGGCGCAGGCACTCTGGCCATCCCCTGCCGCTTTGCCAGGCGCGTCGGCAGGGAGCCAGATCACCAGTGGGGCAGCCTGGAATGGAACTGGCACTCAAGTCACAGCTATGGTTCAACTGCACAGCACTGCCTGATGCCCGCCCTAGCTCTCTAGATTGGTGATCTACTACTTGATTTCTGTGTACAGTATAAAGTAAGGTCAAGTCCATTATTCTCTGTACAGGTATCTGTTCCAACACAATGATTTATGCTGGTGTTTTTGCAGAAAAATCAACTTACCATATAACTACAGGTCTATTTCTGAATTTTGTTCTGCCCCAGTGATCTAAAGTCTACCCACATACCAATACCAGACTGGTCTGACTACTGGAGCTTTACATAAGTTTGGATAGAGGTGGTGTAAGTCCTCCAACCTTCCATAACACTGGGGAAGGAGACAGGTGTCTACGCAGCATCACATCTCCCCCTGGGGCACCTGCGTCCCACACTGGAGTGCCTGGGTTTGAGTCCCACCTCCGCTCCCATTTCTAGCTTCCCCAAGCCATACCCCACTGCCTCATTCCTGATAGCTCATCACTGTGCACGTCTAAGTTAGAGCTTTTCACAGAGGCCCCTCCTGAGGGTTTGCAAGTCACCCCTTGCTCAGTCTTCACCACGGAAAGCTACTTACTAAATGCACATGCATTCTCTGCATCAACTTAAGTGAGCACTTGCTATCTTTTATTCTACTCACTCTACTGATTTTCAGATTTTAAACAAATCTTGGATTCCCAATAACTAGTTAGAGGGCAGGCATTTGGCCTAGCAGTTAACAAGCTAGGCTGAAGTTAAGATGAACTATCTGGGTTTGAGTACCAGCTCTGGCTCTTGATTCTAGCTTCGCTAATACAAACCCTAGGAGGCAGCAGGCTGATGGCTCAAGTGGTTGAGTTTCTGCCACCCACATGGGAGACCTGGATTGAGTTCCCAGCTCCTGGCTTTGGCCTGGTCCAGCCCCAGCTACTACTGACATCTGGGGAGTGATACAGATAGGAGTTTTCTCCTTCTTTCTGCCTCTCAAATTAAAAATGACAACAACTTGTCCATGATGCAACATCTTTTACTTTTTTAAAGATTTATTTATTTGAAAGGCAGAGGCAGAGAGAGAGAGAGAGAGGTCTTCCATCTGCTGGTTCACTCCCCAGATGGCCACAACGGCCAGAGCTGAGCTGATTTGAAGTCAGGAGCCAGGAGCTTCCTCTGGGTCTCCCACATGGGTGCAGGGGCCCAAGGACTTGGGCCACCTTCTTCTGCTTTCCCAGGCCATAGCAGAGAGCTGGATCAGAAGGGGAGCAGGTGGGACTCAAACCAGTGCCCACACCGCAGGTGCTATGGCACGCTATTACCAGCTATGCCACAGCACTGGCTCCTCAGCTTTCTTTTACACATTCTAAAACATATGTACATTATTGCAATAATACTCTAATTGCTAAATTTTTCTATCTGGCCACTGAGAATGCTTCCATTTTTAAAAACTATATACAATGAGTAATGACATTTTTAGGCAGATTAAGTTTGTTTCCTTGGCTATAGCAGTTTGTTACTTTAATTAAATTTAAATTTAAACAGAAGTGGGTTTTTGGGAAAAGGCTACTTTTTTTTTTTTTCCACAGGCAGAGTGGACAGTGAGAGAGAGAGACAGAGAGAAAGGTCTTCCTTTTGCCGTTGGTTCACCCTCCAATGGCCGCCGTGGCCAGCGCGCTGCGGCCGGCGCACCGTGCTGATCCGATGGCAGGAGCCAGGTACTTATCCTGGTCTCCCATGGGGTGCAGGGCCCAAGGACTTGGGCCATCCTCCACTGCACTCCCTGGCCACAGCAGAGAGCTGGCCTGGAAGAGGGGCAACCGGGACAGAATCCGGTGCCCCAACCGGGACTAGAACCCGGTGTGCTGGCGCCGCAAGGCGGAGGATTAGCCTAGTGAGCCGCGGCGCCAGCGCCATTTTTAAGGTCCTAATACACACTGCTGAGCTGCTTCCCAAAGGCGTCCTCAGGAGTTCTCGCAACGTGCCTGCTCACCACAGCTGCGACTGTGATCCTCAGACTCTCTGTTTTTGAAAAGCTACAAACAGTTCCAAGTGTCCTGCTGCGGTTCCCTGACCGCTGCCTTCTCTCTCCCGCCATTTCCTCCGGTCTCACCAAGGGCTCCTTCCGCCTCACCAGGAGGACCCAGGTGCTTCCCGGGTCCCTGGGGGACGGGTGTCCGTAGCGTCAGGCCAGTGTGCAAAAACACTGAATGTGAAGATGAATAAGTGCACTAGGATAGGGTCTCTTCGTTGTATTTCTTGAAATACATCTACATAGGCTCGGAAGTTACAGATTCAACACGGGAAAGTCAAGATGACAACGATGGGCTCCCTCTAATTCTCACTCGGCAACAGATTCCTCCCTTACAGTTCCAACAGCGCACTCGCCTGGCCAGAGAGACTGCCAGGACTTGAGGTATTACTGTGTGCATCCCAGAGGTGCTGGAAAACTCTCTATCTAGCTATCTATCTAGTTAAAGATTTTATTTTATTATTTATTTTACTTATTTGAAAGGTAGAGCTAGTGAGAGAGGAGAGACATGGGACAAATCTCCCATCTGCTGGTTCACTCCCCTCATGGCTGCAATGACTGAGCTGGACCAGGCTGAAACCAGGACAGGAACTTCTTTCAGGTGTCCCACAAGGCTGCAGGAGCCTAAAGACTTGGGCCATCCTCCACAGCTTTCCCAGGCACATCAGCAGGGAGCTGGATTGAAAGTGGAGCAGCTGGGACTCAAACCAGCACTCATGTGGGATGCTGGTGCTGCAAGCCATGGCTTTAACCCACTGAGCCACAGCACTGGCCCCCGCTACATTTTTGAACATCATAAAACCCTAAGCTTTCAGCACTTTGAAGCAGGATGTTTGAAAGTAAGGCAGCATGGGCCAGTGCTGTGGCGTAGCGGGTAAAGCTGCCACCTGCAGTGCCGGCATCCCAAATGGGTGCTGGTTCAAGTCCCGGTTGCCCCACTTCCGATCCAGATCTCTGCTTTGGCCTGGGACAGCAGTGGAAGATGGCAAAAGTCCCTGGGCCCCTGCACTCATGTGGGAGACCCGGAGGAAGCTCCTGGCTCCTGATCAGCATAGCTCCGGTCATGCGGCCAACTGGGGAGTAGACCAGCGGATGGAGGACCTCTCTTTCTCTCCTTCTCTCTGTATAACTCTGCCTTTCAAACAAATAAATAAATCTTAAAAAAAAAAAAAAAGAAAAGAAAAAAGAAAAGCAAGGCAGCAAACTAACACCTGTCTGCATAGGTAGATCCCGACACATCTGTGCCGCCCAATATGGCAGCTACCAGTCTTAGAATGTGGCCAGTGTAATTAAAGAACTGAATTTTTAACTGAAGTTTAATTAGCCACGGTGTGCTATGGACCACACGTCTACATTAAACTAACAAGAAAACCTCACTCCCACCGCGCCCTTTCTGCAACGCCGACAGCACCAGCTACCCACACTCGCCCACAGGGGCAGCCGGGACGGCCCCACGTAGCGCTGCCCCACTGAGTTCCTCCTTGGCAGTCAGAGGTGGCCGCTCGGCTCCCAGTAGGCTCGGACCTGACGCTGCCAAAGCCTGCTCCTTTAACACGTGTGAGACACAACCTCCGGTTGGTGTTTTGTCCTCTACACTTGCGTCCCGTTAATCCCGCCGACTCCCCTGCTCCTCACCTAACCTTGACCTTCAACTGATGCCAACTCCTTCCTTCCCATTCCTTAGGCCCCAACCTGCGGCTATCCTGGGTCTCCTTCCCTCCCACCTGTGGCATGGCCACGAGCTGTGACCAGTGAACGCGCTAGATCCCAGGTCTGCGTCTCCCAGGCCTCGCCGCCAGTGTCTTCCCAGCTCAGTGACGCCCTAGAATAAGGGACTGGATAGGACCCCACCCTACTCGGCCATTTCTCAGCTCCTAAAAGCAAACATGCTCCCCGTCCCTCCTCCAACCCTCCACACCTGGCGTGCTCCGTGTGTGGCACCCCCACCCCCCACCCACATACCCAAGATCTCCACTGGAACCTCACCGTCTCTAGGAACCCCACCGTCTCTAGGAACCTCACTGTCTCTAGGAACCCTTCCTTGCGCCCAAGTCCCGCACCCCAGCAGGCAGTGAGGGTGTGCCACATGCTCCTCCACACGGCAGGCGGGGGAGGGGAGGGGAGGGGAGTGACTTTGGTGATTTTGCAAAGTGCGTTGATGAACTCAGGCAGCTTTCGAATCCCGCCGAGGGCGGCCCATTTCTCAGCAACGCTGGAGGACAGCTGCCTCAGGGGGCTGCAGCGAGGCTCTGTGAGCAAAGCAGATGTGGGTCCTACCCTCAGGAAGACAAAGCCTTACGGGAACAAAGGGATCACCTAACAGGACGTAAACCAGATCTCATCTGACCCGCTGGGTGGCGAGACAGGGTTTCCCCAGTCGGCACAAGGAAGGCGAAGGAACAGTGAGCATGCGCAGGACCCGGGCACTCCCAGGCAAAGCCTGCGCTCAGGGACCCCCAGGGACTGCCAGGGACTGCCAGGAGGCAGAGGGGCCGCCAGGGACCACCAGGGACTGCCAGGAGGCAGAGGGGCACGGCTCAAAGCTGGAGCTGGGCACTACAAGCCGTGTGTGCATGGGAAGGGCCAGGAGCACCGTCCTAGGGAAACGGGGACCCACTGATGGACTCCACGCAAGCATTTGCATCTCCTTGTGTAACAGACCGCGTTACCTGGAGGCGGCTGGGAGGAGGAGGAGCCAGGGCGCCCTGCCCAACAGTAGGGCAGTGTCGCCTGTCAAAGACTCGGCAAGTATGCCACAGGCACGACCAACCAGAACAAGCATCTGGTCAAACTGCAGGAGAGGAAAAGGGGTACAGGATGGTTTCTGGGCTTGGGCGTGGCCAGTCCAGGCCACGGTGCTGTTCACTGGGAAGGACGCAGTGCAGGGCCACAGCGTGGGCTGTGCTCCCACGTCCACATCCATGAGGATGGAGAAGCTGAACAGAGTCGATACACTGGTCTAGAGCCCAGAGCCCAGGCCCAGACTAAACACACAGCAGAGGGAGCCTCGCCAGGGCCACGGCGGAGTCGGGAGCGGGGTTTCCTCTCCTACCAACTTTCCCAGTGGTTGGCAATGTGCTAGGGAAAGGGGAGCAGGTGGACACAGCCACACGAGAGCTGACGAGGGGCTTCTCCAAGCCACTTCTGTTGTTTCTGACGAAGAGTAACGAGGGGTGGGTGTGGCTGCACAGCAGGTTAAACTGCCCCCTGGGACGCCGGCATCCCATATTTGAGGGCCGGGATCACCTCCACTGCCAATCCAGTTTCCTGCTAACCCGCACCGTGGGAGATGGCAGGCCACGGCTGAAATATTTGTGTCTTTGCCACCCAATGGGAGGCCTAGATGGTTCCTGGCTTCATCCTGGCCTATCCCTGCTGTGGGCATTTGGGGAGTGAACCACCATTTCTAATTTAAAAAATCTAAAAACTGTTTTTAGAAGATGAAAAAACTTGCTACAGAGCAAGAGCAGAGTGGCTGAGGCAGTCCCTGCTGCACAGGGACACCACGTCAGAAGGCAGAAACGGACACGTCTGTGCCTGAAAACTTTCTGTCCAACCCAGCAGAGCACAGCAGTGGGGAAGGAAGGGAGAGAACTTAGGCACTGGCACGTCTGGTACCAGACACAAAAATCCATTCTGACAGAGTGAAGACTTAAATGCCACAAAAGCTTTTAGAAGAATATATAGACAAATAATGGCCCTTAGTACGGCGTATCTCCTAAACAAGACGCAAAAGGCACAAACCATAGGCAAAGGAAAAGTAGGCTCACCTACATTAGAACACAGGCTTCTGCCGATAAAAACATCCAGAGAAAAGCAGGCGGGCACCGTGGCGCAGGCCCAGCTGCCCTGGGCTGCCCACACCCCGTATCCGGGGGCTCGGGCTCAAGCCTCAGCTCCGGTGCCTCTGCTCCAGCTTCCTAGCAATGCTCTGAGAGGCAGCAGGTGATGGCCCAAGTGCCTGGGTCCCTGTCACCCATGTGGGAGGCCTGGATGGATGGGATTCCGGGCTCCAGGCTTTGGCTGGACGCAGCTCCAGCTGTTGCAGTGGCAGGGGGTGGGGGTGGGAGTGGGGTGTGAAGTAGCAGATAGGAGTCCCCTCTGCCTCTCCTAAAACCCGCAAAACAATGCAAAAGAACTACAACCTTGGAGAAGGTTACTCAACACATAACTAACAGAGGAGAGTGTATTTAACAATTCCTACGAGTCGATTTTTAAAAAAGATAAAAAAGCTCAGTCTTCAGATGTTTTGCTACTCACGTCTTTTTTATAAAAAAATAAGAAGGCATGCGTGTCATACAGGAAAAGCCAGCCACGTGCTAAGCGGCTCTCGCTAAGGGGGGTGCGGTCAGCGCAGGCAATAAGGACACAAGCAGCACAACCTCCCAGAGGCCACCTCGTCAGTATCCACCCTGCAACAACCACCCTCCAGGAACCATTCAAGACAGCAGCTTTCCCACAGGCAGGAAGGTCTGTCAAGGACACCCTCCGTAACAGTGTATCTCCTAATGGAACAGTAGAAACAACTTGGAATGTCCAAAAACAGCAGATCAGTATAAAGCCGGTACAGCCCTCCCTCTAAGAGAATCTGGGATCCGAGAAAGTCTCACACTGACAAGGAGCTAGTACTGTACTACCGGCTTTATGTGAACAAATCAACAGGCAGAACAAACACTGCACAGGGGTGCAGCCTGCAACGCTGCCATCCCATACGGCACTGGTTCCTGTCCCGGCTGCTCCACTTCTGATCCAGCTCCCTGCTAGCTGCCTCCTGGTTTTGGCCCTGCCCTGTGGCCAGGGGAGTGAACAGACAGATGGAAGCTCTCTTCCTGGCTCTGTCTCTCCCTTTAAATCAGTCAATCTTTAGAAAGAGTAGGGTCAGGGCTCAGTGTTGTGTGGCAGCACTACTGTGACACTGGCTTCCCATATGGGAGCACTGGCTCAAGTCCTGGCTTCTCTACATCTGATCCAGCTCCTTGCTAATCCGTCTGGGAAAGCAGTGGATGATGGCCTAAGTGCTTGGGCCCCTGCCACCACGTGACAGATGAGGGTGCAGTTCCTGGTTCTGGGCTTCAGGTGCCCCAACCCCAGCAGCTGTGGACATTGGGGGCAGGAACCAGTAGATGGAAGATCTCTCTCCCTCTCCCTCTGATGTCCTGCCTTTCAAATCCACCAATAAGCCAATCAAAAATAGGGGCAGGGGCTGGCACTGTAATGCAGTGGGTTAACACCCTGGCCTGAAGCACCGGCATCCCATATGGGCACCGGTTCTAGTCCCGGCTGCTCCTCTTCTGATCCAGCTCTCTGCTATGGCCTGGGAAAGCAGTGGAAGATGGCCCAAGTCCATCTTTTCCTTTTTCGTTCCATCTTTTCTTCCTCCCACCACTGTTTTGATGAAAAAAGTTTTAACGGAACAGAGTGACACCTGCTAGTTTACAGAGCAGAGCATCTGGGCTGCTTTCGCATTACAGCAGCTGTAACGGAAACTGTTGTAGGGCTCACAAACCCTAAAAGGTTTACACCCTGGCCTTTTAATGGGAAAAGTCTGCAGAACCCTGACAGTAAAGAAATCACCTAATTGCATAAAAAACATCCACTGTAGAACAACAGTCAGTATAACATGTGTGTTAAAAACCACACACAATACAACATGACCTAATTTCTCTACGCAGATCCAACAGTATTAAGAAGTAACGTGGGATCCGGTGTTGCGGCACGGCAGGTTAAGGCACAGTGTGGGATGCCAGCATCCCGTACGGGTGGGGGTTCAAGGTCCAGCTGCTCCACTTCCAATCTAGCTCCCTGCTAATGCACCTGGAAGCAGAAGGAGCCGCAGATGTAGCTCCAGGTTCCCAGCTTTGGCCTGGCTCAGCCCCAGACACTGCAACCATTTGGGGAGTGAGCCAGTGGATGAAACCTCTCTCTCTCTCTCTCCTCTTCCTCTCCCAGGGTAACTCTGCCTTTCAAATAAATAAGTAAATCTTAATAGTGAAAAAGAACGAACCTAGAGGAATAAGCAGCAAATCAAACTCACACCTCTGGGTCCTGCGGCCGAGCGGCAGGCAGAACAGGATCAAGGCTGGTCAAAGGGGGCTTTATTTGTAATGTATTTGAAGATTTGTTTTATTTGTTTCAAAGAGACACTATTCGTGTATTAACCTGAATATTTGAACTTTTAAAAATTCATTTCTTTGCGAGTGAGGCTGGTTCAAACAGAAAATAGCAGGATTGGGTGGGACAGACGCTGGGAGCCCTCGGACCTCGGTCTTCCCAAGCGCTGCCAGGACGTTTGATGCTCTGATCTCACACCACCTTTCAGTCTGCTCTCGTGGCCCTCCTGCACTCCGCCTACGTCGCCCCTAATCAAGGCCAGACCGAGGCTTTTCAAGTTGTAGGGTGAAATGACGTGGAAGACAGCTACGGTGCAGCTCCTGCCCCTCAGGTGTCTGCAGCCTGTCCACAGCCAACTACTTCAGGCCCACGATCCCCGCTTCAGGGTCCCTGGCACGTGTGACTGGCCAGGCTCAGGTTTAGCACTGCCATGCACTTGGCCCAAGCTCAGGGCCTCTGTACTCACAGATTCACACGCTCCTCAGGAGAGCTGTGGGGCTTCTAACATTTTTCTGCGCTTAGGACGCAAGCAAGGCTGGCCAGGCTTCTAACAGTGCACCTGAGGAATGACAGCAAATCTCTGCGGGCCCTGGAACAGCACAGGTGTGCATGGGAGTGCCAACCCGCGGCCTGACGCCGTAACGCAGGAGACACTGCAGGAGTGGCTGATAAAATATTCAAGACCCATGTTTAGGAAAGGAAGGGAAGTTGAAATTCAGCTGGAGGAAAAGTAAATCAGTTCAGAGCAACTGATTTTACAACTTTATGGGAATGAATACTCCCTTGAAGTAAAAACAAAAATGTCAGATGTAATTTCCAACTGCGTAAATGTACAAGACCAGACCTCGGATACCCAGTCTCCTCTTAGGATACCTGGGAGCCGTGCACAATTCTGGGAAAGGCAAGTGCTCCCCAACAGTCATCATAAAAGAGAGCACCCAAAATTACAAGGGAGGTAAATTCAAAGGAAGGGCACTGTGAGGGCCACGAAGCTCCCAGGGCCTGAGCTAGGTCCCTCGATTAAGCAGTTACCAGCGAGGAAAACCTTTGCCATCCTCCAACTGTAGGAACCACAGCCACTCTGCTTCTGAAACAAAAGCGACTGCGATCCCGAAGAAAGGGTCAGAATCCCCTGGGAGAGTCAGGCTGTGTAGACTGCTGCAGCACGTGGAAAAGCCCACTTTCCAAACTGATCTTTTCAAGCGACCTTGTTTTAAAGGAAACCTCAGTGCGACGGTAAGAAATCTGCCCAGGACAGTTGAAGATGCTGAGTGCTAGCCCCAGAGTTGAACACTAAATATAACTGCATTTCAAGCTTCTCCTGGGGCCTCTGGCACTCACCTCCGTGTTCCAGAAATACTCGAACACATCTTTCCTTTCCTCTTGCTGCGGAGAAATGGAGCAGCGTCCAGCCGTTGGCATCGCGGCCGTTCGGAGAGTAGCCTTGCTCGAGCATCTTCCGCACGGTGTGGACATCCCCAGCGGCCACCGCGGCCTGGATCTGCAATTCTTCCTGCAGCTCAGGGTTCCTTCGACAGTGGTGGTGTAACATCCTAGCTGAGTCCGCTTGTTACAAAGGAGTCATTAGGTCACAGGGATCAGCCTTGAAGGGCAGGTAGAAGAGATGACATTGAGCGTACTTGGCACCTGGGAGTTGTCCACTAGATATCTCAGCACTGTTCAAGGCCTCAATCAGAAATCCTTGGTAATGACCCTTCCTACTACTAGTGAACATGCAGCTGTTGAGACCAAAACTTTCGATTATTTCCCTAAGATTACAAACTATTTCAAAAGAAACAGCACTCTTATTCAACAAAAAAATCACTCACAGCAAACAGCCCACGAGCACGGCATGCGGGTTTAGCTAAGAGGGAGCAGATGCCAGGTAGCAAATCAGGTGAGTGCCCATCTCAGGAGCTCTCACTCACTGGACGCACCACGGAGGAGGTGGAGCTACAAGCCCGGAGGAGGTGGAGCTACAAGCCGTTCAAGGGTGCTGTCACTGATCCGAGATAGTCAACGTGGAGCAATAAATGGACAACCCATTTACTGGGAACACCAAAGACAATGAAGGCAGTGGGTAAAAAAAAAAAAAAAAAAAAAGCCCCAAACAAAAACAAACAACAAAAACCTTTTGACTATTTCTCTCAAGTATTTCAACAACATTTTATCTTTAGCACAAAGTGAGGAAGGCTGGGTAGAGAAGTAGCAGATTAAGAAATCAGAATAAAATGTTGGGATGGGATTTATTTTCCTTTTATTGGTTTGTTTGTCTTTCTATCAGCGCTTCCCGCTTCCTGTTACGTCTACACAGCCTCTGGTACATGTTTCTAAATTCTATTTTCCACTCCATAAATAATCAAAGTAGCAACAAATAACATACATTTTAAAACTCTGAGAATCTAAATAATCTGTCAATTAGCCCTACGATAAAATTATCTGAAAGGAAAGAGTAGCACACTGAATCCCTTCACTCACTAGGTCACAAGAAGTGTCAGAAAATGACATCGCCTTCATACCAAGTTCAGAATGAAACGGTGAGACACTGCACGTGTGTGTGTGTGTGTGTGTATGTCTGTGCGTTACAAATTCAGTTCAGTGGGATTTTTCTTTTTTTTTTTTTTTCTTTTTTTTTTGACAGGCAGAGTGGACAGTGAGAGAGAGAGACAGAGAGAAAGGTCTTCCTTTGCCGTTGGTTCACCCTCCAATGGCTGCTGCAGCCAGCACACCGTGCTGATCCGATGGCAGGAGCCAGGTACTTATCCTGGTCTCCCATGGGGTGCAGGGCCCAAGTACTTGGGCCATCCTCCACTGCACTCCCTGGCCACAGCAGAGAGCTGGCCTGGAAGAGGGGCAACCGGGACAGAATGCAGCGCCCCAACCGGGACTAGAACCCGGTGTGCTGGCACCGCAAGGTGGAGGATTAGCCTAGTGAGCCGCGGCGCCGGCCCAGTGGGATTTTAAGTTAAGTACATACAGAAATCTAAACTAACTAGCTTCCAGGAAGTCATTCCAAACTGGGCTAATTTGTAGAAGACTAGACTCATCTCTTAACAAGTACCTTCCATTTCTAAAAATAGGAAAAAAACAATTATGTGATAAAGCTCTTTAAAGACACTGCTCTCCAACGTGGATTCAGGATCTCAGGATAGTCTTGCTACTAACAGTAATGTATCTCTCAAAACCTCTCGTTACGGACTGCACACGGGTAAACGGAAGCCCAGCTCGGGTCGAATCATTACTGCTGGCGTGTACAGGCACCTGCTGGTGCTCTCAACAGAGTCGGGGTCTTCACCCAGCCCGAAGCGTCACTACCAAGTGGTGGAATTTTGTCACATGACTGCTATTGAGCGCTATCTTCTCCAAGAAAACCAGGAGATGAGAGACTTAACAACTTGTTTCCTCGGTAAGATTTCCCTCACTCCTTCACTTAATGACAAAACTAAAATTAAGTCTCGTCTCAGAAATTTTGAACGAAAATAAGGAATCTTGTCGGAATAGGTCTTTCCTGATTCTTATCGTAGTCCGCGTGTTAAAGGCCATCAGAGGGAGTTAATGGGATCTACGGCCGCACGCTCAGACCATCATCTTTCAGATTCTGCTGTAGTGGGAGACCGGTCTACCGTGGCAGAGGGTGAATGCGGCGATGCAATCCTGAAATTTCTTCCAGCACACACTGGCTGGTTTAAAGAAAGAAACGGAAAGCTGAACAGGTGGTCTCCCAACACAGCCCCCGCGTCACCTCACCTGACGGAAGAATGTCCCCTCTCCTGGTATGTGGATTGCCTAGTAACCATTGTGCACATACAGCATGGTGGGGATGGGCTCAGTGTGCGTCCTCCGGCAGAGCCCCAGAGCCTTCTCAACCTGCAAGCAAACAGAATAAGAACCGTGGGAAACTCCTTGAGCGAATCCAGAACCAGAGCTGCCCGCGGGGTCTCGGCACTTGATGGCAAATCCAGAGGGCTGCGGACGCAGATCAGTTCTTTGACAAAATGCTTTCGTCACTTACGTATTAATCTCCAAGATGAAATCAAACGTGATTTATTTTCAGGATCCCTCCCTCCCACCGGATGGCAGCTTTACAAAAAAGATTAAGTGAAGAAAAGAATAAATCACACATTCAGGACTTGTAGGTATGCACGAATTCTTCTTCCTCTGTTGAGAATATATTCCCAGACTGGCTCCACTTGTTTCTGACACCATGATCACCTATTCTCTCTAAAGAGGACTAAAACGAGAAAGCTTGTGCATTCGATACAGAAGGTGGCCGGCACGAAAAAGGAATCTGCGGTGATTCTACCTTTAAAAGCCACTCTTCGTGTGCTCCGAAGACACCAAGCCCCTCATGCTGAAACGGACTCCTCTATGAAGACGGCAGACTCAGAAAAACCTTAACAGTCTTGCCAGCTTCCCCGGGATTCTGAGAACACTCATGTGTATGGCGCGCTTCCTCCCTGCCGACGAAATCCTAGCTCTGCGCTCCACTAGGGTTAGGGCCACATGCACAGTGACTTCCACACAGCAGGAATTACGTATGGGAGCCCTGCCGCGCCGCTGCGTGGTGTGCGGTGTGCCAAGCCCTCTGTCACCTGCACCTTCAGGAGAGGCAGGGCCAGGCCTCCAGCCGGCTGCAGGTCTCCATCCCGGCACAGGCACAGCCCCGTCTGCCTCGTCCTCTCTTCTCACCTGACTCTCCCTGTCACACTTCTTCAGGGAAGGCAGAGAGCTTACCAACTTGTACTTGGAAACAGAATGGGATTTAAAACTCTAGTATTTCTAACTAAATGAGCTAGACACGATCAGATAGACTCCTACAAGGCACTGTGTAAAACGCACAGAACCACGTTCCGTACGTGCCAGATTCTAAGACTTGGGCAGGAACTTGGAGGCTGGCCCTGGCGCTGTCTTGTACACCGGTCAGCAAGGAAGCGCCCACAGAACAGCGGCAGGACGGGGCACGACAGAGGGACGGAGGAGCCAGCTCAGAGAGCTCCCGCGGACAAGGCGGGATGATCTGGGCAAGGAAGCGCTTCAGGAAGTCTGGATGGAAACCCAAAGTGTCACGTAACTTTCAGTGAGTTCATACTGACACAAATAAATAACTGCCTCAGTTAAAAAATGGAGGAGAAAGGAAGCTTGTTCTAAAATTCAGAAGCGCATGGACGGTCCCCACCCCTGCCAAGGTGGGGGCCACGTGAACCAATGACAGACGGGAAGCAGGTATGGAAAACACGTGACCTCTGTCCTAGCTTCTGTAAACCGACGGTGAACTTCATTTCTAAAATGGAACTGTCTCTGATGACGAGCTCACACGCTCCTGCAGAAGAACCTGCGATCGTCCTGCGGGAGCTGCAGGACCACCCCGGACGCCTCCCGTCTCTGTGTGCCCTCACACCCTCTGCCTCCCGCCCGGAACCTGCGATCGTCCCGCGGGAGCTGCAGGACCACCCCGGATGCCTCCCGTCTCTGTGTGCCCTCACACCCTCTGCCTCCCGCACGGAACCTGCGATCGTCCCGCGGGAGCTGCAGGACCACCCCGGACGCCTCCCGTCTCTGTGTGCCCTCACACCGTCTGCCTCCCGCACGGAACCTGCGATCGTCCCGCGGGAGCTGCAGGACCACCCCGGACGCCTCCCACCTGTGTGCCCTCACACCGTCTGCCTCCCGCACGGAACCTGCGATCGTCCCGCGGGAGCTGCAGGACCACCCCGGACGCCTCCCGTCTCTGTGTGCCCTCACACCGTCTGCCTCCCTCACGGAACCTGCGATCGTCCTGCGGGAGCTGCAGGACCACCCCGGACGCCTCCCGTCTCTGTGTGCCCTCACACCCTCTGCCTCCCGCCCAGATCCTTAGGGGCGCTGCTGGCTTCTGCCTCCCTGTCACCACCGCACACAGGCAGCTGGGCTCAATGGGAAGGGGGCACGCAGGCCGGAGGCCGAGAGGGTAAAACAGCAGCAACTTGGTAGTAACGCCAGGAAAAGGCCTGGCGTGCAAGATGAGCGACGAAATGATTTCTCACACAAGCAAGACGCACAAACAAGAGCCCTTGTGGTGACTGCACGCGACCGACTGGAGTCAGACGAACGCCCGCTGAGTACCTGGCCTGCGCGGCCCGGTGCTCGTCGCGGCCACGGCAGTCACCTTTGTGTGATGTCCTAACACAGTGTTCTGCAGACCCCCAGTGAACTTTAAGATTATTTATATATAATCACCATAGGTTTAAACCAAAACAGCGCCTGTGGCATGTGCCTGTGTGTTGATATTCATGGGGTAAGACATGCGGGACACACACATGACCCCGGCCACCTCGTCACTTGGAATCACAGAGGACAATGATTTACCAGAGAACCGTCAACAGTCAAGTGACTAGTGTCCTCTGGCTATTTCATGAGATCTGCATCTAACAGAGTACAGCTGTTCACATGTGCACAGAAAAGGGGCGGGGAAGACTGCAATTTAAAAGCAAATGCAGCATCCAATGGTAAAGACGCCTATTAAAAGCCACCGAGGAATTCCAGAGATGAGAACCGGCAAAGCCCCACTCCCCCTGAGGGAGCGCACGCTTCAAAATCTAATACGGTCCTGCAAGCCACCTACGCAATGAAGGGACACGGCCAAGGAGGCCAGTGTCCCGACAGCGGATGCACGTGTCAGCCGTCCTACACCAGGGTGGCTGTGGACCCAGGAGAGGACAGTCTTCAGAGACTCCAGGCTTCAGTCAGAAAACAAAAAAGCTGCACACAAACAAGCCTGCACAATCAAAATGAACCATTTTCCCAACGTACGTCGTTTTACCCAAAGTCTCACTGCCAATGCTAATACTATGCGTCGGTTTCGCTAATGCATCTTTTCCCACTCCACGTGAGATCAATAGAAAACAGGCTTCCAGCTTTTATACCCTGGACCATATTAGAAACTACAAATTTAGGGATTTAAATACATTACCACCTGATTTCCATAGAGCTGCCACGTGAACTTCATTTAAAGGTAAGACTTCTCACTTCTTACAGTGGACAGAAAAAAGTCTATGCTGATAGGATAAGGCGAATGGTAAAAACAACCATGAAACAGGGGTGTTCAAGACCTGCCCAGCATCACACAACCGTCACCAAGGCTGGTCGCACATCTCGTTTCTCTGGAATAACTGATTCATGGTATTTGTGGTATTTAAGGTATGTATGGTTTTTCTGTTTATTATTCTCACTGAGAGTCCACGCATTTTCTGAGCAGGTGACACAAATCAGAACTGTGCCTTCTGATTGCACACCAGCTAGGAACAAGGCAGCAGAGTAAATCACGGTGCAGGCCGCTAAGGGAGTGAAGTCAGTGGCTCTCGGACATCCTGCAGCAAACACCGAGAGGCCAGACCAAAACACACGAGGGCTGCCCAGCCCTCCTGGTGTGCTCGAGGGCCCAGCACCCAAAAGAAAGTCGATGTGTTATGTCAGCGTCACTCGCTACAACCAAGGGCTGATGTTCCTAAGCCAGTGAGGGGATTTCTACTTCCGCCCCGTTACTGGGCATCCGTATACCTCAGGATTTATTATCCACGACTTATCTATGAGTCACCCGAGTTCCAGTAAAAACACACACATTCATGAAACGTGGATGAGGCAATAGAGGAAGATTGAAAACTCACTTATCCAGATCCAGCTCGAAGCTTAAGTCACAAACACTATAAACGACGAGGTCTGGTTGGCCCTGTCTTATTAACCACGTCTGCCAGTATCGGCTTAGCAGCCTCCTATGTCGCTGCCTAGGGAATCTGTGGGAAAGAGGCCATCGCTCCACTTGGGGAGTGCACTTGGCTTCGCCTCCCTTGCTCAGAGTGAAGAGAGAGGCTGGAACTCAGGTTAGCAGCGATGAGAATATCAACTCCACCCAACCTGGACTTTTTACAGATGGTTTAAACCTCTGCACCACCAAAGTCAAGTGAGAATGAAATAGACACACCTTATGCAGCACGCTGACTAATTGAGAATGACATCACTTTCAGTATAGAAAGCACAAGTCTTGGCCATAATACATCTAGTGATACTGAACAGGTATCGCTGAATATCTTCCATTAAAAACAATTCTGCAGCAGGTGCTCGGCCTGGCAGTTAAGATACCAGCGAAGATGCCCACAGCCCGCATCCGAGTGCCCGGGTTAGATTCCCGGCTTCGGCTACTGATCGGAGCTTCCTGCCAGTGCAGACTCTGGGGGCGGCCGTGGAAGTTCAAGAAGCTGAGTCCCTGCTGCCCCTGTGGGCGACCTACATTGAGTTCCAGGTTCCTGGTTCAGCCCAGGCCAGCCCCGGCCACTGCAGGCCTTTGGGGAGTGAACCAGAGGATGGAAGCTCTCTCCAACAACAACAGAATCCATTATCCCCTGTGTGATCACAGATGTGTGTCTGGTTACCAAGCAAACCAGATGATTTATTTTTCCCCCAAAAAACCAAGCAACTGGCAACAGAATTAACACCAAGGTAACCGCCAGGTTGAAACACATCAACTACCTAACTGACCGTGTCGGTAAATAAAAATACTCACATATTTCAGATGTTCGGCTTCACCTACATCAAACATTCTCAATCATGCTAACATTAGAAACGTGACAGACGCTGACAATTCTACTGGACATTCCCTAATCTTAGAAAAAGCATGAGAAATCGAGAGGGCACACGAAATACTGCTGAAGCAGTGAGAACGACCTGGCTAGACAACCGGAGAAAGCAAGGTTCTTTCTTTACCTCAAAGCTGGAGAGGCCCTGGGTCCCTCGCCTACCATCTTAGCTGGCAAAACCCCTCAGCAAAGTAAACATCCCAGAAACCTAGTGCCTCAGATGCTGACTAAACGTGAAACAGGAAAAGGTTTGCAAAGGAAACACACCTCAAATGCTCTAGCACGGCAGAGTTTTAATCATTCGATGTCTCTGGTGATCTCCATACGGCCACAAACACAAGTGCACCTGAAAAGGAGCTACCCCTGGCTCCCCACACGCACACCCAAGGCTGCCTTCACCCTCCCTCGGAGCAGCACCCTCGTTACAAGTCTCCCACGGCGTCCAGGTCTCCAGACCCCACTACAGTGTCTTCAGCCACATGTAGAGAATCAGCAGAGACGTCGTGGGAGCAGAAGGTCCAGTGACCCAGAGGAAGTCACCAATCTGAATCTCTCCCAAGAACGGCTTTGCGCCAGAAATTCCCTAAGTGGCCAGCAACATCAGAACAACTCGGAGGTGAACAGGCTGCCTTTCACTCTTGCTACGGGAGGTGACAACGTCGCGGCTGCCGTGAGACCTGCCTTCCGAGTCCGCCTCGCGGGGACGACACTAACGCTCACTTACCTTGGGCGGATCTGCGAGGCGAGGCAGCGGCACACCACGCAGCGGCACGTGAACTAGACACGCAAAGTCTGTAAGAGCTGTGAAGCGAGAATCTCGTTTACAAAGCGTTGCCACTGGAAGCCCCACATACCTCAACACATCAAACGATCTCTCTGGTTTGGTGTTTTTTTTTTTTTAATTTTTTGAGTGTCAAATGACTTAATAACACATTGTGCAAAATTCTATCAGTTCTAGAAGATCTTCGGTGTAACAAACTCCAGTCCCTTCCTAGTCCACCTGTATCGGTCACCCAGAAGCCAAGTTCACGGTCCCCAAGTGCTCCCACTACTGCTGCCTGCACGAGGAAGGTGCACAGATCCACTTCTTAGTAGGAAAAAAAATCAAAATTATTTCCTAAAACAAGCCATTAATTTCCCTTCCCCTACCAAAGGCCGTCCCCTAGCAAACCCCAAAGATTTCCTGGTGGAGGAAGAGGCAAGGGGACACGGGAAGGGGTCGGGGAGAGCAGTAAACTGCGGGTTAATTAACACGCAGGGTCCTTCAGAATTAACGAGCAATTAACACGGAATTGAGGAATTCCTCCGAGAGCAAGGAAGCGGGGGTCGCTACCCGAAACCTCTCAAAGCCACAGGGCAGAGCTCATGCAAAACGCGGAAACACACGGGGCCGGGCCCTCGCAGGGGTGAGAGCCGGCTCCGGCGTGCAGGAGTTATCGGGGCGCCGGGGTCACGCGTGGGCAGCGGGGCCGGGAGAGGGTGCACTCCCAGGCAACTGCCCCCCAAATGCAGCCCCGCGCGGGGGGGGGGGCAGGGATGAACAATGGGGGAGGGGAGGCCCGGCTCCTTACCTGGCCGCAGATGCTGGTGCCCGGCTCCCCGCCGCCGCCGGCTCCCACCTGGAAAACAGCAGCGGCGAGGAGGGGGCTCGCCCCCGCCCACCCTCCCGGCCGGCCCCGGCCCCCCGGCGGAGGTAACTGACTTTACCTGTCCCCTCAGCTGCGGCCCCTCTCCCTCCTTTGCGTCTCCTCCACACTCGCCAACTTCTCCATTGAAGAAACACCCCAGGCAGGGCCGGACGCGGGGGCTCCCCTCACGGCCCCGAGCCGCCGAGCATCCGCACCGCCGAGCAGGCGCGGGGCGGCGGTCCCGGCGGCCGGGCAGCCTCGGGGCAGGGGTGCAGGGAGGAAGTCCCGGCTCGGGTGGGGGGGCAGTCCCGGGCCAGGGGCTCGGAGCAGGGGCTTGCCGCGCTCCGGGCCGGAGGCTTCCAGCTGCGGAGGGACCCAGGAGGTCGCGGGACAGCGAGGTCCCGGGTCATACAGGGGCCCAAGTGCCAGCAGCGGGGTCTCCGGACTGGGGGCTTTCGGGATGCACTTTGCACTGGGCCACCCCCGCCCCCTCCCTCCAGCACTTTGGGGTCACTGGGATGGGACCAAGCCTTCAGCGACCAATCAGCGGCCGCCCTGGAGCCTGAGCCCGGAGCCGTAAACCAGGTCCGGGGTGGGTGGGGGTGGGGGGTGGGGGCGACTTGGTTGGTTGGTTGCTTCCTTCTCTCCTCCTTACCCCGGCAGCCCCCACCCCCTGGATGCCGTAAAGCTGCCTGCGCATTCGCGACAGTTGGAGGAGGCGTGCCGATCTGGGCTGGGACTCGTTTCTGATTGGTCTCACTTGCTTTCCCCCCCCCCACCGCGGCTTCCCCGCCGTGGCTTCCGAGGCTCCGCCCCTGGCGGGGGGACTCGAAGCGGTTGCTAAGAGACGCGGTACGCTGAACGCGGCCTCTGCGCATGCGGGGGGAGGGGCCATCGTGTACTTTCCGTGAACTACGGTGGCCCGGAGGGGGTAGGGCTCAATGGAATGGCGTTGCGAGTGCGGAGTTCCGTGAGCAGGGTTCCGGGCAGGTAACCGGGTGCTCTCGCTGGGCTCGGCGGCGGGGGCGGCGTGCGTGCGGCAGGCTGAGGGGCGTAAAGGCTGTGGAGGCGGCAGTTGCGAGCCTTGACCCGTCGCTCCCCAGCGCTTGGGAGACGCAGGTGCCTGGCGCTGGTCGCTCTGTGGTTCCCCGAGACCCCGTTAGCCACCGGGCTGGGGGTGGGAGGGAGGACCGGTGATGCCGGCCCGGGCGCTTTCCGGCAAGGGTAGCGACCTTTCGGAATCGTGTGTGAGGGGAAGGCAGAGAGAGCGAGCCGCGGACTCGGGCTGGGAAGGCGTCTCCTGGGTCCGCGGCGGTGTGCTGACCCGGCGGCTGTTCCCGGGCGCCGGCCCGACGTTTGTGCCTTCACCGTGACGGGGCAGGCGGCGAACGCGCAATGGCCCGGGACCGGGCGCCGGGACGTCGGGGGTCGTGGCCGGCTGGGAGGTGACCTTGGAACGGCCGGGAGCCCCGCCGGGATCTGCGGGGGGACGAACGTCGGGCACCCGGGGCCGAGTGGTCCGGGCGTCGGGGAGGTGGCCGGCTGGGAGGTGACCTTGGAGCGGGCTCCGCGGCAGGGCCTCCGGAGGGAGCTTTGCTCCTGACAGACGCTGCGAGAAGCACGGCCGGCGTCGTGGACGGGAGCGCTGCGGGGCTGCGGGGCTGCGGGGAGGTCCCTGGCTGCTCTGCAGTGTGCGAGGGATGGGCTGGGCTGGGGTTCAATCACAGTTGACCGTGTCCAGTGTCCTCAAAGAAAGCCTTCCTCCTCCGTGTATAGAAGAAACACGCACGGACATTTTGTGGCAGGTGGGGTCCAAGGGTGGCGTTTGTCCCCCGCGGTCATACCCAGCGCCGTGCACACGAGCTACCCGTGGATGGCTTAGCTGGGCCCTGGGCTCCGTCCTGTGCTGGGAAACTCCTGATCGAGGGCAGGCGGCCGTGCGGGGAGGTGGACGCCCTGACCGGGGCTGAGCGGGCGTGCGGCCGCGCTGGCTGACCCCGACGTCGACATGCGGGAGGCTTTCCGGGGCTGCTGGTGTCTGTCTGGAAGGGTGCGGGCGGGTGGGAGGAAGCGGAGCACATCCTGGGCACCCTTAAAGTGCCCCCGAGAGCTTATGGGGCCAGCGCTGCGCCCTAGCAGGTGAAGCCCTCGCCTGCGGTGCCAGCATCCCACGGGGGCGCCAGTTCAAGTCCCGGCTGTTCCTCTTCCAAACCAGCTCTCTGCTGTGGCCTGGGAAAGCAGTGGAAGATGGCCCAAGTCCTTGGGTCCCTGCACCTGTGTGGGAGACCCGGAGGAGGCTCCTGGCTCCTGGCTTCGGATTGGCGCAGCTCTGGCCATTGTGGCCAATTGGGGAGTGAACCAATGGATGGAAGACCCCCCATCCCCGTGTGTGTGTGTGTGTGTGTGTGTGTGTGTAACTCTGACCTTCAAGTAAATAAATACATCTTTAAAAAGAAAGAAAGCAAGCCAAGAGTTTAATTTATGGGACACAGAGGTGAGAAGACCCCGGGAGTCAGATCTTGAAGAGCCAGGGAGACCGGCTGATGGGTTTGGGGACTTTATCCTAGGAGAGTTGAGGGCTTTTGAGAAGGCAGTGGGCATAGGATGGGCCAAGATGCGGCCACTCAGGGAGGCGCCTGCAGCAGGTGTCCAGGGTGGAAGGGGTGGGGGGTGGGGGTTGAGACAGGTGGGGTGTGCAGGAGAAAGCCAGTTTGAGGGCGGATGGAAGGGGTTGAGTTTGCGTGGAAGGGGCCTGTGGGCCTCCAGGAGGCATCGGGGACTTGAGCCCAGCAGAGAGCCAGGCCCTAAAGGTGGGGGTACAGGTTGAGTGTCCCTCGTCTGAAAACCTGAAATGTCCAAAACGTCACATTTAACATTGATTTTGGGGTTTTGGAATAGGATGCTCCCAGCCTGCAGAATTTCCAAGATCAGAAAAACCCTGAAATCTGAAATACAAGCATTGCAGAGAAGGGAACTCTACCTGCAGTAACCGAAGATCTCAGGAGAGGCAGGATGGAGGGACTGAGCACCTGCAGGTGCCACGTTTAGGATAGCAGAGGAGGGGACCCCGGAGGAGGGGACCCCAACAGGGTGGCCGAGCGCTGAGCCTGCAGAGGGAGAGGAGCCACTCCAGGACAGGCTGACTTGTCAAGGGTTGGCGTGTATTTTGGGGAAATACCATGTTTTTGGCAGAACCATTTTTTCACAGGAAGACTGAAATGTCTGAGACGCCCAATTTTCCTTTAAAGATTTGCCCCTTGGGCCAGGAACTGAACGCTGAAATCACACATGGAAAAGCACACTGGTTTGTAGGAAGAGGGGCATCCAAACATGCGTTTTCTGGAGGGACCCTCATGCATGGTAGAGGGACGTGGGCATCAGTTAATCGATAATTAAATTAGCATGCACATCTGGTGAGCCCCAACGTTCTCTTTCCCTTGATCTGTGTAAGACTTTTCTGAAAATACAAATTCTTGGAAGAACAGCCTCACTAACCACAGGCACGGAGTGGAAAACCCAAGTTCTGTTTCAGTAAGAGCCAGGTTCCAAATCATACATGAAAGTCCTTCTTCTCCGGCCAGCACACCGTGTAAGGCCCGCAGAACCATGTGGTCTGTCCTTGCCAAGGAGGCCTTCGGCAGGACTTGAAATTCAGTAAATCTGTAGCAGGCTGATTTCTAAGCGGATAACTTTGTGTGGCCTGTGAGTGATGTTATAAATACCCAAATGGCCCTTGGCAGGGAAAAGTCTCCCTACCCCTGCACAGCTGAATTCACCCAGAAAGTGCAGTTATCTGAAGGTATATTTGAAAGAAAATACATCCGAGTGTGGGAGCAGCTTGAAACGAGAGGTTTTGCCCAGAGTGTGGATCAGTGACGCTCAGAACGAGATAATGCTTCCTGAAAAAAATAATCACATAAGTCCAGCTTTGAGGGGCTGGCGTGCGGCCTGGCAGTTGGAATGCCTGCAGTCCACATATGAGTGGCGGGGCTCCAGCCCCCGATTCCAGCTTCCTGCTAATGCTGGTCCTGGGAGGCAGCGGCTGATGGCTCAGGTGGCTCAAGCAGTTAGATCCCCACACCCCATGAGAGACCCAGGTTGAACTCTGGCTTCTCGCCTCAGCCCTCTCCACCCCCCACCCCCGCCCCCAGCCATGTGGGCATTTTGAGAGAGACTGTGGATAGCATTTGTTCCCTCTGCCTCTCAAATAAGTAATTTTAAAGAGTAAATGTTAAGGATGCCACATATTTTTGGAAGTACAATTTCTGATATTTTAAAATCAGCTCTTAGGTGTTTGCCCTGTTAACACTTCTCAACAGTCACGTTTCATAAGTTCAAATTTCTAAATTTTCCTTTCTCCTTCGAGTAGATAGTTGAATCATGGTGAGATGCTAGATTTCAGCGGGGCTGGAGATGGGTCAGCTCCAGTCGGGATTCCTCCGGGTTCAGTTACAGAGACAGGCGGTTTGGGCCGTGCTTGTCATACCTCCTTCTCCAGTGACACCTTCGTGTCTCGGTCCCCTCCACAGGGCTGAAACGCTGCCTGTGCTGCTAGACTTCGTCCCTGGCTCCTCCCCGGTGCTGTCGCTGGCTCTCGGGAGCCTTGATCTCCACGTCACACCTCTAGTGCTTTAGGGTCATGGGATTTCAGACATACGAGTGGCTTTAGGACCCATCTGCTCTCAGATTTTCCCAGTGTACAGTGGTATTTTGCTGTTGTGTATTGCAGTGTCTGAGACGCCATTGTCTTACACTAAACTCCTACACTAAGCCGGCAGACTAGACCAAACCAGAATGGAGGCACCAGTGCCAGGTGCCACATAAGCAGGCTGGACTTGAGATGGTCCAGTTTTCTAAACAGCTGATGACTTCAGAGGGGACCTGGTTTACCCGAACCATTGAGATACGGAAGTCTCCCTTCAGGTGTTTTTGTTAAGATTTATTTATTTTTACTTGAAAGAGCTGCAAAGAGAAAGGGAAAGAGACAGACAAGAGGTCATCCAACCACTGGTTCTCTCCCCAGATGGCTGCAACGGTCCAGGGCTGGGCCAGGCCAAAGCCAGGAGCTTCTTCTAGGTCTCCCACATGGATGCAGGGGCCCAAGCACTTGGGCCATTCTCTGCTTTTCCCAGGCCATTAGCAGGGAGCTGGATTGGAAGTGGAGCAGCTGGGACTCAAACCAGTGCCCATATGGGATGCCAGTGTCTCAGGTGACTGCTTTCCCCACTATGCACGGGGCCGACCTCTGTTTTACCAAGTAAGGAAAGTCACTTGGAAACAACCGATCCACTTTTTCTTCTCCCTTTCCTGCTTCTGCCGCCCTTCCTCCCTTTAAGCCCCCTCCTCTGCTCAGCTTCCCAGCACCCTCTCTAAGAGACATGCTGCCCATTTCACGAATTGCTAATAAAAGCCACTTAGATCTTCAGATTGGTTGCAATTTTTAACACTGGAGTGAAATTTACAAGTTCAGTTTCACAACATTTACTGATTATAGAACTGGACAGTATTGAACTCCAAAAGGAATGAAACAGAGTAGTGAGAGAAGTGAATAAATGATGTGAATGATTATGTAGAGTGTCTTACAGTTTGGTCCCCTGTTCAGAGTGCTGGGGACCAGAGTGGTGCAGATTTTGGACTGTTTCCTCTTGGATTTTGGCATATTTACATGTAGAATTGAGAGCATCCCTAATCCAAGAATCCGAACTCCAAAGCCCTCTGGAATTCAGTGCTCAGAAATTTCGTATCAGGGGGCCGGCGCTGTGGTGCAGCAGGTTAACACCCTGGCCTGAGGTGCCAGCATCCCATCTGGGCGCAGGTTCTAGTCCCGGCTGCTCCTCTTCTGATCCAGCTCCCTGCTATGGCCTGGGATGGCAGTAGAAGATGTCCCAAGTCCTTGGGCCCTTGCACCCAAGTGGGGGACTCGGAGGAAGCTCCTGGCTCCTGGCTTCGGATTGGTGCAGCTCCAGCCGTTGCGGCGGCCATCTGGGGAGTGAACTAGTGGATGGAAGACCTCTCTGTCTCTACCTCTCTCTGTAACTCTGTCTTTCAAATGAATAAAATAAATGTTTAAAAAAAGTATCAGATTTCAAGTATCAGATTTCAAGTTTCAGATTTTTGGGTGAGGGGTACTCAACCTGTAGCAGCCCCAGCACCCATGTGTTGAGATAGTGTGTGTGCCAAGTGCTGGTTCCATGAGGGCCCAGGTGGCTCCTGGGAGCTGACTTGTCTCCTGATTCCCAGCTCATCCATACTCCTGGCCATTTGTTTTTCCCTCAAAATCCCGTCTTCAAGTTGCAATAATTTTTCAAATGATTCATCATAAGGAGCATCATATTGCCACAATTTCATAGAATGTGCTACAAAATCATTCCAAATTCCTTTGTTGACTTGGTGCTGTCAAATTGGTAATTTTCCTTCCTTCCTTCCTTCCTTCCTTCCTTCCTTCCTTCCTTCCTTCCTTCCTTCCTTCCTAAAAAGATTTATTTGTTTATTTTAAAGTAAGAGTTATGTAGAGAGAGAGAGAGAGGTCTTTCATCTGCTGATTCACTTCCCAATTGGCTGAAATGGCCGGAGCTGGGCCAGTCAGCAGCCAGGAGCCAGGAGCCTTCTCCAGGTCTCCCACGTGGGTGCAGGGGCCCAAGGATTTGGGCCATAGCAGAGAGCAGGATCGAAGTGGAGCAGCAGGGTCTCGAACCAGCGCCCATATTGGATGCTGGCACTGCAGGCAGCAGCTTCACGCGCTACACCACAGTGCAGGCTCCATGTAATTTTCATATTATAACTTTTCATTGGTTTAAAAGCAGTTTAGATTGACTAGGTTTTGACAGACATACTTTATTTTTCATTGACTTAGGCAATAAAGTCCACAGAAATATTAATCCTAATGTTACAAAACATAGAAGTAATTCAGCATAAATGTTTATGGAACTTAATTCCTAAAAACCCTTACGAAGCCAGAATTGAATTTATTCCCTGAGTAGAGGAAGACTTTGGCGTTGGACAAATACCCAGCCACCTGCACCGCGATTCTGATGCTGCTGATCCCCAGGTGTCCAGGGCTTGGGATTTTCCTAGTGCTGCAGGGGTTGTGGTGTGGCCAGGGTCAAGGGCCACTGCCCGGAGGCTGTGTCCTGGCCCTTGAAGCTCATTGTGGTGGGGAGGATGAGCAGTTTATGTTCGGGGAGATAGCAGGCAGCATTCTGGGGCCACAGGGGTTGTCTGGAAACCTGGGTGCGGCAGGTAGGGCCACCGTGAACGTAGAGGTGCGTCCACCTGCAGGAAGGGTGGATGGTGAGGCTGGGGAAAGGCGTTTCCTGTAGACCCTGGTCCCATCATCCCAGCAAAAAGGGACCTGGAAGAAAGGAGGCTGACTGGTGGCCTTGGAGTTCCTTGTAGCTCTTGTCCTGGTAACTTCTGGTAGCCTGAGGGGTTTTCTTCTCCAGGGGCAGTTTTAGTTTACACTTCCCAGAGCTGTGTTAGGATGTGATGTCACTGTGTGTGCCACTTCTGCTGGACTCATTGTCAGGTGTCTGATTCTCACGGGAAGACTGAGCGACCTGAGGTCTCAGTTCCTGCTCCGAATCTGAGTGCATTCACACATTCTTGGCATGAGGTTTTTTTAGTTTTTTGGATAATTTAAACTGCAAAAGTTAAAAACTATAGCACTTTGAAAATACTGAAAATCAAAATAATAGCAAAATAGCCGTGGGAACTAATTGTGGAATTATTTCACACATGCTCTATGTTACTAATTTTCCTTTCATCCAGGAGTATCCTTGACAACAGTCCAAGTCCCGCCCTGTGGGAGGCGCCGTGTGGGAGCTGGGGAAGAAGTGGTGCGCCAGCAGACAGCGCGTGCGGACGTTGCCGTCTAGCCTGGGAACGCGGCCACGGCACTGCTCAGTAAGGTCCAGTGGAGACCCGGCATGAGACCTCCAGTGCGTGGGGCCAGGAGCCCCGCACGAGGCCTGCCCTTGCTGGAGAAAGGCGTGTTTGCCCCTGAAGCAGGAAGGAAAGGGCACGGAAGAGCTTAAGCAAAGAGGCAGCACCTCGTGCAGACCCAGAGGCGCAGGGAACCCTCCAGGGTGACTAAATGAGGGGGCGTTGCACCCTCCTGCCTGAGATACAGGACCCTGGTCACCAGGTGAGCCCTGTACACTCTGCCAGTCTTTGAGCGTGTGCCCCTTTGCCGGGGAGGTTGGCCATCGTATTTTCCCACCTGCAGACCACGTCCCGTCCGTATGTAGTCAGTGAATTCTGAGTGGTGTCCCTCTCTGGACAGTCCCTGCACTAACCTGCCAGCCTCAGCAGTTAAACAGAGCGTCGTGTGAACAACTGAGGGCAAACAAGTTTTGTTTTTTGTATTGCTACGCTGAAGATTGTCCAGCTTTTTAAAAAGGTGCTTGACATCAGCACAGATATAAACCCAGGGAGGTAAGATTCTGAGGAGGTAAAATCCAGGAGATCGGTTAGTGGCTCTCAGAGTGGCACCTGGTCCCATTCGGGCCCTCTCCATACTGGCCGGATCCGACTGGGTCAGAATCAGTGGGGTGGGCTGTGCAGGGAATTCTGATCGAGTTGTCTCCAAGAGTTTGTCTGGGACTGAGGTATCCTGATTGCAACATCTGGGGCCAGCCTGTGCCTTGCTGGGACACGGTGCGTCTGGAATGACAGAGCTAACTGGGAAAGCCACGGGGCGGGTCATGTGGTTGTTAGGCGCTAAGTCCATCTGTCCAGGCTGCTGGGACCAAAACTGCTTTGTTATTTTGGGGAAACCAATACAAGCTTTCGTGGCTATCCAACAGCTCTGTGTTTGCTGAGCCGCTCTATTAAAGGTGAACTGTCAAGGTGTCTTTCAGAGCAACGTGACCTTGCTCTGCACTGCCCCCGCTTTCAGAGGCCCCGTGTTCCTGAGTCGGTCCTCACCGCTTTCCTTACCAAGGCTCTGTAACCAGTGTTTAACTTGCACCTCCTGAAAAAGCGGGGGAGGCGGGGACTGGCTTTCTCAAACTGTGTTCACTCATGTTTCAAAAATAGCTTTACGCCACACCTGAGTGAAGTGCAGAGGGGAAAAAGAGGGAGCAAGCAGGGCGGGCTGTGGAGTCGAGCGTGTCAGGGGTCCTTGGCATCCTGTGAGCCAGAGGCCAGCGTTAACGGCCTTGGAGACTGGCTGAGAGGCCGAGTGCCCGGCGGAGACTCGCGGTCACAGGCTCTTACTGTACTCCACTTTGACAGAAGAACGCTTTCACAAATGAAGAAGCTATAACAATAATAATGAAGATTTATTTCTTTATTTGAAAGGGAGAGCTACAGAGAGAGAAAGTGACGGATCTTCCATCTGCTGGTTCACTCCCCAATTGGCCTCGACAGCCCGGGCTGGGCCATGCAGAAGTCAGAGCGAGGGACAGGGCCATCTTCTACTTTCCCAGGCACATGAGCAGGGTTCTGGATCACAAGTGGGGCAGCTGGGACTTGAACCAGCACTCATACAAGATGCTGTTGCCTCAGGCAGTGGCTTAACGCACTGCACCACGATGACAGCCCCTTAAGAAGCCTTTTATCTGTAACTTGATTGCCAGACTTTTCCTTCATGCCAAAAAAAGAAAAAATCCCTTTCCTGTATCAGAGTCATAACAAGAGTTGATAAGAGGGGGCCGGCGTTGTGGCGCAATGTGTTAAAGCCCTGGCCTGAAGCGCTGCCATCCCATATAAGCGCCGGTTCTAGTCCCGGCTGCTCCACTTCCCATCCCACTCTCTGCTATGGCCTGGGATAGCAGTGGAAGATGGCCCAACTCCTTGGGCCCCTGTACACACGTGGGATACCCAGAGGAAGCCTCTGGCTCCTGGCTTCAGATCGGCACAGCTCCAGCCGTTGCAGCCATCTGGGGAGTGAACCAGTGGATAGAAAACCTCTCTCTCTGTCTCTACCTCTCTAACTCTGTCTTTCAAATAAATAAAATAAATCTTAAAAAAAAAAAAAAGAGTTGATAAGAGGACAGTGTCCTAACAGGATGGGGTTTTTTTTTATTACTTTTTTTTTTGACAGAGTGGACAGTGAGAGAGAGAGACAGAGAGAAAGGTCTTCCTTTGCCGTTGGTTCACCCTCCAATGGCTACCACGGCCGGTGCGCTGCGGCCGGCGCACTGCGGTGATCCGAAGGCAGGAGCCAAGTGCTTACCCTGGTCTCCCATGAGGTGCAGGGCCCAAGCACTTGGGCCATCCTCCACTGCACTCCCAGGCCACAGCAGAGAGCTGGCCTGGAAGAGGGGCAACCGGGACTAGAACCCCGTGTGCTGGCGCCGCTAGGCGGAGGATTAGCTTACTGAGCCGTGGCACCAGCAAGGATGGGGCTTAAATGTTTCCAGTGTCCCAGCAATAGCCTGAGAATTGTCAGAACTAACACATATTATTGGGCCGCATCCCCAATCCAATCATTTGAGACTCCCAGGGTAGGTAAGCTGCTGTCCTCTGCCTTTACAAGTTTTCAAGGGACTGTGATGCACACCAAATTTCAAGCACTTTTGTCTGAAGGAAACCAGCAGGGGGTGGTGTAGCCCCCAGGACTAGTCCCTGCCAGTACTTCCTTCGGGCCTAAAGGCTGGAGGCCCCCAGTTCCTGGAACTTGAAAGTGCGGCCTGCTGACCCCACTCTGTACCCTCAGGTCTGCTGTTGGAGCCTGACAGGGCAGGAGTGGAACCAGCCAGCCCGAGCTCCCCGGCACATGGCTGCTGTCTGGAAGTTTGAAGCTCCCCGGCGCATGGCTGCTGTCCGGAAGTTCGAAGCTCCCCAGCACGTGCCTGCTGTCCGGAAGTTTGCCTCCTCCCTGCTTGAAGAGGCTGACAGACCCCTTTTGTTTTTTCTGGCAGAGTTACTGCTGTCCCGGTTGGGAGAGGGAACCTGAATCCTGGAAGGCAGCGTTTGTCCTCAGTGCTTCACCTTCTTGGATTATCACAACATCTTCATTAATGGAACAGGACGAATGAAGTAGCCTTGGAGGCTACTTGTATTCATGCAGGTGTATGTATATGGGATGTGGGGGAACTAGGCCAGATTAGGTAGGATAGGTAAGCTGGAATCACGGTTTCTGCCAGCTCTGCATTGTATCTCTACCCCCTCACCTGTCTATCCAGTAAACCCACCTTCCCATGACGCACCAGGAAGGAACAGTTGCCATCAAGGCCAGCTGGAAGTTCAACTCCCCATGGAGGCACTGTGAAACCCCTAGAAAGCCTCCCTGTCTCATAGGAGAGACTGTTAATGTGCCAGCACCTTTCTTTGGCCCTGGGCTTCTAAACCATGCTATGGGCCCTTCTCTGGCTTCCTCCCATTCTCCCCATAGACAGCTCTCTGGCCCACTGATGTTGGGTATTTCTCCACGTGGGGAGAAACACACAAAATTGCCCTTAGAGCCATGTGTGCTGTTGGTGTGTCAACAGTTCTTTTCTTTCTATCGCTGACTAGTATGCCATAGAGTGTCCGTGCTACGGTTTATTTAATCATCACCCATGAAGGACATCACGTACAGGTCTTCATTTTTTCTGGACTGAACACCCAGGTGTGCGGTTGCTGGGTCACGTGGTAGCTCCATGTTTGGTTTCTTGAAGGAACTGCCAGACTTCTGCAGAGTAGTTGAGCCATTTTGCATCCTTACATCCCCGCCAGCATTTGGTGTCGCTGCGTTTTTTTTTCATCTGTTCCGATAGTGCTAGTTTGCTGTTGTTTTAGTTTACATTCCCCTAATGGCCAGCGTGGGTGAACAGCTTTTTTGGTGGTTCTTGGCCACCTCAGTATCCTCTTTAATGAAATGTTCATCTCTTGCAGTCTCTCATTGAGTTATTTTTCTCATGTTGAGTTTTGAGAGTTCTTTATTCTTGATACTAGCCTTTTGTCAGATATGTGGCTTGTAAATACAGAGTTTTTCTTAGGCTGTGGCTTTTCTTTTCATCCTCTTATTAGCATTTTTTTTTACAGAGCAAGATTTTCATTTTGTTTATCAGTTTTTATTTTTATGAATCATGCTTTTGCGTCAAGGTTAAGAACTCTGTCTAGCTGTCAATCTTAAAGATTTCTTCCTAGTTTTTTTGTTTTGTTTTGTTTTGTTTTGTTTTTGTCCTACAAAGTTTAATTTTAAACTTTTACATCCATTCTCCCATTTTGGGTTAGTTTTTGTAAAAGGTTGAAATTATTTTAAATGGTGAAAAATCAAGGCAAGGTTTTACACACTCATTTCTGTAATGCCCGTAAACTATTGATGTGCTGATACCAAAGTAGAATCAGTGGATAATTAGACTTTTTGTGAGGATTTTGCTGAGTTTGGTGTAGTAGCTTAAAGTCATTTTAGTATAGAAATTCACTCAAATGGAGTCTGTGGGGGTCAGCCCTCCCGAGCCCACCTGCCCACCTAAGGATGGACTCAGAAACGTGAAGGAAGTAAAGGGAGGTGTTTGTCCACCCGTCTCCAGTGCAGCGCCAGCAAGTGGAAGCAGGCACTGCCTCAGACGTCCATTCCTTTAGGCAGGGATCCCTTCCCCCCAGCTCTCGGTGGAGCAGCTCTGGAGTCAGGATCTAAAGGCCCTATGATGCCTAAAGCAAGGGGAGGGGGAGGGTACTGGGGGCTGGGCGTTGCTGGACAGGTAGGATTGGGGGGAGGAGGTTATACTCGGGTTGTTCATAAAGGAATGTAGGGGCTGGCCCTGGGGGTCAGCTGGTTAGGCCGCTGTCTGCAGTGCTGGCACCCCATATGAGCTCAGGTTCAAGTCCCAGCTGCTCCACTTCCAATCCAGCTCCCTGCTAATGTGCCTGGGAAAGCAGCGGAAGATGGCCCAAGTGCTTGGGCCCCTGCACCCATGTGGGAGACCAGGATGAAGCTCCTGGTTTTGGCCTGGTCCAGCCTGGCTGTTGTGGCCATTTGGGGAATGAGCCCAAAATCTCTCTCTCTCTCTCTTTTTCTCTCTCTCTCTCCCTGTAACTCTGCCTTTCAAATAAATAAATAAATCTTAAAAAAAAAAAAAAAAAAAGGACTGTAATTGCCTTGGAAACACAGCTTAGAAGCAGCCCAGCATTTGACACTATGAAGTCCAGCCCCAAACCCCAAGAGCCTTGCAGGTGGGCCCAGCCTTTCCCCAGGGAAAGACGTCTAGGGCAGTCTCCCCTGCTCAGCACCCTGTGGGCCACTCCGCCTGACGTGGGGCAGTAAGCCCTTCACAGCCTTCCCCCAAGGAAAGCACCCTAAGGGCATCGCTTCTGTCCTGCACCAGATGGGCTAGATGGTCTGGTTACACTGGGTAGTAAAATCTTGGAAGGAATTTTACCTAATCCACACTCAGCAAATCCTCTGGGGAGGAGGATGGAAGGGAAGGGAAATGGCAGGAAGAACTGGACCCCTTTCCCGTAATAGCCCCGGTCTAAATGTAAACTAGGCACTCTCAGATCCTGTCTGGAGAGAAGGATGGCCAACTCACCAAACCTTGCCACCCTCCAATCACTGCTCTCTGCCTCCCGGCTGAAGTCTTCCTTGCTGGAAGACAAGAACCTGTTCACTCAAACAGCTAAGTGAGCTCATCTGTTGATCTGCTTTGGGTTTCTTCCACTTGGCCCCCTTTGCGGCTGAGGACTGGGCTGTACGTAGGCTAAGCTAGGTTCTTATGAAAATAGATCACTGGGTGTCTTCTCACGTGTCCTTCCACCTTTGGTTGCTGAGTAGCTTTTGAACACATAAATCCTGGTTCTCACGGGGAGGCTGCTTGCTAGTCACCTTCCTGACTTGAGAGTGTGCGCAGTATGTGAGAATGGTTTGAGGGTCGCTGTTCAGTTTTATGATTTTGTAGGAGAGGGGAAGGTGTCAGAGATTAGGCTGTGTGAGTCACTGCGTACACTTAGCAGGTGTGTTAGACAGCAGTCCTCCATGCAGCCACGTCGCGGGCCTGGCGGGCACCAAAGGAAGGCGGGGCAGGGCCTCTGCAGTCCTGACGGGGAGGCCCGGCTCGAAGGTTAGACGTCAGCCTTCAGACCTTGGTTTAACGGCTCTGCTCTGTTCCTTACTCCCCTCATCTGTGAAATGGGTGTGATAGTTAAGTACCACCTCCTAAGATGGTTGTGCCGCTCACCTAGGCAATCACTTAGACCAGTGCCTGGTACACAGAGGGCACTCACTAGCATACAGCAGTTATTAGTCCCAAACAGTCAGTCTTATGTGAAGATGGGTGGGAAGTGGGTCATCTTTATGTAAAGGCATACACGGTTCGATTAGGCATAGGAGGCACAATTCAAATAGGTTATTCTACTTAAACATAAATGAGGCTCAGACAGATTGTGTGTGGTCAGCCCTCTGTGTCTGCAACTTCCACATCCGTGGATTCAGCTTGGATCAAGAGTGTCTGGAGATGAAACTGCATCTGCACTGGACACGTGCAGACTTTTTTCCCTGCCATGTAGCCCCTACACGTCATAGCATAACCGTTCACGTAATATTCACATTGGCACCCAGAGGTGATGTCGAGTTCCCCGGAGGAAATGGGTCGCTGTATGGGAGTTTGCCATTATGTGTATGGGACTTGAGCACCCAGGCAGGTTTTGATATCCATGGGTTCCTGGAACCAATCCCTACTCCCTCCCCCAGATACTAGGGGGCTGTTCTTGTATGGATACCCCCTTAGGCCACCCTCCAAGGGGCCACGAGGAGTGCTGCTCATTCACTTGTCCGAGATCTGTTTCCTTTCCAGGCTAGACGCGTCTCTGAAGTGTGTTCTGTCCGCATTGCTTCAGAGCCTCTTGGCCTGCCAAGGGCCTTCCGCCCACCAGGCTCTGTGGCTCTCTCCAAAGCTTGCTGTCAGCAGGCTGCCCCCTTCTCCAGCCCAGCATGGAAGGGCAGCTTGAGACGTCCCAACCTTGGAGTAGCCACGCCTGAAAAACGTGGTCACGGCAGTCCCCTGCTTTATTTGTGGGGATTTGTTCTCACCTTTGATTCCACAGATTGCTTTAAAAAGCAAGCAAACACCTGTAATTCTCAGATCCCAGCAGGCTGCTCATGGTCACTGGTTTCCGTGCAGGTGTCTGTGGCCTTCATCAGTGTTTTAGAGGACAGTGTGGTAAAGGAGGGTTGTGCCCAGTCACCACCGAAGCCGCCGCACGCCTGTCATCGCCATTTGTCCGTTAGCTGCCTGGCCTGCGAGCACTTGTGTTTGTAAAGGGTGAGTTTGGATCTGTATTTCCTCGCCTAAGGTTGACAGCCTTTCAATCCGATTTCCCATACTCACTTCTGTCAGTGAACCTGGGTCCCCTTAACTGAGAACCAGTCCATTTTCCGCCTGACATACTGACGTCCTTACCAGCGTTCACTTTAGTCTGTGCTAAGATGATCAAGCCATAGGAAATTACCCTTTTTGTAGGTTAAAAACAGTCAATTAGCAATTTCATTCTCATTGGTAGTAAAATTTAAGGACTTATAAATTTAATGACCCATAAAAAGATTATTGGAAGCATTTTTATTTCTACAGCATTGAAATAAAGATAATTCTACTTGTTGAAATGGGTAATATAGAATTATGCAAATGATACAGGGATGTTTCGGAAGTTTGTGGAAGGGCCAGTGTGTGGCACAGTTGGTTTAGCTGCCACTTGTGTCTCTGGCATCTCAGCTGCTCTGTCCAGTCCAGTTCTCGCTCACGTACCCGGGAAGGCAGTGGAAAGTGGTCCAATCGCTTGCGCCTCTGCCACCCAAGGAGGAGGACTGGATGGAGTTCCTGACTCCTGCCTTCAGCCTGGCCCGGCTCTGCTGCTGTGATCATCTGGGGAGTGAACCAGCGGATGGAAGATCTCTCTGTCTTTCCTTGTCTTTCTCTTTGTCACTCTGCCTTTCACATAATAAGTGAACTTTTTAAAAGGTTTGTAGGAGGGGTCAGCTCTGTGGCTCAGCAGGTTAAAGCGCTGGCCTGTAGCGCTGGCATCCCATATGGGTGCTGGTTTGAGTCCCAGCTGCTCCACTTCCGATCCAGCTCCCCATTAATGTGCCTGGAAAGCAGTAGAAGATGGCCCAGGCCCTTGGGCCCCTGCACCCATGTGGAGACCTGGAAGAAGCTCCTGGCTCCTGGTTGTGGCCATTTGGAGAGTGAACTGGCAGTTGGAAGACCTCTCTCTCCCTCCCTGTGTCTCCACCTCTCTCTGTAACTCCTTCAAATAAATGAAAAATAGATCTTAAAAAAAAAAATGGTTTGTGGGAAAATGGAACGTAAGCATTATATTGATGCAAGGTGTCGCTCCCCCTCTTCATGGAGGAACGACACTAAGCCCTGCCTAGGCTTCATATCCGAGTCACGGCACCATTATGTCGCTCCCCCTCTTCATGGAGGAACGACACTAAGCCCTGCCTAGGCTTCATATCCGAGTCACGGCACCATTATGTCGCTCCCCCTCTTCGTGGAGGAACGACACAGGACCCTGCGCTGTTCTTTTGTCTGCTCGGCCCTCCCCGGGTTTGCTGCTGGTTCTTCCTGGGTTGGCTACTATCCCTTCCACCTCCGTGGAAGGGCGGTTCCCCCTGGCCACATTCCCCACTTCCGCAGGGGAGCGGCACACCGCCGGCCGGCTCTCTTCGGGGGCTGCACAGGTGTTCCCCTTAGATGTTCCTAGTGCATGCCGTCTCTCTCCTCCTTTATAGTCCTCCTCCGCCAATCCCAACTCTGCTACCCACACGCCGAGTACGCTGCTCTCCTCCAATCAGGAGCAAGTCCTACAGCTTGTCAAGTTGGTGAGAGGCAGCTGGGTAGAAGCTGTTTTCTCCTCTCCCAGCGCCATATTGTGGGAGAGCAGATGCATAGAATAAGTCTTAATTCCAGTAACTCAGTCCAGTCCGGATTGCTCCCCACACAAGGTAATTTAGCAATCCATGCATGATTTTTCTTAGTATGTATTTTTTGAAGACACTTTGTATGTATGGCCTTCAAAATTTCCACACCAAAATAAATTTATCTTTCAATTCTATTTCCATGAACTTCTGAGTTGCTTTTTGTATTAGTTAAAACCTAAAATATCTTCTTTTAATTTTTACTCATTTACTTATTTGAGAGAAAGAGACAGGTGGAGAGCTTTCACCTGAAGAATATTCCTCAGATGCCCGCAATGCCAGGCCGGGCTGACCTGAGGTGCTGAGGTCAGGAGCCGGGCACTCCAGCCAGGTCTCCCATACAGATGGCAGGGGCCCAAGTCCCTGAGCAGCCGCCTGCTGCCTCCAGGGTCTGCACTAGCAGGAAGCTGGAGTCAGGCGAGGAGCCTGATGTATGTATGGCCTTCCAGGCACTCCGATGTTCAGGATTTATGGCCCCTGACCACCAGGCCAAATGTCTGCTCCAAATACTGTTTTTTGTTTGTTTGTTTGTTTGTTTTGTTTTTTTGACAGGCAGAGTGGACAGTGAGAGAGAGAGACAGAGAGAAAGGTCTTCCTTTGCCGTTGGTTCACCCTCCAATGGCCGCCGCGGCTGGCGCGCTGTGGCCGGCACACCGCGCTGATCCGAAGGCAGGAGCCAGGTGCTTCTCCTGGTCTCCCATGGGGTGCAGGGCCCAAGCACCTGGGGCCATCCTCCACTGCACTCCCTGGCCACAGCAGAGAGCTGGCCTGGAAGAGGGGCAACCGGGACAGAATCCGGAGCCCCGACCAGGACTAGAACCCGGTGTGCCGGCGCCGCAAGGCGGAGGATTAGCCTAGTGAGCCACGGCGCCGGCCCAAATACTGTATTTTAAAGCATCAGTTTTACTGAGAAAAAACATTATTGTAGTAAACAAAATACAGTGGTGTGACAAAGGATACCAGATAGCTACCTAGGCTGTTGAAATGAGAGAGTTCACAAGGGAAAAGTCTCTCAATGATTTTATTTAACTCATTAATTAATTAGAGAAGTAGGCAGATACTCTTTTAAAGAAGTGAGGGAGGGCCGGTGCTGTGGTGTAGCAGGTAAAGCCGCCGCCTGCTGTGCCGGCATCCCGTATGGGCACTGGTTTGAGTCCCAGCTGCTGCTCTTCTGATCCAGCTCCCTGCTATGGTCTGGGAAAGCAGCAGAAGATGGCCCAGGTCCTTGGGCTCCTGCACCCAAGAAGCTCCTGGAAGAAGCTCCTGGCTTCAGATGGGCGTAGCTCTGGCTGTTGTGGCCATTTGGGGAGAGAACCAGCGGATGGAAGATTCTCTCTCTCTCTCTCTCGCTCTGTCTCTCTGTAATTCTGCCTTTCAAATAAATAAATAAATCTTAAAAAAAAAAAAAAGAAAAGAAAGAAAACAGGAAGAAGTAAGGAAACTGAGCTTCCATGGAGAAAGGAAATGGGTTTACTAATGGCAGCAACACTGGCTTTTCCCGTTCTCCCCGTGGTCTGCAGCAGGTGTCACTTGTGTGTCTGCAGATGAGGGGGTTTGCAGTGCTGTCAGGGCTGTGAGCTAGCTCAGAGGCAGGACGGGAGCTGCCCCCCCCCGGCCCAGGTCAGCCTCTCCCCGGAGGCCCTGATGTTCCACCGACCGCATATCGAGGGAGCTCTGCTCACGCGGGAGCCTCCACAGTGCCTGCTTCTTCCCCTGGCATTGATCACTCGTATCCTCTGCTTTAAACTCCCTGACCAGCCCATACATTGTCATCTAATGTTCTAGGTAATGACCAAGGGTTCTTGATATTGGCATCTAGAGTTGGAGGTTAATCAGCATCAGCCGTAATATTGGTGGAGCCCATAGCAGTCTAACTTTAGGTTTCCATCTGAATTGAAGGTGAAGGTTAGTGAGCTAGGCCAGTGGCTCTCAACTGGGGCAGGTTTTCTCCGCAGGGGACATCTTTGCTTGTCAAAGTGTGGCAGGTGAGGCGGGAGTACCTTGGGCTTCTAGAGGGTGGAGGGTGGGGACGCTGCCGACAGCTCCCTTGTGACAAAGTCATCTGGCTCCAATGTCACGGTGCCAAGGCTGGGACTCCCTGACAGCCCCCCGAGAATTGGGAGGGCAAAGCTGAAGTGTCTGCTGTGGTGAATACAGAGCTTTATGTTCTTAAAGGGTACGCAAGCACGCGTCCCCTTGCTGCTTCCTAAAGGAGCGCCCTTGCTGCTACTTCCCATTTTAGAAATTCAGCAATCAGCACGACCTTTAACTTGGAGACTTAGTGATTTAATGCAAACACTTGTTTATATGCGTGTAACACTTGTAATTTTTAGTTATTTTTCCTATTTTAGGTTTTCCTGAAGAAACATCTTACAGATTTATGTTTTTTCTTAAGATATGAATATTGACAAGTTGAAGTTGTCTGCCTTCTCCTGAGATACATTTTGGAAGTCAGAATGATAGCTTCCTGTGAAGTTTTGGAACAGTTGTACAAGACAGTACTTCTGGGAGCCACACTCGAAAGTGACAGCCATGATTACATCTGTCATCTCACCCCAGCAGTGGCAGGTCAAGGCGGCCCCAGCACCACCTCCGCAGAGTGGTCGGACGCCTGTGGTGACCAGGACAGGCGT
This sequence comes from Oryctolagus cuniculus, assembly GCF_051225735.1. Classification (NCBI taxonomy): domain Eukaryota; kingdom Metazoa; phylum Chordata; class Mammalia; order Lagomorpha; family Leporidae; genus Oryctolagus; species Oryctolagus cuniculus. Next base: position 9,925,291 of record NC_142878.1, on the reverse strand, counting down.
CAGCCATCCTCCGTCAGGCTGGCTCCTGTCCCCACAGCACCTGTGTGTTGGACGACAAGCTCACAGAGGAGCAGTGCCCGAGAGACAGTGCTCCTTCAGTTAACAGTGATCCAAGTGATGCTAGCCAGGGTGTTTTCCATCAGCATCGAGAGCCGCTCGAAGGAGAAGTACAGAGATGTAATCAAAACTCTCTTACAGTCAGCTGAAGTCGATTCAAAATTGGTAAGCTACTTGTTGTTTCTTTCAGAGACCTAGATATTTAAAATAAGAGGCTTAAAAACACTGAGCAGTAATGGTTAAATATATTTGTTTTCCTATAGATCTGTATGTTCCAAAACTCGGATAAATTGTTATCCCACATGGCCGCAAAGTGTCTTGCGTTGCTTCTGTATTTCCAATTGAGAGAAAAGGTGAGATAAGTTACCAGATTTGGTTATTATTTCTTTATAGCTTCTTTAAAATTTCATCCTGCAGATAATGTGTAATAATATGTTTGCTCACATAATAATGTGTCAATCCACAAAAATGTAAGAATGGAATAGTGCGATAGTGGCTTCTGTCAAGGATTAGTCTTGAATATATTATAAATCATAATAAATCAGATTTTTTTTTTTTTTTGACAGGCAGAGTGGACAGTGAGAGAGACAGAGAAAGGTCTTCCTTTTTCCGTTGGTTCACCCCATAATGGCTGCTGCGGCCAGCGTGCTGCGCTGATCCGAAGCCAGGAGCCAGGTGCTTCCTCCTGGTCTCCCATGCGGGTGCAGGGCCCAAGCACTTGGGCCATCCTCCATTGTACTCCCGGGCCACAATAGAGAGCCAGACTGGAAGAGGAGCGACCAGGACAGAATCCGGTGCCCCGACCGGGACTAGAACCCAGTGTGCTGGCACTGCAGGTGGAGGATTAGCCTATTGAGCCACAGTGTCAGCAATAAATCAGATTTTTAACCTGAGGAATGAATTTCACATCAAGGAGTCTATAGTAGGTAGGCTACCCTGCCCCCAAAAGAGGTTTAAGAACCTTTATCTTGGCCAAGCCCATTTTTCACTGGTTTATATAAATACATTTAGAGAGTGGCTCCCAGCATAGTGAAAAACAAAAGTAACAATTTAAGAATCAGATTTCTTTCCTACGTCTGATTAGCTAATAAAGATAAGCATATGCTCACTTATTTCAGTTATAGTTGCTTTTTCTTTCTTAAAACAACTATTTTTCTGAATATAAAAGTGATGATTTATAGTAGAAAGCTTTAAAACTGGACCAAAGTATAAAGAACAGAAAGAAAGCACACCATTTTACAGAGTACACATAGCAGTGCTAACCTCCTGTCTTTCCTTCTGATCCTTTAATTCTATGGCATACTGAGTGGCGTGGCTTACAGAATATTGGACTGTTTCTTGTTTTACCACAAATTATCATACTTTTGTTGGACAAATCAGTAAACAATGTTCGATATGTACTATGTATCATGAGTAATTTGTAATTGCAAAGAAGATACCTATTATAAACACCTTTTTTATTTTCTCACTGTAGATACCATTAAGTGATTCTTGGATTGCTTTTTGCCAAAAACATCTTTCTGAATACCCGGAGAGTGACAAAGCAGTATACTGCCTCTCTACCCTTACAGTAGTAATAAAAGAAATCTTGAAAGATACAAGCTCACAAAAAACAGGTACGAATTGTGTTGCCCCATAAACAATCATCTCACTCCCAAGAGCATGATACTTATAATGAAGAATAAAATTTACATTACACCTGATCTGTCTTAAACTAGGAAAAGCTAAAGAATCTCTCCATAATTTTGATTGAGGATATATTTTTTTAAAAGAAAAAAAGTTACCAGGGAAAAATGAAAGTTTTTCCTTATGATGTGTGCCTTGCGTAGTCTAATTCTCTTGGTGTTTGTCAAATAGATGTTAGCCATGGTTATTAGCTGTTTGTCTGTATACCCTCATCTGTTCATGCCAGACATAAATATTCCATATCAGTTTTTTCACCTTATAAAAATGGTATTTATAAAAGCTGAACTGTAAATTTGGGTTTCACCAAGTTGTTTTTCCTGTTGGCCACAGTCACTGTTTTTTTTTTTTTTTTTTTTTTTTTTCTAACTGCAGAAATTATAAAGCAGCTCCTGACCCCTTTGGACACGACTTTTGAAGCATTCTATAATTCTGTATTTTCTCAGCATTTTGAACGCTGCCGAGACACTTCTAAAGTAACAAACAGCTTGATGAGCTTCCTGGGGTTGCTGGAGCTGCTCACCGCCTCCGGCGTCTACCTGCAGGCGCGTTTCGCCTGCCAGAGGGTCGTGCTTCTGAAGCCCTCTTGCATGCTGGACGTCATTACCTGGCCAGTGCAGGCTTTTGTCAAGAGGCAGCTCATCATACTCATCAAGAAATGCCTTCTCTGTAAAGCGGGTGAAGACCTGTGCCGGGGACCCGTGCCCGCTTTCTTGTCGCCGGGCCACCCTGCAGACGCCGACACGCTGGCCCTAGCTGATGCCGTTTTGCGGGCGGTGGATCTGGGGTTGTTGAAGAAGTTGTCTGCTCGTGGAAAACCGTCCTGCTTTGGAGGTGACAAGGTTCAGCCCCGAGGGGAGCGGATCTGCGCTCCAGATTACGTGATCCTCAGAGCAGTGAGCTTGGTTCTAATGAAATCCCTGGAAGTCAAGTTTCAGAATTGCACTTCAGCAAATGAAATGAAAGGTAATTCTTCTGAAATCCCTTTTTATGCAAACTACTACGTAATTATCTACTTAAATACTTCATAATTGTCAGCTCTCAGAGCTGGTATAAATTCTACTAATGTAAGCTCTGTGTTACCCTAATTATAATTCATTAATTTTTCTTCCAAAAAAAGAACAAGAGCTGGAATTCCCTTAAAAAACACATCTGCTTTTTGTGAGTTAATGCTGAATTTGTATGGTGTAATGGACCGCGGTTTTCTTTTTTGTTTGTTTTTTAAGATTTATTTATTTATTTGAAAGGCAGTTACAGAGAGAGAAGGAGAGACAGAGAGAGAGAGAGAGAAGTCTCCCATCCGATGGTTCACTCCCCAGTTGACCACAACAGCCAGAACTGCGCCCGTCTGAAGCCAGGAGCCAGGAGCTACTTCCGGGTTTCCCATGCCGGTGCAGGGGCCCAAGGACTTGGGCCATCTTCTACTGCTTTCCCAGGCCATAGCAGAGAGCTGGATTGGAAGTGGAGTAGTCAGAACTCGAACTGGTGCCCAGATGGAATACTGGCACTGCAGGCGGCGGCTTTATTCACTATGCCACAGCACTGGCCCCAATAACAATTTTCTTAAAAATTACTGTTGGGAAAAGCATTTGGCACAGCTGTTAAGACACCACATGGGGCTGGCGCCGTGGCTCACTAGGCTAATCCTCCGCCTTGCGGCACCGGCACACCGGGTTCTAGTCCTGGTCAGGGCGCCGGATTCTGTCCCGGTTGCCCCTTTTCCAGGCCAGCTCTCTGCTGTGGCCTGGGAGTGCAGTGGAGGATGGCCCAGGTGCATGGGCCCTGCACCCCATGGGAGACCAGGATAAGTACCTGGCTCCTGCCATCAGATCAGCGTGGTGCGCCGGCCGCAGCGTGCCGGCCACGGTGGCCATTGGAGGGTGAACCAACGGTAAAGGAAGACCTTTCTCTCTGTCTCTCTCACTGTCCACTCTGCCTGTCAAAAAAAAAAAAAAAAAGAAACCACATGGGATACCCACGTTCCATGTCAGAGTGCCTGGGTTGTTGTCCTGGCTCCAATCCCAGCTTCCAGTGTGCACCCTGGGAGGCAGCAATGATGGCTGAAGTTCTTGGTTTCCTGCCACCCATGTGGGAGACCTGGATTGACTTTCAGCTCTTGAGTTCAGCCTGGCCCAGCCCTGGCTGTTGGCAGGCATTTGGGGAGTGAACAAGTCAATGGGAGAGATCTTTGTGTGTGTCTGCCTTTTAGAATGAATGAATGAATAAATAAATCAATAAAATCTTTAAAAGTTGCTGTTGAGTCACCTCCAAGGAAGTGATAGAAATCAAGGTTATTCAGATACTTAGAGTATTTTATGTCCTTCACAAAGTTGGTGTACTTACTGGTGTGATTGCTGACCATTAGAAAATGAATTGAAGCGAATGTGTGAAGCTGCATAGAATTTCCAGGGTGGCAGGTGGGAAGGTGGAAGGAAGCGTGATTCCCAGCGCCGCTGTCGCTGTCGGGAGAGGCGTGTCCTGCATTTCCTTTCAGAATGTGGAGTAGCAGGAAGCACCCCTGCCCGCCGCCTGCGGATGCAGCGCGAAGTCTGAGCTGGAGCCCTGGCTGCCCTTAGCTGTTAGCCAAGGTCTCAGGCTGCGCAGTTCTAGTTCACAACACTAGGTGGCATCTGTCACATAACTCAGAGTTAGTAGTGATTAAAACTCCAGAAAACTTTTTAAAAAAAATGTTGTGCTTAATAGTACTTTAAACAGACAGAAAATAGATATCCTGTTATTTTGAAGGGAAAATTGTTTTTGTTTGGTTACAGTACTGCCTCTGGTAACAGACAGCGGTGACACCCGATGAAATATTCTCTTGTCTGCCCAGTAGGCTGTGTTAACAGAAGTGGATTTGCTTTTATTTCTCCGAGGTAATAAGTCATTTGGCAGTGATGGTGAACAGACAACCTAACTGTGCCTTTTAGATGAATGTTCTTGGATAAGTCACTTTTTTTCCCTCCAAGTCTCAGTTTTCTCGTTTGCAAAGTAAAGCTGACCCCTAACCGACAAGCCTTTTTGAATGTGTGTATGAGGCCCCTTGGGGCAGGCTGTGGGGAGCGTCTGTAACTGAGTCTCGCGTCTCTAAGCGGCTCTGCGGAGGTTCATGTCTGAGCTCCTGGCGTTCCTGAGGCCTCACCTGCCGCCCTCGCTGCACGGCCCCTGTGAGTGGCTGCCGAGAGTCTTCATAGAGCAAGATGATGACATGCTGGAGGCTGCCAAGGCGGCACTGGGCATCTACGTGAAGCTGACCAGGTCGGTGGGCCACCTGCGAACCAGAAAGCAGGTGGTGTTTCTGAAGATGTGCGGGGCGTGTCATCCGCGTCCATCATTTGCGGTGGGGTGGGGTGGTATTGGGGGGCCATCTTGTAGCTTGCCGTTCCTTTAGCTCTGCCTCACATGGAGGTGCACACACTCGCGTTGCTCTGAGAACGTGGCTGGCTGGGCAGCTCTCAGGTACCCGAACCAGCCTGGGGTCTGAGAACCTGGCTCCTGCCTTAGCCCCCACCTGTTTCACCTGGTGATCAGGAGGAAGCTAGGACCCGCCCCCACGAACTGATTGACATGTAGAGTGCTGGTTGCCTCAGGACTCACTTCTCTGTGTTAAGCTTCTGTCAGATAATGTCTGCCTTTTAAAGGTGAGCACAGGTTTGTAAATAATCAAAGGAACTGTTCCAATTTTTGTTTTAATGTGTAGTTGAATTTGGGCAGATAGCATATTGAGGCAAATATCTGAAATTGGCTTATAAAGTCATGTGACCCATGAGGTTTTCTACAGGTTCTGTTTCTGCTTTATTGCAGCAGCTGTACTCAAGCTAATATCTTCTTGTGGCGAATAACTGTGATTGCTTCTGAAGTTAACACTGATGACCCCTTCCACCATTTCTGCTTCCACTTTATTAAAGCCCTAAAGTATTTGCTTTATTTCCATTTCTTTCTTGGCATGCGAGGAAGGGATTTCTTCCTAATGACTGGCGGCGCGGTGCTGAGCTGCCAGCGCGGACTTGTGCCGTGACACTGCTGGCAGCGGCTGCTCTCGGCCTGGAAGTGTTTGGGGCCAGTTTTCAAAAGGTTCTAATCAGGAACACAAAACTCCTGCATGTGATTTGAATTAGGCTCCGAAACGGTCAAACACAAATTCAATCCGAAAATGCACATGCCTGCAAGAGCGTATCTTAATTGCGTTCAGAGTTGGCTTCCTGCTGCCCGGCAGAGAGAAAGCCCCTGGATCTAACTTGCTGTGTGTGTGGATCTCACTTTCTGGACTGCAGTTCAGCGTGTCCAGAGAGGCATGTTCTCATGGCATATGTATTTTTTTTAATATAGTAGTATCAAGTTTTTTGGTTGTAAACTATAAAAACCAACTCAGTGTTTAAGCTAACAGCAGCACTTGGGGCTTGTATTTGGGAATCCTAAGAGGCCAAGTTGGCATCAAGTGTGCACAGGGACTCAAGGCACCCCATCGATGGTGTCTCTTCCTCCATCTCACAGCTGAGGGGCCACCAGTAGCCTGCTGTGACAGTCTGGCAGTTACAGTGTTTCGTGGCACCGGCCAGAGTCCCCACAGGAATCAGAGATGCTTGACCGAAAGCCCTGTGGGCAGGAGCAGGAGTGTTCCAATTGGTCCTTCCAGGTCATGTGCCCTCGGCTACTCAGGAAGCTGAGGAAGGAGGCTGAGGCTCCAGCCCCTGCCCGAGAGAATGAGGACTCCAGTGCTGGGGAAAGGATGCCTTGTCGGGCAGACAAAAACTAGGGCGACCCAAGTCGGTGGGTGTTCTTTTGTTGCGTCAGATTTCTTTATGATTTGTTGGGAAAGGTATTGGTTTTGGAAGTGTTTGCTATTTGAGTGTTTAGATTTAAAAGTAATCCCATAGGTGAACTTATGTTATGCAGATTCTCGCAGTTAAAAGTCGTTTTTATTAAAGTTATTGACCTGGGTTCTCCATGGTCGTCATTTCAGAGAACACGAAGCCACTGAACGCCTGGCCCCAGGAGAAACGTGGGATCGTCACATGCATGAGAACGGCTGCAATCCACACTGCATTTTCTTATTCTTCTTAAAAAATGTGGGATTTGATGCTTCAGTTCTTCTTGACTTTCTGATTTCATCAGAAACTTGTTTTCTTGAATATTTTGTCAGGTATTTAAAACTGCTGCAAAAAGAATGGGATAATTTCTTCACCATTTGCAAGTCCTTTGACGGAACTGCACCTGAACCCGCCATGAATTCCTGTGGTCGTGTCCCCTCACTTGCCCAAGGCACAAGCTGCAGCCAGGCAGCACCCCCCCAAGTGACTGCTCTTAATAGTCACGGCAGGCCTTGCGCGTGGCTCTGCAGGACTTCTGGTGCATCTTGTGAACCCCTGAGCCAGGCCGTGACCCCCAAGGAGACCCGCACCATGCAGGCTCACCGGCCGTCTTCCCCACAGGTTGCTCCAGGTCTGGTAGATTATGACAGCTCTGATGATTCTGAAGTGGAGTGCACAGGCCAGAGCGTAGGCAACAGCACGCAAGCGTCTTTACACCCTGCAGCAGTCAAGGCAGTCCAGGACACAGCTGGCACAAGTGCTGGTCAAGAGCTGAGCCGAGAGACTCCGGCAAGGCCCCCGCTTCCAAAGGGATCCGCCACTTCCTTCTCCACTGACTGTGAGGCGCCCCCCAAAGATACTGCCTCTGAAGCAGGACTGTTTCACAGAACAGTAAAATGCTTCAGAGAGCTGCAGGGTGCCATTTACCGTTTGCAGAAGAAAAGTCTTTTCCCATATAATGCAACTGCACTTCTGAGGCTGTTAAAACATGTAGAGGCAATGTATGATAAAAGTATGGTCGCTTTGGGAAATAGTGGCATCTTATCTCCAGGAACTGTTTTTCCTTAATAGTATAAATTGTGCTTCAATGAGATAATTATGTTCTTTAAAAAACCTCTGGGGGCAAGTGTCATGGGATGCCCACATCCCGTATGGGAGTGCTGGTTCTGGTCTGACCTGCTCCGCTTCCAGTCCAGCTTTCTGCATTAGAATCTGGGAGAGCAGCACTCAGTGGCCTGAGGACCTGGGTCCCTGCTCCCCGAGTGGGCGACCCAGATGGAGTTCTGGGTTCCTGGCTTCAGTGTAGCCCAGCCCCAGCATCTGTGGGCCTTTGGGGAGTGAACCCGTGAGTAGATTCTCTCTCTCTCTCTCTCTTACTCTATCTCCATTCCACGTCTTTCCACCTCTCTCCTTCCGTCCCTCCCTCTCTGTCTGGCTTTCAAATAAAACTATAAATACTTTTTCAGTAAAATATTTTTTTAAAAATAAATCAGTAACCACAAAAGATTTTCTCAATAGAGTTCTTTTTTCTTAATTGGAAGCAGCCTAATGACTGGAAAACATGAAATGACATCACTTTATATAGTTGTCCATCACTTGGAGTGACAGCTACTGTGGTAGTTCAGACTTGTACAGCATTTGGGGTGGTCACTGTATTAGTTTCCTAGGGCTGCCATAAGAAATTAACACGTATTGGCTGGCATAAAACAACTTCAATTTCTTCTCTCACACTTCTGGAGGCCGGAAGTCCAGGACCAAGGTGAGAGCAGGGTCACACCTCTGCGGCCTGCGGAGAAGAATCCTCGCCTGACTCTCCCTGGGTTGTGCTTGACAGCAATCCCTGACGTCCCTTGGCTCGTGGCTGCGTCGCTCCAGTCTCTGCCCCACGTGGCGTTTCCCTTGTGCACATGTCTTTATCCAATGTTCCCCTTCTAGGGACCCTAATTAAAAAAAAAAAAAAAAACAAAACAACCATGGAGCAGCAGGGACACAAACTGGCACCCATCCATGATGCTGGCATCAGGCAGCAGCTTCAGCCCCAGTGTTCCTGTTTAAATTGTGATATGGGGGTGGGTGTTTGGCACAGCAGCTAGGATACTACTTGGATGCCCTCGTCCCTTATCAGGGCACCGGCTAGTTCTAGTCCTGGGTCAACTCCCAATTCCAGCTTCCAGCTGTGCACACCTTGGGAGGCAGCAGGTGGTAGCTCAAGTGATTGGGTTCCTGCCTGACCCACATGAGAGACCTGAATTGAGTTCTGAGCCCCAGGCTTGGGCCTGGCCCAGCCCTGGCTGTTGCAAACGTTTGACAGGGGGTGAACCAGCGGTTGGAGGGTCTGTCTCTGTTTTGCTGCCTTTCACACAAATTAATTAAAAAGTAAGCTGTGATACAATTACTCCTTCTGCTCTCCTGCCTCCAAGATGGACTCTTGTCTGGAGCCAGCCTTGGAAACAGCAGAGCCTTCTCAAGGAAAGGTCACACCCCCTTTCTCAGGGAAAGGTGAGCCTTTCAATACGTGTGAACGCCGTGTAAGTAGCTGTTTGGCTGTTTTGTTTAGGGAATGATGACAAGGAAAGAAAGTCTACATATTCCGTACGGACACAGTTTCTTTTTCCAGATCTTCACTCCTTGGGTGGTTGAGTCCATGGATGTGGGACACAGGAGCACGGAAGGCTGACTGCTGTTGTGTGGTTACGGAATTTGTAAGAACGTACGAGAAAGTCACCATGTGGTCGCCTCAGGAGACAGGTCTGAGGTGGAAGACTGAGTGCTCGTACTTTCTGTATTCTATTAAGCCGGGGGCATATTTTTTCATAAAAAAATTTTTTTGAGACAAGAAAACCATTCCTGGAGGACATAAATGTTGCTTGTGGTGTAAGTGCAGTGTAACTCGTGCTTACGCAGACACGGCCTTTTCTATAATGTGACTGAGGACCCGTCAGCCCCTCGTGGGATGTAAAATGAGGGGAAAGCTTATCTTAGAGGTGGGTGCTGGTGTGTCAGAGTCTGTGTACAGCTGACCCCAGTTTATCACACAGCAAGCCCTGCTGCTGCCAACCGTGTCCGAGGCTGTGAGGGGACTCTTGTCGGCCCTTCAGCCCATCCCTGGGCTGTTCTATCTGCTGGCTCATTCCCCAAATGGCCACAATGACCAGGGCTGGGCCAGCCAGGAGCCTGGAACTCCTTCGGGGTCTCCCATGTGGGAAGCAGGGGCCCAAGTGCCTGGACCTTCTTCCACTTTCCTCCCAGGTGCATTACTGGAAAGCTGGTTGGGAAGTGGAGCAGCCAGGACTTGAACTGGCACTATTATGGGAAGCCAGCATCCCAGGCGGTGGCCTAACTCACTGCGCCACCACACCAGCCCCTGTTTTTTTGTTTTAACGTAGAGCGCCAGTGATACAGAAGAGAGCACGCCTGAGTGTATGGCTCAGAATTCTCAGAGTGCACCTGTGGGGCCGGTACCCAGCTGGCGACACCAGTGGCATCTCACAAGCCCGCTTGGCTCCCCTGCAGTCACTGTCCCCCTCAAGGTAGATGCGTCCTGAATTAAGACTTTACCTTCACCTGGCCTTGTCCTTGCATAAATGGAACCCTGGGGAGTGTACTCTTCCTGGCATCCTCTATGGAGCATTACTTGGGAATGTGTTCTAGTTTATTTTCTAAGTGGCAGGTAGCCACATTTCGGCTGTGATTAGTGATACTTTACTCGTGACTCCTCACGATTATCTGTGACACACCTGGTGGACGGGCCAGGACAGTGAGGCTGACAAACACTGCTTGAACAATAGTTTGCACTCCAACAGGTTGTGCAGGGCCTTGTGCAATCGGCCCCAGCCTGCTCCCCAGCCTCACCCGTGCTCCTCCCCGACCCACGCCTCGCAGCAGCACAACCTTTTGTTCTTACGTATTGCGTCGACCAGCCCAGCTTCCAGGGAGATCTGGGAGGCCTTCCCAAGTGTCGTGAGCGTCGGATTTTAGGGGCCTTGTATCTCCACACTTTGCACTTCCTGTAGCAGCTGTCACAGGATATCCGGGTCACTCCTCCACAGTCTGTCCATCGGCCAAGCTCGTTTTACATTGCCCTGGTGAGCAGCATCTGTCACATCACAGGCACACCACAGCGATGAATAAAGAACAGAGCCTTCTCCGGGGACTTGGGACTCTGTGGGAGACAGGTGTGCAGGGCGTTAGCCCCTGAACAGGACACTGCGCCTCTCAGCTGCTGCCTCTGCTCTCAGTGCCCTTCTCATCCTCCCGGGAGTGGCGGAAGGTGGGTATTTCGTGATCCCAGTTTGGCCAATGAGATTACGTAACCATCCCAAGATCACTCAGCTGGTGAGGGCATGAGTCAGGTAGTCTGGTTCCATCCTCATTCTTCTCTCCATAATTTATTCCCTGCCTTCAGGGCAGAAGCTAATGGAAACGCACTGTGAAAACTAAGTGGTTGCAGCTTTGGCTATGTGCGGTGGCTGGCATGGAAGTCACCCGGGAAAGGTACATGGAAGGGGCCGGCGCTGTGGCATAGCAGGTAAAGCCGCCGTCTGCAGTGCTGGCATCCCATATGGGCGCTGGTTCGTGTCCTGCTGCTCCACTTCTGATCCTGCTCTCTGCTATGGCCTGGGAAAGCAGTGGAAGATGGCCCAAGTCCTTGGGCCCCTGCACCTGCATGGGAGACCTGGAAGAAGCTCCTGGCTCCTGGCTTTGGATCAGCGCAGCTCTGGCCTTCGTGGCTGTTTGAGGAGTGAATGAGCAAGTGGAGGATCTCTCTCTCTCTCTCTAACTCTGACTTTCAGATTAATAAATAAATCATTTTTAAAAATATATTTTAAAAAAATAAAGTACATTGGAGTCAGATCACCCAAGACCTACGGTGCCCAGAGCTGGGGACTTCTGACTGCTCTGGCAGTGGAGAGCTGAGGAGGGTTTTAAGTGATGAAGAAAGTAGCTACATGGACACACAAAAAGATTGGATACCTGCTGCACCATGTCTACAGCAGCACTGTTCACAGTAACCAAAACACAGAGCTAACCAAGGGGTCCGTCATGATGTGAATGGATAAAGAAAATGCGGTAGTGCACACCACGGACTATTATTCAGCTGCAATAAGAGTGAGATTCTACCATTTGCGGCAAAGTGGTTGGAACCGGAAGACATCAGGCTCAGTGAAATAAGCCAGACACAGAAAGAAATACTGCATGTTCTCCCGTGTGTGTGGGAGCTCAACTAGAGGAGGAGAAATCCCCTCAATATGAACCCGGTATGTCGATTACTAGGGGGTGGGAGAGGCCAAGGGCACTTGGATTTTAAAAAATAGGGGAAGCTGGGTGTGGCTCTCTTTCCGTGACACAGAGCAGCACGGAACGTTCGCGGGAAATGGGGCACACGGGGACTCGTAGGACTACCTTGCAATTTCTGTTTTGTGAATTGAAAATGAATAATAGGAAAAAAGATTAGACAGTGTATCGCAGACAGAAGTTTTCTGGGGAATCTGATAAACCCAAGAGAAGAAATCTAAACATAATGACATGGGAAGATGCCCAAAGACATTACTCAGCCAGATCACGACTGGGCAGCTCGCAGTTGTAAACCTCAGCATGTGCACAGAACTCCTAATTCTCTTCGTTAGTTCTGTTTGAAAGGCAGAGAGAACCTCCATCTGCTGGTTCACTCCCTGAATGCCCGCAACATCTAGGGCTGGGCCAGGCCGGAGCCAGGAGCCAGGAGCTCCATCTGAATGTCGGACATGGTCAGCAGGGACCCAAGCACCTGATCGTGGCCTGCCAGTGCCTGAAGCAGCATCTTAACTTTGTGCCAAACACCACCCCCTAACTGGCATTTAAGTTTCCTACTCTGCCACATGGGTGAACAGCCAGGGATCATCAGGTACTTGGGGAAAGTCTCTAACATGAAAAATAAACAGGGAACAGATTAAACCAGGAGGAGGTTAATCTACTGACACCCTCAGCGATAAGACGATACGTCTAAGAGTACTAAGTGGAGGCTGTTAACAGTACGATAGCACAAATGAAAAGGCTCCATGGATGCGGTAAGGCTGAGCCGAGAACACTGCGGAAGTAAGTGCAGCAGCGGGACCCTGTGCGCAGGCGTAGCGAGAAAAGGAGCACACAGCAGGGAGGCAGGGGCTGTGCCTGGAACAGGAGCATTTTTTCCTGACAGCTAAGATGCTACCGCTGTGTGGGGGAACCGGGCAGCAGGAAGTGTTGCAAGGGCGAAAATGAGTTCAGTTTTCACCTGGGTGACTTCAGGCAGCGTCATGTGCACGCGGTGACGCTCAGCGGACAGACACCCTCTGTTACAAACTGGAAGAGCAGCACCCGAACAAGCTACGGGAGTCACCGACACCCACGAAATGCACAGCGTGGAGGAGGCTGCCGCAGCCCTGAGAGGACAGAGAAAGGCCTGCACAGAGAACGGGGCGAAATAAGTTAGAGGCCGAAGAACCGTGTTGTGGAGAAGGCATGTGGTGCAGTTCAGTGTCTCCAGGGGAACAGTTAGAAGAAGCCGCGCAAGTCTGATTCTTAGGAAGCTGCTGGTGCTGTCCGAGACAGGTGCACACAGGGCAGTGGTTTTCAACTTGTGGTCTCTGGACCACCTGAAGAGTGGGATTTGGGGTAAGGCCTTTGAAATAGCAGAAAGGAGGGGTGGAAACAGTGGCACCAAAGCAACACCGGGTGTGAGCAGGATCCCCGTGGGTGTTGCCAGTGACATGCACGTCTGAGGCACTGACGTGGCCTGTGGCCTTTCCGCCCACGTCTTCCTCAGAGCGTCTGGGCTGCACCTGCCCCTTCATGACGGAACCCAAGGGGCTGCTTTAAGCAAATTGCTGCCCAGATGTTTGGAAATGTGACCTAAATATTGAACTTTAATTGGTTGATTATCATGTATGACAGCATTTGTGTAAAGTTGTCTTGCTTTATTAAAATGCTCATTTGTAAACTGTAGTTGGTAAAAACAAATGCCTTTTCTCATTAAAATTATCATTGGTCAGACTAATAAACCAATTCTGATTTTCCTGATTATTCTAGGGAAGGCGAAGGTGAGCTCAGATCAGTCTTAGTTAACGTCATGCCCTCCTGATGGCAGAGCTCACTAGCAGTGACAGAGAGGGCTCCCATCCGTGCTTCACGCTGCATGACTACCGGGCTGGACCAGGAACTCTGAGTCTGCTGTGTGGGTGGCTGGGACCCAGATACTTGAGCCACCAACTCTGCTTTCCCCAGCACACTAGCAGAGAGCTGGATCAGGGGCAGAGCAGCTGGGGACGCAAACAGGTACACTGATGTGGGGTGCCAGTGCCGGGTTAACCCACTGCACTACAGTGCCAGCCCTGGTATATTTTTTAAAATGTGGAAAAAACAAACTGTGATCCACTTCTCTCTCTCTCTTTTGACAGGCAGAGTAGACAGTGAGAGAGAGAGACAGAGAGAAAGATCTACCTTTACTGTTGGTTCACCCTCCAATGGCCACCACGGCCAGCGCGCTGATCCGAAGCCGGGAGCCGGGTGCTTATCCTGGTCTCCCATGGGGTGTAGGGCCCAAGCACTTGGGCCATCCTCCACTGCACTCCCTGGCCACAGCAGAGAGCTGGCCTGGAAGAGGGGCAACCAGGACAGAATTCGGCGCCCTGACCGGGACTAGAACCCGGTGTGCCGGTGCCGCAGGTGGAGGATTAGCCTAGTGAGCCGTGGCGCCGGCCATGATCCACTTCTAATTTTGTGGTTGACATTGAGCTTACCAAGAAGTTGACTTAATGGTGGCCCAGTTAATTACTGCACTGGGTAAAATACATGTTTGTGCATTCCTTGCATTATGTGTGTCTTCCTTTTCAGGACTTTTGCTTTGTTTTAAAAGTTGTCTAGGGGCTGGCACTGTGGCATAGTGGATAAAGCCGCTGCCTGCAGTTCTGGCACCCCATATGGGCACCAGATCGAGTCCCGGCTGCTCCACTTCCGATCCTGCTCGCTGCTATGGCCTGGGAAGCAGAAGATGGCCCCAGTCCTTGGGGCCCTGTACCCATGTGGGAGACCGGAAGAGGCTCCTGGCTCCTGGCTTCGGATCAGCACAGCTCTGGCTGCTGCGGCCATCTGGGGAGTGAACCAGCGGATGGAAGACCTCCCTACCTCTACCTCTGCCTCTGCCTCTGCGTAACTCTGCTTTTCAAATAAATAAATAAATAAATCTTAAAAAAAGTTGTCTAATATTTAGAAGCATTGAGAAATGGACTGTGATCTATGTATGATTTCTTTTATCATAAGAAAGGCCCAGGTGTTGGCAGGTCCAGCTTGAGACGAGGGCCTGCCGATTGTTGAAGGCGGTGGAGTCTAAAACACGGGTTTACATTACAGCTACTTTCTAAAGGTGCTGACTGGGAAATAAGCGCTCTAAGCCTCCTGACACTTTGCTCCTGGAGACCCAGGAAGTGGCCACACCAGCAGCATTATGACTGCCGCTGGCTTCATTGTTTTAAGTTAGTCAATGCGCTATAATGAAGGGGCACTGAACTGTTTGCTTAGAAGGGGAAAGTACGTTTGCCATCTGCAAGTCACTGGGTATTTTTGTTTTTCTGTAAAATATGAAACGGTAGTATAGCCTGTGTGTGGGAATCAGAACTGGATCTCTGACCCATTCATTTTCCTATCAGTTGTCTTTTTTCCCCCAGGTTTTATGATTTTTCTCCTTAAAAGGTATCCCTTAGACAGCTGACAGGCAGATGGCTGTGGTTCCCGTCACCGTCTTTGCTTGTATGTGGCACATGCTGTCTTCCGCGGGTGTCACCTGGTGTGTACAGGGAATGCTCTGAAGGTGACATGGAGGGAAGATGAGCGATGACCCGGAAAGTAACAGGAATTGGCAAGGCTCGCGCATCCAACAGGTGAGTTTGACTGCCACTTAATAACGGCATCAGAGTCACATTTGGGAGGGATCGCAGGCAGCTGGAGTCTGAAAAGTTGCCCGTCAGCCCCTCTCCCGGGAGCTGGGCTGTGGGATCGGAGCTGCCCAGCGCTCACAGCTCCTGGCTGGCAGGGCTCTGGAGAGGTGATTCTCCTCACAGGACCCTCAGGAGTAGACAGGCAGTACGGCTGCCTCCAGCCAGGCTGCGTCGTTCCACTCGTCACAGGCCACCGGTGAGAATCCCTCTGCGGAAGGCTGGTGGACACACACAGCAGCCCGCCACTGGGAATCTGACAGCAGCACAGGCGCTGGGCGACCCTTCTGCCATCTGGGTCCACTTGCTGCCTGTCCTACTGCAGGTGCTGGTGGAAAGCCCACTGTAGTGTCATGTCAAGAGAAGAATGCACTGGGATAAGCCAAGGCCAGGCTTCGGGGCTCCACCATTTATTACGTCACTTTTAATCTAAACGTTTTGGTGTGATTGTGTTTTTTTTCTTTTGGTCTGATCATTTATAAGCACCATAATGAATTTTATATTAAAAAAACAATCAAAAAAGCTTTTGCTCCTTTATTCTGTTTATGGAAGAATAACCCACATAGGCTTAATCTTTTAAATGATTTTGCTTGTCCTAAGTTACATACTTACTGTACAAAAATAACTGCAAAATGCGGGATTCTGCTAATGCCTCACTGAGTACACAAAATGAGTTTTATTCTAAAGACAAATCTGTGTTACTAGAAACAAAAACCCAATATGAGCCATCACTCTTCCCACCACTGCCATCCTGATCAAGCACGAAGAACTGTGGGAGTGGGGTGAGACGCTCACCCCTCCACACTCCCCGGAGCCCCTCCACGCTCAGGGCACTGCTCCAGGAGCCCCCGGCCTCTGCAGCTGCCACCTGATTTGTGGGTGGGAGTGGCCGGGGCACACATCCACACATTTACATATTTGCCATTTTATCTGACTACTACTGGGTGCTTCCTTTGTTTTCTCTTGGCTTACACAGAAGTTGTCAGTCGCTAGTCTTTACCTTCAGTGCTTATTTGGAAAGCATACCTGCTGTCTTGAAACACAAATCATTATCTCTGTGCTTTCCAGACAACACGCCTGAGCACTCCTTTGTCCCAGCATCAAAGCCCAGGCTGGGATGGGCGTGCGGCACAGCAGGTTAAGCCGCCGCGGAGGACGCCCACATCCCATTTCAGAGTGTGGATCGGAGCTCCCACACCTCCACTTCCAATCCAGCTCCCTCCTCGCCCATCCTGGGAGGCAGCAGATGATGGCTCAAGTGCTTGGGCTTCTGCCACCCACCTAGGGTGGGTGGAGTTCTGGGCTCCTGGCTTCAACCTGGCCCAGTCCTGGCTGTTACGGGCATTTGGGGAGTGAACCACCAAATAAAGCGCTCGCGGGCGCTCTCTCTCTCCTCTCTCCTTTCTGCCTTTCAAGTAGATGGAAAATAAAATCATTTGTTTTTCAAAGCCGAGCTGCAGCCCTCAGTGTTGATTCCATCTTGGGCAATCATCACCAAGCTGCCCTTCCCAACACATTGCTACGGTTTGTATCTTCCCTTCTGATCTGATTTCTGCCATCTGCGCTTCATTCTCCATCACTGGCCCAGGTAGGATTCAGTCTTGACTCGGCTGTGTGCTGCGTCTAGTGACACTGCCGGGAAGGATGAGCCGGTATGGGCTCAGGCAATGTCCTAGGAGGAGCGGAGCTGCCTCTACCGGGAGTTTGTATGTCAGAGATCCTGGTTACCTTTCCTTTTGATGACCTGAACAGCAGGAGCCTGGGAGTCATTTTTGGGTCAAATTTTTCTTCAACTAATGTCAATCTGCTACGTCAATTGTTGGCGTTAGTCCAGTGGTAGGGAAGAGACGTTTGAGACCAGCTGCCTTTGACTAGTTTAGGTTAACTGCTTTTGTGAGCAGTGCTTCCAAAATCCCTTCTTGTACTGGAAATTCCAAAGCCTGCTGAGGTTGTAACTCAGGGTGGTTCTCTTTTGAACATTCTCTCCGGGAACACAGGGAGCCTTTTAGTCTACTGTCGCTCCCCCTCTTCGCGGAGGAATGACACAGGACCCTGCGCTGTTCTTCTGTCTGCTCGGCCCTCCCCGGGTTTGCTGCTGGTTCTTCCTGGGTTGGCTACTGTCCCTTCCACCTCCGTGGAAGGGCAGTTCCCCCTGGCCACATTCCCCACTTCCGCAGGGGAGCGGCACACCGCCGGCCGGCTCTCTCGGGGGCTGCACAGGTGTTCCCCTTAGATGTTCCTCTTAGATGTTCCTGGTTCATGCCGTCTCTCTCCTCCTTTATAGTCCTCCTCCGCCAATCCCAACTCGGCTGCCCACACGCCGAGCAAGCTGCTCTCCTCCAATCAGGAGCAAGTCCTACAGTTTATTGGCTGAACTGGAGGCAGCTGTGTAGAAGCTGTTTTCTTCTCTCCCAGCGCCATACTGTGGGAGAGCAGATGCATAGAATAAGTCTCAATTCCAGTAACTTAGTCTAGTCCGAGTTGCTCCCCACAGTCTACCATCCCAACACTTTTTTGCTAAGTTCTGCCATCCTTCAGTTACATATTCATTTTATGTGCAGGTTAAGTATCTTTTCTTTTCCTTTTAATCTTTATTTGAAAGGCAGAGTTTCAGAGAGAAGGAGAGAGACACACAGAAATCTTCCATTCACAGGTTTGTTCCCCAAACGGCCACAACAGCTGGGGCTCGGCCAGGGGGGAGCCGGAAGCCTGGAACCCCACCCAGGTCTCCCAGGAGGGTGCAGGGGCCCAAGGACTTGGGCCATTTTTCAGTGTTTCCCCAGGCTCATCAGCGAGGAGCTGGATTGGAGGTAGAGTAGCTGGGACTTGAACTGGTGTCCTATATAGGATGCAGGTGTTGCAGGCGGTGGCAGCACTAGAACCCTGGGCCCAAGTCTCGGATCTCTGGTTTCCACGCGGATCGGCTTCTCCCACCGTCCTCCATGCTGTGTTCTTTGCCCTGTGCGTTTTAGGAAGGTGGCTGAACTCCACTTGGGACCTCACTGCGTCATCTCCAGTGTCAGTCAACCCTGGAGCGCCCCCAGGGCGGGGCTGTTTTAAAAGTTTCCCTGTTTCTTCCGAGGGACAGAGACGGATTTGCTGTCTGCTGGTTCACTCCTCAAACGCCCGCTAACCCCTCACCACGACATCCCATGCCAAAGCAGGTTTTCCGCGTGGCTTTTCTACGTCTTCCGGCTCCTGTCGGCCTCCCGGATTGCTGTGCACCTGGGCTAGCCCAGCCCCTTGCGGGTTCAAGCGCTTCCCGACACTGCGTCTTCATTCCACGCGAAGCAGGAATCTTCCAGTTCTTTTTTTGCACACGATGCTAGCGAGGCCAGCTGCCATCTTCGGAGTGTTTCACACCTTACGGACATGATCTCGTTTAAACCGGAGGAGGGGCTTTCCCCCTTGGAAAGCCCCGGGGCACACGTTCCAAACCAGCGAAGTTCAGCGCTCACGCCATCCACGCTATCCACGACTTCCCCATCCCGGATCTCTCTAATGCACACGCGCAAGCAGGGCTCCACGCGGATCCAGCTGGAGGGCCGCTGACGCCATGGAACTTTCTAGAATCCCCCGCCCGCAGGCCGTCAGCAGCGGGTTCAAGCCCGGCTGCGCCACGTGCTCGGGAGACGTCACGTCGAAGGCCAAGGGGAGCCCAGGCGGCGCTCCGGCGTGGAAGGGGCCCCACGCAGGGCGCCGTCGCCCGCGGCACGTACGGTGGCCTGTGGGGCCCACGGGGGCTCGTCCCAGGCTGCACCGCGCCCGCCGCGACCCGCCTGCGGGACTCGCGGCCTGGCGGACTCGCGGCCGCGGCCTCGGCCTCGCCTCAGGACACGGGAGAAGGTGTGGGGGCGGCTCCCGGGAGTGGGGGCCAGCTGCGGGTGCGGGCGGGACCCCCAGGCCGCCGCCGGGTCCCAGGCCCGTCCCTGTGCGGGCCGCTTCCGGGTCCCAGGCCCGTCCCTGTGCGGGCCGCTGCGGGGCCCCAGGCCCGTCCCTGTGCGGGCCGCGGCGGGGTCCCAGGCCGGTCCCTGTGCGGGCCGCTGCCGGGTCCCAGGCCGGTCCCTGTGCGGGCCGCGGCGGGGTCCCAGGCCCGTCCCTGTGCGGGCCGCGGCGGGGTCCCAGGCCCGTCCCTGTGCGGGCCGCGGCGGGGTCCCAGGCCCGTCCCTGTGCGGGCCGCGGCGGGGCCCCAGGCCCGTCCCTGTGCGGGCCGCAGAGTGGGTCCCAGGCCCGTCCCTGTGCGGGCCGCTGCGGGGTCCCAGGCCCGTCCCTGTGCGGGCCGCAGAGCGGGTCCCAGGCCCGTCCCTGTGCGGGCCGCTGCTGCGTTTGTGCCTCTACGCAGTCCGAGGCCAGGGCCGGGGTCCGTGTCCCCGCATGGGCCCCTGAGGCCTCTCACCGCAGCTCTGGCCTGCAGGGCCCCTCTGAGTCCCAGAGGCGGCATGCCGCCCACAGCTCCCAGCCGGCCTCCGTCTCTGCCTTCATGGGTGTGCGGGGTGCAGGCTGAGAGCGGGGGTGACGGGTGGGGGTGGGGGTGGGTAGGGGGTCCCCAGGTTTCCGCTGTGCGCACATCGGGGGCTCCCAGGGAGCACTGGGGACCCTGGCCACACAGCCTCCTGGAGTGGGCTTTGTTTTTCTCGGGTGGAAGGTGTCGTCCCCCGTGACACTTAGCGAACACTAAAAGTGCCCCTTTATTTAAAAAGTTACCCACGCTCCAGTTCTGGAGCTCGGAGGCGAGAAGGGCGCCGTATCTTGCGTGCCGGCGTCATCTGGCGGCCTCGATCTGCGATGTTTGAGCTCACCCAAATATTTCTTTATCTCATCAGAAAGTGCCTTTAACTGGAACGAGGTGCAGGGTGGCGGGAGGGACCTGAGCCACATGTGGAACTGGGGAAAAGGCAAAGCAATCCGGCTCGATTGGTCTGGGCACTGAAAATTGTGCCTCTTCATCCATTAATGGGTCAGCAACTCTTCTTAGGGGGTCCAGACCCAGAGTTTTTCAAAATTAAGGCGTCTAGCTTAGCCTGGAATAGATGATGCAGTGTGCTACACGTAGTATTAGATAAGTATTATTTTGTGAGATTTTGGTTTTAGAGACACACACATTTATACTGGATCATGTTGTAGAGTATGTTTGTTGTGGATTATTGCACTTTCCAGTTTGTTGCTGGTGTGGACCGGGATACATCTGTCGCGTAGACGGATGGCGCCTCTGCAGTAGCACTAGCGCATCCTGAGTTCTAGTCACCCACACGCTTGCAGCTGCAGGAGTCTCGGTGGTGTTTTTGCACTAATTGGCTCCATGCTTCACGTTTACTTCACACAGCATCAGCACAGGATGAGCTGGGGTATCTGATCCATTACGCTAAACACAGATCATCCCTGACATGTAAGGAGTGGGACGGCAGAATTGCTCCAGTATGTGAGATAGTCTCGCGGATGGTTGCTGATTATGGAAGCCGTGAGCCACCGCTGCTACCGTAAATGGATGTGTGACTTAGGGATTACCACGTGTCACCAAAGAGAGCTCTTTGCGTCATCTCTGTTGAAACCCAGTCGTGAGGGTTAACAGTCCACAACTCTTCTGGTCTGTTCCAGTTAAATTTTTTAAAAATTTATTTATTAGTTGAAAGGCAGAGCAACAAAAAGGAGAGACAGAGAAATGGATCTTCATCTGCTGGTTCCACATGGCCACAGCAGCCAGGGCTGGTGCAGACTGAAGCCAGGAGCCCAAAATCCATCCACGTTTCCCATGTGGGTGCAGGGGTCCAAGTACGTGGGCCATCTGCTGCTGCTGTCCCAGGTGCGTTAGCAGGAAGCTGTCGGAAGCAGGGTAGCCAGGACTGGGACTGGTGTTTGTATGGGATGCTGGCGGTGCAGGCTCTGGCTTACTCGGCTGTGCCACAGTGCTCCAGCTCTTACGTGGCTTCCTCCAAAGGCTTGAAACCTTGATCCCGTGCTTTCCTGAGGCTGAAGGGGTCTGTTATTGACAAGTAGTTCTAACTTCAGATTCGATGTTTTTAATTTTCTAAATCATTTGAGGCACTTAATGCTTGCTGTAATGGTAACTTTCTGTTTGAATGTATTTGGTGAGTGGTTGGTGGATTTTCATTTGAAGATTTAAATAGCAAAACATTTGGATTATATTTCTAGAGGACACTATTTATCCTTGCCTGTTTAGGCCATTTAATTATGAATGGTTAGAATCTCCACTTCTCATAGGGACCTTGGAACAAGTTTACCATGGTGAAGCAATACTGTTTTTATTTTAAACATATGGGATCGATGGGATCTCCATGAATGAATGAATTATAAATTATTTATCTTAATATTAAGTGACATATATTATTAGTTTCTAGTAAACTTAATCTCTACATCTGGTTTCTTTTATGAGAAACTAATTTTTGGCAAGTTTATTTCATGGAAAGTGTGAGGCATCGGTCTGAAATGAGGTAAGTGAGCAGAAATCATCCTACCCAATCGTACACTTTCCAACAGCACCCAACAGTGAAATGGGCTAGATGACATTTTAATCAAAAACCAATCAAGTGACAAACAGGTTGTTTTTTTTTTAAGAGGGGGCGGTCTTTTTCCTTACTGAGGGTCTCAGTAGAAGCCAGCAAGGAGTGCTCTGTAATCCCGTGGTGTGAGGCGTTCTGTGTCCCATCTTTCGTGTGTCCGTAGCACCTGCTGCATAGCTCAGGTGACTGTCAGCAGTCAGCCTCCCGCAGAGGAGAGAGGGCACTGCTTACACTCAGGGAAGGTGCAGACCCCAAGGAGCTGGAAGAGGGCCCCCTCTTTGTTTTCACTCTGATTTCCCTGTCTTCCGAGGCTTGGGAAGTAGTGGGTGGTTGTGGAATGAATGAAAGTACCATGAGGGAAGCAGAAGCTGTATTTCATATAAAAGGGAAGGGGCGTCACCATCAGATCCGAGGATGCTCTTCTCTGACGAGAGCAAGTGATCAGACTCTGATCCACGGCGAGAGTCTCCCATAGACCCAGTAGTGTTTCTGGGGTGAGATCTAAGCTCATTGGGTGACAGGGTGCATATCTACATGCCTGTGTGTGCACACACAGGCACTCCCCACATCCTCCGATCAAGTAGTTTGTGCTGTACTACTCTTTTTAAGATTTTGTTTATTTGAAAGGCAGAGTTAAGAGAGAGGCCTTCCATTTGCTGGTTTACTCCCCAAATGGCTGCAATGGCTGGGGCGAGGTCAGGCTGAAGCCAGGAGGCAGAAGTTTCATTCGGGTCTCCCACATGGGTACAGGGGCCCAAGCTCTTGGGCTGTACTCCACTGCTTTTCCACTCAAGTTAGCAGGGAGCGGCTTTACCTGCTACGCCACGATGCCAGAACAGCGCTATACTATTAAAGACTATGGCTACATATAAAATGGAGCCACTGGTGTTATTTGGTTAATAAGTGTAAAGATTCAAAGAGAGAGGTAAAGGTTCCCAGAGCAAATGGGTGTGGTTTGCATAAGGAGGAATGACAGGTGGGGCATGATCCAAGGGAGAGTTAACGTAGAAATAGCTCAGCTGAGGAGAGAGACATGTTGAGGTACAGTGGAGAACAGGGTGGCATAGGCTGGGGGGAGACCACATTTTAGAGGGGGAGCTGTTAGGAAATAAATAGTCATAGAGGTTTAGGTCAATGTAACTGGCATAGAGAAGCCATAACTTCTGGACAGAGAAAGTAATTAGCTGGGGGCTGCATGCTGAGAATACTTGGTAGCAGCAGCAGGGGGCAGCTGTCCTGCAGGAGCCAGAAGAGGAAGCACACAGCTCCCTAGGACTGGAATCTCTGTACCGCTCTGAGTCCCATGGATGCTTTGGCAGGGGAAAAAAAAAAGGCAGTGGATGAAAGAAAATGCGTTTGTTTTAGATCTCACCCTTAAGAGGGTGTGGAGAGGTCAGAGAGACCGAGCCTGCAAGCATCCACCATCCTTCCCGTGCTCTTGCTCAGCGTTGAGTGTGCTTTGCGTTTCTCTAGACCCCTGTGGAATCTGTGCTAATACGAAGGCAGAAAACAGGAGTGTCTCCTCCTCGGGAATGGGCTTAGGTGTCGATGTCGTGAAACTTAGTCTAGCTACTGGCTTCTCAGAGAACCAAAGGCTGCCGAGAGGTGCACATTCTTGAGTGTCTCGGGTCTCTGTTAGCAGTTGACGTGGTGGGCTATGGAGCAGGAAGTAGAGCAGGGGAAGAGGGGAATGGTAGATCCCAGTCTCTTTGAAGGCAGGTGTGTGGTCTTCGTGATTGTGTTTCAAGCCTCTTGTACAAACATGTGTTGGATAAATGCTGGGTGCGCAAGTAGCATGTTTCCCTGTCTTGTTGACGAATGACATGCATTGACAGCCAAGTATTTATTAAAATGTTAATCCCCCTCTTGCCCCCTGTTTCTTCTACCTGTTTTTTTGTGAGTTGCTGGTGATGTGACTCACCATGACCGTTTAAAGCTCATGGAATATTTACTGAGATGCCCAGCACAATGTCAGGTAAAGGGATCACCGGTGTTGAAACTGCCAAGTTCTGCTTACAGACTGAGACAGGCATGGGCTTGGCTATTTAGAGGGATGAGAACTTAATGGCCACATCTGTTCCTGTAGTGTTAGATCTTCGTCTAAAGTCCATGGCTAATGCTTTTCTGCACGTGGAATATGGACTAGTAAGTGTTTAAGAGTTCATTTCCCCCAGTGTGTTTGCACATAAAAACATACCCACACCACAGACAGGCTTTTGACTGTTTCTCTGCTCCCCAGTGCAGTGTGTGTAGGTCTGTGAATGCTTTTGTCTATCGGTTTGTGTGTTCCTTTGTCGCTGTTTTGGCTGTTGTGCTCTTGAGATCCATATTTTATCTTGAGATCCATTGCTCCTGCAAAGGATATGATAGGTCTTGGCACGTAATATGAACCCAATAAATATTTGCTGAGGAATTATTAAATGAATACCATGTTCAGAGGACAGGAATGGCTACAACTTGGAGACTACACAGTCTTTGTGCTCAAGATTTAACTGAGAAACTAAGTCTATAGTCTTGAAATAAATTGTTACAAAGAACATAAGAACAAACGCCTATAAATTAACTATATCAGTAGTAAGTAGATTAATAGACATCATAACAGTAATCCTAGCTAACATTCAGGGTGCTGTGTGTCTTGTGTGTATCTCGTTCAGTGGTTTTACAACTCTGCGTGCTGCTATTATGTGTACTCGTTTTGCAGTTGAGAAGTTCAGTGACTTGTGTGATAGGAGTGATCTCACACAGTGAGCACCAGGTGCGGCTGGGGCTTAGCAACGAAAACTCGCCGGAGGTGACAGGCTGAGCCACGGCCTGCCCCTGGCTGACACACACAGGCTGGTCACAAGTGACCCTGACCGCTGGCCTGCCCTGGGAGGGGTGCTGACCTGAGAGGCAGTTGTGTTGAGGGTCTGGCTGGTGAACGCTATTCCCAGAGAATGTGCGAGAGTGATCCGTAGGAGCCTTTGCGTCCAGTTCTCAGCACGTGACAGACTCGAGCCTTTCAAGGAGAAAGCCTGCCGTCGCGCAGCGAGCTCGAGTGGAACTGCACGCACTACAGACTTCAGATCTTGAAAGAGCTCAAGGAAGTGCCCGATAGGAAGTACCTGTTGTGAAAGAGAGTGAGTGTGTCGATCAATGAGCTGAGTTTGTCAGCATCAAGTGCCAGCTCTGTGCCAGCGACTGCTGTAGCTAGTCTCCTGGGTACTGTGCAATGGACAAGCAGACAAACACCATGGCTCTCTGTTGTGATCTTACTGGGGAGAGGTAGACAATAAGCAACAAATAAAAGAGGCAGTAAGTTAGAAGGGGAAAGCGAAGCAAGAGCGACCGGGGAGATTTTGGGGGCAGGCGGGCACCCCAGAAGTCTGAATGTCTGAGGCCCACCTGTGCCTGTGCCTCACTGCACAGTGAGTGAGCTTCTCCCAAATGATCTGCCAGGAGCCTTTCAGCACTTGGTCAGGTTGAGAGTGGAAGCTGGGTGGGGTGGACAAGAAGAGAGAATTCGGTCTTGTACCCTATAACCCACCTATAACGCGGTTTTAGGTGAAGCCACGTTTGGGGGAGCTATCTGATGTCAATAAGGTGTAGTCTTGAAATTCAGTCAGTGTGGGCAGGATGTCTAGGGCGTGTCCCTTAAGAATTCCCAGTGTATGGGGAAACACTCTGAAGAGCTTTGTCTATTTCGTTGTATCCCACAGTTTTCCCACACACATTTGAAGAGTACACTGTTGGGTGGTATATTGACTTAAAATTTTCACCTATGAACAAACTTCACTTTTTGAAAATGGTAACAAAAAGCATTAGAAGAAAACAATCCATTGAAAGTAAAAACTCAGCAGATCGGCTGGTTCTGTCAGAAGAGGTGAGTGGAAAAGCTTCTGTGTTTGCCCAAGAAAGAATTCAGAGGTGAGACAGGGATGCGTGGTCAGCACGCTAGCAGGGCTCAGAGGTGAGACAGAGATGCGTGGTCAGCACGCTAGCAGGGCTTAGAGGTGAGACAGAGATGCGTGGTCGGCACACTAGCAGGGCTTAGAGGTGAGACAGAGATGCGTGGTCGGCACACTAGCAGGGCTTAGAGGTGAGACAGAGATGCGTGGTCGGCACACTAGCAGGGCTTAGAGGTGAGACAGAGATGCGTGGTCGGCACACTAGCAGGGCTTAGAGGTGGGACAGAGATGCGTGGTCAGCACGCTTGCAGGGCTTGATGGTGAGGGCAGCCGCCAGAGGGATGGGCACATCTCCAGCAGAAGCCGAGAGAGCACGCCCAGCCTTTCAGGCTGAGGACAGAAGGTTACTTAGATTAATGGAGAGGATCACCGGGCGGCCAGGTGGGCATCTCAGGGAAGTGAATACAGCCTGGGCGTAGGAGGGAACTTTGTCCAGTTCTTGTCACTGTTTCTTCCCTTCCTCCTGGACAAAGGGTTTGTGAAGTAGGTAAGATTCCTCCTAAGATTTTATCACCCAGTGTTATCAGACTGGGCAGCTCTCTTGGCACCGGACGGAGGAGGTTCCCCTGGGTGCCTTCCTTGGGGGGAGGCTGGGGCCACCTGTGAAGTCCCTGGGGTGTGGTCAGGACTTTGTCCTGTGAAATACCGGGCTGCTTCCGAGGGGAGCTGCCCAGCTTCTGTCCAGGCCCCTCACACAAGGCATTTCTGACTTCCTCTCTGACAGACGAGGGACAGTACAGCCCAAAGCATGCTCCTTAAGTCTCCTGGAGGGACTCTGTCCTTGGAGGGAAAGCAGGTGGCTTCTGTGTGACTGACACTTTGTTCTTTCTGATCAAGCATTGGTTGAAAGCATCAAACAGTGCGGAGTCCGGAAGCTGCCTGGCTTCCCTCTCCCCACGTCCTCTGCCCAGGCTCAGTATCTGCCTCTCTTCTTCCTGCTGGAGTTGACTTTCCTGCCCCTGCTTCCTCTGTTTTCCTCTTCTGCGCCCTTAAGTGGCCCTCCAGCACCTGGAGTGGACTTGTCCAGGTCCACTCGTCTGCCCCCCTCCTCTCCTGTGTGAAGTGTTCCAGGAAGGCAGCAGCTGCTCATGGCTGTAATAGTCAGTGACAAGCTCACTCTGTGTGAAATCCCGTGGGTCTTCTGCTGCACCCCCCACTCCTCTCCACAAAACCACTCTGTTCATGGCATGCTGAATTATCTAGATCTCATTTCAGAGGTGTGATTTCACTTTTTTATGCAATCAGTTAACATTCTAATTAATTGACTTCATATGCATTAATGAGGATTTAAAATGTAAAACTTAATGTTTTAACCCACTGCTCAAGTTTTCTGACAAAATGAAACAGTTAAGTATTACCCAGAAGAAACGACACCTACACAGGCATCTTGCTTTGGTCTGTAAAACCTCCCAGGACGCTCTCTTCTCTCAACAATGAACTGGAACACTTACCGCAAGGCATGAGTCAGAAAGAGAGAAAGAAAGGAATTACCTTAGGGATCCCTGGAAGAATCATGGTGGTCTTTGTTTCCCCCTTCCCTGGGGCTGTCTTCCTAGGGGAGCTTCCCCCTTCCTCGGGGCTGTCTTCCTAGGGGAGCTGGGCTGCAGCTGCGGGAGACTCCCAGGCCCAAGGGGTCCCCCGAGGATCCTCGCCTTCCTCTCACGTACCTGGGGCAGCAGCTTGGTTTTCACAGTTGTCGCTGCAGGAGAGGGAGGAACCCATCGCTGATGAGTGAGGACCAGAGCTGGCGGCAGTCCCTGTAGGACTCCCCTTCCTGGCGAGGCCCCTGGAAGACCCCAGCACCCCCACCCACCTGGTGGCCAGCCCACTGGCAGTTCCTGCTGACAGGCGGTATGAGCCCCTGAGGGAGGGAAAAGGCTGGAGAGAAGTGCAGATGGAGGAGAGCTGAGCAAGCCAGGGCTTTTACCTGTCTCTTCTTCTCTGAACTGAATTCCTTAGCGGCATTTGAACATTTGGGAGCTCCCCTTTCTCTGCCTTCAGTCCGTTTCTAATTTGCTGTCTATTAGCTGACGGCCTAAGAAGAGTGTCTTTCAGCAGAGGGGGCCAGCTCCTGAGACCTTCAGAGCAGGCGTCCGGGGGGGCCCTGGTTCAGGTGCTACATGAATCATACCTGAATCAACTTGCTGAGGCTTCCTCCCCTGCCAAGGCACCTTGAAGCAGTCCAAGCCCGGGTCCTTTCCTCTTTAGCAAGAGAAAGTGAAAAATGACTGCAAAAGTTCCATCTGATAAACACCATAAAGTGTGTCCTCACTTGTCTCTGAAACTGAAGGGCTTTAAGCAGAGACAGGATGCTGATTTCCTGGTCCTAATAGGCTTGTGTTTGTGATGATTGTTCTTTGCCAGGGAAACAAAAACAAAGTGGGTGACTTCTGACTGTTCTTAGGTTTGCCAGACTTTTTTGTTTGTTTGCTGTATGGTTCAAAAAAGCACTTTTTGTTGTTGTTTCAGTTCCTAGGGCGCAGAAATGGCATGACTCTTGACTGATGCCCCTTGCATGAGATTTATGGCGTAGGGGTGTGGAAGTGGTGGGGACTTAGTTATCGGCAGGATTTGCAGGCTTCCCGGGAGTCCTGTAGTTGTCAAACCAGCTCTAGTGAGGGGGTTGGTTGCGGTGTGCGCCGCTGGCAACAGTGTTTTAGGTTTCTCTCTGCCACATAAGCCCCTTCCTTTTACAGTAATAGCACGATGGTCCTGCTCAGGGGTGGCTCGAGACTGTGAGTACCAAAAGGCAAGTGCCATCCTGCTCTGATCTCCCTCCAGTCTGCCTCCCAAGTGGTGAAACAGGAAGCAGCGTCCCATCAGGAAGAACCTGAAAGTGCCATCCAGTAGCTTTGTCTCACGTCACTGATTGCCCTCAGTCAGAAATCCTGACTTGCAACTTTGCAGGGTGGGTCTCTGAAAAAAAATTCACATAATGAGGTGTGTGCTGAGAACAGAGCTGCACACACCTCTGACTGCTCTCGCAGCAAGGGACGCCTTTTGTGGACTGACAGTTCGGAAAGGTAGGTGCCCTCTCTTCATCTGGTGGATGTTGTTAGTACTTGAGAACTTTCTAAACACGCTGGCCTCGGTGCTGTGTGTGTGTGTGTGTGTGTGTGTGTGTATGAGAGAGCAACAAAATGAAAATGCTCATTTTTGTGGTGTTGTTTGGGAAAAGATACTTCAAAGAGATACCAAAGTGCTTGATAGCGAAGCCCTAATTTTTTGGCACACTGAATCCAAACTTCTGCTTGTGACGGCTCCCGCTTACCCTTTGGCAAGTACAAGCTGCTTCGCTGATGTGTTAGGAGGAATGGTTTACATGGTGAAATCACACACGGCACTCAGCAGGGCTGGGTTAATCAGGAAAGCCCTGACTCAGGGTGAAACCCAAAGGATGACCACAGATCTTGGCTGGGTGGCCGTGCTAAGTCCCCTTCGAGCCTTTCAGAGCAAGGGCACGGCTTGCTTCCAAGACAGGCCGTGCTAGGCTGGTTCTGTCTGGGCGTCCAGTGTTCAGTGCTATCCCCGGAAGAAATTAGCTGATTAGTTGCAAAGCTGCCAGCCTGCTGTAAATAAGGCAGAGCAAAGCTTTGTTTTTCCTAATCCAAGCAAATGTTTAGTAAGGATGTTATTTTAATCATTTTTATTTTCTCAGAATCTTTATACTGTGCTAGGGGAAAAAACACTGGATTCCCCAGTTGGTGAATACTAATTTCTTCATTCATCTGTATCATCAGGTGCCTTCTCTGTTAGGCCCAAGGGTCCAGTCTTAAAACTCTACCTTTTCATTGCCCTCCCTCAGTTAACCTATTTTTAAAGGAGTTTCCGCCTAGAATTGCTGGCCAAAGAGGCAAATTCTTTAAAGAGACAATAGCCATATGTTTATACAGTTAATAGTTGTGCAGTCTTCCCATTAAAAATGTTCTGCTTGTTTCTAAAATAGCTATCAAGTTAATTTACATAAGCTTGAAGATAATTCTCCGCTACTATCCATTTACATTTATCTGTAATCTATTATGCATAATTTATTAGTTGTAGCCTGTATTTATTATATACAGTCCTTGCCATGTGCATATGCATTTTTCTGTTTACTTTTAAAGAGCTGGGGTTCCTAATAGGCAGTTTTCAGGTGAGGAGATGCAGGCCTGGCGAGACTTGCAGTGGCGCAGCAGGGAGGTGGGGACGCCGACACCTGGCCGCGTGTGTGCGTTCCGAGACATTCGCTGTGAGCTCCTCGAATCCCCGTCCCCTCCACTGACCCTTCAAGGGTCCCGTCACGTGGAGGAGTTTCTGCACCGTGATGCTGAGGTCGATCTGCAGTTTGCTCCCACTATTGGGGTGAACACTTCATGCACTGGGCAGAACATGGACCAAAAAGATTCAAATGTGAATCCCTGCCTCTCCCTTCCTGGTTGTGACCTAGGCAAGTCCGTGAAATTCTGCAGACCTCAGCTCCCTTACTTATAAACCACTGTAATGTCAGTCACACAGGGTGGGTTTCTGTACGGAACAGGAAGACAAGGCATGCCGAGTGCTTTCTGCCTGACCTGACAGATGGCAGGCTCTGGATAAGTGACACCCTCCCTCCTGTTTGCAGTGATTTGCTAATACTTTTTGGCATGCTGGGTCCTGTTGTGGACACAGGGCTTTCAGCAGTGATCAGGGTAGACAGGTCCTGCCCTCATGGAGCTTGCTTTCCATGGGTATTGGTTTGTATCAGCGTGGGGCTTTCTTTGGAATCACTTTCTGTTTACTGAGATCCGCTTTTCTTCCTCTGCTCCGACTGGGAGACAGCCTCTGGGGCAGTGAATGAACCATGTGCTAATGATTGCAGAATACAAGGCCAGAGGATCACACAGCTGGTGTGAGTGTTCCCGGTCCACAAAGTCATAGCAGAAGCATTGCCAGCAGCTGGCAGATGGCGCGAGGGAGAAGGGTGCTCACTCTTCTTACAGGATGCAGAGAGTGGCATTACTGCCCGCACTTACTGTGGGCCCTAGACCATCCACACAACCACGCTGGGCTGGCCAGGGCCTCTCCACTGTGAGTCGAGAGGTGCAGGAGATGGACCTAGAGATGTACGCTTTTACAAAGGTGGATTTGAGATGAGTGCCAAAAGCCTAGAGTCAAGTTCATTGGCTAGGCCAGCTGGCATCACGAATGGGGTTTCTGTCAATCTGTCCTAACTTTGAATCCTGAAGAACGGAAGGTGAAGGCAGAGATGGGTCAGGGGAATACAGGGAAGCTCCCTCTGGAGCCAAGTGCAGTTGTATTCTCCCGGAAACCCCTCCACACCCAGTGTCCTGACCTCGCTGGATGTGTATCTCCTGTTTGTGGTTTTCTTTACTGGAGGACCCTGCAGACAGCCCAGACAACTGACAGACGGATGAAAGCAGTCTAAAGTAGCAGCGTTTCTTTTCCTAAGTCCTGTGTAACAGTCCCATCATTTTATAGCCACACCATATATGTTGCCTTAAGCCTTGTCCTTACTGCTGGAATTCTAAATGTTGAAAACATAAATTAAGCTAAAAGCCTAATTTAAATAAATAAACAAACAACTAAAAATGACATACACAATCTGCAGCTGGCATGGTGAGAATGGAGAGGTTGACTCTGGCCTTGGGTGGCACTGTGAAGCCAGTATTCTCCATCAGATGGTGGACAGATGGTCAGTTTTCAGTGGGCTTCAGTGATCACTGTGTTTCTAAAACAGTTAAATTATTTTCAAAATCCATCATTATCAGACCTTAAAGTCTGAGAAAATTCCTGCATAAATGGAAGGTAGTTTGAGTGAGAAGGGAAATTGGCTTGAGTGACCTTGGGACAGATCTCATCTTTTGGGTGAGGAATTGTAATTCCTCAAGTTGTGAGTATGTATGTACTACTCAGACACGAACTGGAAGGGCTTGGGGATGGATGGATAACCATTTCTTCATATTCTGACCTAGCTGGTCACTGAGAAGTTTGGGGAAAGGCTCTGTGCTGGGGTTTGGTTTATAGAAGTTCCAACTTAATGGAAAATGCTGGGAAACTGAGATATTTAACCAAAATACCCAAATTCCTCTGCTCGGGATTGCTAAGCATATGCCCAGATCTGTGTGCCTGCGTACTATGGTAAAACTATAAAATTCACAGCATAGGAATTATATTTAGTTTTTATTAAGAAATAAAATATTATGCTAAGAGGTTTTATTAAGACAAATATTTATTTGAAAGGCAGAGTTACAGAGAGGCAGGGGCAGAGAGAGAGAGAGAGAGAGAGAGAAAGGTCTTCCATCTGTTGGTTCATTCCCCAAATGGCTGCAAGGGCCAGAGATGGGCCAATCTGAAACCAGGAGCCAAGAGTTTCTTCTGGGTCTCTCACACGGTGCAGCCCAAGGATTTGAGCTGTCCTCCACTGCTTTCCCAGGCCATAGCAGAGAACTGGATTGGAAGTGGAACAGCCGGGACATGAACCGGTGTCCATATGGGATGCTGACTCTGCAGGCGGCAGCTTTACCCACTACACCACAGTACCAACTCCACATTAAGAGGTTTTAAATTATTTTATTTACTTATTCATATTCACAAATGAAGTACTTAGTGATGAAAAAATCATGCAATAATACGTTTTATTCTCTATGGAGTATGTGTAAGCTGAAACTCGGCTGTTTGTGTTATTTTTATTCTTTTTCCAGAAATATTTTATTGGATAGTCAATAAATCCTTGTTGAATAGATGGATCTTGACAAGGCTGAACAATAACTAATCGTTTCAAGATTCAAGCAAAGCAATCTGAGAACATTTCATTCAGTAATGAAGGTTATTTGACATCATTTAATAACTAAATTGGCTTCAATTTCTTCCCTTCAAAGTTTGTTTTCTTGTTTGACATATGACTAGAACCTTGAAAACATACCGTATGCTGATGCTAAACAAGTCTTAGAGTGTGCAGGGTAACAGTTTTTATTTGTACGTTTATGTGATTGCAGTGATTACGTCATTGCCATGTTCTGTTCTGGGTCGCAGTTGCAGGGTCTTGTGATAAGCCCCTCCTGTTCCGCTAGCTGTCGCTGGCTTTTCCTCGCTGGGCTCCAGCAGGGTCTGCTTTGTGTGGAATTCTGGTCTACATCCAGCTGTGCAAGAGGAAAGCTTCAGAGATTCTAAGGAACACACATAAATACACACACACACAATTTCCAGAAATAGTAGTTTCACACAGCAGTACTTGATATATAGTGATATTTTCTGTTCCATTCCATTCCAGTCGATACAATTTCTAGTCATGACCTACTAAATCAACTACAGAACTTAAAACAGGTACTACAGTCAGAGGCACAGTAAACTGATGGAAAGGACTATGAGATGCTAGAAGCACATGAGCTCGTCTGGACTGTTGATTATGAGAATGTGGGTGCTGTAGGAAAGCATGGACATGTGAATATCTGCATTGGAAAAAAGAAAATGGATTCTCGCCTCAAAATCTGTACAGATCTAAATACTAAATCTGGTTGACACGGGTAAAACCGGGTCACATCCAGTTCTGCACTGCGGGGCCGACCTTGTGGTATAGCAGGTTAAGCCGCTGCCTACATGCCAGCATCCCTTATGAGCACCGGTTCAAGTACTGGCTGCCCTACTTCTACCCCAGCTCCCTGCTAATGTGCCTAGGAAAGCAGCAGAGGATGTTCCAAGTGCTTGGGCCCCTGCATCCTTTTGGGAGAAGCTCCTGCTCCTGGCTGTTGTGGCCATTTGGGGAGTGAACCAGCAGATGGAAGACCTGTCTCTCTCTATGTCTCCCTCATCCTCTGTAACTCTGCCTTTCAAATAAATAAAATAAATCTTTAAAAAAATAGATCTGAACCACACACTAAGGCAGCCACAAGCCATGTGTCTACTGAGCACTTGGAATGTGGCTCGTCCAATTAAGGTGTGCTTGACACGAAAAACACCATATTTCAAAAACTTTCTATAGAAAAATAATACAGAACACCTCATTAGTGATTTTATATTGATTATAGCTGCAGTGATATTTTGGATATATTGAGTTACATAAAATATGCATATTGTTAAAAATTAATCTTACTGTTAAAATGTGACTCATGGCCGGCGCTGCGGCTCACTAGGCTAATCCTCCGCCTAGCGGCGCCGGCACACCGGGTTCTAGTCCCGGTCGGGGCGCCGGATTCTGTCCCGGTTGCCCCTCTTCCAGGCCAGCCCTCTGCTGTGGCCAGGGAGTGCAGTGGAGGATGGCCCAGGTGCTTGGGCCCTGCACCCCATGGGAGACCAGGAAAAGCACCTGGCTCCTGGCTCCTGCCATCGGATCAGCACGGTGCGCCGGCCGCAGCGCGCCGACCGCGGCGGCCATTGGAGGGTGAACCAACGGCAAAGGAAGACCTTTCTCTCTGTCTCTCTCTCTCACTGTCCACTCTGCCTGTCAAAAAAAAAAAAAAAAAATGTGACTCATTATTTCCTACTGACCAGTGTTCTAGATGACAGAATAGAGTGCATTCATGGTCTCAGGGTAAGCAGTGATTTCTTAAACAAGATACAGAAAGTCCTGAAATGATGAAAAGATTTACAGGTTGTATTGTGTTAAAATTAAGAGCAACTGTTTCTCAAAGCATACCATTAAAAGAGCAAGAAGCGGCCGGCGCCGCAGCTCACCAGGC
The DNA here is from genome assembly GCF_051225735.1 of Oryctolagus cuniculus. Lineage (NCBI taxonomy): Eukaryota > Metazoa > Chordata > Mammalia > Lagomorpha > Leporidae > Oryctolagus > Oryctolagus cuniculus. The sequence continues at coordinate 9,890,676 of NC_142878.1, read as the reverse complement.
TAATCCTCCGCCTAGCGGCGCCGGCACACCGGGTTCTAGTCCCGGTCGGGGCACCGGATTCTGTCCCGGTTGCCCCTCTTCCAGGCCAGCCCTCTGCTATGGCCAGGGAGTGCAGTGGAGGATGGCCCAGGTGCTTGGGCCCTGCACCCCATGGGAGACCAGGAAAAGCACCTGGCTCCTGGCTCCTGCCATCGGATCAGCACGGTGTGCCGGCCGCAGCGCGCCGGCCGCGGCGGCCATTGGAGGGTGAACCAACGGCAAAGGAAGACCTTTCTCTCTGTCTCTCTCTCTCACTGTCCACTCTGCCTGTCAAAAAAAAAAAAAAAAAAAAAAAAAAAAAAAAAAAAAAAAAAAAAGCAAGAAGCAAGCTCAGAGGGCAGAGGGAGCTTTTGCCATGTATGTAATCAACAAGGATAGCAGGAAACCTGGACTGAAATAGTGGGAAAATGGACAAGAGACTTAAATAGGTCCTCCACCAAAGAGCATCTTCAAATGGCTCACTCTCACTAGCTACTGGGGGGATGCAGATTAAATCACAGCCAAGGACCACTACACATCCATCAGAAAGACCAAAATCTAAAAGACCAACGATATAGGTGTTGGCAAATGTTTTAAGCAACTGGAATTCTCACGTGTTGTTGTGGGAGTGGACATTGGCACAATGTCTCTGGAAAACTGTTCCGCAGCATCCATTAGACCTGACTATGCCTGTGACTTCTGACTACCAGCTGTATGCCCTGCAGAAGCGCATACATGGGTCTGCGGAGAGCTGCATCGGAAGTGGAGCAGCCAGGATTGGAGCCAGCACCCATATGGGATGCCAGCTCCACAGGCGGAGGCTTAGCCCACTACGTCACAGCGCAGGTCTGATGACCTTATTCAACTTATTCTGATGTTGAAGATGTAATTCAAAAGGAGAAATCTTGGTGACCTAAGGAGTTCTAGAGTTGAATGCCTTAGGAAGCCAGATAGTAGTGGAAGTTAGGCAGATTAGTAAATGTATGCTCCACTGAAGGTCTGCAGCTCCAGTGATGATCTTAAGATGTTTCAAGCTAAGTTGTGAAAATCCCTGACTTTTATGTGTTGGCTTGCGTTATCCTAACCCATTGTGCATGTCAAACCAAACGAAGTATAGGCCCAGTTTGACTGGCTCCGCTATCGGATTCTAACTCTGACCTCATGTTTTAGAGGTAGAAGGAATCTTACAGGTATAATTGCATAGCATATTAATTATGTTTTTCTTTTTTGCTTCTGCAGGGATGTTGTGAAGGTCAACCAACATTTTAACATATATATATATATATATATATATACGCACAAATATCAAAAAGCTATCAAATAACACTCAAGGTAATCATCGTTATTTATGTATTATTTTATTTATTATTTACATTTTTCCTCTATTGTGTTCTCTTAGCTGTAACCTGGAAGAATTGTGTCCATGACACAAGACTGATTATATGGCATTCTCTTCCACGTTCTGGGCGGGGGTGGTGTTTGACCAAGGTGACCGCCGTGTTCCTCTCTCTGAAGTGCTGTAGATTCACGGAGACACTGGGAAGGTGGCACTGGGCAGCACAGGTGGCACGGAGCCTCACCATCCTCCCTGGTCTTTGCCAGCCATATTTTCTGATAGAAATAAATCTAGGAAATAAAGTAAAAAGAAATTTTAAGAAGAAGGCTTAGGACCCCCAGACCTTACCTCAAGATCAGCAGGGGAGTAACCAGAATATCCTGCTGGTGCAAATGACTGATGCCCCCAGCCGGGAAAGGGCGTGAGCATGTGCCAGCGGGGCATTGAGCCAGGAAACGCCGTGCAGGGCATCGGGTGCTTCAGAAGGTCCACAGAAAAGTGAAGTTAAAAGTATGAGTTTATTTTGGTGCAAAATTAATTTTTCATAAAAATTGGAATGGAAAATGAATATTATGAAAAAGCTGTGCATGAATTTCAAAAATGTCTTTGCACCAAAAAAATGCTCATACTTTTGATTCCTTTTTTTCATGAATTTTTAAAAGTACCCTCATGCTAGCACAGCAGATTCTCTCCCTTACAGGAGCTGCTTCCTAATGGGCAGACATCAGAGGTGTGAAATAAGTTATATAAATGCTTATTGATGAAGGTTGAGGACACTCCTCCCTTTTTTTTTTTTGAAAGAATACGTATTTGAAGTCTGTATACTCGGGGAATTTTTTATTTTTAAATTATATGTTATATTTTCTTACAATATGTCCAGGATTTTTTCTGCCAGACGTGTTTGTAGGCAAAGTATCTCTGAATTCAAAGTCATAGATAGATTTAATTGTTAATGCAAAAGCAGTGCATTGAATCAATGAAATACATTCTGTATGTTCCACAGTCTGCAGACCAGCATACAGCTATTCATATCCAGCCTCTCTCCCCCCCGTCACCCCTACCGCCCTGTTTAACATCCGGATGTCACACATGTCTTTCTTGTAAGAGCTTTCTTGCACTAGGTAGGGTCTAGACAGGAATGATTGGCTCTTTTTGCTTTTGAGATGTTATGATTTGTTTTCTCTTGGTGAATATGCAGGCTGGTCTTGGGCAGAGGGGGCAGAGGAGTAGATGACCAGTCCCAGTTTGTTCGCTGGAGTAAACAGTGCTCCAGCAGGTGCTGATGCCAGTGACCTCTGGCCCGAGGGAAATCCGTGTCTTGTTCTGCCTTTTTGGATTCTCCAGAGCTCAGGAAGAGAGCAGTTGAGGTGTCGCTGGGGCTGTTTACCTGCACCTGTTTATCTGCACCCTTTGCCACCTCCCTATCCTCCCCTGTGGGTGCTCACCCGCCCCACCCTCTTCTGAAGATGGCGAGGAGCTTGGTCATCTTGTTCTCTTTCAAGGGTGCCACGTTCTGTGGGGGCAGCCTGCGGTGCAACAGGAAACCCTGCCTGTAGACGTTAAGTAAGTGTGTGTTTAAAAATATTGAAATCGGGGGCTTGCTTCATCAGTGTGCCTCCGTCACCACCAGGCTTCCCTAAAGGTGGCTTGACTTCCTCTCGCCCTGTGGGCGCAGCAGGTGTTCCAGATTCCTGCCTAATTAAGACGGGCCTCACACCCTTCTCCAAGTCATCCTGTCTTGCATAAAATGGTGACACTGCCTGAGACGGGTCCCATGATGTAAGAAATTCTGCCACCCCGAGAGAAAGGTGACAGTCACCCTCACGACCTCCCTACCAGCTCCTGTCTTGGGCTACCTGAACGCTGATCATGGCCGTGTAGAGGACCAGGGAAGGGGGGCAGGAAGGCCCTGGTGCCTCTGCTGGGGAATGCACACGGTGCCTGAGGTTCCTGCAGCTTCTCAAGCACTTGTTAAGTGCCAGGCGTCACCCTTAGTGAACTGGACACGTGTCCTTATTGAATCTTGACCTACCTTCACAAGACAATTCATAGTATACCTCTTTATAAATGAGGAAGCGAGGGTTAGAAAGCATCACTTGCCCTTTTTCACATAGCTGGGATGAAGACCGCGTTCAAAGCCTCACATCCCACTGCTCCCTGGGGATCTCGTTCAGCTCAGTGCTTTGCCTTCTGGTTGACACCAGCCTGGTACGGATTCTGTCCCACAGCTGGTAGGTCAGAAGGGTAAGGCTCCTGTGCTGATTGCCCCTAATCCCAGCACGGGGCTTTGTAGCAGGTGGAAAGAGCCCCACTTCCTCGGTGAGCAGACCTGGCGTCCAGGGGATGGAGCAGGCCGAGGTCACTCTGGACCCGCTAAGTGACAGGGCTGCCCCAGAGCACAGGTGTCCTGCAGCCCCTGGGCCTCGTGCGAGGGAGCTGCTGCAGGCCGTGTGTGAAGCCCTGCATTCCTTCTGTTGCTTGGCTTTTTTAGCTTTTTATTTCATTCATTTAACAGTGTCTGTGATGACCTTCCTGATGCCGTTTTAACAGAGGAAAGCCCCTGCTGCTCCCTGGGCGGCTCAGTCTCTGAATGGGAGAAGGAGAGAGAACGGGGTGACGCATCCCAGGGCCTCTGTGAGTCACCAGCTGCAGGTCCCCACCCCCTGCTTTTGCCTGAACCACTTACCTTGTGCCTGAGACTAATAACAGGGTCATCTGTGAAGCAAGGTGTGTGACTCACCTGGCAAGGGGCAGAGCCCGCAGAGAGCTGGGAAGTGTGGGGCAGGACGTGGGGGTTGGCAGCAAGCTATTTGGGCTAACATTTCCTAACACTGCAACACCACGGCCTAGCGACCCACCTACTGGTTTGCATTTGAGATGCTTGAAGTTAACAGGAAAAAGCCAAGGTGGGGGGAGGAGCTCTACCTTTGAAGGCAGAGTCGGGGATCCTGTGTGAGGTTCTCATTCTCCTAGTGTCTCTCCCAGTCACCTTGAACCCTAAGATTTGGGTTCCTCTAAGATGCACCTGCTCCCTGCCATGGCTCTCCACCCTTCTGCGGTTCTGCAGGTGTCTGTCCATGACCTGGGATTGAAGGAAGCCTCCCAACTCATGGCCTTTTGGGTCCTGAGCAGGGTTTGGTGACCTGTGGCAAGTGAGTGACTGGGACTATGAGCGCCAGAGAGTGGACACGGACGAGGGAGGGAGCATTGGGAAGAGCTACGCTGGGTGACCCCTGCCTCCTCCACTCCTGTGCTGTCCTGCTTGTACCCCTCCCCCCAAATCTAAAGTCAGCCTTCAGGGAGGTGTCCATAGCCGTCTGCTTGTGGACTAAGGAAGCACGCTTGGCGTTTTCTCTGACATGATTAAAACACAGAGGAGTCCAGCAGTTGGCTGTTGTGTAGAAAGGTCGTGAGAAGCTTTTATGTGTGTGTGCAGATTGTGCCTTACTTGAAAGCAGCCATTATAGTGTCTGTATGAAACATTTACTGTGCGAAGTTAGCCTCTTTAGAAATACTAACGTGAAATAAAGCACCTTAGTAACACCTTCCAGCCAGAAGAATATGGGTGTGTATGACTTTCCCAGATTGATTCCCAAAAACAATTTTATTTCTCCGGGTCTCAGTTTCTTCACCTCTGTGGGGATGGACTAGATGTTGGATGATTATATATATTTTAAGATTTATTTATTTGAAAGTCCTTGTTACACAGAGAGGGAAGGTAGGGGAGAGAGAGAGAGCGAGAGAGAGAGAGAGAGAGATCTTCCATCTGCTGGTTCACTCCCCAATTGTCTGCAACGGCTGGAGCTATGCCGATCTGAAGCCAGGAGCCAGGAGCTTCCTCAGGGTCTCCCATGCAGGTGCAGGGGTCCAAGCACTTGGATCATCTTCTACTGCTTTCCCAGACCATAGCAGAGATCTAGATCAGAAGTAGAGCAGCTGGGACTTGAACAGGTGCCCATATGGGATGCTGACTCTGCAGGTGGCAGCCTTACTCACTACACTACAGTGCTGCCCCAGATGATTATCTTTTTTTTTTTTGACAGGCAGAGTGGACAGTGAGAGAGAGAGACAGAGAGAAAGGTCTTCCTTTGCTGTTGGTTCACCCTCCAATGGCCGCCGCGGCCGGCGCGCTGCGGCCGGCACACCGCGCCTATCCGATGGCAGGAGCCAGATGCTTCTCCTGGTCTCCCATGGGGTGCAGGGCCCAAGCACTTGGGCCATCCTCCACTGCACTCCCGGGCCATAGCAGAGAGCTGGCCTGGAAGAGGGGCAACCGGGACAGAATCCGGTGCCCCGACCGGGACTAGAACCCAGTGTGCTGGTGCCGCAAGGCAGAGGATTAGCCTAGTGAGCTGTGGCACCGGCCCAGATGATTATCTTTTAAGATTTATTTTGTTTGTTTGAAAGGCAGAGTTAGAAAGAGATAAAAGGAAAGAGAGAGAGAGAGAGAGAGAGAGAGATCTTCCATCTGCTGATTAACTCCCCAGATAGCTGCAACAGCTGGGGGCAGGCCAGGCTGAAGACAGGAGCTTCTTCTGGGTCTCCCACATGGGTGCAGGAACCCAAGCATTTGAGCCATCCTCTCCTGCTTTCCCAGGCACATTAGCAGGGAGCTGGATCAGAAATGGAGCAGCTGGAACTCAAACTGGCACGCATATGGGATGCCAGCATTGCAGGCAATGGCTTTATTTGCTATGCCACAACAAGGGCCTCTTTATGATTTTTTTGGAACACAGTTTTCATTTGTTGATTTGAATCCTCAAATAAAATCAATTACAAATTATCCCAATATTGAATCTACAGTAACAATGTTTTTAAAATTTGAACAATCAAAATGTTAGTGCATCAGTTATTTTTTCATGTTTATTTCCAGTTTTTGTCTATGCACACACACAGACATGTATATGCATAAAATAGTATAATGTAGTGAGATTACATGCCCTACTACGGCTATAGCACAGATATAACTTTAGATTTGGTTTTTATCTTTTGAACATCTTTCGTGTTAGCAGATTTCCTAATTTTTAATACCAGCTGAATATGTAAATTCTTAGTTAACATTTCAAAATGTCTTTAAACCATCTGACTTTTAAAAAGCTAGTATTACTAACACTGATGTGCTATTTATTAACTGTGGTTTAAATTTTTTGTCTAAGTTTACATATATTCCCAGATAGGCCTGAACATTTCAGTGACTCCTACAATGTATTATCTAATTTCTAAAAGGGCATTCTTATTTCTGTTGCTACTAATAGCATATGCGTGTTGTAGTTTTATCATAGTTAGTGCTGAATATTGTTTTCTAATTACTTCTAATTTAATAGATGTCAATTACAGAATTTTAGGATCTGGAAATTCATTTTTCTTCTCTCTTAGACGGGTAAATCAGATTTATCATTCACCGACAGATGTGTAGTCACGTGGTTTCCAAGGATTCACCCATTCCCCTCTGACAGCCCCGCGGGGAGCTCTCATTACCGTGCCCATTTCTTAGTTGAGGAATCTGAGGTCAGTCGGTTGCGTGAGGGCACGTGGCTGGTCACGTGTCACAGCCCCGTGTTAGACGCAGGCTGCCGGGCTCCCAAGTCTGTGTGCTTGACCACAGAGTGCTCAGCCTCCCCGATACATGCTGAGTGCTTGATGGCTGTGCACTTACTGTACGCTGAGGTGGGGAAGCCACAGTGAGTCTGCGTGGATCCTGACGTCTAGTGAGGGAGTCAGACTTTAGTCGGATCGATGTGTAAACACATAATGACAGTTCTGACACGTGTCAGAGGAGGGACAGGGAGTGATGGCAGCATCCAACAGGGGCCACCTTGTAGCTTTGGGGTAGGGGGGATCAGGGGTCCTGAGAAACCCGGGTGAAATCTTCCAGACACTTACATGGAGACTGGAGGGGTCGGGCTGGGCTGAGGCCGGGTGAGAAGAGCACGCTGGGCAGGAGGGACGGCCTGTGCATGCCCAGGCGCGCTCGAGGATCAGGAAGCAGATGCAGTCGCGTCCGTGGGGTCACAGAGTGAGGGGAAGGTGGCACAGAGTGGCTGGACACGAGATGAGGACCTGGGCATCCCGCCTGGGAAACATCGCATTCCCAGGAGGGTGTGCAGGGAGCGGCCTGCTCACAGGGCCGGGCCATTGGGCAGCACAGCTGTGGCCGGAGCTTCCCCAGGTGGAGTTTCTTGTACGCACCTCAGCAGGCAGCGACTTTCCTGGGGTTTGCACGTCCTTGGCTGACGAGCCGCAGCCCAGGTCAGGGTGTGCCGTGCAGTTTCCTTGCAGGCCTGAAGAGAAGAGACTAGGGCAGAGCTCTGGCCTGCAGCGGAACTTGACCCCTACAGGTGCTGAGTGCCCAACCGGCCTTTTAGTGGCTTGCCAGTTTTGCTGGGAAAATAATGAGGGAAAGTATTGCCCTCCTGGGAAGTGACAGCTGGCTCTTGGGGACACCAAGTTTTAGAGTCAATAGGAGGGGCCGGTGCTGTGGCGTAGTGGATAAAGCTGCCGCCTGCAGTGCGGGCATCCCATATGGGCACCAGTTCGAGTCCTGGCTGTTCCACTTCCAATCCAGCTCTCTGCTATGGCCTGGGAAAGCAGTAGAAGATGGCCAAGTGCTTGGGCCCTGCACCCATGAGGGATGCGGAGGAGCCTCCTGGCTCCTGGTTTCAGGTTGGCCCAGCTCTGGTCCTTGTGGCTACCTAGGGAGTGAAGCAGCAGTTAGATCTCCCTCTCCCCCTCTCCCCCCATCCCTCCCTCCCCCTTCTCCCCTTCCCTGTTCTCCCCCCTCCCCGTCTCCCCCTCTCCCCATCTCCCTCTCTCCCTCTCCCCCTCCCCCTCTCCCCCTTTCCCACTGACTCTGCCTCTCTGTAACTCTGCCTTTCTTTTTTTTTTTTTTTTTTTTTTTTTTTTTTTTTTTTTTTTTTTGACAGGCAGAGTGGACAGTGAGAGAGAGAGACAGAGAGAAAGGTCTTCCTTTTGCCGTTGGTTCACCCTCCAATGGCCGCCGCTGCAGCCGGCGCACCGCGCTGATCCTGGCAGGAGCCAGGAGCCAGGTGCTTTTCCTGGTCTCCCATGGGGTGCAGGGCCCAAGCACCTGGGCCATCCTCCACTGCACTCCCTGGCCATAGCAGAGAGCTGGCCTGGAAGAGGGGCAACCGGGACAGAATCCGGCGCCCCAACCGGGACTAGAACCCGGTGTGCCGGCGCCGCAAGGTGGAGGATTAGCCTATTGAGCCACGGCGCCGGCTTCTGCCTTTCAAATAAAGAAATAAATCTTAAAAAAACAACAACAACAAGCAATGGGACCAAAAGAGCAGAATCACTTTTTCCTGACACTTCAAGTCATCGTCTAAATCATAAGGCTGGGAAAGTAAAGCACACTCCACAAACAGCGTAGCAAGAGGAAAAGAGAGCCCCTGCCTGGTCTGCATTTCAGAGTCTGTGGACAAGCTCTGAAGCCCCTCAGCCTTGGTCATCTCCTCTCAGGGTGGGCTCAGGGATCACTGGACTCTTCCACATGGGGTCCAGTAGGATGAAGGAGCGAGGGCCTGGCTAGCGAGAAGAATTCTAAAGAAAACAGGAATGTCACCACCCCGGCAGAGTGAGCACCTGAGGGAGGGGTGCCAGGGCGCAGGTGCAGCCCTCTGGGACTTGGCATGAATCTGACCTCGCGGGTGTGAGGAGAGCTGATCGGGGGTGTCTTACTCGGGGTGCTGGACTCTGCCACTGCAGGGGGCCACGGGAGCCCTTGGCGGTGAGCCAGCTCTCCAGGGCAAGGAAGCAGAACCCTTTCCTCTAGTGGTATCCCCCCGGGGCTCCCGTGTCGATGGAAACCCAGCTCCCTAAGCCGACTCTGATTCATCCTTGGCTGTTTCAGGAATTCTTTCTGTGTTCTAGATGCGAGCCCTTTGGTTGTGGATGCTTTGAGTATTCTCTCCCAGGCTGTGGCTTGCCTTTTCATTCTCTTCATGACTTTTTTTAAAGATTTATTTTATATATTTATTTGAAAGTCAGAGTTACACAGAGAGAGAATGAGAGGGACAGGGAGAGGGAGAGGGGAGAGAGAGGGAGGGAGGGGTCTTCCATCCACTGGTTCACTCCCCAGTTGGCTGCAGCTGCTGGAGCTGCGCTGATCCGAAGCCAGGAGCTTCTTCTGGGTCTCCCATGCAGGTGCAGGGGCCCAAGGACTTGGGCCATCTTCCACTGCTTTCACAGGCCATAGCAGGGAGCTGGATCGGAAGTGGAGCAGCTGGGTCTCTAACCAGCACCCATATGGGATGCCTGCACTGCAGGCGGCGGCTTTACCTGCTACACCACAGCGCTGGCCCCCATGACGCTTTTTTATTTTTGGACGAGCAGACGTCTCCAGATTTTGTAATACCTGGAACAACATATAATACAGCTGTTGTTTATGTCTCCTGCATAGTAGTCTCTGTCAGCATTGCAGTTTAAGCTGTGACAACAAAGAGAACTCAAAATTCAAGGACTTGGGCAGGGCAGAATTGTGTTTCTCTTGCACATTAACAGTCCAGGCATCAGTGGGCCAGCGCTGAGGAGCCGCCTGCCCCATCTTGTCATCCTCATCTCTAGCCATCACGAAGGGGAGGAACCAGGACCTGCAGCCTAGTCCTCAGGGGGATTCGTGAAATCAGTTCCACTCCTGCGTCTTTGACTGTGTGGCCATGTTTGGGTACAGGGAGGCTGGGAGATGCTGTCTCCCGTGGCAGGCAGCCCGGGGTGGGGGGGGGGGTCTGGAACTGAGAGGCAGAATGAGCAGATTCTCTGAGGCATCCGGTGCCCTTTGATGAGGTCCGTGGGCTGACACCATGCTTGTGTTACTAATGCCCTGCTGAGTCTCTGAGTCTCTCCTGGGCTTCCTCGGGGCTTTAACTTGATATAATTGTACAATCAAGCGTGGGAGAATTGCTTCAAATTGCTTTTTGTCTTGTAAGCTTATTGCTTCTCTATAGAAAATGTGAGAATTTTTTTCTTTTTCTCTTCAGTTTCTTACAGCTGTAAGTGCAGGCGTTTACAGGGTCTTTAAAACACTAACGTGATCGCAGTGTATTTCAGGGTTAAATTTCCTGTCACCTGCAAAGGGAGAATTTGACCTGCTCTGAGGACTGGAGTTTGCAGTTGGCCCCGTTGTTAACGCTGCGCACGGGCGGCAGCAGGTGCTTGTGTTCCCTTCGGCTTTGCCTTAAAGGCAAAACCAGTTTTTTAGGCTGAGTTTATAGTTAGTTCTGAAGAAAACATGAACAAACTAAATGTAGACAAACATGTTTGCCTGACCCTCGAACCAAATTTTAAGGATTGTTTTGCAGCTAATAAAAATGAAGTTATTTGTAGATAATCAATCTTGATTATTCAGAAATTCCTGGTAGCCTCAGTAAGCTTTCTCTCCATTCACTCCGAAAATGATTATCGAGTGTCCGCTACGTGGCAAGCTATGGGTGGCCAACAGTGAGCAGGACAGACCAGGTCCTTGTTCTTGCAAAGCCAGCTACTGTTCACCAGAGAACCCTGGCCCAGCTGTCATCTCGCTGGTCACCCCACCCACCCCACAGCTGTCATCCGCGCTCAGAGGCTGGGCTGCTGGTTCAGGGCCACGTTTGATTTTATCGCTTTGCTTCCATTTGTCTTGTCTTCCTAGCAGCCCAGTTCTGTTACAGCCCTCGCTTTGAGACTTTGTGTCCTGTCCAGATACTTACTGTCACCCTCCTTTATCTGAGAGCGTGTTCTCTGCGGATAGCCCCTCTGCTGCTGGGGACTTTACTGTTACGAGAAGCTGAACTCGACGAGGAGTTCTTACTTAATAAGAGTGTTGCCTTAAATAGCGACAAGCTGGTGCCCAGGTGGCTTTATTTCTTCAGTCCTGCGGTCACACTGAGTGCTGTCCATCTGGGGACGTGGCTCAGCAGGCTTCATTCACTCACCCTGTCGGGTTCTTTCCCTGCGAGGCCAGAAGACAGTGGGCCGAACGTCAGCTAGCTGGTCGCCTGCGTGCGCTTGACAGCTGGGGAAGCATGGGGGGAGGGGGTCCTAATGCTGCCACCCGAGTACAGAGGAGTGACTGAAGAGACTTTTTGTTGCAGAGACTTCTCATTTTAAAAAATAGCGTCAGCTGCTCGAATATAAACAAAAATTGATAATTCGTCTAGGTATTTTACATAAATAAAAATCACAGTTCTCTAAGAATGTACAAGGGATGCGAATCCAAAGAGAGAAAGAAAGGGCCTGGGAGTGACCGAGGGAAACCTACGAGCACCTCTGCGTTCAGGAGAGCGTCGGCACCTGCTCCGCCGAGTCGGCAGCAGAGACCCGGGTGGAGCCGAGAGCGTGACTGAAGGTCACCCAGTTTAGTGAGGGTCAGTGTGACTGAAGGTCACCCAGCTTAGTGAGGGAGAGCGTGACTGAAGGTCACCCAGTTTAGTGAGGGTGAGTGTGACTGAAGGTCACCCAGTTTAGCGAGGGTCAGCCGGTTTCTGAGGCCGCCCAGGAAGTGAGGGAGTCTGTCCTTGTTGTGAAGGCTTGGGAACTTCTCACAGCAGTAACTGTGGAGTGTGTGTTGTGTGTATGTGTGTGTGTGTTTAAGAACAACTGGTATCTTTTCAATATTTTGTAACTTTCCTTTTTGGATATTGTTGAGATATCGCAGTCCTAGTTCCCAATAAATGTATCGTCTTTTCCCACTGGGTAGGTAATATGAAGGGGTCTTCAAAAAATTCATGGAAAAGGCATGTCATGAACAAAAAGCATGAATTTAAAAAATATTTTGCAATAAAACTTTCTTGTAATTCCATTTTCCACAAACTTCTTGAAGTTCCCTCATGTGTGTCATCATCTCCCAAGCATCTTTTTTATTTTTTAAGATTTATTTATTTATTTGAAAGAGTTATACAGAGAGGAGAGACAGAGAGGGAGAGAGAGAGGTCTTCCATCCACTGGTTCACTCCCCAGTTGGCCACAATGGCTGGAGCTGCGCTGATCTGAAGCCAGGAGCCAGGAGCTTTTTCCGCGTCTCCCACATGGGTGCAGGGGCCCAAGGACTTGAGCCATCTTCTACTGCTTTCCCAGGCCACAGCAAAGAGTTGGATCGGAAATGGAGCAGCCAGGACTCAAACCGGTACCCATATGGAATGGCAGCACTGCAGGCGGCGGCTTTACCTGCTACACCACAGCACCAGCCCCCGAGCGTCTTTTTAAGGTTATCAGGGAAGCCAGAAGCAAATGCCAGTCTGCCCGCCCCTCCTCCCGAAATGCAGGCGGTTGAAGCTTCAGAGGAAGGCCTGCTAGGAGCCGCTTCTGGCCAGGCAGCTGAGCGGGGCCTCAGCCTCCCTGCGGGAGCGGCCGTGGAAGGCACGGGGTTCTCTGCCGGGGTTCCTGCTGTGGGCGGGGGAATCCAGCTCTGCCTCCTCGGTGTCTTAGACGAAGGACTGCGTTAGCGGCGACTGACAGCACTGACGGAAGGCCAGTGGGTCAGACTGCGATGACAGCTAGAGCCAGGCAACCCAGGAGACCAGAACGCGGAGGGACCACGACTGCTTCCCGGCGGTAGCTGCCCCGGCCCGCGCCGGCTGCCGCTGAAAAACCCTCTCTTCTCCAGATCACAAGTCCTGAGACGAGCATCCTGCTGGCGATGCTGCAGGTGAAGATTGAGCGCCTTGGCCTTCACCACGAGAAAGGCATCGTGCCAACTCCGTGCCCGGGGCTGGCTTCCCCTGCCCCCCGTGAGGGCTGGGCGCTGGGAAACCTCCGACAAGGCCCCTCCTGTGCGCCTGGCTCAGGGACGGAGGACGCTGAAGGCGGCCAGAGGTTCTGGCCGTGGTGAGCACAGGCTGTGGGGTCCAGAGGGAAGGAGTCTCTTGGTCACTAGCACACTGAATGCATGGAGGACTAGAGGAGAGCGCCGGCCCATTTCATCTGGAGAAGAAACGCCGGCCGGCTTGCTTTCTTATTCTCTTTCAGTGAGTTTGGCTGTTGAGAATTAAAGTTACATGATTTAAATAGCTCTTGATTCATCGCTTGCATAGAATGCACAAGGAATTATTTAGGGTGGCGACTCTTACATTGCCAATATAAACTATTGGGTTAGTTGTACTTCACACTGGACAAAATAATTCATACTGCTTTCAGTTGTGTTTTAAGAGTAAAAGAAATGCCGCAGCGCGCCGGCCGCGGCGGCCATTGGAGGGTGAACCAACGGCAAAAGGAAGACCTTTCTCTCTGTCTCTCTCTCTCACTGTCCACTCTGCCTGTCAAAAAAAAAAAAAAAAGAGTAAAAGAAATGTATACCCATTATTGTAACAATATTAGAAAAACAAAATGAAACTCACTCTCTACCATTTGCAATTTATTCCCTGAGTCCTTGTCCTTTGAATTTGCGGCCAGTAAGGTAATGACTGTGCTGAGGCAAAGCTCTAGGGAAAGATATCTCTGCCTGAGCTTTGGGCTTAGTTCTGATGCAGTTGGGGAACTTAGGCCTGGGCTGGTTTCTAAGACCTGTAGGAACGCTGGATTTCAGTTGGAGTTTGAGTCAAAGACGTGTGCCTGCTCTTGTCCTGAGCTATACATGGGTGTGAGAAATTAAATGGACCTCTCTAATTTCCTGTTTCGGTCAGTTGTGTCAGATGGCCAGGTGACCGGGCTGGACTCCTCCTTGCCTTACCACATGGGCTGCTGACACTTGTTAATCCCTGCGTCTGGACACCACGCTCAGCTCCTGCTCTTCCCTGGTCCACATCCAGTCAGTCCCAACTCAGTTGTGAGCTTCCCTTTCCCTTCTGTAGCCCAAAGCCCAAGAGAAAGAGTTTGCTGATCATCTTCAAGTCTTGGCCCAATTTTGCAACAGTGTAAGTGAAACTTCCCCTCTAAGTAGGAGGTAGGGTAGAGCCACACTCCCTGAGGAAGGCAGCCTGCTTCCAGGGACACAGTTTGCAGGTGCAGGTGAGACTGGCCGGGGCTGCCGGATGAGCACTTCCCGGAACAGTGGGTAAGAGGCGAGACGAGGAGGGAGTTCCCTTCCCAGGGTTCAGTCCTTGGTGTGGTGTGGGTTTTTCTGAAGGCTGTGGTCTGCAGCTGGGTCCCCTCCTCGCGTCTGAAGCCAGAAGGCTGGCTCTGCGGCCCCGTGGCTGGAGCTGTCTCCCTCCCTCTGGGCCTCGTCTCATGCCTGCCACACTGGTCCTTTGACCTCTGCCCCTTGACTTTCTTTTTCCTCCTCGTCTCACTCTCTAGCCCCCCTTTAATTCTTTTCCAGTTTGGATCCCATGAACCACGCTGTTAGCAGCAGCTTCAGTCCCCACTGTTCTGACACCAGCCTTCCCCTTCCCGACTGCATCTACCTATTGCTCTCAGCCCCTGATTCCACTCCAGGCTCTCCTGTCCGGGAACATGTCCACACCACTGCCAGCTGAGCTGCCGTGTGTGAGCCTGGGGCGGGAGAGGGGTTGGGACGGAGGCCGGCACGTGTGGGATGAAATCCTGCTCTCATTCCGTTGCAGGAATGTGTTTCCCAGCGCTTATTCCAAGTCCTTGCCCCATGTGAGATACGAATTCAAAGGCGAGACATTAGTCAGGTGCATAGATGAGAGCAGGATTTATTGGAAAGGGGAGAGTGGGCAGACACTCAGGCAGGAGGCGAAGCAACCCAGTGAGGAGAGGGAGTCGCTGTGAGAGGCCTGAGAACTTTCCACAAGGAGAAAGCGTGGCAGCAGGCAAAAGAAGGGCGGTCCAAATAGGCACCCTCCGCATTCAGCAGTCCCCTCTGTGGAGCAGGGCGGTACCCTAACTGCATGTACAGATGCAGCACAGCTGGGTAGGGTTCAGTGCCTGTGAGGTCCTCTGGGAGTGTCTTTGTGTCTCCACTCAGAGTTTAGCTTGTATGGGTTCATCATGGTGTTTCCTCCTGCCCAGTCCCGGAGACACAGGTGCATTATGGGAAAGTGGGCGTATTGGATTGGCATGTAAGGGGTGGGGTTGAAGTGCGAGACCAAAAGACAGAAACCTTCCAGTTCATTTCCCCTAACTCCCTGTCTATTCCCCAAATCATTTCCACTGCACTGAAGAACTGTGTCTGCCTGGAGGGATACCCCTCTAACTGGCGTGAGGATACCATGTGGGCTTGTACAAGGCCTGGCTGCCAAAGTACCTTGCTGAACTACCTGTCCACTGTGTTCCTCCCCAGCAGGTCCACTAGTGACAGTCCCAGGTCCTGGCAGGACGTGCAAGCCCTCTGCGACCCTGCCCTGCCCTCCTCAGCGCCTTGTGTTTTACTGTCCAGACTGAAGCATTCGGAAAGGAGGAGCTATGAGTACTCATGTCAGGACAGTAGACCAGGGCTGCCTAGGCAAGTCCCCACAGAGCGGCATTCCACACCTCGCGTCTGTCACTGTGGCAGCACCGGGGCTGCCCGTTTTCCATATGTGTCTTATTTCTGAAGCAAGGAGGTATTGATAGAGTTATTTTGACTGCCCTGTTACAAACATGACACCATTTGGACTCTTTTTTCTGATTAAATGCTAGAAGATAAAACCAGGCCATCTCAAGGTCAGAATGCAGAATCAAAATGAACACAGCCTACACCACCTTGAGAGGTGCTGAGAGGTGCTGTCTAATTCCAGGCTATCCTGTGCTCTGCAAACTTGCATACCGAGTGCTTTCTCTCTTTAAAACTGCCATTCCCTCCTCCCGATTTCTCTGCCTTCCCCTCTGTACTTCACGTATTGTTCAAGGCATCTCCAGGGCCATCTGCTCCAGTTGTCTTTCCCTGATGCTTCCTGGCTGGGCTCACTGCCATCACTTTGTCCCAGCATCACCCTGCATTTACCTTTTTTATTGGACTTTTTTAAAAAAGATTTTATTTATTTATTTGAGAGGTAGAGTTACAGACAGTGAGAGGGAGAGACAGAGAGAAAAGTCTTCCCTATGTTGGTTCAGTCCCCAAATGGCCGCAATGGCTGGAGCTGCGCTGATCTGAAGCCAGGAGCCAGGTGCTTCCTCCTGGTCTCCCACCTGGGTGCAGGGGCCCAAGGACTTGGGCCATCTTCTACTGCTTTCCCAGGCCACAGCAGAGAAATGGATTGGAAGAGAAGCAGCCAGGACTAGAACTGGCACCCACATGGGATGCTGGCACCGCAGGTGGAGGATTAGCCTACTGCGCCATGGTGCCGGCCCCCTTTTATTGGACTGTTTTTGAAAAAGCATCGGAGTTATCTGTTCAAGGCTGATGTGCCCCTGAGACTCTCCGGCTGTCACGGTTGGAGCTCTGTCGTGTTAATCTCTGTGTCCTCAATGCCTCACACAGTGCTACACAAATAAGATCTCCCTAAGCATTTATTGACCTGGGCTACTTTGAACTCTTTGCTGTAAGATGAATCTGGACGTGCCTGTCCTTTGTCTCCTAGGACGTGGCTGGGGTCCTGGTGAAGATTTGTATATACTGGGAGCTTTCAGAAGGCTGACTTGTGGCATGTTGGAATTGTAGACCTATTGTTAACCTTTATGCCTTGTAATAGGAAAATACGCCCACAATGCTCACATACGTTCTGCTGAAACTGTGCACAGCGGCGAGTTAAACTTCCATGTGCTGTGCCATCGCCAAAATTGCTCGGATAGCATTTGAAGAGCAATTCATGTTTGATACAATGAAGGGCCATGAAACCTACTTAAAAAATAGAGCTCCATGTTTGCCTTAATTTCATGTATTTTAGCTGAAGTTAGGTATTTTGGGTGAAGCTGCTCACTGTTATCTCAATTTTGAGTGTTTGTTGTATGAGTCTAACGTGTTTCTCTGTTTCTCTAGAATGTTTCAGACACTCAAAGAATGGTTCTGGTTGGAACGATTCTGGCTTCCTCCAAAAATGAAGTGGTCAGATCTCGACGATCACAACGGACTTGTCTTTGCCAAACCTTACCACTTATATATGACGATTCCCTGTGCTTTTCTCCTGCTGGTCATCAGATATTTCTTTGAAAAGTAAGTAGTGGTCGTGTATTTTCCCTCCCCAGACCCCCGTGTTGCTCCCATTTAACAGGCAACTCACAGGTCTTAGACTTGTTGAGGTTCTTAAGACTCTGTTGTTCAGTGGTTGCCACTGATAGACTGATGGGCTTCAGATTCTTGGGGGATTCACATGATCAGAGGCACCCCAGATGCAGTCTAGAGGCCAAATAAGAAAAAGTGAGAAACACAGAAACCATTGAGTGCTTCAGTTTTAGAAAACTGAGACGAGCGTTTTGTGTTGACAACACGGGCACCCAGTTTGCCCTCTCTGTTCCCAGAAAGGCAGCATTAGAAGAATGTCTGACCTGAGGACGCATTCTCATTCTAGAATGCCTGTAAAATAGCAAACATGGCTCATGAGAGCCAGGCCAAATATTACTGTATAACATAGTTCACTTTGAAGATTTATTTAAAGGTTTTATAACTGCCTTCATTACAAAGCATAAGGAAATAAAAGGAAAAAAATCAATTTGCTTTCCTAGAAAAAGTGAACTTCTTTTTTCTTGATTCAATTTAAGTAGATTTGACTTCTAGCCTTTTTATTAAAATTAGACTGGTGTTACAATAACAGGAGATGAATATTCGTCTATAATCTCTATAGCTGTCTCTATTTCAAAAAGCTGTTACTAGCACATGAATTCATTTGGAGCAAAAAGAATATTCAAATGTCAAGAGTTGGAGAAACTTAAGACAAAATCCGATAAAGATCATTTTGTCCAAGAAGAACCATAATGCAGATCATATGTTTGTAACCGTTTGCAGGGTCCTTATCTCGGGAGTTAGTTTGTCCAGCTCTGTTTCATGGACTGTGCAAAAGGTTTTTCTGCAAATAACAACTTCACTTGGGCCAACAGTGTGCGATTGCTTTTGGGAGGGAGAGGGAGCCTCCGGATACCACTCAGCCCTTGCTGAGGACTTTTGGAAATGTTACTTCCCTTTTAACAGTTAATTCTACTTTTCCTCGCATATTTGAGTCTGTCAAAGAATGCGTGGGTAAATAGGGTAGTTTGCTACTGTACTTCAGAATTAGTGTACTCCTCTTTGCTATCCTGTAATACTCGCTTTCCTTGCCTTGCTTCTGGTGGTCTTTGAGTTTGGTGTCTAGGCTCATTACTTGCTCTGTTACAGATTTTCTACTTCTTGGTGGGCAGCTCTGTTTTTCAGAATTTGGTCCGGATGGTGAGCCAGGAGGTGCTTTCGGTTGCCAAAGCAGCAAACTTGTTATGCCTTAGTCTAGAACAATCAGGAAGAAATTTCATCCTCTTTTAGTACCAGGACCATTGTCACTTTTTATCAAGGGATCAAGTAGGGTCTGTATTTTTTTTCCTATCACATTATAATTTTAACTCCAGTAACTCACCCTTAGCTTTTTCCATTCTGTGAGGCCACAGAGAACTGTGTGGCACCCTCCTTGCCTCATATCCCTTTTAGTGCAGCAGACGGAAAGACCCCTTACTGTGGGAGAGAACTCACACTGTTTGAAGTCTGAGTCTATTTTCCAGGGCTTCTATATAATTTATGGTAAATTGAACCACTCATATCATTAAAAAATCACTTTTACCTTGCATTTAAATAGGAATTTGTAGTATAATGATAGGCCACAAGTGGTGTGACCTCAGTCTGCAGGTGGTCAAGGTCACACAATTAGTATTTTTTAGCAAGCTTTTATTTAATGAATATATATTTCATAGGCACAGCTTTAGGAATATATCAGTTCTTCCCCCATATCTGCCCTCCCACCCCCACTCCTGTCCCACTTCCTACTCCCTCTCCCATCCCATTCTTCATTAAGATTCATTTTCAGTTATCTTTATATATGCATACAGGTTCTACTCCTAGAACCTGGCACTACATACAGGTTTCAATAGTTTACACCCACACAGACAAAGTATAAAGTATTGTTTGAAGACAAGTTTTACTATTAATTCTCATAGTACAACTCATTAAGGACAAAGGTCCTACATGGGAAACAAGTGCACAGTGACTCCTGTTGTTGATTTAACAATTGACGCTCTTATTTATGATGCCAATGATCACCCGAGGCTCTTGTCATGTGCTGCCAAGGCTATGGAAGCCTCTTGAGTTCACAAACTCTGACCTTATTTAACCTTATTTAGACAAGGCCATAATCAAAGTGGAAGTTCTCTCCTCCCTTCACAGAAATGTACCTCCTTCTTTGATGGCCCCTTTTTTTCCACTGGTTCACACTCACAGAGATCCTTCATGGAGGGTTGCTTTTTTTTTTTTTTTTTTCCACAGAGTCTTGGCTTTCCATGCCTGAATGTTCTCATGGGCTTTTTAGCCAGATCCAAATGTCTTAAGGGCTGATTCTGAGGCCAGAGCACTGTTTAGGGCATTTGTCACTCTGGGTCTGCTGCGTGACCTGCTGCCCATGTTGGATCATTCTCTCCTTTTTAATTCTATCTACTGTTATTACCAGACACTTGGTCTTATTTATGTGATCCCTTTGACACTTATTCCTATCTGTATGATCAATTACACACTTAAAATGATCACTTTAACTAGTAAGATTTTGAAATTAGTACCACCCAGCTTTATGGGATTTGGAGTCCCATGGCAAGTCTTTAGCTTTACCCTTAGGGGTAAGTTGTGGGAACTGTATATCTCCTCCCACTCTTACTCCCATTCTTATTTTTTACTGGGATCAATTTTCAGTTGGATTTATCATTAGTATTATTATTATTTTACTTATTTGACAGGTAGAGTTAGACAGTGAGGGAGAGAGAGACAGAGAGAAACGTCTTCCTTCCGTTGGTTCACCCCACAAATGGCTGCTACGGCCGATGCTGCGCCAATCCGAAGCCAGGAGCCAGGTGCTTCTTCCTGGTCTCCCATGCAGGTGCAGGTGCCCAATCACCTGGGCCATCCTCCACTGCCTTCCCGGGTCACAGCAGAGAGCTGGACTGGAGGAGGAGCGACCGGGACTAGAACCTGGCGCCCATATGGGATGCCGGCGCCGCAGGCGGAGGATTAGCCAAGTGAGCCACAGCGATATCCCTTCGGTTGGATTTAAACACCTATGAATAGTTCTGTGTTAAAGTAAGTAAAGAGTTCAACCAATGGTATTAAGTAGAAAAAGAAAATAGTAAAAAATAAAATAATAAGCTGTTCCTCGGCAGTCAGGACAAGGAAGATCAAGTCATTGCTTCGCATAGTGTCAGTTTCACTTCTACATAACATTTCTTTTAAATAGCCAGGTGCCTGCAATTAAATGCATAAATGTTTATAATCGTTACATCTTCTGTTGAATTGATCCCTTAATCATTATGTAGTGCCCTTCTTTGTCTCTTTTAACAGTTTCTGTGTTAAAGTCTATTTTGTTTGATAGTTTGAAACTAAGATGGCTACACCAGCTCTTGTTTGGTTTCTGTTGGCATGGAATATCCTTTCCAACCTTTCACTTTCAGTTTGTGTGCATCTTTGTTGGTGAGATGTGTTTCTTCTAGGCGGCAAATAAATGGGTTTTGTTTTTTAATCCATTCAGCTGCTCTGTGTCTTTTAACTGGGAATCTGAGGCCAATTACATTCAAGGTGACTATTGATAAGTGATGACTTTGCCCTGCCATTTTTCCAAAAATGTTCCTCATTTTTACTTTGAATTTTCTTTGATCTTTTACTGAGAGATTTTCTTCCTTTACCTTCTTTTGTAGTGATGCCCATGTTTCTGTGTTTCCGTGTGCAACACACCCTTAAGCATCTTTTGTAGGGCTGGACAGGTGGTAACAAATTTTTTCAATTTCTGTTTGTTATGGAAGGTTTTTATTTCACCTTCATTCACAAATAAGACTTTGCAGGGTATAATATTCTGGGATGCCAGTTTTTTTCTCTTAAGACTTGGACTGTATCACACAATTCTTTCCTAGCCTGTGGAGTGTCTGATGAGAAATCCACTGTGAATCTAATTGGAGATCCTTTGAAAGTAATCTGGTGGCCGGCGCTGCGGCTCACTTGGCTAATCCTCTGCCTGCGGTGCCAGCATGCTGGGTTCTAGTCCCAGTCGGGGCGCTGGATTCTGTCCCGGTTGCTCCTTTTCCAGTCCAGCTCTCTGCTATGGCCTGGGAATGCAGTGGAGGATGGCCCAAGTGCCTGGGCCCGGCACCCCATGGGAGACCAGGAGAAGCACCTGGCTCCTGGCTTTGGATCAGTGCAGTGCGCCGGCCGCGGCAGCCATTGGAGGGTGAACCAATGGCAAAGGAAGACCTTTCTCTCTGTCTCTCTCTCTCACTGTCCACTCTGCCTGTCAAAAAAAAAAAAAAAAAAAGAAAGAAACTAATCTGGTGTTTCTCTCATGCACATTTTAGAATCTTCTCTTTATGTTTCACTGTGGTGAGTTTGCTTACAATGTGTCATGGTGAAGATCTTTCCTGGTCGTATCTATTAGGAATTCTGTGTGCTTCCTGTACTTGGATGTCCCTTTCTTTCTCCAAAGCAGAGAAGTTTTCTGCTGTTATTTCATTAAAAAGTCCTTATAATCCTTTCTTTCTCCATGCCTTCAGGAACTCCTAGATCCCACATGTTTGTTTTTTTTTTTTAAATAAAATACTGTAGATTCCCAACAGTGTTTTTTAGTTTTCTAATTTCCTCTTCTTGTCTTTGGTTTGCCTGTATACTTTCCTGTGCTTTGTCTTCTAAGTCAGATATTCTTTCTTCTGCTTCACCGATTCTGTTGATAAGGCCCTCCACTGCATTTTTTATTTGTTCTGTTGAATTCTTCATTCTTTAATGTCTTTATGTTCTTTACTGTGTTAAAGTAAGTAAAGAGTTCAACCAATGGTATTAAGTAGAAAAAGAAAATAGTAAAAAATAAAATAATAAGCTGTTCCTTGACAGTCAGGACAAGGAAGATCAAGTCATTGCTTCCCAAAGTGTCAGTTTCACTTCTACATAACATTTCTTTTAAATAGCCAGGTGCCTGCAATTAAATGCATAAATGTTTATAATCGTTACATCTTCTGTTGAATTGATCCCTTAATCATTATGTAGTGCCCTTCTTTGTCTCTTAACACTTTCTTCATTCTTTAATGTCTCTAAGATCTCAGTTTCATGGGAGAAACTTTCTTTCATGTCCTGTATGGATTTCAGTAGCTTGTGCATTTGCTTCTGATTACCTCTATGTAATCTTATGATCAATTTTTTGAATTCCATTTCTTGCATTTCTTCTGTCTCCTCATCTTCACAATCTAGTATTGAAGTGTCATGTGCTTTCAGGGGCATGATGTTGTCTTCCTTATTCTTGTTTCTTGGATTGGTGCATTTGTTGTTTGACATTTGTGGAGATACTGGTTGGTTACTTCTCTTCTCCTCTCCTCTCCTCTTCTCTCCCCTCCCCTCCCCTTCCTTCCTCTCCCCTCCCCTCCCCTCCCCTCCTCTCCTCTCCCCTCCCCTCCCCTCCTCTCCTCTCCCCTCTGCTCCCCTCCTTTCCTCTCCTCTCCTCTCCTCTTCCCTCCCCTCCCCTCCTCTCCTCTCCTCTCCTCCCCTCCCCTCCTTTCCTCTCCCCTCCTTTCCTCTCCCCTCCCCTCCCCTCCTTTCCTCTCCCCTCCTTTCCTCTCCTCTCCTCTCCCCTCCCCTCTCCTCTCCTCTCCTCTCCTTTCTTCTTCCTCCTTCCTTCTGCTTCCTTCTTCCTTTCCTTCTTGTTTCTTCTTCTTCCTCCTCTCTCCCCTTCCCTCCCCTCCCCTCCCCTCCCCTTCCCTCCCCTTCCCTCTCCTCTCCTCTCCTCTCCTCTCCTTTCTTCTTCCTCCTTCCTCCTTCCTTCTGCTTCCTTCTTCCTTTCCTTCTTGTTCCTTCTTCTTCCTCCTCCCTCCCCTCCCCTCCCCTCTCCTCCCCTCCCCTCCCCTCTCCTCTCCTCTCCTTTCTTCTTCCTCCTTCCTCCTTCCTTCTTCTTCCTCCTCTCTCCCCCTCTTTCACTCTCTCCCACCCTCCCTCCCCCTCCCTCGAATGCGTGCATGCACATGCGCACACATGCTGTGCTGGCTTTCATATCATTGTACTATGACTCTGTAGATAAGTGGAATGTCTGCTTTCAGTGAATCTCTGGAGACTTGTAGTGGGTGTGGCCAGAGAGCTCCATTCAGTTCTCTAGTGTTAAGGGCGTGCCTAAGATGACACACCCAGGTTTGATGTGATAAATCTTCTCTGCCTCTCTCTTTTTTTTAATCAGAAGGGAGGTTTATTCTGCTCAACTGAGCTCCTCTCCTCAATGGAGACTGGTGCCTGCCGCTCCCTTGCCCGCAAAGGAACGACACTGTTCGCAGCTCATCGGTCTTCAGCAGACTTTTAATGGGAAAATAACAGGGACAGTGAAAGAATGAAAGGAGGAGAGTGGACAGGAAAGCCCCCTCCTTCCTCAGCACATAGCTTATATACAAAATCTGGCCAATTGCAAGCGGGCTCAAGTCCATGCACGGAACACTCCAATCCGTCGTCTGTTCACGCAGTGTGCATGCGTCCTCGGGCCAATCAGATGAGGTGTCACGCAGCAGGCAGGCTCACCGCGCGGTGTTCGGCGCCATCTTGTTGTTTACCACATTCTCAACTCCTCTGGAACGTCCCGACCGTGGGAAAGCATTGCCCTAACTGAAACTAGCAACATTCGCCTTGTGATAAAGACACAGCAACAGCTATCAGACCGACCTTGACGTGGGGGCTCCATGGCTGCGCATCCCATGGAGCCCCACATCTCCCCCTTCTTTATTATTTAAATGGCATGGAAACGTGCCTGTCTTAGGTACCCAATGGCGCGCTACCTGCTTACCCGTCATGGAGGTAATAGGAAGCCTGTCCTACCCTCTGTCTTAGGTTGCTAGGAGCGCCCATCAGTGTTTACCCGTCTTTGACTACCGCTCCATCATGCTAAGCCATACTTCTTTATTGGGGTGAGATCGCAAGGTGGCCAGCATAGCCTGTTGTATTATCAAGTTGGTATTCTGCTGACGGAGTGCTAAGGCTCTGATCCATCTGGCTATGAAGGCAAGGCCCAGTAGTATCATGACACACAAGCAACCGATAGTGACCCATTCTTTAACTTGAGCCCTGTCTTAGGTAGGTACAGGATGTGGAGTGCCTTACCCATTTTTGAGTACCATTTTAGCCCAACATTAGGTGAGAGATGAAACATACAGCCAAATATTAATTATTTTTGATTACAAAGGAGGTTTGGTACAAAGTTTTAAGTGATGAATGTCAGTCCATACAGACTGTAGCGAAGATAGCACAAATTGCAGAACACACGGAAAACATCCCATACAAAGTAGGAAAAGCAGTAACAATCCAGCCCACATTAATAACCAATGAATCCATTGAAACCCTTCAAATGTTAGTGGGTTAGTAATAAACACATGTTGCATTTTACTCTTAAGTTTATCCATAACAGACTCTATATATGGCATTGTTAGTAATGTTAAAACAACATTCCCCTGGAACAGATTTACAGCTTACATGATCTTTTAACAGCAAATAATTGATAGCTGCTCGGTTTAAGAGTACTCCTGAATGAACTTGATTCAATTTTTTAGCTATATTGGATAGCGCAGTAGCAGTAAGATTGATTGTTTTGGTCATCAAACGTGTAAGCCTTCGTAGTCCACAATTATTTCCATAAGCCAATCCAGGAACTCCCACTAGCTGCATAGCCATGGTGAAAGCAGGTCTCCAATTAAGATGACATTATCATCACAGTTCTCAGGTAATGAGCGTCGCTGTTGTGCCTTTGGAAATACAGATGTTAGCATTGGGGCCACACGGCCCAATGAGCAGTTGTGAAAATCATTAGGGGCTAACAATGTAAAAGCAAATTGGTTGCATAAAAATACCCATCCCTTAAGAGCCCATGTCCCATACCAGTACTGGATCAGGTCCATTCCATTGATTGGTGATAGGATCCTTCCATTTTACCATTGTTCTTACCCCAGCTGTTTGTGGATGCCACTGTTGAATAGCTGCAAGACGACCATCTTTATCCAATATGAAAAAATTTAAAATGAATAAAGCATGTGAGAGCCATTTGTTAGGAGAATGGGCAAGAACCCTAAACTCCCCCTTTTGTTTATATCATTAAAATATTGTTTTAAAGTGTGATGTGTATATATAATAATGTCTTGACCCTGAGGATTATAAGGAATGTCAGTAACATGAGATAGAAAGTTACACAAAAATTTCTGAAAGAGGCAGAAATATAAGCAGGTCCATTATCCGTTTTAATCTGCTTTGGAGTTCCTAGAGAAGCAAAAGCTTGTAAGCAACGGGCAATAACATGTCTTGTAGCTTTACCTGTATGTAAGGAAGCAAAAATAAATTTAAAACAAGTATCAGTGGACACATGTATATATTTTTGTTTACCAAATTTCATGAAGTGGGTGATATCCATTTGCCATAGTTGATTGGGGGAATAAATTACGAGGATTAATTCGAAAGTGAGGTACTGGTAACTGGATGGAGCAAGTAGAACAGAATTTTACAATTTGTCGAGCTTGTTCTTGAGTAATATTATGTTTTAAGTGTAATGTATGAGCATTTAAATGATGTAAAACATGATCTTTTGTTGCTGTATCAATAGAATATATTTATAGAGCAGAATCTGCCAAATGATTACCCTCTACTAATGGTCCAGGAAGATTGGAATGTGCTCGAATATGACCTATAAAGAAAGGACAGGTATGCTGTCGAATGACAGTGCAAATGTGAGAAAACAGAGGAGAAGCAGCTGAGGATCCAGGAAGGAATGAACAAGTGGCCAATTGAGGCACTGATAGGAACACATATTTGCTATTGGTATATGTGTTAAGCGCTACATCCAAAGTAGACTGCAATGCAAGTGTAACAGCAGCTAATTTAACTAGCTGTAAAGATGAAAAAGAGGTGTTAATAACTGTATGGTGACCATCACAAATTACAGAAGCTTGACCTCCTTTTAGGATATTGAATAAAGGTTTAAGGTCTCCTGTTGTGAGGTGGAGATGTGCAGAAAGCAAATTAATATTCCCTAGAAGTTTTTGAAACTTATTTAAAGTCTGTAAAGAATCCAATTGTAAGGTGACTTTTTGTGGAAGTATTTTTCATGGGTACAATTGGAAGCCTAGATATTGATAAGGATATTGAAGTTGTATTTTTTAGGGGCTATGATAAGACCAAAAGCAGATGATTGCTCTTTCATTACTGTTAGACATTGCATCACCAAAAATTTCTCGGGTCCAGCTATCAAAATATCATTTATATAGTGTATAATATATAAATTGTTATATTTTTGGTAAATATTTTGAAGAGCAGCATCAATGAATTGTTGGCACAAAGTAGAGCTATTAGCCATTTTTTGAGGTAAGATCCTCCATTGGCATCTTTGCATAGGTTCTTTAAAATTTACTGATGGAACACTGAAAGCAAATCGGGGACAATCTTCTGGATGTAAAGGTATAGTATAAAAATAATCTTCTAAATCTATTATTGCAATATAAGAGTCCTTTGGAATTGCAGTAGGCAATGGTAAACCTGGTTATAAAGCCCCCATAATTTCCACAGTAGCATTAACAGCCCTAAGGCCTGGAAGCGATCGCTATCTCCCAGATTTTTTTCTGATAACAAAAATAGGACTATTCCAAGGAGAATTAGAAGGAACTATATGTCCTGCTGTTAATTGTTCTTTCACCAATATCTGTGCAGCAGTTATCTTTTCCTGTAGTAAAGGCCACTGATCCACCCACACGGGATTATCTGATTTTTATTTTATTTAATTTTTTGCATGGGGCACAGGCTGACCAGTAGCCATCAAGGGAAACCCAAGCCTCTCTGGTCATGATTGACAGTTAAAGTAACTGGAGATGTGATGCTTTGTTGTTTGTCTAAACCCTTACCTGGCAAATGACCTTGTTGAAGTATGTTAATGGTAACAATCTTACTTGGACTATGTATGAAAGCCCCCATTTGAGTTAGAATATCACGTCTCCAGAGATTAACAAGTAATGCAGCCAAAATATAGGAGCGACAGGCTCCAGCATTACCTGCTTCATCCTCCCATTGCAGCAATTTGGAACTTTGTGTTAATCTTTGACTCCGACCAATACCTTGCAATTGAGTTATGGTAATTTTCTTTTTCCAATTTGTGGGCCAGCTTGCTGCTGAAATAACAGAGGCACCAGCTCCAGTATCTAAAAGACCACTGAATAACTTTTTATTTAATTTTAAGAAAAATTTGGGTTGGTCCTTAGTTATGGGTTGTATTCAATAAGCATTAGAAGATCCAAAACCGTTATTTTCTCTTTTATTTAAAAAAGACCTACCAATTGAAGAGAAGGGGAACAGAATCAAGTGAGCAATGCATTGTCCTGGAGGTAAAGTTACATTATTGGCTTGAGTCATAATTTTTATCTCAACAGTAAAGTCAGTGTTTATAACTCCAGGAAAAACCTGTAACCCTTTCATAGTTATACTACTTCTGCCCAGTAGGAGACCAAAAATCCCAGTTGGCAAAGGACCAAAAATCCCAGTAGGGAGGCCTTGTGGGCCCATCTCAGGGGTCAATACTGTATAGGAGGTGGCACTGAGGTCCAGTCCTGCACTACCCTCTATGGCTCCGTGGGGGAAATTGATGGATTTAGGCTGTTCTGTTGAGGAACAAATGTCATGGTCCCCAAAATTTGTTGGGATGGGGCCTGGGGCCAGCCCCGCTTTTAGTTTTCTGAACTTTATTTATTTAAGGAATTATCGTTTTTATCAGTTTTGGAGTGACATTTATTGATCCAATGCCTTTCCCTTTAGCACCAGGGGCAAATCCCAGGAGGAGGGGCTTTTTTGATGTTTGACTTTTGGACAATATTTGTACATGTCCTTGTTGCCCACATTGATAGCACCCTCATTTATTAGGTATAGCTCTTCCTGTTGATTTTTGTAATGACATACCAAGCAGAGTGGCAGGTCCTGAATGTTCTGTTTTTTAAATTAATTTATTTTGTTAACTTTTTATTAAAGGGACTGTTACAGAACACCTCAGCCACAATAGCCAATCGATTCATATCTGCGTTGTACTCATGTTTTGTAGAATTTACAGTACTATGGGCATTACTAAGCAATTTTTACACAGCACCAGAAAATGATCCATACTGAGAATTAAATATCATTAGTAGTCATCACTCGCATGTTCAACGTCCAGCATGACTGC
Organism: Oryctolagus cuniculus; assembly: GCF_051225735.1. Classification (NCBI taxonomy): domain Eukaryota; kingdom Metazoa; phylum Chordata; class Mammalia; order Lagomorpha; family Leporidae; genus Oryctolagus; species Oryctolagus cuniculus. Next base: position 9,862,161 of record NC_142878.1, on the reverse strand, counting down.
GTGTTCCCCCGGGATGGAACAGCAGCAGCAGAGGCTTGCTCCGGCTCTCCCTTAAAGCCCCCAAGGACAAGGGTGGCTCATTGCCAAGATCTTAGGCAAGCAGTGCGTCCCATCCCGGATCTTGGCCAGAGAGCCGAGACACGAAGCATTCCCACCTGTTTATCAGAAAACATTCCTTTATCCCCTCCCCGGGAGCTGGCCAGGCTCCCAAGGAGCAGGAGAAGGTCATCCGGCAGACAGATACTTGTTTATCAGAGCCAAACAAAGACATAAGCCTCTCCATCCCAAAAATCTGTCCTTACATTTGGCCCTAGAGTTGCACCAAGGTATAGGCTTATTAATACATCATACGAATATAATACAAATTTTCTATACAAATATACATCCAGCAATAAAACACAATAATATTCAATATGTGTTAAGGATAAATTGAAACACATCTGAGGGAACTAGCCTCTTAATATCTGTAATTATTACATTTCTGTAGGTGTGTGGAATCTTAACTACTTGCGGCATATTTTGACTGACTTTTTTTTTTTTGTAAAGCAAACCAAGCATAATCTGCTCAAGCATTCCTATCAATAATAGGGGTAGAGTTAGTACATAAAACAAAAACAAAATGGGTAGTCCGGACACTTTGTCACCACAATTTCTCATTGCACATAGTAATATTAACTTTATAACAGAGAACATTTACTTCAAATGAAATATTTAAATGCAAGGTGAGGGCTGTCCAGTGTACACTGATCTATATTTTTTACTCCCAGTGTTTCTTATCCACAACACCCTCTTCAGCAAACCAAGGACTAATTGTTTCAACAGCACTGATAAGCTGCTCTACAGTTTGCTTCTTTAACCCTACTCTCTACATCTGCAACAAAGTTTTTACAGTCTTTGTCATGGCTTGCTTTGTTTCTTTAAATGCACATTTAAGTTTTTTCGAGTAAATCCCAATGTTGCTTATTCACGACTCCTTTTGCGAACCAAGGACTGACTATTTTTATAGCATTAATGAACTGTTCTATGGCTTGCCTTTTTTAACCCTATTCCCTGCGTCTGTAATGGAGTCTTTATAGCTTTTTCTTTTTTTTCTAGGGGCCGATTTAGGGAGAGTCAATGGATGATACCGCGGCGGCAGTTCGTCCTCTAAGGACAAATTTGCTAGCCTAGTCAAACTGAGATATAAATGAGATGGCCCCCTCGAGCGCAGGGGTGCACTCGATGGGGGATGGTCCTTCACTGAATTTTTCTCTGTCTCATCCGGTGGCTGGTCCCTACAGGGACCTTTGTCCGTCTGTTTCCTGTCCCACTGACTACCACAGTCACTAGACTGACTATCATGCCGAGACTCCTCCTGAACCTTCTCTAGGAGCTCGCATCCTTCATCAAGTAAAAGCCCTATGCTCTCAGTGGGGTCCTGAAGTGTCTGGTCAGTGAGTTGCCATAATCTAAGTATTTCTGCCGGCTCTCCGGCTGCTCTCAACTGTCCCCCTACTCTCCGCCACTGTTGCTCATCTAATTCGCCACCTTCCACAAACCATGGTGACGTCTTGGCAACAGCCCTAGTGAATGCACATACTGTGGCCGCCTTAACGGGCGTCCCTGCAGCTTTTAACAAGCAGCTCAACAGCATGTGCAACCTAGTGGTGGACGGAGAATAGTCCATTTGGAGGTAAAAAGGAAGTTTCTGAGTATTGTCCATTTCGAGGTAAAAAGGAAGTTTCCGCCTATTTCCTGGCGTTTCTGAACATTTTGTACTCCCGCCTTTTAAGGGATTCCTTTACCCTTTTTTCTGGCGCTTAATTTCCCCGTCTTTCCTCGACGGAACCGCGGTTTCTATTCTTTCCCCAGCTGGATTTCCGTGCACTCGCACGCTTACCTTTTGTTTCTTACCTATTCCTGCATGGAGAAAGTGGTCCGGATCCGAGTCACGGCACCACTTGCCGCTCCCTTGCCCGCAAAGGAACGACACTGTTCGCAGCTCATCGGTCTTCAGCAGACTTTTAATGGGAAAATAACAGGGACAGTGAAAGAATGAAAGGAGGAGAGTGGACAGGAAAGCCCCCTCCTTCCTCAGCACATAGCTTATATACAAAATCTGGCCAATTGCAAGCGGGCTCAAGTCCATGCACGGAACACTCCAATCCGTCGTCTGTTCACGCAGTGTGCATGCGTCCTCGGGCCAATCAGATGAGGTGTCACGCAGCAGGCAGGCTCACCGCGCGGTGTTCGGCGCCATCTTGTTGTTTACCACATTCTCAACTCCTCTGGAACGTCCCGACCGTGGGAAAGCATTGCCCTAACTGAAACTAGCAACATTCGCCTTGTGATAAAGACACAGCAACAGCTATCAGACCGACCTTGACGTGGGGGCTCCATGGCTGCGCATCCCATGGAGCCCCACAGGTGCCTGAGTGCTACCCCAGTGGGTATAATATTCGTCCACTCTGTGGACCAAGGACCACACAAAGGATCTGTGCAATCCTCAGTGTAAGTTCAGGTTCCCCGGCAATGTCTCCCACCGGGTAACCAGGAACCCCCACGCTTGTGGAGTCCCCCACTGAGACTGCTCACTGTCCCAGCCACACCGTGAGTTCTCCCACACAGCCTCAGTTTTTTTCTTTTCTCACAGTCCTGGTACAGGAGCCTCACACAGCCATAAGCTCCTAGCCCCCTGTTAGTTCTCCCCACCAGAGTCAGGAGTCTCCACTCGGCTGGTTGCTGGGTGCAGATGTGAGCTGGTACATTTGTTATGTATGTCCAAAACGGTGTCTGCTCTATCGGCTTGTTACAGAACGCCATTGTAAAGTGATCAGAGAGAGAGAAACATGTCCATCCCGTCCTTTTTTTCTTTTTTTCTCCTCTAGTCTGGCTGATACACTTTCCTCCACAGGGCTCCGAGCCGGGTTCCCTCTAGGCTCTTCCTGCCACTTTTTCCCCAGTGGCCTGGGCCACTGCAGTCTGGTCTCACTCACTTTCCAGTGCTGGTGCATAGGCTTTTGGCTGCTGGAGTCCTGAGCCGTGGGCACTCACACCCTCCACGTAGGTCTACTGTGTCCCTCTAATTTTGGTAGAGTTTCCTCTGCAGTTTTCTCCCTAACTCTTCCCTGAGACTACACTCTCTCCACTTTTTTTAAGCTGTCTTCTCCTGGGCTAGAGCAGTAAGCGCCCTCCCTACTCTGTTGTCTTGGAACCCCACAGTCAGTATTTAAGGAGCAGGCCTGGTACTTACCAGGTTCAACACTGCTGGACAGTCTTTTCTTTTCTTTCTTTTTTTTTTTTTTAATGTTTATTTATTTATTTTGAAAGTCAGAGTTACACAGAGAGAGGAGAGGCAGAGAGAGAGAAAGAGAGGTCTTCCATCTGCTGGTTCACTCTCCAATGGGTGCAGATGCACTGTTCGAAAGCCAGGAGCCAGGAGCTTCCTCCGAGTCTTCCCACATGCATGCCATCTTCCACTGCTTTCCCAGGCCATAGCAGAGTGCTGGATCAGAGGTGGAGCAGCCAAGACTTGAACCGGCGCCCATATGGGATGCGGGCACTGCAGGTGGCGGCTTTACCTGCTATGCTACAGCACTGGCCCCGGACATCTTTTCTACTGTGTTAGCACTGCTCGAACTTTCCCCGTGAAGCACTTTTGATGGCCCAAGAAGAAATGGCTTAAAGAGGGGGTCACCACTGTGAACCTTAACTAGGCTGTCTTAAAAAGTCCTGTAGGTCTGACACCCAGTTTCAGCACATCCTGTGGTACACTTACCACAAGAGAGCTTCCTTCTTCAGTCCTGGATGGAATCTGCACTACACCTTCTCGCCCCGGGAGGGGAGCAGGAGCAGGGACTTGGGTAGCTCAGTCTGTCCTTGGTGCTAACCAAGAGCCAAGCACTGAGGAAATAATGTCCCTGCCTAGAAAGCAAGAAAGGCGAGACAGACGGTCAGAAATGAAGAAACAGACTGAAAGTGGCTGACACTTGCTTTGTGTTTGCGTGCTCAGTCCTTGCAGGTGTTGGCTAGCGGTCGAGGTATGCCGTGGAGGGAAGGGGCAGCTGACTAGTTTACCTCCTGGGCATTCGTTATGTGTCTCAAGTGTAATTTGAAAGGAATTTAAGCTTCTCAAGTTTCAACACTTGCGGAATAAATACATTCTCTCAAAATAAATTAGGGTCCCGGAAGAGACCAAAGCACGAGGGGAGGTGGGAAAAATCCCAAAAGTCACCTTTTTAATTTCACTTAACTGTATGACTGGCCCTCCTGCCTCCATCATTTCTGCTTGGCAGCATGAGGTCCAGTGGGGCGGTGTGTCCACCATTCTGGCAAGAAGGCTGGGGGAGGTGGAGCAGTCCAAGTGTGCTGATCGACAGGAGTGGAGAAAGGACTACCACTGACTGTCTTAAAACATGTACATGAGGGGCCGGCGCCGTGGCTCACTTGGTTAATCTTCCGCCTGCGGCGCCAGCATCCCATATGGGCACTGGGTTCTAGTCCCGGTTGCTCCTCTTCCAGTCCGGCTCTCTGCTGTGGCCCAGGAAAGCAGTGGAGGATGGCCCAAGTGCTTGGGCCCTGCACCCGCATGGGAGACCCGGAGGAGGCACTTGGCTCCTGGCTTCAGATCAGCGTAGCTCTGGCCATGTGGCCATTTGGGGGGTGAACCACCAGATGGAAGACCTTTCTCTCTGTCTCTCTCACTCTCTGTAACTCTACCTGTCAAATAAATTTTTAAAAAAATATGTGCATGAGACCAGGGTTCTGCGTGGGAACCATGTTACTCCAGATATTTTTGTCCTCATTTATAAAACACTTTAAAAAACTCTCCTTACAGAGTGTCTGCATGCTTGGGAATTGGACTCAGTCTTCCATCAGTAGGCTGTTGCTTCTACAAAAGAGTTTTCAAAAGTTCATAGAAAATTCACATTATGAAAAAGCTGTGCATGGATTTCAAACGACCTTTTGCACCAAAATAAATTCATAATTCTTTTTGTCTATGAACTTTTGATGTGCCCTCATACTTATGAGAAGTGTTTAAACTTAACATACTTAATATCTGCTTAGTCCTACATTTTATTCTGTGACACAATACTGAAAATAAACAAGGCCTGAGATGGCTTAACTTTTGAGTCCCGTGTAGCCGATGGGTGCTGGCCAGAGGGGTGTCAAGGTGTCAGAGTGGGGCCACCTGAAGTTTCAGCTCCACAGCAGCAGCCGGCCTGAGGGCCCTGCTGGTGTTTACCCTGACGTGGGACCATTTGTGTGGCAGCAGAAGTGTGCCGCCTCTTCTCCTTCCTCTCTGGCTTTTTTTTCCCTACACTGTATCAATAAAATAAATGTTTAGCTCAGAAATCTCTCAGGTCTATTCTGGAACTAAGACTTACTATATCCTTCCTCCTTTCAGTTCTGTTTATCAAATATTTGTTGTGCTTCTCTTCTTTTTCAAAATTGATTTTATTTATTTATTTTAAAAGATTTATTTATTTGAAAGGCAGAGTTAGAAGGAGAGGGAGAACAGGGGAGAGAGAGAGAGAGAGATTGATTCCAACTGCTCATTCACTCCTCAAATGGCTGCAACAATTGGGGTTGGACCAGGCTGGAGTCGGGAGCCTAGAACTCCTCTGGGCCACCCATGTGGGTGCAGGGGTGCGAGGGCTTGGGCAGCTTTCCGCTACTTTCGCAAGTGCATTAGTGGGAGCTGGTGGAAAGTAGAGAAGCCAGAACTTGGACTGGCACTCACGTGGGAGGCCAGCGTTGCAGGCGGGGACGTAGCCTGGTGTGCCACAGTGCCGTCCCCAAAACAGATCTTTAATTAGGTCCTTATTCATATTCATCTACCTGTATCAGAGAAGGTGATAGATTTCCTAGGTTTATTTGAAAAGGGAGGAGGAAACTGAATCTGAAAACTGTATTGTATTTATACAACTTCTTGGTTCTTTTAAAAAGTCTTTATTTTATTTGAAAGGCACACACATACACGGGATTGGGGCGCAGAGGGTGAGAGAGCTCATCTGCCAGTTCTTTCCCCAATGCCCGCAACAGCCGGGGATGGGCATCCAAAGCCACTCCATCTGGTGTGCAGTGCCCTGGAGCCATTATCTACTATCTCACAGGTGTCGTTAGCAGGAATCTGGAATCAGTAACACAGCTGGGACTTGAACCCAGGTTCTCTGATGTGGGATGGAGGCCCCCAAGCGAGGTCTTAACAGCTTGCCAGACATCCACCCTGTATGTACTTCCTCTGTTCTATTAAAAATGCTATTTCTGTCTTCAAAGTGAACAGAGAGGACCATCTTTCTCTTGTTTGAATTAATGATTTTAATATGTCTTTGTTCCTCATGTCAGCAAGTCTGTTGTGGACATGTCTCTTTATTCAAACGTGTATACTTGACACTTATCTCTCACATGACCCTTTGACCCTGGAGGGAGGAATGTTATATTTGACCCTGTGGTTGGTTTTATTCCATTGCTACATAAACCTTTAGTTCAGTTCCACTTTGCTTTTCTCTTTTTCCAAATTTTTTCATTTCTAACATTTGAAGAGATAGCATTGAGTGAATGTAATTGAGAATAATACTACTCTATGAAACCATTTCATATTTGTGTTATTCTACTTGTGGAAAAAATGGTTGATTTCTCCCATAAAATGTTTTAACTAGTAGTATGGATAAATTAACCAATATCATTATTTGTCCAAAACTTTGTCAAATATATTTTTGAGATTTAGTTAAGTTTAAGGCTATATTAGTTTTTTTCAGGTTTAAACATGAAATTCATTTGTTTTATATATCTTAAATGTAGTGCACAAAGGTACATTTGTGTGTGTGTGTTAATTCTTTTTTAAAAATTTTATTTAAGGTAGACAAATTTCATGTACTTCCTATGTACAGATTTGGGAGTGTGATGATACTTCCCACCCTACCCTCGCTCCTGCCCTTCCTCCTCCTTCCTTATGCTGATAGCGAAATCATTAATCAGATTCCTCAGATCACAAAGACATAGCACATCGTCTTTGGTTTGTGTAAGAGGTCTTCTGAATTACTTTTTCATTAATTACCTTTTGTCTGCATTCTTTGCTCACAGTCCTCACCACTCCCACCCCTCACTGTGTTCTGATGCATTTGATAACCCTTTGTTTGTATGACCTAGTAAACCACATGCTTTGTGTCCATGAACAAGTATAATTCGTTCTCATAAGTGGTAAGGCCTCATTTCTTTCTTCTTTTTTTAAAATTTATCACTGTATTTTGTGATATGTTCACATGGCTCTGTGTACAGCTGGTGAATAATTAGCTTGTTTTTATATGTCTGTGAAATGTGTGGTCCATTTCCAAGAGAACTTAGTCCATCTGGAAGTTGAACTGACTTATACTTTTTATCAGATTATCTTAGTACATTTTTTATCCAATTTCCATGGATAAAAATATTGAACTAAAGAGATCAGTGATAATTCATTACTAAAGTTTTCATTATTAAATTAAACGCAGAAACTTCTAAGTAAGTGCTAGGACAGACTGAGCAGAAGCGAGCATTCGCACAAACTGAAGGAGACTAGGGACATGTCACTGTTTTACAAATCTACTTTCCTGAGATCTGATTTTTATACAATGAAGTTCATCCAAAACCCAATGCATTTTGACGAATGTGTACAGTTACGCAACCATCACCAAATCATAAAATAGGTTTCCATTATCTGAGAAATTCCCTTGTACCCATTCAGTCCATCTCCTCCCTGCCTGTCAGTTCCTGGCAACCTACTTTCTGCCACTATAACTGCATTTTCTAGGATTTCTTGTAAGTGGATCATAGACTATAGTCTTATTTGTCTGATTTTTTCATTTAGCATAAAGCTTGTGAGACTTTTGTTTGTGTTGTATGTATCTATGAATCATTGTTATTGCTATACCCAATGTTATGGATATAGTGTACTGCAATTTATTTATCATTATATTATCAATATAATATCATTGTATTGGCTGATGGAAACTTGTTTGTTTACAGTTAGGGTCTATTACAAATGAAGCTGCGGTGAACATTTCAGTACCAGAATATGCTCGGACATACGCTTTTATTTTCTTGGGAAAGATCTAAAACATTTGCTCCTCTAAAGACACTGTGAGTGTCTATGTGTGCAGTGGTGTGGGGAGCATCTTGGACTAGACTAAGTTACTGGAATTAAGACTTATTCTATGCATCTGCTCTCCCACAATATGGCGCTGAGAAGGGAGTAGCAACTTCTACGCAGCTGCCTCTCGCCAACTTGAGTGATGACCTGCAGGAGCTGATCCTGCTCCTGATTGGAGGAGAGCAGCGTACTCGGCGTGTGGGTAGCAGAGTTGGGATTGGTGGAAGAGGACTATAAAGGAGGAGAGAGACAACATGCACCAGGAACATCTAAGGGGAACATCCGGATAACATCCGAGCAGCCCCCGAGAGAGCCGGTCGGCGGTGTGCCGCTCCCCCGCAGAAGTGGGGAATGTGGCAGGGGGAACCGCCCTTCCACGGAGGTGGAAGGGACGGTAGCCAACCCGGGAAGAACCAGCAGCAAACCCGGGAAGGGCCGAGCAGACAAAAGAACAGCGCAGGGTCCTGTGTCGTTCCTCCGTGAAGAGGGGGAGCGACACAGTGGGATATTACTCAGCACTGAATGGAAACAAACTACAAATGCACACTGTGACACTGTGACATGGCTGTCCCTCAGAAGTGTGCTCAGTGCAAGAAGCCAGACACACACAACTGTACACTCACACTGTATTACACTTGCGTTAAATACCCATCAAAGGCAAAGCCAGACACACACAACTGTACACTCGCACTGTATTACACTTGCATTAAATACCCATCAAAGGCAAAGCCAGACCAACAGAAAACGGACTAGTAGTTGCCTAAGGCAAAGGTGAGAAGAAACAGGGATTAACAGTAGCAGCCTGCAGGATCAGATTGGGGTGATAAAAATGTTCTAATACCAATTGTAATGGTTGTACAACTTGGTAGAATTCTGAAAAAGTCATTGAATTGTATATGCGAAACAGTTGAATTATATGATACACAACAATGCCTTAAAGTTATTTTTTCTAAAAAAAACACATCGCATAATAAAATGTAAATACAAGTCATAGACAGAGAGAAAATATTTGTAAAGTGTATATCTAATGAAGGACTTAAATTCAGAATATATAAAGAATTCTCATAATTCAGTAATAAGCAGAAGTAACTTAGTATTTGAAATAGGCAAAAGATTTGAAAAAAAAAAAACTCCATCAAAGGACATATGAAGATGGGAAACATGCACATAAAAAGATGTAATTTAGTCATTAAGAAAATAACATTAAAATGTTATTTAGACACTAAGATCACAATGTCTTAGAAGTTAGCAACAACGTCAGAGTAGGGGCCTACACAAATCCTCTCCTCCATAGCAGCAGCCTAAGAACCAACAAAAATGATCAGAATCAAAATTTTCAGAATTCAGAATTAGCTGAAGGCTTACAGCAGCCAAGGAACTGCTACTCAAGAAAAGTGGCCAAGTTTCCCTAAGAAGAGTGAGCCTGGGACACTCGTCCTTGCCCTGTTCCATCCTGCCCTCGCCACACCTGTGATAGCCCTCAAATACCAGGAGCCCACAGTGACTGCCTGGCAGCTTTTGAAGGGAGTTCTGCAGACTTGGCATTGCATCAAAGCGTTGTTACTGGAGGAGGGTCATTGTCAGACCTGCCGGGTGGCTTCTTGGAAGACACTTACCAGCAAGGCTGTCTTTATTGGACCAGACTTGGTGGGGAAAAAAAAAGCCTTTTCCCTGGAGATGTTTGTCTAAGCACAGTTGCAGACTTTAACATCTCACTTTCAGTAATGGATGGAACAACTTGGAGGAAGATCAAGAAGGAAGTAGAACACTTGAACAGCTTCGTCAGTCAACGGGCGCTGATACACATCTTGTCGTGTGCACAAAGAGCATGTTCTAGGGTGGATGGAATGTTAGAGGTGCTTGGGACGACATAAAAGTGATGAAGGGGAGAAAGACTGTCCACCAAGTGAGACGGCACTCCAGAATAAGAGAAATTAAGACACCCTCAAATAAACGAAGCTCAGACTGAAGGGAGAATAATATGTAAGGGAGTAACTTGAATCCACAAGGAAAAATGTGGAAAACAAGTAAAGGTAACCTGTGTAAAATATCAGAAAACAATGTAACTGCATTTTTTGCTTTTAACATTTTTCTCCTGATTTAAAAGACATTTGCATAAAATAATAATCATAAATCTGTGTCATGGGTTTACATTTCATAAAGATATAATTTGTATGACAATACTAGTACCAAGGAAGCAGGAAATGCTGGAGGTTTTGTATCCTATTGAAATCAATTTGGGATTAACCTGAACGAGGATGTTACAGTTTAAGATGCTAATTGTAATTTCCTGTTTTAAGTTCTAAAAAATAACTAAAAGAGTAAAAAAAAAATGAGTAAGGAATTAAAGTTTACACACAAACACAGCAACAGAGTTTTGATATGCATGGGACAAGAACTAACAGAACTGAGAAACAGACAGCAGTAGTACTCGCAGACTCAGTACCCCGCTGTCAATAATAGATAGGACAGCTCGGCAGAAGATCAAGAAGGAAGCAGAAGACTTGAGCAGTGCTGTGAGTCGCCCAGCGCTGACAGACCTCTGTGGAGCGACCCAGCCAACAGCATCAGAGTGTTTGTCCCAGGTGCAGAGAGCACTGTGTCGGAGAGATCGCTTGTTAGTCTTCATAAACGTAAAAGGGTTGAAATCACACAAAGTATGTTTTCCAACCACAATAAAATGATATTTGACATCAATAACAAGAAAACTGAAAAATTAACAAATACATAGAAATTAAATAACATTTTAAAAATTTACGTGTTAGAGTGAGAGAGCGAGAGAGAGCTATCCCGTCTGCTGGTTCACTCCCCAGATGCTCACCATGGCTGGATCTGGGCTGGGCCAGAACTGAAGTCAGGAACCATGTACTCAATTTAGATCTCCCACGTGGGTGACAGGAAGCCAATCAGTTGAACCAGCCCTGGGTCTGCATGGCGGAAGTGGGAGTCAGGAGCTGGAGGCAGCAATGGGATGCGTCTCTCCAGTATGGGATGCAGGCCAGACGCCCACCTCCGAGACATACTTAAATATGCAGTCAGAGGCTAAATCATAAGGACAATTAGAAAATATTCAGACCAATGAAAAAGAAGATCCTATGCTCGAAATATGGAATGCAGCAATTTCAATACTTAGAGGGAAATTCATAGTTGCAAATACCTAAATTTAACAAGAAGAAAGAAATCAATCATCTCACCTTCTATCTCAAGAAATTAGAATAAAATCAAACTAAACTTAAAGCAAGCCAAAGCTAGGAAATATCAGAAAAGAATGGGAAATCAGCCAGAACTAATACATGCCCAGTAGAACTGCTTGAGGCTGGAGTACCAAGGGTTCACAGGATAATGGAAAACTGGAGCCCTGTAGGGAGGATTCAAGATGGTACAGCCACTTTTTTATTTTATAGATTTCTTTATTTATTGAAAAGGCAGAGTTAGAGAGGGAGAGTTAGAGAGATCTTCCATCTGCTGGTTCACTCCCCAGGCAGCCCCAATGGCTGGAGCTAGGCCAGACAGAAGCCAGGAGCCAGGAGCTTCTTCCAGGTCTCCCACATGGGTGCGAGGTCCCAAGTGCTTGAACCATCTGCTGCTTTCCCAGGTGCGTTAGCAGGGAGCTGGATTGGTAGTAGAGCAGCCAGGACAGGCACCTATTATATGGGATGGCGGTACTGCAGGCAGAACTTGATCCGGTGCACCACAGCCCTGGCCCTGGTACAGCCACTTGGAAAAGCAGTTTGTTTTAAAGTTAAATGTACACTTGCCTTCCCACCCATTCATCCAGTTCCTAAGTATTTACTCAAGAGTCCTACCATTTTTTCATGTGTTAAAATTTGAAATTACATACTAATTTCTTTAAGAGTATGTCACCAAGTAAAATTTTTTCTTTTTCTTTTTTTTTTTTTTTTTTTTTTTTTGACAGGCAGAGTGGACAGTGAGAGAGAGAGACAGAGAGAAAGGTCTTCCTTTGCCGTTGGTTCACCCTCCAATGGCCGCCGCGGCCGGCGCGCTGCGGCCGGCGCACCGCGCTGATCCGATGGCAGGAGCCAGGAGCCAGGTGCTTCCCCTGGTCTCCCATGGGGTGCAGGGCCCAAGCACCTGGGCCATCCTCCACTGCACTCCCTGGCCGCAGCAGAGGGCTAGCCTGGAAGAGGGGCAACCGGGACAGAATCTGGCGCCCCGACCGGGACTAGAACCCGGTGTGCCGGCGCCGCTAGGCGGAGGATTAGCCTAGTGAGCCGTGGCGCCGGCCCTAGTAAAATTTTTTCTAATAACAATTTAATCCCTAGCAGTTTTTTAAAAATATTTATTTATTTATTTGAAAGTCAGAGTTGCACAGAGAGAGAAGAAGCGGTGGCGTTTAGGGGGAGGGGGAGAGTTTCATTCCACTGGTTCACTCCCCAACTGGCTGTAATGGCTGGAGCTGCATCAGTCCGAAGCCAGGAGTCCGGAGCTTCTTCCAGGTCTCCCACGTGAGTGTAGGGGCCCAAACACTTGGGCCATCTTCCACTGCTTTCCCAGGCCATAGCAGAGAGCTGAATGGGAAGTGGAGCAGCCAAGACTTGAACAAGTACCCATATGGGATGCTGGCACTGCAGGTAGCAGCTTTACCTGCTACACCACAGTGCCAGCCCCCCAGCTGTCTTAAAAATGAAATTCTAAGTAGGATAGTCATCCTAATTCCTAATATTCATGTATAAGTATGTGTGTTAATATAAAACAAATTTTAGAATTTGTGCAAGTATTTTATTGTATTTTTCTAAATTGTTGCTTGTATATAAGTCCTGAAAATTTGTTTGCCTTGCATTGTTATTTTTTATTTTTTTGGCACATGAACAGGGACTTGAGTGCCTTGCACTTTTAAGAGGCAGGCTGTTGGCTGTACACAGCCCCAGTGACAACACAAGCTAATGGTTGGCGATTCATGGGGGACCTGGTCACAGCTTCAGTTCTATGCAGTCTGTGGATTCACTGTCCACCACTGAACTGACTTTCCATATTTTTGTAGGTTTGTTGCTACACCTCTAGCAAAAACATTTGGCATTAAAGAGACAGTTCAAAAGATTATTCCAAATGCCACCTTAGAGAATTTTTTCAATCATTCTACAAGGCATCCATCACAAGTAAGTACCAGTTCTTTAATTTCTCCCCTCCCTCCCTCCCTCCCTCCCTCCCTGCCTTCCTTCCTCTCTTCCTCTCTTTCTTTCTTTCAATATTTTCCTTTTGTTTATTTGAAAGGCAGAGATACAGAGAGAGAGGAAGAGACAGAGAAGGGAGATCTTTTATTCTCTGGTTAATTCCCCAAGTGGCCACAACAGCTGGGGCTGGGCCAGGCTAAAGCCAGGAGCTTGGAATTCCATGTGGGTTTCCTGCAGGAGTGCAGGGGCCCAAATACTTGAGCCATATTCTGCTGCTTTGCCAGGTGTACTAGCAGGGAGCTGGATTGGAAGTGGAGCAGCAGGGACTCTAACCGTAGGATGCTGGTATCACAGGTAACCTTCTGTGTGCTACAATGCCAGCCCCAAAACCTCCTTTCTTAATCATCTGTGTCTTATCTCACTTGTACCAAAAAAACTCCAGTTGACTACAAAGAATTTGATTCATTTGGATTTGTTTCTTTGTGCTATTGACAGGTTATACAGCATCTCAAATGTAACTCAAAGTTACAAATACATATTAGGATGTAAGATCATAAATTTCAGTAGTTGAATTGTTGTTTTCTATAGTTTTAAGCCCTAAAGATCAATACCATGATTTGGTTTAAAGATCAAAGTTTAAATTTTAATGTTAGGTTTAATTTGAATGGTCATAACATACAAAGTGTACTAATCAAGAAATAATCATTAGGGCAGAAACCCCTATGTGCCATCTTGATGACGCCAGAATACATTGCATGAATCAAGGAAGTGTCTGCTGAGCTCACCTTCATGGCGAGCTCCAAATCCGCTGTGCCGCTGCCTGCTCTCAGAGATTGCACTTCAAGAACCGTGATCCTCTTCCCCTACAAAGTGTCCTTCATAACGCTGGTGGTGCACTGCACGCCCATGCATCAGAGGAGGAGATTTAAGTTTAATAGTTGTAAAATCTAGTGCCCTGACACGTCCAGTGTTAACGTCTCTCTATTGTTCAGCTGCAGTTGAAATACCACATGAAACAGAACTTCCCCACACCTTCTAGAGTGGAAAGGGACTGCTCCCCTCCCCTCTCTCCTCCCCTCCCCTCCCCTCCCCTCCTCTCTCTCCCTTTCTCTCTCTCTCAGATTTATTTGTTTATTTGAAAGGCAGAGTTACAGAGAGCCAGAGAGAGAGGGAGAGTTTTTCATTCACTGGTTCACTCCCCAAATGGCTGCAATGGCTGGAGCTGGACTGATCCAGAGCCAGGAGCCAGGAGCTTCTGCTGGGACTCCCATGTGGGTACAGAGGCCAAAGGACCTGGGCCATCTTCTGCTTTCCCAGGTGCATTAGCAGGGAGCCGGATCAGAAGTGGAGCAGCCAGGACTTGAACTGGCGTCCATATGGGATGCCAGCACTGCAGGCAGTGGCTTTACCCCCTACACCACAGCGCCAGCCCCTAGGCCTGTCTCTTGCTGGCAGTCGCTGCTCTACCTGTAGGCCCGTCCTGGAGGTGCTGCCTGCGGGGTTGCCTCAGCCTGCAACCCACTCCTGAGTGTTCCTGGCAGTTGCAGTATGGAGGTTAAGAACACAGGTTGTGGGAGACTGTCGGCCTGGGTCTGCCTCTGCTGCAGGCTGTGTGTGGAGATGGGCAGTTCACAGTGTGGGCCTCATTCCCCTCCATGATCTGAGCAGAATAGCAGTGTTCATCTCAGAGGGCTCTTGTGAGGATGCAACGGAAGCAAGTCACGTGCTTGGACTAGTGCCTGGTGCACAGTGGATGCTAGTAGGGCTCAGCTGTTGTTGGTAGTCTGTTCCCAGCACAGACGTCTACACTGACCTCTGTGGGAACATGTTTAGACCTAGCTTCCCAATTGTGTCTCACAAGACCATCCCTTGTCTCTCAATGATGCTTATTTCCCTTCCCGTCTATCTTGTGCAATTGTCTGTGCATTGTAGGTGTTCAGTAAATACTTGTCTCACAAATTAATTAAAGAGAATACTTCCAGAAACTTCTGTTTGCAAATTTCCCTCCCAGTGCCATTGTGGTGGCTGAGCCCAGCCTGGTGAAGCCTGACTTCGGTCCAGGGTCACTTGGACACAGAAAAAGGCCAGATCACAAGGGGGGTATTGCTGCTTGTGTCTTGTACGTGCCTTCATCAAGATGCTTGTGAAAGCGGTGGGCTAGTAACAAAACTGGGCTTGTCCTAACGTTGGGAAAGTTCCAGAATGAGGACGGGAACGTTAGTTTTTCTCACTGCTGAGTCTGCAGTACCTAGCACCTAGTACCTAGCAGTGGAAGCTCACTCACTGGCTTCAAGTTAATAAACATTTGAGACAGTAGAGCTGGGCCCGGAGCGCTTTCAGTGTAAGAACAGAGAGAATACAGGTCGGGGCCTCAGAGTATATCCTGCCGCCCACCAGGCAAGCACATTGGAACGATGGCCTTGGGGAATCTGCTTTATGTTTTCAAATTATGTTAGAGTAAAGGGGTGCTTTTTTTAAAAAAAATAATTATTTGGTAGAAATAGAGCGCTCCTATTCACTGGCTCACTTCCCAAATGCCTGCGACAGCCAGGACTGGGTCGTGGCCAAAGCCTGCAGCTGATACCGCAATGCAGGTTTCCCATGTAGGCAGCTGGAACCCAGCTATGGGGACATCACCAGCTCTCTTCCAGGGTATGTGTTAGCATAGAGGGGGACTTGAACCCAGGTATTACACTGCCTTCTGCTGCCTTCCCGTGCACATTAGCAGGGAGCTGGATCGGAAATGGAGCAGCCAGGACTTGACCAGTGCTCTGATACAGAATGCTGACATCATGGGCAGCAGCTTAACCCACTGTGGCACAGCGCAGGCCCCTGGCTTCAGACCTGCTGGCAAGATGCCTCTCCTTCCCTGGACTCAAGCTCACGTAGCCGACCTCTCTGTCTTCCCTGCCTGCCAGGCTGCTCTACGGTTGTCACTCGCTCGCTCATTTCCTCTCGTTTCAGACCGACATCTATGGACTGGCAAAGAAGTGTCACTTGACAGAGCGCCAGGTTGAAAGATGGTTTAGGAGGCGGCGGATCCAAGACAAGCCTTCCAGGATGAAGAAATTCCAGGAGGCTTGGTGAGGAGGGTGCGGAGGGCTTGGACATGCTGTGGTTGTATCCTGGGACTGTGGTCATCTCCGGGAACACTGGCGTGGGTGCAGAGGGGGTCTGGTCCGAGGCTGGCCACTCACTGCCTCCGTGCTTGCAGTCGCCTCCCTACAAAGCAGGCAGCACACGTGCTCTGAGGGGAGCAGAGGTGCCGTGTGCTGCTCCTGAGGTCCGGAGGAATCGCAGGAAGCCTTCGCTGGGTCCAGGTTGGCCTGCGTCCCAACTCACTCACTGGTTTCGTCAGAGCAGAGAGGTTCTGAGAGGCGCGTGTCCTCCTCTCAGGTCTCCAGCTGTGAGGACCTCCTTCTGTCCAGCCTGGCTGTGGCCCCCAGCCTGTCCCACTGTGGCTTCCCAGTCGGCTTCACAGGATGCACCAGGGCCCTCTGTTTGAGGAGCTGCTGGGCGCAGTGTCCTGCCTCCTATTCTGTTGCTGTCTCTGCTGCATGTGCTGCACCTGCCACCCTGCAGAGTTCCCTGTGCTGGTGACACGGGTGATAGCCTGCCATGGGGTTCAGGCCCAGGAGGGAGTTCAGAGTGCCCCTCTCCAGCCAGGCAAGGCAGAGGGGGCTGCTGGGATCTCCTCCACACAGCACTGGTTTAAGAGGGAAGGTGTGGTCTGGCCAGCAGCCTTAAGCAGCTGAGTAGGGAGACGGGAGCCTCATGTGCGAGACCCCTGACCTGCCGCAGCCCGTGCCAAGCCGCAGGATGGTGTTCTGCGGCCCACTCAGGGCAGGGCCAGGTGAGTGTGGCAGGTGCACCTGGCATGGCGGCAGCATGGCTGCAGAAGCTGGAGAGGAGCTTCTCAGAGAGAGGACCCTGAGCCAGCCCCAGAGAATGGGTCGGGTTTCAGCAAGAGCGGAAGCAGGAGCTGGGCAGCATTTCTAAGCAAAGCAGACACAGAGCAGGAAATGATCCAGTATATTCAGGAAATAGTATGTGGGCCCACAGATAGCATTCACACTTGATCTTATTTTTTAACAATGGCACAGATAACCATTAAAAGTTGTTCTGGACTAGATAAACAGATCAAAGTAAAACACCAAGCTCTCTCACTGTGTGCAGACTGCTTTATTCTACCAGGTCTGGGTGGGGTTAGGAGATCATAGTGCCAGGTCTGCAGCCCCAGGCACTGTGGGAATGTCTAGCGCCAGGCTCTAATGGATACTGCCCACCAGGCAGCACTTCCTCCCTGACTCCAGGTGGATTTCTCTGGGCACCTGGGGTCGCTGTGTTGTCCTCAGTACTTTCTTTAATGATGGTCCGTACCTGCTGTTCCAGAGCACTCAGGGCTTTAATCCCTAGCAGGTACTTTTTTAAATTAATTTTTGTTTGAGAGACAGAGACATAAAGAATGCGCTCCCATTGCCTGGTCCATGCTCCAGATGAGCACAACACCCAGGGCTGGGCAAGGCTGCAACTGGGAGCCACATGGGTGGCTGGGGCCCAATTACTTGAGCCACCAACCTGCTGCCTCCCAGGGTGCACACTAGCAGGAAGCTGGAGTTCCACGCTGATCCAGGTACTGCAGTGTAGAGCCCAGGCACCCTGACTCTAGGTGACAGGGCTCACTCACTCCTTTGTAGTTTTTAAATCAGGTCTCTATTAGCTGAGATAACATTTCCCCTGTAGTAAGACATGATTCCCGACTACCTGCAGTTTCTAGGCAGGAGAGCCCCCTGAGCTGGACGGGGGCTCTCCCCTCACCCTCACTGGCCTGCCTGGCTGCCTCTCCCACTCCCCAGCCCCGTCTCTGGCCCCATCACCATCAGCCACGTTCGCTCTGCCAAGTTCCTCCTGACCTCACCCTGCAGTCCCATCTTCTCCTGTTACTGTCATCTTTGCATAAGCGACCAATGTCAGAATTTTTTTCTCAGTGTTTTTTTTTTTTCTCCCACAATTACATGGATCTCAGCCTTTCCTGGAATAAAGGAAGTTTTACAACCTTGGGTTTATTTGAAGTGAGTGCAATGGCGCCAACAGACAGCATCATTCATCTTGTTATCAGTTGAGGGTAGCAGTTCTCAAACTTCTTGGTGTCAGGATATCATATTCTCTTAAAAGCTCTTGAGGCTCCCAAAGAACAATTATGTGCCTTATACCTGTATAATATTTCCTGTATTAGAAATGGAAAGAGAGACATTTGTAAAACATGAGACTGTGCAAGCTGTCATTTCATCAGTATAATTTTACTGAGAGCAGTGTTGTGATCCTGTCACATAACCTCATTTGTGAGGGAAGGAGAGGGAGAGGGGTGAATAATACTTTAGTGTTATTATGTACACTTTTGGCCTCAAGGGCCCCTGGCACACCCCTTGAGAACCTCCGGCACAGGGCGAGCTCTGAGGTCTCGCTCAGCCTCAGATCCCGTCAGGATGCACTGTATCTACTTTTTAGGGCTGGAAGAAATAGTCTGTAAGAAGGGGCTAATTATAATACCAGCTTCATAATCTTGTTAAAATATGTTTTAAATTCCTGATAAAACTGTGACTACTCACGTGGCCTGGCACAGTCCTGGGCACAGGGTCAAGACATCAATAAATGCTTGAGAAACAAACAAAATGAGGTTTGCCCCCTAGGCTCGAGCTGCATTGGTGGGCTGGCTGGCCTTATGGTCTCCTCTTTCTTGTGCTTCTTGTTTGGACAAAGATAATCCAGGAACCCAAGGAAATGTTCTGTGTATCTTTGTTGGACCAAAGGCAGATAAAGCAAGGACAGACAGGTCTCGAGTTGCATGTGGCACAAAGCCCTGTAGGTTTCGCTGTGGTTCAGCTTTCTGAGTGTTGAACCCAAACCAGCCATGAGGACTGTGATCTAGTGTGGAGGCAGTGACAGGCGAGGGGCAGAATCCTAACCCCTGCCCTTTGGGTTTTACGTGGCCTGGGGCAGTGGGCCAGTGACTGCATCTCCAAGACTGGAAAATGAAACGTGCCTACGTTCCTGTTCCTGCAAGTGTAGGCGTGGTGGGCAACGCTCCACAGGGGCCTTGCACACGTGTAAGGGACAAATACTGCTTTATGATCGTTATCTCAGCAGTCGCTAGGTAAAATAGGAATAATTTTTAAGAGGAATTTTATTTTGGAAAGTTACACACACACAAAGGTAGACAGAGTACGTAAGGAACTGTGTATGCTACTGCCTGTCACTAGCTGTTAACAGTTGTCACCCAAGGCCACTCCTATGTCATCCAACCCCACTCACCCTGTCCCGCACAACAGACTATTTTTGAAGCAAATGTAAGACATTATATGATTTGGTTTGTCGGTAGTGTATCATGTGTCTTTAAAATATAGAACTCTTGTATTTTAAGCAAAAATTCTAATACTAGGCTAGGACCTTATCTGAAAAATTTTAATTTAATAGCAACAACTATTCCAAAAGTGTTCAGATTTAATTGCCTCAATGATTTTCTTTATAATTTATTTCGATCAGAATCTAAATAAGATCCATATATTGCAGTTGGTTGACACAGTGTCTGTCAAGCGTCTTAATGCATAAGTCTTTCTTCCATATACAGCAAAAAATAGTTTCTTTCAAATCTACTCTTAAGAGAAAAGGCTGAAGTCTGGCCATATAGAGATATTTTAAATGGAATTTAAATGGGAATAAAATAAGTGATTGGGCTAATTAGACTCTGTCATGTTTTGTTGGCGACAGTGTTAATATCGAACCATTGTTGGCTTTATGTCTGGACAACTAGCGCATGTTGTTGCTTGCTTCAGGTTAAAAAGATGACGAGACCATTCACAAATTACCTTCAATGGCTGTTATGTTTTGAGATAAGGTTTGTTCTCATATTATGGGCTGAAAGACTCGCTGTGCAGTAGCCCTGTGGCTGGAGGACTTGCTGTGCAGTAACCCTGTGGCTGACGGACTCGCTGTGCAGTAGCCCTGTGGCTGGAGGACTCGCTGTGCAGCAGCCCTGTGGCTGGAGGACTCGCTGTGCAGTAGCCCTGTGGCTGACGGACTCGCTGTGCAGCAGCCCTGTGGCTGGAGGACTCGCTGTGCAGTAGCCTTTGGTGGAGGGCAGAGCCGGGTGTGGACGCGGGAGCCTGTGACTCCACTGTGCACTCTTAGCTCTGCCCCGCCAGTCCCGGTCTGCCCTGCGGCTCAGCCTGCTCTGCAAGGCGGTGAAGACTGTTCTTTCTTCCCACAGCTGGCGGTTTGCATTTTACTTAGTGCTCAACATTGCTGGAGCCGCATTCCTTTATGATGTAAGTTGTCTTTTTGATCTCTTTGATTGGAATTTGTAATTTTAAAGATTCTTGCCTAAAAATTCCTGTAAGGTCCGGTACTTCCAGTTAGAAAACCAGTTTTAGAGATTTCTCTCAGATATATATTACACATTATATATTAAATATGTATTACATATTATATAATATATATTAAATATATACATTTAAGTTTATTTATTCATTTGAAAGAGTTATACAGAGAGACAGAGAGATCCTCCATCCACTGGTTTACTCCCCAGATGGCCTGCAATGGCTAGAGCTGAGCCAGACGGAAGCCAGGAGTCAGGAGCCTCTGCTGATCTCCCACATGGGTGCAGGGCCCAAGCATGTGGGCCTTCCTCCACTGCCCTCCCAGGCCATCAGCAGGGAGCTGGATTGGAAGTGGAGTAGTCAGGATTCAAACCAGCGCCCTTATGGGATGGCAGAGTCTCAGGTGGTGGCTTTACCCACTGTGCCCGACGTTGGCCTCTCTCTCAGATATCTCATTGCTACAGATGTCTCCAGATACTGACATTGCTATGGGAGTCTGATCTCTAGTTGGTTCAGAAGTCATGTGTTAGTGGACTCACTTGCTCACGGCAGTTCCTGGGTTCACAGGCGTTTCCTCAGCACTGGCTGCCGACCTCAGATTCTTTCTGAGTCGTGGATTTCACAGGTGGTAGAGTGAACACCCAGACAGTGAGAGCAGAAGTAGATCTTGCCATGTGTCTCGTTTCCCAAAAAGAACGTCAGGAACAGCTCATGTTTTCTGCTGAAATTAGCCTTGGACTCTGACAAAAATTTTTTTTAAGAGATTCTCTTTTATTTATTTACTTGAGAAGTGGAGTTACAGAGAGAGGGAGAGACAGAGAGAAAGGTCTTCCCTCCGCTGGTTCAGTCCCCAGATGCCACAATGGCTGTAGCTGCACTGATCCGAAGTCAGGAGCTTCCTCCTGGTCTCCCATGCAGGTGCAAGGACCCACACTTGGGCCATCTTCAAATGCTTTCCCACGCCATAGCAGAGAGCTGGATGAGAAGTGGAGCAGCCAGGACTTGAACCGGCGCCCAATGGGATTTTGGTGCCACAGGCAGAGGCTTAGTCCGCTCTGCCACAACGCTGACCCCTGGACTCTGATAAATTAACTTCTCTCTTGGCTCCTTTTCCCCCCCAGAAACCTTGGGCGTATGACCTGTGGGAGGTTTGGAATGGCTACCCCAAACAGGTAAGTCCCCTCTGGCACAGCACCCCCTCACTTCCACACCCAGGGCCCTGAGCTTGCCCCTGGCTAGGGCTGTCCCCCCTTGGGCTTTGCCCACTGCCCTGGCACCACCATGCCGCAGCCTCCTCACCCTTACTGCCCCTCACTCGTCTCGTCCTGGGGTTTGTGTACAGCCACTGTAATCACGCGCTACGGCTTAGATCGCCCATCTTACTGTTGACTTCTTTTTTTTAAGATTTTTATTTATTTATTTGAGAGTTAGAGTTACAGACAGAGAGGCAGAGACAGAGAGAAAGGTCTTTCTCTGCTTCACTACCCAAATGGCCACAATGGCTGGAGCTACGCCAGTGCAAAGCCAGGAGGAGCAAGGAGCTTCTTCCAGGTCTCCCATGCGGGTGCAGGGACCCAAGGACTTGGGCCATCTTCTACTGCTTTTTCAGGCCACAGCAGAGAGCTGGATTGGAAGAGGAGCAGCTGGGACTCTAACCGGCGCTCATATGGGATGGCCGTGCTGCAGGCGGAGGATTAACCTACTGCGCCACGGCGCCGGCCCCCTGTCGACTGTATTTTTTAGCACCTTTTCTACACCCTCCTTTTCTGTGGGACAGCCAAATTTTTTTTTCTTTTTTTTTTTTTCATTAGAGTTCTCTGTCTTCCCTTAGAGTGACTGTGAGCTGTGCATTCGTGGTTATCCTGGAGATACTCACACACATGCGTGATTATTACAGTCCAGTATCCAGTAGAGCCCACACCTCTGGCCAGCCGCTGGATGGTCGTTCGATATACCACACACCCTCCTCCTTCAAGTATTGAAAACCCTGCAGGTCATTCCTGTCCTTGTTTTGGTGGTCAGTGGGCTTCCCTCCGCACGCTGTCGCCTGCGTCCTGCTACCCTTTTGGCTGAAGAAATCATCTTGGTGTTACTGAAGGGCAAGTCTGACACGTCTTGTGTGTCTCAAAGTGTTAGCACCTTGCCTTTTTTTTTGTTTTTGTTTTTGTTTTTGTTTTTTAAAGGATGCTTTTGCTTGGTATAGAATTCTAGGTCTTTCCAGTTCGTGCCCTAAAAATGTTCTGTCTTTTTCTGGGATCCATCAACTTTAAGAATTCAGCTATCACTTTTTTCCTTCTTTGAATATGATGTCTTTTTTCTCTCTCTGTTTTGTTTATCTTTTTTTCTGGCTTCCAGCAGTTTTGTTACGATATACATAGGAAAACGTAGTACATCTTGAATCTGCAGCTTGGTATCTTTAGTGAGATTGGAAAATGTTTAGCCGTCGCTGCTGTTCCTTTCTCTGTCTGGATTCCAAGTGCGACGGTGCTAATGTGCTAGCCTTTCACAGGAGGCCCCGAGAGTCCCTTATGCTTTCAAAGTTGTCGCCATCCTCTTGCCTCTCTGCTCTTTGGTCTGTTGGGAGGAGCCCTCCGTGGGTCTCTGGCATTTCTGTGTGTCGTGTGAGATGGGGCACCGACTGCCTTCTGTCTGCACTTCTTTCCAGTGTTGTCAAAGAGCTGAGCAGATAATGACAGTTTCTCTCTCTAGAGCAAAGGGTGAGCGTGTTGCTGTCCACTAAAAAAACTCAGCTTCTCCAGCCCAGGGACCCACTGTGCGTGTGGTTGTGATTTGACCCTCTTTGCTCAGCCCCATGGGAACTGAGGGCAGGAGACCTGGCCCAGATACTGACACTCTGCTTACTGCTATTACTTGGAGCCATAGCCTATCCTTTCTCTCTGACCCAGGAGTCTCCTTTGTCTCCCAGGATCCATGAGACTTGTGACACTCTGACTGTTAGCTCGCGAGTAGGGTGGGAATCTCAGACTCTGGTCGCTCTGGGTATTTTCTACTTTGATGTCCTCTAGTTCACTCGTGCCTTCTTCTTTTGTGGCCTTCATGTCTTTATTTAAAAAAAAAAAAGATTTATTTATTTATTTTAAAGGCAGAATTACAGAGAGGCAGAGGCAGAGAGAGAGAGAAAGAGAGAGAGAGAAAGAGAGGTCTTTCATCCTCTGGTTCACTCCCCAAATGGCCACAAAGCCTGGAGCTGGGCCTATCCGAAGCCAGGAGCCTCTTCCAGGTCTCCCACGTGGGTGCAAGGGCACAAGGACCTGGGCCATCTTCTACTGCTTTCCCAGGCTACAGCAGAGAGCCGTATTGGAAGTGGAGCAGCCAGGACTTGAACCGGCACCCATATAGGATGCTGGCCCTCAAGTGGCAGCTGGTTTACCCTCTACACCACAGTGCCAGCCCCGACCTTAATTTCAGTTATTTCATTTTTCATTTCTCTAATTTTCATTTAATTTTTTTTAAAAAGATTTATTATTTGAAAGTCAGAGTTACACAGAGAGAGGAGAGGCAGAGAGAGAGAGAGAGAGAGAGAGAAAGAAAGAGTGAGAGAGAGAGAGAGAGAGAGAGGTCTTCTATCCAATGGTTCACTCCCCAATTTGCTGCAGTGGCCGGAGCTGTGCCAATCTGAAGCCAGGAGCCAGGAGCTTCTTCCGGGTCTCCCACATGGGTGCAGGGGCCCAAGGACTTGAGCCATCTTCTACTGCTTTCCCAGGCCATAGCAGAGAGCTGGTTTGGCAGTGGAGCAGCCGGGTCTCAAACAAGCACCCATATGGGATGCCAGCACTTCAGACCAGGACGTTAACCCGCTGTGCCACGGCGCTGGCCCCCTTAATTCTTTTTTTGTGGGTGCCAGTTCTCTACTGAAATTTCCCATCTTCTAATTGAGTTTTGAACTTATTTTAAAGTCCAAATCTGATGAGTCTCATATCTTCATCTCTGTTGGAGCTGTTTTCTTTTTCATTCTTATCTCCTTATGCTTTGATAACCTTCGGTTGAATTAGAGACACCGTATGTGAGAAATTATAGATGACCAGAGCAGCATCCTCCTTCCGAGTGAATTCACTTTTATTTCTGTTGGGTGTCAGGGAAGGGCCAGTCACCTTTAATTCACGAGTGTGCCAATTCAGTGTGGACCACAGTCTGTGAGGGTCGGTGTGTTGCCAGCCAATCCATGTCGCAGGCTGCTCTTCAATGGTTTGAACGGAAGGTGACGTGTTAGGACTCCTTTGTCTTGGTCACCCTGAAGACTGCCTTGTTTCTGATGCTATGCGGTTCCCAGAAGCCCTGCACACCATCGGCTGCATCTGCATCTCTGCAATCCAGCTGCATATAAGTTGAAAAATACAGAATCTATGATATACATAGGGGTGGTTTTCTTTGGATTTATTCTACTTACAATTAGTAAGTAGAATATGGTAATTAGTAATTCATAAATAGAATTAGTAAGTAGAATATTCTTAAATAATGGGTGCACGTGCACATGAAGGGTTTGCTCTAATGAGTCCGCTCCCCCCTTTGAGTCTTAACTCTTTGATTTCTGGATACCTTGATTGCTCTGTGATGCCTTCAAACACTCTTTTTTTGTCTTTTATCCAGATTTTTAAAAGTTATTCCCACTATGGGGCCTAAGGTATTACAGGCTTGTTATTCAGAAGAGAGCAGACTCTCCCCTTCTTTTGTGACCTGGTGGAGGCTGCCGGGTGGACCAGTGGACCTTTAATGCTGTTATCCTCAGCATTAAAGAATCAAAGAAGAGACCTAGGCATTCTCTCTGCCAAACCCCGTCCCATCATCTTCCACCTCCAACTTAGTCTTATCTTGTCAGATGTACCAGTTATCTGTTGGTAACAAATCATCCTCAAAGCTCCCTGCCTTAAGATAACAACCATTTATTTGCTCAAATTTGAGTTGGAGTTGGGCTGGGCTCAACTAAGCAGAGATTCTGCTCCGTGCAGCATCAGCTGAATTCATTCCCATATATTATTTTCCCTCAGGGGAGGGCTTGTGTCCCTGATGCCTTCCTTCATGTCTTTAGCAGTCAGCCCATTGATTGTCTTCTTTGAAGCCCCCCCACCCCCAGGGTAGCTCAGATTTCTTAAGGGTGCTTGGTTTGAAGCCCCTGCTTGCACCACACTTACTTCTGTTCGCGTCCCTGGTCAGTGTGAAGGAGACCACACAAGGGCCGACATCAGGAACACTCACTGGGAGCATGAAGGTGGTAGTGTCTCCAGCAAGAACAGAATGCCTCCACGTAGCCAAAATAAGCACCCCCACGACCATGCAATTATTAGGGAAGCTTCTAGCTGTAGATATATGTTTTGAGAAGACATTTGTAGAGTCCTTAAGTGGTTGTATACACTATTACTGCTCCTTTAAAGTATGCACAGCTGTGGCTATTTCATAAACTTCTTAGACAAAAACATTTAACTTGATTTTGGAATAACTGTCTACCTTTTTAGAAATAAAATACCTCAAAATAGTATCTCCAGTTCCTTTTGTGAAAGTTGAAGTATAAATCACTGTCATTTGATGGAGTTTTTGTGTAATACAAGTAGGTATAGCAGTAGGTCTTGGTGCATTGAGATAAGTTGTTGCCAGGGTGGTATGTAAAGTAGTGAATTCTCCTCCTCAGCCGCTGCTGCCCTCCCAGTACTGGTACTACACCTTAGAAATGAGCTTCTACTTCTCTCTGCTGTTCAGCCTCAGCTCCGACGTCAAGAGGAAGGTAAGCATCTTATTTGCAAAGCTGCTTGATCAGTTTCTTTGGAAACTCACATCCTTCTGCCTAAAATTCCAATTCCTAATGGTGTTTCCAGCTCCGGTGCACTGACATTTTTGGTCTGTAGAGGCCCTTGGATAGCCTTGTGAGGAAATCTTGCTTCAGGCTTTATTACCTTTGCCTTATTTTCAGGGAGACTGAGTCACAGACACCTACAGTGCCTCCTCTGAGGTCACAGGAGGAGGCGCTTGGGGACTGTCTGGTTGTCACCGGTTCCCCTTTGCTAGACCAGAAAACCAGTCCCGAGACTTCCTCCCACGTCAGCACTGTAGATCAGACCATGAATACTTGTAGTGGATGCTTCATGTTCTGCACCCCACATAGAAGCTTGGTTTGCAAACGTGTGTATGATGAATAAAATGAAGTTTAATTCAATATTAGGGCAAACCAGGTTCAGCTGAGTGGTGCTTGAGCTGAGTGAGGAGGACATTTCCTCATTACTAAAGGGCACGCTGGTCAACTGAACATTTAACAAGAAGACTTAAACTATGTACAAGAGCACGCTGGGGAGGAATGAGAGATGTGCTCTCCACTTCCACGTAACTCGATAATAGCTACACGTTTAACTGTTACCTACTTCAGTCCAAGAAGGCATCACAATTTAGTTGTTTGGGTATTTTTCCTCAAAGAAATCTTCACTGGAGGAAGGAAGTGTCAGAATCAAAAGTAATAATACCATTACAGGAAGGGGAGTCGGGGTAGTGAGCAAAGGGAAGGTCATGGTCATCAGTGTCTCAGTTTTCCTAACGGGTTTATCACATGTGGACAACTTATTATATCGTTCAGGTTTCTTTTGACATTTGTATGTAAAGGCATCAGATCATATGTATTTTCTGATTTTTCCCCCAAATATTGAATATGAGACTAATCCATATTAATAAGTGTGGTTGTATTTAACTTATTCTTACTGTTGCATAGTTTTGTAAAGGTACTGGTTGTTCATTCTACTATTAAAGATCCTGGGTTTTTTCAAAAAAAAACCTTCGCAGAAAAGTAGATTGATCCTGTATTTCTCCCACGTTTATTTCATAGTGGTTGATTTTTCTTTTATCACAGATGGGTGTTACTTGTTCCATCTACATTTATTGTAATGGTTGTATATACTTTTATTATAACTTTTTTTCTTTTTTGGAATTAGGCAAGGAATAAACATGTGTGCATATGTGTGTATGTGTGCATGTGTCCAGTTTGGGGCAGGGAAGAGCAAGCACATGTTAACAATTCAATGACAAGTCTTCAAGCTAAATGACTTCATCAGTAAGGATGATACTTGTGCTAGCCTTCTCGCAAGGATCATGTTTAAGGATGTAAAGTGAAAGCATTTTAGAAATTTCAAACCATACAGATGCATATTGTTGGTGGTGTTATTATGTCTTCCAGTGACTGGGAAATAACTGTGTTTGCTTAATGCCTTCCATCTCCCCCTGGTTCCACAGGACTTCCTGGCACACGTCATCCACCACCTGGCTGCCATCAGTTTGATGAGCTTCTCGTGGTGTGCTAATTACATCCGCAGCGGGACCCTCGTGATGTTTGTGCACGACGTGGCTGACATTTGGCTGGAGGTACACGAAGGCCCTTACAGACCTAGTGACAAGACCAGGTCCTGGGCTGCTGCAGCTGCTCCCAGAAGATGTGGTCTTGGGGCGATGTAGCCCTGAAAGCATCCCAAGCCCGAGAATGTGTCTGGGTTCCCAGATCCTTCAAGACTGAAAAAGCGAACCCTGTCAGTGTTAATTGTTAAACCTCTTGAGTGGTGCCAGAGAGAGGCAGAGTGGGGGAGTCCACAGGTGGCAGGTGCATGTGGGTGCCAGGAAGGCTGTCAGGAAGATGGGGTGTCTGAAGAAGGAATGGGTTCTAATCTTTTCCAAGGAAAGCCTTGGTTTGTGGTATCAGGGATTTTAAAGTTGGACAGCACCATCTGTTCCCTTTGGCCAATGCCTGAGTTAGCTAGTGAGTGCTCACCTGCTCCAGCCCAGTCTGCTCCTTTAGGGATGTTTTCCTAAATGGCCATCGTTTGCCAAGGGAGAAAGAGGGCTTAGGGTGCTTCCTGAAACAGCGATCTTCCTAAATCCCTCACCCCACTCACATCACCCACAAAATAGGAGCATCAAAGCCACGTGTTTCCTTGCCATGTGTTTCTTACGTGTCGGTTCCTGTTGACCGCCTGGCCATGACTGAATGGTCCCTGTCATTGCAGTCTCCTGCTGGACTCAGCAGTGGGTGCCGGGACCACTTAGGTGTCATCATTTATAATGAACCCAGTGAAAGCGATGCTGACCATTTCACATTCAGGATTGCCCCTTGAGGGGCTAATCATGGAAAATAGGTTGATATGGAAGGAATTAAACTTAATAGAATCTTGCGCCTCTAGATCTGGGTTCAGTGAACTTTTTGGTAGAGGGCCAGGTAGTAAATCTAGTTGTGGACTGCACGTGATTTTCTTTGTTTTTTGGTCTTTTCTTTTTCCTTACACCCCCTTAAAAATGTGAAACCCATTCTTAAGGGCCGGCCCACTTCAGCCTGTGGGCAGGCTGCAATTTTCCAAGCCCTGTTCACAAGGTACCAGAAGTGTTTGAAGCCGTTTCGAAGCATCTGGCCGCGTGGAAGTGTTCTCGTGCCTCCACCTGGTGTGTAACCAAGATCAGCTCTGTCAAGCCCACTCTGAAGGTGGAGCGGATTCAGGTGCTCAGGGCAGTCATGGGCTGAGCAGAGGGGGCTTGGGCCGGCGCGGCCGTGCGCGGCCGTCTCCACCGTGCTGACCTCCCCCTCTGATCCTGTCTCAGCCACCCTGACTGAAGACTAAGAGCACACGGGCCTGGCTCCAGAGCTGTGTTCTGTCTGTTGTTCCTGAGCCCTCTGGTTCCACTGCCTTTGGGTGTGTCCAATGCAGCAGCAGCTTCATTGTGCTGGGGAGGGGGTGGGTGCTCAGACCCCAGTAGACACTGAGTGGTCACGCACACACACCCCCATACCCACATACCTCCTGTCATTAACGTGACACAACCGACTCCCTGAGAGACTTGGACAAATCACTTACTGTTTTGTTTTCTCTCCTCATGGAACCTGAGAAGCCCTGTCTGTCCCTTAGGGTACACTGTGGGGTTTAGCTCATTCCTGTTTAAAAATGTTCTGAGGTCCTTCGGTAACAGCAACAATAACAGAAGCAAAACAGGAGAAGCCAGATGTCCAGCTGCGGGGCCCTTCATGGCTGCGCCCTGAGGACAGCTCCTGTCGACAGTGATCCTGAGTCGGTGTAGCTGGAGGTCTAGCTGGAGGAGCCCAGGTCTCGGTGTAGCTGGAGGCCCAGAGCAGGGCTGCAACTCCCTCCGCACCAGGGGTAGCGCCGACGTCGCCTGGGGGCCAGGGCCCCTTGGTGGTGTCGCAGATGGCGCTGCCCGCATCGCCCACTTCCGGAGCAGTGAGTTAGTGTTTGCTCTCTCGGTCAGGGGCTGATTGCACCCACGTAGGATACAGCTTCTTCCCCTGTGTAGACCTCTCTTGAGAAGGAGCTGGTTAATCTTTCTTCTTCCTGAGGACAGGTGGTAGACCACTGGTCAGCTCCCCAGCATCTACACCCCTCACCCCTAGGTGACCTTTTGCCCTCCCCTGGCAGACCCAGCACCCCCACAGTCTCCTCAGTGGTCCCGAGCAAACAAGGGAGGTTGTCGCCTGGTTTCTCGTTATCAGTCAGGCCAGAGTGTGCGCAGCAGCTTTTCTGCCGAGAAAGCTACTTTGCCTCCCCAAGGGGTTCACGGAATTTCCGTCATTAACATGTGCATCCCTCACATCCCATGCTGGCCTAGACGCTGACCCTCCAAACAGTGACCCAGCTAATTCCAGCGATGCTAAACCTCTGGTCTTGCCCTCACCCCTGACTCCCAGCCCTAGGTGTGCTCGCCTTCTGGGCCACAGCTGAAGCTGTTGAGTTTGCGGTCGCTGCCAGCCCACGGTCTGGTCCCACATCCGCACCTTGTTGGGTTGGAAATGCAGTGCGGAGCCTTTCTGATTCTTGAAGGCCCTGAGCCTCCAGGTGACGTCATTTCTGAGCCCGCCCAAGGACAAGCTGCGGTCCCTCGAGGGATGGTCTGCACCCCAGCAGCTTCACCCGCTTGCCTGCCCCCGGCCCCCATCAGAAACGTTCCCTTCCAGCCTTGGGCTCCCTGGTAATGTGGCAGAGACCCTTCCTCAGCCGGCCTCAGACAGCACATTCAGCATCTGTGTTTGCATTTCTGTGGCTCCTACACAGATAATATGAGCAGCACAGTCTGCATAAAGCAGGAGAAATCAGGTGTCCACTCTTTATTCCAGCCAGCACAGGGTTCCAGAGTTGCCTCTGACCCTGCATCTCCCGTCATCCTCTCTGAAGTGGCCACACTGATGCAGCGGTCCCAGCCTGGGCCAGGGGCTCACCATTCAGCCTTTTGTTAACCGTTGATGGAGATAGTAAATAAATGCCCTAAAAAAATGCATCTTAGAACTGTTTATGCTAACTTAGCATGAGTTATCGTAGTCATTGTGACGTCCTTTTAGATTATTACGTTACCGAAAATTGCAAACATATGACAAGTAAGGAGAACAGTGTGAGGAGCTGTCCAGCTCTAGCACTTGTCACTGTGGCCGATCTTGTGCGATCCATCGGCCCACCCACACTTGTCCCTTCCTTGCAGACTGCTTTGAAACTAATCCCAGATGCCCTGTCATTTAATTTATACATATTTAATTTGTGAAGTCTGTGCTACTCTCACTTTATCCGCTGAAGTTTGCTTTCTTCGTCCTCAGTCTGCTAAGATGTTTTCCTACGCTGGATGGAACCAAACCTGCAACTGCCTCTTCTTCATCTTCTCCCTGCTCTTCTTTGTCAGCCGCTTCATCGTCTTCCCCTTCTGGTAAGTGGACAGGCGCTGCGCCCTGCCTCGGCGTGCACTCGGGTTGTCGAGCAGGCGTTACCGTCGCCGTTGTCTTGCCTTTCCTTGTGTTCATCCCTGGTTGGTCGTGCCACCTTCAGTTGGAGAAAAGGAATGTGAGCATTTTTATAAATAAGAAGAGCAGAATCCTCCAATGTGAAAAAAGTCTCATTTCAAAGGGAGGTGGAGAATTGTGTGCCCCAGTAGCTGAGCACCTCCTCGTTTGCAGCTTGTCTGATGAGTGTGCATCTCTCTTTGAGATCGGCGACCTTCCAGGTACCCAGTGAAGAGTCATTGGCCAATCATCAGGTCTCTAGGAGAGGCGTGTTCTGCGTTCCTGTAATTATACCTGCTAATGCAATGCCAGACTTTAGATTGGGTCCTTGATGTATCTTGGCTCCAGTCTACCCGACAAACCAGGGAGCTGGGTATTATCACTGCCACTTCACAGATGCCGAAACCGATACTCATCTTGTTCTCAGTGACTACTAGTCTTCACAATGATTAGGGTGCCCTTTTGATATTGATTGACTCAGGTGATTTTGTTTTGCTATGGGCTGGAATGAAGAACTTCTTTTTTAAAGATTGTTTTATTGATTTGAAAGGCAGAGTTCTTGTTTTTAACTTTTATTTAATAAATATAAATTTCCAAAGTACAGCTTTTGGATTACAGTGGCTTTCCCCCCCATAACTTCCCTCCCACCTGCAACCCTCCCATCTCCCGCTCCCTCTCCCATTCCATTCACGTCAAGATTCATTTTCAATTCTCTTTATATACAGAAGATCAATTTAGTATATATCAAGATTTCAACAGTTTGCACCCACACAGAAACACAAAGTGTAAAATACTGTTTGAGTACTAGTTATAGCATTAAATCACAATGTACAGCACATTAAGGACAGAGATCTTACATGGGAAGTAAGTGCACAACGACTCCTCTTGTTGACTTTACAAATTGACACTCCTGTTTATGGCGTCAGTAATCTCCCTAGGCTCTCGTCATGAGTTGCCAAGGCTATGGAAGCCTTTTGAGTTTGCCAACTCTGATCTTATTTAGATAAGGTCATAGTCAAAGTGGAAGTTCTCTCCTCCCTTCAGAGAAAGTTACCTCCTTCTTTGATGGCCTGTTCTTTCCACTGGGATCTCACTTGCAGAGATCTTTCATTTAGGTGTTGTGGTTTTTGTTTTTGTTTTTTTTTTTTTTTTTGCCAAAGTGTCTTGGCTTTCCATGCCTAAAATACTCTCATGGGTTCTTCAGCCAGATCTGAATGCCTTAAGGGCTGCTTCTGAGGCCAGAGTGCTGTTTAGAGCATCTGCCATTCTATGAGTCTGCGGTGTATCCCGCTTCCCATGTTGGATCGTTCTCTCCCTTTTTATTCTATCAGTTAGTATTTGCAGACACTAGTCTTGTTTATGTGATCCCTTTGACTCTTAGACCTATCATTATGATCAGTTGTGAACTGAAATGGATCACTTTGACTAGTGAGATGGCATTGGTACATGTCACCTTTATGGGATTGAATTGGAATCCCCTGGCATGTTTCTAACTCTACCATTTGGGGCAACTCCGATTGAGCATGTGCCAAAGTGTACATCTCCTCCCTCTCTTATTCCCACTCTTATATTTAACAGGGATCACTTTTCAGTTGAATTTAAACACCTAAGAATAATTTTATGTTAATTAAAGAGTTCAACCAATAGTATTAAGTAAAACAAAAAAGAATACTAAAAAGAATAAAGTATTAAGTTTTTCCTTGACAGTCAGGACAAGGGCTGATCAAGTTACTGTTTCTCCTAGTGTCCATTTCACTTCAACAGGTTTCCTTTTTGGTGCTCGGTTAGTTGTCCCTGATCATGGAGAACATATGATATTTGTCCCTCTGGGACTTGCTTATTTCACTCAGCATGATGTGTTCCAGATTCCTCCATTTTGTTGCCAATGACCGGATTTCATTGTTTTTTTTTTTTTTTTTTTTTTTTTTTTTTTTTTTTTTTTTTTTTTTTTTTTTTACTGCTGTATAGTATTCTATAGAGTATATGTCCCATAATTTATTTACCCAGTCTACTGTTGATGGGCATTTAGGTTGATTCCAGGTCTTAGCTATTTTAAATTGAGATGCAATGAACATTGAGGTGCAGACAGCTTTTTTTATTTGCCAATTTAATTGAAAGGCAGAGTTCTAAAGAGAGCACGAGAGAGAGAGAGCGAGAAAGAGAATCTTCCATCTACTAGTTCACTTCCCAAATGGTCACAATGGCTGGGGCTGGGGCTGGGCCAGGCTGAAGCCAGGAGCCAGAGGTTTCTTCCAGGTCTCCCATGTGGGTACAGAGGCCATCCTCCACTGCTTTCCTGGACACATTAGCAGGGAGCTGGATCAGAAGTGGAGCAGCCGGAACTTGAACTGGCACCTCTATGGGATGGCAGTATTTTAGGCAACAGCTTAGCTCATTACACCACAGAGTCGACCTTAGAACCGCTGTTTTGCCTCCTGTGACAGTTATCCCTGGGCAAGCATAATGCCATGTGCTGACTGACGAGAGCAGACTTACGGGGTGTTGCCTCCCGTACACTGGGCCTTGCCAGGCAGTTTCTTGAGAGAAGCGGAGTGCAGTGGTTCAGTTCATCTGTGCAAGAGGCAGGCCTAGATTCAAGTCCCAGCTGCATACTCCCTTCCTGTGTGATCCTGGACAGGTGAAAGCCTCTCTTTTTGTCTCAGTTTTCTCACCTGCAAAGTGGAAATAACTGAGCTAGTATAACGTAGTCCAGAAGCATGTCTGATACGTCAGAAGGGCTCAGTAAATGCTACCTAGTGTTTTATTGAAATTGCTAATGAATAGCTCAGGAATTGGGATGTGGTCTAGAATCAAATCAAAGTGCACGTCTCAGACACATTCCTTTGTTGGCTAATCTATCTTTTCACTTTGACTAAGCAAGCATGTTTGTAGTTATAATGTTGTGCACTAAGAGGCGTTGCGGGGATAAGCAGTGACTTGTGGACAGCAGCTGGGTAAGGCTTCTCACCATGATTTTCATGGGTGAGCCCAGCACTTGCCCAGTGGTGCCCTCATCACCTCCCCAGTGCACTGTGGGTTCCAGGCTCTGTTGCTGTGTCAGAATCCATCAGAAAGCTCTGTGCTTCACACAGCAGTGGGCGGTGGCCCAAGAATAAGTATTTTAGGCTTTGAGGGCCACATGTGGCCTTTGTTGCGTATTTTCTTTTGTTTTGTTTTGTTTTGTTTTACAATGCTTTAAAAAAGTACCAAGCCATACTTGGTTCACAGGCTGTACAGAAACATGGTGGGGGTCAGCTTTCACTCCCAGGCCCTCTTCGTAGGTATCTTTCTGCAAGCAACAGCATTCACTGGTTACTATGAGCTCTGTGGTTCTGGGATGGTTGGCCTTGGCTGGGAGGCTTTCACTCTGGGATGCAGTGTTGGGTTTTTGTGTAGCCTTCCTCAGTCATGGAGCCAGAGTGACACATGGAAGGGAGGCTGGTGGTGACCTCCACCTGGGCTCAGCTGGAACACCTGCCAGTGGCCCCTGCGCTTGCCGTGGCCTTGAGGCGTGGAGGCCACATTGCAGGGCTGAGCATCCCAGGAGGAAGCTAGGCAGAGCCATATCTCCTTTTGTAACCCAGCCTCGCAAGTCCAGCCTCAGATTCCTCACTAAGCTTCACATTAAGGGAGGGAACTTTGTTTCCATTTCTTGGTAGAAGTGATTTTAAAGGATTTGCAGATGCATTTAAAGCCCACACCAGGGAAGCTGTTGCAGAGTGTCTGCTGAGGGTTCTGTGGCACCAGCCCATTGACAGGTAAGCCAGGATCACTGTTGGTTGTTGTTAAGGAGTTAGATTGTAAACAAACCAGTAAGAGCAGTCTTGACCGCAAAGAATTTTTTTATCAGCAAAAATATTACTGTACTGACGTTGACAGAGCCTCAGTGTTTGGAAGGTTGAGGAAAACCTCACCAAGCCATTGGAAGTTTGGTATCAGCTTCCCGTGGTCCCTGGAAGAAGCACCCTCATGCTGATGCCCCTCATCAGGAAGGGAACCTCTTCCGCCATAGTGCAGACTCTGACTGGAATCTCCTTGTCACGCAGTCCGCTCAGCGCTGCCTAGATGGAAATTTAGTTTCTTTTTTTTTTAAAGATATATTTATTTATTTGAAAGGCAGAGTTACAGAGAGGCAGAGGCAGAGAGAGAGTGAGGTCTCCTATCTGCTGGTTCACTTCTCAGATGGTCTCAATGGCTGGAGCTGCACTGATCCGAAGCCAGGAGCCAGGAGCTTCTTCCAGGTCTCCCATGCGGGTGCAGGGGCCCAAGGACTTGATCCATCTTCTACTGCTTTCCCAGGCCATACCAGAGAGCTGGATCAGAAGTGGAGCAGCTGGGACTTGAACCAGCACCCATATGGGATGCGGGCACTGCAGGTGGCGGCTTTACCCACTACGCCAGTGCCGGCCCCCTGGGAATCTAGTTTTTTGCTGTTAGCCCAGCTCCAGCCATCTATCCCAGACTTCTAACTCTGCAGATTCATTTCTCAAGGACATTTTATTCAGTCCAGGTTTTTTTGGATTTCGTATTGACCAAGCCACAGGCAGATAATAGGTACAATCAGAAGGTGACTCGGCTGACCTATTTCAGGATTCAGACGTTTTGGAGACGCTGTGAGAGGCGGTTGCACACTAGTTGCTCTGTTCTGTGTGTCAGTGGCTTTGGTTGTGTGTTTCGAGGTGAGCTGTAGGGTGGGGAGAACGCTAACGGGTTTGTCTGGAAGCCTCGAGGACAGGGCTTTGAATGTTACTTGCCTTTTCCTTCTTCGATTTTCCTTTTTCTTGCTTTCCCCTCCTTTTCGTTTTTATTTTGATTATTATTACTTTGAAATTTACTTGAGAGGAAGAGAGACAGAGGCAGACACAGAGCTTCTGGCCACCGGTTTACTCCTCAAATGTCTGCACGGCCAGGGCCAGGCTGGGGCCAGAGCCAGGAGTCCTGTCTCCCGCTGGATGGCGGGAGCCCAGTCATCCCAGCCCTCACTGCTGCCTCCCAGGCTTCGTGCTGGCGGCAAGCGAGAGTCAGGAGCTGGGGCCAGGAATCCCAGTGTGGACGGGAGTTTCTCAGACGCTGACTGAACACCTGCTCCCACGTGTCCCGTCCACACCCCCACGCGTGTGCCTGCTCTTCTTCTTCCCGCCCACTGTTTCTCAGAGCCTCATTTGGCAGCTTCTCAGCCAGTGTCAGCAAGAGTTCGTTTCATTGGTTTTCTAAGCATTGCTTCACCACCATTAGGCAGAGATTCAATTGGCGTCAGATGGCTTTCATTGAATTGGATGCTAAACCCTATTTGTTTGCATTTTTATTCAAAATCATTTTACTTGCAGGCTTATGTTTTTCACATTGTATTCCCAACTATTGTTTTCAAACAACGACTTCTGCATTTCCGCATTATTGGCTGTATCTACTTACTTGAACCATCCGAGAACCATTGCCCATGAAGACCTTGCTGAAGATGAGCCCGCTGTTGTCCTGCCTCTGCAGTTCCCCGTGAATGACAAGGAGCTGACCTTGTTCAGGCCGACATGAAGGGAAGGAAGGGAAGGGCGCTGGCCTTGCGGTGTTTCCGCCTGCAGTGGGACATCTGTTGGTGCTGCAGTGGGCAGGTGTTGGCAGGGCTCTTGTCTCCTCGCTGACCTCATCTCAGCCGAGTGTGGTGAGGAGAGCAGGGGTGGTGATGGCAGCAGGAGAGATCTTTGTGTGGACCCTGATTCACGTATTGGGAGACGATTAACATTGACTTGTGTTTCTTGGATGTTGCAAAAGGAAGAAAGACCAGCAGACGACAGCCGGCTTCCTGACCTCCGCGGAGCCTGCGTTGTGGTCACTTTCTCTGCACGCTGGTCTGCAGATTCCAGGTCTCAGTTTTGGTGATCTGGCCGTCACTAGGGCAGGGTAGAACCCTGTGAGGCCCCACGTAAAAGAGAACTTTATGGGCACTGAAGCCATATAAACACTTCGCATGGCTAACCAAGACAGGAGGTGAACAGTGAGGACAGACCCCACTGAGGGCATCACCCGGTGCTCTTGATGGGCTTCGTCAGTGGGGAGCAGGCTGAGTTCACAGTGGCTGCTTTTCATCCTTGGAAGGCCAGGCCTGGGTCCCGAAGGTCAGCAGAGGGCAGAGCGTGGGTCTGATGGGGCAACGGCCAGCTCACTGCCCAGGCCCTGCCAGCAGGGGTGAGGGGCATGTGCGCTGTGGGAGCTGGGGCCACTCCCGTGAGCCGCTGCTGCAGGTGTGTAGTTCAGAACTTGACTTTGCAGTTGTACACCTGAGGAAGTAGACAGAGCGGCAGGATGTGCGCACTGCCATGCTCAGTACGAGCCCTTGGGGGCGCCTACTCTCACCCCCACATGCGGGCCTTCTTTATGCCGCTTGGAGAGGTATACAGACAGTTACACCAAGGTATACAGACAGTTACACCAAGGATACAGGCAGTTACACCAAGGTATACAGTTACACCAAGGTATACAGACAGTTACACCAAGGTATACAGACAGTTACACCAAGGTGTACAGGCAGTTACACCAAGGTATACAGTTACACCAAGGTATACAGGCAGTTACACCAAGCACCTTTTTCAAAGCACGGGCTCTTAGGATGAGAGACCTTGTTCGTAACTTAGTCCAGTTCCTTTATTAATTTAGGAATGATTTCAAGCTTATAGGCCAATTCCACACATGCTTTATGCCCTTTGCTGTTAGCACTTTGCCCTGGTCACTCTGCCATCTCTCTTGCTGTCTCTGTTTTCAGCCCAAGTCCTTAGCAGCAGGAAGGGCTAGGGACAGGAAGCCACTCATGGTCAGCAGTAGTAGGAGGAGGAGTTGTACTTTCCGGTTTCTGGGTACCTACTGGGCTACACTCGCAGTGTTCATCAACTCAGCCCTCTCAGCCCCCCGATGAGGGGGGTTGGGGTTTTCTCATTTCGCAGAAGAAACTGAGGCTCTGAGAGGTGAGGGAACTTGCTGCAAATCCCAAGGAGGGGCCTAGCCAAGTCTTGCAGCTCCAGAGCCCAGGTCAGGGCCTCTCCTCTGCCCAGAGACACAGTGAGCTCAGAGGCACTCGCACTTCAGGGCTATTCCTTGCTCTCTGAGGGCTCTGGGGTATGAAGCTGGAGTGTTTCTGTGGAGCCCCCCAGGCCGATGGCCAGGGTTGGTTCCACCCAGGAACAAAGGAACTAACGCACAGTGACTTGTGCAACTTCAAGGCAAGAAGCTAGTGGTGTCAGGCTTAGCACTCGGCTCTGACTCTGCACCCAGTACAAGGCTT
Organism: Oryctolagus cuniculus; assembly: GCF_051225735.1. Classification (NCBI taxonomy): domain Eukaryota; kingdom Metazoa; phylum Chordata; class Mammalia; order Lagomorpha; family Leporidae; genus Oryctolagus; species Oryctolagus cuniculus. The sequence continues at coordinate 9,823,523 of NC_142878.1, read as the reverse complement.
CCCTGTGAAGACAGGCAAAGCTCCCTGTTGCTCTCTCTCACTTTTTTTTAAAAGTATTTATTTATTTGAAAGTCAGAGTTACATAGAGAGAGAAGGAGATGCAGAGAGAGAGAGAGAGAGAGGTCTTCCATCCTCTGGTTCACTCCCCAATTGGCCGCAATGGCTGGAGCTGGACTGATCTGAAGCCAGGAGCCAAGAGCTTCCTCCAGGTCTTCCCACATGGGTGCAGGGTCCCAAGGATGTGGACCATCTTCTGCTGCTTTCCCAGGCCATAGCAGAGAGCTGGATCGGAAGTGGGGCAGCCGGCTCTACAACCGGAGTCCACATGGGATGCCAGCACTGAAAGCGGTGGCTTTACCTGCTACGCCATTGCGCTGCCTCCAGCCCTTGCTCTTAAAATGAAGGCCAGGCCCCGACCTTCATGTGGAAGCCCACCTGAGACGGCTTTCACGCTCATGGCTCCTCGTTCACTGCCCTTCCCTGCCACTCCTCCACTTAAGCCACACTGGTGGTCTTCCAGCTCCTAGAATTTGTCAGGGCATCTCCCGCCAGAAAAGCCCCAAGAGGGCTTCTGCACCTGGCATGCAAACCCCTCCCACCAGAAGCCACTCTGTTCTGCCTTCCCTTCGGCTTGCGGGAGCGGGGCCGTCGCCGTTGGGTCAGCCCTGCAGAGAGCCCCGTGCTTCGCTGTCCTCCCGTGGCCTGAGCGAGCAGCAGCACGTGTTGCTCACTGCACATGTTCTCTGGTAGACCGTGAAAGGAGGTGTTTCTGAGTGTGTCTTCTGTCAATTTTGACATTGGCAAGTCTCCAACAAGGGACCTCGTGAGGGGCAAGTCGGGCTGGGTAAGGGAGGACATGGAGATGACTGGGGGTCGTCGACATTGCCCTTGGCAGCATAACTGCTAGTGAGGGGCCAGTTCACACAGGTGCAACCGTTGTGCCAGGTAGGATGTCAGGCCAAACACCCCAGAGCAATTGGAGCAGAAGTCTCGAAGAAAGGTAAAAACTCAGGGGTGACCCAATAGCACGGGGCCTTTGTGGTAGCAGTGCCCTTGCTTTGGTGGATGACAAGCGTTCCAGTAGGAAGTGGGAAGGTCATTATGCTGAGAGAGTACGGAAGAAGGCACATTGCCAAAGGACATGGAAAACCGTATCAGCAGCCACGCGTCACCCGTGAGGGTCAGAATAGCAGCAGCCTGTGTCACCTGTGAGGGTCAGAGCAGTCAGGTGTCACCGTGAGGGTCCGAACAGCAGCAGCCACATGTCACCCGTGAGGGTCAGAACAGCCAGGTGTCACCATGAGGGTCAGAACAGCAGCCAGGTGTCACCCGTGAGGGTCAGAACAGCCAGGTGTCACCCGTGAGGGTCAGAACAGCCAGGTGTCACCCGTGAGGGTCAGAGCTGTCAGGTGTCACCTGTGAGGGTCAGAACAGCCAGGTGTCACCTGTGAGGGTCAGAGCTGTCAGGTGTCACCTGTGAGGGTCAGAACAGCCAGGTGTCACCCGTGAGGGTCAGAGCAGTCAGGTGTCACCTGTGAGAGTCAGAACAGCCAGGTGTCACCCGTGAGGGTCAGAACAGCCAGGTGTCACCCGTGAGGGTCAGAGCAGCCAGGTGTCACCCGTGAGGGTCAGAGCAGCAGCCAGTGTCACCCGTGAGGGGCAGAACAGCCAGGTGTCACCTGTGAGGGTCAGAGCTGTCAGGTGTCACCTGTGAGGGTCAGAACAGCCAGGTGTCACCCGTGAGGGTCAGAGCAGTCAGGTGTCACCTGTGAGGGTCAGAACAGCCAGGTGTCACCCGTGAGAGTCAGAACAGCCAGGTGTCACCCGTGAGGGTCAGAACAGCCAGGTGTCACCCGTGAGGGTCAGAGCAGCCAGGTGTCACCTGTGAGGGTCAGAGCTGTCAGGTGTCACCTGTGAGGGTCAGAACAGCCAGGTGTCACCCGTGAGGGTCAGAGCAGTCAGGTGTCACCTGTGAGAGTCAGAACAGCCAGGTGTCACCTGTGAGGGTCAGAGCAGCAGCCAGTGTCACCCGTGAGGGTCAGAACAGCCAGGTGTCACCCGTGAGGGTCAGAGCAGCCAGGTGTCACCCGTGAGGGTCAGAGCAGCAGCCAGTGTCACCCGTGAGGGGCAGAACAGCCAGGTGTCACCCGTGAGGGTCAGAGCAGTCAGGTGTCACCTGTGAGGGTCAGAACAGCCAGGTGTCACCTGTGAGAGTCAGAACAGCCAGGTGTCACCCGTGAGGGTCAGAACAGCCAGGTGTCACCCGTGAGGGTCAGAACAGCCAGGTGTCACCTGTGAGGGTCAGAGCTGTCAGGTGTCACCTGTGAGGGTCAGAACAGCCAGGTGTCACCCGTGAGGGTCAGAGCAGTCAGGTGTCACCTGTGAGAGTCAGAACAGCCAGGTGTCACCTGTGAGAGTCAGAACAGCCAGGTGTCACCCGTGAGGGTCAGAACAGCCAGGTGTCACCCGTGAGGGTCAGAGCAGCCAGGTGTCACCCGTGAGGGTCAGAGCAGCAGCCAGTGTCACCCGTGAGGGTCAGAGCAGCCAGGTGTCACCCGTGAGGGTCAGAGCAGTCAGGTGTCACTCGTGAGGGGCAGAACAGCAGCAACCTGTGTCACCCATGATTGTCAGAGCAGCAGGAACCTGTGTCAGCCGTGAGGGTCCGAGCAGCAGCCAGGTCACCCGTGAGGGTCAGAGCAGCCGCCAGGCGTCACCCGTGAGCTTGGGCACCAGATGTACATGCTGCTACTTCAAGGGTTCTGAGCCCTTTTATTCCTTACTGTATTCCAGACTCCTTCCCAGTTTCAGGGCGCACTTTGGTAGGTGTTCAGGAAGTGTGTGCGGTGAGAGAGATGGGTGCTCTTCTTCCACTGTACAAGTGAGAACAGGCACCAAGAAGTGCCACACAGCTACACAGTCTGTGAATAGTAGAGCCAGGATTTTAAGAAAATATGAGAAAATGTATTTTATGATGGGGGATAAAAGGACTTAAGTTTTTTTTTTTTTTTTATTATTATTTGGTGTATTTACTGGGGAGGCAGAAAAACACAGAGAGCTGCCATCCACTGTTTCACTCCCCAGTGCCTGAAACCTCTAGGGCTGGGCCAGGCTGAACTTGGGAGCCAGGAGCTCAGTCCCTTTCTCCCACGTGAGTGGCAGGGACCAAGCTCTTGAGTCATCACTGCTGCCTCCCAGGCTGTGCGTTAGCAGGAAGCTGACTCCAGACGCTGCAATACAGGATGTGGGTGACCTTCCAAATGGGGGCTTAGCCACCAAACCAAATGCCCACCCCAAAAGAAGTCCTCTAAAGCATAGTGTGTAAGCTCCCTACGAAGGAAACAATTGATAGATTTTATTTCAAGGTTGAAAGGAAGTATCAGATTGTGTAGTGATCGTTAATATAATTTTGAAATAGTGTTGATTCTTAATATACAAAGGATACTTATGGATCAACAGAAAAGGTAAATGAATCAGTAAAAAATGGACAAATACAGTGAGCAAACAGTTCACAAAAGAAGAAATAAAAATAAACTATATTAAGGCATATGTTTACATAATCTCTTTATAAGAAATAAAAAATGCAGGGGCTGGCATTGTGGTATAGTAGGTAGGCTGCCACCTGCGATGCCAGCATTCCATATGGGTGCCAGTTCCTGGCTGCTTCACTCTGATCCAGCTCCCTGCTAATGTGCTTGGGAAAGCAGTGAGGGTGCCCCAAGTTCTTGAGCCCCTGCACCTATGTAGGTGAGCCGGAGGGAGCTCCTGGCTCCTGGCTTTGGTCTGGCCCAGCCCTGGCTGTTGGGGACATTTGGGAAGTGAACCAGCAGTTAGAAGATCTTCCCTCTCTGCCTCTCCCTCTCTCTCTCTCTAACTGCCTTTCAAATAAATAAAAATAAATTTTAAAAATTTAAAAAGTGTAAATATAAGTAGTGCAATGCTATTTTAGGTAGAGACTGACAAAATACAGTATTGGTTGAGATCTGAGGGAGCCAGTATGTTCTCATATAGAGGGTGCAAGGACAGAAGTTGATGCATCTCATTAGAAGTTAATATAGCGGAATATTCCAAAAATGGAAAGTGAGGTTCCTCTTTGATTCTGGGTTTTAGCTGCTCTTAGTGGACAATCACACAGTTTTATCTGCGTGTTTTTGTAAATACTGCAGTGTTCTTTAGAATGAAACTTTTGGTACAGCTGAAATTTCTCAGTGAGGAGTCCGTTAAATTCGGATATATCTGTAGAGTGGATTTCCGTGCAGCCACTCAGCGGGTGATGCGGAGTGGGGTTGGCAGACTGTGCCTCTCAGGCCGACTCCGCCCACCGCCTGGGTTTGTTACCACAGTTGCTGGAACTCAGCCACACGCGTTAATTTGTGTGCTGTCTATACGTAAGTGAACTTACGGGGTGGTCACTGCTGGCCATGCTGTGGTGACAGAGGAGGCTGTGACCCGTGACCTGGCCCTGCACAACGCGCTGAAGTCCGCCTGCATCCATGGGCACGGGACACTCCCTGGAACATAGCGTGATTCCTGTTAGGTACACTTCTGTGGTGACGAGGGGCAAACACACGTTAAGGAAGATATTTTTAGGGGCGATGTCTTCAATTATGTTCACTGGAGCATGCGGGGTTACCTGTGAGGGGTGAGATTTTAGGCGACTTTTGCTTAGCCTCTTTATGTTTGTTATATAATTCCTAAGTTTCTAACAATCTATGACATTACTACATTTTGCATTGAAAAGTAAATGGCCAATATTTGCGTAAACAAAATGGATGAATGGCTGATATATTTAACTGTATAGATTCTTATCATTGTTTGTCAAATAAACAGAGAATTGGGACCCATATCTCACAAGAGGGAAAAGGACTACTCAGTAGACATGGGGAAACCGTCAGGGCATTGCAAAGAGTGCAAAATGAATGGTCTTCTTTTTAAATTAGCAGTTCTGAAACCCTTCTGGTGTTGCCAGTGATGTGATTAAAGATAATACTACCCTATTTTTTTATCGTGTGAATTTCCTGGATATTTTCTGTCTCATTAGTAAATGAAATATCTGTTGTATGCTTTGGGAGAGGAAATACGTGTTTCTCATTGGCAGTTTGCGAGTGCTTTGGCTCTGAGACGATCCTGCTGTTTGTGCTTCCAGGATCCTGTATTGCACGCTGGTCATCCCCATGCACTACCTCAAGCCTTTCTTCTCCTACGTCTTCCTCAACCTGCAGCTCGTGCTCCTGCAGGGCCTTCACCTCTACTGGGGCTACTTCATCCTGAAGATGCTCAGGAGATGCATATTCACGAAGGTGAGGCCCGCCCGCCACCGCCCTGCACGCGCAGAGTGAGACGCAGGCCGTGTGGGGCTCTCCTGCATCCTCGTTCTCACCAGGAAGCATCCTCCCCCGATGATGGCACAGTGAGGCAGTGCGAGGTTCTGGTGTGGAGTCTGGTTTTCCACGGTGCTTCCACAACAGACACGTGTAGGATGCAGGCGCGGACTTGGGGGAACAGCCCACCCTGTGGGCGGTTGTCAGGGGTGCTCACTGACTGGCAGTTAACAGGCAGATCGCGGACCACGCCCGTGCCAGACAGAGGTTCTGCAGGCTTGCGACAGAGAAGTGATTGAGGAGAAAGTGGCCCGGGGGGTGTGGAAGGCTTTGTGGAGCAGTAGCGCTTGTGTTCGGCCTTTAAGGCAAGTTTCAACATCAGGTGCCTCTCCTTGTTTCCTTGAAGCCGTGTACCTCTCCAGGGGAGGGGCGTGCGGGCCCGCTGTCAGTGCTGCCGCTGTGTGTGACACGGCGCCACTTCTCCTGGGGTGGTGACCCGGCTGTGGCAGGTGTTCTGCTAAGTAGTCTGACCAGCTCTGATTAATTCATTTTCCACTGTAGCAAGTGTGTCTCAAAGATCGCTGAAGAGCTGGCAGATTAAATGGGTGTTGTGAGGCTGACCTCTGGGTTCCCGCTTGGCTCCTCGATCCAGAAATCCGGCTGCATCTGGATTGATTTTAAAGGAGACCAAATTCTGACCTTTCTCTTTTAAACTGAAGTGCTGATGTGAGCTTGCTATATTGAGAGTTGACTCTCTCCCTTAAAGTTGGAGTACCAAGAAGAAGGCTTTCATTAAATCAGGTTCTAGTTCATAGAAATTCAAACTAGTGTTTTCTATCATCTCTGAAAAAGTTATTTTACATCCAAATGACTGATAAGAGGTGAAGTCACTGAGCTGAGGAGGTTGAGCCGCTGGACAGTTCCCACATCCTCAGCTGGCAGGAGGGCGGGGCCCTGGTGCGCCTGGCGCCTGGCGCTGCAGGGGCTCAGGGCTTCCTGGGGATCCTGGCCCTGGGGGAAGCTGTTCCTTCCTCCTCGGTGAGTGACAGTAATGACAGGCCTGGACGTGACCCAAGGCGAGGGCTGCCTGGAAAATAGGAGGCACCCGTGCTGCCTTCAGTGGGATTTTCCAATTTCTGATCTCTCAGGAGTCACGCCAGGCCTGATTAGGAGCTCAGCAGCTCAGAAAGCTTGGACAGGAAGCCCCGGCCTCTCACGCTGTCCTCGGGAAAAGCTGTTTCCAATTGCAGCTGCTGTGACGTCAGTCAGCTCGCATGTGCACTCTCTTTTCCACAGCAGTGGCAAAACTGGCTGTGAAATCGGCTCATTCCTCCAAAGCCATAAAGCTGCCTTTGCAAGGGTGGCGTGGAAGGCAGAGTTGAATTGCAAAGGAGAGCAGAGGGACAGAGGCAGGGGCTGCATTCTTCGAGAACAAGTTACAAATCAGCTCTCAATCTCTGCAAGACATGTGACGCTCACTGCGACCCCGGTTGTCACTGAGGTGACCAGCTCTTGAGTACTGTCTGAAACATGGAGCGGAACAAGGTCACAGGCTCAGTCTTACGAGGCTGGGATTTTGTGCCTTCAGTTCCTTACCTGCGCAGCACCTCAGTAAGTCACTGCGTATGCAAATGAATAAGTAAGATGGGTAAGCACTGCTCAGGGCGGGAATCACGAAACAGGTGATTCATCAGTGTTGGTCTCCATGAGTTTGCGTGGCAGATTGAAAAGAAATATTTCTTAAAAATGGCATTTTTTGTAATAGCCACATCTTAACTTTCCCTTAAAAAATTAGGGTCATTGCATACATATGATAAATGAGGACCTCCTCCCACTGCTTTGTTCTTGAAGTCCTTACAGTAAAACACCACCATAACTTTAGGACGCTGACAAATACCGACTTGACTTAGCAGGCGTCTGCTGCCTGAGAACACAACTCAGCACGGAAGCGTATCTGATTTCTATAAAATGGGTGACTTCATGATGAACCGGGAGCCCCCACAGCACAGCAGAGCCATGCACGACAGGCAGACGCGTTCGTCTTTCTTGTTCTCTGTAAACCTGAGACGTACGTGTCAAGCGGAAATTAGAAGGAACAAGGGGTGCTTTTGTTTAATATTACTTGAGAGCACTTGACTGTACGTAAGCTTTTCTGTCCTCCTTTACAAATACACGCTGGGTCCTGGCCAGCTCAAGCATGTGGCCGTGACACCTCACACTGGTGACCAGCCAGGACGTGCCCGGGGAGCTGCCGCCTGGAGCCGGCCCAGCCATCCGTAGCTCAACAGGCAGCATCTTTGAGCTTGTCAGAGGACACTTGACACACACTGCCTGTTTTAGTTAAAGAGAGGAACACGAGGAGACTGAGGCCTGCCCGAGTCCGCACAGTAAGTTCATGGGAAAGCCAAGAGAAGTGCGAGTCTCTTCACTTTCACTGCATTGCCTTTCTATTATTCTTTAGCTGACTTAAAGGCAGAAAAAATGAATTTAAAACAGTAGTATGAAGGGAAAGACAGTATAGACACATAGAAAAATCAAGCTAACAGATTGAAATGCAGCATAAGCCTTTACTTTGTGGATTTTTAAAAAGCATAAGAAGATATTTGGCTAATGTTTAGTGAATCTCAGATAGCTTCCCAGAGCAGCAGCTGGTAGTGAGAGTGTGGACTCAGACCTTAGCTTCCCCACGTGCTGGCTGTGACCTTGGGAATGTGACCTCTGTCACCTCAGTGCCCTCATGTGTAGAACGGGGTTGCCCTCGGGCCAGTGCGGGGCACATGGGGAGCCCGTGATAAGCGTCGGCTCCTTGTTCATTGTCACCAGACTACATAAGCAGGTCTTTGTCCCAAGTCACCGAGAACCTGTGACGAGCTGCCCGGCAGGTGGCTTGCCGCCGAGCCTCTTCCGGTCGCTCAGAGAGGTGGCGGCAGCTGTGCGGACTCAGAGTCCCCACAGTCCTTTCTGCTGCTTCCTCGCCTCACAGATGTGAGCGCACGGGGCGGAGACACAAACCTGAAACAGCATTTTGTCGGGAGGGGACGCGGGGCTAGATGCTGCCCTTGACCAAACAAGACTTCAGAAAAACAGCACAGAGAGTGACGCCTGAGATGCAGTATTTTTACAGCGCTGTCAGTTGCTATGTGTCTTTCTGAATTTTACCCAAGAAACAGCAGTGGGTTGTGAACTTGTGATGAGGAGAACTGTATTAAGTTGCTTGGCCGAGCAGATGTGGTACTTGAACATCCTTCCACCCTGAACATTCGCTGGAATGGAGTTCCCACGGAGCTTTAGAACTGGAAGGGGCCTCTGTGGGCCCTGTGACCCTGCTGCTGGGGGGCAGTTGACTGAGCTCTGCCTGCGAGTCTCAAGGCACTGTGCACGCAGCTCTCCGATGGGCGCTCACGCCCACAAAGCCTGAGGCTCCAGGGCCCCGCTGCTCTGCATCGCTCTCATGGGTCCCCCGGGTTTGTGTCTGTGAACGTGCATCTTCAAGACAGGCAACGTGGGCTTGTGCACATCCTGGCTGTGTTTCCGGCGTGCCCACTGTGGCTTGTGCTCCGTGCTCACGCATTTCACGATTGCGTCTTTGACTTTGTCCAGTTCTCTTTGTTCTCATTGTTTGGTGAGGAATTGATGGGTTCATCCCAGCTCTTCACAGAGGGCATGATGAAAAAACTTGTGCGTGGTGTCACCATTAGGGACTGTCTGGCTTGAAGTGATCAGAAGCCCAAGTGTTTATGAACCTGAAAGGGTGGAGTTGTTTAGAGAACAGAGTTGAATAGGCAGCCATCTGGTGGCTCCAGGGTAATAAAAGCAAGGAAGTGTGTTAGAGGAGGCAGGGCCCCATGTCGTCCCTATCTCTCCCACCCCCAGAGAAGACCTGTTGCTTTGTTGTTGGCCAGGAGGCCTCTGCGCTAGGCGCACGGCACAACAGAGGCACAGAGATGAGTGCCATGAAGCAGAGCCATGTGTTCACCCCTCGAGGTGGGAGCAGCGCAGAGCTGAAAGGAAGGGTCCGTCTGCGGGGGAACCCGGGGTCTGGGGGAGTTGGGATGGCAGCCCGTGCAGTGACTGGTGGTCAGGGGCCTTTTCTCTGCCCCATCGTGACTTCTTCTCCCAGGGTGTCTGGCATCTCTTTGTAAGCTATTTGGAAGTTTCCCATTGTGGTTTTCCAAAATGATTCCTCTTTCTCTTGGGACAGTCATCATGCTAGTCACCTTCCAATGCCACTGCACCTCTCGCTGCTGCTGGCGGCGCCCAGGTGCCCTTCCACATCTTTTTTTCCCAAGGTTTTATTTATTTATTTGAAAGAGTCACAGAGAAAGGAGCAGGGAGAGAGACAAAGAGAAAGAGAGACAGAGACAGACACAAATCTTCCACCTACTGGTTCACTCCCTAAGTGGCCACTGTCGCTCCCCCTCTTCATGGAGGAACGACACTAAATCCTGCCTAGGCTTCATATCCGAGTCACGGCACCATTATGTCGCTCCCCGTCTTCGTGGAGGAACAACACAGGACCCTGCGCTGTTCTTTCGTCTGCTCGGCCCTCCCCGGGTTTGCTGCTGGTTCTTCCCGGGTTGGCTGCTGGTCCTTGCCGGGTTGGCTGCTGGTCCTTCCCGGGTTGGCTACCATCCCTTCCACCTCCGTGGAAGGGCGGTTCCCCCTGCCACATTCCCCACTTCCGCGGGGGAGCGGCACACCGCTGGCTGGCTCTCTCGGGGGCTGCACAGGTGTTCCCCTTAGATGTTCCTCTTAGATGTTCCTGGTGCATGCCGTCTCTCTCCTCCTTTATAGTCCTCCTCCGCCAATCCTAACTCGGCTGCCCACACGCCGAGTACACTGCTCTCCTCCAATCAGGAGCAAGTCCTACAGTTTATTGGCTGAACTGGAGGCAGCTGTGTAGAAGCTGTTTTCTTCTCTCCCAGCGCCATATTGTGGGAGAGCAGATGCATAGAATAAGTCTTAATTCCAGTAACTTAGTCTAGTCCGAGTTGCTCCCAGTTGCTCCCCACAGCCACAATAGCCAGGACTGGGCCAGGCTAGAGCCAGGAGCTTCCTCTGGGTCTCTCATATGGGTGGCAGGGACCTAAGCACTTGGGCCATCTTCTGCTGCTTTCCCAGGTGCATTAGCAGGGAGCTGGATTGGAAGTGGGGCAGCTGGGATTCAAACTAGCACCCATATAGGATGCTGGCCTCACTGGCAGCGTCTTTATCCCCTGTGCTACAATGCTGTCCCCTGCCCCCTTCATCTCTTAATTCCAGGCAAACTGACCTCTAATGGGAACAGATTAGGTTAAGTTTTTTACAAAGTAAAGCAGTGTTTCTTTCAGTTTCCCTAGCTCCATCATCTGCTCTTTGAAAGTAGGAAGCTGCTGGATGCCAGGGCAGGGCGACTGTTCAGCTGCCAGGTGCCTGTTAAAAATTTAGGGAAGCCTCACTTCCCTGCGAATGCCCAAGGATGGTTTACGCGTGATCTTTCCTACCTGCTTCACCAGACACGCGCTCCACCGTGCGTGCTCTGAAATTTCCTGTTTAGCATGTTTTTAAACAAGTTTTCAGAATACTAGTTCTTTGGAGGTGCTGGTCTGCTGGGAGCATTTGCCCACCAGGAAGTCAGAGAAGCAGTTGTCACGGGAGGGAACAGGAAGTAGCCGAAGCAGCCGGCACAGGAAGGGAGCGCTCGGTGCGCGCATCTCACGGCCACCTGGGCGCACGCAGACCCACTCACTTCCTGTCTTCCCAGTGGTGGCTGGGATCCCCGCTGCCCCAGCCGAAGTTAGAAAAGAGCACGAGGGACAGGGAAGATCCAAGTAAAAGGAGACCCGAGAAGCTCGGACATCTCTCGTACCCATGGTTTTAAAGATCATTTCACAAAGTCGGAGGGTTTTCTCTTTAAATAAAATCCTGAAAGGATCAGGCTGTCACTTGACTAGTAAAGGAAACACGCACACACACACACAGCCCAGTGCACACACATACACCCCAGCACAATACACACACAGCCCAGCGCACACACACACACAACCCAGTGCACACACACACACATCCCAGCACACACACATACAGCCCAGCACACACACAGCCCAGCATACACACACAGCCCAGCACACACACACATACAGCCCAGTACACACACACACACACCAGCACAATACACACACAGCCCAGCGCACACACATACACCCCAGCACACACACACACACGCACAGCCTGGCGCACACACATACACCCCAGCACACACACACACGCACAGCCTGGCGCACACACATACATGACTCAGCATACACACACAGGCCAGCGCACACACACACCCCAGCACACACACACACAGCCCAGTGCACACACATACACCCCAGCACAATACACACACAGCCCAGCGCACACACACACACAACCCAGTGCACACACACACACATCCCAGCACACACACATACAGCCCAGCACACACACAGCCCAGCATATACACACAGCCCAGCACACACACACATACAGCCCAGTACACACACACACACACCAGCACAATACACACACAGCCCAGCGCACACACATACACCCCAGCACACACACACACACGCACAGCCTGGCGCACACACATACACCCCAGCACACACACACACACGCACAGCCTGGCGCACACACATACACGACTCAGCATACACACACAGGCCAGCGCACACACACACCCCAGCATACACACACAGCCCAGCGCACACACATACAGCCCAGTGTACACACACACAACCCAGTGCACACACACAACCCAGCACACACACACACCCCAGCACACACACACACACAGCCTGGCGCACACACACACAGCCCAGCATACACACACAGTCCAGCGCACACACACACATCCCAGCATACACACATACAGCCCAGTGCACACACACACAACCCAGTGTACACACACACAACCCAGCGCACACACACAACCCAGCACACACACACACCCCAGCACACACACACACACAGCCTGGCGCACACACACACAGCCCAGCATACACACACAGTCCAGTGCACACACACACATCCCAGCATACACACATACAGCCCAGTGCACACACACACACCCCAGCGCACACACACACCCCAGCACACGCACACACACAGCCCAGCGCGCACACACACACACACCCCGGCACACACACACACAGCCTAGCACACACACATACACAACCCAGCATACACACACAGCCCAGCGCACACACACACCCCAGCACAATACACACACACATCCCAGCATTCATACACAGCCCAGCACACACACACACAGCCCAGCATACACACATACAGCCCAGCACACACACACACACAGCCCAGTGCACACACATACACCCCAGCACAATACACACACAGCCCAGCGCACACACACACAACCCAGTGCACACACACACAGCCCAGCACACACACATACACCCCTGCACACATACACACACAGCCCAGCGCACACACACACACAACCCAGTGCACATATGCACAGCCCAGCGCACACACATACAGCCCAGTGCACACACACATGCGCACACACACACAGCCTGGCGCACACACACAGCCCAGTGCACACACACACGCGCACACACACAGCCTGGCGCACACACAGGTGTCTTCACTGGGTCTGAGTTTGACAGGCACATGCATGACTTGTTCATAAATCTACACGTTCACACCGGAATGTGAAAGTTCTGTTAATGGGCTCTTAGGCCAGAGAGATTGGTGAAAACAGGTGTGGGGTGACCCCACGCTGGCCAGCGCTGTCCCTGGGATCCCCACTGTTTTCCATGGCTGCGCCCCTCCCCCGTACTCTCCACCCCTAGTATGCACATCTCAGGAAAGAGCTTTATGTCACACAAAGGAAACCTTATTCCTGGAAACTCATTCAGTTTGTGGACGTGGGTAAAAGAAACGAGTCTTTAACACATTCTCGTTCTGATTTATCATGTGGGCTTTAGCGCCTGAATGATTGACGATGCAGATGGCCTGGTCCGTGCTCTGTTTTGGGAACTCAGGACTCTCACAGGGGCTGTGTTCTTCTAATGGCGTCCTCTCACCACGTGGGTGGCTCAGGAAAACCCACGGAGGGCCCTGCCAGGCACGAACTCTTCACCTGACTCCGCAGCCCAAGCTCTGGCCTCACCTAAGCCTTGGCCTCTGAACTGTTCCAAGCAAGTGGTCTGCTTCTCTAGTATTTTCAGTGTGAACCAGGGAAAGCAGCCATGTGCTCGTGTGTGCATGCACAAGTGTGTACACCTGTGCTTGTGTGTGCCTCGCTGAGGGCACATGTGCTTGTGTGTGCACGGGAATATGCACCTGCACAAATGTGTGCGTTTGCACTTGTGTGTGCAAGCATGGATATGTGCTTTGTGTGCATGTGTGTGTGTGCACATGCATGAGTGTGCATAAGGAGGAGGATTGGGGGGAACTCTTGGCTTCTACACTTGTGAGGGAGAAAAGGGAGCTGGACAGGCAGAGAGAAGTTAACCTGCAAGGAAGGGAGGCAGCTCGAGGGAGCATGGTCCTCCTGCCCTTTAACCGGTCACTGGAATGGGCAAGGCAGCTACCTCCAGCCAAAAATAACACCCCAGAGAGGGCCCAGCACGGTGGGTGTCGGAGCCTGGGTGCCGAGGGGTTCCTGGTCGCCATGCACCTGTGTGGCTTCCAGCTGCACCTTCCCTGCCCCGCCCCTGAAGCTGGTTCCCTGGAAGACAGTTGTGCCTCCCTTGTAGGAATCCGCCAGGCTGTGGGCCAGCTCTACCTGAGCTGTGACGTCTTCAGGAAGCCATCAGTTTTCTTCTAGCTGTTTTCTCAGGAGGGTTACTAATCACCCTCCCTGCCTTCCTTACAGGGTTGTGGCGGGGGTGAACTGCTGGAAGGGAAATGACTGTCACTCCTCAGTGTGCAGAAAACAGGGGTGGTGGTACAGCCGTGGAACCACGTGTCCCACGCGTCCCAAGCCAGCCCACTTGCTGTGGCTCCCTTCCCCCTCTAACCCTCCTCTCCCCCACCCCCAGACACCAGTTTCCTTCAGGTTACATGTCCTTTTAGTTTTTAAATTTATTTTTCAATTTTAGGTTACCATTTAATGAAGATCATGCAACTTTTCAACACCTGTACATAGCTTAGACCAACCATCCCAGGCCCACAGGCTTTCCTCTTCTTGACTTGCCACTGTGCCTGGAGCCTACCACCTCCTCTGCTCCAGTTACGCAGAACACTGCACGTCGCCAAGGGCCACGCTCACCCCCCTGTGCTGCCTGTCACTCTGCTGGCGTGTGGTGCCTGTTATCCCCCAGCCTTCCTAGTGATCACTATTTTAAATTCGGATTGAACATGCATTCTATTTTTATTATTATTAGCTCCCATACATGAGAGAAAAACCATGGTATTTATCTTTCTGTGTCTGGTTTATTTCATTTAACATAATAAACTCCAGTGTCATCCACTTAGCTGCAAATGTCAGGATTTCATTCTTCATGGTGGAATAATACTCCATTGTGTCTATAGACCACATTTTGTTTATCCATGCACCTGTTTCTTTGTAAGATTTATTTATTTGAAAGGCAAAGCAACAAAGAAGGAGAGACAGAGAGAGAGAGAGACAGAGCTCTTCTGTCTGCTGGTTCATTCTCCAAATGCCTGCAGTAGCCAGATCTGGGCCAGGCCCAATCCAGGAGCCAGGAACTCCATCCTGGTGTCCCACATGGGTCGCAGGGGCCCAAGTACTTGGTCCATCATCTTCTGCCTTCCAAGCCTCATTAGCTGAGACTCAAACCAGCACTGCAATAATGGGATGCCAGGATCCCACGCAGCAGCCTAAGCCACTGTGTGGCATTGCCAACCTGTCATTCGTCTGCTGATGGACACCCGGGTTGATTCCATGTTTTGGCTGCTGTGAGTGGTGCCCCAGTGAGTGTGGAGGTGCAGGTATTTCCCCCACATGCTCCCCTCGCTGCCTGCAGACACACGCTCAGAACGGGGAGAGCTGGGGCGTGTGGGAGATCCATTCTTCGTTTTCTGAGGGACCCGCCTGCTTTTCGCCATAGCAGCTGCACTAATTTCTCTCCCCAGAAAGGGTGTAGCAGGGTTCCCTTTTCTCCACACCCTCTCCAGCATTTGTTACGTGGTGCCTTTTTGCTAATAGCCATCCCAACTGGGGGAGGCGATTCCTCTCGTGGTTTTGAGGTGCGTTTCCCTGGCGGCCAGTGGGGTTGAGCATTGTTTCCATGTAGTTTTTGCCACATGTGTTCTGGGAAAAGTCTCATCAGGTCCTTTGCCCACTTCTTTACTAGATTGTTTGCTTTCTGGGGCTGCGTTCCTGGGTTCTGCACGTGTTTCAGCCGTGACTCCTTGGTCAGGTCCTGTCGTCTGGCTCTGTTGCTGGTTGTTGCCTCTGCTGTGCAGGGCTTCTTAGCACCCTGCACGTCCTTCTGTCAAGTGCGGGGGTGGGTGAAAGGAGTTCCTGAGCCCCAGCATCCCCCACGGCAGGGAAGCACTGTGGGGTGGTGTCAGCCGAGCCAGCCTGCTCGGCGGGGCTCTGGGCAGTGTGTGTGGTGGAGGAGCTGCAGAAGCCGTGTCCTGGGAAGGGGGCGCTGTCAGGGTGGCCGTGTCCTGGGAAGGGGCGCTGTCAGGGTGGCCGTGTCCTGGGAAGGGGGCGCTGTCAGGGTGGCCGTGTCCTGGTCTGTCAGGGTGGCCGTGTCCTGGGAAGGGGGCGCTGTCAGGGTGGCCGTGTCCTGGTCTGTCAGGGTGGCCATGTCCTGGTCTGTCAGGATGGCTGTGTCCTGGGAAGGGGGTACTGTCAGGGTGGCCGTGTCCTGGTCTGTCAGGGTGGCCGTGTCCTGGGAAGGGGGCGCTGTCAGGGTGGCCGTGTCCTGATCTGTCAGGGTGGCCGTGTCCTGGGAAGGGGGCGCTGTCAGGGTGGCCCCACTGAGGCTCAGGAGGACATCGGGAAGATGGGGTGCACCTGCCTGAGCTCGCGGCCCCAAGCTCCCCGCAGACCCCAGCAGTCAGGCTCGGCCTCCCGTGGGAGACTCCCTCTCAGCCTCAGCAGGCCGCATCCAGCCCCAGGCGTCACAGCAGTGGCGCCACTGACATTTGGGAGTGGAGAATTCTTTGTTGTTGTGAGGGCCGTCCTGTGTGCTGCAGGCTGTTAGCAGCTTCCCTGGCCTCTACCCGGGAGATGCTAGCAGCACCCCATGCTGCGTCTGACAACCACGCTGGGCTCCAGTTGTCACATGTCCACTGTGGGGGGAAGGGGCGACCTGCCGTGGATGGGACCAGGCCCGCACAGACGCCGCACAGACGCCCCTTCCCGTCTCTGGGGAGGTGAGGCAGCTCCGCCACACACAGAAATGGCATCATTTCTGCATGTTCAAAGGCCTCATTTTTATTGTATCCTTCAGGCAGAGGCGGGGGGCAGGGGATCCTCCAATTGCTGGTTCACTCCCCAAATGGCCACAACAGCCAGAACTGAGCTGTTCCAGAGCCAGGAGCCAGGAGCTTCCTCTGGGTCTCCTATGCAGGTTCAGGGGCCCAAGAACTTGGGCCATCTTCTACTGCTTTCCCAGGCTATTAGCAGGAAGCTGGATCAAAAGAGAAGCAGCCACTGGGACTCAACCTGCGCCCATATGCGATGTGCTGCATGCAGAGGCCTTGCCCAAGGTGCTGCAGCGCCGGCCCCTAGATCTGTCTCTCTTCATTAAATGTTCTCCTGGCCATGTGTCTTTTTTCCAGCCCCTTTTCAAATTTTGTGGTTTTTGATTAGATACCATGTATATTGGATTTTATACTGTTGGATGCTGGATTTTGTTATATTCCTTCAAATAGTATTGGATTTTGTATATAGTTAAGCTACCTGTGATTAGTTTGATCTTTTAAGCCTTGCATTTAAGTCTTTTTAGGATGAGAGCAGAATGTCATTTAGTTATGGCTGCCCTAATGTATGCCATGTACGGAGCCGCCTCTTCACTCTGGCTGGTGAGAGGGGAAATTGCCGACCCAGTGTGTGTGCCAGGGTTGTCCTGCTAATGCCTCTCTGGTGATTCTTCCCCTGGGCTCAGATGATCTGCTCATGCATGTGCACGGTCCATACCCGGCCAAGAGACTGCAGGGGACCCCTCAGTCCCCTCTGCAGCGTGCGCTGGTGCTGCCAGAGCTCCCTCCCGCCGCCGTTCCTGCCCCCACACTAACTGCCCTGTCTTTGAGGGACTCCAACGGCAGTTTCCTCAGCGCAGTGGCACACTGGGACCTGTTCGGGTTGGTCGCTGTGTCTCAGCCTAGAAACGGCACCGAGGCAGGAGACTGAGGGAGGCGGGGGTGGGGCTCGCCTCTTCCCTTCCTGGTCCTGGCAGTCGGCAGTCACAGTCCAGGCGTTTGCCACCGTTGCTCCTAAGCTGTGCCCTGGAGTCGTTTTCCACCCATCTGCTCACTTTCCTGCCCCATGCGAGCCCGATTCTTTAAGTGTCGTCCCTAGCACTGAGCAGAGGTTTCGAGAGATGGCTTCATTAATGAAAAATCAAGCGTGTCTGCTCGGCCTGTCTGTGTTGCGCGGCAGCTGGTCCCTAACTGTCGCTGGTGCCGGCTGAGCTTGGAGCTGTAAGATCTCTGGCTCTTCTCCCGTGCTGTTGTCCGGCCCCATTCCGGGAGCGGGGAAGTGGCTGGTGGTGCTCAGGACTGGCTCTTGTTGGAAGTCACAGTCCTCCTTTTTAAACTGCCTTTTGCTTGATCCGGTTACCATTTGAGTCTTTTGTTTGGGAAAGAATGGCATTTGGTGACAGGTGCTTAAATGTTTCTTTTGTTTAAAAGGCCTATTAAAGGAATTCAGGGCTATTTTATTTAAACTGTTTCATAAAAATGCCATTATTATTTTGCCTAATACATGTTTGAACCAGAAACTCAGCCTTTTACTTTAGGCCTTCCTGTTACGTGCTGGTTATGTCGATCTCAGCCCATGCGAATGGCCTGTGGAGCTTGAACAGAAAATACTCTGGCCTGGCCCCAAGTCAGACCAATTAAATCAAAATCCGCGGGGGAGGACCCAGACGTTGGAATTTTTGGCAGCCTTCCCCCCCCCCCCCCATAAGTGATTTCAATTTGCATCCTGGGTTGAGAGCCACAAGATTAAGCAGAACAAACAGGCTGTGTCCTCTCCACCACCGGGCAGGGGCCACGGCGGTCCCTCAGCTGGCGAGGGTTTGCCTGCCAAGCAGCCCAAGTGGCTGGTGAACCTCGTGGACGGGACCTCAGCAGACACTCCCGTCTTGTACACGGTGACAGGAGTAGCAGACTTGTATGTCGCATAGGTGTTCTGGGCACACGCACACACACACACACGCACACGCACACAGCCTTATAAATGAAAATTCAGACTTTGAAATCAGCACATTGGAATTCTTTCCTTGCAGAGAAACAGAATTCCTTAAATAGTACATTTCCCTGGAAAATTAAAAACATGATTTATTTCACAAAATGACTTACTAATTATTTTCAAAGAATCTTTTATTGTATGGAGTGAGACATACGTGTAATTTTACACATACGTGTACTGCTTTTCTGGCCTGAAAATTCGCTCATGAAATATGGAGACTAAGGAAGGGCAGAGCACTGAGGTCGTGGAATTTCAGGACCTGAAAGAGCCTTAGGTGACCCCTTGCTTTCCCTTTCTTCTTCCAGCAGAGAGCGGCTGTCCGTGGCAGGTTTGGGGGCAGCAAGCATTCTTGCTAACAGGCTGAGCTCTGACCATGGGCCAAGGTACCCCTAGACACGGGGAAATGGCCGAGTGAGAAGTCAAGAGCCTCAGGTGGTGACCTGCATGCTAAAGTGTGCAGGGCATCCTGTTGCAGATTGCTGAGAGGAAAGGCCTGGGTGCAGCCAGCCCTCCCTCCCGGGAGCCAACTCAAATGCAAGGCCGCTCCCCTGGAGGGGTGGGGGAGGAGCAGTCTTTGTTCTTTCTGTGACCTTGTCGACTTGGGTACTCAGAGCTGATACAGCACAAAGGGATGCGATTTGCTAGGAGTTTAGAAAGTTGAGTGCTTCGAGTGTACTTTTTCCCCATACAGTTAAAGCTAAAAGTTTGCTTTCAAAACAACATAAAATGCTTATTATATTGCTCTTTGTTGCATTGCCAGTGGTGGATTTAGACGTGGAGTCATTCAGAAAGCAGGGGGACATTATGAGTCATTCACAGCCTCCTGGGCTTTCCACGGGGCTGCGCACCCGCAGACTCAGGGCACCGACTTCAGTTACAACATCTCAACACCCCGGGCTGGGGGTTTATGGGGCCACTGGCGCAGCTGTCCTCCCCGAGGGTCCGTGGAGGTGCTGTGGGCAGACTGCGCACTGACTTGAAATGCGCATTGTGTTTTATCTTTGCCAAGGTTTATTTTGTTTGGTTATCCCTGCAGTCATGTTGGGGACATACAGAGCAGGGCCAAGTCCTTACCTTTGTGAACAGGCGAATGCTGTGTAATTGATAAAGATACACACGTAGTGATGCATTGCTTCACATCGCGGTATGTGGAGCATCAGAGCCTGTGCTGCCCAAACGTGGATAGGGTAGGACAGGCACTCGGCGTGCCCGCTTGCTGCTGCCGGCATCACTTAGCATGCTGTCCCACAGCAGCCTTTCTTAATGACGACCCTAAATTAACAAAAAGTTTGGTATGGTAAAGACAGACCAGTGCCACAGTCCTTGGCTGTTATCAATGTCACATTCTCTCCATGGTCATGTGTGCTGAACTGGAGATCTGATTCCCCAGTCCCCCCCACCCCGCCCCGCCCAACACATGTGAGTAACGTGCTGAGCTCTGATGCCGTGACCCCTACGATGTCTCTAGGTGATGGGAATGTCTCCGCTCCAGTGTCGTCTTACGGGGCCACTGTTTTAGGTGCAGTCCGTTGCAGACTGAAACATTGCTAGGTGGTGCCGGGCTGCGTATGTTTCTTATTTTATTCCTTAGGGTTTGGCTCTTTGAGGGCAGAAACCTTGCACAGCGTCAATGCACGGGGACTCCAGAAATAGTTTGTGAGCCAGTGTGGGCTTGACAGGTGCTGCCAGCCCAGACCCTAGGTCCCGGCCGCAGAGATCTGACACAATTGGCCGCCGCTGAACGGGGTCTGGTGTCCTAGGCAGGGAACTGAAACAGGAAGGGAAGGCGGGAATCGAGGATGGTGTCTGGGCTGCCGTCAGGAGCAGCTGCATGGACGGCAGAATCATGTACTGAAATCAGACCAGGGCAGGAGTGGGGGGGAGGGCGGAGGCCGGAGTCTGATGCGACGGTGAGACGGCAGAGGGCAGACTGCCCAGCAGCTGTGCATTCGAGTTTGCAAGGGGGGAGAAGTCGTGTTGAGCTGGTATTTTATTCTTGCTGGGCTAGAGATCCGTTCATCGCTCACGCATCCCGAGTGCCTGCTGTGCGCGCATGAAGGCACCTGAGACGCCTTAGAGAGGAGAGGTGGTGTGGCCCTGTGTGCTCCAGCTCTTCCCGTCTCCCCTCTCCCTCTGCAGGGACCACTGCCCTCCTGAAGCTGGTACCCTCCCACCCATGCCTCTGTGTTTATATGTTTGTTTGAAGAGTTATTGATTGATTTTGAAACCTAGAGGGAGATCATCTATCCACTGGTTCATTCCCCAAGTAGCCACAACAGCCAGGGCGGGGCCAGGCTGACGCCAGGAGCTTCATCCAGGTCTCCCATGTGGGTACAGGGGCCCCAGCACTTGGGTCATCTGCCACTGCTTTCCCTAGGTGCATAAGCAAGGAACTGGTTCAGAAGTGGAGCAGCCAGGACTGGAACTGGTGCCCATATGGGATGCTGGCATCACACGTGGCGGCTTGACCTGCTCCACCGCAGTGCTGGCCCCATGTTATGTTTATGCACAGACACAAACATGGGAGCATGTACATTGCTGACCTCCACCTACATGGCACGTGGGGTGCATGTGACTGCTCTGGTTTTCTCCCTTGCCCGACTGCTCAGGCTGAGCGTGGGTGTGGCCTTGCACACGGTTTTTCAGACCCAGCCTGTGAGGGTCTCTGCACAGTCTCACCAGCTTCGGGGACTGTCAGTGTTTTCAGTGTTTGCTAGTTTAGTGGACGTGGGATCTCATCTCAGCTGTTAGAGTTTGCGTTTTCCTGGTGAGTGAGCTGGAGCCTCAGTATTTCCTTCGTCACCTGTGTGGCCTCTCCTGGGAACTACCTCTTTGTATCCTTGCCCTGTTTTTCTATCGCAGTTTTTTTCCTCCCTTCTTAATGCTGCTTTGAGTTCTTTGGGTTCCTCAAGTGTCCTAGATACTAACATTTGAAACAAGCTTTAGCATTTCAATTTTAATGCAAAATTGCTGGGCTTAGTCGTCCGTTTTGCCATGGTTATGTCATAAAAGCTGCTTTATTTAAACTCTGAACTTCTGTTTCACAGTGGTTTTGCATCTCTTTGTCCAGTTGGGTTCTGGAACTTTCAGGCCAGTTAGAAACTAAAGCCAGGTTTCTGCAGGATGCAGAATGCAACAGTCAGGAGAAGGCTGTCATTTTAGCAGCATTAGTCCCCAAGCCCTTGTGTTGGCGTAATCACATCACTGTTTGGTGATCCCTGCAGTCTTCTGTGGTGTTTACTTGTTGTGGGGAAGCTGGGGAGTGTGAACGAAACGCGCAGCTCATCCCGGGCCACGCAGTGTGGGGCCTCGGGGCCACGGGGGCCGCTCGGCTGGCGGGCCCAGGCCTGAGCGCTGGCCTCACAGGGAGGTGGACGTGCTGGCTCACATGCCCCCAGAGGCCCTCTGGCCTGAAAACCTACTTTTCCCCTAAAAGCTCGGAGTGTTAGCTCAGTGAACAATGTCTTAAGGACTTATAAATAAATTACAAATTGTAATTTAATAATACTTTAAGCAAATTATATTTAAAACGTTAATCAAATTATGATTTAATTATAGATTCTACTTTGTTGCTTCATGATTTAAAATAGAGCATAGTCTGTATTGCATGGCTGAGCCACTGTGTGTCTGACTCTGGAATTCAGAGGTAGTGTCCTGTATACATAGACCAGTCACAACGGTGA
Organism: Oryctolagus cuniculus; assembly: GCF_051225735.1. Taxonomy (NCBI): domain Eukaryota; kingdom Metazoa; phylum Chordata; class Mammalia; order Lagomorpha; family Leporidae; genus Oryctolagus; species Oryctolagus cuniculus. Next base: position 9,801,159 of record NC_142878.1, on the reverse strand, counting down.
GGTCTGTTCTGTGAGTCAGGGAACCAAAATAAATCCACGTGAAGGTCCCATGGCTTTTTTTTTTTTTAATTTGAGTTACAGACAGAGAGAGGGAGGGAGGGAGAGAGAGAGAGAGAGAGGGCTTCCTTCTACTGGTTCATTCCCTAAATGGCTGCAACAGCTGGAGCTGCACTGATCCGAAGCCAGGAGCCAGGAGCTTCTTTCAGGTCTCCCATGTGGGTGCAGGGGCCCAAGGACTTGGGCCATCTTCTACTGCTTTCCCAGGCCATAGCAGAGAGCTGGATCGGAAGTGGAGCTGCCGGGACTCACACTGATGCCCATATTGGATGCCGGTGCTGCTGGCGGAGGTTTAGCCCTCTATGCCACAGCGTCGGCTCCTAAGGTTCTATTTTAAGCAACTTAGGTCCAAACTTCACAGACTTAAAAGACTGTAGGCCCCGTAAACAGCCAAAATAGTTTTGCAAAAGGAGAACAGGGGCCCCCGCTGTGTCATAGCAGGTAAAGCCGCCGCCTGCAGTGCCAGCATCCCAGGTGCGCACTGGTTCGAGTCCTGGACTTGGCAATGATGTTCGTGACTGTGACACCAAAGACACAGGCAACAATAGAAAAAATTGGTGAATTGAATTTAATGAGAAATAATAACTTGGGGGCAACCCACAGAATGAGGGAAAATGTTTGCAAATCCTGTACCCAGTAGTGACTAGTGGACAGAATACACTAAGGCCTCCTAAAACCCAACAGCAGCGAGAAGACCCAGACAGCCCAGTTCAAAAGTGGGTGAAGAGTGTGAGTGGATGTTTTTCCTAAGAAGACTCCCCTTGGCCATTAAGCACCCGTCCTGTGCTCAGCACCACTTATTGTCCGGGAATGGAAATCACCCCACAAGCATTAGCCCTTCCCAGTCCTTTCTCCTGGAGCCCGAGCAGAAGCTGAAGTCTGCCCTCATCTTTAGGAATCCTGTGGTTCCTGGGAGGAGTGGGGCTTCCATCTCTGTGCCTCTGCGCCAGGACACGCCCTCCCAAGGACAGGTTTGAACTTCAGCATGACTTTAATCAGGGGGAGTTCACTTCCAGGGTTTCTGTTTCCCCTGGCATACAGGGTGATCCCCTCACAGTGAGTGCCCTGAACGCAGGTTCCCCCTGTGCTGGCCAGGGACGGGGAGCGCCAAAGCTCCTGTTAGGACTGGGAACAAAGTCTCCACCAAGCTAGTAAGCTGCTCCTCCTAGCTTTACCACCCTCTTGTGTAACCAAAGGAGGTGCTGGGGGCAAAGAGACCAAATTCTACTCGTGCACTCCTAGCTGTGGCGTCAGCGATGCCTTTCACACCCTGCTCTGGAGAGCCTCGGCCGCGTGTGGGAAAGCTAGCTGGACACTGCCAGTTGCCGAAAGTTCCCTGCAGTTACCGGAGGAGCGCTGTGCCGGCCCGGCAGAGAACGCGCAGGCGTGCCCCGCACACTGCGGCGCTGGGGCCCAGTCCACTGTGCAGTGCAGCCGTGGTTCCGCATCCTCGGTCACGCGTGCATCTCCTTGGGCCTTTAGTGATCTGTTGAAAGGTTCAGGGCCGGCAGCCTGCACCTTGCTAAGTTCTAACAGCCTGGGGACCGCGCCCAGCACGGGGTGCTGGTGAGCCAAGAGCAGCAAACCAGAGGGAAGGGCTCGGCTGCCTGTGCAAGCAGTCCTGGCCGGCCGGGCGCGGACAGGCGGGTCCCGGAAGCCCCGCGTCTGCGTCCAGTTCTCGCTCCCCCTGGAGCCGACGCGACTCTGTTCTGACTTCCATTAGGTGCTCTAATGGCTGGATGGGATTGGCAGTTTGAAGTGTTTTTGCTGAGTATCGGTTGTGGTCTACATCTTTTCTTCAGCTTTTCTGATTCCAGATGATTAGAAAAGCCTCATTCTTCCAGCATTGCTCAGCCAGTGGTTTGCAAACTGTGGGTTGAAGCATTATTCAGAGGTTGCCAAATTGGCCTCGCAGATCTCAGCCATCGTCTTTGAGTGGAGTGGTGTGGGGCATGCCAGTGTTTGTCTCACCTGGGGAAAACCATCAACAAGGGAAAGTTTCCAGTGTTCCGCATGCAGACCCATCCTGAGGGCTCCAAGGGCAAGGTCAGCGTGGAGTGAGGATGTGCCGTGAGACAGTGGGTGCTGGGCTCAGGGAGAGGAGACAGAAAGACGCTTTCTTGTCAAAGCTGGCCTCAGAGCGCGCCGGGTCAGCCGCCTGCCCGTGCCCTGGCCCTCCGCGGGTGTGCAGCTGCCCACAGGGCACCGTAGCTCCGGAGCCCAGGGCCTGCGTTTTCCGCTGGCTGCCTCGCATGGCGTTGGCCTTGCGGGATTTACTGAACTCCTTTCTGGGGGGAGCAGTTCCAGTATCCTGTGGTTGTGAGGAGGGGTTTTTACTGTCCACACTAGCTGCTTAGTCTAGCCATGCCTTGGGTTCAGTAAGCCCCTTAAGTGTCATTGCCATTAACATTGTCTTGAAAATGACAGGAAATCCTATTATAAATTTATTATAAGATTGAATATAAAATGAGATTTGACTATTACTTGAATAACATGCAAATTCTTTATATTGTTTGCCTAACATGCAGCCCACCCTGTACATCCATCTCACACATGGGGCCCGTTCCAGCTGGAGTCGTGTCCTGGGCCAGGGTTCTTAATCTTGTCAGCCCCCATACCCCTTTGCCAGCCTGTGAGGGCATGTCTACATCATGTAGTTTGCCTGTAACCATCATTTCAAACAGTAATACAATGCCCCAGTGTCCTAAAATGGAAAAGGAGAAAGACAGCTCTGCTAAAATGTGCATTTCCTGGGTAACACGTGTGCGTGATTACGCTGAACAGCCCGATGAGGGGCACCAGTGTTTGTGCTCTTGTGTGTGTAGACTCACCATGGAGCTGTGAAGTTCCAAGCAAAACGAGGTCGCCTTCCCTTCACCCTGTATGCAGCTGTCTTCCTGGGGAACCCCGAATCCAAGCATCCCTTGGTCTGTGAGGGGCGGGCTCCAGGACTCCACAGGGCATCAGGATCTGTGGACGCCGCAGTCCCTCCTGTCAGGTGGCGAGGTGTTTGCGTAGAGGCTGCACTTGGCCTCTGTGGGCTTGAAACCGTCTCCAGGTTACTTGCGATACTGGATACCTGTGACAACAGTACAAATTGTTTAGGAGGTGACAAGCAGAGGCCTGTACCCATTCAGCACAGACACAGTGTTTTCCCGGAGTATTTCCAGTTGGTGGTTGGCTGGCTGCACAGATAGGGAGGGCCACGCAAAGTCGCTGTGCTCGAGTGTCAAGTGGAATTGGCTTCTAGGCTTGGGCAGCTCTGAGCGGGGTTTTTACCTGCACGTGTGTCCAGTGGGACATGTGGGCATCAGTACTGGTCTCCGACATGCGGGATCATGAGGATGCCATCCAGTTGCAAAGCCCCCAGAGGTAGGGGTGTGGGCGAGGGGCTGGGGCCGGGGAGTGGGGGCAGCCTCCAGGTTATGCTGAGGCAGCTCTGCACGTCCCGGGAGACTGTGTGGATTGCAGCCCGTCTTCCTGCCTGCAGAGATGAGGTTCTTAGTTCTGATTCGGGCTTCCTCTTATTCCCCACAAAACTCCACTGAGGGGCAGCGACCGTGGCAGGAAGCGCCATCCGATGGGGCCCCTGCCCGGGAGGCATCGTCCACAGGAGGGGGCTCAGCGCAGGGCACAAGGCTCGCCTGTCTCTGGTGCCTCCTCACCGGGGAGGCGCCACGTTCAAGTTCATTCTTGGTGTGTGTGGTGAGGTGCGCTGGCTTTGAGACCATTTCTGTGTTGATGGGGAGAACACCCAGAGGACCCCAGGACGCGTGGGTCAGTGATGGAGCAGCAGGCGGTGTGCACGCTGTTTCTTCCCAAGCCGCGTCTGCGTGCCCACCCCGGGAGCTGTTTGAAGGCAGGAGCCCCGAGACGCGGGGGAGGTGGGCGGGTTTAGCCTGCAGGTCTCAGAAGGAGAAAGTAAGGGGTGTGGTTATGGATGTCATCTTGAAAGATGATGTGGGAGGAAACCGCCTCCCTCTGCCATCGCTGCTCACGTCTGTTCTAAGCTGGCTGGCCGGAGGCGCCGTGAGCTGGCTGAGCTCTCGGGTTTGCCGTGATAACTCACGCCAGCCACTGGCTTCCACAGTGAGGGCTGCTCTGTAAGCCCCGGCTCCCTGCTTCTGGGGCCCGGTGCCCTTCAAGGAGACTGCCCTGGAAAACTGCTGTAACAAACCCCAGAGAAGCGTCCAGCTCGGTGTTAGGGACTTGAAGGACCACTTGCGTAAGGCCGCTAGGAAGCATGCGGATCAGCCAGCGCGAAACCTCCCGGCAATCGGACCAGCAAACAAGTGCTGTTTTACTTCCCAGACGTTACTGGTCACACCATGTTTGCTTTCTTTTTCTCTTTCTTTTTTTTAAAGACTTATTTATTTATTTGAAAGGCAGAGCTGTGGGCAGAAAAGGAGAAAGGTCTTCCCTCCGCGGTTCACTCTCCAAGTGATCACAACGGCCTGGGCTGGGCCAGGTGGGGCGGGAAGCAAGGAGCTTCTTCCAGGTCTCCTGCGTGGCTGTGGCTGTGGCTGTGGCTGTGGCTGTGGCTGTGGCTGTGGGTGCAGGGGCCCAAGGACTTGTGCGATCTTCCACTGCTTTCCCAGGCACGTTAGCAGGGAAGTGGATCGGAAGTGGAGCAGCCAGGACTGGAACCAGCACCCATACTGGACACTGGTGTTGCAGGTGGCAGCTGTACCCATAGGCCACAGTGCCACAGTGCCGGCCCCGGCCGTGTTGGCAGTCCTTCTAAGTCTTAGCTGTTTTGGTTTTGCTTTTCCCTGCTTTTTTTCTGTTTTTAGTTTCACTTCTTTTACCTGTATTATTTCCTTCCTTTTGTTTGCTTTGAGTTCATTTTGCTGATCTCTTTCTTAGTTTCTTACGGTTGAAACTCAGGCTGTCTGAAAGCTTTCTCCTTTGCTGATGGAAACATCGAGTGCAGTGTTTCCTGTACAGCACCGTTCTAACTGCACTGCAGTCCTGATTGTTGTTTTCATTCTCAGTTAGTTGAAGGTGTTTTCTAAGATTCTTTAAGTCTCACTCTGTAACCCACTGGTTATTTCGGAGGGTGTTGTTTAATTCCTAAGTGCTTTGAGATTTTCCTAACTGACTCTTTGATACCAGTTTCTAGCTTAATTACCTTGTGGTTTGGAAATACACTCTGTGTAATCTCAGTCCTTTAGTTTGTTTTATGACTAATGACATGGGCTGGCTGGTGAGCACCTGGTTGTTTGGATGCTGGGTTTGCTCTTCAAGACCTCCTGTGAGGGACTGGCCGTGGCGTAGTGGGTAAAGCTCTAGCCTGTGGTGCTGGAATCCCACTGGGACGCTGGTTCAAGTCCCAGCTGCTCCTCTTCCGATCCAGCTCTCTGCTATGACCTGGAAAAACAGTGGAAGATGGCCCAAGTCCTTGGGCCCCTGCACCCATGTGGGAGACCTGGAAAAAGCTCCTGGCTCCTGGCTTCAGATCGGCACAGCTCCTGCCGTTACTGCCACTTGGGGAGTGAACCAGGGGATGGAAGACCTCTCCCTTTCTCTCTTTCTCTAACTCTGCCTTTCAAATAAAGGATTGTTAAACAAACAGCCTCCTGGGAGATGGTTCCTGACTGCCCTTGTTTCCTTTGTCTAGGAAATCCAGGATGTGAGGAGCGAGGATGAGGACGAGGAGGAAGAGGAAGAGGAAAAAGAGGAAGAGGCTTCCAAAAGCAAGGAGAGAGACTCTCTGAAGAATGGCCTTGGGGCCAACAGGCATCTGGTTCCGAATGGCCAGCACGGCCGCTAGCCCGCAGCCCACGTGCTGGCCCTGCACAGGTGCTGCGAGGACTGTGGTGGCCCGGAGCCCCGACGGAGACCCCGGGTTCTGCCCTCCCCCTTCCCAACCCGCCTGAGATGTGTATAGCAATGTTCACTTGTGTTAGGAAAATGTTACATGGAAGCATGCCTGTGGGTGCCCATGGGTGCCCACGGGTGTTCGCGCAGACTGCTCAGGGCTTCACGGGTCTCTCCGGGGCCGTCCTGGCTGTGGTCGCCTTCCGGAGCTCACCTCGCGGGGCGCCCTGTCACCACACGCCTTGCACAGTCCGACAAGTGCTGACTAAACCCACAAGCACGGCTCTTCCCCCAGAAAGGAGCTGCAGGTGGCGTGGGACAGCGGCAGAGGTCCACACCAGGGGATGGTTTTCAGGGTGCTTCACCCCCACAGTGCAGGCTAGAGGCCTGGGGCCGGGCTCCGATGGGATAGCAGAAGCCCAAGTGCTTGCTGTGCTGCCCCCAGCCTGGTTGTGCTGGGGCCCAGCCAGGTCTGGGGGGAGGGAGCCCTGAGCAGAGGCCAGCGCCTGGTGACGTCAAGAGATGCCAGTACCTGGAGGCGCTCTCCATTTTATGCCGTTGCTGTTCCTGTCGGCCCCCAAGGAGCTGTGGCCCCTCTTCCTCGGCTTTCCTGGCGCCTCGCTCTGGTCCTCCCTAAGAGGGCCACATCCCTGCTGCTGTGCCCCTCCCGGGGGGCCCCCAGGTGGCTCCCTGAGCCCCATCATCCAGGGGCCTGCCCTGCGTATCCAGACCCCCCAGCAACCCTGGCGGCAGCGAGGACTCGGGGCGGGGTGAGGGCTGGGGTCAGCTGCTGGCTCCCCCTCCCCACCAGGGCGGGGGCCGTGGGGGACACTTGAACACAGCTCTGGCCCCTTCTGGCCTTGCCCCGGCACGGCCCCCTCGCCTGTAGAGGAGGAATGGATGGCGCAGCGTCTGCCCACGCCCACTGCAGCCGTGCAGAGTTTGGGGTCAGGTTTTGTATTTTTGCTCCTTTGCTGAGAAGCCTGAGTTGGATGCAAGCCCGTGGGAGGTGAGCCCCCAGACTGGAGAGCCTGCCCCGCCCCGGAGGCTGCAGGGCCTTGGAGCAGGGCAGGCCCCGTGCACAGCAAAAGAGGCTGAGGTTCTGGTTTTTGTTTTTAATAAAAACATGTTTTTAAACCTTGAGGCCAAACAGAAAAACAAATGAAAACCCTTTTCAGATCCTTTCCCAGTGAACTATCTTTCTGAGGAGTTTTCGGGGAGAGAAAAGCAGCCACCAGGTTTTCCCCGCAGAACGCACACTGCATGAGGACGGCACCAGACGCGGGATCACGGCACACAGTGTCAAGTTCACGCGGCGCGGCCGTTGAGTTGTTGTTGGCATTGTATCCTTGTTACATAGAAGGTCACTCCAAGGCATTTATTTTGTGTTTCTAGTTAGACTGTTTCTTCCCTACACTTCCTTTGGTCTTGTCTGTACCACAGACCTTGTCTCCGTGAGCTGCGGTGTGTCTGCTTCTCTGTCTTCCAGCTGTCACTGTCATTTGAATGTCAAAGGTGAAGCCCACGTTGCAGTTCCAGCGTCTCCGCTGCAGCCGGACGCGCTCAGCTGCTCCCCGAGAGCGGGGTCTGCGTCTTTGTAGCATCCTTGAGGGCTCGTGTGGTTCGCCGTGAAGGGATTCTCTCGTTCCGCAGGAAACAAGGGCTCAGGCCTGTGCCAGGAGTTCAGGAGAAAGCAAGCCACAGTGCCTCCCTGTCATTGGAATGGCAAGGACTTAGAATAAAACTGAAATGGAATCCAGCACCCAGAGTGTCCGACTGATCAGTGCACGCTGCCTCCTGGGAGACGACGCAGGCCTCCCAGGGTAGCACAGGCCGGGTGTCAGGTGTGGGTGTTCGGGTGCTGGCCTTGTGCACCAGGGGCCAGGTGGGAAGTGGCGGGCCCTGGCCAGCTCGCCCAGGCCTGCCAGGCGGGAGCCTCTCACTGTACACGATGGGGACGGCACCCGGGCCTGCGTGGGACCCTGGAGGTCGTGGGAAAGGGCAGGCTCTCGGGCCCGCTGGTCTCAGCCACAGCTTCCGTGTCTCCACTGCCAGGCTGCAGGAGGAAGGCCGACACAGGGCCCCTGGCGGCCATCAGCGTGACCCGGGGAGCCCCGCTCACCGCCTCCCTCACTGCCTCGGTGCCCCCCGGGGGCAGAAACGGAAGAGTGTTGGATTTCTACCTGGTAGCTAAGAACTGCACACATGGACGGGGCTTCCTGCAGTGCCCGGTCCCCCGTGCTTCGGGCACTGTTCAGCCTGAGTCCTGACACTCATGAAACCTTTTTGGCGGAAACGTTCAACATACTCTCGTCCAGCTTTAAGAACACGTGAAACACATCTGACGTCACGTACTCCCCTCCGTGTGACGCTGCCACCATCGAGCCCCCCTGCAGAGCACCAGCATGTCTCTGTCCTCAGCGGAGCCCCCTCCCCCGCACTGCCCTCCCAGCCTCCTGTCCCTGGGCTTGGCTCCAGTAAGAGCAGCGCTTTCAGATTCCACACGGCTCCTGTGGCCCTCCGCCCAGCTGATGGCGTCCACCGTAAGGACCTCCTTCTGGTCTCAGGTGACCAGATTCCATCCTGTTTCCATGGCTGGGTAGTCAGGTTTTCTCCATGTGTTCATCAGTTGACGGACACCTACGTTGCTTGTGTTTCCCGCCTGGTGTGAGCCATGGGAGTGCCCACGGCCTCTGTATAACCACGCAGTGTGGACCTGCTGGGTCATGGGGGGTCTGTGTTTCATCCCCGAGGGCCTCCCTGCTGCGTCCCCCAGCCGTGTGTGAGGGTCCCTGCCAGCCTTCCTAACAGCAGCCATAACCCGAGGGAGGTGATGGCTCCCGTAGTTGTATTTGATCAGTCTTGTTGAGCATTTTTTTTTTCATAGCTGTTCGTCATTTGTATGTCTTCCTTTGAAAAACGCCTGTTCAGGTCTACTGCCCATTTCTAAATTGGATTACTTGGGCCTGTGCTGTTGAGTGAAGAACCTTATATATTCTTGTTACTGGCCTTTTGTCAGATGTATTCTTATTTTTTTTTTTTAACAGGCAGAGTTAGACAGTGAGAGAGAGAGACAGAGAGAAAGGTCTTCCTTCCATTGGTTCACCCCCCAGATGGCTGCTGCGGCCGGCACTGTGCTGATCCGAAGCCAGGAGCCAGGTGCTTCTCCTGGTCTTCCATGCAGGTGCAGGGCCCAAGCACCTGGGCCATCCTCCACTGCACTCCCGGGCCACAGCAGAGAGCTGGCCTGGAAGAGGAGCAACCGGGACAGAATCCGGTGCCCTGACTGGGACTAGAACCTGGTGTGCCGGTGCCGCAGGTGGAGGATTAGCCTAGTGAGCTGCGGCGCCGGCCCAGATGTATTCTTTGTGAGTATTCTCTCCCATTCTGTAGTTTGTCTCTTCAATCTGTCGATGGTTTCCTTTGCTATGCAGAAGCTTTTCGGCTTGATGAAATCCCCTAAGTGTGTTTTCCCTTATATTTCCTCTGGTTTCGTGGCCTGATCCATGACGTCCGGAACAATCTCCCCCTGTTTTCTTGTCATATGTCCAAGGTCCAGTCGGATAGCTAGATCTCCCCTGCAGTTTGAGTCGACGTGCGTGGGGCGAGAGAGGCTCTGCATGTGGACATCCAGGGCCCGGCGCCGTGTTGGCAGCACCTGCTCCTGCAGATTTGTCGGCTACAGGTGCCTGGGCGTGGGCCCGGCTGTCTCCGGGGTTTGCTGCCTTCTCGTATCTTGGTACTGGTCTGCATCTCTCTCTTCATCCAAAGCCTTGTCCTGAGCACATCGGTAGGGCAGGCGTGGTGGTAAATCCTCTCAGCTTTTGTGTGGCGCTGTCTCATCTGAAGGATCACTTGACTGTGTGGTGCGTCTTTGGTTGTGAGAACCCTCATCCCACGGTGCTGGCCTGGAAGGAGGCCGCTGAGAGTCTGCAGCCGGGCACACCGGGCCCCGCTGCTCCTGGTCTCCCGCAGCTGTGAGAACCCTCTCTCTCTCTCTCAGAGCTGGAGTGTCATGTGGCCTGGGGTAGAGCTGACCGAGCTGATTCTGACGGGACTCTGTGTCTGGATGCCGCACGCTTCCCTAGGGTGGGGGTTTCTGTTACCCATCTGAATCTGCTTTGTTCCCTCGCCCCTCTCAGGGCCTGCTGGAACCCCTGGAAGCGCCCAGATATTCCCAGTGCTGCCCCGAAGGTCCCATCGTCTTTCCTCATTCCTTTTCGTAGTTTCTCCATTTCTACCCTTTGTGTTTTCTCACATAGCTGTGTCTTCGAGATCACCAATTCTCTCTGATCCACTCTGCTGTCAGTACCACTTACCACTCTAAATTTTGCCTACTGCACTTTCAGGGATTTTTGTGTTTCTTTAAGGTTGGCTTATTTATTTGAGAAGCAGAGTTACAGACAGAGAGAGGGAGAGACAGAGAGAAAGCTCTTCCATCCGCTGGTTCACTCCTCACATGGCCTCAATGGCTGGAACTGAGCTGATGGGAATCCAGGAGCTTCTTCCAGGTCTCTCACGTGGGTGCAGGGGCCCAAGGACCTGGGCCATCTTCTACTGCTTTCCCAGGCCACAGCAGAGAGCTGGATCGGAAGAGGAGCAGCCGGGACATGGACTGGCACCTGTATGGGATGCAGGTGCTGCAGGCTGAGGCTTAGCCTATGCCACAGCACTGGCCCCTCTGTTTGATTTTTAAAAATCACTTCATCCCTCCGTTAAGTGTCTCTGTTGGATTAGTGAAGTATTTCTCTGTGTTTTCCTGAATGTCCTTGAGTTTCCTTAATACATCTATTTTGATGTCTGCATTTGCAGTCGCTCTCTGATTGGTTGGTTCCGGACACCTTATTTTGTTCGTTAGGTGAGGTCATGGGCCCCCAAAGTCCTCAGTGCTTGTTGGCATATGATGTCATTTTGTACACTGACGGATGAGGAATATTTTCTTTTTTTTTTTTTTTTTGAGAAATACATCATGTTTTTATTGTGATATAAATACATTTAGAGGATAAGCAAATCTTGATATCTTTTATCCTGATTAGATGTCAATAGATTAAAAGCTAAAATTCTGTATCATTGGATTCATTATTTTTGAAGTGTATTTTTCTTTTTTTCCTTTGATACATATTTCGTTTAAGTTATACAAGTTTCGTATATTTCCTTTATACCGTTATAGGAACATAGTGGCACGTCCCCCCCACCCTTCCTCCCCTCCCTGTCCTATTGGATGAGGAATATTTTCCAGGCTTCTTAATCTAGTTTGTGGCTGCCTTCCGGAAATCTGAGGACACTTCCACGATTTGAGCACAAGGTGGCGCACCGAGTCCAGGCTAGAGCGAGCCCGCTGTGGCTGCGTTGTTGCTGTTTCAACACTAGAGGGCGCCGCCCTCCCGGGCGCGCTCCGAGTCTCTGCGGCTCCGGGCTCAGGACGCACCGCGGAGGCCCCGGACGCGGGCCTGTGGGCGGCCTCGTGCGCGCGTCACCGCAGCAGACCCGGGGCGCGGGCCGGTGCTGACTCCCAGGCCGCTGCCCAGGGCTGGGGACTCCCTGCGTGGTCCTCCGGGGTGGCGGGAGCGGGTGGAGGCCGCTCCTCGGCCGCCGGGCTCAGCAGGCGCGCAGGGCCTTAGGGCGGGCGCCGGCGCAGGTTCGAGTCCGGCTTGGCTTCGGTGCCCTGCCCTCCGCGCAATCTCGGCTCGGGATTCGCTTTCTGGCGCGGGGCGTCCCTGTGGGCCGGTGGTGTCCTTGTGAGGGGCCCGCCCGCGGCTCGGCGCATTACGAGATGCGAACGGGTGAGCAGGTGCCGACCCACGGGGAGCAGGTGCCGACCCACGGGGAGCAGGTGCGGGGAGCAGGTGCCGACCCACGGGGAGCAGGTGCCGACCCGCGAGGAGCAGGTGCCGACCCACGGGGAGCAGGTGCCGACCCGCGGGGAGCAGGTGCTGACCCGCGAGGAGCAGGTGCCGACCCACGGGGAGCAGGTGCCGACCCGCGAGGAGCAGGTGCCCACCCACGGGGAGCAGGTGCGCCTGGCAGCATCAGATAGGTGGGGAGGGAGTGGAGGGAGAGAGTGCCCCGCCGTGGTGAGAGGGCCGAGCCGCCCCGACACGGAACGCAGACCCGTGTAGGCCTGGTAAGACGGAAGTGAAGGAGTCACAAGTCCCTGCTCTGTGTGAGTGGTGTTAGCACATCTCTCGGAATCTGATAGAACAGGCAGAGGAGAGGGAATCAGTAAAATCTGGATTTAAATGATGAAGTCAACGAGACCGGCCCGCTGCACACACACAGAAGACCCAACGATTGCAGAGGAACCGTGTTTTTCAGCGCACGTGAACTTTGACCCCCACAGACCTGTGAGGTGCTTCAGAGACCCCAAACGGTGACGAGGCCTCGAATCAGGTGTGGTCCCTGCCCTGGCGAGTTCACTAGGAATCTGGAGCAGGCAAATCGAAGTCCCCACGTTCAGCAAAGCCTCAGTAACCTGCAGAGCATAGAAGTCAGAATGGAAACAAAACATTCGAAACTCAGTTACCATAAAAATATAGTAAAAAACATTAAATGCTTTCATAATAAAGAAGGCTGGCAAAACTCGGTGCTCAAAAAGCATGAAGGAAAATTAAGGAAATAGTGAATGCATACAGGACAGTATTGCGTAGTCAAAAGCTGATTCTTTAGGAGAATTTATAAAATTCTAGGAAGGTTTGTCAAGAAAGACACAGACAAGCAGTATCAGAAATGAAAAGATCTGTCTCCATGAGCAAGCAGAAGTTACACGGATAGAAAAGGAGGGGCTGGCGCTGTGGGGTAGAAGGCTAAGCCTCTGCCTGAAGCGCTGGCATCCCACATGGGCGCTGGTTCCAGGCCTGCCCGCTCCACTTCCCATCCAGCTCCCTGCTAATGCTCCTGGGAAAGCAGCGGAAGATGGCCCAAGTCCTTGGGCCCCTGCACCCATGTGTGAGACCCGGAAGAAGCTCCTGGCTCCTGGCTTTGGCCTGGCCCAACCCTGGCCGTTGTGGCCACCTGGGGAGTGAACAGGGGATGGAAGCTTGCTCTCCCCCTCCCTCTGCCTCTCCCTCTCCCTCTCCCTCTCCCCCTCCCCCTCCCTCTCCCCTGTCACTGTTCCTTTCAGCTAAATGAAGGAAATCTTTTTGAAAAACTGACGAGGTAACAGGTATTTAGAGAGTGCCCTACCTAAGACAAAGTTGAACCTGAAATTTAAAATACCCTCCTGCAAGAAAACAAACACTGCAGGCCCAAACGACTGAATCCTCCAACACTCTAGGAAGAACTATCACGGGGGCATGCAGGTGTCCTTCGGAGACGAGGGGAAGCCACCTGTCCTGACTTGTTGTATAAGGCCAGCATATTCTTGATATCAAAATCCCACAAGAATATTAGAGGGAGAAAAAAAACCCTACAAGTTATCTATAAACCCAAGTGCAAACGTCCTACAGAAAACCAAACTGAATTTGGCAATATGGCAAGAGAATAGTGCCTGGACCCGCCTGCATTTAGTTCAGCATCTTGAGTTCCTCTTCAACCGCTACGTGGTAAGAGAGTGAAGGGTTCCCTGGTTTCTCTTTGGAGCGCATGTATCTCTCACTTTTTACGAAGAATAAAGGAAAAGGCCGTTGGTGAAGAACCTTTGCTAAAATCCAACATGCATTCGTTAAAACAGAACAAGCACCCTGTTAGCAAAGTAGGATGTCATTCACCTCATAAACAACAGCTTCAGAGAGCCTTACCCACAGGTGGAGCACGGCGCTCGCAGGTGGAGCGTGACATCAGCAGGTGGGGAGTGACGTCAGCAGGTGGAGCGTGACGTCAGCAGGTGGACAGTGACGGCAGGTGGAGCGTGACGTCAGCAGGTGGGGCACGGCGCTCACAGGTGGAGTACGGCGCTCGCAGGTGGAGCGTGATGTCAGCAGGTGGGGAGTGACGTCAGCAGGTGGACAGCAGTGACGTCAGCAGGTGGTGAGTGACGTCAGCAGGTGGACAGTGACATCAGCAGGTGGAGCATGAAGTCAGCAGGTAGAGTAATGTCAGCAGGTGGACAGCAGTGAGGTCAGCAGGTGGAGCGTGAAGTCAGCAGGTGGACAGTGACATCAGCAGGTGGAGCGTGACGTCAGCAGGTGGGGAGTGATGCCAGCAGGTGGAGCATGACGTCAGCAGGTGGAGAGTGACGTCAGCAGGTGGACAGTGACGTCAGCAGGTGGACGGTGATGTCGGCAGGTGGAACTTGACGTCAGCAGGTGGAGAGTGACGTCAGCAGGTGGACAGTGACGTCAGCAGGTGGACGGTGATGTCGGCAGGTGGAACTTGACGTCAGCAGGTGGAGAGTGACGTCAGCAGGTGGGGAGTGACGTCAGCAGGTGGAGAGTGACGTCAGCAGGTGGAGCATGACATCAGCAGGTAAAGCATAATGTCAGCAGGTGGGGTGTGACATCAGCAGGTGGAGTGTGATGTCAGCAGGTGGAGCATGACATCAGCAGGTGGAGCGTGATGTCAGCAGGTGGAGAGTGACGTCAGTAGGTGGAGAGTGACATCAGCAGGTGGGGTGTGACATCAGCAGGTGGAGAGTGATGTCAGCAGGTGGGGAGTGATGTCAGCAGGTGGAGAGTGACGTCAGCAGGTGGAGAGTGACATCAGCAGGTGGGGTGTGACATCAGCAGATGGAGTGTGATGTCAGCAGGTGGAGAGTGACGTCAGCAGGTGGAGAGTGACATCAGCAGGTGGAGAGTGACGTCAGCAGATGGAGTGTGATGTCAGCAGGTGGAGAGTGACGCCCGCAGGTAGAGCGCATCTCCTGCAGGCCCAGAGGTGAAACCCAAGACTGTGTCCACGCTGCCAACCACCTGTCAGACTCGCTGCCCCGCCCCTCGGAGGACGCGCCTCCTGCTGTTTGTCCAGCATCGCGTTCCCATCGGAGCCGACCTGATCTCCCAGATGGTGATCGGAAAGGAGGAACCACAAGTGTCACTGCCATTGCAAAAGTATGTGCGGGTGAGTGTGCGTGTGAGTGTGCGTGCGTGCGTGTGTGGTGTACGTGCGTGTGTGTGCGTGTGAGTGTGTGTGCGTGTGCATGTGTGCATGTGTGTGGTATATGTGCGTGTGTGTGAGTGCGTGTGTGAGTGTGTGTGTGTGCATGCATGTGTGGTGTATGTGCATGTGTAGTGTACGTGCATGTGTGCATGTGTAGTGTACGTGCATGTGTGCATGTGTGTGTGTGCATGTGTGCATGTGTGTGGTGTACATGTGTGTGTGTGTGTGTGAGTGTGTGTGTGCATGCATGTGTGGTGGATGTGCATGTGTAGTGAACATGCATGTGTGCATGCGTGTGTGTGCATGCGTGTGTGGGTGAGTGTGCATGTGTAGTGTATGTGCGTGTGTGCATGTGTGCATGCGTGTGTGCATGTGTGCATGCGTGTGTGGGTGAGTGTGCATGTGTGTGGTGTACGTGCGTGTGTGTGCATGCCTGTGTGGTGTACACGCGTGTGTGCATATACATGCGTGTGTGTGGTTTATAAGGAAGTGCCACAGAGCAAGGCTGGCCAGGACAAGCAGAGACAGAACTTTTTCTACCGAACGTGAAGACTTAACACGCCCGTGTTTACGGCAGGGTGGAATAACACAATGGCTGAAGCTCAGGCGTGATGTCCTGCGTGTGTGGCCGGCTGAAATCCTGCAGAACAATGAAGCTTGGTCATTACTTAGCAATGCACCGCCCAAACTCCGTGTTCTGTCTACATCCAGACGTAACAGGCACAGTAATACAGCTTCCCGCGGGACACAAGAGACTGTCCTCGTGAGCTCAAATAGGAAAGCTCACGGGCACCCGAAGGGCCCCTCGCCACGCCCACCCAGAGTGGGACAGGGGAGCAATGACGTCACGCAGCCCAGTCACAGTGTGGGCGAAGGAACCCAACTGAAATGATTCGCGAAAGAATCTACTCAAAAATGAGTTCGCATTTGGTGTTCCCACCTTTATATTCAGTTCAAAAGCAGGCAAAAATCAGCCTAGGATGGTGAGGGTCGGGCCGTGTTACCTGTGGGGGCAGCCCAGGTGTGGTGCGCTTCCTGGCCTGGGGCGCTTACCTGGATGTGTGTAAATCCTCGCCCTGCCCCTCAGGGCGTGTGCTGTTCATGTTGTCATCCTCCTGACACTGACCGGTCTCTCCTTCCTGTTCTGAACATACATGTGTATCCTGTATTTTAACTGACACGTGAGGATTGTCCAGTCATCGGCTGCTGCGAGATGTCTCAGTACATGTGTGTGATGTCTCAGTACATGTGTGTGATATCTCAGTACATGCGTGTGATGTCTCAGTACATGTGTGTGATGTCTCAGTACATGTGTGTGATATCTCAGTACCTGTGTGTGATGTCTCAGTACATGTGTGTGATGTCTCAGTACATGTGTGTGATGTCTCAGTGCATGTGTGTGATGTCTCAGTACATGTGTGTGACGTCTCAGTACATGTGTGTGACATCCCAGTACATGTGTGTGATGTCTCAGTACATGTGTGTGACATCTCAGTACATGTGTGTGATGTCTCAGTACCTGCATGTGATGTCTCAGTACATGTGTATGATGTCTCAGTACATGTGTGTGATGTCAGTACATGTGTGTGATGTCTCAGTGCATGCGTGTGATATCTCAGTACCTGCGTGTGACATCTCAGTACATGTGTGTGATGTCTCAGTACATGTGTGTGATGTCTCAATACATGCATGTGATGTGTAGCAATCAGTTTTTTTTCCTTCTTAATTTTTTCACTGAAAGGCAGAGTTACAGAGAGGCAGAGGTGGGGAGGTGGGGGGAGAGAGAGAGAGAGAGAGAGAGAGAGAGAGAGAGAGAGAGGGAGAGGTCTTCCATCTGCTGGTTCACTCCCCTACTGGCCGAAGCCAGGAGCCAGGAGCTTCTTCCAGGTCTCCCACATGGGTGCAGGGGCCCAAGGACTTGGGCCATCTGCTGCTGCTTTCCCGGGTGTGTTAACAGGGAGCTGGATTGGAAGTGGAAAAGCCAGGCCTCAAACCAGCACCCATATGGGATGCCGGCACTGCTGGCCACGGTTTTACCCACTTTGCCACAGCACCAGCCATTTAGTGATCATATCAGGATAACGGGCGTCTCTAGCACCTCAAACGTTTCTCTCTCTCAATCTCCCTCCCAATCTCTCTCTCTCTCTCCCTCTCTCTCTCTCCCTCCCTCCCAATCTCTCTCTCTCTCCCTCTCTCTCTCTCTCTCCCCCTCTCCTCTCTCCCTCTCTCTCTCTCTCTATTTCTCTCTCTCTCTCCCCCTCTCCTCTCTCCCTCTCCCCCTCCCTCCCTCCCTCTCTCCCTCCCAATCTCTCTCTCTCTCTCCCTCTCTCTCTCTCCCTCTCTCTCTCTCCCTCTCTCTCTCTCTCTCCCCCTCTCCTCCCTCCCCCTCTCCTCCCTCCCTCCCTCCCCCCTCCCTCTCTCCCTCTCTCTTTCTCTCTCTCCCTCTCTCTCTCTCTGTCTCTCTGGGAAACATTCAGACACCTCCTTGCTAACCATTTTTATAAAGACTTCTAGTAGAAAAAGTCTCTAAAACACTCATAGAAGTCCACCAACTCACGGCCAGTTGCTTCCTACTGGTATTTAAAGCCGTCGTAATGACAGGGACAGGTGCAGGGGCCCGGAGGGACCGCACGGGATACAGAGCTCTCCGCAGTTTCTCTGGGGACGGGAGGCGCTGACGGTCACGGTGATGCCCTCGGGAAGAGTCGGTGGCTGTGGCCGAGGGCCAGCTCCCCCTGGCCTCCGGGTGCCACCTGCGGGGAAGCAGCTGAGCTCACGTCGGAGGGCGGAACGGCACCTCCTCCCCAGAGCCGCTGGGCCGCGGCCCTGATTTCAAGTCGGTTACGGGGTCTTCCTAGAACTACGTGTGATGGAGCCTTCCAGGCCAGGGGACAGCGACAGGGGTTCAGAGAGACTCGCTCGTCTGGGCTGCCTGTCAAGGCTTCGCTCTCCAGAGCGCTGTGCTGGGAGAAGGCGCTCCAGGGGCGGTGCGGGACCGCCCTGGGATGTCCTCTGGCTGGCGCTGAGCCGGCCGCAGAGCTGTGCGCGGTGGGAGCTCCGGGCCTGCGCTCTGGGCTTCCCCGGGCGTGCCCACTTTAGGGACCCTCGGCCCGCTTACCTGTGCGCTGCTGTGCCCAGGTGAGGGGAGAGGGAGGCCCAGAGGCACCGTCTGTGCCTGCGCCTGGGGCTGTGACCGCTGGACGGGCTCCTTTGGGTCCGCGTGGGCTGTTGGGGGCGGGCATTAGCACAGCCTGGCCACGCCAGCCTCCCACATACGAGGGCCAGTTCCGGGCTCCGCGGCTCTTCTGCTTCTGACCTGGCTTCTCGCTAGCGTTCCTGGGAAGGCCACGCGTTCTGGCCCACGTGCGCGGGCCCTGCCATTCTGGAGGGAGACCCAGAGGGTGGTCTGGCTTCTGGCTTCAGGCTCCCTGAACTTGGCTCTTGAGGGCATCTGGGGAGTGAACCAGTGGATGGAAGATCCCTCGCTCTCCCCCCACCCGCTCTGGTCACTCTGCCTTTCAAATAAATAAATAAGTAAATAAACCCTGACAACATACGGGCTCCATGGCAGCCACGTGCACTGTACACCCGGAGTGACAGGGTGCGCCTTGCTTGCTGTGTCTGACGCCTGCGTTGGAGCAAATCTATTCCATTTCGCCTCTGCCACCCTTCTCCCGTGGGCTCTGGCCAGACCCGGGAACCCGGCTAATCCAGAGCTGGTGAACGAGAGGGAAGCACACAGGTTCTATAACATTCCGTGCACGTGGGGAACTCCCTGAGCAACGGAAGGAGGCTGCCTTTGCCCTCGGGGGATGCAGGACCCAGTGCTGTCACCGGGAGCCAGAGGAGGCCGTGTAGACGCTCCTGGAAGACGGGGGTGACTTCAGGTTCGCTGCAGTTACCAGGTTCCGGGGACCGAGTATTTCGCCGGGGTCCTGTGGTGGGCACTTGAGCCACCTCCAGCGCTGCAGTGAGCACCTTTAGGAGGAAGTACTCAACCCAGACTGCTCGCATCAGAATTCCTGCCGGCAAGTCACTGGGGCAAGCGACTTCATCTCCCATCCCCAGGTTACTCACAGGCAAACGGCACGGGAGCGACTACATTGCGTCTTTTCGAGGATTAAGTGAGAAAGTCCACACAAAGCATTTTTCACCGTTTCATACAGCAAGCACTCAATAACCAGTAATGCAGCTTATCTGTAATAATTTCCGTGGGTGCGTTTGCGCCGGAGGTCAAAGGCACACGCCACCTTCTCATCCGAACAAAAGTCAAGTTCTGTTCCGCCGGCGGTGGCCAGAGCTGCGGTTCCCCGGAGGGCCTGAGAGGGGCAGCGTCTCCCTGTGACGTCACCTGGGTCTCCCTCACATGACCCGCAGTGGGCGTCTTTGATTCGCTGCCCCATTACCTAAAGTTAGTGCCTGTCCTTAGGGATTTCTCCGGGTTTACTGGAAATGAAAGAGACTGGCATATTTTCTAGTGTGTGTAATAAATATTTCCCCGTTTGCTTCTGCCCTTCTGACTTTATATGTAGTTTCTTTTTTTGGGGGGGGGCATGCATGAATTCTCTTTTTTCTGTAGTAAAATATATCAATCATTTCCTTCACCATTACGGGGGGTCTCTTTTATGCTTGGAAAAATCTTCCCTGAGCAGAACCGCACGTGCAAACATTCCTGTTTTTGTATAAGTGACATAGATTAATTAACTCTTGGCTTCATGGGGCATTTATTTGGGTGTAAGAAGTGAAGTAAGTAGGATCTTGGGGATTTTTGTAAATGATTCGCTGGTCTCCCCCACAAGGCGCTTGCTGACTTTTTATTTTCTCTTGTGCTTTGAAATGCCACCAAAATGGTTTAATTGGGGAGCTTTGAAATAGATTTTCACATGGTTGACTCTGTAGCCCATGTTTCCACCTTTTTTTAAAATCTTACTGGCTTTCAATTTAGTTCTATTTTTTCTTAAATAGAAAAGCTACTGACTTTCAGTTGTGTGCTGTAGCTAATTCATGTCTCTAACAGGTTTTCAGCAATGTCTGTTTTCTCTGTCTGATGATGAATTCTCTGTCAATACCGATCGCTCTCCCTTTCCCCAGTCGCTCTCCCTTTGCATCCTGCTTTGTCTTCTGTTTGTGCATTTGGCTGCGGTAAGGAAGTGACTGGCACATTCTTCTGTCTTCCGAGGCCTCTTGCCGGAGAGACCCGATTTTTCTGAGGGTGGCTTTGCCCATTGGCTTCTCTGGTTGGCCAGCCTCTCTAGCACCCAGACCAGGATATGTGAAGCTACAGAGCAAGCTCAAGGAACGTGACATCGTATTTTTCCCTTGAGACCCGAGGTCCCCAGCCAGCCTGCCTCACTTCCTCTACCTCTCAGCGTCTTCTTACGCTTGCTTCTGTTCTCATGTGTACCTGGCAGGAGGCATGGGGACGAGTGACGATTCTACCACCAGGTCCAGAAGTCCTTTAATAGCTGAGTCTGTTCCATTTACACTTATTGGTGTAGCACTTAACTTGCTCCAACTTCTCTCCTTTCTTATTTCCGTCCTCGCGTCTCCCTCTGTACTTGCTCTGTGGGGGTTATTTGCAGGGCGTGTGGACATGTGCTTCCCTGCCACTAACTTGGAAGGGTCCCATCGTGCTGGTGGACTGACAGTCTCCATGCGGGAGGCCATGATTTCAGATAGTCAACTCCCGTGCAGTTAGAGCTGGGGCAGTGCCAGGCCCACAGGCTGACAGCTGGTCTTCCGGCCCCTGGCAAACCCATCACACAGGGAGTGGCTGAGGAAGGGAAGGGCCTCTCCTGCAGGTGTGCGTCCACTTTGAAAGAGCGGGGCTGACTGGGCCCACGCATGGACTTTTACGTCCCTGCGACAAGGGCATGCTGCTCGTTTTCACAGTCAGGATGCGGTGTGAGCTTCCTACCAGAACCCCTAGGTTCCAGGATGAGGCACCGGGGGAACCAACCCCTGGAGGGAGGCCTGGGTTTCCCATCAGGCTGTGTGGGAGCTCCTGCCCCTGACGGCTGGTTTGGGGAAGGCAGTGCTTCATCCGGGCATCCCCAGCCCCTGGTTGTGTGGGACTGAGCTCCCTCTGGCCGGCCATCACCAAGGCTCACCGGAGGAGGAGCCATTTTTTCAACGGAGAGTCGAAAGCCCGTCTAGAAGAAGGGCCTTGCCCGTGGACTCAGGACTTCAGGGTCATGTTCAGCCCCACCTGGTGGCTTCCTTTCCCTTTGGTGGGCGATGTAGGCCCCCTGCTGTCGTAGCCGGCTCCTGGCTGGGACCCAGGGTGGGTGGGGTGGGGTCCAGCCCAAGTGCCCGACACTCAGTCGTCAAGGCTTGGCTCGCAGAGCAACACTGACCGTGGCCCTTTCCTTGGCCCTTTGCCCCCACAGTGACAGCCGTGTCCCCCTCAGAGCCCCACCCCTGGCTTCCCTGGGTGCCTGTGAGCAGCCACAGCTGAACCCAGAGCCCACGGCAAGCCTTGCTCTGGCAGTGAGCGTGGGTGCCCGGCCGGTGGCCGCTCAGTGGTGGGTAAGTACACCTGTCCTGCCCTGTGGCTGGGAAGCCCAGCCTTGCCTCCCCCGGGTGTTGTCCCAGAGGCTTCCCCACAACCTGTGTCTGCAGGCAGGCCTCTGGCCAAGTCTGCACACTGCACACAAGCCCCTCCTGGCCTTACTAACAAAACCTTCCACCAGGTGGCTCTCAAGTTCCTGGGGAAGAGGGCAGGCAGCATCCACAGGGTTCTAACGGGGGGGGGGGGGGGACAGGGACCACGCCTCCTGCCAGCTACACATGAGAACAGAAGCAAGCGTAAGAAGACGCTGAGAGGTAGAGGAAGTGAGGCAGGCTGGCTGGGGACCTCGGGTCTCAAGGGAAAAATGCGATGTCACATTCCTTGAGCTTGCTCTGTAGCTTCACATATCCTGGTCTGGGTGCTAGAGAGGCTGGCCAACCAGAGAAGCCAACGGGCAAAGCCAGGCCTACACAGTTGCCTTGGCCGTGTGGCAGCCAGGCTGGGATTTGGGTGAAAGAGCTTGAGATCCATGGCCAGCCCCTGTGCCAGGCTGCACAGACCCCTCCTGCCCTATTTCCCACTGTGAGTGGCAAAGGGTCCCCCGATTCCCATCTGATGGGCCTTCCTTATTCATCTGGGGAGACTGGCAAGTCCCTGGCTCCCAGCTTTTTCATGGGGACCTTCGGTCATGACAACAGTGAGCTTGGTAAAGGAGGCCGGTGGTGCACAGGCTGGGGACCCTCTGCGCCAGCAACACGGGTCCTAGGACGTGACCAGGGTCTTGGAAGACAGCTCAGCGGTCCTCGCCCAGGCCGCCAGTGCCACGGACGGCCCGGACGCTGCTGGCTTCGTGTCCTGCACCTTCACAAGACCTTCATGTGGACCCAGCGGAGTGATCCTCTGTAGAAGCAGATGAATCTGACGCTTTGAGCACCCAAAGGTGGCCAAGCTGGGGTCAGCTCAGGGGTCAGAAGGCAGCAAATTAGATGGCCAGGCAGCCACCATAATGGAGCAGGGGGTGTGCAACCCTGCCAGCGAGGATGGGTTTACTGATTGGAGCTTGTTATCAAGAGCCGGGTGGTGCTGGGGCTTCGTGTGTGCCTGGGGCTGATCTCCAAGACCCGTGCTCTTCGCATGGATGGATGAGCCCATCTGCTGAGGCTCACTGTGGGTCCGTCCACGGGATTAAATTACAACAAGTCAGGCCGGCACCGCGGCTCACTAGGCTAATCCTCTACCTTGCGGCACTGGTACACTGGGTTCTAGTCCCAGTCGGGGTGCCGGATTCTGTCCCGGTTGCCCCTCTTCCAGGCCAGCTCTCTGCTGTGGCCAGGGAGTGCAGTGGAGGATGGCCCAAGTGCTTGGGCCCTGCACCCCATGGGAGACCAGGAGAAGTACCTGGCTCCTGCCATCGGATCAGCACAGTGCACCGGCCACAGTGCGCTGGCCGCGGCGGCCATTGGAGGGTGAACCAACGGCAAAGGAGGACCTTTCTCTCTGTCTCTCTCTCTCTCACTATCCACTCTGCCTGTCAAAAAAATAATAATAATAATAAAATACAACAATCACACCCCAGTCCCAGTCCTGCTTCCCAGGAGTCCAGTGGGTGGGGTCATTGGACACGCAATTCGTCTTTCAGAGCCCACGCCAGGCATTTCCAACAGAGGGGATTTAAAGCAGGAATCGCTAGTACAGGTGTGAAGTCCCAGGAAAACACACACACACATGCACGAAAGGAAGCCCTGAGAGACCCAGGCGTAATGACCGCAGGAAGTAGAGGTGAGGACTTTTCTAGAACATGGGTCTTGGAGGGACAGTCCCATGCGACTGATACATGGCTTCCCAGGGACTGGCTCCGCACGGCTGGCCCCAAGCTCTAGGCAGGTGACAGTGACTCGTGCCACTAAAAAGAGGAATGTTCTGTGGCTTGTCCTGGGACTTCTTTTTTTTTTTTTTTTTAAAGAATATTTATTTCTTTGAAAGTCAGTGTTATGAACAGAAAAAGAGCGAGAGACCGTCCGTCTGCTGGTTCACTCTCCAAATTGCGCCAATGGCCAAGGCTGAGCCAGGACAAAGCCAGGAGCCTAGGTTTCCTATGTGGGTGCAGGGGCCCAAGCGCTTGGGTCATCTTCCACCGCTTTCCTAGTGCATTAGCAGGGAGCTGGATTGGAAGTGGAGCAGCTGGCTGTTGATTCGGCACCCATATGGGAAGCTGGCGTCAGGGCAGGTGGTGGCTTTACCTACTACACCACAGGGCTGGCCCCTCGTCCTGGGCCGTCTAAGAAGGGCACACAGACAAGTGGGCGTGGGGACCTCCCCAGAGGGAGCCCAGCAGGTGAAAGAGGTGGAAGACCATCAAAGGGCCATCACCTGGGTCTTGCTGGTACTTCAGCCGTCAGCTGCTGCCCACAGAGGCCGGAAACAGGAAATCCTCCCCTTTCACCTCTTTCTATATTTTGGTTCCTTATTAATGGTTCTCGCTGACAAACCTAACGGGAAGTTGACTGGCAAGGGAGGGGGGGATGTACTGTGTGTAGAGACGCAGCCCCCACGCCCCGGAGCCGAGTTCTGAAGGGGGATTTGGGGGCTGAAAGGAGAGGCAGTTGCTAGCACAGGTGTGCCTTGGACAAACCCGCTTCCACACAAGCTTTGAACTCGTCTTCAGAATTCTGTAAGCAGCAACGTCATCATGCGTCTGCCCAGCAGGATGCAATTGGAAAAGAAATGAAAATCAGTATCAACAGACAAGCAACGCCGTGCAGCGCCCGTCATCCTCGCTACAGTGTCTCATGCATTTACAACTTCTGTAACAAGTCGGGATAATTTTCTTTAGTTTTTCATACAATCCGTCACAGTAACCAGCTGTTCATAAAGTCCCGGGGCCCTCTGAACCCCTTGTTCCCATTTCCAGGGAAGTCTGAATCAAGCACAAAAAGGAGACGACCTTGCTCACCCCACTTTACAGATGAGAAAACTGAGGATCTAGAATGAGAACACTGTACGTGACTATGGAGAGACAGGGTCCCACACCGGCTGCTTCCCTGCAGAGCCAAGTCGGACTTCCTCCTCTCCTCCCGCTTCCCCCTTAGGGACAGAGGGCGTGGCTCTGGTGCCCAGGATCTGGGTCGGCTCCAGCCCCCCCGCTGCCGAGCCAGTGCTCACCCGGCTGTGCTGTTGCCCTTGGCGATGTTCGTGCCGCCTTCGCGTCTCAGCCACCTGCCCTTCCAGTTCTTGGACGGACACGTGGATGGCCACCAGTGCCCGCAGGGAAAGCCGCGAAGCAGGAAGGGGGCGGGACCCGAGCTCATCCACTGCGGTCCTGGAACCACGGAGAGGTTGCTAGGACATCTTCATCCACCAGGTGGGGCTTTCCGCCTCGTGGGGCATTTGCGAGCAATGGAAATGATTTAAGACCTGATAACTCTTAGGGGAATAACCGAAGCCCCCCCGGGTAAATCCTTAGCGCCTCTCGGCTCCCTTTCCCCACCTGTTAGCGAGAGGCTACTTTCATATTCACCGGGCTATTGTCAGGATTTAGTAGTTTATTTGTGAATATTATGTCCTACCAATGTCAGCCTAGTCGTAAAACTGAGGACTGAATTTGCGCCACATGAGCTCTGGGAGACTCATTCCAACCACAGCGGAGTGGAACCGCCTTGGAATCGTTCACATGTTTATTAATTTTTTTCAAAATGCCACACTCGACAGTTGAAGAAAGCAAGCGACACAGAAGTTCCTGCCGCGGGAAATGACCTCCGAGCCCAGCTCTCTCCTGCCCCTGCCTCCCTCCTAGGAAGCGACGCTTTCAACTGTTTCTGGCTTTAGTTCTGGTGGTTTTCTCCATGTCATTAAAAAATGATTCTTACACCAATATCTTTGTGTATGCAAATTAGATCAATTAACTCACCCCTACAATGGATAAGGATGCACCTCACCTTGACCCCAGTAAGAACATTTCGCTTCTCTGATGGACCACTTCTGGAGACATTTGTTTCGTATCTTAGCAACCATACACAGTAGCTTGGGATTCACCACCTTGGAAGACAAGAGCGCTGGCCCTCGGCACTTTGTCATTTTCTGTTCTCCTCCCGTCCCTCCTCCTCTGTTTTCTATCTTTCACCTTCACATGAGCCAAGAATGACAGCTGTCCACGTTGATTCTGCAGCCACAGTGATCTATCCTGGAATTTCTCTCTGGTTGATCCTCAAAGTCCTCTTGCAGTGTTTACATTATGATGAGTGTGAAAATACTTTTTTTTTTTTTTTTTTTTTTTTTTTTGCAGAGCCAAGCATGTATTATTGTGTCTCTTCCTGTTATGCTGTTTTGGGTTTTTAGAAAGTGCTCCTGCCCACCTTCTGGGTCCTGAGAGCCTCGGTTCCCGCCGGAAGGTGCTCGACACACATGGGCACGGGCCGAGCATCCACACCCCGTGCGTCCCAGGGAAGCCAGCTCTGCCCACCCTGCTGGCTGCCTCTGAGTGCCCGGAGCTCCGGACGGCGTTCCCCCGCGTGCCACCACCAAGCATGTTACCTCTCTTAGGATTCATTTTAGCACGCGTCACGGATCCCTTATTAGCTACTGCCCCAGAACCAGTTATCCGCAAGCTTAGTGACTCAAGACGGTGATAGTGATTTGTCTTCTCTCACATTTTCCTGGTCTGCAGCTCAGCCAGGACAGCTGAGAACGGCCAGTCTCTGCTCATCATGTCAGGGACAGATGCAGAGGCCGGAGGTTGAAGTCACCCCAGGCTTGCCCAAGGCTGGAGGATCTGCCCCTCCCCCCCCCCCGCCACGGCGACAGGCCAGCTGGTTCTGGAAAACTGGTGTCCTTTCCACAGGGCTTCGCGAGTGACTCGGGGCTCAGTCGCTGGTTCCCACCCAGCACACGACCCAGCCGGAAGCCCCGTCCCTCTGCTGACTGCTAATGCTGGGTACTGTTTGTGTCCCGTGCTGGACGTGGGGTCCTTAGTGTGGTGGTGTTGGGGCGGTGGGGCCTTGAGGAGGCAGAGCGGAAGGCTGGTCACTAGGGGCTGCCCTGGGAGGGACTCGCGCCGTCCCCTAAGGCCCTCACTGGCACCGTGAGCATCGGCTGTCACTGTTGCCTCCCGCCCTGGTCAGAGGATGAGGAGGTGGACCAGCAGTGGTGATGTTGCTGGCCTGGCTGTGTGGACAGGGCTCTGGCCAAGGCAGCACTGCTTGGGCAGATCCAGACCGACTGTGACAAAGGTAACAGGGACTTGCGCAGTGCCCGGGGGCGGGGCGGGGGAGACATGGGCCCGGGGGCGGGGCCCAGCTGAGGGCCAGGTGTGGCCCCGCCTTCGGCTCCCTTTGTGGCTCGAGCCACAGTCTCAGGGCCCAACACACACGGCGAGAGGCAGCAGCTGTCCCGACGCGGCTTCTTTCCCTGGCACACAATGTAATAGGCGTGGCTTCTTTCCCTGGCACACAATGTAACAGGAAAAGAACAGCGACCCCAAGAGAGCTGCCTATCCCCCGGCTGCTCTTGGATTTCGCTTCACATACCCTCATCTGTATCCGTGCACGTGCGTGTGTGCGTGTGTGCATGGCCCTGGGTGTGTGGATGGGGGGGTCTCCCAGGGCTCACGGAAGCACAAATGAAAAATCTGTAGATTCCAAAGCCGTTTGCACCAAACCTACCTTTGAATCGCGCTTTCCACAAACTTTGTGAAGTAGCCAACTATATATATATGTCATTCTGTACGCGTATTCGCACCGATTGCTAACTCCACCGCTGACCTTGGTTTCAGTCCGGGATCCGCGTGCTCACGGCGTCCGCCCATCGGTGCACAGTCAGCCTGCTGCGGGGCTTTGCTTTGTGAGGCGCTGGGGGTGGGCGGTTTTCGACCCCCCCCCGCCCCCCTGGCCAGGCCCGGGGTCCCGCACAGTGGCTGTGCCCCTGATGCTCCGGGACCTGACAGCGCCAGGACGGAACCGCAGGGGCGGCGCTCGGACCGCAGCTCGCCCGCTGACCCCCGAGGCAGAGGAGACTGTCCTGGGCACAGTGTGGCCGCCCTGGGCCATTGCGGCCTCTCCCGCTGCCCTGGGCTGCCTGCTGGACACCGGGAGGGGGCGCAGCGGCCCGAGCCCGGCCGGAGCCGGAGGGGGCGGCCTGGGGCAGCGCGAGTACCCCCGCCCGCCCACAGGGCGTCCCGCGCCCCGGGCCCCGCTGACGCTTCGGCCACGGGATTGGGATTCCGAGGCCTGGGACACAGAGGTCCAGGAGGGGCTGCCTGCGTGGAGAGGCCGTGCGGCGGCTGCGGCCGGTCCGGCACCGTCCGCCGCTCGTGTGGCTCGCAGGGCTGCCAGCGTCCGCCCCCACGCACGCGAGGGGCGCTCGCGCCCGGGCCCTGCGCAGGTGTGAGGGTTTGCGGACCTCGCAGCCATCAGGTGCAAGCTCAGGTGCGCCCCCAGCCCCGCACAGAGCCCGCGGCGGCAGACATGCTTTCTCAGAGCAAGCCGCTTGGCCGGGGCGATCTCCGGCTCGCGTTCCCGCGACGCCGGCTCAGGGACGACTTCCCGCACCACGACCCTCTCGGAGCAGCGGCCCGAATTCAACCCCGCCGCGTCCACATCGCGCGGCCCCAGTCGGCTCGCGCACGCCCCCTGGCGCCGCGGCCGCGCTACTGCCCAGAAACCACGTGTAAGAAAGTGCTTACAACCTAACCACGCACTGCGGCTTCCACCCGCGCTGGCCAATGGGCGGGGAGGGGGCGGGGCGGACGCCGGCGCGCGCCCAATCCCCGCCCGCGTCCCGGGCAGGGGGCGGGGCTCGGGCCGGACCGCGTTGGGTTTGTCCGCAGCGCTGATTACTTTTTCCGAAGGCTGCGGGGCTGCACTTGGGCTGGCGCCGCCGCCGCCGCCGCCGCCGCCGCCTCGCGCGCTCCCGCTCCGCCGCCGCGGCCGGGGCCGCGGGTGCCGAGTACCATGTGCGACGGCGCCCTGCTGCCTCCTCTCGTCCTGCCCCTGCTGCTGCTGCTGCTCTGGGGGCTGGACTCGGGCACAGGTAGCGGCCCGTCTCCCGCCGCCGCCTCTGGCCGCTGCCGGGGCTCGGATGGCTGACAGCGCCCGGGGCGGGCGGGCGGGCACGCCGGGGACTCGGTCCGGGTGGCGCGCGGGGAGGGCAGGCAGGGGCCGCCCGCTGCGGGTCGCAGTGTCCGGCCCCGGCCCGGGCGGGGGGGGGCCTGGCGGGAGGCCGAGGACGGGGGCGGGCCGTCGCCAGGGCGCTGACGCCTGTCCTCTCTCCCGCAGCTGTCGGCGACGCGGCCGCCGACGTGGAGGTGGTGCTGCCTCGGCGGGTGCGCCCGGACGACGTGCACCTGCTGTCGCTGCCCGGCGCCGCGGGACCCCGACGGCGGCGGCGCCCCCGCACGGCCCCAGCAGCCCCGCGCCCCCGGCCCGGGGAGCGCGCCCTGCTGCTGCACCTGCCGGCCTTCGGGCGCGACCTGTACCTGCAGCTGCGCCGGGACGTGCGCTTCCTATCCCGAGGCTTCGAGGTGGAGGAGGCGGGCGCGACCCGGCGCGGCGGACGCCCGGCCGACCTGTGCTTCTACTCCGGCCGCGTGCTCGGCCACCCCAGCTCCCTGGTCTCGCTCAGCGCCTGCGGCGCCGCCGGCGGCCTGGTACTGCCCCAGCCTCCCCCCATCCCGTCCCCTCCCCTCGTCTGCCAGTAGGGGCCTTTGGGAGGCCCGGGGTGGGGGTCTCAACGGGGGTCTAGGGGCCCGAAGTGAGCGATGCTCTTCCCTACCAACCTCTGGAGGGGCCGTGAGCCTGCGGGGCAGGAGGGCGGGCGTCTGATGGCCTCCGCGTGCTGGGGTTGCCCAGGGGGCTGAGCTAGTCCAGGTGTCGAGAACACCGCGTGTGCACAGGTGTGTGCGTGTCAAGGGGACCACTTGCGTGGGATGTGTATGGCTAGTCTGTTGTTGGTCGTGGAGTTGGGCGGTGCTGGGTGTACCTCCTGGCTTGACCCCTTGAGTCTTTGGCACCTGGCCAAGGGTCTGGGGGAGGCGGTCCCAGAGAGGTGACAGGTCTCTTTTTCTAAGTTGAAAGAACGGGAGAGGCGGGGCTGTCGGGGCCTCACCTCTTTACACGGTGGGCAGGTGTTTGGCGGCCACCCCACTGCAGACCCCGGACCCTGCTGTGCTGCACCGGCAGCCCCGTGACAGGTTGTCCTTGGCCTGGAGGGCTCCTGGGCTGTGGTCCTGCCCATGCTGTCGCTCCATCACTTGGCTACCCTGGTGCCCAGCCAAAGCCTCCTCAGCTTCTCCCGCGCGGCCTCCAGGGAGCACACATGGCCGGCAGATGGGCCACCCTTGCAAAGCCTGGTATCAGCACAGAGCTGAAAGCAGGGGCTGTCTCACTCCCCCAGGGGAACCAGTTTCTGATAGGGCTTTGTGTCTGCCCTGGCCCAGACTCCCAGCCACCTCCCCTTATCTGGTGCCACATCTAGCATTCTCCAGGCCTTGCCCTTTGTATCTGCTGCAGACAGAACCTGGGAAGCCCCAGGGTTCAAGCTTTATGGGAGGCTGTTTCTTCCCAGCTCTGTGGGGGCGGGGAGGGGGGAGACACTGGCTGGTTCCTAGGATCAGCCAACTGCTCCTTTTGGGATGGTTGTGAGTCCTGACTAGGGGGTGATCCGCTTTGGTGAGACTGTAGCCCTGGCGGGAGCTGCGGTGGCACAGGGCAGGGCTCGTGGGCGGTGGGCGAGGAGGCCTGAGAGAGGCCCCATTGCTGCAGGCTCGGGTCAAGGCTGTATCATGTTCTGGGAGGGACTGGAAGCCCACATCATTTTTCCTGTTTTTGCCAGAGTGTTTAAAGTCTAGATCACATGGTAACATCTGAATCCCATTTGCTGCGGTTTAGTGAGTTTCTGTAGAGGTCAGAGTTTATATTTCGTGGTGTAAAGTTTCCAGCGGGGAGCGATCCGTGGAGGAGGCCAGGGTGGAGATGTGGATAACGCCGATTTAAAAATCCTCCCTGGGTGCAGGCCCTGGTGTTCCCGGGACAGCTGCCCTTCCCTGCGGCACCATGTGAGGGCGCTGTGCTGTAGACAAAGGAACCCAGCCAAGAGGCTGATTGCGCCCGGTGCCAGTTGCCGGGGGACCTCCAGGAGTTCAGCTGTTAGATTCCTGCGTGAGCAGACGCTGCCGGTGTTTAGTCTGCCTGTTCACCCCGCTGGTGTGAGCTGGACTTCGGCTGCTGGTCTCCCTAAGTACACACAGGGCCGGAGGCGGGCGGGGAGCGATGGTGGGCTGGCTTGGAGTGGACCCCCTGGTTGCGCAGGAACTTGGGCTCCCCGAGTGGTCGCGGATTGAGGTTCTCAGCCCAGGTAGCCCAGGACAGGCTCAGCACCGAGCAGTGTCCAGTCGGTGGATTTTGGGGGCTGGGCCGTTTCAGAAGCCCCCTTGAGTCTGAAGACTTGACACGCCTCAGGGGCTGGCCCGCTTCTCCCTTTCGGATCAGAGCGTAAATATTTGAGGCTCTGCGGGCCATACGGTGTTTGTCACGACAACTCAGCACTGTCATGGACCGTATATCAACAGACGGATGTGGCCGCGCTCGACGGAGCCTCTCGCTCGCTGGGTGGTGAGCGTCATCGTAATTGTTGGTGAGTCCCGCCGTGTCGGACGTGTCCAGGGTGGCTTAGCAGGGGGAACACAGGCTCTGGCCCGCAGCGCGTGGCGCCCGTGCGGTTCATCTCCGGGAGGTCTGGCGTCTGTTAGCTGTTTGGCTGTTTGCAGGGTGTGAGGCATAGGCGGGCAGAGGCGTGGGCCCCTGGCATCTTTTCTATCTTGTCTTGAAACGCTGTGCAGCTCCACTTCTCGGATTTTCAGAGATGGCCACGTCCCCGTGTGCACTGTTCTCTGTTTACATGTCTTCATGTCGTGTGCACTTCAGGGAGTCTCCTGACACAGCGCAGGTTTCTCTGCGTGTACGATACCAACGCAGTGAGCACAGGCCCGGGAGAAAGGTCCTTCCACTCCTGCTGGGCCTGTGGACCTGCGATCAGCGGGCCCAGGTGCTGAAGGGCTGAGAAGTGTTCCAAGTTCAAGTTCACGGGTGGAGGGGCAGCACAGATGGCTCTTCAGGGGCTGAGAGGACCCCGTGTGGTGTGGCTCGTCCGGGTGGGGGCAAGGCTTGTTTCAGGGAGAGTGAGCCGAGAGGAGCGGCCGGGAGGCCACTGCCGTCCGTCGGGTCTGGTCCGCCGAGCGCACCTGTCCTTTCACAGAGACCGCGGCTCCCAGATGCCCACTCAGCAGGCTCCAGCCAGGGGCACGCTGCATGTGAGCTGTTGGGGCCGACAGAGGCCACCAAGGAGCTGGAGGAGCCACGTCCGTTGTCCAGGCCACACCAGGGGCACTGAGTGGAGCCCAGGGACCCCCGCTTGCGGCCCCTGCCGGAGCCGTGGCCACGTAGCACTGGGCTCTCACAGGGGGACAACGTGGTGGCCCAGCCAGCCTGGCCAGCACGTGGCTGTCACCTCATCTGTAGTGCTGCTTCTGCTCAGGCTCTGCGTGCCGCCTCCTTTTGGACGCACCCCTCTTTTATGGGAGAGAGAAGCGTGGTGCAGGCGAGACTGGACGCGGCTGGGGCGCGGCCTGCTCGGCCGCGGCTCCTGTGATGAACCCCAAGGCGGAGAGGGCGCCCAGCTTCACAGCGGCACCACGTGATCCCATGCCGCGGAGCAGGACCAGCCTCAGCGGCGCTCGGAGGCTGTGGAGGCACCTGGGGCTGGGCGGGCGGGGGGGGGGGGCACGACTGCTTCATGTTGCAGAAGAATGATCGCATCTGGAGGACAGAAAGCACCTTCAGGGTGTCGTGGAAGGAAACCACAGAGGGCGCCCAAGGCAGAGGCAGGTGCGGCGCGTGGGGGGATTAAAGCGTGGCCCCGTGGCCCCGTGGCCCCGTGGCGGCTTCTCCACGCCCTTCGTCCCCTGTGGCCCGCGGGCTTTGCTGGCTCCTCCTCCCCGCTGCAGCTCCGCAGAGCCAGGCCCACACCTCTCAGGACGCCAGGCTCCGGCTTGCTTCCACGCCGCTGCCCTTGAGCCTGACCTCGGGCCTGTAAGTGGATTTCTCCACTTTGAACTTGTGTTTCGTTGGCAGCATTTAGAAACAAGAAGTGCACACTGGGAGGATGACCTGAGCAAGGCGTCGAAGACTGATTGCATTCTTGGAGCGCATTTCCTGAGCTCTGAGATCCTGCAGCTGTCCGGCCTCGGGTGTGTGCCACGGGGGCTGCTCTTGCAGACACTGGCTGACCTCTCAGGGTGTGCGCACTCCTGTGCCCTGCACACACATGCACAGCCACACCCTCGTTCCCTAGGAGCTGGAACTGCACGGCCACAGGGCTGGTATCCTGAGCGAGTCACTTCTCTCCCAGGTGGGCTGAATGCGAGCAGCCTCGCGTGGCTGCTGATAGCACAGAGGATGAGAAGGTGGGAAGTCGCCCCCTGAGAGCCCTCCGTGCGAAGGCATTGAACGCAGGTTGTCAGCCTGTTGCCTGCAGGCACAGGTTATTGTCTGCACCTGCGGGGCCGCAGGATGCCCTGCTGGGCTCCTGGCGAGGCTCAGAGAGGTGGGCCCCATCCGCGAGGGAAGCAAGGTGTGCCGGAGCCCGTGGGTGGCTGGAAGGAAGGACAGGCTCCGGGGGCTGGACTGAGGTGGCAAAGGGGGCTGGAGTCCGTCGGGTTTTAGGGAGGGGGAGCCACGGCAGGTCTCCCCGGCCAGGTGCTCCCAAGGTGAGGGATGCGGGAGTCAGCTGTGGGATGGGGTAGGGTTGTTTCGGGGGCTGGAGGCAGGTGGACAAGCCAGCCAAGTGTGCAGGTCAGGTAGGGCAGAGCCCGGGAGCCCACCCAGGGCGTGTGGAGTTTGATCCTGGCGCAGCTTTCTCAGCTGCGAGCTGGCGTCAGGGCTCGGTACACTGGTCGCAGGCCTCTGCCCTGCCAGTGTTCTGATGGAGCAGGGCTGAGGGAACGTCCCTTGCCACAGGTTCCCGGGGAATGCGGTGGGCTCTGAGGCCTGCAGGCTGGGCATAGCGGAGGAGGCTGGGGGAGACCTGCTGAGCAGTGTGGGAGATGAGAGGGAAGGGAGGGGCGTTTGGGGGTGCCTGGTGCCCAGGCTCGAGCCTCGGCTGGCAGAGGTGGGCATGCTAAGGAAGGAGGACCGGCTGCTCTGTGTGCCCGGCTGCCTCGGTGCAGGGGTCCGTAAGGGGAGACGCTGCAGCGAGTGGCCCTCTGGTCCCTAGGGGAGGAGACCAGTGTCGGTGTGGGCGTCTCCAGTTTACAGAGGTGCCTTGGGCGGGGAATGCTGCTCCTGCAGGAGGGGCGGAAGCCCGCCTGCCTTCCCCGTGGCAGCAGCCCGTAGGCCCAGCCCTCTGCAACCACCTGTGTGCAGGGAGGTGGCTGGGACCTGCTCTGGCTAGCAAGCTCCAGGCAGGGCGGGCTCCCTGGGCACCGGGCTGCCGTGGGGGGTCTTGTGGGACCCAGCAGAGTCCAGTGGCTTCGTCTCCTCCAAGGAGTGTCCGTCTTGAGTTGCAGAACGTATATGGGAGTGCCTTTCCGTCCAGCGTCTTCAGTGCGTTTCCTGTTAGGCCGAGACGTCGTGCTGACGTTCGGAGCAGCCCCGGACCCACCCGCTGCAGGGAGAGCTGCTTCTGGGGGAGGCAGGGCCCCTCCCGGCGGTTGGAGGGCCAGCCTTCTGCTGTAGCGTTTGTGTCTTGCAAAACTCCAGATTTCTCTTTAAAGGGAGAGGCACATTATCGTATCCCCAAGGCCAGGCGGCTCGGGGCTGCCGGCCCTGTCTGCTGCCGCCTCTGTGTTGCTAGGTCTCTGCAGGCTGCTCCCCTCACTGCAACCCCGGCAGCCTCTGGGGGTGGGGGAGGGGGGCCTGGGAGGAGCCTTTCCCCAGGGCTCACTTCCTGGTGTCCCTGGGGACCGAGGGTCCCACACAAACCCAAGCAGCCCTGCCCAGCTCTCTAGGCCACGTGGTGGCGAGGGGCTAGAAGCCAGGGCTGTGGACAGATGCGCACCGTGCAGGAACTTCCAGTTCTGGGGGCCTTCAGACACTAGGGTCAGAACAGTAGGCCACCAGGTTCTCCTGCGTCCAGCTGAGAGCCAGGGCAGTGGTGGCTGCCCCTGGCTGTGCGTTGGGATCTCCGAGTGGGCCAGTGCCTGTTTCTGTGCCGGAGGCCAGGGGTGTGCCGGGCATCTGGAGTTCTCAGAGCTCCAGAATGATGCCAGGATGCAGCCGGTGGCGAGAGCCACTGCGCTGGGGCACCCTGGCAGCCCGCTCCCGTTGGAGGAACTGTGATGTGGCATCAGAAACGATTCTGATCCCCTCCAAAAGGAATCGACTGCTGGGCTGGGAAGGTGTTCTGTAACCAGGGGAGGGGAGGTCAAGGAGAGAGTGACAAGGCCGGCAGGTGCTTTGGGTGAGATTGCGTGTGTGCACACATGTGCACATGTGTGTAAGACATGTGTGGCTGCCTTCAACCGGACATTCTATCCCTGGTGCTGTGTGCACCCCATGCATGTGAGAGAGCTCCAGGAAAGCCAGCTCAGCGAGACTGCAGCCCGGCGCCCCTCAGGGTGGGGGCTTTGCACAGACCCCGCCTCCTGGGTGCCAGTCCTGCCCAGATGCCTGCTTCAAGCTCAGGCGCCAAGGGGGCATGCGGTGGCCAGGGAGCGAACGTTCCAGCACCCCACACATCTCTCCCACCAGTGCGGCTATTTTCCTTGAATGGGTGTCAGCAATGTGTGGGACCTCCGCCAGGAAAGGCCTCATGGGGGAAGACTTGTCCCCGGGGACCCTCGCTGGGCATGGGTGTGATTACACCGCCTGACACGCTGACACTGGAGCGCATGCCTCTTGTAGAGGGGCTTGGTAATGCCCACCAGAGACTGAAGCAGTGGCCAGCTCCTGCAGTGACCCGTAGCTGCGGGTGTCCTGGAGGGTCCAGCCCCCAGGGAGAGGGGCGCGGGGCTCCCTGCCTGCCGTCACCTGCCCGTGGGCTCCTGCACTCCCCGTGGAGCCCAGCAAACACCCCCACTGCCGCCCTCCACCCCTTTTGTGTCCTGGAGCGTGGAGGGGAGGCATCCCAGTCCCACTTCCTAGCCGAGGGAAGGAAGGAAGCCTCGCCCTCCCTCGGGTCAGCGCTGCCACTTGGAGGCAGTTTTATTTGGGCAGTAAAATCTGAGTTCTTGGCTCAAGTTCTGATGAAACGGAAACCTGGTGCTTAGAGCTGTGGGTATGGTCTCATGCCCCCGTGCCGTGGGGAGGAGAGGTTGGGGGTGATCTTCCTGGTTGATCTCATTCCCTTTCCAAGAGGGCTGGTCCCGGCGTGTCGTCCCAGGACACGGAGGGTTCCGGGTTGCACCGTGTCAGCAAGCTCCTTGTGGGGGTGGGGAGGGGATGGCTATGCTATGCTGAGGGCAGTGCTGCGCACCCCGTGGTCCCTTGCCCTGCAGCACCTGTGTGGGTGGGCCCTTGCTGGAAACGGGCAATATTCGGTCTCACCCACGGCCCCAGGGGGCTTTGGTGCATGCCAGGGTTCGAGAACCTCTGGCTGTGTATGCTGTGGCTCTAGAGACGAGACAGTGCAAGACGTAGAGAAGGCAGGCTCTTCCTGACCTCCTGGGACCGATCCGCCCCATTGCTGACAGTGAGCACAGGTGGCCTGGGACTGTCACGCCCGGGGAGGGGGTGTTGACTGCTTGGAGCAGTGCACACGGGCGTCCTCCCCAGCCAGCACGCCGGGTCCCTGGGGGGTGGGTGGGTTGCCTTGTTCTGTTCACTCCCGTCCAGGGAAGCTGGCAGCAGGTGTCCTGGCCAAGGAGGGCAGATTGCTTTAATGATGCCGGCATTGACTCCATGTGACGAGAGAGAATGTGTATACATGTTAATATGCGCTCTGTTGGCCGGAGCCGCAGCTCAATAGGCTAATCCTCCGCCTGCGGTGCCAGCACCCCGGGTTCTAGTCCTGTTCGGGGCACCGGATTCTGTCCCAGTTGCTCCTCTTCCAGGCCAGCTCTCTGCTGTGGCCAGGGAGTGCAGTGGAGGATGGCCCAAGTCCTTGGGCCCTGCACCCACGTGGGAGACCAGGAGAAGCACCTGGCTCCTGGCTGTGGATCAACGCAGCGCGCCGGCTGCAGTGGCCATTGGGGGCTGAATCAATGGAAAAAAGGAAGACCTTTCTCTCTCTCTCTCTCTCTCTCTCTCTCACACACACACTGTCCACTCTGCCTGTCAAAAAAAAAATGACTTTGTTAAAGTGCCAAAAATCCTAGTTTTCAGTATTTTCCTTTAGTATATAAATTGTATCTAGCAAGCTTTTGCAAACACTCTAACATTTTTTAAAAAAGATTTTATTTATTTATTTGACAGGTAGACTTACAGAGAGAGAGAGACAGAGAGAAAGGTCTTCCATCCGCTGGTTCACTCCCCAAATGGCCACAAAGGTCGGAGCTGCGCCGATCTGAGCTTCTTCCTGGTCTCTCATGCAGATGCAGGGGTCCAAGCACTTGGGCCATCCTCCACTGCTTTCCCAGGCCTCAGCAGAGAGACAGATTGGAAGAGGAGCAGCCGGGACTAGAACCGGCACCCGTATGGGATGCCGGCACTGCAGGTGGAGGATCAACCTAGCGCACCACAGCGCTGGCCCCTTTAACATTTTTTAAAATTAATTTTTAAAAAAATTATTTGAAAGAGATCTTCCACCTGCTGGTTGGCACCCCAAGTGCCCACAGCAGCTGACCGCGGGGCCAGGCTGAAGCCAGGAGCCTGGAACGCAGTCTGGGTCTCCCATGTGGGTGGCAGGGACTCAGCTACGTGAGCCGTCACCTGCTGCCTCCCAGGTGTGCATGCGCTGAAGGGGAGCCTGGATCGAGCCCAGGCCCTCAGTAGGCATGCGGGCATCCCAAGTGGCGTCTTAGCCACGCCTGTAATCACTTCCAGGGCAACGCTGAACACTGTTTGTCTCCATTCACAAATTTGGTGAGTCATGACTTTTAAAACTGCCATTAGCAATTTAGCATATTCAGTTTTATTTTCAAGTTCTTTGGTTGTCTAATTAAAAATACAAACCTTTCACAAGAACCTAGTAATTCTTATAAACTCTCAGTTTCATAAACATGGGAAGTCTTAAGTTCTCATATATTTTAATACTGCTTATAAACCCAGCGCGATTTTGCAATCACAAGTCTAGAGAATGATAGACTTTAAACTAGAATCACTGGTCTAATCCATGAGATGCTCTGCCAAGTTCTCTTAAACACTACAAGTTCTGGGGGGGAAAAGGGGAAATATCCTATCATAAAACGATTACAAGTCTGACTGGCCTCCTTGTGTCTGTATTTAGTTCTGAGCATCCACATGGCTGACGTGCGTTCCTCAGAATCTTGGGGTTACTTCCTTAAGTGGTCCTTTCGAAGGATGATTTCTAAAATAATTTTAAGAGGGCCCGGGTTGTGGTGTAGCAGGTTAAGCCGCGGCCTGGAGTGCTGGCCTCCCATGTGGGCGCTGGTTCGGGTGCCAGCTGCTCCACTTTGGTCCAGCTCTCTGCTATGGCCTGGGCGAGCAGCAGAAGGTGGCCCAAGTGCGTGGGCCCCTGTAGCCCCGTGGGAGACCTCCCTGTCTCCTGGCTTCTGCCTGGCCCAACTCCAACTGTTGCAGCTGTTTAGAGAGCGAACCAGCGATGGAAGATCTTTTCCGTCTCTCCCGCTCTCTAACTCTGCCTTTCAAGTCAATAAAAGCACAGTTAGAAGCAGTTGATAATGAAGTTGTCCGCCTTTCTGAAAACTTCAAATGGTGGGTGGTGGGTGCTGTTGTATGGGGCAGTTCACGCGTGTTGTGCAAGAGAAATGGTATGGTTTTTTGGTGCAGAACCATGCCTGGTTCCTTCCTGGAGCACATCTCCCTCGCGCTTTCTGCGCCCCTCCCCTCCTTGTCCCTGTCCCCTGCCCCTCAGCACAACGGCTCGGGGGGCTGTCTTCCAGTCACCCAGACTCGCTCTTGGGCTCAGGCAAGTCTAAGCAGTTGGCAGAGACGAGAGCCTGGCTGTGGGGGAGCCCGCGGGGAGGTGGCCTTGCCGCCCAGGGCGGGTGCCGTGAGCGTGACCGACGCCCTGTTCTCTCCTTTCTGGGCAGGTCGGCCTCATCCAGCTGGGGCATGAGCAGGTGCTGCTGCGGCCCCTCAACAGCTCCTGGGGCCCATTCAGCGGACGAGAACATCTGATCAGGCGCACATGGTCCACCGGGGCCCAGGCACCTGGGCGGTTCTGCAAGGTACTAACAGGTGAGTCTGGGCGAGTGCTTGGCCGGCTGAGAGCGCACGCACAGTTGGCAGCTTTTGGTCCCAAGTGCCCTGAAGTCCTGGGCTCCAGATCGGACTTCCCACGCGGTCGTGTGTGGTGATCACTGTGTCGTGCCCCGAGGTCCTGGGCTCCAGATCGGACTTCCCACGCGGTTGTGTGTGGTGATCACTGTGTCGTGCGAACCTCACCGTGGGCAAATGGAGACGGCTACCGCAACACTAGGGACCACGTCGCCCCTGCCATCTCTTGGTGACCGAGGTGTCTTCTGTGCCCTGGCTGTGGCTCCCCACGAATCACTGTAGCGGTTCTCAGAGCAGGTCTCTGGGTTGCAGCATTAGCATCTCCTGGAAACCTGGTAGAAAGGTACCACTCGGGTCAGAGTCAGAATTGGAAACTCCGGGCTTGGGCTGGTCCTCTGTAGCTTCATAGCCTCCCTCTCGCTGTTGTGTTTAAAAAGTGCTATACTGGCTGGCGCTGCAGCTCACTAGGCTAATCCTCCGCCTGCAGCGCCGGCACACCGGGTTCTAGTCCCGGTTGGGGTGCTGGATCCTGCCCCGGTTGCTCCTCTTCCAGGCCAGCTCTCTGCTGTGGCCCGGGAAGGCAGTGGAGGATGGCCCAGGTCCTCGGGCCCTGCACCCGCATGGGAGACCAGAAGGAAGCACCTGGCTCCTGGCTTCGGATCAGCGCAGCACACCAGCTGTAGAGGCCATTTTGGGGGGTGAAGCAATGGAAAAGGAAGACCTTTCTCTCTCTCTCTCTCACTGTCTAACTCTGCCTGTCAAAAAAAAAAAAAAAAAGTGCCGCACCGTGACCTTCCCCTAAGACCCAGATGTGACTGGTCTGGGTGGTGACTGGGTGTCAGGGTGGTGACTGGGTGTCAGCGTGTCCTGTTTGAGATTTACTCACTCGTTGTAAAGGCACAGCCATAGAGGGAGGGGGGGAGAGAGATGGAGAGAGATTGATGTTCCATCTGCTAGGTCACTACTCAAATGGCTGCAATGACCAGGTCGGGGCCAGGCCAAAAAAGTCTCCGCTGTGGTGCTGGGGCCCAGGCACTCGGGTTATCCTCCACTGCCTCTCGGGTGCGTTAGCAGGAAGGTGGATCAGAAGCGGAGCAGCCAGGGCTCGAACCAGCCGATGCTCGGCTGTGGGACGCTGGTGTCACAGTGGTGGCTTAGCCCTCTGCGCCGCAGCGCCAGCCCCAGGGCATCGGTGTTTTTAAAGCCGATTCTGTGACGCAGCGTAGAGTGGGGAATCCAGGCGTTTACGTCCTGCGCTTGTTTGAGCAGCTGCAGGTGCTGAAGGGCCCTTCGTGGTGCCGTGTCACAGCTGTCTGCCTGCGAGTGCCCCCCAGAAAGTGGGATCACCCCGTGCTCACAGGCTAACTTCCTCCTAGCAGATCTCGCGACCCCGCCCTGACCTTTTGTGGTGTCAGGAGCTGTCTGCACGCAGAGGTAGCAGGTCTCAGTGTGGCATTTCCGTGACCTTGGAGAAGCGCTGATTCTGTCATGAGCGTGGAATAACCTTGCGTATAAACAAGGCTTGCAGCTCAGCCT
Organism: Oryctolagus cuniculus; assembly: GCF_051225735.1. Classification (NCBI taxonomy): domain Eukaryota; kingdom Metazoa; phylum Chordata; class Mammalia; order Lagomorpha; family Leporidae; genus Oryctolagus; species Oryctolagus cuniculus. The sequence goes on along the minus strand of NC_142878.1, from coordinate 9,760,857 downwards.
GGTCACGGCTCAGCCTCCCTGTAGCCTCGGCTGTGGGTGAGGAGGTACCAGACTGGGGCAGGAGTAATCTGTTCCTCTCTGCACCCTGACATAGTGCGGGGCAGATGGACCCTGGCATAGCGTTACTCCTAAGGAAAAGCAGGCAGTCCGGGGAGCAGAGGTCTTGCTAGGGCTGGCTGGCTGGTTGACGTCAGGGTGCAGTCTCAGTGGCCTTGTCCCCTATGATCTTGCTGTTGACCTGGACACTGGGGTCCGAGGCAAGAGGATTTGGCTAGGACATCAGCAGGGGGCTGTCCGCTCCTCCCGCCTGTGTGCACTGATGTGACAGCACCCCCAGCTGCTGTTGGAAGCCCTGTGCTGAGGACTGCTGATGAGCACAGAGCCCGGGGTGGGTGCCTGTGGGAGTGGGTGAGATCCTTCCCCAGGGCCTGGAGCTGAGCCTGCCTCCTCCTCTTCCTCCACCCAAGCCAGCGGTCCCCAGTGCTTCCCTGAACGCAGGAACGGGTGTGCGTGCAGATGAGACGGGAGTTTCGTCTCATGGCTGCCGTCCACCTTTGGAGGGGACAGCGAGGGTTCCTGTGTTTGCACTTCTGTCCCTCAGGCTGGTTTCGGGGCACCCTTTTGATGGCTTGTTTAGTGCGTTAGATAAAATAATAATTAAAAAGAACCGAGGGTTGGGTGCATGCTATGGCAACTGAGGTAAAACGAGAGCAGCCGTGCAAGGCTGCAGAGAGAAATTCCCGAAGCTGCTTCGCTAAGTCCCTGCCCAGGCCTCGCAGCAGCGCGCGGAGAGGTGCAGCAGTGCGTCTTTAAGGTGGCGCCAGAGTCTGGCTCTGCACCGGGTGGCATCGCAGCCACAGGACAGGGATCTCTGCTCCTGGTTCTCTTGCTTCGCAGGAGATACTTGGCGCCTGTTGTTGCCGAGCTGAGAAGGACGCCTTGGCCGTTTGACAGGCTTAGCTGATAAGTCCATTAGGCCTCGTGCAGTTTGGATTAGGTTTCAACCACTGGGCATTTAGAAGTCAGGAAAATTAACTTGCTGAGGCTCCTGCAGAACCCGTGGTTGACGCTTCCTAGCAAGTGTAATCAGATTAACCCGAGGTTTCCCGTGGGAACCTGTTCTCTGTGTGGTTGACCTTGTGTTTGGCTCACCTTGGACGTGGCCAGAGGCAGGGGGAGCCTGGCACCCCCTCTTCCCTCAGGAGCCTCTCTGTCTACGCGGGAGCTGCGTGTGGGTGAGCCCGGTATTGTCTGGGGCAGGGGGTGTTTTACAGAGAAGGAGCTGCCTCCTTCCCTTGGTGACACTCAGCTTGTACCTGCAGCCGTCCGGGGGCTCCTGGTGGGGGGACAGGCTGCTCCTCTTGCCTTCTAGCTCTTTATTTTTAAGACCTTATAAACTGGTCCATAAAACAGGACTCCAGGTTGGAACTTGGCATGAAAGTGTGCAGTGTGCAAGCCTTTTTTTTTTTTTTTTTTTTGGTGAGAGTTTGGTGTTTTGGCTATCTTGAAGTGGTCTTCGGTTTTTAAGTGGTGGGTTGGACTTCCAAACTTTTTGTCTTTCCGCTCAATGTCTCCATTCAGATTTGGTTCAGAATCTTCCCGTCGCCAGCTTTGTGGTGTTCAGGCAGAGTCTGGGTGTTTTTCTCCTCCCCTGGGGTGGGTGTCGCGTGTGGCTGATCAAGTAGAAGACTCTCTGCCGCAAGTGTCCTCAGAGTAGGGATCCCGCACGTGAGCGTCGCGTCGTGAGCTCCTTGGAACGAGGCGGTGGTGCTCTGAAGTGTGGGTGTCGTAGTTGGAGTTCTGTGACTGTTTGGACGCAGTTACTGCAGCTGTTTGCTGGTGGGCTTGCTTCTCCTGTAGACTACAGTCTCGGGCTTTGGAGGATGCTGTGGCTCCTCAGAAATCGTGTTGCTAACGTACACCGACGTTTGCCTGTGCGCTAATTGTATAGATATGAGGCGTCTTCAGGAAGGTCATGGAAATGCATACTATTTTTAAATTTCATTGTGCCACAAACCTTTCGAAGCCCTTTGCGTAGGTTGAACATTCATACTCCAAAGTCCCAAATGTTTTCCAAATCTGAAACTTGCTGCTCTCCAGAGTTTGGAGCACGAGGGGTTTCAGGTTTCTGGATTAGGGATGCTGAGCTGGCCAAGTCTTTGCTCATATTGCAAAATCCGAGAAAAGCTGAGAATTGCAGGGCATGGCTGCTTGACCTGTACCGGGAAAAACACAGTCAGGACTCGGGATTCCTATCCATCCGGATTCGTTTGGTTGGAAGTGACGGAGCTCTTACGGCTTATACACCAGAGCTGTCGGGGACTTGGGCCCATGGAGCTGCCCAGGACTGCAGGAGGCGGGGCTCCAGGTGAGGCTTGACCCAGCTCAGATTCTCCGAAGTCGTTCCTCCTCCTGACAGCTTTGTCCTCGGCTGGCCCCTCCACGGGTGCCAAACGGGCAGCTAGCAGACAGCAGGAAGCTCTTTGTTTAATCCCCATCTGGGTGGGACCGGCTTGGATTGCTTTGCATTCCCCACTGCCCCGAAGACGTCTCTGAAAACTACTAGAGGCAGCGCCACGGCTCTCCCTTCCGAGGGGCTCAATCCAGTCCCCAGGTGCCCATGGAGGCATCGCCCTGCTTCTGTTCCTGGAAGCCACCGCCCCCTCGGCCAGAGTGCCGTGGGGATGGGGGATGCTCTAATCCTCAGGCGGAGGAGAACAGGGCCAGCTCTTTCTTGTTTGCACAGAGAGGGACTGAGCCCTCCGGCCCCCTGCTCCGCCTGTGTCCATGCGTGCAGATGGCCCTGGCCTTTGCTTACCACGGAAGGGCTCGGTCCTGAAAGGCGGCTCAGCTCGCCAAGTGTGTGTGTGGGGGCAGGCGTGCACCTGCTATGTTTATGCACATAGGTGGTTCTGCACTTGTCCCAGCGTCCCTCGTGCAGTGGCAGTGGCCGTCTTTCCTGTCCTGTGTCATGTGAACCAGGAGTGGGGCCTAGAAGAGATGGACTTGAACGGCTGCTCTGAGTTTCTCCAAGTTGATATTTTATTTATGTGCATGTAGAAGTAGTAAGAGTTGTTTCACACGAAAGAGAACAGAGGGCCAGTCTGCCTCCCTATGGTGTGGCCCCAAAGGAGTCTCCTGGACACCTCCGGGCCCGGCGTGGTCTCTGCTCTTGCCAGTGGTTGGAAGAACACATTCTGTGTCTCACGGCTCTGCAGACAGCGAGTCCCGGGTGGAGGTGTCGGCGGGGTTGGCTCCTCTGAGGCCTCTCTCCATAGCTGTCAGGGGGCCGTCTCCGCCCCGGGTCTCCTGTCCGCGTGTCCGTGCCCACAGTTCATCTTAGAAGGACGCCTGCCGTACACCTTCCCTCGTGACCTCACTTGAACTCAGCTGCTCTAGAAAACCTATCTGCAGCCACAGTTTGAGGTTCCAGGGACGTGGGAGGGACTGGGACACAGCCACGACCTACCTGGTCGGTGTCTCGGGGCCATTGCCAAGGACACCGCCGGGGAGAGGTGGTGTTTCCACTTGCAGCTGCTCTGGGGCCGTGTTCACGGGAGAGCGGCCACAGGTGCCTGGAAGGGAAGCATCGGGTTTAGAGGAAAAAGAGCGAAGCCACGTGAAGGCGCCGGGTCGAAACACGCAGCGCACTTGGCCGGCCGCCCCTCCCGGTTCCCGTCTTGAGAGGCGTTCTAGGGACTCTGGATGCGTAGCAAGCTAGAAAGCCCTGAGCCGCCCTGAGCCCCTTGCACAGCTGGGCGGTACCCTCTGCTGCCCACTCGAGGCGAGGCACACTTGCCGGCCAGTGGCTGACACGTCGGAGCCACTGCGGCAGCTGTCGGGATGGCTCTCCTTTGATACCCGTTCTCCAGTGTCGAGGGGACCGCTTCGATGCCCTCGTTCTCGGGCAAGTGGAAGAGAGAGGCCCTGCGGAGCCCGGAGCTGGGAGCTGCTGACACCTCCTCTCATCCCGGATCGCTGTTCTCTCCAGTGAGCAAACCCACAGTGCAATCCAGGCCCCTTAGTACCTGCAGACGGGACGTTGGCCTGCAGGCTGGGTGCTTACCTTGTTCCTGCCACGGGTCCCCGGGACTGAGCACACTGTGCTGAGCAGGACTTCCCGTGGTCCCTGCCTTCAGGGAATGTGTGGGTTGGTGGCAGAGAGGCACCGAGGAAGCCAACACGTGGCAGGTGCAAATTATTGTTAGTTATGGGATGTTTCAAGCAGGCAAAGACACTGCACAGCACGAAAACTAGAAATCCACATACGCACCATTCAGATGTGGCCCACGTGGACATCTGGCCATGGTTCTTTTATACTGGCTGCGGCTTTTATGAGAGAAATTCACATTGATGCTCATAACAGATTCTCCCACCCGGCACCCCTGTCGTCTCTCTGGAGAGGTCCCCAGAGGTAACCGCCACACCAACACTGGTATGACTCTCTCCTACCCGGGTTTTGGTCCAACACTTTCTTTCTTCTCCCCCTGCCCCAAAGATTGTATTCATTTATTTGAGAGAGTTACAGAGAGTGAGATACAGACGAGACCACCCACTGGTTCACTCCCCAGATGGCTGCAACTGCCGGAGCTGCGCTGATCTGAAGCCAGGAGCTGGGTCTCCACATGGATACAGGGGCCCAAGGACTTGGGCCATCCTCCACTGCTTTCCCAGGCCAGAGCAGAGAGCTGGATCAGAAGTGGAGCAGCCAGGTCTCGAACTGGCGCCCATATAGGATGCCGGCCCTGCAGGCAGTGGCTTTACCCACTGCACCACAATGCAGGCCCCCCCAACACTTTCAATATAGCATCATAAGCTGTGTGTTGTTTTGCATGTTTTAATATTTGCATAAGTGGCTTCAGGTCATGCAGCTGCATTTTTCACAGGCTTTAATGTTTTCTGGGTTTACCCATGGTAGTAAATACAGATCCGCTTCATTCCTGATTGTACCGGTTGTGGACTTGATTCCTCCTTTCAGAACTAGTTTTGTTTTGTTTTGTTTTGTTTTCCTCCTGCTGTTTCTTGTTTTCCATTTCTTTAACCTCTATCTGTATCTTTATTCCTTTTCTTTTACGTTCTCTAAATGTCTCAGGTTCCTTTTTTCCTAACTTCTTGCATAGGAGATTCAGGTCACTGAATTTTGCTCCGTCTTCATCTCTAGCTTATGTACTAAAGCTGTGCCTTTGCCTGTAAGAACACTATGCAGAAGGTGCCCAGAGCCTCTGTCAGGGAGGCGGCTGAAGACCAAGAAGCGGTTCCTGGTGACCTCGGCTGTGCTCCCTGGGAGTACCAGGCAGCCAGGAAGAGTAGATGTGGGATGGCTCCTCCCTCAGCTGCCACTGTCAGACACTCCCCCCCCCCCCCCCCCCGCTGCAGGAGGTAAACTGCTAGCACCTAAGCATTGCGCAGGCTTCACTCTGCCAGGTGTGCCCCGACACCTGCCCAAGGGGACAGACTCAGCGTCCGTGTCACAGTGGGTCACAGTGACGTGGTGTCCCTGTGGCGGAGTTTGCATGTCCACTGCAGGAGGGCGGGGGGGCTTGTGATGGTGGACGTGAGGATTTGTGCTCAGCTGTGAGAGGGGCTCAGCCTCCATCCCTGGGGGTCCCCCACCCTTGGTCACTTCCTCTCCTGGTTAGTGTATGAGCGTGCTTCAGAAGGTTCATGGAAAAGGAGTTAAAAGATACACCTAAGTTTATTTTGATGCAAACAAATAGCCACCACGTGCAGCTGGAGGATACAGATTAGCCAAGGGGCATTTCCGACGCTCTAAGGTACAATGGACTCCTCTTTCCTTCATGTCTTGCACTTTTTCTGTTTTTGGCCTGTATCTCTCTATTCTTTTCAATTTTTTTTTTTTTATTTTTTGACAGGCAGAGTGGACAGTGAGACAGAGAGAAAGGTCTTCCTTTGCCGTTGGTTCACCCTCCAATGGCCACCGCGGCTGGCGCGCTGTGGCTGGCGCACCGCGCCGATCCGAAGCCAGGAGCCAGGTGCTTCTCCTGGTCTCCCATGGGGTGCAGGGCCCAAGGACTTGGGCCATCCTCCACTGCACTCCCTGGCCACAGCAGAGAGCTGGCCTGGAAGAGGGACAACCGGGACAGAATCCGGCGCCCTGACCGGGACTAGAACCTGGTGTGCCGGCGCCACTAGGCGGAGGATTAGCCTAGTGAGCCGCGGCGCCGGCTTTCAAAAATTTTAAAAAGATTTACTTGAAAGGCAGAGCTAGAAAGAGATATCCTCCATCCACTGGTTCATTCTCCACATGGCTGTGGAGGCTGGGGCTGCGCCAGGCTGAAGCCGGGACCCTGGAACTCCATCTGGTCTCCCACGTGGGTGCAAGGGCCCAAGCACTTGGACCATCTTCTGCTGCTGTCCCTGGTGCATTAGCAGGGAGCTGGATCGGGAGCAGAGTGGCGGGGACTTGAGCCAGCGCCCATATGGGATGCCGCCATCATGGGCAGTGCCTCAGCCTGCTGCCTGTGACACCGGCCCCCCTTTCTCTGTGTTCTGAAGAATCACCTCTCGGGTCACCCAGGTGGCCAGGTTCCCCTGAACTGGAGCTGACCTCCGCCGAGTACGTCGGCTGAGCTTTCCATTTCAGTGGTGGTGTTGTCCACTCTTGTACTTGCGGGTGCGCCTCTGTCTGATGCCGGCCCTTTTGCTAATTTCAGTGTGGTTCTACCTTTTGGGTGGATGTTTTTAGCAGAATTATTTGAAGTCTCCTTTGATGCTGCTGCCTTCTTAATTTCTTCAGGGTGCTGATCCTGCTTGCTCTTGTCTGCTCATTCAGCCTCAGGTGGGCCACTTCCTTGTGTGGGTTGTGATCAAGTCAGTCTGACGGGACCTCGCCCTCTTGCCTCCACACCCTGGGTGAAGGAAAAACCCAATTCCCCATGCACTTCTGTCAGACGCCCAGGACTCTGTCACAGGTCCAAGCATGATTTCTGTGTTCATCCCTGGGACGCGTGCAGCCAGGAGTGGTGCACGTTTGCGTGTGGAGCGCAGGCTGGGGCCTTGCCTGTACCTCTTCCCTGTGCCCTGGATGGAGCTGCCGACCCCCGCACGTCCGTGTGGCCGGAATCCGCTGCCTTGCCGGGGCACAGATCGCCCTTACGCTGTTTCGGGCATGATGCCGCCCACATTTCTGGTGCTCTGAGCTGTCACTTTCTGTTCTTTGCATTTGCCTATGCTGTTACCTTGGGCAGCTTACAAGCAGCGGTGGGAACATCCACCATTGAGCGCCAGTGGATCCTGGGTCTGGTGAGGGTCTAGCGGACTGCGCCTTCTTGCTGTGACTTCCGGAGGTAGGTGCCGGTGGAGAACTCGCCTGAGCCTGCGGGGAGGGCCCCCGGGCCCGTCCTGAGGGCTCCCCGTGCCTGGCACTATCTCCTCCCTTTGCAGCCAGGTTTCAGGGCCCGAGTTTTGGGCCACAGACCTCCAGCCCACAGTACTTCTAGGATACTTCTGGGGCAGGGCGCTGGCAGTACCCTGGGTCTCTGCAGTCAGGCGACCGTGTCCCCGAGTTTGCTGTTGATGAGCAGTGTCCTCGGCACGGCTGTGTTACTCTCGGACCCTGGAGGGTGAGGGAAGGCCCAGCACCTCATCCTGCCCGCCTCGGTCCCTGCCACTCACCCCCCACCCCCTCGCTGATGGAAGCCTCCCCTCCCATGCTGTGTAGCTGTCCCCAGGGCCGTACAGGTGCAGGGCGGTCATGGGCAGGCATTTTGCTTCCAGCTTTCTGGTCACTGCTGGAAACCATGTGGCCAAGTCCCCAGGATCTAGAAAGCAGCTGCAACGTGCTTGCATGGCCCCTGACGAGGGTGCGTTTGGGAGGTGCCCGTGGCGGGGCCGTGGTGGTCCCATTCTCTCTGGGGTTGTGGCGTGGCCGGGTCTCCCCGCCACTCTGCTCTCACCGCCTCTGCCCCTGCAGCCTCGTCTCAAGCTGCCCCCACCCCACCCTGTCCCTCTGCGATTGTTTGGGGAGCTCGGGTTTCAGACCCTGAACCAGGATTGGCTTCTGTGCCCGGCAGGCCCACAGCTTCTGCTCTGGGCCCTGCCACGCTCCCCGCTGCCCTGTCACGGTGGCCCCAGAGGAGAGCCACAGTCACAGCTGTGTGTCCACGGACGCAAGTCCCCCTCAGTGCAAGTGCCGTGAGCTTTCTGGATGTTCCACGTTGACCTCACGTGGAAACTGCGTCTGCTGTCTCAGGCGGGAGGTGTGTGTGGGCCTGGCAGAGTGCAGCCTGCGCATTGCTGGGTGCAGCAGCCTACCTTGGGTAGTGGGGTAGGGGTGCGGGGGTGGGGGACGGCTCTGTGATAATGGCCACTGAGCGAGGAGCCATTCTTTAAGACCAGCGGGTCTGCCCAGCTCCTGCCCCTGTGAGTGAGCAGCCCCATGCCCACACCTCCTGGCAGCCTGGTGCTCCCGGAGGGTGCTGCCGAGGCGCAGGCCCCCAGCCTGACTCAGGCCCCCAGCCTGACTCAGGCCCCCCAGCCTGACTCAGGCCCCCAGCCTGACACAGGCCCCCCAGCCTGCCACAGGCCCCCCAGCCTGACTCAGGCCCCCAGCCTGCCACAGGCCCCCCAGCCTGCCACAGGCCCCCCAGCCTGACTCAGGCCCCCAGCCTGCCACAGGCCCCCCAGCCTGCCACAGGCCCCCCAGCCTGACTCAGGCCCCCAGCCTGCCACAGGCCCCCCAGCCTGCCACAGGCCCCCCAGCCTGCCACAGGCCCCCCAGCCTGACTCAGGCCCCCCAGCCTGACACAGGCCCCCCAGCCTGACTCAGGCCCCCCAGCCTGACACAGGTCCCCCAGCCTGACTCAGGCCCCCCAGCCTGACACAGGCCCCCGGCTGCCGTTTGCAGTGAGGCTCAGGAGGAGCGTGTCAGGCTGGACACCGTGTCACCCCGCGCTCGTCCCGGCCCCTTGATCTCAGTTCCATTTCTGTTTCAGACAAGTGACCCAAGACGCTGTTGGCGTTTTCTCTTGTGCTTGGGTGGAGGATGCTGGTTAAGTCCCCTGAGTTGAAATTAAAACCCAGTTACACCCCTGTGCGTTGTTCCCGGACGCGGAGACTGAGGAGGCCCTGGAGGATGCTGTGGGTCGACCCTGCCTTGGCTGCAACCCTTGAGCTGCTGCTCGTGACGCCTGCACCCTCCATGGGGTGCCTGGGTGCACCTCCAGCTCCCTGCTCGTGCACCTGGGAGGCAGCAGGTGAGGCTCGAGCGTGTGGGTCCCTGCCACCCACCTGGGAGGCGCAAGTGGGGTTCCCAGCTCCCGGCTTTGGCCTGGCTCAGTCCTGGCTGTTGCAGGAGTTCGGGAAGTGACCCAGTGGATGGGAAATCTGCGTCCATCTCTGTCTCATGCTTAGGGAAATAAGCCAGTCTCAAAAAGACAAATATGACAAGTTTTCCCTGATCTGTGGTTATATACAGAGGACAAAAATATGTAACATGTGAGCAAAGTTGACATTTTCAGATTTTGTTATTGTTTATAGCCACTTACTACTTATGGAATATTTAGTGGAGGGTCAACCTTATGATTATAAAAAAGTTGAAAGTATGTCATTATAAAAATTAAAAACAAGGAAGAGGGTGGGGTGGGAAGTATCATGCTTTTAAAACTGTATGTAATACATGAGATTTATTCTCTTTATATAAAATTTTAAAAGGAAAAAATTTAAAAAATGGACACTACCCATTTCCTGCCTATGTGGTCCATGCGGCTCCTCTGTGCTGTGCAGAGGTCCTGAGCCACGTCAGCTCTTTCTCTTCTTCCTACCTTCATCTGGAAGAATGGAAACGCCGATATTTTACCTCCATGGTTGCTGGGAGTTCAGTGAGCTGATGTCAGTATGCTTCCATCACGTAGAAGTTATTGATATATAAAGTGTCATCACTTTAGTCCATGGAGTGCGCTTCCTGACAGCCAAGCCAGAGATGAGGGGTTGGGTGAGGTGGCTGGTGTGGGTGGGGGAGGGTTCCAGGCAGTGTTGTCCTGATGGTTAAGGACTCGCTGGTGAAGGTCTCGTAGGTGTTTTTCTGCCAGAGCTTTGGACCACTTTCTCAACACTCTCTCCTGGTAAGCAGATGTGGTTCTTTGGCCTTCTAGGAAGTCAGCCGGCAGAATGCCTTGTGCGTCCCCAAAACCTGTTGCTGTGACCTCTGCTGTTGACTGGTCTGCTTTTGCTTTGGCCGGACCACTGCCGCCTCTCAGTAGCCATTGCTTTGATCATGTTCTGTCTTCAGGAAGGTACTGATAAAACCAGATTCCATCTCCTGCTACAGTTCTTTGAAGAATTCCTGTAGAATCTTGATCTCATTTGTTGGAAAACTTCTATTGAAAGCTCTGTTCTTGTCTCCTGCACCCAGCGAGCCGAAAGCTTGCTCCACATAATTTTTCAGTGAGGAATCTGTGGGCTGAGCCGGTTGAGATGTCTGTAGTGTTGGCTGATGTTTCTGCAGTTGGGAGTCCACTTCAGTTAGGGCACAGATAAGGTGATCTTTTTTTCTTGCAAATTAATATGGATGTGTGCCACTGTTTTGGTGTCATCCCATGCTTCTTCATACATGGTTATCCACTGGTTATCGGGGCTTTGTTCCCTGTAAGTGACTTTTGCCATTCTTCCGCCCAAGCTTCACCATCAATTTGATGTTTGCTCTGGCTTCAATTTAGGCAGAGTTCATGCTGCTCTGCTAGGGGCTCTGTGTCTAACTGACGCCTTATCCTTCTTAGTGCCTCCAACTAGACCCTGCTTCTGTCCAGTTACTTCAGGGTGATTTGGGCACAGAAGCATTTGAAATTCGGGCATCAGTTTTCCATCGTGTGTATTTCCACGGACGTTGGGAAGACCTCCTCATATATTCAGGGAAAAATCCTTGTGTACGAACAGGCAGGTGACCTGCTAATACGGCTCCCTCCTTCTGCAGCCTCCTTTTACGAAGCAGAGTCATTCAGAAGGAGCTTGGAGATCTGTGAAGGGCTTCCCAGGCCTTGCACACGGGGGCTCCCTGCTGCCCGCCGGCCCCACCTGCGCACCTGCACTTGCCTCTCCCAGGCCTTGCTGTGTGGTCTGAGCAGTCAAGCAGATACACCAGGCCTGGAGGTGGTGCTTGGATGAGTCTCTATGTAAATATTGGTGAGGTTCTATATGCTTTTCAGCCCTCAGTGACTGTGTGTGTGTTCTCAAAACTGGCTCGAGTGTGCTTGATTTTTAGGACTCGGTGTTTTATGTGTCATATGCCCCCCTCATCCAGGGTAGGTTGCTGCCTGTTTGCTGTTGGCTATTTAGAGTGCTGCACGGGTGCTAGGATCCAGCACTGAACAGGAGACATCCTGGAGCAACTGCGTACACCCCCTGTCGCACCCTGCGAGTGCCCCTTCCTTCCCTAGGGGAGTGCAGGGTGGAGGGACTTTGAGTCCCCGTGGTGCTGGCTGGGAAGGCTAGAGGGGAGGAGGGACCGGGGGACCCGGCCAGCAGGCAAATGGCTGAGGCTCCGGAGCGGGAGCGGAAGCGTCCACGTGGGATGTGGGCGTCGTGACCTTGTCCTGCAGCGGGTACCCGGGTAGGGGGTGGACGTCCTGCCTGCCTGCTGGCCCTGGTCCCTGTCCCCAGCACCCTTGTATGCTCTCCACACCGCTCTTCCCTCCGAGACCAGGTGGGCTCCGGGACCCTGGGTTGTGCTCCGCAGCTGTGTGCTGAGCTGCTGGCTCCTGTGCGTCTCAGCCTCGGTTTGTAAAACGCTCGTGGCTGAGGTGGTCTGGCTCCTTGTCCTTCTCCGCCTCCTAACCCAGTTTTTTCCCAGGCTGCACCTTCTGTTCCTACCGTCTCTTGCCCAGTTGCCCCGCGCGGCAGGCCTCTTGCTGTGTCTCCCCAGCTCAGTCGCCGAGCGACAGCTGCCTGTCTCTGGTTGGCTGCAAGGTGCCTCCTTGTCTTTGTAACTCGGTGTTTCTGAACCAAACCCCAGTGTGGTGATGCCTGCCCGCCAACCTAGTACCTTTGGGGAAAAGGTTTCAATCACCTGGACTCAGCAATTCAAAAAACAGCTCTTGGCACTCTAATCCTTGTCCCCTTCATTCATATTCCCCCGTACTTTAGAAAAATATTATTACACGTATTGACGGGGGGAGGGGAGAGATTGATTCCATTCTCTGATTCACTCCCCAAATGCCTGCCCTGGCTAAGGCCCAGGCTGGAGCCGGGAGCCGGGAGTGCAGTCCAGGTCTCCCAGCTACACTGAGGCATCGCCACTGCCTCCCAGGGCCTGCACTGCCGGGAAGCTGGACTCCGGGGTCGAAGGCAGGTATCAGCCCAGGGTTCCGGTGAGGGCCGTGAGCCTCACTGCGAGGCCCCGCGCTTTGATCTATACACAGTCCCTGACGTACAGTGCCATCAGTAGAAGTGTGTTCAGTAGAAGTCGGGCTTGGGGGTTTTGAATTCGGATCTCCTCTTTGGCTCGATTCTCTCCGGTGATGCCGGGTGGCAGGAGGACATGCAGCTCTTGTTAGCATGGTGACCATCGGGGGGAAGCACTCACAGGCCACATGTGCCGGGCTGCTCGGCTGGGTTAGGCTACTCCGCATTTTCCAGTTAGGGTATTTGACACATGGGATGGGTATGTCTGGAGGTTAACCCCCTGGTGAGTCAGGGTGTTTGTGGTTACAAAGTTGCAAACAGCTTTGGTTTACTTGTCCCACACATTCACTCCAACATTTCCCACTTGCTCTATATATTTGTCATCTCCCTCTCTCTTCCCCCCTCCCCACCTGCCTTTCACCTTCCTCTTCCCCTCCACGTGCACTTTTTTTCTGACCAGTTGAGAGTAGTCTGTGGACGTCATGTCCCCTCATCTGTACGTTGTCTGCATTTTCTAAGAACCCTTGTGAACCAAGGGACTAGATGAAGGAGATGAGACACGGGAGCGGTGCTGTTGTCTGGTACCAACTTGTACTTAAGCTTCTGCAGTAGGCCCGTGAGCATCCCCCACAGCTCTCCTTGGTCTAAAATCTCACATTGCATATGGCTTCCCACTTGCTTAAAGTGTCTTCAGGTCTGGGCAAGTTCCTTAGCCCATCTTCCCGTTTCTTCAAAAATACTAGCACGCGCTGGTTCCCTCGTGGGGTGTCTCTGCATTTGGTCTTGCCTGTTTTTTGCGGGTAGGTTGAAGCTGTGCAGTTCAGGCTTGCTGGTGTGCTGTGTGTCCCTTTACCGTGCACGCTGGCTCGTGCCTCCTGGGAAGGTGCGTTTGTAGGTTTCTCGGTTAACCTGCTGTGAGGTGACCTTTCCATAAATGATTAGGAAGTAATTTGGGGGGCTATTTGGAGGCCATGTGAGTGTCCTGTTCTTAATCAGTTTCCTCCAGTAGTTTTAGCATCCCTTGGTTCTTGACAGAGCCCGTTATTACTGTCAGAGTTTGGAAATGCTGGGGTTTTTAAACTCCCATCATTTTATCCATGTTTCTCACTGCCACCCTCCAGGGGAAGTTACCCTTCTCCCTCGTTCACTTACTTATGTCTCTGTGGACTGGCAGGTTCTTATGTATCCATGGATACTTGTTTATGGCTCTGTTTATTTTTTTTTTTTAATTTTTAAAAAAATTTATTTGACAGGTAGAATTATAGACAGAGAGAGAGAGGTCTTCCTTCCGTTGGTTCACTGCCCAAATGGCTGCTACGGCCGCTGATCCCAGCCTGGAGCCAGGTGCTTCCTCTTGGTCTCCCATGCGGGTGCAGGGCCCAAGCACCTGGGCCATCCTCCACTGCCTTCCCGGGCCACAGCGGAGAGCTGGACTGGAAGAGGAGCAACTGGGACTAGAACCTGGTGCCCATATGGGATGCTGGCGCCGCAGGCGGAGGATTAAGCAAGTGAGCCATGGCGCTGGCCCCCTGTAGCTCTGTTTATTCTGATGTTTAACTCTCAGATTCGGCAGTGTAAGATCAGACAGGACAGTGGATTGCTGTGGCTTTTGCAACATTATAGCAACATGCATATGACTTTTCTCCTTAGCTTTTTTTTTTTTTTTAAGATTTATTTATTTATTTGAAACTCAGAGTTACACAGAGAGAGAAGGCGAACAGAGAGAGAGAGAGAGAGAGAGAGAGAGGTCTTCCATCCGATGGTTCACTCCCCAATTGGCCACAACTGCCAGAGCTGTGCAGATCCAAATCCAGGTGCCAGTAGCCTCCTCCGGGTCTCCCATGTGGGTGCAGGGGCCCAAGGATTTGGGCCATTTTCTGCTACTTTCCCAGGCCACAGTAGAGAGCTGGATCGGAAGTGGAGCAGCCAGGTCTTGAACCAGCGCCCATATGGGATGCCGGCCTTCAGGCCAGCTTTAACCCGCTGTGCCACAGCGCCGGCCCCTCTCCTTATATATATTAATATATTATGTAAATGGTCTCCTGGTGTTATACCAACCTTAAATTCATGGAATAAATTACACTACATTGTGGGGTATTGTTTATTTATTTATTTTTAAAGATTTATTTATTTGAAGCCGGCGCCGTGGCTCAATAGGCTAATCCTCCACCTTGCGGCGCCGGCACACCGGGTTCTAGTCCCGGTCGGGGCGCCGGATTCTGTCCCGGTTGCCCCTCTTCCAGGCCAGCTCTCTGCTATGGCCAGGGAGTGCAGTGGAGGATGGCCCAGGTGCTTGGGCCCTGCACCCCATGGGAGACCAGGAAAAGCACCTGGCTCCTGGCTCCTGCCATCGGATCAGCGCGGTGCGCCGGCTGCAGCGGCGGCCATTGGAGGGTGAACCAACGGCAAAGGAAGACCTTTCTCTCTCTGTCTCTCTCTCTCACTGTCCACTCTACTCTGCCTGTCAAAAAAAAAAAAAAAAAAAGATTTATTTATTTGAAAGAGTTACAGAGAAGGAGAGGCAGAGAGAGAGAAATCTTCTATCTGCTGGTTCACTCCCCAGATGGCCACAACGGCCAGAGCCGCACTGATCTGAAGCCAGGAGCTTCCATTTCTCCCACATGGGTATGGGGCCCATGGACTTGAGCCATCTTCTACCTCTTTCCAAGGCCATAGCAGAGAGCTGGAGCAGAACTGGAAGAGCCAGGACTGGAACCGGCGCCCGTATGGGATGCCGGCACTGCAAATGGCGACTTTACCTGCTATGCCACGGCGCTGGCCCCGGGATGTTATTTATTTAAAGTGATGTTGCATTCCTGGGCCAGTGTTATGGCAGAGTTGGTTAAGTTGCTGCCTACGATGCTGGCATCCTCTGTTGGTGCTAGTTTGAGTCCCGACTGCTGCACTTCCCATCCAGCATCTTGCTAATAAACCTGGGAAAGCAGTGGGAGGTGGCTCAAGTCCTTGGGGCCCTGCTACCTGCCTGGGAGACCCGGATGGAGCTCTAGGCTCCTGGCTTTGGTTTAGCCCAGCTCTGTCCACTGCAGCCTAAATTAGGGTGTGAACCAGTAGAAGAAAGATTGCACGCACTCATGGACTCGCTCTCTCTCTCTGGAAGGCTGCCTTTCAAATAAATAAGTGAATCTGCAAACAACTTTACTGCACCCTATATGCTAATGTTGTATTTAAACACTTTGCACCCAAGTCTGGGTTGCTCTGTAACTGCTTGTGCGTGCACACGCTGTCATTCTCCGCCGAGTCACTGATGTCCAACCAGCTCCACAGTAAACAGTGTGCTCACTTTCCTTGATTGTGGCTGTCCTCAGAGGGGGTGAGCCAGGCAGGCCGTCGGGCCTCGCGGGGTCTGGTGGAGCCCCCTGCAGAGCCGTCGCAGCTCCGTGCTCCTGTGTGTCTTTCCTCTGTGTCTTCTACAAAAGCTCGCTTGGTTGCTGCCTGGGGTCAGTCTGGGTGACTCACGCTTCCTGCAAACTTCATCCAGGTTTTCCATCAGTGCACAGAACGCCCCTGTAGTGAGCAGATTAAGGAATTATAATTTGATGTGGCTCAGACTAGATTGCACATTCCTGGGTCTAAGGCCTTTTGGTGTATTAAAGCTATTATGGAGCAACCTCTGTGTCTTTTCATCACTCTTGAGAATACGGCTTGCTTTTGGAGGCCTGACTCAGATGTCGCTTTCTCCAGGAAGCCCTCTCTGATTGCCTGCCCTACCTGGCGCCTGGTCTGCATTCTGAGTGTCACGTTCTCTTTCTCTCTTGTGTCTTGCCTTCATTGTATCCGAGGTCTCTGAGTGATGGCAAGACTTGTGCATTACTTTGCTTATTGCCACTGTAACAAAACAGCACAGATGCATTATCTGACGGCTCAAGTCTGGAACCCACTTTTCTGTGCTGTACTCAGGGTGTCTGCAGGACTGGTTCCTCCTGGGGGCTCTGGGGAGCCCCACATCCTGGCCTTCTCCAGCTCTAGGGGCCACCCACACTCCTTGGCTCGTGGCCCCTGTCTCTGTCTTTAGAGGCCACGGGGCGGTGAGTCTTCCTCACACTGTATCACTTGGACAGTCCTTTCCTGTCATCGGGTGGCCCTCTGCCTCTCCCTTGCAAGGCACACGTCTCCTAACCCAGGAGAGCCTTTGCCTGTCTCTCCACATCCTTAGCTCAGTCCCACCTGCACAGCACCTGTGCCCAGGCGCGCTCGTGCCGCAGTGGCTCCTGGGGGTTGGGATGTGGACACCTTTCAGTGGGGGGACGGGAGGGGGGCTGAACAGCTGCTGCAACCCACAAATCTAAGCATCACAGTCACCGCCAACATTCAGCAACCCCCCTCCCCCTCCCCTTCCCCTAACACGTCTCCATAAGGCCAGCCTGCTGGGCCTCTCCACGGAGAGCCTTGTTACTTGGTGGAGAAAGAAACATTGAAGCTGGAACCCAGGGAAAGAAAACACGGCCGAGGACACCGCGCTGTCCTTCTGTGCGCCTGGGTTCGTTTTCCCACAGGCGGTTCCACCAGACCGAGGACTTGGACGAGGAGCAAGGCCGTCTCTCCCGGCTCTGCCCCGGTGCTTATGCAACACAGGCCGCCCGCCCGCCTCAGGAACTTGGGGCAGAGCAGGCCTCCAGCTTCAATAGGAAAATCCGCCTGGAGCTGCCTGGATCAGGAATGCACAGTTTATTATTTAAAGTGCACGCTGGCTGGGGCTGTCCAGGTGGCTCGGGGAAGCTCCTGGCAGCGGGTCCAGCCCTGAGGCTGGAGGAGGGACGGTGGCCCCCAGAAAGACACGGGCTCGGCCGCCGAGCGAGCGCCCAGCCGCGGCGCTGGCTTGGTGTTCCGGGGCGGTGGCGGTAGAGAGCGAGGCCCCTGCCAGCTCCCGCAGAAGCGTCTGATTTTTGAATCAGCAGCGTCCCTGCCGCCTCCGGGGGAGAGAATGTGTGACGGAGCGAAGGCGAGTCTGCCCAGCTCCCCTCCCGGCAAGAGGCCTCCGGCCAGAAAGTCCACTCGAGGCCAGGCGGAGGGGAGCGGAGGCTCTGGTCTTCTTAAGAAATGGCTTTTAGAGCTGCATCCCTCCCCCACCTCACCCCTGCAACAGGAAAAAAAAAAAAAAAAAAAAAAAGAAAAAGGCCCGGCGTTCTCAGTTCACTGGTTTCTCATGGAGCAGCCCGGCCCAGGCTTCACCGGGACAGCTGCTGCCCAGTTCTGTTGGGCAAATTCCAGCTGCAGATGCAGCGGGTTCCTTTCTGCTCAGCCGCCTTTCCAAGCATCGGGCAATTGCTTGTGCACGACTAGACAGGGAATTCGCTGGCTGGAGCCGCTCTGGGGCTGCACAAACCGCCCTGGGGCTTACGGAGCCCATACCTTTCTCAACCCATTAGCAAGTCATAGATCAGACTCCCTGTCTGTCTGTCAGCTGGACCAGGACACCTCGGGGTGGGGGTGTGGGGGGAGAAGCCCAGGAAAGCCGAGCCTGTCCCTGCCTAGCGGTGCAGAAAACTTGGCGTCAGTGGTGGTCGGCGCTGCTGGTGGTGCGGAGGGAACCTGGGGCCAGCTGTGGAGGGACGGGGGTAGGGCTCACCCGCTTCTGCCCGGGGCATCTGCCTGCCTGGGCGTCCACACCCTGTGCTTGGGCTGATCAGGCCTGGGGAGGTGACAAGGGGGTTTTCTGCTCTCCAAGGACACAGCTGTGATTTAGAGAGAGCTCATCAGGTGGGGTCCCTGGCTCGCTTAGGGAATACACGTGGCCTTGGGAGCCCCTGTGGGAAGGAACCCTGCTCTGGGTCGGTGTGGACAGAGGTGCAACTTCCTTGCAGAAGACAGCTGGCCTGTGCTGTGGGGGAGGCTCCCTTGGCTCCACCTCCGCGCATGGGGGCCTGCGGGGTTTCCTGCCTGCTGTGTCCCTGGGACGAGTCTGGGTTTCTTTTCTGGGAGGCTGCAGGGTCCATCTAACCCACCCCCGAGCTGGCTAAGTGCCTTCTTCAGCACAAATGGGCACTGCTGGGTATCTTCCCAGGGAACCACTGTCCCTGGCCCCAGATCTCCCCCCAGTCCTGCCCTGGCCGTGCTGCAGGAAGCTTTGGGCTCCTGTAGGCTCCTGGGTGGGTCCTGGCCCTTGCAGGACGCCGTGGTAGGGAAGAGGAGGGGCAGCGCCGAGAGTTTCTGGAGGTGGCTGAGCTGCCCGCACCCTGGGCGGCGTTGGGGAAGGTAAGAGGTCCGGCTGGGGGCTGCTCCCTGGGGGACCGGGATGAGAGCCAGGCCTGAACCCTGCTGGACCTCGTGTGTCCCAGAGAACAGCCGGCTGTGTCGTCTGCAGTTCTGTGCGTCGTGTGCCGCCTGGCATCTCAGAGGGCTGGGGACTCCCAGGCAGCTGGTGGGAAGGGATCGGGAGATGGGGAGGGTGGTGAGTGGGCAGGCCAGACTGCTAATGCTGACCTGGAGCGACGCGTGCCCGCCCCATGAGCTTGCTGGGGGGCTCTGTCCCAGGCCTGACTGCTGGCCCTGCTGTTGGCCCGGAGCTTCCCGTGCCCCTGGGGATGTCCGTGTGGGGAAAAGCAGTTCCCCAGCAGGTGCAGGGGCTCCCTCCTCGCCAGATCTGGGGACACGCTGATTTGGAAAGGAGCCCTGGGACCTGCCAGGCATGAGTCCCCTGTGGCTTCCCTCGCCTGACGGGGCGTCCAGTGCCCCGTGTGTGTGCCCGGCCCCCGCCCCCCGGCTGACTCAGACTCCCGCGGTCACTGCTCTCCGGGCCGCCTGCTGGGGGAAGCGGCTGGGAGGCGGCCAGGATGGCCAAGCCCGGGCCTCTGTTTTCCTTTCCCATGACTTTTTTTTTCACGGTTGCAACACTGACAGGGCAGACTCCTAGAGGACGTGCCAGGCGCGGTTGCCTGGCGAGCGATGCTCCCGTGACTGCCTAAAAAGGGAACGTGGTGAGCGGCCGCGGAAAGGGGAGAGAACAGCGCACGCCGAGCAGGAGCACGAGGGGCGCTCAGAGCCTCACTGCCTCGGCGTCGGGCCGCTGCTGTCGGCCTTGGGGATTCGCGGGTTCAGCGCCGTCGCCTTCCGCCTCCTCCCTGGCCGTTGTCTGCGGCAGGCGGCCGCTAGCTGCCTCGGCTCCAGACAGCTGCACGTCACTTCTGGCTGCCAGATGCAACGCAGTGTTTGACAGTAACCTCTTGACAGGGCTGTGCCTCTGCGGGGGAAAGCAGGGCCTGTCCTGCTGGGTTCTCAGTCCTGGATGCCACGGGGAAGTTGTTTATAAAGTGAGATTTTTGTTAAGTGAATCAAATTTTAAATTAAGTAGATGAGCTTACCATTTTAGAGAAATCTGGAGTGGATCCTGCAAACGGGAGACGTTTCTGGCAGGACGTACCCCAGCTGCTCAGAGTGTACTTGTTGCTTAATTTTGTGTGTGTGTGTGTGTGTGTGTTTTAAGATTGTTTTATTTGAAAGGCAGAGTGACAGAGATCTCCCATCCACTGGTTCACTCCCCCAAATAGACACAACAGCCAGGCCTGAGCCAGGCTGCAGCCGGGAGCTTCATCTGGGTCTCCCACGTGGGTGGCAGGGGCCCAGGCTCTTGGACCATCCCTTGCTGCTTTCCCAGGCGCGTTAGCAGGGAGCTGGATCAGCAGTGGAGCAGCGGAGACTTGAACCGGCACTCGTACGGGATGCTGGTGTTGCAGGCAGCAGCTTGACCCACTGCACCACAGTGCTGGTCCTGATGTTGTTTTTGCTTATTGGGTTGTCTTAGTGGGGCAGCCATATATGTGTGTATGTATGTGTGTGTGTATGTATGTATACACACGTATGTATATATTTGCATATATGTAGGTATGTATATGAGGGTACTTCAGAAAATTCATGGAAAAATAGAAACTAGCCCTGGCCCTGCTGCTGGCGCAGAGCTTCCTGTGCCCACGCACTGCACACTGCCCATGGGCATTTGAAGACCCCTTGGGGCACGGTCTGTTTCCCAGGTGTGGTTGTCTCAGTGCACGAGGCTGGGTGCAGGAAGGCACCTCATCTGTGTGCGGGGTCAGGGGGCACCCACTCTGGGGTCTGCCCTGGGTGCTCTTGAAGGCTGTCCACTGCACACCTGGCACTGTGCTGGCCACGTGACGTCTCCCGCCTCGCTTTCTCCTCCCGAAGTGCTCAGCTGTGTCCTTGGCTGGGAGACAGCGTGGTCCCAGTGCGCTGGGGAGATGTGGAGGAGCGCTGGGCACTAGGGCCGGGGGGCCCTGTGTGGGTCAAGGCTCGCTCCATCTCAGGTGAGGCCCTGCCTCCCCCTGCCCCCATAAGGGGTTGGGGGGGGTCCTTCCCTGCTGTGAGAGGCTCGGCAGATGGTGTGAGCTGCAGTCGTGGCTCACCCGGGCTTGCAGGAACGGGACTGGGTCTTTGTGGCTCTCCTTGGCCATCTTTGGCCTCTGTTTCCCTCTCCTTAGTCCCCAGGCAGGCAAAGGTGGCTCCTGGCGCCTGCAGCTTCTGTGATCTCGAGCTTCTGTGGACTCGGTTGCATGAGGCGTCACAAAATCCCCGGAGCAGCCCAGCTCAGGGCTCACCTCCGTCCCTGGCCCAGTCACTCTGTCCCTTTAACATGGTCACCCCAGCAGTCAGATGGGGGATGGGGAGATGGGGCTGGTGATGAGCCCCAAAGGCACACGGAGTCCTGTGGTCAGGATGCAGTGTCACTGCCGATGCCCTCTTAGAGAAGGCCTCGGCGGTTCTGTCCGTCTCCACCTTCCTCTGGGGTGGCCTCTGCCCACAGGTGTTCACATAGGGCCGCTCAGCCCCTGATGCTTCCCTGCCCCCAGCTACACCGTCCTGCTGTCCCCAGGGCAGTAGAGGAAGGAAGGGGCCGTGCTGAGGTAAGATGACCTTCTAGAGGCGTTCTCTGGGCTGTGTTCCCACTGGATGCCTGGGGGCACAGGTGCAGGCGAGCTCAGGTCATAGGAGGGGGTGGGCCGTTCTCTGCCTCTGCTTTGGACTTTGGAAGCGTAGCTGGGCGTGAGTTTCTGCCGGGCTCAGCGTGGGAGGAGCCGGCCCGTTACCGCATCCGTGAACATCGCTGCTGAATCATCCCGAGGTGGCGAGGCTGGAGGCTGCGTTCTGACAGGCTGCGCCCATCTGTGGGTCAGAGACTCTGCAGGGCACAGTGGCGGCAGCTGGTTTCCGCTGTGTTGTTTGGGCCTCCTCTGGGCAGGCTTGAGGTGTGGGGGCAGGAGCGAGCTGGAAACACCTTCGGTGTGAGTGTCCTTGAAGCACCTGTGGCTTGGCCTCGTCCCCACGTATGGTGGTCCTGCTTCTCAGGTGCTCAGGGCACGCGGATGGCTTGCAGCTAGCCAGGTAGAAGCTTCCCCGCCTTGGAGGGCCGGCTTCTGCTGTCCCAAGTGTCACTTCCACCGCATGCTGTTGGTCCAGGCAGTCACACGCCCACCCAGGTGTCTCAGTGCGGGGAAACAGATGCTCCCACTCAAATCTGGGGGTCTTATTTAGCAGCACCCTAAACCCCTGTAATGGTGTGTAGCTGACAGTGCTGTGGCGAGGGTCCCACTGCGTTGTGCGTGTGCATGTTCGTGTGTGTGCGTGCATGTGTGTGTGTGTTTGGGGGGTGGGTTGGTGTCAGAGACGACTTCAGAAGAGGCTTGTTCTGCTTGCCCTGGAAAGCCTGCCCAGGAGTCTGGGGTCCATCCAGCGTGGGCCTTGGTGTGAGAGCTGCATGGCCACACTCAGTACACAGGATCAGTTACAGGAGGTAAAACTGACCTGCGGCAGAGTGAACTTGGATGTGCACTTTGATGAGTGACTATGCTGTGGACTGCACCGTGGTCAGGATGTGGAAATGTCCCCACCCTCGCCTCCTCCATGTCTGTGGCCGCTCTCCCCCCTCACCCTGGTCCTTCTCCCAGGACCTGCTGGGCTGCTTCTCATCACTGGATTGGTTTACACTGCTCAGAATTTTTTTTATAATGGTTCTTCTGTGCCTAGTTTCTGCCTGGTATCTATTGTCAGTGGATGTTGGTTTTTGTCAAGTGTGTTTTCTGCATCTATTGAGATGTCATGTGATTTTTACCTCCGTTCTGTTGATGCGATGTGTCACGTTTATCCATCTGGGGAGATCGAGCCATCCTTGCATCCCTGGGATGCACCCCAGCCGATCCTGGTGAATGCTCTCTCTGGTGTGCTGCTGGGTTTGATTTGCTGCTGCCTCGTGGAGGATTTCTGCGACTGTGCTCACTTGGGAGATTGGTCTGTAGCCATCTTCTCTGCTGGGCGCTCGTCTGCTCTTGGTGCCAGGGCGGTGCTGCATCTGCAGGACGTGCTCTGACTGGTCTGGCTCTTTCGCTCCTGATTCCTTGTAGATTCATCCACGTTGTCATCATGTCAACAGCTGGCGCCTCTTTACAGCCGAGCAGTGTTCTGCTGTGTGGATAACCACAGTTTGCTCATCCGCTCTCCTGTTGAGCGACGCTCAGCTTCATGGCAACTGGCAAGTCTTCTTTTCTGCTGAAACCCATGCGAGCTTTGCGAAAGACAAAGCATACGGGAAAAGTGAAGAAGCAGACACCACCCTGACTGCGGAGGACGACGGGCCTGGCTTCCCGAGGGAGGGCTGGCCTTTTCAGGGTGGCGAGCCCTGCCTTTCTGAAAGCGGGCGAGAGGAAAGACGTCCCCAGCCCTGCTTGCTTGCGTCTCCCTGGTCTTGGGATTCAGGGATTCCCGGGGCTTGAGAAACTGGCCAGTCGCCCACCTTGGCCTGGCAGTACCCTGCTCCACGGCCCACCTTACAGCCAGCGCCAGCCGGGCCCCATGGCAGGAGGTGTGCTGTTGGCACATGGCATCCAGCACTGGCCAGTGGACAGAGGAGGCCCAGAAGTCAGAGGGGAGGGCCTGGCCACTTGAGCACACACTGTCCCAGCCTCTGGGGAAGTGGAGGACCCACTGGAGCCTGGAGGAGCTGACTAGCGAATGCAGCAGACCTGGCATGGGACAGCGCCAGGCTGTCTCGCTGCCCCCGGTCTGTGCACTGGCTTTGGTAGGGCTCTTCCCGTTGGCGTGTGAGTGAGCAGAGGACTGGCCTCCAGGTGCCGCAGGTCAGGGGAGGGGAGCTGTGGGGGTGTGCAGGAGAAGAGCTTGTCTCAGAGGTGACGTCTCAGACCGGCTCCGAGCAGGCGGGGCTTCCCGCGAGCAGAGCGCCCTGGTGACTTCAGGCTGAGAGGCAGGGACAGGAAGCTTGCAGTCAGAGAGCTGGGTGAGACAGGCTTGCAAGTCGTTACTTTTAAAGTTGGCTGTGGTGGAATGGAAACCCAGGGAGCAGAGTGGGCATGGCCGCAAGACTGAGTGAGACACCGAATCCACGCGAGAGGCTCTCTCAGGAGGCAAAGGGACAAGGACAGTGGTGAGCAAGAGCTGGAAATGAAGGCGAGAGGGTGGAGACCCCCGGAGACTCGTGGAGAGGGGGAGCCGTGACCGAGCAGCCTGAATCGTGGCTTGGAGCACCCACGTCCCATACTGGCCTGCTCGGAGTCCCATCTTCACTTCTGATCCAGCTTCCCGCTCGTGCACGCCCTGGAAGGTAGCAGGTGGTGACTCAAGTACTTGTGCCCCTGCTGCCCATGTAGAAGATTCCCTTTCTCCCTCCCTCTCCCTCTTTCTCCCTCCCTCTCCCTCCTCCCTCCCCCTCCCTCCCTCCTCTCAATAAATGAAAATAAATCGTTTTAAAAGCTCAGTGAAGAGGAGCCCTTTCCCTCCCGTTACACTGGGAGCATGGATCAAAGATTTATAGTGAGTGAAGAACTTCCAGAAGGTATAGGGGAAAAAACCTCCATCTTCAGGATAAAAGGTTTACTGTGTGCTGGTCAGAATTAATACACATAGACCCACAGCTGGATTTATGCTGGCAAAATCTGGAGTTGTAAGATGAAAGGAAACATGCTAGTGTTGAATTGAAGCAGACAGAATGGGCTACTCAGGAGACAGGCAACTGGCGGGTGTCGGGCTCATCCGTGACGCTGAGCCAGGGTGACAGTGATGGGCGGAGAAGTGGTTGCGCCCTAGGAATCTGACAACTCAGGTTTCTGTTCAAATGTGAAGGGAAGTGAAAGGTGCACTTAGCTACTTAAGGGTAAGAAATTCTACACCGTACTTTCTCTCCTCCAGGAAAGATTGCTTTAAGACAGAACAGACGTTGACTTTTTTTTTTTTTTTTTTTTTGTTCTGAGCTGAAGCAAAAGTAAAGAAAGAGATCAGGAACAGGGGATTCAGGATGGAAAGATTTGATAGCCGTCATGAGTGGCTCAACAGAGCGCCAAGCAGAGGATGCTCATGTAGTCACAAATGCAGTGCAGTCACTTACAAATTAGGGGAGGAGCCAAGACCTTCACTTAGGAGCTAGCACTAGCATACTCCTCCGTGAAAGCATAGTTGTAAATATTTATGACCTTGGATTAGGAAGAGGTTTCTTAGATGTGGAACCAAACGCACAAGATGGAGAAGAAAATCCAGGTAAATTGGACTTCATCAGACCAAGATACATGTGAAAAGATCATCCTCACCGTGGGAAAAACCTTCTCCACGTGAAACATATAAAAAGAAACTTGAATGAATATATAAACAGTTCATGTAATTAGAGAGCAAAGAGACAGCACAGTTTAAAAAACGGACAGAGAACCTGGACGGTTCTCGGGTTGGTCCGCAGGCTTGTGCAAAGGTGCCATTAGCCTTCGGAGAAGGGAGGTCAAAGTGGTGGTGCGGCTCCGCGTCCCGCTCCCGTGAGTGGCTGTAACAGGAAAGAGGATGGATCAGCAGGTGTTGATGGGGAGTGAGGGAACCACCTGGACATTTCCTGCACGCGTGAGCACAGAGGTAGTTACCGTGTGAGCCAGCAGTTCTGCTCCTGGACGCAGGATGACCTAAGGGTTCCACTCCTGGTTGCCTCGGGACCCGGCAGGCCCACTCCTGGTTTGCTCCCCAGAGAGATGGAAAGATGTGTCCAGAGCAGCACTGTTACAGGAGCCAGAAAGGAAACTCAATTCAAATGTCCCTGAGTGGAGTCGGGAAGGGCAGAGGCAAACGGGGATGGCTAAGTGGGGAGTGTCTTTGGGTGATGAACCTGTTTTTTTTTTTTTTTTTTTAAAGATTTATCCATTTATTGAAAGAGCTACACAGAGAGAGGAGAGGCAGAGAGATATGGAGAGAGAGAAAGAGAGAGGAGAAGAGAGGAGAGGCAGAGATGGAGTTGGGGGAGAGGTCTTACATCCACTGGTTCACTCTCCAGATGGCTGCAACGGCCGGAGCTGTGCTGATCCGGAGCCAGGAGCCCCTTCCCAGGGACCTGGGCCATCTTCCACTGCCCTCCCAGTCCACAGCAGAGAGCTGGACTGGAAGTGGAGCAGCCGGGACTCGGACCGGCACCCATATGGGATGCTGGCGCTTCAGGCCAGGGCACCAACCCACCGCACCACAGCGCTGTTTTAAAATTGTGGTGATGGCTGCTTAATTCCGCGGATATACTAAAAACTGCAAGTGGCATACTTTAGTGAATTATATAGTTTTTGAGTTACATAGTTTTTAGTTAATCTCAAGATAGCTGTTAAAAATTGAAGGGATAAAATTTAAAGTATAATACCTTAGTAACAACTCGTACCTTACATTTATAAAATATTTACGAATCAGGAAGCTATGGAGCAGGGATAGTTTCTTTTTGACTATTTATTTAGTTGACAGGCAGAGCTATAGAGAGGTGAAGAGAGAGAGAGATCGATCTTTCACCCACTGGCTCACTCCCCAAATAGCTACGACGGCCAACTGGGCCAGGCTGAAGCCAGGAGACAGGAACTCCCTCTGGGTCTTCCGTGTGGGTTCAGGGGCCAAGCACTTGGGCCTCTCTCCGCTGCTTTCCCAGACACGTAAGCAGGTGCATTTGCCCTTGGAGGGCCTTGGCATTTGGAAAGGGGATCCTTTGTTCGAGAGTCCCATTCTAGGGCCTGGGTCCAGGCCCCAGGAGGAGCGGTTTGACTTCTCTGCCCACCCCAGGCCTATCGGAGGTGGTCTGAGCGTGCCTTCACCACCTCCTGGGGACGACCAGGCTGCCGCGGAACTCCCAGCAGCCTCTGGAGGAGCGACCTGGGCGTGATCGTCCATGCGGGGTCTGATGACCGGGAGCCCTCCAGGGCCCCAGGTCTGTGGTCGCCTTCTCCCAAGCCTGTAAACGTGGAGCTGAGGAGTTGCTTTAGTTCACTAACTTCCTCTCCCCTCAGCTCCTTCATTCAAAGGCCCTGACCGAACACCCACTGAGTGGGAGCTTCGGAGGCCAGAAGGCTGTCGCCCCCACTCCCCGGCAGCTTGGGGAAGTCGCCGACCACCAGGTGTGCCCGGGGAGCTGGGGGCACTGGGCCAGGCGGAGGCCGGAGGGAGCCTTCAGCGTTAACTCAGTCTTGCGCAGAAGCAGTGGCGTCTGGAGTGGGAGTTACTGGTCCTCAGAGTGGCTGGCCCCTTGCAGAGGCGGGTGGCGGTTGTGTGCGTGTGCAGGGGGCATTTCTAAGCTGCCCGAGGTCTCTCTCAGTCGCTTGAGGTCCCTTGAGCGTCCCCGTCTCGGGTGAAAGATGATCTGTCGAGAGCAGCCCTACCCGGGGGCCAGCGGGGGCTCCAGGTGCGGAGGACACGTAGGCTGCTTTGCACGCCGTTGTCTGCCCCGTCTTGCTCTGCTTGAAACGCGAGCACGTTAATTAATTTCTTCCCTCAAGCTGTGTGTTTGGGGAATGTTCTTTTCTCCCCTTCCATCAATTTTGAAGATAAAACTGTCAAGCTCCAGCAGGCTGGTGTCGGCTTTCAGCAACAGGCTGGCCGCAGAGTGGAGCAGGGCGGGGGAGCACACGGTGATCCTCCGTGCTGGCGTTGGTTTCTCCTGAGTCCGCCAGGCGTGTCTCGCCGCAGCTGAGACGCTCGTCCTTGGCCTGAGCCGTGGCCACGCAGTCCGGCCCGGGGGTGCCACAGACTCGCCGGCACCCAGCGTGCACAGGTGCCTGGTGCTGCGCGTGCTGCTGACGTCAGGGAGGCAGAAGAGCATCAGTTGTGGCTGAGCCGTGTGTGCCCCCTCCCCACCCCTCAGCACTTGAGGAGGTGACTGTTTGCAGCTGGGGTCTTTAAAGAGGCCACTGTGTGACCGAACTGGGTAAAGCCTCCACCTGCGGCACTGGCATCCCATGTGGGCACCGGTTCGAGTCCCGGCTGCCCCACTTCCGTTCCAGCTCTCTGCTATGGCCTGGGAAAGCAGGCCCGAGTCCTTGGGCCTCTGCACCCACCTGGAAGACCTGGAGGAAGCTCCTGGCTCCTGGCTTTGGTCTGGCCCAACCCTGGCCCATTGTGGCCATTCCAATGGATGGAAGATGATTCTGTCTCTCACTGTCTTTCTCTGTAACTCTTTCAAAGAAATAAAAAAAAAAAAGTGAGTATGTGAAAATGAGGCCCTCTGATCTGCTGGCTGTGCTTCTGAGAAGAGGAGCTGAGGACCCAGCGGGGGGCAGGCCCAGGGGAGAGGCCCAGGAGAAGCCAGCCCTCTGCCACCTTGGTCTCAGACGCTTGGCCCCCAGACCAGGAGCCACTTGGTGACTGCTGCCGTAGGCCTGTTTAGCAAGCAGCACGGTTACTAGTTATTAGGGGTTGGGACAAAGATAGGCCTGACTCACGTCAACTAGAGAATGCGGCCTTCGGCCTCCGGCCTGGGGAGCCAGCCTGAAGCGTTCTTCCCACGGCGGCGGGCTTCTCCGCTCGCCGTGTCCCCTCTTTCCCTGGGGCGTGCACAGCTCCGGCTCGCCCTCCACGCTTTTCCCGGGCGGAGATTCCCAGCAGGCTTCTGTCCTCTGTGGGGCGTTGCCAGGGCTGCTGTTTGCTTTTCTGCCTCGCTGGGGGGAGCACCCGCCAGAGTCGGTGTGACAGGTGCAGGTGGGTGACCTCACCTCCCCGGTGAGGCACTGGCATTCACCAGAAGCCTGTGGAGCTGCAGCCGGCGAGGGGAGAGCAGCAGGGAGTGAGGGGAGATGGCCCTCAGTGCCCCCCACCCCAGTTCGTCCTGGGGACTCCTCTCCCACTCCTGTCCCTTCCAGCTGCTTCCCTGTGTCTCCTCTCCGGACTGCTCCAAAGTCTGTGTGTTCAGCCGTCTCTGGTCCGGTTTTAGTCCCCCCACCCCCACCAGGAACTGTCGGCGAGACCCCAGGTACCCCTGGATCAACCCAGTGCCCTCTTTCCTGGGCCCTCGGACGGGCTGTGCTTTTCCCTCCCAGGCACCGGGCTCTGCCGGCCCCTCCCTGCCCATGTCCCCAGTGCTGCTTCTGCCGCCTCTTCCCAGCCGGGCAGCTTTGCCTTCCCTGTCCAGCTGTAGTCCATTCTCCCCTGGGCTCCCGTGGAGCTGTCCATCCAGCGTCCCCACTGCACACTGGGCCCTGGGGTCCTCTCTACCCAGAGAAGCCAGGGTGGCGTGTGCAGAAGGGAAGCCCCTGGGGGGAAGAGATCTTTGACACGCTCCACGTCAGCCTGCGTGTGCCTGTTACTGCCTGTGCCCACACTGTCCCCGCCGCCTGGACTGCACCCGGCTCCTCTCTCCTGCCCCAGCCTGTCGGGTCCCACAGTGGCTCGTGGTCACTTCTCGGGATGCCTCCTTGTCCTCCTCCTGAACCCCTGCCCCAGTGTGGGCAGGGGCTCGCTCCTTAGCTTCCTCTTCCTCGCTAGCACTCATCACATATAGAATTCCTCTTGCACGCGTCTCTTCATGATGTCAGCATCTTCTCAGGGGTCCCCTCCATTGTGGAGGTGCGTGGCACTGTGCGTACGTAGCAGGTGTCTGAGTGAGTGAGTGAGTTTCAGCTGTGCCTGCGGGCAGTGATGCCTGGCTGTTGTGTGTCCGTGGGGCCGTGACCCCACACGGAACCGTCCCTCGGGCCCCCTACCCATCCCCACCCCCACCCCCCAGCCCTGCTGCGTTCCTCACACCTCTCCAGCACAGGTTTTGGACTCCAAGGCTCATTAGTGTTCGTCTGGGGCTTTAGCCACACACGTGTAGTGTGCACACACACAACTGTAGAAACACGAAGCCCGCAAAAACAACTCCAAATTCTTACTTTTCACCTTTCTTTGTAAGGAATGTACATGAAAAAGATGCCTTTTATAAAAGTGACTTGGCCTTGGGGGAAGTTATTCAAAGAATTCATACTTGGAGAGCAAAACCTGTCTTTTTTTCCTTTTTCGCAAAAAACAAAGTGAAGGCCACGGTTTTTCAAGGATGTTGGGTTTGTGCGGCTGCCGGCGCCTGGCTGCAGACATGGAGCTGGGTTTTCTTGTCAGGAAGGTGGCTTTGCTGCACACGAGCCCTTTGCTGAGCCGAAGGAAAAGACGTGGCCACAGAATCATTTTGTTTTGTGCCTGACAACCTTATTGGGAGGCCTTGTGTCTGTAACCCTGTGTGTGTGTATGCGTGCATGTATGTGTGTGCCCATGTGAACACGTGTGTACACGAGTGCCTCTACATGTGTGTGCGTGTGAGAACTGTATGAAGCCCTGCTGCTTGGCTCAGGTTTGCTCACAGAGTCCTTGCCCCACCTCGAGTGTGGAAGGCACTGGCTCCAGGTTCGGGGTGTGGTGGTGATGAGTTGTCAGGACGCCCGTGGCATGCTCTGGTGCTCCTGTCTGCGTCTCGGGGCAGCCTGCAGATGGTGTTCTGTTAAATGAGGACTTGGCAAAGGCCAACACTCCTGTCCAGGCAGGGTTGTACCATGTGCAGGTGCGCACTTACGGGCCCGTGTTTCTATGGTTAAAAAATCCTTCGTGGGCCGGCACTGCGGCTCACTAGGCTAATCCTCCGCCTGCGGTGCCGGCACCCCGGGTTCTAGTCCCGGTCGGGGCGCCGGATTCTGTCCCGGTTGCTCCTCTTCCAGGCCACCTCTCTGCTGTGGCCCGGGGGTGCAGTGGAAGATGGGCCAGATCCTTGGGCCCTGCACCCGCATAGAGACCAGGAGGAAGCACCTGGCTCCTGGCTTCAGATCGGCACAGCTTGCCGGCCGTAGCAGCCATTGGGGGGTGAACCAATGGAAAAAGGAAGACCTTTCTCTCTGTTTCTCTCTCTTTCACTGTCTAACTCTACCTGTCAAAAAAAAAAAAAAAAAAAAATCCTTCATTCCAGAACTGGGAGGCGGTGATCCCTGAAGCTCCACTGAGAGACAGGAGGTTAAGGGACCAACCCTCCCGTTTTAGTCTGTGTCCATGGTGTCTAGCCAGGAAAACTGGGACCGCGCTAGGCGTTTCTCACAGAGGAATCTGACGCAGGGGATTGGTTACAGCCATGTCCATGTGTGAGTGAGCAGAGGGGGCAGCTGAGGGCGCCCGGGGAGCCAGTGTCACCCTAGAGCTGGGGATGCAGAAGAGAACAGGTGAATTTCTAGGACCCAGGAGCTGTGAGGGAGGGGCTCCCTGGCCAGGGCT
The DNA here is from genome assembly GCF_051225735.1 of Oryctolagus cuniculus. Lineage (NCBI taxonomy): Eukaryota > Metazoa > Chordata > Mammalia > Lagomorpha > Leporidae > Oryctolagus > Oryctolagus cuniculus. The sequence continues at coordinate 9,730,023 of NC_142878.1, read as the reverse complement.
CCGACTTCTGAGGGGCACTGAGAGGGTGGGGGAGCTGGCATCTGATGGCCATGCGTCTGGGGGAGAAGGGGGAGGCTGCGGTAGATGTACTGGGGTACCTGATGGGAGGCTGCCCGCCCGAGTGGCGTCCCTGAGCCGAAAGCCCTGCCTCCAGACTTGCATTCTGCCTGCAGTACCCCAGCAGCAAAGCCTCCTGGGAAGGGAGGCTGCAAAGTGCGCTGCCCAGGCTCCGGCCCCGGCATCAGAGGGTGCAGGGCAGGAGAGGTGCAGGCACCCAGTACCTGGGGAATAGGGTCGGTGGCACCAGAGGGGACATGGTCAGCATCCGGGGTGCCCGATGTCCAGCCTGGAGGTGTCTTTGTAATACACCGGGGCTGCTCATGACGAAAATCCAGGGTGCTGTTGGATACGCAGGGGAAGCACACACCTTGTTTTCTCCAGGAGGTGGGTTTGGTGCCCTGAGGAAGGGCTGCTGTGGCTGGGGGGTGGGGAGCTCAGTGCAGCTGGGCCTGGGAGAAGGGGTCGCGCTCTGTCCCAAGACACCAGCTGTCTGCGTGCAGTCCTGGAGCATGCTGTGTCCCCTGCCTGGCAGTTGAAGTCCCTCCTCCACGCCCTGGGTTGAAACTTAATTTAAAAAAACTTAAACTATATATTTGAAAGGCAGAGGGAGCGAGAGTGAGCAAGCACTCTTCCATCTGCTGGTTCACGCCCCAAATGGCCCCAATATCCAGGGCTGAGCCAGGCTGAAGCCAGGAGCCAGAAACTCCGTCCGGGCCTCCCACATGGGTGCCAGCATCCAAGCACTAGGGCCATCTCCTGGTGCTCCCAGGCGCACTAGCAGGGAGCTGGGTCTGAACTGGAGCAGCCGGGGCCTTAAGCGGAGCTCTGATACGGGCTGCCGGCCTTGCAGGCTGTGGTTTAACCACTGCACCACAACACTGCGCCCCAACCTGTTGGTTTGGTATCAGTTGCAGTTTGCTCTTGCGGGCTTGAGAGTGGCCTTCGGGGCGAGCCTTGGACACCCGCTGCCAGCGAAGGGGTTTGGAAGGCGACAGGCTGGCTGGTGAGCATCGGCATGAGAGGCTCTGGCGGAGGGGTAATGGAGCAGACAGGAGCCTGTGGGTTCTGTAGACACGCACGGTTTCCGGATTGGTGTTCAGCCCCCAGTTATCCACGTCAGTGAAAACCAATCATGATATTGGTAGAAATCAGGCGAGCATGGGCTGGTGTGAGCATATTTGCTCCCCTGTGAAAGCCAGAGCTCGTCTTAGTTACTCCCATGTCCACCCAGAGGGGAAGCAGTAATTAGCACCGTGCTGTGTAGACAGGAAGGACACTTGCCCATGGTCACCTGGAGTCCAGGGCTGATGCCAGCCAGCTCTGCTGGACATCCACGCTGGGCACCTCCCAGCCAGCTTTGCCACCCCCTCCTCAGGGACAGGAAGCAGCTGGTGAGAAGTTCATTTCCAGGTGTTCTGTTAAGTTCACTAGAAGTTTGTCTTGTTGTTAACTTGGGATCTCAGAATTTTAAATTAGAAAAAAAATGGAGAGGCAGAGAGAGAGACACACACACAGAGCATCCATCCACTGATTCACTCTCAACATGCCCACACAGCCAGGGCTGTACCAGGCTGAAGCTGGGATCCAGGTCTCCCACACACGAGGCAGGACCCTAACTACTGAAGCCAGAGCTGCCACCTCTAGGGTGCATATTATCAGGAAGCTGGAATGGGGATCTCAAGACAGAATTTGAACCCAGGTTCTCTGACACAGAACAAGGGCACCTTAACTAGCACTTGAACCATTAGACGCTGAAGCATGTGAACCCTTCAAATAGTGTTTTAAGACTTATTTAATTTGAAAGAGTTACAGAGGGCCAGACAGGTCATCTACCTGCTGGTTCACTCGCCAGATGGCCACAGTGGCCAGCACTGGGCCAGGTGAAAGCCAGGAGTTTCATTCGGGTCTCCCAAGTGGGTGGCAGGGGCACCAGCACTTGGCCACCTGCTGCTACTTTTCCCAGGCTATCAGCAGGGAGCTGGATCAGAAATGGAGCAGCCAGGACACAAACTAGTGCCCATGTAGGATGCCAGGGTCACCGGCGGCAGCTTTACCCGTCAGCCACAGTGGTGGCCAGGCCCCAAAGAGTGTTCACAGCTCCTTCAGCTGAGGGCACTGTGTTCCAGGCGGGGCAGGGCGCCGTGCTGGTGGCAGGGTTCCTGTGGGTCCTGATGCTCAGGTGATGTCAGCGTGGTTGAGAAAGAGGGCACGGATGTAAGTGGATTGGACAGCAGTGCGTGTGGAGGAGGGATTGGGGCCAGGCGGCACTGCAGGTCCCCCAGGTTGGCTGTCTCGTGGCTGCCTGGGTAGGTGAGGTGGCCCCAGGGCCCCTGGCTCCTGCTCCATCTGGTCTGAGAGGCTTTGGGCTTTACCATGTTACTTCCAGTTTCTGGGTCTGAATTATTGGCATGGATTGGAGAAAAAGTAAGCAGGTGTCCTGCCAGTCACACACCTTCCACAGCAGCCACACCAACCCAGGTCCGGGACTGCAGATCCTCTGAGCTGGGGTAGGATGGGAGGCCCCAGGGGGCTAAGCCACTCAGCAAGCGAGGGGCACCTCCTGCTGGCCAGCGCCAGTCCTGTTTCTGGGACCAGAGGCACCCCTTGTGTTCTTATCTCCCTGTCCCACCCCCAGCACTCAGGGTGGGGTCGTCTGTCCTTTCTCTTCTCTCCCAGCCCCCGCCAGTCTGCTGGCCCCACCTCTGCCCTGACCACTCTGCTGGCCCCAGTGATGGCCTGGCTGAGGTTTTTGTGGGTGGCCTTTGACGAGTGCTTTCGGTTTGGGCTCCCTGGTGTCAATGAAGCTTCCTTCTGTGACCGTCCACAGTTTGTGATCATGTTTGCATACAGCACCGAAATCTCTGCCATGATGTCCTGCGTGGGCTGTTTATTTTAGAAGTCGATGGCAGGAAGATCCTCCCCTACCCCGGGAGTGGTGTCTGGCATGGTCTCCCCACACCCCTACCCCAGTCTTAGGAAATTGGAACCAAACTTGAAGGCAGACAGACGGGCCTGGGAATGCGGGGCGAGGGCCTGCGTTGGCTGGGTTAGTGGCCTCGGACGAGCTGTGTAGGAAACGTCTGTGCCTCCATTTGCTCCTCTGGGCATGGGATGGAGCAGTGACCCAGGGCCCCGTGGGTGGCCCATCCTAAGCGTTTCTTGCCCGTGGGTCACTGGTGACTTTGGTCACCTACCTCCAGACCACCTCTGTCGACCTTTGTATTGATGTTTGTGTTTTCTTCAATTTTAAATTTCTCTCTAATTTTAATCCACATATTTTAGAGTAAATCTTAAACATTTTTGCAAAGATGTGACCCCGGGGTGGGGTGGGAGGGGTCCCCGTCCCTGCATCTCCCATGCCATGGCCCATCTGTGGGGCAGGTTGTCCCCCATCCCCTCGGCCGCCGAGTCCGAGCTGCACGGTGAGGAGGCCCAGGTGCCCTGCCTGTCTCTGCAGGTGGATTCTTGGCAGCACAGCGAGGCGGCACCCAGGGCTTCCGCTGGGATTCCCCTTGCCCGGCTTAGTCGGGCTGGAGGGACTGTGCCTTCCCGCGGTGTCCGCTGTGTGCACACACTGAGGAGGGCTCCTTGCTCCCAGCCTGCAGCACTGCTGTGGGGAGCAGCTCTGTTGGCCTGCAAGTATAGGTCAGGTCTGCTTCTCCCGTGGCCTGCAGGGGCACCCAGGACCCAGCCCCAGCGTGCATCCCTGTCTTCTTGGCCTGACGCACACCCTGTCTACGACTCAAGACCCACAGCGCCCCAGGCAGCCACCGCCTTCCCTGGCCCTGCTGTGCCTTCTCTGCCCTCCACTTGGCCTCCAAGCTGGTGGAGGTGCGTCCCCTCTGCCGTGGCATGGAGGGTGGTCCCGGCAGAATGCAGGTGTAAGGCTCTGTGTTTGGAGCAGGAAGCAGAGAAAGTCGGGGAGCTCCCACACCAAGTCCTGTGATCCCCGAGTGAGTCTCCCCTGGGAAATAATGGCTTCATTTTTTATTTTAAAGATTTTATTTATTTGAGAAGCAGTGTCACAGACAGAGATCTTTCATCCTCTGGTTTGCTCCCCAAATGGCTGCGAAGGTTGGGGCTGGGCCAGGCTGAAGCTGGGAGCCAGAAACTCCATCCAAGGTCTCCTAAGTGGGAGCAGGGGCCCAAGCGCTTGGACCAATTTCTGTTGCTTTCCCAGGTCACAAGCAGAGACCTGGATTAGAAGAGGACGGACTGGGACACGAACCCGTGCCCACGTGGAATGCTGGTGCTGCAGGCAGAGGCTTAGCCTCCTACGCCACAGCGCCAGCCCTGGAATAACAGTTTTTAAGCTGCAGAATTGTCTGTTCCGCATAGGGCCTGATCATCCATAATTGGGTATTGTTCAGTTTTCAAGAGCAAAACAACAAACCACAGGGACCATTTATATGTTTGCCCGATATTTTCAGCCGTCCCCACACTTCTAGAACAAAGGAGAATTCGAGCATTCTCAAGCTACAACATTTCGAACACCGTTTACTTCATCCTTGCCTTTTTCGCCTCCTCACCTTGATCCAAGAGGACGCGGGTGTTACGGAAATACATGGAGAAGCCTCTTGTTGGGGTGGGGGAGCGAAGCAAAGGCTTCCCTTGAATACACGTAGAGGAACACCACGAAGCCGCGGGCTGCTCATCGCCTCCCGGCTCGGGACCGGCTCCGTGTGTGCTGCCCCAGGCCACGCGGCTTGACTTCCAGAAAGCTCCCTGGTGCTCGTGGGAAGGGGCCTGACCCGTGCCAGGGGTCGTCTCAGCTCTCCTGAACAGGAGCGGCCCTGGAGGGCGCCCCGGTGGCTGCAGCCTGCCGGCCTGCACTTGGGCTTCTCCGGGGAGGCTGGGGTCCCGCAGCTGCCGCGTTCTGCCGCCGCTGCCTTGCTCCTCACTTTTCAAGATGCTTGTAGCTGAGTGCTGGCGCCTGTGAGACGGGCCTGTGAGGGCGCGGCTGCGCAGGGCGTCCTCTTCTCCCGTGGGGAAGGGAGCAGTTGCTCCTACAGCACCATCTGTAGGCTTAGCTGGTTGATGTGTGCAGGGAGAGAGGAGCAGGGTGAGGGCGCCTCCGCCCCCACTGCTCACCTCCCACCTCCAGGAACCACCGCAGAGTGGGAAGGGAATGCAAGCCCACTGTATCTTCCCTGCAATCCCAAAACCCAGGGCAGGGCTTGGTTATTTATTATTGTTAAGATTTGTTTTATTTACTTGAAAGATGGCAGAGTGACAAAGAGAGAAGGAGAGATAGGCAAAGGGATTTTTCATCTGTTGGTTCACTCCCCAAAAAGCTGTAACAGCCAGGGCTGGGCCAAGCTGAACCAGGAGCCTGAAACTCCAACCAGGTCTCCCGCATGGGTACAGGGGCCCAAGCCCTCGGGCCATCTTCTGCTGCTTCCCCAGGCACATTAGCTGGATTGGAAGCAGAGCAGCTCTGATACGGGGTGCCAGTGTCACCAGCAGCTTCTCCCTCTGTACCATGACGCTGGCCCCATATTCAGCGTTTTTGATGCTTGTTTCATGGCACTGGTGCGAGACTACTGAGGCAGCATCTTTATTCCCTGCTACACGTGCCCCTGCCCGAGGTTTATTCCCCGCCAGGAGCTGTGCTAAGCCTAGAAGCAATGAACAGAGAAAAGGAATCCACTGTAGATAAAACCTTTAAAAGCCAGAATGGGGCTGGCACTGCGCAGTGGGTTAAGCTGCCTGTGATGCCGGCATCCCCTGTGAGTGCCGGTTCTTGTCCTGACTGCTCCACTTCAGATCCAGCTCCCTGTTAACGCACCTGGTAAAGCAGCAGAAGATGGCCCAGGTGCTTGGGCCTCTGTACCCATGTGGGAGCCCAGGATGGAGCTCCAGGCTCCTGGCTGGACCATTTGGGGGAGAGAAGCAGCACATGGAAGATCTCTCTTTTTCACCCCCGCCTCCTGCTTTTTTCCTCTCTCTCTATAACCCTGTCTTTCAAATAAAATACATCTTAAAAAACAAAAAACAAAAAACGACCATTGTGTTGGACCTGCCATGTGACCCTCTGGGCCTGTGCTCATTTGCATGTTTCGCCAAGGCCCACAGGGAGTGAGGGAGAGAGGGGCAGGTCTTATTGGTCCCACCTTGTAGACTTCCAGGTACAGGGCCTTGGTATCTTAAATGCCTGGTGCAGTGAGTAGGAGTGATGGGCTGCTGCTGTTAGCAGGTGCTCAGCTCCTTGGGGACACGTTCCTGAGCCACAGTAGGTGCCTGGAACCTTAGGGAGTTTGTATCCTTCTATATAGTTCCTCGTCCACCTAGAGGGGCAGCCGTGAGCTGCACAGGGGCTGCAGCCCTTCTCTGCTGCTCTCCTGTACACAGTGTCACCTTCCACGCTCTGTTTCCTGCACTAAACACAGACCGGAAATCATGATGGAACATTCCGGAACTAAGCCATTCGTACCTCTGGGATGGTGTGCTGTTCTGATGAGCACGATCAAGTCTCCCGCAGTCCTGCTTCCTCCTACCTGCGACCTGAGCCGCCCTCCGAGCTGTGTGGCCTCACGGTGTACGCTGCCTGCTGTTGCTTGTTGGTTACTGAGGAGCCTTCTTGGTTGTCAGACCCGGTGTTGGGGTGTCTCTGTGCCTGTAGGCAGGTGACCCTCGGCTCTGCCGCCTTATACTAGAGACAAGGTGATTCTTCACCAGTTCTAGGTTGGCCAGCTCGGAGGTTACTGGCAGGTGCACGTTGGTGTCAGCCGTGGGCTGCTTTTGTCCTGCCTCTGTGCAGAGGGGGTGCTGTTGAGTACCTCCCCTTTTGTGTTGGAATGGATCCTGCCTTCCTTCCTCCTGCTTTGGAGACCCAAGGCGCTCCATGGGATGTGGCCCAAGGGGCGGAGAGAACCATTCTGGAGGGCCAACAACACCTTCACTTATTTCAGGTCGTCTTTTGTTATAAATCAGAATCTTTTGTGTCCACTTGGTGCCTTCTGTCTTATTGTTCAGAGTTTAAACATGGCCTCCGGGGCCGGGCGCTGTGGCATAGCTGGTAAAGTTGCCACCTGTGATGCCAGCATCCCAAATGGGCATTGGTTCAAGTCCTGGCTGCCTCCCTTCCAATCTGGCTCCCTTCTAATGTACACCGGGAAGCAGCAGAAGATGGCCGAAGTGCTTGGGCTCCTCCACCCTCCCTAGAGATCCAGAAGAAACTCCTGGCTTCGTTCTGACCCAGCCCTGGCCGTTACGGCCATTTCAGGAGTGAACCCGTGGATGGAAGATCTTTCTCTCTGTGTCTCTGACTTTGCAGCTCTGACTTTCAAATAAATAAATAAGTAAATCTTAAAAAAATAAAATAAAAGTGATTTCTGTGGAACTACTTCAAATAAAGTAATGCTTGTTGCCCAAATTTGGAAGATCAGGAAGAAAGGAGAAATGACTGTCACACGTCACCCCACATCACCACTCACTAATATTTCAGTTAAGCTCTTCCCAGGTTTTTTAGTATGAATATGGAGCTTTCAAGCAGTTTGTGTAAAAAACGGAATTCAAAGATAAGATGTATATAAAGTTGATTTCAACAGATCTCTTTCAAGGCCAAGAAGCATTTGTAACAAGATTTGTAATCAGCCAGTTAGTCCATCCCAAAGAACTGAGGGTCCTGGGATTCAGCTACATCAGTGCAGTCTCTTTTCACTATTAACTGTAGAAAAACTTTAAGATAATTAAGCCAAATGAGGTCAGAAGGAGCCAAGCCAGGACTCTAATTGGACACGTAATGACTGCCCAGCGAAGCTCTCATGGAGTTGGTGAGGCAGGGGCATTGCCATGGGGAGGAAGGACTCTAGCAGGCTGTCCCGGGCAGTTTTCCGCAGGAGCCAGGGCTCTCTCCCAAGGAACAGATGTCACCATCCCTCGGCTCTCCAGGAAGTCAATGAGCAAAGTTCTCCGAGAATCCCCCCAAAGTTGCCACGACCTTTGCTCTTTTTTTTTTTTTTTTTTTTTTGTGGGAGGTAAAATAGCAAAGTTTATTAGGGAAGGGACATCCGTAAGGACGGATGGGCACCTCTTCAGACAGAACCTGAGACTGAGAGAGTGCCCAGTCACTCGGACTGGGAGAGGGAGGGGAAGGAGCAAGGTTACATAGTTGAGTGGAGAGATTACACCTGGCCAGGCCAGGCAGGCGGCTCAGCAGAGAGGCAGAGGGCTGAGCGTGCAGTCTGGTTGAGGGGGGAGGGTTACGGAGATGGGTCTTGCTTCCCCACCTCTGCTCCTCTTGAACAAAGGGCTTTTTGGATGTAAATAGAAAAACTTCTGAGTTTTCTCTTGAAGGTCTGAAACAAAGGACTTTATGGATGCAAATGTTATCAGACAGGAGGAAGGGTGGGCAGGACCCCCTAGAGAATTGGGATCTGGAGCAGGGTGTTTGAAATGCAGATACTGGGCTGCACCTGGGAGATTGTGGAAGATTTGTCAGGCAGAAGGGGTGGGTTATCAGGTAGAAGGGGTCAGGGCAGGGCAGGATGTGAATACTGGACTGCCCCTGAAACACCATCAGGATGACTTTGAGATGCAGCATATGCTGGACATAGATGTCTTCTCTTTAGGCCTTTATGTCACACACACATAAGCTCATAACTGACTTCCTACCTAACATTCCCCCCTCAAGAGGTAATACCCAAAATTCGTCTTTGGGATTATGGATGGAGTTCCGTTTTCTGTAACTTCTTCAAAGCTGGCATATGGGCGTCGAGGGGGATTTGGGTATTTCCTCTTGCTACCTGTCTTGTGGTGTGCAACAGTGGCCTTGGAAAGACTGTGCTGCTCGGTCCAGAGGGCTGCTCAGGTCGTCCAATGGAATGGGCTGGAAGCCTTGTCTGACGACAATTTGGAGTTCGGCAGCTTTTAGTCTGTTAGAGACAAAATGAACAAGGGCATTAAAAACACACGGTCCAAAGAGAAGCATCAAGATTGCAGAAGTTAGTGGGCCAAGGAGAGGAAATAGCCAGGATTTCCATGACCAGATGTCAGGCCAGAAATCCCAGCCCTGCTTGGCCTGGTCCTGGAGCTGTTTGGCTTTGTCCAGGAAAAGTACGAATTTGGATTTGTACCTGTCTAGTCTGATTGACCCAGAGACAACATTCTTCCTGGAACATGGCACAGATACCCCCTGGAGCAGCAGTTAGCATGTCCAGTATTATTTTCTTTCATAACCTTTTGTGACTTCCACACACCCTCTTCAACTTACTTTAAACATTCCATCATTTCCATTCCGGTCTAGAGTAAACTAGCCATCAGGATAGTCGTTCTTACAAACCATGTCCTTTCCTTATTTTAAAACCTCGTTCCTTCTTAACCTTCCTTACCAAGAACACTCTTTACTTCTTGACCTTTCTTACCAAGCACACATTTCTATACTTGTGATGTTTTCCATAGAGCCTGGTTGGCTCTTTCTACCTTACCAGAAGACTGAGGTCTCCATGCAGAGTGAAGGTGCCTTACAAATCCCTTGTGTGATCTAGAGCTCTGGTTAAGGCAATCAGTTCTGCTAACTGAGCAAAAGTTCCTGGGGGCAGAGCACGCTTCAGTAACGTGCCAGGCTGTAACTGTTGCTACCCTGAGAAGCAGGTCCCGTCTGACAAAGCTGCTTCTGTCTGTGAACCAAACCTCATCTGCGTTAGTCAGGGGGCTGTCTCTTGGGTCCCTTCTGCTGGCATAGATCAAGTCTACAGTCTCAGTACAGGAGTGGAGGGGACCACTTTCCCCTGGAACTGGCATTAAAGTAGCCGGGTTTAGAGTAGAGCAATGTCTTATTTTTACCTGAGGGTTTTCTAGAAGGAGGACCTGATATTTAGTATTCTACAATCTGCCCAGCTTCCAGCTCCAGCCACTGCTATTGGGGATGGCTTAGGGTCAGTGAAACACAAGTTGCCTATTTCTATCAGCCTCCTATTCAGCTCTCCTCCTAGTCCAGCCATGTAATGCAAGTCAACAGGGTGCCTCCCTTAAAGGAGATTCGCATCTCTTGCAGTTCTCTTCCAGCACCCCATGGATAGGTCTGGGACTCACACACCCAGCTTAAAAGTCTATCCAATAGTATTAAAAGTCTATCCAATAGTATTAAGCTTAGAAAGCCCTCCCTGCCAGTTCCTAAAAACAGGGCTTTTAGTAACAGCCAACTCAGATAGTCCTGCACCTATTTGGACAGGTCCTCACTGAGGACTTAAAGGGCCTATCTCTTGAGGGGGGTGCACAATAATCCATAATGTAGATGGTTAAATGTAAATGATTTGTTGGTTTGTCTCTTTTCCCAGCCTGAGACTCTAGTCTTGTACATTGGCTTCCTAGCAAAACTAGCTACTAGGTATCCAGAGGAAAACAAAGCATTGCTAGTCCATTAGAGTGTTAATTATTTAACCCTTATCCTCACCCCTGGGGAGAGAAAACCTGCCCCAGAGAGGATATGGGCCATGCGCAAATTCCTACTTCTTCAAACTTCAGGCAGTCCTCGTTTTCTCTGTCAGGTTCCTAGATACAGGGAAACAGCACAGTTCCTAAACCAGGCTCTCAACAGGCAGCCAAAGCAGAGCCCCTTCCTTTGGGGGAAAGAGAAAACCACAGCCTTTGCTCAGCTAAAGGATGCTATGACTAAAGCCCCTGTGCTAGGACTGCCAAACCCAGGGAGACCCTCCCAGCTGCACATCACTGGGAGGCAGGGAGTCACCTTAGGAGGGTTAACTCAGGATCTGGGACCTGTTAAGTGACCTGTGGGCTACTTTTCTAAAACCTTAGACATGGTTGCACAAGGATGGCCTCCACTGCCTAAGGATGATAGCAGCAGCTGCCTTGCTGACAGAGGAGGTATCTAAAATTACATTAGGGCAAAATATCGCCCTTTATACCTCACATCAAATAAATTCTCTGTTAGAGCAAAAGAGCTCTCACTGGCTCACAGATTGTAGAATACTAAAATATCAGACCTTTGCTCTTGACCGGTCTGCCTTTGCTCTGGCTGTGCCACGCCCACCTCTTGGTAGCCACTGCTTTGGTTGTGCTCCATCTTCAGGATCATACTGGTAAAGCCAGGTTTCATCTCCCATTAAGATTCTCGGAAGAAATGTTTCAGGACCTCGGTCCCCCCACTTGTTGGAAACCCCCATGGGAAGCTCTGCTCTGCTCTCCTCCAAATCGACCACATGGTTTAGCACCCAGTGAGAAACTTTGCTGCTCTTTAATTTGTCAGTCAGGATTTTGCCAGCTGATGTCTGTGGTATTGGCTGTCGTTCCTTCGATTAGCTGTCTGCCCTCTTCATTAGGGCATGAGTGGGGCTAATTTTTTCCTTGCAAGTGGATGTGCGCAATCTGTTGCCAGGGATTTCACCTTTAGCGTCGTCGCCGCCTCCTCCTCCTTTTTTTTTTTTTTTTTTTGACAGAGTTAGTGAGAGAGAGAGACAGAGAGAAAGGTCTTCCTTCCATTGGTTCACCCCCCAAATGGCTGCAATGGCCGGCGCTGTGCTGATCCAAAGCCAAGAGCCAGGTGCTTCTTCCTGGTCTCCCATGTAGGTGCAGGGGCCCAAGAACTTCGGCCATCCTCCACCACCCTCCCAGACCACAGCAGAGAGCTGGACTGAAAGAGGAACAACAGGACTAGAACCTGGTGCCCATATGGGATGCTGGTGCTGCTGGCGGAGATTAACCAAGTGAGCCACAGCGCTGGCCCCCACCTCCTCCTTTTTTTTTTTTTTTTTTTTTTTGACAGGCAGAGTGGACAGTGAGAGAGACAGAGAGAAAGGTCTTCCTTTACCGTTGGTTCACCCTCCAATGGCCGCCGCGGCCGGCGCACCGTGCTGATCCGATGGCAGGAGCCAGGTGCTTATCCTGGTCTCCCATGAGACGCAGGGGCCAAGGACTTGGGCCATCCTCCACTACACTCCTGGGCCACAGCAGAGAGCTAGACCGGAAGAGGGGCAACCGGGACAGAATCTGGCGCCCCGACCGGGACTAGAACCTGGTGTGCCAGTGCCGCAAGGTGGAGGATTAGCCTAGTGAGCCACGGCGCCGGCCCCCACCTTCTCCTCAAATGCAGCTCTCCACCTGTAAACCACTGACTTCTTTGGGGCGCTTCCCCATCAGCATTCCATAAAGCAGCCGTGAGCTCAGCATCCGTCCACCGCCCTCACCATCACTCATGCTGGTTCTCGCTTTGATTTTGGCGGAATTCGTGTTGCTCTCACAGGGCTCTTCAGATGGTCTTGTCCTTACTGCTTCACACTCGGTCCTATTCACACTTGTTACAGCAGGTTGGTACAAGTTTATTTTGTTGCAGAAATTTGGATATGCATATGTAAATCATAGCATACTTTTCCAATGTACTTTTTAAACACCGTGTGTGTGTGTGTATATATATATGTTGTGTGTGTGTGTTTGTTTGTTTCTTTCTTTCTTTCTTTCTTTCTTTCTTTCTTTCTATCTATCTATCTATCTATCTATCTATCTATCTATCTATCTGCCTGCCTGCCTGCCTGCCTGCCTACCTACCTACCTACCTACCTACATCTTTGGAGCCTGAAGGTACTTCTGTGTAAAAGTTTGGCAAGGCTGAGATCCGGCTGATTTTCAGAGGAGTTCCCCCGCATCACTAAGTAATCATGTAGGTGGTGATGTTGTGTATGACTGCTTTCCTTTTGTCCATCTCTGGGTTTTCTATAGCTCCATGTCTCTGCCGTTGCCCCATTTTTCATGAGTGTAAATTATATTGCATGGAACATTCATTTCTGAATTTCGACCCCTGTGTTGGATTACTTCCTAGTACCCGTTTTTGGTTCCGGAATGACGGGTTCACTGAGGAAGCTCTTGGTGCCTGTGTAGACTGTTTACTACATGTTGGTGGTAGCGGCTGTGTTCATACATGCTAATGCCAACAGTGGACGTAGCTGTGAAATGAGAGACCTGCCTTCCTCCCATGTGGATTCCAGAGGGCCTGCTCCTCCTGCCACCTGCTGCGACGGCCAGGGTGACTGCATGTGCACAGTGATGGCAGCCGCTTTGGCCGCCAGGGCGGGCTCCTCCATCAACACGACAGCTGTTGATCAAAGTCAGATCTCCCAGGGAGATAGCTTTTCTAAAGGGTCACACAGTGGGAGGAGCTGTCACACTTGTTTCTTAGCCTAGATGTGTGTCCTGGGTTATTCTGATTATGTTTAAATGATGCTTTTGTGCCCTCCAGGGTTTATGGCTGCACATTTGTGACTGTCCAGGTGCTGGGGTGCCAGCCCGGACCTGGGGTACAGTCTGGTCCCTGAAGGCCCTTCTTCCTCGGCCCTGTAATCAGAAGTGGGAGTGCCTGTCAGGCGTGTCATTGACCTTGGAGCCTCCAGGCCCCTCCCCTCTGGTCCAGGCTTCCTTTTCCTGCTCAGACCTGTGCCCCCCCCACCCCTGCCACGTTCCTCTGCACAGGCAGGGTTCTCTTCTGCGATGCCAGCCTGGCTGTGGGTGTGGCTGTGTGGGTGGCCCCCCCAGGCCAGGCCTCCCCAGCTCCTTCGCTCCTGCCTAGTGGACACAACCCCTGGCGAGTGATTGGGACTCCCGTGTGGTGCTGGAGGACACTGGACAGTAGGCAGACCCTTCTCTTGGGGGTCGCCTAGGAAGGTCTTTTCTCTGCCGAGGACGACAACGTCAACGTCTCCATCATCTTGCAGAGAAGCAGCTGAACGGCAGCAGGCCGGCGCGGGACTGGCGGGAGCGGAGGCACGCCATCCAGCTCAGCGAGCGCACGGTGGAGACCCTGGTGGTGGCCGACGCCGACATGGTGCAGTACCACGGGGCCGAGGCTGCCCGGAGGTTCATCCTCACCGTCATGAACATGGTGAGTCCCTGTGTCCGCTCTGCGGGGGCCTCTGTGCTCCCCTGGCTGTGGGCTCAGCTCCTGGGGTGAGGAGGCAGCCGGGGAGGGGGATGAAGCCCCTGGGCCCCGGTGAGAGCGGGCCTGCTGCCAGCCAGGCCCTGCCGTGTGCCCCGGGGGCTGCCAGGCCCTGTGCTCTGTGGAAGACCCACGCCAAGGGCCCGTCCACACTGGACAAGGAGACAGCAACCTAGTGAAGGAGAGAAAGTCAAGCTTTAGTGGCAAGCGAAGCTTACCTTGTGCCGGGAGGGTTTGGTGGGAGCAGGGAGAGGGGCTGCCCAGATGTAGGAGCCGGGGAGGGGGCCGTGAGGTCTGTGTCCCTGTGGGATTTGTTGGGCGGAGCTGGGTGCCTGGGGGAGGGGCCGGCTCCCGGACTGCCCTCCAGTCCTCTCCCCCAGCAAGCCTGTTTGAAGACCTTCACCCCGCTGTGGTCTCACGTTTGGAGCCAGGGGTACAAAGGCGAACAGGACCGGCCCCTCCCGTGGACAGCAGTGGTGGTAGCAGGTGAAGGAGGCTTCTGCGCCACCATCGAAGCCCCTGCAGGGGCCTCTGGGGTCAACCTGTGGCGCAGAAGCACAAGCCCTCCAGTAGAAAGAAAGGTGCTGGCTGGGGGCTGGGAGGTCTTGCGGCAGGTGCGGCAGGTGGGAGGCCCAGAGGGGTGTCCGATCCACGTGCAGGACAGGTGGCATGAGCAGAGAGGGGCGGAGCCTGGAGCCTGGAGATGTGGGCAGGCGGGGTGACGGAGGTGAGTAAGAAATGTGCAAAGGCCTTGAACAGGCGTTTTTCAAAGGAAGAAATACACGTGGCCCAGAGACACTTGGAAAACGTGCTCAGGTCACTACTCATCAGGGAAATGCAAACACCAACCACAGTAGGTGTCATCACGCCCCAGTTAGAGCAAGTGCTACCCGAAAGTAAAAAAATGGCGAATGCTGGACACTGTTGGCGGGAGTGCAACTTGGAGAACGGTGTGGGGCTTCCTCAGAAAACTACAGATAGACCTACCTTATGACCCAGCTATCTCGCTCCTGGGCACAGAGCCAAAGGAGATGAAGTCAGCGTATGAAAAGGTTCCTGACTCCTGAGTATAATTTCTATCAGCTCAGTTCACAGTAGCTAAGGTATGGAATCCACCTCGATGTCCATCAGCTGCTTGGGTAGGGAGCAGGGTGTATATCCACAATGGAGCATTACTCGGGCATAGAAAAGACGGAAACGCTGACATCTGCAGCCAAGTGGACGGACTGCAGAGTGGAACCAGGCAGACGTGTGTAGTTTGTGGCGCGTAAGCATCGTGTGGCTGGCCCGGCCCTGGGTGCAGGGTTGTGGATGTCGCTGCTCTGAATCGTACCGGGTGAGAGACAATCTGCTGCTCTCCCACGTTTATAAAAAATGGAAGTGGGGGGAGAGGAATGGTGAGGCGCGTCGGGCACTGGTGATGTTTTGTTCCTAATTTGTGTGTTGGTTACCAGCGTGCTCAGGGAGCAAAAACCGCATTGACCTGTACGCCTGTGTGCGTTTTGTGGTTTGCATATTTGGATTTCAATAAAATGTCTTAAAATGGAAGGTAGACGAGGAAAAAAGAAGAATGTCACGAGGCGGGGGTGCTGTCGGGGCGGCAGCGTGTCCAGGTTCCTGCCGTGAGCAGCCCCAGTGGCTGCATGCGGGCAGCCCGGGCTCAGAGTGGCCAGCAGGAGCCTCTGGAGTGGTGTGGACACAGAGGCTCTGAGCTAAGAGGGGACCCAGGGCTGAGTCGGCTTCTGCCGATGGTGCCGCTGTGAGTGCCTGCACCCCTACCTGTTTGAAGCTGTTCTTGTGGGAGTGGTACCTGCCTCACAAGGGCCCTGGGGCTTCCTGAGAGCTGGTTAACTATGGCCCGGCCCGCAGTGCTCACGTGGGCGCCATGCAAGGCCAGGAGGAAGGCAGCTGGGGCCTGGCCCTGCCCCAGGGTTTCCCATCTGCACATCAGCTCAGCTCATTTTGCTTTTTAAAAATGAACAGGGTGCAAGTGTGAGGGATAAACACTCATTAGTACCACCAGGGTGGTAATCAGGCACGGCTTCCATGGGGTGTTGGCTCTATAACCCACTGTCTGGGCTGCAGCAGCTGCTCCATTTCAGGCCAGGAGGGCGGGCGGGGAATCCCCCACCCCCGCCCCCGCCCCCACCCCCACCCCCACCCCTGAGCTCGGAGGACAAGAGGGACCCGACCGACGTGGTGTCTCCTCCTGGGCTTCCCATGCTGAGACGTCGGAGGCTCACCATCCAGACACATTAAGTCTGGCTTCAGGTGCGTCCTGAAGTGTGAGTGGGTCTGCTGCAGACCAGAAAGCCAGTTACTGCACAGCCACCCTGTCACCGAGCCTCGCCACACGCCCCTCCTGCTGTCCCCAGGTAGTCACTGAGGCCCAACACCCCAAGCCCTTCTCCAGTGCCCGCGGCTGTCTGTCAGGACACCCAGAGGCGGCTCTGCTGCCTGTGGCCATTTGGGCGAAGCGGACATTTCTGGGAGTGAGTGGATGAGCTGTAAGCCAGGAACAAGGGCAGAGTCGGCGGGGACTGGAGCCCTGTCACAGTGAGCAGGTGGGATGCCGCATGCCAGTCCATGTGTCCCCTTCCTCCTGTGGCCGCAAGGTGACCGGCTGTGTCTCCTGGACCTCCTCTTAGGAAGGACTCCAGCGTGTTCCTCCCCACGCTGTGGGAGACGGCCTCCGTGGTGCCGGCGGCCAGGTGCCCGTGTCCTCCTGGGCTCCCTCCTGGGGCTCTGTAGGCAGAGGCCGGGCTCACCTGTGCATGTCGCCCTGTCCACAGGCAGACTAATGCGTGCTGTGAGCACACGCAAAGCCAGACAAGTGAGGTGTCAGGTGTGTGTGCTCCTGGCATCTCAGGACCTCCCACCTGCCGTGGATTAGGGCAGCACCAAAGGCGGGAAGTGCCCGCGTGGGTTACACCAGCAGCCCCACAGCAGGTGGTGGTGCACACTCCTGTGCCCACCAGGAGGCTCCGAGGCGGGCCAGGGCCAGGGGAGGAGCCAGTGAGGCCCAGCAGAGAGAGGCCTCTCCCGCGGCTGTGGGGGCTGATTGCTGCTGTCTGTGGTCCATCCCTCTCTGCCCTGGGCTGCCCACCATCATCTCAGCCTTGAGTTTGCCTGTTGGGGGTCCTGACTCCATATCCTCCTCCTTGCATCCTTGCCTGTGTAGTGGCCTTTGTCATGGAGCAGTGTCACCCCCCCCCCCCAGGAGCCCTCTCCCAGGTGACCCTTCTGGCCTGCGTGACCAGGGCCTGGCCCTGCACCTGCTTCTCCTACCCCTTCTCAGCCCTGGACACGCCCCCTCGCCCTGCCTGTCCTCCGAGTCCCAGCTGCTCCTGCAGGGCCAGCCCCTGTGCTGTAGGGCTTCCGCACACACCCCTGCCCAGGGCGCCCCTTGGCTGCCTCCCTGGGGGCTGCCCTGTTTCCTGGACCTCAGCAGCCCGCTCTGGGTGTGGACTCGCGTATAGAACACCACCCTGCGGCAGACCTCTCTGGCTGCCCAGGTGAAGCTGGTGTCCGGTCAGGCCAGGGCGTGGCCACCTTCCATCCTGATGCAGTGCAGCCCCATGGGAACCCCCGAGAAAACGGCTACAGAGGGGCAGGAGGCGCCGAGGCACGCAGAGAGCCAGCAGCGGGTGCAGGAGGGCGTCCCTCCGCAGCAGTGGTTGCCTCGTGTCGACGGGCTGAGGCTTCCAGCTGGAATACAGAGCTTGGCAAAATGCATCTGTAGACAAATTATAACCCAGCTGTATTTAAAGGCTTATTTCATTTATTTTTAAAGATTGATTTACTTATTTGAAAGAGTTACACAGAGAAGGAGAGGCAGAGAGAGAGAGAGACATCTTCCATCTGCTGGTTCATTCCCCAGTTGGCCACAACAGCCAGAGATGCACAGATCAGGAGCCAGGAGCTTCTTCCAGGTCTCCCACGTGGGTGCAGGGGCCCAAGGACTTGGGCCATCTTCTACTGCTTTCCCAGGCCATAGCAGAGAGCTGGATTGGAAGCGGAGCAGCTGGGACTTGAACCGGTGCCCATGTGGGATGCTGGCACTGCAAGTGGCAGCTTTACCTGCTGTATCACAGTGCTGGCCCCTAAAGGCTTATTTTAGATCCAAAGACAAAAAATAGGTTGAAAGTGAAAGGATGGAAGAAGATACTCCATGCAAATAGTAACAGGAGAGAGATGATACATACACTAACATCCGACTAAATGGAGTTCAAATCAAAAAAGGTTACCCACAGCAAAGAAGGTTATTATGTGAGCATATTCATGAAACCGCCCACATAGCAAGAAGATCTAACAATTATATTTATGTATTTGAATACTGGATACACAGATCAATAGTCATGTTGTAGCCCATTAACAAAAAGGGGGGGAACCCATTGTGGTGTAGCCACGTGCTATGCTGACATCCCACATGTATACCTGTTCATGTCCCGGTTGCTCCACCTCTGATTCAGCTCCCTGGTGATGTACCTGGGAAAGCAGCAGAAGACGGCCGAGGTACTTGGACCCCTGCACCCACGTGGGAGACTATCTGGGGAGTGAACCAGTGGATGGAAGATCTTTCTTTCTGTCTCCTTCTCTCTCTGTAACTCTGATTTTAAAATAAAAATTTTTTTTATAAACTTCATGTTTGTCTTAATTGATGCAGGGAAGGAGTTTGACAAAATTCAACACCTTCTCGTGTCAGTGAACTAGTCATGGAAGGAAGTGATGTCCACATCCTAAAAGCCACAGTGAAATCTCATAGCTAACGTCACTCTGTGGTAACCAAGAAAGCATTTCTCCAAAGTCAGCCACAAGGCAAGGATTCTTGCCTTTGCCACTTCCATGCAGGTCCAGGGAGTCCCTGCCACAGTATTTAGGCAAGAATAAGAAGGAGAAGGCTTCCAGTAGGAGAGCAAGAAGTCAGATGAGCCCAACCACGATGGTGTCTGGTATGTGGGAAACCTGGAGGATGACACACACAGAGACGCACAGAGACCGACACAAAGACACATACACAGACAGACACACAGATAGCCACAGAGACACAGACACACATAGGCACAGACACACAGGGACACACAGACAGACGCACACACAGTCACAGATACACACACAGAGACACAGACACAGAGACACAGACACATGTGGGCACACACACAGACACACAGAGACCAACACACACAGAGCCACAGAGACACAGACACAGGTACACACACAGACACACAGAGACCAACACACACAGTCACAGAGACACAGACACAGGTACACACACAGACACACAGAGACCAACACACACAGAGACACAGAGACACAGACACAGGTACACACACAGACATACAGAGACCAACACACACAGAGACACAGAGACCGACACACACACAGTCACAGAGACACAGACACAGGTACACACACAGACATACAGAGACCAACACAGAGCCACACAGGCACACACACACACAGACACACACACACAGACACACACGCACAGACTGTTAGGACTGGGAAGGCCAGGAGAGCAGCAGGATACAAACCGAGCGCACACAAGCAGCTGCATCTCTGTCTGCTCGCTGTGAGACATCTGAAAAGAATACGGGAGGTCAGTCCATGTAAAACCACACTGAAAAGGAGAAAACACTCAGGAATGAACTGTGGAGCTGAGAAGAACTTATTCTATGTTGAAAACCATAGAACACTGAAGGAAAGTCAGAGATAACTGGAAACTCGTCACGTCTGTGCATCGCCAACCTCGTGATGTCAGTACCACCCACGCAACCCGAGGAGTCAGTGCAGCGTCTGTCAGAATCCCAGTGACGTTGTTGTTGTGGCTGAGGTAGAGAAATGCGCCCTAAAATTCATTCGGGATCTCACCCCTGAGTAGCCCAAACCGTCCTGAGGAAGAAGAGTTCAACACCTACTCAATGCAGTAGTGATCCAAGCGCTTCACTGCTGTAAATGGGCCCACAGGACGACGGAACGGAAATCCGCTCTGACGTACAGGATCAGCTGGTGTTTAACAGGGAGCCAGCACCTTTCAATGGAAAATGAGTCTTCCCGCCAGGCGGCGCTGGGATAACTGGGTATGAACCTGCCAGGGAAGGAGGCTGGACCCTGCTACAGTATACAAGGATGGAAATGACCAGCGTCCCAAACAGAAGAGCTGAAATGTAAAAAGTCTTAGAAGAAAACATAGGAGGGAGGTTTCTGGACATTTGTGACAACGGTCGTTGGCAGTGTTTCTTGGATGTAGCACCAAAGCGCACGCAGCGGAAAGGAAAAACAAGCAAATTGGGCGTCACCCAAATCAGTAAGGTTCGTGTTTGTGTCAGAGCGCACTGTCGAGAGAACGAGGGAAGCTCGCGAATGGGAGACGCACCTGAGAGTTTCATATCTGATAGCATCTAGGATATATACGGCGTCCCTACAAGTCAACAAAGTGCAACTTGAAAATGGGCAAAATACGCCAAAGACCAATGAGGAAGATGCTTGGCATCAGTAATCCTTAGGGAAGCGCCAGTCTAAATCCCAAGGAGACGTCACTTTGTGCTCATTAAATGCTGCTGCGAGACAGACGGGGAAGCACAGAGATGGGAGAGAGCAAGTGCTGGTGAGGGTGAGAAGTGGAAATCTTCGTGCACTGCCTGTGGGGCTGTAAAATGGGACAGCCCCTCTGGAGAGCAGGGTGGTTCCTCAAAAGCCAGCCCAGTGGGAGGGTGGCCTGTCACCTGCAGTAATCTAGTGTGTGTCACATGACCAAGTAGGAGCAAGAAACTCCAAGCCTCCAGCCACAAAGTAACGTCAAAGGGGAAAGTGTTGATTACTCTGTTTCCGTCAGCACACGCTATGTGCCTGTACTCCGTTTCCATCAGCACATGCTGTGTGCCTGTACTCCGTTTCCTTCAGCACACGCTGTGTGCCTGTACTCCGTTTCCGTCAGCACACGCTGTGTGCCTGTACTCCGTTTCCATCAATACACGCTGTGTGCCTGTACTCCGTTTCCTTCAGCACACGCTGTGTGCCTGTACTCCATTTCCTTCAGCACACGCTATTTGCATGTACTCCGTTTCCATCAATACATGCTGTGTGCCTGTACTCCGTTTCCATCAATACACGCTGTGTGCCTGTACTCCGTTTCCATCAATACACGCTGTGTGCCTGTACTCCGTTTCCGTCAGCACACGCTGTGTGCCTGTACTCCGTTTCCATCAGTACATGTTGTACACAGATATCAAGATACCACCCTGTAGCCTATGAGCACGCACAATTATTAATAAGTTGTAACACTTTTTGAACGTGAAAGACAAAACAGCAACCTTATGATGTAGCAGTTCCAGATAAACACCCATGGGATGGAGAGCAAGGACGGTGAACAGGTATTTGCACTCCTGTGTTCATGGCAGCATTATTCATAATAGCAAAAGGTGGAAGCAACCCAAGTGCCCACTGATTGATGAGTTGCTAAAGCGTGGTTTACGTGTGAATGGAATATTATTCAGGCTTAAAGAAAGGGGGAGGTTCTGCCACCCATACCACACCCCGGATGAACCTGAAAGACAATGTTCAGTGACACTCTGCAGTCACAGGTGGCAATACTGGGTGGCTGCACGTGCGTGAGTCACCCGGGGAGTCAGAGTCAGAGACGGGGAGTAGGGGTGAGTTGTGTGACGGCCCAGGGTTTCAGTTTTGAAAGATGGAGAAAGTTCTGGACATGGGTGGTGGCGATTGTTGTCTCACAGTGTGAATGCACTCGTTGCCACTGAACTGAACATCCAAAGGGTAACATTTTGCTATGTATATTTTTATAAGACTTATTTGAGACGTAAAGTTAACAGACAGAGGTAGAGACAGAGAGAGAGGTCTTCATCCGCTGCTTCACTCCCCAAATGGCTGCAACAGCTGGAGCTGTACGGATTGAAGCCAGGAGCCGGGAACTTCTTCCCAGTCTCCCACGCGGGTGCAGGGTCCCAAGGACTTGGCCATCTTCTACTGCTTTCCCAGGCCACAGCAGAGAGCTGGGTCGGAAATGGAGCAGCCGGGACATGAACAGGCACCCATATGGGATGCCGGTGCCACAGGTGGAGGATTACCCTGTGCCACGGTACCGGCCCTTGCTATGTGTATTTCACCACAATTAAAAACTCTGTCTTCCCAGCGTTTACCCTGAGGTTGGCCTGCACGCAGGACATGACGCAGCAGTGTGTGTGGAGTCTGGGCTATGAGGACTCAAGCGGGTAACTGTGTGCGTGACATCCTCTGCACAGGCTTTGGTGGAGTCTCTTGCATCCCACGCATCACACAGAACACAGCACATTGAGCTTGGGCGGCACGGGTGGGTATGTGACAGCCAATGCGGATTTACCCTTCCTACCCAGCCCTGGGGCGGGGCCCTGGGTGACGGGCAGGGCCTGCAGCCAGTCCGTCAGGTTGCCCCTTGCCTGTCAAGGATGGCGGTGTGAGGGTGAGGAGACAGGATTGTGTTAACAGGAGCTGGACGTGCAGCAACTCTAGCCGTGTCCGCTGGAGCAGTCCCAGAGCGACGGGAGAAGCCGCTGTCGAGGACCCGTGTGGCGTGGGGCAGGCGCCAGAGTGCTGGGCTGTGGTACATAGTGGCCTCGTCTCTGAACAGGGAGCAGAGGAGGGGTTTTGGCAAACTCAGGGCAGGAAGCGCAGGTCCGTGTCAGTCAGGGCTTTTGACGACAGCAAGAGACTGGATCTGAGCAAACCATGGAGAAAAGGGACCGCGTCTTGGGCCGTGCAGAGGGCAGTGTCCTGCACCAAAGCCGGGTGGGGGCTGAGTCACCAGGCCTGGAGCTGGAAGAAGGTCCAGGGGAGGGGACTCGGGGAGACCAGGCAGCAGGAGAGGTCAAGGTGAAGTTCAGGGCCGTCGGGCACTGCTGCGTGCTGATGGCCACTGCCCCTCCACCCGCCAGCCCTGCCCGCAGGGGTCCAATCCCTAGGGCTCCCAGAACAGGCTCTGCCCCCCAGTCCTGGGCTGCTGGGCCGGGCAGACTGAGGCTGCGCCCACTCTGGTTTCCACCGTGCAGTGAGGGCCCCTGCCTTCCCCCAAAGCTCACCCCGTGGGAGAAATTGTTCTTCAGTGGACACAGTGGTAGGTTCAGGCCGTGCCCCAGCCGAGCGTGTAGCCCTCTGAAGCTAGCGTGTGACAGGTGGGCTCGAATGACCTCCCACGTGGTGGAAAGCAGTGTCTCAGGGACATTTGCATACGCAGGTCTGTGATGGCAGCAATCATGGTGACTGGAAGGTAGAAGCGACCCAGGTCATTGACGGCTGTGTGTGCAGCCAACACATGGCCCCTGTGGGCAGTGGAACATTACTCAGCCCTGAAAAGGGAAGAAAGTTCACCGGGACACAGCAGTGTGCCTGGCCCTTGGTGCTGTGCTGAGTGAAGCAAGATTGTGCACGTGGTAGGTCCCTGGAGTGGTGTGGTTGCCGGGGCTGGAGCTTGGAGGAGTGGGGCGGGGCAGGGCTGCACGGGTCACAGGTGCAGGGTTGCGCTTTGGCAAGAGGAGAGCCCTGGAGATTGGGCGCACGAGGCCATGCTGAGCGCCACCCACCTGTCCTGCAGGTGGGTTAGGATGATGGGCTGGGTGGGCGGCTGCAGCTTGTCTGGCTGTGCTGGGGGCCGTTCTGCACAACCTGCAGCCGATCGCCCCTGGGTTGGGGCAGCGGGGACAGACACGGGGGCAGGAGTGTTTGAAAGAACAAGTTGCAGATGGAAGCAGGTGGTGCCGACACCAGGCACCCTCAGGGACCCGACAGAGCTTCGGTTGTTCTGTGTCTTCCTTGGTGACCAGGGAAGGGCATGAAAACCCCGGGACGTTCCAGGCAAGGTGTGCCTGGGGCGGAAACGACTGTTCTACTCAGCGTCCACATGAAATGACAGTAGCTTCCATGGTGACCAGAGACACTAGCAGTGTCAAAGCCCAGAGTGAGTCCCGAGGGTGCGTTTCTGACAGGTGCCACTTGGAGGCGCTGTGCCACAGAAGGCAGCCCCATCCTGTCCGGGCTCTTGGTGGTCTGTGTGGGACCTGAGTGTCCAGCCACAAGTCCCTGTCTGTCCTAGGCAAGCTCAGGGTCGCACAGGTGAGGGTGGCTTGTGAAAATCTGGCGGGATAAGCAGCTCCTACCCACCTGCCCTCCTCCCCTGGCTGCTGACCGCGTCCCCACGTTGCCGCTGTGTGCTGCCGGCAGCAGGTCCACCCGGCTCGCCGCGGGGCTCTGAGCGCTCGCTGCCACGCGGCCAGAGCTGGACACAGGAGGCGGGATGTCCATGCGATTGGCCAGACTGTTCCACGCCCAGCCGGGTGTCTCTCCAAACACCAGGTGGCTTCCGGGGCTCGGCCTGAGCAGAGCATGAGTTTCCATGGGAAAAAGCAGCTGGAAGATGGCGGGCATGTCTGTGCGGCTTGGCCCTGGTGCTCCGAGGCTGTTCCTGGATGAAGGGCCCGGAGGGGTGACCGGGTGTGTCTGCCCTGCCCTGTACTCTGTGTTGGAGCTTGAGGGACGTGGGCCTCCCCCACCCCCTGTGGCCCGGCCCCATGCCTGCCCTCATTCCATGCTTCCGTGTTAGGACCGTCTTACGTTAGTGCAATACCTCTGTCACCATCAGCACCAGGGCAGACACACAGCTGTTCAAGTCCACGGAGCACCAAGATTTTCTTCCAAGTCCCAGCGAGAAGACCACGTGACATTTCCTCACGAGGTCTCCTTAGATGTCACCTGGCTGTGAGGATCTCTCACACTTTTTTTTTTTTTTTTGACAGGCAGAGTGGACAGTGAGAGAGAGAGAGAGACAGAGAGAAAGGTCTTCCTTTGCCGTTGGTTCACCCTCCAATGGCTGCCGCAGCCGGCGTGCTGCGGCCGGCGCACCACGCTGATCCGATGGCAGGAGCCAGGTGCTTCCCCTGGTCTCCCATGGGGTGCAGGGCCCAAGCACCTGGGCCATCCTCCACTGCACTCCCTGGCCACAGCAGAGAGCTGGCCTGGAAGAGGGGCAACCGTACATTTTGTTTTTGAAGTGCTTGGTTCTTGAGCAAGGAAAAGGTTTCTTCGGCAGTGGTGAGGGGAGTGAGAACGCAACAGTTGAACGCGTTCTCTTTTTCCCCCTGGGAGAGAGTAAGTCGCACTGAGATAGATTTTTCTGGAATGCTGGGAGCAGATTTCGATGCCGGCGACACAGCTCATTCCTCTGTCATGCAGATGCCTGAACACTGTGCCCGCTCCCCCAGCTGTGGGCTGAGTGCTGGGTCCTTGAGCAGCTCCGCTTGGCCTGAAGTGACCCTGGCAGTGGCCACCCCTCTGCCGCTCTCGCTGCTGCACTGATGGCGTGACCATGGCACAACCCGGGCGGAGTTCCGACGCCTGCTGGGCGGCTCTCCACAGCCCCCGTGTGGGGGAGCACCCTGCAGAGGCTTGGGGAGGCGCTCGTCCTGTCCTCTGTCCCCTGCCCGCCGCCCCCATACTTGGAAAAGGAACCGGGGAGGATCTGTCCCTGTCCACTTGATTCCTCGTTGGCCTCTTGATGCTGAGGTCCCTGGAGCCGAGGGTCACCAACCAAGATGCAGGACTGCGAGGATGCATCCCTTTCTCATTTGTCTCAGGGACGACCTTGTTAGAGAGAGAACTTTCTGGAACACGGCAGGGGGGTGGCCCTCCTGGCTGCACAAGCTGCGTTCCAGCCAGCTCCTTGTTGAGGGCTGTGGGTCTTCAGCTGCTCCTGGCTCTTTTGGGGGCCTCTTTCCTGGGGTTCCCCGTAGCAGCCGGCAGGGGGAGGACCTCAGGGGGTTCTGGGGAGGCTTGGAGATGGAGCAGGCTGCGTGCAGTGGCCTCGGTCTCCCCTTCCCTCCCTGAAGGTCCCCTGCAGCCCCTCAGACGTTGTTTGAAAGCCGTTGGTTCCAGCTTTGCATGTCTGCGTCCACACGCACCCGTGTGTGTCTCCGTGTGCACACGTGTCTGTGTCTATCCAGAGTTTTCTGTGATGCATTTTTCTTTGGGGGAATTCCTTTAATGGGAGATTTTGGTCTCAGAAAGCCTCTTTTTAATAAAATCCAGGTTGTGTTTCTCACATATTTGTACTTTTTTTGTCCAACAATAAAACTTCACCTGAGAACATTGGAATTTGAATTACAGATAATTAGGCTTCTGTAGATTTTCCTGTAGTACTGGGTGAATACAAGCTGTACTTTCAATATTGAATCTTAAAGTATTACAGTTTTCA
The DNA here is from genome assembly GCF_051225735.1 of Oryctolagus cuniculus. Taxonomy (NCBI): domain Eukaryota; kingdom Metazoa; phylum Chordata; class Mammalia; order Lagomorpha; family Leporidae; genus Oryctolagus; species Oryctolagus cuniculus. The sequence goes on along the minus strand of NC_142878.1, from coordinate 9,703,840 downwards.
TGAATGGAATTTATGTTAGAACTATTTAGATTTTGAGAAAAAGTGAGAAGATTATGGAAGAGAGTCCCATTCAGTTTTCCCTGTTCCTTTTTTTTTTTTTTAAAGATTTTATTTATTTGAGAGGTAGAGTTACAGAGAGAGATCTTCCATCCTCTGGTTCACTCCCCAAACACCCACAATGGCTGGAGCTGAGCCAGTCTGAAGCCAGTAGCTTCAAACAGGGTTCCCACATGGGTGCAGGGGCCCAAGCACTTGGGTCGTCTTCCACTGCTTTCCTGGATAAGCAGAGAGCTGGATAGGAAGAGGAGCAGCCGGGACACAAACCAGTGCCCATATGGTGCCGCCAGCAGAGGCTTAGCCCACTATGCCACAGTACCGGCCACTTTCCCTGTCCTTAACATCTTTTTCCCCTAACAGATTTATTTATTTATTAACACTTTTTAAGGTGAATGAATTCCATGTATTTATGCAGACGGAGGAACATAGTACTTCCCACCACACCCTCCTTCCTCCTCCCACTCTCAGTCCCTCTTTCTTTGCAGTGATCTCCTCCTGATGATGCTAAGATCGACCCCACACTAAGTCACTGAGTGAAGAGTTCACCAAATAGGAGAGAAGAGCACCGTGGAGATGAGGGCTGTGGACAGGCATCGGATCTCAGCCTGTCCACCTCACGCCCACTCGTCAGTCTGGGTGCTCTGTTAGTTACCGCACATCAGGGAAAACACGTGGTGTTCGTCTCTTTAGGACTGGTGTATTTTATCATCAGTTGGTCCGACGGCCTTAATTCGTACCTGGCTTCTCTCCTCTGTTCCAAGTTTCTACGTGGGGTGTTTACTTTGTTTTTCGTGTCTGTGTGTTTCCCCTGTCCTGGCAGGTGTACAACATGTTTCAGCACCAGAGCCTTGGGATTAAGGTCAACATCCAGGTCACCAAGCTGGTGCTGCTGCAGCAGCGTCCGGTGAGTACCCCTCCCCCACACCCCTGCACCTGCTGAGTGTGCGGGAGGCGTGGCTGGCCGCAAAGCGTCCCCCTGGCTCCCGGGGTCAGGAGAGGGTACCCCACACCCCTGCACCTGCTGAGTGTGCGGGAGGCGTGGCTGGCCTCAAAGCGTCCCCCTGGCTCCCGGGGTCAGGAGAGGGTACCCCACATCCCTGCACCTGCTGAGTGTGCGGGTGGTGTGGCTGGCAGCAGAGCGTCCCCCTGGCCCCCGGGGTACCCCACACCCCCTGCACTTGCTGAGTGTGCGGGAGGTGTGGCTGGCGGCAGAGTGTCCCCCTGGCTCCCGGGGACCCCACACCCCTGCACCTGCTGAGTGTGCGGGAGGCGTGGCTGGTGGCAGAGCGTCCCCCTGGCCCCTGGGGTCAGGAGAAGGTTCCCCACACCTGTGAGTGCGTGGGCAGCGTGGCTGGCAGCAGAGCGTCCCCTGGCTCCTGGGGTCAGGAGAGGGTACCCCACATCCCTGCACCTGCTGAGTGTGTGGGCGGTGTGGCTGGCGGCAGAGCGTCCCCCTGGCCCCCAGGATACCCCACACCCCCTGCACCTGCTGAGTGTGCGGGCAGCATGGCTGGCCTCAGAGCGTCCCCCTGGCCCCCGGGGTCAGGAGAGGGTACCCCACACCCCCTGCACCTGCTGAGTGTGCGGGTGGTGTGGCTGGCCTCAGAGCATACCCCTGGCTCCTGGGGCCAGGTGAGGGTACCCCACACCTGTGAGTGCGTGGGCAGTGTGGCTGGTCTCAGAGCGTCCCCCTGGCTCCCGGGGCCAGGTGAGGGTACCCCACACCTGTGAGTGCGTGGGCAGCGTGGCTGGCCGCAGAGCATCCCCCTGGCCCCTGAGGCCAGGTGAGGGTACCCCACACCTGCTGAGTGCGTGGGCAGCGTGGCTGGCCTCAGAGCGTCCCCCTGGCTCCGGCGAGGGTACCCCACACCTGTGAGTGCATGGGCAGCGTGGCTGCCCTCAGAGCGTCCCCCTGGCTCCCGGGGTCAGGAGAGGGTACCCCACACTGTCTGCAGAAATTAAAAGATCAGTTGACTTTAATGCCAGACAGTTGGGAATCCATGTGTAGTGTTTTCATGTTCCATGCTTCTGTGGACTTTCTGAGAATCCCGTGTGTGTCTTGCTCGCTCTCCGTGCATGGCCTGTCATGGGGGTGGTGTGGGCCTGGGTGGTGTAGGACCTCAGGGAACCCAGCACCGGGATCCTGCGCCTTCTCCACCCGGGAGGGTCTCGCACGTGGCTCCCACTCTGCCCTCCACTCCGGCAGCAAGCGGGATTCAGACACGTTCGGGTCTCCACCTGAGGTCCTCGGACCTGTGGCTTCCCTCTGTCGCCACGCTGGTCTCTGCTCCAGTGTGCATTCAGAGAAGTGTTTGTCTTTTCCACGTGGTGCCCTCCCACGGGGCAGACTGACCTGCAGAGTCCGGCGATGAACATGACCTTGAGGGAGGCGGCTTAGTTAGGGTCACTGTTCTGTTTGCAGAGAGAGAGGATTTTCTCTGAAAATGTTCGTCACTCGACCTTGGGGTGGCCTCTCTGTCGCTGCCACCTGCCCGCTGGTTCTCTCTTCGGTGTGGATGCAGTGGGTCCTTGCAGGATGACTCAGCGGGCGGCTTCTTCCACCTCAGTGTCTGCAGGCTGGGCATGAGCTCTGCTTCCCCAAGTGGCCACGTCTCTAACTGTTCCCCGATGTCCTCCAGGCCAAGCTGTCCATTGGGCACCACGGCGAGCGGTCCCTGGAGAGCTTCTGTCACTGGCAAAACGAGGAGTACGGGGGCGCACGCTACCTGGGCAGCAACCAGGTTCCCGGCGGGAAGGACGACACGCCCCCTGTGGACGCCGCCGTGTTTGTGACCAGGTACGAGTGGGCGTGGCCCGTGGCTGATGCGTGGGAGGGGACAGTCGTCGTGTAGGGCCTCTGCCTACACGTCCGTGTCCTGGTCAGTGACGGGGGTTAATGGAGGAGTCCACCGCCTGGCAGGGGGGCGGGGAGTGATTTAGTGCACGGGCAGCCCTCGCCACAGCCCAGCTCAGCGCATTAGCTAGTACTGCTCTCGGAAAAATGCTGAAATCCTAGGATGACCAAGTCTTCCAACTGCACGTGAAAAATTCCCCTGTGACGTCTCCTACTACCGATGAAAACGCTCCCTGGGAAGAGCTGGCCTCTGGCGAAGCTGCTTCCGGGAGTGCGGGCACCATGAGCGCCCCGTGGGGGAGGAGGCCATGCAGACATGCGTGTGCCACGGCGGCCCTGCCTGCATGTTGGCCACCCACGGGCACACTGGACACCGGCAGGGGGCCACGTGGAGCCTCTGTTGGAAGCTGGGAGCCGAGCTTCGTTAAAGGCCACAGGACTGGACTGAGGGAAGCTGGGGCCCCGTGGTGGACAGTGTGCGTCACTGGCAGCCTCCGAGCCAGGAGGCGGCGCTGCCCCGTTAGCTGCCATAGCGAATGAACACCAAGCAGGAGACTTAAACCTGCGGGAACTTACCCCTCGCTGTTCTGGAGCCTGGAGGTTCTGAATTGGGGAGCTGGCAGGGCCCGCTCTCCCTGAGGGCCCTGGGGCTGGGTTCTTCCTCCATCCGTTCCTGGCAGTGTGTGGCCTGCACTGGCTGTAGATGCGCCCGTCCCATCTCTGCTCCGTTGTCCCATGGCCTTCTCCTGCGTGTGTCTCTCTGTGCAAACTCCTCCAAGAAGGACACTGACCATTGGCTTGGGGCCACCGTAGCCCAGTGTGACCAGGTCTTCACTGGGCTCCGTGGTCACATTCACAGGTGCTGGGGTTAGGACGTGACCGGATCTCGTTTGAGGGATGCAGTTCAAACACCACAGGTGCATCTGTGGCACAGGCCCCCTGAGGGACATTTCTGTAACGTTGGTAACGCTGAGTGTCACCAGGGTCCTAGAGCTACTTTTTTTTGGAAGTTCTTTTATTTATTTATTTATTTTACGATTTATTTATTTACTTGAAAGGTAATTAAAGGGAGAGCGAGGGAGGGAGGGGGAGAGAGAGAGAGAGAGATGAGAATCTTCCATCTGCTGGTTCACTCCCCAAATGGTTACAATGGCCAAGCAAAGCCAGGAGCTTTATCTGGGCCCTAGAACTTGGACCATCTTCCACTGCTTTCTTAGGCACCGTAGCAGAAGCAGACCCATATGGGATGCTGGCATCGCAGGTGGTGGCTTAACCCTATCCCTCTGTGCCACAGTGCTGACCCCTAGGCTTTGTTCGTTTTTAATTTAAAGGAACTGTTTCCCTAAGTACATAGGTTTTTTTTTCTCCTGAGTTTAGGGTGAAGTTATGCAAGGGAAACTTTATCCTTTTCTTACCTTTGAAGAAACCTGGCCCTGTGAGGAGCTTAATCCTATTTAACAGTTGGATTTTGAGGGAAGAAAGGCTCATTAGTTACGTCTGTTTGGCCACGAGCTGCAAAGCCCCAGCCCAGTGACCCCCAGAGCCAGCTGTGGAAGCTGTGCAGCTCCGTGCTGCAAACCCAGGGCATCCACAGTGCACCGCCAGGCACCCAGCAGGTGCCTGTGCACCCACTGACGCCTGTAGGTGGCTTCTCAGTCACCAGCCTCAGAGGACCGGATTGTGCCCTGTAACTGCAGAGCCCATGTGAGGCCACGGGCTGCTCCCGATGCATGCTGGGGCATCTTAGAAACAGTCTGTCCTGGGGCTGCAGTGCCCGCATCCCACATGGGCGCTGGTTTGAGTCCCGGCTGCTCCACTTCTGATCCAGCTCTCTGCCATGGCCTGGGAAAGCAGTAGAAGATGGCCCAAGTGCTTGGGCTCCAGTACCAGACTGGGAGACCCGGAAGAAGCTCCTGGCTTCGGACGGGTACAGCTCCAGCCGTTGCGGCCAGTTGGGGAGTGAACCAGCGGATGAAAGACCTCTCTCTCTCTCTCTCTGCCTCTGCATCTCTCTAACTCTGCCTTTCAGATAAATAAATTCATCTTAAAAAAAAAATAAGCAGTCCACCCAAGAATTCTCATTGCCTGTGGCTTGCCCAGTGCACCACAGGCACTGAGGGCCCAGGGACAAGCACCCTGGCTCGGGCTGTAGATCCGTGCTTGCCCAGTCCAGTGAGTGCCAGGACCCCAGCTGCCACCTTCCCCACCAGCACTGGCCACTCTCCTCCATCACCAGAGGCTGCTGGCACTCAAGGCTCTCCTGTAGAGGCTCTCCGGGTTGCAGCGTTGGAGTTCGGGAGTGGACTTTGGGGAGCAAGCAGGAGCTCTTGTCTGTGTGTGACCATAAATTAATAGGACTGAGCTTCCAGGTGGGGGGAGCTATAAATAATGCGTTTCTGTATGATGCAGCTGAACTCCCCAGCTCCCAAACTGGAAAGTGTGTTTATACACAGTGCATAAGATGTACAAACGGGGCCAGCGCTATGGCTCAGCAGATTAAAGCCACAGCTTGCGGCACTGGCATCCCTTATGGGCACCAGTTCAAGTCCCAGCTGCCCCACTTCTAATCCAGCTCCCTGCTAATGCGTGTGGGAAAGCAGATAAGGATGCCTTGAGCCCCTCTTCCGAATGGGAGACCGGAAGAAGCTCCTGGCTTCAGATTGGCTCAGCTGCGGCCGTTGTGTGTCCATTTGGGGAGGGAACCAGCGGATGGAAGATTCTCTCTCTCTCTCTCTCTGTATAACTCTTTCAAATAAATAACTCTTTAAAAAAGAATGAATTTCCTGCTGTAGCCCACATGATACTGGTGGAATTTTTAAAAAGTAGATGTATAAACTGATATTTTATTTTAAAATGTTAATAAGGGTACTTTTCCTCCACCCGTCTTTGCTGCTCTGTGCTTTCATTGCCTGGGTGGGGAGGCACTGGGGTGTCGCACGTGGTCCTGACTTGGGAATAATAGCACTTTTTCCAGGGGCAGTAGTGTTACCAGCAAGTGTGGACACTGCCTGTGGTCGGCCCTTTTACCAAAGCCGTCAGCAGAGGGGAATGCGTGCCTGGCCCAGAGCCCTTGCTGGTAGACTGTGGGGAGCAACTCGGACTAGACTAAGTTACTGGAATTAAGACTTATTCTATGCATCTGCTCTCCCACAATATGGCGCTGGGAGAGGAGAAAACAGCTTCTACGCAGCTGCCTCCAGTTCAACCAATAAACTGTAGGACCTACTCCTGATTGGAGGAGAGCAGCGTACTCGGCGTGTGGGCAGCCGAGTTGGGATTGGCAGAGGAGGACTATAAAGGAGGAGAGAGACGGCATGCACCAGGAACATCTAAGGGGAACATCTGAAGGAACACCTGTGCAGCCCCTGAGAGAGCCGGCCGGCGGTGTGCTGCTCCCCTGCGGAAGTGGGGAGAGTGGCCAGGGGGAGCCGCCCTTCCACGGAGGTGGAAGGGACGGTAGCCAACCCGGGAAGAACCAGCAGCAAACCCGGGGAGGGCCGAGCAGACGAAAGAACAGCGCAGGGTCCTGTGTCATTCCTCCACGAAGAGGGGGAGCGACATAATGGTGCCGTGACTCGGATACGAAGCCTAGGCAGGGTTTAGTGTCGTTCCTCCATGAAGAGGGGGAGCGACAGTAGACTTTCTTGCCTGTGTCTTTTCCTGCCTCCTAATGGCTCACTTAACACAAATGAAACATTTGCTGCCTAAAACATTCTCCTCTAGGCCTTCTATCCGTTAGGATGGCTCCTATTAAAAAAAACATCAGGGAGTAAGTGTTGGAAGGCTGTGGGGAAACTGGGACGCTGTGCACGCCAGTGAATACAGTGGTGCAGGCGCTGTGGAGAGCGTGATGGCCCTGAACGAGGTACAAACAGAGACGCTGTATCGTCTGACAATCCCACCACTGGGCAGGTACCCCAAAGGACTGGAGCTGCGTCTCAACAGGGGATTTGCACTCCTGTGTTCATAGCATTCATTCATGTCCAAAGGCCAGCAGGTGGAAGCTGCCCAGTGTAACAGAGGCCGCAGCAGGCTACCAGTCAGGCCTGGGCCTGGGCCTCTGACATGGGCTTGTGCGACCCAGATGGACCAGGAGGGCTGTAGTGGGAATGAAGTAAGCCAGGCATGGAAGGACAGATGCTGAATGAGTCCACTTCCAAAGGCTGTTAGAGTGCAGACAGGGAGACAGGAAGTGGAAAGGGGTTTGCCGGGGCTGTAGGGCTGGGGGCTGGGGGCCAGCAGGTGGTGGGTGTGACTTCAGCAGGGAATGATGCCTAAGTGAATGCAGTGATAAACCCCCCCACCTGTCTGCTTGATGGTCACCATGGCAAATCTTATGTTACCTGTACTTTGCCTGATTAAAAATACATTTAATATTTTCTAATTCAGTGCTCTGGAGCGGGGCTAGTCCCTGATCCTATGGGCAGGGTTCTGGGTGAGGGGGCTGGGGCTGGGAGGTGTTCCCATCCAGGGACAGGGCCTGTGGCTGGCCCAGGAGCTCACATTCTCCTTATGCATTTCTCTGGCACCTGCCAGCTACCTGAGTAATCTTTTTTTAAAAGATTCATTTACTTACTTGAAAGTCAGAGTTACAGTAGGAGAGAGGAGAGGGAGAGGAGCGAGAAGAGGGAGAAGAGAGAGGGGTATTCCATTCACTGGTTCACTCCCCTTATGGCCACAATGGCCAGGGTTGGGACAGGCTGGAGCAAGGAGCTTCTTGTGGATCTCCCGCATGGGTGGCAGGGCCCCAAGCACCAGGGACATCTTCCAGGGCTTTTCCCAGGGTATTAGCAGGGAGCTGGATTGGAAGTGGAGCAGCCGGGACACAACCTGGCAGCCACTTGGGATACCGTTGTCACAGGTGGCGGGTTTACCTGCTCTGCCACAGCGCCCGCCCCTACCTAAGCAGCCTGGACTCCTCTCACCTGCTTCTGTGGAGCTGCTGGCGGCTCAGAACCCTGCCCTCGGGGTCCTGGCCGCTGTAAAACCACAGAGCTCCTGCTGGGACAGGGAGGTAGCACTGGAGCTGAGAGCCGGCAGACGCCAAGTTGGACCAGTGGCAGCATTTAGTCATTACGGTGGAGAGCCCTGGCTCCCTGGGCTGCGATGATGACAAGCTGACGCCTCGGCAGGGAGGTGGGTGCCAGGCAGCTACTGCTCTTGAGAAGCGCGCGCTCCATCCCAGAATAATCCCTGTGAGCAGTGGGAGGTCACACTGGCCAGGCACTGCTCTGGGCACGGCATCCCTGGATCCTGAGCCTAGGACCACCGATGGGAGGGTGCCTCCTTCTTCCCCCTGGGGCTGAGTGCAGGAGTGTCGTCTCCTGGACGACAGGCGGCCACCTGTGGAGGGTGAGAGTGCAGCGTCATCGTGCCCAGCACAAGAGGTTGGCTCATCTGCAGTGGCGTCTGGGGCTGGAAAGACCTCAGTGTGGCTGGACCTGGGGGCCGTGCAGAGGCTGAGGGTTCCGGAGGGGCCTCAACACCTGACACGGCTTGGCCTCTGGCTCCTTAGTGGACCCAGCGCCCCAGGGTTCCTCCGCAGCCCGGCTGATCTGGCTGAGAGGGTGGGGAGAGCATCCAAAGCCAACCTGAGATGGAGCCCACCTGCTGTGACCACCACCACCACCTCTGCTGTCTCTGGGAACAGGCGGCTCCCTCCCACCTCTACCTGCTCACCCGTCCTCTGAAAGGGAGTCCTCAGCAGAGGGTGAAGGCACGCAGCCTCCCCGTGCAGCTCCCTCTCCCTGTCCACGGGGTCCCCTTGGGTTTACATTTTCCTTTGTGATCACCTGGATCGAGTTCTGGGATCTGCCGGGCAGCGTGGTGGCCATCGTTGACAGCGACGTGCGCTTGAGCTGTGCTCAGGGAGGAAGCGTTGTTGCCATGGAAACGTCATTGTTGGTGGGGGGTTGTGGATTGGGGCCTGAGCTTGACTTCTTTGTGTTGCAGTGTTTACGGGGATCACATTGTACTCCATCGATTGTGCCCCGTACATACATGTGAATTTTGTCAATAAATAAAAGATACATCGGCCAGAAACTTTACCAAATACATCTGTGTTATGAGAAGATAAAATTTCCCGTAAGCAAAACCCATGCAAGTTGCCGACGTGACTGGCTCAGAGTTCCCGTCTGTGTGTCTGCAGGCCACAGCTTCAATGCGGTCGCTGTCACCTGCAGGGTGTGCAGGCCTGGTGGACTGACTCAGGCTGCAGGCAGCGGCCTGGCGCTGGGATTCTGTACCTCAGGTGTCCGAGTGGAGGCTTTGGACCTGCACATCTGGGATCTGAGGGTGTGAGTGGGCGGGGGGGTGGGGGGGAGTCTTCCTGATCAGTCCCCATCCCTGAAGCAGAGCCAGGGCTGGGGCCACACAGGGCTTGCTGCACCCAGGGGCCTGAAGTGTGCTGGCCGGCCATGGGGGTATGCCTGGGAGAGGTGGGGATGACAGTGGCAGTGAGGGCCCTGTGGTTGCCCACTGTGACTGCGGGTCATCCTTCCTGGGAAAGGGGGCCGCCGGGGGCAGGGGAGGAATCAGGGCAGGGATGGGGCTCAGAAGGGGTGATGTCACCCACCGAGAGAGGCCAAGGCATGGCCTGACCCAGGGCTCCCACGGCACAGCGTGGCTTGGCTCGGATCACTCCTGTCTGGCTGTTCCCGTCTTCCTTCTCAGGAGATTTGTGAAAACAAAAAGGAGAGGTGGCTTCAGAATGCAGCTTTCCAGTCCACCGTGCACTTGCGTGCGTTCCGGCAGGTGCGAGTGAGCAGGTGCTGTCTGCAGGCCCCATGAGAACGTGGGTGCAGGGCCCAGGAGGGGCAGCGTCCGGGCCCGGTGTCACTGTCCTTGCTGGGCTCCCGGGCAGGATGCTGCCCAGGCCAGCGTGCTCTCGTCCTGCTGACCCTGGGAACGTTCTGTTGTTGGAAGAGAGGCTGGGAGTGCCTCGGACCGCAGCACGGGGGCTGTCCCGGGCTTGGGTGTCTTTGCTGTGGTGGTTGTCCACAGCCTCACACTGGGATGTCCCGGGAAGTCAGAGGACAGACTATAGAAGTGGCTTTTGTGTCGCCCTCACGCCTGGGGAAGCCACTGTCACCTGGCCATTTTGGCTGAAAGCCGTCTCTGCCGATGACTCCGCAGACGTCTCCTTCCACACTTTCCCGGCTGTTGGCAGTTCTTCCAGCCGCCCTCACGTGTGGAACAGGTCGGCTGTGAGAGGGGCTTGTCTGTGTCGTGGGGCTCGCCCCCTTGGAAATGTCACGGGTGTGTTACTCATTGTCATCCTCTGAGCGGTGACACCGTGGGACCACTGACCAGGGCTCCCCTGTTTTACGCCAGTACAGGCACCTGACGCTGTTTATTTGTTGATTTTCAGGACAGACTTCTGCGTCCACAAAGACGAACCGTGCGACACCGTGGGTGAGTTGAGACCTGCGGTCGGGAGTGAGGGCTTCGGTCCTCGGGTGAGCTCTGTGAAGCCTGCCGCCTCTCTTCGTGTACCAGGGCTCTTTGACCTTATTGACTTCTGTTTGTTTTCCAAAATGGTTTGAAATCACTCACAGCAGAAGGCATATCCTCCACAGAATGCGACTGAAAAATGACATCAGGCCGTACTTTGTGGTGTGACAGCTCTAGCGCCGATCGGGTATGCCAAGTAACCTGGGGATGGCTATGAGTATACGGGAGGATGCGTGCTGGTTCTATGTGGATATCCTGCCATCCGTGTCAGGGACTCGAGCATGTGCCGACTTGGGTATCTGAAGGGGTCCTGGAGCCCACCCCGCATGGCTGCGACTCTCCGTCCCCAACACGGCGCAGCCACCCCACCGTGATTTCTAAAGCGCCCCTCGTCCTCAGCCGAGCCCCTGCCTGCCGAGCCGGGGGTGCCTGTGCTGTGTACCCACAGAGTGATCCTGCCCTGGACAGCCGAGCGCCCCCATCAGGGCAGCTGGTTCTGGCTGTCCCCGCAGAGCCACCCCTCCCGCCCCTTCCCGAGCCCCTGGTGGCTGTTTGTCGAGTCGGTTTCTGATTTTGTTGTCCAACATCCAGTCTACTTTGCTATTCTGTTTGATGGCCCAGAACTGAAAAATCCGAGTGCCGTAGACGGGGCTGCCGACGCCGAGTCTGGCCGGCTGCTTTGGAATCTTGGCTGCAGCTCGGGCGTGCGCTGCTCTGCCCCGAGTGCTGTGGAAGGTGGGGTGTCTGGTACCTGGGGACAGCGAGCAAAGCTTTGGGGTCCCCACGGTGGAGGAATTTGGCAGCAGCGCTGTCTTGTTTTAACTGAGGCGTGATTCCTACAGTGTAGCAAGCACAAATCTTGGTGGACTTGTAGATGCATGCCTATGCTGGGATTTTTTTTTTTTTTTGAGTTGTATTTATTGACACAGTTTTATAGCCGTGTTTGAATGTTAATCTTTGTCTATTGTGGCATATATGTGAAATTTGCCCTTGGAACCGACCTTGGGCATGTGGTTCAGTGGCTTTCTGTCGTTTGCTACGATGTAAGCCGTCCTCTGGAAACCACCACTCAGATTAGGATAGAATCAGCCTGCAGAGGGCTGCCTGGTGCCGCTCCCCAGTCCCTGCTCCCGAGAGGTAACTAACGTGTGGTTGTAAGTGCACGATCGCTGTGCTACAGCAGGTTAAGCCTGCCCCTGCAAGGGTGTGTGGGTGCCGGTTTCAGTCCTGGTGCTCTGCTGCTGATCCAGCTCCCTGCCATGTGCTCGGGAAAGCAGCAGACGATGGCCCACGTCCTCGGGCCCCTGCCTGCCTTGTGGGAGACTGGATGGAGGACCAGGATCCTGGCTCCAGCCTGGCCCGTCGGTAGCCACTGCAGCCACTTGTGGAGTGAACCAGAAGATTGATTCTCATTCTCTCTCTCTCTCTCTCTCTCTCTGCCTTTCAAATAAATAAATACATACATACATATGTGAAGCCTTTAAGCCCTAGACCCCAGAGATTAATGCGAGTGACACCTGAGAGGGTGCTCTGAGGTGCTGAGTGGGTTTCGGGTTCTATGAAGAGTACTTTCCGTCTCCACTACCCAGCTGGCATCAGCCCATTTGCCAGTGTGAACTCCTGCTTGTGAGGAATGGGCAAAAGGGGTGTAGATCAGGAGAGGCTGGGGGGCCTGGCTTGGGACGCCAGCAGCACCTGGGGTGCTCAGAAGGGTGAGGCCACAAACCCCATGTAGAGAGGTAGTGGTAGAGCCCGACTGTGGCCAAGGGCCATGACCTCCTTCTGTCCCCAGCTCACAGTCCAGGGCCTTGGCCTGAGCCGCCTGTGCAGGGGTGATGGGGGTGACAGAGGCCTTGGCCCTTGTATGTCCTTGGTGGGGGGCAGTGGCGCCTCTCACAGAGAATCAACATGGGATCCCCAAGGGGGACCAGTGTGCTTTCACCAGGGCCAGGACAGCAGCTGGCAGGATGGGGTGTGAGGCTTCTCGTCTGGCCTTCCCAGGGGTCCATGCATGTGGCAGAGTGGGGCTTCCCAGGTTCGCAGGGGCTTCACCAAGCTCCCCTGTGCCTAGGAGGCCCTGACCGAATGGAGCAATGGATGCATGTTGAAAAAACCCCAGGGGAAGGCCCCCTCTCCCCTTCCTACCTCCAGGCTCTGCCAGGGCTCCTTGGGCCTTGCTGGAGTGGGAAGGACAGTAGGGGCAGCACATGAGGGCTCTGCTGATGACCGTCCAGTGGGAGGCGGCTCTGCAGAGGCTCCGCCCCTACCGGAGGGCCGCCCGCCTCCCTCCTAGGGCACGTGCTTCCGTCTGTGCACTTGCTGACTGCGTTTTTGCTTTCCAGCCTCAGTCATAACGGAGATGACATCCTGGGGGAGCTCCCTGCCGTCCCAGGAGGTGAGCGGACGGGCCAGCAGCGAGACCTGTGCAGGCCACAGCTGCCCTTCACATTCCTCTCGCCTGCTGGCCAAACATGCGGCTGCATCCCAGTTGGTGGGCACGGGTGTCCGTGCTGCCCCTGCCCCGACTGCCGGCCCAGCTGAGCCACGGGGCCTTTTGGGATAGCCTGGATCTAGCTGGGGTTGTTTTTCTCCCTTGCTTGGTCTCCTGTTGTTTTTTAATTAGTGGAGAAGCCTCCCTTTGCACCCGTAGGGGAGGAGAGGGCTTCCCCCAGGTGCGTTCCTGAGCCATGCTGGTGCTGCGAGGGTCTCCATGCCTGGTCTGGGCACCGGGGCCTGCGGAGTCTTCCACCCAAGGAAGGACCCTGGCCTGTGTCACCCGCAGCACCAGGACAGGTGGCCCGCAGAGATGTGGCCCCTGACCTCCCAGCAGAGAGCCTTTCTGGGGGGGAGTTGAGGAAGGGGGGCCGCCCGCCATGACCACTGGGACTGGGAATGAAGCCTCCTCCATTTACTTTTGAAATTGTGTGTCTTCTGTGTGTCTTTATTCCATGGAGAGGAGGGAGGGAGGGGCAGGCAGAGAGAGAATACCCTCTGCTGACTCACTCCCCAGATGGCAGCATGGCTGGGGCTGGACCAGGCCAAAGCTGGAAGCTGGCAGCCCAGTGCAGGTCTCCTGCGTGGGTGGCGGGGACCCGTCCAGCGGAGCCATCACTGCTGCCTTGCGAGGTGCAGAGCGGGGACCCATACCTATGCACTCTGATGTGGGGTGTGGGTGTCCCGGCCAGGGCCTTAGCCACCTGCCCTCGAGGCCCGTCTCTCTGTAGGCTGTTGGAGCCGCATGCCTGAGCCCGGGAAGCCGAACGGTGCTGGGCGATCGTGAGAGGGCACGGTGCTGGACCCCTTGGGTTTCTTCACTGGATGTGTCACGGAGGGAGACAAGTTGTGAGCTCTGTGCCATTGTAATTTGGGGCTTAGGCGAGAAAGGAATTCCACTGCCTAAAAGCAGACGTATCCAAATGCATCCTCAGGGCTGTGCTTCAGCCCTGCCCTTGGTCTGGGGTGCCCGTGGGGGACAGGCGCGCAGGGCGTCTGGCTTTCCTGTGGGCGGCTTCTGAGTCTTCACCCTGCCGTGCTGGGTTTGTGAAGAAGAGGGCCCTGAAGTTTGCCAGGGAGGCTGGAGAGTGGTGTTGGAGGTACAAACTCAGGCGCTCTGCTGGTGAGCCGAAGCTTAGGGTTCCTGCGTCTCCGGGGGCTTTCTTGTTCATTTCACTTTATCTCGGCACTCCTTGTAACCCCACAGAAGCGGCCCTTCAAGTGGTTACCCGTGACCCGTGATGGCTTGATGCCGGAGTTTCGAGTTTGTGAAGGTGCAGGATCCACGTTCACTTCGGAGCCGTGGACTCAGATCTTGTCTGGGGCTGGCGCTGTGCTGTCCGAGCCTCCCTCTGATGCTGGGCAGCAGTGGCGCGTGCCCCTCCCGGTCAGCCTCTCGGGCCGAGGGAGACCCACGCCCCGCAGTGCACCGTTGCCCCGGGGTTTCTTTGATGCTGTGTCTGGGGGTTGTGCGTCCAAGCATCAGCACAAAGCACCTGTGCACACCCATGCGACAGTCAATGCTTTGTCACAGGGCAGGCTTTGTGTGGGGTCACTCTGCCCCACTGCAGGCCCGCGTCAGCGTTCGCGGCACGTTCTGGGCAGCTCCATGCCGCTCTGATGTTCGGCAGGCTCCGTATGCTCGGTGGGCCTCTGCCTTGCATGTTTTAAACCTATGACATGGCTATCCCAATGGGACCCCGCCACACGTCAGTGTAGTCTCAGAGCATTGCCCCGCTTTGCGTGAGTAAGCTCTTGCGGCCTCAGATTGAAGCTTGTGCACACTGGGGCTTTGTGTCGACTCCAAGCAGGTTCCAAGGCCAAGGTTGAACGTTGATGACGGGGTAGTTGTCCCGAACCAGACGGCCTGTGGGTTTAGCAAATGCATCCGTTGTCAGGAGTCCCGTTGGCGTTTAGAATCATGCTTTTGCCCACACTCAGTGCTGCTTGAGGGGCTCTTTGAAAGGTTTCAATTTGGGGACTCAAATATGCGTGCAGCTGGCCTTCAGAGGCCGGGCTGCTTCGGCAGGGTCTGCCTTCCTCATACTGTAAAGAAAAAAAGAAGCCAGCTACTTAAAAGAGTTAGGGAAGCGGCCTTCTGTCAACTTTAGGGCATCACAGCCCACAAATTCCACTTGGATTTCTCGGCTAATAGAGTTTCTGGGAAGGCAAAAAAATTAAAAAGTATCCATTTGTGTAAGCCAGTTCCTTCTCGCATAGGTTTACTTGAAACATCAGTAGAGAGAATTTTCTCAAAAAGGCGCCTAGAGCTGTCTCTGGATATTAGAGAGGGTCACACCCCCGGCGTTTGGAAGACACAGACAGGGGCTGGGTGTCTCCCGCGCGTGCACCTGAATGACTGGGCACCACGCTGGTGAGGACAGAGGCCGGGGCGGAAAACACATGTGGACAGAGCCACATATGCACGCGTGTACATGCACATGCCTGGCTGCGTGTGGTCACTGAAGCCGTGCAGGGTGTGGGCTTCTGGAACCTGCGGCCTGGTGAGGCGTCCTCTGTGCCCACGCGTGTGGTAGCTCTCCACTCAGTCGTAGCTGGCAGGAAGTCCGTGACCGAAGCCGGTGTCCCAGGGGGCCAAGTTCAACTTCTCAGGTTCCTCCAGCCAGGGCCCTGTCTAAGGCCGCATAATGGCTGAACTCGGTTGGAAAACGGTGAAACCACGTGGGCATCTCCCTTGGGGGATGGGGAGCCCATGCTGGTTTTGGAATCAGACGTCAGCAAACCACGCGGCCGTGCCTGGAGCCGGGGGCTGCAGAGCGGGAGGCCACAGAAGCAGGCAGCCCACTCCGCGGGCTCGGTCTCTGCCCTTTACACGCGGGCCTGGAGCTGCCTTTGGCCTTCGGATCAGGGAAGCGGGTGCAACAGTGGCGTGGGCGCCTCCCGGCGTCCGTGCGCTGACAGATGGCGAGGAGCCCCTGCGGTGGGGGCCGCTCCCAGGATGCAGCGGGAGGTGTGGGTGCCGGGCCCTCGGCCTGCGCTCCCTGGTGATGGTGGCAGGGGAGCCGCCGTGTCCCTCAAGGGTCCTCAGCCGGAGGAGCACTTTGACGCCCTGGTGCTGGGTGCAGGGTGACGTCCTGGTGCTGCAGGTGCTCACGGCACGTCGTGTCGCGTCGCCGAGTCAGTGCCGAGCCCCTGTGAGGTTGGTTAAACAAGCAGCACCCTCACTGAGCACAGCGAGTGCAGGGGATTGACTCGCAATAGGGGAGCGGGGCCCCTGGGAGATGGCGCTTAGACACTGAGTCGGGAAGAGCTCTGGGAGCCTGCGCCGGGGCGGGGGGAGGGGCAGAAAGTGCCATCCGCAGTGGCCTTCCTCCTGCCTCCTACGGTGTGGGCCTGGGAAGTCTCAGGCACAGAGTCGGGCAAAGGCTCCCCCCTCGGTTTCCGGTACAGCGAGTCTCACCCCCTTCAGGACCCCATGGCGAAGGCTGAGCTTGTGCCCAGGCCGCCCACGGGAAGGGGGAACAGGCAGTGCTGTGGTCTGAGCTCGGGCGCCACGGTTGACCTGGCTGCGGGTCTTGCCTTCAGCGCTGTCCTCGTGTGACTCATCTATCATCAGCCCTGCTGTCTTGTCTGTAAGATGGCCAGGGCTACCGCGAGGGCTCCGGGCAGTGACTGATCCCCCAGAAAACTGAAGCTGACAGCTGTCAGTGGGGAGGTCGAGACATGGGAACCCTGGGGCATTGCTGACGGGGACGTGCTGTGGGCAGTGGCTATGGAAAGCAGCTTGATGGTTCCTGTGGCGGCTCTAAAATGTGATCCGGGAACTTCGCTTTTGATGTCCACCCAGAGGGAGCGGAAGGAGGCGTGAACAGGTGTCTGTAGACACACACTCACAGCGGCTTTGTTTGCAGTGGCCTGAGGATGTGAGCCTCTCAGGTGTCCATCAGCGGTGGGTGGACGCACGCGATGTGGTGTAGACGGGTGAGTGCTGTCCCACCTTCAGAGGGAGGAGAATCCTGACACGTGCCATGAGCTCAAGGACATCATGCCGAGGTCGGATCCACCCACCTGCAGTACCCAGGGCTCAGGGTCATGGAGACAGGAAGGGGAGCGCCTGGAGGGAAGCGGGGACGGGGCCTTGACCTGTCTGGACTGTGGCTTGGGTGTGATTCGCGTTTGTCCTTTGTGGGCTCGTGTGCTGCCTCGCGGTGGTGCTGAAGGAGGGGCGGTCAGCTCAGGGCTGCCCTGGGAGGGGCCTGATGACCTGGAGCTGGACTGGTTCCTTTAAGAACGGGAGTTCTAGAGAGCAGGCTGCTTCCTCCACAGCCGCTTGTTTCCTGCCCCAGAACACGCCCCTACCCACAGTGCTGCCTGCCATGTGACGCAGCTAGAAGGCCCCTCGCCGGGGCCAGGCAGGTGCTGGGCGAGCGTCTTGGAGCCCCCAGGCTGTGAGCTCAACGCGCCGCTTTCACGTATGAGAGCGTGCAGCCTCAGGTGTTTTGTTTCAGCAACAGGGGAAAGGAGGAGGACAAATGGGTGCACAGCTTCAGTCTGGGAGGAAGGAGATGCAGTAGAGATGGCTGGTGGCACAGGCTGCACACTGACACAATGGGAGTGTCCTTAACAGCGCTGTGCACTGAGTATGTGAGGAGGGTAAACTGTATGCAGTGCGTCCTTCAACACACGGGCTTGAAAGTGAAATGACAGGGCCGGCACTGTGGCTTAGAGGGTAAAGCTGCTGCCTGCAGTGCCGGCATCCCATATGGGCACCAGTTCGAGTCTTGGCTGCTCCACTTCCGATCTGGCTCCCTGCTATGGCCTGGGAAAGCAGTGGAAAATGGCCCAAGTGCTTAGGCCTCTGCACCCACGTGGGAGACCCGGAGGACTCTCCTGGCTCCTGGCTTTGGATTTTGGATTGGTGCACTTCTGGTCATTGCAGCCATCTGGGGAGTGAACCAGCGGATGGAAGACACTTCTCCCTTCTCTTCTCTTCTCTTCTCTTCTCTTCTCTTCTCTTCTCTTCTCTTCTCTTCTCTTCTCTTCTCTTCTCTTCTCTTCTCTTCTCTTCTCTTCTCTTTTCTCCTCTCTGCCTCTCTCTCTGCCTCTCTCTCTGCCTCTCTGCCTCTCTGCCTCTCTGCCTCTCTGTAACTTTGCCTATCTTTAAAAACAAACATAATAAAGTGAAATGACCCAGACAACGATGGTTGTGAACTTGAGTCTCTCGGCACTTTTTGAGATTTTATTCAAGAAAGAAATGGTCAGGATGAGCGCAGAGCAGTCCTTAAAGAAGGGGACCCTCCTGCTCGCCTCCCCTGGGAGGGGTGGGGGGAGAGGAGGTGCGGGTGGTGCAGGACCCTGGGTAGGGTGAGCAGGGACAGGGAAGGAGAGGAATGGGTGCTGGCTGGGAGAGTGACTTGGGCTGTGGGAGAGGGGACATGTTAGGGGTGTTGTTGGGCTGAGTCGGAGCCCAGTCAGTGCCCCAGGCATGTGGAGGTGGAGCCAAGGACGCCTGTGCCGGTGTCCTTTGAGACTGTGAGACTGTGCTGCATTGATGTAGCCTCCACTGGCCCACGCGGGTGCTGAGGCTCACCGCAGTTGAGCTGATACTGTGGGGTTGTGCGTGGTCCTCGTCTGCGTCATGAGAGTCCAGTTAACACCTCGGTTCCTCCGTGGTGACTCAGCCGTCGGTCTTGCAGAGCAAAGAGCTGGGGTCAGGTGCCCTGATTGATTAATCTCTGGGGTAGCACGCGAGCGAGGCTGCAGGATCCGAGCTGGGGTGTTTGCAGCTTGCGTATCTCAGGCCGTTCCCCAGGCTGCTGTGGTCCTTGTGAGTTCGTAGACTTGAAGTCTCCCTTGTAAAATGAAGACTTGACTCCTGTGTGGAGCCGGCGGCGCTCCAGGCAGGAGGAGGTGATGGACAGCAGGCCTGGTTCGTGACAGCTGGGCTTTGGTCTTCCATGGCTGTGGTCTGGGGTGGTCTGATCCGTGGCCTGTGACTTGGGGACGCTTGACTTTGAGGCTTGGCCAGGACTCAGTTCCTGAAGCCAGGTTGCTTCACTGCACTGGCACACAGAGCACTGGGCAGCCTCAGGCTGACCTCGCCAAGCTGAGCCACAGGTCCTGGCCCTGGGATACAGATGGGGGGCTCTGGGTGTGGGCCAGCAGCTCCAGAGCCGGTGTTGGGCCCAAAGTGGAGCCCAGGCCCCTTCCTGTGTGCGGAGCAGCGGGTAGGCACAGAGCAGGGCACTCGGCTGGGCACTGCCCAGATGTGCACAGCGCAGGTTACCGCTTGCTGTCCCTCCCCGTCTAGGATGACTGGGGGACGACCGAGTTGCAGGACATGGTAAAGATTTTACCTGGAGTCTCACCCTCCCTCCCCAGGGTTCCTGTCCGATTTCTTTGCCAGGGGCACTTCAGCAGGGCGACCTGTGTCCTTGGCTGCCCTCCCCCGAGCTGCACTGCCCCCATCTGTCCATAGGGCCCTAGCCCTGGGCTGGTCAGGGAAGCTGGTGGCTCACTGGTCATCCAAGCCTGGACAAGATGCCCCTCTCCACTGTTCCAGAGCCCTTCCTGGGACCCCTCCTCCCCTTCTGCCGCAAAGGGAGCCCCTTCCTGCTCCTCACACCCCCCCGTCTCTCTGCAGCCGGCCGAGGGCATCAGCACAGGTGAGCCCCTCACCCAGCACACCCTCTTTGAACTTGGCCTGGGGAAGCTGAAGCGTTTCGCTGCCAGCACAGCCACCTGCCCTGCCCCTGCCCTGGTCAGCATGTGGATCAGGGGACGGCTCACCACCAGTGCCACGCTGTGCCGTGCTGCTGGGGCTGGTGACCATTTCAGCCACCATTCACAGAGAACTTCGCTCTTTAGTTCCTTGCATCCTCACAGCCGTATGAGGGAGGCGCTGCCGTAGTCTCCATTGTACACACGGGGAAACTGAGGCACAGCAAAGTACGCATGTTCCAAAGAAGCACTTCATGAGGGCCAGGATTTGACCCTGGGCAGTTCTGTTCTGGTCTCTCCTTCCTGCTTTGCTGTCTCACCTCCCAACAATCATTAAGTGAGGTATTATTCCCATTAGCAGGTGGGAAGACTGAGTGTCCAAATGGTTGCCTTTCTCACCCCCAATCATGCCACTCCTGAGTGACGGAGCTGGGGCCAGGCTCACTCACTGCAAAGCCTACAGCGCTGACGCCTGCCCATCCTGCCCCATCTGTGCACGTTCCTGGCTGGCTTTCACAAGCATGGAGCCGCCTCTCATCATTTCTACCTTTTCTCTTCCGTGTGTTTGTGACCTGTGCCATCATCAGGACTGGTCTCTGTCCCCACAGACCCTCCTGAGCAGTGAGTATTTACTGCGTGCTCACTGAGAGCCGGGAACTGCTGCAGCCCGGGACACACTCGGCGCACAGCGCCGTCCCCATGGAGCTGACGCCCTGGTGCAGGGCATGGGGCGCCTCTGTACCATTAGCAGTGAACTCCACAGTGTGGGTGGAGGTCAGTGAGAGAGAAGACAGAGCAGAGAAGGGCAGGCGGTTGCTGGGGTGGACTTGGCGTTGCCATGGGCGGCTGTTGGCCTTGCTGTGAAGGTCCCGTTTGGGAGTGAGACTCCAGCTGTGGTGTCGTTGGCCGGCCAGGGTGTCCAGAAATGCTGAGGCCCCCTTGCCAAACATGGTCACTTTCGGAGCTGCCAGGGTGGGTGCTGTCTCAGGGTGGGACAAGCCCCTGAGGCCCAGCACACCTGTTTGGACAGGTGAGTGAGCTCACCTGGGCATGCAGGTGACTTGGAGGTCTCCGTGGCACACGTGGCCAGCTCCACCTGCATGGGCTCAGATTCGGGGTCTGGGGAGGCCACGTGATGCTGATGCAGCTGGTGTGGGTCCTACATCATTGTGGCTAGGCGGGGGGGGGGGGGGGGTGGTGGTCCTTAATTTGCTTGTTATGGTTTGTTAATTAAAACATGGAGGATGTGATTATAGACTAGCTCTCTCTGTGTTTACTGTCCCTGTGCTGTTATTACTGTATAAATGTCTCAGTCGTTTACTTTTTTTTTTTTTCCCACAAAGCAGTGGGGATGTGACTTTGCGAGTCACTTCCCGCATTCTCTGGGTTTGAGGCTGCGGCCATGCAGCAGCCGTGCCTGCCACAGCTGTGGGAGATTAGCGATGGTGATTGAGCCGGGCACGGGGACGTGGAGACTCGCAGTCCCTAGGATATTGACTCACATCCAAGCTCTCGGGCTTGCCTTGCACGTCCTGCCACCTCATCAGATTTTCCGGCAACTTGGTCATCAAGAGAGGCAGGGGCCGGGCACGGTCTGGTGTCACTGCCTGGTTCAGGTCCCAGCTCTGCTACCCCGAGGGGTCCCTGGGCGGTTGGCTTGTGCTTCGGTTCTGCCTTCCTAATCTTCAGCATGGGCAGGGTGGGAGTGAAAGGGAAGGAGCTCCCGTAGGTAGGGGCCTGCGATCCTCGTGACCACTGCACTGGTTTGAGTGTCTCCCCGAGGGCTCAGGTGCAGGGCGCTGGGGCTACTCAGTGTGGTGATGCGGGTGGGTCCTTAGGTCACGGAGGGAGCTGCCCAGGGAAGGGACCCCAGCTAGGTCTCCCAGGAGAGTTGTAATCAAAGCAGTGAGCCTGGCCCGAGCCTGGCCTCCTGTCTTGCAGTCTCGTCTTCTTGCACCTGTTTGCTGTGACACCAACTGCTGGGAGGCCCTCACCAGAGTCCAGCTCAGGGGGACCCTGACCTCGGACTTTGAGCCCTCGAAACTGTGAATACAACTCCCTTCTTTATTGAGTTGCCTGGTTTCTGGTATTCTGTGATAGTTAACACAACGATGGGCTGATCTGCCGTATTATCCTGGTTTTAGTGTTTCCAGCCCAGCAGGTGTCACCGACAGCCCTTCGGGCCCTCTGTGATGGTGTTTGACGAAACAGCTACTCCAATCAGAGCGTCAGCAAAACCTGGGAGGGGGCTGGAAATGCACGTTCCGGGCCTCCTGCAACCCCTCTGCAGGGACCCTCGCGCAGGGCCCGGCGGGCTGTGCTTCCACAGGCTCTCTGGGGATTCAGCTTTGCGAGCCACTGATCTAAGCCTTGGCAGCATCAGAGAGACAGGAGGGCTTAACTCCACTGGCTGTGTGTGTGGAGGGGTGGGGTCCGGCTCGCACGCCCAGGGGAGCCAGATGCTCGGCAGCTGCATTATGAGACCCAGAGGGGCGTCCCGTGGAGCCTCTCCCCCACCCAGCACTGCCGCGCCAGCCATGATGGGCAGGTGGAATCGCGGTCTCGTCAGGGCGTTCCTCCGGGGTGCCCCTGCGCATCTTCTGCACCCCATCTCCCACGTGGGGCCCTGCGGCTGCCTCTTTGCGGATTGGCGCCAGGGGAGGCACAGCCACAAGGTGCTGCTGGCCCGGCGCGGAGTTCCTTCCCCTTTTCCCACGGCGTTGCAGGCTGTTACCCCACGAAAGCGATCGGCTTTCCTTTTGGAAAAACCAATTCCGCGGAATGCTTGCTCCAAGTCCCCGCTGCCTTCCCTGACTTGATTTCATAACAGTCCAGATATTTCTATTGTCTTCTGTACCCCATGGTTACAAAGTCAAACAGGACGGAGCAGCTGCACAGGCGGGGCGGGGCGCCTCCGGAGAAGCCGGGCTGGCCGGTTCCACTCCACCTTGGCACAGCCGCTGATTAAATGGAAGGCTTCCCGTGGCCAGGGAGTCCTTGGGGCAGGCCCCCTGGGCTGGTCGCAGCCTTTCCTTTGCCATGGAGGGGCCGACAGCCAAGATAAACATGTGTTTGGAGATAAAGCTGAAGCCCCAAGAGGCTTTTCCTCTTGGAAGGGGAACGGGGAAGGCAGTCACTGTGCTGGACCCAACAGCTGCTTCCCCCACAGCCGGCTCTGCGTGCCTCGAGTGTGCAAGGGGGTAGGAGGCAGGGGGGCAGAGGTTACAGGCAGGGCCCAGGGGGCCGGACAGAGAGCACAGGAAGGGGGCCCAGAGGCCGATGGGCTCTGCTGCTGACCGCGGGCGACCTGGGGTAGGGGAGCTTTGCCTGCTCTTCCCTCGTGGAGTCCCCTGATGAAGTGTGGGATGAGTGAGGAGTGCGTGGCACGGTGCCTGCTCCCTGATGGAGGAGGGCGGCCGTGGGTTCCCTCTGCCACCCAGCAGTGCCCGGCAGAGGCACCGTGTTCCTCTCGGAAGCATCTGAGGCACACTTGCGTTCGCCCAGCACCACCGCCCGCCCTGCCTCTGTCGGCCCTCTGTTCACCACCTAATGCTGGCCTCCCATGGCCAGGGGAGGACACGCCTCACACCTGCCGGGCCCCTCACCTCCACACGGCCGCCCCTGCAGCACCTCCTACATGACGGAGGCGCACTATTGCAGCAGACCCTGGGAGCTCCAAAGGGGCGGGGTTGGCGGTGCAGCAGGTTAAGCCGCTGCCTGTGACACCTGCGTCCCACACTCTGCTGCCGATCCAGCTTCTCGCTGATGCTTCCTGGGAGGCAATGCATGATGGCTCAAGTGCTTGGGCCCCTGCCGCCCACATGGAAGAGCCGAGTGGGGTTCCTGGCTTCTGGCTTTGGGCTGGCCCAGCCCTCTGGGTGTTGTAGGTGTTTGGGGGATGGAAGATCTCTTTCTCTTTTTTCCCCCCTTCTCTCCCTCTCTCCACCTTTCAAGCACAGAAAATAAATTTTGGACACACAGTATTAAAATGAAGCCCTCAGGGCTGGTGATGTGGCGTAGTAGGCTAAGCCTCCACCTGTGGCGCCGGCATCCCATATGGATGCCAGTTCTAGTCCTGCTTGCTCCTCTTCTGATCCAGCTCTCTGTTATGACTTGGGAAAGCAGTGGAGGATGGCCCAAGTGCTTGGGCCCCTGCATCTGTGTTGGGGGCCCAAAGGAAGCTCCTGGCTTAAAATCCAGCCAGCTCTGGCCATTGTGGCCATTTGGGGAGTGAACCAACAGATAGAAGACCTCTCTTTCTGGCTCTCCCTCTCACTGTCTGTAACTCTACCTCTCAAATAAATAAATGAAATCTTAAATCCCTCCCATGGCTCTGTAACACACTTAGGGTGAAGCCCATAGAACTTCAGGCCCCAGAGCAGGGGGCCCATGGCTCCCTTGCAGGCCGCACGGGGTAGTGCTCATGGCCTCATTCACCTGTGCGAGAGCCACGCTGGGCTCTCCATGTTCCCCCTCACTAGAGTCACTGCAGTTTGGGGCCTCGCACCTGCAGGTCCTGGGCCTGGCATGCTCTCCTCCTGACGTCTCTGTGGCTCATGCTCACCCTTCCTTGGCAGCATTTCCTCAAAGAGACAGAAGTGGCTCTCGGTTCCCTCTCCGTGGTCAGTACCTGCCCTGCCGAGTGCGTGGGTCTCTCGTTCTCTGAGCAGGAAGGGCCCACCTCTGTCTGGGATCTCTTGCTGCCTGTCCGGTGACAGCACGTGGTGGACGGCCAGTGAAATCTTATTCTGCGACTGCATGGAACAAAGCACGCTTACCAAGCACAGCCGTTCTCCCGCCTACCCCGTGGGCTATTGGTGAGGGCAGGGCCCAGCTCCAGTGTAGGGGCTGTATGGCTTCAGCTGATCATCTCACGGAGGGGGACCAAGACAACTTTCTGACAAGTTCGTTTTCCACACTTAAACTTTTTTCCTTTGATTTACTGGAGAAGCAGGGAGACAGATGCACAGAGAACTCCCATCTGCTGGTTCCACGGCGCCCACGTGGTGTTGGCTGACGGGGACCCAACTACTTGAGCCGTCACTGCTGCCTCCCCGCGAGCTGGAGTCAGGAACCCGGGCCTGGATCCGGGCCCTCTGGTGCGGGATGTGGGTGTCTTAACCCCCAGGCCGATGGCCCGCCCCCTTCCGTCCTGTTCAACACCATTTCCCGTGTGCGGGAAGAAACCGTTCTTCAGATTCTACCGTCTGCCCGGGTCCCAGCCCTTTCGGAAATGCAGGGGGCCCGGGAGGTTCCAAGCTGCCGGCCCCACGGGGGTGGAGTGGGGCGGTCTCTCCGCCTCACAGACCTCGGTCCTGGGTCCGAGGGTGCCAGTGCCGTGGTGTCAGTGCCGACAGATGTCGTGAGGGCGATGCTCACGGCCAGGTCCCTCGGCCACTCAGGAGACAGCCCGGAGGGGCAGGGAGTGTGACCGTTGCGCAGGGAGAGGTAGCAGGCGGCTGCGGGCCGAGTGCTCCTGACCCAGAGCTCTGTGGCTGCCGAGGCAAGGCCCGTGCTGCTGGGACAGGGCGAGTTGGCGCCTGTCGCTCTGCCGCACCAGCAGGTGTGGGACAGGTAGATGGCTGACTGGGAGCACTCCAGCCTCTGTGTGACCTGAGCTGGCCTAGGATCCCCGAGGGTTTGCTCCGTAACTGGCACTGTCACTGTCCCCGGCCAGACTGCCCACACTCAGAGCATGAACCTCACCTGAGCCTTGAGGGCATGGGTGTGAGTGGTGGGGAGAAGCCAGACCCTCATGCTCCAGAGAGGGCACCACCTGGGTGGGCTGGCACTGGCACAAGGCTGGCATTAACTCCGCCATGGAAAGTTCTGTGTTGAGATTTGTGACCCGCAGCTGCCCCTGGCCAGTGCCGCCAGCCCAAGGTGGCTTCTCTGCCTTAGTCTGGGTGCACCTGTCTTTGTTACATCCGCTGAGGGACAGTCCAAGAGGGGCAAGGTCATCTTGACTCATTTCTGTTAACCTGCCGACATCTGGAGTGAGTACAGTCCATGGGTAAATGAAGATTCTAGAAGCCGACATAGAGACCGAGACAGGAGTGTAGTGGTCAGGGTTGATTCCCTGTGCTCAGCCACGGGGGGCTTAAAGGAAGCACACCAGGAAGTCTACACACATGTGAGGTTCTGTGACACGGGGCGGGGGGGGGGGGTGGCCGTGAAGCTGGCTCTCTGGGGAAGCAGCCCCCAGCTGGAGAGCTTTCGGGCAAGACACACTGAGTTCAGAGGAAGCCAGCACACGACCAGCCTGGGACGTGATTCCGACATCCTCCAGCCCGAGAAAGCCTTGGGCATGCCAGGAAGTTTGCACAGGGCGTGGGTGACGTCAGCTCCAGAGAGAGCCTTTTTATCCCACGTCCGAGAGCGGCTGGTGTGACGCTCAGAACGATGGCCGGATGGCAGACGGGCAGCAGCGAGGGGAGTGGGACCACGGCATCAGGGGCTGGCCGGGTGTTCTTCCGCGGTCCCTGCCTGGCTGGAGGACGCGCCACGATTGTCGCCTGCAGAGCTCCAGTGGCTGCTGCACGAGATAAGCAGCTTAGGCACCTGGGAATTGGCTTTGCTAAGTGGAGATTTAGCTGCGGAGTGACCGGTAGGGGACATTGCCAGGAGGCCTTACACCAGGGCCTCAAACTCCCCATTGGTTATCTGCTAATACGCAGATTTTGTTGGGATTTTATTGTTTTGGTAAATGGCGCATGTTCAAAACGTAAAGCGACCTGGGGCATCACCCGGCCCGGTCCTGGAACTCGCGAGGCTGTTGTCTCTGGACACAGAGGGGCCAGTCACCTTGCGGACGTCTTTATTGTAGAGATGGCGTTGGGGCATTTCTCCAGGGCTGTGTGGCTCTCGGCATCCTAGAGGAGGGTCGGCAGCCTCGCTGTGCCTTTGGGTGCTAAGGGTTGAGAGGAGAGGGGGGTGCCCTTCCGAGACATGCCTTTCTGTGTTCCTGATCCTTTAGGGTCCTTCCCGATGGGCCTGTCCCCAGGGAGAGCTTCTGCATTGGGTCCCTGGGCAGTCAGAGCACCTGGGCCTGGAGGTGCTCGGGAAACAGACACATGTGTCCGAGAGGGGTGCTAAATGCAAATGCCGGTCCTGCTGTCCTCATCTGGCCAACACATCGATGCCCGCAGGGGGCGGGGCTGTGGCTCTCGGAGGCCTCCTCCCTCGCCCTCTTGCTGCGTGCAGTCCAGTCTGGGCTCAACCCCCATCCACCCCTCACTCTTGCTGGTGCCCTGTGCTCCGGTGTGTCTAGCATCAGCTCCTGGGCCTCCTGGCATGGACACTGCCGTCTCCACTTGACACTGACATTGAGAGCGCCTGCAGCTGTGGCTGTGCACTGCGATGGCTGTGAGGGCGGTGCCCAGGCTGTGGCCTGTGTGGGTGGCCGTACTTGCTGTGATTGTTGTCTGGGACGCAGACCCTGTTGTCCAGGGTGTTTTCCTCAGTTCATGTGCTCTGTTGATGTCCCTCACGCAGGCTTGACCTGAAACTTCTAGAACTTCAGCCTTGGTGGAGAGGTCGGAGGCAGGAGTGGGGTGTGTTGGAGCCCAGGGACGGGCTGCACGCCTGTCTCCTTAGCCGGGGAGGGGGCCCGCAGCCATGGTTATTCCGGGCAACTTTGTGCAACTGTCTTGAATTACTCGGGCCCAGCCCTGCATCTGCCTGCTCACGGAGTGCAGCATGCTCGTCCTTGCAAGTCCCCTCTGCTCTGCGTGGGGCAGGGGCGGGGGGCAGCTTCTCCTGGGGCACTGTGGCGTGTGGGGGCCGGCAGCTCCAGCCGTGCACGTGGTGACCTGAGCATGAGGAAGTCGCCCACGTGAAGGTTTGGGGAATGTTCGCTGAGGACTCTCCTCCTCCTTCTTTTTCTTTTCTTTTCTTTTCTTTTCTTTTCTTTTCTTTTCTTTTCTTTTCTTTTCTTTTCTTTTCTTTTCTTTTCTTTTCTCGCCTCGCCTCGCCTCGCCTCGCCTCGCCTCTCCTCTCCTCTCCTCTCCTCTCCTCTCCTCTCCTCTCCTCTCCTCTCCTCTCCTCTCCTCTCCTCTCCTCTCCTTTGAAAGGAGGAGAGAGAGAGATCTTCCATCCACTGGTTCTCTCTCCAAATGGCTGCAAAGGTGGGGGCTGGGCCAGGCTGAAGCCAGGAGCCCAGAACTCTATCCGGGTCTCCCACGTGAGTGGCACGAGCCCACGCACTTACAGGGCTCAGTACTCGGTGTGGTTTCTGCCATCCACTGGGCTCAGATGAGGGGAGCGCCCCTACCTGCCGCCAAGTGCACGCTGACTGAGGATAAAGGAAAGCGCGTGGCTCTGAGTCCCAGATCCATGTGACTTGGTAACAACTGGAGGGGCTGGGGCTTTCTGGGGGACCCCCTTGGAGGGAGGGAAAGACTGAGGGGATCCGTGTTGCCCACCAAGCCAGCACGTGGCTCAGCCCTCAGCAGAGCGGCCACTGATTCCGTGGTCTGAGCCGGAACAGCTTTGTCTTGAAGCTGGCACTGAGGTTCGGTGTAAGCCGTGAGGAGTCAGGTGCAGGTGTCAGGGTTGTCGGTAACGGGATGGAGTT
The DNA here is from genome assembly GCF_051225735.1 of Oryctolagus cuniculus. NCBI lineage: Eukaryota > Metazoa > Chordata > Mammalia > Lagomorpha > Leporidae > Oryctolagus > Oryctolagus cuniculus. The sequence goes on along the minus strand of NC_142878.1, from coordinate 9,675,728 downwards.
GGCGGTTGGGACTGCTAGGGAGGACGTAGGCGAAGAGAGGGCCAGCGGCAGACAGCTCTGTCCCTGGACTTCAGACAGTTCTGCCCAGTGTCTTCATTTCAGTGTCCCTGGATGGCCTCACACCTTTGCCACTTAGTGCCATCGGTCACCGATACTGAGCCACACGCAGTTGCCAGTGCAGCTGACAGCCAGCGGTTGCATGGGCTTCAACCTCCTGCGTCTTGGTTCCAGCCCTGAAGTGGCTTCAGGTTGGACCGTATATTAGCTCCTGCTTGCAACTAACTCGGTCACTCCCCTGCGTAACCTCACCGCTCTTCCTTCCGTGCCCATGGGGTGGGTCTCCCACTTAGCTGATGCCCCCTTCACCCACCTTTGGCGACAGCCCCTACACTTCCCTCTCCCTGCCGTGCCCCAGGCCTGCAGGGGAGGCTTAGAGGCCCCAGGATTTGGCCAGAATCCCATTTCCACTACGTTGGCCTCCTGGGGTATGTTTTCACACCCAGCATTTGGTTTCCTTGAGGTTGCTTCTCCTTGGTGGTCTGGCTGTGCCAGGTACACATTTCTGCTTGGAGTTGTTTTATGTTCCCCCAAAACTATACCTGTCTACGTGCCTGAAGTCCCTGGGGTTCAGGCTCCCAAGAGTCTTGCGCCTCGTTCCCTCGGCTGCCTCCTGCGGGAGGTCGCAAACCTGGTGCATGCCCTGACGACCGGACACCGGACGGGCTCCCCTGGGTACTGCAAAGGCCCCTGTCCTCCTCCCTGGCCGGACCCCCGCTGCTCCACTCCCTGAAGCGGCACTGGAACAGTGCCCCTCACTGCCTGAGGACTCCTCGGGTTCTTTCCTGAACCTCCAGGAAGCCCCTGTGGGCTCCTCTTGCTCCCTGTTGCATCCTGGGTGGGATTGGGGCGGGGGTGGGGTGTGTGTGCCCGACACCTGGTTGCTTTAAGGACCCACATGCATTTTCTGACGTGACAGAGAAAGGATTCTGGACGTACTTCCCCGCTATGCAAATTCCAGAGGCTCCTTTGTGGAATCTTCGCTGTGCCCTGCAGAAGGCTGTCGCCAGCAGAGCAAACGCGGCTGACGGTGGAGCGACAGCGGGCGCGTTGTTGTGCCGCACATGGAAGAAAGTGTGTTTCTTGTGGAATTCAGGCCGCAGAGGCCACGTTCCGTGGCCATGGCTTGGTGGTAGATTTTTCCCTGCAAGGAGTCGGGGTGGTGGCTTGGTTCTGGGGAGGTCAGGACAAGCAAGGTCGCCAGGGAGACCCACGCCGCCCCCGCCCCCTTCCTCCTGGCTGCACCTGGGCCCCAGGTGGGACCTCGGTGGTGAAGTCCCCGGGCCTCCTGCAGTGGCTTCCCTGATCCTGCCCCCCGATCTGTGGGTGGCCCTGTCCTTGACAAAGAGCAGAACTGTGGAGAGCCGTGGCTCGGCCCCTCCGGCTGTCTCTGGAGCTGGGGCGAGGCCCCCTTCCTGGAACGTCAGTGCTGAACAAGGGGCCTCTGTGTGCCTGTGAGAGAGGCCGCGGCAGCACAGAGGGGAGGCCGGGGAAGCGTGGCCTGCCCCAGCCTCTGCGCCAGGGGCAGCAGGCGGGCCCCGGGAGAAACGAGGGCTTGTCACGCCTTCACAATGGCCTGGGTTGTCTCTCTCAGATCCTTCGCTCCTGAGCCTCTCTTCCCTTGGGAAGTTTGTGATGACCGGGCACGTTCTGACGTCTGTATCTCAGATGGTTCTTTCACTCGTGTCCACGTCAGCTGTGGAGGCCAGAGGCCGCTGGCACCAGGACAACCTCCCCGGCCCCCGCGCCCCTGCTCCTGCGGCTGAGCCTCCCGCCTCGGCCCCTGCTGGGCGCCTGCATCTGACTTGGCTCTGCAGTAGAGTCGCGGGGTGCAGCCCGCGGGCTGGGATCTGCTTGGCCGTCATCGTCACACACCACACGGAAGTCGCTGAGCCGGCTGTTCACCTGCCCCGCTCACACTGGGGACCCGACTGCTTGCTGTGCTCCTGAGCTCCTGGGAAGGCGGGGTCTGGCCCCTGGCCCCATGAGATGAGCGGGGGACCGTGTGTAGAGACTGCAGTTAGAAATGCGGTCATACGCAGGATGATGGTAGCTAAGGTGTTGCGAAGATGCCTGCGCCCCGGGTCAGAGTGCCTGGGTTTGCTGCTCAGCGCGGGCTCCCGCCGGCTTCCTGCCAGTCCAGGCTCTGGAAAGCGGAGTAACTGGGTCCTGCCGCCCTCGTGGGAGACGTGGTTGTAGTCCCCGTGCAGAAGTAGCAAGCTCATTACCTGGGCCTGCATCTGGCCCCAAACATGTTTATTTAATTTTTCTCAGTTTTCTAGCATTTGAGAAAAGAAGCTGTGCCTTTTCCTGGACATGTGGCTTCTCTGGAAAGATCTGGCCACGTCCCTGTGCAGCAGTGATCTCCTGGGCTGTGCCCCGTAGGCAGATTCCGGCTTGCCACAGTCCCCCCCATTCCCTCCTGTCTCGCTTCTTGGAGGCTCGGTGGCAAGTGCCGCTCAGCCCCGCATGTGTGCCATTGCAGCCCTTGTGGCGCGCCTGGGGCATCTGAGTGTTCCTGCTCCCACGTCTTCCTCCAGAGAGGGCGAGGAGGGGCAGAGCGTAACACGAAGTCCCTGCCCAGGATGCCCGCCTCTGGGGCTCAGCTCCTGACAGCTCCTGTCGGAAGAGCACCATTGAAGAGACCGTTCGAACGGTGCCTGCCTCCCCCTGTGTTACCTGCCAGTCCCTGCCGCCTCGAGCGTGTGACTCTCGTCCTCCACGCAGCCGTGGTGGCATCATGGGCAGGAGTGTCTGGCACACTGCAGGGCTTCGACGTCCCGGCTTCTGCCTGGCCTGACCCCTCCGTCATGGTGATCTGTCCCCCACACACCTGCCCTGCTGCCAACATTTCCCAGCTCTCGGGGGAACAGAGGCACAGCCCTCTGGGGCTGACAGGTGGCTGGATGGTTGTGCCTAGGGTAGATGGCACAGCCCTGGGCTCTGGTGCTTGGTGTGGGGAGGACCTGGAGGCTGCCTAGGCCCTGTGCTTTCCCGGCTCAGCACCGAGGGCCGTCAGGTCTGTCTGATCCTGGCCACGGCCACCAGGGTTTGCAGAAGATGCAGTAGAACAAAGCCGCACTTGTTCTTATCACGTCTCCCTGTTCCAACGTGGCTTGGTCCCTGTGATCCCAGGGGCTGGCCGGAGCGTGTGTCCTGCTCACCAGCATGTAGCTGGAAGCTGGATGCCCAGGCTTAAGGCAGAGTGCTGTCAGCATACAGTCGCCCCTCCTGCACCTGGCCCTCTGCTTCCTTTCCAGACTCCGTCTGGAGTTTGGGTCGCAGTCCACATGGTTTTGAGTGAGATCTGGGTGGCTGTCGGGGGTGGTCACGGTGCACATCACTGGGTGGATCCCAGCACCGAGAACAGCTCTGATCAGGACGGTCACAAGGCTGAGGTGCGTACAAAACCCACTCAGCTGATGGAGTCCCCAAATGTGTAGAGGTCTTTTTTTTTTTTTTTTAATAAAGCAGGTTCTGTTTATTTGAAAATGAGAGAGAAAAAGAGAGAGAGGTTGAAATTTCATCTTGTTCATTCCCCAAATGCCCACAATAACCAGGATTGCCCAGGAGCCAGACACTCCATCTGGGTCTCCCATGTGAGTAGCAGGGACCAAAGTACTAGGGCCGTCACCTGCTGCTTCCCAGGGTGCACACTAGCACCCAGCTGGATCGGAAGCGTAGGCAGGACTGGAGCCCGCTGCACTGCGGCGCCTGCCCCTGTGTGGCAGTGGCACCTGCACGGCTTCTCAGAGTCCCCATGAGCAGGAGGAGTCTCTGTAGGCCTGGCCGGCCCTGAGCGCAGGTCAACAGTGGGGCCGTCACTAAACCCTGCCGCTGGGAGCGCCAGGCCTTGGAAGTGCATGGGATTCTGCAGGTTCTCCACTCAGAGAATCCCCCAAACCCACACAGGGCTTGGAGAGATTGAATAATTGCTGTGGTCCCCGAGGTGCTAACTGGCAGAGGGGATTCAACGCAGACCCAAGGTCCGAGCCTGCCCTCCTCACCCTCTTGGGGCCACGGACCCACAGAGATACTCCCATGGCTTTGTGTCCCCAAGACTGGCGGAGGGAACCAAGGGCATGCTGGAAACAGTGGCATCCGTGTCAGCTCCGTGGGAGCCCCATCCTGGGTCTCTTGGGAAAAGTCAGATAGGAAGAACTCAGAGTTCAAGAACAGTCCTGAAAGGGGCGGGCTCTCTCACAGGTGTCTGCCCTGGCAAGGGACAGCTTGCCAGCCGAGGGCGGTGGTGGTCAGTGCAGGTGTCCTGGGGCCGCCACGTTCTCTGCTGGGCAGGTGTGAAGACTCCATGTGGAACTGTCCTTAGCAAAGGGACATAGAGGTCAGAGGAGATTCCGGCAGTCCGCGATCAAGGCCAGCAGTGAGGTTCCCAGTGTTATGACGGTGGGACAGTTACAGGACTGCAGCTATCAGAGGAATGCCAGATATGCGGGCCTCATTCCATCTGGTTGACGTTCCAGACGCGATCCAGACATGCAACTGAAAACAGAGTCCAGGCAAATCATCACCTCTTCTCACGAGCCGCTCACGCTCTGTGTCGACCTCTCGCTTCGCTCCGGGACTCCCCCTGCCCCATCTGGCAGCTTGGTTGCCACGTTAGCCAGGCTGTCGGGTATATTCCCACCAGCGCATTCCGGGTGCAGCCGTGAGGGCTGCCACGAGCAGTAGCCAGGGCCTGCCCGGTACAGGGCCGGGGTCAGGAAATAGCAGTCCGCATTCTTGGGTTATTGTGTTTGAGTAGAGGAGGCTGTGTTCAGAGGGCTGAGAGTGATCTTTATTCCATGATAAGTGACGTTTGCATCAGACTCAGGGGCACAGGCTACACGGGGCAGTAGAATGGATTGGGGCAGCTCTCGTTCCCTGTGGGACAGTTGTCTCTGCAGGACAGTCGCAGACTCATCGAGGGGCCACGTCGGGTCTGCCGCCAATTCCTCACGATGTCCTTGTGCCACTGGTGATGATCCGGCCCAGCTCGGAGGAAACCCACTGCCCCGTTTAGGCATTCAGCCCTGGGAACCCGGTGACTGGTCCAGGCACGTCACACGGGTGCCGCAGAGAGACGGTCACAGTCTCCTATGTGGGTGGCGGGCTGGGCACGTGAACCTAGAACATTCCGTGGCTTCCAGGACTGGGAGTGTGGCCAGGTTCGCAGTGTGGTTAAGAAATGGCTAGAAAATATGTGTGTGCAATCCATACTCCCTCAGAAGATTGCCTGCGAGGACGAATCCCCTTTCAGAGTTCGCCCAGCCTTGCCTCCGAGTTTCTCTGATTGATGGTTTATGTTAGACCACGACCGAGAATGATTTATGGGAAAACTCAGCCCTACTCCGTTGCTGTGCAGGTAGCCACTGGTGCGGAAGTTCACGGCCCTGTGTCTTCAGACTTGAAACAGAACAATGGTCCGTGGCCCTTGTTCCGAGTGACCATGACGCGAGGTTTTTTGGCATGTCCTCCGAGTGGAGGCCACATTGACAAATGGCTTCTACATTTGAGATTTCAATCACGTTGACCCGCAACAAATCCATTTCAGAGACGTGTGTGGGAGACAGAGACAGTGTGTGACGAAGGTCAGGGCGCACTCCATTGCGTGACCCCCGTGCCCGTTACAGTCATCCGGCACAGTCTAGGAAAAGACCCCAGGTTACAGAGGAGCTGCCAGCGTTAGGAGCACTCCCAGGGAACCGGTCGGGGCCCTGTCAAAACAGTGGCTGCTTGTTCAAGTTCAAGTTCAGGATCGCATCCTGTGCATGACCACAAGTGTGTGCTTGCCCCTCAGCTGTGTTTTTGCTCATTTTTATATTCTTCACCCTCACTGCATCTGTTCACATTGAATTCTTAACTCCAGCGCTTTCCCAGGGAGTACGACACAGGCTGTCTCGGCCCTCACCCCCGGTCACCCCCTTCTCAGAGGACGTCCTGTGTGCAGAAGGTTCGCCCGCTCCCTGTGTCCCCCATGCAGTAGTCAGTTCAGGTCTGGCAGGGAGACACGTGCTCCGTGAGCTACTGTTGCCTGTCACTGTCCCAGGAACACTCGGCGATCCCTGAGGGCTGAAGGGTGATTTTCCCAGGATCTGTTGAACTGGCTTGGCTATCCAGAGAGGATTTTTTTTCCAAAGGAATATGCTTGATTAACCCTGAGATTCCTGTGTTTAGTGTTTTTTACCTTTTTGTTTTGTTTGGTTTTTGAGGTTATGGACCCCTTTGGCAATCTGATGAAAGCTGTAACCTGTCCTGCGAGAAAGGCGCACGTGTGTGCCACGGTTTGCACAGTCCCAGGGTCAGAGTCTGTGTGAGGGCTCTGCTGGGTTGTGTTTTACTAGGGAACTCCCTGGACCTCGCACAGGGGTTGGCAGACTTCTCGGGTTCCTGGAATGCGTCCTGCACAGGCCTGACCGTGAGTCTGCTCCCACGCCCGCCGCCCGTTCCCCAGGGCAGGGTCCTTGCCACCTCTGCCGATCCCAGGGAGGATGCGCGGCCCGACAGGCTGCCGACTCCTCAGTTCTCCTGCTCGGCTACAGCCCGAGCCTGGGAGAGTCGCTGACCCTCTCGGAGACTGACTTTTGTGCCAGGGGATGGTGGTTGTGTGCGCAAACACATACGTAACTGTGTACTGTGTGTGTGGACTTGAGTGTGAACATGCGTGATACCAAACGTTTTTTGTAACAAAATAAGCTTAGCTTTTAATTCCACTTTCCAATAACTTTTGAAAAAATATTTTTGTTTGTTTATTTTTGAGAAGCAGAGATAGAGAACGAGCCCTCCCATCTGCTGTTTCAGTGCCCCCGTGCCTGCAACAGCTGGAGTCGGGCTGGGGCTGACCTGGAGCTGGGACCTCCATCCAGGACTCCCTCGTGCATGGTTCCTGGAGCCGTCAGGCCTGCCTCCCAGAGTCTGCATCTCGTGGGAGCTGGAGACAGGAATCAAACCTAGGAACACCTGTGCAAAGACCAGCGTTTTGTTTTGTTTTGTTTTGTTTTTGACAGGCAGAGTGGACAGTGAGAGAGAGAGAGAGAGAAAGGTCTTCCTTTGCCGCTGGTTCACCCTCCAATGACAGCCGCGGTCAGCGCGCTGCGGCCGGCGCATTGCGCTTATCCGATGGCAGGAGCCAGGTACTTCTCCTGGTCTCCCATGGGGTGCAGGGCCCAAGCATTTGGGCCATCCTCCACTGCACTCCCTGGCCACAGCGGAGAGCTGGCCTGGAAGAGGGGCAACCGGGACAGAATCCGGTGCCCCGACCAGGACTAGAACCCGGTGTGCCGGCACCGCAAGGAGGAGGATTAGCCTAGTGAGCCGCGACGCCAGCCAAGACCAGTGTTTTTGTTGCGTAGAATGGAGCTTGATCATTCTTGCATCCAGTCAGCTCAGGCTGAGGTTACCCTAGGGCCTCCCTGGCCATCGGAGGGAGGGGTTTGGGCTCAGGAGTATGGAGTCAACAGCCACATGGCGGCAGCTTCTGCAGTGGAGGGGCCGCAGGGCCCTGCCAGGGGGCGGCTTCTGGACTTGTGCACGGGAGCCGGGGCCTTTGGAGCACAGCTGCCGAGCAGGCCCCGGGAGGCGCCTGGCCCAGAGCACCCACCGAGCAGGCCCCAGGAGACGCCTGGCCCAGAGCGCCGACTGCAGGTGTTTACCTGGTCCGGAGGTTCCTGTGGACTCCACATTTCATCCCTGGAGAACGGCTTTGCTGTGCTAAGCGTTTAACGAGAAGTGCGGCGTCTTAATCGCCCTGAGAAAGCATTTCCTTCTCTCTGCTGACTCGGCAGATGTTTGTGTGCCTGGCCCGGACACGCACTCGGTGTTTAGAACGAGTACCAGGAGGGAGGCTGCTTTTCAAGGTTGTCCCCAGTGGGTGTCAGGAATGAGGATCCTTGGTGGACGAGGAGGTGAATTACAGAAATGGCTCATGAGCTCCAAAAAATACAAGTGAGGCCTAGGACGCAGGGTCTTCCAAGGGTCCATGGAAAATGCTCATGAAAAACTACGCGTGGATGTCAAATTCTTTTTGTACCAAAATAAACCCATTTTTAAGTTCCATTTTCCCACGAATGTTTTTGAAGCCCTTTTGTGTGCATCACTGTGGCTTTCTTGACCTTCGAGCCTTGCCTGGACTGAAGACACACTCCTAGCCTCTATCCGGGCCGGTTATCCTGGTCTCCCAGACAAACCAGGGCCACCTTCTGTTCCCCTTGCATCTCTCTTTCATTTTTGAGATCTTAGTTGAAGCATCATTTTTGTGTCTCAGTGCACAGCTCAGCGAATGTTCACTGGGGAAACACCCTTGTGTAGCCAGAACCTGAGTCAAGAAACGAGACCACACCAGCCCCTGGCGAGCTGTCTCGTGCCTGTTGGGACTCGGTCACTTTGGGGTAACCTCAGCCTGACTATTTATCTGTTCATGTGTGTTTGAAAGATGAAGCAACAAACAAGAAAGAGACACAGAGAAGCCGTCCACCTGCTAGTTCACTCCCCAAATGCCCACTAGGGCTGGGGCTAGGCCAGGCCAGAGCCAGGAGCCAGGAATTCTACCTGCATCCCCCACACGAGTGGCAGGGACCCACGTCCTTGGGCCATCGCCTACTGCTTCCCTGGGTGAACTATAGCAGGAAGCAGAGCTGGGACTTGAACCCTGGCTCTCCAGGTGGGATACGGGAGTAGCAGGTGGCATCATAGCTACTGCACCAAGCACCTGCCTGAACAACCTTACTGTCTAATCACTTAAGCTGTTACTCTAAGGCCAGCATCCTTGTGGGTCAGGCTGTAGAGTCCCTCGGCTGTGTGGATGCCCCTCCCTAGGCCCTGTCTCCATCCCAGCCTTTTCCCTCCCCCATGACAAGTGACCCCTCTCTGGACGTCTACGGAGACGACCTCTGGGCTTCCCAGCTTGGCGCCTTCGCGGTTTTCCAGAGTCCAGTGAGAAGCGGCGGCGGCTGGCGTCTCCTGCCAGGTGGGGCCCTGTGCACCTTGGCTGCCCATTGCTGCTCTGCTCTTGCTGGGGTTCACCGAGCGGAGCCAGCAGCAAAGCTATCTTCCTGCAGGCCCACTGTGCGCCAGCTGAGGCCCACGGCTTCCAAGGAGGCCTGGAAGGTCGGGTCCAGCGCCTGCTGCCTTGCTCTTTTCCCTGACATCCACTGGGATTCTCCGGGGCTGTGAAGAGACTGCATCGGCCCCTGATGCTTCAGCCCAGTGCTGTGTTACTTGGGAAATTCCCTCCTCCCTCCGAGGCTGTCTGCGTCTTTGTCGCACGTTGCTGGAGACTGGGCATCTCTCAGTGCCCAATGGTATGAACGTCGGGTCTCCACTTGCCACGATGTCTCCCCTCTGCCCCCCCCGGGGGCCGTCGGCTCTCCTTTTGGGAATCCCTGGCTGTGACTTGCGCGGGGCCCCCATCGCCAGGTGACCGAGGCACGTCACTCTGTGCCCCAAAGGCAGCTGGCTGACGTCCGCGCTCCCACCCAGCCGCCGTTTCGCCCTTTCCCTCCCGGGGCTCTCTGCAGCCTATTCAGCTTGGCTCTGGGTTCCTTGTTGTCAAACTGTGTCCTGAACACAGAGCCCCTCCCATCGCCTGTCAGGTGGCTGTGCAGCAGGTGGCGATGGCGAATGGCCGTCAGTGACCGTGTGCGCAAGGGGGACCCAGGGACGTGGCCCCACGCACAAACCTGCACACCTGCAGCGGCGAGCAAGCTGTCAGGTGGTCACGTGTTCCGCATGGCAGGTGCTGGAAGACGGCCCAGGGAGGGCCCAGGGGTGCTGGGGTGGAGCCTGCTGCACTCACAGTGGTGCCCTCAGTGCTCCCCAGACACGGAGCTGAGCCCACCTGGTCCAGGGCGCTCAGCGATGTTGGTGGGGGGAATAGAAGTGAGAATGAGGGTGAGGCTCAGCGCGGGGCCCTGTGCTCTGGCAGGTGACCCGGAGAGGGGCGCCACCTGGGGGCAGAGTCGGGCGCTTGAGGAGGCCTTAACCTGCAGTCTCCATTCGCCCCCTGTCTGCAGAGGCCATGGCTGGACTCGGTCACCGGGCAGCCGTCTTACAGACCCCAGCGCCCACCCGTGGGGCCCCAGGGCCCGGCTGAGAACCCCTCTGCTCACCTGTCCACCTGCTCTCGTGTCTGTCTTGGGAGTGACGTTCTGAAGGCTACTTTCTCAAGGCCTGCACTGCTCTGGCTCAACTTACAGGCCGCGCCTGGCCCGGGGCCGCAGCGTGCAGGCCGTCAGGAAACGCCTGATGAAGTGTTTGTGAAAACAAGACAGGTTCAAGGCTCCTCCAGTGTCCTGAGCTGAACCTGCCCGGGCCCTGCCTGCCAGGCATCAGTGCCTGTTCCGGAAGCCCCTGACGGAGTCTCCGTGGGGCCCCTGTGCCTACGAGGGATGACGGCCTTGTGGTCCATTGGCCTTGGAAAGCACAGAAGAAAAATTGAAGAGGAGGACGGACTGATGGTGCCGTCGGGCAGCAGAAGCAGCCCCTACATGAAAGCTGAATGTCTCCTGTGACGGATGAGGACCTCACTTCGCCTGACTTTTTGAGACCCGTGCTCTGGGCTCGCGAATTCACCCACTTGCTAAATTAGTGCCTTTGTGACTCGAGGGCTGTGGGGACGCTTAGTCACCGCACAGGCACATTCCGGGCTGAGGGCGAGCCAGGCCTCCCCGCCTTCTCCTGTCGACTCCTAGACCAGCGTCAACAAGCGCCGCTTCCCGCCGAGCGCCACGCTCTTTGGGTTTGTGCTGATTCCGCTGTTTTAAACGCCCCAGGCATAGGGCTGCCGTGCTACCTGCTGTTCCTGGGCGCAGGAGGGGGCAGCCTGGGGAGAAACCCGAGTGCTGGGTACGTGCAGTGTGAGCTGGCGCGCTCTGGGCTGCCAGGGCAGTGCCCGTGAGTCAGCAGCATCGGCAGGCTCCTCGGGAGGTTGGTGGGAAATGGAATTAAAAGATATTTTGGTGTGAAAAGTTTTGAAATCCATGCAAGGAGATCTTCAAAAAGGTTTGTGGAAAATGCATGTTATAAAAATGCTAAGGCTGGTGCCGCGGCTCACTAGGCTAATCCTCCACCTTGCGGTGCCGGCACACCGGGTTCTAGTCCTGGTCGGGGCACCGGATTCTGTCCCGGTTGCCCCTCTTCCAGGCCAGCTCTCTGCTGTGGCCAGGGAGTGCAGTGGAGGATGGCCCAAGTGCTTGGGCCCTGCACCCCATGGGAGACCAGGAGAAGCACCTGGCTCCTGGCTTTGGATCAGCGCGATGCGCCGGCCGCAGCGCGCCGACCGCGGCGGCCATTGGAGGGTGAACCAACGGCAAAGGAAGACCTTTCTCTCTCTCTCTCTCTCTCTCACTGTCCACTCTGCCTGTAAAAAAAAAAAATGCTATGCGTGGATTTCTGAATTTTTTTTTACCCAAATAAACTTTTATTTTTCATGAGCTTTTTGGAGTCTGTCTCCTGGCAGACCAATAGGGTGTCTTTAAACAAACACACAGATGACATATAGATTGGCTGATGCAAATCTGGAGCCCATGGCTCCCAGAGAAGAATCTGGATTCCACCGGGGTTACAATTCAGTGGTGGTGGTATTTGCTAGAACGCAGCTACCGTGAACAACAGGAGTCGGCTGTGGCTGATTTTCCACTTGTTGCTTCCTGGACTCCAAGGCACGCACTCTTAGCTGCTGGCCACACCGACAGCTATAGGTGAGGTTTACGAGAGCACACACTCTGTTGAGGGGCCTGAAAGTGGGGCTTGATGTGGACGGCTATGTTTACCCTGTGCGTGGGTGCCAGGTGCGTTCTGTAGTTGACAGTGGGATGTCCCAGTGGCCCCCGTGACGGTGCTGGGGCCTTGAGTGTGGGTGCCTGACTGGCTCTCCCAGAGGCCGAGCCCATGCGGGTCTGGAGCGTGGCCAAGCCCCCCAGCTGCACGTGCTCACACGCAGCAGTTCACCAGATAACCAGAGCTCACACAGGTGCGTGTTGTTTGCTTGTTACGTCTAAAGAGGGCCAAACGGCCAACCCCACGCTTAGGAATCACGGGCTCTTGGTGCCATGCTTTCTACTAAAAATAAATAAATTTTTAAAAGATTTATTTATTTATTTGAAAATCAGAGTTACACAGAGAAGGAGAGAGAGAGAGAGAGGAGAGAGGTCTTCCATCTGCTGGTTCACTCCCCAAATGGCAGCAATGGCAGAATCTGGGCCAGTCCAAAGCCAGGAGCTTCCTCCGGGTCTCCCACGTGGGTGCAGGGGCCCAAGGACTTGGGCCATCTTCTACTGCTTTCCCAGGCCACAGCAGAGGGCTGCATGGGAAGTGGGGCAGCCGGGGCTTGAAACAGCGCCCATACGGGATGCTGGCACTGAAGGCGGCACCTTTACCTGCTGCGCCACAGCGCTGGCCCCGGAAGAAAATGATTTAATGTGCTTACCTGATTGCCTCTGTGTAGAGAGGAGAGAGGGGGTCCACGTGACGCTGGCGAGGCAGGTCTGTGTGTCCGGTGCACGTGGCTCGTGTCTCTGGATGAGTCAGACCTGTTTCTCCGGGAGTCAGAGACTCAGTGCAGCTTTCTGTTTGCACTCCGATGTAGGAGAGGGTTCTGCTCCCCTGAGCCGTGCCAAGGGGTGGTGATGCAGCCGAGCCCCCGTCTTGGGGGCAAGCGTGTGCTGGGCTGTGCTTGTTGACCCCAAACTTGTGCTTTTCTGGCCAGAAGCGCCGTGCGTGCCGAGTCAGGGCAGAGGGCTGGTGTTCTTGGCCTCCACCTCTGCTGTGTGCCACCGTGGATAACTGAGGTGCAGTCAGTCACTCTAGTTGTTATAGCAACACGCGTGTTAATTATACCAGGTTCAAGTCGGATTTAATTTCCTAATGAGGGAAACTCCAGAGGGTTCGTGGGAAGAGGACCTGACAGCTAAGTTTATTTTGGTGCACAAACATTTGAAATCGATGCATGTTTTTTTATAATATATATTTCCATGAACTTTTTGAATTCTCCTCCTAGAAGAAGAAAATGGAGAAAATGAAAAAGATCTCCAATTCCAACAGCACAACCTAACGCAAACTACTGTCAACATTGTTGGACGTGTTCCTTTAGTTTTTTTTTTTTTTAAAGATTTATTTATTTGAAAGGCAGAGTTACACACACACACACACACACGCATACACACAGATCTTCCATCCACTGATTTATCCACCAAATGGCCACAACAGCTGGGGCTGGGCCAGACAGGAGCCAGGAGCTTCATCCAGGTCTCTCACTTGGGTGCAGGGGTCCACGCCCTTCGCCGTCTGCTGCTGCTTTCCCAGGTGCATCAGCAGGGAGCTGGGTAAGAAAGTGGAGCAGCAGGGACTTGAACTGGTGGCCACACGGGATGCAGTGTCAGAGGTGGTGGATTAATGCTGTGCCAATTAAGTAATTGATTAATGAGCTGGCCTTGGGTCTTTCATCTTTTGGCTTAAAAGAAGTTTGGACTTAGACACGAAAGCCTACTTGACTCCAGCCGCGTGTCCACACAGGAAGGTGTTAAGATCTGGGACGACCTTCTGAGCCCTGAAGTTGAGTCACTGCGGCTGTTCACCAAAGCTTTGGCTGGGGAGGCCCAGGGTTTGCCTGGCAGAGCAGCAGCGTTGGAGGCAGAGAGCCCTACCTCTGTGTCCTGGTGAGGGCGCGGATTGAGCCTGTACCCGGCGCTGTGCCCCCGCCTTCCCATCTGTAAGACGGGACCAGGAAGGGGGAGTGAGGCGTGCAGAGCGCTCGTTCCCTCTGCTCCCTGGGGCTCCCCAGCAGCTGTGCAACCTCGTGGGGTTGACGTTTGTCGACACATTCCTGTGAGCTCCACTGTGACGTCTCTCAGAGGGGACCTCAAGTCCCAGGAGGCTGAGAGCATCGGAAGCGCTGGCCTAGGATCCAGGAAGCCCAGGCCTGGCCGTCGGGCCACCCCTGGCTCCACAGCCCCCCGCCCCGTGTCGCAGACCATGAGTGTTGACGGATGAATGCCGTGAGCACTGGTTTCTCCTCCTTTCTTGACAAGCACGCCCTGGGGTTTGGCGGGGGTTCCAGGTCGGTGCCCTGTGCAGCTTGAGGCAATGGGAGGGTCTCGGGTCCCCCTTCCCTGTAGCCATTTATTTCCAGAAAGCATGGACAGCGGTGGGCTACAGTGGCATGATTTCCTGCGGATGCTCCATGGCTTAATGACGAGGAACTCCCCCAGGCCGTGTCCTGCCCCCCGAGCTTTGCCACCCCTGTGTCCACAGGGCAGCAGCTCCTGCGCTGCGGCAGTGGGGCCCGAGCGCCTTGATGTCTGCTCCCTCACTGGGCTTCGGGACCTGGGGGGCGCTGCCCCAGCAAATCCTGCGAGGCAGGGGACCCCAGTACGCCTTTGTGCGAGAACAATGCTACTGACTAAACAGGTCCTGTGTTTTCTAACGAGAGAGAGAAGTCGCCTGGGCCTTGGAAGGATTAAGATGCAGTTACCGGGAGGCTCGTGGCTTTGGTGTTCCCGGTGCTGTAGGCTGGGCGGCCGGCGCCGCAGGAAGTGCTGGGGTGGCAGTTGAGGGCTGCTGGTTCAGCAGCGGCCGGGCCCGGCCACAGCAAGCTCAGCACATTCAGCCCGGTCTCGTCTCCCACCCGTCTCCGGATCCTTTCACTTTGATGCATTGACCCAGGCAAGGGTGGGCGGGATCCACACTGCTGGAGTGCGACCAAGCGTGTGCGTGGGTGTGCACGTGTGTTGCACACTCCTGCCGGCAAGGCTGTGCAGCCGCCGTCCGCCCACCCCCTGGCCCTCTGCAGCAGCCCACACAGGCAGTTTTAAACAAAACCAAAATGACAACCTCGACAGCACCGAGAAGCCAGGCCACGTCCTTTGCTGTTTTCCATTCCTCCCGGCGGCCGGCGTTGTTGGTTTATGATGTCCACGTGCAACAGAATCATCTCATGGGCAAATAGCTTCTGATTTCTTTCTTTAATTTTATTTTAAATTCTTCAGTCTTGGGCTGCCACATTGCACGTTTCCAAATAAAAACAGACACGTGGTGTGGTACCCAGGCTTGGTGCAGGGATGTAAGCTGAACTGTGGGCCCGGGCCCAGAACGGCATCTCCACAGAGCCTCCTCTCTGTACCTGGCCCAGGGGACCAGCAA
This sequence comes from Oryctolagus cuniculus, assembly GCF_051225735.1. Lineage (NCBI taxonomy): Eukaryota > Metazoa > Chordata > Mammalia > Lagomorpha > Leporidae > Oryctolagus > Oryctolagus cuniculus. The sequence goes on along the minus strand of NC_142878.1, from coordinate 9,660,539 downwards.
GGAGGCAGTGCCTGGGTGGGGCTGAGCTCTGCACCAGTTTGGTTTTGATGTCAGCAAGGGGAGGTTGATTCAGCTCTTTGGGTGCAGGGTCACCCTTAACTCCTGCCCTGCCTGCCAGTGCCTTGCGCCCTGAGGGACCTTGTACAAGTCAGCCACAGCAGGGCAGCTGGGCAGCATCTGTGGTGGACAAGAGGTGGCCCTGCTCAGCCGCCACAGCCCCTCCCAGGGCCGGTCCAGCTGGGTGTTGCTTCCACCTGCCATTCCCAGCCACCGCAGCAGGGCCTCACGCCCAGGGGGCCCAAGGCCACTCTGCACTGGCTCTGCCCTCACAGCAGGGAGCACAAGCCGCCGCCTCCAGTGCCTCCTTGTCCTCCCCACCCAGTTGTGTGTCTCACAGGACTGTTGAAGGGCTGCTCTCGGAGGGGTCAGAGGGCACCAGTACCAGGAGGGCAGAGGGCAGGTGTCCAGGGGCCCCAAGTGAGACCCATCCTGGGGGGTCTGGGGGGCCTGGGCGATGAGGCTTCTTCGTCCAGGGTGCAGGGTGGATGGAAGTGTGCAGATTACGCGGGCAGTACGGGGCCTGCAGTGTGGCCTCCAGAAGTCTGGTCGAGGGGGAGGGGAGGGTTTGTCCTCCTGCCCTGCTGTGCCCGCCGCCCAGAGCCCCTCCCCCAACAGGTGCTGCTCACACCCCCTTTAGTCCCAGAGCCTTCTTCCCTGCAGCCGCCTCCCTCCTGCAGTGCCATCGTGTGTCCCCTTCTGTGTCCCCGTGTGTGTGCATCGTCCTGCTAACACCTCTCTCTGCCCCGCCTTCCTGCTGGAGCAGGCTGCCTGGCCATGCAGGCTCTCAGGGTGAGGTCTCGGGTCCACTGAGTGTGTGAGGAGAGGAGGAAGCTGGCCTGGGCGCTGGTGACACCCGTGTTCTCTCTGCTTCCCTGGGTCCTCGGGTCTGCTGAGTGTGGAGAGGAAGAAGCTGGCCTGGGGGCTCGTCCTGTGCTCGTGTTCTCTCTGCTCCCCCGGGTCCTGGTTGCACACTCTCTCAGGGCTCGTGAGCATCTTCCAGAACCTTCTGCCCAGCCTTCCCCAGCTGCTGTTGGCGAGCTGGAGCCAAGCTGGCACCCCAGGGGCATCTGAGAGCATCGATCCCCGCAGGACCAGGTCTAGACAAAAGTGTGCAGGTGCAGAATTCAAGGAGGCTCCGCTGGGGGTGTGCAGGCGCTCGGAAGAGCAAGGGCCTCCCTTAGCTTTGCACAGTGACTGCTTCCCTGCGGCCTCGCCTGTTCCCAGCCTTGGGCATTGAAGCTGCACAGATCCGGCTTAGGATCCCAGGTCCCGGGGCGAACCTGGTGACCGTGAGAAAGCTACCTTTCCTCTCTGCGCCTGTGTCTCCTCCATCCTCGGTGAGGAGGATTAAACGGGACACTTCAAGCAGTTCATGGAAGATGGGATTCAAAGTTTATTTGGTGGGAAAATTTTTTTAATCCATGTGCAGATTTTTCATAATATGAGCTTCTCATATACATGGCTTTCCAAGTGTTTTGCCTCAAAATAAGCTTGTCTTTTAATCCCACGTTGCGTGAACTCTTGAAGTGTCCTGCGTGTGGACCACGCAGCAGCCCACCTGACACGTCGAATGCTTGACAGTTGTCTGTGGTTACCATCATGGTTATTGCTGGGTGAACACAAACCTGCAGGCTTGCCGGTCCCGCCGCGGCCACCCGGTCCTGCCTGCCCCACTGCAGGTCCCACGTGACGCTGACCACACGGCCTTGGCGCCCACGTTCTGAAGAGGGTGTGTTTTGTGTCTCGCTGCAGGCATCGCGTACCTGGGAGGCGTGTGCAGCGCTAAGAGGAAGTGCGTGCTTGCCGAAGACAATGGTCTCAACTTGGCGTTCACCATTGCCCACGAGCTGGGCCACAAGTAAGTATGAGTCCCCGGGTCGCTCTGCGTCTTCGGATTCCTTTCTGACCACGTGTTTTCCCTTGGCTTCTGTACGTCCTGCGAGCCAGGCTCCCAGCCCCGCTGAGCAGGCTGACCCGGAGGGTTGACGTGTTAATTCGATGCGCCTGGCTGTCCTTGAGGCCAGCTCAGTGAGGGGAAGAGGACTTTCTCAGAGCGGCTCACTTAGTTCTGTCCCCCTGCGTGGTCTCGGATGCGCTGTCAAGTTTATCTTTGCGTGATTGGCTTTCTAGTTTCCTTTCAGCCAGTTCCAAGCCAAGTCCAACCTCCTGAGTAGAACTCATTCTGTTTGCACACAGAAATGCTTCTGTTTAGGGCGGAATAACCAGAGAACCTTAGAGCTCAAAGGTGCCTTTGCAGGCAGAAGCCGAGGCCACCTCCGTGTCTTTCAGGTGAAGAAACACACGGGTGAGTGACTGTCCTTCACCCACAGGGCGGCTCGGGTGGCAGGAAGACAGCTGTCAATCAAACTGTGGTCCTAGGTTTTACTCTTTTTCCAGAGTAAGTGTCGGTTACATACCTACTTGGAAACCTCAAAGAGAGCGTGCGGAACAGTGGGAAATGCATATTGGATCGGATGGAGCAGAGTAAGGTGGAAATCTAGTTCCCAGGGAAAAGGAATCCCGTGAGATTTCCTTCCCGCCTGCCGCAGGGAGGGCCCGGGGTTGGCCGAGGCCTCTGCAGCTGTGAAGTCGGTGCCCAGGGAGCAGCCGAAGCAACCGTCTGCCTCGAGCCTCAGCCACGTGCCCGGCTTTGCTTTTGTAGTTTTGAGGTCTGGTGCCATCGTAATGTCTCCTATTTCCATAGCGACTTTGGCTTTGGTGCACCTGTTCAGTGTCGTGGTGTGGGTGCAGAGTGGGAGTCGCGTTTGTGTGTGAGTTCCTCTGCATCACCCGAGGGGATCCCATGCTAGCCACCTGGGGGCTGGCGAGGCAAGATGCGCAGTTGGCTCTGAATACAGTGCTTTCAACTTGATGGGATTTTTAAAATGCGGTTGGGCATCCCATATCCGAATGTCTGAAATCTGAAATGCTTCAAAATATGGACGTGTTCGAGTGCCGGCATGACACCACAAGTGGAAAATCCCACTCCTGAGCCGATGTGATAGGTCACAGTCAAAATGCAGGTGCACTAGAACTAGTGTGTGAAGCCACCTTCATCACACGTATAAGATGTGTATAAAACACACGTGAGCGTCACATTTAGACTTGGGTCCTGGCCCACAGACACCTCGTGTATGTGCAGGTATTCTAAAATATGAAATCTGAAATGTTTAAGCATTTTGGATAAGAGATGCTCAACCTGTATTGGTAACAACATCTTGCCCAAACTTTTTTAAAATTAAATGCACTAAAATTTGTACTGATGGCAGGGAGTTGTTAAAAAATCTGTACTGAGTGATTTTCTGGGGAAAAAGAGCATTAAACCAAATGGCTTTGGCAAACATCTTCCTGTGCCAGAGGCCACGGCCAGCCCGTGGCAGTGCCCCCTCACTAACCACCCACCTCTGGCTGGGACAATGCAGAGCTGTCAACACATTTCCCAGCATCCAGCTCATTAGGGACCTTTGGTCAGTTTTAAATATGAGTCCTTCAAAAAGTTCATGGGAAAAAATGGCATTCAAAGCTATGATTTTATTTTGTTGTAAAAAAATTACTGAGACCCATGCATAGTTTTTCTATAACGCGCATTTGCTAGGAGTTCTTGAAGCCCCCTCGTGGGAAGACCTGAGCTACAGTCATGGCAACTGCGGTCTTTCGTGGCAGCGCTCGGCACCGCGGCACACGTGGGAGGGCTGTGTGCAAGTGTGTGGGGCACACGTGGGCTGCGCGGAGGTCTCTGCTCCTGGGATGGTCACAGCCCCGAGGGTTGTTTGTCCCAGGTGAGCTGCTTGGTTGTAACACCTGTGTGGAGTAGCACCGGGAACTACAAAGATGAATGGTTAGATTGAGTCGCGCTGCTGTACCCTCCAGCCAAAGGCTGTTTAGACTTTCTTGGAGAGCTCTTTATAGCTTCTGTTGAACTTTAATTACCCACAGAAACAGACAGGCATTGTTCATCAAAGCCAACAATCACACCAGCACTTGGCTCTCCCACTGGCTGGTTTCCCCACGGAAACCTGTCGTCTGCGGTTCTTTGTAAGTGCCGGGAAGCGGCTCCCCCGCACCGTGATAAAGCCCTATCTTGCCTGCCCACCAGCCCCATGGTCACCTGGGCTCGGAGCAGCAACCCAGACCACATGGACCACTTGTAAAGGCCAAGACGGGCCCTGTCGGGGGAGCCCTGGGCCACCCTGCCTCGCGGGCAGGAGACCCGGAAGCCACTGCAGGTGTAGGAGCGCAGTGGAGCACTTAGGGGGTGTTAGGAAGTTCCCCACTGGCCCTGAGACGGGGAAGGGTCCCGGAGTGGGCGCGTGCCTTTGCCCAGGGGCACCGGCAGGTGCGGCTCTGCTGCTGCTCACCTGAGGTGCCCAGAAGGTTCGGGGTGAGCAGCCACTCTTAGGCCCAGGTGTCGGGAGGAAAATCAGTTTAGATGAGCTGCATGCATCATTTATCAAACTCCGCGTCACGGGAGTGGACGTGATTCTGGCTACCTTAGGGCTCATTTCCAGCAGGTCACTCATCCGCGTGCTGGCGTCATACCGCTGTCCTTCTCCTCTTTCTAAGTCTCTCCGTGTGCGTAGTTTTCATTTTCAGTGGTTCCAACCTCATGTGTTTGGTGCTGGTAACTGGCTCCAGTCCAAGTTCTAAGTTAGAAGCTAAAACTTAAGATGTTAATTCAATTGTAAGTTATGTTTTTACAGTGTATTTATAAAGTGCTATAATTGTGAATTACGAAGTCAGTGGAAAATTCTTGCCACGGTCACGTCGATACTGCTGCCTTGTGTGTGAATCAGTAGTGTGCTAATGATGTTTCTGGCCCGTCAGAGCTCTTGTTCATTGTGCACCTGCTGTGTGCCAGGCACCGTGTTAGGTGCTGTGCCGCCACTGTGCTATTGAGTCAGTCTTCAGAGTAGATAGTGTTTAGCTTTTACTTCATAGAGTAGGAAGCAAGTATTGCTTGTTAGTTATTTCTTATTTTTTTATTTTTGAGATGATGTTTTCAGTTTACATTGTACTCAAAGGCATAATTAATGCTCCACTAAATAAAGAATTCAACAAGTAAAAAGTAAAAAGATCATAGTTCACCGGGGATATAGGCATGGGCTGTAAAGAATAATCAAATTTCATTCATACACAGTAAATTTTAAGACAATCATGGGTCACTAAAACTAGAGTAGTATGCCATTCTTAACAGTGTGACAAAGATTTAAAACAAAGTTTGACAAAACACTATATTTGCAGCAAAACTGATATGCACGAGTGTTGCTTTTTAAATTTGTTTTTTAAATTTCAGCTCCCATATATATAAGAGAACATTCTGTGTCTGCTTGTTTTTCACTCAACTTGGTGTCCTCTGATAGCAACCATTGTGGTGCAAATGATAGAATTTCACTCTTTTTATAGCTGAATGATTTCCCATTGTGTATCTACACCACACTGTCCGTTTGTCTGATGATGGACACTGTGGTTGATTACGTGTGTGGCTGTTGTGAACAGTGCTGCTGTGAACAGGGTGGTGCAGGTGTCACTCTGACACAATGTGTTCGTGTCTTTTGGGTGTATACCCAGTAGTAGGATTGCTGGATCTTATAGCAAGTCTATTTTATGTTTAAAGAAACCTCCACACAGTTTTCCACAGTGGCTGCACTAATTTACATTCCTACCAACAGTGGAAAAGTGTTTCCCTTTCTCCATATGCTTGCTAGCATTTGGTGCCCTCTGTGTTTGGATAACAGCCGTTCTGCCGGGAGTGAGGTGATACCTCGTTGTGGTTTTGATTCCTGTTTCACTGATGGCTGGTATGTGGAGCATTTCTTCATATATTTGTTGGTCATTTGTGTTTCTTTTGAGAGCAGTCTCTTGAGGTCCTTAGCCCATTTCTTAACTGGATTTGTTGTTGTTTTTTTATTTTTGGGAGTTTGATTTGCTGATATATCCTGGATATTTGAAAAAGAAGATTTTTATTTATTTGAAAGGCATAGATACAGAGAGAGAGGGAAAGATAGAGATCTTCCAGCCACTTGTTCACTCCCCAAATGGCTGCAATGGCCAGGCCTGTGCCAGGCTGAAGCCAGAAGCCAGGAGCTTCTTCTACATCTTCCACGTGGGTGCAGGGGCCCAAACACTTGGGCCACCTTCCACGACTTTCCCAGGTACATTAACAGGGAGCTGGATCAGAAGTAGAACAGGTGGGACTTGAACCGGTGCCCATATGGGATACTGGCATTGCAGGCGGTGGCTTTGCCCACTACACCACAACGCCGGCCCCTATATCCTGGATGTTAATCTTTGTCAGATAGCCTGCAAATATTTTTCCCCTTTATGTTGGCTGTATCTTCACTCTATTTTTTCTAAAAGACTTATTTATTTATTTGAAAGATGGAGTTATAGAGGCAGAGATAGCGAGCGAGGTCTTCCATTCACTGGTTCATTCTCCAAATGGCTGCAACGGCTGGAGCTGGGCTGGTCTGAAGCCAGGAGCTTCTTCTGGGTCTCCCACATGGGTGCAGAGGCCCAAGGACTTGGGCCATCCTCCAGTGCTTTCCTAGGCCATAACAGAGAGCTGGATCAGAAGTGGAGCAGCTGGGACTCAAACCGGTGCCCATATGGGATGAGGGCACTGCAGGCAGCAGCCTACCCACTATACCATAACGCCAGCCCCCCTCTTTACTCTGTTATTTGTTTACTTTGATATGTAGAAGATTCTCAGTTTCGTATTGTCTAGTTTTGCTTTGGGGATCTTATCCAAGAAATCGTCCCCTATACCAATGTCTTAGAATATTTTCCCTACACTTTCTTCCAGCAACTTCATAGTCTCAGGTCTTAAATTTAGGTCTTTGATCCATCTTTTTTTTTTTTTTTTTGGACAGGCAGAGTGGACCGTGAGAGACAGAGAGACAGAGAGAAAGGTCTTCCTTTTGCCGTTGGTTCACCCTCCAATGGCCGCCATGGCCAGCGTGCTGCGGCCGGCACATTGTGCTGATCCGAAGCCAGGAGCCAGGTGCTTCTCCTGGTCTCCCATGTGGGTGCAGGACCCAAGCACTTGGGCTATCCTCCACTGCACTCCCGGGCCACAGCAGAGAGCTGGCCTGGAAGAGGGGCAACCGGGACAGAATCCGGCACCCCGACTGGGACTAGAACCCGGTGTGCCAGCGCCACAAGGTGGAGGATTAGCCTATTGAGCCACGGCGCCGGCCTTGATCCATCTTGAGTTGATTTTTGTATATGCTAAGAGGTATGGATCTAATTTCATTCTTCTACATTTGTATGTCAAGTTCTGCCTTTATGGTCTCTACTCAGCATGACTTGGGATCACTTCTGTGACGACAAATGTGCAATACAGGCCCATTAAAGTAAGATCCAAATGACAAGAAATGGGGAAATACAATAGAGAGCTTGCCTTTTATCTAGAAACCCGGGTGGTTTCTGCTTAAGGGCAGTGAATGCTGTGGCATGGAGGTTCCTGGCAGGCTTCACACTGCAGGAAAAGCAAACAGCTTTCTGATGCTGTGCCCTGACAAAGTGTAGGTGGGCGAGGACTCCCAGCCCGAGCTCGACAGGAGCCGGAGGCTTTGCACGTCCTGGCACTGGTCCTGCTGAGAACCTGGGTGCTCTGTGTCTGCCGGGCAGGGGCTGACTGTGGGTAGCAGCTGTCCTGACCACAGCTTTGAGCTGCTTCAGTGAGCACCTGGCACCTGGGCTGCTGGCTTGGGAGGCGGCACCACGCTACCTCTTGGCTCACCTGCAGAATAGAGACGTTGACGGTGAGAGTTTGTTTCTCTCAAAGTCCTCTGTTTTTGAGGCTCGTCTCTGGCCATGAGAAGGACAGTCCCTTGTGAAGGCTGGAAGCTCAAGTTCATGCTGACTGCCCGTGAGACAAAGCAAGAACAAAATCAAAGGGAAACCTTCCCAGATCGAGGCGGGGTTGCTGGTGACTTGAGAGTGACATTCGGTTGTAATTTGTCTGCTACTGGTGACAGTTTGGAAGTTACGTTTTAAAAAAGGAAGCAAACAGATCTCTCAAAGCTGGCAAGGCTGCCTTTCATCTTGAGAGGTGGGACTAACAGCACAGCCCGTCCCGGGGAGGCTCGTGGTTCCTGGTGCGGGAGCACCAGGGCGGCACAGAGCGAGTCTCCCCTGGAAAAGCCAGGACGCTGTGCTCGCAGGCACGGCTCAACCCGGGGAGGCTGGGGCTCCTCGGAAGCAGCTAAGGGCAGGGTCGTCTGGGCTGGGTGACTGGAAACAGGAGGGGTAGAGTTGGTGCACTCCCAGCGCCTGCTCAGAAGGAAGAGAAGGTCCCTATCTTTGTGTAGAGAAATGGAAGACTGTTCAGTTTCCATTTTGAGCTGAAAGGCCAAGACAGAGAACTCTTCCACACTCTCATTCACTCCCCAGACACCCCCAGCAGCCGGGGCTGTGCCAGACCAAAGCCAGGAGCCCGGAGCTCGGTCAGGTCCCCCACGTGGATGTCAGGGACCCACGTACATGAGCCATCACTGCCTCCCAGGGTGTGCATCAGCGGGAGGCTGGGTCAGACGCAGAGCCAGGCTGCGAGCCCAGGTGGTCTGATGTGGGTTGTGGGCGTCTTAACTGCTGCACCAACCCCACATTCCCGCCCATTTGCTGTTCTGGCGGGGTAGGCTCCATCTCTGACTTCTGAAAAATACGGGTCACAGAAGCGCGGGACTGGGTCTAAGCGAGCTCTGAACAGAGCCAGCTGAGGGAGCATAGGGGACGCGTAGCTGTGCCGGGGCGTAGGGGACGCGTAGCTGTGCCGGGGTGTAGGGGACGCATAGCTGTGCCAGGGCATAGGGGACGCGTAGCTGTGCCGGGGCGTAGGGGACGCATAGCTGTGTGGGGGCGTAGGGGACGCGTAGCTGTGCCGGGGCGTAGGGGACGCGTAGCTGTGCCGGGGCGTAGGGGACGCGTAGCTGTGCCGGGGCGTAGGGGACGCATAGCTGTGCCAGGGCGTAGGGGACGCGTAGCTGTGCCGGGGCGTAGGGGACGTGTAGCTATGCCGGGGCTTAGGGGACGCATAGCTATAGGGGACACATAGCTGTGCCGGGGGCGTAGGGGACGCATAGCTATAGGGGACGCGTAGCTGTGCCGGGGCGTAGGGGACGCGTAGCTGTGCCGGGGCGTAGGGGACACGTAGCTGTGCCGGGGCGTAGGGGACGCGTAGCTGTGTGGGGGCGTAGGGGACGCATAGCTATAGGGGACACATAGCTGTGCCGGGGGCGTAGGGGACGCATAGCTGTGCCGGGGCGTAGGGGACGCGTAGCTGTGCCGGGGCGTAGGGGACACGTAGCTGTGCCGGAGCGCAGGGGACGCGTAGCTGTGCCGGAGCGCAGGGGACGCGTAGCTGTGCCGGGGCGTAGGGGACGCGTAGCTGTGCCGGGGCATAGGGGACGCGTAGCTGTGCCGGGGCGTAGGGGACGCGTAGCTGTGCCGGGGCGTAGGGGACGCGTAGCTGTGCCGGGGCATAGGGGACGCGTAGCTGTGCCGGGGCGTAGGGGACGCGTAGCTGTGTGGGGGCGTAGGGGACGCATAGCTATAGGGGACACATAGCTGTGCCGGGGGCGTAGGGGACGCATAGCTGTGCCGGGGCGTAGGGGACGCGTAGCTGTGCCGGGGCGTAGGGGACGCATAGCTGTGCCGGGGCGTAGGGGACGCGTAGCTGTGCCGGGGCGTAGGGGACGCGTAGCTGTGCCGGGGCGTAGGGGACGCGTAGCTGTGCCGGGGTGTAGGGGACGCGTAGCTGTGCCGGGGCGTAGGGGACGCGTAGCTGTGCCGGGGTGTAGGGGACGCATAGCTATAGGGGACACATAGCTGTGCCGGGGGCGTAGGGGACGCATAGCTGTGCCGGGGCATAGGGGACGCGTAGCTGTGCCGGGGCGTAGGGGACGCGTAGCTGTGTGGGGGCGTAGGGGACGCATAGCTATAGGGGACACGTAGCTGTGCCGGGGCGTAGGGGACGCGTAGCTGTGCCGGGGCGTAGGGGACGCGTAGCTGTGCCGGGGCGTAGGGGACGCATAGCTATAGGGGACGCGTAGCTGTGCCGGGGCGTAGGGGACGCGTAGCTGTGCCGGGGCGTAGGGGACACGTAGCTGTGCCGGGGCGTAGGGGACGCGTAGCCGTGCCGGGGCGTAGGGGACGCATAGCTATAGGGGACGCGTAGCTGTGCCGGGGCGTAGGGGACGTGTAGCTGTGCCGGGGCGTAGGGGACGCATAGCTGTGCTGTGGCCACCGCTCATCCTGGGTGGTTAAACCACCTCTCCGGGGGGAGGAGACTGAGGAGGGCTCTGCGGGAGGCTCCCGTGCACCCCAGGTGAGAAACCCAGCAGACCTGACGTCCCGGGGCTCTCCTTGGTTCTCTCTGTGGCATCTGCCACCTTCTTGCTTCTGTCCCTTGTCTCCACTCCCCTGTCGCCCTGGGCCCCCTTCCTGGCTGAGGTCATCAGGACGCTAGCCCTCTCTCGTTCACCCCGAGTTCCAAATGTGCACTTGGCCACTCCTGAATGCTCCACCTGCCCGACGCACTCATGGCCATAAGCTTAGTCCTGCTGCCTCTCATCCAAGCCCTCTCCAGAGACACAGGACCTAAGTGGGGCAGGGACAGGAGCCTGGGAGCAGAAGCTAGGATACGGGAAGTAGAGGCATGGGTGGGGCCTGTAGGAATCTCACCTGGCAGGGCAGGTCCAGGTACTGAGTACCTGGGGCCACGGGAGAGGAACCTGGGCTGTGGCTTTGAGATGCAGATGCACTGACTAAGAGTGGTGCTTGCCCAAAGAGCAGCCACATGGCTGCCCGCAGACAGAATGCCACACACGGACCTGGTCGCAGCCTTGTGCGTTCATACGTGGGCTCTCAGACCTGCACAGGCGCCCCGCCCTCTGGGGCTGCCCGCCTATTCTGTAAGCACCGTCCTGGCAGGTGCACCCAGGGGGAGTGTGGAAGCCTGAGCAGAGGCGGACGTGATTGCCCTGCTCTCTCCTGCAGGTGGGATGGGACGGCCGGTGTCCTCCAGTAAGGACACCTGTCACAGCCAGACCCAGTCACCCTGGATGCTTCCGGCTGGGATGTGACACTGAGCTCAGGTGAGCGGAGGACTGTGGACATCCCGGGGATGTCCTGTTGACCCTCTGCCCATGTACATGCTCACCTGGTTGCAGCCCAGAAGGTACAAGATTCCCATCTCTGGAAGCATGGCTCATGGGTGGGGTCAGGCCAGGGTAGGAGCCGGGGGCAGGGGAGCGAGCATTGCAGGGGGAAATGTCTCCAGAACCGGAATTGCCATGGTGTGTGTGTGGGGGGGGGGGCATGGGTCCAGCTGTGACGCAGACGTGTAGACCACGGCATGCTTGTTGGTGATTCCCGTGAGACAACTGCCTGGGTGTGGTCACTCCCTGCAGACCCCAGTGGGCAGGAGCCACCCTTACCTGAGTGTCTGGCTGGGGAGTTCCGCCAGGCAAGCCTGGCACAGGTCTCAGCCGTGCCGACCTCACCAGGGAGGGACTGCGCAGAGAGACTTCCTGGAAATGCTGTCGCCGTGTGGAGACCCTGGGGACGCAGGGGCCGTGTTTTCCCGCCAGTAGGAATCGGGGGCTTGGCCTTCCTGGAGGATCAGGAAAGGGGGTGCCTTGGGTCCTGCTTGACTTCCGGATGGTTCCTCTCTGGCTCCCAGGGTCTACACAGCCTGCCCTCCCGATGGAGGGGTGCATGGTGCTGCTGGCTGTGCTCGTGGGCTCTCGCGTTTCCTGCAGAGGGGCTGGGAGTGACTCCCGAGGGCCCCGTACCAGAGCCGTGTGTCCTGGGGCTGGTGTGTGGGGCAGTGGGTAAAGCCGCCACCTGTGAAGATGGCAGCCCGTAAGAGTGCAGGTTCCTGTTCTAGCTGCTCCACCTCTGCCCCAGCTCCCTGCTAATGGACCTGGGAAACAGTAGAAGATGGCCCAAGTGCTTGGGGCCCTGTACTCATGTGGGAGACCCGGATGGAGTTCCAGGCTCCTGACTGCCCTGGTCCAGCCTGGCTGTTGCAGCCATTGGGGGAGTGGCTCCTGCTCTGTCTCTCTAATCCTGATTTTCAAATAAATGAATAAATCTTCAAAAAGCCACGTGTGCACTTGCTGGGTGTGGCCTTCCCAGGTTGTGTGAAACACGCACACCTCCTTGCCTTTTATTTATGGATTTGTCTGTTCCTACCAGTTTGCTGAGAACCCCAGAGTTGTTTCTTGGTAGCTGATGCACCCCGCTGAGCCCAGACTCAGACCTACACGCCTGCACTGTCCCTTGTCCCTTTCCCCTTCTCCTCCTCCCTCCTCCACACACACAGGGCCCAGGGAGTGTCCTCCACACCCTCCCCACGGCAGGCGGCTGGAACTGGGGGTGCTGCTTTGAGCAGAGCAGCAGGGAGGGTCCCAGCTGTTGGCCGCCCTTTGCTGCCCCAGCAGTGATCTGTTGTCCGCACTGCAGGGGCTGCAGGGGGCTGTCGGGCCCTCTTCTGGAGTCCTCTGGCTGATGCACAGTCCTTGGTGAGAACATGACTTCCAGGTGTCTGGAAAGTCTAGAGCCTCTGTCCTTAAGAGGACCTTGACCTCGGCCTTCCCAGATGGGAGCCGCCCAGGCCCCGCGCCCGGCTCCTAGGCAGGGGAACACAAACAGACGGAAAGCCATTAAAAGCTCGTCAGCGTGCAGGCAGATGCCGCTGCACCTGTGCCGAGTGGCGCCCCAGCAGTGCTTGGCGGGATGGGAAACGCAGCTGCCGCGAGGCCTCCCCTGCCCCCGGAGTGTCCTCGTGGTTGGGAAGAGGGCCGCACAGGCCGGGCTGGTGAGCGTGTCCCCCCAGCAGTGCTCAGCATCTGATTATGGGGCGGATCGCGCCGGCCTGCAGGGAGGGCGTCCAGGATGGCCCCGGGAGGCAGGGGAGGGGGGGAGCCCTGCGTTTGGCTGAAGAACGGGCTCTGAGTCTTCCCAGACTCGGCCTGCAATCAGACAACCCTGATCTGCTCGTTGGAGTCCGCAGCTCTGGCAGCTTCCACCGAAGTGGCGTTTCTCCTGGTTCTCGGAGCTGGAAGGGACCTCCAGAGCGATCCAAGTGTCGTTCTGCAGGTGGTGAGTCAGGTCGCTTCCCACGGCTCCCAGCGGCTGAGTGCTGACTCAGACCGGAGCCTCAGGCTGCAGACAGTCCCGTTCCCACAGGTGAACAGGGCCCAGGCCATGGCTGAGCCCTTCCCAGGGGCTCCCCCCGCTGCTGGGTGCTCCTAACTCTTCCCAGAAGGGTGCCTCCTGCTCTCGCACTGTGGACGGTGGCAGGGGCGGGCTGGGATGCAGCCCTCTCTCCAGGGGCTGTGTCCATGTTCCCCCACACAGCCACTGCGCATCCGCTCTCCACTGCTCTGGGAGATTCTCACCCCGGGGGCCTCGCCACGAGCTCCGTCGTGGCACACTGGGGTAGGCCCTCTTTGTGCTGGTCTGTTTGAGAACACCAAGGTCAGACGGCCACAGAGGTCACGCACTGGGTTCCTGACGTCAGAGCAGAGCCTGGTGGTTGCCGGGGGTGGCGTGTGGACCTGGGATGGCCTCTCTTAGGAAGAAACACAGATGAGCAGATGCACATGGGATGGGGGAGGTGGCAGGTTCCTCAGTGAGTCACAGGAAGTCTTGGAAACACGACATCTCTGAAGCGTGCCCACACTGCGTGGTGTGGAGCGGGGGCCTGTGTGCCCCTGACTTGCCGGCACCTGCTGCAGGCTGTCCCGGGAACCGAGGCAGAGCGGGAAGAAGGCAGGGTGGCTGGTTTGGAGTTGAGCCGGCAGAAGCTTCTGGTTATAAGGTCCCTGGTGATGCTGCGGCGTGAGGCAGACAGCTGCCGGCAGAAGCTGCGTGTGGCCTCAGGCGCCGGAACCCGCACCGTGCCTTGGCCACGGCCTCCTCGGCTTATGACTGGCTGGGCTGTCCGAGAGAAGGCCAGGGCAGAGCCGCAGTGGGGGTCTTCAGAAGTGGACGTTGGCAGCAGTGTCCCCACACGGAGGGTGTGGCTGAGGCAGCAGGCCCCCTTGCCGTGGGAGAGTTTCAGACACACTGAGGACCGAGTGACCAGACCCCGGATGACCAAAAGTCGCATGAGGCCGGCTGCTGCCCAGAGGAGCCCCCGGCCAGCCGCAGAAGCGTCAGCTGGTTCAGTCGGTGACACCAGTGCACCTGCAGGTGGCCCTGCTGGTGGCTGTGCAGGGGGCGGATGCCCTGGATGAATTAAGGGCCCTTCATCCCATGGCACAGGCTCTGCACCTCCCCACCCAGGGGTGTCGGAAACTGTGTCCCAGAAGCAGGAAGAGATGCATGATGAAGGAGAAGCGGCTGCCTGGTCCCCCAAACCTTGGCTTCCTTGGACCAGCTCCTGACCCTGCCTTCTCCCCCTGCAGCTTAACTGTCCATCCTCACTGGACAGGGTCTCCTCAACACCCCCATCCAGGCCAAGGTCAGAGTGAGGAAGCCCCACACCTGGTGCTGCCCAGGTAGCAAACTCCACAGGACGCCCCGTGCCTGCCTTCCAGGGCACAGTGTGGGCCCCAGGGCATCCGTGTCACCTGGGAGCCTGCGCAGAGGGCAAGGACCCAAGGCCTACCTGGATGTCCCTGTGCACGTGAGCTCTTGAAAAGACCCCCGAGGCACCTCCACGAAGCCCCTTCTGCTTCCAGCTGCAGGTACACCCAGAGCCGTGCGGCCGCCTGGACTCCGTCTGAGCCGTACATCGTTTCCACCCTGACGTTGACGTTGCACTTGCCCTATAGGTGGTGTGTGCAGCATCGGCCTCGGGGTGCAGAGCAGACACAGCCAGCAGGGGTTGTTGGAGGCTGCTGCCAGGGTCACACGGGCTGTGCTGTTTCCTTTTTACACTCGTGTGTTTCTAGGTAGAGGTCGTGTATTCTAAGGTTACCATGGGAAGTGTAGCGGACGTGTCAACCAGTCGCACAGCCCTCTGTCATCCTTATCAAGAGTTGCGTCCGTGCGTGGTTGTGCTTGCTGCACTTTGGTGTGGCTGACCGTGTGCCAGGTGTCCACACCAGGTCACCAGCAGCAGCCTGTGTGATGCCTTGCCGCCTGTGGCGTCCCCAGCAAGGGGAGCCTTGCAGCTCCGTCATGTACGCCGTCTGGTGGTGACTGAATTAGTGTTTTTTGGTGGCTTGGCTATCACTTGGTGACGTTTAGGAGAAAAGCTGCTTTCTTTTTTTTTTTTTTTTTAGAGGGTGGGGCAGTTTGTAGCTTTCTCGTCCTGGCTTTGGAACCTCCTCTGCGGCCCCTTATCTTCCTCACCCCCTCGCCTCCTGTGCAGTGTCGGCAGCCTCCCAGGGTCTTGGGCTGGCTCCCGGGGTCTTGGGCTGGCTCCTGGGGTCTTGGGCTGGCTCCCGGAGTTGGAGACCCAGTTTCCATTCCACTTCCCTGCAGCAGGGAAGCCAGTGTCTTCGTAGGTGTGCTTGGAGCAGTCACCACTGATCCTACCTGTCAGCAACAGCCCGGTCTAGTCTAAACATTGAACTTGACGCATCATCGAATCGGGTAAATATTTGACCAAACCCCAGCAGGCAGTGTGCTGGCCAGTCAGAACATGGGTGGTCTGGGAATTGGGGGTCTTGCATATAGAGGATGCGTGGGGGCCACAGGACTGCAGAAGCACTGGACAAAAACGGCCCGTGCTCCCCAACAGTCCCCAGCACGGGGGTCTTTGAGCTGCCAGCCAGGCAGACTCTGGGCCGGTGGCCTGGGGTGTGAAATGCTGGCCCCGTCTTCCCCTCTGGGTGTCCCGTCCGCTTTGCTTGTCCATTCGGAGGTGGAGGCTGACACTCGGGCTTCTCCCGTCCTCACCGCTGGTGGCACCGTGTGAACAGTCGGTCTCGTGGCTGCCTCGCTGGGACGCTCCAGACCTGGAAGGTCAGTGTGTCGCGTTGTCTTTCAGATCTGATACGAAAGGCAGCTGCTTCCTTTTTCACAGTGGGCGCACGGTTGCCCATGGGCTGGAAGACCAGTGCAGCCTCCATGCTGCGTGGAAGCGTCTGGACCCTGGCGGGTTAGTGTGAACCCTGACATCCAGAATGCTCGCCGCAGCACTCACAGAATCGTGTGCCCTGAGACCACCTGGTATTATTCTCCATGGGCCTTGCTGTGCACATAGCAACTGCTGCAAGAATTATAATACAATTCACGGGGCCGGGACTGTGGTGCAGTGGGTTAACATCCTGGCCTGAAATGCCGACATCCCATATGGACACTGGTTCAAGTCCTGGCTGCCCCACTTCTGGTCCAGCTCTCTGCTATGGCCTGGGAAAGCAGTAGAGGATGGCCCAAGTGCTTTGGCCCCTGCACGCTCCAGGCTCCTGGCTTCAGACCAGCGCAGCTCTGGCTATTGTAGCCAGTTGGGGAGTGAACCATCGGATGGAAGACCTCTCTCTCCCTCTCTATGTAACTCTGACTTTCAAATAAACATTTCCTTGTGAAACAAGGCTCAAGAATGCGCTCCCAGAGCCATGACGTTTTCAGACGTGGGATTTCCAGAGGGCAGCAGAGATGCCCGATTGGCCCGTGGAAGAGCCAAAGCCTCATGGCCACGCCTTCTCCCCTAAGGGCCGAGCCCACTGAAAGTTGACCCTGCCCTTGCCGGCGGGCGTGCTCGCTGCCGCCTCAGTGGCCCAGCGGGTCTCACCTGGTTCTCATACTCCCGGAGGTTGCACAGGGCACCAGGTCCTGTGAGAACTAATCTAGATAACCGAATGGGTGGTCCGAGAGCCCTCAGTCGCTTCCCATGGATCGAGCTCTTTTGGCCCATATTGAAAGAACTTCTCTGCAAGCCAGCGTGCAGCGTGGACCATCACGCAGGAGCGTTGAAGGGAAAGCGAGCAGCCTGAAGACAGAAAACAGGCAAGTGCTGTTGGGAGAGAGGGAAAAGAGAAGACGGCGTATGTCCTGTGCTGACGCTGCGAGCGTCATTGGGAAGACAGAGTCCAGAACGGCTCACCCAGCTGGATGGTGAGCTCTCGGGAGTGCAGGAGGGAGCAGCTGGACTCCACGAGTGTCGCGAGTGCTCGTGCTGTTCCCGGGGAGGCCAGGAGGCCTGGGACGGAGCAGCGCTGCACTGAGAGGCGTTTGTAGCCGCTGGGTGCTTGTTGAGAGACGAGCCCCTGGGAGAGACGCTTCCTGTCTGCCTTGACACTCCCTGGGGGACGTTTAGTTGGGGTCTGGCTGAAGAGGAGCTGCGTGCCCCTTTAGACATTGCAGTGACGCAAAGACGAGGAGACGGTGTGCACTTCGCTGCCACCCTTCTCCTGTAGTGATGGCAGCACTGTCGTTTTATGGGACCCAGTGGTACCCACGGGTCAGCCTCAGACCCTCCTGACTGCTGTTTGTCAACACCGAGCACCATGTGCTGACCGTGTGCCATGCAGCTTCCCAGACTTATTTAACGTGGGTCTCTGAGTCCCACATCAGTTCGATGGGGCGTGGTGCAGACTGGGTAGTGGAAATGCAGCCTAACGGTGGGTGGTGCTTAAAAAGATCCCAGTGTCTCCCAGCGACCGTGCCTGTCCCTCCTTCCCTAACAGACATCACTAATTGATCCCAGCACCCCATGCCACCGAGTGCTGGCTCAGCGACTTCCTAACTCTGCAGGCAGTGGCACAAAGGAGGAAGCTGGGCCACCATCCTGTGTGCGGCGTGAGGTCAGATGCAGGCTCACAAAGTCTCTGGGAAGCAGGAGGCAGGGGTGGCTGTGCGGTGCACTGCAGGGGCCTGTGCTGAGCCCGGGCCATGTGCTGCGTCCAGGCCTTGAGCAGCCAGGTGGACGGCCACGTGCCAGGGAAGGGGCCGGTGTAAGAAGCGCCTGGGAGATTGGGGTCTTCATCTGGGGGAAGCGTGCAGGCCACTCGGGCCCCTGACGGTCACGCTGGCGACTTCAGGGCAGCGGGGGTCTTGCACAGCCTGGATGGCAGAGAGGGAGGTTTCGTCTCAGCAGGAGGAAGCCGTCCCGGTAGGGGGAGCTCTTCAGAAACGCAAGGGGCAGTGTGATGCTGGTCTCCTTGGCCTCCCTGGGGTTTGCACGGGGCTGGTCCCCACTCTTCTGGGGCTTGAACTGGGGATTGCAGGTGGGGCTGATTTCCCGTCTCGCCTCAGACCCTCATGACTGCTGGGTGTAGGGGAATGGGAGTCCAGGGCCTGGGCAGCGCATGCATTGGGCCTCCAGGCACGGAGGCTACACTTGCAGCTCGTGGGCAGTGCTCCACCCAGCAGTGTGTGTTAGTGGCGGGGTGGGGGGGGGGGTCCCACAGCTCCTCCCTGGCAGTTTGTAGCATTTCATGTGCATTAGTTCCCGTCAGCCCCCGGCTGTCCCACTAGGTAAGGACGGTCAGCCCTCCCACTAGGTAGGGACGGTTGGCCCTCCCACTAGGTAGGGACGGTCGGCCCTCCGTATCCAGGGGTTCTGTGTCCACAGGCTCGGCTGAGCGCCATCATGAAGGCTCAGAACCCTGGTGTCTGACCGTGACCAGACTCTTCCTGTCCCCCAGATGATTCAGTGTAACGTGGTGTGTGCGTGGTCGGTCACTCAGGGGTCATCTAACCTGTATGGGAGACGCATGCGCAGGGAGACTGTGCACAGGTGGTGTGCAAACAGCCCACCACCTTGTATGGTGACTAGAGCAACTGTGGATTCAGGTGTCCACGGGGGTCCAAGAACCAGTCCCCCATGGATTCCTGAGACAGACAACAGTCCTGTCATTCTCCCTGGTCTACAGGCAAGGAATCTCAGGCCCAGAGGAGTTAAGTGACAGCCACAGCCCCAACAGCTTGGCGGTGGTGGAACCGGCTGGGCGTGTACGCTGCTAAGCCCTGGGTGTGTGGCCTGTGGCTCCGGTGTTAGCCTGCAGGGAGCTTTCCTGTGTGTTGTGGCACTTGATTAACTCGTCATTGCCTAGTGGTGTTGTGCACTTGGGAAGTAGGAGGTCTGTTCGAGGCTGTTTGTTGTAGGGTGTGCTGTTTGAAGCTTTACCTGCTACAGCATTGTGGTGTAGCAGGTAACGCTGCCTCCTACAGCACCGGCATCCCACGAGGGCACTGCTCCACTTCTGATCCAGCTCCCTGCTAACGGCATGGGGAAAAAGCAGTGGAAGATGGCCCAAGTCTTTGGGCCTCTGCCACCCATGTGGGAGACCCAGAAGAAGCTCCTGGGTCCTGGCTTTGGCCTGGCCCAGTGCTAGCCATTGCAGCCATCTGGAAAATAAACCAGCAGGTGGAAGACCTCTCTCTCTCTCTCTCTCTCTCTCTCTTCTTCCTCCCCCTCCCCCTCCTCCCCTTCTCTCTCTCTAACTCTGACTTTCAAATAAATAATATTTTAAAAGAAGAAGAAATGGACTGGGGTGGGCATTTGGCCTGGTGGTGAAATGCCAGGGTGTGATGCCTGCAGCCCTACCACAGTGCTCAGGTTTGGATCCCAACTCCACGTCCAGCGTCAGCCTCCAGCTAATGCACACCCTGGGAGCAGCAGTGATGTCTCAGTAGTTCAGTCCCCGCTGCCCCTGTAGTAGACCTGGGTTGAGTTCCTGGCTCCTGGCTTCAGCCTGGCGCAGTCCTGGCTATTATGGGTGTTTGGGGGAGTGAACCAGAAATGGTTCTGTCTTTCTCTTGAATACTTCCTAATATATCAGTCAACCATAGCAACAGGCTAACGAAGGAAAAGCATATTAATTCATGTAGGAAAAGCATTGGTTAATACATCTGACTTCTTTCATGATAAAAATATGCGATCCACTGCATCTACAAGACAGCCTTACAGTGAATGGTTGAGACTCAGCTTTCTACGTTACAGGAACAAAAACACCTCAGTGTTGGGGCTGGCATGGTGGCATAGCAGGTTAAGCTTCCACTGCCGGCAACAGTTGCCATGCCATGTGAGCGCCGATTTGAGTCTCAGCTGCTCCACTTCCAAGGCAGCTCCCTGATAATGGGCCTGGGAAAGCAGCAGAGATGGCCAAAGTGCTTGGGTCCCTGCCCGCCACATGGGAGACCTGGATGGAGTTCCTGTTCCTGTCTTCAGCCTGGCCCAGGCCTGGCTGTTGTGGCCATTTGGAGTGGAAACCCGTGGATGGAAAATTCCTGTGTGTCTGTCTCTCCCTCTCCCTCTGTAGCTCCGCCTTTCAAGTAGATAAATAAGCTTTAAAAATATGCCGAAGTATAAACCTGACAAAGTATATACAGGCTGTATCTAGTGAAAATCACAGAATACTGATGAGACAAAGACCTGCATACTTGCAGAGTCGTATTCTCGGATTAAGGACTTAGTGGAGTAAAGAGATCCATTCTCCCTAGACGGATCTGTAGGTTTAATGTAATTCCTGTCAAAATGTCAGCAAGGTATTTTTAGTCAAGGACAAGCGTATTCTAAAATGTATGGGGGATGGGAAAGGCCCTAGAATAGCCAAGAGCCAATGGAAAATTAAGAATAAAATGAGCTGAGTCATTCTCCTTACTGTGTATCTGCAGGGTGCTTGCAGAAGGACGGGTCAGGGCACAGAGAACAGTTACATCCACACAGATACGTCCAATTCACTTTAGACAAAGACAAAAATAATTCAGTGCAAGCTATTCAGTAGCCTTCCCAATCAGTATTGCCGGAACAATCAGTTGTTCATAGGCATAGATAGATAGATAGATAGATAGATAGATAGATAGATTCCTGATCTCAACTTCCTACCTTTATCCCAAATTTAACTCAGAGTGGGTTATGGACTTTTTTAAAAAAAATGTTATTTGCTTATTTGAAAGAGTTACACAGAGAGAGAAGGAGAGACGGGGAGGAGGGCTTCCATCCGCTGGCTCACTCCCCAGTTGGCCGCAATGGCCGGAGCCGAGACAATCCAAAGCCAGGAGCCAGGAGCTTCCTCTGGGCCTCCCACATGGATGCAGGGGCCCAAGGACTTGGGCCATCTTCTACAGCTTTCCCAGGCCATAGCAGAGAGCTGGACTGGAAGAGGAGCAGCTGGGACTAGAACCGGCGCCCATATGGGATGCTGGCACTGCAGGCGGTGGCTTTACCCGCCTGGGGCACCCAAATGCCACACTGGAGTGCCTGATTCACATCCAATCCAGCTGCCTGCCAAGCATCCTGGTGGCAGGAGATGATGGCCCACGTGTGTGTCCCTGCAGGCACGTGGCAGACGGGGACGGCCTTCTGGGTTCCTGACGTCAGCCTGGCCGAGCCCTGGCTGCGGCACATTTAGGGAGTGAACTCACAGGAGGAAGATCAAGCTCCTTGTCCTATTGTCGCTGTGCCTCTCTAGCAGGTGACATAACTAGACATTTTCAGAAGTGCCCCAGTGTCCCCCAGGAGCACGCAGTGGGCAGACTGCAGGACATGCACACCAGGGAATCGACTTGGCAGTGAGACGAGTGGATTACGGGGACTGGACCTCAAGGACATGCAGCAGCTTTGTGTGATCCCACTTCCGTACCGCCCACGAGGTAGCAGCCCAGGAGCTGGAGGACAGAGCGGGGTCGCCAGGGTGTGAGGAGGGGGTCTCGGTGGCTGTCCCCCTGCCCCCACGTGGGACAGCACTGCACAGGACTCTGCACACACACGGCGAGTGCCTGTGTCCCCAGGGAAACCAGGCGTGGTCCGTGGGTCATGTCAACCTCTTGATTTGGATGTTGTACTACAGGTAGCGCCGGGTGTTACCGTTGCGGGAACTGGCTGAAGGCCATACACAGAAGCAACCCGTGTTTCTTCTGACTTCCTGTGAATTTATAAACATTTCCAGGTTAAAACTGAAAAGACAAAGGAAAGAGATAACGCCTTTACCGTCTTTTAAAAATCAGGGCGCACCTCCTGCAATTAAATCATGATTTCTACCCGTGGATGGCACCTGTGTGTTCTACTCCGTGGGTGCTTCCTGCATGCATTCATGTTTGTGAACTTCTGCCCGACATTGTTAGTGGCTGCCAGCTGCCTCTTCCCCCTCCCCTTCCCTCCTCCTCTCCCTTCCCCCCTCCCCTCCCTCTCCCCCTCTCCCCTTGCCCCTCCCCCTCCCGAGAGGCACTAACAGGCCCTTGCTCTCTGCTGGGCAGTCTGAAGCACTCGGGCGCTTTCCAGCCATCACCCGTTTGAGGTCGATGGGAACTGCCCTCCTGAGCCCCCGCTGCTGTGGATCTGCCGGACACTGACTGAGGATGCTCCAAGCGTAGAACTGGGCTTCCTCACCCTCACGCAGTGGGCCTCGCCGCCTCCTGCGCAGGGGCCGAGACGACCTGGCTTCCGGGGCCTTTCTCCCAGTGCAGGAGAAAGCGACCTTGAGGTGGAACAGCGTGCCTGGTGCTTCCCATGCACTCTGCTTCCTCGGCGAGGATGGGTGAGCTGGCGTTGGAGAGTCTGCCACCTGGAGGTGTCCTCTGTGGCTTGCCCACACGCCTGTGCCGAGGGGTACGGGCCCGTCTGGATCCAGAGTGTCAGGAACACGGGAGACGGGGAGCAAGGGCTGTCATCTTACTTGGGTGCTGGGTTAATCCATTTCACAATTTCTTGTGCTCTAAAAAGAAAAGTTTCGGCTGCCAAAAGTAAATGTTTGTACGCTGGCGACATTGCAAGGCCTGACTGTCACAGGGCTGGAGGGTGAGGCGGAGGAGGGGACTCGCGGGCTGCCACATTGCAGGGGGAGGGGGCGGGGCACCAGTTGTGCAAACAAAGATGTGGTGGCTTCGAGCTGCACCAGCGCTGACGTGACGGGAAGATTGGAGTGGGCCAGGGGCTTCACCGGGCTGAGAAGTGACAAGGGGACGGGGTGGCGCGGGTAGAGGTGACTGAGCCACATGCGTGTCCCTGAGGTTCCTGGCTTCGTCACGCCCTGAATGCCTGCCCCTGCTGCCCTGTGCCTCAGTTTCCCTTCCTGCAGTGAGGGTTGAGGTCCAGTCTTACTTTTCTGACACGGGGATTCTCTTGGCGATTTCAGAGTGGGAGGCGGGGGAACTACGGTATTTGTGGCTGCACCATCTCCACACTGCCTTCCGCTCAGTGTGGTCTCCCCGACGTCCCACTGGAGGGGAAGGCAAGGCCTGTGGTTGCGGGCAGTGGCCCGGGGCAGGGACAGAAGGCTGTGCCCTTGAAGCTGTCCTTGCAGACTGGTTAGCCACTGCTCTGGCCGGGCTGCCAGGTTGGCGCCAATCTCTTCTGCACAAACAAGCCGAACGCAGACACTGAAATAGAGGCCAATATCAAGTTCTTTTCAGAAAAGGAACGGGGGCAGCTTCGCAGCCTTGCTGTTCCTGATTCCCGGGTCACTCTGTGGACGTGCATCCCACGTGAGCTGGGGTGTGGGTGGCTGGAAGGTGAGGGGCCGTGGGCAGCAGCTGTAGGGGCTTCATCTGGGGAGACACGGGACCCGCGGCCGTCCCCTGGCGCTCCCTCCCCTGGGGCGGCACGTCTGGGAGATACGGAACCGCCGGCCTGTGCTTTGTCAGCCCCGGGAGGCTTTCTCCTGGAACACCTTTTCCTTTTACCTCGCGGTGGAGATGTGGAGGGAGGGCCTCCTTGCCTGTTTTAATAACCCATTATCAACTACAAAGCCACCGCTAGTAAAAATATCAATTATCGCTTACGCAAGACCTGGCAGTGCTTGAAACCACATTCCACACTCTTACCACGAGCGCTGCTTGAGCCAAGAAGCAGAGAAGGTTTGAGGACAAGTTGTGTACACAGTCATCAAGTCGGCGAAGGAATATATTTTTATCCCGTAAATTGGATGCCAGCTAAGCAGTAGTGATTACTGCGAGGAGCTATAATTTATACGAGGGGAAGTGAAGATTGTTTTAAAGATAAAAAGTATTGCTTAAGAAGAGCCTTGGGGGGAAAAAAAAAACAGACAGACATACCGGAATCAAAGCTCCCAAAGGCTCAACAGTAAGGAGATTTGAAAAGCAAACCCTTTAGGCTGGGGAAATGAGTCCTTGAGCACCAGGCAGTGTTGCAGAGGGTCACACGCGACGGCGTGGAGGTGGGTGACAGGTGGCACTTCCTGCCATGGTAAGATGCTATCGCGTGGTGACCAGAGTTGGTCGGCCAGAGCAGTCCCTGTTGCTCGGCGACCCCCGTCACTCGGCAACACGCAACCATGTCCACCGTTGCGGCAGCGTGACCGCAGGTGCTGCCTGTACCTGTGCCTGCTCCCCCCAGGCTCCACCGTCACGGCAGATCATGTACACGAGCCATTCGGGTCTTGTGTTTTGGGTGTGCCCTCCCTGGTCTCATCTGAAAATCGAGACTGCGGGCAGGATTTTGACTTTGACAGATCGATCCCCTGGCTGTGGCCCTGGCAAAGACCCCTGCTGGTGATGGTGCACGCGGTCTCCTGAGGCCCTGGGCGCAAAGGGAGAGGAGATTAGAGGGAAGCGACCTGGTCACGGGGTGCAGAGGGGGCTCCGCCAGCGCTGGCCTGGAAGGTGGGCTGGGCCGAGCCGGCAGCTGCGGGATGCAGGTCTCGGGAGAGGCGGGGGTGCCAGCAGTGTAAGCTCTGTTTCTGGAGGCGTGCTTCTCAGCCCAGGTCCCCTGGACTCCCCCAGGAGTGCCCCCAGGGACCCTGGTTGACCTGGTCTGAGGCACACCTCTGGTGTTAGTGTGTTTGAAGGGTCCCAGGCAATTCTTCAAAATAAAATAAAAAAAAAAAAAACAGATTTATTGATTGATTGAAAAGACAGTGTTACAGAGAGCAAGACAGAGTTTCCATCTGCTGGTTCTCTCCCCAGATGACCGCAATGGCCAGGGCTGGGCCGGCCTGAAGCCGGCACCTGGGACTCCACGTGAGCTTCCCACGTGGGTGCAGGGACCCAAGGACTGGGCCGTCCTCTGCTGCTCTCCCAGTGCATTCGCAGGGAGCTGGTTTGGAAGTGGAGCAGCCTGGATTCGATCTGGTGCCCATATGGGATGCCAGTGGGGCAGGCAGCGGCTTCACCCACTGCCTCACAATAGCGTGTCCCCCATCACAGTTTTTTTAAACAAAACGTAGGACTGGAAGGGCAAATTCTCTGGGGTTCGTGTTTTAGAATAATTACACTACCTGAAGACAGACTGCCCTGTGCATTCCAGCTGCCTACAGAAACGTCTTCCTTGGGTTTTCCAATGATAAACCCAATAAAATTCTCCACCCCAAGACTAAGGCTTGCATGGATTGTTGTGTTGTTGTGTTCCCTTACTGGAAGGCAGGGACTCTTTCACAGAGCCCACGTTTGCCCCGACTCATCTCCACTTGATGTCAATCAAAGCATACCATTGGCTGAGCACAAACAGCAGTTGCTTTATGTACAGTGAAGCCAAGGGCAAAAGAAATGGCCGAATAGAGAAAAGTGGTCGGGATGCAGGAGAGCCGCTGCCGTTTGTGGATTGCACGCTTGTCCTTGGTCCATGAGGACGGAGTCCGCGGTAAAGGAGCGCCGGGCATCGCAGACACGCCCTGTCTGCGGCCAGAACACCTCGGTTGTGTCTGCCTGGCTGTCTCCCGCCCCGTAGGTGTGTGTGACTCACCGACTGGCGGCCTGCCCTCCCCCTCCCCGAGTGGCAGCAGTCCCAGGCGACTTTGCCTTCTCGGCTGGGTCTGAGAGCCAAGTTGGGTGCTTCCTGGAGCGGTGCTGCTCTTCCACGTGGCACCCCCTCAGCACCCATGGGGCATGTGGAAGAAGTGGGGCTCCTCGCCCCTCCCCCCGCATCCAGAGCTTTCCCAGGCCCCCATGCGCGTTCCGATGGGCACCAGCGATTCACCGCCTTCGCTGTAGTGGTGATCCCAAACCTTGATGTCTATGGAAGCACCTGCGAACGCTTACAAATCCATGTGGGCAGCACCTGCCTCATGCTGAAGAAATCAGGACTTTGGTGGTGGCGGCCAGACCATGGAATTTTCTAGAAGTCTGTAGGAGGATCCATAGTGCAGACACATTTGAGAACTTGTGCTTTACAGAAATTTAGCTGGTCTTGTGATTCTGGAATTTACATTTGACATCCTCTCCTGTTTGCCAGGTGTTAAATTCTGTTAGGCAGGGCCTGGACTGTCCCATGGCTCCATGGGAGGTGTGGCTGCTTGTTGTAGGTGCTCAGGCGCAGGGCCTCCCAGAGGCTCTGTGCTCAGGTGATATTCCCAGCCACACCCAGCCACCTCTGCCACCTAGGCAACGAGATCACAGATGCAGAATTGCTTTTAAGAGAGATTCTCAGACACAGTGAAGCTGTTTGATGTTGGGAGGACTTAGCAGCCCCCTCCGTGTGTCTGGCACGGGCCCAGGCCGTAGGAGGAGCTGGGCTGGGCAGGGGGAGGTGTCGGGATGGCAGGGGCTGACCTCGGGAGGCCTGGAGGGCAGGTTGGGGGAATCCTCCTCAGGGCAGAGGGTCTCAGGCCCCTGCAGGGAGGAAGTGGCCTGCAAGCTGGGCCAGAGTGGGCAGGTGCATCTGATGGGCACAGGGCGCATGAGCGGATGCGCAGGGGTGCAGCGTGAGTTGTGCAGGGGCTGGGGGGCTGGGGTCACTTGGGGTGACCCCGGGCCAGGCTTCCCTGACCTTGTTGTGTGTTTCACAGTAGGACACACTTCTGGCCCTGCCCCCGCCCCCATCCCCAAGAGGATGGAAAAGGCAGAGTCCCAATAATGAGGTCGTCATTCCCTCCCTGATGCGCAGCCTCTGAGGAAGGAAGGAGAAGCCTGTCCTTGGGGGTCCTGCGGCCCAGCATCCCCTGCCCTTTGATGTCCCCAGGGGTCTTTAAGCTTTAACTGGGAAGCAGCAGGTTCTGTGCGCAGCCCCGCCTGCCTGCTAACCCCGCCTCGCCTCCGTGCAGTCACCGAAGGGGTTAGGAAGTGCAGGGGGCTGGTTTCCAGTGCCCCTGGGAGAGCTGACCCCGAGATGGTCTCTGGGACAGGCAGCAGGGCCTGGGGAGCTCCTGGGCGTGGGAGAGGGGCTCAGTTTCCGTCTCCTGCCCCCTGTGTGTCCTTTGACTTTCTACGGTGCACCTAGCTGCGTGCTGACAAAAGCCCTCTCTGAGAACCCAGCAGTCACTTGGTTCTGGGCATGCACACTCCAGGGATCAAAGCTGCTTAGTCCAGGGGCTCAGAAAACACCCTCGTCTGCGTAGGGATGTCAGCGGCTAAAAAGAAAAAAAAAAGGACTGTCCTTCGTTTCTTTGGGAGAGAAACGTCTGCTGTAAGCCGGTTCACCCAGAGCGAAGTGAATACCTGCGAAAGATGTTCTGACAGCAGGCTGCGAAGTTCGCCCGAACAGATTTGACCCTGACGTCTGCAGAGGGACTTTGGACGAGCACCGGTTTGGGATCGCTTCCGAGCTTCTGTGGCCAGGGCAGGTGAGGTCGACCAGAAGGTGGATTTCCGAGGGCCCAGGCGGCCCAGGGCTGGGGGAGCTCTGTAGCAGCTGGCTGCACACGGCAGGGCCAGGCCGCTTTGCTCAGGGCTGCCGCTTCCACGTGGCTTCAGATAAAGGGGCTGAGAGCGTGGATGTCGCAAACCCTTGGCCGCCTCGAGCCCGCCTCTCAGCTCTAGGAGGAGCTGGCATCTGGAGCAGTCCCCTGGCCGTGCGGAGGGACTTCAAACGTGCCTGGGGAGATGGGAGGCGAATTAAGTGTGAGTTCATTCAGCTGCAAGTTTTTTTTTTTTCATAACACATGGAAAATTTGGATTATGAAAAAGCTGTGTGTGGATTTCAAAACAATTTTGGGGACCGGCATTGTGGTGCAATATGTTAGGATTCCACCTGCTGCGCCAGCACTGGTTCGCACCCCAGCTGCTCTGCTTGCAACCCAGCTCCCTGCCAAGGTGCCTGGGAAAGGCAGCTCCCCTGCCCGTGTGGGAGGCCTGGAAGAGGCTCCTGGCTTCAGCCTGGCACAGCTCTGGCTGTTGCCATTTGGACAGTGATCGGTGCATGGAAGATCTCTGCCTTTCCTTTTCTCTATGTAACTCTGCCTTTCAAATAAAATAAATTAAAAAATTTTTTTTGCTCAGTTAAATCTCTAATTCCATTTTCCGCAATCTTTTGGAACTACCCTTATATGGTTTTAACATCGACAAGCTGAGTAGAGTCGGCAGCTGGGATGGCTCAGCCTGCTGGAGGAGCCAGTGTGGACTCGGTCTTGGGAAGCAGAAGGCCAGGTCAGTGCCCAGTGGATCAGGAGGAGGGGGCACAGCTCCTGAAATGGAGAGAACCAACGCCTGTGTGCGCTGAGAACCCCGAGGGCCGGAGACCGCTGTCCCTGGCAGAGGGCGGTTTGAGGGAAGATCGTCTATGCAATCACCCGTGCCTTCAAGCGCTGGGGAGACTGGTGGAGGAAATCAAAGGACAGGCCAGCCCCCGGCATCTGCTGAACAAGCAACCGTCAGAGGAGAAAAGTGCGTGGGAACTGTTGGAAGACAAAACTGCGTATGCACTAAAGCGGCTGTGCACATTTCTCTACCTTCAGGAAGACCTGGAAGTGGACCAAGTAGAGACTTTTTGTTATGATCATTGAGGTGTCGGGGATGGCAGGTGCTGACCTCGGGAGGCCTGGAGGGCAGGCTGGGGGAATCCTTCTCAGGGCAAAAATAGCCAGGAGCTCTACCGATTTCGGTAGGAGGCCCCATGGGACGAGTCCAGCATCTGTTCCGGGGCTACAGGGACTGGGTCTGCCGTGGTCTCGTCTGCAGACCCCCACGCCAGATGAAGCAGGTGCATCCCCAGAGCTGATCGCCAAACGTCCAATAAAATGCCTCAGCCACTAGAAAAAAAGTTTAACGAAAAGGTGTGGACGGATGTATTTCACAAATAATCTCAGAGTCCCCCACGCTGCCTGCCATCACTCCCGAGCCACATTGTGCCCACTCTTGTGGTCTTTTGCCCCATCAGCTTCCCTTTCCCGGCCTTAAGCTCCAAGCCTCAGGCGTGTGGGGGACGGCTGGAGGGTAGAGCTGCTACTGTTAATGTCTCAGATCTGTGCCTCCCACGGGAGAAATAGGAGGCATCCAGCAAGAAGGGCACCCATGCCCCGAGAGCAGAGGTTTAGTTCCTCCAAGCCAAGGAAAGCTCCTGGCTGCTCCCCAGCCAAGTCCACACCATCTTGCCTGCAGGTCCCAGTGTCCCGAGAGCCAGGCTTGGGCCCCTCGGATGCCCCTGGCTCTTCACCTCTAAGCCAGGAGGGATTTTCCTGCTGACTGCGGGGCTACACAGTGGATGCACACAGTTCACAGTGTCCTGAAGGCTCCCTGCCTGCTGCACCTGTGAGCAGGTGCGGGTCCTTTGCTGTCCACTGGCTACGGGCAGGCTTCACCTCAAAGGACTGAGCCTCGGCCAAGCTCTTGCTGCGCCCTTAACCACAGATGCTTTTGGCCTTGGACAAGCTTCTCAACCCCTGCTCGGCTCCCTGCTCTGTGAAGTGGGGTAATAATGGTGAATTGGTTGGTGACTATCTGACAGGTGCTGCCTGGCCCATGGGGAATAGTGATAGTGCCCCCCACTTCTTGGGCAGGGGGCCCCCACTGTGCACATAGCATTTCCTCCCCCTGCACTCTCAGGATTGCTCCCACTCTGAGCACCCCACCCAGTGCCTGTGTGGACAGAGGCCCCTCCTTAGATGGGTGTTCCACAGGCACATGTGTGCTTGGCGCCATGCCTGACCTGTGGCAAGCAGTGGACTCCGTGTCAGTCGACAAAGAGCACAGATGGAAGGGGTTAGGGCGTCAGCAGCTCAGCCCCCATCTTCATTCCCCAGCTCAGACCCAAGTGAGCAGCAGCCTCACCTGCCCGGGAGTGGACAGACGCCTGCCTAGGAGGGAGTGGGCCAGCATAGTCTGCAGTGAGGATGCCTTTACTGTGTGTGTGTTTTTTTTTAAAGATTTATTTATTTATTTGAAAGTCAAAGTTACAGAGATAGAGGGAGAGACAGAGGGATCTCCCACTCCCCAGATGGCCACAACAGCCGGGGCTGCACCGAGCTGAAGCCAAGAGCTCCATCTGGGTCTCCCATGTGGGCGCAGGGGCCCACGTACTCAGGCCATTGTAGGGAGCTGGATCAGAAGCGGAGCAACTGGGGCTCAACCCGGCACTCATATGGGATGCCAGTGTCCTAGCCAGCGGCTGTACCCGCTACACCATAGCGGCGGCACCAATGCCTCCATCATGTTTGTACTCCTCACTCCATTAGCCACCACAGGGTCCAGTGCCCCTGCCCAGGGGTTCCCTCCTCTGGGCAGATGTGCTAAGCCTGATCACCTTAGAAGACAAAGTGCTGGGGCGGTGGGGGGAGGGTTCCTTTGGTTCAAGGGCATCCATTCAAGGTCACCTGGACACTGGGCCTTGTCAGGCACTGGGTACCAAAGGGGAAGAATAACACCTGTTCCTGCTCCCTCCCCCACTGCAGAGCTTGGGCCGTGTGGGCCCAGGGGTTGTGTTGGTTGGGACCATTTGACCTTGACCTTCTGATGTGCTTGCCTCTGTAGCGCTGCACAGGAGACAGACAGGCACCTGCTCCCGGGGAGGCTGTAAGTTTCCCTGAGACAGAAAGCGCTCTCCAGCTACACACACAGGACTTCTGCCTTCTGTGCTTGGTAGCACTGGCCGCCCCTGCACCTGTGGGCGGGTACCAGTCCTGTGCTGTCCTCCGTGACCTCCGGAGAATGGGCTCTGTTAGCCCAGGGTTGTCATCTTGGAGGGGCTCTCATCGTCTTCCCACGTCATGCCCTAGTCCAGTTTGGGGTCTGCAGCACCGTTTGGGGGTTCCTCTTGAGGCGCACGAGCAGAAAGCACATCCCGCCCTCAGCACATCCCCCACCACGCAGTCCCTCCCCATCTTTCCTTGGAGAACTTTGGCAGCGCGTCTGATAAGGAAGTTCTTGGTCCTCAGCTCCCCTGTGCCCTGTGCACCTGGTCCTGTGGAGCCACCGTGGAGCCGAGGCTCAGCCCTGAGACCCGCGCCCCCCCCACCCCCCCCGCCATGCACAGAGCACCTGGGCAGACAGGCTCGGGGAGGGAGCCAGGAGCTCTGAGCCCCTCAAGCCTGTGTGCTCGGAGCCCTCTGTGTGCGGGCACGTGCCTCCTACACATGGAAGTGGTGCTGGGGGAGCAGAGTCCCAGTGACACCCTGAGCCTTGGGCGGGCAGAGGCGTGCCGGGGCCTCTGATTTGTGAGTGCTGCGGTGTTTGGAGCTGAGGCTGTCCACACGGGTCCTTCCGTCGAGGCCCTGCTGATGAGAGGGGAGGGCACAGAGGCTGTGTCCAGGCCACTGTGTTTAGCCCCTTTATAGGCAGAGCAGCCAACACGTGGTGTGGATGAGTGCTCTCCATGCTTGTCCTGTGGGCGGGGGGACTGCCTAGGAGGTGTTTGAGCCTGGGAGCACCCCCATGGCGCTCTCAGCAGGGGTCTCCCCTGCAGGGCCTGGGCCAAGTCTGCAAGAACAGGCCTGCCCTGTCCCCTGGGTGTGAACTGGAAGAAGAATGGCAAGTGGTGGGCAGAGCTTCTCAGTTCAGCCCCGCCCACCTTCCTCCCCACCTCCCTGGAGAGCCTGCAGCTGGGCTTTGCCTGCTGCCTGCAGGGGGATGTCTGTGCTGGGAAGAAAGGAGCCCATCCTGTCGTCCACACTGTCCACACTGGTGGACCACCAGGTGCTCGGCTGAGTGTCCTCCCTTCACCCCGCCCCTCGCTGCCGACAGAATGGAAACTCCACCAGCCCAGCACCTAGAGCACCTGGAAGGCATTCGACACGTGCCAGGGTCCTACCAAAGGCTTGTGGGAAAATGGAGTTAAAAGATGAGTTTATTTTGGTTAAAAAAGTTGACATCTGTGCACAGTTTCTTCATAGTATGCATTTCTACAAACTTTTTGAAGACCTCATATTCACAGATGTCAAATAATCTCGCACCAAAATGAACTTCATCTCGTGTTTCCGTCTTCCACCAGCCTTTTGAAGTACCCTCATGTTTGTCGAGTGAGTAGCTGACAGCATTATTATCCTTGCTTGGGCCTCGCTCGAAGATTCCACGTTGGCTCTGCCAAGAGGCAGAACTGGAATCTCCATACAGGGCTCGTGTCTAAGGCAGGAGGATAACGTGGCCAAAATGATCTTTGAAAATTGCTTTGGAAGGGACCACCTCACGCTCCTGCCACTGCTCACATCAAAACTGTGTACCTCGTGCCTGGGGTGCATGCAAAATGTGTGTCATGAAACATTAGAATCACGTGTCAGTGTGCACATGCGAACATACGCAAGCACGTGCAACATGCTTGGTGAGTTGAGCAGGGGCAGCGTCGACCGTAATCTGTCTTGTCTCTTTTGTTGATTTTTGTTAAACTGAAAAGCCCACTTGATGTGAGTCTTCCCTGTGTGCTGTGCTCCTACGTCCTCACGCAGACACAGTTCAGGCAGGTCTGCCCTGAAGGGAGGCTGTACCCGACTCTTGGGACGGACATCGAAATCCCACATACAGGGGCCGGCCCGGTGGCATGGCAGCTTAGGCCACTTCCTGTGACACTGAGCTCCCATATGGGCACTGGCTCACGTCCTGGATGTTCCACTTCTTTTTTTTTTTTATTTTTTTATTTGGGGAGTGAGCCAGCAGATGGAAGATTCTCTCCCCACCCCACCCTGTGTGTGTGTGTCTGTTTTCTCCTCCAGGAGTGAGGTCGTTGGTGATCACGATGATTAACCCCATTCATCTCGCATCAGTGAGTGCAGCCTCCTGTCCCCATGTGACTTTGCGTCCTTGGAGGGCAGAGTTCTGGGTATCTGATGGCTGGGGCGCAGTCTGGACAGCAGGGGGCGCCAGCTGCGGACAGCCTGCCCCCCTGGGGCACCGATCCATCCTGAGTTAATTCACCGCAGGAGCACAGAGCTGCCCAGCCTTCCTTGGGCTGTCCTGGGCCGTTCCTGTCACAGCAGATGTCTCCTGAGTGGGGACCGCCCAGCCAGGTGCCTGCAGGGCTGCCGTCCCAGGGCCGGGTCCAGCGCCGCTGCCTGCAGTGGGGAGGCCGTGGCACAGGAGCTGGCGCCCTGGGTTCTGCAAACCCCACCCCAAGCATTTTTCACAAACTCAGCCCAGGCCGCTCTGAGCTGGAGTCGGACACGAGTCGCACACCTGACCACGCATCCCGGAGCTGTCCTGGCACAGGCTGCAGCTGACCCTCACAGCAGGGCAGATGCCCCGAGTCTGGGACCCCATGCTGCCTCCTATACTTCCAGCATCTGGGGGAGGCCAGGAGGAGGCGAGCATTGTAGAAATCCCCAGAGCCGCCCATGGCGTTCCCTGCAGCCAGCGCGGGAGTAACCTGTGATTCTGCTTCAAGATAAAGTCAACCCCAAGCCTTGGGGTTCGCAGTGGGTCTGAAAAGTCCAGGCCACGTGGGGCGTGAGGCCCCTGTGTGCCCTGTGTTCCATGGTCGCTGCAAGTCCCGCGCTCTGTGGGTGGACTGAACACTGCTCATTTTCGTTAAATATGACGCCACCCGAAATAACAGATGCTGGGCTGCGGACCTGAAGTTACGTGGGGTTTTCAGTTGGGTATTCTCTCATTTACTCTAAATATAGCCTCAGTGGGGCGTTGTGGGAACCTCGAGTATCAAGCCCGCCAGCCCGGTGCTCGTTGGCGGAGCTGTGCACTGCTGTGGCGCTGTGTCCCTGCCCGATTGCCGTGAGCCAGACTGGGTGCCGCCCGGGTCAGAGGCGGGTCCCGGAAGGCAGGAGCTCAGGAGGCACCCCGCTGAGCACGGGCAGAGGGCACCCAGGGCACAGGCCGGGAGAGGCTGATGGTATGGGGGCAGTGACTGTGTGCCCAGCAGGGCAGGCTGGGGAGTGGTCCCAAGAGGAACATTCGAGACTCCCCTTCACCCCACCCTGCCGCGCCCCCGCTGTGGACCTCGGACCTCGGATCCACGGTTCTCCAGACATCTCATTATTGGTTGGAAACCCGTCTGGAGGTGGCTGCTGGGGAGGCCGCAGCCTGGGGCAGCGGGCGGTGTGTGTGGCTCTGGCAGGACAGCCTCCCCCCCACCCCCACCGCGCTAGCTGGCAGCCGCCTCCAATACTGACCACGTCGGTGGAGGTGGTGAGGGGGAGAAGGCGCTCCCGCTGGGGGATTTGGGAATTCCTGAAGATCAGCGGGTGCTGCCTCTCGCTGGTAAGGGTGCAGATTTGGCGATGTGGAGCTGTTCTCGCCAACACGACCGGCGAGGCCTTCGAACCTGGTGAGGGGAGATGGGGGGACAGGTGCCTCAGGCAGGGAGACCCCTGAGGAAGCTCCCGGCTGCGCTTCCCATCCACCCTCCCCGGATCGGGGATGCTGGGGCTTGCTGAAACCATTGGCATTCCCTAAAGAGGCAACAGGCTCATTTCTCCTGGGCTCCTGGCCCCTGGACATATCCCGTTGTTGATGTGAGCAGGCCGAGACCTCTCCTCCTCCCTTCTGGAGCAAGAACTCGATTAAGGTGGAGACCCTGGTCTGTGACGCAGACCAGGACTCAGAGGGTCCTGGGTGTGGCCATTGTGACACCTTTCCTGCTGGATCAGGGCCACGCCTGGCAGGGGTGGACACAGGGCAGCTCCACCCGGCCACACGAGGTGGTGATCCTGACCCCTGTGAGAGGAAGCTGAGCCCTTTCTCACCAGGTGTTCCCGCGACCTTCTATAGCCAGCCCAGGCCGTTGCAATGGATTCTGAAATCTCTCACCAGTTTGACTTAGAAATGTCAAGTCGGGCAGGTGTGGGGGCACAGTGGGCTAAGCCATTGCTTGGAAGGCCCTTGTCCCGTGTTACAGGGCCTGGGTTTGGGTCCATGCTCTGCTTCCGCTTCAGCTTCCTGCTGATGGCCACCTGGGAAGGCCGCAATGATGGCCCCAGTGCTGTGTCCCTCCCACCCCGGTGGGAGGCCAGAATAGAGCTCCTGGCTCCTGGCTTTAGCATTTGGTGATTGCAGGCATTTGGGGAGTGAACTGGCAGATGGAAGGTCCGTGTCCCTCTCTGCCTCACAAATGCGTACACGTAAGGAAGCTTTATAGAAGCGCACTATAACCATAAAACAGACATCAAACCCTAAATCCAACTGGAAGTGGATGTCTTTTGATATCCTTTGGTAAAAGGTGGATTAATACCCCCACTGCATGCGTACACTGGGATGTGTCTGTCCTGCCGTCTGCCGGGAGACGTGCGGGTTGTTGTCATGGGCATGGAGGCGCTGCTCTCTCTGCGATCCTGATTTCGGTTCTTCTGGATAAATCGGCAGGAGTAGGATAGCCAGGTCGCAGGGTGGTTCCATTTTTAATGTCTTGAGGATGCTGCATGCTCCTCTTCCCCAGCAGATAAACCATTGCCTGTTCCCGCCAGCAGTGTGACCATTGCCCGTTCCCGCCAGCAGTGTGACCATTGCCCGTTCCTGCCAGCAGTGTGACCATTGCCCGTTCCCGCCAGCAGTGTGACCATTGCCCATTCCCGCCAGCAGTGTGACCATTGCCCGTTCCCGCCAGCAGTGTGACCATTGCCCGTTCCCGCCAGCAGTGTGACCATTGCCCATTCCTGCCAGCAGTGTGACCATTGCCTGTTCCCGCCAGCGGTGTGACCATTGCCCGTTCCCGCCAGCAGTGTGCAGGGTCCCAGGGTCTCTGCATCCTCACGGGTGCTTGTGAGGCCGGGTGGTACCAGCACAGCAGGTTGAGGCCATCTCCCATTGCTGGTTATTTTTGCATTTCCCTGATGACTGGAAACCCTGAGCATTTTTCATGTACCTGCTGGCCATGTGTCTGTTGTCTTTGGAGAAATGTCTATCGAGTCTATAGCCCATTTTTTAAAATGTGACTTGTAAGAAGAATGATGGATTTGAAGGAGAGAGAGAAAGAGGGATCTTCCATCCACTGCTTTACCCCCTAAATGCCTACAACAGCCAGAGCTGGGCCAGGCCAAAGCCAACAACCAGGAACTCAACCTGGGTCTCCCATGTGAGTAACAGGGACACAGAACGTGAGCCGTCGTGTGGTGCTGGATGGAGAGAGAGCAGAGTGGATTTGAACCCAAGCACTGTGACGTGGAGCGCGGGCATTCCAGGCAGCACCTTAACCTCTGCTCCAAACATCCACTGCTTGAGCACCTTTTAAAATCAGGGCATTTGTTGTTGGGGTTTGTTTTTTATATTTGTTTTTGCTACTCAGCTGCAAGAGTTATTTACGTAGTTTGGAAAGTAACCACTTATGCAAGAGTACTCCAAAATATTTATGGAAAATAGAATTGAAAGATGTTTATTTTGGTGAAAACATTGCCCCAAAAATATATCTTTCATAAAACTTATTTTCCATAAACTTTTTTGCGTCCCTTTGTATTATGCTGTATGAAACAAGCCTGTCACAGAAGGAAAGATGCTGCAAGATTCCACTAACATGAAGCAGCTAAGCTAGTCCAGTCCAGACGGGCAGTTGCGAGGGGCTGAAGGGAGGGAAACATGGAAGTTGCTGCTCAGTGGACCGTGAATTTCAGCCAAGCAGGACGAGCAGGTTCTGGAGATCTGCTGTAAGACACTGTGAGTGTGGCTCACAGCAGAGACACTGTAGCTACAGCCAACAGCAGACACCTGCCTAACAACACTCATGATCACAGTAGGGACACCATAGCTACAGCCAAGAACAGACACCTGCTGTACCACACTCATCACAGTGGAAACACTGTAGCTGTAGCCTACAGCAGATACGTGCTATACCACACTCATGATCACAGCAGAGACACTGTAGCTACAGCCAACAGCAGACACCTGCTTAACAACACTCATGATCACAGGGGAGACACTGTAGCTACAGCCAAGAACAGACACCTGCTGTACCACACTCATCACAGTGGAAACACTGTAGCTGTAGCCTACAGCAGATACGTGCTATACCACACTCATGATCACAGCAGAGACATTGTAGCTACAGCCAACAGCAGACACCTGCTTAACAACACTCATGATCACAGGGGAGACACTGTAGCTACAGCCAAGAACAGACACCTGCTGTACCACACTCATCACAGTGGAAACACTGTAGCTGTAGCCTACAGCAGATACGTGCTATACCACACTCATGATCACAGCAGAGACATTGTAGCTACAGCCAACAGCAGACACCTGCTTAACAACACTCATGATCACAGGGGAGACACTGTAGCTACAGCCAAGAACAGACACCTGCTGTACCACACTCATCACAGTGGAAACACTGTAGCTGTAGCCTACAGCAGATACGTGCTATACCACACTCATGATCACAGCAGAGACACTGTAGCTACAGCCAACAGCAGACACCTGCTTAACAACACTCATGATTACAGGGGAGACACTGTAGCTACAGCCAACAGCAGATACCAGCGTACAACACTAACTTTTGCTAACAGTGGGATGTGCTGTATAACACTGTAACTAGAAGTGATAGTACTGTGTTGTATGCCTAAAATTTTAAGAGCATAGTTCTCATATTAAGTGTTCTTGTCACAGTAAAATACAAAAAAAGATAAAGGACCTCAAAAAGAAATAATTCATACTGAGAATAAAAACAGAAAGAATGTTGTGCAGGAAGGAGGATTTGAAAACCTTTTTTAATTATAACAGAATGTTTTAAAAAGCTGACTGGAAGTTGCTTTCTTATGTAAATATGTGTAAATAAATATTTTTTTCTTGCCAACCAAAAAAAGAGACAGAAATGAGGGGTGGCCGGGAAGCTGAGTAATTGCATTGAAAACCAGGACTGACTGTGTTCAGCAAAGACACTGTTGGAAATCTGTCTCAGCTGTTCTCCTGGGCCAGAGTAAATGATGATTTCCTGGCTCTTCCTTTACCCTGAGTGGAAGGGTGGCCGACATCCAGGCAGGAGGATGGGAGAGCCGGAGGCAGTTCCCTGTGCCCCCAGCAATGTGCTCCTGCACTCAGCTGGCTCACGTGGCCTGGGTGTGGGTTCTCCAGGTTGGGGGGTGCTTTCTTCAGGACTGGAAGGATACTCCATTTGACTCACATTTCCTGAGTACTTGCTGTGTGCCAGGTACTGATAGAGAAGCCATCCTGGGGGATTCAGGCCTGTCGGCAGAGGCTGTGCAGACCAGGGAGGGGTCTTTACTTATTGGAAAACAGGTTGATTTATTCAAAAAGCAAAGCAGTGAAGAGAGAGGGGAGAAACAGATCTTCCATCTGCTGGTTCACTCCCCAAATGGTTGCAACAGTTGGGGCTGTGTTAAGCTGAAGCCAGGAGCCTGGGGCTCCACCTAGGTCTCCCACGTGGAGACAGGGGCACAAGCACTTGGGCCCTGGTCCGCTGCTTTCCCGGGTGCATTAGCCGGGAGCCGGATCAGAAGCTGAGAAGCTGGGTCTTGAACCAGCCCATTGATATGGGACATGGATGTCACAAACAGAGGCTAACCCTGTGCGGCACCATGCTGGCCCCATGTCATGTGTTAGTGTAAGCTATGAAGTTAGTTTTTTCACGAAGTTTATGTTTTGGGTTAAGCCTTGCCTTTGAGGGCGAATGTCCCTTGTCACACTCCACCTTCTTCACACAGAACACACCTGTGATAGGAGTTTGAACTGAGTTTCATGTGTGTGTGTGTGTGTCTGTCTGTCTGTCTATATAGGGACCCTCTGGGAGCAGATTTTTATGACTCGTCCCTCATCTTTTACAGGCCGTCTTGCCCAGATGCACTTTGTCAGCAGTCTGTTTTAGCTATTAGCTAAAATCGTTTTCTTGAAAACAACCCCTTTGCTCTTTATCGGTTAACCCAGCAGGTATCCACGTGCATGGATTACAGGACCCCTGGCACTGGTAGGCTGAAGGGTAAATACAGCTGGCCCTCAGCAAGCGGGCCCTTGGCAGGCGAGGGGACCCTGCTGGGCCCTCCCCCGAGTGCATTCGTGCCACCCGGTGTCAGCTTAGCCCAGGGGAGCTCTTCCCACAAGGTAGGCAGGTGGAAGACAGCGGGGACCAGTAAGTGGCCAACAGGCCCATCTTGGGGTGGCGTCAGCACCAAGCACTAGGCAGGGAGTTGGTGGAAGATGGCCAGAGACCTGTGAGGAGGAACGGGAGGGCTTGGCTCTGGCACCGCACCTGCAGCGCCTTCAGTGGTGAGCTGCGTCTGGCTTCTCATCGCCCGGCCTGCGATGCTGTCCCGTGCACCCCTCTGTCTTCTGCACTGGTACCCGGTGCATGGGAAACAGCTGAAAAACTTTTGGAATGAATGAATGAGTGAGTGAGTGAATGAGCCTGCTTCTCCTCCAGCCCCGGGGATCATTGACAAAGAACAGGAGTCCTTATGCACACTGGGACTCTGTCCTGGACTCAGCACCCAGCAGTGGCGTGAGCTGCACGGCGCTCAGCCACCTGAGCCTGGACGGCAGCCTGGTGCCTCTCAGGGACAGTGGGGCAGGGGAGGTGGCAGGTGCAGTGATGAAGACCAAAAAGCCACCACTTTGCGTGACTGAAGAAACGACCTCCATCACGTTCTTTTTTTTTTTTTTTCCAAGATTTATTTATTTATTTGAAAGAGTTATAGAGAAAGAGAAATTTTCATCTACTGGTTCACTCCCCACTGCAGTGGTCAACGCTGGGCCAGGCTGAAGCCAGGAGCTGCTTCTGGGTCTCCATGTGGGCGGCAGGGGCCCAAACACTTGGGCCATCTTCTGCTGCTCTTCCCAAGTGCATTAGCAGGGAGCTGGGTGGGAAGTGGAGCGGCCAGGACAGGAACCGGCACCCATATGGAATGCCGGCACAGCGGTTGGCGGTTTAAGCTGCTACACCACAGCACTGGCCCCTCCGGATTCTGTAAGTCCTGGTCTTGGACAGTCCCCCCACCCCACCCCACCCCCGGCCCTTAGCACAGTTTCTTCCCCGTAAGGAGCATTGCGTGTTAGGAAGCAAACGGAAGCACCAGCCTCCAGTGGAATGAGTGTAAGGTCCCAGCTGTTTGCTGAATGGACCTGAGCCAAACCTTGGGCCTCCGTCTGCCCCAAGAGGACAAGCGCCAATCCCACTCGCCTTTGGTGTCGAAGGCCTGAACTCCGGGACCTGTGACCTTGAACTTGTGGCTGAAGCGCACCTGTTTTCTCCTCCCAACAGCTTGGGCATGAACCATGACGACGAGCACACGTCCTGCGCCGGCCGCTCCCACGTCATGTCTGGGGAGTGGGTGAAAGGCCGCAACCCCAGCGACCTCTCCTGGTCTCCCTGCAGTCGCGAGGACCTGGAAAACTTCCTCAGGTAAGTCCTGAGTCATGTGGTGCAGCCAGCACTGCAGGGGTCACCGCCCGAGAAGTCAGGCGACTCCGGCCAAGTGTGAGAGGGAGAGCGGAGGCTCCTGTCCAGTTCTCAGCTGGCCCTGAAGAGGCCGTGGGTGCCACCACCGCCCCGGGCCTGGCGTCTCCTTGGGCTCCCCTTCCGTCTAAATGATTGATCACAGTCCGCCCTGTGGTGCTGTCTCGGGAAGAACCCGGGTTCGTTTCTCTGCAGCCTACATCCGGGAGCACACGCCGCCCCAGAGGCGCCCCAGGCTGCCCTGCAGCCGAGCTCTGGTGGAGGGGTGCCCCAGAAGGTGTCCATGCCATTCTGTCCACAGGCTTCCGTGGAGTTGACTGTCGGTTTCAGACCCTTGTCGGGGTCTGTCCCCACGGGCCACCCGAGTCCCTTAGTGTCAGCCTCAGAGTTAGTGGCCAACAGGCTCAGGAGTGAACGCGCTCGTCAGTTCTCGTGCTTCTGCCCCCCACCGGGTGTCTGGGAGCCCGGAGTCCTGCTCGGACGCTGTCAGCTCTTGGTATTGTTTCACTTTGCACGGGAGGTCAGCCCGACAACATGGGTGCTTCCTCTGCTCACGTCCGAGCGCCTGGGTCCTTTTCCCATACATGATTCAGAGGCGCGTGCTGCTCCAGGACTGGCAAGTCGGCACAAAATCCCGACTGGTACGCACGCGAGTCGGCTTGTCCCTTGGCTGTTTCAGATCCAAAGTCAGCGCCTGTCTGCTGGTCACGGACCCGAGGAGCCAGCACGCTGTGCGCCTGCCCCACAAGCTGCCCGGCATGCACTACAGCGCCAATGAGCAGTGCCAGATCCTGTTCGGCACCAACGCCACCTTCTGCAGGAACATGGAGGTGAGCAGCCCCGGGAGGGCTTGGGAGAGGGCCTGGGCCTGGCTGGGCCTCCGCGGGCCTGGCTGGGCCTCCGCGGGCCTGGCTGGGCCTCCGCGGGCCTGACTGAGCCTCCGCGGGCCTGGCTGGGCCTCCGCGGGCCTGGCTGAGCCTCCGCGGGCCTGACTGGGCCTCCGCGGGCCTGGCTGGGCCTCCGCGGGCCTGACTGGGCCTCCGCGGGCCTGGCTGGGCCTCCGCGGGCCTGGCTGCGCCTCCGCGGGCCTGGCTGGGCCTCCGCGGGCCTGGCTGGGCCTCCGCGGGCCTGGCTGGGCCTCCGCGGGCCTGGCTGGGCCTCCGCGGGCCTGACTGAGCCTCCGCGGGCCTGGCTGGGCCTCCGCGGGCCTGGCTGAGCCTCCGCGGGCCTGACTGGGCCTCCGCGGGCCTGGCTGGGCCTCCGCGGGCCTGACTGGGCCTCCGCGGGCCTGGCTGGGCCTCCGCGGGCCTGACTGAGCCTCCGCGGGCCTGGCTGGGCCTCCGCGGGCCTGGCTGGGCCTCCGCGGGCCTGGCTGGGCCTCCGCGGGCCTGACTGAGCCTCCGCGGGCCTGGCTGGGCCTCCGCGGGCCTGGCTTCGGCAGGAGGCAGTGGCATTCACACGCAGCACCTGCACAAATGCACACGCCCACGCACGTGTGCACACACAGGCGTTCACATGCACAGACACACAGATGGCCACACATGCATGCGTACCTGTGTGTCTGTGTGTGTGTGTGTGCAGTCGCACCCATGGGCAGGGGACATCTCCATGGAGGTGATGCTGTGTCACGTGCCCAGCAGGGAGCCCTCCCCGCGGGGCAGGACTGATGGCGTGGAGCTGGGCAGGCTCTTCCATGCCAGCGAGGGTCATTTTCCCCTCCAGGAACCGGGAGACTGGGGAGTAGGGACAGGGGGAGATGCACGTATGGGGGCTCCCCACTGCCCAGGCTGGACCCTGCCCGCCCTGTGCCGTGAAGCCCTGCCTGCAGCCCCCAGACCAGCGGCTTTTAACTCCATTTTAACAGGTGTAAAAACAGAGGTTCAAAGAGACTAAGTAGCAGGCCAGGATTCCCATGGGCTGGGCGGTGGACCCCATGCGTCTGTTACTGAGGGAAGGGAAGAAGGGCGCCCCCCCGCCCCATGTTGTGTGAACTTTCGTTAGCATCCCTTCGGTTCAA
The DNA here is from genome assembly GCF_051225735.1 of Oryctolagus cuniculus. NCBI lineage: Eukaryota > Metazoa > Chordata > Mammalia > Lagomorpha > Leporidae > Oryctolagus > Oryctolagus cuniculus. Next base: position 9,618,180 of record NC_142878.1, on the reverse strand, counting down.
GGTCAGCTGCTTCCTGGAAGCCCCAGCCCAGATCTGTGTCTGGTGACATCGCGCGCTTGTGAGTGACCATGAGGCTGGGCATCTGCCCCCAGCTCCCAGGAACTGCGGCTGCTTTCCCGGGCTCCTTGGGAGTTTACCAGTAATGAAACGCCGTCCTTGGCAGCGTCCTGCCCTGAGCTAGCTGGTGATCAGGTTAGGGGAGAGACATGGCAGTCACTGCGACGGCCCCCAGGACAGCTGGCTGATGGTGGTGACCCCACGTGCAAGGCTCGCGTCACTTCCCTTGGACCTAGAGCCTGATGGGGTGAATGTGTCACTCCCAGCTCTTCCCCTACCCTGGGGATGGGGGAGGCGGAGCATCAGACGCCTGCCTGGGCCCCCTTGAGAGCCGAGGAGCTGCGGCCTCTGCCTCCTGGGACAGATGCTCTGCCTCCAGTAGGGTCCAGACAGTGCCACCCTGCAGGGCTCCAGGGCTTGCGTTTCGCAGGGGTGCGCCTTGGCCCCTTCCTGGGTCAGTGTTTCCGCGGAGGATGGGCGTGGCCAGTGCGGCTCTCTGCTCTATGGCATCATCTCCCGACGCTGGGATCTGCTGCCCCAGCCTGCTCTTCGGGCCCCTGCCCTCCCTCTGTTTCTGCCCTGCTGGCCTCCAGGGTCTTCCTGGAGCCCGCCTGGCCACTCCCAGCAGGGACGCGCACTGGCGTCTGCTGGCTCTGTGGTCACTTCTCCATGTGATGGCCTCCCTCACGTGTGTTGAGTTCTGTTTCCTCAGGGGGGCCTGCCTGGGCCACTGTGTTGAAGATGACCACCCGCCCTCCACCCCTGCAGCACCCGGGTCTCCAGCCTTCGGGCACGTGGCACCTTGCAGCATCTCTGGCATTTGCGTGTTGCTATGATCCTGGGCGTGATGATCTCCCCTCCTCGGTTACAAACCTCTGGGGGAAGCCGTCTCTGCTGCTCTCAGGGTTCCCCAGTGCAGCGAGCAGTGCCTGGCCTGCTGTGGGTGCTGAACATGGTTGTCGTCATGGGACCCGGCCATGACCCCACAGCCAACTCTTGGGTCCTTCTTATTGGCTTCACACTCCCACAGAGGAACCTGTGGACAAGCTCAGAGTGGAGAAAACGCTGGAGACCTTCCTGGGTAATGCACGGGGGAATTTCAGAATGTTTGTGGGAAATGAACAGATAGGTTTATTTTGAATTTTTTGCAACCTGTGCATAGCTTTTTCATCATATGCCTTTCCATGAACTTAGGAAAAACTACACATGGATTTAAAAAGTTTTTGCACAGAAGTGAACTTATCTGCTAATTCCATTTTTCCTCCGGCATTTTGAGGCAGCCCCGCGCCACTCCCCAAGGCTCACTCCACGGTTCTGCATCCGGCTCCCCAGAATGACGGTAGGACTTGGTCACACGTCCTGCAGGGGCCATGCCAACGGCTCCTGTGGCTCCTTCTGTTCTAGGCAGTGCCGTGAAGGCCCAGGGCTGCTGCCCGGTGGTCGCTTCTCGTTCTCTCAGCCTTGATGTCCTTGGTAAGCTCCCGGGGAGTTGCCCCGTGTCAAGTGCTGACGCCTAGGACCCGTCGCCTGCCCAGGTCACTCTCATTCCCGTCTGTGACGGGGGCGAAAGTATCTGCGCTTCCCCAAGGTCAGCAGTGCTTAGCCTCGGCGCCTGCCACTGTGGTGTTCGGCTGCAGCTGAACCTCGGCGTCGTCTGCAGCCAGAGACTCCCAGCGCTGATCAGAGCGCTCTCTCCCCTGAGTGCCGTCCCTGATCTTTCCAGCCGTGGTCCTCGCTCTCACTCTTGACGGTTGCGGTGGGATCCTGTGATGAAGGGGCGTGGTCCTCAGTGGCGTTTACGCCTGGGCCCAATTTCGGCTTTCAGGTCAATGAGATCATGGGCTTCGGATTTACCCTCCTGTCGGAAGCAACCAAAAAGCAGTGAAATACATGAAGTGGGGATTTTGCAGGACCCTGTCCAGCAAGCTGCGTGGTTCTGCAGAGGCGGAGAGGGGGCAGGTGAGCCCACGGCTGTGTGGGCCTTGGGGAGCACCACAGAGAGGCAGTGGGCTTCTTTAGATAAGGCGACAGAGCTGGTCATCCAGGGAAACTGAGGCAGGCAGGGCTCACAGGGAACAGCACCATGGAAGAAAGAGCTGCACAGAGATCTGCAGAGGGTCCCCCGCGAAGATCCAACCTCGCGGTCACCTAGGAGTGAGCGAAGTGCCTGCAGCAGGGGAGGAATCGCCTGGAAGGGTCAGAGGACAGCCCCACGGAGCTGGCGTGGCACCAGTGGGGTTCACAGGGCTTGGCTTCTCTGCACCCAGTGCTGGTCAGGTCCCAGCTAACCAAGCCTGAGAGCAAGGTCTGCGAGGATCAGAGTGCTGCCGGGGACTCACCACGGTCCTGGGACAAAGCTGCGAAGTGTGTGCGGACGCAGACGACTGCTCAGCACTCGGCAGGCCTAGAACACACACGTCTGGCTCCAGGTCTCCCAAAGCCCCAAGAGAGAATTAGTGCTGAGGACATTCAGAGAGTAGTTATAGCCACGTGCCAGGTTCGAGAGGGTAGCGGAAGAAGAGATCATGCAGACAGTGACACAAAGATAGGGGTGTGTGTGTGTGTGTGTGTGTGTGTGTGTGTGTGTGTGTCTCCATCTCCGTACAGAACTCCCAGGAAGGAAAACGGCAGTTTCTTGCATGAAAGATACCCTAGATAGGACTGATGCCAAACCTGACATCGCAGCAGAGAAGGCTTATGAAGGCAAAGAGAAAGCTATCCAAGGTGACATATGGAGAGAGCGAAGAACGAACGAGCAGTACAGAATTAGTGATCTGGGGGCTGACCGGGGGGGGGGGGGGTTGGAAAAATACTTGAAAAAAGGACTGAGAAATTTCTGCATTCGGTGGAAACTGTGAGACCACAGATCCAAGAACTCTCATCAGCCCCCGTGAGGAAACGCAGGCCAACGCTCATCATCACCATGACGGCACGGTTGCAAGCAGCTCTGGGGAGAAAGCCTGAACAGGGAGCAAGAAGACGGGTTGTTAGAGACAGAGCGGACTTCTCGCTGGAAGCAGTACAGGGCAAGGCCATTTAAGGCGCGGAGGGAAGAAAAGGCGACCAGGCTACAGCTGTTCACCCAGCAGGAATATGGCTCAAAGGTAAGTGTGGGGGCCAAGGGTGGGCCTGGCGCTTCAGCTGCCTGTGTCCACCACAGCCTGCCTGGCCTTGATGCTGGCGGCAGCTCCTGACCCCACCTTCCTGCCAGCCTGGACCCCGGGGCAGTGGCGGCTCAAGTGATTGGGCTCCTGCCACCCACAGGGGAGAAGTTCCGGGCTCCCAGCCTCAGCTCAGCCCCAGCCGTGGTGTGCAGTTGGAGGTTAACCCACAGATGGGTGCTCGCTGCTTTCTGTCTTTCTCTGTGCCTCTCTGATAAAGAAATGAAACATTTGAAAGTAAATGCATAAGAATTTGGTTTTTCTGTTGTGCCAAAGCTGAAAAAATTGGTTTCCAGCAGGCCTATACCATATTGTTACCAAGAAAGTCTTCGGCAGGAGACTGGTGTGGGTGGAAACGTGGATCTGCACAAAGGATGAGGAGTCCTGGACTGGTGCCTACCTGCGTAAACAGACCTACCTTGAGCTCTCTCTACATGTCTCTCTTAGAAATATTTATCTCTTTGAAAGAGTGACCGAGAGAGAGAGGGAGAGGGAGAAAGGTGGTGCTTCCATCTGCTGACTCACTCGCCAGGCAGCTGCCATAGCCTGGGGCCCAGAACTCCATCACAGTGGGTGGCAGGCGTCCGAGGATGAGGACCGTCGTCCTCTGCCTTCGCCGGTGCTTTAGCGGGAAGCAGACTCAGAAGCCGAGCAGCCGGGACAGGGACTGGTACTCTGCTCAGGGATGGCTGCGTCACAAGCAGCGGCTTCACCCACTGCACCACAAAGCGGGTCCCCTTCATGCATCTGTAAGATGGTTGGGGTCGGCACTGTGGTGTAGCAGGTAAAGCTGCCACCTGCAGTGCCAGCATCCCATATGGGCTCCAGTTCGAGTCCCAGCTGCTCCACTTCTGATCCAGCTCTCTGCTACGGCCTGGGAAAGCAGAGGAAGATGGCCCAAGTCCTTGGACCCCTGCACCCGCATGGGAGACCTGGAAGAGGCTCTTGGCTTCTGGCTTCGGATCGGCTCAGCTCTGGCCACGTGGCCAATTGCTACATTTGCTTTGGGAGCAGCCGAGGCTTCAGGTGCAGGTCACCTTGGCTTTGACCTGTATCTTCAGGTGGACAACCCCACCTGTCCCATCCCCGCCAGTCCCCACAGCGTCTCTGGGTGCCTCCTCGAGGGGATTGTGGTACAGAATTCTCAGCGATGTCCTCGGAGCCCCTCTCGGCCCCTTTCCGAGAAGCGAGCAACACATGCTGCTTGCTGGGTGCTGAGGAAGAGTGACAGCCAGCTGTGCTCGCACACGCGTGTGCTGAAGGAATGGCAGCCCACCCATCTGGAAGCGCCCCCCCCCCTCTCGAATGCTGCATTTGCATCAAGGAATTGAGGTCGCCGTCCCAGTCCCCAAGGCCTGGGCTCCTCTTGCGGGGATGGTGTGGGTGAGAACTTCTCTAGCTGGCCTCTGAGCTGGCCTCCGGCCCTGCACAGCTCTCGGGCGGCTTGGAAAAGTGCGTGCGTGTGTGTGTATGTGTGTGTGTGCGCACGTGTGTGTGCATGTACATGTATGTGTGCGCGTGTGTACACACGCCCGTGTGTATGTGCATGTGTGCACGCGTGTGTGTGTGCTCGCGCATATGGATGTGTGTGTGGTCTTTTGTCTTAAAACTTTCTGGAACCTTTAAGCCTATTATAGAACCAATACTAATGAAATAGGACATACACTTCCAAGGGAATAAACCCATGAGATGCACTGTTGGTGAGGCGTTGAACGTTCTCTTTTTCTGGGATACGGCGCATGGAAAGGGGGATAGAAGAACAAGATGGGGTTTGCTTTGAGGGCAGCACTAATCCCATGAGCAGGGCTGGGCAGTGTTGGTTCTGCTGCTGCCTCTCCGGCGGATGCCAGCATCCCATATGGGCGCCGGTTCGAGTCCTGGCTGCTCCACTTCCGTTCCAGCTCTCTGCTGTGGCCTGGGGAAAAAACAGTGGAAGATGGCCCATGTGCTTGGGCTCTTGCTACCTGCATAAGAGACCTAGAGGAAGCTCCTGGTTCCTGGCTTTGGCCTGGCCCACCCCAGCTGTTTTGGCCATCTGGGGAGAGAACCAGCAGATGGAAGACCTCCCTCTCCATCTCTCCGTCTCTCTAACTCTGACTTTCAAATAAATAAATAAATCCTTAAAAAATATAGGACGAAGAGGACCTCTTGTCCTCTGCTGGGTGACGATAGTCTCTGTGAGTTTTGAGTGTGGCCGTGTGCTGCCACGCTCTTGGCTGTTCCCACGCGTGTCACTGCTCCTGGGAGGCCCAGGTGTTTCTCTCCACATCAGGGTCGAGGCTGCCATCTCAAAGTGTCGTGTACACTCCCCTTGACATCCACATGACAGTGGCCACTGGACCCATGGCCAGATGGCGTCGTGTGGTGTGTCAATGGAGAAACGCGTGCAGGACTCTGTTACCAGTCTTGGGGGCGGGGGGGGGATTTGCAAACCTTTTCAGTCGAGTCGCTGCCTTGGTAATGGTATGCATTTTAGAAGTACTATACTCAGAGTATAGCAGAGGCCTCTGGGTAGGAATGGCCAGGCGCTGGGCGCGGGGAGTGACAGGCTGGGCCCTGCTCGCCGCGGGAGCTCTCTCTGAGCTGTTGGTCATCCAGGCGGCGGCTGCAGGCGGAGCTCCCTTCTGGCTGGACTTTCATTCTTGGCACTCACCAGCAACAGCTGTTTTAGAACCAATCCAATTAAAAACCATTTCCTCGCCCAGAGGTGTGGGGCAAACGACTTTGGGAAAATATTGCTACGTTTGCTTTGGGAGCAGCCGAGGCTGCAAATGCTAACCAGGTCGCTGCTCCCTGAAATATTCCCATACCAGGGAACCAGGGAGAAGTAACACATGGTCCATGTTCACGTTGAGGGCCCTGGGGGCCTCCGCCTCATCCCCACTGAACCCCCATGCCCTAAGGCCCAGAGCTGTCTATGGAAATATGCGCTACAAAAAAAATTTTTAAAAAATTGGCATCCATAGCTGGCATTTGTTGCAGAAGTTATTGGCAAAGAGAGCTGTCTCCTCTTTTAGCCAATGATAATGTGATGTTTTTCATTCAACAGAGCATTTCAAGAAAGTCCAAACATAGAAGTTATAAACACTAGATGGTAAATATTTATTAGAAAGGGGAATGAACTTTGTGCAATTAGCCCAGTCCGTCTTTTTTATGATTACACGTTCCTCCTGTCCCCGTCCACCGGCGTAGCAAGGTTTGAAAGCTGTTCAGACTCCGATACCCTGCCAGGTGAAACGGGGTGGCGGGGAGGGGGGCTGTGGAGGTGCCATTGGCTGAAAGGACGGGGCCGGCCTTGCTACTGGAGACCGAGCAAGACAGGGGCAGCCCCGGCAGTACTGGCTCTGACCGCTGCCTCCCGAAACCCCACCCCTTCCAACAGGAAGAGGCCTTTTTCCCGTCCTTAACGCCCACCCCGGTACCCGGATGCTCTGTTGAAGGACTCTGCAGGGACCCCCGGACCCCACCTGCTTCCTAACACTGGTTCCACTGTCCCCGTCCCCAAGCCCCAGCATGGATGCCTGCCACAGAAAGGCAGGCAGTACTTGGAGGGGGGCGCAGTGGTCCTGAGTGGCCCCGAGCGTGGCGTGCCTCCGTGCCACGACATTCCCAGGGACAGTGGTGGGCTGTGTTTCTGGGGCCCAGAAGCTGTGGGCCGGCCCTTTCAGGAGGGCCCTTGTCTAGAGCAGTCAGGCCCTAGAGGGCATCGGGAGATCTTTTCCGCCAACATTCCCTCCTTTGTTCTCCATTGAGCTCTCACTGGCCTTAGCATGAGGAAGCCGGGCTCTAGAACCAGGTGCCCCGGGTCACGTCCCGCCTCTCTCTCCAGAATGACCTACGAGGCTTCTGTCTGCCTCGGTCTGTCTGCTAGTCTGCGCAGTGGGACGGTCAGTTCTGTTTGCACTCCTGGGGTTGTTAGGAGAGTTACGTAGCGAATAAAGTGGAGCTTGCAGGATGCACTGGGCGCCCGTGGGGGCCGTCTTCCTGTCCCCTTGTTCCCAGAGCCAGTGGGCGAGGAGGGGTCCCCGCTGGCTGTGCATGTGGTCAGCAGGTCCTTCTCTGTGTCCTCCCTGTGCCATCCTCGACATTGCGCTTGGGGGCCTGTCACTCCCAGGGACTTGCTGTCTCCAGGCCATCTGCTGGTCCCCAGGCAGGCAGCCTGTCTCCCTCCTCTCCAAGGTGCCCCAGAGATCTGCACCTGGCAGCTTGGTGGGAGTGAGATCCCTGTGGCCCCAGGAGCTCTGGGTGTTGAGATTCCACCCTGATCCATGGGGTTCTTTCTGCTGGTGCCCATTGCTACTCAGCCTGGTGGGTCGTTGGAGCCACCCCCGGAGACTGGCACACTCCCACGCCCTGGTGCAGATCCCTGTCTTCAGGTCCCGGGGGCAGGGTGAGTTTCAGGAATGTGTCATTTTCTGCGTCCTTACCCCCGCCAGGCTTGGCAGCTGCTGGCCTAAATGAGCTCTGTCCCTGCCTGCCGGTGGGCCTGGCCAGGGCGGGGGCCTGGCTGGGTGTCAGACAGACAGGGCTGTGTGGTCATTGGTGGAGCTGGACGCCGGCGTGCCTGTCTCCGTCTCGGCTCAGCCTCTCTGGAAGCTGCCGGACTCTGGCAGCAGAGAGCCTGGATTTTCCAGAAGTTTACAGTAGATGCTGCCTTCTCGGAGAGCTGCGCAGGCTGCGTGTTCTCCTTGACTTCCGGTCCCCAGTGCGGCGAGAGCGCCAGGGAGCCGGGGCCCCGCCCTCACCCAGCAGCCCCCACCCCGGCCGCAGCCCCGGCCACCCTCAGGGTCGTGGCAGGAGTGACCAGGCTGGCACTCGGGGAGCCTTCCAGAAGTTGGGCTGGCACGCCGGCCCGGGGAAAGACTTCCGACCCTAGCAGCAGCTGTGGAACGTTTGCAGTGGGCACTTTTGCATGCAGCTCGTGGTGTTCTTTTTATCTGCTTTCGGGCTTGTGTGGTCAGCACGGTTTTGAGGGATTTCACGGGGCCAGTCCCTTCTCGATTGCTTTGGGGAAGAGCGTCTCCCCACAGCCTCAGCGGGCGCCCTGTGACTGTGAGAACAAAGGACAGCGGGGTGGCCTGCCCTGTCCTTGGCAGGGTCACCACGCGCCGCAGTGGCAGCGGCACGACCAGTGAGGACTCGGGGCCCTCCCTGTGTCTCCACAGCGTTCCTGTCTTGTCACAGCGCATCTTGAGGCAAAGCATACTCCATATGGCTCTGGCCCAGCCTGAAACGGAGGCAGGTGACAGGTGCTGGCCCAGGGAGCAGGCTCACTTCTTGCTGTTGGCAAGGCCCGAGTGCTTGTGCTGCATTCGAGGGCCGCGCTGGGGCCTGTGGGGCCCCCCACCCTGAAGGAGCTCATGTGGCCGCTCCTCGATCTGCTTCCGGTCTGCTCTGTGCACACTTCCCCACCGCCAAGCCTGCCGCCGGCCAGTGACCTCCACATACAGGCCTGCGGCTCCCCTCATCCGAACCCTCAAACCCCGAGGGCTCCCGAATCCAGAACTTGTGAGCATTGACATTGACTCTTAGAGATATGGGAGCACTTGGGATTTCGGATTTTCAGACGGGGGAGGGGGGGGTCCTCCACCAGGAAAGTCTGTGCGAATGTCCCCACGTCGGAGCGACTCTGGAACACAAAGCACGCAGACTACTCAACCACGGAGCGGAGCAGTGGAGGGAGCAGCGCCCAGGGGTGCCGTGAGCTTGGCCTGGCCGACGGAGAATGCAGGAAATGGGAAGGGGGCGTGGGGCCCGGCTCGGGGAGCAGAGTGACCCGAGGGTAGAGGCTGTGTTCCGGGCTCGGGGCAGGCCCTGGACTCTGCACTCAGGCCAGACACTGCCCTCCATTTCCTCATCCATGGAACAGGGCGAGTCGGACAGAGCTGGCAGGAGCAGTGACGAGATGACTCTGATGGTCCCCGAATGACGCCCCGGCGCAGTGAGCACGGGAGAGGAGCTTTCGCGTTACCCTGTGAAAGCCAGGCCTCGCTTTGCTGTGGATGCATTCATGCCGCACTTCCCCACGGGTGTGCACACGTGCTGCCTGTGACCTCACGGGTGTGCACGCGTGCTGCCTGTGACCTCACGGGGTATGCACGCGTGCTGCCTGTGGCCTCACGGGTGTGCACGCGTGCTGCCTGTGGCCTCACGGGTGTGCACGCGTGCTGCCTGTGGCCTCACGGGTGTGCACGCGTGCTGCCTGTGGCCTCACGGGTGTGCACGCGTGCTGCCTGTGGCCTCACGGGTGTGCACGCGTGCTGCCTGTGGCCTCACGGGGTATACACACGTGCTGCCTGTGGCCTCACGGGGTATACACACATGCTGCTGGCATCCCCACGGGATGTGCACATGTGCTGCCGGCCACCTCACGGGGTGTGCACACGTGCTGCCTGTGACATCACGGGTGTGCACGCATGCTGCCTGTGACCTCACGGGGTGTGCACGCGTGCTGCCTGTGACCTCACGGGTGTGCACACGTGCTGCCTGTGGCCTCACGGGTGTGCACGCGTGCTGCCTGTGGCCTCACGGGTGTGCACATGTGCTGCCGGCCACCTCACGGGGTGTGCACACGTGCTGCCTGCATCATTGTGACCGAGCTTACCCGTGGCAGGGTTTCTCCGCCTGGACTCCAGCGCCACTTTGGGCTGCCGCATCCCCCATTGGAGGAACCATCTCGTGCTCTGAGGGCCTTAGTATTCTTGGCCCCCACCCACAAGAATAACCCCCAGGGTGACACCCCCAAAAATGCACTTTGGAGGGCAAACCTCCAAATGACGTGTAGGGTAGATCCCAGGAGTGGACGCGAGGTCCTTAGGCAGACGTTAGTTTTGTGGTTTCATAGGAGGCACACGGGGAGGTCCACGCAGCGTGAGTGTGCAGCTCCGTCCATTCTCGTAGGCAGCACCCAGGTGTGAGCCGCACAGCAAGGACCCCACCTCCCCAGAGTCCCCTCGACTTCCCTGCCGCCCCATGACTGCTTCACCCTTGCACCGAGGGAGCCACCGCCTCACTTTCTGGCCCCACGGGCTCGTTGTGCCTGTCTGCACTTGACACAGTCGTGTGCGTGGGCGGCCGGGGGCAGATGCTGCCACAATGCCCCAGAGAGGTGGTCGCCTGTCACTCTCAGCCAGCCTGTCTGAGCTTTGCCAGTCTGCATTGAAGAGATGCACCTGCTGCAGGTATCATTGTATTCGTTAACTAGTTTGACATTATCCTCACAGCTCTGTGTTGATAATGGTATGTTAGGAATTTTATACATTAAGGAAATTGGAGCCTCCACTGAAATGTGAGTTTAAAATGTTCCAGTTTGTTTTTAGCTTTGCTTGTGGTATTTAATGTCTAGCAGAACGGTGTGTGTGGAGTAAGGTATGTCTCTTTAAGGCTTCTGGATTGTCTACCATGCTTAGAAAGGTCTTTCCATTCCCGGAGTATAAATGTAACTCTCACAGTTTCTCCTAGCACTCTAATGATTTCATTTTAATGGCTAAATCCTAAATGCAGCAATTACTTATTTCCGTGTCAGATGTGAAGGAGGGAACCATGCTCACTTTGTTTCTGGATGGTTCGTTGGGTGATTCCGTACCAGTTACTAAAGAATTCATATTTTCCCACACCTTTTTGAAATATACTAAATTCCTGAATGTCTTTTTTTTTTTTTAAAGAAAAGAGGTTCATTTATCCATAAGAGTTACAGAGAGAGAGAAAAGAGACACAGAGAGAGATCTTCCCTTCTGCTGGTCCACTCCCCAAGATGGCTGCAATGGCCAGAGCTTGGTCAGGCTGAAGCCAGGAGCCAGGAGCTTCCTCCAGGTCTCCCATTCAGGTGCAGGGGCCCAGGCACTTGGGCCATCTTCTGTTGCTTTCTCAGGCCATAGCAGAGAGCTGGATCAGAAACAGAGCAGCTGGGATGTGAACTGGCACCCATGTGGGATGCCGGCGCTGCAGATGGTAGCTTAACCCACTGTGCCACAGCACTGGCCTCTCTTACATGTCTTATTTGTAAATATATTCTGGATTTTCTAGCCCCACTGATCTACTCATATACATCCTGACTGTATTTCACTGTAGTGAAGATATTTTAATACACTAAGCATTTCTTTACAATTTTACTATTATTATGCCTCATTTGCTTTTCAATATGATCTTTAGAACCTACCTGTTGGCCGGCGCCACCGCTCACTAGGCTAATCCTCCGCCTTGCGGTGCCGGCACACCGGGTTCTAGTCCCGGTCAGGGCACCGGATTCTGTCCCAGTTGCCCCTCTTCCAGGCCAGCTCTCTGCTGTGGCCCGGGAGGGCAGTGGAGGATGGCCCAGGTCCTTGGGCCCTGCACCCCATGGGAGACCAGGATAAGTACCTGGCTCCTGCCATCAGATCAGCGCAGTGCTCCGGCTGCAGCGCGCCGGCCGCGGCAGCCATTGGAGGGTGAACCAACGGCAAAGGAAGACCTTTCTCTCTGTCTCTCTCTCTCTCACTGTCTACTCTGTCAAAAAAAAAAAAAAAAAAAAAAAAAAAAAAAAAAAAAAACAGAAACCTACCTGTTTATTGTTAAATTGTGCTGGCATTTTTAATTCCATTCGGTCATAGATTACCTTAGGGAAAGTACACCCTTACCCTGTGGAGTCTCCTACTGGGGAACAGAGTTCTGTTGCATCCGTTCCTACGCCCACAGGAATTCTAAATTTTCTCATATAGATCTTACAAGTTTCTTTTTATTATTACAGAATATTTTTGGCTTCAAAAAACATGTTTCTTTCTGGGAGAGACTGAGAATGACCCCACCTGCTAGTTCACTCCCAGACACCTACGACGGCCTGGGATGAACCAGGGGAACTCAGTGCAGGTTTGTCCTGCGGGTGGCAGGAGCCGAGCAGTGGAGCTGTTTCCGGAAGCCGCCGCCCAGAGCCCGGCTGCACTGTCGGGACGCAATTGCTTCCTGTTTCAGTGGGGTCACTGCTTCCGCTGTGTCTTTGAGTTGGTCGGCATTTGCCTTTATTGAGACCGTGGAAAACCGTCCCGTACGTTAATCTTACGCCCCGTTCTGTCAGAGATGGCCCACGTGTTTTAGTTAGACTACGGAGTTTGCTCGTGAGACGGCTCTATGTGCCCACCTGATCCTCTCATCTAAATTTCAGTTGCAGTCAAGGTTGTCTGTTGTCCCTTCTTGACTTTGATGCACGGTGTGCTTCTAACCTCCCCGCTGAGAGATTTTGTCCAGCTACAGACTTACCTGTTTATATGCATCTGATTTTATTAAGAATTTCAATAAGAGATTATGTGTAAACTTTATTAAATGTTTTCAGTATCCTTGCAGAGGACCAAATGAGTTCTCCCCTTTGAGTTGTTAATATGCTGAATTAGATTAGACAGTCTTCCAGTACTGAGCTGTATTCTAATTCAGAGTTCAGTTTGTTTGGCTGTAGTGTATTAGTTGGAATTATATTTGAGATCTTTGCAACAGTATTCGTAAATGAGTTTGGATGGTTTGGCATCAGTGTCATATTAATGTAGAGGATGGAGAAAATGCGCCCTTTCTTTTCATGCTCTTAAATCATTGCAGCGCATGGGTGCTCTGCTCCTTAAAGCTGAAATAGAATCCGTCTCTAATAATAAAAATGCTGCCGGGAGCCCGTGTGGACCACGGGTCCAGAAGGGCAGCTCTGAGGCAGCTTCTCTGGGTCTTCTGTGTTAATCGGTCCTGGACAGTGGGTCTGTCAACGTAGGCACGCCTGGAAAATCACTTCATCTCCAGTAGCGATGGAGCTGAGTGACGTGGTCACTGGTCATCCAACGCGTTTCCCCCAGTTTAGTTATTTTCTTCTTCTTCTTTGCTACTCGTGGTTTCTCCTCTCCGGGAATAGGTTGGCAGGTGATTATCTGGGTCACCCCCCCCTTCCAAGAAAAACAACCCTTCTGTTTTTTTTGTTTGTTTCCTAAATAACACGCATTTCCTTTTATCTCTACTAATTGACTCAGTTATTGTACATATTTATATTACTCCATTTCAAACTTCTTGAAGTGGGCAGTTTGTTTATTTTCTTCCTGGGCGTTTCAGCATTCCCTCGGGCACGTTACGCGTCAAGATGCGCCGTGTGTTCACCTTGGTTATTTCCTGCATACTCTGCGGTTTTGCTTGATTTTTCTCTTTCATACAAGAAATACTCAAAATAACATGTCTACATTTCCAGGTGGTAAGGTTATTTATTCTGTAGGTCTTCTTCTGTGAAAAAATCAATTCCTAGTTTTATGTGTCATGCTATAGCCCTCTTTGCCTGGTTATATGAAGTCTCAGAATGTTCTGAGTCCATTGAAGTTGTGTTTGTTTAGGGTGTGGAGCTTTGTTTATCATCTCTCTGCTAATGTGATCTTGGATATTCTGTGTCCTTGCATGTTGTTGTCCGTTTTATTTGACCTGGACCGAGAAAGGTGAGCTGAATTTCTCTATTAATTTTGTTGCATTTCCCCTTAAATCTCAAGTAAGCCTTGTTTCCTGGGGTTGCCCGCTAAGCTGTCTGGTGCACAGACTCTCCTGGCCGTGCGTCGCGCTGGGAGTCATGGCTTTATGCCAGCAGGAGACCTTCTGTAGCTCATCTCATGCTTTGGATTTTGGGTTCAGGCTTAGCTGACGCTGGGGTCCAGCTTCTCCTTTGCTCTCACTTTTTTTTACTATCGAAATCGCATTGTTTTGACCATTTCTTGTTATTTAGCATGTAATTGAGTTTTAGTTTCTGATCTAATCTGAAGGATTCTGTGTCTTAGTAAACAAGTTTAGCTCATTTCCTGCTGTTTTAGATTCTAGTCTGCTTGGTCCCAGTTATCATGTTTTACATTACGCTTTCTGACTTTATTGCTTCTTAATTTTTCTCCTCTTACAATATTTTCTGGATTTCTCTTCTCTCTTTTTTTCAACCTTACATTCCTTTGTCTTTAAAAGTTTTCCTTTATTTCAAAGACAGAAGCGGGGGGGCGCTCTCTTCCATCCTCTGGTTTATTCCCCAAATGCCCACAACAGCCAGACTGAGCCAGGTTGCCCAGCGGCCTGAGCTCCGTCCAGGTCTCCCATGTCGCCTGCTGCCCCCAGGGTGTGCATTAGCAGAAAGCTGGATGAGAAGTGGAGTAGGAATTCAGTCCAGGCACTGCAATATGGAGGTGGCATCCCAAGCAGCGTCGTAACTGCTGCGCCAAACACCCTCATTTCATCTTTAGAAAAAAAAGATTTTTTTATTTGAAAGTCAGAGTTACACAGAGAGAGAAGGAGAGGCAGAGGCAGAGAGAGAGAGAGAGAGAGAGAGAGAGAGAGAGAGAGAGAGAAGTCAGTCTTCCATCTGCTGGTTCACTCTCCAATTGGCTGCAACGGCCAGAGCTGCACTGATCCAGAGCCAGGAGCCAGGAGCTTCTTCCTGGTCTCCCACATGGGCACAGGGGCCCAAGCACCTGGGCCCTCTTCTACTGCTTTCCCAGGCCATAGCAGAGAGCTGGATGGGAAGTGGAGCAGCCGGAATGGGAACCAGCGCCCTGTATGGGATGCCGGCACTGCAGGCGGTGGCTTTACCCACGACGCCACAGCGCCGGCCCCCCTCATTTACTCTCCAGAAGACTTTTATCCTTGTCCCTGCAGTTACCCTGCAAACACTCGCATACATCTCATCCTCCACGTTTTCATTCTCTGGAAGCTTTGAAGATCTCCTCTTCGGTTTATTTGGAGGATGTAAGAAATGCATCTGTGTTAACTATTTCTCCTCAACAAATTGCCACGAAACCTGGTATCTGGAAATGTCACGGCGTTGTCACTGCTCAGGTTCTGTGGGCTGGGGGAGGACGTAGCTGGCTGGATCCCGTCTCAGCCTTTCACCCGGCTGCACCTGGTGCAAAACTGGAGACAGCTCTTTGCCAGCTCACCTGGTGGCGGTTGGCAGCACTCAGTTCCTTGCAGGTGGCTGCACCAGTGGCTTCCGTCTCTTGCTGGTGGTTGGCCAGAGGTTGCCCCCAGTTCCTCGTCATGTGGTTCTTTCCAGTATTGGCAACTGTTCCGTCACAGCGGGCACCAGGGAGGCAGTGGAGAGGACGCTGGAGAAAGGCAGACATCTGAGACTCTCATAGCAAGCTCACGGATTGCGTCCTGACATTTCTGCTGCATTCTTTGGACTAGGAGCAGAGAGGTGTGGCGGTGGCTGTTGGCAAAGACAAGTGTGGGAAGCAGTGGTGCATCTCGCGGTCCCCGTCCTGCATCGGGTCATCAGGGAGAGCTCCTGAGGAGCCCAGCCCCAGCCAGGAGGTGCTGGCTCGTGCTCATAGCCAAAGCCCCCAGATCTCTTGGCTCAATATCTGGCCACCTGTTCCTAAAAACAGGCCAATGGAAAAGAAGAAGTGCTGACTCAAAGAGCTTTATCAAATACCGCAGGGGAATCAGAAACCTCCCAGTTTCTGGCAGATCTAACAGCAAAGACGGTTGTAGCTGGTAAACACTTGCAAACCCTTAAAGAGAAGAGGGAAGGAGGGTGAGATGAGAGTGCCAGTGATGAAGCCGATTCCAAGCCCGGATGGAAGCGCTTTCAAATCCTGCTGGAGAGAGCACTCCTGGGTTGGCAGCACTGCTTGGAAGCGAGCAGAATCCGTCTCATTCCGGCGGCGTCTCTGTTCAGGACCCAGGTGTGCAGCGTCTGTCCTCTCTGGTCTCCGGCACTACCCCATGGATAGCAGCCTCGGGGCAAGTTTACCCAGACAGCAGCCCCAGGACGGACCTACACACTGCAGTGGGACGGGAGCAGGAACGAGGACCCCGCGCTCGGACACTGCCGGCTGCTCTGCTGCAGCCCCACGTGGGGAGACAGATGCTTTGTGCCGCTTTATATCTGCAGGTGGATTCTGAAGGCCTTCTAGTACCAGTTTCATAAACTCATAGATTTTCCATTCTTAGCTGAATACGTAGGAAGGTAGCACGTCATATGGAAATGTTTATAATTCAACAAGATTTGACAATTTGTCCAAGTGTTGTTTTCTTACTATGAAGAAATATACTTTATTTTTTTAAGATTTATTTATTTATTTGAAAGTTGGCGTTATATAAACAGAGGGATCTTCCATCCGCTGATTTTCTCCCCAAGTCGCCTCTGCGGCTGGGGCTAGGCCAGGTGGAAGCCGGGAGCCAGGTCTCCCACGTGGGTGCAGGGGCCCAAGCACGTGGGCCATCCTCTCCTGCTTTCCCAGGCACATTAGCAGGAAGCTGGATCAGAAGTGGGGCAGCTGGGACTGGAACTGGTACTTATATGGGATGTCTGTGTTGCAGACAGCTGCTTAAACAGAGCACCACAGCGCCAGCCCAGAAATACACTCTTCTATTAAAGATCTTGGAGGGAGAGAGGGAAGTATTGTTATATTCTTAGAATTGTATCCACGGGGACAAGTGTTGTGGTGTAGTGGGTTAAGCCGCCACCTGCAGCACCAACACCGCATTTGGGCACTGGTTCGAGACCCCACTGCCCACCTTCTGATCCAGCTTCCTGCCAGTGTGCCTGGGAAAGCAGGGGAGGATGGCCCAGGTCCTTGGGCCCCTGCACCCACATAGGAGATTTGATAGAACCTCCTGGCTCCTGGCTTTGGGCTGCTACAGCCTTAGCAGTTATGGCCATCTGGGGAGTGACCTGGGGCATGGAAGACCTGTCTCTCCATCTCTCAGTGTGTAACTCTGCCTTTCAAATAAATAAAATAAATCATAAAAGAACTCTATCAACCTTTTATATTTCCCTTCCTCCATTCTGCTCCGTGCTGCTGTGTGTGTAATTTCTGACGACTTGTTTTCCAGTCACCAGCCCTCTCGTCCTGGGGTGTCAGATTCCAGGGAGTTGCCGCCATTATATATTTCGTTTTCATGTGTTCCTTCTGGTTTCCTTTCCATATTTATCCAGCCGTGTTTGATAGTTCTCGCTGCTGGCTGAGCTCCGAGATCTCCTGTCTGGTGTCTGAGCGTTTTATAGGTGACCCCGTGGACTCTGATGAGCGTGCTGTCTGAACACCCTGGTAGTTTGAGCCTTTTGTCCGTTCCTCCTGCCGACTGTCACTCGCATTTCCACGAGGGATTGTGAGTTTACATTTTTTGAGCATAACCATGGAGTTCTGTGAGCCTGGTGGCAGTTGCGTCCCTTTTGGAGAATTTTTACTGTTTTACCCAAGGTCAGGGGCTGTCGCTAGCCTTTCCGGAACTGGCGGGCACCTTCGAGATTCCCTGGGCTGATGGTGTCTGGGGTAGAGCTCTGACCCTACTGCCCGCCCAGACCCACTTCCCAGCTGCAGCTCTGAGCCCAGCCCTGCCCTTGGGGAGCCCAGCGCTGCCCTTGGGGAGCCCAGCCCTGCCCTTGGGGAGCCTAGCCCTCCCCTTAGGGGAGCCCAGCCCTGCCCTTGGGGAGCCCAGCCCTGCCCTTAGGGGAGCCCAGCCCTCCCCTTAGGGGAGCCCAACCCTGCCCTTGGGGAGCCCAGCCCTGCCCTTGGGGAACCCAGCCCTGCCCCTGAGGAGCCCAGCCCTTCCCTTGGGGAGCCCAGCCCTGCCCTTGGGGAGTCCAGCCCTGCCCTTGAGGAGTCCAGCCCTGCCCTTGGGGGAGCCCAGCCCTGCCCTTGGGGAGCCAAGCCCTGCCCTTGGGGAGCCCAGCCCTGCCCTTAGGGGAACCCAGCCCTGCCCTTGGGGAGCCCAGCCCTGCCCTGGGGGAGCCCAGCCCTTCCCTTAGGGGAGTCCAGCCCTGCCCTTGGGGAGCCCAGCCCTGCCCTTGGGGGAGCCCAGCCCTGCCCCTGAGGAGCCCAGCCCTGCCCTTAGGGGAGCCCAGCCCTGCCCTTAGGGGAGCCCAGCCCTGCCCTTGGGGAGCCCAGCCCTGCCCTTGGGGGAGCCCAGCCCTGCCCTTGGGGAGTCCAGCCCTGCCCTTGGGGGAGCCCAGCCCTGCCCTTGGGGAACCCAGCCCTGCCCTTAGGGGAGCCCAGCCCTGCCCTTAGGGGAGCCCAGCCCTGCCCTTGGGGGAGCCCAGCCCTGCCCCTGAGGAGCCCAGCCCTGCCCTTAGGGGAGCCCAGCCCTGCCCTTGGGGGAGCCCAGCCCTGCCCTTGGGGAGCCCAGCCCTGCCCTTGGGGGAGCCCAGCCCTGCCCTTGGGGAACCCAGCCCTGCCCTTAGGGGAGCCCAGCCCTGCCCTTAGGGGAGCCCAGCCCTGCCCTTGGGGAGCCCAGCCCTTGTGTCATGACCTGGGGTCGGTCTGGGTTACATGTAAATACACCCATGTAGGTATTTTGTATTGGCTTCCTTGGTCACTCCCTTATTTCCAGGAACTCAGTAGTAAGGATTATGTTGTATGCCAGCACCTCGCTGTTCCGTAGTGGAAGGGCAGCCCTGCCTCCCACAGAATTCTCGTCTGCCATTGGCTGGAAGCACAAGGTACAGCCATCAGTCACCCTTCTCTGTAGGGTAGCTACCTATCCTAGCTTGGGAGGATGATGAAATAAATGTATCTCATCTCTTCCCTTCCATTCCTACTGCACAGTTTCCCTTTTTCATTAGTGCTTCTTTAAATGTTCTCATACATTGGTTATTTTATTTATCTGTTATATAGGAGTAGCTCAAAAGGATCATGGAAAATAGAATTAAAAATAAGATTATATTGGTGACACAAATGTGAAGTCCATGCATAGTATTTTTCATACATTTGTCGTAGTATTTTTCATTCCATGAACCTTTGAAGACCCCTTTTTGATTGCTCGTCTCCCAGCTGGAAAAGATAAACAAACCAATGTTAATACAGACCAGGCTCTCCCTGCTCCCACCTCTCCCACCCTCCTTCCGGCCTGTTTCTGCCCAGTCGCCCCGTGTCTGGGTCTCTGGTCTCAGTCCCTCATTGAACATCTCCAGTCATACCCTTATCAGTGCTTGCTGCTTGCCCTTTTGCTGTGAGCTCTGCAGTCACTTCGTAGTGGCTGAAGGTCACCCTCTGGTACTTCTCCCAAAAAAGGGTTCACCTATTTGTATATTCAAAAAGCTTTGTCTGTGACTTGAGCAACAGTTTGGTAGATACAGGTTGAGTAGCTCTATCCAAAAGTCTATCCAAAAGTTTTTCAGATGTTGGCTATTTGCACATGCATAGTGAAATAGGCGTGCATGAGTGGGGTAGGGGGCAGATTAGCCTAGCGGTTAAGACCCCCACCTCGGAGTGCCTGGGTTTGATTCCCAACTCTGGTTCCTGACTCCTGCTTCCCATTGATTCAGACCCTGGGAGGCAGCAGTTGGATCCCAGGCACCCACAGGAGAAACCTGGACTGTGTTCCCAGCTCCAGCTTTGGCCGTGGCCCAGCCCTGGCCATGGACAGCATTTGCAGAAGGAACCTGCAGACAGGAGCTCTTTCTGTGTGTATTTCCAAATAATTAACTTTTTAAAAATTGGAGGTGTGGGTGGAACCTGAGTCTAAACATGTGTTTGACATACATTTTACATGCGTGGCTTGGTGGCAGTTTTATGCAACATTGTTAGTGCACCTGGATCTTGATGGCAACCTGTCACACAAGGTCAGGGGCGGGATCTTCCGCTTGTGACGCTGTGTCAGCACTCAGAAGGTTTCGGGTGTTGGAGTTTAGGGGTGTGTCGTCCACCCCATGTTCTCCATTGGTAACACAGCCGGTGGCATGCCTCGGGCACCACAGCAATACTGGCGGCTGAGCTGGGGCCCCAGGCTGCTGTCCTGAAGTCTCCTCTGGTGCTCAGTGCCTTCTTCCCTTTTTCCTAACTGAGCGCAAAGGTAACCCTGTCCTGACTCCCAGCGTTACCGTCCTGCCTTGTTTTCACACGTTCTGTGAATGAAATCCTGTCATTTTCCAAACACACCACAGTGTATGAGTCGTTTCCAACTTGGGACCAACGCAGAGTCCCAGTGAACATTCTAGACGATGTCTCTGGTGATCACAAGCACACCTTTGTTTTTGGTGCATGCGTGCGTGGGAGTGGAACTGCGGGGTCCTGGAGTGGGCTGTGCAGGTTCTGAATCCATGCATTCAACCAGTATTTTTCAGGTCAAAGATAGTCACACGCACAAAAAGCTGTACCTGAACACATACAGACATTCTTACTCATCGTGACTCCCTAAGTAACACATACAGCAGCCATTCCTGTGTCACAGGTCACCCGGGGTGGTGGGCCAAGCCGTGACCTGCACTGGAGCACGAGGGAGTCACCATCTGCTGCCCCCTTGCACACGTGCGGTGTGCCTGCGGTGTTCACCCTGGCCCTGCTGGGGCCCTGCGGAGGTATTGAGTGGGGGCTGGGCTGTCGTTTCTCTTTGCCCCTTGGCTAAATAAACTGAGCACCTTTCCATATTTTTACTGCCTGTGCCTATTTAGTGTCCGCTTTGCTGAAGCCTGCCGTCTTTGGCCCATTCTTCTGCAGGGACTTTTTCTTAATTGATGTGCAGGAAATTTTAGGTAGAAATTGAGTAGCTTCTGGACACACTGTCTGGGTTGTATGCATTACGGATATCTCTCCCGTATACTGTGAATATCTTCTCATTTTCCTAGGATTTTCTTGTGATAGCAGAAGCCCTTTTTCATACAGGTCGGCCCTTTCTGTTTTCTGCTTAAGAAATCTCGGCCTGTGTGTTCTCTTGAAGATCAGAAGTTTGACGAGAAAGTGCTGTCCATTAAAAGCTTAAGAAACAGTCACACTCGCCTTCTCGCTCTGTCCCCGCAGGCGGCCGCTCTTTCTGTGGCCCCCGAGCACCCTGCCCCGCCAGCTCCCGCAGCCGCACACACGGAGTTCAGGGCCTCGGGCACTGGACAGAGCAGGTGTCTCGTGCTGCGCCTCGCCCCGCCGTGCACGACGGGAGCGGTGCCCGAGCTGTCCGCTTCTTGCACAGGTCGGCCCCGACGTCCTCAGGATGGGAGGGGCTCTTTCACAAAGCCCCCCCCCCCCCCAGCTCTGCTCTCCTTCCCTTTCCGTCTCTTCGCGCCTTCCCTGTAGACGGCACAGCCGCACACGGCTTCTATGCAGATGCTTGCGCTTGGCCGGAACAGCAGACTTCGAAACTGAGCATGGCTCCCCCTCTGCACACCGGGCTGTGACCACACCGCGGGGGCCCCTTGACCTCCCCCCTGCCCAGAGCGCACCAGGGGCTCCCCAGGCCACACCCTGCAGGCTCACGTCTGCCCCCTCCAGCTCGGGCCTCTCCGAGGGACTGGGCTTGGCATCCTGCAGTGTCCTGTGTCTTTAAGCGACACTTACCTACATCTGTTTCCCATTGCAGACCATGAGCAGGGATTTGGGTACAAGTAGTTTATCTGGGAAGCACCGTGAGGGCAGGAAGAGCAGACAGCACAGGGGCACCGCGGCGGGGGTGACTGCCACTGGCAGGGGCCACCCCACCGGGCCCCACGGAGGGTGCGTGATGGGGGTTTCAGGTCCAGCTCCTCGTGCAGCCCTCAGGGTGGCTGTGCCGTCTGCAGCGGCTCCCGTGAGAGGCCGTGGGCTGCATCTGCCTCCAGGCTGGTGATGGAGCACTTTGTCAACATCCACATTTCTTCCTGACGCAGTGGGGAGTCTGTGTTTAAATGTCCGTTCCCCTCCTGGTAGATGATTTTAACCGTGTGTCGTGGATGTCCCCCAGTTCTCCAGGTGGGAAACTAGGAGATCACACGCAGCTCTGCTGGGCCAGAAACAGGCGGCTGCCTCTGTGGCCTCCTGAGAGCCGAGCCGTCTGCCGGCCGCGGCCTCAGCTCCAGAATGCATCTGAGGATGTGGCTGTGGGGTCGCTCCTCGCTGCATTGAATGCAGGGGTCGTGTTTGCTGATGGCCTGATGGCTCTCAATGGGCAGGGGCTGATGTTCCCTGCCTGAGCCCTGCCTCTCTCTGTCTCCTTCTCAGCCGTCCATAGCTGAGGCTGGAACTGCTGAACTCAGCGCCGTGAGATGAGCCTCCCGGGAGAAAGTGCACAGAATTTTTTTTTTTTTAAGCAGATTGAGCCATTTGAACTGATGCACTTGCTTGTTGGGTGTGCACACTCATGACCCCCTCTTCCTACGTGTTTCAGCCCCAGATCTGACATGGTAGCCGGGCCACGCTTCC
Source organism: Oryctolagus cuniculus (assembly GCF_051225735.1). NCBI lineage: Eukaryota > Metazoa > Chordata > Mammalia > Lagomorpha > Leporidae > Oryctolagus > Oryctolagus cuniculus. Next base: position 9,595,886 of record NC_142878.1, on the reverse strand, counting down.
AGCCCGTCACGGTGCCCCGTGTGCACGTGGGGGTGTTCTCAGCCGTCACACTCCCTTCCCTTCTCCCACAGCACCTGATGTGCGCCGGGCTGTGGTGTCTGGTGGAAGGAGACACGTCTTGCAAGACCAAGCTGGACCCCCCGCTGGATGGCACCGAGTGCGGGGCAGACAAGGTAACCCTCGGCCCCCCGCTGCCCCAGCAGGCAGCCCCATGTCTCCTGGGCATGGGACCTCTCTCTCTCTAGACACAGTCTGAGCTCGGTGCCCTGCAGAAAGGCCACAGAGCCCACCCTGGGCACAGGGTAGGGGGCGATGACACCACCTCCCCCCTTATTTCTGATAGGATACAAGAATCGTTTGTTTAATGTTTTGTTAGAGGAACTCCTTTTGTCATGCGAGTGATGGACCTCCAGTGAGAGGTGTCTGTCAGTACACCTGCCTTATGCAGAGGCTACCATGATCATTTGCCAAGTGTTACCCAGTCCCAGGCGGGTGTCGGGAGCGTGCTGGAGTGAGAGCAGAGGTGTTTGGGGCCAGCAGCCGCACAGCCCTCTCCGTTGTCTTGTGAGGGTGGAGGGAGAGCAGAGGAGGTGGCATTTCCCTCGGATGCCGTGAGTGGGCAAGCACTGGGTCGCATCTTGCACCTCAGGTGTGTGCTACACGTTTGGGGAATTCTATGTTACAGGATAGGCTCTCTCAGATCTCCGAGGATAACCAATTTACCCCAAGCCCAGCCCCGAAATCTCTGCAGAAGCTCAGGTCTCTCCACGAGCGATGCTGGGAACACAGAGAGTCCCAAGGGAGCAGTTCCACGTGGCAGCTCAGGGCCCGATCTGGAGGCCACGCAGGGGGTGTCACAGAGTGCACAGGCACGCTTCCGTGCACGTTCTGGGAACTGCGGGCTGGGGGCTGGGGGGATTTGGGAATGGAGCGAGCAGCGCTGCTGAGCCCCCCCTCCCACCCCTCTGCTCTGTCGCAGTGGTGCCGCGCTGGGGAGTGTGTGAGCAAGACGCCCATCCCGGAGCACGTGGATGGGGACTGGAGCCCCTGGGGCGCCTGGAGCATGTGCAGCCGAACGTGTGGGACCGGAGCCCGCTTCCGGCAGAGGAAATGTGACAACCCCCCGTAAGTCCCCCACCAGGCTCCGTCTGTGCCCAGGCAAGGCCAGGTGCGTCTCCTGCCGAGCACTGGCGTGCCGGGAAAAGGCGGTGCGTTGCAGCTCTGGGGCACAGGGGCTGAGCGTCAGGTGCCACGCAGCCCCATTGGAGTGTGTTCCACCAGCTGCAGCCCGTGGGCCCTGTGGCGGCTGCCACTGTCATCCTACCCCCACCCCGAGCCTGCATCCAGAGACGGCCATGGCATCCAGGTTCACTCCAGGGAAGCCTGCAGACTCCCAGGAAAGAGAGGCCAGCCTTGAACTTGGCTGTTAGCTGAGCCAGGAGCAGCCTTGCCACTCGGAGTGCTGTGGCTTCCGGTGCCGGTGTTCGGCCACGTGGTTTTCCTGGGTCGCCCTGGACCTGTTTGACAGGAGAAAGGATTTGGGCTCTTCTCCCAGGTGGTTTCTTTCGCTGGCTACGACAGCACCTTGGAGCATCTGCCCTGGAAAACTCAGGGCGGGTGCTGTGCTCGGTCACGGACCTTCCCTGGCCACACGTCCCCGCCTTGGAGTTCCCCGCTCCTTGCCATTTCCCTCCATGGTCTCTCTTACGTCTTGGGTGTCGTCACTGGCATCACGGCAGTTTTGAGAGTGAGCAAGCTGTGAAGTCGTAACTCAGAGAAATGTCTGTTTCCACAGTTACGTCACGTTGATGGATAACAAAGCGAACGCCTCTCGTGTTTAACAGCTCCAATGCCCCGGCTCCATCCCAGATAAATCACAGCACACGCTCTGGGGTGCGGCCAGGAGTTGGATGCCTCCTGTCCCCTCCCCACTCCATGCCCCCTGATTCCAGTGGCTGGCTGAGGCTGGGGACCTCCAGGTTAAACTTAGGCCCATGGTTTAATCAGAGCCAGGAACACCATTTTTCCTGGTAGTGCTGTGAGAGTTTGTGCTGGGGCCTGCGTTGTAGCCAGCAGGTTAAGCCGCCGTCTGCGGTGCTGGCATCCCATATCAGAGCATCAGTTCGAGTCTCAGCTGTTCCACTTCTGATCCAGCTCCCTGCCAATGAGCCTGGGAAAGCAACTGGAGATGGCCTGCCAAGTGCTCGGGCCCCTGCTACTCATGTGGGAGATGCAGCTGTAGCTCCTGGGTCCTGGCTCCAGCCTGGCCCAGCCCTGACCATTGCAGCCATCTGGGGAGTGACCCAGCAGATGGAAGATCTATCTCTCTCTTTCTCTCTCTCTTTCTCCCCCCGCCTTTCTCTCCCCCTCTCCCTCTTTCTCTCCCTCTCTCTCTCATTCTCTGGTGGTGTTTGTGTGTCTGTCTTTCCCTCTCTCCATCACTCTGCCTTTCAAATAAATACATTGTCTTTTTAAAAATTTTTATTTGTTATACAAGTTTTATATATTTCGTATATATAGATTTAGGAACATGTTGGGACTTTCCACCCACAAAAATTTCCCTGTAGCAAACATCAGAGTGCCTAGATGTTAGAGTGGTTAGGATTGACTTTTCATTAGAAGCATAGATGCATAGATGACCCTGTTAGCTAAACAGTGAGAAATTAAGGTACATAATTGATATACAATTATTATTAATAATTATTAGTCATTTTATTAAGTATAATTATATAATTGCATGATGATTAACATAATTAGTAAATATTATAATTAGCCAGTATGATTCATATAATTGTGTATGATTGTGTAATGACTATAATTATTAGTAATAATTATTAATAAAATTAAAATACTGCACTGTGTTGGAGCTGGGACCACTAGAAGAGAGCTTGGGGTTTGAGCTGGTGGTGCTGAGACTGAGACCCCACTCTGTGGGTTATTGGTGCTGTGACCTCAGGAAGCTCCTCCTGTGCCTTGGGCCTCCGTTTCCCCCACTGGAGGAAGCTGACGTGGCCCAGAGGGGAGATCCGGGCTTGAAGCCCAGGGCAGACCAGTGTGACTGCAGATAACAAGTGAGAACTGCGCTTGCCTGACAGGAAAACCAGCACCATTCTCGGGACGCCTGCGAAGTCGTGGCAGCCCGTGATCCGCGCCTCTCCCGGGACTCGCAGTAATGGCAGAGCAGCGGGGCCTCTCGCCCCACTGGCCGACGCGCAGACTGACTGGCGGCTCAGAGGAGGTGGCTTTTGGGGAAGGCCTTGCCGAGGACAGGTTGAAGTTTGCAAGGGTTGTGGTTGCCGTAGGTGCCCCCCCTTTGCGGGGGGAGCTTGTGGCACATAGCGTGGGTCATCCTGAGTCAGGTGACGCCCAGTCGGCATCACAGCCGGGGCGGTCAGGCCCTAGATGTCCAGAGGATCCTGTGTTCCCAGACTGTGGACAGCATCAACAATTAGGCTGTGCGCGGGTGAGGGCATCAGACGTTGTCTGATTGAGAGAATCAGATGTCAGTGCTGGGCAATGCATTAAGCACAATTTTTATCTCTATTTGGGAGGCAGAGCAAGCTCTCATCCCCTGCTTCACTCCCCAGGTAGCCTCAGGGCCGGGGATGGGCTGGGGCCAAGGCCAGGAGCCGGGAATTCTGTCAGGTCCCCCCCATAAGTGGCAGCGATGCCACTGCCTGACAAGTCTTGGCTGCCTCCCAGGGCCTGCAGCAGCCAGAAGCTGGAATCAGAAGCCGAGCGGGGACAGAAACCCAGGTTCTCTGCTGTGGATGCGGCTGTCCTAGCAGCATGTCAGTCACCCTGGCATGGCATGTAAGGGACTCAGTGCTGTCCTGCTTCTGGGGACGACTTTGCTAGGGTGTCCGTCCACCTACTTTCCTGAGCGCTGTGGCTTCTGGCCTTGGCTGTGCCCCATCTCCCTGCCTGCCACGGGCCCTCTGGGATGAACGGCCCCACGCTGACCCACGGCCCCTGGCCTGAGCTGGCGGGGATTTCCTGTGTTCATCAGGGGCCAGTGGTCCCAGGGAGGCTGTTTGGGAAATCACACTGTTGTGAAATTCGTCAATTCCTCTTCTGGATCGGGTATGCACCCGGGGCCCACCGTGGTCTTCGGGAGCTTTATCTTGCCTTGTTTCTCTTCTTGCATCTTTCCGCAGGGGAGCAGGGCAATAGGGCTGCCACCCTCCCTCGGGGAGGAGGACAATAGGGCTGCCACCTTCCCTTGGGGAGCAGGACAACAGGGCTGCCACCCTCCCTAGGGGAGCAGGACAATAGGGCTGCCACCTTCCCTTGGGGAGCAGGGCAATAGGGCTGCCACCCTCCCTCGGGGAGGAGGGCAATAGGGCTGCCACCCTCCCTTGGGGAGCAGGACAATAGGGCTGCCACCCTCCCTTGGGGAGGAGGACAATAGGGCTGCCACCCTCCAGCAGCCGGGCTCATGGGTCTCAGGTGCTGATGGGGCTTCCTGTCGGTCTGTCGTCCAGCAGCACCCATGGGTAAGGGCGACGGGAGAAACAGCAGAGAGAGGCTGGGGTCCTCAGTCCTGCCAGCTCCTGGCCTCTGCCCCTGGGGCGCCTTGTAACACTGCACCTTCATGAACTTGACCCTGGTCCTTCTAGACTCTGTCACTATATGTGTGCACCATAGTGACCAGCAAAGACAGATACAGTTCCTGCCCTCAGGGCACGGGCCCCCCAGCCTCCCTTGGCTCTCTCCCGCATGCTTCAAACCGGGCTCTCTCTACTTGAGAATCCCCCTCGCAGCACAGGTCCACCGTCGCAGGACACCACCTAGCCCCTGTAGCCTGTACACTAAGCCTCGCAACCTGCACCATCTCCCGTGGCCCTCCTCCTCCTCCTTCCTGTCTGACCATGAGAGGAGGCAAATGCCACAGGGCCCCCATGTGCTGCTGGGTCCCTCAGGTGTTTGTGGAGTGAGTCACTGCACACAGCACCCCCATCGCACAGACAGGGCTGAAACACGGAGGAGTTAAGTGCTTTGTCCCAGGGCGCACAGGCCGGGTCTGCAGCTCAGCTCTGCAAACTGGGAGTCCTGGTGCCAGGGTTGTTGCATGCTGCAATGCCAACATCCCATGTGGGCCTCGGTTCAAGTCCCGGCTGCTCTACTTCTGATCCAGCTCCCTGCTAATCCACCTGGGAAAGCGATGGAAGATGGTCCACGTGCTTGGGACCCTGCCACCCACGTGGGAGACCCTGATGGAGTTTCTGGCTCTGTCTGGCTCAGCCCTGGTTGCTGTGGTCTTTTGAGAGTGAACCAGCACATGGAGGAGCTCTGTCCCTGTCTCTGTCTGCTCCTCTCTCTCTCTCTCTCTAACTCAGCCTTTCAAAAAAGTAAATGAATCTTAAAAAAAAAAAAAAAAGTAGAAGCCAGGATTCCAAGGTCAAGGTGTCGGCAGGGGTTTTTCCTCCCCGAAGCTCTGAACAAGAATCCATCCCACCCCTCTCTCCTGACCGCTGGTGTTTTTGGCTGTGCTTGGCTGGCAATGGCTTGAAGATGCATGACCATCTCTCCCTCCATCTTCACGTGGTCTCTGCTCTGTGTGTCTTCTAGAAGGACACTTGGTGTTGCATATAGAAACATAATCCAGGATGGTTCTCATCTCCTCACACCTGCCACGACCCCTTTTCCAAGGGAGGCTGCATTCACAGGTTTTGGGTGCACCTCGGTGTGGGGGGGAAGGGGCGCCCCTGTAGGCTGGGTGCCTCCTCTTCAGTCCTGCTGTTTGCACATTGCAGCCTCGGGCCCTTCACAGGCTGCCGTCACTCCCGGGCCATGCCTCTGCCCCTCCAGGTCTCCGTGAGTGTCCTATGTGAGAGGCCCTGTCCGTGACACCCCTCCCTCGGCACCTGTTCTGGACGTAGCAGGAATGAGGATGGTTGCTGGTACGGCTGTCTCCTTGCTCCCTTGCTTTCAGCCTGTTCTCCCCACTAAAGGCCTGGGATGGGCCGCCCTTCTCGGCCCGGCCGCTCCTCCGGCCGCAGCAGAGCAGCCACGCTGCAGACCAGGCGCCCCGATGCATGCTTGCCCAGGAGAGGCCACCTCTGCAATCCCCAGGCTCTGAAACACCCCTGTGTCTCCCCCACACCATGCTCTGAGACACCAGAGTGCCTGGAAGTGACTGGGCCCAGCAGGTGGCTCACCAGGTGGGCCTCCTTCCCTGCTGCCGTCTGCCGCCACTAAGACAGCCCAGGGGAGCCCATCGGCAGCAAGGCTGCGGCGCCCAGGCCAGGGTACCAGCCCCTCTCAGGATGCCTCCCCTTTAGCACAGAACCCAGCTCTCTGCACCCTGAGTGACAGGCACGGTGTAGATTTGCTCCGTAATGTGTACGCCCCTGCAGTCTATGCAGCCCCACTTCCTGGTCCGTGCAGCCCCACTTCCTGGTTCGTGCAGAAACAATGGGCTCTTTCTTTCCTTGTAGTTTTCAGTGAGGTCCTCGCCGTGTGTGCAGGGCTTCCTGACAGTGCGGTGCAGTCAGCGCTGTAGGGAGCTGAAGCCGCATGCGTGCTGCAGCCTGCCCTACAGAATGGCCTGATGCAATGATGTTGCAAAGCACAGCTGAGTGAGGCCTCGGAGCCAAGCTCTGGCCCGAGCCGCGTCTTCTCCCGATCTCTCTCGTCAAATCGCTGGGCCCGCTGTCTGGCGATGGCACAGGACGTGTGCATCTCACTGCAGTGTGGGCCTGGGCTTGGGACACTCCGATGGCCCTCCCCTCCCCCATCCTCTCACCTCAATAGTCCCTGCTCCTGTTCCCGTCTTCTGCAGCTGGGTTAGTCACTGTCCAAATGTGACCAAGCTCTTGCTGGTCTTGGTCTTTACAGCCTTGGGAAGTTTGTTTTAGTTTTTGTTTGCTTCTTCTTGTTTTTTTTTTTTTTTTTTAACCAGCTGACCTTGAAGCCTTGGAGACCATCTTTTTTTATTTTTAAGATTACTTAGGGGGCTGGCACTGTGGCATAGCCAGTAAAGCCACCACCTGCAGTGCTGGTGGCATCCCATATGGGTGCTGGTTTGAGTCCTGGCTGCTCCAGTTCCGATCCAGCTCCCTGCTATGACCTGGGAAAGCAGTGGAAGATGGCCCAAGTCCTTGGGCCCCTGCACCCACCCAGAAGCAGCTCCTGGCTCCTGGCTTCAGATCAGTGTGGCTGCAGCCTTTGCGGCCATCTGGGGAGTGAACCAGCAGATAGAAGACTTCTCTCTCTCTGCCTCTGCCTCTCTGAAACTCTGCCTTTCAAATAAATAAATAAATCTTTTAAAAATATTATTTATTTGAGAGATATCTTCCATCTGCTGGTTCACTCCCCAAATGGCCACATCAGTCAGGGCTGGGCCAGCTGAAGCCAGGAGCCAGGAGCTCCATCCAGGTCTCCCACGTGGGTACAGGGGCCCGAGTACTTGGGCCACTTTTACTGCTTTCCCAGGTGCACTAGCAAGAAGCTGGACTGGAAGTGGAGCAGCCATGACTCAAAGCAGCCCTTTGATGGGGGACGTGGGTGTCCTGAGTGGTGGCTTCATCCGCTGTGCCACAGCCCCGGCCCCGCCATCCGCATTTCTGAACCAGCTCCTGGGCTCAGCCTTTCCTGCCCTGACTCATTGCACGCTTGGTGGGAGTGACAGAAGACGGAAGGACAGAGCCGCCATCTCTCGGTAGAATTAGGCACCCCTTCAAATGTGTGTACCTGGGGGTGCTCTTACCCTACAAGTGCAGGGTGGGAAGGAGCGTGTGGACGGGATGCCCTAGGCTCACCCCGCAGCATTGCCTGTCGGGCACTGGCAAGGAGAGCAGCAGCTCGCCCCCAAGTCCCAGCGGGAGGACAGGGGCCACAGCTGAGGCCTGCAGGTCGTTCCTCTCCCAGTCACACCCACGTGTGTGCTCACGGTGCCGGCCACCCAGCACTCCTGTGAGTACTTCCTGACAATCCCAGGCTGCTCCACTTACACGTGGGCTGCGTGTGTTACTGGGGTACCTTTCACACGAGGCCTTACCCCAGGACTCGGCTGCCCTAAGCGTGTAGCAGCAGCCCGGCAGCTTCCCCCTGCTCGCTCATGGGAGCTCACGGAGCCTGGATGGGCTGGAACTGCTGTCTCTGCTGCGCACGCTGTGTGACTTTATCTCCCTGTAATAGGGCACAGCAGAGACCATGGCCGCTCAGTGGCGCCCCCGTCCCTTCCAGCCTGCCTCAGATCTGCACATTCACCCACTGGCAAGGAGAGGGCCCCTCTGCTGCCTGGTCCTACTCCTCTCTGCAGAGCTCTCTGCTTCTCTGCTCCACGCCTGGGTCTGCCCAGGGTGCCGCGGCTGTAGGCTGTCCTCCCCTCCGGGAGAGAGCTTGGGAAGAATCTGTCGAGGTACTGGGGTTAGGACCTCAGCGTATAGATGAGAGAGGAACAGGCATTCAGTTCACAGCACCGTGCCCGACCATATCGGCTGCAACCTTCGTCCCCTCTCAGTCCCCAGTCAAGGAACTTGGTTGCCTTGGCGAGGTCTCCTGCTGGGCTGTGTGGCTGCTCCTTCCACACTCAGCTTTGTGGCAGGGAATCTGCTCACCCTGTGCACACCTGGCACCTGGGCCCGGGTTAGGGGGAGACTGTGTGAGGCTCTCTGTCTGTCTAAAGACACCACATGGTTGTTACTCTGAACTCCACCTGCCTGGAGTTCTCGACAGGACACACAGCACAAGGTTCTCGGGGCCCATAAACCTCATAGAGGACCAGCCATTTCCTAACTGGGTCTATATCTTGGAGAACAGGACTCAGGGTCCCTCTGTGGGGCCACCAGTGTACAAAATCTCTCCAGGCCTCCCCGATCCCAGGGCCAGAGCTGTTGTACCGAGTGTGGACAGAGAAGTCGGAGGCTGAGACGTGAAGGGAGCCTTCTCCACTAAGGATGTTTTCTCCAGGACGTCTCTGCAGACCAGGAGCTGGAAAACTGTGACCCATGAAACCCATTTGCCTCACCACCTGGCTTTGTCAGTAAAACTTTATTAGCACACAGCGTGCCTATCTCTTACATATTTTCTCTGGCTGCTCCTGTGCCAAGGTGGAGGGCTTGAGTTGTGGCTCATGAAGCCAGAAACCTCCACTCCCTGACACCAAAGCCGCCTCCCGCTCCTTTATCTGTCCCCTAAAGCAGTGCTCCTGGGGTGACCCTCCCGTCTGAACATGAGAGTTGCCAGAGGAAGAGGAATGAAGTGGCTTCCTCTGTCGGACGTGTCTCCCGCCGAGAGCTGGGTGTGGTTTGAGGAAACTGCTGCGCTGTCTTCTCATATACTGACCTTCCAGGAAAAGCACAGGAGGAAGAAAACAGAACGTGGGGCCGGGGTAGTGGCGCAGTGGGTTAAGCCGCTGGTTACAATGCCGGCATCCCCTCTGGAGTGCTGGTTCTACTCCTGGATGCTCTGCTTCTGATCCAGCTCCCTGCTAATGCACCTGGGAAGGCAGCAGACGATGGCTCAAGTCTTTGGGGCCCTGCTGTCCACATGGGAAGCCCAGAGGGAGTTCGGGTCTCCCGGCTTCAGCCTGGACCAGTGGGTAGAGAACCAGCAGGTCAGATCTCTAACCCGGTCACTGGGCCTCTCAAATAAAAAAATAAACAAACAAAACCTTACTCCATCAAGATGAGCTTGCACTGTGGAGATAAAGGGAACCTTTGAGGATGCCAGGTCAGGGTCCTCCAGGGACACCCCAGGGACACCCCAGGGCTTGTGGTGGAGCTGAGCACGCCGCGCTCTGCCAACCAGCGTCCCGACCCCCACCTCAGTGCCTCTCATCTGCCTGCCTGCCCCACTCAGGGCAGGCTGGTCTCCAGAGCTGCTGAAACATCTGGCCAAGCTCCCAGCCTGGGCCTCCAGGCTGCAGCACTGACCATGCATGGCTGCACACTTGCCCTGGTCAGGGTTGCATAGCCGGGATCTAACAGGCTCTGCTCTGTCGGCAGGTGCACGGATCCTTCCGATTCATTGCATTCTAAAGTAAACGAGAGCTACTTATTCATCACCCTGGAACTCAGCAACCTCCCAGTACGCCTGGGAGCCATGGCACAGTACACGTGGGAAACCCAGGTCCCACAGCAGAGTGCCTGGGGGAGCCCCATAGAGGCACTGGTGATGGCTCAAGTATTTGAGTCCCTGTCACCCACAAGGAGGACTAGGATTGAGCTTCTCTCTCTCTCTCTCTCTCCTTTTCAAATACCATGAAATTTGAAGGTTTTTTTTTAATCATTTCAGAGAAGACCCAAAAAAGACCACACACACACATCAAAAATCTCCCTTCGGGTTTTCATTGTCAAGGTCAAGTGAAAGACGCGATCTGTGGCTCTGGCTTGCTTCCGTTTCCCAATACCCTTGACTTAATGCTCCCGGATGCACCCTGTGACGGCTCACTTGAAGGTGCCGGCAGCACATTCTGGGATGGCCGAGAGGGGGTCTGAAAGAGCAGAAGGCTTTCCAGGGAAACCTTGTCCACCTCTGCAGCTCCATCTGGCTAACGCAGATCTCCGTCTCCCTTCCAGCCCAGGGCCTGGAGGCACGCACTGCCCGGGCACCAGTGTGGAGCACGCAGTCTGCGAGAACTTGCCCTGCCCCAAGGGTCTGCCCAGCTTCCGGGACCAGCAGTGCCAGGCGCATGACCGACTGAGCAGCAGGAAGAAGGGCCTGCTGACCGCGGTGGTGGTTGACGGTAAAGGCAAACGGAGCTTCTCATGTGGTGGTCTCCCTCCCTCCTCCCAAGAACATAAAAGCCCCTAGGGAAGCCCACAGGGCACCCTCTCCCCAGGTCAGCTCTGGCCGCTCCCTGAGCCGTGGGGTTGAACTTGAACGATCAGCTCTCTGAGCTTGGCCAGGAACAGCGGAGGAGGCAGGCAGCAGGCCAGGCTCATCCTGCACTCCTCCAGCTGCAGCACAGCAGGTGCGCCAGGACCTGTCCCCCCTCATTGCCAGGTGCTGAGGGACCCAGGACAAGCTTTTGGGGACCGCGAGGCTTTCTGGGGGTGGAGCAGAGCCGTAGGGTGCTGTGTCTGCTCTCCTGCTTCCTAGCATTGATATCTTCCTGCAATGCTTTTCCCAATCCTTTCTGGCTCCGACCCCTTGACTGGGATTTTAGGGAAATCCTGGAAACAGTTTGCTGGGCAGGGAGGCGCTGATAAGCACAGATCACATTTACTTCCCAGGAGCTTCCTCCCAGGCTGAGAGGCCCTGCCCCCACTGCAGCACCCCCAGGCTGCTCTGGGACTGGTCGGACCCCAGCTGGCGGACCACGTCTCTGAGGCTCTGGGATGTCTGTTGTAAGCGAGGACAGCCCAGGGCCTAGTTCTGTGTGGCTTTTTTCCCCACCTAAACCTCGGCTCCTCTTTAGGAAACAAGCCTTCGGGTTTCGTTACTGGATGTATGGCCCCCTTTACACCATGTGTCAGGCACGCATTAGCTCTGCACACAGCATCTCGCTGCGCAGGAGACGGGAGGTGACAGGGGACCAGTCTGAGCTGACTAGAGGCAGGAGAGACGCCGACCCCGATAATAATGGAGGAATACAGACTCAGAAAATAGCTGCCTGTCTGCTGGCTCCCAACACATGGAGAAGACAGGAAGTACCACTTTGTGCGCAGAGCAGGGGAGCTCCGGAGGAAGCTGCCCAAGCAGGCCTGGCTCCCAGCCGGCCTCGGAGCAGGGGCCTTCCGGGCCAAGTCTTCGTTTCTCCCCAGTGATGAGGAGGATGCTTGCAGGCTTCCCTCTGCGGGTGCTTTGACAAGTTCAAGTGTGCATCACTGTGCGGGACGGGCCCAGGCATCGCTGCAACGGTGGCTTCCCACACACAGCTTCACCCCACAGCCTGACCTGAGAGCTCTGAGCCAACCTGCAAAGCCACGCGGACGCTGTGACAGCAATGACACCAGCCTGAGTAGCTGTGGCCTCTGTTTCAAGTATCGTCTTCCCCTCCTTTGGGGGTTGCGTCGCTGCTGCCGCTGCACACTTAGCCTCCAGCACGCGGGAGCAGCGCCACCTTCGCGCCCTGCCTTCCCAGCAGGCCAGGGGAGGAGGAGTCTGGTGCGCAGCTGCAGGCTGCCCCGTGGGGGAGCCCCTAGGCTTCCAGCCGTGGGCCGATCAAGACCCTGACTGGGGCTGGCGCCAGCACCATGGCTCACTAGGCTAATCCTCCACCTTGCGGTGCCAGCACACCGGGTTCTAGTCCCGGTCGGGGCGCCAGATTCTGTCCCGGTTGCTCCTCTTCCAGGCCAGCTCTCGGCTGTGGCCAGGGAGTGCAGTGGAGGATGGCCCAAGTGCTTGGGCCCTGCACCCCATGGGAGACCAGGAGAAGCACCTGGCTCCTGCCTTCGGATCAGCGCGGTGCGCCGGCCGCAGCAGCCACTGGAGGGTGAACCAACGACAAAAGGAAGACCTTTCTCTCTGTCTCTCTCTCTCACTGTCCACTCTGCCTGTCAAAAAAAAAAAAAAAAAGACCCTGACCAGGAGTGAGAGCGCAGCAGCCTGGTTTCGGAGCCTCAGCCGCCCCCACTCGGCGGGAGCAAGGAGAGGTCAGGCGGAGAGGAGCCGCCGCGCCTGCCGCAGGCCCACCGTGCGCACAGAGCTGCTGTTTTTCTTTCCTTGGTCGCTTGCCTCACTGTGGAATTCTCCTGCCTCATTTCATCAGTGCACAAATCCCACTTCAGTGCCTGATTTTCCACAGATTTCTCCAAGAGCAGATTAAGCCCCCGGTTTACTCACGGCGGCTTCGGGATGGCTGCGCCCTCTGGGTCCTTATCATCCTCACCGGCTGAGACTTCCCCCGACCAGGTCCTCCAGCCAGGCGGCCTCACAGCGAGACGAGCGACCAGAGGGAGCTCGCGGGGCTGGGAACGAGGCTTCTCAACCTGATTTTTTTTTTTTTTTTTTTGGCGTGTTTTTGCCGAGGAATACATAACTAGCATGCCACTGCTTTTGATCTGGGGGAGAAAACGCCTTTTGGATAAGGGCAGCTAATAGGCAACAAAGCACAAGGGATTCACAAAGTTCATGGAAATCCGGAATTTAACAATGACTGGAGTTTGGTGCAAAAATTTTTGAAGTCCATGCAAACTTTTTTTTTTTTTTTTCATTTTTTGTGCTAGGCATCGCCCGTGGGCTGCCTGCAGACCCCTAGCGTTTCGTCTTTGCAGGAGAGGCTGAGTCCAGGCTTTGCACGGGGAGCGGACCCGCCCCCCTCGCTCTCCTCGGTGTGGAACTGCTGCGATTTCTCCCACGTTTGGTCCTTGCACACTCACCGGAAGCCAGCGTTTGTTCAAGGAGCATTTTCCCATGTTGAAGACCGGGCTTCCGGGGGCGGGACTCCTGTGGCCGGGCTGTGGGCTGTGCGCGCCGCAGCCGCGCGCTGCTCGGCGCCTTGGCGAGGGTCGCCCCGGGGAAGGAAAGCGAGGTGTTTTTCTTTTTTCAAGAGTTCTTGCAGAGGTGGATTTTCCGAGGAGGGACTCGGACCGCAAGTCCAGAGCCCTCCCTGGGAGGACACAGCCTCGCCTCGGAGAGTTTCCAGGTGGAAAAGCCGCGGGCAGACACGCAGCCCCCGTCTGCCTGCCCCTGGGCAGAGACCTTCTAGAAAGTTCTGCCTGCTCCGCGCAGGGCAGCAGGCACGAGCCCACCTAGGTGCCGGGGACCCATTGAGGGCTGGACGCAGAGAGAACTAGCCCCATCCCCCAGGCCTGGGCCTCCCAGGGGACGGGACGTGGTGGTGAGGGTCTGGCACCCCCTCTTAGCCGAGCGAGCTGGCGCTGATGAGGACAGAGAGGGATGCTGCCCCGGGCCCAGCTCCATGATACATGCATAGGAGGCGGACCGCTAGCGCCCCCTGCAGGCCGGCTGTCTCCTCCTAGTTGGGTAGGGGAGCCTACATCCCTTGCGCAAATCCTCGCGGTGGCTCCGTATTCAGAGCATCTTGGAAAGTGCTGGAAAGGCGATGCCGGTGTGACAGCCGAGTACTGACACTCGCAGTGGGATCCGGGGAAGCTCCCGTGGTCAGACACAGGGGACTCCACCGGTGACCTGGGGCAGCCTCCTAGAGCGGGCTCTGACCCCTGGAGCCTCGGGTCAGCTGGCATGGCTGCCCCATGTGCTTGCCACAAATACCAGAAAACACCGCAAGGTGTCAGAGCTTTTTGCGTTTCTGAATTCCAGGCAAAGGCAGAGACATGAGTGGAATCTGTCAGCTGTGAGCAGGTGCACCTCTCTGTGCCTGAATGCCGGTGTGGATTCCCATGGAGGGACTCTGATCCGGCTAGGGTCAGGTGATCATGCCTGTCCAACCAGCTGAGGCCTGACTGCTGAGAACCAGCTGTAAGGCCGGGGAAGGGGCCCCAGCAGCTGCTCACCGTGTGTCTCCCACAGAGGCCCCAGCAGAGTTTGGGTGAGCATTTGTCTTGTCCTCTAAACTAAATGGTGCCTCTGCCTGAGTAAGACTTTGTCCTGTAGAGCAGAGAAAGCAGGAAGGCTCCTGTGTGCTGTGGGGCCCAAGGCGGTCCTCCAAGCATCCACCCAGCCCTTACAGCCATGTGGCTCTCGAGTGACTGAACCCACCTCCCCTGCCCCACCTGTGGCTTTACCTAGCCAAGCAGCAGGCTGGTGGGAAGCCAGGGCAGGCTTAGACAGGCTAGCCTCCAGGGAGCTTCACCTCAGCACCACAGCCTCGCAGGGGCCTGGGCGCACTTCTCTCCTTGGTGTGTGTGGGTGTGTGACTCTCAAAAGGATCGGGACTCCCATACCACCTGCAGTGGAGACACATTGACACTGAGCTCGAAGCTGAAAACCCATCACCCCGTGTTGTGGATCAGGGTCTTCATGCCGGAGATGCGTTCCTCACCCAAGGCAGCAGGGGGGAAATGTGCAGTGACTCTTAGAGAGCTCTGAGCACCCATCGCAACGTTTGTAGAGTCATCCTCAGTCCCCGTGGGAAACAAGGCTACACTTCACTTGTGTGTGTGGGGGGGGGTGCCCTGGACCCTGACAGGGTCTTCAGAAAAGGAGGACATGTAGAGAGAGGCCCAGCTGAGCGGAGGAAGCATCCCACCTCTGACTCTGTGCTGACCCCTGGGGTATCCAGAGCCTTGGAGGCAGTGTGCACAGGTGCGAGTCCAGTGTAGGTGGAGTTGACCGTTCCTCCTTGCCTAGGCTCATGGCCAGTACCCGTGCTTTCAAAGTGGACCCCTCTGCTCTCAAAGTCTCCACTCCTCTGATGCTCACAGCCTGGACAAACGGCAGGCTGGTTCTGACCCAGGCTGGTCCAGCTTCCCTCAAAACAGCCTCTCCTTTTCCATCCAGATTTCCTAGTTCTGCTCATGTCAGAGACCGTATTTGGAATCCAGGAGCTTCCTTGAGCCTGGTGGTTTGTTTTCACTGTGACACCATTTTGCTGCTCATTACTTTTAACCCCAACAGTTCTCGATTCAGAGCATAAGTAGTGATGCTGGGAAAGAGACCAGGCTGCAGCGAAGAGGCATAGCCATGCCCTGGCAGCCGAGGGACTCGGCACGGCCATGCGTGTTCTGTGAGCCTGTGTGCTCATCCGTAAGAAGGAATGATGACTGCACACACCTGAAATGCATAGACACTGCATAGCATGCTGCCTGCTACATAAGAGATGACTGTTACTTCTGATTTTATTGTCATCAAAGCCCATTTACTCCCAGCATTCAGCCAGCATTTTGTTCTGGTGGGGATTAAAGTCCACAGTGCCGAACCACCGCAGTCGAGGGACCCTTCCGCACAGTGAGGCATGAGAGGCAGCTGAGTGAGCGCAGTGCACACACGGGTCTGATCAGACCAGGGGCTGTGTCTCTGCATCTCCCCAGAAAACCTCAGACCCCAAAGAACACTCGTTGGTCTCTCACAGGAGCCCCTGGAAGCTGGGCTCAGTGACCATCTGCATCCCACCGTTCTCCACCAGGCGCCTCCGTGGGCCACTCCATCTAAATGGAGGGACAGCTGCCCCAGCCTGCCCTTAGGAAATGAGTCATTCTGCTCATGCCCTGTGCCTCTGATGGCTCATATCAGACTCAGCCCACAGGACTTCTCACATTCCACCTCATCCAGGGCTTGCCCTGTGCTTGCCCATGTGATACTGTTACCTTTCTTTCCTGAGCAGTGCCCACAGACCGCCTTAGGTGAGTGAGGGGCGCAAGTCATGTTTGTTGAATGAATAAACGTCAGAGGACCAGCACCCTGACCTGGGGAGCTGAAGCTCTCCCCTGTGTCCCTCAGATCAGACTTTTCCCCTCTGCAACTCCCTGGAAGAACTGAGCTGAATTCCGGAGACTCCTCTGGTGCTCTGAGATAAGCTCTCCTCGTGAGCCTAAGGACCACAGAGGCTACCCAGTCGCGACAGCCCCTGGGACTGGGTGAGATGGCACAGCTGCCCTGACAAGGACTCCCCAGCCGGGTGACCGAGTCACTCAAGTGCTGACCAGGACAGCAGACTAAAGGCTGAGGGCTGTGTGTACAAGGTGCTCATTACTAAGTCTGTCCCACCCCATACCAGCAAGGACCTGGGAGGAGAGTGCTGGGCTACATGCTACGGGGTGATGGGAGCCTTCTAGAAGGCCAAGTGCTGGGGGAGTTTGCAGACAGGGAATAGCCCAGGCCCAAGGACAAGAGCTTGGAGCACTGTGGGAGTGCAGGTGCATCAAGGGGCTGCGGGAACCAGGATGTCCACCCTCTCGCCCCCTGCCGTTCCCCTTGGGTACCTATTCCTGCTCAGTGTCTTCCAGAACCTTCATCATAGCACAGCTCTGCTGTCCAGCAGCTGGGGAGCATTAAAGCCTTTAGCAAAAGCCACTGCCGTGGGGGCACTGCGAGGTTAAGCCCCCGCCCGGAGATGGCCACAGCTCCCTCCCAGGCTCACGCTATTGGCCCATATTCAGCATACGTAGAGGTTAGCACGCAACTCTGCCTTTGTGCAGCCTCGTGTGTGTGCTGCCTTCGGGGAGAGGAAACGTTGCATCTGAGCCGAGGGTAAAGGTGACAGGGCTTGCCACACTGTCACTGACCTGAGTCTGAGGGTTTCCCCCCGTTCTCTGTATCAGGTATTCAGAGGAGCAGGTGCATAGACCTGAGAGAGCCTGCTAAGCCGCTTTATTTACCTGTGTCCACCTCTCTTCCCGTGGGCTCACGCATCACCCACATACACCTGCTGCCTGCCTGGCCCGCACACTTCTTCCTATGTCAACGTCCGCCAACCTTTCCCTCCTCAGATAAGCCGTGTGAACTCTACTGCTCGCCCCTTGGGAAGGAGTCCCCACTGCTGGTGGCCGACAGGGTCCTGGACGGCACCCCCTGCGGGCCCTACGAGACCGACCTCTGCGTGCATGGCAGCTGCCAGGTGAGGTCACCTCCGCCGAGTCTCCCGCGGGGCACTGGAGGGTGGCGCCCTTCCCCTAACAGGCTTGTGACGGACTTGGGTTGTGAGGACGTGGACTCTCTTGGGAAGGCTCCCAGCAGGGCCACACCGGCAGCTGCCAGCCCTGTCCTGGTGCCGTCTTTGGCAGTGATGGAGCCTGATGCCTGCCTGCAGGTCCACAGGGAGCTGGGCTGGTTGAAAAATCATCTCGGAACTTCCAAGGCGGCGTCAGGTGTCGCGCGAGAGCAGGTGGCACACTCTGGAGGGGCCGGAGGGCGCGTGCAGGGGCCCTGCTCCCCGCCCTTGTGGAAGCAGGCAGACTCCTCGGGTGCTCCCCAGACGAGGCGGAGGCGCACGCCACCCTGACGCGGTGTCGGCAGCTCAGTACAGCCCTGGTCGGTGCGGTTGGAGGAGGGGAGGAGGCTGCCCCTCCGCCTGAGCCGAGGGCCCCTGCAGCCTGTGGCAGGGCGGGTGACTGCGCTCCTGGTTTGTGATGCCGTGCCCCAGCTGCAGCGGTGGAGGTGAGGGCCGGGGCTCTTGGCGTCTGGAGGAGGCGGGTCAGGTGCTGCCCACTTGAAGTAGCTACAGGTGCTGCCGTATCTCTCCTGGGGACTCGGGGTGGGTGAGGGGGCCTATGTCACCCAGGCTGCATTCATGAAATCCGGTCGTGCACAGCAGGAGCTGGTCTCACGGGGTCGGAGGACGGGAAGTCCGGCAGCAAGGCCCTGGCAGATTTGGTGTCTGGGAGGGTTTTCTCCTTCCGAGGGGGGGACATGCCTTCTGGCTGTGTCTTCGTGTGGGAGGAGGATCTGGCTAGTTCTGGGGTCTGTTTGATAAGGGCACTAATCTTGCTCATGAGGGCTCCACCCTGCGACCTCATCACCCCCCAAAGACCCCACTTCCTACGGCCATCGCCTTGGCGGGAAGTGGGGTGTCAGCCTGTGAGTTTGGGGGGACGCACACATTCTGACCACAGCACCCGGGGAGCTCCGCCCTCCGTTGTGCGTGCCCGCCCGTATCAACAGTGCAGCCACGCCCCCTCAGCTGTATCCTCAGCAGATGATCCCACCTGGAGCTGTCGGAAATGGTGGGGGGCAGGACTGCTGTGCCCTGGCCTAGAAAGGACCCCTGCGTCTTCCCTCTGATTTGTGGCTTCCTTTGACCCCAGCGTGAGACTGAACAAGGCAGCCCCTGCCAAAGGCCCCAGGGGCCTCCTCGCGTCGTTCCGCACACCTTGCAGAGCCGACGCAGGTCCCTGAGGTTGCTTCTGGGAGATCTCGACAGCATTTGAGTGACTGTACCTTCCTGGGGCCCTGGGGGAGACGCTGCCATCCTCACTTCACTACGTGTGCGGACCCTGGCCCCTGAGCTGGGCATCCCTGGCCCATGGGGGCAGCAGATGTGCCCTACGCTCATTGCTGCCAGGGTGCCTAGCAGAGAGTTCCGGCCTCGGGGTTGGGAATGCGTGAAAGGCAGAGGCAGAGGAAGGGAAGCAGAAGACCCGGGTCCCCAGCCAGCTCGCGAGGCGACGCCTGCAGCTAACCGTCTGGCCCAGCAGGTTTTCTTCGCTGTCCCAGACAGGGCCGTTTCCGGGATGGCCTGGCTTTGTTATCAAACACAGGCGAGTGTGGGAGCCAAATGCTCAGAGCCGGGGTCTTGGCGAGGCAGCGGTGAGCTCCTCCTTGAAGCGTGTGAGGCACTGCCCCTAGGGCAGCAGGACCAGCGTGCTGACCTGAGGCTGTGCTGACCGTTCTTAGTAAACCTGCTCCCAAGCCAAGTTCAGGGCTGTTTCCTTCCTAAGGGACCCGCCAGCCGGGGCCAGCCTGTGTGCCAAGGTGTGGCCACGCAACAGCTTAGGCTCCTTTGCTAACGACTTCCCTCACCCTCAGAGCAGCCCCAGCCGAGTCCCCCACGACCCCCAGCCTCCCGCCAGCACCTTCTGCTGTGTTCTTACCTGGCTAAGAACCCTGGAAGTCTCTGCCCAGGGCTCTGTGCTGCTTGCTCTTAGTGATTTACGCCAGGGGATCCTCTGCCATGATGTTGGTTTTCATCTTGGCCTTCTGCGCTCGGGAAATGTCCCTGTGCCATGACAGTAAAGCCTTCCATTCTTTAGTCAGCGGAACAAAAGCACGATACTGCCCAAGACACTGCGGCAGCCTGAAGTCTGTGGCCATCCGGGCACTGCTGAACCCAAGCCTGTTCTGCACCTGGGTGTGGACTCAGTCCGTCCAGGCTGCGGAAACGTAGTGGCACAGACCACTCGCATGGCTTGTAAGCGACGGACATGGATTTCCAGCGTCGTGGAGGCTGCAGGACGCCCGAGGTGCCAGCAGGATTGGGTCTGGGAGGACCTTCCGCCAGGCTGCAGACTGCTGACTCCCCGCAGAGCTACTTCCCTCCCGGCCTCTTCTCTTAAAGGCACTAATCTCGTTCATGAGGGAGCCACCCTCAAGTGCTGTTTGCCTCCCGAAGCTCCCCCTTTGCAAGTCCCATCCCGTTGGGATTGAGGGCTACCCTGTGATCTGGGGGAGGGGCACAAGCTGTCAGTCCATAGCAGGTGCGAGGAGGATGGCCGTGGGGTCCCTGCTTCCCTTGCCTATTCCTATTCCCCAGACACCCTCCACGGGCAGCCACACCTGCCAGCTCCCAGCAGCGCCATCTGCTGGGCTGGATGCACCCTGCCCCTCCAGGCTGCCCCCAGGCCTACACCTAACAGGTGGCAGCAGGGCCTGCCGAACGCCCAGCACAGGTTTCAACACCCTGGGAAACTTGCTTTCTGAAGTAAGTCAACAGCCTCCTGCCATTTTTCCGGTAGTATTCCTCCCCCAGAGAGACTGAAGATCAGCCCTAGGCGACGCCCCGCCAGTCCCCACAAAACTCGAAATTGCTGAAGTCAGAGGCAGTGCAGCGCTGTCATGAAAATTGTGTGTCAGTAAGAGTGCAAATTAACAGTAAATATGGTATTTATGACTAGTCGCAATAATCGCCAAAATGGAACGGCAGTAGGAATGAACAGGCAAGGGAGAAATTGGTTAAAGAAAATCATAGAAATATATCTCTGGGGTGTAGAGAGCCGAAGATGCATCTAAGCACAGATGTAAGAAAGGGAGAAGTGGCCCAGGCTTTCTGTAGACAGCAGTTTGCTCATGAGCTTCTCCTTCTGTTGCCTTCAGCTGTGAAGTCTGCTGCTGGGGGATGGTAGGAGGACTTGGGGGCTGTCGGGAAGAACCCAGTGACTACCTGGAGGAGGTGGGAGATCCGAGTAGCAGGCTGGCGCAGACCCCCGCACGGGACACAGAAACGCCCCTTTCTTCCGGGTGTGCGATGACTGTGCCAGGGCACTTCGGTGAGCCACAGACTTCGTAGCATGCTGAGGTTAAACTCCTCTGCCCTCGTGAAAGTGAGAGGGAACTGGGGAAGGAGCACAAGCATTGTGTATTTTCTGCGAGTCTCTATGAATCAGAGGCCCATCATGGACAGCTTCTGTCGGCCTCCAGAAACAAAGGCCCTAAGGTACTGCGTCTCCAGTGTGAGCCTGACCCCGCAGCAGCTGATTGTGGCTGGGCCGAGCCTCCGTGCGGCTCTGCCGTCGCACAGTGCACAGATCCCGGTACGCGTGAGATCCAGACAGAGGTCCGCTCTGTCCACGGGCAGATGCTTAGTGACCCGTGCACGCCAGAGCCTGTCTGCTCCCACTGGGCGCAGGCTTACCTGGGGCTGGACACAGTGTTCATATCCTGGGCCCGGTCAGCACCAAACCCAAACACCTTCGGGGTCCATAGCTTCCTCCTGGGAGCAATGGTGTCTGATTGATCTGTGCACCCCCAAGGCGCTGGCCCCAAGGGAGCCTTTGGTTGTGTTTTGAAAAAAATCAGTGAATGCTGGGCTGAGTGGGTGGGTGGGCTCTGGGCTCAGTGGGTGGGTGGGCGCTGGGCTGAGTGAGTAGGCTCTGGGCTGAGTGGGTGGGTGCTGGGCTCAGTGGGTGGGTGGGTGCTGGGCTCGGTGGGTGGGCGCTGGGCTGAGTGGGTGGGCGCTGGGCTGAGTGAGTAGGCTCTGGGCTGAGTGGGTGGGTGGGCTCTGGGCTGAGTGAGTGGGTGGGCTCTGGGCTCAGTGGGTGGGTGGGCGCTGGGCTGAGTGAGTAGGCTCTGGGCTGAGTGGGTGGGTGCTGGGCTCAGTGGGTGGGTGGGTGCTGGGCTCGGTGGGTGGGCTCTGGGCTCAGTGGGTGGGCGCTGGGCTGAGTGAGTAGGCGCTGGGCTGAGTGGGTGGGTGGGCTCTGGGCTGAGTGAGTGGGTGCTGGGCTGAGTGAGTGGGTAGGCGCTGGGCTAAGTGAGTGTGTGGGCGCTGGGCTGAGTGAGTGTGTGGGCCAAAGCTAGGAGCCTGGAACTCAGTCCGGGTCCCCCGCATGGTGGCAGTAACCCATCACTTGAGCCTCACTGCTGCCTCCCAGGGCTGCCTTGGCCGGAAGCTGGAATAAGGAGCCAGCAGCGAGCCTCGGCACTCCAGAGTGGGAGTCCTACCCGCTAGACCAGTCCCTCCCCCCAGGACCTCTTTCTGAAAACCAAAATCTGTTACTCCCAGTTTTGCCCAGGGCGCAGCTTGATTCGAGGTCATTTTTATGCACTGACTGAGCGCACATTATGTGCTCAACACCATACCAGCCACTGTGGGGGGAACAGGAACGCAAAAAATTGCAAGACACAGTCCTTAACACGTGGAGGATCCCACACGCTCACGTGAGAATCGAACAACCGGAGGCAAGGCTGGAGCAAGAGCCCAGGAGAGATTGGTCTTAGAGCAGAAAGCCTTCAGGGTGGAGTTTGCTTAATTCCTGGCCCAAGTCTTTCCTGGGCGGTCCCACGCGCTGGGCACTGCAGTGGGGAGCAGGACAGAGAGGATGACTGTTCCCACCCATCATACGGCCGAGACCCCATCAACTGCCGGACGTGGTCATTGCAGGGACTGAGTGTGTGTGTGGGGGGGGGGGGGATGAAACGGTGCCACAAGGAGACCAAGCTGGAGACTGTGCCGGGGGACTGTGAATGTGGCAGTGTGGCAGAGAGCTCTAGGCACCTGGAAGCAGAAACAAGGCTGGTGCATTCCAGGGACGGAAGAGGATGGAGGAGCAGGCTGGCCTGGAGCATTTTATCCTGAGCATAACGGATTGAAACAGAGCAGAGCAATGGTCCTGGTTGTGGAAACTTGACCAGGAAGGCCTGGGGTTGCTCAGTGTGGACATACAGGACATACAGGAGCCTTGGCCATGCGTCATCTCATCCAGCCCCATCCTGGGAGGATGAGCCTGCAGCAGGGGGAGAGATTAATTCCTGTCCTGGGTGAAGGGATCTCAGCCAGGGAGTGACCATAAATATAGAGAAGCAGACACAGGGTTTTTGGAGCCTCAGCCACAAACTGTGTGTCGAGGAGACGGAGAGTCGACATGGCTTGTAGGTCTCGGGCCAGGTGCCAAGAGTGCGGTGGTGGTGTCCAGCTGCACAAGGAGTCAGAGGGAGCGGCCTCTGAGAAGCAGGCCTGCCGGGACTGAGGCCCTGGCAAGCTTGCTCAGCGGACACCTGGCAGCGTGAGCCTGCGGGGGTCATCCGTGTGGGAGTGGCCCAGGATGTCCAGCAGGGGAGGTGGCATTTCTAAGAAAAGTGAAGGGAAGAGAAGGACCAGGGTACACGCAGGAGCTACCGTTTTCAGGAAGTCAATGAGGTGAAGGGGCAGCAGGCAGCATCCAAAAGGGGCAGAAGAGATTGAACAAGCTTAGCCGCTCTGGCATCTGAGGGCGTGAGCTGCGGGCTGTCTGTTTCCACATTGCCACCTCCCTCTTTGCTGTGCTCTTCATGCCCAGGGGAGGCACCTAACACGCATCCAGTAACTGTGCTGGTTGAGAATAGATGGTTGGCTCTCCATATCTACCATAGGCGATTCAGTCTCCACGTCTACTGCACACAGTAGGCTGTCCATGTCTACTGCACACAGTAGGCTGTCCATGTCTACTGTACAGTTTGCCCTCCATATCTACTGTACACAGTTGGCTCTACATGTCTACTGTATACAGCCGGCTCTCCATATCTACTATAGGTGATTGAATCTCCATGTCTACTGTAGACAGCTGGCCCTCCATGTTTGTTGTATACAGTTTGCCCTCCATATCGACTGTACAGTTGGCTTTCCATATCTACTGTATACAGTAGGCTGTCCGTATCTACTGTAGACAGTTGGCTCTATATGTCTACTGTATACAGTTGACTCTCCATGTTTACTGTGTACAGTTGACTCTCCATGTCTACCATTTCCATGGCAACAGATTCAACCAAAGATCAAATATATTTTTTAATTGTGTCTATACTGAACTTGCGTGCACATTTTTTTCTTGTCATTATTCCCTACTAAGCAATACAGGAGGTCCTGAAAAGCCTTATGGAAAACGTGTGTTATGAGACAACTTTGCATGTGGGGCAGGCATAGTTTTGGCACAGCCGTTAGGCTGATGCTTGGGATCTTTGCATCACATACTGGAGTGTCTGAGTTCAACCCCTGGCTATTCCAGTTCCCGTCCAGATTCCTGCTGGTGTACACCCTGGGAGGCAGTAGATGATGGCTCACATATTGGGTCCCCGCTACCCATGTGTGAGATGTTGGTTAAGTCCCTGGCTCCTGGCATGGGCCTGGCCCAGCCTGGCTGTTGGTGGGCATTTGGAGGGTGACTCAGCAGATAGGAGATCTCGCTCTCGCTCTCTATCTTGCTGACTTTCAAATAAAATGAAATTGACTAATTAAAAGAAAAAATCTTGCATGAATTCAGAATTCTTTGCACCAAAATAAAATTATCTTCTAATTCCATTTTTCCATAAACACAGCCCTCTTATAACTTAACAGCTATCCACATAGCACTTACATTGAATTATGGGTATTATTAGTGATCTAGAAAGGATGTAAAGGATACGAGAGGGTGTTTGTAAGTTATATGTACATTCGGGAATTCATGGGGGCCCCGAAGCCGATCCCAGTGGCTGCTGGGAGACAGCCCTACACTACCAGCAGGGTGGGTGCTACACAGCAACCCATGCTGCAGAACGAGAGGGCAGAGGGGATGAGGATGGCCCGCTGGCTGCAGAACTCTGCGGGTGGAATCCAGGACCCTCGTCCCTGGAGATGGAGCCTCCTCACTTCTGGGAAGAGGCCCCACCCCGAGGTCCGTCCCGTGCCCTCCTGTAGCACCCGGGTCTGAGTGCACAGCTTTCCTACCTGCACTCTGCATGTTCCCTGGGACCAGAGAGAACTCGTTCCATGCCATCCCGTGCCTTTGCTGGATTTTGCCAGAGGGCGGTGCTGCCCCTTGGTCTCTGTGTGGCACACACCCTGATGTAGCCAGCAGAAGAGGCCCCCACACGGCAGGTGCAGGCCTGGGATGGGAAGGCTCGTGTGCACAGCTCACTGATGGTGACGGGGTTCCCTAGGCCTTGTCACCGAGTAACAGGATCCCCGGGATTACGTGTGAAGATTTCAGAGCTTGGTCGTCTTGTTCTCTTGCGATGCCAAGCTCATAAATGCAATCATTAAAGCTCCTCTCACACTCAGAGTGAATGACTCCAATTGTATTTTATGGTAGCTTCCATTTCAAAAAAATCTGCGCCCCTGCCAAAAACATCACACTTTGCCTGCTCTGACGGTAGCGAAGGAAGAAAAAGCCCCACCGGCAGCTCCACTTGGCTGTGGCCTGTGGGCCTTGGATCTGCCGCCGTTCAGACAGACATCCCCGCATGCCCGGCCTCCAGACATAAACAGCGCCTCAGGCAGCGCCAGGTGGGTTGGGCAGAGCACACAGACCTGCCAGCACCCGGGGCACTGTAGCGTTAGCATCCAGGGCCTCCCCGTGTGCGTCTCTTTTTGCACCTGACCTGAAATGCCTCCTCTGTGCAGCTGGGGAAGCTGTCTGGACCCGGCAGAATATTTAGTAAGAAGATCTGGAAGCTGATGAATCAGGAAGCCCTGACTGAGATGCGGGACCAAGAGCCAGGCGTGAAGCCAGAGACTATTAGCAAGCAAGGTTGTGGTTTAGAAGTCATAGGGAGCCAGGTTAGGGGAGCTCGAGAGCTTAGAGCACTTGGTGACGGAAGGCAAGCAGGGACAGGCACAGGTAACACGGAGGAGGCTGGTGAGGGTGTGGCCTCATGCTGTTGGCATTGGCCCTGTGGCTGTACCAGAAGCAGTCTGGGGACGGCGACAGGGCAGCTCTGTTGCCCCAGACGTGGCCCCGGGACATTTGCTGAGCGTGTACTTACAGAAGTGCTGATCTTGGCTGTTCGCATGCTTATTCCTTGTCCATCAAGCAGCCTTATAGTATCTTGCAGCCCTGGTCCAGAATACAGGTTCCCGCCACAGCTCCAGGTTCAGGGTGCTGCTTGCCCCTCGGTTGCTGTTGCGTGGTCTGCCCCGGCAGTGTCGCAACCCATTGCCAGTCACCACCTGCATCTTGTGTCACCTGCCTCTCCCTGCCTGCCATGGAATCTTCCCTGCCTGGCCCCAGATTTTCCCATTATCTGAGCACGTCGGATCCTCTATTACTCAAATGCTACCATTTCTCAGTTTTCATAAAAATCACTTTGTGAATCAACTTGCCCAACTCCCAGCATGCCATCAAGCCATGACTGAAATGTGCCCGGTTATGCCGTTGTTTTTAGACATGCATAGTAACTTTCCAGTGACTCCTTCCCAAAGGAATGCAAGGATCCAAGGATGACACTTAAGCACTGCTAAATAGGAGGAACATTCGTCTACAAGAGGTCTTCAAAAAGTTCATGGAAAACGCACATCATGAAAAACTGTGCAATGCATGGATTTCCGCATTTCTTGCACCAAAGTCCTTTCTTATCTGTTTCGTTTTTCCACAAATACTGTGAAGCCCCCTGGTGGCCCTCAGAAGAGCCCTCCCTCGTGCAGCAGTGTGCCTCGGACCAGCAGCGGCACCTGCAGCAATGCAGAGTCTCAGGCCCTCCCACTAGGTCGGAGACTCTGGGGCTGGACCCCAGCAGCTTTTCTGGGACAGCCCCGTCTGGCCCAAGGGGGCTCACGTTCAGGTTGGGGAACGGCTGCCCTGAGGAAGCCAGGTTTCTAAGTTAAGTCCACTGGGGAGATGTGGGATCCCATTCCCCTCCAGGAACCCGCTGGTCACCAGCTCTGCCCCAAGCCCTGCCGTGCAGGGAGGCAGGCCAGGGGAAGGGAGCAGTGGCAGGTCCCCAGGCATCGCTGGAAAGAACCCAGTTACATCAACCTGCTCATCTGGGACCTGATGGCCTCTCAGGTCAGCAGTACCGGTACCAATACAGCTGGGCGGTTGGCACTGGGAAAACCCAGCTCTTGTTCTGAACGCGTTCACTTTAAGGAAAGAAATGGAAGTGGTCAGTAAATACCCGAGGTTTACTGTAACTTAGGTTATCTTGCAGAACTCAGATTTCTTTTGCTTTTTCTTTTAACATGTTTGTCTGTTTGCTGATTTATTTATTTGAAAAGCAGAGGTGGAAACAGAAGGCGAGGTCTTCTGTCTACTGGTTTGCCCCCCAGATGGCCACGACAGCCAGAGCTGGGCTGGTCAGGAGCCAGGAGTTTCTTCTGAGTCTCCCACATGGGTGATGGGGGCCCAAATATGGGGCCATCCTCACTGCTCTCCTAGGCACATAAGCAGGGACCTGGATCAGAAGTAGAGCAGCCTGGACTCCAGCCTGCACCCATATGGAATTCCATTGCTGCGGGCTACAGCCTTACCTGCTATGCCATAACGCTACCCCTCATTTTTTTTTTTTTTTTTTTTTTTTGAGAAAAGTGAATTCAAAATCTTTTTCTGCGTCTGCTGAGACATGGGCTGGATTCCTGGACTCACTCAGGGTAGAGGCTGCCTTCCTTGGCTCTCAGAGCTAACTTGTTTGACAAGGTTTGTGATGTGGGGGCTTCCTTTGGACCAGGTGTCCCCAGCCCTGCCAGAATGAGCCCTGGCCTCCCCACCCCAGCCCAAAAGTCCATGTGGTCTGTGCCATGTGTTGAGGCTGTTGGTTGCTCCAGCCAGGATACAGGTGACGGCACCGCCCAGAGCGACACTGACGCGTGGACTTGAGGCAACACGATGTGCGGCCGGGGCAGCAGGCTCACTGGCGGCCCAGGTTCCCTGCCCCCGGCAGCGCAGGCGCAACAATGGGGTCTCCAGGGCGCTCTGCCGCCTTGGGCCCCGCTTCTCCATGGCAAGCGCTCAGAAACGCACTGGGTGGTTCTGTGGGTACAGAGGCTGAATTGTGTCCACTGTTTTTCTTGCTGAGTTTAAGAGAAATTAAATTCTTCTTCCCCTGGGCATCTGAAAGCGGCAGCGGCCCAGACTCCGTGCCTCCCGGGCGTCCCCTTTAAGACAGTCAGAGTCTCAAACACAGAGTAACCTCAACCCTCTGGTTCTCTAGAAAATCGGCTGTGATGGTGTCATCGGGTCTGCAGCCAAAGAGGACCGGTGTGGCGTCTGCAACGGGGACGGCAAGACCTGCCGCGTGGTCAAGGGCGACTTCAGCCACTCCCGGGGCACAGGTGAGTGCTGCCCGCGGGACAGCCAGCTCGCGTGCTGTGTGCTCCCCCCTCCTGCCCCACAGCCGAGTGCTCGGGGGTCTTCTCTGCCTTTGCTGTTTGAGGTCCAGGTGAGGAGTCCGCAGGTGACCCGGCACTTCCCTTTCGCTTCCAAAAGACAAAGGGGACGTTTTGGCAGGGGTGATGTCTTCATGTCCCTAGAAGTGACAGGTTGCCGGGGTTTGAACGGACAGGAAGTTCACTGCTGTGTAGCGGTGACCCCATGCGGCCTCTCTGTGCTGTGGTCAAGTATGACAACATCCTCTCCGAGCCAAAGCCAATGTCTTTCTCTCGGTCAAGAATGATCTTTTCCTGGAGGCGTCCGTCTGTGTGGTGGCAAAAGCTGCCCCCGGCGTTTCTCGGGCACGGCGTTCAGACGCTGCGTGCGGTCCCAGCGGAGATGTGCTTGGTGTGGGGCTCCGCCCTCGCTTGCCCAGGTGGGTGCTGAGTGGAATCGGTGGGAGAGTCGTGCAGGGAGACGTGGAAACACACCAAGTCCGTCTCTCGCTGATGCTGTATGACTGCTGATTGCTGGAAAGACACACGGCGGAACGAAACCCCCGTGGGAGTGAGAACAGATGGGGGGGGATGGAGACTGTGGAGGGGAGTGGTCCCACGGTGCGGGGCGGGGTCTTCTCCTCCGACACACCCGCACCTGCCAGGGGATGCTCAGCTGTGCAGGAGAGCTGCCCACACTTGGCGCCTTCCTGCCCAGGCCAGCCCGTTCCCTAGAGGCCTTTGGGCACTGGGTAAGGCCCCCAGCCAACAGCCCGTGGCCTTGGTTTTGACCCACTTACGCTGACCTCTTATCTGAGGGTCAGCTGAGGCACATCAAGCCGCTCAGGCTCCCCAGGCCGTGAGGCCTTTTCCATCAGACCCAGGACAACCTTCAGGGATAAACCTAAAATGAGGAACGCACACGGTCTGTGACGTACTATGGAGCAGCTCATGATTTTTTGACTTTAGGATGGTGCAAAAGCTGTACTCAGTGGGAAATATGCTTCAGAATTGGGATTTTGGTCTTTTCCTGGGTTAGCAACACTGCTCCATGGTTCTCCCTAGCAGTGCTAGGTAGTGGCTGTGAGTGCAGCTTCCAGGCAGCCCCGTTGTCACCAGGGGGACCACTGATTCTGCAGGATGCTGTGTTGCTGAGGTTAGGTGTATTAGTATGTTTTCAATTGATGATTGTTTAATATTTAATTTTCTTTTTATTTGAGAGGCCTAGAGAGAGAGTGTGTGTGTGACGGTGAGAGAGCACACACTCCCATCTGCTAGCTCACTTTCCAGATGCCTGTCATGGCTGGGCTGGCATCAGGCCAGAGCTAGAAGTGGGGAACTCAACCCAGGTCCCCCACGTAGGCGGTGGGGACCCAGTTAACTGAGCCATCCCCGCTGCGTCCCAGGGTGCGCACTGGTAGGGAGCTGCTGTTAGGACACAGAGCGGGATCCGAACCCAGGTTTCCCAGTGTGGGATGAGGAGCCTTAACCACCGAGCTAAACCCTGCCCCCGTTTATAGAATGTTCAACTCCTGGTGGGTTTTCAGTAGCCACCCGATCGTAGCTCAAGGTACGTCTGTGTTTCATAAACAGCTTCTGCAGACAGAGAAAACATAAACTCACACAAGAGACTTTTGAAGCATTTTGTGATTGGTTTACAGAAAAAGAGCTTTGAATTTTTCCCCATTTATTTCACGCGACCTGGGGAGAGTCCCAGCGCACGTAGCCAGAGCTTTACTTCCACTCCATCTTGGGCCCTTGTCACAAGGTGAGAAATACCTAAAACGGGAATCGTCTTCTACATTCTTAGGGAAAATTCTTCTCATTCTCGTTCATGCCTGGCCAGCGTAGTGACACCTGGTGCCTGCGTCATGGCAGGTGCCCTGGGACTTGGTGACGGGGTGCCAGCCCCTCCTGGCCACTCTTCCATCAACCCGGGCGTCACTTGAGCTCAGGGTGAGGGCAGGAGGTGAGGCAGGCTCCTTGGTTTGCGGGCAGGGGGCCTGCCTTCGCCCCAGCGGTGTGCTCTTGAATCGGCTGCTGCACCGTGAAGAGAGAAGCTCAGAAGGAAAAGTGAGCGGCGCCGGGCTCTGCAGCGCCCGCCCTGTCGGAGCGCTCACCCGCGGGGCCTCGCCTGAGCCCTGCGTCTGCCCTGAGTGCCCACCCTTGCTGGGAGTGGAGGGCACGCAAGACGAGATGGAGAGCAGACACTGTGGGGCGTCAGCTGGGCCGAAGTTGGCCATGACAGTGAGCGTGGTGGCCAGGCGATGGCTGCAAATGCACCTGACGAGGAGTGTGGGCTGTCCATGCAGCCAGTCTGTGGCTCGGATTCGGCAGGCTGCCCAGCGACCCACAGGGAGCAGGAGGCCACACCATGGCGTGCACGTGGGAAAAAGACTCCCAGATCCTGAGCTGCTCCTGTCTCAGCTGTCGGCCCTTGGCTTCCTCTGTCCTGTAATCCAGCGCTCCTCAAACTCCCCGTACGAGATGGTTTCTCCGAGGGGAAATTTGTTGCATGCAACCCAACACCGTCATCTGAAAAGCTGGCCCTCGACCTCACCCTGCGGCTCCCGGCCCGGGCTGAGGCCACGTGGGGGCTGTTCGGTGAGTGGGGTTGGCCGTTCCAAGTCAGACACAGTGGGAAGGGGGCGTGCTGGGGGATGCGGATGGCTCAGGGCTCAGGCACAGGCAGCAGCTGCCCCGGGTAGACCATGTGTGCGCTGGGGAGGTCTGTGCCATCTTCGTCAGGTGAGACATTATTTATACACACCTGGGGCTGGGGCTGGGGCTGGGCTCACCGTGCTAAGGTGTTGGCTGCCAAGCCTGAAGGATTCTGGGAAACTTTGTGATGGCTGATTGACATGTGCTTTTGTCCCCATCTTCTCCAAAACCACCTGAAAATGAGTGCAAATGAGCAGGTAAAAAGGTCTGGGGAGAACGAGGCGCCTCAGGCAGACGCCCATCGTAGACGGATCAGAATCAACCTGCTTGGCTTTTTGCAATAAACACAATGCAGACCCCTTCCTCTCCCCTCACGGTGGCCTGGCAGGGGGCTGTGCGTGCTGTGGTCACTCGTGGACCTCTGCTGACGGAGGTGAGGGACGCTGAAGGTCTGCCAGCCGCCACAGAAGAGACACTGTCGGAGTGAGTCCCTGGTCACACACTCCTGCCTGGTTTCCAGAAAGAGGCCTGCAGGTACACGGTGTCCAACAGCAAGGTCTCTGCCTGCCCCCAGCTGGAGGCCAGCCCCACACTGAGCAGAAAGAACCGCCTGGGCACCCTGGAAAGAGAATCAGCCGCAGGAACGGGCAAAGACCCAGGTAACCTGAGGACATGACCGTGGGAAGAGCAGGTGACTCAAACCACAGGAGGTCAGGTCCAGGGAGAGTGACAGTGGCGTCGAGTTGATACAACGAGAATCATGAGAACAAGAAGGAGATCTCAGGAATTTGAAATACGACTGTTAGATTCAAACCGACTGTTAGATTCAAACCGACTGTTAGATTCAAACCGACTGTTAGATTCAAACCAACTGTTAGATTCAAACCGACTGTTAGATTCAAGCCGTGGGGTAAGAGGCACCGTAAACAAAGACACAGACACAAGCGATAGACTGAGACAAAAACATTGCAGCATGTCTGGTAAGAGTGTGAGTCCAAAATATATCAAATAGTATGAATGCATTTGTGTATTAAAATATATTTTAAAAACTCTGACGTCGATTAAATGAAAGCAAAACATAGGAAAACGAGGAACGTTTAGGAGGAAGGCCATTAACTGAAGAGGAGAAGCAAATGGCCAGGGTGTGCTATGGTGAGCGTCATTGGTAAAATTAAATCTGTGACGTAACACTTCATGACCTTAAGATGACTGATTATTTCAAGTATTTAGAAGCCTGAGAGTAAACACATACTCTTCCCAACGCTGGTTGGCTTATGACAAAAATTCATCAAAAATGCATACTATGAGAAAAGTATGCATGGTTTGCAAAAATGTCTTGCACCAAAATGAACTCATCTTTTAATCTCATTCTTCTATGGACTTTTTGAAGTCACCCCATCTTCACTGAAGCGTTATAGAGGGCAACCCATCAGTACCTTTCACAACTAAACAGCTCAAAAACAATTAAACAGCTCATGGGTTTGACTTGACTGCTCTACAGAGGTGACTTGGAAAGACATCACCCATATGCACAAGAAGATGTACAAAGCTGTTCATTGCAGTACTGTTTGGGCACTGTTTTAGTATATTTATAAAGATACAATTTACAAGCCGTAAAGTTAACCCCGTTTAAATATACAGTTTGGTGGGTTAAGCGCCAATCAGTGAACAAAGCTGTCTAACCACATCACAGTCCTCCTACACCCGTCACTCCAGCCCCAGGAACTACAGATCTGGTTTCTGCATCTGTATTTGCCTGTGAGCTGGACAATTTGTAGAAATGGAATCCTGCAGCGCGTGGCCCTTTGTGACTGGCTACTTTCAAGAGTCATCCATGTCATAGCGTGTGTCAGGGTTGCATTCTTTGTATTGCCCAATACTATTCCATTGTTTGAATAGACCCCTTTTTTTTCTAACACATTCATTGGTGGGTGAGTGTTGGGTTGTTTCCCCCTTTAGGGTACTGTGAATAGTGTGGGTGCAAACTTTTGTTTACACATTTTGGGTAGACAGAGGTTTCCGTTCGTTTCTCTTGTACGCATACCTGTTGGTGGAATTGCCGGGTCACACGGTCGGCTGCACCCGTCTGCATTTCTCCGCACGGAGCCAAGGTTCTGATTTCTCCACGTTCTCTCCAACCTTCTCCTTCCCCTGTTACACCTCGCTAGGTAGGAAGTGGTGCCTCCTCGTGGTGGTTTTGCTTTGCGTTTCCCTGGTGACCGATGACACCAGGCGTCTTGTTGAGTGCTTGTTGAGCATGGGCGTGCTTTCTTTGGGAGAAATCCTATTGAAATTCTTTGCCCATGTTTAGCTTGTGTTCTTTGTCATTTTCTTACTGAGTTAAAAGCATTCTTTATATTCTGGATTCAGTGCTTTTAGCAGGTAGATGACCTGGAGGTATTTTTTCCCAGTGAATGTGTTGGTCGTCTGTTCACTGTCTTGATGGTATCCTTTGAAGCATAGAGTTTTTGGTGGTGTTTTTTTTGTTGTTGTTGTTTTTTGTGTGTGTTTTTTTTTTTTTTTTTTTTTTTTTTTGACAGGCAGAGTGAGATAGAGAGACAGAGAGAAAGGTCTTCCTTTGCCATTGGTTCACCCTCCAATGGCCGCCGCGACCGGCGCGCTGCGGCCAGTGCACCGCGCTGATCCGATGGCAGGAGCCAGGTACTTCTCCTGGTCTCCCATGGGGTGCAGGGCCCAAGCACGTGGGCCATCCTCCACTGCACTCCCTGGCCACAGCAGAGAGCTGGCCTGGAAGAGGGGCAACCAGGACAGAATACGGTGCGCCGACCGGGACTAGAACCCGGTGTGCCGGCGCCGCTAGGCGGAGGATTAGCCTAGTGAGCCACGGCGCCAGCCAAGCATAGAGTTTTAAACTTTGATGTAATCCAGTCTGTCTGTTCATTCTAGTGCTTGTGCATTGGGTGTCATTTTTTAAAAAGCCATCGCCTAATGCTGGCTTATAAAGACCCCCATGTCCTAAGTGTTATCTCTTACACTTAGATCTGATCCATTCTGAGTAAATTGTTTTTCCTGGTATGATCTAAGATAGGAGTTCAACTTCATTCCTCTCCGCATGGATATCTGATTATCCCAAGAACGGAATGACTCACAGAGCAGCCCGGGCGAAGTGAGGGTAACTCCACGATTTCATTCAAGGATGAGGACAGTGAGCAGTAGTGTTTTTTATTTTATTATATTTCAGGAAGTATAATTCTCACAAGCCCGTCTCAAAAGGAACACACTTGGTACAGTAATTTATTAAAGAAACTGGCCAAAAAGAAAAAAAACCATGTAGCAGACATTAAATCTGTTCTCATGACGAAGACTAAAGCAGCTGCAGGAACAGCTTCAGCCAAAGGCAAGTGTGAGAGACGGATGGAGCGTGGAAATGAGGTCATTAGAGTCCACGTGGACGATCGGAAGGTCGGACGCTGTAAAACCGCCGATTTCCTCCTTTCAATACCCAAGGACCAGAATACCTCAGCTGAAAACTCACGTGCAGTGTCGATGTAAAGCTTACTTGACAACAGTAGAAGGAGACAGAAGTGATAATTGGCTGAAATTTATTACTAGAGGAGAGGACAAAGAAGTACAACCAACTGTGTACAGCACCACTGTTTGCCCACCTAAGGGACAAAAATGGGGTGGAAAGTATAAAAATGGAAGCTGGCGCTGTGGCATAGTGGGTAAAGCCGCTGCCTGTAGTGCCGGCATCCCATATGGGCACCAGTTGAAGTCCCGGCTGCTCCCCTTCCCATCTAGCTCTTTATGCACTGGGAAAGCAGTAGGAGATGGCCCAAGTCCTTGGATCCCTGCACCCACGTGGGAGACCCAGAGGAGGCTCCTGGCTCTTGGCTTCAGATCGGCACAGCTCTGGCCGTTGCCACCAATTGGGGAGTGACTCAGTGGTTGGAAGACCTCTCTCTCCTCTCTCTCTCTCTCTGTGTGTCTCTCTATCTGCCTCTCCTTCTCTCTCTGTGTAACTCTTTCAAATAAATAAATGAATCTTTAAGAAAAAAAGTACAAATAGGTAGAATAATAAAGAATAGGGAAATAAAGTATATAAGTAAATAAATCTTAAGAGATTACTTGCTCAACTCTGTAAATAAGTTTAAAAGCTATTTGAAGTAAATGATTGAAAAAATAAACTCCTAGTTGTGACTACATAATATTGAAAATCAGTGCAGATAAATTATTATAGAAGAAACATAGAAACACTTTTTATTAATGCAAGAATAATGTTGATACTAAAATCCATTCCAACAAAGAAAGCACAAAAATAATTGCTATTTTTGCAAATAAGGTTTCAGAAGTTCTATTGGCAAATAAAATTAAGCAGTATGCTAGGGTTTTGTTACTATTGCCAAATACTGTTTATTCTGGGCCTGTGGAGATGGTTTGCAATTAGGAAATATATTAACATAATGATGTCATGAACAGAGCAAGGGAAAAATAATTATGTGCTTAGATGCTGAGGAAGTGTATGGTAAAATTTAATTTAATTCCTAATAAAGCTCTTAAAATAATAAACACAGCTTCCTGAATTTAATGACGTCATACATACTATAAATTATGATATCATGCTGTATCATCTACACAGCCATGTAAATAACCCTGAACCATGTTCTGTTCAAAAGCCAAATACCATCAGCATCAGAAACAAAACAAGGACATCCAGTCTCACCAGGAATATTTATGGCACTCACTGATGCATCTGCATTCTTCCAGAAAAGAAAAACAAGACGATAACATTTGAAAAGAGTAAAATTATTCTGCGGCAGGGGATATTGTTATCCATCTTGAAAACCTAAGACGATCGACCTTGAAGTTCTTACAGATTGTAAGATTGTGTTGACCAGATGCAACATTGATGCACAAAACCCATAGCGTCTTGGTACAAATCAGTAAACTGGGGGAAGATAAATCGGGGTGCTGACGGGCCCTGAAGCGGGAAGCACAGAGCGCCTGCCGAGGTGGGGGCCGTGGACCTACAGGACACCAGGAACGGCTCAGCCGGGGAGAAAGGCCAGCCCTGGAGACGGACGGGTGCTGCAGCAGGCTGGCAGACCGTGGGTGCGGATCCTCCGAGGGTGGAAGGAAACAGTGAGCGCTAGAGGCAGGTACCCAGGATGCCCAGGGTGAGTGAAGACATGTCCAGATAACACGATCAGAGAGGCTCTACGGCAGCCGGGAGACCTGCACTCAGATGGCTCTCGTGGGCTAAGGAAGGACAGTATCCCAGGAGCACGCCCCGATGTGGAAGGGCGTGGTGGAGTGAGGAGGAAGACGGCGAATGGGATACTGGCCCCCACACTGTCTAAGCCACAATGAGCATAATCAGACTGCTTGGAGGACTTCGTATTATTTGGGAGAAAATCCGCGTGACAGCCTGAGAAGATGCACAGAGCATTTGACCAACTTCAGTGTCTTCACGGTGACAGCTCCTACCACAGCAGGATCAAAGAACTTCCGTAGCCTGGGGAATGCTAACGACCAGGGCCTCACCCACACGTCTTGTCCAGTGGAAGGCCTTTGGGAGCATTCCCACAGACGTCCAAGTAGGAAGGATGCTAAGATCTCACTTGACATACAGCGTGCATTTGTAAGTCCCAACCAGCAGCGTGAGAGGAGGAGGAAGACTGGGCAAGAAGAAGCAAACACTGACTCATTAGCTGTGGCACTGACCATCTCTGTTCCGGGCTCACGCATGGGCGGAGGAGGGCACAGGTCTCTGGGAGCCTCCCAGGCCACGTGCGACCTCTCAAGAAAGCAGGCAAACGCAGACACCCTTGGAGTTGCAGGAATGGCCAAAGGCAGTGGGAGGAAGGAATGGCGCACAGGCTGCAGATTGGTCACAGGGCAGATCTCTCAGCTTCGGCCATCCTCCCGTGGACATTCAGTGAAACGTGGACTGCAGCAAAGGGTGAAAGGGCCTCAGCAGCTGAGGGGGACCCGGGCACGCTTCCCTCAGGCCCCAGGGAGGCACCAGCACCTGCGCTCCAGGCTGCGTGGTTTCCCGGGCCTGAGGTGTCACAGGGCCCTGCACTGGGCAGCACAGACAACAGAAACTACCCCCCTTCAGCTCTTTAGTCGGAGGGCCTCGTAGCGTCCACAGGGCTGGTTCCCCTGAGGACCACGAGGGAGGCTCTGCCCCAGGCCCTTTGCCTAGCTTCTGGTGGTTTTTCTGGCCACCTTTGGTGTCCTTGGCTTGTGGGGACATCACCCACCTCCGAGTTCGCCTGCACGCCTGCGTCCACATCTCCCTTTTTATGATTATTCTCCTGTTGTACTCAGGGCTCGTCCTCCTCCATGAGCCCATCTTAACTAAAGAATCCACAAGGTCCTGTATCTAAATAAGGCCGCCTTCTAAGGCCTGCAGGCTGGGACCTCAGCATTTGCACTTCGGGGGTGGGAGGAATAGGCTTCAATCCATAACGAGCAAATGGTGTTGTCTGGGGACTAGGCAGCTCGGAGGTTCTGAGCCCACAGTCTCTGAAAGCACCCTGGGCCCGCGTGGGGAGTGGGGGTAGATCAGGTGGGGGAGGCTCTGACCCAGGGTGGAGGGTCCTCACCTGCGTGTCCTTTCTTGCCACAGGTTACATTGAAGCTGCTGTCATTCCGGCTGGAGCGCGGAGGATCCGTGTGGTTGAGGATAAGCCTGCCCACAGTTTTCTGGGTAACACATGATAATCAGATTCATTGTTTACGCTCTGCGAATTGGTTTTGGTGATTGGGCTGATGGTTCTCTCAGGTCACCCCAGCTTTCCACCTGCACTTTCACTGTCGTGTGTGAACCTTCAGAGTGGAACACACAGCACCGTCGTATTGGCCTGATATGGGGGTTGGGACAGGAATGAGCTGGGACCACTAGC
This sequence comes from Oryctolagus cuniculus, assembly GCF_051225735.1. Classification (NCBI taxonomy): domain Eukaryota; kingdom Metazoa; phylum Chordata; class Mammalia; order Lagomorpha; family Leporidae; genus Oryctolagus; species Oryctolagus cuniculus. Next base: position 9,558,362 of record NC_142878.1, on the reverse strand, counting down.
CTTGGACAGGAAGAAAACTGGCAGAGAGTGGAGAAATTGGCAGGCATCCCGGTAGCATAGATTCCCGGAGTCCCCCCGGGCGAGTCCAGCCAGCTATTGCCCTGGCAGCAGCACGGGTCCATCACCCCGTCTGCAGGAACTCCCTGGGGGCTGTCAGTGGCTCTGCAGAGGACGTCCCTGCTGGAGAGAGCAGCCCTGAATCAGGTGGGAACCCACAAGGGCACTGGTTTTCACTAAGTTCTGTGCACCCAAAATTCCTAGTGGCCAACTGTTGACTCCAAGCATAAGCACCTGCGTCCACCCATAGACTTGGATCCATTCCAGGCTGTTCTTTGTTGCCTTCTGCAGCACCATGGTGAAAGTCCAGGAAGAATCCTTCCGCTAAGCCCCTTTCTGGGAGACAGGAGCCTCTGAGCATATCCCGGGCTCAGTTCCTGCCTCGTTAGAGGTCAGCCCAGCAAGGAGGCCTGGGGTGCAAGGACAGAGCACACGTGTCCTGTAGGCAGCCACGGGAGACATGGGGCTGCCTCTGGTCCAGGTCACGTGGGGTGGTACACGTGACACCCCGGGTCCCTCTGTGGGCCTAGTGCCACATCCCCATCGTGGGTTGTTGTCAAGCTAGAAGGGTCTGCTCTCAGGGTAGAGTTTCTCTGCCCGTGTGGCAGGGTGCTGTCTGAGATGAGAGAAAGGAGAGGAATGAGGGCGTGGCTTCTCTGGTTTGAAGTGCTGTAGGTGCCCACAAAGCCCTTTTATTCCAAGTCTTTGCATCACTGATAAGAAAAAAACTTACATCCCTGTCCACGCTCCCACCTTCGTGGGTGACAAAAAGCATCCAGCTTTTTCTTTGAAATGGTCTCTACTCAGAAATCTAATGAGAGACACAAAACAGACCTGAGTAGCAAGTTCACAGTGAAGGTGGCAGTCCTGCTGTTTGGGAGGAAACCCAAAGACACAGTGGGGCTCTGTGCACACCTGCCACAGGGATGCAGGAGAAGGCATAGCTCTCATCTCCAGGGGTCCCCGGCGGGTCCCCCGTGTCCCCAGACAGCTTCCATCGCCTCCACAGCCTTGTCACCTGCTGTCCCTGGCCTCCCTGAGGCTGTGACAGCTGATGGTGCTCCTGCTGTCAAGGTGGGGCCTCACTGGCCCTCAGGTCGACCTCCGTGTGGCTCTACAGCAGTTCCCCAGTGTCCTGAGTGGACACTGACCCAGGCAAGCTTGGCTGATCCGGCTGCACCCCACAGATGGAACGGTGCCTGCAAACGCTGGCTACCGCAGGGCCTTGTGCACTTCCGGCACCTTCTCGCTCTCTAGTCCACCCGAGGAAGGTGGGTCAGCTTCACCAGCATTCGCATCGGAAGCCGAGTCCAGCTGAGCACCGCCACGCTCACTTACGGGGAGCACACTGGGTTAGTGGCTGGGCTGGCCCCCCACTCACTGAGCAGCCTGCAGTTTGTGGGGCCTCCCAGAAAAGCTACCAGGTGCTCAGTCACTGTCATGGCCAACGGAAGTGTGCGTGCTGGGGAGTGCACGTGACCTCTGCCCCTTGTCCCTTCACCGTGTGCATTCCAGAGAGGCCAACCCCTGTCCCCAGGAGGCTGGCTCCCCAGAAGCACTGTGCCTCCGTGGGAGAGTAGACTTCTTCTCCAGCCCCTTATCTCACTCAGAAAATCTTAGGCCCAGTGTCCCAGGGCCTTGCAAGTGGTCAAGAGTGAGCCTGAAGGTGGTCCACACTCGCTGTTTCTGAAGTGAGTTCAAGCACTCGGGGCTGGGTGCTTGGGAAGTCAACCCCGAGGAGCTGAATCACTCTCCAATTTGCTGGGAGCACTTCCTGAGCAACCTGCCCCGCCTGCCTCCCTCCAGCCCGCGCCGGCTGGCTTGCGGCTAGAACCACCTGGAACAGGAAACGCCTCTGCATTCTCTCCGTGGCTGAGCGCAGACTCCGAGCGGGAGTGGAAAGAGCTGACTCGCTGCCCGGACTAGAAGCCGGCTGACCGTGGGTCAGGTCTTCCAGCTGAAAGAGAGAGAGGGAGATGTCCGCATGGAGAGGCATAGGCCAGGACGGACAGGAACGAGGCGCACGCAGCCCCGGGGGGCAAGCCAGTCGGGCTTTGCTCTGCCGCGGTTGCAAAGGGAAGTGAGCCCGCTCGCCAGCGGCTGAGAGGCTGCTGAGCGAGCTCCACGCCCGCACACGCTCCCTGATGGTGGACGCTGGTTTAGAGCATCCAGCCTCTGGCCCAGGCGGGACCACAAGGGCCAGCCTTCCTCACTGGCGAATCTGCGCTTCAGACATCATAGATGGAGAGCCGAATCCCGCGGGGATTCCTGTGTTCTCAGCCTCGTTATTTGTCTGTAAGATCAAAGCATTTTTACCACCGGACTGACCCGGCGTGTCCTCTCTGAACGCACAGTTTTAAGAAGCAACCTCAGGATGCGTGTACGGGGCGCTCGCTGGCCCTGAGGACCGAGCCCCAGGGAGGGGCCTCTTCCCGAGAACGCAGCTGCCAGCAGGTGCGAGAGCAGCCGGAGCGCCCGCGCTTCTGTCTCTGGGGCTGCCGGCCCCATGAAGCCATTGTGCATGTTGGACCCCTCGCTGGACCCCCCTGTCTGCTGTGATGTCCCACCTGGTCCTGAGGCTGAGGCCTCACCCTTTGCGAGGGGCTGTCACCCACAGCAAGTTCCACTGTCCTGGCCTGCAGGGCGGCAACTTGGAAATTTTCAGTCTTGCCAAGTTACACCAAAGTCGAAGAAGCGGGAGCCGACCCTGCGCCTCTCGGAACCGCCGGTCTCCGCTCCGAGCCCTGCCTCTACGTCTTCATGCTTCTGAGAGGTGCACGGACGAGGGTCCTCCAGCAGCCCCGAGACGGGGCCAGGCACAGGGGATGCTGCAAATGCAGGGCCCATGTGCTGGCAGCTGCTGGGGAGGGAGCAGCCAGCAGTGCTGGGGGTGCAGTGTGTGTTCTTCTGGGCGCCCTAAGCACCGCCCCACCTCCGGCCCACTCCCTCCCCAGCCACGTTGTGATGGTGCATGCTTTGCGCCCCTCTGCAGCTCTGCCCAGCTCCTCTAGAGCGTGAAGACCTGCTCGGGACTCCTGAGTAGCCCGTGAGAACCCAGTGCGCACAGACCTCACCTGCTGCTTGTTCACACGTGTCGGGTGGAGAACTTGAGTCCATGTGGCAAAGGGCTTCACACCTCAGGGAGCACCAGGCACCGTAAATCCGAGCTGGTTCCACAGGGAGCTGGTGGTCACCCGTGTCCCACCCCCCCCCCAGCTGGTGTGTTCCTGGCTGCCATCAGCGGCTGACCGAGGTTAGCCCATAGCCACAGCCTCTCTCCCGATTCCTTGACCACACCCTGTAACTCCTCCAAGGGCTCCCTGACCCACGCCACGAGCCAATTCCTGAAGACTCGCCCCTCCTGCGCTGAGGACAAGGACAGTGAGATCCCGCTGTGGTGGGCAGAGGGTGGCACAGCCCAGGCTGCAGGCGGCCTGACCTCCACGTTCAGTGGCAGTAGCTGCTGTGCCTCCCCGGGCCGTTGTGCAGAGACCCTGCGCGTGGCTTTTGAACGGCCGCCGGGTGCACCCCCTGTCGTGTTCCAGGCCTTTCTACTCTTGACTCCAGTGTGTGCAGTGCAGCAGGTGACTTCGATGCTTCCACAGGGCCGAGCAGGTGCGACACGCAAGGCCAGGTGGGAGCGTGACACCTGGGCGGGAAGACAGTGCTGCGAAGGAGCAGAGTGAGGGCCTGCACTGGGCCTGCACGTCGGGGGAGCTGCTGGGGGCATTTCTTGGACCCCAAAGCAGTGATTTTCCCCTCCGACTTCTTTGCCCTCGTCACGATTCCTTTTTTTTAAAGACCAAACTCCACAGCACAGTGTGAGTGCTGCACCCGGGGGCTGAAAACCACGTTATAGCGAAGTCTCTCGCCGTCCTGGCGTCCCTCCCCCTGGGGGCTTCCCGCCACATGCAGGCTGACCCAGGCTCACGCCAGGCTCTGGACCACACTGTGGGAAGACAGCTGGCTCTCCTCAAGGTGACGCCAAGCCCCGATGTCAGAGTTGGAGGACTGGGACGAGACGCGTTCTCCAGGGAAACCCCGGGTGCTGTGCCCTGGAGACCTAGGTGCCAGGTGGCAGGCGGTGGGGGTTCACAGGGAGCACAAAGCAGGAACAGGTCAGGGCCCACCTCCCAGACGTCCGGCCACGGCCCAGGGCAGTCAGCTCGGGTCCACTCGACGCACGTGGCTGATGGAGCTGCCTGGCTCCATGGGTGGGCCGAGGCAGGGAGGGCTGCCACCCCACGCCCCTCTGCGCTTTGTGGGGGGAGTGGGTTCTCAGGAATGGGTGCGGCTTGGCAGAAACTCTTGGCCCGACTCTGGCTGCTGCGTGTGGGGCACCCCCAGTGCCCAGGCATCCTGGCCCCCAGCCCATGGCACTGCCCTCTTCCCCATCTCCCCGCTTCACCTCTCGCCGCCTATTCCCAGCCAGAGCTCTGCAAAGCTGTTCCTCCCCCTTCCTCTTATTTCTCCCCACAAGGCAGAAACACCCCCAGCCCCTCTCCTCCCTGCTTGTCTTGCAAGCTCGGCTAGGGTGCCTCTTCCAGGAAGCCTTCCCAGCTTCTCCCATTCCTGCTCCCCACACACACCCCTGGGCCCTGGAAGCAGCTGAGGAACTGGCATCAGGCGTGTGTCTGTCTTCCTTCTGGAAGACTGTGAGCTCCATGCGCGCAGGGGCTGCGTGTGTCTCCAGCCCCCAGCTCAGAGACCCTCAGCCAGGCACGCACCTGCTGTGCCACGGGCTGCCCTGCTGGGGTTTCTGTGCATGTCTTAGAGGGCTCTGGCCCCTCCTCCTTTCTGGATGCTTCTTCCCACCCCACCCCTCCCCCATTCCTGAGACCAGATGCCCACATGCATATGCAAGAGATGGTTTTCCAGACCAGCAAGCACCCTGCAGCCGGCACGTGGATTCCCCAGTGGTTAATGCGACCAAATCTGTTCAGGTGATGAGCTCCCTGGAAACTAAGGTTTTCTATAAGGACACAGAACGTGAGACCTGAAGTTTGTTCTCTTTAAAAACAGGCCTTACTTTTGCACGTTTCAGCATTCTGCATAAACAGCTGGACTGACGCTGTAGCCCAAAGAAGGGGGGATGGGGAATGGTCATGGGGACAGGTGTGCTGGGCTTGGTCCGCAGCCAGGTGCTCGTCTGTGAGGGGAGAAGTCACCCCAAGGGCTCTGCCTCAGTAAGCAGCATGCAGCGGCTGGGGCGGAGGCTGGGCTCACCGAGTGTAGACTGAGTGGGACTGGGGGCTCCGGCTGTGGGGGACCAAGGGCCCTGGGGTCTCACTCTGCACAAGACTCTGGGACCTGGCTCTCATTTCTTGTCCTTTGCAACTTTCCCCTAAAGGCCAGAGTAGCTTCTCATTAGTTTTTTTTTTTTTTTAAATAAGAACAAAAACCAGACTTTCACTTCAGGGTAATGGCATGCACTCTCCTGCCCGGGGGAGAGGCAGACGAAGCTGCAGGTGGGCACCGCACTGTCAGGCCGCACCTGTGCCGAGGGCCAGTCAGCAACACCAGGACTCCTGTCCCCTGTATTTCATGGGGGCAGAGGTTGAGCAAGCACATGGGTGAGACGGAAGCCCACAGATCCGGGGTGTGGGAGCTGCCCCCACCCCACTCCTGCCTACCCTGCCCCCACACAGCTGCCCAGTGTGACAGCCACATGGGGGGATGCAGCTGGGGTCCTCAGAGACCTTGGAGTTAGACACCCTGTTTCAAAAGCTCCATGAGTAAAACAAATGGATGCGTTTTGCCAGAGCAACAGAACCTGTTTCTGTAGCCTTGGACACATTAGAATAGAATTAATCCAGCAGGTGGAAAAGCGTCTACTGGGGGGATTGGCAAAGTTCCACTGGGCTGTGCTTGTCTCCCTTGCCCCTTGCTTTTTTCCCCCAAAAGAAACCTTTTATTTAATGAGTACAAATTTCATAAGCATAACTTTGGGAATACAGTGATTCTTCCCACCATACCCACCCCCCCACTCCTACCCCACCCCTCCTCCTCCTTTCCCTCCCTCTCCTACTCCCAGTCCCATTCTCCATTAAGATTCATTCTTAATTAACTTTATACACAGAAGACCAATTCTATACTAAGTAAAGATTTCAACAGTTTGCACACAAACACACACACACACACACACACAAAACTGAGAACAAGTTTTACAGTTAGTTCTCATAATATATCTCATTGAGGACAGAAGTCCTGCATGGGAAGTAAGTGCACCGTGACTCCTGTTGTTAATTTAACAATACTCTTATGTATGATGTCAGTGATCACCTGAGGCTCTTGACATGAGCTACCAAGGCTATGGAAGCCTTTTGAGCCCACAAACTCCGAGAGTATTTAGACAGGGCCATAGCAAAGTGAAAGTTCTCTCCTCCCTTAAGAGAAAAGTACATCCTTCTTTGATGGCCACTTCTTTCCACTGGGGTCTCCCTCACAGAGATACTTCATGTAAAACATTTTTTATTTGCCACAGTGTTTTGGCTTTCCATGCCTGAAATGCTCTCACGGACTTTTCAGCCAGACCAGAATGCCTTAAGGGCTGATTCTGAGTTCAGAGTATGATTTAAACGATTGTCATTCTATGAGTCTGCTGTGTGGACTGCTTCCCGTGTTGGAACATTATCTCCTTTTTAGTTCTATCTATTGTTATTACCAGATACTTGGTCTTATTTATATGATCCCTTTAACAGTTTCCTAGCTATATGATCACTTTAGTTTTGTTTTTTTTTTTTTTTTTTTTTTTTTTTTTTTTTTTTTTTGACAGGCAGAGTGGACAGTGAGAGAGAGAGACAGAGAGAAAGGTCTTCCTTTGCCGTTGGTTCACCCTCCAATGGCCGCCGCGGCTGGCGCGCTGCGGCCGGCGCACTGCGCTGATCCGATGGCAGGAGCCAGGAGCCAGGTGCTTTTCCTGGTCTCCCATGGGGTGCAGAGCCCAAGCACCTGGGCCATCCTCCACTGCACTCCCGGGCCACAGCAGAGGGCTGGCCTGGAAGAGGGGCAACCGGGACAGAATCCGGCGCCCCGACCGGGACTAGAACCCGGTGTGCCGGCGCCGCTAGGCGGAGGATTAGCCTAGTGAGCCGCGGCGCCGGCCCTATATGATCACTTTAACACTTACTATGGTCACTTTAACACTTAAGGTGATATTCTTGGGGCCGGTGCCATGGCTCACTTGGTTAATCCTCTGCCTGCGGTGCCAACATCCCATGTGGGCGCCAGATTCTAGTTCCAGTTGCTCCTCTTCCAGTCCAGCTCTCTGCTGTGGCCCAGGAAGGCAGTGGAGGATGGCCCAAGTGCTTGGGCCCTGCACCCCATGGGAGACCAGGAGAAGCACCTGGCTCCTGGCTTCAGATTGGCACAGCTCCAGCCGAAGCAGCCATTTGAGGGTTGAACAAATGGAAGAAAGACCTCTCTCTCTCTCTCTCTCTCTCTCTCTCTCTCTCTCTCTGTCTAACTCTATCTGTCAAATAAGGGAAAAAAAGGGATGGTATTCTTACCACCCAGCTTAAAGGAATTTGGGGTCCCATGGCAAATTTTTAAACTGTATCCTTAGAAGTAAGTCCATAGGAGTGTATGCAGAACTATACAGCTTTACAGTTACAAACTTCCTCCTCCCTCTCTTACTCCCACTCTTATTTTTTACTGAGATCTATTTTCTTTTGTTAAAATTTATTTTATTTATTTATTTGAAAGACAGAGTTACAGAGAGAGATAGAGACAGAGAGAGAGGTCTTCCATCTGCTGGTTCACGCCCCAAATGGCTGCAATGGCTGGAGCTGAGTCCATCCGAAGTTGGGAGCCAGGAGTTTCTTTCTGGGTCTCCCACGTGGGTGCAGGGGCCCAAGGACCTGGACCATCTTCCACTGCTTTCCCAGGCCACAGCAGAGAGCTGGATTGGAAGTGGAGCAGCCGGGACTCGAACCAGCGCCCATATGGGATGCCAGCACTTCAGGCCGGGACTTTAACCTGCTGCGCCACAGTGCTGGCCCCTGAGATCTGTTTTCAATTGAGTTTATACACATACGATTAACTCTGTTAAGTAAAGAGTTCAACAAATAGTATGAAGAAGAGAAACACAGGAGCTGCCATGGGGCTGGAAGGTGACGCCACCGGTGATGCCACCGTCCTGGCAGCCCTCCCGGGTCTCCCTGTGAGCCAGGGCTCTGTTCTCAGTGCACGGAAAGCCCCCTCCTCACATGTCATGCCTCCCTCTCAGCCACTCGGGACCTCCCGGATTCTGCTTAAAGACAGGCGGGGCCCCCTGACTCGCCGACTTGCAATTTTCTCTAGCTCTCAAGGACTCTGGCGAGAGATCCATCAACAGCGACTGGAAGATCGAGCTGCCGGGAGAGTTCCAGGTCGCAGGCACGACAGTCCGCTACGTGCGAAGGGGCTTGTGGGAGAAGATTTCCGCCAAGGGGCCCACCAAAACGCCGCTGCACCTGATGGTAATTTCCCACGTTGTCCCGTCCTGAGATGTGCAACCCCAGCAGGCCCCCAGGGTCCATCTCGGGGTGCGTTAGGCCCCCAGCACCCACAGGGATGGGTTCCAGGACCCCTGCAGATACCCAGCTGGCAGGTGCTCAACTCCTGCCCTGCGCTCTCCCCATCTTTTCTGTCTAACCCCTCCCACCGCGTGTTTCAGCGGAAGCTTCCTTGAGTCCTCACTGGCAGAGCTGCTGTCATTTTGTGTCTTTGTTTTTAAATATTGATTTACTTATTTGAAAGAATTACAGAGAGACAGAGAGATCATCCACCCCTGGTTCACTCCCCAAATGGCTGCAACCGCTGAAGCTGGGCCAGGCTAAAGCCAGGAGCCAGGAGCTTCTTCTGGGTCTTCCACATGGGTGCAGGGGCTGAAGCACCTGGGCCATCTTCCACTGCTGTCCCAGGCTCATTAGCAGGGAGCTGGGTCAGAAGTGGAGCAGCCAGGACATGAACCAGCTCCCGTATGGGACAGCTTGACCTGCCACACCACAACGCTGACCCCTCCTATCAGTTTTGAGAAGGAACTGCCTCCAGGGAGGACGTGCTTAGCCAGGTGGGCAGTAGCCGGGGAGACTTGGCGCCATTAGGCAGACAGCCCTTCTGCTTACCAGAGGGCGGGCTGTGCAGACCAGCTGCACAGCTCTCCTGTCCAGGCTGACAATGAACTGTTGACTCCGTGCCCAAGCCGGATGAGTGCAACATCGCTCAGCTCTGCGGGTCAGCTTGCAGCAGGCATCGGGAGTGAGGAAGGAGCCTCAGGTTCCATGATCTGTTTATTCCACAGGTGCACTTGAGTCACCTGTGCAGTGGGGCCTGGCCGGGTGCCACTGTCTTATCTGTTATCTCAGACAGGACTTTGTGAGGCCACTCTTGTCCTCCTTCATCCTTTTAAACAAAGACCCTCCTCAAGGTCTAGGAATGAGCGCCCAGCTGCGGATCGCTCCCGATTATTGATTCCAAAGAGCAGGATTAACGGCAGCACGTGTGCCGGTAACAAGAGCGCGCTTCGTGCTCGGAGTCTCCGCTTGGTGATTCTTTTTCTGAGATCCTCTGTGATCTCTGGCAACCCCTGCAGCTGTGGAGGATTAGGTGACGCCCAGATTTCCTGGCCCCCACCCAGGGACGGCCCCTGGGGAGACCGACTCTGCCCGTGAGCAGCGCACTCCGCGTGGGTGACAGTGCCCGTGCATTCCTGACTCGTGCGACAGGAGCCACAGGGAAGGCTGTCAGTGCAGGTGCACTCGGCCCAGGAAATCCTCTGCAAATACCCTCCTGCACGCACGTTTCTGGGCCTCTAACACCTGCGCGTGAGCCGTTTCTCTGGGGTGAGACTGTTTCCTGCACAATGTCAGTAGAGCAGATCTCTCCACTCTAAGTTAGAAACAGTTCTTGGGAGGAGCTGAGAGGGGGCAGGGACAAGATAAGCCCACCGCAAGCATCACCTGCACATCCGCTTTCTCCGGCAGACACCAGGATAAGCCCATTCCCCTTCTGTGCCCAGAGCTTTCGCAAGCTGAGCAGGCCGTCCCTGATAAAGCCGAGCTATGGCCGGATCATCCAGGCCACGGCAGACCACCGGGAGCACACAGCCACCGCCTCGGCTGCACCCTCAGCCCTCAGGCAGTATCGACGGCTGTTCTTTCTGGAAGCAACACTGTCACTTCAAGTTCTAAACCTCGGAGTGAGACGCGCCCCTTGGCCTCCGTGTGGAAGCCACTGTCCTACCACTGGGGTACACGCGTGCTGGCAGAGCCAGGTGCACCCAGAGTCATGGGGACCTGACTAGAAACCAGTTACACACACACACAAACACACACACACGTTGTATGTGCCTTCAAAGTTGCATGAAATTGGTTTCATGTGGATGCTCTATTCACCTTATTCCCATACTAAGATAACAAAGATCTCCTTTAAAGATTAGTTTAAAAAAAAAGCAAAAAGAGGTGCTTGCCCAAATGCATTACTGCAAGCCTGTCTGTCTAGCTCGTAGCACCCCCACCCCACCCCACCCCTCAGCCTTGGTGGCGAGAGGTGCTCAGGAGGGAAGCTGGCTGTTGTCACCTGGCAAACATTCCACCTGGCCTGCCCCATCATGCTCTCTGTGTCCTTAGCTCCTGCTGGCCTCTTTCCCCAGCCGTCTTGAGCCAGAAGTGGATGTGCCAGCTGCTTAGACCCAGGAGCACCCACTGATTCCAGGCTTAGCCTTAGGTGCATTATCCATGGCCAGGCCTCCTGAAGCTCCTCCAGGAAGTCTTGTTTGGCACCTTCGTGTCTGCAGGAACAAAGCTGATAGTGCACCTGCTGGCCTCACAGAGCTTGGCACGTGCACGCCCAAAGTAAAGACCCACCCATTCTTTACACCCCGCGGGATTGCAGACCCAAGGGTCCCTCCCCCCACCTGCCCTCCACTCCCAGGTTTAATCACAGAGCCAGGCCTCTGCCACTCCTGGCCATGGTCATCCTGGTGTTCAGGGCAGCAGGACAACTCAGGAACCCTGCGACTCCCCACAGTTCCCGAGGCACGCTGTGTTCTGCCTTCAGGCGTGCCTGACTCTGATCATCCGATCTGTATCAGGGAAGTGAAGGGAACTAATCATTTAAAAACAATTTTTAAAGAGGAGAGACAGAGATCTTCCATCCACTGGTTCTCTCTACAGATGGCCGCAATGGCTGGGGCTGGGCCAGGCTGAAGGCAGGAGCTAGACTGAAGGCAGGAGCTAGACTGCAGGCAGGAGCTTGTTCTGGGCCTCCCACGTGGGTGCAGGGGCCCAAGGACTTAGGCCATCCTCCACTGCTTTCCCAGGAGCGTAGCAGGGAGCTGGATCAGAAGCAGAGCAGCCAGGACTTGAACTGGCGCCCAGATGGGATGCTGACAATGCAGACAGCAGCTCAACCCGCTGCAGCGCCGGCCCCGCAGTACTCATTTTCAAAGAAGTAGGGTAGCCCCGCCTGCCCCCAGGACGCCTTTCCAGGTGGCAGTGCTGCCGTTGTCTGTAAAGGCAGCTCCATGGAGGGTGGGGGCAGGGAATGTGCACTTTCCCTGCACGAGCAGCTCATGCAGTGAGCATCCACAGGTTCCCTCCCTGCCCCCAAACTCCTCGTCTAATGGGGTCTCTGGAGTAGACAGGAGCAGAGCTTCCTGCTGGTGGTTTGCACCTGCACAACTCCAAGTGGAGGCCCGGAGGACTCCAAGGCCAGGAGCCAGGAGCTACCCAGGCTTTCGCTCCGTGTCAGCACGGCCCTTCATCTTGCTGCTGGTCCAGGTGCTGCTATTTCATGACCAGAACTACGGGATTCATTACGAATACACCGTTCCTGTAAACCACACGGCTGAGAACCAGAGTGAGCCGGCGAAGGCGCAGGACTCTCTGTTCATCTGGACCCACAGTGGCTGGGAAGGGTGCAGCGTGCAGTGTGGAGGAGGTGAGCTGCGGGGCTGGGGCACGCGGGAAGGGTGAGTTAGGGACACGCTGCTGCCTGTTTTCCCAGGGGAGCCTAGCCACATCTGGTGAGTCTCCCTGCTGGACCCCTGGGCAGGCTCATTCCCGTTCCCTCGCCACAGAGTTGAGCCCACCCACCCCCTCCATGGGGTGTGAGGTCTGACCTCTGACTTCCACGTGGCAACTTCATCCTCTTGTTAGCAACAGGTCGACCTTCAACTGTTGCTGCTTGGCAGGAGGTCACCAGATGTCTCTGCCCATTCCTAAGTATCCTTGGCTCTTGGTCATCAGAGGCAGGACATAATGGAAAGAAAATAATACTACAGGTCAGGTGCAGTGCCCCCCCCCCCGCCCCCAGCATGAGCCCTGACCACACAGCTGCCCCATCTACCACCTCAACACATAACTGGGCCTCCTGGGTTTTCTCGCCTCGAAGCAGGTAGATCATCCCTCACACCTGCTGTGGGGACTGTGGGGAGCCAGAGGTTATCAGGCTGCAAGGGTCAGCAGGGGCCAAAGGGTGGGCATTGAGGGGCAGCAGCAGCAAGGGGGTGGCCACGGCTTAGCTCAGCACGACTGGTCGCCCCAGCGGGGCTGGTGGCAGGCTCCTGGGAGGTGGGCACAGGAAGGGTGGGTTATGATGGACACAGAGTTTTGTCAGAAGGTCAGCCTGGGCTCTGGGTGCCACCCCGGGGGGGGTCCACAGGATGGAACCTGGGCACAGCCCGTCCCACCCCACCCTGGGCAGCTGCTAACCCCTGAGATGGATTTGTCAGCATGGAACCGGCTGTTTGCCTTGTGAGACTCATCTCAGTTTGCCTGGGAGGGGCCAGCCGCAGGTGACCGAGCCCGTCGGATGCTGCTGGTGTCGGCTGGGAGCCTGGCTGACCGCCCTGGTGCTCTCAGCCTCTCCCTGGAGCGCCCTCAGCCCTGTCCTTTGCCTGCCCTGTGTCTCAGTCCCTGCCCCGGTCCTCCAGCTGCCCCTCCGTGCCGATGGCCTTCTCACCTCCGGACCCAGCCAGCGCCTGGAACTCGGAGAGCAGCCGGACCTGCTCGTGGGCAGCTTGCTGCAGACTAAGCCTGGCCCAGACTGGGGAGGTCGGGGGCTCCCCCGGGTCTGGGAGGGTGGCACCTGTTCTGTTGCTGTCGTGGACATCAGTGCCTCCCCACTACCAATGCAGGACCTCTGCCAAAGCTGCAGGATGCTTGGGGCCGGTGGGGGTGGGGGTCAGGTGCTAAGTGCTTGCTGTGGGCAGCAGAAGTGAGGGTGGAACTCAGCACAGTTCTGAGTCTGCCCTACGTGATGGATGCCCCAGGAGAGAGAACCAGCAAGGAGTCCGGGATCCTGGCGGCCATGCCGCCTCCCCTGTCTGTCCTGCGTTCCCGGTCTCTCCCGCTGCTGGAGCCCAAGGACTGAGACGCCTGCCAGGCTCCCCCCGGGCGCTCTACAGCTGTGCGTTTATGTCACCCATCCCGAGTCACAAGGAGGAAACTGAGGCTGAGACCCAGACAGCCTGGCTCCAGGGGCCACCTCCTCGCGGCCCGTGTCTCCGTCTCCCTGACACAGTCGCGGCTGTGCAGTGCCGCAGGGCTGACAGCTGAGCCGGGCAGCCTAACAGCAGGTGAGGCTGAGGCCTGAGTAGCAGTGGGCAAGCCAGACAGCTGTGGACGGGCTCTGGAACATTCTCGCCTGGTGAGCAGGCCCTGCCCCCACTGTCCCCTACCTGCCAGCACTTGGTCAGCAGTCCCCGTCCTCGGTGAGGGCCGACGTGCAGAGAACCTTCACTGAAACCAGGCCCCCTGCAGACTCCAGACACCAAAACACTGACCATCTCCGGTGGAAAGTAAGAGAGTTTTGGCCTCAGCTGCTCTGAGCTGTTGCTGCGCTCTGACAACCCCCCCCCCCCCCAACACACACACACACACTGACCCTGCCGCGTCTCGGCCACCATCAGCTCTGACGTTACGGTTCTGACAGCCGGCCGCAGTCACAGAGCAGTGGTCGCTCTGAGCCCCCTCCAGAAGCGTGGCCGCGTGGCCTCCCCGGGGGTGTGGCTGCAGTGGCTCAGCTCCCCGCATTTGCTTCCAGGGGAGCGCAGGACGGTCGTGTCGTGCACGCGGATTGTCAACAAGACCACCACGCTGGTGAATGACAGCGACTGCCCCGCAGCGAGCCGCCCGGAGCCCCAGGTCCGGAGGTGCAACACACACCCGTGCCAGTCCCGGTAAGGAGCTGCATGGTCTCGCGAGGGTAGGTGATGATGGGGGGGCGGTGCCGGGCACAGTGGTGCCCACTTAGTGCCCCAGGGCTGCTCCGTGCCATGTTCTGGTGACTTCTACATCCTGAAAAGACCAGATTCTCCCAGCTGAGCCCAAATTCTGATGGAGAAAATGTGTCCAGTCCCAACAGGAAGGTGTCTCATCAGAACCATTACTAAGTGGCACACAGAGAAACGAGCTATTGCCACACACTTTGAACTTGGACCTGTCAGCTCCCCCAAATTCCTTTTTCTTTCCTTCTTTGTTTAGAGATTTATTTATTTCTCTGAAAGGCAGAGTTATAGAGAGTTGGGGGCGGGGGAAGAGAGAGAATGAGAATATCATCCACTGGTTCACTCCCCAAATGTCCACAGCATCAGAGGCTGGGCCGGGCCAAAGTCAGGGGCCAGGAAGCCCTATCCGAGTCTCCCACGTGGGAGGCGGGGCCCAGGCATTTCTGCCTGCCTTCACTGCTTTCCCAGGTGCATTAGCAGGGAGCTGGTTCAAAAATGGAGCAGCTGGGACTCGAACTGGTGCTTAGATGGGACGTGAGTGTTGCAGGCAGTGGCTTAACCCGCTGGGCCACAGTGCCGCCGCCCCCCAGATTTCTTTTTCCTGAAGGAGGTTGAAGTAGATGTTAGGGTCCAGGCGCCCAGCGGGGGAGCACACACACAGGTTGGTGCGTGTGGCTGGAATCAACACCAGTGTGTACATGTCATGGTGCTAATTGTGTCGGATTTGCCAGGACTCTGTCCCAGCCACACTGCCCACACGTCCTGGAGCGACCTCTCGGGTGCTGGTGGGTAAGGTCTCCCCGCCTCCTGTGACTTCAGCGGGGCCGTGTGCAGAGCGCTGGCTCCGCCACGCCACGCAGGGCTGCCTGCGCCCCCACTCCACTCGAGTCCAGGTGAATGCTTTGGTCTGGCTCTGAGTGCCGCTCATGTCCTTTCATTCCATTTTCCAAGAACTTTTTTGAAATGCCTTCATACATACATATTAACACACATATATGTACATGCACACGCACATCTCAAATGTCGTACATCCATGCAGAATATGCATAGACATGTACAGCTATTGCGTACACGTGTGTGTATTTACATGCACACATGTGGACAGTGAAGTTTGAGTTGCTGCACAGTGTGTCCCAGTGCTCGTGAGACTCGCCTAAGACCCCGTGGTTACGTGGTCTCGGGCTGGCAAGGGGATGCACAGTCTGACCTGCGAAGACCGCGTTTGGGTAGGGGGGCGGGGTTTCGAGTTGTGTGAGGCCTGGGGAGCCAATGGCTGCGTCAGAGGAGGTGGGCCTGATTGAAGGACAGAGCCCGGAACCGGAGCCCGGTGCTGTGAATGTTGGCAGCCCAGCGTGGATCCTGGCGCCGTGGGAGAGGCGTCCTGTGTCACTGTTACGCCTTGACCTTTGCCACGACAGGGATGTTTCCTTTTCCCCCTTTAATCTCCTGATCCCCCTTTAACTTTCTTCAGCCTTCTTTTTCCAGCAAGTTCCAGTGATTTCCTTGGCCTTCCCGACTGCGTGCCATTAGCACCTCTTCATCTAATCCCGTGCCTAGCTTTGTGGATTCTCCCAAACCTTGCTGTCACCCTATGCAGTCTGGACTCTGACCACAGGGCAGAGGGCCTCTCTCCAGCCACCTGTACAACCAATACACACATCAGCAAACCTGGCCTCAGCCTTGGCAGGCGAGACAGGAGTCACGGAGCAGCCCAGCTGTTAGGGCTGTGGCCAGCAGCCTTTGTGTTGCTGACCAGGAGCACCCCAGCATCGCTCAGCACCCCAGCAGTGACACTGTGCACAGCCCCCAGAGGCAGGGGCGGACAGGGCAAAGGGCTCACCGGGGGCACAGAGCTGGGGCTCCCCAGGTCTAACGTGTTGCAGCCCTGTAGAGCTTACTAACCACTAGGGAAGGCTGTTCCAGTTGCTAGACACTTCCCTGTAGTATCTATGATCTGACCGCGTTCCAGGCAGCACACGCTGAGCTGTGCGCTGCGTGAGGGTGACTCAGGAAAGAACACTGAACGTCTTACTGGCAGTTGAACAGTCATGTGCAAGAAGTGTATTTGGTTTTTAAATTCGTCCTCGTTACTCAGCTATCTTAACCAGACTGGTCTTGTTTTAGGTTAAAATCGAATGAAATTCCTTGTGGATTCCCCCATTTTTTTTTCCTACTAAATCATGTTCCATCATGATGTGTGTTCCATCATGATGTGTGTTCATGAACGTGTCCATGTGTGCACATGTGTGTGTGTGTGTGTGTGTGAGAGAGAGAGAGAGAGACGATTTAAGAATGAAGGCTGAAACGTGTGGGTCTTTAGCTACAGCCACAGTCTGAGGAATTACCATTGTTTAATCCTTTCTTGCCAGCTGAAACAGATTTTCTTTCCTCCTCTCTCCTAAAATCTAACCGTGACTGGGGACGCTGGTCTACTCCATGCCTCTGGGGAGAAACTGACAGGCTCCGAATGCTGGAGCTCCCTTCTGACACCTTCCAAACTCCGTAACTCCTCCTGTGTTAGTTAAACAGCGAAGTCTGTGCCTTGCTTGGTTATCTACCTGAGGAGACACTCGGGGTGGGGAGTGCTGTTGAACACCCGGGCACTCCTCCCTTTGAGAGCGCCCAGAGCCCAGGTTTGCAGCTGAGGCGATGTCTCTTGTTGCGAGGAGGTCGCAGAAGCCGTTCTCTCCTCCTGGAGCAACAGGGCTTCAACGTCGCGCGGTCCTGGGTGCTCCCACGTCTGCGACACAGCTAGGAGGAAAGGTGAAGGAGGACAGAGCACAAACACAGCCACGACGGTGCTGCTCCATCAGAGGTGGGGGAGAGGTCCATCCCCCCCCCCCGTTCTGGGAGAAACATCTGGCACAGGAGGGAGCGCAGCGCAGGCGGCGGCGGCAGCTTCCCCGACTGGCGGCCCTGCGGTGCGGCTCTCACGGTGAACTTGGATGCACTTGGCTCTGCCCCCCAACAGTCTCTTCCCCGTGGGGCCTCGTCGGGTCGTTTGGGGCACAGCCCCGTGTCCCCTGTCTGTCTGACAGAAACAGAGTCTGTGCAAACAGAAGGGCCATTCTCTCTTCCTTGAAAGTACTATTTCCATACCACCCATTGAACATAACACGGTGGGGAAAGCGTGCTTCTTCCTGTGAGGGTCTCAGAGAGCAGAGGCGGAGGAAAGGGCTGGAGGCGGGTGAGCACCTCGAGAATCCCTCCTCTGAAAACCCACAATGATCCGAAATCCAAAACTCACTGAGCTCCGGGCACAGGTGGAGAGTCCCGCACCTGACCTCACGCGACCAGACCCAGTCAGGCCATGTGCATGGGTGTATTTGAAACATAAAGAATTTCAGGCCGGCGCCGCAGCTCAATAGGCTAATCTTCCGCCTTGCGGCGCCGGCACACCGGGTTCTAGTCCCCGTCAGGGCGCCGGATTCTGTCCCGGTTGCCCCTCTTCCAGGCCAGCTCTCTGATGTGGCCCGGGAGTGCAGTGGAGGATGGCCCATGTGCTTGGGCCCTGCACCCCATGGGAGACCAGGAAGAAGCACCTGGCTCCTGCCATCGGATCAGCGCAGTGCGCGGCCGCAGCATGCTGGCTGCAGCGGCCATTGGAGGGTGAACCAACGGCAAAGGAAGACCTTTCTCTCTCTCTCTCTCTCTCTCTCATTGTCCACTCTGCCTGTCAAAAAAAAAAAATTTTTAGTAGGCTAGGGCCTTCTGCCCAACATACCTTATTTTATATGCAAATATTCCAAAATTTAAAAAAATCTCAAGTCCAAATCGCTTCTGGTCCCATGCATTCCGGTGAGGGATGCCCAGCCGTGCTAACGGTGGTGCACAGTGCAGTGTCCTCGGCTCGCAGCTCAGCATGGCGGCCCCTTCCCTCCCCGGGCTCATGGTGCCCTTAGGTAAGGCCATGGCAGCTCACGTCTGCACGGCCACGGACTGGGATTCCCATGAGCCTCCTGTGGGCCAGCTGGCCAGGCCTCCATCCTCTAGACACTTGTGTGCTGGTGCTGGCAGCACCTCCCACGGTATGGCCCACAGCAAGTCTAAAGGGAGACAGGATGTCTGGGTGCATCAAGTCCATGGAGTTCAGATCACGCTCGGCGTCGCCCAGTGCCCCTACTGTGCTGGGAGTCACTGCAGGGAAGCCACCACGGAGCTGTGTGCCTGGAGAAGCCTGACCCTAGAACCCACCTTCCTGAGATTCTGCATAGGGGGCTGCCCTGGCAGCAGGCTGGGCCACCAGGCTGCCGGGGAAGCTGACTGCACTGGAACTCAGCCAGCCTCTTCCTCGTGTTGGATAGACGGCCACGTGCTGTGCAAGGTGAGGTGGCTGTCCCGTAACCTAGTGGCAGGAGCCAGCGACCGTCCTGCCCCGCCAGTGCCCCCTCCCTGCTCTGAAGCTGCAGCTGTGACATGGAAGTGCAGGGTGGTGGCCCGGGCACCACCACCTTCCACATCACATTTAGTGAGCAGGCGCCAGGCGGGAGAAACCTACATCCTGAGGGCCTGGGACCCCGGGCCACAGAGACCAGAGCTGAAAGTACACCCAACAGAGAATCCAGGCAGGATGTGGCGTGGCTCCCACAGTGGAAGAGGCACTGAAAACGGGCTGGAGAGAGGAGGTAGTGGTATTGCTGCAGGGGACAGCCTGGGCTGGGCTTCTCTGTCCCCCGCCCCCACACACTCACAGCGCAGGCTGCCTTGAGGTCTCCTTGGCGGGGCTCAGCTCACGTGCCCTCCTGGTGGCCAGAATATTGGAGGTGTGGTGTAGACACCCAAAGGAAACCAAGGTGTTCTCATCAGGCGAAAGGAGACCACGTTGGATAGGCGAGCCACAGCAGGTGCACCCTGCGTGGACCGGTGCTGATGTCATGATGAGACCAAGGTTAAGGCCCGAAGCTCCTCCACTGACACTGTCCCGCTAGAGTGAGGGCTGCAGGCCTGCTAGGGCTACTGAACTGGAAAATCCCCGTGCTCGCGGGAGGAAAGCAGCTGGCTGGAATGTTACTCTTGGATTGGAACTTCTCTCCATCGGCGGCTGCGTGATTCTCAGAGCATGAGAGAATTTTTCCCCAAATTCTTCGTGACTGGGTGGGGTACAATTTGTTACCCAATTCAGACTTCTGGTTATTTTAACCCCAAAACTGTGCCGATGCTAGCTCCAGTTCCTGGACTGTAATGGGATCAGGTGCGATGGCTAAAAAAAATTTAAAAACAAAAAAAAACCAGTGTGTCCGGTGGAGTCGTCAGCTGCTGACTCAGCTCTGTCTCTTACCCTTCTGCTTCATGGCTGAGAAGTCAGTTTGTTTCCGTGAGTCTCAGAAAAGAATTTTTCTCTCAAAGCACAAGAATGAGTTCATTGTAAAAGTAGAGACTCTTAGAAATTGTGTTTCTCCTGATGACGTGGAAATCCGGAAGATGGCAGGAAGCCAAAGCTTGCAGGAGGAAGCCGGGGCCAGCCTGTTCCAGACCTTGGACAGCGAGGAGAGAAGGCAGGAAGTGGCTGCGGGCTGCCCCGGGGGTGTCCGGCTACACTGAGGTCCCTCTGGGAAGCCAGTCTGTTCGCCTCATTCTGCTCGTGAGGACTTGGAGATGCCCAGTGATGGACTCTCCCCGCCCGTGCCCGTAGCAAGGAGAACCCAGACCAAGGAACTCCAACTTGAAATCTTACACATACTCTGCCACCCATGGCTCGTTTTCACAGCAGTGCACACACTTCTCTAGTACCATGTCCATGAGTGCTTTTGGTTAAGGCACCTCTGCAGAGACGCCCAGCCACGGGGTTCAGCTGGGGACTGTGTAGAGGTTTGTGGCTCTGAGAGGAGCCACTGCTGCTCACCTCTGTGGGGGTGAAGACGAAGTTGGAGGCTGCAAGCTATAAAACTAAGCACCAGAGCCATTTCTTGGACAGCTGCAGTTGGCCCACTTTCTGGCTTGTTTTTAGTGTTATATGGACGCATGCTGGAAGAGAAGGTCAAGTTCAGGGTCTAAGCCTTCCAACGGGAGGACGCCAGAGGACAAGGTGACTTCCCAGGAGACTTGTGTGTGGCAGGTGTTCGTGGTGGGAACAGGAAAGGTGCTAGCATCCTGGAAATCCCAAAGCAACTCACTCTGCCCACGGCAAGCCAGCCTCAGGCTCCTAGGGGCCAGGAGGGACCTTCTAGCTCAGACCCCAAGTGACCGGTGGCCAAAGTCATCAGGGACTGGAGGATGCTACGTGCAGTCTGTGCTCCCGGTATGAGATGTTTCTGGCCAGGAAGCTAAACCTGACCACTGAGGGATCCCATCCATAGCTTCTGCATCTGTGGCATCCTCTGTGGCCAGAGTGGCTTTACCCAGGCCACATGCCACGTGTGGGCAGGACACCTCCGTCCCTCCTGCAGGTCTCTTGTCTCTGTTCCCCTCAAGGGCGAGCCCCCAGCAATGTACCATTGATTTAGCAGATTCCTGGGTGAGCCGTGCGGGCCTGCGGTGAGGGCTCATGCCACAGGGGCTCGGGGCAACTGCTTGCTCTCCGCGGCCTGGCGGCTCTGAGAGCGCGGGAAGTCTCCACTCTGAGCAGATGAGTCAGCTCCTTACGGCTGTTGGCAGGGACGTGGACATGTGTCAGCCATCCCAGTGCCCCTTGTCTCTGTGGCCAGTGCATCTGTCTACCATGGCTTAGATAAAGAACCATCTGGAACAAAGGCAGGTGGGGCCGTGGCAGCCGGGTGACAGGGTAATGAGCTCCCCGTCTCGTGAGGACCCAAGCAGTCCCTGCTGGAACTCTGAATGCTGCCGCTCAGCACCTTGGACCCGGGGCGTCCATTTCTGCCCTCTTGGCGCTGCCTGGCCTCCAGGAACCTGTGGCTCTGTCTGTGTGACGGAGCATTAGGCAAGCTGGAAGGAGGTGATTTTTAGAAAAGAGCTTTGAGTGTGTAGGAATTGCTTCTGCCGTCACCGGAGAAGCAGGATGGCAAATGATTGGCAGTGTGACGTCAGCGTTAATAAGTGCTGGGGGTTGTGTGCCGCAGCTCTCCAGCCCACCATGCGGATTTTCCAGACGTGGGTGAACTGCACGTAGCGTTTCTGTGAAGTGACAAAAAGCAATGGCTGCAGAAGACAGTGCTAGACCAGGTGAAGGCGTAGCCCAAGACCCCCGGAGGCCAGCATGGAGATCACTCCGGAAGCCCAGCTCACGGCTCAGTTTCCCGTGGGGCACGGACGGGGTCCTTAACAAGCGCGGGGCCCTGTGCTAGCCACCGTCCTCCAGAAGGGCCAGGGAGGAGGCGAGGGCTGGACCTGGACCGCCTGCCGCCAGCTGTGCCCAGGCAGTGGCTGGACTCGGGGTGGGGCGTCCCCTGAGTAACGGTTTCCTTCGAGGACTGACAACCTGCTGCGCGTGGAGGGGGCAGAAGGAGCTTGCAAAGCGTGGGCAGCAAGGCCTGACTTGGCAGTCGCTCCTCCCGGGGTCTGGAAGGCAGATGGGGGCCTGCTGGTCGTGGGGCGGGGCGGGGGGCACTTCTCATGGCCTGGCAGAAATGTCCACAGAGCAGACGCTGAAGGAACTGTCAGAAATCTGGGAGAAGTGTCAGTACTCCCCTAAAGATGTGGGCGATGACTTCAGAAATTCATGGAAAATGGAATCAGAAGATAAATATATGTTGGTGCAGACAAGGTTTGAAAACCGTGCGTACCTGTAGATGGCCCGCCAGGGCACCTCCTGTAGCCAGCCGTCTCCACAGCACACACAGTGGTTGATGGCAGAGACTTAATCCAGACGGGAGTAAAGTAGATCTCTTTCCCCTCTGCCTGGAGGACTCCCGGCCGTGGTTTCTGTAGCTCATTAGCTATGACAATTATTAACAAATTCTTATTTGCAGTTGGAAGTGGGGATGGTAGTCCCGATTTCCTCTCCTGCCAAGACTCCGTGCAGGTTGCTCAGAACATGACTTACCCGGAGCAGCCCAGGGTTTCCAAATAGCCTTGGACCAGGCTCAGTGCCTTTGGCTCGGCCAGGCTGGGAGGGCTCACCAGGGCTGGGAGCTCAAGGTTCCCGTGACATAATTTACTGAGAACTTAATTGAGACTAATTCTTGTCTCTCATTCGCCTGCCGGACGCACATCTGCCCCGCAGCTGCGGTGGCTCCACTAGGTTGGGACGTTTGAATCTTTCTGTGAAGTGAACGAAAGGGCATGAATATTTTATTGTAGATTTATCCCCCTGTAACTTTTTATAGGAAACTGCTGGTGGTTTTATTAGCCAGCAGCGTTCAGGCGCACTGTCTTCCCCGACGTGCTGGAGCCGGGATTTAGGGGGTACTCAGCGCCCACTGCCTCAGTGAGGTCCGCTTGCAGGGGGAGGGGGGGAGGGTGCAGCCAAGTCCATGAATGGGGGAGGGGTGTTGGCACAGAGCCTGGACTGTTCTGTGATGTGCTCGCTCGAGGTCTGAGTCACCCCAGAAGTCAGCCCTCCACGTGTGTGGGTTCCACATTCGTGGATTCAATCAACCGTGGATCAGAAATGCTCAGGATTAAAAGCCACGTGTGGGCTGAACGTGTATAGGCTTTGTTGAAAGACAGTTCCACAGCTGTGTCCTCTGCGTTCACCTTGTACTAGGTGCTACAGGTCGAGTGGCCCCTTACCCACGATGCTTGGGACCAGGCGTGTTTTGAGTTGCACAGTGTTTGGACTTTGGAAGATCTATGCTTATGCCATGAGATGTCTTGGGGCTGGAGTCCAAAGCTAAACACGAAGTTCATTATGTCCCAAGATGCCGTAGCCACACAGCCGGAGGGTAACTTCTACAGTCTGCTCTTGCACCTGCGTTTTGACTGTGCTGCACAGGAGTCCAGGTGTGGGATTTTCTCTCCTTGGGTGTCGTGTGAGTGCTCAGAAGGTTTTGGATTTGAGGGAATCTTGGATTTCAGGATTAAGTATGTTCAGCCTGCGTAAGTAACCTACGTGGGACTTCAGCCATGCAAGAGGATGCATATAGGCTGTGTGAGTCTCATGCAGTTTGACATAAGGGACTTGAGCAGCGGCAGACTTCGGTATCTGTGCGTGTCCGGGAACCAGCGCCTCTCAGGTACCAAAGGTCAACCGTGATGGCCCAGGTGTTCCCACATCTGTGCGAGCACCCGGTTCTGGGAAGTCATTCGCCCCACTTCACACAGGGACAGCTGGGCCTGGGCGGGATTGTGGACAAGAAGCAAGCCTCTTAACTCCTAGGAGCCTCCGAGCCGTAGCAAGGTGAGACTGGGGTGTGTGTGTGTGTGTGTGTGTCAGACCACATAGAGAGCCCTGTGAGCACGGGAGGGGGAGGGGGAGGGGGGCACAGTGTGGACCCTGCATGGAGCTCTGGGAGGAGCAGGCATGAGACTGGCAGACTGAACGAAATGCAGATGGGTGCTGGGCAGAGGGACGGTGCTGCCAGCTCTGGGGCAGGGCGGAGGGCCTGGGGCCAGCTGATTCCTCCTACCTCCGTCTATCCCAACTCACATTTCCCTTAGTCCAGCGTCTCACTTCCGTCTGCCAGCGTGTGCTCCTGAGTGCGTCTGATTCCTGGGTGGGACGATGGGGAACGTGGGCCGAATGACTGGGTTCTCAGACTGGGCTTTGACTGTCAGACCTGCGTGGACACTCGGGAACCAGTGCAGCTCTCAGAGTGAGGAAGTGATGTGGCTACAGCACGCAGAGCGCGTGGGTTACCTGGAAGGGAGAGGGGATTACAGGTGGGCAGCACCCAGGAGAGGGATAGCCTGGGTGTGGAGATGGGGCCACAGATCTGAGGTTCCCTGTGGGGGTTGAGTGGCTCGGCCATGATGCAGCCGGTAGCCACACCGACCCCCAGATCCTGACCCCTCATATCTGCTCTTTGGAAAGGGAGTGGCCCCTAGGCCTGGGCCATGGAGGAAGGAAGAGTGGTTTGTGACTGCTCACGCAGGCCCAGACGCACGGGCACGTGGGACTCCCTGTCAGTCACTCAGACCCAGGTGGGGACCAGGGATCCCTTGTACCAAGCATCTGTGGAAGCCACAGCATAGGTCAGGTCTGCAAAAGACAAAGTGTCAAGTGAACCATGGAGCAAAGGAATCAAAGGCTGGAGCAAGGGCAGGGCGGGCCGTGCTTTGCGGATAGGGGAGGAGATGGAACATGTAGGAGGCAGAGCACCCCAGCCACCCAGAAGGGAGGACGCATGGCCGTCAGCGTCACAGCTGTCACCGGTGCTGTTACAGCAAGTCCTGCAGGCCAGGTACCCTTGGACATCAGACGCTGCCGTGTGCCAGCCCCTGCCCAAGGATTTGGGTCCTCAGGCACCAGCTGACCCCACGTGGTTCCAGTAGTGTCTGTCACCCCTGGGCAGTCTGTTTGCAGGTTCCCCAGGGCTGTGGGCTTCACCGGCCACAACAAGAAATGCTAGTACCAGTAACCAGCCGCAGAGGCAGAGGCACCAGGATTGGAAGTGGCGCAGCGGGGTCGCCCCCTTGCTGGCTCCTGAGTGTCCTGGGCAGCCCTGGAGCCCCTGTGCCGTGGCTAGGGAAGCAGGCAGAGCCGCGGGCCCCTTGCTCCCAACGCTGCCTGCGGGAAGCCGCGTGTGGCCCTGCCGGAGCCCTGCCTCCGAGCACCGTGCCCGTGCCCAGGGCAGCCCTGAACTCCCGCCAGGAATCTTTCCTAGGAGTCCCATGAAATTCTGAGCACTTCCCTCGCCGAGCGGGGCAGCAGCGAGGCCAGAGCGCCAGGCGTTGGCCGCGTGTTTTCACAGGGAACCGCGTTGCCCTCTGGGACCCAGCAGCCCTCGGGGTTTCCGCGGCTCTCTCGGTTCAGGGTGGTGGTGCTTGTGCCTGCTGGGCACCACTCAGACTGGCATCGTGGGACAGCCGTGCCGCCTCACTCACCTGGAGCAGTCTTCTCCCGCATCACCTTAGGCCTGGGGTGACCGTGAGCCAGCCCTTGTGGGGAGCAACTCGGACTAGACTGTTACTCGAATTAAGACTTATTCTATGCATCTGCTCTCCCACAATATGGCGCTGGGAGAGGAGTAAACAGCTTCTACCCAGCTGCCTCTCACCAACTTGACAAGCTGCAGGAGCTGCTCCTGATTGGAGGAGAGCAGCGTACTCGGCGTGTGGGTAGCAGAGTTGGGATTGGTGGAAGAGGACTATAAAGGAGGAGAGAGACAACATGCACCAGGAACATCTATCTGAAGGAACACCTGAGCAGCCCCCGAGAGAGCCGGCCGGCGGTGTGCCGCTCCCCCGCGGAAGTGGGGAAAGTGGCAGGGGGAACTGCCCTTCCACGGAGGTGGAAGAGTCGGTAGCCAACCCGGGAAGAACCAGCAGCAAACCCAGGGAGGGCCGAGCAGACGAAAGAACAGCGCAGGGTCCTGTGTCGTTCCTCCACGAAGACGGGGAGCGACATAATGGTGCCGTGACTCAGATAGGAAACTTAGGAGGGAAGAAACGGGAAGAAGTGGGAAAATACCGGAGAGACTAGCAAAGAGCCTAGGGAAAAGCCAGACGGAAAAGGTGCTGGAAGAAGCTATTGAAAGCCTAGGCATAGACTCGGATACGGACTGTGGGAAAGAAGTTAGGATTGGACGTTAGGATTGAAAGCGAAAGTGAAAGCTGGGAGAAATCTCTAAGGTCGAAAGCGAAAGTGAAACCTAGAAGAAACTTAGACTCGGATACCGACTGTGGGGAGAGGCCAGGAGAAATGAGAGGGGAATATTGTTGGAAGAAACTTAGGGAAACATACCGGGTAGAGAAAAATATGTTAGGGAGGATGAAGCCGCGGGGGCAGGCTGAGGCAGAGACGTAAGCTATGTTGGGATTCATCAAGTCAGCCCGGGGAACAAAAGGCGAAAAGCTAGACGCGTAAGCTAGGTTGGAATCCGTCAGATTAGCCCGGGGAGCAAAAGACGGGAAGCCAAACCGAAAGGCGCAGACGTAAGCTAGGTTGAATTCGCCAGGTTAGCCCGGGGAACTTAGACTGAATACCGGTGGTGGAAACGTGAGCTAGGCTGTGTGACTCGCGGAAGCCGCCGCGCGCAGAGAGAGCGCGCGGGGCACAAACGGGGAGCGCTCACAGGGCGCTAGTAGGAAACGCGGGACTAGCGCGAAGGCCGCGAAGGCCGTGGTGCGGGCGCAAAGGGCGCTGAGACCGCGAAGCGCACGAAGCCGGGAAGCCGCCGCGGGGCGAGGCGCCAAGAATCAGCCTCGGGGCAGGCGCCGGGAAGCCGCAGGGATAAGAGAAACAGAAGTTTAGAAGTAAAATGAGAGAAATAGGAATGCTGGCAGATAGGAGTAAAATAGGAGAGATAGGAATGCCCGGAGATAGAGAAATAGAGAAAAATAAGGCCTCCCCACAACACGGCAATGAGAGGGCTTGGATTCGGTCTGCCTGATTAGGGAGGCAGTTAGCACCTGCGGGCGGCTAGCAGCTTATGCGCCGCAGGTCACCGAAGACAGGCACAAATCAACATCAATAAGTCTCCCCACAATACGGCAATGAGAAGGCTCGGATTCGGTTTGCCTGATTGATAGGGCTTGTAAGCACCTGCAGGCAGTTCTAGCAGAGCAGAGCATGCGCTGCAGGGCACCGAACACAGGCACGCATCAGCGCCTAAAAACCTCCTCACAACATGGCGAAGAGAGGACCCGGATTCGGTTTGCCTGATTGGTAGGGCTTGTAAGCACCTGTGGGCAACTCTAGCAAGCAGAGCAGAGAGTGTCCCACGGGGCATCGAAGACAGGCGCGTATCAATGCCAAAAAATAAAAAGAAAGGGGGAATTGTGGGGAGCAACTCGGACTAGACTGTTACTCGAATTAAGACTTATTCTATGCATCTGCTCTCCCACAATATGGTGCTGGGAGAGGAGTAAACAGCTTCTACACAGCTGTGTCCAGTTCAACCAATAAACTGCAGGACCTGCTCCTGATTGGAGGAGAGCAGCATGCTCGGCGTGTGGATAGCAGAGTTGGGATTGGTGGAAGGGGACTATAAAGGAAGAGAGAGACAACATGCACCAGGAACATCTATCTGAAGGAACACCTGAGCAGCCCCCGAGAGAGCCGGCTGGCGGTGTGCCGCTCCCCCGCGGAAGTGGGGAAAGTGGCAGGGGGAACCGCCCTTCCACAGAGGTGGAAGGGTTGGTAGCCAACCCGGAAGAACCAGCAGCAAACCCGGGAAGGGCCGAGCAGACAAAAGAACAATGCAGGGTCCTGTGTCGTTCCTCCACAAAGACGGGGAGTGACATAATGGTGCCGTGACTCGGATAGGAAGCCTAGGCAGGGTTTAGTGTCGTTCCTCCGTGAAGAGGGGGAGCGACAGCCCTAAGGCAGACTAGCATGTGTGTGACACGGGATGTGGTGGTCCAAGCCCAGGAGGAAGCAGCAACACCAGGGCCACGGCCTCGTGGGCTGAGAGCTGTGCACCTGCACAGTGGGCCACACACAGCCTGCTGGGATATCAAAGTGTGAAGCCCTAGCCTGGAGGCTGCAGGGCCCAGTTCCCACAGGCGTTGTCTGGTTTTGAAGACCTGTTCCAGGGCTGCACTGTGGTATGGTGGGCGTCCCACATGGGCACTGGTCCTGGCTGCTCCACTTCTGATCCAGCTCTCTGCTGTGGCCTGGGAAAGCAGCAGAATGTGGCCCAAGTGCTCGGGCCCCTGCACCCGCGTGGGAGACCTGGAAGAAGCTCCTGGCTCCTGGCTTCAGCCTTGCCCAGCTCCAGCCATTGCAGCCATCTGGGGAGTAAATCAGCAAATGGAAGATCAATCTCTTTCCGTCTCTCTTTCTCTCTGTTTCTCCCTCCCTCCCTCTCTATAACTCTGCTTTACAAAAAAGGAAAAAAATCCTCATTCCAACATATTTTTTTAAAGATTAATCTATTTTATTTGAAAGAGCTGCAGAGAGAGAGAGAGAGAGAGAGAGAGGTCTTCCATCTGCTGGTTCACTCCCCAGATGGCTGCAATGGCCAGAGTTGCACTGATCTGAAGTCAAGAGCCAGGAGCTTGCTCTGGGTCTCCCACTTGGGTGAAGGGGCCCAAGGACTTGGGCCATCTTCTACTGCTTTCCCAGGCCATAGCAGAGAGCTGGATCAGAAGTGGAACAGCCAGGACTTGAACCGGCGTCCATATGGGATGCCAGCACTGCAGGCAGCAGCTTTGCGTGCTATGCTACAGCGCTGGCCCCCAACATTTTTAAATCAGGAGGAAGCTGGATTTTCAGCTTTGCTTTTAAAAATGGAAAATGTGGGGGCCGGCACTGTGGTGTAGTAGGCTAATCCTCTGCCTTCAGCTCCAGCATCCCATATGGGCGCCAGTTCTAGTCCCGGCTGCTCCTCATAGCTGTCTGCTATGGCCTGGGAAGGCAGTAGAAGATGGCCCAAGTCCTTGGGCCCCTGCACCCACGTGGGAGACCTGGAAGAAGCTCCTGGCTCCTGGCTTCGGATCAGTGCCGCTCTGGCCGTTGCGGCCATTTGGAGAGTGAACCAGCAGATGGAAGACTTCTCTCTCTGTCTCCTCTCCTTCTCACTGTCTGTAATTCTACCTTTCAAGTAAATAAATAAAATCTTTAAGAATAAAAATAAATGGAAGATATGGCAACCCTTGACCACACGGCCACTGTGGGCTGAGGGAAGCGGCTGCCCCTTACTCCAGGCACCACGTTTGCAGGTGACCAGGTCTCAGCCGCTCCCTGAGGCCAAGGTCAGTGAGCACACACTAGCCTGAGTGTGGCCTCTGAAAGCACGCTTATAAAGATTTCTGTGTGTACAGAGAGGCCCTGAGATGGACCAAAGTCATGGCCAGAGAGGGGGAAACAAAGGGGTCATCCGCTGGGTCACTCCCCAGATAGCTACGACGGCCAAGGCTGGGCCAGGCGGAAGCCAGGAGCTTCGTCTGGCTCTCCCACATGGATGGCAGGGACACACATCCTTGGCCATCTTATTCTGCTTTTCCCAGGCTGTTCGCAGGGACAGGGCTGGGAGTGGAGCAAACTGGCGCCCGTGTGGATGCTGGCACCCCAGGCAGGGGCTGTCCCCACTGCACCACAGCATCGGCCCCTGTGCCTCCCAGTCCGCCCAGTTACCAAGTTCACGGTCTTTGATGTGATGATTCGTGATAGATGCACTCCCAGCCCCCTCTCCTCCCTTCCCCTGGGGCTGTATCTGCTGCCCACCCACAGTTCCGTGTTTGTATGCGTAGACCCACAAAGGAGAGCCCTCCGTGGGCTGTGGGCCGCCGTCCCTTAGCAGGGGTGCGACTGTCAGGCCTCCCCACGGCCTGTGCAGCGCTGTGCCATCCTTCCCCTTGTTCCGTGTGTCTCATCATACACCGGCCAGGCTTGTTTGCTTCCCGTGTGGGTTTGTACAGTTATGCACGTGTGCAAGATGGTGTGATCCGGGCTTGCTGAGTGAGAGCCTGCTGGCCAGGGGGCTCCCCGTAGATACAGGATCCCCGCTCGTCCTCGGGGAACACAGCCCACGACTCGCGCGGGCTGCCTGAAGCTGCAGCCGGTAGTGACCTGCGTAGGCCGCATCGCCCATGTGCCCGCTCGCCTTTCCACCCTCACTCAGCGCTGCTGCCCCGGGACCGTGGCCTCGCGGTTGGAGGGACAGCAGCACAGGTGCACACCCTCCCCTTCCCTCCTCCCGACTCCTAGGCGGGAAACGCCTCTCACGTAGACCGCGGCAACCTCAGTGTGCGGTTTCCGTTTCTTGGGCAAGTCGGGAGCGTTCCCCTTTCTCTTGAAGGCAGCACTGCGTGGCTTCTCTCTGGCAATCCGAGCACGCCTGCTGTGCTTTGGGGCCTCTTGCGTGCACACAGGCCGTTGACGCCAAGCCCCCAGCAGTCCGCCCAGGCTAAGCGCGAGGGCTCCTGTGTGACGGGCGGCAGGCAGCGCGTGCAGCGTGGACGCCCTGGACAATGGGCTACCCTAGATCCCGGGCTGCAAACCTTAGATCCTTCATCAGCATGAGATTGCATCGCACCACGCAAACAGTGTGAAATTTCAAACTTATTTCTGGAATTTTCCATTGAATGCTTTCAGACCATGGTGGTCTGTGAGTAGCTGACTCAGCAGGAAACAGAAGCACCGATACAGAGGGACCGCTGCCCCGTGTGTCCTGTGACCCCTGCTCTGTAAGGACTCCCCCATCTCTGGACACAGAGCTACTAGGTCACACTGTTTTTTTAATTTTGAAATCCAGGCATAGTTCTTTTTTTTATTTTAAAGATTCTATTTATTTGAAAGGCAGAGGCACAGAGAGAGATTAGAGAGATCTTCTATCCATTGATTCACTCCCCCAAGCGGCTGCAAGGGCCAGGAGCCGGGAGCTTCTTCCGGGTCTCCCACGTGGGTGCAGGGGCCCAAGCCCTTGGGCCATCCTCCACTGCTTTCCCAGGCCACAGCAGGGAGCAGCCAGGACACCAACCAGTGGGGGTGTAAAGTGGGGCATTTACCCTGGGAAATAGTGTTGGCTACCATGCGATTCAGCAACCCCACTCCTGGGTGTGAGCCCAGAGAAGTGAGAACGTAAACTTGCACACGGTGGTTTGCGAGAGCAGTGTTGCTGATGTCCGCGACAGGGGAACAGCCAGACTTCTGTCGCTTGATGATGCATAGTGAAGTGTGATGTCTCCGCAGACGGGCTCTCACTCAGTAATAGAAGCAGATACGTGGCAGGTGATACACGGATGAGCTTTGGAGACGCTGTGCCACTTGAAAGAAATGATGGCAAAGCATCACGTATTATGGGATGCCATTCAAACAAAAGGTCCGGAGTAGACAAGTCTAGAGTGACAGCCATCAGATAGGGGTGACCTTGGGCTGGCAGTGATCGGGGGAGTCAGGGTGAGGGTGAAGGGTGATATGATAAAAACGCTCCAGAATGAGTGGTGGTCTCACAGCTGTGAGCACACTGTGCTCTGTAAACGGCTGCATTGCGTGGTGAACTCAGCCCCACCCTCACTGCCCTGCGACCTTGAGCAAGCCCTGTGACCAGAGCGAGACCGCTCTGTGCCTCGGTCCCCTCACCGCTGGACTAGACCCGCTCAGAGTCCTTACCAAGGTCCTGCTGGGGGTGTGGCTGGGCACGCGGGAGGCTCTGGAAGGAGGTCAGTGAACTGGAGACACCGCCCCTGCGGCTGTGCCTTGGCGGCAGGTGAATATCCATCCGTCCGTCCTGCCCTGCAGGGGAGAACGAGCTGCGATGACCAAGGTCTTCTCGGGCTGCTTGGGTTGGTCCCCAATCCTGACAGCCCCCACCCCAGTTTTCAGGGGCGTCCTCGACCTCAGCAACAAGTACATTTATCTGGATTCGGGGCCGGAAGGGGGTCCTTCCCCCCGCACCCCCGTTCACCCTGCAGAAGAGCACGCGGCCGAGGGGAAGGCTGCCCCCCCCCCCCAGCAGAGGAACCTGCTCCCGCCGAGCCGCCTCCGCAGGCCAGCAGGTCGCCCCACGAGATGCACTTCAGGTTCTCATTTCCTGTTAAAAAACAAATACGTGAATAATACGACCTTGCAGGGACACGTATCTGGGAACTCATAATCCTCGGGTTTTAAATGGAGACAGGCTGAGCTGAGACATCACGTGCGGCCGTAAAGTGGCCCCGGGGGCCCCCAGGGGAGCACCGCAGCCCGCTCGTGACGTCACACTCGCACCTCCTCGCCCGCCCTTCCTGGTGGACATCTGCTCCGTGAGAGCCGCCCGTACCTTCAGAGACCATAAATGGCACGTGTCCGAGTTGCGCTCTGATGTGTTTCATAACACAGTTGTGGCTGCCGTCTGCCAGGAGCTGTGAGGGGGATTCCGTCTCAGGCAGATGGGAGGGGCAGACACTGCCCGGGACTTCCAGGCCGTCGTGTGGCAGGAGCTGGGAGACGGGGCTCTGGGCAGCAGCCGGCCTCCGCGTGTCCTTCACCCCAGGTGTGCAGCACACCTGGTGCACGGAGCTGCCGTTGCCCCAGGAGGGGCCGAGCTGAGCGTACAGGCTTCCTCGGTGGGGCAGCCAAAGCCCAGTGGACAGCAGCCCTGCCCTGGGGACGAGGAGGACGCTCATCGCCGGGCACCTGGCCAGGCGTCTCCTGGACACTTTGCCTCCCGTGTGTCTGTGGTGCAGGCCGCACAGATGTGTGCTCTGCCCTGGCTCTGTGTCACCGAGGAGGACCCTGACGCTCAGAGCTGGAAATCACTTGTGCCAAGTCACGGGTCCCAGTCTCCAGGGCCCTTGTGCTGGCTTTCTGTTCCTTTCATCCCAATCCTGCAAATATGCTGGAAATCAGAAAGAAATTGTCTGTCTGTCCCTGTCTGGGTTCAGATTATCGACCCAGACGGCCCCTCCCAGAGGGCTCTGAAGAACAGTTCCTCTTGGCTGAGCCGAAGCCTGGATGGAGAGTCGCCATCCCGGCAGTCATGGCGGCTGCCTCCTGCCCAACCCAGGCTGAGGTCCCCGCTGACCCACCCACAGGCCTGCGAGGTGAGAGCGAGCACTGAGGCTGACCCGCCGCGGCCGCACAGCTGGTGTTTCGGCAGAGTGAGGACTTGACCTTGGGTCTGTCGGCGCCAGGGTCCCACTGAGAGTCTGAGACAGTCTCACTCCTAGTGTGCACGCCTTCACTCTCAGGGCTGGTCGGGTGCACCTGGGCTGGAAGTGTGCTGAGAGAAACGGAAGGCAGGAAGCCCTTGCTGGGATCGCAGAGGCTGGGGGACCGTGGGCCGTGGGCCGTGGGCCGTGGGCTGTGGGCCGTGGGCCGTGGGCCGGTCGCTGGTCTTGCTGCCTCTGCAGGCCTGGTGTCTGTGAGTGTGTTAGGTTGCAGGCAGGTCAGCTGTGTGGAGGGGTGCGTGCTGTCCCCCACTGGTGTCCTGACCCCCGCATCTCTGAATACAACCTTACGTGGAAGTAAGATCACGGCCGATGCACCTGGTGGAGATGCGGGGTGACCTGGTGAGAAGATCCAGGGAGAGCACCAGGGGAGGGGGGCAGCCACAAGCCAGGGGCCACCCAGGGCCCCCCCGATGTCGTGAGAACACAGGGTGGGTCTGAGGTTCACCCTGGGAAGGAGCCAACACCTTCATTTGGGACATCCTGCGTCAGAGCAAGGAGAATGCATTTCTGTTGTCTTAACAGTAGCCCGAGAAAGCTAGTCCAGGTTCCTAATCAGCTGGCCTTCAAATGGATGATTCTAGATCGTCCGAGAGGGTCCTTACAAGTGGAGGGGGGAGGAAGAAGAGGGGTGGAGGGTGCACTGTAGGACTCGGACAGCCCTGGTGGCCTTGATGGTGGAGGAGCCGCCCCACGCCAAGGACTGGGGCAGCCTCCAGGAGCCAGAAAAGGAGGCAAGGGAGCAATTACTTTGTGGGGTTCCCGAGAGGGGACCAGACCCCCTGGCCAGGGGGCCTCGTGTCAGACCTCTGACCTCAGAATCCTGACGTAGCAAATGTGTGTGCTCTGGGCCGTAAACGTTCGTGGTGATCTGTCACAGCGACAGGGCACGGCGTCTCCACAGTCGCCGGGCTGCCCACACGTTCTCAGCGCGGTGACGTGACCCCAGGCCCCGGCTGGCATCCCTATCTGAAATCCAAAATGCTCCTTGATCTAAATGTTCCAAGCGCCAATGTGATGTCAGAAACTCCACCCCAACACAGTCAGAACACAGGTGCACTGAAAGTGTAGAAAGTCGCTTTCGGCTCCTGTGCCTGGGGTGTATGTGAGACGTTAGTCTCACGTTTAGACTTGGGTGCCATCCACAAGATCCCTCACTGTGTCTGTGCACATACTTCCGAGTCCAAACCCCAGAAACCCTTCTGTCCCAAGCATTCTAGACACGACCTCTGAGAAGAGCTGCCGACTCAAATGTGGCCATCAACTGGCTCTTCAGGCTTTGGGGAGCACGAATGGAAGACGATAAAGCGCAGGTGGTGGCGGGAGCGGTCGCATCTCACAGGGCTGCAGCTGCTTTGCCAACTTGTTCACTTGGACTGAATGAGCGTTTATCACCATGTGCAGTGTCAGTGTTGTTCAGGTGTCATGGAACTTGGGGCTCCCGCAGCCGTGACTGTGAGAGTGAAATGGTATCAGCCACATGCACACAGAAAAAGAATTAAAAAAAAATCATTTTCTTTCCATACCTTGCTTTGTGCCAAGATTAGGAGCGAATGGTCAGGCCGAAAACCAGCTAAGATAAACCATGGAGAGCCGATGCCCACGGCACAGGTGTCCGCCCGTAGACAGCAGCTCCTGCAGACGGCTCCGCCCACAGCAGGCTGTGGGAACGTGTGCACCCGCCTGCAGGTGCCAGGTCTGAGCGCGAAGCTGGAAAGCGGCCTGTTGTCTCACCTTTGTCTCTTCCTTCGCGCCTGATTCTAACCACCCACTGCTCTCACCCGCTTTTCTGGGAGTTGTGGGAAAACGCACGTAAACTCTGCCATCCCCACCGTTCTTACATGCACAGCTCCATTTGCAGTGTCGCACACCCATCACCACCACCCATGCCCAGGAGGCTTCCTGCTCCCAAGCTCAAAGTCGACTCGGCAAACCCCCCGTCTCCCAGCCTCCACTCCAGCCCCAACCCCGGCAACCACGTTGTCCTCGCTGTCTCTGTGAACCTGACCTTGCGAGGTACCGCAAATCGGCATTTGTGTTTCTGCGACTGGCTGTCCTCTGAGTTGCCGTGCTGTGGCACATGTCAGACTCTCCGCCCCCCCCCCCCCGCCCCGGCCTGGGACCCTCTCCCCTTAGGTGGGACTTTTCAAGCCAACGAGGGTGCAGAGGCTATAGGAGACATCCAGGAGGGGCTGCTGAGCCTCACCCGGCATCTCCCCTGCCCCCCCACAAGGAGTGGCTTCTCTGGGCCACAGTTGCCACCGTGTTTGCTGGAGCACCTCTCCTGGCCATATGTCCAGGAACGGAGCTGTGCCCCAGGGCAGCGGGCGTGTCCTCCTAGGGTGGTGGACGGTTCCAGGAGTGCCACTCAGGCCAGGCCCTGGAAGCACAGCACATACAACAGAAGCAGAGACGAGGCTATTTTTTTAATTAATTAATTAATTTGAAAGAGTTAGAGGCAGAGAGAAAGAGAGGGTGTTTTTTTTTTTTTTTTGACAGGCAGAGTGGACAGTGAGAGAGAGAGAGACAGAGAGAAAGGTCTTCCTTTTGCCGTTGGTTCACCCTCCAATGGCCGCCACGGCCGGCGCACCGCGCTGATCCGATGGCAGGAGCCAGGTGCTTCCCCTGGTCTCCCATGAGGTGCAGGGCCCAAGCACTTGGGCCATCCTCCACTGCACTCCCGGGCCACAGCAGAGAGCTGGCCTGGAAGAGGGGCAACCAGGACAGAATCCGGCGCCCCGAGCGGGACTAGAACCCCTGTGTGCTGGTGCCGCGAGGCGGAGGATTAGCCTAGTGAGCCGCAGCGCCGGCGAAAGAGAAGTCTTCTAACCGCTAGTTCACTCCCCAGATGGCTGGAGCTGCACCAATCCAAAGCCAGGGGCCAGGAGTGTCTTCCAGGTCTCCCATGTGGGTGCAAGGGCCCAAGGACTTGGGCCATCTTCCACTGCTTTCCCAGGCCACAGCAGAGAGCTGATCGGAAGTGGAGCAGCCGGGTCTTGAACCGGCGCCCTTGTGGCTGCCCATATGAGCTTCACCCGCTCCGCCACAGTGCTGGCCCCGACAAGGCTGTTCTCACAGCTGGGGTCAGCGCGGTATCACCTAAAGGTATCGCCCTAAAGGCTGGCATTTGTATTCACAAAGTCAGTTACGACAGGACAGGACGGGAGATCTGGGCCAAAGTCAGCTCCTGAGAGTGAAGACAAAATAGGAGTGGGGGTGGAGCTACCAGAGGGGAGCGTGGCTGCTTAAGAGAGGTTGAGCCAGGCCGGGCAGCCTCACAGATCTCCAGAGAGAGAAAGCAGCACACGCCCACCTGCTGTTTCCCGGCACGCCTGGGCCGTCTCGCCCGTTTGATTAGGGAGCGAGCATTGGGACGGCCTGGACGCTCAGTCTATGCTGTTTAAAGACAGAAGTGGGGAAGGGCATAGATGTTAGTTGGGTTTCCCTAGGTTTGCGCAGTTATCACACTGAGTGGAACACTCATTCCCCCTGCCAGATCCCCGCCTCCTGCCGTAATCGGCAAGGTCCGCGTGCCACGCACTTGTAGCCGTTTATAAGCGGTTTACCCTTGGTGCTTGCGGCCATGCCCCTCGGCCGGTGCTGCGGCTCCTTGCCTCCCTCTCACAGGCCCAATAAGAGGAGGGTCACTTGCTGGACCGGGGTCCCGCGTCAGAGGACCCAGCCTCCAGGAGCCGCCACGGTGTCCTGCATGGCTGGACAGCAAGGCCTGGTCACAGGGAAGCAGGAACTGTTGGACTCAGGGGGAGAGACTGAGTGGCTGCCCAAGCGGGTGGAGCTGCACCATCCAGTGGTGATCTCTTGGGAGCTAGGATGGTTTAAGGACAGGAGAGAGAGCAAGGGCCAAGTTTGCCTGCTCATCCAGGGACCAATGAGAGGGAGTCTTTTAGGGACCTAGGTGTGACCTGAGCTGCTCCCCAGCACCTTGGGACCAACGGGGACCCTGACAGAAATCCAGATCATTTCAGCGCTAGGAGGCAGGTGAACTTGGAGATGAGCCCTGTCACACCGCACGCCAGCCTTGAGGTCACGGCCACTGTTCTCATGGGCAGGGAGGACCTGGCACTGGGGTCCTTGGTCAGGGGCTGGGTCGGTCAGCTAAAGGTGCAGGAACCAACAGTCCCAGCACCTCGGGGTGGGGGGGGAGGGTGCCAGCGGCACACCGTGTCACTGCCGACCTTAGGCGTAGGCACAGTCCCCTGCACTGCCACCTGCTGTTGGTGTGGCGAAGGACAGGAAGCAGGGAGTGGCAGCCAAACCAAGGAACTGCACGCAGAGCCGTTGCCAGGACACAGGCAGCACAGGGCCACTCACAGCCCTCTGAACAAAGCATGCCCGTGACCGCAGGCAGAGGGGAGTGGCCATCGCGAACAGCGGCTCAGCCTGACACAGCCGTGTCGCGTGCTGAGAGTCACTGAACCAGCCCCACCTGCTCCGAACCTCTGCAGTTGATTGCAAAGCTCGCTGGCTCTGTCTCCCTGCCCCCACCAGGGGGCGCCAGCCATCCAGAAGGCCCCTGGGGCAGCAGGGAGCTGGCCTCCCCCAACGCTCACCGTCTCTCTCCTCTCTCTGAGCAGGTGGGTGGCAGGCCCGTGGAGCTCCTGCTCGGCCACCTGTGAGAAGGGCATCCAGCATCGGGAGGTGACCTGCGTGTACCAGCTGCAAAATGGCACCCACGTCGCCACACGGCCCCTCTACTGCCCGGGCCCCCGGCCATCGCCAGTGCAGAGCTGCGAAGGCCAAGACTGTCTGTCCATCTGGGAGGCATCAGAGTGGTCACAGGTGGGTGCCTGGGTTGGCCACTGGGGCTGGACCGACCATGAGGGTTAATGGGCCTTGCCTTCGGGGACCCCGCACGTCCCAGTCACCCCAGGGTGTTTGTTACACACCCCCACATTATCACAGAACTCACCCACCTCCAGGTCAGCGCAGGGCTGTGTTCAAGTTCACGTGTTCTTGAATTCCAGCTGACATCACAGCATGGCTAACAACAGGTGGCTGGCGTGTGTTGGATGATGGATATGCCGATGCCAGGCGGCGGCACTGCCCTGCAGGCACGAACCGGCCTGCTGGTGCCCCCTGGGCAGAGTTGAACTGGCGTGTGGGCCAGGTGGGCAGTGGATTCCACTCTTTGCTTTACCTCCGCTGCAGGTTTTTGAAGCTGACACCGTAACTGTCGGTATTTCTGGGTTGCACTGTGACACTGGACACGTGGACACCGTGTGTAGGAAGCAGGTGGAGTGATGGGTTTATCCCCCACCTAACATTCACCATTTCTGTGATGCACAGCAGTCCTTGTAGGGTGCACGGTTAGAGGTGGGAGGGAGGAGTTTCGTGTGCTCGCTGGAGCCCCAAGTCTCACGCCGGGAGACGCTGTCGGAAGAGGCTGGCTCCGGGGACGTCACTGTGTCCTTGGTGGTGTCGTCCCTGGCAGCAGTGATTCTGATTGACTGGCTGGAACGCAAACCCAGTCCGTGGCAGCACAAAGGGCGCACTAGGAAGCTCAAATAGACGAACTCCGAGACACTCTTCAGTGTGCAAAATATTCTTAAAGTTCCCTTGCATTGCCAAGCAGAATGAATTATTTTAATAGAAAAGTACTCAGTGTATTGTTTTAAAGCTTTAGTTTTTATTTGAAAGGCAGGGTTGGAGAGGGAGAGACGGAGAGAGCTTCCATCTGCTGGTTCACTCCCCAAACAGCTTCAACAGCCCCAGCTGTAGCTTCCTCCAGGTCTCCCACATGGGTGCAGGGCCCAGACACTTGGGCCATCTCCCACTGCTGTCCCAGGCGCCTTCGCAGGGAGCTGGATTGGAAGTGGGGCAGCCGGGACTTGAACCGGCGCCCAGATGGGATGCTCATCTCAGGCAGCTTTGCCCACCTCGCCCCACACTGGCCGCCAGTCCGCTGTTGGGTGAAGGAACGTCTGCCCCGAGCACTGTAATGCTGAGCTTCATTTTCCAGCAGGCGTGGACAGCTGCCCGTTCGAAGGCCTGAATCGTTACCCTTTTTGATGTTTTAGGAAAAGGAGAATTTTTTAATGTTCGGGGTTTTTTTTCTTCCATTATGTGTCTAGGTTTCTCATTCAAGGGGTCATTGGTGGGGGCGGGAGATATTTGCTGGACCAGTGGAGGCCAAGTGTGCAGCCCCGCCTCTGCCCCTCCCAGGGCGGCCCATTGGCCCTGAGTGCCCAGGGCTGAAGATGACCATACTGGGGAAATGTGAGAGAATTGGAACAAGGTTTTTAAAAACCCCTGTCTCTGTGCATCCCCAGTGCTAACTCTGAACTCGCGTCCTCAGCGGTCTCATTGTGGCTCAGCCCAGGCATGGCACTCGTGCGCGTGGGGGCCGCGCGTCACTCACCCTGGCAGCCCCCTCCAGGCCCCTCCCACCCTGGGTCCCAGGAAGGAACTGACCCGCCACAGGGAGCGTTGTTTTCTTCTCATCCTTGGCACCCGCATGGAAACAGCCCCTGGAGCACCCGCGCCGAGGGCTCGCCACACGCCTTACTTCTGTCTGTCCCATCCATCCGGGTCTTTGTCACTCACACCTGGAGGCCAGCCGGCCTTAGGCCTCTGGTTCTGCAGCCTCCACTTGCCCCAGCTGCCCCGACTCCTGCTCTCCCGGCAGAACACCAGGCACTAAGTCCCACTCCCCTCGTCTGACCTGCTGGGGCCCAACTCCTTCCTATCCTCACTCCTGTGTCCCTCCCCACCCCGGCCACTCAGCTGGGGGTCCCGTGGACAGAAGACCCCAGACCCGGGGCTGGCGCAGCGGGGCCTCTGGGCGCTGAGAGACCGGGTGGTGTCTTGCAGTGCTCTTCCAGCTGTGGGAAAGGCCTACAGAAGCGGACAGTGACGTGCACCAACTCGCAAGGCAAGTGTGACGCGTCCACGCGGCCGAGAGCCGAGGAGGCCTGCGAGGACTACTCGGGCTGCTACGAGTGGAAGACAGGGGACTGGTCCAAGGTGAGGAGGGCGCGCTGGTGTTCCGGTTCCACCATGGTGCTGGGGGGGGCTCACGGCTCTCACGATGGGCCCCGGGCAACCTGGCAAACTCACTCCCCCAGTGCCGCGCCTGCACGCGTCCCTCCTCGTCTCCTGTGGTCGCAGCCAGTGCTCCTGTGGCCATGGCTGGTGCTGCCCACCGCCCCAAGAGCTCGCTGGGCGTAGCTCACTGCTTGGGGTACACCAGGAAGGACACCATATGCAGCCCAGAGGCTCACGAAGGTGCTGCGGGTCCAGTCTGTCCAGGTCAGCGGGCCAGCTGGGCCCCCCTGCTGCCATGGGCCCGGCCTGCCCGTGGAGCCTTGGGCAGGGCAGACTGTAGCGGGCTTCGGACAAACACTGATGCTGTTCATCCCCAGGCTGCTAGGCAAGGGCCTGGAGGGTGTGGGGGCAGATGGGGCGGGGTGGTCGGGGGAGAGAAAAAGGAGGGGCGTCCCAGAGCTGGAGCCGGCCTCCAGGGCAAGGAGGCCAGACTGTTCCCTGCCTCCCCGCCTCCCCGCTCCGTGGCCGTCCACCTGATACCTCTGGGTTTCATCTCCCTGGGGACAGAGGTGTGCGTAGGCCCATCGTTCTCCAGTGGGCGTTCAGAGACCTTCCCACAATCCGTGCAGCCCGTGTGTGTCTGCGCTGCCTGGAAGAGGCCCCTGCATGCGTCTCCTGTTCTGTGTTCACTCACAGGTTGCAAGCTGGTGGCCCACGAGCCACTGGGGCCCCCGGGTCGGCACAGTGTCTGAAACACTCCAGAGCCCATTTCAACGTGGGCACATTCCTCCTGCAGATTTGCACTTGGGCTTCACTGCAGGAATCTGGCGATGCGGCCCAGGCAGGGGCTTTAGCTGCTGTCTCCAGTCTATGGCGGGAAATGTGGCTTGGCCATCGGAAAGCAAATCTCACTGGATGTGACCTGTGCAGACTGACCCCTCCCCCGGCCCTGCAACCCAGGCCCAGTGCCAACCCCTGCCAACCTTCCCAGGGCGAGCGGGCGGATCTCCCGGGTCTGGTGGGCCGCGCTGTGCTTGGACGCAGCCTCTGGGTGGCAGTAGTGAGCCTGAGGCAGGCCAGAGGTGCCGCCTTCCCGTTGAGCCCCTGGTCACAGGTCCTAACCAAAGCAACCAGCGGGCCAGCTCTGCCCCAGAGCAAAGGCAGATCACACGGAAACGTGGGCATCTAAAGCTCAGCACGGGGCTGCTGGCCGGCGTCTCGCAGAGGCTGTCACAGCACAGCGTGCGTGAGAGCCCACAGGGACAGAGACACTGAGGGCCCGGGCCGCTCTCACTTCTGCGGCTGTGTCTCAGCCTCTGGACCCCTGGAACGGGCAACGTGGATGCTGCTCCTGCCTG
Organism: Oryctolagus cuniculus; assembly: GCF_051225735.1. Classification (NCBI taxonomy): domain Eukaryota; kingdom Metazoa; phylum Chordata; class Mammalia; order Lagomorpha; family Leporidae; genus Oryctolagus; species Oryctolagus cuniculus. The sequence goes on along the minus strand of NC_142878.1, from coordinate 9,517,139 downwards.
CTGCTCTGTCGGGGACGCCGAGAGGGTTCAAGGTGCCCAGGACGGGGGACGCAGCCCGTGCAGGACGTAAGAGCGTCTCACAGCCCCAGATCCTCTGTCGCCAGGCACGGCCCCACGTCTAGCCCGCTCTGTCCTGACGTGAATGTGCTATCAGGAGGGCTCCCTGGCCTTGACGGGCGCTGAGAAATGCCGACTCGTATCCAGGCACATCCGGACCCATCTTAAGAAAGGTTGCCAGGCAAGAGACCGGGGGAGGGAAGGGCGTGACCTCTGATTAGGTTTGGGCTCTGCCCCATAAGCAAAGCGTCCCCCAGTGTCTGAGTCGGGATCGCTTAGAGAAGATGCAACTTCATGACACCCAAGTGGTCTGAGAATCGGGCGGATGCGGGGGACGTGGTGACAGAGGCCGTCGTGGGCACGCCCCGTGTCCAGGCATGACTGCACTGAAGCTGTGTTCAGCTGGGGAAGCGCAGGGTCCTAGCGGCCCCACCCCCTCCTGTGCCGCCACTGCCTCCTGTTGCTGCCGACGACCTGGGGCAGGAGGCAGAGGCCAAAAGCCGTCAGTGCCAGCCTGAGCCCTCTTTGTCTGTCTGGGGCTGGAGGGGTGCTTGGCACTCACTTCCTCTTTGTGGTGTGCCCCTGTCTCTCATGTCACCTGTCCTCTCTGGCCAGGGCTGTTGCCACAGTTGTGCAGACGAGGAGACAGGCTCAGAGTGGTTCAGTGACCTGTCCACTCTCCTCTGGCTGCAACCAAGCTGCTGGGCTCCGTGGCCAGGCCTCATGGTGCAAGGCGTAGGCGGTGCTGGGCTCCGTGGCCAGGCCTCATGGTGCAAGGCGGTGCTGGGCTCCGTGGCCAGGCCCCGTGGTGCTAGGTGTTACTGGGGTCTGCTCTGGTCGCTGTCTTCCCTGCTGCCCGCGGCAGTGGTGCCATTGTTGCACTCGGCTCTGTTGCATGTGTGAGCCCGTCACCAGGGTCGCGTTCCCACAGCCGGCTCCGCAGCTCGCGTCAGCAGGTGTGTGACAGGAGTGGGGGGGGGAGGCAGAGGGCAAGCCCTGTGGGAGCACCCACGAATCTGTGATTGGGTTTGTTGTTCTTGTTAAGGATTTATTTGCTTATTTGAAAGGCAGAGTTGGGGCTGGCGCTGTGGCGTAGCCGGTAAAGCCGCCGTGCTCTGTCCTCCAGCTCCTGGGCTGCTACCTCGTGGGCGGTACGGAAGTGGGATCACACAAAGCTGCTGCATGTCCTTGAGGTCCAGTCCCCGTAATCCACTCGTCTCACTGCCAAGTCGATTCCCTGGTGTGCATGTCCTGCAGTCTGCCCACTGCGTGCTCCTGGGGGACACTGGGGCACTTCTGAAAATGTCTAGTTATGTCACCTGCTAGAGAGGCACAGTGACAGTAGGACAAGGAGCTTGATCTTCCTCCTGTGAGTTCACTCCCTAAATGTGCCGCAGCCAGCGCTCGGCCAGGCTGACGTCAGGAACCCAGAAGGCCGTCCCCGTCTGCCACGTGCCTGCAGGGACACACACGTGGGCCATCATCTCCTGCCACCAGGATGCTTGGCAGGCAGCTGGATTGGATGTGAATCAGGCACTCCAGTGTGGCATTTGGGTGCCCCAGGCGGGTAAAGCCACCGCCTGCAGTGCCAGCATCCCATATGGGCGCCGGTTCTAGTCCCAGCTGCTCCACTTCCCATCCAGCTCTCTGCGATGGCCTGGGAAAGCTGTAGAAGATGGCCCAAGTCCTTGGATCCCTGCACCCACATGGGAGACCCTGAAGAAGCTCCTGGCTCCTGGCTCTGGATTGGTGCAGCTCTGGCCATTGCGGCCAACTGGAGAGTGAACCAGCAAATGGAAGACCTCTCTCTCTGTCTCTCCTTCTCTATGTGTAACTCTGACTTTCAAATAAATAAATAAATCTTAAAAAGGCAGAGCGATGGGGAGAGGGAGGGGGAGGGAGAGGGAGAGGGAGAGAGATTGTTTATCCATCCTCTGGTTCATGTCCCAAATGGCCATAATAGTCAGGGATGAGCCAGGCCAAAGCCAGGAGCCAGGAACTCTCTCCGAGTCTTCCACATGGGTGACAGAGGCCCAAGTTCTCGGACCATCTTCTGCTGCTTTCCCAGGTGCATTAGCAGGGAGCTGGATTGGAAGTGGAGCAGCCAGGACTCGAACTGTTGCCCTATATAGGATGCCAGTGTCCTAAGTGGAGGCCTAACAGGCTGTGGCAGCATGCTGGGCCCCATGGATGCGTTTTAGGGCCCAGTGGCCTGGTGGAAGCTCACAGGCTGAGCAGGTGCCTGAGCTGTTGGGATTGAGGGAGCTCGGGTGGGTGGAGTGCTGACATCTCCCACGTAGGCGGTCTCTGTAGCTCAGCCCAAGGTGCTATTTCCGGGCAGTCCAAGAATGAGCCCCAGGTGCCGACCCGGGGCTGGCACCCACCTTGCTGTGCAGGGGCCTGAGCCGGCTGCCTGTTGAGCAGGGCAGGTCCCCAGGGAAGGTGAAGCCCCCCTCCTCGTCCTGGCCAAGCCCCAGCCAGGGCCGTGAACGAGGACCACGCGCCACGCCGCTCTCCCTGCCCAGGGCACCGCTCCCGCCATTTGGGAAGTGGCCCACAGCTGCGTTCACTGCTAGGCTGTGGACTCTTTCCAGAAAACCGTGCAAATGGTCATCCCACCCACTGGACGCTGGGTCCACGTGTGCAGCCCGAGGCCGAGGCTCACATGAAATGAAGAGGAGGCAACTGTGTTTCCTTCCGGAACAGCCTGGCTGTGGGTCACAAGCCGCAGTGTTCAGATTCCAGACCAGAGGCATTGAGGGCTGCTGTTCCCAAGAGAAGCCATTGTCCTGGGCGGCCGCACTGGGGGACGTTCTGAAAGGACGCCCCCTGCTGTCCATTCAGTTGTGCTGCAAAGGTCAAAGTGCCCCCTGACCTCCTGGAGCCCCTGCAGGCCCCGTGGGAGGGGGCGGAGTCTGTCTTCCTTCTGCCCCTCATGTGGAGTCCCAAGGCCTTCGGAAGATCAAGGTACTCCTGCGCTGTGAGCCCTGGGAGGAAGCCAGGAGAACCTGACCGTGAACTCCCCAACATGCGGCTGCTGAGTGCTCCCCTATGTTCTGGGCAGACCAGCGTCACGGGGGTGCTCACAGAGCCCATCTAAGCTCCACACCACGCCGGGACTCTGCGCGTGCCTTGGTGGGGCCTGACCGCCCGGCCGGATCCCTCTCCTGCCATGGGCCTGCAGGTCGGCCAGCGTTCCCTGGGCTGTGCCCTTGCTGGAGGCACCAGAGTGGACAGGGAGCCGGCTGCGGCAGGGCACCCCAATCCCACCGTGCGGGTGTGCACTCAGCGCTGGGGGACCCAGACGTCCCCCAGGGGTGTGTGCGCTGCCGTTACCGGCATCAGTGACACTGGGCTGTGGATGTTCACTGCTGGACTGCAGCATTTCTGGACTGCAGCAGTTCCAAAGCCTTTTTTTTTTTTTTTTTTTTTTTTTTTTTTTTTTTTTTTTTTTTGACAGGCAGAGTGGACAGTGAGAGAGAGAGACAGAGAGAAAGGTCTTCCTTTGCCGTTGGTTCACCCTCCAATGGCCGCCGCGGCCGGTGTGCTGCGGCCGGCGCACTGCGCTGATCCGATGGCAGGAGTCAGTACTTCTCCTGGTCTCCCATGGGGTGCAGGGCCCAAGCACTTGGACCATCCTCCACTGCACTCCCGGGCCACAGCAGAGAGCTGGCCTGGAAGAGGGGCAACTGGGAAAGAATCCGGCGCCCTGACTAGGACTAGAACCTGGTGTGCCGGCGCCGCTAGGTGGAGGATTAGCCTAGTGAGCCGCGGCACCGGCCCCAAAGCCTTTTCTTTACAATTGACTGATCTAGTTGAAAAGCAGAGTTGGAGAAAGAGATCTGCTGGTTCACTCCCCAAACAGCCACGACGGCCAGGGCTGGGCCAGGCCAAAGCCAGGAGATTAATGTGGGTCTCCCACGTGGGTGCAGGGGCACATGCACTTGGGCCAACTTCTGCTGGTTTCTCGGGCACATTAGCAGGGAGCTGGATTGGAAGTGGAGCAGCCAGGGCTTGAACCGGTACCCATATGAGATACAGGCCCTGCTGGCAGCGGCTTACCCGCCGTGCCACAACGCCAGCCCCTGCAAAGCCCTTCCACCCTGACTGACCGTTTCACTCATCTGTACCCATTCTACAGAAGAGGAAACCAAGGCCTCCCCTCAAGGTCACACGACTACAAACTCTGGGGCTGTGAGCCTCTCCCTGCCTCCGGTTCCTCTCCTGGCTTCCCTTCATGGGCACAGTGATGTCACAGGCCTGCGTCCCTGGTCTGAAACCAGAAGTGGAACTGTGGGTGCCTCAGCCCTGCTCCGCACAGTCACAGGCTGCTGGAAGCTCCATCCGGGGCGTGCACTGTGTCGCATGAGCGACGGCAGCCCGCCCTGCTCAGGGTTACGGAGAAGCGTCCGAGGCCAGGCCCTGCTCAGCTGAGAGATGGGCTGCTTGGAGTGGAGCAGCCCCTGGAAGTGGCCTGCACACGGGCTGGGTTTCAGGGCCAATGCCCTGGTCGCCTTGACCCCTTCTGCCCCCGCACCCACCCCGCGTCCTGCATCCTTTGTGGAACCAGCTGCCCCTGGTGGGCCGAGAGGTCAGAGGGCCGGCACAGGAGGTACCCATTGTCCCCATCCCTCCCGGGAATCCCGTCTCCCATGCAGGCCTGTGGAACGTGTGTGTCTCAGAACAGCGGTGCCAGCCCTGGCCCAGTGCCCACACGGGGTGCCGCTGTGGCTCAAGCAGGACACATGGCCACAGCATTTGCTGGGCTCCTGGGCCATTGCCCGAGAACAGACTCTCGTCTGTCTCCTTGAACTTGAGATGCAGTCTTCCCTGAGCTCCTGGAGCAGTGGCCCGGGCCAGCACAGGTGCTGCATGGCGCTGGGCAGTCGAGACCTGTTGGAGGGTGGACGTCAGCGGGTGACTCCGTGGCCGTGGTCCAAGTAAAGACCTGAAAGGAACTGAAAGGAAGGGGATGTAGGGTCGCCTTAGATCAGCACATACCAGGAACCCAACAGGTTCATGGACAAATGGAATTCAAAGGTGATTTTGGTGCAGAAAAAAAAATTGAAATACGTGCATATGAGGAGTCTGCTAAATGTTCATGGGAAATGAACGTTATAAAAACTATGCAGAGCTCTCAAAAATGTTTGGCACCAAACATTTTTGGAAAATTTTTGAAAAAAAAAAAAGGCATTTTCTTTTTAAGATTTTTTTATTTGAAAGCCGGAGCTACCAAGAGAAAGATCTTTCATCTGCTGGTTCACTCCTCAGATAGCCACAACGGCCACAGGGCTAGACCAGGCCAGAGCCAGGAGCTTCACCTGGGTCTCCTACGTGGGCACAGAGGCCCAGGCACTTGAGCCATTTTCCACTGCTTTCCCAGGCTCATTAGCAGGGAGCGGGATCGGAAGTGGAGCAGCCGGGACTTGAACCCATGCCCCTGTGGGATGCTGGTGTCACAGGCAGAAACTTCACTTGCTGCGCCACAACACAGGCCCCGTCAACCACCTTTTAATCCCGTTTCCATCCAGACTTCTTGAGACAGTGAGTCTCCTCCATGCCAAGCAGGCGTTAAAATTAGGTAGCAATGACTGCTCTCCGTCACTCTGCCCGCAAGCAGGGCATAAAAAGTCTTCCTCAGGATTGGTGGAGCGGTCCAACGCCTGTGTAAAACATGAACTTACTGGGGCAGGTGTTACGGGACGGTGAGTGGAGCCTCTGCTGGGGATGCCCACACCCCGTATCCGCATGCAGGTTCAAGTCCCGGCACCTCCACTTCCGATCCAGCTTCTACTGATGCATCCTGGGAGGCAGATAATGGCTCAAGAGCCTGGGCCCCGTCACCCAGGTGGGAGACCCGGATGGAGTTCTCAGCTCCAGGCTTCGGCCTGGCCTGTACCTGGCTGTCGCAGGCACTGGGGACGTGAACCAGCAGATAAGCGACCTCTGGTTCTGCCTTTCAAAGAGGTGAGAATATTTTGATAACATGTAGGCCGGCGCTGCGGCTCACTAGGCTAATCCTCCGCCTTGCGGTGCCAGCACACCGGGTTCTAGTCCCAGTCGGGGCGCCGGATTCTGTCCCGGTTGCCCCTCTTCCAGGCCAGCTCTCTGCTGTGGCCCGGGAGTGCAGTGGAGGATGGCCCAAGTGCTTGGGCCCTGCACCCCATGGGAGACCAGGAGAAGTACCTGGCTCCTGGCTTCGGATCAGCGCAGTGCGCCGGCCGTGGCGCACTGGCCATGGCAGCCATTGGAGAGTGAACCAACGGCAAAGGAAGACCTTTCTCTCTCTCTCACACTGTCCACTCTGCCTGTCCAAAAATAAATAAAAAAATAAAAAGAACATGTAACTTACTGTGGCTGTACATTGGAATTTGAATATAAGCTCAGAGCTGCTTGGAGTTGGAAGTGTTGCTGTTTTCTCTCTCTGGCACGTGATAGCGCTGACCACTGTGAAATTGCTACTTTGGCGGAGTGAGAACACTTGAACGCGAGCCCTGCAGGGCAGCCCCACGCGGGCGCCGTCTGCCTCGGCTCCAGCAGCTACACACTGAGGCACCAGGCCAGCAGGCCAGGGCGCGCGTGGTCACTGCCGCCCGACTCCCACCCTTCGAGATCGTGTGGACAGCCCTCCCTGGGCGTTCGGCACGAGCTGTGGCCTGGATTTGTGCTGTGCTGGCTGACCCTGTGCTCTGTCGACGTAGCTTTGTGCCGTGTCGGGGGTGACTGTTGCACAGGGGTGGCGGACGTGGTGTTGGAGCTACTTTGCGCCGTGTTGCCTATGTGGTTTTGCTCTGCATTGGGGTAGCTTAGGCCGTGTTGGGGCTGCCCTGGGCTGCGTGCGATGACTTTGTGTCTGTGGGGTGGCTCTGTGCTGCCTGGGGTGACGGTGCTCGTGTGGTGTGGCACTGCGCTGGGCCCCTCGACCTTCTCCACCGTGCGCCGTCTGCGTGGGCTCGCAGCCCTTGGCGTAAAGGTGGCTTCCTTTCCACGGTCTTTCTCACCCATCCTGCCTCGGGAGCATGAGGCAGTTTGGGGCCTCTTTGTTAATGTCAGGGGACCGCCACAGGGTCTCCAGTGAGCCCCGACTCGGGCCGGGCAGCTTGGCCCAACTCCCCCCGACAGTGCCCTGACTACAGATCACTCAGGACACCCCACACCCTGCACCCGCTATGATGGGGCTCGTCTTCCTTGACGAGGAGGCAGCTTGTCTTTTCTAGAAGGATTTCCGACTGCGGCTTTCATGTGCTCCTAGCCCGGTGCACGGGCCGTGTGGAAGCCTGAAGAGGGCTGTGTCGCCCCTGTGCCTCCAGAGCCGAGACAGCTCTGCGTCCTCCACAGGGCGCCGGGAGACCCCAGGCTGGCCCCCATCGCAGCCACCTGGAGGGCCGGAGAGCAGCCATGCCCGGCCCCCACCCCGCCACCCCACTCCAGTCTGATTTTACTGGCCTGGAACGTGAGGTTTTTAAAAGCTTGATGACAGGTAACTCTGTGCGGCCCCCACCCTACAGCCCAGGTGACCCCACAGAAGGAGGTCACAACAGCCCCTGCCCATGGTCAAGATCTCTCTTGGCGGGAACTCCTTCCTGTGACTTCACCCCTCGAGCGCCCACGGGCCCCCGCGGCTGATGGCTGAGCCTGGGAGGGACCTGGAGCTCTGCGGTGTCACACAGGAGAGTCAGGCAGCCCTCCACGGGTCTGCTGGGACACAGAGCCAGGCGGCCGGGGGCCACAGGGGGCTGCTGGTGGTCTTCCCAGCTCTTCTGGGTCCCCTAATGAGCAACATTACCTCTGAATTTTTTTAAGATTGACTTATTTATTTGAAAGCCTGAGTTACAGAGAGAGAGAACAAGATCTTCCATGTGCTGGTTCACTCCCCAGATGGCCGCAACGGCCAGGGCTAGGCCAGGAGCTTCATCCGGGTCTCCCACGTGGGTGCAGGGACCCAAACACCTGGGCCATCCTCCACTGCCCTCCCAGGTCATTAGCAGGGAGCTGGATCAGAAGTGGAGCAGCTGGGACTCGAACCAGTGCCCACGTGGGATCCCGGTATCTCTGATGGCAGCTTTACCCGCTGCACTACAGTGCCAGCCCCTGGGTGTGACTTTCTAGAGTGCAGAGGGAACGTGCTGCTGCTCACCACATAGGAAGCCACGATGCACCTGGCTCCCGGGGACCCTCTGGGCACAGACAGTGGCCGCTTGGGCAGAGAAGCCAACACCGCGGTCTCCTACAGCCTGCAAAAGGCCTGTCCTCCGGCCCAGGCCAAGGTCAGGGCAGCAGGACAGGCCTGCCCCCCTCCCACCTGCAGTGCCGCTGTGAGCCTCAGCTGCTGCACCCGAGGCCCCACCCACGTTGGGGTTTTTGCAGGGTGCCCTTGGAACACTGGATGTCAACTGGGCGCCGAGGGCACCCCGGGCACCCGCTGGAGGAAGCCCAGGCGGGGACCCAGGGCAGCAGAAGGACCAAGGTGCTCAGGGATAGGGTCAAGGTCGGCACCCAGCAGGCCCCTTGCTGGAGAGGCCGCTAAGGGAGTGTGAAGAGGACCAGGGCCACTCCTTGGGAACTTGGCACCGACTGAATACACGGCCCCGGTTGGAGCAGATTGCACCCCCTCGTGCCAGGACAGCAAGTACCGCAGGTGCCAGCAGCGAGGCCCCCAGGGTCTCCCTCGACACTGTCAGCCCCAGCTATTACTCCACGACCCTGGCATGCGGGAAACGTGGCCCTGTGTTTTCCTTACCTCACTCTAAGCCCCAACCTCCAATCTCGTGGGAAATTCAACTCCAGGCATTACTGGGCTCCTCGCCATGCCCAGGGCTGCCCCCCTGCGCAGCAGCTCAGGAATCTCGAGGCCCAGTTTTCTGCCTGGAACAGAAGCCAGAGCCGAAGGCAGCCAGGAGGAGTTTGTATTCCAGCAGTGGTCTTGGGCCTGGGCTCCAGCTGCTATCACAAAACACCACCCGCCCCCAGGCGGCTTCTACAAGATTCCAGCGTCTCACTGCAGGGCAGGGGTTCTGGACCAGGCCTGGCCGTCAGAGTCCAGCGTCTCACTGCCAGGCGGGGGTTCTGGACCAGGCCTGGCCGTCAGATTCCAGCGTCTCACTGCCGGGCAGGGGTTCTGGACAAGGCCCTGGCCGTCAGATTCCAGCGTCTCACTGCCGGGTGGGGGTTCTAGGCCAGGCCATCAGGGTCTGGGGAAGCTGCTCCTCCCAGCGTCTCTTCCCGTGGTGGGGAGGGGGCTCCAGTCTCTGGTTTGAAGGACACTTACCCCAGCCCATGACGTCACCTGGAGCTCCCTACCTCCCACAGAGCCTAGCCCCTACCACCACCCCGGGGTGGGTTAGGGATTCCACAGGTGCCTAAGAGGGCGGGGAGAACACAAAGCAGCCATTAACGTCTTGGGAAGGGCTCCGCCAAGTGGACAGTACTCACGTCCTGCATGGCTGCCATACCTGGGAAGGACACACAGGAGCCGGGCCCAGGGGCGGACCCCCCAGTGCAGCTCAGGCCCCCAGCTCAGCCTGTCCCTGTCGCCCGCAGTGCTCGTCCACCTGCGGGAAGGGCCTGCAGTCCCGCGTGGTGCAGTGCATGCACAAGGTCACCGGGCGCCATGGCAACGAGTGCACCGCCCTCTCCAAGCCGGCGGCCTACAGCCAGTGCCAGCAGGAGGTGTGCAACGACAAGATCAACGTGAACACCATCACCTCGCCTCGGCTCGGTGAGTGCCCGGCCGGCCGCCGCCCAGCGCGGTGTCCTCCGGCGAGAGCCCCTGCTGGGCTGGGTTCTGCAAGCCAGAGAGTCCTCTTCGTGGGCCTTGTCATGCAAGGGCCTTCCAGAAGCTCCGAGAAGGTACAACCCAGAGCGAAGTTCATTTCTGGCCTGGAAACATTTTGAAATCCGTGCACAGTTTTGTCACCATACGTGTTTTCCGTGCACAGTTTTGTCACCATAGGTATTTTCCACAAACTTTTTGAAGACTCCCCCCTCATATGCAGTTTTCAAAAACTTGGCTCCAACAGAAGCTTATCTTTTAATTGTTTTTCCATGAACTTGGGGAATTACACTCACGAGGCCAGCGTTGTAGAAGGGGTTTGGGAGGAGATGGACTCCCCCTGTCGTGAGGGAGACTGGCTGTGGTCTCACAGGGACCTGAGCCCCCACGAGCCCCTGACAACCAGAGCTGTCCCTCTGCCATGGTAGGGAGCCCGTGAGGGGGGAGGGGGCTTACTAAAGACCGGGCGTCATGTGTTAGGCCCTGCTGCCGTCCACTGCGGCCCCTCCTCACGGTGGACAGCTGGCAGCTTTGGGTGCGGCTTCACGCTCCGTGCAGGGGACACAGCCCTTTAGCCAGCCACGCCATGGGCCACTGGCGGACAAGCAGAGTGGGACACTTGGCACTGATCTGAGGAGTCCCTGCAGCCGAGCTGCCGCTTTTCAAAGAGAAATCCCTCAGAGTGATTTTGCTACCCCAAGGCCCTCTCCCTAAACCCTGGCCCTCCACCCAAGGGGAAGGAGGGTCCGGCAGCTGCTTTTGGGGGTGCAGATGACCTGTGACCTTCACATGCCTGAGTCTGCCTGGCGTCCTCCAGAGACCCTCCCACCCCCCCGTCCTCATGACCAGGACCCTGCAGGAGACCTGGGCCACTTGTTTCTGCTTTGGCCTTTTGTGGGTCCTTCCGTGTCCACTGTTCATCTCCTGTTTTATAAATGCCCCCAGCAGTGGTGTCCTCCAGGACACAGCAGTGGCTCTCAGATGCCAGTGGCCTGTGTCCCCCGACGCTGGCCCCCAGAGGGGCAGCAGGACCCCCACACTCAGGCAGTTGGGCCAGATGCAAGGTGCATCCCCAGGTCCCTGGCAGGAGCATGGTCTCCGCGGTCTCTGTGAGCATGAGGGGCCGGGAGCCAGAGAGTGGGGCCTCCTCTGTGTGCGTCGGGACAGGCTCAGGCCACCCTCACCCCGGGTGTTCTCTCTGCCCCCCGCCTTAGCTGCCCTGACCTACAAGTGCACACGGGACCAGTGGGCGGTGTACTGCCGGGTCATCCGAGACAAGAACCTATGCCAGGACATGCGGTGGTACCAGCGCTGCTGCCAGACCTGCAGGGACTTCTACGCCAACAAGATGCGCCAGCCGCCTCCGCCACCGAGCTCCTGACGCTGGTGCAGCCGTCACTCAGCGCTCCCCTTCTGGGTCTGACACCCGGGCATCTGGCAGGTGCCAGCCCCGCGGCCGGGATCCCCCAGAGTACACCCCCGCGCCCACCGGGGCTGCCCCAGGAATCCAACCACACAGAACTCGACCGTGGACTTGATGTTTGCCTTTAGTGCTTCTTACTTAACGTGTCGTTAACCGCCACTGGATGGCTTTCTACAGTAGGGAAAGACCAGCCCGGGTCACAAAGTCTGGTCAACATCCAAGGCTCCAAGTACCGCAGAGGGGGCCGCCCGGGACAGACGCCCGTCCCGGAGAGGCGCGGCGTCCCGGCCTCTGTCTCGGCTTGCTTTGGACGTTCGCGGGGCAGCACGCTGCAAAGGAGAAGACACTTGATTGACTCAAGGAAGCAAGGGGCGGGTCTTGTTCCCGGAAACACGAGAACCAGGACTTTGTATCTCTGCCCGTCTCTGAGTGGACACTCCCCTCGCCACCCGTGATGGCGGAAGGGTCGGGCGTGGGGACGCGGGAGAGCCTTATCCTGGAGGTGGGCGACTGCTTCTTAACTCACAGGTGAACCCAGGACGGGGCCTGGGACCCCGCACCAGCCACAGAAAGCTGTACACGCTGCGGTCGCCAGGTCACCTCCCAGGAGCTTTCCACTGACCCTGGCCTCTGAGGTTAGGGTCCCCTTTCGGATCTCCGAGGACACACGCCCCGGCCTGGGGTGTGCAGGGTAAGCCTGTTCCTCATCCTGGCACCAGGCGGGTCCCCCCCAGGACCACTCAGCCTGGAGGGGGGGTCTAGGCTGGCATCACGGCACACCCCCCACTCCTCCCTGAGCCCACTGTCATCATGGTGTCACACACACACACACACACCCCGCAGAAGCCCAAAGCAATGGCCACGGAGGCCCGGAGGGCCCTGCCTGCCCCTCCGGAGCCAGGCGGCCTCTTCCTGGGCGCTTACGTGGTGGGCTTCACCCCAGGGTTCACACAGGTTCTCCTTGGGCTCACTTCCAAGTGCTTCCTGGTCTATTGGTGCTGTGTGTCTGTGTCTTTTTTGATGTCGCAACTTTAGGAGTTAGCTTAAATCAGAAGATAAAAGCAGCCAGCTCTGTGCCTTGTCCATCCTGTGTGCGGGGCTGGGTTTTCTTGTTGATTCTGCCCCTCCTGGAGGCAGAGCAGTACCAGGAAAGGCCGGGTGGGCGTGGCTTCACTCCCAGCTGGCCCAGGAGACCTGCTGGGAAGCTTCCTGAAGACAAAGTGCCTGGGTGGCCTCCCGCTGTCACCCCCAGGCCTGTGCCTAGCTCTGTACCCTGCCCCCCAGCTCAGGCCTGGCTGCCACAGGCTCCACACTCCCCAGACAGGCTGTTGATTCAACAGACATGAGCTTCGGGGGCCAGGGTCTACACGGCAACACCGCCTGTGCCTCCGCACGGGCCCAGGGCCCACCTGAGCCTGGCCAACAGTGCACACGCCAGCAGCTGGGCATCCCCTGCTTGCCACCACTGCCAGGCGGCCGCCCCGCGCAAGGGCCCAGGCCTTCAGATCTGCACGCACTCCCTGGGTTCAAAGCCCACATCGTGCCCAGCCCTCTCGGCTCAGATCGCAGGGTGGCTGCCGAGGCCCCCGCCAGGCTGACGGCCACGAAGCCGTGGTGACCTCCCCGACCCACTTTGTGTGGGCCCCTGGAGCTCAGATTAGAGCGGTGATGCTTCTGTGGATGAAAATGTCCCGTACTGTCACTCGAGTACTGTACCTGTCCCTTTCGGTGCTATTTTTACTGGTGCAACACGAGACCCCCTAGCTGACTGGGCTTGGTTCTATCAGAACACGGAAGCCTCATCCCCCTCCCCCACTGCAGAGTCAGATGTATATACTTCCCACTAGTAACTTCCACTATGTACTGTACCCGTGGTATTTGTTTTACTTTTTTGGTGCTGGTTTTAAAAGAAAAAAAAAAAAAGACAAACATTGGACACCATTATACATGAAAAATTAATCATTTCATTGGAAGCAAGTCGAATATGTGTAATAAAATGTTTTTCCATAACAGTTTTAAGCTGTCTGAAGTAAAAGACGAAAGCCAGTCCCCACGGGCTGGCAGCTGTTGGGGGGCCCAGGTCCCTGGCTACGCAGTGGCCGCCTGGCTGGCCAGGGCCAGAGGACGCCTGAGCGAGTGCTAACAAATCGTTCTGCCCCAGGCCTCATCCCTGTGTGCTCCCAAAACCCTGGGTGGGGACGGGAAGATCTGGCAGCCGTGCGTGCGTCTGTGTCTGATGGGGAACAGGGGTCACCTTGCTGGCGGCGTGGCCCACGCTCCGTGGGAGAGGGCGGCTATGTGGGTGCCTCCAACAGGGCACGGGGTCCTGTCATGCCGCACCAGGCACCTGCTCCCTCCTGCAGGATGTCCAACTTGAAGCCCCTGCTGATGGCCCGGCCAGACTGCCTCCCCAGCAGGTGTGGGGGCCGGCCCTACCCCCTCCCAGGACGGGGGACATGGCAGGGGCAGCACGCCTGGGACCACCGCAGCCCTTGGACCCCATCTGCTAGGGAAAAGAATGTCACAGTTGGGGATGGGGCGTAGGGGTGTCCCATCTCCTGGGACTGGAAGACGGAGGTCCCCACTCAAGAACAAAGGACCGCCTCGTAAGTAAAGCAGCACCCAGGAATTTCAGACACCACACCGCCCCCAGCCGCCCCCACCCCTGCCCTGTTGCCAGGAAACCTGTAGTTCAAGTTCCATCACCTGTCCACCTCCAGAACCTAGAAGAGCCTTCCCCTTCCGGAATGTTCTGATCTCTGCAGGCTGACTCTGAACCGCCCTGGCGGCGTGCAGTCTCTCAGTGCTGCTTCCAGTCCTGGGTGGCCCTCAGCCGCTGTGGCCGTTGGATGACAATGACAATGTCCCCATCAGCAAGTGTCCGGTGTCTATCAGGGAGCAGTCCTAGAACAGCCAGGAGTGTGAAAGAGTAAGAGACCTGCTCAGGAGCCCACCCCCTGAGCCTGCAGACACAGCTGGGCACCACACGACAGGAAATGAGCAAGAGGAGCAGGGACTCCCGGGGGGGGGGGGGGGCAGGACTTCCTGGGTGGGTTTGTTGCTTGACCCTCCAGACATGGACTACGTGGCGTGGAGCAGGAGCCTACGTATGGTGGCACTCTCCTCCCGCCACCAATCTGCTTGCACCTGTGTCGCCTTGCTGGTGGCCTGCCCGAAGGCCAGCGCTCCTCACACCCACACCTGACCCTGTGGTGCCCTGCGGCCATGCCGCCAGCCTCCACCTCTGCACTGGCTCCGGGCTCCAGGCTGCAGGGACACCTCCATGTCCTCACCTCCCAGCTTCCTTAGCACCACACTCTGACCCTCTCCTCTTCCTCATCTCTGCAGCCCCCCCTCTCTCCATGCTCTCCCCAGGTCGGATCATCCAGACCCTAAACCATGTACGGGGCAGGCACTTGGCACAGTGGACAAGTTGCTGTTAAGAAGCCACTTCCTCTATCAGAGTGGCTGGTCTGGTCCTGGCCCCTCTGGTTCTCACCGAGCTTCCTGCTAGTGTGCGTCCTGGGAGGCAGCAGCTGTCTTTGGGTCCTCGTGGGACACCCAGATGGAGTTCTAAGCTCCTGGCTTTGGCCTGGCTCAGCCTTGGCTACTGCAGGCACTTGGGGGACTGAACTAGTAGATGGAAAAGATTCTAATAAAATGAAATTAAAAACACACGGTCACCTCCCAAATAAACTCTTTGGCTCTGGAGCTCCCCCACCCCACGTCCTCCATACTCATGCGTGGTCTCTGAACCTACAAGGTCAATCCCCGGAAGCTCTGAGACTGGGATAGCCCTGCTGGGTCGTCCCATACCTGCAGTTTGGGCAGGGAGCTCAGGGGGAATGGCTCACCTCTGGGGGCGAGGGGGGGCTCCAAGGACAGCTATCCAAAGGCTCCTGTGTTCACACCCCCGGCAGCACCTGCCAGCTGTCTGTTGAACTTCAGTGAGTGAGGGGTGTTGGTGGGACACCTACAGGGGTCTCTCTGGGGCAGCTGGCTCTCTTGCAACATGACAGATGTTTTCAGTGGCAAAACCCTGGAGAGAGCAGAGGGACACTCATGACAGCTGCTTCAGTTCAAATGCTTCCCTCCTGCCCCACCCCAGTGAGGCACAGGGAGGCCCGCCCACGGGTAGGTGGAGAGCACAGGAGCCCACCTTTCGTCGGGGCGTAGCAAGGTTCTAGAAGAGCAGGTGGGACGGGACATACCACTGTGGCTGTTTTTGGGAGGGTCAAAGAGAGAGAGACCAGCAGGATTTTCATCCAGAGAAGCAAAATGAGGCTTCTTTTGAGGGGTTTGGCTAAACCTAACTCCTCCCATCAGCAGCATGTAGGGTAAGAATCCATGGTCGTCCACAGATGCAGGAAGGTGTGTGATAAAGTTCAGCATCCGCTCGTGATCAAACCCTGCACCAGTCAGGACTGGAGCAGCCACCTAATGAAGGCCAGCCATGGCAAACCCACAGCCAACACGGAATGGGAGGAAAGCCAACGGCATTGTCTCTAAGATCCGAAACAACACAAAGAGGTCCACTCTCACTGCTTTGATTCAACGTCGTCCTAAAAATCTTAGCTGAGCCATTAAGCAAGAGGAAGAAAGAAAAGGCATAAACACAGGAAGGAAGGAAGTCCAACTATCTGCAGACTGTGGGATTCTATATGCAGGAAAACCTGGAGATGCCAGCAAACAGCATTTAGAAATCATACATGGGGGCCAACGCCACAGCTCACTAGGCTAATCCTCCGCCTGCGGTGCCGGCACCCCGGGTTCTAGTCCCAGTTGGGGCTCCAGATTCTGTCCCGGTTGCCCCTCTTCCAGGCCAGCTCTCTGCTGTGGCCCAGGAGGGCAGTGGAGGATGGCCCAAGTGCTTGGGCCCTGCACCCGCATGGGAGACGGGGAGGAAGCACCTGGCTCCTGGCTTTGGATTGGCACAGCGTGCTGGCCATAGTGGCCATTTGTGGGATGAACCAATGGAAGGAAGACCTTTCTGTCTCTAACTCTGCCTGTCAAAAAAAAAAGAAAGAAAAGAAAAAGAAAAATCATACATGAATTCAGTGAAGTTGCAGAATACAAAACTAACACACAAAACTCAGTAGCGTGTTTATACACCATTAAAACCTTGCTGAGAAGTAATCAGGAGGACAACTTAGCAAATATGTATAATGCTATCAATATATATATAATGCCTAGGGATAAATTTAACCAAGGAGTCAAAAGACTTCTGCAATGAAAGTTGCAAAACACTGATGAAATAAAAAATATCCACACACACAAATGGTCTCCAATATTCATGGATAGGAAGAACTAATACTGTTAAATGTCCTTATTCCCCAAGGCAACCTACAGATTCAGTGCAATCCCCATCAACATACAATGACATTCTTCACAGAACTAGAAAAAACAATATTAAAACTTACATGGAAGCACAAAGAACTCTAACAGCCAAAGCCATCTTGAACCAAAGAACAAAGCTGGGGACCAACGCTGTGGGGTAGCAGGCAAAGCCTCTGCCCGGTGCCAGCATCCCACATGGGCCCCAGTTTGAGTCTTGGCTGCTCTACTTCCGATCCAGCTCTCTGCTATGGCCTGGGAAAGCAGTGGAAGATGCCCCAAGTGCTTGGGCCCCTGCTCCCACATGGGAGACCTGGAGGAAGCTCCTGGCTCCAGATCAGCCCAGCTCCAGCCATTGTGGCCATCTGGGGAGTGAACCAGTGATGGAAGAACTCTCTCTTCCTCTCTCTCTCTCTCTCTCTCTCTGCCTCTCTGGAGCTTTGCCTTTCAAATAAATAATCTTTTTTTAAAAAAAGTAGGCAAGTAATCTGGACAGTCATTTCTCAGAAGAGGAAATAGTAAAGGCTGAAATGCCCAATATCACCAGCCATCAGAGAAATGGGTATCAGTCATGGTGATGTATGTCATTTCACCGTGATGAGAATGGCTGCACAGAACAAGACAAATGCCAGCGCTGGTGAGGATGCAGGCCCGAGAGAACTCTTGTACAGGCTTCACAGGAATATAAACTAGCACAGCCTTTAGGGAAAACAGCGTGGAGGTGCCTCAGAGACTAAACCCCAGTGCACCACCTGATCCAGCTACCCCACTTCCGGGTACGTGTCCAGTGGTGTCCATCAGCACATGGGTGGGCAGAGCGGAACATTGCTTAGAAAGCAGGCTAAAAACTGATTGTGGAATGGACAGAACTGGAGGACATTAAGTGAAATGAGCCAGACACGGAACGACACAGAGCACACGTTCCCTCTCCCATGTGGAAGCTATAAAAGTCCATTTGAGTGCAGAGCGGGGATTATTAGCGGTCGGGGAGGGGAGGGGAGGGGAGGGGAGGAGAGGGGAGAACGAGAGGGGGATAGCAGTTCCAATACACAGCTGATGGAGGCAATATCCTAGGGCTCCACAGAGGGTGGCTGTAGAGGCTGCGAGAGGCCTTGTGAACCACGAGGAGAAACAGAGAGAAGTGGTGAGGAGAGGGAAATGCTAATGACCCCAGTTTTATCAGTACACACTGCACACACAGGTTGAATTCTCACACTGCACCCCACAAATACGGATAAGTACTATATGCTTATTTAAACAACACCTGAGGCTGGGTCCTTTATGTTAAAACAAAAGAGGAGGTGCGTGTTTGGTGCAGCAGCGAAGGTGCTCTCGGATCCTACATCCCACACGGGAGCGCCTGGGCTCGAGTCCCGGCTGCAGTTCCAATTCCAGCTCCTAATAGTGCGAACACTGGTGATGACTCGAGCTGACGATGGTTCAAATAGTTGGGTCACTGCCAACTAGACCCGGATGGACTTCTGGGCTCCTGGCTTTAGCCTGACCCAGCACCAGTTGTTGTGAGCATTTGGGGAATGAACCAGTGGATGGGAGATCTTTCTTTTGCATGTTCTATCTCTCTCTCCCTCCCTCCCTCCCTCTCTCTGCCTTTCAAATACATAAAATAAAAACTTAGAAAAAAAATTAAAGGGCCAGTGACCAGCACTGCAGCACAGCAGGCCGCACCTCTGCCTGTGGCGTGGCATCCCGTGTGGCTGCCTGTTCGTGTCTTAGCTGCTCCTCCTCCAATCCAACTCTCTGCTGTGGCCTGAGAAAGCAGAAGATGGCCCAAGTGCTTGGGCCCCTACACCCGCGTAGGAGACCCAGAGAAAGTTCCTGGCTTGGGATCGGCTCAGCTCTGGCTATTTGTGGCCATTTGGAGTGAACCAGTAGATGGAAGACCCTGTCTTTCCCTCTCTCTCTGTAACTCTACCTCTCAAATAAAGCTTTAAAAAAATCTTTAAAAATCTTTAAAAAACAATCTTGAAAAAAACAAAGAGGTTTATTTAGGCCCGAAGTTTACAGGTTAAAAAGTCCAAGAGCAGGTGGCTCCCTCTGTTCAGCCCGTCATGTGCTCCCCCAGCTGTGCCACGCCGTGGCAGGCAAACACAGGGCCGGCTGTGCACTGAAGGGCTGAGTGTTTGGGGTCACAACCCACTTGGCAATCCAACATGAATCCCCTCTGCAGGCAGCGCCCCCCTGACCTGCCCACTCCCCGCACCACCTACAGGTTCCACCTCCTGTGGGGACCAGGCCTCAGCACGTGAGCCCTTGAGGACCAACCACATCCAAACTGACCACACGCCCACTGCAGGTCCCACTCTTTCCTGATCAGGATCCCGCCTCTAGCCAGCCTTCCTAGGCGGACGATTCAACCTCCTCTGTGGCCTCCGTGGCCATCATAAAAATCCTGGCTTGAGGCCCTGCCTTCCCTGCCTCCCGCTGAGGGAGAAGCGCCTTGTCTGTGCCACCGAGGAAGCCTTGGACACTCGCCCCCAGCGGGGTTCAGCCACAGCATTGTTAGCATCTTGCCACACCACACCACTGTGCTGTTGCTGCCACATCAAAGTCAATGCGTTGCCTTCATGTGTTGGTTTCTGCACGTCTTGCAAGTGCCTGTGAGGCACTAACCATCGCCCTGTACACCTGCCAGGGACCTCCCTCCCGTAGCTAGGCCTTGTGTCCACGACTGGCACACGACAGCTCCAGGCTCTGCTGGCTGGAGCACGCCTGGCGGCACCCCCAGCCGCCTCTGTTGGGGTTCTCAGGAGAGTCTCGGAGGCGGAGTCTGTGGGCAGGTAGAAGGCGCGGGGGGAGTGCCCTCAGGAGCACCATGGTGGAGAGACGGGAACCAGGCACGGGGTACAGGAACCCTAACACAGACACAACACGGGCTCAGCCCGTTCCTAGGGGGCCGTGGCGCTGGACCAGCCCCTCACAGGTGGCCCAAACGGAGGCCCAGTGTGGGCCTTTGTACTCGAGAGTCCACTCCCTTCTGCTGGGTGCAGCGCCAGCCATGCTCCTGGGAGCCGGGAAGAGAGCACCCCACAGCACCCTCCTCGGGCCTCAGTCTCCCGTTCCTACAGAATCAAGTGCCCGGTTTCCTCCCTCCATCTATCTGGGGCTCCGCCACCTCATAACCAACCCATGTCAGGCGTCAAAACCTCACTCAAAATCTCCATTGCCTCAGTTTCCCTTTCTGTCTCCCATCCAGTCAGCCATGGCACCGGCCTGGCTGTCTCTAGCCTGTCCACTTCTCCCTGTGCCTCTCGTACCCAAGGCCAAGAGGACCAAGCCATGGACCTCTCACTCTCCCCTGCCAAGCCTTCCTGCGCTGGTCCATTCGGGCTGCTCTAAGAAAACGCCTTGGACCCGGGAATTTCTCATCACTCGCAATCCTGCAGACCGGGAAGCCCAGGACCTAGCCCTGGCAGATTCAGGGTCTGGTTAGGGCGTGCTCTCTCTATCCAAGATGGCACCTCTCACCACGTCCTCACGGGGCACCGGCAAGCTCTCCACAGCCCCCTCTGCGGGGGCTCCCAGCCCTCAAGGCCCACTCAGCCCTCAGAGGGCCCCCTCCCCTCCCCCCCACCCTGAGGGGAAGTTCCAACAAAGGCAGGCGGGGAGGACTGGAATGTTCAGACCACGGCACCTCCCTCCTCCCTCCTCCCTCTCCGGCTCCTTCTCCACACCCCAGCCAGGGTAATGTTCGAAACACATCAGCCATCATCGAAACCTAAGCTTCATGCCCTGGCTGCACCCTCCCGCCCCCCACAACTTGGGGACCCTGCCTCGCCACCTGCCCCCTCCGGTGCCTCTTCACCCAGACCTGTTCCGAGTGCTCTGCCTCTCCCGGCTTCCCAAGGCCTGGCTGCTGGCCCCTCCTCGGGACCTGTCCCAACCTAGAGTTATTTTGCTAACGTTGTTACATGCACATCGTTGTTTTCCCACCCATCTAGAAAGTTCCACTGAGACAGAACACATGTCCCACTCGTGTGCTGCTGGGTCCCCTCCCCTGCCTGTCCCACACCCAGACCCATATGCACTAGGGAACACACTTCCCCTGCCCTGGTTCCAATCTCTGTTGCTTAAATTATGTTCAGATAAACTAAAGATCGTACCAGGAGATGTTTGCATGGGGTAATAAAAATGCACTCTAGATTCAATAATGTTTTTGGCTTATTCTGCAAATGATACAAATATTTGGACAACAGCTTCAAGTCAACGAGGAGAGACGTCTGCTGTGTTTCAACGTCTCCGCCTGGTCAGCCACCCCTCCAACTGAGCCGGGTGTTCCTGGGGGTGGCCGTGGCGATCTAGAAGCCGTTCCCACTCCATTCTCTGGGGACAGCAGAGGGTCGGACTCAGGAGAACCGCCGTGGTTTGGGGAGGACATTTGCAAAGCTTGTTGTGGGGCTGCCATCTGGTGTCCGTAGCAGGAACATTCTAACCAAGCTGCAGGACGGAGCCGAGCCGTGGGGATAAGCCAAGTGCCTGGCTGGGACTGGGCGCGACGGGCAGCTCCCGGGGGGGGGGGGGGGGGGGGGGGGGGGAGTTCCCCGGCCAGAGGCCAGCCCGTTCCCCTGTGCGCCCTGGGGTCTGCCCAGCTTTGAAGCCCCTTCCACAGCCCCAGCGGCCAAGCAGCAGCACTCGGCACTGGCCAGGAGAGACTCGGTTTCCCTGTGGGGCTCTCTCACACTGGGACTTCCCTTGGACGAGAGGAGACATCCAGGCCTTAGGGAAGCCGCCCTCCCGCGGGAGAACGCGAAGGACCGGCCAGAGCAAAGGACAAGCGTCAGCCGCACACGCAGCCCAGCGTCCTCCTGCGCCCTCGCCAGCGCTCCCGCCCAGGCGCAGAAGCCGAGCACCCGAGGAGAGCCCGGCTCGGCAGGGCTCGGGGAGACGGCGGTGCCCAGGGACCTGCTTCTCCCCTCCTCCCTGCGCTTCCTTCTCGCTGCCTCGCCTTTCTCTCTCGTCTCAGCATTTATTCTCTCTCTCCCTCTCTCCTGCTTTCTCTGCCACTGCTGCCGTGGTTCCACTGCAGGTGCAGACAGGGCGCCCGGGGCTCACTCGGGGGCCGCCCTGAGAGCCGGCTTCGCCGAGACTGTAGATGGCTAAGTGCCCTTTAAAAACGCCTCTCAAAGCATCACCCCGTCCTTGCACACTCACTGTTCTTTAGAAGTTTTAAAGGCTCCGAGTGCTCACTCCAAGCTTATTTCTTTGTGTGCCAATCACACATTCGACAGTCCTTGGCCGGTGCTGACTCCCAGCGACTGGCTTTCTGGCCCCCAAGGCTGGCTGTAACATGGCAGCTGATGGTTATAAAGCAGCAATTCGGGAAGCTGGGTCCCAGGATCGCCGAGTATTAACACGTCATTAAAACGCTACATTGCAAAGTCAACACACGATCTAACTGTTGACCTATCAAATACCGAAAGACTGAAACCTCCGTGGGAGCCAAACGCCGCCTATTAAATTGGGGTTCGGGAGATGGAGGAGAGAATGCTGTAAATGTTGCAGCAGGGTTGGTTGGATGGGCCAATGGTTTTCGCCAATGCTTTGTGTGTATTAGCTATCCGCATATATTGCATTATGATATTGCATTTTACTCTCTGTACACACACACACACACACACACACACACACGTGAAGCCTGCCCACAGTGCCTGCAACTGGGTGCCATCCAACAGGGTCCTGGTATCCTTTGCATAATAGGCACACTGCTCAATTAGACCAGGAGCCGCGAGGGACATAAAAATAACTATATAAAACATATTTACATCATGTCCCCTTTTCAGCATAAATCGATGAGCTTTTATCGAGTAGTGGGGTCGACATGGGGTGGAGGGGTGGTGGATGAGCAAGGCGCAGTCCCCTGTCCGCAGAGCCACAGCAATAAGTTACTGTGCCCCTTGGCAAAGAGGTGGCCCTGCCCAAATGTGGAAAAATATGTAAGTCTGTTCAAAACTAATAGGGCTGTTGGCTCTGGCTTCAGGATAAACAAAGCCCTACCCAAGGAGAAATCGGATCTGCTGTCCGCTGAGCCATCCAACGTGCCACAGCCAAGTTCTCAGGGGGTGACTGCCCCTCCTAGGTACCCTCGAACGAACCCTGCGCTTCCGACGTTGGACCGAGCACGAGCACCACTCCATAGCGACAGTGACCCTGCCTTGTAAGGGTGTGCACGTGGCAGACCACACCTAAAGCTCCTGCGTGGTATTCTGCGCCCAGACCGCGATGGCTGCCTGTGGTGGATGGGGGTGTCTGCACGTGGCCGGCGGCAGGCGTGAGCTGAACTTTTGCACGGCGATGTGAGGATGCTCACAGAGACGAAGCAAGAGATGCCACACCTTCGGGAAGGACAGGAAGCCACAGAACAAAATCGAAGATGTAGGAAAAAGGCCCAACGAGGAAACTCAGAGCATGAGAGCAAAGTCATTCCAGTGAAGAATCCAGACGCTAGAGGGACTTCCAGAGGAGGACTCGAACGGAGGGGTCACAAATCGGAATTTTACCCAGAGGCAGTAGAGACAAAGAAAGTAAAGGGAGAAAAAAGGTGCAGATGGATGGGCACAGGTATTCCAGAAGGTGTCAACTGCTATCCAAGAGCTACTCCAGGGATGAGAACAAAAGAATGAACGGCTGAGGGTATCCGAGAATAAAGAGGCAAGATCTTAAACCAGAAGGAACGACCACAGTGACTGCCCGTTCTCCACGGAGGACGCGTTCGTTCCAAGATTTGCACCGGATGCCTGGAATGGCCAGTAGTACTGAACTCCATGAAATCTGTGCATTTCCATGCACAGATGCCTGTAAGAAAGGTTAATTCATAAACCAGGCACAACAAGAGATTAGCAATAGCCACAATAACACAAGAGAACAGTTAATAACAATGAGCCACAGGTCTTAGCCATCTTTTAAAAAAAATATTTGAAAGGGAGAGTGAGAAAAATCTTCCATCTGCTAATCCCCTCCCTAAATGGTTACAATGGCTGAGGCTTGTCCAGGCCAAAGCCAGGAGCCCAGAGCTCTATCCAGCTCCCACATGGGTGTCAGGAGCCCAAGCTCTTGGGCTATCCTCTGCTGCCTTCCCAGGCACATTGGCAGGGAGCTGGATTGGAAACGGAGCCGCTGGGATTTGACCCAGCACTCCAATATGAGCTGCCAGCATTGGGGTGGGGGGGGGGTAGCTCACTGCAGCACAACGCCAGCCCCAAGAACTCAACAGTCTCAGACATCCTTATGTCCTTATTAAGAACTGTGACTTTCTCACTCACAGGGAGCATCTGAGAGCGTCTCTCTGACACTTCTGAGTTGCCACTGTTGAGTAAAATGGGGCTGACTTGAACACACCACTGAGCTACACTGACTGGCAGCCAGGTGAGCACCACGGCTGTGGCGTGACTAACGGGCAGGCAGTGCATACAGCACGGACACTCTGGACACGGGTGATTCACACCCCTGGTGGTGTGGAGCAGACGGCCCAGGATTCCACAGCACACACAGGATGACGCACACCGTAAAATCCACACGCGGTTTAGTGCTGGGATCTGTCCCCGTCGTCAGAGCTCAGCGAGAACTGCAGGGAGCGGAACTGCTGCCGAGGGGAGATGGCTCCAGCGAGCGGAGCATTGGGGAGGCTCAGCTCCCTCCATCCCCAGTCTCCCCCAGCCCCCGGGGTCACTGCTCAGGCCCTCCGCCCTGCTGGTGGGCGGCCTCCCCCTGCACTCCTTTAACAAAACCTACAGCCTGAGCATCAGCCCACAAACATGACGTGCTCAAGTCCTGTCACCTTCCGTCTCCCATTGTATTCATCACGTGGCCCTTCGCAGCCACGTCTGCCACTGGGCTCTAAGCCCTCTGCCTCTCGGGCCCGCCACCCTGCCAGTCCCTCTGCCTCACCTGCCCCTCCTTCCTCACCTCCCGTGGCCCCGTCACCCTGATGCGGCTCACACGACAGTCACTTGTCCGTGATCACTCCATCTCTGCCTGCCGTGGTGTGGATATGGCCTGAGCGTGTCCCCCAGAGGTTCACGTGGTCCTCCCATGAGGCCGTGCTGAGGTAGCGGAGCCTGGGGAGAGGGAATTAGGACATCTGGAAGGGACTCATGGGACTCTCATGGAACCCCAGCCGGTTCCCCAGAGAGCGCTATTAGAAACGAGCGAGGCTGGTTCCTGTCTGCTCCCTGGCTTTTGGGCTCACTGGGTGACCTTGCTCCTGCCACGATGCCATCCACAAGGAACATGGCCACAGGGGCCCTCGCAGAGCAGGCTCTCGAGCCTGCAGTTCTCTGAGCTACACGAACCTCTCTGCTGTGTGAGGGCCCAGCCTCGGGTATTCTGTAAAGACTCATAGACCCCATTAGGCCGTGAGCTCCTTCTGGGCTGGGGCTGGCTGTCCCTTGTGGACACAAGACATGAAGGATGAGAGAGCGCGCCCTCCCTCCAGGTCAGAGGGGACGGAGGCCTTGCGGGCACTCCTTCCTGAGTCAGGGGTGATGGTGCCAGGACTCTGTCCCATCAGCCACGGGTCAGCTCTGCGAGGACATTCCAGCAGGTGCCCGTGAACTTGAACTTGGCTCCTTGGGCTGTGTGGCTCTCCCCCTAGGGACCTGAGCCTGCAGACACTGCACCTGCACAGAGAGAGCGTGAAAGGCAGTGAAAGAAAACAGAGCCTGGTCCCTTTACAGGTGTCGCCTTGGCCTCCCTTTCCCCAGGCCCTGCCAGGCCACACCGCTGCTCTCAGGTGCCCTCTGGAGGCACCACTTCCAGGACTCTGACCCAAGAGAACCCCTGCAGCCCACCCCACGTTTACCTCCATATCGCTGGATCTTTTAGCATCAGGAATCCAGGCAAGAGCACAACCTCCCACCTGAGCCCCTGAACACCATCCTGATTCTTCCCAGAGTCCACTTCCTGCGTCTCCACGCCCCCTCCCCTACCCCAGAGCCACCAGCTGCATGCTGTGCCCTGGCAAGTGCTGGACAGATGTGGGCTCAGTCCAGGTCAGCACAGCCCAGAGCTGCTGGGTGCTGTCAGGAGAGGGAGGCCTGTCTACCCAGGGTGCCCAGGCCCAGAGCCACACGCCTCGGTGATTGGAGGCTGTGTTCCCTATATCTTTCACTCCCTGTTTTGATACCGTCAACCCAGGGTATGGCTGACCCTATAGGGGCTGCCTCTTCCAGGACCTGGCGATAACCAAAAACTCACCCCAGGTGTGCCTTTCCAATGCAAACCAGCCAGCCCTGTGTCCTCACCCACCACCTCCCTCATCGCCCAGGGCCCAAGCAACGAGGGACACTCCGCACGCTCCATAGCCGAGACCACAGACACCAGCAAATCCTGAGCTCTGTGCCTCCCTGCCCCCAGCACCCACAGTGAAGGCTCAGCCCACGTTTTCACCCCATGAGCTCCTGACTGACACTGGTGCTTCCCGCGTGACCCCCAAGGCAAATCCCCTGCCCCCGGAAACTTTGTACCAAGGGACCTTGCCAATGTCAACCCCTATGCCTTTTATGCCTGCGCTGTCTTTCCAACAGGAACATGGCCAGGCTGTCGGGAAAACTGAGACGGGAGCCTCAGGTGGGCTCTCCAGGCCTGTCTGCCTTGATGGGCAGGTTCCACGGGAAGCGAGTGATGGGAGTCCACGGGTAGGTCTTAGCAGACCATCAGCAGCCAACCCCCACGTCTCTCCCTCAGCCCCCTCGCCTCCAGCTGGCCCCCAGCCCACACTTCCTCTTTAAGTTGCAAAATGAGCCTGAGCCTTCTGGGCCCCTTTGAGACAGAAAATACCAACCAATCAATCTTCTCGCGTCACCATCCCGCGGGCTGCCTGGTGCGTCTGTCCTCCCATCTATGCAATCCCTCATCAGAATGGAGACTGCCCCTGCCGACACCGAGGGCTGGCTGACTGATGGGTGAAACCACCCCAGAATGAGGCCCTGCTTGGCTTTGAGCATTTAGGGTCTGGTGGAATAATCCAGAACTATCCATCAGTCTCAGAGTGGTGGGCAGCCCCATTGGGCACCAGGGCTCCCAAGCTGGGAGGGCATCTTCAGTCCTTGTGCCTTGCCAAGCCACAGGAACAGCTCACTCTGCCTCGTGGAGTCGATGGCAACCTCACAGCGTGCAGAGGGCAGAAGGGGGTGTGGCTCCAGGGGCAGCGGTGGGTAGGCTTTGCTGGCACGTGGCAATGGGAGCTGAAACGGGGGTGCAGAGGCCAGTACGTGCCCACGAGGGCTCACACCTGGGCAGAGGACGGGCTCAACAGAGGTCTCTGAATGAACAGGTCCAGAGGTGGCCATGGACGGAAACACGGGCCTTCCCATGCCAGGCCAACAGCCCGTTGCCTTCTGCTTGGAATTGGCTAGCTGGGCTGTAGGCAGAAAAGGAGGTCTAGTTAGATTTTGTTGCTTCTACACGGACCTTGCCAGGATAGCCAGGGGGTGGGAGAGGTTTGGGCTGAGCGAATGAGCTGGTTAAGCCACACTCTTAAAATAAATTGCTCGTACTGTTTGTCCCCCAAGGACAAAACATGCTTCGTGGAGCCTGGCTCACTATTCCTTACAACACCCATATGCAAAGCATTAGCCAGCAGACTGCCCCACCCAGCTTGTTTAGAGAGGAAGATTCGTGCCAAGGTCACACAGCACATTAGGGGTGAGACCAAAAGCAACAGTGACCCTCAGCCCCGTGTCCTGGCTGTGCCGCTGTCTGATTTATTATCTCCCTGCTTTGGCCAAGGGCCAAAGCAGATCTACCAAACCAGCGACTGAGCCCTGCCCTAACATCTGGATCTAGGCAGAATCCCTCCCAAGCCGGGCGGCTGAGGGTCGTGGCTCACTCACGGCACTGCGGCTCCGTCCGCTGGTGACTGCCAACGTTGGGACCCAGGGAGATTCTCCTAAGGGAGATGGCTGGTGCCTGGAAGAAAGCAGAGAGGTGGTGCAAACTGGACCCGGATGGAAATGCATCTGGCCTGACCCCCCCCCCCCACCCAGGGAAAGGACCAAGGGTATCCCTCCCCCACACTGTGTAGCATGCATGCTCCCTTCACCAGGCAGACCCTTCACCTACTGAGAAGGTCCCAGAACCCTTATGTGGTTCCCAGCCCCCGATTCCGGCCTCTCAGTTCCACTCAACAACTAACAAATACTTACGGAGTGAGCCCTCCTTATCTGCCAGGCTCCGTGCCGGCTGCTGACACAGCAGAGGCAAGACAGCAGCACCAGTCCATGTGGGCCGTCCAATCATGTGGGCCATCCAATCATGTGGGCTCGGTGCTGAGCACATTAGAGGTCAAGGGCTATGGGGTAGGTAGAACAGGAAAGGACAAGGAGACCCGGATGGAGATGGGGGCCTAGCTCCTGAGCAGCCACATGACGAATGATGTGACAATGAAAGGCGGGTCAGTGTTGAGACCACAGCTGCCCCACGCTCAGGACAGCACCCGGCCAAAGCCATCAATCAAAAGCCCACTTTAAGCCCCTTAGACTGCGGGGCTCTGGGGATGAGACAGGTTCTTTGGCAAGGTTGCCTGCGTACCGGCCCAGCCGACGGAAGCGGGCAGCATGGGCACCTCCCAAAGATTCCACACAGGTGCCTGGAAGTTTGAGTAGCATGGTGGACAGCGGCCTGGCTCCCACCTGGGTGAGGGATGGGCTGTGTCCTGGTCTACTCGGATTGCCATAGCACAGCCCCGCAGATGGCAGCGTAGCCAGCCCTGGAGGCTGGAAGGCCCAGGCCAGGGCCCAGACAAGCTCGGCTCCTGGCGAGGGCATGCCTTTGGGATTGCAAGAAGGCCACTTGGCCTTTACATGCCTTTCCTCTCCATCCGAGGGAGAAAGAGAGCGAGCTCTCTGGTGTGTCCCCCTACAGAGGCACCAACCCCGTCCGTCCAGGCCCCCACCTGCTGACCATCCTTTAACCTCGCTGACTTCCTCACGGGCTCCATTTCCAAAATCCATCCCCGTCGGAGGCTAGGACTTTGACACACGAACTTGAGGAGCACAAAATTCAGCTCCTAGCTGGTTGCCCAGAGACGCTGGTGGCACGGCAGAGGAGAGACAGCACCAGGGTGGGCCTGCGTCCCCAGGGCCAGCGTAGAGCGGCCTAGGGCCTGTCCTGGAGGACTGTGCAGTAAGGAGACTACAACAGGGGGTCCACCCACCGTGATCCACCCGTGTCCCGGGAGCTGAAGGAAGGACTCCGGTCACGAAGGGCAGAAACCAAGTCTGTCATGGCAGCCTCACGGCGACGCAGCAGCTGATGGGGTGATGGGTGTGTGCCCAGCAGCCCCCAAAGTGCTCCAGGAAGACAGGTCATGCTTCAGGCCCTGCAAGGCTTCCACGTGACAGCCACGTGGATGCAAGTGTGCCCCGCTATCCACAGGGGACTTGCCGGGACCCACAGCTGCCCAAGTCTTATCTGGGATGCCATAGGATTTGCAGAGAACGCATGCACGCCCTCCCGTATGTGCAAACCACCTGTAGGTGACTTACAGCCCCTAACACGACCTCGTGCTACATCAACACCCGCTGTACTGGGTTGTTTAGGGGACACTGGCAGGAAAGGGAGTCTGTGTCTGTGTCTAGTACAGGTTCACAGCTTTTCTCCTGAATATTTGTGATCCACGGACGTTTGAACACCGAGACGCAGGCCTCGTGGAGAGAGAGGGCCAGCCACCCCTGTCATGCTGAAATGATGCTGGTCGCCTCTGCTCTCCACCTTGTCCAAGGCCCTGAGGAAGAACACCAGGCAGCAAGGCTCCATGAGGCTCGTCTCGGACATCCTCTCCCAGGCGGGTTTCCTGCCCACACGAGAAGAGGTGGTGGAGAGACAACTGCATGTGAAATCCAGACTTGGATCAGGACGTGGAACTGATGTTTATTGCTGAAATGAATCCATATTTTGCAATTTTAGTTGCCTTGAGAAAGTGGAGCACTGTTTTTATTACCTAGGAGAGACTAGAAAATTCGTTCGGCCAACATTTGCATTCGGGGCCAGGGAAGAACCAATGCCGCAGAGGGGGTTTGTGGGAACAAGAACCTGCTCTCTGGGGCCCTCGCTCTCCCCCACCCCCAGAGTTTATACGTCCAACGCCCTCTAAACTGGGGACACCACACCCTGCCATGAAATTGCTCTGACAAGTTGAGCAATGGGTGCTGGTGTCTTAAGACACCTAGGGAAGCAGCTGGCCCGGACTAGGTGGAGGAGAAGTATCAGTATCGTTGTTGCTGAAGATAGTGACAGCGGCTGAGACATAATGGTGAATGCTGTGTGTCCGGTTCTAGAGCCGACTCTGTGCTCAGGTCAGTCTCCAGCGCTGAGGGGCTCAGAGGAAGCTCAGACTGCAAGGCAGCCTGGCCTCTCTTCCCTGGCCAACACAGCTTCTGAGTTTTATGTGGAAATCTTAAACCTCTCCTTCTCGTTCGGTCTCCATTGGTCGAAGCTTTGAAAGCACAAGAAGTGCTGTATCCGGTTTCTCCCCAGCCTCCTGCTGAATACACATCACTGTTTTCCAGAAAGCTCGGCATCTGGCCAGCGGTCTGGCCCCAGGGATCACGGATGGGACTGGACCGATCCCAAGGACTGGTTACCACAACACGTCATCCGCTCATGAATATCATTAAGTGAGCTGGGCTTCAAGAAACCTTAAACCTCAACCTTTAGCTCACTTCAGTCCAGACCATGATTGATGGCGACACCACGCCACAAATAAGTCATACATGGCTCGAGACCCTAATGCACAGTGGAGGAGTCATTTAACAATGGTCCTGGATAATGCCGTGTTAATGGCCGGCCCTGGTGGTCTGTTCTTACCAGGAACCCATTGCTCAGTCTGCACCGTGTTTTGCAGCCTGTCTGTCTGTTCACGGAGGCAACTACTTTACTGAATGGGCACCAACTATGCAATTGGCTGGGGTAACACAGAGACCATGGAGGTCTCAGCCTCAGCCTCTAGAGATGGAATGAGAAATGCCATTTTTTTTTTCCCAAGTCAGTTTGCCTTCAAGTGGGTCACGTTCCCATAGCTTAGCAATAGGATGCCCTCGCGTGCTCAGGAGCGGGGCAGGGAGAGACAGCAAGAGGTTGCATGGATAGGAGGCGAAGCTCTCGCAAACCCACAGGGTGAAATGAGAGGGCGTCTGGAAATGTGCAGGAGGAGGGTAAGTCAGCCAGTGCGGAGGGTGAACGGGCAGGCAGAGGGTGAGGTGGCAAAGACATACAAATCCAGACGAAGACGTGAGCCACACTGCCAACAGGAGCCACATGGGTACAAGAGAAGAACAGTAGGCTTGGAGTTCCTGTTTCTGACTGCTGCTTCTCCTGCTTGATTTAGAAGGCAACTGTACAAGTCTGATTGGTGGACGCGTGACATACAGAGACATAATGGTGACAATAAGAGAATAAAGGACATGCTCTAGGACCATCTAAAGAAGTCAGGAAAACAATCCCATTTGTATTAGCTACAAAAACATCAAATACTTGAGAGCAAATTTAACCAAGACAGTGAAATGCCTATATGCTGAGAACTATGTAACAGTGATTAAAAATATACAATATGATGAAGAGGATGCAATGTTGTTTATTTATTATAAATGTGATATCCCACATTCATGGATTGGAAGGAGGTTTTGGTAAAATGTCCGTTCTATCCACAGTGATCTATAGATCCAACGCAGCCCTTATCAAAATTCTCATTACATGTTTCACAGAAATTAAGAGCACAATCCTAAAGTCCTATGGAACCACAGAAGAGCCCACACAGCCAAAGCAATCGCAAGCAAAAAGAACAAAACTGGAGGCATCGCACTCCCCGACTTCAGAATACGCCACAAAGCTGCAGGAATCCAAACAGCGCATCACTCGGGTGGACACGTAACCCGCTGGAAGAGAACGCAGAGCCAGAGTCCTCACGTTCACAACCGACTGGCAGCGGAAGTGCCAGGACACACAGTGGGGAGGGGCCGTCTCTTCAAACGGTGGTGCTGGGAACTGGACAGCAGCGTGTGGGAGAAGGAGATGAGCCTCTTAGCTCAAACACACACAAAAATCAGTTCAAAATGCGCTAAAAACTTAAACGCTAAGACATGAAATTGTAAAAACTTTTAGAGGAGAACACGCATGGGAAGTTACATGGCAGTTCTCTGGGCAATGCTGGTACCAGTAAGATCCCAAAAATACAGGAAGAAAGCAAAATAGACAAATAAATGATGTTACATCAAATTAAGAATCCTCTGCGTAGCAAAGGAGATAATCCACAGAGTGAAAAGGTAATCTATAGGCGAAAATATTTGCAAGCCATAGATGTAGAAGGGGTTACTGTGGGGAGCAACTCGGACTAGACTAAGTTACTGGAATTAAGACTTATTCTATGCATCTGCTCTCCCACAATATGGCGCTGGGAGAGGAGTAAACAACGTTTACACAGCTGCCTCCAGTTCGACCAGTAACCTGCAGGAGCTGATCCTGCTCCTGATTGGAGGAGAGCAGCGTACTCGGCGTGTGGGTAGCAGAGTTGGGATTGGTGGAAGAGGACTATAAAGGAGGAGAGAGAACAACATGCACCAGGAACATCTAAGGGGAACATCCGGATAACATCTGAGCAGCCCCCGAGAGAGCCGGCCGGCCGGCGGTGTGCCACTCCTCCACGGAAGTGGGGAAAGTGGCAGGGGGAGCCGCCCTTCCACGGAGGTGGAGGGTTGGCAGCCAACCCAGGAAGGACCAGCAGCAAACCCGGGGAGGGCCAAGCAGACAAAAGAACAGCGCAGGGTCCTGTGTCGCTCCTCCGCGAATGGGGGAGCGACAGTTACTATCCAAAATATATAAGAATCCAAACAACTCAATAGCAAGAAAACAAATAATGTGATTTAAAAATGGGAAAGAACCTGAAGAGACGTTTCTCATGGAAGGACATACAAATGGCCAACAATCCTATGAAAAGCTTGTGGACATCACTAATCATCAGGGAAATACAGATCTAAAACCACAATGAGGTATCGCCTCCCATCTGTTAAAATAGCTGTGGCTGGGGTAGGCGTTTGGATGTTAGGACACTAGCTTCTCCCACTGGACCACCTGGGTTCAAGCCCCAGCTCCAGCCGCTGGCTCCAGCTCCCTGCTCATGCGGACCCCGAGAGACAGCAGCGATGGCTCCAGCAGTCGGGTAGTTGCCGCCCCTGTGGGAGGCACGGACGGAGCTCCGGAACCTGCATCTCAGCGCAGTCCCAGCAGGTGCAGGAGCATTTTGAGAATGAACCAGTAGGTGGGGGCGTGAACCTGCGTGCCCTCCCCTAACCCCCTGCCTCTCTCCCTCCCTCAAAGTAAGAAATCTGTAAAAACAGTGGCTATTACAAAAAAGATGAAAGAGAAGCATAGGGCCGGCACCGTGGCTCACTTGGTTAATCCTCCGCCCGCGGCGCCAGCATCCCAACATCCCGTATGGGCGCCGGGTTCTAGTCCCGGTTACTCCTCTTCCAGTCCAGCTCTCTGCTGTGGCCCGGGAGGGCAGTGGAGGATGGCCCAAGTGTTTAGGCCCTGCACCCACATGGGAGACCAGGAGGAAGTGCCTGGCTCCTGGCTTCAGATCAGCCCAGCGCACTGGCTGTAGCGGCCATTTTGGGGGTGAACCAATGGAAGGAAGACCTTTCTCTCTGTCTCTAACTCTACCTGTCAAATAAAAAAAAAGAAAGAGAAGCATTGACCAGGATGTGGAGAAACAGGAAACTTTATACACTGTCGGTGGTAATGTAAATTAGCACAGCCAGTAAGAAAAACAGTATGGAAGTCCTCAAAAAAAAAATATAGTTACCACATGATGCCGCAATTCTGCTACTGGATATTTACTCAAATAAAGAGAAATTAGTCAAAGATATTTGTGCCCCCAGGCTTACTGCATCATTATTTAGAAACACCAAGGCACTAATTCCTTAAAGGACACACTTCCCAGCACTGCTACAATGGCAATCAAACTTCAGTAGAAGTCCTGGTGGGGACCAATCACACCCAAACCCCATAATGATGTGTAGACTAAAAACAAGGAAACATTGTCTAAAAAAAATAAAGAGGGGCAGGCATCGTGGTGCAGCAGGTAAAGCCACTGCCTGTGATGCTAACGCCCCATATGGGTCCTGGCCTGGCTGCTCCACTTCTGATCTAGCTTCCTGCTAATGCACCTGTAAAAACAGCAGACGATGACTGAGTGTTGGAGCCCCTGTAGCTGTGTGGAAGACCTGGACAAAGCTCCTGGCTTCGGCTGGAGCCAGCCATTGTGGCCATTAGGGAGTGAACCAATGGATGGAAACTCGCTCGCTCTCTCCCTTTTTCCTTTCTTACCCCTCCCTCACTCCGCCTCACCCCCTCTCTCACTCCACCTCACCCCCTCTCTCACTCTGCCTCACCCCCTCTCTCACTCCACCTCACCCCCTCTCTCACTCCGCCTCACCCCCTCTCTCCCCCTCACTTCTCCTGTCTGCCTTTCCAAATAAATAAACAAACCTTGAGGGGGGAAAAAAAAGAAAAAAGAACACAAAACAAATGGAAAGACATCCCTTGTCCTTAAATTGGAAGATTTAATATTAAGATGGTGATACTACCCTAATTGGTCTACAGATTCAATATAATTCCTAATAAAATCTCAACTACCTATTTCTACAAAGATATAAAAACTAGTTCTAAAATATCCTTTTAAATATGGCAAAGAATAGCCAAAAGAATCTTAAAAAAGAAAAACAAGAATAATTGGATGTGGTGGAATGAGAAGGCCATGCCAAGATGGCCGCTGGCAAGCGAGCATCAGTTACTCAGGAATGGCTTCGAAACCCACCTGGCAACAGAGACTGCCTGGCAACAGGCTGTGATTGGTTAGGGCATAAGCCACCCCTTGACCAGATTGGCTGCCTTGGCTATTTAAGCTGCTGTACTAACTGAAATAAACGAGTCTGCGGGCTGCTCCCCTCTGGCCGGCTTTCACCCGACTCCTGGTGTCTGTGTGGTGACTCCACACCTCTTGCCCCCACCACGCTCCTCCTCTCAGAAAGAATCCACGGCAACAAGTGGATTTCTCCATGGTAATCAAGTTCAATTTCTCCATGGTAATCAAGATAGTGTGGTTAGTTAGTACTGGCACAAGGATAAACCCAAACATGTATAGTCATTTGATTTTCAACAATCATAATCCATTGAATTGAGAATATTTTCAACAAATTGTGCTAGGACAACTAAATATTTATGCAAACGAATGAATTGGATCCCTACCTCACACCATGTATGAAAACTTAACTCCAAATAGAACAAAGTCATGGGGCTGGCTGCCTGCAGTGCTGGCATCCCATATGGGTGCCTGTTCAAGTCCCAGATGCTCCACTTCCGATGCAGCTCTCTGTTGTGGCCTGGGAAAGCAGTGGAGGATGGTGCAAGTCCTTGGGCCCCTGCACCCACATAGGAGACCTGGAGGAAACTCCTGGCTTCAGATCAGCACAGCTCCACCCGTTGCGGCCAGTTGGAGAGTGAACCAGCAGATGGAAGACCTCTTTTTCTTTCTGCCTTTCCTTCTTTGTGTAACTCTTTCAAATAAATAAATAAATCTTTTAAAAAAATAGAATAAAGTCCTAAATGTAAAAAATAAAAGTCTCCAAATAAAACATAAACACTTTTACAATATTGGAGTAAGAAATGGTTTGGGGAGGCCAGTGTTGCAGTGTAGCTGTTAAAACCGCAGCCTGTGACACCAGAATCCCATATGGGCACTGGTTTGAGTCCCAGATGCTCCACTTCTTTTTTTTTTTTTTTTTAATTTGACAGGCAGAGTTAGACAGTGAGAGAGAGAGACAGAGAGAAAGGTCTTCCTTCCATTGGTTCACTCCCCAAATGGCCGCTATGGCCAGCGCGCTGGGCTGATCCAAAGCCAGGAGCCAGGTGCTTCCTCTTGGTCTCCCACGTGGGTGCAAGGGCCCAAGCACTTGGGCCATCCTCCACTGCCTTCCCGGAACACAGAGGGAGGGAGGGGGAGAGAGGGGGAGAGAGGGGGAGGGAGGGGGAGGGAGGGGGAGGAGTAGCCTCATTGTGCTTCCTTCACGGTGCTCAGCACACCAGCGATCACATGGTTGCTCCACTTCTCACCGACCAGAGATCAGCAGGTGTGAAATAGATGAGAACATTTGTGCGTTCCTCGTCTGAGGATCACCTGTCCACCAGGCCCTGGGCTAGGAGCCGAGATCTCAATCAGGAGACGGATGGAGATGAGAGGCCCCCGGTGGCTCCTGTCCGAAGAGGGAGGACGGCGGGGCCCTGGCACAGCCACCACTCCTTGGATCCTGGCATCCAAGAGCATCCTGCCCTGTGTTTGGACCACAGCCCAAGCACAGGACAAAACCCAGGCTGGAGGAGGCCTCTGCTCCAGTCTCGGCCAGGGTTTGCTGTCGGCGTGGGCGGGCCAGAGGGAGGAGCCGGCCCTGCCTGGAAGGTTCGCTCACGCTCTCGTCAGGAGCCGTCCCTGTCCCACACCCACAGCTTACACTTGGCTATTTAGGTCTTTAGTTCTTTGCGTTCAGGAGCAGAGAGTTGACCCGCTGTCCAGCTCACGCAGCACCGTGATTTCTCCCTGCGGGGTCCCGCTGCTGTGAGTCGACTTCATCCCCACCCCCACAATTCAACTCAGTCTATCCTTCTCCTCTGTGCTGACACGTAGGCCTCTGGGCGTGTTCTGTCCATTTAGATAAATAACATGCTGTTATGTACTGTGTTCTGGCGCACTGCTCTTACTCAGCACTATTTTTAAGGCCGTGGCCAGCTGCCGGTGTGTGGCTGTGAATAACTTCTGTGACCGCCTGTCATTTCATTCATCCATAACCCCGTGGTGGACGCCTGCCAGGTTGCATCTAACTCCCTACTGTCCCCAAACACTACCGTGTTGAGTCTCCTTTGTCCCTTCGTGTACAAGTCTTTGGGACGTAGCACCCAAGAGCAGACTGTCTAAGGCCTTGAGATACACGCCACTGGTGCCACTCAGCAGAGAGGAGCTGACCTCCCAGATGGCCAAGTCCAGCTACACCTCGGTCAGCGTCATCTCTGCACATCCCTGGAGGTGACCCCAGCCTGCGCAGGAAGCCAGCAGCCCTCTGTCTAGTGTTAGCCAGGAAAACCCACCGTTCTCAGAATGGCTCCCGACACGCAGGGCCTGGAATGACATCCTGTCTCATCTTTTCCCAGCCCACGGTCCTCCCTGGTGCATGGACTGGTCCTCCTCCGAGCCACTGCACGGGCCTCCCCACTGAAGACATGGCAGTGCGGGCGGGAGGGGCGGGCAGGAGAGCACAGGGAGCCGGCCAGCCAGACAGCAGTATGGTGGCTTCGGGAATCTGGTGAGAGGCGAGGGGTGCGGGGCCGGGGGTGGGGGATGAGCCCTAGCGGTGGAGGAGCCACGATGAGAAACTGACAGTGCATCCACGTGGGAGATCAAGAGGAGACTCCTGGCTTTGGATCAGCACAGCTCCGGCCGTTACGGCCATCTGGGGAGTGAACCAGCGGATAGAAGACCTCTCTCTCTGCCTCTGCTTTTCTGTAACTCTACCTTTCAAATAAATAAATGACTATTTTAAAAACAAAGGATTTGCCTTCACACACCTGTGCTGGCAGTCGAGTTGGTCATATATGACCTACATAGTCTAGAAAACTCCAAGCCAAAGTCGGGCATGAGAAGCAGACCCAGGCTGGTTACACCCCGAGCCCTCAGGGAAGCAAACCCAAAGCACTGGAAGGAAGCTACCCCTGGGTGAAGTGCACAAGACTCCCAGAGGGGAAGCCCTTTAAGGTCAGCCCCCAGTCCCAAATCCCAAAACACAGGCAGCACTGCCAGTAGGCCACAGAAATGCAAAGCCAATGAGCGGTCAGAGACTACAAGCTAAGTCAGGAGAAAATGATGGAGGCAGGACTCCAACACAGCTGAACAGAGGTTCCACGTCTCCTCCCCTTCCACGGAGAAGAGCTTGGAGGAGAGCGGCCGAGGAAGAACACGGGAACCCTGTGGGACTCGAAGGCCTGGGAGGGCAGAGGACGCGGTGAACTGGCACCTGTGACCCCGGCCCCACGGCCACAGGGGATCCCCAGAGGGTGGGCAGCAGAGCGCCTGCAAAGGCCACCCTCACTAATGCTGGGCCCCAGCAATCCTGGCTCCCTGAGGGCTCGGCGCACTCGCTCCCAGCACACCCTGCTGCAGCCACGTGACTCCATCCGGAGAGAGGTGCATCCCCAGCCCTGGGTCCCACACAGGCCAGCAAAACCAGCAAGCAGAACCGCAGCCTCACAAGTCCAGCTGCACCTAGCAGGGCAACAGGGACCCCAGCACCCTGGCCCATACGGTTCTCTGCACTACAGGGGACAAAGGGCCCAGCACAGCAGGTCATCCTGCCCCTGGACCCTAGAAGAGGGCAGCTCCCTCCTCAGAGCTGAGGCCTGCCTTCTCTCCCCTCCCCTCCAGGCCACTGCTGGGCCCCTGCGCCCCCATGGGTACTGCTGGCTCAGTGCTCTTACATCCCTGGTCCCACCTCTGCCACCACAGCTGCCACTGGACCCGTGCAACCCTGCCAGAATGGCTGGTGGCACTCCCACTGACCCTTCCCCCATCAGTCTGTGACCAAGATCACACACCCCACCCTGACTGTGGGCTGGCACTCCCTGACCCCAGCCCCACCCGCCCACCACAGGCCACTGCTGGGATCCACACAACTCTGGGTGAGGACAGTTGTTGCTGTGACCCCTACCCCCACCCCAGGCCACCACCACACACGTGTGATCCTGCCGCGTGCTCCACGCACCGGCACCACCACCAGTGATTACAGCAGGAGGGTCTGTGGGGAGACTGTGTTATGGCATCCAACTGGAATTAAAGACAGAGTAATCACCAAAGAGATACCCCAAGAAACATCTTCTGAAAAAAGCCTTTTACCATGAAAGCCCCCATTTAAGCAGGTAGGGCACTGTTTGGAATGCCTGAATCCCACTTTGGAGTATGTGGGTTCAAGTGCTGCCATCCCATATGGGCACCAGTTCAAGTCCTGGCTGCTCCACTTCTGATCCAGCTCCCTGCTGTGGCCTGGGACAGCAGTAGAAGGTGGCCCAAGTCCCTGGGCCCTGCACCCACGTGGGAGACCTGGAGGAAGCTCCTGGCTTTGGATCGGTGCAACTCCGGCCATTGTGGCCAATTGGGAAATGAACCAGCAGATGGAAGACCTCTCTTTCTCTCTCTGCCTCTCCTTTTCTCTCTGCATAACTCTGACTTTCAAATTAAAAAAAAAAAAATAAGAAGAAATATAGAACAGCAAGGTGACATGATGCCTCCAAAGGAACAAACGTGTTCAGAAACAGACTCCAAAGAGAAGGCTATTGATGAAACGCCTAATAATGCATTAAACAATGATTCTAAGGAAATTCGCTGAGATATGAGAACACTGCTTAACAAAATCAGGAAAACAACACACGTTACGAATGAAAAATCCAGCAAAGAGAGAGATCTTGAAAAAACAACCGAACAGAAATCTTGGAAATGAAGCACTCCGTGAGCCCAATGAAAATTAGAATTGGAAGCAGACTGGGTCAAGCAGAAGAAACAATATCAGAATTTGAAGACAGATTAAAAAACAACAGAGATGGAGACAATAGGACACTGGTAAATGGACAGATACTGGAATTTGGGGTCCCGGAAGGGGCAGAAAGTGGAAAAGACGTAGAAAATCTATGAAATGAAGTAACAGCTGACTGCGTCCCCCAGTCCTGGGAATGACGGAGAGCCTGGTCACAGGAGAGCCACAGGAGTCCCGACAGGCGTGAGCAGGAGGGTTCTTCACAGCAACGTGCTACAGCTGTCAGCAGCACAGCGAAGGGAATTCCAGAAGCTGTAGGAGAACCATCAAGTCACACTGGACAGAAGCCTGCAGACTGACGACACACCAGGCGGGGTGGCGTGGCACGCTCCCAGTTGTGAAGGGAAAACCTCCGCCTACCAACCTCAACCCAGCAAAGCGGCCATCCAGAAATGAAGGAGAAACGTTTCCCAAGACAAGTGAACACAGGGAGTTCATCACCAGACCAGCCTTGCAAGAGATGCTTACCGGAATCTCGCCTCCGGAAGCAAAGCAGGTAGCAACCACCAGGATTCAGGTGAAGCTGTAACACCCACCACGCTCGAAGTAGCAAGGCCCCAAAGCTAGCGGAACAATCCCCAATCCACAGAGATGTACAGCAGGAGAGGCAGGAAAGAACAAAGGTTATGCAGACGGAACGTTGTTACATGGCAAGACTGAGCCTTGACTTATCAACAATAACTTTGAAATATAAATGGACTATAGACTGGCTGAACGGATTTTTTTTAAATAACCAATATGCTACCTTTAAGAAACTCACTTCACTGGTAAAGACAAAGACTGAAAGTGAAATGATGGAAAATGATATTTCATGCAAACAGAAGCCAAAAGTCGGCAGAAGTAGCTATGCTTACATTAAGGGGAAAAAAGACATTAGGACAAAAAGTGTAAAAAGATAACGAAGGGTATTATATTATGATCAAGGGATCAATTCAACAACAGAAAATCATGATTATAAATGTGCAACTAATACCAAACACCTAATTCTTTTTTTTTTTAGAAGGACTATTTCTCTTTTTTTTAAGATTTATTTATTTATTTGAAAGTCAGAGTTACGTAGAGAGAGAGGGAGGAGCAGACAGAGAGAGGTCTTCAATCCGCTGGTTCACTTGCCAATTGGCCACAACGACCAGCGCTGTGCCAATACGAAGCCAGAAGCCAGGGGCCCAAGGACGTGGGCCATCTTTCACTGCTTTCCCAGGCCATAGCAGAAAGCTGGATCAGAAGTGGAGCAGCCGGGACTCGAACTGGCGCCCATATGGGATGCTGGCACTGCAGGCGGTGGCTTTCCTCGGTACACCACAGCACCAGCCCTACCAAACACCTAATTCTAAAACAAACATTATCAGTCATCAATGGAGAGACAGCTTCCAATACAATAATAGTGGGGGGTTTCAATACTCCACTGTCACCAGTGAACACATCATCCAAAGGGGAAAATTCAACAAAGGAACATCGGAGCTAAGCTGCAGGTGGGGTGGGCTTCACAGACGTCTGCAGAGTATTTTATCCAGCAGCTGCAGAGCCCACATTTTTTCATCAGCTGTGGAACATTCTTAGGATAAACCATATATGTTAGACTTGAAAGTAATCAACAAATTCCAAACAATCAAATCATATCCCATATCTTTTCTGACCACATGGAATAAGATTAGAAATCAACAACAAAACAAATTTTAGGAATTATACAGAGAAACCAAATGACTTGCTTCTGAACAAACACTGGGTCATTGAAGATAGCAAATGGGAAGTTTCTAAAACTTCCTGACGCTTGGGGAGTTGTTGGGCCCAGCAGTTAGCTGTCAGTTGGAACGTCCACATTCCCTAACAGAACAGTGTGTTCAAGTCCCGGCTCTTCTCCTAATTCTATCTTCTTGCTAATGAGCGTCCTGGGAGGCAGCGATGACAGCTCAGGTGGTGGAGGTTCAGCCATCCACATGGGACACCTAAACGGAGTTCCTGGCTCCCAACTTTGGCCTGACCCAGCCCTAGCCATTGTGGGCATTTGGGGAGTGCACCAGCGCTGGCGACTCTGTCACTCTGTCTCTGTCCCTCTGCCTCTTAAAAAAGAAAAACATTCCTGAAACAAGTAAAAATGGAAATGCTCCCTACCAAACTTAGGGGATGCAGCAAAAGCAGTGCTAAGATGGGGGTTATAACAATAAATACCTACATTTTAAAAAGTGGGGAGGGGGAAGGGCCGGTGCTGTGGCACAGTGGGTTAATGCCCTGGCCTGAAGCACCAGCATCCCATATGGGCACCGGTTCTAGTCCTGGCTGCTCCTCTTCCAACCCAGCTCTCTGCTATGGCCTGGGAAAGCAGTAGAAGATGGCCCAAGTCCTTGGGCCTCTGCACCCACATGGGAGACCCGGAAGAAGCTCCTGGCTCCTGGCTTCCAATCTGCGCAGCTCCAGCTGTTGTGGCCATCTGGAGAGTGAACCAGCGGACAGAAGACCTCTCTCTCTGCCTCTCCTCTCTCTATGTAATTCTGACTTTCAAATAAATCTTAAAAAAAAATAAGTGGGGAGGGGTGAAGGTTTCAAAGAGCCAATCTAATGATGCATTTTAAGGACCTAGAAAACCCAAAATTAGTGGGAACAAAGAACAAAGGTTAAAGCAGATATTTATAAATGAAATTGAAACAAAAAATATAAAATATTTATGAACCAATGTTTTTAAAAAATGATAATCATCAACAAACCTTTTCCTAGACTAGCTGAGAGAAAAAGACTCAAATAAAATCAGAGGTGAAAAAGGAAATATTACAACTGATACCACTAAAATACAGAAGGTCATTAGGGATAATTATGATGAAAAAATGTACACAAAGAAACTGGAAAACCTAGAAAAAGTGGGTAAGTCTGTGGATACATGTAACTTCCAAAACTGAGCCGCGAATACAGCCAGAGCCGACCAACAGGAGTAGCAAGACCGACTCGGTAGTGAGACATCTTGCGAGACACACAAGTCTGACGCAGAAGGCATCACCGTTGAGTCCTATCTGACCTTCAAGGAAGACCCAGTGCCGATTCGTATCAAACTATTCCAGAAAAAGGAACTTTCCCAAGCCCATTCCACAAAGCCAGGATGACCCGGATACCAAAATTGGACAAAGACACAAATTCAAACCTCCAGATCAATATTCCTGATGAACACAAATGCAGATTCTCAATAAAATATCAGCAACACTACATCAGAAAGATCACGTGGGGCCTACCCCAGGACACGGGGATGGTTAAATGTAAACAAATCAACGCACACCACATCAACACATTGAAGGATGGTCGTCACGGCGTTTGGAGAGCAGACGTCAGCCTGGTGGTCACGGTGCCCACACTGCAGTGCCCAGACCCAACGCCTGGCTCCAGCTTCCTGCTCATGCAGACCCTGGGAGGCCACAGTGAGGGATCAAGTAACTGGGTTGCTGCCACCCACATGCAAGACCTGGACTGCGTTTCTGACTTCTGGCCTCAGCCCTGGCTGTTTTGGGCTTTTGTGGAGTAAGTCAGCAGATGGGGCTCTATTTCTCTGCCTCTGAAATAACCAAATAGAAGTTCTGTCATCTCATTAGATGCAGAAAAAGCTTTGGATGATCTTCAGCACCTCTTCGTGATAAAAAACAAATTATATATACAGGGATTGTACCTCACACAGTAAAGGAGATATATGATGAACACACAGCCAACACTGTATCTAACGGGAAAGCCGAAGGCATCACCTCGAAGATGGGAACTAGACAGGTACAACCAGGCTCAGCATTCTTACTCACTGTAGTACTGGAAATCTTAGAGCAACTACGGAAGAGAAAGAAAGAAAAGCACACAAATAGAATAAGAGAAAGTCACACCATCCCTCTTAGCAGATGACAGGATTGTATGTACAGAAAAACCTGAAGACTCCAGCAAAAAACTTGAACTGAGTGAAGTTGCTCCACTTCTGGCCCAGCTCCCTGGCAATGCACCTGGGAAAGCAGTGGAAGATGGTTCAAGTCCTCGGGCCCCTGCACCCGTGTGGGAGACCCGGAAGAAGCTCCTGGCTCCTGGCCCCGGATCGGCGCAGCTCTGGCCATTTGAGGAGTGAAGCAGCGGATGGAAGCGCTCTCATGCTCTCTCTCTGCCACTGCCTCCCTGTAACTCTGCCTTCTAATATTTTTACAAAAAAGTAAAAGAAAGTCAAATGACAAACATTTTAAAAATTGCTCAGCACCATTAACTGTCCAGAAAATGCAAACCAAAGCCACAGTAAGATATCTTAGCCCAGTCAGAACAGCTATTATCAAAGACAAAAAAAAAAAATGCTTGCAAGGATGTGGAGGAAAGAGGACACAGGAACCCTTATACACAGCTGGCAAGAATGTAAATTAACACAGCCGTTACGGAGAAAACTAAAAACAATTTATAATACCTGCAGGGGGCCGGCACTGTGGCATAGCAGGTAAAGCCACCGTCTACACTGCTGGGGTCCCATGCGGGCGCTGGTTCAAGTCCTGGATGCTCCTTTTCCAATCCGGCTCTCTGCTGTAGCCTGGGAACCCAGTGGAGGATGGTACAGGTCCTTGATCCCCTGCGCCTGCCTAGGAGACCCTGAGGAGGCTCCTGGCTTCAGATGGGCGCAGCTCCTGCCAAGGAAGACATTTGGGGAGTGAACTTCTCTCTCTCTGTCTCTGCCTCTCTTTAACTCTGCCTTTCAAATAAATAATAAGTCTTTTGGGGGAAAAAAGGGATACGTACAACTCCCAAGGATACCACTACAGTACTCAGAGCAGCTAAGCTATGGAATCAACCTAAATGCCCACCGATGGAGGAATGGATGAAGAAAGAGTGGTAAATATAGACATGATGGAATACTACTCAGCCATGAACAGTGAAATCCCATCCTCTGTGGTGCAATGGAGGGAGCAGTAGGAAATTGTGCTAACTGAAGCGAGTCAGGCTCACAAGGACAACCTCTGTATTTTTTTCTCCTTTGTTGAAGCTAAAAAAAAAAAAAAACAAAAGTCCCTATAATGTAGAATAAAAC
The DNA here is from genome assembly GCF_051225735.1 of Oryctolagus cuniculus. Classification (NCBI taxonomy): domain Eukaryota; kingdom Metazoa; phylum Chordata; class Mammalia; order Lagomorpha; family Leporidae; genus Oryctolagus; species Oryctolagus cuniculus. The sequence goes on along the minus strand of NC_142878.1, from coordinate 9,472,893 downwards.
CCACTGTGACTGTAGAATAGCAATTGTTACCGGTGGGGGGAGTGTGGGCGGGGCAAGGAGGGAGGCTGGATAGCAGACAGCAAGGCACAGGGAGGAGCCGGTTCTCGCATCTCACAGCACAGTCGGCTGACTTTCGTTCAAGTAACCTGCTGCATGACTGGTGAATCAGTGCAGAGGAGCTCGGAGCCTCCCGGCCTGCAGTAACAATGAGAGGGAGACGTTAATTGTTGATGTTATCAGTATATATTCAATACATTTATTGAAGTATCCTGTGCCCCCAAAAATATGTACAATTATTTAGTAGTAAAAATTTGAGTGTAAAAGTCTAAGGAAATGATAGTGCTCATCCAATTTGATCAGTAAATATCATATATATATATATATATCAAATTATCACATTGTACCCCAGAAATATGTACAATTACAGTCATTGAGGGGGTCAGTGTTGTGGCAAAGCAGGGGGGGACACTGCCTGTGCTGCTGGCCTCCATTTGGTGCCATCCATTTGGTTTGTGTCCTGGCTGTTCTACTTCCAATCCGGCTCCCTGCCAATGGCCTTCGAGTGGCACGAGGATGGCCCAAGTGCTTGGGCCCCTGCCCCCACGTGGGGCCCTGCAGGAGGCTCCTGGCTTCTGCAGCCATCTGGGGAGTGAGTCAATGGATGGAAGATCTCTCTCTCTCCTTCCCTCTCTCTCTCCCCCTCTGTAACTCTGACTTTCAAATAAATAAAATTTAAAAGACTAACCACTGGGGGGCCAAGATGGCAGTATAGCAGCAAGGGAAAACGGATAGTTAGTGAGCAGAGGGGATACAAGACAGCAGCAGAATCACAGAGTGGCCCAGGAGTCTGCCAGAGACTGCTCAGGTCCACGCAGGGAGAGCAGAGAGGAGGGAGAGGGGTGGACGTGCAGCATAGGAGCAGTAGGGGGACCGAGCGAGGAGATTGGTCCCACCCCCGCAGCGAGTCCATGGAGCTGCAGACAGTGGCGGGCGGCGAGTCTTGGTGGACTGCATTTGAAGCTCTAGGTTGCGCACACCACGGTCCATCTGTGTCTCCCCCCTCCCCTCAACTGGCCCTACAGCTGGTGGGGAGAAGCCATATCAGTTATTCACATTTTTGAGTGTAAGCAGGGGACTGCCGTGTGTGCCTCCTGTGAACACGCCCATCAACTGTAGGGGCCACCTCACAACACCCCCCACCCGGGAAGGAGGATCCCAGCATTTCAGAGGGAGTTTTCTCCCCACCACACAAGCTGTGCAACCAGGAGTAACTCTAAACAACAAAAACCCGAGCTCATTTCATGCACCAGTAAGAAGCGAGCCCAGCCCCAGTAGGCGGGGCTTAGCGCACTGAGTCCCTAGTGCGTGAGCCTCCATCAGGATCCAGAAGGAAACAGAACTCCAGGAGGTGGGCTGAGTGCTTCCACGTGCAACACACAGACACACAGCAGCTCACAGCAGAGGGAAATCAACCAGAAACCGACCAGAATGCCAAAGAACAAAGGAAAAATACCCAATAAGAATAAGGCAGACTACGAACTCGCCATAGGAGCAATACAAATCTTCAGTAATGGAGGCTGAAGAAGAGATCAAGGGTATGCCAGAAAAGGAATTCAGAAAATGGTCAGATTCCTTAGAAGCAATCAGAAACAAATTCATGAGCTAAATGAAAAGCACTCCCAAGAAATTGAGATTTTTAAGGAGAAGCCAGAATGAAATACTGGAAATGAAGAATTTAATTGGCCAAATCAAAGATGCAGTGGAAAGTCTTAGCAATAGAACAGATGAAACAGAAGAAAGAATTTCAGAACTAGAAGACAAATTTCTGGAAATAATACAGTCAGACCAAATACAAGAAGAAGAAATTAGAAAATTAAAAATCACAGTTGGAGATTTAGCAGATTCTATCAAACTTACAGATCCTAGGAATTCCAGAAGGTGTGGAAAGGGAGAAGGGATTAGAGGCCTTCTTAATGAGATCATAACCGAGAACTTCCATGATCTGGAGAGACATCCAAGTGCAAGAAATACACAGAACTGACACGACCAGAAAAGAACTTCACCACAACACATTGTGGCAAAGCTCACCTCAGTGAAACACAAAGAACAGATCCGAAAATGCACAGGAGAGAAACCACAAATCACATTCAGAGGAAACCCAATTAGACTCACTCCGGACTTCTCATCACAAACCCTACAGGCAAGGAGACAATGGCGAGACGTATTCCAAGCCCTAAGAGAACGAAACTGTCAACCCAGAATACTGTACCCTGCAAAACTCTCTTTTATGAATGAAGGAGAAATAAGGATCTTCTACAACAAGCAGAAATTCAAAGAATTTGTAATTAGGCACACGGCCCTACAAAAGAAGTTGAAAGCAGAAATTGACCCAGCAGAAGTATAAATGAAACTCAAAATACTACACAGGACTATTTAAGAAAACATAGCTGGGACTGGCGCCGTGGATCACTTGGTTAATCCTTCGCCTACAGCGCCGGTATCCCATATGGGTGCCGGGTTCTAGTCCCGGTTGCTCCTCTCCCAGGCCAGCTCTCTGCTGTGGCCTGGGAGTGCAGTGGAGGATGGCCCAAGTGCTTGGGCCCCTGCACCCACATGGGAGACCAGGAGGAAGCACCTGGCTCCTGGCTTCAGACTGGCGCAGCGCCGGCCGTAGTGGCCATTTGGGGGGTGAACCACTGGAAGGAAGACCTTTCTCTCTGACTCTATCTATATATCTACCTGTCAAATAAAAAAAAAAAAGGAAAGAAAACAAGGCAGGGCAAAGACAGTATTTTACAATAGTCACACTGAATGTAAATGGTCTCAACTCCCCAGTTAAAAAACACAGACTGGCTGAATGAATTTAAAAAAAAAATCTATTTGCTGCCTACAAGAAACATACTTTACCAACAAAAGCATGCAGACTAAAAGTGAAAGGATAGAAAAGATATTCCATGCTAACAGAAACCAACAAAGAGCTGGTGTGGCCATCCTAATATCAGAGAAAATAGACTTTTAACACAAAAATGATTAAAAGAGACAAAGAAGGATACTATATAATGATTAAAGGATCAATTCAACACAAAGATGTGACTATTATACATGTATATGTACCTAATTAAAGGGCATCTGGTTATTAAAAAAATTGCTAAGGCGTTTAAAGAGAGATATAGACTCAAATACAACAGTAACAGGGGACTTCAATACCTCACTTTCAGTAATGGACAGATCCACCAGACAGAAAATCAACAAAGAAACTCTACAACAACAAAACAAACAACCCAGTTAAGAGATGGGCCAAGGACCTAAACAGACATTTTTCAAAAGAGGACATCCAAATGGTCAAAAGACACATGAAAAAAATGTTCTGGGTCACAGCCATCAGGGAAATGCAAATCAAAACCCCAATGAGGTTTCACCTCACCCCAGTCAGAATGGCCTCATACAGAATCAATAAACAAATGCTGGGGAAAAGTACTGTAATCCACTGTTGGTGGGAATGTAAACTGGGTAAAGCCACTGCGGAAGACAGTGTGGAGACACCCCAGAAATCCGAATATAGACTTACCATGTGCCCCAGCCATCCAACTCCTGGGAATTTACAAAGGGAAATGAAATCAGTAAACAAAAGAGCTATCTGTACCCCCATGTTTAATGCAGCTCAATTCACAATAGCTAAGACATGGAATCAACCTAAATGCCCATCAACCAAAGATGGATGAAGAAATTATGGGTATGTACTCTGTGGAATACTACACAGCAGTAAGAAAAATAATGAACTCTGATCATTTGCAACAAAATGGATGAATCTGGAAAACATCCTACTTAGTGAATAAGTCAGTCCCAAAGGGACAAATGCTATATGTTCTCCTTTATCTGTGAGAATTAATAGCGCACCTCAAACAAAAGCTGTAGAAGTGAAATTGACACTTTGAGAAACAATGACTTTAGCAGCCCTCCTCTTGACTGTCAAGGAACAGTTTTTTATTTTTATTTTTTTCTTTTCTTCATACTGTATGTTGAACTCTTTACTTAACATAGTTAATTATATGTGTATGAATTCAACTGAAAATAGATCACAGTAAAAATTAAGAGGGGGAATAAGAGGGAGGAGGAAGTTTGTAACTGTAAAGCCGTATAGTTCTGCACATGGTCCTATGGCCTTACTTCTAAGGGTACAGTTTAAGAACTTGCCATGGGACCCCAAATCTCATTAAAATTGGTAGTAAAAATGCCATCTTAATTGTAAAAGTGACCATATTAAGTGTTACAGTGATCATGTAGATAGGATTAAGTGTTAAAGAGATCACATAAATACCATCAAGTGCCTGGTAATAATAACAGAATTACAAGGAGAAAGTGTCCAACATGGGGAGAAGTCCACACAGCAGACTCATAGAATGACAATTGCTTTAAGTAACACTCTGACCCCTGAATCAGCCCTTCAGTCATTCAGAAGTGGCTGAAAAGCCCATGAGAGTATTTCAGGCATGGAAATACAAAACATTGTGGCAAAAAATATCCTACATGAAGGATCTAAGTGAGATCCCAGTGGAAAAAAAGGGGCCATCAAAGAAGGAGGTACCTTTCTCTGAAGGGCAGAGAGAACTTCCACTTTGATTATGGCCTTGTCTAAATACTGACAGAGTTTATGGTCACAAATGTCTTCCATAGCCTTGGCAGCTAAAGGCAAGAGCCTCAGGTGATCACTGATGTCATAAATAAGAGTGTTAACAACAGAAGTCACTGTGTACTTGTGCTCCCCATGTAGGACCTCTGTCCTTAATGTGTGGTACCGTGAGAATTAACTGCAAAATTTGTTCTCTGCAGGCGCCGTGGCTCAATAGGCTAATCTTCCGCCTGCAGCACCAGCACACCGGGTTCTAGTCCCGGTTGGGGTGCCAGATTCTATCCCAGTTGCTCCTCTTCCTGTCCAGCTCTCTGCTGTGGTCCAGGAGTGCAGTGGAGGATAGCCCAAGTCCTTGGGCCCTGCACTCGCATGGGAGACCAGGAGAAGCACCTGGCTCCTGGCTTCGGTCAGCACAGTGTGCCGGCCGCAGCAGCCGTTGGGGGATGAACCAACGGAAAAGGAAGACCTTTCTCTCTGTCTCTCTAACTCTGCCTGTCAAAAAAAAAAAAAAAAAAAAAAAAACTCGTTCTCAAACAGTACTTTATATGTTATGTGTGTGGGTGCAAACTGTTGAAATCTTTACTTAGTATAGAGTTGGTCTTCTGCATATAAAGTTAAATTAAAAATGAATTTTAATGAAGAGTGGGATGGGAGAGGGAGTAGGAGGTGGGACAGGAGTGGGGGTGGGAGGGTGGTTATGGGAGAAAGAACCACTATATTCCCACCTATGAAATTTGCATTTATTAAATAAAAGCTTTTTAAAAAAAAAGAGTAAGCCCAATAAATAAAAAATTTAATAAAAGAATAACCATCATGATGAAAAGAGTAGAAAAGACATAAAAGGAATAAACACACAGCAATGATCAAGGTATATGAAAAATATGTACATTTTTAATAGAACAATTGCAAAACTTTTTTTTAAATTTTTATTTGTTTGGGAGGCATAGACAGAGACATAGCTGACATCCACTGCTTGGTTTACTCCCCAAAGGCCCACAACAGCCCCCATTTGGCATCCGGGCTGGGAGCCAGGACTGAGTTGAGATCTCCCCTATGGACAGCAGGAACCCAATCCCTTGGACCATCACTGCTGCCTCCCAGGACCTACATCAGCAAGAAGCTGGATTCAGGAGCTAGAGCCAAGAACTGGGCCCAGGCACTGCAAGCTGGGACACGGAGGTTTGTGTCCCAGCCACTCCACTTCTGATCCAGCTCCCTGCTGTGGCCTGGGAAAGCAGTAGAAGATGGCCCAAGTCCTCGGGCCCCTGCACCCACATGGGAGACCCAGGAGAAGCTCCTGGCTTCGGATTGGCACAGCTCCAGCCATTGCCCTCTGGGGAGTGAACCAACGGATGGAGGACTCTCTCTCTCTTCCTCTAACTCTGTCTTTCAATAAATAAATAACTCTAAGAAAGGAAGCAAAGGAAGAAGGAAGAAAAAAAGGAAGAAAGAAGGAAAGGAAGGAAAAAAAGGGAGGAAGGGGAGAGGGACAGAGAGGGGGGGAGGGAGAGGGAGGGAGGGAGGGAGAGGGAAGGAGAGGGAGAGAAGGAGGGAGGGAGAGGGGGAGGAGGAGGGAGGGAGGGGAAAGGAACAGATGAAGGGAGAAAGAAACTGGGGAGGGCTCGCTGGCCACAGGTTCCCGGACCCAATGGATGCGTGGGCCTCCCTACCCAAGACATGGCGGATGAACGCAGGGCTCCTCACCCAGACCCTGCGGATGTGCGTGGGGCTCCCCACCCGGACCCCACAGAGGTGCACAGGGCTCCCCACCCGGACCCCGCAGAGGTGCACAGGGCTCCCCGCCCAACAACAGCAGCACTCCCGCACTTCTCACACCCACAGGGAGGGGCGCTCTCCAGGACAGGACATGCATTAGGTCCCAAAACAAAGCCTCCACAGGGTTTTAACAATGTCGTTCATTAGAGAAGTATGGGGGGCATGTCCCCAACAGCCAAGGGCTAGGTCAGATCAAGGCCAAGGAGCCAGGAACGCAGTCTGGGCTCCCATATGGGCAACAGGGACCCTAGCACTTGAACCACCACCTGCTGCCTCCCAGATCCCACGTCAGCAAGAGGCTGGAATTGGGAGCAGGGCCAGGACTCAAACTCGGGCAGCCAGGGGTGTGGGCACCCCAAGTAGCATCTTAGCCCCGGGCCAAACACCTGCCCTCGATAGATTCTAAAAGATGGATATCAGACACTGCATGTTCTCCGACCACAACAGGATAACCCCAGATATCTGTAACAGGAGAAAACTGGAAAAATCAAGAAAATATGTGACGCTAACCACACACACTGAACCAGTGAGCCAAGGGGAGACAATCACCAGAAAACACATAGAGCAGAATGAAAACAAAACAAGCCAGCCCTCACAGGGAGACTGACAGCTGTACATAAAAGACAAAAGACCTCAGATCAACGGCCTTACGGCACGAGGGAAAAGCAAGCCAGACCCAAACGCGGCAGAAGGAACGAGACCATGGAATGGTGTGCAGTCAACAAGGCAGAGAATGGATGCACTGGGCGCTCTGGAACGGCCACTAAAATGGGCAGATCTCCAGCCAGAATCACAAAGATCCGAAGAGAGAAGGTGCAAAGTGTCCCACCCAGCGCCACACAGCCAGCCAGAGGCAGAGCCGGTGGGACCTCAGGGCCTGGGGCCTCGGGCTGGGCTCGGGTTTGCACGGTGTCGCTTCCCCCACTCAGCAGCAGGCAGAAACCACGGCTCTCAAAGCTGCTGCTACCCCACCCTCCTCCCTCCCGGGAGCTCCAAGCCCCAGGGCCTGCAAGTACCTGCCGGCTCTTGCCCTGGGGCCCTGCACTTCCTCACCCGCCCAGGAGGCGGCAGCCTTGTCCTGGGCTCATCAGTAAAGTTCCACCGGTGGACAGGCCACCCACCTGCCCAGGACAGCTCAGCCAAGGCCTCTGGACACAGGGCCCAGGGTGGGTGTGTTCTGTCTCAGGGCTGCTCTAAGAGATGACGCAGAACTCTGTGGTTTGAACAGAAATCGACCAAACGGGTGTCCCCGGCTCAGATCCCAGCATCGGCCAGGCTGCGTTCCTTTCTGGAGCCACCTGCACGCCTTGACTGGCAGCCCCTCCTCCATTTTCAAACCAGAAAACCCGGCTGTCACCTTCCAGGGCCACTGCCCCTCCCACTGCCCGGACGCTGGGTTGACACCGGCCGGCCTGCTGACCCCTGCTAAGCTTCCTCCAAGCTGCTTAGCTGCCCGAACTCCATCTGCAGCAGCAGCGCCCTCTGCCGTGGAGGTACCCCGGGTCCTGCGGGAGCAGGTGCACTTGGGGCTCAGTACCCTGCCCTCCCCAGCCCGGATGCTTACAGCAAACCCAGCCTCAGCCTGGAGCCTTCGAGCTCTGCCACCTGGGGTTGCTGGCCTGACAAGCCTGGGCCTGGGGACACCAAGGAAATCGGGTGTTTCGGGGTGCGTGTGGCCACTCGCGTCCACCCCTGTCATTCGCAGCCACAAGCTGGGCGAACCCCGGTGCTTCCCGTCGGCGGCCTGGCACTGAGAGCACGGCGACACCACAGCGCCCCCTGCCGGCCGGCCGCCCTCACGGCGCCCGGCTGCCCGGCTGCACCCCTCAGCACCCGTGCCTTCGCCGGCACCTGGACGCACACCTGGGCGTGAAACAAGGCCTCTGCAGTGCTCACCCTAGACCCCAGGCACTCCCAAGTCTCCCCAGAGGGAAAAGAGAGCCCAGGCCGGAAAACAGAAGGCCTGTCTGCCGCTCAGGCGGCCTGTGTGGGCTCCCAGGTAGAAGCAGGACAATCCTGGGTGGAGAGTGGCTTGGGGCACTCCAGCGGCACCCCCTCCCCCACTTTCACTCCCACCCCCAGGGTGGGCAGAGGCGGGAGGGAGCAGGGCATCAATTTCCATCCCAATTTTCGTCCAAATAATTCCTGAGCCAAACACAGCTTTGTGAGCCTTCAGGGACCCGTGCACCTGTCTCCAACAACTGGATTGGAGAAGGGGGAACCAGGAATACCTACACCCATTCCGAGAGCAGCAGGTGTCTTACGAGCTGTTATGTACGGAGCTCTGTTCTGCGCCAAGTCATCTGCTAGGGGTGTCAAAGGGATGGATGATGAACACACACACATCACACACACACACACACACACACACACTCACTCACTCCTGGCCCCTTTACTGCATCCACATAATTGCTTGCCATAGCACTCACCACCGCCTGAAATACACGTTACTCTTGCGCCATTACCACACGCGTGTGCACATGCACACCCACCCTCACTGCTGTGTCCCTAGCACTTCGCAAAGTCGCCTTTCACCATAGGAGGCGCTCTACTGATGCTTATTGATGCAAGAAGCTCACAGCACTGTCTCCTGATTCACTCCCCTAAGCTTCCCGAGACCCGGGGCTTACAGTCTGTTTTGCAGCAGGCGGAGCTGCGCTGGGGAGCCGGTGACGGGCATCAGCTCTTCCGACTGGAGCTGGAAGCAAACGTGGCTCTGTGGGGTCTGTGCTCTCGGAGCCCCCCTGCAGATACTGAGCTGGAGAAACCACCGCTGTCGTTGCTTAAAATGTTACGCTCTCAAGTGACAAACTAATAAGGTGAAATTCATGCGGCAAAGAGTCAGTCTGCTTAAAAATCCCTCCCTGTTCTTTGCCTGTGAAAATGGCAAATAAAACCACTACCAACACAAATGAAGGCCAGGAAACTAATCAGAGAGCAGAAGCCACATTGAAATAAAAATCCCACAGGTGTGAGCTGAACACTAAAGGACTCCAGATAGAATTGTTAAAGGGACCTGAGGTTGGCAGTGCTTCCTGGAACCCAGCATGAATATGTAAAAATTGTAAAAATTCTACATATATAGAACTATGTAAAAGATCTGAGCCCATGGGGCCAGCGCTGTGGCATAGTGGGTAAAGCTGCCCCCTGCAGTATCAGCATCCCATATGGGCGCTGGTTGGAGTCTCGGCTGCTCCACTTCTGATCCAGCTCTCTGCTGTGGCCCGGGAAGGCAGTGGAGGATGGCCCAAACCCTTGGGCCCCTGCACCTGCATGGGAGACCTGGAAGAAGCTCCTGGCTCCTGGCTTTGGATCAGTACAGCTCCAGCCATTGCGGCCATTTGGGGAGTGAACCTTCAGATGGAAGACCTTTCTCTGCCTCTCCTCTCTCTGTGTAACTTTGACTTTCAAGTAAACTAAATAAATCTTAAAAAAAAAAAAAAAAACCTGAAATTATTAGCAAGATAGATGGGCTTGATACGAGTTTGAATTTAACTGAGAAAGAATTAGTGAACAGGGGCTGAAAGTACACAGGAGGAGACAGACACAGGAAGACACACGGTCGGAAACCAGGGAGAGGAACGCGAGCCGCACCGCGGTGCCGGGGGTGGTGGAGACAGCTGGCACACTTGGCATCAGAGCCCGAAGGAAAGGAGAGGGGGGCAGTACTGCGTGCAAGGGCCTCAGACCACAGGTTCAAGCAGCCTGACTCCCAGCAGGACGAAAAACAAGCAACACCAGGGCGAGGCACATCACAGCGGGCTGATAAAAACGGAGAGAAGTCCACCTCTGAGAGAGACAAGCTGGAAGCCGGCAAATGCGGGAACGGCCACACTGGACTTCCGTACCCAGAGGAGACTGCCAAGAAATGAAGGGGAAACAGAGGCTTAAAGCAACACTGAGAAGCTTGGGAAACTGTAGTTAATTTACTTGAATGAAAGAGAAACAGAGACCTTTCCCATCTGCTGGGTCACTCCCCCAACAGCCAGGGGCTCCGTCCATGTCTGTCAAGTGCGTGGCAGGTTCCCAAGTACTTGAGTCATCACCTGCTGCCCCTCAGGGTGCACTCAGCAGGGAGCTGGAACTGGGGGTGGAGCTGGGAGCCAGACCCGGGCACTCCAATAGGAGATGGGGGCATCCCATGTATTATCTTAGCTGCTGCTCCAAACGCGTGCCCTCGGTAGAAAAAATTGAAAGGATAGTGCATGTCTAAAAACACACCCAGAGAGAAAATCAGGTGGGATTTCGCCAGTGAGTTCTCCCAACATTTGACACTAGTCCTGTCTTCCAGAGTGTAGGAGAAAATGGGGCTGGCGCTATGGCACAGCAAGGTAAAGCACCGGCCTGCAGTGCCAGCATGCCATATGGGCACCAGTTCAAGTCCTGGCTGCTCCACTTGCAATCCAGCTCCCTCAGTAGTGAGAGCCTGGCAAAGCAGAAGATGGCCCAGTGTTTGAGCACCTGTACCCATGTGGGAGACCCGGAAGAAGCTCCTGCCTCCGGCCTGGCCCAGTGCCGGTCATTGCAGCCATTTGGGAAGTGAACCAGAGGATGGAAGATCTCTCTTTCTGTCTCTACCTCTCTGTAACTCTACCTTTCGAAGAAATAAAATAAATCTTAAAAAAATAAAACCAGAGGTATTCTATCCCACATTAATGGGGGTGAGAAGAGAAAATTATAGGCTAATAAACATTTAGAGAAAATGTAAAGATATAAGAAAATATCCTACATTCATGGATCGGTACACTCAGTCCTCCTTAAGAGATTGATGTAATCTGATTCTTCAAATCACACAAATATTGACACACAATAGCAGTTGAATAGTGGGCAAGGATGCCAAATTAAGAAAAAGAAAAGCCAGCTTAAGACATGACATACTCCGATTCCACATACACAACATTCTGGAAACAGTGTAGTTACAGAGGAAGAAACCAGATTAAAGGGTGCCTGGGGTTAGTGTTAGGTCTGGGAGGCAGCTTGTACAGTAAGGCAGGAAAAGCAAGTACAGAAAAATACTGGAAAGAAGCACAACCTCTCAAAATGTCAGATGACAGACTAAGAAAAGCAAAGCAAACAAAAAGCAAAGCATTCAAGTTTGGGAACCGGGGCCAGCACAGGGACGGAGCGGTTACGCTGCTGCCTGCATCGCTGCAGGCCCCACATGGGCGCCAGCTGAGTCCCGGCTGCTGCGCTTCCGATCCAGCTCCCTGCTGTGGCCTGGGAAAGCAGCAGCAGATGGCTCAAGTGCTTGGGCCCCTGCACCCACGCGGGAGACCCTGAAGACGCTCCTGACTTTGGCTTGGCCCAGCCCCAGCCATGGCAGCCATTTGGGGAGTGAACCAGTGGATGAAAGACCTAACTCTGCCTTTCAACTAAGTACAATAAATCTTTAAAAAAACAATAAAGTGAATGCAGTAACTCAAGGTCAATGGCTATCAGGTCACTCTGAAAAATCCATTGTATTTCTATAAACCAACAGCAAACATGAAGCAACAAAATTCCTGGACTCTAGTTCCTGCACCTGCACTCCACGCCCTGCTGGTGGCTGGGAAAGGCCCAAGGGTTTGGGCTCCTGCACCCACGTGGAAGACCCCTGTAAGATACACGTTTATCAGCTGAAGTTTACATCTCCCCCCACCCCCGACTTTCAAATCAAATCTTTTACTAAAAAAAAAAAATCCCCCCAAAACTGCTTCCCTGAATCTAATCACAGGGAAGCCAGTGAAATCTCAATGGTGGGCATCCTACGAAGTGGCCCTTCCTCTTCCAAATGTCAGTCATGAAAGGGGTGGGGTGGGGGATTCTAAACTAAAGGAGATTAAAGAAACTTGACAAGAAATGCCCCCTGCCATCCTGGATTGGACTCCGGGTATCTTTTTGAGATCTAATGATCAAAACATTCGCCATTTTAAAGGACAAGGTGCAGTGAGGCTTTTAGCTTGCTCACCAAGTTGCACAACCGCTACCTTCCCCAAAGCCCCGCTCGGCATTAGAAGCCACTTCCTCCGAGCACATCCCCACCCCCACCCCCACCCCGCCTCTGCCAGCCACTGACGCCCTGGATGCCTTGTGGGTTTGCTGTTCTCGATGTCTTGTGCAGAGAATCGCGCAACATGTGGCCTCGTGTGTTTGCATCTTTCACTAGCATTTCATCACGCCTTCAAGGTTCACTGTGTTGTAGCATGGATCAGTTCTTCACATCTTGCCGTGGCTAAGTAATATTCTATCGTATGGATTTATTGCTTTTTGTTTGCACGTTAGCCAGGTCACGGCCATTTGGGTGGTTCTGCTTTGACTCTGACTAAAGCCGCTATGAAGCTCCGAGTGGGTATTTCGGCGTGGACACATGTTTTCAGTTTCCTTGGATGCACACCTAGTAGAGGAACCGTCCTAGCATATGGTAACTGTGTGTCTAACTTTCTCGGGAACTGCCAAAGTATTTCTTGCAGCTGCTGCTCCATCTCACATTCCTACCAGAAACCCAGGGAGGTTCCAACTGCGCTGCCTCCTTGTCAACACTGGTTATTTCAGTTCTCTATGCTCGCCATCCTCGGGGCCTGAAATGGCATCTCGTGGTGGTTGGATTTGTACTTCCCTGAGGACTTGCTGTATCGAGCATCTTTCCATGTTCCGCTTGGCCATTTCTTTGGGGAGAAGTCTATTCAGATCCCTTCTCCACTTTCAACCCATTTGTCTTTTTGTTGGTGAGGTGGATGAATTCTCTATATGCCCTGGAAACCAGGCGCTCCCCGGAGAGCCAACTTGTAAACAATTTCTTCTAGCGTGTGGGCTTTTTGCTTCCTTGATAGTATTATTTGATACCTTTGATGAAAGTCCAATTTATCTATTTTTGCTTTGATTGCTTGCGCTTTGGGCGTCCTATCCCAGAAACCATCACCTAATCCCAGGTCACAGAATTTCCAAGCTGCACTCTTCTCTGCGGGTTTAGTTTCAATCCTTACATTCAGATTTATATTCGAGTTCTTTTTACATATGGTGTGTGGGTAGAGATGCAAATATAATTTTTTGGAATGTTGATATCCATTTAAACTGGCACCATTTGTAGAAAAGACTTTTTATCCATGCGCTGGTCTCGACCTTCTCAGAAATCCATGGATCTTTAATACGAGGATTTCTCTGAACTGTCAGTTCGATCCCATTGATTTATATGGCTATTCTTGCGCCAGCTTTGAGGACTGCAGCTTGGTAGTAAATTTTGAAGGAATTGTGCCTCTTCTATCCTCATCCTTATTTTCAAGATTTTGGCTGTTCCAAGTCCTTTGAAATTCCATATGTATGAGAAGACCAGCTCATCTATGATTGCAAAAGTGGGGGAGGAGTGCAGTGGCCTCTTTCACCCCCGATTTTAATAATCTGAGTCTTTTTTTTTTTGTCTAGTTACAGATTTGTCAACTTTTTGATCATTTCAAGGAACTTTTGGTTTTATCCATTTTCTCTACTGCTTCCCTCTCTCTTTCCACCGGCTCTATATTTACTATCTCTAAGCATTTCACAAGGTAGAGAGAGGGAGGGGGGCATTTGGGGATGGGACAACGGTGCGAGCTAAGACGTGGGTAGGTGAGAGGTGCAACACTTTGAGCAAACCGTGGCAGGTGGGTGCAGCAGCCCCCGGAGCTAGGTAGAAAGAAAGGGGAGCCGCAGAGGTGGGGAAGTAGGCTGGGGAGGCAGCCCAGCTACCCTCGGCGGCTCCCGAGGGCCCGGCCCTCTGCTGTGCGGTGCATGGGGACAGCAGACAGAGCCTCCCCAGGCGGCCCCTGATAACGCTGGCAGCCTCCACTCGCGTCTCCCTTAGGTGGGGCTGGGCCTTCGGGGGGCAGAGTCCATGCAATGCCAGTCCTCCCATGTTCCCCACAGCCTGGCCTCCCCAGGCAGGCGCCTGTCCCCCACTTGACGTCGGCCCTGGTGGCCCATGGTTTTGTCCCTCTGCCCAAGTCCAGCTCTCTCCTGCAGAGTTCCCTCACTCCTTCTGGGAGGGGTGAGGAGGTCTCCATCCCTTCAGACACGAGGGTGGGCCTCACTCCAGGAACCTCCACACCAGAATTGCCCAAGTCTCCCTGTCCACGTGCCCCGCCCACCCGCCCACGGCCCCGTGGCCAGCACAGGAGGAACTGGGCGCCCCTCACTCCCCCTGGCCCAGTCTCATTGCTCAGGGACAGAGGTGATACAAGGACAAGGGACTGGGACACAAACGAGGGTAGCAGGAAAGCAGCGCAGGGCGCGCCCCTGGACAGGGCAGCTGGGACACAGGCCCAGTGGAGGGACGAGCGAGCAGGGCCCTCAGCTGGGATCAGGTGCACACCAGGCCGTGGGTGCCAAAATGCACTTTCTGCAGTGTTCCCACGCAGGGCTCCGGGGCTCCGAGTCCTGCCTTTCCAACTTCCTGGGGGTGCTGGCCCCTGGGACTGTCCTGGGGGACCCCCACGGAGTCCCTTCTCACGTTCCCTCCCCTGACCCCTCCGCAGCCACATGCTGCTCCCCCGTGGGGTTCTCATCTCTGTGGAGAGCACACACCAAGCACACAGCGACCTCAGGAGCTAACATTGTAAGAAAGGGAAGCTTCAGTATTTCACCAGCATCAGAAAAACAGAAACAAAGCACACAAAGAAGGCTAAAAGAAAAACAGGTAAGACAGAACCAAAAAAGGCTACAGGGACCGGCGCAGAGAGGGCTCCGTCAGAGAACAGTCCCTACGCAGCCGCGGCACAGGCGGGAGGCGGGGCCCCGAGGAGTCCGTGGCCGACTGTTGGACGCGGGGCTGGCCGGCTGCAGACCCGGAGCTCTGACCCAGCCCACGTCCAGCAGCTTTGGGAAACTTCCAGAAGCTGTCAAAGCCGTGAGCCGAGAAGGCACTTGTCCCGAGATGCCACTGCAGGGCAGTCACACCTCGCGGAAGGTAAGTATTGCAATGGAAGGGCAGGGCTGCCCCCTGCAGACAGTCCTGGCGGGCAGCACTCCCAGCCTCTGCCTCTGCTCCAACTCCTGGGGTGTGCTGGCCCGGGCCCACGCTCCTTAGCCCGGTGTCCCCAACTCCACGCTTTCCTTTGCACCTGTACCCTCCTGGTGTCCATCCCCCCTACACAGGACACCAGCCACCTGGGATTAGGGACCAAGTTCAGGACAGCCTCATCCTAATTCATGACTTCTACAACTTCTATAGCTCCTGCAGCAGGGTGCTCAGGTGCCGCCAGCTGCCACTCGGTCCTGAAACTTCCCCCTGTGGGTCACGTCCACAGCTGTCTCCCACTGAAAGACAAATGTGGCAGCCCAGGGACACCGACCCGCTTCTAACCTTGTGGGGTTTGTCCCACCTGGGCTATGCTGGGTACGTGGGACGAGGGGCTGGCACACCCAGCCTCGGGCTCATGGAACACTGGGGAATCGGCTCCCAACCACGGGGGGCAGCTGGAGGCAGTGGACAGCCAGGATTCCTTGCCTCACAAGGGCCCGAGAACTTCGTGGTCAGGGCTGCAGCCTCGCTGGGGCTTGCACCTTTGGGTTTGATAGAAGTTAGCTCCGCCTTTTCCAACACCGATGGCACTCGGGGCCTCGCGGAAGGATCCTGTTCTATGCAAGAGGCCTGGGAACCGAGCCTTTGGAAGAATGAAGAAAAGATCCAAATAGAAGCCCAGGAATTTGCATCCAGACCAGCAAGTATCTGTTTGCTAACTGGTGTGTGGGTATTTATAATATCTGGTTCTTTCAAAAAGAACGGGAGGCACCTCCCAAAATCGACGTGCGATATGTCGATAAGCACGTTTAAACTGTCCGGTCAAGCCGAACGCTCGATTACGTTTAACTCTTGAACTCAGAGTTGAGCTCCAGATTCTGCTCTGAACTTCCTGGCAGCCGAGGCAGAAGCGGCCACATCCTGCTTCCTAGTCCTCACTTCTGCCGCCTCGCCGGCTCCTCCTCCCTCACCCCGCCACTGAGGTTTCCCAGTGCTGCAGCGAGCCCCTACTGCGTGCCAGGCCCACAGCCAGGCACAGTCAGCTGAGGGTGTCGCTTTGCCAGTGACGATGGCCAGAACCAGCTCATGGTCTTGGAATCGCCCGAGAAGGGCGTGGCTAGCATCTTCCAACAGGGGAGAGGACGGGTGAGAAACAGGGCACCATGGCGTGCAGTGAGGGCAGGCACAGTTTCCTAAAAGCCCACCCATGGGTGGCGGGGACTTTACCCTGTTCTAGCTGGTGACATGCTGAGGGCCTCCCTGGGGACAACCTTTCTCACACACGCGCCAATGTCGTTCAGAGGTGCAGACACGAGTCCTGGGTTGCATTTGTCACTTAGCACACTAACGTTGAGACCGCGCTTCCAGGGCCACGGAGCTGTCACCCGTCACTGCAGCCCGCCCCAGGAACAACTCTCAGAGCAGCCTCCTCCCCCTCCCAGCCTCCCGAATATCGAGCCGCCACCCCTCCTGGAAGCTGCCCTGAGTGACCC
The DNA here is from genome assembly GCF_051225735.1 of Oryctolagus cuniculus. Taxonomy (NCBI): domain Eukaryota; kingdom Metazoa; phylum Chordata; class Mammalia; order Lagomorpha; family Leporidae; genus Oryctolagus; species Oryctolagus cuniculus. Next base: position 9,456,026 of record NC_142878.1, on the reverse strand, counting down.
ACGCCCAGCTCGTTCAGGCAAGATCCCTGGTCCCCGAATTGCCACATGAGCTTCCAAGGTGTTTCCTTAGGCACGTGGGACCTCTTCGGACCACCAAACACTGTGTTTGGGGGAGGGGGGCCAGTTAGTGGCCAGCATCCGTCTGCACAGGAAGTGCATCGCCCAGGGCACACGTGGTGTCCCCGGAAGGAAGGGCTGTTTCTGTTTGCTGCTATGGACCCCAGTGACATGTCCGTCGGCCAGGACACAGGTTAGCCTCATCACGGCCCTGCGCGTTGAATAACTGAGGCTCTTTGTCCTCGATCATGGAGGGGCAGCTGTCCTCGGGTATCCTGTCCCTGGCTGATAGGGAAGACATCCGGAGGTGTTGACAGGTGCTCTGGGGGGGATCGTGACCCCCAAGATCCTGTACCCCGCCCCAGTTCTGGCGATTAGCCGGAAGGGCTCGGAGAAGCCAGACAAGCTGTTGCGCTCATGGCCACGGTTCACAGGAGGAGCCAAGCTCACACCAGCCGTGCAGCAGGAACGCGGGCCGCTTCCAGGAGAAACACAGCAGAGCCTCCAAGTGTCCTCCCCGGGGAGTCACCCCGACAGTGCCAGCAGCGACGCGCGACAACGCACGCTCCCCAAGCCCTGGCGTCCAGGGTTGTCACTGGCAGCCCCATGCAACTGACCTCAGCCGCTCAGCCTCCCTGAGGTCAAAGCGACTCTGCAGGAACAACGCAAAGCCCCAGACCCGCAACAAGCCATCTGCTCTATAGCACCACGTTAGCGTCAAGTGCACGGAGCACCAGAGGTCACAGGTATGCAAAGACGATCTTAGAGGAGGGGCGTCCCACCCTGGGCCAGCAGAGAGCACCCCCGGAACATGCAGAGTTCAGGAAGCCCCTTACCGCCCACAAGTGGAGGCGCCGAGCTAGACTAAGGGTGGGGGCAGCAGCCAGCCGGGGGCCCAGAGCTGGCGGGTGAGGGATCACACACCCAGTTTGTTCTCGGTGCTGGGACACCACCCCCAGGGGAGGGCACTTCCCTTAGTGAGGAAGACCCCAAACCCACCAGCTGAATACAGTACAGAGTACGAAGATGAACTGGGCACCGTTAGAGGACCACAAAAATTTGAGCCTCTCCCCTCCCTGGACCTCCAGCATCCCAGCTTTCTCCTGGTGATGGAGGTCAGCACACAGGGAAGGGAGGGAGGGGCGTGGAGGGAGGCGGCAGCCCACTCAAGGTGCTGCACCGGTTCTCGGGTCCAAGTGCCCATGCTGGCCAGGGCTCAACTAAAGGGACTTCCAGCTTGGGTCCTGCCCACGCCACTTCTGTGTTGGGGGTTCCTTGGCTCAGCAGGTGCAGCCACACTGCCTTTGGCCCACATGCAGGCTTTGCTACCCCCGTGTCCTGGCGTCCCTGTCTGCCCAGAGGCAGGCCAGCAGCTGCCCAGGCATCCCTGGACTCGCCCCGCCCCGCGCTGCTCAGCCTGATGGTAACAGCCCTGAACCGGCAGGACTGGACGCCTCCCCCGCCCCACCCCCGGCAGGGAGTGGAGACTTCACACCTGCCCTTGCCCTGCCTCTGAGAAAGCCACGTCCGGGTCGGCAGCACGTGCTCATTGCCAGGTCACCTGTGCCAGCCCCTGGCCCAGCGCCCTGCCCCCATCACGCAGACACCAGCGGCAGACCCAGGGTCAGGCAGGGGGCTTCACAGCCCACCGCGTGGCCACCTCATCATGAGCCATGTGCTGGCGGCCACTCTTCACACCCACCCCCGCCCCCCATCCCCGGGCTCACTTCCCAGGCCGCCGTAACAAATCACCACCAACTCGGCTGCTTCGAAGGGTCAAGGTTAACAACTCAGTTCTGAAGACCAGAAGTCCAAAGTCAAGGCGCTGGCTGGATTGGCTCTTCCTAGAGACCCATGTCTTTCGAGTCACGTTCTCACATCAGGCCCCGTCACAGCTCGGGGGCCCCGTGCTGAGGGCCCCGCATTTTGTAAGAGCTGCAGGCATTCCTGCCCAACCTTTGCCCACAGGGAGGCATCATCTCTGTTACACTGAGCGGCAAATAAATCCGCCCTTGCTCCGTAGAGGGAGACATCGCAGCTCTCTTCCAAAACTGCTCACTTGGACACGCCCTTGGAAAGATGGTGTGGGATGCAACTCCAAAACAGTCTCCCGAGAGGGCGTGGCCCAGGTGGGGAACCGTTTGACAGACCAGCCTCCCGGCAGAAGCAGGCGACAGTCACGGCCATGGTCTCCAAGCTCCCACAGTGGCTGGGGCTGAGCTGGCCAAAGCCAGGAGCTCCATCCGGATCTCCCACGTGGATGGCAGGAACCCCATCGCTGCAGCCATCACCATCGCCCCCAGGGCCCACATCAGCAGGGATCTGGAGTCGGGAGCGGAAGCCTGGATTGGACGCAGGCCCTCCCATGTGTAGACTCTCGGCACACATCTGCCCCTGCTCTCCTGTGGTTCTGTCTCCCCACTTCTTGTCCAGCAGCCAGGGTGGGGTCTCCTTGGAGGCCCTGCAGCCCTTCTGCCTCCTCTCCTCCCACATGGTTCCTGACCCACACTCGAACTGGGGCCTGGGTGGCCGGAACCACATGGGGCCAACGCACCTGTACTCTCCCCCGATAGCAGCGACCCTGGCAAGTGTGCAGCGGGTCAGCTGCCTGGGCTCTGCACGGAGGCCACTGGGTCCCGACGTCCAGCTGTGCCCCTCGCGACCTCCACAAGTACTCCCCTTGCCCAGACTCCTCACTGACAGGATGGAGACGCCAACAGGAGCCTCCCGTGGGGCTGTGAGGAAGCGGGCACGCGGGAGGCACTGAAGACAGCACGGGCACAGGGCAAGAGAAGGGGTGGCACCCACGTCCAGTGCTGCAGTGTAGACGCTGCGGGTGGAGGGATGGGAAAGGCTCACCCTCTGCCTTCCGACAGCGGAGCCCAGAGATGGCCCAGTGCAGGAAGGGGCTGATGGGACGCATAGCAAGGCAGCTGGAGCTGAACACCTGACCCGCCCACAGGTGACACCCCCAGACTAAGGATGCCACAGGGCGAGGGCTCCAACCAGATTATGCAGAAAAAAAAAAGTGGTGGTTCAGAGAGGGTGGGTACCCCTTCCACAGAGCTCACCCTCCCCAAAGTGCTGCCGGTCACACATCAGCCACCAGTAGAAAGGGCCGGGAGAGGGGGAAGAAGCATGTTAATTTCCAGTGGGTCCCCGGGGCAGGCAATCGCTCGATGGTGAGGAGGACCGTGGGCTGCCCACACTGTATCAGAGGGCCTCGCTCCGGACCTGGCTCCGTTCCCGACTCCAGCTTCCTCCTCACGCTCACCCTGGGCGGCAGCCAGCAACGGCACAAGCCCTTGAGTCCCTGCCACCCATGTGGGACACCCAGCCCGGCCCGGCCCGGCCCGGCCGCCAGCAGACGGGCACTCTGGCTCTGTCTCTCTGCCTTTCAAAGAAATAAAATAGCTAAAAATGCAAAAAACCTTGATTGGTCAAGTTAAAGACTGACATTCCCCGCAAAGCCCCCAAGCAGATCCTACTGCGAGTACATCTTTACAGGGACTTTGACCTTGGCAGGAAAGGCGGGGCTGCTTAATGTGAGGGTCCTTCCGAGAGCTGGTGAAGAAATACCGGAATCCACGCACAGGTCTTCCCTAAGTGCGTTTTCTACGAGCTTCCCGAACATCGCTCAAGCACACTGGTGTGTCCGGCACTGGCCGGCAGCTGGGAGACAAGCCAGCTGAGCCCTATTTATACCGTATACAAAGAGACGCTCCACCATGACACAAGGTCGAAGTGTTTAAAAAAAATAATGCAATTCACACCTTGGAAGAAAATCGAGATTATAGGAGTATTCCCTGCCCAGTCAGGCAGCTCAGAAGCTGTGGAAGAAGAGGAGGCACAGCCGAGTGCGGCAGACTTGAAGTTTCTGGAAGGTGAAAGGTCCGCAAGCCACTCCAACACGTACACGGCAACGGGACCAGGAGGCTGGCCATGCTGGCGGCATCAGGGCAAGGGTGCGTCTCTGCTAGGCGGTGTCAGCACGGCTGCCGTTGTCGGCCAAAGAGCAAAATAGTCACAGTTCCCATGGTTCAGTCTGCACAGCGTGGACTCCTGCCCCCACTAAGAGGCCACACGACCAACCGGAAAGGATCAGCACAAGAACGCATGGTCATCCCCTCCAGTTCACACCGCCTCCTCATCTCCTGCAGTTCACACCGCCTCCTCATCTCCAGTTCACACAGCCTCCTCATCTCCTCCAGCTCACACAGCCTCCTCATCTCCTCCAGTTCACACAGCCTCCTCATCTCCTCCAGCTCACACCGCCTCCTCATCTCCTCCAGCTCACACCGCCTCCTCATCTCCTCCAGTTCACACCACCTCCTCATCTCCTCCAGTTCACACCGCCTCCTCATCTCCTCCAGTTCACACCGCCTCCTCATCTCCAGCTCACACCGCCTCCTCATCTCCAGTTCACACCACCTCCTCATCTCCTCCAGTTCACACCACCTCCTCATCTCCTCCAGTTCACACCGCCTCCTCATCTCCAGCTCACACCGCCTCCTCATCTCCAGCTCACACCGCCTCCTCATCTCCAGTTCACATCACCTCATCTCCTCCAGTTCACACCACCTCCTCATCTCCAGTTCACACAGCCTCCTCATCTCCTCCAGTTCACACCGCCTCCTCATCTCCAGCTCACACCGCCTCCTCATCTCCAGTTCACACCACCTCCTCATCTCCTCCAGTTCACACCACCTCCTCATCTCCTCCAGTTCACACCGCCTCCTCATCTCCAGCTCACACCGCCTCCTCATCTCCAGTTCACATCACCTCATCTCCTCCAGTTCACACCACCTCCTCATCTCCAGTTCACACAGCCTCCTCATCTCCTCCAGTTCACACCACCTCCTCACCTCCTCCAGCTCACACCGCCTCCCTGCCTCTCAGGAACAGAACCCAGTTTTACTTAGGGTTGCCTGGCTCAGACGGTTCCCAGCCTGCAGCAAGATGCAGCCATGTGTTAATTCTGAGGGAATACACACAAAGCACAGGTGTTATATGCTACGTTCGAGAAGTCTCTTTAAAGAGAGAGTCTGCGCTCCTCTGCACCTGCCTCTGCCCTGCTGCTTGGAATGAGCATGTGATGGCTGGAGCTCGAGCAGCCATCTTGGAACACAGGGCTGAAGAGGACACAGCCATTCTCTAGGGAGAGCAAAACTGAACAAAGTTTGCAAAGTCACAACAGCCATCCTGCCTGCTCAGCCTCCAGACTCCTTGATAAGAGACAGAAATCAGTCATCCAATTTAGATTTCCATTGTGCTTTCTCCACTGTATGCACCAGAACCTAATCCAATTAACCAAACGGCTGCCCTTAAAATGTGCCCAGATTTACCAGCAGCTAAAAACATGCAAATTAAACATGGGTAAAGTCATTAAAAGCAGATTAAGTGTTAATCCATGTTATGGGCAAAGATTCAGAGAAAGGAGTTCTCTATTCCACTGTTGTTGAAATGTGAATTACTTTTGAAATCCACACTTTCCAAACTTGTGAATTTCCATGTGAGACTTGTTCAGGATTCTGCTGGGTCTCTGTACCAAGGGAAACTCACAGGAGGGAAGCAGCGGGTCCCAAGGCTTCTCTCCTCTCCAGCAACCCATTCTCGATTCCTTCAGCCGGGACTGTCTGCTGAGCCTGGGCCAGCCCTGCCCAGGCCATGGACGCCGCACCTGCTCGCTTCCCAGCCCTGGGAAGTGCCAAGCAACGCCCTTCTGGACCCAGCGCACGCTCACTTGCCCTGCTATCCAACAGCACCCTTCCTCACTGTCTAAGCCACGCCCCACCAGTCCTGGGGGCCCCCCCAGCACTTCCCCAGCTACCCCCTACCTAGAACACTGCAGGCCTGCAGGGGGCGTGCTGGGGGACAGCCCCTGGCAGGCCCAGAGGCTCATAGAACCTGAAGTTCCAGGAATCCTGAGTGAGCCCGGCTCTCCCACGACCCATGACTCAGGGAGCTGAGTTCGGCGTGGCCAGCTGGGGGCTGGCGTACCCCTTCCCTGCAGCTCTGCTCCCGTAGGAGACTCCCTGGTCTTCCATCAGCCGCAGGAGGCGAGAGCCTGCCTGGGCAGGGAGGAGGCTCGGGCTTCCCACGCCCCTCTCGCCACCTTCATCAGTGCCCTCCTTGCGCCAGCCACATCAGTTAACCTTACCACTTCCGCTCTCTGAAGCTCCCCCATCCTGAAATACCTCACTTGCCACCAAGTTTCGTTCCATGAGTGTCCCACCCAATAGGGACTAATGTTGGCGTCCTCTCCAAACTCGCGTGTCGAAGCCCAAGCCCCCGTGTGATGGGATTGGGAGCGAGGGCCACGCTCCCAAGGGCAGTACTGTCCCCCTGTCCTCTCGAGGTGCCAGAGATGGCCTGTGCCCACCACGGGAGGACCTGGTGAGAAAGAGGCCATTCGCAAGCCACGGAGCGATCTGCCCCCGACACCAGGTCAGCGGTGCCCAACCTGGCTGGGGCTTGCAGCTTCCAGGAGAGTGAGAAATAAACGGCTGTTGCATAAGCCGCCCCATTGGTGGGCTTGCTTGCGGCCACCCCAGAGAGACCCCGGAGAGTAAAGGTGGGCCCCACCTCCCCCCAGCGCTCAGGTTTCCCTGCTGGGCGTCAGAGGACGGGCTTCAAATTCCACAGAGTCAGCTTCGCCCTGGCACACGCGGCCACGGGTCAGCCTGGGAGTCAGACTCCAGACCTGTGGGCGGCGATCCTGGGACCCACGCCCCCTAGCAGGCAGGGACGTGGGACTGCGCACTCACCCAAGGCGTCCACCCACAGGAAGTCGGTGCTGGACTGGCCTTCAGCGGTGTCTCAAACCTAGACAAGGGGGCCTGGGTCTCCATCCCTGCGCAAAGCAGTCACCCAGGGCAGGCTGCTAAGGGCAGCACAGCTCTGGGGCAAGCAGCACCCCGGGGTGCCAAGGGAGGGCTGGGGTGGGGTACATGGGAAGAGGGGCGTGCCAGGAAGGGACCCTGCTCTGAGAGGGGCTCTGGAGAGCGCACCTGGGCTGGCCCTGCAGTTGCAGGCTGCCGTGAAATGGCTGGGACCTGCTCTCCTGCTCCCTCCCAGCTGTCCACCCCGGTCGCGCTTGGGTCTGCGTGGATGGCTGGGAACTTGCACGTTAACCAGAGCCCATCTGGAGAACAAGGAAGCCCACGCGGGAAGTCTGATCAGCAGGACTGCAGGCACCTGCAGGAGACCCACGCAGAAACACACCGGGAAGCACCGTGGGCGCTCACCTTTCCCAGGAAGTACCCTGGAGAACGGCTAAAGGAACAGGTGGGAGTCACTTCAACCATCTTTCTTGGTAACCTCACACAGGTGGACTTTAAAAAGTTGGTGGAAATGGAATTAAAAGTTTTGTTGGTGGGAAAAAATTTGAAGTTCATGCAGATAGAGGATTCTTTTAAAAAAAAAAGTACATTACAAAAAAATGCACAGAGTTCGAAAATTTCGCACCCAAATAAACCTTTAATTCCGTTTTTCCCCACAAACTTTTTGAAGTCCCCTCGGCACTTTGAAAACATTGTCGTTTGTAGACAACGTAAAAAGCATTACGCTGGGCGTTTTTCATGCTGTCTTTCCAATGTGCAGTTTGCACACAGCATGTCTGAATCTGACCAGCCATACTGCAAGGGCTTGGTGGCCTCGCGCGGTGAGGGGTGGCCTTCTTGGGCCACACAGCTCGGGACAGCGGGCAGGGGCTGCCCCACAGCCGCGAGTCTCACCCTGTAGGCAGCGTCCTAGCTTACTGGCTCCCAAACTTGGCCAGCACACCCAGAGCCTCTCAGGAAAGCGCTGCCCTCAACGCTCCCCCACCCCAACTTCGGTAAAATACACACAACAGCTGCCACTCGGCCACGCACATCCTCCGCGCCGGGCAGTCATCACCGCCGTCCATCTCCAGCAACGTCTCAGCCCCCCAGACTGAACCCTGCCCCCATGAAACACTAGCTCCCCACGCCCCCCTCCCGCACAGCCCCTGCTAACTACCGGCTTCGCTCTGCTCGCGCCGCGGGAGCCGGGGTGGCCTCCACAGAGCACACGCTCGTCTCTCCCAGGCCTGGAGGCAGCAGGGTGGGTGCTGGGGAGGACCGGCCCCTGCTTCCAAGATGGCCCCTCACGGCCGAAGCCTTAGGGCAGAAGAGCAGGGGAGCGAGCTGCCCACGGCACCTTTTACAAGGGCCTGATCCCACCCACGAGGCAGCAGCCCTCGTGGCCTAATCACCGCTCAATGCCATCGCATTGGCAACACCTGAACTTTAGCGCAGCCACATTCACTACCATTCTGCCTCTGTCTGTGATCTCGGCTGCTCTGGGAAGCTGAGATACGTGCAATCGTGCACGTGTGCTTTTGTGCCTTGGCCCGATGTCCCTGAGGTTCATCCAGGCTGCGGCAGGTGCCGGAAGCGGCTTTTTCAGACGGAATAGTGTTATTCCATTGTACGGATGGACTGCATACAGCTTAGCCAGTCTCCGGTGAGTGGACAGTTGTGCTGCACAGTGCTGCTGTGGACATCAGAGGACGGACATCTCTGTGTGCCTCTGCACGCCCAGAAGTGAGGTTGTTGGATCATATAGCAATTTTCTTTATTTACTCTCTATTTTTTTTTTCAGGAATACCAGCCCCCTTTTCAACACAGGCCTATTGGAGTTTAAGTCACATACAGTAAAACACATCCCTTTACTGTGTATTATTTTGGTGCATGTTGGCCACTCCCAGAATTGAGATTTGAGCGCTTTCATCATTCTAGAAAATTCCCTGCACCCTGACACCCCCGATCTGATCTGGTGACTGTGCCTATGGTCTTGGATTCCAGAATGTCATATTTCTCTTGAGCAAATCCCCAGGAGTGGGATTGTTGGTGTGTCCGACATTCTCAGAGATCCCCCCATGACTTTTCAACGTCATTTTGCTGCCAAGGAACCCCCAAACTAGGTGAAGGTGCAACAAGACCCGCACACGTGGGTCCGCGTGCCTGATGCACAGAAAGCCGACCACGGACACCAGGTGGAGGAAGAAGGTCGGTGCTTAGTTGCAAACTGCAGAGCGAGGAGCTGGACCGCGATGGCTTCATTCTTGGGCTCCCCAAGGGGTTGGGGGTGATGGTTCTTACAGACTGAAGTTGGGGCTGAGAGGTGTGTGTTCAGCTCCTGCTCACGTTCCTGGTTGGCCCGTGGTGCCGGTAATCTTCCTGTGAATGGGCAGCAATGCTGTGCTTCTTAGGGAGTTTTTACGGCGGCTGAGGGGGCTTCTGTGAGTCTAGGGGGTTCCATACAGGCTGGGAGGTCCCAGACCTGGGATTTCCCTGCCTGGAGCTGGACTTCGCCTAAACTGCTCCGGGCAGCGCTGGCCAACAGGGTTTTATCTGCTGGAGAAGCAAATGGCCTCTTGCATCCAGTGATTAGAACCCTGTAGGTCCAAACAAATAAAAATGTGGGCTCCTGCCTTCATGACCTGTGGCTTTAACCACTGTGTGGTACACTGCACTCTTTAAGATAGTGTGTGTGTGTGTCTGATTGCCATGTGGTAATTGTACATTTTCACAGAGTACAGCGTCATGTTTCAATGTGACTACAAGTAACGATCGGCTAAGGTTAACCCACCTCGGTGGATTCCTTTTGATAAGCAGTTCATCCTGAAAGACAGCTGGCACCAGGGGAGGCTGATGTCACTCCTGGCCTCCACACTGAGGGAGCTTCGCACAGGGGTTCAGTCGCAATGTCAAGGGTGCCTCGGAGACTTTAGTCTCGCAACCTTGAACATCTAAACCCGTTTAAGTTCCTGAGTGCTGAGTGACTGCGGAACGTTTCCTGCCTCCATCCTGAGCCACGGAGGAGCAGGTGGAGCCCCTGGAGGAGCTGAGTCAGTCCTTCCAGTGCCGGGCACCGCTCCCGGGTCCGCCCAGGGAAGCCAGAGCGGAGTTGAAAGGTCGGTGCTGGCGAAATCCAGGAGATTGGGAAATGGGGTGGGGCGTCTCGGACTGCGGTTTTGCTGCTGAGACAGCAAAGTGGAGGTTTGAAGATGCAGCTCTGAACAGGGTGCTGGGTGTGACTCTCCAGGGAGGCTGAGAGGGGACCGAATTCCCCAGTGAGGTGGCAATGACAGGACCGTCCTGGCTTCAGGAAGGGCCAGGGCAAGAGGACATCAGCCTGGGACGGCCAGGCAAGGTGGCCTGGGGGAGTCCAGGACGCCTGGGCGGGCCTTGGACTTCCTGCGTGGACTCTCACCCAGGTCTGAAGGGCAGTGACACCCCCCCACCCCTTACATCTGCCTATCATGGCCCGCCCAGGTCACCAGGCTCCTGTTGGCAGCTACCTGCCCATGCCCTGGCCCTGGGGACAGCAGACAAACGGACTTAAAATCACCCACCAAAACTGTTACCAGAGCAGGGCAGACCTGGGTCCCCCAAAAGCCCCACAACCCCCTCCAGCTACACAAATTAGGACAGTGCCTCCACCTGTGACAGTACTACAGACTGGGTAACTCGTGCATTTAAAGAGATTTATTCCTGCCTGCTCTGGAGGCTGAAGTCCGGGATCAGGGGACCAGCATGGTGGGTTCTGGTAAGGGCTCTCCTCTGGGTTGAACCAAACCACTGCCTTCTCACTGTGTGGCCACAGGAAGGCAGGAGGGCCAGGGCGCTCTCCACAGTCACTTCCAGAGGGACACTAATCCCACCCACGAGGGCTCCACCCCATCACCTAGCGGGTTAGGACTGCAATATGTGAACCTGGGGGTCAGGGGCGGGGGGACACAAACATGGAATCCACTACAGGCAGAAGTGTATTTTTTTTAAATAAAAAAATAACTTAGCTGATTTTATTTTTCTCCCTTGATAATAATGGTAGACACATTCCCAGAATGCCCACTGCATGCCGGGCACCTGCTGCAGGCTTGACCGGGAGTGCAGCCGGGACCAGCTCCCGTCGCATTCTACGCATGAGGAAACTGAGGCTTGGGGACATCACCAAGTTTTCCTGTGGGTACAGAGCGTGGAGGTCACCCGGGACCCTGGCGAGAAGGAAGCCCCCCGTGAAAATCCCGGTAACAAGGCACTCGGTAGTGAGGGAAAGCCCCTAGCCAGCAGCAGTCTGCCTCGGATGCGCACCGCCCGGTCACAGCCCTCTCAGCAGTCGTCAGCTTCCGCCCGACCCCCCTGCCCACTGCTCCCTCGCACTGGATTTCAGTAGATCCAACTCTGCTCACTCCTCTCTGTTCTACAGTGAATTCTCCTCCCTGCCCATGACACTGGCCTCCGTCGGCCACAGGGCGTTGAGGGGTCAGAGCTGGATACCTGGGGAGGATGCTGCACCTCGCAGTTCAGGGGCCAGTTAGGACAACAGGCCCCTCACCAGGGAGCCTGGCCATGAGCTGCAGCGCTGCCCCTGAGCCCAGCGCACCTGGGAGGCAGCAGGCGATGGCCCAAGGACTGGGCTCCCGCCAATTACGCGGGAGACCCCGACTGAACTCCTGGCTCCTGGCTTCGGCCTGACCCAGCCGCAGTTGTGGTGGGCATCTGGGGGTTAAGGAGCTGACGGCATCGCTCTCTGCCTCTCAAACAAGCAAACCAAGAAATACAAATTTGGACTCCTGACCTCACACCATGTGGTTTTAACCGCTGTGTGGCACTCTGCATTCTTAAACATGTATGTGTGTGTCTGTGTACGACTGACATGCAGTAATTGCACATTGCACATTGCACATGGAATGCAGCGTTATGTTGCAATACGGGTATACATGTAATGACCGGACATGGTGAACAGGCAGTTATCATCTCATATCGTTTATGTTCGGAAAACTCAAAATCCTACTCGTTATTTTGAAATATTCAGTTAATTATTGTCAGCCAGAGGTGTCTCACTCTGCCGTAGAAGTATTCCTCCTATTTACACTCCCTTCTTACAACAGAGTAAACACAACGTCTAGAAGCAAGGAAGGCAGGAAAATCACCCAGGAGTGCGCATTCTGCTTGGAAACGCTGGATGTCTGGAGGTTTATCCCGTATTTTGTTTTCTAGAGATTTTTAAAATAATGCTTCCTTTCCCTGAATAGTCTACCATGCCATACCTGTGTTTGAGCATACATGAGCTACAGGAGTTCCTTTCGCGGAATCCCCTGCTACGTGCGGGGCATCTAGGACGCCACCCCACCCAATTTCTCACCACCGAGTCCTGTAGCCAAGTCTTTTTACCTGTCCAACTACTTCCTAATCAGGCAAATTCCTAAACGCAGACGCTCAAAGATACACCCATTCTAAGAATCACTGCAGGGGAGGGTCCTGTGGCGCAGCGGGTAAAGCCACCACCTGCGACATCATCATCCCACGTGGACGGCAGTTCAAGTCCCGGCTGCTCCACTTCCAGTCCAACTCCCTGGTCACATGTCTGGGAGGGCAGTGGAGATGGCCCAAGTGCTGGGGCCCCTGCACCCACACAGGAGACCTGGAAGAAGCTCCTGGCTTTGGCCAATTGCAGCCACTTGGGGGCGTGAACCAGTGGATGGAAGACCTCTCTGTCTCTCCTTCTCTGTAACTCTTTCAAATAAATATTTTTTTCTTTTAAAAAAATCACTGCACCGAGCGTCCCCATTCACACTGTCTGAGCATAGCTCTGTCCTTGCCCGGCTGCCCGCCTCAGCTCCAGCACACCACGGAGTCACCCGAGCCCTGCGCTCTTGGAAAACAGTGGAGGTTGCACAATGGGCCCGCTTCGTGTCCCTGCAGTGAGCCCCTTTTCCCCGGATGCCCCTGCCCCCTTCCTGTTTGCCTCCCAAGGCCCGGATCCCAGACCCTGACTCAGGCCTTTCTTTGTCGAACCAAGTCAAGATCCAAGTGCTTGTCCCCAGGGACTGATCTGGACAAAATCCTTAAACACACTTTGCCCAAGGTCCCTTCTTCCTCCAGCCTCACCGTAAGCCTCGGGACCCTCCACCAGCCCCCCGTGGAGCCAACAGCAGACAACCCCAGCACAGAACCGCTGGCCAACGAGAACTTGCCTGATCCGCTGTCTGACGCATCCCAGCTCCCACCCTGTGGGAGAGAAAAGTGCCTTCTGCCCACCTCTGGAGATATTTACAGGGGCCTGGCACCCCATCTGCGTCTCCCAGGTGGGTGGCAGGGGCCCGGGACTGCAGGAAGCTGGATCAGGAGTGGACTAGCTGGGACTGGGGTCAGCCTTCTGCTACGGGATGTGGGCAAGTCCCCCAGGTAACGGTGTGTCCAGCTGCGCCCCAACCCCTACCGCAAACCACACTGTAAATGCTGACTGGCGGGTTGTGGGACTCACCAGGCCACGGCCACGCATCGCATCTCGGGGCAGGAGCACCGCTGGCGGCCCAGAGTTGGCCTCTGGGATGGATTCCCAGGACTTGCACCCGGCACTGCCACCCGCCCCGTGTCTCTGGATCAGGTCACATTCACATCCGCCCTACTGAGCCAGTACTGAGTGCTGGCACTTAGCTGGGTACTGGAGCTAGGGAAAGTGAGCCGGCGTCCACGCGGGGGCACGGGACGGGAGGCGGCGTCCACGCGGGGGCACGGGGACGGGAGGCGGCTTCCACGCGGGGACACGGGACGGGAGGCGGCTTCCACGCGGGGACACGGGACGGGAGTTGGCGTCCTCGCAGGGACACGGGACGGGAGGCAGCGTCCACGCGGGGGCACGGGGACGGGAGGCGGCGTCCACACAGGGGCACGGGGACGGGAGGCGGCTTCCACGCAAGGACACGGGACGGGAGTTGGCGTCCTCGCAGGGACACGGGACGGGAGGCAGCGTCCACGCGGGGGCACGGCGACGGGAGGCGGCTTCCACGCAAGGACACGGGGACGGGAGGCGGCGTCCACGCGGGGACACGGGACGGGAGGCGCGTCCACGCGGGGGCACGGGGACGGGAGGCGCGTCCACACGGGGGCACGGGGACGGGAGGCGGCGTCCACGCGGGGACACGGGACGGGAGGCGGCGTCCACGCGGGGACACGGGGACGGGAGGCGGGTCCACGCGGGGGCACGGGGACGGGAGGCGGCGCGGACGCCCGCACCCTCCCGCGTGGGCCGGATTTGCCAGGACAGGGACACAGCTCCCGAAGTCTGGTTTCAAGGTACAGGGTCACTTGATCGCTCGTGAGGTTTAGCGCCGCCCCAGCCTCTGCCCACGAGGGTTTCAACCCCCGGCCGCGGGGGTCCCATTCTCCCCCTCAGACTGCAGTTTGCCCTTTTGTGGGTTTCCTTTTCGGGGTACAAGTTTTTCACGTTCACACCTGGGTGTGTGACGTAACTTCCGCGCCTTTTCACTTCAGAATTCTTGAATTCAGAATTCACAGGCGGGCGGGGTCGGACACCTCCGACCGAGGAGAAAGCAGCGGCTCCCAGCAAGCGGCCGCCAGCACGGCCCAGGGGGCGGGGCGGGGCGGGAAGGGCGGGGGTGGGCCCAGTCTGAGGCCCCGCCCCCCGGCCCCCGCGCGCTCCTCCCGCTCCCTGGCCTCGGCCCCGCCCCCAGCTCTGCCTCTCTGGGGCCGACCGCTCCGCCAAGCGCGCGCGTCTCAGGGTCCGCCCACCGCCGTTCTTATTGGCTGCCTCGGTGGCCCCGCCCCCGGAAGGCCTGCTGATTTTCGCAGCCAATCGGCAGGCTCGGCGGCGGCGGGGCGAGGCGGGCCTGAGCCCTGGTCCCGGAGGCACCGGGGACGGGAGGAGGGGGCCGGTGGCCGTGCCGGGGCCCTTGCGGGCTCACGGCCGCGCTGCAGCCTGGCGTCGCCAGTCGGCTCCGCGGTCTCCTAGGCGCGCCTCCTGCCGCGGGAGGGGCGGCGGCCGCGTCCGCGGAGGGCTGCTCCCAGGTTGTTTGCGGTTGGAGGTCAGAGGTCGGAGGTCGTGCCTTTGTGGAATGGTGGGCCTCCGCGGGTCTCAGCCCGGGGGTGGGCCGCCCTGGGTTTTAGGGTTTCTGTGTGTAGGGACCCTCTGCTTGCGCAGACAGGGCTGTGGGGAAACAGGCCTGAGAAGCGTGCCCGCGACCCCCGGGTGCTCCGGGGAGGAGGGGGCGGGCGTCGGGCCCCGGGCTGAGCCGGAGTGGCCGCCCCTGCCGGCCCCCGGCGCCCGATGCCAGCCCCCCTGGAGTCTGTCCGACGAGTTCGGAGTAGGGGAGAGGGTGCCGTGGCTCGGGGCTGGGCGCAGGGTGGCGGGCCCCGGGCGGTGGGGAGCGGGGGTCTGGCCCCGGGCTGACCCGGAATGGCCATCCCTGCCGGCCCCAGACGCCCGATGCCAGCCCCCCTGGAGTCTGTCCGAGGAGTTTGGAGTAGGGGAGAGGGTGCCGTGGCTCGGGGCTGGGCGCAGGGGGGCGGGGAGCGGGGGTCTGGCCCCGGGCTGAGCCGGAGTGGCCGCCCCTGCTGGCCCCAGACGCCCGATGCCAGCCCCCCTGGAGTCTGTCCGAGGAGTTTGGAGTAGGGGGACGGTGCCGTGGCTCGGGGCTGGGCGCAGGGCGGCGGGGAGCGGGGGCGGGCCCCGGGCTGAGCCGGAGTGGCCGCCCCTGCCGGCCCCCGGCGCCCGATGCCAGCCCCCCTGGAGTCTGTCCGAGGAGTTTGGAGTAGGGGAGAGGGTGCCGTGGCTCGGGGCTGGGCGCAGGGCGGCGGGTCCGGCCACTTGCGAGGACTTGGTGAGCCGTGCGGTGGCCAAGCCGCTGGCGAGGACGTGGTGAGCCGAGCGCCCTGAGCGAGGTTCTGGGTTGGGGATTCCCAGCGTGAGGAGGCCGGGCGGGCCACACCTGCCCTGCCGGGACCCCGGCCGCCTCTTGAGAAATCTGTCCTGACGTGGGTGTCGGAGGTACAGCCGCGGAGAAGGGGGTAGGGCGTTCATTTGTTCTTTGCACAAAAAGTGCACAGTTAGAAAAAAGGGCGTCTGTGTTCCGCCCGCCTGCGCTCTCAGCCAGCCGGAGCCGGTTCCTGGTGTTTGTTTGTTTTGTTAAGATCTGTTTATTTATTTGAAAGCCACAGTCACAGAGAGGGAGAGAGAGAGAGCATGAGCGTCCAACCACTGGTTCGCTCCCCTGATGGCCGCAACGGCGGGGGCTGGGCGGGGGGAGCCGGGAGCTTCATCGGGGTCTCCCACGCGGGTGCGGGGCCCAAGCCCTGGGCCATCCTCCGCTGCTTTCCCAGGCCAGAGCAGAGGGCTGGATGGGCGTGGAGCAGCCGGGACTGGAACCCGGCCTCTAAGGGGTGCGGGCAGAGCCAGCGGCTTTGTCCTGGGGCGTGTGACTTGGGGAGGGGCTGTCTCAGGACCCTTGTGCTGCAGCCAGGGGAGGTGGTGCAGTCCTGCGTGGAACTGACCCTCAGCCTCGGTTTCCAGCGACGAAGATGAGGCAGGAGGAAGTGCTGGCCAAGCCCTTCCAAGGCCCGGCGGCCATCTGCAGGACCGCGACCAGCCACGTGTACGTGTTTCAGGACGCCAGTGGGGACTCCTCGGAGGACGAGGCACAGCCGGGGGCCCTGCGGCCTCGGGGGAAGGAGCGCCAGAGGCGCAGCGCCCCGCCGCCGGGCGGGGGCCCCACGGTGCTGCTGCAGCGGGAGCTGGCGCCGGGGGACAGCCTCAACAAGCTGGCCCTCCAGTACGGCTGCAAAGTAAGACCCGACTGCACGGAGGGGCTCGGGGCGGGGCACCCGAGGTGGCTGGGGCGCGTGCCTGTCCTGTTAGCCCTGGGCTCACGTGCACGCGCTGTCTGCATGGCCCGCGCCGCCGCCCGCCCTCTGCCCTCCGCGGTGAGATTCTGAGAGCGTCCCATTTCCCCCTCCGCGGAGCACCCCGGCAGGGTGTATCCAGGACCCGAGGCGGCTTTGGCATGCTTGCTTTCCTTGCTACTTGTGCTTTTTCTTGTTGGTAGCTTTATCTGGTAAAATTTCTCCTTTAAACCTGCATGATCTGGCCTCTGTGTGCTGTGCACCTGTATAACCCTGCTTTTCTCTCTAATTATGTTTGCAGCATTCAGAGTGACTAACAATGGCAAAGTCAGTAGGCAAGTATTTGTAGAGCGGCTGCGTCTCCTTCCAGATTGGAGCCGTTTCATTTTGCTGACCCTGTGCTGCCCATCTCCACAGCCTTCAAGGCTGTGTAAGCTACTTAATAAAAAAGTCTTTCCTCCTTGAGGGCTCTGTCGTTCATCTGGCCTCGGCCAGGTCACGAGGCACTGTGTGGGGGCTGCAGCCTTGCCCGGGGCTGCAGCCCTGCCGGGGTGCGGACGTTTGCACGTGGGTCACTGTCAGTGGGCAGCCCTGGGGTCTTAGGACCTGGCCGCAGAGGGAATCCTGCCCTGCAGAGGCCCCAAGAGATGGCGTTGGCTTCTTGGAGTGCTGGTTTCTGATACATTCTTCAAGAATGTGCAGAGTGTTTGTGGGAAAATGGAATTAAAAGAGAAGTTTATTTTTCCACGAACTTTTTGAAGTACACTCCGATAACGTGTCTGAAAAGTGATGGGTTTTCCTCTTTTAAATAAGCACACTCGCTGCTTGTTGGGGACAAAGACCAAGTGGCCTCCAGCCTCCCGGGCGTCAGTCTCAGGACACGGGACATTAGAAGTGGGCCCATGCCAGTCCAGCCACGTGATGCAAGTGGTCGCTCATTGAGTAAACGCAGGGCGGGGTTGACTTGCATGAGGCGGCCCCGAGGCCTGTGGGATTTGTCCACGTCCCGAGGCTCCCAAGTCTCCCGTGAGCTTCCGCACGCAGGCCTCGCGGGCCCACTTCCCCCACGTCTGTCCCAAGAAAGATTCGATGGGCCGAGGCGTCGGTCTGGAACCTTCCGGCACCTGACGAAGCTCAGCCGCGCTGCCGCGTCCTGAGCTGGACGGAAGCGCTCAGCCCACGTCCCCGGCCGCGTGCCCGCTCCCTGCGCTTCCTAAGCAGGCAGCTCTGAACTGGGGTGAAGGAGCCACAGGTCGCTTTTGTTTAGAAGACGAGGTTGTGTGTCCCACTGTGCTTCCGAGAGAGAAAACGTGGTAAACCTTAAACGTTAGTGCGGGAGAACCAGGTCCGGCTGTGCCAGTGGAGTTGGTGGAAGCTCGTGTGTTTGGTGCAGACTCATTCCCGGCGGCGGCTCTCCCCGGGCTCAGGGGTGGGACAAAGGCCAGGCAGACGTGGCACTGCTGCCCCCCAAGGGAAAGGTGGCAGGAAGGGGCTCTGGCCAGCTTCCGGGGCGTGAGTGTCACCCAAAACACGGTGCAGTCGCGAAGGCTGTTTTAAATCTGTTTTCCAAAACTGATCCTCGATTGCTCAGACTTACAAATCCCTGGGAAATTCTGCTTATTCAGCCATTGAGCTGTGCACGAAGGCTCCGTGGGAGCCGGACACGGCCACACAGCCGACACTGGTCCCGTGTGCCACCGCAGTGTCAGGTGGGCTGGGCTCGGGTCGTCACCCAGCGAGGTTGAGGCGCTTTCTGGATGTTGACTCGTTCACACGTTCTGTTTGTCCTCACGGCTTCCCTAGGTCGCAGATCTCAAGAAAGTCAACAACTTCATCAGAGAGCAGGATTTATATGCCGTGAGATCGATCAAGATTCCCGTGAGGAACCACGGGATCCTGACGGAGACGCGGGAAGAACTGCAGCCCCTCGCAGGCCCGTCCCCCGAGGCCGGAGCGGCCTTGGCCGAGCTGCCGCGCGCGGACGCCCAGGCCAGCCAGCTGACGGATTTCTTCCAGGGCATTGACCGGAACATCGAGCGCGTGGTGCAGTCCCAAGCCTTCCGGAGGGAGGGCGGCTGCCTGGAGACCTCCGGGCAGCCGCCGCTCCCGGCTCCCCCCGCGCCGCCGCCGAGCGGCGCCGACTGTGGCCTTCGGTGGTGGAACGCTGTGGTCATCATGCTCCTCGTTGGCGTGGTTCTGCCGCTGTTTTATTTGGTCTATTTTAGAATACAGGCTTCTGGCGAGGCCCCGAGTGGCCTGAACACGACGTCCCCCAGCAGCTCGGTGGCACTGAGTGCGGCGCCTGGCCAGGCCCCCAGACCAGCGACCCCAGTGCCGGCCGGCACCTCTTCAGACGGCCGGTTAAGTCACACCACCCCGGCAGGGCACTAAGGCCCGGCTTTAGCAGTGGCCTCGGACACGCACCAGCTGTCACGGCCACGTCCTCGGGTGTGGCTGGGATGTACAGACATGTTTCAGAAGTCACTACCGTGTTGCACACCACGCTGACCCCGGGCACCAGCTTTGCCAATCCAAGGCTGCCGGATCCAAACTCCCAGTGCCCTCAGCCCGTGTATCCAGAGAGGAGCAGCAAGAGGCAGCTGTGTGTGACAGGTGGCCGTGTCGTGAAGACATCTAGCGGACTGGCAGCCCCAAGGTCACCGTGCTCCGAGGAGAGGCACGCCCTTGGCCGAGGGACCTGCAGCGCGGGAGCGCCTGGCGTCGGCTCGGCAGCGCCCCTGCCCGCTGTGACGTGGGGACTGGCGCGGAGTAGTCTTCCGTGTCTCCAGGGGACAGCACTGTGGGCTGCTGTTGCTGTGTCCCCAGGTGAGAGGGCGGCGAGTCCGTGTGTCAGGCCCCACTTCCGGTTTGCCTTTTGCGGCGGTGCTGCTCCTAGGGTTGGGGAAGCCCCAAATCCCAGCTGCCGTCATGGAGCGATGCCTGCGTCGTGTCTTGAGAGCCGCCCAGCTCAGCCTCACAGGCCGACTGCCTGGTTTCCCCGCGGGGGTGTCCCCACGGTGCTGGGACCCAGCGCTTGCAGTCGCATTCTGGGAAGCGGACACGGGTCTGTCACCAAGGTCCCAGCGTGCGCCCGGAGTAGCAGCCTTGTGCGTACCTGACCTGGGGCGTCCTCACCACTTTGCCGAGGGCCCGGGCGCCACAGCGGGTGCCCTGGAATGACGTCTGTCTACAGTGTGGCTTGTCTTAAAAGACCAAACACAGAGAGGCCCGAGGTGGCCCTGACTGTGGAGGCGGCAGAGGGCCAGGTGCCTGAGGGAGAAGGGGCCTGCCCAGCGAGGCAGCGGGCAGGGTGGGAGTGGGAGCCGGCCGCTGCCTGCGAGGGACAGGGCTGGGGGCTCAGGCCCGGGGCCGTGGACCCGAGAGCAGCAGTGCCGGGGGGCTGCTGAGCTCGCGGGGGCTGTGGCATCGCACGCCTTTGGCCTGGAGATGAGTGTGAAAGACCCCCTGCAGGAGGGGGGGCTGCAGAGAGGCCGCGGGGACCTGCGGTCCCTCCTCTGCGCTGTGTGTGACGCCGTCTCCCCAGGTCCAGTCTGCAAATCTAAATCCTCCGCCAGGCTGTGTTCTGGTCGGGCGAGGCGCTCTGGGGGGCGGGGCCGCGCGCCTTGGCTGCAGAAGCCCTGCAGGTGGCTGCTCCCCCCGCCCGCCGCGCTGCCCGGCCCGGGCCCGGGGGAGAGCCGCTGCTGCCCGGCCGACTCCGAAGGTCCGCTCTCGGCTTTCCCAGTGGAATAAAACAGTATCTTCTGTGAAGGAAAAGCGGTTCCGTCTTTGTTCATCTGGGCGTTGGCGACTGCGGTCAGGCGAGGTGGGCTGGGGCCGGCGGTGGCCGGTCCGAGCCGGGCCGGGGCCTCGCCCCGTGCTGCGCCCGCCTGCTCTGCGTTGCGTGTGGGAAAGTCTCCAGGAAGAGCAAAACCGGTCATCTCGGTCCTCGCTGGAGGCCGTGCGGTTTCTTTAAGGGCTGCCTGCAGGAACTCAGTGTATCCTTTCCAACCACTTGAGGAGGCAGGCCCTCGTCCCCATCTACAGATGGAAAAACTGAGTGTAAGAGCAGGGAGCTTCCTCCTCATGCAGCTGCTCGGAGTCTGCCCCGAGCCCGACAGTCCACTGGTGCGGGGCGCCGAGGGGCTGAGCCGGGCATGGCTTCGGAGAGGGGCGGAGAGAATTACAGTTTCAACTCGTCCACCGGGGCAGCGACCTTGGAGTGGGAGGAGGACTGACCCAGAGCCTGAATCTTGAGAACTGGACGCAGCAGGCATCTGGCTAGGGCTGGGAGGGGCAGTCTCTCCAGCCAGCAAGAACACAGGAAGTAAGAACGTGCAGTCGGTGCAGCGGGTCCTGCGACGCATGTGCCTAAATACAATCTCAGAACACACGTGGCGCGGGTTGGAATAGGTGACTTGAAGCCAGCGCCGCGGCTCACTAGGCTAATCCTCCGCTTTGCGGTGCTGGCACACCGGGTTCTAGTCCCAGTCGGGGCGACGGATTCTGTCCCGGTTGCCTCTCTTCCAGGCCAGCTCTCTGCTGTGGCCAGGGAGTGCAGTGGAGGATGGCCCAGGTGCTTGGGCCCTGCACCCCATGGGAGACCAGGAGAAGCACCTGGCTCCTGCCATCGGATCAGCGTGGTGCGCCGGCCATGGCGGCTATTTGGGGGGTGAACCAACAGAAAAGGAAGACCTTTCTCTCTGTCTCTAACTCTGCCTGTCAAAGAAAAAAAAAAAAAAATAGGTGACTTGATTATGACAAACCCTGGCGCGGTTTCCTTTATAATTCTGTTTGGGGCTCACGTTTCTGGATCTGTGGTTTTAAATAATTTCATCTAATTTGGAAAAATTCCAGCCATTATTTCCTGAGATTTTTGTCCTGATTATTCTCCAATTACAAGTTCACTGTTTGATGTTGTCCTACACTTCACTCTTTCGGTTGTTTTTAGAAGATTTATTATTTGAAAGGCAGAATTAGAGAGAGGCAGAGTAGAGAGAGGCCTTCCATCCACTGGTTCACTCCCCAAGTGGCCGCAACGGCCAGAGCTGTGCCGATCAGGAGCCAGAAGCCAGGAGCCTCCTCCCGGTCTCCCACACAGGTGCAGGGGCCCAAGGACTTGGGCCATCTTCCACTGCTCTCCCAGGCCACAGCAGAGAGCTGGATCGGAAGTGCAACAACTAGGACTTGAACTGGCGCCCATATGGGATGCCGGCACTGCAGGCAGTGGCTTTACCTGCTACGCCACAGCCCCGGCCCCTGGTGTTTTGTTTTCTCTCCACTGACCGTTGGACATTCTATTGGCGTTTCCTTTGCAGTGTCTGTTCATCACATCAGTGAACTGTCCTTCAAGTATTTTTTAGCCTTTGGAGGTTCACTTGGGGTTGTCTTCCACTGCTTTCATGAACGCTGTACTCAGATATTCTCGAACATAGAGTATGTCGCAAGCAGCTGTTTTAGCATCCTGACCTGCTAATTCTATCATTCGCATCACTCTGGGTCTAGTTTAGTTGGTTTTTCTCCTAGTTATGGATTGTATTATTTTGTGTTCTTTTTATTTGTTTGAGAGGCAGAAAGAGAGAGAGATTTATCTTCCATCTGCTGGTTCGCTACTCAAATGGCTGCAACAGCCAGGGCTGTGCCACGGTGGAGATAGGACCCTGGAACTCCATCTCCGTCTCAGCGTGGGCGGCAGGGACCCAAATACGTGGGCCATCACTGTCTGCTCTCCCAGTGCTTTGGCAGGGAACTGACCAGAAGCAGTGCAGCCAGGCTTGTGTGGCACTCTAGTGTGGGTGCCAGCACAAGTGTTGGCCTAACCCACTGGGCCACTTTTTCCCTGCGCACCTGGTAAGTTTTTGGTTGGACACTGGATATGATGAATTATACACTGTTGAATGCTAGATTCTGTTACCTTCTGCTAAATATTTTTGTGCTGTTTTAGGACATAGTTACTTGATCCTTTTGAGACTCACTTTTCATTTGGATCAGTACAGACCCAGAGCTGTCTTTAGTGTGAGACTAGTTGAGCCTTAGCGTCTACCAGATGCTGTGTTCGTTGGGGGTCTCCCCCTGTGAGGGAGCACACGTACTCCTGGCCACGGTGGGCGCTGGGAATTGTTCTGCTCTTCCTGTTGGCTCCTTCCCACATCTCTGTGGTTTCCTCATACCATGAGCAGCCAGCACTCAGCCAGACTGGGGGATCTCTGTTCCGCCCCCACCCCCACCCCCCCGCCCAAGTACCGTGCCCTCAAACACTGGACGCCTTGGCCTCCTTCAGCTCCAGACTCCATCTCTCAGTCAGCCTGGGAGCCTCCCGTGCCCTGGGTCAGTGTAACCTGGTCTTCTACCCCTTCTTGCAGAGATCACTGCCCCACACTGCCCCTTCTGCCTGATTCCTTGAGGTGAAAGAAGAGAGCTGATCCGATTCTGGCCAACAGCAGACACCCACACTAGGGGCAGGGGAGGGACAATCAGAATGCTGGCGCGAGGGGCAAGACTGGCTCAGAGGCAGACCGACCCAAGGAGCAGACCTGTTGGTGGACTATGCATGTAGCCTGGACTGGCCCAGGGACACAGGAGATCAGAAGGGGCAGTTTTCATGGACTGGGCCTGGGAATGAGTCCATTAAATTCCAAGGCCCGAGAAACAGCTGCACCAGAGGTGTGTGGTGGCTTAGCGCAGTGCACCTGACCGCACCTTCCTGTGGGGCGCGAGGCTCCCTGTTCCCGAGTGTCCTCTCGGCCGAGCAGCTGGCCCGGTGGTCCTCACGCCAGCAGGAAAGTGGCGGTGCTGGCCTTGTTCCTTGTGGCCACTTGGCTCCTCCTTGCTCCTGCTCTTTTGGAGGGAGGGAGCAATTGGTGCTGCCAGAGAGAGGGCTAGCCACAGGAGTCAAGACCTTTAGGAGAGAGAAGCTGGACCCAGACTGCATCGAAGGCTCGGGTACTGGCAGCCAGTCCATCCCGTGTGTGTGTGTGTGTGTGTGTGTGTGTGTGTGTGTTGCGGGGGCGAGGGGGGAGCAGGGAGGCAGGGCATGGGGGAATCGTGCAGGCAGGCTGGGGGACACCACCACAGGAGGAGGAGGACCATCTCGCTGGATCTATCTCAATGGAAAACGTGAGGACAGTGATCGGCCAGGAAGGAGAGGAAATGGCCTTGGGGTCTTGGAGAGGAGACAGAGTGAAAGTTACTTCAGAAGTGAGGCTGCCAACCGACTAGGGAATGGGAGCTGCACGTCTGGGCAGTGTTGAGAGCCATTTAAAATTTGTGGTCATGGACTAGGAAATCCCACAAGACTCACACACATATGGAAACGTACCCTGTGATAAAGGTTCCGTCTTACGGCACAGGTGAAGATGTGCTTTGTGATAAATGGTCACCAGGGTAACCAGACAGTCATTTAGATGAGCGTAAGATTTTATCAGTATGGAAGAATCCACTCCAAGTGGGGTAGCGATCTAAATGTGAAAGACAAACTATACTAGCACAAGAAAATATGCGTGAATTCCTCTCCAACCTGAGTGTAGGGAAAGGATTTCTAAATCCAACTCAAAATCCCTGCCGATTGATGAACTTTACGTAAAATTTTGCATGGCAAAAGCACCACACACAAAGTAAGTCAAGATGACTGACAGATGGCTGTGAATTCACAGCATATATAAACAACAGGCTGTTATCCTCAGTATAAAAAGATTGAAAATTGGGGGATGCAGACCAAAAAAAAAAAAACCCAGTAGACAAATGGGAACGAACACCTGAACAATCTGCACACAGGAGAGCAGTGCAAATGGCCCGAGAACAGATAAACATGTTCAAACACACGCACAGGAAAGGCAGCTGAAAACATGGATCAGCCCTTTCTCACGCATCAGGTTTGGCAAAGTAAAAACTGTGACGCCACAGTGTGTCGCCGAGGCCTGGGGAAGCAGCCCAGGCTGCTGGACGGAATGCAAACAGCCGCAGCCCAGAGGTGAACTGTGCGAGACCTCAGGAAACTGCTGGTGCGTTTACCCAGGACCTACCTTGAAGGTAAATCTCTGCCAATACAGAAATGCATATTCGCTGATGACTGCAACTGGAAGCCACCTAAATGCCTACCTGTGGTTAGTAGAGGACGCCACATCCACAGCAGGAGGGCCAACGGCCGTGAAAAGGAATGAAGGCTTCTGGGCGCTGACTGCTCTGAGGAGTGACCCCCAGATACACTAAGGGAAGGGAAGCTGCTCATGTGTGAGAGAAACGAGATTAACCCAGCAACTCCGTGTGTCTGCAAGGGCCAGTGAGCAAGGGAGCTGGGAGCAAGGACAAGGACACGGGGACAGTCCTCAGAACACGTCGCTCTCAAGGGACAGTGAGGTTTCTTTCAGATGCCACTCATACTCCCCAGCATGGATTACAGCCAACGGGGGCGGAGGACGTCACACAGCAAGGGATGGGCCTCACTGTCCGTGACCAGCACAGCCCCCCTGCAGAGGGCGGGCATCTACCGACAGCCGAGGAGAACACCCTTGATGGGTAAGACCTGGACGCTCTCGCCAGGCAACGGTGTCGCTCCCACGGGTCTGGGTTGGCGGCTCTGTAACTTTCTGTGTATACTAGAACCGAACAAACGAGTAACCCTGCAGATGACGAGACTCAGTTTCTCCCCAGTGAGGACAGGCAAGGCTACCGTGAAAGCCGGTGTGGGAGCGGATGTCTGCAGAAGAAGCCCACTTCACCAGCAACAGGCACGTTGAATGCCCAGACTGTGGTTTCAGAACACCCTTCTCGGATAAGAGGAACCAGGGTGCTTGAAGAGGCGGCTGATGCAGCACTGGGACCGGGAAGCACAGCTGTGCGTGAGGGACAGCTGGTGGGGAGGGGTCACTGTCCAAAACACAGGGCACCCCCCAGTGGACTCCCAGTAGCCGCTTGCGGGACAGGAAGATGGGGCAGGCTGCCACCCTCTGCCTGGTGCAGGGCCCCAACTGACAATCACCATCTAGGCAGTGCCAGTCAGACCCAGAATCAGCTTCGAAGCCGAGAGCTGGAACCAGGCACTGTGGGTGCTAACTAGGCAAAGGCAATGGATTGGTTTTAAGTAGCTGCAGCTGTGATCAGGGTATTTTTAGCCATGGAAATGAGCTTTCAGAATCTAGTGAGAGCCCCACTGTAGCCAGCACGAAAATTTCGTTTTGAACTTAAATGACAACAAGAATCTGCTTAGCTAGGAGTCAGACAAGGAAACAGATCAGAAAAAAGAGCGCTTTCCATTGCAGTCTGGGAACTAACTTCATTTTCCAGCTGAACGACAGGATCAGAGCAGATGAGCACAGAGCAGCACACAGCCATGGACGGGGTACCCGTCCAGCCCCCCGCACACAAAGCCCATTCACTCACACACCGCATCTGCGTTTCCGTGAGAGGCACTTACTGAAGGCAGATGGACTTCACCGATGCACACCAGCGTGCACGGTGCGGCCAGGCTAACCCACGGGCTGCCTGCGTCAAGGGCCTGGGCTGGCACAGGCACCCACGCAAGGTGAGGCGGCTGGGCCCGGGGACGGCTTCCCTGACCATGTCTCAGTATGAAGGGGACCTCAGATGAAAAAGGCCCTGGCGAAAGGAGTGGACGAGGAGGGCTTTGGGGAGGGGCGGCCTGGGGGCTGAGCCAGAGCCTTACAGTTTCCCTGGCAGAGTGGATGCGCGGGCGTGAGGAGACAAAGTTTACACCAACCTCTAGGTATCATCTTCTGATAAAAAGTACACTATAATATTTATTGTATAATGAAGAAAAAACAACACATTCAGGGAAAAATTGAGATTAACTTATTTTTCTTAAAAGATTCATCTCAAGGATGGCAACAAAGTCCAGCTTGTGCCGCCAAACGGTTTTACAAGTTCAAACCGTGTACAGCTTCGTGTGTGAACTGTTGACTACAAACATTTACCAAATACATAAATCTCTTTTAGAAAAGCCATTTTAAATATAGCAAAGCAGTGTCTTCTTGCACAGCAAAGTGAAGAAAGTTTCTACAGAGAAATAAAAGTTTTACATTTGTAAAATCTGTTTCACATTCTAATCATCTAGCTTCTTATGACCCAATGCCAGGAGTTCTCAGGTTCCTTATTTACTATGTATTTCTTGTGCGCATGATGGTTAATACAGAAGTCATGTTCATGCATTATACGCTGTCCTTAGATTTAAAGGAAATGGTAAAACACACATTGTTCTTTTAGAACAAACCCCTGATTTCGTCTAAAACACAATGGATGTAATTAGGGCTCAAAAGATGGAGTTCTGATCAGGACCATCTGTGTACACATAATGGCGACTCTCTCTCAGCGGAGTTCCAGAGAGCACGGACGGAAGTGCAGCTGTGGGGCGCTGCACCTGAGCCAGTGCAGTGTAAGCTTTTTTTGCTTTTGTTTTTAGTAATAAAATACTTCATCTGAAGGGATACAATTTTCCCGTCATGGTGTCTCATATAAAACACATGAGTCCTAAAAGGGTTAGAAAAGATGGACCTAAAGTTAGTGTCCTCCCCACTGCAGGTTGGTTTCCGCCAAGAGGTGTGAATGTGGATGTGTTCGCACGTGGTGTCTGGGTGAGGGATGTCTGTCGAGTCCACGTGCTCCCAGTCACACGGGGCACATGGGACAAGGGTTAACAGTCAAATATTCAGTTCCTGAAAACGGAATACACGTTACTTGGTCAGTGTAATTTAAATACAAACTCCGAGCCTTGTGTAATATTATTTTAGAAAACAGTAGTTGTACTGATTATAAACCTGCATAGAAAGAAAGACAATTGAGATACAGTCAGAAAAGCCATCTCATAAGGCACACAAGAAAATAGACAGTAAATGTGAATGTGTTAACTCCTATTCCAATATACAGCAGAGGTTCATGAACATGCATAAATAATAACGAAAGAATCACTTAACACTTCAAAGCTATAAATGGTTTACAAAGTGGTAAGGATCATCTCAGAAATTCAGTGTTGGGAGGCTGTCTCATTCCGATTAGGCGTGACCTTATGAAGAATGTGCCTGTAAGTAGCTCAGTGAAGTAAGTACATTTTTAAAGAAAAACCCATCCTTTCTGATTAAGAGCCAAATATTGATTGCTACTACAGAGAGGAGACAGTGTGTGTCACCCTCCCTTTTTTGGCCTCTACCAAAACTTATGGCCCAGACTGCCGCTGAAGCAGAGTCCCCCTGCAGCCTGCGAGTGCCCCAGCGTTGTCCTGCACAAACACCCCCAGCAGTCAGGACTCCGGTGACGACCTGTCACAACAGCGATGAGGAGAGTGTCAAAAGAAACATAATTTAGGGGGGAAACAATGTAAGTAGAAACTGTAGATAGCTGCTCAGTATTAAGTTTAAAATATAAAATAGCATTTCAAACGCTTCTTTTCAGTTTCTGAGGAAAAGGAGTATTCAAAAAACCTACGATAAAAGCTATACAGGACTTTGAATTTTGTTCATGGCACAAGCCCAGTAAACAGATGAACTTGTTCTTCCCCGTGAGGTGTCTTCCTGTAAGAATAAGGCCTTGTTCAGAATTCAAGCTGAGGGCGGCACTGATTCCGAACAGCACAGCAGGAGTCAGGCCAAGGATCTGCACCATCCGAGAGGCCCCTCCCCACACCAAGGTGTCCTTCAGCACACAGCGCCAGTGTAACGGCAGCGCTGTGGAACCCACCGCGTCACTCTGCTTCGAGAGGGTCAAGGAAACATGGATCCCTTTCCCACAGACATCTTCCCCTAATCATTTACCACTTAGAAAACCTTTGTGCTCATCTACTGTTTTGCCATTTTCTGTAATATTAAATTAGGTCAGCTTTTTCTACTATATATTTTTTCCTCACAAAAGGCAAATTTTAAATAATGCCTTATAAAATCTGTTACAACACATTTTTATATTTATGCAGGATGAACTTAACACCAATTTTTTGCCACTTTGCTATTTATGTACACATATAAAATATATAGTGATGCTCAACCCATACAGCACAAAGATTACAATGTAACATCACACACTCCCCACCAGTGAGGGGAGAAACCCCCCTATACAATCCTCTGAAAACAACTGGGCTAATAATTAAAATCCAAAGTACAGCATATTTAACAAAATAGTAAATATTAAACAGTGAATACTCTACTTAATAAGGATCTCGCCTTTTCCCCCCAAATTGGCGGCAATCCACAAAAATATACTTTTTAATCTGGTGACCATACAATACATAGGTACTTACATCAAAGGTGATAATATATTTAAGATGCTATATACACAACAAGTTTGGCTCAACTTTTAATTTACATATAGAATAATAAGTGTTCATGGCTTTTTTTTTCCAAGGTTCTGCTTGCAAGATATTTTTTTCCCCTCTTAAAATAAAACTAAACAGTTAAAACAAGATAGAACTATTCTCTTAAAAAAAAGTTACAACATACAGCTTTGGCTTATATAAATAATTCATAGCAGAATGTGTTCAAAAGTAGTGAATATAATTTTATATATAGTCATCAATTCATAAGGGTGTTTTCTTTCATATAAAATATACATGAGCTAAAATCATCAGTTTCTTTAATTTTTAAGATATGAATGTAAAAAGAAACTTCTGACATATTCCAATTATAACTTAATATATTAATTTTACTGTTAATGCTCTATATTTCTAGGCTAGTATTTTCTGAATATCTCATGCGTGTTTTCTATTCTCTCTCTTTTTTATTAGCTAAAGATCACTTCTTTGACCCAATACATTTTGCATGTGCAAAACAGTTATGTGTGGGGCTTTTTTGTTTTCTATTTTTGTATTTTTTTTAATATCAACAGCCCTTTCCCATGCACCCCTTTGCAATAGAGACCCATGCCAGGTTGGGTAATTAATATAAATGACATTTTATGTACAGTATTGCTTTCTTGGTTCCTGCTTTTCTACTGCTCTGTTCTACAAAGCATTTTTCTTAAGTAACTACACAGTCACCGCACAGTTAAATAAAACAAGTAGGGGCCCACTAGGTTTCTGCAAGCTAGTGTGGGAGAATTATATATGGGAATACATTTGTTTGCAAAATCTGGTTATCTTATGAAACAAGTAGTCCAAGGAAGTGCCAGACTGGTCTGTGCCTACAGGGTGCTTTGTCTGCCGTGGGACACACATCTGCAGACTTACAGGGAGTTTGCAGCTAAGTGCCTGATTCTGTGTCTGCAACACACCCAGCCACACACATACACACACCCACACACGCACACCCACATACATATATACGTAAAGGGATATATATGTATGTATGTACACATAAATAGACTCAGCGCATGTCCTTATTTACCAATGTAGATATGTAGGGCAGTTCACTGCAGCGACACAAAGGACAAGCATCAGCCTGGAAGCCCTAAGTCACCCACGCGTCCATCCTCATGCGCTTTACAGAAGGGCTCTCTCTGTCCTCGGGGTTTGGGGGCCGGCCAAGCACAATGGGAGAATGGAAGTCACCCCGTGGATCCTCGCGGTCACTGCCATCATAGGAGCTACTGGAGCTGCTCAGACTGTCCACAGGGGAGCGCCCCATGTCCTGCCGGGGCTGGGGCTGGGGCTGGGGCGGCTGCGGTGGCGGCGGCGGTGGCTGCGGCTGCGGCTGAGGCTGCGTCTGCTGCTGCTGCTGCTGCTGCTGGAAGCCTGATGGGGTCATTCGATCCCGGGGAGGTGAAATTGGTTCTGACTTAATGTTGATGTTTTGGTTGGTATTAATAGATAAATTCGAACCCTGAGATAACTGCCCGCCAGCGCTGAGAGGAAAAAAAAAAGAGTGAAAGAGCGAGAGATGAGATGGTTTGTGTGCACAATGCGTAACCGTAACGACTTCACAGACACTGCCCACTGCAAAGAGCCAGGCCGAAGCCCTCTCAGCACCCCCCAGGACAGGTCTGGTTTGTTTCCTGCAGCGCTCAGCACTAACAGAAATCACCTCTCCCTGGGAGGAAGAGCAACGCTAAGTCAATCAGTCCTTATGTCACCCAGTTCTACTTCCTGTGGGAACCTCGGTACTCTGCGCCTGAAGAATCCAGAACTCTGTCAGTGTCTGCAGCTGTACATGAGAGTCAGTGGGGCCCTCGGGGAGGCCAGAGGGGAGCTCTCCTCTATGTGCCCACTTGCCCACGTTGCCCTGGCTCTGTGAAGGCCCTGCTCCTTCTCCCCGAGATTCAGGGAAAGCCAGTGTTCTGGGTACCACTGTGAACCCTCTGCCTCCAGCCCCACATTCTGCCATAAGAACACTCTCTTTGCTGACGAGCCAGAGCACGGGTGCCAGGTTGGGACTGTGCCCATAACTCCTGGGGAGCTGATTCCCACGCGGCATCCCCAGGTTTCTACCCTCTGACCCTGGGAGAAGGTGGAAGGCACGGCTCATCTTCCTGTTCTCAATGTCTACAGAGGCTCACCAATGTAAAAAAATAAAAGAGAGAGAGTGGGTGTGGGAGGAGAAAGCAGTAGGTGTGTGCAAATGCCATCAAGCTCCATTTCCTCTAACACTGGTCCCGGAGAAGGTGCTGGGTGGCAGACACGGGAGTGGGTGGCGCATGCCCTAGTCAGTGGGTATAAGAGGTGCATGTGGGTGGCATCTGTACCTGGAACCCCCCTTAGACACCAGCCAAGTCTCAATACCTTATTATGTCCCCTCAAGAGATTCCTTGCTCCCTGAGACCGTTCAAGGAGTAGGAGTACCTAGTTTACTCGGTAACCAAGTTATGACCTGGGGCCATGGAAACAGAAAATCTCCCAATGCTTGGGTACACTCAAAAAAGAAACCACGGGGGAATTCTTCACATGAGACTCCACAGAGCAAAAGACCGCAACTGCCAGGAACGGAGTGTGCCCACAGGAGGAAGGTTCCGGAAAATTCTGGTCACTC
The DNA here is from genome assembly GCF_051225735.1 of Oryctolagus cuniculus. Classification (NCBI taxonomy): domain Eukaryota; kingdom Metazoa; phylum Chordata; class Mammalia; order Lagomorpha; family Leporidae; genus Oryctolagus; species Oryctolagus cuniculus. Next base: position 9,424,405 of record NC_142878.1, on the reverse strand, counting down.
ACACAAGAGAGCTGAGGGCTGCTTGTCCTAGGTGATGTTGCTGCCAGGCCGACACCTGCCCCAAAGACAGCATTCCTGGGGAGTTGAAGCCTTGCAGGGCCGACAGGTCAGCGCTGGTCAGTGAGTAATCTACAAGGAAGATGAGACACTCAGTGCATGCTGCAAAGACCAGGCCAATCTTATTTTCAAACAAAGCAGCTGTTGGGGCCGGCGCGGTGGCGTAGCGGGTAAAGCCACTGCCTGCAGTGCCAGCATCCCATGTGCACACCGGTTCAAGTCCCAACCGCTCCACTTCCAATCCAACTCTGCTATGGCCTGGGAAAGCAATACAAGATGGCCCAAGTGCTTGGGCCCCTGCACCCACGTGGGAGACCTGGAGGAAGCTCCTGGCTCCTGGTGTCAGATTGATGAAGCTCTGGCCATGGCAGCCATTTGGGGAGTGAGCCAGCAGATGGAAGTCTTCTCTCTCTGTGCCTCTGCCTCTCTGTAACTCTTCCTTTCACATAAATCAATAAATCTTAAAAAAAAAAAAAAAAAAAAAAAACAGCTGCAAACAGCAGCTCCCTAGGTTCAGAGAAGTCAGGTACAACACAATCAGGGGTATTCTAAACCCCTCCAAATTTTCTTTGTAGAGGTATGTAAGATCTAGCTCCTTGTATATTTATTTGGGATTATTGAAGCAAAATAAATTCCCATTCTGTACTAAATGTTTATAGTTTCATTCACAAAAGATACTGTTTTCCAACAAGTAAATAGAAATAGCAAATAGCCATTGCTAAAGGATGCTCCTATATAATTGTTATTTTAAATCAACAAGCCTGTCACTACCCTCTGGCACCCGGAGCAACACTGGACTCACCCAGACTGAGTCTAGGCCAGCAAGTCCGAACGATAGACAGGGATCCAGGAGAGACAAGCAATTCCTCTCACAGGGGTGCCATGCTTAGTGGCACAGACAATAAACACACGGTGACACGATTAACTGCATTTATGTAAAAGTACTCGTACTGCCACAGCTTCTTGACCACGTGGAAAATAATTTCAAGTTCAAAAAAACACTTTCTTGGTCACAGGAGTATAACATAGCTCATTTTATATCAATGGTTCAGTCATAATCCCAGTGACCCAGACGTGGGACATGAGACATTACTCACATGTTGAGTTATTTCAGTTTATCATTAACACTTGTCTTTTCCATTTTATTCTAAAGAGAGGTGGCAAAAACTCCTCTACTTTTAACTTCTCTCTCCCGTCTCAACAGAGGTATTTTTAAAAAGGGACGGAACAGCAGTGGCACAGCTGGTATCCGGGCTTCTGGCCTGACTTGACATTCTCCTAAACACTCAAAGACTGCCTCAGCCATGCCCAGGGAGGCTGGGGCAGGGTCCTGCATCTGGACGCCTTCTCTGGTGCCCTGTCCAGTCTACAACTCTCTTGTGCCTCTAGGTCCTTCCAGCAACCTACTAGACATGTGCATCTGTGCCTCTCTGAATAGCTCAAATTTAACAGGGTCCAAACTGGATTCTTCCCTTCCTAGACAGAGGCAGCCAACAAATGGAATGAGACCGAGGCTAAGCGATGGGTGGTTTTGTGAGAGCCTGCCTCCATTTTTATGTTGTGGTAATTCCTTCTAGACGTTTCAGAAACATCTATCTAATCAACAGCATTTCTAAAAGTAAGTATAGTGGGATCTCTAAGTACATCAAAAAGTCCATTATAAAATGCTTAGTGAACTGCAGCTAACTTTGACATCCAGTTCAAGCGCCATCTTTCTCAGCCAGCTGAGCCTCAGACCTCCCTCCTTCCCCACTTCTCTGAGTTTCAGAGAATACACAGGTCACTGAAACAACCCAGGACTTCCCTCCACAGTGACCATCTCAGGTGTGTCCTGTCTCCTGATCTAGAAACGCTATGTCCTTAGGGTGGTGTCTCATCGAGCCAGGTGATGAATGCACTGAACAGAAGTGCTGTGAGTGAGTAACCCCTAGCTCTCCTAAGACAAACAATGGACTATGGTGCACAGACCCTAGGCCAGTCTGCCACTAATGGATGTGGGCATTTTTCTTTCTTTTTTTTTTTTTTGACAGGCAGAGTGGACAGTGAGAGAGAGAGACAGAGAGAAAGGTCTTCCTTTGCCGTTGTTCACCCTCCAATGGCCGCCGCGGCCGGCGCACCGCGCTGATCCGATGGCAGGAGCCAGGAGCCAGGTGCTTTTTTCCTGGTCTCCCATGGGGTGCAGGGCCCAAGCACTTGGGCCATCCTCCACTGCACTCCCTGGCCACAGCAGAGAGCTGGCCTGGAAGAGGGGCAACCGGGACAGAATTCGGCACCCCGACCGGGACTAGAACCCGGTGTGCCGGCGCCGCTAGGCGGAGGATTAGCCTAGTGAGCCGCAGCACCGGCCGGATGTGGGCATTTTTCTCACACTGATTGTTGGCAAAGGGGAAGGACATTCCCTAAGAGGCTTCATTTTTTCAAAAAATCTTTTTAAGTTGTCTCTGTTCCGAAAGAACTACTTGGAATTCAGATTCAGATGGCAATGGGATGTATCTACTGCTCGGTCCCTCCCAGTAGCTCCTGAGAGCAGACAGAAAGCACTGTGCCAAAGCATTTCTCCTCCAATCTAAGACTGGATGACCTCTACCACACTCCATTTATGAGGACTGAAGAATGACCCCCTGCACTGCAGTCTGAGCCCTGGCGAGGCGTCACTTAACCACTGCTATCTTTCCTGCTGCCTTGGAAACACCAGGTGCTGGGCTCACCTGGGTCCAAAGGGAGGCAACACAGCAGAGAGACAAATCCCTTACTCAGAGTGTCACACTGTCTAACAGGACACACAGAGAGGGAGGCAACACAGCAGAGACAAATCCCTGACTCAGAGTGTCACACTGTGTAACAGGACACACAGAAAGCACCTGAGCACCAAGCCAGCCGCTTCTTGGCTTGACACCTGCCACAATGTTGGAAATGGCTGCTTGTTTCTTTCCAAGGCTAAATGTTCACACTGCATAAACAAAAATGCCTTATTCAACTCACTCTACTAGCAGTGTAACCTCTGTGATTATTGTTCAAGGCTAGTATCATAATACTTGCAAGTTAGTTTATTTCAATAAATATGCTTTTTAGAAAAATTACGAAAGGACAGCTTGATCAAAAAGCAAAGGAAAAAAACCACTCGGGAAAGGCGCCGGAGCGGACGCACCCGTGTTGTACGCTGTCGGCATGGCGGAGTACACGAGTCCCTGCGGAGGCAAGCTCGGGGTTGTCACAGACACCACTGGGGTGGCGAGAGGCTGAGTGGCTTGAGAACTGCTTATCCTCTGAGGGTTCTGTGAGAACAGAAACAAGAGAAAGTGTTATTAGGTGGCATTTATGTTAAGACTTAATTTTTTATAAATAACTTTCAATTTAAAAGTGACACTTTTCACAGCTTTATTGAATGTCATTATTTCTTGAGGCAGTGATGATGTGAAAACCTGAAAAATACTAGTGGGAATAACTGTGTGATTTTTAAGGAGTGTATTTTTACATTATTCATTTTCTCTTTTTAAAAGAGTTTACAATGTCAGGGACACAGCCTTAAAATCAAACTTCATGTTGTGGACAGCATCACTTTTCTGTGTTAGCAGAAGTTAGGACTTGATGCTATTACCAATGCTGCCAGGTTGCTCTAAGTGAAATTTGTGTAGATTTTAAATACCTGATGACAGCAAAAGTCATCTGTGTATAAAGGGATTATAAATCCATAAGTTTAAGAATCAAATCTGCTTTTGGGAGCAACGTTTCTATCTTAACATGGTTTGAACTAATGACTTGTTGAGGTACAGCCTGTATTCCTATTTCCTGCCCTCCTGCAGTTGACCTATTTTGTAACAGTGCATTCAGGTCTGTCTCTTTGGTCTTCTGAAAGGAAAGCTCTGAGTAGAGATTGAATAAAGCCCTGTTGACTGGGCTGAGAATGAGAAACATCAGATGCTTGCTGACTCAGTGACTCTGCATGGCCTCCCATGCACACTGGGAGTGAATAAAGAAAGGTCAGCTATTAAGTAATGAAGATCAACACAGTATCTTCCTCTATCTGTAGGCATAGGACAGAACCAGTTTCTCACCAGACTGGCCAAGACCAGACGGGCAGAACAGACACGCTGTTAGAGCACAGCTCGGACTTTTTCTAAAATGAAGATTGCAGCTGATGACTGACGTTCAGGGGTCGAGGCGCATCAGTGAAAGCGCAGTCTAATGCCTTGAAATTATGAAGTGTCAGAATGTGAGCTGATTCTCTCTGTCACCATTTTCAGAAGGGCACATGAGATGAGTGAGGCTTTTGGCTAAATCTAGACACCTGAAATATGGTTATTTGATGAAGATCTAGATCCTGTTTGGGTTTTTTTAAAAGTCCTATTTCTACCTTAGCTTCAAAGTTCGAGGCTATCAGACAGATCGCATGGTATGTGGACGTACTGCCTGTCGTCTGTCCCAGATTCACCACCTCAGAAGCCTTTGGAGAATCATTTAACCCCATCTGAACCTCTTCCCTGTCAAGTAGGGAAGACAGCAGTCTCTGTCCTTCTGCCTTGCAGGGCTTTCTGAGACCCAAACGGGGCCGTGTGTTGGAGGCGTCTGGTAGCTGAAGTACTGCACAAATATCATATTCTTAAACTACTGTCTCAAGAAGTCCTCTGTCCCCAAATTTCTATACGTTCCAGTGGAAAAAAGTAAACATATTTATTCCTTCCAATACACAGCTACTCTACTAGGGATGCCATGAAGTAGAATTTTTCTAGAATTACAAAGCTTCTAAAGGAACCTTGGTAGCTGGGCAGGCCCTAGGTGCTGGTCTTCCCACCATGGATCAGAGCCATCTACGATTATACTGTAGAGTTCAAACCAATTTGAACTTTCTAAGTTCTAGTGGACTGATTCTCATTATATTTTGGTTCTGATAAAGCATTTCATTTTTAATTTTCACAGTCTGAATTCATCTAAGTTTTTAAAAGTATGAATAGCTGTTTGTAGTTTTTAGTATCTCTTAATTTCAAACATTTACTTTTATGATTTTTAAGTTTTCAAAGACTTCAGAGTTTATCTCTGGGATTCTGTAACTATAGGTATACTTCAAGGAATGTGGGAAGTCAGTGTCATATGACAACTGGAAATATATTTCAGTTTCAGCAACAAAGGTAATGATTTTGATGACTTTCTGAGATAGGGATAGACTGGACTTAATCTGCTCTCTCATATTTGGTCTGAAAGTTCAGAAGTCTAATGCAAGGTCAAAGAACAGTGTGAAACAGTTTGGCCTAGAATCCCTGTGTTCCATGGTCTCATTTCCATGGCAACCTCCTCATGGGACTTCAAAGACTGGGTGGGGGTAATCACAAGACCCCAATGTACTGCTTCTACTTTATCAAAGCTCTCCTATCTCACAAATATCATATTCTTGAGTAAATGACTTGCAGAACCACTAGAGGGCAACAAAGCATTAGGTAATTAAAGGAAGCATCAAGGACGACGTCAGGGTAGTTGAGCTCTACCGTCAATGAATTATCCTGAAGTGTAAACCCGCTCTTCATAAATACTTACAGTTATCACTAAGTAAACTACTTCACTAGTAATAACACATCATATTTACAACAATATCCACAATTGTGAGAATGACCACAAAGCGAAATAAAGCGCTTCATATTTTAAGGACAGAGCATAAACAACCTCATTTAAAAAGATCAATTGTCATCAATCAAAACACACCGGCATGCATAAATATTTAATAAAAAAGTAAACAAAATTAGCTTTTCCCCCATGCTTTCATGCACTGTTAACCCGTCCCTGTTAAAAACTGAAATCTTGAAGTTTCTGTTCTCCTTAAAGTCATCTAATTTACATGATTACTTCTGGGAAGCTGGGTTTTAGTTCCCAAAGAACAGATCAATTCCAAATTATTTTTATTCCAGTTTATTTTCTAGAGGAAAAGCCAACAGAAAACATTTCTTTGGGGGTAGAAAAAGGTGATGGCTGCGTTTAAGAATATTTTCTGAAAGAAAAGTAAATTTGTGTCTGAGTAAACAGGGAACCCTCTTGTGGTTCAGACAGACTCATGCAGGATGAAATAATTCCAACTCTGAACAAGGTGACCTCACCAAAAATGATGTCATCTTTTTTGAAAGAAAGAAATAACACAAGATCGTGTGTTACAATTTGAGGAACTCTGAGGGTGAAGTCATTTTCTAAAAAATATTTTAAGAATATGGAGAGCTATATAAGGTATTTTTAATATATTTCCTTCAAAAAATTTTAACAAGTATCCAGTGCTCTTGGACAGCTATTGTTCTTAAAGACTTTATTCTAATGTTTTCTCAAACAGATAAAATGGGTCAACATATACACTTACAACAGAAAAACTGGAATCTAACATCAATAGATTATTTAGTGATTCAAAGTGTTTGGGTAGTTTAATAAAAAGAAAAAAAACCCTATAAAACAAAGGAACACTGGCAACATCTTTTTCAACTCCCTTCAAGCAGAAACCACACTCACCAACTCCAATTCCTCTTCCTCCGACTGCACTCAGCACATAAGAGGGATAAGAGAGTTACTAAGACTGTTCGTACTTACAACAAAATATTTCTTCAGAAAAACATGTTATCTGGTCACTAGCAGCAGCTGTATGGAGCTCTACAGAGAACTATATACATGACACACAGAAATATAAATTAACTTGTCTCAACATTTGTAGCTGATTTTTCAAGAAAGTGGAAAATTGTTTTAAGTTTACTACGACCAGGATTTAAAGATACCACTCCCCTCCCTTCCCTCAGTCTGCTGCTATGCTGGCCTCTCCTACACATGGCCACACTACTGTGACAATACTTAAAAGCGGTCTGGACTGCGATACCACTCTATATTTGGAACTCCTAGAACACAATGCACTTGCATCAATCCTTCCACACTACCTGACCCAGTCACACAAGTCCATTTTACCTCTTACCAGATTCTGTGCCCCTTGGTAAGTGCATGTTTTATGTCCCAAACTGCCAGTACAGTGTCATGAAACAACAAGAACTCACACATCTGTTATGCAACGGGAGCATTTGGCCTAATGGTTAAGAAGCTCGTATCCCACACCAGAGCGCCTATGCGATACCTGGTTCAGGCTGCTGATCCCAGCTCACTGCTGATACAGATCTCACAGGGCAGTGCTGACGGCCTCATGCCACCCACTGCAGGAGACCCAGACTGAGTTCCTGGGTCCTGTGTTCTCCCCTATCCCTGGACTGCTGTAGGCATTTGGGGAGTGAACCAGTAGATGGGAGCTCTTTCCCTATGTTTGTCTACCTTCCTGCATCTCAAATAAATAAATACAAATAAATACATAAGTTATAAATAAATGTTACCTATGTTTATCATTTTACCAATATAGTTTTTACATGCATAAAATAATTTCAAAGGAGAAAAACATATATGTTTGTGCTTATATAACATAATATTATATATAATAAAAACAATATATATTTGTATATATGAGTAACACTGGAAGAGAAATGAACTGTTAACAAATACATGAAACATATTTTTTCTTCTAAACATTTAGAAAATACTAATATGCTCAAAACTGTCTACTAGTTAATTTTTTCTTATTTTATCTACATTAGTAAAACTTCTCTCTCAATCTGTGAAAAATGTTGTCATAGGCATCACTCATGCATGAAGTCCCAATCTCTCAAAGCAGGATTCCCTGCAATGAATGTTGTAAAACAGGAGGGAGGCTGATCATTTACTCTGAAAGATGCTCACTTGGCTTACCGCTAGTATCTCAAATGTGGGTAAAACTCTCGTCAACTGTTCTGTTATATGCATTGTCCACATTTCCAACTATGAGATACATATGGAAATACTGTCAAACACAATGATGTGTTTGCATATAAAATGTAATTTTCACTTTACCCTACAGGGATAAGAATGTAAATGATTTATATGGCGAATTTTTAGTTTTCCGTGGATATGCACCATGATTTCTTACAAAAAGATCAGATCTAATTTTATTAAATACCACTAAAAGTTTCAAAAGTTTCTTTAAACTTTGCTGTTACACTATTATAATAATATACTATAATAAAATATTTTTTCCTTAAATGACTTTTTTTAGTTTAAAAAATTATTTCTGAAAGACAGCATCAGGTACAACATCCATCTTCTAAAAGATAAGCCAAAAGACTATCCTTTTATTCTCAGCTCTTGTTGTGGGTATACTTCTTTGTTAGGTGTGTTAAGCTTATTTTGAAGTAACTACAGAATTACAGAGCACTTGAAAAGATAGTTCCCTCACATACCTAACCCAGCTTCCAGAGAAACACAATATAATTGTCGAAACTAACAAAATAACATAGCACCAATCAAAGCTTTGGACTTAGATCTCACCAGTCTTTATACCAATCTTTCTCTGACCTAGATCAGATCCAAGATACCACATGCATTTGGCCATCATGTTTCTTCTGTTGTCTCCTCCCCTGATCTGAAATAGCTCCTCTGTATTTCTCATAACGTTGGCACTTCTGAAGAGTACTAACAGGTGTCTTGAAGAATGTCCCTCAATTTGGGTTTGCCTGATGCCTATTCATAGGTAAACAGAGTACAGGGACTTCTGGGAGGATTCTAGAAGTGGTATGACCTTGGCACATCACATAAGAAGGCACCAGTTATCTTCATGTCCCAGTGCCACTGATAACCTTTATCCTCCGATAAGGCAGTGTCTTCTAGGAGTCTCCATTGTAGGAAAAAATATCACTATTTTTGCCTCTGTAAGCAACAAATATTTGGGGAGAGACATTTTGAGGACATGTAAACATTGTGGTTCTCCTTAAACTTTCACCCACTAATTTCAGCACTCCTCTACTGATCTTGCTTCTGACAATTATCCCTTTGCTGTGGATTTCTGAAGGTGATTTACTATTTCTCTCATTCTTTGTGCATTTACTAATTAGAATTCTTCCCTAAGGAAGAGCTGTCACTTCTCCTCTTCTTTATTTATTCAGTCTTTCACTTATATCAATAAATCTTTTATATCAATAAATCTTAAATCAATATCTTTTTCCTTGGGCTATAGTCCAATACTACTCTTACTTTGTTTCTCAAACTCTTCTACTTTTAGCCAATGGCAGCTTTTTTGAAATGTTAGTTGCTATGACCTTGTGGTAAGCACTTCCTTACTCTCTGACACCTCTGGCTTATCTTATTTCCCTGTGCCAGTTCTACAATCAAATGCTGGTTCCTTGTATTACAGAATGGTGTTTAGAAACCACTATCAAAACCCAAGGTATGTTGTTAATGGGTGTGATTGTTTCAGAGACATCCCAGCAGACAGAACTAGGAAACACAAGGTACACACATGATGTTTACTAATCCATATTTATACACATGCATACTTCCGTATCCACCTGTGTGTGTATTTTATATGTTGTTGAGTTTACTTTCTAATAGTTGGTTGAGGATTTTGATATCTAGGATTCATGAGTGCTGCTGACATCACCTGCCTCCTTCCTATTTGATGAATGATTGGAGAACAAGGTTGAAGTCTCCAACTACAACTGTGGATTTTTCTACTTTACCTTTTAATTGTATAAATTTTCAGCTTACATATTTTGAAAGTCAATTATTAGGTGAATATTCAGTAGGGATAGTTATTTCTTGGAAAACAGACTTTGTAGTATCTCTGTCTCTGATAGTATTTCCTGCTGTGAAATCTATATTGTTATAAATACACTTCTATTTTAGTTATTGTTCGCATGGTATATTTTTCTTCATTATCTACTGCCTTTAAAGTGAACTGCTGGGGTTGGTGCTGTGGTGTAGCAGGTAAAGCCGCCGCCTGCAGAGCCGGCATCTCCTATGGGCACCAGTTCGAATCCCAGCTGCTCCCCTTCTGATCCAGCTCCCTGCTGTGGCCTGGGAAAGGAGTAGAAGATGCTCCCGCCTGTGAGACCCAGGAAAAGCTCCTGGCTCTGGATCAGCACAGCTCTGGCCGTTGTGGCCAACTGCAGAGTGAACCAGCACATGGAAGACTTCTTTCTCTGTCTCTCTTTCTCTGTGCAACTGACTTTCAAGTAAATAAATAAATCTTTAAAAAAACTGAATTGCTTACAGACAACATATTATTGTTGGTCAAAAGAAATCTGATAATATTTTCTTTAACCTGTGTATTCCAATCATGTTTGATCTGTTACCTGTGTGGTTGCATAAAACTGACTTTTTCATTTGTTTTGTGTGTTCTTTTTCTCTACTCTTCCATTTCTTAGGCTATTGCAGCATTTTCTGGTAATTTAATTTTTAAAATTATTTATTTATTTCATTTGAAAGGCAGAGAGATAAAGATAGAAACAGGAATCTCCTGTCTAGTTTACTCCCAACAACCCCTCAACAGCCAGGGCTGGACCAAGACAAGCCAGGAGCCAGGAACTCACTCCAGGTCTCTTATGTGGGTGGACTAGACACAACCCCTGAGCCACCATCACCTGCAGCCTTCCAGAACACACATCAGCAGAAAGGTGGGTGTGGGGAGCAACTCGGACTAGACTGAGTTACTGGAATTAAGACTTATTCTATGCATCTGCTCTCCCACAATATGGCGCTGAGAAGGGAGAAACAGCTTCTACACAGCTGCCTCCAGTTCAACCAATAAACTGTAGGACCTGCTCCTGACTGGAGGAGAGCAGCGTGCTCGGCGTGTGGGTAGCAGAGTTGGGATTGGTGAAGAGGACTATAAAGGAGGAGAGAGACAACATGCACCAGGAACATCTAAGGGGAACATCTATCTGAAGGAACACCTGTGCAGCCCCCGAGAGAGCCAGCCAGCGGTGTGCCGCTCCCCCGCGGAAGTGGGGAAAGTGGCCAGGGGGAACCGCCCTTCCATGAAGGTGGAAGGGACGGTAGCCAACCCGGGAAGAACCAGCAGCAAACCCGGGGAGGGCCGAGCAGACGAAAGAACAGCGCAGGGTCCTGTGTCGTTCCTCCACGAAGAGGGGGAGCGACAGGCGGGATCTAGAGCAAAGCTGGGACTTGAAGCTAGGCACAGCAGTGTGGATGTGGGTATTCCACGCGGCAACTTAACTACTACAACAAATGCTCACCCCTAGTATTCATTTTATCTCCTCTACTGACTTATTATTTATGCTTTTAAATTTTTTCTGTAGTTACTCTAGGGTTTATAATAAATAATTTTACACGGATTTCACTTTCAAATAGTAATTACATTGTATCATGTGTAGAACAAGGACCTACAATGGTGTATTTTCAGTTTCTCTCTTCTACTCTCTGTTGTCATATTTTTTACTTTTTATGTGCCATAGTCATACAATACATTGCCACAACAAACATTATGGAAAAAAATGTTCCTCATCAGTCGAGGTGAGGTCAGAGTCATTGCATCTCAAAGTGTAATTTGACTTTTATAGATGACCTCTTGGGTGCTCTATTAGTTACCACAGATCATGTGGGGAGCAACTGAGACTAGACTAAATTACTGGAACTAGGACTAATTCTATGCATCTGATTTCCCACAATATGGCGCTGGGGAGGAGCAAACAACCTCTACGCAGCTGCCTCATCAGTTTGACTGATAAGCTGCAGGAGTTGATCCTGCTCCTGATTGGAGGAGAGCAGCGTGCTCAGCATGTGGGTAGCAGAGTTGGGATTGGTGGAAGAGGACTATAAAGGAGGAGAGAGACAACATGCACCAGGAACATCTGAGAAACATCTGAGCAGCCCCCGAGAGAGCCGGCCGGCGGTGTGCCGCTCCTCCGCTGAAGCGGGGAAAGCGGCAGGGGTGACGCCTCTTCGTGGAGGCAGGGTGGGGGGCAGCAGCCAACCCGGGACAGCATCGTTCCTCCGCGAGTGAGGGAACGGCAGCTAACCCGGGAAGAGCCAGGCAAAGAGAACAGTGCAGGGTCTAGTGTCCTTCCTCCGCAAATGGGGGAGCGACAGATCAGGGAGAACATATTAGATTTGTCCTTTTGGGCCTGGCTTATTTCACTAAGTATGATGTTTTCCAGTTTCATCCATTTTGTTGCAAACAACAGGATTTTTTAACTGCTGTGTAGATTTACCATGGTGTATATATCCCACAACTTCTTCATCTAGACCTCAGCTGATGGACATTTGGGTTGATCCAATAGATTGTAAATGGAACTGCAAGAAACACGGGGGTACAGGTAACTCTTCATATGCTTACTTCATTTCCCTTGGGTAAATTCCCAGGAGTAGGATGTCTGGGTCATACGGTAGGTCTATATTCAGACTTCTGAGGTTATCTCCATGCTGTCCTTCCACATGACTATACCAGTTTACAATCCCACCATCAGTGATTAGTGTACCTTTCCCCTACCACCATTTGTTGTTTGTTGATTTCTGTATGAAAGCCATTCTAACTGGGGTGAGCTGAAACCTCATTGTGGTTTTCATTTGTATTTCCCTGATGGCTGCTGATCCTGAGCATTTCTGCATGTGTCTGCTGGCCACTTGGATTTCTTCTTTTGAAAAATGCCTGTTTAAGGCCGGCGCCGCGGCTCACTAGGCTAATCCTCCACCTAGCGGCGCCGGCACACCAGGTTCTAGTCCTGGTCGGGGCGCTGCATTCTGTCCCGGTTGCCCCTCTTCCAGGCCAGCTCTCTGCTGTGGCCAGGGAGTGCAGTGGAGGATGGCCCAAGTGCTTGGGCCCTGCACCCCACGGGAGACCAGGAGAAGCACCTGGCTCCTGCCTTCGGATCAGCGTGGTGTACCGGCCGCAGCACGCCAGCCGTGGCGGCCATTGGAGGGTGAACCAATGGCAAAAAGGAAGACCTTTCTCTCTGTCTCTCTCTCTCTCACTATCCACTCTGCCTGTCCAAAAAAAAAAAAAAAAAAAAAAAAAAAAGCCTGTTTAAGTCCTTTGCCCATTTCCTAACTGGGTTGTTTGTATTGTTGCTGATTTTCTGAGCTCTTTATAGATTCTGGTTATTAACCTTTTATTAGTTAGTTTGCTAATAACTTCTCCCATTCTATTGGTTGCCTCTTCAATTAGCTAAGCTTTTCTTCTGCAGTACAGAAGCTTCTCAATTTGATATAATCCCATTTGTCAATTTTGGCTTTGATTGTCTGTACCTCTGGGGTTTTTCCTAAGAACTCTCTGCCTATGTCAGTGTCTTGCATGGTTTCTCCAATGTTCTCTAACAATTTGATATTATCAGGTCATAGATTTAGGTCTTTGAGCCAGTTTGAGTGGATTTTTGTGTAAGGTGTAGGGTAGGAGTCTTGCTTCATACTTCTGCACATGGAATCCAGTTTTCCCAGAACCATTTGTTCAAGAGACTATCCTTGCTCCATGAATTGATTTTAGCTCCTGTCAAAAGTAAGTTGGCTGCAGATGCGTGGGTTGATCTATGGCGTTTCTATTCTGTTCCATTGGTCTATCCATCTGTTTTTGTACCAGTACAACACTGTAACTGCCCTATACAATGTCTTGAAATTTGGTATTGGGATGCCTCCGGCTTTGTTTTTCTGTATAACGTTGCTTTAGCTATTCAAGGTCTCCTGTATTTACATATGAATTCCAGTGTAATTTTTTTTCTATATCTGAGAAGAATGTCCTTGGCATTTTGATTGGTATTGCACTGAATCTGCAAATTGCTTTTGGTAGTATGGACATTTTGATAACGAATTCTTCCAATCTATGAACATGGAGGATTTTTTTCATTATTTTTGTGTCTTCCTCTATTGCTTGCTTTAATGTTTTGTAATTCTCATAATAGAGATCTTTGATGTCCTTGGTTAAATGTATTCCAAGGTATTTGATTTTTTTTGTAGCTATTTTGAATGGGATTGATTTTTGAAGTTCTTTCTCAGCCATTGCATTGTCTGTGTATAAAGAGACAACTGATTTTTGTGTCCTGATTTTATATCATGGCACCTTACCAAACTCCTCAATGAGAGTTCAAATAGTCACTTAGCGGAATCTTTTGGATCCCCTATATATAGAATCATGTCATCTACAAACAGGGATAGTTTGACTTCCTTCTTCCCAATTTGTATCCCTTCGATTTCTTTTTCTTCCCTAATGTCTCTGGCTAAAACTTCCAGAACAATATTGAACAGCAATGCTGAGAGTGGGCATCTTTGGTTCTGAATCTCAGTGGGAACGCTTCCAACTTTTCCCCATTCAATAGGAGGCTGGCCATGGGTCTGTCATAAATTGCCTTGATTGCATTAAGGAATGTTCCTTCTATACTCAACTTGCTTAAAGTTTTCACCATGAAAGGGTGCTGTACTTTATCAAATGATTTCTTTACATCTATTGAGATAATCATATAGTTTTTAGTTCTTCAGTGTGTAAATGTGATGTATCACACTGATTGATTTGAGACTGTTGAACCATCCCTGCCTACCAGGGATAAATCCCACTTGGTACGAGTGAATGACATTTCTGATGTGTTATTGGATTCAATTGGCTAGTATTTTGTTAAGGATTTTTTCTTTTGAGACTTAAAAGTACTTATTAGAATCAAGGACCTCCAGTCAGAGTAGCATGGAGAGGGGGTTTCTAAGAAAGAAAACCCAAAGGGAACTTGTGGCAGTTGGCTTTAAGTACAATTTCGAAGGAGAAAAAAACTTGACAATCAGATTGGCATTCAATTACCAGGCAGAGACAAAAACCATCAAAAGACCCCATTTATAATTCTCCATCCTGTCTGGCCTGCTAAGGGCGGGATAGATAACTTGTTTTCAGAATAACTTGTGAGCTCTGGAGGAGCTCATGCTATTCTCATAGTAATTTGGAGATTCCAAAGGAAGGAGGGCAGCCTGTGTGTTCTTGCTAAAGATGATGTTTTGGGGAAGGAAGCCAATATTTTACACCCAAATTCCATTGGGATCCCCTGACTATCTGTTAACCCATCTGACTCCTCACATTCCCTCTTCCCGAAGATGGAACCCTAACATCTGTTAGTGGGAACTGGGCAATGATCACTCTGATTGCTTCATGCTGAAAAGGGGTGTCTTTGGGAAGAAAAGTCAAGACAGGGTTCCATCAAGAGGTGGCTTCTCCAGGGTTGTTGAGGACTTTTGTGTCTATGTTCATCATGGAAACTGGTCTGTAGTTTTCTTTGAGGAATGAAGGTGATGCTGGCTTCATAGAAAGAATTTGAGAGGATTCCCTCCCTTTCAGTTGTTTTGAATAGCCTGAGAAGAATTGGAGTTAGTTCTTCTTTAAATGCCTAGTAGAATTCAGCAGTGAAGCCATCCAGTCCTGGGCATGGTATGACTTCAGTTTTTTTTTTTAATTTGCTGAGACATGCTTTATGGCCTAGCATGTGATCTATCCTAGAGAAAGTTCCATGCACTGGTGAAAAGAATGTGTATTCTGGAACTGTAAGAGGAAAAGTTCTGTAGATATCCGTTAGATCCATTTGGTCTATAGTGTTGTTTCCTTGCTGATCTTCAGTCTGGCTGATCTGTCCATTGCTAAAATGGGGTATTAAAGTCCCCCATTACTATTGTATGGGAGTCTAAGTCTACCTTTAGATCGATTAACATTTATTACAAATAGCCAGGAGCCCTGTAATTAGGTACATATGTTTGTTAGTCACATCTTCCTGTTGAATTGATCCCTTAATCATTACATAGTGCCCTTCCTCATCTCTTTTAACAGTTTTTGTGTTAAATTCTATTTTGTCTGATATTAGGATGGCTACACCAGCTCCTTTTCGGTTTCTGTTAGCATGGAATATCTTTTTCCATCCTTTTACTTTCAGTCTGCGTAAATCTTTGTTGGTACAATGTGCTTCTTGTAGGTAGCATATAGATGGATTTAGTTTCGTTCAGCCAGTCTATATCTTTTAACTGGAGAGTTGAGGCCATGTACATTCAAGGTGACTATCGTTAAATAATGACTTGGCCCTACCATTTTCCCATAAATATTCCTATTGTTTACTTTGGATTTCCTTTGTACTTTTACTGGGAGATTTTCTGCTTTCACCTTCTTTCATAGTGATGACCATGTTTCTGTGTAGCACATCCTTAAGCATCTTTTGTAAGGCTGGACAAGTGGTAACAAATTCTTTCAATTTCTATTTGCTATGGAAAGTCTTTATTTTACTTTTGATTCATGAATGAGCACTTTGTAGGGTACAGTATTCTAGGTTGACAGTTTTTTTTCTCTTCAGACGTGGAATATATCTCGCCATTCTCTCCTAGCCTGCAGGGTTTCTGATGAGAAGTTCACTGTGATTCTAATTGGAGATTCTCTAAAAGTAATCTGAAGTTTCTCTCATGCACATCTTAGAATCTTTTGTGTTTTACTGTGGAGAGTCTGACTACAATGTGTCGTGGTGAAGATCTTTTCCAGTGATGTCTATTAGGAGTTCTATGTGTTTTCTGTAATTGGATGTTAGTTTCTTTCTCCAAATTAGAGAAGTTTTCTGTAATTGTTTCACTAAAAAGACCTTCTAATCCATTCTCTTTCCATGCCTTCAGGAACTTTCTAAGACCTGTAAGTTGGGTTGTTTTGATAGTATCCCATAAATCTCCAACAATGTTTTTTACTTTTCTTTTTTTTAGTCTGACTGGAAAGCGTCCAGAGATTTGTCTTCTAACTCAGATATTCTTTCTTTTGCCTCACCAGAGCTGTTGTTATAGTATTCCACTGCAATTTTTTTTTTTTTTACAGAGTTAGTGAGAGAGAGAGACAGAGACAAAGGTCTTCCTTCTGTTGGTTCACCCCCCAAATGGCTGTTACGGCAGGTGCGCTGTGCCAATCCAAAGCCAGGAGCCAGGTGCTTCCTCCTGGTCTCCCATGTGGGTGCAGGGCCCAATCACTTCGGCCATCCTCCACTGCCCTCCTGGGCCACAGCAGAGAGCTGGATTGGAAGAGGAGCAACCAGGACAGAATCCAGCATCCTGACTGGGACTAGAACCCGGGGTGTCAGTGCCACACGTGGAGGATTAGACTAGTGAGGCGCGGCGCCGGCCTTCCACTGCAATTTTTATTTGATCTATTAAATTCTTCATTTCCTTTTTTTTTGACAGACAGAGTGGACAGTGAAAGAGAGAGACAGAGAGAAAGGTCTTCCTTTTGCCCTTGGTTCACCCTCCAATGACCGCCGCGGCCGGCGCGCTGTGGCCGGCGCACCGTGCTGATCCGAAGGCAGGAGCCAGGTGCTTCTCCTGGTCTCCCATAGGGTGCAGGGCCCAAGCACTTGGGCCATCCTCCACTGCACTCCCTGGCCATAGCAGAGAGCTGGCCTGGAAGAGGGGCAACCGGGACAGAATCTGGCGCCCCGACCAGGACTAGAACCCAGTGTGCCGGTGCCGCTAGGTGGAGGATTAGCCTACTGAGCCACGGCGCCGGCCTAAATTCTTCATTTCTAATATTTTGATTTCTCTTTAAATCTCAATTTCATGGAAAAAATTTTCATTCATGTCATGTATGAATTTAATTCGTGGATTTGCTTCTGATTACTTCTAAGTAATCCTACAATCAATTTTTTGAATTCCGTTTCCAGCATTTCTTCAATTTCTTCATCTTGACATTCTAATACTGAAGTGTTGCTGTGTTGCTTTGCGGATATCACTTTTTCTTCCTTGTTTCTTGAATTGCTGTGTTTATTTCTTGGCATTTGAGAAGTTGGGGTTTTTTACCCCCTGTGATGACTTTTATCTTTGAAGTATGCTTCTGTGGCTTAGTGGAGTATCTGGCGTTTCAGTGAATACCCAGAGGCATGTGCTGGGTGTGGCCAGGGAGCTCTGTTCAGTGCTCAAGGGTGAGGTGAGTGTCCAAGGTGACACCCAAGTTGGGCATGTTAAATCTCTCATTCTTTTTTTTTAATCAAAGGGAGGTTTGATCAGCTCTGTTGGTATAGTCTCATGCTCACCTCCTCTCCTCCAAGGAGACCAATGTGTGGGTGCTAGCCCCAGTGGGTATACTAGTCATCTGCACTGCCACAAGAACCACACAAAAGAGCTGTGCAGCCCTTGGTGTGAGCACCAATTCCACAGCAATGACCCTCACTAGGGAATCAAGGAGCCCTGAGTGTGTGGAGCTGCCCACAGTGACTGCCCAAAGACCTAGCCACACCCTGCGCCCTCCTAAACAGCCACCGTGTTTTCACAGTCCTAGTACACAAGGCTTCCACAGTCATAAGCACCCAGCCTTCTGTCAATTTTCCTACCCAGACACAAGCTGGCATAGCTGTTATGTGTGTCCAAAATAGCACCCACACTCTCTCAGCTAGTTACAGTATGCTGGTGCCGGATGGTTGGGGAAGAGAGAAATGTGCCCCCTTTTTTTCCCCTCTAGGTTGGCAGGCAGACTGTCCTCCCACATGGCTCCAAGCAGGACTCATGCCAGGCTCTTTCTGCAGCTTTTCCCCAGTGGCTTGGGCTGCTGCAGTCTGGTCTCACTTCACTCTCCAAAGCTGGTGCTGAGGCTCTTGGCTGCTGGGGTCCTAAGGTGTGCACATCCACAACCTCCACATGGATCTGCAGTGTCTCTCTAATTTGCGTGTAGTTTCCTCTGCAGTTTTCTCCCTAACTCTTCCCTGAGATTGGACACTCTCCAATTTTTTTTTTTTTAAAGTATCTTCCCCTAGACTAGAGAAGTAAGCTCCCTCCCTATTCCACCACCTTGGAGTCCTCCAAGCAACATTTCTGTACTGCAGACAATATCTTTTAATTCAGATATTTAGAACATATTTACTATAAATATTGATAGAGCTGGATTGAATTCTATCACCATGCTATTTCTCTTCTATTTATTTCTATTCTAATTCCAGTCTTCATCACTTGTGAAGACTCAAGTTTTTCCTGATATTATTGTCTCTATGCCAAAATAGTTTGAATATTTTTTTAGAATAGATCTAATAGCAATAAATTCTCACAATTAAAAAAAATATTTATTTGAAAGGCAGAGCAGGACAGAGAGGGGGAAAGAGATTTCATTTCCTGATTCAGTCCCTGAATGCCTACAATAGGCCAGGCAAAGCCAGGAGCCCAGAACTCCATCAGGTCTTCCATGTGGGTAGTATGACCCCAAGTACTTGAGCCATCATCCGCTATCTATCAGGCACATGAGCCGGAAGCTGGATCAGAAGTGCAGAATGGCTGAAACTTAAACCTGGCACTCGAATATGAGATATGGATGTCCCAGGAGACAACACCATTACCTGTACCCCAACCATGTAATTTTTGTTGAAGAAAGTCTTTATTTCTCTATTTCTGAAAGGTATTTTGTTGTGTGTAAGTTGAGAGGTTTTTTTTTTATATTTTAGCACATTAAATGTTACTTCATTGTTTTCTAGTTCGTATAATTTCTGAAGAGAAATATTATGTTAATTATTACATTTTTCTGTATGTACATGTTTCTTTTCTTCAGCTGTGTTAAAGATTTTTCTCTTTGCCTTTTGCAAATATCACTACTGCCACCACCATATACAGATTGCTACAAAGCAATAGTTGCCGTAGTGATATTTACCCTATTTGGTATTTTTTTTCTTAATATAGTATGTTTGCTCTGTTTTCTCTCCTTTTTCTTTTTGGAATTCTAATTACAAATAAGTCACACCATTTGATAAACTCCCACAGCTCCTAGGTATTTTGTTTTGTTGTCACTCTTTTTTTTTTTTTTTGATTTATTTACTTATTTGAAAGGCAGATTATTAAAGAGAAGAGTGCTCTTCCATCCACTGGTTCACTCCCCAAATAGCTGTAACGGCCAGGACTGGGCCAGGCCAAAGGCAGGAGCCAGGAACTCCATCCGGGTCTCACAGATGGGTGACAGGGGCCCATGTATTTGGGCCACCCTCTGCTGGTTTCCCAGGCTCATTAGCAGGGAGCTGGATCACAAGTGGAGCAGCTGGGGTTTGAACCGACACTCCAATATGGGATGCCAGCACTGCAGGCAGCAACTTAATCTGCTACACCTCAACGCTGGACCCTGGAAATGAATTTGACCCTTACTTTTACAATGGTCACCTTCAACATATACAAACTTCATATTCTTCTGGAGGTACGGATTAGTTTGTCAAGGATCCTCCCACCCCTCCCTCATCCCTTCCCCGTGACTACTGCATTCTCTATTTCAAGCCATTTCCTTTGTGCTATGCTGCAGGCTGTGACCCTCAGTTACTCTGCCACGCTCATGGCACTGCTCTGCACCCAGCTGGACTTCCTGCTCCTTCACCAGTAGTTTAGATATTTTTCCTTTCATCAGAAAAAAGGGTTTCATCAGTGTCCTAAGAATAACAATGCTTCTTGTCACCTCCTCACAGATTTAAGGCCTTCGTTGTACAGAAAAGAAAGGAAGCAAAACTTGCTTCCTCTAATGCTAAGTGACTACTCTTCCTCTCTTTCTCAATTGCATATCACAAGGCAGACTTTTTCAAGACATTCCCAATTTCTTTCATGAACACTCAGTGAAAGAGCCTACAAGAAAACACAAGACTCACCTTACATTTCTACCCCCAGGCATCTCATATGGTTCTGCTGGTGCACACTTGTCCTCTAGTAATTCACTAACACCCTAGCTTGACCTCATCACCTGCTTCTTCCTGTGCCCTGCCCAAAGGCCAAATGTAGTCTCTCCCACACTATGTCTCTCTCCCTAGCATCTGGGCCTGCTGGATGCTCTGAAATCTCCCTACTACAATAGGTTCAAGGATAACTGAACCTGCCACATGCCCAAATTTTTTTCATTAGACAGTTGGGAGCAACACATTTTTCAACTTTCTGTATCTCTGAATGAAAAAGCACTTTTTGTTTTTTGATGCAGAGTATAAGACTTAAAAAGAAACTAAGATTCATAGGTCCTGGGACTGGGGCTGTGGCGAAGTGGGTAAGACTACTAGCTACAGTGTCAGCATCCCATATGAGTGCCAGCTTGAGTCCTGGACACTCCACTTCCAATCCAGTTCCTTGCTAATGCACCTGGGTAAAGCAGCGGAGGATGGCCCAAGTGCTTAGGTCTCTGTATCCAAGTGAGAGATCGGGAAGAAGCCCTCTGGCTCCTGGCTTCAGCCTGGCCCAGCTACAGCCTTTGCTGCCATTTGGGGAGTGAACCAGCAGATGGAAGACCTCTGTCTCTCTGTAACTCTGCCTTTCAAAAAAAAAAATAAATTTTAACAAAGAGACAGACAGACACAGGTCCTGCCTGTATTTCATACCATCTTAAAGAAATAATAATTTGCAGCTAAGTTTCCTCATTTCTATAATCACAATCTAATTTAGAATCAAATGAAACAATACATATTTGAAGATATTTTGAAATCTATAAGCATTATCTGTTGAAGTTATCTGTTGAAGTTGAAGCCATCCAATCACAGCCTATTGCCAGTCAGGCTCTTGTTGCCAGGCAGTTTCTGAAACCATCCAATCACAGCCTGCTGTCAGTCAGGCACTGTTGTCATGTGGTTTCTGGAGCCATCCAATCATGGCCTGTTGCCAGGCAGTTTCTGTTGTCAGCAGCCATATTGGCATGATCTTCTTACCTCAGTGGCCATCTACCACATGACAACAGAGCCTGACTGACAGCAGGCTGTGACTGGATGGCTTTGGAAACTGCCTGGCAACAGGCTGTGATTGGTTAGGGCATAGGCCGCCCCTTGACCGGATTGGCTGCCTTGGCTATATAAGCAGCTGTAGCAACTGAAATAAACGAGTCTGCGGGCTGCTTGCCTCAGGCCTGCTTTCACCCGACTCCCGGGGTCTGTGTGGTGACTCCGCGCCTCTTGTCCCCACCACGCTCCTCCTCTCAGGAACGAATCCTCTCAGAATGAATCAACCTCAACATCTATCCAAATACACAATTAATTTCTAAGCCTGAGAGCATGACTTTCATAAACGGCAAGTTTAGCAGCTGCATAGTAGGAACAGCTTCCAGGGTATCACTTCGTGGGCTAGTGGTTAAACAGCTGCCAAACTAAGAACAACTTTATAACTTGTATATATTCTAATTTTCTTCTACAAGAGTCTAAGAGAGATAAACATATTCTACTCTTCATGAACACAGATGTAGGATTCAAAAGCAAATGAGGCTACAACTGTATGACACTGTCAGAGATGGAAAGGTATATATGTATGCTTGCATTCTTTATAGAACGTTATTTGAGAAGGAATAAGCAAAGAAAATTATTTGGAGAGTAATTCATTCAAGTTTGTTTGTATGCATTCTTCCCTATTCTACAAGAGTTTATTTGATATGTAGAATTTTCTAGCAAATAAGTGTTTCACAGAGAAGCATGTAACAGATTAGTGATAAAGTATGTAAAGTATAATAAAGAAATAAGTCATGTTTAATTTATAAATTTGGGAATGAGCTCTTGCAGCCAAGATTATAGCATAGTAAAATTAAAATTAAGCATAACAGCCTCTCTACATTTAACTTTAATTTTAAATAACCATTAAGCAAATTCATTTCCTCTCTTCCCATACTCTGATTTTTGGGCATTTAAAATATACCTGTTTCTTCAAATGCCAAGTATGAATAATCATTAGGAAAAATTGTGGATTATGTTGAGGTATAGAAAACTTCAAAGGAACATATAGACCACATATATATTATGCTTTAAACAATGGGGGTGGGGACTGTGGCACAGCAGATTAAGTCTGCTTGGGATGCTGTCATCCCATATCAGAGTGTGGATTCAAGTTCCAGCTGTTGTTTCTGATCTAGCTTCCCAGTAATGCAACGAGGGAGGCAGTCACCGACAGCTCAAGTGCTCAGGCCCCTGCTACTCACATGGAAGACCCAGCTGGAGTTCCAGGTTCCTGACTTCAGCTTGGCCCAGCCCTGGCTGCTGTAGCATTTGAGGAGTGAACCAGCAGGTAGAAGATACACTTTCTCACTCTCTCACTTGCTCTGCTTTTCCAGTAGATGAAAATAAACATTTTTAGAAGAATTGAAGAAAGGTTCAAAACTTACCAGTGGAGGCATCATGCCCTTGCTTGAAGGGGGGATGACAACTCGAAGATCTGGTTTTCGACTGTTCATTCCAAGATTGCCACCACCTGGTGGAGGAGGAGACTTTGTAGGCATGACTTTGCCTAAACTATTCGCACCAGTAGTTCCAATCAAATTTGGAGAAGCTCTTGAGTTTACAAATCCATTACCTGAAAAAAAAAGAAGTATCATTCCTTAACATGAGAAGACTCACAGGAACCTGCATTGTGGCATAAAGGGTAAAGATGCTGCCTGTGACACTAGCATCCCATTTGGTGCTGGTTTGAGACCCAGCTGCTCTACTTCCAATCCAGCTCCCTGCTAATGCGTATGGGAAAGCAGTGGAAGATGGCCTAGCTACTTGGGCTCCTACATTCACATGGGAGACGCAGAAGCAGCTCCAGACTTCTGGCTTTGGCCTGGCCAAGCCCTGGCTGTTGTGGACATTTGGGGAGTGCACCAGCACATGCAAGATCTCTCTCTCTCTCTGTCTGTTCCTCTCTCTGTGTAACTCTGGCCTTTCCAAATGAATAAATAAATCTTTTTAGAAAGCTTTTATTTAATATAAATTTCATAGGTTCAGCTTTAGGAAAAAAATAAATCAATCTTTAGGGGAAAATAGCTTTTATCTACTGCAAAGGTAGACACACACCACACTGGCATAAACATACCAACATTAGACATGTATAGGATATAGGCAAAAGCAACACAACTAAGGGTAACCATGCAAAATTTATAAGAAAATACAAAGCACTGATCACAGGTGTGACAGCTTAATTAGGGAAGCATTTGAGGATCAACTACTGAGCAGTTTGAAAACAGAATGACACAAGAACAAAGTCAGGCACAATGGATAAACATGGAAAAAAAAAAAAAAAGAGTGCTAAGGCCCGAGTCAGGACAGGCAGGCAAATCAACCTGAAGAAACCAGAGCTCCAGGCCCCAACTGAAGGAAAGGGCAGCTCTATCTGTTCTGCTCTTTTCCCTTTACTACTCACAGACAGCAAAAACAAAACTTGAGAAATCACCAAGAATAAGTGCACACTAGGTGAGATGTACACAGACATCACGTTAAGGACTAACAAAAAGCTGTATGCTTAACACAGGCCTAAGATTATTCTTAATAATCTCACTCTGTGACGACTGTATTCTGAAAAGTGAAATGATTTGCTCCAAGAACTGAATGTATTAATGAAAACAATACGATGGGGGGGGGGGTGGTTACTGTTGTGGTACAGTGGGTTAAACTGCTACCTCCAAGGTCAGCATCCCATACTGGAGCACCAGTTTGAGTCCTGGCTGCTGTTTCTGCTCCAGATCCCTGCTAATGTGCCTGGGAGGGCAGTGGAGTACTGCCCCCAAGTGTTTGGGCCCCTGGTACCCACATGGGAGACCTAGATGAAGTTCTAGGTTCCTGGCTTTGGCCTAGCCCGACACTGAACCATTGCAGCCATTTGGGGAGTGAACCAGCAGATGGAAGATCTCTCTCTCTTTCTCTATCTCTCTCCCTCTCTCTGTCACTATTCCCTTTAAATAAAATAAATCATTTTTTAAAATGACATACTTATTTTTGAACAATGCAATACAAAAGCTTTTCAAGTAAAACAGGATGTACATCACTGTATTTTTTTCATTTTAATTCTATGTAAATCTCTTGAATGGAACAGAAATATGATTAAGCCTATTTACAATCTATGTCACACCTAGCAGTTTATAAAGCATTTTCAGTAACATTATTATATAATGAATAACGTCAACTAATAAATATACATATGAACTCTAAAGTAAAAAAAAATAGGACTAGGAAGAGATAAGAATATTTGTAAAGATAAGCTGCTGAAGAAAAGAGATGCTCCAATATATCTATTTGATTATAAAGTACCTAGAGTTTAAGAAAGAAAAGGTATTTAGGTGAGTTATTTATTGGAGAAACTAAAAATTAACGCTTTGGCAGTATGACACAATTAACTTTGCTGGATCCTGACCATTACACTTTCAAATACAATGAAGCACAGAGGAGCGAGGTCAGCCATGGCACTGAGGAGCTGTATCTCCCCAGGCTGTCACTCAGAACCTCAGGACTCCTTCCACATGTGGTTTTGTTCTCCCCTTTCTCTCAGGCTCCTCTTGCTTTCTCCAAAACTTTTACTAACTGACCTTCCAGTTTTCATTCATTTATTTAATTTTGCTGTGGGGGCTGGTGTATTTCAGTTACCCTTACAAAGCCATTTCCTGCCTACTGCTCCTATTACTGTGAAGGGGATGTGTGTGTGTATTAACTCTCACTGAATCTCCCTTCACAACACCAGAGGACAAGTTCCTGCATCCTGTCAAACTTCAGAAAGCAGTGCTGTGAGAAGCTCCCCCTCTTCCCTAGGCCACCTTCTGTGGAGGAAAGCTCATCCAGGAGCTGGGCAGAGGTCACTGCTCGGACATCAAGAGGTACCAACCAGGTATGCAATAACTGTATGCAGAAATAGGAAGATTTATCAGAAACTTCATATTGCATAGCAATATGAGGAAGAAAGATTTTTTTTAAAGACTTCAGTTATTTATTTGAGAGGTAGAGTTACAGTCAGACGGAGAGACAGAGAGGTCTTCAATCCATTGGTTCACTCCCTAAATAGCCGTAACGGCTGGAACGGAGCCGATCTGAAGCTAGGAGCTTCTTCCGGGTTTCCCACACAGGTGCAGGGGCCCAAGTGCTTGGGCCATCTTCTGGTTTCCCAGGCCACAGCAGAGAACTGGATCAGAAGAGGAGCAGCCAGGACTTGAACAGGCACCCATATGGGATGCTGGTACCGTAGGCGGTGGCTTTACCCACTACGCCACAGCACCAGCCCCTGGAAGATTTCTTTTTTTGATTTGCACTCAAATCTCAAGGGTAAAGCAGTATTTCCCCTGAAAAATAACCCATCATCAGGACGCATGAGTATTCTTTTTCCATGTGAAGTCTATGATACTTCTTAGCTACCATAGAAACCGTGAGCATCAAATTAAAAGAGTGAAAGTCGATCTAAAAGCACAATATTTCTTAGGGTAAGGTCAGTCTGCAGCAGATAATGATTACAGGATGATGTAACCATTTGGTAACTTGCCAAGAGGAAGCCAGAACCTCACATGCATGACTTGCTATTTTGCTACTGAATGTAGTAAGGTACTGTGCCATCCCTGCTTCCGGTACCATTTTTATGACACAGATGAAGGTACTGTTGAGACAGACTTTTGAGGCAGATGCTTTCAGAAAATAACTCATCCTGCTACAGCTTACACATTTAGGAATTAAAATATTTACTTTAAATGAATAAACCCAGTTTATTATGATTATTATTGTGTTTTCAGTTTTCATAGTAATTTAATACCCTAATACAAATGGGGTACAAATGCACACAAACTGTATATCAACGCCTCGAGAAACTTAACAAATTTATCTCAATTACAGTCCTACAGTCACAAGGGAAGTCATTCAGTTCTATCAGTCTAGATCCAATTTCAGAATATAAATCACATCAAACTGAAATAATGCAAGTACTCTCTGTCCTTAATAACACTCTTGTAGACAATGATGTCATTAATATTTTTACTATGAGTCCACTTCAGAAGTTCAAACTGACATGCAAACTTCAAAGGATTCTGAAAACCTCATCCAAGGGCAAGTGCCAAGAGCAGATTTTATCGTATGAAGGTACTTTTAAAAGTTTGTAGAAAATATTTATATGAAAAAATTATGCATGGACCTAGAAAAATTTTAATTCATTTGCATGAACTCTCTGAAGTATACTTTGATTTGACAAACTTTCATAAAATCTGAGAAATATTCTGCTGATAAGCAAAAGTATGTATTTTAAGTTTTTAAATTGTCATTTCTATAAAGAACTACTTGAAATTTCTGAAACTAAAAAATGCCATGCTTTTGAATAACTGATGAAATACTTAATTATTGAAAATTCCTGAATGACAGAATGGATTCTGCGCATTAGAATTCACAATCCAGGCCGGCGCCGTGGCTCAATAGGCTAATCCTCCACCTTGCGGCGCCGGCACACCGGGTTCTAGTCCTGGTTGGGGCGCCGGATTCTGTCCCGGTTGCCCCTCTTCCAGGCCAGCTCTCTGCTATGGCCAGGGAGTGCAGTGGAGGATGGCCCAGGTGCTTGGGCCCTGCACCCCATGGGAGACCAGGAAAAGCACCTGGATCCTGGCTCCTGCCATCGGATCAGTGCGGTGCGCCGGCTGCAGCAGGCGGCCATTGGAGGGTGAACCAACGGCAAAAGGAAGACCTTTCTCTCTCTGTCTCTCTCTCTCACTGTCCACTCTGCCTGTCAAAAAAAAAAAAAAAAAAAAAAAAAAAAAAAAAAAAAGAATTCACAATCCAAACAGATAAAACCCGTGGGATCCTGCTGCCGCTTCCTGAATAGTGTGTTCTCTCAGCCTCCCCAAGGCAGGCAGCACTCAAGAGGCAGCAGTGCTTCTCCTATTTCAGAGACTTCCTACCTGCTTGTAAACCATGAGTTGACACATGCACGGCTTCAATGTGAATGACTCTTAAAACTAGATTTCTGCTCTGTCTCCCCTAATCTTGAACCCATGTTCAACCACCAGGTGCCCACTTGCCCCTAGATACCTTCTGTCATCTGCACACAACCTGTTTTAAACGCATCCTACTGTCTTCCTCCACTAGCACCACCCCACCTGCACAGCGCCATCGAGCTTTGCTTGTACTTTCTTAGTGCCTTTCCACTTATCTGTCTCCTGTTTTAACTATGACTGCTATGCTTACAATGCAAATCCTTTTTTAACCTTCATTAAACTCTAAACAGTTCCAAGAGCTTCTTGAGCCTTTCCATTTCTAGTTCAATATATATTTTCCTTTTTCTTAACATGTTTTATAAAAGTGAAGTTGCTAAGATTTTACTTTATGATTTATAAAGTTAAAATAAGTTAAAAGGCATCCTCAAAGTAATCTGAACTACTGCATAAAATGAGTATTAAATGCAAACTTTCAGTAGAGAAATATATCTAGTAAATCATGGTCAAAAAAGCAGATTACCAGTATAAATGATCCATACAACTTACAACCTGTATAAAGCTGTAAGGTATGGCCGGCGCCACAGTTCACTTGGCTAATCCTCCACCTGCGGCGCCGGCACTTGGGGTTCAAGTCCTGGTCTGGGCGCAGGATTCTGTCCCAGTTGCTCCTCTTCCGGTCCAGCTCTCTGCTATGGCCCAGGAGTGCAGTGGAGGATGGCCCAAGTGCTTGGGCCCTGCACCTGCATGGGAGACCAGGAGGAAGCACCTGGCTCCTGGCTTCGGATCGGCGCAGTGTGCCGGCCGTAGCAGCCATTTGGGGGGTGAACCAACGGAAAAAAGGAAGACCTTTCTCTCTCTCTCACTGTCTAACTCTGCCTATCCACCCCCCCAAAAAAAAAACACAAAGCTGTAAGGTTTGATTTGCACAGATAATATCATAAAAGGAATGCAAAAAAATATCAAGTAACATGGAGAAAATAGAGAAATGTTTTAATTTACTGCAATGATAATGTTATACTTTAGGGGCATCATGTCAATACAGCATCACAGCAAGTGCAGGAACTGGAAGAGAGGGAAAAACATATTCCCATCATCCTGCTATAATTGGTTTGGATTTCATCCCTCCTTCAAACCTTTCATGTACGTATTTTTGGCAGAGTTTAAAATCACATCTAAAAAGGAATTCCAATTTTATTTACTGAATTTTCATACTGTTGAAATTGTTGATGTCTTCCTATTATTCATTACTATAAATAAAGTTGCAATCAACCTTATATATTCTAATTTACTTTTTAAAATAATTTTTATTTCCCAAAAAACGATTTGGAGGATGCAAAGTAGGTGACAATTACCAGACTTTGCCACATCACCTCATGAAACAAGTCACTATGTCTTTTTTTTTTTTTTCACTTCCCTTATCTTTTTTTTATTTGACAGGTAGAGTTATAGACAGTGAGAGACAGAGAGAAAGGTCTTCCTTACATTGGTTCACCCCTCAAATGGCTGCCACGGCCGGCGCGCTGCGCCGATCCAAAGCAAGGAGCCAGGTGCTTCCTCCTGGTCTCCCATGTGGGTGCAGGGCCCAAGCACCTGGGCCATCCTCCACTGCTATCTCAGGCCACAGCAGAGAGCTGGACTGAAAGAGGAGCAACCGGGACTAGAATCGGCACCCATATGAGATGCCGGCGCTGCAGGTGGAGGATTAGCCAAGTGAGCCACAGCTCCAGGTCCTCCAATTTACTTCTTTAGGAATTCCCAGAAAATGGGATTCTCAGAAAATGGAATTATTTATAAAAAAATTTTTATAAATACTGAAACATCTTGCCAAAACCTTTCCAGAAAGCCTGTTATTGAGCTCATTACGGCTTCATCAGCACTACATGTCATAAAAAGTGGTGCTAATTGTGAATTAATAAATAACTGATAATTTGTTTTGCTATTTTGATTTGAACTTCATTTTTACTACCAATGATGCATGTTCTTTTCAATCCTTAAAATACCAACAAGTCTGGTTTCTTTTTTAATTATATATTTAGACATAACTAAATATTCATCTATTTATTAAATATATCCCTGTTGTTTATATATTTTCTTATTTTTTCTCTTAAGAATGAAGACAGCTGGGTGGGTAGCCCAGATGTTAAGATCCTGGATGAAATGCCAGCAGTCCCATACCTGAATATCTGGTTTCACTGCCCTGTCCAGCTCCTGACTCCAGCTTCCTGGCAATGTGCTGCAGTGAGTAGTTGGGTCCCTGCCACCTACATGGGAGACCTAAACTGAGTTCTTGGCTCTTGGCTTTAATCTGGCCCAGGTCTGGCCATTGTGGGCATTTAGGGAGTGAACCAGGTGAAGGATTACTAATCTCTTTCATCATTTTGTTTTTCTATGAGGAAAACTGATTATCTCACATTAAGACAACTGGGGGCAGATGGTTGCTTCAGTCGCCCAACACTGAGGACCCAGAGTCTTTCCAGACTTCCTTTTTGTCATCCGTGGCTTGCTGGTCTGAACTGGCTTGTTTCCTGATCTCCACGACAGGTACTGCCACATGTAGACAACAATGTCTATAAACACTCAAAAAGGATGTTGAGTGCTGAGTCTTTCTGTGAGTATGAGTTGTCCACAATGGTTCTCTCTCAAGATACTGGAATTACTAGTATAAATAATAATACAATGCAAATTACATTCTCTTATAATTTTAACTGTCTTCATATCTGTGGCTGTAGTTTTCTTATTATATTTAGTGTACTGTATAAATTTTTAAACTTTCTTATTGCTAATAATGCATGTACAGAAAATGCACGAAACAAAAACATGTAAGTCAAGGATTTGTCATAAAATGATCCATATTACTACCAGTCAGATCAAGAAAAAACTATTCCCAGAATGCCAGGAATCTCCATAATTAGGCCCCAAAACACGACCAGAGTCCCACCTGAGCAGTAGCATGACTTCTACATTAACTTCTTGGTTTTCTTTATAGTTTTGTACTCTATCTACATAAGCATCCTCAACTCCATTGTTTTATTTGCCTGCTTTCCAGACTTTATGTAGAGACAACCATTCAGTATTTGCATCCATGTTAATTAGGCAGTTTCTTTATTGTCATTGCTGGATAGTACTCTTTGACATGAACGTAGCATTATTTACTTATCCATTCTCTTGTTGATGGAAATGTTGGTTGTAACAAATAATGTTGTGTACATTCTTTAACATATTTCTTTGTACTCAAGGTGCATACTTGTATTTTTCTACAGCAAATGATTCAAAATACTGGCCCACTGAACATGTACACCTGCAACATCAGTAGATAATGCCAAAATGGTTGCAACAATTCATATTCCTATCATCAGTGTAGAAGATTTTTTTCCATGGCTTTCTCAATACTTTGATATTATCGATTTCATTTTTTAAAAAGGTTTATTTTATTTATTTGAAACAGTTACAGAGAGAGGTGGAGACAGAGAGAAGTCTTCCATCTGCTGGTTCACTCCCCAAATGGCTGCAATGGCTAGAGCTTAGCTGATCTGAAGTCATGAGCCAGGAGCTTCTTCCGGGTCTCCCACATGGACGCGGGGGCCCAATGACTTGGACCATCTTCTACTGCTTTTATAGGCCATAACAGAAAGCTGGATTGGAAGAGCATCAGCCAGGACTAGAACTGGCGCCCATATGTGATGCCGGCACTTCAGGCCAGGGCTTTAACCTCCTGCACCATAGCATTAGCCCCTATCTATTTCATTTTAGCCATTCTTACAGTTGTACAGTAACTCTGTGTGGTTTTAATTTTGCATTTACTTAAAGGTTTATTTTTTATTTATTTGAAAGCCAGTAAGAGAGAGAGTGGGATAGACAAGAGAGATCAATTCTCCATCCACTGGTTCACTCCCCAAATGTACCCAATGACTAGAGCCAGGCCAAGCTGAAGCCAGAAGCCAGGAGCTTTTTCCAGGTCTTCCATGTAGGTGCAGGGGCCCAAGCACTTGGGCCATCTTCCATGGCTTTCCCAGGTGCATTAGCAGGGAGCTGGATGGGAAGTAGAGCAGAGCAGCCGGGTCAGGAACCTGTGCCCTTATGGGATGCTGGCATCACAGGTAGCACTGAACATACTATGCCATAATGCCAGCCCCTAATTTTGCATTTAAAAGACTGAAAATAAGCATCTTCTCAAATTTATTAGACAGGTAGATATCTTCTTCTTGAAGTGCCTTTGTGAGTGTGTTCTTACGCCTATTTTAAAAATTGGGGTTTCCTGGCCAGCGCCACGGCTCAATAGTCTAATAATCCTCCACCTAGTGAAGCCGGTACACCGGGTTCTAGTCCTGGTCGGGGCGCCGCATTCTGTCCCTCTTCCAGGCCAGCTCTCTGCTGTGGCCTGGGAAGGCAGTGGAAGATGGCCCAAGTACTTGGGCTCTGCACCCCATGGGAGACTAGGAGGAAGCACCTGGCTCCTGCCTTCGGATCAGTGCGGTGCGCCAGCCGCAGCACGCCAGCCGTGGCGGCCATTGGAGGGTGAACCAACAGCAAATAGGAAGACCTTTCTCTCTGTTTCTCTCTCTCACTGTCCACGCTGCCTGTCAAAAAAAAAAAAAAAAAAAAAATTGGGGTTTTCTTTTTCTTGTTGGTCAGTAGGTATTCTTCATTGAAAAGCCCTCTAGGGTGTTTCAAAAAGCAACTATTTATGATGCTTTTAATGAATGAAATTTTATAATTTTAACACAGGCAAATTAATCAATCTTTATTTTACTTTACTTTATTTCTTATTTAATATTTTTTTATCCTGAGTTTATTCAATGCTTTTCCTAACAATATCAGTAAAAACTGATACGGTTTAAAGATAAATTGAAACTCTCTAGAACTGGCCTACCAGAACCTTCTAAACCAAGACTAATATACTAAGTTATTATGCATATTATATATAAAATCTTAAGACAATTAGAAGTAGAAATCCATGTTTATACGACAAATAAGCATTCTTTTCCATTACACAAAGAACACAGGCAAAACTGATATACATGTTGAATCATAAAAAAAGTAACAGGACATTTCTGGTAATTTAATCCCAGCAAGGTAATTAGTAATAAAACAATTCAGCTAGAAAACAGTATCTTAAAGAAAACTGGATATTTGGAATTAAGAAATACACTGCTGGGGCCAGTGTGCAGCCCAGAGGTTAGGCTGCTGCCCACGGCACTGGCATTCCACATTGGAGTGCCGGTTCCAGTCCCAACTGCCCAGCTTCTGATGCAATTCCCTGCTACTGTGCCTGAGAAGGCAACAGACAATGGCCCAAGTACTTAGGTCCCTGACACCCATGAGGGAGACCCAGATGGAACTCTAGGCTCTTAGCTTTGGCCTGGCCTCCACCATGATGGCTATGTAGGCAATGAACCAGCACATGGAAAATCGTCTCTCCTCTTCTCTCACTCTGCCTTTCAAATAAACACAACAAATCTTTAAAAAAAGAAATACACTTCCAAAACACTTCTAAGTCAAATAAATTATAATAGAAATTAGAAAACACTTTGAATTGAATGTTGATGGAAATATATTTAATTGCATTAGATTTTATAAGGAATCATTTTTAACTCTATATTTTTCTACTTCAGTAATTTCTGCTTTTATCCTTGCACTTTGTTTGTACTTACTTTAGGTTTAACTTGCTGTTTGTTTATAATTTCCTGAGATACAGGCTTAGCTCAGTTTTTCTTAGCCTTCTGCTCTTAACAGTTTACAATTTCTCATAGTACAGCATTATCTATATATTATGTGGATTTGGCAGAGCTTCCTTGAACCTGTGGCTTGTTTTCTGTGAGGTCTGCAAAACCATAATTATGTCTTCAAATGTTGCTTCCACTCAGTTCTCTCTGTCTTGGCCTCTTGTGACTCCAATCTAATTTTAGACCCTCTAACCGTATACTCTATGTTTCACCCTTCTTTCTAATTTTCCATCCTTTTGTGTCTCCAAAATCTTGGATTATTTTCTTATCTTTTAGTTTATGAATTCTCTTATTTTCACTGTCTAATATGTTACTAAATCCATGTTAAGTTCTTAATGTTACATTTTTTTGTCTAAAATTTCCATTTTTAGAGTTTCTGGTTGACTGTCAAAATTCTCAATACTTTCTTTATCTCCTTGAACACGGTAAACCATGTTATGTTACAACTAAAGTCTGTGCCTTCAAATTCTGGATCTCCTGGGAAATTGCTTCTATCATGCACTTCTACTGCAGGTCTTCATTTACGTTTTAGGCTTCTGAGTGTACCTAGCTAGTTTCGTTGTGCCAAGCAGAAATAGTAAGTCCCGAGATGGTGTTTAATTCTTACTCTGCTAGAGATGATTTGCCTTCCCAGTCCTCCTGGGGCCCCAACTAACAGAACCCCACAAGCTAATGTCAAGAAATGGGATGATGTAATTATCAGAAGTGGCAACTAAGAGGAACGATTTCCCTCTGATTCATTTAGAGCCCAGCCTTTTGTGGTCTCAGTTCAATGTGAGAGAAGTATATCTGGCCCTCCCAATTCCTGGTGGGCCCTGAACTTGTAATTTCATTGGAGTTAAGGGACCATATGGGAAAATATACATAAAATGATATGTGGACAGGCAAAAACTAAAATAGTTAAAAGAAAATAAACTTTAGAAAATTAGATAAAAGAGTAGCAGCTCTAATCTATAATTAATAAAACCTCTATGTATTTTCCAGTTAACTGTTAAATAAGATACAATGATAGATTTTATCTGTTGATTTCTTTTAAAACAGCATGAATAGTGACAGGTATGAATTAGGCATTTAGTCCTACTTTATGTCTCTATGAATTTCATAACTTATTTCATTCACTGATGTCTTATTGTTCATTGACTTCATCATTTATGATTAAGTCAATCAATCATCTCCATAGCCTTTTTTTTTTTTTTAAAGATTTATTTACTTGAGAGGCAGAGTTACAGGCAGAGCGAGGGAGACACAGAAAGGCCTTCCATCTGCTGGTTCACTCCCCAAATGGCTACAAAAGCCTTAGCTGGGCTGATCTGAAGCCAGGAGCTTCTTCTGGATTTTCCATGTGGGTACAGGGGCCCAAGCACTTGGGCCATCCTGTTGCTTTCCCAGGTACATTAGCAGGGAGCTGGATCGGAAGTGGAGCAGCCGGGATGTGAACTGGCAACCTCATGGGATACCAGCACCCATAGTAGGTATAGTAGGTTAAGGCAGATGCTTAACCTACTATGCCACAGCACTGGCCTCCATAGTTTTCTTTTCTTTCTTTTTTTTTTTTTTAATTAGACAGGCAGAGTTAGACAGTGAGAGAGAGACAGAGAAAAAGGTCTTACATCTGTTGGTTCCTTCCCCAAATGGCCGCGACAGCCGGCACTGCGCCGATCCGAAGCCAGGAGCCAAGTGCCTCCTCTTAGTCTCCCATGTGGGTGCAGGGCCCAAGCACCTGGGCCATCCTCCACTTGCCTTCCCAGGCCACAGCAGAGAGCTGGACCGGAAGAGGAGCAACTGGGACAGAACCAGCGCCCAGATGGGATGCTGGCGCTGCAGGAGGAGGATTAACCAAGTGAGCCGCGGCGCCGGCCCCTCCATAGTTTTCTTAAGGCAGAAGCTCCTGGTATTTTTGTGGAATTAATGAGTAGAATATATGGTTGGGAATTCTTCCCTATAAGTGATCTGTTTCCAGATATCTCTAAGGAACATGCTATATCTGAGCAAGGCAGGAATTCTTGCCCTTGTTTTCATATAACTATGATGGTAATTAATGATGATCACATACTACAGAGGCCAAGATGACTTACAGTGATGAAAACCAAAAAGGCTACAGTTCACTTTCATAACTTCGTTGACATCTATGCCATGCTTTTGTAATGTTAACATCACAATCTATGTTTACTGGTACTTCAGGACTGGGAAGACATGTGTTTAAACTGAGACATGTGTTTAAACTGCTACATCTTGAGAAGTTCCTAAGAGCAACAACCTATTTGTCTGCAACTGTGACAAAGCCTGAGTGTTTTAAATATATTACCACCAAAGCTGAAACTTAAGACAAATCTCTCAATTCTGTTTGTATCTCTAGATATAGCAGTTTGCTAATAGTCTAACTTTGGTGAGGACAGGAAACACAGAAAGTTTCTCCTTAAGAAAATGTCTTGATGTTAATGTTGCATTAAGGCAATTTAGTCTACAGAGAAGAATAATGTGTGGTATGGAGGTGGTAACATTTATTGAATGAATGAGTAACTGAACTTGAGGTCAAAGTATAAGCAAATAGGAGCGCTGTGGAAAAAACGTTAGCTATTAAAGTAATCCTCTGAAGGAAATCTGGTAAAAGCCCTTGTTTCAGAGAAAACATTTTTTTTATCTCAGGTATCATAGGTGCCTACAAAGTGAAAGAAAAGTCACTTACCCACTGGGCTGCCTCCAGCTCCATTCGGCATTGTGAGGTCTGTAGTGCTCAACATCCCACCTAACAGTGTCACAGAGAGGAGGACAGGACAGAGAAAGGATATGAATTAGCTCTTATTCTCTGATTATGAAGTAAACAGAGGTAACGGTCAGTCCTTTCCGCAGAAACCACAAAAATCAAACTGGGGGCTGGTACGGTGGCAAAGCACATAAAGCCACCGCCACCGGAGACAATGGCACCCCCGTAAGCTCCAGTTCCAGTCCTGGCTGCCACACTGCCAATCCAGCTCTCTGCTAATGGTATGGGAAAAGCACCAGGGGATGGCCCAAGTACTTGAGCCCTAGCCAGCCTCGTGGGAGACTGGGATAAAGATCCTGGCTCCTGGCTTTGTCCTGGCCCATCCCCAGATATTGTGGCCATCTCGGGCATGAACCACCGGACTGAGGATCTCTGGCTCTCCCTCTTTCAAATAAATAAATCTTAAAAAAAAAATCAGACTGAGGTTGGCATTAAAATGTATTTAATGATAAAAATGGAGACAGCATGCATGCAGTACCATTAAATCCTGGACTAGAGGCTGGTGCTGTAGGTTAAGCCTCTGCCTGTTGCACTGGCTTCCCATATGAGCGCCGGTTTGAGTCCCAGCCGCTCTATTTTCGATCCAGCTTCCTGTTAATGGCCTGGGAAAGCAGTGAAAGATGGCCCAAGTGCTTTGGCTCCTGCATTCAGGTGGGAGACCCAAAAGAAGCTCTTGGCTCCTGGCTTCTGACTGATTCAGCTCTGGCCACTGCAGCCATCTGTGGAGTGAATCAGTGGATGGAAGACCTCTCTTTCTGTCTCTCCCTCTGTCTGTAACTCTGTCTCTCAAATAAACAAATTAATCTTAAAAAAAAAAATCTTGGACTCGAGGGAAAGGAGACATTACATTACACTGACTAAAGCCATAAATGCACTGCCAAATGTTTGCTGAATTAATTAATTCAGGAAAGAAAAAATGGAAAAGAAAAACAACAACATAGTTTAACTCTAAGCAGGTAAGTCTATCTCTGTCCTAACATAAATGGCCCACACTCAACTTTTTCTTTGTTTATAACATTCTAATTAAATTTTCTCCTTGTCAAAGTGTGGCTTTCTTATGACAAGGAGAGCTTATGAATAATAGGTTCTCCACATTGTCCACCTTGGCTGACACTATGCCAGATGTACAAATTTAAAAAAAAATCTTAAAATGCAGTTAGTCACACAGCAGTGACTCTTATTCATCAAAGCAACAAAATTAAGACTAGCAGAATAAGAAATTGCTAAATTAGCAATTAGTTTCTCACCCTTTTTGTTGAGGAATCAGCAAACAAACATCACTACACACCTGCATTACCAGTACTTGGCGGTCTCTGAGGAGCTCCAGGGGACACATTTCTATGTAACGTAGCTTGAGGTGGAGAGAGCATGCTCGAATCTGCTAAAGTTGAGCTGGCTGCCAAAGATGGGGACACAAGTGAATTCCCTGGGTTACTGTAGGGCAAAGCACTAGGGCTGGTCACGGGGACTGTGACAGACATTGAGAAGTTCTGAGGTGGCAAACCAGGCTGTAAACAAAAAACAAAAAGGAGAAAACTGTTAGCTTCCTTTTCACCTACATTAAGTAACTTATAAACTTTTAATTTCACAAGGTAAAATTAAAAGTACAGTACAGGGTAAGTTGTTACTATATCAATCTTCAAGTTCAAGCTGTGTTTCTTTAAAATTATATTTGAACATGAATATGTTTGATACTGAAACTCTGAATTTCAAATTTTTATAAATACATATACACTACAAAATGTATCATTGTTATCAAGTAAGCATAAATTAGCACTTCAATATAAACAAGTTTAGTAACATTATATTTCTACAGGGAAATCAAAAACATAATAAAAGAGAAAAAGAATACACATTTACTATTAGCTTAATAAGTCAAATTTGGGGCATTATAAATAAGTCTCCAGTTTGATTTAACTGAGGATATTCTTAATGGACAAAGCTAAAGGAAAACAAATACACTAAGTATACAATCACAGTGTAATGAAACTGCAAAGAAAATCTATACAACAAAATTAACTGCCTACAAGCTAATAATGAATTTTTAGTAACTTCCTTAAATTTTATAGAGTAAATTAAATTATTAAATGTTATCTTCCTTCCCTCCAAAATATCCCATACCCGCTTTTAAAGGAATACTTTGTTTTCCTCTTGCATTTACTACACAGACCATTTACAATATAGTTTTAACAATGATAACTAACAGTCCTCTTTATCATTTAAAGTGGAAGAACAAAAACCTTCCTGCCCTCATTTTAAAACAGTGATTTCCAAAATAAGGTAACACTGCTAATTCAAAGTTAGAAAGATATAGTTTATGCATTCTATTTAACAGTTTATTTCAGGTAGAAAAATCATGATGAGTCATCAACAAACATAAAATAATGGATATAGGATCTTTTTTTTCTAAAAGTAGAACAATTTATTTGCATAATATTTTTCAGCTTGACATTAACTGCAACATCAACAACATCCCAGTGAAGACACAGAAAGGATTGATTCTGTTTGATGCTCTTTTGTTTTTAAGAACAATAATGGTAGCAGTCCAAAAGGACCTCCTCAAAGCTATTTTCTGTGAACCGCTTCATCTTATAATATAGAACTGTTTTGAAGAAATGATCTATGACACATACTTTAGGGTACAGTTTTAAGGGAATTAGCTTTGATATTAAAGTAATTTGTTCCATGAAGGCTACATTAACATATACAAAATAAGGAAATTAAATCCAGAATTTCAGTCTTAAATAACTTTTGCAAAATGGAACTTCCAATGAGAATTCTCAAGTTCACAAGTATGAGCTCAGCGAGGAAATTTTTCACTATATTTAAATGTCTGGTTAAAGTAACTGTTTAGCAACCAGTTTAACAACATTGCTTCTCTAATTTAAGATTAAGCTCTTTCTCAGTACCTGTAGCATAAGCAAAGCATATGAATTTGAAGGTACCACTACCAAATGATTCCGGAAAATTTACAAAGAGACAAACAGAAGTAAACTTAAATTACTACTATTACAGCAACCATATACAATAATTAAAATAATTTAGAAAACACCATATTCTGTAACAAATCCAATTACTTCACAATTTACATTCTGAAGATCTATTTGAACACATATAATAACCTTTTTTAAGTTACGAGAGAGAGTTTCGTGGAAGTCTCATATATTCTGTACAAAAAATCATGGAATTTTAGAGCTGGAAGGGACCTTAAAAACTGCATGAACCAAATCCTCATTTTACAGAGAAAGACAAAAAGAATTCATGATGTATGCAAAGTGCATGGAGTAATAAGAAGCAGAACCTGGACTAAGATGTTTTCTCTTCACTTCTACGTTGAAGATAATGAATATGCACAATTATAAGATTTCAGCAGTTTTATTTTAAAATTCTATAAAAGAAAAAATACTTTTCCATTCTACTTATGGTCATCATCCATTCTAAAAATAAATGTGTAGCTAATTTCTTCATGCACAGATAAAAGCACAAACCATACTCTTAGTACTCACTGCGATTTTATGATTCCGCATCATATTATCAAATTCCTCATTAATTTTTTTATATTTTTCTTCTGTATGTGGAGTTAGCACATATGAAGTATCAGGGTCTGGGCTGTCGCACCCTCTGTGTTCCTTCTTGTTCAGAGCCTAAATAATGAAGTTAACAAAAAGGATCAACAAATAAAAAGTAGAGGTAAAGTAGAAGTACTTACAGGGCCACGTTTGAAAATAAAATCACTATCTTCATTTAGTTTGCTGAATCTGTCCTCCGAGAGTGGACTGTGCTCAAAGTAATCGTCAGCATCAGGGCTCTCACAACCATTAAGGCCTTTCTTTCTTAAAGTCTGAAATACAATTGGAAAATTCACATACAAATAATACTAACTTGCCATGAGTGTTTTTTGTAAAATTTATTAAGAGAGCACAGACTGAATGAACTGAATTAAACAAGAGCCACTGAAAGTTTTTAAATCATCACAAATGTACTGACTCTTCAAATAACATGTTAGATATAAGCAAGATTTAACATTTGAGTAACTTTATATATTGACATTACTTTCTGCCTGTGAGAATTTATCCTACTCACCAGAAATTAGAATAAAAATCCCAATATTTTCATTCCTCAATTGTTCTTGAATATAATCACTTTCCTACATAATTTTGAAATACAAAAGCTCAAATTTAGTATTTTTTACATATGTCAGTAATGACTCCTATGAGGAATGAACATATTGATAATAAGTTTTTCAGATGAATTACCTCCTTCTTTGCTAACTCTTTCTACAGAGCCCCTTCTTGGTTTGCTTTATTCAACTGAATCGAATTTCTAGAGAATTTTGTTGAGTATCATTAAAATATCTCCTGGACCATGTTGATCTTCCCCACCTTACTTCAGAGTAAAAAATATAGGGAACAGTTAGTTTACTGACATTTAATATTTTAACTTAAAGTCATCACAAAATAGTTTGTCTAATAGTATTCAAAAGAATTAAAAATCAAGGGCTCAAAGATTTATGTAACACTCATAAACCTTCAAAATGTCTAAAATTTTTTTTATTCTTAATGAATGTTACTTTAAGTAAGAGTTAGTGAAATGCACAACATAACCAGCTTTGAGATTTGTTTATTAGAAGTTCCTAGTTTCCAAGTCAGTCTACCTAACAAAGGAAGCAAAATTTGATTTAAAAACTGGTCCTAAGATAATCAATAAATGATTACTTGAATTAGATTTAATGTATGCTTTTCATTATTTCATAATATAAAACATGATTTGCAATGACTGTAGATATTTATTTTACCCCTTTTTTCTCACAGAGAAAGTAGGACGTGAACAATATGTTAAGATTTGAAAATTTTTTCATAGTAACTCTAAAGTCACATTATTTTTAAAATTTAATTTTTTTATTTTGCATGCTTAAGGAATCATAAACATTCATTAATCTAAGTGCATCAGATTCTCAAATCACTTGGCATGTACTAGGAAGTGCATACAAAATGCTTGAAGCTCCCACGATGACACAAACACTAAACCTGAGCATACAGCAAACATTACGCCTGTTTCCCCACACCTACCCCCCGCACTAAGCTAATCTGGTGGGCATTTATGTGTTCATAGCCATAAAAGGTTCCATTATTCAGAACATTACAGGATAGACATTTACCCTCCCCTATCCAAGGTAGCAAGTTCTACTTGCCAAATCTCTGCAAGTTGCTATCAGCAGTGAAAATGTTAACACTCAGAATACTGGAACACAGTGCACTCTTAGAACCTACACAGCCCTGGAACAACAATTTAATAGGTACCTACACACAAATCTTACAATAAAGCTGTAGATTTATTCTAGCCCTAAATCTCTGGGTACTTCCCCCTAATTTTTATGCATCTTAAAGGCTAGTTAACTGCTCTTGGAATACTGAAATGCTTATCGCTAAACTTTCCGTGAATAGCAGTCACCAAGGATGTATCTTTTTGTTTTTTAATCTACAGAGGAAATAGAATATAGTTTTTGTTCAATAATTCTATGAAACTTTTACTATACAAGAGTAAGGTTAGGGGCCGGCACTATGGTGTAGTGGGTAAAGCCACTGCCTGCAGTGTCAGCATCCTATATGGGCTCCGGTTCGAGTCCCAGCCACTCCACTTCTGATCCAGCTCACTGCTATGGCCTATGAAAGCAGTGGAGGATGGCCTGAGTCCTTGGCCCCTGCACCAGCGTGGGAGACCTGGAAGAAGCTCCTGACTCTTGGCTTCAGATAGGTGCAGCTCCAGCAGTTGTGGCCATCTAGGGAGTGAACCATCAGATGGAAAACCTTTCTCCTTCTCTCTCTACCTCTGCCTCTCTGACTTTCAAATAAATAAATAAATCTTTAAAAAAAAAGAGAGAGAGAGAGAGAGAGAGAGAGAGAGAGAGAGAGAGTAAGGTTACCCCTGGTTGGACTATGAGAAAGGAGAGTATTCTGCTATCTCCAGTCCTGCAAACCTTCACTTCAGACACAGCTCCTGTCACTGGGAGGGACCTAAGAGGCTGTATCAGCCTGCAGATAACCGCTAATGTGCCTCTATTTGACAGCCAACTTTTGTCTCCTTATCACCAAAACATGAAGAGTTGTTACAGGAACCCAACTACCATAAAAGACTTTTTCTGTCCTCTTTATCATTACCAAATAGCAGAACAGTGAAAGTTTCTCTTATGTCACTGGTACTAGAAAGTGGAATGCTGCAAACCATTAACAAAGCCGGGTGGGGCACACAAGAAACAGGCAGCTTCAGTTTTCTCACATGCTTCAAGTCAGCCATAATAAAAACACCTGCTCAATGAAGAACACAGTCTGAAAAGGTCACCACTATGAGGAATCTGCTTGTAAGTGGAAAAAAAAAATGCACCAGGATTACTAGTTTCCCACACTCTCTGGCGACTGCTGATTATCATCGTACTCCATTCTAAAGTAAACAGAACTTCTTTATTTCTTGTAATGTGACAAACACTTTATTTCTTGTACAAGAAACACTTTATTTCTTGTAATGTGACAAACACTTTTTCAGTACTGTTCTGGCAAGCATAAAGAGAAACTCAATTCTGGCAAGACAATTTCAAATTTCAGTGATGCGTCCCTTTTAGTTGATTTCTGCGCTAACCAGCTGTAATATTTTTGCAGGTTCCCTTAGTAATTAATGAGCTAAAGCCTTTGACTCACATTTTACATGTGTCTGAGAATCATGATTTTATAGTTTTTGAAAATTATCTGTTATCAGTTATAAGTTGTGAAACTGTCCCTGACTTATTATAGACAGCAGATCTA
Organism: Oryctolagus cuniculus; assembly: GCF_051225735.1. Classification (NCBI taxonomy): domain Eukaryota; kingdom Metazoa; phylum Chordata; class Mammalia; order Lagomorpha; family Leporidae; genus Oryctolagus; species Oryctolagus cuniculus. The sequence goes on along the minus strand of NC_142878.1, from coordinate 9,381,640 downwards.
TACTTAGGGGAAAAAAAAAAAAGATTTCCAGGAACCCCTGACAAGACTCAGTATTGAGGTAAGTATTGGTTTTTAAAAGAAAAATGTGTTTAAAAAATTTAAAGCTTTTGAAAATGATCATCTAATTATCTGTATTCACTCATGGTGACATCAGGCATTTTAAAAATGGCAGAAAAGTTGTGACCTTTCCGTACTCATATGCAAGAAATTAGATTAAGGCTTAATTCCAACAATTCAGGAATTAAATGTTATTAACATCACAGCATTCAGAGTGTTAACTGTAAAACAACAAACCCTACAATTTCCTGAAGCTGGATTCCCTTCTATCTGAAGCTACTGATCTGAAGTGGAACTGACCGGGGCTGGGGGGGGAGGGGGGGAGGAATGTTCTATCTGTTAACATTCTGAGAGAAGAGGCATCCCTAGATCACATCCACACTCTTTCCGAGCTGGAAATGCCCAAATTAAACTCAAAACTAAGACAGAATTTTGGTTTTGGGCATTAATTAAACCACTTTCACCTAAATGAAGAGGAGCTTAAAACCTCCTATATATCAATCCAAAACACATTAGGAAGGCTATTTTTTTTAAATTACTTTATATTTTTTATTTTTAATTGACACATAACTGAATATAATAATGAGGTGCAATGTGATACTTCAATACATGTACAAGTACACTCTTGAGTTTCAAATTTCCATATCAATTTAAGCAAAAAGCAAAACACTAGGATTTAGTGGGTATCCTGACCAGAACCTCCATTTATTTTATATACACCTTTGTTTCCTGACAACTTAACAGAGGTGGACATCAGTTAACTTGTAGTATGTTCACTGCAGCTACAAATAATTCTTGTTTGTAGAAATTATTTCCTGCCTGTGGGCATTAATCAGTTTGTTTCTATCTACAAACTCATTTCAGCACCCTTTAGTTATAACTCATTCAATTTATTTCTACATGAAGACCATCAGTTGTGCCTCCAGAGTCACCTTGCAAACCAGCTTTGGAGGCAAAGATGAGAAGACCTGGAGCCCGTGGGACACAGTCGATAGAGCCAGGCCTTCAGGAAGCCAAGTATTCCTTCCTGTCTGGGTGCCACTTGCTTGCATCCTTCCAATAAATCCTTCCTTTAACTTGAGCTGCTTTAAATTTAAGGGTTTCTGTCTCTTATAGTGAAACAATCTTAATGAAGAAAAAAAAAAAAACTGTAATTCTCTTAGGCCACACAAATTAGTATTAACAATGTCATATAATTCTCAAAGTAAGTCTGGCTAGTCTTTCCACAAACCAGAATCCAGAGCGAGTCCCAACCCTTAGGGGACAATTATTTACACTATTTTTGGCTAAAGATAACCAATTCAAATAATGTACTTGCTCTAACGAAGATCTTTAAAGTCATGTGTTCTAGTATTGTACCTACAGAGTCCTAGCAACCTCACATTTCCACTTCAAGGAAGCAGGTACAGAATTCGGAGGATATGCTATTGCTTGGAAGACCCTGTACACCTAACGTCTGGTTTTCTAGTCTGCCTGCTGAATTTCTTGGTGAAATGGAGATGGAAAGAATGGGAAGAGAGGAAAGAAAGGAAAAGACTTGAGGAGAACAAACAATGCTGTTTAGACTTTTCTTCAAGTATATCCAGGTTTTCTTTTATATAATAAATTTAACACATTCAAAATGGATTATTAACTAGGCAGGGGTAGCCAAATAAAACTGGGCTTCATTTAGCTTATATGCATCATTAAACATATATTTAAAACATATATATGTTTATAATATAATATACAATAAAAATATATTGTTTATGTACAATTATATGCACATACAAGTAGACTTCAAAAAATCTGTGGAAAATGGCAGTTAAAAGATGTTTATTTTGGGGCTGGCACTGTGGCATAGTAGGTAGCGGCATCTGCCTATATGAGCACTGGTTCACATGCCAGCGGCTTCATTCCTGATCCAGCTCCCTGCTAATGCGCCTGGGAAAGAAGCGGAAGATAGGCAAACGACTTGTGCCCCAGCACCCACGTGGGAAACCTAGAAGTTCCTGGTCCCTAGCCTTGGCCTGGCCCAGCTCCAACTGCTGCGGCCATTTGGGGAGTGAACCAGAGGATGGAAGATCCCCTCCCTCCTTCTCTCTCTGTAACTCTGCCTTTCACATAAATCTTAAAAATTCTGATGAAAAAACAAAGAAATCCACACATAAGACACATCTGCAAAAAGTTCATGAAAATGTATACAATTAAAAAAATCCATGGATTTCAAATATTTTTTGTACCAAAACATATTTTTAAAAAGTTTATTATTTATTTATTTGAAAGGCTGGGGGGCAGAAAGGGAGAGGGGAAGGGAGGGAGGGAGGCAGAGATCTTTCATCCACTGGTTCACTCTCCAAATGGTCTCAACGATAGGGGTTGGTGTTGGCAAGGCCAGGAGCCTGGAACTGCATCTGAGTCTTCCATGTGGGTGGCAGAGACCCCAGTACTTGGACCATCTCCTACTGCCTTCCCAGTAGCACTTGCAAGGAGCTGGACTGAAGTGGTGTAGCTGGCAGTGGGATATGAGATGCCAACATTGCAAGCAATAGCTTAACCCTGCTGCACCACAACAGCACCTTCTAAAATCTTTTTATTCTTCTTTTCCCATAAACTTTTTGAAGTACCCTCATATACATTCACACACATAGATCTATTACTACAAGTTTTGCATTTAAAGAGTTAATAAAGCAGAATGTTTTTCACTATGTTTACATAATATTTTAGCCATGTGGAATCTCAAACAAGAACTGATAAATATCCCAAGGGACTTACATTTCCTGGAATCGAGATATGCTATTAAATTTTTGATTCAAGAGTCTATACTACCTGGGTGTTCACTTAGCCCATAGACGGTAAACATGCGGTTTTAATTACTGCCTACTAAGAATTGAAAAAGTTTTAATATATGCTCAGCTTTATAGCGGCAACTATCAAAACCCATTCCAAATGAACAGAGTAACAAGCATGTCCTCCGCCTGCGGCGCCGGCACACCGGGTTCTAGTCCCGGTCGGGGCGCCAGATTCTGTCCCGGTTGTTCCTCTTCCAGGCCAGCTCTCTGCTGTGGCCTGGGAAGGCAGTGGAGGATGGCCCAAGTGCTTGGGCCCTGCACCCACATGGGAGACCAGGAGAAGCACCTGGCTCCTGGCTTTGGATCAGCGCAGTGAGCCAGCCGTAGCAGCCATTTGGGGGGTGAACCAACGGAAAAGGAAGACCTTTCTTTCTGTCTCTCTCTAACTCTGTCAAAAAAAAAAAAAAAAAAAAAGTATAGTTTTTAAATGTAAGAGAAGCTAGTCAATTAAATCAATCCACTATTTAACCACCCACCTTAAATCTTCTTTCTGTGCAGCAGGTGAGCTTTGTAAATACTAGCTGAATGGATAATTAGTACATCTAGCATTAAGACATAAGTGAATATTCATAAAATAAAGGAATAGTATGCCGTAAGTTCCAAGTGGAGCTAGACTATCAGAATATTTTAAAAATGAAAAAGTTTTTTCCTTTATTTTAATAATTTCTCATTTTGAAACACAATTTTTTAGTAGTTTACCAAGTAGACACATACCCTAGCTTGCCTATTTTTGAATGTCATGTAAATGGAACCATACACAATATATTATTATGCCTTATCTCATTATGTATGAGAATTATCTATCCACAGGGTTACACAGTTATAGCTTATTTGCTGTAATGAATTTGATACATTTGTTTGAAAAGCACTGATCCACTTTACTGCCATTAGACCCTGAGCTGCTTCAGAGCGTCATGACAACAGCACTGTGAGCACTGCGCAGTCTGGTGCAAACCTGCACGTGGTGCTCTGAGGCAGCCTGAGTGGTCTGCCCATAACACAGCCCCAGGGGCCAGCACTGCGGCTCGGCTCGCCTTAAGCCTCTTTATGAGACACCAGCACCCCACATGAGTGCCAGTTTGACTCCTGTCTGCTCTACTTCCGATCCAGTTCCCTGCCTAGGAAACCAGAAGATGGCCCAAAGAACTTGAGTCCCTGCCACCCGAATGGGAGACTTGGATGAAGTTCTAAGTTCTTGGTTTCAGCCTGGCCCAGCACCAGCCACTGCAGCCATTCAGGAAGCGAACTAGCAGATCAAAGAGAGATCTATCCCTTTCCCTCTCCCCTCCTTTAACTCACCCTTTCAAATAAATAAATATTTTTAATGTGGTTCTTCAGTTACAGCAAAATGCCAAACTCATTTTTTTAAGCAGTCGTATCAATGTAGATTCCTATGCAAAGTATTTAATCAGCATTTCACTGATTATAAATGAAATTAAGCACATTTCATATGAATTGTACCTGTTCAAGTATTTTGTCATTTACTGAGTTGTCTTTTTCCTATTAACAGATCAATTATTCTACACAAAATTAATATTAAGCCTTTGGCTAATTTTATGCACGGAGAAGAGTCTTTCCAATTGTCTGGCATGGTTGTTTAACTCCTGCCTTTGTATGAGAAGGAGGGAAAAAGAGTTTGGAATTTTAACATCGAATTTACCATTTGTATTCCTTTACAGGAGAGACAGAGATCTTCTATCTACTGATTCACTTCCAAATAGCTACAACAGCCAGGGCTGGGCCAGGCCTAAGCCAGGAGCCAGGAACTCCATCCTGGCCTCCCACATGGATAGCAGGGGTCCAGGTACTTAGGCCATGTTCCATGGCCTCCCCGGGCACTTTAACAGGAAGCTGAATGAAAAAGGGAGCAACAAGACTAAAACCAGCATTCTGATATGGGACGCCGGCACTGCAAGCTGCAGCTTAACCTGCTGTGCTACACAAGGCCCTATCACCTTGTTACTCTTCGGAGGGCATTCTTTTCCGTTTGAATTTCAGAACCAGTTGTCAAGTTCTTTAAAAATGGATTTGGGGTAGATATTTGGCCTAGTGGTTAAATACACTGGATGGGATAACAGGCATCCCCTATCCGTGTGCTGGACTGGAATGACAGCTGCTAATGCATACCCTGGCAGACAGATGATGGCTCGAGTAACCCACCCACAAAGAAGTACTCCACTCTCCTGGAATGCCAATCACAATGGAGGCTAAAACGTCTTAACTCAGTCTTTCTTCTTTCTGAAGTTCTGTTGGTATTTTCCATCTTTTTCTCTTTGTACTGAACCCTGAATAATGTCTTCCATCTTTCAGTTCACAAAATCTCTACAGCTATGGAAAACCTACTTCTATTATGTCTACTAAGTTTTTAGTTAACTTGAGCTATGTGTTTTTTCATACCTAAAAGTCTGTTTTGTCAATTCCTTTGTAATTTCCTGTTTTTGCAGATATTTTCAAGCTTGTGTTTTCCTTCTTAAAACATAAGTGAAATAGATCTATACTCTACATAATAATCGTATCTGAGCTGTTTGGGGTCAGTTTCTGCCACTTCTTGCTGCATTTGCATATTGTGCCTTGCTTTCTTCTATACTTGATTGTATTTTATTTCCTTGAGAGGTTAAGAGACAGAGAGAGAGAGAGACTGGCTGACTCCCACATACTGGTTCATTCCCCAAATATCTGCCAACAATCAGGAGTCAGGAATTCAACCCAAGTTTCCTGTGTGGGTGGCAGGGACTCAAGTCCTTGAGTCATCACCTGCTGCTCCCAGGATGCACATTATCAGAAAGCTGGAATCAACACTAGAGCCAGAATTCCAACCCAGGCATTCTGCTACAGGAAGCAGGTAACACAAACGGCAATTTAACTCTTATGCCAAACTCCCATCTCATCCCTCTCAAAAAAAGATTTTTATGGTAAAGATTAAGAAAAAAGGTGTTTTTCTTCAAACAGCACATAAATCTATTTCTTGTAGGTATCTAGGGCACTAGCGTTTTTGGATTTCTTATGTTATTATACGTTTGGCCTGCAGTTCTAATCAACACTGGTGGTTGTCCTGTGACCTCTCAGAGATGGGTTCTCTTTCGCTCTCTCTCTCTCTCTTATTCTCTCCCTTTTCACCCCTCTGCTCAGCACTAAATAACTCTCACTGTAATCATTTGGAAACAGAAGGCGGCAGTGGATATTCCTATTCCTAAGGTTTCAGTTTGATTGGGGTGGTGGTGGTGGTGGTGATTAAACTCACAAACTTAGAAATGGGACGGGTGTTTGGCTCAGCAGCTAAGACACCTGGCTGGGGTGTCCCCGTTCCCTGAGTGCCTAGGTTTGAATCCCAGCTCCAAGTCTGATTCCAGCTTTTTGTAAATGAACATCCTGAAAGGTAGTAGGTAATGGCGTAAGCAGTTGGGTCCCTGACACCTATGTAGGAAGCCTGACTGAGTTCCAAGTTCCTGGCTCTGGCCTGGCCCAGTCGCAGCCATTGCAGGCATCTGGGTAGTGAACAAGCACATGAGAGCTCTGATTACCACTCTGTATCTATCTCTCTGCTTCTCAAATAAATAAATAAAATAAACCTAGAAGTGATAACTCCCTTGCTCTGGAATGTGTAACTCTAAGTACTGTATCTGGGTGTATTAATATTGTCAGTAAACAGAACTTTGTAATATAAAATGCAACAGAACCTATGGAAACAACTTTCCTTGTATTCAAAAGAAACCTGAAAACTCTAAAACTTCCTTTCTTGGTATAATTTTCTTTTACACAGCAGCCATTTAGTCAAATGAACAGAAACTGATGAGTGCTTTTATTTATTTTGTTTTAGAGGCATAAAGAGACAGAAGACTCCATCTGCTGGTTCACTCCCCACATGAAGACCAAAGCTAGTGTGGGCCAGGCAAAGGACCAGCAGGGACGCAACCACTTGAGGGATCACCTGCTGCACCCCAGGGTGCACATCAGCAGAAAGCTGGGAAATGGGGCGCAGAGCCAGAACTCAAACGCAGGCCCTCCAATGTGGGACAGGGGTATCTCACATTTCATCTTAACCACTAGGTCAAATGTGTACCAAATGCTATCTGGAAAACCAAAGTGGGGGAAGAGCTCTTGTGTAATTAAACAGTCTGCTCTACTACAGTGTATTTTGAATGCAAATTACCTCACCTGCAAATAAGAGCAGGAAATGATGTCAGTATATTAAAGTCACTTTGGTTTCCTGGTCATTTTTCCTAGGTAAGGGAACAAGGAAAGAATAACATTACCAGGCCGGCGCTGTGGCACAGTGGCTGAAGCCGCCACCTGCAGTGCTGGCATCCCATACGGGAACCAGTTCAAGTCCCAGCTGCTCCACTTCTGATCCAGCTCTCGCCTGTGGCCTGGGAAAGCAGTAGAAGATGGTCCAAGTCCTTGGGCCCCTGCATCTGCGTGGGAGACCTGGAAGAAGCTCCTGACTCCTGGCTTCGGATCGGCTCAGCTCTGGCTGTTGTGGCTATTTGGGGAGTGAACAAGCAGATGGAAGACTCCCTCTCTCTCTCTGCCTCTCCTTCTCTGTGTAACTCGTTCAAATAAATAAATAAATCTTTAAAAAAAAAAAATGTTACAATCTTAAAACCGTTAGTAGCAAAAGGAAAGGAAAATGTCTTCAGATTGGCTGCTACTCTTAGTTGTGTTACTGAGCAACTCCACCTATCTCCCCAATTACTGTTTCTATTAACACTCAAAGCACGAAGTTGTGTGGGTTTTGCTGTTGATGAGATTTTTAGGTATGCAGAAACCACAAAATAGCAAAAGCTTGCATTTTTGGTTCCTTTTTTATGTTTGCTTCTCTAAATGTTTGAAGGAATACATATTAAGAGTAGATGTAGCCGGTGCCGCGGCTCAATAGGCTAATCCTCCGCCTTGTAGCACCGGCACACCGGGTTCTAGTCCCGGTCGGGGTGCCGGATTCTGTCCCGGTTGCCCCTCTTCCAGGCCAGCTCTCTGCTGTGGCCCGGGAGTGCAGTGGAGGATGGCTCAAGTGCTTGGGCCCTGCACCCCATGGGAGACCAGAAGAAGTACCTGGCTCCTGCCATTGGATCAGCGCGGTGCACCGGCCGCAGCGCGCCGGGCGCAGCAGCCATTGGAGGGTGAACCAATGGCAAAAGGAAGACCTTTCTCTCTGTCTCTCTCTCTCTGTCCACTCAGCCTGTCAAAAAAAAAAAGAGTATATGTGAGGGCTGGCACTGTGGCGCAACAGATTAAAGCCCTGGCCTGTGGCACCGGCATCCCATTATGGGTGATGGTTCTAGTCCCAGCTGCTCCTCTTCCAATCCAGATCTCTGCTATGGCCTGGGATAGCAGTAGAAAATGGCCCAAGTCCTTGGGCCGCTGCATCCACATGGGAGACCCGGAAGAAGCTCCTGGCTCCTGGCTTCAGATTGGCGCAGCTCCAGTCATGGCAGCCATTGAGGAGTGAACCAGTGGATGGAAATCCTCTCTGTCTCTACTTCTCTCTGGATCTCTGTTTTTCAAATAAATAAAATAAATCTTTAAAAAAAAAAAAAAAAAGAGTAGATGTGGGGGCCAGCGCTGTGGCGCAGCAGGTAAACCTACCACCTGCAGTGCTGGCATCCTTTATGGGTGCTGGTTCTAGTCCCAGCTGCTCCTCTTTCAATCCAGCTCTCTGCTATGGCCTGGGAAAGCAGCAGAAGATGGCCCAAGTCCTTGGGCCCCTGCACCTGCGTGGGGGACCCAGAAGAAGCTCCTGGCTCCTGACTGTCTCAGCTCTGGCCGTTGTAGCCATCTGGAGAGTGAACCAGCGGATGGAAGACCTTTCTCTCTGCCTCTGCAGCTCCATCTTTCAAATAAATAAATAAATCCTTTAAAAAATAAAGAGAGAGATACAGAAGAGGAGACAAGGAAACAAAAGCCATCACTGCTGGTCTTACAGAGCGAACAGAATAACATCGCCTTCATTCTTGCGCTTGCATTCCATTTAAATACACTTTATATTTTTGGCCCTATCAGCCTTTGTACTATTTCATGGAGTTTCAATTAAGAATATTATAGAAGCGTTAAAAATGAAGTAAGCAACAACACTCCTTCAGTTCCATTCTACAGGTCATTATTAAACTGAGCTGGATCTTTACTGAGTACTATGAGAAACACTAGCATTCTTTTGCCTCTGGGGGTCTAAAGTCTTTCTAGAAAGACGATCTCCCAGAGAACATTACTAAGTCTTATGTTGTCATGATGTACTGACATGACCTGAGAAAAGCCTTTTACTGGCTTTGGATTCAGCTTTCTTATTAGTTGGCTGAAGTAGAGAACCAGGTAAAGATTCCCTAACCTTGCGACTGGTGCTGTGGAGCAGCGGGAAAAGCTGCCACCTGCAGTGTCAGCATCCCATACGCACGCTGGTTCAAGTCCCAGTGACTCCACTTCCAATGGAAAAACAGTGAAGGATGGTCCAGGTGCTTGGGCCCCTGCACCCACATGGGAGACCAGGAGGAAGCTCCTGGCTCCTGGCTTTGGCCTGGCCCAGCCCTGGCTGTTGAAGACATTTGGGGAGTGAACAAGCAGATGGAAGATCTCCCCCTCTCTCTCTAACTCTGCCTTTCAAATAAATAAATTTTAAAAATAATTCCTAACCTTTTTATAATACAAAGACCTTTTTAAATGATAATTTGAACTTGTAGCCATTTCTGCATGGTCAGTAACAATAATTTTATGTAAAAATATTTTTATTTAAATTGCTGCAATACTGAAGATCATTTTGCACAATTATAATATTAACATGGCATCAATTCTAGATTTTTTTTTATAAATGATGCACTTTTAAATTTTCTACACACCACTGAAGTATGGTATGCCAAGCTATCATTGAGAACACAGCCTGGACTATCACTTCAAACTCCCTTTCCCATTCAAACCAAATCTAACAGCACTCCTTCTTCTTCATATAAATCTCAGTATTACTAAAAACCTATTATAATTACAAAATATTTAAAAGCTATAAACTTCTCTTAAAATGCTATCAGCTGCCAGAGAGTATTCATGTGAAAATGATTTAAGTCTCTAAACTTTCAACACCTGCAGAGGCCCAGTGCCTACAGGGCAAACGTCACGTCCACAGCCCGGTATTCAAGGCGCTTACTCCACCAACACCAAGTTTGTCTCTTCCTTCCTTACCTCTCCAGAAAAATGTTGTACATGATGAAAATACTTAATTTATTTTTTTCTATATGGATATTCAAGTTTTCCAGCACCAGTTACTGAAAAGATTTTTTCCTCATTGATTTTTGTAAAAAGCATTTTTGTAAAAAGTCAAATAATCATAAGTGTATGAGTCTATTTCTGAACCCCTCTGCTCTGCTGAGGTACACATCTCTCCTGATGCGATTCCCTGTCTGGATTCCTATGACTTTACAGTAAGTCCCAGAAGTGAAACACCTGTCTTGCAAAGGCCAATCAGTACATTCTGTCCTCTCCCACTGTGATTAGTATTTTGGGGGTGGGATGTGAGGATGCATGTGATCTAAACCAGTAAAATGAATTCTGGAACATTTCCTGGGAATTCTGGGACACATGGTCTGATATTCAGAGCAGTGCTTAACAGGACAGCAGCCATTAGCCACATACGGCTACTTAACACCAAGTAAGATTACAAACTCTTTCTCAGCTGCACTACCTACATTCCAAGGGCTCAACAGTTATATGTTGGACAGTGCAGACACAGAACAGTTGTACATCACAGAAAGTTCAGTTAGCACTGTTTCACACTGTACTCTGCAAATGCAGGGCCTACGGCTGCCACGGCCACTTAACATGAAAAAGCCAGCACGAGCATGCAGCAGATACACAGGGGAGGAAAAGCCCTCAGACACTTTCAGAATCTGGCTCTATCACACCGCTGGCTTTTCTGTCAGGTGAAAATAAAAACACCCCTATTTTAAAGACTAGTTTTGGTCAAGTCTCCTATGTTACTTGCAACCAGAAACAACCTCACACAGTAGTTTTCAAAATGCTTTTATATACACTATCTTAACTAACAATTACAACCTACAAACCTGGCTCTTTAACAATGCTCTCTCTGCCCTACTGAATGCTTTAAACAGAGCGTGGCTGTGCATGTGGCCTAGCAGTGAGGATGCTTATTCTCTGCAGGCGTGCCTAGGTTTGAGTCGCAGCTCTGCTCCTGATGCTGGCTCCTGCGAGCGTGTGTCCCGGGAGGCAGCAGGTGATGCCTCTGGTGGTGGGGTCCCTGCCACACACTTGAGAGGCTTCAGTGTGGCCCAGCTCCTACTGCTGTGGGCATACGAGGAGTGAGCCCGTGGACAGGAGTTCTTTGTCAGTCTATCTGTGTGCCTATGTATCTCAAAAAAACAACAACCCAGTGCTTAATGACCTGGTAAGGTAGGCATTCAATAAATAAATGATCATTATAGCCAAATATATTAGAATACTAATTACAGGTATTTGATTTAAATTACGAAGTGAAATATCATATAGGATTTCAGAGTCAGTATCAACTACCTTTCAAAAAATACTAGCCATATGTGGCTAATGGCCTTATACACACACTTAAAATGTTATTTTTCTACCAGCTTATAGAATGCAACTGATAAGCTTTTTTAAATCTTAAAGCAACAGAGTAATTTTTTAAAACTTAATTCAATGACAGATATGAGGAAAACAGCAATAAAATATTTTAAGTATACACTAAGGCCATGATCCTATACAAACACTGGTGGCATAAAAAATAAGCTGATTTTTTAAAATTCCTGTATAAATACAAGCTGTTATTTCCAAGTTTTTATTTTTTCAGAACATAAACGTTTTTAAGATTTTAAAAGCAGATTACAGAAATAACTCAAACCCAGAAATTACTACAAAATAATGACAGCTATGTGAAAATAAAATTTCTAAAAACACAAAGCTGCTTTCCACTGAATTTCAAGAGGTAAATTACAATATGTGCAATTAAGTTTTATTTCAGAAGGCTTAATTAAGTATGTAGTCTATTTACCAAGTATTAGAAATCATTTTAAAAACATGAAAGGCTTATCTTCTTGTTTTACTACTAAAAAATTAAAATGAATACTACAAGAAACACTCTTTAAATAAACAATCACATATCAAATACCTAAACATATGGTAACATTCTTCACAGAATACCCTTATGATACACGATTATCAAGGTACGTATGAGAAGGGTGAGTCAACCAATCAAACAAAAACCTGGAAAGTTGTAAGGCATGTTTACATTTAAGTCCATACTGCCATCTGAAATGTTTTTACAGGTATAGCACTATTTGCATCATCATAAAGTAAAAAGTAGAGCTTTTTATGCAAAGATATCTTTCTTTCTGCAGAATCTAGATCCTTAAATAGTCTCTCAGAATGAGCTACCAAAAAAACTTCAAAATAAATATAAAAACAAGATAACTGTCTCCTTAATTTTAAGTTAGGTTTGACATGCCAAGTTTCACAACACTACATGAATTCATTGTAAGCATGTGAGAGAATCGAAACGTCATTTGTACGTATAAATCTCTTTGCAGGCATACACAGAACTGATAGACATGGTAAGTACCTAGCATCTCTGGCTTTAAATGACTTTTTTGCTATAACAGCAATATAATATTTATATGTTGAATGATTACTATGTGGTGGCAAAGAATTCATACTGAAGTGTACCCAGCAAAGGGATTTCTGTAGTCACATAATTGAATGGCCAACAAATCTTATTAGGAATAAGGCAGCAATACGGCCAGTTACCACTATATTCCGAACACATGGTACAGAATATGATAAATAACATTAAAAAATGCAAAAAATCTTAAAATGTAAAACTAAGCATTCAATATTTTTACCCTTTTCTCTTCCAATCCCTTTCAAAAATCACCATGCATCTCTAATATCATTTATTGCTTGGGAAACAGGTGAAACGCAGGCAGCTATTCTGCTAAGCCCTTTCAGTGGTTATCCAAACCGTTAGGGTAAAGTGAAGGGCATTACACATCCATGAAGATATGGTTTACTTCTCAGATCTCATTTCCATTCTTCACACTTAGACTACAGCTGTACCTGCTGGTCTCAACTTCACAAACCATCTTTTACCCAATTATCACACAAACTACCCCCTGGATCTAGAACACCTTCTGCTACCCCTTTTCCCTCTCCAACCACATCCTTTAGAGAACCCTGGAGACGAGATCACCTCTGGAGGTGCCTTTATCTCCCCTTATCTCACTGGTCAAAAAATTGACCAATGTATCAAAAATCTTATAGAGATAAAAGAATATTTCATATGATGCTAAGTATCAAAATATTCAATTCCTGATACATGTGGAATACAAAGGACATGCAGGTATTTGTCAATAATCCCAAGAAAGGTATTCCAGAAGTGATATGTATCACCCTTTTCCCCAAGAACTCTCATTTATATATCCATGATGTAAATCTCTACTGGAGAAAAATATGACACCAAGATCAGAAAAACCACACTTAGAGATGTATAGTTCCTTATAAAAACCACATAAATGAAAACTGATAATTGCATGATAAATAAAAATATTCAAATGCAAAGCAAAATAAGAATAGTGAAGCTAAAATCAGAGGCGTTCGGGACTGCTGTGTGAGGTGACAGTGAGGTGACGGTGCAGTGACGTGGGGAGGAGGGGCACGAGGACTGCATGCCTCACCCTGAGAATCACCACCCTGCTGCTTCAGGCTGTGTCAGGAATTAAAGCGCAGGCAGGGGCTGGAGGTGGAGGGAAGCTCTGTCTCCTCCTCAGATGCCTCATTATTTGTTTCCCTGCCCCTGCGGCTCCACCGCAGCCCTGTAAAACATCAGGCAAGCCTCTAAAACGCTCCCTGTCTGATTCATTTCTCATCTGTACCATGGGGAGAAATCAACTGGCTCCAAAAGCCTCTGTGAAGACAGGATGCTGCCAGAAAACCTAAGGACAATCATTCTAGCACTAGATGGCCAAGTCACTTAGCTTTCCTGTTTGCTCACCTGAGGAACCAGATTCCACGTCCTACTCATGCCACCATCTCCTTCAAAGATGGACCTTCCAAAGAAGCTCTTATAACCATGTAGATCTGACCCGAAGCTTAATGCGTCAGAAACGTTTTCCCTAGTTGCATGCAACTCACACCAATACCAGCATTCTATTTTGAACTGCATTTAGAAAGCTTAAATTATTACAAATTTGTAATTTGCTGTTTTAAGTTACTTCAGAGGATATTCTTGGGGATTAAAAATATTTTAAAAGCTAGATAAACACTGTCAAGAGATTGTATATTGACTTGGAACTTTTACTTGACAACTGCACTCAGGACACTTAATTGAAGACTGCTCAGTCCTCCTCTCAGTTTCTAATCCAGAAGGTCTGAAGGGGCTGCTTCAAAGCTGCTGTAGTTCTACAATGTTCCCAGGGAATACTGATGTTGCTGGGCATCGTACCACACTTTGAGAACCGCTGTTGTAAATAATGTGTTCCTGTTACAATTCCTTTTACTACATCTGTTTTTATTTTCCAACAGAGGCACCTTATTGACTTCCTGTCTTCCTTTCTTTCATATATTATTTCCGGTTCCTTTGCAATTGGAAAGTCAGCCAGGAGAACAACTAAGAGGCAGATTTTTCTCTTCCTTCAGAACCCAAATTATCATCTTGCTTCATTTATCAATGTGCCTCAACTTCTAAACTGAAATGGGAAAAAAACACGGATTCAATAATACAAATAAAGTGATGAAGAGTCAAGACTGCATTTAGTGCTTAAAAATATTATCTATTAATCTTACCACAATTATCCACACTAATTTTCTGTTCCTATTGAGGAACTTTCTTACGGTTGCTATGTTACTCCTTATTAGTGTATGTGTAAAAACTTATCTGTTTATGCTGAAATGTTACAGAGCTCCAGTGGACTCAGTAAACTGGTGAGCAAAGAAAGAGTGTATCAGAGACACAGGTTCTAACCTCACTTCTACCACTCAAAATGACTACATGACTCTGGGCAAATCATTTAACATGAGTCCCAATTTTTAGTTTATGAGAAAGCTTACCAAATAAGATAAGGCAAGTAGAATTTTTGTTTGAGGCCGGCGACGTGGCTCACTTGGCTAATCCTCTGCCTGCGGCGCTGGCACCCCAGGTTCTAGTCCCAGTTGGGGTGCCAGATTCTGTCCCAGCTGCTCCTCTTCCAGTCCTGCTCTCTGCTGTGGCCGGGAGTGCAGTGGAGGATGGCCCAAGTGCTTGGGCCCTGCACCCACATGGGAGACCAGGAGGAAGCACCTGGCTCCTGGCTTTGGATCAGCACAGCGCGCCAGCCTTAGTGGCCATTTTGGGGGTGAACCATTGGAAGGAAGACCTTTCTCTCTGTCTCTCTCTCTCACTATCTACCTCTGCCTGTAAAAACAAAACAAAACAAACAAACAAAAAAAGAATTTTTGTTTGAAAGGCACTGTAGTATTCCTGTGGTGAAAAAACAATTGTTGCATTTGGGAACAGTTCACAAGGTATTAACAGGACAGATGAATGTCCTTCCCCATGTCTTTACATCCTTAATCAACAGTACAGTGGTGTGAATCACCATATTAGCCATTGATTGGATGTTCTCCAATGCCACCAAGTCACAACTATTTTAAAATATTACTCACAGGAATATCAGCAATAATAAGAAGGAAAAATCAGGGATACAAAGTATCTCAGGCGCTTCATATGCACTAGCTGCTAAAATCCTTACCTCATGATTTTACTTTGCTGCCTAACTTTTATTTAGTATAAATCCAATTTATATAGACATGCATGTGTCTGAATAATGATGACTGCTTACACTGGTGATTTCCATCCCTAGTTTCTGGGACATATCTAATATTCTTATAAAAGAAGTCTGCTGCCTGTTTTTGTATCAATCAATAATATGAAAAGATACAACATTATGTCTTTCGTTATATTCTTTGTGGAATATCATCTAATTAAATACAGGAAATAAAGTAGTAAAACTCATAGTAATATGTAAACATTTTCAGATACCATTTTTAAACACAGAAGTACTACTAATCTTCAACTCAGTTATGAAGCCTTTTATACAGCTTATCCTAGTGTAGGAGGTATATTTATTAATTTAAATACCTAAATGCAATCTAAAATATGTAAATTCAAAAAAGCTATATAGAAATATTTTTTAAAATTTTATCAACTAATTAAAATGTTGAAAATTGATTAAAATTTTAAATGGAAATTTTAAGATACTGGTTTCAAACAGTAGATAACGAAATTAAATACACAGAACAATACTCTGTAGGTGGGTTTCCTACAGCTGTGGCTACACAGAGTTAAAATGTAGGAAAGTACAAGTGCCACGTCTACCTCTATTTATAGCTACGAAGATTCAAACACCAACAAGATATAATATGTTAAATTATACAGTACTCCCAGAAAATATATTAGATCTAACTCTACACATAACATATGTGCGCCACTATGCCACAAACAACACAGCAGTGGTGAGCAGCCCAGCGCACCCATCCTTTTTTCAAGTATATCCCAAAAGGGGGCTTGCGTGTAAGACACAACAGAACAGAAATACAACTACAGGAAACTCCACTTCAGGGATGGGCATTTGGCACAGAGGTTAAGATGCCACTTGGGATACCTGCATCCCATATTAAAGTGCCTGGGTCTCAAGTCATGGCTGTTCCATGTCCCAGCTTCCTGCTAATAGGAACCCTGGGAAGCAGTAGGCAACTGCTGAAATAGTTGGGTCCCTGCTACCCACTTGGGAGAACTGGACTGAAGTTCTCAACTCCCAGCTTCGGCCAGGACAAGCCCTGGCTATTCTGAGCATTTGGAGATTTAACAGGGGAAAGGAGTACATGCTGGCTCTCTCAAATAAAATAAAAGTAAATAAAATTCTTAGATCACAGATAGCTGTTTAGCCTCTGTTAACTCCTAATGCAGTCAGTCATGTGAGATGGCTGAAGAAGTCCAGAGTCTGTTCATCAGTTTGCTTGGGGTGGGGTATGTGTGTGTGTGTGTGTGTGTGTGTGTATTTATATTTATATATATGGAGATATGGAGAGAGAGAGAGAGATGTAAACCTCAGTTGATAAAAGTATATCTTAACAGGGGCCAGCACTGGGCATAGTGAGTAAAGCCACCACCTACAGTGCTGGCATCCCTTATGGGCGCCAGTTGGAGACCCAGCTGCTCCACTTCTGATCCAGCTCTCTGCTCTAGCCTAGGAAAACAGCAGAAGGTGGCCCAAGTACTTGGGCCCCTGCACCCTCGTGGGAGACCCAGAAGAAGCTCCTGTCTCCTGGGTTCGGATCGGCTCAGCTCCGGCCATTGCAGCCATCTGGGGAGGATGGAAAACCTCTCTCGTTCTCTCTGCCTCTGAGTCTCTCTAACTCTGCCTTTCAAATAAATAAATCTTTAAAAAAGGCATATATCAACAATTTACAAAACTAGAAAAATATTCTTGTGAATTGAATATGAAATTTGCTAATAACATCTTGCAGAGCCCAAGACATACAGAAATTTCTCAAATATCTGTGTCAAATTAATAAATGGGCATCAAAAAGTTTCTAACTGATTAAAAGGAAACAATATGAAAAAGGATAAATTGCTTGTAATGGTATCCTTAAAATAAATTTAAATTAAATACTTGTAAAGCACTTAGAAAATGGCCCATAGGAATCTCTACTTCAGTATTTGTCATTATGATTTTCCTACAAACTTAGTCTGGTCCACAATAATTCTTGTGCATGTATCAGCATAAGTCATTACCACAACCAACAAAGAATTCAGGTATATGTATGCACTACTAGTAGGGATAAAACTGTATCATCTTCATATGTGAAAGAAAACCTACCTCACAAGTTTAATAACCACCGTCTATAACAAAGGATAACTAAGTAAGCCTTCAATACATAAGAAACATGAATAAACTCATTTAACTTACACTATCACCACAAATTAATCCTTTATAATCCAATATATCTTCTATCCACTGTAATTATGTAATTCTGAACTTCATTTGAAATATTACTGGTATGATTCATATTAGCATATGTCTAAAAATACAAATAAAAAGAAAACAGCAAAATCTCATTTGGTAATCAACTACAAGTTTTCCTTCATATCAAAGCAGACCATGATAAAGGAGACTACTATAAAATGTTCTGAGATTTACTCTCTTACACTGTAACTGACGACTGCAATAGAGATGAAGACTGAGGTAGTTTGAAAATTCTGTGAGGATTAAATCAGACTACATTCTTCACATTCTCTAAGGTAAAAACTTTATGCTGTGCGAAGTACCCTCAACTTCCAGGGGCCCAGAGTAACAACTGCTGTAATGAAAGAGCAGAGTCATTAGGGTTAAGGAGAAGGATCGCCTTCTACAATTAAACTAGCTACAATATCTAATTGTTGACATTATCAAAGTCAAGTCTAATTTTTGTCCAACTCCTTTGAAAGTGTAGCTTTTGATAGAACATACAGAAGCCATTTAAACACAGCACACACACCCTCCATTTCAAGGAAATCCAGTTATGAAGTCTCCTAAAAACCCTGTTCAAATTATCCTCCATTTACAAAACTATAATACAAAATGCATTAATAATACATAACAGGGAAAGAGCACTGAATGGTTCCTGTTACCAATAAGTGATAAGATATACCATAAATGCTAATGCATGGGTACTTCAAAAAGTCCATGGGAAAATAGAATTAAAAGATAATGTGGGAGGCAAGGGGGAGAGTGGTGTTGTGGTACAGTGGGCAATGCCGCCATCTGATGCCAGCATCCCATGTGGATATGGCTGCTAGTTCCTTTCTTGGCTGCTCCATTTCCCTGCCTGGGAAAAGCAGTAGAATGGCCCTGCCATCCACATGGAGGCTCCTGCGGCTTCAGACTGGCTGTTGCAGCCATCTGGAGAGTGCACCAACAGATGAAGATCTCTGTCTCTCCATCTCTGATAACATGAGGACAGGTGTTGGACCTAACAGTTCAGATGGCCACATTCCACATCAGAATGCCTGGGTCTGAGGGCAGGCTCCACTCGCTTTTCCAGCTTCCTGCTTATGTGCAACCTGGGAGGCAAGAGTGATGCTTCAGCGCTCAGGGGGCTTCCATGGCCTTGGCAACTCATGACTAGAGCCTGGGGAGATTGCTGACGCCTTAAACAAGAGTGTCAATTTGTTAAGTCAACAACAGGAGTCACTGTACACTTACTCCCCATGTAGGATCTCTGTCCTTAACGGAATGGAATGGGAGAGGGAGCGGGAGATGGGAGGGTTGTGGGTGGGTGGGTGGGAAGTTTTGGGGAGAAAAATGCCATTGTAATCCATAAACTGTACTTTGGAAATTTATATCTACTAAATAAAAGTTAAAAAAAAAAAAGAGTGATGCTTCAAAACAGGTGGTTTCCTGTGAACCACGGGGAAGCCTGGACAGTGTCCCAGCTCCCAGCCGGGAGATCTGGGGACGGAGTCAGCGAGACACGGCCGTCTGTTTCTTTCTGCTTCTCAAATAAACGAAGAAAAAAATTAAAGAGAATGTGCATTTTCCATTAACTTTGTGAAGGTCTCTCATATGGTAAAATAATTTACAACTGACATAAGCAGAGTCAACAAAGGGGTTTGGTTAAAGATAGAATTATGTAGGTTATGGCCGGCGCCGCGGCTCACTAGGCTAATCCTCCGCCTAGCGGCGCCGGCACACCGGGTTCTAGTCCCGGTTGCCCCTCTTCCAGGCCAGCTCTCTGCTGTGGCCAGGGAGTGCAGTGGAGGATGGCCCAGGTGCTTGGGCCCTGCACCCCATGGGAGACCAGGAGAAGCACCTGGCTCCTGCCATTGGATCAGCACGGTGCGCCGGCTGCGGCGGCCATTGGAGGGTGAGCCAACGGCAAAAGGAAGACCTTTCTCTCTGTTTCTCTCTCTCTCACTATCCACTCTGCCTGTCCAGAAAAAAAAAATTATGTAGGTTAGTCAAAGTGTTCCACAAAAACAAAATCAAAAGCTCACACCCATTTCAGGCTAGGTTCATGGCTGTGACTCCTTTAATAAAACGGTGGGTAATTCAAGCTGCAGAGTTTTAGCTATAATTATGCTGTCCTTTCACTTCTCATTTGAAACAATTTATTAATGGCTAAAAAGTAACAGGTTTTCTTTTAAAATATAAATTGCACAATTTTTCCCAGTAACAAATTAAAACAATCATTGTCCAAAAAAGAGTAGCTAAGGTAAAGAATATGGGGAAATGTTAAACACATTTTCAGAACTCTAACAACCCACAGATGCTAATAAATATCTTTATAATAAAATTAGTAGAGCATCTTCTTCTATCTTAATTTCAATTAGCAGAAATGAATTCTAGAGTTGGATTCATCCACTCTTTATAAGTTCGTTAGTCCTGCATCGTCTTCACAGGGCTTCACCAAGGAAACACCTAACCCAATGAATATTTTTCTAATATTACAAAACGAAGCCAAAGTACGTATGCTTCAAGGAAGGAAAGAAAACCCCTTGGAATAAAAATGAAACAAAAACCTCCAAATATAAATAAGACAAAGGCAACTATGAAGTTAATTTAAAATGCCATTAGAAATATAATGCCATTAGAAATATATGATTTTGAAGCAGAAAAAGGGGATAAATTGCATTGATTTTCCTTTTTGAAGCTTTTCCTTTTAAAACATGACTTCTCAATGAATCACTCCATAAAAATATTTTTAACTTAATAAGGCTGGCAGAACTAAATGGGTAGCGATTTAAGAAAATGAGGATTTCTCCCTCTCCACAAATTAAAGCACGTTACTACAACAGCAGTATGTATGTGATTTTCTCCCCTTTCCCTGTGTTCAAAGTTCTGAACTGTCACTGACATTATGAAATGACTGTCTTAATAGTGACACTATAACTTCATACAGTCCAAAAGTGATACAGTGTCTTACAATGTTGATTTTAAAATTTACACAGAACAAGTAAGCATAGAGGAAATGTGAGACTATGTTAGTGAGACTACCATAGTGTACATGGTAAAATAGTTTACTGTTTGAATAAATAGGATATATTTATAATAGACAAGTGGGTCATCATAGAGCAGTATTAGACTCTTCTATGAAATGACTGAGAAAAGAGATACATATATAAACCAATTTATATTCTGTAGTAAAAAGCAAACTAACAGGGCCAGCATTATGGCACAGTGGGTTAAGGCACTGTCTGCAACACCAGCTTCCCACTTCCAATCCAGCTCCCTACTAACGTGCCTGAGAAAGCAGCAGAAGATGGCCCAAGTACTTGGGCCCTGCACCCACTCAGAAGACCTCGATGGAGTTCCTGGCTCCTGCTTCAGCTGGGCCCAGCCTCAATGTTCACAGGCATTTGGACAGTGAACCAACAGATGGAAGATCTTTCTCTCTCTCTGCCTCTCCCTATCACTCTGCCTTTCAAGTAATAAACTAGATCTTTAATTACAAAGAAAGCAATCTGACAGTTAATGTTCTAAAATGGAGGACTGCGTCATTAGCCCAGTTCACACATTACTGACGTCGTGTTACCTCGACAATGTCCGAGTTGGTTCTGCTCTCATGAGGCTCGTTGTACTCCGTGTACTTGAGGAGCACCTTGTCCATATCGGTGCTGGCGTACTGGAACAGCTTGTTGGAGCTGTTGAAAATGATGAGCGCTATTTCACAGTCACAGAGCACACTAAGTTCATAGGCTTTCTTCATCAGTCCAAACTTTCTCTTCGTAAAAGTGACCTAGGCAATCAAAAAGAAAAACCAGTATACTTTTATTAGAAGTGCAAATCTCAGTCAGACTGCAAAGATGGAAAAGATTCCGAACCTCATCCACATGGGCCTCCCTTCTACTACAAAAGGTGAAGAACCAGAGAAGAAATACAGGTCTCTTATTATCCATCTTAAATTCACCATTAAAAATGCTAAATTGTACCTCAAGTAATCCAGCATCACAGACTTTAAGCTCTAAACAACTAAGTACATCCTTCTCCCTCCCAAACTCTCTACCGCACACACTGAAATTCAGTCTAGGATTAGCAAATTCCCCAATATCCTCAAATTCTTTTCAGGGGCAGTGTTATTCGTAATAGGTAAGACCACTGCCTGCGAAGCCAGCATCCCATATGGGTGCCGGTTCATGTCCTGGCTGCTCCACTTCTGATCCAGCTCTCTGTTGGGGGCCCTTGGAAAGCAGCAGAGGATGGCTCAAGTGCTTGGACCCCTGTTACCAATGTGGGAGACATGGAACAAAGCTCCTGGCTCCTGTCTTCAGCCTGGCCTAGTTCTGGCTGTTGTGGCCATCAGGGGAGTAACCAGCAGATAAAAGACCCCTCTTTATCTCTCCTTCTCTCTGTTACTCTTTCAAACAACTAAATAAATCTTTAAAAATAAAAAAAAATCTACTATCTATACTACTATCACCCAAACTAAATTACGTAATATATCAACTGAATTATTAATATACTGAACGTAATGGATTTCCTGCTTCACTTGAAACATCCTGTAGAATACTTGCCAAGTAACTGCCAGAGAGATTTTGAAATGCAAATCAAATTGTCTATGTGGGAGCTTGGAGTTCTTCACTGCACCGAAAGTAACATTCAAACTCACTGAGCACACAAAATAAATGATCTGAACTTACTCTCTATCGGACCTTATTCCTCCCTTATACCCACTAAGCCACACTAGAAGGGATGTGTGGAAATATATGTGGGGTGCCTCTGTTCCTTAGATACCAGCTACTTTCCAGCTCACAAACTCCACTATGTGCCTGCTCCGCTTTGATCTATCTCCCTGCTAATGGACCTTGGGAGGGAAGTGGAGAAGCCCAAGTAGTTGTACTTCTGTCACCCAGAGGGGAGACCAGGACAGAATTTCAGGCTCCTGGCTTTAGCCTGGCCCAGTCTCAGCAGTCATTTGAGGAGCAAACAAGCAGATGGAAGTTATCTCTCTCTCCTTCTCCCTCTGTCACTCTTTCAAATAAAATAAATAAATCTTTATAAAAAATAAACCTTATATTATTTAATCTTTTGAAAAAGCCCTTATTATATAAATACATATACAGAATATAATTTTTTTTACTTGTCATACTACTTTCCCTTGCACCTATACAAACTCCTAACATACTTTTGCAGGAAAACAGCATCTTTCATTCCGTATTTTTGTGCAAGATCATATAATCCTATAATATATATGGACATACTCATAAGGAATTTTTATGTTTTACAAAGTAAGACTTCATCAATATTCTTTTATTTTTGTTTGATTTACTCATTCAACCACATCTTGTGGATATGAACTGAGTCAAATGCTACAACTATAGGGCACCCTTAAATAGCTTTGTAATATTCTTATATAAATGTTATTACTTTTTAATCTTTGCCAGTATGATAGGTATAAATAAAAATCTCATTTTGTTAAATTAGACTTTTTCTTGTATTTGTTGTCATTTGGGATTTCTTTCCTCTGAACTACTTACCTTTATCTAAGTAAAAAAAACCTTACAGATACAAAACATAGTTTACAAATACTTTTATGAAATTTCTCATTTATGCATGGAGTTTACTTATGAATCATTGCCATTAAGTTCTCCATTTTTATTATCAGTTGTAATACTGATTTTCAGAATGTGGAAACCATATTTATCATCAGAATATACCATTATTAAAATATGCTATGTTAAGATATAGAAATCTGAATCATTTATGTCTTGAGATGTACCTAGATGTATTTGCTACATTAAAATTAGCACAGAGGCCAGTACTATGGTGTAGTGGGAAAAGCTGCCACTGGCGCTGGCACCCTTTATAGGTGTTGGTTTGTGTCCCAGGTGCTCCTCTTCTGATCCAGCTCCTTGCTAATGTGCCTGAGAAAGCAGCAGAAGACGACCCAAGTGCTTGGGCCCTTGCACCCATGTGAGAGACCCAGAAGAAGCTCCTGGTTTCGGCCTGGTCCAGCTCTGGCTACTGCAGTCCTTTGGGAATGAACCAATCTCTCTCTCTCTCTCTCTCTCTGTAATTCTACCTTTTAAATAAATAAATCTTAAGAGTAAAAAAAAATAAAAATTTAGCACCAGGTGAAGTCATTTAAATTATTTATTTTTTTGGACAGGCAGAGTTAGACAGTGAGAGAGAGAGAGAAAGGAGGTGAAGTCATTTAGAAAATGTTTATTCTTCAGCACTGAAGCAGAGGGAAAAAATGACAATCAAGATGAAGATTGCTCTACCTAACACGTTCAAAATGAGTAAAATATTAACCAGACAGTATTAAACTGAAATAGGCAACATCTCCTCAGAAAATGCATTAAGCATAATTTAAAAAATTATTTTTATAAAATAGTTCATTATTGGGGCTGGCGCTGTGGCGCAGCAGGTTAAAGCCCTGGCCAGAAGCGCTGGCATCCTATATAGGTGCCGGTTCCAGTCCCGGCTGCTCCTCTTCCAATCCAGCTCTCTGCTATGACCTGGGAACGCAGTAGAAGATGGCCCAAGTCCTTGGGCCCCTGCACCCACGTGGGAGACCTGGAAGAAGCTCCTGGCTCCTGGCCTTGGATCGACCCAGCTCCAGCTGTTGCGGCTATCTGAGGAGTGAACCAGCAGATGGAAGATCTCTGTCTCTTTCTCTCTCTGTATCTACCTCTGTAACTCTTTCAAATAAATAAAATAAATCTTTAAAAAAATAGTTCATTATCAATAAACAGTACAGTCCTGCTGTCCTTTCCAAAACCATTAATTCAAAAATATTTTTTTGAAGTTAACACTCAGAGGAAGCTGAAGATAAAGGAAGGGTTGTAGAAGAAGGGATTTAGCTTCTACTACATCAAGTTTCCTTGTATTCCTCCAATCTGCTCCGGTTAGAGCGTGATCAGGAAGAGCTTTTTCAACCAATTTGCACAAAAATACACTTATGCTTCAATGATGGCATCAAAATTTAAAGTTATATAAACATAGCACTTTCAAGCTTTCTAATCTAAAACTTTTTCTTTCTAGTGTTTAGTCTGTTTTTTAATTGAAAACTTTCTATTATACTACCTGTAGGATAAGAGAAAAGTTAAAAGGAAGTAACAGAGATTTTTCCATAGACTTCTGTCCCCACACATGCCTAGGCTGCCCAATTATCAATATCCCACGAAGAGCAGTACCTTTATTACAATCTTTACACTGATATATCATTTCAGCCAAAGTCCATGGTTTACAACAGGGTTCGCTCTTGGTATTGCACACATTCTGAGGGTTTAGACAAATGTATAATGACATGCATCCACTATTTCAGCATCATGTAAATTCTGCCTTAAAAATCCTCTGTTCATGGGGCTTAGCATTGTGGCATAACGGTTAAAGCTGCTGCTTTCAATTCTGAATTTCTGCAATTCTTGACATTCTGACAATTCTTGACATTCTGACAACTGGCGTATGGGCGCCAGTTCAAGTCCCAGTTGCTCCACTTCTGATCCAGCTCCCTGAAAATGTGCCTAGGGGAAGCAGCAAAAGATGGCCTAAGTCTATGGGCCCTTGCACCCACTTCCAGCTTCAGACAGGCGCACCTCTGGCCATTGAGCCCATCTGGGGAATGAACCCGTGGGTGGACAATCTCTCTCCCTCTCCTCTCTCTGTAAACTCTAATTTTCAAATAAATAATCTAAAAAATAAATAAATAAAACCTCTGTTCTCTGCCTATTCATCCCCCTTACCACCATCCTCCTCACTCCACCCCCAGAAACTATTATCTTTTTACTGTACAGTACAGTTTTGCCTTTTCCAAAATGTCCTCTAGTTGGAATCAGATAGTCAGTAGCCTTAGCAGATTCATTACTTTCACTTAGTAATAGGAATATACAGTTCCTCCATGTTTTTTCATGGCTTCAGAGTTCATCTCTTTTTAGTGCTCAAGAATATTCCATTGTCTGAATGCACCAGTTTGTTTATTCACTCATCTAATGAAGTACGTCAGGTTGATTCTTAAGTTTTCACAATTATGAATAATGATGCTGTAACCATCCATGTGCTGGTTTTAAACACACACAAGTTTTCAACTCCACTGAGTTAAAATTAAGGAGTGCAACTGATGGACTGCACATTAACAGTAGGTTTAGTGTTTTGTAAGAAAGCATCAAAAACCTGAACTATAGTTGGTTTAACTACTGGAGGCTCAGTATGGACAAATCTGAAAGTTACAAACTCCAAGGAAGAATCCGTCTTGGAGGACACACCCACGCTTTTTTGAGTTTTGTCTCTAGAACTTCTACCAGGTTCTCACAGTGAAGATGACAGAAAATCCCCCTGGGGCTTCAGCAGGGACTAGGGTAAATGGCCAAGAGCTGGGCCACCAACAGAAATTGTTTCACCAGAGCTTAACTATCTACTGGAAGGGAAATACACAACTCAACTACCCACAAGCCAGCGTGCCCCACCTGCTGGGGTGGTGAGGCTGACTGAGAAGCCACTGGCTGGCAAGGTCACACTCCAGGAGCCCAGGGTCATCACAGGTTCACAGAATGCTTCCTCAGCACCCTCAACCCAACCACATCACAGAGCGTCTGGTTACCACAGGTTCCCTTTCCCAAATACATCGTGCCTGGCTTCCAACAAAAGATCAGATGGTGTACGAAAAGGGAAGAAAACAGAGTCTGAAGAAACACAGCAAGCACCAGAGTCAGAGTCACACAGGACAGGAACGCTGCAATCAGCAGACCAGCAGTAGAAAACAGCTACAATGAATATGCTGAGGGTGCCAGTGGGAAAGAAAAGAGAATATATAAGAGCAGAGCAGTAAACATAATCAGAGATACAGAAATTCTAAGAAAGAAAAAATGTGAAAGAGCAAAATCATTGTAACAAATAAATAAATCTCTGATGGGTTCATTAGTAGGATAAATCTCTGAGCTTGAGAATATATCCACAGACACATCCTAAACTGAAAATCAAAGAGAAAAAAGACTAAAGTGACAGACTACCCAAGAACTGCAGAACAGCTAAAAAGATGTACAGTAAGAGGAATGGAACATCAGGAGAAAAACAGAGAAAGGAGAGACAAAATACAGATGTTTCCTACCTACAGTTGGATTACATCCTTATAAAACCATTTTAAGTTAGAAATACTATAGTTAAAATGCCTGCATACTGTGGAGCACCAGCTGTTTACCCAGGTGACAACATGGATCACTGGCAGCTGTGGTTCAGTGTCACTGCCCAGCATGACAGTAAAGATCAAAATTCAAAGTATGGTTTCTTCTGAATGAGTTTTACTTTTGGACTATCACAAACTCAAAAACTTTTGAAGTCAAACCATTCTAAGCTAGAGAGCAACTATATTTAAAGCAGTAACAACTGAGAATTCCCCCAAATTAATGTCACACACAAAAACCAGAGATACAAGCCGGCGCCGTGGCTCACTAGGCTAATCCTCCGCCTTGTGGCGCCGGCACACCGTGTTCTAGTCCCGGTCGGGGCGCCAGATTCTGTCCTGGTTGCCCCTCTTCCAGGCCAGCTCTCTGCTGTGGCCAGGGAGTGCAGTGGAGGATGGCCCAAGTGCTTGGGCCCTGCACCCCATGGGAGACCAGGAGAAGCACCTGGCTCCTGCCTTCAGATCGGTGCAGTGCGCCGGCCACGGCAGCCATTGGAGGTTGAACCAACGGCAAAGGAAGACCTTTCTCTCTGTTTCTCTCTCACTGTCCACTCTGCCTGTCAAAAAAAAAAAAAAAAAAAGATACAAGAAGCTCAGAGGACACCATACAGGACAAATGTAAAAAAGGAAAAAATAAAGAAGGGAGGGAGGGGGAGGGAGGGAGGGAGGAAAATAAAGAAGGGAGGAAGGGAGGGAGGAAGGGGGAGGGGGGAGGGAGGGAGGGAGGAAAGAAAAGAAAAGAAAAGAAAAGAAAAGAAAAGAAAAGAAAAGAAAAGAAAAGAAAAGAAAAGAAAAGAAAAAAGAAAAAGATCTATTCTTTTCACATACTCATGTAAACTGCAGAAAAATCAAAGATAAAATTTTAATAGAGGGCCGGCACCATGGCTCAATAGGCTAATCCTCCACCTGCGGCGCCGGCACACCGGGTTCTAGTCCCAGTCGGGGCACCGGATTCTGTCCCGGTTGCCCCTCTTCCAGGAAAGCTCTCTGCTGTTGCCAGGGAGTGCAGTGGAGGATGGCCCACGTGCTTGGGCCCTGCACCCCATGGGAGACCAGGAGAAGCACCTGGCTCCTGACTTCCTATCAGCGCGGCGCGCTGGCCACAGAGGCCATTGGAGGGTGAACCAACGGCAAAGGAAGACCTTTCTCTCTATCTCTTCTCCCACTGTCCACTCTGCCTGTCAAAAAAAAAAATTTTTTTTAATAAAAGCCTGAAGGGAAACACATCTTTTAATATGTGTATTTATACAGGGGATCAAAGATAAGAATTATACCCAACTTCTTAAAAATCATGCAAACAAAAAGAGGGTAGACTGACATATTTAAAGTGTCAAGAAGAAAAACTCTACCAAGCTAAAATTCTATATTTGGCAAAGTTATTCTTCCAAAATGAAGGAGAAATAGACTTTTTCAGACACAAATTGAGGAAACTTGTTGTTTCTTGGACTGTCTTACAAGACAGAAACATGGATTTGCATAAAGGAAGAACATCAGAGAAAGAGTAAATGCAGGTAAAACAAAAACTTATTTTTCCTTTTGTTAGCTGACCTAACAAGTAACAGTTTGTTCACAGTAAGAGCAACAACGCATTAGATAACCGCAGCTTATGTAAAAGGGAAAAGAACGCCAGCAGTGATACAGGGGCAGTAGAGAAGACTTAGGAATACTCTGTTGTCATAAGTACTCACACTACCTGTGAAATGGTGCAACATGATTTGACAGTCTATTTGGAGATGTTGTAAATGTATATTACAAACTCTAAAGCAACCATGTAAAAAAGGGAAGAAGTATCCAAAATGCTAAGAAAGGAAAAAAAAAAAAACAGAATCAAATAAAAGGTTCAATTAAAACCAGAAAAGGTAAA
Source organism: Oryctolagus cuniculus (assembly GCF_051225735.1). Classification (NCBI taxonomy): domain Eukaryota; kingdom Metazoa; phylum Chordata; class Mammalia; order Lagomorpha; family Leporidae; genus Oryctolagus; species Oryctolagus cuniculus. The sequence continues at coordinate 9,352,750 of NC_142878.1, read as the reverse complement.
AAGAATTTTTTTAAAAGGCTATTTTTTTTTAATTTTTTTGAAATTTTTTTTATATTTGACATGCAGAGTGGACAGTGAGAGAGACAGAGAGAAAGGTCTTCCTTTGCCTTTGGTTCACCCTCCAATGGGCGCTGCGGCCAGCGCACCGCACTGATCCAATGGCAGGAGCCAGGTACTTATCCTGGTCTCCCATGGGGTGCAGGGCCCAAGCACTTGGGCCATCCTCCACTGCACTCCCTGGCCACAGCAGAAAGCTGGCCTGGAAGAGGGGCAACCGGGACAGAATCCGGTGCCCCGACCGGGACTAGAACCCGGTGTGCCGGCGCCACAAGGCGGAGGATTAGCCTAGTGAGCCGCGGCACCAGTAAGGGGCTATTTTTTTAAAGGCTGTTACTCAATAGGACTTGACTCCTCAGATTCATGCAAATGTTCAAACCCCAAAGTCTTTGTTAGCAGTTAATTGATTAATACAGGTTAGGGTGATTGGCTAGGAGGTGGGCCCAGCGGTCACTGAAGGCTTGACCTTGGAAGATGGCTCTGGCTGGGTGGGTTGATTTTTACTAATTGTATATTTATTTGAAAGGCAGACTGACAGAGAAAGGAGGAGGGAGATGGAGAGAGAGAAATGATCTTCCATCTGCTGGTTCACTCTCTAAATGGCTACAATGGCCATATCTGGGTCAGGCCAAACCAGGTGCCAAGACCTCCATCTAAATCTACCATCAGCAGGAAGCTGGACCTGAAGCAGCACAGCCAGGACTGCCCATCTGCACCCCAACACCAGCCACAGGGTTGGCTATTTACACCGAGTGCAACCTCTGCTTCCCAGTTTCCCCCACACGCTCCGCCATCACCAGCCTCCACCAGAAGCCAGACTACTGAGGCTGGCTGTTCTTAACTGTGAACGCCCGGACTGTGAGCCAAATTAAACCAGCCTTCTCAAGAATCTCTTCTCGGGTATTTTAGTTAAAGTTACAAAACGCTGACTAAGACAAAATTTAAAGACAAAAACAGGAAAAAAGAATAAGCTCAACAAATACTGTAGATGTTAATCAAGTATCAATAATCACTTTGAACATCAATGGTACAAAATATGCAAATAGAAAATATGCAAAATATGCAAATGGAAAAACATTGTCAGAATGGATCAAAAAATAAAATCCAACCATATACTGTTTACCAAAACCCCTCAAATACAAAAAAAGATTGCAAATAAAGATATATGCTGCTAACACTAATCAAAAGATAACTGAATAAGTAGTTATATTAATTTCAACAGACCAGAGCAAGTAAATTTACAGGAACAAAGAAAAGTGACACATAAGGATAAGGAGATTGGGGCCAGCACCATGGCGCAGTAGGTTAATCCTCTGCCTGCGGCGCCAGCATCCCACATGGGCATCAGTTCCAGTCCCGGCTGCTCCACTTCCAGTCTTGCTCTCTGCTGTGGCCTGGGAAAGCAGTGGAAGACGGCTCAAGTCCTTGGGCCCCTGCACCCACATGGGAGACCTGGAAGAAGCTCCTGGCTCCTGGTTTCGGATTGGCACAGCTCCGACCGTTGTGGCCATCTGGGGGGTGAACCAATGGAGGGAAGACCTTTCTGTCTCTCCCTCTCACTGTCTGTAACTCTACCTCTCAATAAATAAATAAAATCTTTAAAAAAAAAAAAAAGGATAAAGAGATCAATTCTCCAAGAAGACATTAAAATTCTTTAAGTGTCTGTATGTAACAGGACAACAAATGAGGCAAACACTGATAAAACTGCAAGGAGAAAAGATGAAGCCACTATTAACCTGAGAAATTTCAATAGTCCTCAATTAGAAAGGGACAGGTCACTGTCACACAGCTGTGAAGCCTCCATCTGCAACTCCAGTATCCCATGTGGGTGCTAGTTTGAGTTCCAGCTGCTGCACTTCCAATCCAGCTCCCTGCTAATGCATCTGGGAACGCAGCAGAAGGTGGCCCAAGAGCTTGGGCCCCTGAATCCAAGTGGGAGATCCAGAAGTGTCGCTCCCCCTCTTCGTGGAGGAACGACACAGGACCCTGCGTTGTTCTTTTGTCTGCTCGGCCCTCCCCGGGTTTGCTGCTGGTTCTTCCCGGGTTGGCTACCGACCCTTCCACCTCTGTGGAAGGGCGGTTCCCCCTAGCCACTTTCCCCACTTCCGCGGGGGAGTGGCACACCGCCGGCCGGCTCTCTCGGGGGCTGCACAGGTGTTCCTTCAGATAGATGTTCCTGGTGCATGTTGTCTCTCTCCTCCTTTATAGTCCTCTTCCGCCAATCCCAACTCTGCTACCCACACGCCGAGTACGCTGCTCTCCTCCAATCAGGAGCAGGTCCTACAGTTTATTGGTTGAACTGGAGGCAGCTGTGTAGAAGCTGTTTCTCCCTTCTCAGCGCCATATTGTGGGAGAGCAGATGCATAGAATAAGTCTTAATTCCAGTAACTTAGTCTAGTCCGGGTTGCTCCCCACAGATCCCCCTTTCTTTTTATTTTTTGGCGTTGATACGCGCCTGTCTTCGGTGCCCCGTGGCACACACTCTGCTCTGCTTGCTAGAGCTGCCCACAGGTGCTTACAAGCCCTACCAATCAGGCAAACCGAATCCGGGTCCTCTCTTCACCATGTTGTGAGGAGGTTTTTAGGCACTGGTGCGTGCCTGTGTTCGGTGCCCTGCAGCGCATGCTCTGCTCTGCTAGAACTGCCTGCAGGTGCTTACAAGCCCTACCAGGCAAACCGAATCCAAGCCCTCTCATTGCCGTATTGTGGGGAGACTTATTGGTGTTGATAACGTGCCTGTCTTCGGTGACCTGCGGCACATAAGCTGCTAGCCGCCAGCAGGTGCTTATCGTCTTACTAATCAGGCAGACCGAATCCAAGCTCTCTCATTGCCGTGTTGTGGGGAGGCCTTATTTTTCTCTATTTCTCTATCTCCGGGCATTCCTATCTCTCCTATTTTACTTCTATCTGCCAGCATTCCTATTTCTCTCATTTTACTTCTAAACTTCTGTTTCTCTTATCCCTGCGGCATCCCGGCGCCCGCCCCGAGGCTGCTTCTCGGCGCCTCCCCCCACTGCGGCGTCCCGGCTCTGCACCGCTTCAGCCCACGCTTCTCTCATCTGTGCGGCTTCCCGGCGCCCGCCCTGCGGCGGGCTCCCGGCTCTGCGCGGCTCGACTTCGCGCGCTCTCCGCGGTCTCCGCGCCCCTTCGCGCCTGCACCAAGGCCTTCGCGCTAGCCCCACGTTCCCTATCTATTCACGCCCCGCGTGCTCTCTCTGCACGCCGCTTCTGTGAGTCACACAGCGTAGCTTACGTTTCCGCCACCAGTATTCAATCTAAGTTCCCCGGGCTAACCTGGCAAATTCAACCTAGCTTACGCGTCTCTGCCTTATGGTTTGGCTTCCCGTCTTTTGCTCCCCGGGCTAATCTGACGGATTCCAACCTGGCTTACATCTCCTCCTCTGGTTTTAGCTTTTTGCCTTTTGCTCCCCAGGCTGACTTGAAGAATTCCAACCTGGCTTCCGTCTCCGCCTCAGCCTGCTGCTCTCCTCCAATCAGGAGCAGGTCCTACAGTTTATTGGTTGAACTGGAGGCAGCTGTGTAGAAGCTGTTTCTCCCTTCTCAGGGCCATAATGTGGGAGAGCAGATGCATAGAATAAGTCTTAATTCCAGTAACTTAGTCTAGTCCGGGTTGCTCCCCACACAGAAGAAGTTCTTGGCTCCTGGTTTCAGTCTGGCCTAGCCCTGACCACTGCAGCCATTTGGGGAGTGAACCAGCGGATGAAAGATGTCTCTGTCTCTACCTCTATCTCTTTAACTCTATCTTTCAAGTAATATAGAAAGAAAGGAAAGAAGGGGGGGGGACAAACAGAAGGAAAGAAAGAGAAAAAGAGGGGCCGGCGCCGTGGCTCACTTGGTTAATCCTCCGCCTGCAGCACCGGCATCCCATATGGGCACCGGGTTCTAGTCCTAGTCCTGGTTGTTCCTCTTCTAGTCCAGCTCTCTGCTGTGGCCCAGAAGAGCAGTGGAGGATGGCCCAGGTCCTTGGGCTCCTGCACCCGCATGGGAGACCAGGAGAAAGCACCTGATTCCTGGCTTTGGATCAGCGCAGCACCGGCCGTAGCAACCATTTGGGGAGTGAACCAATTGAAGGAAGACCTTTCTCTCTGTCTCTCTTTCACTGTCTATAACTCTACCTGCAAAATAAATTTAAAAAGAGAGAGAGAGAAGGAAGGAGAGGAGAGGGGAGGGGAGGGGAGGGGAGGGGAGGGGAGGGGAGGGGAGGGGAGGGGAGGGGAGGAAGGAACTGACAGAACTAACATGCAGAAAACCAAACCAGTAAGTGTGTAATTATACTTGATAGTACTATCCATCAACTGGACATAATTGATATCTTTAGACTACTTCATTCAATAATAGCAGTTATCAAACCCACATAGAACATTCACCAGGAAGATCACATTCTGTGCCATAAACCATACCTTAACAAATGTAAAAGAGCAGAAATCCTACAATATAAGTATTCAGATAGCAATGGAATTAAGTAAGAAATCAACAGGATGTCTAGAAAATTCCCAAATACTTGATGAGATCAAATAACACACTTCTAAATGACACAGGATCAAAGAAAAGAATCTCAAGAGAAAACACTTAGAACTAAATGAAAACTAAGTCCAGAAAGAAACTTCCTTAACTCGATAAAGGACATTTACCAACAGTATCTACAGCTAACACCATACTTCATGCAGAGAAACCAGAAGCCTCCCTGTTAAGATCCAAGAGAGGCCAAGGGTGTCCCCTGTGCACTGTTACTTTCCAACACTGTATTAGAAGTCATAGCCAATACAATTAAAATAAGGATATAAGAGATATGTCAGATGGGAAGGAAAAAAAACAATCTTCAAAGATGACATATTTGCCCATGTAGAAAATCCCAAAGAACTGACAAGAAAAACCACACATTTTAGATAAAGAAATCAAAGAACTAAATAAATGAGGAGATATTCTATGTTAGTGGATAGGAAGATTCAATATTGTCAAGACATCAGTTCTTTCCAATTTAATCTGTAGTTTAAGCAAAATCCAAATAAAAATCCCAGGGAACTATTTTGTTAACTTTGACAAGCTTTTCTAAAGTTTAAATGCAAAGGCAAAAGATCTAGAATAACAGTCAAGAGAATATTAAAGGAAAAGAATAAATCTGAAGGACTTCAAAATTCACTGTAAGAGAGCGTAGTATTAGTGAGAGAACAAACAATGAAACAGAAAAGTGATCCCAGAAAACAGACCCAAACAAATATGAAAACTGTCTTTGACAAAGGACTGAAATCAAGACAATGAGAGAAAACAGTCTTTCTCAACAAACGTTGCTGAAACAACTGAATAGCCACAAATATCTCAAAATGCGCAACAGATCTAAACAAAAACATAGAATGATAAAACTAGAAGCTTTCAAAGGAGAAAACCTAGATGACCTGAGATCAGGTGATGGCACTGCAAATACTACACCTAAGGTATAATCCATAAAAGAAAGAAATGTTACTGAGAATATACAAAGAGCTCCTAGAAATCAGCAACCAAAAAATGAAAAATCAGATTTTTTAAATGAACAAAAAGCATGAATAGACACCTTACCAAAGAAGATACATAGAAGACAAATAAGCATAATAAAAGATTTTCCACATCATATTTCATTAAGGAATTGCAAATTAAAACAAGATAGCACTACATACCTATTAGAATGGCAAAAATCCCAAACATTGACAACACCAAATGCTGACGAGGATATGGAACAACAAGAACTTTCATTCACTGCTGGTGGAAATACAAAATGGTATAGCCACTTTAGAAGACAGTTTGAAAAACTACACCTACTCTAACCACACAATCCAGCAACTGCACTTCTTCGTATTTACCCAAAGGAGTTGAAAACTCACGTGTAGTCAAAACTGCACACGGATGTCTATAGCAGTTTTATTCATAATTGCCAAACTTGTAAGGAACCAAGATGTCCTTCATTTAGTTAATGAATAAATAAATGGTGGTATATCCAACAATGGAATATTATTCAGCTCTCAAGCCACGAAAAGACAAGGAACCATAAACATATTACTAATGGAAAAAGCTGATCTGAAAAGGCTACATACTATATGATTTCAACACTGTAACATTTTGGAAAAGGCCAATCTGTGGATAGAAGACAGGTTGTCAAGAGTTTGGGGAGAGAGGAAAGAACAAGCAGAACACAGAGGATTTTTAGGGCAGTGAAACTATTCTGATGAGAGTATAATGGCAGACTTATGTCCTTACACATCTGCCAAAACCCCACAGACTGCACAATATCAAGAATGAATTCAAATGTAGACCATGGAAGATCACGATCTATCAACGTAGGTTCCTCCACTGTAACACATCACTCTGTTAACAGGCTGTTGGCAGTAGGGGGAAGCATTTGGGTGTGAAGGCTATGAGAATTCTGCACTTTCTACTCAATTTTACTTGGAAACTCAAACTGTTCTAAAAAATATGGTCTATTAAAAACAGTTTTTTAAGGGACCAGCATGGTGACATAGCAGGTAAAACCACACATGTGATGCCAGCAGAGGATGGCCCAAGCATTTGGGCCCCTACTACCAATGCAGGAGATCCAAACGAAGCTCCTGGCTCCTAGCTTCGGAATGGCTCAGCGTTGGCCACTGCGGTCATCTAGGAAGTGAACAAGTAAATGGAAGATCTCTCTGTGTCTCTCTCCCTCTTTCTCTGTTTAACTCTGCCTTTCGAGTGCATAAATAAATCCTTTTTAAATAAATAATTTTTAAAAGTCTGTAAGAATGCACTTTTGAACAGAGTTTGGAACTGTGAAACTGTAAATGAAGTTCCCCGTCAGTACCTATCATATGCTCTCCTGTGGATGATCTGTGTCTTACCGCTGGCCTATACGTAGATCAGTAATTACAGCAGCTCCAGCTCCATTAGAACCAGAGAGCTCTAGCATGATGGAAAGTAACTGTTTCCACTGTACATTTTTCCACAGATTTAAAATTAATGTTCTTAGTCATAAATATAAAATGTGCATGTAAAAGAGAAACTACAAAGAATGCCTTTTTTTTTTTTTTTGGACAGGCAGAGTGAATAGTGAGAGAGAGAGACAGAGAGAAAGGTCTTCCTTTGCCGTTGGTTCACCCTCCAATGGCTGCCACGGCTGGCGCACTGCGGCCAGCACACCGCGCTGATCCGATGGCAGGAGCCAGGAGCCAGGTGCTTTTCCTGGTCTCCCATGGGGTGCAGGGCCCAAGCACCTGGGCCATCCTCCACTGCACTCCCTGGCCACAGCAGAGAGCTGGCCTGGAAGAGGGGCAACCGGGAAAGAATCCGGCGCCCCGACCAGGACTAGAACCAGTGTGCCGGTGCCGCTAGGTGGAGGATTAGCCTAGTGAGCCGCAGCGCCGGCCATTAAGAATGCTTTTCACACAAAGATATGTTTTTATGTTTCATCCCCTGTGTAGCACGATAAAAATTAAAAAGGTAGTACAGCTGTTCCAACAGCTTTTACCAAATTTAGGCAAGATACCTGTTTTCTTCCTTATTGTAATACCAATCGTGTTTAATATCTATACTTCTTAGCATTTAACTTTATTCTCTGAATCATACACAAATCTAATCTTCGTATTTCTTAAAGCCCTATACTTCCTTTTTCTTTCTCAAATACACAAAGCACAATATTCCACATATTATTTGACCATTTAAACATCCTGTCAGGGGTGAGCATTCAGGCACAGTGGGTTAAGTCAACAACTGAAATGGCGTGCCTTGGGACTGAAGTTTCATCTCTGTTTCCATATGAACTTCCCACTAACACAAATGAGAAGCAGCAAATGATTCTAGTGCTTCGGTCAGTCGGAGTTCCTGGCTCCTGGTTTCAACCTGGCCCAGCTCTGTTTGTGGGCATTTGAGAGTTCACCAGCAGAAGGAAGATACTTCATTTCCTCTCCTTCTGCCTGTCATTCTGCCTTTCAAATGAGTAAATGTTTTAAAAATAAAACGGGCCAGCGCTGTGGCACAGCAGGTAAAGCCTCTGCCTGCATCCCATATGGGCACCGGTTCAAGTCCCGGCTGCTCCACTTCCTATCCAGCTCCCTGACATGTACCTGGGAAAGCAGTGGAAGATGGCCCAAGTCCTTGGGCCCCTTCACCCACATGGGAGACCTGGAACAAGCTCCTGTCTTCAGATCAGCATGACTCCAGCTGTTGCAGCCATCTGGGGGGTGAACCAGCCGATGAAAGATTGCCTGCTCCACCCCCGCCTCTGCCTCGCTGTAACTCTGCCTTTCAAATAAATAAATCTTTAAAAAAAATAAATGAAATAAAAAAAAAAAAAAACAACCCTTCTGGCTAGTAAACTGACAGAAAATAGGGTTGAGAAAAGGTTTTAAATTTGCTCTCAACTAGAAAAGTCATAATAGAGTCATTTATGGTATATATTTATGTGGAAACTGTACTACACATCCAGATCACCTTTCATAAAGTATCTTTCAATACTGGTCTATATCTGATACTTTAAAATTCTCAAACGAAACATTAAGAAGTGACAGCATCATTCAAATATCTGCTTTTATAAACAGATCCTGGGAACAAAGAGCATAATGGAATACAATGGAGGAAAACAACAAGGGAAGGAATGAAAGGACACTTAACTACAGCTAAAGAAATTAATATTTTGCCTAAAAGAGCAGATTATAACAAAACATGACATGACACCAAAAGGAAAATAAGCCATTAGAGCAGGGGTGAGGAATCTTTATTTTGCCAAGGGTCATTTTGTCATCTATTACATCATTCGTGAGCTATACAAAATTATCTCCTTAAAAATTAGCCTGCTTTAAATTTACTGAGTTTCAAGGACCACCTGTAGCTGCCTCAGCAGGTCCAGACCAAAAGATCTCACAGGCATTCTACAGGCCACATGTTCCCCACCCCTGCATTAGACTCTCTAAATTTTGCCTTGATTTTAGTATTTTCAACAATAAAAAAACTTGTGGTTGTTACATGCTTCATTTCCTTCTAAACATCAGCTATAACATATCCAAAAGTGAAAATCAGTGAAAGTTGCAACAGTCTCATTTAAATTCAATTTCATGTGACACAGTAGCATAACCTAAAATTAGGCTAATTAGGGTATATTAACTACATTAATATTTAGTTTTACTATTCTAAGATTTTTGTTATATTTTGAAAACTGAAGTTGTGGGCTGGCACTGTGGCGTAGCAGGCTAAGCCTCTGCCTGCGGTGCCAGCATTCGTGTCCTGGATGTTCCTCTTCCTATCTGGTTCTCTGCTTATGACCTGGGAAAGCAGTAGAAGAACGCCCACGTGCTTGGGCACGTACACCTGAATGGGAGACATGGAAGATACTCCTGGCTCCTGGCTTTGGCCTGGCTCAGCTCCAGCTTTTGTGGCCATTTGAGGAGTGAACCAGTGGGTGGAAGACCTTTCTCTCTGTCCCTCTCTAACTCTACCTCTCAAATAAATAAAATCTTAAAAAAAAAAAAAAGAAAGAAAAAGCTGAAGTTGCTTGTGGAGATGAGTGAAATAGGTTCTTGTCTTCGTGCAAGAAAGAATTCAAACATGAGACAGAGAAGTGGTCAGCAAGGCAGCAAGGTGTAATGGGGTAAGGCATCCACCAGAATCGGAGAGTGTCCAGTCACTCAGAATGGGGAAAGCAAGGTTACATGGTTTAATGCAGAGGAACATGTGACAGGCCAGGCAGGTGGCTCAGGGAAGACCTGAGAGCTGACCACTTAGTCTTTATTCAGACTGGGGCTTGTAAGGGAATGGCGTCCAGTTCTTTCCCTTTCTCCTTGCCCTCCTCCTCCTCCAGGACAAAGGGTGTGAATTAGGTAAAATTCCTCCCAAGGTTTCACCACTAGTGCTATCAGACTGGGCAGCCCACTTGGAACAGGACAGAGGAGCTTCCCCAAGGAGGCCTTCCTGAGAGGAAGGCTGTGAAGGTCTCACTGCCCAGTGTTACCAGGCCAGGAAGCCAGCTTGCTGCTGAGTAGGGAAGATCCCTGGGAGCTTTCCTGGGGGGAGGCGGAGACCACCTGTAAAGTCACTGGGTATGGGCAAGGCTTTGTAGTGTACAATACTGGGCTGCTTCCAAGATGAGCTTCTGCTGGTACTTCATTTTCCTTAGGCCTCTCTCTCTCACACACACACAGGCTAACTTCTAACTTCCTACCTAAGTAAACTTTATATTATAAAATTCAAGAGAAATTATAAAATTTAGTTTTTAATTACAGAGGAGAATAAAGCCATGTTTCCATGTTACTACTCCAAAAACATGGATATGAATCTATAGCTATACACACATCAGAATAAAAAAAGATATGGAATGGGGGCTCTGTTTGGTGTTAAGAACCTTTCTGGCAATATTCAAAACCAGAAAACCAAACCTCTGCAATGTTTTGGAGAACAGAAATAGAGCCTACAATGTTCAACCTAGCAAGTCATAATTCAAGTATAAAGGCAAAAAGTACTTTCAAACGAACAAAAAATAAAGCAGCCATAAGCCCTCCTTGGGGGAAAAAATACAAATACTACTTGTTGAAAAAAAAATCTACTCATTTAAGCAAAATAAAAACTGAAACAAGTTGAAACTTTTTTCCCTGATTTTGTTTAATGCTGCATTCTCAGCTTCTAAAACTCTGTTTGGCACTGGATAGGTGCTAAAAATTTAGTGACTGAATCCATAAACCAAGAAACGGATTACAACAAAATAATGAAGAAACCACAGTAATGACCTGGTAGTAGTCAATGAATCCTTTAAATTTAGAACTAAGATTGAAAAATCGGAAATTATGATTATAGAACAGAATAAAACTACTAATTTTAGTAATAAAAATAGCAAGTTTAGATTTCTGACAAGATGCTGAATTAACACAGAATCTACATCTACATCCCTAAGAATTAGTCTATGGGGAAGCAAAGGTATTATGAATCCTAAGGAATAATGGGGAAAGTATGAGAAAGCCCCCGTTGTTCTATGATATGTCTAGGGGTGAGGAGTATGAACACTAGAGAAAACAGCAGATAGGGTTAAGAGAAGATAAACTGTCAAAAAGCAGCTAGGATTCAGCGTGGGCTTCTCACCTCCTGTTGCCTGGGAAACTCAGTGCCTGCCTCCTCACAGCAGGGACTTGGCAGCAGTGCTGGTGTGGACAGATGTCCGCCAGGGTAAAACCAGGGCAGCATGGATGCTCTGCTGGGAATGGGGTCCAGGAAATGGAGAGGTCTACAGACTTTGGTCAGTGACTTTCCACCCATTCAACTCAAAACCTCCAAGGTTGTTTACCATCTAGGAAAAGGATCTTTTTATTTTTAATTTTCTTATTCCCGGGGTGTCAATGTGAAGCTCAAAATATGAAGAGTGATATGATTAAGGGTAGTTTTTGTGTGTTTTTCTTAGTTTTTGTCTGTTTGTTTTTGATGCCTGGGTCCCTCTAACAAACTGAAATGACTGACTAGTATGGTATAAAGCAGTCTGAATATACAAAAAGATGACAAATAATAAACACTAACTGGAAAGTTAAGAAATATTATCAGACTGGATAAAGTAAACAAAATGCTATTTATAAAACAGAGAGAAACAGAATAGAAAGAATGAATGAAAGGCAGACAGAGTATATGGCAAAATAGGAATTTCTTCAAATTATGACAGTGTATCTGGTACAACCACTTTGGAAATCAACTTGAAATCATAGGAAAACTGAAGATGAACAAACTCAACCCAGCAATTCCTTCTGTAAACATTTGTCACATATACTTTCATCCATGTATAAGGGAGACTTGTCCATGAATGTATGCTGAAATACCACTTGTAACAGTTTTTCAAAAATTGGAAATATAAATATTCTTTGATTAAAAAAATTTAGGAATAAACTGAGGATTACTCATTCTTACAACTGGTTATAATGAATGAATGAGAATCAGAGAGATCTCAAAAACACAACACTGAGTGTAAAAGGACTAAACCACACTAAAATTATTTTTTAAAAGCATACTAAAGTAAAAAAAAAGCGCCATACAATATTTATAATGCATACAATGGACAAAACACTCATCAGGTTATATATATAAATATAGAATATATATTAATTAATAAGAAAAAGGCAAGCAGCCATTTAGAAAAAAACAGGAAATGAACAGGCAAGTTATAAAAGTACTTAAATGAATGAAAAACAAGAAACTGTGAAAAGGTGAATGATTTCATCAACAATCATGGAAATTTAAGGTTAAAATTAATTATTGTTGCTTACCTACAAAAATGGCTAAAATAAGAATAGACAGTGAAGATTTGGAGCAGCTGGAACTCACACACTGCCAGCAGAGTGTAAATTAGTACAATCAATTTAGAAAGCTTTTGTCAACTGCTACTAAAGCCAATCACATGAACACCCTATGACTCAGCAATTCTATTAAGTATATACCCAGGTGTGCATGTGTGCCATATAACAATACCCAAAGCAGCACTCTTCATAAAGTAGCAAAATATTGAAGTAGAAAACAACCCAAATGTCCATTTATAATAAAAAAATACACTGTATTACATTCACACATCAATGAAAATGTACAAAGCAGGTATCTGCTTGCAACAATTGGCAAATTTCACAGACACAACATTTACAAAAAGATCATACTCTTATAAATTTGATAGTGAGTTTTAATCGATTAGAGATCAAATTCACTGATTTGTGAGTTTTTCTTTATAATTTAATACCCAAAATTTAATTTTTTAAAAAAAGCTTATTAAACAAGGAAAGAGAAATACAAGGTGTTACTGTTTAGATAATAGTCTGGGAATCCCCCAAAGGCCTATCTGTTGAAGAGGTGGGGAATCTCTTTTCTGCCCACAGCCATTGGGGTATTTATAACATCATCTTCAGGCCATACAAAATCATCAACTTTCAAATTAGCCTACTAGATTTACTGAATTTTGAGTCCCACCTGTGGCAGGGCCAGGTGAAATTATTTCATGGGCCTTACACAGTCCTCCAGTCAGACATTCTCCACCCCTGTTCTCATGTTAATGGATTAAGGATGGAACTTAGCTCAATTATGATGCCTGATGGGGGAGACTTGGAAAATGATTAGATTAGATTTCAAGGAGAGCGGGGCCCATGATGGAATCATATTGGTTTTATAGGAAAAGGCCACCACACATGGGCACATGTCTCTCTCATTTCCTGGCTCCACATGTGATTCTTTCTCTATACCTCTTCAATCATCCACTGCTCTCCTCAGACACCAGACCAAAAGGATCCTCCAATCTTGGAGTGTAAACCTCGTGGATCAAGAGCTGAGATAGACCTTCCTTCCTAAGCAGTTACTCTCAGTATTTACTGTCATGATGAGAAGACGACCAATATTCAAGGTTACAACAGAAACTTCCCTTCCAAGAGAAAATGAAATAAAATGAAGCATCTCCTTAAGTGCATGACACTGCCACCCTCAAGATTCTTTGTGAGCTGTTCCAATGACTTGAAGAGTGCTTTTTTATCTGGCTAGCTCATATCTGCAATTCAGAATTCTATTTAAGCATGTCTCTTCTGATGTCACAATCCTCAGACAAATGAAGCAAAGTCTACTTGCACCCTTGCTTGGAATCATTTCTTTGGAATGGTAGAATGATTATTTGATCAATTTTTCCCTATCTTATCAACCTTAACAATGAACTGACAGTGTGGGCCTTATACTTTTGCTAAGCCATCTTCATGACTGAAACAAGAATCCTCCTAATCCAATCTAGGGAAAAGCGTAATCACTTCCACTAACTTCTCTTCCAGTGTCCCCATTTATACCTGTACTCAAGTGAACTACCACTCAGACTTTGTGGAACAGTCTTCAGTATTCTGTTCTGGCAAGCGCTCAGAAACCAGCTATACTTTAAACTTATTCTCATATGCACAGAAACAGCATCTCTCCCTCCTGCAAATCACTTTTCTTCTTCCCTCTAATCCCAGGGCTTCACAAACTTTTTCAGAACAGCTGGAGATTTTAGGCCAATGGGCTCTCTGTAGCAATTACTCAACTCTGTTGTTGTAAAGTGAAAGTAACCAGAGACAATATATAATTGGATGGGTAATAGTGTTCTAATAAAACTTTATTTGCAAAACCAGGCTGATTGCCCATGAGTTTCACCAACAAAGCTCTAAACACAATTTCTGGTCTCTTCATATATCAGCATCATTATAATAATCCTGAAATTCTAAGAAAAATAAATACTGATACTCTTAAGTTCAACATATTTATCAATTAAATCTGAGATGTACATATGTAAATGTTTTAGAAGTATCTGTGGTAATAAGAATTGTAAGAATATTCTCATTATTTACTGGTGAACCAGAAAATTTAACTGACTAGAATATATTTATTGATAACTGCAGTTAACTTAGACATTTCCTAATTATAAAAATGATCATTTAAAAATAATCAACACACAGAAGACTAATAAACATATAGTCAAATGTAGAGAGGACTAAATATGAAGAATCTAAACAACAGATAGTAATGGTGATATTGTAGTGATTTTCTTTTTGGCTTATCTTTTATTATATGATTTCTGTAAAAAGTTTTAAAAAGGTTTCTTTAAACCATATAATAAAAAGATAATTCTATGGTTGCTAGGATTTTTCTTTTAGTCTGGAACTAAAAATATGTAGACATGAAAGTAAAGAAAAATTCAACCATTCTATAAAATGTACTTTTAAAAACTAGTTGTATCAATTAAGTAATTAAAATTCTCATTTACCTGTCGGTTCCTTTCATCCATTATGCGTGTGATTTGTATTTTCTTCCGCCCCATTTTCAAGCACCTTTCCTTCCTTATATTCCAAATACTTTATTCAAAAATTAATATTCTTCAATATTCTAATACATCGTACACAGTTTCTATTATTTCAGCTTCTAGTCCAGGGCTACTGCTGAAATTTTCTGTAAGATCTGAAAGAAAACACAAATTAGAAGGTTTTAAGTTTGGTAAATTTACAAGTCATAAATATACAAGCTTCAAATCTGCTTTTATGCTGCACATGGAGGTTAGCTGAAATTTGATTATATAAAATTAGAAGACAAAAGTTTTGTTGCGTTTCTCCTAAAATATCTCTTGAACTGCTACTGTGCCTCTACTTCTGCCTAAACTGATTCAATTCAAACATCTGAGATTTTTTTCAGTGCATATAATAATAGAAACAATGAGGCCAGCATTGTGGTATGGAGAGTAAAGCCACCACCTGCTGGACTTCGAACTGGCCATGTGCTAACCCTTTTAATCAAGGTTTTTCTGTTCCATCGTAACTGACCTAAATAATGACAATTTTATGCATCTTGGGGCAAGTTTCATGTGTTTCTCTGTTGCTGATACTGAGCCTTGATTACTTGGGAAAACTGAGTTTTAAATGAGTTAATATTATCTGCCTATTTTTGATGACTGAGTGACTACCTTAATTCTGATTAGATTTGGCCCACAGCTTTCATAAAAGTGCTGTTAAATGTACATTATCAGCCCATCAGCCCATTTTTATTTTGACCGAATGTTTTGAGCCTCTGATGACACTTTAGATTCAGAACTCTAAACTGAGTTTTCTGATCTTGGGGCTTCCAGTCGATTCCTGGAACTCTCAAAGAATAAGATGCTCAACTTGGTGAAGTAATAGCTGTTTCAGTTAACTTAAATTATATAAAATGCAATATAAGGTTATAAAGCAAAGACAAACTTATATTATGCTTTTATATAAAGGTCCAATGTTTAACATGCTGGGGTGCTGGGGTTAGTCATCCTCCACAGCTTTTTTTTTTTTTTTTTTTTTTTTTTTACCAGACATAGCTTGCCCTGTGCATCATGTGTTGGTGAGGGTAACGGGGGTGTATGTTCTCTCTCTCATTCCCAGCATCTGACCAGGGCCTGCTTGGCACTGAGACAGAGAGCTGGCTGCCCTTCCCAACACTGTACTCCCATCCTTGTTTGCAACCCTCCTCCATCTCTTCCAGGCACCTAGGTGTCTTGGCACTACGGGTAAAAAGCACACATCTGTGGTCAAAGCAATGTACCCTTTGGGGGCCTCCACCCCTTAGCAGGAAAGCCACATTTCAGATGAGGAGTTACACAGCAGGCACGTGTTAGGTGCAAGAGCGAGTGTCATTCTCGCCATGAGGCCACACCCGATGAAATAAGGAAAAAGTAAAAGGGGACTTTAGCTTTGCCCAATACAGGAGGCTTACAGGTCAGATTCTTTATCTTTAAAGGAGGATTGACAGGTTCAATCAAGCCAGCATTGAACAGTTGGACCAAAGAGAGATCCAGCCAAAAGGGAGAAGGAGACAACATAAAAAGAGGCCAGTGCCGCTGGGGTAAATGGACTCCAGCTCTGGGGCCTTTCCCTGCACTACTCGGCTCCGTGAGTCAGAAATTTCTTCTTCCTGCTCGCTCACTCAATAAACTTCACACTTACGCCTTTCCTCTTTATTTCTATACCGCGGGAAGCCAAGAACCAGGTGACGCTCTCCTGACACAGCAAAAACCAGCCTGAAAACCAAGATTTAAAAACAGCAATAGAAATAGACCTAGGTAACAATGTTATTAGAAAACAATCTTAAGATGCAGAAGTATTTAAAGAATTTTAAAACAAAATAATTTTAGCAGAAAATAAAAATGAACAATGAAAAAACACAACTTTGAAAACAAAAATTAATTTGATGCAGATTTGACAGATCAGAGACAGCTGAAAAAACAATCAGTGACCCTAACAATATGAAAGAAGGAAACACACTTTCAACACAGAAAGACACAAGACTGGTGAATAGGGGGAAAAAGCCTGTGGAAAAGTAAGAAATATGGAGAAAGGATCCAAAATACACGCAATTAGAGTCCCAGAAAAGGAGAAAACATATGGGAAGAAGAAATATTGGAAGATGTAATAGCTAAGGACTTTCAAAGCTGACCAATAAGCCTTCAACCCAGATTCAAGCAGCTCTATGTATCCCCCAAGAGAGCAAACACAGAGAAAATGATAAAGGCACACCAGAATGCAAAAGGATGGAGGGAGGTGGGGTAGGCAGGCAAGTGCCCTGAGGTCGAAAGATCCTAAGAAAGATCCTAAAATAGCCAGAACAATGGAAAAAGGTGAACTTGAAAAAGCAACAGTAACATTTAGTCAGTCAACTTCTTTGCATAAATAAAATGCCAGAATAGGTGAAAAAAAATCTTAGAATGTTTGCAGGAAAATGACAAACTACAACACTGCACCTTTCTGTCTCTGTTTCTCTCTCTCTTAAACACACACATACCCTTCAGAAATTAGGGAAAGGTGAGTACGTGGGACAGTGATTGAGACACTAACGGGAACCTCTGCATCCCAGACTTGGGTACCTGGGGTCAAGTCTTGCTCCACTTCCGATTCTAATTTCCTACTAATGAACACCCTGGGAAGCAGCAAAGTGAGAGCTCAAGTATTTGGATCTCTGTCACCTAAGTGGGAGATGGAAGACCTCTCTCTCTTTACCTGTCAATAAATGAAAATAAATAAAAAATCTTAAGTCAAAATCTTAATAAAAAAATGAAGGCAAAACAAGAAAAAAAATAAAGAACTTGTCACTAAGAAACGCTTAAGACACTTCAAGGAAAAAAAGATCCCAAATGCAGCTTCAATATGCACAAAAAGTTATTTATAAGACAGAGAAAGAGAAACAGAAAGTTTCTAACAGCTGATTTACTCCCAACAGCCAGGAACACAATCCAGTCTCCCATGTAGTAAGAACCCAATTACTTGAGCCATCAGCCCAGGCCGAGTCTTCATTGATAGGAAGCTGGAACCAGAAGCCAAAGCTGGGGCTGGTACTGTGGCATAACAGGTAAAGCTGCTCAGCCTGTAGTGCCAGCATCCCATATAGGCACCAGTTCAAGTGCCAGATGCTCCACTTCCAATCCAACTCTCTGCTTTGGCCTGGGAAAGCAGGAGATGGCCCAAATCCTTGGGCCCTTGCATCTACATGGGACACCCAGAAGAAGCTCCTGGCTCCTGGCTCTTTTTTTCCCCAAAGATTTTATTTATTTATTTGAGAGGTAGAGTTACAGACAGTGAGAGGGAGAGACAGAGAAAGGTCTTTCCTCTGCTGGTTCACTCCTCCAAATGGCCACAATGGCCGTAGCTGTGCCGATCTGGAGCCAGGAGCCTCCTCCCGGTCTCCCATGTGGGTGCAGGGGCCCAAGGACTTGGGCCATCCTCCACTGCCCTCCCAGGCCACAGCAGAGAGCTGGATTGGAAGAGGAGCAGCCGGGACTAGAACCAGCACCCATAAGGGATGCCAGTGCCGCAGGCAGAGGATTAACCAAGTGAGCCATGGCGCCGGACCCTTGTCTCCTGGCTTTGGATCGGCAAGGTTCTAGCCATTGTGGCTATTTGGGGAGTGAACCAGCAGATGGAAGACTCTCTATACCTCTACCTCTGTCTCTCTGTAGCACTGCCTTTCAAATAATAAAATAAATCTTTAAAAAGAAAAAAAAAAAAAAAAAGGCAGCAGCAGCCAAAGCCAGGGATTGAAACCAGGTACTGCCATATGGGATGCAACCATCTTAACCACTAGGCTAGGCTAAACACCCGCTCCAATTTTCCACAAATTTTTTGAAGTCTCAGCTCATACAGGATGGCCTTAGAAAGAAGGAACTATACATACAGCATTTACTCTCCATCTCCCAAGACCAACTCCGAATCAAGAGGACCTTCAGTGGGCAAATGGTAAGGAGGCCCCAGGCAGTCACCATTCACATGGCAGCTACCTGAGCTATTCATTACTACCAAATCCCGCAGCCCGCAGCCCTTGAAGGTGCCGAGGCCATTTGAAGAGCCACCTAAAACTATCCAAAGGAACTGAAAACAATTACAAAAGATTTTATTAATTCTAGATAACTGCTAATTCTTTACAGCAAACTGATTTTTCTACAGAGTACTGCTAAAGGAGTTTTGCCAAAAATGGCGGCATTTAAAACCTACCTTTAGAAAACACAGATCAGCATTTTGCACATAAAGAAAGTAATATATTTTTTCTTTGGGGAAAAGGAATCTCTGTAATTAAATCCCAAGGCCTCTATCTGATTTCAGGCAACATTACCACCAGGGGAAAAAAAAAAACGAACTGAACTCTCAGAATTAATATGTTGATTTTTTAATATTATAAACTAGAAGACAGCATTGTGACACCACAGGTTAAGCCACCACCTGCACTGCTGTCATCCCATATGAGGGCCAGCTGGAGATCCAGCTGCTCAACTTCCAATCCAGCTCCCTGCTAATGCACCTGGGAAAGCAGTGGAAGCTGACCCAAGCACTTGGGCCTCTGCAACCCACCTGGGAGACCCAGATGGAGTTCCAAGCTCCTGGTTTCCACTACCCATTGCAGCCATCTGGGAAGTGAACCAGCAGATGGAAGAGCTCTCCCTCTCTTTTTCTCTCCCTTTCTATAACCCTGTTTGTCAAATAAATATATCTTTAGAAAAGAAATAAAAATTAGGAACTAGATTTCTTTTTAGATACCCAATTTGAATTTTCTTAAAAGATAACAAAGAAACTAGTACTTAGATTTAGATCAATTCAATAGTAACGCTGGGCCGGCGCCGCGGCTCACTAGGCTAATCCTCCGCCTTGCGGCGCCGGCACACCGGGTTCTAGTCCCGGTCGGGGCGCCGGATTCTGTCCCGGTTGCCCCTCTTCCAGGCCAGCTCTCTGCTGTGGCCAGGGAGTGCAGTGGAGGACGGCCCAAGTGCTTGGGCCCTGCACCCCATGGGAGACCAGGGTAAGTACCTGGCTCCTGCCATCGGATCAGCGCGGTGTGCCGGCCGCAGCGCGCCAGCCGCGGCGGCCATTGGAGGGTGAACCAAAGGCAAAGGAAGACCTTTCTCTCTGTCTCTCTCACTGTCCACTCTGCCTGTCAAAAAAAAATAAAAATAGTAACGCTGATCATAAACACTATCTTTTAACTGTTTACTGTTTTAAAGATCATTGTTGGTTAAGTAAATAAATATTTTAAGAGCATGGACTTTAACCAGGAAGTAAACTTCACTTACCAAACTTGGCCTTTCTTAACAATTACTGAGTTCATCAGAACTCCCCATTTTGATGATTCTGGTAAATCACTTACATAATACATTTTTTCAAAAGTTACTGAAATAAACTTTGTAATAAAAGTAACTGACCCCCAAAAGCTAAACTTTAAAAAAACAAACAACAACAAAAACAAGCTATCTATCAAGAAAATCTTTAATGAGACATCATTTCAGGTAAAACAGGAACTTTTTTGCACATATTAAACTTGTGATGGTCATGCACAAGTAAAAATGTCAAATCAGAAGGGAGATCTAAGACTCAGATTTCAGGGCTAAAAATATGTATTTGGGATTCTTGTGCATACAGACAGTACTAATGAGAGAAATATAAAATGAAAAGGACAGTCCCAAGGAAGAAAAATACTTACTGCTGCAAATAAATCTTCACAAATCAATCTGCAGACATGAGATTTTTAAACAATTTGGCCAACATTAAAAAATAAACATTTCAAAAAGAAATCTGACTTTGTTTCCTTTGAAAAATCTATTCCATTTTCAAGAATTTATTACAAGGAAATAATAAGACTATGACAAGAGATACATGTATATGGATGTTCACTCCAACACAATCAAAGCAGGCAGATATTTGGGGTAGGGGCGAAAATGTACCAGCATACAGGAATGACCTGTCCCTATAATAAACACTGCAGTCATTAAGAAGGCTGACTATTGTATAATAAATGTTTGCAACATGTTGTGAGTAGAAAATAAATTCTCCTTGCTTTTAAAAATTCCATTGATATTGTATAAGCAGACAGATGACTAGTATCATATATTTGTAACAAAGTAATTGTCATGTGAAGTTTAAAAAATTTTCTCCTAAAATCTATACCATAGTATGATAAAGAAAAAGGTTATTACAAGCAACAAAAACTAATGGCTAGGGGCCGGCACTGTAGCATAGTCGGTTAAGCCTTTGCCTGCAGCACCAGCATCCCACATGGGCACCAGTTCGTGTCCCAGCTGCTCCTCTCCCAAACCAGCTCTCTGCTAATGGCCTGGGAAAGTAGCAGAGGGTAGCACAAGTCCTTGGGTCCCTGCATTCACATGGGAGACCCAGAAGAGGCTCCTGGCTCCTAGCTTCAGATCACCCCATATTCAGCAGTTGTGGCCATTTGGGGAGTGAACCAGCAGATGGATGATCTTTGGTTTTTCCTCTCTGTCAATAGCTCTGCCTCTCAAATAAGAAAATAAATCTTAAAAAACAGCTAATAGCTGCTTTTAAAATTAAGGGGAAAACAACTTCTGAAAGCCAGAAAGCATTCAAAAATGAAGTTTTTTTAAAAAGATTTATTTTGAAAGTCAGAATTGGAGAGACAGACAGAGAGGGAGACAAAGAGAGATCTTCCATCCACTGGTTGACTCCCCAGTGCTGGGCCAGGCCAAAGCCAGAAGCCAAGAGCTTCTTCCAGGTCTTCCACATTGGTGGCAGGAGTCCAAATACTTGAGCCATCTTTTGCTGCTTTTCCCAGATCATTAGCAGGGAGCTCGATGGAAAGTAGAACACCTGGGACTCAAACCAGCACGCATATGTGGCAGCTAGGCCACAACGTTGGCCCCAAGAATGAACTTTTAAACATTACTGAAATATTCCTTCTAATTCCTCATCTGAGGCAATTTCCAGTTTACTCCTTCTCCACAACATGTTTAGAATTTCAAAGTATTAGCTTGCCTAAGAAGGTTTATTGCAAGCTGAATGAAAAATCTAGATTGTAGCAGCCTCAAACAATACATTAAACTAGCTGCAAAACTTTATTATTTCTAAGAAATTTTTATTAAAAATTGGAAATGACATGCATTATATGTGCTATATGAGGTTAAAATAGAATATTATCATTTGAAAATATTTGTGGAGGGAATTAGCCCAAAAAGATATTACTACTAACAAGTACATTTCCAAGCATGGTATGTTAGCAATATTTATAATCTGAAAACAATACTTCCTCTGTGCATACTATTTCTTATACTTATTTCCTTTCAAACATATTACTATTTTTGTATGTACAATGGAAATTAGGAGAAAACAGAAAACTGTATAATTAATTTTCAATAACTGAATGTGGAATTGTTCTTTAAGATTATACCACACAAAAAAAGAAATATGAAATAGAATTAAGTAGTATATTTTACAACATTTTCATTAAAAAGTAGATATTCTTATAAAACGTTTTTCCATTTATTGTAAATAGTCTACCAAATTAAAGAAGGGGAAGAAAGAAGGCCACTGACTCAATACTGTTCCAAGACTCATTTTAATCTGAATCTTCCAAAAAAAGAATTCAATCAAGCTGCAAAGAATGGTAGCATGCTATAATTTCCTCTCTAGAAATCATCTTGAACCGTAACCCTCTAATCCATCAGCAAAGTAACTGAAATAAAGATAAGTGAACTGTCCAAAGTTTTAGTTAAAACATTCAGGAACTTTTCTACCATAGGATAGCACTGTTCCTGAACTTCAGACATTCACAAACTTCTTAATCTGTGTACTAATTAAATAATACTCTGTATAATATTAAGAATTTTTTTGTTTACATCAATTTCTTTTGCTTTGTATTTAAATATGAAACTTTATTATTGTTACAATAGAAAAACTAGTATAATCTACCAAGAATAGACAATACAGCCTTTAAAATAACGTTAACAGGCCGGTGCTGCGGTTCACTTGGCTAATCCTCCACCGGCGGCGCTGGCACCCCGGGATCTAGTCCCGGTTGCTCCTCTTCCAGTCCAGCTCTCTGCTGTGGCCCGGGAAGGCAGTGGAGGATGGCCCAAGTGCTTGGACCCTGCACCCGCATGGGAGACCAGGAGGAAGCACCTAGCTCCTGGCTTCATCACACCAACTGTGGTGGCCATTTGGGGGAGTGAACCAACGGAAAGAAGACCTTTCTCTCTCTCTCTCTCTCTCTCTCTCTCTCTTTCACTAACTCTGCCTATCAAAAAATAAATAAATGAAATAATGAAAATATGAAGATTAAAGCAATTTACTATAATTATGTGTGTATATATGAGCATCATGGTATTATGTTTCCATAACCATATAGTAAAAATATACATATTTTGCATATATGTGTATATATATGCACACACAAATTAGAGTAAATGAAAGTAATAACAAATGTTATCTTTTTTATAAAAATGAATATTGAAGATAATCTCAGTGAGGAATTTAGTCCCATTTTACTCAAGAACACAACTCCAAATTTTAGACTTAATGGAAGCCAATCACAGAATCCCATCTCACATGTGCACGTAAACAGAAAAGGGAAAGGTTTGCATAATCTCCTTTGAGTACATAAACATAATTTCCAATCAAAAGAAGAACAAATTCAGGCAATACAACACTGCTGCAATATTTTAAAATATAAACCATAATTTCAATTTTGTTGTCAACTGTCCCATTACGGGTTTTTAAAGGCATTTACCCTTTCTTCAGTAACAAGAGTTATCCAGAATCACATATTACATTTCATTGTCAGTATCTCTAATACCTTTCAATGTAGAACAGTTTCCTGGTTTTTACCTTCATAACACTGACATTTTGAAAACTATAAGCTAGTTATTCTACAGAACATTTCTCAGCTTAGGACTACCCCAACCGAAATACAAAGGTACTTCAAAAGTTTTATGAAAAATGGAATTAATTTTATTCTGGAGCAAAAAAATTATGAGATCCAGGCAGCTTTTCCAAAATATGTATTTTCTATGAACTTCCTGAAGACCCCTTTCTGACCCTGTATCCTTCTTAGGGCCTCTCACTCAAGAGCACTTGGTGTCCATCTTGGTGTCCTACTGACAGTCAATCTGGATTACTTCATCAAGGAGTCATCTGTCTGCTGCAGAGATTCATCCTCCCCTTACAAATAAGCAATCTGTGGGAAGATACTTCAATGCCAGTTTAAATACCCTACTCATCAAACTTTCCCTCTGAATTTAGAACTCTGATTAATTTTGCTTAAACAATCTACACAATGATGATTACAATATAATGGATTTTTCCAGTCTCACTACCTTTTTAATAACTGTAAGAGACCTCTCTTTTCTTCTACTTTATTTAGATATTTATTATTAAAATAGATTTGAATATTCCTCTTTGATTCAATAGGTTATAATATATTGGGTTTTTCTTTTAAGCTTTACTTATTTGAAAGGTAGAGTGAGCGAGACAGAGACAGGGAAATCTTCCATCCGCTGGTTCATTCTTCATGTGGCTGAAGGCCAGGGCTGGGCGAGGGTAAAGCCCGAAGGCTGGCACTCCACCTGGGCCTCCCATGCAGTGGCAGGGGCCAAGTACTTCAGGCCTGCTTTCCTTGGTGCATCAGCAGGGAGCTGGGTTTTAAGTGGAACAGCCAGAATTCAGAACCGGCCTTCTGATACAGGATGTTCATACTGATACTTCCACTGCCAGAAGGTTCTTCCCCGACTTCCCCATTTTGTATTTGAATCTATCTTCTTCCAAAGAACGAACTCTGGATAGCAATAACAGCAATGTATTTATTCCCTTCCTTATTTCAGATTTTCTCAACTATAGCATGGATGACATTTTGGAGCATATAATAATTCTCTGCTTAGGGGTGTGCTAGGAGGTCCTGTATTGAAAGGATGTTTAGTACTATTACCTGACCTCTATGGATTCCACCTTTCCTCTAGTCATGATAATCAAAGTTCAGACATTGCCAAGTATCCTCTGAAGGTGAAAATGATCTCTAGTTTTGAGGACTGTTTATAATGCACATCAAGTAATTTCAGACTCACCTCATTTATATAACACAGAAAATAAATCACTAAAAAAAAAAAGCTCTTATATTTGTTTCTACTAATTCTTTTTCCACAAATTAGGGGACAGAGTCAAAGTAATTTATCCAAAAGTTGTCTGGATTTTTTTTTAAATTATTTATTTGAAAGTGTTACACAGAGAAGGACAGGCAGAGAAAGAGAGAGAGAGAAAGGTCTTCCATCTGCCGGTTCACTCCCCAATTAGCCGCAGCAGCTGGAGCTGCGCCGATCCAAAGCCAGGAGCCAGGAGCCACTTCCAGGTCTCCCAAGCGGGTTCAGGGGCCCAAGGACCTGGGCCATCCTCCACTGTTTTCCCAGGCCATAGCAGAGAGCTGGATCGGAAGTGGAGCAGCCAGGACCCAAACCGGCACCCATATGGGATTCCCGCACCGCAGACGGTGGCCTTACCCGCTATGCCACAGCACCAGCCCTTGTTGTTTTTTGTTTTTTGTTTTTGTAAGATTTATTTTATTTTAAAGGCAAAGTTACAGAGAGAGACAGGGAGAGACAGATCTTCCATCTGCTGTTTCACTCCCCAAATGATCCCAATGGCTGTGGCTGGGCAAGCCAGAGCCAAGGAGCTTCTAGGTCTCCCACATAGGTGCAGGGCCCAACCACTTGGGCCATCCTCTGCTGCTTTTGGCACATTAGCAGGCAGCTGGATCAGAAATAGAGCAGCTGGGACTCGAACTGGTGCCCATATGAGATGCCAGCAACACAGGCAGCTGCTTAACCTGCCAAGTCACAGAACCTTGCCTGTATCAGTTGTTTCTCACATGGCCCATGCACCCCACCTCCTTCAGAGTGGACGCTGTTCACTTACGATAAGTTCATACAACTGGACTCATTTCTGCTTGCATTCCACTTTAGGATTTTGTTACCCTCATTTTCTTAGTTTTAAAAATATGGAGAACATTACATGCTTCTCCAACTCAAATACTCTACTAAAACATACAAAGAATGCCTCCTTTCCCCTACCTTCTCTTACAACCAATTCTAATGTTTACTGATTTATGCTTCCTGTGTTTCTTTCCTGCAAATGAAAATACACGTATCATTTATTTATCCTCCTTTCTTACACAGAAGTAACATACTATATTCTTCTATAACCATGCTTTTTCACTTATTACTCATATAGCTAATCTGTAAAAATTTCTTTTCATTGAATTTCACTATAAAGCCTACTATTTATTAACAGAACATTATCAAAGCAGACTTACAATCTAAAACTTGGTAAGATCATATTTATGGGGCTGGTGCTGTGGTGCAGCA
Organism: Oryctolagus cuniculus; assembly: GCF_051225735.1. Taxonomy (NCBI): domain Eukaryota; kingdom Metazoa; phylum Chordata; class Mammalia; order Lagomorpha; family Leporidae; genus Oryctolagus; species Oryctolagus cuniculus. The sequence continues at coordinate 9,326,556 of NC_142878.1, read as the reverse complement.
GGTTAAAACCCTGGCTGCTCCACTTCCAATACAGCTCCCTGCGAATGTGCCTGCAAAAGGAGTGGAAGATGGCCCAAACTCTTGGGCCCTTGCACCCATGTGGGAGATCTGGAAGAAGCTCCTCCTCGCTCCTGGCTTCAGATCGGCTCAGCTACAGCTGTTGTGTCCATTTGGGGAATGAACTAGCAGATGGAAGATCCCTCTGTCTCTACCTCTCCCTTTAACTTTTTCAAATAAATACATCTTTTTTCAAAAAACAAAAATCATACTTATACACTCCACAGAAGAAAACTCATATACTGAAATTTTAAAGCGAAAAAAAAAAAGCAGATTTTTGCTCAAATTACTCACATTTCACAAACAAGAGAAACTGATGTTCAGAAGTAACTGTCACAAAGCCACAAAGTTCAGTCCAATAAACATGTGAGTAATAAGTATTAAGTCTTAAACACATGATAAATACGAAAGAAATAAAGATAAGTTTCTAAAAATATCTACTTTCAAGAGAACCATGTCAATCTATGTCAGTATAGTTCTATACTCAGTGAGGAACACACACATAATTTACAAACATAATAAAGAAGGGAGCAAGTATGTTTTATTAGCTTTTTTTATTTCAGATGTTAAATGTTTACTGCAATACAGAGTAAATTGTAAGAAAGAATAGGATGAGGGTTTTGTTTTTCATAAAAGCATAAAAAGATGCAATAGCTGGGACACAAGGCCATTTGTAGGCAAATTAGACAGGTAAGGTAGGTCAGATTTGAAGAAACATGACTTTTATAAATGTAGTGAAAAGCCATTATCTGGCTGGGTTCTAGTCCAGTTGGGGCACCGGTTCTGTCCCGGTTGCTCCTCTTCCAGGCCAGCTCTCTGCTGTGGCCCGGGAAGGCAGTGGAGAATGGCCCAAGTGCTTGGACCCTGCACCCACATGGGAGACAAGGAAGGAAGGAAGGAAGGAAGGAAGGAAGGAAGGAAGGAAGGAAGGAAGGAAGGAAGGAAGGAAGGAAGGAAGGAAGGAAGGAAGGAAGGAAGGAAGGAAGGAAGGAAGGAAGGAAGGAAGGAAGGAAGGAAGGAAGGAAGGAAGGAAGGAAGGAAGGAAGGAAGGAAGGAAGGAAGGAAGGAAGGAAGGAAGGAAGGAAGGAAGGAAGGAAGGAAGGAAGGAAGGAAGGAAGGAAGGAAGGAAGGAAGGAAGGAAGGAAGGAAGGAAGGAAGGAAGGAAGGAAGGAAGGAAGGAAGGAAGGAAGGAAGGAAGGAAGGAAGGAAGGAAGGAAGGAAGGAAGGAAGGAAGGAAGGAAGGAAGGAAGGAAGGAAGGAAGGAAGGAAGGAAGGAAGGAAGGAAGGAAGGAAGGAAGGAAGGAAGGAAGGAAGGAAGGAAGGAAGGAAGGAAGGAAGGAAGGAAGGAAGGAAGGAAGGAAGGAAGGAAGGAAGGAAGGAAGGAAGGAAGGAAGGAAGGAAGGAAGGAAGGAAGGAAGGAAGGAAGGAAGGAAGGAAGGAAGGAAGGAAGGAAGGAAGGAAGGAAGGAAGGAAGGAAGGAAGGAAGGAAGGAAGGAAGGAAGGAAGGAAGGAAGGAAGGAAGGAAGGAAGGAAGGAAGGAAGGAAGGAAGGAAGGAAGGAAGGAAGGAAGGAAGGAAGGAAGGAAGGAAGGAAGGAAGGAAGGAAGGAAGGAAGGAAGGAAGAAGGAAGGAAGGAAGGAAGGAAGGAAGGAAGGAAGGAAGGAAGGAAGGAAGGAAGGAAGGAAGGAGGAAGGAAGGAAGGAAGGAAGGAAGGAAGGAAGGAAGGAAGGAAGGAAGGAAGGAAGAAGGAAGGAAGGAAGGAAGGAAGGAAGGAAGGAAGGAAGGAAGGAAGGAAGGAAGGAAGGAAGGAAGGAAGGAAGGAAGGAAGGAAGGAAGGAAGGAAGGAAGGAAGGAAGGAAGGAAGGAAGGAAGGAAGGAAGGAAGGAAGGAAGGAAGGAAGGAAGGAAGGAAGGAAGGAAGGAAGGAAGGAAGGAAGGAAGGAAGGAAGGAAGGAAGGAAGGAAGGAAGGAAGGAAGGAGGAAGGAAGGAAGGAAGGAAGGAAGGAAGGAAGGAAGGAAGGAAGGAAGGAAGGAAGGAAGGAAGGAAGGAAGGAAGGAAGGAAGGAAGGAAGGAAGGAAGGAAGGAAGGAAGGAAGGAAGGAAGGAAGGAAGGAAGGAAGGAAGGAAGGAAGGAAGGAAGTGGAAGGAAGGAAGGAAGGAAGGAAGGAAGGAAGGAAGGAAGGAAGGAAGGAAGGAAGGAAGGAAGGAAGGAAGGAAGGAAGGAAGGAAGGAAGGAAGGAAGGAAGGAAGGAAGGAAAGGAAGGAAGGAAGGAAGGAAGGAAGGAAGGAAGGAAGGAAGGAAGGAAGGAAGGAAGGAAGGAAGGAAGGAAGGAAGGAAGGAAGGAAGGAAGGAAGGAAGGAAGGAAGGAAGGAAGGAAGGAAGGAAGGAAGGAAGGAAGGAAGGAAGGAGAAGGAAGGAAGGAAGGAAGGAAGGAAGGAAGGAAGGAAAGGAAGGAAGGAAGGAAGGAAGGAAGGAAGGAAGGAAGGAAGAGGAAGGAAGGAAGGAAGGAAGGAAGGAAGGAAGGAAGGAAGGAAGGAAGGAAGGAAGGAAGGAAGGAAGGAAGGAAGGAAGGAAGGAAGGAAGGAAGGAAGGAAGGAAGGAAGGAAGGAAGGAAGGAAGGAAGGAAGGAAGGAAGGAAGGGAAGGAAGGAAGGAAGGAAAAGGAAGGAAGGAAGGAAGGAAGGAAGGAAGAAGGAAGGAAGGAAGGAAGGAAGGAAGGAAGGAAGGAAGGAAGGAAGGAAGGAAGGAAGGAAGGAAGGAAGGAAGGAAGGAAGGAAGGAAGGAAGGAAGGAAGGAAGGAAGGAAGGAAGGAAGGAAGGAAGGAAGGAAGGAAGGAAGGAAGGAAGGAAGGAAGGAAAGGAAGGAAGGAAGGAAGGAAGGAAGGAAGGAAGGAAGGAAGGAAGGAAGGAAGGAAGGAAGGAAGGAAGGAAGGAAGGAAGGAAGGAAGGAAGGAAGGAAGGAAGGAAGGAAGGAAGGAAGGAAGGAAGGAAGGAAGGAAGGAAAGAAAGGAAAGAAGAAAGAAGGAAAGAAGGAAAGAAAGAAAGAAGGAAAGAAAGAAGGAAAGAAAGAAGGAAAGAAAGAAGGAAAGAAAGAAAGAAAGAAAGAAGGAAAGAAGGAAAGAAGGAAAGAAGGAAAGAAGGAAAGAAGGAAAGAAGGAAAGAAAGAAGGAAAGAAGGAAAGAAGGAAAGAAGGAAAGAAAAGAAAAAGGAAAGAAGGAAAGAAAGAAGGAAAGAAGGAAAGAAGGAAAGAAGGAAAGAAGGAAAGAAAGAAAGAAGAAAGAAAGAAAGAAAGAAGGAAAGAAGGAAAGAAAGACAGAAAGAAAGACCGAAAGACCGAAAGACAGAAAGACCGAAAGACCGAAAGACCGAAAGACAGAATTCTAGACAGAAAGACAGAAAGACAGAAAGACAGAAAGACCGAAAGAAAGAAAGAAAGAAAGAAAGAAAGAAAGAAAGAAAGAAAGACAGACAGAAAGACAGAAAGACAGAAAGACAGAAAGACAGACAGAAAGACAAGAAAAGACAAGACAAGACAAGACAAGAAAAGAAAAAAGACAAGACAAGACAAGACGGAGGGGAGGGGAGGGGAGGGGAGGGGAGGGGAGGGGAGGGGAGGGGAGGGAAGGGAAGGGAAGGGAAGGGAAGGGAAGGGAAGCCATCGTCACTTTTATACTGGTTTTGTTATTGTGTGACTTTGGAAATATCATTTGACTTCTCTATATAAAGTAAGGACATATGAGTGTTCTGAAGAATAAATACAAGGATGTATATAAAACTGAGTGCCAAACATGTATCAAGTGTTCTATAAACGTTAGTATTTCAACTCTAACAGTCCATGATTCTAATATATATAAAGTACGTTTTGTAAAAGATTTAGTTATTTGAAAGAGTTACATAGAGAGAGAAGGAAAGGCAGAGAGAGAGGTCTTCCATCCTCTGGTTCACTTCCCAGATGGCTGCAACGGCCAGAGCTGCACTGATCTGAAGCCAGCAGCCAGGAGCCAGGAGCCTCCTTCAGGTCTTCCCGTACAAGTGCAGGGGCCCAAGGACTTGGGCCAGCCTATACTGCTTCCCCAGGCCATAGCAGAGAGCTGGATTGGAAGTGGAGCAGCCGGTGGCTTTACCTACTACGTCATGGTACCAGTCCCCATAAAGTACTTATTTTTTTTTTAAAGATTTATTTATTTATTTGAAAGTCAGAGTTAAACAGAGAGAGAAGGACAGGCAGAGAGAGAGAGAGAGAGAGGTCTTCCATCCGCTGATTCACTCCCCAATTTGCCGCAACGGCCAGAGTTGTGCTGATCTGAAGCCAGGAGCTTCTTCCAGGTCTCCCACACAGGTGCAGGGGCCCAAGCACTTGGGCCTGCTTCCCCAGGCCATAGCAGAGAGCTGGATTGGAAGTGGAGCAGCCAGGACTCGAACCAGCAAGATATGGGATGCCAGCACTGCAGGCGTCAGCTTTACATGCTACGCCACAGCACCAGCCAAAGTACTTGTAAAAATAAAACATATCATTTGAAGATTATAATCTCTGTTGAACAAAGATTAATATGTTTTGTAATTCAGCAACAACACAGTAAATGGACCAGATTTATTCTGGGTTTTTTTATTGCCTGCTGAAGGGCTTCTGACTATACTCATTCTCTGTTCTTTTTAAATTTATTTTATTATATGCATATGTATAATTAAAAAGACATTATTAGATACTTATTCCTTTGGTTTCAAATATGCAAATAAAAGATGAAACAAAATAAACTAGAACCTTTAGAAGCAATCCAGAGCAAAGAAGCCCAAGAGTGAATACTGCATGTTCTCCTCGCCCAGGCATGAACAGTCTAGATCTATCATACACTGCTAGGGACTCCCCTACTATTGAAGCGCAGCTAAACAAAGAAATGCAGAATGAAGCAGAATATGAAAACGACAAAGAAAAATGAGAAAGGGGTCTGAGTTAGCCTACCCTGGAACCAACCAGCCACACTTCTTGTTTTGTACGACAGTAAAATTCTTCCTATTTGATCAACCTATTGCTTGCAGCACCAAGTTACGTCCCTGTACCTGCCTGGGAGACCTGGAAGAAGCTCCTGGCTTTGGCCTGCCCCAGCCGTGGCCATTGCAGCCATCTGAGGAGCAAACCAGAGAACGGAAGACATCTCTCTGTGTCTTCCTCTCTAACTCTCAGAAGGGTAGATAAATCCTAGGGAAAAAAAAAAAAAAAAAAAGACATGTGAACAAGTACTGAACTAAAATAAACTGCTAACCGACAGCAGTGTTGAGTGATAAAAGATGGCACTCAAAACAGAGCAATGGGGGCCAGTGTTCTGGCACACTGAACTACCACCTATGATGATGGCATCCCTTGCCAGAGTTCCAAACGAAATCCTGGCTACTCTGCTTCCAATCCAGCTCCCTGCTAATACCCCTGAGAAGACAATGAATAATTCCTTGCTATCCACATGCACAACTGGGATAGAATTCCTGGCTCCTGACAACAGCCTGGCCCAGGCCTAGCTGTTGCCATCATTTGGGAGAGTGAACCAGTAGATGGAAGATTCATTCATTCTCTCTCTCTCTCTCTCTCTCTCTCTCCTCCCCCCACCACCCTTTCAAATCAATAAATCTTTAAAGAAAAAAGAGCAACAAACTTACAAAATTACAAAACTCTTGTAATACGCATAGATCATAATCATTTGCAAACCAAGACAAATATGCTGCTTTAACAAGCACAAAGCAAGAGATAATGGAAAAGTAACCTTGTGATTTAGCTACTCACTACTTCCTAAAATCAAAAAAATCTTACAACACACTTTAAAATTCTCTCACATCCAAGCAATCAATCAAAATCTAGTATCTGTTTCAAAAAGGTTCTGTTGGCATAGTTACAGGCTTTTTCTTAGTGACACTAAATCAATCATAGGGCCAGCACTGTGACGTGGTGGATGAAGCCACTATCTGCACTGCTGAATCCCATATGGGAGTCCCAGCTGCTTCATTTCCAATCCAGCTGCCTGCTAATGTGCCTGGGAAAGCTGCAGAAGATGGTCCAAGTACTTGGGTCACTGTCACACACATGGAAGACCGAGATGGAATTTCAGGCTCCTGGCTTCGATATGGCCCAGCCCTGTTATTGAGGCTATTTGGGGAGTGGTTCAGGGCGTGTGTGTGTGTGTGTGTGAACTCTGCCTTTATTTGAAAGTCAGAGTTACACAGAAAGAAGGAGAGGCAGAGAGAGGCAGAGAGAGGCAGAGAGAGGCAGAGAGAGGCAGAGAGGGGGAGAGGGGGAGAGAGGGAGAGGTCTTCCCTCTGTTGGTTCACTCCCCAATTGTCTACGACGGCTGGAGCTGCACCAATCCAAAGCCAGGAGCTTCTTCTTTTAAAAAGACACTGAGGAGCCAGTGCTGTGGCACAGTAGGTTAAGCCACTGCCTACAGCGCTGGCAACCCATAGGGAGACAGTTCAAGTCCCAGCTCACTTCTAATCTGGCTCCCTGCTAATGTACTTGGGAAAGCAATGGAGGATGGCCCATGTGCTTGGATCCCTGCACCCACATGGGAGACCCAGAAGAAGCTCCTGGCTCCTAGCTTCAGATCAGCGCAGCTCCGGCAGTTGCAGCCATCTGGGGAGTGAACCAGTGAATAGAAGACCCCTCCCTTCCTTCCTTCCTTCCTCCCTCCCTCCCTCCCTCCCTCCCTCCCTCCCCCTCCCTCTCTCTCCCTCTCCCTTTCTCTCTGCCTCTGCATCTGCGTCTACGTCTCTGTAACTCTACCTTTCAAATAAATAAATAAATCTTTAAAGAAAATTTAAAAAAATTAGATTGTAATTTGGAGTAACAGAACCATTAAATCATGTCCCCCAGGGAAAAATTTATTTAATAACATAGTTCTTATTTTCAAGTTATATAGTATAGAAAATATACTAGCCTTGGTGTCTAAAAGCCAATTAAAAATTTTTTGCATCTTAAGTGCCTGCAACAGCCAGGACTAAACCAGGCCGAACTCAAGGGGCAAGAACTCAGTCCCAGTCTCCTGCATGAGTGGCATAGACCCAAATGTGTGAGCCACCACCTGCTGCTCCCAAGGCACATATCAGCAGGAAGCTGGATTCAGTAGTAGAGCCAGAATTTTGATATGGGATTGAGGCATCCCAAAAGGCATCTTAACAGCGACGTCAACACTCACCCCCAAAAAGCCAATTTAAAATCCTTGCTATGCCACTAACTAGCTATTTGTGATCTTGACCATGTCATTTAATCTTCCACACACATTTTCTTATTTTTAAAATGAAGCAGATACTACACACTTCACAAGCCATGTAAATGAGAAAGTACATTAAAGAACCTACAATAGAAAGTACAGTAAACACAGGTCTTCCACCAAAGTTCCATAAACAGTTTTTCATTCAGTCATTCTCAGTTTAGTATGGCTGGTTGGTTCAAAGACCACAGAGAAGTAACACATGGTAGCGGTTAAGAGGAAAGGCTCACAGCAAGCCCACCGGATGCAAACCTCAGCTCTGCAACTTACTATATATGTAGCCCTGAGGAAATCAGTCCACTTCCCTGAGGTTCAGGTGCCAAATCTTAAAAATACTGATATTATAATAATAATGCTCACAGACTTGTAAAGTGTAATGGAGATAATACATGTATTTAATCAAGTATCCTGAATAAGTATATGTTCAATAAATGTTATTATTGCTAACTTAATATAAAAACAATCATATTTTTTAAAATATTTTTCAAAGCCCACGTGCCAGTAAAATAAATTTATAAATACTATGAAAATCATAGCATGTGCACTCAAATTGTTGTGAAATGTGCATAAAAGACAAATATAGGAACTCAGGTTACCAGCCTATTACAAAAGTTTTGGCACAAGAGCTATCCCACTAACCTAAACACAGGCCTCCTATTTCCAACCACATTCTCAATCTCTCTACCTAAGTGTCTCAAGACCCGGCATTTTCTTTAAACCAAACTTATCAAGTCTATTCCTGTTCCGTAACAGTCACTGCCATCTGAAGTCACGGTTCTGCAACAGCCCCCTAAACAGTACCAGCAGTGTCACCGCTGTGTATGCGTTTTATATTCAATACAGTTTATATATTTTCTTATTTAATCACTTCTTTAAATGCTGATACTCAGAATTGTGTCTGATTATAAATGGAAAGATAGAATGTGTTTATGAATTGGTGGGTTGTATTATCAAGATGGCAGTATATCCAGATTAATCAGCAGATTCAACACCATGCATATCAAAATCCCAGCTGGCTTTTTTTTTTTTTTTTTTTAAACAGAAATTGAAGAGCAGATGCTAAAATTCATGCGGTCTGGAGGGTTAAGCTGCTGCCTGAGATGCCAGTATCCTATATGGGCGCTGGTTCAGGTCCCAAATGCTCCGCTTCTGATCTAGCACCTGCAAATGTGCCCGGGAAAGCAGTAAACAGTGGCCCAAGTGCTTCGGCCCCAGCAGACACCTGGGAGACCTAGAAGAAGCTACTAGATTCAGGCTTCAGCTTTGCCGTGTGGCCATTTGGAGACTGAACCATTGGATCAAAGATCTGTCTCTCACTCTCTCTCTGAAAATTTTCAAATAAATAAGTCTTTAAAAAAAAAAATCCCAAAACTATATAAATAAAAGTCCCACTTATACATAAAGCACCTCTGTCAGACACTTCAGGAAAATTATTCTATTGTAACTTTCAATACATTTGGAGTTTCTTTACCCTTATAAAATTATATTCTAATTACTTTTAATGTAAGAATGTTTTTTGTTCTCGCTAAACTAGAATGTTTTCATTACTGTTTACAATTAAATCTGGCAGAAATTACAACTCTAAATTAACTTAAGACATTCATGAGCTATTGTTTTATGGAAATGACTAAAGGATTCCATATTAGCCTAACTTGTACATGCTGTATAATCACACATTTAAAAATACAATATGTTGGGGCCGGCGCTGTGGCACAGCAGGTTAAAGCCCTGGCCTGAAGCACTGGCATCCCATATGGGCGTCGGTTCTAGTCCCAGCTGCTCTTCTTCCAATCCAGCTCTCTGCTACGGCCTGGGAAAGCAGTAGAAGATGGCCCAAGTCCTTGGGCCCCTGCACCCATGTGAGAGACCCGGGGGAGGCTCCTGGCTTCGGATGGGCGCAGCTCCGCCTGTTGCGGTCATCTGGTGAGTGAACCAGCGGATGGAAAACCAATAGAAAGAAGACCTTTCTATCTGTCTCTGTCTATAACTCTACCTGTCAAAATAAATTAAAATTAAAAAACTACGAAATTATTAATCATAATCTACTTCCTGAAGACTTCAAAATATTCATCAGAATGACTAACCTATCAAACTTATAATTCTACAAATATTAATGAATTGTTGCATGATTTTCTGTGACTCCTTTTACTACCTCAACTCATTTGTACAAAGTGGAACAAAATATTTAAAACTCTTACACAAAATTGTAAAAATTAAGGATACAGCCAAGGACACCTTAAGCTCTTAGAGATAGGCACAATGTTATTAAAATTACTAGAAAAGAAATTTTGCAAGTTGCCTCTGTTAATTCTAAAGCCCATCCATACATGACTTTTCATTTCCAAATTAATTACACCTCCATAAAGAGCACTGTCCTATCTTCAAATGCGACACATAAGATATAAAAGACACAGCAAGGGAAGGTATAGAAATGAAATTAAGACTCTATTCATCCACCTTCAAAAACGCACTCTCAAAATTTTATGCCCTCTTATTTATAAAATTCAGACATTTACATTTATCCTAAATACTTTACAGGATGTCCTAATGATTTCTGGAAAAACTATTTTACAAATAGTTAAATCCTACAGAAAGTAAATAATCATTACCAGAGATTATCTCAATTCTATTATGATTTAAATCTTAAATGTTACAACCTTTTAGCCGGCTATCATATGAATCACACCTGTAAATAACTGCTGCTCCATGTCTAATCATCCCTGTTTATTCAGACAAACAAGATTCTGCGTACACCATATACTGAGAAGCAGAGACCTTTACATGAATGTGGGAAGGACTACAGGAGCACAGAAAGGCATGCAATGGAATTCGGAATTTGGGTATTTAACATATAAGTACATGAACAAATTTAAGTGTGTGGTATTTTTTTTTATTTTGAGTTACGAAACAGACATAAAATACATACATATATATATAAAATATGCACAGCTCAAGGATTTATTAAATTGAAATGATTACAAATCAGATCTAAGAGAACATCAGCACTCCTGACTCAGTACTATCCCTAATAATCATTTATCCTGCCCCCACTCCAAGCAAAATGCAAAATTTCCTGCATTTTCCCAAAAATGCACTTTCCCAAAATGAAAAAGTTTCCTGATTTTTGTAGCAGTATCTCTTTTTTGTTGATGATTTTGTTTTATAGTATAAGCACAGATCCCTAAACATTTAGCTTATTCTTCCTACTTTATTTTGGGTTTTGTTTCTGTTTTATATCAATGGAATCATACATAAGTTGTTTTGTTTTTGGCTTTTAAGAAAAATTCATCTGTGTTATGTATCACTGTGGTTCAACCACTTTTACAGCTATAAAGCATTTCCATCAAATAAATGTATCATTATTTTATTTATGCAGTTCACTGCTGGTATACACTGTATTGCTTTTGAGGCTATCACAACAGCATTCCTACTAGCGTTACTTAACACATCTCCATGTATACACATTACTCTGGGGTTTACCCTTAGAAAGAAGTCACTGGGTCATGGGGTACGTAAATGTCAAATTGTTTACTAAACTGGTTGTAACAACACACATTCAGCAATATTATTGAATTCTCATAATATTATCCCCTAAGTGCCAATCACTTTTTAAAATTTTACCCACTCCAGTGAGCTTATGATGGAGCCTCTCTGCCAGTTTTAATTTACATTTTCCAGATGACCAATAAGGTCAAGCACTTTTCCTTTTACATACTTCTTAAATATTTCAATCTCTTTCATGAAGTGTCTACTTATGTCTCTTGTACATTTTTTCACCAGATTCTTTCTCTCAGATTCATTTGCAGAAGTGTCTGAAACATTGTGGTACATGTCTTTAGGCAGTTAAATGAATTACAACTATCTCTGCACTCTGGTTTGCCTTTCCATTGCTAATTACCTCGCAGGAACAAAATTTCTTAATCTTAGTGTAATCAAATTATTATTTTTTAAATATTAGAGGTTTTCATTTATTTTTAAAGAAAACTTTGGAAGTCAGTACTGTATCCCAGTGAGTTAAGCTGCTGCTGGCATCCCATATAAGCAAGCATCAGTTCGAAGTCGGACTGCTGCACTTCCATTCCAGCTCCCTGCTTACGAACCTGGGAAAGCACGAAAAGACAGCTCAAGTATTTGGGCCTCTGCCACCCAGGTGGGAAACCTGGATGGAATCCCAGGCTCCCGGCTTCTGTCTGGCCCACCTACGGCTGTTGCAATCATCTGGGGAGTAAGACGGGGGATGGAAGGTATTTCTCTGTCTCTCCCATTCCCCAACTCTTTCAAGTAAGTAAATAAATTAAAAAAAAATCTTTGCCTGACCCAAGCTCATGAACATGTTATGCTATTACTGTTCTCATATATTAGTTTCTGAAAGTTTCAGTTTTACCTTTCATCTTGAAATGAACAACCTAAAGTTGATTTTTATATATGGTATGGAACACAAGCCATTTCTTTCCATACGGATCAATCATCCAATATCATTCATTCAGTAAGTCTTCCTTCATGGAAGAACAAGTTTTGTCATAAAGCAAATGTTCATAAATGTGTAAACAACACTTTCCAGACTTTTCAGTACTTTATCTCTGGCATTATTTCACAGAATTAAATGTTAAAAATTTATACAAGTTTTGAATAGAAAAGGTCCTTCTACTTTCAATACTACTTGGGCTATTCTTGGGCCATGAAATTTCCCTCACAAAAGACAAACTAACCAAATTTCTGCAGTATTGATTGGGATTACTTTAAGAAAAATCCTAAGAAGAGCATGCAGTACATTCCTCTGAAAAACATAACCTTACTAGGCAAGGCTGCTCTGGGCTACCACTGACAAAGCTTAAAAAACTTCAAAAGGATTTAACTGTTGCCAACTAACTTATATGAGTACAAAAATAAAATCTAACACTATACAAAAAATACTAAAAAAAAAGTCCTTCACAATGTCAAACCACAAAGTCCAGCATCCAAATAAAAACTACAAGGAATAGAAAGAAGCAGAAAAATGTAGCCCATAGTAAGGAGAATCAAGCCCACCACATTTATAAAGAGAACCAGAGATAAATTTAACAGCATTAACAGATGAGGCCATTAAAACAATGATTATAAATAAACTTAAATTAGAGAAGATACAGGAAAAATAAGAACATGAGGAAACAAACAAAAGACATGAAAGATAATTATCAGAACTAAGAAACATCCCGGATGAAATTAAAAACATATCATATACTGCAGAAGACAAAATCAGTGAACCTGGAGACCTGTCAGGACTTATAATGTCTTTTTTTTTAAATAAAGATTTATTTATTTACTTGAAAGGCAGAGTTACAGAGAGGCAGAGGCAGAGGCAGAGGCAGAGGCAGAGAGAGAGGTTTTCCATCCGCTGGTTCACTCCCCAGATGGCTGCAACAGCCGGAACTGAGCTGATCTGAGGCCAGGATCCAGGAGCCTCCTCTAGGTCTCCCACATGGTGCAGAGGCCCATGGACTTGGGCCATCTCCCACTGCTTTCCCAGAACATAGCAGAGAGCTGGATCCAAAAGGGGTAGCAGGGACTCAAACTGGTGCCCATGTGGGATGCCGGCACTGCAGGCGACGGCCTTACCCGCTGCACCACAGTGCCGGCCCCTTAACATGTCTTACAGTCATGAAAAGACTTAAGTGGAAAAAGTCAACAAGTTCCTCCACTGGAATGTTCAACATCCTTCAACAATTCTCTTCCAACTGGTCTCTAGAATGAAAGCATTCATAGTCAAAATCCAATTAGGTTCTTTTATGTAAATTAACAAGATGATTCTAATCTACAAAGAGAAATGGAAAGGAGTCAGCATAGACAAAACATCCTTGAAACAGAAGAACAAAGCTAGAGGAGTTACATTAGCTAAGATCTACTATAAAGATACAGTAATCAAGACAGTTCAATATTGTAATAAATTAGATATACAGATCAACAGAACTGAGCCCAGAAACAAACTCACATAGTTAACTAAGGCAGAATTCCAGAGAGGGAGGGAGAGACAAGAGATTTTTCATCTGCTAGCTCACTCCCCAAAGGGCCACAAAGGCCAGGGCTGCACCAGATCAAAGCCAGGAGCCAGGAGCCAGGAGCTTCTTCCTGGTCTCTAAATTGGGTGCAGGGGCCCAAGCACTTGGGTCCACCCTCTGCTGCTTTCCCAGGAACATGAGCAGGGAGCTGGATCAGAAGTTGAGCAGCCAGGAGTCCAGCTGGCGCCTCTATGGGATCTGGTGTCAAGCAGCAGCTCTACCCACTGAACACCACCACCAGACCCTAGTTAGCTGATGTTCAACAAAGAGTCAAAGATAACTTCAAAGAGGAATTATAATTTTTTCCCAAAAAACTACTGAAACATTTTAATATCCATAGTTAAAAAAATAAACCTCAACTCTTACCCCTCACTTTATACAAAAATTAAATCAAAATAAATTACAGACCTAAATAACACTCCAAAGCAATTCCAAGACATAAAAGAAATAACTGAAGAAAATCTGGCCCAAAACCTCCGATTTTTACTCTAAATTATAGAATTAGGAAAATCCGTAATGTGAAGTGCTCCAGTTCTATTCAAAAGGGAAGCACATTTCCCACCCAAGAAGTACTTAGAGTAACTCCCAAGCAACTCATTATGAACTTAAGCACAATCCACACAGCCACAGAAGGCCTGCCATGATGAATAAGACAATACTTAGTAACGTAGAGCAACAGAGAGAGAGAGGGGGAGATAGGGAAAGAGAGAGAGAATCATCAATCCTCTGGCTCACTCACCAAATGCCAGCAACAGCCAGGGTTGGGCCTCACATGACCCAAAAGCAACAAGTGAAGTTATGTCCACAATAATCTGGGTTCTAAGACACTGAGTTCCAAGCTATGAGAATGAGAATAGCTAAATTCCTGTAGAGCTCTACCTCAGATCACTTGATTTTGAGTTGCTAATGAACAAAAGAAATACATGAGAAATGCAAATAATGATGAAAATAAAAAAGCAAACACTCAAAGATTTGTAGAAAACTAACCAATGTTTACTTAATTTAAAAATGAGAATTAGGGGCCAGAGTTGTGCTGCAAGCAGTATCCTATGAGCAACTGGTAGGAGTCCCAGTTGTTCTACTTGGATCCCAGGTCCCTGCCAAAGTGCTTGGGAACGCAGTGGACGATGGTCTACAGAGCTGGGCCCCTGCCACCCAGGCAGGAGACCTGCATCAGGTTCCGAGCTCCTGGCTTCAGCCTGTCCCAGCCCTGGCAGTTGTGACCATTTGGGGAGTGAACGAGCAGATGGAAGATTTCTCTCTTTCTCTCTAACACTGCCTTTCAAATAAAATAAATCTTTCAAAAAAAAAAAAGAGAGAGCAAGACTTAGACTTCACTATTCTTATCCCATCTATACAAACATTAAGTTCTAGACTGAAAAACAACCCCTTCTTTCCTAGTTTCCTCAATTAAAGGACGTCAATAAATGTGCTGTCCTTCGGATGAGTTCTAACAAGAAAACCAGTCACACAAAACTTGATTTTGGTTATCAGAATATTTAACAACTAATTTTGTGGATGCATAAAAATAATTCTATCAGTGACAACAAAAAAGTTAGACTTTATGTTAAAGAGCTAAAGTATTCCTGAAAAACCAAAAACTTTTTATGATACTGCTCACAAGTTTTTTCACTGACATAATCACTAAGTTGAATCAATAATATCTAATATTTGAAATGTTAATGTTAACATGTCACAACAGACCAAAGAATAGCCTTTCCTAAAAATTTTCAAAAGTTTATTTTAAAATATATGTATTAATATAATTCATTTCTTTACCATTTTGAATAAAAGTAAAATTTAGATGAGTTTCCACTCATGAAAATTTCTGAGGAATACACATCTTACTGACATTGTGAACCTAAGCCAATGTAATTTTTTTTAATTGAAATTAACAAACTCCAGAACTCCACAAATCTGGGATCTCGATGTAAAACAATAAATTCAAAATCATAAAAAAGTCTACATTTTTAAAAATTACTTTAAAATCACTTTATTTTTCTCTTTGATCCTCCCCACATGAGATACAGTTAAATTTGTCTACATCAGCTTTCACTTGAAAACCTTTCCTTGATCTTTCTCTCAGCATTTCAAATAAAAATAAACAATTCTGGGAGGGGGGGCGGGGGCAGATGTTTGGCACTGGGGTTAACCACTGCTTCCCATGCCTCCATTCCACTTCAAAATGCCTGGATTCAAATTCCAGCCTCTTTTTTTTTTTTTTTTTTTTTTTTTGACAGGCAGAGTGGACAGTGAGAGAGAGAGAGAGAAAGGTCTTCCACTGCCATTGGTTCACCCTCCAATGGCTGCCGCAGCTGGCGTGCTGCGGCCGGCGCACCGTGCTGATCCGATGGCAGGAACCAGGTGCTTCTCCTGGTCTCCCATGGGGTGCAGGGCCCAAGGACTTGGGCCATCCTCCACTGCACTCCCTGGCCACAGCAGAGAGCTGACCTGGAAGAGGGGCAACCGGGACAGAATCCGGCACCCCGACCGGGACAAGAACCCGGTGTGCCCGCGCCGCAAGGCGGAGGATTAACCATAGTGAGCCGCGGTGCCAGCCTACCTTAGTATTACAGTAACTCATGCTTCCACCCCCCCTCCCTCCCGTTGTCCTTTAGATTTTTTCTTCATTTTTCAAGTAAAGTTAACTAAAGCAGAATCCAGAAGTATAAAAGATCAAAAAGTTTGGTATTATCATCAGACAACATGTAAGAGAAACCATCATTATACAATATTGTACATTTAACTGGATTTTATAAATTTCCCTAATTAGTATTCATTAATTCATCAAATAAACTTTAAATGACTATCATTCAACTCACAGAAGAGCCTGGTTTTTGAAAAACATTTTCATTGTGCTTATTTACTTCATAACACAGAAAAAGGGAAAAGGCCTTACTAGAAGTTGAAATATCAGCAAAAAGTGCATTTAGATATGATTGTTGCAGAAAATTCTTCTTCGATCCTTTTTCACAAAGTGAAATTCCTTTAAAAAATTGAATTCCTTAAATTTTTTTAAAAATGATTTGAGTTACTGTTCTCTAAAAATATTAAATATACTTTCATTATCTTTTTTTTTTTTTTTGACAGGCAGAGTGGACAGCGAGAGAGAGACAGACAGAGAGAAAGGTCTTCCTTTTGCCGTTGGTTACTTTCATTATCTTAATTCTAGCACTCAATACCATGCCTGGCAGGTAACTCCACAAACACTTGCTGAATAACAGAAAATTTAATTTTTAAAGGGCAATTATCTTACTGATAAAACAAACCATTAGCCAATTAAAATACTTCTAATGTCACTACTCCATTTTTTTTTTGAGAAGCAGTACACAAATGTTCAATAATATTTCTTTTTTTTTTTTAAGGACTTATTTATTTGAAAGGCAGAGAAACAGAGATGTGCAGAGACAGAGAGCTTCCAGGGAACAGCGCCGTGGCATACAAGGCTAAGCCTCCAACTGCACTGCTGGCAATCCATACGGGCTCCAGGTCACGTTCCAGTCCCTCCACTTCTGATCCAGCTCCCTGCTAATGTGCTTGGGAAAGCTTCAGAAAATGGCCCAAGAACTTGGGCCCACGCACCCATGTGGGAGACCTGGATGAAGCTCCTGGCTCCTGGCTTCAATCTGGCCTAGTCCCAGCTGTTGCTGCCATTTGGGGAGTGAACCAGTGGATGGAAGATATCCCTGTCTTTCCTTCTATCTCTGACTTTGAAATCAATAAATATTGTGTGTTGGGGGGGGGGGGGTACCTTCCATCACTGGCTCACTTCCAAAATGGCCTTAATAGCCAGGGCTACTCCAGGCTGAAGTCAGAAGCCCAGAGCTCCATCTAGGTCCCCCATGCGGTGACAGGAGCCCAAGCACCTGGGCCATCTTTCACTACTTTCCCAGGCGCATTAGTAGGGAGCTGGATGCAAAGCAGAGCAGTCAGTTCTCAAACACAGTAAAACATGGGACGCCAGCATTGCATGTGGCAGCTTAGCATTCTATACAACAATGCCAGATTTTTCTTTTAGAAAACTATCAATAATAGGTTAGTGATTTGAATTGTGCTGAAACAGCTCTTTATTCCAATACAGTATGTATAAATATACTTTTTAACTAGCTATCTCTCAAGGGAATAATGAAATAAAACAAACATAAAATTACCAAATGAATAGAAAAAAATGATTACTGTCAATAATCTGTACTAATAAATAAAAACTGGTGAACACTAGCCAGTAGATTGGGCACATAAAGAACAATCCAGTCCTGCTACATTCTTGCTCCGAGAAAGAATCAGGGTATTTAGTTTAAAAGGAAAAAATAGTAAAAGATAACCCTCTCCTCACCCTGACTAGTCAGGATGAATCAGGATGCTAATACAGCAATTTATGATTGCATTACTGAGTAATTCAATGAACCCCTCTAACTAAATCTGCTTTATCAAATGAAAACAATCATTTCTTCAAAGAAACATCAATTTTATGAATCTTATTCAGCAGTATTAGTTACTGTGATACTGTGATTTTGTTTTTATTTAGAAATTAACACCTCCTCCTTTAGAGATGTGTAGAGTACGAAGTGTTAATGGCTCAAGTACTTGGGTCCCTGCTACCTACATGGGTAGCATGCTCCTCAGTTTAGCCTAGCCCCACTCAGCTGTTGTGATCACTGGGGAAGTCAATCAACAGAGAGAAGCAAGCATGTGTGCTCTCCCATCTCTAATAAATAAGGTTTTTAATGATCACACTGAAATGTTAAAAATACAGTTTCTCAAATTAACCTGCATTATCAACTTGAACTGAACTATTTTTCATGGGTCCTTGATCTCAACAAAATAATTTTGAAATCCATTTTATGGGCCGGCGCTATGGCGCAGCAGGTTAAAGCCCTAGCCTGAGGTAACCCGCACACTGGGTTCTAGTCTCAGTCGGGGCGCCGGATTCTGTCCCGCTTGCTCCTCTTCCTGTCCAGCTCTCTGCTGTGGCCCGGGAGTGCAGTGGAGGATGGGCCAAGTCCTTGGACCCTGCACCCGCATGGGAGACCAGGAGAAGCACCTGGCTCCTGGCTTTGGATCAGTGCAGTGCACCGGCCACAGCGCACCAGCCGCAGCGGCCATTGGGAGGTGAACCAGAGGAAAAGGAAGACCTTTCTCTCTCTCTCACTGTCCACTCTGCCTGTCAAAAAAAAAAAAAAAATATATATATATATATATACACACACACATACACACACACACACAAGGCGTCCAGGGAAAGTAATGCAGTGACAGCAATTACTGCAGAAATGGTAATGTTTGAGGATCTATCATATGCTAATCAGTATACTAATTCCATATATAAACTGTTACAAGATCAACAACCACCTTATTATTATCCACAAGGGAAACTGAAATACTAAACAAGCAACTTCTGAAGGTCATACACTTGGTAGTGAAGCCAGATTAGAATTTAGGCACAGGGTCTGGCATTGTGGCACTGCAAGTCAATATCCCGTAACAGAATGTTGTTCCGCTTCTGATCCAGTTCCCTGCTAATGTACCTAGGAAGGCAATGGATGATAGCTAAAGTACTTGGCCACCTGCCATTCAGGTGGGAGGCCTGCCTTTCAAATAATAATAAAAATAAATAAACAGGAACAAAAAAAGATAAAAGTGTTTCGAGAAGAATCAAATGAAACAGAGTATCTCAAAAAACTGGGGACAGTGCTGTGGTGTAGCTGGTTAAGCCGCTGCCTGTGGTGCCAGCATCCCATATGGGTGCCAGTTTGAGACCCAGCTGCTCAGACATAATCATCACACTGCTGAAATCTAGCAATGTAGAGAAAATCCTGAAGACTGTCAAACAGTTGAAGAGCTGAGGGACACATTACACACACAGCAGGTCTGGGGAACCTTTTTTCTGCCAAGGACTATGTGGATTTTTATAACATCATTCATGAGACATAGAAAGTTATCAACTTAAAAATCAGCCTAATACAGATTTATTGAATTTTGAGTCCCACAGTTGCCTTGGAAAGACAAACCCAAGCGATTTGGCAGGCCTTCTGATGTTCCCCACCCCAACACAGAGAAACAAAGTTAAGAATTATCACACATTCCTTGTCAAAAGTAATGCGAACAAGTTTGAAACTAAGCAGTTAACACCCATAAAGAGGTAGAATGGAAAAAATATATAAGCTAAAATCTAAATAAAGCAAAAATGTCCTTCACAAAGACATTTCAGGCAAATAAAAGCTGAGATAATCTCTCATCAGCAGTCCTGCATTACAAGAAATACTGAAGGAAGTTCTTCATGAAGAAGAAATAACACAATAGAACAGGACAATACAGAGTAAGCCCTAATGTCAACTACAGACTTAATGTATCATCAAGACTGGTTCATGAATTGTGATAAATGTGGCACACCAATTCAAGATGTTAATAATAGGGGATACTGGGAGAGAGGTGGCTTATTGTGATAATTCAAAATGCATGCTGTAAAACCCTAGAACTATTTTAGAAAAAAAAAAGTAAAAAAACTAAAAAGCCAAAGAAGTACAAAAAAATGAATATGCATATTTTAAAATTTGCCATTGAAATAAAAGGGTATGAAAAAGAAATGCAAACTAGTAGTAAACAAACTGTTAGGTGATAGGCTTAAATCCAACTATATCAATAATTAATAGACACAGTCTAAATATCTCTATTAAAAAAAAAAAAACACGGAGATTGTCAGCATAGATTAAAAGTACACTGCAGCCGGCGCCGCGGCTCACTAGACTAATCCTCCGCCTTGCGGCACCAGCACACCGGGTTCTAATCCCGGTCGGGGCGCCGGATTCTGTCCCGGTTGCCCCTCTTCCAGGCCAGCTCTCTGCTGTGGCCAGGGAGTGCAGCGGAGGATGGCCCAAGTCCTTGGGCCCTGCACCCCATGGGAGACCAGGAGAAGCACCTGGCTCCTGCCATCAGATCAGCGCGGTGCGCCCGCCACAGCGCGTTGGCTGTGGCGGCCATTGGAGGGTGAACCAATGGCAGTGGAAGACCTTTCTCTCTGTCTCTCTCTCTCACTGTCCACTCTGCCTGTCAAAAAAAAAAAAAAAAAAAAAACTAAAAAATTAAAAAGAAAGTACACTACATATGGGGCTGGTGTTGTGGTGTAGAAGGCTAAGCCTCCACCTGCGGCACCGGCATCCCATATGGGCACCGGTTCGTGTCAACGATGGCCTGGGAAAAGCACTGGAAGATGGTCCAAGTACTTGGACTCCTGCCATCGGATCAGCCCAGCTCCAGCCATTGTGGCCATTTTAGGAGTGAACCAGCAGATCGAAGACCTCCCTCTTTCTCTGCCTCTGAAACTCTGCCTTTCAAATAAATAAGTAAATCGTCCAAAAAAAATTAGATGATACAAAATTGATATTAAAATACCAACTGTATTTCCGTGTATTAGTAATAACACAAAATTAATTTTAATATCATTTACATTGGCCTCCAAAGCATGAAATACTAGAAATCACTGAAGAAATTAAGAAAGATTTAAATAAACAAAGACATATATCAAATACACAGATGAGAATACTCAATCAGTACTATTTTAAAAGTGATTCCTTTGGGGCTGGCGCTGTGGCACAACAAGTTAACACCCTGGCCTGAAACACCCGTATCCCATAAGAGCGCCAGTTAAAGACCTGGCTGCTCCACTTCCAATCCAGCCCTCTGTTGTGGCCTGGGAAAGCAGCAGAAGATGGCTTTCCAAAGTAAGTACAAGATAGAAATTCCGCTTAAATAGAAAAATATTTATGAAAGATTTACTGGACACAAAAGGCAGGTACCATAAAGGAAAAAATTGACAAGTAGCACTTGAATCAACATCGCAATCTTCTGCTCTTTGAAAAATACTATTAAGGAATAAAAATGAAAGATAAAATGAAGAAGAAAAACTTCCATCCAGAATATTCAAATATTACAATCACCTACAGCTCAACCATCCAGTTAAAAGCAATCAAAAGACTGGGATATTCCCCCCCAAAGAAAACATGTGAATTATGAAAGATGTTTAAAATCATTATTCTTCAGAAAAAAAGGATACTAAAATGAGATGAAAGTGCATGTCCACTGAAACTGCTAAACTTAAAAGGCTGACGATACAAAGTGTTGGTGAAGTTGTGGAAAGACTAGAGTTCTCATTCACTGCTGATAGGACTAAGACTGAAATCATAACAATTACTATGGAAAATAGTTTGTAACCTACAAAGTAAAACAAACACCATGTGGCCCCAACATCCTACTCTGCTTTTTCCCTTCAAAAAAGTGAAAGCCTGTGTTCAAAGGCTTATACTCCAATGTTCGTAACAGTTTTATTCATAATAGCTTCAAATTGGAAACCAAAATATCAACGAAAAGTGAACAGAGAAATCATGGTGTAAACATAAATGCAACACTAGTCAGTAAAATGGAACAAACTACTAATAGACACAAAACATGGCTGAAAAGCAAAATGACTGATGGGAAAAATAGAGACACATACCACATGATTCCATTTAGATATAAACTTGCAAAATTTTGAGTTACCACCAGAGAATACACAAAGATCCACAAGTCACACATTATGAAAGCTGCTCTTCAACAGTAGAAGGCTAACCACAATTAAGATTTCTCTGATTTCATAAAGACCAAAAACCAGACCTTTTGGGTCTCAGTTTCCTCATCTATAAAACAGTATATATAGTTTCTATACGTCATTAAGTTTAACTGTAAGAACTAAATGGGGCCGGCACTGTGGTACAATGGATTAAAGCCCTGGCCTGCAGCACCAGTATCCCATATGGGTGCCAGTTCGAGTCCCAGGTGCTCCTCTTTCTACCCAGGTCTCTGCTATGGTCTGGGAAAGCAGTGGAAGATGGCCCAAGTGCTTGGGCCCCTGCTTCCACATGGGAGACTCCTGGCTCCTGGCTTCGGATAAGCAGCCACTGGTGAGTGAACCAGCAGGTGAAAGATATCTTTCTCTCTCTCTCTCTTGCTCTCTCTCCCTCCCTCCCCCCACACCCTGTCTCTCCTTCTCTATGTAACTCTGCCTTTCAAATAAATAAATAAATCTTTTTTTTAAAATAAAATGAATAATAAAACACAACCAATTACACGCTTGGCTAGTGGTTGGAGAAGGTAGCATTTATATCATGATGTGATAGTACACTAAAGCCAAAAAATGCTAATTTTCCCTCACTCTCTCTACCTCCATCCACACCACCTGAACTCCTGGCAAAAGGTCCCAAACATCTCTTCAGCTTATGTTCCTTTTTTGAAAAATGAAATAGCAGCTTTACTGAATCTAATTCATATGCCATTCAATTAACCCACTTAAACACTTGAATGTTTTTAATCCTTACGGATACGCAACCCTCACCACTATCTAATTCCAGAACATCTTCATCATCTCTGAAACGAAAACCCACCCTATCAGCAGTCATTTCTCATTCCTTACTCCCACTCTGGCACCGCCCCACCCTGCCCCAGCTCCAGTCAGTGGGCACCTACTTTCCATCCCATCACAGTGGAACTTTAATGTGTTCACAGAAAGTGGAATTAAGAGATATGTTTGTTGCAAAAAGTTTTGAAAGTCTTGCATATTTAGGGCCTTCAAAAAGGTCAAAAAAAATTAATGTTATGAAAAAACTATGCATAGATTTCAAAATTTTTTGCACCAAAATGGAAGTATCTTCTTTTGTTAAGTATTTTATTTATTTGAAAGGCAAAGTTACAGAGAGAGAGAGAGAGAGAGAGGAAGAAGCAGAGAGAAAGAGAGATCTTCCAACCGCTGGCTCACTCCACAAATTGCCAGAACAGCCAGATGTAAGGTGTTCTGAAGAGAGGAGCCAGGAGCTTCCTTCTGGTCTCCCATGTGGCTGCAGGGGCCCAAGTACTTGGACCATCTTCCACTGTTCTCCCAGGCACATCAGCAGGGAGTTGGACAGAAAGTGGAGCAGCCAGGACATGAACCAGTGCCCATACTGGAGGCCAGCCCCCCAGACAGCAGCTTTCACCACACTAAGCCACAGTGCCAACCCCAATAAAATTAATTACATTTTCCACGAACTTTTAGAAGTCTCCTCATAATACACTAATGTAAGGAAATACCACACTTTATTCATTTACCAACTGATGAACATCTGGACTGTTTCTACTTTTTACCTATTATGAATAATGCTGCTGCTATGAACACTGGTAACATTTTAAAATGCACTTATATGTTTGTTACTAGCTTCTGTTCTTACAATCAAAAATTTCAGGTTTTTTCTTTTCAGCATTTGTTATATTAATATCAATTCCTCAGGGTATGTAAACACTTTCCCTGTAGAGAGATGTGTATCTGTTGTTATGCCACAGTTAACTAGGCACTTTGGGTACAACACTGGCACCTAATATTTTATTCTCCCAAATAACTCACCATCAGAACACCACATCTATAATCAGCAACCGTACTGAAAGTTTTCATATTTATCTGAATATTTATTATATGTTTTGGATGCTAGAATTCCTCAAGCGGAAAATGTGACTTCCCAAAGGCTAAAGTTCCATTTGCTCTACCTCTCAACTCCATCTTAAGGGCTAACATTTCCAGTATTCCTTCTCGGGCAGTTACTGGGATCCACCGCTTTTACAGTTCCCAAGTATCTAAATACTTCAAACAAGAAGACTACTTTGACCACATGCACAAAAAATTTTAAAATGAGCACACTTTATAACACTGAGAACATAATAGTCAAATACATATCATTATGGCTAAACATTCTAAATACTAAACTGTCAAAAGTCATTCTAAATACTAAACTGTCAAAAGTCTATCAAATAGATTACTATATTATTAAGGCTTTTAGCTAAAATTTAGAAAAAATTCTGACATTCTACTCATGACAGTCACTAAATTCCTAAAATTTTAAACTGGAGGAAGTCTCAGAGGACTTCCTAGGAAGGCAAACTCTAAAACTCAGAATGAAGTGGAATTCAGAAGACACTTTAGACTACAATCTAATCCACATTAAGGTAGAGTACTATCTATTTAAAATAAACAAAGCATCTGAACTAGTGGAAAATGAGAACTCCAAAATGTCTTAAAGCTATCTTGAAAAAGATACCACAATAACTTGGGAGTTCTCTCACAGGTAATTTGATATTTCTAAAGTACTGCTTTGAACCTTAAAAGAAAATAGAGCGGCTGGCGCCGTGGTGCAATAGGTTAATCCTCCGCCTGAGGCGCTGGCATCCCATATGGGCGCCAGTTCTAGTCCTGGCTGCTCCTCTTCCAATCCAGCTCTCCGCTGTGGCCTGGGAAAGTAGTAGTAGAAGATGGACCAAGTGCTTGAGCCCCTGCACAATGTTGGAGACCGGGAAGAAGCACCTGGCTCCTGACTTCGGATCAGCGCAGCTCTGGCCGTTGCGGACATTTGGGGAGTGAATCAGTGGAAGGAAGACCTTTCTGTCTCTCCCTCTGTAACTCTACCTCTCAAATAAATAAATAAAATCTTTGGGGGAAAAAAAGGAATTTCAGATAATCCTCACAGCATCCCCTCTGCTTATATTGTAATATGCCAGTCTTCCAGAGAAAATAATGGGAGAGACTTATTACAGTTACTGCCTAAGAATCGCATATTACCCACTACCTGTTAAATCTATAATAAATCCCAGGATAGCTGTAGCAACTATACACTACTGTAAAACTTTTTACTATAAAAATCCATGGGAGTGTTCTTGCATGTCAAAATTTCACCTACTGTATTTCACAGCAGGAAAAAACATTGAGAACTACTGATCTAAAGTGATGACTCTAAAAGTCATCACTCTGATGTCATGCATAAGAGTGTTGTTAAATTAACAACAGGAGTCACTGCACAATAACTCCCCATGCAGGACCTCTGTCCTCAATGAGTTGTATTATGAGAGGTAAATGTAAAACTATTTCTCAAACATTTTGTGTGTGTGTGTGTGTGTGTGCGTGCAAATTGTTGACATCTTTACTTAGTATAGTGTTGGTCTTCTGTGTACAAAATTATTTGAGAATAAATCTTAATGAAGAATGGGACTGGGGAGGGGAAAGGAAGCAGGAGGTAAAGTAGGGTGTGGGTGGGAGGGTGGGAGGGTGGAAGAATAACTATATTCCTAAAGTTGTACTTATGAAATCTGGATTCCTTAAAAAATAATAAATTTTTAAAAAGATATTATACTGGGGCCAGCACTGTGGCGTAGTGGGTAAAGCCACCGCCTGCAGTGCCGGCACCCCATAAGGGCACCGGTTCGAGTCCCAGCTGCTCCACTTCCAATCAAGCTCTCTGCTGTGGCCTAGGAAAGCAGAAGATGGCCTAAGTCCTTGGGCCCCTGCATCCACATGGGAGACCCAGAAGAAGTTCCTGGTTCCTGGCTTCAGATCAGCACAGCTCCGGCAGTTGCAGCCATCTGGGGAGTGAACCAGTGGATGGAAGACCTCTCTCTCTCTGCCTTCCTTCTCTCTCTGTGTAACTCCTTCAAATATATTTTTTTAAGAAAAAAAGTATTATAAAAGACAAAAATTAAAAATAAAAATCATCATTTTGGGGCTGGCACTGTGGTGCAGTAGGTAAAACAGATGCCTGCGACATCAGCATCCCATATGGTCGCCAGTTCAAGTTCCGGCTGCTCCGCTTCCGATCCCGCTCCCTGCTAATGCGCCTGGGAAAGCAGCAGAAGATGGCCTTTGCATCCACAGGGAAGACCCGGAAGAAGCTCCTGGTTTCTGGCTTCAGCCTGGCACAGCCCAGACCGTTGCAGCCATTTCAAGGCCTTGGCTCAAACCAAATCCTAGGTCAGTAATAACTTTGTAAAATGCAAGATCCAAAGTCACTTATAAAATAGCAATTTAACATTACGAAATATTTGCTGAGAACAAGACACAAGCACAAAAACCTTCAATGTAGTGCGTATGTGCCTATTACTTAATAAAAAGCTAACATAATACAAACTTTAAGACATAAAAGACTAAAATATTTCAAAAGAGAAAAATATCTTGGAAGGAATCAGTTTCTCATGAGCAGCACAGTCGTACGGTCTTGAAAACAAGAGCAAGAAGAAAATGAGATAGAAAAAATGAGAAAAGGACAATGTATCTTAAAGAGAGAGAGAGAGAGAGATGCATTTATCTATTTGAAAGGCAGAGTTACAAAGAGAGGCTCCAGAGACAGAGAGAGATCTTCTATTTACTGGTTCATTCCCCAAATGGCCGCAGCCCTTAGGAGTCTGAGTCATGCCTAAGCCAGGAGGCTGGAACGCCATCCAGTTTTCCCAACGTGGATGGCAGGAGCCCAAGTATACTCAGTACATCTTGCACTGCCTTTCCCAGGTGCATCAGTAGGCAGCTGGACTGAAAGCGGACCAGCAGGGTTTTGGACAAGCACTCTGATGTGAGATGCTAGCATGACAGTTTAAACCCACTGCACCACAATGCTGGTCCCAAGGACAATCTATATGTCTTGAAAGACGTGTATTGCCAACAACCAAATTAAACAATGAGCCTAGCACTACACTTTGGAAAACAATGTTTTGAGCATTACTCTTTAAGAAGTCAAGCTTTATTAATAAAAACAAAATACATATTACTGTCATTACTTATGCAAGCATATTAAGAAGTTTCTGATCACTTAAAAAATCTCGATGGCTCTTTTTCATCTAAGAACCAAGTCCCAATTCCTGAACATCTTGCGGCTGTACAATCTAGCTCTAAACTCTTTATCAATCTCTACCATTTTCTACAACTGAAAAGCCCTCCAATCTAGTCAAACTCTCATTTTCCTGTTTTGGCTCTTTTGCCCAAACTGTTCTATCTGGAATATCTTTTCTACATCTCAGACAATAAAGCCTGATATCCAGCTGAAATGTCAATTTTTCATGAAGCATCCAATGACCACTCCTGAACTCTTCCTTTGCTCAAGTCTCTAATCCATCATTATATCTTAAATTTATATGCCAATTAATAATTAAATCAGCATAGTAATTAATGGGATTTTTAACCTCTAAGTCATTGTCTCTGAGAAAAAAAAGAGTTCTATCTTATATGTGTTTCTACTTAAGAATCACTCAATGTAAAATAATAATTAAGGGATCAGCACTGTGGCATAGCAGGTAAAGCTTCTGCCTGCAGTGCCAGCATCCCATATGGGCACAGGTTGGAGTCTCGGCTGCTCCATTTCCCATCCAGCTCTCTGCTATGGCCTGGGAAAGCAGTGGAAGACTGCCCAAGTCCTTGGGCCCCACACCCGTGTGGGAGACCAAGGAAGCTCCTGGCTCCTGGCTTCAGATCGGCTCAGCTCCAGCCACTGCAGCCATCTGGGGAGTGAACCAGCGGATGGAGGACCTCTTTCTCTCTCTGCCTCTCTCTGTAACTCTGCCTTTCAAATTAATTAATTAATTAAAAAAATTAAATCCTCAAGTAACAGTTAAAGCAGCAAAAGAAGTAAGAGGAGAGACACGGACACTGTTTGGGGGCTATCTAGAAATCTCAACACCAAGGAAAAAAGGAAGGCAGAAAAAAGAAATAATTTTGAAAAATGTTCATTCAAATGAGGAAATGAAGGTATGTCAAGTTAACGAAGCCTGGCAAGTCATTATTTAAAACTTGTGGAAACTATAAAAAATAATTGAGGGCCAGCACTGTGGCATAGCTGGTAAAAGTCACCACCTGCAGGCCGGCACCCCATATGGGCACTGGTTCGAGACCTGGCTGCTCCTCTTCTGATCCAGCTCTCTGCTATATGGTCTAGGAGAGCAGTGGGAGATGGTCCAAGTGCTTGGGCCCCTGCACCTGCATGGGAGACCCGGAACAAGGTCCTGGCTCCTGGCTTCAAATCGGCCCAGCTATGGCACCACAGCCATTTGGGAAGTGAACCAGCGAATGGAAGATCTCTCAATCAATCGATACCCCCCACCCCGGTTTCTCTCTGCCTCTTTTTTTTTTTTTTTTTTTTAAAGATTTACTTATTTGAAAAGCAGACTTACAGAGGTAGAGGTGGAGAGAAAGAATTTTTTTTTTTTTTAAGATTTATTATTTATTTGAAAACCAGAGTTACACAGAGAGAGAAGGAGAGGCAGAGTGGGGAAAGGTCTTCCATCCGCTGGTTCATTCCCCAACTGGCCACAAATACCAGAGCTGCGTCAATCCAGTCAGGAGCCAGGAGCAGAATTCTTCCAAGTCTCCTACACAGGTGCAGGATCCCAAGGACATAGGCCATCTTCTACTGCTTTCCCAGGCCATAGCAGAGAGCTTGATGGGAAGTGGAGCAGCCAGGACTTGAACAGGCGCCCATATGGGATGCTGGCACTACAGACAGCAGCTTTACTAGCTACACCACAGCGCTGGCCCCTCTCTGCCTCTCATTGTTCATTAAAATTAACAAAGAACATTTTAACTTGATTAATTTATTTCTCCTTCTCCAATATAACTTTCCAGAGTCTCGGCTTACTGGTGTCTTTTCCTTACTGAGAGCTTTCTTAACTAAAAGCATTGATAGCCTATGTCAAAGGATTCCTCCCTTAACCTTCACAAGCAGAGACTTTAGAAAATGAGGACAATGGTGCAGTCTATCTAAATATAAAAGTATTCCCCTTAAATCATATGGAAAAGTAAGGAAATTCTACAGAAAACCACACTCCCAGTGTAGAACTTAAGGACAAAGAGTGTTTTTACTGCAAAACACTATGCATGAAAACAGAAAAATCACCAAAGCCCAGAACTTGATCTTTCAAGTTGTCACTCACTCCAAGTGACACAAGGCTTTGTGGCCAAGAAACTAGCAGCAAAGGGGGCCTAAAGGTCATTTGGAAAGATCACCAAAAATATTAAATACCCTCAATCTGAACACATTGGAGAAATATCTGGGCAGATCACAACACAGCCTACAGGGAAGGAATTTCAACTCCTGGTGATTTAAAGGACCAGACACCAATGACAAAGCTAGGAAAAGAGGGACTCCTGGAAACACAGTTTCTAGGGGTATAAAAAGAGCAAAAGGAAGGGGAAAATGTCCATCGCAAATTGAATGATAAAGGGAAAAAGATAAGAAAATAAAGGTCCTACAAGACTAAAGAGAATCAAAATTGGAAGCCTCACAACTCTTCAACCATTTAACACAGAAATCACTGAAGCGACAAGACTATTCTAGATGGACAGAGAGGAAATCATTGCACTAAGAATCCTGCAGAACACCCCAATGCTATAAAAATGTAAAGTCCAGCAAATCAGGAAACAGAATGACATATTTCAACTAACGACCCCTTCTCCTGCAAAAGAGCACCCCGATGCAGAAAACAACTATAAGCCAACACTACAAACAGAACTAAATACATTCAAACAAGCTTTTGAGGATATGAAAACTACCCTGAATCAGAAATCCAAAAACTCAACAAAAATGGACAAAATAAAAAAAAAGAATCTGACTAAATGCAGATAAGAACTGGAAAAAGACACATTATTCTTCTAGAAATGAAGACCATGTTGCCAAGGCATCCAAGACCTGATGCCAAGGCATCAGGGAAAACTGACTCAAATGAAAACGAGTCTCCACAGCCCACTGCATGTGTTATGATCCACATCCATCCACATCTGGTGTTATTTTTCATCTGATTTCTGATAACTGTCCTTCCACCATTTCACAGTAACTCATTAGCTATAATATTTAGAACACTGACTTAACATAAGCAAACTTCACATCTTTTTCATGGTAAAGTGTCATATTTATTATATGCTTGCCTATTACCTAACAATTTAGTATGTCTAAAACCATGCTATTATATGGAGGTTTATTAAGTTCCGATTCTTTCTGTTAATGTGTCACTGACAACGCTTCTGAATGTTGTCTCACTGACTTCACTAATCTTGTGAACCCTGAGGAATTCACCGCATGATTGTGCAGAACACAGTGATTTTTTTTTTTTTTTTTTTTTTTGACAGGCAGAGTGGACAGTGAGAGAGAGACAGAGAGAAAGGTCTTCCTTTGCCGTTGGTTCACCCTCCAATGGCCGCCGTGGCCGGCGCGCTGCGGCCGGCGCACCGCGCTGATCCGATGGCAGGAGCCAGGAGCCAGGTGCTTCTCCTGGTCTCCCATGGGGTGCAGGGCCCAAGCACCTGGGCCATCCTCCACTGCACTCCCTGGCCACAGCAGAGGGCTGGCCTGGAAGAGGGGCAACCGGGACAGAATCCGGCGCCCCGACCGGGACTAGAACCCGGTGTGCCGGCGCCGCTAGGCGGAGGATTAGCCTATTAAGCCGCGGCGCCGGCCCACAGTGATTTTTAAAATACATACACTGCAGGGCCAGCGCTGTGACACAGCAGGCTATAATGCCCTGGCCTGAAGCACCGGCATCCCATACGGGTGCCGGTTCTAGTTCTGGCTGCTCCTCTTCCAATCCAGCTCTCTGCTATGGCCTGGGAAAGCAGTAGAAGATGGCCCAAGTCCTTGGGCCCCTGCACCCACATGGGAGACCCAGTAGAAGCTCCTGGCTCCTGGCTTCAGATCAGCACAGCTCCGGCAGTTGCAGCCATCTGGGGAGTGAACCAGTCGATGGAAGACCTCTCTCTCTCTCTCTCTTCTCTGTGTAACTCCGACTTTCAAAAAAATAAATAAATCTTAAAAAAAAAAAAAATACACACGCTGTGTTGCAGAACTGACTCTAGATGTGCACATGTGTGGAGATCAGTACATACACATACGTATTTCTCCACCCTGTCTGCTGACAGGGACGATAAAAACTGCTCAGTAGCAAGGGAGCGCACCTAGCACCCAGACCTTAAGTTTCTAAATGCTATCCTACATAACAAGGAAAAGGAATGATTCCAGAGTTGCAGAAGATAAAATACAAGATGAGCCTGGGATTTATCACAGTACCAAAAAGAAAAGCTTCAAAAATGATGGGGCATATCAAAACATCACAAGAACCAACCAGAAGGAGCTCTCAATGACACAGCAGGATAATCTGAACAATTAAAATAAGTGATAACATCACATTATAACCTACAAAACATCTTCTGATTCTACACTGATACAAATAAAGAAACAAAATCACCATTCTATGTTACAGATAAATTACACTGATTGACACTAAAACGAACATGTGAAAGTTTTAAGAGAAACCAGAAGGGCCGGCGCCACGGCTCAATAGGCTAATCCTCCGCCTTGTGGCACCGGCACACCAGGTTCTAGTCCCGGTCGGGGTGCCAGATTCTGTCCCGGTTGCCCCTCTTCCAGGCCAGCTCTCTGCTGTGGCCCAGGAAGGCAGTGGAGGATGGCCCAAGTGCTTGGGCCCTGCACCCGCATGGGAGACCAGGAGAAGCACCTGGCTCCTGGCTTCAGATCAGCGTGGTGCACCGGCCACAGTGGCCATTGGAAGGTGAACCAACGGTAAAGGAAGACCCTTCTCTCTGTCTCTCTCACTGTCCACTCTGCCTGTCAAAAAAAAAAAAAAAAAAAAAGAGAGAGAGAGAGAGAAACCAGGAATGAGCATAGTTTCAAAGTATCTCCCCAAATATATTTATCAATTATAAAATAAAACCATGGGGAAACCAGTAGGGGAGAAACCAGCAGACACCACCTTAAGGAAACACAATGAACATTACCATATATCATATACTCGCTGATATAAAACGTACCTCCTTACAAAATCCCATTACTTCAATAGTATTATTGCCAAAAATATATAATCCCAAATTAATCATAAGAAAACATCAGAGAAGTGCAAACTGAAAAAAAAAATCTGCAAAATAATTACTAGATTTTAAAAGCATGCAGATCATACATACAAGGGAAGAATGAGTTAATATCACAGATTAGAGGACACTAAAAAGACACCAACAAGTGGATTGGATCCTAGAACAGAAAATGGCCATTAGAGAAAAATGACAGAATTCAAATTAGGTCTTCAAGTTTAGTTAATAGTAACATACCAAAATTATTTTACTGTTTGACAGTCACACTACACTTATGTAGTTGTCCAACATTAAAGGAAGCCAAGTAAAGAAAACCTGCAGACAGTCCATACCATTTTTGTAACTTTTTCCTATCTAGTATTATTTCACCATTAAAAAAAAAAAAAAGCGTAATGCTGTCTTTTACTGAGGGATTTATTTATTTATGTATTTGAGTAGCAGAGTTACAGACAGAGAGAGGGAGAGACAGAGACAGGTCTTCCATCCACTGGTTCACTCCCCAAATAGCCACAGCCGGAGCCTATCTGAAGCCAGGAGCTTCTTCCAGGTCTCCCTCACAGGTACAGGGGCTCGTTCACTCGGGCCAACTAGCGCTGCTCACCCAGGCCACCAGCAGGAAGCTAGTTTGGAAGTGGAGCAGCCAGAGCTCGAACTGGTGCCCAGATGGGGTGCCAGAGCCACAGGCAGAGCTACTATGTCACAGCACCGGACCCGAGGGGATTTTTTAAAAAAGGATTTCTGCAGGGCTAGTGCTGCGGCATACAGGGTAAAGCTGCCATATTTGAGATCAGCATCCCATATAGGCACCAATTTGAGTACCCTGCTACTTCATTTCTGATCTGGCTCCCTGCTATGTACCTGGGAAGGCACTGGAAGATGGCCCAAGTCGTTGGGCTCCTGCACCCACTGATGAGACCCGGAACAAGCTCCTGGCTTTGCATCAGCCCAGCTCTGGCTAGTGTGGCCATCTTTTATGATTTATTCATTTATTTGAAAGGCAGGGTGACAAAGAGAGAGGAAGAGACAGACGTATATCATTTAAAAATAAGAAAGGTAAAACCAAATTTAAGATTACTTCTGATGACAAAAAAATAAGGTAACTGAGAGATGTTGACTGTATTCATACTGCTAAGTATTCATTCTGTTATTCACTCTAATGTATTATATACCTGATATATTGCTTAATTTTTGGTGACAACTGAGGAGGATTATTTAAAATCTGGGCAATTTAGCTGATACTGAGAAGCATTTTTAACATGGGAGTTATTAAATAGTTTCCTGCTTTGTTTAGAAAAACAGTTCTCGTGGGGACAGCACTCTGGTGTAGCAGGTAAAGCCACCACCTGCAGTGCCAGCATCCAATATGGACATAGGTTCGAGTCCCAGCTGCACCACTTCCAATCCAGCTCTCTGCTATGGCCTGGGAAAGCAGTGGAAGATGGCCCAAGTCCTTGGGCCCCTGCACTCATGTGGGAGACCCAGAGGAGGCTCCACGCTCATGGGTTCAGATTGCCCCAGCTCTGGCTGTTGCTGCCATAGGGGATTAAACCAGCAGATGGAGGATCTCTCTCTCAGCCTCTTCCTTTGTATAACTCTGCGAAAAAAAGAAAAAGAAAAAGAAAAAGAAAAAGAAAGAAAGGAAGGAAGGAAGGAAGGAAGGAAGGAGGGAGGGAGGGAGGGAGGGAGGAAGGAGAAAGAGAAGGAAAGAAAGAAAGAAAAAGAAAGAGAGAGAGAGAGAAAGAAAGAGGAAAGAAAGGAAAGAGGGAGGAGAGGGGAGGGGAGGAGGGAAGAGGGGAGGAGAGGGGAGGGGAGGAGAGGGGAGGAGAGAGGAGGGGGGAGGGGAGGGGGAGAGGAGGGGAGGGGAAAAAAAGCAATTCTCTTTACTTTGTGTGGATTTTTTAACTGATGACATTATTACGTACAATATTTTACATTTTTCATTTTTCTAAACCAAAAACTGAAAACCTTTAAGTCATCTAAAACAGGATCCCCTGCCTTAGGGCAGACATGTCCTTGGGCTTTTATCAAGCCAATCCTCTCAGTTCCTTGAACATTTTATACCTTTACTTTTACTCCTCTTCAAAGACCCATTCTAAGACCAAAACTCTGGGCCATATCATTACCAGGAATGACATGTTCCAGTTCTATTAATGAATTCAGACATCAGACATCCCACTCTCTATCTCTTTATCCTTCCAGGGTGCTCTCCCACACTTATCACTGTCTCTCAAATTTTCTCTTCATTTTATGATTCCTGTTTCAACAAATAGCCCATCCATTCTCCCAAGTGCCCAAGCCATAAACCTAACCTTTACCACCCTCTCTTTCATCTGACAAACTATTTTCTGTCATTGAATCATTTAACTCCACCTCATAGATCTACCTATTTCTTAAACCTCCTCCCATAATCTAGCCACCTTACCATTTTCAAATAATCTGTGGTTAATACTCTCCTCATGTGGTTATCACTCTCCCTAGCTACCAGTCTTAACTGTCTCCAAATAATTCACCAGGTGAACCTGGTATTATCTTTTTAATTTCCTCCCAGATTTAAGATGCTTCAATTTTCCCTAAGATAAATTCCTTAACATAAATTCCCTAATACCATAAGGGCTCTTTATAAACTTAAGGGTTCTTCATAAACTGGTCTCT
Source organism: Oryctolagus cuniculus (assembly GCF_051225735.1). Taxonomy (NCBI): domain Eukaryota; kingdom Metazoa; phylum Chordata; class Mammalia; order Lagomorpha; family Leporidae; genus Oryctolagus; species Oryctolagus cuniculus. Next base: position 9,291,880 of record NC_142878.1, on the reverse strand, counting down.
CTTTACGTCTTCAGTTTCATCTTTCACTACCCCATGGATGCCTCCCTCTCCTACACTTTCTGATTCATCATATTGTATAGAGTATCTCCAAAGCTTAATACCTTTTAATCTATCCTCCCTCTTCACAAAGTTAAGTTTATTCACTTCCTTGTGGTCTTAATTTTCCTGGTCTCCCTGAAACTGGGTTAACTGCCCCGTCTATGGGCTCCTATGGCACTCTGTACAGATCAAGCACACATCACAATCAAGCACAAACGAAAAGTGGCTTACAAACACACGAATGTCCATAGCCCCACAATTCAAAGTCAGACCTTGTTCATGGCATTCCCCATCATCTAGCCCAGTGAAATGAAGATCAAACAGTGAAATAAATCACCAAAGTAATGCAATGGTTACAAAGAATCTGAACACAATGACTCCTAGTTTGGGACTACAATATTCTCTATGTTGTATTTTGTAACACTTAATTTTACTTTCATGAACATTTAATGTTAATTAAATATACAGTATGTAACACACAATTTAAAAGGGTCTAGTTATCATCTAATTTTATAATTAAAGTGATGCCAAGGAAGGTAAAGAACAAAACACAAAACATCAATGCCAAGATTAGTCACTTTGATGTTCTTTAATTACACACTTTAATCTCAGAAATTAAGCTTTTAAAAGCTGAAAATTTTTTTAGTATATTATATCTTCTAGAACAGCAAAATTATTAAAACATAACATATGAATCAGCAATTCACTTAAAAGAAAGGTTTCCATAAAATTAGCTAAAATGTTATAGCAAAATATTTAATTACAGTATGAGATTTAAAAAGATAATACTGAGTCATTATTATAATTACATATGATAAACATATAGCAACAACCATGTTCAAGGCACTATTGCACATATTCACTCAGTATGTTAAAAACTGTAAAATGGGATTCCTATTCCCAAGCAGCTTGACAGATGTTTTGAAAAAGAAGATCCAACCACCGCAGATACAAATAGAAAAGGTAAATTAAAACAATTACTAAAATCGCTGGGGCTGGTGCTGTGGCACAGCGGATTAAAGCCCTGGCCTGAAGCGCCCGCATTGCATGTGGGTACTGGTTCCAGTCCCAGCTACTCCTCTTCTGATCCAGCTCTCTGCTATGGCCTGAGATAGCAGTGGAAGATGGGCCCAAGCTGCACCCTCGTGGGAGACCCAGAAGAGGCTCCTGGCTCCTGGCTTCGGATCAGCGCAGCTCCAGCCATTGCAGCCATCTGGGGAGTGACCCAGCAGATGGAAGACCTCTCTCTCTGTCTCTACCTCTCTCTGTAACTCCATCTTCCAAATAAATTTTAAAAAATCTTTAGGAAAAAAAACAATTACTAAAACTGTTAACCCTGTCAAAGGAAAAGGAATTTTGGGAGTGTAAACGGAAATTACATTCTACCATCTGAGAAATCAGCACAAATGCAAAATTACTTAGCTTGATAAAACTGAAAAGGTTCTGAAACAATGAAAGTCCAGTATCTACAGCCTTCTGCCCAGTTCTTGCTTTCTATACATTTACCCAATTAAAAAAACAGGAATTAATGGCTAATGATAGGACAGCCTGAAAATCTTACTGTTCCAGAAAGCAAGGAAATGCTCGAGAAATTAAGGAGACATTGTACTCGCTTTGGTAGCACATACACTAAAATTGGAAGAAATTAAGGAAACATGTCAAAACAATCAAAGAGTTAAATCAAAGGAGTTCCCCTTCTCCAAACCTGGGTTAATCTGGAACATCAAAATGAATACCAAAAAAAATTTTAAATTAAAATTTTTTAAATGAATACTTATAGGTAAGAGAATTATATAATAAAAAAATCTATGAATTCATATCGATAACTAACAACCAAATGAGAAGCAAAGGCTCTTCTTTACAACAGAATGCAAACTAATAAATGTAGAAGGAATGATAGGAAAAAACACCAATTTGCCACTATTGTGTACTAAGTAATTCAGGCAGGAATTATCAATGAATACTAAGGCCATTATGTGAACATTTTGGAGAGGACAAATATTTATACTTTTGAAGTGTCTTCCACAGATAACTAAATAATAAAAAGGGGACAATTAAAATTTTATAATGCAGACAACATGCAAGCAAAATCTTAGAGATCAGGACAAACATTACTAACATAGTCAAACTGCCGCCATACTGCCTCCTGATGCCATACGCCAAGGATGCATAATCACTTACATGTTATTTCTGCCAAAAATGCAAAACCTGAATCTAATTTCAAAGAAGCAACAGGAAAAGTCCAAACTAGTAGACAAAAAGCCCGTAATCTTTAAAATTATTGTCAGGAAAGACCAAAAAATGGCTGAACAAATGTGTCGAATTATAGAATTTAAGAGATATTACAACTAAAATGCAATGCAAAATATTTGCTTGCAAAACAAATGCTATTAAAGGATCCTATTGGCACAACTGCAGAAATTTCAACATGAACTACTATATATTAAATAATACTACCAATATTAAATTTCCTGGGGTGGAACTGGGCAGAGGGTACAGCAATTAAGACACCACGTGGGACACTGGCATCCCCTATCAGATTGTTTAGGTTTAAGTACCAGCTCTGCTTTCTAAACCAGCTTACTGCTAACGTGTACCCAGAGAGGCAGCAGATAACGGCTCAAGTACTTGGATCCTTGACAACCACATCAGAGACCCAGATTGGATTTGGTCTGGTCCAGCCCGGTTGTTGCAGGCACCTAGGGAGTGAACCTGCAGTTGGAAGATCTCTAAGTCTCTCCATCTTTAAATAAATAAAAATAAACTTCAAAAACATTTTAAATTTCTCTAATCCATCAGGGGTTACTTAAAAATATGTCCTTGGTTTTAGGAGATATTGGCTGAAGCATTTAGAGGTAAAGGATCATAATATATATAACCTACTCCCACATAATTGTAACAAAAATAATTAGAAGTGGGGCCTGGTGCTGTGGTATAGCAGGTAAAGCCACCACCTGTAACGTGGGCATCACATACAGGCGTTGGTTCGAGTCCCAGCTATTCCACTTCCTATCCAGCTCCCTGCTAATGCACCTGGAAAAGCTCTGAAGATGTTTGGGACATCAGAAATGCTTGGGTTCCTGCACTCACATGGGAGACCAGGAGGAAGCACCTATCTCCTGGCTCCTGGCTTCAGTCTGGCCCAGCCCTGGTTATTGTGGCCATTTGGGGAGTGAACCAGTGGATGAAAGATCTCTGTCTCTCCCTCTCTGTGTACCTCTACCTTTCAAATAAATTAAAATATTTTTTAAAAAATGAGAAGGAGGCCGGCGCCGTGGCTCACTTGGCTAATCCTCCGCCTGCAGTGCCAGCACCCCAGGTTCTAGTCCCGGTTGAGGCATCGGATTCTGTCCTGGCTGCTCCTCTTCCAGTCCAGCTCTCTGCTGTGGCCCAGGAAGGCAGTGGAGGATGGGCCAAGTGCTTGGGCCCTGTACCTGCATGGGAGACCAGGAAGAAGCACCTGGCTCCTGGCTTCAGATAAGCGCAGCACGCCGGCCGTGGCGGCCATTTGGGGGGTGAACCAATGGAGAAAGGAAGACCTTTCTTTCTGTCTCTCACTGTCTAACTCTGGCTGTCAAAAAAAAAAAAAAAAAAAAAGAGAGAGAGAAGGAAATGAAAAAATGGGGATCTATATAGATTCCTGATACTATAATACGTTACACAATATATTCAATGACATTATATTTGTATAATATGTTTAGAAAGTGATTTCCTTGTCAGCCAAGTATACAGTGCATTAATGCAGCACTTCCGTATACTGCCATACATGTATCTGCTATGCTTTGGCTTTGGGTGATATGCCTAACTTTAAATGAATAAATCTGCATCTTTTGGCATATTCCAAAAGATGCAATCAAGGAGCTTCAAATTTCAATAAAACAGTGGCCAGACTTTGTAGCCGCTCTGCAAATACAAAAAGTGATAAAACAAATGCAGCAAATCTTAACAATTATGATTATATTACTCTTATAACTTTTCTCTAAGTTTTAAATTTTTCCAAAATAAGAAGTTAAAAACATCTTCTAGCCAACACTTAAGACTTAACTTTAGGGAAATGAAGCCATTTTGGGGTGAGGGTGGGGAGTGTGAAAACAAAACCTTAATGCCTAGAATCTTCTCTCCTTTCCCTTCATAATCCTTGTCATCAAATCATGCTTAATACCACGAAGGAAAAAGGCTTCAGTACCAAAACAAACATTAGTCCCCAACTTGCCAACAGCATGTTCCAAAGCCCCTTTTTAAATGTGGAATGATTTTCACTGTTAAAGATGATGGCTAGGTTCCTAATGTTGGCCATAAAAGTTCTTTGAGAAATCATCATAGCAATACAGCTGAATTAGTAAGACATTTCATGTACACTGTATCTACTTGCACAACATTTCTCCCGCACTTGCAGCCTTTCTGAAATAACATGTGAAACTGGCTGGATAAACTGGAAGGAGGGAATGGGACAGGGGGGTTTTTGGTTAGGAAGAAACAATGAGGCCGGCGCAGCGGCTCAATAGAAAATCCTCCACCTAGCAGTGCCGGCCCACCAGGTTCTAGTCCTGGTCGCCCCTCTTCCAGGCCAGCTCTCTGCTGTGGCCCGGGAAGGCAGTGGAGGATGGCCCAGGTGCTTGGGCCCTGCACCCCATGGGAGACCAGGAGAAGCACCTGGCTCCTGGTGTTGGATCAGCGCCGTGCGCCGGCCGCAGCGTGCCAGCCGTGGCGGCCATTGGAGGGTGAACCAACAGCAAATAGGACCTGTCAAAAAAAAAAAAAAAAAAAAGAAACAATGATATGTATTTCAAACTGAAGAGATATAGCCCTGAGCCAAGATGGCTACTCACTGCCCAGTACGAAAGCAAAATGAAGTCTCTGAAAATACCACGTGGGATCAACAGCTCTTCGATGTCTAGTCTTAGAATGTATTGATATGCACAGAAAATATGTAAGGTAAAATTTATAATTGGGAAAATACTTTAAAGTTTAACTTGGGGAAACTGATCTGTATTTGGTTATTCAGTTGATTAGGACAACTTTCCCTCATTTCAGCATTTACTGAGAATTCACTATGTACTTACGGTAGGTACTGAGCACGTAAAATGAACAAACTGGCCACTAACAGGAACTCATTCTAGCAGAAAAGTGACATCATTTTTAATACCCTAAATACTTTACAATGGGATTTACCCTGCAAACAGTGCGTGTATCAAGGGCTTTAGAAGCACACAAGAGCAGGAGAGAGAAACTTTGTTTAGAGAGATTAAAATTGGTATCACAGATGAGATGACATTTGAGTTAGGACTTAAAGGATAAGTAGTTCAGTAAGTGTATAAGCAAGACAATATATTCTAATCATTGACAAAAAAAAAAAAAAAAAAAAAAAAAGAACAGAGAGACAGAAGCATTCAAATATTTACTGTCTTCCAAGTGCCAGGCAGTGTGCTAATGCCTGGGGATACAGCTATGAACAAAACATACAAGGCCTCTGCCTTTATGGAGTTAACATTCAGGTAGTGCAGAAAGACCATAAATAAACAATTACTAAACAAACAAGGTATGTGCCAATTAAAGTTAAGTGTCTTTAAGGAAATAATCTGTGTGTGAGAATAAATTATGGAGTTCAGCATTAAACAGGATGGTCAAAGTAGGCCTCTCAGTAAGCAATGAGATTTGAGCCAAGTTCCAAAGGGAGTGGCAGAACCAGCCAGATCCAAGGAAGAGCATCCTAAGAAGGGATTACACATGTATAAAAGGCTCTTAAAGAAGAAAGAGCGTGAAGGGTCTAAGAAGTGAGGGCCATAGTAACGAAGGAAAGAAGAATGAGGATACAGATCACTCAGGACCACCAGACCATGCCTTTAGAAATGGAAGGGCTTTACTGGAAGACTTTAAATTGATGCTATATCTGATTTGGGCTCATAAAGTGATCCCTAAGAAAGAACTTGCCGGGGCTGGCGCTGCGGCTCACTTGGTTAATCCTCCGCCTGCGGCGCCAGCATCCCATATGGGCACCGGGTTCTAGTCCCGGTTGCTCTCTTCCAGTCCAGCTCTCTGCTGTGGCCCAGGAAAGCAGTGGAGGATGGCCCAAGTGCTTGGGACCCTGCACCTGCATGGGAGACCAAGAGGAAGCACCTGGCTCCTGGCTTCAGATCAGTGTGGTTCCGGCCATAGCGGCCATTTGGGGGATGAACCAACAGAAGGAAGACCTTTCTCTCTGTCTCACTGTCTAACTCTGTCAAATAAATTAAAAATTAAAAAAAAAAAAAAAAAAGAAAACTCTGTCTAACTCTGTCAAATAAATTAAAAATAATTTAAAAAAAAAGAACTTGCATGGAACCGAGAAAGAAACAAGGAGATCACTGCAAGATATAATGACAGTTTAGAACAAAGAGATGGCAGCAAAAACTAACAGCAGTGGACTGGCTCAAGATAACCAAAAAGGGAAAATACCATGTGTGGATGGACAGGACTAAGAGAAAAGGAAAGAATCACTAAGTTTTTGGCCTGAGATCTGTCAGATACTGAGATAGTGGAGGTCAACAGACACACCAGGGTTTATCACTGGGAAGAAGGCTGGAAGAGAGGAAAACAGCTGTAGTGTAGCCATATGGCTAGTACAGCACGAGCTTCAGACCTAGATCTCCAAACGAAACTCAAGCTCAAAATACTCCTGGGGGCCAGCATCCCATGTCAGAGCACCAGTTCAAGTCCCGGCTGCTCTGCTTCCAATCCAATTCCCTGCTAATGTGTCTGGGAAGGCAGAAGATGGCTCAGTGCTTGGGCCTCTGTCAACCACATGGGAAACCCAGTTGGAGTTCTGAGCTCTTGGCTTTGGCCTGGACCAGCTCAAGCCATTGGGACCATTTGGGAGTAGATCAGCAGATGGAAGCTCTAGCTCTAGCTCTCTCCCTCTATCACTCTGCCTTTCAAATAAACCAACAAATCTTTAAAAGAAAAGAATTCTGGGGCCAATGCTGTGGCACAGTATGTTAAGCCTTAGCCTGCAGTGCCACCAACCTACATGGGCACTGGTTCATGTCTCCACTGTTCCTCTTCCAATCCATCTCTCTGCTGATGGTCTGGGAAAACAGTAAAAGATGGCCTAAGTGCTTGGTCCCTTGCACCCACATGGGAGACCAGGAAGAACTCCTGGCTTCTGACTGGTCCAGCTCCAGTCGTTTTGGCCATTGAGGAGTGCACCAGCAGATGGAAGACCTTTCTCTGTCTCTCCTTTTGACTATAACACTCTTAAATAAATAAATAAAATCTTTAAAGAAAAAAAAAGAATTCTGGACTGGAGATTTTTAGTAGTAGCTGGGCAGGCATTGTGGAACTGCAGGTGGCTGAGGCCCCATTTGGGCAGCCAGTATCCCATATCTGAGTCAAGCCTCCACTTCCAATCCAGCTTCCTGCTAAGGTACTTAGGGGGCTGCATGTGACGGCTTAGGGGCCTGAGGTCCAGCCAACCACGTGGGAGAACTGGGTGGAGTTCCAGGCTCCTGGCTTTGGCCTGCACAGCCCTGGCTACTGTGGGCATTTGGTAGGTCAATCAGTGGACAGAAGATCTCTCTATCTCTCCCTGCATCACTTTGCCTTTCAAATAAATAAAAATAAATGAACTTTCTTAAAAATGGAGTCATTAACATGAAAACGCATGGCCTTTTCAGGGAATAACAACAGCTAGCTTTGACTCTGGCACAGAAACTGAAGGGTAGTAGTTGACCAAGAGCCTGAGAGAATAGCATGGAATCAAATTAAGAAATGAACCACAACTCATAAACGCAACAGCAACAGTAATAGTGACCATAACAGTAGGGGGAGAAATTACAACATGCTAGGCACCAGACACTGTAGTTTATATTATACATTTCATTTAATCCTCTCAACAACTCTATGAAATAGATAACATTATAACCACTATTTTACACACTGAGCCTCAAAAACACTGAGATCTTGCCAAAGAATACAGAGTGCTAAGTCGATAAGTAAAGCGGGTATTCTTTTAGAGGTCAGTATCTCTACCATTCACATCACTGCCTCTCTACTGCTCTTGTATGCCTTCACATTGCCTGTTTTTTTTTTTTTTAGAAATGATACAGATCAGAATTTTAGAAATGTAATTCAAATCTCTATGTAGAAGATGGAACTGACAGTGAGGATGAGAGGTAAGACGAGCAAAACACAGTATACTCAGTGTAAGAACATCTTGTTTTAATAGCCCCAAAATGGCAAGTTATTTTACCAGGTCAAACAGGAAGCAGCCCTTTATTCCAAGGTCACAAATCATATCACAAAATATATACATGCTGCTGGACACAAAAAGAAACAGGTAAAAAGGTCCAGTAGATGTAGTATAAATTTACCACCCGCTACTCTAAAGATGCAACTTTACTGATAATGAGTTAACTCCAAAAAAGGCCCACAGATTAAAGTTTGTATTTTTGTGTAAGAAAATAAAATTAACATTAGTTTAAAATAAACATAATGGGCCAGGACCACAGCATGGCAGGGTAAAACAACACTTGTGACATCGGTATGTCATATTATCCCAGTGCCGGTTGAAGTCCCAGCTGCTCCACTTCCAGCTCCCTGCTGACGGTCAAGTGCTGGGCCCTTGCCACCCACATTAGAGAACTGGATTGAATTCCAGGCTCCTGGTTCAGCCTAACCCAGCATGCTGTTGCAGCCACTGGGCAGTGAACCACTGGATGGAAGACAGCCTTCCTCTGTCTCTCCTTCTGTGTCACTCTGATTTTCAAAAATAAATAAATAAATAAATAGATCTCTTTTTTTAAAGATCTTATTTATTTACCTGAGAGGCAGAGTTACAGACAGCAGAGGGAGAGACAGAGAGAAAGGTCTTCCATCCGCTGGTTCACTCCTTAAATGGCCACAATGGCCAGAGCTGGGACAATTCAAAGCCAAAAGCCAGGAGCTTCTTCCAGGTCTCCCCGATGGGTGCAGGGGCCCAAGCACTTGGGCCATCTTCTACTGCTTGCTCAGGCCATAGCAGAGAGCTGGATGGGAAGAGGAGCAGTCGGGACTAGAAGTGGCACCCTAAAGGGATGCCAGCGCCACAGTGGAGGATTAACCTACTGAGCCACAGCGCCAGCCCCATAAATAAATCTTTGAAAAGAAACAAATGTGCCATGGCTGACACTTCCTAGAAGCTGGATTGATTAACATCTATTTTCAACTCATGTTACAACTTCTTCTGCCCTTTAGCATCATCAGTTGAATTGATGAAGTAAATCACCTGCTGTTATAAGTCAAGGTTAAAATACAAGAATACTTAAAAAAGTTCATGAAAATTCTGTATTATTTAAAAAACTACACATGGATTTCAAGTCTTTTACACCAAAATAAACTTAAAAAAAAATTATGTATTCTGGGGCCAGCACTTTGGCGCAGCCTGTTAATGTGGCCTACAGTGCCGACATCCCATACGGGTGCTGGTTCAAGTCCCAGCTGCTTCACTTCCCATCCAGCTCCTTGCTAATGTGCCTGGGAGGGCAACAGAAGATGACCCAAGTACCTTGGGCCCCTGCACCCATGTGGGAAACCAGAGAGGGCTCCTGTCTTCTGCTTGGCCCAATCTCAATCATTGCAGACATTTGGAGAGTGAACCAGCAGACAGAAGATCATTCTAGCTCTCCCCTTTTCTCTCTGTAACTCTGTGCTTCAAATAAATAAAATAAATAGCTTAAAAAAACACAAACAAAACATTGGAAGTGACTACAAAGGCTGTAAATAAGCTAAGATTGCAGAGTAAAAATCTAATGTAGAACAGCCAACACAACATTTTATGAATAACTTGACAATGAATTTAAGGCACTAGAGTATTCTGTTCAAAATAAGTAAAAGAGCGCTCTCCTGTGTTGATACACTGTTTGACACCCTTTCATCTTTTTGGTTACAAACACTGAATACACAGGTACTGGGCAGGAAAGGATAAAGAGATCAGACCATATGCATTTTTGTACATTAAGCCTTAGGCAGTGTGAGTTTTGTTTTCTTTTTAAAAGATTTATCTATTTATCTGAAATGCAGAGTTACACAGAGAGAAGGAGAGACACTCCCCACTTGTTGCAACAGCCGGAGCTGCACCAATCCAAAAAGCCAGGAGCTTCTTCCGGGTCTCCCACGTGGGTGCAGGGGCCCAAAGACGTGGGCCATCTTTTACTGCTATCCCAGGCCATAGCAGAGAGCTGGATCAGAAGTGGAGCAGCCGGGTCTCAAACCAGTGCCCATGTGGGATGTCAGCACTGCAGGCAGAGGCTTTACACAATATGCCACAGCACTGGCCCCATAGGCAGTGAGCTTTACACATATTATCTCATTTAATTCTAACTGCATGGGGCAGGTACTGTAATTCTTCCCTGTCTTTACAAAAGATTTCTCTTAACTTTGTCAGCTGTGGAGCTGGGATCTGAGTCAAGCTCTGACCACAAAGGCAATTAGTCTTATAAGGGCTTGCAAATCAGTATAACATTTCAAAGCATCCGGTTGGCTATATGAGGTGATCTAGCTTAAAGATTGATTTGATTTCGGCCGGCGCCGCGGCTCACTAGGCTAATCCTCCACCTTGCGGCACCAGCACACCGGGTTCTAGTCCCGGTCGGGGCGCCGGATTCTGTCCCGGTTGCCCCTCTTCCAGGCCAGCTCTCCGCTGTGGCCAGGGAGTGCAGTGGAGGATGGCCCAAGTGCTTGGGCCCTGCACCCCATGGGAGACCAGGATAAGTACCTGGCTGTGGGCTTTGGATCAGCGCGGTGCGCCAGCCGCAGCGCGCTGGCCGTGGCGGTCATTGGAGGGTGAACCAATGGCAAAAGAAGACCTTTCTCTCTGTCTCTCTCTCTCACTGTCCACTCTGCCTGTCCAAAAAAAAAAAAAAAAAAAAAAGATTGATTTGATTTCCATATTTACACTTTTCTTATTACTTCAACAATGGAAGAAGGTATTCAATCCTCAATTTACCAAGAATATTCAGACTTTCTTTTTAATCTAGACAAAAGCAACAGCGACCACTTCCAGCATGCAAAGCAATATTCTCATTGCCCAATCACTCATAACACTTCAGCAAGACTGTGTAACACACACGTGTAAGGTGAGTATATCTTTCAAAAACAACAAATGAGGACATTGCCTGATTAAAAGATAGAATAGTTAAAAGCAAAAAACCTAGGGCCATCACTGTTATATGTTTCATTAAACTTCTCTGGCCCGACTCAAAGCAGCAAGGGACAGAAAAAAGATGGCTTTCCAAAACTGAGTGACAAGTATGCTACTTTCCAATAACCGATTTGCTTATTGTTTCCTGCTCCTAAATTAGAACACAAATCCACAGCAAAGATTTAACTGTACTATTACAAATCTCAAAATCATGTTCTAATGAATATTTCCATAATTACTTAGCTACTCTCAATATATAATTCAACTTCTCTGTTTGGTAGCCAATTAATGGATGACATTCCTAGTGCTTGATTATTAAATATTAACCTGTTACGCATTCTAAATAGAAACTACAAAGCTGTAATAAAATTGAGTTGAACTGAAAAAATATAACATCATCATTTGAAACAACTCAACACTTTAAAATATTAACAGTTCCCATTTATTTTAAAAAGTCTTGGTCATACCTACCTATTAATGGAAACATAAAAACTCTAGGAATACAAAAAGAAATTATTCTCCCTCTATAATTCCACATGGCAACACAACAATTATTCCTGAGCCTCAATGAGTTGTTTTCCTGCCATTAAGCACCTCCAACGTATTTTTCTTAAAGAAAAAAGTTAAGTGTTGGGTATGATTTTAGCACCTTTGTTCCAATATGAAAAAAAAACATAAATACAGTACGAATTAGATGAAACAAACAAATATTTGTGGTTATAGGTTACCTTACTTCATATTCACTGACTGCTTTAGTAAGTATATGCCGGAAGTACTCTTCTAACAGATTTGTTACTCTAAAGAGCCTAGAGCCTACAAACATGCAAATCACTAATTTCAGCTCTTCTTACGACTTTCATTATTACAAGTCATCAAGTTATCACAAGTTTCTGCAACAGTATTCACTGAGAATTTATAAAAGGTGATTCCAGTGTCAATTAATGCATCATCTTGGCAATCAATACTTATTCCACTGTTTGATGCGACAAAGACATGTCTACAAATATTACATTTGTATAAATACTACACTTAATATAAATCGTAATTTAAATAGGCATCCGCTTTTGTCAAAGCACCTTTGACTCTTCCCTTAAAATTTGCCACTTACAGGGGAAAAAAAGAATAAAGGCTGAATGCTGCAAAAATACCCAAAAACAAAATAAAAAAAAAGTTCAAACAAAAGCTACAACAGCACAATACCGTTATTTTTACTCTCACTTAACTTCATATTAAGAGAAATGTCATTTTTGTATGCTTAAAAAAAAACATTGTTTACCTTTTCCACAGGCTGTTCAAGTACTGCCAAGGTAACATAGATTTTAACACTGACAACTGGAGTACTTAACAGTTGCCAAAACAACACAGCTGGATTCTTAAAGGGAAAGTACTCTTGCGCAGTGTGCGCCTAATTACAGCTTTGGAGAACCCTGCCTGCACAGAGCACCAGATGACACAAGACACAGGCAAACGTGTGGTGCTAAAGCCTGCAGACGTGTTAGCGTTTATTTAAAAATGCACGCACTACTGTTAACACGGGCCTTGGTAACAGCAGTTACTGGAACCCCGTCTCCCAGGCTGACACCGGCCCGGGGTCCGTCTACACTCGGCTCCCTGCCGGACCACGACAGGAGGCTCGCTCAGAGCCCTGCGATCTACCTCGGATCTGAGCAACACCATTACAGTCACACTTCCAAGGGAAAAAAAAAAAATATTATCCTCTAGTTCACAGTCGCTCACGGGTCCCGAACTTGTCTCACAGCCTCACCTGGTTTAACCCTCCCCCGCTCAGACAGCCGAAATCCAACCAGAAGGCAAAGTTTCCAGCACACAGCGCCTTCACGGCGCGCCGGGCGGCGAGCAGGTCCCCCCGGGCCGCGGGCGCCGACCCCCGCCCCGCAGCGCCCCCGGCCCCGACCCCCGCCCCCAGCCTGGACGCCCCCGCCTGGACGCCCCGGCCCCGACCCCCGCCCCGCAGCGCCCCCGGCCCCGACCCCCGCCCCCCGCCTGGACGCCCCCGCCCCGACCACCGACCACCGCCCGGACGCCCCGACCCCGACCACCGCCCCCCGCCCCGCAGCGCCCCGACCCCGACCACCGCCCCCCGCCCCGCAGCGCCCCGACCACCGCCCCCAACCCCGCAGCGCCCCGGCCCCGACCACCGCCCCCCGCCTGGACGCCCCGGCCCCGACCACCGCCCCCCGCCTGGACGCCGCTGACAGCCGCGCACCGGCCGAGCCCGGCCCCGGCGTCCCGCCCCGGCCCCGACCACCACCCCGCTCCGCCGGCCGAGCGCGCCAACTCGGCGCCCCCCGCCCCGGGGAACTCCGTCAACTTTCGGGGAGGCGGCGCCCACCGCCGGCCCCCGTCCCCAGGCGCGGCGCGGGCCCGAGGTGGCGGCTCGCGACGACCCCGCGCGGCCGCGCCTCCGTCCGCCCGGGCCGCGGCGCCCGCCAGACCCCCGGGCCCGCCCGCCCGCGGGGCGCCGCGCCCCCGGCTGCACCGGCGCCGCGCCCCCGGCTGCACCGGCGCCGCGCCCCTGCGCGCCGACCCCGACCCCGCCGCCCCGCGCCGCCCCGCGCCCACGGCCGCGGCCCCCTCCCTGCCGGGCTCGGGCTCGTCCCGGCGGCCCCCGGCGCCCGCAGACGCCCCTGCTCGGCCCCGCCGCCCCCCGCCCTGCAGCACCCCCACCTCACCCCTGCCCGGTCCCCTTCACGGAGACGCCGCCCCCTCTGGCGCGGACGGCCCCGCGGACGGGGCCCCGCCGCTCGCGGCCCTCACCGTGTCCCCGGCGCAGCTGGCGGGCGCACACACGCCGCAGCCCCGGTCCGCCACCAGCGCGCCGCGCCGCCCGGAGCCGCCTCCCTCAGCCCGGGACTCGCCGGGACATCCGCGCACGGATCCCCACACCGGGGCTATTTTTAGGAGCCAGGCCTCGGCCAGACCGGAACTCGTTCCCGGGCGCGCGTGCGCACTGCGCCCCGCCGCGGTGTCCCTCCGCCAGCCGGGCCCGGCGCGCTCGCCCGCCGCTCTCCCCTCGCCTCGCCGGGGAGGTGTCTGTCTTAGGGCCGACCCAGCCTCCGAGCAGGTCCTGCGGGCCCTGCGGCGCGGAAGACGAGGGTCCGCGCCCAGAGGGACGCTCTTTGGCAGTGGTCGCTCTTGCACAAGGACGTGAGGGGCGGACTATGTTTTCCGGGTGGCTGAGGAGACGGCTCACCCGGCACAGGAAGGAGATGACGGCGGCTTGGCGCCGGGCTGCGGGCTGGGGCTCGCCTCCCTGCGAACGACCGTGCTCCCCTGGAAGGGCTGCCGGTCACTTGACGAGGGCCGGGGCGCCTCCCAGGGCGGGGCGGCCCCGCGGGAGCCGCGCTAGTGACGCGGCGCGTGGCAGGTCGCCGCGCGTGGCCCGCGCGCAGCCAACCCCGGGCGTCGGGGGCGGGGCGCGGGTGGCGCGCGGCCGGCGTCCAGGGCCGGGCGGCGTCCGGGAGTGCGGCCGGGCCGGGGCCAGCGCCGCGCCCTCGGTCGGGGCCGCTGGCGGCGGCCGCGCCCACGCGCTCCCCGTGCCCGGAGCCGCACCTGTGCGCGCGCTCGGCGAGCACGGGGGGACCCCAGCCCCGGGGAGCCCAGGACGTGCAGGGGTCCTTTCCGCCCGTCCAGCCGGGCTCCCCTTGTCCTGACTCCTCAGGGTGCCTAGGGTGCCCGCGGCGCTGAGCTAGAGGATAAGCCCCCGGTGATACGACGTGGGCGAGCAGAGCCAGTTTCTGTTCCCATTTTACAGCTGAGGACAGGGAAGGGGAGGCTTGAAGTGAGCTGTCAGGGTCACAGCTCTTGAGAGAGGCGCCCGGAGGACTTGAACTCCTAACCGCGCTGCGGGCCCGAGTTTTAGGAGAGAGAGGTTTGGAAATGTGGTTGAAGTCGCCTGGGTGTTTTGAGGGGGGTTACTGATTTGTTCCATTGAGATCTTTAAGAGGTGAGCAGTTATCGGTCCTCGTTTCGGGGCCACACCGCCTGCACCCGCGCCCAGAGGTGCCTGAGCAGTGGACACAGAGCCAAATGATTGTTTTCCAATGAAGAGGCAAAGCCCAGTCCCACAGCACTGAGAAACGAAGGGACGGGGTGGGTGGGCAGCGGGGAAGAGGAACCGGGAAGTTGCAAAGGAAGCCGGAGGCTCGCTGGCTTCCTCTCTCCAGGACGACAAAGCCATGTGCTGGGGAGGGCCCAGCACAAAGGCGGCACCGACACCAGACTCTGCTCAAAACCCAGTGTTTCAGGGCAGCCAGCACCGGGGCCCAGGGAGGTTTGCGCACACATAGAACCCTGGTGTGCATCCCAAGTCAGGTGGGGATGCGTGCTTTTTAGCCAGCCAGAAGCTGCGCCGTCTCCTGGATTTGGCGCCTGCACTCCGGGAAAATGAGAGTTGGATAGGTTCTCTTCAAACCTCAGGGCGCGGAGCCGAGCGACAGTAAGAAGCGCCGCCCTGCTTGCCACCTGCCTCTGCCTTGGAGGGAGGGGAGGGCCTAGGAGAACAGCCTGTGCCCCTGGGGGGCTCCCCCGCAGCTTCCTGGGGCACTGAGAGCCATCCCGGGCTGCCCACCCCCTGCCCATCCCAGTGTGGCTGGTCGCCGGGCCCAGAGCGTGGCAGGGAGAGCGTCTGCATCACCTTACGAAGCACCTCTCTCCCCACCCGGCGCTCCCTGCACCTCAAAGCTAAAGCCTTAATGGTTGCGGGTCGGAGAGAAAGAAGCAAAGGAAGGAGGGAAGGAAGGGGAGGGAAAGCCTAAGGTTTCCGGGAGGCGGGAGGCAGCGGCGTGAAATACATTAGCTGAACACAGCGGCTGTTCCTTGCAGTCAAAGTAACTAATTGTAGGAAATCGTTACTGCCGCCCTTCCGATCTGCAGAACCTGCACCTGTACCAGTGGCTTGCAGCACTCAGCTTGTCACTTTCCTGAGCCACTGGCTTGGGGGGACCTCGGAGGAGCAGCCTGTGGGTGTGCAGCTGCGTGCCAGCCTCGGGGCACGGGGGGGGGGGGGGGGGGGGGCTGCCCTGCTTCCACGGGGGTTCTAGTGCGTCCCAGGAGCACGGGCCTTGGGTGCCTCGGGGGGAAGAGACTTCAGGAGGCCTCTTAAAGAAGTAATGCCCAAGCGAATCCAGGAAGTTTCATCTCATTTTGTCTTCATTGCTTTTCATTTTTGCTTATTTATTTGAATGGCAGTCAGACAGAATTCCCATCCCGTGGTTCATACCTCCAAATGTCCACGGAAGCCAGGAGCTGGGAACTCAGTCTGGGTCTCCCACGAGGATAGCAGGTGTCCAACCACTTGCCCAGGGTGTGCATGGACAGGCAGCTGGGATAGGGAGCAGAGCTTGGACCTCCAATACGGGGTGTGGGCTATCGACTGCTAAACCAGATGCCCACTTTCTTTATGTATTGATATGAAAAATATGAGGGGTCTTCAAGAATTTGTGGGTCCGGCGCTGAGGCTCAGTAGGTTAATCCTCTGCCAGCAGTACTGGCATCCCATATGGGTGCCGGTTCCAGTGCCAGCTGCTCCTCTTCCAATCCAGCTCTCTGCTATGGCCTGGGAAAGCAGTAGAAGTTGGGCCCCTGCACCTTCGTGGGAGACCCAGAAGAAGCTCCTGGCTCCTGGCTTCGGATCAGTCCAGCTCCAGTAGTTGCGGCTATTTGGAGCGTGAACCAGCAGATGGAATACCTCTCTCTCTCTCTTTCCCTCTCACTGTCTTTTACTCTCTCAAATAAATAAAATTTAAAAAAAGGAATTCGTGGAAAATGCATATAAAGAAAAACTGCATGGGCCGGCGCCGCGGCTCAATAGGCTAATCCTCCGCCTAGCGGCGCCGGCACACCGGGTTCTAGTCCCGGTCGGGGCGCCGGATTCTGTCCCGGTTGCCCCTCTTCCAGGCCAGCCCTCTGCTGTGGCCAGGGAGTGCAGTGGAGGATGGCCCAGGTGCTTGGGCCCTGCACCCCATGGAAGACCAGGAAAAGCACCTGGCTCCTGGCTCCTGCCATCGGATCAGCGCGGTGCGCCGGCCGCAGCGCGCCGGCCGCGGCGGCCATTGGAGGGTGAACCAACGGCAAAGGAAGACCTTTCTCTCTGTCTCTCTCTCTCACTGTCCACTCTGCCTGTCAAAAAAAAAAAAAGAAAAAGAAAAACTGCATGGATTTCTGTTTTTGTTTTTGGCACTTAAATAAGCTGATCTCTCAATTTCATTTTCCACTTTCTTTTTGAAATACCCTTGTAAAGCCCAAGCTCCCTGGGAAGCCGGGACCTCTGATCACCTGGCCACCCCCCCACCTCACCTCTTCCTGCCTGTCACCCCTGAGAAGCTTCTCACCCACACCAACCTGCGCCTCCTGCTGCAAGCTAACCCCTTTATGTCCCTTGAGTCTCCTTTTGGACGTCCTTTTCTCCCCCAAGGGTCTTTCTCTAACCTAGTGTTTTAGTCCGAGTGCAAGTATTTCTCTCTGCACGTCCCTCTCCTCCCCTGAGAGGCTGAGTTCCCTGAAGGGGTAACTGATTCTCTGCTCACTGCAGTCACAGTGTGATTGTCCACTGGCGTGCAGTAAACAGTCACACAGATGCTTGTAAATGTACGTAAGCAGCCTCTGGACGGGACTGCTGTGTGGCTCAGAGGCACTCAGTGAGAGGAGTGTTTCTGGAGTCTGGATCCAGTCCTGGGAAGGAGAGGAGACGAGGCTAGAAGAGCGAGGGTGACAACAGGCAGAGCCTTCAAGTCAAGCCAGACCACTTGGATTTCGGTCTCGAAGCAATGAAGCCGCCAACAGATGGTAAGCAGGTGAAGAGCTTGTCTAGTTGGTAAATTTGGAGAGCTCACCTAAGGGGCAAGAGTTGGGAGTGGGTGGATGGGAGCAAGACTGCAGGTGGGACAACCATGAGGAGGCACTGATGGTACAGCTTTTGCCACCAGAGACCCCCATCCCCAGCATGCATACACACAAGCCCAGGTCTCTGCAGAAGGACCCCACACCTGCTGAGGGACTCCTGGGTCCCCATTTGAGGGCGTGCTCTGGCCCTGGAGAGGGCTTGAGTTGATAGGTAAATGCCCCAGCTTCCTCGCACCTCAGGAAGACAAGTTCCTGGAGTCTCGGGTTTGGGGGTGAGGGTTGTCCCAGTGGGCTGGGCCCCCATTGCCTGCCGTGGTGACCCCCCAATAGGCACACTGCTGTTCTCTCTTCCGCCTTTCCCTGTCTCCCTTCCCCACTTCCTGACTTCCTGGGATCACCTCCCAAGCAAACTGCCTGCACCGCAATCCTTGCTTTAGAATCTACGTCTCGGAGTCCCTTTTAGAGCAGATAGTACCTGTGATAAGGAAGAGAGAAGACCTGAATGAAGACAGTTGCCTGACGGGAAAGAGAGAGCGGGAGGCAGAACAGGGAGCTGTTGAGAAGTTACAACTGAGGGACCTGAGCCTGAGCTCGGGGGCGGTGGAGGAGCTGCAGTCAGCCGGTGGCTTCTGGTTTGGGCTCCCAGATGGACACTCGCAGTACCATGTAAGCGGGAAACACGGGGGTTGTGGGGTGGGGGGTGCTGGACAGAGGGCTGTGATGGGTTCCTCTCTGCCTCTGCTGGATTTGAGAGCCAGTGGGAGACCTTAGCCTCAGAGTTGGCGGAGGAGGCACCGAGGCGAAGCTGGATGCTTCAGGGAAGGCTTCCTGGAGGAGGAGGAACTAAGCGGAATTTTGAAGTTGAGTTGTATGAGCTGGAGATGGAACGGAATGACTTTGGAACGGAAGAATGGTGACGGAGGGATGGTCAGAGAATGGGTTCACAGAGGAAAAAGTGGGGAGATCAGAGCAAGTGAGTGGTGGAGGTGACAGAGCCTCAGAGGAGTCTCAGCTCAGGAGCTGTTTAAAGATGGTGTTACGGTTTGGGTATCCACAGGTGACTGGGGGCTTGGCTCCCAGGGTGGCAGCACTGGGGGGTGCTGTGGAGCCTTCAAGAGGTGGGGCTTAGAGGCAGAGCAGGTTTAAGCTGCCACTCACATCCCACACGTTGCATTGATTCTGCTTCCAATGCAGCTTCCCTGGGAAAGCAGCAGCAGATGGCCCAAGTGCTCCGACTCCTGCACCTACGTGGGAGACGTGCACGGAGCTCTAGGTTCCTGGATTTCACCCGGACCAGCCCATGCCATTGCAACACTTTGGCAAGGATGGAAACATCTCGCTCACTCTCACTCTTTCTTTCAAATAAATAAATAAATCTTTAAAAAAAGAAAAAAAAAAAAGATGGGGCTTAGTGGGAAGTCTTTGATCAATAAGGCCCCTGCCCTCCAAAGGAAGTAGAGTATTTCTCCTGTGATCCTTGAGCTCCTGTAAGACAAGGAGCAATCCTTGGAAACAGCCCTCTCTGCCTCCTGGTCTGAGTTCTGATCCACCCCAGACACTCACTCTGCCATCTGCTATCTGTCGTGGGGCCTTCACCAGAGCCTGTGTGTGCCATTCGGACTTTCAGTCTTTTCAAAACTGAGGGCTAACTGAACGTCTTTACTGATAGCGTTGGCCTGTGTCAGGTATTTCCCTACAGCGATGAAAAGCTATCGGGGAGTATCAATATTTTTCACGCTGTCTGCATTCATAGGTGTATACATAACTAGAACCGGAAGGCTGTTAGCAAGTTCTGCAAATCTAGCTTTGCGCAAGGGCGTCTATCTTCCTGGGAAATGCTACAGATAAGAGAAACGACATCCTACTTGTAGAGTTAAGCCTCACACAGGCTCTAATCATTGCCAGATATTTCAGAAAATCAAAACTTCAAATACTAAATTAGCCATAAAGATAAAAACATGGTCCACTTTGTGGAGTATTTTGTAGGTTCCATAGAGTCAAAATCATACTAGTGTCCATGTGCGGGAAGAGACTGTTACACACTGGTCATCTACTGCACGTTTATCATAAATACCCAACACAGGGAACCAGAGCTCAGAACTGGAGCAGGAAAAAAACAAGATGACCCTACAGTGCCAAAAAGCAAGGAAGTGCCCAAAAGAATGGTGAGAGTGTGTCAACAGCACGCAGGAGCCAAGCTCAAAGAGCTGCCAACGACCAAAGCTGGAACAATTTGAGCAACAAAATAAATAATGCTAGCATTGGATTATAACCCATAGAATAAAGTAAATATCCATGAGTCTAAGCACATACAAATAAATAATTGAGTGACCTAGTAAATGAGAGAGAAGGTACAAATCTTTTTTGCACAATTCCCATATAAAAATGTTGAAGGAATGAGGGCACTACGAAGCCGTAACGCAAACACCACTGTTAATTGTTGCAGTGGAGAAAGAATGGTGAGAAGACCGATATTTGCATAGTCCCTGCTGTAGTTTGAGTGTGCTCCCCAAAAGTTCACGTGTTGGAACCCTAATTCCTCAGTGTGGCGGTGTTGAGAGGTAGGGTCCAGTGCAGGGCTCATGTGTGTGGGATGGAGCCCTCCTGAGTGGACGAATGCGTTTCTCCCAGGAGTGAGTTCTCACTCTCAGGACTCCGTTCACTACTGGGAGAGCTGACTGATAAAAAGCAGGGCTGCCCTTAGAGCCTCATTCATGTCTTCCACTGTGCCGGCTTCCATCCAAGGTTACGCCTCGAGTTGACACAGCGCAAGACCCTCGCCGGAAGCCAAGCAGATGCCCACGCCATGGTTCTGAACTTCTCCAGCCTCCAGAACCAGGAAGCAAAATCAACCTCTTTTCCTTATAAATTACTCCCAAGTCGAGTGTTCTGCCATAACAACAGAAAATAGACTAAGACGCTCTCGAAGTAACTTCCCGCAAGATACTGATTAATGACAAAGAGGGAAACTCACACATTACGGCAGAGAAACCCAGCAGACACACCTTGAGTGAGTGGGTAAGGCTAGCGTCGTCCCAGTGATAACGTAAGTCTGCATGGTAGGTGTCATGATGCGCTGTGACGAGAAGAGTAAAGATGGAAGAACGACCTGGCACAGACTCACAGACGGGAGGAGACCCAGGAGACCCGACAGCTCCATTCAAGATAGGATCCTGGTGCAGAAAAAGACAGAAACAGAAAACTGGTGAAATTTCTATCAGGTCTATAGCTAAAAATGTATAATACAGTAGTGTTACATAAATGTCAGTTTGCTGGTTTTGGTCACCACACTCTCCTTACTTAAAATGATAACATTCAAAGAATTCAGTGAATTCTCTGTCTAGTTTTTTGAAACTCTTGGTGAGTCTAAAATTTCTTCAAGACAAAAATAGGTTCACATGGAATTAATAGAACTGCTTTAAAGCATTTCACCATGTCTTACAATAGCGAATTAACTCCAATTTGAGGACTATTACGACCATTGACAAAATATTTATAAGTATGAATGCTTTCAGGTAGCCAATGTTCTGAACTGGGGGCGGGGACACAAAATAACAAGAGGGTTCTCGTTTCCACCCAGAGCAGTAGGGTTCCGTGTCAGCCAGGCAGCTGCTCCAGAACACCAGGAACTGACACAGACACATGGGTCCTTCTTACATCGCCCATTAGAGCCTTTTCAGGCATTAAAAGTGGTGTTTTCACTTTCCGTATTTTAATATCCCATGGGCTTTTCTTCTTGAATGCCTGATGATGAAAAGGATGGATTCAGGCTCTGAAAGAAGGGAACAAAAGCATTCTCCTTCGCTCAGTTTGTATTGGTACCTGTAAAAGTCTACCTAAAGATTAAATAAACTTTAAAAATATGAGAAATGAATCTCTGACAGCTGGATGTTTTACACAGTGGAACTTCAAATGAGTCTTTCAATTTCTTTTACATGTTGTCATTTTGTCATATTGTACTTTTCCTTCCTAACAACTAACAATATATTCACAAATCAATTATAGTAATTCTAAACCTTGAGTTTATTTCTTTTCACATTTGGTATTCCATCCAAAGAGGGCCTGCATTTCACACATCTTCCCGTATTCCCACCCACATCAACCCTTGTGTATGACACCCTCGTGATGTCTCTCTACTTTTCTCTTTGTGTGTTTTTGTCCCAAATATTTCTTCTGAAGGTTGGAGCTGTCCTTTCTCGCACCTGTTAGCTCCCTCAATAATTTCTAACCAAAGCAGCACTCCAGGCGTAATTTGTCTCTACCAAGTCTCTCGGGAAGTCCACGGCCGTTCAAATCTACTCTGGGACTGTATGAACCTGTCCACTCTGTGATGGCTGCATCATACAAATCGTTTCAATTGCAACTCAGGATCAAACAAGGAATTTTATCTGTTAGAATTTTTTAAGACTCTCTAGATGAGGGAAATCTGGGAGTCACTGAAAAGTTAAGATCACATATTTTGGAGTTAAACAGTGCTTCTACTATTACAGAAGTGTGTGGTGTCGGACAAGTGGTTCAGCCTCTCCAAAACTCAATCTTCCTGTGTATAAAATCTAACTCGGGGTTTATTTTGAGGCTTGGGTAGTCTACACTGAGTGCTTACGTGAGCCACCTGTACCTACCGAGATGACAGTCACATGATGCATTCCGCACATTTCTACTGTGTGCCAGGCACTGCTCTAAGTACACTGAGAATCCTGGAGCTGGTAGCCCACAGTGTAGGCAGAACAAAAGGAGGGCCATGCCACACCAGCATCCATTCCAGTCCCAGCTGCTCTACTTCCAATCCAGCTGCCTGATAATGCATCTGGGAAAACAGTGGAAAATGACCCAAGTACTTGGGCCCCTGCCTCCCATGTGGGAGACCAGGATGGTGTCCCAGGATCTGGGCATCAGCCTGGCCCAGCCCCAGCCTTTGCGACCATTTGGGGGGAATGAATCAGCAGTTGGAAAATTCTCTCTCTCTCTTTCTCTCTCTCTCTCTCTCTCTGCCTCACAACCCCCTCCCCATGCCCCATCACTCTGCCTTTCAAATAAATAAATCTAAATCTTTCAAAAGAAAAAGATCAAATGCCCAGCCTAATAGCACAAACCTCTCCCTTCCTGTACTAAAGGGGCAGGTGAAACAGCCATCGGCCTAATGGGCAGTGTCCTTTCTTTTTTTTTTTTTTAAAGAATGACTTATTTTGGGCTGGTGCCTCAGCTCACTTAGCTAATCCTCCGCCTGCGACGCCGGCACCCTAGGTTCTGGTCCCGGTTGGGGCTCCAGATTCTGTCCCAGTTGCTCTTCTTCCAGTCCAGCTCTCTGCTGTGGCCCGGGAAGGCAGTGGAGGATGGCCCAAGTGCTTGGGCCCTGCACCCGCATGGGAGACCTGGAGGAAGCACCTGGCTCCTGGCTTCAGATCAGCGCAATGTGCCGGCCATGGCGGCCATTTTGGGGGTGAACCAACGGAAAAAGGAAGACCTTTTTCTCCGTCTTTCTCTCTCTCTCTCACTGTCTAACTCTGCCTGTCAAAAAAAAAAAAAAAAAAAAGAATGACTTATTTTATTTATTTGAAAGAGAGAGTTACAGATTAAGAGAGAGAGATTTTTCCATCTACTGAGTCTCTTCCCAAGTGGCCACAAAGCCAGAATTAGGCCAGGTGGAAGTCAGGAGCCAGGAGCTTCGTCTGGGTCTCCCACATGGGTACAGGGACCCAAGCCCTTGAGCCAGCATCTGTTACTTTTCCCAGGCTATAGCAGAGAGCCTGATCAGAAGTCGAGCAGTCGGGACTTGAGCCAGCGCCCATGAGGGATGTTGATTTGCAGGCAGCAGTTTAACCTGCTGCACCACAATGTGAGCCCCAGATTAAGCAGTGTCTTTAGCTACAAGTGACGGGAACCCAAGTCAAACCAACTGGAGCCTAGAAGTAAAAGAGGGAGATTTTATGTTTGACTGACAGACCTTGGGCTATCCCACTGCCACCACTGCTGGACTGGAAACTGAGACGACATCCTGGCTTCACACCCACCCCCATGGCCCCGTGTCCTGTACCTCTCTATGTTGCCCTCACTCCCAGACAGGCCCTCTAACAGTCTCCAACTTAGCAACCTCCCTCTGAAAAGATATGTCCTTACATTTTTATGAGCGAAACCCCAGAGCTGGAACTAGCCTTGGTCACATGTCTCTTTCTGAGCCAATCTCTGTGGCCAAGGTGATAGAACACTCGGAGTAGTCACGTGTGGGTCACTAATTTGCCCTTGGAGTCTCAGCGAGGGACTCAAACTCACCTAAACCCAAACTCAGGGACATGGAGTCTACAAGTCCCCAGATGGGGACGCTACTGCCAGAAGACAGACAAAAGGAAGACAGTCACCTCAACAGTTGACCAGCAGGTGTTGACTGTCTGCTTGTATTTAGTAGTAGCAGAATGTGGCTCACGCCCTCAAGGCTAACCCTGAGCGCCTACCACAAAACAGCTGCAGAAGGAAAACATCACTAAGAAACCTAACAGATTGGAGCCAGTGTTGTGGCATGCTGGGTAAAGCTGCCACCTGTGACCCTGGCATCCCATATGGGCACTGGTTTGTGTCCTGGCTGCTCCACTTCTAATCCAGCTCCCTGCTAATGGCCTGGGAAACTCAACAGAAGATGGCCCAAGAGTTTGGGCCCCTGCCACTCATGTGGGAGACCCGGATGTAGTTCCAAGCTCCTGGCTTCCACTTTGCCCAGCCCTGGCCATGACAGCCATCTGAGGAGTGAACCAGTGGATAGAAGATTCTCTCTCTCTCTCTCTCTCTCTCTCTGTAATTCTGACTTTGAAATAAATAATTTTTTTTTTGACAGGCAGAGTGGACAGTGAGAGAGAGAGAGACAGAGAGAAAGGTCTTCCTTTGCCGTTGGTGCACCCTCCAATGGCCGCCGTGGCTGGCGCGCTGCGGCCAGCGCACCGCGCTGATCCGATGGCAGGAGCCAGGTGCTTCTCCTGGTCTCCCATGGGGTGCAGGGCCCAAGTACCTGGGCCATCCTCCACTGCACTCCCTGGCCACAGCAGAGAGCTGGCCTGGAAGAGGGGCAACCGGGACAGAATCTGGCGCCCCAACTGGGACTAGAACCCGGTATGCCGGCGCCGCTAGGCGGAGCATTAGCCTAGTGAGCTGTGGCACTGGGCAAAATAAATAAATCTTAAAAGAAGAAGGAGGAGGGGGAAGAAAGGAAGGAACCTAACAGATGGTATCATAAGGCCTGGAAATCTGTGGTACCACCTCAACGTCTTTGACCCTCCCAGGGTCCCAAAGGCCCAACCAACAGGTTCTCCTGCTTCCATCTTCTCTGCACACCCCCACCTGGCAGCAAAGACTCCTCACCCACCCAGTTCCCTCATCCTCGGAGTGTCATCTAAGCTAACAGGTCTCCCATCCCTGCCAGCCTGCAGCATTAGTCAAACGTGCTAACCCCATGCTCCAGCACCCCACCCTTTTGCTGCTGCTAAGTCTGCCTGCCACAGCTGCTGGTCCACTCCGCCCCTGCGTGCTCCGTGTGGTGTGTGGTACTCGTGTCCCCTAGGCCTGAGCGGTGGTGAATAGCTAGCTGCTGTGTTGCCTCTGTGCGGTGTCAGGTGTCGCGCGTTCAGCCGTCTCGTATTAATTAGGGCAGGGGATCCCTCTGTCACCGACAAGCTGCATAGGAAGTGATCAGATCAGACTTCAGTTGCTTTTCTAAAAGCAGCCAGAGCCCTTTGCACAGGTCGGTTGGTCTCAGCCCTAATTGGAGTGTGACAAACCCCAGGAGTTCCTGCCGGTGGCCCTGGGGCCCAGGGGGCCCCAGCCCCGCTTCTCAGATCACCTCTGACGCGAGGCCTGACAGCAGCCCTGGCGTCCTGCTCATTAGGGACCTCACCAGAATCAAGCTGAGGCCCGGGCACGTAGTAGGCTTCCAGTAAATGGTCCCTGAGCGAAAGAACAGCCCTTTGTCCTCAGCCAGGCAACAGCAAAGTGTACAGCATTCACAGTCAGAGTTCAGCCAGAGCCGAAATGACCGACCCAGAAAATCTGCGAGTGGAAAATCCATTTCATCCGGACTTTGGAGAGGAAGTGAACAGGGCAGATCAGAAGCCGCCGTCGTTGGCGTTCACATCAGCGAAGTCACAAAACGGCCCTTTTCCCCCTTTCTTCCCTAACGAGGGTCTTTTCATGCTTACCTTTTCAATGAGGCGCCTGTTTTTGTCAGAAATTTCAACCTCTGCTGGGTAATTGCACAACTCCTGACTTCGCTCGCCCTGCAAAGCCTTGGCATGACTGACTTTTTTGGGTACATTTGCTGCAGGCAAGATTTTTATGAGGCTTGATTCTTGTCTTGACTTTATTTGATCATGTGTGTCTGTAATTCAGCACATAGATAAAAGCAGACAGCTCCTCTCAGCACCGCGATGGAGAACACCACCAAAAGCGAGAGTCGTTATCGTCCACAGATCTGCAGGAATGCAGAGAGCCTTTGCAGAAGTCACGCTCTGGCATGTTGCATGGAGGAAGCAGGCAGCTTCAGGGGGCTGGGTTTTCTCCTGGAGAACCCACGGCCATTTCCAGCACCTTGGATGTGAGGATTCAGCCTGCAGTGGGGAGAGATAAAGCTGCCGAGCTTCATGACAATTCTCCCCTGGAGTCTCCTCTGTCCCAGGCACCAGCTATCAGAGGGCACATTCATGAGCAACCTGTCTTCAGAGTACCTGTGCTAGACTCAATGGGCCGTGGCTGTGGTGCAGTGGGTAAAGCTGCTGCCTGCAGTGCCGGTATCCCATATGGGCACTGATTCTAGCCCTGGCTGCTCCTCTTCCAATCCAGCTCTCTGCTTGGCTTGGAAGGGCAGTGGAAGATGGCCCAAGTGTTTGGGCCCTGCACCTGCATGGGAGACCTGGAAGAAGCTCCTGGCTCCTGGCTTCAGATCGACCAAGCTCCAGCCGTTGCAGCCATCTGGGGAGTGAACCAGCAGATGGAAGACCTCTCCCTCTGTCTCTCCGTCTTTCTGTTTGTAACTCTGCCTTTCAAATAAATAAATAAAAATCTTTTTAAAAAAGATATGTAACTACTCTATGTTCCTCTCTTTCAAAAAAATCAAATAAAATAAATCATCCCATACATACTTAAAAAAAAAAAAAAAGAACTGAACACAGTAGCAGTGCCGAGTTGCAGAATGACCCTGATTTTTAACTTTCAGATGGAAAAAGATGAAAAGATCTGTGGCCATCTTAAGTTGTCAGGCCTATAGAAACAGCTTTCTCGTACGCTGTTAGTGAGAGTGGAAATTGGTACCCTCTCTTTGGGAGGTAGTCTGGTTAATATTCAGCATCATTTTAAACGCACATGCTTTGATCTGGCGACTCCACATCTAAGAAGATGTTCACATACATTCATTGTGGAATTGTTCATAGCGACAAAATAGTTCCACAAAGAAATAACCATCAAAGCGAGGCTGGATAAATAATCTGTCCAGCTACTGAATGTGTGTGCCCGTGTGTCCCAAACCACTGGCTTTCAACAGGAGAGACACCTGCAGTGGCCGGGAAGGGGGAGGGGGTGCTACAGGCATCTAGTGGGTAGGGGCCGGGGTGCTGCTGACCCTCCAGGAGGCACAGAACAGCCCCTCCTCATTGACAAAACTGCGTACTCAGCACAGTGTCAACTTGCCAGCGTTGAGAAATCCTTCTCAACAAATCTCTGGAAATCTTCATACTTGGTAACAGGAGCGACCTGCGAGAAAGTAAGCTGGAAGACTGGGTAGAACCCATCTGTCCTAATAGACATTTATGTGTGTGTGCATCCTGCATTATTTATTTTATTTTTTTTGAAAGGCAGGGAGAGACAGAGAGTGCCCAACCTCTGGTTTTCTCCCCGAAGTGTCCACAATGGTCACAGGGGAGGAAGCTGGGATCCAGGAACGCAATCCAGGTCTCCCACGTGGGTGCCAGTGACTCAGCCATGTGAGTTCCCACTGCTGCATCCCAGAGCTGCAGTAGCAGGAACCTGGGGCCCGGCGCCAGAGCTGGGAGTGAACCCCGGCCCTCTGATGGGGGACAGGAGGGTCCAGCTCTCTTAACCACTTGGCCAAATGCCAGCCCGAGTTCATTTTTAAAGAGTCAATTTTAAGACATTTCTCAGCCCTGCTTAGGGAAGGTGTCGGACAACAGACATTTTTATAATTTCTTTTGCCTCATCTCTTCTTCTTGCTTACAGCAAGCGGAAAAGACAGTGAGTGAGCTTCAAGTTGAGAAAAACTGCTTGAAATTTACAAGTTCCTGGGCCCTTTCTGGTCATCCGGTGTCAGGGTTGAACAGGACCTGACTCAGAAAGTCATGCAGAGGTTTAAATCTCAGAGCCAGCTAATGGAGTGATGGAGTCAGGGTAGGGATTCGATCTACACACGGCACCCCGAGGTGTGTCAGGTGGGAGGTCTTTGCGTCGCTGGGGCTCACCCTCGGGAGGTGGTCCTCCCAGGAGGGTTGGTGGTACAGGCAGAGCATGCTCCCTGTGTCTCTCTGCTCCCTGGTTCTCCGTCAGCCCCCTCACCTGACCCTGGACTCCTCAACCCCATCCCCACCCCCTCCAGCCTCCCCAGATACCTCCACCAATGGAGATGCTGAGTCTTGAACTGTGAACCTCCAAACTGTAAGATGGAACCTTACTTTCTTCCTGAGACGTTATCAAAGGAGCGGAAAGCTAACTGTACACCCATGGATAGAATCGTCACAGATGTGTTGACCCTGAAAGGAGAGAAAAGCATGTGGCTTCTTTGTTTGCCATGGCAGAAGGCGCCATGTGCTCTCCCCTCCCCACGTCTCTGAGTTGGTGAGAGGCAAGCTCAGAGCTATATCTCTCTCATGGTCTCAGGGAACAGTTTTCAGAATTCACATAATTAATTATCTTGAGATGTTTTAAACACCAATTTGAGTTTAGCACATAAAAATTGACCTACAAAAATTTGCCAGGACAGGTCTACAAAGAGGTCCACTTGAACGTTGTTTATAATGGCAAGAATCCAAAAGCAAGCAAAAGTCTCAAGAGAAAAACGTATACACCCAGTGTCATGGTCATTCCAGGGAGTATTCTGCTACTGGTAGAAAATGAGACAGATTCATAAGTGCTAATATGGAATTATCTCTAAGCCATAGGACTCGAAAAAAGGAAGTTGTAAAACTCTCTCTATATACAAATGTATGTGTGCGTGTGTATATATATATATATATATATATACACATATATATGGGCTTTTTTCCATGTAAATTAAAAATATAGATATAGACAGAAAGGTGGGTAGATACTTAACATTCTATTTGGTACCTGGACATTTTGATTTCTAGAGAGAATAAGAAACTCTTAACAGTAACGTCTTTAGGGAAAGGGACTAAGGGAAGGGTATGAAGTGTCCCACGCAGCTTTCCTGGGGCACTTGCTGCCCTCACATGTTGTACAAATATTCTAACCATGTGCATGCATCATCTTTTGTAAAGTCAACAGATATCATAATGGTAAGAGTACAGATCACTTAAAATGTTTTTTATATTTTTTTTTACTTATAAAAACACACACAACATATCAATACCTTACTATAAAGGAAAGTTTACAAATCATCAGAATTCAAAAGGAGCAAGAAAGCACACTCAGCCTGGCAGTAAGAGGCCTGCATCCTACGACAGAGTACCTGGGTTCGATTCCCAGGTCCGGCTCCTGACTGCAGCTTCCTGCCAGTGCAGACGTGGAGGCAATGCTGATGGTTCAGTAACTGTGTTCTTGCCCTCAGTGTGAGAAATCCGCACTGAGCTCCCAGCTCCGGGTTTCAGCCTGGCCCAGAACCAGCCATTGCAGGCACCTGAGGAGTGAACCAGCAGAGGAGAGCATCCCCTCTCTCTCTCCCAAATAAACAAATAAATAAGTAACTCCTAAAAGAATTAAATGGACAATTAAAATTTGTTCTTAAATCATAGCCAAGTTCACTTACAGTAAAAGTGACTGTATATAAACTGACAAGAATGTTATTGAAGAAGTATGAGTAGAATGTTATTTTCATTATCATTATTAATATGGTTATGATCATTTTTAAAAGATTTATGTATTTGAAAGTCAGAGTTACAGAGATGGAGAGGCGGAGAGAAAGAGAGAGAGAAATCTTTCAACTGCTAGTTCACTCCCCAAATGACTGCAACGGCCAGAGCTGGGCCAGGCAGAAGCCAGGAGCCAGGAGCTTCATCGGGGTCTCCTACGTGGGTGCAAGGGCCCAAGCACTTGGGTCATTTTCCATTGCCTTACCAGGCACATTAGCAGGGAGCTGGATTGGAAGTGGAGCAGCTGGGTCTCGAACCTGGCACCCATATGGGATGCCGGTGTCACAGATGGCAGCTTAACTGGTGCCACAACACCAGCCCTGGTTACTACGATTTGTTAATATTGGTATTTTCAAGTGTCTACATTCAGCAGAGTGTTGTGGTTAATTATGTGAAGGAGGTAGGATGATTCCAACACGGACACGGGCATCTACCTGAGTCCCCTGCCAGCTGAGGAGATGGCTTTGCACTGAATGACGTCTGCACCCTGCTGAGCAAGCTTACGCACTTGGCACCTCCCTAGAGGGATCGTTCGAAAGGTCTGGGCCAGTCTGGCTGGAGGGTGAAGTGCCACAGAACCCCTACCTCGAGGAAGCACCAGGACCTGAACTCATTAGAGCAAGTCCCAAGAGGACAGCAGAGGCGGTTTTAAAAAAAATGCTCACGACCAAAATGCATTTGACCTTGTACTGAAGCCATACAATAAACATAATGCTTTTCTATTCTTCCTGACAGCACATCACATAAATCAGCCAACTGGGGGCAGAGCAGGAATCTCCCCCCATTTTTTTTCTCTGAGTCTGACCTATATTGTGTTGGAGGGAGGGAGACCCTGGTTTGTGGCCATTCCCTGTGATCAGTGAGTGTCTCCTGAGACCTCCAGTTTACCCTAGTTCTTTTTTTAATATACTCTTTTTTAAGATGTATTTATTTCAAAGGCAGAGTTACAGAGAGGCAGAGGGAGAGAGAGAGAGAGAGAGAGAGAGAGAGAGAGAGAGAGGTCTTCCATCTGCTGGTTCACTCCCCAAATGGCCATAAAAGCCGTAGCTGGACCAATCCAAAGCCAGGAGCCAGGAGCTTCTTCCAGGTCTCCCACGCAGGTGCAGGGGCCCAAGCATTTCTACTGTTTTCCCAGGCCATAGCAGAGAGCTGGATTGCAGTGGAACAGCCAGGACTTGAACCTGTGCCCATATGGGATGCAGGTGTGGCAGGCAGAGGCTTAGCCTACTATGCCACTAGTGCCAGCCCCCGACCGTTTGGCTTTCTTAGCCACTAGTTCCCATCCCCTACCCTGAGACACGAGCTATTGCTGCACTAGTCATAGCAGCTGTGGTTTTGGTAGCAAGTGCACCCAACTGTGTAAAGACTTCAGCAAAAGAGCAATCAACATCTTGCTTACGTAACGATCCAGGTAACAGGGTAAGGTATGATGTGGTGGTGGGCATACCTGCTGTACACAGGCCTCGGAAACACGGGGTATCTAGAGTTCCTAGGTAACTAGACTCCCCCTAGACGTCAACCAAACAGCCGGCTGAGTGGTGATGAGAGAGCGTGGAGAAAAACGTAGGCCAGGTTGTGATGAGCCAGACCCAGGAGGGGGCTCAGAACTTCCTATTGCAATGGCTGGAACCAGTCACATGGCCACACTTAGCTGCAAGGGACTCTGGGGTGTCGCTCCCCCTCTTCGTGGAGGAACGACACAGGACCCTGTGCTGTTCTTTTGTCTGCTCGGCCCTCCCCGGGTTTGCTGCTGGTTCTTCCCGAGTTGGCTACCGACCCTTCCACCTCCGTGGAAGGGCGGTTCCCCCTGCCACTTTCCCCACTTCCGCAGGGGAGCGGCACACCGCCGGCCGGCTCTCTCGGGGGCTGCACAGGTGTTCCTTCAGATAGATGTTCCTGGTGCATGTTGTCTCTCTCCTCCTTTATAGTCCTCTTCCACCAATCCCAACTCTGCTACCCACACGCCGAGTACGCTGCTCTCCTCCAATCAGGAGCAGGTCCTGCAGTTTATTGGTTGAACTGGAGGCAGCTGTGTAGAAGCTGTTTCCTCCTCTCCCAGCACCATATTGTGGGAGAGCAGATGCATAGAATAAGTCTTAATTCCAGTAACTTAGTCTAGTCCGAGTTGCTCCCAGTTGCTCCCCACACTGGGGAAATATCCAGCTACATTCCCAGGAAGAAGAGGATAGCGGATGTTGGTAAGCCCACAGCATTCTCTACCGCTCCCTGTACATAGCCTGATTCTTGTGCCCACTCTGCCCTCACTGTAATTAGCTGTCCACACCCTAACCCAGTGACCATCCCCCCTCTAGTTGACTACACTTCCAAGCACAGCCAGAAATGGGTCGACATTGAATGCAGGATTTTAAACCTCAAGTCGGCACTGAATGCTTGTAGTGGTCCTATCACATTTCTTTAACAAGTGTGCAATCCTCTTGCCAGGGTGACCATTTTACACCTCAACCTCTTCTAGTCTTAACACAAGCTGGAGTTTGAAAATGAACTTGCTCTACTCTCATCCCAATCCTGACCTTCCCCGGGCTTTCCCTCCCCAGGACATAGTTCCATCCCAGCCAGGAGTCCAACCCGGGAATGTGGCCATCGTCATGACTCCTCCTTGGGTCTCCCCCTTACCCAACCCGGGGTGGAGTCTCACTGCGTTGCCTCTGCACTGCGTGCAGATGGGCGGCTGAGTCCCCATTCCCTCTCACCTGGAGTGTGGTCTCCCGGCTCCGACCTCTCTTACAGCCTGTCCTCTCCACAGACCCGGATGCTCCCAAAGTGTGAGCGCCATCCCGTTGCTCTGCGGCCTCATCCCCTAAGGTGACTTGCATTGCAAGAACTAAAGACCAGCCGGCACAGCTCACCGAGTTCCCAGGGCACAATCCTTGCCCCTCCTGGCCCGCAAGCCCCCCACTCCTGCAGGCCTCAAGTCTCCTTCCCCTTCCTTCCTGGAGACCTGGACTCTGCTCACCACGTCCTGTGACTAGACCGCTTTGTCTTGGATTTCCAGGCCTGGCTTGTAGGGCTCAGTGAATAGGACTTCCCGACCACACTTCCGGACAAGTCCTCCTCCTTCTGCATCCTCTCGCTCTGCTGCACTCGCACGCTCACTACCATCTGTGATTCATTGTGTGTGCTGACCTGTTTACGGTGTCACCCCACCAGATTCTGAGCTGCACGAGGGTAGGGCTGTTTTTGCTTTTTAGTGGCTCTCCCCGTGCCTGACACTTTTTACTATATTAGCTGAATGTAGGTCAATGAGCACAAAGCAATGAATGGATGCAATAGGTTAATGGTCCTTAACAACGATTGGTTATCTGCTTGTGTCAAAGAGCTCTCAGAACATGGGCCTTTGCCTCCCAAAGCCTCACACACAAGTCTAACAGTGCATTCAGGTTCAAGTCATCCTGACCCTCCAGACCCCGTCCGTTCAGGACTCATATTAATAATTCAGGAACTAAGTAATAATTTTAGCTCTAGAATTCTTATGGTAGCACACACAACTATTTTGCTACCAATAAAAGTACCAGCGAAGACAAACAGTAAGGGCTTAATAATGGCACTCAGGAAGGCTACCTTGTTATAGGCCAGTGAGAAGCAGGAAATGCCTTAAGCATAGGCTGATACCTTTGAAAAACAGGTTGAGGAGGGACACACACACAAATGGTACCCAAGAACCACCCTGTGAGGGGTGAGCCCAAGACAGTCCCGGGAAGCCCGAGTGGGCCCCTTGGAACCAGGTTCCAGGTCAGGAGACCCCTGGACTGCACAACGAGAGGAAGGGCCCCCTCGCCAGCTCGTGGAAGTGAGCTCCCGAAGCGTGCTCCAGAGATGCTGGAGCGGAACCCATACTCTGGTATCTGGGCAGCCATGGCTCCTGGGAGTGGGAGCAAAAGGGGCTCTCGCAAAGCCGCAGAGGCAAGAGTGCTGGTGCTGAGTGTCCCGTGGTCGGGTTCTTAGGCACTCCCACCTGCCCTGCGCTGGAGACACCTGGTCTGTTGCTTCTCTCCAGCCCAGGGGACAGGGCGGGTTTGCAAAGCTCCCCAGGAAATGCTTGACTCACCAACAAAAGCTCTCAGCCCTTCACAAGCCCCCCTGGGGTTTTCTTTAGGGGCTGGAGGCAGAGGCAGAGTCCAGAGCCACTCCAGGGAGGCAGAAACCCACCTTACAGAAAAAGCCTTAGCACCAGGGCAACTCATCATGTCGAATGTCAGGTGACAGGTGATAGCCCCATCTTTGGTCCAACAGGTGCCGGCACCCCGGTTGGTATGGCTGCTATAAACGCCAGCATATGTCATAAATAGAGTCTGGGGTCAGCCATCTGGTTTGGGTAATGGCAGAGCCTCACCTGCAGGTCGCAGCTGTCCCTGGCCTCAGGCGAGCAGGCCAGCAGAGCTGAGCAGGTGCCACCCATAAGTGCTGTAGACAGGAGGCCGAAGCCTTGACCACTCAGCTGTTGGTCACCGTGTGAGACATATGGTGCGGGTTGCTGTGGTGGGTGACAATCATGTTGAAAAATGTGAGACCATTTATGGAAGGGCTGTGGTCCCAGTAATTCATCTGTCAGAAGTGGGCTTCTGCACAAGGCAGACCCTGCACGGGAGCAGTTCCCCTTGACCCCACCAAACGCCCCTGGACATTCGTCTGGTTTCTGGAGGCCTTCTCTCTTCTTTGCTTATTAAAGACACTTTTTATAGAAGGTCATCATCAGATGTAGATTATTTCGACTACAGTTTAAAATTGAATTGAGATTCTATATAATGTAATAGAGGCATTTGAAGCAAAAGCGAGGATGACGTATACCAAATCGAGACTGGGGTGTGAAGGAAAATGGGGAGAAAAGAGGAATTGAGGAGAGGGACTCTTAGCTGTTTCTGTCCAAACACACACACACACACACACACACACACCCCTAAGGAAAATGCAGCAAAAGACCAGTGTCTGTTTAATTTGGACGACAGAGTCTTCACGGACCTGTGTAACAATCTTCTGTACTGTTTTGTGTCTCTGACATGTTTGTAACCAAAACTCTTTTTTTAAGTGATGAGATGTAGGAAGGAAGTAAACGTTATGCGATGTGGATGCGTTCTGGGCTCACTTAAGGACCTGCGTGCGATTATTTTGCCTTGGAGAAGAGAAAACGGAGACAAATGGAAAGTGAACGTGTAAGGCGTAATAAGAATTCCAGCATGCACTCACCCGTGGCTTTGTGAGCGCCAGGTGTGCTTCGAAAGACTTTACTCGGGCTTCATTTCGGCAGCTCCCAGGACAAGTCTCCAGCCAAGGACCTGCGCACCTGGTAGCAAGATGGTTTCAGCAGCTGAGGGCGCCGGTTCTGCCTCAGCCTGGCGAAGGGAAGTGCAGCAGGAAAGCCTAGAGCCGGAGAAGGGAAAGCTGCCGTTTCTAGGTACGTGCGTCTCAGGGGTGAGGGAGCCAGGGAGAAATCAGTCTCAACAAGGCGGGCCTGCAGGAATTAGGCTTCTCTTCGTGAAGGGTCTGGGAGCAGAGAGGACAGGGGACTCAGCCCCACTCCCTTCCCTCACAGATAACCATCATGCTGACTGCCAGCACCACACGTTCCGTCTTCTTGTTTCCCAAATGTGCATCAATGGGGTCATTTGGAAAGCATTCTTGTGAATTACGTATTATATGCAACACTGTGTTTGTGAAAGTAATTTACGTGGTTGCATGTATCAGTGACTCATGTGTCAATAGCTCGCTTATAACTTTTACGGTGGACTTTTCTGTTGTCTGGATAAATGATAATTTATTAATCCATGATATTCTGTTGCTGAACAGAATTGAAGGGCTTCCGATTGAAGCTATTAGGAACGCTGCTGCTATGAAGGTTCATAGCACATGGGTGCTGGGGCCCAAGCACTTGGACCGTATTCTACTGCTTTCCCAGGCCACTAGCAAGGAGCTGGATTGGAAGTGGAGCAGCCAGGACTCCATATGCCCATATGGGATGTCGGTGCCACAGGTGGCAGCTTCACCCTCTACCCGACAATGCCAGCCCTGGTGTGTATCCTTTGGTGTAAATACCTATGTATTTCTTTTTCATTTTTTGACAGGCAGAGTGGACAGTGAGAGAGAGAGACAGAGAGAAAGGTCTTCCTTTGCCGTTGGTTCACCCTCCAACGGCCGCCACGGCCGGCGTGCTGCGGCCGGCGCACCGCGCTGATCCGATGGCAGGAGCCAGGTACTTGTCCTGGTCTCCCATGGGGTGCAGGGCCCAAGCACCTGGGCCATCCTCCACTGCACTCCCTGGCCACAGCAGAGAGCTGGCCTGGAAGAGGGGCAACCGGGACAGAATCCGGCGCCCCGACCGGGACTAGAACCCGGTGTGCCGGCGCCGCAAGGCGGAGGATTAGCCTAGTGAGCCACAGCACCGGCCTATGCATTTCTTTTTAACATCCTCAGAGTATACTTATGATCAGCTTTTATGGAGATTACCAAACCATTTTCCCAGGTGCTTGTACCAGTTTACCTGCTGCCCCCTGTAGTGTGCGAGGATCTGTGTGCCCTTTAACATCATCAAAGCTTGTGTGTGTGTGTGTGTGTGTGTGTTTAGAAGGGCATGTATGCATGTGTACATGTGGGTGCTGAGTTTGTCTCTAGGAAACAGATTTCTGATGCAGGGAGAGCCTCCTTTCACATTGTTTCTCTTTTTTGAACGTGTCTTACTTTTTCTGATATTTTCTATTCTAGGTTGAATTTATTCCAGAATGAACTTAGAATGAATATCTTCAATTCCATAAAAATGGAAGGTTGCTCACGTTTTTTAAAGATTTATTTTATTTACTTGAAAGGCAGAAACAGAGAAGAAGAGAGAGGGAGAGACATCTTCCATTCATTGGCTCACTCTCCAAATAGCCACAACAGCCAGGACTGGGCCAGGCCAAGGC
The DNA here is from genome assembly GCF_051225735.1 of Oryctolagus cuniculus. Classification (NCBI taxonomy): domain Eukaryota; kingdom Metazoa; phylum Chordata; class Mammalia; order Lagomorpha; family Leporidae; genus Oryctolagus; species Oryctolagus cuniculus. The sequence continues at coordinate 9,254,837 of NC_142878.1, read as the reverse complement.
TAAGAGACAGGAGCTTCATCTAGATCTCTCACGTGGGTGCAGGTTCTCAAGGACTGGTCTACCCTCTGCTGCCTTTCCCAGGCATGTCAGCAGGGAGCTAGATCAGAAGTGGAGCAGCTGGGACTTGAACGAGTGCTCATATGGGATGCCTGCGTCGTAGGCAGAGCTTAGCCCATTAGGGCACCCTGTTGAGCATTTTTCTAGTTTTAAGAAATACCACTAGGCGCTGGTGCTGTGGCATAGCCAGTAAAGCTGTCACCTACAGTGCCAGCATCCCATATGGGCACCAGTTCAAGTCCTAGCTGCTCCTCCTCTGATCCAGCTCTCTGCTGTAGCCTGGGAATGCAGTAGATGTCCCAAGTCCTTGGGCCCCTGCATCCGAGCAGGACACCTGGAAGAAGCTCCTGGCCCCTGGCTTCAGATTGGCTCAGCTCTGGCCATTGTGGTCATTTGAGGAGTGAACCAGCAGATAGAAGACCTCTCTCTCTCTCTGTCTCTACTTCTGCCTCTCTGTAACTCTGCCTTTCAAATAAATAAATAAATTTTTTTAAAAAAGAGATACCACTAAATTGCCCATCAAATAAATTGCCATCACTACATTGTCCTACCAACAGTCAGAGCGAGTAGCCATCTCCTCTCCCCTTCACCCACTCCAGATATTAACAAACTAAAACTTGTATCCAAAAAGAGTATCTTAACTGTGTTTAATTTTGCATTTGCTTCATTGATAAGAATGGGGCGGGGGACTCTTTTTTTTTTTTTTTTTTTTGCAGATTTACTGGCCATTGATATTTCTTCTGTGCCGTGTGTGCACTTCCTTGGCCAGATTGTCTTCTGCTACGCTTTTATCTTTATCTGCAGGAATCTGTGTTCCATCCATGCTGTCCTGTCTGGGTCACTACGAGTCATAATTGTCCACTTACATTTAAATTAATCAGGTGATATATAAGACTCAGTTCCTCGGGCACACTGGCCACACTCCAGGGGCCCAGCAGCCACATGAGGCTCCTGTCCACCTTGCTTGTCAGCACACAGCGAGAACCTGTCCATCACCCTAGAAAATTCTATGGCAGTGCTGGTCTAGATAGTAATCCTTTTTCTGTTTCTCCGTTGAAATAACTTTTCTCGGTCTATCATTATATGATCGCTGTTGAGTATTTCTTTTGTATTACAGGGAAATACATTTTTAACAAGCATGTATTGTGCTTAAAAGGAGATAAACCTGAAACATTGCTAACTATCATATACCTCTGATCAAGCTAATAAAACTTTCGTTCTGATTTTTAGTCTGCTAAGCAGTTTTAGGAGGATGGACGTGACATTTGGTCCACTTCTCTGTGCCCGTCAAGAGGATCATTTGTTTTGTTTTGTTTTTTTTCTCCTTTAATTGAGACAACACCTATTTTAAAAAGGGGATAATTAATAAGGACGAGGCAGGTGTTTAGCCCAGTGGTTAAGCCTCCTATGTCCACATCATGTGCCTGGGTTTGATACCCTTCTCCAACTCCAGCTTCCTGCTAAAACAGGCCCTCGAAGGCAGAGCGGTGATGGCTCCAGTAATTGTGTTTTGCTCTCCACATGGAAGACCTGGATTGAGTTTCCAGCTACTGTCATCAGTCTAGTCCAGTCTTGATCCGCACGGGAATCTGGGGAGTATACCAACAGATGGGAGACATTCTCCCTCCCTCCCTCCCTCCCTCTCTCTCTCTCTCCCTCTCTCCCTCTCTCCCTCTCTCTCTCTCTCTCTCTCTGTATGTGTGTGTGTCTCATGCACACACACACACACATCTGTCGAAGATTTATTTTAAATAATGGACTTGACGTGCTAATATTTCTTTGGGTAATTGTACACATGAAGAGTGTCTCTAATTTGAAAACTCAAAAATCTGAAATGCTTCAAAATCCTAAATACTCTGAGCACCAACATGACCTACAGGTGGAAAATTTCACTCCTGACCTTGTGTGATGGGTCACAGTCAAAATGCAGACACAAGAAAAATATAGTATAAAACGATCTTCAGGCCATGTGTATATGAAACATAAATTAATTTTGCATTTAGCCTAGGGTCCCATCCCCAAGATATCTCAAAGTGTGTGGAAATATTCCAAAATCTGTGATCTGAAGCAATTCTGTTCCTGAATATTTTGGATGAGGGATACACACCCCGTATTCCATTGTGTGAGTGCATTATACTTTGTCTTTATTTTCCAGGTACAAACAATGCTACAATGCTGTTGCAACTTTGTACAGACCTCATTTTGCACCTGTGCAAGTATGAAAGACCGTATCTGCAAGATAAGTTCCCAGGTGGCTAACTCAAGAAGTAAGTTTGCCAGACATTGCCAAATTGGCTTCCATGAAGGTTTCTGCCGATTTGCACCCCGACTGGAAACGCATGGCAGTGGCTGTTTGCCCAGCTTTCCCAGCTGAGGGTCCTTGAACTGCCAACCCCATTTCCTTAGCTCAGCAAGGCTGCGGAGTCCTGTGCTGTCCTCTCTCTCTGCCACAGCCGTCCAGAGGTTGTCTCCAGGCAGAGGGCACAGAGCTGTAGGCTCGCCTTGCTGTTTTCCTTCTCTGAGGGACCACAGTTCTTTGCTGCCTGTTGTCCAGTGTCTGAAAGCAGCTGCTTAAGATATTTTGTCCTGGCTGGCGCTGTGGCTCACTAGGCTAATCCTCCACCTTTGGTGCTGGCACCCCGGGTTCTAGTCCCGGTTGGGGCGCTGGATTGTGTCCCAGTTGCCCCTCTTCCAGGCCAGCTCTCTGCTGTGGCCTGGGAAGGCAGTGGAGAATGGCCCAAGTGCTTGGGCCCTGCACCCGTGTGGGAGATCAGGAGAAGCACCTGGCTCCTGCCATTGGATCAGTGCAGTGCACTGGCCGTGGCAGCCGTTTGGGGGGTGAACCAACGGAAGGAAGACCTTTCTCTCTGTCTCTCTCTCTCACTGTCTAACTCTGCCTGTCAAAAAACAAACAAAAAACAAACAAAAACACATATTTTGTCCTGTGTTCTAATTGTTAATGAAAGGAGATGAGAAGTCCTTCTTCTACTCTGCGTTTGCACCCTCCCTGTGTACAGCACTGAGGCTTGTCTGTAACTTGATCAGAACGTCTTCTACGCAGCTGGGTTACGCCGCTTCACACGGCTATTGTGACCTATGTGCTTGGTTTCCGTGCTCCTTGCTTTACTCTGTGTTTTGCTTATGTTTTTGTGTTAAAGTCACTTACTTTTTTTTTTTTTTTTGCTTTATTCTTGAGTGTGAAGTTTTGCAATTTAGGCAGGCTTGCATTCTAATTTAATTCTCCGACTCCTTGGGCAATATAAATTCTCTGTCATGGGCAATGATAAAACTACATATTTCCTCATCTTTACCCAGCTTTTCCCTTTCCTTCACCACTGAATTAGAGTCACGAATGTTATCTTTCTTATGTTTATCTTCGTACCGTTTAATATGCTTGCAATTCTTTTGCTTGATTTTCAACCTTATATGTTATCCTTTGGTTCCTGATAGTACAAAGGAGAGAACCAGTGAGATTATTTTACATTCCATCTTCTTTCCCTTTCTCTTTCTCTGTCCCAGAATTGTGATATTTGTGCAATTTTAGTATATAGTATGACTTTTTACCTAATCTGTCATGATAATCTCCACATTTATTTTAGCCTTAGAACAATAGTTGTAGTCCGCATTCAATGTTTCCTTGGTTGTCTGAAGTGTCCCTGGTAATGTACATATGTTAGTCACCTTTAAATGTCTCCTGTGCCTAACATTTTCTCTTTTATATAGTATAAAAATTTTTTTTTCAGGACCAGCATTGTGCCATAGCAGGTAAAGCCACAACCTACAACGTCAGCATCCCATATGGGCACTGGTTCAGGTCCCAGCTGCTGCACTTCCAATCCAGCTCCCTGCTAATGGCCTGGGAAAAGCAGCAGAAGGTGGCCCAAGTGTTTGGGCCCCTACCACCCATGTGGGAGACCCAGATGAAGCTCCTGGCTCCTGGCTTTGGCCTGGCCCATCCTTGGCATTGTGGCCATCTGGGGAGTGAAACAGAGGATGGCAGATCAATCTCTCTCTCTCTGTCTCAGCCCCTCTCTGTGTAACTCTCTCAAAGAAAGAAATCCTTAAAAAATTTATTTTCAGGCCCGCGCCGCGGCTCACTAGGCTAATCCTCCACCTTGTGGCGCCGGCACACCGGGTTCTAGTCCCGGTTGGGGCGCCGGATTCTGTCCCGGTTGCTCCTCTTCCAGGCCAGCTCTCTGCTGTGGCCAGGGAGTGCAGTGGAGGATGGCCCAAGTGCTGGGCCCTGCACCCCATGGGAGACCAGGATAAGTACCTGGCTCCTGCCATCGGATCAGTGTGGTGCACCGGCAAAGGAAGACCTTTCTCTCTGTCTCTCTCTCTCTCTCACTGTCCACTCTGCCTGTCAAAAAAAAAAAATGTATTTTCACTCCATTTCAGCATTCATCTTTCTTATTTTACTTTGTCCCTGCTCTGTCTGCTCCTTTATGTTCCTTTCAATTTTGTCTTAATTTCTGTAGAACTTTGACTAAACTTCACTTCCTTTCTCAAGTTCCTCAAGCATTCCCTCCTATTGTCTTATCACCTCTTCCCTGAGGTTAAAAAAGATTTCTGCTTTGTGATTTTATCGTTAGAGGCAATTTCTTCATTAATGTTTCAATTTTGTTATATCAATGAAAATTTTTATCTGCTTCATGATAACAGTGTTTTTCTGATATGTTCTTTATTTCTTGCTAAATCTTGCTGATTTTTCTTCAATAAAAACATTAATATCTTTGGTTTAGAGTATTGTTATCTCATATTTTTATAATTCATTCTTTTTTTAAAAAAGATTTATTTTTATTTATTTGAAAGACAGAGTTACAGAGAGAGGTAGAGACAGAGAGAGAGGTCTTCCATCCGCTGGTTCACTCCTGAAATGGCCGCAATGGCTGGAGCTGCGCTTATATGAAGCCAGGAGCCAGGCGCTTCTTCCAGGTCTCCCACCTGGGTGCAGGGGCCCAAGGGCCCTCTTATTCCCACTCTTATGTTTAACAGGGATCACATTTCAGTTCATTTTCAACACTTAAGAATAACTGTGTGATAATTACAGAATTAAACCAGTCACATTAAATAGAACAGACAAAAAAAATACTAAGAGGGATAATGTATTAAGTTGTTCATTAACAGTCAGGCTATGCTGATCAAGAGTGGGAATAAGAGAGGGAAGAGATGTATAATTTGGGATATCTTCCACTGCTTTCCCAGGCCATAGCAGAGAGCTGGATTGGAAGAGGAGTAGCTGGGACTAGAACCAGCACCTATATGGGATGCCAGCGCTTCAGGCCAGGGCTTTAACCCACTGTGCCACAGCACGGCCCCAATTCATTCTTTTTTTTTTTTTTTTTAAGATTTATTTATTTACTTGAAAGTCTGAGTTACACAGAGAGAGAAGGAGAGGGAGAGTGAGAGGGAGAGGGAGGGAGAGAGAGACAGAGAGAGGCCTTCCATCTGCTGGTACACTCCCCAGATGGCTGCAATGGCTGAAGCTGTGCGATGTGAAGCCAGGAGCCAGGAGCTTCTTCTGGGTCTCCCACGTGGGTGCAGGGGCCCAAGACTTGGGCCATCTTCCACTGCTTTCCCAGGCCATGGCAGAGAGCTGGATCGGAAGTGGAGCAGTCGGGACTCGAACTGGCACCCATATGGGATGCCGGCACTGCAGGCCAGGGCTTTGCCCGCTATGCCACTGTTCCGGCTCCTGTAATTCATTTTTGAATGACTTGGATTTTTCCTGGACCAAGAGGTTTTTGGCAGGCGGTAGTATGGAGAGGAGGGCTGGCACCAGGATAACCCAAATCTTACAACCCCTGCTGGGCTCCTTTTCTGCTGCCACAGAGACAGACTGCTTCCTGCCAACATGGCTCCCTTTGTGATGCCCTGACAGCCCCCGTCCTCTGCTGCTTTGAGTCAGGTCGGATCTGAGAGTGTTTCAGCCGCCAGTCTTGCTTACTGCAGTTCTTAGCATGGTTACCAGAAGCTGAAGACACAAGCTGGCACCATGAGGAGGGTCTCTCAGCTGTTTTCAGTTTGGCATTTTCGGCGCTGCTCTTCCCACCTCCTCCCTGCCCCACCCCGGGCCATCTTGCACTCTCCAAGCCTTCTGAATGTCCTTCTGTGGGTTTTGCTTAGTGTCAGCTCTTTGCCATTCCTTGAGCACATTCTGGACTCTGCATCTGCCTATCTGGGTTTCACTGAAATGGACTGTATAGATTTTCTTCCATTCTCCCTCCTGCTTTGGTGGGATTCTCTGGAGGACCAGGGCAAAGCTGTCGATTCACTCCACCATGTTCTTACTCGAAATCTGAATGTATTTTATGATCTTGAGGTCAAAACATCTGTTGTCGATGTTCTTGCTTATTCTGAAAAATGCTGTTTCATCTGTATTCTGTATTATATAAATATTTGATATTAATTTGATGAGAACAGAATGAGAAGAAATTAATGAAATAGTAAAATATGCACCACTTGAGTGGCAGTCAGATCGTCTGTGGCACCAATCTTTAGGGGCAGACCTTACCACCGTCCCTCTGACTACAATGTTTTGTTGCAGTAATACAAACCACCAGTAGGAAACACCATGATCAATAGCTTAGGGAGAGCAAAACTGCTAAATCAGAAACTTCTCCCTTACCTCTTTTCTACTTTTCTCTAGAAAGAAAATTAGAACGCATGATTGTATTCATTGCATCTATATCTTGGGATTGCTGCTGCTATTATCCTCATTTCATAGATAATTAAAGTTCAAGGAGGTCCAGTTCCCAAATCACAGAGCCAGGAAGGTGTAGAGATAGGATTTAAATCTAAGACCACCTAACTCTGAAGGGCACATTCGTTCTCTTAAGTTACACTTCAATACCTTGTACCACCCAATGCACCACATGATCCTTCCTTTCGTCCCCTTCCCTATCCTGTCCCACCCAGACTCCTTACTGGCAAGAGTGAATCTGCAATTCTAGAAATTCCCATCCTGTAAAGGTTCATGGGCCTGACTAGACAGCCATTGTTAAGTTCAAAAGCAGCTACAGTAATGAAATCCTCAAGCGGCTAGATGTCTGTTTTTCTTTTCTTTTCAGTTTCTAAATGATAAAAAACATCATTTTGCATGGGAAAGAGCCTTTGATTTTTCCTCAGAATTTAATCCCCCATAGGGAGTGAGCATTTCAAAGATCTTAAATAGTTTACTAGCTCAAGACTCTATTCAGTAAGCTCAGGACTCATTTACATTTCTTTAGGGTCAAGAAGTGGGGAGGCCTGATGCTGGGGTTGTGCCCAGTGGGTTGAGCCACTGCTTCTGCCCCAGGACTCCCGCGCTGGATTTCTGGCTTGAGACTTGGCTGCTCTGTTTCCCATCCAGTGCCCTGCTAATGGCCTGAGAAAACAGCGGAGGAGGATGGCCCAGGTGCTTGAGCCCCTGTCACCGACAAGGGCGATTAGGATGGAGGCCCAGGCTCCTGGCTTTGGCCTGGCCTACCTCTGCTTGCTTTGGTCATTTGGGGAGTTAACCAGTGGATGGGAGATCTGCTCTCTCTGTGACTCTCCCTCTCTCTGTCACTCTGCCTTTCACATAAACAAACAAATAACTAAAACATCTTAAAAAAAAAAAAAAAAAGCGGAGGCCCGAGCTCTTTGAGATAAAAACCCAGGCAGCCATTCCTGACTCTGGCTCATGAGCCGGGCAGCCCTGAGCACATCACGCACCTTCTCTGGATTTCAGTTCCTTCATTTCATGGGTCTTTTATAAGGTTTCCTCTTGGGGAAAATGATATCATTTTATCCTTTTTATAACGTGGACTGGGTGAGAGTCGAGCTGTCGTAGTTTAAAAAGAACACAGCTTGCAGAAGCAGTATACACACTGTAATCCCACAAGCATCTAAAGGAAACGCAACACGTTTTCAAAATCTGTACCTCTGGGTGGTGGAATTTTCTTCTGTGTGTTTTTCTGTCATTGTCAATTTCTGTACGATGAATATGTATTATTTCTGTAATCTGAAAAAAGTATTTCGTCTTTTAACACATTGGAAACTGCAAGGGAGCCAAAAATAGAATAAAACAACTCAAATTTGAGTGTAACCAGGATACCAGACGGAAGCCCCAACGTCCCACATATCATGGAACATTGTAAGATGTCAGAGGGTCAGGCTCTCATCTGACAGATGGACTCACCAGCAACCCAGCCTGTCAGCGGCAGCCGGGGACGCTGTTTCCATAATGACTCATGGGGACGGTGCCAGCCAGCCCTGGATCACAGCCCCTCCAGTTCCAGCCCCAGAGCCGTGATGGCCTGCCACTGTGGTTCTCAGGGAATTCTGAAGCCAGCCTGGCTTCCTCATAATGGCTGTCTGTTCAAGGCAGAGATGGGAAGGAGGATATGACTAACGACATTTGGGGGAAGTATGGGAACACAACCAAAAATTACAGTGACTTTCTGGTTGGGACACATTGGAGAGGAACAGAAGCGGTATTCACAAATCCAAGAGTGTGTGGCCTGGCCCAAGGACCAGGGACAAAAATAAACTCAGACCTGCCCAATTTGTCAGTTTTGAGTGATGAGTCTTGAGACTGGGAGTCCAGCAAGAAGCCTTTTGACAGGTGGACGCCTCGTCACTGTGGGCAACTTGGCTTGGTCTGGGCACTGCAGAGAGGAGACCCGTCCTGGCATGAGGGGTGCTTCCAGTTGTCCTGAAACACTGTGTCCCCCTCTTTGCCCCAAAACTACCCCCGTGACCCCTCCCTGTTACCATGGTTGATTCAAATCCAGTCACTGCCAGTTCCCAAGCTGAGCCACTTCTTGTGCAAAATTCACAACTCCACAGGTACTCCAGTTGCCATTAGTTACTACAGGGGTTCTTTTGTGTTTTTTTTTTTTTTTTAAGATTTATTTTATTTATTTGAAAGACAGAGTTAGAGAGAGAGAGAGAGGAGAGGCAGAGACAAAAGAGAGGTCTCCCGTCTGCTCGTTCACTCCCCAGATGGCCGCAATGGCTGGAGCTGTGCCGATCCGAAACCAGGAGCCAGGAGCTTCTTCCGGGTCTCCCACGTGGGTGCAGAGGCCCAAGGACGTGGGCCATCTTCTACTGCTTTCCCAGGCCACAGCAGAGGGCTGGATTGGAAGAGGAGCAGCCGGGACTAGAACTGGCACCCATATGGGATGCTGGTGCTTCAGACTAGGGCTTTAACCAGCTGTGCCACAGCACCGGCCCCTACAGGGATTCTTATCCTGAATCCACAGACTCCGAGGGGTCCACAGAATTCAGGAGTCCTTGAACTTGGATGAAAGAGCAACTGCATTGTCTCTCTCTCTCTTTCTTTCTTTCTTTCTCTCTCTCTCTCTTTCTTTCTTTCTTCTTTTAACATTTATTTATTTACTTGAAAGTCAGAGTTACAGAGAGGCAGAGGTAGAGGCAGAGAGAGAGAGAGAGAGAGAGAGAGGTCTTCTTTCTGCTGGTTCACTCCCCAAATGGCTGCAATGGCCAGAGTTGGGCAGATCTGAAACCAGAAGCCAGGAGCCAGCAGCTTCTTCCAGGTCTCTCAGACGGGTGCCGGGGCCCAAGGACTTGGGCCTTCTTGCACTGCTTTCCCAGGCCATAGCAGAGAGCTGGATAGGAAGTGAAACAGCCAAGACACAAAGTGGCGCCCAATGGGATGCTGGCACTGCAGGCAGCGGCTTTGCTTGCTTGCATTTTCATTTTCACTGCCCTCTGGCTGAAATTAAGCATTTCCTCCCATTATGTGACTTAGCAGCAAAGTACAGTAACAGTATCCTGACATTGTCAAGAATAGAAAGTTTGGATGCATTCAAATCAAAGTAACAGTGTTGCACACATCTCAGAATAGTGTTTACACTCCTTACCTCTTAAAGCTACAGAACTAATTAGACCCACAGCTAGATCTTGCATTTAATATGTTAATTAAGAAGCACATTTATAGCATGAATTCACTTAGAAAAATATTTGGATAGCTATACCAGTATAATGGTTCCCTCTGTAGCCCTCTGTATCTTACTTTGTGAGTTTGAAAACATTCTGAGAACTTGTCCAGGGGCTTTAGAATGGCCAGAGTTTTCAGTGTAAAAACGGGAAAAACTGCATGAAGATGAATCATTTTATTTCTCGTCCACACTCAGCATGCAGGTAAATCGTTGGCTTCTGATCACCTCTGAAGACTCCTGTTTCTTGCAAGATGAGATCCCCAGGTCTGAACCTCTCTGCCAAGCTACCTGTAAAATTGCACAAAACACACCCAGTGGACTTCAGACCACAAAGGACAGTGATCTCTGAGAGACGCGAAATGAAGTGCTGAGCCCTATGATGGCCGAAGCACGGATGAGAACCCCCCGGGCACCACGCAGCCCGGGGAGCCCAGGTGGAGTCGGGTGTGGACACGAGGCTGAGATTTCAGGGCGGAGTGTGGAAGAGGGAGGGGCTGCGTGGGAAAGAGCTCCGGAGATTTCCAAGGGGTCCCTTGCAACCTTCAGCTGACGACAGGGCAGCACGTGGGGAGGGAGAACCGCCTGAGGCAGAGTGAAGCAGCACCTGCCGGGTTTCCTGGGACACTCGCGGGCACTCACACAGCGGAGAAAAGGGTTCATCATCTACTGAGCTTTGTCTCGGTGGCAGGGAGAAAGTTAGCCCCAGACTAAACGCCGCTCTGGTCTCTCCTGTCAAAGCGGCAAACTAAAACCTGAAAGAATCGAACGGGTCCCAAGTACTTTAACTGAATTTCAGAGCTGAACTCAAGGTTGTTAATGTGAATACAAAAGTGTTTAGCACCCAATGCTGGTGTCCAATAAAAAGTTACTAGGCGTGCAGGAGAGCAGGGACGTATGACCCATGATGAGAAAAAAATTAACAGAAACTGACCCAAAATAACACAGAGGATACAATTACTAGCCAAGTACACAAAGACAGTGGATACAATGTATATCATGTGTTCAAGAAGATAAAGATTAGGCATGATCCATAGATCCGTGGTGGATACTACAATATGGATATACACACACATAGACATGTATAAATGTGTGTATATGTATGCTAGAGTTGCAGAGACGAGAACTACCATGTCTGCATAGGATTAATGCCAGATAGAAGCTGCAGGAGAAAAGTTTAGTGAACTTGAAGGCATAGCAATGGAGACTACCCAGAGGAAACATACGGCAGGAAAAAATGAACAAAGCATCTGTGACCATGGAAGAATTTCCAAGTGGCCTGATACGTGTGTAGATGGGACCTTGGGGGGAGGAATGGGCAGGGAATGTCTGAAGAAGTGAAATTCCCGATCTCTCCAAAGCTGATGAAAACTATAAACCCACCTGTAAGTCCAAAACACTCAATGAACCCCAAACACAAGAAACATGAAGAAAGCCAAGGCATATTATAACCAAATTGTATAAAATCAGTGATAAAAAGAATTCATTTTTCTATGTTAAATCCTTTTTACAAAATTTAGTATTAATAAATATTGAATAAGTAATTAGCATTTACATAATGTATGTGAATACAAACATTACTTTTTTTAAAAAAAAGATTTTATTTATTTATTTGAGAGGTAGAATGACAGACAGAGGGAGAGACAGAGAGAGAGGTCTTCCATCTGCTGGTTCACTCCACAAATGGCCACAGTGGTAGGAGCTGGGCCAACCCAAAGCCAGGACCCAGGAGCTTCGTCCAGGTCTCCCACGTGGATTCAAGGGCCCAAGCTCTTGGGCCATCCTCTACTGCCTTCCTGGGCCACAGCAGAGCGCTGGGTCGGCAGAGGAGCAGCCGGGACTTGAACCTGTGTCCACATGGGCTGCCTATGCCAGAGGTAGAAGCCCCACCTACTACACAACAGCACCGGCCCTGAATACAAACCTTTCTAAGATCTATGGCATGAATCAACAGACTCGTCAATGGATCTGAACAATATTAAACTACATTTGTCTTTTCCTAATTTTTACTTTACCCCCTCCCCCCAAGAAGACTCTCACAGTTCAAGGTGCACAATGTGATTTTCTTTTGATATAGATATGCCTTGTGGGATAATTATCACAATTGGGCTAATTAGCATGTCTCACGTAGCCATCTTTTTTGAGTGGAGAGAACCGTTGACTTGTGCTCTGAGCAGATGGCAGGCAGACAGTCCAGTGCGACTGATCCCAGTCGCTGAGCTGCACGCCCGGGCATCAGCACGCGTCCTGCATGGCTGAGGCTCTGACCACCTTTCCCCGCTTCCTGCATTTTCCCTTTCACGTGCTCAGGTCAGGCACTCAGGTCGCTCCCGCCCCCGGGCTGTTGTAAGGAATACTGCAGTGAGCATTTCTTAAAATGCCCTCATTTCATCTGTTTGGCTATATATCCAGAAGTGGGGTTGAAGGGTCGTGTGGTAATTCTGTTTTTTATGTTTTAGGCATCTCCATAGTGGTTTTTTTATGGTGGCTATGCCAGTATATACTCTCACTCACGCTCATCTTTTGTCTTTTTGGCAATTGGCATTCTAAAAGATGGGGGCAGGGGCTGGCGCTGGGGTGCGGTAGGCTAAGCCTCCGCTTGTGGTGCTGGTATCCCCTATGGGTGCTGGTTTGAGTCCCAGCTGCTCCACTTCCTATCCAGCTCCCTGCTAATGCACCTGGGAAAGCAACACAAGTTTCCTCAAGTGCTTGGGCCCCTGCACCCACAGGGAGACCTGTAGGAGGCTCCTGGTTCCTGGCTTAGCCTGGCCCAGCCCTGGCCATTGCAGCCATTTGGGGAGTGAACCAGCAGATGGAAGATCTCTCTCTCCCTCTCTCCTCCTCTCCCTCCCTCTCTCCCTCTCCCTCTCTCTCTGCCTCTCCCTCTCCCTCTCTATAACTCTACCTTTCAAATAAATAAATAAATCTTCTTTTTAAAGATGGGAGGTAGCCGGCGCCGTGGCTCAATAGGCTAATCCTCCACCTTGCGGCGCCGGCACACCGGGTTCTAGTCCCGGTCGGGGCGCCGGATTCTGTCCCGGTTGCCCCTCTTCCAGGCCAGCTCTCTGCTATGGCCAGGGAGTGCAGTGGAGGATGGCCCAGGTGCTTGGGCCCTGCACCCCATGGGAGACCAGGAAAAGCACCTGGATCCTGGCTCCTGCCAGGATCAGCGCGGTGCGCCGGCTGCAGCGGCGGCCATTGGAGGGTGAACCAGCGGCAAAAGGAAGACCTTTCTCTCTCTGTCTCTCTCTCTCACTGTCCACTCTGCCTATAAAAAAAAAAAAAAAAAAAAAAAATGGGAGGTAATAGCTCATTGTGGCTTTGATTTGCATTCCCTGATAAGTAGTGATGTATTTTTCAATATTTTGCCTTTTGTACATCTTCATTGAGAACTGTCTATCAAACTTGGTTTGCTAGTATTTTTGATTTCTGCACTGATGTTCTTCAAGAATAGTGGGTTGCAATTTTCTTTTCTTGCAGTGTTCTTGTCTGGCTTTAGTATTAGGGTCGTGTTCCTTCTTCTCACTTCTTCGGAATAGCCTGAGAAGGATTGGATTTAATTCTTCCTTAAATATTAGTAAAATTCCACAATGATGTCATCAGGTCCTGGGCTCTTTAGTGAGATATTTCTAATTCGTAATTTAATTTCTTTACTCCCTTTTGACCTGACCAGAGTTTCTATTTCTTCATGATTAGGTTTTGGTAGGTTTTATGTTTCTAGGAATTTATCCATTTCTTATAGATCATGCAATTTGATTTCGTGAAATTGTTCATAGCAGTGTCTTGGGAACCTTTGTATTTCTGCTGCATCAGTTGTATTGTCTTCTTTTCCAAAAGACAGCAGATGCGGCTGCATATACACCGTACAAAGGAGACTTCCGGTCAGAAACCGTGATAAGAAACAGAGAAAGTCATCGCGTAATCATAGAGGCATCAATTCATCCAGCAGATACAGCAACTGTAAATTCGTATCCACCCACTACCAGAGTATCTAAGCAACAAAGCGAATCTAACGAGAATTGAAGTGAGAAGTAGACAACCATGCAATCGACAGCCGGGACTGCAGCTTTCCACTTCCAATAACGGATCCAAGCCAGAAGTCAGTGTGCAAACAGCAGACTCGAACAGCAGTACCGACCAAGTGGACCAGCGGACACGCACAAGGGCCCCTCCAGCGGCAGTGGATACACTTTCTCTTTAAGGGCGCAGAGAACGGGAGGCCACAGAACAAGTTAGTGAACTTGAGAAGAGTGACGTCACATGAAGTATCTTCTGACCCAGTATGAACCTAAAGATCTGTAACAGGAAGCCTGGAGTATTCACAAATACCTTTCAATTAACACACTCCTGACAAGAAATGGGTCAAGAAAAGGGGAAATGAAAAAAATATATCGAGACAAATGAAAATGGAAACACAGTGTATGGAAACGCATAGGAGGGGGCCGGCGCTGTGGCGCAGTGGGTTAACGCCCTGGACTGAAGCACCGGCATCCCATACGGACGCCGGTTCTAGTCCCGGCTGCACATCTTCCAGTCTAGCTCTCTGCTATGGCCTGGGAAAGCAGTGGTGGATGGCCCAGGTGCTTGGGGCCCTGCATCTGCGTGGGAGGAAGCTCCTGGCTCCTGGCTTTGGATCGGAACAGCTCCGGCCATTGCGGCTGTCTGGGGAGTGAACCAGCAGATGGAAGACCTCTCTCTCTGTCTCTCTACCTCTCTCTGTAACTCCGTCTTTCAAAAAAATAAATCTTTGAAAAAAAAAAAAAAGAAAATGCATGATATACCACAAAGGCTAGGCAGTGCTAAGAGCAAGTTTAAGGGATCAACAAGTTTAAGAGAAAAAGAAAGACCTCAAATAGGCAACCCAGCTTCACACCTCCAGGAAGTGGAAGAAGAGCAAACTGTGCCCTGCAGCAGAAGGAGGGAAGTGACGATCAGAGATAAATGAAACAGAGACCAGGAAAGGCTGGTGAGCGTGGACTTCACGGCTCCAGAGGGCCAGCCGTGGCCACGTGATTCTTCCTTTGCATACACACCCACCACAAGGCTTATTTGTAGGTTAGGTACGGTAAGAGACTAACGATATCAGGAATAATAAAATAATTATACTAATAGAAATGATATGCATGTGGTCCCCTCCCTCCCCCAGTATCTAATTGTGCCGCACTCCCCCTTCGTGTTGCCCACAGGTAGTTGAAACCACAGGAGGTGTAAGGGGGAGAGCACGTGACAGGTCCCTCAGCACCCTGTCTGTGCATTTCCTTTGCCTAATGTTCTCTAATACTTCTTTTTTTATTATTATTATTTTTGGACAGGCAGAGTGGACAGTGAGAGAGAGAGACAGAGAGAAAGGTCTTCCTTTGCCGTTGGTTCACCCTCCAATGGCCACCGTGGCCGGCGCACTGCAACTGGTACACTGCGCTGATCCGAAGCCAGAAGCCAGGAGTCAGGTGCTTCTCCTGGTCTCCCATGGGGTGCAGGGCCCAAGCACTTGGGCCATCCTCCACTGCACTCCCTGGCCACAGCAGAGAGCTGGCCTGGAAGAGGAGCAACCGGGACAGAATCCGGCGCCCATTTCTAATACTTCTTACTGCTCCACACGCCAGTTGGTTCAGGCCATCCCTGCTTACTGTATGAACAGTGGGCTCGAGTCTTGTTTGATTATAAATATTCCTAACACCAGCCAGAAGACGCTCAACCTGCACCTGCAAAACAGACCACAAGGGAAATAAAGACCGCCGGAAGCAAAGGCTGCAGAAGAAGCAAGGAGGGCTACTTTTCACCCCAGGACTAAGGTCTCAGAACCTGAAAGAGCCCAGGTTTTCAGAGACAGATTGGCTATATAAAGATTCTTCTGTGAAATTGAAAGTAGGAGTGGGATGGACCTTCTTGTGATATACTGATTCATAAATATTGCATTGCTCCAGAGTCAAATTTCCTTTTTTAATTTTTTTATTTAAATAAGATGGTTTTTTATTTATTTTATTTTTATTTTTATTTTTGACAGGCAGAGTGGACAGTGAGAGAGAGAGACAGAGAGAAAGATCTTTCTTTGCCGTTGGTTCACCCTCCAATGGCTGCCGCGGTTGGTGCGCTGCGGCCGGCGCACCGCGCTGATTCGATGGCAGGAGCCAGGTGCTTCTCCTGGTCTCCCATGGGGTGCAGGGCCCAAGGACTTGGGCCATCCTCCACTGCACTCCCGGGCCACAGCAGAGAGCTGGCCTGGAAGAGGGGCAACCGGGACAGAATCCGGCGCCCCGACCGGGATTAGAACCCGGTGTGCCGGCGCCGCTAGGCGGAGGATTAGCCTAGTGAGCCGCGGCACCGGCCTTTAATAAGATGTTTTTAAAAAGATTTATTTATTTGTTTATTTGAAAGGCAGAGTTACACAGAAAGAGGAGAGACAGAGAGAGAGAGAGAGACAGAGACAGAGAGACAGAGAGAGACAGAGACAGAGAAAGAGAGCTTCCATCCACTGGTTCACTCCCGCAGTGGTCACAACCAGCAGGGATGGGCCAGGATTAAGCCAGGAGCCAGCAACTTCTTTCGCATTTCCCACGTGAGTGCAGAGGCTCAAGGACTTGGGCCATCTTCACTGCTTTCCCAGGTGCCTTAGCAGAGAGCTGGATTGGAAGTGGAGCAGAGGGGATGCTGGCACTGCAGGCTGCAGTTTAACCCACTGTGCCACAGCACAGACCCCAGAGTCAAATTTCTAAGGATAAACCTCAGGAGGAAAGAAGTGTTTCCCCAGGAAAAACTGATGTTTGTATTTTATTTCTATTATAGCAACTCACTTTTCAGATAATTTCCTATACTATTAGGTTGGGTGAAGACGGTTTAGGCTTCACCACAAAAATGCAGGCCATTCTCAAGATTGTTTGACTTGGACTTTCTCAGCTCAACAATGGGATGCAAACCACACACATTCAGCAGAAATAACCCTTGGGATTTTGAACGTGGATCTTGTCCCAGCTCAGCGCTATCCGGTCCCATCCACCTCCCGAGGCTGGGGCAGCAAATCGGGGCAGCTCCCAGCCAGTCCGCAGTCAGGAGGGCAGGGACTGAGACTCCACAGTGCACGGGTGGCCTTTTGAATACAGGGAGCCAATAAATTACATGAGGTGCACAACACTTGATTGCAAAGTAGGCTTTGTGTTGGACGGTTTTGCCCATTCTCAGGCTAATGCAAGTGTTCTGAGCTGGCTCCCGGTCGGCTGGGTTGATCTATGATCAAATGCAGCTTTGATTTATGATATTTTCAATTTGGGATGGGTTTACTAGAACAAAACTACCATAGAGGCAGGCGCTGTGGCATAGCGGGTAAAGCCACCACCTGCAGTGTCGGCATCCCATAGGGGTGCCGCTTTGAGTCCAGGCCGCTCCACTTCCGATCCAGCTCTCTGCTATGGCCTGGGAAAGCAGTGGAAGATGGCCCAAGTCCTTGGACCCCTGCACCTGTGTGGGAGACCAAGAGAAAGCTCCTGGCTCCTGGCTTTGGATCAGCACAGCTCCGGCTGTTGCAGCCAATTGGTCAGTGAACCAGCGGATGGAAGACCTCTCTCTCTCTCTGTCTCTCTCTCTCTCTCTGTCTCTCCTTCTCTCTGTGTAACTCTGACTCTCAAATAAATAAATAAATCTTAAAAAAAAAAACTCTACCATAAATCAAGGGGCCTGGATGTAGTGTGGTAACAGGCTTTGATAATTTAAATAAACACAGTGTTGTAACAGCTCAACGCAGTGTCACTCTGCGGGTAACAGTTCCTGGGGTGATTAAGGAACAAATGTCACCATGGTAACAGCACACTGGCGTGCCACAGGGGCAACGGTTCCTGTCCTGGCAGCTCCAGGTTCGTTCGTTCGTTCTTTCTTTCTTTTTCTTCTTTTCTTTTTCTTTCTTTTTCTCTCTCTCTTTTTTTTCTTTTAAGATGTATTTATTTATTTGAAAGGCAGAGGCAGAAAAAGAGAGAGAGAGAGAGAGAGAGGTCTTCCATTCACTGGTTCACTCCCCAGATGGCCTCAACGGCCGGAGCTGTGCAGATCCGAAGCCAAGAGCTTCTTCCTGGTCTCCCACACGGGAGCAGGAGCCCAAGGACTTGGGCCATCTTCTGCTGCTTTCCCAGGCCACAGCAGAGAGCTGGATCAGAAGTGGAGCAGCCAGGACTTGGAGCAGGGTCCCTGTGGGATACTGGCACTGCAGGCAGTGGCTTTACCTACTATGCCACAGCGTCGGCCCCATGCTCCAATTTCAATTCTGCTCCCAGCTAATGGCCTGGGAAAAGCGATGGAGGATGGCTCAAGTGGACCTCTGCCAACCCACATGGGAGATCCAGATCCTGGTTCGTGGCTTTGGCTTGGCCCAGCCCTGGCTGTTGCAGCTGTCTGGGAAATGAACCAGCAGGTGGAAGGCTCGCTCTCTCTCTCTCTCTCTCTCTCTCTGAAACTCTGAGTTTCAAAATAAATAAAAAATCTTACATGTGCTTTAGTTGGTGAAAATACGGGGGCCAGAAGTCCCAGACGCTACAGCTCACCGGCCTGATGGCTCTTTGCTTTCCATGACTGCCTTCTGCTTCTGCTGGAAATCTCTCAAACACCTTCAAACCTTTTCAGACAGCAACACAGGTTGGAGGGAGAGAAAGCTGAGTGGCCATTTCCCATGCACGGTGCTGCTACTAATTGAAATGATCTGTGCTCACCACGCGGCTCGGCTTCTGGCTGTACTGCTTAAGCACACCTGCTGCATGTACCCTTGCATTTACACAACTAAAAACCCGACAAAAGAGGGGACCGGATGGCTTGTAAATGCCAACCACGGGCATCCTAAGACTGTGGTACTTAAGGGAAGGGAGACAAATCGGGTGAGCCCTGGGATTGCCCCAGCTTCAGGCTGCAGTGCACGGAGGGGGCCCACACAAAGCCCCCTGCTCTCCCTGGGCGGTGGAGACGCAGGCCAGCGATTGGGAGGGTAAGAGAGCCAGAATTTCTGGAGCGCAGTAGCAGAGAGAAGAGGAATGCACAGAGAAGGGGCACAGGAGACAGAGAGAACTGTGCCCTGGGATCTGCGGCTAAGTAGTGACCTGCACCTGCTTGGACAGAGCCTGCCTGAGACCAGGGGAAGAATCACTAGAAATAGTTGTTCTGGGCTGAATAGGTGTGCCCTGCCCAAGCCCAGATGCTGAAGCCTTAACCCGCAACGTGGCCGTGTTTGGAGTAAGGGAGGTTAAGGTCAAAGGAGGACCTGCTCCTATAGGGTGAGGTCCCTGTGGAGGAGACACAGGGAAGGCTCTTTCTCTTCCTCCTCCGGCCCCCCCCGCCTCCCTCCCTCCTCTGATGCACGTAACAAGGAAAGGCCGTGAACACAGCGAGCAGGTAGCCATGTGCAAGCCAAGGAAGTCAGCTTCCTACAGAAGGGAACCCGACAGACCTCGGTCTGGAACTTCAACCCCCAGAACTGTGAGGTTTAAACCACCCAGCCCGAGCTGTTTCTCTCTCTCTCTCTCTGTCTCCCCCTGTCTCTGCCTTTCAAATAAGTGTATAAATCTTTAAAAGAATTTTTTGGAAAATGTAACTAAACAATAAGTTTATTCTGGCACAAAAGTTTTGAAATCCATGCAGAATTTTTAAAAAATCCACATTTTCCATGAACTTTAAGAAGATCCATATTTATATATATGCATATTTATACACATACACGTTTGTGTATTTCTATTGAGGAGGACTAAACCAAACACAACTACAACAAGTCCCAGCCCATCAACTGTGCACAGAGAGCAAAGTGTATCCCTGAAGAGCAGCAAATAGGAACACAGAAACCAAAGAAAATGTGTATCCGGGAGGCTGGACGGGAGTGTGTCAGAGACTCTGATGGCAAATTCCCTCTTCCTGTTTAGCGGATTTGCGTTTCGCTTCTTATAAATGTTCTACCTACTCAACCACAACATTTAGATGGAAAAGAAATGAACAAAGAAAAAAAAATAAAGGTGGATCTAGACTAAGGAATCATGTATCAAATTGATAACCTAGTGATCCAGAGAAAATAATCATTTCAGTAGCTTAAACTCTGACTGCATCCTTCGGGTGAGTTCACTGATGGTAGTAACGCTGACGTTCTAAAGGGAAAGAGAGCGGTGACGTTACACACAGTAATGAGCCCGAGAGAAGGAGTCCTGGACAGAAGTCCTGTATGTGTTCTGTCTGCTGCTTTCGGCACCGTGCGTGTCCTCTGCAGCTCCCAATTTCCTGTGTAAACCAACAAGCTGGAACCTCGCAGTAACAAGAAATATGAGGTGTCATCTTGATGGCCATTCCCTGAGTGGAGAAAATATAATAACATGGTGCCAATGAAAATACTGCAAAATCATTCAATTAGTTTAAAGAGTTGATTGGCACAGTTTTGAGGGAGGTACTCCAACAGAGTTGCTATTGTGGTTAATAAGTAAGCATTGAAGCTGTTTGAAATGTTTAACTTCTTGCTCTGAAACTAGACGATTTTCCGAGAAATCAGCAATAGATAAGGGTCAAAATTTTAGTGTGAGGTATTTGTAGTACGCGGGGCATTGTCTGGTATATAAACGTCTGACAGTCTGGTGTTACCACACAGTGGGTGATGCTGGTGTCACCCCATTTTGCAGTGCTGTTTTGAGTCTTGGCCACCCTGCTTCTGATCCAGCTTCCCACTTACGCACCTGGGAAGGCCCAAGTCCTTGGGTCCCTGCCACCCCTGTGGGAGACCTTGGTGGGTTCCTGGCTCTTAGCTTCAACCTGGCACATCCTGGCTGTTGCGGCCACTTCAGGGAATGAAACAGCAGATGGAACTTTCTCTCTCTCTCTCTCTCTCTCTCTCTGTCTCTCTGTCTCTGTCTCTCTGTCTCTTTCTCTCTCACTGACATTTTGTCTTTCAAATAACTCTTTTAAGAAAATCTGAGGGATATGATGGTGTTAGATTGGTGGATATAAATATTAAAAGTAATTGGGAGAGCTCCGCCTGCGGCACCAGTATCCCATTAAGGGCACCGGGTTCTAGTCCCGGTTGCTCCTCTTCCAGGCCAGCTCTCTGCTGTGGCCAGGGAGTGCAGTGGAGGATGGCCCGCGTGCTTGGGCCCTGCACCCCATGGGAGACCAGGAGAAGTACCTGGCTCCTGGCTTCAGGTCGGTGTAGCTCCAACCATAGCAGCCATTTTTAGGGGGTGAACCAACAGAAGGAAGACCTTTCTCTTTGTCTCTCCCTCTCACTGTCTGTAACTCTACCTGTCAAATAAATAAATAAATAATCTTAAAAAAAAGTAATTGGGAGAAAAACTATTTGTGAAAGAAATATTTATTTGCTAGATATGTGCCACACTCTCTATAAATACTTACTGAACAAAAACAAAGAGGGTTGTGCAAGTACTAAGTATTGCCTCCCAGGAACTCACTGTTAGCCATGAAAATTGTTCTATTAAATGATAGCTTGCCTTTACTTACATCAAAAGGAGTGAACTTGCACATCTGCTATGGCCCTGAGTGAACGTATTATTTTCCAGAATTATGAATAAAGTTATTGCAGAAAAAAGGAATATTTCTTACCTTTAATCTGTTTAAATGATAACTGACTAGAGCAAAAATAAAAACAATGCATTGTGGAGTTTATGTCATTTTTACAAGCAAAGTGTTCAACGACAATAGCACAGAAGACTGAGGGTGAAAATGGAACTAGACTCTTGTAAAATTCCTACATTATCTAAGTTATACAATGTTATTTGAAATGAGTTAAAGATAATTTAAAAATATAACTGTATCTTCATATATAAATGCATACACCACAAATACTGCTGTCATTAGAGTAGCCACTGAAAACATAAAACCAAAGGGCCTAGTTGATAGGCTGATAGTGGAAATGGGATTATGAAAAATACATGATGCAAAAGAAATCAAGAAAAAACAGAGCAAAGATCTGGTAAAATCAGTAGTAAAAGTATAGCAAGCTATGTTTAAAGTCCACCGTATTGAGAAGTACATAAATACGAGCAATTTAAACACTTCTAATAAAGGACAGAGGCTGATGGTCAAGTTAGATACCAGAGCAAGATCTACACTGCCTCTAAGAAGGCATAGGGTGTAGGTATACACCCACACACCTGTTACAAGAGAAAGGCTAGAAACCATACATCTTCTACACAGTCAACCGGCATGGGAGGCCCGAGGCTCCTGTGCTCGTGAGTTGGGCCTGCAGCTGGTGGCTGGAGACCCGGGTGTGGGAGGTCAGTCCCAGCCCCAGAGCGGATGACAAGGCTCACTTAGCCTAAGCGTCTTCTACAAATGATGGCGTTTATGGTGAGCGATGGTTTAGCCTCTGGGGGTCTGGAATTTTGACACATGATAGGCAAAGCATGCTAACCTATGTGGCTACCCTCTCCCTCCAAATAAATAAATAAAAAAACTGGGCACTGAGTCTTGAATGAGCTTCGCCGCAGACCACATGTCATGTGTGTTGTCGCAGTTCATCGCCAGAAGGACTAAAGCATTGCGTGTTCTGATTTTGCTTTATGTCTTTTCAGCACAATAAACCGCATCCCTATTACTGACCTGAACATGAGAACAGTGGTCAAAATGTTATCGGAGTGGCTCTATTTATGTCTGAGTAGACGTGTAATGTCGCCAAGAATAAAAAGGTATATTTCCTGATGATAAGAAAGTCAATTAATCAAGAGGACATGATCATTCCAAAAGCATACGCAATGCATAGCACAGCTCCAAAACGCATGAAGAAAAAGGGAAATAATTGAAAGGAAAAGTAAATTCGTAATTATAGTTGGACATTTCAATATTCCTCTATTTATAATTCCTAAACCAACAGTGTAGCAAGTCAGTAAGGAAGTAGAAGAAGTCTCTGACTACCAAATTAAAGTAGAAATCAATTTAAAAATTATTTGAAAAATTCCCAAATACTTGGAAATTAAATGGAACATTTATTTCATGAGGAGGAAATCTGGAGGGAAATCAGAAAATGTTTAGAACTGGATGCAAGCAAAACACCACAGACCAGAAGAGGTGAAATGTAGGTACCCCAGTGTTTGCAAGGAAGTTACTGACATCAAACACTTCTACTAGAAGAAAAGGAAGCTACCAAAGTCAGAGTTATAAGGAAATTCCATGAAGAAAATAGTGGCTTTTTAAGGAATGATAAGGGAACAATTGTATTTCCTTATGCACAGTATATAATGGAATAAAATAGATATACAATTTCTGATTGTTTACTCTTTCCTATAATTTTTAGTTTTTTTTTTTTTTTAAATTAGAGTGCATTACTCTTATCATTGTTTGAAAGCTATAACAAAAGTTCCTTAGCCAGATGGCATCGTGCAGCAAAAACCTGGCTCTTTGAGAATAAAAGAGAGAAATTCTAAGGTCAGTTCTGATCTAGAATTCCATGGTCCTTGTTCAGCCACAGCTCGGAGAGAACCCAGCGCTGCTGCTGCGGCCACCTCCGATGCTCACTCCCAAGGGCCCTGTGTTTCTTGCCCCCACACCGACCACGTGGTGTATCTCCACGTCTGTATCTCAGACACAGGACCAGGCTACTATTTGGTCGTCTCAGTAGTTGTCTTTATCCCACAATTTTCATGGACTCTAGAGACCAATTGTCTTCTTTTGAGTGCTGAGATAGTATTTTGAAACATTTGGGGAACAATTTCTTAATTTACTGAAGCCACAAAAGTGTCAAAGGTGCTGTGGAATTATGATGTGAATAATATTATTATACTCTGAGCTACGTGAGCCAGATATCTCGAGCCATCTTTACGGGTGTCTTTGGAATATGCTGTAAGGTGAAAATAGCACAACCTCTATGGATGTCACTTCTTCTTCCAGGAATGTCCTTCTTCCCTTCACCCAGGCCACGCCCCTCAAAACTCAGCTAAGCCATCATGACCCCCACAAAAGCCTTTCTGGTCTTGCCAGACTAGACTAGGTCCAGTTATATGTTCGTAGAGATCCTGGTTCGTTCCTGTATTTTTGGAGGCAGCTATGTACTTAACCTTGACAATGTGCGTCTACCTCTCTGGAATCTATGTCCCACGGGGGCAGGAATGGCATCTGATTACCCACCTCGGCATCCCAGTTGCTTATCTGGTGCTTGATAAATCCCAAGAATTCAATACCTTTGTTGAATGAACACACGCGTTTCCCATGCAAACCAGCGAGTTGACTTCAAACCGACACTTCCGTCGGGAATATTGAGCTGACCGTGATGAACGATTTCTTAGTTTGACTCCCCTTGAGAGCTCTTTATAATGTTTTTCTTCAGATATGCGCAGAGCCACATGCACCGATGGCTCTGAGAGCAGGTCACCAGCATTCTGTCTCCACGGAGCTCGTTCTCTCCGAATTCTCCTCTGCTGACGTCCTTGGTCTCAACGTGCACACCCTGAACCATGTTTTTGCTCAGTGTTCTCAAGTTGTCTTATCTTTTTTTAAAAAATATTTATTTATTTATTTGAAGGTCAGAGTTACACAGAGAGAGGGGAGGCAGAGAGAGAGATAGACAGACAGACAGAGAGGTCTTCCATCCACTGGTTCACTCCCCAAATGGCCGCAATGGCTGGAGCTGCACCGATCCAAAGCCAGGAGCTTCTTCCGGGTCTCTCACGTGGGTGCAGGGGCCCAAGCACGTGGGCCGTCCTCCACTGCTTTTCCAGGTCACAGCAGAGAGCTGGACTGGAAGAGGAGCAGCCAGGACTAGAACCGGCTCCCATATGGGATGCTGGCGCCACACATGAGGATTAGCCACAGCACTGGCCCCCTCAAGTTGTCTTAATATTGGCTTCTAGACACATTCAGCAGCTACTTGACATTGTAGAAGGTTTTCCTTTCTTTCAAATCCCCACAAAGTATTAGCACAATATGCAATGGATGAGTCTTAGTGGTTGATTGTCACCAACTTATATAATTCACTTATTAAGTGCTTGGAAAGTAGTAAGTAATTTACCAATCTGATAATTGCATTAACACCAATGAATCAACTTTGTCTAATGTGGTCCTTACTTTTTGTAAAAATGTTAATTAATGAATTAATCTTTTTAAATTTATTTGAAAGACACAGTTACAGATATATAGAGAGAAAGACAAAGAGAGGTCTTCCATCTGCAGGTTCACTCCCCAAATGGCCACAATTGCCAGGGCTGGGCCAGGCCAAAGCCAGGAGCCAGGAGCTTCCTCCAGGTCTCCCAGATGGGTGCAGGGCCCCAAGCACTTGGGCCATCTTCTGCTGCTTTCCCAGGCATGTTAACAGGGAGCTGGATCAGAAGTGGTACAGTCGGGACTCGAAGCGGCATCCATATGGAATACCCTCTTTGTCACAATGCTGGCCCCATATTTTTTTATTTATTTCACAGGCAAAGAGACAGAGATCTTCCATTTGTTGGCCCATTCCCCAACTGCTCACCACAGCCAGGGCTGGGCCAGGGCAAAGCTGGGAGCCTGGAACTCAGTCTGGGTTTCCTACATGGGTGGTGAGGACCCAGGTATCTGCTCCATCACCTGCTGCTCCAAGGGGGAGTATTCACAGGGAGCTAGAATGAGAAGTGGAGCCAGAGTTTAAGTCCAGGCGCTCTGGTGTGGATACAGGAGTCCTGCAGCCCCAAACTCCTGCCCCTAACGTGGATTTTTCTAACCTTTGGCCATTACAGTCTCATTTCAGAATGATGAAAGAAAGCTATGGGCTTCCTGGGAAAATGCAGGTTCAGTCACCTTGGATACTGAGCAGGATGCATGGGATGCAGTATAAAAATATATTTCTTTAAGCCAAGCCTGCGATGTCTTTGAGGTCGTATTTGCGAGATGCTATGTAACATTTATGACTCTGGTAGCAGTTAAAGCTCTTGAGATCAGAGACTACTTTTGGAGAAGGAAATTGATGCTGAGTGCCTGCTGTGTGGCCACATTGCACTGGGTCCTGTGTACATGCGATGAGGTTTCACGACACGTCAACCCTGGAGATGGTCACCCTGGGCTCCATTCTGCAGACGAGCAGACGGAGCCTCAGAAGCCTAAACAACTACCTGAGGCTGCCAGGCACGGAGCCAGGACTGAACCTCAGGTCGGTCCAGCACGTCATCCCTGGAGACGCAAACCTCACCAACACCAGCCCGACTTTGTGTGTGATTCCAGGTGCACAGACTCATTCAGGTTGTTCTGCAGAGGTTTACTCAAAAGCCTTGCAATGCACCTGTTGTTTTTCAGTGCACAAAGTACTGACAGTGTTCTTGGGTGTATAAAAAGGAGGACTTTGGAAGTGAGAGTAAGAAAGTCAGGTCTTAGGGTAAAAATAAGAAAGATCCTGTTTCTTTTGCCATTCATAGCCAACAAAGCTGTAAAATTCCACAATTATTATTATTATTAAAGTAAAACAGAGCATCTAATACAACAGCTCCAATGCTGGTTAGACTCAATGCTTTCCTTAAAAATAAAAATTTTCTTATTCTAAGATCTCGAAATAAAGTTCATAGGTAAACTACCTATACATATAATTTCAAAATAATTAATAATACTTTAAATATAATTTAAAGAAACAGGCAAGAAGAAATTAATGTACAACAAAATGGCATGAATTTCAATATGTGCATACCGAGACATGTCTAGGCTAGAAGACGCAATGAACTAATCAGGTTTTTTTTTTTTGGCACAAATATGTAGAATCACACTGCAAATACAGCTAGACCTGGGAGTGTTATATTGAATACTCAAGTATCATGATCAGTGTTGCTAATGAAGATGTGGTTTTTATGAAAAGGTGAACAATTCTCATTGGACTTTCAAAAAAATGCAGGACAATCTTCTAAATTGTATTCCTGGAAAATTCAGCACTTATTAAAACTGTGCAAATGTTCCTTTCTATTTATATGTAAAATAGAATATTATAAATGCAGATAACTACAAACAGACTCACCCCTACCTCAATGTCTGGTAGGAAGTTCTTAGGTTGTGTGGGGTCATTCTTTGCATTGCGGAGCTGCTCCCCAGGCATTGTCTAGGGCTCCTGGCTCTGCTCTGAATGCCTACATTGTCTTCCTATTGATGGTGATAACCACAACCCCCTGCCCTTTTCCAGAATCTTCCCCTGTGCATCACTAATCTAATACAGGCCGGGCACTGTGCTATGTTCTTTACAAGCATATGTAACAATTTATTGCCTTTTCCCATTCCGTTAACATTATCACAGCACTCTTGAGATGCCGGACAACATGCTCTGGGTACGTAGTTCTGAGCAGGACAGTCACTGGCTCCTAACCACAAAAAGCAGACAATCTAGTGGAGGATTCAGATGACAAACACTTGGGGAAAAAATGAATCGATAATTACAAACTGTTTCAAGTGCTGTGAAGGAAAGACCGGGCCACTGCGACACAGAGTAACAGTTGAATCTATTTTAAAGAAGAGTGTAAAGAAGGTCTCCTGGGCCGATCAATTTAAACCCAGGCTGGAAGGACGTCAAGAAGGCAGCTGGGTGAAATTATTCTACACTTCTCCCAGAGGAAGAAAACGAGCCCGGGAGAAGCAATGCGCCCAGGTCACACCACTTCCAACTCTTTGAAGCTATTTTAATTCAAGTCTCCCTCTTACCAATATACATCAATGTTCTAGACCAAAAATGTGTGGCTGATTCTCCCAAAGAAGATAAACAGATGGGCAAGAAACACAGGAAAAGGTGCTCAGGATCATAAGGGAACGGCAAATCAAAGGCATCGTGAGAGACTGGGACACGTGGGAATTGCTATAACTAAAAACAACTGGAGGGGCTGGTGCTGTGGCATAGCAGGTGAAGCCGATGCCTGCAGTGTTGGCATCCCTTAGGGGTGCCAGTTCAAGTCCCATCTGCTCCACTTCCGATCCAGCTCTCTGCTCTGGCCTGGGAAAGCAGCAGAAGATGGCTCAAGTCCTTGGGAGACCCAGACGCTCCTGGCTCCTGGCTTCAGATGGGCGCAGCTCCAGGCATTGCGGTCAGTTGGGAAGTGAACCAGCGGATGGAAGACCTCTCTCTCTCTCTACATCTCCTGTGTAACTCTGACTTTCAAATAAAATAAATAAATCTTTAAAAAATATTGGAAAGTAACAGGTGCAGGCAAGGATATGCAGAAAGAAGAGCACTTTTGCATTGCTAGCTGGACTGCGGCTCAGCTGTGGTGCAAAACAGTATGTTGTTTCCTAGAAGGGTAAACCCAGACTGGCCGTGTGCAACTCTGATGCGAGGGTTAAAGGCAGGCAAACAGTGCCTTATACACGGATGTTCACGGCAGCACCGCTCACAACAGTCAACACACAGAAAGACGCAAACGAATGACTGGGGAAATCCTGATGTAAATACACAATGCATTCTTCTTCTTCTTCTTCTTCTTTTTTTTTTTTTTTTTTTTTTTTGACAGGCAGAGTTAGTGAGAGAGAGAGACCGAGAGAAAGGTCTTCCTTCCGTTGGTTTACCCCCTAAGTGGCCGCCACGGCTGGCGCGCTGCGCTGATCTGAAGCCAGGAGCCAGGTGCTTCCTCCTGGTCTCTCATGAGGGTGCAGGGCCCAGGGACCTAGGCCATCTTCCACTGCCCTCCCTGGCTACAGCAGAGAGCCGGACTGCAAGAGGGGCAACCGGGACAAGAACCTGGGGTGCCGGCGCCACAGGCGGAGGATTAGCCAAGTGAGCCGCGGCGCCTGCCAAACATACAATGCATTCTTAGCCAGCCACGAAAAACAATGACATTCTGAGACCTGCCACGGTGTGGATGGCCCTTGCAAACACTGGGCTAAGAGAGAAGTCAGGGACAGAAGATGCGTGTTGTTGGATTCCACTCCCGTGAAATACCCAGAATACTAAACCTATAGAGACAGAAAACAGACTGGCAGTGGGCAGAGGTTGGACATGTGGGAAGAGAGAGAGGAGGGGGCAATTTACTTAGCGGATGTGGAGTTTTTACTTTGGAACAACGCGAATGCCTTGGAACGAGGTAGAAGTGGTGGTTGTACAGCCTTCTGTGTGCACTAAACCCACTTAATTGTTCCCTTTCAAATGGCTAATGTTAGGCTTTGTGACTCTCACCATACATATTGGAAAAATGTACTTAAAAGAGACACAGAGAGACAAACACGTACAGAGGGAAATCTTCCATTCACAGATTCAACTCCCTCCAAATGCCCACGACAGCTAGGCTGGGCCAGGCTAACGCCCAGAGCCTGGAACATTTTTTCACCCAGAAGCTTTTTATTTAAGGTATGCACACTTCATGCATTTCATAAATGCGACTTCAGGAACATAGTGATTCTTCTCACCTTACCCGCCCTCCCACCCCTCTTCCTCCTCCTCTCCTATTCCCATTCTTATTGTTACTAAGCTTATTTTCAATTAACTTTATATACATAAGATTAATTCTATATTACATAAAGAGTTCAACGAATACGATGAAAAAAAAAAAAAACCTGCTCCTCAACAGCTGAGACAAAGGCTGATCGAAGTCCTTGCTTCTCAAAGTGTCAATTTCAGTTCTATCGATGACCTTTTAGGTGCGCTATTAGTTACCACAGATCAGGGAGAACATATGGGATTTCTCCTTTTGGGAATGGCTTGTTTCACCAAGTATCACATTTTCCAGTTTCATCCATTTTGTTGCAAATGACAGGATTTCATTTTTTAATCACTGTATAGTATCCCATGGTGTACATATCCCATAGTTTCTTTATGCAGTCTTCAGTTGATGGACATTTGGGTTGATTCCATATCTGAGCTATTGTGAATTGAAGTGCAAGAAACATGGGGGTGCAGAATAACTCTTTCATACTGATTTCATTTCCCTTGGGTAAATTCCCAGGAGTGGGATGGCTGGGTCATGTGGTAGGTCTATATTCAGATTTCTGAGGTCTCTCCATACTGTCTTCTATCAATTTACATTCCCACCAACAGTGGATTAGGGTACTTTTCCCCACATCCTCGCCGGCACTTGTTGTCTGTTGGTTTCTGTATGAAAATCATTCTAACGGGGGTGAGGTGAAACCTCGTTCTGGTTTTGATTTGCATTTCCCTGATGAGCCTGGAACTCGATCCAGGTCTCCCACGTGTGTGACGGACAGCGATCACCACCTGTGACTCTCAGAGGTACGTGCGCTAGCAGGACGCTGGGATTAGAAGCAGAGCTGGGACTTGAACCAACATGGGAGGTGGGCGTCCCCAGTGGCATCTTAACCGTTGCGCCATATGCCCACCCTTCCTTAATCTTCCAGGCGTTACAAAGTGACACCGGGGCAGGGTGCGTGTTGAGATACAGGAGCGTCACTCTTGTCCTCGGCAGCCTACAGCTTGCAAACCCTGAGTGAAGAGGGTCGCTGAGGCATTTTCACTGAATTTCGTTTAGACCTGGAAGAGTGGGGAGGGGAAGAACGTTCTCCTATGGAAGCTGGAGAAAGCAGAGCCTGGAGCCGGGCCTTCGATGCTCAAATTCTAAACCGAGCGCTCAGACACAGAACAACTCCCCCACAGGACATGGCCACTCTTCTAGAAGGAAGCCCCCGACATCCAGTTCCACAGGTTTCGAAAGAGTTCATGGACAAGTCGTATGTGTAAGTCAGAGGTTCCTTTTACGCCTGGGGCAAGCGCCAGATGCCCCTCCAATTTGCCCCCCTAATTTGCCAAGCCATGAGACAACAAGCCTGCAATTAGAGGTGTATTTTTAAACCGGCTCCAGTTGTATGTGGCACTTTCTTCCCCGTCCTCCCAGTCTTGCCAAGATGCTGTTATATTCACAGAGGAAATACAACGAGTGGGCTTAAAATGACAAGTCCCATTCTCAGTCAGGAAGGGGAAGTGGGTTCTCTGGGTCACTCCAGGCAGGGCTCGGCACAGCTGTCCCAACTTCATGACAACACAGAGCCCCGCGCTCAGCCTGCCCCTGAAACACAAACACTTCCGCTTCTGGGGCGTCTATGCGGACCCGCGGTAGCTCCTTGGCCAGTAGACACACACATGTGTACTCGCATGTGTACGTGTGTGTCTGTGTGAGAATGCACACTTGCATCCAGGCTGAAGAGGAGAAAGTCTGGCCTCGGGCTCTGTGACGCCCAAATGTCAGACGCGCTCTCCCTGCCGCCGTGGGAGAAACGTCCTTGCCCCCTCCCCCAGGAGGCTCCTGACATTTTATCTGTTCTAGAAATGACAGAAGACAGGTCCGTCTGGGATCCTCGCGCCTCTGCTGGGATCTTCACACCATTCACCATGTTAACATGAAGCAACAGCTGGGTTGAAGAGAGCCGATAAAAATAGCAACCTCCCCCTGCCAGCACGCTGCGGGGAGACAAGGCGAGCCCGGGGCCCGGACAGGGTGGCACTGCCTTTGCCTGCTTTCTTCTGGGTCCGGAGCTGTGTTTCTTGGAAAACTCCCTTGTTCGGGGGAAGCACAGTGAGTTTCTTTTCCGTGCAGGTGTTGGCCAGGAGCAGGTGGAGGGGGCAGGCTGCTGCGGCCTGTCTGCTTGTGAGAGCGATGCTCACCCGGCAGGTCAGCTCGTGGGCCCCCGCGGGAGCGCTCAGCCGACGGCGGGAACGTGGTGTGCGAGGGCGTCCAGAGCTGTTGCAGAAACTTCCGGCTGTTTCTCGATCTTTCTGTTCCTTAAAGTGCAGCTTGCGACTGAACCGTCTGACAGCATAGCTGAGATTTTTGGCAGCGATGTTACCATACTCAAAGGTTTCCTTCGGATGCTGGTGAATTTTCATATCCGTGTGAATGCTCACCACCTTCCCTCAGTAGCTTGAGAAACAAGCTGCCCTCAGGCACGTCATTGTTCCAATATCCCCCAGCACACACTTACTCCTTTCAGACGTGCTAGAGAGTGTGTGTATTTATAGAGTCCGGGTGCACATAGGTGTGTTAGAATTTGACATCTTAGAAAAAAGCCAGCCGTCTGAATGGATCTCAGAGAAAAGTTAGGAGAAGTTTAGTTTTTCTTCCTAAGATCAGGTTTTTCCCCCCTTGAAA
Source organism: Oryctolagus cuniculus (assembly GCF_051225735.1). NCBI lineage: Eukaryota > Metazoa > Chordata > Mammalia > Lagomorpha > Leporidae > Oryctolagus > Oryctolagus cuniculus. The sequence continues at coordinate 9,222,883 of NC_142878.1, read as the reverse complement.
TGATTTGGCAGTTTCGCCGCAAGATTGCATTTTGTCAAAAAGGATATATTCACTAATTCAGCCTCGGGCCTTGAAAAGACCCTTCTACATCGCCAAGGCAAAAAACGCATAGGAAAGTTTTTGGAAGGAGGTGGTAACATGAGCGTTTCCTTTCCTTGCTCCAGAGAGGAAACCGTAGTCGGGCAGCACACAGGTACCGAGTAGAATTTCTTAAATGGACAAATTCATTGGTTTAAGCCTCTAGCTGCTCAGACAACTGGAAATTTTTAAAACCCATTCTCATTGAAATGCAAAGTAATAGAGTGCAAAATGCAATAGGAAGCCAACACGAATTTGCAATTTTGCAGTGCCCACACAAATGGGAAGTGTGTGCTCTTCTGGGACGTCGAGTGGTTTAGCAAGTTCTCTGATCCAGGCGTGCAGGCTGGACGCTAGCAGCTGAGCTGCCACTCCCTCTGCTTCCACACGCATTAGGTAACACAGCACGATGCGGTTACACCGAGATTTCCACCTGGTTACCACGCTGAACCCAAGAAGATCCACTGCAGTTGGGAAATTGCAATCTGGCTGCGGTTCCGCATCCTCGATCTATTTCCCCGTGCACGTGCAGAGGGTGAGCCGGCCTGGGGCTGGAGGAGCCATGAGGCTGATGAGCAAGGAGGGAAGAGGCGCTCAGAGAAGTTAGGCGATTTCCACCGGGCCCGGAAGCCCTGGCTCTGACTGGAGACCTGAGTTTGCACTGTCACCTGGGCCTGCTGGGGGTTTTGTCCTCTCCTGTCTTTGCGGGAATTAAATTCAACTACGGGGCCTTTGATTGACTTCTTCCCCGAGCACGTGCACCACCGAGCAAAATGAAAGATCACAGATGGGCTTCTGGAATGTGGCTTCTCCTGCAAATGATTTTATAAATGTATCAGGCCAAACTTGCTTGGTTGGCCAGATGCTAAACGTGTCTCAGCTTCTGAGGAAATGGGGCTGTTTCCTGTGTGTGCTTGTCAAGCCGTTGTGGCGTTGGCCACAGCCAGACACATCTGGCCAGAGCCAGGCCATCAGCCCGAGAGCACGGAGCCGGGAACGGCAGCAGGGGCACGCGGCCAGCCCGGTTTCTCAGAGGCAAAAGCACCTTGGCCGTGTGAACCGGCAGCCAGAAGTACAACAGAGTAAGAGGAGGAGGACAGAAGAATTTAGGGAAAGGGAAGAAAATTAGGGGTGGCTGGGGTGGGAAGACTGAGAGGCACTGGGGAAACAGGAAGAGCAGGGGGAAGGGCAGAGGAAGAACACCAGGCGGAGCGGGGAAGGGTCAGTGCAGTTAACGGAGAGCCGGCCGCCTGCACGTTCTGGGATGTTCTGGACTCTCTCCCAGGTCACCCCGGGGAGTGTGGAGAACAACTGAACACTTTTGGGCTGAATAAGAGAAGTGGGGAGATGGTGGGCATTTGACCTAGCAGCTAAGATGCAGGTTATATGACCGGCATTTGTCGCGGTGGTGAATTTGCTGCATGGGATACCCACGTCCCATACTGGAGCGCCCGGTGTGAGCCCTGGCTCCTCCTATTCCTAACGCAGGCCGTGGGAGGCAGCAGTGAGGAATCAAGTACTTAAGTCCCTGCCACCACGTGGGAGACCCGGATGGAGTCCCAGGCTCCTGGCTTTGGCATGGCCCAGACTTGGCTGTAGCAGGGATTTGAGAATGAACCAGAAGCTGGGAACTCTCTCTCTCACTCTGACTCTTTGGCACTCAGAAAATTACAAATAAAACAGGAGACACTCCCTCCGATAGTGGGACAAACGGGTGCACGCTGGCCACAGGCACAAATGCTCACCCAAGCTGAGAGCAGAGTGTTCTCTGGACCACTTCCACAGCTCCCCACCTGTCCTCCCTGTTTCTGGAAGCAATGTCTGGGCTTTGGGGTCTTCTGCTCCTGCCCACCCCAGCTTCCAGGCCACAGAGTTTACACAACTCCCCACTCCCCATCCTTATACTCTGAAAAGTCCTGAGAGGGCCAGGTCATGTGATCACACTTCTGAACCAATCCCTGTAGCTCAAGGCAGGTGAGATGCTATGATTGGCCCAGACTTTGTCATGTGCCCACCTGCTGGGCCAATCACTGCATCCAGCGCAAGGCGAGGTCCTGTAATTAGCCCGGCTTTGTCCACACGCCCATCTGCCCATCGTAGGGGAGGAGAGGCAGCCAGGGGTGCTGGGCAGGTGGCAACAGCTAGGGTCTGCTCGTCTGCCCACACGTCTTCATCCTGTTGCGGCCACGGCGTGATCTCTCCGTGAGAGCAGCCAGGTTGTCCTTGGCTTAGAGTCACAACAGGAACTCAAGGGAATGGACAGTTGCATAAAGTGTCTTAAATTATTCAACTCATTTGCTGTGCTTTGAATCACAATATTTAATTACATTTGCCATTTCCAATAATATTGGAGAAGGGCACAGCGTGTTTATGTTGGTGAGAATGAGCCCGGGATGAAAAGGATGAAAACGAGAAGGCTTCAGAGAATTTGTGGAAAATGGAATTAAGAGGTGACGTGCAATTTTCACCAACTTTTGCAAAGGCCCCTCATGCTAAGGGGAGCTTCTCCATCTGTCTGGGACAGAGGCTGACCTGGTCCTTCAGTTCTCTGTGGGGTGAAGGACGGAAATGATCCGAAAGGCTCAGCCACAGTCAGAGGGAGCAGGTGACGGGAGGAAGCGCCCGGCCCGGCACCTGTGGAGTCCCAGCGCCTGTGGGGTCCCAGCATCTGTGGGGTCCCAGCACCTGTGGGGTCCCAGTGCCTGTGGGGTCTCAGCGTCTGTGGGGTCCCAGCGCCTGTAGGGTCCCAGCATCTGTGGGGTCCCAGCACCTGTGGGGTCCCAGTGCCTGTAGGGTCCCAGCACCTGTGGGGTCCCAGCACCTGTGGGGTGCCAGCATCTGTGGGGTCCCAGCACCTGTGGGGTCCCAGCACCTGCGGGGTCCCAGTATCTGTGAGGTCCCAGTGTCTGTGAGGTCCCAGGCACCTGTAGGGTCCCAGCACCTGTGGGGTCCCAGTGCCTGTGGGGTCCCAGCGCCTGTGGGGTCCCAGTGCCTCTGGGGTCCCAGCGTCTGTGGGGTCCCAGCGTCTGTGGGGTCCCAGCACCCATGGGGTTCCAGCACCTGTGGGGTCCCAGCACCCGTGGGATCCCAGCACCTGTGGGGTCCTAGGCACCTGTGGGGTCCCAGCACCTGTGGGGTCCCAGCGCCTGCAGGGTCCCAGCGCCTCTGGGGTCCCAGCATCTGTGGGGTCCCAGCACCTGTGGGGTCCCAGCGCCTGTGGGGTCCCAGCATCTGTGGGGTCCCAGCCAGTACCTGTGGGGTCCCAGCACCTGTGGGGTCCCAGCGTCTGTGGGGTCCTAGCACCTGTGGGGTCCCAGCACCTGTGGGGTGCCAGCGTCTGTGGGGTCCCAGCACCTGTGGGGTCCCAGTGCCTGTGGGGTCCCAGTGTCTGTGGGGTCCCAGGTACCTGTGGGGTCCCAGCACCTGTGGGGTCCCAGTGTCTGTGGGGTCCCAGCACCTGTGGGGTCCCAGCACCTGTGGGGTCCCAGCGTCTGTGGGGTCCCAGAACCTGTGGGGTCCCAGCGCCTGTGGGGTCCCAGCGTCTGTGGGGTCCCAGCGTCTGTGGGGTCCCAGCGCCTACGGGGTCCCAGCGCCTCTGGGGTCCCAGTGCCTGTGGGATCCCAGTGCCTGTGGGGTCCCAATGCCTGTGGGGTCCCAGTGTCTGTGGGGTCCCAGGCACCTGTAGGGTCCCAGCACCTGCGGGGTCCCAGTGCCTGCGGGGTCCCAGCGCCTGTGGGGTCCCAGCGTCTGTGGGGTCCCAGCACCTGCGGGGTCCCAGTGTCTGTGGGGTCCCAGCACCTGTGGGGTCCCAGCACCTGTGAGGTCCCAGCACCTGTAGGGTCCTAGCACCTGTGGGGTCCCAGCACCTGTGAGGTCCCAGCACCTGTGGGGTCCCAGCACCTGTGGGGTCCCAGTGTCTGTGGGGTCCCAGCACCTGTGGGGTCCCAGCGTCTGTGGGGTCCCAGCACCTGTGGGGTCCTAGCACCTGCGGGGTCCCAGTGCCTGTGGGGTTCCAGCACCTGCGGGGTCCTAGCGCCTGCGGGGTCCCAGTGCCTGTGGGGTTCCAGCACCTGTGGGGTCCCAGTGCCTGAGGGGTCCCAGCGCCTGTGGGGTTCCAGCACCTGCGGGGTCCCAGCACCTGCGGGGTCCTAGCACCTGCGGGGTCCCAGTGCCTGTGGGGTTCCAGCACCTGCGGGGTCCCAGCACCTGCGGGGTCCTAGCACCTGTGGGGTCCCAGGGCCTGTGGGGTTCCAGCACCTGCGGGGTCCCAGCACCTGCGGGGTCCTAGCACCTGCGGGGTTCCAGCACCTGCGGGGTCCCAGCACCTGCGGGGTCCTAGCACCTGTGGGGTCCCAGGGCCTGTGGGGTTCCAGCACCTGCGGGGTCCCAGTGCCTGCGGGGTCCCAGTGCCTGCGGGGTCCCAGCGCCTGCAGGGTCCCAGCGCCTGCGGGGTCCCAGGCCCACGGTGTGTGTGCCCTCCTGCAGGGCAGCCCCACTGCATCCTGTGGCATCTTGGCACTGCGTAGTCTTGCGGGCCATTTGTCACAGAAGCACCCAGCCTTGAGACAGGCGTCTTGGCAACCGCTTAGACTCTCCTTCAAGGTGCTTCCAAGTCTGCCACGTGGACCACAGTCCCCCGTGTCTGCGTCCAAGTGCAGAGAGGATTGATGAGCCGGTGCTGGCAGAGCCGAGCGCGAGGGCTCCTTTCTGTTCTGAAACCTTATTAGGACACTGAGAGCTCTTTGAGCGCAGCCTCCACACGGCTTTTGGTCTTGCAGCAGCCTGAAAACTGACCGGCCAGTTTCCATTTCCTGCCCGAGCAGCTCTCGGCAGAAAGCAGTGGGGGCCGGTGGCGGGCCGGGTGACCGCAGGCGAGACGCCACGGGAGCCGCATCACCCTGGCTGTGGGATGGAAGTGACGATGCGAACCTGCAGGGGCTGCAGCGAGGGACCGGGGACAATCGTGCCAAGTGCCTGGTGCAGCGGCCCGCGAGATGTGTGGGGTGCGTGCCGCTGACGTCACCACGGAGCAGGGACATCTGCCAGCTTATTTCTGCTTTTATTTATTTATTTAGTTTTCCTCGGAGCGTGGAGGCCTAGCTCTGCCCGGCTTCCTGGATGCCAGCCAGGCTAAATGAACGCTCTTATCTTCCGGCCCCTGCAGCTGCCAGCCTCCCCGTAGGCCCTGCAGCGCCCTTCCCAGGCTCAGCCATGTGTTCCGGGAAGCTGACCTGGGCCGTCCCAGGCTTCCTCTGTGCGGGCGAGCCCTTCCCCCACGCCAGGCCCTCTCTGAGCTGAGGCTTGGGTGCAGAGCAGGGGAGGTGAACGAGGCAGCCGTGAGCCCCGCACACGGTGGACATGGAAAGTCTCGCTATGGCCGTGAAGGGGGAGGGGGCACAAACACTCCCAGTGACTGTGGTGGAGCCATCGAGCCATCTCAGCAGGACTGGGGGTGCTGCTGACTTTTCCTCCCTCAACCGTCCTTAACCTCTGAAGTGTGGGTGCGACTTCCCGGGACCTGGTTAACATGCAGCTGTCAGTGCAGTGAGTCCCGGGGCCAGTGTCCAGGGTTCTAAGGAGCTCCCAGGGGAGGCCACCGCCCACACTGCAGCGCCCTCCCCGGGGAGCAAGCCTCCACTCCGCAAACCTCAGTCACGCCTCCGGCCGCGTGTCGTCTCTTCCTGTGCGTTAGCTTACACTGTACCCTCAGTGTGCTCTTCACCTCTTCCAAACTGACCTGTAAACTTAAAAGTCGGCATTTTGCCGTGAATCCAGGGCTTTGAGGAGGTAACGTGAACATCTACTGTTAACCTAAGAAATTCCAAAGGTCTTCAGGAAGTTCAAGGAAAATGCTTATTCCAAAAAAACACTATACACAGATTTCAAAGTTTTTGCCTCCAAATGAGCTTATCTTTCAGTTCCATTTTCCACGAGCCTTCGAAGGGCCCCCATACATGCCTGCGGCATTGAGTTCCAAGAAACTCTGGTTTCATGGCCGGCGCCGCGGCTCACTAGGCTAATCCTCCGCCTGTGGCGCCGGCACTCTGGGTTCTAGTCCTGGTTGGGGCGCCGGATTCTGTCCTGGTTGCTCCTCTTCCAGGCCAGCTCTCTGCTGTGGCCAGGGAATGCAGTGGAGGATGGCCCAAGTGCTTGGGCCCTGCACCCGCGTGGGAGACCAGGAGAAGCACCTGGCTCCTGGCTTCGGATCAGCACGGTGCGCCGGCTGTGGCGGCCATTTGGGAGGTGAACCAACGGAAGGAAGACCTTTCTTTCTGTCTCTCTCTCTCACTGTCTAACTCTGCCTGTCAAAAAAAAAAAAAAGAAAGAAAAGAAAAGAAACTGGTTTCTGGGGTCCTGGGGGAAGCCGCAGCGTGCACCCTCACATCCTCCTGATTCTTGGACTCTTTAATTCCAGCTCTGGGGGTCCTGGAAGGCAGTCAGGATGACACTGAGACATATATTAACTGTAGCAAAGAGCAGCTTCCCGTGCCAGCCCTCTGTGCGGGAGCAGAGCCCCCCCCCCCAGGAGCGGGGCGGCACCCACAAGGGAGAGGTCCAGGGCTCATAAAAGGGTGACGAGCAGCCTGGACCTTCCCTCCGAAGCCAGAGAATTGCTTTTAATCCTTGGCTACAATTTTGGGAAAACCTGTGCGAAGATTAGAGAAAAGAAAAAAGAAAAAAAATCCAAATTCCCTGCCAACTCTGAGGTGCTTGTTTACAAAGTAAAAAGTCCCTGGTGAATCATTTCATTTATAATTAAATCTAATAATAAGCCATTGTGGCTAAATTAATTTTGAGCTAATTCCACGGGAACTCCGCGTCCTGAAGCGTTTCTGAACAAAGGGGCCCGGTGTCGTGCAGCGTGAGTCATTCCGAGGCCAGGCTGCCCCACGTTAAGAGAGCAAATACTCAGATCCCTGGAGGCCGGAGACACCTGCCCCAGCGGCTCGGGAAGCTCCTGGAAGATTTCTGCTCAGAGCGCTCACCTGAGCGGGTCTATTCTGACCTGAGCCTGGAGGAACCGGCTGAGGCCGGGCACAGGTGTCTCTGCTCGGGCTCTCCAGCCCCACAAACGCTTCGATGTGCCAACTCCCCTCCCGGGTGGGCTCCCCCAGTGTCCCCAGCCCGAGGGTCTTTCCTTGCAGTGAGCGAGCTTAGACCCGAGTGGGCATCCCAAGGCCACGTGAGAAGGAAGGTCCAGAGCTGGGGTCCCCAGGCAGACGCACTGGGTCTGGTCACTGTGTCCCTTCGCAGGCACGGTGGCCGTGCGGAACCCCTACCCCGTCTCAGGAGTCCCGCAAGTCCCCCAGGAAGGCTGTCTGGGTGCCTCTTCCTGAAAGATTTGGCTCTGGCTCCCTGTGAGGCTGCTCTCGCTCTTACACATGGACGCAAGTGGTTCTGGGAAATGATTTGGGTGCCCCTGCTCTGCGGTGGTGGTGGTGGCAGTGAGGACGACAAGGGAACGCCAGGTGGGAAAGTCTCAGGCAGGGGCGACGGGGGCTGCCCTGGGCGGGCTGCGCGGGACCCCCTTACCCTGGGAAGAAACGCCCGCGCTCAGTCTCCTCCCTTGTGCCAGTTCGTCTTTTTCTCGAAGCGGTGCGTTTCTGGCTGCTGTGGACACATGCAGCCAGATGAGCCACGTTCCCAATGCGTCTGCAAACCTCTTCTGAGTGGCACTCATGATTGACTCCACTTAGCTTAGAGCGAAGTTGTCCAGTGTTAGACACGGGTTGCGGCACCCACAAAGGGACAGACTTGAGCACAGCTCACCGTCTCTGGAATTAAAGCTCCAATCGTGGGCAAGTGTTAATATTTTAAAATTTATTTATTTTTATTTGAAAGGCTAAGAGATGGACAGAAGGACACACACACTCATACACACACAGAGAGAGAGAAAGAGAGAGAAAGAGAGAGAGAGAGAGAGAGAGACCTCCCATCTGGTTCATTCCCCAGTGCCTGCAACAGCTGGGGCTGGGCCAGACAGAACCGGGAGGAATTCAGTTTGAGGCTACCACATGGGAGGGACCCAGGTATCTGAACCGTCACTGCAGCCTCCCAGGGTGCACACTGGCAGGAAGTTGGAACTGGAGCAAAGCTGGGAATCGAACGCAGACACTCTGACATGGGGCTCGGGGGTCCCAAGTGGTCTTAACAGCTGCACAGAAAGCCTCCCCATTTTTCGCAAGTGAAGAGCACACGCCCGTGGGCGTAGCCAGCCGCGTCAGCGCGCCTGCTGTCCTGGCTGTGCAGCTGGCTGGGATTAGTAAGGCGACCTTTGAAAGAACTCCCAGGGTGGCTTCGTGTAGGTTTCTGAACTGATGCATTTTGATTGGGGCTGCTTTTGCAGGCCAGGAGATTATGTCTAAGGAGACCGCTCCCCTGCCTCCTGTCTGCGCGCCGACGTCACAGCGTCCTGAAGGCAAGAACGGGTTGTGTCTGAGAACAGCAGCAGGGCCATAGGTTGGACTTCCGGCATCCTGGGGGACGAGCACCCCAAGCCTGCGTTGGGGCCCAGGGAGTGCAACATTTGTGTGCTGAGCAGGACGGCGTTTCCAGCCGAATAGCCCCGGGCACTTGCCCAGCCTTTGCTTCGGCCCCAGCTGTGTGTTAAGTGCAACCAACGTCGCTTTTAAAAGCTCCTAACAACAATCTGCAAGGAGGCGGCTCTTTTATTTCTAACCGGAGGAAATTGGTGGCATCAGCAAAAAGTGCCCGCTGACTTTTGTAAGAGTTAAGCAGAGGGGCAGGCGGGCTCTCCAGGGCTCCAGGCGGCGGGGGGCGTTCCCGGGGCCGAGGAGCAGCACCCGGGGGAATGCATGCGTGTCTCTTCTTGCCCGGGCTCTCCTTTGTCACCCCAGGCCTGGCACTGCCGCCTTTCCAACAGGCTGCAGCACAGCCGTGCCTGCTGCTGGGGAGGTGACCTTTAAGTGGAAATGCTATCCCGGGGGAGAAGAGGCCGCAAGTAAAAGGTCACCGAGTGGGGGGGCCATTTGGCCCAGTGGTTAAGATGCCAGTAAAGACAGCACCTGCGGCCCGTACTGGAGCACCCAGGGTTCAAGTCCCAGCTCTGCTCCTGCTTCCGGCTTCCTGCTAATGCGCACTTGGGGAGGCAGTGGTGATGGCTGGAGCACCAGGGGCCCTGCCACCGTGAGGGAGACCTGGGTGGAGTCCCAGGCGCCCAGCTTCTGCTGTAGTTGCAGGCGTCTGGAGTGAGCAGTGGATGAGATCTCTCTCTCTCTCTCTCTCTCTCTCTTTCTCTCGAGCAAAATGTTCTTTAAAAATCAAAAGTCAATTAAAAATTAAAATAAAAACATTAAAGCCAACAGCACGGTGACCACGCGGACCACCAGGGTTTGTCCCGCAGGGGGGATGCCTGGGTGCCTTGTGTGTCCCCCGGAGTCACTCCCCTCCTCAGCCCTGGGGCTCCTGCCCCTCCCCCCGCCTGCTGGAGCACAGGAGGTGGTCTCCGATGTTCTCTTCCCTCCTCCTGACTGCTGCTGTTAGCTCGCCCGTTTATGGAGGACAGCCCTGTGGCCAGTCACTCACGCGCTGCTGGCCACGGTGGCCCTGCCTCAGCCCGGTCCTGCCCCGGAGCCTAGAGGGTGCTCCCCGACAAGAGATGCTTGCCCTGGGGTCCTGGGCTCCCTCGTAAGCCCCCTCCTACCCCCTGGCCCCTGCCACACCTCTGCCTCTCTGCCCAGAGCCTCATCCCTTGGTCCCCTCAGCCTCCCGCTGGGTGCGGCTCTGGATCCTGGGGCGCAGCCTCGGACAGATGCTCGGGGCACGTGCTCAGCTCACGCCCCCTGCCTGCTAGGACAGGCCGTCCCTTTTCACCTGCCTTGATCTCCCAGCACCTGACCCCCGTCTTCGCAGGGAGAACCCCGAGTTTTCTGAGTCTGTGAGAGCAGAACCCCAGACTGCTGGTTGCTGGGTCTCAAAGTCGGGGCCTCGGCTCTGCCAGGCAAGTGCAACGCGGCCCAGACACAGCGGTGCTGGCAGCCAGGCCGGGCTTCCCCCCAGCCCATTTCTGCTGTGTGGCCCTCCTCGCTGTTCCTCGACGTTCAGCTCCCATCCAGCTCCCTGCTAACACACGTGGGAAAGCAGCGGAAGACGGTCCAGGTGCTCGGGCCGCTGCACCCGTGTGAGAGACCTAGAGGAAGCTCCTGGCTCCTGGCTTCAGCTTGGCCCAGCCCTGGCCATTGCAGCCATTTGGAGGGTAAACCAATGGATGGAAGACCTCTCTCTCTCTCTCTCTCTCTCACTCTCTCTCTCTGTTGCCCCCTCCTCTGTAACGCTGCCTTTCAAACAAATAAAATGAATCTTTTAAAAAAAAAGGCCAAGGCGTAGTTCCAGCTATGGCAGCCATTTGGGGGGGTGAACCAACGGCAAAGGAAGACCTTTCTCTCTGTCTCTCTCTCTCACTGTCCACTCTGCCTGTCAAAAAAAAAAAAAAAAAAAAAAGAGTAGAGGGAGAGACAGGAGAAGTCTCCGCCTTTGGAGCCGCTCACGTACACCCGGGCACTGGAGTAGAAGCGACAGCCCATGGCGGAACCGCGGCAGATGGGCCAAGCGTACTCTCCCAGGGCGGTGCCTGGAGGCAGGACTGACAGCAGGCTGGGAGCTTTGTGGTGGGGGTGGGGCCAGGCGGACACGGAGGCATCTGCTTGGATGGTGCAACTGGAGAGTGGAGGGACCGCGGACGCGGGTGCCAATGTCCTGGGGCCGGTGAGTGCCTGACCTCCTGTCCACAGCCGCATGGTGCCTCCATACTCACCATGCATCTGACTTAGCAGCTGGAGAGGAGAAAGAAGAGGAATGGAACCAATCTGTAACTGCTTCAGTTTTTGCCCAAAGGACCCCGGAAATCTGGCGAACAAGGGCTGAGAACTAATTTCAATGGGAAAAATAAAGCAAGCTAAATGCCTGTACACGTCTGCAAAACTGTATACCCTCGTGGCGTTTCTTAGTTTTGATACGTGCTAGGTTCTGGAATGGGTGGGAAGACAGACAATAGAAAACCATGCATCTTCCAGCTCCGCTTCACCTGTGTCTGAAGGTCTCTGTGTTCTGAACTCGACCTGGTTGCCTCTTGGAATTCAAGAGACCACTGCCTTCCCACGGTGCCCGCAGGCAGGTGCTATAGACGGGCCAGGACCCTTGTTCTGGGAAGCCCTCTGCTTCCCTGGGAAGAACCGTGCTGCCGTGAATGAACATGATCACGGTGACACAGACCTCAGCGGTCAATTAGTCGCACCTGCCCGCCCGCTTGTAGAAACGCAGGCCCAGGGGTGCAGGTGGACAAACCGCCAAAGAGGTCGGCACCCTTGGGTCATCAGAGCTGGCCCTGGAGCTCCAGTCGCGCCACTGCCGGGCCACTCCAGAAACATCTAGAAATATATTCTAGATAAATCTCCGATCAAGTTCTAACGGTCAGCTGAATCCCACTTAGTCTCTTCTGTGAACAGCATTTTCCTATGGATTCTACCATACTCAGGATGACAGCGTGTGTGTGTGTGTGTGTGTGTCTGTGTGTGTGTGCGTGCAGACTTCAAGAAGTCCATAGAAAAACAGAATTTCAAGAGATGGTGGCATCTCCACGAACTTTCTGGAGCACCCTGGCTCATGTCCTCCAGTGTCTCTTTGCTGCCAGTGTCCCTGCACACTCGAGGCCGGGGTTTCAGTGTCTGCTTCCCTAGGGAGCCCCTCTATCCAGCACCGCACCTATAGTAGTCAGTTTCCTGTCGCGGTAACAAAACGCAGCTGGCTGGGGGCTTTACAGAGAACAGGGGGCTATTTGGCTCACAGTTTGGGAGGTTGCAAATTCAAGGTCAGGTGGCCCCTGGTGTTTGACCTCTGGCGAGGGCCCTGTTGGCAGTGTCACAATGTGGCAGAGACATCGAAAAGGAAGCACCGCTGGAGGGAGGGGACAGGCTTGTGGGGTGACCTCGCTTTGTCACAGCCCACTCACGAAAGTGCACTCCCTCCACAAGACCAGCATTGGCCCTTTCGAGGGCAGCACCCCCGTGGCTGGGCCCCGCCTCTCAAAGCCACTTGGCCTCAGCACCACCGCATGGAGCACCACACCTCAGCCGAGAGCCTCTGAGGGGAAAACCCACATCCAGATCCAAGTCATGGCAGTGCCAAGGCACTGTGGCACGGGCCCCAGCCTGCCGTCACAGAGGACAACTTGCTCATCTCCAAAATGGCACACGCCTCCGTACACCTCTGCCTGGAGCCACATGGGCTCCTCAGTCCACAGTGCCCACCGGTCTCTGTCCCTCGGCCTCCCGCCTTCCACGGTAGAATGTTCTGGGCTTGCCTCGTGCCCAGGCTCCCGGAGAGGGAGAAGCCAGGGCCCAGGAAGCATCATGGTGACACCTGAGCAAGCTGTGTCCCTGGAGTCCCCGTGGAGGGGACTATGAGCCGAGATGTGGACCTGGACCACACGGGTGACACAGACGGGTGACACAGACGGGTCATCCAGCCTCCCGGGCCTCTGTTTCCTCAACGGTGAGCTCACAGGCCGGATGTGTGAGCCCCGTCTTCCACCCCAGCCTGCCAGGGGATTCTGGGAGCTCCAAGGGGGCTCACGGACGTGGCTCTGCCACCTAGACCTCTCCAAGGGGCTTCCTGGGTGTCCTCCAAACACGACAGCTCGCTTTCCCTAGAACGAGTGATTTAAACGAGATGAGGGCGGCAGCCACGACGTCTTTTATAACAACCTAGGTCTCTGCCTTATTGCATCAGTCCCAGGGACCAACCCTGACACAGCATGGCAGGACACTACACGAGAGCACGGACTGTAGGAGATGAGAGGCCGCCGATGGCCGCCACGGAGCTCCCAGTGCAAATTCACTGTGGTTCACCTGTCCTCTCGAGAAATCTGTTCGGAGGGCTTCTTACGAGTGCCCGTCCTCGGGTCTGGGTTCTGTCCCTTTTATTTTTGCATGGGAACAGCGTGCTCTGTGGAAGCTGGAAGCATCCTTGCGTGGGACGGAGCAATGCTGGGTGCAGGGGACTTGAGGTCCAAAGTCCTTGGGGTGCGCACAGCCGCCCACGCTTCAGTGTAGGAGGGTGTGGGGGAGCCAGCGCCACTGCTGAGTGTGGAATGTCAGACGGGAGATCTACCAGCCTGGAAGTTAGTGTTCAGATTAACACCTGGAAGTATGTTAATGAGCTTCCTTCTTTTCCTCCTCCTCCTGGCTTGAGACGTCCTTCATTTAGGCACAGTTTCCTTGAGGGACTGAGAGGAGGAGGAGGAGGCTGGCACAAGGCAAGACAGGCAAGGCTCCCCAGGTTCACGTGGGTTTCTCCTAAGTCTGAGATCTCGGAAGACAGACGTGGGATCTACGGCACACCACACAGCAGGGCCCATCCTGACGGAGGGGGAGGAGTCCATCTGGGCTGGGGGCGTGGGAGGCGGAGATGGGAGAAGCTTCCAGATCGCAGGAGCGTTAGATTGGGAACTGGGAGAGATGGCGGGAAGTTCCGATGGCGGGAGGACGGACCCGGCAGCACGAGGACAGACCCGGACCTGGCGCCTCGTGTTCTGCTCTCTGGTTAGGGTTTCTGGTGGAGAGCACCTTGCAGGACAGCCTTCCCCGCGTGGGCCTGCGACAGCGGCAGAGATACTGCGGCACTGTCGGGGGCAGGGAGCCGATGTGCTCAGAGTCTGGGGCCGGGGAGGGAGAGGGGTGGTGGTGGGAGGCCTGAGCCCGCAGCGGGAGGCGCAGGCGGGGTGATAGGTGGCAGATGGGGCTGACCCCCAGACATCAGTGGGACAAGCCCCAGCGCCTCCGAGGGCACGGCCTGGAGTGTCCACCTTACCCCTGTGAGAGGTACAAACAACTTCCCGACAGTGCTTTCGGGGGTCAGGAGGGCTTGCGAGAGAGGATGGAGCTATGAGAAGGACTTTATGCTTTAATCAGCTAAATTAAATCTTCAATTGCCTGGGTAATTATGTGAAAGAGATTAAGTTTTTAATAGGAGAGAAGCGGTTAGGATCAGTTGCTTTTACTTGTTCATTTTGGCTTCTGCTTTCGGGGCAGTGTAGCCGCATGCAGTAGTTGAGTTTGATGAGGTGGAATCCGGCTGTGCAGGCGCTGGAGTCACGGTGGGTGCATGTTACGGCCACGACACCCCTCGGAGGGATGTGGTGTGAGGGAGGCTGGGCGGGGCAGTGGCTATTCAGCCCAAGGAACAGGGGCAGCACGGTCAGTACCAACATCTCACTTTTTAAAACCTTCCTTATATGGGTCTAGAATTTACAAAGAATGCCCGCAAATCAGCAACAAAAAGATGAACAGCCTAACTTTTAAAAACGGGCAAAGCAGTCCAACAGGCATCTCACAGAGAACATATGTGAGCGGCACGGGGACAGGAAGACGTTCCCAACATCGGCAGCCACCAGGCAAACTCGGCTTAAAGCTGTGATGAATGCCGTCCACGTCCATTAGCACGGCTACCGTAAAATGCCGTGAACGTTGGCACGTATGCGGAGCAGCTGGGATGCTGGCTGGAGGAATCGGATCCTTGTGGATGGAGAAGCGTTCAGCAGTCCCTGTAGTGACAAACGTGCACCTCCCCTTGCCCCTGCAATCCCACTCTTTGCTATCAACCCAGAGGAAGCGGAAGCAAATGCCGCAGAGGTTGTACCAGAATGTTCGTTGTGCTCTTGGGCTGTACCTGCTCATCGCAGTATCTCTCACGATACCGGTAGCCTCACAACATGCACGGCTCTCAGACAACGTCACGCCGAGGGAAAGAAACCAGACACGCACACAACAAGCACCTGGAAGTATTGTGTGATCCCATTTATCTGACTTTCTGGAACAGGCAACACTGATCCCTGCAGATACAAGTCAGGTGTGGTCGGGGTGAGGGTGAGGGCTGTCTCCATCCCGCTGCCCACGCTTGTGCCATAGGCGTGCAGAGTTCTCACACGAGCCCTGAGGGGCTGGCCTGTTACTGCGCCTGGCTGACACCTGGATGCTTTTAAAGAAACTGTTTAAAAACCCTCCTGAAGAATTTTATTCCAAGCTCTTACCGCTGATCTGCCTGGAACTCAATTCTCACACAAACCCAGAAGGCTTCCTACCTTTAGGGGTGCAGCCTCCCTCGCTCTAACCGTTGCAAGCGCGTACCCGCTGTCACACACACACACACACACACACACACCCCACACCTAAGGGGCGACCCCCCAGCGCGGCCCCTGCTGGGAGCCTGCTGGACCACCCGGCCCTCGCTCCGCCCCTCGCTCCGCCCCCTGGCCGCCCAGCCCGCACGACCGCTCGCCCGCCTTCCTCCTGCCGTCTCTGACTGCACTGGAGTCATCTCCGGCTCTCAGCCTCAGCACGCCCTAAATCATAGCTGGTGTGCGCGCGCACTCAGCGAAACACGGATGCTTTCGAAACCACTTTCCCCTCGAAGGGCCGCCTCCTTCCTGGTTAACTCCGGGCTCAGCCGGTTCATCAATAATGCAGCTCCCACTCTTGTCTCCATTACCACGCGCACGTGTGCGGAAGGCGGAAGGCTCGGCCGGGCCTCCTGGCAGCTGCTCCCCTGTTTCTCACGAGGCCCAGCCCCGCCCTGGCAGTGCAGGCTTTGACATGGGGTCCAATCGCTTTGCTGAAAGTGGGTCAGTTCCCCCACGCCTCTCTCGTGCTCTTGCTCTGCAGCCTGTGGGTCCCCCTGGGAGGTCCTAGTGTGCTCCGGTTCCCCCTTGGCCCAGGGAACGGCCCCAGCCCCAGGGGACAAATGCATCCTGCCTCGGAGTCAGGATCGCAGTGGTCCTGAGCCCCTGTGTGTTGGCTGCAGGAATTCCCAGGCCCGTCTTTCTGGATAATTTGCCAGCCCAGTCCTGGTCAGCTCTGAGGGTGGCTGCCACATTGGCTCACCTGCAAGGCCAGGAAGCTGCACTCTGCCTCCTTCCTAGCCTTTGCAGGTGGCCTTGGTGGGGTTGGGCCTGCCTGGGGCTGGGGCCCAGGGTTTCCTGCACCACCTGTATCGTGGCTGTGGGTCCCATCTGGGTGGCAAGGAACAGCACTGGTTCTTCGTGGACCCTGCTCTCGGGCCCTCCGTGGCTGCTCACTGGGGCCTCCTGGGCAGTCTGTGTCCTGGGAATTCCCAACTGCACAGCTCCTGAGACCTCAGGGGGGTGACCCACCCCGGCTGGGGCCATCTGCTGACAGCAGCAGGACACACCGCGGGCCGCTGGCCGTGGCTCCTGAGCAGGCGGTGGGGGCCGCGAGGCCATGTCGGTGTCCTGGCTCAGCAGGAAGCTGGAGCCGGGAGCCAGAGCTGGCAGTGGAATCCAGGCACTGACATGGGACACACACAACGTGAGCAGCATCCTAACCCTGGGCCAAACCCGCCTGCTCACTGTCCCTCTGGAACAAGATTTCAGAGCTGACCCTGGACGGCCACTTCCTCTCTGTGTCTGCCTTTCCCTAGACTGGTGGGGGTCTCTAAGCTTACGTCACAGGGGCTCCTTGGGATTGGCTGATGGGGGCCCCGGGGCCCGAGGGATGCCGGGAGCTCACATGCTCGCCTCTGTTCCGACGGCACCCGGCTCTGGATCTCACTGCGTTGTGGGCTGGCTTCTCTCCCTGGAGCCCTCGTGTCCCTCTGCTGGTCTCATGAGGCTCCGCACACCTCGCGGCTGTCCTGGAGGTCAGAAGTCTGAACTGGGCATCCCCGAGCTGAGACCGAGGTGACAGCGGGGCCGTAGGGACGCTCAGTGACCTTGGCTTTTCCAGCTTCCGGAAGCTGCCCTCACTCCTAGGCTGTGGCCCCTTCCCAGCACTGATAGCACTTGGAATTCTGTCGCCGCCAGCACGCTTCCTTCCCCGGCTCTGGCTCTCCCACCTCCGCGCACAGGGGCCCTGTGGCTGCATGAGCACCACTGTGCGATGTCCTTTCTGTGGGGAGCAATCCGGACTAGACTGAGTTACTGGAATTAAGACTTATTCTATGCATCTGCTCTCCCACAATATGGCGCTGGGAGAGGAGAAAACAGCTTCTACGCAGCTGCCTCCAGTTCAACCAAGGAACTGTAGGACCTGCTCCTGATTGGAGGAGAGCGGCGTGCTTGGCGTATGGGCAGCCGAGTTAGGATTGGCGGAGGAGGACTATAAAGGAGGAGAGAGACGGCATGCACGAGGAACATCTAAGGGGAACATCTATCTGAAGGAACACCCGTGCAGCCCCCAAGAGAGCCGGCCGGCGGTGTGCCGCTCCCCTGCGGAAGTGGGGAATGTGGCAGGGGGAACTGCCCTTCCACAGAGGTGGAAGGGACAGTAGCCAACCCGGGAAGAACCAGCAGCAAACCCGGGGAGGGCTGAACAGACGAAAGAACAGCGCAGGGTCATGTGTCGTTCCTCCACGAAGAGGGGGAGCGACACTTTCTATCCAGAGGTCCCTAATCCCATCTGCAGTGTCCCTTTGCCACGCGAGGGGCGGGCACAGGTTCCCGGGATCAGCAGCTGGGCATCTCAGGGATCGTTATCCTGCCCAGCAGGTATAGCTCTGTGAAGCCAGCTGTGCACCTGCGAGGTGTTCTCTTGTAGGGAATGTGGTCTTGCTAATCCGTGGTTTTAAGATTTTTATCTTTGGGATTTTCAGCAGTTTGGCCATAACATGCCTAAGCATAGTTTTCTTTTTATCTCTCCTGCTTGGGATTTGTTGAATTTTTTTAATGAGTGGATTGATTTGGAAAACTCTTAGCCACTATCTCTTCAACTATTGCTTCCAGGCCTCTGAGTATGTTAGACACTTGTGAGTTCCCCACGGGTCTTCCACACTCTGTCTTGTTCTTTTCATTTCTTTTTCTTTTCTAGGGAGAGAGAGAGCGAGAGCGAGAGCAAGAGAGAGGGAGGAAGGGAGAGTGCTCCCATCCACTGGCTCATTTTGCAAATGCCTGCAGCATCCAGGCTGGCCAAGCCAAAGCCAGGAGCCAGGAGCTCCATCCAGGTCTCCCACGTGGGTAACAGGGACTACGTGAGCCGTCACCTGCTCTCTCCCAGGGCGTGCACTGTCAGGAAACTGGAGTGGGGGATGGAGCCAGGGACCCAGACGTAAGCTCTCCCGTTCGGGGCACCGTTGTCGCAGGCAGTGCCTTTACTGCTACACAATGGTCTGCCCCCGTCATGTCTTTCTGTCTCCCCCTCTCCCTGTGCTTCAGTCTGAAACGTTCCTATTGGCTTTCTCTGAAGGGAGGAGAGAACCTCCACTTTGACTAAGACCTTGTCTAAACAAGATAAGAATCGGAGAACTCAGAGGGCTTCCATAGCCTTGGAAACTCATGACTGGAGCATAGGGAGATTACTGATGCCCTAGACAGGAGTGTCAATTGGTAAAGTCAACAACAGGAGTCACTGTGCACTTACTCCTCATGTAGGATCTCTGTCCTTAATGTGCTGTACATTGAGATTTAAAGCTATAACGAGTACTCAAACAATATATTTCATTTTGTGTTTCTATGGGGGTGCAAACTGTTGAAATCTTTACTTAATGCATACTAAACTGATCTTCTGTAAAAAAAAAAAAAAAAGAAATTATCAATTCCCAACTTGACTCTCACTGGGATTAAACATGACAATAGGTCTGATCTGATTTCATCATCATTTAAAAAAAATCATCTATTATTTTTCACTTTATGTTTCTGTATGGGAGCAAACTGTTGAAATCCTTACTTAATGTATACTAAGCTGATCTTCTGTATATTAAGATAATCGAAAATGAATCTTGATGTGAATGGAAGGGGAGAGGGAGTGGGAAAGGGGAGGGTTGTGGGTGGGAGGGACGGTATGGGGGGAAGCCATTGTAATCCATAAGTCGTACTTTGGAAATTTATATTCATTAAATAAAAGTTAAAAAAAAAAGAAAACTGTTTTTTTTTTTTTTTTTGACAGGCAGAGTGGACAGTGAGAGAGAGAGAGACAGAGAGAAAGGTCTTCCTTTGCCGTTGGTTCACCCTCCAATGGCTGCTGCGGCCGGCACATCGCGCTGATCCAAAGCCAGGAGCCAGGAGTTTTTCCTGGTCTCCCATGGGGTCCAGGGCCCAAGGACTTGGGCCATCCTCCACTGCACTCCCTGGCCACAGCAGAGAGCTGGCCTGGAAGAGGGGCAACCGGGACAGAATCCGGCGCCCCGACCGGGACTAGAACCTGCTGTGCTGGCGCCACAAGGCGGAGGATTAGCCTAGTGAGCCGCGGTGCCGGCCAAAAACTGTTCTTTTGATATGTTCAGCTGCTTTTTTTTTTTTTTAAGATTTATTTTATTCATTTGAAATGCAGAGAGAGAGAGAGAGAGAGAGAGAGGGAGAGAGAGAAAGTCCTCCATCTGCTGGTTCACTCCCCAAATGGCAGCAATGGCCAGAGCTGAGCCAGGCCAAACCCAGGAGCAGGAGCTTCCTCCGGGTCATGGTCAATCCTCCATTGTTTTCCCACATTATCAGGGAGCTGGATTGGAAATAGAGCAGCCGGGACTCGAACTGGCACCCACATGGATGCCAACATTGCAGGCGGTGGCTTAACCTGTTGTGCCACGATGCTGGCCCCTCAGCTGCTGTTCAAGTTCGTGCAAGAGTCCTTCACTTAACATATGGTTCTTTAATTCTATGGATTCCAATTTTCTGTTAAATTCTCTTTTTATTTGTGTTCGTCATCTTTTCCTCTATTTTAACAAATCTTTCATTATTGCTTTAAAAATCCCCCTTTTTTAAAAAAAGATTTATTTATTTTCCCTGACAGTCAGAGTTACACACAGAGAGAAGGAGAGGCAGAGAGAAAGAGAGAGAGGTCTTCCATCGACTGGTTCACTCCCCAATTGGCCGCAACAGCCGGAGCTGCACTGATCCAAAGCCAGGAGCCAGGAGCTTCTTCCAGGTCTCCCATGTGGGTGCAGGGGACCAAGCACTTGGGTCATCTTCTACTGCTTTCCCAGGCCATAGCAGAGAGCTGGATCGAAAGAGGAGCAGCCGGATCTCTAACCAGTGCCCATATGGGATGCCGGCACTGCAGGTGGTGTCTTTACCTGCTATGCCACAGCACCGGCACCTAAAAATCCCTTTTTAAAAGATTTGCTTATTTAGTTGAAAGGCACATCTGCAGAGAGAGGAAGAGAGAGACCAAGAGAATCTTCTATCTGCAGGTTCATTCCCCAAATGGCCACAGTGGCTGGGGCTGGCCAGACCAAAACCAGAAGCCAGGAGCTTCCAGGTCTCCCACATGGGTGCACTTGGGCCATCTTCTGCTGCTGTCTCAGGCACATTAACAGGGAGCTGGATTGGAAGTGGAGCAGCCAGGACTCGACCGGTGCCCACATGGGATGCCAGCACTGCAGGCGGCGGCTTAACCTTCTATACCACAGTGCCAGTCCCAATTTTAAAAATCCGTAAGTGCTGACTGTGCATTCCTTGACCACTTCTATAGTCTGCTTTAGAAAAGTATTTTGGTCACATCCCTTGCCTCCTCACATGTCTCAAGAGATTGTCTAAACGTGTGCTGGACATCGTGTGGGCAGCCAGAGGCTGGGACAGCAGGTTCACGCTTCCCTCTGCCCAGCCAGCGGGGCAAGGGCTGAGCTGGGTTGGGGGTGAGGCAGCAGGGTGGAGAGACGCCTGCTTGCTCCTGTTTCCAAGGTGTGTTACTGGGTGTTACTTCCTTGGCAGCTCTCCCGCTCCTCAGCCCTGCGACGGGGTGTTGTTTCTCCACATTTTTGTCTCTCTATACTTCGTTGCATCCACAGCTCCCCAAGGTCTTTACAAATATGATTTCCAAATTTATTTGTGTTTATTCTACTTGGTGCAGCACGAGCACTTCCGGCTGTTATCTCCCACTCCTTGGAAGGCAAAGTCCCTCGCTGTATGGTTCAAACCAGCAGAGGTGTAACAAGGGAGACACCCAGGAAGTAGGTGGGAAACAGGTGGTGGATTTTCCGGAGGCGTGGAGACCTCTATTGGAGGGTTTTCCAGAGGACCCAACAGACAGCACCCTCTTCCCTACCCAGGTTCTGAAGCAGGTGAGAGAGAGGTAGGAAGACGAGAACCCGAAGCATCCTCGTGTTGGCCAACAGTGTCTTAGTGCAGCTGGGCCAACAAAGAGCCATGACCAGGTGTCTTCTAAACAGCTCTGTTCAGCACAGTTCTGGAGGCCCAAGGCTGGGCTCCGGTGAGGGCCCTCTCCCGGCCGCAGTCCATCCTCACGTGGTGGAAAGAGCTCTCTCGGGTCCCTTTTACCAGGCCACCAATCCCGCCTGCCTTCCCTTCCCTTGGCCCCAGCCCCTCCCCATCCTATCCCAACCCCCTCCCCGCCATCCTCCAGGGCTGGACAGGGAGGGCGAATCCTGCAGGAGTTCCTGGGACAGTGGGGCCTGGGGCAGTGGCTCAGTCCATTGACTGCAACCCTGCTTGCCACATTGGGCTCCTTGACCGAGTTTCCAGCTCCTGGTTTTGGCCTGGCCCAGTCCTGGCCATTGCAGGCATTTGAAGGATGAACCAAGAAATGTGAGCTCGCTCTCTCGCTCTCTCGCTCTCTCTCTCTCGTAAGCAAAAAAAATAAATAATTTTTTAAAGACTTGTAACTTAAAACTCACCATTTTAACCAGTTTTAAGTTATAATTGAGGGAGATTAAGGACGCCCCCATTTGTTGTGCAAGCATCCCTGGGGCTTTCTCCCTGATGTGAATCTCTGCCCCCTTAAAGGGCAGCTCCCCCTTCCCTACCCCAGTCACCCCCCACCCCCACCCCCCGCTGGCCTGGCAGCTGTCATTCCTTTCCACTCCTGTTTCCACGAACCTGACTGCTCCGGGGCCCTGAGTTTGACATTTGGGTTACAGAATGGAAGGCTGCAGGCTGTAACTTGTGGGCAATTTCCTGCCACACAGGAATGCAAAGTAGCCCATTCCCTGGGCTGGAGGAAGAGGGTGAAGCGAGAGAGAGTGAAAGGCATGAGGCTTGAGCAGGTGACCTCTGCTTGAGCCCCCCATCCCGGCTCCCCCTGCATACACAGTGGGGAGGGGGTTGGCACCTGGTGTGGAAGTCCCTGCCTCGCAGCCCACCAGCAAAGAGGCCTGGGTGCCAACCAGAGCTCCCAGCCCCTTGACCCCCGGGCCCCCTGGGAAGTCTGGGTTCACCTGTAAGGGACCAGGCTGTCGCTTGGCTGTGACCGTGTCCATCTGGATGGACAAGGTCAAGGTCTTTCCCATTACTGAGTAGAAACCAGACTCCAACAAACAGAGCTCAATGCAAAGAATTAAGGGAAGCTGGCTTCCTTGCACCTGCGTCTCAACTGTGCATTTTATACCTGCTGCAAATGCCCTGGCCGCGAGTTTCCTTCGTGTCCCCCGGGGGGTTCAAGGCCAGCGTCCCTTGGCTTTGTGAGCTGTTTGGCTCCGAGCTGGGCGGGGCCGGCAGGCAGGGGCAGCGGCTCTGCGGAGAAAGCTGTTTCAGATTTCTCCCCGGGCAGGGTGCCACACGCACATGCTGCAATCCCTGCCGGCAGCCCTGCCCAGCGCCCTGGCAGGCCACCGGCCTGCAGACCGCTCGGGCTGCTTGCAAAATGCACATGCCTCCTGTGCCCTCACCTCGCTCCTGCTCCAGGAAAAATATTTGGACAGAGCGCGTCCCTCCTGTCACGAAACACACACAGAGGGCAGAGGACGAAGGCGGGGTCCTGGGTGCCCAGGTGACCTCGGAGCAGTTCATGGGCGCGGCCAGCCCTTGGGGACGTGGGCTGCGTGCCTGCTGCCCGGCTGGGAGACTGGCTCGCCCAGCGTGGCCCGGGGGGCTGGCGGGAGCCAGGGGTTTGAAGGCTCAAGGTCTCTGCAGGATTCAGGTGTGCTTCTCCCGGGCTCCCGGAAGGCGGGGCCAGGCTTGGTTGGACAGCCCCCACCTCACGGAGGGTCTCCCCGCTCCCCTGCGGCCCTCACTGCTCCCGTGGAGGGCGGAGGCTTACGTGGGCCAGGCCTGGGCAGGGCTGAATTCACAGTGGCACGGTAGAGCTCAGCCGGGCTGCATCCCCTCCCTCCTGGCCTCCCATGGGGACAAAGTGGCCTCTGCCTGCCCCAGTACTTCCTCTCAGGCAGCTCCCCAGCCCCCTCTTCCCTCTGTCCATCTCTTGTCTTGTCAGAGTGGTCCACAGAGAGCCCATGGAAACACGCACCACGGAAAAAACCATGCATGGGTTTCAAAGCTGCGCCAAACTAAACCTGTCTTTTCATTCCACGGCTGCCAAGTTTTTGGAATAGCCACGTATTGTCTTTACTGGGTCTTCTACCACCCTGGGCCCCAGCCTCTGCTTCCATCCAGGACACGGGATGCTCGGGAAAGGAGACCCTGGACATGGCCTTGGGGTGCTGGGGTCTAACGCACCCCTGCTCACCCTGTGAGGCTGCAGAGAGACCCGGGGGGGCATCCAGAAACCCCACTGAGCTGGACTGCGGCAACTGAGGACCGTTTTCTAAAGGGAATGGAGAGACAACAGGTGGCTCAGATACGGGCGGCGCTCGGTCTCCCTAGTGGGGGGAGCTTGCTCTCCCCCCCCAAACATCCCTTTCTTTCCATGGCCCTAGCGTCCATCCAGGTGCCTGCTCGGTGTGCCACCAACTGCCCTCTGCTCCCACCGAGGACCTCAGGGCCAGCTTGGGGGCGGGGGTCCTCCAGGAAGAGCCCAGAGCACAGGTCTTTGGGGTGAGGGTGGTCGGGCAGGTGTCGCGGTGAGGTCAGGGGTCAGTGAGTGCTCAGCGTGGGCACTGCTGCTCTCCCCATGTGAACTGAGGTGCAGGAGGGGCCGACTTGCCCTTAGCCTTCCTTTGTTTGGCTCTGTTCCCCCTCTTTTTTCCTGATCTGCACCCCATCAAGGTGTGCAAACGTGAGCTAAGCCCAGGTCCCCTCTTTCCAGGCCCTCCAGCCAGCAGCTCCGGCTGTCGCAGCGATCTGGGGAGTGAACCAGTGGATGAAAGGCCTCTCTCTCCCTCTCTCTCTCTCTGCCTCCCTCTCTCTCTCTCCCTCTCTCTCTCTGTGCCTCTCTCTAACTCTGCCTTTCAAATAAATAAAATAAATCTTTAAAAAAATAGATAAAAATAAACATTTCATCCAGTAACTCAAACATTTTCAAAACCTTTGTAGATGAACATAAAAGTAATAGCAAAACACAGTGTCTCTGGACCACAGCCAGCTCACATCGCCTCTGGCTCCGGCCAAGGAAGGCAGATGGGTTTAGTCTCCAGTAGACTCCAACCCGTTGGTAGAGGCTACCAGAGGGCAACGTTGATAAGGGTCATGCGTGTGAGTGCAGCCTCAATGGGAAAGTCCTGTGATCCATTAGTAATGTCTGCCGCAGGCGCACAGCACAGCCCGTGTGATCAGTAAGTCTGCCACAGGCGCACAGCACGGGCCGTGTGATTAGTAATGTCTGCAGCAGGCGCACAGCGTGGCCCGTGTGATCAGTAATGTCTGCAGCGGGCACACAGCGTGGCCCGTGTGATCAGTAATGTCTGCCACAGGCGCACAGCGTGGCCCGTGTGATCAGTAATGTCTGCAGGAGCACACAGCACAGCCCGTGTGATTAGTAATGTCTGCAGGGGCACACAGCACAGCCTGTGCTCGGAGCGAGCTCGCCTTCAGTCCTGTCTTCCAGACCCTACGGTTCTGACCTCTTCAGTCAGGGCCGGTGCTCACCACACTGCAGATCTGAGAGCTCACGCTGGGAACTCACGCTCCGAGCAGGCACGCAGCTCCACACCCACCCGGAGCAGGAATCCCTGCCCTCTTCCCTGTGGCCACCAGCAAGCTCGCCTCTCCCGCCATCTTGTGGTCTCGCTGAGGCGTCCGTGGTCTTGCACGACGCATGGAGCACGTTAACGTCACTCGGAAAGCCCTGCGTCTCCTCACACATCTGCCTAAGTCTTACTTTCCCAACAGAGTCTCCGCTGAGAGAAGTCCTCTCACCAGACGCGGACAGAAAGTGGGGACTTCTCTGATGCCAGAGGCTAGTGTGACAGACGTGTGACATGGATGTGTGACATGGACGTGTGACAGACGTGAGATATGGATGTGTGGCAGACGTGTGACACTGACACGTGACATGGATACTTGGCGCATCAATGTGACATCAATGTGATGCTGACGTGTGACAGACATGTGATACTGAAGTGTGACATCGACATGTGACATGGATGCATGACAGAGATTGTGACATTGATGTGACACTGATGTGACAGACATGTGGCACCGAAGTGTGTGACATACATGTGATACAGGCATGTGAGGCACACATGTGACAGGCATGTGACAGTGACATGTGACACAGCTGTGTGACACACATGTGAGAGGCGTTTGAAGCACACATGTGACAGGCATGTGACACTGAAGTGTAGCACAGACGTGTGACCCCGACGAGACCCAGATGGCCTCTCAGACTGGCTCTTCCTGTGCTGCTCCCCCACTGTCCCTCTTGGTGAACTGGTTTTCTCGGCCTGATGAGGAGGGAGCAGAGCCGATCAGGAGCCAGGGACGCCTCGCGACCCCAGGTAGCCCCTGCAGGTGGAACTCCCGGAAGCCCCAGCCCCCTGCGGTGGCCTCTGGTCTCCTTGTGTGGAGTCAGCACCAGCCCTGGGGGAGCACCCCCCCCCCGCCAGGCCCAGGCCCCCGCTTGTCCTGGGAAGACGCCTGAGCTGCCGAAGCTCCTCTCCCGGCTGTTCTGCAGGGTGGGGCGGCACAGGCCCTCGTCCTCAAGGGGGATCACACCAGGGACGAGTGCGGGACCCGGGGTGAGGGGTCGCCTCAGAACACGAACACCAGGGGCTGCGTTCCTTGCCGCCGGCGTCTCTGGATCGGCACTACACCCGCGGCAGGGGGTATTCCTGTGAACCCAGGCTTCTTGCTGTGCAAGGGGCGGCTTTTGCTGAATTTCAAAGAGAAACGGAAGCATTGCAAACACACGGGGGCATCAAGTGTGTTCCCCAGGCAGCAGAAGAGGGCAAACGCACAGCCTGCAGTGTAGACCGGGGCTGGAGCAGTCTCCGTCAGTCATCCGGCCAGGATGGCTCCGCCTCGGGCAGGGACAGAAACCCAGCGCTGGGCTCCCAGCAGGACCTAGCTCCTGTACTCCTGGGGGCTGCCACCCCAGGGTCACGGGTCGGGTGGGGGGCTTGGCCTCCTAGACACTGATGTGAGCGGGAGACCAGCAGAAGTCAGGGTGGATGGGTAACATGGAACACGGAGCGTCTCAGAGGGGCCCACGCGGGCTGACGCCTGTTACTGCCAGGTAGGACAGGCGCTGTCGTGGTTGCTAAGGACCAAGCCACAGCACTTACTAGGGTGATCCCTGAACGTCTGCTTCTCTTTCATGGTTGTCCGACCCATCACAGCCAGGACGAACTCCTAAGAGGCTCCCTCCCACGTCACCACTCAGGGATCCAACCTGCTCCACTTCATTTTCTTTTTTTTAACAGTTTTGGAAAATAATTTATATTTATTTTATATATTTAAAGTTAGAGAGAGAGAGAGAGAGAGAGAGAGAGGAGGGCTGTCTCCCTCATCCACTGGCTCATTCCTTAAATACTCACAACAGCCAGGTCTGGGCCAGGCCAAAACGGGAGCCTGGAACTGTGTCCAGGTCTCCAGCAGGAACCCAAGTATTGGCGCTATTGCGTGCACCTCCCATGATGCACATCAACAGGAAGTGGGAAATGGGAGCTGAGCCGGGGCTTGAACTCAGGTTCTCTGATACAGGATCCCAAGAGGCAGCCCAACCACGGCACCAAATGACTCCCCCTTGTCGCTCCCCGTCTTCGTGGAGGAACGACACAGGACCCTGTGTTGTTCTTTTGTCTGCTCGGCCCTCCCCGGGTTTGCTGCTGGTTCTTCCCGGGTTGGCTACCGACCCTTCCACCTCCGTGGAAGGGCAGTCCCCCCTGCCACATTCCCCACTTCCGAGAGGGAGCGGAACACCGCCGGCCGGCTCTCTCGGGGGCTGCACAGGTGTTCCTTCAGATAGATGTTCCCCTTAGATGTTCCTGGTGCATGGTGTCTCTCTCCTCCTTTATAGTCCTCTTCCACCAATCCCAACTCTGCTACCCACACGCCGAGTACGCTGCTCTCCTCCAATCAGGAGCAGCTCCTGCAGCTTGTCAAGTTGGTGAGAGGCAGCTGGGTAGAAGCTGTTTACTCCTCTCCCAGTGCCATATTGTGGGAGAGCAGATGCATAGAATAAGTCTTAATTCCAGTAACAGTCTAGTCCGAGTTGCTCCCCACACCCCCTCCAGCTGAGTGTTGACTTATTGGGGGACCAAGAACTGAAGGACACACAGATCACCTCGCTGCCTTACTAGGGGAGGTGACAAACATTTTCTCCCCTACAGCCTCTGGGCCAAAACGAATCAAATGACCCCGCCCTAGCTACAGGAGAGGCTGGATACGCAGGCTTCCCGGTGCCCAGGAGGAGGAAATGCCATTGGGCGTGGGAGAGCCAATGTCTCGGTCCCTTTTCTGCTGCCATAACAGAATCCCGGCACTGGGTGGTTTATAAAGCAAAGAAGCTGATCTCACAGATCTGGAGGCCTCCAAGTCCAGGAGCAAGGTGCAGGTATCCGGCCAGGGCCTTCTCGCTGCATTGTAATTTAGCACAGGGCACCGCACAATGGGGAAGCGCGCACACAGGACACGGGAGAGTGAGCGTGCAAACCTGTAACAGCCCCATAGTCACTGACCCACTCCCGCAGCACCACAGTAACCCACTTATCATCCTAATCACCCCTTAAAGGTCCACTTCCCAGTTCCATCCCAGAGCAACCATAGCAACCGATGTTGTCTTTGTCACCATCATGAACCAGGCATGTCCATGACCCTGACCCATCGCGTCCCTAGTGGCACTGTGGGGTCATCCCCAGGAGAAACCCTAAATCTCCAAGAACTTTAACCTAAACTGAGAAATCATGGAGTTTTCACAAAAATGACTCCTTTAGTCATCAGGGAGAAATGGGAACTAAAGATAGGAAACAGGATCAGTTAGAAAAGCCAGCGAAATGGGATCTTTGCACGCGTGTGAACAGAGGCCATGGCGTCTGCACCTGCTACGTCATTGTGAAAGCTGCGGGTTGCTGGTCACGGTGGGACGGCATAGAGACTGAATGTATTGGCCTTCAGGTTCAAGTGTGAGTCCTGTGCCGCTCGGAAACGCTGCGTCATGCCGGACACAACACACGCCCGCAGTAAAAGTTAGCAGCTGGGAACACGCACAGTGCAAGTGCAGAGCCGGGCGCTGACTGCTCCTCTGCTGTTCCCTCCCCCCCCCCCCCAGTCCCTTGTTCCCGTTTCCTCTGCTGAAAGGTTCCATGATGAGAAGCACGAGAAGGAGGAGGAAGGGAGAGAGGAAGAGGAGGAGGAGAAATGCCTTTAAAAAAAAAGATTTATTTATTTATTTTAAAGAGTTTCAGAGAGAGAGAAGGCGAGGCAGACTGAGAGAGAGAGAGAGAGAGAGAGAGAGAGAGAGAGAGAGAGAAGTCTTCCACCTGCTGGTTCACTCCCCCAGTTGGCTGCAACAGCCAGAGCTGGGTCGACCTGAAGCCAGGAACCAAGAGCTACTTCCGGGTCTCCCACACATGTGCAGGATCCCAATTTGCTTTCTCTGCCTTTAAAAAAGGGAATAAAAATAGCACCCAACAACCACCACCGCCAAAAGTCCTCAGACTCTTAGAAGCCCTTCCCATCGCGAGGTGGGCTCCTGGCCCCCTCCCCTGGAGTCTGGGTTGACCTCGGGGACTTGCTTGTAACCAAACAGAAGTCCAGCTCTGAGGCTACTCAGAAAAAAGCCGTGTGGCTTGCACCTGGTTCTCTTGGGACATTCACCTTCGGAGCCTGGAGCTGTGGTTGTGCTTGGATGGTGTCGCTGCCCGGAATTCCCGCGTGGGAGAGTCAACGCTCAGCATCTCAGACTGACGAGACTCAGAAACGGGTCTTCACGAAGCTAGCCAAGTCAAAACACCCCCTCCAGTATAAGACGGGTGTCCTCGTTAAAAGGGGAGGTGTGCCCCCTGATAAGACTCAGGGGAAAACGGCCGCCTGCCAACCCAAGCCCCTCCCATCACAGCCTGGGATGGAGCCAGCCCCACAGCCTCCCCGGTCTGAGATTTCTTCCTCCAGAACCATGAGACGGTACACTTCTGCTGCACCGAGCCAGCCAGCTTGAGGCACAGCCCTGGCAGATGAATACGGGTGTTGGGTAAGAAGCCTCACCCCCCGGGGCCCCCACACCCTGAGGCTGCCCAGCCCCCCGGGGAGGCCACGGACGTGCATTCTGGTGGCAGCACCAGCTGAGGGCCCCGTTGACAGCGAATGTCCACCCCCACTCCTCCGGATGTGGGCGAAGACGCCACCCCGTGATTCCAGCCCCTGATCTTGTGCGTTCTAAGGCCTTGACGCCGTGCAGCGAGCAGCTCCTACGGCAGCCGCCTGCATTGCCGACTCACACAAGCTCTGCGTGCCACCACGTGCGGGGCTTTCTGTAGCTGCTGTAACAGGAGCTGCCCCACAGCCGGCCAAGGCCAGGGCCAGGTTCTGAGCTGAGGCCCCGGGCTCTGGGGCTGCAGGCTTTGCTTGGTGGCCCGATGCCAGCTCAGCAGTCTTGCTGGCGCTGAGGGAGCAGGGCTGGCCCACGGGGGCTGGACCCCGCTTAACCCACGAGGACCTCCTGGTCTTGGAAGAAGGCAACATGCTCAGAGGACGGGCTGGCTCCCAAAGGCAGCCATCAGGTCTGGCTGCTTCCAGGGCCAAGCACTCGCTGAGGGCTAGTGACTGTGGGGACTGCTTGAACCTGTTCCCTGGGTCATTTTGCTGAGCGCTTTGTATCGCGTTTCAGCGGTTCGGAGGCAGGTGTCCGGCAGCTTGGGTTTAAATTCTGGGTGGCCCTGGGAAGCTCCCTCAGCTCCCCAAGACGAGTTCTTCCTCTGCAAGGTTTGAATATAACAGCGGCCACTCGGAGGGCGTCAGTGACGACACCTTCGTGAGCAGCACTGGCCAGGCGCCTCCCCAGCAGGAGCTTCAAAAAGTTCACGGAAAAATGGAGTGAAAAGTCAGTTTATTTTTGTGCAATGCATTTTTAAATGCACACGTGGTTTTGTCTTTTTAAAGATTTATTTTAATTATTTGAAAGGCAGAGTTACGGGGGAGCAGGCGAGAGAGAGAGAGAGAGAGAGAGAGAGAGAGAGAGAGGTCTTCCATCTCCTGATTCATTCCCCTAATGGCTGCAATGGCTGCAATGGCTGCAATGGCTGCAATGGCTGGGGCTGGGCCAGGCCAGAGCCAGGAGCCAGGAGCTTCTTCCGGGTCTCCCACGTGGGTGCAGGGTCCTAAGCACTCGCGCCATCTTCTACTGCTTTCCGAGGCACATTAGCAGAGAGCTGGATTGGAAGTGGAGCAGCTGGGACTTGAACTGGTGCCCACATGGGATGCTGGTGTTGCCGATGACGGTTTTACCCGCTATACCACAGCACTGGCCCCTAAAGCATAGCTTTTTCATAAAATACATTTTCCACGATCTTTTTGAAGACCCCTCATAAGCGTGGATTTCAAAATGTTTTGCATGGGAATAAACGCTTTTAATTTGTTTTCCCAGGAACTGTCGTCGTGCAGTTGTTTCAGCTGCTCTCGCTGTTCCTCCGGGTCACAGCTGACTCTGGCCCTGCTGCTCTCTGCACTGCCGGGTGCCTGCCTGCAGGGGTGACAAGCAGGGGCCTGCTCGTGGTGCAGCAGGTGGGACCGCTGCTTGCAACGTCGGCGTCCCGTGTCGGTTTGAGCCCTGGCTGCTCTGTTTCTCACCCAGCTTCCTGCTGCTGTGCCTGGGAAGGCAGCGGGAGATGGTCCCAGTGCTGGGTCCATGTCACCCAGTGGGAGACCTGGCTCCTGGCTTCTGTATGGACACTGGGGGAGTGAACCAGCAGATGGAGGACCTCTCTCTCTCTCTCGCTCTCGCTCTCGCTCTCTCTCTCCCTCTGTCTTTTCTCTTTCTCTACCACTTTTCCTTTCAAGTAAATAAATCAATAAATCTTTCAAGAAAAAGGAGAAAAGTGGCCTAAAATAAATCCAAAGGTGTTGAAGTCTAAAGTTAGTTTAAAAAAATTTTTTTTTTTTTACCAAAAGCAGATTCCAGACAAAATGAAGGCGGCATGGTTATTACTGGATGTGTTGCTCCCAAGAGCCTTGATGCTGCGGTGGGCAGCAATTCCGTCTCTGGTGGAAGTCACCACAGGGCTGGCCGGCTCTGTGTCCTTGCCCATTCTGGGGTGCCCATGCCTGCCCACCTGCATCAGGGGCCCACGGGAGAGGAGGGAGGACCACAGGGCCCCTGGCTGCTGCAGGAAACGCTGCCTGCTGTCCCCCCGGCTCCCAGGAGAAGGCAGAGGGGGTGACTCCAAGGAAGCCATCTCCTCCCCCCGCCTGCACCCCCAGCCCGCAGGGACACAGACACGGACTCTTTCCAGCCGGAGCAGGGCGCTTTGCCGATGGGGATCCTGAGAGCCGACTGCGGGGTGCTCACGCAGCAGCTGCCCCAGGTGGCACCTGGCAGGCCGCCGCCTGGGGCTCCACCCAGCTCCGTGCGGGGCAGGGCTCGTCCAAACGTTTGGCTCGGCCCTGCCGTCTGATTCATCATGCGCAGGCACCTCTGTAATTTCATCGGCGGCGTGACTCAGAGGAGCGTGGAGGCCCGAGCACGCAGTGTGCCCCCGGCCCCGCGCGGAAGCCGGGCCCCCAGCTGCGGGGCGGCCTCGGGGGGCCTGCTGACAGACGCGGGCGCTCTGCAGCCAACCAGCCTCAGATTAAATCTCTTTTGTCTGAGATGATTAATGGAGCCCCAAACGCGCCTCGGCAAAGGGTGTGAAGTGCACTTTGTACCTTTTCCAAGTTTTTTTTCTGTTCTTTTTTAATGCTAAATCCATTTGCATCTCATAAATTATATTGGCTCCCAGATGAAGAGCTGCTGACAGCGGCAGGCCGGGTGTGGGCTCCACGGAAAGGTTTCTGCTGCCATCCCTGGGGCTCGCTCCAGGACCCCAGGAGGAGGCCTGCTTGTCTTCCGGGGGGGGGGGCAGGGAGTGACCCAGATTCCACATCTGACGGACAGGTAGAGCCGGCTCCCCATCTTCAAAAGGCTGCCCTTGAACGAGGATCCAGGGTATAGAGCCGCCAGGAGGAGGAGGCTCCCTCCTGCATGGCCCTGCTCGGTGCCCGACTCACGGGGAATCATCACTGTCTCCCTCGGCTGCTTTGCCCCACGTAGGGCTGGGGGAGCCCCCGAGCCCCTAGGGATGCCCGTGGGTGGCAGATGGGGGGTAGGGGTGACAGCAGAGGTAGGACTGCCCCCTTGGAGGTGTGTGGGCTGAGGGGCGGGGCTTCCGAATAGGATAGGGGTGGGGATGGTGGTCCAGACAGGGGGTCTCCAGAGCCTGAGACAACAGGTCTAACCCTTCCTTCCACCACCTTCCAGCTCTGTGGCTTTGGACAAGTGGCTTGCCCTCTCTGTGCCTGTGGGCTCATCTGTTAGTCCACTCAGGACTCCCTTCCTGGGCTCTCCTTCCCCGACAGGCCTGGCCCACCCCCACGGCCCCTCAGTTCCAGGCAGGAACACGGCTTCCTGTGACCCTACCGTGTCAGATGCTGCTGAACGCCAGGAGGGCCGCAAATGAGGTGCTGGCGGGAGCGGGGATGGGGGGTTCCTGCTGCTGGCGGGGTGGGGGGGGTGCCAGCGTGTTCGGCAGGAGGATTCCTAAGAGAGGAAAGGGAAGGGCTGGGAGCGTCTGGTCACTTCCCACGGCTCCAGCACCTCCCGTTCCAGGCCTCCATAGCCCAGGCAGCCTGCACCCCATACCGTGCACCCGAGATTGGTGAGCCGGGGTCTTGGCCCATGGACGGGCCTCCCACTCGCTGTCCAAGATCAGCTCAGCCAGGGTGGGGCGGGCAGGAGAGAGGCACAGTCTGCCCGGGACAGCTGCCCTTGCTGTAAGGACCTGCGCCACACTTGGGCCAGGGGGTCAAGGTCAGGGCCATTCCAGATTGTGCAGGGAGGGGACGCTGAGGAAGCAGCCTATGGATGTGTGTGTGTGCATGTGTGTGAATGCATGTGTGAATACGTGTTCGTGCACATGCATGTGTGTGAATATGGGCATGCATTGTGGATATGTGTGCATGGATGAGTGTGCACGTGTGTGTGCATGTGTGTGCGTGTGCAGGCACATACACACTGTGAGTTCTTTGAGTTGTGTATTCTAAATTTCATTTAATTTCCATGTGCGAGGTCCTCGTCAGAGGCTATGGTTTAACCTCATGTTAGAAGGGAGAACGACACTCAGAGAGGGCCAGTGAACCCGAGAAGTGGACCAAAGTTCAAGCCCTTAAATCCTGCCTTTAAATCTAAAAATGAAACAGAAACAAACCCGAGAGAACCGAAGTTCAGACCCCGCGCTGCGCACCTGCAGGCAGCATCAGGCGCCAGCGGACACGGCCCGGCCTCCCTGGGTCACGCTCCCATTTGCTGTGTGCACAGCAGGAGGAGGGCCTCGTGCCGCCTGTGTGTAAGGCTGCAGGCAACCCGGGAGAAGGGGATGGAGCTTGCCAAGGCTCCCTCGGCCTCTGGCCTGCGCGGGCGAGGCGGCCCTGGGCCCGTCGGCCAGCTGTTCCTGCGGAAGACTCGCAGACAGAGGGTGCCCTGCGAAGCCCTCACTCAGCACTTTGCTCCCCTCCCTTCCTCTTTCACTTCCGGCCACGACTGGGGGCCGTGTCTGTCTCCTCGGGGTACAGTGTGCCTTCCTCCTCGGGGCACCCTGCGGTGCGGGGCCCACTCTGGTTTCCCAGCTTCAGTTAAGACGAGAAAGCTCCACGAGCCATGGCCAGGGCCCGGGCCCAGCTTGAACAACCTGTGCCCGATGTGCACACTAAGCCGAGAAACCCAATCCTACCCCAGCTTTCCGTGGGCAGAGCAGCCGCGCCGAGGCTGTGTGATGACAGGGCAAAAAAGCAAGGCTCCCGCAGCTGCCGCGGCCCCACCTGAGCGCGGTCGTTCTAAGAGGGAGCCTCTGGGCACGTGGGGCTGCCTGCGGCGGAGCCAGGAGGTTTGCAGAAATGAGGGACCCGGCCCTTGCATCTTGGGCGAGCTTAAAGACTCGCGGGGAACGGAACCTAAGGTTTTCCCTTCCTGTAAGGCCGAGGCTGGGCACACGTCCCCTGCCTTTGTTCCTGTCCTTTGTCTCGGGTAAATGTTCCTGGCCAGGCGGGACCAGTGGTTTCATTGTCATCCTTTCTGGAAGCGGGCAGGGTATAAATCAGACGGGAAATTTGGAAATGGGGCTCTTTGGTCTCACATCTGAGTAGACAAAGAAGAAGCAGGCACTTAATGCCTCTAGAGGCTCTGGTTTGTGTGGGGTTTGCATGAGTCGGTCTTTGCTTGGAGGCCACACACATGGAGCCAGGGCGGTCGTCAGGGCTCTGGTCACAGCGTGAGTTGTGCTGGTGCCCTGATCTGCAGCCCGCGGGGGACCATCTGCCCCCCACCAGACTTAGTAGGAAAAGGGGAGACCCAAGTCCCCTGCCCCCTGCGGCAGCTGGCAAGGGACATGCCCATTGACTGCTCCCTTAGCAAAGGGGGTAGGGGTGGCTCAGAGAGCCCCACCCCCACTTCTTGCTATCCTTTGGTTCCCTAAGTCTTTCCTTGGTGCCAAACAGGAGTCTGGGGAACCCTGAGGAGCCAGAGGTCTTGGGAATGTCCCCTGGGAAGCCACGCTCGTCTCCATGCAGGGCATGCAGGGCTGTAAGTCGCTGGGCCATGTCGGGTGGTGGCTGCAGAGGGAGGCGAGCCGTGATGCCGCCGTGGGGTCGGTGGGTTCCTTTAAGGATGGAAGCAATCCCAGCAAGGCCCGCACACACTAGCCAAAGGACCTTAAGGGAATGCTCTAAAAATCTGCATCCAGTTGTGGCGGGAAAGCAGGGCTGTGCCCAGCCACTCTCTGATTTGGGAGAGTCCCGTGACCGACAGCTTCCAGTGCAGTCAAGGTCAGCACGTGCCCTGAGCCCTGAGCCATACAGACAGACGTGAGCAGGGTCGTCCAGGACGGTCCGGCAGGTGAATTCCTCCCAGGTGCTCTGGAGGGGCCCTGGGGTCGACACCGAGAGGCTCTGTTATCACAGACACACTGATGCCTGCTCCCTGTTCACAGGGCTCCATGGTTATGATGAACATCCTGGGAGCTTACTGCTCTCCCTGCACCGGGCACGTTGAAGTCTGTCCCCAGATTCCTGGGTTGTAGCCCTCGTCCCCAGCCGGATGGCAGTGGCAGGGGGACCTTCGGTAGGTGTGCATGAGGTCCCGAGGGTGGGGTCCCCACGATGCAGTTGGTGTCCTTGGAAGAAGAGAAAGAGAGGAGCGTTCTCTTCCCACCACGTGGGTACTATGAGGAGATGGCCATCTGCCAACCGGGACATCGGATCTATTGGCACCTTGACCTTGCACTGCCCGAGCTCCAGAACAGAGAGTTGCCGTGCAGTCTACAGCGTCTTGTTGGAGCATCTTGAACCGACGGAGAGGCTCTATTAGGATTTTCCAGGAAAGCAGAACGAGTAGGTTGCACATGTAGAAGACAAAGTTTATCATGGGCATTGGCTCACGCAGTGATGGAGGCTCAGCAGTCCCACGTCTGCAGTCTCAACCTGCAGACCAGGAAGGCTGGTGGTGGAGGTCGGTGGGCGTGCAAAGGCTCAGGGGCTGGTGAGTGGTGAGGGCATTGCTGTGAGTCCTGGAGTCGGAAGGTTCGGGGAGCAGGACCCCTGATGTCCAAGGGCAGAAGTTGGTGTCCCAGCCTGAGGAGCGAGAGCAGCCTGATCTTGGCTCCAGCTTTCTTCTACCCAGTCCCGTAAAGGAACGCGGGATGCTCTTGCGTGTCGCTCGGGGTGCACCTTCTTACTGCCGTCTGCTGATGCAGGCGCGCCCCGAAGCAGTGGTGTACCAGGGGTCTGGGCAGCCCTCGGCCCAGTCGCGGTCCCATGCGAGCTTAGCCATCGCAGACACCTGCTGTCGGGATGGGGCGCCCAGCCTGAGCTGTCAGAGGGCTGTGGCGTTAGCCTCAGGAAATCCACCCTGTGGAAGCCGAGGAGGACGATGGCCACCAGGGGCTGAGAACTGGAGACAGGACGCAAAATCCCAGGTTGATCGGAGGGGTAAGTTCCCGGTGACTGCCGTTACTAACAGTGTGTTGTGTGCTTGAAAGCAGCAAAGGGAGTAGGCTCTGTGCTGTCAGCACACAGGGGATGGCGAGTGTGAAGTCACTCCTGTCGTTAACTTGACTTGGCCATTCTATAATGTCTGTGCACATACAGTGCAACGTCATGTATGTCACACATACACACATGTATTATTTGTCAATCTAGGGCATGGGGCCCAGCAGTTAAAACTCTCGCTAGGACACCCATGCCCCACAGCTGAGGCTCCGACTCCCATTACTGCCTCTTGGGTTCTTTCCTCCTGTTCAGGGCCACCTGGTTTAGTACAGGAGCTGGCAGTCGAGTTTCAGCCCAGTGCTTGCCCCCAGGGCTGGGCTGGGCTCCCCCAGGGGTGTGTTTGGCGTCTGTGCCTGCACTGGGCAGCAGCACGGGTCTCAAGGTCACCTTCTCCTCTCTTGAGCTCTCCCTGTCCGGGGCGGTGGGACGCACCTGGGCTCTCGCTCCACTCTGCTACTTACAAACACCGGACCGTCTGGAGCCTGGTTTCCTTGTGTGTAGAAAGGGGGTGGGGAGTAACACACTTCTATCAGAGTTGCTGGGAGAACCTGAGGGCCTTCGTTCAGCACTTGGCAACACAGAAAGGGCTCAGGATGCCTCCGTCCCCTGGAAGCGCCCCATCAACCCCCAAGTCCTCCAAGGGGCCGATGCTGCTCCTCCTGCTCCCCCTCTGTGGGGCAACTCGTGGCCGAAGTCCTGAGGGCGGCTGGTACCTCCTGCAAGAAGGCTTGGGTACCACCACTCAGGGGCTAGGGGCTCGGGAGAACTGGTGTCGTGCGCGAGAAACAGGCCCAGGCAGAGAGAAGCAGGGCGCGCTGAGCCAGCATCTAAGAGGGCGGGATCGCGCCAACTTCCCCTTTAGCCAATGCCGGAGGTGGAGGCTGCGAGGCTGCGAGGCTGGGCCATGGAAAGTTTTTGAGTTTTGAGTTATGGCCACTGAGTGAGTGAGGGGGACGAAAGGATGATGCAAACCCAGTGGAAAGCAGGTCCCAGAGAGACGGGAGCGTGAAGCCCACGGGGCAGGAGGACTCTCTAAAGCATCTTAGAATGGTCAGGATGGGGAGCCAGAGGGGTCCTCCCTGGCCCCAGGCAGCCACAGCCAGCCAGCACCCAGCCAGCACCCAGGCCCCTGGCTCCAGCCTGTGGAGACGGGAAGGGGAGGCGGGAGGGTCACGGTCAGTGCGGCAGCTGCAGGGTTTGCAGTCCTGTCTGTGGGTGCCGCCTCCCGTCAAGGTTTGGATCCTGGGTGGCTGAGAGCCCCTCCAAGATGTCACCTACGGGACTGGGACAAGGCTACCGGGTGACCAAAAGTCAGCAAAGGTGCCCCCCACATAGCTCTGTTTACTCAGTCTAAGAGACACTTCTCATAGGTATTTCAAATATATTTTTCAAAACACTGCTCACATGTATTCCTGCAGGCAGGTGCCTGGCCCAGTGATGAAGATGTATTCCGCTTGGGCCTCCCACGTGCCATACTCAAGTGCCACCTCTACTCTCCATTCCAGCTTCCTGCTAACGGGCACCCTGTGGGGCCGCAGGTGATGGCTCAAGTACTTGGGTCACTGTGGCCCGTGTCTGGCCCGCACTGTGAGACCCAGGAAGACAAGAAGCTGTGGCTGCTCAGGGCCCAGTGCACAGCCTGCTGCAGTGCGTGGGTGGGTCCCGAGAGCCAGACTCGCCGGCCCCTCCTGCCCCTCTGCTGATTCCGGTGCCGTCTGCACCAGCAGGGAAAGCCCCAGCCGGCCGCGTTTCCTGTCCTCCACATCCGCACTGGTCTGCTGTGTCCCAGGTTCTTCCTCTCTGGAGACCTCCTTGTGCTCAGCTGCCCAAGCACACCCCAGCTGCAGCCTGGGGGGGCGCCCTGCCACTGGTTTCCTGCCTCAGCCTCCCCAGGTCCGGGTCCCGAGGTCTGGGTTTAGAGCCCGGCTCTGTGAACGTGGCCATTGCTTTCACGGCCGGTAAGCCTCGGTTTCTTTACCTGTACAAGGAAATGCTGGCGTTGTTCCATGAGCACGAGTTGAAAGCAAAAGCGTGTCTTCCAGAGGGTTCTTTTATCATGCGGTGAGCTCCCGCTTGCCCGTGTGCCCTCCCAGGGCCCTCCCCATCGGCCTCTACAAACATTGGAGATGTAGCTTGCCCTGCAGAAGCGGAATCACACACGCACGCTCTTCTGTGCCTTGCCTGATGCCCTGGCCCTCGGTCACGGCTGCTTTTCCTGCTCAGTCTGAATAACCCGTGGTTTGCTTAGCTGGGCTCCCAACAACAGACATTCAGGCTGCTGTCCTTCAAAGCAGTTTTGATTACATTAAAGCTTTTTTTGGTGACGACTGTAAGAAATAATACAAACACTGGATGGCAGCTTCCCCAGCGGGGACGTCACATCTTTCAAGACTACAGGACAGTGTGTGTCACAGTCAGGCTTTTGTCATCGACGCACTCAAGATGCAAGACACGCCCGTGCCCCCAAGGATCCCCGCTGGTGTGTGTTCCGGCCACACCTCTCCCGCTCATCCGCACCCCTGCTTCTCTGCCTCTGCACATCACCCACTGCTGTGCTTCTGCAGTTTTCTCATTTCCAGAGTGCAGACGGAATATTCCCTCTCGGGGTTGCTCGCTATCACGTGGCCTGCATTTCTGCAGATTCACCCAGGTGGGGCTGTGTATCCGCAGCTGGTGCCTTTATGGTGTTGGGTCGCAGTCCAGGGAACGGATGGACTTGCTTGTTTAACCACTCACCTTTGTGGGACATCTGGTTTGCTTACGATCTAACGATAGTGCCGATAAGGCTGCTGTCCACATCTGTGTCCAGGTGTTTGTGGGAATCTGAATGTCGTTTCTCTGGGATAAATGCTGGCTCATCTGACAGCTGCATGTTTGATTTCATGAGAAATTGCAAGCTGGTTCCCAGGGTGTCTGTGCCATTTTACATTCCCACCAGCAATGCATGCATCAATCCAGTTTCTCCAATAACATTAACTTAATTCAATTAATTTATTTGAGAGACAGAGAGAACTCCCATCCACTGGTTCCCTCCCCAAAGGCCCAGAAGGGCTGGGGCTGGAATCCAGGTCTCTGAAGTGTGGAGCAGGAACCCCGTTACTTGGGCCATCATGGCTGCATCGCGTGGTCTGCATTGGCAGGAAGCTGGAGTCAAGAGCCAGAGCCAGGCGTGGAACCAGGCCCTCCAGCGTGCAACATGAGCGTCTTAGAGGCTAGGCTGAGCTTCTGCCCCTTTACTAACACTAGCGGGTCCCTGCTTCTCCCTTCAGCCGTTCTAGCGGCTATGCATCGATGTGGTTTTACTGTGTAGCATCCTTTCATGTATCACTGTGGTTTTGTCGTACAGCTCCCTAACGTCTAATGATGTTGACCATCTTTGGTGAAATATCTCTTCAAGTCATTTTCTAGTTAGCTTATTTTTTTCTATTAATTTTTGAGAGTTCTTTACATATTTTAGACACCAGTCTGCTGTCGGACAGCGGTTTGCAAGTGTCTCCTCCAAGTCTGTAGCTTCTCTTTCTACCCCTGCAGCGGAGTTTTTTCCAGAATAAAGTTAAATTTCAATCCCATTTATCAGGTTTTCCTTTCATTGATGGTGCATTTGGTGCTAAGTCTAGAAAATCTGGGCTTAACCCTGAATTCCAAAGACTCCATCCTGTGTTTTTTCCTGAATATTCCATGGTTTTACATTGTGCATTTAAGTCCCTGGTCCATTTTAATCAGGTGTGAAGTTTGAGCTGAAACTCACTTTTTGCTGTATCTAGAGATGCCCAACTGCTCCAGCACCCACCATTACAAAAGCTATGCTCATCCACGGAGTTGCTTTTGCACCTTTGTCAAAAACCAGTGGGGTGTTTGTGTGGGGGCCCATTTTTAGATTCTCTGTTTTGTTCTGTTGATCAAGTGTCTAAGTGTCTGCCAACACTGCACAGTTATGATCACTATCATTAGAAAAAAGTCTTGGGTAGAGCAATCCCCCATGTTACTCTTCTTTTTCCAAAACTTTTAGTTATTCTAGTTTGTTTGTTTTTCTATATAAATTTTATAATAGTTTTGTCAATATTCACAAAAAATCTTGGTGAGATTTTGATAAGTGTCGTGTTAACTCCCATCTTAACATCCTGCATCTTCCAATCCATGAGTATAGTCTATCTCTTCATCTATCAGAGCATTGATTCCAACCTTTGTAACGGGCACATACAATCTGGGGGACCACGTGATGCTTTGAGACACGTGTACATCGTATAATGTTCACTCAGGGTGAACATCTGGATCCCCTCAAACATCCAACACTTCTTTTTGAGAAAGCATTTAAAATGAGTTCTAGCTCTTTTCTTTTTTAAAGAAAAATACCCAGCACATTGTCATTAGCTGCAGTCACCCTACTGTGTAATAAAACCCCAGATCGTCTTATCCCTATGACTCCCATGACAACTCAGTACTGTTAAACAGCCTCGTTCTTACTCTGTCCAGCCCCGGTAACTGCTTAACTTCTACTCTTAACTTCCAGAAGGTCAAGTTTTTTAGATTCTACATATGAGAGCGATCATGCAGTACCCGTCTTGCTGTGCTTGG
This sequence comes from Oryctolagus cuniculus, assembly GCF_051225735.1. Classification (NCBI taxonomy): domain Eukaryota; kingdom Metazoa; phylum Chordata; class Mammalia; order Lagomorpha; family Leporidae; genus Oryctolagus; species Oryctolagus cuniculus. The sequence continues at coordinate 9,181,968 of NC_142878.1, read as the reverse complement.
CTACTTTCACTTAACATAATGGTCGATATGATTTTTGTGCTACCTTTGGCATTACTGGAAGATTAGCTTCATAAAATGCACTGGGAGGTGTTTCCTCCTCTTCCATTTATCTGGAATATATTGTTTATATCTGGTGTGAACTCTTTTTTAAATGTTTGGTAGAAGTCAGTGGTGAAATCATCAGGACCTGGAGATTTATTTTTTGAAAATTTTAAAATTATGAATTTATTTTTCCTGGTAGTTTTAGGGCTATTCAAATTGCCTATTGCACACTGAGTGAGTTAGGTAATTTGTCCTTTATGAGAAACTGATGCATTTCCTCTAAGTTGTAAGATTTATATTTGTAGAGTTTTTCCACAGTCTTTCCTTTTGATGTCTGTAGCGTCTGTAGTGACATTCAGAGTTGTTCTTGATTGCGTTAATTTCTCCTTCTTTCCCCCTTTTCCCTTGTCAGTCTATGCCAGAGACTTCACATTCTTTTTTGTTTTTTTCACTAAACTTTGTCTTTTGCTTTTCTGTGCCATTGATATATGCCCTTAAATGTTTCATTATTTTGCTTGCTTTGGATTTAATTTAATATTTTTAATAGACTCAAGAGATAGGATCTTAGATGATTGCTCTGGAATGTTTCCTCTTATGTAAGCACTTAGTGCACAAATTTCCCACAAAGTCTGACATATTGCTTTTTCATTTAGTTCAATTTGTATACATATACACGTAGTTCATTTTCATATATACATACATACATATATATATATATACACATACTTTCCCCTGAGGCTTCTCTTTAATCCATGCATTGTTTTGTGCATGGTCATTTTACTCCTATATATATATATATAATATATACATACTTTCCCTTGAGGCTTCTCTTTAACCCATGCATTGTTTTGTTCATGGTCATTTTTCTCCAAGATTCACAATCTCCATGTATGTTCTGTGAGCTGCTGAAAGGAATGAGAGTCCTGCTGCTGTACAAGCAAACGCTTAGTACCCGTCCATGAGGTCCTAGTACACGTCGATGAGGTCCTAGTACCCATCCATGAGGGCCTAGTACACGTCCATGAGGGCCTAGTACCCATCCATGAGGTCCTAGTACACATCCATGAGGGCCTAGTACCTGTCATGAGGGCCTCAGTACCCGTCCATGAGTGCCTAGTAACCGTCCATGAGGTCCTAGTACCTGTCCATGAGGTCCTAGTACCCGTCCATGAGGGCCTAGTACACATCCATGAGGTACTAGTACCCGTCCATGAGGGCCTAGTACCCGTCCATGAGTGCCTAGTACCCGTCCATGAGGTACTAGTACCCATCCATGAGGTCCTAGTACCCGTCCATGAGGTCCTAGTACCCGTCCATGAGGGCCTAGTACCCGTCCATGAGGTCCTAGTACCCATCCATGAGGGCCTAGTACACGTCCATGAGGGCCTAGTACACGTCCATGAGGTACTAGTACCCGTCCATGAGGGCCTAGTACCCGTCCATGAGGGCCTAGTACACGTCCATGAGGGCCTCAGGACCCGTCCATGAGGTCCTAGTACCCGTCCATGAGGGCCTAGTACCCATCCATGAGGGCCTAGTACACGTCCATGAGTGCCTAGTACCCATCCATGAGCACCTCAGTACACGTCCATGAGGGCCTAGTACATGTCCATAAGGGCCTCAGTACCCGTCCATGAGGGCCTAGTACACGTCCATGAGGGCCTAGTACCCGTCCATGAGGGCCTAGTACCCATCCATGAGGGCCTAGTACACGTCCATGAGTGCCTAGTACCCATCCATGAGCACCTCAGTACATGTCCATGAGGGCCTAGTACATGTCCATAAGGGCCTCAGTACCCGTCCATGAGGGCCTAGTACCCATCCATGAGGTCCTAGTACCCATCCATGAGGGCCTAGTACCCGTGCATGAGGTCCTAGTACCCGTCCATGATCCTCAGTACACGTCCATGAGGTCCATCAGTTGATGGTGCTGCCCAGCTCTTCCATGTCCTTGCTGAATTTCTGTCTAGTGACCCTATTAACTGGGGAGAGGACAGCACGGCAGTCCCCAAGCGTAATTACGCATTTGTCTATTTCTCCATTCAGTTATCAGTTTTTGCTTCACACTTGCTGCAGCTCTGTCGTTTGATACATACACTTTGAGGATTCTATCATTTTCTTGGTGGAATACTCCTTTGTTACTATGCATGGCTCCTCTCTGTTTCTGGAAATTTCCTTTATTCTGAAGAATAAAAAAGGCAGTGGAAGATGGCCCAAGTGCTTGGGCCCCTGCACCCACATGGGAAACCAGGAAGAAGCTCCTGGCTTCTGGAATTGGATGGGCCCAGCTCCAACCATTGTGGCCATCTGGGGGGTGAACCAATGAATGGAAGATCTCTTCCTCTCCCTCTTTCTCTCAAATAAATAAAATCTTTAAAAATTGTTTTGCCTATCCTGTGTATCTGCCTGAAGATTCACTCTTTGTGCTGAAAGTTCAGTGGATTTTGATCAGGGAGCATTGCTTCCCCAGACACAACAGCAGTGAGTTGGATTGGAAGCAGAGCAGCCGGGACTTGAACCAGGGCCCATATGGGACGCTGGCAGTGCAGACAGCGGCTGTACCCACTATGCCACAGCACCGGCCCTGTCTTTAGCTTTTCTATTGAAGGTTTCACATCAAGCTTCACTGTGATGTGTCTTACAGAGATTTCTTTTGGGTGGATTTAGGGTAGAGTATTTTTTTTTTTTGGTCATTTTTTTGGGAGGTTTCTAGCCATTCCACCGTTGTGCACTTCTTCAGCCCAGCCCTCATTCTCTCCTTCTAGCACCCAAGACATGAATAGTGGGCTTTTACTGTTATAGTCCCCAGATCCCAGGGGTCTTTTTTTGCCCCTTTTAATCAGCCTGTGTTCTTGCTAATGTTCAGACTGGGTGACTCTCATTTCCCATCTTCGAAGTTGCCGATTCTTTTCTCTGTCCATTCTGCAGGTAAGCCTATCATTGAGTTTTTAATTTCAGTTGTTGCATTTTTCAGTTTCACAATTTTCATTTAGTTGCTATTTAAATCTACTATGTCTTGCTTTTTGTTTGTTTGTTTCAAATGAATCCATAATTGCTCAGGGACACATTTTTATGATGTCTGCTTTAGAATCTGTCAAATCTCCTGACACGCTTGTTATCTTGGGAGTGGCTTGTCTTCATTTAAGTTGAGGTTCTCCTGGTTCTTGATGGGGCAGGTGATTTCTGATGGGAGTCTATCTGGTTGTGAAATTCTGGAGTTTTCGCCGGCTGCTTCTGAGGTTGCTCCAGCAACACAGAGGGGTGCCGCCTCACCACCGGGTGGGGCGAGATGCCCGATTCCAACCCTTGAGCTCTGTGAACACCGAGTGGGGCCTTGTCACTGCGGGCCAGGGTGGCGGTCCTGCTCCCCACCAGGCCTCCGCTGGTTCCACTCCAGTGGGGGGGGGCTCCTTACTGCCACACCCACGCTCTCTGTCCGTTCTCCATCGACAGCGCAGGGGCAGGAACTGAGTTACTTTCCCTTTTTAAAGATGGCTGTGATAAAGCTCTCTGGACACTGGTGCTCAGGTGGGAGGGTGGGAGAAGGCGCCTGACAGTGAGAACAATGCCTTTCAAACTGGGGGTTCCCCGGGGTGCAGGGGACCTCATGGAGCATGCAGGGGTGCCAGGAGCACACAGTTTTGGGTCCTCCACCCTGACTGAACAGAGTCGTATCCATCAGCTTCTGGGCAGGGTTTCACTTGGAGAAGTAGTTCCATGGCTAGAGAGAGAGAGAGAGAGCGGGAAACCACAGTGGATGTGTCCATTTGTGGATTTCTGCAATGGTGTGAGTGAGGAAAGGAGCCATGAACTTGAGTGTAACTGGCTGTGAGACTTTGAAAATAAAGAAGTTTCCATCAAATTATCCTCAAATGCAAACCGTATTGGTATGCTTAAAACAGCATTTAATTTTTGACCAAGCTAACTGACATAGGATTCTTTAGCCACACGTCAAACACGTGAAGCCGGGTGCACCTGTCCTAAAATTCCCAGACTTACCGGCTGGGGACAGGCCCTCGGAGAGCAGTGGTGGATGTGAATTGGGCCCCTGGGCAGCCAGGGGAGGAAGGCAGTTGCAAAGATGGGCTCCCGACACATCTGCCCTCTGGTCTCCGTCCGCCACTTCCACCCTGCCAGGGGTTCTCACCTGCAGAGGCTGCTGCCTCGCGACGCCTTCAGAGGCCTTGCTAATCAATGCACATCAGACCCGCGCTCTGCCCAGGGGACCAATTTCTTTTCCACCACCCGTGGCTTCTCGACATGAAATTAAAGGCAGAAGCGAGTGACCGCAGCTGGCGGCAGCACCTGACGTTCAGCTACTCCAAGGGATCCGATCCCTGCGCGCCTTGGTCTTTCCCACCTCCCGGCCAGGGATCAAGCAATATGTGGGGCTCGCCCTCCTGCGAAGCTGGCCGCCTGGCCGCAGCCCCCTGAGCAGCCGTTCTCTGGAAGCCCTGGAGCTCTACTGGCCAGAAAGATGATGCCAGTCCTGTCCCAGCTCTGCCCTGGGGGAGAGGTCGGAGGATAACACTCTCCACCCAGGAGAGAGCCTGGCTGTGTGCAGGTTCCTCTCTCTGCCGTGGGGGAGGAGGTGAGAGCGAGAGCCAGAGAGAGAGGCCCATGGTGCCCTCTGGCCCTGGCCAGAGTCACTGGTGACACGTCACAGTCACACACTCAAACTTGGGCATGCAGAAAAAGCAAAGAGAGAGAGCAGAGTGTGGTGACATCTCCCATGCACCCTGGGAGAGACTCAGGAGTCCCGGCTATCGGGACAGAGTTGAGGCCGGGTCAGGAGGAGCTGCTCTGGGCGCTGGCGATCAGGAGCAGTGCCCGGGGAGGAGGCAGACGGATTTACAGGCCCACATCCTGGGGAGAGGCTGCTCGGACACTCCCGGCGTGGGAGGCACCAGCTGGTTTGCACATTTTTCCCCCACCGCTTCATACCTGGAGCAGCCTCTCCCCGGGCCCTGCCCACCTGCCCTCTCCCTGCGGGCATGCCAGCCGCTGTGCGGCGTGCAGCGTGGGCCTCAGGGCTGGCGATGGCTTGCTGGGCTCAGGCCCCATGTGAAATCCCTACCGATAAGATCCCCCGGTCTGCTCGAGGCCGCCCACCCATAGCAGCCAAGTGTCACGGAAGGAATGCGATGGCAGCTGGGCCCGAATCACAAGACAAAAACACCCAGGACACACCGTCAGGCCGGGCAGTGCCTGGTGAAGGGGAGAAGCCCAAACAGGCCGTGCGGGCGGGGACAGAGGAGTGCCGTGACTCAGCCTGCGGGTCTGTTGGACGCAGTGCGTGTTGCCAGAGAAAACAAATTCCTCCAGCGGGTTTATCTCCTCGTGGAGGAGGCCAAGTCAGCAGGCTGAAGTGGCGCAGGAGGGAGGCCACACCTCCGCCCTGCTGAGCTGCATGGGCCGGGGTCAGCGGGGTTGGCACCCGGTCCCAGGACAGAGGTGGCCGCTGGTGGGTCCCAGCCCAGAGGGTCCTGGGGTTGGGGGTCCCCCAGGGAGAGGACACTCCTGCAAGTGCAGAAGCACATGCGAGCACAGAGCCTGTGCAAATCTCCATGGCGACACGCCACGCTGTCAGCAGGAAACCTGCTACACTTGACAAAAGCAGGGGGCACAGTCCGTGTCGGCGCCCATGGTGGCTCCTGGATTTGTGCGGTGCACAGTCCCCCCAGCCATCCCCGGGGGCCCTGCATACCAGGCCCCGATTCCCCCCACCCCCATGGCTGCACTATGTTGGATGCGGCGGTGAGACAGCAGGTGCATTGGGGAGAACCTGTCACTGTGAAGAACAGGACCAGCAGACCTCGCCACACCTTAGCAGTGGCCACGTGGGGCCACTTCGATTTTCCTCTGCCCCTTCTTTCTTCAGCGCCAGTGGTTCCCACAGCGTGGCCCCCAGTCCTGGGGCATCAGCTTTGCTGGGAGCTTGTTGGAAATGCAAACTCCTGGGCCCTTTCAAGACCTGCTGAAGGGGACCCCGTGGGATGGGGCTTGGGGGTTCTGTCCCAATCCCTCCAGGGCACTCTGCCGCCCCGTGGTTTGAGGAGCTCTGTTCTCCCGCTACCCAGCATGGGCACACGAGGCTCCCAGGCTTGGAAAATGCTAATGCCGGGCCCCCACCCCCGGAGCCTTGGCTTTGTCAGTCTAGATTCCGAGTATAGGATGTTCCGCTGCTTCCCAGGTGAGGTCTTTTGTGTCCAGCAGAGCCCGGCTCAGGGTCCCCTCGGAGACCAGGGCCAGTCTGTAAGGTGCAGGCTGCCCCTTGGTGGCAGAGGGTAGGGGGGCTGCTTCATGATGCAGGCTCCCAGGGGCCTCCCCGAGACCCCGATCCACATCTGGAGAAGGCAGAGGAAGGCGCACTGAGGTCCGGGTGCTTGTGGGTCTGGGGTCTTCCCCACCGTGAGGGCCATGGGGCAGAAACCCCTGCTGCTACTTCCATGTCCACCGCCTGCCAGCCACAGCCTCCCACAAGTCACCTCGCCTGTCCCTGCCTCCTGTGTCACCCGGGAGGAGGAGCAGAGGGCACGGAGCCGCCCAGAACTGTCCTGAGGCCACACAGAGAGGGTCAGGACCGGTCACTCTGGGAGGGTGGCACAGACGCAGGAGTCGCTGGACCGAACTCAGGTGCCGGCTTTTGGTAAGAGCCCGGCCGAGGCTGAAAGACCGGGGTCGGATGGGGGCGCTGCTCCCAGCTCCCAGCAGAGCCGGTGGTGGGGCGAGGGGCAGGACCAGGCCCGGGACCCACCCCTGAGACGGAGGGGTCCGGGGCAGCCAGGGACGCCAGGGGGAGGCCTCAGCGTCCTGCCGGCAGCCCCCACACCAGTGCTCACTGCTCACCTGGCAGGACTTCTGTCCCCCCCCCGCCCCCCCGGGGAGGCCGGGCTCCCTGAGCTCAGGCATCCTCAGCTCCACCCTCTTCACTGTCACCAGATGGCCACCGGCGACGGCAGCCGGCTTCTGCATTCGGGCAGGAAGCAGTGTGGAGCCAGGGCGGTGGCTGTGTCTGCTCCACCCACTTCCCCACGCACCCCGCGCCTGCCACGTGCACACACTGGGCTGTCAGGAAGAGGGCTGACTGCAGTGAAATCCCGGTGGGAGGCGGGAGGCGGCGGGGAGGCGGGCAGCCCCAGACACCTCCAGCTGGCCTCTCCGCGGGACCCCACTGCTGGGACATGAGGACCGCTCACAGGCTGCCCAGGGTAGAGCAAGGCCCCCGCTCCTGCCCAGAGCCCAGGACATATCCCAAGGGCTGGCGCCATCAGGAGGAGAGAAGAGCTCTCTCGGGTCACGGACAAGAAGCTGTGTGGCCTCAGCCACTGGTTTCCATGATGCTCCGCAAACACCAGGAGTCCCAGGAGGACACAACCGGAAACAAGCGGAGGGTTACAAGTCTGACCAAAGGACAAGGGTGAGGCCCCCGAGCGCCGCCCCCTGCCCCAGGTCCCTCCGTCCAGACCTCTGCTCAGGGCCGGGGGCCGGGGGTCGCAGTGGCATTCACACCCTTGTCACTTGTGCGGCCTCCAGCAGGTCGTGGTTCCGGGGCCTGCCGAGGTCTCTGCAGCCTGCACGCCCCCAGCTCCCCCAGGCCCCCGGGAGGTGGGGGCGTCTGACCTTGGCCGGCCTCGAGGTCTCCTGCATCAGCACTTGTCCACCTGTACAGAGGAGATAATGACGCTGCCTCCACTTGGGCAGAGCGGGTGGGGAAGGAACAAAAGACCCAGGCTTTGGCAAACCTAAACAGCCCCAGAAATGCTTCATAATCAAAACGCTTTTCCCTGCTTTTGAAAGCAGAAATGGAGGGAGAGTGAAAAGGACTGGGAGCGGGGGAGCGGGGTCACCGCTTCAGGGGCAGCAGAGAGCCGGGCCTGTGCTGGAGGCGGCCAAGGCCGCGGCCACCCACTCAGCAGCTGTTGGGTCCAAGGCCGAGAGGCCCCTTTTGGGCTCTGCACAGTGGCAGCAACCACTACGCCCCGTTATTTAGGCACCAGCGAGAGACCCCAGAACCTTCCACAGTCGTCCTCCTCGGGCCTCCCCCTGGGGGGACCCAGAGGCTGCTGCAGAGACCCTGTCGTCACCGTTATCATCAAGGGTCCCAAATGGCATCCACGAAACAGAACAAGCCGTCCAAGGGCCCACCCCAGCTGCCCCATTGAACACGACTTCGCCCAGCAGCTCGTGCGGTTCACCGGGGGCGTTGCGGTGCGGTGCAGGGCAGCAGCAGCCTTGCTGGGACGCAGGTGCCGACTGGGACTTCTGTGTGGCCCTCTACCTTGGGCGAGGGCTAGACAAGCTGGGCCTGCGACTTGTGCTTACACAATGCTCTCACCTGCAAGGAGCCTGGGGCTTTGATCCTGGGAGGAGAAGGCTGGAGGGCCGGCGGCCGGCCGTCTGGTCATTGTGTCCCAGGGCTGCCAGCTTTGTTCTGAATGCGGCTTGTCTTTCCTGTGAGTAGCTGACCTCACTGGGGAGGGGACCAGCAGTCCAAAGCCGGAGAGCCGGCCTTGTACAGGGAGCGGTTTCCGACAGACAAAGCAACGACAAATCCCTGGTGCTGGTCGCAGGGAAGAGCTGCAGGCCAGCCCTTGTCCTGGGCCAGGGATGATTTTTATAGAATTATTATAAAGAAAAGTATAATGCCAAGACCTGTGCATCGTGTAAAAATCCAATCACAACGGTGTTTCTCCAGGTGGGGTCCCTGGACCCAGCCCGGCGGCCCACCGGGGAACTTGCCGGAAACTCAAATTCTGAGGCCCACTCCCAAACACCTGGGAACGCCTTAGAAACGTACTTCCCGGCCCCGCCCCCAAGCAGCCCTGCTGAGTCAGACACCGTGGGGCTGGGCCCAGCAGTCTGTGTTTGAACTTGACTCTGCAGGGGACCCTGACGCAGAGCTGGAGACCACAGCAAACTTGCTCTTCACATCTGCTCTCCCCAGGGAACCATTTAAAAAAAATAAATGAAGAATAATTATTGATTTGACAGAGACGGAGACAGAGAGAGTGCCCATGCATCGTTCTCTCCCCGCATGCCCACAGCAGCCGGGGCTGAGCCAGGCCCTAGCCAGGAACTCGATATGGGTCTCCCAGGTGGGTGCCAAGAATCCAACTCCTTGAGTTAGCACTGCTGCCTCCCAGGGGCTGTGTCTGCAGGAAGCTGGGGTCAGGAGCCACAGGCAGGCATTTAACCCAAGCACCCCAGTGTGGAGACGGGCATCTGGGTGCCCAGGGAAGCGTTCTCTTCTTCTTCTTTTTTTTTTTTTTTTTAAGATTTATTTATTTGAAAGGTAGAGTTACAGAGAGGCAGAGACAGAGACACAGAGAGAGAGAAAGAGAGAGAGAGAGGTCTTCCGTCCGCTGGTTCACTCCCCAAATGGCTGCAATGGCCGGAGCTGGGATCTTATGCCAGGAGCCAGGAGCTTCCTCAGGGTCTCCCACAGGGGTGCCGGGGCCCAAGCACTTGGGCCATCTTCTACTGCTTTCCCAGGCCACAGCAGAGAGCTGGATCGGAAGTGGAACAGCCAGGTCTTGAACCGGTACCCACATTGGATGCTGGCACTGCAGGCAGTGGCTTTACCCGCTACGCCACAGTGCCGGCCTCCAGGGAAGCACCCTTAATTCATGCTGTCACACAAAGGGGATCACACCCACCTGCACACCCACCAGTATTCAATCTTTTCACCTACTAAGTGCTCCCTAGAGCCCCATGGTGCCCCCCCTCCCCACATCTTGCCCGAAGCTGGAACTCACGCCCCAGCTGCGTGGGGCTCCGTTGCAGCACAAGGGCACAATTCTTGCAACCGCTGCCCTCAGTGGCAACTGAGCTGTTCCCAGGTTTTACAGTGCACACGCTCGGCAGAGCTCTCTGCGGGGCAGATCCCTGGGGCGGTCTTGCTGAGAGAACGGTGCTCCTAACGCTGACCTCGTGTGGATCCTAACGCAGGATCCATCAGCTCATCCTCTCTCCCTAACAGAGAGAAATTCCTTTACGCCATCCTCTCAACTCTCTTTTCCATTTTGCTTTTCTGACAAGTGGAAATGGAGACCTGGTATTTGGATTCACGCCCTTGGGCCACCACTCACATTCACAACCACACACATGCTTCCGTGAACTGCGTATGGCCCACCCCCAAGTCCTGAGGGTCACTGGACTTTTTCTTATTGATTTGGATGGGCTCCCTGTATATTAAAGAAAGTGATGGGGCCGACGCTGTGGTGTTGCGAGTAAAGCCACCACCTGCAGTGCCAGCATCCCATGTGGGCGCAGGTTCAAGTCCCAGCTGCTCCACTTCTAATCCAGCTCTCTGCTATGGCCTGGGAAAGCAGTAGAAGATGGTCCAAGTCCCTGGGCCCCTGCACCCGCGTGGGAGACCCAGAAGAAGCTCCTGGCTCCTGATCGGTGCCGCTCCAGCCATTGTGGCCTTTTGGTCAGTGAACCAGCAAATGGAAGACCTCTCTCTCTCTCTCTCTCTCTCTGCCTCTCCTCTCTCTGTATAACTCTTTCAAATAAATAAATAAATCTTTAAAAAATCTTAAAAAGAAAGAAAGAAAGAGACAACAACCACATTCTGAACAACTTTCCTTGCCATTTCCTTGGTCCACGTTGTGGTGGTTGTTATTATTATTATTACTATTATTATTGCTATAGCCAGGGAGGAGTTCCTTGGTATGATGATCAACTTATCAGTCTCATTTTAATGCTTCTGACTTCTTGTGTGGTTTTTTGTAAAGATTTATTTATTTATTTGAAAGTCAAGAGTTACATAGAGAGAGGAGAGGCAGAGAGAGAGAGAGAGAGAGAGAGAGAGGGAGTGTTCCATGCCCTGGTTCACTCCCTAGATGGCCACAATGGCAGAAGATGCACCGATCCAAAGCCAGGAGCCAGGAGCCAGGAGCTTCTTCCAGGTCTCCCACATGGGTGCAGGGGCCCAAGCACTTGGGCCATCTTCTACTGCTTTCCCAGGCCAGAGCAGAGAGCTGGATGGGAAGTGGAGCAGCCGGGCCTCTAACTGGCACCCATATGGGATGCTGGCGCTTCAGGCCAGGGCATTAACCCGCTGCGCAGCAGCGCTGGCCCCTCTTGTTGTGTTTTAAAAACAACTTCCCGCCCTGATATTTGTTGAACTTCTCCTACATTTTCTTTAAGTTCTTGGTTAAGAACGTGAGCTCCAGGATCAGACAGCCCCAAGAGGAGCCCACAGCCCGGGAGGCTGAAAGCTCAGATGGCTTGGCACAGACTGGGCACGGGCTCCTGGCAGGGTGGCCCCAGCAGGAGCCCACACAGGAGCTCACAGTGACCACGTAGCCGGCCAGGAGCCAGGGGGAGGGGTACCAGCTGTGCTCCTCTTGCGACACCCTCTCTGGAGAACCCCTGCAGACCACCCACTAGGAGGGACTCCAGAGCCTGGGGTCCAAGCATCCACTCACCATGGGCCTTGCAGGGACAGCACACCTCGGTCAAGTCCTCCCCCAGCACGCAGCCATGTGTGCAGGTGGGGTCATTAGAGACGTAACTGAATTAAAACGAGGTTACCGGGGCTGCCGCCTGCAGCGCTGGCATCCCTCATGGGCACCAGTTCCAGACCTGGCTGCTCTGCTTCCAATCCAGCTCCTTGCTAATGCGCCTGGGGGAGCGGTGGAGGATGGCCCAAGCGCTTAGGCCCCTGCACCCGCGGGAAACCTGGAAGGAGCTCCTGGCTTCTGGCTTAGGAAGGGCCCGACCCTGGCTGTTGTGGCCATTTGGGGCGTGAATCAGTGGATAGAAGAGTTTTCTCTCTTCCTCTCTGTAACTGCATTTCAAATAAATAAATCTTTAAAAACAAACAAAAACCACGAGATTCCTGGCGCTTCCTAGTCGGATGTGAGCGCTGCAGCCGCAGAACAGGGAGCTTGTTAGACCCGGGAGCGGACGCCACCTGCAAGCCCAGGAAGAGGCCCCTCCTCCATCCCCGACAGAAGGCAAACCAGGCGGCTTGCGCCCCGTGGGGGCATCGTGACGGCGCGGGCCCTGACACGCGTGCGTCGCGGGCCCTGCCTCCCACTCCCGAGGCCCCAGGCGGCGGTGGGGGTGCGGATTCCCTGGGTGCCCCCCCCCTTACCTGCTGTGAACAACCATTCTCCAATCTCTCCACTGCCGGCGCCCCTCCCCGCAAGGATTAATTGGGAAGAGTCTGTGAGGCTTGCGTCTGGCCGAGGATCAAAGCCAAAGACAGGTGCTGGGGCGCGGAGGGAGCCTTTCCCTTCTCTGGGCGTGGACTGGGACGTCCACGTGGGCCTCCCCAGAGCTCAGGGGCCCGCAGCAGCTGCGCCGGAACAGGTGTGGGGGCCGCAGGAAGCGGGGGTGGGCGGCACAGGTGCGAGCCCGGAAGCACCTGGCGCTGGCAGTCCCGGTGCCCGGCCGCGTGCCGGCGTGGTGGGCGGGGCCTCCCCTTCGTCCGCTCCTGAGAGCCGGACCCCCACCCCTACCCCGGGCAGAGCTGGGAGGGCCCGAGCGGGGAAGGGAAGAGGTCGCACGAGGAGGGGCAGCCCCATCGGGGGCATGGGGGCGCAGTTCCCGGCGTGTCCCAGCTGCGCAGAGGGTGGGCGCAGGCCTGCTGACCTAGAGTGGGCGCCCGCGCTGCCCCGGGAGGCCGTCGGTGCCGCCCTTCACCGCCCAGCGGGCCAGGGGAGGCTCCTTGGGCAGGGCCGAGGCAGGCAGGGTTCTTCAGGGCCCACGCAGACCTGAGCACGGCGGGGAGTCCCCGCCCACCGCCGCAGGGCCTGGGTCTGCGGTCCAGACAGGCCCTGTCGCCCACTGTCCATCCCAGAGGCTGCGTCTGCTCATGAGCCAGTATGTAACGCCTGGGGCTGGCCCAGACGTGACGCCACGAGGGACCCTGCCCAGGGTCAAGGCAGGATTGGGCCCCCGCCGTGGGTGCTGTGGCACTCAGGCCGGGAGGTCGCCCCAGGCGCGCCATGGAGGAAGATTCGCCGGGGAGACTGGGCACGGCTAACAGGGGAGAAGCCACGCCACGCCCCCAGGTGTTGCTGATCTCATCCTGGGCCCGCAGCCCGGTGTCCTTGCTCTGTGGCACACATGGCCCCCTCTGCTGGGAGGAGCTGGCCTTCCTCTGAGCTCCGTCATGGTGTAGGCTGCACCGGCGACACCCACTGCCCCAACTCAGGTCCATGATCTGGCCTGGGTTACCCGAGGGCCAGCGTCTACAGATTTGCTGAATTCCACTCTCCTGATACCTTCCCTGTGGAGTATGGGCAACTGGTGGAAGCTAAGGACCACCTTCCAGAAAAACCTGCGTGAAAATAAAAATGTGCACCACACCCAGGAGTCCGCGGAGTCTCTGAAGTCCGGCAGTGGAGCCTCCAAACCTGTGGTTTCCAGACTTGAGTGTGCGTCAGAATCCTCAGGGGCTTGTCCAAAACACAGGTGTTGAGGCTTTGCCAGCTGGCCTGGGGCGGGGCGTGACAGGGCATCTCCCAGGTAGTTTGGATGCAAGGTTCTAGAACAGGGGTGCTTCAGGTACACTGCTGGGGCCCAGGGAACCCAGGTGAGGGCTCACTCCAGACCCCATTCAGATGTACAGGTCTTGACGTCCCAAGAGAAGTTGCAAGCTCCCTGATGGACGCAATCACATTTTATATATATATATATATATGTGTGTGTGTATATAGATATAATTTTTGCTAAGATAGCCCGATCCAGGAACAGTTGAGAATGCCTTGGCCCAGGGCAGAGCACCGACAGAGGTGGGTAGGAGAAAGGCGGGTCTCAGAGGCGGTTTGGTGATCTGATGGCACAGCCTGGATCAGCCCAGCCTCCAGCAGTCCTTATTCTGTACCTTGGACCACCGCGAGTGCACGGCTAACCCGTCACCCGGATCCCTGCTCTGTCTTTCTTCATTTGTGCTGCAGCCTGCTCGTTGGCTGCTCTCTCTGCTTGGTCCTTCAGGCACAAGGGTTTCTAAGAAGACGGTGCTAAGGCTGGGAGCGGGGCCACCTCTCGCCTCTCTGTGTCCAGCCCCAGTGTCCCGACGCCTCCTGCACAGCACCTGTTGCTTGTCGGAAGTCCTGGAGGTTCCCCAAGAAGGAGTCCGGAAAGACTCACCACCCGGCCAGTGTAGGCAGGCTCTGCGGCTGCTGCTTTCCCTTTGGGGCCAAACAATCCCGCCTCGCTGCACCACGATAGGATTCCATGCCTTTCCTCCATTCTTCCACCATCCGGGCTCTCAGAAGGTTGGTGGCAAAAGCGAAAGTAACCCCAGGGCTCGTGGTTGTCCTGCCCGGCTCCATGGGCCCTGTGCGAGCTGCCGGTTGGGGTGGCCGTGTGGCCATGATTATGCCTCTGTGTTAGCCAGTTTGGATTTGGAATTCTAATCTGATTGACTAAGTAACTCTTACCCTAATTAGAACAGCAGGGTTTGTCCTCAATCTGCAACCATTTAATCTTCCGTCTCATTAATTGTAAAAAAGGTCTTTATAAATATGTAGATTGGAAAGGGAATAAGATTGTTTGACCTTGAAGAAACACACTCAGCCAGCCTCCAGGTTTCTTTTTATTATTCAGATGCAGAGAGCTGTGGGGCTCCAAATCAAGCTATTGTATTAGGGTACAGTATTCTGATGAGCCACGCAGCTTTAATAATTAGTGTAGTATTTACGTGTGCGCTGCTTGCTGTGAATTTGCATGTAAATAACAAGGTAGTGCAAAAGAAAGCCGGTTAGACAGCCTGCCCATGACGAATGCCTCAAAGGGTCCACTGTGGTGAGGAGGCAGGAGCCTGGGAAGGAAAGGGTTACCCGTCTCCAGCCTGGAGCTGAGTCCTTCCGGAACCCTGGTTGTGAAGCTTAATGGCCTTCCGGGGGTGACTTGTCCTCCGGAAAGCTGGAAGGTGAAGTCAGACAAGCTGGTTGGGTGGTTAGGATCTCTGCCCTACTGCCCGCCCGCCGGCCTGGTCTCAATTTTCTCATCTCTGAAATGGGGTGAACCCTGCTTTCTCCCCAGGGCTGTTAAGTGAGACTGAACGTGGGGCCTGGGGCTGCCAAGACTGCCCGTACCATGGTCTCTTCCTTATGTGTTTATTTCTTCTTGGGGCAGCATAGGAGGAAGATAGGAAGAGAACTTTCTTAGCAGCTGAATTGACTGCCGGGGTGGACCCTGTTCCTGCCTCGGGGGTGCGTCTGGGACAAGTGACGCCTCCCTGCTTGGCACTAGCTTTTCTGTGCCAAGGGAGGCGCTGAAGTCCAAGCTAAGGCGGTGGGAGTTCTCTGCGTGGGGGAGCTGCTGTGGTTCCTGGTGGGTACGGGTGGAGGAGCCCTTGTCCGAGGTGCTTGGCCCCAGCAGTGTTTCACATGTGTCTTTTTCCCCCAGGTCTGGGGATAGACGCATGTCCATAACGAGTTATCTTAGGGACGGGACCCGAGTCCACACACGAGCCTCATTTGTGCTTCACAACACTCCCCCCCCCACCCAAAGAGAACGCGGGGCAGTATTTCTAGTGCACCAAGAGGCCAGGTCTCTCCCGGCTCCCCCAAAGTCTTCAGCGCGCTACCCCTTTTAACGAGCCTGCCGTGGAGGAGGGTCTCTCTGTGGGATACAAGCATTGCTGCAGATGGCATCGGAGAGGGGCGTGGAGAGAGGCGGAGGCTGCCCACAGGAGCCACCCACTTCTGGTCACACCTGGGACCCGAGTCCAGCCCAGTGGCAGCGATTGTTCGAATCTCAACATCCTTCAAATACGGCCCAGTCACCGCCCTGACGCCCCCACTCCAGGGCCCCTGCTGGGGCCTCCTTGTGGGCCCCAGGACCAGCCCCAGCCATCACTGCCATCTCCCAGCACCACTGCTTGCCAGTTGTGCTATCACATCTCTGTCTGCACAAGTCCAAGGTTCATCTTTAAAACAAAATCCCCGGGGCCAGCACTGTGCTGCAGTGGGTTAAGCCAGCACTTGCAATGCCAGCATCCGGTACCAGAGCGCTGGTTCCAGTCCTGGCTGCTCTGCCTCTGTGCTGGCTTCCTGCTAACGCACTATGGGGAGGCAGCAGAGGATGGCCGAGTTCCTGGGCCCCTGCACCCACGTGGGAGACCTGGGTGGAGTTTCTGGCTCCTGGCTTCAGCCTGGCCCAGCCCTGGTTGTTGCGGGCATTTGGGGAGTGAACCAGCAGAGGGAAGAGTCTCTCTCTCTCTCTCTCTCTCTCTCTCCCCCCCCCCCCGCCCTTCAAGTGAATAAATAAATACATCTTCAAAAAGAAAGTCACCTTTCCAGTGACTGTCCTGAATTTAAGGAGACACAGCCTCGTCATCCCCAAGGGGTCTCCCACACCCTCCTCTCCCGCTTGACGAAGCCGGCGTTCGGCAGACGTTGGGAGAGGAGAGTTACGCGTGGGCACCGCTGTCCGCCCCAGGATCGCACTTGGGGGCCCGGGGTGCTGGGGCTGCCGGGAAGCGGGCATGCTGGGGAGAGAGTGTTTCCTGGCTGGCTCTGGGCGTGAGTTTTGGCTCCTGGCCTCTCACATAGTTTACTAATCCTTTCCCCTGCCAATGTGTGACGAAGGCGGTGGGGGGGGGGGGGTGTCCTCGGCTTGCCAGTTTCTGAAGCACACGGTAAGGTCTGTGGGGACTCTCACCACTTTTTAATTTTCTCTCGCAGCGCAAAGGAGAGCAGAGACGTTTCAATAGCGAACGGCAACTTCGGATGACGTATCTCACATTCCTCTTCGTATTCAAACGCCAATGGGTGAACTCCGGCAAAAATATCAACTCCATAGACGCTTGAGTGATGGGGAAACAAGCAGTGACACAGTTTTTCCATTGCAAATCAAGGAGATAGGATCTGATGTTCATGGAGGAAAATGTTTGCGAGCAGCGATATTAAAGGGGCAAAACAAAGGTTGTTGTGTAGACACTGATTGAAGGGTGTGGGGACAGCGGTAAACACCCCGACCTGGATCGTATGGGATCAAAAAACTTGTGCCCGGGGCCAGCTGGACTCCCTTTGGAAGGCAGAGTGAAGTCGGACGCTGTTCTTGTAACTATTAATCAGTGATCTGGGCCAACGGTACCAGGAGGAGGTGGCATTCCCAGGGGCCATCCAAGCATGTCACAGAGGCTGGCTCCAGGCACAGGCACAGAGGCCACGTCCCCTGCTGCCTTGCGGGGGGCCCACATCAGGGCAGAGGGAGGCCAGGAAGTGGGCTGCAGCCTGGAGCACAGTGTGCAGCTGTGTGTAGTCTGCGCACAACACACAGGCACACACGGGTGAGGAACACACATGCCCCAGGGGTGCACGGTCTGTGTCTCCCAGGGCCCAAGGTGCTGGCTCTGATGGTGGCCTCCCGGGAGGAAAGGAGAGGCCTGGGGATGGGCAGGAGGCCTCCCTCTGTATGGTTTGAGTGGAAAAAGAAAAGAAAAGCATTTCTTATTCTAAAAGCTAATTTAGGAATTATTTAAAATATTTAAATGGATCTCACCAATGCACCCAGCTGGGCTCCAAATACCGTGCCCTCGTGCCCTCCCTCGGCTTCCCAAGCCCCTCCTCCTCCCACACAGCAAAGGCAGCGGCTGCTCTCTGAGCTCCACAGCTTCCCTTCCTTCCTTCCTTCCTTCCTCACACCTCGCCCTTCCCCGGGTCAGCCGGAGGCGGCCACACCCTCATAGCTTTCAGAAGAAGGAAAGTTACAGCCGGCAAGACAAATCAGCCAGCCACAAGCGATGTCCTCAAACACGTGCAATCCAGTAGCTGTGTGCAAATCGGAAAGGAAGCCAGAGCTGTGCGCGGAGCTCGTGTCTTCACAACGCTGAGAGAAGCCGGAGCACCCGCTTCAGCCGGCCGCGGAGGGGCCTGGGCCGCAGGAGACCGGGGGTCGGGGCCAGAGGGGAGCAGGCGCCGTGTGTGGGGGCTGATGACTAAAACACAGGAGCCTGGGAAAACTTGAATTTCAGCTAAGCAGTGCCTATTTTTTTTTAAGATTTATCTATTCATTTGAAAGGCAGAGTTACAGAGAGGCAGAGGCAGAGAGAGAGGTCTTCCATCCGCTGGTTCACTCCCCAGTTGGCTGCAACGGCCAGAGTTGTGCCAATCCGAGGCCAGGAGCCAGGAGCTTCTTCTGCGTCTTCCACGCGGGTGCAGGAGCCCAAGGACCTGGGCCATCTTCCACCGCTTTCCCAAGCCATAGCAGAGAGCTGGATGGGAAGTGGAGCAGCCGGGACCTGAACCGGCGCCCACATGGGAAGCCGGCACTGCGGACGGGGACCAGCGTACCTGTGACATCACTGCTGCGTCAGCAGGGAGATAGAGTCGGGAGCAGAGCTGGGACAGGAGCCCAGGCACCTCGATTTGGGACGCAGAGTCCCAGGAAGCCTCTCTCGGCTGCTGACTCCTCAACATTCTCATCTTATACAAGAAAAACCTGAAACCCAGAGGCCCTCCGTCGGTTCTCCCGGCTCTTTTTGATTGCCCATCCATTAAGTGGTAGAACTGGACGTTCACTGGAACCCAGAGCTCCTCCCGAGGCCCTCGGGAAGGTGTGGAGGGCAGCAGGGAAGAAGCCAAAGACACAAACTCACGTCCTCGGGCTGGCCACGAGCAAGAGACTGCCTGGTACCACACCCTGCCCTGCCGATGGCCAGAGTCAGGTCCAGCCCTGGAGGCCTCACCCCTGGGCATGTCCCAGCCCCTGCTGGGGGGCGGAGCCTCAGTGCCTGTGCCGCAACCACACGGCCACCTCCAGCAGCGTCCAAGTCCCAAAGGCATCCACCAGGGAGGAGGAGCCACAGGGAAGGTGTCACCTGCCTGGGTGAGAACCTGCCCTACCATGCGCTTTGTGCACCTGCTCCCGAAACAGAAGGAAGGAAGCCTGGCAGGAGTGGGCCTGCTGACGAGCCCCCCTTTCACCCGGGAGGAAAAGCAGGGGTGTGACCTAAGGACCTCACCTGGCCCCCAGTTCTGCAGTAGCAGAGGCGAGAGCTGCACGCAGGGTCCCACTGCAGATCCTGGGCACCCATCAGTTTGCTGCTACTGCGTGTTCTGGATGGTCCCGTGGTCCCTGAGTGATGCCACAGTCCCTGGCTGTCCCCCCTCACCCTCGACGGGCTAGAAGCTAGAAGCTCGCTACCCTCAGGGATAGCACTGGAGGGGGGTGCTGTGTGCCCCTCACCCCCCAGGTCTGGAAGGAGCCTTGTGAACCAAGCATGGGAGACGGGGAGCAAGAGCGAGACACAGAGACGCCTCGCTGAGTCTGCGTGTGGGCGGCAAAGCCCGGAGCACAGCGGCTCAGCAAAAAACCCCACAAAAATAAAAAGGACGAAAATACACTTCTGTGGGGTGGGACTCTCTGAGCGTCTCTTTGATGATGAGAAAGGTCAGGGTCAGATACAGCCAATGACAGAGCTGGGATGGAACCTGGCCGACAGGGAGTTTGTCAGAATGCAGAGCCCGCGCTCCTGCTGGGCCTGCCAGGCGGCGCAGCCCAGATGCCCAGGCCGGAGCTCCATGGGCGTCTTCCGGATGACTGAGTGGGTGCGGGAAGCGGAACCGGGGCCCGGCTCGCAGCACCCTCACAGACCTGCCCGTGGCGTTTCTGCCTGCCTGGGAAGCAGGAAGGTGGGAAGGGGTCTGTGTCGGTGAGATAATCGCCGACACCGGACCCCCGCGGCCACAGGCAGCAGCCCTGGTCCCCGCAGGGCCCTCTCCCGCCTTCCCCAGGGCTCCACCGCGCCTCACACGCCCGGCAGTGTCAGCCACATCTCTCCAATGTCTGCGGAAAGGTTTTATTTTTGTTCCCTGAAAAGCCTTCAAAGGCCTCTCTCGGAGCTTTGAGTTCGGTGTGGGCAATCTGAAGCATTTAATGGGAATTGTTCTGTTCTGTTTTTTTTTTTTTTTTTTTTTCCAGGAGGAATTATTCTCAGCAGAGTCTGGGCCAGGCCGGAAGGAGAGAGCCAGACATCTCCAGGTAGAGCGGCTTCCTGCTGTTCCCGGGCAAATCAAAGCGCAGCGCCGCTCCACCCCGCAGCCCCCTGCGGCGCCTGACCCAGCCCTTTCAAGTGCAGCGGCCACGGGCCGGCAAAGCACACAACCGGAACCCGCCGCGCAAGGCAAAGGCATGGAATGAAACCGTCTCGCGATGACAATGCTTGTTCTTCTTTAAACTCGGCTCGAGAACAAATGGCTTTTTTTTTTCTCTCCAGTGGAAAGACTGGACTGTGGCTTTCATCCGTAGAGGCCTTGATTTGGGGGGACCTCTCTTCTCACCCCCGGGGTGGGGAGAAACGGGGGTCTGCAGTCTGCCCCAGCTGGAAGGCCCAGGGCCTGGGCCTGGGGCTTCTCGGGCTCAGGGCCTGGGGGAGGGTTCGCTTTTATCCTGCAGCACAGAATAGGCAGTGCGCTGGGGTAAGAATGCCACCCTGGAGGGAACCTCCCTGCTCCCGCCCCTCAACCTGCTCTCCCGGAGGGCCCCTTGGGTGGGAGGGCGGGGAGCAGGCTCAGTAGAAGGCGGCATGAGAGGCAGCCGAGGCCTGGGATGACTCAGGATAACGCCCAAGGGCTCGGGGTCAGAAGCTGCTGACCGCTGGGCTGTGAAGAAGCCGTCACACCTGGCCGAGGTGGCGCAGTAAAGACTTGAAACAGGGGAAGGTGGACAGGCCAGGTGGGCACTGCCTCGCTTCCCTCTGTCCAGCCCTGAGCCCACCCCCAGTCCACTCCCCAGGGAACCTTCTGCCGTGAAAGTCACCCCAGCTGGGGGAGCAGGAAGACCCCGGGGTGGGGGGACGGGAGGTTCCCTGGGGGGAGCCCTGCAGACGGCCCAGCCCAGCCACTCCTCTGAGGGTCTGGTCTCTGGGCTGCAGCGCCTCCGGCCTCTAGCTGTGGGCTCTGTGCAGAGCGGACCCCCTCCCCCTGCCTGTGTCCTGGCTGTCCGGAGGGCAGGGGCCCCAGCACACTGGGCCTCGGCCCCCCAGGCTGGAGCAGCCCAGCCCAGCTCCCAAGCCGCGTGCCCTGGCCACCCCCCAGACTGGTCCCCTGTGGGGAGAGAAGTTCTCCCAGCTGGGCCATCAGTCATTCTGTTCAAGTGCAGAGACGAAGGAGGCAGGGAGGGGTCAGGGAGGGAGAGCTGGACTCTGACCCTTGCTGAGGGCCAACCCTTCTGCCTGTGGACCAGGCTCTCTGGGGGACTGGGACACAGGCTGTCCTGGGCGTGGCATGCCCAGGTGTGGAATCCCAGCCGAGGACTCCAATCAAGCGCTCACACCACACCTAGCAGAGGGCAGCCGTGCCTGGCAGACCCACACAGGTTAGAGGGCAGCCCCACAGGCAGGGGCACTGGGACCGCACTGCCCTCTCGCCAGCATCAAGTGCAGCCTTGTCCACCTGTCCCTGAGCAACGCCGAGGGACCCCCTGGCGGGCGTGGAGAGCACTGGATCCCTGATCAGGTTAGGCTGGGGCCGTGAGGGAGCGCCTGCCGCCATCTTCCCATCTTATACCCCAGGAAGAAGGGACCAGAGCCCGTAGTGAGTCCCAGGTCCCGTAGGCTCCGCCTCCCCCAGCCGCACACCTGGTGATGGGGACACGTGCAGGGGAGCCCCTCCAGGGACAGAACGGGGTCCTCTGTGTGGAGGGGACCCCGTCCTGGGCTGCTCGGAGCAGGTGTCGTCCTCCCTCCCTGGGGCCAGGGAAGCAGTGGGCCTGGCTCTGGCCTCAGAATTTGAGCCTGGACCGGGTTCTACGGAGTCCAAGTGGTCTATGGGGTCCCAGGGGAGGGCAGAGCAGACCGGAAGCAGGGACACCTCTGCGACAGACTGCTTCAGCCGCTTCCCTTTGAGGTGAAATCAAAGTGCTTCTGCTCCCTGCCTGGCTGGGCCCTGGGTCCCACAGGGCGGCCTCCGGCTTGCTCCTGCCCCAGCCTCAGTGCCCAGCGTGGGGCCTGCCGGCCGCCACGCTGATTAGCAGCAGCCGGAGCAGAGCTAAGGTGAGACCAGCACAGGCTGAAAGGGGCCTTGGGGATGCCCAGCCGGGCCTCTATGCCTGATGCCCCCGGCAGGTCTGGGTGCCTGGCTCCAGCTCACCCTCGGCGCCCCGCGTGTGTCGGGGGTGTTAAGGATCCTGACAGTTCTCAGCCCCTTGTCTGCTTTTCAGGACCTGGCTGGGGGACCTGCCCCAGGAGACGCTGTCCCCATGAGGGGGAGGCTTCCTTCTCGGAGGCCCCGAGAAGGGCCACCACCCAGCTTTCTCCCTGGTGCTGTGGGCCAGCATGAAGCTGGGGTGTGCAGGATGGGGGACGTGGGCAAAAGGCAGGAAGCCCACCATGCTGACCCCATCTTGGTCTGTTTCCTGCCTCATGCCCCTCCTGGAGTCCCCGGGCGCTGGGGGACCCCCACTCCAACATCACTGTATAGGGCTGAAACTCCCTGGAAGCGAGTCAAACGCAGTAAAGGGAGCGGTCTGGGAAAGCCCCGCCCTCCAGCTATGGCGAGAGGCCCCAGTATCCCGGGGGCATCCTCCAGTGAGGGCGGGGACACGGAGCAGGGCTGGGCTGGCTCTGGGGGTGCTGATCCAGACCCTAGGAGCCTTTCTCGGCTCCTGTCACCTGGCCCCTCCCCGGCTCTCCTCCCCTCACCGCCACCTCCGCCCCAGGCGCCACACAGAGGCGCTGCCATCTCCCTGCCACCTCCCCTGCCCACCCGCACTGGCACTCCCTGCAATTATGGTGCTGCTCCCTGCCTTCCCATTGTGCCCGCCTCGCCTCCCCACCCTCGGCGGCTAATTGCTGGGTTTGCCCTTCACCGCTCCCCCAGCTGCCTGCACCGACTGTTTCAGGAACTGCAGGGAGAAAGAATCCAAAGGGCTTCAGCAAAGCCTTCAGCCTGGGACAAAGGAGCACCCGCAGGCAGCCGGGGCACGCACCTGACTGTCACCGGGCGTCCGTTCAAGGGCAGGCGCTGGCCCCGAGGGTCCACGCGGGGGCGGGGCCTGGCAGGTCTGGCCAGCTGCCAGGTGATGCTTCCCTGTCCTCTGTGTGAGGAGCAAGGGTGCAGGGGGAGCACAGAGGAAGTCGAGAGACCTGGGCCCCTGGGGTTGGCTGGCCCAGGGCCTGCTGGGCAGCTTGGAGCAGATCCCCCCACCAATGGGAGGCTGCAGGCTCAGGACGTCTGGGGGTGAGGTGCGGTCAGTTCTGGCCCCGGGAGGCTCCAAGGCCCTCCCGGGACCCCACAGTCTCCTGTCAGACCCCTCAGAAATCGTCACCTTCTGAAGAATGCGTCCTTCTTATTCGTTCCAGAAATGTCCGCGGGGCCTGGGCCCGACGCACGGCGTAGGTTCTGAGGGCACAGAGGGACTGGAACAGCCTCATTCTCTCCTGGAGGCGGAGACGCCCAGCTAGGTGCGTCAGCCCAGAGCGCAGCAGGGAGACGCTGAATCTGAGCAGGTGTACGTGGTGGGAGGGTGCTAATTTAAACAGAGTGACTACGAGGGTACCTGGGGGGTCCAGGCAGAGTTTTCCGGAGATGGATTGTTTGTGAAGCTCAGATTCTTCTCTGACAGGCTGGGGCGGGCATCAGGGCCACCTCGGAGTGTGGGCGTGGCCAGCCCAGCCAGCACAGGGCTGCTGACAGTCCTGCTGGACACTGGTGGGCGTGGGCAGGAAGTCAGCTCTGCCCGGCATTTTGAACCTCGTGCTTGGTTTCAGTCCCCCCACAGCTCTCCCCGATCCCTAGTGCTGCTTCGGGGAGGGAAGATGGGGCTGTAGCCCCGGGGCGGCCTCCTCCAGACACAGAGGTGTCCGTGCCACGGGAGGAGTTACCAAGAACCCCCCAAGGCCCAGCAAGGCGCCAGGAGAGGCAGACTGAGCCACACGGCTAAGCAGATGCAAACTTTCCATCCTTACCAGCATCCCAGGGCTTAAATGTGGCCACCCCTTGGCAGGCCCTCTTTGTCCACACAGCCAGGGAGGCTTTGGTCCTCCCAGGCGCTGCCCTGGGCGGGGCTCCTGGGGCCTCTGTGGGCGGTGGGGGTGGAGGGAGAGGAAGATGGAGGAGCTGCAGACATAGCTTTGGGGAGGGAGGACACGGTGCACACCTCCCCCGCCCAACACCCACCCTGGGCTGGGTGCTGCTTCGCTGCCCTCCCAGGCCCGGGGATTTCTCAGACCGGGGGGCACACCTGTGTTCAGGGAGGTCCCACCCCAGCCCAGCATCAGTGTCCCCTCAGGTTCTCCACGGCAGTGCCCTGCTGGCCATGGCCCCATGAGAAGGGAGGACTGGCCAGTGTGTCCCTGTGCCCAGTACACGGCCACCTGGGTCTCCAGCCAGCAACCCCACCCTCCCCTCAGCTCCAGGCCACCGTGAGGGCTGTCTTTGTGTCCCCTCTTCACCTCAGTGGCCTTTGGGTGTCCAGAGTCACCTGCAGGGGCCATACCTATGGCACACGGGACTCCTTAGGAACTGAGGCTGCTCAGGTGCTGGAGTTCACCCCGGGCAGCTGGAGACAGGAGCAGCTCCTAGGCGGTGGGCCCTGGCATGGGCAGTGGAAGTCACCTGCCTGAGGGACAGCGGCCAGGGAGGACCACAGGGGTCTCAGAACACACTGCAGACTGTTTGCCAGGGGCTGTGACAGAGTTTGAGGGCGTGAGGAGCAGCTGCCCACAGCCTCTCACACGGAGCTGCACCTGCCCAGGCTGCTCCATGGTGGCGGCTCCTGCCCCACCAACACCACCGTGTGCAGACACGCCTCCTGCTTCCCTGGGCCCCTCTCTCCCCGGCCCAGCGCCAGTCCTGACCTGAGACTCTGCCAGTCCTGGCTCCTGTGTCCCTGCCCTCCCCCGTGACTCTCCTGCCCTCTCATTCTAGCTTGGCGTCTGTCCTCTAGGGGACCCCAACGGACCCAACGGGACTCAGGTAGGACTTGATAGGACATACTAACTCCCAGCCAGGCCCGGGAGCCAGAGCCAGGACAGCCAGGGTCGCAGATTTACAGAGAGAGAGAGAGAGAGAGAGAGAGAGAGAGAGAGAGAGAGAATCTTCCATCCATTGGTTCACTCCCCAAATGGCTGCAACAGCTTTAGCTGGGCAGATCCGAAGCCAGGAGCCAGGAGCTTCTTCCAGGTCTCCCAGACAAGTGCAGGGGCCCAAGGACTTGGGGGCCATTTTCCACTGCTTTCCCAGGCCACAGCAGAGAGCTGGATTGGAAGTGGAGGAGCTAGGACTCAAATCGGCGCCCACATGGGATACTGGCACTGCAGACAGTGGCTTTACCCACTACGCCACAGCGCCGGCTCCAACATCCTTCGCTCTCGTCTCTTTCCTGCTGGGTGGGCTGCTGGCCAGCCGGGGATCGGGGTGTCGGGGCACCCTCCCAACAACCACCAGTCTGCTGCCACAGGAGGAGGCCTTGGAGCATGGCCTGGCTTGAGCAGGGGCCCATGCTGGACCAAGCTGATGTTGCTGGAATCCTTGAGTGGATCTCACGGTTAGTCCACAGAGAACAAGGGAGTACCACACACAGTGTCCCGGGCAGGGCAGCCCTGACCACCAGACCACGGAACACGCCTGACCCCACCTCACTGCTCCTGTCAGGGTGGGGCCCTCCCCCACTTTGTCGCTCCTGCTTGACCTGGGGTGCTAGCACCCAGCAGGTGCTCACCACACTTCCAGGAGCTGCTCTGTGGGCTCCTGCTGACAATGGGGGTCCGTGTGGGGTGCAGGAATGGCGCTGGAGAGCAGTCCCGCCCTGCCTGCAGCTGCTGCATCGCTCTGTCCCGAGCCTCCCTGCTGGGTCCCCAGCTCTCCCCACCGCTGCCTGTCACCTGCCTGCCACCAGTTCCCCTAACAGCTCCTGCCCGCCGGCAGGCAAAGCCACAAACCCACAGAGAGGCCAGCCCAGCAGGCCTCCTCCTGGCTGTGGGCACAGAAGGCCACTGCTGCCCCTGTGTTGTTCCTGCCGGGGGTGAGGGGACACAGAAGAGGCCAGGGGTGACGTGGCCCAGGGCACACCACGCAGGAAAAGGCGGTGGCCGGTCCCTTGGAGCCGGGCACTGGGCTAAGCACCTTCTCTCAGCCGATGCCACCCGCTGTGTGACCTCCGTCAGGTGGCTCAGCCTTGGGGAACAGCAGCCCCTGCTGGGGGCAGCTGAGAGGGGGCGTCAGGCACCACTTGGAGTGGGCCCTTGTGGGATGAGGAGCACCGCGAGCGGGCGGGGGAGGTGATGCGCCCAAGGTCACAGGGCCGGCGGCCGCGGAGAGGCCAGGAAGTGGATGTGGACGCAGCAGCGTGGGTTTTCTCTCCCGGCGCGGGCCTGCAGCTTCCCGCCCCACATGGAAATCGATAGGCAGGAGATTGCTACAAACCACCTCTCCTCCAAGCCTACTGCTGGCCGGGAGCCGAGAACCGCTCCTCCCTGGCCCTCCCGCGCCCTCCCCAGGACAGGGGCCCCTAGGGCCCACGCACACCGGGTGTGGGGCGTGCGTCTGGCTTTCAGGGGGCCCAGCAGGCAGGGCTGGGCCTGCCAGGGCGATGGGCACCTCTCAGCTCCTGGCTTGCCAGTGTGTGTTCCCAGCAGAGAGAAGACCACGTGTGGAAACAGCATGGGTGCCAGCTGGGGCCCCCTCCCCGTGTACGTGTGTATCTGTACACATACAAGCATGCCTATACATTGTATATGCAGATTCAGATATCATGTATGATTAGAGAAATAGACACACGTGTTTTCAAGAGCGAGGAAGGGTGTCAGGGCTGCAGAGCTGCGTCCGCATTCCCAAGAAGCGTCTCCCAGTGGTGGCCCGGCCCGGGCACGCGGAGCTGGCCTGGCCTGAGCCCCACAGGTGTGCCAAGGGCTGCTTGCAAGCTTTGGCGGTGGCAGAAGGGACGGGCTGGTGAGCGTGGTCTGGTGCCCGAGGACCTAGGCACCCGATGGTGGTCAACAGGGGCAGCCGTCTGGGTCCCCACGTGTGTGGGTGGGGTCGTGGGGCCGGCCGTGGCCGAGGAGAAGTGACTTCAGACACTCAGAGCGGCTTCGAGACCGTCCAGAGTGTCCACCTCGGAAGTGGATGGAGGCCAGGCTGAAGACGAGGCTGCCCTCGTGTGTTCTCCCTGCGAACGCGCCCAAGACTGGGTGACTTAGAGATAGTTCTGGGGGCTAGGAGGTCCATGGTGGGGCCCAGGTGGGTTCAGCGTCTGGCGAGGGCTGCTCTCTGCTGCCGGGACGGTGCCCTGCAGCTGTGCTCACATGGGGAGGGGTGAGCACTCGCTGGTCCTCTTATGAGACCCCAGTCCCAGCTGCCACACGGACCCCTTGTGGCTCATCCCTTCCTGATGGCCCACCTGCTAACACCATTGCCTTGGGGCTAGGTTTCAACTTGAACTTGGAAGAGACACAGACATTCAGATCCCGGCAGCAGTGATTGGTTCTTCGGCCAACTGTGATGTACAACAGGCCACCAGGGAGTAAGACACCCCCAGCGCTCTGAGCCATGACAGGTGGGGGTGTTCGCGAGGGCCGCAGCCTCTCACCTCCCATGGCAGGCTCAAGTCCCCCCGTTTTCAGTGGTCCCAGCAAAACTGCTGCCTTCCCACGCGGCCACGGCCAGGACGTGCTGGTGGGCTGATGCAGGTCACAGCCCACACTATGGGGCACAGCTGCAGCCAGGAGCTTCCTAAAGGGACAGCGTGGCTGAAAGCCAGGCTGAGGAGCTGAGGCAAATGGGTACACACAGATGACAAAGACCTCAGGCCATCTCTCATATATGTGTGTGATATGTATATCCATATCTATCTTTTTTCAAAGATTTTTATTTATTTATTTGATAAGTAGAGTTACAGACAATGAGAGAGACAGAGAGAAAGGTCTTCCTTCCATTGGTTCACTCCCCAAATGGCTGCCATGGCTGGCGCTGTGTCGATCCGAAGCCAGGAACCAGGTGCTTCCTCCCGGTCTCCCATGGGGTGCAGGGCCCAAGCACTTGGGCCATCCTCCACTCCCTTCCCGGGCCACAGCAGAGAGCTGGACTGGAAGAGGAGCAACCGGGACTAGAACCCGACGCCCATATGGGATGCCTGCGCCGCAGGCGGAGGATTAACCTAGTGCGCCATGGCGCCAGCCCCCGATTCAATCTTTTTAAAAAAAATTCATGGAGGGGCTGGCACCGTGGCTCACTTGGTTAATCCTCCGCCTGCGGCACCAGCATCCCATATGGGCGCCGGTTCTAGTCCTGGTTGCTCCTCTTCCAGTCCAGCTCTCTGCTGTGGCCCGGGAAGGGAGTGGAGGATGGCCCAAGTGCTTGGGCCCTGCACCCGCATGGGAGACCAGGAGGAGGCACCTGGCATCTGGCTTCAGAACGGCACAGCTTCAGCCGTGGTGGCCATTTGGGGAGTGAACCAACGGAAGGAAGACCTTTCTCTCTGTCTTTCTCTCTCACTGTCTATAACTCTACCTGTCAAATAAATTTTAAAAATTCATGGAAAATGCACAGTATGAAAAAATTGTATGGATTTTAATTTTTTGCACCCAAATAGTTACTTTTTAATTCCATTTTCCATGAACTTTTTAAAGAGAATTTTAAAAAATAAATATTTATGTATCTTTTTATTTTTACTTATTTGAAAGGCTGAGAGACAGACAAGATCTTCCATCCAGTGGTCCACTCCCCAAATACCTGCAACAGCCGGGCCAAAACCTGGAGCCTGGAGCTCAGTCCAGGTCTCCCATGTGGGTGGCAGGGACCCAAGCACGTGAGCCATCCCAGGGTGCACCTTAGCAAGATGCTGGAATCAGACGCGGAGCCAGGACTCAAACTCAGGCAGTCGGATACGGGATGCTTGCCTTCCACGTGGTGTCTTAACCAGTACACCTAAGGCCTACCTTTTCGATGAAGTTCTTGAAGAAGTTTCCAATATATATCCTGCCACTTTCCTCTGGAGTTGGCTTAAAGCTCTCGAACAACCTTTAACAGCCTTAAAGCTCTTGAAGAACTTTGCCGTCCTAAGCCCCGAGTCCTAAGGTCAGTCGGTAGGGGAAGAAGGGACCCTGAGAAGCATTTGATCCACTCAGCAGACAGAGGATTAGGGGCCTAACGTGGGAGCCCGGGAGGGAGAAGGTGTCTGGTATCACCAGCTAGAACAGGGAGGTGCTGGTGCAGCTTCCGAGTTGGGGAATTGGAGATCTTTAAAGGCGATGCCCGAGGCTCTGCCCTGCCCACTGACGTCACTGCCCTGCCCCCGCCTGACGGGGAGCAGCCAGCCCTGCCCCAGGCCGCACATCACCACCACCACTGGGATCTGCTCTGGTCGTGTGAGTCTCCACTACTTTCCTGCTACTCCCAGCCTAGAGAGCACAAGGAGTAACACCCACTCAGTAAGGGAGGTGACTGGGCCAACAGACCTCCCCCTACCTTCCTGCAATGCAAGGGGTATTTTCAGTTGACTTCCCACCTAGGTGAGACTGCATGTTCACATCCACCCACCGTGCACCCACCATGCACCCCCTTATCCGCTCTCTCACCCATCCATCCATCAGTCACCCACACCCACCCATCCACCTACTTATCTATCCACCCACTCACCCACCCGCCCATCTATCCAACCACCCATCCAGCCACCCACCATCCACTTCCCCACTCATCCATCCCGCTATCCATCCACCCACCTACCCAACCACTTACCCATCCACCTACTCGCTCATCCTCCCATCCACCCATCCTCCCATCCACTCATCCACCCATCAATCCACCATCCATCCACTCATCCACCCATCAATCCACCATCCATCCTCCCATCCTCCCATCCACCCATCCTCCCATCCACCCATCCTCCCATCCACCCATCCACCCATCAATCCACCATCCATCCTCCCATCCTCCCATCCTCCCATCCACCCATCCTCCCATCCTCCCATCCACCCATCCTCCCATCCTCCCATCCACTCATCCACCCATCCTCCCATCCTCCCATCCTCCCATCCTCCCATCCACCCATCCACCCATCCACCCATCAATCCACCCATCCACCCATCCACCCATCAATCCACCCATCCTCCCATCCTCCCATCCACCCATCCATCCATCCACTCATCCACCCATCAATCCACCATCCATCCATCCACTCATCCACCCATCAATCCACCATCCATCCATCCTCCCATCCACCCATCAATCCACCATCCATCCATCCACCCATCCTCCCATCCTCCCATCCACTCATCCACCCATCAATCCACCATCCATCCATCCACCCATCCTCCCATCCTCCCATCCTCCCATCCACCCATCAATCCACCATCCATCCACTCATCCACCCATCAATCCACCATCCATCCATCCACCCATCCTCCCATCCTCCCATCCTCCCATCCACCCATCAATCCACCATCCATCCACTCATCCACCCATCAATCCACCATCCATCCATCCACCCATCCTCCCATCCTCCCATCCTCCCATCCACCCATCAATCCACCATCCTCCCATCCACCCATCCAC
This sequence comes from Oryctolagus cuniculus, assembly GCF_051225735.1. Lineage (NCBI taxonomy): Eukaryota > Metazoa > Chordata > Mammalia > Lagomorpha > Leporidae > Oryctolagus > Oryctolagus cuniculus. Next base: position 9,151,465 of record NC_142878.1, on the reverse strand, counting down.
CCATCAATCCACCATCCATCCATCCACCCATCAATCCACCATCCATCCATCCATCCATCCACCCATCAATCCACCCATCCTCCCATCCTCCCATCCTCCCATCCACCCATCCACCCATCCTCCCATCCACCCATCCACCCATCAATCCACCATCCATCCATCCACCCATCCACCCATCCTCCCATCCACCCATCCACCCATCAATCCACCATCCATCCATCCACCCATCCTCCCATCCTCCCATCCACCCATCAATCCACCATCCATCCATCCACCCATCCTCCCATCCTCCCATCCACCCATCAATCCACCATCCATCCTCCCATCCTCCCATCCTCCCATCCACCCATCAATCCACCATCCACCCATCAATCCACCATCCACCCATCCACCCATCCTCCCATCAATCCACCACCCATCCACCCATCCTCCCATCAATCCACCATCCATCCCTCCACTCAATCAAAACACATTTTCCTTTTACTCTCGTTTCCTGAGCACCTACTACATGGGAGGTGCTGTGTCCACCAGCTCAGAGCTGTTGGCCCTGGAGAACAAGTGGCTGCCCTTGATCCTGGAGGGGCCCAAGTTACCCAGGAGAGAAGGGGAGGGCACAGAGCGGTGGAGCGGAGGCAAAGGGGTGGAGGTGAGGGAAGGCGGTCCCTGGAGACACCCTGATTCACCTCCATGGAAGAAAGGCAGCTGCCAGCCAAACCCTGTGCAGAGAGGGCTCTGGGAGCAGAGGCCAACACAGATTGCGAGGGCAGCTGTGGGGCCGCCCTCGTCAGTCCGTGAAGACGAGGGCCCGGAGCTCCTGCCAGCGGCTGCTGATGGGGGGAGCTGGACGCGAGGTGTGGCCCCCTCAGCACCGGGGACGGTGAAGCCGTCCACGTCCTCTGCTGTGCCAAATGGATTATTACTACCGCACTTGCTACTGAAGCATCTCACTCCCAGTTTTACTGCAGTTTGCAGGCCTGCGTCGCCTCCTCTGTGGGCACCAGCAGCAGCTCCAAGTGCAGACTTGCCCCGCCCCGCCGGCCACCTCCTCAGCCTACTCAGACTGGACGCACTCAGGGGGCCACTCCCCAGGTCCAAGGCAGCCATGGCACTACTATCCTTCAGCTCAGCCCACGCCCCTAAGCCCACACCCTTCCTGCTACCATTGGCTGGGTCCAACATGCTGCAGGATGCAACCTTCTAGCACATTCCCTAGCTCACTCCCAGTTAGCTCCCTAGCGGGCTAGCCGGGAGCCCGGGGCAGGAGCGGCTCAGGCTCCCCACGGAGGGCACCCGGAGGGCACTGGCGGGGCCTGAAGGCAGCGCCACAGCCTCTCGCTGCAGGGAGACGTGGCCGGGCAGTGTGTCTTGGCATGAAATACCCAGACAGGAAGCCTGGGGTGAGGCTGGGGTGGGACCACTGGCCATGCACACCGCAAGGCTCGCTGGGTGCTGGAGTTGGCAGGGCTGGCAACGGCAGAACTTGCATTTGGCGGGCAGAGACCCATGTCTGGGGCTGGGGCTAAGACGCCTCTGCTACTCAAAGCCCCTGGGAGACACAGGTGCCGGGAGGGCCCACGTGGTGAGCCGTCCGCACAGCCCGGCCAGCCTTGGATCTGGGGTGCGAGCCCTGGAAGGGGGCCCGCAGGGCCTGGCAGGCCCTCTTCTGCCTTGACTCCGGCCAGGAGCAGCTGAGAGGCACCCTGAGGGCCTGCTTAGCATCGACCCCAGCCCTCCAACCCCCATCTCCTGGCTCGGGGGGAACAGGGTACTCTCTCCCTTGTCTGAGAGGGGGCCACCCCCTGGCCCTTTACCTTGGCTGAGACACAGCCAGACTCAGGCTGGGGTCCAGACCCTTGTGCCAACTTGGCACTTGGCCTGAGCTACAAAGTCCACGCCTGCCTGCAGGCAGGTCGGCGCCACTAACACGCTGTGGGCCCAGATGGACCGCGGGAGCCGGCGCCCTCCACCCCGCCCCCGCCGGCTGGCCGATGCCCGCATTGCGGGTGTCAGTGACCCGGCAGGTTTTGCTCTCTGTCGGACTCCTGAGACGGAGGCTACCTGATCCTGAAACGGTGATGAGCCCCGGAGCCCCGGGTCTCTCTCAACTCCCCAGACAAGCCTTTCAGGCCGGGACAAGACGTGGCGGGATGGAAGATGGCACTGGGAGGGAAAGGTCAGGCGGCTGAGCCTCCCGCGGCTGGGAGCAGGTGGCTACTCCGGCCAGACAGCCAAGCGGTGCAGCCTGCGATGCAGGTGGGCGGCCCGGACCTGCGGATCGCCTGGGCCCTGGCTGCTGGCAGAGCCGGGACACCTGGCCTGGCCAGCTCCCGACAGTCACCAGGCCAGCTTATACCGCCTGTTAAAGTTACATGGCCCTCAAGCCCCAGGCTGGGATGGGGAGGGTACAGGCAGTGCCGGAGGCGGGAGCGGGGTGGGGGTGGGGAGTGGGACCCAGCGCACATAGCACTGGGCCCCGGGACAGAGGCAGCCACCCTTGGACCTGGCCAGCCTGTGGAGCTGCCACTTAGAGAACCACACTTACAAAGCACCTGCATCCATCACGGCTGCTCTTCACCTGCCACGTAAACCCCTCACACCAGACCCATTTCACAGAGGAGGAAACTGAGGCCACGCGGCTCTCCCACGGAATCAGCGGTGCCTGCTAGGCTTTATCTCTGCTTGCTCCTTCTTTACCACTCTGGGCAGTGCCCGGCGAGTTTGTGTCCCAGGGTCCCCATTCTTGGGGACGGGAATCCACTTAATGCCCCTTGCACCCTCTCCAGGGGACATCAGAGGCCTGTGCCCCGGGGTCCCTCCGAGGTCCCTGTGGTGGACCCCTTAGGAGCCTCTGTGCTTCCCCCGCCTCCCTTCCCCCACCCCAGGGGATCGCCTCCCACCTCAGTCACAGAATCCTGCTACGAAGACACCGGAGGTGGCGCCCCACGGGCAGGGAAAGGCAGCTGGACGGTAGCAAGCGACAGGAAACCCCAGCTGGGACTGAGCCAACAGAGGTGAGGGGCTGCGGGGTGGCTCCACCCACCCCCATGCCTCAGTTCCCAGAGCGGGTGGCTTGGCAGCTGCAGCTTCTGGGACACATGTGTCCCAGGCAGGGCCAGAGAGCTCCACCCGCGGGGCCTTCCTGGGCTTCTGACCAGGAGAAAGCACCGGGCACCAGCAGAGGAAACTGGGGCTGGGCGTGGGGTGGTGGCAGCGTCCAGTGGAGTTTCTTCCCCGATGTTCGCCTCCCCCTGGAGAGCGCCCCCCAGCCCCCAGGGACTGCGATGGGCGCTTGCCCCGGCCCATGCCGCCAGACCCACATGGAGTGAACCGTCGCCATGGAAAGCTTGGCCACGGCCAGGCCTTTGGCCACACGTCTGTGTACACAGGGCCCCACAGGCTGCGGCTGACCGTGTGTAAACATCGTAACGTTGTATTACGGGAGTAACCGTGGTCCTGAGTCGAGGGGGCAGACCTGCAGGTAAGGGTGATCCAGCGCCTCCTCCGAGTGGACAGTCCCTCAGCGCCCTGCCCACGGGCCCTGAGGCTCCCAAAGGCTTGGCTGTGGCCATTTTAGAGGGGCTGGAGCTGTCCAGGTTCAGGGCTCTGTCCCTCACCAGGGGGTCCTGAGAACACAGGACACATTCCTGCCTCTTCTCCCACTCAACTACAGTCCAAGATTTCCCAGGGTTCAGCGCTTCCTTTGTGTGACTCCCAGCTGCCCATCCAGGCTCCCATGTCCCCACTGTGTCCCCAGGAAGACATACGGGCCTCTCCTGGCCAGCGTGGTGCGTGTGCACTCCACCTGCAGCCCTGTGGCTGCGAGCAGTACCGTCCCTGCAGCTGCCAGAGGGCTCCCAGGGCCGTGTGGCCCCAGCAGGGGCAGCTCTCCAGCCACCCGCACCCCTGCCTCTCTGGCTCCCTGGCCAGCTGCAGGCAGGCCCCCTCCTGCTCTGAACAGCGAGAGCTTGTCCTAGAGAATCGCCAAGTCCTGTGCAAGCAAGAGTGACTCAGCCCAGGTCTGCAGGGCGGTGGGCCCAGGGCGGCTGCTGCTGTGACACCGGCTCTGTCGTGGCTCTGTGCTTTCAGTCCCAATTCCTCTCCAGCTCCTGGGCTTCCTGCGACGCCCACAGGGGAGGCAGCCTCTCCAAGGGCCCCCAGTGACCCCAGCCCCCAGGAGCTGCTGCTACTATGCATAGAATGCAGCAAAGGGAAGGGATGTCACTGCCAAGGTCGTTAGGCTCCAAACTGACGGCTGCTTCCGTCTCACCCAGGCTCTCTGGCCGTCTTTCCTTCAGAGCCTTGCCCTGCCGGGTTCTGAGCTGCCCTGTGGAGAGCCCCACGGCACCCACCAGTGAACTCACGGCCATTCGCAGCCCTCAGCCACGAGGACCAAGCAGCAGAGTCTCCGGCCCCAGGTGGCCCTCGGAGCCGCCCCACATCTCTCCCGGGGCTGAGAACTGCCCCAGGGGCCCACCCACCCCAGACCTGTCTTCTGCAGCGGCCACCCTCACACCAGTCCCGTGAGGACGTCAAGGCCACGTCCACGGGGGGTCCACAACCAACCACAGACTGAACACACTCAGAAACCAATGTGTTGGTACTGAGCATGCGCGGACTTTTCTCTCGTCATTATTCCCTAAATCATATGGTCATAGCAATCATTGCCTAGCGTCTTCTAGAGCTGATTCAAAGCTGGAGGAACTGCGTGCACAGGTTGTGTGCAAATATTTCACGTATACCAAGGACCTGGGGCATCCACAGGTTTGGTATCTCCTGCAGGGCCGGCCGCGCTCCCCTCCTGCAGAGCTTGTTTGATTCTACCACAGGCAGCAAAGACAAAGGCCCCACTTCTGGGCAGGGGGCGCCCATGGCGTGGCTGGTCTGGGTCTGCCTTGCGCTGGGACCTGCGGGCCCCCTCCATGAAGCTGCCACCCCAGGGCTGCCTCTGCGCCCACGGTCAGTGCGGCTGCTCCTCCCCACAGGTGCTGCAGCCTCCCTGAGGCGGACCCTCGCTCACCGGGTGATGTTTCCTGGCAAGCTGCCTAGCCAGGCTCTCAGAGGAGCCCCGGGGCCTCCCCCAGGAGCATGGAGATCCACCCAGCATCTCCCCACATGCAGGGATGGAGGGAGTGCAGGCGAGCGGAGCCGCAGCCCCTCCCCTGCAAACCTGTGAGAGGCGGGGATGGGAGGCCGGAAGTTGCTAGGGGCTGCTGGGGTTTGGAGGAGGCTTGTCCCCCTTCCCAAACTCCTGCGGACCTTTGATCTCAGGGTGACGGTGCTGACAGGGGTGGGACCTGGGAGAGGAGCCGTGGTTACCATGGGAACGGCTACGAGGAAGCGGGGCTGCCCCTGCTCTCCCGGGCTTGCGCTGTCGGTCTCTGCAGTGAGATAAAGCAGCACGAGGCCCTCACCTGGAGCCAGCGCCGTGCTCCAGAGCTCGGAGCCAGTAGGTGTGTGTTCTGGGTAAGCTCCCCGGTGCTGGGTGTTCTGTCCCGGAACCACAGACGAGCAACCTCGGGGTCAGCCCCGGGGGAGGGGAGAGGACCGAGCATGGAGCATCGCGGCAGTGGGAAAAGCCAGGCTGTGACTCGGTCTCACCAGAGGACCTTGGGGTTCTGGCGTGGGGGGGCCCTCCAAGCTCCCCCAAACTGGGGAAAGGGGGCCAAAGTTTACACCCCCAAGCGGATCGGCCACTGACCCCTAGCTGGCCTGTGGCGGGCGTCGCCAGCCCTCGGGTGAGGAGGCAGCTCCTGCCAGGTGGACAGCTCCAGGGCAGGCCTGGAGGCGCCAGGGCTTCCAGCTGCTCCTTCCCGGGGGCAGGCGCCTCAGGCCTCAGCCCACGGTGGAGGGCTTGGAAGTACGCAGCAGCCGGGCCTGGAGGCTGCACGCTGCGGAGACTCCCACAGCCGGCCTGGGCCCGAGGGAGACAAGTGCAAGTGCAGGAGCTGGGCCCCACGCTTATGGGGTCGCTGGCTGGGACTGAGTGCTGCCGGCGGTCCCCGCTCAGTGAAGCAGCAGCCGCACTCGTGCGTGGCCTCCTCACCCTGCCAGCGTCTGCCGCTCCGGGAAGGACCACCGGTAAACTCCTGGAGAGGGGGCGGCGAGGCCTGGCTTATCCTGGGATTCGGGCGCCATCTCCCTGCTTCCCCTCCCTAGCTCCGTCAGCCTCACGGTCAGTAGGCCTCCCGGATGGCGGAAACAGCGCAGCTGCTATCCCAAGCCTCGAGCTCGCTTCCCAGGGCCCAGAGCGAGGGAAGGCGTGTCTTTCCCTCACTGTCACCCTGGAGGAGCCTGCTTCAGGTCTCACTGTTGCAAACTCCCGTCGAGGCACTGGAGGCCTGGGCAGTGCCGTGGGCTGATTGGCTTAGGCCCGGATTCCTCAACCAATCACAGTGCCCAAGACGATGGGATGTCATTAGGGCCAATCAGGCTGAGCCCTGGGGCAGGGATGCTTGGGGCAGGCCAGGGGGAGGACATGGACAAGCACAAGCACCCAAGGCCTAAAATGAGAGGGCATTTGTCATAATGCAGTGAGCCCCCTTGTGTCAGGAGCTGGGCAACCAGGCTGGCCGTGGCTGGGTCCTGACATGGGCCCTTCCTCTGTGATGTGTCCCCACCCGCCAAAGCCAAAGGTGTGGGGGGGGGGGGACTGGCTGTCACTCCGCACCTTAACGAATGACAAAGGCCAGAAATGGCACCAGTTCTTCAGAGACTCTTGGGAACATGTGGCTTTGGTGTCCTGTCACTTTTATATATTTTTCAAAGATTTATTTTATTTATTTGGATGGCAGATTTACACAGAGAGAGGGAGACAGATTGAAAGAGATTTTCTATCCACCGTTCACTCCCCAGATGGCTGCGATGGTCAGGGCTCGACCAGGCCAAAGCCAGGAGCCAGGAATTCATTTGGGTCTCCCACACGGGTGCAGCCGTCCAAGTATTTGGGCCGTCGTCCGCTGCTTTCCCAGGCTCACTGGCAGGGAGAAGGCTCAGAAGCAGAGCGCTGGGACCGAAGCCAGCACTCGGATGTGGGCTGCGGCGTTGCAGGCGGTGGCTGGGCCCCCGGCACCAGCACACGGACCCCAGTCCTGTATTCCGGAGCATGAAGCTCTCAGGGTGGCTCCGACTCCCGTGCTACGTGGAGGAAGGGCTCCGTCCCTCCCCTGGGTGCTCCTCGGGGCGTCACGACCCTCAGCACAGCCCAGGCTGGGGAGCAGACCGTGGGGCGCCAGCCGGCTTGGAAAGCCTTTGGCAGCCCTAAGCCAGCAGGCAGAACTCGCCACAGCTGGAAGTGGGCTTTGTGTTCAGAGGGATGGAGCTTCGGGGAAGGAGCCGAGCTCCGAGGCCAGACAGGGCCTCCGGGCTCGCCACGCTGGTCATTTCTGGGGCCTGCAGGCTGCGGCGGGGGCTCCACCGCAGAGGCACAGAGCCAGCGGCCAGCACTTGAAGAACAGCCGTATCCATGCAAGGCCCCGCGGGACGGGCAGCGTTTAAAACACGAACAGATACAAAACAAACGGGCGAGGGGCTGGAGGCCGGGTGGGCACGGGCTTGGCACCACCCCTGACAGGCACATTCTCTCCGAGGCCTTCCCAAGGCTGCTGGCGGCACCCGGCGCTCCGGTTTGATGTCTGACCTTGTTTGGGGTTTCAAGGCGTCCAAGTAACTTGTCTCAGCACTTCCAAGCGCGCCTGAGCCAAGAGTCTCCAACTCTGGGCCTCAGGCCACAGGCGGAGGAATGGAGGCCACCGTTGTGGCAGGAGCCCGATTTGCAACCAGGCCCCAGGGAGTGAACGCCCTGGGGCCCTCAGTCAGCTCCAGGGACACAAAGACACAGGGTGCTTCCAGCAGTTTGGGGGACATGGAATGGAAAGATAAGTTTATTTTGGTGCACACCACCTTGAAATCTGTGCACAGTGCTTTCATAATGTGCATGTTCCACAAACTTTTTGAAGACCACCCCCTCCCCCTCCCCCCCAATAATACTGAGCTGCCCCCAGCAGAGGGGCAGGCAGGACAGGGGCGGAGCTGAGGGTGCTGGGAGTGGGGGAGAAGCTGTCCTTCGGGAGCCAAGTGCAGTTCATTATTCCTTAGAAAATTCCCAGGAGCGTTTCGTCGTCTCCCTGCACCGTGAAACAAGGAAACGAGGCTGGGCGAGGCGGGGGGGTGGGGGGGGGCACGGATGGGCCGGGTGTCATTACAGCCTGCGGACTACAGAGGGTGTCCCGTCCAGGGCAAAGGTCGCCTCTGGACTTCAGGGACAGCAGAATGGGGGGTGCCGGCGGATGGGGCTGGGAGCGTGCCACCCCCAGGGCTGGCTCTGCGGCTTCATGGCCAGGACTTTGAAGCCCAGAGGAGCCTTCTGAGCCTGAGCCCGCTGGATCAGCAAAGGGCAGGGAGGGCCTGGGAAGCGTCCCACGGAGGCTGCCACCTGCCTGGGGCCAGCCCCAGCCAAGCAGAACGCTGTAGGCGGGGTTGACAGCAACTCAGAGACCGCCACCTGCCCTGAGGCTGTGCTGAAAGATACATTTGCTTTGGTTGTAGCAAAAAAAAATGGAGCAATAAGGCAGCTGTTAATAAAATAAGCTTCCCAGGCGGATGAAGTATCCGAGGCCCATGGGGCTTGGGGGACAGACACTAAAGGGCCCTGGTAGAGCCCTCAGGGGGCTCCCTTGTCTCTGCCTCCTCCCTCTGGGCCCTCGTTGGCCTGCGGCTGGAAGCACTCTCCTCTCCAGCTGCTCACACCTGCCCCTGCTCTGCCCTAGGGCCAGCACAGCCGGATGGAGACCATGGACTTCCATACCTCCCTGCTGACTTGCCAGCCCTGATGCTGAGAGAGGCACGACCCAGGGTGCACCTGCTGGGCCCCACGCAGCACACCTGGCTGCGATGGGCGGGAAGAACCACCTGGGTCAGTGCTTACCCAGTCACCTGCTGCCCTACATCCAGTGCTGTGGGTTTCTTCATCTCTCTGATCCCAAATGTCTACCTAGAGGGAATCCGAGCCTTCTCAGAGCAACACGCTGCGCCGTGCTGGGCACAAGGCAGACACGAGGCCGTGGGGGTAGCACGGAGTGGTCACCAAGGGCAGCTTGCGTTCATGGAGACATGGCAATGCCCGGCTTGAGTAAGAGTCGGGATCTACATTCAGGGAGCTGCTCTGCCCTGCCTCATATGACGAGCTCTCGCCAAGGCTGTCTCTGATTGTCAGCTGGGAGGAGTCGCGGATGCTAACACTGGTTCCGCTACGTCGCAGAGTGGCGGCTGACAGGGAGCTGGGGGGAACCCGATATGGCCGTGAGGGTGCATCTACAAGGTCGGCCTTGGCCTTCGCAAGGATGGAAATTCCTGCCACAAACCTCTCGCCTTGTACAGCCAGTGAAATGCCTCCGAGGAAAGAAAACACATCGTTTGAAGCATTTTTAGGTGCAAGAATGACACGTACCATGGAGGTGCGAGGCGGGCGCTCTGGCCGGCCTGGAGTCCAGGTAGGAGCACAGGTGCGCTGTGTGCTCTGAGCGTGCCGGGTTCCACTGCTCCAACCTTAGCCTACCCAGGGGCCGTGGATGGGACGGGCGGTGCGTGCCAGAGCAAAGCGGGGGGTGGGGCCTCTCGGGAAACTTCTCCCCCTGGAGCTGGGTCCACCCCACTGCCCTTAAAGGAGGGGACCCTGGGACAGTGAGGGGGCAGCCAGCCAGACACCCATGCACTTCCTCTTCCTGGCCGTACTTTCCCATTCATTCACTTGCCTCATTCACGCCTTTCAGTGGCTGATCCGTGGGGGTCTTTAGGAACGCAGTCTCCTCGTGGGACCTCTCCCTTGCCCAAGCCCTGTCTGCCAGGGGAGCCTCCTTCTTCTCCCCACTGTGGTGCCTCCGTGTGTCTGCAGCAGTGGCACTTTGGGCCTCCTGTGCCATGCGGTCCAGACCAAGGTCCCTCTGCCCCATCTGAGAAAGGAGAGACTGGGGGCTGCAGAGACTCGTGGAGCCCACCCCTTCCTCCCCAGCAGCAGAGGGAAGTCCCGGGGGGACAGTCAGATGGTCCCCACCACGTCTGCAGGAGGGTTCCCGGGAGGACCGCGGGGCTGGCGCCCAGTCACCCGTCACTGCATCGGCACGCCTCCAGCTGGAGCAAGCAGGGTCACACTGACCACCACTGGGTACCAGGGCGGCCTCTGCCTCCCTCCGCTGCCCTACCCCGGCCCTCCCCAGTGAGGGCTATAAATGAGCGAGTTACAAACTTCGCAGGGCTGTGCCTGTCTTCCCTAGGCACGGATCGGCAGGGTCTAGGCACGGATCGGCAGGGTCTAGGCATGGATCGGCAGGGTCTTTGCCTTGACCAGATGTCAGTGGACTCTGGAACCTCCTGTTACGTGCCCCTGTGCACTTCTGTGTAAAATCTACTTTGGGCAAACTCAGTGGAGCGAGCATCTCCCCACCTGATCCCCCTCCGTGCCCAGCCAGGTTCCTCTCCATCCACGAACCACAGCTGATGTCCGACCGCCTGGCCTGTCTTCCTTCCTGTGCCTAGCAGCATCTCTGGGGGCCTGCAGCTGTGTCTTCAAGACACGCACAGCGGCCGTGTGTCTAGGATGACAGGACCTGGACTTGCTCCTGGGTTTGTGGTCCTGGATCACAGAGGAAGCAGCACTGTCGTGCTTGTGAGGGCCCTGGGCGTGGAGAAGGAAGTGCTCTGTGTGGTTAGGCAAGAGGGGAGCGACCGCTACTGTGGGCCTGAGGAGGTCCATGGGCGTCTGACCCCGAGGGCCGGGAGTGAGCCCAGAGTGGCTGTGTGTTTCCAGGGCTCGGGCCAGGCTCCACACCACTGCTGCTGGGCCACCGACCCTCGCAGAGCCAGGATCAGCGAGCAGGGGGAGGCGGGACCGTCTTCCCCCCGCATCCCACTGGGGAGCAGGGCAGGACGAGCGGAGGCTGTCCTCATCTGCACAGGGCTCTTGGGAGAACCACCGGGCTTTGTGGTGCCAGGAAGTCTGGCCTTGTGAGGCCAGCTGTTTGCAGGAGTTGTCTAGGAATGCCAGCTCTGGCCCAGGAAAGCCATAGAAGAGACTGCCTGTCCTGGGAGAGGCCGTGCTGAGACACCCCCGTCACCGGAGGAAGGGGGCCCAGCAGGAGCCCACACCACACCCGTGCAGCCTCGGGGTTCAGGGTTGCAGGCTCACAGGCTGAGGCCACGGTGGAGGCCTGCGGAGGAGGGACGGGAGGGGGGACCAGGCTCTCGGGGCTAGGGGAACGGGGCTGGGCTGACAGCGTAGGGCTGACATCGCCAGGGGGAACCCCGGGGCGGCCTCCCCGCCGCCTGCAGTGCTGCCCCGCACCGGGTCCCCTCTGACCGCAGGCCCGGATTCTCTGCAGAGCACCCGCGGCCCCAGCGCCGCCCGGGGAGGACGCACGACGGCTTTGGCTCGGCCTGCGCCTGGCCCGCCCCGTGTGCCCACTCGGAGCCTCCGCCCCCGCCTCTCTGGGGCTCCCAGGCTCCCGCGCAGCCCGCGGGTCTCGGCCTCTGTCCGCTGGCGCCGCTGGCCGCGGGGGCTGCCTCGTCCCCTCCCAGCCTCGTCAAGGGCGCTGCTGCTGGCGAGGTCTTCCGGTCACTGCGCCGCGGCTCCTCCCTGCCCCGGGGTGTCCCCACTTGCGCCGGGCTCACTGGAGGCTCCTGGGGGCGGGGCGTTCCCCGTGGGAGCCGGGGGCGCGGGGCCAGCCCGCACGTGCCGCTCGGGTCTGCTCCGTGTGTCTGGGTGCCGCACAGCCGGCCCAGTAAGCGGCAGGTGCTGGAAATGCGACCTTATCGGCTCATCGGGCCGTCATCAGGGCGGGTGCGGTGAGGTGGTTTCCACTGGAGGGCCTGGGCCGCGCCTCGGGCCTCTGGGCCCCCACTCTCTCCTCACCGGGCCCGGGGCCGGGAGGCATCTCTGCGGGCGGTTCGGCTCTCGCAGTCCTGCCGTGAGACTCCCAAGAATAGCATATTTTTCTGGAAGCAGAATTTTAACAACCTAGAAAGCTTAATTAAGCTTTCCAGCTGCACTTTTTAAACATTGAATTTTTCGGAGGTGAGCAGGGCCTGTAACAGACACACACCTGAATATTCCCAACCCCCAAACCTGGCCAAAGAAGTGGCTTCAGACGTCTCAAAGTGCTACCGGTTATCGCTAGCACACCTGCTCATTCTGTTGTTTCATCGTTTAAGACTTGCTTCTTTCTGGTGAGTGGGGTTGGGAGGCTTATTTATTTAAGATTTATTTATTTAAAAGTCGGAGAGACAGACGCAGTCTTTTATCCTGGAACAACCCTAAAAGGCCTCAGTGGCCAGGCCCTAGCCAGGAGCTTCTTCCAGGTCTCCCACGTAGGTGCAGGGGCCCAGGGACGTGGGCCACCCCCGCTGCTTTCCCAGGCGCACTCTCGAAGGGAGCTGGATCGGAAGTGGAGCGCCAGGATGGGACCCAGTGCCCCCATGGGACGTCGGCAACCTTTTAGCACTTCACAGCCATGGGAGGCACTGGGGGTTCCCCACTCCCCTTGGTCTGGGCACTTCACAGCCATGGGAGGCACTGGGGGTTCCCCACTCCCCTTGGTCTGGTGGGTCTGCTGGGCCCCTTTCTAGATTTCAGAAATCTGGATTTCACTTAGTGGCAGTGCGTTGTCCGTTGCTTTGGGCAGCGGCAACAATGACAATGAAACATTCCGTTTTGTGCAGGCTGTAGGTTAAATGAGACAACAGCCTCCCGCTCTCTCAGCAAAGACGGAGACAACTCCAGGGAGGAAGCAGGCGGGGCGATTTCAAATGTGTGCCCTCGCCGGCCGGGGCTGAAGACTCCAGCCAAGAAGGAAACTCGAATTGTTCGGGAAGAGTCTTTCTGGGCAAGTCCGACACAAATCACTTCAATATGGACACGCGGAAGGTGCAAGGTGGTTCCTGGTGACAGGGATGACACTCACTGCGACACCGGTGCCTGGGTGCCGAGGCAGAGCTGACAGCTGCGGGGGGGGCGAGGCAGAGGAGCGGTCACCTTGCATTTGCCCACTACGGGTTCGCCAGGGGGCAGCGAGGGACCCTGGGAGGAGCCTGAGGGCCAGTGGGGCTGGGGTGTGAGCAGGCTGTTGGAGCAGTTCCAGTTCAGATGCATCAGGGAGATGGCGCGCAGATAAGGGGCTGTCCCGGAGGAAGGCTGCGTGCCAGGACAGCTCCTGCAGGTGGCCACAGGCACAGGCGGGCGTCCAGTTTCTTGCTTGCCGTTGATATTTGTGGTGTCAGGTTCTATCTTTAATCGCCACACCCGCCGGCCTCACTCGCAGTCCCGCTTCTGCGAACGCCCCGAGCCCAGGCTTTCCCGAGCGCTGTCTCCGTGCCCGGCGTGGCGTGCCCGGCGTGGCAGGGCAGAGCCCGTCTCGGCGCAGGCGCACGGCGTCTCCTTGCTAAACATCAGGGTTCGCTGTGTTGGGCTGGATGTGCCTGGCTAAGGGCAGAGGACTGGGGGCCCAGAGGCACCGGCACGCCAGGCTTGCTGTTGCCGGAGCCTGTCTTTTCTCCCCACCCAGCTGCCTCCAACCTTCTCGCTTCCTAGGCTTGCACGAGTGGCCCGGCCCCGAAGACCCCCGAGGGCGCCGGGGGCCAGGTCCGCCAAGTGCTCGCACTCCTCCTGCCAGTTGCTCCGGTCCTATGCAGCTGGGTCCAGTGTCCTGCTTCGGAAGCAGCCCCGGGTTCTCACTGTGAATGCTTTGGCCGTGAATCTCATGGCCACCAGAGCTGTGAATGTAACAGGGAACAGAACCCTCCTTCATCCGAATCCCGGCTCATTTTGTTGTTGTTCTTTAAAAGTTTGCTTGATGGAAAGTGTTTTGGGAAACCTCTTACTGAGAACTGTATGTGGGGAGGCCTCCAGTTACACAAATACAAGTACATTTTGAATTAAATCATATTTCTAGGCTCAAGTCACAAATGAAGTTGACATTAAATAAAAGGATAACGTCTTCCAAGATTGCTCCGGGTGGGAAGCGCTAACTAGATAATGTGTATTTATACAAGTAGCAGCAATCTAACACTCGCTCATAAAAGAATTAATCTTGGGCCGGCACTGTGGGGCATCTCATATGGGCTCTGATTCGTGTCCCGGCTGCTCCACTTCTGATCCAGCTCTCTGCTAAGTTCCTGGGAAAAGCAGTGGAAGATGGCCTAGGTGCTTGGGCCACTGCACCCACATGAGAGAAGCTCCTGGCTCCTGGCTCCAGCCTGGCCATCTTTGAGTGAACCAGTGCATGGGAGCTCTCTCTCCTTCTCTCTCCTTCACTCTGTGTAATGCTTTCAAATAAATACATGTTTTTTAAAAACCAAATGAATCTTCCACCTGTATTTTCAAATAAATCGTTACCAGAAGAAATGGGTATTTTCAAACACAATAGAAACACAGAAACAAAAACATTTTTAGGTTTAAAATAATATTCAATATAATGTAAATAATACTTGTAGAAACGTGTTGCCATGCAGTGACTATTTATGTGTGTGTAGATAGGGATTTTCCCAATACGTTAGGCAAAGAAAGCAGATTATAAGACTGTACTTGTACTTGGAAGAGGCCGTTTAGGTAACCCCCGTGTGTCCGGGTGGCACTCACACCAAAGAGGAGAGGTAGCCAGTCGTCAGAAGAGGGGGGTGGGCACCCGCATTCTCAGCTCTGGGTCTTGCTCCCCCTGGCCTACCGGACTGCATTTGCCATTTGCAAGCAGCTACTTGAGCATGAGTCGGGAGCTGTACAGATGCCGCCTGTGTGTGGATTCTGCCAGGAGCCTGGCATCCAAGGAAGCACGGTGTCAGACAGGAGAGGGAAGTCCTCTGTGCTTGTCGAGGGGCAGGAGCCCATCAGCATTGCTCTGAAAACCCAGCATGCCGGCCCCCGCCAGCAGAGGGATCCCATTAGCACCACGTTACTGGGCCGTGTATTTCCTCTTAAGTCTATTCACCAATCCCATTCGAAAAAGAACGAGTGCTTACCTGAGGAGAGCCAGAGGAAACTCCTATTTCTTATAGATCATTTAAAAATTCATTCATTTAAGTTTATTCTTTTCTTTTCTTTTCTTTTTTTTTTTTTTTTTGGACAGGCAGAGTGGACAGTGAGAGAGAGAGAGAAAGGTCTTCCTTTGCCGTTAGTTCACCCTCCAATGGCCGCCGCGCTGATCCGATGGCAGGAGCCAGGTGCTTATCCTGGTCTCCCATGGGGTGCAGGGCCCAAGCACTTGGGCCATCCTCCACTGCACTCCCTGGCCACAGCAGAGAGCTGGCCTGGAAGAGGGGCAACCGGGACAGAATCTGGCGTCCCGACCGGGACTAGAACTTGGGGTGCCGGCGCCGCAGGCTGAGGATTAGCCTAGGGAGCCGCGGCGCCGGCCGAAAATTCATTCATTTAAAACACGTGGTTTCCATCCGCTGAATTAGACGGCATGCCACCCAAGAGCGTGTGCACTTCTTCCACCAACACATCTGCCCGGAACTTCTACCGGGGCCAGAAAACTATGAACAGTCTTGGGTTGAGGTGTTTTTGAAATAATGATGAACACCACAGGCATTTAACAATTATGCTGAAGAGCTGGGACGTCTACTGAATCATTCCTCTGCGGACATGCTTATTCCAGACAGAGAGTGCCACCAAAACGGTGTCGGGAGCGGGGAACCGGGACTCGCACCTAGAATTGTTTGCCCAAGAGTACTTCCTAGTACATAGCATTTCTGCCTGATGATATTTTTCAACGCTAATTTCATGGTGCTTTATGTTCAGTGGGTTTTGGCCCCTGTGGGCCCCATCTGGAAGGGCCCTGTTTGATCGGTGAGGGTCAGTGTGGGGAGCAACCTGGACTAGACTAAGTTACTGGAATTGAGACTTATTCTATGCATCTGCTCTCCCACAATATGGCGCTGAGAAGGGAGAAACAGCTTCTACACAGCTGTCTCCAGTTCAACCAATAAACTGTAGGACCTGCTCCTGATTGGAGGAGAGCAGCGTACTCGGCGTGTGGGTAGCAGAGTTGGGATTGGTGGAAGAGGACTATAAAGGAGGAGAGAGACAACATGCACCAGGAACATCTAAGAGGAACATCTATCTGAAGGAACACCTGTGCAGCCCCCGAGAGAGCCGGCCGGCGGTGTGCCGCTCCCCTGCGGAAGTGGGGAAAGTGGCTAGGGGGAACCGCCCTTCCACGGAGGTGGAGGGACGGTAGCCAACCCGGGAAGAACCAGCAGCAAACCCGGGGCAAAGGAAGACCTTTCTCTCTCTCTCTCACTGTCCACTCTGTCCAAAAAAGAAAAACAAACAAACAAACAAACAAAAAAAAAACAAAAACTACACACCACGTTACACTTCTTAGCTGCTACATTTATGTCTATGACGCATTTGAGGTCACTTTTGCCTATGGTGGAAACAGGAGCTCCGTTTCATTTGTTTCATTGGACCATCATACCAGACTGCTTGTTGGAAAGGCTGTGCCCTCACCGAGCTGGAATTCTCGTCAGAAATAAGTGGACGGTAAGTGTAACGGCTGAGTGCTGTGCCGGCAAGCCCACGCCATCCGGAAGCCTATCCTCACCTGCTCCACGTGGGCTTAGCTACTGCAGCTCCGGAGTACAGTTTTGGAATTGGCAGCAGGGATCCTACAGTTCTCTCCAAGATCGCCTCGCGTCTCTGTGTTCGTTTCTGTAAAAAGTGCAGCTGCCATCGCGAGGGGAGGCCGCGAGTCTGCCGAGTGCCCGGGCACGGCGAGGGGAGGCCGCGAGTCTGCCGAGTGCCCGGGCACGGCGAGGGGAGGCCGCGAGTCTGCCGAGTGCCCGGGCGTGGCGAGGGGGAGGCCGCGAGTCTGCCGAGTGACCGGGCATAGCCATCGCAGCAATGCTGCTTCCCATCCGTGCACACAGGATTGCTCTCCACTTTATTTTTTCCACTGATGTTTTAAC
Source organism: Oryctolagus cuniculus (assembly GCF_051225735.1). Taxonomy (NCBI): domain Eukaryota; kingdom Metazoa; phylum Chordata; class Mammalia; order Lagomorpha; family Leporidae; genus Oryctolagus; species Oryctolagus cuniculus. The sequence goes on along the minus strand of NC_142878.1, from coordinate 9,134,515 downwards.
TAAGTGTTGACTTATTTTTTTTTGAAATTTATCCCTAAGTATTTTATTCCTTTTGATGCTACTACAAATGGACTTATTTTCTTAATTTCCTTTTTTGAAACTCTGTTCATTGCCAATATATAAAAACCAATTGATTTTTGTGTTTCAGTCCTAAATCCTACAGCCCTGATGCATTTATTAGCTCTAGTGAGTTGTGTGTATCCCTTCTCATTGCATACACGCAGGTCATGTTATCTGTAAGGTCTACTTCTTCCTCTCCAGTCTGAGAACCTGTACCTCCTTCCCTCTGCCACTGCCCTGGCTGGGAGCAAGCTGAGGAGCACTGAAGGATGACACCTTTGTCCTACTCCCGATCAGTGAGAAAAGTTGATAGCATTTTGCCACCAACACACTAACTATGCGTTTTTCAGATATCCTGTATCAGGTTGAGAAAGCTTTTAGTTTTTTTTTTTTTTTTTTATGTTTTCATCAAGAAAACAGACATGAAATGCCTTTCCCACATTTATTGAGATGATTGTGTTGGTTTTGTACTCCTGAGATGTCTCCCTGGGCTATGCTGTATAATCCTTTGCTGGATTCAGTTAAGGATTCTGGCATCTGTGTTAAGGAGAATTGACCTACAGTTCTCTCTTCTTGATCTGGTTTTGGTAAGTGGGCAGTACTGGCCGCAGAGCACGAGTTGGGAAGTGCTTCCTTCTCTAAGATTTTGGAATGCTTTGTGAACAGGTGTTGATTATCCTTTATATGCGTGGTAGAATTCACCAGTAACACGTTCCTGGGTTTTCTTCATGGGAAGTTTTTTGATTACTAATCCAACCTCTTGTTTGTACTTCAAATTTTCATTTCTTCTTGAGTCACTTTTGGTAGGATGTGAGTTTTTGTCAGTGTCATTTAGGTTCTCTAACTTGTGACTATACGAACTCCCATATAATTCTTTTTCTTTTTAAAATATTTATTTTCATCTATTTGAAATGAGGAGAGGGGAGAGACAGCCCTTCCACTTCCCAAATGCCGACAGCCAGGGCTGGGCCATGCTAAAACCAGGAGCTCAGAACTCCATCCAGGTCTCCCACCGCACGGCAGGGACCCGGGTGTTGAGCCATCATCTTCTGCCTCCCAGGGTACACCAGCACGAGGCGAGGTCAGCAGTGAGTGGCCAGCAGTCTGACCAGCGCTCCGACACGGAATGCTGGAATCCCAACCTGCTGCACCACAGCACCCCAGGCCCCACAGTTCTTTAATTTCTGAAGGTTTGGTAGCAGTCTTTCTTTCCCGATTTTAGTCACTGATGTCCCTTCATTTTTTTCTAGTTAAAGAACACAATTTTTCTTCCATTTTTCTCTCATCTTTCCATTCTCTGTTCTTTCACTCTGCTATGACTGTTCCTCTGTTCTGCTTGCTTGCGGCGCGGTTGCTGCCCCCACTACCCCCGGGGTCGTTTCTCAAGGCTGACGGGACTCCTGCGATACTGCCACGTGCAGCCACCCATGACTCTGCAGTCGCCGCACGGCCTGCATCTCACGCTCTGGTTTGCTGTGTCTTCATTTTAATAATCTCCAAGAATTTTCCAGTTTACCTCGTGATCTCTTTGCGACTCAGTGGCTAATTTTGACCGTATCGCTTCATTTCCATGAATTTGTGAATCTCCCAGATTTCCTTCTGCTAATGACTCTAGTTTCACTCCTCGCTGATCAGAAAATGCTTTGTGTGACTCCAATGCTATTAAGAGTACTGAGTTTGTTGAGTGACCTGACAGCGTAGCCCGGGCAGGGTTCCACGTGTGTCTGGAAGACGCGCGTTCTGCTGCTGCGGGGTGATCTACAGCGTGTGCCAGGTCCACTGGGCTTCAGGATTGTCCAGGTCTTCTACTTTTTGTCCCATTATTGCAAGTATGAAACGAGTGCCGCCAACTGTTATTGTTGAGCCACTTCTTTCAACTTTGTCAGTTTTTGCTTCTTGCACTGGAGCTCTGTGGCCAGGTCTTCTTGATGGATCGGCCCCTTCGTTATTACGCGGTCTCCTTCTTTCTAGTATCAGTATTTCTCCTAGAGTCAGACTCACCAGGTTTCCTCTTGTCCTCCAGCTCTTGCTGTGGGCCACCTGGCTGGCATCACCTCGGAGCCTCCGGGCTGTGTGTGGTCTTCACCACACTGCACAGTTTGCAGCTGCTCTCCTTCCCTTCTCGCTCCTCCTCTCTGGGACTCGGCTGTGCATATATGGGTATGCCCGGGGCATCTCACACGTCTCTGCGGCTCTGCTCGTTCTTTTTTCCTGTTCCTCAGACTGGAGAATCTCTGTTGGGTCTATTTCATGTGTGTTGATTCTTTTGCCTGCTCACATCTGCGGCTGAGCACCTTCTCCTGAATTCTTCATTTCCGTTATTATATTTTCAACTTTAGAATTTACATTTGGTTCTCTTTAAAAGACTTTCTTTTCAATCAATATTTTCTATTTGGTGAGGTGTCATTTTTTACTTTGTTCTTTACACATATTTTCTTTTGTTCTCTGAACATATTTAAACAGCTGATTTATGTCTTTTATGTCTAAAAGTCTAATACTGGACTTCCCTAGGAGCAAATTATATATTTTTCCCCTCATGTCTGGGACCTACATTTAGATTTTAGAATTTATTTTGAAAGAACTATGGGGGGGGGACAGAAAGAGCCCCCATCTGCTGGTGGACTCCCCACCATATATGGGTGCAAAATCCAACACTGGGCCACACCAAGGCCAAGAGCTGGCAGCCAGGAGCCCTGTGCCCCATCTAGGTCCCCCGGTGGGCGCAGGGGCCCAGCCACGTGGGCCATCTTCTGCTGCCTCCCCCAGGCCGTCATCAGGAAGCTGGCATGGCGAGTGGAGCAGCGGGGACACGAACTGGGTGCCAGTGGCACACGTCCCATACTTTACTTCTTTATGTCTTTTTTTTTGGTGGAAAATAGGGCATTTTATAGAATAATGTGGTAAATTCTAGAAAACACATTACTCACCTTCATGCCAAGGTTCGGCTGTATTTGCTGTTTTTGTTTATTTAGTGGCTTTCTGGAATTAATTCTGAGGTTGGTGTGCTTTGTAATGCATAGCTACTTAAGTGCCTGCCTACGATCGGACAAAGATTTCCTTTATTGAAACCAGGACGCCTCCTGGTCCATGCAGACCACTGTGTGCACACCGTGGTGGATCTCCAAAACTCAGCCAGGAGGGCGGCGACAACGCTGCCTCTCGCTTCGCCTTCCTCCAGGGCAGTGCCTCAAGGTCACCCTGAGGGGTTTGTGGTCTCACTGAGCAGGACCACAACCCCTGGCAGGCGCACACGACCGTGCAGCTCCCGGGACGTCGGAGCTTTTCAAACTTCCTGTGGATACAGGAATTTCGTTTTTGGTTAGCCTATTGTTTGTTCCGAGGGGTTTCCAAAGTTGATCAACTGATTCTGCATCTTTTTGGACAGATGTCCCTAGAGAGAAAGCTTTCCATCCCCATAAGCTCCAACCCCATAATGCAGCCCTGCAATGGGGTCTCCCGGGAGCCAGCACACAGGGCGAATCGCACCTGCTCCCTGAAGGAGCTGGAACCCCTCCCGCCCTTCCTGGTGGCTCCCACTGCTGCTTTTCACCTCCCTGTGCACTGCTGTCGCCAAGGACACGGCAGAGATGAAGGAGGGACGGAAACAAGGCGCGCGACCAGCGCCAGGCAGCTCGTTGTTCATTCTGAGAGCCAACCACGCTCCTGGAATCCTTGGATTGCTGTCACCTTTGGACATCTCGAGTTCTGAAAAAAGTTGATGCTGTTTTTTTTTTTTTTTTTTTTGGCCAATTTGCTCTCTGCTTTAATTTGGGGTGGAGGTGATTTCCGAGGTCCTTGTTCCATCATTTTTTCTGGTTTGACTTAAATTATCTGATATGCTTCCCTAACAAAAAGAATTTGATTAAAAGCGATGACACCAGCACTGACATTTTTGACAACTCACTCTGTTCCAGCTCGATTGTCCCATAAATAGCAAGATCTGCGATGCAACCAAACTGGGCACGTTTTGCAAGCCGGCCTTTCTCTAGGAGCGGGCCTGGCGGCACAGCAGTTAACCTGCCCCCCGGGATGTTCACTCCCTCGTCAGAGCGCGGGTTCAAGTCCCAGCTACTCCACTTCCGATCTGTGTCCCTGCTCGACTGCACCTGGGAGGCAGTGGGTGACGGCTCACGTGCTTCAGTCTCTGGCACCACGTGGGAGACCTGGACGGAGTTCCTGCTCCTTGTGGGGAGCAACTCGGAGTAGACTAAGTTACTGGAATTAAGACTTATTCTATGCATCTGCTCTCCCACAATATGGCACTGAGAAGGGAGAAACAGCTTCTACACAGCTGCCTCCAGTTCAACCAATAAACTGTAGGACCTGCTCCTGATTGGAGGAGAGCAGCGTACTCGGCGTGTGGGCAGCAGAGTTGGGATTGGTGGAAGAGGACTATAAAGGAGGAGAGAGACAACATGCACCAGGAACATCTAAGAGGAACATCTATCTGAAGGAACACCTGTGCAGCCCCCGAGAGAGCCGGCCGGCGGTGTGCCGCTCCCCCGCGGAAGTGGGGAATGTGGCAGGGGGAACCGCCCTTCCACGGAGGTGGAGGGACGGTAGCCAACCCGGGAAGAACCAGCAGCAAACCCGGGGAGGGCCGAGCAGACAAAAGAACAGCGCAGGGTCCTGTGTCGTTCCTCCACGAAGACGGGGAGTGACAGCTCCTGGCTTCAGCCCGGCTCATCCACGGCTGTTGAGGACATTTGGGGAGTGAACCAGCACATAGATCTCTGTCACACTGCCTTTCAAAGAAATTTAAAAAAAAAAATTTTTTTTAAAGGGAGGGGAACAAAGGGAAAATGTTCATACTCCAAATGAATGTTGTAATTTCTAGAAGGCAGACTTGGAGTGTTAGAAAACCCATTAATTTTATATATGTGTATGTGTGTGTGTGTGTGTGCACGTGTACATATGTATTTTTTTTTTTTTAAAGATTTACTTATTTGAAAGACAGAGTTAGAGAGAGGTGGAGAGAGAGAGAGGTCTTCCATCCACTGGTTCACTCCTCAAATGGCCATAATGGCTGGAGTTGCACCGATTCAAAGCCAGGAGCCAGGAGCTTCTTCCAGGTCTCCCATGCGGGTGCAGGGGCCCAAGGACTTGGGCCATCCTCCACTGCTTTCCCAGGCCACAGCAAAGAGCTGGATCCGAAGTGGAGCAGCCAGGACTCAAACTGGTGCCCATATGGGATGCTGGTGCTACAGGACAGGACTTTAACCTGTTGTGTTATAGAGCTGGTCCCTGTATTTTTACTTTTGAAAATTTATTTGGAAGGCAAAGCTGAGAGAGAGAGAGATTGATCTTCCATCTGCTGGTTCAATCCCCAAATGGGTGTAACAGCCAGGACTGAGCCAAGTCAAAGCCAGGAGCTTCTTCCAGGTCTCCCACGTGGATGTAGGGGCCCAAGCACCTGCACTATCTTGCCCTGCTTTCCCAGGCACATTAGCAGGGAGTTGGATCAAAGCGGAGCAGCCGGGACTCAAACAGGCACCCAAATGGGTTGCCAGTGCTGCAGGCAGGGGCTTTAACCTGCTGAGCCACAGAGTCAGCCCCAGCGCTTGTTATTTTTAGCACAGGCCACAGGACTGCTACACGCCACTGTAAGGCAGGTGGGAAGATCAGCTAACCCTCGCAGATCTCTTGCTGACACTTGGGAACGGTCTCTGAACACCCCACTTCCCGGCCAGCCCCCACGCTGCTCTGCTAGGAGCTCTCTGTCCCCCTCAAGTCCGGCTCCACAGAGAGCACCCTAGACCGGGGAGCAATCTTTCTTGACTGAGGGTTGTCATTGAGCTCGGGTCAACCCTTTGCTGGTCACCTGCACCACTGCCCGCTCTCTAAGCCGATGATACCTGGAGGTACTTCCTGGGTGGGGGCAGTGAGACATCCAAGACTTTCAGACAGACATGGAGCTATGTTGAAAAGTACAGACTTTATATAAAAAAGAACCCGAGTCAAGGGACTCACTGAGTTCCAGGAGAAATGTTGGCGAGCCCCTCTTAGGGGCAGGCAGGAATGAAAGATCGCAAAGGCCAAAGCTCGGTAAAGCGTCCAGGGCTGTGTGGGGACACGTCGGAGGGTGTGTGTGCACAGTCCGCGAGGTGAGCTCCATCTCAGAATGGAGCCGCGGCGCGGCGCGGCGCGGCAGTGTCGGTCCGCTCAGGAACCCATGCTCACAGCCCATCTGCAGGCGAGGGTTCTGCCGCCTGCGGACGCAGTGCAGGGCCCTGGGCGCCCTGTGACCTCAGCAGGGATGCCTGCTTCTCCAAGTCAGGAAAGAGAAACCTAGGTTTATTAGCAATTAAAAAAACTGGCTTTGAAGGTCCCCAGAGATTACGAAATAGGTTTACATCCCAGGGAAAACGACGCTGAGCCTCAAAGCCAGCCGGAGTGGAAGCCCTTCCGCGTAGGCCGTACACACTGGAATTCGTGACGTGCAGCATGAAACATGATAAAGACAGGCATCCCCCCGCCGGGCCGCCGTGCGAAGGTGTCGGCACGCAGCGTGCTGGCCAGCAGGTGTTTCCCGCACACCCTCCCCCGGAGAGGAGGGCCAGGGACAGACGGGAGCCCCCCCCCCCAGTCCTCCACCAGCCGGGGCTGCACTGAGCACTCACCACGCTCTGAGGGTGCTCAGAAAGCGTGTTGGCGGACGGTGCAGCCTTCGGCCTGCACAGGACAGCACCGAGACGGGCCCAGGGCACAGGGGCCCACGCTCGTGACGCTGTCTTGATCTGAAAACTTCCCACTCACTGTGCGTGAGCTCACTGACGCCGTTTGACCTGGACAGAGTCCACTTTCCGAGGGCCTCTTCTTCGCACCCCTATTACTGCATGAGGGCTTTTTCTACCCAGCATAACCGTTCCTCAGGAAAGCAACGGATACGTTACAACTTTTGTTTCATTTGTCTGGAATGCTTTGGACACAATCAAATACACAGCCATGTGGGCGCACTTTCTCCACTTGACAACACTGCTTGATCATCGCCGAAGGTCAGGGATGACGTCTGCACCCAGCACAGCACCAGGAAGCCGCATTCTAAGTTCCAGTCTCACCAGGGAAGCTCAGGTGCCACAGCCGGGCGTTAAGGTGGAGGCTGCCCGGCGTTACCTGGCCAGGCCCTGCCGGGTTATATTAGGCAGAGAGACGATGCCTGGACGGTAAGCATCTCTGTAAAACTTCAACAACCTGAAAGCAAAATGCTCGCAGGACATCCTGCAGTGGGAATGTCGGCTCAGCACGTCGCTCAGCTCCGGATGTACGACTGTCGTGGGGACGGGGGTGGTGCAGCGGTGTTGTCCTGTCACTTAGGTGCTCGGTGGCGGCCACTGTCTGCAGCTGGTCTGTGCAGGTTCATGCCACATCCCTCTCCCCTAACTTACACGCACACAGAGGGGACGCCACCACTTTCACTATGCCACAGGACGACAGAAGCGGTACGTCTGGAGGCAGACCTTCAGTTCCTCTGCAACGTCAAGGCCGAACACACCGAGTGTGAACGGGACGGGGCGACAGAGAGCGGTGCGCACGCAGCTGGGCACGTGGTGACTTCCTGCCTTCGCCGCTGCGCCTGGACAGTCCTTCCGGGCAGCAGGGGCTGCGACGGTAGAGAGAGCACACGTTGGTCACTAACTACGGAGGATTTCCGGCACTGTGGGAGTCCAGCCTTACAGAGTTAGGGCAGAGAGTAAAACACCGCAAACCAAACTTCTGGAGTCTGAAATTCTTTGAAAAGAATTCTTCCACGGAGCAAACCTGGGGTCTCCCTTCCGTCGTGCCTCACAGAACTCTGAATTAAAGTAATAAAAATGTTTTAAAAAAGTCATTCCGTCGCAACACCGTCCTGTGGAAGGAAGAGCCAGGGTGTGACTCCTTGGCCCGGGCACCGCTTCCTGGCAGCACGCAGGCCACAGGCTCTCGGTTCAGATTCTCTGCAGGACTCCAAGGCTGACTGTGGACCTGCTGGCCCTGTGTTTCCTCAGGGGTGGCTGGACGACAGTGTGCCAAGTAAGGAGGCCAGGCTCCCAAAGCAGACAATCTCGGGCACTGCTAAGTATGTAAATGTGTGCAGGCTGCACGCAGACCCCCTGCCAAACTCTGGCACACAAGTGTCTGAAGCCTGCTTATCATGCAACGGGAGTATTTTCGCATACGCTCCATCGCAGATCCATCGCACAAGACATGGACGAGCTGAATCTGACGGCTGTGCTCTCCGCGTTTCTCACGCAGGGGTCTGCACGGCTGGCCCGCGGTCTGTCGAAGGCCTGCAGGACCATCAGCTCTGGCTCTGTCGTGGCAGCTGCACGCAGGCTCGTCTCTAAGCGGATCATTTCTGGGGCCTGCAACGATGGTATAAACACCCAATGGCCCTGGCAGGAGAAAGGTTCCCACCCTGCATTACCTGGAAGGTGATTAGATCTAGAGAGAAAAGGATCAACCTTGTAAAGCCTCAAGTGTTCCTCCAGCTTCTCTCTCACACACCAAAGATCCTGAGAAGAAATAAGAAAATCCCCAGATGCTGTTTCTGTCGTCTTTGAGAAGAGTGTATTTCATTACCATCACATTCTGTTTTTTTTTTTTTTTTTTTTTTTTGACAGGCAGAGTGGACAGTGAGAGGGAGAGACAGAGAGAAAGGTCTTCCTTTGCCGTTGGTTCACCCTCCAATGGCCGCCGCGGCCGGCGCGCTGCGGCCGGCGCACCGCGCTGATCCGATGGCAGGAGCCAGGAGCCAGGTGCTTTTCCTGGTCTCCCATGGGGTGCAGGGCCCAAGCACCTGGGCCATCCTCCACTGCACTCCCTGGCCACAGCAGAGGGCTGGCCTGGAAGAGGGGCAACTGGGACAGAATCCGGCGCCCCGACCGGGACTAGAACCCGGTGTGCCGGCGCCGCTAGGCGGAGGATTAGCCTAGTGAGCCACGGCGCCGGCCAACCATCACATTCTGTTGTGAAACCCCTCACAGTCAGAGACCTTGACTCTGCGGAGGGGGTGTGCCGAGGGTCCTCGGGGAGCCCCCCACGCTCCCACCCTGCCACCGACCCCGCAGCCGCCCCGCCTCTGCAGACTGTGGAGCCCAGGCCCCGGGCTTTGCTCGAAGGCTGACATTCTGCGAGCTCTCGCAGGAGAAAGCCCGGGGAGACCTCTAGGGAAAGAGCCCTCTGGGGAAAGACGGAGAGCGCAGGTCTGCAGGAGGTGTGTGTTCCAAAGTCAATCTGGCTACACTGGCAAATGATTGCTCTGTAGGGAACTGAGCGAGATTTGTTCCAAATTAGATTTGGGCTGGCTCATCAAAGTAACCAGCGTGTGGATGAGCAGAAAAAACCACAGAAGACCGGGGATCCTTCGTTTGAGGGAGGATATATTCCGACTCGGAGAAGGGTGAAGGCATTTTAGCTCAATCACAATTCCAGAGTTCTGCAGCACCCATGCTGGACAGAGCAGGCTGGAAGGGCCTGGTCCGGCCTGGCTGGACTCTCCTGCCCCTGCTGCAGTGGCGTGTGAGCCCCAGGTGGCCGCAGTGTGGAGCTGGCGGGGCCGTCGGATCAGCTCAGCAGGTCAAAACTCTGAAGACACTGAGTGGAGCAGCAGTATGCCACGAAGCTCACGGCTGTCCTCCTGGAAGAGGAAAAGGACAGAGGACATGGTGAGTTCCAGACGCAAGTTTCTGGACCCTTCCCCCCCAGAAATCATGTTTTTTTCTCTGTTAAAACAAGGGATTAGCATAATAAACATACTGCACCGCATTACTAAAATGTAGATTTCCTTTTAAACTGGGCACTGGGGCTGGTGTAGTGGGTAGAGCCGCCTCCTGCAGTGCCGGCATCCCATGGGGGTGCCAGTTCTAGTCCCATCTGCTCCACTTGCGATCCAGCTCTCTGCTATGGCCTGGGAAAGCAGTAGAAGATGGCCCAAGTCCTTGGGAGACCCAGAAGAAGCTCCTGGCTCCTGGCTTCAGATTGGCACAGTGCTCACTGTGGTCATCTGGGGAGCAAATCATCGGATGGAAGACCCCCTCCCCCCTCTCTCTGCCTCTCCTTCTCTCTGTGTGTAACTCTGACTTTCAAATAAATACATAAATCTTAAAAACAAAACAACACTGGGCACTGGCATCAGGTGAGGCAGCAGGCGGTGAGAGGAAACACGACCCCCAGGTTAGCAGTGAAGGACGAAGAAGCATTCCACGCGCGCCCTGCTTACTGGACTCAGCACTGCAACCCCAGGACCGGGGCAGGGAGATCTGTAGAGGTGGGAAGTAGACAAGCAGCTGCCTGGCACTGCGTGGGGGAGGATGGAGGAGTAACAGTTAAGGTCAGAATTTCTTTTAGGGGTAAGAAAATATTCTAACATCGACTGTGTTATGCTTGCACATGTCTGTGGGTACACTAAAAGCCAACTGTACAATTTAAAGAGTAAACTGCATGAATTAAGCTGTTAAAAATAGAGCTGAAAGGAAAAATAGATACATCCACAATCAGAACGGGGAACACTTAACACGCGACTCCCGGCCACTGCCTGAGCTGGGGCAGAAACCTCAGCCGAGCTCCAGAGCTGAGCAACACATGAACCGAGGATCTGGGCTGAGCACGGCAAAACCAGTCTGAAGGCGAAGTTACTGTCTACATGGACACGTGTTAAAAATGAGGTTGTAGATCAACAGCCCAAACATCCACTAGAAAATTAGAGAATGAAGAGCAGTTAGTCTAAAGCAAATAGACGCCACTGAGTATGTTTCCTGATCGTAATGGAAACAAACTAGAAGAGAACAGGAAAGTCTCCAGACACGTGGAATGACCTTTCCTGACCCCGGGATCAAAGGACCGCAGTGCCGTGGGTCAAAGACGAGGTCCTAAATTCTAAAAACATCCATGAAGGAAGACGACAGCACAAGTAGTAACCTCCAGGGTTCTCTCTCCTCCCAGAGCGTCAGTTGTGGGCGAGGCATTGGTCCCGTGGTGAAGGCACCGGTGCCCACACTCGAGTGCGGGTGTGGCTGCACTCCTGTCATCGACAGGGGACTTGGGTCGAGTTCCCTGCTCCCGGATTTGGTTCCTGCTGGGGGCTGCTACAGCATTTGGGGAGTGAATCAGTCAGCAGGAGCTCTTTCTTTCAAATCAATAACACATTTTTAAATATTTTGGGACACAGCTTTAATAGTGTTGAGAGAAATTTATAGCACTAAATGCCTACATCCAGAAAAGAAAGGTTTCAAATTAATAATCTAAGCCTCTGTGTCTGTGTTGTGGCGCAGTGGGTTAAGACACCGCCTGCAAGGCCAGCGTCCCATGTGAGCACCAGTGTGTGTCCCAGCTGCTCCACTTCCAGCCCAATGCCCTACTAATGTGCCTGGGAAAGCAGAAGAAGACGGCTCAAGAACTTGAGCACCTGTTGCCCATGTGGGAGACCCAGATGGAGTTGCAGGCTGCTGGCTTCAGCCTGGCCTGCCCATATGGGGAGTGAACCAGCAGATGGGAGATCTCTTTCTCCCTCCCTCTCTCTCTGTAACTGCCTTCCATCTTCCATCTGACGGTTCAGTTCCCAAATTACCACAATGGCCAAAGGTGGGCCAATGCAAAGCCAGGAGCTTCTTCCAGGTCTCCTATGTGGGTACAGGGGCCCCAGCACTTGAGCCATCTTCCACTGCTTTCTCAGGTGCATTAGCAGGCAGTTGGATGGAAAGTGGAGCAGTCGGGATTCGAACTGGCACCCCTGTGGGATGATGGTTACCCACTATGCCACAGTGCAGATCCCAAAAAAATCTTAAAAAATAATCTAAACTTCTAATTCAAGGACCTAAAAAAAAGGCAAGTATAAATCCAAAGCAAGCAGAAGGGCAGAAATACTTAGAGAGAAAACATCACCGGGACTAAGGTCAATGAAACTGATAGATATTTAGCAAGGTGAAGAAGATAAAAGGACAGAAGGCACAGCCTTAGAAGTGGAACAGGTAGCCGGCGCCACGGCTCACTTGGCTAATCCTCTGCCTGCGGCGCCGGCACCTCGGGTTCTAGTCCCAGTTGGGGTGCCAGATTCTGTCCCGGTTGCTCCTCTTCCAGTCCAGCTCTCTGCTGTGGATGGCCCAAGTGCTTGGGCCCTGTACCCGCATGGGAGACCAGGAGGAAGCGCCTGGCTCCTGGCTTCGGATTGGCGCAGAGCGCCTACCATAGTGGCCATTTCAGGGGTGAACCAACGGAAGGAAGACCTTTCTCTCAGTCTTTCTCTCTCACTGTCTAACTCTGCCTGTCCAAAAAAAAAAAAAAAGTGGAACAGGTGACATCAGAACACACCCTGCAGCCTTAGAGAGAATGAGGAGCGCTGTGGACAAAGCCACATGCATGCATTTGTTTATTTAGAATAGATCCATTCCTTGAAAACCACTAAACGCCAAAACTGAACTGTGATGAAAAACATAACCCAAATAGTCCAGTTTCCTACTAAAGAAATGGAATTTGTAACCAAAGAAAGAAATCTCCAGGCCCAGATGATTTTACTGGGGAATTTTAACAAACACTTAAAAAAGAATCAAAAGAGAACTTGTACACCCTCCTTCAGAAAAGTAGAAGAGAAATAATTCTCAACTTATTTTACGAGGCCATAATTATGCTTAACCCAGAACTAGACAAAGACGATTTAAAATAAAAACTACTACAGACCAACATCTCTCATGATTCCTCAACAAAGTATTATCAAATTAAATACAGAAGTGTAGGGGCCGGTGCTGTGGCGCAGTGGGTTAAAGCCCTGGCCTGAAGTGCTTGGCATCCAATATGGGCGCCAGTTCTAGTCCCGCTGCTGCTCTTCCGATCCAGCCCTCTGCTATGGCCTGGGAAAGCAATGGAGGATGGCCCAAGTCCTTGGGCCCCTGCACCCGCATGGGAGACCTGGAAGAAGCTCCTGGCTCCTGGCTTTGAACTGGTGCAGGTCCGGCCATTGCCGCCATCTGGGGGAGTGAACCAACAGATGGAAGACCTCTTTCTCTCTCTCTCTATGTAACTCTGTCTTTCAATTAAATAAAATAAATCTTTAAAAAAATAAAAGAAGTACATAAAAAGAATCTTGCATGTGACTACACTGGAGTTATTCCAGGTGTGTAAGGTTGATAATCACCAGCACGCACCATATGCTCATCTCAATGGACTCACAGAAAGCATTTACAAAATACAACTTTCATTCATTGTAAAAATTCTCGACAAGCTACAAGTAGAGGAGCTCTTTCTCAAGCAGATGAAGAGAACGTGCCAGAAACCTCTGCTACCATCGCACTTGACTGGGAAAGGCAGAATGTTTTCTCTGTAGAAGGGGAACAAGACAAGGAGTCCAGTCTCACAACTTAGTCAACACAGTACGGGAAGTTCTAATCACTGCAATAAAACAAGAAAAATTGAAATAAAAGGCACACAGATCGGAAGGGAAGAAATAAAACTGCTTTGCAAGATGGCGTGGCCTACTGCCACACAGACCATCCCAGGAATCCACACGGAAGCTCCCAGGGCGAGGAGGCAAGTTCAGGCGTCCTGCAGCATGTGAGACCAGCATACACAAGTCTCATTTCCAAACGCTAACAACGAACACACAGAACGTGGAATTACCAGCCACAGCCAGAACAACCTCCTCTGCTGGCCAGCCAGGCCCTGCTGATGCACCTGGGAGGCAGCAGAGGATGGCTCAGGCGCGTGGGCCCTGCCACCTGGTCAGCAGACCCTGATGGAGGGCTCCTACCTGTGGCCTGGGCCGGCCCTGGCTGTGCAGGCCTCTGAGGAATGAACCAGTGGGTGCCCAGCTCACTCTCTCTTGCTCTACCTTTCGAGTAGATGAAAATAAACAACACTTTTTAAAAAGTTAAATACTTGGATATAAACTTAATAAAACAAAGATCTATGCAGAAAATAAGATGTTGATGAAAGAAATAAAAGGTTTAAATTAAATGAGTAGTGTACTCATGTATTAGGAAACTCAGTAGAGTGTAGCTAATTCTCTACAAACTGATGCATAGGTTAAATGCAGTTCTTATCAAAAAATCTCAAGGTTTTTTTTTTTTTTTTTTTTTTTTTTTTTTGAGACAACAATAAACTTATTCTAAAGTTTAATCAAACAGTTCAGGCTTCGGAAGAGCTGTAGAAATCATGTACTTGGTATTAAGGCCCCCATTATACCAGCTACTCAGACAACACAGCTCGGTACTGGATGAGAGAAAGACACAGATCACCTGAACAGAGCACAGCAACCAGAATGGTTTCAAGACTGGGGGCAGATAAAGATTTCTTAGCACACAAACAGCACTAGCTACACAATGGGAAATTTACTCTGACCAAAATCAATAACTGGCTTTCAAATGATATCTTTAAGAAAGTAAAAAAGGCAAGCATCACTTTCAAGATGTTTTTTCTTAATTCAGGAGATAATATAAAATTTGTCATTAGATACTTCATATTAACTCTGATATTTCCTGTCCTCTGGCTCACTTCCTAAATACCTGCAATGGCCAGGGCTGAGCTGAGCCACTGTTAGGACCTCAGTCCAGGCCTCCCATGCAGGTGGCATGAACATAATTGCTTGAGGCACTCAACACTGCCTCCTGAGGCCTGTGTCAGCGGTGGGGTTGGGAACCAGAGGTCGGTATCAAACCCAGGCACTCCAATATGGGACACAAATGTCTGAACCACAAGGCCAAACGGCTGCCCTTACTTCTAATTTTTAAAAAGTTAAAGTTAGAACCCCGGTCCAAATAGCTTTCCGTGTACTCCATAATGTGTACATTTGCATAAATTACGACTGAAATGAACTTCAGACTCAAAATGTCAAGTTCACTTCTGGGACCCAACAATCCTCCCCCTTTTTAAGATTTACTTATTTATTTGAGAGAGAGAGTAAAGGGAGAGAGAAGCCAGGAGCCTACAGTTTCATTCAGGTCTCCCAAGAGGGTGGCCATGGCTCAAGCACTTGGGCCATCTACTGCTGTCCCAGGCACATTAGCAGGGAGCTTGAGCGGAGTGGAGCAGCTGGGACTCGAACTGGCACTCACACGGGATGCCTGCACTGCAGCTTAATCCACTGTGCCACAATGCCAGCCTCCTCCCTGTACTAAGATAATTATGCTAAGTGAAAATCATTCATAGAAAGGCTACATTCCACATCGCAACTACTGAGCTCTGAAATATAAGGCGTCCAGGCACAAGAAGACGATGCGGGATTTACACTCGCTGAAGCACAAGCCTGCGGGGTGGCCGCTCCCTCCGTCTGACGCTCACGGGGATGGGGTGGGTAACCTGCAAGTGTCGCATTTGTGCTGCAAAGAAACCCAAATGTGTGCATGTCCTTGTTTCTGGGAGACTTGTCTAATGACATGTAGCATCTGCCTGTTGTATTAGTAATCTGAGTTATTGCAACCACAACAAGTCTTCTGCCTTAAGAATGGATCTGTGTTGGTTAAACTGTTACGATGCAGAGCTGTAGCACCAGAGACCCGAGAGGTGGGGAGAAGCCACGAGCTAGGAAACAGGCCCCACAGTGAAGACGCTAACTCCGACAAAGAAGCCCAGACGAGACATTTGTTGCGCTGGCATCGCTGAGCGTGTTTACGGGCAAAGCAGAAGAAAGAGCATGTCAGCTTGGTTTTAAAATACAGAAATGCCATCATTCATAAAAGAGCAAATCACAATGCTGTTGACACATACTGGAGCCCACCAGTATCGTAAGAAATGTGTTTTTTTTTTCCTTGCAAATGTGTTTCCTGATTAAAAACAAAAAGCATATCTTTGACTCACAGAGAAATTCAAGCCAAAGAAAAGTAAGATTCCAAGACAGAGTTGATCAGATGCAATGGCAAGCCTGCAGACGCAGTAACTCAAGGAAGAATCATCTATAAGGTGCTACACCTGCTTCTTACCGTTTACGGATGTTGACAGTGACCGTCTCCCATGGAAAGATTCTGTGTGCCGAATCAGAGGCTTAAATCCCACGTAGTTGGGAGTGAGAGATAGGAGGCTATTTCCAAAAATTGGTGAAAACTGAACCAAAAGATGTTTATTTTGATATAAAAATTGAAATCACGCACAGATTTTCATAATCCACGTTTTCCAAGAGCTTTTGAAGATCTATTACCTGCATGGATTTCAAATCTTTTTGGACCCAAATGAACATCTTTTGATTCCATTCTCCAAGAACTTTTTGATGTCTGCTTGTAAATGGGAAAAGCATTAGACTGCCTGGTCACAGCAGAACTCCCTGGTACTGAGCATGGCACAAAGTGGGTGGCCAGCAAACAGCTAGGAACAAATTACTTGAATTGCACTTGCGGGAGACTTCATGTCACCTTGAGAGGGTGCCAAAGAACAGATTTTCATTGAAATCACAGAAACTTACCTGATGGCACGGAAGAGGGTAGTACCCACTGAAGACACAGGAGAGGGAACCTGAAACACTGTGTAAGAGACTGAGCCAGACAAGGACTGGACAGAAGAGCTTATCAAAACATGACAAGGGAGTCCACGCTGCTCCCAAAGGAGACAGGGAAGCCACAGAACAGGGGCAGCCCTGCAGGCCCCTGGCGGACAGGGCTCTCCCTGGCCCACTGCAGCGGCCTGGACACACGGCGCTCTCCTGTAATCACTCCAGCCTGGAGGACTGAGGGTCCCAAAAGCTATGAGTATGCATATGCAAAAAACCAGGGAGACAAACACCCAACAGCACAACACAGAGCTGAAAACCAGGGTCTCCCTGGCCTTTGCCTCTGGAGAGGTGCGTGCGTCGGAGGCTTGCTCCTCAGCATGGTGGTGTCCAGGTGGAGGGGCCTTGAAGAGGCGTGGCCTGGGTTGGAGGGCCCCGCCCTCACCAGCACACTCACGCTGCTTCCCGGGAGTGGGTCAGATCTGGTGAAGAGTGGACTCATTCCTGCAAGGCACGTCGCTCTAAAGAACCAGCCTGGGGGCCGGCACTGTGCCATAGCAGGTTAAGCTGCCATCTGCAGCACCAGCATCCCCTATGGGTACCAGCTGGAGTCTCAGCTGCTCCACTTCTGATCCAGCTCCCTGCTAATGCATCTGGGAGAGCAGCAGCAGACGGCCCAAGGGCTTGGGCCCTGCATCTGTGTGGAAGCCCCGGAAGAAGCTGCTGGTGCCTGGCTTCAGTTGGGCCCAGCTCTGGCCATCTGGGATGTGAACCAGACATCTCTCCTCTCTCTTCTTCTCTCACTGTAACTCTTTCAAGTAATTTTTTTTTTTTTGACAGGCAGAGTGGACAGTGAGAGAGAGAGAGACAGAGAGAAAGGTCTTCCTTTTGCCGTTGGTTCACCCTCCAATGGCCGGTGCACTGCGGCCAGCGCATCGCGCTGATCCGAAGCCAGGAGCCAGGTGCTTCTCCTGGTCTCCCATGGGGTGCAGGGCCCAAGCACTTGGGCCTTCCTCCACTGCACTCCCTGGCCACAGCAGAGAGCTGGCCTGGAAGAGGGGCAACTGGGACAGAATCCGGCGCCCCGACCGGGACTAGAACCCGGGGTGCCGGTGCCACAAGGCAGAGGATTAGCCTGTTGAGCCACGGCGCCGGCCTCAAATAAATAAATTTTTAAAAAAGATTTATGCAGGTGCAAGGGCCCAAGGACTCAGGCCATCTTCCCACTGCTTTCCCAGGCCATAGCAGAGAGCTGGATCAGAACTGGGGCAGCCAGTACTCGAACCAGCACCCACATGGGATGCCGGCACTGCAGATGGTGGCTTTATGCGCCACACCACAGTGCCTGCCTCAAATAAATAAATCTTTTTTTTAAAAAAAGAGCCTCGGGGCTGATGTTATGGCATAAGAGGTAAATATGGGCACTGGTTCATAACCCAGCTACTCCACTTCTGATCCAGCTCCCTGCTAATGGACTGGGAAAAGCAGCAGAAGACGGCCCAAGTGTTAGGGTTCCTACACCCATGTGGGAGACCCAGAAGCTCCTGGTTCTTGGCTTTGGCCTGGTGCAGTCCCAGCCCTTGTGGCCACCTAGGGTGTAAACCAGCAGATGGAAGACCTGTCTGTCTCTCCCTTTCTCTGTGTAACTTTTTAAAAAAAATAAATCTTTAAAAAAAAAAATACAGAGTTGCAGCCAGACTGCCAATGCTCAAACTTCAGACCTTCAGTTTCCTACAGAATGGGAATGGTGTTAGGTGGGGCCATGGGGAAGGCCTCAAGCATGCCATTCGAAGGCCCGGACCTAACAGTAACACTCATCTACTTCCCAGGAGGATCTCTCGGCTTCTGAGACCAGGGAGTTCCTTCCATTGCCTCTCAGGACCTGACTGGACAACAGCAGAGGCATCACCACACCAGCGCCCAAAGGCACAATGTTGTATGTGTTATGGTTAACGCCCAACTTGGCAATGTGGAAAGAATCACGCAGCTCCCGGAGTTAAGTTTAAGCAAGACCTCCCAAACACCTGTAAGGGTTCACTTTATGGGGCAGCTTGGTTAGGCTGTGTCACTCGGCTGCACAGGCAAACGCCAGTCCTGGATGACGCTGTGAACATGTCTTTTCTAGATGAGACCGTTATTCAAACCAGCAGGCCCCAGGAGAGCAGAGGTCCCTCCACTGGGTGGGTGGGTGTCTTCTACTTAGTAGGGGTCTAGAGAGCCAAGCAGCAGAAGAGAGGCAGAAGCAGAAGGCATTCTTTCCCTCAAGAGGCCTGCCTGGGTTACAACAGGCAGCAGGGAGCTGGACAGGAAGTGCAGCGGCCAGGACTCACGTGGACACCCGCGTTGCCGCTTAACCCACCGAGCCACATGCCAGCGTCTCCCTGCCAGCTGCCCTGCAGAACTCAGACTCAGCACTGCAACCTCAGCTCTCCCCTGAACTTCCCTGTGTGCGGCCGGTTTGCCCTGCAGTTTGAAACCTGCCAACCCCACGATTAGGAGAGCCGATTCCTTCGAATCAGCCCCTCTTTCCTTCTGTGCCCCCTTCCTTCTCTCAACCTGGGAGGAAAGAGTCTAGCGGTTTTGCTCCTGGGGAGTGAGGTGGCACTGCACCAAACACCCAGACACGCGCAAGTGGCTTGGACCCGGGGTGACGGGGAGAGGCTGGAAGGGCTGGGAGGTGCAGGACAGAAAGCAGAACATGCCTGGGCCTGAAGAGACCCGGCAGGAATAAAGCAGACAGGAAGGTCAGGGGAGCGAGAGAGTCTCCACTGTCTGTGGTGAAGGATCCACCATCCTGAAGAGAGGCTGGCGAGGCTGCCGCGGCGCGCCGGGTGAAGCCAAAGACAGAACCGAGGCACACGTGGCGGGGAGCAGGGCCACGGCGAGCCTGCTCCAGGGGGCAGAGTCCTGCCTGGACAGCGAGCTGCAGGACGGAGCGCAGTGTGGGACGTCTTGGGTACTCGGCTGTGGAGACTGAGGTCAAGGGCTGCAGGGAGAGCCCTGTTCTTCCTGTTGAAATCAAGGGAATTACTACGAAAAAGGAACCAGAACCTCACAGATCTGCCCGACTCCCAGCTGCAGGCGAGGACAGCAAGGGAGTGGCCAGACAATGGGCTGTGACGGCGGACCCATCAACCGTTTCAGCAGAGATGCCACCAGCGGGGCCTGAACGGGGCAGCTGGGGGGCAGTGAAGACAAGGGTCAGACGGAGCCAATGTGCGTTAGCCTCAAAGGTGAGTGGGGAGCCTGGAGCCAAGCCTTCAAATCTCACAGGAACTGCCCTTCTGGGTGCTGGGCTTGTCTGGGGCCCTCACAGTGTCTTCCAGTTGGAACAGGAAGGTGTGCTATCCCCTGTCCGTCTCACCACCGTGCACGGGAAGCAGATGCTAGACCTTATTTACCTGACTTTCGTGATGAGATCCTGAGCTTACGAGCTGATGGCTGGAATAGGTTAGGACTTCCGAGGATGTTGGGATGGGCTGAATTTATTCGGTGCGTGAGACACACGAGTTTTGGAGGGTGTGATATCATGAAACTCTATTTGGTCCTGACACACAGCTCCTAAAACCCTTGGAATCTCCTGTGTGGTGAGAGTCTTCAGAATGTTAACGAGATGAGTTAACGAGATGAGGGCTCCCAGAAAGATCAGGGCAGGACCAGAGGGCTGGGACTTCCAGCCCATACTTCAGCCCCCCGTGGGATTGAGAGGGCCAGCTATGAAGGGGGCCAGTCCTAAGTACAGGGGACAATGCACCGCTTCTAACCCGCAGTCCCAGGAGATGGTGGTGCGGAGCAACTTGCACGCTCTGGTCAGCAAGGGTACTAGGACTGTCCTGACCATGTCAGACGGGGAAGCACTTGGGTTTCCTCCTTCCCTGGCAGGAGGACTGAGAGTAGTAGAGTGTTACGGGTTGAATTACAGACCCTCAAAAATCCAGGCTGCAGTCCTAACCCTCAGTGTCTAGAATCGTGACTGAAGTCCCTCGGGACATCAGGGGAATGGGTCTGGGGCACCCGCGTGCACCGGAATCTGCAGACGCTCAGGTCACTTAGGTAAAATGGTATAGTATTTGCATCTTGCCCACGCACTTCCTCTCGTAACCTTAAATCATCTCTAGACAACACCTAACAGAATGCGAACGCCGTGTAGAGTGGCTGTGCTGTCTTGCTTAGGAAAGTCTGTACACTATACATGTGCAGTGCTGCAGTTCCCCCGGATATGGCTGGTTGAACCCATGGGTGTGGAGTTACGGCTATGAAGCCCACGTATAGAGAGGCCAGCTGCACCACAGGCTGCGTTCTGTGCCTCAGTGGAATGGTATTTGGAGGGAGAGGCTCTGGGAGCCAGGAAGGTGGAAATAAGGTCATGAGCGTGAGATTCCCATGATGGTATGAGGGCCCTCGTAAAGAGACACCAGACAGCATGTGTGACCACATCTGCTCGCTCTGCCAAGCGAGGACACAGCAGGACGCTGGCCCGAGACAGCACGCAGCAGCACCCCAACGGCACCCCGGTTTCAGTCTTCTATCCTCTGGAGCTGTGATGAAATAATTTCAAGCCAGCCAGCACAGACCGTTGGTTATGGCTGCCCAGGCTCCTATGGAGATCCACCTGACAGCTGTGTCTCTGCAGACGAGGAGTGCAGTCAGATGGGGCCACTGGGGTGGGCCCTAGTCCAGTGTGACTGCTGATTTACAATGTATCTATATTTGAATGGCAGAGTTATAGATTGAGAAGGACAGAGAGAGAGTGAGATCTTCCAACTACTGGTTCACCCCCCAGATGGCTGCAACAGCCAGCACTGAGCCAGGCCGAAGCCGGGAGCCAGCAGTTCCATCTGGGCCTCCCATGGGGGTGACAAGGGTCCAAGTACTTCAGCCATCTTCCATTGCTTTCCCAGGCCATTACAGGAGCTGGATCGGAGGTGGAGCATCTGGGACATGAACCGGCGCCCATATGGGATGCTGGCATTATAGCGGTAACTTACCTGCTATACCACAACACCAGCCCATGACTAGTGCCCTTCTAAAATGGGGAAATTTGGATACAGAGACAGGCATGCATTGAGGGAAGATGATGGGAGGGGACAAGATCTTCATCTGCTAGCCCAGGAGAGGGGCTGGCAGGACCCTTCCCTCACGGCCTCGGACAGGACCAACCAGGCCGAGATGTCCTGACTTCCAAACGCCCTGAACCGTGGGACAACACGTCTCTGTTGTCTACGACTCCGAGACTGTGGATCATGGCCCGGCATCCCTGCTCCTGAGAAACGCTGGGTAGCCTGACTGCCTATAGGGAAACGGAGACCTTGTGAGATTCAAACACTCTAGGGAAAGGCCAAAAGACCTGTGATGGTCTACTAATAAAAAATCCTCTTAACCTGGATTTCTCCATTTTAAAACAGTAAGTTTAGGGACCGAAAATTCACTATGTCTGTAGGATAAAACTAATGAATTTACAAGTCATTTTTCCTTGCTGTATATACTTAAAGGTTTGGGGACTTATTGCTGAAGCAAAAATACTGTGATTTTTCTTAAGCTCTGTAGTTATTTTTTAAAAGGGTGCATTTATTTATTTGAAAGGCAGAGCGAGGGCGAGAGAGAGAATCTCTTCTATCCACTGGTTCGCGCTGTAATTTCTTTTCAGTTCACTCTGTTAAACTTAGCTTGAAACTCACACTTCATGGAATTTGCTTAGAAGAATATTAATATGCCTCTTTAAAATAATGCCACGTAACCACACCGAGTTAGATATTGGCTGATACAGTGTATTATGTTTTGACAAGCAATGCTAACTTAACTGGACATATTAGATCACTTAACAATTTTATTACCAAGGCCTTTTAGAGTTTATGATACCACACATACTCAGAGTGGGTGTTCCACACAGCAGTGAAGACACTGCTTGACACACCTATGCCCCCATCGGAGGGACCAGGCTGGAGTCCTGATTCTGCTTCCGATTCCAGCCTCCTGCTAACGCACACCCTGGGAGGCAGCAGGGACGGCTCAGTCCCTGAGCCCCGCCCACCCACATGGGAGACCCAGACTGAGTTCCTGGCTCCCAGCTTTGGCCTGAACCTGCCCCAGCAGTTGCAGGCATCTGAGGATTGAACCACAGGATGGAAGATCTCTCTTTGCCTTTATAATAAACAATTAATTTAAAATTTTAATTATACTGATTTTATTTTCAGCAACAAGCTATTGGAGATTCAAGTATCTGATTTTTCAGTTACAAAAGCAAGTCCTCTCAAGAGCGTGGCAGACACGAAGTCAATGCTTTGAATACAATCTCCATGGCAACATGGGCCGAACACAGCCTGGCGGATGAAATGAAAGCCACAAACGCTCCATTTCAGCCCCCAGCCCTGACTGTCCACAGAAAGCCACGTCTCTACCTCGGCATTTCACCTCTGCTGTAAACACGGTCGCCCTGCCTTTGCTCCACAAAAGGACACTGCCCAAGCCCTTTGTTCTCCATAAGCTCATTTTACGAAGTTAGCACTATCACGTCCGTGTTCTGAAACAACGTACGGTTATTCGTGCTGAGTTCTAGGTTATAGCAGGGGGGCCAGTTGCAGTAAACAGGAAATGCACACACTGGATACGTCCTCCAAATTTCACATAGTGATCAGTCTTCAGTGCGGAACCCACTTTGTTTCCATAAATGAATGACATAATGAAAAGAAAGCGTATGCTTTAAATGGATATTTAGAAACTGATCCCTACTGATGGAACCCTACCACACGGCTGCATTTACACTTTCCTGTCTCCACTAAGGGTACGTCTTCTACAGAAGGGTGTACAGTAACAGTGCACACGGATTTTTAACTGCCGCTTAAGGAACTAAGACTTTCCTCTAATGGCATCTTGCCAATTTCAAGATCATTTGCTAACCACACAACACAATTCAGAAATTAACAAGTTGCTGGCTACAAAGCAGACACTAACAGATAACAGTTGACTTGGCATGCAGTGCACTCCAGCCCTGTCCTGGGCTCCTCACAATGCCCTCATCAAGCAGCTGTCAGCGTCGGTTTACTGATGACAACACTGAGCTCAGAGACGCTCAGGAGTCTGTCTTAGGTCTCCCAGTGCAGGAGCTGGAATCAGAGCCTGTGCACTTGACCACTACGCGCTACTGCTTGTCACTGGGCTGTCTACTTCATTGCTAACTTTATTTATGTAGTAGATACACTTGGAACCAGGCTCAGCCCTCTGACTCTTAATTTAAATGCAATTCCACAAAATTTGGCTATCTGATCACCGAAGATTAGAAGTACCAAACTAGGAAGGTTTGGAGCAGGGCTCCTGCAAGCAGAAGACATTAAAGACACTGAAAATTGAAACAGGAACTGAAAGTATTGCAAAATGGAATTATCCAGAGCAAGCAAAAGCTACACATGGCTGGGGAGGGCCTGGGCAGGGAGATGGAAGTGGCAACACCACTCGGTGTCGTTTCCACGCCAGGCGTTGCCTTCGCCATCTCTGGGGCTCACAATGGCCCCAGCATACAGGCTGTTCAGTCCCCGCTTCAAGGCTCCAAGTGCAGCAGTTGAGAGAGGCTAACAGCCCGCCCACGTCTCACAGCACCAGAGCCAGGCCTATCAGCTGCGAAGGCCACGCTCTGAACACCGCACCACACTGCCTATCTTGCAAGAATTCAGCCAAGATCTTGGAGAGGCTTCTATTAAGACCACTGCAACAGAAAGCCTCTGGGCAGCAAGGAGGGAAGAAGCCTACGTTATCCGGAAAACGCGCTCGCCCCAGAACCCCACGCTTGAGGTACACAGTATTTTTTTTAAACTAAAAGTAATTCAAACTTAGAAAAATACATAAGGGGCATGGACATGCAGGAATTTTCATATGATATCCTATCTTTAACAGTCTGGTCTTTTTTTTTTTTTTTTTTTTAACCACAGTACCAACAGTGGGGTTTTACTTAGTGAATATTCTTAGCAAATTCAAGGTATTCTGCCAAGAAATAGAGTGGCACGAGAATGCCATTTGGAAGGTGATAAATTCAAAACAGAAACACGGCACACATTCATGTGCACACGCACACACACACGTCAGTCATGCCAGTTAAATAGAAGGGCAGGGCTTGTCCCATTACAACTTTTTTTCTTGCATCCCTTATTGCCTGAAGGTAATTGTGAACTGGGGAATGGCAGGAAAACATTCCCACAAAGAACGCGCTACTCTAAACAATATATCCAATGTGACTTTTCTGTCTATGACCAAAAATTAATACACGGAAGCCCAGTGTTACCGTGACGCTGAAACCTGCATTTGCTGAATCCCAGGAAGCAGATTACGCTCCCTGAAAGCTGCTGACTTAATGCCTTGCGCGGCCCCCGCTCCCCACAGGCAGCCCCGCCCAGCACCCTGGTGCCCACTTAGCAAGATTACCCCTGGTGCAGCCCGGCCATGGGCGTCTCTCTCAGGGGAAAGAGCTTGGGGTAGACGATGGTGAACATGGGCTCGCTACACCGGTGACAGTGCCCCAGGGGGCAGTGCAGCAGTTCCAGGAGGCTTCTGGGTAATGAGACTGGAGACAGAAAGTTCAAATCTGGAACATAAAGAGAAAATCACACACAGTTAAAAATCAGATTTCCTTAAATGGCTTCTTAAAATATTCCCCTTTGTTTCCAAGTAAGAGCAGTGTCGTGTTCAAAGCTGATGGGCACTGAGTAAACATCGAATATTTGGATGGATTATTTTACATTTTTGATGCTAAAGGAAAACATAGTCCGCTCTTTCAGAGCAGCCCAACCAGCAGCCGTACTACAGAGCAAGCCAGGAAAGAGTGGGGTCAAATATTCTTTAAGAACAAAGATCAGAAAGTCTTCAATTACTCAGAGAACGTTCTAGAAGCTCTGACAGGAGCCAGAGCATTCAAAAAGGACAGGACTGACTTCCCTGACGTGCTCTCCACGTCTGTTGGGCAATTAGTCCATCAAGCATCAATCAGGCTAAGTCATGTTCATTGAAAAGAATGAGAAGCAAGATATCAAAGAAGATGGAAAACACGGAAACCAAGCTTCTGTCTCCCTCCCAGGGGCCATCAGTACTAAAATCAGGGCTCTTCCTCCCCTGCTTGGTCTGAGCTACCCAGAACAGCCGTCTCAGGCAACACAGCCCGGTGGCCCCGGCAGTCTGGTCTGGAACACAACTTCACACTGGGCTTTATTTATTTATTTATTTATTGACAGGCAGAGTGGACAATGAGAGAGAGAGACAGAGAGAAAGGTCTTCCTTTGCCGTTGGTTCACCCTCCAATGGCCGCTGCGGCCAACGTGCTGCAGCTGGTGCATTGCACTGATCCGAAGGCAGGAGCCAGGTGCTTCTCCTGGTCTCCCACGCGGGTGCAGGGCCCAAGCACTTGGGCCATCCTTCACTGCACTCCCGGGCCACAGCAGAGAGCTGGCCTGGAAGAGGGGCAACCGGGACAGAATCCGGCGCCCCGACCGGGACTAGAACCCGGGGTGCCGGCGCTGCAGGCGGGGATTAGCCTAGGGAGCCGCGGCACCGGCCCACACTGGGTTTCTAAGGATGAGCAACATCCTGCAGAGACAGGAATGCTCACAAGGAGGTGAGTACACAAGTTATCCACTCGCGTTGGAAGGAAATAATTAGCTTCCTGCTTTCTCATGTGTCCCGATTCAGGAAAATGCAGCGTACTCACGGGTGAGCAAACGCGGTTTTCCGTTTACTTTAAGACAACCTAGCTTTGTACGAGGCATTCCTGGAGGGCTGATGTTAGGTACTCTTGTATGGATTTTTTTTCCTTTAGGTAAAGACATTTCACAGCTTTAAAAACACTTGCAATGAGTTTTTCTTTTTACCCTTGCCTAGTTCCTTACAGCCTTTCGGCTCTAAACCCCACAAGCTGACGAAGTGTGTGCACTGGCAAGTCCCTCCCGAGAGAGCTGGCGGTAGAGAGCAGGCCAGCGGCCCTGAGCGTCTCCTCCCCACGTCTCCCAGATGCCAGGAGGCCGCAAGGCCAAAGCCTGCTCCGCAGGGAGCGCACCTGGCTGTTCTCCCCAAATCCGCTGGCTCCTCCCACCCAACCAAACAGCCGGCCTCAAACACCAGTGCCCCGGGTCAGCCACCTCCTTTGTGCCCAAAGCCTGCATTCTGTGAATCCTCTATGCGGGTGGGGAGTGACGAAGGAATCGGCATTGCCAAACTAGTACGTTTTCTCTTCCGCGAAAGGACTCCGAGTGACTCGCGGATGGTACAAGGGGGGCCCGCACTGGAGCAGCAGGCCAAGCCTCGGCCCGCGGCGCCGGCCTCCCACGCGGGCGCCAGTGAGTGTCCCGGCCGCTCCGAGTCGGATCCGGCTCTCTGCTCCGGCCACGGAGGGCAGTGGAGGACGGCCGAGTGCTGGCGCCCCGCGCCCACGCGGGACACCCGGAGAAGCTCCTGCTCCGGCCGCTGCGCCCACCCGGGGCGTGAACCGGCGGATGGAGACCTTTCTGTCTCTCTCTAACTCTGCCTCTCAAATAAACAAACAAAATATTTATGCTACAAACGGTAAGTTTTGTTAGCCGCGTTGTCACGCTAACATATTTTACGACGGAAGCCGGACAGGCAGCGCGGGGACGCCGCCGTGTCCGCCCGGTGGCCATCGGCACGCGCCGGCCCCTTGGGCGCGGCTTCAGGCCCAGGGCCGCTCCGGTCACCCGCCCGGTGTGCGGGCATCTGGGAGTGACCAGCGGAGGCGAGCGCCTCCCCCGGTCTCTGGAGTACCACAAGCAGGGACACGGCCTACCTGTCCGCAAGCCGCGGTGCGCGTGGTGCAGGCGTCTCATGGCCAGCTCCTGCAGCGGCAGCACGCGGTCACTCTCCGTCCCGATGGCCTTCACCTCGGCCGGCAGGGACACGGTCAGCTGCCCGGAGGAAAAGGAAAGCAGCTTCACCTCGGGGACGTGGAGGGGGGCGCCGCAGCTGGGGACGACACACACCACAGTGGCATGAGCGACGCGGCCCAGACGCGGGGCAGCGCGCTTCCGGCCGCCCCGCGGGCACCGCGACATCCGGGTCCCTCAGGCCCCCGGCCCGGAAGCCGCCCTGCCCCGGACGGAAGTCACTCCCTCAACCTGGGGGCCAGCCGCAGCCAAGGCCGGCCGAGGGGCTGCGTGCACCCAACTTCTGTTTTTGCAGACTGTGCAACCCTGTCCAAATCTCTGTTGTTCGAAACGTCCAAAATTAAAGGGCAGACAAGTGCTCTGTTCAGTTATGTGCCTTGGTGTCACAGAATTAAACCCGCACAAGATGGGGCGTGGGCCCACTAGTCTGCCTCGTGCCCAAGACAGCAGGGTGCGGGGAGCGATAGCCACTGCACGGGATAATCAGAGAGGCTCCTGTGCCCACGCCTTGAAGGGAGGCGGAGACTTGGGGTCGGGGCCCCAGGGACGACCAGCGGGTGCCAGGAGCTGAGAGTCTGGGGGACACAGCCTCGGGGGAGCGGGTGCCCGCAGCGAGAGCCCCAGAGACCTGCGGAGGGGCCTCCTGGGCGCTCGGCTGAGGACTGGTCAGCAGGGTGAGGCCGCTGCGTGAGACCCGCACGGGGCCACCAGAAGGAACGGCGGGGCGCCCTGCCCACCGCCTGCACGGGGCTGCGGGGAGTGAGAGCCTGTTCACCCGCTCAGACCTGGAGGCGGGGCTCAGGGGTCCTGGTAGAGTGACTGACAGAGGGGTCTGAGCCCAGCAGAGGGGAGGAGCACCATGGAAAGCCAGACCAGAGAGGCCCAGCTGTTCAAGTGTCTTCACCGTGCCCCAGAAGATGGATCAAGGATAGTTACAGAACACGAAGTATCCAGCACTCAACATGGTGGGTCATACTGTCTAGCAACCAAAAAAAAGTACCTGGTTTGCGACTAAGTAGAAAACTACGACCTACAGTGAGGAGAAAAACCATACGATCCATCAAGACCGGATGATGTTAGCACTGATGCAAAGGTCACGATAATAATCTCTGTAATTATTACCGCATAGATGAAAGACATGTTTTGGTTTTTACCTAAAGAAACTAGAAATAAAAGAGCAAATTAAGCCCTAACTAAATAGAACAGAGAGCCTCAAGAAGTCAGTGAGGTAGAAAACAAGAAAACAGAAAAATCAATAAAAACAAAAGCTGAATCTTTAAGCAGATCAATAAAATTGATAACCTCTAGCCAGACTAGTCAGAGAGAAGGCACAGATGACCGTTATCAGGAATGAGAAAGGTGACATCACCCAGATTCTGGGGTAATAAAAAGGTAAAATGGAACTTTATGCCAATACAAAGTCCTTGAAAGGGACAAATTACTAAAGCTTACTCAAGAATCATGTATGCTGAACAGCCCTATCTCTACTGAAGAAGTTGAATTTGTAGCTGAAAATCTTTCCACAAAGAAAACTTCAGACTTAAGATGGTGGCAGTGGTATATCCTATCAAACATTTAAAGAAGAAATGTTGCATACAAACTCTTAAAAGAAATTGCAAATGTTGGCATAGTTCCCAGCTCTTTCTCAACTCATTCCATGGCTCCAGCATTATCCTGATACCAGAAAACAAGCCAGAAAACAAATAGCAAAAAATGAGAGAAATCACTGATGAACTGGCAAAATTATAAACAAAATTTTAGCAAACTGAATTCAACAATGTATAAAGTCACTCTAAACAAATAAAGTTTACTTTATTAATGCAAGATTGCATTAATATTAGAAAACCAGGGGCCAGCGACATGGCTCACTTGGCTAATTCTCTGGCTGCGGCGCCGGCATCCCATATGGGCGCCGGTTCTAGTCCCGGCTGCTCCTCTTCCAGTCCAGCTCTCTGCTGTGGCCTGGGAAAGCAGTGGAGGATGGCCCAGATGATTGGGCGCCTGCACCCGTGTTGGAGACCAGGAGGAAGCACCTGGCTCCTGGCTTTGGATCGGCACTGTGCTGGCTGTAGCGGCCATTTGGGGGGTGAACCAACAGAAGGAAGACCTTTCTCTATGTTTCTCTCTTTCACTGTCTAACTCTACTTGTCAAATAAGTTAAAAAAAAAAAAAAGAAAAAGGAAAAGGAAAACCAATGTCATTAGAAAACCAATGTCATTTTTAAGTCATTAACGACTTTAAAAAAACTATATAATTATTTTATTAGGTGTAGAAAAAGCTTCTAACACAGTTAACATCCATTCCTAATTTTTAAAGTCTCAGCAAACCAGTAGTAATATCCTCATCTGATCACAGAAACCTATGAAAAATTATCAGTTAAAATTATACTTAATGCTGGAAGGTTGACTTCTCTCTCTCTGAAAGTTCAGCAGTATGACAAACACATTGGTTTTCACCACTTATACTTAACACTCTACTGGAGCTTTTACCCAGCTCATTGCAATAAAGCAAGAAAAAGAAATAAAAAGGTAACTAGATTTGGAAGAAAGAAATAAAATTGTCTTTATCTACAAGATATGATTCTGTATGTAGGAAATTCAATGCAATCTACAAAACTATAATATACTGCTAAGAAATGAAGATATTCACTGTGATAATGGGATAGAAGACACACTTCTCCCCAAATTGATCTATAAATTATACATATTCAAAAACTTTTAAAAATATATATTGAAAACCTGATTGTAAAAGTCATACAGAAATGTGAAAAACTAAAATAGCCAAAACAATTTGGAAGAAGAATTTGGAAGAGTAACGTCACTGTATTACGATGGAAGCTTAATAACAGACAGAGTGGTACAGGTGTCAAAACAAATAGATCCATGGTGCAGACAGAGGATCCAGAAACAGACTCACACATAGATGGACAAGCTCTTGGCATCAGTAGAAATACAATATAGTACAGAAAGTGCAGTATTTTCAAAAATGGGTATTGGACCAACTGTATATCCACAGGCAAAGAAAGGAACTCCAGTCACACCTTGTACCATACAGATGAACTCAAAATGGATCACGGACTTAAGTAAACTAAACCCACACAACTTCTAGATTAAAACATAGGAAAAAAAATCTTTGTGACCTTGGGTTACATTAAAAGTATGATCCATAAAGGAGCAAACTGATAAACTAGACTTCATCAAAATATAAAATATCTGCTCTTTGAAAGGCCTTCTTGGGCTGGCGCTGCGGCTCACTTGGCTAATCCTCTGGCTGCGGTGCCAACACCCCAGGTTCTAGTCCCGGTTGGGGCACCTGATTCTGTCCCGGTTGCTCCTCTTCCAGTCCGGCTCTCTGCTGTGGCCCAGGAAGGCAGTGGAGGATCGCCCAAGTGCTTGGGCCCTGCACCCGCATGGGAGACCAGGAGGAAGCACCTGGCTCCTGGCTTCGGATCAACACAGAGACGGCCGTAGCGGCCATTTGTGGTTGAACCAACTGAAGGAAGACCTTTGTCTCTCTCTCACTGTCTAACTCTGCCTGTCAGGGAAAAAAAAAAAAAAAAAAGAAGAATGAAAGGCCTTCTTAAGGAAATGAAGAGATAAGCTAGGAGAAAATATTTGTAAAGCACTTATATGATAAAGAACTTGTACCTAGAATCTATAACTCAACAGTAAGAACACAGATGACACAATGAAACATCAGTAGATGATTTAAGCAGACATATGCCAAAGCAGAACTTTAGAGGGCAGAAAAGATATGCATCCTTGGTCACTAGAGAAATGCAATCTAAAACCATAATGAAATGCAAATGACACCAATGAGAATGGGTAGAATAAAAAACTAATTATTCCAAGTGCTGGGAAAAACATGGGAGAACTAAAAATTTCATCTTGCCAGTGGGAATGTAAAGTTATACAATTAATTTCAAGAAGTCTGGCAGTTCCTTAAAAAGATATTGTATGACCCAGCTACCTCTTATTGTAGTATTTCATCCAAGGAAATGAAAGTCTAGGTCCATTAAAATCTGTGTACAAACGTGCAGAGCAGGTATATCTACAATGAAGTAAAAAACTGGAACCAACACAAATGTCCATGAACTGAATGGAGACAACCTGTGGTATATCCATGTAATGAAATATTACTTTTCAATAAAAAGAAATGAATGACTGATAGACATGACAGCCCAGATATGTACACCAGTCATCTTCTGAGCAAATAAAGCCAAACCAAGAAAAGAGTGTATATTATTTGATTCATTCGTATAAAACTCTAGAAAATGGAGATTAATCTGCAGGGACAGACACAGATGAGTGGCTGGCAGCAGGCGGGAGGAGGGATAAGAGGGGACGATTTCTGAGGGGCACAGAAACTGGGGGTGATAAATATTTGCTATCTTAGCTGTAGCAATGACTGCACAGGTGTATTCATAGGTCATAACCTATCAGTTTCTAAACTTCAAGTATGTGCAATTATTATGTCAACTACATATCAATATAGCCACTGTTGAAAAATAAAAAAAACAAAGCAAAAAAATCAAAAGAGCAGGCTATTAATAGACATAAAAGATGAAATTGATAAAAGGAAACAGAGTAGAAGGGGTAAGTAAAGGGGCTGGTGTGGCGTAGTGGGTGAAGTGCCACCTGCAATGCTGGTATCCCATATGGGCATTGGTTCAACTCCTCACTATTCTGCTTCTGATCCAGCTCCCTGCTAATGCACCTGAGAAAGCAGCAGAAGATGGCCCAAGTGTTTGGACCCCTGCCACCCATGTGGGAGACCTGGAAAAAGCTCCTAGCTACTGGCTTCAGCCTGGCCCAGTCCTGGCCATCTGGGGAGTGAACCAGTGGATGGAAGATCTCTCTCTCTCTCTCTCTCTCTCTAACTCTTTCAAATAAGTAAATAGATGTTTTTTTTTTTTTTTTTAAAGGAAATGGTAAGTAAGGCCGGCGCCGCGGCTCACTAGGCTAATCCTCCGCCTAGCGGCGCCGGCACACCGGGTTCTAGTCCCGGTAGGGGCTCCGGATTCTGTCCCGGTTGCCCCTCTTCCAGGCCAGCCCTCTGCTGTG
This sequence comes from Oryctolagus cuniculus, assembly GCF_051225735.1. NCBI lineage: Eukaryota > Metazoa > Chordata > Mammalia > Lagomorpha > Leporidae > Oryctolagus > Oryctolagus cuniculus. Next base: position 9,102,134 of record NC_142878.1, on the reverse strand, counting down.
GCCAGGGAGTGCAGTGGAGGATGGCCCGGGTGCTTGGGCCCTGCACCCCATGGGAGACCAGGAAAAGCACCTGGCTCCTGGCTCCTGCCATCGGATCAGCGCGGTGCGCCGGCCGCAGCGCGCCAACCGCGGCGGCCATTGGAGGGTGAACCAACGGCAAAGGAAGACCTTTCTCTCTGTCTCTCTCTCTCTCACTGTCCACTCTGCCTGTCAAAAAAAAAAAAAAAAAAAAAAAAAAAAAGGAAATGGTAAGTAAAACTAAAACCTGGTTCCTTAGAGACTCCCCTGTCCCCCTGGAGGGACACTGGTCTCCAGAGCCTACACAGGAAGGTGGGAGCCTGGTAAACCTGTCACACCAAGGGGTGTTTGTTATTCCTGCTTGCAGTAAGAACGACTTGAAAGTGGAGGCATCTCGGGAACTGAGTCCAGCTGTGAGTCTCAGTCTGAAGCTGGGTTAGTGCCTGCCAGCAGCGCCAGTGCCCAGCACTCCGTGGCAGAATGTCACCGAGTCAGAGTCCAGCCAGGAGTCAGAAACCACACCAGGGATACGAACAGCAACAACTGTCAAGAGGTGCTAACTCAGCAAGAGGGCTCTCAACTACTAATAGGGGTTTAGACTAACAACAGCAGAAAGCAGCTCCCATCTCTAGAATTTAGGACGTGTGGAGACGGAAGTTACCCAGAAACCCGGAAGTTCCCCGGAACCCTGTCTCAGGACCAGGAGAAATGGTTAAGATCTGAGCACTACAAATATCAGTATGTGGTTCCCCAATAGGATGACTGCATTGAAGAAAATGAATTTTGGGAAATGTCTTATTTTTTGTGTGAACTTGGTAAGGCTAAGTGTCCACATACTTGGTCAATTGTCAGTCAATTACCAATTACCACTATGAAGGCCTTTTTAGATGACAGTAACATGCAAGTCAGCAGACTTGAGTCAAGCAGATGACGCCCCATCCAATCAGTCGAAGGCCTTCAGAGACTGGGGTCCTCCTGGGAGGAGGGGATTCTGCCTCCAGAGCCTGCAGACTTAAGCCGCAGTACCACAGTCTCCTGCATCTCCAACCTGCCGTCCTGGCCTGGACCCACAGTCACGTGAGCAGAACCCACGATACACGCACATGGTCAGGCAATAGCATTAATTTAAACCTTACGGTCACATTGCAGTATAAGAACTTCGAGCAAAGCCATAAAGAATTAAAATGTAGTGTGAATATTTATTTCACACTGCTACTGTCCCAACAGTTGCTGCTTCTTAACCCAACTGTGGGTCAATGCTCCGCAGACGAGGCCCAGAGAATTCCACAACACAGAAGATGAGGCGTAGAAAGTGGAAGGCCACATTTTCCCCAACTCTCCTGGTTTCTAATAATTAAAAAGACAGGTGTCCGATTAAACAATTCTAAAGGCTCACATTAACAAGTAAGTGGATCCTTGTTTTATATAAAGTCTAATTTCCCTTTAACAGCTTTTTGCAGACATTCCCACCCTTCTCCACTGCATGTAAGAAGTTAATTAAATTCCCTGAAAGATTCCTTTATTCAATGCCTCTGTGGTTAACACTGGAAGAGGTGCTGCAGCTAGGTCAGAAGCAGGCCGCAAGGGAAGCATTCATTCGGCAGGGATCTCAGCTGTCCCTCGGGCAGCCTCTCCTGACTGCACGAGAGACCAAGCGGCCAGTGCAAGAGTTGAGGATGCCCTCGAGTGCAGTCCCGATTCCAGACAAAGGAGGGGGGGAGGCAGCATGCCCACTGCAGGGGTCAGGAGCACAGGCAAGGAGGCAGATGGTAACACTACCAGTGACTTGCTTTCTGACCCCAATCTAGTTAATCTCCCTGAGCTTTATTTTCTTCATTTCCAAAATGGGGATAATAGCACAGGGATTGCTGGGAGGACTCTGTGCAATAATGCAGATAAATCAGTGAGCACCTTGCCTGGTACACAGCAGACACGAAGCGGTATTTGCAGGTGTGCTTTGTTTTTATCATTCTCTATTAGAACACACTAAGATTAGGGTGATGACACTCCAGGGGGCAGGGACAATACGAACACAGACTAGCTGTGTGAACGCACAGGGCACACAGAGTCAGACGGTCCCACGGGCTAGCCTGCCAGGCAACTGGAAGGGAACGGCAAGAGAGAGAGAGAAGGCCCGGAGAGGCACCTGCTGGCTCATCCAAACCAGAAGTCATAATGCAGTGACCTGTCAGCCCAGGGGATGGAAGCCCCACCCTGCTTCTGTTCACATGGCATGAGGTACAATTAGTTGATTATTAAACCCTAGTATCTTCGATAAAAACTCAGCAGTTTTTATTATTTTAAATGCCAAGGTATTTACAAAAAAAGATTTGCAGTGAACCCTCAACTGTGTTATTAAAATGAGTCAACATCTGTTACAAATGTTAGTGCCTTTGGCTTAATAGAGAGAATCTGCAGCAATTAGTAGACAATTTCCTTTCAAATCAGTAATTTTAGAACTGTCAATCAACATTTATCCCCCAACAAGCTAAGTGGTAATATCCTCTTGCTATTGAGATTTTGCTACATATATGTTCCACAACACGTATGTGATTTAGCAAATTAACTCATGTATTTTCACATTAACAATGTGTTAAAAAGTAAAGATTTGGTCTAAATTCCCTTAGCAAAAGCACTCAAAGAACCATCTTTTATTCTTCAAAAAGGGCACTAAGTCGTCCACTTGTTCATGGCTGTGAGGACTGCGACACATTTACTCTCTTCTTTTTTAGTTTAAACGAGAAGGAAAAGCCTAATGGGAGGGAGGGATATGAAGGAAGGAACCTAAGCCACCCAGGAAGCACAGACTGTGATGTGAGTGTGGCGGCTGGCATCGGCAGAGGTTTCCACAGCTGAGAGTGCACTCATTCTGCCTGCGTTCTGGAAGGGCAGTTTGCTGGATGTGTAATTCTGACTTGATTTGTTTGTTTCCTTCAGCGTTTTCAAAATGCTGTTTCGTGTTGTCTGGCCTTCAAAGTTTCTGATGAGACGTAACAGTCTTTCTCTAGTCGCTCCTTGGCAATGGTTCCTTTTGCTCTGGTTGCTTTGCGGTGTTACCTTTTGTTTTTGGCAGCTTTGCCCAGGCGAGGATTTCTCTGCTCACCGGTGTCCTGCTCAGGGTTCACGGAGCTTCCTGGAAATGTGAATTTATGTCTTTCATCAGATTCAGGAAATTTTTAGAAGTTATTGCTCCTGCCATTTTTGATGCTGTTGCTGCCCAAGTCTCTGCCTCTCCTGGGACAGCAACCCCAGCCTTCTCACACTCAGTAGCTGCTCCTTGATGATTCTCATGGTATCTGCTGGACTCAAACTGCAAACTCTGTGTCCTTCTCTGTGTCTACGGTTATTTCTGTTTTCCATTTTTTTCTCTGTGTCTTCAGACTGGATCATTTCTACTGATCTACCTCCAAGTCAACTGACTTCCTCTACATATTTGTACCCTTTCTGCCATTATGTCCATCAAGCAAAAATTTTATTTCAAATACTGCATTTTTAATTCTAGAATTTCCATTTCTTTTTTTAATAAAAAAATTTTTTTATCTGAAAGGCAGAGTTACAGAGAGAGGGAGAGAGAGAGATCTTCCATCTGCTGGTTCACTCCCCAAAATGCTGTAACAGTCAGGGCTGGGTCAGGCCAAAGCCAGGAGCCTGGAGCTCTATCTGGGGATCCCACGTGGGTACAGGTGCTCACGCACTTGGGTCTTCTTCCACTGCTTTCCCAGGCACATTAGCCGGGAGCTGGATCCGAAGTGGAGCAGCAGGACACAAGCTGGTGCTCATGGGATGCTGACACAGCAGGCAGTGGCTTAACCTGCTATGCTACAAGGTGGCTTCATTGTGTTTATAAGACTTATTTCACTATTTTTTGAAAGGCAGAATTACAGAGAAGGGGGAGAAACAGAGAAATCGTCCATTCACTGGTTCACTCCCCAAATGGCCGCAATGGCCAGGGCTGCCCAAGCCGAAGCCAGGAGGCTAGAACTTCGTCCAGGTCTCCCATGTGTGTAGCAGGGGCCCAAGTGCCAGGGCCATCTTGGCTGTCTTCCCAGGCACAAGAGCAGGGAGCTGGATCAAAAGCTGAGCAGCAGGGACTTGAACGGGTGCTTAACCTGCTGCACCACAATGCCAGCCCCCAGGTTTCTTTCTTAAAAGTTTCTATTTTTCTGGTCTTCTCATTCCTTGCAAATCTATTTTTCTTTACATCACTGAGAACAGTTATAAGAGTTGTCTTAAAATCTTTGCCAGTTCCAACACTTTGGGTCGTTTCAGGTTGGTTTCTGCCGATCTTTTCTCTTGGGGACGGATCACAGTTCCTGGTACTGTACACACACACCATATAATTCTCAGCTGTATCCTGGACATTGTGAGAATTACACTGATGCTCTGGAGTGTTAATATTTTTTTCACAAGTAATTAATTTTTCTGGAATCAAACTGCAAACTCTTTCTTGAGTGACAGCTTAAATCACACTTCAGCTCCTTTGTATGTGGCTGCTTTGGACCTGTCCACGGGGTTGTGGTGCATACATACAATATTAGTGGGATCTGGGTGTGCCGGCAGCCCCCACATAAACATGAACAGTGATGTAAAGGGCGTTTTTAGTGGAATAGTGTAACTTGGAATGCAGGATGCATTGTTCCTGCAAACAATTCTATTACCTTCAGTGGTTACATCAACAAACCATGAGTGGGTTATTAAATCAAACTGTTCCTAAATCCAGTTACAACTGCTCATTCTCTCTCTCTCTCTCTCTCTCTCTCTCTCTCTCACACACACACACACACACACACACACAAAGGGAAAGCAAAGCTTTGGTTTTCTTTTTCTCATATGATCAGATAACCGGAAAAATAAACTCAGATGGGATCACTTTTACCATGCAGTTCTCCTAAGTATGTAAATGTGCCCATTGCCACTTTCTAAAGCTCTAACATGGGATGATGGGCTTTTTAGGTGTGATTGAGAGGAACCAGACATTCACTCCTGTAATAACAACACCACCACCACTCAGGAAACCTAAGAATCATACTTGGCATTGAAGCTGGAGAGGGGCATGGACACAATGCACTGTGTCAGCCAGAGTCCGGGTCCGCTCCAGTGGTCCTCCCTCCCAGGAAGGAGGACCCCTACCCCCACCATGAAGAGGACTGACCTGTGTGTCCAATAGGGTGTAACAGAAATGGTGGTGTGTGGCTTTGAGCTAGGTCATGGAAGCCGGTTCCACGTTCTAAATTTTCACTGCTCTACCTTTCTTATGGTATTCATTGCTTGGATTACAGTAATTTTTGCCTATCAGGATAAGCAGCTAAATTATCTTCATCTTTCTCAATTTCTAGCACAGCTCTGACTTGCTAGTTAACATTCAATAACTCTTGACAAATGCATCAACATTTAAGGGGGATGAGCTAACTTTGTTCGCATTTATATGGAATACCCAAGATAATTCCGTGAGACTTCTGAGAGTTGTTGAAATTATGCATCATTTATTATGCAATTTTAATATATTTTATGCGCCATTCTCTATTTCCCCCTCTGGGATGCAAAACTGAATATATATCTTTTAGATACTATCCACGGCCCTAAAGCCTGTATCCATTTTCCTCTGCCGTTGCTCTAATTCTCCTAAGATCCTTAACCTAAAAGGTATCGCAGCTGTCAGTGACAGCGCGGCAGCAGCAGAGGCTGCGTGTCCTTGTGTGTGTGCCTGCGCCGGGCTAAAGCAGCGTGTCAGAGCAGTGGAGGACCAGGCGAGCTGACCCCTCAGCTCTCGGTTAAGTATCTCCTTAGAGAGAACCAGCACCGAGTAAGAGTCACTTACTGTTCACCAACTCCCTGGCTAGTGTAGCAGGTCCACAGGGCAGGCGCTCCATTGTTTGCCCATCAGTGTAGGCCCAGGGTCCAGCACGGAGAGCAGAGCAGTTGCTCAACGCTCAGGGCATGCTCACTCATGGAACTGAGCCAGAAGTCCGTGCAGAATCCTGGAGCACACTCTCTAGGCTTCAAGCTGCGGGTAAGCAGTAAGCACCACCACTCTGACTTGGTGCAGAGAGTCCCTTTCACATTGCAACAGATGAGGGACAGAAAACAGGGCACTCGTAATTCTGTTGCCAAGACGTGAGCAGTCACTATGTCCTAAGAATCTGAATAAATATTGTCACAGAAATTCTACATAAATAAGTATTTTTTTTTTTTTTTGGTGCAAAATAGGCTGGCTAAGCTTTTAGTGAGCTTTAGTGGGCCTAGGAATGTAATGACCAAAGTGCCTTCTGAGTTCTGAGTTAAACCAACAGACTAAAAAAACCCCTAAATACTGAAAAAACAACACAAAACAAACCCCCCCCAGAAGCCAAAAACCAAAAACCAAAAACCATGCCTCTGGGATCACAGGTCACTGGGGATCACTGTTTATGCCCTCACTGCTACTAATACTAGAATACTGGTTGTTTGATACTATCCTGTTAGTAACAACTTTATTTATTTTTTAGTACTATCAAAAGACAGCAGTGACAAACGTAAACGACTAGCTAATACTTTGTTTTCCCCCACGATTTATTGTCTCAAAGATCTGGAGTGCCCATAAAATTCACTGGCACCACTGGACACCAAGGCACAGCTTAGACCCTCTCTCCCTACTCAGCAGACAGACCCTCCTGGCAGTCAGTGACGTGCACATCTGAACATTCAAGTACGAGTGCTTCATCTTCAACAGAAGCTGCCCTGGAGCGCAGCAGAGACTTAGCGCACATCTCAGGCCGCCCCTGGAGGCTCTGGTGTGGGAAAAGCGCCTTCCGCTTTGGGGATGGTTGCATCATGCCGTGCAGCTTGGTGACCGAGGGCATTTTAGTCGCCACTTGCAAGAAATCAGGTACCACTCCTTTAGAAGCTCACTGGGATGACGACTGACTGGTGGCACAGCTATGGACAAATCACTAGGCTAAAACGCCGCACGTTCTGCCACCTCTCCCTCACAGAGGGTTCTGGAGTAAATCACTCAGCTCGGATTTCATCAGCCCAGACAGGCACTGAACTCACCTCAGGCTTTCCCAAGATGCTGACTGTATAATGTTCCCTGTGGGGAGTCCTGCTCCCAGGACTGTGCTCTCTGGAGCAGTTCCAGCTCACTGCCTGCCTCCTGGAGCCAGGCGGCTGGGGAACAGCTGTTTTCCTCGTACAAACCCCTTGCCACATCACACAGCATGAGCCAGGCTGTGCAGGATGCTTGGGATCAGAAAGGGAGAGTCAGTCCAGTTACGTCGCCTCTGGTGCTCCCCTGGCTGCGGTCAGCAATGGATCTCACGGCCCAGTGGTGCTGTCTTGCTCTCTGCCCACTCTGGGAAGTACTCTGAGGTGGTCGGTCCCACTGCTGTGCAGGGAGAAGCTGACCCTATCTTTCTGGAAGTCCACTAAGAAGGAAAGACTACTGCCCCAGTTCGGAGTTTAGAAGACGCTCATTTCTCATGCATTAAAACATATCTTTTGGTCGCTAAGGTCACAACTTATATCTAAAGACGATCTCGAGTGTTGCGTGCTTAACACTTCCAATTGGTAAAATCCTGGATACTGGGGTTGTTACTGCAGCAAAACTGCCATTCAATGGAGTTCAGAGAAACAAAATCTTTAAGTTAACGTTACTTCTTCCTTCTGTGACGGACACTACTGAGTTTATAATGGTATGTCTGGCAGGATATATTTATATATATATAAATATGTTTTGGACATATATATTATACATATACATCTAAAACATATATATTATATATTACATATGTCATCACATCATACACTTAAAATGTGCATAATTTTGTCAAGCATAATTCAAAAAAGCTGGAAAAAATCTTTATTTCCATAGTAAAAACAACACGGACTCATTTTTCTTTTGACTAGCAAATAAAAGTCAACTGATAGACTGAACCCACTGCTTACTAACTGAATCCAACATACAATACTCTAAATCACTTGCCTAATATTCTGAGTTTCCATGCATATTTGGCTTAGCATATTAAGGTCAAAGACAGAACAGAGTGATTGAAAGCGACTCGTCTATTTTTGAGTCCACAATGTGAGAGCAGCCTTACCCACTGCACCCGATGACTTTATTGTACAGATAGGACGGCAAGCCTTTCAGGTGAACGTTGTTATCCACGTACACGTACTGGAGTTCTCGGGAACGACCTAAATCTGGACCAGAAAGGAAAGCGCTGTAATTCTACGAAGAGGCACAATTACAATGTGAAAAATAAAGGTGAACACAGAAGATTACACACATTCCAAATTTTATATTCTGGAAGAAAAAAAATGTGGATTCAATTCCCAGTGTGAAATTATGTCAGCTGCACTATTAAGTCCTGTTTCAGAAAACATGATTGCAGAAAAATTACTTAACCAACTTTGATCTTCTAAACTATAAGATAAGTGTGAGAACAAACTGTCTCTATCAAAAGCCTGCAAAGCGTGCAAGAAAAACACCCGCTGAGAACCATCTGAGGGGGCTGGGCAGAGCGCTTCTCCGGGGCTGTGCACGTCGCGTCTGCTTCACCTGAGCCATCTGGAGCAGCCCTGCCTGACCCTTCGTTCTTTATCCAAATATTCCTTACCTAGTCCCAGAGATGTGGCCTCCTCTCCAGCATACCTTGTCTCTGAAGATGGTTGTAACCAGTCATGCTCTAAACGCAGTCCTCTCCAACTTATGAGAAATCTACCTCCATTTACCTAATGCCTGCCTTTGGGGCTAAGCCAATGACGACCCGCTCACTGTATAAGGATAAATGGGAATCTGCTGTCATGGACACATACGTCCTGACTAGAATGGGACCACCTGGGAACATTTCTCAAGACTCATTCCAAATTGCTGGGCTTGAGTCTCCTGGGCCTGGGCCATTCAAATTCTGCCCCGAATAAACCTAATATTACCCTCCACATAGTCTGTTTACTTCCATGGATAACTGGGACTAGGACGTTATTACACTTTCTTTCTGCATAAACCAATGACATTTTATAGACTTCAATTTCAGTGTACAGTTTGCTGTTGGCCATTTACTTTCATTTTTTTCCATGGGAAATGTTATACAACGCCGCGACGAGCTTAGCTCTGCCCTTGACAAAGACTGCTTGGCCTCTCTCTATTCCAGCTCCTCAACCTCCCCTCGGCCCATCTGTGCACCCCCTGTAAAATTCAGTGTCAGCGAGGACCGGCCACCCTCAGTTTCTTTTCTTTTCTTTTCTTTTTTTGACAGGCAGAGTGGACAGTGAGAGAGAGAGACAGGGAGAAAGGTCTTCCTTTTGCTGTTGGTTCACCCTCTAATGGCCAGTGCACCATGCTGATCTGGCAGGAGCCAGGTGCTTCTCCTGGTCTCCCATGCGGGTGCAGGGCCTAAGCACTTGGGCCATCCTCCACTGCACTCCTGGGCCACAGCAGAGAGCTGGCCTGGAAGAGGGGCAACCGGGACAGAATCCGGCACCCCGACCGGGACTAGAACCTGGGGTGCTGGCGCTGCAGGCGGAGGGTTAGCCTAGTGAGCCATGGCGCCAGCCCGCCCTCAGTTTCTGATCACATCTGACACCCAATCAGGCTGCTCGTCCCCCACCATCCCATCCTGCAGGTGATGTCTGACACCCGACAGACCCTGGCCTGTCTTCAGGAAGAATCCAGTTAGGTCAGGCTAGCCAGGACCCTCCTCATCCTGACACTTCCGTTGGTCATTCTCCATTCCCTGACCCCCAGCCTTCACCCTGGCTGCCAGTGCCCACTTGCCCATGCTGTACTCAGAGCTGGCTCAATCTCTCCCCACTGCAGGGGTCCCTGCACCTGCCACAGTGGTCCTGGATACAGTCTTCCTTGGCGTCTTTTTTTTTTTTTTTTTTTTTTTTTTTTTTTTTGACAGGCAGAGTGGACAGTGAGAGAGAGAGACAGAGAGAGAAAGGTCTTCCTTTTGCCGTTGGTTCACCCTCCAATGGCCGCCGCTGCAGCCGGCGCACCGCGCTGATCCTGGCAGGAGCCAGGAGCCAGGTGCTTTTCCTGGTCTCCCATGGGGTGCAGGGCCCAAGCACCTGGGCCATCCTCCACTGCACTCCCTGGCCATAGCAGAGAGCTGGCCTGGAAGAGGGGCAACCGGGACAGAATCCGGCGCCCCAACCGGGACTAGAACCCGGTGTGCCGGCGCCGCAAGGTGGAGGATTAGCCTATTGAGCCACGGCGCCGGCTCTCCTTGGCGTCTTTAACAAGCATCCCTTTAATGTCTTATATCAAGGTGTCCTGTGCCCAGCTCCCCTGGGGCTGAGGGGCCAGGCAGGTCCAGGAGTGGACAGATCTACGCCCTGGCTGCAGGGGCGGGAAGAGTGAGGCAGAACCCAACTCCCAGGCCCAAGGACGTGTGAAGGTGGGGTTGACATTAACTGCGGGCCACAGAGCAGGATTTATGGTCTAAAATGAGAAGGTGGCAAAGGGGCCACGAAGAAGGCTGCAACAGGAAGAGGTGTGCCCGGAAAGGGGTCCCCAGGGCCATCTCCAGCCAGCACGGGCAGCAGGGAGACTTCCAAGTGTCTGCCCAGGAATGTTTACCTCCTCTCCTTTCCGTGCCTAGCCCTCATGGAGCCTGTCGCACGGACACCTTACAGAGCCCTCTCCGCCTTATCAACCTCTGAGGGGTCTTCCAGGGCTCTGCGTGTGGACACAGAAAGCAGGCGGAAGGAGACCAGCTCACCCGTGACTTTCCTGTTTGGGAAAGACCAAGGCCTAGGCAGCTACATCGGGAGGGCCTCAGATGCACTGACACTCAAATGGTAATTCCTCTCCCCATTAGGGACCCTGCTGGCCCCGTGCTATGCCCTGGGGATCCAGATATGAATGTCAATATGCACAGATGTGAACCCAGACGCGGAACACAGCTGTAACACAATACGGTCCTTGCCATTTGAGAGGCTAATGGTTCACAGATGGCTTCTGGATGATGGTCACGGCAAGCAGGGGGAGGGTAAAGGAAGGCTGGGCTGAGGAGGGGCTCCAGTGGGGCAGGAGGGGGAGTGAGACACCACACCCGTCTCTGCTGCTCTTCCAGTCACAGTGGTCCCGCCCTGGACCAGCCCTGGAGCAAGTCACCACAAGGAGCCCAGGTTGAGAGCACTGGGAACACACAACGAAAGGAGAAGGGGCACCTCTGGGAGGAAAAGGAATTCCTGGGCTACAGGCTAGAGGCACCTTTTCCAGCTGGCACACAGGCGGCAAAAATGGCAGGTGTGATTTCAGAGCCCAGGTCACGGAAGGCACAGGGCTTCCTCTCTGTTCGCTCGCTCCTCTAACATCAGGCGGCCTGGAGGAGGCAACTTCCTTGTCAGGAGCACCCGGCGCCTCCCGGCCCTGGGAATGAGGCATCCTGGAAGCAGCTTCCCGGCGCCAGCTCAAGCCTTCAAATGTGTGTTGTTGAGACGGTGTGAATAACCTTGCTCCTCCTCGACATTCTGCTAATTTCTGCATCCACCAATGGATCTCGCCTGCAACATTACAGGGTGACTACCTCGCGGCGACTTTCTATCATCTTCCTTCTGGCTGCATTTAATTAGTGGGACTCCTGCAAGGAACAGCTGTCACCCTGTCTCTCATGTGCATAAATGATCTTGTCCAGTGTGGATTCATGGCTATTTAACTGTAAGGGAGGACAAGTGAAACCCCAGCACTAGCTTTATTTACTTCACTGGCTAAAGCATTTCCATTTTGGTCAGCAGGTGCTGCTTCAGGGTGGCTCTCATGGTGGGATGGGCGTTTGGTGTAGCAGTTAAAGACGCTGCTTGGGATGCCCACATCCCACGTCAGAGTGTCTGGGTTTGAGTTCCGACTCCACTTCCAACGAACCACATCCTGGGAGACATGAGTCCCTGACACTCACATGGAAGACAGGGACTGAGTTCCAGGCTCCCAACTTCTCTTTGGCCTGGCCCAGCCCTGGCTGTTGCAGGGCTGTCTGTCTCTCTGCCATTCCAATAATAAAAATTTCAAAACAACAGCAACAGAGTACTCGTACTTTTTTGAGCCCTTCTTGACTTTCTGGTGCCATAAAATTTTCCAGGATGAGCTTATACTTTCCATGTCAAAGCCCCGAAATCAACCACTTCTCTAAGGAATGCTTGTCCTTTTATTGGAGTAAGGTGTGTATGTGTCTGTTTTTATTATTTGAAAGGCTAAGTGACAGAAAGAGAGGAAGAGACACAGAGAGAGAGAGAGAGAGAGAGAGAGAGAGAGAGAGAGACTGAGACTACCTTCCCTCTGCTGGTTCACCCCCAGATGCCTGCAACAGTCAGGCTGGGCCAGGCTGAAGCCAGGAGCCTGGAACTCCTTTTGGCTCTCCCAGGTGGGTGGCAGGAACCTCTCATCATCGTCTGCCTGCCTGGTGTGCCAGCAGGAAGCTGGACTGGAAAAGGCGGCAAGACTTGAACCCAGGCACTCCCACATCGGATTGTGGGCCACCCACTGGCAGCTTAACCTGCTGTGGCACACACCTGCCCCTGGGAGTTTGGTGTTTAAAAACCATGATTTGAGCGCCAGATGTGCTCATGACTACTGGGGTGCCATCACTTCAAGGACCTGAGACCTCAGGACATGCAGGCACACTCACCCACACGTGCATGCATGTCATTGTTGCGGTGTGCCTTCAGCGGAGGTTCCTACAAGAGGGCCTGCCAGGTCTAAGGTAAGTACAAGTGTTGCCCAAATTCCCTCCAAGTGGTTACACCAACTTGCATTCCTACCAGCAATGCATGAAGCAGCTGCTTCACCACAGAGAATAAGAGATGCTGTCATATTTAGAAATTTTCGCCTTCCTGATAGTGAGAAGTGCTATCTCAGCATTGTTTTATGTTTGTATAAATTTGAACGTTTTAAAAACTTGTCTGAGTAGCATGTTCACATGTACACACACACACACACAAACACAGAGCCACATTTAAGAACTGTCTGTTCAAATCGTTTTCCCGATCTTTTCTACCAAGTTTTTGGTGTTCTGTACTTCATTTTGCCGAGTCCTTCACGTATTAGGAATGTTGGCCCCGGGTCTGTGGTATATGTTGCAAATATGTCCCGTCAGTTGTCATTTGACTTTGTGGGTGGCGTTTGTCATGCCAAAAATTTTAAAGTCCTTTTGCATTTAGATTTCTCAATCTTTTCTTTTATTACCTCTGGATGGAAACCTCTCCCTCTGATACTCAAACTTGAAACAGAATTCGCCCATGTTTCCTCCTAGTGCTTACATGGCGTCTTATTTATATGTACAGTCAGACCCTGGATCCACGTGGAATCTACTCTTAAATACGGAATAAAGTATACAGCTAATCATCTGTCTTTCCAAATGGTGGATCCAGCCGTCTCAGCATCACTCATGAGCTCTTTAACCTTTATCCCCTGACACCAAAAAGAAAAACAAGGCCTCAAAGAGAAAAAATATCATGAAGTGCATATACATGTTCCAGAAGAGAAAAACTGCATTATTCCCTCAAGCTAGAAACAGGTAGAAAGCGGAGGAGAGGCGTGTCATGGCCTGCGTGTCTGTCCTTTCTCCCAGCCGGTCACATGGCAGGGCCTCGGTCCGCTCACTCACTCACGGCATGGCCCACGTTGCGCCCTGATCTTACCACACTGGAAGGGTCGCTGAATGTGAAAGCAGTCTGTGAAACCTGAATCACTATCCAATACGTTCTTTAAGCAGAACACAGAATTGGCAAAATATTGTGTACTGCCACTTTAGTAAATGAAAAAGCTATACGTTCATAAAACATGAATGGGAAAAATACAAGTACCAGAACCCACTTGCAATGGCAAAGGCCTCAAAATCACACTTGGGGGTTGGTGTTGTGGCATATAGGGTAAAGCCGTCCCCTGCAGTGCTGGCATCCCATATGGGTGCCAGCTGAGTTCCACTGCTCCACTTCCAATCAATTCTCAGCTAATGTGTCTGGGAAGGCAGTGGGACAAGATGGCCCAAGTACTTAGGTCCCTGCATGCATGTGGGAGAACTGGAATAGGCTCCTGCTCCGTGCTTTGGTCTGGCCCAGCCTTAGCTGTTGCAGTCATGTGGGGAGTGAACCAGCAGATGAAAGACCTCTGTCTCTCCTGTGCTTTTCAAATAAATAAAAATAAATCTTAAAAAAAGAAAACACTAGGAATTCCTCTTCTAAATGTCATACCTCTTTCTCCAATAGGCATATGAATCCTTAAATCACAAATGGAAATCTGTTGACTTGAAAAAAAATTTTAGAGTATTTTTTTTTAAAAAATGAAACGGCACTGATGAAATGCAAATGATTTCTGGTCTCAGTTTGCTTTGCAGAGCCTGCAGGGAGCTCAGGGAAGAACTCCTGGCTTGGGTTCACTCAGCCGTAGAGAGTACAGCATAACTGAGAGAGCAAGAGCAGAGAGGCTGGACCCCTTGTTCTTGCTGGACCGTGTAGCCTTAGTTTGTCATCTATATAATGGGGAGAACAAAGCTGACTCTTAGGCTTAGTGGGAATCACTAACAGAGCACGGAGGTTATCAAGCAGAATGCCTGGCACACAGCCCTCTCCAGTGGATAGCAGTAATTCTCATCCTCACTAGTCAGGTCACACTTGAACTAGGGCCTACAGGAGATGTCCAATTAAGAGAGAATTCTCCTTGGCTTGCAGCAAAGGGTACTAACACTTTTCTACACTTTAGTTGCATAGAAAAGAGCTAGAGGCAACAGTTAGAGACAGGGATTTGTCCCTCAAGCCAAGGACACAAAATGGGACATGGGGGAGGATGCACCTCTCCCCTCTAACATACGGCAAAAGAGCCATGGAAAGGGAGGAGACAGGCACAGCTCATTTCAGTCAGCTGACAGCTGACACTGGCTGCTTCTTACACAGTTCAGTCTTCCCTCCTACCCTAGTTTTATAGGAAATAAAGGAAGAGTCAAGGATTTTAACATGCTGTTTGGTTCAGATGGCAATTTAAGTTTTCAACAGTCCAGGGAATTTGGTTTGCACCTCCTGACCACTCTGTTTAGGGACTGCATTTTCTCACAGAAGCTATAATGGTATGAGTACTTCTATATTAAAGCTGAATGAAAACCAGTACCAGCTGTGTCTAAATCTATTCTACATTAGCCCAATGCCACGTGGGACTGAGTATTTAACACTGACATTTCAGCTTTCCAAATAACAGTCTGACACAGAGTGGGGAAGGCAGTACTGAAATCACAGGAAAGAGCAAGCTCTGGTGTCAGTACTGAGAGGAGAGAAAATGCTGCTTCCTTTTCCCAGTGGGAAACAACACCTGTATCTCATAGACAACACCTACACCTACAGGCAATACCTACACCCACAGGCAACACCTATACCTCATTAACACCTAAGCACCACGGACAACACCTGCATCCCACAGGCAACACCTACACCGCACAGACAACACCTACACCTCACTGGAAACATCTACACCTCACAGGCAACACCTACACCCTACAGGCAACACCTGCATCCCACAGGCAACACCTACACCCCACAGGCAACACCTGCACCCCAGCTATACTTCACAGACCCCTTACAAAGATGGAACAATGTATACAGTGCCAAGCTTGATTCCCTGCAAAAACAACTGGTGCTTGATACATCTTAGCGTTGACCTCCCCCTCGGGAATACAGAGATCACAGAGCACAGAGGGAAGCCGACAGCTCTGTGGTTTTCGCTGACACAGCACAGCCTGCTGGTGAGGTCGAGACAGGGAAAGGCAGGCGAGGCACAGGCTGTGAAGGCGGCCTGTCAGGAGGCAAGCCCTGGCACACGCCCCAAGCGCAGCCCACAGCAGCTTAATCACAGAGAGGCTGCGATGAATGCCTGCTGAGTGGAAAAGCATTGAGATGCTTCTTACATTCTTAACAGAAAATTTTAATCCGATAATTAACTTTGGAAGAGATCGTTCATCTACGAGCTAATGAGGCGGTCTGTTTTCTTCTATTAATGTTAATGGACTAATATCACGCAAAAAACTAAGGGATTACATTTTTAAATGTTCTTTGTTAAAATGTTCAGTGTGTAAAATTTATAAAGCACAGAAGCTGTCCATCTGCATGGATGCTAAAACCATAAAGAACTTTTTCATGCAGCTTTTTAAATACTACACTGTGCCTAAAATATTTCCACTTTTCCTTCCAGACTCACAGATCAAAGTTTGTTACTTGGAAATTAGCAAAAACTAGGGAGTCTTGCACACACTCCAATTCCTTCTCCTGTGTTCTCCAATCTCAGGGCCTGGCATGTGCAGTCCACATGGCTGAGGAGGGAACAAAAACCTGCTGTGTGTTCGGGCTATTGCTTGTCTACCACACTGAAAAAGCAAGCATGGGGGGACAGGCAGCCAGGGCAGAACAGGATCTGTGTTTACTGCGCTCTGGCCATGGTGAGACGCACTTATTTTATCAAAAGGTGAATGATGTATTCTTTTCCATGAAATGAAGGGGTAATAAAAAACCACAGCATCAAAGCAGCAGACCAAGAGAGGCTGTCTGGACTGCTCATCCACGTAAAACCAACGCTCACCGCTGAGCAGTCAGAGATGTTCTGAGTCACAATTACAGCACTTTTAATTACTACAAAATGCGGATTTCTTCACAATGATTTCAGAGTAATTTGACATGTATTCCAAAGTAATTTTAAAACTACTTTAAATTATGTACATGACACCTTTTATAAGAACACTTCAACCACTTTTTTTTAGACATGAATGTTTTCAAGTGCTAGCTTCAAGAAATAAACACACACACACACACCCCACACACATACCCGTGCACATATGCCATTAAATCTTTTCCAGATTTAATAGTCTTTCTGATCTATTCAGCTTTTCAAAATACAATTTCAAAGTGAAGTACAATTCAATAAGACACTTTCTATAGAGTAGCTCATCAACAACTGCTAGATTGATACATTGATGGCAGTGAATTTGAATAGCTGATGGTTTCCTTTGCTGTTGGCTTAAAAATCACGCTTGAGGGGCCAGCACTGTGGTGTAGCAGGTAGAGGTGCTGCCTGCAGTACTGATCCCATACAGGCACCAGTTTGAGTGCCAGCTGCTCTACTTCCGATCCAGCTCCCTACTGATGCACCTGGGAAAGCAGCGGCAGATGGCCCAAGTGCTTGAGCCCCTGCACCCACATGGGAGACCCAGAAGAAACTCCTGGCTCCTGGCTTCAATCATCCTAGTTCCAGCCCCTGTGGCCATCTGAGGAGTGAACCAGCAGATGGAAGACCTCTTTCTCTCTCTGCCTCTGTGTAACTCTGCCTTTCAAATAAATGAATAAATCTTTTTATTTTTTTTTTTAATCAGGCTTGAGCATCCCTATTTCTGCTGTAAGGTCAGGTAACAGAGAGACGACAAGCAGTGGGCTGGGCGGGGCACTACCCGAGACGCTTGGGGCGCAAAGATGAAGACTCCCAGGCCCCACCCGTTCTCATATTGACTGTATGCTTACGGAGTGCTTATGAGTGCCATGTATTTTAGATGGAACTTATTTCATTCGCATAACTGGGCTATGAAGTTGTTGACATTAACCCACTGCTGGGACAGACTACGTAATCTTCCTCAAGCCAAGATCACACAAGGCTGAAATGGTAGGGCTGGGATCTAAAGGCACACTACCACCGTGAGAGTCAGGTGGCCTGCCCAACACATCACTCCCATGTCGCACAGTGAGGGAGGGGCCCACCGAGCAGGATACATGCATGCTGGGGTACAAGAGGGCTGGCGCCTTGCCCAGGGCATCCAGGTGTGATGCCAAGGGTGGAGTTTTGATGGGAACATCGCCAAGGAGACAGGTGATGCACCAGGTGTGTCTTTGCTTCCTTTAAAAGACCAGAAAGCAGTGGGCCAGTCCCGACTCGCAGATTTAGGGCAGAAATACCAAAAATTCCTTCAGGGAAGATCTCTGGAAGGAGACTTGAGGCTGACTGTGTGGAAGAGTGTGGGGAAGTCTACAGCACAAAAGCCAGAGCAGGGGCCGCCGTGAAGTGGGCAACGTCCTTGATGCACAGCACCCAGAATGGTGCTTGGCGGGACTTGGGCCTGGTTTTTATTTTGTTTTGAACTTAAGAACTTTTTACAGAAAACTATGACTGGAGCCCCAGATTCCTGCTTTTAAGTCAACTGGCAACGTCTTCCAGACTTCACTAGCACTGCACATTCTTGTCACTGTTTTAAAAGCTCTACATTCCAGAACCAAAATAACAAACAACTTTGCTGGTAAACATCTTGCTTATGGCACTCGCTTGGTACTACTGAGTGTTCTAACTTAACATCTGCACCTTCAGAAGAATGAGCAGCACTTCTTGTTTTTGCTTTTACTTCGTATTTGGAGAACAGAGCTCACTTTCCTCAGATTAATCACTTTTCACCCCTAAATCCCCTTCCCAACTTAGAGAAAAATATAAATTTGTCCATTTGAAATTCACCTCATTGGGAGGCACTTTTGTCTTCCTGCATTGGCACAGAAAGTCAATGTCTGTGGCTTGCTGCAGGACAGGAGCCACATGAAATAATCCTGTTAACTCCATAAGAAAACCCAAAGTCAGTGCAAATGCCGAATGCAATGAAAGACTATAAAGACTATCTAATACGGTGGAAACGGTTCAGATGAGCAAGCAGCAAAAGGATAAAACAAAACCTACTATTACACATTTTCAGAGAGAGAGAGCTCAAAAATGAGCAGTGAACATTCATTTTCTTGAAGAAATTTTAAGAAATGTTATAACATTGCTCCTTAAACAAGATCTGCATAGATTTCCATTAACAGACTAATTCTCTCCCATTACTAGTTTCTGAACCTTGTTTTTCAAGATCTTTTCTCCTTTTTCATTATCTGTTATTTCTTTTCCTTATTTTCTCCTGTGATTAGAGATTTGTTCAACAATTCCCACGTAGCACAATTTCTGTCGTGTGTTTGGGTCCCCCCAGTTGTCATACCTTCTACTCAAACATGGAACTAACTCCAACTGCTGGGACTTTCTGTTCTAGAAGAAACCTGTTCAAACGGAAACTTACTTAAGGCCACAAAATTTGCAAATTAGTCAATGACCTCAAGGCAGTACCTCTTTGAATTGCAGATCAAATACATTCACAGTTCATTACTGTACAGCCTGCACTCATCTCTGAGACTCAGATTAAGGAATTATTAACTGGTTTTCATCTAGTTTCAATGTTGGTTTGAAATTTGGCTAGTTTTACAGTGTGAACTTAATTTTTTTTTTTTAGTTAAAAAACAGAAAACAGAAATTTCTGACTTTCTAAGCAAGTACAGAGAAAGCAGGCAAAAGCAGCCACGGTTAACACACATGCCGTTTACAAAAAGATGGAGGAAAATTTTAGCATATGTCTAGGAGTTAGCTTCTAGAAGTATACCACTGCATAAGTTACTCCTTTTCTACAGAAAGTATCCAGTTCCCAAAACGGGAAAACACCACTAGCACAAACAGCTGGAGTGTTCTATTAGGGGCCAGGGGCCAGTTTTCCGTCCTTATCAAAGCTATGGAGTTTGCTCTGTGGCTGTGAAGGAGCTGTTCTCACTGTAGCCCAAGTCTGTGACGCACAGAGTTAACTCTCTCGAGAAAACAAACACCTCACTATCATAACGTCCACGGACAACTCTGGGACTGGCTTAGAAGCCCGGATACGTTCTCATTAAGAGGAAGCTGTTTATTCTCTGCTCACTTCCGGTAGGTCAGACAGGTGATTCTGCACATCTCTGGTTCAGATACCAAATGCTCTTGGTGAAGAAGAACTCATTCACTGTTTTCCAAATCAAGATCCAATAAAAATCCCACCTGCTCATGCGGTGCAGCTCCTGATTCCTTCAACTGCAGAAGCGACTGGCGTTGAGTTTTAACTAGAGCAAGCCCTTCCCCTACCTGTGTGTGCAGGAGCACCCTCACGATCCTCACACCATTTTTCAACGTAAGTAAGTTGTACACCTTCCTGAATAGCCAGGCTTATTAACCATGCAAGGCAAACCGGCAGCACCTGGCGTAGAGGCCTTAGAGAAAAGACTTCATGCCCCACACGTTCAGAAGCTAAGACGTAAGGCACACACTCTGTGGGTAGTTTGTTAACAGAGGTATACTGAACTGACAACAGATGTTCACGTTTCAAGGCCTCTGCCAAAGCGCATAGCACCCGGCTCAAGTGACTGTTCTCCCCTCTGCCTGCCGCGCTCAGCTGTGGTGCACTCGCAGCAACCAGGTGGTCCTTTTTGATGCACCTTCCGCCCTGGGAAGAATGTAGTCAGTCTTAATGGCTTTGGCATCACCACAGCGCCTCAGGAAGAACCTACTGAAAGAACATTAATGGGCGAGGCGGTCCCACAAGCGACGGAAGGCCTTGTATACAGCGCCTGTGTGGCTTTTTGAGGCCCCATAAAAACTGGCTGTCTCTTAAGTCAAATTTCTTTGGCAAGAAGCTGAAAACTAAAGCTTAGTTAAGGTGCTCCCTAAATAACATTCCCCACCTCCCACCACAGGCAGACAGGACGTAAAACTCTCACATTTCTGTGCTGTGCCTGCAGATGCGAGGCGCCCAGTAGTTGAACACTTTAGGGTGTGCGTGATGGGGGTGGGGGACGGGAGTGTCTCCAATTGTTGAACTGAAGTATCCCTGTTTGCCAGATTCCTAAACAGTCCAGTTCTTCGAGGAAAAGCAGAGTGGGCAGCTACGCGCTGTGTGTACCTCTCTCTGGACACTTCTTAGCGTCAGAGGTGGCCTTGGTTTATCGGAAAAGTCAAGTGCACAAACTTATCTTCTTCCTGAAGACTCAAGTGGATTCCTTTCCCAACCTATCTTCACAGTGACACAAACCAAAGCAAACCAAACCAAACCCCAAGTCTGGGGAGGATGCGGGGCTCAAGCCTGCTTCAGTGTCCTCGTCCTCACGGTCCCTTGGTTCCAGCCTCCCAAGGACTCTCTGGGTGGGCACTCTCTGTGGGTTTCAGCCATTTCCTTACAAAGGGCATCCAACCCCCTAGTGTAGAAAGGCCACTGGAGTTTTCTCTGACCACTTCTTCCTTCTGTCCTCAGAGAAGCCAGGGCCCAGCAGTGCTGCGGCAGCCTGCTCCTTGCCAGTCTTCACTATCACTCTCCTGCCCGATGCCTTGCTAAGTGAAGTGAAACCTGTCCCAGGTCTGGGCCTGCCATGGCTGTGAGCCTTGTGAGCTGGGAAGGTGCCCAGGGCTCAGTGGAAGCTGCTTCCATATGCTGTGTTGTCACAGCTCTGGGACTTGTGGTCCCTTTAGCACTCTCCTCAGAGCCCAGTGCAGACCCTCTCGCCTCTGCGCTGACACAGCACGTCACGGGGGCACACCTCGGCACCCCAAACCCACAGAACGGCTCTCCCTATTCCTCCCACTCCACTGCTACCCTAGCTCCTGCTCGGTTCCGTCACTGCTGAAACAAAGGCAGGGACTGAGAAGCCAGGCCTAGATGGGCAGGGGAGGGCACGGAGATGGCTGAGCAGGCAGGGCTTGCCGACGAGTGTATGTGGGCGTTAGACGTGGGACAGGGCTGCGGCTCAGACTCCAGCTGGCTGGATGGAACCAGTGCCTGGTAAATGGTCTGCAGTTTAGACAAAGAGGAAAGATGGTCTGCACTCAGTCCTGTCTCTTCCTAGCCGTGATTCTGGGAAGGGCACTCAACTTCTCTGAACCTCAGTTTCCTCATCTGTAAAATTAGGTTGGCAATAGATTTTGTAAAAATAGACTTTTGTCTGAGGTTTTGTAATAATTCCATTAGAAACTACCGGTGCAGGGGTGTGCATTTTGTACAGCGGTTAAGTTGCCATGTGGGACACCTGCAGCCCACGCTGGAGTGCCTGGTTCAAGTCCTGGGCACTACACATCCGATCCAGCTTCCTGCTAATCCTCCTTCTGAGGGCAGTAGTGAGGGTTCAAGTACTTGGGTCCCTGCACCCACATGGGAGACCTGGATGGAGCTCCGGCCTCCTAGTTTCAGTGTGGCCCAGACCTAGTTGTTGTGGGCATCTGGAGATCTCTGTGTGTGTGTGTGTCTCTCTCTCCCCCTCCCCACCTCTGTCTTTCAAATAAAATGAAAATAAAAAATTTTAAAATCCATACAGCAATTAAACAGAATACCTAGCCAAAGAGTTTATGCTCAGCAAATGACAGCTATTATTATTTTACAAATAGCTACAGGAGTATATAGAACACATCACTGTACATAGAAACACTCTCACACAGGGCCTATAATTATACTACAACAAGTAAGGTATAGGCAGCCTGAGACGGAACAAGCCAGCTTGTTTCTGAAAGTCAAACCATGAACATAAGAAGCTCAAGATTGCTGAAGATGGAATTTGCAGTCTTACCCTGAACGCTGACGCTATGCCAGTGGCTGGGTTTTCCGCAATGCACACTGAACCAAACCATCGCATCTCCTCCCTCCCGCTCCCAGTGCCCTCCTGACTTACTACAAGAGCTGACGGCATGGCCTGGAGGTCACGGGGAGGGAGTCAGCGCCGAGTGGCTCACACTTCCACTTCCACGGGAAGTGTAGGTCCAGGTTTGGCTGGTACCTTGGGGAGGGTCACTCCCATCTGCACAGTATTTTATTCTCTTAAACTCTCACAGTACACAGGAAAATCGTGATTATCTCTGCTATGGAGGAAAATGAAGTCAAGGGGGGGCCTGGTGATGTGTGCAGGTCACACAGGGAAACTACCGATCCAGCTGGAACCCAGACCTCTGGATTTCTAACCAGCGCTGCCTACTCTAAGTGTTCTGTAACCATGCAGCAGGCAGATTTATTTTTAAAAATCTGTATATTTTAAATGTTTCTCACTTGAAAGAAAACTCTTTGACTCCTTAGAAATGGCTTTATTTCAGGGCCAGTGCAGTGGTGTAGTGGGTAAAGCTACCACCTGCCATGCTGGCATCCCATATGGCTGCTGGTTCAAGTCCCGGCTTCTCTACTTCCAATCCAGCTCTCTGCGTATGGCCTGGGAAATCAGTGGAAGATAGGCCAAGTCCTTGGGCCCCTGCATCCATATGGGAGACCCAGAAGAAGTTCCAGGCTCCTGGTTTTGGATCGGCCCAGCTCTGGATGTTGCGGCCATTTTGGGGAGTGAACCAGCATATGGAAGACCTCTCTCTCTCTGCCTCTGCCTCTCAAATAAGTAAATAAATAAACCTAAAGGCTTTATTTCATTTTGTTAATTTTATAAGTACAGAATGTAATTATAGTTATGGAAAGGTAATCTTAAATTTGGTAAGTATTTATTATTACTTGGATTAATTTTAATGTCTCTAACATTTTAAAGTTTCTTTTGAAGGGATTTTTACATTGAAAACAGTATACATACCGTATTATTTTAGAAATATTTCCTTTCAGTGATTAGTAAATCATTTACTTCATTGCCCTTAAAGATACATTATTCATTATAAAATGCTTTAATGAATAAAATGATATGATACTTCATGTGATAGCTTAGGGTTCTATGGGGCTTCCTTATCAATTTTTTAAGATGGCACTTTTGCTTCTTTTTTCTTTTTTTAAGTAAAAATTTATTTATTTTTTTGAAGTCACAGAGAGAGGGAGAGAGAGAAAAAGACAGAGATCTTCCATCTGATCACCCCAGAAGGCTGCAATGGCCAGCACTGGGCCAGGCCCAAGCCAGGAGCTAGGAGCTTCTTTTGGGTCTCCAACATGGGTGCAGGGGCCCAAGCACTTGGGTCATCTTCTGTTGCTTTCCAAGGCCATTAACAGGGAGCTGGATTGGAAGTGGAGCAGCTGGGACTTGAACTGGTGCCCACATCGGGTGCTGTCGTCAGAGGCAGTGGCTTTCCCCACTAGGCCAGTGCCATCCCCCTGTTTCTTTTTTAAATATTAACTTATTTATTTGAAAGGGAGAGTGACAGAGAAAGAGAGGAAGAAAGAGACCTTCCATCCACTGGTTCACTCCCTAAATGGCTGCAACAGCCAGCCCTGGACAAGGCTGAAGCCAACAGCCTGGAACTCCCTCTGGGTCTCTCAGATGGCTGGCAGGGACTCAGTACCTGGACCACGTTCTGCTGTCTTCCTAGGTTTACTAGCAGGAAACCAGATTGGAAGCAGAGCATGTGGGACTCAAACTGGCATGCAGATTCGGGATGTGGGTGTTACACGCTGCAGCTTAATTTACTGTGCCACAATGCCAGCCTTGGCACTTTGCTTCTGTTTCATATACATTAACAACATAAGGCACTTCTCTGTGAAATACATGTATTGTTTTAATAAAGGCCTTTGTACAGGAGTGTACAGTGGATAATATGTTATTTATTAGCCAACGTGGCATTTTGAGCTCAGCAGGCAAGTCTGTTGATTTTAAAGCCTCATAGTTCAGCGAGTTGGTAACACCAAGTATTAGGATACCCAATACCAACTTTCCTAGGTAAAAGTAACATCCAAGAGCAAATATATTTATACCAGTAAGCTACCCCTTCATAATGTTCAACACTGTTTGTTAAATTTATAACTATACACACACATATTCCAATTCCCTCAGGGTAAATGACTTCATATCTCCTATCTCTTTATTTTACCCCTAAACAAATTGTAATAAAAACTTCTTTTCTAAAATACGAAATCTCCTACTGAAATAAATTTCACTTGTTAAGCGGGATTGATGTTCACTGCCAAAATGGATTTATAGGGACAATCAAACAGGAAGAGACAGTCCATCCTAGCCAAAGAAACAAAGACCTTCCATCCGTCCTACCCTTCGGATGTTTGCGCCTCATCACTTACCAGGTGGCAAAAATGCAAGACAGTTTCCAGCCATGGAGAGCTCATTGAGGCTGGGCAGCTGGCAGAGGTGGCGCGGCACATACCAGAGACGGTTGCGGTCCGCGGTGAGGTACTGCAGAGAAAGGCACAGGTGAAGCCTCTCGGGTAAAGTTAGCAAACGATTGGTAGAAATGTCTAGTGTCTGCAGCTCCTTCAGGTCGCCAACCTCTACAACCAAATCAAAAGTGAGATAAAGTGCATCCTGGTTAATATAAGTAAAGTAATTAAATGAACCAATACTGTAACAATCCAACCAAGTACAACCACTAGTTGCAACTCTCCCTGTAGACATGAATGCAGAGGTGCAGGATTTGGGGCCAGCAGGCAAGTAATCCTCCCTCGGCAGGTGTCTGTAAACGAGTCTGCCCATACTCTCTCTCTTTTTTTTTTTTTTTTTTTGACAGGCAGAGTGGACAGTGAGAGAGACAGACAGAGAGAAAGGTCTTCCTCTTCCGCTGGTTCACCCCCCAATGGTCGCTAAGGCCAGCACACTGCGGCCGGCGCACTGCGCTGATCCAAAGCCAGGAGCCAGGTACTTTTCCTGGTCTCCCATGGGGTGCAGGGACCCAAGCACTTGGGCCATCCTCCACTGCCTTCCCGGGCCACACCAGAGAGCTGGACTGGAAGAGGGGCAACTGGGACAGAATCCAGTGCCCTGACCAGGACTAGAACCTGGGGTGCCGGCACCGCAGGCAGAGGATTAGCCTAATGAGCCATGGCCCTAGAACCTGCACTTTGTAAATGGAGAAAAATGCTGGCATGTGCAAGGGCAGTCATACAGTGGGGGCTGTGGGGCAGAATCGTTGCTAAGTGAGAACAGAACCATTACAGTCTCTCAAGGTGCCTGGTCTGATACTTGGTCACTTACCTTCCACATAAGCAGGTATCACAGCATCCAAGTAAAGGAAACCTGCTGCATCATCTAAGTAGATGACTTCTGGACTAGGAAGCAGGGGATCTTTTGGACATTTGTGCCATAGCAAAGATTATAATAATACAATGAAATTATTGTTAGTTCCTTTTAGATATTGTCCAATTATGTGGTTCCTTTTTTAAAAATTCAAAGTGTATGCATCCTGTGAAGATTTACTTTAATTACACCCTCATCATCGAGGTCTACAGTGTGATCTGTTACATGCTGAGTACAATTATGTCCTTGTAATTATCAAATCATTAAGTCTCAGGGCCTGCAGTCCCCACATCCCATATGGGTGCCGGTTCATGTCCCGGTTGCTATACTTCCAATCCAGCTCTCTGCTATGGCCTGGGAAAGCAGCGGAGGATGGCCCAAAGTCCTTGGGCCCCTGCACCCACGTAGGGGACCTGGAAGAAGCTCCAGTCTTCTGGCTTCAAATCAGCTCAGCTCTGGCTGTTGCGTCCATTTGGGGAGTGAATCAGAGGATGGAACACCTCTGTCTCTACTTCTGTCTGTAACTCTTGCAAATAAATAAAATAAATCTTTTAAAAAAAAGAAAATCATTAAGTCTTGAGTAAAGACTGGGAAGTTCTTTACTTAGTCCTTCTCAGAGAAAAATCCCCATATTAGGGGTAGGATGGCACCTTGCACATTCCAAGGCCCTAGAGCAGGCACTGAGCAGGATACACGCCTACTTCCACATCCTGGCCACACACGCTGCAGCTCGCCATGTTGCCATCCTTGTCCTCCCCTAGTTCTGACTCTGTTCCTGAGTGACTCACTAGGTTACGGTTTTCTATGTTCTACCACTAGACGGGAACCCTCGGGGCACATCCCAGGTGTTCTACTAGACGGGAACCCTCGGGGCACATCCCAGGTGTTCTACCACTAGACAGAAATCCTCGGGGCACATCCCAGGTGTTCTACCACTAGACAGAAATCCTCGGGGCACAGCCCAGGTGTTCTACTAGACAAGAACCCTCGGGGCACATCCCAGGTGTTCTGCCACTAGACGGTAACCCTCGGGGCACATCCCAGGTGTTCTACTAGACGAGAACCCTCGGGGCACATCCCAGGTGTTCTACTAGACAAGAACCCTCGGGGCACAGCCCAGGTGTTCTACTAGACGAGAACCCTCGGGGCACATCCCAGGTGTTTTACCACTAGACAGAAATCCTCGGGGCACATCCCAGGTGTTCTACTAGACAAGAACCCTCGGGGCACATCCCAGGTGTTCTGCCACTAGACGAGAACCCTCGGGGCACATCCCAGGTGTTCTGCCACTAGACGAGAACCCTCGGGGCACATCCCAGGTGTTCTGCCACTAGACGGGAACCCTCGGGGCACATCCCAGGTGTTCTGCCACTAGACGGGAACCCTCGGGGCACAGCCCAGGTGTTCTACTAGACGGGAACCCTTGGGGCACACCCCAGGTGTTCTGCCACTAGACGGTAACCCTCGGGGCACATCCCAGGTGTTCTACTAGACGAGAACCCTCGGGGCACATCCCAGGTGTTCTACTAGACAAGAACCCTCGGGGCACAGCCCAGGTGTTCTACTAGACGAGAACCCTTGGGGCACATCCCAGGTGTTTTACCACTAGACAGAAATCCTCGGGGCACATCCCAGGTGTTCTACTAGACAAGAACCCTCGGGGCACATCCCAGGTGTTCTGCCACTAGACGAGAACCCTCGGGGCACATCCCAGGTGTTCTGCCACTAGACGAGAACCCTCGGGGCACATCCCAGGTGTTCTGCCACTAGACGGGAACCCTCGGGGCACACCCCAGGTGTTCTGCCACTAGACGGGAACCCTCGGGGCACAGCCCAGGTGTTCTACTAGACGGGAACCCTTGGGGCACACCCCAGGTGTTCTGCCACTAGACGGGAACCCTCGGGGCACACCCCAGGTGTTCTACCACTCGACGGGAACCCTCGGGGCACATCCCAGGTGTTCTGCCACTAGACGGGAACCCTCGGGGCACACCCCAGGTGTTCTACCACTCGACGGGAACCCTCGGGGCACATCCCAGGTGTTCTGCCACTAGACGAGAACCCTTGGGGCACATCCCAGGTGTTCTACCACTAGACGAGAACCCTTGGGGCACATCCCAGGTGTTCTGCCACTAGACGGGAACCCGCAGGGCACACCCCATGTTTTTAGGACATGGATTCCAACCAGCGATGGCTTCTCTATTGGACGAAAACTCTTGTGCTCCCTTGGATGCCCAATTAAACAGATCAGCTTTCCTTACCACTACACATCAGGGGTCAGCAAATCAGCAAATGGGACACAGGCCAAATACAGCAGCTCACAGCCTCCCTATGAGCTCAAACTGGTTTTGACATTTTTACAGAGTGGGGAACAATAACTTCCAAAGAACATGTGACATAGACCATATATGGTCAGCAAAGCCTGAAGATACGTACTCTCTGGCCTTTAAAGAAAAAGTTTCTCAGTCTTTGCTATAGACTTACTCTTATAAATGTTCTTTATAATGTTTTTCTATATAAAAGTAATGGAAGTACAAAACAAATCAATTTCTAGCTATTTTCCTATACTGAAATCTGTTCTAAGTTCACATTTTGCTGTTCAATTCCCTAAATGTTGAAGAAAAAATACATTCAAAGGTGAGAAGGCAGGACCCAGGACACAGCCTGTGACTCTGATAGGGGTTGTGTTCTACTTTGATCTAACTGATGCACACAGAGTCAATCTCACTTAAGGCTCCACTTCTACAGTTTTCTGCCCACCTGAGCCTGCCTGGATGCCTACCCATGTTTTCACATAGAAAAATGCTTCTGATATGAGATGTCAGGGGATGAGGGGACTGGAGAAAGAATCAATATGCTTTAGAAGTAAATAAAAATAAGAAAAATACAATTTAAAAAAAAAACATTTTAATTTTATTTTTTTTAATGGGCAGAGTGGATAGTGAGAGAGAGAGACAGAGAGAAAGGTCTTCCCTTTCTATTGGTTCACCCCGCAATGGCCGCCACGGCTGGTGCGCTGTGGCCAGCGTGCAGTGCCAGTCCGAAGCCAGGAGCCAGGTGCTTCTCCTGGTCTCCCGTGTGAGTGCAGGGCCCAAGCACTTGGGCCATCCTCCACTGCCCTCCTGGGCCACAGCAGAGAGCTGGCCTGGAAGAGGGGCAACCAGGACAGAATCCAGCGACCCAACCAGGACTAGAACCCGGGGTGCCGGCGCCACAGGTGGAGGATTAGCCTAGTGAGCCGCGGCACTGGGCAAAATAAACTTTTTTAAAAAAAACCTAACTTTACAAAATGATTCTAGGAGTGAAGTGGGACAGAAGAGCCACCTCTCTCCCACACACCACGGGGCCGAGTGCCACAGAACAGGCAGGTCTCTTACAGTGCAGACAAGAGACCGTGCAATAGGAGCTCACACAAAGAAGAGGTGAGTGAGGGGCTAGGGGAGCTTTGACAAGTTTCCTGGAGATGGGAACCTGCAGAGGTCAAAAGGAAAATGGAGAGAGCATTCCCAGCAGGGCGCGAGGGCAGAGCGAAAGCATAAGCGTGAGGGACAAATAAGCAGCACGGGCTCTTGTGTCCAACAAGTGCCAAAAACTCCAACGAGAGAAGAACGGAGAACAAACAGAAAGCACAGGGCTTGGTAGACGTGCATGGTAATCAGGACCAGGGAGAGGGCTCGGGCTTGCTGTGGTGAGAACCAATTTCTCTTGAAAATTCTCAAAGGGTGAAAGGAATATTCTGGAAAGGTTAGACTGGTAAACAGCAAAAAAAAACAAAACAAAACAAAATTAAAAATCAGTGAAACAGAAAGACGTTTTAGGCTCAGAAAACAAGTAGGCATTTGATCAGAATAGAAAGAAAATGATAAAATTTGAAGGTCAATTCCAGATATTTTAAGAAAAGCATGGGGTAGGCTTGACTGGATATGGAAAATAATGAAATAGGGAAAAGAAAAAGATAGGGGTCAGCGCTGCGGCGTAGCAGGTAAAACCGCTACCTGCAGTGCCGATATCCCTTATGGGCGCTGGTTCAAGTCCCAGCTGCTCCACTTCCTATCCAGCTCTTTGCTATGGCCTGGGAAAGCAGTGGAAGATGGCCCTGCACCCGCACGGGAGACCTGGAAGAAGCTCCTGGCTCCTTGGCTTCAGATCCGCGCAGCGCCAGCTGTTGTGGCCAACTGGAGAGTGAATCAGCGGATGGAAGATCTTTCTCTTTCTGCCTCTCCTTCCTTCTCTGTGTAACTCTGACTTTCAGATAAATAAATAAATCTTAAAAAAAAAAAGCAAAGATAATTTTAAGCTCTACCATACTATATGAATGGTGATTTCAATGTTAAAAACATCTGTTTTTAAAGAAAACATAAAACACAATTTCATCAATACTTCAGAGTTGCATTATCTAGAAACCATTTGTTTACAGGTATTAAGAAAAAGAATATCAAAAATTAGCATGGGAGCTAGCAAAACAAATGATTATCATTATTTCAATAATAGTAATAATATGTACAAAAAAGTATTCTGACATGGTTGCAAATGTCTCAGTGTTAAGTCAGCTTTGCCTTACTGTGTTGTGAAACATGCAAACATATGTGGCTGTGAATTTCAGTTTTTAAAAGATTCATTAATTTAAATATTTACTTTTTGCAGCTATGACAGATCAATATTTGCACTTTGTTTTGGCGGATACGTACCATATTAGGTATTAAAATTCATAATACTTTTGACAAAGAAAGGAAAAACACAGACTGTAAGAGCCAAAAATCAAGGAAATGAGCCATGAGAAGGGAAAAGAGGGACTGATTTTTTTATTTGCTATATTTAACAAGCAAAATAAAGTATTATACCTGAAACATGCAGGATTGTACAGAAAAAGAGAAAAAGCAACAAAAGGTCATTTTGCTGAACAGCTTGGTATAGAGGCCTTTTCATTTGTTTGAAAAAATTGAGCTGTTATTCCTATTAAAATGTGGAGCTGAATACTATACATAACATGGTTGGAAAATGGGTAACTTTGTTGTATTATGAAGTATTTGGAGAAGAAAGAAAGAAAATTAAATAGCTTCTCAGGTGGTCTAAGTAAACGTAACTTTCATGGTCATTTTACAACATGCTACAAATCTAGGACTACATACACATGTCATTTTAATAATCAATTAAAAATATATTTGCTGTGGCGTAGTAGGTTAACCCTCTGCTTGTGGTGCCAGCATCCCATATGGGCGCTGCTTCTAGCCCTGGCTGCCTCTCTTCCGATCCAGCTCTCTGCTATGGCCTGGGAAAGCAGTAGAAGATGGCCCAGTTGCCAGCACTGTGGCTCACTAGGCTAATCCTCTGCCTGTGGCACCAGCACTCCGGGTTCTAGTCCCAGTCAGGGCGCTGGATTCTGTCTCGGTTGCTCCTCTTCCAGTCCAGCTGTCTTCTGTGGCTCAGGAAGGCAGCGGAGGATGGCCCAAGTGCTTGGGCTCTGTACCAGCATGGGAGACCATGAGGAAGCGCCTGGCTCCTAGCTTCGGATCAGCACAGTGTGCCAGCTGTCACAGACATTTGGGGAGTGAACCAATGGAAGGAAGACCTTTCTCTCTGTCTCTCTCACTGTCTAACTCTGCCTCTCAAAAAAAAAAAAAATGGCCCAAGTCCTAGGGCCCCTGCACCCTTGTGGGAGACCTGGAAGAAGCTCCTGGCTCCTGGCTTCAGATTGGTGCAGCTCCTGCCATTGCAGCCATTTGGGGAGTGAACCATGGAAGGAAGACCTTTCTCTCTGTCTCTTCCTCTCACTGTCTGTAACTCTACCTCTCAAATAAATAAATAAAATCTTGTGGTATCCCATGTGGTTGCCAGTTCGAGTTCCGGGTGCTCCTCTTCTGATCCAGTTCCCTGCTGATGGCCTGGGAAGACAGTAGAAGATGGCACATGTGCTTGGGCCCCTGCACTCAAGTGGGAGACCTGGAAGAAGGTCCTGGCTCTTGGCTTAGGATCAGCCCAGTTTTGGCAATTATGGCCATTTGGGGAGTGAACCAATGGATGTAAGACCTCTCTGTCTCTCCCTCTCTCTCTAACTCTGCCTCTCAAATAAATTAATAAATCTTTTCAAAAAAAGATTCTAATTTAGAACTAACTTTATCTAAGATTTCTAACTCTAAAAACATGAGCTAAGCCTACAGTAGCAATATATCAGGCAGGAATAGAGAGACAGAGTTCAGAGTGGGTTCAAATTAAACACTGGAAAATTATCAGCCACACAAAAATCCAGCAAAGCTGGTCAGGTACAGAGGCTGAACTGAGGCCAGGACAGCTGGTTTCTCTTGTATGACTCTGTTCTTCTTTCGTCCTAAACACCCAGGCTTCTTGGTTCTGCTTGAAGAATGACATTTGACATTTCTTTTGGCGGAGGTACACTGGCAACAAGATCTCTCATCTCCCCTTGAGGTGGCAATGTCTTTACATCACTGTAATTCCTAAATTCTTTCCATTAGGTTTAGCATTCTGGGTTGACGATTTTCTTTCAATAATTTAAAGAGCTGTTCTGTCATCTTCCAGCCCCCACAGACTGTGTCCTCCTAATGTGTTATTTTGCTTCAGGTGCTTTCAAAATCTTGTACCTCCACTTATTAGTAAACTGATTATGAAGTCTATGAAGTTTTGAGAATTGTATCCTACTTGCAGCATGCTGAGCTTTTTTTAATTTGTAGATTTATGTCTTTCACCATATTTTGGAAGTTTTGGCCTTATTCAAATCTAATCAGTCTCTACAAGTTGCTATATTCAAATAAATATAATAGATTGTGGTGGAATGAAAAGGCCATGCCAAGATGGCCGCTGGCAACAGAGTCTGCCTGGCAACAGGCTGTGACTGGATGGCTTCAGAAACTGCCAGGCAACAGGGTGTGATTGGTCAGGGCATAGACCGCCCCTTGACCAGATTGGCTGCCTTGGCTATATAAGCAGCTGTAGCAACTGAAATAAATGAGTCTGCAGGCTGCTTGCCTCAGGCCTGCTTTCACCTGACTCCTGGGGTCTGTGTGGTGGCTCCACGCCTCTTGCCCCCACCATGCTCCTCCTCCCAGAAGAAATCAACCGCAACATCTGGCGCGCCAGCGTGACTGAGAGAGAGACAGCGTGTCGGACTCAGCGAGGTCCCCCTTGATTTCAGCAAGTCGGCCCCTCGGTGTTTTGTGTGCTGTTTGGTTCTATGAGGGTGAGCACAGAACCCCCTCCTACACCCCTTTCCTTGTCCTTGTCCTCGGTCGAAGTGACCCCAGGTTAGGCACACACCACCCAGAAGCATATGCTGCTTCTCGGCTCCTCCTTTTACTTGTGGTTCGCCCGGCGAATTCACATAAGGGACTGATCATCCCAGAATTCGGAACCAAGTCATCTTCCCTCACTCGAGAGAGGTGACGCTCCGGAGACACCGTGTGGGCATAAGGCCTTGACCTAATGAGTCAAGGAAGTCCCCCACTAAGCACAGGACATACGTACGATCGGATACACCACTGTCTGTTCGTCTAACGTAGGGAACCCCTGCAGAATGCCATCAGCCGCTGAGGTGCTAGGAATTTGCTTTGTTATGTCAGCAGTGCTGTGCGTGTCTTTCCTTTGGCTAGAGTTGGCGTGGCATGCAGCTCTTAAGTGCTCAAACATGGGAAAGATACCCCCCTCTCAGAATCCCGCGCAGATTATCAAAGATAGTGAATCTGTGAGTGATAAGGGCCTGACACTCCAGGTCTCTGTCTCACAGGCAACAGCTGATGACTTAGGGAGACAGAGCTCTGACAGTGAAGACGACAATGTAGCAAACAAGGTAGCAATGCCTGGTCAGCCACCCCCCAAAATACTCGTGGGATAAACTTAGACGACCTCGAGGTAATAACCCATGTGAGGTCATCCCATCCGCACCCAGTGAGGATCCCCACATTTGTGGCAGTTGCCAGGCACCCCAGGCTCTCAGGGCAGCTACTAGACCCCATCCCACCCACACGTTTGCCATTAATGTAGGAGCAGATGCAGAATTCAGGCCCTGGATTCCAACACCCATAAATGACCTCACTATGCTAAAAAAAGGCTTCTCAACAGTCAGGCCCCGACTCTCCCTACTTTGAACAGGTGCTCACACAATGGGCAGCGAACCTTCAAACTCATTTCGACTGGGTTGCACTGCTCAAAGCATGTTTGTGGAGACACAGTTCTACAGTGGAAAGCCTCCTATGAGGAAGAGGCTGAAACTGTGGCGAGGAATAACACTGCCTATGGAACTGCAGTAACCTTTGATATGCTTACAGGCCGCAGCACCTACATATTTGCTAGAACAAGCCCGTATTCTACACCAAAAATTTCATATGTCAGCAAACAACATAAAATTGCTTTTCCCGGAGCTAACAATGAGCCAATGCAAACACCTAGTGCACTCTTGTAAGAATTGTGCACCCCTCGCGCCATTAGGCCCACCGCAACAAGCAGGAGTGAACCCGCGAGGCCTTGCTCCTAATAAACTCTGGCAAGTGGACGTCACCCACATTAACTCCTTTGGTAAACTTAAGTTTGTCCATGTGGTGGTAGATACTTATTCAAAGGCTGTATTTGCAACAGCCCAATCCGGAGAAAAGGCTAGTAATGCGATAAAGGCGGTTAAATCAGCCATGCTAGTCCTTGGTGTCCCCTGGACCATAACGACTGATAACGGGCCAGTGTATACATCACATGAATTTAATTCCTTCCTGAAATCCTGGAACATACAGTCTGCCACAGGTATCCCATACAACCCACAGGGACAGACAATCATTGAAAGAACTCATAGGACGATTAAAGATCTCTTACAAAGACAGAAAAACAATCATATGCCCCCAGACCCACAGCTTGCTTTGACTGATCCTTTTCACTATCAATTTTCTTAGTTTTGATTCCCAAGGGATCAGCCCAGCTTATAAACACTGGGGATCCTTTCCATCGCAGCCCCCAGCCCCTATGGTTAGGTGGAAAGACCCCAACAGGAGAATGGAAGGGACCACACCCTCTGCTAACCAAGGGTTGAGGATATGCTTGTGTCTTTCCAGAGAATGCGGGACAGCCCATTTGGGTACCAGCCAGAAACATCAAGCCTGCAACTGACAGCCAACCAGAACCAGCTGAACAAGACTGAGAGTCCACCTTGTTAGCGGATCCACCTGCCCTATCATCCTACCCTGAGGAACTGCCCATAGCAACATTCATTACTGTTTTGTACCCCACTAGCTCTGGTCAGCCACTCAAATGGCCCACAGCCTGTGTGCGGTCATGCCATTCCTGATTACCATTGTTCCTCATTCCTACCCCCATCTGAGCAAGCACTCCTGTGGTCTCCCGTTTTGAGTGCTGGTTAGTCAACGACAGGTAAAATCCCCTGGGGGACAACCTAACACAGGCACAGCCATGTACGGAGACCACATGGAAAAAGGGTCAACAATGGTATGGCCAAGAATCATGCCTCCTGTTGCTCAAAAATAAACAAAAAGGGGGAAATTTGGTGGAATGAGAAGGCCATGCCAAGATGGCCACTGGCAACAGAGTCTGCCTGGCAACAGGCTGTGACTGGATGGCTTCAGAAACTGCCAGGCAACAGGGTGTGATTGGTCAGGGCATAGACCGCCCCTTGACCAGATTGGCTGCCTTGGCTATATAAGCAGCTGTAGCAACTGAAATAAATGAGTCTGCAGGCTGCTTGCCTCAGGCCTGCTTTCACCTGACTCCTGGGGTCTGTGTGGTGGCTCCACGCCTCTTGCCCCCACCATGCTCCTCCTCCCAGAAGAAATCAACCACAACAATAGATTATCACTTTTCAGTTTTTAAATTCTTTAAGATATGTATAGCTGTTGAAAGCAAAATTACAGTATTGGCTCAAACATACCAGAAGGGTCAATGAGAAAAACAACAAGGAGTTTCAAGGTAGACTTTGGGAGGTATGCATAAAGTAATCCCTAATCAACAACAATAATATAAAAGAAAGAGGGGATGAATCACAAAATCCAATAAATTACTTGAAATAGAATAGTAAAAAATACCAAAAAGGGCAGGAAAGAGGGAGTAGATCAAAATCCAAGGTAGCAGGGTCAGTGCTGTGGCTCAGCAGGTTAAAGCCATGGCCTGCAGTGCCAGCATCCCAGGGCGCCGGTCCTGGCTGCTCCACTTCTGATCCAGCTCCTTCCTAATGTACCTGGGAAAGCAGTGGAGGGAAGCTCAAGTGTTTGGGTCTCTGCCACCCATGTGGGAGACCCAGAAGAAGGTCCTGGCTCCTGACTTCAGCCTGGCCCAGCCCTGGCTGTTGTGGCCATTTGGGGAATGAACCAGTGGATGGAAGATCTCTCTCTTTTTCTTTCTTTCCTTCTCTCTCTCTGTAACTCTGCCTTTCAAATAAATAAATAAATCTTAAAAAAAAAAATCTAAGGCAGCAAATAGACAACAAACAGTAAAACAGTATGCTTAAATCTAACAAATTTCACGGGTACATTAAATAGCCTTAAGATATCAGTTAAAAAGCAGACTGTCAGGGTATATTTTACAAAAAGATTTTAGTATATTCAATCTATAAAGAATCATTCTTATTACGCATAGATTAAACATTAATAAACACACATGCCATGCAAACAGTGATCTCCCAAAAGGTGGGACTTCCCACAAGGTGAAGAGCGGAGGTTGCCAAATCCTCTGTCCAAATAACAAAATTATCAAAAGCAACCATTTCAGCACACTGAAAATTACAAAAGATTTCAACAGAGAAGCAATTATCACGAAGAAAGGGCTGCAATTTAAACTGGCGTAGCTGCCAACTGGAACAT
The DNA here is from genome assembly GCF_051225735.1 of Oryctolagus cuniculus. Lineage (NCBI taxonomy): Eukaryota > Metazoa > Chordata > Mammalia > Lagomorpha > Leporidae > Oryctolagus > Oryctolagus cuniculus. The sequence goes on along the minus strand of NC_142878.1, from coordinate 9,065,583 downwards.
GCGTGCTGGGGTAGCGCCACCCCTGCACCCAGCCTGGTTAGCTAGCACAGTAGCTCCAACATGGCAGGGGCGGGGCAAGCAACCAGCAGCTTCCCTGCAGGAGGGAGCTTTGGTACTAAAAGGTGGAAAACCTACACCCAGGGGTATTGTCAATGGTAAATATGAACCATGGGACATCGGTGACTTTCTAGGATGGTGCGTGGTCTTGGTTGGGCTCGCAGTGGAATGGGCAGATAAACCAGAAGAAACGTAACAAGAGCCAGGGGGTGGTGACACAGTCACAAGGGCATTTGATGTGCTCGCCCCACATGCCAGGCTCGCTGGAAGTGGTAAGGAAGCACCAGAGGGAGCCCCAGCTGTCTACCCACCCCAGGCCTGCACATCCACACAGAGGGGAAACCACCAGCCAGGTAAATTTAAAACCACCTGGACTTTAAATATCTTCCTGAACCTACGATATACCCATGTAATATACCCATCTACTAATGGTAGAAGCTTAAGGTGTTCAACCACTAAGCCAGGCAGACATGGGGAGAAATCGTAAAAAGTAAACCTTAAAATAAATAAAAATGCTAAGCAGAGACATCAGTGTTCACACACTGTGAGGAAAACTGGATTTCTCATTTTTAGTCCAGGAAAATTAATGAAAAATTAAATAAGTGAAATAAATAGCAATGAAACAGTTCTCAGGTAGGAAAAAAAAATCAGAATCCAGAGTCACTACAACATATTATTTAAAGTAGCCAGGTGAAAAAATTAGCATGCAATCGAACAGGGAAGTGCAACCCATATTCAGGAAAAAATAAATAAAAATTGACTCAACGTGAACCCGGATGTTAGATTTAGCAGACAATGACTTCAAAGCAGCTGCAATGTGTTTAAAGAACTGAAAGAAAATAGGCTTAAAAATTTTAGGAAAATATGTTGACAATGACTCAAAAATAAAGCTTCTATAAGGAGAAAAGACTTAAACATGGAAATCTTGGAGTTGAAAAGTACAAGTAAAAAGAAAAATTCACTAGAGAGGTTCAACGGCAGAACTGAATAGGTAGACAAAGTAGTCAATGATGGATACCAGATGCTGTCCTACTACAAAATCAGAGAAAAAGGCTGAAGGAAAATGAACAGAGCCTCAGTCACCTGCACAACTCTAAGTGTGAGGGATTCCGACAAAGCTGGAAAGAGGAGGAGGAGGCAGGAAAAATACCTGAAAAACAGTGGCTATACAAGTCCACATTTTGATGAAAATCATTGATCTAAAGATCCAAGAAACTCAACAAAGACCAAATAGTATAAAGACAGAGAGAACAGTAACTGCACAAATCATAATACGTCTTTGAAGGGCAAACAGAAAGGAAAACAAAAAATCTTGAAAAAGGCAAGAGAAAAATGACTCACCCCAATCAGGGTAACAAAAAACTAACTAAAACAGAGTAAGGGGCAGGAGTTTGGTCTGGTGGTTAAGATGTTGGCTAAGAGGACCATGTCCCATATCACAGTGCCTGGATTTCAATACTCCTCTCGGGCTCCTGACTCCAGCTTCCTGCTAATACAGACCCTAGGGGGCAGCATTTATAGTTTAAGAAACTGGGTTCCTGCCACCCATGTGGGAGACCTGCAGTGAGAGCTGTCTCTCAAATTAATTAAAAAATATACAGTAAAACAAAATCAATAGAGGAATTGAAGGCAATCAAGGAGGTACAGAGGGACAAAAAAGATAAGAAATCTGTAAAACACAAATGGCAAAATGCCTACTGTAAATACAACCGCATCTATGACTACATTAAATGTGGACAGACTATATAACTCATCAAATGGGAGAGGATGCGAGACTGCATAAGAAACAATATGCTATCTATCAGGAGCACACTTCAGATTCAAAGGCACAGATAGGTTGAAAGTAAAAGAATGGAAAAAAATATATACCACACAATGAGAGGCAGTAGCTATATTTACATCAGAAAAAATGGACAGTAAGGCAAGAAATGCTGTAAGACACAAAGAGGACTATTTCACAGTGGTGAGATGGTCAACACTTCAAGAAGATATAATGATTATAGATGCATACACACCTGAAAGAGCACAAAATTGCACAACACAAAATACTGACGGAAATGAAAGAGAAGGTAGGTATATTTTAACAATGATGAAGGAAGATTCCAATACACCATTCTCAGTAACTGACAGAACTAGATTGAAAATCAGTAAAGATACAGAGGACAAACTCCACAACCAGCCAAAATGAGCTGCGTTGACATCCAAGAACATGACAGCAGTACACACAGTTCTCCAGCGCAGACCACAGTCCAGACCACTGAGTAAGTCACACGCACTAGAAATGAAATCCTACAGCAGATCCTTCAGACCAAAGACTTAAATTAGAAATTAACAGTAGAAAGAAATCTGGGAAATCCCCAAACACTTTGAAGTTAAATAAAAACACTTCTAAATAATCCACAAGTAAAAGAACCCACAAGGAAAAGTAGAAAATATTTTGGAACAAATGGAAACAAACAACACAGATAGTGAAATCTATGGGGCACAGCCAGGGAAGTGGCTACTGGAGATTTAAAACTTTAAATGCCTATATAAGGGAAAAAGTTGTCACATTCATTTCCTAAGCCATCACCATTAGAAAGGAGAAAAAGTAGTAAAAACTAAATCCAGGGTAAGCAGAGGAAAGGAAATACTAAAAATTATAGTAGGGTCCAACGAACTAGAAATCACAAAAACAGCAAAAGATCAGTAAAACAAAATTTGATTCTTTAAAAAGGTAACAAAATTGACAAAGCTGTGGCCAGCCTGACCAAAATAAAACTGGGAACAAAAAACAGGCTACCACTACAAACTTTACAGACATTAAAAGGATTATAAGGGCATATTATAAACAAGTTTATTTCAATCAATTAGCAACTCAGAGGAAATGAACTTATTCCTAGGAAGGAATCAATTATCAAACCTAATTCAAGAAGTCATCAAAAGTTTCAATGGATGTATCACAAATAAAAGAAAACTGAGTTAGTAATTTTAAATATTCCCACAGACTAAAGCCCAGGCCCAGATAACTTTCCTATTCTATTAAATTTTTAAATTCTACTACTTTTTTTTTTTTTTTTGACAGGCAGAGTGGACAGTGAGAGAGAGAGAGACAGAGAGAAAGGTCTTCCTTTGCCGTTGGTTCACTCTCCAATGGCCGCCATGGCCGGTGCGCTGCGGCCAGCACACTGCGCTGATCCGATGGCAGGAGCCAGGTGCTTATCCTGGTCTCCCATGGGGTGCAGGGCCCAAGTACTTGGGCCATCCTCCATTGCACTCTCGGGCCACAGCAGAGAGCTGGCCTGGAAGAGGGGCAACTGGGACAGAATCCGACACCCCGACCGGGACTAGAACCCGGTGTGCTGGCGCCACAAGGCGGAGGATTAGCCTATTGAGCCGCAGCACTGGCCAAATTCTACTACTTTTTAAAGAAAAAAATACCAGTTTTTCAGAAACTCAGAAAACAGGAGGAAAAGCCTTCCACCTCATTGTATGAGAAAGCCAGACCAAAATTCCATAGGAAAATAAGCCCACAGATCAATATCCCTCATGAACATAAACGCAAAATAGCAGTAAGCAAAAGTGAGCAACACGTACACACGCTCACACATCGTGAAGACACGTGACTGACGCAGGACTATAAGGCTGCGTTAAAGCCTGCAAAGTGGATCTGTGCGATACACACGAGGACGCTCACAGAGTAAGACAAACACACAATCCTCTGTAGATGCACAGGAAGCAAGTCACAAAATCCAGAAGCCACTCTTGATAAAAACGAAACAAACCGGAACCAAAGGGTGACTCCTTCAACCCACTGAGCGGCATCGCCCCAGGGCCGGGGGCAAGGATTGTACTGAACGTGTCCTACTGTGGATCAGGACCAAGAGGAGGGGCTGTCCCACTGCAACTCCACAATGCACTATAGGTCCTAGCAAATGCAATAACACAATCAATCAATCAATCGGTCAGTCATTAATGCAAACAGAAAGTATCAAGAATGGAAAAGAAGTAAAACTGTTCACAGGTGACATGTCAGTTAGCAAAAATGCTAAGGGATCCACAAAAGCTATTAGGACTAATAAATAAATTTATAAAGATCACTGGATACAAGGTCAATATTAAAAAGTCAACTGTATTTCTTCCATTTACTAGGAAAAACAATCCGAAAGTTAAGAAAATAATTCTATTCACAAAGCACCGAAAAGTCAAACACATGGAAAACAACTGAAGTGCAGAACAGACTATGCTAAAAACTATAACCCACTGCTGAGAGAAATCACAGGGCACTTCATGCTGTGGACTTGAAGGGGCAGTGCTGGTGAGATGGCACCCGCCCCAGACTGATCCAGAGTCAACACAAACCCTCTGCAAATTCCAGGAGGCACTGTGTTTTCTGTAGAAAATTTACATGCAAAATGCCAAGGATCTACAGGAGTCAAAACAATTTTTAAAAAATATGTATTTGAGAGGCAGAGAAAAAGAGAGAATGAGAACAGATAAGCAGACAGAGCTCCGATCTGCTGGTTCACTCCCAAAATGCCCATGACGACTAGGACTGGGCTGGGCCAAAGCTGGCAGCCAAACTTCATCCAGGGCAGGAAACTCCATGCGGGTCTTCCAGACAGGACAGCAAGGCAGCCATCTGAGCCATCAGCGCTGCCTTCAGGGCCTGCACTGGCACGGAGCTAGAGCCGAGCTGGGAATGAGACCCAGGAACTCCACAATGAGACATGAGCATCTTAACAGCCAGGCCAAACTGCCCACCGCCAAAACCCTTTAGAAAAATAAGAATAAATGCCCTCAGCAGGTGACAGGACAAACTCTGGTACGTCCATCAGCAAAACACTACTCAGTAACAGAAGGAAGCAAATCATGGAGACATACAATGCAGATGAATCTCAAACGCATTATGTTAAGTCTAAGAAGCCAGACTGTATGAGTCCATGCATATACTATTCCGGAAAAGGCAAAAGTAGAACCAGAATATAGAAGAGGCCGGTGCCGCGGCTCACTTGGCTAATCCTCTGCCTGCGGCGCGGGCACTCTGGGTTCTAGTCCCAGTTGGGGTGCCAGATTCTGTCCTGGTTGCTCCTCTTCCAGTCCAGCTCTCTGCTGTGGCCTGGGAAGGCAGTGGAGGATGGCCCAAGTGCTTGGGCCCTGCACCCACATGGGAGACCAGGAGAAGCACCTGGCTCTGGATCGGTGCAGTGTGCTGGCTGCAGCGCGCCGGCCACAGTGGCCATTTGGGGGGTGAACCAACGGAAAAGGAAGACCTTTCTCTCTGTCTCTCTCACTGTCTAACTCTGCCTGTCAAAAGAAAAAAAAAAAAGAATATAGAAGAGTGACTGCCAGGGCCTGGTGGGTGATCGGAGGCTGGTACAACAGGGAACAGGGGCCTTCTGAGAGGTGCTGGAAATCTCACGTGTTGATTGTGAGGACGGTGCAGGGTGAATCTCCCTGTATGTCAAATTAAAAAATGCAAACAGCAACTCAAAAACTATTTTCAAAAGTACGCTTCTTTCTAAATGCTTAAAATAACATGTACTGTATGTTAAAGCAAAATTTTAAAAATTCCATATATTGAATATCTGGACATTATAAATATGTACAGTAGTTATTCTGGGCATAAATTCACATAATTTAATCAGCTTCTTGTTTTTTTTTTTTCCTAATAAAGTGTTATTTGTATTTTTTCTGAAGTCTTTTTTTTCAACATGGTTTCATGACTTTTTAATAAAAATATAATTTTAGCAAATATTAAAATTATGACATCTTCAAAAATATTTAGTGGGGTAGGCACTGTGGTACAGCAGGTTGGGTCACCATTTGGGGCACACGCATCTCATATCGGAGTGCCTGGTTCACGTCCTGGCTACCCTATGTTTTTGATCTAGCTTTCTGCTAATGTGCACCCTGGCAGGAGCAGGTAATGGCTCAAGTACTTGGGTCTCTGCCACCCAATGGAAGACCCAGATGGAATTCCAGGCTCCTGACTTCAGCGTGGCCTAACCCTGGCTTCGTGGACATTTGGAGAGTGAACATTGGATGGAAGCTCTTTCTCTCTCTGTGGCTTTGACTTAGAGTTACAATGTATTCTTTTTGGGGTCCTGGTGAAACTCTCTTCAGCTCAGGGTCTCAGGGTCACCTCACCACTTGCAAACCCCTGCACCCACCTCCTCCTGAGAGCAAGCAGCTGTCTGCAAACGTTATTTCCTTAATGGCCCTGGAATTAAGTTTAACTTCACAGCTGTTTGCATTGTTTACTTTTATACTAAATATACAATACCTTAAAACTTCTCCACTTACAGAGTCTCCTGAAATGATATCACTGTTGCCACATAGTAATTACTTAGACTAAGCATAAAAATAACATTAGGGTGCCAATTTCAGAATAAAAAACAGTAAGTCCCCCTTAAATCATGGTGCTGTGATGATGCACGCTGACCTAACCTAAAATTTAAACAGGAATGGGAAGGAAACTGCCCACTCCAAGCCACGCCAGTGACCACAGACAGTCAATAACAAGGCTTGCTATTTTCAAACACTGGCTTTTTCCGGTACCACTAAAAACAGCTCTAATTTCAGCTCCAAAGTACACTGGGCTAAGGAGAACATACAAATAAATAAAAGACAATATTGCGAGACCACATTTCATTCTATATACAGTTAGTCTCTCTGTATTCACTTTCTTTCTCCTGTTGGACTGTAGCAGGTACATGCTCTGGTATGTAGAAACGGGTTTAAGCCATAACCTTGCAACTTATCAGCTGTGCAACTTGGGGTTGTTCAGTTACCCAGATAACTGGTTGGCTATACAAGGGGTCTGGGGCGTCTGTAAAAAAAAGAGAATAGCACCTACTTCAAGAGTTTAATTCTGATGTGATTAAAATGAAATATATTATGAAATCAACAGTACATGGCAGAAAAATAAACATTTATTCTAGTTTTCAGTTTATCCACTATATGATATTCTAAATGCAAACTCAAAATACAATTACTTTTGAAGCTGATGCAGTTCGTAAACATGAAAACTGCTATGAACACATTATGTCTACTGGCTCTCGGGAGATTGACTTAAGAAACTGGGCAGGATTACCCTCTTTGCTCAGACAAAAACTTAAGACCACTCAGGTCCTACTGAAATCCCCATCCATCTCGAAGAAGGACTAAGAATAGCAATCAAGATGTCACATATCCCCAAGTTAACTGCAATTATCCAGTACTACAACCTTGAGACAGCTCTTGTGACACCTGGGATCAAGTTCTAGCTGTATTCTAAAGCCATTCTCAAAGAGTAGAGTTTACACTTCCGTAAGAAGGGGTTTAACCTGCTTCTCTGATGTGAGAATAAAGTCCTTTAACACTGGGTTATGCGCTTGCATTTTAAAATACAGATGGGTTACTGTGGCATAAGCAGCCCGACTAGGAATGGCCTGGGCTCTCTGTGTGGGCTGAAACATGACCTAGAGGAGGCCCAAATGAAACAGCAGTAAATAAGGCTTAACAATGAAGCCGTCAATACTTCAGGCCCAAAGTGGGATTAGCACATTTTAAAAAGGAGAGAGAATCTACAAAAGCAGTGGGGGAAGAAAAAAAAAGAAGGAAACAAAGAACACTGGCAGACATGATGGGCCAGAAATTGTGAGATTACAAGATGACAGAAACAAGACATGACTGGACTATCTATCAGAGAGCCAAGAGTCCTAGGACCAAGAGCTCAAAACATGACCCTTCCAAAACATCCTAAAATTTCCCTGACAGGAAACAAAACAACAAAAACAAAATCAGCCAATGACTGAAGTGGACACTGTTGACAGCCCCGGCACCACCCACCCCCTCATCGCAGGGTACCGTGACTCTGCTCAAGTCCTCACATCTCAGCCACACAGCCCACGTATGCTAGAAGAAGCTGGGCCCAAGTCCGGCCTTAGCAGGGAGCCCAAGTTTCTCTACAAGCAAGTTGTCCTCGCTCGGCTCAGCGATCATTTACAGACCAGGGATGTGAGCCAGTTAGGTCACCAAGTATGACACAGAGTAACCACCACGAAGGAAGAGGCTTCACACAGAGAAGGAGCCAGAGACTGCACTACGTGTAACCCCTCTGAAATGTTCAGCTAAATCCTCTGAAACGGTCATAACTGAATCTGAAGCTTCCTTAGAAAGATGAAATGGAAAGGGAAAGGACCAAACACTTTTTAGGATGTGGCAAAGCAAATGAAAAGTGTGATGATAATGCGACTAGGAATTCACATGCAAATGTTAAGAATCCTTTCTTTTTGAAGAAGGGTCTTCAAATAGTTCGTGGAAATGTATATTATGAAAAAATTATGTATAGATTTCAAAAAATGTTGTACTACAGTAAACATTTTAAAAAATCCATTCATTTATGTATTTGAAAGACAGAATGACAGAGAAGGAACAAAGAGAGAGAGAGATTGATCTTCCATCTATTGGTTCACTTCAAGAGGTACCAACGAACAGGTCAAAGCCAGGAGCCAGGAACTCCGTCAGGGTCTCCTGTACGTGTGGCAAGAACACACTGGGGCCATCATCTGCTGCCTTCCCAGAATGCATCAGCAGTATGCTAGATGGGAGCAGGGACAGGACTTGATCCCAGGCACTCTGATAAAGGGCTGTGGGTGCTCCAAGCAATGCCTTAACTCTCTGTGCCACAACACCAACCTGTAAACTGTTTAAAAAATTTATTTTTAAAATTATTTGACAGAATTACAGAGTGTGTGTGTGTGTGTGTGTGTGAGAGAGAGAGAGAGAGAGAGAGAGAGAGAGAGATCAGTCTTCCAGTCACTGGTTCATTTCCCAAATGGCTACAATGGTCAGGACTGGGCCAGACTGAAGCCAGGAGCAGCAGCTTCATCTGGGTCTCCCACGTGGGTGCAGAGGCCCTAGGACTTGGGCCATCTCCCACTGCTTTTCCAGGTGCATTAGCAGGGAGCTGGATCAGAAGTGAAGTAGGCAGGACTCAAACTGGCAGCCATAGGGGATGCTGGCACTGCAGGTAGCGGCTTTACCTGCTATGCCACAGCACTGGCTCCTGTTAACTTCTTTCAATTCCACTTTCCACAAACTTTTTGAAGTACCCTCATATGACTATTGTAAAGTATTGTAAAGTATAAAGCACCGGGTGCTAGTCCCGGTTGCTCCTCTTCCAGTCCAGCTCTCTGCTGTGGCCCAGGAAGGCAGTGGAAGATGGCCCAAGTGCTTGGGTCCCTGCACCAGCATGGGAGACCAGGAGGAAGTACCCGGCTCCTGGCTTCAGATCGGCGCAGTGCCAGCCGTAGTAGCCATTAGGGGAGTGAACCAATGGAAGGAAGACCTTTGTCTCTGTCTCTCTCTCTCTCTCTCACTGTCTAACTCTGCCTGGCAAAAAATAAAAAAAAAAAAGAAAGAAAGAAAGAAAGAAGACAGTGATGCCACTAACACTATAATTATTTACCATGATTTGGGAGATTCAAGGTAATACAATAGTAAAATAAGATAACTGTAGATATTAGAAAAGAGGAGACAACAATCATCTGTACATGATATCAATATAAAAGCAGACCTAGCAGAATCCAGAAAAAAAATGCTACAATTAATAACAATTTGTTAAGATGGTTGGACACAAGATAAATATTTTTGAAAAGCAACACTTTTTTCTATGTCATAGTAACATGTTAGAAATAAACAAAAAAACCTCATTCACATTATTGACCAAAACTGTAAAATACCTACTAAAAGACTAAATAAGAAAAAACAGGACCCATATGGATAAAGTTATAAAATCGTATCGACAGATTTCAACAAAACCTCAATGGTGTGTGCAGTAGCGCAGTGGGTTAAACTCACATCCCGCATCGAGTCCCTGGGACTGAGTCCTGCCTCGCTTCCTGCTAATGCACTGGGAGGCAGCAGGTGATGGCTCAAGCCGCCATGTGGGAGACCCAGACTGAGTTTGAGATTCCTGGCCCAGCCCCAGCTGTTGCAGGCATCTAGGAGAGTACACCAGCAAACAAGGCTGGTATGTCTCTTTCTCTCTCTCCTTCAAATAAAAATATAAACATTTAAAAAACATCAACAAACTAAATCTCAAAAATAGAGAAACAGCATTCCTGGATAGAAGGACTCAATTTCATGAAAACAGCAACCTTTCTAAACTTAATATATAAATGTAATGCCACTCCATTCGTAATTCCAACTATTTTTAAATAGGTAAAAATGATTTAAAAGATATAAATATCCTAAATAAGAATAATTCCCGAGGGGCTGGCATTGTGGTACAGCAGGTAAGGCTGCTGCCTGCAATGTTTGCATCCCATATGGGCGCTGGTTTATATGCTGGCTGCTCCACTTCAGATCCAGCTCCCTGTGAACGGCCTGGGAAAAGCAGTGGAGGATGACTCAGGTGCTTGGGCCCCTGCACACATGTGGGAGACCTGGATGAAGCTCCTGGCTCCCGGCTTCAGCCTGGCCCAGCGCTGGCCATTGTAGCCATGTGGGGAGCGAACCAGCAGACAGCAGTTCTGATATGCTCCAGAGACAGAGAGAGTTGGAGGCAGTTGATATGGCTGGAATTTGAGGAACAGAGCACAAGGGAAGAGAGTGATGGGGACAGGAAGGAGGTGGCGGTCTCCATGGAGACTCATATGAGGTCTTGGCTTAGGCCAAGGTGAGACAACCTGAGGGTTACCAGGGAGTACTAGCATGGGGCTCACACAGAACAGACACTGAGACCAAGCTGGGAGACGTCAGATTCTGGTCCAGAGAGAGTAAAAGACCTTGCAAACAATCCAAGCATCCAAGTGATTCACCAGAAAGCCTCTCCTGAAGAGTAAGAACCACATCCCACGTGAGATCTATCTACTTAGGGCCCACTTGCTGCCTAGCAGGTTAATGAGCCTGGGGAAGCAGTGGAGGAAGGCCCAAGTGCTTGGGTCCCTGCACCCACGTGGGGGACCTAGAAGAAGCTCTGGGCTCCTAGCTTCAGCGTAGCCCAGCTCTGGCCATTGCGGCCATTTGGCGGGTAAGCCAGAGGATGGAAGTTCTGTTTCTTCCTCTCTCTGTAACTCTGCCTTAAAATAAATAAATAAATAAACAAATCCTTTAAAAAAAAAAAAAAAAGAAATAGACTAAGTGCTCAATTTAATGAATTTAAGCAGATATTCCAAATAAATTGAAACAATTAAAAGAATGGGGCCAGCACTGTGGTATAGCGAGTAAAGCTGCCACCTGCAGTGCCAGCATCCTATATGGGTGCTGGTTTGATGCCTGGCTGCTCCATTTCTAATCCAGGTCCTGGCTAACATGCCTGGGAAAGAAGTGGAAGACGGACCAAGTCCTTAGAGCCCTGCACTCACGTGGGAGATCGGGGAGAAGCTCCAGGCTCCTGGCTTCTGATTGGCCCCGTTCTGGCCATTATAGCCTTTTGGGGAGTAAACCAGCAGATGGAAGACCTCTCTCTCTCTGCCTCTGCACCTCTATAATGCTGCCTTTTGCCTCTACCTCTCCATAATGCTGCCTTTCAAATAAATAAATTTCTTTAAAAATAAATAAAGAAGGTGTTTTAAGAATTAAAGAAAAATAATCTTTTTTTTTTTTTAAAAGATTTATTTATTTATTTGAAAGGCAGTGTTGCAGAGAGGCAGAGGAAGAGGGAAAGAGAGTCTTCCATCTGCTGGATGTTGGCTACAATAGCTGGAGCTGCGCCAATTCGAAGTGAGGAGCCAGGAGCTTCTTTCAGGTCTCCCATGTGGGTGCAAGGGCCCAAGGAATTGGGCCATCTTCTACTGCTTTCCCAGTCCATAACAGAGAGCTGGGTCAGAACTAGAGAAGCCAGGACTTGAACTAGCGCCCATATGGGATGGCAGCACTGCAGGTGGCGGCTTTATCCTCTATGCTACAGTGTCCGTCCCAAAAATACAGTCTTAATGAGTGAGCAGACAAAAAGTCTCAGCAGTGGAAATTATTATTTATTTAATTTTAAAAATGATATATTTATTTATTTGAAAGTCAGGGAGAGATAGGGAGAGACAGAGAGACAGAGACAGAGACAGAGACAGAGAGAGAGATCTTCCATCTGCTGGTTCACTCCCCCAGATTGTTGTAATGGCCAGGGCTGAGGGAAGCCAGGAGCCAGGAGCTTCTTCTGGGTCTCCCACGTGGGTGCATGGGCCCAAGGACTTGGGACATCTTCTGCTGCTTTCCCAGGTCATAGCAGAGAGCTGGATTGGAAGTAGAAGCAGCCAAGACTTGAATTGCTGTCCAAATGGGATGGTGCGACATTGCAGGTAGTGGCTTTAACTATTTAGGCTGCAATGCTGGCTCCAGAAATTATTTTTTAAAAGAAAATTTGGGAACTACAAAATAAAAGGAGCCCACTGAATGGGCTTAACAACAGATTAGAAGTGTGGAAGAGAAAAACAGCAGAACTGATAGGGCACAAAGAATGGAGGCCTTTGTTACCACAAAGAAAAGATTCAAGAAGACCCATGCAGGACTTAAAAAGAGGCAAAGAGATCACAGAGGAAAAACCAAACATTTGAAGACATCATATTTTGAGCTACAAAAGATCAAGACCATCCATTGTTCTAAAAGCTTTTAATCTAGCAGAAAAGAAAACATACAGATATCAAGGCTAGACAAACTTAGCTTTAAAACCGACCTTACCACTCTCTTAGCTGAACTACCTTACACAGTAGTAGCTGAATGAATGAAATGAACGTTTGGAACATAATGACTTCTTAATGAGATAGTACAAGCTGAGGACACCTGACTCGAAAATCTTGAATGCTCCAGAATCCAAGATTTTTTGAGTGCTGACATGATTCCACAGGTGAGTAATTCCATATCCTGAAATTTTGTTTCGTGTACAAAATTATTAAAAACATTTATATAAAATTGCCTTCAGGGTGTGTAAGATGTATATGAAAAATAAATGAATTTTGTGTTTAGACTTGAATCCCATCCCCGAGATATCTCATTATGTAGATATAGATTTTCCAAAATCCAAAGACAATCCAAAATTCAAAATGCCTCAGGTTCTGTGCATTCTGGGTAAAGAATGCTCAATCTGCATTTCACTGGGTCTGCAGACACAGAAGGTACTCTGAAAGTGCTACCTGGAATGATGCGTAGGGGCTACCTACACAGGAGGTCTCAAGTTGTCTTCCTCTCAGACAGTGAGTCTATTTGAGCAATGCTTCTGTCTTGCCATATGGAGCCTGTAAGTCACCTTCTAGAACTCCAATACTGTAGCCACGAGTCACATGTGGACATCAAAGTTAAAATTAAAAAAAAAAAAAAAAGCCACACTTAAAATTCATCCCAGAGTTGCACCAGCCAAGTTGTAGGTGAGTCTCAGACGGCTCCACGTGGCCAGGGGCTGCTGCACCATCATTCCAGAAAGTTCTGTCGGACAGCCCTGCTTGAGCATCTGACAGGAGAGGAAAATGAGCGACTCTAGGACGGGGAAGATCTCCCGTTTTGCTCTGAAAGACTGGTGAGGGTTTGCCAGGCACTTCTTTGATAATGGAAACTGATTGAAAAACAAATTGATGTCCTCAAATACAGAAATAGCACAGAAAAATCGGCAGCATCAACAAGTCAGCCAAGACCTCCTTCAGCCTTTTCTTCCCCAAGCTAGGGACTTGCTCTTTCTTCCCACGTGGTAACTTGGCTGTCTGCGCTTGCTAGCTCTGCTCTAGCAGAGTTTACCTGCTCAGGGGGCAGGGCCTGTGACCAGAAGAACACAGGAGGCACGAAGGATCCATTTGCTGAATGAATTAAGAAAACTTCACAGGTAAGGAAAGTGTACCATTGTAAGCTCTCTAATTTTTTGTTTAATAAAAAAAAAGACCTAAAGTATATAATAAACCCTAATTTTTTGGCTGATCATGTATGAACCAGGTAATGACCAAACCTGGGAATGCTGCATTGTCACTGATCCCACGCACATGGAATAACAAGGAACAAAGGCTGCTGAGTTCCCCTTGACAGGTCACACTCCCACAGCAGGTGCACAGTTTGCCTCCATCTCTGCCTCTACTGTTCACACACAGGGCCACCACCGTATCTTCTTCTGCCTGTGCCCTCCCCACAGCCTCCTAACTATTCTCCCTGCTTCTGCTCTGGCCTCGACAATTCATTTTTGACACAGAAGCCAAAGTGACATTAGAATCACGTTCCCTCCCTGCCCCTCTCTCCCACTGCTGTCGATAAAACCTTAACCAGAACCAGCACCTGCTGAGCACACGGGCTGCCACGCGGGCCAGCCTCCACGTGGTCGCCAGCTCCCGTTCCTGCCAGGAATGCTCTCCGCCCAGCTCCCGCAGCCTGCAGCACTCACCGACATCTTCCCAAAGGCCCTCTGACTCCCTAGGAGGCTCCTCCTTTCTCGGTGACAGCATTCTACCTTTTGACTTTCCTGAACTTACCACAATGTAATCATGCAGTCCATTCACTTACGTACAGTCTTTGCTCCTACTAGAACACACTTCACAAGATCGGGGACTACTGCCTTATTCACTGCTATAACCCCAGCACCCAGCGGCATCTAGCACATCGCAGGTGCTAAGTTCCTCTGAATTAACTAGTAAATTCCTTAAACTGTCTCATTTATTAACTGGGCATGCACAGCCTTGCAGCTGTCTACAAACCTCACCCTTATGATTCAGATGTGTTGCCAGCAAACTTATAACTGGTGTGGACTTCTGGAGCAACTCCTAAATCCTTGAAAACAGAAATGTGAAATCCAAGACTACAGAGGTTCTGTTGCACACTGAAGCTCATTTCAAGTTTTCCTCAATGTCTCATAACCACCGCTGTGAGCGCAGGCGACGGCAGCTTTCTGTAAGAGATTACTGACAGAAGACCAGCTGCCCACACTCTAAATAGCCCCAAACTGCTACACAGTTTTAAATTCTTTCACATAAGTTGCTATTGCTGATATTTTTAGAGAAGCAAATTTAATGTGCATGACTTAAGAGTTGGCTATAAAATAACCAAATTTTCAGCAAGCATTTTGGAAGTTATTATGTTAGCAAACAGGTACTGTCCTTTAAGGGCCCAACCCAGCAAAGTGAATCCAACAATATGTTTTCATTCATTCTTTGGAACTTGGTATTTTGGAATGGCCTTAAGATCTTGCTAGAGAATTCTCTCATAGATTCTAGGGTCAAATCACACCAGAAAGGTTAAGGATGTGCCATGACCAATTTTACTGCGAAGAACATGCCTGGACTCCCGAGGAAAGTCCACGAGGGAAACAATTTTTAAAAAGTCTGGAACAAGATAGGCATCTTCACAATGACATGCCTCAGTGACCACCCCCGGGGCACTCTTTGAAGAATGACATTCTCTTCTTTTAGGAGCTACCTGGAAACTCTACTAGGAGATGTTGCTGAAATCCAGCAGTCACTGGGATCTCATGGGAATACATGTGTCTTCAAACACAGCTGATCTGAAGCAATTAAAAATGATACCACTTTATGAATGTAGAGTGCTGCTGAACCACTGCATCACTTTCGCATTTGGGAAGGTGCAGCCGTATCCGTCCAGTTTGGAAGAACCACGTTTATGCCGTACTGCTGTAGGTATGGGCTGGAGATGGCTTGCACGTGGTTCACACCACCAGCCAAAGAATGAAGGTGAGCTTATGAGTGGGGCTCCAACAACACCAGTGCTTCCCCACCCTCACTCTCTCTCACACTTTGCTGAAGCTATGCGTTCCCCTCCACATGTTCTCTCCTTCAACAGCAAGTGTGTAATAGAAGACAAAGGCACTTCCAACTGCACAGGTGTCAGAGATTTGCTCTGGAGCCCATCCATCAATTGTGCTGGCTCTAAGGAATAATGGGCTACAACTTTAACTACCAACTTACAATTAACATTTTGCCAATACCCTTGATAATATATTAGAAGGTTCTGTCAGCACAGGACTAGAGGTCCATAATGGGCTTATATATATTCATAACTTTGAGTGTGTGGCATGTTATATTTAATACTAAATGATCACAACAGAAAATAAAATTAACAATATCAGAAAGTGCACTGAGAGAAACTTACTAACCACGATTGCCTCACACGAGCAATATGAGGAACTTCTCAAGTTCAGAGGAAATCAAACTAGCAACTAAGAGGTCCACTTAGAATATCTGCTGTATTTAAGAAAGACAACTCAGCATTATTTGGGAGCTTTAAACTAAAATGTTTCCAAATATATGACATCTGAGAAACATAAGAGAAACTGGTTTGACTTAAATATTTATGTCTAGGTGTCAAGCTTGCCAATTAACTCCCAACAGAAAGTTTTAAATGTTAAAGACACTACATCAAAAACCAAAGTTGCATCGCTCTGACCTTTTACCTGGTGCTTTGTGTGTGATTAAATTACATGCTACCAGCTCGCTCCGTGCTCTTCAGCCTGAGCTATGTCTCAGGTGTTTACTGAATATGCAACTAAATAGTCCATTTGGCATTTGCGATGCCTAACAAAATGTCACTGAGAACAGAAGACAAGAAGAAGTGACTAGAGAGCATTCTTGCTAAGGCAATTATAACTGCTGCAGGCAAGTGCAAATAGC
Organism: Oryctolagus cuniculus; assembly: GCF_051225735.1. Taxonomy (NCBI): domain Eukaryota; kingdom Metazoa; phylum Chordata; class Mammalia; order Lagomorpha; family Leporidae; genus Oryctolagus; species Oryctolagus cuniculus. The sequence continues at coordinate 9,048,970 of NC_142878.1, read as the reverse complement.
TCTTCCTGGCTACACCCTATCTGATGCTGAAGCGCATCTACTCTAAAGGTGCGCATCTTTCATGACTGCTGTGTGTCAGTGCGCAGGTTTCTCCCTGGAGAAACCCTCGATCTTGCTCATTCTACAAGATTCACAGAGTGCACAGGCACTTCTGCTTCACTTTGTATTTCTGATTTCTACTTTGCACATTCCATCTGGGGCGTCTCCCCTCTTTACTGAGGAAGGCCTGGCTTTACACGAGCGAGACTCCTAGGTGTCCACTGTGGCCAGTGCCTCAAGAAACACCACGTTATCACAGTCCAGGGTGACGGCGTCTACAAGCTTCACCACTTGGTAGAGAATAACTACAAGCAATGCATGTTTCATTCTCTGAGGAGAACAGCACTATGATGAGAACAGCTTTCATCTCGCTTTCTAAATGAAACAGGGAGGATTTTTTAAAAGGAAAATTTTGGTGTACATACATTTCAAATTCAAATTCAGCCATTCCAGTTTATTCGAAATTCCCCCCAAAATGAGTAATACATCAAAAATATCAAGTGGCTAACGACTTTCATTGATAGAATACTCACAAACTACTGGAAAACACATTATATGTAACATACAGATCTTGCAGTTTTAACAAAATGTTCCCTACTAATTAAAAGAATTCACATTAAATTTGAAATGTAACCCTGATTTCTAAACACATATCCTTTGTAAGAAACAATAAGTAACTCTCATTAACACTGTTTACCATGAAAAATTCTGCATTATATTTTTCTGAATTTGAATGTATTGGCTGTCAATCTTATGCAAAAACAGCCAGTCTCCAGATTTATTACCTGCTATTGTTATTTAGAGTTACAGAACTGACTGCTCGGAAATGAAAACAAAAGTACTCAAAAGGATATCAGGGGTTGGAATGAGCGCACAGAAAGACACAAGCTTTTCACTTATGCTTTGCTGTGTTAGTATTTTATGTTACTCAGCAATACATTTTTATTTTTATTTATCATTTTATCTACTTGACAGGTGGAGAGAGAAAGAGATGGCGAGACAGAGATCTCCCATCTGCTGGTTCATTCCCCCAGTACTTAACAGCCAGGGCTAGGCCAGGCTGAAGCCAGGAGCCTGGAACTCACTTTGGGTCTACCACAGGGTGGCAAGAACCCCACTACTTGAGCGGCTGCCCTGCATGGTACGCAGGAGTGGGAAGCTGGAATCAGGAGCAGAGGTGGGACTTGAACCCCATCTACTTAAATTTTCACTTCTATGACCATATATTACTCCTATAATAATAAAAATTAAATTATATGTTAATATGGTATCTAATCATATACTCCAGGGTTCCTTTAGAAAAAGAACTGTAACAGTTCTAATCACCTATTACACTCTTAAGAATTTATTAGCTGTATTTATTTTACCTAAGACTGATCATACAGAAATCTGTGGTTAAAATTTTAAGAATTTGGGATTCTTGATGATATTTTACTGAAACACTCAATGCAACAGAAAATAAAAATTTAATACATGATATACATTTATATATATACATATATAACTCTATGCAAACTATATTCTCAAAGGTCTCACAAATTCTATCATTGTAAAATAAAAAAAAAATCTGTTGGGAACTTCTAATGGAGAATACATAAAAATCTTATTTCTTCAGATTTCTATTTATTCCCCAGCCTTTGAAAAAATACCACAAAGTGGACTACTGCTTTGCTGCAAGCCAGTCAAGATATATCAGAATTAAAAATCTCTCATTGTGTTCTTTCGCTGCAAGTTGCATTAGCAATGCTTTCCAATGCTCCTCAATAACAGGAAGTAACAGAACAGTGGAATTAAAGACAATAAAGAACAGCACACACAGAACAGCTGAGTTCAATGTTAACAGATGGCTGTGTCCTGTAAGTCATTTTTGTTCAGAAATGTTTCAGTTGCAAGTAAGATTTCCAAGAATATCAACATTTTTCAAGTTAATTTTATGTCTCATCCTATTATTTGAACTGACAGTTCAGTAAAATGCAAATATGTCAAAACAATACTCAAAAAGGCAACTTAAAACAAAGAGCTGAAACAAAGGCCATAAATAATGTTCACGTTAATTTTATCAACACACAATGCTGTAACAATTACTATGGCGCCTATGGAACACCACTGGCACAAGTAGTGTTTGCGCAACCATGTCCGTGGGCCACTGGTTCTCAGGCCTAATACATTTAGGAAGAACAAGGTGCTCTGTTTATCACAACACACATTAGCATATTACACAGCAGTCACGGAGTCAGAAAGCCCATTTCACTAACATTCACTGGTGGGTTCCCAGTCATTTGGCCATGACACAGGGTTCTCACACGGCCCATGGAAGAAGTGTGGAAAATGCTGATAATCAACATTTTAAGACACATTTTCCCAGTGAGCTCCATACGAAAAGCCTAGCGTTCTAAGCAGTAGTTCTCATCTTTATTTTCTTTCATAAAAGAAAAGTAAAAAGGAATTATTTTGGACTCTGCTCAAGGGAAAAAAGTGAAAACGGGGTATTAATCCTCGCTGCTGCTAGTCCTCACGGTCACCATGACACATGAGCACGGGCAACGTGTGGGGCTCTGATTACTACAACGTGAAGTAGCCAGGTTAGAAAGCCCATCCCTGGTGTCCGAGCTATCAGCCGTAGTTCTTTCGACACAACTTTGCTGCTATTTTTATTTCGTTCTTCCTTCTAAATGATGTTCAAAGAGTTTTCAAATTAAGCCTTACTGTGAACCTGTCTCTGTAATTGTCTCCATCACCCATCGACCTTGCACTTTCTTTCCTCTCCGGAAACAGGCATTCAGCCCCTTCTGGCCACACTCCCAACGCATGAGAGGGATTAGAAAGTTTCCTCTAACAATGGAATGAGTCACAGCCACAATCTCCTTGAAAACTTCCATGAAAATATACCCTTCATGTACCACAGAAATTCCTGTCAGAGTCCCAAGACAGAACACCCGACATTCATTTCAATAAAATGAAAAAAAAGGTCATTCTGATAAGAAATAACAAAAAATGAGTACATCTATTGTTCAAACAATAGTTAATATTTCCTTTGTAGTCACTTTCATTGACAGATAAAAACTATACAGGGCATAAAAGTATGTCTTCTGAGGAACTAAAAATATGAGTGTACTGATTTTTTACATGATCGTAAATTTAGGAATATCATCAACACTTACTACAAACATTATAAAAGGCTTACTGGTTGGGCCACTATAATATTCTTTTTTTTTTCCACTATGTAATATTCTTAAAATGTATAGAAAATACAAGTTCAACCCACTAGTGGCACACAGAAGCTGCTAATTTGATATTTTATTTAATTTTCTCATGTGTGTTACTTTTCTTAAAAATTCATATTTAAAATAAACATTTCAAGGGTGAGAAAAGGCTGAGTAGTAGGCAAAGTCGGCACCTCTGCTACCTTGTGCTAATCCTGATCATCGAGGCTGGCACTGTGGCACAGCAGGTTAACGCCTTGGCCTGCAGTGCCAGCATCCCATATGGGCGTCAGTTCTAGTACAGTTGCTCCTCTTCTGATCCAGCTCTCTGCTATGGCCTGGGAAAGCAGTAGAAGATGGCCCAGGTCCTTGGGCCCCTGCACCCACATGGGAGACCCGGAAGGAGCTCCTGGCTTCTGGCTTCAGATTGGCGAAGCTGGGGAGTGAACCAGCGGATAGAAGACCTCTCTCTCTGTCTCTACCTCTCTCTGTAACTCTGTCTTATAAATAAATAAAATAAATCAGTAAAATAACAAAACAAACAAACAAACAAAAAAAAACCTGATCATCATCACAGTTCACAGAGTTTTAGTCACCTTCAAACCTTCCCAAAGGGCCTCTCTCATTACCCAGAAAGTAGCAAAAGCTAATTTGTGTAAAACTAGTTAATAGTTGGAGAAAAAATTGAAACAATTATGATATGTTCAGAGCATACTGCATGGGGATCTGCAATCATGTCAAAATTAAGAGTTTAATAAATAAACAGGCATTTGGATCACCAGTGCTGACACAGTATTGCTACGCTAGCATAGCATCCTGGAATTCTGTTTCACACGAGAAGATTTTCAGAATAGTAGTGATTTTTTTTTTTTTTAGTTTTTTTTACTGGAGGCTCATTTTAAACCTGTAATTAGAACAAGAAAGTTCATTGCTAATTCAAATCGCAAAGACACTGTTAGCATCACAGAAACAATTCAGGAAGTAGCACCTGAAACAAAATGAATGAATTTACTTTTCTGTTGCCTAGATATTGTTGTCTGTTGATCTGCTGTTATCCTCAACAACATAACACAATTATGTTTCATATTTTAAATACATAATCAGCATTGAAATTGTGCTGTGCTACTCTGGGAAGTGCTACAAGAATTTCACGCTTACTCGTTTAAATCCTCATTTTTTCATCCTCTGAAGAGTTGAAAAGCTACAAAACACATTTTTTAGCTTTTATTATTTTATTCCTTTGGAGTACAGAAAATAAAAATTGATGCTAACTGATGTCCTAAATACATCTCAAGATTTGAAGCTGTACATAGATTTTACTGCTTTCTGAGAAAAACTATAATAGAAGAGCTACATTTGTGCTTAATTATTTAGACATGAGTCTGCAAGGATGGAGGAAATGCTATTCTGCGCAAGCCACACTTCAGAAAAACGCTAAGGGTACCAAAAAACATGTCTAGAGTTCAGCTTGAAGTAAGAACTAGCTAACAAGTGACAAGTACAAGGTTCCCTTTCCTCCATCACAGACCGACATGGCAGCACCCGACAGGAGCTGAAGGCCAGGCGAGGTGAAGTGGGTGCGAAGGCTTTCACATACTTCAAAGCATTTTACAGACCCAAATACTATCCCAGTAACGGAATGAACATAAAAGACACTTTCTCAAGGTTTCTGTCAATAACCTGCCCAACAACTGTAGAATAAGAGAAGTGCCGGAGAACCAGGGATGGGAAGACACTGTCATAAAATTCGAGACAAAAATATTGATTCTACAGCTCCACAAGTTCCTTAAATATTTTTAAATAGCTAATTAAGTAACTGGTTTGAGAATATTTAAAGAGAATAGTGGATTAGGGTAGTGTAAAAGCGTGGTGAAGTTTCTCTACCAAAAACAAGGGTAATACTCAAAACAGTGAAAAAAAAAATTTCAGTGCTCAGGAAATCAACCAAAGGCAGACATCAAATGCAGGCCATTAATAAAAACAAGAAACTACCAGTTGTACCTGGCCTATGGGCCACAGCTTGTCAACCCATATTAGGTTTCTAAAATAAATTTTATTACATTTGAAAACACAGAGGTATATTCTGTGATCACAACAGCACTAAACTAGAAATCCTCAGTGGGGAGAAATTTGGGAAATCCACAAAAACACTTGGAAACTGAACAACGTACTTCTAAACAACTCATGTGTCAAAGAAGAGATTGTGACGAAAGCTAGGAAATAGGTTGAAATGAATGAAAACAAACAACATATTCAATTCACAAGAAGCAACTACAAGAGAGCTGAGAGAAATTTATACCTTTAAAAATTTCCATTAGTAAGAAAGATCTGAAAATAATCAACCATCTACTTCAAGAAGCTAGAATAAGAGAAGTAAATTAAATCCAAAGTGGAGAAAAGAAAATATACAAAAATTACAAAAAAGTCAACAAAATAAAAAATTGGGTCTTTGAAGAAATCAACAAAATTGACAAACATTTAGCTGGGTTGACCTACGAGAGCAGGAACCAGAGACACAGAGAAGATAACATACATGCAAAATCAGGACTAACTCTCCATAAATGAAATATAAGGGAACAGCACGAGAAACTATGCCAAAAACTGGACAATGTCAATGAAATGGACAAATTCCTAAAATATTATCAGAAGGACATAAGAAGAAATAGAAAAATCTTAAGAGGGCTACAGAAGTAAAGAAATTGAGTTAGTAATTAAAAATCTTGAAATAAAGAAACACCCAGGCACATACTGCTCCCATACGTGAATTTTAGAAAACATTTCAGGATAAACACCAATCCTAAAGAAAATGGACAAGTAATCCAAATACTTATCTGGAAGTGAAAGGACTCAGAATCGCCAAAATTTGAAAAATAAGGGAAAAGTTGGAAGATTGATTCTACAGATTTTAATGTTTCCTATAAAGCTACAATAATCATTTTACATGACCCTACTAATAAAAGGGCAGACCAGTAAGTTAACAAGAGTACAGCATGAAGAAATAAACTCTTAGAATTATAATCCTTTTCTTTTTGACATAGATGTCAAGGTAATGAGGACAAGATAATCTTTCCAGTAAATGGTACTAGAACAGTTGGATATCCATGTGAGGAAAAAAACAAACAAACAAACAAACAAACAAAAAAAACAAAAAACAAACCACAGTCCATGACCTCATACCATACACAAAAGTCAACTCAAAATTGACAAGACAAATGCAAAACAGAAAACTACGAAACTTCTACAACAGAATCTATGTGATCTCCCCTGTGTGTGGCAGGGACTCAACTACTTTAGCTATCACTGCTGCTTTCCAAGTGTACATTAGCAGGAAGTTGGAATTGGGAGCAGAACTGGAACGGGAGTGGAATCGGGATTTGAACCCAGGTCCTCCAATACGGGATGCACGTATCCCAAGGGGTTTCTTTAGCTCTAGGCCAAAGGCACGCCCTTCATTAAAATCTGACAAACTACGCTTCATAAAAACTAAAAACCTTTGCTCTTCTCAAGACACGCACCAGGAGAAAATATCTGCCAAGCCAAACATCTGATAAAGGATTCATGTTTACCATATATAAAGAACTTTCAAACCTCAGTAAGCAGTGAACATCACAAGTAAGTGGACACTTCACCAGAGAAGATACACAAGTAGAAACTTACCATATTAGAAGATGAGCAACACTAATAGTGATTGGGGAGCAACTTGGACGACAAGGTGACATCTTACATATCCACTACGAAGATTATAATCAGAAAGACTGAATGCCGAGTGTTGGTTAGGATGTAGTAGAAGCAGAGCTCTTACACACTGCCAATGGAAATGTGAAATAACAGACACTCTGGAAAAGATTTTGGTAGTAAACGCATACCTACACACTCAGAAATTCCACTCTTATTTCTCTTACTTACCATTCAAGAAAAATGAAGACATATGTCTACACAAAGACTTGTTCACCAGTATTCCTGATATCATAATTCAGGACCCTCTCAAACTGCCCAAATGTCCACCGACTGGCAATTTGAAAAGGAAAACATGATCCGTCCATACAATGAAATATCAATCAGCCCCACAAAAAGGAATAAGCTTCCAATGCATACAACCGCATAACTTAACCCCCAAAGCACTACATTAAGTGAAAAGTACGCAAACATGAAATACTATCTATAAGCTGAGCAGTCCTCATCTGAAATCCACAAAGCTGCAAAGCCCAAATCTTCTGAGAGCCAACACGACACTCAAAGTTTGGGATTTTGGAGCACTTCGAGCTCTGGGGTTTTCAGGTTAAAGATGCTCAACCAGTAAAGCCTAAGTAAATACCCTAAATTCAAAAAAGTCTGAAACATTTCTTCTTTTAAAAGATTTATTTCTTTGAAAGACAGAGAAAGAGATCTTCCATCCACTGGTTCACTCCTCAAATGCCTGCAACAGCTGGGGCTGGCCCAGGAGGTAGGAACTCTATCTGGGTCTCCCATGTGAATGGCAGGGACCCTGGTACTTGAGTCATTATCTACTGTCTCCCAGCACATTAGCAGGAAGCCAGGAGCCAGGAGCTTCTTCTGGGTCTCGGGCCATCTTCCACTGCGTTCCTAGGTGCATTAGCAGGGAGCTGGATCAGAAGTGGAACAACTGGGACTCAAACTGGCACCTGGATGGGATGCCAGGGTTGCATATAGTAGCTTTACCCATTATGCCACAATGCTGGCCCTGATAATATAATTTTCTACCTGGGAAAATTTGTTTTTGCTTCTGTTGGGCACCTGAGGGCACAGGCAATGTAAAATGCAATTTAAGAAATGTCCATGTTTTTGGACACCTAGTTGAGTAGCAGCTAGGCTGCAAACCACACACAGGGGGTTTCATTTCAAATTTCCCTCATGAACTATTTCATACGCAAAAACACTTTAATGTACATTCTAACAGAAAAGGATCTTAAGACAAACCCACAATCCTACTACTGCATGTAATAAAATGAACAATAGTTTTTTAATGAGTTTTGTCTAATACTCTGTCCATGTTGAATCTTCCCTTATACCCACAAAAAGTGGGTTTTTGTAATTGTTTTATTTGAATCAAAATCTAAACAAGGCCCAAAGCAGCATGTGGCTGAAGTAATTCACAAGTGTCTTAAAGTAAAACTGTTCTCTTACTGCTTTTTATTTTCCCACCTTTCATTTTTAAAAAAATGGATTTTTTTTTTTTTGACAGGCAGAGTGGACAGTGAGAGAGAGAGACAGAGAGAAAGGTCTTCCTTTGCCGTTGGTTCACCCTCCAATGGCCGCCGCGGCCGGCGCACCGCGCTGATCTGATGGCAGGAGCCAGGTGCTTCTCCTGGTCTCCCATGGGGTGCAGGGCCCAAGGACCTGGGCCATCCTCCACTGTACTCCCTGGCCACAGCAGAGAGCTGGCCTGGAAGAGGGGCAACCGGGACAGAATCCGGCGCCCCGACCGGGACTAGAACCCGGTGTGCCGACGCCACAAGGCGGAGGATTAGCCTAGTGAGCTGTGGCGCCGGCCCAAAAAAATGGATTTTTGTTTTGCAGAACTTCCAACAGTCCAAGCTTGGTTTATTGCATTTTCATGGTGTCATTAAAGACATTCATTTCTCTCTTCTTCAATTTTGTCAAGATTACATTGTAAGGATAGGGATGTATACTTCTAATTGCATCCCATTGAGTAGTAGGATATCTGACTGTTCCGCCTTTGTTTAATTAGTGGATTCTGATGTTATCAGCCTAAACCAGCCAATACAGAGCTCCTTGTCTACCTTTTCACCTCATGGCTCAGGAAGCTATTAATGATCTCTGCCAAGATAAGTGATTTCATTGTAGATTACGAAGCAGTGAGTTTTCCAATTCCATTTTAGCTTTTGTATTTATTAATTATAATTGTTCCACGTGGAAAACCTCTCCTTCATTCAAACCTTCAGTTACCCTGAAATATAGTTGGCTTAGAAGTGGCAGAAACACATTTGGTAAACAGAGAAGTCCTTCACAGTTTTTCAAAGCAGCAGCTGGTGCCCCAGCACCTCCAGCGTTTAGCTGGAATATTGGTGTGAACTCACAGCTGCTCCATTTCTGAAGTGTGTCAATCACTCCAGCCATTACTCTTGCTGCTGTGTCCATGGTCCACCTCTGATTCCTGGACCATTTTCATGCAACCCCAGTGGCCTCTGACTGCTGCCCTGCTTTTTGGCACAAGACGCTCCAGCTGTGTCTTCTATGCTGTGCCTCAAGCCAGGTTTATTTTAGTGGGAAATGGTTTTAATGATTACAGGCTCTTTGGCCTGGGAATTCCTCACCATCTGGTTAGCTCGCTAATTCCTCCAAAACAGATCCCTGCCCCCATCCCATGTTTTTGTGACTGTCCTCAAGGAGGGCTGATCTAGTCTGCCGCTTCTATAAGCAGAAGTCCCGCTGCATTTCAAGATTATAAGTAAAAGACAAGCGGGAGAAAAGAGGCCAAGAGGAAGTCATGGACCAGAGGTCCCAGGAGCTGTGAGGAGCTGCCTTCTCTCCATTGCATGCCACACAAGCTCAGAATAAGCAAGTAACCCGGGGTAGGATTCAGAGAAACCTGCAGGCGTGCAGATTCAGGTCGCGGTGGAGACTAGCTTTGTTTTTTGAACCCAGGGGTGGGTTCCATAACCAATTTTCTTAATTCAGCAGACATGGAAGCTACAAAAGATCTCCCTGGCCCTGGAATAAGAGCAGAAGTACAAGTCAGTAGGAAGTAAAGTGGAAAACGACCACTAATAAGCCCAGTTAATGTGTTTACTAGGGGCAGCAAAATGCCGTGACACCTGCCAACGTGCAGTCTGGATACCAAGGTTCTTCCAGAATGAAATGAGCAACACTGAAAATGCTAAGTCAGTGTATCCAAAGCTGAGGTAAGAAGGGAGTGAAACTATAGCAAAACAAGACAAGGGAACAATGTTTAACAGAATTATTTTCCTCAGGTGGCAAAAACTGTCAAGAATGGCCAACATTAAAATATTGTACATTTCATTGTATGACTTCAACTTCTCTAGTACTGGTCTCGTGCACAAGAAGTCATATTAAAAGATCTGCAGGAAAAACCAGATCCTTCTGCAGTTGGGCCTCAGATGAGAGCCCAGCCCTGGCCAAGCCAACCTTGACCACAGCCTTGGAAGCCCGAGCCGAAGCCCTGGCAAAGCTGTGCCTGCATCGCTGGCCCCCACCAACCTCAATCATTGAAGTCACTAAGGTTGCGGTCACCTGTCATGCAGCCATAGTCTAAGACAGCATGAAAAGCTAGCAGAAGATTCTCTTTTCCTCAATCATATAAAGTCTTTGGATCACATATATTTTCAAAGCCACTCCGTATTTCTTAGTAACTTGGAGGAGTCACTGGACTGAGAATCAGCAGACGTGGTCTAAGTCTTGACTCGACTGCACTAAGGCACCTGTGTCAGGTTCATACCCTCTCAGGGGTTTGAGATTCCTGTGGGCAGAGAGGGATCAAACGGCCCTGTGAATAAGGAAAATGAGCAGACACTGGCAATTAAACAGTAAATAACCCGGAAGTCCCAAGCCTCTCGTCAGGTTCTGCAGCCACGGTGGTGCAAGCCACCGCCTCCTCACCTGGCCTACTTCAGTGGGTCCCTAGTGGATCTCCCAGTTTTGGTCCTTGGCTCCTACCTTACATGGCTGCCTGGGTGATTCTTCTAAACCCCAGGAAGATCATGTCACTGCTCTGCTTCAACTCCTCCAGTGGCTTCTCACCACATCCAGAACGAAGTCCACAATGATCAAGGTCACAAATGTCTTTTTTAAAAAAGATTTATTTATTTATTTGAAAGGCAGAGTTACAGAGAGGCAGAGAAAGATCTTCCAGGCACTGGTTCACTCCTCAAATGGCTGCAACAGGCGGAGCTGCGCCAATTCGAAGTGAGGAGTCAGGAACTTCTTGCAGGTCTCCCATGTGGGTGCAGGAGCCCAAGGACTTGGGCCATCTTCTACTGCTTTCCCAGGCCATAGAAGAGAGCTGGATCGCAACTGGAGCAGCCGGGTCTCAAACCAGCGCCTGTATGGGATGCCAATGCTGCAGATGGCAGCTTTACCTGCTATGCCACAATGCTGGCCAGCACGTAAGTCTACAGCACTTTAGTCAGGTCTTCAGCTGCAGTATCCTTAATTTTCCTTTAAACCTGGGATGGGGGTGGCTTACGCTTGGGAGGGGGTGGTGACCACAACGAAGCACTCAGGGCTCCTGGGGGACACTGTCAACCTTTTAGTTTTTGATCGGGGTACTGGGTACAAGGGTGTGCTTATTTTTGAAGATTCATTAAACATACACTTTCAATCTACTCTATAAGTAATAACTTTTACAGTTTTAAAAAATGAACAGGGTCAGAATCTTTGATATTCCGCCTCACTACTCCTGTGACTGCTAGTCAACCTTTCTTTACCTGAACTAAAATACCCAAGAGGAGCTGCTGGGGAAGGAAAACGTGTATTGTGGCTCAAACTCGGAAATTCCAGTTCAGGACCACGTGGCCCCATCAGTCTGATGTCAGCTGAGGCTGGGATGGTGGGGAACGTGCAAAGGAATGATCCGACGGGAAGCCACAGGAGAGGCGCAGAGGGAGACCAGGACAAGGTTGGCTTATGTTACCAGTCCTCTCTCCCCAAGGTACACGCTCAGGGATCTAACAATCTTCCAGGCGCTCCATCCCCAGACGCCACATGGACAGCCTGTCTCCACTCCTAAGCCACCATTAACAGAAGGTCTAGGGCTGCAGTGTGGCAGGAGTCTTGGGAGCTCACGAGTACGGCGCCTCGGTCTCAAAAAAGGTGAAAAATGGCTCTCACCTCTCCCCAGCCCATATGATAGCTGTGACAGCTACTAGGGAAACAAGTATCTAACAGCACGCCTGGCTGGGTTAAATACCTAATGAATGAACTACCGACAAAAATAACATCTTGAATATCTGGACAAGGAGTAGAATTTACCACTTTTTGGAATAACTGTAAGATATAATTATATTTTCCACTAATATAAATACAATGGAACAGCAAAAGTATCCACACAATGGATTTTCACTAAGCTTAGGAATTACACTGGAACCAACAAATGCCAATTTCAGTCTCTGGCAGTAAGGACCTCCCCTCTGCCCTCCTAAAGCAGCCCAAACCCCGTCATAATAGCAGGAAGCAAAGAGGAGGCCAAAGACATGAGCTATGGACCAGGCCCCACAGGTGTGGATTTTTTTTTTTTTTTTTTTTTTTTGGACAGGCAGAGTTAGAGAGAGAGAGAGAGAGAGAGAGAGAGAGAGAAAGGTCTTCTTTCCATTGGTTCACCCCCAAAATGGCCGCTATGGCTGGTGCTGCGCAGATCCGAAGCCAGGAGCCAGGTGCTTCCTCCTGGTCTCCCATGCGGGTGCAGAAGCCCAAGCACTTGGGCCATCCTCCACTGCCTTCCCGGGCCACAGCAGAGAGCTGGCCTGGAAGAGGAGCAACTGGGACAGAATCCGGCGCCCCAACCGGGACTAGAACCTGGGGTGCCAGTGCCGCAGGCAGAGGATTAGCTTAGTGAGCCACGGTGCCGGCCCAGGTGTGGATTTGAAGAACATAGGAATGAAGCAGGAATCAGAAGACAGAAATGAGGAAGAGGGTAAATTCACTGAGGATATACTTTTGATCTCTCTGTAACCCTGCCTTTCAAATAAATAAATAAATAAATGTTCTTGATCCGTGAATCTTTCTATTACGTGACCATTACTACACCTTAAAAAGTGGAAGAGCTGAATTAGAATCGTTGGTCTCTGATGCTAGGACTGGGCTTCGATCTACATTGTTCAGATAGTCACAAAAGTCAAGGAACAGGTCATCTAAAAAAACTGCTCATTTTCATAGATTAGTGACCTTCTGATCACCGTTGGTCAAGAAATTTGGATGTTTCATGTTCTTTCTTGTCTATATTCTCAGGTGGCCTTTACGAGATGGGCAACCTTACCAATCCTAACAGTGATGTGATCTGACTGCTTAAGTTATACGTTATATCCACTTTGCTCCTTTTCGTGGTCAATACCGTTCTAAGCAGAGTTTGGAGCCTGCACTACATTCTCCTCCCTACTCTACCCACAGGACCCCCAGTCTTAATATTAATTGTTTACTTCTATTAAAGACTGCATTTGTTTCTTTGAGAGGTAGAGTTATGAAGAGAGAGGAGAAGAAGAAGCAGAGAGAAAGGTCTTTCATCTGCTAATTCACTCCCCAAATGGCCACAATAGCCAGAGCTCGGCCAATCCGAAGCCAGGAGCCAGGAGCCAGGAGCTTCTTCCAGGTCTCCCACATAGGTGCAGGGGCCCAAGTGCAGGGGTTGTCCGCGGATGCTTTGCCAGGCCATGAGCAGAGAGCTGGATCGGAAGAGAAGCAACCTGGACGCGAAGCCACAGGCAGAGGCTTTGCCTACTCAGCCTTAGTGCCAGCCCTATCCAAAGTCTTAAAAGGGAAGGGATGGATCTCTTCCTCTCACAAGGAAAATGTGCTTGCAAATTACCTGCCTAGAGCAAGGATCACCAAGGGCACAGTGGACTCCCTCCTGACGAGGAAGGGCAGGGAGGCTGGAGAGACGCTGATCCCCAAGGACAGAAGTTTTCTCCAGATTCAGAGGCCACAGACCTCAGGAAGACCAAGGCTGCCGTAGACAAGATGCGGCAGCAGGAAGGAAAGGCGTGGCCGGCAGGAAAGCCGCCTGCCTGCACAGGGCTCGGGAAAGAAACCACTGCAGACCCCACCCAGGGTCAAGTGCGGCTCCAGAGGTGCAGGAGAGGCCAGCGGGCCCCCCGGGGGCCAGGGCTGAGTAAGAGTCAGGCTTCTGCCCGTAAATCTCCTCCAGAACCTTCATGTCCCCACACAGAAGCTCAGCACATACAGGGGCCCCGAGCTCTATGCTACTGTTACTGTTCTGATAGTTATTGCAGGTACATAAAATTGAACAGAATTAACAATTTTCATGCTTTATCTAAAAGTTTATAGAAGTATGAAATTAAAAACACAAATATGATGGGTGATTCTGAATTTTGGAAAAGGAAAACAAGGTATCATTGTGTGTGTGTGTGTGTGTGTGTGTGTGTTTAAATAAAACTGACTTTGTGTAGGTGGCAGTAGGTTAGCCGAGTTCCTTTAAATAGCTAGGGATCTGTGAAGAGCACAGCTCATGTAACATAATCTGTGTGCTCAAACCCGTCCATTTACTTAAGAAACTCCTGCTCCCCGGCGCCCAGCATACCAAACCTGCCCTCTCGTGCAGAGTTTTATTTCTGTTACTAAATTAGGAAACCAATGCAGGCAATGTCTGGGCCAACAACAAATGGAAAGGGCTCAGCACCACGAGCCTGCAGGTCTCCTTACAGGCTAGATCATTACACGATATTTCATTTCCAACTCGAGGTGCCAAAGTAATTCAGCTTAATAGGGAGCAACACCAAGAAATAACTGAATGAAGTCAAAAGGGAGAAACTCAAATGTTTAACAGAAATATTCTTTCCAATTGCCTTAATCATGATGCTGAAAGTAAATTAACTATTATGACTCAAGGCTTAATGTTCCAATGACTGATGCTGTCTTTTTCTCAGCAAGAGGAGAAAACATGAATGTACTCGTCCCGATTTTATAAAGATGCACTAAGGCACTGAGTGTGGGGCATCCAAGGACTTGGGCAGAAAAACACAAAGGAGGATTTCAAGAAAAAGTCACTGTTTATTTTCAAATTATTTATAAATGACATAATAATACAGCAAGAAAAATATATAATTTTCCTCTTTCCAAATTTCACTGGCCCATAATTAGTATATCACAGGAATTTTAAAAGATAGCAGCTATTAATTACCATTCTTTAAAATATTTTAAGTAAAATAGTCTGTATCAAAGCTACAGCTTGAACCCTGAAGGAGCAGGGAGAAGGGGAATCCCAGCGACATCTGAATAGTTTCTCATAAACACAGTCAACACTAATAAACTTCAAGGCAGTTACTTATTTTACTTTAACTCTGTGGAAGAATAAAATATTAAATGAGTATTCAGTACAAAATCTACATATTTATATGGATGTTTATGTATTTAAATACAAGATTTAAAAATTACAGGAAAATTAAATGACATTTGGGTGCTGTAATAAGCTGTGAAAGGTTTATCAATCATGGCTTTTAAAAATGTGGAAAATTCACTGACACTCAGAACAAAGCCAGTGAGAGGAAGTCTCCCAGCACCATGCTGGTGGTCCGGCTTGCTGCCCGCGGGCTGCCCCTGGGTCTCTTTCTACGTAGTGACACCATCACTGTGGGATGCTGAAATGCACCCAGGGCACCTGAGCATGCAACACCCACAGGCTCCCGCTTCTCTGGCTCAACCTATGAAGGGCGGTGCAGGCTCATAGGAACTGTGGAAAATGAAAGTACAAGCCACAGACTGGGAGAAGACCCTAGCAGATCCCATATCTAGTGTAGGACTTGTATACAGCAGTGCTAAGCGTCAGCAAACTTGCTGCAAAGAGGCATTTGGTAAATATTTAAGGTTTACCAGACCACATAGGCACTGTGACAGGCATTCAGCTGTGCCACTGCAGCACAAAGGCAGCCACAGGCACTACCTAAGCAAACGGCATGGCTGTGTCCCAATAAAACTGCTTTTATAAAATACAGTAGGGAACACATTTGGCCCAGAGGCTAGAGTTCTCCAGGCTTTGGCTGCTAGCACACTCTCCAGGGCTCTTGATTCTGATGTCATGGGAGCTATTTTACAACCCTGTAGGCCGTAGATAACCAACAGCAACGTAAACTAACCTTTGGTTTTAAGCTCCCATAGAAATCACGTGCAGGGAGGGAGGGACAGCCCTCATGGCTGTGGAGAGAACTAGCTCTGCCTCCATCTGAACGCTCAACACTCTTCATCTACAGATGTGTCTGATCTGGGACTCCCCTCTGCACTCATGATAACACCTGACCCACTGCCTCTCTAGTAAGCTAAATAAAAGATCCATACATCAGGGGCTCGCGTTGTAGCACTGCAGGTTAAGCCGCCATCTACAATGTTGGCATCCCATATGGGTGCCAGTTTAAGTCCTGGTGGCTCCACTTCTGATCCAGCTCACTGCTCACGCACCTGGGAAAGCAGCAGCAGATGACCCCAGTACTTGGACCCCTACCACCCCTGTAGAGATCCAGAAGAAGCTCCTAGCTCCTGGCTCCTGGATTCACCCTGGGCATTGCAGCCATTCAGGGAGTGAACCAGCAGATGGAAGATCTATCCCTCTCTTTCTTTTTTCTTTCTGTCTCTTCCTCTATCTCTTCGAAACTCTGCCTTTGAATCAATCTTTTTAGGGGCCCATGGCGCAGTAGGTTAATCCTCTGCCTGCAGCGCCAGCATCCCACATGGGCACTGGTTCTAGTCCCAGCTGCTCCTCTTACAGTCCAGCTCTCTGCTGTGGCCTGGGAAAGCAGTAGAAGATGCCCAGGTCCTTGGGCCCCTGCACCCGCATGGGAGATTGGGAAGAAGCACCTGGCTCCTGGCTTCAGATTGGTGCAGCTCCAGCCATTGCAGCCATTTGGGGAGTGAACCAATGGAAGGAAGACCTTTCTCTCTGTCTCTCCCTCTCACTGTCTGTAACTCTACCTCTCAAATAAATAAATAAAAAATCTAAAATAAATAAATCTTTTTTAAAAATTTGTGTATCTGTATAAGAGTTATGATCTCAACATTTTTGTGAAAAATATTCTGTAACACCAGAATGTATAAGGATCTCTTACACTGCAATAATAACACAACTCGGTTTCTAAATGGTCAAAAGATATGAACAGATATTTCACCAAAGAAACGGCAAACACAGAACACACGTTACATTTAGGTACTAGAGAAATAAAAATTCAAACCCAAAAATGGAGTGGGCGTGTAGCTTAGCCACGAAGACACCCTCACCCACATCAGAAGGCCTGGGTTTGATTCTTGGCTCTGGTTCCTAACTTCAGCTTCCCACCAACGCAGGCACTGGGAGGCAGCAGGTGATGGCTCAAGTCATTGGGCTCCTGCCACACAGTGGAAGACCTGCCTGCATTCCCAGTGCCTGGCTTCAGCTCAGCCCAGCCCTGGCGTTGCAGTCACTGGGGCATGGACCAGTGGGTGGGAGTGAACCAGCAGATAGGAGTTCTATCTCCCAGCCTCTCAAATACATTTAAAAAGAAACCACTACAGCACAGTGCCATTATATAGCCACCAGAACAGTTACAATAAAAAAGTGCAAATACCAATGCTGGCAAGGATAAGGAGAAACCAGAACTCTGACACATCGCTAGTGGAAACGTAAATGGCACAGCCACTTTGGAAAGCACTTGGGCAGTTTCTTTCAAAGTTGAAAAACACATTCACCATATAATCTAGCAATTCTACTCAGAGGCATTTACCCAAGAGAAAGCAAAATACAGGCCCACAGAAAGCCCGTATACAAACATTCAGAGCAACATTATTCCTAACAGCACAGACTAGGAACCATCTAAATTACCAGTCAACTGGAGAATAAAATATACCAAAGCCATACAATACAATATTAATCAGAAATAAAAATAAACAAACCAGTAAAACACGAGTAAGATATATGCAAAAACATCCTGGTGCGTAACAGAAGCCAGACAGAACAGACTCCGTGGAACACAGTCCCATTTGTGTGCGACTTCTGGGAAAGCCACAACTCCAAACACAAAAGCAGGACCACTGGCTGGCTGGGTGGCAACAGGATCTGACAGCAGTTAGGCAGAAATGTTTCAGACTAGAACGTGGGGAGGGTTCCTAAACTGTGTACACTTAATGAAGCTCATCAGCCACACAGGTAAAACAGCAAGTTTTATGGGACATAAATTGCAGCTCAATGAGGCTGTTAAAAATCAACAGAAAGCAGTTTAAATAAATTGTTAACTCATGCCAGGAACAAAACAACTGATATTGTCACAAAGTTTGACAAGATACTATTTAGAAGACATCTGGGGGGCTGACGCCATGGCTCACTTGGCTAATCCTCAGCCTGTGGCGCCAGAATCCTATATGGGCCCCGGGTTCTAGTCCCGGTTGCTCCTCTTCCAGTCCAGCTCTCTGCTGTGGCCCGGGAGGGCAGTGGAGGTTGGCCCAAGGCTTGGGCACCTGCACCCACGTGGGAGACCAAGAAGAAGCACCTGGCTCCTGGCTTCGGATTGGCCTAGCTCCGGCCGTAGCGGCCATTTGTGGGGTGAACCAACGGAAGGAAGACCTTTCTCTCTGACTCTCCCTCTCACTGTCTATAACTCTACTTGTCAAATAAATAAAAAAATCTTAAAAAAAAAAAAAAAGATGACATCTGAAGTTATGTATGAAGAGAGAGCGAGGTGTGCATCACACTTCGGAAATGCCCCAGGAAGAAAAGGACCTAGTTCTTCTTCACCACTTGCGTATGCACCCTATGATGTCATATCTCCTAGCAGCAGACGCTCATTGGCAAATGTGACGTTTCCTGTCCTTCATAAAATCAAACTTGCTGGAGTTAAAATAAATTTAAGGATGCCAAATTTTAATGCCAGAAGGAACCCCAGAATTCATCCAGTTAAAATCTATCTACCTATCACATTGGGTAAGAAAATGGAGACAGAGGGATCAAGTGACATGAATTTTATGGACTTTTGCTTTTATTAAAAGTTTATAGGGCCGGTGCCGCGGCTCACTAGGCTAATCCTCCGCCTTGTGGCGCCGGCACACCGGGTTCTAGTCCCGGTCGGGGCGCCGGATTCTGTCCCAGTTGCCCCTCTTCCAGGCCAGCTCTCTGCTGTGGCCCGGGAGTGCAGTGGAGGATGGCCCAAGTGCTTGGGCCCTGCACCCCATGGGAGACCAGGAGAAGTACCTGGCTCCTGCCATCGGATCAGCGCGGTGCGCCGGCTGCAGCGCGCTGGCCGCGGCGGCCATTGGAGGGTGAACCAACGGCAAAGGAAGACCTTTCTCTCTGTCTCTCTCTCTCTTACTGTCCACTCTGCCTGTCAAAAAAAAAAAAAAAAAAAAAGATCCACAGGTAGCTTTCTCTAGCAGACTTTTTAATTACTTACTTATACCTGGAGGTCCCAACATGAATCCATTTTCCTTAAATGAGGTAGCCTCTATCGTACTTTCACAGTCATTATCGTAAAACACTGAAACCCAAACACTTTCAGCAGTGTAAGAAGGTCAATGCCAGTTTCTGACTGGAGAGATCCTCCTGGGAGCAGTACCCTTGCAGGCTACCAGTCATGGACAACAGGCGAGCCTCACACCAGCCTCTTGCCTCGTGCCCCCCCCCCCCCAACTAGGCTCAGCACCACCGTCACTGTCCCCACACAGCACTGCTCTTGAGCGCAGGGTGTGTGTGAAATAAATTCACTGCGTTCAGGAGGGAGAAGAGAAGTACTGGGAGTGAACAAATCTGGAGCCCTCGGTTACGATGCTCGTTGCTTTTAAAGCTGTCCAGAGGAATGGTCTGTGGGCAGGGGCGTGGCTGATGGCAGCAACTTTCCAAGGCTTGGAGACCAAGTTTTCTTCTTTGGTCTTTTTATTTTTTTTTTTAATAAAATGTTGTCACAATTTTCTTTTGTTTTTTTCCAACATTTGGTAAGTTTTCCACATTTCCCTTCAGACTTTCCTAAAAAGGAAGAGTTTCTGTGTTTGACACTGACAAGGACACATGCCCCAAGAAACAAAATTTTCTCTTGTAGAAGTATTTTAAAGGTCATTTTTATTCTAAGGTCTTTGCCAAATTTTCAAAGCTCATAAAAGTCTGGAAATAAAATTTAAAAACTTTAGCTCACATTGTAGGGAGATTTTATAATATGTAATAGTATTTACAATAAAAACTATTTGCCTGAGCAATTTGTCTTATCTAATTATTGATCACCGTATGCAAACATCCACATAAAAATGTCTATTACTAGTGACTTCCTTCGCACAGCAGGCAGCATGTCAGCCTCACAATCTGAAAACATGTCTGTCACTGCAGAGCTACTGATGACATCACTTGAGGTTCAAAAAAGTCACCAAAGATCAGGTCTTGAACACGAGTTCAACTGTCAGAGTGAATCTTCCTACCCACGAGTTGTCAAACTTCACCTCGGCCTCTCAGCACTGTGCCAAGACAGCCAGCCTCGCCACCGCTGTGCCGAGACGACAGCCAGCTTCACCACCGCTGTGCCGAGACGTCAGCCAGCTTCATCATCGCTCTGTTGAGATGTCGGCCAGCCACACCATCGCTGTGCCCAGATGATGGCCAACCACACCAATGCTGTGCAAAGACCATGGCCAGCCACACCACCGCTGTGCCAAGACAACTGCCAGCTACACCACGGCTGTGCTGAGACGACGGCCAGCTACACTACCTCTGTGCCGAGACAATGGCCAGGTACACCAACGCTGTATTAAGGCCAGCTACACCAACACTGTGCTGAGACAATGGCCAGGTACGCCCACACACTCTGCACTTCCTTCTCCCGCTTTGTCTAGCTCCATTGTTGGAAGTGCACAGTTTAAAACTGGACAATGAAACGTGATCAGTCAGGGGACTGACTTTGCTGTCTTCATGGAGTCTGCTACCTCTAGTACACAGACGTGGTATACTCTGAGCCAACATTTTCTGTTAAAGGATATGAAAGTCTCCTGGACATGAACGTAACTGCACAAAACAGGACAAAAGTCTGTTTACATATACCACTGACCACGGGCACGCAGTGACCAGCACTGACGTGTAATCGGGGGCAGCTGAGTCTCCAGAGGGTACACCACCTGGAAGGACCGCGTTGTCTTTCTAAGAGGGTACAGTGGGTGAACAGCCTTCATTATCTGGGGACAGGAAGCACAGCAGGGCACTTTGTGATCTGAGTTGCTCTGTTCTTCCCTGGAGCTGATCACTGAGGAGGCAAGTACAATGAACCCTGGGCTACCTGGCAGTCCTAGAAACTGTACCCCAGGGAGTTTTAACGTGGATCACCTGTCAGCAGGCTTGTAACTACATGGAGGAAGAGCTGCTGCTGCCTGTGCCACCATCTGCACCCTTGCCAAGATGGTCTCAGCCACAGGGGAGTGAGCTACAGTGAGGCTTGGCAAACAGGCTCCAGCGCCTTTGATGCCCCTGCAGGAACTCACCTGCCCTGCTCCTCTCCTCCCCTACGTCGGACCTAGAAGCACAGAGATCTCAGAACAAGTTAGCTGCAATAGGACAGACCTAAGAGATATGACACTTCATTCTATTAAAGCAAAAGGCCCAGATGCAGAAAAATAAATTTTAATAAAAAAATACTAAGCTTGACCATACTGAAAGTTTGTGCTCTTGGAAGAGTTCCTGCTGGTTGTATGTAGCACATATCTCTGTGTGTGCGCATGCTTTTAGCCATTAAAGTACAGCATGTTCACAGTTTAAATTTGAACTAAAAATCCTTCCTTTTTGGGATACAAAACAATTTTTCAAGGATAAGAGCATTAAAAAAAAAAAAGACTGATTTATATGCCAGATGTAATCAACATCTTTTCTGACTCCTGGTCACTGTTTGTTACTTGTTTGTTACCAAAACCCTCTCTCATGGGAGTTGACGGAGGATTTTCAGCCAACCAGAGGTGTCAGGCGTCTCTAAAGCACCGAGGATTAGCCGTGGTTTCTGACTCCTGCAGTATCCACTGGCCTTGTGGCCTTTATCAAGGCCCGAGTGTTCGACAAGTATTCCCGCACTGACAGAGCCTTTCCTGAACAGTTCTTTATCTGTAGGTGTGCAGTACTTCTCTTCGTAACAGAGTGAGTAATTTTATTTAGGTTAGGAAAAGACTTTGGAAAACTGTCCTACAATACATAATGACACCAGACTTGCCACCCATCAAAACACAAGTATAGGGACAGGCAACAGAGAACTATGACCCTTGAGAGAAGGGAAACTCAAGAGGTGAGCCCCATGCTGGTCCAAGGGGCACAGTCTGGGCCATGGCACAGGAGAGCAGAACCAACAGAGCTCCAGCTGCAGAGAGCTAGAGAGGCACAGCTCACAGTCGGTGGTGATGGAGCCCCGGACCATGCAGGACAGGGCACCCGAGAGGAACAGGCTGTGAGAGGGTGAAAAGGCCGCAGGCTGAACCTCTGTGCCCCTCTAAGCCGAGTCCCCAAGACCATGATGTTAGGAGTGAGCCTTTGGCAGGGATCAGTCTGCCAAAGCAGAGCCGCAAAGAGGCCTTAGCGGAGTCCCTCCCCACTCCCACCACAGTGAAGAGATGCCATCCGTGAAGGAGGAAGCAGCCCTCTCAGACACCGTATCTCCAGGGCCTCGATCCTGGACTTCCAGCCTCCAAAACATTAAGCAGTAAATTCCACTGTTTAGAAACCACCCAGCCTATGATATATTTTTATAGCAGCCTGAATAGACTGAGAGAAGCATAATAAAAAGCAAAAGAGGAAATGGAGTGGCCAGTGCTGTGGTGTAGTGGGCTAGGCCTCAGTCTGCAGTGCTGGCATCCTATATGGGTGCTGATTCAAGTCCTGGCTGCTCCTCTTCTGATCCAACTCTCTGCTAATGGCCTAGGAAAGTGGGAGAAGATGGCCCAAGTGCTATGTGGCAGTTCCAGAAGAAGCTCCTGGCTCCTGGCTTCAGATCAGTGCACCATTGTGGCCATTTGGGGAGTGAACCAGCAGATGGAAGACCTTTCTCTGTCTCTACCTCTCTCTCTGTAACTCTACCTCTCAAATAAATAAATAAAATATAAAAGAAAAGAAGTAATGGAGTGGAAAACAGATCAACAGATATCTAAGCTTTAGATCAGAAGTGAAAAAAATATAATAATAATAAAGAAAGGCTCAGTGACTTAAAAAACAATACAAACTATCTAACGTGTAAACAGAGCTCCAAAAGGCAAGAAAAAGGTAGCGGCAGAAATGGAAGAAATGACAGAAGACTTTGCAACTAGGGAACCAAGAAAACCCCAAGAAGGATAAATATTAGGAAAATCCTAAACCAAGGCACACCATAGAGAAACTGCTAACACTAAAGAAAAACCTTCAGCGGCCACAGAGAAAAACGTTATTTATATATATATGACCACAATACAGATTACAGATGACTTCTCATCAGAAACAGTGCAAGTTAGGAGGCAATGGAAGGTCATCGTCATCAATCTGGACTTCTATAACCAGAGACAATATTCTTCAGCAGTGAACATGAGGGGCAGGCATTTAGTCCAGCAGTGAAGATGCTAGTTAGCAAGCTGGCATCCCACATCAGAGGGCAGTGCTGACGGCTCAAGTAGCTGAATTTCTGCTGCCGACATGGGAAGCCTTGATGGGGTCACCGGCTCTGGCACAGCTCCAGCCCAGTGCAGCCTTGGCTCTTTTGGCCATCTGGTGAGTGGACCAAAAGACAGGAGCTCTATCAAGCTCTCTCAGATAAATAAAAGTTTTAAATGAAGGTGAAATGAAGACACTATTAGTTCACTGCCAGTGGAGCCGCAGTATAAGAAATACTGAGGGAAGTATTTCAGGCTGAGGAGGAATGACAACAGATGGAAAACAGATCAAGAGGAAGCAATGAAGGGCCCAGGAAGTGGCGAGGTGTGGGAAAGTATGAAGACTGTTTTACTTATTTCACTTCTTTTCAAGAAAACTGTCACAAAAGTAAAATTACATCGTGGGGATATAACATATGTAGAAATAAAATATATGATACCATCACACAAAGGAAGGAGAGTCTGTGGAAGCACACCATTGTAAAGTTCTTGTAATTTATATGAACTGGAACAACTTGCTCCATGAACTAGAGAAAATCCAGTAGAGGAAATAAAACAGAAAACTAAACCACTAAGGTCATCCAAAAGACAACAGAAACTAGAAGCACAGAGACACCAAAAGCCAATGGTAGTGGCCAGCTGGGTGATGGGCACGTCCTTCCAACTTAAAAATAGAAAGTCACAGGAGATCATCTTCTACACCCAAACAACTAAAATAAGCGGGACAAGCTACATAATCATAGCTTTTAAAACCCCATCCCAGACTGAGGAAACCTAAATCAACTCCAAAGAGCAACAAGCCCATTTAAAGGGGAGGAAATCCTTGGCTGCTGTCATCCCCGACAGACTGGGAGGGCAAGGTATCTACTGGAGACAAAGGTTAAGGAGAACACAGTCTAACGCTGAGGTGCTCTGTATAAGGCAGGCAGCATCCACGGAGCCACAGGTCCAGGGAGAGGCTGAGTTAACCCCCACTACACACACACACACACACACACGCACACACACACACGCAGGATCCACGGAGCCACAGGTCCAGGGAGAGGCTGAGTTAACCCCTGGTGCCACACACACACACACACACACACACAGGATCCGCGGAGCCACAAGTCCAGGGAGAGGCTGCGTTAACCCCCGCTACACACACACACACACACACACGCAGGATCCAAGGAGCCACAAGTCCAGGGAGAGGCTGCGTTAACCCCCACTACACAGACACACACACACACACACGCAGGATCCAAGGAGCCACAAGTACAGGGACAGGCTGCGTTAACCCCCTCTACACACACACACACACAAACACAGGATCCACAGAGCCACAAGTACAGGGGAGGCTACAGTAACCCCCGCTACACACACACACACACACAGGATCCACAGAGCCACAAGTCCAGGGAGAGGCTGCGTTAACCCCCGCTACACACACACACACACACACACACGCAGGATCCAAGGAGCCACAAGTCCAGGGAGAGGCTGCGTTAACCCCCACTACACAGACACACACACACAGGATCCAAGGAGCCACAAGTACAGGGACAGGCTGCGTTAACCCCCTCTACACACACACACACACAAACACAGGATCCACAGAGCCACAAGTACAGGGGAGGCTACAGTAACCCCCACTACACACACACACACACACACACACACAGGATCCACGGAGCCACAAGTACAGGGGAGGCTACAGTAACCCCCGCTACACACACACACACACACACACACACATACAGGATCCACAGAGCCACAAGTACAGGGGGAGGCTACAGTACCCCTGCTACACACACACACACACACAAAATGAGGACAAGAAAAGAGAACTGAGACAATCTCTCTGACATAATCACGGCTTTCAGTTACAGAAGTCTAGGGAACTGTGGGCGCACAGGAAAGCCGAGAGAAATCTTCAGAGTGTGGGGCAGCCACAGAAACCTAAACAGGCCAAGGGTCCAGCAGCAAGGCTGGAAGAGCCCTCGGGCACAGAAAGCCAGGGCCAGAACAGGAGAGCAGAGTTCTTCAGCAGCACAGAAACCTGGCAGCAGGCCTGTGAAGCCAGGAGGTAACTCCTAGCAGAGGCGAGACTGGAGCAGCCCATACGTAATGAGAAGTTATGCAACACCATTAGTCAGAAGGGAAATACAAATTCAATTAAATGCAAAACAAAACAACCTCAGATACCATTTTACGCCTATGAGGATTGATTAAAAAATAAAAAAAAGTAGGGGCCAGCGTTGTGGCATAGTGGGTTAAGCTGCCCCTGAATTGCTGGCATCCCATATGGGTGCCGGTTCAAGTCCTGGCTGCTCTACTTCAGATCCAGCTCCCTGCTAATGTGCCTGAGAAAAGCAGCGGGAGATGGCCCAACCACTTGGGCACCTGCCACATACATGGGAGACCTGGAAGAAGCTCCTGGCTCCTGACTTCAGCCAGCCTAGCCTTGGCTACTGTGGCCATTTAGGGAGTGAACCAGCATATGGAAGACCTCTTTCTCCCATGGTGTCTCTCCTCTCTCTGTAATGCTGCCTTTCAAATAAATAAATCAGTTAAAAATAAACAGCAAACCAAACAAAACCAGAAAACACCAAATGTTGGCAGGAAGGTTCAGTAAGTGTACCTCTCATATGTTGCTAAGTATAAAACAGTACCACTGTGAATACTGCTGGGCAAGTTCCTGTAAGACTAAAACTAGACACCCAAAAGAAGTAACATTTTTTACTCTGGAGTATTTACTACCTCCAATGAAAACATCTGCCCACAAAAATCCTTACACAAGAATGTATATTATTCACAATGATACAAAGCTAGAAGAAATCCATCTATCAATCAAGAGAAAGATAGGCATACAAATTATAAAATGTATGATGGAATACTACTCTGCAATTAAGACGACAGAACAACCGCTAGTTACAACAGCACAGATGATCCTCAGAACCATTATTTTCAGTGAGAGACGCCAGACACAGAAAACACACCACATGGTTTTATTTATATCAAGTTCAATGCCCGGCCAAATGAACCCCGGCAATAGAAATGACGAGGGTGTCCAGGGTCTTTGCATCTCTGCACACCAATGTGCTCTGCACCTCTGCCAATATGACTGGCACTCAAGGGCGCAGGGGAGGGGGCATCTAAGAGAGCATTCTAAATACATAAGAACACACAAAAAAACACACGACAAACACAATGAACCACGTCATAGAGACATACGAACTTGATGCTGTCACTAACCCGGGACTCCTAACTATCAAAGATGCACAGTTACTACTACAGAGTTCAACCTAAAACTAGTCCCACACCTCAGACGAGCCATCAAGACGAGGCTCAGAGACAAGCATGCTGCAGGCTGCTCTTCTGCTTGCAGTTCTCGGCAGTGGAGCAGCTGGCCGAGCACACGCTGGTGTATCCGAGGACAGAACCGAGACTGGGCTGTTAACGGAAGTCTGGGGAATCTTCATCTCTCCTAGTCCACACTGCACACGGCGCGGTGCTTGTGAGAAGCAGGAACTGGTTTCTCCCTGCCTTCCTTGCCCAAGTCTCTCCTTCTTCCCTTCCCTCCCTACCCACAGTCTCTTCCACAATTCCCAGGAAAAGGTCCTGTTGGGTGGGGCACCTACACTTGGACCAATCAAAGGGGGAGACACAATCGCAGGTGATGGAGAAGCAGCAGTGTCCTGCAACCCAACAGAACAGGAGAAAGGAAGACCCCTCACGACTGGGTATTGGCAGACAACACGGTAGGTACCAATCGTGTGAGTCGGGGATCTGCTTGAGAAACTGATGAGAACACTGGCCCGCTCCCCAGTGACAGGAACATCTCACAAACACCACCCGTCCAAGTACTCCCAGGGGCTTCACGAAAGCTCTGTAAGCCGTCCAAGGTCCTAACTAAGAAACTCCCTACGCTTATCTAGATTGTTCCAATGTCACAAGCATTGTTCTAAAATTTTTCAAACTTTAAAAACTGTATGTGCAATTATATTCCAAGGTTTCAGGACCCCAACAAGCAAATATGGTAGCGCACTGAGCCTGTGCGGGAATGCAGCAGCAAGCCGCGGGCAGAGCAGGCAGCAGGACTGTGCAGCGGGCTACCAGTGACTGGCGTCTGTGGTCATCACGTGAGTAAAGCTGACAGACTCTGCTTTTCTTTCTACAGTTAGAATACATTTCCAAACACAAACATTCGGGGGACGTATCCCTAGTACCTCATCCATTAAAATCATAATATCTGAAATTAGGGTAAGTCAAACAATTAGTGAAGCCCAGTCCACTGCTACTCATGGTAACCTAGGAAGAAAAAAAGTACACATTGCTCAATCAAAAGTTCCTACCAAATTATGAGTACATAGCTATTACTCTGAAATTATCCTATTTAAAACACGCAAAAACAAACACAAGGACGAGAAGTAAAGCTAGGAAAATAAAACAGGAAATATTTGTCTCAAATCTCACGTAACAAGAGAGAAAAATCAAAAATCACACAAAAGCAGTCAGGAAACACAGCCCTCTGCTGGTGACCGGGGTGGCCGGGTGCTGGAAGCACATCCTTAACCTCTGAGGACACCGCGGAAGGAAATGAGCGCATTCTGCCCCAGAACGTTCTGCTACCACAGGAAAAGACAAAGCAGCACAACCCCACACAACCTGGATTCTTCTACATTCTTTCAGTGCACAAGGAAAAAACGCTTACAAACACAGCACCACCTCCACATACTTTGATTTTATCTCATGCATTAAGTTTCACACATGAAATTTTATAAAAGTTTTAAGTACTAGATTTACTGACACTTTTTTCCTAGGCAATCTACAAGAAAGAATATAGTTTTCTTGGTATCTAAATATATAAAAACTAGACGAAACTTAGAATGATGAAATAATTTTTGGCATGGTATGGATATCATTTTTATGAACAATGTTTAACCCAAATATTAAGGCAGGTACATAAAGTCTAATTTTTATTTAGAAATTTCTTCACTTGAGAAACTTTGGAGAAAGTATTTTGAAATCACAACTGTCACCGACTTTCCCACCTATGGATGTAGCACACACGGTTTCTAATCATCTCCTGGGGCACGCAGTAATCTGTAATTTGGTTTGAATCACCATTCCACCTGGATACACTAAAGGCTAGCTGGCAGTTCCAGAAAGAGTCCCTACGTAGAAATAACCCCAGCCAGATGCGCCTGGGCCTTTCTCTGCTCATTCTTGAAGCGCAGTAACTTGCATGTAAGAATTTAAGTCTATAAGAATATATAAGAATTTAAGTATTCTTTAATGTCTAAACACACCAGATTTTTTTTTTTTTTTTTTGACATGGGAAGTGATACATGGCAGTGGAATCTCCAAATGTGTGGAATCATCAAGGGCGGTCTCTGGATGCCCCTCCCAAGGTCACAGGGTTCAAGGCGGCTCTCAAGAGAAAGCAGGCGTCTGGTACTGCCTACAGGTGTCTCAAAACTCAGTCACACACTCAGCAGGCAGGACTCAAATTGTACTACTGAATCAAAGTGAAGGTACCTTATGAAATACCTCACAGAGAACGAGAGAAAACACCACGCAAAGTTCACCCGAGTCCTCTTGCGGGAAACTCAGAGCTGAAGTAGCTTTCTGTACAAGTATTTTGTCAGGACAGGGGTTCAAGCGGCACTGATTACAACACACAGCTGTCACAGCTTCAGGACTCTCACACATAAATGAGACCTTCTGTGTCTACATCACCCGCCTTCCTCAGTTTCATCTTCAAACGGACAAATACTTAGAAATATATTCAGAGACTACCGTCCAGATATACAGTGCGAAATGTGAAGAGCAGAGATTGTAACAGACAAGAAGCTGCCGTGTGCTCTGGGCTCTGATTACCTGGAGGCAGGAACTGCAGCTGGTTGTTAGCCAGCCGAAGGTGTCGTAAAGCTCTCAGCCGACCGATTTCTGGGCAAACGATTTCTAAGGCATTGTCACTGAGATCCAGACACTGGAGCTTTACAAGAGACCCGATGGCTGCGGGGAGAACAGAGGATGAAAGGCAAAATGGATGTGACCCAAGTGTCACAATATGTACTGCAAGTACTTCAAGTCAGAATACTTAGCACATCATATTGGTATCTTAGTTGCTCATAAAATGTCAAAACGTAGGCCATAGGAATGATAAACAGGGAATGATAAATACTCTACCTCAAGAAAAAATATAACTCTTTAACGAAAAGAACAAACTGATAAAAATGTTAAAACAATGTAAAGAATCTCTAGAATAAATAGTTCAACAATCAATACCCAAGGTCTTTTTATGTAACCAAATTCTTGACTGGATTCACTAAATCTGAACTTATTTTATATTTCTCTAGTAATAACTTATCTAATAATCATTGTCCTAACCATTGAAACTATTTTAAATTTAATTATTTAGTCATAATTCTTAAGTGGACTTCAGTGGGGGGCAGGTAGGGAGCTTTGAAGCTAATAAATTAAAGGTGCTTTATAGTCAACATTACACACCAACCAATATGGGCTTAAAGACACAATCTGTCCTTCAAGCTGTACTGTCTCATAGCGAAAACGTGCACATGTACTTACCTTCCGGAACCACAACTATGTTATTGGAGTGAAGGTACCTAGAAGGGGATGGGGACGGGGGAAAAAGAAACCCAGCTGTTGTCATTCAGTACTTGTGCTAGGTCATCAACTTGTAACATGTTCATTCAGAAATGTATCAAATATAAACCAATCAAAACATTCCCACACTCCGCTCTGGTGCATTAATGTAAAACACGTGAATGTCACAGCTAACTAATACTTTGAGAATAATATCTGAATGCTAGAGTTGCAAATATTAAATCCACTTGTTGATTTAGTTGCTATTTAAAGCATGCATAAGTAGATAAATTATGAGGGTTTTTTTTTCAACTCCTCAAAACAAATTACTGGTTTCTTTAGGTCATTTTAAACTACTCAGCTTTTTAGAGATAAGCCTAATATGCAAAGAGAATAAACACCTGTTATGTAAAGAAAACTGAGACTTTTAGTTTCTACAGGATAACATCACAAGGTCTTTCTAGCTGGCTGAGAACTAAGAATGGAGAGATTAAACACGGTATTTACAGTATATGTAGAAATACTCAACTGTCAAGGCACAGAATTTATTTCACAGGGAGAAGAATTCAGTAAACAAGAAATCAAATTCTTCTCTTAAAAAAAAATTGCTGAGCCAGGATGACAAGTCCAGGCAAGTTTAAGTCAACAACACGTTTCCCACTGAAGTACCTTTACCGCCCTCTGGTGGACACTTTATGCAATCACCAGTTAGCAAATGGAGCAAAGTAGGTGGCGGCTGAAGATAATAACACAGTCGTGGTTTAAGATAAATCTGTCACTGACTTTGAGAAAAGAGAACTGGGCTTCAGTAAATTTTACTTTCAAATTTAGCATTTTATTATTCATATCCATTTTGTACTTCAAAACAAAATCATTATAAAGTACTTTTAAGTAGAATTTAGAAATTTTCTGTATTTTTAAAGCCTAATGCTGAAAGTTAAAATGTCAATGAACATAGAATTAAGACAGAAAGTTAACAATTTTGTGGCAACTATTCACTTATGGATTAAGCCGACATCACAGAAGGGATCAACCTGCTGGGTATAGCACAGTGTAACAAAGCACACCATTCCAAGATGCCTTTCATTGTTTTCTGTATATGAAATGATTCCACATTTTAAAATCAGTATGCTTTAAACATTAATGTTAGGAAAAAACCCAATTGTTTTATCAGATAACACTGAGAATTCTTTGTGCCCAGAAACTGTAAATATGCACGCATACACATAAAAAATAGACACTTGCATCCGTTACACAAGAGCCAGAGTGCCTACATTTCAAAAAAGAGAATTCATTTAAAAGTTTCTTCAACAAAATACTTGCTTCTCACCTCAACTTCTGTCTGTAGAATGGATCTCAAAATGTTCAAACCAAAATATGCTCTCAAGTATCACTATCAAAATTGAAACCTTAAAAGTACATTTTACCCATTAAATTTATCTACATTATAATGAAGATGCTGTATAAAGGAATGCAGAGTGTTCCCAAGCCTGACTATACAACTGTGCAACAGTACAAAAAGTGGGTGTTCGGCATAGCGGCTAAGACGCCAGTTAGGATCCCGTGTCCCGTATCAGAGTTCCTGGGTTTAAGACATGGCTCCACTCAAGAGTCCAGCCTCTTGCTAACGCACACCCTGGAAGACAGCAGGTGATGACTCAAGCAGCTGGGTCTCTGCCCCCCACATGGGAGACCAGACAGAGTGCGTGGCTCCTGGCTTTGGCCTGGCCCAGCTTCAGCTGTTGTGGGCATTTGGGGAGTGAACCAATTTGGGAGTTTTTGCCTGTGTCTGTCATCCTCTCCCTCCCTTTCAAATAAATAAAATTACTTCTTAAAAAATTAATGGAAAATTAACATTATCCTTTTTAAAAAAGATTTACTTATTTATTTAAAAGGCAAAGCAACAGAGAGACAGACAGACAGACAGACAGAGATCTTCCATCCACTGGTTTACTGCCCAAATGCTTGCAACAGCCAGGGCTGGGGCAGGCTGAAGCCAGGAGCCAGGAGCTCCATCCAGGTCTCTCACGCGGATGGCAAGGACACAAGTCCTCGGGTCACCTTCCAGAGCCCTTGCCAGTCGCACTAGCAGGAAGCTGATTGGGCAAGAAGGGAGCAGGGACTCGAACCGGCACTATGGCGTGGGATGCAGGCTTCCCAAAAAGCAGCTAACCCATCGCGCCATGACATCCACCCCTCGCATCATCCTTTAATGCAGTGTCTCCATGAGTTTTTAGAAGCCCTTTATACACTGGGATCACCAGGGGTCTTCAAGATATTGGTGCCCAAGACCATCCTGTATCAAGTGAAACAGTCTCAACCCCTTAGGTAACTGTCGCGTGTACAACCCTGTGAGAATCAGCACTGCCGGGGACCACAGAGCAGACTCCGGGGCCAGACCTACAAAGGACAACGTAGGAGTCTCCTTAGGAACTGTGCAAGCCAGAAGACAGTGAGCACCCTGACAGGGCTGAAATTTAAAAAGACAACAACTGATGACTAAGCATTCTAGTGTGGGGGGGATTAAAATAGAGGTGATGAACACACAACTGAAAAAACCATCAGACTTTTAGGAAGGGAAAAACAAGAGAGAGGAGAGGGGAGGGGAGGGGAGGGGAGGGGAGGAGGGGAGAAGAAAGAAGAGGGAAGGGGAGGGGAGAGGGAAGGGGAGAGGAGGGGAGAGGAGGGGAGAGGAGAGGAGAAAGGAGAGGAGAGGAGGGGAGGAGGGGAGGAAAAAGGAGAGGGAAGGGGAGGGAAGAGGGAAGGGGAGGGGAGAGGAGAGGGGAGGAGAGGTGGGGAGGGGAGGGGGAGGGGAGAGGGAAGAGGAGGGAAGAGGGAAGGGGAGGGGAGAGGGAAGGTGAGGGGAGAGGGAAGGGGAGGGGAGAGCAGAGGGGAGGAGAGGAGGGGAGGGGAGGGGAGAGCAGAGGGGAGGAGAGGGGACAGGGGAGAGGGAATGGGAGAAAAGAGGAGGGGAGGGGAGAGGGGAGGGGAGGGAATGGGAGAAGAGAGGAGGGGAGGGGAGAGGAGAGGGGAGGGGAGGGGAGGGAATGGGGAGAGGAGAGGGGAGGAGAGGGGACAGGGGAGAGGGGAGGGGAGGAAAGGGGAGGGGAGGGGAGGGGACAGGAGAGGAGAGGAGGGGAGAGGGGAGCGGAGGAGAGGGGAGGGGAGGAGAGGGGAGGGGAGGGGAGGGGACAGGAGAGGAGAGGAGGGGAGGGGACAGGAGAGGAGAGAGGAGAGGGGAGGGGAGAAGGGAGAGGGGAGAGGGGAGAAGGGAGAGGGGAGAGGGGAGAGGGGAGAGGAGAGGAGAGAAAAGGACCCTTTGGGTCCCAGGGCTAGACAGAGTCTTAGATTTGACCTCAAATTCATGACACTTAAAGACAAAAACTGATGAACGGGGCCTCCAGAAAATGTACAACTTGTGTTCTGCAAACGCTTATGCTGGAGATGGAGACAAGCCACTTGTCACTGGTCACAATGGAATACAAAGGACTTGGCCCTAGAATATGGAAAGAATTCTTAGAACTCAGGACCAAAAACATACTAACAGTGCAACAGACACAGACAGGTCTTGGACCAAAGGAGAGATACTGGTGACAAAGTAAAGATGACAGGTATCGTCAGAGAGACACAGCGTGACCATACCACACAGCCACCCGGGCAACCAAAATGAAAAGCAGGGACAACACCACGTGCTGATGAGACATGCAGACACTTGGCCATCAAACACTGTCAGAGGAAATGTAAAACTTTTTATTTTTTTATTTTTATTTTTTATTTTTGACAGGCAGAGTGGACAGTGAGAGAGAGAGAGAGAGAGAGAGAGAGAGAAAGGTCTTCCTTTTGCCATTGGTTCACCCTCCAATGGCTGCCGCGGCCGGTGCACCGCGCTGATCCGATGGCAGGAGCCAGGTACTTATCCTGGTCTCCCATGGGGTGCAGGGCCCAAGCACTTGGGTCATTCTCCACTGCACTCCCTGGCCACAGCAGAGAGCTGGCCTGGAACAGGGGCAACCGGGACAGAATCTGGTGCCCTGACCGGAACTAAAACCCGGTGTGCCGGTGCCGCAAGGCGGAGGATTAGCCTAGTGAGCCGTGGCGCCGGCCTGGAAATGTAAAATTTTATGGATAATGTGAAAAATTATTTGCAGCTCCTTATAGAACTTACAATTCTGATCCAATGTGGTAGAGTAAGGCCCTCCATGAAATCACAAGGTTCTGGAAAAATGTTTAGCACCTGCATAGACAGAACTCTGGGATGAACCTCAGGGCCGCAGAGATCGGGCAGGGATGAGCAAGGGGAAATGGCAGAATGCGGCTACGACGGCAGCTGCGCTAGGCCTGATCCCACTCCCAGCCCTGCAGAGCCTGGATGACCAAGGCCGGTCATCTCAGAGAGATGGGAGAGGAAGTAGGAGCGCCTGTAGAGCCGCATCCCCAGGGAGCCCCTGTGCCGGGCCATCTCCCCGGGAGACTGGGACGGCCCCACACCGTGGAAATGCTACACCCATAGCCGCGACACAGTGTTGTCTAGAGCACAAGGACAAAAGCCTATACATGGTCAGCACGGACAGTTTTTTTCTCATGTCATCCTAAGGATGTCCCCTACCTGTATTCTGACAGTGACTCCAGACATCTGCAGTGATCAAAGTGACACCCAGCCACAGTGATAAACTCCATACACCCCACAGACACACATGCACACACACACAGGAGATCACAGAGACCTACGGTGATCAGAGTGGCACCAGCTACAGTGATAAATTATATATAACCACACGCACGCACGCACACACACACACACACACACACACGAGGTCATGGAGATGTACCCTGATCAAAGTGATACCAGCTACAGTGATAAACTCCATATAACCACACACATACACACACACACACACACACACGAGGTCATGGGGATGTACCCTGATCAGTGACACCAGCTACAGTGATAAACTCCATATAACCACACACACACACACACACACACACACACACGAGGTCATGGAGATGTACCCTGATCAAAGTGACACCAGCTACAGTGATAAACTCCATATAACCACACACAATAGGGAGTTCGTGGAAGTCCAATGAAACTCAAGATCAGTGGATGGCGCCAATGTCAGTGTCCTGGCAGTGACCTTATCCTATCTGATACACGAAATTAATACTGGGGAAAACTGGAAGAAGGGTACACAGGATGTTTCTGTATTATTTCTTACAACTACATGTGCATCCAGCAATCTCTCTTTTTTTTTTTTTTAAAGATTTATTTATTTGAAAGGCAGAGTTGACAGAGAAAGCTGGAGAGACAAACCCAGAGAGCTATCTTCCACTCACTGGTTCACTCTCAGCCTCGGCCAGACTGAAGCCAAGGGCCAGGAACTCCATCCGGGTCTCCCACATGGGCAGCAGAAGCCCAAGTACGTGGCCGTAACTCACTACCTTCCCGGGTACACTAGCAGGGAGCTGGACCGGAAGTGAAGGAGCCGGGACTTGAACCGGTACACCACTGTGGGATGCATGTGTCCCAAGCGGCAGCTTAACCCACGTGCCGCGCCTACCCCTCTGCCAATATCTCACAGTAAGAAGTTGAGTTTTACAGCGACAGAGGTCTTCCATCCACTGGTTCACTCCCCAGTTGGCCGCTATGGCCGGAGCTGCGCCGATCCGAAACCAGGAGCCAGGAGCCTCCTCCAGGTCTCCCACGTGGGTGCAGGGGCCCAAGGACTTGGGCCACCCTCTACTGCTTTCCCAGGTCATAGCAGAGAGCTGGATTGAAAGCAGAGCAGCTGGGACTAGAACTGGCGCCCAATATGGGATGCCGGCACTTCAGGCCAGGGCGTTAACCTGCTGCGCCACAGCGCTGGCCCCTGAAAGTTAAGTTTTAAAATGAGAGAAACAAAAACTTTTTGAAGCAAATCAAATGAGAGAATATAGGAATTAAATGTAGGGGATGTTTCAATTTCCTTAAATTAACCTTTTAAATTAAAAATGATAGCACTGTACTGTGTCAGTTCTCGGTTCACTGTCTCTGCTCCAGCCTCTTCGCTGTCCTCGCCCTGGGCTGGCCTAACACTGGGCTTCGACGAGAGAAGCAGGTAGGTGCCTCTCTTCTGGTCTCCGTCTGTCTTCAATTTCCACTCAGCACAGGAGCCAACGCCCAGTGGCGCTCACCTCAGCAGGTCTCGGGGAGGACCCCAAGCCACATCCCCAAACCCCCAACTCCCCGCCCAGGATCCCTTGGTCCCCGGCACCTCTGGCTGGGCCGTGGGCCACACTGCCCGACACAGCACTTCTGCAGAAGCTGGGGTGAGGACTGAACTGAGTCCTGCCCATAGCCTCGCACTGAGCTGCTTCGGCTGGGCCTTCGGACAAGACTTCAGTCCCGGCCCACAGCCTGTGAGAGACCTTGGGGCAAAGCACCAGCTAAGCCATGCTCAGAAAATAAAAGATAACAGATGCTTGGTCGTTTTGGCAACTGAATTTTTGGACAATTTGTTAAGCAGCAAGACACCTAATAGAGATGTACATGAGCTCAATGCACTGGGCTACACAGAGCTTAACTGTGGAACCAGCACCTTCCCCTAAAGTAAAAGGGCCGGCAAGATGTTCACCACGTCCCGGACACTTCCACGCCCTCTGGATGCCCCAGCCAGTGCACTTGGATGAGACAAAATAATCCAAGGCAGAAGAGTTGGAAAAGTAACAATCTACACTTTAGACATGAGGATAGATTTGGAAATCTTGCAGAATCTATGATAAAAGCTAACTGAAACAACAAGACACTTCAGCAAGACAGAGGATATAAAGTTAACATGTTAGAAATCGAGTGTCCACATGTATAAAACGTAACTCATTACAAGATATAAGAGATGAGAAAATTCATTGAAAACAGCAAAAAGGAAAGAATACATATTTAAGGTTAGATTTAGAAATTGAGAATTTCCAAGCCTATATGAAAAGGACTATCAAGCATCCTAAGTACACAGAAGTAAAGAAAACAATGCAGACGCCCTTGCTCTTCACAGTTCAGATGAAGGAGTGAGAGGCAGAGACAGAGCTATAATGTATGTAACCGAGAATGAAGGAGTGAGAGGTAGAGACAGAGCTACAAAATATGTAACCAAGAATGAAGGAGTGAGAGGTAGAGACAGAGCTACAATGTATGTAACCAACTCTCAGAACCTTCAGAAACAAATGCGTATAGGGCAGACTAAGAGCAAGAGCCTGGTCAATCGCACGGAGTAACCCACCACCCAAAAAGCCTAAATGGAATCTCATCAAGAGGAAACAAGCAAATCAGACATCTGTTTTAAAAAGGCTGTTAAAAACTGGAGTGACTGACACGTGAACTATGGGTTAGATGAGACTGAATCAATAGCCTAGATGTGATGCTGCTATTGCACGTACAATTCACTTTCCAATGAGCCAACACAAAAGGGGCGGGAGAGGCAGCAGAGGCAAACGTGGTAATATGTTAAATTTGGCTCAGTTCAGGTAAAGGATATACGGTGCTCATGGTACTAGGTTTTCAACTTTTCTGTTAGCTTGAAGATTTTCAAAACAAAAGGACGGTGCACAAGGAAATGACTGAGACCCTGAGCAGGAGGATGGAAGTGTGGGGTTACCTCTCCTTCCTGTACATCCCAAGAATCATACCAACAGAGAGACCGGGAAACAGCAAGGCAAAACCTCCCGCAACAAAATCAGGAGGCAGGGGGCCTGGCGCCGCAGCGCAGTGGGTTGATTCTCTGCCTGTGGCACCAGCATCCCATATGGGCGCCGGTTCTAGTCCCGGCTGCTCCTCTTCTAATCCAGCTCTCTGCTATGGCCTGGGAAAGCAGTAGAAGATGGCCCACATGCTTAGGCCCCTGCATCCGCATGGGAGGCCGGGAAGAAGCTCCTGGCTCCTGGCTTTGGATAGGCACAGCTCTGGCCATCGTGGCCATTTGGGAAGTGAACCAACAGATGGAAGATCTTTCTCTCTGTCTCTCCCTCTGTCTGTAACTCTACCTCTCAAATAAATAAAATCTTTTTTTTAAGATTATTTATTTGAAAGGCGGACATACAGAGAAAGAAGTAGGAAGAGAGATCAGTCTTTTTTTTTTTTTTTTTTTGACAGGCAGAGTGGACAGTGAGAGAGAGAGACAGAGAGAAAGGTCTTCCTTTGCCGCTGGTTCACCCTCCAATGGCCACCGCGGCTGGCGCGCTGTGGCCGGTGCACCGCGCTGATCCGATGGCAGGAACCAGGTGCTTCTCCTGGTCTCCCATGGGGTGCAGGACCCAAGCACTTGGGCCATCCTCCACTGCACTCCCTGGCCACAGCAGAGAGCTGGCCTGGAAGAGGGGCAACCAGGACAGAATCTGGCACCCCAACCGGGACTAGAACCCGAGTGCCGGCGCCGCAAGGCGGAGGATTAGCCTAGGGAGCCGCGGCGCCGGCCCAAATAAATAAAATCTTAAAAAAAAAAATATCAGGAGGCAGGGCTAGATGTTGTACCACCACCAGCTAACATGCTGCCTGGGATACCTGCATCCCATAATAGAAGTGTCTGGCATCAAGTTCTGCCTCCATTTCCCATCCAGCTTCCTGCTAACACACTTGGGAGGCAGGTGATGGCAGAAGTACTTGGGGTTTTGCCATGCACGTAGGAGACTCAATTGGAATTCCTGGCTCCTGACTTTGTCTTGACCCATCAAGGGCTGTTGTGGCCATTTGGGGAGTGAGCCAGCAGATGAAAGATATCTCTCTGAATCTGTCACTCTGCCTTTCAAATAAATAAATTAAATTAAAAAAAATTTTAAAAAAAATCAGGAGGCAGATAGAAGGGAAAAAGTAAGATATTTACATTTATCTTCCCTAGTGGTCAGTTAACAGGAGATAAAAGTTAATGGACTGGGGCTGGCACTGTTGCCTCACAGGTTAAGCTGTTTTCTGCAAAGCAGGCATCCCATATGGGCATCGGCTCAAGTTCTGGCTGTTCCACTTCCAATCCAACTCTCCGATAACAAGCGGGAAAGCAGCAGAATACAGCCCATATCCTGGGTCCCTGCCACCCAGCTGGGAGACCCAGATGGAGCTCCTGGCTCCTGGCTTCGGCCTGGCCTAGACCTGACATTGTGGCCATTTGGGGAGTGAACCAGCAGATGGAAAATCTTTCTGTCTCCTCCCACCCCCCTCTCTCTAACCCTGCCTTTCAAATCAATCAATCTTTTAAAGAAAAGTTGATGAACCAAAACACAAAGGTGTGGAGTCAGCACTGGGCCTGGCGGTCAAGTCGCCGGCATTCCACGTTAGAGCACCTGGGCCCATGCCTGCCCTGGCTCTCCATTCAGCTTTGAGCTTATGCAGACCTTGGGAGGCAACAGATAGCGCGAATGGTTGGGTTCCTGCCACCCTGAGACCTGGACTGAGTTCCTGGCGCTCAGCTTTGGGCCCAGTCCAGCCTCGGTCCTTGTGGGTGTTTGGGGAATCAATCAGATGAGACGTCTCTTTCTAACTCTCTCTCTAACCAAGCTTTTCTAAAATTTAAAATCAAAGGTGTAAACATAACTTAGCATCATGGACGTAATCTTCAAAAGAACCAAATCGAACGGTGTGGAGGATGAAAAAAACCGTTCACTGTCGGCATCAAGCACCACGCGCAGTCGTAGTAGTAACAGTAACAGAGTTCCCCAAAGCACGGCCTTCCGGAATTCTGCCGCAAAGCTGCAGCTCCCCAGAGATGCACCTTTCACCCTCACTGCCCCGGGTGAGACACAGAAAATCCCAATCCACATGGTAAAATTCTGTAAGTCCACTAATTGAGCACTAAGACTGCACTACTAAAAGTCACAAATCAATACATGAAAATGACACATCCTAACAGTTCAAATTACTTAGTTTCATTTTTGTTTTTTTTTTTTTTTAAAATGTGAATAAACAGACTCACAGTTCCACAAGGTTTGGAAGCTTCTGAGCAAGGTTTTCTGGCTGAAAATTAAAAACTCAGAATTAAATTTTATTTTTGAAAAATGTATAAACATTTCTAATTTGCTTAAGCACAAAGTATTACCTTCTGGTGGGGCACACGACTTGAGAAATAATAAACCAGCCTGCCTGCAGGTTATGCTTACACAGACCATACTATAACTTACACATTTAAACATTCAAAATCAATGTCCCTTAGAGAACCCAGAAACCTCTTCCATGGAAGAAATAAAAATGTCTTAACAGACGCAGACAGAGAGGAGAGCGCTATGTGAGGACGGAGCCAGACAGGGGCAAGGGGGTGGGGGGGTGGAGGTGGGGGGGTGGGGGGTGGAGGTGGGGGAGGGGTGAGCAGCGTCTCCTCCCAGCTCCAAGAAGGAGGCAGCAAAGCCACATCTGAGTTTCCATGGGCAGGGGGCGCTACTTCCTGGCAGCCTTAAGACACCAAGGCCCCACCCACCCCAACTCCCAAAGAGAAAGTCAGGGAAATTCGCAGCCCAGCTCCAGTGGGAATAAACAGAGGAAGCTGAGCTCACGCAGGACAAGGGTGTGTCTGCCTGCTCACGGTCCTGAGGGCACAGCAGAGGCAAGGAGGGGCAGGGACAGGAAACCAGCCACCGAGAAGGGGGAGCGAACAGGAATCTGGGTCCCTCGTCCAAAATCCAAAATCGGAGTCCTGAGAGACTGGCCCGCCCAGGGTGAGGGAACGCCCCTCTGTGCTGCAGGCTCTGGGTGAGGAAGCCTCCAGTAAACATCCCGGGCAGCCGGTGTGCACAAGGAGCTTCCCTTGCACTGAGGAACTGCGCTACCTTTTCTAAGACTTACGTCATCTATTGGAAAGGCAGAATTGCAGAGCAAGGGAGAGACAGAGACAGAGATTTTCAATCTGCTGGCTCACCCCTCAAATGGCTGCAACAGCCGGGGCTGGGCCAGGCTGAAACCAGGAGTCAGGAACTTCATCTGAGTCTCTCACATGGGTGCAGGACCCCAAATACTTGGACCATCTTCCACTGCATTCCCAGGGGCATTAGCAGGGAGCTGGATTAGAAGTGGAACAGCCAGGACTCACTGGCGCTCACACGGGATGCAGGCTGCAGCCTGACCTCCTGTGCCACAACACTGGCACCTACAATATCTTTTCATCCCACTTTTCCATGCAAGTTTTGAAGTCCCTTTGTATATAAAATCAATCCGTCAATCTCTCTCTCTCTCTCTCTCTCTCTCTCTCTCTCTCACACACACACACACACACACACACAGAGTTCAAGTTTACGAGTACACAAAGGAATGAGTGGCTAAGAGTGAAGGTGCACTCTGAGGAGCTGTGGTTCTTGTCAGCCACATTCACGCACAACATACAATGAGCTAGACACCAACAACGAAGGACTGCGAATGCCTTTTGAGAAGACACGTGGTCTGACTCAGTTTGGAAGGCCATCGTAAATTCTAAGAATTGACGTGGGGTGGAGGGAGCTGGCTCTGCCTGCTCTCCAGGCCCAGCAGGCATCCTAGGAAAAAGCAAAGAGCACGAGGTGTGTTTAGGGAGTCGCAGGGATGATCAATTTGGCTGCAGCTCTAACTGCACTGCTGAGGAGGCCCCCACCTGCAGGAGACAGGCAGGTCAACAGCAAAAGCACTGAGGGTCACGGAGTTTCCGATTTGCAGTAACAAAAGTAGTTTTCAGTAATAGTGATTGTCATTAAGAAAAAGATGAGGATTCCTATTCTCTACCTACTCATGTCACTTGAACTTTCAATAATAAGCATGTATGCTTTTTTTTTTTTTTTTTTTTTGACAGGCAGAGTGGACAGTGAGAGAGAGAGACAGAGAGAAAGGTCTTCCTTTGCCGTTGGTTCACCCTCCAATGGCCGCCGCAGCCGGCACGCTTGGGCCAGCCACCACACTGATCCG
This sequence comes from Oryctolagus cuniculus, assembly GCF_051225735.1. NCBI lineage: Eukaryota > Metazoa > Chordata > Mammalia > Lagomorpha > Leporidae > Oryctolagus > Oryctolagus cuniculus. Next base: position 9,007,000 of record NC_142878.1, on the reverse strand, counting down.
ATGGCAGGAGCCAGGTGCTTCTCCTGGTCTCCCATGGGGTGCAGGGCCCAAGCACCTGGGCCATCCTCCACTGCACTCCCGGGCCACAGCAGAGAGCTGGCCTGGAAGAGGGGCAACCGGGACAGAATCTGGCGCTATAACTGCAAAAATAAGAACTAAATTTTAAGATGTGGTATGCATGGTATAAGTTGTCACGGTATAAGTTGTCACGTTATTGATCAGTCATATGATTTGAAATCTATGCACACAATGAGATTAGTGACATTAGTTTGTTATGTCTGGGTCATGGGGTATGAAGAAGTACAGTGATTTTACAGAGTAACAATGAACAAATCATTAAGGGCTTATGTTTGATAAGGAGTAACTTTTTCTTTTCAATGTTTACTTACTTGTTTGAAAGGCAGAGAAACAAAGTGAATTCCCGCCCACCGGTTCCATTCCATTGATTTTATCCACTCCCCAAATGCCCACACCGGCCACCTGGGACTGGGCCAGACCAAAGCCAGGAGCCAGAAAAGCCATCCAGGTCTCCCCCATGGGTGGCAGGGACCCAAGGACTTGGGCTGTCGTCACTGCCTCCCAGGGTCTGCATTAGCAGGAAGTTGGAGTCAGGAGCCAGAGCCAAGACTCGAACTCAGGCACTTTGAGTGTCTTAACCACAAGGCCACATGCCCCCCTCCAATAAGCAGTGACTTTTTTAAAACCCTGAACACAATGGAAATCCTCTGGCTTATTTAAAACAAGGAAATGGCATTAATCTCATTTACTGAGTATTCTAACAGAACCACTTGGATTTAGTTTTACAATGCTGGAAGGTGTCGGTCTTTTTCTCAGTTGTTATCATCGCCACGGTATCAGTATAGGCAATGAGGTCCTGAAAAGCCAGCCCTTGCTCTGGTGTTGCTTGTGGATCTCCCGAATCCCCGGGACGTCCTGCGAGCACTGGTATCCCTCCCGGTGAGCAGCCTGCATGCTTCAATTTCTGGGCACACTTTGAAAGGATCCCGGGGAGCCAGAGTGATGACGGGGAGGGGTGCTTGAGGTGCACTCTTCCCATACAAGGAAAGACTTGTTCAGAAGAGAAGTACTGTCGGCACAGCCTCGGTCTCGGGTCTGGCTAACTCACAGGAGCCATCGCCCTCTCTGTGCCTCCCGGGCTCCTCTGGGTAGCGCCCTCAGCCTCCTGCAGCAGACTCTTCAGCCCTTCCCCGCTTTAACCACACACCACTAAGCACTGAGATGAGGCTTCTGCAGCCAACAGCGCACCTCGAAGGCTTCACGCACAAGTAAGCACACTGTATTTCTATCTAAAACTAAGTACAATGACGCTGAAAAAAAACTGTAGTTCATTAGGATACCACCTTTTAGAAATACAAACATAAATCACTTAGGGAGAGACGCTCCAAGAGCCTGGAGAACTAGCAGCCCTGGCGCCCAGGTCGAGGCTGACACCTGCTGGTGTCCTGTGGTATCACAGCACATCTGCAGCAACACAGCCCAGACATATACTGGGAATGCTATTTCAATGTTTTTTTAAAATTATAGAAGATTTGAATTTTTGAATTCATAAGTTATTTTCCTCTATTTAAAGGCATAGAGACAGAGATAGAGAGAGATCTTCTATTTGCTGGTTCACCTCACAAAGACCCACAATAGCCAGGGCTAGGCCAAGTCAAAGCCAGGAGCCCAGAACCTTAAAATTTAGGAACAGAGAGTAAGAGACCAGACAACTGTACATTAATGCCAAAATGTTTGTTATCCCAGGGGCAAGTGTTTGGGACAGAGCTAAAAACATCCCTGGGGATGTCTACCTTCCAGACGTACAGGGCGGGACTGAGCCCCCAGTTCCTGGCTTTGGCCTGGCCCAGCTCTGGTGTTGTGGGCATTAGGGGATAAGAGGATTGGTGTGCTCTCACTCTGCCTTTCCCATACACACAAAATGTGATTTTTAAAAAATCTGTGTTACCGTGCAGGTAGCAAGGCTCTGAAGCAGGATTATAACTGTCACACAAGCTGGTTTATCCTGGCCCATATGATTTACAAGCTGCTGAATCTTAAATGTTTTTAAATTTTAAATCCTAAAAAAAGCGATCATCTTAAAGTGATTCTCACATTTGCCGTCATTTCCTCCTTTCTTCCCGCAGTTGTGACACAGAGAAGTGTGAGCAGGTAAATAACTTGCAGGCTAATTCCCTGCACCTCCTACCAAGTCACTTAAAAACCGGTCTGAATTGAACCAGATTCTCCCTACTAAATCTCACAATTGTTTCTTTATAAATAACGCAAAAGTAAATGTGAGCAAGCACAGTTAGCATAAAATTTACCTCGAGTTTTAAGTCAACGATGCTTTACCCAGACTCCTATTCTTAAGTTTCTCATAAGTGGGAATGTTTTAAAATCATGCATCTTGGAACCAATCCTTAAATAGATGTGCAGACACCACCCCGTTTGGTGGCCTTCCCTGTTAGGTGCTACACACCACCCTCCTTTCCTGTTCCTTCCAGGCACCTGTAGCGCCATACTTCTTGAAGTCGACCATGGCGCACACATCTTGCCTGGTCAGTGAGCTTTAGTCCCAGTGGCAGTCCTGTGGAGCTTGAGTAGGAAAGACCTGGCCCCTTCCACGGTGACGGCTGGGACAAGCTTCATCCTGAGTAGGGACACTACAGTCCCCATGTACGGAGAGCAGTGTGAACAAGAGATACCCGTGCTGTTACAGGCCACCAACACCCGGCCCAGCTGCACCTGCCCCAGCCTGGCCTCAAACAACACATTTCAGAAAAGTCATGAACTAAATGCTTTGTCATCCTCACAGAGGTTGTACAAAGTAGAACCAAGGAGAATGAAGATGCACCCCATCTCATACCATATGCAAAATTTAGCTCAAAATGGATGAAAAACTTTAAGAACTAAAATTGTAACTCATAGAAGAAAACATAGGAATAAATTTCTATGACTTTGGATTTACAGACAATCCACAAAAAGCATGAGTAACAATAGTAACAATTTAAGGACATGACAAGAAAGTACAATCTACAGGGGCCAGTGCTGTGGCACAGCAGGTTAAAGCCCCGGCCTGCAGTGCTGGCATCCCATATGGGTGCCAGTTAAAGTCTTGGCTGCTCCACTTCTGATCCAGCTCTATGTTAATGCACGTGGGAAAGCAGCAGAGGGTGGCTCAAGTCCTTGCACCCCTGCACCCATGTGGGAGACCCTGAAGAAGCTCCTGGCTCCCGGCGTCAGTTTGGCCCAGCACCAGCCATTGCAGCCATTTGGGAAGTGAACCAGGGGATGGAAGACCTCTTCTCTACATCTCGCTGTACCTCTGTCTTTCAAATAAATAAATATTTAAAAAATAAAAATAAAAAAGACAATCTACAGAATGGGAGAAATTACTTACAAATCATACATCTGATACGGGCTTAGTGTGCAGGATGCAGAAAGAATTCTCACCACTCAACAACAAAAAGGAACAACTCAGTGCAAAAATAGGCAAAGGAACTCGAGAGTTCTCCAAATAAAGATACGCAAATGGCCAAGAAGCTCATGAGGAGCTGCTCAGAACTGTGAGTAAATCCAACCACAATGAGGTACCACTTCTTACCCACAGAACGTCTACGACAGAAACCAAGTGAAAGCGGAAATGACAACAAGTTAAAGAAATTTTTGTACAAAGAAAGAAGTACCTCATTCACAAGCTACCATGACACTCTCAGGAAGTTTCCTGGTGGATCAGTAATTTCAGGTCATCGCTCTGAGCCAGCTCACAGCACGAGTTAAACGCCGTGTGTTTGCAGGAGAACAGCTGTTAGACCTCTTTCCTTCCCTGGTGGTCTCTCACTTTTCCTCGTGTTGTAAAGTAGTATGGGTCATGCGGCAAGAAGAAGTACTGATCTGAGGTATGAAGCAGTGTGGATCACATGGTAACGGCAGGACGTATGTAACAGCGCAGTGGGGATCACACATGGCGGAAGCCACACTTATTTACAGAGGAATCAGAAACCTGAGCTGGCCGATGGGCTCAGAGAGAGAAACTGGCACAATCTTTTTTTCCATGGGTGCATACAAGCCGGTCAGTCTTAGCTCCCCAGCACCCCTCACCATCTACCCCTTCGCCTCTTGGCTCACTTCCCCTACATGACCAATTTTCCTTTCTTTTCTTACTCTGCCATGGTGGAAACATTCCCAATCTGTGTCATCCAAGATGGCAGCCACTCACCGCGCGTGGCCAGGAGGCACTCGCAATGTGGTTTGTGACTCAGGGACTGAATTTCAGTATCATGTCACTTCGGTTTAAAAATCATCAGCACAGGGGCCAGCTCTGGGGCACAGCGGGTTAAAGCCCTGGCATCCCGTATGGATGCCAGTTCAAGTCCAGGCTCCTCCTCTTCCCATCCAGCTCTCTGCTATGGCCTGGGATACCAGTAGAAGATGCCCAAAGTCCTCCTTGAGCCCCTGTATCCACGTGCGAGACCCGGAAGAAGCTCCTGGCTCCTGGCTCTTGATCAACACAGCTCTGGCCCTTGCAGCCACCTGGGGAGTGAATTAGCGGATGGAAGACCTCTCTGTCTCTACCTCTCTCTGTAACTCTTTCAAATAAATAAAATAAATTTTGAAAAAAAAAAAAAAAAGTCATCAGCACATGTGGCTGGCAGCATTCACACCAGAGTCAGGATTTACTAGCAAATTTTCACTTAAACTCAGCTAACTTTAAGTGTAAAATATGAAAAAGTGTGACTTAGTTGTAAAAACAAAGATTTTTAGATTATTTCTCTTAAAAATAAATGAAGCATGTGCTTAGCATTTGTAGAGACAGAACTGTTATATTAACAAACAGATATTTAGGGGCCAGTGCTGTGGTAGGAGGTTAAGCAGAGGTGGACATTATGTAGCCAGCAAGGCCTTTGACCCCTAGGGCACCCACTGGGCTCAGACCATTCTTCCCCCAAAAACAGATTGGCTATAAACTTATCAAATTATTTAGTCTAGGTATAATTTTAAGTGACTGATCTGGATTTATGGGGAATAAGTGCTTGAAAATGAACTTAAACTCTGGAAACACACACAGGCAATGGCTGTTAAGCCTTTTTGTTTGTGATACCCTCCCAGTGCACATAAGGGAGGAATCCTGGTCCCTGCCATCTCTTTCCAAACCCCTGCTCCTAACTCTCCAGGCAGAAGCTAGGGAAGAACAGCTTAAGTTTGCTTCTGTGCATTTTATTTCAAAACAGTTAAATTAGACTTGCACTCACAGTAAAACGCAGAGATAAACTGTGCAAAGGGTAACTAGGAAAATGGACTTAACATGCAACATCTCACTGCTCCACAGCACGTAAGTGTGGTTAAATTTTAACTACATGGCATAAGGCTAGAAATAGATCATCAATAATTACCTGAAGAATTAAAATAAAGGCAAGACTAATTGGACTTTAAATTAGGAGACTTTATTATTCTCTAACTGGCAGTAAAAAGGACTTTAGACCCATCCATTAACCTCTTCTAAGCTCAGTTTCCTCAGAAAGAAAAATTGTCCGAATCACTGATAAAGCTCCTTCCACCTTTAAAATTCTGATTTAGTAAAAATAATTAAATCATCATCGGTTGCTCACTTTCTTGGTAAAAGCAGTCTTTCAGTCACAGCAGGGAAGAGATCTGCAAACAGCTTGTTAAGTATTTCATGGGGAACTACTGTCACTAACCACTAATGGTGATGGCAAAGTTTCTACGTCTAAAAATCCAACGGGAAAAGCAGCTTTGATTTGTCGCAGAACTCGCGAGGTTCAGGCACACGCACATGCCCGTTAGTAATGGCTGTCGTCCAGGACCACAGCACGAACAGCCTTCTGACACACCCGCCTGTTTCCACATATTCAACGCAAGGAATAACTGATGCTCTCACCCAGATCCAGCTCAGCAACAGAGCAGTCATGGCGACTACGGAGCCCCTGCACCCTAGGAGGGACCCACAGACTGGGGAAAAAAGAAACCCTTGCACTGGAACTCAGAATGAACAAGAAACATTGAATTCTGTTTCCCCTCCCACACTTGGTTGCCTGGTGCTCTTTATGCTATCTCCTAAACTTACTATTTTTCCCAGAAGGTGTTCAATGCCACGGGATCCAGATCCTACTATTACCAAATTCACAGGCAGCAGGTGGACGGCGCTATGGGACTTTCCCAGCTTTCAAGCCCCTCTCTCCCTTAACCTAGCCATCAGTTGCAAGGCAACCATGCATGTCAATACAACATAAACACAGGCATCCCCACTGCACATCGAACTATTTAGACTCAAGATGTACAAACTTCGAAAGTTGAATGAAACCATAGTAGCACTATGGTCTGACATTGCTATTTTAATTGAGCCTTACTCATAAAAATAGTAAGTATTTAGTAAGAATACAAACCAAACTTTAGAGTAGAGCCATTCCCTTTTACTATAAACACTTAAGTAGGACCTGATTCTTTCATCCTCATCTCCCTCTTCACACCTCCCACCCATCCACAGTTAGAATCACTATGAATTTTGATGTACACCCTTTGTAATGCCTTTATTTGTCTATGAACAGGATAATGATAGTGGCTGCCTCAGACTGTCTTAAGGAGTAAGTAATATTACGGAACCTCAAAATGTTCCTGGAGAATGTGCATTAAGAGAAAATGATGGGGCTGGCGCTGTGGCGCAGTAGGTTAATCCTCCGCCTATGGTGTCAGCATCTCATACAGGTGCCAGTTCTAGTCCCCACTGCCCCTCTTCCAATCCAGCTCTCTGATATGGCCTGGGAAAGCAGTAGAAAATGGCCCAATGCTTGGGCCCCTGCATCTGCATGGGAAACCAGCTCCTGGCTCCTGATCGGTGCAGCTCCAGCTGCTGCATTATTTGGGGAGTGAACCAGAAGGAAAACCTTCCTCTCTGTCTGCCTCTCACTGTTAACTCTACCTTTCAAAAAAATAAATAAAATTAAAAAAAAAAAAAAAAGAAAGAGAAAATGATGCATGGACTTCAAAATATCTTTGAAATATTTAAATAAAGAAATCTATTTTCCGTGAGGTTTGTGAAGTCCCCCTACACATACAGATTACTTAGAACAGGTATAAGCTATGGAACAGGTGTAAGCTATGGTTCAATCATCCACCTAAAATGTCAAGTCAACTTCTACATCAACATTGTGACAGGATCTTCTCATTGTGGCCACCACTGGCTATTGCCTGTCTTTAACACATATATTATTTTTTTTAATCTTTGCCAATTGAACAGGTCAAAATGATCAGTGTTTTATTCTTTTTCTACTGGAAATTAAGCATCTTTCTTTTTTTTTTTTAAGATTTATTTATTTATTTGAAAGTCAGAGTTACATAGAGAAGGAGAGGCAGAGAGAGGTCTTTCATCCATTAGCTCATTCCCCAGTTGGCCACAATGCCAGAGCTGTGCCAATCTGAAGCCAGGAGCTTCTTCTAAGTCTCCCATGGGGGTCAGGGGCCAAGGACTTGGCCCATCTTCCACTGGTTTCCCAGGCCATAGGAGAGAGCTGGATCGGAAGTGGAGCAGCCGGGACTCGAACCGGCACACATACGGGATGCCAACACTGCAGGCAGCACCCTCACTGGCTATGCCACGCGCTGACCCCACGTCTTTCTTTGTGGTTTTACACTCTTTAATTATTTCCCTGTTCATATTTGATGTGGAAGGTCAGAAATGTTTTATCCAGAGTCAGAGGAAAAAAAAAAAAATCTGTGCTTCACCCCACATCCTAGTTCAGTGGGTCCTTGGGCCCCTCCTCACAGCCTCCCTGTCCACTCATCCCTCCTTGTTTCTTTGCCTCCAATCCTGCTTGGATTTCCTTTCCTATCATTTTAATCAGTCTTGATGAAACCCTCCACCTCCTTAGAACCTCTGGACTTGTACTTCATCCATTTGGCAAAAAGCTAACCCTGGAAGGATGCCACAGTCCCTGAGCTTTAGGCCTCCGATGGCTGAGTACAAAGTCCCCTCAACAAGCAAGTGGACTGTTGCACCATGAGGCTTGGGGATAACACGCAGGCATTCCACCACTCCTCTCCAGTCCTCTCCCAGGTCATTTCAAACCTGCTCTCTCCACAAATCTCCGCTCCCCAGGCAGATGGCCTTGCCTGGTGAAGTCTGCACTCTCCCCTCCCACCTCCATCTTTGCCCCAGCCCCCCCTCCCTCTTCCCTGCTTCTCACCCAGGCAAGGCCCACTCATCCTTTCCTTGGGTCACTCGCCCAGATGCCCACAGCAGATTACATCATCCTTGTCAGAGACCACAGCAGCCGCCTTCACTCATCTACGGCCTGGAACTGCTCAGTATCTAACTTCCCTGCAGAGCGGCGGCTCCGCGAGGGCAGGCCTACATCTCCCATGCACTACCGTGGAGAATCTCACAGAGCCTGGGACACTGAGGTGATAAGTTGATGAATGCCATGCTTAAGCAGTCAGTGTACGATCTATCTACTTGATTTTGTTTAAAATGATCAATCAGAACAAAGTGAGCCAGCAATGAGACAATCTTATTAAATTTTCAAAACTCTTACCCAAAAAAAGACCAAAGAATAATACTTAAAAGTTGTGAGTTCGTTAAACCCATGTTCAAAAAACACACAGTGACTCGCATTACCTGTATGAGAGTCCCTCAAAAAGTTCATGGAGATGCAATTAAAATATAAGTTTATTTTGGTGTTAAACTTCTTAAATCCATGCATATAGAAGTCTTCAAAAAAGTGCAGAAATGTGTATTATGAAAACACTGTGCATGGATTTCAAAACTTTTATTAAGAACCACAGCAGCAATAGAGTAATAAAAGTTTGAAATAATAAATATTTGAAACTTTAAGCACTCTGGTCTCAGAATCAGCCCTTAAGGCATTCAGATCTGGCTAAAAAGCCCAAGAGAGTATTTCAGTCATGGAAAGCCAAGACACTGTGGCAAAAAAAAAAAAAAAAAAAATGTCCTACATGAAAGATCTCTGTGAGTGAGATCCCAGTGGAAAGAAGGGACCATCAAAGGAGGAGGTACCTTTCTCTGAAGGGAGGAGAGAACTTCAAATTTGATTATGGCCCTGTCCAAATAATGTCGGAGTTTGTGGACTCAAAAAGGTTTCCATAGTCTTGGCAACTCATGAAAAGAGACTTGGGTGGTCACTGATGTCATAAGTAAGAGTGTCAATTGTTAAATCAACAGCAGGAGTCACTGTGCACTTGCTCCCATGTAGGATCTCTGTCATTTATGAGTTGGACCATGAGAATTAACTGTAAAACTTGTCTTGAAAGAGTACTTTATACTTTGTGTGTCTGTGTGGGTGCAAACTGCTGACCTCTTAATATAGAATTGATTTTCTGTATATAAAGATAATTAAAAATGAATCTTAATGAAGAATGGGATGGGAGAGGGGGTAGGAGGTGGGACGGGAGTAGGGGTGGGAGGGCAGATATGGGGGGAAGAACCACTACATTCCTAAAGCTGTACCTATGAAATTTATATTTATTAAATAAAAGCTTTCTAAAGAAAAAAAAGAAAGTTTACCATATTACTCATATTGACATATTTATCTTATAACTACCACCAAGATCACAGACTTAATTCTTGAATGCATTTAACATAATTATACAAAGATCCTTTAGAACAATTTCTAAGTTCATTTTAGAATTTCTAATGTAAACATGGAACAAAAATCATGTTTCCTAACTACCTCTTAATCCCCTTTTAATTACATAACTACATTTCTGTATAAACCAACTGCTGCTTTAAAAAAGTTTTAAGGTTTCTCAGCTGTACAAACAAATGATAGTAGAGCATAATGAAACAGTGCTTAGAAACATTTTAAAATGTAGGGACGGGCATTGGGCACAGCAGTTAGGACACCGCTTGGGACAGCCACGTCCATACTGAAGTGCCTGGTTCAAGTCCAGATTCTTTGGCTTCCAATCCAGCTTCCTCCTGGTGCACACCCTCCAGAACCTGAGTCCCTGCCATCCACGGAGACCCAGATGAGCTGTGGAATCCTGGTTGGTGTTGAGGGCATTAAGCAGTAGAATCAGCAGGTGAAAAGTTTCTCTCTCTCATCTTTTTTTTTTTTTTTTTTTTGACAGGCAGAGTGGACAGTGAGAGAGAGAGAGACAGAGAGAAAGGTCTTCCTTTTGCCGTTGGTTCACCCTCCAATGGCCGCCACGGCCGAAGGCAGGAGTCAGGTGCTTATCCTGGTCTCCCATGGGGTGCAGGGCCCAAGCACTTGGGCCATCCTCCACTGCACTCCCTGGCCACAGCAGAGAGCTGGCCTGGAAGAGGGGCAACCGGGACAGAATCCGGCACCCCGACCGGGACTAGAACCCGGGGTGTCGGTGTCGCAAGGTGGAGGATTAGCCTATTGAGCTGCGGCGCCAGCCTTCTCTCTTATCTTTCTCTCAAATAAAGGTGAAAGTCTAAAAATTTTAAAGGTAGTTTAAAATATAAAATACATCTACCCTTTGACCCAGAAACCATACTTTGAGGCATTCCTAAACATAAATACATATGCACATATAAGGATGTATGAATATCTACTGATATTCATGAGAGTATCATGGAATTAAAAAATATGCAGGGGAATATGTATAATAATTGTATTTTCATTGTTAAAAAGAAAAAAATGGAGAGAATAAACAATTACATAACAAAAGCAAGGGAACAGAAGGTGCTTTGATCTGAATGTTTGTCCCCAGTCCCCCTAAATGTTCATAGGCCGAATTTCCAAGGTCAGGGCATTAAGGTACAGGGCTTTGGGGAGTGATCAGGTCAGGAGGGCAGAGCCCTCACGGATGGGACTAAGTGTCCTTGTAATCGAGGCCCAAGAGTGACCCTCTGCCCCTTCTGCCATGTGAGAAGACGTCATACAAACACCAGAAGTGGCCCCACAGACACTGAATCTGCCAGTGCTGTGATCTTGGACACCCCAGTCTCTAGAACGGGGAGACGTAGACCTGTGTTATTTATAAATCACTCAGTGAACACTATTTTGTTACAGCAGCCAGAATGGACCAAGACAGAATGATACAGCCTGCTAACACTGAGTACATCACAAAACAGACAGGAGACAGAAACTGCTTTCCAGATATTCCTCTATGTGGCCTGACATAAGGACATCTACCACTTCTATACTTCGAAAATGAAAAGTGTGCTCTTTCAAATGCATAGAAAGACACTTTTCCCCCAGTGCTCTAGCTGTAAACATGGGCACTGCCCCTGGACATCTGACACACAGCATCCACTGTGCAAGCCAGGGCCTGAGGGCAGAAGAAAGGCAAGGTTGTGTGCCAGTGATGGCCTCTCACCACGAGGCTTCCAACCGGGAGGGCGGAGGGGCAGCGGGGCAAAGGAAGAGAACGCCCACAAGGCACTTAACACAATGAAACAACATTAATGCGGAACAATGAAACAACATGAAAATGGCAGTCACTGCCAGGTGCCAAAGCTTGCTGAAAACAATTCGGAGGCTGCCAAGTAACCACAAAGTGTCTGAGAGACTAAGTATCTCAGTGATCCTCCCCCAGAGTGCTGCAGTTGTTACCAAATTGCCTACACCAGCAGCACTCAGAGCCGCTGGCTCAGAGCAATCAAGGACACGCACTGTCTCACGTGTGGCAGTAAGCAGCCACATCTGACATAATCAGGGCATGGCTTTGGTGACTGCTGCTACCCTGGAGCTCTGCACAGTACTTTATAGTTGGCAAATTTCTTTGACACAAGTGATTCAGTGTTTTAACTGCCAAGAGAAAGCAATTAAAACAAAACACATACCCTTAGCATTTTAAAAATGTGCAACAATTTAATCTCTGATATTAAAAAAGTGGCAGAGCAGGAACTGAAACGCATGCCATGAGCCCCATGAACAGCTACTTAAAGGGTAGAGAGGACCCTCAGGTACCTTCATAAACAGACAACTACAGCTGGAAACCACACAGAGCCAATGTTTATTCTAACTTCTATAAGCAAAGGTGGATTTCTTAGAAGAAAGTCTCCCCTCCGATGGCTATGGCAGACAGCGAAGAAGCAATCCACCCACAAGTTTTTCTTTGTACACTGAAAGGGGACAGTGTGGTGGGACTAGGGCTATCCTTGGCAAAACAGACTAACAGTTAATTAAATATGGTTTTGCATAATCTGATGATGACATTACAAAAAAGCATTCATATAACATTTTCCATTTTTGAAAACTGAAAAAGCTAATTTTGAAAACATAACTAGGGGGCCCACATTGTGGCCCAGTGGATTAAGCTTCCACTTGTGACATCAGGATTCCGCATCAGAGTGACAGTTTAAGTCCCAGCTGTTCTGCTTCTCATCCAGCTCCCTGCTAACGGCCTGGGAAAGAAGAAGATGCCTAAGCACTTGGGCCCCCATCACCTATGTGGAAGACCCAGATGGGGCTCCGGGCTCCTGGCTGTAACCTGGCAATTGCAGTCATTTGGGGAGTGAATCAGTGGATGGAAGATCTCTTTCTGTCTTTCCCTCTTTCTCTGCATCATTTTACCTTTCAAATAAATAAATCTTAAGAAAATGTAAGCACTCAGCATTACATATATACCAGTATTCCAAGCAAAATGAAATATACATATCCCCTTACTTCCAGATACTGTGACAATAAATAAATGTTATAAGGCTTGCTACTTCTGTAGGTATTTCACATTGGTTTAATAAAACTTTTCTGAGAAAACATACCAAATATACAAAGCCAGTAAGATTACTTTCCATACATTCATTTTGGAAATGAATGAAATAATTCATAATGAAAATTATTCATAATAATGAAAATTATGGAAATGAATATATGGAAAGTACAATACAAACAAGGGGAAAAAATAGGCCAATTCACAAAGAAACACTATATCAAAAATCATCTAAAATGAATGAGAACTACAATCAAGTACAAAATTCAAATGAGGTTAAGTAATAATCAGAAAACACCACACAGTATATCCATTTTAATCAGAGACCAAATTTTATAGTGAATATTGTGAATAAAAAAAAACTTCATTGGGATATTCTCTTGGAAAAAAATCTAAATAGCTTATTAAATAGCTTATTTCAAGTATAATAAAATTTAGGTTATAATTAACACTATGTGCTTTTTCTTAGAACATAAAAACAATGATTTCAAATGCCGCTTTTGTGGCACAACTTGTTGCAAAAGATTCTATGACAGCCCAATTCCAAAGCATTTGTTCTTCACAGGTCAATAATAAAGAAGGCCCTGCTTTGGTATCAAAACAACCAAAGGATGCTTAGGCTTCCCAAATGCCCCTCTTGACACTTCAGTCTTCAGCCACTCTTCTTCAGGCTCAGACCTCAAAGCCTCCCTGTAGGGATTCCTCACTTACTTTTTAACCAGCCTGTTGGGCGCTCTAACATCCAGGAACCACCTAGGAAGCTCAACACACAACGGAAGCACGAGCCAGTCTAGACGCACATGCTAAAGGAAACGTGGCTGTGAGTGGGAACTGATTTCATCTGTGGTACCGCAGGTGGAAACTCCGGCTTTCTATACACTCCTCCCACAGCCTCACAACTGCAGGAACTTGAGTACTGGATTCACAGACAACGAGAAGCCCCTGTGTGTGTTTTTCTATCACCTGAGCATATAACAAGACGGGGGAATACACCGCCGTCTGAATATCTCAGGATATGTGAAACACAGCCCGGTCAGGGCCACACCTGCAACTGGTCTTGGAAACACAATGCAATACTGTACCAGGGTTGTGAGGGAGTTCCTTTTCATATACAGTCTCTCCAAGTGCTGCAGCCCCTCATCTTTCAGCAACTCCAGCGGGAAATGGTGCAGATTCCTGTAATTTAGGAACAGATTCTTGTGCTTCTCTTGCCTTGCCACAGAGATCGTCTTAGAAAGCTCTGACGCCATGACTGAACATATCCCATCAGGCCCCCGCAGGGCTACATCCCGTCCGATTGGTCCATGTCTACAGAGAGAACAGAGAGGAGAATCACTGTGAGGTACTTAGAAGCACTGCCAGGTAAGCCTGCTAGCAAACAGCCACATACGGACAGACAGTACAAATCCCATCACGCACCCAATCCCACATCCTTCTTTAATAACAACAAAGACTGCCTGCAATAGATTTAGAGGATAATTAAGTGCATGTTAAATAATGATTAGATATATCCCTAGTGGAAAAAAAAAAAAAACCACTTGAGATAGGAATCCTTGTCTGGAAGAACAGAGGCCTTTCTTAACAAGCAACTAAAGGAAACACTTAAAAACCAAATGCAGCAAACCCCATCCCCCATCCCCCTTTTTAAAAAAGATTTATTTATTTGAAAGGCAGTGGCAGAGAGATTGATCTTCCATCCGTTGGTTCACTCCTTAAGTGGCTACTGGGCTTGATCTGAAGCCAGGCGCTTCTTCCGGGTCTGCCACATGGGTGCAGAGGCCCAAGTATTTGGGCCATCTTCTACTGCTTTCCCAGGCCATAGCAGAGAGCTGGATTGGAAGTGGAGCAGCTGGGACTCGAACCAGCACCCATATAGGATGCAGCACTGCAGGCGGTGTCCTTACCCACTACACCGCAGTGCCGGCCCCTCCCATTCCCTTCTTGAACTACCTCATTTCACATTTAGCTTAAAGCATTTCAAAAATATTAAGAAAAGATGTTAAACTATAATTTGTTTCTAGATCACTAACAGCGTCATTTCTTCATTTTCTAGCACTTAACTATTGTCCTATAGTCTATCTAACTCTTTCATTTTTTATTCTTATCTTCCTTTTTAACACTGCAGATTATCATAAGTAGCAATAAAAAATAGGCCCAGGGTCACAGTTCAATTATTTTAAATCATTTCAATGACAGAAGCAGCACTGCACTAGGAAACCAGAACCTTGTATTATTCTGTCACAGTCTCTAAGGGCCTCAGCTGCCTAATGTGTAAGATAAAAGGGCAGGAGTTCAGCCTAGTGGTTAGCACGCCTACCTCTCACACTGGAGTACCTAGGTCCTAATGTGTAAGATAAGAGGGTAGGAGTTCAGCCTAGTGGTTAGCACGCCTACATCTCACACTGGAGTACCTAGGTCCTAATGTGTAAGATAAGAGGGCAGGAGTTCAGCCTGGCGGTTAGGACACCTACATCCCTACATCTCACACTGGAGTACCTAGGTTCATATCTGGCCCCAGCTCCTTACTCCTTCCTGCCAATGCAGACCCTGGAAGGCAGCAGTGATGCCTGCGTAACCGAGTTCTTGCCACCCACATGGGAGAGCGGGACGGCATTCCTGGTACTGTTTCTGCCCTGGTCACTGTAGGCCTTTGCTGAGTGACCCACGGGATGGGAGTGCTTTCTCTGTCTCTCTGCCTTTTAAAGAAATAAAGTGTTTTTTTTTTTTTTAAAGAAATCTACTTTAAAATAGATAAAATAAAATGGATTGGTTTAAAGGCCCGCGTCCAGGACAGATTATTTTAAATTCTCTACTAGCTGACAAAGGCAGGAAGAGAAGTATCATTTGCCATCTTATCCACATGGCAAGGAGTTGAAACAAACTTCACCATCACTTAACACAACAAGGAACAGACTCCGGCTTCCAGAATCTGTCCAAGGTCAAACAGCTCATAAAGGATAAAAGCAAGGGTTTGATGTTGGGCCCAGTGGATTTCAAAGCCTGGGTTCCTTAAAACACTAACTCACGGGATTCCGCAGGGTACCAAGAGCAACTACAAAGAAGCTGAGCTTTGCTCAAAGATTCTACTCTTCTTGGGCATCTCTTCCAAACTCACAGTAACTTAAAAAAATCCTTTTTTCTTATGAAAAACAATTTTCACCAGGAATTAACACCAAACAAGCGCAAAATTCAGCAACATAAGCCTTCAACAAACACAATCATACTTTTTTTGGATATTTTCTATTATTTCCAAACTCATTCCTAAGACAGAGCTTGTCTTCAAGAAAATTTATTTATTTATTTGGCAGAATGACAGAGACAGAGATCTTCCATCTGCTGGTCCACTCCCCAGTTAGCTGCATCCCCTGGGGCTGGAGCCAGCTGAGTCCGGCATCGAGAACTCCATCCAGGTCTCCCACGTGGATGGCAGGGACCCACGAACTTGAGCCATCATCTGCTGCTTCCCAGGCAGATTAACAGGGAGCTGAGTGGGAAGCGGAGTAGCCAGGACTCGAAGCCATCCCCGATACAGTAGGATGTGGACATCGCAGGTGGCAGCTTAACTGACTGCACCACAATGCCCGGCCGAGCTCGCCATTTTTAACAAAAGACTAAATCTTTGTGAGAAAAATCAATAACCGTCCCAATGTAACCTAAGAATCGCAAGCCAGAAAGTTGGATTTCACAATCCCACATCCTCATTCATCTGCCACTTCTAATCCATCCCAAGGCTCATGGTCCCCACATCCAAAACACGCCTCAAACCCAACCACATCCTGCAGCTGCCAAACACAAGCCTCTGTCATCTCCTGCCTGCCATGTACCAGGGGTCTCCCCATGTCCACTCTGCTCACCTCCACACGCCAATCACTGCAGCGTGCCTCGGCGTCTAGTTACACCTCACGATGGCAGGCTCGCCGCTTACTAAACCCAGGAGCTTCGTCCCTGGAAACTCAAACTCTTGCCAGGCACTCCCGGCTCCTCGCCATCTGGCCGGCCCACTTCTCCCACCTCAGCTGCTGCACTGCCCACGGCTTCTCACCAGCCGCCCCGGCTTGTCTGGTCCTTGAAGCTACCAAGCGCCTCACGGCACCTGCTGTTCTCTTGAGCTGGAAAGCAGCGCCAACACCCTCCAGGCTTCACCTAAAATCACTTCCCTGGCCCCAACCGGCCACCACTTGATTTTTCCTTAAGACGCTTCACTGTTCGTTATCTATTTATGGGTGCACCTGCTGACGGCCAATCCAGCCAAGAGTCAGAAATCCCGCTGCTGTCCCCACGCCCGCGCACCTGTATCCGGCCACGACCCAGAGGAAGCTGTCAAACGGCGCGAAGGGGCAGAATTCGGGCACGTTTCGCAGTAGCACTGCAGGATCACTACCTCGAGGAGGGACCTACCTCAAGACCACTTGACTAGAGACTCGCCACCCAACACGGGATCGCTGCCCCACTATTCATTCAGTCCTGCAGCGGACACTCCTGAGCGCGGCTCATGGTGAGGGGAACGCGCCGCGCCCCCAGGGCAGGGGGACCGGCGAGGGACCAGCAGGCAGAGCTGACACCCGTGGCGGGCTTGCTCTGCACCGATCTACACCCAGAGTCCACACTCGCCCTGCGCGCGTTCCGGCCGCGGCCAGTGCCCCAGTCCTCACCACCCCTGCCGAGGTGCCACCCAGGACCGACCGTGCCGACGCCCCGGCTCTCTACCAGGCTGCCCTCCTCAGCCCCCCGCCCAGCGGCCGCGGCTACGGCCCAGGCAGGCGCGCACGACGCCGGCTTCCAGGCAGGTGCCACTCACCGTCTTCCCGCTGCAACCGCACGGCCCTCCCGCGGCGGCCGGGCCCGCGCCCCGAACGCAGGCTACTTTGGCGGAGAGGCGTCCCTCGGCCGGCCCTCCCCGGCCCGGATTCAGCGAGCACGCCCCGCGCAGGGCCCGGCGGCGCCAGTGCACCCGAAAGGCACGCGTCCAGGCTGTCCCCCGGGCCGTCCGCCCCAGCCCCAGCACGCGTTGGCCCCGGCGAGCCCCGCGCCTGCCCGCTCACCGACCCGTTCCCCGGGGGTCCCAGGTCCGCGGGCCGCGCGAGCCGAGGAGCCCCCGGCAGCCGCGGCCGCCCGAGGCCCCGCGCTCCCACCCGGCGTGGCCCGACCGCCTCCGTGGCGGGTCCCCGCCGGGAAGCCGGGCCACGCGGACGACCGCGGCACTCACCTCAGGGTGCCGGCGGAGCCAGCGCTACGGAGCGCAGGCGGCGCTGGACGGCTGGAAGCGAGGCCGGGGGCGGGGCGGGGCGCGGCGGCGGGGGCGGGGCCCGGGCGGGGCGGAACCCTCGCTCCCGGGAGTTGGGGGACGCGGACGGGAAGGCGAAACCTCGCGATACCACGCCTCTTTGCCAGCGATGTGCCTATTGGCCGACAGCACGGCTTCCCTCGCACTAGCCCCGCCCACGGCGCTGCTCTTGCTTCCGGCTCCGCCCCGGGGCTCGTGGTGGGGAGAGACGCGCTGGGCTTGGGATCCACTAGCGGTGGTCTAGCCGGGGGCAGGCGGGCAGCCGCCGGGAGCGGGCCGGCGCTTTCCCCGAGACGTTCGCCGGGCTGTGCGGCTCTCACCGAATGCATGGCTGAGGGATCGCGAGCGCTGATGGCCGTCCTGAGGGCCGTGCTGCAGCCGTAGCAGGAGCGGCCGCCGCTGGGGCCGGTGCTGTCCGGCCCGACGGCTGCGAGGGGCCAGCCGGCATCCGCCCCGCCGCCCTGCCAGGCTGGGTCTGCTGCGAGGAGCAGCTGCTGAAGCGGAGAACGGCGGCGAAGGCAGGCAGGGTCTGTGCTGCTTAAAAAACCCGAGTATTCGGGGTCGTTTTCGCCTAAAAGCGCGTGCCTTTGAGCGTCGTCCTCATGACTGCGGCAGCTTCCTTCTGCAAGGATTTTTTTTTTTTACGATTTCCTGCCTGAAACCGCTCAGTTCTCGTCCTTGGAGAAGCGAGGGGGGCTGTTCATTTGCTGGAAGCTCACGGTCCGGCAACCTTAACTTCACATACACTGAGCTGATCTTTCATTGGTGTAGTTGCTCCAGAGCTGAGTGACCTACAGAGCAACACCAGGTCCACAGCAAGATCTGAGATGTAGTTAAGTATCGATTATTGGCTAAATCTGGCCTCATTCGTTGCTGAACTGTACGGCCTAGTGTGTGTCATGTTTTTCTACAACCTTTTGTACCGTTTCATGATGCCTAGGGATTTGTGGTACTCGGAGTTTGTTTGTTTTTATTTTTTATTTTATTTTATTCATTTATTTTTTTTTGCTGGACTTAGGACCGGGAAATGTGATTGATGCCAAAATAAAAATCCCGAATATTAAAGAGCAACCCAAATAATAAGACTTGCTGCTAAACTGGAAGAAACTTTTCTAAAAATGGATTAACAGTAGAACATGTCTAAAAGTCCCAGCTTTTTGATCTGGTCATCAAAAGTGAGTTGAAATTACTTATTTCCTCCCCAAACTGACAGAAAAGTTGCCCAGCCCTCCGACGCGATTGTGCTCCTGGGACCTCTCAGAAGTTGTGTTTGTGGGTGGTCACTTTGCACCCTGCGTCTCACTTCAAGTGGGAAGAAACCCTGTGGCTTCAGCCTGTGGCTTTCCCAGCTTTGACAAAGTTTAAGGTGAACAGGCAGTGATACCGCTTTAAGAAATTTGCAAGGAAAAGACAACCCCATTTTAAAATTCCCACCTCTGGTTCCCAACGATTGGATTGCAAACTTTGGCAAAATACTGCTCTCCACTTCCTATTGGCTAATGCTCTGTCATTCATTCTGCCTGGAGTTTACAGGACCCCTTGCTTTACAGAAAAAGGCTGCTCTAATTCAGTCTGGAAGTGCTTTATGTAAAACTCCCTTCCACGTCTCACCAAACTGATACCTCGGGAACCAAACTGGCCAATCAGCTTGCCAAACCAACTGTGCCGTTTGCAGGAAGAAGAATCGGAGAACCTCTGAGGCAGCCTGGGGGACACCAACAAAGGATTTTACGACGTGGTTGGAGCGTGGAGAGTTAAAGAAACTTTTCCGGTTTTTCGCTAGTTTTAAGGAGTTCAGTGTCAAAGGAAAACCAGAAGAAATACAGGTACGGTGTGAGGGCATGAGAGTCGTCAGAGAGATGTTTCTCTTTAGGGTGAAGTTGGAAAGCGTTACCCCTGGAGTCTCAGTGGATTGTGAAAGGTAAAGGAAGTCAGGTAGTAAGATTAATTGGAGGTGGTTTTCTACTTTAAGAAACTATGCTGTTATTGTTGCTTAAATGTGGATTTAGAGACACTTAATAACTAATTTTTATGAAATGGATGTTTTTTGTGTGTTCATTATTATACCCGATATAATAGATGATCCATGATCAAAAGATGTGAGAGAAAATTAACATTGGCTTTGGACCCTGATTTCGTGTATCTCTGTAGAGTAGGAAATCCGGAAACAGATCTGCTAATGGCCAAGCAAAAACATTATCGGTAGCAGAATCAGCAGGTAGTCAATCCAAGGAGAAGTTCTCAAACAGAAACTCGGCTTGTGGTGCAATTGAAGCAGTAGACGTGATCATTGTTCATGCTGAGTGGTTCCTTTCGCTTTTCCCTCACAATTTAACTGCTTTTTACTGTATTTGACTGAATTGGAGGAATTTCCATCAAAAACAAGAACCTTATACCTGAAGGCAGGCCATGGGAGGGGCCTCATTAAGAGTGTAGGTTTTCACCTCCCTGTTTCCCTGAGACAAAACTCAGGTCCTCACTCGGGTGAGCTGCTGTAGTGTGCCTGACGCTGTGTCATGGGGGGAAGAGATGGGGAAGGGCCCTTCCCAGAAAAGCAATGTGCACCAGCCACACCAGGAAGGGCGCTCCACCCTGCTTACCTTCATCCCTGAAACAAGACGCGTTTCAAAGAATCTGAAGCTCATCCATCCTGAGTGGTAGATCAGTGGTTCTAAACTGGGTAGGGGAGAAGTTGGGATTGGAGCTGTGGAAAACAGCTGGGACCACGCCTCCTGCTCAAGCTGACTGATGCCTGACCGCAGTGCTCACAAAATATCCGTTGATGTCCCCTGGATATCTTTGCCCTTTTGAAGTTAGGGTAGCAAATGCAATGCTGTGATGAAATTAAAGTGACATGTGTCACTCTGGGGCAATGGCAGTGAAAAGCCACCCTCGGTTTCCCAATCTTTCTCATACTCTGGCAAAACTGCTGTTGACTAAGCTTTGCTCAGCCCGGGTCTCTGAGCGACTGCGTGTAGCATGGAGTTAAATGTCAGTCTGTCCAATCCTGACTACCTCAACTGTTTTCTCTAGAGACACAGGCATTTCATTTGTTTAAGTTTTCTTCTGTTAGTTTTTAAAAGTGTCCTGGTTGACGGAATTTTGGGTATCAGCTGAATGAAGTATCCGGGGCAAAAAATCGCACTTAAAAGATTGCTCCTACAGCAAGCATTTGGGGGCCCACTGATGCCAAGTGACCCAGCTACTTGTAGAGCAAGAATATTAAGATGAGTTTTCAAGATGGGGGCGGGGGGTCCATTGCCACATTGTCTTTGGGAACCAGGGCCAGCTTATAAAACTCTTGCAGGCCGGCGCCATGGCTCACTTGGCTAGCCTGCGGCGCCAGCACCCCAGGTTCTAGTCCCGGTTGGGGCGCCAGGTCCTAGTCCCGGTTGCTCCTGTTCCAGTCCAGTTCTCTGCTGTGGCCCGGGAAGGCAGTGGAGGATGGCCCAAGTGCTTGGGTCCCTGCACCCTCGTGGGAGACCAGGAGGAAGCACCTGGCTCCTGGCTTTGGATCAGCGTAGCGGCGGCTGTAGCAGCCATTGGGGAAGTAAACCAACGGAAGAAAGACCTTTCTTTGGTTCACCCTCCAATGGTCGCCGCGGTAGGCGCGCTGCGGCCGGCGCACCGCGCTGATCCGATGGCAGGAGCCAGGAGCCAGGTGCTTTTCCTGGTCTCCCATGGGGTGCAGGGCCCAAGCACCTGGGCCATCCTCCACTGCACTCCCTGGCCACAGCAGAGAGCTGGCCTGGAAGAGGGGCAACCGGGACAGAATCCGGCACCCCGACCGGGACTAGAACCCGGTGTGCCAGCGCCGCTAGGCGGAGGATTAGCCTAGTGAGCCGCGGCGCCGGCAAGAAAGACCTTTCTGTCTCTCTCTCTCTCACTGTCTAACTCTGCTGGCAAAAAAAAAAAAAAACACACACCTCTTGTAATCAGGGCCTGCAGCAGCAGGTTGAGCCAAGTATGCAGCGCTGGTATCCCAAATGGGCGCTGATTCAAACCCTGGCTTCTCCATTTCCTATCCAGCTCCCTGCTAGTGCACTTGGGAAAGCAGCCAAGAATGACCCAAGTGCTTCTGTCCCTGTACTCACCTGGGAGATCTAGATGAAGCTCCTGGCTGGCTCCTGGCTTTGGTCTGGCCCAGCCCAGGTTTTTGCGACCATTTGGGGAGTGGGCCAGCAAATGGAAGATCTCACTCTCTCTCTGTGTCTGTCTCTCCCTCCCTTACTGTAACTCTTTCGAATAATATAAATAAATCTTTAAAAGAAAGCTCTTGTAATTCTTATAATCACCAAATATATAAAAAAAGATTACATCTAAATCTGCAGTGTGATTTCATAGCTATTTTTAACAGTTTTAGTGAGGTATAATTCACTTACTGCAAAATTCATTTTTTTTAAAAGATTTATTTTATTTATTTGAAAGAGAGTTACAGAGGTAGAGACAGAGAGAGAGGTCTTCTATCCACTGGTTCACTCCCCAGATGGCCACAACAGCCGGAGCTGTGCCTATCCAAAGCCAGGAGCCAGGGGGTTCTTCTGGGTTTCCCACGTGGGAGCAGGGGCCCAAGGACTTGGGCCATCTTCTACTGCTTTCCCAGGCCATAGTAGGGAGCTAGATTAGAAGTGGAACAGCCGGAAGTAGAACTGGCGCCCATATGGGATGCTGGCACTTCAGGCCAGCGCTTTAACCCTTTAACCCACTGCACCACAGCACTGGCCCCCCCAAAATTCATTTGTTTTAAGGATACAACTCATTGATTTAGAAAATTTATAGAGTTGAGCAACCATCCAGTTTCAAATGATTTCTGTCACCCTAAAAAGATATCGTATCTATTTGCAGACAACTCTCCATAGCTATCACCCAGTCACTAATACAACTTTCTCTGTATGTTGACCTTTTCTAGCTATTTCATATGAATAGAACTACATAATATGTGACCTTTTGCATCTGAATTCTTTCATTTAACATTTTTGAAGTTTATCTGTATTGTAATATGTATCATCATTTCATTCCTTTTTATTGCCAAGTAATAATCCATCACATAACAATACCAGCTTTTGTTTACCTATTCACCAGTTGACACACATTTGGATGCTTTCAATATTTAGTCTTTGTGAATAATGTGGCAATGAGGGTATGTGCAAGTTGTTTTGTGAGCATGTATTTCCAGTGTTCTTAGGTTCATACATAGGAATGGAATTGTAGAGTCATATGGTCATATATAGTTTAGCTTTTCTTTTTTAAGATTTACTTGAAAGGCAGAGAGAGAGAAGGATCTCTTCCATCTACTGTTTCACTCCCCAGTTGCCCACGATAGCCAGGGCTGGGCCATGCTGAAGCCAGGAGCCAGGAACTCAATCCTGGTCTCCCACGTGGATGACAGGAACTCCAGCCATCACCTGCTGCCTCCCAAACACATTAGCAGGGAGCTGGATGGGAAGTGGAGTAACCAGCACTAGAAGGAGCACTCCAAAATGGGAAGCAGGCATCCCAAGCAGTGGCTTAATCTGCATCACAACACCCACCCCATGTTTAACTTTTTGAGGAATATCCCAAGTGTCCTCAGAGATGAGTGTGCCATTCTGCATTCCCATCAGTAGAGTGAAAGGGTTCTAATTCCCTACACCCTCACCTGCACTTCTTACCATCTTTTTTATTATTGTCATTATGGTGGATGTTTCATGGTATCTCAAGTTTTGGTCTACGTTTTCCTGGTGATCAATGATATTGAACTTCTTTTCATGTGCTTATTGGCTTTCCGTATGTCTTCTTTTATAACATGTCTTTTCATACATTTTGCCCATTTTAATTGGATTATTGTCACATTAATATTGAGTTATAAGTATTATATATTCTAGATAAATGTCTGCTGTGAAATGCATGATTTGTAACCAGTTTCTCCCATTCTATGTGTTGTTGCCTTCAGCTTAAATGGTGTCTTTTGAAGCAACAAAAGATTTATGCATTTGATGAAGTCCAACTTCTCTCTCTCTTTTTGTTAATCACGAGTGCCTTTAGTGTTGTATATAAGAAATCTTTGTGTAACCCAAGCTCATGAAGACTTACTCCTATGTTTGCTAGGAGTTTCATAGTTTCAGTTCTTACTCTCAGGTCTTTGATCCGTTTGGACTTAATTTCCAGATACAGTGTGAAGTAGAGGTCCAGCTTCATTCTTTTGCGTGTGTCTATCCTGTTGAAGACTCTTGTTTGCCCCATTGAATTATGTTGTCATCCTTGCCAAAAAATAATAGCTCAAGGGTAGGTATGTGGCGTAGCGCTTACAGTGCCAGTTAGGACTCCCGTGTCGCACATCGAGTGACTGGGTTCAGTTCCCAGCTCCAGCTGCTGACACCAGCTTACTGCTAACGTGGACCGTGCGGCAGCAGTGATGTCTCAAGTGGCTGGGTTGCTGCACTCGTGTCGGAGACCTGGATTGAGATCCCGCATCCCGGCTTCATCCCAGCCCAGCCCTGACTGTTGCAGACATTTGAAGAGTGAACTAGCAGATGGGCGCTCGCTCTCTTTCTGTCTCTCTGTCTCAAATAAATAAAATCTAAAAATTAAAAAATATTGGCCGGCGCCGCGGCTCACTAGGCTAATCCTCCGCCTAGTGGCGCTGGCACACCGGGTTCTAGTCCCGGTCGGGGTGCCGGATTCTGTCCCGGTTGCCCCTCTTCCAGGTGAGCTCTCTGCTGTGGCCAGGGAGTGCAGTGGAGGATGGCCCAGGTGCTTGGGCCCTGCACCCCATGGGAGACCAGGGGAAGCACCTGGCTCCTGGCTCCTGCCATCGGATCAGCGCGGTGCGCCGGCCGCAGCGCGCCGGCCGCGGCAGCCATTGGAGGGTGAACCAACAGCAAAGGAAGACCTTTCTCTCTGTCTCTCTCTCTCACTGTCCACTCTGCCTGTCAAAAAAAATAAAAAATTAAAAAATATTAATTGATCATATAGGTAAAGGTTTCTATTTGGACTCTCAGCTTTATTTGATTATTCTATATGCTAATCCTTACACCAGTGCCACCCTGTTTTGTTGGTTTCCTCCTTCTCTCCCAGCTTTATTGAGATATGATTGACCAAAACAATACATATATAAATACTTTTTAATCTTAATTTTATTTGAAAGTCAGAGAGGAAGAGACAGAGATCTTCCAGTTGCTGGTTTATTCCCCAAACGCCTGAAGCACCTGGGGCTAGGCCAGGCCAAAGCCAGGAGAGTGCCACATGGGTCGCAAGGACCCAAGTACTTGAGCTTTCATCTGCTGACCCCTAGGGCATGCAGTAGAAGGTCAAGACTCAAGCCAGGACTCCAGTGATGGGATATAGCAGTCTCAAGTGACAGCTTAAATGCTGCACCAGACACACATCCCCACAATGTATATACTTAAGGTATATTACATAGTATTTTGATATAAATATACCTTGTATAATGATTCCCAGAGTCAAGCTAAAATGACATCTATTTCCTGAGATAATTATCATTTTTGTGTGTGTGATGAGAAACTTAAGATCTGCTCTCTTAACAAATTTCAGGTATACAGTACATGATTACTAGCTGTAGTTCCCACACTATACATTATGTCTCTAGAACTTATGTATCATATAACTGAAAATGTGTAAATATACACTGTTTTGATTATTGTGGTTCTATAGCAAGTTTTTAAATCAGGAGGTATGAATCTTCCAACTTCTTTTTATAAAACATTTTATTTATTTATTTATTTGAGAGGTAGAGTTACAGACAGAAAGAGAGGGAAACAAAAGTCTTCCATCTGCTGGTTCACTCTGCAATGGCCAGAGCTGAGCTGATCCTGGCCAGGAGCCAGGAGCTTCTTCCAAGTCTCCCACAGGGGCCCAAGCACTTGGGCCATGTTCTACTGTTTTCCCTGGCCATAGCAGAGAGCTAGATTGGAAAAGGAGCAGGTAGGATATGAACTGGCACCCATATGGGATTCTGACGCCACAGGTAGAGGCTTAACCTACTATGCCACAGTACTGGCCCCTCTCCAACTTATTTTTAAAGATTTTTATAATCCATCTTAGGCCTCTTGCATTTCCATGTGAATTTAAAGATCATGTAAGTTTCAGCCAAAAACTGGCAGCTGGGATTTTGATAGGGACTGCATTAAACTGTTAGGTCAATTTGAAGAGTATTGCAATTTTAATAATATTGTGTCGAGGGCTAGCGCTGTGGCGTAGTGGGTAAAGCCACTGCCTGCAGCACTGGCATCCCATATGGGCACTGGTTCAAGTCCTGGCTGCTCTGCTTCTGATCCAGCTCGCTGCTATGGCCTGGGAAAGCAGTAGAAGATGACCCAAGTGCTTGGGCCCCTGCACCCATGTGGGAGACCCAGAAGAAACTCCTGGCTCCTGGCTTTGGATTGGCCCAGCTCTAGCTGTTGCAGCCATTTGGGGAGTGAAGCAGCAGATGGAAGACCTCTCACTCTCTCTCTTTGCCTCTGCCTCTATCACTCTGCCTTTCAAATAAATAAATTTTTAAATAATAATAATATTGTGTCTTATATCTCATGAACATGGAATGTCTCTCCATATATTTCTTAGAAGAAAAGAGTGGAGTAGGTTTCTGTCTTCATGCAAGAAAGAATTCACACATGACACAGACTAGTGGTGAAGAGGAAGCAAGGTTTCATGGGGTAGGGCGTCCATCAGAACACATGAGCATCTCTCCAGACAAAATCTGAGAGAGAGTGTCCAGTCATTCAGACTGGGGAAGGCAAGGGCACGTGGTTTATTGGGGATTGTACACTGACAGGCCAGGTGGGTGGCTCAGGAAAGAGCTGAGAGCTGAGCGCGCAGTCTGTATTCAGACTAGGGCTTTTAAGGGAACGGGGGCCAGTTCTCCCTGCCATTTCTCCTTCCTCTCCTCTCGTCTCCTGGACAAAGGGTCCAAGTGTGAATTAAGTAAAATTCCCCCCAACGTTTTACTACTCTGTGTTATCAGTCTGGGTAGCTCACTTGGCAGAGGAGATTCCTGTAGGGTGCCTGCCTTGGGGGAGAAGGCTGGGACCACCTGTAACTTACTGGGGCATGGGCAGGACTTGGATTGTAAAATCCTGGGCTGCTTCCGGGGTGAGCTCCCCACCTTCCTTAGGTACGTTGTTTTCCTTTGGCCCTCTTGTACACAGGCTAATTTCTAACTTCCTACCTAGTATTTAGATCTTTCATTTCTTTCAGCAGTGTTGTATGATTTTCAGGGTACACGTTTGTACTCCTTTTGTTACATTTATTCCTAAATATTTTATTCTTTTTGATGATCTTGTGAATGGAAATGTTTTCTTTTTTGAAAAAAAAAATTATTTGAAAGACAGAAACAGAGAGCTCTGGTCCACTGGTCCACTCCCCAAATACCCTCAACAGCCAAGGCTGGGCTGGGCTGAGAGCCAAGAGCTGGGAACACACTCCTGGTCCTCCACACAGGTGGCTGGAACCCAGTTCCCCTGGGCCATTGTTAAGGTAAGGAGGTGAACATGAGCCTATGTGTGTAAGAGGGGCTGAGAAAATCAGAATTTTTAAAGGAAATGAGGAACAAGCCCCGGAAGCAGAGCAGCACTCAGACCTGAAGTCACTGCCCTTGTCCTCTAGCCCTGTTAGATGGGTTTCAGCCCTCTCCGTGGGGCAGCTCGGGCGAATTGCCCCTGCCCTGCACCCAGGAGCCTGTTAGGTCCAAAAGCACTGTGTGATAAGGTCCTGGGAGGGTTTGGGGAACTCTTCATCCAGAAATCCCTTACCCACAATTTCCCAGAAGAGGGAGGAGGGGGAAGGAACAGAGGACCCACAGTCATGTCCATAGACTGCGGTCTGACTGCAGACAGTGCTCTCGGCCCTCTCCCGAGACACCCGCCTAGCCTGTCCGGTGCGCTCTCTTCATTGCACTTTGCTACGTCCCTTCCCACTACTCTGTGTCTCACGTCTGCATTCCTTCTTGCACTAAGACAAGAATCCCTGAGCCGCCGATCTCCAGTAACACCATCACTGCTGCCGCCCAAGGTCCCCACTGGCAGGAAGCTGGAGTCAAGAGCCAGAGAGCTAATGAAACCCAGATTCTCTGAGGTGGGATATGGACGTCTTTACTAGAGTCAGAGCTGCGCCCTGGAAATGCTTTCTCAATATCCTTTTGCTAAGGCAGCTGTGTGTCTAAGAGGGGCCAAAGAAATGGAAGTTGTAAAGAAAATAAATTTATGAGCAGGGGAATGAGGAAGCAAGTTGTGGAAGCAGGACCCAGCCTCTTGCCTGTCTCCCCGAGCCCCTGCCCTTTATCAAAAGGAATTCGCTGGATTGAGAGAGTGATACAGCTGGCCCTCCTGAACTGAAGGGGTCATTTGCTTCTCCAATAGATAGGAACCCTGATGGCCAGTACTCCTGTCCATAGAAACCCCAGTCTGAATGCAGGCTGGGCTCTTAGCCCTTTACTGAGACTCCTGCCTGGGGCATCAAGTTGTAGGACTTTCTGTGTTTTCACTTTTTCCACTAAACTATGCTAAAATTGCCTTCCCGTCTGTTTGCTCATCAGTCGCATTCCTCATCGTTGATAGAACAAGTTCCCAGGGTTCAGATCAGTGGTCACAATTCTAGGTTATTGATTATTGGGCACAGAAATATAAGTTTTACTCATTTTTTTATCATATGGCCTTCCTGTATGTGTTTAGTAGCTCTTGTAGGGGTATATTTATTTCTTGTGAATTCCATAGGCTTTTCTATGTACTAGATCATGTCATCTGGTATAAAGCTTATTTTTCTTCCTTTCTTAGTTGCTTGCCTTTATTTATTTCTTTATTTTTCCCTTTTGTTCTGGCTGCACTATTCATGACAATCTAGAATATGTGTGATGAGAACAAACATGCTTGTCTTGTTTCCAGTCATGGGAGGAGAGTAGTCAAACATTCACCATTTAAGTATGATGTTTGCTTTAGGTTTATTTTAAATCATGTTTTTATCAGCCCATTATCAAGTTAGGGAGTGTTTATCATGAGTGGGTATTAGATTTTACCAAAATTTTTGTATCTATGAAGATGAACATGTGGTTTTTGTCCTTTTTTTCTTTTTAAAGATTATTTATTTGAAAGGCAGAGAGGAAGAGGCAGAGAGAGAGAGAGAGAAAAAAAAAAAAGAGAGACAGAGAGAATCTTCCAGCCACTAGTTCACTCCCCAAATGGCTGTAACAGCTGGAACTGGGCCATCTGAAGCCAGGAGCCAGGAGCTTCTTCCTGGTTTCCCACGTGGGTGCAGGGACCCAAGGGCTTGGGCCATCTTCTGCTGCTTTCCCAGGCCACAGCAGAGAGCAGCTGGGACTTTAACCGGTGCCCATATGGGATGCCGGCGCTGCAGGCAGCGGTTTTACCACAGCGCCGGCCCTCTCTTTTCTATTGATATAGTGTACTACATTAGTCTCAGATGGCAAACCAACACAACCTTTGGAATAAATACCCCTTGGTCCTATTGGATAATCCTTCTTTATATGTCGCCACATTTGTTTTTCCAGCATTTTGTTGAGGATTCTTCTACTCATGTTCGTGGTGGCCATTCCTTGTTTTCTTCTGATGTCTTTTTCTGGCCTTCGTATCAGGCTAATGCTGGCCATATGGAATGAATTGGGGAGAGTTCCCTTCGGTATTTTCTGACAGCATTTGTGAAAGATCCAAATTGTTTCTTCTTTAATGGTTTGGTAGAAGTCACCACTGAAGCCATCTGGGCCTGGTTTTAACTTTGTGTAAACCTCTTTAATCCCTAATGTAATCTATCTAGTTGTTATAGGTCTATTTATGTCTTTTATTTCTTAATTAGGTTTTAGTATTTTGTATCTTTCTAGGATGTTTTCTCAGTGTCTCAGTTTCCAAGTAGTTTTTTTATTAGTATGCTGGTGTAGGGTTACAATGGTTGTTCTTTCCCGAAGACTCCCTGCTCTGAGGGCCCCTGCCCCTCCCACAGGCCCCGCTATAGCTCACACAAAGATTAATTCCTGCACCTTCAGAACGCGGCTCCAGCATAGATGCCACATGCAGACTGGTTAGTGTCTTCCTGCTGGTCCAGTCTTTAAATATTTGGAACATCACCTCCTAGAACTAGAAGACGGGGCCACGCTGTGGCAGAGCCGGTCAAGCCACTGCCTGCAGTGCTGGCATCCCATATGGGTGCTGTTGCGAGTCTCGCTGCTCCTCTTCCTATCCAGCTCTCTACTACGGCCGGGGAAAGCCGTGGAAGATGGCCCAAGTCCTTGGGGCCCTGCGCCCGTGTGGGAGACCTGGAAGAAGCTCCTGGTTTCAGATCAGCCCTGCTCTGGCTGTTGTAGCAGTCTGGGGAGTGAACCAGTGGGTGGAAGACCTCTCTCTGTGTGTCTCTTTCTCTCTGCCTCTGCCTCTTTGTCACTCTGACTTTTAAAATATAAATAAATCTTAAAAAAAAAAAAAAAAAGAACTGGAAGACTAGCATCCTACTTCAGACCTCTTCCTCCTCCCGCCTTGATCTGGGGCTGATCACGTGCTTCAGCATTCTACTGGGCAGGTCTGGCAGAGGACAGCATCAGTTGATTGGGTCAGTCTGACTGGCAGTTGTGGGTACCGACTGAGAGGCCTGGGAAGTCAGCCGAGGCTGGCAGGAGGAAGGTGGCCTGTGGGCCTGAGCTGATTTCTAACGAAGATTTCGGCCCCAGCTATGGCTATTGTGAAGAAAAGGAAAGTGGCCGATGACAGGCGTGCAGCTCAAAGTAGGTGACCTGCCGCGTGTGTCTTTATGTAACGCCCTTACTCTGACATGCAGTGCACATGGGAAGAGACACAGCCCTAAAGCCAGGTGCCTGGTTCAGATGCCTCCGGAAGTCAGGGAGTAACAGGCCACCTCCTCTCATTGATCGGAGACGTACCTTCCCGTTGGCATTGAAGCATCTTTGAAACGGGAATGCACGTTCAGAATCATAAACGGTGTGTACGATGGCAGAGTCACAGTCAGTGGTGCCTCAGATGAGATGAAATGCGGTGAGCAAATGGCGGGAGCCAGGGTCACTCTCCCTGCGTTGTCCTTTCCCTGTGGAAGAGAGAGACGGACACCAGGACCTACTTTGTGCTCTAAGAAAAGCGGTAATGCAGCCGCAGTGACACACTGCAGCTCCTTGGCTGCGTCCACATCCAGGAGCCAAAAGCGAATGTTGGCAATGTGCACACTGGGCAGTGTCCCTGCTGCCGGGGCAGGGCCCACCCCCCCCCGGCCTGAGGTGACCGATACAGGCCATCTTGGTAGTTTGAGAGGGAGTCAGAAACCCAGAAATCTAGATCTTTATGTAAACCTCCTAATTTTAAAATTAATGGTTCAGTTGTTCAAAATGTTTGATAAGGAGTGTTAGAGCCATGCAAGTTAGTCCCAGTCTGTGAGTTCTCAGTTTATACCTAGTGTTTGTTTAAATAAGATTGCACTATTGAAAAATATCATGAGACAAATCACTTTTTACTGATAAGCCAAGAAAGAAACAGTAAACCCATTTCACAGGTCAACACTAAATTCAGAGCCCCCAACACTAAGTACACAGCATGTTATTTAGGTCTTTTTTTTTTTTTTTTTTTTTTTTTTGACAGGCAGAGTGGACAGTGAGAGAGAGAGACAGAGAGAAAGGTCTTCCTTTGCCATTGGTTCACCCTCCAATGGCCGCCGCGGTCGGCGCGCTGCGGCCGGCACACTGCGCTGATCCGATGGCAGGAGCCAGGAGCCAGGTGCTTTTCCTGGTCTCCCATGGGGTGCAGGGCCCAAGCACCTGGGCCATCCTCCACTGCACTCCCTGGCCACAGCAGAGGGCTGGCCTGGAAGAGGGACAACCGGGACAGAATCCGGCGCCCCGACCGGGACTAGAACCTGGTGTGCCGGCGCCGCTAGGCAGAGGATTAGCCTAGTGAGCCGCGGCGCCGGCCTATTTAGGTCATTTTTGAACTTTCTTCTCTGCCTCTCCTAAATAGAAGATACGAAAATGTGGTTTAACCTGGTGTGGAGATGGCACAGTCCCTGTTTACAAAAATAAGTGATCACTTTGTAAAATGCAGCCTCAAGTTTCCAGGGCAGCAGCATTTGCTTCCCACGGCTGTGGATGTGGTCAGTGGACCTGAGGATGGTACGTGGGAAATCACCCAAGGATGAAGCCCAGCGTCTTGGTTCTGATCATACAATGCCACGCAGGTAGTTTAGCTTCTTTTGGCATCATGGTCCTCATCCGCAGGTAGGAATAGTAATGACTGCCCTCCGCACCTCACACGGTTGTGGGAATGGCCAAAAGAGATAGAGCATGCCAAAGTATGAAGTGTTATGCAGATTTCAGTTGTTGGCATTGCCCAAATCACATGTGCCATAGACAGCACAAGTTCTTGAATCTCAATTTATAACTTAAACAGGAAAGTTTGGCCTTTCACTTTTTTAAAAAAGATTTATTTATTTATTTGAAAGAGTTATACACACAGAGAGAAGGAGAGGCAGAGAGAGAGAGTCTTCCAACAGATGGTTCACTCCCCAATTGGCTGCAATGGCTGGAGCTGTGCCAATCCAAAGCCAGGAGCCAGGAGCTTTTTCCAGGTCTTTCCAGGCCTCCTGGGTTCAGGGGCCCAAGAACTTGGGCCATCTTCTACTGCTTTCAC
Source organism: Oryctolagus cuniculus (assembly GCF_051225735.1). Lineage (NCBI taxonomy): Eukaryota > Metazoa > Chordata > Mammalia > Lagomorpha > Leporidae > Oryctolagus > Oryctolagus cuniculus. The sequence goes on along the minus strand of NC_142878.1, from coordinate 8,974,432 downwards.
AGGCCATAGCAGAGAGCTGGATTGGAAGTAGAGCAGCTGGGTCTTGAACTGGCACCCATATGGGATACCAACACTGCAGGTGGCAGTGTTACCCGCTACAACATGGCACCGGGCCCCTGGCCTTTCATTTTTTAAGAGCTACCCAGAAGGGTTTGGCGTGGTGGAGTGGTGGCTAAAACTGCCATCTGCAGGGCTGGTATCTCATTTGGTATTGGTTTATATCCCAGCTGCTCCACTTCCTGTCCAGCTCTCTGCTAATGACCTGGGCAAAGCAGTGGAAATTGGTGCATTTGGGCCCTTGCCACCCGTGGGGGAGACCAGATGAAGCTCCTGGCTCCTGGCTTCAGCCTGGTCCAGAAGTGGCCCTTGCGGCCATCTGGGGAGTGAACCAGCTCATGGAAGACTGATCTCTATCTCTCACTCTTGTTCTCTGTAACTCTGACTTTCAAAATAAATTAGTAAATAAATTTTAAAAAGAAAAAAAGGAAAGAACTGCCCAGGAATGAGCCACCTGAGTTGGAGATCACCCTGTGCAGCTTTCTCACAATTTCATCTTTCGCTTCCGCTTTCCTCTCTGTTTTGTTACTTCCCTCTAATTTGCTGTATAAGGCACAGAAGAGCACCTGCATTCTTGGTGAACATCTTTTTTTTGTGAAAATGTAAAGCTGTATTTTATGTTCTTAAGGAATGAACACACTTTACATTAGTAGCTATTTCAACACTTAACTCTAGCCATCCCAAATTCCATTTGGAAGTAATCATGGAGTAAATGATATACATTTTGTATAGTTGATATAAAATATATTTTTGAAGTACAGATATTTAAAGCGTTATCACTCAGAATTAGTGATGGGTGTAACTTCTAAGTTGGACATTTTTATTTGAATTTTCTAATCACAACCTGATTGAAATTAAATCTATTGGCTTATAAAAATGCTGCCCTTTATCTTGCTACTTCTGTTAATCACATCACTGTTTTTAAAGGCTGCTGAACTTTTTCTGTAAAGGAGTAGAAAGTAAATGCTGGCCAGCGCTGCGGCTCACTAGGCGAATCCTCCGCCTGTGGCGCCAGCACCCCGGATTCTAGTCCCAGTCGCTCCTCTTCCAGTCCAGCTCTCTGCTGTGGCCCGGGAGGGCAGTGGAGGATGGCCCAAGTGCTTGGGCCCTGCCCCTGCGTGGGAGACCAGGAGGAAGCACCTGGCTCCTGACTTCAGATCGGCGCAGCGCTCTGGTCGTGGCGGCCATTTGGGGGGTGAACCAATGGAAGGAAGATCTTTCTCTCTCTCTCTCTCACTAGCTCTGCCTGTCCAAAAAAAAAAAAAAAAAAAAAAAGGAAAGTAAATGCTGTGGGCTGTGAGGACCATGGCGTTTTGAAGGCAACCGCTCACCTCTGCTGTGCAAAAGCAGCCACAGACAGTATGTTAGGAAACCGCCATGGCGGAGTTCCAGTAACACTGCATTCGCAAAAGCGGTGGGCAGGCTTAGCCTTTGCCATCCTGTGCCTTTATCCTCAGGTTCCTGGGTGAACCTGTCTTTAATTTGTTCATCCAAGCTGCTCTCTGGTTACGACAGCCGCTCCTTTCAGGAAGGCCTCTCTTCACTCCCTTCACTGCCTTTCCCTGCTGTTGTGGCACCTGAATTTGCTGTGTATGATCACAGGAACCCACTGTGACCTTTCCAATGGAAGGTAAGGGAGTGGCTAAGGACCCTACCCATTTGGTAAGGAGGTATCAGGATGGTTGGGGCAAGCATAAGAAGTATAGGAATATTATCATTTTTATTTTAGGTTGAAATGCCTAATTTGTCAGAACACATACTATGGCATAGAAGAGATGAGATCTTCTTGGATGATGGGTCATGGTTAAAAATGACGGTGGAACATTGCTCAGTGCAGAATTCCCCAGGCTATGCAATGCTTATTGGGATGTTAGGTAGAACACAGGCAAACTTTTAAAATATTATATTTTTAGTTTAATGTCTATCGGGGGGAAATGTAGCCAGCACATCAAACCTATAATGCTGCTTACTATTTATCAGGGTAAGGCTGAAGTACTTAAGATTTTAAAGTATGTAGACTTAAAGAAAAAGAGAGACAGAACAATGATATAGTAAAAGTCATCAGGGTGGTACTAGAATCCTGAAATTGGAAAATCAGTGCCCACTTCACTTCCTGTGGTTTGATTATATTATATTTTCAATGCAATAGGGACATTTTTGGGCTATTACACATAGTATTGTATTTTAATTTCAATTTGATTGTTCATTACCGATATACAGAAATAGTGCTTGGGACCAACGTTAAGCCTCTGCTTGCAAACCTGGTACCCCATTTCAAAGTTCCAGTTTGAGTCTCAGCTACTCTGCTTCCAAGCCAACCTCCTGATACCCATGTGGGATTCCAGGGTAGAGTTCCTGGCTCTTGGCTTCAGGCTGGCCCAGACCTGGCTGTTGTGGCCATCGGGGAGTATACCATCAGATATAAGATAGCTCTCTTCTCTCTCTCTGTCACTCTGATTTTCAACTAAATAAATAAATCCTTTTTTAAAAAAAAAAGTATTTTGCATAGTGATTTTTAAAAAAGATTTTATTTATTTATTTGAGGTAGAGTTACAGACAGTAAGAAGGAGAGACAGAGAAAGGTCTTCCATCATTGGTTCAATCCCCAAACAGGGCCCCAACAGCCGGAGCTGGGCCCATCCGAAGCCAGGAGCCAAGAACCTCAAGCCTCCCATGCAGATGCAGGGGCCCAAGCACCTGGGCATCTTCCACTGCTTTCCCAGGCCTTAGCAGAGAGCTGGATGGAAAGAGGAGCAGCTGGGTGTAGAACTAGCGCCTATGTCGGATACAGGCACCACAGGCAGAGAGGATGAACCTACTGCACCACAGCACGTGCCCCTTGCATAGTGATTTGATATGCTACAACTTTGCTAAACTGACTTTCTAGTTTACTCATTCTAGTAGCTTTTTGCATATCCCATCACATTTTCTACATGGGTGATAATAGAGATACACTAATTGTGAATAAAGGCAGTTTTACTTCTTCCTTTGCAAACAAGGTGCTTTTTCTTTCTTATTCTTGATTGATTGCACTAGCCAGAGTCCAATGTAGTGTTGCCTAGAAGTGCTGACAGTGAGCCTCTTGTCTGATTTCTGGTATCAGAGGTAACACACTCCTTCTGTCACCCTTAAGTCAGATGTCAACTACCAGTTTTTCATAAATACCTTTTAACCAGGTTGAGAAGGTAGAATTCTATTCCTTCTTTCCTAAGAGTTTTTGTTAAGAATGGATGTTAGATATTAGATTTTTTTTCAAGTCATTTTTCTTTTTTTTTTTTTTTTTTTTTTTTTTTGACAGGCAGAGTGGACAGTGAGAGAGAGACAGAGAGAAAGGTCTTCCTTTGCCATTGGTTCACCCTCCAATGGCCGCCGCGGCTGGCGCGCTGCGGCCGGCGCACCGCGCTGATCCGATGGCAGGAGCCAGGAGCCAGGTGCTTTTCCTGGTCTCCCATGGGGTGCAGGGCCCAAGCACCTGGGCCATCCTCCACTGCACTCCCTGGCCACAGCAGAGGGCTGGCCTGGAAGAGGAGCAACCGGGACAGAATCCGGTGCCCTGACCGGGACTAGAACCCGGTGTGCCGGCGCCGCTAGGCGGAGGATTAGCCTAGTGAGCCGCGGCGCCGGCCTTCAAGTCATTTTTCTTTTGATTGGGATGAACATAGTTTTTCTTTTTAAAAAAATAATATTATGAATTACATGTTTTTATTTTTAAGATTTTAAACCAAGCTTGCATTCCTGAGATAAACCCAGCTTGGTCATGATGTACTCATATTTTTCCTTTTATACATTGTTGGGTTTAGTTTGCTAAAACTTTGTTTTGAATGTTTGCATATATGCTTCTGAGGCATAATGATCTGCAATTTTCACATCTATTTGTTTTGGTATCACAGTCTCATAGTCAAAAATACCCTCCCTTCACTTTTCTGGCAGAGATTGTATGCTATTGATGTTACAGCTTCCTTAAATATCATGTAGTGAAGTCATATAGGCCTGGAGTTTTCCTTTTTAGAAGATTTTTTTTTAAAAAAAGACTCAGTTTCTTTAATAGATATAGGCCAGTTGAGGCGTTGCTTTCTCCTTGTGTGAAATTTGGTACCTTGTGACTTGAAAGGAATTTGTCCATTCATTTCTGTTGCCAGATGTATTGGCATAAAGGTATTCATAATGTTCTTCTCATATTTGTGCACTCTGGGGGATGTCATTCTCATTCCTGATATTGACGATTGGTCTTCTCTCCTTTTCACCTGGTCAGTCAGATTAGAGGTCATTGTTATTGATCTCCAAGAACCAGCTTTTGCTTCCATTGAGTTTTTTTCTTCTGCTGCTTTTCTATTTCATTGATCTATGAGTTTAATTTTAATATTAATTTTTTTCTGAGACCCTTCCAGTTTTCTAATATAGACATTTAGTGCCATGAATTTCCCCCAGGACTTCTTTAATGTCATTCTCAAATTCTTGTGTGTTGTACTTTTATATTCATGCAGTACAAACTACGTTTAGATTCCCTTTTTGGCTCATGGTTTATTTAGAAGTGTGCTGTTGGGGCTGGTACAGTCACGTATCAGGTTAAAGCCGCCTCCTGCAGTGCCAGCATCCCATATGGGCCCCTGTTCAAGTCCCAGTGGCTCCACTTCTGATCCAGCTCCCTGCTAATGCACCTGGGAAAAGCAGCAGAAGATGGCCCAAGTCCTTGGGTCCCTGCACCCACATGGGAGACCTGGAAGAAACTCTATGGCTCCTGGCTTTGGATATGTGCAGCTCTGTCCGTTGCAGCCATCTGGGTAGTGAACTAGTGGATGTAAGACCTCTCTCTCAGTCCCTCCGTCTTTCTGTAACCCTGCCTTTCAAATAAAAAATCTTTAAAGAAAAAAAGAAATGTGGTATTTAGTTTCCAAATATTTTTTAATTTTCCAGATATCTTTATTGATTTATAATTTAATTCCTTGTGATCAAAGAATATACTTTGTATGACTCGAATCCATAAAAGTTTATTGAAACTTATTATATAGTCCAAAATGTCTTCATTAGTGACCTTATACATTTCAAAAATTATGTAACCTTTTTGGGTAAGTGTTCTAATAAATGTCAGGTCAACTTGAGTGATGATGTGGCCAAGTCCTCTAAGTACTTACAGACTGTCTGCTTACTTGACTTGTGAATTATTTGGAGAGGTGTTTAAATCTGTGACTGTAATTAAAGATTTGTCTGCTTTTCCTTACGATTCCATAAGTTTTAGCCTGGCATTTTGAACATGTTATTGTGTGTCTAAACATTTGGGGTAATTATGTCCTCTTGATGAGTTGGCCCCATTATCATTATGAAACAAACTGCTTTATCACTGACAATATATTCTTCGCTATAAAATCTACTCTGATATTAATATGCTTACTCCAAGCTTCTTTCAGACTAATTTTAGGATATTATTTTCTATCCTTTTAATTAGTATAGTTTTTTTGCTGTATTTAAAATGAGTTTCTTAAAGCCAATATGTAGTTAGGTTTTGCTTTTTTTGTCCAATCCGGCAATCTCTGTATCTTAATTGGGGGTGTATTCAGTTAATATATTTATTGATGTAGTTAGATGTAGGTTTATCACCTTTCTGCTCATTTTCTCTCTGTCTCATCTATTTTTGTTTTCCCTTTCCTCTTTCTATTAGATTATTGTATCACTTTGTTTATTTTTATTTTTTTTGTTGGCTACTTAGCAAAGTCCTTATCTTGGTATTTCAGTGATCACTGTAGCTTTATACCAGGTACCTTCAATTTACTTAAGTCGACCTTCAAGTAATATTGAACCACTTTACATGTTGTATAAAAATTTCAAAATCCATTCCCAACTCCCAGGCTCCCAGCCTTTGTGCTTCTGTTGTCATCTGTTTCTCTTATACAAATGTTGTACATACCACAGTAGACTATTTTCTGTGCTTGTTTTAGAGATGTTTAAGTAGTGTGAAATCAATCTTCTATATTTCTATTCCCAGCACCCTTCATTTCTTATACATCTAGGTTTCCATTTGCTATCATTTTCCATCCTCCTAAGAGATTTCCTTCAACATTTCTTTGAGAATATCATAGCACAAGTCTGCTGATTATTAGTCCTTTCAGATTTAGTTCTTGAAAAATATTTTCACTGCTATAGAACATAGATTGACAACTTTTTTTGCTGTACTTTAAAGATATAGCTTAATTTTCTCCTGCTGTATTTTTATTTACTACAGGAATTATGATACCATCCTTAAATTTATTTTTCTAATACATAGTATATATTTTTCTGACTTTTTTTAAAGATAGTCTCTTCATTATAGTTTTGAGCAGTTTGGTTATTATTTGACTTCATGTAGTTTTCTTTTTTCTTTTTCTTTTTTTTCAGGCAGAGTTAGACAGTGAGAGATAGAGAGAAAGGATTTCCTTCTGTTGGTTCACCCCCCAAATGGCTGCTATGGCCGGTGCACTGTGCTGATTTGAAGCCAGGGACAAGGTGCTTCCTCCTGGTCCCCCATGTGGGTGTAGGGCCTAAGCACCTGGGCCATCCTCCACTGCCTTCCCGGGCCACAGCAGAGAGCTGGACTGCAAGAGGAGCAACAGGGACAGAACTGGCGCCCCGACTGGGACTAGAACCTGGAGTACCGGCGCCTCAGGCAGAGGATTAACCTAGTGAGCCGCGGCGGCAGCCCTTGTTTCTTGTGTTGAGTTTTATATTGAGCTTCCTGGTTCTCTGGCTTGATACTTTTTTCAAACTAGGAACACAGAAATAACTAGCACACAACAAGGTAAAATTCACAAAGTCTGGCATCCAAGCAAAGATGTAAAAGTAGAGCAGCCAATTAGTCTAGTGGTTAAGCATCCCACATCAGAGTTAAATTCCTGGGTTCCATTCCTGGCTCTGGCTCCTAACTCTGGCCAAATCAAATTGTGGCCATTAGTTCTTCAAATATTTTTTGTCTCCTCTCCAATCTACTTTCCTTAGGAGGCTCAAATTCCATGTTAGGCAACTTAAAGTTTCCCAACTCACTGATTTGTTTCCAATTTTGGGCCATTTCTATTGCTATGTCTGCAACTTCAGTCATCTTTCACGAGCGATATCCAATCTGCGTTAATTTCGTCTAGTGTGTTTGTCATCTCACACACCATTATTTTCATTTTATTATCACCAAGTTCAATTTGGGTCTTTTTTTAAAACCTCTTTTATGTCTGTATTTAACCTTTTAAGCTTGTAGAAAATGATTATAGTAACTGTTTTAATGTCCTTTTCTGTTAATTTAACATCCGTGTCAATTGGGGGTCAGCTTTGATTGGCTGCTTATTGTCCTCATTATGGGCCATGTTTTCCTGTCTCTTTGCATGTTTCATAATCTTTTTTAAAAAATGTTATTTAGTGGGGCTAGCGTTGCGGTGCAATGGGTTAAGCCACTGCTTGCGCTGCTGGTATCCATGTGAGAGTATCCGGTTCTAAGCCCCAGCTGCTCCACTTCTGATCCAGCTCCCAGCGAATGTTCCTGGGAAAGCAGTGGAAGATGACTCAAGTACTTGGGCCCCTGCATGCACGTGGGAAACCCAAATGTTGTTCCTGACTTCTGGCTTCAGCCTAGCCCGACCCAGGATGGATGGAAGATTTCTTTGTCTGTCTTTCCCTCTTTCTCGGTCACTCTGCCTTTCAAAAGCATAACTAAATTACATTTTCTTAAAAACGTGAGAGAGACCGTACACTTCCTTCTGCTGGTTCACTGCCCGCATGCCCACAACAGCTATTGCTGAGCCAGGTTGAAGCTGTCCAGGTCACCCACGTGGGTGGCAGGAAGCCAGTTAAGGGAGCCACCCCTCTTGCCTCCCAGGGTCTGATGTGCAGGAAGCTTGCCTCAGGAGTTGGAGCCAGGAACTGAACCCAGCCGCTCCAATGTGGGGTGCATAACCGCTTGGCATCTTAACTTCGATGGGCATGCTAACCACAGAGCCACATCCCGGCTCTACTGCATAATCTTCGGATGCAAGACTTTGCAATCTTTACCTTTCTGCATGCTGGTTATTTCTGTGTTCCCATGAACATCCCTGAATTTTTATCCTCTGGTGCAGTTAAGTCACTTAGAGTCTGTTCCTTTTTGGTCTCATGGTTATGATTTTTTAGCTGCATCTAAGCTGTGTTTAGTGTAGAGCCCATTATTCCCCCACTGCTGAGGGAAAAATCTCTCCCCTGAGTACCCTACCCAGTGCCTCCATGAGTCAAGAATTTTTCCAGTGCAGTTGGCGGGAGCAGGCACGGCCAGCCCTAGGTGAGGGCTTGACGTCCTTGTGCTTTCTCTGGTGGAAGGATTCCTTCTCCAGACTCCAGGTAATGTCTCACACACCTGCTGACCACTGTTCTCCCCAGCCAGGGGGAGCTCAGCCAGTGTCCTCTCCCTGTGCTGCCTTCTCCTCTCTAGTAACTTGTCCTTGAACTCTAGCCACCTCGGTCTCCCTGGACTCTCTGCTCAGTCTACCTGGTACCTTCTGGGTCCCCTTCCCTGCACTGTCCTGGAAACTCTAAATTAGCAGTGCCCTCCTGTCTTACTTTGCCTGTTGTTTCCATCTTGCAGGAATCACTGTCCTATTACCTGAGTCCTGGCCCTAGATACCAGTGTTTCCTAACCTTTTCCTTTTGTCCTGGGGTATTGTTTCGTTTGTTTGCTTACCTCAGGCTAAATCTGCTCCCTACTGCTCCTTCTTGGCTGGAGGTGAAGATTTAACAACAATCATTTATTTTCTGTCCCAAGGTCAATTGTTCAACTGGTCTAATCGGAGCGCATAGAGATTTGTTTGGGCCCAGCCAATTTCTACTGGCCATATACGTGCACACGTACATATGCCGCATATAAATATGTCAAATGTATGTGAAAGAAGACTGTTGGCTTAGTTGAAACTTGAAGTCAGCCTGAAAGTTTTAGATAAAAGTCACTACTAGCTACCGCGGTCTTTTTGGGTACAATACTGATAATTTCTAGGAAGTCATGAATATGGTGTTGAAATTTTCCTGGATTCTAGCATCAGCCCTGGGAGGAGGGGATATGTATAGCTGAAAGTAACTATGAAATTTATCATTTAACACCTTTTTTTCTTTAAAAATTAGATGACAATGTTTATAAAAATATGCAAGAGTCAGAGGAAACCCACCTATCCAACCACCTAGATGAAATCGTTGCTGCCGTCAGCATCACTCCCAGAAACAAGAGCCAAAGCAATCTGACCCAGACAGTGCTGTTCCAGCCCCCGCGGGAGAAGCTGCGGCTCTGTGAAGAGAAGGCGAGGGCCTGCTCCAGCAGCCAGGAGGTGAGCAGCCCCTGCTCTCTGCACCTGCGCTCAGGGCGCTGGGCCAGTGTCTGACCCAGACTCGCAGGGCATCTGCTTCCTGATCTTGGGAGCTTGATGCAAGGCGGTATATGAGAGAGTGCCTTTCTGACAGTGTGGGGGAGTGTGGGACCTCAGGGCTGTAGGCACCGTGGCTGGCAAGGGCAACAGTGAATATGCACCGAGCTCCTCCTCCGTGCCAGGTCTGAGAGCCGGAACCTCCCGCGCGTAAAGCAGGTGGTGCTTCTGCCCTCACCGAGCCTGGTGTGCCGTCTGTCCGTCCTCTGTGTTCCTGCAGACTTCCCTCCCACTCTCCCCTCAAAAGTTCCCTCTGCCCACTCCTTCATTCCCTGTTGCGTTTCTTATGTGTCAGATCCCATCTGTCCAATCATTTGCCATTTCTTTCACAAGAATCTAAGGCTGAGATGTGCTTGGTGCTGTGCAGGTGCTGGGGGCACACAGGAGACAGCCCCAGCCTTGGTACTGGAGAGGCTTGTGGTTTGGTTGGAAAGATTGATGGGGAACAGATAGTGGAAGTCAGTGTGATAAGTCTTGTGAGGACACAAGTTTGGGGTTATATGGGTCCAAAACAGAAAGGGGTGGGCAAGGAGCCTGCAGGTGGTGCAGGGACAGCAGTTAAGGCTCACTTCTTGTGATGGGAGTTGCTCGGACAGCACTGGGAGCAGTGCTTTGGAGCAGCCAGTTCAGGAGGAAGACAAAGGTGTTCTGGGCAGAGGTCGCAGATGGACAAGAGCCCGGGGTCTGAAAGACACAGTCTGTTTGGGGAGCTACAGGAATGATCTGAGACGAAGGCTGTGGTGATGTGCAGGAAAATGGGGCTGAGCTAAGGCCAGGAGCTGGGACCCGGAGGAGACTCAATGCCCTGCAAAGAGTTTTGATTTTCTCCCAAAGATCCTGGAGATGGAGCACGGGACTGAAGCAGGGAAGTGCCATGGCAGATTTCAGCTTCAACAGTCACCCCCACAGCTGTGTGAAGAATGGATAAAGAAAGAATAAAATGGGGTGAGGAGGATAGGTTAGGAGGATATTTGCAGTAAGCCGACTGAGGAGTTAGGCGGGCCTCAGCTGGGCATGTATGGCAGAGGCAGCAGAGAGGCTAAGATCTTTTGAAAGGAACTAAGAAATGCAAATCAGTGGGCCTGGAAGACTAGGGAGCTAGGGACTGGAGAGAGTGAGAGAGAGGCAGAGGGGCTCTGCAGGGTCCAGGGAGGTTTCAGTCTGCCTGCTGACAGGAGCCTCGTGTCGGAAGGTAGAGCAGGATTATGGCAAGAGGGTGTGAACTGGAGTGAGAGCGTGTGCTTCTTCATTAGGCCAACAGATACTCACTCAGCCCCTAGGGTGGGGCAGGCGCAGTGCTAGGTAGGCTGTGGGCTGGTAGCCTTCTTCAGCCAGGGTTCTGCAAGAGAGTGAAGCCTTCTTACCTTAAGGCGTTTAGCATGTGTGAGGAATGAACTCCTCTGCGCACCTAGAATGGTAGCAGACATTTCTGTATTCTGGGATTCAGCTGTGAACAGTACAGACCAGGGGCATGCTCTCACGGGCTGAGGGGCCGCTGACACTGTAAGCAGGCCAGGTAAGTAGAGATGTGGTTAGTACTGGTCTGGGAAGAGGTGACGTGGCTGCGAACTGAGGGAGAGGAGGAGCCGTGGAGGAGCTAAGGGAGCAGAGTCCTGGGGGGGCAAACAACACACATAAAACCTACAAGGTAGTGCCCCTGGCCTGGGGGGACGCCTGGCCTGACAGCAGGTGTGTTTGGAGCCAAGCTCAGTTCCCAGGGGATCCTGGGGCCTTCCAGCTGAGTGCCCGGGAAGGCCTTGAAACAGTCAAAGTATCACAGGATGTAGCTTACATTTTAAAATAACCATTGTTGATTACTTTTTATTCTAAAATAATTCCAGATTTACAGAAAAGCAGTAAGAGTCACCAACTGTGAACATTTGCTTTATTGATCTGTTATATTCGCCGCGCCCCACCCTAACTCTGCAGGAGTAGATTATGGTACCACATCCCTTTACCTCTGAATACCTCAGTGTGTTCCCTCAAGTATCCGCAGCATAGAGTTTGATACTAGGAAATTAATATTGCAGTGTTGCTAGTATCTCTAAACCTCACCCATGTTTCTCCACAGTAGCATTTCTTTACAGAAACCAAAATGAAACCAACCAACCAACCAAGCTAAAACCTCAGACCTGTGGTCCACTCCACGAATTCACATTCGACGTAGCTGTCATGTCAGTTTGGTCTCCTGTAATCTGGATCTGTTTCTTCACCTGTCTGTCTCTCCATGGTGATCGGCCTTATTTTTGCTCAGGCCTGGGCTCAGCTGATGCCTTTGGGACAGGAATGTCACCGACATAGAGCTCTGCTCCCCGCGCCCTCTCGGGCGGGGGCACACCATGTGCCTTTGTTACTTGGATGCTGACTTGAACACTTGGGTAAGGTCCTGACCCACAGGCCTCTGTACTGTAGAAGCACTATTTTTCCCTTTGTCACTAATGCGTTTTGTGGAGCTTGTCTGAGACCATGTGTATATTGAAAACCCTGCCCCCTGGTTTTAGCGTCTACTGATGATTCTCCCCTGAATCTATTACTACTCTAGTCAGACAGCCAACCTCTAACATCAGCATTCTTTCAATGTTGATTTGTTGGCATCCCTTTATAAGGAAGAGCTTTTCCTTTACCACATCTTATTTATTAGTCATTTACTTGCATCAGTACAAGTTCTGGGAATCCCGTCTTTAAATGTGCTACAACCAACATTGTTGTCACAAACGTGTCATCCCACACTTGCCAGCGAGAGCTTTGAGCTGGCTCTTGCATTCTTGACCCATCCTCTCGTTCCATGCATATTTCCTTAATCTCCAATACAACATGATTTTTCAGGTTTGTCTTGGACATCGCCTATTCCAGCCTTGGATTCAGGGAGCCCTTGGTTACTCTTTGTGGGGAACGGTATTTAGACACCAAGATCAGGGTATAGTGTGTCCATTTTTAAATCTCTGTGGCCAGATCTAATGACCCTCAGAGTTGCAGAATTTTGATGTTAAGAAGTTTAAGAAATTCCATGTAGCCCCAGAATGATGTGGAAAGAGCTCGGGACTGGGAGCTCTGATTCTGCCACTCACTAGGAAATCCTCTCGCCTCCCTGGCCTTGTTTAAAGCACAGAGGGTAAATTAGATTATTTCTCAGCCTTGGCCCTGTTCTAAAGCTGTCTTCCTGCTGCCTCTCACCTGTGCCGGTTGCTAAGGCCACTGGAACTGGCAGGATAAAGGTGGAGTAGCCAACGGGGATGTCCACCCCATGCTGACAAGTAAAGAAACCGCAGGGAGGCCACACTGTCCCTCTCCAACCCTGCTCCGGGGGTGAGGACCAGGGCTGTGACCTGGGAGCCTGACCGGGGCTGCCCAGTCCTCACTGATGTCATGGTTGGGACACATTCGCCATCATTGCGGCTTCTCCTTTGGCAAACTCGCTAGACCCCCAAAGCTTCCATCATTTCTCTCTTTTTGTACACTGTGTTCATTGTTCTTTCTCTGTCTCTCTCAGTCATTCTCCAAACTTCCTGTGTTTAGAGGCAATAAAATTAGCGATCCCCAAAAGAAGAAATACAAATTTACCAATAAATACATGAATATGTGCGGCCTTGCCACTTTGGGGCGGGGTGGGGGGATGGGTTACCTGACAGAGGAGCCGACTGAGGACAGAACAGCAGTTTGCGCCCAGCCCCACGGAAGGGACGTGCCCTGCTCACGTGTGCTGTACCGGAGGCCTGCGCTGGTGTGAGCTCTTGCCAGCGCACTTCAGCGATAGCTGCTCAAAGCCCCAGAGCTTTCCATAGCCATTACCCAGTAGTCCTCTGTAGGGATTTATTCAGAAAGTAAAAAAAAAAATTTCAAACAACCTAAAAGCTCAGTAACAATGGATTGAGTAATTCACTTATGACACATCCATGCAGTGAAATACTGTGCAAACGTTAAAATTTGTGTCATAGAAGATTACATGAGAATGGTTCATAAATTGTCAGGATAACTCATTGCAAATCTGCATGTAGCTCCTGAGACTATTTTTAAAAAGGAAAGACTAGGTTTATTAAAATGAAGCATAAAAGCGGTTTTCGCTGGCTCGTTAGCTCCAGGAGGTAAGCTTGCTGTGACTTTCCATTTTCATCGTTGGACTCATCCGTGTCTTGACAACAAGCGTGTGTCACTTTGTTGTAAGAAACCTGTTACTGTAGAAAAAGCCACGGCCCCACTTTTCTGAGCAGGGGTCCCTCAGGCTGCTCCTGCTGGGTACGAAGGTGACTCTCCCGTGGTCAGCTGTCTGTGTATTGTCTTCAGATAGAATGTTGATTCGGGGTGAGGATGCCTGCCATCCAGGTGGGGATTGTGTGGGGATGCAGGCACGTGGGGTTTATGCCTGGCCTGCGAGTGCAGCCGGGCCGGGTCCTGATCTCCCCCCCCCTCTGTCCAGCCTCTTCCCTCTCTTCCTCCGTCCCAACCACTTCCACTCGCTTTCCCCAGCTGTCTTCCCTCCCACTTCCTCTCTTGCTGGTCCAGGGATGTATTGCTGTAGAACACCCCAAACCTCCGTGGCTTGGAATAGAAACTCATTCTGCAATTTGTGCAGAGTTCAGTGCGGTCAGGTCAGCTGTGCCCCATGCCCCACGCAGCGGCGTCCACTGAGCGTGCCGGGAGAGGACAGTCAGTCTCCTGCCAAGATGGCTCCCTCACGTGGCTGAGTAATCTGAGCTGGCTGCCGGTGCCTTTCCACCTGGGTTTCTCCGTGGGCTGTGCAGGCTTCCCTCTGGTTCTGTGGTTGGATTCTGTGTGAGTTTGCTGGAGCTGACATAACAAATACCGTAGACTGGGCAGTGGAGACCACAGACGCTTGTTTTCTCGCACTTCTGGAGGCGGGGTCCGAGACGAAGGTGTCAGCAGTGCTGACAGCAGCACTGGCAGGTGCTGGCAGGTGGCCACCTTCTCCCTGCATCCTCAGTCTCCTCTCTCTGCCGGTGGCCACCGGGTGTCTTCCTCTTCTTGCATAAGGACACTCATTGTGTTGTATTGGGCCTACTCTCACAGCCTCATTGTAATTCGGTCACCCCTTAAAGACTTCATCTCCAAATGGAGTTCCACTCTGAGTTACTAGAGATTAGAACTTCAACTCAGGAAATTGGGGGAAGTGGGGGGACAGAATTCAACCCATGACAGGTTCAAGAAGACAGAGGCTGGCCTGGTGTAGTGGGTTAAACACCACCTGTAATGCCGACAACCCATGTGGGCACCAATTCAAGTCCCTGCTGCTCCAGTTCCAATGCAGCTCCCTGCTAATGGCTTGGGGAACACAGCAGAAGATGGACCGAGTGCTTGGGCCCCTGCCACCCATATGGGAGACCCTGATGAAGCTTCTTGCTCCTGGCTTCCACTTGGCCCAGCACTGGCTGTTGTAGCCATCTGAGGGGTGAACCAGTAGATGGAAGATTTCTCTGTCTCTTCCTCTCTCTCTGAAACTCTGACTTTCAAAATAGATAAATAAAACTTAAAGAAAAAAAAAAAAAAGACACCGAGAGCAGTAACCACCAGTTCCTTAAGGCTTGGGCCACCAAGCTGGCACTGCAGGATTTCCTCCATTTGCTGCGGGTCAGGGTCATAAAGTCCATGTTCAAAGGGAGGGGGCATAGACCCCCCCACACACCTCTGGATGGAACAGGTGTCAAAGAATGTTGGAGCTGTGTTTTCAACCACCAGTCTTGTTTTGGGTATAACCATCCCCGGTATCCATGGGGCATTGGGTGCAGAACCCCTACAAGATACCAAAATGCACAGATGGTCATGTCCCTTGTGGAGGTGGCATTGCATCCACACAGAACCTACTCAGCTCCTCCTGTACCTTCCAGATCCTCTTTGGCTGAAACCTAACCCAAGACAAATGTTGTGAAAATAGTTGCCACAGTGTGCTGTTTTAGGAATAGTGACAAGGAGACGGTCTTCATGTTCAGTACAGATGCAATTATTTTTTTTCAATCTGTGGTTATTTAAATCCATGGATGCAGACCCTCTGAATGCAGACGTCAGCTGACCATGTAACACTGCTCTAAGCTGACCCTCAGCTGGAGAACCGTGCCTCTCTCTGTCTTAGCCCTGAATGAAAATGTGTTTCTCACTCCTTTAATAAAATGTGCTTGGTAGTCATGATGATCCCATCTGCTGTTGGTTTTTTTTTTTTTTTTGACAGGCAGAGTTAGTGAGAGAGAGAGGCAGATGGTTTGCCCCCCAAGTGGCCACTATGGCCGGCACATTGCGGCCAGCGCATTGCGCTGATCCAAAGCCAGGAGCCAGGTGCTTCCTCCTGGTCTCCCATGCAGGTGCAGGGCCCAAGTACTTGGGCCATCCTCCACTGCCCTCCTGGGCCACAGCAGAGAGCTGGACTGGAAGAGGAGCAACTGGGACAGAATCCTGCACCCCAACCAGGACTAGAACCTGGGGTGCCGGCGCGGGAGGCAGAGGATTAGCCTAGCGAGCCACAGCGCCGGCCCCGTCTGCTATTCTAGTATCACAGACTGCTGAGGAAGGTTTCCAGCTGATAGCTAAGGGGCATGAGTTGAAAGTCACTACCACTCCCCCACTTGGCCAAATGGGGGGGGGGGGGAGCTGTTCATTGAGGGGCAGCTGGAAACCTAGGGAATGGTTCTATGACTGTTATACTTTTCCTGGTGTTTATTCATTCCACGACATCCTCTCCCTTTAAATGTACGATCAGATGGGAGGGTGGGGACAGCTCTGTGGTGCAGAGAAGTAAGCTGCCGCTTGCAAAGCCAGCATCGTGTAGCAGAGTGCTGGTTGGGGTGTAGCTGCTCTGCTTCCAGTCCAGCTCCCTGCTCGTGTGCTGGGAAAGCAGAGGAAGAGGATCCCACCACCCGCGTGGGATGGAGTTCTAGGCTCCTGTCTGTTGTGGCCATCTGGGGAGTGAGCCAGAGGATGGAAGATTCTCTCTTTCTCTCTCTCTCTCCTTCCCCCTCCTTGTCACTCTGCCTTACATATAAATAAATATTTTTATAAACAATGAACAATCAGATGCATTTACATATTTCTTAAGTTTGTGGTCTATTTTACCCTACCAGATACCACCCACAATACATCTTGGCGGGTTTTATTCTCCGCAGTATCCTAAGTGCTTAGAATCGTGCCTGGCCCAGAGCAGCAGGCATTTAATAAATATTTACTAAATGGATAAAAACGTGAGTCGATTGGTGCTCTGTGACCCTTAACTTTCAGGTTGTCTGTTATGCCGTCTTTCTCTTCCTGACAGTATAAGCAGGCTGTCCGAGAGCTTGTGCGCTGCGTAGCACTGACGAGAATTTGCTATGGCGACTCCCACTGGAAACTGGCGGAGGCACACATTAACCTGGCTCAAGGCTACCTCCAGCTGAAAGGTGAGCGCCCGCCCTCCATGCAGACTGGTTCCTGCTTCCAAATTTGAGTCACAGATAACGGGAAGGATGAGATTTTGCATATTCTCCTTTACAGCACTGGGAAGCCATTTCTTTCTAGAAAGCGTTAATAAACATTCAGAAGAGAAAAGGGAAGACAGACAGACCCTTCTGGGTTTTGTGTTTGTGACCTTGAAGTAGGGTTCTTAGGAGATGAGGAGTCCCAATGGTTAGAAGGCTTTGTCAGCAGACTCTGAAGCACAGAATGCAGACCGAGATCGGGATCGACCCACATTTTTATTGACAGGGAGTCTCTTGACTCTGAGTAACAAAAAAGTAAAAGGCTAGCCCAAACTGGCACAAACAGAAATGTATGGCGGGGCTGGCGCTGTGGCTCAGCCAAGCCGCAGCTTTACAGCGTCCCATAGCAAAGTGCTGGTTCAAGTCCTGGCTCCTCTGCTTCCGCTCCAGCTCCATGCTGATGCACCTGGGAAAGCAGCAAATGATGGTCCATGTACTTGGGCTTCTGACACCCAGTTGGGAGACCCGTATGGAGTTCTAGGCTCCTGGCTTCAACCTGGTCCAGCCCTGGCTGTTGTGGCCATACAAACAACTTAAAACTCTAAGATTAAAATTTCTTTAGCCAAGCCATATCCAGATGTTCAAACAGTGAGACCAGAATTCTGTTTCTGTTCTTGCTATTGGCGCCATTCTTAGCCTTTGCCCACATGGCAATGGCTTTAGGCTTCCCTTACAATCATTCCCAGGAGAAAAACAATGAGTCTCCTTCAGGATCCCAGGATTTGATGATGGGGTGGGAGGTGGGGGTCCAACCGACCAACTTGGGTTGCATAGCAAATGCGAGAGGTAGTCTGATGGCCTCTTGGCTCCACTGGGTTCTGGGGGAGAAGCTGGCCTTGGCTGTCACACGTGGATTGGGTATGCAGGGCCTGGACATCCTAGCAGGAAAACAGAACAAGAGGAAATGGATATAGGAAAGGCAAAAACAACAGATTCCCCACATGTGATGTCTTCTCACCGACTGTGCAGCCTAGGACAGGACATGCAAGGGATCATCTCTGCAGGCAGGCCTCCAGCTGGAGATGATGATGATGGCGATGATGATGATGATGAAGACGCTGACCCCCAGGGTGGGTCCAGTGATGCCTGGAATACTAAAGTGGAAGAGACTAAACTGCCCTCCATAGGAATGCCACCCGATAGATTTGGCCAAACCTCCTTAGAGACTGGTCCTTGTGGAAGACCACTGTAAGAACCAGAGGGGACCTTGGAGATGGTTTTGTCTAACCTTGCCCCCTGGTCCCGGTTTCTGATTCAGAGGAAATGACAAGTCTGAGCTGAAACCGCTTGCTGCAGATCACGCTGCTAGTACGCCCCGATCAGCCTCAGACCGGGCTCTCACGTGCAGGGGCCTTGCTGTCTCGGATCCAAGCGGTACCTCGCTCCCCCTGCCGCCTTCCTGGGTGGCAGCGTTTCTCTCTCAGCTGGAAGTGGAAGCGTGTCTGCTGGTTATTAGGCTCTAGCTCAACCCCTCGCGCCGTGCTGTTTTCCACATAGAGCTTCACTCGCTCTTCACCTCACTCCTGGGAGATGGGTGTTCGTGTTCTCTCTGCTCACAGCTGAGGAAGCCGACACCCACGTCTCAGGAATCCGTCCTGGGCATTCTGAACTCAGAGCCGGTGCCCTTCCCCTCAGCCCACACTGAGGAAGAGTGAGGTCCTGAACGGCCCGGACGTCCCCCAGGCCTTTTGTGGTACCACGGGCATAGCTGACTCTAACGCATTTCTGGCAAGTTAAGGATGTGCTTTTTAAAAAATAAGACACGGGGCGAATATTTGGCCTAAAGGTTCAGGTGCCTGTTAGGACTCCCACGTTCCACATTCAAGGTACCTAAGTTCAATCCCGGCTCAGAGTCCTGATTCCAGCATTCTTATGCCTTCCTCGGGAAGCAGTGGCGAGGAAGTAGGCGGGTCCCTGTCGCCCGTGTGGGACACCTTGATTGAGCTCCCAGCTCCTGGCTCAGGTTCCCTCAGCCGATGCGGGAACCAGTGGACAGGTAAGTTCTCTATCTCTCTCAAACATTAAAAAAAAATTGATTTATTTAAAAAAATGAGACACATAAAATTCAGTGAGAGTTCCCACATGAAGAGCATAGCTTTGATTTTTCTCCGAGAGACATCTGATAGACGCAGGAACAGAATTAACTTGGTATTTTGACTGCTTTTGCTGAAATTTGAACTCCGATTCACGTAACTAAGAAATAAGACAGGGATATATGATGTGAGTAGGAGGTGGTGTCAGAGCAGGAATAGGGCAGGAGTGGGGGAAGCAAACAGGCTAGAATTCTCGAAGTGATCCCGTGTCACCCTGTGCACACCGAGAAGCTGGGGGACACCAGGGCGCACTGGGGCGTCTGTTCTCAGCAGCAGTTTTGTTGGCTTCGTTTGGCTCCTCTTTGTCTCATGGTAGCCTGCTGCCACGGAGGAGTGAGAGGTCGATGCGCACTCGTCCGTTTCCTCCTTGGAGTCAGCTCTAGCAGTATGGTTGTAGATGCACGATCAGAAGATCCAGAATTTTTAGTATTTCATTAAGACTGCTGTCACCGAGCCAGGGTAAAAATTCACGAGTACCTTATTTCCTGCCCAGAATGCTAGAGTCCTTGTCTTCCATTTATTTTTTGTAATTACTTATAACATTTTACATCTGATATTGGTAAGGTTTCAAAGCTGTTCAATCCCAGCTCATTCTGTTTATTTCTTAGAAAGGCCACTTGGGGAAAATTTTGTCTTCAGTACTTGGTAAAAAATGCTTCTTTGGTTGTTCCAGTCATGGGAAAATTCCATGCGGCCCAGGTACAGCTCCACGTGCCACGTGGCCATGCGTGAAGACATGGAGAACCACGCTCCTGTCCATGTGTTAAGAAGGAAACTGAGATGACGTCTTTTCTGGTCCGTAGGTCTCTCACTGCAAGCAAAGCAACACGCAGAAAAAGCCCAGGAGATCCTCCTCACTAACTCCATTGGGCCCCCACGTAGTGACAACACGGGAGTTTTCAAGTGTTCCGTGGAGCTCTTCCACACCATGGGGAGAGCCTTGCTCGACCTTAGGCAGTATCCTTCTGTCTGTGTCTTCACAAACAGAAATCCTCCCTGTGCTACGCGTTCTCAAGGGCAAAGGAAAAGCTGACAGGGACTCAGGAGGGCCAGGGGAAGTCGGGGGCTGAGGAAGCCGAGCGCCAGGGCCCCGCATGCAGACCAAGGTGGGGAATGTTTCCTGAATGCAGTTCAGATTTAAGGAAGCCTCGGAGAACTTGGAAAAAGCGGAGAGACTTTCAGAGGAACTGCTGCAACGGGGAAGGATCGTAAAGGAAGAATGGCTGGCAACTCAAGCGCGGATCAAGTGGTCATTTGCACAGTAAGTTTCAAGGTCAGGACTTTGTATGCTTGGTGGCTAGGGGTTCTTTGCCAGTGGCATCTGTCTTCAGGTAGGAGGAGTTCCTCCCTGGGGTTGTATCCATGACTTCTCCCAAGGCCCCTGTCCAGAAATGAAAGAGGAACACAGCCGTGTCAGAGCAGCCCCAGCAAGGCACGGACCTCAGTGTTGCTCTGCCCTCATGCCCACCTTGGGTCCTGAGTTCTCACCGTGTTCTCTTGACTTTTTCTGCCTGCTCTTCCTCCCTACCCCTTGACCCTGACCCTGTACCCTCCTCTTCCTTCCTCCCTTCCTTTTCTCCCCCACTGCTCCATCTGAAACGCTTCAGTAGATTGATTTTGTGATTAGGGCCTCCAAGGAAAAAGATCTTAAACTTACCTGAACCCATGACCCCGAGAGGATTGCTCTTGGCTCCTCACCAAATAAACCCAGCTGGAAGAGGTAGAAAGAGAGGGGGATGGGCCTTGGGTAGCTGGTCCATTTGTCTCTCCCAGGGGGCCAGCTCTAAGCCATTCCCCTGGAGTGCTGCAGTGAGAAAGCAGGCCCAGCTCTTTGGAAGGATGGGTCTGTGGTGGGAGGAAGGTTGGAAGGGGCTGCCCTACAAGAGTGGAGGATCGCAGTTGACCGGCATGGCTGCCCTTAGCCGAAGCTGGAAGAATTCAGTCTACCTCTGTAACCTTCCAGTTTGGTTCCCAAAAAACTCAGAGACCTGGCAGAAATCATTTTTAAGAAAGATTTTGGGAAAGAACCCTAATAGGACACACCTAATCCTCCCGTGTGTGTGTGTGTGTGTGTGTGTGTCTGAGTGGGGGCGGGGGGGACATGTGCACCATGTTTCCTTGTTAATTAGTTTGGTTTGGTTTGGAGATTTTTTTTTAACTTTACCTACCAACTTCATCAGTCCACTCCAGCTCCTTAGTTTTTTTTTTTTTTTTTAATTCATTTCCCCCTTCATTTCTGAGTTTGATTCTCATATCCTCGCCATTATAGATGCCTGTTTTAATGATGGTCTATTCCACTAAATATATAACTTGGAATGGGAAATTGTGTTGCTTTGTGTACTGATGAGTTTCAAGTTTGTTCATATTTGAAGTAGGAGTCTCTGCTCTCTTTTCTCCACCCAGCTCTTCATTACTGCGTCTATTTTGTTTATTGCTTTTGGCTTCTGCACGGTGCTGCGCAGGATGCACTTGCCCTTCTCTGCTTCCCCGTCCCCCCGCAGTGGACACGCAGCTTGTCCCCAGCCCTGTGCCACCAAGTAGGGCTGCTCTGAACACCCCAATGCAACCGGACTTAACGTAGCTGAGCAAGACTTGTTCTGAACTTGGTCTGCAAGTTACTCTTTAGTCCGGAGATTTTTCAAGGGAGGTATGTTTGAGGTATCTTGATATTGTTGATATCTAATTTTATTCAGTTGTGGACAGAAACATCATCTGTATGGTATCAACTCTGAACTTATGGAAGCTTCCCCTGCAGCCTGGTCCATGGTCACTTTCTGTGGATGTTCCAAAGGCAGCCGTGCACAATACGGTGGTGTTCTGGTTGATGCCGCCCTGTGTGGACGCTGGCGGGCTTCCAGCATTGCAGCCGTCCTGGTTTGTGTAAGTGTGTGCCGTGTTCGCACAAGGATGAACGTGGCTGAGAGGTCATTGCTCAGAAGGTACCTGTCTGTCGTCAAGCAGCACATGGCCGTGGGCTGCCAAGGACATGCGTTCTTTATTTGTTGTGTGTCATGCTGCAGTGCCTTAGGTTGACCTCATAATTCTGTTACTCAACTTTGTGCCTTTGCTTTTTTGCCACTTGGACATCGTAGTTTTTAGGATGAGTGTGTTTAAACCTCCAGCTACACATGGGCCATCTCTATCTCCTTATAACTCTGCTAGTTGTTTTGTATTCTAAGGCTCCTTTGGGAGGGGAGGATAGATCAACAGTAGCGTATCTTCCTACTCTAGTATTTTGTCGATAGTATATCTTGTCCTTTTTGTCCCCTGTATTTATATTTATTTTGCCTGATATTTTACCCTGGCTTTATTTCAATACAGCTTTTCCTGTGGTATCTTTTTCATTTAAATTTTGTTTTCATTTTTAAAATTTTTAGTTGGGTTTAAATTTCCTTGTGTCTTATCAGTTTTATGTTCATTTATCTTTTCTTGCTTTCCTTGATGTTCATCAAATATTTTTATCATTCCTTTTTCCTCTCCATTGACTTGTAAGTCATACCTTGTTTTATTTTAATCTGGTGGTAATTATAAAGTCTGTCACTGATATCCTTGACTTATTAGAATTTGATTGTCAATTAGTCAATTAAGCACTTGCAGGACAAGGACAGGACCTTTGCACATGCTAACTCTGTACTCGTCTCTGCTTGCTGCTCTTTTCTTATATTTATGTCACCACGTGTTTTATGGCATAGCACAGGCAACCGCCGAGAGGAGGAAGGGGTTTGTAATGTGCGTAAGTGACCCAGGGGCTGTCCCTAGAATCTGTAAGGAGCCCTATATATTACTAAAACAGTCAACCTAGAAAAATGGGCAAGCGGCTTTATAAAAAAGATAGCCACATAGCTACTGAACATATGAAAAGATGTTTTAGCCCTCAGTTATCAGAATAATGAAAATTAAAAATCATAATTCCCACGAGAATGGCTGAAAAAATTTTAGAGACTGATAGCATCAAGTGTCAGCAAGTCTGCGGTTCCGCACCCTCTCCTGTGCTGCTGTTTGGAATACGTTTGGAGTGACTGCCCTGGAGTGCTGTTTGGCCTGTCTGCTAAACGTGCACATTCGCACCCGCTGTAGCCCAGCAGTCTCACTCCTGAGTGCAAACTCAACAGCAACAGCCACACAGCAGAAATGTGTACATTTATGCACCAAGAGACACATCCAGGAAGTCCAAAGCTACGTTGTTTATAAGCAAGAACCGGAAGTAGCCAATGTCTTCATCGACATAGGATAACTTTTGGATGTTTCCACCAGAAAGAAATGTTAAATGCTTGGAGGAATAGATAAGTTTGTTCTGGGTGGACCTTATACAACAATGTCACAGGGCTTCCTAGAGATACATACAATTTTTATGTAAGTTTTTGTTTGTTTGTTTGTTTGTTTTTGACAGGCAGAGTTAGGCAGTGAGAGGGAGACAGAGAGAAAGGTCTTCCTTCCGTTGGCTCACCCCTCAAATGGCTGCTGTGGCCGGCACACTGCGCCGATCTGAAGCCAGGAGCCAGGTGCTTCCTCCTGGTCTCCCATGCGGGTGCAGGGCCCAAGGACCTGGGCCATCTCCACTGCCCTCCCGGGTCACAGCAGAGAGCTGGACTGGAAGAGGAGCAACCGGGACAGAATCTGGTGCCCGACCAGGACTAGAACCTGGAGTGCCGGCGCCGCAGGCGGAGGATTAGCCTAGTGAGCCGCAGCACCGGCCAATGTAAGCTTTTTTTTTTTTTTTTATTTTACATATTTTAAAAAGTAGCATAGATAAAATTGTGATCTTTTGGTGACCAAGAAAATGATCAGGCTATGCTTACGCTTGATTCTTATCAACATAATGCTGGGTGACAGAAACCAAGCCCAAAGGGCCGTCATATAGGATTCCACAGGTGGGTCGTCCAGTGCAGTCTCTCCCTTCCATCTTGTAAGACAGGATAAAAATGAATCAGAGGTCTGAGATGTGGCATTTGCTGCATCTGTCGGGGCCTGACTAATGTATTATAGCTTAATACTGAGCAGTGTTTTTACAAAACTGTAAATTATCTCCTGCCATAATCTGCCACCTTCTTGGAGTCTGGCTTTTAGATTAGCAGTACCAAACCTTGCCAGCAGATGGCGAGGCTCGTTCGCGTCAGGGCTGAACACGACCAGCATTTGAGTTCGCATTCCGGGCTGACCTATGAAGTCACGTGTACTTTCTGTGTTAGCAGAGTTGTTCAAACTTTGCCACTCTTTTCATCCTGAATCTCCACCCTGACATCTTCACTGCGTCGTGCGTGTTTACACTGCGTGATTCCCACGCACTCACTCTGCTTTCCATCCGCATTGAAATGCAACTGTGTTGTTCAAACTGATCGGCTTCCGGAAGTAACAGAGCTCTGGCTTTACCCATTTTTGTGGTCACACGTGAACCACAGCGGTCTTTTCCTTTGCCGGGTCTTGGAGGTGGGAAGGCCGGGATAATCTCTCAGGCAGCTCTCATGGGACTTACGTGCCTCTTAAAGGAGATCTTTCTGTGAATCCTCTTCCTCCTCCTGCCTCTCCTTTTATGGTGCCTGCCAGGCCAGGCCAGTGCCTTGCTCGCTGGGCTGGCGGACAGTTAAGTGCTGCAGGGTGACTCATGCCTCACCGTGCCTGAGGGCCTCCCCCTGCTCCTCCTCTGCCCCAGCCCTGCTTCATCAGTTCTGACTTCTTAATTTAGGAGAGCGAATCCAAGCCATGTGTCCCTATGTTGTATTTCTATAAATCTGTTAAAGTCTCTGGGAAAAAACGGGCATACTTTTCCCAGATGTGAAAAATTATCTTCTGTCCTGGTCACAGAAAGATAGATCCACAGGGACAGACAGCTGTCTTTGTACCTGTGAACACTGCTGTGCACAAAGGCACACACGCATGTCTTTCTAAATCACCCCTCCACATGGCATGGCTGTGGTGCTCTGCTGCTCAGGAACCCCCGGCCTCCCAGCCTTCCCTGTGACTGCACTACCTGGTGCTTTTGGCTCCATGCACAGCCTGCCCAGCAGGCGCTGGCCTGGCCTTGCCGTGCCTAACTAGCCCAGGAATAAGTAAATACTTTTCATATTGAGAGCATCAACAGGACACCTGGCAGGTGTTTCAAGGCAGTGGGTTGTGGAGTCAGAATCCCGGGGTTCAAATCAGTGTTCACTCCGACTTGGATAAATCCTGGCTTCCTTTGAGGCTCTCTTGGGTCTCCTGTTAGCCTGGGAATGGCAGGACCTCAGTGTGTTGCTGGGAAGAGTAAATGGACACCACGTTAAAGTGTCTGGGAGCCAGCGTTGTGGTACTGGGGGTTAAGGTGCCACCGTCAATACCTCATCTCATATCCGAGTACGAGTTCCAGTCTCGGGTGCTCTACTTCCCATCCAGCTCCCTGCTAACGTGCCTGGGAAGACAGTGGATGATGGCCCAAGTATCGAGCCCTGCCACCCACATGCAAGAGAGACCTGGATAGAGTTCCAGGTTCCTGGCTTCAGTGTGGTTCAGTCCTGGCCATTGCACCATTTGGGGAATGAACCATCAGATGGAAGATCTCTCTCTCCCCCTCCTTCCTTCCCTCCCTCCCTCCCTCCCTCCCTTCCTCCCCCTCTCCCCCAAGCCGAGTTGCTCTGCCTTCCAAATAAAAAGATTTATTTATTTTACAGAGAGAGACACATATACACACAGGGATAGAGAGTTTCTGTGCCTACCAGTTCATCCACCAAATGGCAGCAACAGCCGGGGCTGGGCCAGGTTGAAGCCAGGATCCTGGGACTCCATCTGGGTCTGCCATGTGGTTGGCAAGGGCCCAAGCACTTGGACCATCTTCTGATACTGCCTTCCCAGGTTCATTAGCAGGGAACTGGACTGGAAGAGGAGCAGCCAGGACTGGAACCAGCACTCATATGGGATGCCAGGCCACACAGGCAGTGGCTAAACCCCTGAGCCCCAACATTGAAAATCTTTTTTTTAAAGCACTGGACAAATGGTAGCTTCTCAAAAATGAAAGAGAAGGAAAAGAAAAAGGAAATAAAAGCAACTTCTGTTATATTTACTCTCTAATTGAGCATTTTTATTTCTGTCATTTTGTCCCTAAACTGAATTTAAGGCAGATGGTCACATCACAGATGCAGGCCTTGCGCGGCATGATTGCCCCTCACGTGCAGTGTTTCCCCTGTGACTTGAGAACGCCGAGTGCTCTGTCTGCTCTCCTTTGCCGTCCAAGCTAAAACGAAATATCTCCATATGCTTGTTTTATAAGCTTGATTTTTGCTGCTTTGTCTTGCTCTCTCTTTCTTGTAGTCACAAGATGTGGAAAGTAATTCTGTCACAAAGTTTCCCAAGCAGAAGAGGAATGGGAAGATCGTCCTTTAGCTGGTACAGGTTGAGCATCCCGAATCCCAGTGTTTACATTCGGATCTTCAGATTAGGGAAAGCCTTCTGCAAGTATTCCCAGCTCTGAAGACATCCCAGCCAGAAGCACTTGTGGTCCGAAGCGTTTTGAAGCAGGGGTACTAAGCGTGTCCCTTCTGGGCAGGAGCAGAAGACAGATGGGAGTGAGAAGGTGCAGGCATCCACTGGGCACTGCTGTGGCCTCACTGAGGTGGTGTCCCCGTACTCGTGCCTGTGGGAGTGTTTTTAAAGATTTACTTGTTAACTTGAAAAGCAGAGTGACAGAGAAGGAGAGAGATCTTTCGTTTGCTGGTTCATCCCCCAAATGTCTGCAGCAGTCAGGGCTGGGCCAGGCTGAAGCCAGGGGCCAGGAACTCCAGTTGGAGCTGGATCCGATGCTCCAGTACGGAATGCTGGCGTCACAAGCAGAGGCTTGGCCCACTGCACCCCGATGCCACCCCCTTCCCCTGTGTCGAATGTTTCCTGCCGTACTTGGATCCCAAAGTCCCCTGAAAATCGGTCCAGGGGTGAGCTCCAGGTCTAACTTTTGTTTCTGGACCCGATTTCTTTTTTCCCTAACATCTTCTTTTCATTCCTCCTGGATGCCGAGTTGCACTGCTCTCTGCAGGAGACAAGCGACCAGCGCTCCAAGCCCTGCTTCTCCCCGGCCTGCTCCTGGCAGCGGTCTGTGTTCTCCGGGAGAGACACCTCTGCAGCTCCTGTGAGCCATTCTGCGCTGGAAGGCTCTGCTGCTTTACCGACAGGAAACCATTTATTTACTTATTTATGTGCTGGTTCATGATCCGATATCCCCACGATTGGCAAGATGCTCTTAACTTCCATTAGAGTCCGATTTTCATTTTCTTTTTTCTTTTTTAATGTAGGGAATCAAAAACCACGTGGCACAGGTCACTCTCATATGCTTTATCTGCTGTCTACTTTTTGAATTCCCTAAAGCTTTAATATTTTAGAGCTCTATCTTTTTTATCTTTCCCTTTCTGACACTATATCCTTATAATGCACATTTTTCCTAAATAATAATGACTGAGATAATAGAAGGATGGTTTGAAATAATAATATGCATTACTAGTAGTTTGTAACAAATATCCAACAGTATGTGTCTGAGTAGTTATCTGACACATGCTAATATGTATCAAGTAGTAATTAACACTTTGAAAAGCCCCAGGGCTGCCATTGCTGAGCCCCTCATGGGTGAGGCCGCTGCTGCGTGCCTCCCAGTCTGGTTCCCCTGTGAGGTGCAGGCGCTGAGTATTCCCATCTTCAAAGGAAGCAACCGAGAGTGCTGAGCCTGCCCCTCACACCCCCAGATTGTTGGGAAATGACAGAGCAGAGCCAGCCCGTGCTGCAAACCAGGGCACAGGTCATGTGCCCCAGGGCAGGGCGGGAACTCACCCTGCCCTCTCTGGAGCAAAGCCTCGACCGCCGCACCGCGTGGCAGAGACCCCGAAGTCAGTCTCTTCTCACCTTGACTCCAAACCCTCTTGTCGTCTGTCGGGCTTGCTCTCCCATCAGAGTCCCATGGTCAAGGACATCCCCCCGAGCCTGTCTTTTCCCCTGTGCTCAGTGTTCTCAGCAAGCTCTGGAGCCTTCCCAAGGACACTGTGCCAGAGGAGGTTGCCTGCACGTGCTGCGCGCTCAGACGCGCCCCCGCCTGTGAGCTCTCCCGAGACCGAGACACGCCGGAGACGAGGCAGTGTCTCGGGTGCGCTGTAGAATCCCTGTGGATGTATTTTCATTCAATAAAACATGCCATGCTTTAAGCTGTAGACCTGCCAAATTAGCATACCGCCACATTCTGCTGTTCAGAATTCCCTGTCTTTTTCATCTGTCTCGGGTGTTCCCTAAAGCTACCAAATGCATTCACACGAGGCAATAAGTCCTCAGAGCATCCCCCACAGGCAGGTAGGAATGGAAAAGGAGAAAATATTGCTAACCCAAATGTTACACAGGAGGAAAGGGAAACAGACAAGATTACCCAACATTGACTGATGCTTCTAAGTGAGTTGGAGATGGTCTGGGACTGTAGCTTAGTCGTTTCTTGATAGGGCACTCTGTCTTTGGTTCTTTTTTACCACATAAGCTGTGAAACTGAAGCAATGTGTTTTTTTGTCTTGCCTCTTCTTAGCCATGAGTAGTGTCCCATAATCAAGCCTCATGAGGCTCGCCGGGTGTGGCTGTGGACACTGGAGGGCCCCTGAACCAGGACCCTGTGATGGCGACAGCAACGCCTGGGGCTCCCAGGGTGCAGTGGGCTTCCTTCTTTGTACACACTCAACAACAGAGCATTGCATTCATTCATCTTCCAAAGAAAATATTGTAGGCATATGGACGTGTAGCTGTGATTATGCAGCGTCTCATGTGCATGCCACCGTGCTTACAAGGTAAAAGATTTCAGAGGCGTGGAGGCCTGCTGTGTTCTTCCCCATCCGCTTCTCTTCCCCGGCTTAACAGGCAGACACTCTGAAGGTCTGGCTATTTTTCATTACTCCAAATGTTCTTATGCCCTTTGCTGCATATGTGTAGGACCATAAAGATATGTTATTATTTCATGTTTTAAACCCAGTATGCATGTTTCCTTCTGCCGCTTGCTTGTTTCCATTCTGTCTGTGTTTTTGAGATACACACACCCCTATCGATGGACACCTACAGCCCCGGTCTCATCATTGTGTTTAATTGTCTGACTTCCCCGGATGTGGTGGTCCGTCCTCACGGATTGCTCCCGGTTTGTCACTACCGGCACGCTTGTTATCCAGCCTCGTTTTGGGCATGTGTGCAAGGTCATCCCTGTAGTAGTGAACTCCCAGGAGTGGAACTGCTTACCTGACAAGCTTACCTGGCCTTTACTGGGTCTGCCCAGTGCTTTCCACCAGGTCGTGCTCCCCTGCAGGGTGTGAATCAACACGGATACACAGTCATTTCTCACGGTCTCTTTCCTGACATGTCCCGATAGTGAGGTTGAACATTCGTATGCTTCTTAGACATTTGGAACTTCTGTTCTGTAAATTATCTGTGCACATCTTCTGCTCATTTTCTATTGGACTGTCCACATTTTTCTCACAAATTGGAGACATTCCTTGTATTTCTGGGAATGCACTATTTTGCTGATTACCTCAATTGTATATACTCTACTCCCAATGTATAATTTGCCTTTTCACTTTCTTTTTAAAATTTACTTACTTCTTTTTTATTTAATAAATAAAGAGATAAGCAGGAAGAGAGGGTGCCATCTACTCCCCAGATGGCCTCCCATAACCAGGGGTGTGCCAGTGCTGAAGCTGGGAGCTAGGAACTCCGTCTGGGTTTCCCACATGGGTGGCAGGAACCCAGCTACTTAGGCTATCGTCATCTCCTGCCGGGGTCTCATTAGCAGGAAGCCGGAATCCAGAGTTAGCGGCAGGTGTTTAATCGGGCACTCTGATAGGAGATGTGGGCTTCCTTTTTTCAGTGGTTGTATGTTTTCATCTACTGAATGTCTGTATATTTTCACCCATTTGGAAGTCTTACCAACAGAGAGAGAGGGGGTGGGAGGGAGGGAACTTACTTCCCAAATGTGCACAACAGCCAGAGATAGGCAAAGTCAGGAGCCTGGAACTGCAGGCAGGTCTCCTACGTGGGTGGCAGGGGTCCAAGTACTTAGGGCATTTTTGGCTGCTTTCTTAGGCTTGATAGCAAGGAGCTAGATAGGAAGTGGAACAACCAGGACTGGGGGCCGGCACTTGGCTATGGATGCTGGTGTTGCAGGTGGTGGCTTAACCTGCTGTGCCACAGTTCTGGCCTTGAGTTTTTTTTTTTTTTTTTAATTAATTAATTTATTGGAAAGTGAGAGATACATGGAAAGATAGAAAGAGAGAAATCTTCTATCTGCTGGATCCAGGGAGCTGGATCAGAAGTGGAGCAGCCAGGACACGAACTGGTGCCCATATGGGATGCCCACGTTGCAGATGGCAGCTTCATCTGCTATACCACAATACCCGCCCTGAGTTTTTATTTTTAATGTCATCAAATTTACCTCTCTTTTTATTCTGATTTGTACAAAAATATTTTATATCAGAAGTCCTTTCCTACCCAAGGTCATGGGTTACATTTTCTTATATCTTCTCCAAAGGCACGAGAGTGTTGCCGTTTAATATTTATTTATTTGTTTGAAAGGCAGAATTAGAGAGAGAGAGAGAGAGAGTTCTTCCATCTGCTGGTTCACTCCCCAAATGACCCAATGGGCTGAGCCAGGCAGGAGCCAGGAGCTTCTTCTGGGTCTCCCAGGTGGGTGCAGGGGCCCAAGGCCTTGGGCCATCTCCTGCTGCTTTCCCAGGCCATTAGCGGGGAGCTGGACTGGAAGCGGAGCAGCCGGGACTTGAACTGGAGCTCCTGTGGGATGCCAGCACTGCAAACAGCAGCCTCACCTGCCGCACCACAGCCTGGCCCCCGCTGTCGCCGTGTAAACCTAGGCCTCTAATCCACTTGGAACTTTTTTTTCCCAGTTTTTATTTGCATTGGCATAATGGTGTTCCTTTTACTGATGATTATTTATTATTCTTATAATACATTTTACTCCATTTTTTGTAAAAGCTCAATGGGCTAAGACAATACCTACCTCACTTGTGCAATGTCTTCAATAAGTTTGATTCAGGCTATCTGGAATTTTCCAAAATCTTCTGTGCACAGTGGTAGGGTGAAGCTGTGACTGTAGTTGAGCCCCTCTGGACACAAGGATGCACTGAGGCTGTTGCCTGTGGTGCACAGGTTGGGAGAAGGAGTAAGTGGTATGGTTATGTCCGGGCATTTGCCATCCATCTCTGTGGCTTGCTTCAATGTGCAAAGCCTTCCACAGACGTCTTACTTGATTCTCACTGCACCCCTGCTGGACACCAGCATTCAGACAAGGGTACCAAGGTTCAGAGATCTCAGAGACACGTCATTCCTCTCCTAGCTGTGTGAGAATGCTCAGGCTACAGCTTGGAGTTTCTACCCCTTCTGCAGTATCTGCAGCTGGTTCTCTGCCTGTGTTCCTTTCTGTAAAGTTTTCTCCAAGAGGCAGGTGTTTGCAAGATGACTTTGAAACCTAGAAAGGTGCTGCAGTGTTAACTTGGAGTGACACATGGTGCATTCGGCCATGGTACTCGGTGGTGGCTACAGCTGCCTGTGGTCCTCACCGTTACTGTCCCTATGGTACTCTGTTCTTTAGTGTCCTATCCCATCTCTGAAAAGAAAGCATTGCTCTCATGTAGATTAATGCCATGGCTTTCTTCTTTCTCTCTTATGAGCTTGATTACTAAGTTTTGACTATTGCTTCCTTTTAAATGCAATCCTCTTGTGATTGCATTCGCTTTGTTACTCTGTGACTTTTGCAGGCAGCTCTGGAGACAAAAGACCCATTTTTTACTTCCTTAGTATCCTCTGCCTTGTTTCTGAACATGGGAAAGGAAAAAGAGGGAGATTTTTCCTTAGCTCAAATATCTATGCTAAATTAGCTAGGAAAAAGAATCTGAATTCGTTTTGGAAGTATGTGATTAGATTCCAGACCAGAGCTCAGCAAACTTTCTATAAAGCCCCAGATAGTAAATATTTTAGACTTTGTAGGCTGTACAATCTCTATGGCAACCACTCAACTCTGCCAGTGTTGTTTGAAAGTAGCCCTAGTTGATACATATGTAATGGGTGTGGCAGTGTGCCAATAAAACTTTATTTACAAAAACAAACAGCAGATGTGGCCCCTGGACCAGTTTGCTTACGTTAGATCTTTGACTACATGTTTAAGCTTTGTCTGGATGATGAAGTCATTTCTCACCAACCATGTATTCCAGAGCCTCTTTCTATTACCAGCAAGGGGGTGGGGCTTTCTCTTTAAAACGTAAGTATAATATTTGCAAAGCTGAAGCTTTGCCACCCCACGCTGGGCTCCTAAAGAATCAGAAGAGGTGCTCGGTGTTCCTGAGGCACCTGCGAGCACTCATCCCGTTCCTTCCCACATCAGAGTTGCTGCGGGCACCGCTCCCACCTGGCCCAGGCTCGCCTGTGCCCTGACCTCACCCCGTTTCCAGCCTCCACACACGGTGCGAGTTCTCCAAGTCTGGGACGTGTTCGAGCGGCACTTTACGTCCTTGTGGCGCCTGGACCACAGGCTGGAAAAGCGTCGCTCCTGCTTCCCTGACTTCCTCTCCAGAGCGAAGATGGTTGTGAAAAATCTCCCAGTCATGGAGTTGAAATAAGACCTATTTCTTAGTGGCCTTCCGTTACTTTCTCACTCATGTCTCAGTCCACCTACAGCCATTTGGGACTCCTCAGCCTTTTTGTGTTACAGATTCCTGAGCAGAGGGCAACACGGGAGGGACTGGTATCTTTCTTTTTTTTTTTTTTTATTTTTTTTTATTTATTTTTTTTTTTTTTATTTTTTTTGACAGGCAGAGTGGACAGTGAGAGAGAGAGAGACAGAGAGAAAGGTCTTCCTTTGCCGTTGGTTCACCCTCCAATGGCCGCCGCGGCCGGCGCGCTGCGGCCGGCGCACCGCGCTGATCCGATGGCAGGAGCCAGGAGCCAGGTGCTTTTCCTGGTCTCCCATGGGGTGCAGGGCCCAAGCACCTGGGCCATCCTCCACTGCACTCCCTGGCCACAGCAGAGGGCTGGCCTGGAAGAAGGGCAACCGGGACAGAATCCGGCGCCCCGACCGGGACTAGAACCCGGTGTGCCGGCGCCGCTAGGCGGAGGATTAGCCTAGTGAGCCGCGGCGCCGGCCGGGACTGGTATCTTTCATTATGACTGTTGTACATAAAATTTTTCCATGAAAGAAAAAGTTTCTAAGTTTTAGCACATATTTTAGGAAGATTACTTTGAAATGTTTGCAGCTATTTTTGCTGAGCAATATGTAAGTGTATAGTTTTTACATGACAGATTCTTTTTTTTTTTTTTTTTTTTGACAGGCAGAGTGGACAGTGAGAGAGAGAGACAGAGAGAGAGAAAGGTCTTCCTTTGCCGTTGGTTCACCCTCCAATGGCCGCCGCGGCTGGCATGCTGCGGCCTGCGCACCGCGCTGATCTGATGGCAGGAGCCAGGTGCTTCTCCTGGTCTCCCATGGGGTGCAGGGCCCAAGCACTTGGGCCATCCTCCACTGCACTCCCGGGCCACAGCAGAGAGCTGGCCTGGAAGAGGGGCAGCCGGGACAGAATCCGGCGCCCCGACCGGGACTAGAACCCGGTGTGCCGGCGCCGCAAGGCGGAGGATTAGCGTAGTGAGCCACGGCGCCAGCGTTACATGACAGATTCTTATCCTAAGAAGCAATAGGAATATATTCCCACTGTCACTTTAACTTCTAATTTTTAAAACAATGTTTTTCTGATATACAAGTAATATAGTTCTAGAGAAAAAAGTTTGGGAAATTTAGAAAAGTATCAATAAAGAAAGTAAAACTACTTACAGTAATTACAGTCCATCTGGTGAGAGAGTGAGAGTGAGTGAGAAAGGGAAAGAGAGAGAGATCTTCCATCTACTGGTTCACTGTAAATGCCTACAACAGCTGAGCCAGGCTGAAGCCAGGGTCCCAGAACTCTCTCCAGGTCTCCCATCTACGCAGGTCTCCCATCCAGGTATTCCATCTGTCCAGGTCTTCCATCTGTCCAGGTCTCCCATCTACCCAGGTCTCCCATCTACCCAGGTCTTCCATGTGGGTGACAGGGGTCCAAGCCCCTGAGCCATCATCCCTGCCTCCCAGGATGCATTCACAGGAAGCTGGATCTGAAGCAGAGACTCTGAGACTTGAGCTGATACAGGACGCAGGCGTCCCGAGCAGCAGCTTAACCTGCTGCACCAAATGCCCACCCTGCCTCTGCGTTGCTGACGCTTACTGACCGTCCACTGGCAGCTCCCCACACATATGCATCCACGTAGACTAGGTACATTTTCATTTGCATGAGATGATACTCAAAATATTTTTTAACTTTTCTTTTTTTTTTTTTTTTTAACTTTTCTACTGAAGAACTTGAGATGGATATCCCTCGGTGCTGGTGAGCACAGTCACATTGACTGTGATGGCTCCGTGGCATTCCACAGTGTGACATCTGCGCTGCCACCTGCTTGGACAGCTTCCTGGTGGTCAGCTGGAAGTGCTTCGTCCTTTTCCACATCCCTGAAGGATGTCTGTCTCTTGTTGCCCTGCAAAAGTATCTCTTCAAGATACATCCCTAGAAATAGAGTTAGCAGAATTGTGTGTGTGTGTTTTGTTATAGAACAACCTTTTCATTGCCATTGTCATTTTATAAAGTATTTAAAATTTTTAAAGCCAGTGTCTGCATAGGACTTTGTATCTGTCAGAAACTGTGTGTGTTCTAGGTGTTCTTGTGAATATTAACTAGATTAATCTCCATAATAACCCAGTGAAGTGGGCACTGTTGTTAGCTTTACCTTACAAATGAGGAAACTGTCCTGAGGATTGAGGGTCCTGCCTAGAAAGAGTGGGGGAGCCAGGACGTGAACTTCCCGGGGAATCCAGAGTCTGTGCTCCTGACCACTGTGCTCTGCTCCCTCCTGGATGGGAGGGGTCAGAAAGTCAAATCCTAACTGCCAGAGCACGTGTATTTTCATTATTTTTTTATTTCAATTAATTTCAAAATAATGCCTTTGATTTTTTTTTAGGGTATGTCAAGGTCAGAAGAAGTTACAAGAAGCTTTGCCCCACTACAAAGAGGCGTTGGAATGTCTGGAGAGCAGCAAAGGTGAAAAGAGCCTTGAGTGTGTCCCGTTGTTGCGGGAGCTGGCGGGCGCAGAGCAAGCCCTGGAGTTCCACGACGCAGCCATCGGCCATTTGTTACAGGTAAGCGGCAACATGCTGGCCGCCGAAGCTGGCCAGACTCTGTTCTCACAGACATGTGGCGTGCAGCTCTCAATGTGCCTGGCTTCGTTGTTTGTTCTGCCTCAGTGGCACACTCGGCCTAGCGTAGATTTCAACTAAGATTTTCTTATTAGATGGTCAAGAGGGTGAGTGCAGGACGCTGGTCCCCTGTTGCCAGCTGCACATTCCACAAACAGCTGGAGACTCCCTGAAGGTGAGCTTTCTCATACTATATGCTTGAGTTCTGTTTCCCAGGTTTAGAACTGATGTTGTACCTGATTAGGATTCTTTTTACTACACTCGAAAGTCCAAAGCCACTTAGGATTGTCACCTGTTAGCTACAGCTCTGCTTTGTCGCGGGTGTGACCATCAGCCTTCCTCAGAGAAATGGTTAATGGATGTCTGTGCATAGACAGAGAGATTTATTTTAAGATGGACCCATGCAGTTGGGGGCTGGCAAGTCCAGGGTCCACAGAGCAGGCTGGGTGGGAGGCTGGGCTCTCGCGCAGGGTTTCTGTTCCTGTCCAGTGTTTGATTACACTTCAGGTCTTCAATGCATGTATTTGAGGATAACCTCCTTTGCTCTCAGTGACACATGGATGAGTGTTTCATCAAACAACCGTAGCCCAGCCAGGCTGACTGTAAGATTAACCTGCCCATGAGTTTGATGACTTTGTATCCTATCATCTGCTGAAAGGACTTCAATGTTTTTTCTAAGAATTTTTCCATGTTACAGTTGTAAAATGTAGACTAAGCCATTCTTGTTATTTCAAATGAGATATAATCACATGGTGCTGGGATTCCCTTCTTGCTGTTTCTTTTAAATTTGTCTGATAATTTATACTCCCACTCATAGTCAGCTGGATGCCCCATGCTCTCGTTTTATCTGGATTCTTTTTTAATCACCGTTATCACTCTGTGACACAGTATTATTTCCAGTTTGTAGATAAAAAAGTCAGGAATTGAAAAGTTGAGTGATATACCCAGGAGTACACAGCCAATAATGGCGAAACCCAGATTGAAAACCAGTGTTTTTTAGAAAGATTATTCTGTTTTTAGAAAGATATATATCTTTCATATTTTATTATGTAAGTAATATTATATATTATGTTTTAGAAAATCTTAGAGAGAGAACGAGTGGGTTGGTAAGACTGTGCCAAGAGTGCACGGAAAGAGACACCAGTTATCATACTGTTGAAGTAGAGACAGCTGAGAATGATGGTGCTTGCGCTAGGATGAAGGTAGTGGAGAGGAGAAGCAGGTGGATTTGAGAGTCATTTAGGAGGCAGAATTGATAAGCTGGATTGGATGTGGGGAAAGGGGGAGGGGGAGTCTTTTCGCTGCTTGGGAAGACATGAGGTCTCATGAAGATAAATGCGTTCGTGTTTGTGAGTACTCCACACAGTGCCTGATTCAGGGGGTTCCATTTAGACGTCATTAAATCTTTGCCTCCGTTCCCTCTTCTGTTATTTTTCTTTAATTTCCTTTCATTGCTGACTTTGTTGAGAGGAATTCTGGGGCAATGATGACAGAACCCAGACTGTGCAGCAAGTGAGATGTGAGGAAGCAAAGAAGATAAATGGACAGCCCAGCTCAGGAAGTGCTGAGAGGTGGGAAGGTCACCCCACGTGGGAGGATGGGGCACTGGGGCACAGCCAGGGAGCGACAGAAGCTCCTGTGCCTGCGCCGTGGGTGCGGATGTCCATCACGTGAGGCGTGCAACGTCACAGTAAGGAGTTGCAGCTTCCTCCTCAGGGCAGTGGATGGTTTTCCAGTGGAGAGCTTGACACTGACGATCAGCCTGGAAGGATCACTCTGTGGTAGGGAGAATGGGCTGAGAGGTGGAGAAACAAGCCGGGAGATAGCCCGGAGGTGACCCCTGCGGTACGGATGGGAGCTGGTATTGGTGAGAATGGAGAGACGTGAACAGATTTGAGAGAGTAGAAATGGTGGAGTAGAAATGGCAGTCCTGGGGTGTGCAAGTGTGGGGGTATGGAGGGTTACCCCAAGTTTTTGGCTATGTCACTGTGTGGTTAGCTGATGTCACTGTTTACCAAGCATAAGAACTCTCACAGGTTTGCAATTTCCTTTTAGTATCAGTTATGAATATTCTTACACCAAATCATTTTTATTTTTAAAAATTATTTGCTGGTATAAATTTCTGTAAGTTAAACTTCTGGAAGGAGAGGTGTGAGTATGAGTAGTTTACATTCTTGATTCACATGGACATTCTGCCAAAGGGTCGCTTTGATTTATCCTGCCACCAGAGCGGCGCTTTGTTACGATTGATGAACGTACATTGGACAGCACTGGCACCCAGAGTCCACTGTTCACATCAAGGCTCGGGCTTGGTGGTGGACATTCTAGTTTCGACAAATGTGTAATGATGTGCGTCCACCATGCAGTAGCATTCAAGAAACTCACTGCTTGGGGCCCTGCGTACACATGCTCTCCCCAGCCCCAACTCCTGGCGACCACTGATCTGTTTACTGTCTCCGTAGTGTCCTTGTCTTCTCCAGGACGTCACATAGTTGGAATCCTGTGGGAAGGCCCCTGGAGACTGGTGCCTCTCCCTGTGTAACACCCATTTACATTTCTTTGCTGTCTCTTCATGGCTCGAGGGCTCATTTCTTCTCAGCAGTGAATGCAGTCCCATTCTCTGAATATGCTACCCTTCATGCATCCATTCACCTACTGAAAGGCATCTTGGTTGCCTCCACATTTGGCCAATCATGAATAAAGTTGCTGTAACCATCCATGGGCAGGTTGCTGCAAGGACGTAGATTTTCACTCCCTTGGGGAAAATGGCCCAGCGAGTGCATCCCGTGTCACGTGGTGAGAGTGCTTAGCTGTGCAGGAAGTCACCAAGCTGTCCTTGAAAGCCGCTGTGCCATTTTGCCTTCCCGCCAGCAGTGGAGGAGAAATCCGTGCTGCACATCTCAGCAGTATTTGGGGTTGTCGGCGTGCTGGGTGCTGGCCGTTCTGACAGGTGTGTGGTGGTGTCCCCTTGTTTTGATTTGCATTCGCCTGATAATGTGTGATGAGGAACATCTTTTCACGTTTTCTTTGGGGAAGCATCTGCTCATATATTTGGTCTTTAAAAAAAAAGAATAAAAGACATAGGAACAGAGACAGAAACAGAGAGAAAGAGGTCTTCCATCTACTGGTTCACTCCCCAAATGGGTACAATAACTGGAGCTGGACCAGCTTGAAGCCAGGAGCCAGGAACTTCATCTGGATCTTCCACGTGGGTGGCAGGGGCCCAAGCACCTAGTCCTCTTCTGCTGCCTTCCCAGGCACATTGGCAGGGAGCTGGGTTGGGATTGGAGCTGCCAGGACTTAAACCAGTGCTCAAATGTGGTGCCAGTGTCGCAGGCAGCAGGTAGCTTACCCCACTGTGCCACAATAACAATCCCTAGACATTGTCTTCCACAAAGCAGAAAATTTTAATTTTATTGCAGTCCGACTTAACAATTCTTTCATGGATTATTCCTTTGATATTGTATCTGAAAAAAGTCACCACAAACTCAAGATCATCTAGATTTTCTCCTGTGTTATCTTTATGGAGTTTTAGAGTTTTGTGTTTTACATTTTTATGAAGTACATAACGTCTGTATCTAGATTCATTTTCTGCACATAGATTCCAAATTACTCCCGTGCTGTTTGCCAGCACCATTTTATGCCTCCTTTGTTAACACTGCATTGCCTTTGGTCCTTTGTCAAAGATCAGTAGACCAGGGACAGGCGTTGTAGATGATGCCTTGTGATGCCTGCATCCTATCTCAGAGCATCAGGGACTGAGTCCTACCTCCACTTCTGCTCCAGTTTCCTGCTGTGCACACCCTGGGGGCAGCAAGTGACGACTCAGGTACGTGAGTCCCTGCCACCCATGTGGGAGACCCAGCTGGAATCCCTGACTCCTGGCTTCAACCTGGTCCCGCCCCAGCTGTTGTGGGCATAAGTGGGAGAGCCAGCAGATGGAATCTCTCTCCCTCTCTCACCCTCTTTCTGTCACTTTGCCTTTCAAATAACTCAAATAAATAAACATTTAAGAAAAGATAAATTGACTGTGTTTCTGTGAGTATAGTTCGAGCACTCTGTTTTGTTCCACTGAGCTATTTGTCTGCTCTTTTACCAATACCACACTGTCTTGATTGCTATTCCTTTATAGTAAATCTTGAGGTCATATAGTGTTGGTTCTCCAATTCTTTTTTTCTCTTTCAGTAATGTATGGGCTGTTTGGGGGTCTTTAACCTCGCCAAATAATGTGTAAAATCAGTTTGTTAATATCAATAATATAAATTATTGGGATTTTAATTGAGATTGCATTGAAACTTTAGATCAATTTGGGAAGAACTGACTTCTTGACAGTAGTGGGTCTTCCTATCCATGAATATGGACTGTCTCTCCATTTATTTAGTTGTTTTTTGATTTCTTTCATAAGAGTTGTAGTTTCATAGTTTCCCTCATAAACATTTCATGCTTGCCTTGTTAGGTTTCATTTTGTAATGAAAATAAATTATTAATGGGATTTTATTAAGTATTTCATTTTGAGGAATGCTAATATAAATAGTATTATTTTTAATTTCAAATTTCACTTGTTCATTGTTGGTATGTGGGCAAGTGATTGACGATTGCATGTTAACTTTGTATCCTGCAACTTTGCTAGTTGACTTACTAGTTCCAGGAGTTTTGCAGACAAAGATTGTTTTATTTCTTCCTTCCAAATTTGTATCTTATATTTTCTTTTCTTGCATTAGCCAAGGCTTCTAGTATGATGTTGAAAAGTAGTGATGAGAGGGAGGGAGAGTGCATGTCCTTGCTTTGCTATTGATCTTAGTGGGAAAGCTTCGAGTTTCTCACCATTAAGAATGGTGTTGGCTGTGGGCTTTATGTAGACAATGTGTATCAAGTTGGGGAAATTCCCTTCTATTCCTATTTTACTGAGAATTTTTTTATTACAAATGCATGCTTTTTCTGCATTGTTGATAGTATCATGGCTTTTCTCCTTAGCTTGTTGATGAGATTGATTATATTAATTGCTTTTCAAATGTTGTTCCCTAAATTTTTCATGACTCAATCCAAATCTGCCCTCAGAGCTTTGGCCCTGCTCTCACTCTGCCCATTTCTAAGGCTCAAAGAAAGACATAGTGTGAGAGCATACTCAGAGGTATCTAGTGAGGGCCACTACTTTACAAAATTTAGTGGAGTGGAAGATGGCGTCTGAGACCCAGTGTCAACACGTGAGGGTTCAGAGATCTGCATTTAGTTTAGAGAAGCATTCCTCCAACTGTGTTCCAGAGGATACCTGCGTGTCTCAAGGGTTCATAGGTCTGCCTAGGAAAGCTGTTTGTAGTTAAGTAAAACTCAGAAATATTAAGTTAAAATTGAAAGATCTACTTAACACCTGATTTTACTGTGCATTAAATATACCAATGTATGGGTTGTGAATGGAGAGGGGAGACCTAAGAAGTCTGTGAGCCAGTCTAGAGAGCATTGGCTTAAAAAAGAAAGAAATCTGTCTAGAAGCAACGGTCAGTAAAGGGGTTCCCATATAATATGCAGATCAGGCCTCTGCACTCACAGGAATCCTCAGCCCTTCTTGAATGGAAAATGATCAGGTGGTACCTGGGCTCACCGTTGTCAGGTGTTTTGCCACAGTTGTTTTGCTTATCTGTCCACATGGGGACACACACACACACACACACACACACAAGTATGTGTGTTCTTCAGCCATTGGAAAGTGTGTTGAGTGTATCATGTCCCTCTATTCTGAGTACTTCTATGTGTATTTTGAAGAACAAAATTCTTCTCTTACGTAACCCAATGCAGTATATGGAATTTGGGAAAGTTAGCAGTGATACAGTCCCATTTCATTGTGTTAATTATTCCACTTTGGCTCATTTTGGTAATTCTCCCCTCTCCAATAAAAGCTCCAGTCCAGAAGCATGGACTGCACTTGGTCGGCATGGCTCTTTCTCATCCAGACTTTGTCTTGAAGGACAATGAAATTCTCCAAGAGTGCAGGCCAGCTGTTCTCTAGACTGCTACCCAGTTTACCCAGTTTGGGTCTGTCTGAAGCCTCGTCCTGAGTAGGACCTGGAGTGCCTGCCCGGCTGGGGTGTTACAGCCAGCATCTCCTTCAGGTACCGCATCCACAGGCACGTGTTCATCTGCTGCTCGTTGGTGACAGCGTTCATCACCGTTCATGGTGAGACGCCGCTTCTTCCCCATGTAATAATGATGCATTCTGTAGGGAGAGCATTATTTTTCAGGGAAGTTGAGGTTCTGTTTATTTTGGCAAAATATTATAGAACACTGGACGAATTTGTGTCAGCCTTGTGCAGGGGCCGGGCTTATCTTCTCTGTGTTATTTCTGTTGTGGCATCCGTGCTGCTGAAGGGAGCATGCAGCGGCATTTTAACATCATAGAGACCTCCTGCTCCTCCTCCTCCTCCTCCTCCTCCTCCTCCTCCTCCTCCTCCTCCTCTTCCTCACATCCCTTCTAGGCTTAGCATCAATGGAGGAATGCCCCCCGAGCTGGTCTCAGCTGTGACGGTGGGAGAATAATGGATGACTTTGCACTCTACTGTTTCATCCACGTGGACCAATTGGCCTTCTGCCGTTTGGAACACCCCTCTGTCTCCCCACCAAGTTGTTTGTCCTTGGTATGCTGCTTTTTTCACTTATCAATAGATTATAGATGTTGCTGTTTAGCAGTTCATAGAAATCTTCCTTATTCATTTGTGCAGATATATAATACATTTACAGATGCACTATGGGTTTTTTTTTCAAACAGTTTTCCATGTTTGTATTTAGATTGATTTTGATATTTTGCAAAGATTTTCATGTCATTGAAGTAAATTTACTCAAAGGGTAAATCCCTTGAAGTAGGACAGCTAGTTCTGAGGGAGTAGGCATTGCAAACTTGTTGATGGTTGTACCCTGTTGGTCATTGTACTGTATCATCAAGTGGGCTCCTGTCTGGGCTTGTGTCATTTATATTCCCACCGACAATGTGTGAGAGCACCTGTTCCCCCACCACCTGTTCCAACCAAGTGCATTGTCGAGCTTTTGAACTATTCCACTCTGATGGGTGAGAAATGACATCTCAGTAGAGTCTTAATTTGCATTTCTATTTTTAAAAATAGAATTGAATAGTTTTTCATGTGTTTCAGGTATTTTAATATACTTCCTGTGAATTGTCTTTTTTATGAATTATTCATATCATTTGTCCATTTCTAAAAAGTATTTCTTGCCCTACTTTTCCTTAACTATTAGATTCTTCATAGCTTATAATATATATGGACCTTTTATCTATTGGTATGTATCATAAAGGACTTCACTTGGTTTGTTACTTTTGAAATCTTGCTCATAGTGTTTCTACTGAGATGGTA
The DNA here is from genome assembly GCF_051225735.1 of Oryctolagus cuniculus. Lineage (NCBI taxonomy): Eukaryota > Metazoa > Chordata > Mammalia > Lagomorpha > Leporidae > Oryctolagus > Oryctolagus cuniculus. The sequence continues at coordinate 8,931,826 of NC_142878.1, read as the reverse complement.
TAGATGCCATAAAATACACACTACTTCATTCCTCTTTGTGTCTGAATGAAGTTCCATTATACAGATCTGCCACATTTGCTAATGTGTTCATCAGTTGATGGACATTTGGGCTGTTTCCACTTTCTGGCCATTGTGACTAATGCTGCTATGAGCACTTGTATACAGGTTTTTGTATGGACATGTGGTTTTAGTCCTCCTGGGTCTGAGGCTAGGGCTGGAATTGCTGGGTTATATAACTCAATACTTAGATTTTGAGGAGCTGCCAAGCGATTTTCCAAAGTAGCCTCACTATTTACTTTCACATCAGCAACACATGTGAGTCTAACTTTGTCCACATCCTTGCCAGCATTTGTTAGTGTCTGTCATTTCAGTGAGTATATCTTACAGTTTTATCTGAATTTCTGTAGTGGCAATGATGTTGCATATCTTTTCACATACTCATTGGCCACTTATGTATCTTCATTGGAGACATGTTGATTCAAATCCTTCACCAGTTCAAATTTTTTTGAAAATTTACTTGGGAGATGGATAGACACAAAGAGAATGACAGAGAGAGAGAGAGAGAGAGAGAGGTCCCATCTACTGTTCACTACCCAGATGTCCACGTCAGCTGCAAGGGCCAGAGCCAGGAGCCAGAAACTTAACCTAGGTCTCCTGCAAGGGTGGCAGGCGCGCACTCACTTGAGCCATCACCACTGCCCCCAGGGTCCGCAGTAGCTGGATATCAAACCCAGGCACTTCCATATGAGATGCAAATTCTCTCCCCTTTCAAATAGTGTTGTCTTTTTTATTGTTGACCTACAAGAGTTCTTCATGCTTTCTGGATGCTGGCTGTTAGCCTCGTATCACATACATGATTTGTAAGTATTTTCCCCAACCTGCAGTTGTCTTTTCACTTTCTTGATAGTCTTTGAAACATCAAAGTTTTAATTTCAGTTAAGTCGCTCATCTATTTTTTCTTCTTTTTCTTGTACTTTCGACATTTGAAAACCCAATGCCTGATCTCAGATTCATGAAGGCCTGCATCTAGGTTTTCTTCTGAGTTTGATCATTTTTAGTAGGTCTTTGATACATTTTGAGTTAATTTTTGTATGTGATATAAAAGGAGGGGTCTAAGTTGTCCCAGCACCATTTATTCAAAACGATCTTTTCACTGTTGAATGATCTTAGAACCCTTGTCAAAACCAGTTGACTATAAATATGAGGGCTCATTTCTAGACTCAGTTCTATTCCGTCCATCTTTATATCTGTCCTCCTGCCAGTACCACATTGTCTCAATTCCTGGTGTTGTTTTGTGGTAAGTTTTGGAATCAGTAGTGTGGATCCTCTAACTTTGTATTTCTTTTTCTAGATTATTTTGAGCACTCTGGGGTTCCTTGCAGTTTCATATGAATTTTATTTTGCTTATTTATTTATTAAAAAGTTGATTTTTTGTGAAAAGCAGAGAGATGCAGACAGATAGAGACACCCAGAGATTTTCCATCTACTGGTTCACTCCTCAAATTCCTGCAATAGCCAAGCCCAGGTTAGGCTGAAGTGAGGATTCTGGAACTCATTTTGGGTCTCCTGTGTAGGTGGCAAGGACCTGAGTACTTGAATGATAACCTGCTGCATCCCAGAGTGTGTATTAGCAGGAAGCAAGAACCAGATGTAGGGCTGGGATTCAAACCCAGGCACTCCTGTGTGGAATGCAGGTACCCCAAGTGCCATGGTAACACCTGAGCCAAGTGCCCACCCTATCATATGAATTTTAGGATCAACTAACTTTTTGCTATTTCTGCAAAGAAAAAAACAAAACACACTCACAAAATTGGGATTTTAATAGATACTGCATTGAATCCTGTATCTCAAACTGGGGAGCAGTGACAGTTCTATTAATGCTCTCAATTCATGAACATGATATACCTCTCTATTTATTTAGGTCTTATTTCTTTCAATGATGCTTTGTAGTTTTTAGAGTATAGGTTTTGCACATTTTATCATAAATTTACTCTGCAGTATTTTGTTCTTTTGTGCTAATGTAAATGGAAGTGTTTTCTAAATTTCCTTTTCTAGTTGTTCCTTGCTAGCATGTGGAAATACAGATGATTTTTGTCTGTCCATCTGTATCCTGGAGCCTTGCTGAGCTTGTTTATTAGTGCTGTTTTCTCTTGCCATGCAACATTCTTAATGTGTTTGTATTTTCAACCTTTCCTCCTATTGCATCTGGATTTTGAGCCTACGTTGGAAGGATTTCCCTGTACCCAGGTTATAGAGGGATTCACTTGCAAAGTTTGAGAGGTGACTCTTGTTTATTTACAACAATAATAAAGATCAGAGCATGTTTTTAAGTAAGCAATGCAGCTCATTATGAAGGAAGCATGTTGGTGAAATGGAGCTCACACTGGATTTGATATCAGAAAATTTGAATTGGAATCCAGGCTCTTTTTGCCAGCTGTTTGATTACAGGCAAGTCATTTAGCCCATCCAGAGAGAGAGAGAACCCTACAGAAGGGCCTACCCACTTGACAGAACCACTCTAAGTTTCAAAAGGAAAGTGCTTTGTGAACTATTAGGCGTGTTGCCAGTGTAAGCTACTTCTGTTTATTAACAATAGTAGTAAATGTTCGTCAACCCTCCCCTTTTCTTAGGAGATGTACCTAAGGCTCAGAAAGGTGCAGCGTGGCCACAGTTCTCCAAAGGAACCCAGGTCTAAAGGCCATGTGTTAAGTCGACAAAAAGAGATTGTTCCTCCTTGTTTTTCACTCTTCATTCCTTTGCAGTGAGAGAAACACCCACAGAGAAAAGACCTTTTATTTTCTGTAGAATGCAGAAAAAAATTCCAGAGTATTTTAGGAACTAACCTTTTACAGCGGGGGAAAATAAGCGGAGTCCTGCAGAGCCAGCACGGGAAGGCGCAGTCCCAGGGCACGGTGAAGGAGCTGCCATGTGCCCCATCTGGCCCTCTGCAGCAGGGCTCCGTGGGAAAACCTTGCAAAGGGAATGGGTTCTGAAAGTCCTCGTGACAGATTTTGGCAAGCAAACCTTATTTTCCTATCCAAAAGAAAGACCACAGGGTTTTATTTCTGTGAGCGAAAGTTTGTTTGCCATGTGTTTTCTCAAGGGCTGTGAGTTAACACCTCGCAACGTGTGGGTTACTCTTTCACGTCTGTGACATTTGCATTACATTTCTCTCTTTTCGGTTTTCAGGGCAGTCTGTCACTCAGTAGTTCCCGAATTTAGGGAATTTTGACTTGAGAAGGAGAGTGAAGTTGTGGCGTGCATCAGTGGTTCTTCCAAATGCTGTGGGGTCAGAAAATCTCACATCAGGTCCCAGCTCTGGGACGGTTGTTGGCCTGGCTCAGGCCACGGTGGTGACGTCTTGATACTCAACATGTGGCTCCTGGCAGTCCAGGGTACCCAGCAGATGGCAGTGGTTCTGCTTGGCTCTCCTTATTTGCTATGTATCTGCTAAGATGTGCAAATCATTTACTAGAAATAATCAGACTCAGGATCCTTGTAATTTTCAAAAACTCTGAACAGTACTAGGCTTTTTGCTTAAAATTAGAAAAAGTGGAGTGCAATTATGATTTTATTCATGATAAAACATTTTAAGAGTGACATAAATTCAAGTGCCATAAAAAGCACCATTGCTGTTTATAAATTATCGGCAACTTTGGTAAAAATGATATCGTTCAAAGAAATGGGCCACAGGTCACCCTAGACTTCCTGACACTGGTTGAAGATTGTACTTCTGCATGTGTACAGAGGGGTAGAGATGAGTAGACTGAGAGAAGGGAAGAAAAACAAGAAAGAAAGTGACAAATTTGACAGCTCAGAAGTGAAAAACCCCTCTGCACAACATACGGTAAAGTCGAAACACAAATGTCAAAGGGGATAACAGAGGGGGTTCTAGTAAAATCTCTGCTGAAAAAGACAACTCAGCAGCAACAATAGGAGATGGGAACAGACAATCTTCAGAAGAGGAAACATGGCCAGTAACCATGCAAAAATACCCCCCAGCCTCATTTGTTGTTAAAGAAATGCAGTTTCTTTGATGGAACTCGGAGTGAGTCATGGGCGATGAAGCCGGGGACCAGGGCCAGGCTGTGTGTGGGTGTGGGGTGTGTGTGTCTGTGGCATATCTGTATCTTGGGAACAATATCCAGGAAAATGTTCTTGGAAATTAGCTGGAAGGAATCACACTGGGAATCGGGGGAAGGGTGCGGCGTGGAGACAGCATTTAGATTTTGTTTATTTTCTGCCACTTAAGCTTTAAAAATTTCATATGCACATATTATTACTGTGTCTTAAAAATCTAGTTAAACTTTAAGAAAATATATTCTTGCAATGAAGAGGAGGAGAAAATCGAATCCCATGGCAGGTTTATTTTGGTGCTAACCCTCACAGAGCATGGGGCTTCTGCTCCCCAGCCCTTTGCAGGAGCTAAAATTGACAGCTGGAGCGCTGCCACCCAGGACTTTCTCTGCCTATTAAAAGAAACTGGCTTAGTCCGGGGAACTCAGTTTTCCAGTGACCTCTGCCCCCAGTGACTTCCCCTTCATCTGATCCCCCCCAGGGAGTCCCAGCTCCATCCTTTCTTACTCAGGGCTCCCCAGCTTCCCCAGGCCCCCATGGAGTGGGGGTGGGGTGGGTGAGGGCACGCAAGGCTTCCCTGCTGGACAGAAACGGGAGAGAGAGGGAAGTGGCAGCCTCGGGCTGCCACCTGACCCTGGCTTGCGTAAGGGCCTCCGCTGCAAACCGCAGGGCAGGTTGGCCAGTTTGGCAGGGCTGAGAGGGAAAGCAATGCGGCTCCCCAGCTGGTCAGTTATAAATGAAGCTGGGTAACTCCACCTCACAAGGACAAGTGGACTCGAGCTGCAGGGGGAGTCGGCACAAACTTGAACCAAATGAGAAGCGTGCACTGCTGGTAGAAGACACCTTCGCATCACACTGCGCTGTGCGCTCTGTGGCGTCCTCGTAAGGCACTCGCTAGCTGCCTGGGCATCCACACTGTGGCATCCCACCCTGCCCCCCAACCCCCAGCCAGGCTGCTCCATTTCTGGGCAAAATGTCCTTTTTTTTTTTAGCAACCTCCTTCACTATGACGAGATGGGGGACGAGAACCCCATCTTTCTGTGACCTCTGCCCTCACAAGAGCCAGGTGTTAAGCTAGAGAAGCCTGCAGTTTGGAATGAAAGGCCTTGTCCGAGGCTGCGCTGCACTGACTGCTGTGTGGCCTGTAGCCACAGCCTTCCCCAGGCTTCTTTTCCCGATCTGTAAGTGGGCCTGTAACTTCCCTCTCCTTGGGCATCGTGAGGTAACGCCAGCTGGCGGGTGTCATCTGTTGAGCTCCACATCTGGCAAAAGTGGGCACCTAGTCGGTGTTGGCTCTCTGCTGGTGCTAGCCAGGAGCTGTACGGAGAGACCCTGGCTAATTATCGCCAAGCTGGAGACTCCTCTCATCTCCAGGGTAAATATGGTCAGTGTAAGTCCACAGACATGCCTTGGGCTACACGTGTGCTTACTCTCCACTCAGCTGTAGGGGAGATGTCCCTAAGTGGTCCCCTAATCGTGAAGCAAGAAGAAGTGTCTGTGCCCCTGCCCCTGCCCCATTGTGGCCCCAAGGGCTGGGATGCCTTGCACAGGCCCCTCCCAGGGTGCCCCGTGTGGGGAGCAACTCGGACTAGACTGTTACTGGAATTAAGACTTATTCTATGCATCTGCTCTCCCACAATATGGTGCTGAGAAGGGAGTAACAACTTCTACGCAGCTGCCTCTCGCCAACTTGAGTGATGACCTCCAGGAGCTGATCCTGCTCCTGATTGGAGGAGAGCAGCGTACTCGGCGTGTGGGTAGCAGAGTTGGGATTGGTGGAAGAGGACTATAAAGGAGGAGAGAGACAACATGCACCAGGAACATCTATCTGAAGGAACACCTGTGCAGCCCCCGAGAGAGCAGGCCGGCGGTGTGCCGCTCCCCCGCGGAAGTGGGGAAAGTGGCAGGGGGAACCGCCCTTCCACAGAGGTGGAAGGGTCGGTAGCCAACCCGGGAAGAACCAGCAGCAAACCCGGGGAGGGCCGAGCAGACGAAAGAACAGCGCAGGGTCCTGTGTCGTTCCTCCACGAAGACGGGGAGCGACAGCCCCGTTGTGTTTTACATGAGGCTGACACAAGCAGAAATGCTCTCTAATCCTTCTGATTCGTCATCAGCCTTTCCCTTCAAGAAATACTGAACATTTTACAACTCTGAGGGCACAGGCCCCATTAGATAAGAGTCGGCTGACTCTGGCTCGGGACGGCTGGAGCAGGGATGAGGAACCGGTGGTCTCCCCGAGAAACGCACACAGCCCAGAACAGAAGAGCTGCTCTGTGCCTTGGCAGGGGTTGATGTCGTTCAGACTTGCACATGAGTTTTCTCTATCAATGACGCTGTACAGTGTGGGATGAGAGGTTTTGTTATTGTTGTTGTTATTTAACGCAGTCCAACACGCAAGCAACCCAAGAGATTTGGGGACACTACATATTCCCCCTGGGCTCCGAGATACCTGTCCATAGCACATCACAGCAATCCATTGAAAACAACAAAGGATTTGAAGGGCAGCTGGCACCCAGGGAGGTGAGTGAACACTGAGGAGGGGGGAGTGCCATCAGGCTGCAGGTGCCAGCTCCTGCGGAGAGCCAGGGGAGCCAGCAGGTTGGGGGAGTTGGGGGAGATAATGAACTCAGTGGATTGTCCAGCAGGTTTCCAAGGTTACCTTGAAGCCAGCTGGTTATGGGTCCCTTGGACCTTGATGGTGGACGGCCAAGTTCCTGGACAGGTCTTCTGATCTGTCATTTCCCTGGAATTCCGAGCAAGCATTATTTGTCTGTCTAGACATAATCCTGATCAATCACCAGGTCAGCAGCGAGCTTTGTTCCTCAGAATGTGGGAAGGGAGAGGAAGGTGCCCGTTATGGTGGCAGTTCCCTGGCAGCCCAGTGGAGAGCAGGTGAGTGGGCTGCCAGGCTCCGCCCATTGTCTATGGCCACCATGCCTTTCTTGGATGGTAGGCACAGGATCACTGAGCGTGATGACAGCAGGAGGGTAGAGCAGAACAGTGAGCCGGGCGCTGACGTGTGGTACAGGCGGTGTCTGTAGTCCCACATTGAGCATCCCACGCGTGAGCTCCTTTAAAACTAAAAACCCCTGTCTCATTGTTTTGTGTGTGAGTTCCTAGTGTTAACACAACATCTGGCATATAGAAAGCATTTGAAAATGAAAATGCATTAAATTGAATGGGTTGGAATTAAATTAAACTGGATTGAACTGCATTTTAGTCAGTAAGCAAGATGTTAATTTTGCAGTTTCAAACATCATGGGTGTCCCCCTGCAGGTCCCCTCCCTCCGGCCTGTGGTTTTTGAAAGCTCATGAACAGCACATTATAGATTAGATCAGGGATTGAGTTTCTGGAATGAATAATGAATAATAAATGTTTGCTTATGCAGGATTAGCATCTCACACAGAAAAATGTTGAGGTCATGAAAACCATGTGGTTAAATTCAGATCCCTTTAAGCTTTCAGTGCCCACTTTCTTGATACTGCGGGTGTTTTTGCTCTTGGAAAACTTTGCTTTGTGTTTCCAAGGCAAAAGCAATTTACAGCACCTTCAGAATATGTAATCGTTCATTTGAGCACATATCTATGATATTTCTCTGAATTATAATATTGAATGGCAATGAAATATGAAGTTTTTTTTTGAATTCAAGTTTAGTCTATTTAAAACACTACCTGTTAAGTCTTTGTAACCACATGAGGTGAAAGGCTGGCACCCTGCAGTGTTCCCCTAAAATGATGGCTCTTAGAGACAGTTAACCTAGGGCCAAACAGTCCTCAGGACTCGATTTCATCTGGTCTCCCTCCCTCCCTCTCCCTCTTTAAGGGGGAAGGTATTTCCTCTCCCCCACCTCCAAACACTGTACACCTGGTAATTTGACTTGGTCCCTGGCCCTATTGTCTGCACATAAGTGAAGTTGCTTTCAGAGCACTCATCATTTGGAAAGCATTTCGAGTCAGAGTTTAGGGTCACCCCTTTGATGCCAAGTCAAGGACAATGACTGCTTTTGGAATTGCCACATCTCTTTCTCAGTTTTTGATATTCTATAGCAAGAAAGGTAGGTTTAAGGCAAAGGATATGATTAGCATTTACGAATAAGAAATTCTGACCATCCTAACATGGCAATAAAAGATGTTACCAGAAATCATGATTTGGGGAACCACACTGTGGCCCAGAGGGGTAAAGCCGTTGCCGGCTACACTGACATCTCACACAGGTGCCAGTTCAAATCCTGGCTGCTCCTCTTCCCACCTGGTTCCCTGCTAATGAACCTGGGAAAGCAGTGGAGGGTGGGGCCAAGTGCTCGGGCCCCTGCCATTCATGTGGGAGCCTGGATGGAGTTCCCTGCTGCTGGCTTCATCTTGGCCCAGCCCTAGCTGTAGAGGCCACTTGGAAAGTGGGCCAAAAGATGGAAGATTGATCTTTCTGTTTCTCTCTCTCTCTATTTCTCTGTAACTCTGTCTTTCAAATAAACAAAACTTTTTTAAAAATAAAGAAAAAGAAATCATACTTTGGACTAGCCCCTAATATAAAAAATCTTGAGCTAGTAGCTCAGATTTTAACCAGTGACAAATTAGGTGACAGAGTCAAAGATGACCCCTCCCCCCATGACCGTCTCAGCAGCACGGTCAGCTGGTCATCAGAGGAACAAGCAGCACTCGGTGCTGACTAGAACGTTCTGCTGGGATGGCTTTGCCTTCTGTGCCAGCTCCACAGATCAGTCGCAGCTCCTGGAGGCTGAATCAGGGCGCTGGCGGGAGTGTGCCGGCATCAATTAGTACTGTCTGGCACTATGGGCTGGGGGCAGGGCATGATAGGAAAAGCAGAACTTGAAGTGGGAGTATCAAGGTGAGAACCCTATCCGCATCCACCTGGGGCGGGTCACCTGGCCATCGGTCTCCGTGTTCTCATCTATAAAGTGAGGATCCTAAAAATTATCAGGAAGACTAAAAGTGATTTCACGAGCAGAACTTAGAGTGCGGCTTGCATCACACTTGTTGCAGTGTTTCCCTCCTTCAAGCTCTCGGGGTTTTAGTATTTCGTTGTCTCTCGGCAATCAGATGGGAGGGCTCCCTGCAGCCTTACATTAGGCTATTATATTCCTTCTCTATTTACCGTTCTGTACCGCACGCTCTGTAGCCAGGCCCCTCCTGTAGCCGGCCATCTCCAAGTACCTGTGTATGGGGCAGGTGAAAACACGCTACTAATACTACTTCTTTTTTTTTTTTTTTTTTTTTTTTTTTTTGAGACAGCTGTTGTTTTATTTCCAAAATACAGAGACATGAGTTATCTGTGGCCACGGAATCACTGTGTTCCAAAGTCCCCCGCATCTCCTGCTGGTCCACGTGAGGGGTCCAGGCTAGCCAGGGTCACGACTCGGTGTCTCCTGGGCAGCGCCTGTGCCCTGCCAGGTCCCTGCCTGATACAATTTTTAAATTTCAGATATTGACAGGGGACAGGGGATGGAACTATGTTTTTATTTGAAGGAAATGTGTTCTGTGTTTTATTTGCAAGGATTGTTGTTGTAGTCATAGATTCACAGTGTTTGTCGGTTGGAGAATGTTTAAATGGACTTTATTTTCAAGGAACAGGTCTGTGTTCTGTGCCCAGGGAGCCCCCCAAGGGGCAGTGTGCAGAGGGCGTGATGGGTGGCCTTGGTGGATCCGGCCAGGAGGGCTCTGTATGTCCAGGGGTGAGGCTGCTGACTCCGGGGGTAGGGTCCACTTTCTGGGCTGACCGATGACATCGTGACTTCTTGAGGCTGCCTCCTCTCTGCTGACTCCGAGGATCTGAGACTTTCAGATGATGCACTGGTCGTGGGCCCTGGCCGCAGCACCGTGGCAGCTGGACTCAGCCTCCAGTGCCCTCTGCCGCACACACTGATCAGAGAAGCCAGCTCTCCCAGGGCTTGACCGGGCACCATGTCAGTCATTCCTCCCCACTCAGTGGGCATCGCCTTGGCTTCCTGCTTATCGCTGTGAGGGCAGTTAGCCCGCTGCGGTGGCTGCCAAGCCCGTAAACAGCACGTCTCTCCATCGGTCCTGACAGGCGCATCTCATCGTCCTGGGCAGAAACCTCACTCAGGAGGAGATGGCAGACTCCGCGCACTCCGTTGCCCACGCCGCCGCTGCTTCTCCGAGGCCCGCGCACCAAGGTGAGGGCAGCCTCCTCCCCTCCTGTCCCACACACAGCCACCCCCACAGGGCGGCAGGCGGGTGACGGAGCAGGGCTGTGGGCCCTTCCGAGAGCCCCCACCATCTGTGGCTCTGCTACCCTGTTGGCTTCTGCCACTCCGTAGCCTTCTAATCTTTCACTCTTGAATAAGCTAATCTCCGTCCAAACATAGCTCTTCACAGCCCGGGAAATCTGTGCCGGGCTGCCAGGGAACTGTCTGCTTTCAAAGGTGACTGTGTTTGCAGGCTGTTGTGGGGCTGCTGTGGCAACAGCTCGGGCCTCCAGGCTCCCCGGGATTCCACGGGGAGCTGCCATTTACGGCTCCGTGGCTGCCTCCTCCCCACGTTCAAGGCAGAGCCAGGAGCTGTGCCACCCAGGGCTCAGAGCCTCCGCTGTTGCCCCCACTGACAGCACACATTCTGGTGGCTTTCACTTTTCAGAACATTCAGAAAACAAGTACAATTCGTAAAGACCTGGGGGTGTATCCCAAGATGTGGATGAGAGCGACGTACTGAGGAAACTGACATCCCTGGTGCCAGAAAGCACAGAATCCATGTCTGGGAGGGTGGGGCAGGCTCAGGAGCGGGAGTCGGGGTGAGGTGGGGAAGGAAGGGGAGGCCTGGCCAGGGACCATGTAGAGGCCAGGCGGGAGCTCCGCTCCGCAGATCTGACGGAGGGGGTGCCAGTGTCCAGCCTGCTGTGCATCCCGCCTGGTAGAACCCCTTATTCTTGCCTCTAGAGCTCAAAGTACCTCCCCAGGTCTGGAGGAACCTGTCCAGGTGTGGAGGGAGGAGACAGGTGGCCTTTCTCGTCCTGCCTCCTTAGAACATTCCATACACAGCTTCCTTTCAAACCCTTCAAAAACCCACAAACGCATACAATTTGTATGCATCAATTAACATTTTTTAAAACCTTTTTTCTAAAAGAAAAAAAAAAAGCTTGCAAGAGTCAATATTTTGGCCAGGTTGTTGGTACCTAGAATCCCTTTAAAAGGAGAAGTGACCCTTGCATGCCACAGCTTTTCAAAAGACACCTAAAATAGGACTGCAGGTTCATGGCCACCTCTGTAATAGCAGGGTCACAAATCTACGTGTCCAAGGAGCCAAGCGAGCGACAGGAGTGCGGCCGGTGGTTCTCGGAAGCCGGCAGCAGTGGTGGCGGCGGCAAGCGTAATTATACATCGCAGCTGACCGTGGGCTGTAGCATGAGAGACAGTGCTGTGGAGGGAGGCAGAGAGCAGCAGCCTCTACCCGACTGCTCGCCCGGCCCGGCGCTGCCGTGTGGGGAGCAGCTTTACACAACATCTGCTTTTCCAAGAGGCGGCAGAAACATGGGGTGTTGTGGGAGACCTCTAGCTTTTAACTGACCATAACGAAGTCCCCTCTACAAGTATTTGCGGTTCTGAGCGGCTCAAAATAGCAAGAGGGTGGACCCTTCGCTTCTGACCTGGGAAGGAGAAGTGTGAGTAAACAGTGTCGGCTCCCTGCCTTGTTTCTGCCGTGAGGGCGCCTGCCGTAAGTCAGCCAGCGGGTTCTGAGCATCTAAACTCAGGGAAGAGAGTCTGTCGCAAGCGGATGGAGGAGGTGGAGGCCAGGAAACCATCCTTTTGCCGAGAGGGATCCTGGTTTCCAGCGCCTCACCTGGCACTCAGTGCTCTCACTCGCCGGAATGAAAGCAGGAACTGGGTGGGGACCAGTGGACACTGCCTGAAGAGTCTGTGCCACGGCTGCAAAGTAAGGTCCCCTGCTCTGCATGGTTGACAGAATCCCATGTGAAGTATGTCGACCGTGTTCCGGTGTAAATACGGCGCTGATCCTGCCTCTCCTGCGAACTGCGAAGGACCATACTGCCTGCCTGGCTCAGATCCCGTGCAGGAGAATCAAGTGGCCTGGCGTGGGGCTGGCTGGCCGTGGTTCTGGCCTTGCTACAGATGGGCTCAATTATCCCCCCACCCCTTTTTTTTTTGGTGGAGAAACTGAGGGACCAAGATTAGGTCATTTCCTCAGGGCCTTAGCCGGTGCGTGGAGGATGTGTGAGCCCAGACAGTTGTCTCCCGAGGCTGTTTACTGCTGTGCTGAGATTATAGGGACCGGCACCGCACAGGTCCCAGTTCCTTCCTTACCCGCCTCCCCTCGCTCACGCCAGCCCCAGCATCGCAGGGTTCAGAGCAGACACAGGGCGCAGCAAGGCGGCTGGGAGAGGGGGGTTTGGAGTGCCAGTGCGGGGACCAGGTCTCAGGAGCCTTTCAGCTTGGGAACTTTCTCCTAATGGCTCCACGGTGAGCTGCCCGAGTCTCTTCAGCAGCTCAGAGCGTTTGCTGAGCAGCGCACGGCCTGTCAGCACTGAACCAGGAGAGGAACTTGAGGGTAGAAGGGTGAGGAGACGGCAGCTCCCAGGAGCACGGAACCAGGGTGGGCCAGGAAAGGGCCAGGCGGCTCGGAGCACAGGCCGCAGGGACATCCGTGGCCCCAGGTGAGCGCCTCCTGGGTGCAGGGGCTGGCGCTTCCACAGACAAGCTCGTGAGCCCTGTTAACAGCCCTCGGGGGGTCGGACACAGACGCCCACAGCCAGCTCCCCCCCCCCCCGCCCCGCCCCGGGAGCTCCGTCCACCTAGAGAAGCTTCTGTATGCATTGCTCTGCCCCAGAGGGACAAAGTCCCGAGTGGGTCTGCAGGATGCTCCTGGACAGGCCCTTCTAGATCCAGCGTTGACCAGCCAGGACGCTTGCATCCTCCATCCCCATGGAGACATTAGGAGAAAGTGTCCCAAGCCTAAAGACGGGGCCGTGCTGAGTGAGGAGGTAGGCAGAGGCACCGTGGAGGGGAAGTGGCTCACAGGTGCTGACTGTCCCACAGGCCATGAAGCCCCAAAACAGGTGCAGAAAGGAGCACAAATACTCACCCCAAGGTCTCACACAGATCGCTTCCATGGGCACATCGGACACAGGTAAAGCAGGGAGAAACCCCGAGCGCTCCCTGTGCTGGAGCCCAGATGGAAAATCGCTGCTGTCAGGATTCCCTTAGTGGCCAACCTGGGAGTGGGAAAGGCCTGGAAGTGAGCCCACCAGGCCAGCGTGTGGAGGCACGGTCCTTGCTCCAGCTCTCACCTGCCCGCACGTGAGTGTGGTGTGGGCAGAGGCCTGGTGGCCCTCTAGAAGCAGAATGAGGCAGGCACCCAGCCAGCCTGCAGAGGGAGCCTGAGCAGGTTCCCACTGCCTTTCATGTCACCTCCCCCGCGGGCACAGCAGGAAGGAGGGAAGCCCACGCAGGGCTGAGCCCACTGCCGCCTCCAGCAGACCAGGTCCCTCACACCTGTCACCCACACAGGCCTTTCTGAATTGGACTTGGGTCACTTCTAGCTCAGAAGTCATGGCCAGACCCTGTAGGAACAAATTTGCCTGTTGCACTGATTAGGGCTCCAAGGGGCCTGGAATTGAGGGGCGCTCCTAGCTCTGTGCACCCCTGTGCTGAAGCTGTGCTGAGTACAAAGGTTTTGCAGAACAGCTTGGCTTTGTTTTATGGAAAGCAGAGTCTAATGAGAAAAGTCTCCCCTTGGAGGCTGTCTGAGGCCGGCCTGCTGAATGCCCATTGAAGGCATTGCTCTCCAGCAAACACCACAGGCCACGGAGCACAGTGGCTGAGGCTCTGGGCACAAGCACGCCCCTCTGCCCTGTGCCTTCCCTGCATTCCTCGTGCAAACAAAGCTACCCTAGATGTCAGGGCGGATTGTGATTGCATAAAGACTCCTAATTCAGGCCCCAGGAATGCCACTAACCTGAGCCTGGCCAGCCTCCCAGAGCAGCCATAGACAAACTTGGTATTAACAGCGCTCCCAGCCCTGCTCAGTGCTCGAGGCATTGGCCTTGTTTATAACTCTTCTCCTCAAAGATATGAAAATGAAATGGTCTGGAGCCAAGCACATTTCAGGATAAGCCTTTGAGAGGCAGATGTAGCCCGCAGAGTACAGGCAGCCTTGTTTGGAAGTGGCCCCATCTGTGGCCTCCAGCAGGGCCACGGAGTTCTGCAGGGTCTGGTGACAGCCAACAGGACGGGCTCTGCCCCACCAGGGTCTAGGGGCACAGGGACTGGAGTCGCAGGCAGAGTGGGTTCCCAACGCGTAGTTCCCTCTGCACAGTAGGTGCAGCACCCCAGGCCCGCTGGTCTTGGCCTCCCCGCCCCCCCATATTACACAGCCGACATGACACGTGTGAATGTCTGACGTGGGTGCTGTGTCTTACCCAGAGCTTTCCGGGGTTACCGTGCACAATCCTCCTTTTCCTCAGCTCTTACTCCTCTGCTGGCTTGCCCCATGCTGGGCGCTACACCACCCTGCTCCCATGGGATCTGTGTGTCCCAGAGAGACCAGAAGTCAGCCCACCCCTCTGTACACCTGTGCTCAGACCCTGTGGGCTCCTGATAGGTGACAGCCACAGCCCGGTGTCCTTCACTTTCCATAGCCCTCCTTAGCTGCCCATGTGCCTCCCTCACTACAACTCCACCCTGGGGCCCTCCCAGGGGGCCTGTGGCACAGTCCTGCTGGCTGAAGGTGGGAGCCGGCCCCACCCCCGCCCCATCTCCCTCCCCCCTCCTCTGGGCCTGCCCATCTTCCTTTCCTCCCAGGCCCACCCACCCCTCAGCCCCTGCTCAGAGCAGCCCGCCAGCCTGAGCCTCCGCTGTGGGTGTCCATGTCTGCTCGGCATCTTTTTTTTTTTTTTTTTAAGAAATTGTCTTTTTTTTTAAAAGATTTATCTATTTATTTGAAAGTCAGAGTTATACAGAGAGAGAGAGAGAGAGAGAAAGGCCTTCCATCTGCTGGTTCACTCCCCAATTGGCCACAATGGCCGGAGCTGCACCAATCTGAAGCCAGGAGCCAGGAGCTTCTTCCGGGTCTCCCACATGGGTGTAGGGGCCCAAGCACTTGGGCCATCTTCTACTGCTTTCCCAGGCCATAGCAGAGATATGGATTGGAAGTGGAGCAGCTGGGACTCAAACCAGTGCCCATATGGGATGCTGGCACTGCAGGCGGCAGCTTTACCCGCTATTCCACAGCCCGGGCCCCTGCTCTGCATCTCAAAAGGAGCCATTGAGAAAGAGAAGGCAGAGTGCAGTGGGGGAGGCCAAGAGGAGCCTCCGTCTCTGTTTCTGCCAGTGTTAGGAGGACTCCCTCCCAGAAACTTCTGAAAGTCACCATAGGGTCATCACATCATGTCTGGGTCCAGGGTCACTCAGCAGGTTAGAAGCAAAGCAAAGCCTAGAGTGGAGCAGTAGCCCTGCCCACTTAGCACACGGCAGAACCAGAGAGGTGCCCACACTGCAGACGCCGCGTTCCCGGTCCTGGAAGCCCAGGAAGCTGTGAGGCCCCTGAGGACAGGAGAGGGGAGCTGTGGGGCTTGGCAGCCCCCAGGGCCTGTGGCAGGGGAGCAGGAATGGCTGGCCTCTCCTCTCGGAGTGTGCCTGGGCAGGTGCAGGAGCAAACGTCATCCAGCCTGGCTCTCTGACCGCCTTCGCTTCCCTGTGTCTGGGGCAAAGCCTGCGGCTCCGAGCCTGTGAGCTGTGACTGCCACCTTCACCAGGCTTGGAGCTCGGAGCTTCTCAGAGAAACTTGTGCTGTTTTATAGTCACACTTAGCTTCCGGAAGGCTTCGAAGGTAGCTCATGGGGACGCACGCACTTCACCGGGACCAGCAGCTGCAGCCATAGGTCCGAGGCTGCTGGGAGCCTGACCACCAGGTGGCTGGCCATGCGGACTTCTGGAGGGAGGAAAGGGGCAGTGGGCAGCCTGGTCCGCTTCCTGGTGGTAAGGGTGCTTAAGGCAGGGAGACCCCATGCTCAGGGAGCCCCTTGCCAGGCTCTGGGGGTGTCTGGCCTCACCAAACCTGCTGCTGTACTGTGCACCTCACTGTTCTGATGAAAAACGTCCCCCCTCCCAAGACAGCCCTGGACTTCCTTGGCTCACACAGCTGGTGAGCAGAGCTCTGTAAGACTCGGAAGCCTTGTCACCCCCTGCCCACCTGCCATGGCCCCGTGCAGGCCTTCCTCCTGGAGAGGGCACCCTGCGTGGACTTCTGAAGCCCCGTGGGGAGGAGAGAGCCTGTGCTCGGCTCCACGTGCCCCACCCCACCCCCGGCCAGCAGCTCCCAGCACTGTCTAAATGGGTTCAGTGTGTTGTGTTTGCCGGCTGCCCGTCTCATCTGCGTGAACACCAGGCTGGGATGTGAGACTTTGTGGTCTGACAGCCTTTGCAGTTAGTACCGAGTAAAGACTGTTTTCTGAGACTGTCACAAACGATAATTGTCACTTTGCACACAGAGGCCTCCGCCTGCACGAAGGCTGTGCTTCCTGATCCAGGGCAGCTGGCCCAGGGGCACTGCATTTCTTTTAATTGGAAGTCTCCTGACCCCCAGGGGGCCACGCCGTAGCCCCCGCATTGCCCTTTAAATAAAGCCTGGAAGCAAACACCTCCACCCAGGGTCCCCAGAGAGAGCCATCTCACAGACAGTACACCGGCCTGCCCACTGAGCCACACTGCCTCCCCTCCCCCGCCCCCCGGCCAGCCTAAGCACGTGTTGGGGTGAACGTGGCGGCAGCTCCGTGGCCTTGGGACACCTCAGCCGCCAGGGCTCAGGTTTACAAGCACAGTCATGCTCCTGTGTTTAGAAGATGACCTCATCTGCCGCCCAGGCCACGGGCATCAGGTTGCAGAGGATTCTAGAAGTGGTGTTAAAGTCGGGGTGAAGACTAACTGGTGGAAGAGCTGAAGATGCCAGCTCTGTGTGAACCCCCACCCAGCTTCAGGGCACAAGGTCCACACCGGGAGGGAGGGCCGTGACTGTTCATGCAGAAATCCTGTTGTCACTTGTCCCAGAGGCATCTAGGGTGCCCTCCCTCCAGAGAACACACTCTGGCTCTTCAGGAAGTGACCCCTGCCCTGCGGCACCAGGACTCGGCTTGCTCTGCTGCCTGACTTTGCTCTTCTGAATCGTAGCTCCCAAAGGGGTGCAGGAAACGAGTGGGGGGCTTCCGGTGAGGGAGTTGTTCTGTTTCCCGGATCAGGATGAAAGTGGTTTCAAACTAGGACGCGGGGGCGGGTAGGGGTGTTGCCCCATGGATGCCGTCGGCCTTGCTGTTCCTGGAGCTCCAGGCCCCTCCAGGGTCCAAGGTCCTGACGGCAGTTGACAGACACCTCATGTGTGCTTGGCTTGCATGGGACAGCAACCAACCCACCCCCTGGCCCAGTCCCCCTTTGATTAGAGACCCACCAGAAACAGGACTGGAGAAGGCTTGGGAACTCAGAGAAGCCAAGGACCCAGGGAGGGAGCCCGCCCAGATGCGCAGGCAGTGCCGTCCCCAGATGCGCAGGCAGGGCCGTCCCCACCTGCCCAGGCATTGCCTCAGGAGCCACGCGGCCTGAGTTCAAGAAGTGTCCTCCCCCACTCCCGCCCCTCCACCCCTCATCCAGAGGGCACCTGCACTCTTCCACTTCCTCTTTGGAAAGCATGACTGGGTCTCCCTGAGTTGGGGGTTATGTGCCTCTGGGCTTCCTTCCTCCCAACATCTCCGTGGGCTTAGCTGCACTGGGAGACGGGGCCTGCTGCCCCGGGGCCAGCGCTGACATGGGGTGCTTTTTGGGGGTGGTTATGACCCACGAGGGGAGGAATCCTAGGAGATGGGCTATCATTACAAGAAAAGGGTTAATAAGGTGTCCTGCGTGGCTGCAACCATCTGTGCCTGGGAGACTGGCTCTGCCCCAGGAGAAGGGGGGCAAATCTTGGGGCTCTCTTGGCCTCTGCCAGCGCCCAGGTCTGCAGTGCAGGGAGCTCTCAGGCCCGGCTCCTCCCCAGCCCTTTCCATCTGCTGATCTTCACGGGAAGCACCTGTCCTGGGGGACGAGGCCCTGTGGCAGAAGGGCATTCGCTGTTAACAACGGGTTCAGCTACATTCTTTCACTAAATCCGCCACTAGCCGGAAAATTAAGGGATCACGAAAACTGCAGTCCTGAACCCCCTCATTCGTCTCAGAGTCTCTGTGGCACTTTCAGGATCAGGAAAATAGATTCCAGGTCATCCCCGACGTTTGCTGTCGTCAGATGATCCGAGTGGCCAAGGTCGACACTTGGTTTGAGCAGCGGATCCGTTCTGTTGGCTCCTGTGAGTCAGCTCGTGGAGAAGACGTCACATTTTCCATGGGGCAGAATTTTCTCCGACTAAGACGAAAACTTGAGTCATCCTGCAGGAATGCCTTTGCTGCTCTGGCGGTGGACAGACCTCCACTGAAGGAGAGGGAGGAGGATGACTTCCGCCCAGCCGCAGACCCCCGGGCCAGGCGGCTCGGGAGCGGGCAGTGCCCCACTGTGAGAGCCCTGGCCCGTGCCAACGCGGGGGATCTGGCTGATGAACACAACTGGTTTGCAGACCAAAGCTCCCCTGAGGGTGACCACATTTGGTAGACTTGCTTCCCAAGTGTTTCCTTCTCTCTGTTCTAAAACGGACTACGTGGAATGTACCTGGGCCATTTGTCACGAGGGTTCTCCTCATGAGTGTCAGGCCTCTCAGAGCTCTTGAGGCTGGCAGGGCCCGCAGGGCTGTTCATCTGCAGTTTTTTTTTTTGTTTTGTTTTGTTTTTAACCAATGTACCTGTTACTCCGCCTCGTGGGGGTGGGGGGACGTCCACTGCCCCGGTGATCAAAACTGTCCCTAAAATCAGAGCAGTGAGCACTCACTGAGCTCCGGCTCCCCATCAGGCATCTCGGTAGTTACTGGTGTCAATCTGTTCACTCCTTTTTTTTTTTTTTAATTTATTTGACAGGTAGAGTTATAGACAGTGAGAGAGAAAGAGAGAGAGACAGAGAGACAGAGAGAAAGGTCTTCCTTCCATTGGTTCACCCCCAAAATGCCCGCTACAGCTGGTGCTGTGCCAATCAAAAGCCAGGAGTCAGGTGCTTCTCCTGGTCTCCCATGCAGGTGCAGGGCCCAAGCACTTGGGCCATCCTCCACTGCACTCCCGGGCCACAGCAGAGAGCTGGACTGGAAGAGGGGCAACCGGGACTAGAACCTGGCACACATATGGAATGCTGGCGCCATAGGCGGAGGATTAACCAAGTGAGCCACGGCGCCGGCCCCCAATCTGTTCACTCCTTACAGCCCTGCAAGGGACTTACCAGTGTCAGGGTTCCCCTTTCAGATGAGGAAACGGGCCAGTGGGGTAAGGCGTGCGGCTGGCGAGGAGCAGAGCCAGAACGTGAGCCCAGGCAGCCTGGTGCAGAGCCTGCCACCAAAGAGCAGCCGCATCTTACGTGGGCAGCCCAGTTCCTGCTCCCGTGTGCTCTGGAGAGCTCTGCCTGTGGAGCGTGGCAGCCTCTTTGGAAGCCCCCTGCATTGCTGTCACAGAAGAATTAGAAGTGCAAAGGCCAAGTCAATAGAAAAGATAGGAAAATAAATAAATCACTAGATGGCTTAATCAAAAAGACAGGGAGAAAGTACAAACACAAAGCTAGAAATGATAATAGGGAAATAAATATAGAGATAATTTACAGAAGCAAAAAATAATGTTCTATGCAGGATACTTCAGAAGTTTCTTAGAATTAAGTTTAGGAGCAGTCAGGATGCCCGTGTTCCACGTTGTAGTTCTTGGGTTTGTCCCTCGCCTCCTTCTGACGCCAGCTTCCTGCTAATGTGCGCCCGGGGAGACAGCAGTGATGGCTGCAGCAGTTGGCTTCCTGTCACTCACATGGGAGAACTGGATTGTGTTCCCAGGTCTGAGTTTCTG
The DNA here is from genome assembly GCF_051225735.1 of Oryctolagus cuniculus. Lineage (NCBI taxonomy): Eukaryota > Metazoa > Chordata > Mammalia > Lagomorpha > Leporidae > Oryctolagus > Oryctolagus cuniculus. Next base: position 8,911,815 of record NC_142878.1, on the reverse strand, counting down.
CCCTGGCCTAGCCCCCAGCCTTTGCAGGTATCTGGAAGTGAGCCAGCCCATGGGCAATTATCTCCCTCCCCTGCCATGTGTGTGTGCATATGTGGACGAAATAAAAGTTTTCTGAAAACGCGAAGTCGGAGTGGGCACTCACACAGCAGGTTAAGCCTAGGGTGGAGTCCCACTTCTGCCTCCAGTCCAGCTCCTCCCTGCTGGTGTACCTGGGAGGCAGCAGGTGATGGCCCAAGGACTCGGGTTCCTGCCTCCCTCCTGGGCGGCCTGGATGGAGTTCCTAGCTCCCAGTTTTGGCCTGTCCCAGCCCCCGCTATTGTGGGCATTTGAGGGGTGAACCACTGGATGGAAAATCTGCCCCCTCTCTGTGACTCTGCCTTTCAAATAAGATGCATTTTCCGTGAACTTTCTGAAGACCCAGTCGTACGGCACTAACATAAATGAGATTTCCAGGAGCAACATGTGCATGAGCCGTCATCTTCCCCAACAAACCCGACGTCCTCGTCGTGGGTCACTGTGAGGTCACCCCCAGCAGGTGCCGAGGGAGTCCCCGTCTCCTGGGTGAGGAAGCCATCCGACTTTCCACCATGAAAGCAGAGGTCAGCCAACGTGCGGCTTAGGGCAAATCCAGGCCAGACCCAAGGGATAATCTTGCTTTCTGAAAATGAGCAGTGCCCTGGGTTGTAGCCCACCCCAGGAGAGCTGTCTCACCTGGCTTATGGCTTACGAGGATCACCCATAGCCACAGGGGAGGGGGCTCTGGGTCACCTGAGACTTGTGCTGGGCTGGCCGGCTCTGTGCAGCGCGAGTGCACCTGTCTCCTACTGCCCTTGAAGGCGCGGCTTCAGCTCCTGCTCCCCGCTCCGGCTTTTAGTTCTCTTTCCAGACCTGGGGTTTTCCTTGTCTTGCTTTCAGGATTGGCTGTGCGTTTAGACGTGTGTTTAAGCACTGGAGTCACTGAGGTTTCTTCCCTCGACGGCCTCAGACAGATCTTCAGGATTTTTCACGTTTTGGAAATATGTCCCGAGAAACTAGTGGCCCTCAGATCCAAACACCCATGAGGAGTTACAGGAAGAATCACTGAAATTCTTACCCGTGTTGGGGTCTGTGCAACACACTCTCTTTTGGCGTGAATGTTGATTTTTTGTATCACTGGGAGAGCTAAGCTGAGTGACAGTTGAGCAAAGTGAACTGCCATTCACTTCTGAGACCTGAATCTTTTCTGCTCAAATGGGCAGATTAGTAGGCAAGGGGCAGTGTCCTTCAGTGTTCTCTCCAAATAGCTATGATTCTCAGATTGCTCACCCCCACTGAAAGCATGTTTATGTCCCCCCCATTTCGAGTCTGCCAGCAGTGTTCAAGGTCGCTGTTGATGATGCTTTCCCTTAGATGTGGCCGAGCAGTATTTTCAAGAGTGCATGTCTCATCTTCAGGACTGTGGAGGGAGGGAAACAGCCAAGTTTCTCTCCATTCAAGATGAATTTTGTCGTTTTCTGCAAATTGCTGGACAAAATGAGGTAAGTTGGGGTTACAGTTGTCCATTCACATGGAAGACTGGTTGGTATCCCAAGGGTTACTCCTTTACTCTGTGAGCATCTGTCGAGCACCTACTATGTGCAAGGCACGTGGCAGGCCCTGGAGGGGCACAGATAAATAAGGCCCAGTGGCCTCTCCTGGGAAGCTTCTAGACAGGAGCCAGGTGCTTCTCCTGGTCTCCCATGCGGGTGCAGGGCCCAAGGACTTGGGCCATCCTCCACTGCACTCCCTGGCCACAGCAGAGAGCTGGCCTGGAAGAGGGGCAACCGGGACAGAATCCAGCCCCCCATCCAGGACTAGAACCCGGGGTGCTGGCGCCACAGGCGGAGGATTAGCCAAGTGAGCCACGGCGCCGTCCTGAAAACTAATTCTAAGAATGTAGATGTCCTGTCCACTTACGAAAGCTCCTAAAGACTGGACACCATGAGGTCCCACAGGATGGACCCCGCTCATTGCAGCTGGGGTAAAGGGTGGCGGTGAGTGTGCCTGTTTCCTCTCTCCCCCATCTGAGTAATGGACGGCACCTGTGTGTCCAGGGAAAGCCACACAGGGCGGAAGTTCCAGCTCCCTCTCCTGCCACTGACCTGGACAGGCACACTTCACGTGGAACAAGAGCCTGTAGTCATCAGTATTGAAATCCTTAAGAACGTAGTCCCTGCAGAGCCACACGCTGTGACTGCACATACACACATGCATGTGTGTGCACACACACGACCCTCTGTATTTGTGTGTTCCACATTGCAGAATCAACCAACCAAACGTATTTCTTTAAAACACCGTCGTGTCTGTACTGGGCATGTACAGACTTCTTTTTCTTGTCATTATTTCCTAAAAAGGTAGCAAATGTTTGCATAGCATTTGCCTTGTATTAGGTGTAAAAGTAATCTAGGGATGGTTTAAAGCATACAAGGGGATTTGTGTAGGTTGTATGCAAACACTACACCATTTTATTTACTAGTTATTTATTTGACAGAGGTACAGAGTGAGACAGAGCTCCCATGTGCTGGCATCTCCCTCCCCACATGCCCTCAAGAGCTGAAGCTGGGCTGGGGCCTGCGTCGGGAGCCAGAAACACAATGCAGGTTTCCCACGTGGGAGGCAGGGACCCGATCCCTCGAACATCACCACTCCTCCCAGAGTTTGCAACGCGAGGAAGCTGGAGTCAGGAGCTGGTTCCGGGTATCGAACCCCAGCACTCCCACGTGTGACTCAGGCATCGTAAGTGCTAGGCAAAGTGCACACTTCCAATACCGTGTTACATAAGGGACCTGAGCAGCTGGGGATTCTGGTATCTGTGGACAGCCTGGAACCGATGCCCCAGGATCCCGAGGCACAGTTCATGGCGGGGTGGGGGGTGGGGCTGGGTTTTGTTTTGTTTTGAGCTCCGACCTCTTTGGCAGATCATTTCCCTTGCTCCCCACAGATGGTCCTCCCTAACAGCACTTTCCCAACACCACCCCTCTCTCAATGCAGCATCACGGGCTTTTTACTTGTATATATCCTTCAAGTGTTGTTTGAAAGGCGGAGTGACATCCGGAGAGACAGGGAGAGATCTTTATCCACTGGTTCATTCCCCAAATGTTCCCATCAGCCAGGGCTGGGCCAGGTCAACACGAGAGCCAGGAACTCTATCCCTGTCCCCGACGTGGGTGGCAGGATCACAAGTCCTTGGGCATCTTCTGCTGCCTTCCAGGGTGCGCGTTGGTAGGTAGCTGCATTAGAAGGTGCAGGTGGGACTCAAACAAAGGCACCGTAATATGGGATGTGGGCGTCCCTAACGGCAGCTTAACCCGCTGCACCACAAGGCCTGCCCCACACACAGGCTTTTAACCTGGATGCACCATGTTGTCAGGACAGAGTAGGGCTGCATTCCCAAGAAATGGAATTCCATTCTTTATCTGGGTCACCCAACCAGGGAGAGAAGGGCCTTCCAGGGGTCTCAGATTCCCCCCCCCACATTTAGAGGATGCTCAGGTCAGAAGAGTGGGGGCCGTCTGCCCCATGATGCCTCTCCCCCTCCAGGTCCTTGGTCACTCTCCCCTCCACAACATCCCTTGAACCTGTGTGCCTCCCCTGCCCCCGCCAGTCATGATCTCCTGCCTGGAGCACTCTGGGAAGCTCCCGTCTCCCGGCCACTGCTTCTAGGCTGGCCCTTGTCTAATCCGCTCAGAATAAGGAGGCCCCGGCGATCCTGGCAGAAAGCAAAGCTGATCTGTGATCCACGGACACTCATCTGTGAGACACTGCAGAGGCTCCCCAGTGCCCTTAGGAACAGCCAGAACCTGCCCCCTTCCACCACCTGGGCTCACTGACAGTTCCAGTCTGATGTGCCCTGCCTCCCTGGTGTGTGTCCTGCCACCCTGGCCTTTCCTAGTTCCCACCTCTGAGCAGAGAACGCCAGCTCTCAGTCTCTCCTGGAGGGGCCTCCCCAGCCATCTCAGTCCGGCCCTCGGCCCCCACCCACCTCCCTGCTCCTCCCCAGGCTGCCCTGCACTCTCCCCGTTGTTCCTCCTTACAGAGCCCTGCTGGATATAGGGAGAAGTTTGTAAGTACAGACTGGACATCCCTGATCCAAGTGCTCCAGAATCCAAAATGTTTAGGGCGCCAGCGTGATGCCACAGTGCAACCTCCCACACCCACCCTCCCGTGGCGGTCGCGTGGCCGGCAGAAGGCAGGCGCGCTAACAAGACCGTGTTAGATTACCTTCAGGCTGCATGTCTAAGGTGTGTGTGAAGCGTGTGTGAAGTTCATGTTTACGCGTGATTCTCCTCCCCGTGAGACAGCATAGCTCATTGTGTATGTGTAACCATTCCCAACCCCGAAACACTCTGGTCACGAGCATTTCAGATGGGGGACACCCCACCGTTTGTGGTGGCTGTCGGTGGTGTCTGTTGACTAGACTGAGCAGTGACCCTCGTGCTCGTGGTGGGGAGCGGGGAACAGCTGGGTGGGGGGATGCTTGGCTGCAGGCCAGCTGGCTGCCTGACTACCCAGGCCCTGCGCCCTCCCCTGTTCCCGTCTGGCTCCCTGCCGTGGGGTCTGCTGCCGAGGCACTTGGTGCCTCACTGCCCGTGTCCCACCACCCAAGTCAGTGGTGAGATGCTTCCTGCTTTCCCAGGATGCCGCCGGAGAGTTTGGCAAACTGGCTGTTTTCATTCTAGGGCAGCTGCCAGCCCTTCCTGTGCCCTTGTAAGAATAGGGAAGGCTACCCCTCCTCAGGTGGTACAGCCTGTGCCAGGGCACATGGCTTGGAGCGTGGCACAAGGTCCAGATTTCAGTCCAGGTGCCCTTGCCCATGACGCAACCTGCCCGGCAGACACAGCAGCCTTATGCTACGGTCACCCTTTGGGTGCAAACCTCTCACCAGGGGTTCCAGTAGGTGTCCACTAGCAGGGGCTGGGCCCAAGGGCAAGCACAGGGCTGCGCTCAGACCACCCTAGATGTGGCCCCAGCCCACACACAGGCACCGACAGGAGGGTGACCCTGGGGTAGGGGATGCTTTGGACCATAAAATGCGAGTGGAGCTCACTCTGCCACAAGTTAAGGTAGTCCCTGGGGGTCCAGCTTCCTGTGTGCCACTCTCCTCACCAAGAACCTTCTCGGGCCTCTTATTCTTCATTAAAAACAAACTCCTACCCCTGGCATGAAGCAGGACCCAGACCACCAGCCGGCCTGTGACTCCTCTTCCCGGCTTCACACCCTGTCTGCCACAGCCTAAGCAGGCCACGCGCTTCCCCTGTGTACCCAGGTGGCCCTGCCCTGCCCCCGGCCCACCTCAGCCCTGCTTTCTCCTCGATCCTCTCCACTAAGCTCCTGACGGCTTCCTCCAGCCCCTGGACTCTCGACCTGACCGCTAACTTCCCACACGTCCGTCTCTGGCTTCCCTGCCAGGCTGAAAAGCTGCTTCCAGGAGAAGGGGTCAGTGGGTCCCCCAGAGCCTGGCAGTTCCCCTGGAAAAGCTATCCGGGCCCGGCCCCTGGCCAGTGTGGGTCCCTGCTCAGGGGGGTGTGATGGGACCCAGTCTCAGGGAAGCCTGCATTGGAACCCTGGTCCCTGGTGTGGCTCCCACAGTTCCTCTGCTTCCCACCTAAGCGATGGATTTCGGCCGCATCAGCACCATCAGTGTGATTCCCCTATCCCCGCCCCTAACTCGCTGCCAATCAAGGGACAGAGCCCTTGCTAGCCCCACGGCCCACGCGGTGGGAAGCGCCCATGGGTCCCTGCTTCCTCGGGCTGTGATCAGCATCTGTGTCCGGCAGCCATAGCCGTGCCTGCATGCGGGAGGCTGAGGACGTGTGGCAGACTGGCAGCGCTGCGCAGGGCTGTCCTGCTTGTCTTAGTGTGTGAAGAAATCGACATCAGAAAAAGCTGTTTTCTGACCAACTCGGTTTCTTTTCACTCTGCATTGGTGCAAATAAAACAGATAAATCAAGCATGTCACGTCACATTGGAATGTTTAACTTGGGTTTCCTAAAATATTCCCTGTGAGAATAGAAACCTGTGGAATGTTCTGGATGGTCAGTAAGGAGACCGATTACAGGGAGCATGCATGGGAACACGCGTGTGCATGACAGGAGAAAAACCTGGATCTAAAGGGTGCGAAATCACCGGCGGGATTCAGACCCTGCCCCACCCTTGCCGCGCTGTCTGGTTCCCAGCGAGTGTCTTGATGGCTGTGCTCAGCGTCCTCGGGCAAAGGGGGGCCAAAGGGGGCCCCTCTGAGGGGCAGCGAGAACGAGCGGAGGGTCACGCGGGTTCCTGACACCTGAGGTGCCCTGCCTGCCGGCCTCGCTCCGCTCACCTGAGGTGGGTTTTCTCCACAGCGCCCCTCACGCACTCCCGCTTCTGGTTTACACCCCTATCCCCTGGCCGTGTTATTTCCTGTCCCCCAGCCAGCCAGAGGGAGTGGGCGCAGCTCAGGAGCCCACCGAGCCCTTCCCCTGCGGTGACGGCGCCCGTCGGCTGCTCTTCTTCATCTTGGTCGCTGGCCAGCCTTGTGTTCCTTTCACAGAGAGCAACCTCCATCCTGAGAGAGTCCCTGGAAGCCAAAGTGGCCACGTTTGGTGACCTCAGTCCCGAGGTGGCAGAGACGTACCGGCTCCTGGGCGAGGCAGCCCTGGAGCAGGGGAACCACCGCATGGCCCACAGGACACTGAAGAAGGTAAGGCTGGAGGCGAGCCTGATGGGAGAACACGGGGCTCCCCCCAGGCCCCAGTCCTCCCCCCACCCGGCTCCTCTGCAACACGGTGCTCTCTGTGTTTGGGGAAGAGAAGGCCACATTTGCAGATCCAAACTAACACTCTGAGTAAAAGAGAAATCCTCTCTGACACAGGCGTTTAAGAAATTATCAATAATAAAAATAATTATCAATTTAAAAAAATATTTGAAAAGCAGAGGTATAGGGGCCTGCGCCATGGCTCACTTGGTTAACCCTCTGCCTGCGGGCCGGCATCCCATATGGGTGCTGGGTTCTAGTCCCGGTTGCCCCTCTTCCAGGCCAGCTCTCTGCTGTGGCCCGGGAGTGCAGTGGAGGATGGCCCAAGTGCTTGGGCCCTGCACCCCATGGGAGACCAGGCGGAAGCACCTGGCTCCTGGCTTCAGATCAGCAGAGTGCCGGCTATGGTGGCCATTTGGGGAGTGAACCAACGGAAGCAAGACCTTTCTCTCTGTCTCTCTCTCTCTGTCTCCCTCTCACTGTCCATAACTCTACATGTCAAATAAATTTAAAAAATAAAAAGAAAGAAAAGAAAAGCAGAGGTATAGAGAAACAGGGAAAGAGTAAGATCTTCCATCCTCTGGTTCACTCCCCAAATGACCTCCACAACAGGGGCTTAGCCAGGCTGAAGCCAAGGGCCTGCAACTCATCTGGGTCTCCCATGGGTGGCAGAGACGCAAGACCCTGGGCCATCTGCTTTTCCAGGTGCATTAGCGGGAGCTGGTTAGGAACTGGAGCAGCCAGGACTCAGGACCCCAACCCCTGCTCTTATGGGATGCCAGCATCACAGGTGGCACTTTTACCCCCACCCCCCCTTGATGATTTTTTTATCCTGCAAATATTTTTAACTTTTACATAGTGTGATTTCTCAGTCCTTTGTGATCATGCGCTCTTCCTGGGTACCTGGTTTATAGAGAAATCCCATGTTTTCTTCTATAATAATTATTATTCTTTTCTTTTTTTGGAGCTTATTTGTGTAGGTGTTAGATACTGAGATCTCACATTACCTTTTTTCCAAGTGGGTACCCAGTTGGCCAGAGCTATTTTCATTGAAAAGCCCATCTATGTTCCAGGCTTAAGATGACAACGTCAGCAAACACTCAGTGTCCAGAAGTCCTGGAGTCTGTTGCTGGATTTCTGTTTCATTCACAAGTCTTATTCATGTGCCAGTATGTCACAGTTTTATAGGATGATTCAGCATAAGGTGGGACTAGCAGGATGGCTTTTCTTCTAGACCTGCAGGGTTTCTAGGTGTTCTTGAACGTTTATTTTCCAACAGATTTCTCTATCAGTTTGTCTAGCTGCATTAGCAGTGTTGGTACTTTTGTTGAGTTGCTTGTAAATAAACTTTGGGAGAACTGACATCTTTATGATGTGAGTCATTGCACCCAAGAAGAAGGGAGAGCTCCCCGTTTGTCCATGTCTACTTTTGTGCGTGTCGGGCACTTGAGAAGTGTCATACTGTATAGGTTTTGCACATTTCTTCTGTACTTCTAAGCATTTTATCTTCTTTGATACTGTTGTAAATGGGGATATATTATATCTTTTATTTTTGTGTATGTGAAGGCTTTGGTTTCTCTGATTTTATATCCTACCACCTTGCTTAATTCTTTCATGGCTTGAGTTAATTTGAGCATTGATACTATTACGTTATATGCAGTCGACATAATTTTACTTTATGTTTTCTAATTCTTATCTTTCTAATTGATTTCTCTCATCTGATCACATTGATCTGTACCACCAGTATGGTAAGTAGCAGTGGTGATACTGGACATCCTTGCTTTGTCCCTGTTCTTAGTGCAAGTGCCTCTGCTGGTTCTTCATTTGATAGATGCTGGCTTTAGAAACAAGGTTTATGTATTTTTATCATGTTAAGGCAGTGTCCATCAGCTTACATTTTAATGGATGTTTATTTAATTAGAAATCAATGTTGAATTTTGGCAAAGGCTTTCTCAGAATCAATGGAGATAATCAGGCACTACTTAGATCGCTTGCTGTGGTGTCTTTTATCACGATACTGAGCCGACCCTGCATCCCTGGAATAGTCCTGCTCAGTCACGTTGCGTTACTTGCTTAAAACGTTGTCTTGGTTCATTTTGCTGCTCTAACAGGACAGCAGGGACCAGATGATTTATAAGAAAAGAGGCTGATTTCTCACAGCCTGGAGGCCAGGGAGCCCGAGGTTGAGGGCCCCTGGCCCTCTGGTAACGGATGGCTCAGACCAGAGGAATTGAGTCTAGCAATCTTTCCTCTGAGCCAGGCCTTTTTCTCATCTTCTGACTGTTCCGGCTGTGCCGTAGAAGATACTAGATTTGGTAACGTGTGTGGTGCCTGTTTTCCAATGAGATGACACATGTCCATCATCAGTTACTCAACAAATAGTTTTTGGGTACCTTCTGTGGGCCAGCTGCTAATCAGACAGACCTGTGTGGACACAGAGGCCACGGCAGTGTGCACCTTGCCTTCGAGAATGCCCAGTGTGTCCAGGAAGACACATGTGGATCCAATCACTTTAAATAACTCAAGCACCTGGCACGTGCCAAGACACGGTGGTGAGGGAGGGGGGAGAGGGAAGCGGGGGTGGCAGGAGCTCCGTTCCCCGTCCCCTGCCTCCCTCACTGCAGTCACTGGCGCCTTTGGGGTGACTGCGCGCCCTGGCACTGTGTCAGGTGACTTGTGGACATTAACTCACGTAAGCCCTACAACAACCCTAACAGGTGGGGCCTTTACCCTCTGTGGTTAGCAAAGGGGAAACTGAGGCTGGGAGGGAAATGTCTAGGCTAAGGTTTTCCAAGTGGAGATTTCATGCTGGCGGTCTGTATCGTGCAGACTGCTCCACACCGTCATCTGTTTCCTTGCGAGAGCTTCCCCGTGATTGGCAAACAACAAAACCAGGGGCTCCTGGGCGGTTTGGCGGCTGGTGGCACAGTGGGGAGAGTGCCACGGTCAGTAGGACAGGAGGGTTTGGATGCTACTGCTGGGATACAGCTGAGGCCAGCTCAGGTACCAAAGGGCACCTGTTGTGCTGGGGTCTCCAGAGACGAGCAGGCCAGGGATGCAGTGGAGCTGGGCGACACGGGGCCTGCAGGGTCAGACTCTAAGGCTTGGGGGCTCCCTCTGTCCAGGACCCCCCTCCCCCACCCCACATCCCGCTACCCCAGCCCCTCTGTGCACTGGTCCTCCTCTCTCGTGGCAATGTCTTTCTTTAAAATAGAGATCGCGGCTGCCAACGCTCTGAAATTTGACTTCCTGCTCCTGTGCGTTTCCTTATCTTAGCTTGAAAGACTCAGGGCAGGACTGATCGGCGCAGCTGGAATCCAGCACCCAACCCAAGGCCAGTCAGCAGCGGCTAGGGGAGTGGTGGCTCTGAGAACACAGTGCTTCCAACGCAGCGGGTGCCTGGGAAACAGTCCCACCATCAGAACGCCTGGGACAGGTCCCCAGGCCCCCTCTTTCTATTCGAAGTGTTTGCAGTGGATACAGCGGGAGTGTACCAGCTGCTTCCCTTAGGAATGACATGACCCGGAGCAGTGAGGGAGTCCAGTCTGTTCGGGGCGGAATTCTGCCCAACGGGTCCATGCCGACATCCGTGGGAGGGAAGGGATTTAGGGCAAGTATCTGCAGAAGTAGTCCTGAAAAAGGACGCAGGACAGGAGAGCCAGAAATCCCAGGCCAGGAAATGGACGGATGGAGGCAGGAGGCTCGGAGCCTAGGAGAGCGGAGTGTGTTAAGGCACCAGACGCAGTCGGGGCTGACAGTCCCTCGGCGTCCATGAGGCCACGGGCTGATTCCTCACAGCCTTACACACGTCCTGCGGCCTGCAGGAGAAGCAGCCCTGCGCCTGCCCTGGTGGCCCTCAAGCCAGAGCTCATGAACTTGAACTTCATCTACATGAAGTGTTGTGCCCTCCCAGAGTGAGTCCGTTCTTCTCATTAGAAGTGGATTACAAACGAGAACTGTGCCCATTGGTATTGGATTTTGAATTTTATGTGACACGTGCAGGCACCTGTGCCGAATCCCCCATCTCTGTCTCTCGCCTGCAGTCCAGAGTATCTTCTGTCTGACCCTCTGTGGAGAAGGCTTTCCGAACCTTGCCCTCAGCCGCTGTTGAACATTTTCACAACAGGTGTAATTGTATTTTTGCTTAAAATTGACTGAGGAGCTAGCGTTGACCATGGAATGGAGTAGACCAGGAAGGGAGGCAAGAGGCCCTGCTTCCTCCCCACCGCTGGTCCAGGGATCAGGTGAGGCCGCAGGATGAGTGCTGCCCACGTGCAGACCCCCGAGGCAGGCAGGCTTCCTGCCATTCGCATCTCCAAGAGGGAGCATTGTGGCCCAGGCCCCGCCCACCACAGGAAGCCCCCAGTTTCCTTCCTTGCCTCACCCCTCCCCTGAAGAGGGTGGATGAAGTCCAGAAAAACCAGGATGCGGCCTAGCCACTCATCTCCAGGTGGGCTGGGAACCCCGGGATGGGGATGCTACCAGCTGCGCACAGAACCTGGAGCAGGGTGGGGGCCCACACAAGCTCTGCTCCTTTGGGAGCACCTGCCGCGGCCTCCACAGGCTGAGGGCCAGGCCCAGTCCCTGTTCCTGATCGTCACAGTGGCGGCGGCGCCCTGACACTGCTGGAAGTCGGGCTCGTCGTCCCCGGCAGGCGGCCCTTTGCTGGTGCCAGGGGCTCGCCGAGCGTGGGTCTGGAGCCTCCTGCACCAGGGCTCCTCTCTGGTGGAGAAGCTCTGGGGCAGAGCGCTTGGCTCCAGCTTCCTGGGAAGAGCCGGGACTCGCCGCTCCTGGCTGCGCTGCCTCCTCAGGAGCGGAAGCCCAGGCTGCATCACCCCTAAGAGCCACGGGGAGGCCACTGGCCTTCTCTCCCCGAATTTGGGCCTTGTCGGCCATCCGTCCTGAGAACAAGGACTTTCACGTTTCAGAGCCATTTGCCAGAGCCGGAGAAAAGGTGGGACTCGTATTACGAAAGCTGTGCACGCTGAGTGGGGCCATTCTCATTTCCACTTCTCCACCCGCACCCTTCGGAGTTCTCCGTGCACACCAGGGCCCCGGGGACAGGGGCTTTAAACCCGCCCGTCTCCTCCCCTGCCACCTGGAGCTTCCCAAAAGCCACGTTTGGCCCCGGCCCCGAAGTCGTTAGATTTCTTAGGCTGCTGGTCCAGGGTTTCTCGTGTTTTCATCACAACAGCTGCACCCATTACGTTTCAACCCGGTAGCAGGGATCCGCTGAACTGTGGCTTCTCCGGGTGTCCCTGCCTGCGGAGCGGCCGGGCGTGGTCCTGCGGGCGTGAAAAACAGGAAGGCACGAGCAGCAGAGCTGGCCGTGGGATTCAATTACTGAGGAGGGAGATCTGCACCGTCGAGGCCGCAGCCTGCAGGGGAAACTGGAGACCGCTGCTAGCTCCAGATGGAAATTTCCACAGCCAAAGCTCACGCAATTTTGCCACTTGATCCCAGGATGAGCATCATCCCAGCTTCTGCTTCCAGGGCTGCAGAGAGAATCCCCGAAGACTGTTCCTCAGGCCAGGAATATCCCAGGGGCCCAGGTCCAGGATGAAGTCAGGGTCAGGTCCGGTCTTAGTCCATCCTGGGCAGATCTGTCTCCTGCCTCAGCACCCCACGGCTGTGAGCATCAAACGCTCCCCTAAAGGAACAGCCTGGCTGTGTGGGACCCGTGTCACCGAGTAAACCCAAAGCCTGTTTGCATGAATCTTGAAGGGAGGACCTGGGTTACGGTTTTTACTCCCAGGCAGGAAAGCCAGCCACGGCCCCCGCCAGCCAGTCAAGCACACAGCACCGCCTCAGAGCCTTAGAGGCAGTGGGCCACTTTATTTCACCCTCCCCTTAGTAGGTGGGTGTTTTCCTGGTGGCGCTGGGTACATCAGGAATCCAGAGTCCCCACAGAGCCACCGCGTCAGTCCCCATCATCTTCACCTGTGACTGATTTTTCTCGTTTTCTCTGATCCTTTCTTGGTCAGACAACACTAACTTGTCAGAAAAAGGTCTGTTCTTGGGCTGGGACGTGGGCTGCCGGGCTCTCCCAGGCCCTCATCTGTGAAGATGTTGGTAAATCAGTTAATAGCACGAGAATGAAGCTGGCAGGTAAAAGGGGCAAGGTCATTCTCTGCTGACCTCCTGTGGGGAGGATTCGGGGCCTCCCTTGCCTGCTGCCGGCTGGGTGGGAGTGAGAATTCCAGGCGCCCTGGCCCACAGGTCCCTGGCACCATCAGCAGCCGGGAAGAGGGGCTGTCCCGAGACCCAGCCCTCTAACCACAGGCAGCCCCCGCACAGAGCCCCTAAACATTAGGTGACCCTTAGAAAACCCAGACAGGGAGAGGATGCAGACCGCCCATAGGTCAGGCTGCGTGTGCTCTGGGAAAGCTCCCCGGGGGTCAGAGCCCTGACCGTGGCGTGGCAAGTGCACCTGCCTTCTGGGTTCCTAGGGTGGCACCAAGGTCTGGAGTGGGGTGGGTGGGGCCAGCTCGTCCTGGCCTCAGACCATGTGGCAGTTTGTGACTTGGGCTTACGGAGAGAAAGGCAAGAATCTGTGCCTAACCGTGAACAAGTCGCAGGAGTGCTAGTCAGGAATGGCGGGTGTGGTTCGCACAGATTTGAGAAGGGCTGGTCAAGGTGTCTGGGCTCTGTGTCGTCGGAAAAATGTGCCACAGACGAGGCACCTGCAAGGCTCAGCTGCAGTGGAGTGCCTGGCTGGCTCAGAGCGGGGCAGGTCCAACCTGGGCGCGAAGAGCTGGCTCCCCACCTGAGCACAGAGCCATCGCTTCTCTGGGGCACACGCCAGGGCTCCCCTGGTAGCATGCGCTGCTGATGCCCGTGTTTCCCTGAACATGGTGCTGCTCTTGTCCCTGGAGAAAAGTGATGGCAGAATGGAGCAGAGTCATGGGCCAGGGGCGGCTTGAGGGATGTCTGTAGGGACATAGAGCCCATGGCACTTGGCAGCCCAGAGGTGAGGAGTGAGGAGGTGCCAAGGATGGCCCCGGACACCGGGGCTGGCAGCGGGCAAGTCTCAGGAGAGTGGGCCCCAGCGCCCACTCGCACAGCCCCTCGCCTCTCCCATCTCCCCCCCTCAGCCTCAGGGCCACTTCCCACCCTCTTGTCTCCTCTCATGCGAGGGTCCCTGTGTACCCACTGGTAAACCAGTCTCTCCTCCAAGGAGCGAGCTACAGGTGTGTGTGTGTGTGTGTGTGTGTGTGTGTGTGTGTGTCAGAGAGACAGAAGGGAAGGAGGCAAGTGTGTCCCCAGACAACTAGAATTCCTTCTCCCTGAGCCCTTCCCGCCAACCCCAGTGCTGTCCCCCCATCTGTGAGGTCTCAACTCCAGCGTCACTGCCTCACAGAGGCCTCTGCTGACCCAAGTACCTGCAGTCACGAGCACCCCCTTACTTTTTTTTGACAAGCAGAGTTATGCAGTGAGAGAGAGAGACAGAGAGAAAGGTCTTCCTTTTGCCATTGGTTCACCCCCCAAGTGGCTGCTACGGCCAGTGCGTTGTGGCCGGCGTGCTGAGCCAACCCAAAGCCAGGAGCCTGGTCTCCCATGCAGGTGCAGGGCCCAAGGACTTGGGCCATCCTCCACTGCCTTCCCGGGCCACAGCAGAGAGCTGGACTGGAAGAGGGGCAACTGGAACAGAATCCGGTGCCCCAACCAGGACTAGAACCTGGGGTGCCGGCGCCGCAGGCAGGGAATTAGCCTAGTGAGCCGTGGCACCAGCCCTACCCCCCTTATTTTTTTTTTAAAGATTTATGTCACTTATTTGAAAGGCAGAGAGAATCTTTGATCCGCTGGTTCACTCCCCAAATGGCCACAGCGGGCAAGCCAAAGCCAGGAGCCAGGAGCCAGGAGCTCCATCCTGGTCTGCCTTGTGAGTGAAGGACCTGAATACTGGGCCATCCTCTGCTGCTTTCCCAGGTGTATCAGCAGGAAGCTGGATCAGAAGCGGAGCAGCCAGGACTGGAACTGGCCCTCCCAGGTGGGATTCCCACGTTGCAGGTGGTGGCTTAACCCTCTGTGCCACAATGCCAGCCCCAAAAGGACTTTGTAAAGTCCTCTTAACTCGCCCAGCTTCACAAGTGACTCCTTAGGGGAAGCAGCACGCAGCGAAGGGCTCTCGGGTTGACCTTGCCTGGACTGATTCTGAAGCTACGGCTGCTGCACTCTCAGTGCTGCATCCCTGCCAGAGGCTCCCCGGAGCCCCACGGCCCCCCCATGGCTCACAGCCCCACATGAGCACTCCCCCAGGGTCGCTGTGTTCACTTTTGTAATCACTCATTCACCTCTGTGCAGGAATGACAAGGGTGAGCAGGACTAACACAGCCTGCTAGGGACAGCCCACAGGCCAGCGGGAAAGTGGGGCATCCCCTGCTGTCTTCCCGCAAGCAGAGGACTAGCTCCTCCCCCACCCGCCCCCATTCGGTGTTTAAGGAGCAATACAGAACACCGGTGACTCCTCACAGCTCTCGCATACAAAATCAAAGCGTCCCTAGAATCCCGCGGGGCCTTCAGATTTCAGGTTACAGGCTCACTTCAGAGAAAAGTGCATAACCCTCTTTGGTGGCTGCTCTCCAAAGCCGCCCTGCGGAAGGACGTGGAGAGCACGGGGCGCCCGTCTTTGAGGTGGAGAAGGTCCCGATGTCAGGGCTTGGGGAGTTCCTGGCGAAGTTCAGGGAGGCGTTCACAAAGCCTGGCCCTCAGCAGGTGCACTGAGCAGTTGTTGACTTCCTGCCTGTCAGCGTCTAGGTTTCCAACAAAAGAATCGAAACACTGGCTTCACACAAAAATGCTTCAGCAAAGTTAGCCAAGAGCAGCCGAACACCAAAAAGTTCAATTTATGTTCCTTAAGCAGACGGACAGCTATGTGAGAACATTTGCTAGTAGAAGCCTGTAATGGGCTGGTCTTGTATTTTTAAAAAGGAGTCTCCTTCAAGAGCAGTTCAGCTAATAGAAGAACCGTCTGTCCCTGCCTTGGCTCCCTGGGTCACTGGATTCATACAGGGGGTTGGGGGCCGGGGGCCGGGGGCCAGGGTCCCTTCCTGTCTCCTGGTTGACTTCCTCCGCATCTCTCCTTTCTTTCTGCTGGAATTTTAGACAGATCTCCTTGGTGAGGATAAACAGCCTTAGGGGGAAATCTAACACCAGGAAGGGCAGAGTACTGGCCACGGGATGGGGACGGGGCTCCCCGGGCACGGGGCTCACTGCTGTGGGACTTGATTATCGCACAGGGTCACTTTACCCAGCCAGGAGCCCCTCTCCTAACTCCACTCCCTCTGCTGGTGAAAATAACCAGAACCCAGGAACTGGAGGAAACGGGACTGGTTAGTGGGACCACAGAGGACGACAGGCTTCAGTCTCCAAAGGGTGGCATAGAAATCCTTAGGGTTTCAAGGCCATCTGTTAAGGCAGAGTGAACTGAGACCAGGTCTCACGCCACAGTGAACGGATGAACACCAAGCCGTGTGGGCATCAGCGGGCCTCAAAACGAGCCACGTCGGACACACTCAGAGATCCATAAACAGGAAGTCCTGCTTGGCTTCACATTAGACCTGGGCCCCGGCAGGGGAGGGAGGGTCCTGGTGGTCATGGAGGAGAACGTGAAGTCTGCTCTGGCAAGAAAGCTGCCCCTTGGAGACCGGCAGTGGCCCAGGGGCAGAGGGCTGGAATCACGTGGGCTGCTGGCCGGGCTTTGTCACGTGTCTCGGGGGTCAAAAGCCTCAAGGCACCAGAGCTTTCTCGAGGTCCCTAGACGTCCAAGGTCACAGCCGTGTCCCTGTGGCTGACAGCAAGGCCGGCCCAAACCCCCAGTGCAGACTGAGAGAGGAAGGGGCTTGTTAGGTGGAGGGGATGGGCTAAATAAGGTGACCGAGAAGGCCGACTGCACGCGGTGCTGCATAACCGAGCTCAGAAATGGTGACCTGCAGTTTTCTCTCACTTAAACCCTGGCGTCTTCTCACCTGCTTTCCCTTCCCCCGAAAGGCAGCCGGGTCCTCCAGGCCTCACTGAAACAGACGTTCAGGCAGGCTTGGTATTTTCCACAGCTTGCAAAGACAAAGCCTTCTGGCTGCTTGCATTTTAGCTTCCTTGAAGCCCTAAAAATGGTTGGCAGATGAGAAAGAACAGTCTTCACTACCAGTCCCCGAACCCTCACACTTCTTCTTTTACACTCAAGCTGTCGCTGTGTAAATGAAACAATTAATTCAGTCTTCTAAGACTGCGCGATGAAAGATTTCAGAGATGCAGAAAAGTGGGCTAATTTAACACTGTTCAACGTAAGAGGCAAAGCATGACACCCCCCCCCCCCCCCCCGTTGAAGTCCCCTGTGTACCTCTCCCATCCCCAAACAACCACTTCCCTTCCTGCACTGGATACCTCTCCAGTGCTTTTCTTCCCGTCCTACGGTTTTGTTGGGCGTGGTTTGAAACTTCACATGAACCTCCTACTGTCTGCACTCATCTGAAATTGGCTTTTTCCTCTTGACTTTGTAACCATGAGATTCATCTCCATGGATTATCCACACAAAGACTTTCATATAAAACATTTGCTTCATACAGACATAATACACATGTATATGAAAATTTAGCTAACCGTTCCTAAATATTGCTAAGCTGTTCTACAAAGGGGTTATTCCAGTGTTAATACTCACTACCAATATGTAAGAGTTCTCGTTGCTTGATGTCTTTGACAAAGCTCGATATCACAGTATAATTTTTGTAATCTGTTGGGCGAAGGGCACTTCTTGAGGTTTCAGTTTGCATTTTTGGTTATTTGGGAGATTAAGTTGCAGGTGTTCAGCACCTTGAGTGATGTGTCGGTATTTTCTAACGGTTTTTCTGTTAGGAGATAGTTGTTTTCTCTCATTGCGCCACAGAGGTGCTTATGTGTTCTGAATGCTAGACCTCCCTCAGCCGTGTGCATTGTCAACCTCCCCCCTCCTCCTGCTTTCTCCTTGTACCTGGCTTATGGTGAGTTTGGGCACAGCAGATGTTGAGTTTTCATATAATTACGTGTTATCAGCCTCCTGCTTTTGCCTGCTCCAGATCCTGTCCCAGGACTGCTTCCCCACCTCAGGTTCCCGAGTGTCTTCTCCAACAGTTCCGTGCAAGGGCACCAGGTGTCGCATTTCACGTTCAGGCCTTTTACATCTTTCTGGGGTTAATTTTGCGTTGCCTTCATTGGAGGGGGACTGGTTCCAGCACCATGAACCGACCATCCCGACTCTGTCTCAGCATTTGTCAAGGCTAGTTCTGCCGCCTGCCTAGCATGGTCATGTTGTCCACCGATGGATGGAAGCCACCCTATCTCACCGTGGTTTTATGAAAGGTGTTGGCACCCAGCAAAGAAACTTCCTCCATCCCACGGTCTTCAAAACGCCTCTGGCCAGTTCCGGCAGCTCTGTGCTCTTTATCTGCTCCTTGGGGCTGCCCTTATCTAGCGCAAGGGATTAAATGGCAAGACTTAAAGTGAGCAGAGGGGAGAAACGGTGTCAGAGCCAGCCCTGTATCGTCCAGAAACTGAATCTCTAAATTCCAATAACTAAGACACTGCTGTGTACTAATAAGTATAGGAAACCCATTGGTTAGGAAAAAAAAAAAAACTTCTTAAAATATTTTCTGAGCTAAAATGAGGGTCAGGTAAAAAGAGAAGCCAGAGGCCATCCTGTGGTTAGGGCCCACATCCTTGCCCTTTGGGAAAATCCTACTTTAAAGTATATTTTTGCATACAGCTAGTCAACAGAGAGTTGTATAAAACCGTGCTAAAGCTGTACACCCATCTCCTGGCTCCAGGGAGCAGCGCAGGCCAGCCTGGCCCTGGGAGGAACCCTGGGAAGGCAGCCTCGCTCTCAGGATGCAGTGTCCTGTCTCTCCTTCGGAGGGGAGTTCATTCCCTGCCAGGTCTGTCCCCGGGGACGTGTCCCTGATGTCATGACTGCCGCTTGGTCTCCTGCAGTGTCTCCACATTCAGACGCTCTTATACGGACCACAGGACAAGAGGACCCTGGCCACCCAGCAGACCATGGACGATCTGGCCAAGTGAGTTGGCCTCCCCCAACCTTCTCTGAGTAGCTTGTCTCCTGCCACTCCGAATCTCAGGGGTAGCTGGTTCTGGAAGGTTCTGGGAAGGTTGTCCCGACTGCCTGTAACCTGCAGAGCTGGATGCAAGGCCGGCTCCTCTGAACGCCCACTTGTACCTGTCTTCCCTGCCCAGATGGGAGAAAAGGGACTTGCTGCCGAGTCCCGTCAGAAGCGCAGGCTGTACGCCGTGTGCTCCTGCGGCTGCAGACCAGCCCACTGCAGGCTCACTCCCCTGTTGGACGGGGAGGGCGCGGCCTGCGTGAGACTCCCCTGGGCTTCCTGAGCCCTCAGGGGCTGGTCAGGATGGCATCTGGGCACCTGCTCACTTACCTGCAGGGCGGTCCCCATGACCCTGCTGAGCACGGGCCCAGCCCCGAGCCCGGAGACACCCCCTGCCAAACGCGTGTCTGCCCGGAGCCCTGGGGAGACTGCCCAGTCCATGCTCAGGGCAGCAGGGCAGTGACCAGGGTGGGGATGGGGACCCAGCCTGCAGGGGACAGGGACGTGAAGGCCTTCTGCCCAGCTCAGCTGTCCCCTTAGGCCTGTGCTGCTGAGCCCGCTGGGGGCAGCCAGCGGAGGGGAAAGGCGGGAGGGAGGCGTCGCGTGCTCTGTGTTCCATGCTGGGGCTCTGCTCTCACTTCCCTCCCTACACAGCCCCAGGGAGCACCCGAGGGTGCGCACTCACCCCACCCTCCCTTTGTCTGCAGGGTCACCGAGGTCGCTGTGAAGCCAAAGCCGACTCCGAAGGCCAAAGTGGCCTTCAACACCAGCGTCCCCGGGCACACGGCGCTGGGGAGGGGCAGGCCCAGCGCAGCCAACTGAGACCCCCGGCCCCAAGGCGGCTTCCGGTGGGCCTGGGCGCCACCCCTCGGGGTCTGTGCCAACCTCTCTCCCATGAGCAGATGGAATATGATGGTTAGCACGGACTCCCCAGGCCAACGGTGGACTCCGGCACTCACCAGAGAGACCATCAGCACCCCGTGGGCCACGCCACGACAGGGCGCGGCCTCCGACGTGACCTGGGGCCGCACGGCAGTTTTCTCTTTATCACTTGTGGTGTCTTTCTGGCCAGCAAGGATCTGGGACCCAGCAGCACTCCTGAGGCTGAAAGACTTCTCTCCAGAGGCTCAGAACCTCCTGCGCGGGGGAGGCGGGCTGGGCCCTGCGCACGCGCACAGCTGGCTGGGGTCAGCCTCGGAGCAAGAACCACAAATCTGGAAGAAGCCCCTTCTTACAGGAAGGGGGCAGTCCCTGAGAATAAACGGCTCAGGAAGGGACTTTCTGCAGCGCTGGTGTCACGGCCCGGCCTGGGTGGGCACATCATCCCAGTCGCCTGTTAACCGTGGGGGCCATTTGCAAGCTGGCCACCCGCTGTGGCTAGCCACCGGGATGCCCGTGCCGCCTGGGAACCCTGCAGAGTCCCCAGCCACGGTGGGGGGGCACGAGCAGGGCTCCCAGGCTCTGCACGGCGAGTGGAGCGAACCTCGCGAGCCTCGCTTCTTTGTGCCCCTCAGGTACAAACCCAGGCAGGCTGGGCTCTTCAAGGGAAGCCTGCGTCAGAGCTCCTCGGAGCCAGAAGACGGGCGTGGGGACGGCGTCACTCACGGTGTGGTGCACAGCGGGCGTGGGCTTGTGCTAAGAGCCGGGACGCGACAAGAAAGGAGGCAACCCAGTCCTGCTCCCCCTCCTCTATGAGCTTGCAATCCAGCCTGGCCCTAGATGCATAACAGATATGCTGGGGGACTGCAGGGTGGGTGCTAAGTGGGCCCCACGTGGCCCTGGGGTGAGGAGGCAGGTGTAGGGCAGCAGAAAGGTGGGAACGGAGGTTTGTGGGGCAGGGGCGGTGACCCCCTGCTGCCCTGCATTCCTCCTGGATCCCCCACCCCAGGCAGGACAAACATGGCTGGGCCCTGGAGCTGCCGCTGCTGGAGCCGGCACGGCCCCACCCCACGCCCTGTCCTCAGGGCCTCCAGCCTGGAGTGAGGCAGCGGTGGAGAGAGAAGCTTTGAGCACCTGTCTCCACCCTGTGAACACGGCGATCGGGTGCTGGCAAGAGGCAGATGGATCACCTAGAGGGTGGGGGTGCGGGCATGGGCAGGAATACCTCTGCCCCTCTGGGACGGTGGCCAGTGAGGCCACAGGCAGGTGCTCGGACGGCCCCAGGATGACAGCCTGATGCCCTCCGGCCCCACGAGAAAAGCGGGGTACCACTCCTCGTGTGTGGGGAACCACCTCGAGAACTGACAGGGGAATCGACTGGGGGAGCTCTGAAGTGCAGAGAGGCAGGGCCCCTCCCTGGTCTTCCTGCGGAGCTGCGAGCTGACCCGCAGGCCGTTCCTGCTAACACCCACGGGTCCCAGACCCAGGCCTGTGAACAGGGGGCAGAAAGGTGTGTGGTGGCCACCGCTCCCTGAGCGTCCTGTGCAGTCGAAGACGCGGGTCTCCACGTGGATGGGGGAGTGAGCATTTTCAACACGGACCACACGGGGGTGTGCCGTGTTCTGAGCGTGCCCCTCGCCTCCAGTGCGCGTTGAAGCACCAGTCCCCAGGGTGACACTGCTCGATGTTTGCCGGCAGGCTCTGGGGAGGTTGTTCCATCAGGGGAGTGAGCCCTGCTGAGGGCACTAGTGCCTTTAAAAGAAAAGATGCTTCGCTGGCACCGTGGCGCAGATTCATCCTCTGCCTGCAGCACCAGCATCCCATATGGGTGCCGGTTCTAGTCCCGGCTGCTCCATTTCTGATCCAGCTCTCTGCTGTGGCCTGGGAAAGCAGCAGAAGATGACCCAAGTCCTTGGGCCCCTGCACCTGCCTGGGAGACCCAGAAGAAGCTCCTGGCTCCTGGCTTCAGATTGGCCCAGCTCCTGCTGTTGCAGCCATTTGGGGAATGAACCAGTAGATGAAAGACCTCTCTCTTTGTCTTTCTTTCCCTCTCACTGTCTGTAACTCTGCCTCTCAAATAAATAAATAAAATATTTTTTAAAAAATGAAGAGATGCTTTGCCCTCTACAGCCGGCACCTTGGTGTCGGACTTCCTGCTCCGGAGCTGTGTGTGGTTTGAGTCCCCCAGGCTGGGGCGCTGTGTTAACAGCCACCTGCAGTACGGCAGAGCCCCTGCTGCGGCTTTGAAAGAAGTGTGAGTGTGGGCCTGGCACCTGCTCCTCTCTGCGTCTCCTACAGGATATCCGGGATCACAGGAGCTAACACCCGGAGGCCCCACTCCGCCCCACTCTGGAGGAAAGGAGACTCCAGCGTCTTCCACCAGACCTGGCGCCCCTCTGGGAAATGCGGTAACTTCATCAAGGAGGAAGACCGTAGCTGGCCACGTTTTTGTCTTTATGCTAAAAGATGGCCAACGGCGCCTCCTTTTGTCTCCAGCTACCAAAAACTCCTGGGAAATGGCCCTGACTCAGCCTCCAGTTGGCGGGCAAGGTGACGGAGGGCCCCAGGATTTCCCAGGACAGCCCTGGACTGAGCCCTGAGAGTCTCGGGTCCTGGGAAATCCCCTCTTCCGTGCGGAAAGGGATGGTTCTGTGCCTCCCAGGCAGCGGTGCTGGCGCATTTGCCACCCGCTGTCAGTATTCACAGCAACTCAAGTCCGTCGGTGTCTGCTCCGTGCGCCCGCTTTCTGGTTTCTCGTGCCCCAGCACTGGTGCGGAGTCCCGAAGCAGGTGAGGAGTTAGAGCTGGAGCTCTCACAGATGTTCTCCCAGGCGTTCTGTGCCACCATAAGAACATGCACATCAACACACAAAACCATGCAGTCACACGCGTGCTTTAATTAGAATTTAAAGGAGAAAGCGCACCAAAGTCTGCCGGAAAACATTCATTCTCTTTGGAACAATGCAGGGTTTTTTTTCCCCTCAGATTTTTATTTTTACACATTCTTGTGACATTTCTCTTTGTAAGGAACAGCAGGTTAGCAAAATCAGCTTCTTAGATGGTTCCATTCTAAATATACATCTCGAACAAACAATAACAAACAACCAGCAGGGAGTTGAAAAACATTCGATGAACACTGCTTTGTCTAAACAACCGTGGGTAGGAAAAGACTGGCTGTGTCCCCACCCTGTGCAACCACAATGTCCACTTCCCCTGCCTCTGGAGGGACCGCTGTCACCTGCCACCATGCTCAGGGTTCCCCTGCTCCTGGGTGACCCAGGGACTTGGGAACCTGTGATAGCTTGGGACCCCGGGCTGAGCGGAACACTCCCTGAAAGGTGCATTCCAACTTGCAGGTGGAAATTAGGGTCCAGGACCTTTATCTCCCAGCGTAAGTAGAAGTGGCTCACGGTATTAGTGACCTGTGCCCATCGGCATCCATTTACAAGCTCACGGCCCAGGGTAGCGGCATCCAGCTCAGTGCACCCGCACTCCTAACGGGCTCCTCATGGTCAGTCTGTCTTACATCCAACAGGAGGCGGCCAGCTTGGCCACATCCTCATCCAGAAATCACTCACGCAAACACCATTACGAGTCGCAGCCAGGCCAAAGGCAGCGCACCCCTGCGGTGCACAGCAGCCCCCGCACACCAGCCCGGCGCGTGTGGCAGGCGGACACCACGGTTCACGCTGGCCGTCAAACCCAGCTCCGCTCTGCGCCCTGCTTCCCGGCGTTTTCAATAAGTCGTCTAGAAAGCTGTGCCCATTTCTCCTCCACTTCTCAATTAAGAAAATGCACTGTCCCCTCACCTAGCTGCTGAGGCATGAGCCGGACCCCTGGAGACGTGTGTGCCTTGGGGGTCCCAGGGCCACACGGGAAGCCGAGAGGGAAGCCTCCAGGGTCCGCACCCACACCTGCCATCACCACTCGTGCGTGACTGCTCAGCACGCTGCAGTCTTCCGTGACGCTACGTGAGAGGCTGCTGCGGCTACTACTTGTGAAGCTATGCTTTTAAAAGATGGAAACTGAAAACAATACTGATGTGCAAAACAAACCCAACAGCACACGCTCATCTTCATCTCTTAAACTGGGTGGCGTACAACTACAGGTCCACGTTCCGTGGTCCGTGGGGGGCCACCATCACCCTGCTCCGGGGCCCGACCTGGGTGCCCAGCGCTGGGCTACAGCAGAGGCACCCGTTCCTTCCCCAAAGCATTTTATCCTATTTCACGTAGTATTTGTTTCCCTGGACAAACCCCCCAACTGCAACGATTTCTACTGAAAGTGCAAACATCTTCCACGTGGGTTAGCTGGCGGCTGCTGCTCCTGTTTCACTGTTTGAACTCAGACTGCCCCTCACAGCTGTGGGCTGCGAAGGGTTCCAGGGAGGCACAGACACCTTGCGTTCCCAATTTCCCTGGACTGGCCCCATTGCCAGTTTAAGCTGTGGTCTCAGCGTCAGCAACCTAGCTTCCGGGTCTACCTCCCACCAGTGAAAGACAATGTTTGGAGCCAGGGACTAAGGTGCAGAGCAGGTCAAGTTTATGCCCTGGTAGGAGCTGGCTAATCCAGACCTCGGACCATAACAAACTGGACACTGCCTAACGACCTAGTACCACACACACACACACACACACACACAAGAACGGGACCCCAGCGAGTCCCAGTGCTCCTGTCCCCTGCCCGTGGGTGCAGCGCAGGGGCACCTGTGCAAACACAGCACGTATGGTCTGAAACACTGCAGCTGACAGCTGGCCTCTCCATACCATAAATAAGGCACTGAATTCTTAGGTAGAAGGCAATTCATTTAAGCTGCAAAATGAATTTTATGACAAGTCACTTTTGGCTAAAGATGAAATTTCACACAATTTTTTAAACATGAGCAGTTTGCGTATTTCTTATGATTTCTTGTTTGAAAAGACTTTGGAAAGAGAAAAATGTATTTATTTTTCCCTTAAAATGTTAGTATATTATTTATATTAGCACATGCAAACAAAATTTACTCTTAAAAAATGTCACTTTAACTGGGTTAATGTTTAGGCATTTGCCTACGGATGACTGATTAGAGTTTCAAACAGATGCAACCTATGTCTGCAACCAGCCAAATAGTAGACATCGTCTCCACGCGTGGAGAGGAGGCTCCTTGGGGAGACTCCAAGAAAGGGAGCTTTATAAGACTACAAAGGTAAAAAGTGCTTTGTAAATTCCCAGCTCGTTAACATAATTCCAGGGCCTCCTACGGCCTGGATCCATGTGAAGCTTTGCCTGATGACTCCCAAGTACACTGCCCTAGTCTGCAGTGCTCTGCAAAGAAAGGAAAATGGGGGAGGCCCTGGGACCCCCACCCCGGCCTTAGAGTAAGCAGCGGCCTCCGCATGGCGCCGCCCCTCGGCCAGGTGCCACTCACAACATTTCTGCCCATCAGAACCAGTGTCCGTCGCTCTCCTCCTCCTCTTTGTCGAGATAAAGGAGGGCGACTTTCTTTTCGTCGGACACCACCGACCTCTGGTCCACCATCCTCTGCAGCTGCACCGTCTTATCAAACCCGGCCCGCTCCTCGGCCTCCTCTCGGGGGGCCCCGGCCGAGCCAGCATCGTTCCGGGCGCCGCGGGCCGACACGCCGTGAGCGTCTGTGTCAGCCTCTACACGGCTCACAGCCATCTGAAAGGTAAAGGAAGCTTCTTTGGGCCCCAGTGCCAGCAGCGTGCTGCCCGCTGCCTGGCCCGGCTCAGAGGCACCTGCTGAGCCAGCAAGGGCAAAGGCCCCGGTCACGGGTGCGTGGACGAGCAGCTGCCCCGGGGCGCTAGCCTCCGCAGGACCCAGCTGGATGTGTCTGAAGGACCTGCTGAGGCCTGCGCTCACTTCTGCCCCTGCTGCGTCCCCCGGGCCGTCCACAGCCCTGTGCAAGGTGCTCTTTTCAGCCACGAGGACTTTTCTACCCACGGTGTAACTCCGTGTGGCCTGGGTGGCGTCTGCCAAGCCCTCACTGGGGCCCGAGCCCTCTGAGCCACTGAGTTCCACGGGCCCAGGCGCCCGGCCGTGGAAAACTGTGTGCTCAGTGGCCTGGGCCCCGACACGGACATGCCTAATGGCCACGCTGTCCCCTGGGCCCTCGTCTCGGGGGTGCCCGGAGTCTCCTGGGACACCCGGCTCCGCCTGCTCAGAGAAGGGGACTGTGAACTCGATGTGCTCACGGGGCCCTCGGGTAGGGCCTAACTGAATGTGGCTTACAGAAGTCTGGGGAGCCACGGGCCCTCCACCCCACTTCCCGGCCCCAGAGGCGGAACCCCGCACCACCACTTCCTTCTCGGCACGAAACTGCTGCCCAAATCTGTCCGCGTCGGCGGGAGGCTCTGCCAGGCCAGGCTCTGCTGTGCCCAGGGCCTCCTGCCAGGCCGGGCCAGGACCTTGGAAGATGACTTCTTGGGACATTTGGCTCTGCTGGGGACCCAAGGTGAAGTGCCTCACCGACCGGCGGGCTCCCGCCGAGCCGGCCACCTGACTCAGGTCACCTCCCGCACTTACCTCCCCTTCGCCGGCAGCGGGTCCTATGCGGGACACCTGCTCAGTCCTCCAGATGTGGCTGGGGCCCAGCTCCACGTGCTGCGCAGACCGGCTCACGTCCTCCAGCACGGGAGACTGGGCCAAGCCCGTGGGGCTGCTGACTTCCACAGTGGCCGACACGGGGCCCTGGGAAGCCAGCAGGGGCAGCCCGGCGTCTGCCCCGTCCCCTGAGGGGCTGTACAGTTCCCTGGTGGCCCAGCGCTTGAAGCGCAAGCCGGCAGCCGGGGCTTCCGCCCTGGTGTCCCCAACGTCCCTGTCCGGGCTGCCCGGCCCTGGGCTGCGGCGCCTGGCCAGGCTCTCTCGCACCACCGACTCCACAGCTTTCTCGATCTCCCCAGCATCATCGTCTCTGCTCAGCTCCTCCAGGTCCAGCTGATCGGCGTCCACGGTCTGGGAGAGGTTGACCTCTGCGAGCAAGGTCACGGACCCGCCGCCTGAGGCCTGCACCTTCCGGACGTCCACCGAGACGCTGCCCGGCTCCCCCTGGGCCTCCCTGGTCAGGGCCGACAGCTCCTCCCTCATGCGCGCGGGCAGGGTCTCCTCCAGCTGCCCAATCACCTCCACCATCTGCTCCCGGGGCTCCTTGGACAAGACGCCCTTAATGGAGCTGCGGAATTCTTGCGGGATCTTGATTTCCTTCTTGATGACCGTGGGTTCAACGTGAAATTCGCCACTGGCTTGCTCTTTCCAGTGCACGGAGGCCACGTCGCCCTCCAAGGCGGCCGCGGGGACGTCCACGGCCTGCACAAGCTTCTCTCCGTCCGCGCCGTCCCTCTTCCTCCTCCTCCACGTGCCCGGCACGATCTCGTCTTGCCACGAGTACCTGATGCTGGACTCCTCCTCGATGTGGATCTGCCCGTACACCGAGCCCTCGTCTCTGTCCTGGCCCCCGGGGTGCTCGTCCGGAGTGGACACAAAATAGCTCTGCTCCCCCTCCGAGTCACCTGCCTCCGTCACCTCTTCCACGTGAGTGCTGTTCTCGGCGGGCCGCCCAGCCCCTTGGCGCTGCTCGGCCGAGAACGTGACCTCGCCGTCCGCGTCGCCTTCCTCTTCCTCCACAAGCCCCCTGGAGCTGGGGGCCACGTCGTCGACCTCCTCCACTTGGAAGGGGGTGGGCAGCTCCTCCTCCCTCTCCGCCCCCACGTAGCTCATGGGCTCCTCGATGATCTCCACGTTGACGACCTTGGCTCGCCCCTCCCTGCCCTTGAGCCCTAGGTCAATGATGTCACTGATCATCCGCTCGGCCGACTTCCCCTTCAGACCCACTTCCAATGCGCCCTGGCCCAGGAGCGAGTCCAGGCCGGCTTCATCAGAAACGTCGACGTCTTCCGTGAGCTTCGACTCCACCACGATTTCCGTCTTGGTCTTCCCGTCGCGGGGCAGCTCTTTCCTGCCCACGTAGGTGACCTTGGTGTCGGGAAGAGGATGCGCAGGGGCGTCTCCGTCGGGAGCCTGCGTGAACTGCTTGAGGATGCTGGTGACGATGTTTTCGGCTATGGTCTCTGTCGTGGACTCGCCCTGCTGAGAGCTGCTGGCGTCGCTGGTGCCCAGCCGGAACCGCGTCTCTCCTGTTCCCACCTCTCCACCTGAGCTGTCACCAGCACCCTGCCTCCCGGGCAGCCTGCCGTCCTGGGACACCTGGAGGCTGATGGGAACTTCCTGTACATGCGCGCTCTCTCCCCTCGGGGGCTCCTTCCCTCTGGCCTGTTCCAGCCTTTGCTGGCTCTCTCTCTTCCGAGCTTCCTTATCTAACTTGGTCAGCTCTTCCCACCTTAAGTTCCTCTCCTCCGAGGCCTTCTCTTTAGAATCAAACATCTTCTCTCTCCTCCCCTGCTCCCGCGTGGTCTTCTCTTCTGTTTTCTTTCCCACGGTGACGGTCCTCTCCTCGGGCCGAGCGCCGTCAGATGCACCTGTCACGGTGACGTCGCGGCGTTCCCAGTGCGACTCGTGAGTGCCTTTGGCCAAATAGGCGGAGGCATCGCTGGCGCCTTCGGGCTTCGGCCTGTCGGGGAAGGTCTTCCCCCGGGCCTCGGAGTTTCTGAGGAGACCGTGGGCCGGAGAGAAAGGCCGGAAGCCGTTTGGACCGTCGATGGCTTTTCCGTACGTGTACTCCTGCCGGGTGGTGGTCACGGATGAGTACCCGGAGCCCGAGACACCTCTCCCCGCGGCGCTTCTGCTAAGCGAGGCCGTCTTTGGCCCCGGCTGCCCCACCAGGGAGGAGGCCAGAGCCGCCTTCTGCCTGGCAAACAGATTCCGTTGGTTTTCCCTCCGCACCACGGAGTCGCTGCAGCGGTAGGAGGCGCTCCTGAGCTCTGCGGGAAGGGAACACACGGTGGGTTAGGATGGCCACAGCACTGCCCTCGTCCCATCGCCACAGCCCCATCCGTCATAACGGAGGTGTGGCATCACCACGGTGGGGTCGCCGCCGCCAGCGCTCAAGGCGTGTCCCCAAGGCTGTCATGGCACCATGCAGCAGCACAAAGGCCAGCAGCTCCCTCGGGTTACAGATCTCCCAGCGCTCATCCGTCTGAGCAGAAATACCGGGACGTGGTCCTAGCATGGCTCACGAGACCCCGGGGCCGGGGTGCTCGGTGTGGGGGCTGAAACTCCACGACCTTGCACCTTGGGACCACTCCTCTCCCGTTTGCTGAGGGAAGTTTGGTGTCCTTGTTTCCCGGCAGAGAAGGAATCTATGTAATTGCCCAACACCAAAGCCTACACCCGGCCACCATTCAGCCTGCTCTCGCTTTTCGCTGATTTCGAGCCTAAGGGGATTGAAGAATATTTTTAAAGATTTTTTTTTATTTATTTGAGAGGTAGAGTTACAGACAGTGAGGGGGAGAGACGGAGAGAAAGGTCTTCCGTCCATTGGTTCACCCCCCAAATGGCCGCAACGCTGGAGCTAGGCCAATCCGAAGCCAGGAGCCAGGTGCTTCCTCCTGGTCTCCCATGTGGGTACAGGGCCCAAGGACCTGGGCTATCCTCCACTGCACTCCTGGGCCACAGCAGAGAGCTGGCCTGGAAGAGGGGAAACCAGGACTAGAACCAGCGCCCATATGGGATGGCGGCACCACAGGCGGAGGATTAACCTGCTGCACCATGGTGCCCGGGGATTGAAGAATTTAACTCTTAAAGCTTTCTGGTTTCTTGGATACTTTTCTTAACACTTGACAACCTCCTCAACTGAAAATAGGCCAGGGTCCGGCAGCCTGGCTGCAACACTGCCTTCAGTTTTCGCGTTACCATCCCAGCCTGGAGGCCACCTGGGGGAGTCCGGCCCTGCCTGGGGAAAGTGCTGCCCCTGGGCCTTGCTCTTGACACTGGCAGCAGTGAGGCTGTGGCCGGGGGTGGGCCTGTGGCCCGCACTGGAGAACCCAGGTTCAGATCCAGCTCTGGCTCCAGCTTCCTGCAAATGCAGACGCTGGGAGGCCACAGTGACGGCTCCAGGACTTGGGGTCCTGCCACCCACGTGGGAGACCTGGGTTGCACTCCTGGCTCTCACCCCAGCCCAGTCCCAGTTGTGGGGATTTGAGGAGTGAGCCACTAGATCAGAGGTCTCTCTCTCTCTCCCTTTCTCTCTCCTTCTCTCTCTCCCTCTCTTTCTCTCTCTCCCTCTCTCTCTCTCTCTCTCTCTCTGCCCACTCTCTGTGTGTCTGTTTCTTTGCCTATCAAAAAAAAAAAAAAAAATAGTGAAAGACGTGATTCGAAGAAAAAGGTGGCCAGGGCCCAGTGCTGTAGTACAGCAGGTTAAGCTGCCACCTGCGACACCAGCATCCCACAGGAGCGCCAGTTCGAGTCCTGGCAGCCAGTTCCAGTCCGGCTCCCTGCTGGTGCACCTAGGAGAGCAGAAACCGCTGCTCCTGGCCCCGGGCTCCAGCCTGACCCAGCCCCAGCTGTTGCAGTCATTTGGGAAGAGAACCCGTGGATGGAAGCTCTCCCACTCTGCTCCTGTCTCTAACTCTGCCTTTCAAATAAATAAATACATCTTTAAAAAACGAGGTGACTAAGTAAGCCTTGACATCTGGTGCATGAATACATCCTATTGATCCAGCTTCCCCACCCTCTGCCTCCTAACAGGGATTTCATCACACAGAACATGTTTGGTAGCTGAAAGAGAGACAGCCTCCTGTCATCTGATAACCCCGCTCCACAGCCTGCTCCCCGAGAAGCCTTGCCGTCTGC
Source organism: Oryctolagus cuniculus (assembly GCF_051225735.1). Lineage (NCBI taxonomy): Eukaryota > Metazoa > Chordata > Mammalia > Lagomorpha > Leporidae > Oryctolagus > Oryctolagus cuniculus. The sequence continues at coordinate 8,881,354 of NC_142878.1, read as the reverse complement.
CGTGACGAGCATTTTAAGGGGACCCTTCGCTCCGCTTGCTTTTACCTGGCAGTGTGCTCTCCACATGCTCGGTCCAGACCAGGATCTCGGGGTTACTTTCCCCTTCCAACAAGGCCCTGTGAAAAATCATTTGAAAAGACGACCCATTAGAAAACAGAAGCACGGGCAGTGCCTCTTGCAAGATGGATCACGTGGCATCAGGCCAGCGACCACAAGATCAAAGTGCCACGTGTCTCGACTCTCAGCTGGAGCGGGGCTGGGCCAGCAGGGTGCTGTGCCCTGGGGTGGCGTCCAGCCAGGGGCTGTGGTGTGGGGTGGCGAGCCCAAATGGCAGCACCCACACACCAGGGCCAGGCTGCGCTGCTCACTGCCACGTCCCTGGCACCCACACGGCGCCTGCCATTGACAGACATTCAACTGATGGCTGCTGACTGCCAGGGCTCTCCCAGTCCTGCAGGGCCACACCCTTCTGCAAAGCCTTCCAAGCCAGGGCAAGGGGGAGTGGGCGCAAGATGGTGCTGGAGAGAGGGGCCAGGAGGGGAGGTCGGGCGGTAGGGAGGGGCCCGTGCCCAGCATGTCACCCTGGGCGAGGGGGCCCCGGGACAGTTACAGCCCCCAGGGGTCTCCGTGGAGTCCCAGGTGGGAGGCAGCCTGCGAAGGCCGACCAGGAGCAGAGCAAGGGCTGACACTGCTCCCTAAGCAGCAGCCTGCACCTGTGGGCCTCAGACTGGGATCCATGGGACATCTTGGAGATGGAAGAGCAGCAGAGACAGAAGACGGGAAGCAGAGTGGTAGACCCTCTTCCCGCCCACCCCCAGGCCCCACTCCTTCCTCAGGGACATCCTCTTGTCTCCTTTAACAAAGCGTGCAAAGAGCCTGACCAGGCAATTTCTTTGGCTCTGTCTAGCTTCAAAATTCTAGAATTCTAGAATCTTCATGAAGCAGCTATTCCTGTCACTCAGCACTGAGGGCGGGGGTCAGCCCCAGGTGCCCACCAGCCGCTCCCTCCTGGAGGCCCCCAAGGCTGCAGGCAGCCCCGGACACAACTCCAGCTGCACGGGCCACGTGTGATGTCACCAGCCCCAGTCCCTGGTGACGGCCGAGGACGGCGGACAGGAGCCCCAGCCCACTTGGCAATGTGGAGGGCACTGCTGAGCGCTGTGCTGGGGGTCAGAGGAGGGAGCCCAGGTCCCAGCAGGGACCTGGCGGCTCAGCCAACCGATGTTCCTCTGAGTCGGACACCATCCCCATGCAAGATGAGAAAGCCAAGGTGGCCACAGGGAGTCTTGGAGGTGCACAGGAGTGGGCCTGCCGCAAAGGCACTGGCTCACACACGCATGCGCACACACACGTACATGTGGCACCACAGGAAGCCCAGGGCCCTGAGGCCAGAGCCCAGCCCTCCCTCCGGGGCCGGAGCCAGGAAACAGGACACCGGCCCATCGTCCACGCCCTCATGACCAAGCACTTTAGGTTCCAGCAACACAGATGGTGTCCACGGCCTAGGAAACCCTGAGGTCCACGTAATCAGAGCCAGGCCCCGGGGGTCTGCGCCCCAGGACGACAGCAGCCGAAGAGGTAGCCCCATCCCGGTCCAGCGCCCCTGTTGCCGGCTCAGCAGTGGCCTTGGCCAGAGCCTTCTGCCTGGGCTGTGCGGTCAGGAGGCCCCAGTGCCAGCTCCGTGGGGGGGAAAGGGGCTGTGTCCGCCACACGCCTCCGCGACACCATTCTGTTCCTCCCTCGGGAAGCACAGGCCTCAGTGAACGTGTTACTGAGTTCAGGACCCTGGGCAGGTACAAGGACCTGAAAAAAGGCACGAGACCCCACGCCGGGCCGGAGCCACAGCCCCGATGACCCCACGCCGGGCCAGAGCCACAGCCCCGAGGCCACCCACTTGCAGGCCTCTCCTGACCCCGCTGACGCCAGGCCCCATGCACAGGGACTTGCGGGGTCCTCGCCACCCAGAGCACAGGGCCTGTGCCCGCATCTTCACACCCAGCAACTACACGGTGCGCAGAGACAGGGTCCTGGCCACGGGCGCAGGCTCACCAGGAGGAGAGAGAGAGGCGAACACAGACAGCCGGAGCCCGCAGCCCTCTTGGCAAAGCCACCAGCCTCACTGCGAGGTCTGAGCCGGCAGTGTCTCCCGCAGACCCCGGCAGGTGCACTCCACATGGACCACCACTGAGAGTATGATGCCCTACTGGGGAGGGAGGGGCTCCTCCTGCAGTCCCCGCTCAGTGGCTGGGTGCCAGCAAGCACATGTCACCTTCTGTGCCCAAGAGCCCACCGTGGGGGCCTGAACGCACAGTGGAGCAACGGCCATCAGACTCACACCTTGGTGGCAGGCCCGCCAGTCTGCAAGTGACGTGGTGAAGGCAGAGAGGGGTGGCCAGGGAGGATTCCTCCAAGGCTGCTCCAGAAATGTCTGCAAGGAAAAGGTTCCCACAACTTCAACCAACGGGCAGAACATTCTCTGCCGCTCCCATCAAACCTGGCTGTTCTAAGCTGTGGCCGAAAGCTGCCTCCAGGCCCTGGAGACAGAGAGACGTCAGCCCGGCTCCTGGCTCTCTCACAGCTCTGCCTGCAGGAAAACAGGCCACCGCACTGGGAGAGCCCAGGCCTGGCCTGGTGATGGGCCAATGCAAATCCCCAGCGTGCAAGGGAGCTGGGATGTGGCATCTGGCCAGGCTCCAGGCCCTAACAGGCCACCCGGCATCCTGACCAGGCCGGCCGCAGGGCTCTGTGCCTGGGTAGGTGATGCCATAGCAACCGCAGGGCAGCTCTGCAGGAACCTCAGGGCCGGAAATGGGAACGGGAATGAGGGAGGAGGGGCAGGCAGAGGAGGTTTCCAGAAGCAACGCCTGGGCAGAGCCTGTTGGTGCCTCCTCACCAAAAGCAGGCACAGAGCTGGGGAGCAAAGCGGAGGCCGCAGACCAGACCCTTGCAGCTGCAAGCTGAGCCTCAGGGCCGCTTCAGCCTCCTCCCCCCACAGAGGGCAGAGGTGCTGCCTGGGTCCCCTGGCCGTGGGACTGTGTCTCAGCTCACTGGAAAGAGAGCTGAGCGCAAGGGTGGGGCGAGGGCCACAGCCGCCCCTCCTGTTCCCACGAGGAGCTGTCTTTAGAGAAGAGGCAGGGAGGCCACGGTGCCGAGCCGCTCCTAGGTCAGCCCTGGAGACGGACACATCAGAGGATCAACAGAGGCGGAGGGGGCACAGAGCAGGTGCACAGAGCAGGTGCATGGGTTCAAATCCCGCTCCTGCCACTGGTTCTGGGACCCGGGGCTGTGACCCAGTCTCCCCGCTTCTGAAATGGGGAGCACTCCCAGGCTTGTGGTGACAACAAAGCCACGCTGCCACAGCCTAAGTGCTCAGGACCTGTCCGTCATCACCGGTCCCCATCGCCAGCCCCTCCTCCACCGGGGGCAGGGATTCTGAGTCGCCTCCACCTCAGGGCCAAGCGAATGTCACTCTTTTATTTGGCTGATGCCCAGACGAATTAACACAGCCTCTCGATGAGGTATTCTCAGCATGACATGACTTTATGAATTCCAAGTATTACACCTGGTAACAAGGTAGGTCTCAGGGCTAACACACTCCTATGAGTCTTTTAAAAAATAAGATTTAACTGAAAAAAAGGTACTTCTCTAAAACCCCAAGAAACCCCTGAGAACTGTTTTCCTTTGAACTCACTCACGAAAGGGACAGGTGACATAAAGAGACAGGTGACCTAAAAAACCATGGAGCAGCAAGAGATATCATCAGGAGAATGAAATTATAGCCAGTCCATCCTCCCCAGAGTCTACACACAGCAAAATAGACGAGAACAGTGGGGCTGGCATTGTGGATTAAGTTGCTATCTATCTGGGACGTCAGCATCCCATATGGGCAGCTCCAGTTCCAACCCAGCTCCCTGCTAACGCACGTGGGAAAGCAGCAGAAGATGGCCCAAGTACTTAGGCCTCTGCCGTCCCATCGGGAGACCTGGATGAAGCTCCTGGCTCCTGTCTTCGGCCCGGCCCAGCCGAATGGCTGTTGTGGCCATTCGAGAAGTGAACCAGTGGATGGAAGATCTCCCTATCTCTGTCTCTATCTTTCTCTGTAACTCTGCCTTTCAAGTAAATAATTATATTTTTAAAAAAATATATTCAGGAAAAAAAATTCCAGAAAGTTCCATAAAGTAAAACTTGAATTTGTCAAGTGCCGGGTGCTACCCTGAATTCAAGGGAAGGAAGTCGTGTGTGGCACAGGCGCTGCCACCTGCTGTTGCGTCACAGCCTCAGGCTCTCCCAGCACCGCTGGCCGGAGCCCGCCTGCCACCTGTCTCGGCGCAAACGTTGGGGTACTTAGGCCTAGGGTGGAAAAGTCCAGACTGAACATGTACAGACTTCTTTCCTTGTTGTTACCCCCTAAACAACTCAGGACACCAACTACGTACACAGCACGTAGGTGCACACGTCTCCTGGAGCTGGTGTAGTGTACGAAAGCAGATGTGCAGGATCTGTGCAAGAACCAGGCCGCGCCACAGAGGGGACCTGAGCACCTGCAGCCTTTGGTATCCTCGGGGGTCCTGGAACCAAGGCCCCGCTGACACCAGGGGACGCTGGCATGAGCATCGGGAGTTTGCGCTGCTTCCCCAGCCAGCTCAACGAGACGAGACCGAATCGCGACCCTACACACCCTCCCCTGGGGACACAGAGAATGTTTTTTGATGCTGTTTTCTATGCAACTTTCTAAAGGGACTTTTGCCTTAACAGCGTATGGCTGATGGCAGTGTATTGCCGCGGGAAGCTACTGCTTGTCCGGCTTTGCCTCTTTGGCACGTCCTTGGCCTGTCACACCTGGACCAGGAGGTCACGTCAGCAGTGAGAGGCTCTTGGGGGCCTGCCAGGTCTGGATTTTGCCACCGTTTTTGCCGTCTTCAGTTTCCCCACCAATCCTTCCCGAAAACCTGCTCTGCAGAGAGGGCTCGGTGCTCCTGGAACCTAAACGCTTGGTCCAGGCTGTGCCGGCCACTGAAAGCAGCCCAGCCCTCCCGGCTCAGAGCCGGCTCTACCAGGGCTGCCGCCTGCTTCAGAGCCTCATCACTGCACCCCAGGAACCAGAGGAGCCCCCTGAGGCCTCTCTGCCCCAAGCTCCACACCCCAGCTGCTGGAACCGCCTTCCTCCACCACCATCAGCCCTGGCCTGAAGCCCCAGCTCAGGCCCCTGGCCTTTGGGGACCCTGTCCCCCTCCCAGACCTCTGCCCAGTTTCTGACCCCGACTTGCCACATGCAGGCCCTCCTGATTCATCTCCCCATGTCCCCCGTCACCTGCAGAGCCCAACTCAAACCCCACAGGCTTTGAAGGGCTCCCATAATCACCTGCGCCAGAGCCCTCACCGTCTCTGAACGTCTTTGCCTGCCGCGGGCTGGCGGTGGGGCATCTGCACTGCTCCGTCTAAACCTGCAGTCCGGTTTCAGCAGCGCGTCTGACTCCGCACCTAAGCCGTCCGCGCCCCTGCTCCCCCAGCCCTCCTTGTCAGCTCCTCCCCCGTGCACCTGTACAAACCGCCCCTCCCCCAAGACCTGGGTCAGTCACTTCACCTCCCTCCAAAGCCTTCCCTGATTCTTCCCTGATTCTGATCCCTGGGAACCTGGTCTTAGTGCGTGGTTTGCCACATTTCTTGTTTGCTCCCTCGCAGGGCGCTATTAGGTCCACATTGCCTTATCTACGTACTGGCCGAACCCCTGCCATCCCTGCTGAGCCCAGCGCTGTCCCTGTGTGCCGAGCACCAGAGGGCACAGCCCCCAGCTCACGAAGCACCCCTGGCTTCCCAGGTGTGACTCTTGCCCATCCATCGCATGCAGCCTTCCGTAACTGCCCCTAAAACTGAGCTGCCCAGGGACACGCAAATGCCTGGCATAGCCCCAAATGTCACACTAGCTCAGTCCTCGGCTCCTCACCCAGGCTGTTCCCTCTAACAGGAAATCCACACAGTCAGTTACCGGCTTCCCTTCCTGCAAGACCCAAGCATCACCTCTTCCAGGAAGCCCTCTCTGTATCCTCGTTGGCCTCCCACCATACCCAGCACATCGTCACCCTAAAAATGAAGACCAGAGCCGCGACTTCACCACCTTCTGCCCACGGCATCCCAGTACCGCCGGCACCTCCCTGTCTAACTCCAGTCAGGAGAGCACAGGGTGAAGCCTGAGGTTACAAACCCCAGGGCCAGATCTCGGGCTGTCTACTTCCTGTGCGAGCTTTCAGGAGACAGCCTCCTTGAGCGGGTTTTACCTCTTCGGTGAAGCTGTAGAAACTGGAAACCCTGTCTCCAAAGCTCTTAGTGCACGGCAGGTGGAAAACAGACCCGGTGACCGCGGATCAGGTCTGTGAGCAGAAGGCGATGCTACACCCAGGCCACACCTGGCGACCTGCAGCAGGTGTAAAACCACACCCGGTCCAACCCCACACACATCTAATCAGACTCTAGGCTGGGCCCAGGACTCGAAGCTTCTCCAGGTTCTCCAGGTGACGTTTGCACAGGTACGGTCCAGGCTGGGAACCACACCCGGTCCTGGATCTGAGCCTCTCCGCTCCAACCACCTGGCTGCCCACTCACACGCAGGTGGATGAGCACCTGCAGCCCCCACAACCACCTGGTGACAGAGATGGGGGAAGCCTTCGGGCGGGGCACACCTGCTACACCTGCTCCCCTCCAGCTATCCGCAACCCAAGGTGCCCTACGGCTACAGCCAACCGCCACCTGCAGCGTGGGAGCCAAGGACAGCGCCAGGGCTGCAGTCTGCTGGTGCTCCAAGGTCTCATTCCCATACCACCTGCCCGGCGAGGTGCCAGCAGCTTCCCCAGCCACACACAGAATAACAGGATGATGGAAACCTCTGGGGGCAGGCACTGTGGCATAGCAGGTTAAGCCCCTGCCTGCAGTGCCAGCATCCCATATGAGCACCAGTTATGTTCCAGCTGCTCCACTTCTGATCCAGCTCCCTGCTAATGGCCTGGGAAAGCACTGGAAGACTAAGTGTGTGGGCCTGGGAGGCCATGTACCTAGGGCTGCTGGGGCCATCCTGCCAGCAACAGGGCCAGGACACGGTCAGCCTCTCCCTGCTACCTGGACCCCCGCTCCCATGAGAACCTCCTTCCTTTCCAGACCGGAGCCAGTGCACAAGGGGTTCTGTCACCCACAACTGAGAAACCCCCAGCGAGGGATATCTCCACCCCACCAAAATACAGCCTGACCATGCCAAGCTTCCCATCTTGGTCAAGTCCAACTGTGCGGGCCCCACCGATTTACCTATGGGACCGGTCACTCCCCGAGACCGCCAGGGCCTGAGGAGGACGGGTGGGCCAGGGCCCCCTCCCCTCTCTCTGAGCCCAACCACCAGCCCTGTCTGAAGGACTCAGCCACAGGGTGGCTCTCAGAGGGGGTCCAGAAAAGCTTCCACCAGCTTCACCCCGAGACCACCCCTCAGTTCAGCCAAGGCTCCTCCAGGGGCCGCGGTTCCCCGGGGCAGGCCTCACTTCACCCCCCCCCAGCAGCCCCCTGGAGGTGAGGAACGCCCCGGGGAGGTAAGTCCCCCCCGACAATTACCAGCGACCCTGCGACCCTGAATGGGCGTGAAAGCAGCCCAGGTCACAGTGAGATGCCTAAGCAACACCACGGCCAGGAGATGGCTGAGACGGCCTCCAGAGTGCTGAACCGGCCTGGGCTCCATCCATGCCCGGCCCCCGCCAGGGGTGAGGCCACACCCCGTCCTTATCCTCTCCAGGCTCACCTCCCCCTGCCGTCCACCTGGCTTTCACTTCTGTGCCTCCGGCTCTGCTGGCGTGATCAGGGTGTGCTCTCCACAGGCCGGGGAACGAAGCCGGTATGGACATCATTACCGCCTTCCACGCTTCGGAAGGCACAGGCCCGGGCCCCACCCGGCCAGCTCTGCCCCTCACCAGCCTGCAACCCTGAGCCCCTGGCCTCTCTCTCACAACCGTCAGAGCCGTGAGTGGTTCCCAGGGAGCGGAGACCACCAAGGACTCAGTGTCGTCTCTGGCAGGCAGGCAGGGCTCCTCGCGGGGGCTGGTGTCGCTGTCCCTCCTGGTGGGGAACCTGGGTCCCCCTCTGTAACGCCCCCTCTGTAAGTTGCCAAGATCCGGGCCCCTCAGTGGCAACCCTCACAGAGCGTGAAACCGCCAGGAAATGAGGACCACCTGACCCCGGGGGCACGGGGAGTCACGGCAATGCAGGGGCGCCCCTCTGCCGGCCCGCAGGCCACCCCAGGGACACCAGAAAACCTCCTCCACCCCACCTCGCACCGTGCCTCCTTCCCACCTGGGTGCTTCCGTTGAACTCAAGTCAACACCCAATAAACACAGCCGCGGCCCCAGAGTGCCACTGGGATCTCTAGACAGAGACCAGAGCCAGGGGGAGCGACCACGGAGCCCAGGCTGGGGGAAGCGACAGCCCAGGAGCTGGCCGATTGGAGCTTGCTGGGCCGGACCCCGGGCTGCCACATTCTGGCCTGCAGCGTCTCTCAGCAAAGTTTGCTCTCGCGTAAACACAGCAGCCGACTCCGAGGAGCCAAGGAGCCGACACAACGGCGCCCCGGACGCATGGGCAAGGGGGCGGGGGGCAGGGCTCTGCTGCGCCCATCATCGGCTCGTCCTCCTCCCTGTGGCCCTGGACCCCCGGGCTGGCCACACCAAGGGCTGCTCTCTGCTTGTCGTGAAGACACAGGGACTCGGACGGGGTCACTCCGGGGGCTCCGTCGGGCAGACCTGGCCCGGGTCCTCACCTGTAAGTGGCCACCTCTAGGCTGAGGCCGTTCTTCACCTTCACGAGATCCTGATGGTCCCGCAGCCGGTCAGCCATGGCCAAGGTGAGGGCCGCCTTCTCATCCTCCAGGCCGGCAATCACGCCCTAGAAAGACAGAAGGGCCTCGAGGTCAGAGGACGCGAGCTTTACTGGGTCCAAGCAAAGGAGCCAGCAGTCGAGGGCACACAGAACCATCAAAAACCGCCAGTCCTGTTCAACACGCAGTCGCTGCCAGGGTGGCTTTGGACGCCGGGTCTCTTCTCACCGCACACAGCGGACGTCTGCAGAACGCTGGCTTCCCCGCTCAGGGTCTCAGCAATGAATTCTGGGGTCGGGACTGTGGCACAGCAGGTAAAGCTGCCATCTGGGATGCCGGCATCCACGTGCGCACCAGTTGCAGCCTCAGCTGCTCTACCTCCGATCCAGCTCCCTGCTGATGCGCCTGGCAAAGCAGCGGAGGATGGCCCAAGTGCTTGGGCCCTGCACCCAGCTGGGAGACCCGGAGAAGCTCCTGGCTCCTGAATTGGCCCAGCCCCGACTGTTGCAGCCATTCAGGGAGTGAACCAGTGGATCAGTGGATGGCAGATCTCTCTCTCTCTCTCTCTCTCTCTGTGTGTGTGTGTGTGTGTGTATAACTCTGGCTTTCAAATAAATAAATCTTAAAAAAAAAAAACATTCTCATGAGGTTATTCAAATTATCCCACAGTTTAGACAACAGGTCCATGTAGGGACCAGAACGTCCGTCATCTAAGATGCTACAGACCAGAAATCTGGGGTTTCCCAGTATTTCAAACATGAGTCTCTCTGATCTGAACTAGAAGTTCCCCAAAGTCATGATTTTCCCAGTAAGAAGCAGGTGAACTGCCAGTGCAGTTCTTTGTTTCAAAGTAGAAGAGCTACTTCTTTTATATCATCCGGGAAGAAACAAAAGATAAAATCCAGACCCAGATGCCAACCCTGATATCAACCGAGGTCAGCCCCCTGCGCACCTCCTCACAATGCTCCAAGACCCTCTGGCTGTCCACTCGCACCTGCCAATTCCTCTGTCCAGCCTTCCGCCTCCCTGGCTGGGAGACACTGCTGCTGCCACACCCCCCCCACCCTCCCGACCAGCCCTGGCCCCCCAGACACAAGCCACACAGCACGCACTCGCTGAACTGAATTCAAAGCACAAGGATCAAGACAACACTGCTGTCCTCAAAAATGTTTCTCTTGAAGTTGACAATATCCTTTAACGAATAAGCACGATGGCTGCATTCGTACTAGTTTTTTGCAGTCTTGTATTTTCTCCCTAGCGATTCACTGGTCACTCTGGGGAACAATGAGCCACATTCACACTGAAACATGGAAATAAGTCCACGTACTCTTCCCTTCTGCTTTGAAGTAGCGTTATTTCCAAGCAGAGTGCGCTCGACGGATCTATGCCTACACACCTGTATCTTTTTAGAATCCACCCAAGTAACAGAAGCGGGATCAGGAGTGTCTTCACTGCCGCTGGAATGCCGCCACCAGAGGCATCGAGCGAGATGATGAGGGGCCGCGATGAGCACCCCGGCACCTGCAAAGCTGGGGAACGGCCGTACAGAGCTCTCACGGATCGGTCATCTTTGGAAATGTGTGATCCGCACACAAACAACTCTGCTCCCAGTAACAGTTCTGTTCCTAAGCCGGTGACGGCTGTTAGGCTCGGTTCTTACACAAAAGGTGCTAAGAACAAAAAGAAAACCCAAGTAGCTTTTAAAGCACAGGTGTGCATTTGAGAGCCACTGGCGAAGGTCCCAGGGCCCATCGGGGTTCACAGACCCCAAGGCTGGCAGAGCAAGCACAGAGTGACCCGCCACAGCAGAACTTCTGACAGTTTTAATGGCAGGGACTGGATTTAGCCATGATATTCAAAGTGTATATGGTTAGGTCTCAGCGTTAAAACCCTATGTTCCCCTGTTTTAGTGAGACTAGAAACTCAGGTACAAGGTTGCAATAGCAAATGCTCCGTGTGTGTGTGTGTGTTTGTGTGTTTGTGCACGCGCGTGTGCACACGCTCTCTAATACAGGAAATCGGATCTAGACATTAGAACTCGAGAATTTATAGTAACTTATGCTTTACGAAGCAACTCAGGATTGTTGACCTGCTTGAAGGACCAGCGTGTGGCCCAGCGGGGTAAGTCACTGCTTGCAACACCCACATCCCACATCTAAGGGCCGGGTCAGACCCCGGCTCTGCCATTTCCAATCCAGCTCCCTGCTAATGCACCTGAGAAAGCAGCACAAGATGGCCCAGGTACCCAAGGCCCTGCACCCGTGTGGGAGACCCGGATGGAGCTCCTGGCTCCTGGCTTCAGCCTGGCCCAGGCCTAGTTGTCATGGCTCTTTGGGGAGTGAACCAGAAGATAACCTGTTCTCTCCCTCCACATGCCCCCCCCCCCCATTGTCACTCTGCCTTTCAAATAAATCAATAAACTGACTCAATCGATTGATCTGGTTTTTAAAAACTGCCTAGAAAAAAACATCAAATGAACTCAATTCTCCAGCCACTAACCTAGGCAGGACAGGATTTCCCAGGCTCGGCCCAGGGGAGTCTCTCCTTCCAGGATACACCGAGAAGACCCCAGAAAATATGAAGAGGAAAACCTAGCTGGGTTTAGGCTGAGATAAGGACTGTTCTGAGCACATTTCCACGTGAGCCCACTCTCCCTAAGCTGTGAAAGGAGAGTTGGTCAGCTCCCGGAAGCAAGGCTGACTGCTTCCAGTGGCTTCCAGTGGCTTCCCCAGGGCTGCTGGCCGAGAGAAGCTGCAGACAAGGGCTCAGCTCTGCCAGAGGTTTTCCAGCTGCGGGCCAAGCCCAGGCTCTGCAGCCCCAGGGCCGGGAAGTGAACCCAACCCCCCCAGAAGCGGTTCCCTGGGTGCTGCCGAGGCCTGGGGAGGCACCCCTCTCCCGCAGCATCGCTAGAGGCAGTGAAGTGAGCTCCACACCAGGAAAAGCGGCTGCCGTCCGTGCCACAGCCCTGACCTTCTATCCCCAAACCTGAGCGCCCCTTGTTGGGACAGCCATGAAGACGATGCAGAAAGAGCCTACAAGTGGCCTGTCACTTAGAATGCTGACGGTTAGAGCCCCAGGCGGTTGGAAGACTGTGACAACCCCATGCAAGCACGCCCCAGGTGCCCACCCTGTGCTCACAGCTCCAGGCCAGCAGTGCCCTAACCCCTGGTGGCCATCTCACACCAGGCATGCAAGCTCCCACCCACAGTGGCCCTCCCGCACCCACCCTGCAGCACCCTCTCCCTCCAGCTGCTGGGGCCGCCAGCCGGGAGCCAGCTGTCATTCCCCCTCCATCTCTGCACCAGTGGCAAGCCCTGCAGGGTCCCCTTCTCAGCCCCGGGTCTGGGCCTCCTGCCTTGACTATCACAACAGGCTCCTCACAAGGTCTCCCGGCTCCCGGTATCTAGAGACAGAGTCAGGTCCCAACCCCCTCCGCTAAGCAGCCCCTGTGGCTTCCCATGGAGCTAAGAGTCCAGGCGCTGCCCCTACCCCCTTGCAGACTGCGCCCCAGCCACCCTGGCCCCCAGCCATGCCCTGCCCCCAGCCATGCCCTGTCCCCAGCCACCCTGGCCCCCAGCCATACCCTGCCCCCAGCCACCCTGGCCCCCAGCCATGCCCTGCCCCCAGATCTCCGAGGTCAAGGAGCTCCTTCTGTTTTGTTTTCTACTGCTCTCCCCAGCCACTGCGAACAGAGTTGGGCACACAGAGCGTCACGGCTGTGAGTTGAATGAATGAACTTTTGAACTCAACAAGCCCCGGGAGCCACTTTCACGTCCCCTATAACACAGATAGGGAAACTGAGTCACAGAAAGGTTAATGAACATAGCCCGCTCATAGAGGTCCCATTCTCCCAGAAGTGCAGCCCAAGTGAATGGTTTTTCTTCCAAGCTACAGGAGGAGCGCAGAGGCTGGTACACTGGGTGCAGGGTGGGGGGTGGGGCCACCCTGCCAGTGCCCCTAACTCCCACTCCTGCCCAATGGAGCAGGGCCCTAAGGCACAGGGACACAGAAACAGCGGGCGAAGGAGATTTAATGCGGGAACGACTGACAAGTCGGGAGGCTCTGAGCACCCTGCGATTGCCAGCTAACGGGGCACCTCGGGCAGTCCTTTAGAGGGGCAGGAACCTCAATTTCATTCCTGCGACACGGGGCTGAGATGGGCACCCACCTCTGAAGACTGGTGGGAGGACTGAGAGTGAGCAGGTGTGAAGGGCACACAGGACGCACTTCGACCACAGTAACAGAACGTTTCTCACGCAATAGTAGTTACCCTCGTGTGCTGCAATAACATCTGGAGAAATTGAAGGCTGGGGGCTGGATCGACCGCCTGCTCTTTAACATAACCCCCGCCGCTTTCCTGATGGCTGTTGCGCCTTTGGGATGCAGTTTGAGACACAGTTACTCTGACCCTGCAGGGGAAAGACTCAGGACGTGGCAAGGAGAGCGAGCGGGAACAGCCACAAATCGGTCCCTGCCGGCACTGTGCCTGCTCTTCAAGTTTAGGACATGGGAGCCAACGCCAGGGAGACAGAGGTGTCCCTGGGCGGGGCACTGAGGCCAGGTGTGAGCTCAGCACCGGCACCTCCCAGCTGGGCTGCCCAGGGTGCTAGCGGCCCTTGCACTCCCCAGCTGCCCTTCAGTTAGACTGCCCACATCCGGCTCAGCCGTGAGGTCCTGGTGACGATCCCATGAGGGGCGAGGGTTCTACAGGTAAAAGAGCGCCCAGAAAGGTGGGGGCCCAGTGAGCCGAGCTTCCGCCACGCAGCGACGGTGAAGGGCGCCCAGAGCAGTGGCACCCACGCTGGCTGGCACGGCACAGCCCTGGGGCATGGGACAGGGAGGGGTGCTCTGGGCAGCGCGCTTGGGAGACGGTGTTTTGGAGTCACAACACCCATTGGTGAGAAGCTCCCTGGAAGGTTGCCTTAAGACAGCTTTTCACTGGCTCAGCAGGGAGCTCAGGGCCCCGTGGAGCCTCTGGAAATCACCGCCCGCTGTGGCCAGGCCCCACCCTCGCTCCACCTGCACTCAGTGTGGACAACAAAGAGGTGGAAGCCAAACAAAACCTTCCACCAGCAAGACGATATCCCAGACAACACAGCACCTCGTGCTGCCCGGTTCCCCCTGGATCTCCAGCTCTCTGAATTCTGAGGCCCGTGCGCGGGGCCAGGGGCTGGGAATTGACCACCTGACACCTGCTGGTTCCTTGACGCTGTCTACCATCGCCCACCTCCCCCCCCCCATTCCACACCCACCCCACGACTGTTGCAAAAAGCACAAGCATCACTCTGTCTCACCTCTTCCACCCACAGCTGCACAGATTGTGTGGACGTTATTTCTAACCACCATCCGCTAGCACAAGCTGGGATGACTCCCAGTTCTGGCCGGCCAGGGCCAAAGGCCAGGACTGGACTGAGTGTACAGACAGACCATAAATCAGGCCCAGGTGGCAGAGCCCTGCTCCTCTGAAATAGTAACTGTGTACATCAGCCCGCACTTGTAATAACATCCCGTTCGTTCGCTCAGGAGCCTGATTTCCCACAAGCCTCGCACCGCCGGAGACTCTGCCCCGGGGTTGCGCTTGAGAGCAAAATGCCTCTGATGAGGCGCTCAGCTGCGCCAGGGCTGCCCCTATCCAGGAACTCACAAGGCAGCCCCCACCCCACCCCGGGAGCCACAGCTGGGAACTCAACCCGGCCAAGCACAAACCGTTCTGGAAACCAATTTCCAAGCCCTCCGGGAAAGGCCTTGCCACGGGCACACGGTGGCTGGGCGGGGACGGAGGAGCTGTCATTTGGGGGGCGGGGGGCTGTCGGTTCACTTTTAGGCTCTGGTCTAGTGGGTATCCGAGGTACGGGGAGGGGCTCGATGCACCAGCCACGCTGTCACCTACCAAGAGGACAGGCCGGGGCCTGCCCCTGGATGGACCCACGAGGGCCCGCTCCTTCCGGAGCTGCCAGAGTGCACAGCGGCTCCCAGCGCCCCGGTGCCGCCGCCACCAGGGCATCCTCTGGGCGGGCCCCTGCTGTGCACCGACCCCCAGGCGCACCGACCTGGAGCTCCTCGGCGCGCAGCCCGTACTCCTCGCGCCTCCGCAGCAGCTCGTCCTCCAGCCGCGCGCGCAGCTGCTCCAGCTCCAGCGCCTGGCGCCCCAGCGCCTCCACCTCCTGCGCGCACAGCCGCGCCTCCTCCTCGGCCTCGCGCCGGCTCTCGAGGCCGCGCCGCAGCACCTCCTCCAGCTCGCGCACCTCGGCCTCGTACAGCTGCGCCGTCTCCTGCCACGACTCGGCCGCCAGCAGCGCGAAGCTGTCGTGCAGCTCCCGCAGGCGCGGCGGGGGCGCGGCGGGGCCGGCGGCGCGGGCGCGGTAGTGCAGGGTCAGGCTGGCGGCGCGCGAGCGCAGCTCCCGCACGTCGCGATCGTGGGCCGCGTGGAGCCCGTCGCGCTCGGCCTGCAGCCGGCCCAGCAGCGCCTCGAGGGCCGCCCGCGCGTCCAGCGCCTCCTGCAGCTCGCGCCGCTGCGCGCCCAGCTCGGCGTCCAGGCGGCCGCGGGCGGCGCGCTCCTCTCCGCCCAGCTGCTGCAGCTCCCGCAGCTCACGCCGCAGCGCCTCGCACTCGCCCTCGGCCAGCGCCGTGGTCCAGCTCAGCTCGTCCAGCTGCTGCCGCAGGCCGTGCGCCTCCTCGGCGAAGCGGGCCTGCCCCTCGGCCCACGCGGCCTCCCGCGCGTTCCGGCACCGCAGCTCCTCCTCCAGGAGCAGGTTCTCGCGCTCCAGCTCCCGCACCCGGCACACGTAGTCGTAGAGCCGCGCGTTGAGTTCCTGCAGCTCGGCCTTCTCGGCGCCCGTGTGCAGCCGCCAGGACAGCATCGTGCTGGGCGTGTGCGGCTCCCCCCGGCCCGCCGCGCTCCTCCTGCCCTGGTTGTGTCCCCGCCGCCTCTCCGGCCCCGCCGCGCCTCTCCGGCCCCGCCGCCGCCGCCGCCGCCTCGGAGGCCCGCAGACTGCCGTGGGAGCCTCCCGGCCGCTGCACTTACAGGGCGCGGCCCACGGCCTGCAGCCAATCAGAGCGCGGCCCGGTGCGGTCGCCGCGGCCGCAGGGCGCCCCCTGCCGGCCCGAGCGCGGCGCCGCGCGCAATCTGTCCGGGGACCCGGGTGGAGGGGAGCCTGGGCGGCCCCCATGAGACGCACCGCTGTCCCGGCGGCTGCGGTGACACCTGCTGGTGACAGCTGCTGGGCCGCGGAGCAACCTGTCGGGGGATCTGGCGGAGTGGAGCCAGGGAGGCCCGGGGAGGCCCTGCTGGTGACACCTGCTGGGCCGCCGAGCTGCCCGTCGTGGATGGGGGAATCCTCATCCAAGTACTTGAAGATTGGGGGCTTTTCCATTTAAAAACATTATATGCATACGTGATATATTGATACATTGTCGTACATATGCACACAGACGTGTATTAAATAGTCTCTTTCAGGATATAGATACTTTGATATTCAGGTGAGACGTTTCTCTCCTAACGGTTGAGTATCTGGAGTATCAGTTGTTACTTCATATATGTATGTATGTGTGTGTGTGCACGCATGATATTGAATATAATATAATATAATACCTCCTGGGACGTTACACTTTCCGGTGATGGTTTCTTTTGTTTGGATTAAGAACTTAAGGAGAAAGGACAACTTCACAGATACCTGGCATCTGGATTTCAGTGACTTACCCAAGGGCCACAGTTAAGCTGAGGAGAAGTAAGTAGAGGCTGTGCGCAGGAGAGCAGCCAGAAACATGCCCGCTGGGAGGGCAGGGGATGGCTGATCAGAGGAGAAAGGTCCTCACGGAGGGGATGAAGACGCCGCCAGGGACCCAAGACTGTGAGAAGCAGGCAAGCGCTGGCTGAGCCTGCGGGAGCCTGGGGCTCTGGCAGAGGGGGTCCCTGGGGCACAGGCGCTGCAGATGCAGCCCGACACCCCCCCCCCAGCTTCCTGCCCTCCCACCTCCTGCCCTGCGGAGGCAGAAGTCACCAGGCCCGGCTCCCGCTGGCTACTGAGTCCCAGCCGTTAGCTTCTCAGGAATTTTGTGAACCATTGTTAAGCAGCCATTGCTGAACGTTAAAGTACAGTAGTTTAACCATACAGAAAGTGGAGATACTCAAAACTTATCACTTCCTGATTATCTTCCTACGATCTGCTCTTGAATCTGCATGACACGTGCACACGGATCTTGGAAATGCTATTTAATGAGCCCAACTGAATCCCATGTCCCCAGGCGTCTGATTGGTAGCTGGTGCACAGTGAAGGTCAGTGACGTCTCACTGAGCTGATGCGTTGCTTTGCTGGCTGCCTAGCCTGGAGAAAGTGGCGAGAAGACGCTAACAATGCAACTTAGACTTAGCGGTGGGTTGTGTCTGTGGCAGCTGAATTGTGAATAGCACGAACATTTGCACACTATTCTCCAGTGTTTCAAAACCACGATCTAGACCGGCAAAGCCGTTGCGTCGTGAGATTTCTTAGTTGCCAGGCCCGTGTCTGTCAAGGTCAGCAAAAGTGCTACCCAGCGTTTGCGTCATGCTGCACGCATCCACCAGCTGCAGCCACACGTGAGGAGCGCTGCGAGCATCAGTCTGCTCTGTGGGGTTTCCGACTGGACTTACAGCACGTTTCACGACTGCTGGTAAGAAAATTCGAAAGCTGGAGCAGCAGGAAGACCGGCAGCATCCCGCGGCAGAGGGTGGGTTCCAGGCCTGGCTGCTCTGCTTCCAATCCAGCCTCCTGCTAATGTGCCTGCGAAGGCGGAGAATGATGGCCCTGGTACTTGGGCCACTGCCCCACATGTGGGAGGCCTGGAGGAAGTTCCTGGTGTCAGCCTGGCCAAGACCTTGGCTGTTGAGGCCATTTGGGGAGTGAACTAGCAGATGGAAGATCTCTCTCTCTCTCTCTCTCTCCCTCTCCCTCTCTCTCTCTCTCTCTTCCTTTCTGTCACTCACTCTGCCTTTCAAATAAATAAATAAATCCTTTTAAAAATTTTTGTAAGCTGCATCAGTGTTGCTACCGTATTAATAGGCATTTCTGTTCATAACTCAGTGGCAAAAATAACTCTGCAAATTTCACTTCTTATCGCTGTTCTATTCAACAAAGCAAACAATCTAAACTATAAGAATAAAAACATATATATTAGGGGAATATGTGTATATCTTTCACCATGGGATTCAATAAAATAATCTTTTCTCTGAATGGGAAAAAGGCCTATAAATTTTTGTTGTTGTTTTCTAGAATTGGTCTAAAATTAAAAATTCACTGCTCACCCCTGTGGTGTGGCAATAGCTTAGAAGGAAATTGTTCAACGACAGCCCTCTTTGGCAGGTTCTCCGCCTGTGTCTGGTTTCCCATAGAACACAACTCAGGGGATCACAGAACCACAGCGAAGCAGGGGCGCAGCCAGGCTCGGGAGCAGCGCCCCTGGAGGCGAGCGGGAGGCACTGCATGAGCACCGGGAGCCCAGCGGGTCGGCCCTGAGAGGTGGCCATGGTGGGTCCTCCCCCACCTGGAGAATCCCAGGCTCTGGAAATCATCCGGGGTGGGAGAGGGGGGACCGCAGGCATGGGGTCCCCGACCCCGGCGCGTTCCCTCTCCTCAATTGCAGTGCTGCGGGGGAGGGGCCTCGTCACCCTGAACTGGGAGAAATTGAGTTTCCATCCCCGTGGTGAAAATAGGCCATCAAAAGAGAAATCAGGTAGAAATTCAGAAAAATCAAGTCTGTCATTTTCCTTGCGCACCTAAGTTTGTGGGCCGGGAGGCACGCCCGTCTCCGACAGGTTTGGCCAGGTAGGAAATGAAACAGTACGAATAGGGGATGCACCTGCTGGCTGCCCACAGAGGCACAGGGCGCACTGAGCTGCTTCCTCTCCCAGCACCTGGCCTCACTGTGACCTGGAGGAGAGCCCCTCCCCCGTCTGCCTCCTCATCCTGTAGTAAGAACAAGACGGCACCTTCCCGGGTGGTGTGCAAGGCCCAGGTTCTGGCTGTTGTGCTCTGGCGTTCCCGGAGGGTGCGTGACAGTGCAGACTGCTGGGGCCGTGGTGCAGTGCAGCAGGTGCAGCCGCCACCTGTGATGCCAGGGTCTCATACGGGCGCTGGTTCCAGTCCTGGCTGCTCCACTTCTGAGCCTGCTCCCTGCTGATGTGCCTGAGAAAGTAGTGGGAGCTGGCCCAAGTGGTTGGGCCCCTGACACCATATGGGAGACCCAGATGGAGTTCCTGGCACCTGGCTTTGGCTTCATCCAACCCAGACTAATGTGGCCATTTGGGGAGTCAACCGGTAGATAAAAGATTCTCTCTCTCTCTCTCTCTCTCTCTCTCTCTCTGTAACTCTGCCTTTCAAACAAATAAATATTTTTTTTTTTTTTTAAAAAAGAACTAAAATTGGCCAGTGCCGCGGCTCAATAGGCTAATCCTCCGCCTAGCGGCGCTGGCACACCAGGTTCTGGTCCCGGTCGGGGCGCCGGATTCTGTCCCAGTTGCCCCTCTTCCAGGCCAGCTCTCTGCTGTGGCCCAGGAGGGCAGTGGAGGATGGCCCAAGTGCTTGGGCCCTGCACCCCATGGGAGACCAGGATAAGCACCTGGCTCCTGCCATCGGATCAGCGCGGTACACCGGATGCAGCGCACCGGCCGTGGCGGCCATTGGAGGGTGAACCAACGGCAAAAGGAAGACCTTTCTCTCTGTCTCTCTCTCTCACTGTCCACTCTGCCTGTCAAAAACAAAAACAAAAAAGAACTAAAACAAGAGTAAATTGGCCTTTAAAAAAGGCAGCTCCTTGCTCTTACTGCAAGCAACAGGGGGGCACAGGCGCTTTCTCATGGGCTGGGGATCTGGGGAGTCTCTCCCAGTGCAGCCACACTGTGTGGCTTCCTCCCTCGCCGCCACTGCCAGCCACTCCCCGTCTGCCCCACGCTGCTCCCACCCAGTCCCATGACAGGCAGGTGTGTTGCTCCCGCCCCCACTGCACCTTGGGCTGGGGCTCTGGCTGAGACGTGATCCCCTGTGTCTACACTGCCACCGGGGAGCCACAGTGGTCCTTGGCTCCCTGGGTATCAGCATGCATTTGGGCCCTTCAGTAGGTACCCAGCCACTCAGAACAGCAACGAGTTTTCCCCTTTGCTCTGTGTCAGTGCTGCAGTCTACTGGGGAGGGAAGCTGGGGAATCAGAACTCTTTTGCTTGCCCTGCAGGTTGCTGGGTTCTTCCTTCAGCTGGTGCTTTCTGGGTCTGAGAGCAGACGCAGGCCTGGAGGCGGGGAAAGGGTGTGTCCCCAAGCCCCCTGGGGGACATTGTCAGCCACGGTGGGGGGGTTCTTCTCTTCTGCCCCCTTCTCTGGGCTCTCTGGCCCTCCCTGCACCTGCCTTGGGCCATCCATTTTCCAGGCTTCCCATGGTGATCCCAGCAGGACATCGGCACAGTCCCCCAGAGCCCGGGTCGGGGTGATTCCTTGACACAGAAGAGGACCCTCCATGAGCAGCGCTCCCCCACCCAGCAGCTTGGCCTTGGCCCACAGCCCACCTTGACCTGGTACCCCCAGGACCCCTGCTCCAGCCCTCCGGGTCCCTCCAGGTCACCCCCTGGGTGCTGCAATTCCTCTCCTTTCTGAGCAGGCCTAGCACTTCCATGCTTTTGATGGAGATGTAGGCCTGGAGACCAGGAGAGAGAGGGTTTACCCCAGACACAGCATTGTCTTCAGGGCACTGCTCACCGTGTGCGGCCTGCACACGGTCCTCCAGCAGGAGGCAGGAGGGCGGCTCTGTACTCCCCCAGGGGGAGCTGGTCACTTCTGCAAGCCCAGAGCTTGGAGGTGAGTCTGCTCTCACCTGCAGTTCCCAGCCCCCCTCCCCCCATCTCCAGGTCCTGCTCCTCCCCCGCCAGGCTCTGACCCGGATGTGGGCGAGCCGCCTAAACGAGAGCTCAGACTCTCACAGTCAGAGCCTGGCCCTGGCCCCTGCCCCCCACCCTCTGCCTGCGCAGCTGAGGGCTCCTTGCAGCCAAGCAGGTATCCGCGGCCTCCAAGGCATCGCCTCGGATTCTGTCTCTCACCAAACCCGTGGCGCTTCAGAAGGTTGGCTGACGCCACAGAGCTTGTCACCCCTTCATCAGAGCTCCTCAAAGCCTTTCCACCTGCCTCCTCGTCCACCTGTATCTCGTCTCAGTTCTCTGACGGCCAAGTCTTAGCAATCGCACTAGTCAGGAACTACCACGATTCCCCGCACCCCTTAATAGTGAACAGCCCAACACTGAAGTTAGGAAAATACTTTTACTTACCATGGCATCCAAAGTTTTAGGGGCTGACGTTGGGGCACAGCAGGTAAAGCTGCCAGCTGCAAAGCATGCATCCCATGTGGGCACCGGTTCTAGTCCCGGCTGCTCCATCTGATCCAGCTCTCTGCTGTGGCCTGGGAAAGCAGTAGAAGATGGCCCAAGTCCAAGGGCCCCTGCACCTGCATGGGAGACCCCGAGGAAGCTCCAGGCTCCTGGCTTCGGATCAGCTCAGCTCTGGCCATTGTGGTCATCTGGGGAGTGAACCAGTGGATGGAAGACTTCTCTCTCTGGCTCTATCTCTCTCTGCAACTCTTTCAAATAAATACAAATAATTCTTAAACAATGATAATGAGGCTTGGTTTATAATTTCAAAACTGCTCACCTACTATGATACTAGCCACCACGTCCATTAACACCCGTGAGTTTTCTAATGGAGATGGGTAATGGTCAGGTTGGACACATTCTGTAACTGACGTCCACTGGTCACCTTTGTTCCCCTTCCTGAAGGATCTGGGGGTGGACTGGGGAAATGCAGCCCCCAACCCACATCCTCCCATCGCCACCCCCAACGGGACACCTCCCACGTCCACTCACAGCCAGTTAAATCAATGGGCAATGGTAGTTCTCCACAGGGAGCAGACGGGGTGCACCAGCCGTGCTTGAATGTGTCCTGCTGTATTTGTGGTTGCTTTGATGACACAGACACCTGCGGTCAGGAAGCTGATTTCATTTTCCCCATCCCAAAATCAGCCCCGCTGGCGGAGTCAGCAGAGGGAGCCAAGGCCTCAGACCTCTCGGAAAAGCTGCCAGGGTCTTCCTTCCAGATTGCTGCAGGGTGCGGTCAATGGTAGTCAGGAAGGTGACTCTGACCTTGACCATGTCAGCTTCACTCAGCAGACCCCGTTCCACACGACACCCATGACCCCATGGGCAGCCACCACTGTGCGTTCTTCCCGCTGCCCAGCCCAGCCCTGGCTCAGCCAGATGCAGAGTGGCTGAGTCGCACGTGCTGGACTGTGGGGAGTCCTGTTTTGGATGTTAACCTTGGCGTGCTCTTGGGTTCCTGGGCTATAGTTGAGGGAATTAGACTAGGTAGCCTCTATGGGTGGTGGGTGGCCAGCCCACAAGATGCTCCCAGCAACCCCCACTTCCTGGTGTTTGCCCTTATGTTGTAGCAGGGAGAGCTGGTGCGCCACTACTGACATGATGTTATACAAGGCCCCAAGGCTCCCCCCCACCACCACAGCCACTCTCCTTCCTGTGGTCCTCGTGTCCGTCAGAGCCGGGTCACGGGCAGACCTTTGGAGAGGTCCAGGTGGTGAAGAACCCCCGGAGCAGCAGCCCCGGGGACCGAGGGCTGCCGGTTCGCACGGGAGTGAGCGTGGCAGTGGGCTCAGCAGCTCCAGACAACCCTGGCGGTGACTGCTGCTTGGCTGCATTGTGCAAGAACCCTGAGCACCAAACAACCCAGCCAAACAAACCACTTCCGGTTCCCAAACCCTGAGAAACTGGGACAGTAAATCTGTGTTGATTTGAAGTCATTTTTTATGCGGCAATAAATAACTAATACAGCTCATTTCTGGCCCTAAAATCCGATGAGCCTGAAGGCCCTGCAATACAGCTGTTGTATTCGGGGAAAGACCGACTGTCAGTCTTTCACCTCCTACTCCCAGCCAGAGTCATAAAGAAAGGATACAAAATACGTCAAAGTATACTTGTGCAATAACAGTATTTATTTTATTTGTTTCTAGAAAGTTCCCCCAGGCTCTGTTGATTTTGCTTCACTGAATCCTTTATTCCACAAAGGAAAAGGGAATCCGGATAAATTAGGTGACTGGAACCCCGGGACGGCTCTTCTTTGTGACTTATGCCTTTCTGCAGGGCGTCACACACACAGGTGCAGGCTGGCTTGGTTTTGCTCCAAGGTTTTGCTCCTGTTTCTCTTTCTGTGAGAAATTGATGCTGAACCCTGGGGATTCTTACACTTCCGGGGCAGCCTGGGGCCCTGGGAAATCCTGGGGGAGAAGAGACAGTGCCCTGTGCTAAAATAGTCCCAGGAAAATAGTACAAGGCTGGGAAGAGACAACTTGAAAATGAAACAAGAAAAAAATACATGCACAGGTGGATTGAAAGCGTGTTACCTTGGGCCCCTGTTGCAATACTTTCTTATGTGATAGCATCATTTAGAGAAACCACTTTGAACTTATTACTCACACTTGGAGTCAAAAGATTCTGATGATCTGAGCAGGGGGAGGGCGTTCAGGGACCCTTCGAGCCCCGAAACCATCAGGAAGAGAGAAAGCTACTGTCGTTGACATCTTCCAGCAGCAAGACCAGGCCACAGAGTTTTGAACAACCTGCTGGGTGTGAGGGGAAGAGGCAGAGGGAGTCACCAGACCGTGGGTCCTGGATGTGCTCTGGCCCCCGGGCCAAGCTGGCATCCCAGCGAGGGACGGCAGGGCATCCAGCAGCCGAGGCTTCTCCTGGCAAGTTCCTGGAGGGCCGTGGATGACGTTCCACGTTCCTGCTGAGCTCTGAACCGCAGGGCATGACGTCAGCATGCCCGGGCTGGCAGGAGGATTGGGTTAGGTGCGGACTCGGTTGTTACCTGGGATTTGACAAAGGGCAAGGCACGAGGGAGCCAAGGTTGGTGCTGGGGGCCGGACTGGATAATATTTGAAATAACAGCCCCACCCCTTTGCCTGTTGGGTCAGCTGGGCTTTCCTTGTCTGTAGCAAGAGGGCCCCGCCAGCATGGGGGAAGCAGATTCAGACACTGGCCTTGGAGCTCCCGATGCTGCGCTTGGAGGTTGTAGAAGGAACTTTGAGGGGGCCAGAGCTGGGGCGTGGAGGGTTACGCTGCCACCTGCAGAGCTGTGATCCCTGTGAGCACCTGTTCAGGTCCCGGCTGCTCCACTTCTGATCCGGCTCCCTGCTAATGTGCCCGGGGAATCTTTAATGGAGAAGAAGGGGGAGAAGAAGAAGAAATTTTACAGTGCAGGAGACCTGGGGGGGCTTCCCAGGAGGAAGAAGACAGCTTTATTCCCTCCACCCTCAGTTCCGGTCCAGAACCGAAAGCCATTTGAGAATAAAATCATTACAGGATAATAATAATAAAACCTGCCTACCCACACTGGAGATCCTTGAGACGTGTTGGCCTTAATAAAGCACTTAACTGATTTCCAAGCAGCTTTTATCTGTTTGGATAGACACTGAATTCAGAAACACTCTTTAAAAAAAAGATTTATTTATTTATTTGAAAGTCAGAGTTACACAGAGAGATAAGGAGAGGCAGAGAAAGAGAGAGAGAGAGAGAGAGAGAGAGAGAGAGAGAGAGAGAGAAGTCTTCCATCAGCTGGCTCACTCCCAAATGGCTGCAATGGCCAGAGCTGAGTCAGGAGCTTCTTCTGGGTCTCCCACGTGGGTACAGAAGCCAAGCACTTGGGCCATCTTCGACTGCTTTTCCAGGCCATAGCAGAGAGCTGGATCAGAAGTGGAGCAGCCAGGACCTGAACAGGTGCCCATAAGGGATGCCGGCACTGCAGGTGGCAGCTTTTACCCGCAATGCTACAGTGCCAGCCCCAGAAACACTCTTATAGACAACGTGATAAAAATCAATATAAACGTCAGCTTTCTCACCTCCTGCTTTAAACATGCATATTCTGGTAAACTGGGATGTGTCGCATGCAGCTAGTACTCCAGTTATCACATAGCCAGGTGGAGACCCCAGCCAGCGGGAAGCCCCAGTGTAGACATGAGCCCAAGCCGCTCATCAGGGAACGCTGACTCAGCGCTGCGTGAGGCTGTACATTCGGATTTATCTGCAAACTTACATGAACCAACTCTTTCTCTGTGTCCGTGTAATGGAATTTAAGGTCGTTAAGAAACGCTTCTTAGTCTCATTTCACCCAGGTGTGCATCACTGCCAAGTCAGTGCAGACAGTGTGTGGGAAAGAACCAGTGGCTTCCACTGTCTTCATCCTCTCAGCTCTTGGTCCTTCTGGTCAAGGAGGGACGAGCCAGCACCTGCATGTATGAACACGGCGGGAAGGCCCAAAGAAGCAGGTCCGTGGCCTGTGAACCAAGGAGGTCCAGGAGCAGCCCTGGAGGTACGCCCCCCGCTCTCACTGATGCTGCCGGCAGGTGCCCTGGGACCAGCCTCTGTGTAGTCACTCCAGCTTGCTGTCTTCACAGGGGGCTTCTCTAGCTCGTGGCTAGCAAAGGCCATATGCCGCCTAACTTGCTGCCAGGTGAGTTTTGAGTTTCCTAAGTAGGTTTTAAGAAGAGTAAAAGGCACTACTCACACAGTCATGAAGGGAACACACTCGTGTCGCCGTACTAAGGCCGAGGACCAGAAGACAACCCCAGTACCCAAATAACCTGCTGGTGTCCTCTGCTGGGGACGCCCCTCCCTGTAAAGCCATAGACTGGTTTAGCCAGGATGATGGAGTCACATAGCACACACACTGTGTATCTGACGTCTTTCATTCCACATAGCAGTGTTATTTATAATAGCCGAGAGCTGGAAACAACCCAAATACTCAAGAACAGAAATAACAAGTAAATAACAATAGAATACAATGTACAACTAAAACGAGTGACCTGTAGCTACAAGTAGCAGCATGGACCAATTTCACAAACATGAGGGTGAGTGGAAGCAGCCAGATCCCAAGAACGCACAATTAAAACACAAACAAAACTAAGCCGTGGAGTCAGCAGTCAGATGCTGAAATTGAAGCCCTTGTGGTAGGCATTTAATAGTCAGGGATTGAGGAGAAGGGGAGGAGTACAAAGGTGATAAGATTAGGATACATTCTCTTGACTTTGACATTATTTATTCACATAAATAACCTCATGTGAATGAAGCTATGAATGTCAGCATTATAGGAGAGAGAGAGAGAGAGAGAGAGAGAGAGAGAGATCTTCCATCTGCTGGTTCATTCCCCAACTGGCTGCAATGAAGCCAGGAGCCTGGAACTCCATCTGAGTCTCCCATGTGGGTGCAGGGCCGAAGCACTTGGGCCACTCTCTGCTGCTTTCCCAGGTGTAATAGCAGGGAGCTGGATCAGAAGAGGAGCAGCCGGGACTTGAAACTGTCCACGTGGGACACCCGCTGGCAGCTTAGCCCACTGTGCCACAACACCAGCCCCAAGGTTGAACACTGTATGTATGTTTGTTGGATATCTCAATAACCTCTTTGGTAAAATGTCCCCATTTTGCCATTTTCCTATAGGGCTGTGTGTCT
The DNA here is from genome assembly GCF_051225735.1 of Oryctolagus cuniculus. Taxonomy (NCBI): domain Eukaryota; kingdom Metazoa; phylum Chordata; class Mammalia; order Lagomorpha; family Leporidae; genus Oryctolagus; species Oryctolagus cuniculus. The sequence goes on along the minus strand of NC_142878.1, from coordinate 8,854,988 downwards.
TTTGCTCACTGATTTGTTGTTTATATGTTTTGAATTCAAGTCATCTGTGGTCATACTTTTATGGTTGTACATAGGGCAAATGTCTTCTCCCACTCTCGGTCTGTATTGTCCCTTAATGGTGTCCTTAAATTTGATATATAAGGGCCAGCACTGTGGTGTAGTGGGCTTAGCCTCCACCTGTAGTGCTGACATCCTATATGGGCACTGGTTTGAGTCCCGGGTGCTCCTCTTCCAATCCAGCTCTCTGCTATGGCCTGGGAGATTAGTAGAAGATGGCTCAAGTCCTTGGGCCCCTGCACCTGTGTGGGAGACCCAGAAGAGGCTCCTGGCTCCTGGCTCCTGGCTTTGGATCAGCTCAGCTCTGGCCATTGCAGCCATTTGGGGAGTGAACCAGCGGATGGAAGACCTCTACTTTCTCTCTCTCTCTCTCTCTCTCTGACGCTGCTTTTCTGTAGCTCTGACTTTCAAATAAATAAATCTTTTCTAAAATTTGATATATAATTCACATATGATACAATTCGTATTCACAAGATTGTGACTTTATCACCACTAGTGAATTCCAGAACATTTTCCTGACCCCAGAAAGAAGCCCTGTCCCTATAGCTGCCACTGCTCACCTCTCGTTTCCTCCCCCCAGCTCTGGCAACCACTAATCTAACATTTGTGTCTGCAGATCTGCCTGTTCTTCATATAAGGAGAACCATACAATACGCAGCCGTTTGTGTCTGGCTTCCATCACTCAGTAAAATGTTTTCAATGTCTGTGCATGTTGTAGCATGTGTCAGTACTTCATTCCTCTCCAGGGCTAAACACTAGTCCATTGATGGCTAGAACACGGTTTATTATCAGTTCCTCAGATGGCAGGCAACTGAATTTGGTCTATTTTGGCTATTATGAATAGTGCTGTATGGGCATTTTATAAAAGTTTTTGTGTGCACATGTTTTCACTTCTCTCAGATTTACCGTTGGGAGTGGAATTGGTGGATCATAGGAAAACTCTGTTTAACTTAATTTTTTATTTATTCGAAAGGCAGAGAGAGAGGGAGAGAAACAGATCGATCCTCCGTCTAGTAGTTCACTCCCCAGATGCCCACAGCATCCAGGCCTGTGCCAGGCCAAAGCCAGAAGCCTGGAATTCAGTCCCCGTCTCCCATATGGATGGCAGGGACTCAGCTCCTGGGGCCATCGCCTGGTGCCTCCCAGTGCTTCAGCAGGAAGCTGGTGTCAGGAGCCGGCCAGGACTCAGACCCGGTACTCACATGCGGAATGTGGGATTCCAACAAAGCAGCGGGTTGACTGCTAGGCCAGCCTGAGCCCAGGTGTTACCCCGGGTAACGGTCGGCCTGCTTCCGCATTCCCACCCGAGGCTTCCTGTGCCTCCGGCTCCTCCGCAACCCTTGTCATTGTCTGTCTTCGCATCTTACAGGCATCCTAGGGGAGAGGATGTAGAGCTTTTCATGGTGGCTTTGATTGGCCCTTTCCTAATTGTGTTGAAAAGCTTTTCTTGTGTGTATTTGACACTGTGTGCCCTTTCTTCCTTCCTTCCTTCCTTCCTTCCTTCCTTCCTTCCTTCCTTCCTTCCTTCCTTCCTTTCTTCCTTTCTTCCTTTCTTCCTTTCTTCCTTTCTTTCGACAGGCAGAATTAGACAGAGAGAAAGGTCTTCCTTCTGTTGGTTCACCCCTCAAATGGCTGCTAGGGCTGGCGCTGCGCCAATCTGAAGCCAGGAGCCAGGTGCTTCCTCCTGGTCTCCCATGCAGGTTCAGAGCCCAAGCACTTGGGCCATCCTCCACTGCACTCCCGGGCCACAGCAGAGAGCCGGACTGGAAGAGGAACAACCAAGACAGAACTTGGCTTCCCAACTGGGACTAGAACCCGGGGTGCCAGTGCTGCAGGTAGAGGATTAGCCTAGTGAGCCGTGAAGCTGGCCTGTATGCCTTCTTTAAAGAAATGTCTAGGGGCCGGCCCTGTGGCATAGTGGGTAAAATCTGCCTGCATTGCTGGCATCCCATTTGAGTGCCAGTTCGAGTTCAGGCTGCTGCACTTCTGATTCAGCTCTCTGCTATGGCCTGGAAAAGCAGTAGAAGATGGCCCAAGTGCTTGGGCCCCTGCACCTGCGTGGGAGACCTGGAAGAAGCACCTGGCTTTGGATCAGCGCAGCCTCTGCCATTGTGGCCATCTGGGGAATGAACCATCCAATGGAAGACCTCTCTCTCTCTCTCTCTCTCTCTCTGCCTCTGCCTCTATGTAATTCTGCCTTTCAAATAAATAAATAAATCTTTAAAGAGAGAGAGAGAGGTGTCTATTGAAATACTTTTTGCCTTTTTTTTCAATTTAAAAGATGTATTTGTTAATTTCAAAGGCAGAGCTACAGGGAGAGATCTTCCATCTGCTGGTTCAGTCCTCAAATGACTACAAGAGCTGGGGTTGGGCCAGGCCAAAGCCAGGAGCCAGGAACTCCATCCAGGTCTCCCATGTGGCCGCAGGGGCCCAAGCACTCAAGCCGTCATCTGCTGCCTTTCCAGGCCCTTTAGCAGGGAGCTGGATCAGAAATGGAGAAGCTGGGACTGGAAACAGTGCTCAGATGGGCTGCCAGTGTTGCAGATTGCGGCTTAACCAGCTGTGCTGTTTAATTGATTTTTTCCTTGCTAAGGCTTAAGGTAGTTCTATTCTCTGGACACACATCTTTTATTACACTTAGGGTTTGCAAATATTTCTTCCCTTTCTATGGATTGTCTACTCACCTTTAGAATAATGTCTTTGGAATCATAAAGTTTTTTTTTTTTTTATCTTGCTGAAGTGCAGTTTATCTATTCTTGATTTGGTTACTTGTGATTTGGTGTCATGTCTAAGAACCCTTGCCTAATCCCAAGTCATCAAGGTGTGTGCCGACATTTTCCAAACATTTGGCCCAGCCACCCAGATGCCACTAGAGACACTGGCATTCCATGTCACAGTGCCTGGGCTCCAGTCCTCGCTCTGCTCCTCGTCTGCCTTCCTGCCAAAGTGCACTCCGCTGGTGCAGGACCCATTCTGAGCCCATCTGGGGTAATACGTGAGGTAGGACACCAACTTCATTCCCTCATGTGCATATCCAGTGGCCCAGTTCCTTCCCTTCATCAGATTGTCTTGGCACTCTTGCCAAAAATCAGCTGACCCATAACTACAGGTTTATTTCTGGACGCTCTGTTGTAGTCCATGGATCTATATGTCTGTCTTCATGCTAGCACCACAAAATCCTGATTGCTTTGAAGGAACTCTTGAAATCAGGAAATATATTAAGTATTCCAACTTTGTTCTTTAAGATTGTTCTGACCATTCTGGGTTCCTTGAATCATAAAATTCTGTATGAATTTTAGAGTCATCTTTTCAACTTCTGCAAAAAAAAAAAAAAAAAAGGCACCTGGGATTTTGATAGAGATTGAGTTAAATCTGTTGATCACTTTGGGGGTACTGTCTTCCTAGCATTAAGTGTTCCAATCCATGAACATGGGCTACCTTTCCATTTCTTTACATCTTGTTTAGTTTCTTTCAACAGTGTTTTGGGGGCTGGCTCTGTGGCATAATGAGTTAACTCACAGCCTGAAAAGACGACATCCCATATGGGCAACTAATTCTTGTCCTGGCTGCCCCACTTCCAATCCAGCTCCTTGCTAATGCACCTGAGAAATCAGTGGACAATGGCTCAAGTGCTTGGGCCCCTGCACCCACATGGGAGATTCAGATGAAGCTCTTGGCTTCTGGCTTTGGCCTGGCCCAGCCCTGACCATTGCAGCTATTTGGGGGAATGGACCAGTGGAAGGAAGGAAGACCTCTCTCTCTCTCTCTCTCTCTCTCTTTCCTTCTCCATTCCCCCACCTTTTCTCTCTATGTAACTCTGCATTTCAAATAAATAAATAAATCTTGGGGGCTGGGGCTGTGGCATAGTGGGCTGATCTTCCACCTGTGGCACTGGCATCCCATAGGGGGGCAGTTTTGAGTCCCGGCTGCTCCTCTTCCAATCCAGCTCTCTGTTATGGCCTGGGAAAGCAGTAGAAGATGGCCCAAGTCCTTGGGCCCCTGCACCTGTGTGGGAGACCCGGAAGAAGCTCCTGGCCCCTGGCTTTGGATTAGTGCAGTTCTGGCCATTGCAGCCATTTGGGGAGGGAACCAGCAGATGGAAGACCTCTCTCTGTCTCTCCCTTTCTCTATGACTCTACCTCTCAAGTAAATTAAAAAAAAAAAAAGAATTGCATCTACAAATCACATTGAATCTGTTAAAAACTAATTGAAATTAAAAATTTTTTAAAAATACGGCCGGCGCCGCGGCTTACTAGGCTAATCCTCCACCTTGCAGTGCCAGCACACCGGGTTCTAGTCCCAGTCGGGGTGCCAGATTCTGTCCCAGTTGCTCCTCTTCCAGGCCAGCTCTCTGCTGTGGCCAGGGAGTGCAGTGGAGGATGGCCCAAGTCCTTGGACCCTGCACCCCATGGGAGACCAGGAGAAGCACCTGGCTCCTGCCATTGGATCAGTGCGCTGCGCAGGCCACAGAGCGCCAGCCACAGCGGCCATTGGAGGGTGAACCAATGGCAAAAGAAGACCTTTCTTTCTATCTCTCTCTCTCACTGTCCACTCTGTCTGTCAAAAAAAATTTTTTTAAATAAAAATAAATCTTAAAAAACCCAGTGCTTTGTAGTTTTCAGGATACAAATCTTTCACCTCTTTTGTTAAATTTATTCTTAAGTAGGTTGTTTCCTGTGTTGCTATTATAAAGGAAATTGCCTGCTTCATTTCATTTTCACATTTATCACTGGTAGTATGTGGAAATACAATTGATTTTTGTATACTGATCTTTTGTCCTGCAACCTTGCTGACCTCATATATTTTAGCAGGTTTCTTTCATATGAATTCCTTAGAATGGTCTATATGTAAGATCATATTTTCTGCAAATGAGGTGGTCTTACTTCTTCTCTCCCAGTCTGGATGCCTTTTATTTTGTTTTCTTTAGTTGGCTGCCATGGCTAAGTCCTTGAGAACAGTGGGGACCGAAATAGGGAGCGTGGGCAGCCTTCCTCGCCTTGCCCCTGCTCTGAGGCGAGTCTCGGGTCTCGCGTCACTTCTCCACGAGGTCTTTCTCGAAGAAGATGCTAGTGGTAGGGGTCTTGCAGCTGTTCTTTGTCAGGTTAAGGATGCTCGCATTTGTCCCCAGTTTGCTGAATGTTTTTATCATGAAAGAGCATCCGATTTTGTCAAATGCTTTTTCTGCATCCATTGGGATGATCGGTTTTCCCCATCTTTGATTCTCTTCATAGGGTATATTATTACATTGATTGATTTTCCTACAGTGAACCAGCTACTGCATTTTAATGAATGGAAGTTCTTAATCTTACTACTCCTCGATGTGAGAGAAGAGATCTCAGCCCAGTAGGAACATGGGCAGTGGCTATGATGGGGCAGTACCTAGAAGAGGCGACAAAAATGGACAGTAGAAGTGTTTGAAACTCTGGGTGGTGGGGCCAGCCCACGCCAGGGTGTGCTTTTCTGGCATGTTTGGAGGTGGTTATTCTGAGAAACTGCAGGCACAGGAGTAGCTCTGAAATAAACTGCTTGGTAAAAGAAATTTACGTCTAAGGCAACAGTACCTGTACCTGGAGCAGGACTGCTCCAGGCGACTTCTGTCACCTGAAGTACTCTACCCACGGAACAAGCTTCACGCACCTGCCATTCCTCCCTCGCTCTCCCGTAACCTGCTGCCACCTCCCCCAGAAGCCCCGAACGCCCGTTTCTGTAGCTCAGCATGAGATGAAAACTGCAGCGGTGCAGCCGTTCTGCGCATCTCACGTTTTGTGGGACTTGGGTGTGTGCACATAAACTAAAACGTCTTTCCTCCTGCGACTCTGTCTCTGTCTGCTGCTCTCATAGAATCAATTATCAGATCATCAGAGGGGAGAGAGAAAGTCTGCAGCCCCTGCGTAAGAATCTCCAGGTTCTCTAGCCAAGGAGCTACAACTTGCATCAACATCGTGGCAACTTCCACTGCTCTCGTTGGCAAGAGCTGAAGGCTTGATAACAGCCGGTGCTCAGGAAGTGGCGGAAGAAACGCAGCAATTCATACAATACTGGGGGGGGGGGCGGTTTGCTATTCTATTGTTGGCAGCGCTGGTTAGAATGCCAAACATATCTGCCGCTTAAGTGGAAATCTGTGCTACATCCCAGTGCCCTCAGGAGGCTTTTTGCAGCACCTGAGCACGAGGGAAAACCAGTGCGTTGTGTCTGAGATGTCCATGACACATCAGTTTGTTTTTTTTTTGACAGGCAGAGTGGACAGTGAGAGAGAGAGACAGAGAGAAAGGTCTTCCTTTGCCGTTGGTTCACCCTCCAATGGCCGCAGCGGCCGGCACACTGCGCTGATCCGATGGCAGGAGCCAGGTGCTTCTCCTGGTCTCCCATGGGGTGCAGGGCCCAAGCACCTGGGCCATCCTCCACTGCACTCCCTGGCCACAGCAGAGAGCTGGCCTGGAAGAGGGGCAACCGGGACAGAATCCGGCGCCCCGACCGGGACTAGAACCCGGTGTGCCGGCACCGCAAGGCGGAGGATTAGCCTAGTGAGCCGCGGCGCCGGCCGACACGTCAGCTTTAAACAGCACATCTTAAAGCACTGTTGGGCTCTTGAGGACACACAGTTCAGTCCTATTACTGTGTCGTACGGTCCGTTCTCAGTGACTCACGGGGACTTACTTGTGTAGCTCTCAGGATGACTCACTGGGGTGGGGATCCCATCAGTGCTGGCCTACGCATGGGAAGCTGTGGCACTAAAAGGCGCCCCCACAGGTGGGGGGTTTGGCCCCAAGCAACCTCACTCCAAGTCCACGTTTGTAACCTCCATGGGTACTGATCTCATTTTTTTAAAATGCAATTTTAAAGAAGACGAAAAGAAACCTCTACAGATGGAGTTTTTTGATGATGCATGAGAAGTGTGATGACCTCATGCAGGTTTTCTATTTTCTAAGCTATTGTTTAGGCTGCAAAGACCACCAGTTGTCCAGCTTTGAAATCACCCAGGAAGTTTTAAAAATGCTGGCGCCTGGGACCCACCGCAGGGATCCCAATTTAATTGCACGAGGTGTAGCCCAGGCACGAGATTTTTACAGGCCCCCCGGGGCGAGTCTAATGTAAACCAAAGTCCCTGAGCCATGGGCACGGACCACGTAGGTCTGAAGTCCGGGGTGGGATGGCTTTGAGTTATTTTTGCAGTTGTCGGGCGGACCACTAGGTGGAGTGTGGTCCACATGACCGCTTCGTGGATTTGTATCACTCTGGGAGGCAAAGGATGGGGGCCGGCAGGAAGCAACCAGGGTTGCAGAACAGCTCCGTGCCCAGGTGTGCTGCCACGTACGGATCACGCCGCATCCTGTGGTCAGCAGACGCCGCCTTTACGTCCTGGGGAGAACCTCAGCGTCTTTTAAGCCTCGCTTTCGCTCAATCCCGGGAGGCGGGGCTCCGTAGTCTGTCCTGCCTCCCTCCGTGCCTTTCCTTGGATGTGAACCACAGAAAGTCGTTCTCTGCCGGAAGGCCACACCCTCTGTTGTGCGGCTGCGTGGATAAAGCGGAAGGAGGCTCTTTGGAAATCTCTTAATTAAAAGTGCGAAATTGACTGCGCAGTGAATTGCCACGAGGGCAATATTTAAACCCTATTTATAGATCCAGATTAGTGGTGGGCAGAAACAGGAGCAGCAGGAGGAAGCTGTTACATTAAGAAGACCCCTGTCCCCCTAACACACAGGAGGGTGGTTTTTCTGGAAGACAAGGACCTCTGGGCTTCATTCCCGCCTTTGATCTCAGAGCGAACGCCCGCTCCACGCCTCCTGGTCACACATCGCCACTGTAAGTGCTTACCTAGTCTCCGTGATGCGCAGACTCAGCACACAAAGTTAAGGATAATCTGGCAATACAGTCAGCTTTAAAACCCGGTGTATTAGTGTATCAGCGTTTCCACTATTCGGACTTTTCTCCATCAAAATCAATAAAGAATGTTTTAGTGATGCGCAAATTCTGTGTTTCCAAGAGCAAAGAACTCTGGTTCCGTGAGGGACGAGATGCGGCTGAATCCCAGACCCGGCCACCAGTGTGCAGGGTGGGAGATCTCAACCGCGACTCACAGAACCTGCTCACAGCCAACCAAGACTCTTCCCAAATCTAGACCTGTCAACGTTCTGCTAGTTCTGCACTACTAGTGTCATCTCTCTACCCATCCATCTATCCATCTGTCCATCCACGCATCCATCCATCCATCCATCCATCTATGATTTATCACAGTGAATTGGCTCACGTGACAATGGAAGCTAAGAAGTCCCAAGATCTGCAATCAGCATGTTGGAGGTCCAGGAGGGTGAGCGATTCAATTGCAGTTCGAGTGCCAAGGCCTGAGAACCCAGCCAGTTGGTATAAATGCCAGTCCAACTCCAGTCGCGAACGCAGGAGATGACTGGCGTCCCGGCTCAAAGACAGGCAGGCAGACAAAATCGATTCCCTTATTCAGCCTTTCTGTGCGAGTCAGATCTTCCATGGATTGGCTGGAAATGCAGTAGTTTTCTCAAAGCACGTCCCACAGAATTCCGGCTCCTTGAGTTGTCAACACAGGTAATTTGGTACAAAAGGGTTCCGATGCCAAACAAGTTTGGAAAAAAATAGTTTTACAGGTGTGAGCATTTAGTCTAGCAGTAAGACCCCAGCATCCGCCCATGAACTGCCTGGGTTCAACTCCCGGCTCTGGCTCCAACTCCCGGCTCTGGCTCCTAGCTCCAGCAGACCCCGGGAAGCAGTAGCAATGGATGAAGTAAGATGAATCTGCCGCCCACGCAGGAGACCTGTGTGGGGAGCAACTCGGACTAGACTAAGTTACTGGAATTAAGACTTATTCTATGCATCTGCTCTCCCACAATATGGCGCTGGGAGAGGAGAAAACAGCTTCTACACAGCTGCCTCCAGTTCAGCCAATAAACTGTAGGACTTGCTCCTGATTGGAGGAGAGCAGCGTACTCGGCGTGTGGGCAGCCGAGTTGGGATTGGCAGAGGAGGACTATAAAGGAGGAGAGAGACGGCATGCACCAGGAACATCTAAGGGGAACATCTAAGGGGAACACCTGTGCAGCCCCCGAGAGAGCCGGCCGGCGGTGTGCCGCTCCCCTGCGGAAGTGGGGAATGTGGCAGGGGGAACCGCCCTTCCACGGAGGTGGAAGGGTCAGTAGCCAACCCGGGAAGAACCAGCAGCAAACCCGGGGAGGGCCGAGCAGACGAAAGAACAGCACAGGGTTCAGTGTTGCTCCTCCACGAAGAGGGGGAGCGACATGATGGTGCCGTGACTCGGATATGAAGCCTAGGCAGGGCTTAGTGTCGTTCCCCCACGAAGAGGGGGAGCGACAGACCTGAAGTGCGCAGCTGGCTCCCAGCCACAGCCATTATGGGCATTTGGGTAGTGAAGCCCCTCAAATAAATGAATCAATCAAAGAACTGGCCACCTTTAAAAAAAAAGTTAAACAGACATCTTTTCTGCAGGCCTTCTCAGAGCCTTCAGTTCATCAATGTGTAGTCATCACAGGAGAGCCTGATGCTTTGTGTAGCTTCTCAAATCTGCTTAACGCAGTGTCTCGTCTGGCATTTAGCATCTCCAAATACCGGCAAGTAGGGTACTTTACAAAGTACTTCTGAGCAGAGACCGTGTTTCATCTGATTTTGCACCTCTAGCTCAACGCCTTTCAAATGGGGAGGTGTAACAGGTGCTCCCGGGTCTATTTAACAAGACGGTGAGCAGAAGGGCAGTGGGGACGTGGCCAAGCCCTAAATACAGACTCTACATGGACTAGCCTCCTTGGATAGCCACGCCTGCCCGGAGAGTGGGAAAACGCAAAGCAGACTTGAGGAGGACCCTAACACATAACCTCAGCTCTCGCGGTTGTGAGAGACAACTCCCTCTTCCCTAGCAACACACATGCCACCTGCGCCCAGCCCACACCCCTGCTCCTCCCAAGAGCTGGCACTTGTGCTTCCATTTGAGGTTTTCCCTTGCTGGGAGGCGGCTCTGCTGTCCACCTGCAGGCCCTCAGAGCAACCTCCATCCATGATGGACTGGAGATGGTGTGCAAATGCCCCAGCCTCCTCGCCCCTTAGATGGGATGGCCGAGGGATGTGTCACTCCCAGCGTTCTCCGGATTGGAGGGGGGATATACTTAAACGGATCACCATGGTCACTTGATCCCATGTGGGCTTCCTCCCCAGGGCCCTGCCACTGTCCCCTGACTTCCTCCCAGGGGCCCTGGGGGACCCCCAGTAAGACAGTGCTCAGCTTTTCTGCATCCGTCCTGTCTTGACTCCACCTCTGCCACAGGACCTCCGGGCCCCTGGAAATTTCCCCCAAACCATTTCTTAGAATCTGAAAGGGAAGCCCACAGGCCTGGTTCTGAGCCGCAGACACCCCACTGCACCCTCATTACTCATCCGTTTGGAATTAACCAGGTTCTCCACGATGGGCCCCGTGCTGCGCCAGGAGCTAGGGCTGCATGATGAGTGAGACAGGCCTGGGACCTGCCCGCCCGAAGCTTGCAGTCTTTGAGGGAAGACAGGCAGAAATCACCCAGAGCGAGGTTCAAGGATGCTTGTGCTGAAAAGTAAACCCAGAGTGGCACGAGGGAGAACAGCAGGAGGGCGACTTGGGAGGAAGGCTCTCGGGGACCCATCTTACTGCTGGGTGCATGCAGAGTAGGAGTCAGGGGAGAAGCGGGGCAGAGGGAACAGCGTGTGCAAAGGCCCTGGGTACAGGAATGTGCCTGTTTCCCTGCCACTCCTCCTGAAGCCAGGCTGGAGCAGTGGTCGGGGGACGTCTTCCTCCGACTCTGAAACGCTGTCCTCTGAGCCCCAGCAGCTCTGCGGGGTCAGGACTGTGCTGCCCCAGGCCCCTCGGCCTTGGCTTGGCTGATGGCATGCGAGCGGAGGTGGTGTGGACCCTCAGTAATCATGGGGAGTAAGAAATAAACCTTTGTTGCGTCAGCCACTGAGGTTTGAGGGCCACTGCTGTGGCGTGGCCCAGTGCATCCTGAGTAGTGAACCTTCCAACTCTGCGGCAGGCAGGCACACAGCAGGGCCAACCACACATCAGCTCTGGGCCCCGCTGCGGCGGCCCGACCCTTGCCACTCTGTTGCTTCCCATTGGAGGGACGTTGGACAAGGTACTCCAGCCCGACATGCCTGCTTCTTCCCCTGTAAAATAGCAATACTTGCACGTACTGCGCAGTCCTGGGAGAATTACGTAAGTTAGTTCACGTGAAGAGCTTGGAAAGCTGCCTCCTGACACAGAGGAAGCACTCAATAAATATTAGCTTTTTTAGTAATAATTCTTCAGAAACAAGCAACAGTTGGATGTCGCAGGTGGCCCAGATCCCTCCTTAGGAAAAATATCGCCCGGAGTAGACCTCGTGGTGTGCTCTTTCCGCCTTTTTCCAGGGATGTGCAAACCCCTGCTCTCCGTGGAGCCAGCCAGCAGCACCAGCTGGTCCGGCTTTTACTTTCCCCACGTTGGATGGAGGCCCAGGTGGAAGGAAAGCAGTTGGTGCCGTGATAGAACAATGAGGCCACTGGAGGGACAGCCCAGCTGGTGCCACGGAGACCACAGGTCCCTGCAGAGGGTGGCTGGCGCCACCCCCCAGTGCAGGTGCAGCCGGCGGGGTCCTTGGCCGCTGGGGTGGTGGGATGCAGGGAACCTCCGGTTTTCCAGGAGCTGCACGGGGTGCATGTTCGAACATGGGTGTCCCTGACTGTTCCAGTGGCTTTCCTGAACCTGGCAAACACCTTCCTAATGATTCACTTCCGCTTCCATCTCCCGCAGGTGTAAGTCACTCCCCCGCCCCTCACCTTTGGAAGCAGCCATGTTTTCAAGACCCACCTCCGCTCCGTCACACAGACTTTGGTCCTTGTCTCAGTCTGAGCTGAGGGTGGCTGAGTGCTCTCTCCTCGGCAGTCGGAGGGGAGGGACCAGGCTGGTCTCAGGCTCCTGACTTCTAAAAGGGAGCTAGGCAGGGCCTGGCCCCCTCCTGCACCTACTGCACGCCCTTCCTGAGGGAGTGACCTGGGCAGCAGCCCGGAAGCCGGCTTGCTTGTTTGGGATCGGTCCTTCTACCGTTCCTACAGTGGTCTGTGTGCAGCAGGTGCGCAGTCCCCATGCCCCGGTGTTCCTGGTTTCCTAGTCTGGCGTGTTTCCCTGAGGTCCCCCCGGCCTCTCCCTTCTCCCCCACACAATGACTAACTGTACCCCTTTTATGGTGGAGCCTCATATTTGCCTTCTTTATCTTTTAATTGGCTTCCAGTATTTGTACTTATTTGTGGGGTCCTGTATGACCTAGCCATCTCCCTGATGGGTATAAATCCAACAGCAATAAAATCATTATATGAAAGAGATGCCTGCATGCCCGTGTTCATCGCAGCACTATAAGACACACATCCACCCTGATGTCCGTCGACAGAGGAACCGATCTTTTTTACAACGTGGAACACACACACAATGGGACATTACTGAGGCGTGAAAACCAATGCAAGCCTGTCATTTGTGGCAGCCTGAACACAACTGGGGCACATTAGGTGGAGTGAAATGAGCCAGGTACAGCAAAGCCAACGCCACATGCTCCTCTTGTGAGTAGATGCTGAAAGCATTGCTTACGTAGAAGCAGAGAGCGGAAGAGCAGTCTCTGCCCTCCTTGTGCCCATGGGCCTTGGCCTTGGCCTGGGGAGACCGAGGGCTCACAGCCGGAGGGAACCCACTGCCAATGCCCTCAGCTGACACCAGGCAGACCGCTCAATTTTTTTTTTTTTTTTTGATGACTCAGCCTCCCATCTGTTGCACAGGTGTGATGACAGCACAGCCAGGGTCACGCGCCAGACCCTTCATCAGCATTGCCCACCCCCGGTGATCTCTCCGAGCGGAAGCCCTGTCACCCACGCGCGGAGCTGGAGGCTCTGGGGGCAGCCGAGTCGGGAAAGGACTCCCAGGAGTGTGACTGGAAGTATTTCACAGCACTGCACTAATGCTTCGCACGGCACTGCCGTTTCTCTTCCCACGGGGGTTTCTCCAAGGAGAGCCCCCGGTGTTTTCCTCCCCAGCCCAACCCCGGCCCCAACTCCTGTCCTTATCCCATAGCTTGCATGTGGTCAGCCACGCACAAGCATGGAGACAACTTGCCATTTTTTAAAATTAATTTACTTGTTTGAGAGGCAGAGAGAAGACAGAAAGAGAGAGAGAGAGAGAGAGAGAGAGAGAGCTCCCATCTGCTAGAACCTTCTCCCTGTGTCCATAATAGGCCCAAACAGGGAGGTGGAGTTCAATCCAGGTCTCTCACATGGGTGGCAGGAACCCAGCCACTTGAGCCACCATCACTGCCTCCCAGGGTCCGCATTAGCAGGAAGCTGGAGTCAGGAGTAGGGCCAGGACTTTAACCCAGGCTCTCTGTCCTAACCGCTAGACCAAAAAGCCTGTTCCAAATTGTCCTTTAATAGGGTGAGTATGGGAGAGGCAGACACAGGGAGATTTCCCTGGGTACTGATCAAAAAAACCTTTCTGCAGACATTCCCCCTCCAGAACCCTCCTCATTGATGAAGCTGTGCACCAAGTCTGCAGCCAACACGGAAGACATTAATTCACTTCAGCTGGGTTGGTGGCGGCAGCAGGTGCGCAGCTCAGCCCCTCCACCACGCACATGGAGATGGATTGATTCTTCTGTGGGAACCTTGACATGGTGAGTACCAAGGGAAGTGCACTGTCCCCTCATCTCTTGCAGGCACCCCCCAGAGCAAAAGGCCCCAGAGTTAAGCAGGTGACGGGGGTCTGGTTATATCCAGAATCTTTCGTTCTTCTCCAAGGATCCTTAGCCCTGCACTTACACTGGGGGACGTGAAATGGGAGTTAGGGGTGGGGTCCACCCACACGTGCTTGCCACCCCCTTGAGCAGCACGTGGTCTCGGCCAACAGGGACCAAGAAAGAGGTGGGACGAGGCAGACTGCTAGCCAGAGCTGCCCAACCATAATTCTGTGAAGACTCAGCGCCACAGAGACAGGAACTCAGCACTGGCCCACGGGGCCCGACAGGACACGAGGCGACAGCAGCGGGGCGAGGTGGAGAGCTTCACAGGGCCTCTCACAGCAGGTCTCCTTTGTGGGGAGCACTGCTGGGGAAACCACACTGCTCATGGCTGAACGAGGTTAGGCTGCCAGAGAGGACGTGAGATCCAGTGGCGACTTTTTGCCTTTCCTCCCCATCAGCCCGTGAACGTCACAGTCCCCACGCACAGGAATCATTTTCAGACTCACTTCACGCCTCACTCCCCACCACACATGGACTTGGCTCATCTCTTGAGAGCCCAGAGCAGGGTTAAAATGAGCACTGGGGTGGACGCTGGGATGTAGCAGGTGCTGCCATCCCACAGTGGAGCGCCTGGGTTCAACTCCCACCTCCACTTCTGCTGCAGCTTCCTGCTAAGGGCCCAAGTGCTTGGGGCCCTGTCATCCGTGTGGGAGACTCGGTTGGAGTTCCTGGCTCCTGGCTCCTGCCTCCTGGTTTTGGCCCAGCCCCGACTGTTGAAGGCATCTGGGGAGTGAATCAGTAGATGGAAGATTTCTCCCTCTGGCTTGCTCGCTCTCTCTCTCTCTCTCTGATACTCTGCCTTTCAAGTAAATAAATAAATCTTCATAAAAATAATAAAAATGAGCACGGACACATCTCGCACTCGTCACCCAAGAACCACCTGCTTCCCTCTCTGCTGGGCCCCCTCGGTGTCTCCCGCTGGCAAAGGGAGCAGAGTTGTAGACATTTTTGTCTGTTCTTTTTTTAGCAACTCAGAGAAAACTGTCTCCATCCTGAGTATACCATATAGCAAGTCATCACCAGGCCAAGACCCTCATGAGCACCCCAAACCCTGTAAGCACCCCACATCACACAGGGCGCTGATTGGAGCGTGCAGCCGAGGCACCAAAGTGCATGGAGAGGCCGCTTTCATCCCTGGGTGGTGAGCATGGAGCCCGTAGCAGATGCAGGAATCCCAGCCTACATGGACATGCAGGGGGTGTGGCCACTGCGTGTTAGAGGTGTAAGGAGCATCATGGGAGATGCCTGGGCTGAGAGAACCCACGCTTCACCCAATACTGGAGGAATGGAGCGGCCCCCTTACCCCAGAGAAAGGGGCTGCAGTGGGACCGCAGGAAGAGCTAGACAGGAGGGGCCTGGTGGCCCGTGGCTGCCCGCTGCCCGGGAAGGCTAAGGACAGGGAGGGGCTGTGTGCTGGGCTGGCCTATGCCCCTCAGTGAGAGGGAACCTCTCCCCAAGGGCCAGGTGTGGCCCTGCTGGGCATCAGGATCCCAGCAGAGTCTGGGTGGATGGACACAAACAAGGGTGTGAGCCTGCGTGGGGGACAGGCCCCACTCGCCCACCGGGAGAGGCAGCTGACCTCTCCTGCCTGGGGGTGCTAAGGAGCTGTGACCCCCCCGCACCGGGCTCGCCAAGGGAGGAGGAGCTTCCCCGCTCCCTTTCCAGAACCGCAGCAAGGGGCCAGCAGCATGTGTCTCTTCTGCAGGCTCATTGTGCGGGCCCGGGGGCGGGCTCTTCCGTGTCATGACTTTCACTCGGCCCAGCAGAGTGAAAGGGGAGGAGAAGGACCCGAAGGGACCCCACGGCCACCTCCCTCAGCTCCCACAGTTGGGGGAGACGCTGTCACGGGGGAGGAAGATGGGGACTCTGGTTCTCATCAGCACTGTGCCTTGCATGTCTAGGACAGAGGCTGTCTCTGCTGTCCCCTGGAACATCCCGGGTCCCTCAGGGCTGACCACCAGGAGAGCACGAGGCTGGGCGGCCCTGCAGGGCAGCAGTCACGTGGCTGTCACGTGGCAGCCCCTGAGCATACTGCCTGCTCAAGCAGCAGGTGCCACGTCTTGAGTCTTCCCTCCAAAACCAACGAGTGAATATTTGCAAGCAATGTCTGAGAGGTGATTTGAAATGCAGAAAATAAATAAATGTCCATACCAGTAACCATCATCTTGAAAAGGGTAACGGCACTTGTCGACAGCCTCTGACAGGTGCCTCACCACAGCCCAACCACCCCGCAGCGGGCACTACTGCCCCCATTTCTATGTAAGAGGGAGCTGGCAAGGGAGGGACCCAAGACCCCAGTTTGGGTTGGTGTGATCACGTTGACTCTGCAGTCTCTAATGTGATGTCCATGTTAAGCCCCTCCGTTTTGAAAGGGTCTCCATTTTCCAAAATGTGGGCAAGGCTCATGGTTCATTCAAAGAGAGCTACCACGGCCACGTCAGGATGGCTTCACGGGCAAGGACACGGGCTTCGGCATCAGACTGCCTGGTTTCAGATCTCACGGGAAGGGGGACAGTGGCACGGTGGCTAAGACACTGCTTGGGATACTTGCGTCCGCATCAGGGGCCTGGGTTCCAGTCCCAGCTCTGCTTCCAATCCCAGCTTCTGGCTGACGTGCACCCAGGTAGGCAGCAGGTGATGGCTCAAGTAGTTGGGTCCCTGCCACCCACAGGGAGCACTCTGAGTTCCAGGCTCCAAGCTTTGGCTTCACCCAGCCCTGGGCTACTGGACATAAACCAGCAGATAGAGGATCTCTCTCTCTCTCTCTCTCTCTCTCTCTCTCTCTCTCTCCCTCTCCCCGTCTATCTCTATCTCTCTATCTCACATCTGTATCTGTTTTTCTAACTCTATCTCTCTTTTCAAATGAATAAAAATAAGCGAACAATACTTTTAAAAATCTCAGCCGGTCTCTTGGTGACCTATGCTGAGAAAAGCTGCATAGGTCAAGGGCGGTGCTCAGCTCACAGCCTGGCACGTGTAGGAAGCTCTGCGCACCAGCGTGGCCACTGCTGTAATTACTCTCACACCTGACTGGAGAGCAGGTGGAGGAAGGCTTTGCTGCTCCATGTGTATAAAGTCTTCGTCCTTGGCGGACAGCTCATGTGAGTACAGCAGGACGCTGAGATCTGAAAGGCACAGAGCTCACCATCTCTCCCAGCACCCACCTCATCCTCTGTGGCCTCTCCACAGCGGCCTGTCTCCCTCTGCACTTCCACGATGGGTGTTATCTCTGAAAGCTCCTGTTAGCAGGTAGCCGGGGAGCTCCGTGAGCTCTGGGTTGGTGAGCACTTCTACCGGGCCCTGGATGGCTGAGGCGTGCACATGCACTGTGTTTGCTTTTGGATCTCACTCTCCCTCCTTTCCAGGGCCTCTTGCTCCCCGTGGGAAACCCAGTCATGTGACAGGCGCAGGGTATGCCCGAGCATAACTCAGCAGCCCCTCAACACCCACTTTTAAGGGTCTGGGAACTCTTAGTTGGTTGTCACGGTCACGCAGCTGGAGGATAAAATGGGTCATGGAGCGAATGTTTTCACCAAGACATCAGTAAGTGCCTCAAAGCGGGGCCCCTCCCCTGGAGGGCAGGCCTTCCCGGGTTTCCCAGCACCTACCCAGCAAACCACGTGGGTTTAGCCAACTGATCCCATCGATGGCCTTGAATCTTGGGCAAGTGACCCGGGACCAGGGACAAGACAGACTGCATCTGGTGCAGCCACACATGGCCACAGCAGGCAGTGCCCAGTGTGGAAGTCAAGCTGCCTTTTCCCCTGGCACCACTCTGGCCAGGGCTCCTCTTGCCTAGGTGTCTCACTTCCCTGCCCGATTTCCTAGCCTTCTTCGCCTGCCTTCCCACCTATTTCAAGAGCCGCCCCTTTCTGCTCCGCGAACCAGAGCCAACTCTTGCCGAGGGGCCTGGCTTGCAGAAGGGATTCATCATTTGACAGACGCGGGCATGAGGAAGCAGCAGAAGCTGTCACATTGATTTCTCCGGGGGAAGGGCTGCTCAGGGCAGGGTCGCGTGGGTTCATTCCCTTGGCAAACATTTCGGGGGCTCCTACTCTCTGCCAGAGTGTGGGGCAGAAGAAGGCAGGCTCAACTCCACGCCCAAGAGATCTGCCGTCCAGCGACAGGAGGCAGACGCCAACAATGCCCGACGCAGCTCCGGCACTCCCGGGCTCTCCCAGTCTGTGGATCCCGTTTGTTTGTTTGAAATATTTAGTTTGTCGGGGCCAGCGCTGTGGTGCAACAGGTTAGGCCACCACCTGCAATGCCAACATCCCATATGGGTACTGATTCAACTCCCAGCTGTTTCACTTCCAGTCCAGTTCCCCTACTGCTGTACCTGAGAGGGCAGTGGAGGATGGTCCAAGTTCTCGGGCCCCTGCACTCATGTGCAGGGAAACTTGGATGAGGCTCCAGGCTCCTGGCTTCGTCCTGGCTCAGCCCCAGCTGTTGCAGTCATTTGGGGAGTAAACCAGTGAATGGAAGATCTCACACTCTCCATGTCTCCCTATCTCTTTGTAACTCTGCCTTTCAAATAAATAAAATGAATCTTTAAAAATATATTTATTAGGGCCGGTGCCGTGGCTCACTTGGCTAATCCTCCACCTACGGCGCCGGCACTCCGGGTTCTAGTCCCAGTCTGGGCGCCGGATTCTGTCCCGGTTGCTCCTCTTCCAGTCCAGCTCTCTGCTGTGCCAGGGAGTGCAGTGGAAGATGGCCCAAATGCTTGGGCCCTGCACCCTCATGGGAGACTGGGAGGAGGCACCTGGCTCCTGGCTTTGCGTCAGCAAAGCACACCAGCCGTGGTGGCCATTTGGGAGGTGAACCAATGGAAAAAGGAAGACCTTTCTTTCTCTCTCTCTCTCTCTCTCACTGTCTAACTCTGCCTGTCTATATATATATATATATATATATATGAATGACTGAATATTGAAGGATATCCCAATTTTTTTTGACAGGCGGAGTGGACAGTGAGAGAGAGAGAGACAGGGAGAAAGGTCTTCCTTTTCTGTTGGTTCACCCCCCAGTGGCCGCTGTGGCTGGCACGCTTTGCCGACCCAAAGCCAGGAGCCAGGTGCTTCTCCTGGTCTCCCATGCGGGTGCAGGGCCCAAGGACTTGGGCCATCCTCTACTGCACTCCTGGGCCAGAGCAGAGAGCTGGCCTGGAAGAGGGGCAACCGGGACAGAATCTGGTGCCCCGACCGGGACTAGAACCCGGGGTGCTGGTGCCGCAGGCAGAGGATTAGCCTATTGAGCCGCGGCACAGGCCTCCAATTTGGTTTTGTAATTTAATTCTCTCCTTTACCTACTTGAAAATTTATCCTCTAACTCAGTATGACTAAATGTAGTCAATGACATGTCTAAGAGATTGATAATACCTGAATAAAAGGTTTCTAGGTTAAAAAGTAAAAGAAAAAATATTTATTTATTTATTTGGAAGAGTTGGAGACAGAGAGAGGCAGAGACAGAGTGTGAGCTCTTCCACCTGTTGGTTCACTCCCCAAGTGGCCACGGAAGCCAAGAGCCTGGAACTCCATCACACGGGTGGCGGGGGCTCGAGCACCTGGGTCATCCTCTCCCACTCTCCCAGGTGCGCCGGCAGGGAGCTGGATTGGAAGCAGAGCAGCCAGGACTCAACTGGGGGCTCTTATGGGATGCTGGTGCTGCAGGCCACAGCTTAGCCCACTGCACCACGAGGCCAGGCCCCTGCTGATCCTGGCTGAATCCCACGGTGGGTGAAGCCCGTGGAAGGTTCCAGGGGACAAGGGAACCACTCCTGCCTCCCTTCCCAGGGTCACTTGTTAGCTGAGGACACAGGTGTATGTCCACATGGCCACGGAATGTCTGACACTCGCTCCCAGTTGACAAGGAACTATGGTTTCCCAACTGGGAGGTCCAGGCAGGCTTCGCGGAGAAAGCAGGATTTGGGTCCAGCCTGCACCGTGATCATCAAGAGAAAGTTTCACAGCGTGAAAACTGAACTTCCGCCAGCCGGAGGTGACTGCAGCAAGCCACGGGCGCCACTGACCGCACCGCGGCGGGACACCGTTGTGCACGCCCTTGTGGTTCCAGCGGCTGTCACTCCACGCGTGTCACCGGCATTTCCTGTGCCCGGGGACAGCCTCTGGAGCCCCCCCCCCCGCCCCCGACCTAATTCCCAGCGGTGCCTCACCTGCCGGGTGGCAGGTAAGCAGGTTCTGGGAGCCCCGCGCGGTGAAACACGAGTGATCTTCGGGGCGCAGGGATGCGGTGAGCGGTTTCCAGCACGTGGTTGAGCTGTCACAGTAGGTTGGCCATTGTCGCTGTGCTAAGCAGCGCTGCCATGATGTTCCCCCCGGAATCTACTTAGGAGCCGCCCCAGGTGGAAGGAGACAGCCACAAGTACCGGTTTCAAACCCCTGGTGGATACCACCGGTCACCCTCTAGACAGGTCCTCACGGCGGGCGCGCAGGAGGCGGCCGAGAGCGCGCAGCCCCGGCCTGCCGGCCCCCCCGCGGGGGTCGTAGGGAGCCGGCAGGCGGGCAGGTGGGCCGCCCCGCTGATGGCGGGGCCTCGTTCGGGAATATAGGTCACATCGCGCTGTCTGGTCACGCGCCCCGGGCAGCCAGCGGCGACTCCCTCCCCGGGCCCCGCTCCACTGCCTGCGGCCCGGGGCGCCCGATCCCCCGCGGCCCGGCCGCGCCAGGGCGAACAATGCTGGCGGTTGTTTCTCCGACCGGAGCCTCGTTCCCGGATCCTCCGGTCCACGCCCCTTGGCCTGACGGCCGCGGCCCGGCGCGCAGAGGGAAGAGCCCCCTTATTTGGTCTTGGAAAGAAAGGCGAAAGGTTATCCCCAGATGCCTACGGCGTTGGGTCATCGGCCGCGGCCCGGCCCGCGCCGTCTCCCGCCGGCAGGTGGCGGCCCCGCGCCGACCGTGCGCGCTGCAGAGCCTGGTAAACAACCGCGGGGCGGGGCGGGGTCTTTTGTGTGTTTGGGGTGCACGGCCGGGTGCAGGGGGCTGCGGGAGGGGACGGAAAGGAAAGGGGAGGCGGGAAAGCCCCTCCGAAGGACCTGCCGGGCTCCCCAGGCTGGACACGCTGCCTCGGGCAGGCGGTGCCAGTGCGCTGGCCTCTGGGGGCCCCTGGCCAGCCCGCAGGGCGAGCGGGGCCTCTGTAAGGCTAGGGCCACCCCAGACACCAAGGCTAAGCCAGGATCTGGGCTCCGGCCCTTCGCGCTTCCCACGGTCAAGGGCGCACTCCCTCGCCCATGACGCCCCCGAAGAGGGCTCAGTGAGTAGGAGGGTGTTTCACTCCCTCAGTGAGTAGGAGGGCATTAGAAGTTTTCCTTGGTGCAGTTTTTTTTACAAAAAAAAAAAAAAAAAAAAAAATCCGAGCATAGTGTTTTCACCATACCCGTTCCCCAGGACATGTTTGAAGACCCCTTTTGTGCGCTTAGGTTTCATAAACTTTTGCACCAAAGCCCGCTTTTACCCCCATTCCCCACCGGCTTTGGGAAGCACCTGGTCTGTGTCGTTCTCCAAGGGCCTGCAAAAGAGAACCCAAACGGTGCCTGAGCTGAGCTGTTCTGCAGAGCAAAACAAAATCCGTGCCAGGAGAGGCCAGAGATGAACCTTCGCCCGCACCTGCCTCAGGGCCCGGGGAACTTCCTGCCCTGAGCCTGTGACCCACAGAGGAGCGCCTCGCCGGGGCGCTGTGCTGCCCTTAATTTGCCTTTGGGTAGTTCCCGCAGCCTCCTGAGGGGTCTGGGCGACTGTCACAGGGAAGCCGTGGTTCTTCCGGCTTGATCTAGAAAGGAGTTCTTTTAGGCAACATTGAAAAGAGCTGCTGACCTGGCAGTTTTCATGCTTAGGCTAAACAGTGCCTGGTTTCCTTTTTAAAACGGAGTTTGGGGGCTGCGTCTGACCTAAGGGTTTAGACCCCGCCGCCTGGGAGCCTGTGTCCCACATCTGAGTGTTGGCCCAAGGCTGGCTCCTCCCCTTCTGGTCCAGCCCCTGCTGACGCACACCCTGGGAATCTGCAGGTGACAGCCCAAGTGCTTGGACCCCTGCGCCCATGTGGGAGACCTGTTTGCATTTCTGGCTCCTGGCTTAGGCCTGGCCCAGCCCTGGCAGCTGTGGGCATGTGGGGAGTGAGCCAATAGATAGAAGCTAACTCTTTCTGTCTCTCAAATAAAATGAAAACAAATACATTTTTTTAAGATTTATTGATTTATTTGAAAGAGTTACAGAGAGAGGGAGAGAGAGAGAGAGATCTACCATCGGCTGTTTCACTCCCTGAATGGCCTCAATGGCTGGAGCTGTGCCAGGATGAAGCCAGGAACCAGGAGCTTCATCCGGGTCTCCCATGTGGGTGCAGGGGTGCAAGCACTTGGGCCATCTTCCACTGCTTTCCCAGGTGTGTTAGCAGGGATCTGGATCAGAAGTGGAGCAGCTGGGACTTGAGCCAGCACCCATATGGGATGCCAGCGTCATAGGTGGCGGCTTTACCTGCTATGCCACAATGCTAGTCCCTGAATAAAATTTTTTAAAATAATAAAAGCAGAGCTTGTGTAAACAAAATTAAATCCTTGATAGGTGGCTTTTCTCAATCTCTTTTTCATGAAGTAACTTTTAAAAAGTGGCTCTCCTGGTTTGGGGGGTTTCCAGATTTCTGAGGATTTACTGGGCTTGACTCATAGTGTATTTCCGGGTGAAATTTGCAGCTATAATGCTCTGCAGGTCACTGCTGTCCAGTCCTTGTGCCCTGGTGCAGGCACCTCCACCATGTAACTGCGCTGGCCCCTGGGGAAGACCCGGGTGAGAGATCACACTTCTCTGCCCACCATACACTGTCCACGCCGGAGCCTCTGGTTGCCCGGGCATCCTGGAGGCCAAGCTCCCTGCCATGGATGTTGTCCTGCTCATCAGAGGAGGGGTCAACTCCAGGAGAACCAGTGCGGCCACTCCCAGGTGGGGGCTGCCTTGTCTGAGCCCAGACCCCCATGCCAGTAGGGTCGTCCGCGGGTTGGGGATTGGCCTCCATGCCCTCTCTCCATGCTTCATCCTCACGTTTTCCCCGATGCGCAGCTGCCCCCAGATCTCCACTGGCTTCCATCCCATTGACCGGATTCTGCTCTCTGTCCTTTGAGGCAGGGGAGACAGGCAACATCAGATGGGGCCACCATCTTCCCAGGGCCTGCCAGGGGATGGAGCGTGGATGTGGGGTGCAGCCCTGCCCAGCCTTGGCCAAGCTCTGACACTCTTGGTGCTCCAGCTGCTGGGAGTTTGCTGATTGTTTTGTGGGGGAAGGACTTAAAGTGGTATCCAGCCGGGGGAGTGCAGGAGTGTGGGGAGCAACTCGGACTAGACTAAGTTACTGGAATTAAGACTTATTCTATGCATCTGCTCTCCCACAATATGGCGCTGAGAAGGGAGAAACAGCTTCTACACAGCTGCCTCCAGTTCAACCAATAAACTGTAGGACTTACTCCTGATTGGAGGAGAGCAGCGTACTCGGCGTGTGGGTAGCAGAGTTGGGATTGGTGGAAGAGGACTATAAAGGAGGAGAAAGACAACATGCACCAGGAACATCTAAGGGGAACATCTATCTGAAGGAACACCTGTGCAGCCCCCGAGAGAGCCGACCGGCGGTGTGCTGCTCCCCCGCGGAAGTGGGGAAAGCGGCAGGGGGAACCGCCCTTCCACGGAGGTGGAGGGACGGTAGCCAACCCGGGAAGAACCAGCAGCAAACCCGGGAAGGGCTGAGCAGACAAAAGAACAGCGCAGGGTCCTGTGTCGTTCCTCCATGAAGAAGGGGAGCGACACAGGAGGGCACCCTTCCCAGGGTCGTTGGGAGGATTAAATAAAATACTGCCAACAAACACCCTTCTCCAGAGTCCGACGCTTTGAAAGGGCTCAGTCGGTGTCTGGGGAGTTGTGCGCTCAACCCCCTCCTTTCACAAGTCACGCATGTGCTTGGCCTTGACATACACACTTGAATCCCTACCGATAGTTAGGATCTAGATACGTTACTGCAGGAACACAGAATTCCGAGCCTGGTTACGTTAAGTCACTCAACGCCACATAGTTAGTATTTGGTAGGATCCAGGGTCTGCCTGACTCCCAAGCATGTGCCCCTCCCACTGTGGGCATCCTGGCAGGAAGAAGGAACGCTAAACAGGCTAGGGAGTGGGCCGAACGTCTTCACGGGAGGGGTGTCAGGACCGACTCCTCGCTATGCACCACGTGTGGTCATCCTGAGCGTTTAGGGGGTCGTGCGAGACAGTGACACAGGACAGTCACACAGGTAGAGAGGTGAGCCACACACAGCAGTGCCCGCGTCTCTACCTGCAGATTTCCTGTCTGTGTGCTGAAGTCCCCCAGGTCCACACATAGCCCCACAAAACCCAGCCTTGTCAGGCTGCTCTCTGTGTTTGCAAAAGCCAGGGGGAAAAGGCTTTTATGCAAAAAAGAGATCTAATAGGCCCATGGAACTGACCATAGATATCCCAGCTTCAGGCAGAGCATGACCCAGGAGATCATCAACGCTGTCTAGACTTGGCCCGATCCCCATCTCAGCTCTGTTTTATTCCATGTGGGCTTTATTCGCAGGGGGGCTATCATGCACCCTTTTCTAACCCTCATCACCAGGCTGAGAGAACTCAGGGACCTGGGTCCCTGAAAGACACATCATGTTCTCTTTACAAAAAGATGCTGGGCAGGCAAGAACAACAGATGTCCGCTCCACCCCGCAGTGTAGCACCACTGATGGCAAATATGGTGGAGAAAAACTTTAGCAGGAACAATTCTTCCAAGAAGGGCACTCACAAGCCAAGCAGGAAGGGAGAGTCACTAGGACCATCTCCACCTGCTCAGGGATCCCTGCTCCTCCTGTGTCAGGTCAGGCTGACGAGAGAGAGAGAGAGAGAGAGAATCTCCCATCCCCTGGTTCATCCCCCAAATGCTTACAACAGCAGGGGCTGGGCCAGGGAAAATCCAGAGGCTAGAACTCAATGCAGGGCTCCTGTGTGGGTGGCAGGAACCCCACTGCTTGACCATCATCAGCTGCCTGTCAGGGTGCACATTAGCAGGAAGCCACGATCAGGGCAGAGCCAGGAGTCAAATCCAGGCACTCAGCTCCGGCACGTGGGCATAGCAGGTAGAGCTGCTGCCTACAGTGCCAGCACCCCATATGGGCGCCAGTTCAAGTCCCATCTGCTCCATTTCCAGTCCAGCTGCCTGCTAATGTGCCTGGGACAGCAGCAGCAGGTGGCCCAAGTCTTTGGGCCCGTGCATCCACGTGGGAGACCCAGAAGAAGCTCTGGGCTCCTAGCTTCAGATTGGCCCAGCTCTGGCAATAGTGGTCATTTGGGGAGTGAAACAGCAGATGGTAGATTCTCTCTCTCTCTCTCTCTGTAACTGTGCCTTTCAAATAAATAAATAAATCTTTAAATAAAAAAGATTATGTCTGAAGGTCTTTGGAAATCCTTAACATGACACTGTAGCAATGCTTTAACAATGTAATATATGACAATATAGGTAGAAGACTGCCAAACAGAAATGTTACAAATACACAGAAATGTGCACGCACACTCGCATCTTGTAGTGATACATAAATACATACTAGAAGATGCTCAGTTCTTCCCGCACTTACTGAAGATCCCTGTAGACCCTTACAGAGAACCACTGCTCACACGGCTGTAAGTAAGGCATTACAGACCCGCACCGAGGTGGATACCACACTGCTGACCAGCCTTGGCCACAAGCTGCCTCATGAGCTGCTCCTCACACCCCTCTTACGCAACTCCAGCCGGCGGCTGAGCAAATGATTAGATGGCGCAGGCCTCTGGTCACTTCTCAGCCAACCTTGAGACGGCTCACCGGGCCGAGCTGCAGGTGCCGCTTCCTGCCGCTCATTGTGAGCCAAGGCAGTGGCCGCGGAGGCCTGTGCCGCGGCCATGGCAGGCTGCAGAGTAGACACACTTCCCACTGTCTGTGCTCATACCTCCCCCCCAGGCCCCCTTCGCAGGGCAGCACTCATGGTGAAATGGTCCCTGAGGTCCACCAACGACGCCGATTTGTCCAAGGACACTCCCACGTCGTGTCCTAGCCCACGAGCGGAGAGCAGGGAGCAAGCAGCCCCGAGCAGCCGCTGGCCTCTCTGGAAAGCATTTGCCCTCCTCCCTTGCTGGCCCTCGAGTCCCCTGCCTCGCGGTGCTGTCCATTGCTCCTGGGGCGCCTGCTGCGCTGCTCTATTTTAGACTGAGGGTGGTGACAGTGACTGCCAGGGTTGCAGCTATGGGCACTCACCGTCTACAGAGTCCTTTCACAAGATCATTTCCTTTCAGCCTCCCTCTCCCCCAGGAGGTCCACGGTGGTCGCTTCCTCCTCCTGGGAGGGCGCTGGGGCCAAAGGAGCGGCTGTCACTCATCCCAGATCACACAGAGAGGAGGTGGGGGAAACCAGATCCAGTCCCAGGTCCAAGCCATTCATCTTATCAATGATCAAGAAGCTCTGGGGCCGGCGCCACAGCTCACTAGGCTAATCCTCCGTCTTGTGGCGCCGGCACCCCAGGTTCTAGTCCCAGTCGGGGCGCCAGATTCTGTCCCGGTTGCCCCTCTTCCAGGCCAGCTCTCTGCTGTGGCCCGGGAGTGCAGTGGAGGATGGCCCAAGTACTTGGGCCCTGCACCCCATGGGAGACCAGGAGAAGCATCTGGCTCCTGCCATCGGATCAGCGTGGTGCGCCGGCCATGGCGGCCATTGGAGGGTGAACCAGTGGTAAAGGAAGACCTTTCTCTCTGTCTCTCTCTCACTGTCCACTCTGCCTGTCAAAAAAAAAAAAAAAAAAAAAAAAAAAGCTTTGGAGTATTTGCTAGGGGCGCTGGGGGCTGTGACTGTGGGGAGGAGCAAAACTGCAGTCTTCAAGTTTGGGATTGGGAGTTCAAACTCTGCAGGAGACACAGCTGTGGCTGGAAGACCTGTACAGCGTCTTAGTCCCTGTCGTGTGTTGTGCTGCAAAGCATAGGCACCCCGGGCTGCCAGGCAGGTGACAGGGAGAGCTCCAGGGCTTGGAGGCCGGGAGTCCGTGAGGAAGGGGCAGGCAGACAGGGAGCAGAATGAGTGAGTGAAGGGTCTGTGAAGGGCAGGCTCTGCAGGGGGCACCTGGGGCTCCGTCCTGCTGGGGCTGCTCTGATACACGACCCCCAGGGCCGGTGGGCCAACTTCTGGCTCCTCTTGGCTGAAGGGTGCTCTCAGGGGATGTTGGTCCCCCTGCACCTGCACCTTGAGCCTCTGCTGTCTCCACGGAAGACCCTCAGGCGGGGTGGGGGGCAGGTGCAGGAGGGCAGGCACTGTGACCCCATCAAGAACTGTCCATGAAGTCTGTGGCCCTGCGGGCACTGAGAAGTGGAGGGTCCGCTCCGCTGACCCAATATCCCAGTCGAATACCGAGGTTGGGGGAGCAGAAAGAGCAGAGCAGGCAAGGGTCAGAGTTTGCTGGATGCAGGCATGCATCTGGGCCGAACTGGGACCATGCTGAAGACTGTGTGAACCAGGGCTCACATACAGTCACTCTGGCTGCAGTGGTTGGAAGAGGGTTAGGGTTCCGAGAAGACGGACGGGCACTGTGGCATGGCGGGTTAAGCCACACTGTGGGAAGCCTGTGTCCCCTATTGGAGGGTCAGTTTCAGTTTGGGCTCCTCCATTTCCAGTCCGGCTTCCTGCTAATGTGCCTGGGAGTCAACAGGTGCTCAGCCCCGAATCTCCATGTGGGAGACCTCTGTGGGGTTCCAGGCGCCTGGCTTTGGCTTGGCCCAGCTCTGGTTGTTGTGGGCATTTGGGGAATGAACTCGCAGCTAGAAGATCCTCTCTCTCTCTCTCTCTCTCTCTGCCTTTCAAGTAAAATGCATAAATAAACATTAAAAAGAGAGAGAGAGAGAGAGAGAGAGAGAGAACTCCTAGTTTTCTGGCCCATGGCGACATGGCTTACTGAGCTGGAGACAGCTAGAGAGTGGGGAGGTGCAGTTGTGAGTGTGGGTGTGAGGCACAGACACACCTTTACACAGGTCCTGGGGCGAGAACATGGGCTCCAGGGCCTGGCAGCGTCCTCGTGTCCCTTGCCTGAGAGCCAAGTCCCAGAACACCACACGTGTGTTCTCTGGCAGCACTGAGAGGCTGCCCTTCCCAAGACAAAGCTTTCCAGAGAACACACCAGAAAGGAGTGTGGCTGTGTCCTGTGTGGCACGGGGTGGGATGCTGGACAATCACAAATGGACGGCATCCTCTGGAAGTACACAGACCCGAGAGGGAGGGCGTGGCTTGCCAGCCTGCTGGCAGTTCTGTCTCAAGAATTTCAGATAAAGGATATTTGATCTATAACGATACATATGTCTACAGTGACCCATCACAAAAGAAACTTTTTAAAGCGCGAGAAACAGATGGAATTCGTTTGTTTAAAATGAACTTTTGCAGGGCAGGCTTTTGGCAATGCAGTGGAGTGGCCGCCTGGGACACCCGTGTCCCACAGCAGAGTGCCTGTCTGAAGCCTCAGCTCCTCTGCTTCCACTCCAGCTCCCTGCTCGTTCACATCCGGGGAGGCGGCAGGTGACGGCCCAGCCGCTGCAGCCCTGCCAGCCACGTGGGAGACCCAAATTCTGGGCTCCTGGCTTCAGCCTGGCCCAGCCCTGGATGGTGCAGCCCTTTGGGGAGGGAACCAGCAGATGGAAGATCTGTCTCCCGCTGTCTACTCCTGCTCCTCCTTTCCCAGTCTCTGCCTTTCAAGTAAAATGAAAATAAGAAAGATTTAAAAAATCTGAATAAAGTTAAATTTGGCTTTATTAATTGACAATACTAAAAACTTTATGACTAAACATTCAGTTATCAATATTTTAGAGAGTGATATGATTGAGAAATCTTTCATTGCCTTATTAATTCACCCCTTTGCAACACTGTAATGAGAAAACATGGCTCTAAATTTAGTCTCCTTGAACACTTGGTGTCCATAACCAGGGAGCTGTGGGAGACAATTTTCAAAGACGCCTGACTCCAAGTGGGAGACAGGCATCACTGACCATCCGTAGTGAATCACAATGTTCAATTTTTCAGTTCCACCCACCAAATGATTTGAGAAAATTTAAACAGGATGTGGTTAGGCATTCTCCATCTCCTTTTATGTTAATTTCTTATTTTTGAAGCTTCTTTGGTAGGTATTGGATATTGATATTGTTTTAATTGTGTAAAAATACATATACAATATAAAATATACCATCTGCACTGTTTTTTCGGTGTACAATTTAGTTGGGAGTTTATTCATGTGGTTACACAACCAACCTCTGGAACTTTCTCATCTTACAGAGCTGGAACTGTACCCACGAAACAACAACACAGTTTTGTATTTTTAGTAATTGGTTTCCAAACCCAGTTATATATTTCATTTTTCATTTGGAAAATAAAAATTCTGCCTCTGAGTTTTAACGTATAGACACAGAAGAGTTTCTTACAGCTGCTCATATCATTTTTAGGGCAATGCAGCGTGATATTTTGCATTTTTCATTGACACACACTATTTGTACATATTTACGGGCTACAAAATAATCTGACACATAAATACAGTGTGTAATGCTTTAGAGCTTTTTGTAACAACATAAAAAGCAGAGCATGCTGGAAACATCTAGAAACATCTGTTTCCCAGTGATCTCCCCGTGGCTTGTTTTTTCAGAAGCAATTAATTTCTGGTTCGTTGTTCAAAGCAGCACCTTTAGTGACATAGAAGGGCCTGAGGAAGCTCCTGCTTCAGTTCCACCTGCTCCTCGCCTGCGAGACTGAAGTGCTTCTCCCAGGAAAAGGAGCCAGTCTGTCGTGTTTTCCTTTTTGTCGAAAAGGACAGCACCTGTTTCTTAAGGTGGCTGCCTGGCCGTCTACCTCACAGGAGAGATCCAACTCGGCTGCAGACACTTTGTTTTCATGAAATTGGCCACACGCTGCGCTCTGGCATCGCGCTGGCCTTCCGTGTCTTCCTTGCCTTTCTTTGCTTCTGAACCACGCAGTGCGGCTCTGCGTTTGCAGTGTTCTCTCTAAAATCCCACCCCAGGTCTCAGGGAAAACTGCGGTCAACGTGACCGTCCCTGCTGCGGTGACATGGACGCCATTTCCCCCCAAAACATCATCTTTAAAAAAATCATTCATTGAGAATACATCTTGTTTATTACCTCTTTCCTTACATAGGTTCCAAACAACTGATCTCCTTATGTTTTTCATCACTGAAATAAAATTCAACAAATGCCATGAACTGATCCATGTGCTTTTTTAAGATTTATTTATTGTATTTTAAAGATTATTTATGAGAAAGTCAGAGTTACACAAGAAGAGAAGGAGAGGAAGAGAGAGAGAGGTCTTCCATCTGCTGGTTCACTCCCCAATTGGCCACAATGGCCAGAGCTGGGTCGATCTGAAGCCAGGAGCCAGGAGCTTCCTCTGGGTCTCCCACACAGGTGGGTGCAGGGGCCCCAGGACTTGGGCCATCTTCCACTGCTTTCCCAGGCCACAGCAGAGAGCTGGATTGGAAGTGGAGCAGCCAGGACTCCAACCAGTGCCCACATGGGATGCCGGAACTGCAGGTGGTAGCTTAACCCACTATGCCACAGTGCTGGCCCCTCGAATATTGATAAAATTCACCAGTGAATGAGGTCATCTGGGCCTGGTGTCTCCCCTGCCCCACCATAGTCAGATTTTATTGTTTAATTACAAATTAATCTTTTAAAATATTTTATTTATTTATTTATTTAAGAGGTAGAGTTGCAGACAGTGAGAGAGAGATAGAGAAAGGTCTTCCGTCTGCTGGTTCACTCCCCAAATGGCTGCAATGTCTGGAGCTGTGCTGATTCTAAGTCAGGAGATTCTTCTAGGTTTCCCATTTGGGTGCAGGGGCCTGAGGGAGGTGCTTGGGCCATCTTCTACTACTTTCCCAGGCTAAGGCAGAGAGCTGGATCGGAAGTGGAGCAGCCAAGGTTTGAACTGGCGCCCATGTGGGATGCCGGCACTGCAGCTTAACCCGCTATGCCACAGCGCTGGCCCCTTTAAGATTTATTTATTTATTTTGAGAGGCAAAGTTACAGACAGAGAGAGGGAGAGACAGAAAGAAAGGTTTTCCATCCGCTGGTTCACTTTCAAATGGCTGCAACAGCCAGAGCTGGGCTGTTCCAAAGCCAGGAGCCAGGAGCTTCTTCTGGGTCCCCTGCACATGTCCAAGGGCTCAAGCACTTGGGTCTCCTCCACTGCTTTCCCAGGCCATCAGCAGGGAGCTGGATCGGAAGTGGAGCAGCCCACATGGGGTGCCAGTGCCACAGATGGAGGTTTAACCTACTGCGCCACAGCGCCAGCTCCTGGTCCATGTTTTCTAAAATGCCCCATTGTGCTTCCAACCCTGAAACACGTGTCTCATATTGCATGCTTGTCTAATTCTTGCATTTTAAGTCTTTGGCAATTGTTCTGGGTATCTTAGCTGTATTTGCTTCCATTTGTCTCTGTCTTGACCGCATACTACCATTTTGACATGACAAAAGAACAAATATCCACGTGTGTTATGTGAGATTTGCTTTTTTGTACCACAAATCTTAGAAGATACTTCTAAAATCATTATCATCACATTTGATGAAATATTTTACATATTTTGAATATCTCATTACTTTAAAGATGGCTAGAAAAATCATCAAGTGCTGGACATTCATTTTATTTACTGTCACTGAGACGTTCCAGTCTTAAGTAGTTGGCTGATCCAATGACCAAGATATAAAACTTTGAGCTGCAGAAAGCTCCCTTAAGCCCCTTTCCAGTGAGAAATCTTCCATGGTGTCCGCTCTTCTAAACTCACGCACGATGGACTCCTGCTCCTCTTGTCACACGGTGGCGTTGTCCTCTCCCAGTCCTGCAAGTGGAAGCACGCATCTCTGTGCCAGTTCTTCCTCAAGATTTTGAGATACATCAGGCTTCTGTGTGCATCCTTGGTTCCTGCTTTATCCTCGTTGTGTAGTGCTCGTCCAGTGTCACATCTACAAACGTGTTTATTCGTTCCCCACTGGATATGTGGATGCTTCCAGCTAGGGGCAATGACAAATAGAGCAGCTATCAGCATTTTTGTGTGAGTTTCATACAGTAGGTGCAATTTGTCAAATGGATTTCCAGGACTGCACTTCTTCCAGAGATTCGTGGGAGCTCGGTTGCTGGACTCTCTGCCAACTCTTGACCTTGGCCGTTTTTGCTGTAACCACTCTGGCTGGTGTCTGTTAATATTTGGTGGCGGTTTTAACTTGCAACTCCTGATGTGTAGCAACAGAGTGAGCTGTTATCGGCCACGCAAAGATCTTCTTTCGTGAAGTGCTTGTTCATGAATTTTGCCTGTGAAAAGTTGGCTATTTGTCTTCTTCTTGTTGACTTACAGGAGTTCTTTATATATTCTGGATCTGATCATTAGACTATACTGAAAACATTTCTCCCACCTGGTGGCTTGCCCCTTCACTTTATTAACGGTGTTTCAAATTTTGATGGAATTTGATTGACTGATTATTTTCTTTCTTGAGTCACATCACATCGTGTGTCAGAAGTCCATACTGTCCCTAGGCCAGGAGGCTCTTCTCTGACACTTGGTGGTTTGAAAGTTTATAGGTTTAGCTTTCCACTGAGGTTTAGGACTCATTCCCCACTAATTTCTTTGGGGACCAGGAGTCTTCCCCCTCCTCGCATATGGAAACCTAGACAGTCCAGCATCCTTAACAAAAGCAGAAGAAAGCGTTCGATTCATGATGATTTCAATTAACATTCGCAAGTGTTGCTAGGGGCAATGCACACGCAGGGCCAAGTTCACCAGTAAGGACAGTGGATATGAACCCTTATTTAAAAGACTGTATTTGGGGGCTGGTGTTGTGACCTAGTGGGTTTAGTGAGTGCAGACAACACTGGCACCCCATATGAACACCAGTTCGAATCTGGCTGCTCCACTTCCAATCCAGCTCTCTGATCATGTGCCTGGGAAAACAGCAGCAGATGACCCGAGTATTTGGGCCCCTGCCATCCACGTGAGAGACCCAGATGGCGTTCCTGGCTCCTGGCTTCAGTCTGGCCCGGTCCCAGCCATTGCAGCCATTTGGGGAGTGAACCAGGGGATGGAAGATATCTCTCTCTCTCTCTCTCTCTCTCTCTCAGTCTTTCAAATAAAAATAAATAATAAATTTTTTTAAATAAAAGACTATATTTGAAAATTGTAACACTGCTTAGACTTCAGGCCTGGCTAGGCCATTGTAGTTTTTATCTTGCAATGTGGCTAAGAATTCATGCTAGGAGTAAGAAGGTTCGGTTCTCTACGTTTCTTTGGTTGGCTTGTGCTGGCATTATTATATATATATATATATCTGTATATTATGTCCTAGCCTATAATATATGATAATATTCCAGGAATCATCTTAAGGTACTTACTCATTTTGTTAAAACTCTCTATTTGCTCGTCTCTGCATAATTTTGCCAATCTTTATATATTTTGAACATACAATATCAGGTGCTTGCACATTCTAAATTGTTAAACAGTCCTAGTGAATTAAATCTTTTATTATTATGGAGTAATCATTTTGTCTTTGATAAAACTATTGACCGTAGAACATGTTGTCTGATATTAATGTGGCCACATCTGTTTCCTTTAGGCGTTTCTCCAGCATTTTCATTTCAATTGTTTCTTAAGCTGAGCCATGTCACCCATTTCTTTCTTTTTTCTTTACTTTTTAGCTTTTATTTATTGTGGGTGGGGAGAGAAAGAGAGCACTCCTGTTCCACTGGTTCACCCTGCGCATGTCGGCAGCAGCCAGGCCCGCAGCTGGGAGCTAGGCACACGCTCCAGGTCTCCCACGTGAGCATCGAAGCTGCAGTCCTGGGTCCACACTAGCAGGAAGCTGAAGAAGGAGCTGCCCCGGGCCTGGAACCCAGGAACTGCGATGTGGGACACAGGCAACCCAGTTTCTGTGGCCTTTTGTTTGAGATGTTTTCCTTTAGAATACATAGTTGAAATTTTAAAATTCAGTCACTTCCCTGGAGCATTTGACTATTTATATCTTATATATTTGTGTTTACTTGGCATATTATTGTACACTTTCTGATAGTCCTACCTTGTATTAATTTCCTGGGGATTCCTGAGTTAGGATTCTTCAGGGAATCGGAATGAGTAGGAGATTTAAAATGCATGTCTGTATAACCATATATATTTATATACATGCACACACCGATAGAGTGGATAGATAGACTGATCAGTCAGTTGATCAGCCAGTGACTGGATGGATGGATCCAGATGCTTGCTGTAAGAAGCAGGCTATGGGGCAGGCACTGGACTGGTGGTAACAGACGCCACATTCCAGGTACAGGTTTAATATGTGCTTTAATACCTGTCTCCAACTTTCCGTTCATTTCCTGCTAATGCAGACCCTGAGAGCAGCAGTAATGGCCCAAGCAGTTGGCTTCTCACCCCTCCCATGGAAGACTCGATGATATTCCTGGTTCCTGGGGTCAGCCCTGAACCAATCCAGTGAACCAGCAATGGAAGCTCTATCTATCTATCTATCTATGTATCTATGTATCTACCTATCTATCTATGTATCTATGTATCTATCTATCTATCTATGTATCTATGTATGTATGTATGTATCTATCTATCACCTACGTATCTATCATCTATCTCTATCTCCTTTTAGCTCTCAA
This sequence comes from Oryctolagus cuniculus, assembly GCF_051225735.1. Taxonomy (NCBI): domain Eukaryota; kingdom Metazoa; phylum Chordata; class Mammalia; order Lagomorpha; family Leporidae; genus Oryctolagus; species Oryctolagus cuniculus. Next base: position 8,820,400 of record NC_142878.1, on the reverse strand, counting down.
ATAAATAGATAATTATTAACAATATGCTCAGGGGTGGTATTTGGATGCCTTGGGTTGCCATCGTCTCATACCAGCTCCACTTCTGATTCAGTTCCCAAGGAATGTGCACTCTGGGTGGCAGCAATTGATGGTTCAGTAGCTGGATCCTTGCCACCTGTGTGGGAGGCCTGAGTTGAATTCCTGGCTCCTGGCTTCAGGCTGGCCAAGCTCTGGCTGTTGCAGGCATTTGGGAAGTGGACCAATAGATAGAAAATCGATCAAACTAGTTATCTATCTACCTATCATCTATCTATCTCTTATATGCCTTTCACATAAAATGGAAATAAATAAAAATTGTAAATTAAAACAATAAAATTTTTAAATAGGGTCATGTGACTATGGATGCTGAGAAGCCCGATCTCTGCCAGCGAGTCAGCAGGAGACCCAGGAGAGCTGATGGGGTAAGTGTTAGACCGAGTCCAAAGGCAGGGAAAACCCACACCCAGCTCACAGGTAGGCAGGTGCCCGAGTGAGTCCTGGCTGCTCCCTCTTCTGGCTTCCCACTAGAATAGGTTATGGCTCGAGCGGGTGGGTCCCTGCCACCCCCATGGGAGACCCAGACTGAACTCCTGACTCCTGGTTGTTGTAGGTGTTTGGGAAGTGAACTAATGGATGGAAAATCTCCATTTCTCTCTCAAATGCATAAAATAAATAACAATTTTAAAAGTATTTTTACACTTTTTCATCTATAATCTCCCCCTTCCCATCCTTTTCTTCTCCTTGTAGTTTCTTTCTAAAGAACTTGGGCTAGATGATGAATAGCTTCATTTCCCACAGTGTGGATTTGCTGATTTCATTGCCATAGTAGAACGTATGAATTTGCACTCCATATTTCGCTGGATCAGCTTTGGGTTTGATCCCTTGGGCTAGGCTGCAGGAGGCACATCCTGCCAAGGCGTCAGTCTTGGTGTTCACAGGCACTGAAGCTTAGTGTCCCCAAGTCTATGTTAATGCACTGGGGATGCAAAATGGTCATATTCTCTCTTTGCTGCTGTCGTAATTATGTAACAGCTGTAATGCTGTCGTAAGGAGAAGCTCCTACTATGCCAGCAGCAGAGCTCACGGAATAGACAGGGCAAATGCTGGACTTTTCACTCATCCACCACTTTCTCAAGATAATGGACTGGTTCCATATCATTTTCTGGGGGTGACCAGTTCTTTTGCTAATTTTTTTCAGCATTACTGTAGACTCGTGAATTTAAACATTATTTTTACTGCAGCTCACAGTGTCTCAACTTTGGCCAGGGGGAACCTCTTCCAGTCGGTTCCTGAGTCCTTTTGACATGAACCGAGGGCTTCACAGCCTCCTGATGTTCACCTGCAACCTGCTCTGGGCCGCCCCTCTGTCTCCTGCACCAGGCCTGGGTGCAGGCAGTGTGTCAAGTCCTGGCTGCAGTCCTGAATGCACACATCTGTGAACATACAACCTCGGTACCAGGAGTGCTCCTTCCCTAGATCAGCCTTGCTTTGTTTCAGTGGAACTAAGTACACACACACACACACACACACACACACTTCTGAGAACACATACACACGTTTCTTGAATACATATATATAAATATATATAAAGTATCTTATGAATCAATATTGATACTTCTAATCCAACTCAGAACTACCAAGATATTATTTAATCTCTTCTATGTTACAGCTAAAACTCCTTTCTCCAACAACACGAATCTTGGTTCTCAAGAACACAGAAGTTGATGCAATTAGAATTTCCCAATAATGAGGACTTTGCTTTATCCTGTGCTATACATGCAACAAACGTGGGATTAAAAACCCTGAAATGCTCATCTCTCTCAATCTGATTATTTAAAACATTAAAAATGTCTTTTGCAAATGTCTTCTGCAAGGGCCCGCATGTTTCAAGCTTGCTCTCTACAATGTCAGAGTTGCATGGCCAGTGCATCTGCACTCACCCACCGCCTTGCAGCCGCCACTCAGCCTTAGCTGTGCAGGTCACTGTGAATTTATCCTCACCATCTTCCCTCACACTGATGAGGGTCATTTTTGTTGCCTGGAGCTGATTCTCTAGTAAATTTCTTGGAAAGCCCTCAGAGGAGCGATATTCCCTGAGATCTTATATGTAGCTCATTTCCTAGACTTGAAATTAAATTTTTCTGGATATTAAATCCTGGTAACACACTGTCTTAAATACATAGTTGCATATTTTTTCTGGCATAATAAAGTGCTACTGCTAAAAAGTCTAATGATAATGTGATATTTTTCCCTTACAAGTTCCATTCTCTTTTTTTCTGAATATACCCAAATAATTTTTAAATTTAAACATTTTTTCACAACCAGTAGTTACAATAGATCTTTCAATGTTAATACCTTTCAGTTAATATTCATGGGTACAAATTTTAAATACATTTCAAATAGTTTTTAAGAAATATTAGGAAGGAATTTGGACTAAACAAATAGGGGAAGCCAGGTGTAGAGCATTAGTTGTGACAAAAAAAATCATACTAATTCATGGTGTTAGCAACAGGAAAGCAGAGTGTGGGTTACAGATTGTGACAAATACATCACACAGACATAAGATGTTAACAATAGGAAAGCTGGGGGTAAGGAATGCGGGGGACTCTTTGTACTATTTCACAACTTTTGTTTTGTAAATTTAAAGCTATTCTGAAATTTAAAGATTTTTTTTTTAACTTAAGGCATGTTTTCTTGGCTCACTTTCTTTAGTATTTGTCTTGGTTCCTGGCTTGGTCTGTTTCTTCAGGTCTTGGGTTATTGGTGGCTTGTCCACACACCCACTTGTATTTTAGGGGTTTGAGATGTTTCCTCACCAGCTCTGCAGTAATCATTGTTTGTTATCACATGGAGAGTCAGTGCTTACTGCCCCAGCATCTCGCTGTCTTTCCTCTTCAGCCTTAGGAAACACTGTTGCTACTTTGTGTGATCTTTGTTTATGATGTTCTGCATTCCCACCTCTTCACTCTTTCTTCTTTCCAGGATGCATTTTTCCCTGCCTTTGGAATTTCTTTTGGTGAGAGTTGACTGGTGATGAAGTCACAGCTCTTGTTTGTTTCTGAAAGTTTGTGTGTTTTGCTGTTACCCTAGCAGCTCTGGTCAGCAGCCATTTTTGCTCATCCTATTGCTGCTGTCATTCCACTGTTTTATGACTTCCACTGGGACAGTTGATAGTCAGCTGTCCGTCTGTCACTCCCAGGAAGGCTGTATACCTTTTCACTCTGGCTCCTTTAGTATTTTCTATTTGTGTGTGTGCTGATGTTTCATTATGTTATGTTTGGATTTGAAAGTCTTTTATTTATTCTGCTTTGAATTAACTATTGACTTCATTATGGAATGATCAGCCCTAATTTCTTCAAATGCTTCCTCTGAAACATTGTCTCTATTATCTCTCCAGAGACTGCTTGAACATTTGTTCACCTTCTCATTTTATCTCCTGCATCCTAAAACCTCTGTTCTGCATTTTCAATCTTCTTATCTCCTTCTGCTGCATTCTGGAAAATGTCCTAGTATATCTTCCATTTCATTAAATTGTCTCTTTGACCATGATTAATATATTTCTATATTTATTTCAATGTATGAACTTTTCATTTGTAGAAATCTTACTTAGTTCTTTTAAAATCATCTGTGTCACTTTTTATACTTTCCTCTTCTCTAAAAATATTGTTTTTTTTTTTCTAGTTAAAAAATTTCATCTACTTAAAAGGCAGAGAGAGAGAGGGAGAGAGGGAGAGGGAGGGAGGGAGAGAGGGAGAGAGAGAGGGAGAGAGGGAGAGAGAGAGGGAGAGAGGTAGAGGGAGGGAGGGAGAAAGGGAGAGAGGGAGAGAGAGAGGGAGAGAGAGAGGGAGAGAGAGAGGGAGAGAGGGAATCTTCCATTCTCTGGTTCATTCCTCAAAAGCCCGCAACAGTAGGGCTGGGCCAGTGTGGAGCCAGAGGCCAGGAACTGCACCTGAGTTTCCTATGTGAGTGGCAGGTGCCTAAGCACTTGAGCCACCATCTGCTGCTGCCCAGGATGCATTACCAAGGAGCTGGATCAGAAGTAGAGGAGCAAGGACTTGAACCTGGCACTCCAATATGGAATGCAGTGTTCCAAGAAGCAGCTGAACTTGCTGTGCCACAACTCCCACTCCTCTATAAATATTTTTAAAGGCTATCTTTAATCTTTGAACATAATAAGCATGCTTGTTTTATGATCTGTGTTTCACAATCCCAACATACGAGTTCTTGAATGTTTCTAATTTATGTTGCTCTGACTCTCTTATTCACTATTTTCCTATGGGCATGACTACTTTTATTTATGTGCTGTTTTTCATCACTAAAAATTATTGGTAGGAATAATTTCAGATCTAGAAGGAAGGAGCAGTCTCACAAGAGAATTTGCGTTTGTGTCTGCTAAGTTTCTCAAAGCGCTGCAGTCTGAGGTCATAGCTAGCAGACTTTTATCTTGTGATTTTTATATTTCCTAAACAATATAGTATAACCACCATTCACATAGATTTACATCAGATGAGGTATTACAAGTAATCGAAAGAGATGATTTCATGTGTGTAGGAGGGGTCGGCATTGTGGTGCAGCAGGTTAAGCTGCCGCCTGTGAGGCTGGCATTCCGTACGAGGGCCACTTCGAGTCCTTGCTGCTCCACTTCTGATCCAGCTCCCTGCTCCTGCTCCTGCTCCTGCTCCTGGGAAAGCAATGGAAGATGATCCAAGTCCTTAGACCCCTGCCACCCACATGGAATGTTTAGATGGAGTTCCTGGCTTCAGACCAAACCCAACCCTGGCTATTGCGACCATTTGAGGAGAGAACCAACAGATGGAAGACCTCTCTCTCTCTCTCTCTCCCTCTCCTTTTCCCTCTCCCTCTCCCCCTCCCTCTGTAACTCTACCTTTCAAATAAATAAATAAATGTACAGGAGGATGAGTATATGCTATATGCAAATGCAAGGATACTTCAAGAGTTTCATGGAACATGGAATGAATAGATATGTTTAATTTGGAGCAAAAACGTTTTGAAATCCACGCATACGTTTTCTCAAGATATGCATTGTCTGTGAACTTTCTGAAAACCCTGCATTTGCATGGATTTCAAGGATTTTGTATAAGGGACTTGAGCATCTGAGTTTGATGTACTTTCAGGTTCTGGAGCAAATTCCCCCGGATGCTGGGTGACAACTGCACTGATGAAAATCATAGATGGCACATAAAAATGAAAACAGTGTCTAGCATTTCCTTTCCAGATCCCAAAAGACCATCTCACACATCTCCAGTTGGGGTTCTGCCATCCCAGGGGTCCCAGCCTTCTGCCTACACCTGCTCCAGTGAACAGACACGTGGCCAGGTGTGCCTGGCAATCCCTGCCCCGCGCCTTCCTCTGCAGCAGAGGCTGCGCGGCTGGCTGTTGACTGCTCTTTCCACCTGTGGTTTATAGTCTGACTTTCTTAGGCATGACTGTGTCCCCTGCACACACGTAAAGTCCCCTTTCAATCCTGAAATGAAACTTCTCCGACTTTTCAGGTATGTGGTTGTGATTTTTTGGTTTTGAGTTTGGGGTTTTTTTTTTTTTTTTTTTTTGGAGTGGAGAGACAGCCACAGGGCTCCCTGATCTTCTTTCCACAGACCATGTCTCACTGGGCAAATACAAAGTTAACTCTGTGTGCTGCCGATTTTCACGCCACTGTTTCCCTTGCTTTCTACAGTGCTGGCTAGATGTCTTGCAGTTGTTTTTTTTTTTAAGATTTATTCATTTATTTGAAAGAGTGACAGAGAGAAAAGGAGAGACAGAGAGAGATGGAGTTTTTTTATCTGCTGGTTCGCTCCCCAGATGGCCACAATGGCCAGGGCTGTGCCAGGGTGAGGCCAGGAGCTAGGCGCTTCATCTGGGTCTCCCACGTGGGTGCAGGGGCCCAAGGACTTGGACCATCTTTGCTGCTTTTCCAGGCACATAAGCAGGGAGCCTGATCAGAAGTGGAGCAGCTGGGACTAGAACTGGTGCCCATGGGATGCGGGCGCTGCAGGCGGCGGCTTTACCCATAATGCAACACCGACCACCAATATTCTGCTCTCAAAGCTGCTAAAATGCCAACTTATGCCCTAGGTTCCCATTCTGCTGGCTGTCTGGTGCCCCAGTGGGCTGTTTTCTCATTTTGTGCAGGAGGGCATCTGTGTGGAGGGCGGCAGTCTGCATTCTTGCTGCCCACCTGTTGGTCAAACCCTAAACAAGTTCATAGGCTTCCTGGAAGCTGAGCACCAGTCAAGCAAGTGGCCGGGCCTGCTGCTCGCTCAGACCCCGCTGGCCCTAGAACGGCAGCCTGTGGGCCAGGACTCCCTCCTGCTCCTGTAAGGCTTTCTCTGGCCCCAAGACCTCGAAACTGTGGAGAATGACAAGCTGGAGCAGCAGTGCCTGGGAACAGCACACGGAGTCCCTGAGGCTGACAGACAGAGGAGTCTGCTGCCAGGACAGATGTCCTATAGATATTTTGCCTCACGTTTAACAAAAGGGCGAAGGAATTTGGCCTAGTGCCTTGCGTTATGTGCTATAAATATGGCCTCCATGTATTTTAAGAAATCAGGAACTGTGTGGCACAAAAGAACATCTATACAGGGACACTTCAAAAAGTCTGTGGAAATGGAATTTAAAAGCAGGTTTATTTTGGTGCAAGATTTTTTGAAATCCCACACAGTTTTTTTTCAGAATGCACATATTCCTTGTGCACCTGCAAGGACCCTTCCTAGCGTCCCTAACTGTGACTCGGTGGCTGGAGCTGAGATCCTTCCCTCTCTCCACGAGGCATTCTCGATTTTTTTCCATATCCCATCAAGGAAAGAGCAGGGGGCAGTGTTCCTGGCTGGACCTGAGCGCTGAAGTCCAGCTATGGGTTTGCAGTGTGTTTTGCTCTCTGAAGGGCAAAGCAGGTGCAGCCCATGGTGTCGGCTTCCTTCCCCTCTCCTCACTTTCTCCGTGATTTGTTTATAATCTAAGCTTCATTTTTCACCTGCAAGAAATTCTGTTATTTTAAGGCAAGCAAATGAATTCGGAAAACTCTACTCTCAGTCATCTCAAGAACCCTGGGAGAAGGAGCCTCCCAAGTGACCCGCGGGGTTCTCGGCCTCATGGCTGGGGCTGCACCTGCTGCCTAGGAGGTGGCAGGGGCGGGGCCCTGCTCCCAGGCTCCCGGCTCTGAGAACACATGCAGAACGCTGTGCAGCAGCCAGGCGGGGCAGGAGGCTCTGGGGCTCATCCTGCTGCGCCCAGTTTCCTCTCTACACCACATTTTCAGATCCTTCTCTCTCTCTCTCTCTCTCTCTCTCTCTGGTTTTTCGTGCCTCAGTGGGTAGGCTGGTGGGTTTCCAGGATTCCTGAGAAAGGTGTCAGCCTCCATCTGTTCAGCTGTTTTTCAGCGCAGGAGCAGGAGAAGCAAGCTTGACATGGGTGCGAGATGGTGGTGGCACTCGGGCTCAGAGAGGGATGCTCACGTCCTCGGCAACACCTGCCCTGGCAGCCAGAAATACCAAGGCGGCCCAGCGGCTCCATGGGAGAGGGGGACTTGCAACTGCCTCCGGACCCCTGGGAACAGCCTCGTCTCCACTGCGATGGGTTACGGAAGCGTCATCTGCTTCCCCTGTCCCGTGCCTCCCTCTCCTCTCTGCACAGCTCCGCAGCCCAGAAGGACGGTGTGGACGTGGTGGGGCTGCTGTACCTGTGGCTGCACATTCCCAGCAGTGCACCTGCGGACTGGTCATCTCTCCAGCAGTGCACCTGTGGTCTGTCCTCCCTGGCACTGCGCCTGTGGACTCACCTCCCCGGCAACAAGTCGCTGCAGTGAGCAGGGACAGGGAGGGCAGGAAGCTGTGCACAGACATCGGATACGTCCTGCCCCCACCAGGACACAGGGACCACGCGTCCTCCACAGGGCAGTGCCACCCCCGACTCCTGCCAGCGATGATGTTCGGGGCCCTCCGTAAGGACGCAGTACACACACATACACATTAACCTTCAGCATGAAAATCTCACGGGCTGTGGCAATTTGGCAAACCTGTTTAAACATCCCCTGGTGGTGGCAAAGATTAAAATAAAATTCAGCAACACTGCCCCAGGCCCTGCTTTCGCGGATGACTTGCAGTCATCAGTCTGCATCCCTGGCCTCCTGTCCCCTCCCTCCCCAGAACCTGTCCCTCTATAACTGACTGGGGTTGGTGTATAAATCCCACCTACCGCCCCCCGCCACCACCATGTCCCGGCCTCTGGGCTGCCCTGGGCAAATCTGAATCGCGTTTCCCAGGGTTTGTCCCCAGGACTAAGCTGCAGGAGCCCTCACTGCTGCTGCCTAGGGATGTGCCTTTGATGCCTCTGTCCCTGTCTCACTTCCTTCTCTCTGGCTGATTTCCCTCCACCTTCCAAACGCACCCCAGTTCCCTGTCCCAGGGTCTGCTTCTGTGGGAGCCCAGACTAAAGCTATCCAGATGTGAGTGCTTCAAATGAGTTGTGCCTTGATTAGTTCAATGAGTAAAAGGGCGGGGTGGCGTTCAGTGATTGAGATGCCAGTGATCCATATTCAGGTGCCTGGGTTTGAGTCCTGGCTCTGTTCCCCATTCCCCCCTCCTTCTAACGCAGACCCTGGGAGAAAGCAGATGATGGTCCAAGAAGCTGGGTCTCTGCCACTCCCGTGGGAGACCTGGGTGGAGTTCTCAGCTCCTGGCTTTGGCCTGGCCCAGCACTGGCCTTTGTGGGCATTTGGGGTGTGAACCAGCAGATGCAAGATCTCTGTCTGTCCTTCAAATAAATTAAAGCAATTTTAAATCAATAAGCAACACGAAAGGGAGCCCATACATCAGGGAGTGTGTCACGTCCCATTCCATGGCCCTGAGGTCCACTAAAACTTCTTTTTCTAAGCCTGGACAATGGAGTTAGCCCGCCTGGCTTTTACCCTCACTAGCTGGGTGACCCCAGGGGAGCTGCTTGTCCTTGCTGGGGCTCATCTGTACAACGGGGCTGATAACAGCCTACGATCGTCCTACGCATAAAGGGATTGGCCCCAGATGCTCCGAGGCAGGGCGTTTGCTGTCGCCGCTGAGCACAGGGCTGTGCATGGGCCCCCTTCTCACCGAGGTGGGCCAAGGGGAAGCAGCAGGGACTCTCGGGGCCAGACATCAACTTTTGGATGGCTGTGAACGGAGACGCAGGCTGTCTGGGCAAGCGCGCTCTCTCAGTGTCACGGGAACCAGTGTCTGCCCAGAGCAGGCTCACCCTCTGCCCGTCAAGATTCAGAGCCTGATCCCCAGTGTAATCTGCGGCCAGCACTTGCTTGTCAGCCAGCCTGGTGGAGGACCATGTGCAGGGAGGCACCAGCCTCACAGGATGAGCCCGCTGGGCACTAAGCCCCTCCGGCCCGAGAAAGACGCTCCAGTGGGATCTGAGCCCTGTTTGTGGCCAAACTGCTGGTGCTGGCCTCTGCATCAAGCCCGGAGAGTCACAGAACCTGGCTGCTTGATTATCATTTTTTTAAAAACTGAAAAGCGGGCCGGCGCCGCGGCTCACTAGGCTAATCCTCCGCCTAGCGGCGCCGGCACACCGGGTTCTAGTCCCGGTTGGGGCGCCGGATTCTGTCCCGGTTGCCCCTCTTCCAGGCCAGCTCTCTGCTGTGGCCAGGGAGTGCAGTGGAGGATGGCCCAGGTGCTTGGGCCCTGCACCCCATGGGAGACCAGGAAAAGCACCTGGCTCCTGGCTCCTGCCATCGGATCAGCGCGGTGCGCCGGCCGCAGCATGCCGGCCGCGGCGGCCATTGGAGGGTGAACCAACGGCAAAGGAAGACCTTTCTCTCTGTCTCTCTCTCTCACTGTCCACTCTGCCTGTCAAAAAAATAAAAATAAAAAAAAATAAATAAAAAAAGATAGAAAAAAACTGAAAAGCAGAGTGACTGAGGGAGGGAGGGGGGAGGGAGAGAGACAGACAGACAGAAAGAGAAAGAGAGAGAGATTTTCTATCTGCTGGTTCACTCCCAAAATGGTTGTGACAAGTCAGGGCTAATCCAGGCAAAAACCAGAATCCCAGAACTCCATCCGGGTCTCCAGCACGGATGGCAGGGGCTCGGGCACGTGGGCCGTCTTCTGTGGCTTTCTCAGGCACATTAGCAGGGAGCTGGATTGGAAGTGGAGCAGCCAGGACTTGAACCAGTGCCCATATAGGATGCTGACGCCACAGGCTGTGGCTTAACCTGCTACACCACAATGCCAGCCCCACCCAGCTGATTTCAATACCCAGTCATTCAAGGCTTTTGGACGTTGTTACTATAGAGAAACATGAATGTTTGAGGAGATGCACATGTTTTTGCTGATTGGACATTATGCAGTATATACTCATATAGAAACATCACATGATACCCTATAAAAAAGTACTATTTGTTATATGTCAGTTAAAACCAATCTAAAGTTTCTTTTTACAAACACCTCCCTTGGTTGTTAAGAGGCCACGAGAACTCTTCCCTCTCATGGTTGAACTTCCGGAGGGCTGTTAGCTCCACTGTAGTTTTGATTTTGCCAGGATTTACTTATGAGTCAGAGATCCCATGAGTGGGTACAATGTTTAATACCGCTATAAAAACCTACCTGGTAATTTCTCTTTGTGCCCAAGCATTTCCACTTGGATTTACACTCTGCAAAGCCTGCTTATTAAAGAAGGAATCAGCGCACATAACCCTCTCCTCTCCCTGTTCACACCAGAACCCACCTCCTAACAAGAACGCAGCCCCCACTGTGCGTCCTCACACGTCACTCTCTCCCCCCACTCCAGCTCACCGCCACCTTCTCTGAACAAAGCAAGGGTGGGTGAGCTTTTCCTGTAAAAGCCAAAGGAGTCAATAGTTCAGGCCTTGCAGAACATGTGGTCTCTGTCGAAACTCAGCTCTACTGTAGCACGAAAGTGGCCACAAACAGCATGGGAGCCAATGCACGTGGCTCCTTTCCAATAAAACTTTATTTAGACAAACGAGCAGTAGGCCAGATGTGGCCTTAAGCTGTGCTTTGTCGATCCCTCATATAGAGTGACACGAAACAAAGTGGCTCACCTCCAGCTCTCCCCAAGAAGGTCTCAGCATTATTCCTAACGATTTGTTATGCAACACCGTGTGCGCAGGAATTTCTATATTTGTTTCCAGAGCTGCCTTGAGACACAGCCAGCATCACCCTGCAGCATTCTCTCCCATGCACCATACTTCGTCCATCAAAAGCAATAATTTGGGCCCTCGTATTCATGCCTTCATTTCACAAAAACCACACCCTGGCCACCAATGCTGCTCCCGTTGGCACATTCATAAGGGCTGCTTATTTTCCTTTTCTTCTCATTGCACACAGTATCATTTTGTTCACCACATCAGGCACAGAAACAAGCTTGCTCTCTCCCATGGACACACAATCAAAGGAAGAAGGGAATGCTGACTGTGCTAAGCTCAGCCCGGAGACCTCCGTACGGAAACTTAGAGCAGAAACACAATTCCTCGGCTGCCTCCTTCCAAGGATGGAACATCTTGGGATGTCCCCTGAATTCAGCTGTGCACAGACTGCTTGTCACTGTGGTGACACAGATGAACCTTCATTAACACGGCCACTCTGATCCTGGTGCAGTGTTTAGTTACACTGGAGCACTGCTGGGGAGTGGATTCCCGGAGAAGAGCTGGTGGGAGGTGGCCCTGGCTGCTTCCTTCTGGTAGCTCCCCCACATCTGCTCAGCTCCCTGGGCTGGTGTGAGCTCAGGGTGTGCACCTGCTAAAGGTGGATGCCCGCTCTCACAGGCAGGCTGGCCACAGTTTTATTTACGGACACTCCTTGTTCCTCTGCTCTCCCAGTGGATATAAAAAGCATAAGTCAGGCCCCCGTGGGGCCATGTGGTGGCTGCTTCCCTATTGGTTACACTGGTTTTTGGATTTGCAATTAAATGGGAAGCAGTCTTCAAAGACAAGATATGGTTCTAAGTGCCTCTGGGATGTGAGAAAGTGCACAATCATCACACTGCGGGGGAAAAAAATAAATAAAAAACAGGGAGGGGCTGTGGCCATGTTTCCTTGTAGGGAGCAGAGTGCTGAGTCCCCAGTGAGCCCTGGTTCAAGTCCTGGCTGCTCCACTTCCCAGCCAGTTCCCTGCTAATGCGCCTGGGAAGGCTTTGGAGGATGGCCCATAAGTTGGTCCCCTGCACCCATGTGGGAGACCCAGATTTCCAGGCCCTGGCTTTGGCTTGGCCCAGTTTCAGCTATTGTGGCTGTGTAGGGGGTGAACCAGGGGATGGAAGATCTCTCTCTCTCTCTCTCTCTCTCTCTAACTACCTTTCAAGTGAAACTGGGAAAAAAAAAAAAACCACTAAAAGCAACATCTGCAAGAGGAGGAGGAAGATTTGCCGTATCCAAGTGGCCGGAGCTGGGAGCCTGGTGGGAAGTCAGCGTTGATGGAGAGACAGGGAGGACGTGCGGTGGGAAAGCAGAGAGCGCACCAGAGAGGAGACCCCGATGTGCCTCAGACACAGACTGGGCTGATAAACAACTCAGCACGAAACGTTTAAAACCGGGGCCGGAGTGCCCCGCTATGCCCCAGAAGTTTGCTTTCTGATAACAAATGTGCAGGTCCAGCCCCAGGCTTCTGTCCACCAGGGATGCCCCCCATGGCTCGGAGGCTGAGCATGAGCCCCAAAGACTTATCCACTGAGACACAACGACTCCCTGCCCTGGCCCGAGGCCACACAGCAGCCTGGGAGCCTGCAGCCTCAGACTGAGCACCCCAAGGGCTGGGTTTAGCAGGAAGTACTTGTATCTGGTGCAAAGCTTCCAGCCCGCTAAGCTCTTGGTCCACAAGGAGAGACCAGATACACGAGGGCAGGAGGCCGTCCCTGTGCTAATCGGAGTCTCCTGGCTCCCTCATTAACTCCGCTGTGCGCCACACGTGCTCATAGCCTCTGAATGCTCGTGGTCCTAGGAGGTCAGGATGAAGACATCACAGTACAGAGAGGCTCGGTTACTTGGATGAGCTACACACCTCACGGAGTGGCAGGGCCAGTGTGTTCCGCAGTGGCCTTGAGGACTGCTTCCGTGTGGATCAGTGCCGATAAACAGGCCTGCGAATGTTGATGCCTCAGTGCAATGGGTCGTTCCTGGTGGCTGTGCAATAGCCTGTGACCACAGTCTCTTCAGTAGCCGCCTTCCCTCCATGTGGGTCCTGCCTGCCCACTGCAAGCCCTAGTGTGGATTTGTAAAAGAAATGAGTTCAGAGGGCCAGTGTTGTGGCACAGCGGGTTAAGCCGCTGCCTGGAATGCCGACATCCCATGTGGGCACTGGTTTGAGTCCTGGCTGCCTCACTTCCGAACCAGATCCCTGCTAATGGCCTGGGAAAGCAGCAGAAGATGACCCAAGTGCTTGGGCCCCAGTGGAGTTCTAGCTCCTGGCTCTGGCCTGGCCCAGCCCCAGCTGTTGTGGCCATTTGTTGGATTGAGCCAGAGGATGGAAGATTGATTAACTTTTCTCTCTCCATCTGTAACTCTGCCTTTTAAATAACTAAATGTTTTACTATTTTATTTATTTATTTATTTGAGAGGTAGAGTTATAGACAGTGAGAGGGAGAGACAGAGAGAAAGGTCTTCCTTCCACTGGTTCATTCCCCAATTGGCCACAATGGCCTGAGCTGTGCCAATCTGAGGCCAGGAGCCAGGTTCTTCTTCCCAGTCTCCCACGCAGGTACAAGGGCCATCTTCTACTGCTTTCCCGGGCTGTATCAGAGAGCTGGACTGGAAGAGGAGCAGCCTGGACTAGAACCAACGCCCATATGGGATGCTGGCACCGCAGGTGGAGGATTAACCTACTGGGCCACAACGCCGCCCCATCTTTTTTAAAAAGAGAGGAAGAAAGGGTTGAGGGCTGGGGACACAGGTTCCTCCATGTGGTTCTGCCATTCCCCAGAGCCTGGGAATCCAGGTGAAGGGGGAGAGCAGAGAGGAGGAGGCGTGGACCACACTGGGAGCGGCACACACCAACTCCGTGCAGATCGGATTGTCCAGAAATGGGCTTACGCCCCCAGGTGGCTGGGGACCGGGTCTAGCTGTGTGCCGGAGAAGGAAGACGGCTCCACCAGGATCCTGGCAGCCCCGTGGTATGTCACCCCCGGGGCTTGTCCTTAGTCATGAGTGACAGCCGGCAGAGCTGCGGCCTCGCTGGCAACCTGAGGAAGCCCGGAAGCAAACCCAGGGTGGAAGTCACCCCTGCTGGGTAACTCGCCTTCGCTTCGGTCTGGATGTCTGCATCCACCAGACAGAGGAGGGAGCAAAAGAAAACAGAACAGAGACGGGGCTTTGGTTTCCTCCACTCTAGAACAAAGACAGCATGGATGCTTCCTTCAAGGGTGGGCGCTGTGGTGCAGGGCTCAAGTCCCGCCATCCCACATCCGAGTGCCTGGTCCAAGCCCTGGAAACCCCGATTCTGACCCACTTCCTGCTAATGCACACCCTAGGAGGCAGCAGTGATGGCTCAGGTGCTGGGGTTCCTGCCACGCACGTGGGAGACCCAGGTGGAGTCCTGAGCTCCTGGCTTCAGCCTGGCCCAGCCCTGATTGTTACAGGCATTTGGAGAGTAAACCAGAAGATGAAGATCTCTCTCTCTCTCTCTCCATTCTGCCTTTCAAATAATTCTATTATTCTTTAAAATTTTTTAAAAAGAGTACTTGCTTCATAGGATGCTTGGCTCACATTAAATGCACGATAACGGAGCTCTGGGAAGAGGATGGGGAGGTGGGGAGGAGGAAAGGGGAGGGGTAAAGGATGGTGGTGCTGCAACAGAAATTTCCCTGCAGCTCTGCTTATCTCCCATTGGCCAGAGCTTGTCACCTGGTCACATATAGCTGCAAGGGAGGCTGAGCAATGTAGCTTTTATTTCAGGAACTCACATACCCCAGCAGAAGTCAGATGCTTCATTACTGCAAAGGCAAAGGAGAGTGGACACAGAGGGACAACTCATGGTTTCAGCCACATCCGCCCACAGCCTGGACCAAGCTCGACTTTCTTGGCTGCTAAGTTCCTAAGAAAGTGGACAAAAGACAAAACTAGGCTCCGAGACAAAGCCCTCAGCCAGGACCATGGCGTGATGTGCAGTCCATTATCTGAGTCTTGATGGGCTCCCTCACCGCTGTCCCTGGGGGGTACTTGGGCACCCACTCATGCCTCTCCCACCCTCTCCCTCCCCCTCCTGCTCCGAGTCTCCCTCCTGGAAATCCTCCAGGTACTGTGGCCAACCCACCTGGTGCCCATCTCAGTTTTCAAGGACTGCACACTCGGAATCCTCCTCTCGCAGTCCTGAATGCACCCAGGGGTGTGTGCTTCAGACGAAGCTGGGATCTTGCCTTCCCTTAGGCTTCATTTATGCAACTCAGCGCAGTAGAGAAGCCTCCTTGGGATGTTCTGATTGACACTGACAGTCACACTGAATAATTAGGCCATTCTTTCTGGCTGGGGTGGGGTAGGGGGCAGTGTTTCTGCAGAAACGAAGCCAGGTCTGGGTCCTCAGTTCTCGCCTTCAGTACGTGTGGATGTTTCTTGTTGTGGCTGCGCCACCCTGTTAACCTTGAACTTCCCAAAGTATTGAGGTTTTTGCACAAGGAGTCTCAATTGTTATTCACAAAGTACTTTGCAGGCACTGAAATTAGTGAGGCTCATGAAGGAGAAACCTAGGAAACAAGTGAAAGGAAAAGGCAGGGGACTAGTTGGACGGGAATGCTCCCAGGCTGCTGAGAAGAGGTGCAGCCGCCACGTGCCCCGGGCTGCCCAGGGCAGCCTCATTTCAAAGATTCCCTTCCCTCAACACCCCGAGAATTCTCATGCCCACAAGGCTGTCAGAAAGCCTGGTCCCTTGCAGACGCAGGGGCTGCAAAAGTCCCTGCCTACCAGCAACAGGATGGGCCCCAGGGGGAGCCTGGGTAGACGGAGGAGGGGCCACAGCCACAAGGAGCAGCCAGATCCCCAGCCCCCAGCCTTTGCAGAGCTGGCCCTGGGCAGGAAGTCTCCGCCCCAGCTGTGAAGCCAGTGCCCTGTGGTTGGAGGGAGCAGCACAGCAGCCGTGAACTGGAAGAGGGGTCCCTACTGAGCAACTCCAAGTGGCATAGAGGACATCCTGTCGCAGGTCCCTAACTTCCCCTACTCCAGACACTGCCCAGTGGACGTGCCAGGAGCACCCCAGGGTGCTGGTGCGCCCGTTCAGCATCAGCCTCTGAGAGCGGAGGACAGAGGCAGCCGTGGGGTTTCCCAGGAGATGTCACCTGGCCACAGGACCATGGCGGCCCGTGGGCTCTCCTCCTGGCAGCCCCTGCTTGGAGGAGCTGAGAGGTCTCCTCCCTGTGCTGTGCCCGCTCCTCCCTGGTGTACCGCAGCCGGGCTCCCCCCGTCCCTGTGAGCTGTGCATGTCCAGGGCTCCCCAATGTCTGGGAGCCACTCTTGGTGTCCAGGCTGCTTCTGCAGGAGGCCGAGAGCGGGCGTGCACCCCGCAGCATGGGCACGCGGGCAGAGCAGGGCCCAGCCTCGCGGCAGAAAGGGCAGGGCACACGGGCCGTGCAGCATCGAATTCTGTGTGTTTTTTGGTTTCGAATTTTCAGATGAATAATTCAGTGGCTATGCCAAGGTTGAAATATTTTTTTGTTTTCAGTAAGATGTGAGAAAAGGAAATGAATTTTAATGAAATGTTATGGTTTACTTTATCAGAGGCTTCCAGTGTAGTGGGATTCCCACGCCCTACACAGATGTCAGCTGTTTTATCCTCCTGCCTGCAGGAGGCACCGCGAGCTGTGTGGCCATCGCGTTCAGCCCCGGCGGCTCCCCTCTTCCTGGACACAGCTACCTGTGAGCACAAAGCTGGAAGACCTTGGAAGCCACATGAACGTCCTAGGCACCCAGGAAACCGGCGCACAAGCCATGATGCTCCCATCTTCACTGATGCAGAGGTGAGAGGCAGGCACCCGGGCCACACCCTGGGGCCTGTGTGTCCCTGCCCCACCAGGCAGCTCGGAGCTCGGAGCTTGGCAGATGGCCCACGCTCTCTAAGCCGACCACTCCCGGGAGGAACTTAAGCATCAAACAATTCTGAAAATGGGATTTAGAGGGAGGCTGGGAAATGTGGCCAGATCTCCAAGAAGAAGGCAGAGCTGTCAGGTAGAGGTGACGTCACAGACACCTGAGAATCTGCGGGCTTGGACACGTTTTGGAGTAGAAGTTTCTGAACTAAGTCTACAACGAACAGACCACATGGATTCTCTCTAATGGGATTCCTCCCCATTCAAGAAGACACCTGCCCTGAACGAGAGCTGTGGCTGATTCCCTGAGCCCTTTCCAAATTTTACGGGACGGTGAGGCAAAGATACCCAGACCCTGCCTGCCTGGCTTATGCTAATCCACTCATTGTGGCAATGGCGCTGAACAGCAAACAGAAACATGTCTGCAACCAAGTGCTCCTCGCCGCATTCTGGGCTGCCACGTCCCCTGCATCACCGCCTAGGGATGCAAGCGAGTTTCTAGAAAGAGAAAAAGCAGAGACGCTGCTGCAGGACCTCAGCTACTGAAGACTTAGGTGGCCACAGGGAGCGCCCAAAAACTCTTCCCACACACCTTGCCATTGGGGGTGTTCAAATTGCAGTGCCTCATCATGGCTCTGCAAGGAAAAGGGAGAAGGTAGGACAGGGTCCTGGTCTTCCTGGTGGGCACTGGGATTCCCACGCCCAGCTCCCCCAGGAGCCTCTTGGCTCCATTGCTCCCATTCTTGGGGGGCAGGTTGGGGTGGGGGTGGGGGTGGGCTAGCAGGCAGCAAGCATAGGAAGAGGGTGACTTCAGATGGAAGCCAATTGTCTTTCCCTGGGGCTGGCTCCCTCATCAAAGAAAGGTCAAACTTCCTGGCGGATCGCTATGGGGTTATGCACCTTCCCTAAAGTGGCCCGCCGGGGGACAGAGGCTACCTGGCAGCTTGCAATGCCCTCTCTGCCCAGGGCCTCAATGGCGGTGTGTTCAGTGGGTTAGTCCTTCAACGCCCCCCTCCACACACACACACACACACACACACACACTCGCTATGTGCTGTCCTCGGTTTAATCAGCCTGCACCACTTGGTGATGACAGAGGGGACCCCAGGAGCCCAGCAGGAAACAATGTCTACCCCTACAGATTTTGTAGATGTCCTCAGATATAATGATGTGGGGGGAAGGGAGGCCCCGCAGACGTCTGGAAAACAGGATCAGGAGAGCAAACCAAGAGCCCCACTGTGTAGCTAGGGAAGCCAAGGGGTGAAGGAGTCAGCAAACTTCTGGAGGAAAGGCGGGGGTCTGGCCCAGTGGCTGAAACCCCTGATCCCACATCAGAGCCCCTGAGTTTGATTTCTGCTTCCAGCTCCTGACTCCAGCTTCCTGCTAAAGTAGACCCTGCGAAGCAGCACGGGTGGGTTCCTGCCACTCACGAGGGAGACCCAGCTCCCAGCTTCAGCCCTGGCCCAGTCCCAGCTGTTGTGGGCATTTGGGAAGCCACTCAGTGGATGGGGTCTCTCTCTCTCTCAAATCAATACTGCACAAATGAATTATTTAAAAAAAATAGGAATTTAACATAATCCTAATAAGTCACCTACCTGCTTTCCAGGCAATAGACAAGCTAAGTGTGACATTTACTGGGGAGAACAACAATGAGCAGGGAGGAGCCTCCAGGAGGAACGCGTTACAAAGCCGTACTAACTGAAGTAGTGAGCAGACGGCCACAGGCATGGAGCCTGGGAACAGACCCGGGGGCCTAGAGCCGGCGTCTTCTTGCAGTGGAGATGCACGTCCATACTGCTAATATATGGTGCTGGACACATGGGCAGCCATCCCCAAAAGACAGAGCTGGGGGGCCGGTGCCATGGCTCACTAGGTTAATTCTCCGCCTGCGGTGCTGGCGCTGTCAAATAACTAAATTAAAAAAAAAAAAAAAAAAAAGACAGAGCTGGTTCCACACATCACGTTGTACACGAGGACATGCTCCAAAGCAATGAATCTTAAATGTGAAAAATGAAATTATAATAGCACAAGAAAACAAGGATACATGTCTATGGAACCTTGAAGTAGAGAAGGCCTTCCTATAATTTTAATATCTGGAAGCCATTACAATTTTCTTTTACTGTGTAAAAACCAAAAGGCTTCTAGAGGGGAAAAACTACCATAGCAAAGTCAATAAATAAATGAGAAAAAAAAACTTTGCAATTCATATCTCCTTCCTATATAAAGAGCTCCTACAACCTGAAAATATGGAAAACCAATAATCCAGTAAAACGTAGGCGAAGGACTGGAATAGAGCATTCACAAAAAGCACAAATGGTTCATGAATTTGTGCAAGATTTTTTGTGATGGACAAGCAAATGAAAGCTCCATCAAGATCTACTTTCCATCGTGTTTGGAAAAATCTAAAAGTGTAAGAAGATGCTCTCCTAGTGAGTTTGTGGGCA
Organism: Oryctolagus cuniculus; assembly: GCF_051225735.1. Lineage (NCBI taxonomy): Eukaryota > Metazoa > Chordata > Mammalia > Lagomorpha > Leporidae > Oryctolagus > Oryctolagus cuniculus. The sequence goes on along the minus strand of NC_142878.1, from coordinate 8,800,916 downwards.
AATACAGCTGGTAGAAATGCAGACTCACGGCTGGCACTGCGGCTCACTAGGCTAATCCTCCGCCTGTGGTGCCGGCACACCGGGTTCTAGTCCCGGTTGGGGCATCGGATTCTGTCCCGGCTGCTCCTCTTCCAGTCCAGCTCTCTGCTGTGGCCCGGGAGTGCAGTGGAGGATGGCCCAGGTGCTTGGGCCCTGCACCCGCATGGGAGACCAGGAGAAGCACCTGGCTCCTGGCTTTGGATCAGCATAGTGCCGGCCATAGCAGCCATTGGGGGAGTGAACCAACGGAAGAAAGACCTTTCTCTCTGTCTCTCTCTCTCTCTCACTGTCCACTCTGCCTGTCCAAAAAAAAAAAAAAAAATGCAGACTTGCTTGGCTGTTGTGGAGGGCAATCTACTCAATGATATCAAAAAAGCTATGCCACTTGCCCAGGGATCTCAACTCTGGAAATTTAGCCACAGTTATACACAGGCAAAAAGCCACATGAGCAAGACTCATTATTGTAAGGGGGGAAATTTTTGAAACACAGCAAGTGTCATCTATAGGAGAGAAGCTGAATGAACCATGAAACCCTTGCAACTGCTTTCAGAAAAAAAAAAAAAAAGAGGGTCTCTAAATCCTGATATGAAAAATTTTCTATATTATCAGTGGGGAAAACGAAGTTTAGAACAGTTTGCTCTTTTCTGAACGCCAAGGGGAAGACAGCCCTTCGTAACCACGTGAACATGAACATGGTTGTGCACACGGGTGAGAGTGGTCGCTGTGGTTGGATGCGGCTCGTGTCCCAGAGCTTCATGGTCCGGAAGCTTGGTCCCCAGTGTGGTGGTGCCGAATGGTGGTGGACCTCTAAGAGGTGAGGCCTCATGGCGGGGGGTGGGGTCGTCAGAGGCCCGTGCCCTGGAAGGCATCCATGTATTTTCCCAGGGCCAGGCAAGTTCTCAAAGAAAGGGTTGCTATAAGGAGAGGCCACCTCCCATGCACCCACGCGTGACCCCTTCTGCACCCAGCTGCCCTCTGCTTCTCCCCGTGATGTAGCCAGGGGCCCTCCCCAGAGAGCAGGTGCCACACTAACAAACCTCTTTTCTTTATCTCTGTCCCAGCAACACAAATGGACTAACAGGCTGTTCTCTGGGGACGTGGGGTGGCCCAGAATAGCCAAGGACGGGGCAAGCGCTGAGACTTCTGTTCTCGGCCTGGCGCCCTAACAGGTGCCCGTCGGGGAGTAGGGACGGGCTTCCAAAACCTTCCCAAGGGGAACCAACTGGATGTATTGAATGAGAAGATGTCGATGGGAAGAAATTCACATGAAAAAGAACTTGCTCTGACCCCTCCGGCCATCTTAAACCCTACGTCTGAGTTCCCAGCTCCGCTCTTGCCAACCTTCAACCAGAAATCCCAAGGAGGCTGGCATTGGTGTTCCCGGAGAAGTAAGTATCGACCAAGATCCCAGCGCAGCTCAACTACCTGCTTGGTTTAAAATGCTAAACCGGATTTCGGCGACAATCAGGTGATCCTGTGACTGCGTGTGGCACTGGGGCGTGCTGCTGTGAATATCTACAATTGAGGCATTCCCCATCACGGCCTCCGTGTCTTCTGAGCTCGCACCCTGCGACGGGACGTGCCAGACCACGGAGGCACGGGCTGCTGGAACAAGCCATCTCCCGGAGGGGCTCTGTGACTCCCACAGCCGTGCTGGCTCCAGCACCCACTCTCACTCACGCGCTGGCCACGCAGGGACCGGGCTGACTCCTAGCCTGCACCCGTCTCCCCTGGCTGCTGTCCGCACCGCTGTTTGCAAAGGGCAAGCTTCCCTCGCTGTTTGACAAGCATGACCTCTGCCGACGCCTGGGGTCCCTGCCCTAGAGCCTGCCTGTGTGCACACAGCGCCCCAGTGGTGCTGGAGCTGGGGCCCTGGGGCTGCGGAGGGGCTGCTCCCAGGCCTTGGGATAAAGAGGCGAGGCGTGTGTGGGGCAGGGGCGGGGCGGGGGGGAGGGCATCGTGTGCAGAGAATGTAAACGCAAGAATCAAAGCAATTACACAGGCTAAACCTCGACCCTCTGCTTCCAATGCCCTGCGCTGGCGTTCGAAACAATGCCGATGACAGCATAAGCTCCCTCTGCCAGAGTCTGGTGCTGTGAGTTCTAAACAGCTGCGGTCTGAGTGATCCGGGTTGGGGTGGATTCCCACTCTGAGGGTCCATCCACCTGCAGATCGAAATACTTAGGACAAAAAATTGGTTTGTGCTGAATGTGTAGAGATTTTTTTTTTTAAGATTCATTGTATTTATTTGAAAGGTAGAGTGAGAGAGAGGCAGAGGCAGAAAGAGCGAGAGAGAGAGGTCTTCCACCCGCTGGTTCACTCCCCAGATGGCCGCAATAGCCAGGCCTGGGCGCAGGCAAAACCAGGAGCCTGGACTCCATCCAGGTCTCCCACATGAGTGGCGGGGTATAAGGTCTTGGGTCATTTCCTGCTGCTTTCTCAGGTGTATTAGCAGGCAGCTGGATGGGAAGTGGAGCATCCAGGACTTGAACCAGTGCCCCCATATGCTGGCAGTGCAAGCAGAGGCTTAGCCTGCTGCACCACAGGACTGCTCCCAGATTTTTCCTTCTTATATCCTAAAGAATCCAGCAAAACAATGACTGAGTAGCATGTACATTGGATTAGGTATGAGGAGTCATCAAGAGACAATGAAAAGCACACAGGGCTTGTGCTTAGCTTAACGCAAACTCGGCCATCTGCATGAGGGACTTGAGCATCCTCAGGTGTGGGAATCCAGGGGCTCTCCTGGATACTCAGCGACCACTGTGCCTGGAACACTTTACTGAATTACACATTGAAAAGTATTCTTTTCCATTTGCACTTTGTTTTAAACTAAAGGCTAAATCGTGAAAAGCAATTATTACAACACAAACAGGTGCCTTGTTCGTGCCCTTTGAACGCATTTTGGTTTTGTTAAAACTCACTTATTAGCCACTAAGAATTTATTCACCGAGAATACTATTTTAATGTGACTTGCACACTTAAGGGTTTTTTTTCTATGAAATGTAGCAAAACAGGGGAAAAGAGAGACAAATAGAGATCTTCCACCTGTGGTTCACTCTCCAAATGCTACAAGAGGGAAGGCCAGCCCAAGCCACAGCTGGGAGCTGGCAGCCTCCATCCAGGTCTCCTGTGTGGGTGGCAGGGCTCCAACCACCTGAGCGACACCACTGCCTCTCGGGGGCTGCATTGGCAGCAATCAGGAATGGAACCGAGAAAATGAACCCAGGCTCTCGGACATGGAATGTGGGGGTCACAGTTGGTGTCTTAACCAAATGCCTTCCCAACATGAAATTCTATTACCTGAGATTGTAACAGAAGATCCATACGTAGTCCTTGGTCGATATAAAGACAACATCAAACTTGGTTCTAGGGTTTTTTATTTTGTCATAATATCTAATATCTTACTATATCAATATCTAATATTATTTTTGTTCTTTTATTGGAAAAGTACATTTGCAAATTCAGTACTAAGAAATTTTCAGTGCTTGCATTTCTGTGTTGTTCATTTTATAATTGTTGTTGAAAATGATTTAGTCATAGAGAAGAGAATTATGTTCCCACACTTCTCTATTTGATTAAATTCAACAGTAAATTCATGAAGACTATATTAATGTGGTACATATGCTCTTGAATATTTCTAAATATAGTGAGTATAGATTGACTTTGTAATAAGGATCTATATTTCTGAAGAATATTCATATTCATACAAGATGAAATTCTTGAGTGCAAGGTTTTGGTTTGGTAAGTTGCGAAGTCTGGCGAATTTGGTGACTTAACATTTGGTGAGCTGTTTTCATCCTTACGAGATGGACAGCTTCGGCTCCATTTATCTCAATGGGGAAACTGATGTACAAAGGATTAAGCTCATTTGTCTGTGGTGGGAAAACCAGTGCGATGGGCCAGCTCTCCGCCGGATCCCCTGACTCCAGCAGCCACAGTGCTGGGGCTTCCTCACACACCTCCCACTCATGCCCACCATGTCCATGACAGGCGGCCCGGTGGTAACTTCACGCCCTGTGCTGCCCGAGTGAAGATGAGTGGTCCAACGGGGCTACACACTGGAAGCCCAACTTGGACATCAGCCCAGTCACCAAGAATCAGAGAGCTCCAGGAAGCACCCTATTGAGTGCGGGATGGTTCCCTGGGACCATCTCCCGGGCCGGATCCTCGGCCTTGCCAAGTCCATTACTGCCTCAAGGCCTTGGCACCCACTACTCCTATTCCATCTGTCTCCTCTAGCTCTCCAAGTGACCCCTCCTCATGTGATCTTTGGAGCAGTTCTCCCTGAGATCCGCGTCCACAGCTACCTGTCCCAGCCACCAACCGGCCCTCCGCCAATATCGACCATCGCCCGTCCTCGCGTCCACAGCTACCTGTCCCAGCCACCAACCGGCCCTCCACCAATATCGACCATCGCCCGTCCCATCTGTGTCACAGCAAGTGCGCGGCTTTGGCTCTGCGCTCATCCGCTCATCCACGTGTTCGCCCTCTATCTTCTATGTCCGATCAGTGTCTGGCACACAACACTGTACAGGGAACATGAAGACAGGAGGACCCAGGACGGAGGCCCCTGGGTCAGCCCTGACAAGCTAAGTAAATACACGTGGCGCGGGGCTTGTGAAGGAAGGGCGCTTCCGTGACTGTCAGGATCGTAAAAGACTGAGCGAGAGCACCACACAGGGGCCACCACACCTCACACAGAGCACTGCCTCCCGGACATCGGCCCAGCGACTGCTTGTCCAGGCTGGGAGTGACGTCACCTGGCTAGTAGCCATCGTGCTCAAGGGTGATGGCTTCACAATACCTGCTACAAGCCTCATTTTCGCCTTTAAAATATTTCCATTGTTCCAACCTCTTCGAATATTCCCATCGCCAGGCTCAGGTGTTTCCAGATGAGTCTCCTCCCCTTCCTCCTCCTCCTCCTCCTCCCCTTCCTCCTCCTCCTCCTCCTCCCCTTCCTCCTCCTCCTCCTCCTCCTCTTTCTCCATCTTTCTTTAAGATTTGGTGAAAGCAGTCATTCTAGCTAAGTTCTGAATTTTTAAAAAGAAATGTATTTATTTGAGGGAGAGAGAGAGCGAGCACTCCCACCAGCTGGTTCACTCCCCAAATACTAAAGCCACTGGACCAGGAACTCAATCCAGCTCTCCCACGTGGTGGCACAAACCCAACCACTGCTGCAGTGTGGAGCTGGAACTGCGACTTGAACTCAGTACTGAGGTGGGACGAGAGTGTTAGCACACACCCTACCCACTAGGCTGAATGGCCCCCTTCCTCGCCATCTTCGGATCAGAGTCTCTATTGGATTGCTGTTTTCTACGTGGGTTGACAATAGGTTCCTAGTAAGCATTATGGCAAGTTATTGAAAGAACGAAGTTAGGGCAGGATTCATATTTCAGCACTAAGATTCTGAGCCCTGTCCAGGCTCAGCGGGGCAGAGCAGTGAGACAGGCCAGGCTGCCGGGAGGGGCTGCGTCCTCACGCATGGGCCCAGAACCCAGCCTCAGCACCCAGCAACGCCCGGCGGGCTCGCTCACTGCTGGGACTCCTCGAGCCTCGCTCTGGGCCCTCAGGGGTGTGTGGTGGAGAACAGCTCTGCGCAGCAGCAGCAGGAGCTGTTGGGGCTCCGCTGGGGGTCAGGAGGGCGGAGACCTGGACTCCTGCTGCTACAAACTGTCCACCTTCAGGGGACAAGGGACTTGGGCTGCAGAGCCGGCTCCAGACTGCCCCGCTTCCCACAGCCTGAGCTCAGGGAAAGGAAGCAGGAGATGCGAGCCAGGCTCCGCTGCCTCGCTCCTCTCATCCCCTCCCCTCCCGAATCATTAACAAAGACTGACACTGTAGCATTTATCAAAAAAAAACCTGGCTCCCTAAGTGGTGACACTGAATAATTATCTCAGCAGGCCATCAGCACAGCCACCTTCTTCAAAGCAATTTGTAGCAAGGATATGCATTTTTAAAAGAGATTAAATTTTCAAGAACTCAGCTCAGAAACCTGGCCGGCACCGACTTCCTCCTCACCTGGTGCTGGGCCGCGGCTGGCCCTGCTCAACTTCACATTCCTGGGGTTCGTCCCGAATGAAAGCCTGCTCATCTCAAGGCACAGGTGTCCTAAGAAGGCCCTCGGGGCCCAACAGCCAGGTGTTGCCACCTGGCAGGTGCACCCGCTCCCGCCTTGCCAAGCCCCCAACCCTCAGGGGTCTCTCTTCACTGGGGAGACTGCTGCCCGAGGGAGCCACAGATTGGCTGGCTTTCTTGGGTGCTTGTTTTGCCTTTACCGTCCTGGTTATCACAGAAACACAGGGAGAACCTTGGGCTTGGTGAGAAGCGCTGGAGCCCCGGCTCTGTAGGACGCAGACCAGTCACCCCCGGAACGGCCAGGCCGGCCTCGCCCCACTTCTGGGGAATCAGCACCCAAAGCTGCAGGGTGCCTGTGAGGTTAGCCCGGGCGGGGGCCGTCTGCAGCCTGGGCCGCGGGAGTCCAGGCTCTGATAAGTCTTAGGGGAACTCCACCTCTGGCCTCGCGGGACCCCCTCCGCTCAGCAGCCGGGACACCGGTCCCCCGCCCTTCCAGATGCTCCCCAGCGCCCTGGCCACGTCCTGGGGGCCTGGCGGGAGCCCGCCCCCGCAGTCTCAGCAAACACCCCAGGAAGGGCGAGCTCTGGACCCCATGCAACTTGTAAGACCACCCACAAATCCGCAGCAGGGTTCTAGCGGGCTGCGGCGTCTCCGGAAAGCTCCGCTCCCTGCCCGGAGCGATCTGAGACCCTGTCCAGGAGTCGGCCTTCGCGGGCGCCAGTCCCCAGCAAAACGCGAGGCGAAGGCGGCGACAGCAGCAGCGGCACCGCCTCCTTCTCCACCTGCTGCCACTGAGGGCGCGCTGATTATAAGCATTACGGTAAAGGAGCCCGCAGTCCCGGGGTGGGGGCCCGCGTGGGCGGGTCCCCTCTGGCCCCGGCCCCGCCCCCTATCCCGGTTTACCCGAGGTGCCCACCAAACCTCTCCGAGTCCCCGACGGAGGGAAGCGGCCGGAGCCCGGAGCTCGGCGTCGGTGCCTGCCTCCTCGCTCAGTCCCGGTCCCCAAGGCCGGCCGGCGTGGGGCGCCCCCCGGGGCTCGAGGCCCAGCCTCCCTGGCCCCAGGTGCACCAGACTCTCCGGCTCTCCCGCTCCCTGCACGCGAGCGGCGCCGGAAGCGCACGGCAGCCTGCACGGCCTCGAGGGGCAGTGGGGTAGCAGGTGGTTGTTGAAATCCCCCTGTGGCTCCCAGGTTCTCAGCAGGCCTGGGCGCGGCCCAGGAACGCGCATTCCCGGGCGAAGCTGCCGCGGCCCCCCGCAGAGCCGGCAGTCTGCCCCGCCCCGCACCAGCTCACTTGGGGAGGAGACGTCGGGAAGACCCGCCCCCTCTCCGGGACTCCCTTGCAATCTAGAAACGCGTTTGCAAACCAGGAGCCTGTGCGTCGCGCGTGGTCCTCCAGTTGGCGGCCAGGGCTGCTCTCTCCTGGCGTTCAGAGCAGCAGGCGGCGCAGGGTCTGGCCAGGCCCACACTCGTGACCGGGAGAAAGGAAGCTCCACGGGGCGGCAGGTGTGAGCTGGGGGCGCTGCCTGATCCTCACTTCTGTGAAATGGGGTCAGATCCGTTTTGCTGCGGTGCTGTGAGAACTGTGTATAACGCGGGAAACCCCAGAACTCAGAGCAGACTCGCAGCTGTGTCGGATCCCGCGGGACTCCTGGTTTCCAATCCAAATCCGACTTGTCACTGCCCTGGTTGGTAGGGACTGTGTCTTTAAATACACCTGGTCCCGGACAGCCCCAGGGGGTCACTGACTGCGAGGGTGGCACAGGCGGAGTGTGTGGGCTCTCTGATTGGCACCATCCGAGGCGTAGCTCCTTCTGTCCTGGCTTTTAAACACAAGTTGCAGTCGTCAGCTACCAGGAGAGGTGCTGGGTGAATCCTAGCACTGCGCCCAGGGCACACGGGGAGTGGGGACGTCCAGTCTGGAGCTCAAGATCCGGCCCCCTCCACTCTGGACTCCCGTGGCCGCCTCCCGGGCGGGCGGGGCTGCTGGCCGCACCGTCCAGCCTCCCCCAGCCCTCAGTCTGAGTCAGCCTTCCGTTTACTCCATAATCACTTTATTTATTATTTGTTTCTATCGGCCTTCAGCATCTTGAATTTCCATGTTGGTTCCCAGAGCTGGCGGGGCGATGACGCAAGCGCGGCGGCTCTAAAACCCAGTCCGGTGCGCTGAGCCCTGCGCGTCCGTTGCCAGTGGATACACCTGCCGGTCTCAGCGCTCACTCTGCGCTTCCGCCCCACAGCCGCCACGTGTTTCCTCGGTGTTTTCTTCCTGGGGCAATAGCTTTGTAGCACGTCGAGGGCAGGCGTTGGCACGGTCGTTAGATGCCACTCGGACGGCCACTGCCATATCCGTGGACTAGGAGCCGGCTCTGCTTCCTGTCCAGCTTCCTGCTAATGGGCGCCCCGCGGGGCAGTGACTGGTGGCTCAAGAACTTGGCTTCCGGCCACCACGTGGGAGACCCAGACTGTGGTCCAGGCTCCTGGCTTCAGTCTGATGCAGCCCTGGCTGTTGTGGGCGTCTGAGGGGTGAACCGGCTGATGGAAGATCTCTCTGTATCCCCCGCTCCTTGCAAATAAAAATAAATAAGTTCCTTTAAAAACCCAGCCCGTCAGCAGGTTCTTTGACAGGAAGGTTTTGATCTGCCCAACCTTTTACAAATTCAAGAGCACAGCTCCTGTTTCTTGATGTTGCCAGCGAAGTTCTTTTTTGTTGTTTTAAACTGCATTTAATTTGGAATGCACAGAGAGAGAGAGACCTCCCATCCATCTGATTCCCCTCCCAAAGGCTGCAGCAGCCGGGGCGGGGCCGGGCTTCAGCCAGGGGCCTGTAACTCAGCCCAGGCCTCCCTGGTGAGTGGCAGTGACCTACGCACTTGACCCAGCACCGCCGCCTCCCAGGTGTGCGTTAGCAGGAGGCTGGAATCGGGTGGAGCAGGGACTCAAACCCAGGCGCTCTCCTGTGGGGGGGGGCGTCCCAAACAGCGTCTTAGCGGCTGTGCCCAGTGCCTGCCTGGCGTGGGCGGCCGTTACTGACGTGGGCCGTGTACCCAGGCTCACCATTTACGGACACGTCACCGTAAAGCCAAAACCGTTGCTCGCCGGGCTCTTGTTCAAAGTCGCACTGTGTCTGCCGCTCTTGGGTTCAGCACTTGGACGTTCACGCGGCTTCCTGTCAGCAAACAGCCCGAGAGCCTCCTGCACCTGCCTCGGTGGCCGGCGCTGGGTGCTCACACGGAAGCCAGGGTGGCCCTTCCTGTGGGGAATCTGGTGACGGATCTAACCCAGAACAGGGTGTGATGGAAAGTGGCGCCAGGGGCTATGGAAACCAAAGAAGACACTTCTGACCCACTGTTGGAGGTCAGAATGGCTTTCCAGGGCAGTGGTGCCACAAGTGAGTGTTATAGGGACGAGAAGAGTTAGATGGAGGAAGAGTAGGTCAGTCCGTTACAATGGTCCTTGCGTAAGTTCAGATCTTATTTGCCTACGTAGAGCAAAGATCCAACAAAACAACGACTAAGACAGGCTTGGAGCTCACTTTTCTCACGTGCCATAGGTGGCTTCCTTTTACCAAGATACCTCCTGGTGTAGGGTGGCTGCAGCAGATCCAGCCATCACAGCCTCATTCCAGGAAGCACTAGGATAGAAGAGGAGAAAGGCAACCTTCTGATATCCCATAGTTTCCTCATCTACTAAAATTTATTCTGTTCCACATGGCTGCAAGCCTGCGGGTGAGGAGAAGGAGTGAGCAGAGGAGGGAAGGAGAGCTGATCTTGTTCTAGGGAACAGATAAAGATAAGTAGGTCAATTTGACATGGAGTTTGGTTTGCCAAGAGATAAGGCTGGGGAAATAAACAGATGCTAGGTCAGGGGAGATCCTGTGCACTGTGCCTTCTGAGAACGAGGTGGGGATCTTTCCCCACGCCCACAGGGGCAGTTGGAGAGGATTCGACCTTGGGGTCAAGGGAGAAGGGCGGGCCGTGGCTGGGAGGTGACGTCAGCGTTTCAGGAGGGCTGAAGCCACCCTGGGGCACAGCAGTGCACGCAGGAACAGGTTCCGCTACCCGGGGCCGACACTGCCAGTGGGGCTAGAGACGGACCGGGAATGCGACTGCTTAAAGCAGAGAGGACTAGGTGCTGGCTGGTAACGTGGGGAGAGCCAGTGGGGGGAGGAGGAGGAGGAGGAGGAGGAGGAGGAGGAGGAGGAGGAGGAGGAGGAGGAGAAGAAGGAGATGCTGAGCCCCAGATGATGAAAAGAGGGCAGCTGAGGTCGGAAAGGACCCTTCCAGAGAGGCCCTGGAGGGGCGGCTTGGCCTCCAGGAGGTAGGGGGCAGCAGAATGGTGACCTGGAGTTGGATCCGTGTGCAAGGAGGGGTGGGGGCTTCCGGGCAGCCCCCAGAGGAGCACCCCTGGAGCCCTGGACAAGACATGGGCGTCTAAGGAGTCACCAGTGGGAGGGTGCACCTGCCCTGGAGGACGAGGGCTCCGGCTGTCCGAGCCGGGCACGGGGCGAGAGCAGCAGGAATTCAGGTTAGGAAGCTGCTCCGTAAGGGAGGCGGGCGCCAGTGACGGCGGTGACCTGGGGAGCCGGAAGGCGGGGGGGGGGCAGGTTTTGGGGCTGGAGCACTGAGATGCTGTGTGGGCTGTGTGAGGGAGGAGAGGGATCAAACGTGGCACCAAGGTCTTTGCTTGGACACTGGGTGGTGGGTGGGGTGGGGCGGGGGGCTTGCCAGGCGTGGGGAGGGAGAACGTGGGGGAGATCTCTCTTGACTGGTGACGTCTGAGACTCCTTCCATCCACACGTCCATCCAGGCCCCTTAGGATGCGCACTGTGTTTCTGGCACCAGGCACACCTGGCACACCAGGCCGAGGCCCTGCTCTCTGCCATCTCCAGCGCCACTCGGGCTAACGGCTGTGAAGTGGGCTAAGAGTGACATCATGGAGGTTTGTGCATGGCCCTTGGAGCTGGCCCCTGGGGCTGGCCGAGACAGCCAGGGCCTTTTCCCTGGGCACTGGAGGGAAGGCTGGGAGCCTGTGACCCTCCACCTACAGTGATGTGGCGTCTCTTCCGAACCTGGACTGAATTGAGGGAGTGACACGGAGCAGACGTCACAGATGATACACACTAAGAACAGGTGCACCCTAGGAGTAAAAGCTCCGCCCAGGAAAACGTGCTTCCCCTGGTAACTCTGGAGCTGTCTCTCCGAATGGAGGGCCAAAGAGAAATTCAGGATCCCTCAGGGGTGCCCGGGCAGGATTTACACGGGTCTGGCCTCAGAGCCCAGTCCCGCTGCCACCCCATCATGGGAAGGTGAGCCTGTGATGACGAGGGCAGTCCGGGCAGTGTGCTTAGTGCCATCGCGATCCCATTTATGCTCATGGTGGGGAGGGGGTGACGCCCTTAACCTTAAGGAAGCCTTTTTTTTTTTTTTAGAAGTTTAAAAGTTACTTTTTGGGAGTTGGAATGAGGCTGGAAGACAAGGAAATCTTATTTTGTATCTTTCCACTGCTTGATTTTTTTTTAAAGTGAAAGTCTATTAACTGACAATTAAAATGCTACAGACAGGGAGATCAGACAGGGCCGTGGCAGTGTGTGGGCCACCTGGAGGACCACAGCCCTGACCTTGGGGAATGTTTAGGGTGCTGGGTCAGTTCTCCGCTGGCTGCTGCCCAAGGCCAGTGCGTATCTGGACAGCGAGGACGGTCACTTCCGGAAGCTCGTCTTGTGAAAAGTTAGTTCAGGAACCTCACACTAATCTCTGTTGACCTCTCCAAGGCCCAGAGAGAGGGGTCATTGCATTCTTTTATTGTTTTCAATGGGGGAGCGTTCTCCGTTGTCTTGTCCTGACTGATTACTAAAGAGGTCCCAGAGCTGATTTACAAGTAGAAGCCCTACATACTGAACAATCTGGGGTGACCAGAGAGCGCAGATCACCCAAGTGGGCCAGTCACTGAGAGGAAGAAGGGAACTGAAATCCAAATACTTATTTTCCTTGTTGTTTGCCGGGCACCATGTCCCTGTGACAAATGTCTCCACCAAACCTGTGTCAAGTATATTGTTCCAAGTGCCAACCTAGTCAATTGCTGTTGCCTGCCAGGAAGATTGAATTGAGAAAAACTCTGGGATACAGTCTGAACTCTGCAGAACAAAAAGGAATTAGTGATTGATTGGTGATGTCTGCCACGGGCAAGGTACAGATAGCAAAAGTGTGCCTGACATGCAGCCCTCCTCCTGCCTTTGACTTTGTCCTCCAGTGAGATGAGTAATTCATTCTCCCAGCTGATAGGAGCTCATTCTTCCCACCCTACTCACAGCACTTGGTTTGTGCTTTGACAGCCACACTTGCCACAGCCTGCCTCGCGCCTGAATTAGTCACTTGTGGGTCTTTTCTCTCTCCCCGGCCCACTGCTCCCAAGGGCAGGGGCCAGGCCGTATTCCTGTTCCCAGTCCCAATGTCCTCCAGTCTACACATGGTCAGCACACAGAGACACCGGCGGACTTGGGCTGCATGGAGCCAAGTGTTGGCGGGGCAGGGAGGGGGCAAGTGGGTGAGAAATATCAGTTTCCTTTCTGGGCTTGGTTACCCACCTGCTGTGGCTGCCGGACGGCTCCCCACATCTTCAGGGCTTCACACTGAGGGTGATGGCTGCCTTCCTCCTGGAGCTCCCAGGGAGCTGCCCGGCCATGCCTGCTGCAGCTTCCGGGGTGCACCTGCAGTGCCTCCACCTCCCGAGCCAGCGGCAGGGCCCCTTGCCATCCCTGAAGGCCTCTCCTTCCGCGACCTCCTTCGAAGGACCCCTGAGCTGGCCCTGAACTCACTGGGATCCTCACTGGATCATCTCCCTGTCTCACCCCTCATTCCAGCTGCAGCCTGGATTTCCTTTTGTCACAGGTCCCAGGGGCTGGGGGGGGGGGGGCATCTTGGGAGCAGCTTCAAGCAAGGGCACAGATGGCTCAGAACTTCCAGCCAGCAGAGGTAGCAGACAGTCCACCTGACGGTGGCTCCAAGCCCCTATGTCTCAGGAGGACCGGTGAGGCCCAGGGGCCTGGTGTGGAAGCCACTACCCACCTGCCCATCACAGGGACGCAGGGTGGCACCGGTGAAGCTTCCCAGCTTGACCTGCGGGGTGCCTCTCGGCTTCGTGGTTTATCTGGTCTGGGAACCGCAACAGGGGACACCCAGGCACCCCACAGGAGCCTCACCCCTGTTTCTGCTTGGGGACCTCCAGAAAACCTGTCCTGAGACCGCCATGCCTTGAACTTCTAGCAGCAATGAGTTCCGGGAGGCTGCTGCTCCCTGGCTCAGAAACGGGGTGGGGGGGGGGGAGAGCAGACAAGGAAATGCACCTCCAGACTTCAGAGACGTCCCAGTCCGCATCTTTTGCTCCATTTTGCCTGGGGCCCGTCCCAGTTCCAGAACCGACTAGTGCAGACCCTGCCTTGGGTGCTGGTCCCCCGTGGCCCTCTCTATGCCATGGGCAAGTGGCATGGGCTGAATGCCAGCTGGCTGGGCTGGCCGGCCGGGCCTCAGGAACATGCGGGAGCTGGAGAGCGTGTACCCAGCTGGCACGGTGAGAAGAGCCCAGTTCAGGGCAGAGCGCCGGGGAGGATTTATGGAGGGCCGGCTGCTGGCATGGAGCCGGCGCTAGGGCGAGGTGGGCAGTCACCGGGAGCGGGGCCACAGACACTGGTCAGGGAGGGCCTCCTAGAGTGTGCTGCTCTCTGTTTGCTTAGTGGGGAGGGCAGTCTGCTGCCTTTTTTGGAAAGTGGGGATAAAAAGATGTGAATTTAGTGCTTGTGAGAGGCAGACAGGAGCCCCAGATGCAAGAGCCGCTGGCTCAGCCGCAGAGGCACAGGTGGGCCCTGGCCACAGCGCTGTGGCCTGGGGAAGGGCCCACAGGGTGGACAGGCCCCGGGGAGCCAGCTGGAGAGAAGTCTGGGTTTTCCCTCTTGTCTGGACATCGCTTTACCCGCAAGGATCCGCGAGAGCTTTTACCCTTCACCTTCCAGGATTCATGCCGACGGCCCCAGCTCTCTTGAGTGGTCTCGGTCTTGGAGGTGGCGGCTTGCACAGACACGATCGGCTGGGTGCTGCTTGAGCGCCTTCACCAACTCTGCAGGAAATTCTGGGCACTGCTCTGCACTGCCTTTTCCCAGGCACGGAGAACAGCTGCATGAACAGCCTCCCTGAGGGATTCCTCAAATCGGAAGCCCCAGGTGTTGCGATCATGCCGGGTGGGGCTGCTGAGCACCCGCCCGTCTGTGTGGTCCTGCAGCTACCCAGCTGTGGAACTCCCACCTGCCCCCAAAAAGGTGTGTGCATGACCCAGAGCAGCCATGGCGATTGACCTGGGCGTGGCCAACCGTAAAGCTACTTCTGGATACAGTGATTGGTCCAGGAGGAGCACATGATCCAGGATGAACACCAGTGATTGGTTGGTGTAGACACATGGTCTGGGCGTGGCCAACCATAAAGCTACTTCTGGATGGTGATTGGTCTAGGAGGAGCACATGACCCAGGATGAGCACCAGTGATTGGTTGGTATAGACACATGGTCTGGGCGTGGCCAAGCATAAAGCTACTTCTGAATACAGTGATTGGTCCGGGAGGAGCATGTGACCCAGGCAAGTGCAGAGAGAGTTCCTCTGGGGAGAATGGACACCCAGTTGATCTGAAGAGAGGTGTGTTTTCCACCGGGGCTCTTAGGCAGGGCTATCTTGCCTTGGGTGGCTTGTCTACAGCAGCGGAGAATGGCGCGTGGCACAGGAGAGGCAGAAAGCAGTGGTGGGGGAGGAGGGAAGAGGCAGGCAGAGGAAACTGAAGGCACCGTCCGTGCTCTGGGACAAAGCTGAGCTTGGGGTCAGTGACACCCCCGAGTTTCAGCTGGGTAAGCTGAGAAAGTCCCTATTCGTGTCTAAACGTGGGTCTCTGTTGTCTGCATCCCAGAGAGCCCTGGAACACTTGGTGGTGATATTTTTTCCCCCTTCAAGGACATTTTGTATCTCGGTGTGCACGTGGGGGAATGCTGTTTTCCCATGTCTCTCCTTCCCTTGGATTGCTCAGCCCTTCGTCTGCTGTGTTTGTTTCGCGTCATCTGCACAGCCTGGCCTGTTCTGGGAGCAGATAGCCTGTTCCGACATACGGCACTGCTTGTTCTTGTCCTCTCTTCATCAGCAGGGTCACGCCCGGCTATGCTGGCCAGCAGATGCTGCTGGAGGAGCCAGCCTGAGGCTGATGGGGCTATGGGAATGGGTGTCATGGCTTTCGTGCTCTGATGTGCCCAGGGTTGCCCCCAGAATGGTGCAAAAGAAGAGAAGTTAGAGGCAGCACGGCATGGTGGCCTGGGGCATGGCTTCAGAGCCAGGGCTACCATCTACCAGCTGGGAAAGGCTGGACCTGTTCCTTAGGTTCCCTGGGTCTCCACCGCCTTCTTGGTTAACTGGGGCTGACCGGGAGAGCTGCCCCAAAGGGCTGGGCTGAGCGTCCAGGGCCAGGACTGCTCGGGTCCCAAGGCTCATGCAATCTTTCATGAACTCTGAAATCAGCCCCTCCGTGGCTGTATAACTCTCGTGGTCTCTTGCTGTCTCCAAGCCCAGTTTTCCTACCTGACCAAAGAGGATAATAATGATGCCTGCTTTAAAGTGCTGTGTGAAGACAGAGATGTGTGGGCACTTCCAAAAGTTCATGGAAAATGGCACTGACAATGGGATTTTTTTTTTTTTTTGGTGCAAAAAAATTGACATCCACGCATACAGGGGGTCTTCAAAACATTCATGAAAATGTGTCTTAGGACAAACCGCATGTGGAGCTCGGAACTTTCTTGCAGTAAACTAAACTTACCTCTGATGGCACTTTACCACGAACTGTCAGACGTGCTCTGATCTCACCTGTAGCTGCCAGGCCCACGGGAAATCGGACACCTCCACGATCAAGGTGACCATCCAGACAGTTCTTTCTCAACACATTGACCTTGACCCACCACAGCTGTGTTTGTGAGACGCAAGCCTCTCCCAAGCAGAGAGAATGTGCCTCTGGCACATTCCCTAAGCATTACCCTAGCACACATAAACACACACACGCACACACGCACACACAGATGGGGCACCTTGTGCCTGTGTCCTCTGCCTTTTCAGGGACAAGAGGCAATCGCTAGGATAACTGGCTCCCGTCGTTCCCATGGCTAATTACTATTTTAATCCAAACGGGATAACCTGGTGCTCTGCCCAGCACTCCTGTCTGCTTTTCCAGGTCAGAAAACCCTTTCCTCAAAACTTCATGGTTTTTGAAAAAAGCACCTGATTAAAGGGTCCCATTATCTTGTCCTGTAGAAGTTGACCAATACAACTGAATGCACCTGATTTAAAAGACATCATCAGCTTTTTCCTTTAGTCAACTGGACTTTGATTCAGTACTTGCTCGATAATTGATACGTCGCACAGACCCAAGTGTGCTGTCATCACGCTAAGATGACATGACATAATATATTCACTGGTGTCGTGTATCTCTCTCTCTCTCTCTTTCTCTCTCAGAAATGCTGATGCCCTGGAAACAAAAGGTTGTTAAAATTCAATTTTTTACAAAGAGCACCAATAGGCTGTTTGGTGGTTTTAACATTACATAAATAAACACGGGCATAGCTGGAGAGGCCTGGGAGCCCTTTTTATGCAAAGATGGACAAGGATGAAGGACTGGGAGGAGCCATGGCGTCTCAAAGCCGTCTGCTGGAGAGGCTGGGAAGCCAGCATCTGCACCCAGGCCTGTGAGAGACGGAGAGAGGACCAGAGAGAGAGAGAGAGAGAGAGAGAGGGCGGTGTTCTGCTCACAGGCGCTGAGGCCGAGTCTCCCCCCCGCACACAGGAGCCCTGGGCAGATCCGCCCTCGCACTTGATGGCCAGGCAGACCTGGGAGTGAATAAAGTCCCATGTATCCAGCTCTCTTAATCCAGCATCAAGAGGGATTGCTCAGTGCCCTCATCAGTGAGCCGTGGGGCAGCCGCAGACAGGCAGCCACCGTGGAGATGAGACACAGAGCCAGGTTCTTGCTGGAATGTTCCGCGGAGGGGCCGGCAGCCACCTCGCACCTCTCCGAGCAGCGTGTGCTGTGTCCCAGCATCTCCTTGTGTGTGCCGTGTGGTCGGGCCCCAGGGTGCTCCGTTTCCCATTGATATCCCCAGGTTCTGCCTGCTTCCTCCACTCAGCCCGAGTAGGAGGGAGCATGGGGCAGGATAATCAGTCTGGGTTGTGGTTTGTTTTCAGTGTGATCAACTTGCTTATTTGCGAGACCATCTGCTGGTTCATTGCCCAAATGCCTGCAAGGGCCAGGGCTGGGCCAGGCTCCTGTTAGGAGCTAAGAACTCAATCTGGGTACCCAAGTGCTTAGCCACCTTCTGTCGCCCTCCAGGTTATACATGGGCAGAAGCGGGAATTGGGAGCCAGAGCTGTGATGCCAATATTGCAGGTGAGTGCCCCGGCCAGTGTCCTGACCACCAAGGCGAACACTACCAGTACTGGCTCTGAAAGTGGGGGTGAGCCTTTGGCGTTGTGGTGAAGACGCTTCTTGGGGACTGCTGTGTCCCACATTGGAGTAGCTGGGTTCAAGTCCCAGCTCTGCTTCCAAACCAGCTTCCTGCCAATGTATATCCCAGGAGGTAGCAAACGATGGCCCAAATACTCGGATTCCTGCCACCGCACGGGAGACTTGAATTGTGTTCCAGGTTCCTGGCTTTGTCCTGGCCAATCTGAGCTGTTGTGGGCATTTGGAGAGTAAACCAGTGTGTGAATGATATCTTCCTCTCCCTCTTTCCCTCTCTTGCCTTTCAAATAAAATTTTTTTAAATGTAAAAACAACAAGAAAGAAAAACACAGACCAGGCTCTAAGCCCCACAAGCCCCAGGCTCTAAGCTACAAGAAGAATTTGACAGGAGCTCCCCACCTATGCATTTGGAAATTTTAATTTGAAAATCTGTCTGGGCCTTGCTTTCATGCAGAAGACCATACCTGCCTGTGGGTTCACGGTGAGGATTTGATGAGATAACCCAGAGGAGACTCAGGCACGGAGACCGGCACACGGTGCGTTTATTGCTGTACTCATGGTCGTACCCTCCCCGTGGGGCACGTCCCAAGGCCATGGACAGTATGAACCCTTCGTGTGTTTTCCTTATACACACAGACACAAATCGCGTGCCTCTTCCACCTGAACTAGGCACTCATCTCGCCGTGTCACCCTCGGCTTTGCAGTTCAAGGCGAGAAGCAAAACTGGCCGGATCTCTTCCCTTCCCCGTGCTGTCACGAGTGGCAGACCCGTCCTCAGCGCCCCCAGTCTAGGCTTGTACTTCCTTTCTTTCTGAAGCCAAGAACTTCCGGCTTTCCCCTTAAAGGCAGCGCTTTACGTCTCCTCGCGGGCGCGCCTGAATCGCCGGCCTCACTGCCCTGTGCTTTGGGGCCACGGTCAGGTCAGGCGGGCGGCTTGAGCACCTGCACGCTGGCCCTGCTGTGATCCACATGGAGAAGGCTGCGTGACGGACAGGAGTGGACACCGCCGACAGCAGGGTGACTAACGTCCCTGCAGGACGGAGTGGAGCAGCCTGAGACGTCATCGAGAGCTTCAGAATGGCGTTGCCACTTAAAACTCAGGAATTGTCTGTTTCTACTGTGGCAAAAAGTGGCCTACATGAAAGATCTCTGTGCGTGAGATCCCAGTGGAAAGAAGGGGCCATCAAAGAAGAGGTACCTTTCTCTGAAGGGAGGAGAGAACTTCCACTTTGATCATGGCCTTGTCTAAATAAGGTCAGAGTTTGTGGACGCAAAAGGCTTCCATAGCCTTGGCAGCTCATGACAAGAGCCTCGGGTGATCACTGACATCATAAATAAGAGTGCCAATTGTTAAGTCAACAACAGAAGCCACTGTGCACTTTCTCCCCATGTAGCATCTCTGTCCTTAATGTGTTTGTTGTACTATGAGAATTAGTGGTAAAACTTGTTTTCAACCAGTACTTTATACTTTGTGTGTCTGTGTGGGTGCAAACTGTTGAAACCTGTACTTAGTATAGAGTTGGTCTTCTGTATATAAAGATAATTAGAAACGAATCTTGATGAAGAATAGGAGAGGAGAGGGAGTAGGAGGTGGGACAGGAGTGCAGGTGGGAGGGTTGGTATGGTGGGAAGAACCTCTGTATTCCAAAAGCTGTACCTATGAGATTTACACTTATTAAATAAAAGCTTTCTAAAAATTATCTATTTCTGGAATTTTCCATTTGCTATTTTTGGGCCACCTGGAACCTTGCAACGTGACACTGCAGATAAGGGGCCAGGGAGAGACCACTGTAGCTTTTAGCTTTTATTTTGTGAATTTTTATTGTCCTTGCTGGAATAAGTGTGCAAAGTTATGAGACTTCAGATGCCTTACTTTGCATAACAGAGTGACGGGCTTCCTGTTTGATGCTGGAAACAGATCTCCAGCAGGGTCTGCCCTGGAGCTGGGCGCTCTGGCTGGGACCTCACGGACAGACGTGCTTGGTTTCAGTGCCAGCAGCACTCCCCAATCTGGCTTCCTGCTAATGCACACCCTGGGAGGCAAAAAAGAAAAGATTTATTTGAACAGCAGAGCTATAGAGAGGCAGAGAGTTCTTGCATCCGCTGGCACACTCCTCCGAAAGGCCACAGTGGCCGGAGCGGGGTTGATCTGCAGTCAGGAGCCAGGAGCTTCTTCCGGGTCTCCCATGCAGACACTGGTGCCCATGTGGGATGCTGGCACCGCACGTGGCAGCCTTACCCACTACGCCACAGCACCGACCCCACGCCGAGACAATTTTAACTGTCATTCAAAGCTCAGAACTCTGTTCAGGCAGCTCAGGGCAGAGTAGCCGAATGCCAGGGTTTGGCTCAGACAGTCCCAGGCAAAGCCCATTGTCCTGGCTGCCTGTCTTCCTTGGCGTCTGTCCTGGAGTTCCCACCTTTAACAAAGTATCATTGGTGATCTACCACATTCAAATACACGAGGATGGATTTGACAGATTTCTGCTTGGTGCTTTCTTTTTTAAAAGATTTTATTTATTTGAGAAGTAGAGTTACAGACAGTGGAGAGAGAGAGAGAGAGAGAGAGAGGTCTTCCTTCTGTTGGTTCACTCCCCAAATGGCCGCAACGGCCAGAGTTGCACCTATCCGGAGCTGCACCAATCCGAAGCCAGGAGCCAGGTGCTTCTTCCTGGTCACCCATGTGGGTGCAGGGGCCCGAGGAGTTGGGCCATCTTCTGCTTTTCCAGGCCATAGCAGAGAGCTGGATGGGAAGAAGAGCAGCTGGGACTTGAACCGGCGCCCATGTGGGATGCCGGCGCCACAGGCTGGGGATTAACCTGCTGCACCACAGCGCCGGCCCTGCTTGGTGCTTTCAGCTCTTCCCAGGTCTCTGCCAGCAGCGTGCAAATGGAGTTCTCACGTTGACTTCATGCGGAGCTGAACGACGAGTGGCGCTCGTCCTCAAGCCCTTCCAGCTCACCTAACCCACACCTCCCTGCAGGGGCGGCAGGCGCTGCGCTCACACGTTGGCGTCTGGGGACGGCTGGCTCGGGCCAGTCTCAAGCAGCCACGGAGAAACATCACCAAAGCTGGGCTGACCGACGGGCCCCTTGGTGGGCCAGCCAGCTAGACCCTGGTCTGTGCTGAGACCAAGCACAGTTAGTGCAACGTGGGAAACCATAGCTTACGTGTGAGCAAACTCCACGCAGGAAAGAGCTGCCCTCCTACTACAGGTGTTGATGGAGGTGGCTGAGTGGCTCACCCAGGCGGCTCAGTTGCTCTCAACACGGTGTAAATCCACAGCTGTGATCAACTAGTGATGCCTTTTACTTTGTGATGAACTTTATCAACAACAGTAACCCCACAGTGTCCGTGGTGCTTAATGAGATGTTTACTACTGCATTTCGCTTCCTTAAGAAATGTGGGGGCCGGCGCTGTGGTGTAGCGGGTAAAGCCACTGCCTGCAGTGTCAGCTTTTCATATGGGCACCGGTTCTAGTCCCGGCTGCTCCACTTCTGATCCAGCTCTCTGGTATGGCCTGAGAAAGCAGTGGAGGATGGCTCAAGTCCTTGGACCTCTGCACCCTCATGGGAGACCAGGAAGAACTCCTGGCTCCCGGCATCAGATCAACTCAGCTCCGGCCATTGCAACCAGCTGGGGAGTGAACCAGTGCATGGAACACCTCTCTCCCTCTCTCTCTCTCTCTCTGCCTCTCCTTCTCTCTCTAACTCCGACTTTTAAATAAATAAATGAATCTTTTTTTTAAAAAAAAAAAAAAAAGAAAGAAATGTGGTAAAGAATAGGTAATTTGCCCAAGATTTTTTTCGACAGTTGTCCCATCAGGGGATCTGGAACAATGTTATCGACCACCTGAGAACCACAAAGCACCAGCATCTATTCCATCTCGCGTCTGCAGGTGCACGAGGGTTTTGTGTGACACACAGAGGGGCGTGCCTTTTCATTCAGATCAAGCACCTTTCTTCAAAGTTAGTTGTGCTGATTTTCAGCTCCACATTTTCCGCGCACACGCCAAAGGGAGGCCGTGGCTCTTGGTGCATTGGCTCCACTGGCAGCTGAAGAAAGTCAAGTGATGCCTGATTTACATCCGTGACATCAGACGCTTCACAGAGGAAACCAGCGAACTCGAATAATCGTGGAACATTTTCGTCCAGGTCATGGAACCAGAGTCAAGTTTGTGTAAGTTCGTTCTGTCACACCGATGCACTGATACTCTATGGATAATGTCATAAATCCAAAGAAGCTCAACACTGAAGAGAACATTATTTTTTACAGTGATACAGGAATTACAAATTTTGCTAGAGTACCACATTGCTGTTGAAATGTTGTCATTTCTAAATTAAGAGCTTTGTGGAGCAGAAATGTATTTGTAACTGGTTGTGGTACACAGGTAATTGACAATTGCCTCTAAGTAAGCTGAAACATTTTATCCTCAAAATTAATGCAGTGGTTATTTATTTATCTGCCTTTCTACCTACCTATTAGTAATTGAACTACAGAATCTTTGTAGCTGAGATGACTTTGAGTACAAAACATTCTTCAAGTGGCAATATGGGCTGAGGCTGATTTTTTCCACTAAGTAACTCATGAGTAACGTTTTAGACATGTGGAGCCTTTAAAAATTTTTCTTATAAATCAACCACAAGTTCTGCAGTGGAATTAGAAGATGAGTCATCTAAGTGTTGGTTATATGTCAGTTACATTTTGTTCCAAATGATTCAAACAAATCAGTTGGAAATAGTCAATCAAATATCCAAGGATTGGAATAACCCCAAAAATCAACTTTTGAAACTTTTTGGTGAATTGAGGGAAGTGAAAACAAAGTTGAAGCAGGGAGATATTAATCTTTAATTTTTTTCTGCACAAAAGCAAGGAAGGCACAATCCAACGCCACATCACACCGACGAGGATGGCTGGCTATAACATGACAGATAAAACGGAAAATAGCGCGTTGGCGAAGGCGTGAAGACACTGGAATCTTCAGACACTGCTGGCGGGGAGAGAACGGGGCTGCGCCGATGGAAAACAGTGCAGCCGTTCCTGAAATAACCGGACACGGACGTTCCGTAACACAGCGATGCCCGTCCCAGGTCGACGTGACGGCCATGGTAGGGGCTGTCTCCCGAAGCAGCTGTTTAAACTCTGAGGTCTCAATGGTTAGTGGACGAAGGGCAGAGGTTGATCTAGGGATGGCCTCTGAGAGGCAGAGCCTCCTGCCCACCACGTGGCTGTGCCTCTGCACCCGCCATGACCAGCCTGTATCAAACACCACCCTGGGGCCGCCCGATCCAGTCACCTCCAACTGTCGTCTGAAATAAACTTTCTCTTTCCCAAAGAAGCGCCTCACCATTATTTTAGTTAAACTAACAAAAAGTAGACAAATACAGTAGCTACTCCAAAGAATTGAAACAAGTCTCCAAGGCTCATGCAGGAATGTTCAAAGCAGCACCGCTTACTCTGACCGAAGGCATAAACCACCCAAGTGTCCAGCAGTGGGTGAATGGACTTTTAAAAACAGCTTTGAAGAGGAGTAGTATTCAGCCATAAAGAGGAATGAAGTACGGACACTATGTGCTAAGTGTTGATGCCACGCTGGGACACGGATGAAGTTAGAGGGAATGTCAAGTGGCAGCACCCATAAACAGAGGGCACATATTTCATGATTCCATTTAGACGAAATATCCAGAACCCATAACTCCTTAGAGACAGGAAGCTGCCGAGTGCTCGCGGGGGCTGAGGGGGAAATGGGAATGACTGCTCAGGGGGTCCAAGGTTTCCTTTTGCCATAAAGCAATGTTTTAGACCTAGGCAGAGACGATGGTGCCTCAGCTTCGTGACTGTCGCAAATGCCACTGAACTGTATACATCTAAGTAACGAAGCTCATCTCAATAATTTTTTAAAAAAAGGAACAGACACATCTAACTAGATGGTTAGATGGTTTACAAGACTTAACTTGGAAATTCTGCCATGGGGCTTTGGAATAGCTTGACAAGGAGCAGGAATTAGAGGGCTCGTCCTTCTTATTAGATGTTTAGTGTGTTTAGTCACAGGAGTGTAATTTAAAAGACCTAAAACTTTGCAGCATTTGAATTTGGTGAAGCATTAAGAATCATAGATATAGGCCGGCGCCGCGGCTCACTAGGCTAATCCTCCACCTAGCGGCGCCGGCACACGGGGTTCTAGTCCCAGTCGGGGCGCCGGATTCTGTCCCGGTTGCCCCTCTTCCAGGCCAGCTCTCTGCTGTGGCCAGGGAGTGCAGTGGAGGATGGCCCAAGTGCTTGGGCCCTGTACCCCATGGGAGACCAGGAGAAGCACCTGGCTCCTGCCATCGGATCAGCACGGTGTGCCGGCCGCAGCGCGCCGGCCGCGGTGGTCATTGGAGGGTGAACCAACGGCAAAGGAAGACCTTTCTCTCTGTCTCTCTCTCTCTCACTGTCCACTCTGCCTGTTAAAAAAAAAAAAAATAAAAAGTAAAAAATAGAATCATAGATATAGATAATTTATTTAATGAATTTTATCTTGTACAAATATTTATCAAGGAAAGGTTTTTCTGAATGAATATAGAATGAGAATACCTGTGAAAATATTTTGACTATGATATTTACACATTTTCAATACTGAAAAAAGAGAATATTTCATTTACCAGAATTTGTTCTGAGATTACCAGGTACTACAGCACGTGTACAGAGAGTATTTGCTTGTTAAAATTATTATGTTCTATGGAGAAAACTCAAAGATATCAACTTAAAATTCATTACCTATAATAATACACATACTAAGATACATCATTGAGAATGACTACATCCAATTTTATGGAAAAAAGTAAGACCACATTTTTAAAAAAACATGCTACTAGAACGAGTCAGGCTAAGAATCTGATAGAAGTGTGTGAATATGCACCAGATTAGTGATTCTACTTAGTTCAGAAAATCAACATAAAGAAGTTTCTATGTTTTTCTTTGCATGAATACTTTTATTTTAAAGAAATGTATTTCAAAAATAAAGTTTGAATAGAACTGGTTTTATGTTATAATAAAGCAAATTATTGTGTAACAAACATTTTTGAACAGTTTAGGAGTGGGCATGTGACCTAGTGCTCAGGTCAACGGTTGGGTGCCTGCGTTCCATGTCGGAAGCGTTCCATGTTGGAATGCCTCAGTTCAAGTTCTGGCTCCACTTCTGATTCTGCAGTCTGGCTAATTCACACCCTGGGAGTCAGCAGGTAACGGCTCAAGGAGTTGGGTCCCCATCACCCATGGGAGAACCTGGGTTGAGTTCCTGGGTCCCACCTTCTACCCCAACCCAGCCTGGGCTGATGTGGGCATGTGGACAGTAAGAGAGTGGACGGGAATGTATGCTCTCTCTGCCTCTCAAATAAGTGATAAAACTTCTGCATAAAAACCTCTCAGGAGCCAACTTGAAGACCAATTTGGCCACAAGAAGCTGAGCAGTCCTGTGGCAGGACAACTTAAGCCGCCACCCGCGACACCAGCATCCCACAATGGAGTGAGTGCCAGTTCAAGTCTCGGCTGCTCTGCTTCAGTCAAACTTCCTGACAGTGTGCAGAGGGTGATGGCCCAGCTACACTGGCCTCCACCCTTGTGGGAGAGCAGGATGGGGTTCCTGGCTCCTGGCTTTGGCCTGGCCAGCACGATGGAGTTCCTGGCTGTCGCAGCAATTTGGGAAGTAAACTAGCGGATTGAAGATTCTCTCTCTCTCTTTTTCTCTCCTCCCCCGCCCCCGTCATTCTGCCTTATAAATAAATAAATATTTTTTAAAAAATAAGACTGAAACGAATGGAAATACATCAAACAAATTAAGAATCAGGGAGTTCATCATATTTTTAAAACTCCTCACTCATCGCTGGATTCCACCAGGCACCAACTGTTGTTTCTGGAACTGGAGGAAAGGCACGGATTCACGCACCGACTCCGTCTCTCTTTCACGAAGTGCACTTCAAAGACGATAAAGCATTTGTGAGAGCGACTTCTTCACAGTTGTATTGCAGCCAGTGAATGCAGGAGGAATGACAGTTACCACCGGTCTGCATCCCTGTGGCGTGAAATAACGACCAGGCTATGAATTAGTGAACACTACGTCTGCCGTGAGACCCGCTGATGGGACACTTCTGAAGACAGGTTAAGAGGACAGCACCTGCCCTCACTGATGGATTCTAGCACCAAAAAGAGAGGAACCAGACCTAATGCGACCCTTGAAGTGACACAGCAGGAAGGAAGCCCACACCCTGCAGGGTTCTCGCCAGAATATCGAGCCCAGCTCTGCCCCCGCTTCCTGCAAATGTGCATCCTGGGAGACAGCAGGTGAGGGCTCCAGTGCCTTGGTCGCTGTCACCCCCGGGGGAGGCTCGGATGGAGTTCCTGGTTCCTGGTGCTACAATAATGACGAAGTCTTCTTTCTGAAATCTAGAAAGTACACTGCAACGTTGTTACCATAAGACAATGTGATTAAAGAGTATGGGATGGAAAGATGTGATAGACGTAGCTAAGAAGTTAATTCATAAAAATGTTAGGAGTTTCGTGGGGAGGGCAGATCTTAAGCTGCAGCATTTACAGCCTTGTGAATTCTATGACTCGTTGCTGTTTCCTTTCTTATTCCCAGTAACCCTCATCAAGCCTAACTTGGTATTTATAATCTTGGGCTTCAAAAGACTCTCCTTACACAGCCTGAGGCCCTGTGAAGTCTGGGTCCCTTCAGGTGTGCCTTATCTGAGCCCCAGGACCGTGGGGACTGTCCTACTGCTCTCCCGGCACTGCCTGCTTTGCTCGTTTGCCGGCTCCAGCTGGTCAGCTGGTTTGTGGCTACACGCTCATGGTAGTGGAAGTTTGAGTGACCTCTTCCTCCCTCTGTACCCGAGGTGCAGTGATGATTGCTGGTGTTGTTCCCAGGACTGGGCACCGTGCCTGGCACATAGTAAGTGCTCAATAGCCATTTCTTGAAAGAATGAGTGAGTGGCTGAGCAAATGTGCAAACATGCACCTGTTCGGGTGAGGCTCCGCCGGCTTGATTCTCCGAGGCTTCTGAGCCGGGTTGTCAGTCTGGATAGGTGGCCTCCATGGCGACACTGCGGAGGTATTGACATGTTTTCTAGACAGTCAGTGCTTCTGTGTATTAATTTTTCAAAAGACAACTTGTCACAAACCTTTCTTTCTTGTCTGTGAAGTGTTCCACTACCAGAAGTTTTTCCTACTTTGTTACTGAAAAAGAAATACTGTTCGGGAGGGTCTTCTCAAAACCTTTGTGTTTTCTCTCTTGCACACTAAGCTTTTGATGCTTTTGTAACATATGCTGTCAAAGCCCCTGAATGCTACCTTGCATATGAAAATTAGGTACAGCGGAGGACTGGCTCCTGGCTCCCCACTTTGGCTTTCGCACCATGCCCAGCCCTGGCTGTTGCTGGCATTTGGGTATTGAATCGGTGGATGGGAACTCTTTCTGTTTGCCTTTCTCATCTGTCTCTGCCTCTCAGATGAATAAATAAAGCAGACCTCTCTTAATAAACTGTTTCCAAGTGTTCTAGAGCTTCCTGTGATCAATCCTCAGCCATCCTCACCAACCTCTGATATGACCACTGAAGCAACAATACACTTAAAAAAGGCTCCACTATTTAACTTTCCCATTAGATCTCTAGTAAGTTTGACTTTTTAGAATATATGTGTAGTGATCATTTGTACCTTTTTTTTGGTAGGGTTGGGGGAATCATCTCTATGTCAGCCAGAGAAAGAGTTGTCTTTCCTATGATGTTTTTACAAATGACAGATTTCTAGAACAACAGAGTAAACCGGTGGGGGATGATTTGTAATGGTGCACTGTACAAATACCATGCTGGCCTTTTGGTTAAAATGTGTGTGGGGTGCAAAAAACCATGTTGCAGTGCCTGTCTGCAGCTAATTTGGAAGCTGTTATAAACCACTCCGGATTTCCATGGGGGCAGGCCCCAGGAGGCAGGTCCCGGCCTCACCTCAGGGCAGACCCCTGCTGAGGGCCCACAGTCCTACCAAGGTGCAGCCCAGCAGTGTCACCATAGTCTTTTTTTTTTTTTAATTTTTTTTCCCATTTTACTTGAAAGGGAGAGAGAGAGGGAGAGACAAAGAGAAAGGGAGATCCTCCATCTGCTTGTTCACTCCCCATATGCCTGCAACAGCCGGGGCTGGCAAAGCTGGTTTCCCATGTGGGCCGCAGGGATCCAGGTATCCGAGCCATCACCTGCTGCCTCCCAGGGTGTGCACGAGCAGGGAGCTGGAGTCAGAAGCAGAGCCAGGACTTGAACCAGGCATTCGACATGGATGCAGCACCCAAGTGTTTCCTGAACCGCTGCGCCCCCGCACCGCCCCGATTCTTCCAGGAACATTTCAAGGAGGGGTGGGCTTGTCCATTCCCGCATACGTTACCATGAAGCCTGTGGTGTCAGGCAGGCCCTGTGGACCAGCTGGACACCCTGGACAAGCTCCCCCCAGGGCAGCATCATGTCCTCACTCACGAAGTGGGGAGGGCGGCAGCACCTCACTCCTCAGATAACGGGGAGGCCCAGAGCACTTCCTGGAACACACAGCACGTTAAATGCTTACTCAATGTTCCAACTGCAAAAAAACTGATAAAAACTTACACTTTAGAAACACCAACCAAAACTAACTTTCCTGATGACTTAACTAGCTGGTTCAAATGCAAATAGTGCCGAACTCCAATTGGAAACTGCATGAAACACTCACCAAGCACCAAAAATGTTATTATTTCTATTATTCTCCAGTAAGACTTGCAGACTGGAGAGAAAGAGGAAGTAGGTTCAGGGTTGGGCTGCACTGGCACAGTTAGGGTTGGGTCACGTCCCCTCCGGTCACCTTCCTGGAGCAGGACAGCCCCCAAAGCCGGGTTACCAAGCACACACCTCGCCATCTCCTCCTGACAAGCGGTAGAAGACGCAGGCTCCTCTCTGAGGTTCTAACTCTACCCAGTGCTGACTTCCCCGTGTGGCAGAGAGAAACATGAATGGAGCCCACCTCCCAGCCGAAACGCCGGCCGCAGCCAGGCAGCTGGCTGGGGCGCTGCTGCCGGAGGATCCCCTGTCTCGGAGGACTCTGAGAGGCCTGGCTCATTCTGGGCTCTGCCTCTGCAGCCAAACGCATTCCACTTGTGGCCGGCATCTGCGGCTCTGCAGATGAGCTGAACCGGTGGCTTCCCTTCCCGGCACGATCGACAACACTAATAAAAATAGATAATGTATTTTTAAAACGTACAGCAGATTGTCATGGCAATAAATAATTGTATCATGTTGCTGTCATAGCAACCAAGTCTGTGTAACAGAGACAAATCAAGCCTGTATGGAATTTTTCTAAATTTAGGTGAAAACAGTTAAAATATGATCATAGGAAAGGTGCATTTTAAAGAAATCCTTAACATCCATTGGAAACACGTTTCGGTCGTTTTTTTTTTTTTTAAATACAAATTGTTTATATTTCTCCATTCTTTTCAAATGATGAAATTCAACTTCCCCTTTTGTCCGTTATGTGTGTATACAGTGGATAGAAATGTGTCTAACATTTATATATTCTTGAGATCTTACATGAGCAGTGGAAAACGGGCGAGCTGCTCTCTCTCTCTTTCTTATTCATTCAACACTCTTCTTCAAAAGTAATTGACGAGGCAGCATATCATAACTCTTATGCTTTCCCTTGGCAGCTAATGACACAATATTAATGGAAGAACTAGTTACCTTGGTCAAACCATGCCATCCCAAATTCATAGCTAGTTTCCTTCAGTTTTTCTGAAAGCACCTGTGACTGTACCATACCATCGTGTCATTAACAACGGCGCAGGACCGGAGCAAAAGGGGGCTCTTTCCTGCCAAGTAAACTCTGCCTCCCATCTTGCACAAAATGCTACTGAAATGACAAACGGGTGACTTTGCCCAACAAGGAGAGGATGACTTTTCCACGGGTCTGTAGTTCTTGTGCCATTAGGAGAGACCTCCAAGTCCAAAATACTTAGGGGAAATAATGCCCCAGTTTTCTGTGACTCAATTGCTTTTCCTTTTTCATTCAGCATGGATGAAATAAAAATGTCTCTTTTTCTTCGGTAAAGATTTAGCCTGTGGGAGCCGCACGAGGGGCTGCCATGCCACAGACACAGGGCTGAACCCAAGTGCAGCCACCTGCACTGTGTGAATTTGCTTCAGGGACAGACAGTTAACTCCATGCTCTAACCTATGTTCAGGTATTATTTTTTTCAATTAGATTATAAAAAGATATTAAAGATAAATAATTAAGTGAGACAGTTCATGCAAAGTATTTGGACTTGTTTTTAAGTCAAGGAGAAAATACAATTAGGTGTTGCACTTTGTTAAGGAAGTACAATGAGATCCTTAACTCTCTTCTATAATAAGGAAAAGAATCTACTAGAAGCATCTGCAGTCATCTGTGTTATCAGCCAGTGCCTCTCCGGCTACCTCTCTTTTTCTTCACCATGTCCCTTTAACATTTGCATGGCTTATTTTCTCAAATGCACTTCACGAATAGGTGGCCCGCAGTGGGACAGGCTGGCCTTCGTGGGAGTGAGAGGGGAGAGGTGTC
Organism: Oryctolagus cuniculus; assembly: GCF_051225735.1. Taxonomy (NCBI): domain Eukaryota; kingdom Metazoa; phylum Chordata; class Mammalia; order Lagomorpha; family Leporidae; genus Oryctolagus; species Oryctolagus cuniculus. The sequence continues at coordinate 8,770,685 of NC_142878.1, read as the reverse complement.
TCCACACCAAAGCGTGCACCCCAGGGTTGGTCTCCAGAAGGAGGGGCTTTGTGGAAGGGGACACCCACCCCCTGCATCTGCGCCACCTCAGCGTCCCCTGCTCTGTCCCCCTAACCTGGCAGCTGGCACCCACAGTGTGAGGAGGGGACCTTGCCCCCAAAAGTGCTTGTTCTGCGATGGACAAAGTGTGGACGCCCCAGGGAAGGAGGCGCTGCCTCCTGGTTGAGCCATCACCGGCCCTGGAGCTCCCTGTGTCTGCAGGGGACAATGCACTGGGGCACATGGGAGTGGCCTCTTCTACCTGGACAGGACTCCTTTTTGCCTTTACCCCCTGGGGTTTTCTTTGATTGATTTCATTTTGTTTCCTTTTTAAAAGGACTTAAAGTCCCACTCAGCAACATGGCAAGCTTTCCCTACTCCAACAAAGCCTGTGTTGGAAGGGGGGGCAGGTGTAGGGAGGACTCCTGCAGCAGACACGCAGGTGCACGTGTGGCCTCGCTGTGGCATTGCTGGCAAGTCTGCTCTCCCACAGCGGTCAGCCCGAGGGGGCACATGGCTTTTAGTCCATCCGCTGAAGAGGGAGGGATAAAGGGCGCCACGAACAGACGTGTTTCCAAGTGAGGGTACAGGGAAGGTTTTTCTTTTCCTCCTTGCGTTTTTGCTCTACTCCTGCTAATGTCTCAGCTGAAGGCGGATTTTCTGTGTGTGGGGGCTCAAAGGCATCCTCACCCTTATCCATGGCCCGTTTCTGTCCCCGCTTCATGGTTGCCCTGCCTGTGATTAGAAATGAGGTCAAAGCTGCCCAGGGCAAGGTTCTGTGACTCCTTCAGCTCTCACACCCTCTGGGCTCTCTTTCCACAACTCTCTGCCAGCTGGGAAGAGGCGGCAGAGACAAAGTCATCCCATCTATCACCCTAATAGTTATTGTCTGAAGCTGCTGTAACATCACCATCCCGCTTTTAAGCATTTCCAAATTGTGTTCACATTAGTTTTCCTCTCCTGAGACTACCTCTGTATCCATTTCACAGGGAAGAAGACTGAGTCACCTGTGTTGCATTTTCCAGACCCAATCCTTGTGCCACGTCTCCCTAAGGAAATCCAAAAGGCGCTTGGACTGACATGGACTTACAAGTGCCATGTGATTCCTGTATGTATGTGGGAGAGGTGGCAGCAAATTTATCTTCCTAATTATGTTTTGCTTAGACCAACATCAAACTCGTTTGTGTTCTCTGAGCATTTGCCAGCTGGGAAATGGAGAGTGTTTTGAGATGGGGGAAGCTGCCTTGAAATTCAGACTTGGCCACGTGTAAAAACAAACACAAAGGGGAAAGCATCTGTAGCATGGGACCCTGCACAAGCAGTGTGTGCACAAGAGGTGGCATCTTCATTATATAATGAGCTTAGCAAACTAATAGCAGCAACTCTAAAACTCAGCAGAAAAATGGTCAATATGGATATTTTTAACATTTTTGAGGACTAGGAAAGAAATATTTCCAGCTGCGAATAGAGAAACATTTGCTCAAACACTGCATTTTTTTTTTTTTGTTCAACCCTGAGCCAAGGAAATTCAATATAAACCGAATTGGGTGAAGCCTGATCTAATACAAGCATTTTTAAAATAGGAAGGCAATTTATTTCATCTTAAAACTGATCCTTTTCAAGAATCAATCTGCTGCTATTTGTCAGTATGTATTAGGAGCCACCACAATGCTCAGTAATTCTGTAGTTTTAAGGTGACCATTATCTATGGAGAAATGCAAGAAGACGCGGGGGATAGGAAAGGGACCAGGCAGGAATGTGGAAAAATACCCCTGGCAAATGTATATTGGGAAAAGGATACTAAATTGCATGCTCCCTACGGCTGCTAATGACTTTAAAATAAATATGGAAAGCATTAGCAAAGAATGACACCTGGGTAACAGCGCTTGTGGGTGTTTTGTTCTTGCTGGCTTCCCCCCCCCCCCCCCTCTCTTGTCTGTGCTTTAATGAAACCAGTGTAGCCAGGGACCACCCCTCCTTGGAAAGCTGAGTGCGGGTGTGGCCGAGAGAGCAGGCAGGTGTCTCCCTCTAGGTTTCAGGATTTGGACCCCTCCCTCTGAAGCCACAGGAACCTGCCATGGCTTTGTATGGAATGGTTTTTTTTTGTTTGTTTGTTTGTTTTGTTTTGTTTTGTTTTGTTTTGACAGGCAAAGTGGACAGTAAGAGAGAGACAGAGAGAAAGGTCTTCCTTTGCCGTTGGTTCACCCTCCAATGGCCGCCGCGGCCGGCACGCTGCGGCCGGCGCACCGTGCTGATCCAATGGCAGGAGCCAGGTACTTCTTCTGGTCTCCCACAGGGTGCAGGACCCAAGGACTTGGGCCATCCTCCACTGCCTTCCTGGGCCACAGCAGAGAGCTGGCCTGGAAGAGGGGCAACCGGGATAGAATCCAGAGCCCTGACCGGGACTAGAACCTGGTATGTTGGTGCCGCAGGCGGAGGATGAGCCTATCGTGCTGCGGCGCCGGCCGGAATGGCGTCTTTTTGTTCACATCTTTTTCATCAGGAGTGCAAGACCTCAGTCAATTTCCTTCTTAGGGGAGGAGTCCCAAGGATCAGTTTGAACAGAAAATTTCTTTCTTGTCAAATAACACTAAAAAGTCCCCTGGGCCACTCACCTTCTTAACAAGGATCTAGGTGATAAGTTCCTGCTTGAGTTTTGTTCTTTGAAACATTTTTATACAAGTAGCTGCATTGGTAAGCTCTCTTCTTAAAAAGCAAAACAAAGCACTTTACTCTGTAGCCCCAGGACCCAGAGGGGAAGTCTCGCCTCTCACAGGGCATTCCAGGGTCTTGGAGCCGCAGCCTCTGACCACTTGACCGTAACCACCACAGCCTACCTCCTCCTCCTGTCACCTTCATCTGTGTCCTGTAGTTTTAACCCTTTGCTGCTTTATCTTTTTTTTTTTTTTTTTTTTGACAGGCAGAGTGGACAGTGAGAGAGAGAGACAGAGAGAAAGGTCTTCCTTTGCCGTTGGTTCACCCTCCAATGGCCGCTGCGGCCGGCGCGCTGCGGCCGGCGCACCGCGCTGATCCGATGGCAGGAGCCAGGAGCCAGGTGCTTTTCCTGGTCTCCCATGGGGTGCAGGGCCCAAGCACCTGGGCCATCCTCCACTGCACTCCCTGGCCACAGCAGAGGGCTGGCCTGGAAGAGGGGCAACCGGGACAGAATCCGGCGCCCCGACCGGGACTAGAACCCGGTGTGCCGGCGCCGCTAGGCGGAGGATTAGCCTAGTGAGCCGCGGCGCCGGCTTTGCTGCTTTATCTTGAAGTTCACTCAGAAGTAGGTAAGTACAGAAATTGAAAATATGCAAATGAAGAACAGGAGTTTTTTTTTAAAAAAAAAAAGGTTTCATTGATTTGAGAGGTAGAGTTACAGTAAGATACAGAGAGGGAGAGACAGAGAGAGAGAGAGGTCTTCCTCTCTCTTCCACTCCCCAAATGGCCCCAATGGCTGCAACTGAGCTGATCCGAAGCCAGGAGCTTCTTCTGGGTCTCCTCTGTGGATGCAGGAGCCCAAGGACTTGGGCATCTTCTGCTATTTTCCCAGGCCTTAGCAGAGAGCGGGATCAGAAGTGGAGCAGTTGGGACACGAACTGGTGCCCATACAGGATGCCAGCGCCGCAGGCAGAAGCTTAGTCCACCATGCCACAGCGCCACCCGGAAGAAAAGGATTTTGTTATACGAGCAAAACACATAAACTGAGGGGTGTGTGTGTGTGTGTGTGTGTGTGTTTCTTTTAGGATACAAACTATCTAAATGAGTGTAAAATGAGAGAATCGAAATGTTCTTTCACCCAATCCTATTCCCAGAAGCAACATTGTTTGCAGAGTTATCTTTTCATATCTATGAGTAGACAAGCTTTTTAATTTTTTCCAGATAAAGACACGGAAACATTTGTTTTTAACACCGCTTAATGCAGTGTGGAAAGTTGAAACGTTTTTAAGTTTGTGCGTTGTGGAACCAGAGTGTGCCGCCCACGTGTGTGCGATTGCTCAGAGCCCCACCCAGGTGAGGCACAGGAAGCTTCAGGTGCGATTTCCAAAAATAGAAGAATTATGTTCTGTGTGGCAGACGAACTGAAATGCTACACATAGATTAAGAAATTACTCAGGAATCCAAATATTTAATCAGGCTCTTCTCTGAAGACTCTGAGCCGCTTCGCTTTGCAAATTTGGATGAAAACCTCGCAGACACAAATGGGGCGCCCAGGCTGTGGTGGGGTTCAATCCCGTGAGTGTGTGCTCCGCTCTGTTTGTATCTCTTCCTCTGCCAGGCACTGACCTCCTGTCTGGGCAGGGCCAAGCGGTGATGAGCTTGACCATGACCCCTCTCTGCAGAGCAGGAAGCTCTAAGGGGCATCCAGAGCAGAGGACGCAGCCCCTGGCCGCGTCACTCTGGGGGTGCCCAGAGCCTTCTGCCTCCGGGAGGGGTCAGCGCTTGCTGGTAACAAAGCGGTGAGAGAATTCCTAGTGATCTTCGTCGAGGGGCAGACGAGGGCAGCGGGGATGCGTATTGTGCTTCCCATGATAAAGATGGGAGCCAAGCTTGAAAGTTTAAAGAACAGTTTACAAGATTAATCTCATAAGCATAATAAAGAAAGTTACCAGAAGGTCATATAATATTAGTATATGAAAATGAGCTGAGTTTAGGACTCTATATTTCTGGGAGTAGTAAAGAGGATTTTAAATCAGAATCACTTTTATTTCCATGGCTTCCTTTGACATTCAGTACTTACTGGTAAAGAATATGTTTGCAATTTGCCAAAAATGAATGGCTGTTACTACAAATTAATGAGATGAGGTTGTATTATTTAAATGAGTATCGATGCTTTAAAATTATTTTTAATGAAAAGAGAGGGTATTATGCCTGTTAAAGTTAGAAATTATTTAATAGTTCATTTCTTCCATCTGCAAGCAAGCTGAGACAGTCCGCATCACTTATAAAAGAAATGTTTCATTTATTTAAAAGGCTACGTTGCTTTAGGATGTCTATTACATATCACAATGAAAAGTTTTGTCGGAAGGCTGGTTGGACATCCTCACATAGAATGAATAAAGAATGGGGTTGAGATGCCTTATTTACTGATAGGAAATAAACATCCCTAATCAAGAATTGCTGTATATTAGATGATGCAAAAAAATGTGTATTTGAAATATTCATGTGACTACTGCACCATGCTCATCTGGCCAAATACAATCTTGTCTTCACGTCACACTCTGTGTTAGTTTTCAGTAGTGATCTGAATCAGGACCATCCTGCCATGACCTAGAAGAACTTCTTCCAAACCACTAAACCTGAGAGGACACAAACACAGACACACACACACACACACCTTAAAAGCAAAATTTTCTTTCACATTCAAATTTCAAAATTTTGGGAATTTCAAACTTTCAAAAAAAGGGGAATTTCAAGAATATATTTGATTTTTAAGATTCCACCTATTTCACCCTTAAAATCTGTGTCATTATAAGGGACTGTTTAAACAAATTGTAGGAGTGGGTTAAGCTGCTGCTTGCAATACCAGGATCCCGTATCAGTGTGGCAGTTGAAGTCCTGTCTGCTCTACTTCCCATCCTGCTTCCTTCTAGTGCACCTGGGGAAGCAACAGATCATGGCACAAATGCCTACGTAGGAGACCAGGGTGAAGGTCCTGGCTCCTGGCTTCAGCCTGGCCCAGCCCCATCTGTTATGGCCATTTTAGGAGTGAACCATCAGATGGGAAACGTGTGTGTGTGTGTGTGTGCCCATCTCTGCCTTTCAAATAAATATTCTTAAAAATCTATTTATAAAAAACAAATTGTGATATGTCTATGCCATGGAATGATATTGACAATAAAAAAGAAGGAAGTTTTTCCACCTTCAGTTACTTAGATAGATTGCAAGGAAATATGCTAAGTGGAAATCCAATCACAAAACACTTTATGAAGGGACTTCAAAATGCTCACAGAAAATGGACTTAAAAATGTGTATTTTGGTGCAAAAAATCAAAATCCATGCATAGCTTTTTCATGATATATTTTTACCACAAACTTCTTTTTTACATTAAAAAATTTTTTTTATTTTTTATTTGACAGAGTTAGACAGTGAGAGAGACAGAGAGAAAGGTCTTCCTTCTGTTGGTTCACCCCCCAAATGGCTGCTACGGCCAGCGTTGCACTGATCCGAAGCCAGGAGCCAGGTGCTTCCTCCTGGTCTCCCATGCAGGCGCAGGGCCCAAGCACTTGGGCCATCCTCCACTGCCTTCCCAGGCCACAGCAGAGAGCTGGACAGGAAGAGGAGCAGCTGGGACTAGAACCCGGCACCCATATAGGATAACAGCGCTGCAGGTGGAGGATTAGCCAAGTGAGCCAAGGCACTGGCCCCACCACAAACTTTTTGAAGACCCCCTTGTGGGCATGGATTTCACCATTTTTTTCATCATAATGAACTTACCTTAATTCCATTCTCGGTTAACTTTTTGAAGCACCCTCATAGTCTGTATAGTTGCTTCTAGAATATTCTTGAAATGACAAAATTCTAGAAATGGAAAGCAACTCAGGGGTCGTCAGGAGTGAAGAAGGAAGGAGGGGACCAGGGGAGTGAGCGTGTTTTTAAAGGGGTAACTGGGGATTCCTTATGGTGACGGCGCTGTTCTCTGTCTCAACTAAGGTGCTGAACACAGACGCCTACACACATGGCGAAACCATAGGCATACAGATGACCCAATAAAACTGGAAATCTGAGAAAGATCTGTGGATTGTGCCAAGGTCAGTATCCTGGAGGCGATCATTGTGCTAGAATATTCTGCAGGATATTATCGTGGAGGGGAGCTGATTTCCAGCACCTGAACATGACCCCTCAGTTATTTAAACAGTAAGAGTTCCATTGCCTTCACACTGCACTTCCTAACCTGGATTCAAACAATGTGTTGCCTCTCAAAATGAGAAAGTCAGTGAAACCTGTGTGCTGGGAAGATGGAAACGCTCTGCACCTGCCGGCTCCTTGCCTGCATCCCGAGAACACACCTGACGGGGCTGAAGAGGTCTTTCACCTTTGGAACAAGATCCAACCCTGGCAAAGCTTCCCAGAGCTCCTGAGCGCCACTTCCTCTCCACCCCAGAGATGTTCAGTGCTGTCTCTGCAGATTCTCTAGGACAACGTTCCCTTCTTGTTATCACACACACAAACATCAAAAGTGAAAAACACTCTGTCGGGAACATTTGTCTCCTTCTTTGCCCAGCAGGTGCTGCTTTGTGGAAGGGACCACGGGAATGTTTGCCCTTGAAAAGTGTGCATTCCTCACTCCTGAGCTACTTTGCCTTCCAGCTCCACCCTTTGTGGGGCACAAAAGCCTGTGGCCATCCACAGCCCCTGTGAGCTGCTCTTCTTCTTGCCTTTCTCCCAAGCTGTGGAAGATCTCCAAGAAAACCGCTGTCGGGAAGAGCCCCGAGGTGCTCCCTCATTCAAAGGTCTCAGGTCCTCTTCCCCACGCCTTCCAGCCGTGTTGTGGCTCTCCAAACCAGCTGGTCTTACGGGGAGGCTGCTAACTGTTCTAGAAAGGGCTAACTCACCGTCTTGGAAGTCAAATACTTTGGCTATCAACACACTGACAAGTTCTTCTAATTCATCTCTTTCCATGCCAGAGCCGACCCAACTCTTGGCCTGGGTTTGGTTTCCACGATCGTTCATCCGTGTTCCTCTCTGCTTTCTCCTGTTTTAATCTCAGAAGACACCTCTGCTGTCTTGGGTCTTCTCCCTCTCAAGTCTGTTTAGCCCACACATCTCTAGGGCCATGAACTGGTGCAGCTGGACTCTCCCCAGGGAAGACATCACCTTCTCTGGGTTGTCATAGGGAAAGCCTGGGGCTGCCCACTGCCTTGTAGGTTGTAGGGGACAAGCTACTGCAGGAAAGAGTTGCTGAGATCCTGGGTTTGAGTTGACACCAGAAACATTGAGGCTGTTCTCTGTCTCTATTTGGAGAAGGTACCGTGTGTGCCTCTATGGAGACACTTAACAGATCACCTCCCAAGGCGTCTCCAGGGGGTGCTTGGTCTACATTATGTAGACTAATTGTGAAGTTCTCTTTGGTTTACCTGCCATGACAGTTTCGAAATATCAGAAATAAATAAAAAAATCAGAAAACTTGGCCATGTTTAAATGAGGCGGGGACGCGCACACTCTACTCTGTGGGAGCTGGTTATGCAGCCCTGCCCGGGGGGAGCAGCGAAGGTACCACAGCACTCCGGACCCTCTCACCTCCTTGCACATATGTGGGGCCCAGGGCTTCTTCAGAATCTTGGTAATCAGCATGGGCCAGCCAGCTGATACCTACTGTTCCCCCATTAGGTTAAAGAGACTCCGCCCTTCTCTCCTCATCACCCCCAGCCCCCGCCCATGACCCACCCTGCTTAGACTAGCATGGCAGGTGTGGGGGTTCCAGGTCAGAGGGGGCAGGCCGTGGAGGAGCTGGCTGTGAGAGTGGAAGCCCCCACTGTGCTAGCTCTAGACTGAATGCCACCCCCACCGCATCAGCTGGCCGCCTGCTCTGCATCCCCAGCCTTGGTTTCCTCCAGCCCACCCCATGGGCAGCCACTCCTTAAAGGGCCTCTGACTTGGTCACCCCACCCCCCGCCCGCACTCTCCCTGCAGCTTCTTCAGCTTCAGGATGACGGACTGACAGCTGCCAGTGAGATTTTCTTTCCCAGCTCTGTTTTCGGCTCTGAGAGTCCCAACATTGTGAAAAAAGAAAAGATTTTGAGCATCTTGTGATGTGAGAGACACAAACGGGGGTTGTCGCTCCCCCTCTTCGTGGGGGAACGACACTGGACCCTGCCTAGGCTTCATATCCGAGTCACGGCACCATTATGTCGCTCCCCCTCTTCGTGGAGGAACGACACAGGACCCTGCGCTGTTCTTTCGTCTGCTCGGCCCTCCCCGGGTTTGCTGCTGGTTCTTCCCGGGTTGGCTGCCGTCCCTTCCACCTCCGTGGAAGGGCGGTTCCCCCTGCCACTTTCCCCACTTCCGCAGGGGAGCGGCACACCGCCGGCCGGCTCTCTCGGGGGCTGCACAGGTGTTCCTCAGGTGTTCCCCTTAGATGTTCCTGGTGCATGCCGTCTCTCTCCTCCTTTATAGTCCTCCTCCACAAATCCTAACTCGGCTGCCCACACGCCGAGTACGCTGCTCTCCTCCAATCAGGAGCAGGATCAGCTCCTGGAGGTCATCACTCAAGTTGGCAAGAGGCAGCTGCGTAGAAGCTGTTTTCTCCTCTCCCAGCACCATATTGTGGGAGAGCAGATGCATAGAATAAGTCTTAATTCCAGTAACTCAGTCCAGTCCGGGTTGCTCCCCACAGGGGTCACCGGGGGCCTCGCGGACCTGGTGGAAACAGCCTGTGTGCGACAGAACGCAGCTCCCAGCCACAAGAACCCAGCAGCCTCAGAAGAGCCACTTTCTCTCCGCGGGTCTCAGTCTCCCTTTTGGAAGACAAGGGAACTGCAGCCCGTGACTTCTGAGATCGCCCCCAAAGTTGACACCCTGCTGTTCTAGGAAGTCCGCAAGTGAACCCACCTGAAGATGCAGGTTCCTGAGAAATGCGCTTGCACTGTCCAGGGGTTAGCAGGGACGTGTCTCGTAAACACCTGCAGTAGGCTGAGACGAGATGTTTCCTCCTACCTGAGTTTTAATCTACAAGTGCATGTGAGGCGGCAAAGTCATCGCAGCGCGCAAGGGTGACTGATGGATGGTCCCTTGTGGCAAGTATTCTCAACCGAAGATCCTTCCAGGTACAAGAGTGACAGCTGCCACTCCAGCATGGTCTTAGTGATCCCTTTGTGAATATCCAAAACACAGGGCAAACAAAGACCAAACTGGCCACAAGGTAGAAGTATGAATTGAAAAAAAAAAAAAGTTACAAAGGCCAGCCCTGGTGGGAAAAAAAAACAACATTTTTCCATCATTCTGGGGCCCTTTTTGTAAACCACTACTTCCAAAAACAGCAGGGGAGCCATCCTGTGTCCCAAAAGTCACCTGGTTGCCACCATTGCCTAGACACTCACTTTTGGTCCTACTCCAGCTTATGTTTCTGGCTTTGAGCTCCGAGGAACTTGGTTCCCCTATTATTTGCTATCAGACTTGGTTCCTGTTTCCTGTGGATTTATTTTAAGAGGGCTCCCCTGATCAATCCACAAAAAATGAGAGACCATGAAACCTGCTGAAGAAGATAGGAGCATGCCACCCGCAACAGTGGCCAGGACCCACCAGGAATCTTCAAGAGCCCGATCGCGGGGCTACGGGGCAGAGGGGACTGGGGACAGCAGGCAAGTGAGAAGAGAGCCTTGTCACAGACCTCCAGTCCTGTTTGGATAACGACGCGTGGTGTTTGTTGAGGCTTATCAAGCTTCCCAGTTCACAGCACTATCTCCCTTCCAGCCCTCACAACAGGCTGATGACAGAGTTCCCACTACCAGCCCGACTTCACAGACCCGGGAGCCAGCATAAACCTGCCCAGAGTCCTAACTCAGGAGGAGGCTGAGGAAGCCACCCCCAGGCCATCTGGCTACAGAGCAGTGGCTCCTAAATGCCACGGAGCCACCGCGGGGGCCCTTGGGCTGCCCTTGTCTGATTCTAACCTGTACGTGGATTCCCAGGGGACCCTGGAAAAGCCGGGACTCTGATCAGAGGCACTGCCAAGTCTCGATCCTGCAGCTTCAACACCCACCCCCCTCCCCCCGAGAAGCCAGTGCTCCAGGGGCCACACTTGGGAATCGGCATAGGAGGGTTCTCTCTCAGGGGTGGTCTTGGGGGCCTGAGCCCCACCCCCACCACCTCACGGGCAAGCCATCCCTTGGAGGCCAGCTTGCTATAGGAGAGGCAAATCCCCCAAGACGCCTCTGTCCCTTCTCCATGCTGCCCTGGGTTTTGTCACCAGCCCAAGGAGCTGCTCAGGACTGGAGGACCCCATCTCTTCCGGCATACCAGGGACAAAGGGCACTTGCCAGAAGGACCCTGGAGTCAAACCGGTTTTTTTCTGGCACACCTGGGTCAGTTCCATTGAGGAAGGAATAGAGGTGCTCCAAGGCGCTGCCTGGAAGGAGCCAGACGCCCTCCAAAGGGGCGCAGGAGGAGGAAGCACTCTCTCTCCCTCCCGCCGCCCTCCCATCAGTCCCGTTTTCCCGCTGCACACACGCTGTTATTAAATAACTAGGATTGTTGAACAGGAACTCAATACATTGTGTACAGAAAGATACAGTCGTTGCCAGATGGACCTAGAATCTAAGTGACAGAAAGAGGCACCCAGCAGACACACAGAGCAAGCCTGCATGCCCGTGAGTTACATAAAGCCAAGACACCCCGAGTCACGAGGACGGCGACTTGCTGATTGTCATGGAGGTGTCTGTGTCGGGGTGGGGGGTTGAACTTCAGAGTGGATACGAGGAGCGGTGTCTCTATCACAGAGACGTGAGATGGAGCTCAGATGCTGGGGAACTCAAAGCGTTTGCCTTCTGCCGCTTCCAGAGGGATGGGCACATATGCTTGTGCGTGTAAGCATGAGTGTGTGTGTGTGTGTGTTTAAAAGGGAGTGATGGAGAGGCAGCTATTTAAAGGTAATGAGGATAATACAATATTTCCTCCCATTATGTTGCGTTCTGTCTGGAATCGGATTGTACAGTTTCAGCATCTTTGCCGTGATGCTTGGGCTCTGTGACTCACGGAGAGCCGGCATTGCATTCCTCTTATTTTTTTAAAAGATTTATTTTATTTATTTGAAAGACAGAGCTACAGAGAGAGGTAGAGACAGAGAGGTCTTCCTTCCGCTGGTTCACTACTCAGATGGCTGCAACGGCTGGAGCTGCGCTGATCCTAAGCCAGGAGCCAGGAGCTTCTTCCAGGTCTCCCACGCGGGTGCAGGGGCCGAAGGACTTAGGCCGTCTCCTACTGCATTCCCAGGCCAGAGCAGAGAGCTGGATGGGAAGAGGAGCAGCCAAGACTAGAACCAGTGCTCATATGGGATGCCGGTGCTTCAGGCCAGGGCTTTAACCCCCTGAGCCATAGTGCCGGCCCCTGCATTCCTCTTAGAACGTGTCCCCGAGGGCCTGCAGGAAAGAAGGCAGCTCACACGAGTCCCGCTCTGAAAACTTCTCCAGGTCTTAAGAATGCCCAGCCTTAGGTGAAAAGCAATTTCTCTGTCCAGAAGTTAAACCATAAGGCGTTGTTGGTTTTTCCATTGCTTGTTTTTGCTCCTGAAGCCATCGTTGCTGGAAGGATATGGGCACTGGACATGCAGTTGGGTACCTCTGGCTGTTTGTCATTGCGGACACACACTGGCCTCCCGTCCCACGTCGGCCACCTCACTGTCCCCGTCCTCTGCGCACCACAGGTGTCCTTTCAGAAAGCATCAGCCCGGCCTCAAAGCCACCTTGCCATGTGGCAGGCCCCTCTGCCACGTGGGGATTGGTCAGCTTCATTCCTTGCCCTTAAGAGTGTCCTGGAGCAGAATCCATGGCCCCTGTCAACCAGGAGCCCACGTTCCTGCTTCCGCTAAGAACAGAACATCAGGGACAGAGACGTGGCCCAGGAGGAGATGGGGTGAAGCCCCTCAGGCTTCTAGTGTTGAAATGGGACCCTACTACTGTGAGGTGCAAGAGGGTGGAGACTTCGTGGGCAGTGCTGTTTACAGGTGCGTCTTGTGGAGCTGGTGAGGATGAGTATGATTGTCAGGTGGCGCCTGCTTCCTGAATCCTGGCATTTTAGTAAGCAGAAGGAGAGAGCAGACACACACGCGTGCATACACACATGCACATCTCCCGTCTCTTGCCACAAAATTCCCTGCACGTTCTTGGTGTTCTTTCAGCAAGAAGGCCATTGCCAGACAGAGACCTTCAACCTTGCACGTCCGGAACCAAAAGGCACAATAAGTCTCTCATCTTATTTTTGTTCATTTTCATGAGTCAGAGAGAGAGAGATTTCCCATCGGCTGGTTCACTCCCCAAGTGCCCACAATGGCCACGGTTGATCCAGGCCAAAGCCGGAAGTCAAGAAGTCAAAGTTTCCCACGTGCAAGGCAGGTACTCAGTACTTGAGCTGTCACCCGTTGCCTCCCATGGTGAACATTAGCAGGAAGCTGGTGGCAGGAATGGAGCTGGGACCCCAACTCAGGCACTTCTGTATGGCAGGTGCACATCCCAACCAGTGTTTTAACTGCTGGGCCAAATGCTCACCTCTCTTTTCTTTATAAAATAGCCTGCCTCAGGTGTTTTGCTATAGTTATAAAAATGGAGTAGTACAGTATTGCAAATAGAAAGCAAGGGTCCTCTGACTCAGTAATAGCCCTATAAAACCAAACACACATCCAGAAGCATCTTCCATCCTCTGCGACACCCTAAATTTTCATGAAGATGACACTTTGTTCCAAGAACATTCCCACAGCTATTTTAAGATAGCTCTTTTTAAAAAACACTTAAATGTTAGTATTCGTCAGCTTTTCATCCCTGTAGTGAAGCCCTAGGCCAGCTGCCTTTGGAGGAGGGAAGCACATCCGGGCACCTGTGCTCAGGTGGGCCCGTCACTGTGGCGTCTGGGAAGGCAGGACAGCAAGGGCACAGCGTGAGTGGGGAAGCAACCACATGGCGATCCAAGCAGCATGGAGCGACCAGCTGTGTTCATCTCGGGCTCTTCCCACAGCCCTCTCGGGAGAGCCCCTTCCAAGGCTGTCCCCAGCGACCTACCGGCCTCCCACCAGGCCCTTCTCCTCAACACCATGACCAGGTTAAGGGTCTCCCTTAGCGGCATCAGCTTAGGGCTTTGGGATTTAGCCATCTGCATGAGTTGGGTGCCGCCCCCTCTCAAGCAGTAGCAGTATCTTACGGGAGAGAGACATGGACCTGAAGTGACCTGTTGTGACTGAAATGCATGACGCATAGGGTCTGTCAACAGGATTCACATGGAAATTCACCTACATACACAGACTTTTAGTAGAGCCCAGACAGATGTGCTGGATGAAGAGATTATAAAAATATACAACACATAATTCCATAAAGCGACAATTTCTTGGGCAAAAGGGTGAACATGCTGAAGGGTCAATTTTAGATTATTTTTGAAAGCACTACATAAATGTTGGTTTTAGGAGAAGGCATCCACGTCTGTTACGTCTGATTATACAATGGGACTTCAGAAACCTGGGAGGAAAAATGGGGTCAAATGATGTTTATTTTGGTGGCGTAACAATTTAAAACTCACACATAATTTTTAAAATTTTTAAAAGATTTACTTTTTTTTGAAAGTCAGAATTGCAGAGAGAGAAGACAGAGAGACAGAGAGACAGAGATCTTCCATCCCCTGGTTCACTCCTTAGATGACCAGGGTTGGGCCAGGCAGAGCCATGTTTATAGAGGTCTCCTGCATGGGTGGCAGGGGGCTCAAACACTTGGGCCATCCTCTGCTGCTCTTCCAGGTCATCAGTAGGGAGCTGGATCATTGGTGGAGCAGCTGGGACATGATTGGTGTCCTTATGGGATGCTGGTGCCATAGGCAACAGCTTTATTGGCTACGCCACAAGGTCAGCCCCAGTAAAATAATTTTTAAATGTTTATTTACTTTACTTGAAACAGAAACAGAGGGAAGAGAGAGAAGTTGAGGGGGAAAGAGAGAGACACTCCGTCTGTTGGTTCACTTTCCAAATGCCTGCAACAGCAGGGACTGGGCGAGACGAAAGCATGGAGCCAGGAACTCTACCCAGACCTCCCACGTGGGTGGCAGGGACCCAAGTCCTTGGGCCATCACCTGCTACCTCCAAGGCAGTAGCATGAAGCTAGCTTGGCAGGGGAGGTGGAATTCGATCCCAGGTGTCACAAGCCACAGCTTCACCCACTGCACCCCAGGGGCTGCCCTGAAATTTTTCATCATGCCCATTTTCATGAGCTTTTTGAAGATCCCTCATATGGGTAGATCTCAAACACTTTGTAGCAAGTTTTTTTTTTTTTTTTTGAAAGTCCGAATTACAGAGAGAGAAGAAGAGACAGACAGAGATCATTCATCCCCTGGTTCACTCCTTAGATGACCAGGGTTGGCCAGGCAGAGCCAGGTTTATAGATCCCTCATATGGGTGGATCTCAAAATACTTTGTAGCAAGTTTTACTTCTTTTTTAATCCCATTTTCTATGGACTTTTTGAAGTTCCCTAGTGTAATTGGTCCATTTCGCACCACACTGTGATCTCCTTAGTCTGGGGCCAGAGGGGATGGGCCTATTGTATTCACTCCCGTGTCCCTAGCTAGCTCCTAGCACTGCACTTGACACCCCAGCCAGGCTCTATGAGTATTTATTGAACAAATGAATTGATCCATGACTGCTAGGAAAGCTCATCATTGCATTAAAAAGGAAAGAGGATCATTGCTCTCACGTGAGTTTAATTCTTACCTGGGAAAGTATTCCAAGTCTTCACCACAGTGCCACATATCGAGGGCTTACCACACTCCATGGGTTACCTCCTTGAACACAGATGACATCTGCTCAGGCAGATGGGCTTGTGGGCATCATTGTCACGCCCACCTCACAGAGGAGGACACTGAGGTGGAATTGTCCCCTGAGACAGAGCCAGGGTTCAAAACCAGGCCGCCTGGCTCCACACCTTGGGCTGAGCCGCAGCAGATGAGGTTCTGCAAACCCACTCCTGGGAATGAATACTTCAACTCTGGGGGACAAGGATGAGACACCTGCTTTCCCCAAACCGTATGCATTTAATTGAACACCCAAAGCCACCAGCCTTCAGAATCAGGACTTGCAGGACTCAAATCCGAGCTCAGAACGGGTGGCTTTGGACAAATCGCTTAACCTCTTTGGAGGCTGGGAAACACCTGTCTCCCAGAGAGGAGGTGGAGAACCGCCCAGCCACGGCAGGTGCACAGCAAGTAGGGAAGAGCGTGCAGGACGGCTTATGGTGGGTCCTCCACGCCTTTTTCCTCCGTCTCCCCTCTTGCACACATGATGAGGAAGGAGTGTGGGTTTTACGTCCCCATCACTGAGCTGCGAGGTATTTAAGGACAAACAATGGCAGTTACAACAGGAAGCTAAGCCGCGAGCACGGGATGGAGGATCCGCACTAGCGCAGACAGCAGGGCTGTGACAGCACGCAGGCTGGCAAATATTTTGCGCCGAAAAGCTGGAGTGCTGCAAAGCCAGCTGTCCCTATTTATAGCTGAGCACAGACAGCCCGGAGGCTGTGCCGCCACGCCTTGCTCTTGCCGCTCAGGGTGCGTGGGGTTCAGAGCGAGTGCCAAGCTGTGAATGACAATCCGCACCGAGTTTACGGTTAACACTGTCAGGGCCCCTGTGCCATGCACTAAATATGCAAAGTTCAAAAAACTGGAACAGAATTTAATATCCAATGGGATCAGGCCCGTTGGGGAGTCCCTGATGACCTAGGGTGCGTATCATGGAGTACACATGCGCCCAAGAGAGCAGAGGCCTCCTTTAAAAACAAACAAAACCAAAACCAACAAACAAAAAACCAGCCAGTTCCCAGAAGCAGCAGGTCGCTGGGTTCCTGGAGCTGGGGAGAGTGGAGCACACAGGTGTGTTTTCCAAGCCTGGCTTCACTCAAGAGGCTTTGAAGAACTGAAGAAAGCCTTCGTGGGGGGCAGTACCTCCCCTCCCACCTCCTCACTCTCCTCCTCCTCTCTGCTCACGCACACGCACACACGCACACGCACACACACACGTGTCAATGATCCCATCCTTGGGCGGTCACTCCCCAGTGCCTGGGCTCCTGTGGGTCCTCCTGCCAGGAGGCCTCCAGCCTGCTCTCTGTTCTCCTTCTCACTCTCACTTTCTCGCCAGGGGAGCCCCCTCCTGGGTCCCACTGACAGCCTGAAATCCTGCACAGCTCAAACTGCCACACTGCGTCTGTAGGAACCACAGAGTGTATCATTTCATTTCTGTTCAAACTACACAAATATTTTCCTTGAAAACAATCATAACAAGAACTTGGCCATGTTTAGAAGATGAGAAATAGAATGGCCAGGGAAAACCTGGACTGGAAGCTCAGAGACCACTCAGGTTAGTCTTTTTATATATATTTGTATTTCCTTACAAACGCTGGCTCCTTTGTAACGTTTCATATTAGAACACTGAACACCAATGGATAGAAGTCCTTCTGCCACATCACGGGGCGGCATGCAGAAATCACAGAATGATCGGAGCGATTTTAATTGTTTCTCTGTTCTCCCCTTAAAAACACCTCATCGTAAGAAGGTGAAAGGACAACTAGCAAAGCGGGGGGCTGGAGGAGATTTGCCAATCTTATATTTGAAAAGGGAGTCATGTTCGGAATACATAAAGAATTCTTACAACTCAGCAACAAAAAGGAAAGTAACCCTACTGGAAAATGGGCACGTGGGGCCAGTGTTGTGGTGTAGCGGGTAAAGCCGCCGCCTGCAGTGCCATATGTGCACTGGTTCAAGTCCCGGCTGCTCCACTTCTGATCCAGCTCTCTGCTGTGGCCTGGGAAAGCAGTGGAAGATGGCCCAAGTCCTTGGGACCCTGCACCCGCGTGGGAGACCCGGAAGAAGCTACTGGCTCCTGCCTTCCGATTGGCGCAGCTCCAGCCGTTGCAGCCAGCTGGAGAGTGAACCAGCAGATGGAAGACTCTCTCTCTGCCTCTTTTTCTCTCTGTGTGAACTCTGACTTTCAAATAAGTAAATAAATCTTAAAAAAAGGAAAATGGGCACTGGATTTGGATAGATGTTTCTGCAAAGAACATACACAGTGACCAAAAAATACATGCAAAGGAGCTCTACATCGTTCACTGTCAGGGAAATGCAAATCCAAGCCACAGAGGAACCGCTCAGGTCCCTCTCGGAGGGCTGCAGTAGAACTACAGCCAGCAGGACCGAAGGTGCAGAAGAATCAGATCCCCTGCATTGCCTCTGGGAAGGCAAAATGATGTGGCCACTTTGACAAACAGCCGCAAAGTCCCTCAACATGTTAAACAGTGAAGTTACCGTATGACCCAGCCTGCTGCTCCTGGGGCTATCCCAGAGACATGAAATCTACATCCACAGGGAAGCTTAGAAGCCAATACATTGTTGTTTGCAACACTCAAACAGTGGGAAGAATCCAAGTTCTTACGAACTCATGAATGAATAAATAAAATGGGCAGTGTCCTGTGTTCACACAGCGGAGTATTATTCGGCCCTAGAGCGGAATGACGTTCTGACATTAGCTGTGACGTGGAGAAACCCTGAAACACGGTGCTTGGTGAAAGAATTCATAAATACAAGCACAGCCAGAGGTGGATTCCATCTATAGGATGCATTGAACAGGCAGATCTATAAATAGAGAAAGCCAACAAGGGCCCAGTTGGGGTTGGAGGCTGGAGAGCAGGCAGTCGGGATCTCTCCGTGGGGTGATGAGAATGTTCTCAGATTAGCTGGGGGTGTGAGTGTGCACAGCTCCAACAATGCGCCAATATCGTGGACCTGAACACTTCAAATGATTGAATATTATGGTATGCAAATTATGTTTCAACAAATATATTAAAAATACAAAGTTAGTACCTTGTTGACATTTCTGTAACAAAAACACTTTTTGTTTATCACACGTCTTCGTATATGCATTAGACTATTTTTTATCCCTAATGGCAAGGAAATAAAAAAGCATGTTTTGACATCACATTTGAAGGAAAGGATGATGGGAAGCAAACTCCAGTTCTCTCAGTATAAGGAGTCGCAAATGCCATTGCACAAAGAGCGAAACTCATTTACTTCCGAGAACAACAAAGGATGGACTTTTCAAAGTCTCTGCTGCTGAAGAACATCAAGCACTCAGAAAAAAAAAAAAAAAGGAATTCTTTTGATAATTAGAAGCACCACCAAAGCTTTCAAATAAACACAGCCTGACAATTATTGGCTGCTTGTCCTACGCCAGCTAAATTAGCTTAAGTGAGGACTTCCTTGTGCCAGTCACCCTCCCCAGGGCCTTGTATGCAGGTGGCGCCTCACAAGAGAGCGTTCAGTATTCAGTCGACGTACAAAGGTGAGTGCCATCTGCCACACAGGATGGCTACACCATTTCCACTGGAAAGACCAAGGACGCGCTGAGTGATGCTCACACATTGTCTCGAAGCGGCAGAGGACCTAGACGGTCGTGGCCTCTCCGCAGACTCCAGTTCAGTGCCTGTTCATCCCCGGGGCAGCTGGATGTGCAAGGATGTGGGCAAGTGCTTCCCAGGGAACACAGCTGAGGACGCTGTCCCCACGTCGGGGCACCATCAGTCCACCTGGGTGACCACACCTCGTGGGGCCGTCCTCAGGGCAGGGTGGGCTAGCCAGGGAGCGCCAGTGAACCAGCAGATGGAAGACCTCTCTCTCTCTGCCTCTTTTTCTCTCTGTGTGAACTCTGACTTTCAAATAAGTAAATAAATCTTAGAAAAAAGGAAAATGGGCACTGGATTTGGATAGATGTTTCTGCAAAGAACATACACAGTGACCAAAAAATACATGCAAAGGAGCTCTACATCATTCACTGTCAGGGAAATGCAAATCCAAGCCAGGGAGTGTGAAACTAGGGGCAGAGGGAAGGCAGGAAGGGAGGGAGGAGTGAGGGGGAGGTCTTTCCACCAAAGGGGCTGGAACCTGGACCCTGAAAAGGAAAGGACCAACCTGGGGGGAAGACGGAGCTGCTTCAGGGGAGTTGCTGTCCCCAGGCCAATGCCATGGTGTGGGCAGCCCTGCCGGGAGGGGGCGGGGACTGAGCGTGCCTGGGGGATGCAGACTTGGTGAAGCACCACCCAGAGATGTGGCGCCTTTGGCAGCCCGCGCCATGGGCTGCTCCTCTGCACATGTGTGGGCTTAGAGGGGTGGACGTGAGAGCACCTGTGACGGAAAACGAACTACTCACGTCAGTGGATTTACCGGGCCGTGATCACTGATTCTGCTGTGTCTAGAACCATCCGTCAGCGGTAGCTCAGGCTGAAGTGTGGCCCAGCACTTGCCATTATCCAGCCATACCTGAGTCTGGTGGCGCGTACATTTGCTGTTGATGTATCATGTTCCGGTGAACAAATAATTAATGGAAATGCTTCATGATGGCCCGTCCCAGAAGCATTCAAACACTCTTGGTTTGGGAGTTTGGGAAGGACTTGGGGACACAGAGGTGGCCTCGGAACGTGTCACACCCCTGCAGCAGAGGCTTGCAAGGCTGTAGGCTTCAGCAATGCCAACTTCTCATGTGCTAGACGTTGCTGGGGCTAAGGGAAGTTAATTAGGAGCTCCTGCCCCACTTGCCCAGGGCGCCTTCCGCGGGATAGATGGGCGGTTTCTGGCAGGTACTTCGGCTTCTGAGTAGGTGCGTGAGCCAGCTGGGGTAGGAAAAGGCCCCCTTTGAGGTGCAAACATCTCAGAAGGACACTCCTTCTTCCTCCTCATTCATTTCTTCCTGGTTAACACCAAGGCGCCTCCTTGCATTTCAGGGACCTGTCAGGGGCTGTGCGCAGAGAGGACTAAGGGTCTTTTCCCTCCACGGAGGGGAAACTGGATGAGAAGGTGGGGGTCAGGCGCTGAGAGGACCATGGGAAGCGCTGCACAGGAATACCTGCGCCTGACTCTCCCTGCGTGCACCTGCCACTCAACCCCCAGCTAGCCCCATGCTCACCTCCCCTCTTCTAGATCCATCCTTGGTCTCCTTCCAGGGCTTCCACGATAACATCCACTCTAGCACTGTGGCAGCTCCCTCACCCTCTCTCCTTACCTTACCAACTCGCGCCTTTTTTTTTTTTTTTTTTTTTTTTTTACAGGCAGAGTGGACAGTGAGAGAGAGAGACAGAGAGAGAGAAAGGTCTTCCTTTTTGCCATTGGTTCACCCTCCAATGGCCGCCGAGGCCGGCATGCTGTGGCCAGCGCATCGTGCTGATCTGAAGCCAGGAGCCAGGTGCTTTTCCTGGTCTCCCTTGGGGTGCAGGGCCCAAGGACTTGGACCATCCTCCACTGCACTCCCGGGCCACAGCAGAGAGCTGGCCTGGAAGAGGGGCAACCAGGACAGAATCCGGCACCCCGACGAGACTAGAACCTGGTGTGCCGGTGCCGCAAGGTGGAAGATTAGCCTATTGAGCAATGGCACCAGCTCCAACTCGCTCTTAATACCTGGTCTCTCTCTTGGCCAGAAGACCCAGGCTTTGTCTGCGTGTCTCTAGCTTCCAGAGTTGCACCAGCACGTGGTGACTTACCAACAGATGCTGCTCAGAACCCAGTTGCATTTTCGGTACCTAACGGCCATTCCACCTGGGAAAGGTCACCACCAGAATCTTCGTTGCCCTCCCCAGGGTCTCCCTGGCCAGGGACCTGACCCTTTGGTGAGATGGAGCAGAGAAAAAAAATCTGTCAGAACTTAGGGCCACCCATCGGGTGTCTGGTATGACTGAGAAAACAGGACCATCCAACACTAGCCCCATTTTTACATTTTTACCATCTTTCCTGGGTGCCCAGAGCTCTTAGTGGGGTCCTCTAATATATGGGAATAGATAAAAAATGGATAGGAATGCATTCTTTTTTTTAAAGATTTATTTATTTATTTGAAAGGCAGAGTTACAGAGAGGCAGTGGGAAAGAGAGAGAGAGAGAGAGAGAGAGAGAGAGAGAGAGAAGGAGAGAACCCTTCAGCTGCTGGTTTACTCCCCAAATGGCTGCAACTTCCAGAGCTGGGCCGATCTGAAACCAGGAGCCAAGAGCTTCTTCTGGGTCTCCCACTTGGGTGCAGGGGTCCAAACACGTGGACCATCTTCCACTGCTTTCCCAGGCCAGCAGCAGGGAGCTGGATTGGAAGAGGAGCAGCTGGGCCATGAACCGGTGCCCATAGGGGATGCCTGTGCTGCAGGTGGCAGCTTTATCCAATATACCACAGCACTGGCCCTTGAATGCATTCTTACAATTGCATGTAGGAGCAGGCAGGTGCCTGGCTCAGAAGCAAGACAGCATGGTTTGAGTCCCCCCGACAACCTTCTGTGGCAAAAAGTCAAGTACGTTCTCACCCTCAGCTAAAAAGTGAATGAGAATTATCCTTACAGTGCTCTCATCACAGGACCACAATGATACATTGCATCTGAATGCTCTTTGAAATTTGAAAATGTTTTATAAATGTTATTGTGATGATCATCGTTAGTCTCAATAAGCCCAAGACTATTTAAGAAGGGGGGAGACGTGGTGCAATTCAGCAGTGAATTTTATAAATGTGATTGTGTGATAGGATCGCTGAGGGAGCCCAGGGTCCTTGTAGAGGTTTGCAGAAAAGTCCCAGACAAGGGACTACAGACCCCAGGCCACTCCCTGGGATTCTGAATGTGGCCTCTTGGCTCAGGGTCAGACCCCTGACTCATCCAAGAGGGCGAGCTGCAGCTGCCGCCCCAACACCTGCCTGGGAGGACGGGACCTGGGCGTTTACTTCATCCTAGAGTGCAGGACACCACCTCCCTGGATTCTCGCGTGTTTCCTTTCTTTTAAAATTTGTTTTACTTATTGTTTACTTTTCATTTTTTTGAAAGGCAAAGAATCAGAGGGGGGTGGTCTTCCATCAGCTGATTCACCCCTCAAATGTCCACATCAGCAGCACTTGGCCAGGGTAAAGCCAGGAGCTGGAACTCAGTTCTGGTCTTCCATGTAAATGGCAAAGACCCAAGAATTGAGCCATCACTTGATGCCTCCCAGGGTGCGCACGAGCAGGAGGCTGGAATCAGGAATGGAACTGGGATTTGAACCCGGGACTCCAGAATGGGATGCAGGTATCCCAACCACGGCACCAAATCCCTGCCCCAGCAGAAGCCTCCCAAGGATGAATTCTACGAATGAGTAGAACTGAGGAAATCAAGAAAGACGGTTTTCTCACCTGACTCCGTAGGGAAGGGTGAGCTACTGGGGTTGATCTTCAACCTGTTCTTACCCATCCCCCCAGGACAGGCACAGCCCAAGTCAAGTGCAGAGCCAAGGTCATCCTGCTTCCCTTTTCTGGCCCGCTTGTGCTCTGCTGCAAACAGGACAAGGCTCCCCTCTGTCGTCACCTTGGGAGACAAACATGTGCGGCTGTGCACCCAGACCCCTCTCCTCTGTCTTCCCTGTGCTTGGGGGACACTCACACTCACGGGCCCACACACTGCCACTTGGCACGTGAATCTGTGTGCTCCCTCCTGAGTAAGCTACACGTTCTTGATATTCACGCATGCATTCTTTATCAATTGGCAGGTTCAACGGCTGAGACATAGGGATAGGTTGCTTTATCTGGGTTTATTTGCACAAAAGGAGAACAGTGTTTTTGACTCACGTATTTTGTATACAGATGTCCCTTGACTCACAAGGGAGACACCCTCCCCCCAAACCATTGCGAGTGGGAAATGTCATAATCTGAAAATGCTAGGCCAAACACCTGCCCCATGTCATCCTGAATTTCAACTGCTAACGTTTGGACATGCCCCTCAGTGCTGTTCTTCGTTCTTAAATCTTAGTGATTAAAAAAGCAGGCAACATATTCCATTCTGTATAATTTTATGTGTATTTGAAAATTCTAACAATTAAGATTTACATCCAGGCAATGCAGGCACGCGGGCTTGCTCCACCTGTGCCTCCTCTCTGGAGGGAAGCAGGTTCACCTGCCAGCCTCCTGCAGTCTGGGGAGGTTCAAGCTCACCTGTGCCAGCTGGGACTCCTGCCCCTGACTCCCGGGAAGCTGGGCTCCCTGGACAGTGTCTTCCAGATCAGCCTTCCCACAGGTGATTTGGGGATGGGATACAGGAGGAACAACATGTCTATGACGGTGCAGCACTTCCTTGGGCACGGGGCGGCCTCTGCCCCATCAGATCTGGGTCTGTGCTCAAGACCTGGGCCAAGGCTCAGAAGCCCATGGCTCCGGCCAGGATGAGCACCTGCCATCCCCATAGCACAGCCTGGGCACAGAGCCATGATCCAAGGATCTATTTACAAGTAGAACTTAGATAGGACACAGGAAGAGAGAGGAAAGGGAGAGATATTTAGTCACGTATCAGGAGAGCTCTGTTGTGTCTCACAGTCACAGCAAAGCAAATAGTCATCACGTGACTGTTTCTTGGTGCAGACAGGTTCCCTAGCAGGCAGCACAGCCAGGCTTCAGTGACGCCTTCGCTGCACATCCTGAGCCCACTCTCAGCTCCCGGTGGCTCCCTGGACTTTCTCTAAACCGGAGTGAGGCACTTATTCTACTCAAGTGAGAGTACAGACATGTTCACACCAGATAGGGAAAGGGATGAGGGAAATGCAGGCATAAGCTCCAACAGGCGGGATCTATTATGTGTGGGAACAGCATAACTCCACTGGGTATACCCTTGAATGTTCTGAAATTCACCTGGCTAGACTCATAAAGAGGAAATTAATTTTCCATCTTAAACTTCATGCCCCTCTCAACATTTCCTTGTTGGACAAAGCAGAGAAAGGAGCAGGTGTTTTCCACCCAATAATGGGAGCTGGCAGCGTGGAAAACTTAGCAGTGATCACCAGTTGGAGAGAAGGTGCCCTGGACAGTTTCACTTGACTCCGGCGGTGATTTCTCTTGTTATTTAATGTGACATGAACGAGGAAGAAGACATTATTTGCTGTGAATACATTTTGTAAACTCGGAAAAAGGGAATTTAAGTACATCGTTGATCATTGTCCTGTGAACAAGAATTAGGTACCATTACAAGGAAAATTGTCCACACCTGTGTCAACAGAGGGTGCATGCTGCCCACGACAACTTAAGGAACAGGTGCAAAATCCCCCTGCGCAGGCTGAGAATGGCTGTGGCTTTCTCCTGCCTCCTTCAGAGTTGCAATCATAGCAGGAGGAATGGTCTAGGCACCCGTCTCTCCAAGCACTCACTCTGAAGCAAAGAGAGGAACCTGCAGGATGAGAATGTGTGACCCCCGCCTCCCCAGAATGCAGCTTTAATTTCACGCACACATTCAGTTCTTGGGGCTGGGAGTAATGATCCCACTAGGATTTCACCCTCGCTCTCTTCTGTATGAAGGCAGCAAGAGCAACACCAGTTCATGTGCAGCTTCTTTGTACCTTCGAGCAAGCCTGAGCTTTGAGACCTTCCCCTCCGACACAGGATGACACTCGGGAATGATGGTTTGCTCTTCGTATCATTGGGAGGATTTCAGGAGCTGGGAAGTGGGAGGTGTTTTGCAGCCTGTGAGTCACCGTACAGCAAGAAGCTCCGGTGTTGCTGTGACTTCATTGTCACGTCCTGTGTCACCTGGTCTGCTGTTCTCTTCAGAGTCCTGCCTGTCATTTGCACAGCACTCCTGGTAGAGTGGCGGCTGGGGTGAGGGTTTGCTTTCCTGGACTGGGAAAGGGGGAGCTGCCAGTCATTTGTTTATTTGTATGCTTCTTATTTCCTCATCACATTATAAGGTCAGCCCATGGGGAAGTTCACTGCCTGCTGGGTGCAGGCTGGTCCACCGCGAGGGGTGGGAGCCAGCAGCTCTCACAGGGTATGGATGGCTTTACCGATATTATCGCCTTATCATTGATAGTTACAACCGATCTATTGGTTGGGTGATTACATACCATAAAGCCCCATGTCATAGTATCAGTTATCTAATAATATACCACTGATATGATAAATTACAAGCCCCCACAAGAGACAGTGCTGGCACACAGGGGAGCAGTAGAGGACCCTGCCTAAGAGAGGATTTTGCATCAGCTCTGCTTGGAGGGGCACGGCTCTTTGGAGCCAAATCACGGGAACATTTAGACCACAGTGCCTGCATGATGTGTGGCCCTCGAGCCCTGCCAATCACTGGGGCTGCCCTCCCCTCACCACCTGACTGAGCAGGAAACTCATGCTTTGCCTAGGTTCTCAGGGGAATCCTGAAATCCATGGTACCCTGGGAGACTTTCCATCTCTCCCACACACGCTGCCCCACCCCTCACCTCTCCCTCTCTACTAACTCCAGAGAAATTTCTGTTCCTGTGGAATGTCCAAAATCTTACTTCATATAAAAGGCTCTGGATCTCAGCGCCGTTTCACGCGGCTGGGTGGATTTCCCTTCCTGCAGGGGCTGTGAGTTTGTCAGCGCCCTCAGTGGAGGCCTTGCCACGGAGAGAAGACGGGCACATGTTGGGGTTTCCCACTTTCTGACGTCTGGGAGCCAGGCTTGGTGCCCTGGGGTGGGACTGGGAAGACATTCTATGGGCCTGGCACATGGCAAATGCCCACCCCATTTTTCCGGGACAACTGAACCGGCTGCCACAGGAAGTCCCAAGACAGCAGAGACACAAGAAAACTTCGTGCCAGGCTCGAGTGGAGCCATCCACGAACCTGGAGCCCGCATGTGGGGAAGGTTCTCTTTCGGTCTCTTAGTTTTTTGGAACATTCCTTTGGAAGGTTCTGTTCCTGGTGGGGAGAGGTCTGGGGTTGCCTCGCGTCTTCATCCCTGGAACTGCAGAGCGTAAAGGGGTCTTCACGGATGCGATGACATTAAAGGTCGTGACGGGGCTGCTACCCTGGCTTCTCTGGGCTGATCCTCCGTGCGTCCTGTGCAGCAGCCACCAGGTGGGGAGGAGACGGGGACAGGTTCTCCCCCTCGGCCTCCAGGGGGAGTGCTGATTTCCACCCAGCCTCCCGGTTTCAGACTTTTTGGTCTCAGATCTGTAAAAGAACAAATGTGTGTTGTTTTGGCGCCATGAGGCTGGAGTTCGTTTATTACGGTCCCCACAGGAAGCTTTGTGTAATACGTTAATTTAAAACTGTAAATTTCCCCCAAGGTGTGGGACGCTGTCTGATTTGCTTCCTGTTTAATCCTTGGCCCCTCCTTAAGATCAAACCGTGGTGCATGCTCAATGCATATTTGTGGAGTAAGGGCTGGGTGTTCACCAGTCTCCAAGAGGAGGGCAATAATTTGTGGTGCTTCCCAAACTTATTTACAAAAAGAAACCTTTTTTCAAAAACCGTCTTGGGGTACAAGGGCGGCTCGCTTAGGGAAATACTGATTTCTTTTTTCTTTGCTGGGTCTTTGGAAAGATGTGGAGGGAGTTGCTGAAACGGTGTATTATACGTCCTGGCTCCTCGACCCCTAGCCTGGTGTTCAGCCCTGTGATGTCCAGCCTCCGGAGCACTTTGCTGTGTTCCACGTCGAGTGGGGTGAGGGGAAACGCTGTGGCTGTTGACGCTCAGATTGAGATGGAAAATATTTATGAGACTGAATGGCTCTGATCACACGTTTGTATTAGCAGAAATGTGCTGCTTTGAAATGTTTAAATGCTACACACAGGCGCTATTTATAGGTTCCCGGATGAAAAGGCCAGGTGATCAGGAACCTCACGCAGGCCCAGCTCCTGGTGAGTGCAGGGATACAAATAGTAACACTGGCAATGTTTAGCAGTGCATCCAGCTTCCCCCGACCTGTGTGTCAACTGCAAATTATCAATTACGGTTCTCCCGCAGGGGACGACTTCCTTTCTTCAGCAAGGCGATTGGCGATGCTTGTAAGAATGAAAGGAGCCCTTTCCGCTCCTGGTCCTCCCCAGCGTGCGTGTGCTAGGCTTTTACAAGAAAAATGCCTACAGATAGCGCTCAGCTTCGGAGACACTCTGAGTCCTGAGGCTATGGGGGAAGCAGTGCCTTCACCACACAGGATAACGCCCAGCGGTGGGTCCTGCTGAGCCCCGTGCGTGCGTGCACGTGTTATTTTGAATTTACACACCAGATGCGCTCCTGGGAAGGAGACTGAGAAACAGAGGGACCAGCCGGTGATAGGTCTAGATAGAAGGCAGGGGACAGTGGTGGCCATGTTACAACCATTTGTAGTTTCTGTGTAAGAAAGATTTTTTTTTTTAATTTGGTATCATGCTTGTCCCCTCCGCCCCTCAAAAGAGGAGATGAGTGTCCTGACAAATCCTGAGAGGTTCTGGAAGAGAGGGATTCACGTGTACAGAGACGGCAAGACGCTGCTGAATAGCAGGGTTATCTTGACGACATTAGGAATGAAATCAAAAATGCCCGAGAGAAGAGGGCTTTTTAAACTCCAAGATCATAGGATTGAAAGAATGAACCGAGTCCCCACGTGGCTCCTTTTCTAGGAGTCGTGAACGTTGAGTCGTGTTCTGGTGTCGATGTCAGCAGAGGCAGGGACACTATTTCTCGTCTCACTAGATGGTTTGCAGCTCCCCGGGTTCTTCCAGTAAAGTCAGATCACTGGGAAAGATCGGACGCAGAGCAGGGGCTCCACGGGGGAGCTTCCATCGGCAAGAGACCAAGTAAAGCCTGCAATCTGGAGACCCTTGAGGGAACATGCTAAAGCTGCAGAGAGAATGAGAAGCGCCTTCTTAGGAAGGAAACAGAATAAACGCTTTCCAGGGAGGTGAAGGAAGGGGCGCTCAGCCTGGTGGTGAAGTGGCCAGTCCAGGTGTTCACGTCCCACACTGGGATTTCTGGGTTCAATTCCCAGCTCCAACCGCCCACTGCAGCCTCTGTGAAAGCAGACCTGGGAGACCGTGGTGATGACTCAGGTAGGTCCCTGCCACCCACCTAGGAGACCCGGATCGAGGTCTCAGCCCTGGCTTGGGCCCCTGGCCAGCTCCAGCCATTGTAGGCTTTTGGAGAGTAAACGAGCAAATGGAGCTCTGTCTCTCTCTCTGAAAAAAAATAGTGAAAATTCCAGTGCACACCCTCGATAGCAGGGACACCATCAAAGCCCCATCTCTTCTCCTAGAAAGAATGAAAAGAACCACAGTCAGAATACAGGAGACCCCCACGCTGAGGTAAAGAGGAATAGGACAGAACAGTCGCTGAATCTGTTTTTGTGTGTGTGTGTGTGTGTGTGTGACAGGCAGAGTTAGAGAGAGAGAGAGAAAGGTCTCCCCTGAATCTTGGGTTTTTAAGACATAAAATGTAGAGATTGTTTTAAATAGAATTGTTTAGAACAGTTAAAAAGGCTCTGAAAAAAAACCCACAAGACTCTAGAATATTAAATCACTAAAATAAAGAATAAAATAAAGAATAAACTGGAAAACCAAGTGCATGATAAAGAAAGAGTAAGCCTTTGATGAAAACCATGCCATTAAAAAAAAAAGTAGGGACTCCAAGTTTACAAACCTGACAACGTCTGAGTGGGAACAGGTCACCAAGGGTTACCCTTCCTCATGCTGTCACTCCTAGAGAAACAATGAGTGCCCAGATCATAATGTAAACTATAAGCAAATCACATTTCCAGGATGGAGACTAAGACAGGTTGGTAACTATTACACTTGATTTCAGAAGCATTTAAAATATTCCTCGTCTCTTTCCAAAAAAGAATCTCGGCTGTGTGGGGCAGTTACATAACAAGCAGGCTATAAATAAAGAATTAGATCGATATATAAATAAATGAGCCCTGGGAAAAAGGAGGCTGTCCCTTTGACTCTGAGCACCTCTTGGGGAGGATCTCTGCTTGGGAGAAGACACCGCAGTGGGTTCACAGCTAACTTTCCAGTGCTAAGCTCCACACCCCTGCCAGCAAGAGCCCCTGAAGTCTGACAACCCCAGAGAGGCAGGCAGCCAGGAACTCCAGAATTTGCCACTGGAGAGCACAGAGCGCAGCCGTGTTTGCTCAGTGCCAAGCGAGAAACGCACCCAAGCCGCTGGCGCGGTGTTACCTGTCCTGCTTGTGGTCTCCTGTAACATGTAACAAACATGGGTGCTCTTCTGCTTAGAAAGGCAGGTGCTTTCGATTAGGTTCAGATCAAACGTGGCCACCGAGGCTGTGAGCTTCCTAAAGGCACTGGGAAATTCTCTGTCGTTTTCCTGAAAAGAAAAACAAAAGGAGATTTCCACAGATTGTCCCCCAGATTTGAGAGCAGAGACTCCGTTCACCCCCGAGCAGCCCTGCCTGAGTTATGCCAACGAATGAGCAGAATCAGCAACAGAAACCTGTGAACTTTGCATTGAATCTCTTCATCTCAGATACACCACAATAGGAAAAAAGCAGAAAAGAGGAAAGGAAGAGGGCAGGCGTGACGTTAGCCTCTGAAGTTCGGAGTGTCTGTTTTTCTCAACAGTTATCACTATATGTTTATACAAACACCAATGTTGGCTTTATATTTCTTTTCAGAATGAAGTAAAAGGTGACTCTTTCCCAAAGAAATGGCAACAGAAAACCATAACAACAACAACAAAAAGAGAATAAAAGATGGGCACGAGTGTTTAAAATATAAGAGCAGTGACCATGGAGTAAATTTTTCTATTTATAGGAAAAAATCAGAGGGATGGGAAGTTAGCCTGATGGGTGAGACACTGATGTCCCATGCTGGAGTCATCCCGGGGCTGGACCTCAGGCTTGCCTCCTGGCCCTAGCTCCCACTAACCCGACCCTGGAAGGCAGGGTGATGGCTCAAGTAACTGGGTTCTTGCCACCCACGTGGGAGACCTGGATTGTGGCCTTGGCTGGAAGGTTTTGTCATGGCCCAGCCCCAGCATTTGCACGCATTTGGAGCGCTCTCTCTCTCTCTCTCTTTCTCCTCTCTCTCTCCCTCCCTCTGTGTGTGTGTGTGTGTGTGTGTCTGACTCTCAATACAAAACACATGAAGAAAGAAAGAAAGAAGTTTCAGGTTGGATTCACGAAAATCAATCCAAAACATTGTACTTAAAAGAGAGAGATGTATAAAGAGTAAAAATAATTGGTTGCGGAAGAAAAATGTCAGTTGAATATATTCTACCAAAGCAGGGTTCAAAATGAAAAGAATGGAGCAATGAAAATAAGTGTACTATGTGACAATAAATGGGGAAATAATCACTGGAAACAAATTAAATGTGGATGAACCATAACACATTGCAGCAAAGTACACCAAAGAAACTTAGCATGCTAGATGAAGCTGAGAGACACAAAGTTGTAGCAGAAATCCTTATCCCACCCTAAAAATTAGACAGATGAAGCAATGAGAAAAAGAAACAGGGATTTGTAAAATGGAAGTCTTTAATTCAAAAGAGTGAAAGAGCAGTTTTATCAGTGAGAGTCTAAGGGGAAAACACAAAATACAGAAAAATTTGATAGAAAAAAAATGTCCACTAAAATAAAAGTACTAATAATTATAAACACGGCATAATATCCCTGCAAAATGTTAATGTTTGATTAAAAAAAAAACAAGAAGATATCAATGAAACAAGGAATCCAACTATCAGCTGGTCAAACAATTTACCATATAATCACTTTAAAATATGGAAAACAAAGGTCTTTGAATTCAGAGGAAAGATAGGTTTCGAGAAAATGTGTTGCTGTAAATGTTTTTATCAGTAAGACAACTAAGATTTTTAAAAACTAGAAACATACTTGTCAACAAAGAGCCAAGCAAAAGCCCCAAGAAAGAAACACAGCAGCCAACAAATAGATTTTGTGAAATTTTCACAAAAGGAAGCTTGTGTGAAATGCTCACGCAGAGCTGTGTTATGCTGGGGGGGGGGGGGAAGGAATTTGCTAGCAAATTTCGTGAGAGAAAAGCCTTTTAAAACAGGAAACATAAAAAAATCCATAAAAAGAGACTAAAACTTAATTAGGGATTATGCTGGCCATTTGCAAAGGTGATGCATTTGAATAATTAGGTGCACTGTATGATTTCACAGAAGTTGCAGAATTTGAAATGATAGAGAGCTTGAGAATGAGAAAAGGCGGTAGCTAAAGAAGAACGTGAGAAGGTTGGCCAAGAAATTGCCTTCCTTGCCATCAGGAATTATCTGGAAAATTTTTTAAATGTTCTTGGAAAAGCTCAGAACTCAAGAAATTTTGTTAAGTTCATTATTTTAAAATTTATTCTGACAAAATGATCTTGTTCTAAGAACTGGTAACACTACAGAAAAAATCTCTCTGAAGGCAAAGCTTTTATATATGTGAAGAAATCTGTAGATACAACATGGATCTATTTTTAAAGAATTTTTTTACCATAAATTGGTAAGTCTTAACATGTAATATGTTCAGTCTAATAAAAATAAAATTAGGAATAAGATATTCTATTTTAATAAATTCATCAATAAAATGTATATAACCTTAATAGAAAGCCAAAATATTTAATAAAATTCCATTCTCTTTCTTAATGAAGCTTTTAGAAATAGGAAAAACGTTTCTTTAACATGATAACACATACCAATCTGTGACAAACTTTTGACTCATTGCATTTAAAAATAAGCTAAACCAAAGATCTGTTTGTATTAAAATTATTGAGCAGGTCTTTGGAGATTCTCACTGACTAGCAATGCTACAGAAATGCATGAGACCCAATATCATAAAATAAAAGCCAGAATCAATAAGCTGAAACTAGAATGCCAACTGAAAATAATAGATTTTTTTAACAAGTTCAAGAAAATGTCTAGTTAAAAGCTAAATCCACAAAAACTGTAATGCATTTCCAGTAAAAATTGGCAATTGATTTGAGACAGTCCAATTCACAATGTTGACAAAAAATATATTTCAGAACCTCTCTAAGTCAGAATGTGCAAGCAAAACCAGAAAATTCAGAATTTTTAAAGGAAAGGCAAAGGAAGATGAACAAGGGCACCGCCTTGGGTGATTGACTACAAAAAAGAATACATTTTCTACAAATTAACTTTTGGATCTAATTTACTTACAATTAAACCTTTTATGATATTTACCAAAAAATCTGATAAAACTATTTCAAAGTTATTTCTGAAAAATAACCAGGTATCATTGGCAAGCACAGTTTCTAAAGATTTTTCCTCATTATGAAATAAAAAATCATATCAAACAAAATGCAAGCTTATTGAAAAATTTTTAGAAAACATTGAATAGTGTAAATAAGAAAATTGAAATCATTATGGTCTTGGTTTAAATACAGAAACAAATTTAAACACGAGGGAGAGTACAGAAGTAGACTATCATATATAAGATGCTGTTTTAACAAAGAAAATGGAAAGTAATGATAATTTAATCAGTGCTATTGGGGTACTTAGAAATCAGAATGAGGAAAAAACTAACTGGTCTTAGACCTCAAACTCATTGCTGAAACAAATCATGGATAGATTTAATGGTAAACTAATAATAATAAGAAGAAATGAGAATAAATGGAGAACGGTGTATGAAAACAATTTGATTATTCAAGCAACAGAAAAAGTAGACTGACGGAATTAGATTTTCAAAAAAGCATATCCAAAAACTTAAAAGTTCTTGAAATAAATCATAGGCAAGTGTTGTCTATCTAAAAATAAATGAAGGATTTATACAGATTCATTAGAACAGAATGAAATATCAGCACTCAAAAGGCAAATGCTAGAACAGCAAAGGGAGGGCATAAGCAAAACAAAATCCAAATAGGAAGGCAGTATGTGACACACTGACCACCTTTCCTCAAACTGAAAGAAATTCACATGGCATCAATGTATTCTCCACATCATATCCACTGAATAATTTTTTAAAAATTCATTGCTAGTCAGGCTATGCAACAACAGAGGGCTCCTGTGTGTTTGACAGCAAGAAAAACAGTTTCATTTCTGGAAAGAAATCTGATAATGCATATCACAAACATATATCTTCCACTCAGAAAAACTTGAGCATTTATCCTAATTAAGTCAACTTTTCAAAATTATACACAAAGATGCTTAATTGGCATCACTGAACATTTCAAACAAAATAAATGAACTGCAAATGTTGAAATCAACTCTCAGACTGGACAGTCCAGGGCAGGATGAATATTTATCCTCCCCACCATGTAGGACTTTATTTGATAGACGAATTATTCCACCAAGAAAACTTTAAAAGCTATTCCTTTCCAGGAACATTAACAACAAAAATATTTATAAAGGTGATGGCAGATACTCCAAAAAATATGCAAAAAACAAAAGTGAAAAAAGCAGAGCACAGAAGTGTAAGAAAATACATAAAACTAAGGACAGACATGGCGAAAGCATCCATTAGCATATGGGTAAAACCAGAAAAAGGTTTAGGGTAACAGAAATATCTGATGACTTAATCAAAGAAGATGCACATTGTTTTAAAATTGGTTTACTAATACATAAAATTAAAATCTTAGGTTTTAGAATAGAAAAGGGAAAAGTCCAACCAGGGAAGGAAGCTTGCATTTTTTTTTATTTGCATTTTTCAAATCACACCTTAGCAAGACCACCTCTTGGAACAAGCAGCTCATTTACTCCAGTTTGGAAGGAGCAGGAAGGTTGAAGAAAATGCTTTCCGGTCTGGGGTCTTCACCTCCTCTCCTTAATTTTCTGGAAGTCCTCAAAGAGAGACTCGGGCTGTTCAGGCTCTACTCTTGTTTCCCGTATCCATGGACATATTAAGTAAATATCTTCATGGTGTTTTGTTCAAAAAGCAAAACACGTAAACACATTTCCATCAAAAGCAGCACCATTCTTCCATTCTCTCTTAACAGGCACGTGAGCGTGTGAATTCGTGTGTGTGTGTGTGTGTGTGTGTGTTGAAGGCTGTGTTTGAGTGTGTATGTGTGTTCCATTCCAGAAGCACATGGCTGGGTCTGTTGGCTCTGCCTCTGCTCACCCAAAGGCATTTCTGAGGACAAGGAGTATGATGTTTTCTCTCTCACCAATGCTGCTCCCCTATAAAACCACTGCTGACGGAAATAACCCAGCCTCCCCCGACCCTCGACCCCCGACCAAAACCCAAACCAAACCAAACCAAAACAAAACCTTACGAGAACTAGAAAGGAATTTTATGAACTACAGTGATAGGCTAGACAGCAGTGGAGAAGTAAGTGAATATAAATGGAGTATATGCATTTTTAAAGAAAACGGATACTAAACCATTTTTTATTAAAATATTCTCTAAGCCATGTTTTATCTAGATGCATTCACACGTCTCATGCTTACAATATCTACCCCATCAACACTCAACATCACTGCACATTTTAACCCCTTCCTTTTCAGAGTGCTTTTTTCTACTCTTTTCAGAAGGATCATCAGAATGGAAGTTCTTTAGGAATCCAGTCCCTCAGCTTTGCACACTCAGGGCACATGTTCACATCAGAAAAGTCAGAGATCTGACCCAGGACGGCTGCATTTCTAGAAGAGCAGCTCAGACTGTCCTGGAGCCCGCCCCCTCAAGCCAGGGGACAGAAGTCTTCTGTGTGAGCTCTTGTGTCAGCCTGGCTCTCCTGGGAAAATGGGTAACACGGTGGCAGGATATGAACTACCAATTTTGCATGTGAGTTCAGATTTTAAAATAAAACTTCAACTAGATAACATAAGTAAAATTTAAGGTGTTACACAAACTCAAGGCTTCTTTTTTTGTAATATCAGAAGACAATATTTCTTACGTTTTAAAATTGGAACACGATTTAAAAATGGAGCATTTAATATAAAAAACACCATGTTCCAGTTCCAGCCTGCATCTCATGGCCCACCCCCAACCCTGGCCCCCTCTGACGAGGTACAAAAGTCAACCTGTCCTACTCATTCCCAGTTTGCCTTCAACCCTGCCATGTGTTTGCTATGGAGCCCCAGGCTCCTTGGCCAGCTTCCTTGGAAGGCGCTCACCACTCTTGCCTATTTGTGAGTTGACCTGGAATCTTAATTATCTTTTTTTCAATTTCCAACTGATACATGAAGATTAAACATATTTATGGGGTACCACATAATGTTTCAATACATGTATGCATGGTTACATGTTCAAATCAGAGAAAACACCCCTACCTCCTTGGGTATCCATCATCTCTTTATGGTGAGAGAATACAAAGTCCCATCTTCAAGTTTTTAAAACATATATATGCATAGTACATATAGTGCATTTTGTTATCCATGGTCACCCACCTCTGGTCCACAGAGAACTCATCAGAAACAGGTCTTGAGGATTGAGTGGGTCCCTACTTGAGGAAGCAGGTGAGAAAAAGTATTTCAAAGAGAATGGCAGGAGCAGGGACAGAGAGACCGGGAAGAACTACACCTGCTTCTTGGTGTGATTGGGGTGGGGGGCCCTGGATGGCTACAGAGGGCAAGTGTAACTCCATGGCGAGGAGAACCCTGAGGGCATCTCTGTCCAGATGAGGGTGTCAGGGAATGGCTCATAATTTTAGTGCGACAAATCGTTGTCTGCATAGTAGATAGGTCCACAGATAAGATTGGATTCTATCATACATATACAGGAAGGAAAGCAGGCTGTTGTTCCTTACAAACCTGCATGTGTATGTCTCCATGCATACATGTGAAGGGGCATCAACATGTTGGTGGAAGATGAAATTAAAAGATAAGTTTATTATTATGCGCTTAAAATATGAAATTTGTTCCCTTTTTATAAATAAAAATTTTTGAATAATAATAAAATAAAATATAGCATGATGGGAAAAAGATGTTTATTTTGGTGCAAAAGATTTTGAAATCCATGCATACTTTTTATAAAATATGCATATTCAGTGAACTTTTTTAAAAAAGATTTATTTTATTTATTTGAAAGATAGAGTTACAGAGAGAGGTACAGATAGCCTTCTGTCTGCTGGTTCACTCCCTAAATGGCCACAATGGCCAGAGCTGAGCTGATCCAGAGCCAGGAGCCTGGTTCTTCCGGGTCTCCCACATAGGTGCAGGGGTCCAAGTACGTGAGCCATGCTTCTGATGTTTTTCCAGGTGCATCGACAGGGAGCAGGATCAGATGAGTAGCAGCCGGGACTTGAACTGGTGCCCATATGGGATGCTGGCACTGCAGGCAGAGCTGTAACCCACTTTACCGCAGGGCACTTTTTGGGACCCTTCATATGCATGAATGTCAAGTGTTCTGCATCAGAATAAACTTATATTTTAATTCTGTTGTCTATGAGCTGTTTGGAATCCCTTTGTACACATGACCAAAGAAACAAACACACAGCACATTAACCACGTCACATGGTTTTAATTATATTTTATTTTAATAAGGTTTTCCAAGCTTTCTTTAATGAGACCTCTTTTAACACTGTTTATGGTTGTAAAATATACATAGCATAAATTTGTCCATTTTAAAGTTTACAATTTAGTGACAATAGTTAAATTCACAATGTCACGTAACCATCCACACTATTTATTTCCAAACCTTT
Organism: Oryctolagus cuniculus; assembly: GCF_051225735.1. NCBI lineage: Eukaryota > Metazoa > Chordata > Mammalia > Lagomorpha > Leporidae > Oryctolagus > Oryctolagus cuniculus. The sequence continues at coordinate 8,733,662 of NC_142878.1, read as the reverse complement.
TCATCTTCCCCAGAGAGAAACTCTGTACCCAGGAAACATTAATTCTCTATTTCCCTCTCCCCCAGCTTCTAAGGACTTCTAAGCTACCTTCTGTCTCTGTAAGTCTGCTTATTCTAAGTATTTCCTGTAAAAGGAATATATAAATTTCATACATATGGATAATAAATATATCAATTTCATATAAATGGAGTTGTATAACACTTTCCCTTTTGTGTCTAGCTTATTTAAATTTAGCATTTAGGTTCATCTATGTTGTAATAAGAGAATTCACTTCTTTTTAAGGGTGAGTATTCTACTGTGTGAGTATGCCACTTTTTGGTTTTCTACTCAACTGTGGGGGGACACTCGTGTTGTTCCCACCTTTGGAGCAGAATGATTAGCACTGCAGGCAAACACTGGTGTAGGCGTATGAGTGTGTATGAGCCCCTGCTTTCAATTCTTTCGGGGGTGCACTTACGTGTGGAGTTGCTGGGTCATATGATAATTTGATGATTCACTTTTTGAGGAAATTGTTCCTTTTTCAAAAAATTGGAAATCATGGCATATTTTAAACTTCGATGTGAATCAGTGTTCAAGAATACAATGTGGAAGGCAGAAGTTGGATGTCAGTATCTATTGGTTATAAAATCGAATGTCTCACAATGTTCTATTTTATCCGTGCCCGCACCAGCTAAAACCCTGCTCTAAACTTTAGAAAATGTCAATATAAATGTAATTTATCCAAATATCCCTAAGAGCTTTTTATCTGCCAAGCATTTTGGGGCTAGAAGCTAAAAGAAACTTTGTGATCAGTAACTGGTTTTGGAATGTTTCAAGTTGCAAAATCACCCCTGAGAAAACCACATCATTTACTTTATTGCAATCTTTTGCCAAAACTTAGATCTTTTCCTCACATTTCCACACACTAGATTTTTCAGTTCCAAGAAAACTCCAAGTATTTTCATTTAGGAAATTTTTTAAAATGAGAATGTCACTTTAAAAACTTAGTCTGGAATTCAATTTAAAGAAAAATTTCTTAGGTACCTTGTCAGAAGAGCATGATTGCTTGCTTATGACTTGCATAATTTAAAAATTGGAATCATGGAATTTAATAAAGTGTATGGTTTTCTCTTGGGCTTAAGACATCTACAAAGGATTCAATTCAAATATGATGTTTAAATTTCCAAATTTTTTTTGCCACAAAAATCTTTTTCTTAGTAATCTGGCACTAGAAGTAAAATTGGCCCAGGAGTTGTCAGGATAGGGGTATCCCTGCTGGTCTGCTTTGAAAACTATGGTGTACAGAGAAGACTCTACCATTAGGAGAATGGGTATAATAAGGAGAAGGGAACAAAAATCTTCATAAACATCTGAGTTTCAAATTAGTTACCTCTCACTTATGTAATGTAAAAACCATGGGTATCTAGGAGCTATTCCAGAACAAAGCAATCTGTAATGGAACAGACATATTTTTTTTTAAATGAGTGTATATGGAGACTGGGGAGAAGAGGAGAGGAATGTAAAGTAGAAATTTGATGGGCACAGGATTCATATTAAGAATGCATTAAGAATTCCTACAAATCAATAAGAAAAATAAACAATTTGTCTTAAAAATGGACAAGAGGTTAAATGGGTAATACCCAAAGAGGAAGTTGAAATGGACGATAACCATATAAAAATATGCTAGCTTTACTAGCAGCCAGAGGAAAAGCTAATTAAAGCAACAAGGAGAAAGCATTTTAAATCCATGGTATTGGCCAAAATAAAGAGGGCTAAAGACACCAGGTGTCAGCATGGAAGCAAGAAACCTCTCACCCCCTGGTTGGGCTGGAAATTGGTAAAACCACTTTGAAGAGCAGCCAAGAAGATTCTAGAGTGGTTGAAGATGTGCCTGCTCTGGGACCCAGCAATTCCACCATGTGGTGCACCCCTGAGGAGAACTCCTATCCATGTGCCCCAGGAAACCCTCCACAAACACACACACTTGGGGCACACGACTGAAAAACTGTAGAGCTCTGTCGCCCAAGCACTAACAAGAACTAAGCTATATTCAGTCATGAGAGGCTGGAGTGACTCCCTTGCTGCCCCGAGTCACCAGCATCCCCAGTGCGTGTCTTCCTTGGGGGACAGGGAGGTGCACGTGAGCAGTTGCCCTTGGTAGAGAGCATTTTCATCAAAAAGTCTCCTTAACTGCCCATTTTCTAAAAGAGGAAGAAACCCCTCACTTTCTTAATTTTCTCCATCTTCTTTCCCAGCATCACCAGATAGTTCAACAGCAGAAAGCTTGGTGACCTTCACCAGGCCTGTCAGTTTTCAATGGATTTTTATCTCCAGATCATAATCCATTGCTAAGACTTTCTATTTCAATCATTTTAAAGAGTGACACGTTGGGAAAATCGAGTACGAGCCAAGATGACTTCACGTTCTCACATCTTTCCCAGGTTTACCAATGGTGTGTTAGGTCATTTGTACGAAAAACAACACAAATTACACGAAGGATGTGTGGGCAGCATTGCTGGTTGTTATGAAGAGGTGGGCAGAGGAACCCTAAGTGCCTGTCACTTGGCAAGTACAATGTGCATTCACAGGCTATTACATAACTAGATCACTATATACAAAGGTACTTCCAAAAGTTAGTGGGAAGAATAGAATTGAAAGAGTTCATTTTGGTGCAAAAAAATGGAAATTCATACCTAGTTTTTCCTAACATGCAGTTTCCATGACCTTTGTGAAAACCACTTGTATACATGAATTTCCATTTTTTTGCACAAAAATACCCTTATCTTTTAATCTCAATTTGAAGTACCCTCCTATCCATAACAATAGTTTGGTTTTTTGACAGATAGAGTTAGACAGTGAGAGAGAGAGACAGAGAGAAAAGTCTTCCTTCCATTGGTTCACCCCCCAAATGGCTGCCACAGCTGGTGCTGCACCGATCCGAAGCCAGGAGCCAGGTGCTTCTTCCTGGTCTCCTATGTGGGTGCAAGCGCCCAAGGACTTGGGCCATCTTCCACTGCCTTCCCAGGCCACAGCAGAGAGCTGGACAGAAAGAGGAGCAGTCAGGACTAGAACCCGGTGCCCATATGGGATGCTGGCGCTGCAGGTGGAGGATTAGCCAAGTGAGCCACGGCACGGGCCCCATACCAATAGATTTTGAAAATAATGTTAAACACCGACAAAGCACTGAATACATAAATTTAAAAATCATGTAAAACGATACTAAGGATTAAATATAGTAAAAGTATAAAAATATATATCAGAAAGTTGCACACCAAAATAACAATCATAGTTTTCTCTGAAGTGGCCAGGAAGAGAATAAATCCAGGAAAAGAACTCCTCTTTTTTTTCTGTAAATCTGATTTCTAGTAAACAAACGAGATCTAAAGCAAAAATGAGAAAAAAGTTACCGTTCACTGAATCTGGCTTATGGGAGATGGGACTCTTCAATATCCTTCTCCTTAATTTTCTGCACCGATTTTTTCCCCAATTTAGAAAAACTGCTTAGCAGACATTCAGTGCAGTCACACCTCCAGCTAGCATTGGTGGGGTGGGGTTTGAGCACCACCAGCTGCTTTTAGTTCTGAAATGAGGGCCTGGGCTCTGCCTTTGTGGAGCTTTGCAGAACCTGCAGTGGTGGCCCACACTCACCCGTCCCCTCCTCCCCACCACATGGTCTCCTCTGAGGCAGGCTGCAACAGGAAGTGGGTTGTAGGAAGTATGCATGTTCCTCAACTTATGATGCGGTCACATGCTGAAGAATCCATTGGATATTGAAGATATCCTAAGTCAAAAGAGCATTCATTTCCTACAACTTACACAGAGCATCGTGGCTTAACCATGTCTTCCTTAGATATGCTCAGAGGAGCCAGTGCTGTGGCATAGAAGATTAAGCTTCTGCCTGCAGCGCTGGCATCCTGTATGGGCACTGGTTCAGGTCCTGGCTGCTCTGCTTTGCCAGCTCCCTGCTGGTGTGCCTGGGAAAGCAGTGGAAGATGGCTCAAGTGCTTCGGCCCCTGCAGGCATGTGGGAGACCCAGAAGCAGCTCCTAGCTCCTGGCTTTGGCTTGGCCCAACTCCAGTCATTGGTGAGTGAACCAGTGGATGGAAGCTCTCTCTCTTTTTTTCTGTCCATATTTCTGTCTTTCAAATAAATAAATCTTTAAAAATTAATAAATAATTCTGCTTGGAACTTTGGCATTAGCCCCAAGTTGGACAAAATTATCTAATGCAAAACTCTTTATAACAGGGTGTGGAGCAGTTCTTGCAATGTATTGAATACGGGGATCTGAATGGCACTGACAGCACAGCTTGCTGGAGAGGATGGGTCATACCTCTCAGGACCATGGGGCTGACCGGGAGCTGGAATGCTGAATGTGCCCAGCCTCAGAGAGAGGACTGCATGGCACAGCCCTACGAGGGACAAGATCTGAGTTCATGAGTCTTTGGTCCCTACTGGATGCATGGCTTCTGCACCATCATAAAAAATTTTAAATTAAAAAAAATTGTAAGTCAACTCATGCTAAGTTGGGGACTGTCTGGAGAGAAATCATTATTTCCAAATGAAATATACAGCCCAAATCCAATCTGTAAAATGCCTTGAAGCCACACAGAACTGGTGGGGAGTGGTGGGTGGGGGACTGGGCATGTCTGTAGCTACTTAGTTCCTCCAAACTCTGCTCTCAGCCTGGAAGGGGCTTCACAGCACGGCCCCCAGTACCAGGACCACTACTGAAAACTACTGATGGGAGGAGATGGGGAGACACACAGCGAACCCCCAACAGCAAAATCCAATGCTGGGTTCCCTGATCAGTGCAGGAATGCATTGCGATGCAGGGTAGCTGAGAATGACAAGGAAGGCTGGGACAACCCAGGGCAAGGCACAAACAACAATCGAGGTGGGCTAGATGGGCTCCTGCTGAGAAGGAGCTCATGGGCGACCATGCGGCTTGCATACAGGGCAACCCCAGGGCACTTGTCAATAGATAGTGCAGTGCACAACCTGCACAGCCATCCATGACATTCCTGAGCAGGGCAGTCAGGAACCCTTTCAAAGGGAAGCCGTGTTTAGATGCTGGGCAGCCCAGGTCAGTGTTCTCCCTGTTCCTTTGTGGCAGGTGGGTGGCTTTACCTCTTCCAGCTCAGTTCACCCTCTCCAGATGGTGTGTGTGTGTGTGTGTGTGTGTGATGGTCTGGACCAGACCAAAGCCAGGAGCTGAGAACTCCATCCAGGTCTCCCTCATGGGTGGAGGGACCCAGGTACTGGGATCATCATTGCTGCCTTTCCATTAGCAGGGGCCAGATCAGAAGCAGAGCAGCCAGGACTCACACCAGCACTCCCGTAGGGGATGCTGGTGTTGAAGGTGGCGGTTTGTCCACCATAACACTGGCTCCCACATGTTTCTTTAAATTGATTTTATTAAACATAGAAGCTAGATTTATTTTAAAAGACAAACATACCTTGCTATTGCCATAAATAGAAAGCCGTCGCCACTTGCTACTTGCTAGCCGTGGACTCTAACCAGGAAACCAGCTGCTGCCAGTGACTGCCTCCATTGGAAGGGAGCGAGCAAGCAGGTCCTGGCCCTGCTGGGAGGTGTGGGCTGTGAAGGGAACACGGCAGGAAACGTCCTCTCCCCCTTGATATCTACTCTCCCCTTTGGTCTGGATGCTTTAAGAAGCTGAAGCAGTTCCCTGAAGCTTTTGTGTTTCTTTCTTATAAAAATGTATAAGTTGAACAGGAAATAACTGGACAGCAGGCTGGCACCATGGCTCACTTGGCTAATCCTCTGCCTGCGGCGCTGGCACCCCGGGTTCTAGTCCCGGTCGGGGTGCCGGATTCTATCCCGGTTGCTCCTCTTCCAGTCCAGCTCTGCTGTGGCCCAGGAAGGCAGTGGAGGATGGCCCAGGTTCTTGGGCCCTGCACCCGCATGGGAGACCGGGAGGAAGCACCTGGCTTCGGATCGGCACAGCGCACCAGCCGTAGTGGCCACTTGGGGGGTGAACCAAAGGAAAAAGGAAGACCTTTTGCTCTGTCTCTATCTCTCACTGTCTGACTCTGCCTGTCCAAAAAATAAAAAAATAAATAAATAACTGGACAGCAGGCGATGAGAGCTAGGCTTCTCACTGTGGGACGGGAGCAAGTGCAGAGAGGCAAGAGTGATACGAGTGCTTGCAGACTTGCATAGGAACTCACATTCAGTGTAACAGAGACACAGATGGTGCCACACAGAAACAGTCTCAGACATGTGTGAACACACGTGTCAGCACAGCAGTCACACATGCGTGTGCTCTTCTGTCAGCTGAGAGAGCCTAGAAGCAGTGGTGCCCCAGAGGCAGCAAGCACACCTAGTAGTCAGATTTTGGCTCCTAAGCACATTCTTCAACAGAAAGAGCCAGAGCTCCTTGGAGAGACGACTGAGCAGGTCTAGAGCAGGAAATCAATGAGACAATCCTGGAGCATCTTGAAGCGTCAGAAGGAAAGGTGGCAACAGGGGCTGGTATGCTGCAGCAGGTTAGGGCACCGCCTGTGACATTGGCATCCTGTACTGGAGGGCCGGCTTGAGTCCTGGATGACTCTGCTCCCTACCAATGGACCTGGGAAGGCAGGGTGGCCATTTGGGAAGTGAATCAGATGATAGAATATGTCTCTTTTTCTGTCTCATCTTCTCTCTCTGTTCTTCAAATGAACAAATGAATGAATGAATGAATAAATAAATAAATAAATAAGGTGCTAGCAAAACCTACAATGATGGGGGCATGACAAAGGGATCCAGGAGGTAACCAACAATGTTCCCAGCAGCCAAGGCTGAAACAATCTGAGCAATGTGATGAATAAAGAGATATTGGATTATATATATTAATATCAATATTATATATTAATATATTATTATTGGATTATAACCCCAAGTATGAAATAACTATGCATGAGTCCATGTTATAAGTAAGAGATCAAAGAAATTGCCAGGGAGAATAGGCAAATCTCTCGTGCAGAATTCCAAATAACTTAGGTAGATATCTCGCCCTTAAGGAGGTGGAGCATAACTCCCCACTCTGTACATGGGGGTTCTGCACAGTAACTTTCCAAGAGTGCAGTGTGTATGAGAGAGAAAAAGAGAGTGACCTTACAGTGGAGACACCTGACAAACCACCTCAGGCAGGTCCGCGGTGTCAACATCGGCAAGAAGTTGCATGGATATCATGTATATATATCGGCATGATAACAGCAGTGTGGTCTTCCATCCAAAACACACGGCCCCAGTCTCATCATCAGAACAAATCCAGTTGAGGGGCACTCTACAAAATTCCTGACCTGTGCTCCTCACAGCCAGCAAGAGCAAAGCCTGAGAAACTGTCACCATCAAGTCCAAGGAGATAGGATGGCCGAATGTGAGGTGGGACCCTGGAGCAGCAAAAGGGACAGGATGGAAAATCTGAATAACATTGAGATTTAGTTTAAAATAATAATAGTGCATCAATGTTGGCTCATTCATTGTGATTACTCCACCATAACTATGTAAGATGTTAATGATGGGAAACTCGGTATGATTATACAAGACTCTCTGTGTGCAGTAATTCTGTAAATCCAAAATCACTCAAAAATGAAAACTTCTTAAATAAAAAGGATAAAGGAGAAAATGACCAAACTGTTCAAGCACATAGAAAATATTTTAATAGGCACACATGAATTCCGACCCCCCCCCCCATGTAGGTCTAACAGATACTGCCATTTTGCCCCATGTGTGTCAGAACTCTCAAGTCCCTGTTGCCCCTCAGGGTGCACATAGACAAGAAGCTAGAATTGGAAGTGGAGCCAGGACTGGAAACCAGGCGCTCTGATGTGGAACATGATGTCCCCCAAGTGGCAAGAGTTAACTGCTACAGCTGCCCCTCTATTGGCTTTTAAAGAAATAAAATGTTGCCAACATAGTACAAATTACTCTCTTTCCCTTTCATCCCTGGAGATAATGTCTAAAGTTGTTTGTCACTTCCATGTGTATTTTATACTTTTGCTACATATTATGTATCCAGTGACAGCATGTTTTTCTGTGTGTGTTAATAGTTACATAAATGGTAGCATGTGGTTATTTAACCAATGTGAAATGCTCTTTCACACAATATTGGCTGTTAAATCTACGTTGATTCATTGAGATCTAGTTCATTCATTTTAACCTCTGTGTAGTATTCTATTACATGAATAAAACACCATTCATTACTCATCTTTCAGCTGAGGGACAATTAGGTTGTTTACAGCCCCCCCCCCCTTTTCTTTACAATTGAGAACAATGTTTGACTTAACATTCTTACAGGGCCTTCTGGTGCATATGTCAAGAGCTTTTAGGATCTACTCTTTGTGAACGGCATCCTTGGGTTGTGGGATAGATATATCCTTAGCCTTATATGGTTACTGCCAAGTTGCTCTCCAGTTGAATGTACCTGCGTCTTCCCAGTAGCAGTGAACGAGAATTCAGTTTCTCTATTTATCCCTGCAAATAGTCAGAACTGCCCAATTCTAAATTTTGCCAATCAGGTAGCTAAGTATGTTTTATGCTTATTGGCTGCTCTGCTTTCTTCCGTGAATTGCCTGTTTATAGCCATTGCTTTTTTGGTGCTGTGTTGCTTATGATTTTTGCACTGAATACATACTTTATTTCTTTCAAAGGCAGCACAAAGCTCTCCAATCTCTCAACCTGGCATTGTGCTGCAGCAGGCTCACGCAGTCTTGCAAGAGCCAACTGCACATCTCTTCAGAACTCTGTCTTCAGTGACTTCCCCTTGGCCATGGTTGGAATATCTTTTTACTATCTACTTGGCAAACTGCAAATCTAGGTTCCCCTTCCAGAGCCCATGTTAGATCTTTAGCAATAGCACATCACTCACAGCCCCCACTGCAGCTGCCATCCATCCCACCCATCTCACACAATATTGAGAGCAACACCTGGGCTCCTAATGTGGCTTTGCAGCCTAGTAGAATTGCAGCTTGAGCCTGTTTGGGGCACCATTTCGTCAGGGCTCCTACAACGTAACTTCAATATCCCATTGCGCTAACCATCTTCAACTTTAAAGTTGGTCATTATTCATTTAAAGCAGATCCAAGCTCCTTCTCTCATGACCCACCAGACAGAGAAGTAGAAACCAACTATGCTGAGATTCTGAACTGGAAATGGCTCACTTGTCACTCTGCTATCATCCCAGGCAAGCCAGCGCTGCTTCGGGCAACTTCTCCAGTAGTGTGTGTTCAGTCTCTCCTGTGCATTCTGATGATGGAGGGCTCTCTCCTTCACAAAGCAAGGTTCCAAGCAGAGATTGCAAAGTCATACTATGTGTTTCCATTGGAAAAAAAAAAAGAAAAAAATGCTTTAAAAGAACTAAAATCTGTTTTCCCTCCCAGTGTTCTAGTTCTGCCTATGGGAGGCACCTGCATACTTTTCAGGTATTTGAAACCAGAAGTCATGTGAGGCTTCTCTTCATTTCAATATATCTGATCTCACAGATGTGGGGACCAGCTCGCCTACAGCACTTCCCGGGTCCATATGCTCGCCCCTGGGTGACCAGTGGTCCCCCAAGGGCCGACCTGAACTGGTTAACTGTGCACGTGGTCTCCTCTTGCAGAGCAGCAGGTGCCTTAAGCAATTCAAGATGTCCTCACGCGTGGTCGTCCATAGGGCCAGTTTGCTGTTAGTAAGAAACCTGGACATTGATGTTGCTAAAAAAAACCAAAAACTTGGAGAAACATACAAATGTAGTCTGCAAAATAAGGTTCCAGTTAACTTCATATTCCAAAGAGGATATTTGGAAGGAACCTGTCAATAATCAATGAGGGATTCCTTCGTGGGTTACCTACAGCCACTTGCCCTGTCTCCATGATGTTTGTGTTCATTTTTCCATACCTGTATTCTTAGAAGTTACCTGGGAGTTCAGAACTGCTGAAAAATGTTTTCTGCTCTAAGCAACCCTGATGTGTGAAAAATATGCATCTCAAAACAAATTAGCAAGTGATTATCCCGAGCTCGGCTGCTGCTGCCTGTAACTTACAGACTATTAAGTGCTGCTCAGAGAAGGCAGATGTAAAGATGTGCAGACAAAGTGGGAGAAATCAGGTACCACTGCCAATCAAACACCGAACAATGAAATCATGGCATTTTAGAGCAGGAAGCTCGAGTCCAACACGATCACTTCACAGAGAGGAAAACAGAGAGGTGGAGCCTCCTGCACAGTCACCCAGCTTTGCAGAGTCGGGTGGGGCAGGCCGAGGAGTAGCTTGTCTCTTCCTGGCATGCTGCTGATAAAACATCTCAGAGCTGGTGGCATTAATCAGAGGGAACAGGGATTTTGATTTAACCCCACTTTTCACGTACGTCCCTGATGCACTTCAACAACGAAGAAGCAGCTTTTGTACTGTCTGCCAGGTGGGATCCTTATTACTGATATGTTTGAGAGTTAATTACATGGAGGAGTACAGGTGGCACACCCATCTCAGAGACTCACCATCGCAAGTGACAAGTGAAAACGAGGGAGCCGTGCAGCACTCCTGGCCAGGTTTGTGTTCAAGATTACCACATGCCCACCCTCAGACCTGGGAGAGGCTCGTGCCAGTCTGTAGGGGGCTATGCTCAGGGCGTAGGTGCAGGTACAGAAGTCTTCCAGTCTCTGTGCAGGTCCCAAAGGCGCCTGGCACTCCGCGCCCAAGCCTGCGTTTTCGAGGAATGGCTCTGACTGATGATTCACTGAACATGGAGCTGGAAGCAGTCACAGGAAGATATCATGCTGGCTGTCTCTGTGCAAATGGGCTCTGAAACCTCCACACTCCTCAAGCAGCCTAGGGGGATGTAGCACTTAGCGCCTTGTGAGCTGGCTTTCTGTGCACAGGGAAACAGAAAACTGTCTCACTTGGGTATAAACAGGTGTTGTGTGTGGCTTTGTGGGGACTGGAACCAACGAGAGCATTGCACCTGGTTGCTCTGTGGCAACCTCTTGGTGCCCACCACAGCCAAAGCCCCTCTCGGGGGACCCCAGGCACATGCACCTAAGAAGCTGTTCTCACCTGTGGAATCAGCTGCAGGCAGCAAGCCTGGGGTCTAACATCTCCTAACCACATCTGCTAACTCACATGACAGCAAAAACAGGAAGCACTGGGAGGCCCCTCTTTCAGACCGGCTGCAAAACTTCTGAATGACATAGTGCCCACTGAAAACATTTTAAATTCAGACGGAATGACACACAACGAAGCACACCCATCTTCACTTTGATGTGCTTTGATAAATGCACAGACTAGCACAGCCACACCCTAGCCAAGATGTAGGACATCGCCAGCACCCTGGACTGCTCTTTGTGCCTCTTGCTAGCCACCCCACTAGCACATTTCTCCACCCACGGAAGGGCAACCCTGATTCCAATTTCTGTCTCACAGGTCAGTTTCGCCTGTTCTTGAGCGTCACAGGAACGCACTCATACGTGATACACCTTGTGTCTGGTGTTTACACATTCTTGCTCCTGAGATCCGCCCGTGTGTCTGCGTGGATGAGTAGTTTGCTCCATGGCTAGGCAGCGGTGCCTTGAGGGGAATCCGCCATGATTTGCTTTGCTGTGCGTTTGAGTCTTTTCCAGTGTTTTGTGATTATAAATACAGTGGTCATAAACATTGCCACACGGGTATTTTTGTGATGACGCTTTCATTGCTTTTGGAGGTAGGACTGCCAGATCGTAAGTTAGGCGTGTGTTTAACCTCAGGGGAAATTGCCAAACAGGTTATATAATGCACTCCCCATGAAGGAATCTGACTACCTATCAAGTGAATTCTTTCACATTTTTGCTTCATGAGCTGTTTTTGTCTAAAATTGCACTGACATACGGAATGCCCAGTCTTCCAAATGTACCCAACAAGTCTAAGATCTTCATTTACACTTCACTGGTTCTTTAACGCTTCTGAGTTGTTTGCACCAACAGCTTGGACTCTGGAAGACTCATATTGGACAACTGGAATGATCTCTCTCATAAGGCTCTCCTCTATTTGTTATCCTATTTGATTTTTTTATACACATAAAATATGTATAACCTAGGTGCTAGTTAAAAAGCATAATTATAAAATGGAAATTCATAAATCCACCACTCACTTGCTCCAGGAATGAACACATTTCCAAGAACAGTTCACAGCCTTATGACTTCTCTTCATGCCATCCAAATAAACGAATATCCATCATTAATCCTCTTGCTAACTCAAAAGCAAGAACACAAACACTTTCTCATGTATTTAATTCTGTTGCTTAATTTTTTTTTGTCCTTGTTAGCTTTCCTTGCTTTTAAGAGCATTATCAAAACGGTGTCATGCTGTGTGCGATTTTTCAGAACCTGCCTATCTTTCCTCATCGTTTCCAAGACTTACCTGGACGGTTTGTGGCTACAGCAGGTTAGCTGAGCAATGCTCCCTTCAAACACTAAGTCACCACATATTGCATTGCTTGTAATACTTGTCAATGAATATTTGCATTGTTTCTCCAATGTTCTCTTGATATATATCACATCATGGGGAAATCTGGTAAACTTGGCAGAAGAGTTGGAGATAAAACAGTCATCAAGTAAACTTTTTAAAAAAATGAAAACAAGCTACCATTTTCTGCTTCAAAAGAAGGAGAATCGATAAGACACCCTAGCAAAATAGGGCTCAAACAGAAGTGTGGTTGTTAAGTGAAGAAGCCTGTTAGTGTTCGTCCATGGGATTTTACTTTCAAGGTTGAAAAAATTCAGCTTGACTTGGCTCTGCAGAAGTCATCGTGGAAAAACAAAACAGAACACAACAAAAACTGCCTTCTTCTCGGATATGATCACGCCGGAGCCTCAAGGCCATCCACCACTCGATTCTTGTTTTCCAAAGATTAAGGTGAATAAGAAGCATCTAATATTTCACCAAGATAGCTGATTTCACAATACTTTTAAAACCACAAACACTTAAAACTTTTACAAATGAAGCAGCATTATTTGTTAAAGGCGGGGGTGGAGTGGGGGGGGGACCTACAACCCCTGGGAGTAACTATGGTCTGAGGCACCTGAATGGCCAGTTTTATTAATGCCGAAACGTTTCAGGTAGGGTTTAGAGATTTTACGTTAGCATTAGCCTTTGAAAAACTAGCTCTCAGTCTTGTCCTGATTTACAAGTGGGCTAAGACCTTCTGCACACCAAACGCAATGAGATATAATCCCGATACACTCAGTATTCGGCATCAGCTCCAGGGTGGGTTCCAGGTGGGCAGAGGGACCTCAGGCAGTTCCGTCTGAAGAATTCAAAGTGAGGACACGGAATTATCCACACTCACGTGTGGGTCCAGTCTTTAAAGGGACAGGTTAGAGCTGAGACCGAATCAATTTCCTTCTTGGTTAAGGTCCAGGGGCATCTGCATTTAAACATTAAGCTGCATTTCAGTTCAACAAAACCAATCTAGTATGAAAAACTGTCGAACAGAAAGAGGTTTAGTTATTTATTTTTTCTCTGTAACTCACCGAACCGAGCTACACAATTCCAAGGGGAAGAATGCTCTAGGAAATGGACACAGGAAAAAAAAAAAAAAAAGGGTGGTGGTGGGGATGGTGGGCTTTCACCAGGTTAGCTTTTGACCTGTTTTCCGCCCCGATTTTAAAACGCGATCAACGAACGGCGGGACGCGCACGCCGCTGCGGACTCCCGGCGCCGTCGGTCGGGCAGGCCACGCTCCGCGCGCGGCCGGGCAGCCGGGGAGCCCCGCGGGTCTGCTCGCTCCACGCACCCGCCACCCGCGCGTTTGCCCGCGACCTCGGTCAGCCGGACCGCACGGGGCGCGGCGCGGGACCCGCCCCCGCCCTCGCAAGTCCGCGTCCGTGCAGTGCCGCAGTCCGCCTCCGCCGCCCGGCCGGGCCCCCTGCGGGCGCGGGGTCCCCGCAAACACTGGAGCCTCAGCGCCTGCTGCTCAGGGACATTCCAGCAGCCCGCCGGGGAGACCCGCGCCGGTGCAGGCTTCCAGTCACTTACGTGGAGAGAACCAAGCAAAGGGGGACGCGCCCGGGGTCCCCGAGGCAGGTGCGGGTGCGTCTCTGCAGTGGCTCCGATCCCGAGCGGCGGGACCCGGGTCGACGCCCCCCTCTGCGCTCCTCTGGGCCCCTCGGACACGCCCCCCCACTCCGGGTCCCGCAGCCCCGCACCGTGCACGCACCACTGCCGCTCCCCGCAGCCGCCCACGTGGTGGAGCTCAAGCCGCGCGAGGCCTGGGGGGCGCGCTCCAGGCGCGCCGCGGGTCGGGGAGGCCCCCGCCAGGGCGACCCCGCGCGGCCGGCCCCCAGCCCGGGCCCCCGCGTTTCCTCCCCCGAAGGGAGGGAGGCAGCAGCGCGCGGGCTGTCCCTGCCTGGCGCCCGCCGCGCCCTCTGGCGGCCGCCGCGGCCACGCGTTCTGGGCACGCGGGGCTGCCAAGCTGGACCCCCCTTTCCAGGGCTCGGGGTCTTCGGCCCGCAGCGGGCAGTGTCCACCCTCCACCACCCCGCGCCCTAGGCTGAGCCTCGCGAGCCGCGCCCCGGAACTCCGGGCTTTCCTGCGCGACGCTGTGGGCGCCGCCGCCGTGCGTGGCAAGTGCGGGGTGTCAGAGCCCAGTGGCTCCCCTGGCTCCCAGGTGTGCCCCTCCCGTCGCGCGCGGGGCCCCCCGGCATGCTGCGAAAAAATGCCGCATGCACGCACTTATTTATTTATTTTGCAACAGCTGCACGGAACAATGAGGCTTTTCAAGAACCGGGGGGCGCGCTCTCCAGCCGCGCCGTTGTTTTTCCACGAACCCCGCCGGGCTCCGCGAAACCCTCCCCAGTCCGGCCCCGCCCGACCCCTCCGCGGGCCCCGCACGAGCGCCGGGGGCATTGTTTTTGGAGTCCTGCGGGAGGGAGGCGCGTGCGGGGCGGCCAGCGCAGTGCGGGTGGGGGCGGGCGCGCGCCTGAGTGCGCGAGGGAGCCGGCGCGGGCGGGGGCGCGGCAGGGGCGGTGCCTTGCAGCCTCGCGCCCCACGCCCGGGCTCCGCTCCGCACGTCCCGGGGATCCCGGACTCCGGCTCTTGGCGCGCGCCGGCCTGGGCCCGGCCCTTGGCGCGGCGCGGCTGCGGCGGCGGCCGCTCGGGGGTGCGCGCGGGCACGTGTGCGCGGCCCCGAGGCGCGCGCGAGCCCCCAGTGTGTGGCGGCGGCGGCGGCGGCGGCGCGGCGAGGCTGGGGTTCTTGTTTACCAGCGTTAACTCCGCTGAGCGGAAAAAAAAGGGAAAAAGCCCGAGGAGGAGGGAGCGCACCCGGTGAACTCGAGACGGGCGAGCGAGCGACGGGGACGCCGCCGGCGAGCCTGCTCGCGGCCGGCTCCCCGGGACCCCGGCCCTCCACGCCCCTCGCGCGCGGGGCAGCCCCGCGGGCGTCGCGGCCTTGACCTTCAGCGAGCCGGAGCCCCCGCGCGCGGAGCCCGGGCGGCTGCGGGGAGCGGAGCGCGGCGCGGCCGGCCCGCCGCTTTGTGTGCGTCCTGGATTTGGGAAGGAGCTGGCGGCGGCGGCTGCGCTGAGGGCGGCGGCGCGGTGAGCGCAGCCCGAGCGGGAGGAGGAGGGGGGGGGAGCCGCTCATTCATTTTTACTCCGCATTTGCGCCCCTCGCCGGCCTCCCCCGCCACCGCGACTTGGGAGCGAGCTTGGCACCGCGACGCGCCCTCCCTCGCGGGGCCCCAGGCGCGGAGCCACCTCCCCTCCTCGGGGGTCGGGCTTGTTTTTCCTCTCCTGGACGCACTCGGGCTTTGCCTCTTTTCTGGGCAGTGACCCCCACACACACCTCTTGCCTCTCTGGATTTGAAAATGGAGGCCGACGACGCCGACAGCCCTCCCCAGAGCGCCTTGGGTTCCCCACTCTGCCGAGTCCTGGGCTGCGGCTGCTGACGCCGAGGGGTCTCCCGCCCCGTCTGCGCTGCCTTCGGACCGTTCTTCCTTCGCTCTTGGCTTTGGAGCGAAGACTGCTTTTGAACCCCCCCCCCCTTTTTTTTTTGAGAAAGGGGACTTTCGTTCCAAATCAAAGGAATGAAGTCTGGCTCCGGAGGAGGGTCCCGGACCTCGGCGTGGGGGCTCCTGTTTCTCTCCGCCGCGCTCTCGGTCTGGCCGACGAGTGGAGAAAGTGAGTATGCGCCCGCCGCCCGCGGCCACTGCGGGAACTTTTCTCCGAGGGCCTGCGCCCTGTTTGCGAAACCGGAGTTGCCACCGTCGCAGCTGTCGGGCCCCCGGCTCGGGCGCGCGGGGCGGAGGGCGGACCCGGGCCCGAAGCCTTTGGGTGTGGAGCCCACCGGGCGCATCCCGCGCGGGCAGGGGCTGCGGGGCTTTCTAGTTCGTAGTCCCAAGAGCCCAGCCCGGAGGCCAGGTGGGTGGGCCGTGCTCACTCCGGGCGGCAGGGGCCCGCCCGGGCTCGGGGACTCCGCAGGGAAGTTGGGGCCCGACGCCCTGCTCTCGCCCCGCACGGGACGGCGACTCCCGCGGGCGCGCAGACGGCCCGCACGGCACTGAGGCCGCGCCACGCCTGCCTCTGGGGCCGCCAGGGTGCTGGGAGCGGGGAGCCCTCGGCCCGCCATCGCGAGTTGCCCTCGAGGGCGTCGTGTCCCGCGCAGCCGCCCCGCAGCCGCCGGACACTTTGGCAAACATCCAGGCGCGGCCTCCAGCCGCCTAGTGTGCCTTTGCCCCTCGGGCGACTTCGGGCTCGGGGCGCGCTGCGTTCCTTTGGCCCGTCCCCCGCCCCTGGCGTCCCGGAGATGCTGGAGCGCCCCTCGGGCGGCCCCTGGGCGAGTGCTAGGCCCGGGGCCTCCGTCAGCCTAGTCCTTCCGGGAGCGCGTGTGGGGCCCCAGGACCGTCTCCAGATTCTGTCTGGCCCGAGGGCGCCTTTGCCGCCCCGGGGATTGCGGGGAGGGAGGGGGGCCTGTGATCGGGCAGCGCCCGGGAGTGCGGGAGCGCGTGTGTGGCCGGAGCCGACGTGCGTTTCCACACACGTGCTCGCTCGCTGTCGCCGCGGACTCCCAACCCGGGCCCCGCTGCGCGCGTGGCGCGCGGAGGTTGACGGAGCGCGGGACCTGCGGCGGGGGTTTGCGTGCGAGCGCGGAGCCCTGGCACGCGTTTGGCTGCGACCAGTGTTGCGTGGCACCGCCTCGACCGCCCCGCGCTTCCTTTGTGCAGTTAATAAGCGGTGTCGCCCCACGCGCGCTGTCGCTTGCCATCTGATGGCTTTTGTTTTGGAGGCGTCGGGGGTGCGGGGAGCGAGCGCACCCACGGAGTGTGCAGGCAGGGCCGGGGCGGCGCGGTTATTCTCGGAAGGACCCGAGGTGGCTCCCGGGGACTTCAGGGATGGTAGGATAAGGTGAACGCGCAGGAAGGTTGAAAAGCAGTCGCGGGGCTGGGGCTGGAAACGGCGAGGGCGTTGGTGAGTAATGGTTGCCGCGGGTATGCAGGTGGTGCCTATTAACTGAAAAATCACGACTGAGCGGGGCGGGGGGCCGCCTGGCCCATCACGGGGAGGTTCGGAGAAGCCGTTTCCATCAGCAAGCCCCACTTAGACGTCTCATCGGCGGCGAGCGCGTGATGCGGGGAGGCGCAGATCCTTACGGAATTAGCGTGTTTACTGCGTGGAGGGAGGCGCAGACCCGGGCTCTCCTGCTCTTTGTTTTCCAAACTTTGAGCGCGCGGGATTGGACGGACGGGTTCCTGCTGCCCCCTCCTGAGGCGCGGGGGTGGTGTTTGGGGGACTGGGCGGGGGGGGGGGGGCTCTTGGCCAGGACAGCCGAGTGCAGCGTGGAGGACCCCAGAGAGCGAATCCATTTTGTGGCGGCGTGGTGTCGCACCGCGCTGTTTGCTCTCCCTTTCTTACTGACTGTTAGTGAGTTCTGAAATCTAGAACTGCAGCGTGGCCTTGCTTCTGGCCAGGACTCGGAGCCCTTCTCGCGGGGAGTGGTTTTTGGCCAGGGCGCTTTTTCTTGAGAACACAAAGGGGAGGCAGAAAGTCTGTCGATGTAGGTTTTTAAAACCGCGATGCCAAGACGGACCCCTCTTCCCCGGGGGTCTCTGAGGTTGTGAGTTCCTTAGAACCCGACGATGGCCAGGAGGCGCCCTGATCCTCCTGAGGTTTGCTCAAGTCCAGCTCAGTGCCGGCCCCACCCGCTTGCTGCAGTTTTGAGGGCTACAAGAAAATGAGTTCAGTTTTTTTAAAACCCGAAAGGCTCCGGACCACGGGAGAGAGAAGCCAGCCGGGTCCTAGCCGGGAAGGGTGTTCTGGGGGCGGCTGTGAGCGCCGTTATAGGGGTTGGTTCGGTTCCAGGTGCCCTGCCAGCACACTGAGTTTTTTAGCGTTTCTTCTTTGAGCATGACAACTCTAGGGAGAGAGTTTTAGAAAATTTTGAGTTTTTTTTTTTTTTTTTTTGTGGGGGGAGAAAGATGTGGGCATGTTTGTCTCACTATCATAGGAGCAGGGCATTTAAATAAAGGAGATAAAGGAGGTTTGGAAGTTATACGTGGCACCTAAACGTTCCGATGACTGTTTTTTTAAAACAGCCAACATGCACCTTAAAGTTGCCTTGGCCATCTCCGTGGAAGGATTGTCATCTTTTTGCCCCCGGCACAGGAATATCCTGTTGTTAGACAAGTGTCCATTTGTGACAGGTCACTGTTTCAAAGGACAACCCAGAATAAGAAGTTTTGAAAGAGCCCAGTTAGCAAACTCTAGTTCCCACCCTTTGGAGGGCAATAGCAGGTAAAAGGTGTTTTTGTAGAGGGCTGGTGTGTGGCTGGGATTTGGAGTTTCAGAGGGCATGTGCCTGATCTGTCCGAAGGGATTAGAAAAGCCCCACTCTCAGAAACTCAGTAAGGTTGATTAGATTACCTTAGACACGGCGTGAAGCAAGAGAGGTCTGTCACCAAGATCACCTGTTGTGCGATCCCACTTGTATGAAATGTCCAGAGCAAGCAGATCTGTGGAGGAAGTGGATGAGTGGTTGCCGGGGCCATCGGGGCGACTGCTGGTGGGTCCAAGGTTTTTTTTGGGGGGTGATGGTTGCACAACTCTGAGTATACCAAAAACCGTTGAATTGTGCACATTAACTCAGCGATCTTTATGGTAATAGAATTCTATCTCAATAAATCTGTCCTTTTTTAAAAAAATGTTAAGGTTGAAAAGAGTGCACTGAGACATAAATAGATTAAATATATTCAGGAAATTCATCCTGTGTCTTTGTCTTCCACTCGGGAGTTCTCAGGTGTGTGGATTTCAGTACAGCAAGTGGTCACTGAAGCTGCAGTAGTGGGGATTCTGCGCCCTAGGGGACGTGGGGAGCAAAGCCGTGGTGCTCAGTAATTTTGGTTAAGGATGTGTCAGGGCCTGGTGCCTTAACGAGCACGTGCCAGGGAGAGTGGGTTTTGACAGCTGAGCCCTCCACTGACTCTGAGATGTTTAGAAGCTCAGTCTGCAAGGCTGTGTCTTCGATTTTATTACGGGTGTTTTCCAACAGAGAAGTCACGCGCCGTGTAAGGAGCATTTCCGCTCTGTTCTGATATGTCCTGTTAGCCACGCGTGGTAGGGAAGGCTGAGGGCGAGCTGTTCATTTCAGTCCAGTGTTGCTTCTTTTTTGCTTATTTTATTTCTTAAACAGCTCCAAAATCTGAGCAGAAAGACTCTTTGTAGGATGCAATAGTTGTTTTGGGCACAGGATGACTTTTGTTTAAGAGAATTAAAATTTCTTACAGAACAAAAGATTTGAAAGTCCATCAAAGGCATTTCTGTAGTTAAATTGTCTTTTATCCAACATTACCTTGTTGGCCGTTCAATAGGAAAAGACCTAGAGAATAATGGTTTGTATTTGTTTCCTGTCTTTGTCTGAGGCCTGGTTTGCTAATAAAAATGTTGCCTGCCCTTCCTATTGTTGCAAGATCAGGCCAATAATGAGAATCAACTGTATCATTTTCACTTGTTGCCTTAGCTTGTTGCCAAGGGGAGCCCTCAGGGGACGTGGTTTCCTTTTTAATCTGGTTTCGTTTGTTTTGTAAGAATGTGCTCTAAGAAGCAACTGAATCCCGCCAACACTGATTGGGCACCTAGTGTATGAAAGCTGACCTGTGTGATTGTGAGGCAGTGCATGTGCCTACAAAGGAAGAGGACTTTAGCTTTGCCCTTGGCATTTTATGTATTCTTCTGCACTTGAAAATGCGGATTTTTTTTTTTTTCATCTCCACCATGCACCATTTCCATACTTCGGCAGGCAGCATGTTACAGTCTCTTGAAAGATACTCCTGTGGAGCTAAGACGTGAAGTGCCCTGGGGTGGCTGAGGCTGATCTTCCCAAACTCGGTGCTGCACTGTGTTTGCCTTGTCAGTGTTTTCCCCGTATTGGGGAGTTGTGGTTGCCATGATGCCCAGGGGACATTTGGCCATCTTGACCAGGAACACTGATTATAGCAGCGGTGATTAAATGGTTTCCTTTCGCCAAAACCTTGGGAGTCTTAAGTGTGTGTGTGTGTGAGTGTGTGTGTGTGTGTATGCTACGTGGCACCTTTTGAGTTGAAAGAAAGACGGGACTTCAGGAGTTTTCTGGATGCACATGTTGCTTAGCTAGCTTTCTGTAACGAGGAGGACATGTTTACGGTTCCAGAGCTTTCTATAATTTAAAAATAAGTTTGCTGTTTGAAAAGTGTGAGGGGGTACGAAGGAGATTGTCAATTAAATCCCGAAAGTGTTTTTTTTTTTTTTAAGTGTACAAGACGTGTCTCTCTCTGCATTGTGATTTTGCTTCCATTTGTTTTCAAAACTCATTTAAAAATCAACCGTGGTTCATGGAAGAGGTATTTGTGCCCGCAGGCCAGCTTGCTTTGAACTGCTTTTCTTAGCCAACTTATGACAGGTGCTATCTGAGTCCAAGAGATGAGCTCTTCTCAATTGTGCTAAATATATAATAGTTGCACACAGGCTGGGGATACAGTTTCCTGCTCTCGCTGAGATGTTCTGCAGGGAAATGCTGAACCCGTTCAAGACAGCAACACGTGTGATGAGGGAGGTGCTTTGAGCCCTCCTGGAAAATGGTGGGTGCCATTGGGTCAGCAGACGGAAGTGGTCCAGTGTGTTCATAAATGTGCGATTTGGTTTCAACAAAGGGAGGGGCAGGGGTCCCAGTGTTTGTGGACATTGTAACTGACCCCCAGTATTTGGAAACATGTAAACCGAGATATGTACACGTGCCCTCAGTCCTGCACCCCCACCCCAAGGATCTGTAAAAGGACTGATGTATTCTGAGGCAGGGATTTAAGACGGGTGGTAAACAGGGCTCTTTAGCCACAACTCGGTCATTAGCTGCAGAGATGCACAGCCCCCTGTTTGTTTTCTGGTGTGCAATTGCTTCAGTTTAATTTGATTCAAAATTTAGTTCTGTCTGGTTTGGAGACTTAGGGCTTTTGAAAACCAGCTCTTTTCTCTGTCAGTTTCACTCATGTTTTAAAGCCCCCGGTATCTTTCTTGAAGATTTCCATCCTTTTTTTCCCCCTGCATATGCCAAATTGCCATATTATTAATTTCAAAATTGTAAGGAAAGGCCGATATTTCTTTATTTGAATTAAGCAGCAACCTCCTTTTTTTTTTTTTAACCCCCTGACCTATTTCTTCCTCACACACATGCTGAATGCTCACTGAGCTCAGTTCTACAGAACTGAGGCTTAAGCATTCTTATGCCATAGAATAAAGGTGGACCGTACGTTTTGAAAGGTATCAATCCAAGTCATAGAAATTACCGCTATGTTTATTTAAAGAACTGAAGAAACAGCTTAGTAAGCTTGACTTTAAGTTTTCATTCTTTCGCCGCCCCAGCCTACGCAAAGTTGCTCTTCAGATTTTTCTGGGCTTAAGCGGAAGTAGTTTGTGTGGCGGTGAGGGATACACGTTTGTTTGTGACGTGTCTCACTGTGTAGCTGCTGTGTATGCCCCAGGAAGCAAGTGCACCTGCAGAGGCTGCCCTTCTCCGGTTGTCCTCAGCTTGGTCCGTGCTGCTGGTCACCTCATTGGTACATTCCAGGGGGATGTGTCCGTGGGACTCACCGGCTTTGTCTTGCCCATGGTGGTTGAGGGTCCTGAAGCCCCCGTACACATTGTTATCAGCATAGCAGCTGGCTGGCCACATAGAGGAACAGGTGCGTGCACGTGAGCGCTGCCAGCACATATCCCAGAGAGAGCTGTGCCTGCCTGAAATTGCTCCCATGGGACTCGTCTGGAAGACATCTCTTTTATTTCCCAGACTTTAGAAAGTAGTCTGTTATTAGTCCGGAAAGTTCTTGGGAGGCGGATTTGAAACCTTACTTTTATCTCCTTGCTCCCGGAGCTCCATTTATACACAGGCCTGTACTTCAGTAAGTTAGATAATAAGAATGTGTGTGAATCTCCACCCATCCTTGCAAATTCTGGCTGTGTGGAACCCGTCCTTGTTGCCGTTTTGCATACGTTTGTTTGACTACTTTGTAATGTAGCACTTGCTTTGGAGCTACCAGTTTAAAAAGTTTGCTCTGTTTTAAATTACTATTGGCATGGGAGAGCAAACACATTGTGACAGGCTTAGGCGTGCATGTTTTATACAGCAGAATGTTAAAGTTTTCCTAAAATGTTTTGAATGCTTACTTTTAGCTTTGTTCTCTTCTATAGAATAAAGACAGTGGTTTGTCTCTATAAAATTGAGGATTGGGGATATATCCGACTAAGCTGATGAGATATCACCAGTGTTGAGTCTGGCAGATCTTGGTTAAGGAGCGGAAGTCTGATGATACAGAGAGAGGACTTGAACACCTGTTCCCCTATCTGAAGGCTCTTTTCCTGGGAAAGAGAAAATCCCAGGTGACGCAGCGCATGCGTGGGAAGAGTCCCCGAATCTTCCTGGAAATGATCGATTGTGACATCTTCGTTGATTGTGCACGTGCGGATCAGGAGTATCATGTATTCTCCTGGGTCTCAGTGGGAGAAGACACAGCTTACAGACTGAAGACTTGAAGGAAAGTACAGGAATCCGTGAAAACACACACACATGCACACACATGCACACACTCTCACATGCACACACTCGCACACACACTGAGTCGGACAGACCATCACTGCAGAGGCAGATCTGGTGGTGTTCCGCTGGTTCTCACCTCTGGTCTCAGTGGATGATGGGCTCACAGCCTAGGTTGGGTCATCACATGCTAATCACTGGAAGAATTCTTTTGTTCGAGTAGCTTTTCTTGGTCAAATGATATAGTTGGAATTTTTCTTTCTTTTTTTTTTTGATTCTTTTTTAAATTTTTTATTTAGTAAATATAAATTTTCAAAGTACAGTTAATGGATTGCAATGGCTTCCCCCCATAATTTCCCTCCCACTTACACCCCTCCCATCTCCTGCTCCCTCTCCCATTCCATTCACATCAAGATTCATTTTCAATTATCTTTATATACAGAAGATCAATTCAGTATATATTAAGTAAAGATTTCATCAGTTTGCACCCACACAAAATGTAAAATACTGTTTCAGTATTAGTTATAGTATTATTTCACATTGGACAACACATTAAGGACAGATCCCACATGAGAAGTAAGTACACAGTGACTCCTGTTGTTGACTTAACAATTTGACACTCTTGTTTATGGCGTCAGTAATCTCCCTAGGCTCTAGTCATGAGTTGCCAAGGCTATGGAAGCCTTTTGAGGTTGCCGACTTCGATCGGAATTTTTCTTTCTAACACACACCTTCGATTTTCAACATCAAAGATTGGCTCTGGGTGGAATTTCCAGCTACGTTGAAGCTCTGCAGCCCGTCCTTCCCTGGGGACGCAGGGTGATTGCGTGCTCCCTGTCTGCCCCACTGAGTCACTGGGAGAGGCTCTGATGAGCCCCCATTTCTGGCTCTGCCCTGGTCCCGTGCAGACCTGTACTACTCCCAGAGGACTTGCCCAGTTGGCCCTTGAGCCAGCTGTGATGCCTGGCCCATCCCTTTGGTTTGGTACACTTGCTGCCCCCAAGCTCTGGGAGAGTGCCCTCGGTGGTCCAAGAATCGAGCCCATAGCCCCTCCTATTGGGCAGTACTTGGTCCTTAAAAAGATTGCTGTGGGGGAGTCGGCGCTATGGCATAGCAGATTAAGCCAATGCCTGCAGTGCCAGCATCTCATATGGGCACCAGTTCAAGTCTCGGCTGCACCACTTCGGATCCAGCTCTCTGCTATGGCTTTGGAAAGCAGTAGAAGATGGCCTAAGTCCTTGGGGCCGCTGCACCTGCGTAGGAAGACCCAGAAGAAACTCCTGGCTCCTGGCTTTGGATCAGTGTGGCTGCAACCGATGCGGCCAATTGGGGAGTGAACCAACAGTTGGAAGACCTCTCTCTCTCTCTCTCTGCCTCTCATTCTCTGTGTAACTCTGATTTTCAAATAAATAAAATTTAAAAAATAAAAAAAAATTGCTGTGGGGACCCAGGGTTGATTCCCCGTGGGCTCCAGCCCTGGGCCCACTCCTGGCGGGTAAACTGTGCCATTCCTGTCTCAGCTTCTGCCCCTCTGTTGCTGGGGACAGAGTGCTTCCTTCCTCACCGCTCAGCGTGCCCGTCCTCTGGAGCACAACTTCTCATCTGCTTCTGCTTGCTCCTTACCTGCCCGTCAGCCGTTCTTCCTAAACAAGTTCATTCTTTTTTTCGAGTCTCAACAGAAATGTAGACTGGGGGAGAAGTTTCTGCTCTCATCGCTAAACAACACAGTGCAAGCGTGTTCTAATCCATTTAGAAAACTGAAGTCAGAAAAATTTCAGGGGACTTTGATTTTTTTTTTTAAATTTTGAACTTGTATTTATTTATTTGAAAGGAAGTGAGACAGAGACATCAGAGCGATCTTCCATCTGCTGATTTACCCCTCAAATGCTTGCAACAGCGAGGGCTGGGCCAGCGAGCTGGGCACTTCGTCTGGGTCTCCCACGTGGGTGACAGGGACCCGATTGCTGAAGCCTCTCTGGGTGTGCATCAGCCGGAGCCACAGTGGAGAGTGGAGCTGGGATGTGATCGCAGGCGCTCCACTATGGGAGTGGGCATCCACGGGGTGGCTTACTGGCTATCAAATGCCTGCCCCCATATATATTAGATCTAAGTTTCATGTAGATGTGTAAAGCTGGGCCACAACTGTAGCCCTCTAAGTCAGCGCGGGCCCTTCCCCCAAATGCATTCCTAGGTCTGAGATGCCATTCTTTAATTTCTAACCCGATTCCTCCTCCTCTATGAAACTTGGGATTTCCCTGACTTCTGTGGACCTGGCTTCCCTCCTCGCTTCCTCTGAGTTCCTGATCACTGCTGTCAGCAGTTAATAGTAATGGTTAACAGCGGTTTTTTTTTTTTTTTTTTTTTGGAGGGTCTTGTTCTTTGGC
The DNA here is from genome assembly GCF_051225735.1 of Oryctolagus cuniculus. Classification (NCBI taxonomy): domain Eukaryota; kingdom Metazoa; phylum Chordata; class Mammalia; order Lagomorpha; family Leporidae; genus Oryctolagus; species Oryctolagus cuniculus. Next base: position 8,708,290 of record NC_142878.1, on the reverse strand, counting down.
TGTTGTCATTTTACAGGCACCAGAGTGGCTGGTTTGAGTCACACCTTCCCAGTAGCTGGTATTAACTCTCCTCACACCTCAGCTTCCCCGACTTCGGAATTACACTTTTACTGGGATCCACTTCCCATGATGATTTGTAAACATTAAAGTGAACGAATGCACGTGTCCAGTGTCCCACACCGGAGCCTGGCTCGTGAGAAGCCCCTGGGTGCCGCCTGCTTCTGCTTTTACAGAGGTGACATCCTTGAACAGAGATGTTCTTTGGGTGGTCCCAGAAATGCAGGTGCACTTGATGTCTGACCACCTGTGTCATTTAATGTGATACAGAGCCTGGCACACAGTAGGGGCTCCGTCATCATTGTGTGATAAAACTTGTGTTTAGCCAAGGTGCTGATTGAATTTTACCTGTTCTCGGTCAGCAGTGGCAGCCGGGGCAGCTCCCCTCCCTTTCAGAGATCTGTTTATTGTGTTTTCTCCCTTAATCCTTCCATTCATTAATTTCTGCCAGTTTGACTTTCCCATCCCGCCAACGCATAGACGCCACCTAGTGGCCGTAAGGGAAATGCAGCCTTTATGGAGATGGCGGTAACCCAGCCCAAAAGTTAGATTGCACCCCGAACCCCGCTGCTCCCCTATTGTGCTTTCTGGCTTGGGTCCTGGGCACTGATGCCAGGAAGTGTGGATCCTGCAGGCTCCTATGGAAACCAGTGGGCTGCGGCTCGAGGTTGCAGGTGCTGAACCGGGGATGCGTTGGTGTGGGCGAGGGCTGTCTGAATGACATAAACAAGTTTGCTTGACTCTGGCTGAGTTCGTACCCCTGGTGTATCCTTTGCAGTGAGGAGTTTAAGACAGTTTTGCGAGACTTTTCATAAATGAGGAGTTCTCAAATAGTTCTTTTGCGCTTAGGGGCTTAAAACAAATACTGATTCATTTTGAAAAATACTGCAAGGCTTACCTTCCATTGCTCTACTTAAATATGTAGTAACACATTAATGATCATCCTTATATGCATCCCTCTGGGCTGTCTTATGAAGTTCAGAAATCCTAACAGAATGATAACAAATGCGCGCCTGGCTGGGCTGTATTTTGTTAGCTGATTTCCAGTGTTTAGTTTTGCATTTTATTGATATTTTTATTGTCTACTTTTCTCATGTGTGTAGGCGCTTGTTCTAGTGTCATGTGTCAAAAGTCTTAGCCCCGTTTCGGCGGGATTGCCTTTGTTGTTTCTGATGTGGACGTCGCGTGCGTGGCTGGCTGAGGGTGGACCTCGCCTGTCTTCCTCCCCGGCCGGTTCTGAGGTGGGCTGTCTGTGTTCCTGGCTGTGGGCCTTGGAAGGCAGAAGCCCCTCTGAAGAGCGGTTGTACCAGCTGCCCTCCGGCAAACTTCTTTAGGCGAGAGCTACAATTTCACCCTCCCTGTGCTGGGTGGGAGCTGTGACCCAGGGCCCCTGTGGACCTCTGTCCCTCTCTCTCTCATATCATTGCCCTCACTTTTGGGGAGCAGAGTGGTCCCTTTGCCATCTCCGAATCACAAGGACGTGGCACTAAGGGTGAGCTCAAGGCAGGGAAGACTTCTTGAAGCCGGGTAACCGTGAAACTTTATTCATAACAAACTCCTTTGCATCATTGTAGCACCGCCGGCCAAAACATCTTATCACACTAGTGCCTGCTACGCGGAACTTGGAGGTCAAGCAGTGAGCTTTAAAGTCCTTGTTTCGCTGGGCTTTTTGCACAGTGAGGTGAATAAAAAGTGGAAGCCCCTGAGAGGTCACTTGTAAGTCTAACCTTGTGTCAGGTTCACCCCGTCCTGCTGGGTGGGGGACCTTGTTCCGGAAGGTCCCCCGTGGGTAAGACCGAGTGAATAGTCCACCAGTACCTCTGTGTGTTCAGCGTGCCTCCGGACCTGATGGCAGGTCAGCGTCCCAGACTGCTCCTTGCTGTGTCGCCTTCTGTGTGGGACGGCCAGTGTGGATTCTGCCACCTCTGCCGCCGCCTGCTCCTTCTATGGGACAGGGTGGCCCTGGGTCATTTTGCCGGCCCCTCTGGCCATCAGATCCCAAGACACAGGTGGTGAGAGATGGAGTAAGATTTGGTTGACCACAACAGAAGCACTGCACAGAAGTTTGCTCTGTCTCTGCGTTGGCTCCTGGCGGGTGTCTCATCGCTGGTCTCCCTCCCTAGTGGCTGCTGCTCTGGGTGTGGGTCAAGGCCTTTGCTGTCTCCCTTCGGGGTCCCTACAGAAGATGAGGCCACTCCCTTTGCCTCCAGTGGAAGAAAGTTGGCTTGCACAGGATGCTGTAAAGAGGCCACCTGAAGTTCATTAACACCCAGGCGATTACTCTTCAAGGCCTGAGACTGCTAAGGAGACTGGGAGGGGGCCTGTTGCCTGCAAGAATGTAAACATAATCATTTGAACCTGGTATGTTAATTTCAGGTGCAGCTTGTCAAAGAGCGTCTGTGAAATCAGCCCGGTGGGTGTGAACCAGCCCGGGCGAGCCTGTGCAGACTAGCCCGCCGCTTCCTTTGAAGCTGCCTCCTGCTAACCAGCTCACTGTCTCCCCCTCTCGGGTGCAGGGGGCTGTGTTGGAAAGGAAGCTGCAGTGCCTGCCTTCTCCGTCTGTGATTTGGGGTAGGACTGGGCCGGCACAGACGCCCCGAGAGTTAGAGAGTTAGCAGCAGTGTCTAGGATGCCCTGGAGCCCTGGCACGTGGGAGGCGTCCAGCGAGGGGGCCTGTTTGTCTTTCTCTGCTCCGCGTTGCTGTGGGGGGGCCCCCGCGAAGCTCCCTCTGGGGCTCCCGCCCTCCCCCTGCCCTGTGCGGGACCTTTTCCGTGTCTGCCATGCAGGTGTGAAACGTGAGGATGATCTCAGCCTCCGGGACCACGGAGCTGGCGTCGTCTGTGCCAGGAGAGACTTGTCTGCTACCCAGGCTGGCCCTGGCTCAGGTGCTGGGATTACACCTGAGAGTGACCGAGCTGTGGGGAGGGTATGAAGCCCTATTCTGGGGTCCAGACTTGAGGGCTTCCACCGGTCCCTGCTCCTAGAGAATGTGTGAGAAAAACACATGGTGGTGGTTTTCTATTCGGGGAGCTTCCTAGTTGGGGAGACCCAAATACGGGGTGAGCGTTCCCAGGCTGGAAATCAGAAATCCAAGATGCTCCAGAACCCAAAACCTTGGGAGCACCAGGTTGACTCAGCTGGGATTTGGGGTTTTCAGATGGGGGCGCTCGGCTGGTCCTGTCTGCGCACACGTACCCCCCTGTCTGAGATACTTCTGGGCACCAGCGCTCTGAATAAGGGGTGTGCAGGCAGTGTGTGCCCAGTGTTAGGGGTTGTGGGTTTAGAGATGGCCCCTCAGGCTCCTTGAGAAGTTGTGGAGGGGGTGGCTGACTCGAGGAGCGCACCTGACGCTTCGGCCTCGTGTTGGGCAGAGAGGGTGTGCCCACTGAGGCCGAGGCCCTCCGTGTACGGGGCCAAGGTGCCATTGGGGCTGGGAGGAGGGTGATCCTGCAGATGGGAGGGGACAGGCGGGGTGGAGCAGCACAGCACGGGTGCTGGAGGAGACACTTGGCCTGGGCAGACCTGGGGGGAACAAAGCTCCCGTGAGGCGGGCGGCTCACGCGGCAAAGGGCTCTGCCGAGAGGCAGCCATCACCCGCTTTTATTTCAGAGCTGGGTGTTGGGAAGGTGGAGGGCTCCCTGCTTCGGGAGGGGCGGTGTGGGCTCCTGGGAAGGCCAAGGGCCTGGGCTGCACCCTGCGAGGGTCATGCTCCATGACCTCCAGCTGTGTCCCTGTGCACCAGCTCCCAGGAGGGCCAGCACTCACTCTCTTTCAGAGGGTGTCTGGGCGCGAGCTGACCCTTGCGGCCTTCTGGGCTGGCTCTGGGCAGCCAGTGCCGTGCTGCCTGGCAGTGCCGGCCGAGCTGGCACGGCAGTTCTCGGCCCTCACCGTACAAACCGAGAGGAAAGATTTGTTTAGAAGACGATGCCAACTTTGTGTCCAGCTCTGGGCCTTGCTACTGATGCTTCTTAACTTGCATTGATTTATGTTTTTACGTTGACCGGGCACAGGAGGAGAAGGCAGCGTGGGGCCTTAGCCCTGGATTAGGCTGCTGGCCTGGTGCTGCCTGTTCTGCCACCGTGACTGTTTTGACTCAACAAATGATGTTAAAAACAGCAGTGCAGAGCCTTTATGGGAGGGTGGTGGGTTTGGTCTGTGGGCCTATGCGTTCATTACTTTCCTGCTTTGGGGAGAGTGAATTAGACAGTTTGAATCATTCTTCACCTGTTGGAACAAGCCGGCTTCGGAGCCACAGTCTGTTTCTCCCAGCTGGGACGTGGGCTTCTTCCTTCTCCCCGGTGCCTTCTCCGGATTGATGTGTGGTCCTGATTCCTTCTTGAGATTAGAATTGGAGCTCAGGGGGACAGGTGTCCAGGGTGGTGGCCGAGATGCCACACCTGCATCAGGAGGCCTGGGTTTTAGCCCCAGTCCTGCTTCTACTTCTGGCTTCCTGCTAATGTGTACTCGGGACGCAGCGAGCAACAGCTTCGTTGGTTGGGCCCCTGCTGTCCACATGGGATTCAGATTGAGTTCTAGACTCTTAGCTTCAACCTGGCCTCTCTCTGGCTGTTGCAGGCACTTGGGGAGTGAACTAGCACCTGGACAGTATCTCTGTCTTTCTGTCTCTGTCTCTCCCCTCTCCCCCATTCCCCATCTCTGTCATTGTGCCCTTTGAATGCATAAACTTGCATTTAGAAGTGGGGAGAAGCGGGCTGGCGTTGTGGCACAGTGGTTTAAGCCGCCATCTGCAATGTGGGCATCCCATGTGAGTGCAGTTTTAGTCCTGGCTGCTCCACTTCCGATCCAGCCCCCTGCTGGTACACCTGGGAAAGCAGTGGAAGATGGCCCACCCAAGTGCTTGGGCCCCTGCACCCATGAAGGAGACCCAGATGGAATTCCTGGCTCCTGGCTTCTGCATGGCCCAGCCCTGGCTGTTGTACCTATTTGGGGGAGTGAACCACCAGATGGAAGATTCTCATTCATTCATTCATTCTCTCTCTCTCTCTCTCTCTGCCTTGCAAATAAATAAAAGCAGAATCAAGAACTGGCAGCCCTTGTAGGCTGAGGGCAGCTTTCAGAGATGAATCTGCAGATACGGGTCAAGGGCAGCCAGGGACAGCTTCGGTCAGGGGTTCTGACCCAGTGCAGCTCCTTGGCTTGGTGACCCAGCGCCTTCTTGCTGGACGGTGAGAAAGAGCAGCCCTTGTGCCTGCTCTCTGCCTCCCAGGACCAGGGGTCACGCTTAGTCCTGCTTAGACGAATGGGGTGTGGGGGACAAGTTCAAGAAGACCGATGCCTGCCACGGGGCCACGCCGAGCATCAGAGCAGGGAGAGTGTGCCATCACGGGAGGTTGGGCTGAGTCTCGGGATGGGCGTGTCTTCCCTGATGAGAGACAGCATTGCAGGTAACGCCTTCCTTTGCAGGAAAGCAAGTCAGGAGTCTAGCTCTCGGGCCATCGCAGTTGCAAATGAAATTTATTGCTAATCAGCCATGGGATATGTAATTGCCTTTCCATTTTCTCATTTTTCCAGAAGAGAGATTTGTTTAGATACTTGGCTCCCCAGCTGATTATACTAGAAGCTTTTCATTGGTCTTGACAGCTCAATGTTTTGTTGCTCTCAGCCCGGGGAGCCCTGAACGGGCGGGGTTGACCCCCGCAGGCGAGGACCTGGGGGAGCCCTGAATGGGCGGGGTTGACCCCCGCAGGCGAGGACCTGGGGGAGCCCTGAATGGGCGGGGTTGACCCCCGCAGGCGAGGACCTGGGGGAGCCCTGAATGGGCGGGGTTGACCCCCGCAGGCGAGGACCTGGGGAAGCCCTGAATGGGCGGGGTTGACCCCCGCAGGCGAGGACCTGGGGGAGCCCTGAATGGGCAGGGTTGACCCCCTCAGGCGAGGACCTGGGGGAGCCCTGAATGGGTGGGGTTGACCCCCGCAGGCGAGGACCTGGGGGAGCCCTGAATGGGTGGGATTGACCCCCGCAGGTGAGGACCTGAGGGTTTGAGAAACAGAAGAGCACCAGGCTTTGCAGTGCAGCTGAGGAGGCTGTGCCTGGGCCACAGGATGTGAGCCACAGGTCGGCCACCACCTGAGCAGCAGGTGTTGGCTCCGGTCAGCTTGCTGTACGCGGTTGTCCTCTGTCTAACCCAGCACCAGGGCTCAGGGCTGGACCTGCTGGATTCCAGGTGAGGCTGGGAGGGACCCCCAGCTTGCCTGGCTGCGAGAGGAGCTGCCTCCACCTCGCCTCGGCAGCCGATCTTCTCCCCGGGGACCTGTAGGAGGAAGTGGCTCCTAGGAGCTCATCCGAGTCTGCAAGTTGGACCTGGCACCTCTGCGCAAACCCTCATGAGCGCGCTGTGTCCCCTGGCTGGGCTGTGACCGTGCTTGCTCCTTGCCTGGCCCCCTGTGGCAGGTTTGCCACCTGCATTTTTGGGGGACGCTGTCATCCAGTCCATACCAGCGGAGTAATGTGGTGCAGCTGAGGATTCTCCAGGCTCTGTGTCTGTGTAAATTCCTGGCCAAGTCTGAGAGCTGCTTCCAGATTAACTTTTAAAACTTAAGTGAGGAGGCCGATGTTATGGTGTAGCAGGTAAACCCACCGCCTGCGATGCCAGCAACCCCTCTGGGTGCTGGTTCGTGTCCCGGCTGTTCCACTTCTGATGCAGCTCCCTGCTCATAGCCTGGCAAAGCAGAGGAAGATGGCCCAAGTGCTTGGGCCCCTGCCACCTATGTGGGAGACCGGGATGGAGCTCATGGCTTCAGCCTGGCTCAGCCCATGTTGTTGCAGCCATTGGGGAAGTGAACCAGCAGATGGAAGACCTCTCTCTCCATGTCTCTCCCTTTCTCTGTAACTCAGACTTTCAAATAAATAAATCTTTAAAGATAATGAGTCAAATCCAGTACCTGAAAGTACAGTGCTGGCCCTTCGGTCCCACGGACTCCACACCCACGGATTCAGCCGACCATGGAGAGGAACTGTTTGGGAAAAGAGTTGTACTGAATGCGTACAGACTCTTCTTGTTCCCTAAACAGTGTAGTGCATCAACGGCTTACGTAGCATTTACAACAGGTGGTTTGAGTGATCTAGAGACAGCTGACAGGGCTCAGGTGCATGGGGGATGTGCACAGGTCCTGTGCCTGGACCTGAGCGTCCCTGGATTTTGGGGTGTGTGTATGTGGAGGGGTACTGGAGCCAGGCCCCTCAGAGGCCGAGGGAGGCCTGCAGGTGTTGTCAGGTGGCAGGAAACACCTTCGCCTTCTCCACCAAGCACTTGGGGTACGGGGTTCGTCTCTGGTGCCCTCCATTGCTTTTCTTGCATGGGATGCGGTTTTGGAGGAACTCAGTTACTGGGAAATTTCACGTGTCTCCATGTCCCCCATTTTAGGGCACATGAGTTGCTTATTTTACACTCCGCAGGAGCTGCGCGGAGCCCCTCAGAGCTCCGGGAGGAGTCAGAGTCCACCTCGTGAAGACTCAGTTCCTGCATGAGCCATGCGTCCTGCCGCGCCTTGCAGAGCCTGCCCGCAGCCTAAAGATGTGTGGGTCAGGGTCAAAGTGGCTCCCTGTGCTCCCCTCGAAGCCTGAGAAACGTTCACGCCCCGACTGACACTGCATGGTGTATACGTGTATCGGAGTGCCCTGGGGTGTCCCATAAAGTGACATTGTTTTTGTGTGTCAGAAACAAAGCTCACCTAGACTTTCCCAGGGTCTGTTTGGTAAAACTGGCACCAGTCTCCCTGGGAAGGAAGGGGTTGTGGCAGAAGGCAAGCCTGATCCCGCTACCCTCTTTGGAGCCTGCGGCCCTCACCCCAGCCCTCCCTCTCAGCACATCCGGAGCTGGGGAGGGGCCTGCTAATTGTTTATAAGCATGAGCCATTTACCAGTCATACTTGCTATTTTCAATCTGACCCTGCTATTATGTTGTTTTGTTTCTGTTCACAGCTGAGCTTTAAGCCGGGTAGAATTTCGTGGTGAGTCACTCCCATGACGATGAAATAGGTATTGATCAAGCCTTCCAGTTAATCCCGGGTGCAGTTGGGAGATGGATGACACGGTGTTAATTAAGGTGTCCTCCGGCTTGGGTCCCAGCGAGTACAGGCAGGGCTGCCTGTGCCCCTGCTTAGTGCCTTCTCTCTGCTGCTCTGAGAACTGCGAGGGGTCCCCCTTGTGCCCCCGGAACTCTGCTGCTTTAAATGAAGGGGATGCAAGCTTCCAGTGAGGTTCTCCCTCCACTCTACCCGACTGCATGTTCTAATTTTCCATGAGTGCGTGCAGTTATTTGTGGGGACTTAACTGATCCTTTTTATTTTGGAGCTCTGGGCTTTGAGTTTAGGGGAGCTTAGAACTTTGTCGGCAGGGTCCTAGGTCCTGGCTGCACTGAATTCTTACCCAGGAATGGACAGAGGGAGGTGGCGGGTGAGAGACCGCACAGCGGGGCAGGGCATGGGGCAGGAGCACTGGCGCCCTCCTCCACTTCTGGCTCTGCAAATGGAGGCCACTGATTTGTGCCCTCCTTGCCCTCAGCGGCCTTGTCCGTGAGTGTGGAAAGTGAGGGACAACTGTCCAGGGCTGTGCAGCCGGCTCAGTGTCCCTACTTCATATCCTGGGCCTGGCCTCAAAGGTTGGCCACCTGACAAGGAAGCCACTCAGGCCTTGGCGGGGTGCTCTGGCTCCTGGCAGGTGCCAGACCTGCCCAGAGTGCCGATGAGAACATGGGCTGAGAATGCCACTTGGACTTGGCCACAATGAGTGGCAGGGTGGGGGAGGGGTGGGATTGGTACTGCGTTGACTGCAAAGGAGTGTGGTCAGGGCTCCCAGGGTGCTGAGCTGGGGAAGGGCCGTTTGGTTTTGCAGCTTAGAGCACGAGAGAGTGATCAGGGTGGAGGTTTGGGAATCTGTTGGGCGGGGGGGGGGGGGCGTAGGTGTATAAAATACAGCCCTTGACAGAGCTTACATGGTCCTTGAGAGGCAGGGTGTACATTGCTGCTAGATAGGACCTGACACTTTCTTAAGAGTGAGAGTGGAGAGAACAGAGTGGAAACCGTACAAACGGAGGGAGCGATCGCTACACCCAGGTGTGGGAGGTGAGGCTGCAGGCAGGCGGGGAGTGGTTTTGGGAGTCCTCCGAAGCCGCACCAAGGGGTTCATTAAAGACTGGCTCTCTGTGCCGCGTGAAATCCACTCCCTGGAGGCTACTGGTCCTTGTGGAAAACCCACAAGCCTTTTGGGGGGCCCTGGTGGACCTCCCTCGTGCATCCTCCCATTGTGTCTGTGTTCGCTTGGGCGCGCTCACTCAGGATGCCAGGAGAAGGCCTCCCAGCTGTTGCAGCTGACACAGTGAGTAGAAATGACGTTATCTCCTTTTACTTTCCACCCACATCAACACGCCTTCAAACCTGTCTTCTAACTTGGCCACGGCGATAACGTTTGCTTTCTGTAGGAAACACCTGGAGTGTTTTCTCAGCACGGGGGGCCCTGGTGGTGTTCCATGAGGTCTTCGGAAGAGGAAGGAGTTTAAGGCTAAGTTAGTTGCTGCTACTTTTTGGGAGGATGATGGACGGTGCCCTTGACTGTGGGTTCTGGTTGGGTTTCTTGCATTGATGGAGGTATAGTCCTGGCAGAGAAAGCCCTGCACTTGGGTGGAGCTCCCTCCGAAGCAGCGAAGACGCCCTGCAGTTTTGTGCATGCACCTTTGCATTTTACTGAGACTTGGCGAAGACCCATCAGGTCTAACCAAGGGCGGGCTGTTGCAGATGTTGGATACTTAGGCTGCTGGTCTACTCCAGGTTCTGCTATGGAGAGGAGTGGAGAAGCTGCAGCCTGGGGCGGGCTCTCCTCTGTAGCATCCTAAACAAAAACCATTTGTGGAGAGCAAGCTTCCAATTCAGCTTTTAATTCTGGGAGCCTGGCTTCTGTGTTGGGTGGGTGGGGGCATGAACCACAGGCTGGGGGCTTATTTACTGCTCTGTGGACCCTGGCCCTTCTTTTTCAAGTCTCAGCTCTTTTAAGATTCAGAAAATCTTGCAAAATGCCTAAGATGTTTGAGATTCCTGGCCTTGGATCCTTGACTGCATAAAAGAGCCAGGATTTTCAGGCTGCCCATTTCAGAATCAGCCATTTCCCACTTCCTCATTCAAGGCTTCCAGGATTTGTAATGCCTGTGGGCCCCCCCCCCCCTTCTTTCAAAGCAGCCATTGAAAGAAAAAATAAATAGAAAAATCCCTGTCCCAGAAGTTCTACTTCCTGTTGTTGTGCTATTGAGCACCGAAAAAATAGCTTTGCAAGTTGAGGCGGTTGTTTGAGGTCTTTGTATGCAGACTGGCTGTGTGGAGGCTTCATCGGCATGGGTGTCCTCTCTCAGCGTTCCCAGGTACCTATGAGTATAACTTAACAATGCCGACTGTTCTCCCGATGTGCGGGGCTTGATTTTCAAGGAGGTAGTCAGACACAAACTACATTTTGTGATTAGAAAACATCGGGAATGTTGATTCCTACAAGGTAGATGTGAATTAGCGAAATGATGGGCTGGCTGGCTGGCTTCACGTTCTCACCAGCCTTTCCATTTGGTGAAAGGGCGGATCGGCAGAAGTGCCCAAAGTTCAGATGCACTCGTGCTACGCATTTTATTTCTCCTATTTGAAAATCCTGGTGTCATTTTTTGATGAAAGTCATAACGTTTTGAGAAACACAAAAAACACTTTTCAGCTCTACAGGTGGTAGGTGCCTGGGACCCAGAATCATTTCATGGGGTACCTGTTTTAAACCTCAAGTACAGGTGCCTAGACAGTTGAAGGTGGAACTAGTGGGGCGTCTGGTGGCACTTGACCAGGGCCTTCTTAGGATGAGCACAGACGTCTTGTGGGTGGGATCCCGATGTCTGGCTGCCATTGTGTGGCTCAGGGACTCTCCTCTGGGGACACTGGCCTGTGTTGTTGGCTAGGAATATCTTACGGTGCTGTTTCCTCCCCAGGGTTATGGTAGGGCTGTTAGTGGCACACGTGGGATTATACTGTATGCTTGATGCAGGCACCAATGTGTCGGTCTCCCCAGGCACGGTCTTGCACACTCCGGTCATGGTACCTGGGGACAAGAGCATATGCACACCCCCAGTGGCACTCTCAGGGTTGGAAAGAAGATAGGAAATGATCTTCCACGCTCTGTTATCTTGTTCCACAACTGCGTGTTAGTGGGAGAATGACTCTCATTTGTAGGTTTTTTTTTTTTAATGTTATTTATTTGAAAGGCAGAATCACAGAGAGAGAGGAGAGACAGGCAAAGGTCTTCATCTGCTAGTTCACTCCCCAAATGTCCGTAACAACTGGCTGGGGCTGGGCCAGGCCAAAGCCAGGAGCCAGGAGCTTCTTCCAGATCTCCTGCGTGGGTGCGGGGGTCCCAGCACTTGACCATCTTCTGCTTTCCCAGGCACATTAGCAGGGAACTGGATTGGAAGTGCAGCAGCTGGGACTCAAACCAGCACCCATATGGGATGCTGGTGCTGTAGCTCGTGTCTTTAACCCCCTGTGCCACAGCACTGGCCCCTCAGCTATATTTTTTGGGGACTTTCTTGATCATAGAAATTGGAGAAGTGATACCCAGATCCCTGGGTGGTAGCTTTTGATTTTGTTTTTAAAGCAGAAAGACCTTTAAGTCTAGCAGGCCTGCATCATCTTGGGAGGCCCCTGCGTTAGTTGTGAGTGAGGCAGGGGTGCAGGCTAGCCCAGGTTGGGCACCGCGCTGCAGTTACACGTAGGCACTCCTGGCTCCCCTTGGGCCCATAAACAGATCTTTCCAATCTCTACAGAAGGCCTAGAGCCCTTGGGAGCTGGGTGCTCTGTATTTGCAGCGGAGCAGCTGGGTTTAAGGTGACCGCTAGTTCTGCGGCATAGAGTGGCACCCGAGCGCCAGCCTTTGTCCGGCCGGGGTTGTGTGTTTCAGGCCAGAGTCCTTTTCTCTCTGGAAACCCACTGAGCTCCTTTTGCCTCCTCACTCCAGGAACTCTCCATTGTGCTTGCAATTTCTCTAAAAAGTATTTTGAAATGGCGAGCAGCCACATCTCTCTTGCATCGGGAAGCCGTCTCGAAGGCTTGAGACACTTTGATGGGCACGGAGACTTGGTGGTGGTCCCCGGGCAGCTGAAGTGTGAACTCTGTCTCCGAGTGCCTGAGAATCTCCATGTTCAAAGGCAGGGTAAGGTCTCAGCTTCTTGGAAGAGTGGGCTTTAGACACATTAAAAAAATCAACTGATCGTAACAGATTCCTGGAAGGGCAACTTGGTTGTTACGTTGCACCAGGAGTTATCGAAGGCCAACTGTAGTGGTCATGATTGCTTCAGTTTACAATGTTAGAAGGGGAACAAAAGCCCCAGGAAAGCGAGGGCCATGCTCACTGCTGGGCTGGAGGTGCCGAGCGCGGGGCGGATGTGCTGGCGAAATAAATTGAAAGGCAGGTCCTGGGGGTCCTCGGATCACACGCCAGATCCCAACCCAGGGGCAGCTCCTCCTTCCTGGTGCAGCACTCCTGGAGGAACCCTTTGGCTGGTGCCTATGAGGTCTCCAGGGGTAGCTCCAGTCACTTAGCAATTGTGTGTCCATATGACACCGTGACGATTTTGCATTGTGACCTTTTTCAAGACTAGACCTGCAGCTTTGATGAACAATGACCCTTTCATTAAGGACAAACGTGCTGCCACCGTATGTGATAATTATTATGTTTATATTGCTTTGCTCAGGTTACAGTAGTAACCTGATGGTTATTAGTGGAAAATTAGAAAACACAGGAAAAAAGGAAAATAAAAATTATCCTTCATCAGCCTAATGACAACCATTGTTAATATTTTGTTGTGTTTTCCTAAATTCTTCCCTCCTTAAACTTATGTGTATCTATATATTTAAAAATAGTTAGTATTACACTACGTACGTAATTCAGTTCACTATCCTAATTTTCCCATTTAGCATTATATTGTGGATTCTGTTTGTTGTATCTTTGTCATCTGGAATATGGTCTTCAATAAGTTATTATTCTGTAAATGATAAATTTATACATTGCACATTTCTTGCCATTAAAAATAATGTGATGGAATTATAGTATTGATGATGTGCTACTTGGATTAATTCTCTGGGTGAGATTTATAAACGAAAGCTTGGGATTTATTTTTTTTATTTTTTTGACAGGCAGAGTTAGACAGTGAGAGAGAGAGACAGAGAGAAAGGTCTTCCTTTTTCTATTGGTTCACCCCCCAAGTGGCCTCTACGGCCGGTGCATTGTGGCCGGCGTGCTGCGCCAATCCGAAGCCAGGAGCCAGGTGTCTCATCCTGGTCTCCCATGTGGGTGCAGGGCCCAAGGACCTGGCCATCCTCCACTGCCCTCCCGGGCCACAGCAGAGAGCTGGACTGGAAGAGGAGCAACCAGGACAGAATCCGGCGCCCCGACCAGGATTAGAACCCGGGGTGCTGGCGCCACAGGTGGAGGATTAGCCTAGTGAGCCGTGGTGCTGGCCGAAAGTTTGGGATATTGTCTTTTTTTTTTTTTTTTTTAAGATTTATTTATTTGAAAATCAGAGTCACACAGAGAAGGAGAGGCAGAGAGAGAGAGAAAGAGAAAAGAGAAAAGAGAAAGTCTTCTACCGGCTGGTTCACCCCCCAACCTGGCAATACCCGGAGCTGCACTGATCTGGAGCCAGGAGCCAGGAGCTCCTTTTGGGTCTCCCACGTGAGTGCAGGAGCCCAAGGACTTGTTGGGCCATCTTCTACTGCTTTCCCAGGCCACAGCAGAGAACTGGATCAGAAGTAGAGCAGCCGGGACTCAAACGGGCGCCCATACAGGATGCTGGCACCACAGGTGCCAGCTTTACCCTCTACACCATAGTGCCGGCTCCGGGATATTAACTCTTACAAGTGTATATTTGTGTGTATTTGTGTGGTCCCAAGTGATTCTGGCCAGATGAGCTTCAGGAAAACTCCTGGTGTGTGCTCCGAGGAGCAGAGCCTGCCGTCTACACTGCTTTCCAGTGTTGGACATGGTGGAGCCTTGCGATGTTCAGGTTTTAAACCTGTGTCCCATTGTTGTCATTTGCTTTTTAAATTATTAATGGGCTCTTCGTTTCTCTGGGTTTTTGATGTACTCTTGTAGATTTGGGTGGATTCTGTTGTAAAGACGTTGGCCCTGTGCTCTGAATTGCATATATTTCACCTGCTTTGCTGTTACTTTGTCTTCAAAAAGTTTTTGAATTTTTGGCGTATATAGTGTTTCATTTAATACAGAATAGTAGACTCTTCAATATGATCTTTAATTCTTAGAAAATTTATGTTCTTGTCCAAATCAGTTAAATGCAATCATGCATATTGACTTTTTTATTTTATTTTTTTGACAGGCAGAGTGAACAGTGAGAGAGACAGAGAGGAAGGTCTTCCTTTACCGTTGGTTCACCCTCCAATGGCCGCCGTGGCCGGTGCACTGCGGCCAGCGCACCGTGCTGATCCAAAGCCAGGAGCCAGGTCCTTCTCCTGGTCTCCCATGGGGTGCAGGGCCCAAGGACTTGGGCCATCCTCCACTGCACTCCCTGGCACAGCAGAGAGCTGACCTGGAAGAGGGGCAACCGGGACAGAATCCAGCGCCCCGACTGGGACTAGAACCCAGTGTGCTGGCGCTGCAAGGCGGAGGATTAGCCTAGTGAACCATGGCGCCGGCTGCATATTGACTTTTGTTTCCTTTTTCTATAGCAATTTTTAATACTTCTAGAGCTTCCTTTGTATTTAAATAAAGTAAGATCTTGCCTCCTATTGATAATTCAATTTCTCCCACACTGCTATATTTTTCTTCATAGGATCATCTAATAGTTTTGTATTAGAGGCTATATACATATGTGTGTGTGTGTGTGTGTGTGTGTGTGTATATATATATATATATATATATATATATATATTTGAAAGGCAGAGTTAGGGAGAAACAGAGATCATTCATCAACTGGTTCACTCCCCAGATGGCCATAGTGGGCGGAGCTGGGCAGGTCTGAAGCCAGGAGCCAGGAGCTTCTTCCAGATCTCCCACATGGGTGCAGGGACCCAAGGACTCGGGCCGTTCTCCACTATCTTTCTAGTTAACATTACCGTGGAGTTGGATTGGAAGTGGAGCAGCTGGGACTCAAACCTGTGCCCATATGGGGTTCCAGTGTCTCAGGAGGTGGCTTTACGTGCTAAGCCACAACACTGGCCCCGAGAGTCTCTGACTTGAGGTGTCTTTTCCCACTCATCTGCTTTTGCAAATCTTTCCTGCTGTCCTCCCCAGAAAGAGTAAGAAATCCACTGAGTTTGGATTGTGATTAATAATAAATCAGTATAGGAGAAACTAACATTTCCAAATGTGTGAGTCTTGATTCAAGGGCATTTCATGTCTCCAGCTGTTCAGTTTTATTTGTCTGTTAAGAAATCACAAGCCGTAGAGGTCTTACGCTTTCACTTTTGGGTTGTTCCTAGGTAACTAGCATGGTCTTTGTTGCTAATATAGGAGGACTCTGTATTCCTCATTGTGTCTGTTTGTTGATTATTGCTCATGTGTGAGGGCAGCTGTGGCTTTGGTTTATCTTGTATCGGCCCTCTTTGTCAATCCAGTTGATTCTGCTGGTTTTTTTGTTTGTGCAAAGAACCACTGATGACAAATAAGGATCATTTTATTTCCCCTTTTCCAGAATCTAGTCCTCTTCATTCTGTTTTGGGCATATGTCCTGTAGGCCTGCAGAACTGCCTAGAAAATAACAGGGATCCTGCCTAGGAAAGACCTGAGCAGCTGGGGACTGGCTTTCCTCAAGATCAGGAGACCTGGAAGGATGCTGAAATCTGGCTTCTGTCCTCATGGTCGCAAGATGGCTCCTGCACTTCCAGACATCACATCTGTATTTCAGGCAGGAGAAAATGGAAAGCAATAAACACAAAAGTCTAAAAAGGCCAAGAGCAATGGACTGGTGAGCCTTGCTCACCTCCTTCATTTACTAGAACAAAATCACATGGCCACTGTGGGTGTGGCTAGTGGGCCTGATGTGGTTGGGTCGGTGGTTCAGGGCTGGCCTCAGGGTTTGCACGGAGTGTTGTATCCAGAGCAATATTAAATGCTGATTATCAGCAACGGGTCTTTTTTTTTTTTTTGGTCTATATTAACACTTATACCTCTGATGATTCTCAGTATGTGTGGTATCTTTGGCTAAGGGGAGGTTTTCATCAAGTTGAATTATCTGTCTAGTTTTCATGGTTGATTTATTAGGTTGTCGGATATCATTCTGGCATCTGTTTAAATTCACATGTTGTTATACCTATTACAGTGATGTGGGAATAGATTACCTACTTGGTAATCCCTCCTCAAATTCCTGGGATAAACTATTTTTGGTTGTGGTGGGTGACTGTTCAAATCTCTCTTAAATTTGCTGCCAGTAAGTTCAGATTTTTTTTGTCTCTAATTTTAAGTGAGATGGCTTTAAACGGTTCTCCTCTGTGCAGTCTTTTTCCAGGTTTTGCCATCGGTTTCGGCTAGCTCTCTAAAATGCATTAATGTCTTTCCTTTTTATCACCTTCTTTGTAACACTTTATATAATTGACAATAAACTGTCTTTTGAGCGGTTGAAAGACTTGACTTGTTAAGCGTGTGGAGGTTGACATTTTAAAAAATGGATAGTTCTGTGACAGCTGCAAAAAGTTCTTCCGTGGAGATTGTTCCGTTTTGTGTTTCTGGTTCTGTTTTGAATCAGCTGTGGCGATCTAACATTTTCCAGCAGACACTGAAGAATCGCAGCCGAGTTGTGTGTCGTGTTTTGTTTACGGTGGTCTCTGTGTCTTTCCCCAGACTGGTCCCTGCTTTTCCTTTTTATTGATTGGCCTGCCAGAGCTCTCCCTGACCCGAAATTAATTATTGTCTTCCTGGAGCCTCGAGGCCCTTGGCTGAGGTTGGGATCCTGTCTCTCTACAGGTCTGCTCGGCTGATGGCCGGGGAGCTCCTGGAGGGTGCCTCCTGTAGCTGCTTCCTGTGTGTGCCTGGTCCATGGTGCCCACCTGGCTGTGTAGGTCTTGCTTCTCTGCTTCTGCCTTTGCATCCCGCCAGTGTTGCCTGAGTACCAGGAGGTGTTCAGTGGCTGCAGGCCGGTGTGCTGGGTGTTGCTGGTGGGGAGGGCTTTGTAGAGAGGAGGGCGTTTGCAGTGTGGGTTCATCCGAGTGCACTCCGTGGATCAGCCCACGAACTGGCAGTGCCGTAGTTTGCTGAGCACGTGAGCTGCAGAAGGGTGGTGTCCGGTGCTTCCTGGTCGTAGGGGTGGCAGCATGGTGGGCATCCTGCAGCCCCAGAATGGTTACACTTGAGAGAGGGCACAGAGCCCTTCCGGGGCTGCGTGCTCCAGCCCCAGGGTTGGAGGTTCTGTGGCATGGCCTTCACTCGTGTGCAGTCTGTTTTTAAAGATTTATTTATTCATTTGAAGGTCAGAGTTACACAGAGAGGAGAGGCAGAGAGAGAGAGAGAGAGAGAGGTCTTCAGTCTGCTGGTTCACTCCCCAGTTGGCTGTAATAGCTGGAGCTGCACCTTTCTGAAGCCAGGAGCTTCTGGGTCTCCACGTGGGTGCAGGGCCCAAGGACTTGGGCCATCTTCTGCTGCCTTTCCCAGGCCATTAGCAGGGAGCTGGATTGGAAGTGGAGCAGCTGGGACCCGAACTGGTGTCCATATGGGATGCTGGCACTGCAGGCAGCGGCTTTACCCGTTACGCCACGGTGCTGGCCCCTGCATGCAGAATCTTACCCCATGTGCTGATAAAGATCAGTCTGGCTCAATTAGTGGCTTGATTGGACAATTCTGTTCGTGTCTCAGCTTCAGATCTACGTTGGGCCAGTGCTTGGGTTTCAGGACTTCCTCTGATGCCCTCTGAGTTCTTTAATGATCACCAGGTAGTTTTCATTATCCATCCCGAGTGGGTGGGTTGTGGGGGGGAGTTCTGACTTCTGCTGGGTCACTTCTAATGGGGCCTGTGTCGGATGGAGAGTGAGTGGGCAGGAGTTCACATCTCTCAGAGGGTCTCTGGCCCTGGGCCCCACGCATGAATGACAGGCTGGATGGGAGGAGCCAAGCTTGCATGGCGCAAACCCGAGGGTCCGTCTCTGTCCTTTCTTCATGGGAAGCATTTGCTGGTGATGTCCTTGGGAATGATTTTGAGTAAGCGCCGTCTCCCAGATCAAAGCCTCATCGTCTGCAGGGGTTGTCTGGCTTGTTCTCTCGCTGGGAGAATGAGCAGTGGCTCTTTAGCTTGCTGGGTGAGCCCGTGCTCCATGTAGGGGCATGCACACCAGCGTTCACGTGGCAGAGGCGTGCTCGTGCCCTTGGATTCTGTTTTCACGGGGGAGATGTCAAACGTAATTATCAGAGGAGCCTTCCTCTTTAGTTGACTCAGAAATGTTGGAGGTTTAATTGAAGCGCTTGTCTACATTTTTACATTTTCCTTAGGGAAGCGGAAACGAGTATCTTTCTCTGGGTTGCTTTTAAAATTTATATTTAATGTCTTACTTGGGTCCCAGATGTGATAAGTGGTTATGCTTGGTGTTTCTGGCTGTGCATTTTATTCAGAGTAGGCTCCTGGATACCACTCTTCCACCCAGGGTTGGTTAACACCGTTTTGTGCTAGCTCCTCCCTGCCAGCCTGGAGTACACACTGCTAGGCCCACCGGCCCGTGGTTCTGGGAAGGTCGGTTGGTTACAGGGGTTCTTGAAGACCACTGAACATTCCCCTGTTTCTCTAGCACCTGACGAAGTGCCTGGTGCACGGTAGGCATTTGTTAAAACAGGAAGCCTTGGGCTGCTAGCACAAGGGTTTCAGAAGAGATCGGAGGAGGTGGGTGTGTGGTTTATTTATATTTTTTTTTAAGATTTATTCATTTGAAAGCCAGAGTTACACAGAGAGAGGAGAGGCAAAGAGAGAGAGAGAGAGAGAGGTCTTCCATCCAATGGTTCACCCCCCAGATGGCCGCAATGGCTGGAGCTGTGCCAACCTGAAGCCAGGAGCCAGGAGCTTCTTCCGGGTCTCCCATGCAGGTGCAGGGGCCCAAGCACTTGGGCCATCTTCTACTGCTTTCCTAGGCCATAGCAGAGAGCTGGATCGGAAGAGGAGCAGCTGAGACTAGAACTGGTGCCCATATGGGATGCCGGCGCTTCAGGCCAGGGTGTTAACTAGCTGCGCCACAGCGCCGGCCCCTTGGGTGTGTGGCTTAGAAAGGAAGCACCTCAGTGAGCCCCCAGGAGACCTGGCTGTTGATTCAGGATTCCAGGGTCAAGGGTTCTGTTCAGCTGCTCACTATGTGATGTTCTCCAGTCCTGTGAACTCCCCGCTGTCAGGTGCTGTCTTTGCTGGAAGGTGGGGAAGCCGCTGGCGGGTCCCCTGGGTTTGGTAAAGGGACTTGCGTTTATGGGGGCATTGCCCAGTTGGGATGCACCTTGTTTTATTTTTTAAGATTTATTTATTTATTTGAAAGGCAGAGAGAGAGAGAGAGATCTTCCGTCTGCAGGTTCACTCCCCAAATGGCTGCAGTGTCCTGAGTGGCTCCATCTAAAGCCAAGAATCAGGAGCTTCTTAGGTGCAGGGCCCAAGCACGTGGGCCGTCTTCTGCTGCTTTCCCAGACCTTGGCAGAGAGCTGGATCGGAAGTGGAGCAGCCAGGATTCAAAGCAGGTCCCATATGGGATGCCGGGGCTGCAGGCGGCAGCTTTACCTGCTACCCACAGCGCCGGCCCCTGCACCTTAGCTTTAAGGACGGGGTGATCTAGTAACGGCCTGGAGTGAGGTGTACATGGTAGAGTTTGGTTTGCTGAGATCATCGTTGCTTGAAGCCGTAAAGATGTTCAGGTGATTGGCTGGTCCACAGTGTTGGAGATGCAGTGCCATGTGCGTGTGCTGACCACCTTTCTAGGGCGATCTTTGTGATGCAGCCGGGCTGTGCGACGCAGCATCCTCTCTGAACCCGAGCAGGTGCCGGGTGGTTTCTCTGACTGCACTGGCCATCCCCAAGCTGGTTGCTAAGTCGCTCTGGATGTGTTGAAAGCCTCAACAAGTCACAACTCCAAAAAAAGAAGTTCAAATCTTAAAAAGGTAAGGAATGATCCCCTGGTGAGACAACTTCTGCCTAAAAAATAAAAGCTTCTAAGACATAAATTCTATGTTCTAAACAACTGGTAATTTTCCTGGTTTTCAGTTTGGGCTCCAGCAGCCTCTATGATAGATCTTAAATATGTTTATCACAGCTGGAAAAATGTTTTATTGTCACCCTTGTTTATCATAATATGCCACCGACTCTGGTTGTGTCTTACAAATGTACTCTGCTTTTTTGTTTTATGCTTTTTAAAAGGGGAGTTGGGGGTGAAGGCTGTGAAAGTAAGTGACATCGAGAAATGGAAACGGGGAAAAACGTAGCGCGTATTCAGCCAGGACGCTCTCCAGGTTAGAGCTCCGTGTCGTTGGCAGCTTCCCTGCTGCGGTTTATTGGATAATGCTTAATACTTAGCACAGCCCTCTTGAGGATGTTTTCACGGCCTTTTCTGAATGTCTTACAAACGTAACTAAAACTTAGCCAGATGGGAACAGGGACTTTTCTCTGCTTCCTTTATTAGAGGGAGAAAGGTTTGCCTTTGGGACACCACCGTTCCAAGAGGAGAGAAGTAGGGTCGGGAGTGGGGGT
Source organism: Oryctolagus cuniculus (assembly GCF_051225735.1). Lineage (NCBI taxonomy): Eukaryota > Metazoa > Chordata > Mammalia > Lagomorpha > Leporidae > Oryctolagus > Oryctolagus cuniculus. The sequence goes on along the minus strand of NC_142878.1, from coordinate 8,687,547 downwards.
GGGGGTAGGGTGGGTGCCGAGTGGGCTTATATGGGATTTGGCCGCAGGTGGGTTTGGCTTGCATTCCTCCCAACACTGACATTTGGGGCCAATTCTTCAGTCTCTCCGAGCTGCGGATGTTTGGGAAACAGTGGGCCATTTGGCCCCATATCATAGAGTACCGTATGCACACGACTCCCTGTGTCCTGGGTGCTGCGTCTTTGTATTCGGCCAAGCTGAGCTAAAAAAAATTCTCAAAAAAAAAAAAAAAAAAAAGGGTTGTGTCGCTACTGAATATGGAAGACTTTGTTCTTGTCATTATTCCCGAAACAATAGCGTTTAACAGCGATTTCCTTGGAGCTTACATCTTATTAGGTATTACAAGTAATTTAGGGATGATTTAAAATATATAGGAGGATGTGCGTAGGCTCTATGCAGCCTGTGCTATTTTATATAAGGGACCTGAGCATCTGTGGATTCCGGTATCCATGGGGAGTCCTGGAAACCATCTCCCTTGGAGACTGAGGGACAACTGTATACACTCGTTCAGTGTCAACCATGGTGGGGAAGAGAAAAGGGGAGGGGAGGAGACGAGAGGCTGTGGACTGCACTAGGCAGTTGGCCTTGCACCTGCTGTCCTTCTGGCCTGTGTCGGTTGGGCCCCTGTGAAGGACAGAAAGTCCGCATAAAGCAGCCCCTGCTGCCCAGGGGTCCCTGTCCAGAGGAGGTGGGCCCTGAGCTCAGGAGGCTGAATGCCACCTGGGTCCCGTGGCAGTGAAGCGGCACCTGGGTGAGTGTGGAGGCCTGTTGCAGAGACGATGGGTGATCACTAGGAGGGACTTGGGGGAGGCAGGTGCACCTGGTGTCATTGAGTTTGTGGACCTCAGGTGGCTTCTTGCTTTGTTCTCGGAGGAAGTGGCCGAGACTGGAGGTGTGACGCAGGTCAGATTATAGGGGGTCTAACCAGCCCTCAGTTTGTTCATCTGTGAAATGGTATCACAGATGCTTCCAGGCTGGGGCTGGCGGAGTTGGGATGTCTGACCTGCAGGTGGGATTTGGAGGATCCAGTGAAATTACACCCAAACGCACTCTTAATTTCTTGGAGAAAAAGCCCAGATTTTATCAGGTCTTCCGCAAGCTCTGGCACCTTAAAAAGAAACAGATTAACCTTGGGAGCTCCACTGTGTACAGAGGGTCGACCCTTGCCTGGCCTGCGGTGCTTCTGTGTGGTGGGCATCACGTTGGGTGCCCAGACATAAACATCAAGTGAACAGAAGCTCGGGCAGTGTTAGTGAAATTGAATCACTGCAGAAATCAATGCTAGTGAAATTAAGCCACTTGATGTTAAAAGCAACGTGGAGTGGCGATTTCTCCTGCTCGTTGTGCTGTCCCCTCTCTGGATCCCTTCCAGTTCTGGGGTCCTGTTCCAGGTGGAGCAGTGTCAGGTGGTTGTGGCTGAGGGTCTGGGGTCGTCGCAAGCTGATTAATGAGACAGTGTGGGGCTAAGGCATTAGAATGTGTCAGCTGCAGGCAAGGACCTGGCATGCTTTAGAGGTGACAGGGAAGGCAGGCCGGCCCTCGTGGATGGAAATCGGTTCCCATGCTGTGTCTGCCAGGAGGCTCCAGGGGAGCAGCCCTGTCCCGTGTAGATGCTGTTCCCCGTGTCCCAAAGTGGGCGAGTGAGGACAGAGACCGTCTGCCCGGGCGATCTCTCCCTCCCACCCCGATGACCACCAGGCTGTTGGCAGAGGAAGGGGCACAGTGCCTGTGGGGCCCAACCCACCGGGTTCTGTAATGGTCGTCAGCTCGCTTGGGTGTGGCTCGGGGGACCCAGGAGATAGAGCAAGCCAGGAGTGAACTCTGAGGGTTTATAGATCATCTGATGATGATGATTGCAAATAAATTACATGCTTGGGGCAACACAGGCAGGAGGTGAGGAGTCAGACTCCCAGCCCCTCTCCTCCTCTCCTCCCACTCTTCCTCCTCCTCCCATCCCGCTTCCCGAAGATCAGCTTGCTGGTGCTCCCTGTGCAGAACAAGCATGCCCGGTCCTAGCGGTTTTACAAGCACAGATAGATAATCTGTGGCTTTTCAACCTAGTCTATCTTTTTTTTTTTTTTTTTTGACAGGCAGAGTGGACAGTGAGAGAGAGAGACAGAGAGAAAGGTCTTCCTTTTGCAGTTGGTTCACCCTCCAATGGCTGCCGCGGCTGGCGCGCTGCGGCTGGCGCACCGCGCTGATCCGATGGCAGGAGCCAGGTGCTTCCTCCTGTCTCCCATGGGGTGCAGGGCCCAAGCACTTGGGCCATCCTCCACTGCACTCCCTGGCCACAGCAGAGAGCTGTCCTGGAAGAGGGGCAACCGGGACAGAATCCGGCGCCCTGACCAGGACTAGAACCAGGTGTGCTGGCACCGCAAGGCGGAGGATTAGCCTAGTGAGCCACGGCGCTGGCTAACGTAGTCTATCTTGACTATTTCTTTGAAGTAGCTTTGGGTGTGCAAGTAATGGATGGATGCATTGGCAAACGTAAAACAAACTACGGCCACAGAGCAAAAGACGGGAGCTCACACATTCTTCCCTCAGAGGGAACCGCCAGCAGGTCCTGTGAGTCTGTCCAGATGTTCATGGTCATGTGCGTCCATCCACCCAATGAACTCAGCAGGGGCTGCCAAGGTGGGAGGAGGAAGTGAGCCATGGAGCAGCAAGAGCCGTTTGTTTCTTTCTTTAAACAAATATTTATTTATTGGAAAGGCAGAGTTACAGAGGGAAGAGAGGGAAGGAGAGAGGGAGAGAGAGAGAAAGAGAGAGAGGGAGAGAATCTTTCATCTGCTGGTTCACTCCCCAAGTGACCACAATAGCCAGGGCTGGGCTGGGCCAGGCCGAAGCCAGAAGCCTGAAATTTCGTATGGGTCTCCTACATGGTGGCAGCAGCCCAGGGACTTGGACCATCTTCTGCTGCTTTCCCAGGTGTGCTAACAGGACACAGGATCAGAATGGAGCAGCTGGCATTGCAGGCAGCGGCTTTGTACTACATCACAACACTGGCCCCAAGAACAGTGTCTTTTATGTTATTTAAAAAAATTTTTTTTTTATTTGAAAGACAGAGTTACAGAGAAAGGTAGAGCCAGAGAGGTCTTCCATCTGCTGGTTCACTCCCCAAGTGGCTGCAATGGCTGGAGCAGAGCTGATCTGAAGCCAGGAGCCAGGAGTCTCTTCCAGGTCTCCCACGTGAGTGCAGGGGCCCAAGGACCTGAGAAATCCTCCACTGCTTTCCCAGGCCATAGCAGAGAGCTGGACCGGAGGTAGAGCAGCCAGGACTCGACCTGACACCCATATGGAATGCTGGCACTTCAGGCCAGGGCTTTAACCCGCTGTGCCACAGCACTGGCCCAAAGAACAGTGTCTTTTAAAAGTAATTGTGATCCCTGCCATCCTGAGGCTTGCTGCCACACCCCCTTTATAAAGAAGCAGCATCTTTTAGAACGGTTTCAGCTTCATAGAGAAGTTGCCATGCCGATACAGAGTTCCCACAGGACCTGAGCTGTTTCCCGTTAGCATCCTACGTTGCCATGGGTGTTGGCCACAGTTGCGGAGCCAGCGCTAGTCCAGGACTGTTAATGAGCTGACCTTCTCACTGCTTCTTGCTTCCGGGCCAGGGTCTCGTGCTGGACTCTGGGTTACGTGTAGTCGCCTGTCCGTCTCAGGCTTTCCTTGTCCTTGGTGCCCGTGTCGGTATTGAAGGGCACTGGTCTGATTTCATGTAGACTGTGCCTTAGTTTGGGTTTGTCTGGTGGTTTTCTTACAGTTAGCTGGGGATTATGGGTTTGGGGAAGGAGAACCCCAGAGTGGAAGTGCATTCCCCTCCCATCACATGGAGGGCACGCGGCTGTCATCATGACTTGTCACCCGTGACGCGCCAGCGGCCACCAGGGTGAGGCACGGGGGCTTCTCTGTGAGAAAGGACTTAACCACCACTCATGATCCTACTCTGCTCTTTCTGATCACCGTGCATGAGCACTGCAAGGGGACCCTCCCGTGTCTTTAAAAGACGGACGCTGGGTTGCTTCTTGGCTTTTTGATTCTGTGACTAGGATTCTAGAGGACATGTGTCTGCCTGTCCCACCTGCGTGAGGATTGACCCTCGCAGAACGAGGCCACGGCTCACAGCCCTGGGAATTGGAGTGTGGAGGGTGGATGTTGCTCTCCTGGGTGGTTGTGCACCCACCAAGAGTAGGGGAGGCCCTGGTGCTTGGTGCCATTAGACATGTAATTTTTTTCTTTTTACAAATGCAGTATGTTAAAAATATTTTGGCTTCATTTTTCTAGTTGTGGGAAGTTTGTTTGCTGTACCCTGGGAACTTTAAAGTAAGATGACCGTGAGAACTGGGCTCTCCAGGAACGTTTGGGAAACATCTGTGTAGTACCAAGCTCTGATGAAAATACAAGCAAAACAGGGGTCTGCCCTCAAGGAGTCAGAGCCGTGATCTAGAAAGCTCTGTTTCCCACAGCACCCACCTGACACAGTCCTCAGTCACAGGCCCAGCACTGCAAAGGGGCGGTGTTCGTGTCTGTCTGTTGTTTTCCATCTCATGGGCCAGTGACAGCTGCTTGATGATGTGGGAACATTAATGGCAGGGAGAGGGTGGGGAGCTCAGAGGTAGCCCTTTCCCTAGGGTGCTTGGGGATTTGGGTGCATGGGGATGGGGGCAGTGTGAGACCCTGGTCTTTAGTCTCTAGGGTCCTTAAAATGTGTCCCTTCCCCCTGCTGAGGCGTTGACTAGCAAGCACCTGTGGCTGCCATGCCCTGGCTGGACACCAGGTCCAAGGCAAGCAGGAGGCATGGAGGTGATGCTGGCCCAGGGCAGGGCAGGTGAGAGTGGCCACTGCTGGGGAGTGGTGCCACCAATGTCCCATCCTGTCATGGGGATTTGAGCTTTTACGTAGATTGGTGTTTCCCTTTGCATAGGGACTTCCTAATCCTCTCTTTGAGCTTGGCTCTCTCCATGAGGGTCCCAGGGAAGGCTGGCCACACAACCCCTGAGCCGGGCTGCCGTCTCCTGGGCCCTAAAACTGCAGGGGTGCTCTTGGCTCCGGGGTCCCCGCTTCCTTGGGCACAGAACACAGGTCCTGCCTGCCTTTGGGCCATCCCCACCTCCCAGGATCGGCTTGCTCTCCGGTGGGAGGATCTTCTGTTTTCTGTCATGGGGAACATTCTCCCAGGTTGCACCTCTCTCATCCGCAGTCTCCCCAGACGGGGTGGCTCAGTAGCACCTGTCTCTTTCATGGTCACCCTTTGGAAGCGTGTCTTTTACCCAGTGCCGAGAGCATTGGCCTCTCTCCCTCTGCACTCAGTTGGCGTGCCTGTGTGTCTCTACGGCTGTCAGGTGGGGGTACCTGTCACTCTTCACCAGTGGAACCTGCCTCCTTAGGGAGGCTCGGGGACCCGTGGGGGTACTGCTGTGTGGCTTTGTGAACATCTGTCACTTTCCTGGAGGATTCGGTTGAGCAGCCTGGCTTTCCCTCTTCCCTTGCGACCTTACCTGCTCTGCCCCCTCCCCACAGCCCTAAGCCCACTCATCTGGAAAACCTGGGTGAGAGGGGAGGACCAGACTTGGGGAGGGGGGAGGTGCACGTGCCTGGGGCTGTCACTTGGCCCCTTGCACCTCACTGAGGTTTGCTCTAAAGGCAGGGTTTTGCACTTGTCAGAACTCTCCGTAAACTTGGGAATGATGTCGTTCTCATCCAAAACTTGTAAAGGAGATGACCCTTTTAGTGGGGTGGCAGCCCCTTGTCCTTGGGGGATCAGCATCACATGACAAGTGTGTGTCCTGGGGTGGGGCAGACCGAAGTCCCTGTCACTTGCAGAGGGAAGCTGGCTAAGCCCTGTGCAGCCGAAATGAGAATTTCCCACTCCAGGGTGTCACCAGCTTGTGGAAACCGTACGGTTTCCTGTGGAATACAGGTGCTGGCAGCAGCACTGTGGGTCACGGGTGATGCGGTAGAGCCTAGAAAAGCTTGTTTTTGTTTTTTTTTTTTTTTTTTTTTTTTTTTTTTTTACAGGCAGAGTGGACAGTGAGGGAGAGAGACAGAGAGAAAGGTCTTCCTTTGCCGTTGGTTCACCCTCCAATGGCTGCCGTGGCCAGTGTGCTACAGCCGGCACACTGCGCTGATCTGAAGGCAGGAGCCAGGTCCTTCTCCTGGTCTCCCATGGGGTGCAGGGCCCAAGCACTTGGGCCATCCTCCACTGCACTCCCTGGCCATAGCAAAGAGCTGGCCTGGAAGAGGGGCAACCGGGACAGAATCCGGCGCCCCGACCAGGACTAGAACCCGGTGTGCTGGCGCCGCTAAGTGGAGGATTAGCCTAGTGAGCCGCGGCGCTGGCCAAGAAAAGCTTTTTGTAAACTTTATTGTTGGCTTTGCTAGGTGCCCACCAGAGGAGGTGTTAAAGAGGCACCCATACTTGTGAGATGGCTTTTGGGGTACGTGGTGTGAGAGAGCCTGCCCGCCTCCAGTCACCTGCCTGTCGCCTCCTTCCAGCCCTGAGTGATGTCCCCAGGGAGCTGTCTGCCCCAGCATGGTGGGAGGTTACGTCAGTGTAAGCTCGTAGTCAGGTCACTGGATCATTGCGGACCCTCAGTTTCCTTTGCCGTAAAACAGGGCAAATAGAACCCCAAAGGATGATCTGTAGTCAATCAAACCAGAACGTGCCACTCCCCAAGAATCTGGAGAGGCAACCCTACTGGGTGGGATCATCGAATTCTGTGCCCCCTCCCCCAGCAGGGTCCCAGGGAGCCCCAGGAGCTCTCCTCCCTGGGGGCCCTGGCAGCCATTCCCCTTGATGGAGGATTTCTGGTCCTTGCTCCTTCCTGTCAATTGGACAGCCTCCTGTTGGCTTTCCTGTCCTGAACACGTGGGCCCAGACAAGCCCAGTTTTCAGAGCCTCTCCTCCGGACCCTCACTCTCCACCGTCTCCTGTAGGCTTAGTCAAGATTGCCTGACTCTGTGTGTGTGCGCGCGACAGCCTCAGCACCCTATCGTCACATACAGAAATTATATCCAATTAAATCTCCCAGCTCTTTTTCACACCTCCTACATTTGTGCATTTCTTTCTTTTTTTTTTTTTTTTTTTGCACCCAAGTGTCCAAATAGCATTATTTCCTCTGTATTACAATTTCCAATCTGTTGATCTTTTTAGCTCTTGACTCTGTCATTCGGTGTATCTGCCATCTCTCTTGGAAACTTTGTCATTCTTGGTGAAATAAACATGTTTTTCAGTGCTGTTGTTGGAGTGATTGATGGTAATGTTGAAGCACACGAGCCCTCTGCTGGGGACCTCACTTGCACTCGTCCTGAGTCAGCACTTTGGAGGATGAATCACACGGTTTACCAAGCTATTCACATGTAGCTCAGGTTTCTTTACTTTGTCAACCAGGATATGCTGAGCTTTTTACAAGGCACTGAATACAAAGTGTGTTTCCTGCAGTGGACCAATAAAAAAAAAAATGCTTGTAAAGAAAAAAAGAAACATTCCAAAGTCCCAGGTTCTCCTGGTTGTGGCCCAGCCTCGCTTTTAACAGTGTCTTCCCTCGGTCTCTGCCTGTGGCCGGCTGCTCCCACCTCCCTTGCTGTCACCTGGAGCAGGGCAGGATCCAGCTGCCGGCGAGCACAGTGTCGAGATGGTGTTGGGGGAGCACAGTGTCGAGATGGTGTTGGGGGTGGGGTCAGGACGTGGTAGCAGTGGGATGCAGGTTTCAGACATCTGCTGGCAGGATGCTGAGTGGCATCCGTTGGACTGATGTCTTGGCTGCAGGCGGAGGCTCCCATGGTGGAGACGGAGCAATCCCGAATGCCGAGGATTCCTGGTCTAGGTGAACAGCGCAGCCTGCCTCGGCGAAAAAGCCGGAGGTGTAGATTGGCCTCCAGATGGGTGGGCACAGTGTGGGGCGAATACTCCCACTTAGGGGGAGATGTTAGCACAGAGCACTGATTGCTGAAGTTGGAGACGATACAAAGGCCTTTGTAAGGGGAGACAGGGGCTGCGATCAACCCTCCTCATTCTACAAGGTAAGAGTTGTGATGAGATACCTCCTGGCCTTACGAAAACCCACAAACACCCAAAGTTAGACAAGTGATGGAGTGGGGTGCAAATGCTGCGCATGAATCCTATCAGGTAGTAGTTCAGTTCGCTAAGGCGGTTGGTGGCAAGTGGTGTAGCTTCTGCCTGCTGTGCACACAGAGACATGTGAGCGCCCGCCCGCCTGCCAGGCTGTGTGCCTGGAGCCCGTTTCCTGGAGAGTCAGTATAGGATTCTTCATTGAGCTACTGATTTGTACCCTGATTTCTCTGGCTGCGCTGGGTGCCAAACCCACAGCCACACTTGGCCTGGGAAGTGGGTTTTGTTTTATTTTTTAATATATACATATTTTTATTACTTAGAGAAAAGGAACGAGTCCATCTACTGGTTCACTTCCCAGATGTCCTCATTGGCTGGGGTTAGGCCAACACCAAAGCCAGGAAAACAGGTCCCGTTAGTTGGTGAGAAGAGCCTGGTGACTTGAGCCATCACCTCTGCTGCTCAGGGAGGAAGCCGGAATGAGAAGAGGGACCAAGGAGCCAACCAGGGTCCAGGGTGGGACGTGGGTGTCTTAAACACGGGCCAGATGCCTGCTGCTGTAGGTGGCAGTTTTAATGCCCAGCAGGTGGGTGCTCTGTGGTAATCCTGCCCTCCCTCCGGCTGGGTGTTAGGTGGGCAGCAAGTTCTGTCTCCAGCTGTCCTGTCACATTTGTGTGACCCATGTGAGGGGCAGCATAAAATGCATCAACAGCTCTCCCCTCTGTGTTTCAAGAAATTGTGGTGGGCCGGCATTGTGGTGCAGTGGGTTAAGCTGCCACCTGTGAGCCGCTGCACCCCACTTGAGCACTGGTTTGAGTCCCTGCTGCTCCACTTTTGATCCAGCTCTCTGCTAATGCACTTGGGAAAGCTGCAGGAGACGCCCCAAGTACTTGGTCCCTTGCTACCCTTGTAGGAGATCCAAATGGAATTCCTGGCTATCGGCTTCAGCCTGGCCCAGCCCTGGTGGTTGCAGGCCTTTGGGGAGTGAACCAGCAGGTGGAAGATCTCTGTCTCTTCCTCTCTCCCTGTAACTCTGCCTTTCAAATAAATAGTGAATCTTAAAGGGGATTGTGTAGGGACCAGCGCTGTGGTGTAGCAGGAAAAGCTGCCGCCTGAGTGCTGACATCCCATATGGGTGCCAGTTTGAGTCCCGACTGCTCCGCTTCCGATCCAGCTCTCTGCTGTGGCCTGAGAAGGCAGTAGAGGATGGCCTGAATCCTTGGGCCCCTGCACCTGTGTGGGCGATCTGATGGAAGCTCCTGGCTCCTGGCTTCAGATCGGTGCAGCTCCAGCTGTTGTGGCCAACTGGGGAGTGAACCAGTGGATGGAAGACCTCTCTTTCTCTCTGCCTTTCAAATTGGTCAAATGTTCATAACATGAATTTACCATCTTAACTCCACATCAGTTCCTGTTAAACACACTCACCTTGTTGAAGAAGCCATCTTTGTGTGCCGGTGCTGTGGCATAGTGGGTAAAGCTGCCACCTGCAGTGCTGGCATCCCATATGGGTGCTGGTTCAAGTCTCAGCTACTCCACTTCCTATCCAGCTCTCTGCTATGGCCTGGGGAAGCAGTGGAAAATGGCCTAAGTGCCTGGGCCCCTGCACCCATGTGGGAGATCCAGAAGAAGCTCTTGGCTCCTGGCTTTGGATCGGCCCAGCTCCGGCCATTGGAGCCATTTGGAAAGTGAATCAGCGGATCAGAGACCTCTCTCTCGCTGCCTCTGCCTCTCTCTAATTCTGCCTTTCAAATAAACAAATCTTAAAGAAAAGAAAAAGCCATCTGTAGAACCCTATTCATCTTGCAGGACTGAAACTCCTTGACCATTAAGTAGCAGTTCCTAATTCTCTGTCCCCACCCCCAGCAGCTGCCCTGGGCCTTCCACCTGCGTGAATCCACCACACTGTTCATTGTCAAGTGGATTCCCACGTTTGTCCTGAGACTGGCTAGCCTCGCCTCGCCTGATGTCCCAGGGTTAATCCGTGCGGCAGCCAGTGTGAGAGCTGGGTCTTTTCAAGGCTGAGCAACGTTATGTGGTTTGTACAGATCTCATGCTGTGTACCCACTGCCACGTTCAGGGGCAAGTGAGTGGTTTTCGTCTTCTGGCTGGTGTGACTAAGGCGGTTGCCGACACGGCCGTGTGGTCTGCCATGCCGTGGTTTGGTTTCCGGCCACTGCTGGCATGACCATTTCGTCCCCCTTCTGTTGCATTGCCGGTGCCGAGGCTCTGTTTCCAGCCGCGTGGTTCTGTGACCACCTTCTCTTCTGGGCCTTCTTGATTCTTGGCCTCCCCCCTTGTCTTCTTGCCGAGGGAGGCTGAGGGTGGCTTGTGCAGTCTCCTGGCCCCCGCAGCCCACTCACACAACCGTTCTTTTCCCAGTGTCGCTTCCAGCCCCACAGTCCCAGCTCGGCTCTCTGTGGGGCCGTGTCCAGTGGTGTCTTCTGTGGTCGCTCTCATAGCAGGCATGAGGCAATGGATTCAGCAGTGGCTGTGTCAGGATGGCTGCACGCGAGACTGGGGGTGGCTCTGGGTCCTTGGACACCGAGACGTGGGCTTTAGGCCTCAGGGGGACTGGTTGTTCCAGGAAGGCAGGAGCGTGTTGGCTTTGTTGGCTACTGACTTCCGGTACCTGGAAAGTCCTTAGCATGTGGTAGGCGTTCTGTAACTGTTTTGGGGAAGAATGGATCCATTTAGTACAAACCTGCATCTGAGCCATGGGACAGTAGATAGGGAGCCATGTAGTGACAGACCACAGCCTCAGGCCATGAGTGCATGAGGTAGAGCTAGAGAGAGAGAGGGGTCTTCCATTCCACTGGCTCACTCCCCAAATGACCGCAACAGCCAGAGCTGATCTGATCTGAAGCCAGGAGCCAGGAGCTTCCTCCAGGTCTCCCACATGGGTGCAGGGGCCCAAGGTCTTGGGCCATCCTCCACTGCTTTCCCAGGCCACAGCAGAGAGCTGGATGGGAAGTGGAGTAGCTGGGACATGAACTGGTGCCCATCTGGGATGCCAGTGAGCCGGCTGAGGCTTTAACCCACTGTGCCACAGTGCCGGCCCCCTAGTACCCTTACCTTTAGCAAACCTCCTGACTCACATGAAGGCCCTCAGTAATTCAGGAGGCACAGGGTCCGAGGAGCAGCGAGTGGGATTCCTACAGTGACCACCGGCTGGAGTTAGGTAACCGGGCACTTGCGGAGTGCAGGCCACAGGAGGACCCTGGAGCATCAGCATGAGGATGTGGACTGGAGCGCCCTGGTGTCACCTGGGGAAGGAAGCCAGCGGGAGGCTGGGGAGGCGAGCGACTTATTTGGATCCTTTGCCTGCTTCAGGATGGGCAGAAAGTCACCAAGCAGGTGAAAGGGGAAGGAGGCGGAGGACTGTGTGCAGCGCGACAGCAGCCCGTACCTCCTGCAGGGCCGTCCTCTGGGTGCAGTTCACGGATCCGTTTCATGGGGTCTGCTGGGGGCACTCTTCTCCCGGTGGTGGTGGTGGTGGTGATGCTGTGGAGGAGAGTGTGGGACTTGGCAGGGCCTGGCCTCCCCATCCACCCAGGAAGGCCTCACAGTGAGGCGAAACTCTGGTCCCCAGAGGGACCCTCAGCCTGCATGGTGGTGGGTGGAGTATAACTAGGAAGATGCCGCCCCCTAGTTTATTTTCATCTACTTGAAAATCAGTGTGACAGAAAGGGAGAGAGCTTCTATCTGCTGGTTCACTCCCCATATGCCTGCAGTAGCCAGGGCTGAGCAGGTTGAAGCCAGAGCCTTGAACTCTATCCTGGTCTCCAACATGGGTAGCAGGAGCCCAAGCACTTGAGCCATCACCTGCTGCCTCCCATGATGCATTAGCAGGAAGCTGGCTCAGAAGCAGCTAACCAGCCTCTAATATGGGATGTGGGCATGGGAAGCGGCTGTTTATCCCACTGTGCCACAATGCCCAGCCTAAGTAAAGCTGTTTTTATGGAGATCAGGGAGACAGTTGTCACTCTTCTTTATGGCAGATAAAGCTCTATTCTGCACAAATCTGTTGGCTGTGGAGGGGTCCCTGAGGCTTGTGTTCCCTCCACTCTTTGAATTGATTCCTGGTAAAGTTTCTCTCCCTGCCTGCCTCCCGCCTTATTTACCTGAGAGGCAGAGACAGAGAAGGAAGCCAGAGAGAACTCACTCTCCAGATGCCCACAGTGCCGGGGGCTGCCCTGGGGAGGGAGCTGGGAGCCCAGTCCAGGGCTCCCGTGTAGGTGGTAGGAACCCAATTACCTGAGATGCCATTGCTGCCTCCCAGGATCTGGGTTATCAAGAAGCAGCCAGAGGCATGGAATCCAAGCACTCCGGTGTGCGACCTGGTCATCTTAACTGCCAGACCAAACACCTGCCCAAAGGTTTCTAGTTCTTAATTGGCCTGGCAGGATCTAAGTGCCTCTCCTAGCTTTGTAAGTCCTTTGCTACTTTGTAGCGCTGTTGCAACCTTCTGAGCTTTCCCCACTGCATGGGTTTTAAGATGATGTTTAGATGCATACTTGAGGTGATCCTTACATGAAGAACATTTTGCACATTCAAATTACACAGTTTTTAATTTCTCAAAGTCACCTGTATGGTATAAATCCTGTCCATTCTTGTGAATTGTCCTCAGTGATTGTGTCAGGTGGCTGTGTGTGAGAGCACTGTACATATACAATGTAAACACATTCTCATTGACACATAAAGATAAAAAGCTTAACATGAGTTGTGTCTGTTTACACTTCACACAGGCAATTCTGCTCTAACAAACTGGAGTATCAGGAGTGTTTGTTATCATAACACTGTCTTTCTTTCCCCTCTCCTGATCCCTGATTTTTTTTTTTTTGGTTAGTTGCAGTCTACTGCAGGATGAGGTGTAAGGAAAACCCTGCTGCCTCCTCTTTCCTGGGTGCAGGCTGCGCTCAGAGCTGAAAGGGCTCTGCTCAGGGGTGATGGATGTGGGAGGACCACAGACTCCTGGGCAGGCCACCCTCTTGTTCTTCCACCTTGCTGTGCTTCATGCGTGGCTCCAGTGGGCTGCTTGGGGGTTTTCTGGCTGAGTGAATGTCAGATTAAGAAAGGTGTGGGGGCCAGCGTTGTGGTGTAGTGGGGAAAGCTGCTGCCTGCGACGTTGGCATCCTATATGGGGCCTTATTGAGTCCTGTAGTCTCCACTTCTGATCCAACTCCCTGCTGATGTAACTGGGAAGGCAGTGGAAGATGGCCCAAATACCTGGGCCCCTGCACTCACGAGAGAGATGTGGAAGAAGCTCCTGGCTTCAGTCTAATCAAGCCCTGGCCATTGTGGCCACTGGGGGGGAGGGTGAACCAGTGTATGGAAGATCTCTGTGTCTTTCTGCCTCTCCCTCTCTCCCTCCCTCTCTGTAATTCTGCCTTTCAAATAAGTAAAATCTTAAAAACAACAACAAATATGTGCTTGGGCCCCTGCTACTTACCACCTACATGAAGATGAGGATAGAGTTCCTGGTACCTGGCTTTGGCCTCACCCAGCCCTGACTGTTGGGCCCATTTGGGGAGTGAACCAGCAGATGGAAGATCTCTCTCTCCCTTCCTCTGTTGCTCAACCTTTCAAATACATAATGAAATATAATAATTTTTTTAAAAGAGGTTTTATCTGCACCACACTGCAGGTGCATACAGGTGGATTAAGAGGATGGTGTTAAATAAATTTGTTAAAGCATTCTTCCTGGGGCAGCGGGTGCCTGCAACAGCAGAATCAGTATCTCCTGGGCACTTAGCAGACACGTAAGATGTCGGGCCCCACCACTTGTATCTTCACAACCCCCCCTGAGGTTCTGATGTGTGCTGAGGATTTGAGTGCTGACCTGCAGGTGAGGGGAAGGCGGCCTTCTCCCTGCCTGTCTCAGTCTTCAGTCTGCCTAACAGTGTCTGCCCTGCTGAGCCCCTGGGAGTGTCCTGAACCATCACGTTTACACGGCCAGCTGCCTCCCAGGTGCCAGTGCCCCCCTGGCCCTTCCTGCAAGACCCTCTTCAGGGGTCTCCTCTGTTGTGATGGATGGGGAGGGGGCCCTGGGGCTTCTTTTTGTTCCCAGGATCCTGGCCGTTGAGCCATGAAAACTTTATTTCATTTAATTCGCCACTTGCTGGAGAGGTGGATCTCTGTCCCCCTTGTGCGGAATTCACTCGCACATCAAACCTCTCCTAACCTCTTAAATGGTTTTGACTTTCACGGAGTGAGAGTGTCTGGGGAGGGTTTCTGCTCTACTAAATTATTGATTCCTAAGAATTCATTTTAAGAGAAGTTGAGACTGTGGTGCGCCTCTGGCCGAGGCAAAATTGGCATCGTAGATAATAAACCCAGAGGTTTGGTTGCTTGGTTAGTGCTACAGGCGATGGCTGGTCCGTGGCTGTGTTTTGCCTTTATAGTTTGCCTGTATATCTGTATAAAAAGTGCGAATTATGCTTCCCGGTGCCTTTTTGTTTCCAGCTATAATCTAAAACTGCCACATATTTTTAAAGATGATTTGAAACATTTTAATTAAGTGTTTATACTTTATGGTATTCTCCCAAGGAATTATTAACAGAAGTTTAATTGATGATGTAGCTAACCTCCCCCCTCCTTGTTTATGCTGTAATACTTTGGGGCAACAGAGTGGGCGGATCTTTTCCTCAGTGTTTAGAGAGATCAAGTGACACTTATTACTGTTGACAGTGAAACCCTAGCTCTTACCCGAGTGTTCTGACAGAGCTCCTGCAGTGTAGGAAGAGACAGCCCATTTACAGGTGAAGTAACTGAGGCTTTGAGATGGGGGGCATCCCCACTGTGGGGCAGGAGCTGGTAACTTTCACTGCAGGACACCCAGCAGATTCCTCCTGCAGTACCCCAGGTTGTGTGTATGCAGAACATACGTGCATCACAGATGTGCGATCCTGTCTCCCCCACCCCGTACTCAGACACACAGTGTTGGGGGATATTCTCTGCCAAATGCTGCCCACCAGCCCCTCTCATCTTGGCAGTTTTAGGGTTTATTTTCCAAATTGTACAGTAAGTTTATGCTGTTCACCTCAGTTTTTAGAGCAGAGATTCTATATCTTGATCTTTTAAAAAATAGGTGTCTTTTCTTTTTTTCTTCTTCTTCTTCTTCTTTTTTTTTTTTTTTTTTTTTTTTTTGAGATCATTGTTCTTTTCAACTGGAAGACATATGTCAATGGTATGTCCAAGGGAAGTAAATTCTGCCCCTGGCACCTGCCTAGCACTCACACCACCTGTGTTCCACTCTTGCCTCCCGCACTCCCAGCGTCTGTTCTGGTCCTGGTGTGTGGCTTGCTGGCTTGGGGGCCAGCTCTTCCCACCTCCCGGCTGTGTCCCTTCTGCCTCCTGTTTGCCCTCACATCCACCTCCTTCCCTGATGTTTTATGAGTCAGCTTGGGATCTTGAGGTCCAAAGTTGTTTTTTTTTTTTTTTTTTTTTAATCATGCCGATACCTGTTGCTTTAAAGGGAGGGAGAGTGGCATTTTGAAATTTCCTTTGAATCATCCGTGAGTAGCAGCACAAGGTGCGTCTCCCCTTCTGCGCGCTGTGAGGCGTGTCGGATTCTGTTTCCTGGCTGTGGCTTCTGCTCTCTGAACGCTGTGCTAGCATTCACAGTCCAGCTTGGTTTCCCTTTTTTCCTGTTTCCATCACAAAGCGTCCAAGGGACCAGCAGTGTCAGTCACAGAACCCGGAACAGCTGGTCGCTGGGCCCAGCCTCGCGCTTGGTTGCTTGGGCTTGTCTTTTCTTCCGGAACGTGCGGACACTTTTTTCCTTCTTCCTTTCTTTTGTTCTATAAATGGGGGGAGAGTGTCGAGTATGGAGAAGGAGCTGCCAGTTCCAGCGCCGAGCGCGGCTTCCGTTAACTGAGCTGTGTGCCTGGCCATGGAGGAGATGCAGATGGCATAGGCGGGAGTGTCTTCCCCACGGTCTGCATTGTTGTTGGAGAGGAGACAGCACAGCTACTGAAAGTTGTCTGTCTTCATGCTCTTCTCTGGGTACAAGTGTGATTTCTTGGCAATGGTAGCAAATTAATTGTTGCCTAACACTATAATGTGGTCAAACATGGATTGAATTCATGTACTACTCTATACAAATGTGTTATTGAAGAGCAAATTCATGTACTGAATTTTCATTAGTGTAGGAGGAATAAGAATGAAGTGATGGGACTCCCCCTCCACCCCCAAAGACATAGGCCCCTTAGGGCTCAAGGATGTTGACTCAATGACCAGAGCTAGGTGAGGGGGAGATGGTCAAGTGGCAGATGGGACAATGGTGGGGAAGGAGCTAAGGGGACAGTTAGGGCCACAGGAAGCTAAGGTGTTGGGGCAGAGCTTTGAGAAGGTGATGTTAGAATCGGGATCCATATGGCAGGGGAATAGGGCAGCCGTGTGTGTGTGTGTGTGTGTGAGAGAGAGAGAGAGAGAAAGAGAGAGAGAGGGAGCCTCCAGTTAGCAGGTGTGAAGAGGACAGGAGTTTGGTAGCCACAGTGTACAATGCAGGAAGAACATACCAGGAGATGGGGGTGAGGAGGGTAGGGGGAGCTCCTGTAGGGTTTCAGTGGACTTGATGGGCTGCAGGGACACCAGCTTATGCTGGGATGTTGCTGAAATGAGCCAGGGTCCCAGTGGTGAGACATGGGTGTGGTGGAGTCCATGCTTCCTCCTGTTGGTCCTGTGATGAGTCACTGTGTACCAGCTCCTGTAGTAGGCACTGGGGGTGTAAGTGGGGCCGCCATAGAAATTTCCCATCCTCCTGGAGCTGCCTTTGTGGTGGGAGGGAGTGAGCGGGTCCTGATGGGGGCAGACACACCCTGGGAGGGAAGTGAATGGCGCCAGGAGAACAGTGAGCCAAGGGAGGAGGTTGGGTCACCCAGGGAAGAGCATCCAAGAACATTTGAGCTCCCTGGGCTTGGAGGCGGCGTTGAGGAGGTGGTGTGGGGCTGGGAGCAACAGGAGGGGCTCTGGCGTCTGGCCTGAGCATGTTGGAGGACGGGAGTGGTAGCCTGGGCGGCGGATTTGGGGCGAGGGGATGAGTGAGCAGTTGGAGGAGTGGTGGAGGCAGGTGGTAGAGGAGTCTGTGCCTTCAGCATCACCCGGGGGATGGGTGGCATGGGAGGCACTTGTGAGGGAGAAGGGGCTGGTTCTCGAGGGCAGGGAGGTGGGGAGTAGTCAGAGGGCGGGTGTGGGATCGGGAAGCCCAGAGCAGGAGGCAGTGCTGCGTGGCTCCGGGGCTCGGTCAACCTGAGGACGACCGAGTGTCCTGGGCTTTGGCATTGTTGTTGTGGCCTTGCTAAGGGCTGGTCGGTGTTGTGCTGGGGATGGAAGCTCGGAGGAGGTGGGCACAGGAGAGGACGCTGAGGCTGGGACTGTGGCTGGGGTCCTGAACGTGAGACCTTAGATGACGTCGACTCAACTTCTCCGAGTCTGTTTTCTCACCTTCAAAGTGTCGATGATGTTATCGAATGTTGGGCCTGTTGGGAGCTTCCGCACAGCTTCCGGCTCCTGGGTTTTCCGAGTGCTGGCTTTGGCCCCTCTCTCTGCCTTAGAACCACATTTCCTCTTTGGCAAAGCTTTGCCTGCTCCTCTGCCTCCTGTCCACCCCCCGCAGTCTCTGCCACTTCCCCTTGGTGCTGCCCCACCCCACAGGGCCACCCTGCCCCTTTCTCTTGTCACAGCCTTCTGTCCCGTGTCAGCTTCCAGACTCATCACCCCAAGGTCCTTACTCTGGTTCCTCTCCCACTGGGAGGGGCCTCCTTCCTTGGGGGATGAAAGCTCTCTCCCCCACATGCCACCATTCATGGCTTGGGCTCTGTTCTCTCACTCCTGACCTTCACACCTGTTCTCTCCAGAACACATCTTGCTCATCCATGCCTCTGGGCTCTGGAAAGTTCTATGCAGTTTTAAGTCCCACCTCTGGTCTGTCCTGCGTCGTTCAGTTCACATCTGGAATGGGCTTGCCGTGTGCACCCCCTGACCACTGCCTTCCTGGTGTGGTGTGTGCTCAGTGTGGGTCTCAGCTCCTGGCCTTCACTGGGACCTCCTGCGTGGCAGGGGCTGGGGGAGGGATTGGGGGATGGTGTCAGGGCACTGCTTCTGAGTGTTTCTCATGTGCCTTATGGGTCAGATGCTTCACAAATGAGTGGATTTCATGGATCACAGAACTTGACCCTGCTCAGATATATTTAAACAAACAAGCAAAGAAAACTTTACTTGTTTGAGCTTTTAAAAAAAGTTATTTGAGAGGCAGAGAGAGAGAGAGACCCAAGTACTTGTCCATTTTTATCGCAGGGAGCTGGGTTGGAAGCAGAGCAGCCGGGACTTGAACCAGTGCTCTGCTAGGGGATGCTGACGTTGTGAGTGGCAGCCTAACCTTCTGTGTCACCATGCCCATCCCTGAAAAGCTTTGACACTGCGGTTTCGGCATTATTAAATCCTTACAAAGAATCACAACCAAGGGTTCTTTTTTTTCTTTTTGGTATGTGTGTCTAGAACTTTACAAATAAAGTCTTCCAGTATTGAGGACATTTTATCAAAAACCTTTGAAATCTGCAAGTGCACTGGCCCAGCAGTTTCACTTGTAGGGGGTCATCCTAAGTAGTAGTCTTGGTTATCTGTTGAGAATGTTCACGAGAGCGCAGTTTATGATGTGTCAGATGGGAGACAGCCAAAGTGCCCGACGTAGGCAGCTGGTTAATCATGGCCATACTCCAGAATTACTGTCCCCTTAAAATGATGATACACAAGGCCGCTTACTACCTTGGTAAAATGTTCATGATAAGGGAGGGAAGTGTAAATGGTATTGTCTGGTTTCATTTACCTTGAATTATTTATGAAGAAAGAGTAATTGGTATAAGGTATCTTAGTGATTACCTTTGTAAATTAGACCGCATTGGTGACTTTTTTCCTTTTTTTTTTTGGTATCAACTTCTGTATGGGAAGCATGCTTTCCTGATTAATAGAACACATTAAAGTTGGAATTGTACTCTTTTATTCCTGAAAAGTCACTTTTTAAAATCTTTCTGTGAAGGTAGCCTTTGTACCCACATTAACGCAGCGTCGGGAAAACCACTGCCCAGTGGTGGCAGGGAACGTGGCCGCACACATCTGAGTCCCATTCCGGCCCCAATGGCTGACCTCCAGCGTTGACTTGGGCTTCTGTTTGGGCATTAGGCGCCGGAGTTGTAGGTCAGAAGGGCCGGGGAGTGTTCGTTGGTGGGGTCAGGCTGGGAGTGTTCGTTGGTGGGGTCAGACTGGCCTGGGATGCACCTTGACTTCTGTTTGTACCCAGCAGCACCTGGGCCCTAGCCGTTAGTCTGTGTGTTGGATGGGGCAGCCCTTCCCAGGCTGCAGAGTGGGTTGCACAGTGCCTGGCCCCCTGCGGGCACCTCGTGCATCGCAGCTAACTGGTCAGCTGTCCAGAGAGCAGCCTGCAGCTCGAGTGAGTCAGTGGTGAAGACCCGAGTCCTGCTTCTTTAATAATTAGAATGGAGGATTTCTGAAAAGGGGCTGGGCCGTGGGTTGGAAAGCGATCTTTACAAATGCCTCCCTTGTAACCGACCCCTGTGCCTCCCTTGTCCTGCAGTCTGCGGGCCGGGCATCGACATCCGCAATGACTTCCAGCAGCTGAAGCGCCTGGAGAACTGCACGGTGATCGAGGGCTTCCTCCACATCCTGCTCATCTCCAAGGCCGAGGACTACCGCAACTACCGCTTCCCCAAGCTCACCGTCATCACCGAGTACCTGCTGCTGTTCCGCGTGGCCGGCCTGGAGAGCCTCGGGGACCTGTTCCCCAACCTCACGGTCATCCGCGGCTGGAAGCTCTTCTACAACTATGCCCTGGTCATTTTCGAGATGACTAACCTCAAAGACATAGGGCTCTATAACCTGAGGAACATCACCCGGGGGGCCATCAGGATCGAGAAGAACGCCGACCTCTGCTACCTCTCCACGGTGGACTGGTCTCTCATCCTGGACGCCGTGTCCAACAACTACATTGTGGGGAACAAGTCCCCAAAGGAGTGCGGGGACATGTGTCCAGGGACCTTGGAGGAGAAGCCGTTGTGCGAGAAGACCGCCATCAACAACGAGTACAACTACCGCTGCTGGACCACCAACCGCTGCCAGAAAAGTAAGTGTGCCGCTGGCCGCGGCGTCCCCGAGCCGCCTCTCCTCCTCCTCCTCCTCCTCCTCCTCCTCCTCCTCCTCGCTCCCCTCCCCGGGAATGCACCCGTTTCCCCTGTTGCATTTAGGACTGGGCACGGCTGCCGAGTGCAGGAGGCTCCTGGCGGGGTCTTGGTTGGCTCTTGCTTGCATGTGGCAACTCTGCGGGTGCAGGACCGTGGTGTGACGGGAGGCCCTCCTGGCCGCCCTCAGGCTGTTCAGACCCCGTGGTAGAAATCCCCCAGCACACTTCTGGACCAGAAGTTTGCTGACCTCTGGCTTTGCATTTCTGGTGAGAAAGTGACTTGGTGCACTTGGGTGTCCCGAACTCTTGGCAGCCATGGGCCTTCCTCTGTTGCGTGGAGGACTTGTTACTGGTTTGGCGGTTTCTCCGTAGCGTGAATGGACGTGGACTGTGGTGAATAGGGAGGGAGGAAGGCGCTAATTCACGTCCGTGAAGGTGCTCCTTCCGTCTCTGTGATGGTGCTTGGGGGTACAGGTCTACTGGGGCCCGGAGCCCCAGGGGGAGGCCCCTCCGCCTGTCTCCCTAGGAGACCCAGGTGCAGGCTGTCTTTACGGGCAGCTGTGTAGCCAGGGGCCTTTTAAAACCCAGACTTCGGTTAGACTTGATTCCTGAACAGCTGTGAAAATGCCCTGAAGTCACAAGTCACCCACTGAAGGCACGGTGCCCGGGAGTCACGGGGGTGATGTGGTGGTCTTTTGAGGCTTCTTGCTTCGTTTGCAGTGAGCCGATTTCAGGATAAGGGGAAAGGCACCCTTGTCCTGATGTGATCCACCCCCTGGGAGCCGGGTTGTTTGGGACTAAAATGTGACTTTGGGCATTTGCCTAATGGCACTCAGCAGTGTTTAGGTCTGTGGGCCAGGAAGGTTCCCCTCACGGCTTGGAAGTCTGCATGTGAGCTATAAATAGCTGTTATTTCGTGACTGGCCCAGTTAAAGACCTAGCGAGCCCACATGCTGTAGTCAGGAGGAGCCAAGAAACCCTGAGTTGGTGAAGTTGGTAGGCTTGCTGGCGCTGTGGGGTGTGTAGAATCAAAGCAAAGCTGGGCCCCACGCTGGCCCTCGGTTTGTCTTGCTTCCGCCAGGGCCCACTTGGAGCACGAGGCCTCTTCTGGGACCCACCGTGCACTCGGACACTTGGTGTGTAGGTGACAATTGGATGAGGAAGGGCAGCACCCTGAGGAGCTGAGAGCGCGGTCTGGCCCCTTGTGGGAGAACCGCTGGCCAGAGTTGGAGCAGGGCACTGTGCTAGTCACCTTTGTGATCAAAACTGCGCCCTGTCCTTAGATCATACCTACTGTCTGAGGGAACCAACAAAATAGAATGTTAAAGTCGAGTTGACATTTGAAAATGTGTCCTAGGGGTGAAAGGGTCAGTGTGGGGATCATGGAGAAACGTGGGGTGGGTTTTGAGGGTCCCAAGGGAGCTGGACGAGACCGCCCTTTGAGCTGTAGTTGGACATCTTTAGATCACGCTCAGGGCAGTCGCCTGTGACCCCTTATGGTGATCAAGTGTGTGCATAACAGTGTTTTTGAAAACTCGCAAGCTGTGTGCAAAGGGAGGTGCCATTTAAAAGTCACTGGGTGGGCTGTGCCCTTGCTCAGTGATCCAGCAAGGACTTCACTCTGAGGGGTTCCCACTGTTTCCTGAGCAGCCGCTTGGCCAGGGAGCCTGGGGCGGGGGTGGGGGAGTGGGGGGGCTGAGTTCTGGGTCCACTCTAAGAGCAATGCCTGGACCTGAACAAGTGATTTAAGCTGGCTGAGCCTGGCTTCTTCATCTG
Organism: Oryctolagus cuniculus; assembly: GCF_051225735.1. Taxonomy (NCBI): domain Eukaryota; kingdom Metazoa; phylum Chordata; class Mammalia; order Lagomorpha; family Leporidae; genus Oryctolagus; species Oryctolagus cuniculus. The sequence continues at coordinate 8,665,486 of NC_142878.1, read as the reverse complement.
CAGCACGGGACCCATCCTGCTCTCCTCATGGGGTTGTCGGAAGATTAAAAGGAGAAAGAGGGAGAGAACCGTGGGAGTGGTGGGGCTGGACTGTGGGCTCTGGTTGACGCCTGCGTCCCCTCGTCACGCCCTGCGGGCTTCTCAGCCGCTAGGCTCAGTCTTGCTGATGTGTTTGTGATTTCACAATGGAGTTCTTATTTAAAATTAATCACCACTTTGGGGAAATCATTTTCCCCTTTCCCCTTATCCTGAAAATGCAGGCATGGGTGTGCTCTCTGGGGGTTTCCTAGTTAACACTGAACTCTTTCCCTGTGTGGACTCCCATCAGACCTGCACCGTCCACTGGGGTAGCCACAAGCCACGGTCCAGAGTATTAGAATGGTGGCCTGTTGAAGTGAGACCTGTGCTAATGTAAAATACACACTGGATTTCAAAGACACAGCGTGAGAAAATCTTGTAAAATCTCTCCTTAATAATTTTTATATCAATTACCTGTTGAAATATAACATTTCAGATATATTAGATACAGCAAAATGTTTTATTAATTTCACCCTTTACGTTTTGCTTTGGAACGTGGCTAAGGGAACACTGGAAACTGCAGGTGCCCTGTGCTCTGTTCTCCCGGGGAGCACTGCTTTAGATTCCTTCTGGGCCCTGCACTCTCCCCGCCTCGTCTCTCTGACCCACCGGCTGCTGCACTTCCCCCACCTGGACACTCAGCGATCGTCCCAGGAGGCAGGTGCAGGCACTGCGTCCACACGGAAGCTCTGCCTGCAGTTCAGCACAGGCATTAAGATGGCTGGTGGGAAAGCTTAGGCTTGGAAGAACCCCAGTTGGTCTTTCCTTGACGGCTGCAGAAGCAAGAAGACCCTCCGGCCAGAAACGTCAGGTGGGGTGTGCATGCAGCTGTTGGCCCCGAGGGAGACACTCAGCTGTGGGTGCTGACGCTCGTTTTCACGTGACCCTCCCGTGGACTCTGCAGCGGCTGGCAGCGTGGTAGACTGCGCTGTGAAGGAAGCTGCCGCTTTGAGGCGTCTCTGCGCGCTCCTCTGTGTCTGCCTGCTCTCATGATTTGAGGTGGACTTAATGCAGCTTTCAGTTATTCCTGAAGCTTGCTTAGTCCTTCTGAGAATTGTGTATGGCTTGGTCCTTTCGATAAAGGAGAGAGAGAGAGAGAGAGAGAATGCACACACATGCATATCTTTCATCTGTGGGTTCATTCCCCAATTTCTTGCCATAGCTGGGGCTGGTCCAGGCTGAAGGCAGGAGCCAGGAGCCAGGAACTCCATCTTGGTCTTCACGTGAGTGGCAGGAAGCCAAGTACTTGGGCCGTCATCTGCTGCCTTCCAGATGCATTAGCAGGAAATTGGTTCAGAAGCTCAGAGCAGCCAGGACTCGAAGCAGGCCCTCCAATACGGGATGCCGGTGCCTAAGTGGTGGCTTAACCCACCGCCTGCCCCTGGCTCTCGTCTCCCATCCCCCTCCTTGGGTTCTCCTGCTGCCTTTCCCTGGTTGGTCTGTTCTGTGATGGTTGGTGGTCTCTGACTTATCTGTTTGCACTGCTTAGAGATGAGATGTTTATTTCACACTTCTGGAGGCTGGGAATCCCGGGTCCATGAGCTGGCAGATTGGGCGTCTGGCGAGGACCCACCCTCTCTGGTTCATGGACAGTGCCATGTTCCCCCGTGGCGGGAGGACTGGGAGGTTCCTCTGGGGCCTCTTTTTATAAAAGGGCTATAATCCCACCCCTGGGGGCTGCTGTGGTTTAAGGATGTCCTCCCCCGCCCCCCAGGAGTCATGTTGAGACTGGGTCCCCAGCATGTGGATGTGAGTTGGTGGATGCGAGACTTAGTAGCAGGCTGTCAGGTCACTGGGGCACTGCCCTGGGAAGGGACTGTGGCTTCCCGTCTCACCCCTAAACTCTCACCCTTGCACCTGCTCCAGCTGTGGTGTCCTTTGAGGGGACAGACTGAGGTGGGGGCCTTGACTGTGGACTCTCAACTCCCAGACTGTGAGCTGAGTACACCCCACACCACTTGTCTTCCTGAGTGGCCTGCCCCAGGTGCACGAGAGCTGCACCCTCACGGCCTGAGCACCTGCCGGAAGCCCCAGCTCCTGACAGCATCACACGGCGATTAGGTTTCAACATAAGGGTGTTCTCGTCACTTTCTTTGTTCCTGTCTCCCAGCTTCCTCATAACGGTCTCCAGCGCAGACCAGTGCTTGAGCTCTGTCCGGTGCATTCCTGTCCAGCCCACCGTGGCCATGACAGCATCGGATTTGCTTCCCTGTCTCCTCAGTGCACTTTCCCCGTTCCTTATTGATAGACAGCGCTCTGCTTCCCTTTGCTCCTTTGGTAGAAGCGTGGATGTCCCCTGGGTGCCTCCTTAGTTGGACACCATGCCCTTCTCATTCCAAATGTGGCCTCATTCCGCCTCCTAAGCCCCTGCCCGTGCCTCTCTCCCATGTCCCTTGGCACCTGCAGTTCTGCGGTAGGTCCCTGGGGGATGGGCACTTGGCATGCCACGAAAGTCCTTGGCTACGAACACCATGAACCACGCTGCCCCTGCACGCTCACCGCCCCCACTGCTCACCTGGCTGGGCTCCACCTCCCTTCTCCATCCAAGGACTCAGGCTTTGCAGGATGGTGTAGGCCTGTGTGCTAGCACTGGGCGGGGAACTCTGCCCCCTGTTTAAATGCTGCACTGTCATCCCGGGGTGCGCATGGCACCTGCTTCTCCAAGCACTCACTGTCCCCCCTCCCTACTTCCGTGAGCAGAGAGCAGGGTGTTGTGGCCGTCCTCCCTGAGCGCAGTGCTACAGTTAGGAAGTAGGGATGTTTCCCAAGCCGCCGTCGCCCACTGCTGATGAGGACATTGTCCCCAGGACTGTCTCTTGCTGGTCGTTGGCAGAGAGGATCCACCTCGAGGGGTGCCTTCTCCTTTCCTGCCTTCAGCAGAAGGTTCATGGCCAAAGGTGAAGCATGCAAACCACCTGAGAGGTTGAAACTTGGCCTTGCAGAGTGTTCCTTCCTGGGAGGGGCAGAGGGGCAACTCCTGAGTGCCTGTGGTTTCCTTGGTTTCCTGGTGGGGTTGCTTAAGTGGTGCTCAGTGCTGGCCGGCCACAGCCACGGCCACGGCCACGGCGGCGTTCTGGTTCTGGATTTCCAAGGTGCACTCTCCCTCCCAACCCCAGACCACTACCTAAGTGACACCTCACTGCTGCGCTTCCTCCCCAGGTGAGGTGTAGCTACGGTCTGCCACCAGGCCATGGCCCCTGCAGCTGCTGCCTCTCCAGATGGCTATGGACTTGCACATTTTTCAGGAAGGACTGGGAGAGAGAGAGAGAGAGAGAGAGAGAGAGAGAGAGAGAGAGAGGGAGAGGGGAATAGAGGGGGAGAGAGGGATAGAGAGAGGGAGAGGAATAGAGGGGGAGAGAGGGAGGGAGAGGGAGAGGGGGAAAGAGGGGGACAGAGAGAGGGAGAGGATTAGAGGGGGAGAGGGAGGGAGAGGGGGAGAGGATTAGAGGGGGAGAGGGAGGGAGAGGGGGAGGGGAGGGGGATAGAGAGGGAGAGGAATAGAGGGAGAGAGAGGGAGGGAGAGGGAGAGGGGAGGGGGATAGAGAGAGGGAGAGGATTAGAGGGAGAGAGGGAAGGAGAGGGAGAGGGGGAGAAGGGAGAGAGGGAGAGAGAGAAGAGTGACACAGAGGGAGGGGAGGAGTCAGTGGAGCCGGCAAGCTCCAGTTCTGTGTTGTTGGTAGGAGCTGGACCCACCGCCCTGGAAGGCCCCTGCTCTGGTCAGCTGCTCTCAGTGTGGGGGTGACCTTTATTTAGAAGGGGGTCACATGCCTCTGGGCTTCGCTTCTCTGCCTTTTATAGTCAGGCGTGGAGATCACGTTTTGTGCTCCCTGATTGTCCACGCTTGTTACCAGGATGTCCCTGTGTCTGGGACATCACTCAGCGGACTCCCTCCCTCTCCTAGGGCCTGTGCCCTGCTCCTGAAAGGCTTTGTTCGTGGCTGTCACCTAATTAAGGTGTCACTCTCACGGCCTCCTGCAGAAGATAATTGTTGAATAGGGATCTCATCTTTGGGACCAAAAAGCTTTCAGAATGGCTCTTAACAGGAGTCTGTACTTCTGAGTACTTGGAGTCTCTTGAGATCGCCCCAGCTGAGCCCACTTGTGGGATCTTCCTGGTTCTTTCCCACTCCTGAAAAGCCTCTTTCCTCTGTTGCGTTCACGTGTCTACCCAGTGTTCCTGGTCCACACACCATGTGGCCATGCATGCAGGCACTAGGTGACCTGGTCTTGGATGGCATAGCTGTTTTTTTTCTTTTAAGGTGTATTTATTTATTTGAAAGTCAGAGTTACAGAGAGGCAGAGAGAGAGGGAGAGAGGTAGAGAGGGAGGGAAGGAGGGAGGGAGGGAGGGAGGGAGGAAGGGAGAGGGAGAGGTCGAGGTCTTCCATCCGATGGTTCACTCCCCAGATGGCTGCAACAGCCAGAACTGTGCCAATCAGAAGCCAGGAGCCAGGAGCTTCTTCCAGGTCTCCCACAGGGGCACAGGGGCCCAAGGACTTGAGACATCTTCTGCTGCTTTCCCAGGCCACAGCAGAGAGCTGGATTGGAAGCAGAGCAGCTGACTTGAACCGGCGCCCAGGTCTCCCACTCGGGTGGCAGAAACAACTATTTGGGCCATCACTGTTGCTTCCCAGGGTCTGCATTAGGAGGGAGCTGGAATCAGGAGCCTCATCTGGATATCATTGCAGATACTGTAATGTGGGATGCAGGTGTTGTGATTGGCATCTTTTTTTGTTTTTCAATTGCTCCTTAATTTTTTCCCCAAAAGATGTATTTATTTATTTGAAAAGCAGAGTTAGAGATCTGTGGATCTTCCATCAGCTGGTTCACTCCCCAGATGGCTGCAACAGCCAGGGTTGGGCCAGGCTAAAGTTGGGAACCTGGAAAGCCATTGGTTTTCCCATGTGGGTGGCAGGGGCCCAAGTATTCAGACATTCTCTGTTGCTTTTCCCAGGATGCTGGGTCAGAAATGAAGTAGCCAGACTTGAACTGGTGTCCATATGGGATGCTGGCGATGCAGGTGGTGACTTAATCCACTGTACCACAACGCCGGCCCCGTTACTGGCATCTTACCTCTAAAGCTAGAAGCCCATCCCAAAGGATGTGCATTTTTCAAATGACATTTCTGGAGTCAGTGTTGTAGTGTAGCATGTAAAGTTGTGTCCCGGCGGTTCCACTTTTGATCCACCTCCCTGTGAATAGCTTGGGAAAAGCAGCAGAAGATGGCCCAAGTCTTTGAGCCCCTGCCCGCTATGTGGGAGACCCAGAAGAAGCTCCTGGCTTCAGTCTGGCCCAGCCCAGGCTTTTGTGGCTATCTGGGGAGTGAAGATGGACGATGGAAGAACTCTCTGTCTTTTAAATAAATAAATAGATCTTTTAAAATAAACAGACATTCCTGAATGGACAAGTGCCATCCTATGCAAAGGTTTAAGAACAGCTGGTGTGCTGCCCTGTGTGCCTCGGGCGTCTCCAGGTGCCAGGTCTCAGTTTCCATCAGGGACATGGGAATGATGAGGGCATCACTGGAAAGTCCCAGGCAGCGCACAGTGGGCTCTTGGTAAATGGCAGCAGTTACTGCTCTTCCATAAAAACTAAGAGCTGTATTGTGAGTCGACCTAAAATTCTCTAAGCATTAAGCTGTATTGAAAGTGTGTGTTTACTGCCATGTCTTAAGTGGTCTTTATAGCTTTTTTCTAGATTGTAAAATTTCAATTATCATAAATAGTAGGATGTAGTGTAGAAGTGGCTCTTGCTAACTTAATTGGAATTGTTCAAATTCTTGGGTCTGTCCAGATAAGCCCTATCTTTACGGAACATGGGGTGAGGGGCGTGTGTGTGTCAGGACGTCACTGGGACCTCCATAGCTACATGTAAACTCCTGTTTATTTGGGCATCAAACTCCATGGAGTTATTCTGCTTGTGAGCTTGGTCTTTGGGAGAATCTAAGAAATACCAACAGATTCTTATTTGATACTGACATGAAACATTGACTTTGTTAAGTGTGTGTGTGTGTGTGTGTCTGGTGGAGAGCATTAAAATGGTTACAGAATGGGTAGTTTTTGGTAAAGAGACCAAGGATGCGCATTTTTGTTTGTGACAACTAGAAGTTGCTGTGGTGAAGGAAGCCAGCTCCAGCTCCAGGCTGGGGCTCCCACCTGCTGCTTCCGTTCCTGGGGTCGCTGAGCTGCGTGTGCGCGTGTGTTCATGGCTGTGCGCCGGTGTGTGCTTGTTTGTCTCTGTGTGCATGTGCTGCCTCCCTCGCCCACTCAGCCTCCTCTCCTGTCCTGTTCTCTCCTTTTTCTCGACCCACCCTCACTGCAGGAAGCAAACACTGGCTCTCTGTTTGCTCCCCTGGGACCTCCTTCCGCTCAGGGGGCCCAGGTGGGCGGGACAATGTTGAGCAGGAGTGCCAGGCCCTCTTCCGGGAGCTGGGCTCCGGTGTCATTGCATGATTGAACAGAAGTTGCTTTTTGTTTCTTTGCCACGGACACCAACCAGCTCCCAGTCCTGTTTTCTCTCTTCCGGCTGCTTTTTGTGGAATCCCTGTGGGACGGCAACAGGGGCGGTGGATTTAGAGTTGTTTGGCCCTTGCCTTTGCCTTTTTACAACTGTGATACTGACCCAACCTGTGGCTGCCTGCATTTTGTTTTAGTAAGTCTCCATAAAGAGCTTGGGTAGTGTGGGTGAACTGGGGCACTGTCCACGGGAGATGGTCCCCGATCCCTGGGCTGCCTGAACCCACAGCCAGGACTGAGCTGCCAGTACACATACTGATGCTAAAGTTTAATTTGTCAATTAGACATGGGAAGACATTAACAACGATTATTACTAATAAAATAGAATGGTTACAACAAAATACTGTAATAAAATTGCTGGCATCGCTGTTCTTACTTTTTTTTTTAATTGTTAAGTAAAATCAGGATTGCTTGAGCTCGCATGCTGAGGTGCTAAGACAGTCCATCTCGTAGTGAGACAGCCATTAAGTGACGAACGGGAGGGTAGCACCTACAGCGTGGATTCACTGGGCAAAGGGGCGATTCCTACCCTGGGCAGAACATGGTGGGTGGGGATGAGATTTCATCATGCTGCTTCAGATAAGTGCAGAATTTAACACTTAGGAGTTTGTTTTTAGAACTTGCCACTTGGTTAATGATGGGGCGATGAAACCAGAGAGAGCAGAGTCGTGGGTGAGGGGGGAGACAGTGGTAGTTGCCAGAACTGTGGCTGTGAGGCTCGAGAACCCCGAGTACAGACTGTGGGGCTGGGAACTAATGGGACTGAGGCTGGCTGGCCCTGAGCTGCCTGTGCCTGTGGGGCTCTGGGAGCTGGCCCAGCCGTGTTGCACACACATACGCCCTGCAGATCTGTGAACCCCGCTGCCATCCGGGATTTCTGGGTGGTTGCAAAGTGCTGGGATGGTTTTTTAGCAGCTGCTGAGACCAGGGAGTTGGGCTTGGTAGTTAAACAGGGGAGGGAGGAATCAAAGGAGATTGGGAGGCACAGGTGAACAGACCTGGCGCCTGGGCAGCCCCAGTGTTTGAACTGGGATCCACCCTTCCCCCCCAAAGTGTTGGTTGTAACACAGAGACAAGTGGAAACAAGTCAGATGCCTGGATCCAGAGAAGGCAAGCACTGTTCCTGGGGTAGAGGCTGGTGTGGCGCCTGGGTCCCAGTGCTTGACCTGGGCCGGGGAGGCGGTGGCTCTGCTGAGTGGTGATGCTGTTGCGGTCTCCCACCGTCCGCACAGATAGGATGCAGGCGCACATTTGGGTTCTCTGCCTCGCTTGGGCTGTTTTGTGACGCAGAGGTGCTTCTTAGGGAGTGTGTTGAGTAACGGGTGGGCTGTAGGCTGCAGGGCTCGGGCCCAGGGCTCGTCTCCCACGCACGGGGAGAGCCTCAGAAGCATAAGTCAATGAGGGCGTCCCCGGTGTCAGCGCTTCATCATCGCGTGCATGGTCCTGGTGGGTGCAGCCACCTGCTGAGGTCACTGCACTGCTGCCCCTCCTCCCGCACCCCCTGCCTCATCCTGGGGGACCCTTTGTGACCACCCTGGGGGACAAAGCTTGAAGGATCTCGATGTCATAATGTTTACGAGTGGACTTCTGAGGATGTTTAGTTTTCTCGGAAGAATGCTGCTTTAGCTCGACAGGTCTTTCTTGCTTGTCGAGGAGAAAACAAATCCTCCTTGGAAAAGTCACTGGTGCAAAGATGGGCACCGAGGAGGAGGGACGGACTTCCGGACTTTCTGTCCGCAAAGCGCTTTCTGTCGCTGGACCGCCGATGAGGCCGCCCGAGCCGGCCCAGCACACCGCAGTCCTGAGAGGAATTTGTTTCCCAGGATCGGTTCGGTTTCAGGTTTACGGATGGCAGTGCGGTGATGGCAGCTCTCTGTGCCTCCTGGGCCCACTGCCTGCTGGGCTAGGAACCTGGGCCTCGGCACAGCCTCCCTGGACTTCATGTGGAACACTGCGGGGCGGGGACTTCAGACATTCGCTTGACTTGGTCCCACTGGGGAGTTTCTAGCAACTGCCATGCTTATTTTGTTGGGCCCTGTTGTTATCCGAATTCTTAGAGAGCCTTGGAGTACAGACACAGACTGCGTGAGCGGGCCGTTGAGGAGGGTGAAGTGGTTATTAGAGACGTGGCAGTTGGATGGCGTTGAGACCCCCCCCTTCGGCTGCTAAATGAAAGGGGCTAGTCCGTGAGTGGTGAGTGAGAGTGGTGCACTTGGGATCGCTTCTGTACGGGAACCCGGTTTCCCGGGCGCACCTTCCAGAGAGCGAGGCGCAGGTTTGCTTTCGCTGGCTCTTCTGCCTCAGGCTCTGCCAGCCTCCTCGTGAATGTGAGACTTGCACAGTGCCTCCCGTGGCGAAGGAGGCTGGAGCGGCAGGTGGCCTGGAGCATGAGATGTCAAGATGGCCAAGGGGCAGCCCGGCCTTCAGTCAGTGGAGCTCACATGAAAGGGGTGGGCACCGAAGCCCTGCTGTTGGTCAGAGTAGGTCCCAAAGACCTCCTGCTCTGAGTCGTGTCGCAGAGGAGTTAGGTGGGCACCTCGATCAATCTGTTGACCCCGGGTTTCAGCAGACACTGCTGGAGGCAAAGATGGACGTCCTGTAGAGCCTGGACTTGCAATGGCATGGTGCGGTCGACAGCCCCGTGGCTTAGTAGCCCTGAGCAGCTGGCTCTGAGATCGCTAGTGGGGGTGGGCTTGGACTCCCAGGAGGGGCTGCAGTTCACACGGTCTGGAGAGCTTGCTGAAGGGGAGCCGATGCGTGGAGAGGCTGGCTGAGCGTCTCAGAGGTAGGGTAGAACGAGAGCAAAGTGGTTGGAGAAGGAGTTGAGAGCAGGAAATTCAGGTAGGATTTATGTTAAGTCTCTTCCTTTGAAGTGACTTTTTCTGGTCTGGCTTTTGCAGTTACCAAAGTGAATTATTCATAAGCACTTATGAGGAACACCGATGTAACTCGATTATGTGGATTGAATTTAAATTCAGTTAAATCATTCTTTTCGGCTGAAGACGGCTTTCCCTCATCCGGAGCCTGAGCAGCGTGATAGCCCAGCGAGGGCTTCCTCCCGCACGGGCTGGCGATTGATGTGCTCCGTGATACCGCCGCGGAGCCGTGGACCCGAGCCGCTGGAGTGATCAAAGCGAAATTAAAATACTTCCTCGGTGGTGTGGGAGTTGGGTGCTTTGCTGTGTACTTGGTTGCAGGCAGCCTGGGGCTGGCATGCGCGTGTAGCGGGTCTCAGCCTCAGCTAACGCCAGCTGCAGAGCACGGCTCCGCGGGCTCTGTGCGTAGCTGTCCGTTGTCCTTCTCCCTCTTCCCTGAAGCCCGCCAGACTCCTTTCCCCCAGTCGCCCTTGTGCTCGTCCAGGTGCCCCGGGGGTGACACTGGGTTCATGATGCTCACTTCTCTTTCAGGAGCCCTTGTTAAGACTCACCCCTGCTCTCTGACAGAGGCTTGGTAGGTGAGAACTTGGCAAATGGGAGGTCCAGGGGAGAAATCTTCCTGCGCTAATCCGTCTCTGGTCTGGGCTTGAGCCTTGGTGGCGTTTGAGTGGTTTGGTTCTCAACAGGGCTGGGGTACTCAGGGGGAGAGGCAGGAGAGGGGCTGGGGCCAGGGAGAGGGGGTGCAGAGACCCCTGTCTCAGGGGAGTGTGAGAGCAAGAGTGAGTGTCTGTTTCGAGTTCGCGCCCTGGACACCAATCTTGCCTCACTCTTGTGCTGGCCCTGATAAGCGCAGGAAGTTGAGGAAGCAATTTGTAAATATTTTCAGATGACCAAAGTGGTTCCTGGTTCTAGCCGGAAGAAGCCAACTAAATAACAGTAGCATTTCATTGTAACAAGTGGGGGCCGGCATCCTGGCGCAGTGGGTTACACTGCCACCCGCAGTGCTGGTGCCAAATTAGTCCTGGCTGCTCCACTTTTGATCCAGCTCCCTGCTAATGCACCTGGGAAAGCAGCAGTGACGGCCCAAGTGCTTTGGCCCCTGCACCCATGTGGGAGACCCACATGAAGCTCCTGGCTTCTGACTTCAGCCTGGCCTAGCCCCAGCCATCGTGGCCACTTACGGAGTGAACCAGTGGATGGAGGATCTCAGTCTCTTTTTCCACTCCTCCCAACTCTGCATTTCAAATAAATAAAATAAATCTTTAATAGTTAAAAAAAATATAGAATGTCCACACTTGCTCAGGACTGTTTGCCCAGCCCTGTACACACGGCTCTCAGCTTGTGAATGGGCTGTACTCCGAGGCTTTGCCAGGTGTTTGGAATGTGGAGTGCGCTGTTTCGTAGAAGCAGAGGTCTGAGGGGTGGTTAGGGCCCAGGCAGCCTGCCCCGGGCCTTTCTGGCCCTGAAACCATTCGCTCCTAGCTGCAGTCCACACTCTGACTCTGAAGGGACTCCTGAGTGCTCTCTCTCAGTGTGCTCCGTTTGCTCTGTTGTGGGTGAGAGGCAGGAGGGGTGAGAAGCTGGGGGATTCCACTTTGTGCCCATTTAAAGACAACGCTCTGAGGGCTCAGCCTGTCCCAGAGGTACAGGATTCAGGGAGCAAAGGGGGCTGCCCTCACCGGGGTCCGGGGGAGCGGTGGAAGTGGGAGCTGGGGCCGGCACGGTTGCCTCCTGCTTGTCTGGGTGGAGTCGGGGGCATCTGCCAGGTGCTGTAGGAGGTAACAGGTAGAAGGTGTGATTCTCGCCCTCCGAGGACTTGAGTGTTTCTCCTGGCTCGTGACTCACACCATGACTTTGGTCAGGTGTGGACTTGCCAGCCCTGTCTGGGTTAGACGTCCTGCCCTGCCTCCAGGGCCACTGAGCGAGATTGGGGATACAAGGTCAGGAAAGTGTCTGAGAGGGCTGGCGCCAGGATAAGCTCAGGACATTGTAGTTCCCTCTCCTTCCCTCCTCCCCCACGCCATTCTGAATCTACAATGTGAGGAGGGTTCAGCTTTAGGCTTCTTCTTTTTTTTCTTTTTATTTTTAATGATTTATTTATTTGAAAGTCGGAGTTAGAGGAGAGGCAGAGAGAGAGAGAGATCTTCCATCCAATGGTTCACTCCTCAATTGGCCGCAACGGACAGAGCTGCGCCCAATGAAACCACTAGCCAGGAGCTTCCTCCGGGTCTCCCACGTGGGTGCAGGGGCCCAAGGACTTGGGCCGCCTTCTACTGCTTTCCCAGGCCATGGCAGTGAGCTGGATTGGAACAGGCGCCCATATGGGATGCCGTAGCTTCAGGCCAGGGCATTAACCCACCAGCGCAGTCCTTAGCTTTAGGCTTTTTCTAACTGTTGTGATTATGATTTGCTCTCTGGAACTGCCTGCGTGGACCCAGGAGTTCTTGATGTCCTCCTGTCCTCCACTCTTCCATCCTCCAGCCCGAAAACTGCAGATGATCTTTGTCCTCCAGAAACATCAGGTTGGGGCCGGCACTGTGGCGCAGGTTAATCCTCCACCATCCCATACAAGTGCCAGTTTGAGTCCCGGCTGCTCCACTCCTGATCCAGCTCTCCACTATGGCCTGGGAAAGCAGTAGAAGATGGCCCAAGTCCTTGGGCCCCTGCACCCACATCGGAGACTGGAGGGAGCTCCTGGCTTCCTCTCAGCCCAGCTGTGGCCGTTGTGGCCATTTGGGGAGTGAACCAGCAGATGGAAGACCTTTCTCTGTGTGTCTCTCTCACCGTCTGTGACTCTATATCTCAAATAAATAAATAAAATCTTAAAGAAAGAAACACCAGGTGTGTGTTAAGTACGCAGACAGGAATGGACACACGGAGGATTTGTGGTGTAGGTGAGCCACTGAAACCAGTAAAGGATGGAAATGGGCAGAGAAAATAGGAACTTGGTCTCACCTTTCAGCTCCCGGTTCTTGAAGCAGTGGGGAAGGACTGTCATTTGAAGTCGTGGAAGGATGAGGGAGTTCTGAAGCTATAGCTGGGATTTGTCTGTCCGTGCATGGAGCGACTTGGGTTCCAGAACAGAAGAGTAATGACTAGGGTGGGCAGTTCCACTTAGTGTGCTCCCTGGGCAGCCTCTGGGCAGACGGAGGAGAAGCCAGCATCCCCAGGCCTGGAAGTTACTGGATAACAGCTCATTAGACTCTTATCAGAAGCTCTCATTTCGCATCCTGGAAGACTTGCAATATCCACACTGTGAAAGCCATTTAGATGTTTTTAAATGCATATCTTCACATTTTTTGTTTATTAAGTGGGGCAGTAGATAAGGACTAAGTGGATTTGGGTCTCGCATCCTGTGTAGTATGCCCAGAAGCCCAAGTTTTCTCAGAATTTTTATTTGGGTAGTGAGAGCAAATTTAATTAGCAAGCCAGAAAAGCGCTGGAGCAGTTTAGGCCAATCCCCAGTTAATTGTGTCAACAGTTACTATTTTGAGAAAATGGAGAGAATTAAACACATTTACATTGCCTCCAGGACTCTGTTTTGTCATCCGTTAAGGTTAGATAAATGAGTAAACTTTCGGACTAACAGTCAATGGACACGGTTGGAGACTGTTAACCTCTTCTACCAGGTGTCATCTTCTTCCCAACCAATTATTCTCTCAGGGTCACCTGCAGACCCAGAACCCCTGAGCTTTAAGGAGGTAAGACTTCCGGTTCCCATGGTAAGGACATTTTAAGTGTGGGCCCCGGACATGAGTTCCGGGAAGGGGAGAGGCCTTTTCTCGGGGTGGTGTTGGGTGGGGGCGGTTGTGAGCTTGGCGTGACTCCCTGGCACTCACAGTTCTGAAGCAGTGGCTACAGGAAGCAGCTGGTGTGGGGGACAAAGCTGGGATCTGAGTGGCTCCAGAGCGAGGAGGATGCGTGGAGCTGGCTCTGTGGGATCCGTGGTTTAGTCCAGGACCCCTTCTCCAGGGTCCCCAGCGTGCACACTCTCGCCTGTGCTCATTTCTGCGGTCTCTGAGATCCATCACAGGATAGGCCCTCCCTGGCCTGGAGCGTGCCCAGCGGAGGCTTCCCCTGCAGGCACACCTGGTCTGCAGGTGTGCACAGGGGAGTTGGCTCCTCTGGCGCAGAGGGACAGGAAGGAGGCAGTGCTGCAGGGTGCCTGGCTCTGGGTGGAAAGTGAAGTTTGCCTGCAGTCAGTGAAGATACACTGTGGACCCAGTGGGAAAGAAGACGGCTGGGGTCGGGCTGTCTGGCCTTCCACCTGTGTGTCTCCGCAGCAGGGTCCCTCAGGCCCCGTATAGTGTCTGTGCATCTGTCATTCAAGGGTGTGCTGCCGTGAAAACCAAAGAGTAGGCATCAGCTCTGGGACACAGAAGTCCCGTGAGCTCTGTTCCTGTGCCCCGCTTAATCCCCCTGAAGGGTCAGAGTTGGGGGGAAGCTGCAGTGAAAGAGGCTTGGAGGAGTCAGCCCCGGCCATAGCAACGGCTCTGCAGGCTGAGACGACTTAGAACCTGGGACACATCCAGGCCACTGTCATCGCCAGCCCCCAGACCTGCCTGCCCCTGAAGGCTGGAAGTCTGGTGGGGGAGGGGAGGTGGTGACCGTGATAAGCCACACCTGCACACGGTGAGCTCCGCCAGGATGGACACGCTCGCCTGATGGCAGCATCTGCTAGGGCATCCGATGGGGCCGGACTCCTCCTCCATCCCTCTCCCAAGATGTTTATGTGATTAAGCATTTTCTGAATAGAAAGAAAAAATCCACAGCTAAATCCGAGGTATTTAGCCAAGGTGACAAAAGGTGTGTGTGTGTGTGTGTGTGTGTGTTTGTGTGTATCAGGGTTTTTGTTGTTGTTGTTGTTAAAGGCTTATTTATTTATTTGAAAGACAGAGTTACACAGAGGGGGACAGAGAGATCTTCCATCCGCTGGTTTACTCCTCAGATGGCTGCAATGATTGGGCTTGGGCCGGGCAGGAGCCAGGAGCCTCCTCCAGGTCTCCCACATGGGTAGTGGCTCAAAGTACTTAGGCAACCTCCCACTGCTTTTCCCAGGCTGTTAGGAGGGAGCTGGATCAGAAGTGGAGCAGCAGGGACACAAACCAGCAGCATGTGGGATGCCGGTGTTGCATGTGGTGACTTTATCTGCCACGCCACAACACCAGCCCCTGTGTATCCATCGTTAAAGCTCTTCTGGGCCTTCTGGAAGATTCTCTCATGTTGGGGTTTGCAGAGTTGAAGCCTGTTTCTCCTACGATGCTGCACAACGCACATCCTCCCAGCGTCCCCTTCACCTCCCCGACGTGTGCTGGTCCCTTTTGCTGCCTGGGTGTGGCACCTGGGGTGGAGAGGGCTGCAGCCCCCTCTGGATCCCCACGCAGCTCCTCTCTCAGAAAGACCTGTGTTTCTGGTCACAGCTGGTTTTCTCTGAGCAAGGACCGGGCTCTTGCAATTCTCACTTAATCTTTGCCCCAGGCTGTGGACCGGATACTGCCACTGCCTTTGCGGTAGATGAGGAAACAGAGGCATGGAACCTTGGCCTGACTTGTGCAAGGTATCACGCAGCTCAGGAGCTAGCCCAGACCCAAGCCTGCTTTCCTGGATTCCACTGCCCAGTTCTCCCCATCACACCTGCTCAGCACTTCAGGGAGGCTCCCCAGGAACACACAGCCACTGAGGCCGGGGAGGCTTGCCTTGCCCCAAGAAGGCTGGCCGCCATGCTGCCCGAGCGCTGGGTCGCGTCCTGCTCCGTCAGGAGGCTCTATGTCGTTGTGGCTCTCGTGCCTGCTGGTTATTAAACCTGCTGAGGGGCCGGCGCCGTGGCTCACTTGGTTAGTCCTCCGCCTGTGGCACTGGCATTCCATGTGGGCACTGGGTTCTAGTCCCAGTTGCTCCTCTTCCAGTCCAGCTCTCTGCTGTGGCCCGGGAGGGCAGTGGAGGATGGCCCAAGTGCTCGGGCCCTGCACCCACATGGGAGACCAGGAAGAAGCACCTGGCTCCTGGCTTCGGATCGGTGCAGCACCAGCTGAAGCGGCCATTTGGAGAGTGAACCAACGGAAGGAAGACCTTTCTCTCTTTCTCTCTCTTTCTCACGGTCTGTGGCTCTACTTGTCAAATAAAAAAAAAAAAAACCTGCTGAGGGTTCTTTGACATGCCTCTGTCCCTCCCTCTCTCCCTCCCCACTCCCCTGTCCCCCCCACACACGGTCAGGGAACATCCATGACTTCAGCGTGAAAGAGTGACATGAGCATGGTTAATTACACCTGCTTAATTGTAAAACAGCTGCCTCCAAATCTTAATACCTTCCCTTTCCCGACTCTTCACAGTTCTCTGCCCTGCGCACCCCCCTCCCTGGGGCTGGGTTCATTTTTACATGGGTGAATTACTGTCATGCGGGGAGCAAAACTTTGAAGCTGATCAGTGATCAAGCACCTTTGTTTGCCGGATTGTTTAGCTAGGGAGACTTCTTTGTTTTTAAAGCCATCCTTTAATCTTGTAAAAATACCTTCCAGTGGGTGGATGCTTTAGCGCTGATGAATGGCGTGTTGTGGAGAAGGAAGAAAGGTGTGGTTTACAGTTAACTTTTTATTCTTTTATACAAAATGTAACAGTCATACAGGGTGTAAAATACACCCAGTGCCAGGGAACCATTGATCAAAATGAGATCTTGGACGGCTGGTGTTAGCACGAATTAGGCTCCCGAAAGCTGATGGAGCCAAGGCCGTTTCCATGTTTGTCTTTCTTAGTTTCTCGTGTTTATCTGGTAAACTGGACTTGCGGCTGCCTGCCCGGAGTTCAGCTCTGCCTCCCTGGGGCAGACAGCCGGCACTGTGCCAACTCTCAGCCCAGGGGCACCTGGGAACCTGCCTTCCTGAGTGTGGGGCCTGATGCTCCTATAGGGCCTGGGCTGTCCCCTGGGCACAGGTGGGCACACTGTGGGTTTTCTTCCTCGGGCCAGCGGCTGGACCCCAGGCACCATGGGGGACTCCTCCTCTGCCTGCCTGTCCTCCTGGTGGGCCGACCACTGGCCGGGATTCCTGTGGGCTTAGTCAGCAGTGGCAGAAGCGTGGGGGAGCCACTGGCTGCTGGTGCCCTGTCACCCCAGAGGAATGCGGGCCCCTGCCCGGGGTGCTGGGCCCCATTGCCGCTTAGCCACTCCCAGTAAATCCTCCTCCCTCGGCTTTTCCTCTCAAAGAGAGACGACACCAAGGAAGCTGCTGGACGTGCTGAAGGTGAAGCTGTCCTTTCCATTCCAGTTCTGTTCAGTGCTCGCCTGGACCCATGACCACAGCCATGTAGACTAGGCACGTCCGTGCAAAGTGGCGTGTTGTGGGAGAAGTCCCACCTCCTTGAGCCACTGGCCATCCCAGATCCTTCCATCTGTCTGGGGAAGGCTGGACCCCCATGCAGGGGAGGGCTGGCTTCCCAGCATGGGGCCTGACAGTGCTCCCACCACGCCCAGCTCTCCCCAGGGGGCACCCTCAGTTGCGTCCTAACCTTGCTCCTTTAAGAGTGGGGATCAAGGGCCGACTTCAGGAATCCTGGGACAAGGATATGCTTTTTAGAGTCTAGTTGGTCACCAAGCCATTTTTAGTTCAGCCCAGGCAAAAGACAGGTGCTACTGCCCAGGCTCGTGCACAGAGGGTCAGACCCCCAGCCCCGCCTTGCCCTAGCTTGGTTGAGCCCATTCTGTCCTTGCCCCTGAAGCCAGCTGCTGGGCCTTGGTATTGCCCCTTTCTCCCGCACTGTGTTCCAAGCGGCTCCTTTTCACCTCTGTCCTCCGAGAAAGCCCCATGTAGGAGGAGGCTGCAGAATCGAAGAGTCCAGCTTGCAATTGCGACTCTGCCCGCCCCGGGCTCTGACACTTCTTTGGTCCAAGAGAGTTCTCTCTCTGAGCGTTCCAGACACCAGCTCCCTTCCAAGGATTCAGTGCCACCTGATGGAGGACCCTGCCCCCCGTGAAACGCCAGCTGGTGCTGCTGTGACGTTGTATTCCCATAGGTGTAATTACTGAAGGATTACAAAGTAGGCACAAAAGGATTGCATTTTGAGTTTGCTTCCCAAGAATGGGATTCTCACGGCACACCTGTGCTCAAAATTCAGCTCGTTGTGTGCCGCAGTAAATGGTGGGAGAAAAGTCACAGTGCATTGCATGTACCCCTGCGATTCTTCAGGTCTGATTTTAAAGAAGCGTGCATGCTGGGAGACACGTGTTGAGCCGTGGAGGATGGTTAGAGAGAAGTCTCCTCCCCCAGGAGGAATCCAGCCAGTACGAGTGCGTGTTTTCTGTGCAAAGGCACTGGGAGTGCGTTTGACCTTTCCCCTCATCTTTATTCTTTGTGCACTGTTTGGATTTTCTAACCATGCGCTTTTCTTGCTTTTTCTCAAAGGCCAACAGGTATTATCTAGACAGCAGGGAGGGGGCCCATTTTCTGTTTTCTTCCTAAACTTTCAAACCTTAGTGTGTTTTGTTTGAAGGCAGACTTTCCCACATTTGATCGTCCTTCAGCGAGAACGTGCACCGTGTGGGCCGAGTGAACCCCCAGCTCCCTGGAGACCGTGCCGGGGGCGTGCTTGCCCTTACCATTGGCTTTCCTGGGAACGGAAGCCTGGAATTCACCTTCATCTGCTCTGAGAGTCCGAAAGTCAGCCCTGGCAGGTGCCCTGTTTTGGCATGCCCTTGGGACAATGTGAGAGAGAGAGAGAGAGAGAGGAAGAGAGAGAGAGAGAGAGTGAGTGTCTTTCCTTGGTAAATGGCCTTAAAAAGGCTGTGTGCTCCTGGCATGCTTGAGTAAGGTTTTTTCCTGCGCAACCCTTGGAAAACACAGGTCTGCTTGTAACACATTGTCTGCAAGTCTGTGGTACTGTGATTAAAAAATCATGGGATCACAAGATGCCCCTTGAACGGGCATCTGGTCTAAAGGCATAGTTAAGAGCCAAGTTTTTGTCAGTGGAGTTTTTGTCAACTTTGAAAATATGGTTGTGTGTCAAGTGATCCTTCTAAGTGCCTGGGTCGGATGTTCTATTTAAGGGAATCCATGTTCAACACCCAGGAGGACCTAATTCTTGTTTCTGAGTGTTGTCATGGCCTGTAGTCGTCAGTCACCTCGGGGGCGTCAGCTCACATCTCGGAAGGAACGCGTGCCACATCAGTGGTTTTTAGCTATGTGATCAGACCCACAGTGAGAGATGCACATTGTGTTTCCAGAGCAAAGCAAGCGTGTAACTAAAATCAGCATTTCCAAAACACTGCCCGCCTGGCACAGGTAGTGCCACCATGTTTTCTTATTCTAATGATTTGAGCAGGTTTTGAGAGCTGCCAAGGGAGGTGCCCAAGTGTGTGAAAAGCCCATTGTCAAGGTCTTTTCCAGCTCTGATTCCAAGTCTGATTTTCAGCGCTGAGCTGAGTACCCAGCACGCTAGTGCACACGGAGTTGGCCTTCGAGGTCAGCCTCCTGTTTTCTTATGAAAATAAGGCTCGGGGCATGACTTGTTTCTTCATGGCTACCCCCTGAGGGCCCCGAAAAATTGTGCGTTCCCAGTGGTAGGATGGCTTGTATTGTTTACACACAAGCATTAAAAATATCTGAGATCCGAATAATACATCAATTCCTAAATTTGTAAAATAGTTATTGAAGAAACAAAAATAATGGCAAACTTTATACCTTCCTGTTTTATTTTGCCCTCTGCTCCCTCCCCTGTGATCATCCATGAATTATTTATGGGTGGTGTTTTATTAGATGAACTTGATTCCAAGTGATAACAGATGATTTCTGAGTGCCCGTCTCGGGCCTGGTGTTCTTTCTATTAACTCACACTTGTAAATAACTCCATTAGCTAAGTTCTAGCAGAGCCTCGGCAGGAATGTGGAATCATTAGCTGCGTTTTGAAAATAACATGGTCTGCTCTAAAAAGCCGTGCCGGATCCAAACTGTTGTGGACCGGTGCCTGGTAACGTCGATGGCCCTTTGGAAATGTTACCATAGCGATAATTCTCCCGGAATCTCAAGTCATTAAAAGTGTGTGGCTAACTCTGGGCCGTGTGGTGTAAAAATAGATGTCATGGGATGTCTGACTCCTTTTCTCGATAATGTAGTTTATACCAACTGGAGGGACGGTCGCGTCCTCTGGACTTATTAGGGTCTGGTTGCTTTGCTGCGTGATGATTTTGGTCTCCTAATTATTAACTCCTGAGAATGAATGGCATTTAAAAACTGGTCCTGGGGCCAATCTTGAGCTTAGCGCTTAAGACACTGGTGAGGGTGCCCTGGCCTCACGCAGGTTCCCTGCCTGGGTTCGACTGCGGCTCCAGCTCCTGCTTCCTGCTAATGTGGACCGGGGGAGGCAGTGCTGATGGCTCAAGTGATCGCATTCTTGCCTTTGCCATGGGAGACCTGCATTGGGAACCTCGCTCCTGGCTATGCCCCTCTCCCTAGCTCCCCCTTCCTGCCACTGTTGCTGGCATTCAGGGGGTAAAACCATTGATCGGAGCTCTGTCTCTCAAAAAACAACAACAACAAAATGACAGTTTCTCTTTCCCCCTCACTTGACTTGTTTCCCTGGAGTCGGGCTGGGGGAAGCGTTCGTCCTCACTGCTGTTTCTGCCTCCTTGCTTTTTCAGCTGAAGCTGCGTCTCGTGCTACTTAGTTCTGGGACTGGATTTAGGAGTCTCAGCCGCCAGCTGTGGTGCTCTCGCTGGATGTTGGCCCAACATCGTGTCCTGTCTCCCTGGATATCCTGGGGCTGTGGCAGAGGACAGTGCACCCTTTCAGATCCACGCTGCTGCTCTCACTTCTGGACCCCAGGGTCCTAATTAAAAGTGTCTGTGTGGGGTAGACACACGCAGGTTGGACCGGCAAATAGCAATGAATCATTTGGTCCGGGCCGTGAAGCAAACTGTTGGAAAAAGTGGTTAGCAGCGACAGTGGCAGCAGGTCTGCTCACATCGGTGGTGTTCAGTTCTGCCTGTTGACTAGAGTTCCCTGCACTGGGGCAAGCCCAGTTTTCATGGCCACATGGGTGGCACGAGACCTGTTGCGTGCCTAACTCAGGCCCAGTCCTCGCCTCCAGGCTCTGGGTCCTGTGCATGTGGCATCTGCACACAGCAAACCCTGGCCCATTGCTGCTTCTGTCGAGTGGGAGCTTAGCTCTTGGGCTCCGAGGGAGGCACAGCCCTGTGTGGGGAGCAAACCAGATAGCAGTGTGGTGCTTGTTGTGTGGGAGTCGTGTGCAGAGTGCCCCTGGAGGTGGGGACAACGGGCGGGCTGTCATGGAGGTGGCAGGGAAGGCACGCCGAGGATCCAGGTGGCAGAGGAGTTGGGCAGTGATTGGGAGACAGGTCAACAGAGGTGAGGGTGTGAGGCCAAGTCCGTGCGGGCAGAGATGCTGGGAGAAACGGGCAGTGCCAGCCCTGTCGCCTGCCTGGGCAGATCAGACCTGAGCAAGCACTCAGCGGGGGGTGCCCCCAGCAGACCTATGTTCCCAGAACTCTGGCTTTCTGACCTGGCCATCACCCGGGGAGGTAAAGAGGACCCAGTGGGTGGGTGGGGGCCGGTGCTCTAGCAGCAGAGAGAGCATGCAAGGTGTGCCACAGATCCTTGGCAGGTGTGTTTGGCAGGACATGGTGAGGATGAAGGTGATGGGGAAGATGGAGGAAACACAGAGCAGCTGTGGGTGACTGAGGCCCCACTGGAGAAGTGGACTGACCACCAGCCCCATTTCCTGGGACAGGGAAGCACAGGGCGGGCGTGTGGTGGGGGAGGAAGGGAGAGAGGGCGCTTGGCAGTGCTGGCGCGCTGAGTGTGAGGTGCTCATGCAGTGAGCAGGTGCACCTGGTCTGGGAGGTTTCTGGGGACCGCGGACACAAGTGGACTCCTCCCTGTGAGCCCTCTGGAGGAAGGCCTTGGGAGCAGAGAGAAGAGAGCCCGCAGGCCTGTTCTTTGGGACAGTTGATTGAGTTGTGGAGGAAGGAGATTCGTGTGTGGCTGAGCATCCGTGGGACCTGCGTGGAGGTGGGAGCGGCACACTCCCAGGGTTGGGTCCTGAGCCACCTCCGTCTCTCCAGGGGAGGAGGCTGTCGTGCAGGGGCCAGAGGCTTCCTGTTAGACTGCAGAGGCAGAGATAAAGGAACCTCAAAGGAAGGTTCTCTGGGCAGGGGGGGGTCTCGGGCACGGACACGCCCCCTTCCAGGGGT
The DNA here is from genome assembly GCF_051225735.1 of Oryctolagus cuniculus. Taxonomy (NCBI): domain Eukaryota; kingdom Metazoa; phylum Chordata; class Mammalia; order Lagomorpha; family Leporidae; genus Oryctolagus; species Oryctolagus cuniculus. The sequence goes on along the minus strand of NC_142878.1, from coordinate 8,643,823 downwards.
TGCCACTGCCCTTGCCTTTCCCCCAGCACCACCGTTTGAGGGCAAAAAACCCCAAATCTTTAAGCTTGTTGACCACAGCAGCAATTGCAGTACCTGATGAAGGTGGAAAGGGGTGGAGCCCCCAGCGAGGCCATCACAAGATCTGGACGATGGCACAGGGCCTGTTGCAGGCTGTCTCTGAAGTCATTGCCACGGGCGCCTCGGACAGCCTGCCCCAGGGTGTCCCTGGGAGCCACAGCCCAAGAGTTTGCCTCTTCTTCCTCTCCCTTCCCCAGAAGTCTGATGTCCTGATAAGAGAGTACATTGGGTCCACCGGCAGGTGGGACCGTCCCAGGGCTGATGTCACACTTGCTGAAAGCCACCTGCTCTCATAGGGTAGTGGCGACATAGCTGTGCTCTCAGCACGAGGTAACATTAGGCTGCCTCCTGGGACTCTCCGGTGCTGGCCGGGTCTGTTGCCATTTGTTGATGTCAGACAGCATGTGTCAGTCACAGAAGCCGTAACCCTGTTCTGGTCTGAAGCTTTCTGTTGTCCGTAACGGTACCCTTTCGTGGGAAGACCCCCTGCCGTCTTGACTGGGCATCACACTCCATACTCCCGTGAAGCGACGTTGCTCAGTAGCATGCACCTGACGTCGATCGTAGGATGTGCTAATTTTTATTCACCCCTTGGAAAATTTTTTAAGTTTGGCCATCAATGCGTTCTTTTTAATTTTAAAGTAGGTCAGCTTCAAACGAGTCTCAGTATTTCTCAACCATGCTTTTTCCCTTCAAATAGAAACATATGGAGAAAAGGTGGTGCATTTCTGTCCTCTGACGGCACCCAGCACCGCCTGGAACGGCTCCCTGAAGGTGACATTAACTGTGCAGTGAAGTCACTGACCCCAGGCTCATGTCGCGTCAGGCTTAGCCAAATGCTCACAGAGCAGCTTGAAACTCAGGCGGAGGTATGAGCTGGGTAAATAAGTGTGTGTTGTGGACTAATTGGTGACTACCGCTCTGAACATTAACTGCCCTCTGCACCTTGCGGATGCCGGGAGCCCGGTTGTGTAACCTGGGACGCTCTTCAGAGGTTGGAGAACCGAATGAGGATGGTGCCTTCCCGCTTTGTGACTGGGACGGAGCCATGAATCCCTGTCTCCTAAGTGCAGTTTTTGGCTGTTTTGTTTTTATATTGTGATTCTGAATTAGGCTATTTCTTTTCTGTACCAAGACAAATTTACAGGTTAAAATTCCTCTGCGGGCTGTATGTAAGAACTGGTCCCGGAAGAAGACCCCATCCATTCTCCTTGTCCCTGCCTCCTGGCAGGATGGGAGAACTGCATGTCTGTGGTTAGGCTGGGGAAGGTGGGATGTGGTGCCCTTGTGCCTAGGCTCCTCACCACCCCAGGTGCAGCCTCACCCCAGCCCTCAAGTCCCAAGCCCAGGTACTGCTGGACTTTGCCGCCCTGTTGAAAATGGGTTATTTGAAGTGTCTTCACTTACCTTCCTAGGGAAGGAAACCCCACTCCCCCGGTTTATGCAAAGAACAGATTTGGGGTCCCCTCCATGGAAGAGTCTTGGAGTGGAGCGGGCTCAGGAAGGCCACGGGGGCTCCCCATGACTTGGCTGCATGTTGACTCCCTTCTTAAGTCCCATCTGGTAGCAAAGGGGCCACTGGTGGCTTCAAGCCTGCATCCCCTCCCACAGCTTTGAGGGCGGTGCCTGGGGCGAGTGCGCTGTTCTAAGCATGGGCAGGTTTCAGGAGGTCTGTCTGTGCACCCCCTGTACTGCGTGTTCCAGAAAAATGATGGTTGGAGGGGCCAGTCCAGGGGTGGGGGAGGACAGAGAGGAGGACCTCTCTAGCATCCTGATCAGAACGAGGGTCACAAAGCACGCAGCGTGGATGGCCACTGCAGGGTTTGCAGAAGTAGATTTTGGTGGGTAAACACCTTGGGCCACTTTGGTCTCTTTCTCCTAGCAGCACTGTGGTTTTTTAGGGTGAGAGATTCCCAGTGGGGCTGTGAGAGTCACTAGCCCCACGTCCCGTGTACAGCCTCTGGACTCTTCCCTCCACGTCTCCCTCTCTCTCCACCCAAGTTCATTTCCCGCCAGTCTCATACCATCTCTGTTGTCAACATGGTATTGAACAGACGCATCAAATTAAAAACTTTTGGGATTGCTCACCAAAATGGTTTCCGGTGCAGCACTCCCCCGAGGGGGGATTACACGTAGTTATGCCTCCATTTCATTGATCTATCTTTTTTATTAAAAAGAAAAGAACCCAACCGAGAGAGGAAGTGCCGCCAGCTGCCTGAAGAGTGGAGATGATGGGAGATGATGTTTTGATTACATTAATCCATATCCTGTTAGTTCACTTTGCTTCTGTGGCTGCTGCTGGTGAGGTTACTAATGTGAACTAATTACATTTGCTCTGAAAAGCCAGAATTTTTAATGCATCTCAGCAAGAAAGGTTAATATTATCAATTTAACAGCATGAATGAAACATTGTGTGTATTGAACTTGAACTGTCCTAAAAGCTTGGATAATAAAAACCCAGTGGCTTCTTTTATAACTCGCTGGATAAACAGTTATTGGTGAGACTTGGGCTTGCTGCTCCTCTTGAGGCTTTTCTTGAGTGGTGGGCAGATGTGTTCGGTGCCGTCCGCCTCCGGGGCATCATGGCCAAGTTCCAAGAGGTGTTACCTCCTGGATGGTGCTCCACGTATTTCCACGTATTTTGCTGATCAGTCGGGGTGTTTACAAAGAAACACATCGCTCACCCCATCACAGTAACAGACTTCCTGTGGGAGAAGCACCTGTCTGTTACCAAGCAGGGCCCGAGATGCATAGAGTCAGTTGTTTCTCTGGAACTGACCCATCCCCTGAACACAGGATTTCTGAGTGTGGTCTTGCGGGAGGGGCACCTGGTCACCAGGGACTTGCGAGGCCCCAAGCTCTGGTCCTCACGTGCAGTGCCCGCATGTGAGGGTGCTTCAAGTTTAATTATCTCCTGCTTGTGTGCACCTTACTCTGGGGACAAGCAGAATGGGAGCAGCTGGCCCCTGCTGGCCCCTGTCCTGGGAGCCACAGTGTGGCCTTCTCCCTGGGGCAGGTGTGGACACATTGGCTGCTGGCATACTGGTGACCAGCTGGTCGCTCGGCGTCTCTCAATGTAGAGATAGGGCACTGAGAGAGGACCTGGCAGCTGTGTGTTGGTTCTGCTGAGAATGGAGCTGGTCTCCTAGGGGAGAGCAGTGGAGCGAGTAGGTGGGAACCAGAGATGCTGTCTGGGTTGGACTCCCAGAAACTCAAGTCTGAGACCTGTCAGACGAATCCTGGATCTTGCTTGGATAAGTGTCTCAACTGGAGTTTTTTAAAAATAAGTGTTCTACTTTAAGAAGAAAGTTCTCTTGTCCCCTTCCTCTTTCCCCATGTGTGTCCTTGTTTGTATCCTAGGATGGAGAGTAGGCTCTAGAAAACAGTTTTCCAACATACTTTCAAAAAGTGTACTTATTTATCTGAAAGGTTGCATGAGAGAGAGAGAGAGAGAGATCTTACATCGGCTGGTTCACTCCCCAAATGCCCGCAGCAGCCAGATCTGGGCCAGGCTGAAGCCTGGAGCTCCATCTGGGTCTCCCAGACTTGTGCCGTCATCTTCTGCCTCAGGGTGCATTCGCAGGAAGCTGGATTGGAATCTGAGGTGGTTCTTGAACCTGGAAACCAGGCAGGCATTCCAAGCAGCGGCTTAACTGGCTGTTGCAGCCATTTGGGGAGTGAACCAGCAGATAGAACCTCTCTTTCTCTATCTATAACACTGACTTTCAAATAAATAAATATTTTTTAAGAGAGAGATAAGCTTATTTAGATAAAAAACATTAGAAATCCATGCCGATGAGGGGTTTTGGAAAGTTCAAGAAAACGAGTATCATGAAAAGCCATGCATGGATTTGGAATATGGAAAACAACTTTCCACACCAAAATAAACTCTTAACTCTGATTCCCTGCAGTCCTTTCATGTATAACGGAGTACAAACCCCAGGGCCTGCTCCTAGCACGCTTGTTTTGTGAGCCTCTTGAGACCCGGGAGAGGGCAGTGGCCTAGATGGGCAGAGGAGAGGGAGAGACCATAGAGGAGGAGTGGGTCTGGGGGAAGGTCTGTAACCTTGTCTTGGATGCTCAGGGAGTCTGCAGTGTGCACTTGGCGTGTCCGTGGCCCTGCCAGGGGAAGGCTGACCTGGCCTTTGCTGTCTGTTATGGGGGTCCTAATGTGGGGCTCCTGCAAAGCCATGCTTGTGAAGGCCTGACCCTCTGGTTTGGACAATGCCCAGGCAGGCTGCTGGGCTGGCTGCATTGTCACAAGTGTTTTTGCCACGGTGCGTGGTCATGCTCCTGTGTCTGGATTATAGTCCTGTGACCGTTGGCCCTTTGCATGTCTAAATTTGCTCAGGGAAGTCTTAGGGTAGAAAAAAATTGTAGCAGCAGCAGGTTACCCTTTGCGGAGTGAGACATGGTTTAATCCACAGTTTGGTGCCTTTTTTTTTTTTTTTTTTTTAACAGGCAGAGTGGACAGTGAGAGAGACAGAGAGAAAGGTCTTCCTTTTGCTGTTGGTTCACCCTCCAATGGCCGCCGAGGCCGGCGCGCTGCGGTCAGCGCACCGCGCTGATCCGATGGCAGGAGCCAGGTGCTTCTCCTGGTCTCCCATGGGGTGCAGGGCCCAAGCACTTGGGCCATCCTCCACTGCACTCCCGGGCCACAGCAGAGAGCTGGCCTGGAAGAGGGGCAACCGGGACAGAATCCGGCGCCCTGACTGGGACTAGAACCCAGTGTGCCGGTGCCGCTAGGTGGAGGATTAGCCTAGTGAGCCGCGGCGCCAGCCAGTTTGGTGCCTTTGTAACAGCAGGGGAGAAGCCAACTGGTGATCTTTCTTCTAAAATGGCCAGTGGGGTTGGGTGTGCTGTGCAGCCACGAAGTCGTCACTTGGGACTCCAGTGTCATTTGTGTCCTTGTGTTGGAGTTACCCGGATTGAGTCCTGGCTACTCCGCTTCTGATCCAGCTTCCTGCTAATGCACACCCCGGGAGGCAGCAGATGATGGGTCAAATACTTGGGTCTCTGCCACCCATGTTGGGGACATGGATGGAGTTCCACTTCCCTGGCTGAGCCTGGTGCAGTCCTAGCTCTGTGTGTGTTTCAGGAGTAAACCAGTGCTTGGAAGATCTCCTCCTTTTTCTCACTGTTGCTCTGCCATTCTGGTAAATAAAATTGTTTAAATCCAATAGCAGTGCCATTTAAAGAAAAGACACTTAAAAAAAGAAAAACCCTAAGTTTATAATAAAGTGACCAATAGGATTTGGTGCTCTGTCCAGATTTGGGCTCTAACACCGTGAATGCAGTGGTCCCCTGGTAGATGGGAGCCTGAAGCCCTGCAACACGGGCCCAGGGCACACCCCACAGGCTCCTGGGGGGCTGCAAGAGCCACCCACGCAATGTTAGTCCTGTCCTGTGGATCCGGCATTTGTGGCCGTTTGAGGCTAATCACTCAGGATGTGGAGGGGGACAGGGCCCTGCTTCATCCGCAGGTGAACTCCTTTATGAAGGTTGTAAAAGACCGAAATAACTGGAAGGACGGCTTTGTTCCTGAACGCTTAATGATGCCCCGTGTTTCATCAGGCAATTTCAGTTCATTTAAGCAGCGTGCCTGCTCTTCCCAACAGCCGCGTCAGGTAAGATTAACCCCAGTTTACTCTGAGGGCAGCAGAACGTCACAGCAGACGCTGCTTCCGAGAACTCTTAGCCTCTTCACTGGCTGTGCTTGAGCCTTGACAATCCTGCAGCTCTGGGCTGTTTCCTCTTCTACAAGAGCCCGTTAGAAAGTTTGTGGGAAAACGGAATTAAGAGATGAATATGCATAATGGGTTAAGCTGTCACCTGCAGCGTTGGCATCCCATATTAGTGCCAGTTTGAGTCCCGGCTGCTCCACTTCCCACCCAGCTCCCTGCCAATACACCTGGGAAAGCAGCAGAGATGGCCCAAGTTCTCGGGCCCCGGTACCCACATGGGAGACCAAGATGAAGCCCCTGGCTTCAGCCTGGCCCAGCCCTGGCTGTTGCAGCCATTTGGGGAGTGAACCAGCAGATGGAAGCTCTCTTCATCCAACTCTTTCAAACAAAGAAACAAACAAATAAATAAAATATTTTAAAAAGAGAGATAAGCTTATTTAGATGCAAAAACATTTGAAATCCATGCAGATGAGGGGTTTTAGAAAGTTCAAGAAAACGAGTGTCATGAAAAAGCTGTGCATGGATTCGAAATATGGAAAACAACTTTCCACACCAAAATAAACTCTTAACTGATTTCCCGCAGTCCTTTAATGTATAATGGAGTACAAACAGAGTGAAATAGGAACAGAACTCAGGGTTTAGATGTTTTCCCTACTTAACAGCTTCAAGGTTTACATTGGTTGAAGAAAATGAGTTGAACTTTGAGAGGAGAGCGCACACGCGCCCTGCAGCTGCGCACCGCGGGCGAGCTCTCCCTGCAGCCCAGGCAGGGTCGACCTTGGTTAATGCTTGCCTCCTAACTCTGCAGGGGAGCCAGGAAGTGGTAGTGGCTGATCTTGGCTGTTCTTAGTTTTGTGCAGCTCTGGCTCCCGCGCTCCCTGGTCCGGTCCCAGGGAGCGTGCGGCCATGCTGGCTGGCTCGGCCCTGGAGAACCCGAGTGTCGCGGTTGCCGCAGCTCAGCAGTGGACCAGGGGGTGTGCCTGGGCAGTGGCGTTCCTACTGGAGACATTCCAGCTCCATCGCTGGCTTCAGAAAGGGAGAGCAGTCAGGCTGAAAGTTCTGGAACAGTAGCCTCGATGTCTTAAAATGCCTTGACATTTCCTACGTTGGCTTTACTTCCCATGTAGTTTTGCTCTAATTTTTTAAAAAATGACTTGAGAGGCAGACACACGTGTGTGCACACACACGCGCACACACAGCACAAGCAAATGCACAAATGCCCTGATCTGCTGATTGGCTTCCTACAGGCCAACAACAGCCAGCTGGACCAGGTGGAAATCAGGAGCCAGGAACTCAATCCAAGCCTCCCACACAGGTGGCAGAGACCGGAATACTTGAGCCATCACCACTGCCTCCTGGCACGTCGGCGTCTTACCTGGGCTGTTCTTCATGAAATCTCTCCCTTAGCTCATGTCCTGGTCATGGTTAATGCAATGATGAATGCGGCCAACGGTTAAGTACAGGCTGAAGAGCATTGAACAGGACAAGGATCTGAAGCTTCTAAGAAAAAACAGGGGGTCAGCCTCGTGGCATAGTGAATAACGCCTCTGTTGTGATGCCAGCATCCCAGATGGGCGCTGGTTCATGTCCTGGGTGCTCCACTTCTGATCCAGCTCCCTGCTAATGGCCTGGGAAAAGCAATGGAAGATGATCCAAGTCTCTGGGCCCCTGCCACACACATGGGAGACCTGTTGAAGCTCCTGGCCTCAGCCTGGCCCAGCTGGGTCATTGAGACCATTTGGAAAATGAACCAGCAAATGGAAGATCTCTCTGTCTCTCTCTGCTTCCTGTGTCTCTGTTTCCAAATAAATATATTAAAGAAAAAAACAATAAAATTTTTTAAAGATTTATTTTATTTATTATTTATTTTTTTGACAGGCAGAGTGGACAGTGAGAGAGAGAGACAGAGAGAAAGGTCTTCCTTTGCCGTTGGTTCACCCTCCAATGGCTGCCGCGGCCAGCGCACTGTGGCTGGCGCACCGCGCTGATCCGATGGCAGGAGCCAGGTGCTTCTCCTCATCTCCCATGAGGTGCAGGGCCCAAGCACTTGGGCCATCCTCCACTGCACTCCCGGGCCACAGCAGAGAGCTGGCCTGGAAGAGGGGCAACCGGGACAGAATCCGGCACCCTGACCGGGACTAGAACCCGGTGTGCAGGCGCCGCAAGGAGGAGGATTAGCTTACTGAGCCTCGGCGCCGGCTGAAAAATTTTTTGAAAAATCCAAACAAACCTTGAGGCACACCCGTCGACACCTAAGTTTCAGAATGGCCACAGCCTGGCAGTAAAATCACGCCAAAAGCAGCCTTGTGGTCAGTTCTGTAGTTAGGTGTGACGTCAGAGCCCACGGCTTTGTGGTCAGTTAGCTGTGACGGCAGAAAGTGATGTGTCAGAGTAGGGCTTCTCTTTGTGAGGGGAACAACACAACCCGGGGAAGTGCTTTCTTGATCATAAATGCACCTGCCTGCCTTGTCTGCAGAGTGAAGATTTGCTTGCTGGGTTTGGAGGCAGGAGAAGGAGGGTGTTACAGTACCTGTGCTGCGTGGCTCGCACGTGGCTTGCCCTTGTGAACACATTCTAGACTCCACACTGTCCCGGCAGAGTGGCGGGTTTAGGAAATCCTTCGTCCCGTTCCTTGGAAGGTACTGCCATTCTCTTTTCCACTTCCTCCGAGGACTCTGGGCTGGCTCCTGAAAGAGATGGAGTGAAATCCAATTATCCAGGGAAACCCGCTTTTCCGGAAGCGTAGTATTCCTGAGAAGTGTCTTGCTGGCCTGCGAGTCTCACTTGAGTGTTTTTGTGGTCTGAAAAATCCTTCCTGAATAGAAATGTCAAACAGTGATATTTAATAATGCCTCATTTTTTTTTTAATTCATGCTCTGTAAATTTCAGCCTGACTTCGTGATTCTGAATCTCATGTTTTAGAATAACTCTCTTGGGTAAGTCATTAGCAGAAACTCCTGCATAGACATGTCCATTCTCTTTCCCATTGAGCTCCCTCTGTCGCACGTCTATTGAAATGGCTTAAATGGAATTTTCCTGAGAGTTTTGGGTAACAAGGCGTCTCTGCCTTGGCGTTTCCTTTTGTATCATTTCCCGAAACCTCCAGGAGCCTGCTAGAGAAAAGACTTTGCTCCAGAGTTACGTCGCTTTCACCAGGTGCCCGGAGAGTCCTGCCTCTCGAGGACAAGGGGCCAGGTGGCTGTGACTGCTCCAGTTAGGGTCTTCCTACCTGTCGGGGAGAGCGGAGGTGGACTGCGTCCCTGCCGACCGGGGCTTGTGCCACACCAAAGCCACACCTGCATTTTTCTGCTTCTCTTGTCTGTCTTCAGACACTGCAGAGTCTCTCCAAGTTGTTGGATTTCTCAGGAAGTGCTGTGCAGAATCGTCAGAGGTAAAATTGAGCCTCCATTGGAGCCTTCTTTGTATAGGTAGGTTTTCAGGCATCTCTCTCTGCTGTTCTTCCTGTGTGTGGATTTCTGTCTGATTGGGATACACCTGTGTCACTTTTTATTTCTAAATTCCCATGCCATTTGTTCATGAACACATGTCACATACGGGAACCCTTCCACACAGTGGTGGAAAACTGATGCAAAACCTGTTTTGGCTGCATCCTGGTACATACCCGTTCTTGGTTGGCCCAGGCCCACAATGTGGACAACAGGAAACAGGTCTGAGCCAGATCAGTTCGTGGATATGTGAGGAATTCAATGCAATTTGGAAATAAACCCAACAGGGCTGGTGCTGCTCTTAGTCACGGAGAAAGCCAGCAGGAGTGGTGCCGTGTTTGTCCTGGCTGAGAGGTGGAAATGTTGACTCACTGTGGGGACGAGTGGGGCTGGGGCCACGGCCACGGCCACCCTCTGCAGGGTCTTGCTGTGGCCGAGAAGCTCTGACACTGTGGATGTGTCTGTAAAAATCTTCTGCAGGCGTTAGAATCATTCAGTAGCGCTAGCTCTAGGCTAACGTGACTTGACCTGAATCTGTTTCAGCTGCAACAGAATAGCTCCTGTGTTAGCTGTTAACCTGTGACTTGCTGAAGTCCAAGGCTGAGATAAAATTTTATTAATTAAAGACCAAAAAAAGTACCGATCATTTCTAAGTAACATGATTTTCATTTCTTACCAAGGTTGGCTCCTCGCATGTAATTGTGCTCATAACAAATCCCTTCAGGAGACCTGTGTGACGCTAGTTGTGATTTCATAGTAAATAGGTTATTTTTAGTTTTTTTTTTTTTCTTTCACTGCCCATTCAGCCGGTGACACAAGCACTTTGTGTTCTAACTTTCGGAAATAAAATACAAAGATGGATTGAATCATAACGGAAGTAAGGTGAAAATGTGTTACTTTAAAAAAATAACTTGCTGTAGATGAGCTTTAGAAATATAAACATGATAAACTGAGTTTCCATGACATGGTGAAAGTCATAGTTAGAGAGAGAGAGAGAGAGAGAGAGAGGGAGATCTTCCATTGGCTGGTTTACTCCCCAGATGGCTGGGTGAGGCCAAACTCAGGAGCTTCATTTGGGTCTCCCACATGGGTGGCAGGGGCCCAACACTTGGACCATCTTCTGCTGCTTGTCCAGGGCTGTTAGCAGGAAGCTGGATTGGAAGTGGAGCAGCCAGGTCAGGAACTGGTGCCCACGTGGGATGCTGTGGCTTCACCTGCTATGCCACAGCACCGGCCCCGGTAACTGGAATTTTCATGTCATTTGGAATAGGGCTGGGTCAGTGATTCATCACACACATACATGTTAAATGCCCGCGGACAAACAGGAAGAGAAATGGAGATGTCCCTCTACTAGGTGTTGGGGGTAGGGGGTCTTTCAGGACCTCACCTGGGAGCTGTTGGGTGGAGTGATGGGGCCACAGGCCCCTGGGGAGGCAGAGAAGACGACTCAGAGGAGTGGACTGTGCGTGTGGGTGACAGGGCCTGGAGTGGAGACCCTGGATTCCAGAACAGAGCCTGGAGCAAGGCTGACAGTCCAGGGACTAGCTCCAGGAAGGATCCAGAGACCTGAGGACTGACTGAAGTGCAGATGGAGGAACTGGTTTGGGAGAGGAGAAGGGACAGATGGCGCCTTAAGGATGACGACCAGGAAACTGTCCCCTCATTGCCACTGAACCCTGGGGAGTTCCCCTGTCCTCCTGAGCTGCTGTGGAGTTGTGGCTAGGAGGTCTGAGTGCAGCAGTCTAGGAACCTTTTAGCTCAGTAAAACGGACGTGAACTTAATGCTGCAGAGAGTGGTTGCATTGTAAGGATTTGTACTTTAGTAAAAGTTGCTAAGGTAAGGAGGAGAGAGCGTGTAAGGAAAGCACCGCTCCGTGTATCCACTTACTCTGTGGCGCTTTCTGCTGAATCACAGGCGTTAATTTCTACTTCGGCATGCACTTGGTATTGGAGAAGATGGCCACGTGTTTGTAATGTAGTGGCACTGGTTACCCTTTGCTGGAGCCCTTGCCCCGTGCCGTTGGCTGCATTAGCTCATGCCTGCGTGACCCCCTTTTGGTCCTCCCTGGTTGGTGTGTCATCCACTGGCTACCTGTGACCCATGGGGAGGCCTGGAGGTGCAGACACCTGGGTGGGAGGAGCTGTCTGCCCGGAGTTCCTTCTCTCGTCTTTCCTTGAGAACAGGACAGGGGAGCTAGCCTGCATGGGGCCCTGGTAGTGCAGGAGCTGTGCGCTTGCCTGATTTCGGTATGATGTCCCGAGGATGGAGGACTGTCCTCTACCCTCAATGCGGGGGTGGGGGGGGGAGTTGAGGAAATGTAGGTGCTGTGAGAGATGGCAAGCTGGAGCTCCTGGCAGCTCTGCAAATTTATCTTTGGAGAGACTTGTTTTTCTCTTCTTTTCCTGTTCTGGGGCCTAAAGCTGCTTTGAAATCTACAAGTTTGTCAACAGTCTATGTCAGGCCTTTGGGGAAGGGGCGCTCACATGCTGCAGTGGGAGAGCTCACCGCAGCAAGTCTCAAAGCTACAGACGCGTGCAGCCTTTGACCCAGAAAGAGTCCTACTTCTAGGAATTCATGTGGGGAAGGCACCTGCACACACATGAATTGCAACATTGTGACAGTTACAGTCAGGGGACAACTCACTGTCCTTCAGCAGATAGATGCACAGAAGGGAATATTTGCAGCTGATCCAAGCCCACGGACTCTGTGTCACTTGGGAATCAGTGTCCCGGATAGCACTTTTTTTTTTTTTTTTTTAAAGATTTACTTACTTGAGAGGCAGAGTTACAGAGAGAAGGAGAGACAGGTCTTCCACCTGCTGGTTCACTCCTCAAATGGCCGCAATGGCTGGAGCTGAGCCAGGAGCTTCCTCCAGGTCTCCCATGAGGTTGCAGGGGCCCAAGGACTTTGGCCATCTTCTGCTCTCCCAGGCCATGAGCAGGGAGCTGGATTGGATGTGGAGCAGCTGGGACTTGAACTGGCGCACATATGGGTGCTGGCACTGCAGGTGGATGCTTAACCTACTAGGCCACAGTGCTAGACCCTTTTTTTTTTTAATTTATTCATTTATTTGGAAGTCAGATTACACCCCCTACACACACACACATGAGAGAGAGAGAGAGAAAATCTTCCATTTGCTGGTTTACTCCCCAGATGGCTGCCTGCAACACTCAAGGCTGGGTTAGGCCAAAGCCAGGGTCTCCCACATGGGTGGCTGGGGCCAAAACTGTTGGGCCATCTTCTGCTGCTTTTCCAAGGCCATTAGCAGGAAGCTGGGTTGAAAGTGGAGCAGCTGGGACTTGAACTGGCACCCAAATGGTATACCAGCTTTATGGACTGTGGCTTAACTCACTATGCCACAGTACTGGCCCTCACGCTACTGTTTTGTAAAGTTAAGGAGGGTACAAGAAGATTGTGTGTTTGCATCATGCTTATGTTTGTGTGGAGTGACAGGAAAACCAAGAGACTGATAAATATGACACATGAAAGGTGGGTGAGGGACACAGCAGGTGGGCACAGGATGATGTGACGTGTCTGTCATTTTTATTTGAAGCCTGTGCTTACAAGTTTGCCTGAAAACTTCAAAAAGAAACAGTAACAAAACTCTGCCAGCTCTCTCCTGCAGGTGCAGAGGGCACTGGAGCGCCCCTGTTTGGGGCTAGGATGGCATTTTGCAGACCTGCAGGAAAACCAAGCAGAAGGTGGTGCTCAGCCTCTTGGTGGTTCTCAGCGTGCCTTTCGTGTTGTCGGGGTGCTTCTCCGAGCCGTCACCTCAGCAGCCCCACGTCTTTCTAAAATCAGCCGTGCTAGGAAGTGGGAGCCTCGGATGTGTCTGTTCTGGGAACAGAAAGGAGTATTTCCAGAGAACAAGTTTGTCTTCTCCTTTTCCTTGTCTTCATCCAAGTGACAGATACACCCCCAGGTTTTAAGAGAACTTGATGCTTGGGTTGGGGTGTTTTGCTCTTAATCTGAGAGTTGAGGCCCCTAGGCACAGGCGGTAAGGAATTCAAAGGGCCAAGTGGGTGTGTCCTGTTAGTTACTTCTTTGAACCTCCTTTGGCACTTGAATGAGGTTGGCTTTCTCACTAATTAGGGTTGATGAAGAAGCTCTTTGAACACTGGTTTGGAGCTGTGGCATTCTTGCCCCAAATCTCTTGGGTTGGACCTGTAGCTCTCAGTGGATGAACTTGTAATTCACCAGGTGTGTGGATCCCTGTGATTTAGATTTTCAACCTATCAATTAGTTAACTCTCTGATGCCAGCTGTTCAAGAGACCATATAAATTCAATGCAATGCAAACTCAAGCTGGCGACTATTGCAGTTTACTCCTCAAAGGATAGTTTTATAATTTCCCATTTGTTTACACCCTTGTTGTACTCAATTTGTTACCAGACAGGGCAAATCATTTCTAATGTTGAGGTATTTTGCATGTTGGGTTTCCTCTGATGACTAAATCTTACGAGAGGTTTGAGAGCATGAGACACGTGTTGGGTGGTCTGGAGGGATGTAGGTGGTGGATTAGAAGTGAATGTGGAAATGTTAAATAAAGCTGACCCGTACGGCAGCCACTGAATAGAACTGGCTGGTGTTTTGTCCCCCGATGGTTGGAGCTTTTTACAGAGTCCCTGGTGTTCTGCTGTTCCTCAAGAACTACAGACCAAATTTGCGTTGGCTGTGTTGGAGCACACACTAATGGGTACCGCTACTCTGTTAGCAAATGACTCTCTCCTCTCAGTGTCTCTAGGTAATGTCACCCAAAGGGATAGCTTCAGTTCTTTATAAGTCATTAATATTTGTGTGTGTGTTGAGATGGTGTGGATTAGTTAGGCCAAAGAGTCCTGAAATACATTTGGAACAGAGAAGAGTTTACTTGTTGAGTATTTCTAAAATGAAAAATGTTTCTTTTTGTTTCTGATTTGCTTTCTGCTCCCAGGAAATGATCCTTACGTAACAAGAATGTGCTTCCATGTTGATACTTGTGCATGCATGGCTTCTGGTATCTGCGGGGACCATCATTAGGTGCCTTCTTTAGCAGTGATACGTAAAGTGGAAATGTGCGTGCAAATTGTCTTTTCCTGTTGCCTTTCATTGTAAGATCAGAACCGCAGGCTCTAAATAAATCCGTTTATGACTCCTGACTTTCACTTGCAGGGCCCCTTCACCGTTTTGAGAATTCAGAGTGTTCGTAGAACTTTTTGCTATGTCAGAATTTAGTCCATTGGCAGTCAGTCTATATGTGGGCATCTTCACCACCATCTTCACCACCATTGAGTTAATTGCTTTTATCCCTGAGTCACTCTTGCCCTACCCCTAGGACTTGGTTTTCTGCAGCTGCAGTGGTATCCAGGAGTTACTGGACTCCTAGGGCAGAAGGAGTTGCGGTTTAGGCCACTCTGGGGCACAGCTGGACACTCCCATACTGCACGGGAGTATCTGGAGGGTCTCTGCTTATGGTTAGGGCAGGGATGCTCCTGTCTCCTTTCAGAGAGACTCCAGATGTGCATTAATTGATTCCTGGGGTGGGCACTTGGTGTAGCTGTTAAGACACTGCTTGAGTTAACTGTATCCCAAATCGGTGTGTCTGGGTTCAAGTCATGGCTCCACTTCCAACTCCAGCTACCTGCTGTTGTACAACCTGGGCCTCTGCCTTTATCCTGGCCCATCAGCCCTGACTTTCGTAGGCATTTGAGGGAGTGAACCAACATGACAGAACATCTCTGTCTGCTTTTCAAACAATATAAATAAATAATTAATTAAATCTGATTTTATTGTTCCATCATTTGGCCATTTTGTTCCCCCGGAAAATACCATTGCTTGCTTTTCCCCTTGTCTTAGGTACAACAATGGGTCGTGCTGGGTTTTTACAGCCTCTCCACACTCTTCCTCACCTGTGCGATGTGTCTGATGCCACCTGTCTGGCTAGCTGGGATGCTGTGGGGCTGCCCCTTTCGGAATGCAGGAGGCTCACTTGGAGAGCCAGTAACCCGACGTTGGTTTCCGTGCTGACGGCAGCAGCGTCACTGCCCGCTGCGCTCCTAGGTTTTCACAGCTGGCTGGAGGCCCTGATGCTGTAGCTCGTGGCTCTTTCTCACTCAGCAAAGGCTTCGTAGACCCCACGCCAGTCCTGGCAAGTGACGGAGTGAGTCCCCTTGATGATATAAATGCCCATTTCAGCGTGCAGGTGTCTGTGCTTCCTTGCCGTAAGCAGCCGAGGGAGGAGGCTGCCCTTTCCGGCGCAGAGGTCAAGTTAAATCTGTATCTTAAATATTTGTGTTTCTGTCTGTTCTTGGTGACACAAAGTGATTGGGGCCACTGTGACATTTAATCAAGTTTAACAACAGGACTCGGAGGAAACATGTCTAGCAGGTGGCCCGAGAGCTAGCTACCTGGTAACACAATCGAGAAATTGCGTCAGGATTAATTGATTAATTTCTTAAGTACCTCTTGTCCATTTTGCCTTTAGTTTTCATTTTTCTAGGTTTCTATTAGCCACCGCAGTCTCACTTGTTATTTAATAATGAAAGGTTACAAATTGTTTGTGTGTTTTTGTAATTAGAATGTGATAGCTATCATCTGCCAGATGAGCTGACATTGCAGTGACATGAAGTCAGTAACGATTATGCCTAACAGGAAAATTAATTATGTAATCCCATCATCCCATATTTTGCCTAAGAGATTAGATTTGGCTCTGACGGGGCTGCCTAGACAGGTGACAGGGTGGTGTATTGCTTCTCATTTTTCTGGTTGGATTAGCTGACCGTAATGTCTGCTGTCACCTGGAAGAATCATTTGATCAAGGTAGATTTAAAGAAAAATTTTTTAGGCTTTTGACTTATTTCCTTAGAGAAGAGGATGAAAGAACTTTCCCTACCTGTTTTCATTTCTCAGTAAGTAAAGTAAAATTACTCAGCTTCTGTCCCAGATGAGGAGGGGTCTGTCTTTTCTCCTTTCTTTCCTTCTGAGGGCCGTGAGGCTATGAGAGTCTCTTTCCACACACCAATACCATTTGGACTTCAGTGGGAGTCCTTGCCTTTCTCCTTTGCCATATCCTCAACCTTGAACCTGAAGAAACCTAGCACCTAGGGCACCTCTATAGCAGGTGCAGGTGTCAGGGACACACCTTGCTGTGCCTCGTCTGGGGGGTCCCTTGTCCTGGGCAGCTCTGACCTGCCCTTTCTGCTCCTGTGTGCCTGAGTCTTTGTGGGCCATAGGCGAGGAGTCTGTCCTCCCTGACCGGGTGAGCTTTGCCTCAGAGGGACCCTGGGATGGGCAAGTCTAGCTTCTCATCTTCGAGGTGCCAAGACTGGCAGGTGTGAGAGAGTTGTCCAAAGGCCGACCTGGGACCACAGCCCGAGCTTTTGTGGTATGGTATTCTGTCTGTCAAACCGTGGCTTTATTTTTTTTTTTTCAAAATTGCCTAAAACTACTCACCATATAGATACCAAAGTTTGTAAGCTAGGGAATCTGAAAATAAACACAAAAGGAGCTCCTGTGTGACTCCACCACTGAGAACACTGTTGTGTATTTCTTCTAGGTTTTTAAAACAGCTTAGCGAAGGTAAGCCTCTATCAGTTAGGTATTTATTTCCTGGCGCTGGAAAACCTTCCATGCCATGCACTTCTTGTGAACCCTGTTTCAGTGGTTACATAGAGCATCACAGGGGAAGGCACCAGCGGCTCCGTCACCGGTGCCCAGGGCTGGGCGTGGAAGAAGGCGCAGTGAGCATCCCCGCACTGTAGTCCCTGTCCTTTGTTTGATGGGGTTTCTTTAGGCTGCGTCCTCTGAAATCGCATTTCCGTGGAAAAGGACAACTGACTGGAAGGCTGTCGACCCCTATGGTTGTACGGCTGCCCGAAGGGCTTTTCCCAGTCCATTACGCTGCGTGTGAGATGCTCATGTTGGTCCCGTGAGAAATTCCCCACGAACAAGAAAAACAGCCAGAGACAGAGCACCATCGTCCTGTGGGTGTACGCTGTGGTTTGTGTGGGCTTCTCCCCTCTTTCCCTGTATAAACAACTTATATGTAAACGCTTTCCTGTTGGTGTTAGACGTTTGTTTTGTCAGTCCATGTCGGTGTTTATTTGCATGGGGATTAGAACAGAGGGCTGTGTCTTCCTAGGGGTCTTTGCTGTGGAACCATGTCCTGTCTTGGTTTCAGCGGGGGAGGTGGGGTGTGTGTGTGCTGCGGACTTGGCCCAAGCCCGTTGTGACAACTGCTCCTACACCTGACCTCAGCACAGGCACTCTCCACCTCGCTACAGTGGGACAGGCTTCTGGGGACTGTTGACAGTGGGGACTGTGTCTGAACCCCCGGCAGAACACAGAACCGTGAAAACTCAGGGCTCACAAGCTGCCTAGCTCCTGGCTCCTGCTGTCCTGGAGATGTTTGGATGGAAATCCGTCCTTAAGGAGCAGTGTGTTTCCTGCAAACTAGTAGCTTTATCCTCTAGATAGACCTTCATGGGACTAAAATAGCTCCAATCTGTAACGTATATAATGTTGCATTTCTTTTCTGTTATTAGAAGTGATACGTTATTCAGTTTTAGTTTAAATGTATTAATTCAGGCAATAATAAAAGTTCATAATTGATCAAAAAGATAGGATTAAGTGTCAAAGAATTAGGTAAATGTTGATATAAATCTGTGCTCTTAAAGGAAATGTGGGATTTTCCTTAGAGTATATTTATAAAATTAATTGGATTTTACACAAAAGAAACTTGTAATTCATTTAATTCAGTTTTAAACTTTTCAGCAGGGAGGAGATTGTGTAGAATTCCCTGTTAACCAAACGATGGTGAATTAATGTGTCTTACAGATGGTTTTATTTCCTTTTTCTGATATTATTTGGATCATGAAACAAGTATGTTGGAAAATGTGAGATACAAAGATGGGAGTTGGTAGGTTCTCTTGGGTGGCAGAGAGAAAGGAGACTTTCCGTTGGAGCTTGGCTGCTTCTCCTTTTCATGCCCGGCTCTCTTGGTTGTAAGACGTTCACTTGGGAGACGCTCCTCTGGACGGTGTCCTGCCACGCTCCACGCAGCCTCGGGCCTCGGGGAAGCCGCCTTCTCCTTGTCGGGGAATCCAAGTGCACTTACCTCCCTGCCTTCTCTGCTGGTACTTTTGCCTTCTCCATATTTTGTTCTTAATTAGTAGTACGTTCCGGAACGAGATCTGTATCGGGATTGAGAGGCTGCCGGGTCTCAAAATGTCCCCCTTTCTCTTCTGGTTTTAATTACCGACCCCTGATTAATCCAGGAAGCTTGGAAACAGGAGTGGTGACTCTCCCTGTGCCTTCTTTCTGGGGGTCGACCTGAGGCTGTGGAAGGCTCTGTTGGTGCTGCCTTTGTCCCTGTCTCGTTGTCCAAGAGTCTGAAGCGATCTCCAGGAAATCTTGGCTCGGGCAGGCGGGCCATCTGCCTCTGAGCGCCTGAGAGACCGTGGCTGCCTTCACACATGGGAGGCTGGAGGCTGGTGTTGTGGTTGCGAAGCGCAAAGGACACCCGGCGTCTTCATCTCCCCTGGCGCTCCCTCTCACCGCAGCATCCGAGGTAAATCCCTGCGGACTTCGGTGCCACCCTGGGACCCACGGAGAGAAGCGGAGTTCTTTCTGTTTTCACTTTCGAGAGGAATGAGTGTCTCGTAGAAGGACGCTGGGCGTGGCAGGCTGTGCAGCCTGGGCATGACCGTGACTCTGCCCTAGCAGACTGGGAGGCTGGCGTCTGTTATGGGCATTTTACTGAGGAGGAAGCAGCGGCTCCAGGAGCCCGAAGAACCTGCTGCTGAGCGGAGTCAGGCTGCAGACCCAGGCTGCGCCGAGCCGCCGTGCTCCGCTCTCGGACATCCCCAGGAAGAGGACACGGAGCCTTCATTTTCTACATTTTGAGTGCCCAGAAGGTTACTTTGTGTCATTAAAACGGACATTGTTTTGAGACTCTTTAAAATTTTTTTTTTAACAAAATAAAACCAATTTAAAGATGAATCAAGTAGGGGTGCAGCCACTGTCTACAGTGCCGGCATCCCATTTGGGTGCCAGTTTGAGTCCTGGCTGCTCAGCTTGCAATCCAGCTCCCTGCTGATGTGCCTGGGAAAGCAGTAGAGGATGTCCCAGTCCTTGGACCCCTGTTACCCACATGGGAGACCCAGATGAAGCTCCTGGCTCCTGGCTTTTGCCTTGGCCAGCCTTGGCCAGCCTTGGCTGTTGTGGCCATTTGGGGAGTGAACCAGCGGATGGAAGACCTCCCTCCCTCCCTCTCTCTCTCTCTCTCTCTCTCTCTCTCTAGTTCTGACTTTAAAATGAATAAATAAATCTTTAAAAAATGAATTGAGTGAAAGATATAGAGGTGAACAATTTAATTTCCACACACACATGTATACAACCAGTATAGTTTAAGATATTTGAGAAAATGAGATATTGTAACTAATGTAAAGAGTAATTTCTATACACAACTCTGTAGAATTTTTATTTTGTTTTATGTATGGGTATCACTTTAGGCCAATGACAGATACTGAGACAAGTTAAAATCCAAGCAGGTCACAATATGAATGATCCGTAATCCAGTCATCTCGTGTTGATGGACAGTCATGTCGTGTCTTGCCTTTTTCTTCTCCTTGGTAAATTCACTTGTCTTCCATCCTGGTTGGCTATTTCTGTAGAAAAAAAGCATTCCTGTCTTGTTCTTGATTTAAATAAAGAGCGCTCAGTATTTGAATGGTGAGTGTATTAAGCTTGGTAAATATAATTTATCACGTTGAAGCGGTGTTTGTCCATTCATGTTTTAAGTTCTATTGGAAAAGGCTGATGAGTTTCACTAAATGTCTTTTTGGCATGATGTAATTGTCAGTTTTTGCTTTTATTCTGTGGTGTAATAAATCACACTGATTAGATTTCTGAAAATTGAATCATCTTTGTGTTCCTGGAACAAACGCTGATTTGCTGCGGTGCGCAAGTCTTGTAGATGTCGCCAGATCTGATTTGCTGGTGTTTAATGTTCAGTAACTGCCATCCTGAGTTTCCCCCTTACTTGTACTCCATCAGGTGTGGATATTAGGATTCCCCTGTTAAAATGATCTCAGAAGAATTTCATTCTATTCTAGAGTGGGAAGCACATAGTATAGGCAATAGCTGATTTTTAGCATTAAAGTTGAATCAGTTGGAAGACTTATCACCCTCCCCCTACCCCAAAGCTAAGGAAACTTCTTCCAACATATATCACAGTTGTTCTGTTCATTTCTTTGATTTGCTCTGAATTTTGTTTTTTTCCACTTGTTGGGAAATCATTTAGTTCATCTAAAAATCTGAGTTTACTACACGGAGTTCAATATGATATTGTAATTTCTTTGGTATCCGTGGTGATAACCCCCTCCTCTTTTACTAAAACAGATTTTTGCTTTTGTTCTTCCCCGATCGAGCTTTCCTATCGGTATTTCATCTTCGTTAATTCCTGTTTCTATTCCCTTTGGCTAAGTTTGTTAAGCAGCCTCTCCACACAGGTTCTCCCGCCTTGTCCACTGGGGCCCCCTCTGTTCCGCTGGTTCTCCTGCAGTGAGTGCCCCCGAGCTCACTCTCCTCCAGGCATCGTGGTTTCTCTGCTGCTCCACACTGTGCTCCACGATCACACAGGTCGTGGTTGGGGTCACTTAGGCAGTGGTGACCGGCAGGTGACGCACAGCAGCTCAAGAAACAGTCGCCCGCTCCCCCCCTCCCCCACAGGCTTGGGAGCAGTTTTATCTTCCACTGAAGCTCTTTGCTAGGCTTTCAGCTAGACCAGGAGAGGGACCAGGATCCCAAGCCACCGTCCCTCGGGGTGTTGTCGCAGGTTCATTGACCATGGGGGACCATACTCTCTGTCTGCTTGGAGATTTGAAGGATGCCAAGGACCTCAGAAGGCCCTAACCCCTTGCACTACCTGTGGTCTCTTAGGTTTGCTGGCCTGGTTACTCCACAGAGGGGACCGGGAAGGGACCAGGATCAAGTGTGTTTCCTCTGGCTGCCGTCTTTCCCATGGAGACTCTGCGAGATAAACCTTTGTGTGGGGCAGAGGTTGGCAGAGGACGCGCACGCCTGCCCTTGGAAGCATCCCTCAGAGTGGTGGTGCAGTGGTTGGCAGCACCGCCCCTCATGTAGCTGCAGGGGATCAGGGCACTTTTATAAAGTAGGCACAAGGCGCTGGTGGTGTTGGGTAGTGGGTTAAGGGGCCACCTGCAATGCCAGCATTCCATACTGGCCAGTTCAAGTCCTGGCTGCTCCACTTCCAGTCCAGCTCCCTGCTAATGCACCTGGGAGAGCAGTGGAAGAAGGCTTGAGTCTTTAGAACTGTGCCACCCATGTAGGAGACCCAGATGGAATTCCAGACTCCTGGTTTTGACCTGGCCCAGCCATGGCTGTTGTGGCCATTTGGGGAGTGAACCAGTGGTTGGACGATGTCTCTCTCTCTCTCTCTCTCCTCCCCTCACTTTCCCTCTCCCTCCTTCCCCCTTTCACCCTCTGTAACACTGCCTTTCAAATAAATCAATAAACACTTAAGAAGAAATTAAAGGAAGCACAAAACATGTGGTTTCTGATGGACAGAGTTGTTCTTACCCTTAGCCCCAGCACCGCCAGTGTCACCCGGTGTAGAGCGTAGTTCATTCTATCAATGGTATAATCTTTCCATGGGCCATGCACCTGTAGGCGTGTACACACACAGGGGATGGTGGCTGTCATCACTTCACAGATGGAGAGCATGGGACACACGTGTAACCAGCACGGCCCAGGTCGAGGGTGGTGCATCAGCATCTTAAGTGCAGGTGTCTGTGGCTCGTGTTCACCCCCGTTCTGTGAGTGGTGCCCGAGTGCAGCAGGGTTGAGCCCTGGGTGCTTACTCTCAGTGTTACTGACGGGCTGGTCTTGGGGATTACTTAGTGTGTCCCCCAGTTGTCAGACTCCCAGGCTGCCCGAGCACCTCTGAGATGTGGTCACGCGTGGAAATGCCTACCCCTGCCTCGCAGGAGCAGAGTTCCTGTGGGGGACCCCTAGGACAGACCCACCGCAGAAATAGCTCCACATCCTTGCACCCGAGAGGACCTAGAAGTGGTTGCTGGGCGTGTCTGTCCGGTTTCTTAACCACTTCTGCATTGAAGAAACGATTTAGGTTTTCTCGTGTAGTAGGGATCTGGGGCCGAGTGTCAGCTACAGTTGAGCATCTTCAAGGCGTTTATGTTTCGCTGGGCTGTCTGTGAAGTGCCTGCACCCTGCTGAGGAAGGAGGGGTGTGCACTGGCCCGTGTGTCTCGGAGAGCTGCGTCGTCTGGCAGTTCTTACTTCTCGCCATGCAGCTGCCTGTCCCGCTCGACTTTGAAGCCGACTTCGCATCCGAGATGACCTGTGCTTGCAGGCAGGGCTGCCGCCTTTGCTGCTGCGTTGAGCACCACCGTTTCTCTGTAAATGAAGCATTAAGGTCCGTTTACACGGTGATAAATAAAGTAATTACTGTAGCCGTGGCATTCTGCCTAAGTCATCGTGAACACTGAATGCAGAATCTTTTTAATAGTCCCATAATGGTCTCTTGAAGTGTTACAGATTTTTATAACGATAGCTGTAATACAAGTGCCATTATTCACTGGGAGACTTGAGCATTTCAGCCATTTACACGGGTACTTGTGGGTCTCCAGCCGAGCTAAGTGCACAGTGTCGCGGCATCATGGCCTGTGCATGTGCGGGCTTGGGCGCTGGGGGTCGGCCAGGGACTGTCTGGAACAGGAGACGGAGGCCGGGCAGGCACCACTGGTGATCACTGGAGTGTGTCTAGGCTGGCCATCCTTTTCCGTTAGGGGTTTTTAGGATGTGTTCCTTTCTGGCAAAATGGAGATGCTGTTTTGGGAGCTCCGGGTTGCTGCCCAGTTTGGAGCGTGTTACTAAGAGGCACGATTCTTTTGTCTTCTGGTTATCTGTCCCTTGTGCAGACCCAACAAGGAGCATGGCGGTGATAAAGAAGAAAGGAACTGGTGCTCAAGTCTTCTTGCCTGGTGTCATCTGCTTTTCGATAGCAGGTGAACCAAGGCGTTTTGAAGTGACAGTTACTCTGAACAGCCTCTTGCCAAGTGTAAAATAAACCACAGAGGAGTTAGTGCCAAGCTGGTTGGGTCATCAGCTTCTCGGTGGAGTCCAGGCCTGTGCATCAGTGCTCTTGCAAGCTCTGAGCCTCAGGCAGCCCTGGCTCAGAGTTCCAGAGTGTTCTCCCTTGGGATGGTCTGCCCAGGCACAAGGGGACACTTGAGGGCATGCACACCTGTTACTAGCTGACCTTCAGGGCTTGGGGTCTCACGGAGACATGCCATTTTCACCACGACCAGTGCTGTTTGTCGTTGCATAGCTCTTGAGATCCTACTGGGTCCTGTGTGTGTTCAGAGGCACAGGGAGGGGAAAAACACTGCAGAGCCACACTGGGTAGCAAGAAAGCACCGGACTCCACAGGACGCCGAGCGCGGAAGGGGCAGCCTTCAAGGCAGCTCGGCGAGTGACTCCGCGCAGCAGCGCACAGGCAAGGACAGAGCCCAGGGTGGACCCTCACAATTTGCCTTCGAAATTTGTCTGAGTCTGGCTGCAGGTGGAGTCAGCGCGAGCCCCAGGTGCAAACACTGGGTCCTACCCTCCTTCTCGCAAGCTCAGAACAGCCACGTGAAAGCGTGCACCTGGGCAGGGGATTGCTCTTTCCTGGCGAGGCTGGAGGCAGCCCCTCCCGTCACAGTCCAGTTGGGTAGCCCACGGTCTTACCTGTGAGCTGGAGCTGTTCTCCTAAATCCTCCGTGGTAGAATATGGGTTGACGCACTCACTGAACAAGCTGCCTTTATTGGCCTCCTGTCACATGCCAGACAGCACGCTGAACGTGGAGCTTGACACTGATGGACGGGGACTCTTCCTACCTACAGGGAGCCTGGGGTCTGTTGAGAGAAACAGGCACATCTTGTCTGAACAGTGCGCTAACCCGCTACTGCTCTTTACCTCTGTCTGCCTGTGTTACCTTCCCAGTTCTTAGTCGCTAGTTTGCAGCATGAAGGATGTGCATGTCCATCCAGATGGCTGGCTGCATGCACAGCTTTTCCTGCAGATCCTGGTGTGCATTTTCCCACGTCCTGTGACGCTTGGACGACAGCGGTAATCCCTGCACACGTGGAGTCCCCCTGATATTTCATGAGGAAACTTTGGAGAGTAGTCAAGACATTACTAAAAACTGTCCCCTCTTAAACGGATGCCTTTTAAAATCATCTTTATTTTTGAACTTTGTGATTCTGTCACTTATTCCAAAGAAGTTCCCAATGGGGAAAAAAAAAAGTCTTTCAAAAATATATGCCTTCCAGAGGTTACTTTTTTTTTATTGTCAACTAAATGTAAAAGGCAAAGAAAACTTGGAGAGAGAATTAGAAGCAGTGCAGGGTGTGTGGCTGTAACCATGACAGCCCTGCCTGTGCTGTCTGGATGTCATCTTGGAGGTGCCTCTGGCACAGTCTGGCAGGGAGGGGGGTGTTTTCCTGTCCAACTTTGTTTTTCTTTGTGATACGTATGGGTCCTTGTGCTTCCACTGTGTGCATTTTTGGTGTTGGACTTCGTGGTGAGAGTTGGGGGTCATAAAGGATGCTGAGGACCTCAGTTGTTTGCTTGTTTGTAAGTTGTTCAGCCCGTGCAGCTGGCATTCCCATTTGCTGGTTTTTGAGTGCAGATAATTGCGTCTGTTGGCCAGGGGTGGAACAGGTGCCTCTCCTGCCCTCCACCCACCTCCCCTTGTTTCTGAAGCACCGTAAGCCACGTGACCAGGAAGCACCGTTGGAACGCCGGGCAGGTGATGAGGTCCCTTTAGGAGCCTCTCTCTGCCTCTGGTTCATCCAGGTTGTAATCTGAACTTCGGGCAGAATCCCTTGTCCCAGATGCGGTGAGTAGCTTCTAATAACTACTTCTGTGGGAGACCTTCTCTAACTAACAAAATGGGGACATCAGAAGTTCTTGGAGAAATGGGAAGAAAAGTAAATTTATTATGGTACGAAAATTTTTTAAGAAAAACCCACGCATAGATTTTTCATAATGTGTATTTTCCACGAGTGCTCAGAGACCCCTGTGAGACCTGCTTGCTTCCCCGTTGTTTCCAGGTTGGCTGGCCATACAGGTGCCCAGCACTTCCCACAGGGATCTGCAGCTGCCGCCTGGTAGCCTGTATGTGGCTTAGAGCTTACAGAGCGTTCTTTGTGGTCCTGGGGACTGAGGAGCTGCCCGAGTCGTGTGTGTGTGTGCCAGGTAGGAGTAAGTGTTTGAGCTTTTCCATTTCTTCTGGAGAAAGCAAATGGGAACACTCGGTGTTGCATCTGATTTGCTCTGGCGGGGGCTCCATCAGCAATAAATAGATGCTCCCGCAGCATATTTCACACCCCTCTCCTCAGCCCCCGCTTCTCCCCTGCAGGATGCGCTCTGCCTTCCTCAGAGCCTTCAATTCAACGAGGCTTCTGTGTCTCGACTAAGTTAGAACTTCTCTCCTTATTAACCAGAAAAATCACCCAATGTGCTGAGATGCTGAATGGGGTGGAGAAATATTCAACAAGCTTCAGAATCCTTTAGTCATTGCTGGCTGTTTGTTTTTTCTTACACTTGTTTTATCACAAGACAAGCAAAAAGGGAACTTTGCGAAGTGGAGGTAAGTGACTCATGCTAACAGCAGCTGCCTTCATGAGTGCTGGCGCCATGTTTGCAGCAAAGGGAGTACAGGTGGGAGAAAGCTGGGGACAGCTACCCAATGTGGAGAACTAGATTTCATCCGCAAGTGGAGGTCTTTGGTACAGGGAACAGGGATATCTTATGAATATTTTGTCCTGTGAGTGGTTTAGCAAGGAGAACTTTGATCCCTTGGGGAAAGAAAGTAAATATACTTGCAGTGTCATTTTCAATATTGTTTAATCTTAATATGTCCACCTGGTTTGAGTAGTTGACTGGGGGACTGGTCCCTGTGGGGTCTGCAGGCGCCCATCTTGATACTGTTGTGGTCCCTTAGTCTACTTTTCAAAAGTTCGCAATGTTAACCTCTGCCAGCATTGATGCAGCTGTTGTGGGTGGAGGGTAGTGAATGTGCTGATTCATTCTTGGAAGCATTGTAAGGAAGCAGTACCACCTTAAACTGCCTTGTCATGATCGACTTGGACCTGTGTTCAGGTTACTGTGGACATCTCACTAGGAAGTACTGAAGCAAGGGCAGGTGCATAATTCCATTGTAGACATGCTGCAGCTCACCTAGCCTGTCATGGTATTCCAGGGCTGCACGGTGTCAGGGTGGGTCCCCCTGGCATGCCCTGGACACCTCCCTGTCCCCACGTTGTGACCCATCATCCTGGCAATGTCTTTGGGGCTCCTAGAAACCCAGATAGTTTTTCCATGGTTCAGTGGGATCCGTTTCCCATTTATGTTTGTTTCATTTGTATTCTCTGGATTCTAAGTTGTAAAAGTTACCTTTCACATGCATCTGTTAGATTCTTTGTGTCACTTCTTAATAAGTGTGCCAGGGGATGGATGACCTCAGGGTGACTTTCTCTCCGTGGCTGGGTGGGATTGCTTTTCTGAGCAGCCAGGTTGTAACTGTGTGAGGGTTCCATTTGCGGGCAGGGCTTGGCGACACCAGGGAGTCTTGGTAGCTGAGCCACAACTACAAGTACTGGGTGGGCCTGGTTTGTTTTGTTTTCTCTGACTTCATCCAACTTTTAAAACCTGAGACTAAAAGTGAAGTTCATTTTTCCCCCCTTTTAAAAAAGCTTTTTATAAATAAAAATATAGTGAAAGAGTTTTGCTAGCTTTCTGAACCAGTAAAATATTTTTTATTGTAGATATTCAGCAGTTGGCAGGTGCAGGATTATGTGGGCAGGTTATTTTTTTACCTTGGTATGTTTTTAGAAATGATAGAATTTAACGTATTAAAATATCCCATTGTTAGTTCCAATGGGGTGTTCAAAGGATAGAGAGTGTGAACAAATTTCCCCAGAGCCCGTTTTGCTTCCCCGGCAGTGGGCATGGTGGTGGGGGGAGAGGAGAACACTGCATCTCATCTCCCAAGTCGGATCCTTGGCATTGTTGGAATATTTGCTTCTTTGTGTGTGGGGTGATGAGAATGTTGCTAAATAATAGAAATTCCCAGAGTTCCTCAAGCTGGGGAGCTCCGATGAGCCCTGTGCGCCTTCCAGCTGCGAGGGGAAGCGGAGGTGGAGTTCAGGCTTCGAGGAAGACGAGGCCGTCCTTGGACTGTTCCTCTGCTGGATGCCAGGTGGAGAGTCATCCTTGAGGACTTGGGCTAGCCCACGTGTCCAGCAAGCTGGCCTGGGCTCTCCTGCTTCCTTCCACTGCCCTGAGACTTTTTGCTTGACTTGGACTCCCGTTGATACATAGTCCCTCCAAGGAAAATGGTCATTGGAGGCCCTTCCTACACTGTGGTGTTGTGTAAGAGGAATCCAATTTTAAAGTAAAAGTGTACAGGCCTGGCCCCTCAGAGCTTACATATTAATACCTTTAGACAGTGTGACATGTGAACCTGTTTAATATTTGCTGAAAAAAAAGTTTGACCTTGCCTGTTATTTTAACCCTTTGGGTGCAGGATCTCCCTGTCTTGAGAAGCAGCCACAGTTTTAAGTATGTGAGTCTGTGCTTCTCCATGTTTTGTGAAAAAGAATTCTCGAACAGGAAAACGCTTTCTGTTTCTGTGTTGGCAAGCTGTGGAGGAAGGTAGTTTTCTGTGTCTTTGGTTTGCATTTGGGGCTGATTTCTTCATGGAGGGCGCACACCAGGCCCTTCAAAGTGTTGCCACACTCACTTGCGTTTGTTCTAATGAGTAGAAGGTGTTAAAAAATGAATGGAAAAGCTGTTGCCTGCAGTGCTGGCATCCCATATGGGTGCTGGTTCAAGTCCCGCTGCTCCACTTCCGATCCAGCTCTCTGCTGTGGCCTGGGAACGCAGTAGAAGATGGCCCAAGTCCTTGGGCCCCTGCACCCACGTGGGAGACCCGGAGGAAGCTCCTGGCTCCTGGCTCCAGATCAGCACAGCTCCGGCTGTTGCGGCCATTTGGGGAGTGAACCCGCAGATGGAAGACCTCTCTCTCTTTCTCTCCGCCTCTGTCACTCTGCCTTTCAAATAAATAAATAAATCTTTTTAAAAAATGAATGGAAATCAACTCGTTTCTCACCTTGTCTGCTGACTTCCTTTTGTCCTTTCTCTGTGGGCTCTTAGGAAGCTGCACGCATGGCTAAGCCCTCGGTCCTGCAAAGTGCACATGACTGTGTCATGATTTCTTTCTTTAAGAATTGGTAAGGAGTACATGTCGTGAAAAAAAAAAAACTGCACAGATTGCAATTTTTTTGCACCCAAATCAACTTATCTTTTAATTTCCTTTTCAAGAATATTTTTGAAGTACCCTCATACTGAAACCGATCAGGTGCCTCAGATTCACAGCAGGGCGCACCACTAGTAATTAAAACCAAAGCCCAAATGGAATCAGAAATCAGTGTGTTTTTAGTTTTGAGCAAATAAGTTCCCTTTCTGATCAGCTTCTGCCAATTACTTTCATTCCTTTTGGGCTGATCTCTGGTCAGTCTGTGCTGTGAGAGGGACAGTGGGCTGTGACGGGGGACAGGAAGTGACAGAAAGGGGAGGATCCTAAGGAGTCACTGTGGTCTCACAGGCCCTTCCTCGTGTCTTCAGATCCAGTTAACTTCTCTCCCCACTCTTATGCACTTACAGGTGCTGCCTGTTAAGTCTGGCTGCCTGCAGAGCCCAGCTTGGTTCCCTGTGGTTCAGGTTCTAGAATTGGACTCCGCTGGTCTGGGGACACACAAGGCAGAGCTTGAAAACTGAGAACATCGTGTGTGTTTGAGGCTGGTGACACGAGACCTGCGGTGTCTCTGTTGTCACTCGTGGGAAAGGCAAACTTGACTCCAGGATCTAGATTTCAGAGCTGGGGGTTTGTTCTGGAGGAAGGAAGGTGGCGTGCCATTCAGTCTTCAACAGGGAGTTCTGACGTGTGTCACAGCATGGCTGGGCCTGGAGGCCATTCACACAGCGAAGCAAACCGGGCGCAGAGGGACAGGTCCTGGGAGAGCCCGCTGTTTGGTGGCCCCTGGAGCAGGCAGATTCTGGATCCAGCAGGTCTTGTGTTCCTGGCAAGTTCTCAGTGGGCACTGCTGTTGGTTGGGACCCCACTTTGAGAACCACTGACCTGTTGACACCGGGGAGTCGTGTCATGGGAGGAAGAGGGCTGATAGTTGAGAGTTTTTGCTGAGGTGGGTGTTGGACACGGTGGGTTCGTCTGCTGCTTGGGATCCCCACATCCGTATCGTAGTACCTGCAGTTGAGTCCCACCTCTGCTTTTCAGTCCAGCTTCCTGCGCATGTGCACGCTGGGAGGCGGCAGGTGATGGATGTCTCCAGGGCTTGGATCCCTACTGCCCACGTGGGAGACCTGGACGGAGTTCTGGGCTCCCAGCTTCAGCTTTGTCCTGTCCCAGTGATGTGAGCTTTTGGGGGAGTGAACCAGCAGATGGAACCTTTCTCTCTTTCTCTTCCCCTGCCTTTCAAATAGATAAACACATCTAAGGGGAAAAAAAAGTCCTCTCTGTGTTCTAGTGGCCTCCTTTTGAGCTTTACCCGTGCAACTGCCTGCCCTTTGTGAGGGTGGGCAACAGGGGTTTTATTTTTAAAAAGAACCTACTGATCAGTAGTAGTGCTGTATGCGCTGAGTATGCCTTGTGTGCAAGAGGCACCATGCCCCTCCTGGCTACATCCGGGCTCAGCAGCTTAGGGCTGTGTTCAGCTCCACTCACCTGAAGCGCATCAGTGTGCGGAGACCTGGCCAGTCTGTCTCCAGCCTGTTTTCAAAGCCGTTGTTTAGTCTGCTCCTCGGAAGCTGTGCCGCAGATAAGAAGCGTCTGAAACACCCGTGACCTTGGATGGCCTGCCCGGAGGGGTGGCAGGACTCCTGCTCCTGCCATCTCAGGTATGCCTAAGGCTCGCCTGTTTTCAGTGCCGGACGCAAGTGCTTTGGAAAATTCCTCACGAAGCTTCGGGGATTTGCAAGTTCTTGCTGTTTTGGTGACCTTGTGCAGTGTCTGGTTTCACAGGAGCCTTTGTCTCTCAGCACTTGTCCCTGTCCTCGGCCTTGCCTGGAGAGAGCTGCAGTCGGCTTCCTGGGTGTGTGCCATACTGTGCCTGCCCACGTGTGCCTCCAAGGCGGCAGGGAGCTGCAGGGCCCTTAGGACAGTGTTGGGGGAGGGCTGTTCTGAGCTCACGCATCACTGCCTTCCCTTGGATTTGCACTTGACCCAAATGGAGGCATTCCTTGCAACTGCTCAGCGTGGTTTGTTTTCAATGGGCCATCCCAGAATGCTTGTGATATGGTTAATGTGCTTCTCAGGGGTAACGTTTAGGGGCTGTCAGCTAGGATCTTTGCAAGAGAGAGTAAACTGGCCTTGAATTCAGGTTCAGGTTTGGGAGTCTGGGGGAGGCGGGGCGGGGTTCAGGGAAGTCCTATGAAGTGCAGTGCTGGCTAAGGACACCACACTGAGCCCTCGTCGGAAGCCCCTTGTGTCTTAGGCTGTGCTTCTCGGAGATGAGCACAGCATAGCAGGTGTCTAAGTCCTGGTGGACCCAAGTCTAGCAATAGGGGCCTCTAACCGTGTGGGCTCGAGATGGTGAGGCAGGTGTGTCCCGACTGCTGATGGGGAGTCTCCCTGGGCCTAGAGGAAAGAGCAGCACAGGTGCAAGAGAGGCAGCGAGTGTAGACGCTCACCCGGGCACAGAGAGGAGTGGCTTGGAGTAGCCAACGCCCCCTGTGAGGGCCCTGGACGAAGACAGTTACAGTGAGATCCAGGTGGGATGGACCTGGAGAAGGAAAGTCAGGAGAAAGAAAGCTGCGCGTTGCATGGAAATGCTGTCAGGTGCTGCTCTGGTTTGGGTGTGTGGCGGGGGAGGAGCACTGTCACCTACTGTACACCTATTAACCTCATTCCTCATGACCCCTGCTTGTGCTGAAGTCGCCTGGTCCTGCTCCTCCTTGGGAAAGAAAGCTGAGGGCTTGCTCATGATTTAGAGTTGGCCAAAGGGTGCCGGGACCCAGCAGGTGCAGTGGCTGCCGACTCTCTGGTTCACGGTAGTTGGAGCCTCTTCCAGGGAGCAGAGTTGGGGAGAGGGAAGGCCCAGGGCTGGGTTCTGCCTGTTACTCTGGGGAGGTCCCCCCCTTGGCCCCCGAGTCCGGTTGTTTTGGATGAGGGGAGTGAGTGCTTCTCGCCTGTGTCCTGCACCTACCTTCCTAGGGGCCTAACAGAGGCCGCTGGTTGATCTCTCCGGTGACCCTTTCTGAGCGATGGGTAGGTCCTGAGTACCACAGCCTGTCTGCACGCCAGCGTGTGTGTAGTTCTCTGTCTTCTGAAAACAATGGAAAAACCCACCACCAACCCCCAACCAGCTGTCTGTCTTCTGATGAATAGACAGCAAGCCATGAGGAGCAGAAGAGTGGTTTCTTGTAAGTAGTCTGGGAGCGCATAATACATTTTGAATAAGATTAAAAATTCTGTATTATTCTTACTAGCATCACTGTCAGATAATTGAGCATGAGAGCATTCAGTGCTGTGTGCTTGGTGCGAAGTTGTAACATCAATTCAGTGTTCAGTACATCCACTTTGTTCAAGAACAATCTATTCAAGGTCAGTGTATTTTGGCTGTGCTAAAGAGTTCTGGAAATTCCCAAGAGAATAAGGTTTTTTTTTTTTTTTCTTGTTATATAATTCAGCCCAACTGAATGTGTAGCAGCAAGCTCATGTTTAGTAATGACTTTAAACATGCAACTGATTCCGAGATTCACTTTTAAAAATTTTGACTGTTTTTTTTTTAAGTCCACTGAAGGCTTAAGGTTTTGCCTTTTAATTTAGTCAAGAAATACTTGGAGAGTGCTGCTGTGTTAGGTGCTGTTCTAAGTGCTTTGCAGTGTTGGTTCGTTTAATTCTCAGCCTTGTTAGGTCTACATCGCTGTTCCCACTCCACAGGTAAGGAAACTGAGCAGTCGCGACTAAGTCGCTTGAGTTATGCAACCAGGTGGGGCCGTGTTCATTTCTGTGTCCTGACTGAGGCTGAACTGTCCTGAAACAATACAGTCCCTTTCTGTCCCGTCCGATGTCGGTAACTGGAGAGGGGACTTGAGCAGGTGTACATCAGAGTATCCCAGAGGAGCAGGGGTGAAGATGGACAGGAGACACCCAAGCACAGAGAGAGGGGACGGGACCTCAGCAGTGGCAGAGTCCTCCCGAGGCCCTGTGGGCAGGGCTGCTGGCGGCCTGCAGTTTGCTGTAAACGTGATCTTTGAAGATGCTTGTTGAGTTATCGGACCCAGGGACGCCCAGCGGCAGCAGTGACCTCATAACTGTCTACCCCCATCTTCAGAGCTGCTGGCCAAGATCAGAGGCAGCTGGATTAAAAAAAAAAAAATCTGTAATGGCCACAAACCTTCCCATGTATTATTTCTCTCTGTTTCAAACACTCTTCTGAGTGCTTTGCAAGGTATTGTCTCATTTAGTATTTCCTGGTAGTTAAATTAGAGTAAATAAGATTGCAAGGTGAACACGTAACCTACTTGATGGAACTCTTAAGCACATTGAAGAGTTTTATAATTTCCTATTTACAGATGAAATTAACATGCTAATTACAAATCATTCCTCGCTATTCACTCAGGCGGGCTGGCTCCCGAAGACTGTCCTTAAGGTTTAGATGGATAACTTAATTGAATTGCTTAATGTATTTGGAACTGATGAAACTGCAGCTCTTTTTAATTATAGAATCCAGATAACAAGGAATAACTCTAATAGGAAATGTGAAGGGTTTATTTACAGAAAATTCATACAGTCTCACTTAGAAATAACATAGAAAAGAAGATACAGGGCAGACATTGTGGCATAGCGGGTTAAGCTGCCTCTTGGGATGCCCATGTCCCGTATCAGAGTGCCAGTTCAAGTCTTGGGTACTCTACTTTCTATCCAGTATCCTGCTAATTCTCCTGGGACATAGCAAATGATGGTTCAAGTGGTTAGGTTCTTGCCACTGACATGGGAGACCTGGATGGAGCTCCTGGCTACTGTCTTCAGCTTGGCCCAGTCCTGGTTGTGGCCATTTGGGGAGTGAACCAGCAGATGGAATCAATCTCCCTCTCCCTTTCTCTCTCTCTCCCTCTCTCCCTTTCTCCCTCTCTCCCTCTCTTCCTTACCCCCTCTGCTTTTGAAGAAAAAAAATAGAAGACATACAAGAAATGAAAACATCATTTTCCGTACATGAGAAACTAGAACATTATCAGTGTCACATCTTTACAAATTGGCTTGTAATTTCAAAACAGTTCCAGTACAGTTTGTTTGGAGATTGATAAAACGAGCCTGAGTTTTTTCTTGAAACATTAGTAGTGAGATAGGTTTAAAATTTTATGGAGTGGGGCCGGTGCTGTGGTGTAGCGGGTAAAGTCGCTGCCTATTGTGCCAGCATCCCGTATGGGTGCTGGTTCGAGTCCCGGCTGTTCCTCTTCCAACCCAGCTTTCTGCTATAGCTTGGGAAAGCACTGGAAGATCTTGAACCCACATGGGAGACCTGTAAGAAGCTCCTGGCTCCTGGTTCGGATTGCCCCAACTCTGGCCATTGCAGCCATTTGTGGCGTCAGCCAGCGGATGGAAGATCTCGCTCGCTCTCTCTGCCTCTCTGTAATTCTGCCTTTCAAATAAATAAATAAATCTTTTAAAATTTTTTATGGAGAAAAGAGGAATGAAGCAGGGTCAGAGTGGGCCGGGCCATGGCTGACCGCTTCTGCTAGAAATGAATGTCCCCTCAGCATCACTGGTGTTGCACATCAGGACATCCCTCAGAAATGTTAACCTGGCAAGGGACACTTAAGACAACTGGCAAGACTGGGCTATACTGTGAGGAACCGTTTAGATTTATTTAATTAAACTTTTTGCAAATTAGCATGTGGGTGTGCTTCTATTATGTATCTTTTTTTATTATTTATTTATTTATTTATTTATTTATTTTTATTTTTTGACAGGCAGAGTTAGACAGTGAAAGAGACAGAGAGAAAGATCTTCCTTCCCTTGGTTCACCCCTCTAATGGACCCTATGACCGGCACACTGCACCGATCCAAAGCCAGGAGCCAGGTGCTTCCTCCTGGTCTCCCATGCGGGTGCAGGGCCCAAGCACTTGGGCCATCCTCCACTGCCTTCCTGGGCCACAGCAGAGAGCTGGACTGGAAGAGGAGCAACCAGGACAGAATCTGGGGTGCCGGCGCTGCAGGCGGAGGATTAGCCTAGTGAGCCACAGCGCCGGCTGCTTCTATTACTTATCAAGTGCTTTTTGAATAGAAACAGTGAGTTAATTATCTTTATCTTTCTTGGTAAGGTAACAGTGTAAATAAGATTGTAGGGCAGGACACATATGGAAACTACTCAGAACTTCACCTTCCTTGCAGGTAGAGTAACTGGTGTTTGCATGTGCATGCCACAGGCTCATGT
Source organism: Oryctolagus cuniculus (assembly GCF_051225735.1). Taxonomy (NCBI): domain Eukaryota; kingdom Metazoa; phylum Chordata; class Mammalia; order Lagomorpha; family Leporidae; genus Oryctolagus; species Oryctolagus cuniculus. Next base: position 8,609,089 of record NC_142878.1, on the reverse strand, counting down.
GGAGGTGTGCCAGGTCCTGTCATTCTGTCCAGTGCTGCCGCCATGTTGAGCCTATTTCCTGGCTTAGTGGATTTAATAGATGATTTGGGCAACACTGGGGTAGTCCAAGGTCAAGGAATTAAGGTCGCCATTTCTCAAGGTTGCCATTCTCAAGCTCATCTTTTCATGCACTGGCTTAAAAATGTGTTCACAGCCGAGTGAAGGGTTGATTACCTTATTCCTCTCTTGTTTATGTTTAAAACAGGTTTGAGCAAATCACTTTCTTGCTGTTACGTAGGGTTCCTTGAAAGACTGGAACTTGTGAGTGCCTGATCTAGATTGTTTTTAAGAAGGAGCAAAACTTGGTGATAAAAATGGGTAAAAACATAAATAGTTGTGTTTGGGGATGAGAGGAAGTAACTTTTTCCCCTACTCAGTTGAATTAAATAGAAAACACATTTTAATCACAGCTGGTTGATAGAAATCTAAATTTGTATATTCTGATTATTTTTTATAATGAGAATACATTTATAAATGTCACCATCCGCCTTCCCTTGAAGTCTTTATAGCAAATAAGCTTGAAAATATTGTTATTCGTTCATACCACATGTGCACATATATTAATGTAAAGTTTTTGAAGATTTAGGTGGGATCATGTTTTTGTGTTGTTCTGTACCATTTTTTAGCTTAATAATTTACCTTGATTATCTTGTTGTTAATACATGTGGATCTACCTTGTTATTTTTAACTATTACATAATGCTAGAATGATGGACACAATTTATTCCATCACTCCAAATTAGGCATTTAGTGTTGTTTCCAATTTTTTAGTATTACAAATGACCCTGCAATAAACATGTCTTGAATATGCATTCTTTTAGTTTAAAATAGTTTGTTCTCTCAGAAAGTTGCTCAATAATCGACTTAGAAATTCTTTCATGATAATTACTATGATTGCTTATTTTGAGTTCTTCTCTTAGTTTATCATTTCCATAGTACATAATCCTAAACTATTATTGCTGAACTAGTACTTTGGCTAAAAATGCAGTCTAGCTCAGAGATGGGAAATCTAAATTGATACCTAAAAATCTACCTTTTTGGAGCGGGACTTGCTGAGGAAGTGGCAGTGTCAGGCAGAGTGTGTTCTGCGTCTGGGAGCTCTGTTGCAATGCGGAGTTTAGCCAGAAGCTGTTTCTCTGTTTTGGTTGCTGAACCGTGGCAAGTTATTTGTTGTTGGGAAATTTTTTTCTAAATTTTCGCGTTTAAAAAAAAAAACAAAACACTTTTATCTTGAGATGCTTGAGACTCACTTGCAGCTACAAACAAGAGCCTTCTCATGGGAAATTATCCCCCTAATAGTAACATTTTGTAAAAGTGGACAATGGCTCAGCCAGAATGTTGACAAGATACATTTCGTCTGCACCAAGGAATTTTGTGTTGCCGTTTTGTAACCATACCTGCTTCTCCTCCTACCTCTGCATGGCCCTGACCTTTGGTCACAACTGATCTGGTCTCTCTCCCTAAAACCAGAGTCAGTGTTAGGACGCCCCTCAAATGGAAGTGTGCATTATGTAACCTTTTGTGACTGACTTTCCCCCTCAGCACAAGTCTTTGCAGATTCATTCAGGATGTTGCCTGTGTCAATAGTTTGTTACTTTTTATTGCTGAATAGTATCCCAGGGTATGGATGTGCCAGTTTGTTAAACCATTCACTCCTGTGTTCAGGTTTTTGAGTGAGCATGGGTTTTCATTCTTCTGGGGGACGCGTGAAGACAGTTGCTTGGTTGTGTACTATGTACATTTTTATTTATTTTTTAAGAAACTGCCAAGCTGCCTTCCAGAGTGGCTGCACTGTCTTGCATCCCCTCAGCAGTGTGTGACCCAGTTCTCCACGTCCTTGTCAGCAATTGGTGGTGTCACTATTTTTATTTTAGCCATCCTGACAGATGAGGAGTGGTATTTCATGTTGTTTTTAATTTGCATTTCCCTTTGGCTAATGGTGTAGAAAGCCTTCTTTGTGGTAGTTTACTGTCTATACATGCACTTCAGTTGAACAACTGTTCACGTCTTTTGCTGCTTCTGATTGGATAGTTTGTTAATGCTGAGTTTCCACAATTCTTTATGTATTCCAGATACTAGCCTTTTTGTTCTGTATATGATTTGTAAATATTTTCTCCCAGTTTGTAGCCTGTCTTTTCACCTTCTTGGTAAGACCTTTTGCTGAGCAGAAGTTTCTAATTTTGCTCAAGTCTAATTGATCAGTTTTTCATTGTATAGTTTCTACTTTGGGTGGCAATTTAAGAACACTTTGCTTCACACTAGATTTCAGTTTTTTTCCCTCAAAGTTTCATAGGCTAATGGTTCCCATTTACGTTCCTTTTGAGTAATTTTTAAAAATAAGGCATGAGTTGGCCGTCACCGCTGCTCACTAGGCTAATCCTCCGCCTGTGGCACTAGCACCCCGGGTTCTAGTCCCGGTCGGGGCGCCGGATTCTATCCCGGTTGCCCCTCTTCCAGGCCAGCTCTCTGCTGTGGCCCGGGAGTGCAGTGGAGGATGGCCCAAGTGCTTGGGCCCTGCACCCCATGGGAGACCAGGAGGAAGCATCTGGCTCCTGGCTTCGGATCGGCACAGTGCGCTGGCCGTAGCAGCCATCTGGGGGGTAAACCAATGGAAGGAAGACCTTTCTCTCTGTCTCTCTCTCTCTCACTGTCTAAATCTGCCTGTTTTTTTTTAAAAAATAAGGCACGAGCTTCTTGTGTTTTAGCTAGGGACGTCAATTTACTCTGTTACTATAGCTAGTAGAGAAGGCTGTTCTTCCATTGCACTGCTTTTGATACTTTGTCCAAGGTCAGGTGTTGCTGTCATGGGGTGGGGACTATTCCTGGGTCTCAGTTCTGTTCCACTGATCTGTTGTTTCTTCCTCTGCCAGGACCACACAGATTTGCATAGCGTACCTGTGTGGGAAACTTTGAAATCAGGTACCCTGATCACTTCTGCTTCATTCTTTTTAAAAACTATTTTAGTCATTTAATCCTTTGTGTTTCAAAATCAATTTCAGAGCACCCTTGTCTACATGTTAAAAAATCTTGCTGAGAATTTGCTAGGAATTGCAGTAAATCTGTGAATCAATTTGACAAGAATGAACATCTTTGTTAAATAAATTATTTCATTCTTTGAGCATAGTCGTTTCTGCATTTGTTTAATTTTCCTTTAATTTATTTTCTTAGAACATTTTATAGTATTCAGAATACAAGTCCTATGTCTGTTTTGTTAGTTATCTGTAGGTATTTAATTTCTTTGTTTATTGCTGGTAAATAGAGATACAACTTGCTGAATTCTCTCAATAGTTTTAGGAGTTTATTGAGAAGAATTTCTTTGGATTTTTTTTTGTTTGTTTAGATGACTATGCCGTTTACAAATAAAGAGGGTTTTATTCTTTGCAATGGATTCCTTTTCCCCCTTTTCTTGCCTTATTGCGGTGTCTGAATAAGTATGGTGAGAGAAGATATCCTTGCCTTGTTTGTGATCTTAGAATGGTTTCCACGGTTTTTGAGCCTTTTTTTTTTTTTTTTTTTTTTGACAGGGAGAGTGGACAGTGAGAGAGAGAGAGAGAGAAAGGTCTTCCTTTGCCGTTGGTTCACCCTCCAATGGCCGCCGTGCTGCGGCCGGCGCACCGCGCTGATCCGATGGCAGGAGCCAGGTGCTTCTCCTGGTCTCCCATGGGGTGCAGGGCCCAAGCACCCGGGCCATCCTCCACTGCACTCCCTGGCCACAGCAGAGAGCTGGCCTGGAAGAGGGGCAACCGGGACAGAATCCGGTGCCCCAACCGGGACTAGAACCCGGTGTGCCGGCGCCGCAAGGCGGATGATTAGCCTAGTGAGCCGCGGCGCCGGCTGGTTTTTGAGCCTTAATCTAGGATAAAATCCTCAAGACAGAGCAAAGTCCTTTTCTGTTTCATCAGCTTTCCCTGTATTTAGATGGGACTGACAACTGCTCCACCATCACTCCGTGGCACTGAATTTTAGTGTAGTCTAGAGGAGTAGTAGGAGGGTACATCAAAATGTTGATGGAAAATAGAAATAAAAAGAAACTTCATTTGGGTACAAAAATTTTGAGATTCATGCATGGCTTTTTCATAACAGATATTGTCTATGAACTTTTTGAAAACCCCTGCTATGTACTATTATTTTTGTTTAGTAACATTTGGTAAATTTGGGTAAGGATGCTGATGGTATTTCCCAAAAAGGACTTTTGTCACAAAGTGAGTTTATATACAATACCATCCTCTGTAAAATTCCTTCCTTCTTCTGAGGCTAGGTTAGCCGTTATTTATTTATTTGCTAGAATCACAGATAAGTTGGAGCAATTTATCACATATAATAGGGTATTTAAGTCCAATTTTAAAGTGTAAGTAGTGTTGCTCCAACTCCCGATTAGCTAACATCTGTTACAGAAATCTACATTCTTCCCAGGCCCGCACACAGAGGAGGTGGAGGGGAACTGTTCCCCATTTGGGGATTACAGAGCATCTGAGAATCTCCATTTTTGTCTTCCTAGAAAGGATAGTGTCAGGTAAGGTATCTATCTCGGTGGCCCAAATTGGCCAAAATAGAAATCCCCCGGGAGGCCAGTGTGGGCTGTCTTAACTCAGAGTGAATGTATACCCTCTAGTGAAGCATCTTCTACCCACGTCACTGTAATCCTGATCCATGTAAAACTGCATACTAGTGATGTGCCTAGTTTTTTGAGAGCTTGGATTAAACCAGAACATACATGAACTCACATGCATGTGTGTATCTACGTATTCATGTGTGTTGAGAAGGGATTAAGTGGTTTAACATGCAAATAGCTCCAGTACTTTGTAATTTTATGATTACAACTTGAAAATCTCTGTGTCGCTCTGCCTTTCAAATACACAAAGTTGAAAAAAGAAGAACAGTGACATTTACATTTTCATCCTATTTATTGGAGGTAGTATTGATTAATCCTAGAGACCTGGGCTTTGGGACCAGACCCCGTAGCTCCAAAGGGTTGGGTGAAACTTGTCCCGAGTCCTCTGCAGTCCACTGGAATAAACACCACCTTTTGAGCTATTTGGTAGGTTGAGTTGGATGATGTGATAAGCATGCAGCCTACTCTTAATGCTGACAGTCAGTGACTTGGGTTGTTTTTCCTTGGAGTACCTCTAGCACTGATCCCCCTCAGACAGTATGAGAAAGAGGGGCAGGGGGTCTGTGTTGTAGACCTGGAATGTGGAGTGTGGGTTTCCTTAAAGCAAAAAAGCACTCTTCATGACCAACCGAGCCTTGGCCACGATCAGCGAGGCTGGTTATGGATGACCCCCAGTGCCTAGCCTTGAGGCTGCTGCCCAGTAGCTATCCCTCTCCCTGTCAGTGCTCTGTCCATGGCCACCTGGTGCTCCTGGGTGTAATAAACATGGCCTTGATGCACCTAGACCCCAGGCACAAGATCAATGTGTGAGTGTGCGATTGCCCCATTGGTTGACCTCAGGGTGGGCTTTGCCTATCCCGGTCATCTGGGGCTACCAGGAGCGTTAGAACAAGGTGAGGGAACCCTGGAAGTGTGGCATAATTTCCTTGGTTCATCCAACAAGACTTGGAATGATTAGCTTTGTTGCAAATTGTCCTTACTCTGTGGTTTAGCTGTTGACCAGAGAGTTAATTTTCTTTTTTAAAGAAAGTGAAAACTCCTCTAGAATGTTCTCAACAGGTCACCCAGTTGAACAAAAAGCCATTCAGGGAGCTGCCTTGCACTTCTTTCCAGCTCAGTGAGTGGTCGCTTTGTGCCTGGTTGTGTATTTGAAGACGTGGGATGACGTGAGATGTACAAAGCTGCCCAGCCTTCTCTGCTATGGTAGGAGACCTTCGGAAACATGAGTGATCTCCATGCTGACTCTCCAGTATCGTGCAACACCACTGTCTCCCTTACCTGCTTAGGAAAAGTGTCCAGGTTTCTGTATGTATTTTCATTCTTGGGGCTCATTTAGAACACTTGGCGAGGATGCTGTACGCAAGCCAGTAACCAGACCACGTCTCTGGTCACAAGATGATGACGCAGATGCCTGTGCCGTTGGGGCACCCAGAGCCAGGCGGGTGGAGGGACGCTCCCTGCCCTGTGCCGTCCTAACCTTTCCGTCCGCCGCAGAGCGCTGATCCTGACGTAGGCACTGCTTACCTCTCTCACCCACCGGAGGACTGCTCAGAGCCTGGGGTCAGGGTTGGCCAGTGCTGACATTCCTTGAGCCTGCAGTTTGTACCCACAGGAGTGCCCTGGATCCATCAGCACCTGCAGTGGCTGGTCATGAGACTTGGGCCTGCTTCAGGGCTGGGGCCAGGCTGTCTGGTGTTGAGTGGAGCTTTCCTCCCGGCCCCTGGGACGGAGTCCAGCCCAGCAGCAAGACTCCCTCCCAGTTAGACACTCTCGCCTCCCCTCTTCCCGGGCCTGCGGAACAGTGAAGCCACGCGCTGCCAACCTGACCCGTGTTACATGAGGGGTTTCGGTAGGAGGTAACTTTCAGCCATCCCAAACACATCCTCAAACCAGCCCCAAACCCACGTTCCTAAAACCACCTCAAAATGCCAAAGCTGTCAGGCTGGCTGAATCTAGGAGAGGGTGTTGGAGTACGGCTAAAGGGAAAATGGGTGGAGAGCTTTCTCTTTTCCTAACCCAATCTATGAACTATGTAGCCACACCCATGGTGACCCCTTGACCTCTTGGGAATGGATCTGGAGTATCCTGTATTTATTGATCCTAAAGCGGTGGCCCCTCAGCCCAGGTGGATTTAGCGGGTTCCACCGTGGAAGCCTCTAGGATCCTCAGCCTAGAAGGAAAAGAATTGCCACCCTCAGCTGCAGCCTTGCGGAAGGGGCGTGTGTCTGCCTTTTCAATGGATTGCACGTGCTTTTGCACCTGTTCCTGGAGGCCCTTTCTGGTGTGAGAACATTTGGTTGCGAGAGATGAAAAGGGGGCAGAAGAGAGATGGACTCGACTCCCAAGGCTGCGTCTTCCCCGGGAGAGCAGGGTTGTTATTTTGTGCCCCGAGTTTGGTGACAGGTTTGCTCCTGCATCCCCGAAGCTGCTTTCCAGTGGTGGATTGTCCCCCCACCCCACCCCGCTCCTCCTGTGGTGCTTTGCTGTTTGGTAACTGGAATAGTGATCGGTAAGTTAATGAAGAAGCCCCAGGTGGCCTGTGTGTGACGGGCTTCGTGCAGGAGCAGATGCGTGATGAGTCCTCTGATTGCACAGATTGTGATCTACAAGCATCGGGTTCTATGCCGCTTGCACGGTTAGAAAGGAAGCTGCCCACCAGCATGGGTGCTGTGGCTGCCCTGACCCCAGGGTGCAAAGGGGGAGCTGCAGGAGTCAGGTCTGCGTCCTGAACTGGACCAGAGAAAGATCAGGAAAGCATCATTGTATTGCACACTAAACACAAGCTCTCTTCCTGTGGTCTGTGTCCCGTCACTCACCCGGGGTGTTTTGGCCCAGCAGTGCCACTGTCTGCTTAGAATGCATAGAATGAGTGTGTCTTCCATCCAGGGTTGTAAAGCCAAGTCTGTGCAGGCTTCCCCCTTTGAGGGGACCACTTTCTGGACTGTGTGTCAATGATAAGTTTGCAGTTTGTGCAGTTCTTCCAACTGTTTATTGCTGGGCTTTGGTGGCGGCCCTGAGAGTGAGACTGACCTGTTGCTCCTGACAGCCCTTGGAGGCTGAGTGAGGGCCCTTCCTCAACCTCACTCTCCAGCTGGTGGTCCAGCTCAGGGGAGGGGAGGAGAGGCGAGGTGAGGCACCCCAGTCATCGCTGCATGTGACACATTGTCTCCTTGGTTTTCCTCTTCTATCTGATAGTCTTCATGGTCTCCCATGAGGCCGTGGTTTCTAACCCAGCTGCGTGGAAGGCCCAGGTTTCCTCCTCTCTGTTTCTTCCCTTTTCACGCAATAACCCATCTGAGCCCCGCCCTGGACAACATTTCACTCTCGACAACAGAATGTGTCCTCTGCTCTATCCATTATTAGGAAAAATCATCCCAGACAGCTGGCAGGAAATCAATGTCCACCTGAAAAGTCACCTCTGAGGGCCATCTAATGAAATCCAAAATGGCACAGGCTAGGCTGCTAGTCCTAAGCAAGCCAGTGCAGAGGCTTGGGCGCGCGACATCTTCGCATCCCGCAGCTGTTGCACAGCGTCCTTCGGTCTCAGGGCTGGACGCAGAGGACACTGCTGGTTTTAAACAGATTTTCCTTTCTTGATGGGAATGCAGAGGACGCTTGTCATGGTCATCACAGAGGCACCAAGATCAGGCAGGCACCTCACCGATGCGCCTGCTTCATCATCTGCAGAACTACATGTTCACATCCAAAACCACCCCCGCTTTTTGCAGCTGTGAGGCTGTCTGAATTCTAGCAAAGGACTACACGCATGCATTTAAGGGTCCCAGGGACCCAAAGGTGTTCCCTCTGAGCGTGGAGTTTTACCTTCACTGAAATCAAAGACTCTTACTAAAGTCTTGCTCCTGCAAATCTCTTGGGAGTAAATTGCAGATTGACATCAACACAGTAGAAGAGATTGGAGGCAAAGGATATTTCTTTCAGAAAACATTGTGCATCCGAGTGTACATTCTAGGCTACAAATATTTAACAAGAGATAGTATGTCATACTTCTTAATACTTCTGTCAAAGTAACAACATCACGACTGTCATTTTCACAGGCTACATCTCCTCGTGTAGTAAGGCAAGTGTTGGGATACAGTGTCTTGTCTTTTTAAAGAAAGATATATTCTGACTGCTGCTAAAACCGAGAGTAACCTGAGCCTGTGACTTAAAGGGCAGAAGTAAGCACTGATACTACAGTGAGAACAGTAACAGGAGCCCTTGATCACATTTAAGCTGCTCTCCACAAACCCTGAAACGTAAGTCCTCCATTACAAATGTTTGAAAATGCTTTCAAAATAGATTTGTTTATTGACAACGCAAGATTGTCTTAAAGTTAAGTTTTCCTTTTTGCTGTTTGTTAATTTTCACATCTGTCGATGTGGCAACGACTGGATCTGTTGAATTAAACACACTTTCCTTCTGACAAAGAAACTTGCATGTGGAACTGGACTCCTGCTGGAATTTTATGATCAGGTGCGGGAGAATTTGGAGACTTCACAGCAGCAGTAACTCCCAGCGCCCGTCCCTGCAGGTTCTCCAATTGCCACCCTGAGGAACAGACCAGCCTTTGTATCAGCAGGCATGAGGTTCTCAGGAAGAGGGGTAAATCAATACAGAGATATATAATGGTAGACAAAGCTACACGTGTTTACAGAGTTTGAGCACACAGAAACATCCGGTTCAAAAGCCTGTTGAACTTCAGTCTGTGGTTGGACGTTCACAGCAGGCAAACCTTAACAAAAGACCAACTCTTACTGAACAAAAAAAAAAAAAAAAAAAAAAAATTCTGTGTAAGCACAGTGTCACTACAAAACAGCCAAAAACTAAAGCTCAAGTTTTCCAAAAGAAAACCACAATGAATTGAAGGAAGCAGACAACAGTTAAGAGCAGTGATATTTAAAGTGTGGGTGTTAGGAGTGGCTTGTCCTGCCTCACTCCAGGGATGTTAATTTTAAAATGAGAGGCAAGTGTTCAGCACAGAGGTTAAGACGCAACTTGGGATGCCCGCATCCTGTATTAGAGAGCATGGCCACAGTCCACTGTTTCCTATCCAGCTTCCTGCTAGTGCTCACCCCGGGAGGCATCAGATGGTGGCTCCAGTGCTTGGGTTCCATGACCTTTGGGCTCCTGGTTTTGTCCTGGCCAGGGAAGGCATCTGGGGTGTGAGCCAGTAGATGGGGGATCTCTCTGTGTGTCCGCCATTCAAATAAAAATGAAAATCATAAATGAAAATTAATTTAAAAGGCTAAGGCTAAAATATAAAAATACATATTTTACTTTTTATACATGAAGATGAAAACATACATATGAAAAATCCCATAATTTAGAATAACCACTATCATCTTAGAACGGTAACCAGGGCAACAACTACCCAGTAGCATTTGTCCTTTGACTGTAACAGCCACCTATTGATAGTTGTGATTTCAAAAACCTCCTTCCAAACAAACAGATATCCAGTCAAAACATACATGTTGACATTAGAAAGGCTTTGCTAATTTGTCTTCTTTTTGTGAAGATGGATCTTACTCTGAAATCCTCCGTGAGGGTGCTCTGGTCACTCCAGGTGCGTGGGACACGCTGGGAGATGCTAGGTTGCTGTACTGACAGTGTCTGTGCGTCAGTCATCTCTTCTGGCTGAGAGGCAGTACCACCTGGAGGTTCAGGTTCTATCTCCCCAACATTAACAGTCCTTTAACACTCATTGGCATTAGCCAGTAAATGGGGGTGGAGGGGAATCTTCGCAGAGAATTGTCGGTCATTCATACCTTAAACCCAGCTGTTAGGAGGGGCACTCCGAAGTGAATGGAAATTTCTGAGGTGCTAGAGAGGGAAAATGAGGCTTTTAGCTGCCTGGGTGACCCCATGACGGTGGGGACCTGTGTAAACCAAGTCAGCCCGACCTCAAGACCAGGTCAGGACTCTACCTGGGCACGGGCGGGAGGGAACAAGAGCAGGTCCCGTGCGGCCAACTTCCCTCGCTCTATCGTCTGCTTCTCCCCTTCTAAGCAAGACCACCGAGACTTCTGCATAAAGCAACAGGAACCTTGAACACTCTACCTTCTACCGCTGGCAAAGCTGAAGCCCCTCCCGAGGCCGTGAGAGGGTCCCTAGGTAGCCCAGCCCAGCCACAGAAGAATCTAAGAACACGTGCCCTAGGCAGCATGCTGGGTGCTTGTACCTTCTGTTTTCTTATTAAACCATGCGATCACCACCCCATTTGAAATGTTTCTGACCCCAGAGAAAGAGTTCCATGGTGCAGGTGTGCAGATCTTCTTCCAGAGTCCCTGTTCCGTTAGCTGCTCCAAAGAAATGACATCATGGGGCTGGCACTGTGGCATAGTGGGTAAAGCTGCTGCCTGCAGTGCTGGCATCCCATATGGGCGCTGCTCCCAGCTGCTCCTCTTCCTATCCAGCTCTTTGCCGTGGCCTGGGAAAGCAGTGGAAGATGGCCCAAGTGCTTGGGCCCCTGCACCCATGTGGGAGACCCAGAGGAAGCTCCTGGCTTCGGATCAGCCCAGCTCCGGCTGTTGCAGCCATCTGGGGAGTGAACCAGCAGATGGAAGACCTCTCTCTCTGCCTCTCTTTCTTTCTCTATGTAACTCTGACTTTCAAATAAATAAACAAATCTCTTAAAAAAAAAAAAAAAACAAAAAGGCAGGAAGTCAGGAGATGAGGACGGGCAGAACCAAGACCTTGGCTGTGTATGGCTGGCATTGACATTTGATTTTCCAAGGAACAAGCTATGCGCATAAGAATAATGATTATGGTATGAAAAGGCTGTGGGGGGGTTGCCTTTAAAAAGGGGGAGGCAGCCAGCTGCCACCAACCCTGTCACCCCTGTGGTTCCCATTGGAAGAAGGCGTCACAGGAACAATTGTCCAAGCTGGGAACAATGTGTTCTTGTAAACAGTGTGAGAGCTTTTTTTTCCTTTCAAAGATAAATAAAGTCGGCATAACCTAGAAATAATATAACTACTTACGCACAAAGAAAAATGTTGGCAGTCGCAGTGTGACTTAGGCTGAAGGGTTTGTTTGTTTGTTTTTCCATTTTACAGAGGTAAATGAGTAGGGATGTGGCTGGAACCGGTGAGCTCTCTCAGCCTTGAGCCCACCTGGCTCTTCTATTGGGAGCAAAGCTCTACCTTGGAAAACTTGAACAACAACCCAAAAGGCCACTGTAAAGCTACTTTCTCAGTGGGAAGTTGGAGAAATTAATGTTTAACCAAGTAATGAGCATAAAAATCCCTTATTTGCTTTAATTCGTTGAAATAGATGCTGGAAGCCGCGGAGGAGAAACCGTGGAGACGGGAGGTGTGTGTCATTGTGTGGGGCTTGTTTGGGGTTTGCTGCTTTGTTTGTGGATAAAAAAAAAATCATTCACCTTTGAGAAGACCCCAGTGAAATCAAGAGGGCCAGAGACGTTGGAGACATGGGGACTCCATGGGCAAGCTCTTAGTTCTTCTACCAGTGCTTGCTGAGCCCTGAGCCTGGGCCAGGTGCTTTTCTGGAGCTGAGAGCCTGCAGAGAACAAAGAACGAAAGGGCTCATGGCCCTACCATCCTCACAGGGCAACTTCCCGCAGGTGCAGGTGCAGGGAGGGACCCCCCGGTGGGGCTGCATGCTGCTTCCGTGGCCTGCGCTCGGCCGTCTGCATCCCAGAACCAGCACGGTACCCTCCGCTTAGCTCAGTGTTGCGTCTCATGGTAGTTAGCCATGGTCAGAAAGTAGTCGATGGAACATTCCGGAAATAAGCAACTCGTAGGTTTTAAATAACTTTTACTACAGGATATTGCTATAAGTATCCTATTTTATTATTACTCATTGCTGTTTTGTCTCTTCAGTGGTCATTTGTAAATGGGATTTTATCATGGTTATGTATAGTCTGGAAAAAACATACTCTCTACAGGGTTCTGTGTTATCCACGGTTTCAGGCCATCTGTAAGATGTCCTGGATGAGCGAAAGCCTGCTTTACTTACTGATTTTCATCTTGATTCGTCCAAGCATAAATTATTACTTTGTGCTACTGGTTTACTGAGTAATTGTGTCTTTTGCATATGCACTACTTCTCTCACACTCATGCATGCACACTTGCGTGTAAGCTTTGCACAGGCAGAGAGCTTGTGTTCTTCCTGTGTAGCCTGTGTCCCAACCCTGAGCACGGAGCCTGGCACCAGACAGCGGCTCAGCAGATGTTGGCTGGGTGTGTACTCACGCTGGGTCTGTTTGAACACTGTCACTTGTGCCTCCTGTTGGAGTTCTGAGAGCGTATCTACCTCTAAAAGGGATGATGCTGGGGTGCCGTGGAGCTGAGTTTGTTTCCACCTTGGATTTGGGGCCCCCAAAGTTTCTAATGGCTCCGTACCCTGCCCTGTGTGGGTGGCAAAGCTCTGTGTAAAGTCACGGTTGTGGTTCCTGGGTTCCCCGTGCCGGCAGCACCACGCAACATTGCACCTGCTCCTTCAGGGGCCTTGCAGGTGATGTTTTCCTCTTTGAGGAAGCCACCTGATGTCTGAGCTGGATCGGCCCCGGGCTGCAGCCGGAGCCCCTTTCTCGGGCCTCCGTCTCCTGGGCAGCTATGACGACTGCTCCGAAGCCCACTCAGGGAGAAAGCAAACCTGACACCCGGTGTTTGGACAGTGAGTGCCGCCTGGGGACTCTTGGCCGAGTGTGGGGTTGCTCATCTGTGGTGACAGATGTCGGGCTGTTATTTAGTAACCTGGATCTGTTTTCCTTTGCACACAGCATCTCTGGATGCGGAGTGCTCGCACCAGGGACAGCAGCGCTCAGCCTTGCAGATGGGATCTCAGGCACTCAGAGTATCAGAGAGGAAAGTGCAGGGTGTGCATCATCGGGCTGTGCTTTTAGTTATCAGAGAATGTCCATGGGCCGGCGTCATGGCATGGTGGTTAAGCTGCCACCTGTAATGCCAGCATCCCATATGGGTGCCAGTTCGAGTCCTGGCTGTTCCACTTCTTTTTTCTTTTTTTTTATGTCTTTCTTTTTTTTTAAGATTTATTTATTAATTTGAAAGTCAAAGTTACACAGAGGAGGAGAGGCAGAGAGAGAGAGAGAGAAAGTGAGAGAGATAGAGAGAGGTCTTCCATCTGCTGGTCCACTCCCTGGTTGGCTGCAATGTCCTGAGCTGTGCCAATCCGAAGCCAGGAGCTTCCTCCAAGTCTCCCATGTGGGTGCAGGGGCCCAAGCATCAGAAGTGGAGCAGCCAGGACTTGAACCAGCACCCATAAGGGATGCCAGCACTGCAGGCGGTAGCTTTACCTGCTACACCACAGTGCTGGCCCCTGCTCCACTTCTGATCTAGCTCCCTGCTGATGCACATGGGAAAGCAGCAGAAGACGGCCAAGTACGTGGGCCTCTGCCAGCCCTCATGGGATATTCCGATAGAGTTCTAGGCTCCTGGCTTCACTCTGGCCCAACCCCAGCTGAGGCAGCCATCTGGGGAGTGAACCAGCAGGTGGAAGACCTCTCTCTCACTTCCTCCCTTCTCTCCCTCCCTGTAACTCTGCCTTTCAAGTAAATAAATATTTTTTAAAAATTAAAAGAATGTCCGTGAATCTGTTGCCATTCATTCCACAAATAAGGACTGAGTGTCCTGCTGTACTGACGTAGCCACTGGGGACCCAGACACGGACAAAGCCAAATCCATACGCAGATGGCACTGTTCAGCCTGTTGTAAACAGATGATAACGTCGGGCAGATAGTGCTGGGAACAAAACAATACGGGCGTGCTGGCCGGAGGGCCCTGGGGGCCCTTGGATGAGGCCCTTCTCGGGCGGTGTTTGCCCCGAGACCGTGAGTCAGCGCTGGGAAGGCGAGCGTGGAGCGCGTGATGGGAAGATCTCGTGACGGCCTCGTTTATTCACTCCACACATCTTTACTGAGTCCTGGCTTGGTGCCTGCGCTGTTTTCCGCGCCGGGGCTGCAGCAGGTGGACACGAGGCCTCTCGTTCAAGTAGGAAGGGAGATGGGAGAGCCCTGGGGGTGTCAGTTGCATGGCTGGTTTTGGGGTGATTTTTGTAGGGTGTTCAGAGAAGGTCTGTCATGGGGTGACAGTCGAACAGAGACCCACAGGAAAGCGAGGAAGTGCGTTACACTGCTTCCTTAGGGGACGTTACCACCTCACCCGGTAACTGTGCCCACAGCCTAGAGTTTAAGAGATGTTTTGTTGGTTAACAGGTGTTTAGGGGTGGGGTACAGACTATTTAGATAGTGCAGTTCCACTAAATCTGTATCTACTATGGAAGTCATGCACACCCCCTTCCACGGCCCCTCAGAAATAATTGTTGGGAACGTTTTCTTTACCTGTAACGTGCAGGGTCACAGCAAATCCACAGAATTAAGGGTTTCTCCATAGGAGCTTTTGCTCACGCGATGGCCAGCAGGTCCAAGACAAGTGTTAGAAATCCAAAACAAAGTCCCATGAATTCCCCTGCATCTCTAGGAGTGATGTCTGTACAGAGCGAGCGTGATTCTAAAAGGTGGCCTGTTTTGCTCTCGGCTTGTTTTCTGGACATTTTTGCCTTTGAGGAGGTTGTAGGATCCACCGCAGCTTAATTGCAGACCCCGTTCTTTCACAAGGTTCATCTGGTGTCTCCAAATTATTTTCTTTCGCTCTGTGGGACCCTGGGCCAAGGTGGGGGAGAGTAGGCCTGGGAGAAGGAGGAAGAACGAGGAGAGATGGGTATTTTCTCACCCTGGGCTTTGACCGGGTCCCGGCCCTCCTCGGGACCAGCCTGTGCGGAGAACACCTGGTCCCCAGCACGGCTCAGCGGGTGGAGGCCGACGTGTTAAACTTCCTCTTCTCTAGTGAGGTAGCAGGCTTTGCCACAAAACTCTAAAGCCCTGTGTGTTTCGCAGGAGGTGAGAGGGGAAGGGCTGGCAGCCGTGATCATCCTGTCTCTCTGGTGGTTGGGTGAAAAGGGCCCTGTCTTTCCCCTGTTCCCACTGCCCTCTGTTGCTCTCCCGTTAAAACCATTCCTGGGGGCCATGTGGCATAGTGGGCTAAGCCTCTGCCTGCAGTGCCAGCATCCCACATGGGCGCCGGTTGGAGTCTTGGCTGCTCCTCTTCCGTTCCAGCTCTCTGCTGTGGCCTGGGAAAGCAGTGGAACATGGCCCAAGTGCTTGGGTCCCAGCACCCACATGGAAGACTCGGAAGAAGCTCCTGTCTCCTGGCTTTGGATCTGTTTAGCTTTGGCCATTGTAGCCATGTGAGGAGTGAACCAGTAGGTGGAAGACCTTTCTCTGTCTCTCTCTGTCTGTAACTCTTCCTCTCAAATAAATAAACAAAAAATCTTATACAACAACAACAACAGCAAAAACCCTTTCCTGGCACCTTAGAGCACACACCGTGTCTAAGAAGGGTGCTGCATCTCAGAACTTGGATGACCTCTTTGATCACAGTGAAAAGTTCACATGGACTTGGTGCCTTCATGGAGCTTGTTCTGTTGGAAGAACCGGCCTCCCTGGGCCTTCAAGGTGGTGGCAGGTGCTGGGCTGGGAGGGCAGCCGTGGAGAAAGGGCTGCGTGAGGGAGAACGTTTGCCAGGGTGCAGCATCTTGATTGTTGTTTGTAATCAGAAAAAAATGAGTTGTTCCTTCCCTCCTTGGATTTCCAGCAGGCTGAGTGAAGTCTGAGTGTGGCGATGTCAGTTTGCAAGCAGCCAGTTGAAGCGTTCCATCTCTTTGAAGGGGGTGGTCATCTCCACCCACTTTGGCAGCCCCCATTTTACCAACAGAGAAGAACCCCCGATTTAAAGTGATAATAAGACTTCAGGGAGGTGAAGGATGGGGAGTGTGGCTTGGCAGATAGGAATCTGGGCAGGAGCCCCCCACCCTTGACAAGCTGCTCTGCAGAACGCCCTCCAGTCCCTGTGCCTGTGGCAAGAGACCAGGAGACCCAGAGATGTCGCAGCCCCGGGCGTGGGATCCAAGCGTCTCTTTGTCTCAGTTGTTTTCCTCCTTCTTGGAAAATACAGACGCTCACCCAGTCCCTGTTCCTGCAGCTGCTGGAGCTTTTTATGAATGGGGCCCAGAAGGGGGAGGGGAGGGCTTGTGTTACACCAGCCATTGGGTGACACGTTTCATTCACTCACAGCCGTCCAGCCCAGGCGTTCTTCCGCAGAACTGTTCATTTTGGACGATTTGGATTGGACACCCGCTACCCCCTGTGCACCTGTGGATAAGATCAGGCCTTAAGCCTGTGTGTGCATTAAACCGAGTGCTTGCTCAGTTAGCTGGGGGGAAGGAGCAGCGAGCTGAGAGCAGGGGAGGCCTGGCCTCCGCTGGGGGCCTGAGTCACTTCTCCCTGCCCTTGCCACCCAAGAGGAGGGCAGGTGCGTTCACCCTGCTCAGGCCCGGATCCCTGGCAGCCGGTGAGAGTGGAGTGGGTGTGGGGAGGTGACTTCTCTCTGGGGCCTGCCCAGGACTGCGTGTGCCAGCCTCCCTGCCCTGGGCCCCGCCCTGCTCCCCCGAGGTGGCTCTTTATTGCTGGCACTTGAGGCCCTGTTGTTGTGGCCAGCAAAACCTGAATTGGAAGCTGTGTGACTGTGCTGGTCCTTCTCCTGCCTGCTTCCTGCTGGGGCCCAACAAAGAGGGCAGCCATTGTCTGGGCCGTAAATGAACCTCTGAAAACAAACACCCCGGGCGGGCGAGGGCTGGCCTGGTCACAGCTGCCCCACAACGGGCCTCAGTCCTCACAGAGGCCCGGAAGAGGCACTTCCTTCGTGGCTGAGCACAGAGCCTGAACGAACAGAGCAGATCCCGGACGGACCAGCCGTGCCGACCACCCTGGGGCCATGTTTCCCCGAGTTTCAGGTGCTGGGGATGTGTTTCTGAGCGCTTCTGGGGAAGCGAATTCCCTGCTTGAGGCCCTGTAGCCGCACGTATGGAGGCTAATTCTGTTCCAATGTTGTTCTGCTGAACACCGAGACTGGAGAACCCCACCTACCCCACTGCCCACTGCCCGCCGCAGGTGGGTGCCGTAAGACTCCGGGGCCATTCACAAAGAAGATCCAGGTGGTGATGGACCAACAGTCTCTCACTCTTGCTGCCCAGGTTTTGCTGTTGTGTAAACACGATTGGTGGTCACACAGAAGCACCATGTCCCAGCAAGGACGGAGGTACCTGCCAGTGCTCACTAAAGTCACTTTCCTTGGGGCCCTGTGGCTTCCCTCCCATGTGTGTGGCTCTGTCTCCGCGGGCTCTGTGCCCACGCCTGGCCCCTCCCCAATCTGGAATGCCACATCTGGGCTGTCTTAGGCATGGCAATGGCAGCTGAGCCTTCTTACCACAAAAGGAAAGGGAGGAGCGGTTGCTTGTGCTTCCACTGAGTTGCCGCAGAGGAAGGTGTGAGAGGGAATGGGTTGAAGACGTGATTGTTGTTTATAGTGAGTGAGTCTTGGATACGGCTTGTCCCTGGTCTCGGGTGACAGCCAACACAGTGCCGCCATATGCAGCTACCTGGGAGTATGAGCTGAAAGGCTCAAGGTGTGTGTCAGCTCTGCGGCGTAGCAATGTGTGGAGTCTGGTTGGGAGCCTTATCAGGAATAAGTCACAGGGAGCTGGAACAGGTGTGGGAGGTGTGGGAGGGTCTTCGACATGGTTATAGCCCTGGGCTAACAGCAGATGACGGCAGAACACTTAGACCCGTGCGGGACTTTAGGATGGAGAAAGGTTGAGAAAGAGCAGCAGTAAGAAATACGGGTCTTAGTCAAGCAGACCTCTGGCCAGACCCAGGTCCCGAAGCATTCCCCCTCTGCTTTCTTCTGGCAGTTCCATAGTCTGTGGTCTTACCGCTTTATTCCATTTTGAGTTGATTTCTTATGTAAGGCAAGAAAGAGAGGTTCTGATTTCTTTTTTCTGCGTGTGGACATCCAGTTTCTCCAGCACCATTTATTGAAGTATGTGTTCTTGGCTCCTCGGTTGAAACTCAGTCGGCTGTTAAGTGCATGGATTTATTTCTGTACTTTGTTTTGTTCCCTTGGTCTGTGTGTCTGTTTCATGCCATTCTGATTCCTGTAGCTTTGTGCTCTGTTTCGCACTCAGGCAGTGTGACATGTCTAGCTTTGCTCCTTTTGCTCAAGGTTGCTTTGGTGATTTGAGGTCCTTTGAGATACAATGTCACAGAGGGCTGCAGACCAAAGCATTTCCAAAGAGGGAAAGCAAGTGTGAGGTCTGAGGCTGCTGCACTGGGTGGCCGGAGCACAGGGGATAAAACTCCCCTGGTAGGAGCTCCTGCTGGATTGTCCAGCGGCTCAGGAACTGTCGACTCCTGTTCCTGAAAGATGCATAGAAAACGGAAGAGAGGTAGGGATGAAGAAGGAATGAGGAGCCCAGGACTAGAGGAAGCTGTGGTTTGGTTTGGTTTGGTTTTGGGGGCGGAGAATGGCCAGAGTGAAAGCAAGAAAGCCAAGCCCTGAGATCAGGACAGGCTGAGCGTTGTGGGCCATGGAGGTGCTGCTCCTGACCAGCATCCCGTATCAGAGTGCTGGTCTGAGTCTCGGCTGCTCCACTTCTGATCCAGTTCCCTGCTGGTGAACCCGGGAAGGCAGCCTGTGATGGTCTGATTACTTAGGCCCCTGCAGCTCTGGCTTTGGGCTGGCCCAGCCCTGGCTGTTGGGACCATTTGGAGAGTGAACCAGCAGGTGGAAGACCTCTCTCTCCTCCTCTGTGTCTCTCCCTCTCTGTAGCTCTGCCTTTCAAATAAATAAATATTTGAAAACAAATTAAGGGGAAAAAAAAGATCAGGAGAACTTTCAGAGATGTTGTGACCCACAGCAACTTCTGGAGCGAAGTATACAGCCTGAGAATTTAACACTGGAAGACGAGGGCCACTAGTATACACAGATCCACGTCTGCAGAGTGCTGATTGTGGCTGCAGTTTCTGTGTGCGCGCAGACATCTACACGTGCATTGATTTATCTAGCACCATCGAAGCAGGAATTGTTTGTTGTTGAGGTTGATTTCCCGAGTGATGGAGGCTTCTCAGGGCACCTGATACTGAAATGTTTCCTCTCATGGATTGATTGCACTTTGCCGTGTTTAATAATGGGTCATTTTCTTGGTAACCCAGAGCACTATTATAAAACCTCGTGCGTCAAAATATGTTGACATGCGGGGCACTGATTTCCTTTAAACAACCGAGAACATCAGTGCATGTCTGTATGGAATGCATTTTGTGTGTTTCCCCTGCATTGTGGCATCATAAATTCTGATCGTAGGTGAACTGGCTCTCTCTCTCTCTCTCTCTCTCTCAGTAAAATAACTCTCTGTGGGTTTTGATCAACGATTTTCCATGAAGCTCAGAAGTTGGCCCCAGGTTCCAGGTGTGTCATGGTTGAGGTAGTAGCATTCTGGAGATAGGAGCATCAGACCCACAAAGCTTTCCCGTAGAACTTAGCTGGGAACTGCAGATGGGGATGACTTATGTAATACTTTTAAATTGTGAACCACTTTTGTTTATATCATCCTCTGTTTTTTTGTTTGCTCTCGTAAGTTGGTGGTCTTAAGTGAGTCATACCCCCTAGGGGTCTGTTTGTTCCTTCATTTTTTTCTGTACACAATTCCTTATGTTTGCCTAGATAGGAGTTGTGCTACAGAAAATGAGAAGTAAATGTAATATGTTCTATTGGTAATTGTTTCCATTTTAAGTAGATACTAAACTAATGATTTTTTAATTGTAGCTGAGTTCATGAAAAAATGATTCCCTGCTGTTTTTTTTAAAGCTGGATTCAGTAACTTGAAGATAATTAAAAATGTACAGGTCTCAATAATGCATTTATATTCCACTGCGGGCTAACCGGTGTTCACGTATTGTCAGTGGATAGAGTATAAGAATGCCATGGAAATACATAGCTGTTCCAGACATTTATTACATTATTGTTCATTAAGAGGAACTTTTTTGTTTTAAAAAAATCTTGCTTCTCAGTAGTTCTCAAATGCTAAGAAGTGTCTAGTTAGGGCAGTACCACACCCTTTTGCAAAGTAATCTTCCATGTCTGAATAGTGTTTCTTGCAGCCACCACCCTGAAGCCTGGTTTGGGACTAGGGCAAGGCATGTAGGTGGCACTCCGCAGGTGGGGGGAGGAAGTGAGCAGGTGGCTCTGTGGTTTGAGAGGCACAGTAGGTGCACTGGGACCTGCAGGGTGGTGATGCTCAGATGGGCAGTGCCAAGACTGCCCTGACCGTCAGAAAGGAGCTTACTAATCCGTGTGCTGGCAGAGCCAGTGAGCTGCAGAGAATTTTTTAAAAGAAATGGTAAATTCTCACAGATAAAACACAGGATCATTATTTGCCCAAGTTTGAAATTCTCATTATATTTGAGGGTATTCTCTTTTTTGGGGGGAGGGGCTGTTTTGAAAAAATTAAAAATTTCTAAAATTTACTTGAAAGGCAGAGACAGGCAGGCCGTGCTGGTTCACTGATGAAATGCCTACAACTGGCAGGACCAGCGCAGGCCAAAACCAGGAGCCCAGAGCCCAGTCTGGGTCTCCCACATGGGTGGCAGGGACGCGAGTACTCAGGCCACCACCCGCTGCCTCTCATGGTGTGCATTCAGCAGGCAGCTGGAGTGGGAAGTGGAGCCAAGACAGGCACTGGGGTAGGGAACACTGGCCTCCACAGCAGCCCAGCCTCTTAACCACTGCATCGAACATCTGCCCCAGTGACCCAAAACCCAAGACCGAGGGTTACTGGTCGAGCACTCCTGGCAGATCTCGCCAACGTGCAGGTGAGATTTAATTGTTAGACACGCCCCCTGAAACATGGGCAGCTAAGAAAACACAAGGTTAAATCTGAGAGGCCTTATTCCCATCCCTTGCTAAAGGCGGATTTTCGCTTAGGGCGAGCGTTTCTGAGGCACTGCCTTTCTTCAAGTGGGCGCCCATTCACTCACTCCTGTGTTTGGGCAGAGCTGCAACAAGCCTGGGCTTCCCGTGGCGCCCTGCATTTCAGTGTGCTTCCATAGTAGTCTGTTCAAGAAGGTGCCCGCGTGTGTGTGCGTGTGTGTGTGTGTGTGTGTGTGTGTGTGGTGTGTGTGACTCATTCCAGGCCCCCCGGGGCACTCTTGCGCGCCACCCCCTCCCTTGCACGCAGCCCCTGCGTCTGTTTTAGTAGTCCAGTAGCAGCTTGTGCAAACCCAAGGAGGGTCAGGAGGAAGTCTTTGCTTTGATTGTCTTGTTTAATTAATTAAGTCTTTAGTCTTGGCCTTTAAACTCTAGAATAACATCCTAAATAACTCTGATAAGTAAGTCATTACCGTAAATTATTTCTTTGTAAACTCACATAAAGGGCTCTGAGTTGTTTCCGCTCACAACACTTCTGACTCCAAATGTGTGGGTTTTTTCCATGGCGGCATCAGTTCTCCTGTTCTCCAAACACCAGCTGGGCGCCCTGCAACTGAGCTACTTCTGGCACTAATACCCAGAGCTAGCAGCAGACTCTGCAGGTTTTAGGGTTCAGTCCCACACTTCCCCCCTCACTGAGATGTTAGCTGCAAGTACTGGGTGTGCACATATCCTGTCTACAAAGTTGAAGATTATAGAAATTTCCCTTCACAGTTTGATAGCTGGCTACGATGGCTCAGCAAACTCCAGAAAACACTTCTGTTTACTATTTCGGGTTTAATACGAGGGATGCAGGATATAGCGTGGGTCAAGGTTTGGGGAGTGTGGAGCTGCTTTGCAGAGATCCCTAAGGCAGGAATTCAGCTGCAATGCCTTGTCCACCTGCCCAGCCCACTTCGGCTGCACCGGGTTCTGTGTGATGTCTGAGCTGATTCAAGGGGACTGGCACAGGCCAGCTCACTGGCCATACTTGTCAGGGGCCACCTCGACAGGTGTCTTTGGGCTTGAAGTACCTCCCCTGCCTCTTCAGTTGCTTATTGATGATGAACAGTTTACATCCCAGCTGACTGCGGGGAGGGAGCCCCTCCCTGTAAGTGACATTTGTAGGAATACATATTACATAAACAGTTCCTAACTGGTGTTGCTGGAAGCCTGTGGAAATGCTCTCAGCATTTTCGGCATTGTGAAGAGGATAGCTCTTTCTCTTAACCCTTCCTGTGGTTGCGTGTTGAAACCAGGAGCAGCACTGTGGCCGGAAAAGTCCGTTTCCTGGCGTTCAGTGAGACACAGCCACAGATGTGTGTACCCCAGCGCTGGGGCCGGGCATCCGTACAAGGTTGACACAGGAGCGGGTGCTGGGCCTCGCGGTTGGGATGCCTGTGTCCCACCTTGCGGCGTCTGGCTGTGGTGCCCCGCTCTCCTCCTGACTCCAGTTTCTTGCTAATGTAGACCCTGTGAGGCCCCAGGGACAGAGTCCCGGCCTCCCACGTGGGAGACCTGGCTTGTGTTCCTGGCTCCTGGCTCCAGCCCCAGCTGTGGTGGGCATCTGAGGAGCGAATCAGCAGATGGATCTCTGTCTGTTTCTGTCTCTCTCTAAAAAGGGAAAGTAGATGTTGATACAACCACCCCTCCCCACTTTATCTGCAGGGGTTAGGTTCTGAGATAACCAGCGGATGGCTGCAACTGTGGCTAGTGCTAGATCCCGTATAACTGTGTTTTCTCTTATGAATGCGTGTCTGTGATAAAGTTGAATTTATGAATGAGGCACAATAAGAGAATAACAAGTAATAACAAGAACACTTAAAACTGTTGACTGTGAGAAGATCGCCGACATCACTACTGTTGAACTTTCGGACTGTTACTAAGGAAAATAAGGGTTGCTTGGACACAAGAGCTGCCACACCATGCCACGCCAGGCGGTCTGGTGGCTGAGACCACGACTGAGTGAGTGACGGGTAGGTATGGGTGTGTAGGGTCTATGGGCTGGGGAGGCCGGACAAGGGGATGATGTCCCAGCTAGGACAGAGCTGAACACTGTGAGAGTTCATCCTGCTACTCAGAACAGCCAGAATGGAAATGAATTGCTTGTTTCTGGATTTTCCATGTAATATTTTCGGTCTACAGTTGAAATGGCAGAAGGCAAAGCTGAGGATTGTAGTGTATAAGAAATTTAGGGCACAGCTGACCCTAAACTGACAGGCTGGTGCTGCGTGCACCGAGCAGATTAGAACGCTGGGGACGGCTGATGTGGTGTGTTCTCTAGGCACTGCCCTGCTCACCCCGGGGCCCTGGGCCAGGCTCACAGGCATCCATCCCAGAAGCTGCTCTGTTAGTGGCGGCATGGTGGGGTCTTTATACATCCACGTTACTTAGAGCTAGTTGTCACGTCCTTAGCAACTGGAAACACGCTAATTGTAAAGCGCAGATCCCTCTGAGTAGAGCGTGGAACACCGGCCACATCCTGGGCGCGTTAGCGGATGAACCGGGTCGTGTGCTCATGGGATGGGGTTTCTGTCCCTCGGGACCTCCCTCCGCCTGGATGTTGGTAGTACTTCCCTTGTTGCACAGCATAATGCGGTAAACAGAGTGCTTTCAGGTACCAGAGGCACGGGGCTGTGCTGAGCTGGTTAGAGGTAAATTTGGGTGCTGGGCGTGGTTTAGATTTGCGTTCTCTGAGTCAGGGCAGGGTCCAAGGGCAGGGTCTGGGCTACCAGATGGGTTCCATCCTAGCTCTGTCAGTTAGGAGACCCACCTTGAGGGATTGGTGTGTTGTGAGGTTTCAATGGACTGTTCATGTGAGGAGTTTAAAGCTGGGCCTGGAACACGGGTACGATGCTGTCTGAATGCATGGAGCCATCGTGGCTTGGTCAGTAGCTTCCCATCGCTGATGTCTGTCCTGCCCTCCCACCCCGTTTGCTCTTTCTTCCTAGTAGTAGTAGGATTTTCTCCACGTCGCACACACAGCAAGTTCTGAAGGAACAGCGCAGCTACGAAATCATGTTTGTGACTTTAGTCCAAATATTTGACCCACAAGCTCGCATTGCAAACGTTCCTCCTGATTGGAGAAGTCTACAAGTGATTCCAGTGAACATTATTCCTTGCTGGCCGAGGTAGCATTTCTGTGCAGTATTGGAGTTGTGATAGCGGCGATGCCAAATGCATGTTTACGAAAGGAACCCAGGGCAGCCTAGCATGGGACAGAGAGGTGTGTGGGGTACTCCCTGTGAAGAGCTTAGAACAGCCAAAGGCAGAGTCACATTTGGTGCTGTACAAATCTATTCACATTAAAAATAAGTCATTAGGATATTGGCTAGCCACCAAATTAACTACAGTGAACAAATGTATTGGGGCTGGCGTTGTGGCATGGTGGGTAAAGCTGCTGCCTGCAGCACCGGCATCCCATATGGGCACTGGTTCAAGTCCCGGCTGCTCCGCTTCTAATCCAGCTCTCTGCTATGGCCTGGGAAAGCAGCAGAAGATGGCCCAAGTCCTTGGACCCCTGCACCCACGTGGGAGACCCAAAGAAGCTCCTGACTCTGGATGGGCTCAGCTTTGGCTGTTGGGGCCATTTGGGGAGTGAACCAGCAGATGGAAGACCTGTCTCTCTCTCTCTGTGCCCCTACCTCTCTGTAACTCTGCCTTTCAAATAAATAAATCTTTTAAAAATGTATTAATTATGAAACCTAAAGTTGAAAGATACTTCTCTTACCAGTTTTTGACTCCCTCAAAAGACGTGTTTCCAGCTTTGGGAGAAACTGTAATTACTTCACTTCAGTTTTTGATATGGACTGTGCAGTGGTCTTGCGTTGCAAGAGCTGGGGCTGTAAGATTGTTCTCTGATTATTTCCGTGGAGTGACTGTGCTCGTGTCGCCAACAACACGGGGAGACATAAGCAGATAAATCTACTACCGGCTCGTGGAGAACACACTGTAGGCCATTATGGTTTTTGTGTTGTGGCCATGATGTTGAACATGACGTAGGGCTCAACCTTGAAGCCCTTATGGTCGCAGGAACCTCGGACCACGCAGGGCTCCCAGGCAGATCTGTTCCTGAAAGATTCCTACCCACAGTTCCCAGCTGTCCCATCCTGAATGTCCCCATCCTTGAGGCATCTGGGGCTGCAGTCAAGTGTGGAAAAGCAGATTCCAGGGCTCGCTCTCTGGGGCCTTTGACATTCCAGGGGCAGCCTTGCCCTGCCCCCTGACTCTGCCCTGCCTGTAGTGGGGACAGAGGTGGCTCAGGGTGGCACAGGGACTCGCCAGTGTGGCCACTTTAGGGCACTGGGTGGGTTGAAGCTTGGGTTCACCGTGCCCAGAGAGACCCAGATTGCACCCTGTAGCTCACCCCTTGCTCTTGGGAACCTGGAAGGGATGGCTTCTGCTAAGCTCCGTCTGGGAGAAGAGCCACAAAGCCGGCGTGAGCTCTGCTGCCTCCCAAGTCCTGCTGGCCCGACAGGCGTGCTTGGTGCCAGGGCCCTGGGCATCGGGAGCATTGCCTGACCTGACAGGCGAGGAATGGGAGCCACCGCGGGGAGCTGCCAGTGAAGCCGCAGACTCTCAAGTGGCCATTTTTCCCCTCCATGTTTTCATAAAGCCGCTGGGTAGACACCAGATATAATAGCCTTAGAGTTGCTGGATTCAACCCCAGAGGAGACTGATTTGGATTTTGAGGAACACTGAGAGCCAGCGTTCACTCGTTGCCTTTGCCACTGGAGAGGCTGCACCGGGGCTGTGCCGGGAGACCCAGGAGTACCTGGGCAGCCCGCGGTGAGTGCCCGCAGGGGACCCAGCTGTGCTAGAGGGAAGTGCTGCCAATGGGTTCCCAGCTTCCATCCTATTTGCTTAAATTAAGGTCCACATGTTGAGTTCTGTTAATACGGCAAAAACCCACTGCCCTTCCATGGAGTGTAGGTAGAAAAAGGACAGGGGCACCTAGGACTGCCACAGGGTTTGGCATGAGCTCCGTAGAGGAACTGCATACTGACGGACACCAACGCCAACCCAAGTAAATCTCCATTGTGGGGAGTTCGTGATGAGCTAAATGGGGAGGTGGATCGTGGGAGCATTGCTGACCCACAGTGATGGTTCCTGCAGCCATTTGGGGAATTGAACCAGCAGTGAAAGAACTCTCTCTCTCTTCCCCTCTCTTCCTCCCTCCCCCCGCCCCTGTCTGTGACCGTGCCTCTCAAATAAATAAATAAATAAATAAATCTTAAAAGAGAAAAAGATATGAAACCCTGCATATCAAGAATTGCCTTCTTGGGTGAAGCGGGTTAAAGATACAGGAACTCCGCCCATCGCTGTGGCTCCATAACGAGAAAATTACAATGACTTTGGGCACCCAGGCCCAGTGGAGCGGCTGAGCGGTGCACCGTAGATTCAGGTCACCACAGTTGGCGTCTGTTTGCTTTCACTGCCAAAGCCCCAAGCAAAGGCAGAAGCAGATCCCGAATGTTTTGCACACCGTGAGAAGACAGTCTGTGAGACGGTCAGTACACCGGCATCTCCCGTGAGCTTGCGATGGATGGCGCTCAGGGTTGCGGAGTGTTCACCGCACCAGACCTGCGGAGAAGCCAGGCGGCGGCTCTGAAGCACGCGTCAGCTCCTCTGTGCTGCGAGCGCAGGCCGGCGAGGCCCCTTCTACGCCTGGGAAGCATTGCTCTCCGCAGCCTTGTTTACATGGCTTTAGAAGCAAACGTGTGTGCTCCCAGGATGACTTTCGGGGGGCTCCTTAGTGTCTTGCCTTGTGGATCTCCAGTGCATTTCAATTAAAAGAGCCGCAGAGAAGTGAACCAGGAGAAAGACCACGGAGGAGGGGAGAGGAAGCCGCCTTCTGTCTCTGGGTTGGTGAATTTCTGGGCGGTGGGAAGTGCAGAGATGGCTGTTGAACTGAACTTCCTTAATGATAACATGATAGCCGGCAAATACGTACATTGCTGGCTGATGTGCTTCCTTGTATCTCTGGGGAAAAACCAAACTTAAATCCAGACAGGAAGCTCAGTGCTTGATGTTTTTACAAACCGGAGGGTCTGTTTTCCCAGTAGCAGCTGTGAGTGGTCAGTCTTGTCCTTTCGTCCAGCCCGTTTGTTGTTCGGACCTGGAAAAGTAACTGGTAGTACAGCACTCTCTGCACTGAACGCCGATTAATTCTGAAACGGTGTTAAGATAGAAGCTGTAAAAAGAAGACATTTCCGATATGTTTTATTGCAATTTAGAGTCAGTTTGGAGTGTAACAAGAAGTTTAAAAGCTGTCGCCCGCGCGGAATGGTGTGATGTGGATCTTAGCGCACACGAACTCTCCTCTGGAAGAACTGGGGTCAGGGAAGAGTCGGCCCAATGGAGTTGGTGAAGAGTGAGGAGGGGAGATGTGCCCCCTCTCCTGCAGAGGCGAGAGGCTGGGCCTCTGAAAGCTGCTCTTTGTGCTGGGCTGGGCTGGGCCCCTGGCACACGGGGCACAATCATGCTATTGTCTGTTTGGGGAAAGCTATGGCATCCTATTGCAATTATTTGTGGAAGAAAATATTTGATGTTTTTGGAAGAGGTTGGCTGTGGGGAGGGGAGTGAGAGAGGGAAGGAGACTGGGGTTACCTCTCGTTCCCACCTCTCAGAGTGTAGGGTGGAGCCCATGTGGGCCACAGTACTGGAGCCTGCGAGGCTGTGTGTTGGAGCATCCTTGGCAGAGAAATTCGAAGCGTTGCCACCACTGGGTCCATAATGGAGGAGGAGGGAGCTTCACGCTGTGTGGGGCAGCCATCCCGCTCCGGTACTTGTGGGTACATTTGCAGTGCCATTGCCACACTCTGCTTGCACCCTGGCTGAGCTCTGGGCCTGTTATCTTGATTCTGAACGAATTATCTATGGAAGTGGTAGAACGCGTGCAGCTCCTCTCTCCCGTTGGTGTGTACGTCTGAGGCCACGTGCCCTCCCATGCTGGAGCTCTGGACTCTTCCAAAGCCAACAGCCTGGCCTGCTTCCTGCCAGGCACTCCGGGATCTGCTGAGTGTGACCCCCCAACCCTACCTGTCCTGCTCCTTCCACTTCAGATCTTTGCTTGTAGAATATTTTTTAAGATGTGTTTATTTATTTGAAATAGTTACAGAGAGAGAGAGAGAGAGAGAGAGAGAGAGATCTTTTATTCGCTGGTTCACTCCCCAAATAGCCACAACAGCCTGAACTAGGCCAGGCGGAAGCCAGGAGCTTCATCTGGGTCTTCCATGTGGGTGGCAGGGGCTTGGGCCATGTTCCGCTGCCTTTCCCAGGCCATGAGCAGGGAGCTGGATGGGAAGTGGAGCAGCCAGGACATGGATGCTGGCATCGCAGGCTGTGGCTTTACCCACGCAGCTACAACACAGGCCCCCAGAACTCCCTTTTCAAAGATCGGAGTTGGGTCCTTGCAGAGTGGCCTGTTAAGTCTCACGGCCGTGACCCAGGCCTGTCCTTACCTGCTCTCTGGCGGCCAAGAGCGGACAGCAGGCATCTGCATAGTGATTTTCCCCGGGGCCCATCTGTCCACGTAACTTTGAGACTTGTTGCTCCCTGGGGTGAAGGATTAGGAGTAACTACTCACTGTGGATGTTGCGGTTAATTACTCCCTCCCTTCCCGCACGATCCCGGCGGAATCTGGGACTGGCACAAACATGACAGCTGTCTGTGGGGAGTTGGGGGGCGGGGATGAGCCTGGGGTATGGTGCATTCCCACGGCCTCACAGCTCTTGAAAGATCACAGGCTCAGAGGGTGCTTGGAAATGCTCCGTTTAACTCCGGGTCTGGCGGGGGCAGGTGCGTACACTCCCTGCTGAAGCTAACAAATGCTGAGCATCCCGGGGAGTCCTGTCCTGCTGTAGCAGGCACAAGACTTTTTCACTCTCCCCCAGGCAGGGGTGCAAGCTAGTGGTGGGCACCCAGGAAGAAATGCAAGCCAGGGCAGTGCCATCACAGCACAGGTGGCATGGGCTTGTTCACGGGCTCAGGCTGCCTGACGCCCGTCACTCAGAGGCAGCTCTGAGAATCATTGAGGGGTCAGACCTGGAAAGTTCAGAGCAGAACAGAAGCAGCAGGCTGGGCACAGGCTGAGGGCCAGTGCGGCCGGACGCTGGCAGAGAAGGGAGGCTGTCAGCTCTGGCTGCCGTAACAAAGTGCATGGTGTGCTCTGGGTGCTGCCAACAGAAGACGTTGATTTTCTCGTAGTTCGGCAGGGTGAGGGAGGCAGCAGGGTCGATGCCGGGGGGGGGGCCTCTCTCCCTAGGTACCTTTCTGCTGTGTACTCTGCTGTCTCTCTTCACAAGGACACCAACTCTCTGGTGTCAGGGCCTCATCCTTGTGACCTCATTGAACCTGATGTCACCTCCTCCAAGGGCCCCCCTCTAAAAGTCACATGAGGGGTGAGGGGGGCACAATCCATTCTGCAACACTGTTTTAAGATGGGTCAGCACAGCGGGCGCTGTGGTGTAATGGGTAAAGCCGCCGCCTGCAGTGCCGACATCCTATATGGGTACCAATTCAAGTCCCGGCTGCTCCACTTCCAATCCAGCTCTCTAGTGTGGCCTGGGAAAGCAGTAGAAGATGGCCCAAGTCCTTGGGCCCCTGCAACCATGTGGGAAACCTGGAAGAAGCTCCTGGCTTTGGGTCAGCATAGCTCCGGCTGTTGCAGCCAACTTGGGAGTGTACCAGCGGATCAAAGACCTCTCTCCCTCTCTGCCTCTCCTCCTCTCTCTGTGTAACTCTGACTTTCAAATAAATAAATAAATCTTAAAAAAAATAAAAAGAAGGAAAAGATGGGTCAGTGCAGTAGGCAGGGACTGGAGCAGGGAGGGCTTAGCGGCCGCCCCAAGGGTGAGGATTCACTAGATGGGCAGGAGAAAGGCAGCGGTGGGAGAAGCACGCAGTGGCACGCTCTGTTTCCATCTACAGCAGTTACTCTAGCTGCTGCGTGGAGTGTGCACTCCGTGGTAAGGGGAGGGACCGGTCCAGAAGTGGTTAGAGGATGCTGGTGGCTTGAACCAGTGTTGGACTTCTTGACATTGGTGTTTTTATTTTTAATACAATGTTGATTTTCATGTTTTTATTTGAAAGGAGGGGTGAGAGAGAGAGAGAGAGAGAGGTGTCTCCGATGCACTGGTTCTCTCCCCAGATGCTCACAACAGTTGAGATTGGGACAGACCACCGGCAGGAGCCAGGCACGCAATCCAGGTATCCTGCTTGGGTGGCAGGGACCTGGGTACCTGAGCTGTAACCTGCTGCCTCCCAGGGTGCACATTAGCAGGAAGCAGAAATCGGAAGTGGAGCTGAGACTTGAACCAGGTGCTCCAGTATGAGATATGAGTGTCTCAGCAGCTGTGCAGAGAGCCACCCGACCTGTACTGCTCGGGATTTAGGTTGGATAATTCTTCATGGAGGCACTGTTCGGTTCACCTGCACCCCCAGTCCCTACACTGTGGGTGCCAGTAGCCCTCCCATCGCTGAGCTGGGACGAGCTTTGTTCGGGAGGTGTACCGTGGCCGTGGCCGTGGAGCAGGAGTTTTGGCTTGGATCTTTGAAGTCGGAAAGGCCTCTCGTGAGACGTGCACTGGGAGAGTGAGGGCTGCGGACAGCCTGGGCGTGGAAAGCAGTCTTTGGGACTCATCTGGCCTGAGCTGCCTTCCTAGAACGGATGGGATCCTCTCAGGTTTCAGAGCTGGTGGCCTCAGGACCCCTTTAGGCTGGTAAACGTCTCACCGTGGTAGGTGTGTTTGTGGCCTGACTTAAGTGTTGAAACCTGATCACCGAGGTCTGGCGTGAGGAGGCGGGGCCTCAGGGCATTGATTAGGTTGTGAGGGTGCAGCCCACATGATTGATTGGCTCAATTGTCCAGCCTTGTCCCTCCCCTCATCTGAGGCCACAGCTGGACTGTCCATCTGTCAGCCACAAAGCGAGGCCCTCGCGTGACACTGAGTCTGCCAGCAGCTCGATCCTGGGCTCCCCGGACCAGATCTGTCAAAAAGCTGCTCAGTGGATGGTGTTTTGTCCCAGTGCCCTGAGCTAAGACAAACCCCATTATAGCCATTGATGTCTGCCATATGAGAACTAAAGCATAATCATTCTACAGAGATGTGTTTATTCATTTTAGGACAATAAACCTATCACCTGTTAACATAGTTTAGCTGGGGAAAAAGAATACTATAGCGTGCCCTTGCCACCCCTCAGATGTGTGGGTAGACAGCAGCCTGTTTATTGTGTTTCAAAAATCTCTCTAATACCTGACCTAAGGAGCAGGTGTTTAGCCTGGTGGGTACGATGCCTGCATCCCACACTGGGGGGCCTGGGTCTGACTCCTGGCTCTCACTCCTGATTCCAGCTTCCTGCTAATGTCCACCTGGGAGCCAGAGATGATGGTTCATGCCCTAGAGTTCCAATTACCTGTGTGGGAAATCTGAAAAGCGGTCCTGGCTCCCGCTCTGGCTCCGCCTAGCCCTGACTGTTACAGGCATTTGGGGAATGCCAGTGGATGGGAGCCCTGTCTGTCTCCTTTCTTCTGCCTCTCAAATAAATTCTGGAAGGATTATGGCATAATCGAAGGCAATTAGATTTTCATATCAGCTTTTACCTTCAGTTTGCTGCCAGTGTCACAGTGGTTCTGGAAAACACCACCGCACACTAGAGCACCATTTCTCAGGAGTGCTTTGAAAATCATTTGCTCTCATAGACACCCTGACAGGCTGCAGAACCCCCAGGGGCCCACGGAACACGTTTCGAGAATGGTGCTTCTTGGGATGCCTGTCCCTGCTTTTTATGCTGCTTAGAAGGTGGCCACACACACACACACACACACACACTCACTGAGTTCCACCTCTGAAGTTAACACTTCAGAGCTGGGCCTGTTCACCTGGGGAACCGCTGCAGCTTCGATTTATGTGTAATTCTCACTTTTCTCTCCAGTTTTCAAGACACTTATACACAGATAATTTCATATCACACAAATCTGCCCCAAATAGCCGAACATCGCAGGAGTATAAGGAGAAATTTTACATGATACGTGAATTACGTGCTAGTGAAGGAGCTGGTCTTTTAAGAAATACAATTTAATACTCTAATAGTCATTTTAAAGGAAATATTTCCAAAGGGCATTTCACATTGTTTTCACTCAAGAGAATCTAATGATGGTAATCCAGCTTTTTCTCAATACCGAGAGTCATCACTGGGAAAGTACTTTCATTCTCTGAGCAGATAATGATACTCTCAGGTGCGTGAGGCAGGGCTTCCCATCTGAGATAATTGAGGCTCCTTTTAAAAAGGAAAAAGATGTCTTTGGTGACCTTCCGTGTCATCATAAATTACTCTCATGGACAGATACTTAAATGCTTGCAACCGTAACACTAGACATCACTTTCTTATGCCTCTACATCTTTTAAAATCATAAGTTATATAAATTTATACATTAAATGCATGCAGAACAAAAAATATTCAAGCCCAAATATTAATGTAATGGCGTGGATATTTTGCGGAAATGGAGTCATTTCCCACATGTGAATAAGCTTACCTGGAAGGTGTGGACACCTTTAGTTAAGCACTGGCTCTCTGGCATTTCAGTGTTTTTGGGTTTTTGGTTTTTCCTTGAAGGAGGAGGGTATTTCAAAAAGTCCATGGGAGGACCGGTGCTGTAGCTCACTTGGCTAATCCTCCACCTTGCAGTGCCGGCATCCTGTATGGACGCTGGTTTCTAGTCCTGGTTGCTCTTCTTCCAGTCCAGCTCTCTGCTGTGGCCAGGGAGGGCAGTGGAGGATGGCCCAAGTGCTTGGGCCCTGCACCCGCATGGGAGACCAGGAGAAGCACCTGGCTTCTGGCTTCAGATCCTGTAGCTCCGGCCATAGTGGCCATTTGGGGGGTGAACCAACGGAAGAAGACCTTTCTCTCTGTCTCTCTCTCTCACTGTCTAACTCTGTCTGTCAAATAAAAAAAAAAGTCCATGGGGAAATAGAATTAAAAGATCAACTTGTTTTGGTGCCAAAAACATTGAAATCCATGGGTAGTATTTTTCCTAATACACTTTTTCCATGGACTTTTGGGAGCTTCCTCATGTTCTAAGGCCTCGGTTTACACAGACGACCACGACAAATCTGGTCTTCATTTGATCCATTCACGTATGCTTCTATGTTGAATGTGCCTTTTCCTTTTGGGATACAACTGCTGGAGTAATGCAGTTTGCTTCCAGTGTGTTTTTTCTTTATAAATGTTCATGCTACAGTCACTTGGCAGCATTAAATTAAAAGAAGGTTAAGTGCATGAACTAGAAGAAAAATAGATCATACTCAACAAAGAAAAACACAATAAAAAAACAGGAGGAGAGTGTTCAAGTCCCCACGACTGTGTTGAGCAGCGTTCAGAGTGAGAGGCACTGCACTGTGCCACGTGGCCTGGGGTCCTGGCTTTTGACAGCCGCTGATGCCTTGTTATAGTTGCCCTTTAAGAAACAAGCAAAAAACCACTTATTTGCTTTGTGCGCTTTTATCATCACTGTCTTCAGCCCTGTTGTCTAGAATTGGCCGCTTCTGGTCTTTGCATTTGGAGCTTAAGTATTTCATCTTGCTGACAGTGTGTCTGCACGTGGATATGGAGTAGGGCGTGGACTACGGCAGAACTACCAGGGCCTGTTTGCTGGGTTTCTGGCTTGTGAGCATTTTGGAAGGGGCCAGATGTGCTCGGCGCTCTGACATGTATCACGTGTTTGTACATCAGGATGACGAAACCAAGGTGGAGGCATGAGATGTGGCTCTTCTTACCTTTGTAGTGATAGGAATGGGGCTGATTTGTTGATGAGCCTGTGCCTCAAGCCACTAACCCGCTCCCGGAAAGACCACATCAGCTTGCTTTGGTGTCTCCAAGGAGCTTCAGGAAACTTGAGGCCGATGAGCCAGACTTGCAGTGTTAAGGGGTGGAAGCGAATTAGTTGTCAGCCCAGCCCACGGAGAGACACACACCTGCACGTACGCATGCACACGCGTGTGTTTACCTTCACAATGCCTCCTCAATGCCAGTGCGACCCCCTTTTCCCTCCACTGGCAGCTATGCCAC
The DNA here is from genome assembly GCF_051225735.1 of Oryctolagus cuniculus. Lineage (NCBI taxonomy): Eukaryota > Metazoa > Chordata > Mammalia > Lagomorpha > Leporidae > Oryctolagus > Oryctolagus cuniculus. Next base: position 8,574,533 of record NC_142878.1, on the reverse strand, counting down.
AAAGAGTTTGTGAAAAGCTAAAATATGTGCAGAGTGTGTTGCCAATATGAGCCACTCTATAAAAGATAAATAATAATTGTCTGGCGAGTCTAGGCAGAGCGAGTCGGGGAGACTACAAGAGGAGAGATGTTGGGCTTTCAGGTAGGTGGAAAATTTTCCTCTCTTTGCAGAGACTGCCACCCTCACGCGGTTACCCAGTGGGTGCTGCTCACAGCCGGGCGCCCTGAGGCCTTATCTTGCTGCCGGCTTGCCAGTCACCTTGTGTGGCGCCCGCCCGTCCCTGGCCCTGCTCGCAGGCCCAGGCTTAGCTCCCAGAGCAGGGAAGTGCAGGAGTGTGGTAATAAAAGCATTTTTTAGGTTTGAGCTGGCTTTATGGGTTTGGTTAAAGTCACTGCAATTCTTAGGGGATAATAAAGCCCCAGCATGACAGAAGTTCCTGTCTTAGAAGATCCCCATGAGAATGACGGAACCCAGCTTAGAATTTAAAATGCACTTGACCCATTGATACTGGAAGCTGGTGTAGTTTCTTGGCAGTGAGTCAGGGGTCTTCTGATTGGCTGGGTTTATCAAGCTAGTCTTTCCATTGTTCCTTCATTCATTTTCTTATGAGGGCTCTCTCTCCTTCAAGTTGAACATGGCAAGTTACTGATGCTTGAACTCTCTGAATTTGGTTTTAATTTCTCAGGTAACTCAGCGTATGGAAGATTGGGGTGGGGGGAGGAAGTCAGAATAAATTGTTTATTTTCCAAATCAGAAAGGGATTGCTTCAACTCCTGGTGGTCGTGTTGCTAAATGTAAAAATAGTACAGTTAGTGAAGAAGATCAAGACTTCTTATTTTGGAGAGAGGCCATACTTGAGTAAATGGGAAAGACTCTCTGTGTTTCGGAAGCGTGGGTGATTTCCACAGGCTTGTAGCATGGTGGGGGCTGTGGTTTCTGTTTCTGAATCTTCCCGCTTGCGAGCAGACGTGGAGGGAGCCTCGGGAAGCCAGTCCAGTTTGAGGGCTCGGCAGCCGCCGTTTGCTCCTCCTCCTGTCCCCCTCCCCGGGCCGTGCAGAAGGCAGAGCCCCATTGTGCTGTGGGTTGAACTTTCACTCCACCACCTCTCCTCGTGTACACTGGGCTCAGCACAAAGCACGCTTGGCACTTCATGACTGCATAAGGCGTGCTTCTTCCTCTTTCTCTTCTCAAGTAACTAGGCCGGGTGAGGTCCCGAAGTCCCTGAAAAGAGGGAAGCCGAAACACAAACACAGTTGAATAATGAAGTGACATCAGTCTGAGCCAATTGGAGCAGTGGCTGTCACGTGCCTGGCAGCCACTTCAAATGCCCACAGCACAAGTGTAATGATTGAAGTCATCGATGCTTTCCCTCCTACCAGACTGCTGGAGAGGATGCATCGTAACAAGTTGGTAGGTTTTCTGCAAACCATTGAGATGCATGCAAAGCTTCGTTTCTGGTTTTGCCTTGCCAACATGGGCTGAGAGATGGGGCTGTGGTTGGGGTTGAGGCCAGTTGAGGCTGGGAGGTCTGCAGGGCTGGTCTCTGAGCCGTGCACTATCTTTCCAGGTATGACCTTGAGCGAATGTTACATTCCCTGCACTTGCCAATGGTAACTTCTTGGTTTCATTATCACAGGGGTTTCTGCTTGTGTTTGTGATTCAAGAGTTAAAACTCCTCCGGAAAATATTTCTCATTCTGGACCACCCCGAATTAAATAAACAAAACAACAACAACAACAGTTACTTGGTTAGCTACTATTTTCAGACATATTTTGAGAGAGAAAGAGACAGATAACCTAGACATCCTAAAACTAAGGAACATTCTTGAAACTGTGTTGGTCTCTTTTCACTCAGTCATTTGTGAATGATTTGGTTCAAGCAGAACTGAAATGAGAATCTTTTTTTTTCTTTAAAAATGTGTTTGCCGTGTAGCAAGTGCTTGGAGTTGGGAAGGTCACCTGGTGTTAGCGGAAGCCATTCTTGGACAGCGAGTTGGCTACAGCTCTTTCCGGGGGGAGAAGACACTTAGGGCTGCCGTTCCCCCAGGTGGATGTGCCTGTGCGTGCCCACTCGGTTTCTCTTCCTTTCCTGTTTCCTGGTGAGCATCCCAGGGCTGGCACAGCTCAGAGGACTTGGAAGAATTTCCCTCTCTGTCTCACTCTTCTTCCCTGTGCCTCTTCCTGTGTGCAGCCTCTTGGTTGGTCGCCCCAGTTTCAGCTTTTCCGTCCTGTGGGACACTCACCTGTTCAGCTGTAATTCACCACAGCTCCTGTTGTCTGGGATGGGAGGCCCTGTTAGACTCCACTGCCCTCCCCCCACCTTGGCCGCTCTTTTGCTGCTCTCCAGGGGAAAGGGACACTGCACTGGTTTCCTGGAGGTTCTGCATTTTGCCGTTGCTCACGCCTTCTTCCACTGGATTCTAATTCTTTCCCATACTGTTGCCCCGACCATCCTTCCCTCGCTAGGATCTATTTTTTTTTTTCAAAGCACTTCATTGTGTGTTGAGTCTGCAGTCACTCTTTAAGTCTTGATCATGCACTGTCTTGTTTTGTAATTTAATTTCACGAACTTGACCTAGCCCGGGAGGCATCTCAGTGGTATCGTATGTTGGTCAGCTCTGACTGTGAGAGTTCGGTGGATACTGGGACCTTTGTGACCCCAGCACTGCTTTTCGTACCTTCCAGGGATGATCCTTTCCATTGCTTGGGAATGTTGTGGGGAGCGTGGTGTGGTCTGTGTGTGTGCAGTGCTTGGGACAGTGTGGGTGACAAGCATGCGTGAAACAGCTGATTGACACTTTGAAATCAGAGACCCCAATATCCTTATGCCAAGTCTGGACACGTGCATATTGTAGGAATTTGATGAATATGCGTTGTGTCTGGTCACCCTGTGCATGCACTGAAATAAACTAAGTATTTTTAAAACCAAGCTGAAGCATTTGAGGGATTTAACTTGCTAAGTGAGGAGACTGAATGATGGAATATGGAAGCTGTATTTTTCCTGCAATTCTGTGCACTGTCCATGTTGCAACTTAGAGATTTTTGGAAAGTAATGTAAAAGTGATTTACCATCATGTAATTGGTTTCCTGAAAGCAAAGAGATATTTATGTGAACTCCAGTGAAAGATGCACCCACTGAAATTTATCGTTAAAGAGCATTTTCAAAGTGTATGGAATGACTAGAGCTAAGTATGTTAAATATTCCAGAGAAAGACATATTTAGCCTATAAATCTACGCTTCCCTTGGAATGTGCTTTCCTTCTCCTCTGCCAGGTGTATAAAGATTTTAAGTTCTTAGGCCTCAGTGGGAGAAAGATTTAAGGTTGCAGAAGCACATTTGTATCTTTTTTAAATTTTCTATTGTTTATCAATGACATCTATAAATGTTTTAGGGAAGTGTTTACTGTAACATTACCCACTTTAGCTCTGTGCAGTCGTCTAGCAACCGAGGTGATAAACACAGAAGGAAGTGCTGTATTTTGTCCCTGACAAATGTATCTCAAAAGGGCCACAGCACCTGGACAGGCAGTGGGATCCTAAGAGTGGCTCCTGGAGGCATTTGCCCCCCTTGGCGTGTGCAGGTCTGAGGAGTTTATAATCTAACTGGCGGGACGACTGCCTAGGATTGGACTCCCTTCGTACCCACAAAGCCCTCTCCTTTAGAAGCAAGAACGTGGGCCGGTGCTGTGGTGGAGCTGGTAAAGCCCCGACTCACAGCGACGGCATCCCATATGGGCGCCAGTTCCCATCCCGGCTGCTCCACTTCCCATCCAGCTCTCTGCTGTGGCCTGGGAAAGCAGTAGAGGATGGGCCAGTCCTTGGGCCCCTGTACCCACGTGGAAGACCGGGAAGAGGCTCCAGGTTCTTGGCTTCCAGTTGGCCCAGCTCCAGCAGTTGCAGCCATTTGGGGAGTGAACCATCAAGTGAAAGACCTTACTCTCTCTCTGTCTCTACCTCTCTCTGTAACTCTGTCTTTCAAATAAATTAATTAATTAAAAAAAAAAAAACACCAAGAATGTAGAGATGGCTTATTTTAAAATGTAGTCTCTCTGCTTCTAAAATTTGAATTTGAGGATGAAGAATAAACCTTCTGTTCAGAGGCTGGCTGGCTAAAAACTTTCACTCCGTGCCCCTGCCTCCCACCTGCCCCTCTCCCCTCCTTCCCCACCCCTGCCCCACCAAATCCAAGAGTGAGTAGGGGACATGACAGTCACGTCTCATGTTGGAGTTTTCACACCCATGCTTAGGGGTTTCCACACAGAGGGCTCTTGCAACACCTGCAGGATCCACTGACAATGTAGCCGCCTCTGACTCTGGAGGAATTCTGCATTGTGCTGTGTGACCTTGTGCACGTGGGACAGGAACGTATGTGTTGAGACCCCTGTTGGGGCTGGTGTTGTGGTGCAGCAGATTAAACTGCCGCCTGCAACATCTGCATCCCATACACAGTGGAGGTTTGGGTCCCAGCTGCTCTGCTTCTGATCCAGTTACCTGCTGAGGTGCCTGGGAAAGCAGCAGCGATGGTCCAAGTACTGGGGCCCTTGCAGCCCACGTGGGAGACCTGAATGGAGTTGCAGGCTCCTGGCTTTAGCCTGGTCCAGGCCCAGCTATTGTGGGCATCTGGGGAGTGTACCAGCAGATGGAAGATTCTCTCTCTCACCCCCATCACTCTGCCATTTGAATAATTCAAATAAATTTTTTTAAAGACTTCTTTCCTACAGGTTGCTTTGTTCCATTTCAGTGATGCTGATGCTGTTATCACTGTTAGGGGAAAGGAGCCAGGACTGGATTTCATTCTAATGCTTAGCAGGGAAGTTCTAGGAAGCTCTCTGATTTGGTAAACCAAGGCAGTTGGAGACAGCAGCGCTGGTGTTAAAGGCCATTATTCCTTTTGTAAATAGCCTCACTTCGCTGATTAAATGTGGCCATCAGAAGGAGAGAATTTCTCATGCTGGTTTTCTGCAGTGGAGAGGAAAGCTTAAGTTAGTGTCTCCTCCCACCCCTGTCCTACCTGCCGGCAGCTGATTGGTTGACTAGAAATGCGAGTTTCCTTATTGGTAGTGAGCCTCCAGATGTTGGGATGGGAGGGGCAATCTGAGAATGAAGCACTGCTGGGAAATATCCCCCAGGACAGCCGGCCCCGAGTCAGTGTGTCTGCTGAGGGCGCCACTCCAGGGCACTTTCAGTGCAGTGAGACTGCCAGGTTGACTGCTTACTTAGAAAGGAGTCAGGGGACCTGCACTGTGGCATAGCGGGCAAAGCCGCTGCCTGCAGCGCCGGCATCCCATATGGACGCCGGTTCGAGACCTGGCTGCCCCACTTCCAATCCAGCTCTCTGCTATGGCCTGGGAAAGCAGTAGAAGATGGACCAAGTCCTTGGGCCCCTGCACCAGCGTAGGTGACTCGGAAGAAGTGCCTGGCTCCTGGCTTTGGATCAGCATGGCTCCAGCTATTGCGGCCATTTGGGGAGTGAATCAGCGGATGGAAGACCTCTCTCTTTCTCTCTCTCTCTCTGCCTGCCTCTCCTTCTCTCTGTATGTAACTCTTTCCTTCCTTTCTTAATATTTACTTGTTTATTTGAATCAATTCCAGTGTCTTCCTGGCACCCCAGATGTAATTGTTTTACATCCAACTTGTGTCCTCAGGAGTAGGGAATGTTGGGAATTCTTTGGTTTGCAGTTAGATCAATTTCAACCTGATGCACCAAGAGCCCCCTTCCCATGTAAGCGCAGAGGGCACCCTGGTCGGGTCTCTGTGACCGCACGCTGGGTGGGGTGGCTGTTGGCAGCAAGTGGGGGCAGGACAAGGTGACAGGACTCCTTTGTGGGTCTGATTTGTTGTCCTCTGGCCACTGGGTTCAGACAGGCCGGTGGAGTGGCCTCTGGAAACCAGGGAAAGAAACGGGGTCATTGAGATGTTTTGAAAAGAGCCCCAGCTTTCTTAAACCCCTCTAATCATGTTCCCATTGATCTTTGATTGCTGTGTGGTCTCTGCGCTTCAGCTTCTTTGCTAAGAAATTAATGCTGTGGGAAGAAATACTTACAGGCATGAAAAGGACCTACTTTAAGGTCCCAAAGTGAGTATCTTTCTAGTACATATTTATCCTTGTATAGTTGCTGTGTGCGTGTCTATTTTGAACTTCTTCATTTTTTTCAATCCCAGGGAATGCCTAAAATGCACTATTGACTGCACCTGCTCATCTTGCCATCTCTGCATTGCAGAATTGCCCGGACCCAGTTCAGTGCCTCAGAATCCTCTATGTGGACTTGGTGCTATTTGAACTACTACTTGAGAACAACTGCTCTCAAGCCCTCAGAAGCACTTAGTTACAATTGTTGGCCTAATTGCACATTATTCTTATTCATTAAAACAAGTCCCTGAGGGCTTCTTAGGGTACTGTTCCGTGTTATTATAAGTCCTTCCAAATAGGAAAACTTCATTAATTTAAAAATAATCTCCAATTCAGACTTTCACTGAAATAAGTCATTTCACCCACAAGTCCAGCTTAAAGAGCTTTTCGCCACATGTGATGCGTTTAGTGAGAGAAGAAGATTTTTGCTAGCTTCAGTATTTCTGTTGCAATCGGTTCTGATGGCCTTTTTACACCTCTGTTGCTTTCTGTGTCTCAGATAAAATGATTGCTAAGTAACTGAGGTGATGGCTTCATAGAATTACTCTCCAAGTTTTTTTCCACAGCCAAAGCTCCTATTACCTTAAAAAAATAACTTGACGGTTTTTCCCTTTATCTTAGCGTTATACAAACATGCAGTTAGGCTTGTGTGGGACACAGATGACAAGCAAGGAGTCTGCTTTTAAGACCTCATTGGCCAGCCGAAGTTGAGTGGTGAGCCACTTCAGAGTGTGGGTCACAGGGGCTGGCATCTGCTGTGCTGCGTTTGATGGAATGGTTTTTAACATTTCTGTTCAGCATTCATGATGCTCTAAATAGGAGCAGGAGAACACAGTAGCTCTTGGATCCCAGTCTGAGGACAGTCTGTGACTCTCAATCTTTTAAATGCCGCAATTACAACCTTGAAAAAAGGGTGGCTCTGACGTGGGTGTTGGTCCGCTCGAGAAATTTTTAACGCACAAATACCAGAGCCCAGGTCATCTCAGCCCAACCACGATTGACCGCTGATGTGTTTTGGTGAAATCTGATGCCCTCACTTTTTTCTGTGTACCTTGTTCTTTATTGGAAAATTATTTAATTATGAAAATAGCGTGAAAACAATATAAAATTGAATTCCAAGGGCAATTCCATATAGTTGCAACTAATCAAATGCCTGTTGGTGTCTACCATAAACCAGCTAGGTTTGGCTTTCTACTATGGAGACAACAGGGCTGGAGTGGCCTGTCCTTTGAGGTCCTTTTGTCCCCTACCTGTCCTGACCTGAAGTGCCTTTCCCCTCCGGACAGCAGACCCAGCGAGCTCAGCTCTTCCCACTTCCTCCTGCTCTGTGGAGGTGGGATTCCTCCGGGAGAGCCATCTCCTGCAAGGCTTTATCTAGGGGCCCACAGAGCGGGATGCCTTCCTGCTTGAGCTTCTTTTTGGCCCTGCCTCTGTGTCCTCTAGATGCCTGCATTGGGAAAACCTCCCTTCATCTGAAATGGGTGTGTGTGAAAAACCAGACACATTGGTTCTTCCAAAGCCAGCCTGCATTCTGGAGCTCCACAGCTGATGGATTGGCCGAAGCTCAACACCTTGAAATCTGTCGCAGAGACCACATTCTGCTAACTCACTTTTACTCAGATGTTCTCTTCTCCACGGGCTGCACCCCAGGATTTCTGCAGGTTTCTGAGTGAACTCTCTGTGTCTACTCCCCCCACCCTCACCTCAACTCCCCCCATCTCCCCGGCCGGCTAAGTGCTGTCTGCGTGGACCCTTGCTCAGCCTGAGAGTAGGTCACTGTCACATGTTCTGGCACCCACAGCCTGCCTCCCGCCCTCCATTAAATCTTCCTGCCCTTGCGCTGGCGTGTGCCACCCACATTCCTGTCTTGGTGGCTCCTTGGGGGAATAGCCTTCACTCTCTTTCCCGCATAGCTAGGTCCCTTTAGACTGCAGAGGATTCTTCCTCTCAGCTTCCAGAATGCACTATGCTTTTGCTTTCTGGATTTGTCCTTGTGCCCAGTTAGGTTCTGTGTGGCCCATGAGACTGTAAACTCCTAGAGAACAGGGCGTGTGTCTCACAACAGTAGATGGTAGACACGCACTGGTACAGGAGTCAGAGGCATCTTGCTCCCTCCCAGTGCCCAGCACCTTCCGGGAGCTCATTACTGATTCAGATGAATGGTTGAGTCAAGGAGGGAGACCAGAGGGAAAAGTTTGTAAAATTTCACATTATTGTGAGGTTATCTCTGGAATATTTAACCTCCTCACAAGCTACGTTGTTTTGAGCTATCACCTGCCCATTTTACTCTGAAAGATGAGGGGCAACCCTTTTGTTGTATGTTGACGTATCTCCATGAATATGAAATAACTATGTAGACCTTGGTTGCCTTTCTTGTGCGCAGTTTTTCTCTGGGAAAGCAAATTTAAGTCAAGGTGGGATGCTCAGTGAAGCTTCAGGCTACCTCCTGTTCCTCTTTTAAGATGCAGTTGATTACTTCATGCTAATGGAGCAATTATTATTCTTCAAACAATATAGTATAATGTACAGCATTTACATTATATTTGGTATTGTAAGTATATGGAGATGATGAGAGTATCCATGAGGATGTGGGTAGGTTCTATGCAAATGCCATGCCATTCTGGATGAGAAACTTGAGCAGATTTTGATACCCGAGGGGTTCCTGGAACTAATTCTCCATGGATACCGAAGGCTGAGTATATTTGAATAAACTGTTGTGGAAGTGAGTGACTTTAGATGCTAATGCCTTCGTGATTTCAAGGGGATGACTTGACAATGGCTCTGTTTTGGAGTGGCTCATGGATAGCTGCTGTCTAAAATTTTCCAGAAACGACACAAGGACTTTTAAGAAGAAAATAAACATGGGGAGGGAGCATACCAGTTCCAGAAGCCCCTCCAGGCCAATTACAAGCTGTTAGGAATAGGTAGTAACACAGACACCCAGGCTTGTGTCACAGAAATCATTAATCATGCATGCTCTTGACAGGGAGATTATTTTCCAGGTTAAAAAAATGAAACTCTTAAAAGCTTAAGCTTTTCTTGTTTGCTTTTTTTTTATTGAAAAGTAATGTAGAGCCAGTAACTTAACCTGTTTTTCATAAATGTGCTCACCAAAGGCAGCCAAAAAAATATTCAAGCTTACGTAGTTGGGGTCCTCAAATGAACTTATGCGTTGGGTGGTGATAACTCTAGTAACTGCTTGAATTATCCTTGTTAAGTAATCGTGTGGTCCCGGAATACGGGGGTTTGATTTATGTGGCCAGATCAGCCTCTGCTGAGTTTTGGAGAAATCACTAAATGTCATCTAATGAAACATTGTGCCCCCTGCCCCTCAGGACTGAGTCCATCCTACCGCCAGGATATGTAGCAGTTTTGTTGTTGCTAGTTATGTTTGTAACTTGAACTTGGGCTAGACTGTGCCTTTTGGGGGTAAGAATTTATAAGCTTTTACCCAGCCTCACCGCAGTGCTGGCATATGGCATGGTCTCCCCAAATGCGTGTCGTAGAAACATCGGAAGGAACTGCTTCCCCTGGCCATGGCAGCTGTTGTCCGTGGCTGGAGGGAAATGCTCTTAAGAGGATGAGACCGTTAAACACTCCAGCTTCGACAGCATAATGTGTATTTTGAATTTTGTGAGTTATCTAGGAGAGGCTCAGATTCTGGTTTTAAAAAAAATCTCTTGTGTTCACACTGAAAGCTGCCTCATTGAACATTTTACTCCACCAGGATTGATACATGGATTTGGACCTGCTGAGACAAATCAAGCCAGAACAACATTGAACTCTGGGGTTATTAGAAATGCCTAAAAACAAAGCACTAACCGAGGTGGGGACCTCCGAGGCCTTACCTCTGCAGACCCAGGTGAGGGCTCTGAAGAGCATTACCCAGCCAGCTGGGCCACAGCAGTTCTGCATGGTGCAGTTGGCTCAAGAGCGTGTTTTGAGCATGGAGATTTAAGTGAGTGCCCTGGTAAGGCACTCTTGTAAACCAGCAGATATAAAACTGGGATAAAAACCAGTCCCTGCCTTCAGCGTGCATACTGTTACTTAGGTTTTAGCTGTTTTCTGTTATCCGCAGTTTAGGCTACGGTGGTGGGAGACCACGGTGCACGGATAGACACCTGCATGCTTGCTGGTGTTTCTAATGGGTGGGGTTGAGCTGTCTTAGGTCTTGTTTTGAGCCAAAAGTATTGTGATCCTTTTTCAGGAGACACACACACACACACACACACACAGATCTGAAGGTTCTACTGAGGTTGTGGGTAGGATACCACCCTTACTCTTACCTGTAAATAACTGGTTGGAAGGACTCCCTGCCTTGACCTCTTAATGAGTCTGACCTTTTTTTCATTCTTCCCTTTTCAAAGAAAGTTGTTGGGGTGGGTGGTGTTGATGGTGGCTTTAAGGAGACATTTCCTGTAGAAAGAATTGCCTCTCTCAGCAGAGGGTGGGCTTCCGGAATTGCCTTGCAGCCTTTTGTCCACCCTGGCCATTGTCCCCAGCAATCCAAGTGAGCCTTTTGCACTGTAGGGAAGCTGCCTTGGAGGCACAGCAGGTCAAAGCGTGGGGAGAGGCTGTAGTCCTGGGCAGCAGGTGGCATTGGCCTGGTCAGTGAAGAAGTACAGAAGACTCAGGAACCAGCACCCCCTGGCAGCCTTGGGTGCAGTGGGGGTCCAGGCCCACTGGATGCAGTTGGGGTCATCTCCTCTGGCCAGTCCCCCAGTCACCTGTGGATCTGCCTCCCGTGACACAAAGCCCTGCGTATTTCAGTCACTTGGAAACCTGTGTGAGGCCACGCGTTTCTACAAAGCCAACTTCTGAGTAAGGAGCGTTTGTTTTGGACTCTGGGCCAGGTACTGAAGTATCTGTCATCCTGGGAGGTTTGCCTCTGGAAGGGCGTGGGGACGGTTCCCTGGGAAGATGGTGTGAAGTGCTTCTGACTTTTAAGGTTCGCAGCCGTGCCCCTTCCCCAGGTGTTGGTGTGACTTCATTATTCGTTCGGTTGTGTTGCATTTTGAATTTCAGCTGCTTGGTGTGTGGTGTGCAAGGTGGTGGAATCCATTAGGGGTGAGAGCCTGCAGAGCTGGAAGCCACAGACGGCAGCTCTGCAGTGGGGCACCCTGCTGCTGGGGGAGCTGAGCTGGTGTGGAGCCTTCCTCTCCCACTCCCCCTCGTTAGCTTTTTATTTTGAAGTAATTTTAGACTTACAAAAAAGTTAGAAAAACAGCACAGAGAGTTCCTGAGATGTCACCCAGCTTTCCCTAATGTTAACATCTTACATAACCATAATCCAATTATCACAACAGAGGAATTAACATTGCCACAATACTGTGAACTACGGATTTGATTTGATGCCACCAGTTTTTCCACTAATGTCCTTTCTCCCGGGGATTTTCGTGGCACTTGTTTGTAGCCACGTAGTGTCTAGCCTCCCCCCACCCCCACCCCACCCCCCAGTTTGTGGCAGTTCCTCTGCCTTGCCTTGTTTGTGACGACCTTGACACGTTGGAAGGGTTCTGCACAGTTGTTTTGTAGCGTGTTCCTCCACCTGTTTCTTATCACTTGACTGAGTTCGTGTGTTTTGGGCAAGGCTCCACAGCACTGACCTTGTGTCCTGCTCCCTGCCTGGTGTCAGAGTGATGTCCCTTACGTATTAGGATGGGGGCGGGGAGGAGGGGTGAGCCATAGTCATCCGATTGAGGTGGATTCTATCCTGTTCCTCCACTGCATGTTGGCTGCTTTTCCTTTGGTTTCTGATCTCTTGGGGTGGGGGTTAGCGTGACACTTGCAGACTGCAGATGTCCTGTCTCTTATCACACTGTTGCTCACTAACCTTGACATCCTTTGGTGGCGCTTACCTGCGACTGCTACTACTTCTGTGCTCTGTTGGCAATATTCTGTCTCCTACGTGTATTCGTTGAATTAAGACCTGTCCCTTCTCGAACCCTCAACAGTCTCTAGGACAGTACTTTTCTCCAGGTAACTCTCTGCGTGGCACAGGTGACCTGTAACGAATAGAGATGCCTTTTAAATGATGCAGGAATGATGGTCTCCTTGACCCCTCGAATGCCTTCTGCCCTGGCACCAAGACTGCAGAATGTCTTGGCCACAGTTCTGCCTTGCAGCCGTTGGAGTGCCAACCCTTGGAAGCGTAGTTGTCATGGCCTAGTCTTTCTGATGCCGAATGCCACAATGACACAGATAGGCATTGTTTACTAGAGTATTGTTGGACTGGTTTTGGCTTCAGTTCTATTGGAAAAAATTTAGATATTCTAGTTTCAACCTTTTTGTCTTCTACCTCTAGTGATATAAGCTATATACCAGGCCCTTGACTCATTCGACTTTCTGTAGTCAGCCATCCCAGTGCTTGTTAGCATCCACATCAGAAGGTTAGAAGATCACTGACTGAAATGAAATCTTCTTTGAAACAGAAGCTAAAGATTAGAAAAGGGGAGGGAGTTGACATTAGTGGCTAGCAGGAATTTCTAAGATGATCTGTGGATTTCGGGTAGCCATGCTCTTTGGACTTAGCACAGATTTCCAATAGTCTGGCTGTCCTGCGAGAAGATGAAAGAGAGAGGTCACCATAAATTGTGCAAAGCGATGATAACGATCTATTATTGATGCATAACTACTAGGGCCATAGGGTCAGAATAGAGTCCTCAGCAGGGATGGTTGCCAAACTCAAGCTATTTAGAAAGATGAAAATTAAAACTCCCTCTGCACCCTGTGTACAGAGCAACGCAAGCTCACCCTGACAGCCCTCTGCTTCTCACTCCAGGTTTTGCAGTTGACAATGCTATGTAGGTATTAAGAACTGTGACCATTCTAGGCCGTTGGAATAGGATGGTTATAGAATGGGAATGGTGCAGGTGCCTAAGTTTGCTTTCTTGGGTTCTCAGCTTGTTTGGAAAGTCGATAACAACCTGCTGCAGTTGGGCAAGGCTCCTCCATGACTGCGTGGAGCAGGTGCCCTGACAGCAATGGTCTGTCTTGCCATGGCTTTCCGGCTCTTCCCGCACTCCAAGGTCTAAGAGTGGTGGGCCAGGCTGATCTGATCCTAGTGTTTCCCCTCATTTCTGTTTACTCATAGATCCCCACGCCCAGAGCATCGCTGCAGAACCTCAGACATCTGGCTGCAGCCCAGGGGCAGGTGCTCAGGCTCCCTTGTCATTGCTGGAGTCTGTCCCGCCCCTCTGCATTCTTCCTGTGACCGCTCACCAGATACTTTAAACCTACAGGAACTTGTTCCCCAGTGTCTGTGGGAGAGATGAGGCTCCTGCATCTTCTGGACAGGATTCAGGTATCTCAGTCTCCACTCAGTGCCAGCTCTTGCCAAAGGCAGGAAGGCTGGAGGAGGAGTGGAGAAGGCACTGGGCTGCGCAACAAGCACAGGCTGTGGCTTGTTGGACATGCTTACACATGCTTACACATGCTTACACTCCGTCGGAGGTTACAGTTAGGTGACGATAGCTGGCATTTATGCAGCAACTGCTATATGCCAGATGTATGTATACTTGACTCAGTCTTCATGTAGACACAGTTGTCTTCCCTGCTTTGGAGGAGAGGAAACTGAGGCACAAGAAAGATGGTATAATTTGGTCAAGGAAGCACAGTCAATCAATGACAGACCTGGGATTTGAACCCAGAGTCGGTGTTCTTAGACCTTACTCTTTCTTTTTTTTTTCCTCCAAATAAATCATTTATTTAATGCGTACCAACTTCATAAGTACAACTTTAGGAATATAGTGATCCTTCCCACCATATCTGCCCCCTCCCCCACTCCCACCACACCTTCCCCTCCCTCTTCCATTCCCAGTCCCATTCTCCATTAAGAAAAAAACCAAAAAACAAAAACCTTCTCGTTAGTCAAGACAAGAGCTGTTCAAGTCATGGCTTCTCAAAGTGTCGATTTCACTTCTACAGATTTCCTTCTAGTAGACCATACTCCACGCACACATGCACACACGCACACATGCACACACGTACACAAGCACACATGCACACACACACATACACATGCACATGCACACACACAAGCACACATGCACACAAGTACACAAGCACATGCACAAGCACACATGCACACACACAAGCACACACGTACACATGCACACACAAGCACACACACAAGCACACATGCACACACGTGCACATGCACACACAAACACATGCACACACACAAGCACACATGCACACAAGTACACAAGCACACACAAGTACACATGCACACACACACAAGCACACACACAAGCACACATGCACACACACAAGCACACACGCACACACAAGCACACATGCACACAAGCACACATGCACACGCGCACACACGTACACACACACATGCACACAAGCACACAAGCACACACACACATGCACACAAGCACACTTGCACACAAGCACACACGTACACAAGCACACATGCTCACACACACAAGCACACATGCTCACAAGCACACACACACAAGCACACAAGCACACATGCACACAAGCACACATGCATCTAACAGGAGAGTGCAGGCCGCTGGAAGCAGCAGCTCAGCCCTGTGTGCCTGAGACATGAAGACGCTAGCTTCAGATGCCACGCACACTTTGGATTTCCTGTTCACTTTGGGCAGAAGAGGGGGAAGAAATGTTCGGTGAGACAGTAAGCCTTTCCTTATTACGAGATTGTCTTCGTCTTCCGTGTAGATGTCGCGGCAGGGTGGTAGAAGTGGCAGCTGTACTTGAGATGCAGCAGCCCCTGATTCTGCTTTGTCCCTGGCTGAGAACCCACAGCTTCATCCGTTCATTACATGGCCCCTGTAAGCCAGCCCTGAGGTGCCCAGAGCCGGGAGCGGCATCCGGGCCATTGCTGTAGATGCAGCTGTACACAGAATGGAGCCGTGCTCTCACCACTCCTCCTTGGCCAGGGCATCCGGATGATGGAGGTTTGGTCAAGTGGCCCCTGCATCTTCATTTCATTGGAATAAAATTAACTTGCCTTCTATTGTTTAGTCTGAGATCTTAAGAAAACTTAGAGTTTAGTTCAGGCTTTTTGTCACGTTATCTTGAAGTTACTATTTTGTCAAGCCACTTCTGCAAACTTAGTTATTCCACCAAACTTTGATACAGGCCCCGTGATTGAGTATTGCCTACACAAATCACTCTCCTTGCGATTGTATTTGTTTGAGAGGCAGAGAGTGACAGAGACATAGAGTGCTCTGCATCTGCTGGTTCACCCCTAAACACCTGCAGTGGGCAGGCTTGGGGCCAACGCAGGGAACTGGGAATGCAATCCCAGTGTCTCGGGTGGATGGTAGGAACCCAGTCACCGAGCCGTCCCCACTGCCTCACAGGGTCTGCATTGGCAGTAGCCGGGGTCAGGACTGGAGCCAGGTGCTCTGATGATGAGAGATGTGAACGTCGCAGCCAGCATCTTAAGTGTGAGGCCAGGTGTCTCCACCTTGTACTTGTAATGGGGGTTTCCATCCTTTTCTGTCCTTCCCAGGCATTACTGCTCACAGTGTGGGGCAGTTGGGCACTCCAGCAGGCTGTGTACAGTGAGCCCAGAGCACACGCTGCGAGAGCCCTGTGATGGAGGGCTCTGGAGACACAGACACTGTGTTCTGTTATCAGCCCTGACTGCCTACAAATCTCACTTCCTGGCGGTATCAAACAATAAACTTTATGTGGTGTCTGGTTTCTCCTGGAATTATCTAATCCAGGGGGGGAAAGCAAGTAGTAACTTTTAGGAAAAAGGGAAGATGGGGGAAGAATGTGTACCCGAGGCATCACTTTACCACTGAGTTGTTTTTGCAAGTGTGTTGGAAAGCCCCCTTGCTGCCATCACAATGAGGTTACCCGGTGTGCTCCTATGGGTGACCGAGAAAACGGTTTCCTGTGGTTGATAGGAACTGGCCAGCCAGAACCGTGTGTTAGGAAGTGCTGCCTCCACTGAGATGAGCCCGCCTGTCCATATCTAAATCTACATCATCTATGTCTCTATCTACATCTATCTCTTTCTGCAGCTATGTCATCTTTCTGTGTCTATCAGTCCATCTGTATCTGTGTCTTTATCAATATCTCTGTCTACCTGTCTTACGTCTGTCTACGAATCTGTCATCTTTCTCTGTCACTCTATATATGCCCATCTATCCATATGCCTACCTATCTGCAGTCGCTCTGTCTTGTCTACTTGTGTCTGTCTGTCTTAGCATTTGAGAGTTTATGACAGCCTAACCGATGCTTGACCTCTGTCCTCTTGGCTTTGCAGACCCCACCCCACTCCACCCCCAACCTAGTCCTGTGTTTGTCCTGCCAGCAAGGACAGGGAGTTGGAGTCAGGAGGTCCTGACTGTGACTCTGCCTGTGTTTGGCAAATACTCTGCACACAGAACACCTTCAAAAGACAGAAACAGCGCATGGAAACATTTGCAAAATGCATTTGAACAGCAAGCTGCCTCCCCATGAACGGGAGCACGTGTCCCTCTTTCTTCATTCCGGTCACGTGCTGCACGGGCAGGCATCGAGGGAGCGTCTCTCCCTTGGCACCAAGCGGACTCCCCTCCCCTGCGTCTGTACATTTAGAAAGTTCATCTGCTCTTTGGAAAGTTCTGGAAAAGGGGCTTCTACACTGTTGGCTTCCTGAGAACTGTTGTCTTTCTGGCTTCCTGGAAAGCGATGGCTCCTGGCATCCATCAGTTTATTCTTGATAAACTCCTTGCCGTGACTCCTTTAGAAGCAGTTTTCTGCGTGCTTTGTTTTGTTGTTCCCTGAAGAGAGGAGTAGCACTCTGACTACCAAGTTCTCTGATAGAATAACAACTGAGACTGTGTCTTTGGAAAATTCCACGCCAGCCCCTCGCGTCTCCCTGGAGAGGAGCAGAAACAGGTGATGCACTTTCCTGGCGAGCTTGGTACCTGCCCTGTTTACGCCATCCAAGAAGCCCCGCCGCACACCTTGCTGCTGCTTGTTAAGGCTTCAGTGAGGAAGGAGCTTCCGTCCCAGAACCGGAGGTGGCTCTGGGGGCAAGAGAAAAACAATCCATTGTCCTGTGGAGGTCTGGGCTGTGCTCAACAAGAGGGTCATTGTGCGCAGTTTAGGGGACCGGGGGATGTTTATGAAAACAAACTTTGGAGCCGGGGACAGCGAAAGCCTTTGTTTACCTGGTGCTCCAAGCGTAAGGTACTCATTTTCCCTGGAGAGTAATGCGGTGCAGGGCTGTAGTTAGGAAAGGTTGCTGTAATTGATGTGCTAATCTTGGTTTGAGGTTTCTCTCCCCCCATTTTAGGACAGTCGTGCCATTATTTTTTTTCCGAAGCCAAAATCAGAACCATCAGTCGAAGGCCGAATCAGGCCCCGGGAAACGCTGTCTACTGGCACAGTTGGTCGAAGACTGTCATACTTGAGGCCAGTGTATGCCTGTGTGTGTGTGTGTGTGTGTGTGTGTGTGTGTGGCGTGTTAAAGAGCAGTGTTGACACAGACTCTCAGATAATACTACAGAGTCACTGTCACGAAGTGCCATGGGACAGATGCACGCGTTGCACCGTGAGCCTGGATTCTCCAGGTGAGAATGTAGCCCCAAAGGGACCTGTTCATGTTGACGGTGCCTGTCTTGGTCTGGGGCGAGCGTTTGTAGGAAGTGTGTTGAGACACAGTTGTGGCCCTCCAGCGCCATGCTGTAAGCACACGCCAGTGATAATATAATGTGACAAATGGAATTCAAAGCTTGCTTTTGATGATCAGATCTAGAATTCAGTTTTGAAATCTGCAGACTGTCTCCTTCACGTACCAAGAAGGTATGTCTTTGGTGTGCCCGCAGTGCTGGGTTACTGTGTCCCTAAGGTTCCTGAAAATGCTCTTACCATCCTTTCATCCTGTAACTGACGGAATTGCCTTCCCAGGGTGTGCTCCTGGTCTCTTCCACCTCTCTTTCCCGCTCCCTGGAAAGCTGGAATACGGGAGTGCGTTGGCAGCAGTGAAATCTCTCTCCATGATAGAAACGGGGTGAATTCACTCACATGGGTGACAGCTGTCCGTCAATCAGCAGTAGGGTGACTGTGCTGAGGCCAGATACTGAGGAAGCACTAGAGATGCGGAAACACATGCCTGAGATCCTTTATGGTTTGTTTTGTTTTTATTTCTCTTTAATTTCTCTCCCATTGGTTTGAGTCTTGCCAAATCTGGGGGAAAGGACGTTTCACGTGTACTGATAGGCAGAGCCTTTCAAATACGGTTAAAAGTAGCCCTCTCTCCGTGCTTGCTTTGCTGTGTGAGAGAGGATGCCCAGCTTTGCTTCCTTCTGAACTTGACCCAGAGGGCGCGCAAAGTCAGAACCCAGAAGTGCGCTGCTGCTTCCGGGTCCCCTGGCCTTCTTCAGAGGGCTTGTTTCTGTGAGGCTGGAGAAGCGGCTCCATCCAGGTCCGGAGCTTCCAGCATCGCAGGGAAGGGAAGCGCCCGTGCTCCCGGGCAGCGACGCAGCAGTGCTCCTGAAATTCCCGTGGACTCCGTGTTTGCCACTTCCTTTTGTTTGTTTGTTTTCAGAGCAGATGGGCTTGTTTGCTTTTTGCTTAAACATTAATCAAAAATCAATTTATGGCTATGTAAGTGGCATTAGATAATTCTCATCCCGAGTACAGTAAATAATATCTATTTGTTCACGTTTGATAAGTCCGGGTGGCGGTGAAATGTAAAATAGAATTACATGAGATATGACATATGGCTATGTGTTTTATAAATTAATGCTTTTATGCATGTGGGAGGAGAAGTAATTTAGCTCACTGACAAAAGGAAAAGGGAAGGAAATTCCAGAGAAAGAACAGGATATCGAGTCCAAATAAACTGGAAGATGAAGAGAATATAATTTATTTTGATCTTTCAAATAAATCATCACAATTTCTATGTTGGTATAAGAACTATAAGAAAAGGATGATTCTAAGGCCTGAACATTTTCATATACTCCAAGGATGCCATAAAGCTCTTCTGATTTAATAACAAAAAACTGTTTGGGGCTGTAGGGGGCATGCCACATCATTCAGCTAAATACATTTTTTTCCTAATCTAGCAAACACAAATACGTCGCTTAAGCTAGTTTTGTTTGTGCAAATATAATTGACATTTCTTGAGATTGGAAAAGAGAAAATTTAAATTTTGCTGAGTAACTACATTTCTGTGTGTGTGTATGTGTGCAGGCGCGCCTGGGGGTTATAATCACTACAGTTTAAAGCATCTAGAGATTATTGAAAATATCACAAATGCTCCCTCTTTCATAGATTTGGATCAGTTAATTGCAAGAAATCTCTTTTTAAATCAA
Source organism: Oryctolagus cuniculus (assembly GCF_051225735.1). NCBI lineage: Eukaryota > Metazoa > Chordata > Mammalia > Lagomorpha > Leporidae > Oryctolagus > Oryctolagus cuniculus. The sequence goes on along the minus strand of NC_142878.1, from coordinate 8,555,109 downwards.
TCAGCTAGATCTTTTTATTTCTTCCCTAAGATTTATTTAGTCTTGAAAAGGCCAAAAGTTTAATGAGACTTCTAAATGCAATCTTTCCCTCCTTCTGTTAGAGAACGCTTCAACTGTAATTGCATTTGCATTGTTTAAGATATGAGTCGTCATGCCAGCCCTGTGAGGCAGGTAGGACACAGAGAAGGGGAGCCCGGAGACATCCTTGGGCATCTGGGTGCCCTGTGCACACGCCCTACCAGTCCCACGAAAGGGCTTCACAGAAATGCGTTTGCCTTATTGATCCTGGAAGGGTCTGGGCCCTGCCCAGAATGTGGTGGTCTCCTCTTGTACTCCGTGTACAGAGGCGGTCAGTAGCACCGAGAGCAGGGAGGAGGATAAGTCCACGTCTCGTGGTTTGTGCAGAATGTGCTGCTAACAGGGCGGAGGTTCCCACTTCCTGTGAATTGTGCCTCAGAGTTTATTTTTCGATTTCTCTGATCTGGTGTGGTAGCCCTTGAGGGATGTTGTGCACCTGCGTGTTGGAAGCTGCATCCACCTCCCTTCCCGTGTCCTTCTCACCCACTACTAGTGTTGCTGCCAGCGAGGGGGAACAGTGCAGCCTTCCGTTTGCAATTGATTGGCAACTTTCTCCTCTCCTTCTGCTGCGTCTGAATCATCGCCTGCTTCCATCAATTTTCTGAATGCCTCACCTGGTGATCGTGGGGAGATTATAGTGATTAGTGCTCCAACTTTTGTGTGCCCAGAGTGTTCCAAAGTGCTGTTTTAAAAAACTCTTCTAAGATGTTCTCTCTGCTCATGGTAGATACAGTGAATATTAAACATACCCTAACAGGCTAAAAATTTTGTACTATAAAATTGAACTGACAGCTTTATAAAATAAAATGTTAGAGCTATGAGCTTGATAAAGGCCCTGTGATCACAACAACACTCTTGTCTTGCCTTGTCTTACTGTATCTTGCTGCGTTGTCATGTGGCTCCTACCAATGTTATTTTCATTTGACCACTGTTTTTCTAAAAGCAATATTAATAATTTTTCCATAGAGTCTCTGATACCAGTCAAAGGAACTAAGGTGTTTTTTTTTTTGGATTATGTATACATTTTTCTCCATCAACTCATGGACATTAATATCAAAGTTTGCTCTTGCAAATGGCTTCTGACAATTCTAGATGATACCGTTGCCTGAGCCATGCATAAAAAGCAGATGTGTACATGTGCTGACAGTGCATTTGCACTTCGTGGTGTTTAGCAGTTTTAGCATCTCCCATTAATTCCCTGTGCTTCTTAATTCCTTTGTGCAGCCGCTTCTCTGATAAAATCAAAGGTATCCTTGGGTGCTCTGGGGCTTCCCTGCACAGTAACCAGGGAGAAGGCACAACAATGCGGCCTTATTAAATTTAAAAATCCTAGAGTAGGAGAAGAGAATTTCAGGGTGAACGTGATTTATCTTTACTCTTATGCGTGTGGCTTCAGCTACAGTGGGAACAGTGTGCTCAATGGCATCACTAGCACGTTGGGTGACCTGGGCTGGGCTACTAGACCCGCTTTTAGCAACACCCAAGGCGGTGTTGCCAGTGGCGCTGTCCAGGCTCAGACATGCTGCGCTCCTCGGAGGCCTGGTGTGGGAGACAGCATGGAGTGGAGGGCAGTACTGCGGGATCAGGGACCCAAGTCAGCAAGAGCAGCACCGCTTCACTCGTGCTGCCCTGAAAGACTCGGAAGACCAGAGGGTTACTCCGTACTCACCCCAGACTCATTTCAGCAGTTGACTGGATCGGTCTGATTAAGGGAAATCATTCGAACATTTCTTGAGACATCTTTAAGCAAATGTGTGAATGCGATAGGCTGGTCAGGAATGAAGAGTGACCTTGACCCAGGAGGTAGCGTGTGACTGTAAAGTTTTGGGTCCTTTCCTAAGGCAAAGGATGGCAGCCCACTGTTTCCACAGGGTCCTGGAGTGCCTGGGGAGGCCAGGCCAGTCCAGACCCTCACTAGCTCCCTGTGCTAATGGACCACGAGTGTCAGACCCTGTACCGCCAGGCAAGGAAAAGGCTCTGGAGCCACGTAGGCCTGCCTGAACTCCAGTCTGGTCTGCTCTGTATTTACACCAGGTCATCTTCATCTGGACAGTGACGTGCACAGCTGGGCCCCAGGGTGGGGTTAAGTTAAATCGGGCCCTCTGTGTAAGTGTCCAGTGTACAGGAATGTCCATGTACAAACATGGAAGGTTAGACGACTTCAGAACCGGTTGCAGCTGAACTTTGAGTTGCGTTTTAGTGGACGTGTGGATTTATTTCTGCTTCAGCTTCCAGGCCTGTCTGGACCTACATAATGCGAGTACTTTTAGGGCCCACCCCCAGATTTGTTGAACATCTCCGTTGCAGTTTGGGTTTTCCGGGAGGCAGAGTCTGAGATGAAGTTTTGTACTGAGGCTGACTCTCAGGAAAGGAAGAGAGGAGGAAGGAGTCACAGACAAGGGAAGGCATCGCTCCACGAGGCTCAGTGCTCAATGCTGAGGGTGCGCGTTTGAGGAGCCCCTCGTTGGACGGAGATAGCCAGATCCATCGTTGTGCTCAGTTAATGGCCAGAGACTGTCCTAAGGAGACCGTGACCTTGGCCCCTAGAAGAGCTAGCAGCTGGAGGCCGTCGGCTAGTGACACCCCAGAGTAGGACCGCCAGTCCCTTCTGAAGGGGGCTGCAACTGGGCATCACTGTGCTGTCACATTTCAAGTTGCAACTTCTGGGTTTGACCGATAAGTGTTTTAGGTGACACTTTAATTATTTCTAAAGGGAGGTAGCTTTAAAACGTTTGGTTATAGAAGAGGAATTCTGTTTCTGACCTGTAAAATACCAGCACGGTCTTGAGGTAGTGATAACTTAGGTGACACATACCCCATCACGCACAGTTTGCATGTTCACACTCCTGGGCCAGTCTCTGTGTGGGTTTCAGTTATGCACTGCTGAGATTCCTGGCCTAGAACTCACGCGTCCACCAAGGCTTGTACGCAGCTCAGTTCTAGGTCAGTCCTACTTCCCCAGTGTCCCTGGATCTGCTGTGCTGGAAACATAGGCACTCTGCCTTGGCCATTGCAGCGCTGGGCCTGCAGCACTGGACTTGCTTGTCTGGTGGGTGCTGTTTCTAGTGTATTCTTTGAGGCTTCATTGGGATCTTAGCCTGTATAGGCTGTTTGCTTCCCCCATCACATTGTGTTCTTCTGAAGGCACAAAAGGATGGGTATTTAGCCCAGCATTTATTGCCTTCCATGCAAGAGTGACTGGGTTCAAATCCCGGCTCCACACTGGATCCCAGTTTCCTGCTAACACATAAACTGGAAGGCGGCAGGCCTCACGTGGAAGAACTGGATTGAATTCCTAGCTCCTGGTTTCCACTGGCCCACCCTCTGGCTGTTATGGCATTTGGGGAGTAAACCAGAGGACGGGATGTCTGTCTCTGCCTTTAAATGAAAAACTAAGAGCCGGCGCTGTGGCTTACTAGGCTAATCCTCCTCCTTGCGGCGCCAGCACACCGGGTTCTAGTCCCGGTCGGGGCACCAGATTCTGTCCCGGTTGCCCCTCTTCTAGGCCAGCTCTCTGCTGTGGCCAGGGAGTGCAGTGGAGGATGGCCCAAGTGCTTGGGCCCTGCACCCCATGGGAGACCAGGAGAAGCACCTGGCTCCTGCCATCAGATCATCAATGGCAGCGCGGCGGCCATTGGAGGGTGAACCAACGGCAAAAAGGAAGACCTTTCTCTCTGTCTCTCTCTCACTGTCTACTTTGCCTGTCAAAAAGTAAATAAATAAATAAATAAATAAATGAATGAAAAATTTAAAAAAAGAAAAACTAAGAAACTAAAGCACAGCATAGCACATGTGCTGCTGGAAATAACAAGCAGGTTTATCATGACACAACCCCTACGGGGTGCAGAGAGAGCTTAGCAGAGGATATTGCAGAAAAAAAGACTATTTTCTAGGAAAACAAAATGAGGAGGCAACTTAGAATGAGCAAGAACGTAATACTATAAAAGGAAATAAAAGACAACTTGGATCAATGCAAAGGCATATAATATTTATTAGATAAGAATAATCAACATTAACAAGATGTCAATTCTCCTTAAGTCTTGCTTTATAAATTTAATTTTAATATGGACAGGTTTAAATATTTTAGACATACTATTCCAAAGTTATTAAAACTGAACAACCACAGTGAGTCATCCATTTGATAAAAGGTAGCATCTCAAGTCAGTCAGTGGGATAATGATAGCTCTTCATTTGTTGGTATTGGAGCCTGGCTAGCCCCTAGAAGGGAAAGCAAATGTGATCCATACTTCTTCGCATATGCCACCTAGACTGCCAATGCAGCCAAGGTAAAAATGCAAGCAGAAAAACTATTAAAGTCCTAGAATTCTCAGGGAATTCTGTTTTATAACCTTGAGGTCTTTCTAGTGTCAATTCAGAATCCAGAAACCAGAACAGAAAACATGCATAAAAATTTAATTAAAAAAATTCTGCATGGCCAATAAGCATAAACAAAGACAAATGCCAGATTGGAAAAAAAAAAATTGCAACTGCTCTGACCAAGAGCTCATCTCCCTGGTTTACAAAGCAAAGCAAATCACAGCTCCTAGAAATTGAAAAGGAGGAGAGGAACAGTTCAGTAGGATTTGGGGTGAAGGGCTGTGCAAATCGCTTATAGAAGAAACACAAACACCTAACTGTGTTTAGGAAGATGTCAGTTGAACCTATACTAGCATACCATTTTCACCTGTCATGGAGATGATCTGAGACATTTGTTGACCCCAATGGCAAACCTGTAGGATGAGGGTCCCCCTGGGAAACAGCACTGCCCGTGTGTGGAGGGGAGTTGGCAGGATCTCCTGTTACATGCGTGACCTTTGACTTGACAGTGTGGGGGGGTGGTCTTTCCCCCACAGGTGTACATGCACATGTGTGAAAGGCAAACTGTGGGAGACAACCCCAAATACCACCAGTGAGGGAGGACGCTAGGGCAACTTGTTCCCCAAATACCACCAGTGAGGGAGGACGCTAGGGCAACTTGCTCTCTCCTTAGAATCACCTGGGCTTTTTCTTTCCATGTGAGCGTTCGGCCATGCCCATTGTAGTTCACCCACTCACTGGTCATCCGGATGGAGTTCATGGAGCTCCTCGGGGCTCCAGTGTGCAGATGAGCGCGAGAAACACTGGGTTAGGGTTTGCCCACTCAATGGAGTATCATGTAGTAGTTAAATACAAAGAAGACTTTTAATCTGTTAATACAGGCAGAGCCTCAAGGTGCATTTTTCTTTTAAAACAATAGCATGCACTGAGAGCCAAGTGCTTTTAATATCATTTTGAGGTTTTTTGAACTATGTAAACTTATTACCTATACCACATTTATTTTTTCCGTAACAGAGGCTTAAGACAAGGCAGGCTTTTGTTGAAAGTACTGATTTTGCCAATATTAACGCACCGTTTTGCACTATTAAGCTGTGTCCATTTGGGCCTGACTACGGGATGACAGGTGTGCAGTGCCACACTGGGACACAGAGTATGCAGGTCCCAGCCATGCAGCCCTCAGGGGCTTGGGACACCTGGAACTCCCGTGGGACAGCGAGGCCGGCAGAGCTGTTTTTCCTCCACGAGGACTCTTGTGTTTCTGTGTGTGCCAGACCTCGGGTGCTTTGGGAACCAAGCCTTCCGGAACATCACACCCTCCCTCCCTTTGCCTGGCTAAGTCCTGACTGGTGCCCAGAGTCAATCAGGAACTTGTAGAATGGACCAGACATTCTTCTAGGTGTACTGGAGATGAGGAGACATTGCTGTCTGCCTTGGAACTTGGGTGCCATTGTGGGGAGAAGACAGATTATGAACCAGTGGGAAGGACAGGGCAAAACTTGCACAGGTGTGTGGCATACGCCAGCAGGTGGGCTGGGGGACAGAGTGACATTTGAGCACAGACCAAGAAAGCAGGGAGGGCCTTGTGGCTGAGACACACTGGGGGAACCCAAGGCTGCCCCCCTGTTCTGGGGACCAGATCGCATTGGTTCTGCAGACACCTAGGGGGCACCCCTTGTAATCCGCCTTTTGGCAAACCAGGCTGGCCGCGCTTCTGTAGCTGTGTCCTGGCAACCGGAGAGAGGAAGCCAGGAGGGCTTCCCAAGCTGTTCCAGGAAGGGGAGAGGGGGGCAGGGAGTTGGGTGCAGCTTATGGAAGGCATGCCATGGGAGGAAGTGAGTTTTAGGCAGAATAGGAATTTGCCAAGTAAAGAAGGCATGAAAAGGGATAACCTGGTGGAGGACACAGCCTGAGAGCAAGGGAGTGCAGGTGGGGAACCACTGAGGGGGGCAGGGGCCCCGGCAAGGAACCAGGTAGGAGTGAGGGGTGGTGAACAGGAGGCCTGAGTGCTGCTAACAGGTCCCGAGTGGGCACCAGCAGGGCCTGTGTCCCCCAGGAGGGTGCACAGAGACAGAACGTGGCCTTGTCCTTGCCCTCAGGAAGCTCACGGCCTGGGGAGCTGCATTCAGGCCCACAGGCAGAGTGTGAATGTGGTGTGGAAGGCACCACCAGTGACAGCACCACGGTGCCGGAGGTGGGCAGGCTGGGGTAGGGGAGCCCTTGCTGAACAGTGGCCTCTCCTGGGCACGCAGGGGTGAGCCCTCGAAAGCACAAACCACGGCTGGAAGGGCGAGCGCGGCCCGTGCCAGGACCTGGGATGGAACAGAAGGACCAGAGGGAGGAGTGCGAACCTCGGGAGCCCGGCCAGGCGGGCAGGGCCAAGGGGGGCTGACACTGCAGTGCCGCGACAGCAGTGGCGACTCCAGGGGACACCCGCCTGGGACAGGCTCCATGGCTGCAGACACCGGAGGCTGGAGGAGGGCACAGGCCAGGGTGCCCCATGTCGCTTCCTGCAAGGAGGCTCTGTGCTGGGCCTGGGCAGCCTGGCCTCCGGAGACGCGGAGCAGCGCACAGGGGACCCCGAGTCCAGAGTCAGGGTCCCTTGTGCCCTCCCTGAGCAGCGTAAGCCTCCCCCCAGCAAGCTCCTTCAGGAAGGCCGGGGACCCCGAAGGCGCAGCGGCAGCGCCTCCACGCTGGACGGTGACCGCTGGCGAGCCGCACCCTCTGCGGACAGCGCAGGCTAGTCCCTGCCCAGCGACGCCAGGCCAGCCGCTGCGTTTCTTTGCGCCGCATTCCCTGACCCAAAGGCCCAGCGCCCCTGGTTCCCGACCACCATCCGCAGCGCCTGGCTGGTTCTATGCACCGGGGGTTGGGGGAGGCTGCAGCAGAGCCGAACCGGCGTGGAAAACCCTGCGTGGTCTCCCTGGAGCACTAACCACGTGAGCCTACGAGCTGTGGCTGGGGAGATGGGGGGACCCCGAGGGGCGCCCCCTCCCCTGCCCGCCACCCCGCACCCACTGCGTGGCCGGGGTGCCTTTTGTCTGGCGGCCCCGAGCGCCCCGAGACCGCGCCGGGAAGCCGAAGAAGCTGTGCCCGCGCCCGCGCCCGCGCCCGCGCCCTGGACCAAGGTTGTTTACTACTTTCTACTCCGAGAAACACGCCAATCACCAGGGCCCGCCCTCGCCGCCAGCCAATCGGCTCGTTGGGAAATTCCACCTTTCCGCAGGGCCCGCGCAGCGACTGGCTGCCGCGCCTGCCAGTCACGCGGGCATCCCGCAAGGATGCAGCGGGAGCGTGAGGGACGCTGCCGGCAGAGAGGGGGAGGAGTAGCCTTCCCCACAAACAAGGGCTCCCCCTTCCCGGAGAAAGCGGGGGGCGGGGAGCCCGGCCCAGCCCGGGGCCTGCAGAGCCTGGGAATCCCCGCCCCCGCCCCCCGCCGGCACTGCGGTGTAAACACGCTTCCCTCCGGGTCTGGTCCGCGCTCTGCAGCCGTGGCCATGACAGGCTGCTGTTTACAGAAACCCCGCAGGGCAGAGACGCCCCTGGCTTCCCCGGCCGGGGCGAGCGTGCGGCCCGCGTCGCTGTCCAGTGTCCAGTGTCCAGCGCGGCAGCCTCCCGCTGCGCTGCCACCACGCACCATTTTCTGCGGGTGCTGGGCTGCTGCACAGGCCTCGCGGGAGCCGAGGCGGGCGCGCGCGGCCCTGCGAGGGCTGGGTGGGCGTGTGGCTGCCATTGCGGGCGGGCGGGCGGGCGGGCGGGGGCTGCTTTGAACCCACGCTAAGTCTGCGTTTTCTGCAGCTCGGCCTTGAATCCTCTTCCTGGGGCGGGTGGGAAACACGCGCGCACGGGCGCACGCACACACACGCACACACACACTCCCTTTTTAGGGGCAGCATTGTGTGGAATCCGACGTCTCTGCCTTCCCCGGTGATGGGAATAGGGTTTCCCATTCGCGGCGGCGCAGGGTGGTTGTATTTGGTGTGATAGGGGCGTAGTGGACATGAATTATTCGCGACAGGGCTGCCTGCAAGACGCGGAGTGGAGTTCGCGCGGCTCGGAGCAGCTGCCGGGGCTGAGGTTTCTCGCTGGCTCCGGCTCCGAGCAGGAAGCACAGGCGAAATGGCAACTTACAGCGCCTGCCTGTGTTTCAGGAGCTGCCATTCCGGGTGACATCCGGTCTCGTTGCGTGGGTTGTTTTGTTTTTTTTTTTTTTTTTTTGAAGGAAAAGGGAAAATAATCCTAGGAAGATGGTTGGTTCGGGGTCTTTGGCGAGAAGCCATATCCACTGAAAAGGATGGTTTTTGAGATTCTGGCTTTTCTGAGTGAAGGATGGGTCTCCTTCATGCAAATCAGAATTGCAGGGAAATAGATGAAACTTCAGCCGTGGGAAGGGATGGATGGAGCCCTGCCCCCTCTCAGCCCCCACAGCCTCTGCCCTTGTTCTGTGATAAGAATAGGGGGGTAGGAAACGGGGGGGGGCACCCAGATGTAAAGGTGGCGAGCAGGGTTCCTACTTCTCAGGAACACGCCTCCTTCAAGTTGTCCAGAACATCGGATGCGCCCTCTCCCCGGCTTCCTAAGTTGTCCGTGTGCACACGTTCCCGGACAAGGAGTATTTTCCCAAAGTGAGCAGGTGGACACACGTCGTGATATTACTGGTAGAGTAAGCTCCCCTGTTGCTTCATGGTTGGGCAGGAGCATTTCTTGGTATCATGGGAGCCAGCAGGTTAAGGAGAGGGCCAGAGTCAGGGCCACAAAGTTGCTGGCATCTCGTGCCATGTCCTGGGGCAACAGACAGGACAACGGTTGAAGGAAGAAGGGCATGGAGTGAAGCGTGCAGTCATGGCGCCTGCTCCGCCTCCTGGCTCTTCTTAGCTGTCTAGTCTGGGCCAAGCGGCTTGACCTCTGTGAGTCTCCAGGTCTCCGGGCAGTGGGAACGGTGATGTATGCCCACGCAAGGCCGTGGGGGCCTCAGGGAGACATCTAAGGGAGGGTCAGCACCCTGCCAGGCCCTCGGAGGTGCCTGAGGCCAGCACGTTTCCTCTCTCGGTAAACTGTCTCCCCCGTTCGCCCTCTCGTGAGTCCCCTCCTTATCCAGAGAGGCATGCTGAACTCGTCTCTCGCTGGGTTTCGCGTCACCTGCTCCTCCCTGGCCAGGTCGGCCTGTTCGTTTTTCCGTGCCAGCAGCCTCCGAGTGCCAGTGAGTCACGTCTGAATGACCAAAGCATGTTTCCCTGCTGGCGGCTGCCAGGGCAGGCGGCTCTGGAAGCCAAGAGGATTGCTCGTGCTCAGACAAGCGAGGGAAGCCCGGAGCCCTGGCTGCCGTGCCCCGGAGTGACCGGAGAGCAATCTGGAGTCACCCCGTGAATCTCCTGAAGTCACTGCCTTCTGCCCCACCCCCGGCCCGGTCCCCCTTCTCCTGTTGAGGCAGCACAAGCCCCCAGCCTGGCTTGGGGTTTTTCTTGTTTCTTTAGGCTGCTTTGCCCTTATACGCCCCTGCTCTACCAGATTACTCAGTGCCCCTGCGAAAAAAGGACAGGTGCAGCTCTGGCCCCTGCTCTCCAGCTCCGGAACAGTCTCCCACATGTCGGCCTGCCCCACCTCCTAGAACCAACGTCCGACGGTCCCTCCACACGCTACTGCACCAGTCCCTTGCCTTGTTTCCCTGCCGGTCTTGTCACTGCACACTGGGCAGTGGTGCTGCCTTCCTATGTGCCCCGTAGTCTCCTGCTCTCCCATGGGGTTGTAGTTTTCTGTGCGTCCCCCCGTCAGAGGGAAAACAGGATCGTTTAATGCCACCGTGGGCTGTGGGGCCAGGTGGAGCTGCGTGTCTGTCTCCACTTCCTCCTCTCGGCACAGCTCCAGGGACGCTGGACTTGCCCCGCGCCCATCTTTCTTACTGTGGAGAAGGAGGTGCTGACACCTTTTCCTGGGGGGAATTGCGAGGATTAACTGTGCCTAGCAGGCACTGGGGAAGTGTGTCGTCAGCGTTGTTTTACCATCCATAGATGGAGATGTTACCTATCTGTAGGACTGCCAAGAGGATGGCTGAGAATTGTGAAACTCACGCGCTGGGAACTGGATTAACCTTCCTTTACCTCTCCCCCATCAGGACAGATGCCCATTGTTACAATTCTGTGCCCTGCGCTTGGCAAACCCTCGAGAAATGTGGATTGAGCGGATATTCGGTTCTTCGTTTGGGTAGATTTAGGGCCTGTTGCTTTGTCAGTGATTTTTTTTTTTTTTTTCTGAAAATGAATCCTCGTAGCTCAGACTTCTGGAAACCCTAATCTGGCCAAATTGGGCCAAACAAGGAAGTCTGAGCCCCTTACAGGCACAGCTGCCTGAGCAGTATCTTGGATGAACAGACCCTTGCCAAGGATGTTTTTAAAATAGTGGGGTTCTTGGGGATGCAGTTCTGAGGAACAGTAATAACTGAGTGTTGCCTGCCGCTTCTGGGTGGTGCAGTTGGTCAGTTTGCAAAATCAAGCCAGGTCCTGATGGTACAGAATGGTCCCGAGAGCTGTGACCCGCTAGCGTGGCCAGAGCTTGAAGCTGCTGAACGGTGGGCTGGGTCCCTGTTTCCCCACTGCCGTTGTCTGGAGGGAGGTGGGGTGTGCTGAGCTCTGCCCACTTCCGTATCCCAAGAAGGGGTCTTTCCCCGCTGGGTGTGGCCCGAGGCCGTGAGGACTGCCGAGTTTTGCTCATCTGCAGGGTGAAAGGTGCTCTAGGCTCTGGGAGTACAGAGATGCAAAACTGTGCACCTCTGAGGAGGGCTTTTGTAGCCTGGAACCATTGAAGCCTTCTTGACCCAGTTATACAACCGGGCAATGCGATGAACATAGAAGAGCTTTGCCAGCTATACCTCTGCAGATTTGTGCCGCGGGCGACGCCCTTTTCTCCGGGGCTTGGTTTCTTCCTGTGTATAGCAGAGAGTATTTCAAAATGAGGGGCAGGTGAAACAGCGTGTTTGACATGCTTAGCACTAAATATTCACTCTTAGATGACTATTCATAGATGCTGTGCCTTTTGGAAGAGGCCATTGCTGAGTATGGAAGATACGGAAACTACAGCATGCATACTTGCATGAATCAGTCTGCTGTGTTATTTTTAAGTTGGCGTTTGAAAATAAAGGGTGAATTGCTATCCAAATATAAAGAATTGGATCCAGGCTCTAAAAGGATGTTTGCTGTTCTTTAGCAAAATACCATTCTTCTTAGGTTTCATTCAATCATCCCACAAAAATCTAAGCATCTGTTTTGTCCCCAGCACTGTGCTTATAATGGGTGTGCAATAGCAAACAGAGCACTTGGTTTCTCCCCACATAGAACTGCCTGAGGAACAGGAAGTGTAGACTTTGAAGACATCTAAGCGTGAGGATGGGCGTGGAGGGGAAAACCTTTGGTACCACCTGCGGTATGTTGCTTTAAAGCAGCAGCTAGCGACTGACCCCGTGATTTAGATAAACGATCCTGTGGACAGCTTTAGAAATAAATATAAACAGCCAGCGCTCACAGTTCTGTCCGTCCCGTAGCACTTCCTGCTGCATGGGCTGCTCTGTGTTCATCTGCCCAGTTGGACGGCCACTAGCCATAATCGGCTGTGGAGCCCTTGACTTTCAGATTTCACTTAATTTCAATTAACCTAAATTTTAATAGCCACACATGGCTAGTGGCTACTGCGCCACAGATCTAGACAAAAGATTAACTGACAGAATTCTTTTTTACTAAAGTATGTGTTTCAGAAAAGGTAACTAAGGCCTTCATCTGTTTCAATTTTCTTGTCATATTTTGGGCTATGAAAGGAAGATATGCCATTGTTTAAAAAAATCTGGCTTGTACTAACTGCTTATGATGACCCAGGAGTTATTATGATAAGCATACTGTCTTTTTTTTTTTTTTTTTTTGTAAGGAGATTTATTTATTTGAAAGGCAGAGTTGGGGTGGGGGGGAAATGTCTTCCATCCACTGGTTCAATCAGTCCTCAAATGGCCACAGCTGGGCCAGGCCAAAGCCAGGAGCCAGGAAATCCATCTAGATCTCCCATGTGGGTGCAGGGATCCAAGGACTTGGGCCATCTTCTATAGTTTTCCCAGGTGCATTAGCAAGGCACTGGATTGGAAGTAGAGCAACCAGGACTCGAACCAGCCTCCGCTAGGGATGCTGACGCTGCAGGCAGTGGTGAGGCTTAACCTGCTGCACCACAGTACTGACCTCACACATCTATGACTGAGTACCAGCCAGGACAATGGTAGACACCAAGCAACCAAGGAAGGCGCGATAGTTCTATCAAGTGGCTGTTGGTTCACGGATACGCAAAGGCTTTTGTGGCTGTAAAAATAGATTGTTAAATTTTTTGAAATAAAATTGAAGCTGTCATTTGATTTAAAACTTTTAGTTAAATTAATTTTTATTTATTTATTGCTTTGGTTCTTGTCTGTTTGTTTGTTTTAGACTCTGGCCTGGCTGCTAAGTTTCAGTTTTCTTTGCAAGCATTTTGCCTTCATTCCTTCTCATCTAGCACAGTCCTGTGATGCACTGGGATCAGAGGGCTCCAAGGGGACTCTGAACTCTGAAGATGTTTCTACTTGTAATTTTTCTTCTCTAGAGAAAAATATTTCCAACTCAATGCTCCCTCTCCCCCCTTGAAGTGAACTGCATGCTTTAGAAATAACATCAGGCCAGCCAAGTGCATGAGGAAGCCTCCCCATTTAATAGACACACAGGCAGCAGCACCCAGGGCGTCGGGCGCATTGTGAGCAAACGGGGACCAGGCCTCTCCACCGTGTAGCACAGCGACCCGTGTGGGACCTGTCTCAGTCAGGCCATCCTCCTCCATGGTACAGTCCCGGCCAGAGTGTTATTTTTGAACGACTCGTAAATGTCTGCCAAGGCCAGTGGATGTTGAAACTTCCTCTTTCCAAATGCCGTCTGACATCTGACATCTGGAGCGGCTCTGCCGGAAGGTGTGGGAAGACGCTGGGAGAGGGGCTCGCACCTTGCTTAGGGGTGCCCCTCACCCTGGCAGAATCCTGCCCCCACCAGGAAGGCGACTTACTGAGGTTAAGAAGCCCTGCCGTTGGACAAGGTGCAAAGGAAGGAAGAAGCAAGTGGCCCTAAGAGAAAGGATGTCCATGGCAGAGCACATCCAGTCCGATCGCAAGCCTGTGCATCCTGGGGCCTGCCAGACAGCAGATCACTCACTGCCCCAGGGGTGCGCTGTTCTCTCAGAGGGCATCTGTTTTGCCTTTTCAACAGCAGACACTGGGGGTTCTGCCAACATGGTCTTAGTGGTGAGCAGTGGAAAGTAAATTGTCCACGGTCACACTCCTGGTGGGTGGCAGACAGGATTTGAACGTAGATCTATTGATTTTAAATCAGATATACTTTTTATTTGTTCCGCTGCCTTTATAATATTTGTACTTTGACATTTAAAAAATGTTGTGTTGTGCATTGTCCCCCAAGAAAGAGCCTCTGAAACGCAAGCTTTCCTGTTTGTATGCTTTGCCTTCAATAGGGACAAGAAACTCTTGAGTTTCTAAAACAATGATAAAATGAAAATAACTCTGTTGCATTGGGATTTCCTGATAAAACTGAGTTTTGCAATCTTGCGGACGTTACATTTTGGAGATATGTAGGATTTTTCCCTTTAAGAATCTGAGTTTTTTCAAACTTAAATGTTGCTTTCTTAAATGCATCTATACATTGATTCACATACAGGATGTCATAGCCTAATAATAAAAATGTGTATGTGTTAGGATTAATTTTTTTCAACACAGATAAGAGCTGGCAAATTCGGGAACTATACTTCTATTGGCATTTTGTGGTGTGTTTTTGTGTAGGCAAAGTCACATGCCTTGGTTCTGGGTCTCACAACGACGTGGGTACAGGTTCTTGAAGGAATGACTGATCTGTGGCTCTGAACTGTATGACCAAAGACTTCAGAAATGTCACACTGTTTCTGAACACTTAGGCCAACTTCAGTTGCTTATATCCAAGAATAAGGCTTCTTTTTAGACTCGGGGCACAGCGCTAAGTATAAAAGTACAAACACATGTACAGACTGTCCACGTCAAAATCCGGATCTGAGGCTCAGATTCTTGGGGACTGTGAGTGCTACAGCCATCTCTCCAGGAAGCTCAGTGAATATTTGTCAGATGGAAGAATGACCAGACGGTGACATCTCAGAGCTGTAGGGAGAATGCAAAGGACTGCAGCAGCTTTTGCACACTGCTGGAAACCTTGCCAACATACATTGTGTACCCTCTGCTTCTTACTCTAGCTAGTAGCATGTTTGGAACATGGGTGAGCGTAGCTTGCTGTGTTATGCAGAATGCGGGACGCCCTCAAGGCCAAGTGGAAAGCAGCTTGCCCTCTCCTGAGCTCTCTCGTGCTTGCTGTGTTCTCAGGCTGCTTTTATCATTTCTATGTCTCCGTTTCTGTTTAGTAGATGGATTGCACCCGTCTCTATTTGGTTCTCTGTAGGTCATTATTTGCTGCTCTCTCTTTGCTGGGAGGGCTTTGAAAACAGAATTCCAGAATTGTGTGTAAGAATAATTAGGCAGCAAGTGAAACCCAGCTCTTCCTGGTGCTGGACCGTACCCTTGAAAGGTCTGTTTCCTACATAGTTATGTGAGTTTCAGATGGGTGGGATGCCTGCTTATGGGAAGATTTTTTTCCTTTTCGTGACCATTATTGTTCTTTGACTTCCTGACTACCATCCACCTCCATCTCTGTCTCTCTGGGCATCTGTCTCTGTCTTTGTTAACAGTAAGATAGTTGCTGGAATAATTAAAATGAATGCAACACATTCATCCACATTGAAACCAACTCAGTAGGTCAAAACC
The DNA here is from genome assembly GCF_051225735.1 of Oryctolagus cuniculus. Classification (NCBI taxonomy): domain Eukaryota; kingdom Metazoa; phylum Chordata; class Mammalia; order Lagomorpha; family Leporidae; genus Oryctolagus; species Oryctolagus cuniculus. Next base: position 8,539,871 of record NC_142878.1, on the reverse strand, counting down.
ATCTTGAAAGTACACACAACTCCCATTGCTCCATGCTGGCCAGACTCTCATGTGTTTGCACTTCTTACTCAGAACTGTGCTCTGAGTCTAAAGGAAGTTCTATGGCATAGTGTTTTTGAAGGTCTCCCTGTACCTTGCTTTCAGATTCATACTGTGCCTGAAGGGGCTTTCTGAAGCAGGTTGGAAGCCCCTTCAGGTATAATATTTATTTGAGTGAGGTACATGAGTCCCTTCTAAAATACTGTGTCCTCTGCACCCCACTCGCTGTTAGCTCTACCCTCCTGGTCTTTTATTATTATTATTATTATTATTATTATTTATTTTGACAGGTAGAGTTATAGACAGTGAGAGGGAGACAGAAAGGTCTTCCATCTGTTGGTTCACCCCCCAAATGGCCGCTTCAGCTGGTGCGCTGGGCCAATCCGAAGCCAGGAGCCAGGTGCTTCTTCCTGGTCTCCCACACGTGTGCAGGGCCCAAGCACTTGGGCCATCCTCCACTGCCTTCCCAGGCCACAGCAGAGAGCTGGACTAGAAGAGGAGCAACTGGGACTAGAACCCGGTGCCCATATGGGATGCCAGTGCCGCAGGCAGAGGATTAACCAAGTGAGCCATGGCGCCGGCCCCACCCTCCTGGTCTTTGTTCTTGGCCCATGCCAACTCTCATAGGGAGGCCCCTCTCCACCCCCCTTCAACACGTGGTGTAAGAGATCCTGGCTCCTGGGGTGAGGACACCCTGAATTCAAGTTCATGCCCTGTCTTCACCACCCCTTAGGCTCTCTGGCCCTGAGCAAGACTGGAAGCCTCCTTACCTCCGTCTTCTGTCAGTGTAGCTTGCATGTACTTAATCAGAGAAGCCCAGCACAGCCCCCAGTGCAAGACCAGAGCTAACCCTCAGGACACTCTCCCTTCCTTCTCTCGTCCCTTCCTGGATGGGGCATGTGTGCCCACAGCGGGTTCCCACGTCCCTGACCACACCAGTCTCCTCTTCTGTTGCATACCCCATGATGCTGGAAGTGCCAGGGGAAAAACCGGGAGCTTTTGCAGTTCATTTTTGGCCTGATTTTGCATTTTTCCCGGTGAGGATCATTTCATTTGAGGCAAGTCTGAAGAAAGCGCGTCAGACTCCAGCCTGCATTTCTGTGGGGCTGACAAGCCCTTTTTGTTGCGTTCGCTACCACGTAGTGGTGGGTCAGGGAACTGTAGGACTGCGATGCTGCGAACGGCTGCTAACGCAGTAAAGGTTTCTGATGCTGAAAGAATCTGGCCTATTTTATGCGTAACATGCAGAACACAGAAGCATATATTATTTGTAGCAGATGACAGAATACAGTGTATGTCCAAATTAGAAAAATACAGCTCTTGCTACATTTAAAGCGAGACAGTCATTTTAAGGATCCAGGAGAGGCACACATGGTTTTCTGTCCTACGTACGTGCTTGGAACCTTTTCTCTTTGTACCCCTGTGCCTCCTATCTCCGCTTCCGCCCCTCCCCCCCGCCAGGACAAATGTGAGATAAATTCAGGGTGAGGCAATCTGTCAGGACGGGAGGCCCCTCCGCAGCCCGATTAAGCTGGAGTAACAGTATTTCTCTGGACATCATGTGTAAAAAGTAGAGATTTGCCTTATCTCTAAATTGCCAGTTTACTTTTTGTGAAACTGTCAGGGACGTTGTCTTGGGTGTGGCTTTAGTAACTGGTTCCAGTGCAAGGAACACAGCTCTGATGTGTCCCACGGAGCGAGATTTTTGAGTTTAACAATGATTGGTTGCCATCTATTCTTATAACTAAGGGGTCTTTTTTTTTTTTCAATTTAGTTGGTTATCATGTTTTCTTTTTACCGTATGACATTTTAATTTGTGAACTTTTTAAAAATTTTTTGAAATAATTTCGGATGCACAAAAAAGGTTACAGAGTACCAAGAGTTGCTGTACACCCAACTCCCGGTGTGCCCACACGTTAGCGTGCGACACAGTGACCATTCGTTTCTCAAAATGGCGATGTTTGCTCTAGGCCGGTGCTGGGGATCTCTACACCGGACCTGAATCCCTGTTTCTCGGCTGCTGCGACCTGTTTCTGGTCTCAGGTCCGGGGACTGACACATCTGGCGTTCATCGTGATGTCTCTTGGGTGCCCTTGGCTCTGGGGCATTTCCGGAGTCACTCACTACCTGTGCACTCCCGGGGCGGTTGTGCGGGGCGCCTTGCCCTCTGGGCAGTGAGCGGGTCCTCAGGGCTCAGTTCTGGTGCTGTTTTAGCGCGGCGACCACAGCAGTGCCGCTGTGCCCCACGGTGCCCACCTGTTTCATTCCTGGGGACGGTAGTTTGGTCACTGGGCCGGGGTGGGCTCTGCCCTTCGCCCTGCCATGACTGTGTTCCTCATTGTCCAGGGGAAGCACCTTTTGGTGCCGTTCTCATTATTCTTATCGCCTACTAATTTTAACATCCATTACTATGAGGTTTGTGAAATGGTGATTTTTTTTCCACCTCTATTTTCTCTACTTAGCTGTTGGAATTCCACTCCTAGAGCTTTACGTTGTATTCTTTGAAATGAGGGCCATAAAGGCTTTGTTAATGGCAGCGGCAGGACGACTGGGAGGGGCCTGAAGCCCAGACATCCCAAATATGAATGCTATTTAAAATGTCCTCCGTGCTCGTTCGCACAAAGGCGGGGAAGACAGGAGGGGTTTCACTTGCCTGGGGAGCCCCCCTAGCTTTGGCCCTGGCCCCCCAAGTCTCTCCTGTTTCCGAGGACTCGGCGGTCAAACCCCGAATGTTTGGAGAGGTCGGGAAGGCCGACACCAACGTGACAAGCGGGACGCTCTGCTGCCCGAGCCCTTCAAGCCGCAATGGCGAGGGGAATTCGCAAGATCGATTCTCCTCGTGGAATGTTACTCCCGACACGGCCAAGTTGGAGGAGTCGCCCTATGAAAGCTCGCAGCCCCAAACCTAGTGTGTGAAGAAATCATTAGTCTGAGTTTCTCATTGCTAAAACACGATTCTCTCTACCCGGAGGTTTTCTCATCAAAAACTGTCATTTTAAGCCTATGAGCTCTTTTCTCTATTCTCCTAATTTCTTACTTCACGAGATGTCCGCGAAGCCCAGCGGGGACGCTCCCGGGTGCCCTCAGCCCCCTGCGGCAGCGCTCAGTGTGGCCGCCCCGCCCCGCCCTGTTGGTCACTTCTCGGTCGCACCGCGGCGACCCTCGGCCGCCTGCCCACCACGGTTTCCCCCCAGGGCGCCTTAAAGTAGATTTCAGAATGCAAACGTGGGCGCAGGCTTGGGGAGGGGCACGCACCCAGCCCCCGCGCTGGCCGCACCGAGGGAGGAACTGCGGTCGTGGTACTCGGGGGTCGTTTGGACGAGACATGAGCCGCGTGGACGGCTGCGGCTCAGGACGGCCTTTGTGCTCGCCGTCCCTCAGCCAGCGCCTTACAGTTGGCGACAGCCAGAGCGAGGCGGGCAGAACGTGTTCACTCCGGGGCCCTCCCTGCACCCCAAGTCCGCAGGTGGACTCGCGGCCGCGCGGCAGGTCACCCCGGGGCCCTCCCTGCACCCTAAGTCCGCAGGCGGACTCGCGGCCGCGCGGCAGGTCACCCCGGGGTCCTCCCTGCACCCCAAGTCCACACTCGGACTCGCGGCAGGTCACCCCGGGGCCCTCCCTGCACCCCAAGTCCACACTCGGACTCGCGGCAGGTCACCCCGGGGCCCTCCCTGCACCCCAAGTCCACAGGCGGACTCGCGGCCGCGCGGCAGGTCACCCCGGGGCCCTCCCTGCACCCCAAGTCCACACTCGGACTCGCGGCCGCGCGGCAGGTCACCCCGGGGTCCTCCCTGCACCCCAAGTCCACACTCGGACTCGCGGCCGCGCGGCAGGTCACCCCGGGGCCCTCCCTGCACCCTAAGTCCACACTCGGACTCGCGGCCGCGCGGCAGCCTGTAGGGCCGCGGCACGTGGCAGCGTCCCCCTGGCTTCGGAAACGCCGCCGCCATCCCTGGTTGGGCGCCAAGCGCAGCCTCGGAGCAGCCCCGGGATGGGGCCCCAGGCGCGCGGGCGATGGCGGCGGGGGAGGGGAGGTCACGTGGTCCCCGCCGCCCCGCCCGCTGCCGCGTCACGTGGTCTCCGGGCAGCGCTTGGCTTTGGGGACGTGCAAGAGTGGATGGAAAATGGACCGGGCGTGGCTTCCCGGTGTGGGACGCCTTGCTTGTTTTTCTCCTCGTAACTCGTTCATCTCGATGTCCGAACACGTACGCCGAGTTTCCCGCTTCTCGCGGCCCGCCGCCCCGGCCACTGGGCCCCCACTTCCGCCCGGGCGCGGGCCGGGGCGGGGGCCGGGGCGGCCGACCCCTCCTGCGCGGCAGCCACGCGGCCTCCCTGGGGACCAGGCGCGGCCCAGCCCCCGTGGCCCACAGCCCGTTTCACGTTTCAAGGAAACGGTTCGAGCGATTTCCCGGCGCAGCCTCCCCTCTCAGGGGCGGCTGGAGTGCCGGGCCGGAGCCAGCGGCCCCGAAAGGGGTCCCCGCGGCAGGCGCCAGGGCGTTGCCGCCACGTCGGCGCCGGAGGAGCCGGTGCGCGGCCGCGTGGCGCCCCGGGAGGGACCGCGTGCGCTTGCCAAGGAGCCGCGCGCGGGGGCGCGAGTGCGCGGGGGCGCGGGAGCCCGCCCGGCCGCGGGGGCGCGCGGGGGCCCGCCGAGCACGCGGCTGCCTGCCGCCGCTTCCACCTTGGCGGCAAGGCGGGCGAGCCTGGATTTTTTTTTCCGCCGAGAGCCCGGAAGACTGGAGACGTTCCATTCCGTGTTAAACATTAAAAAATCATAAACACGCTTTCTCAAGGCGAAGTCACTTTGGAGGTGGAAAAGCTACTTTGAGATGAATTCCCGCGGGGCAGTGGTGCAGAGGGTGCCGTGTGGCCGTCAGGGTCCGGGAGGTCCTGGCCGCGGCTCGGGAGGGCGCGGCCTGTGGGTGTCCCGGGTCCCCCTCGGCGCCCTGTGGGTGTCCCCGTCCCCCTCCTCGCCATGTGGTGTCCCCGGTCCCCCTCTGCGCCATGTGGGTGTCCCTGTCCCCCTCTGCGCCCTGTGGGTGTCCCTTCGGCGCCATGTGGGTGTCCCCGGTCCCCCTCGGCACCCTGTGGGTGTCCCCGTCCCCCTCGGCATCCTGTGGGTGTCCCCGTCCCCCTCGGCGCCCTGTGGTGTCCCCTCGTCCCCCTCTGCGCCATGTGGGTGTCCCTGTCCCCCTCGGCGCCCTGTGGGTGTCCCCGGTCCCCCTCGGCGCCCTGTGGGTGTCCCCGTCCCCCTCGGCGCCCTGTGGGTGTCCCCGGTCTCCCTCGGTGCCCTGTGGGTGTCCCCGTCCCCCTCCTCGCTATGTGGGTGTCCACATCACCCTCGGCGCCCTGTGGGCGTCCCCGTCCCCCTCGGCGCCCTGTGGGTGTCCCTCCTCCCCCATGGCGCCCTGTGGGTGTCCCCGGTCCCCCTCGGCGCCCTGTGGGTGTCCCCAGGATGTTTCGCCGCCCACGCCACGCTGCTCGTGCCACGCGTGAGCTCAAGCCCTGAAACCCCCGCTAAAAGTGCGGTCGAGTGTGGAATTCACTGGTTGCACGCACAAGGGTGTGTGTGAGCGGACACGGAGTCGGGCCGCTCCCGCCGCCGGCCCGGATTCGTGGCATTCCTGCCGAGGGGCCCCGCGCCGCGAGCTCGACTCGGGTTTTTTTTTTTTTTTTTTAAACGGGAGGGAGGGACAGCACACGGCTTCATGCCTTTTTGGGAGAGGGGAGAGGAAGAATTTGAAAAATGCGAGCTGACCGTTTTAAACAACCGAGTTGGAACGGACGACAGCTCCCTCCCCCACCCCCGCCCCCCTCTGGACTTCGCCCCGTGCCGTGTGCAACGCACACAATGTGGTTAACTAAAATATTTCTTAGAAAAGAGAATTGACCGAGCTGATTTCGAACACTTTTAAGCTCCATAGCGATAAAGATACTGAGTTTAAGGATCACGGGCACACAGCGCCTCACGGCCCGCGGACGCAGGCCCCGGTTCCCGCGCGGGCCGTTAGCTCCGAGTGGGGGTCGCCGCGTTCCGCGTTCCCGCCGGCGGGAAGCCTGTGTGTTGGGACTGGAATCTGAACCTTGGAATGTGACCGAGGTATAGACCTCCTCTCCCCCGCCTACCATGCAGCGCCCTGTGCATTTCTCGTAGCCTTTAACGGTCGACACGCTCAAGTATTAAACGAAAAAAATACTTACTTTTTAAGATTTTTAAGAAAGAAACGCTCGTTAACTTTTTTTAAATAAAAGTCATGCTGATTCAACGCTGTTTGATCTGATCCTAATTCTGCGCTCTACCAATCTGTGCGACCTGCGGCACTAAAAGTAGAAATTATTTGAGAACTGTGTTGTCTGCTTAGGCCCAGCAGTAGGAGTTTTTAAATGGCGGGAGTCGCGGTCATTTTGTCCTGCTGGCGTGGCCCTGCTGCACCTTTAAGACATGGACCTAACCTCCTAGGGCCTGCTGGTGGTGTGTATTTGTCTGCTTGTCACTTCTGCCTGCCAGGTAGGACTGGGCCTGGTGGAAGCCTCCGAGGCCGCCAGTGGACTCTCTGTGATTACGAGACGCGTGAAGGTGTGTTGTGCACGTTGGTTGGAAGCCTGCACCCTGAAGTCAGATTCCGAGATCGGAATTCCAGGTCTACCTTCGGTAATCTGTGTGGCGCTAGACAAGCCAGTTTCTCCGTGCCCCAGGCTCTGGTGCTGAAGATAGGAAAATAGCAGGCCCTCCCTCGTGGGGTTGTTGAGATTAAATCAGAGAGCACGTGCCAGGCTCTCAGCACCCGTAAGATGGGTGCCCCGTAAGTGGCAGTAGGTGCCTTGTGACCGAACAGTCACCGTTCATGCCGCTTTCATGAAACGCTGTAGTCTATGCAGCAGCAAGTGAGACTTGTGAGAGTTGAATTTTGTTGTGAGGTCGGACGATGCCTTTGGTTGTTCTCGGGCAGACCAGAGAAGAAACTGAGCCAGAGCGCTGCGGTTTATTGTATCCCTCATCATCTAAAAATGGCCTCTCAGATTTTTATCATTTCTTTTCCTTTTTTAGGAAGAGGCAGAGGGATAATTTTCCATAGTACTTTAGTTATATATTACTCACTTAATAACAACTCACTATCGAAATATAGAAAATCGCTTAGCCTGCAGGAAACTCCTTTCTGTTATTTGACTCATTTGCTTCCGTGTATACTTTGCCTAATGCCAAAGAGAATTTGAGGCCGCTTTCAATTAAAAAGTGGGGGAGGACGGTGTTGTGGCACAGCAGGTTAGCCACAACTTTGGATACCCACGCCTCTCATCAGAGTGCCTCGTTTAACTTCGTTTCCTGCTAATGAACATGGGAGACAGCAGAGGATGACCCAGGTCCTCGGGCTCCTGCCACCATGCGGGAGACCCTGGTAGAATTCCCAGCTTCTGGCTTCCACCTGGCCCAGCCCTGGCTGTCGCAGGTATTTGGGGAGTGATCTAGTATATGGAAGATCCATCTTCCTCCTTTCTCTCTCTCTCTCTCTCTCTCTCTCCCTCTCTCTCTCTCCAATAAATAAATATACAAATCTGTAAACACAAACACCCACACAGACCTGAACAGCTGAGTTACCAAGGTGACCACACTGGACGGTAGACGGTTCTTCCTCAATCTAGCTCCTCTGGGATTCTCAGTGACCAGGGACAGAAAGGAAACAGTGAAATCCATGTGTGGGTGCACAGACTCCCCCTCCCTCCCGTTTATTCCCAATTCAAGAGCTTTAAGAACATTTGTGTAAGTCACAGTCTAAGGTTAAATCGACAGCTGATTCTACCAGTGTGTAAGACCCTCTGGAAGGAGTTAGGAGGCCGGTGAAAAGAAAACAAAAAAAGAATAACGTCCCAGGCCTCAGAGAGCTTAGCTGCGTATCTACAAATCACTGGGGACACAGGCAGGGTACCCTAGTAACAGAGACAGCGAGAGGAACATTCAGCGTAAAATACAGCTTTTTTCTGGAATTGTGGTTAAATGCACATGACATTTACCATGTTCACAGCGTCAGACGTGCAGTTGTGTAACACGACTGCTGCTGTGCAACCCTTGCCACCACCCATCTCCAAAACACTCCTCACCTTGTGCGGCCGAAAGCAAACCTAGCAAACATGGGCTCCACCTTCGCCCCTCCCTCCGGCCGTGCCCCCCATCTCCCCCGCTGTCTCTCAGGATACACGTGGGTGATGGGAAGAAGGGAGGATGCCGTGATGTGAAATGATGAGAGCGAAAGGAGTGGCACCCACCTGGAGATGGTGGCCAGGAGAGGCCACTTGGGGGTGATGAGAGCAGCAGGTGGACAGTGGCAGAAGACTGAAGCCAAGTGGCATGTGTTAAGGCCCAGAGACAGGAGATGGTTTGCCTGCCTCGTGAAAAGGAAAGGAGCCAGTGTGGTTACAGCAGGGAGCGTGAGTGCCAAGGATGTGGATCGCCAGTGTGATTTGGTAATGTCTCCCACTGCGCCCTGGACTGAAATGATTCACCTGCAGCCCCCCTGTCAGCACAGACTCAGAGCAGCATCCCAGGAAACTGAGTCCTCCTCCCTGGTGTGCCCGAGCGTCTCCCTTGCCCCAGGCTCCAAGAGGGCAGTCTGAGGAGAGCACACGGCTGGCGTGCTGCTGACGCCCTCCTTGCCGTGGCTGTGGCCTTGAAGGGTGGCGTAAGGACGAAGGAGTGTCTTCCGGGCACTGCAATTGGTATGATTTTTGTGAAGCAACAGCGGTGGGTTCTGGACGGCAGAGGTGCAGGGGACGGGAGCTCTGGTGGTTCCCTTACCAGCTGGCTGTCTTGCCGCCTCCATACCTAGGAGCAGGCCTAGGACACAGGGCACGAAGCCAGTGCTGTTTGCAAACAACCTGCGTACATTCTTTGTGTGTGTGTGTGGTTTTTTTTTTTTTTTTTCTTTTTCCAATTTGAAGGTCCAGCCCACCAACTGATCCTTTGGGAAGGAGGTGCCTTTGACCTCGACAGTTACAGCAGCAGATTCTTTTACGTAGCCGTCAGGTCAGCCTCGGAGTGGCTTCTGTGTAACACCCCGACTTTGGGGAGCCTCTCACTGAGCCTGATGTCGGGAAGCTGTTTGCAGGACGTTGTTGAATGAGGTTGCATTGTCCATTTATTGGAGCATCCCTGAATGCTTATCACAAATTCTGACATCACTACGTTGTTTGCGGTCCCGCTCCCCCCTTGTCGGCCGGGTAATTAACAACAAGGGACTGTGTCTTCGCAGGAAGGAACTTGTAATCTTGTTGCTGTGGCCAGAGAGTTTCTATCTCATTGAGTAGTCGAATAAAATTGTATGGGAGTGGGGCCGGCACTATGACACAGCAGACGAAGTCGTTGCCGACATCCCACATGGGAGCTGGTTTGAGTCCCGGCTGCTCCACTTCCCATCTGTCTCCTGCTCATGTGCCTGGGAAAGCAGTGGAGGATGGCCCAAGTACGTGGACCGCTGCCACCCACACAGCAGACCCGGCTGGAGTTCAAGGCTCCTGACTTCAGCCTGTCCCAGCCCTAGCCATTGTGAACTAGCAGATCGAGGATACCTCTCTCTTTTTCTCTCTCTAATTCTGCCTTTCAAAAATAAATACATTTTTAAAAATTGTATAGGAGCCCAATAATGAGAGATTAATTTTTTTGGTTTTTGAAGAAACAAAATAATTTGGAACATGCAAGATTCTTTTGTGTGTGTGTGCATGTGTGTGTGTAGGCATATATATAAAATTTTTTAAAGTGGAGAAACAGGGCAACACAAAGAGCTCATGTCTGTTGGTTCATTCCCCAAATGCCCACAATGGCTGAAGCTGGGCTATGGCGGGAGTATTTGTGCAGGGGTGGAATTGGAAATATTTTAGATTTCTGTCCTTTTCTTTTTTTCTTTCTTAACCACGCAACCCTTCACGCAAAGTGAAATCATCTGTGGATCCTAGTGTAGGAGACCAATCAGGTACCTGGCAGTCGGTCTCCCCGCTGGCCCCATGAGGCATCCCTGGAGAATCAGGGAAAAGAGAGCCACAGCGTGAGATGTCACTGCTTCCACTCCATACATACCTCTGCCGAGCAGGCAGAGAATTGGCAGAATCAGGAGCCAGCCTTGGGTCAGGTAATAGTAGCTAATGTCAGCACAGCACCTGCTGTATGCTGGGAGGCAGGCCCAGCACTGGTTTGCCACATTTAGTCCTGCAGAAGTTACGTGGCGGTATCCTGTGTTTTATGTGCATATAGAGAGAACAGAGTCCCTTGGACACACAGAACTGGGATATAAACTTCTGTCTCACTCCAGAACCAATGTTCTTGAGCCTTAGTGCAAAGCTTCTCTTGTGCTCTGTCTCCAAAAATAGAGGATTTAAGCTTCTCAAAATTTTAAACACTGACTCTGCCTAAAACCCGTCTTTAAAAAAAGAGACAGACTGACAGACAGACAGACATGACCTGGGCCTTTAAAAATGTGGCCAAGCTGGCACATGAATGGCGTAGGCTGTTTCTAAGTTGTTGCTTTAAATATTGCCAGCATAGCTTCTGGGTTGGTAGTCTTGTTTGCTCTGTGATGTATTTTTGACAGTCTTTATGTGCAGACGAATGCGACCTTGTGCCACCACGCCCGTCCTCCTAGAAGGGAGACTGTTGAGGGGCCACCGTAAGTTGACGTGACTGACAATGCTTCAAATGCATAACCTGAGACACATTTTTCCAATTCTTCTATGTCCTCACTGATAATTTTCTCAAAGTCTCTTCACTGGGTTTGGAACCAAGTGAAAGACTTATCTTTAGATTTGTACTGTCAGTGCCCTTGCCTGTACAGTGAGAAGACAGAGAAGGAAAACCTCACATATGGGAGATAAGATCCATGGCCACTTGGTCTTGGAGGCCTAAGGTACGTATTAATTTGCAGGCTGCTTTTATTCATCAAAGAGCAAAAGCATCTAACGGGCCAGGACACTTGTCGGTTCCACCTCTGCTCCTGTGTGCGCCATGAGACGTGAAAGCAAGCCAGAATTTGAAAGTATCAGATGGGGATGAAGCTGTTTTTCTAGCACCTGGCTAATGTAATAGAGAGTGTTTATGCTTTGTTTTTCTGGCGTTGGGTTCTCTATGTAGGTGGCAGGAGATTTCCTGTTAAGCGTTGCGCGTTCCAGGGCAGGAGGACTTGCCTGTGTGTCCTCTGTTGTCACAGCTACAGGAGGGGAGGTTTCCTCACGCTCTGTTCCCGTGTGTGTAGGTGGAGGCTGGGTAACACAGAGAGTGTCCTTTCAGCCCCCCAGCTGTCGGCAGCTCGCAGGTATGTCAGTGAAAATGAGAACAATGGCGTCTGTAGGAATTCCGAATACTGAGTCTTGGAGGCAGATAACCCTTTCCCTAGGAGTGCACTCTGGTCGGAGTTGCTGCCTGCAATACCTCGTGGGTGAAACGGATATTTCGAGCATGGCTGAACTTATTCAGAGGCCCGCGGCGCTTCCTCTACCGGGTTTAGAAATTTCAAAGGACGGGGGTGGAGGGGGCCGGAATTATGGGCATGCAAAGTGGCCAGGAGGATGGAAGTAACAGGTTCAAAGTGTGCCTTCTGTGCCCGGCAGAGCTCTCGCGTGGGCTGAGAATGTTAATTGGGGAAGATAAGGTCTTAGATACGGCCTTCCCATCTGCAAAGCAAGAGAACTTGGACTTGAGGGAAAGTTTAGATGCTGTTTATTTAGGTAGGAGTAATAGGAGTGCAGTGGGGAGAACATACTTTCGTTTTTGTTTGTGGGCATATATTTTGAGATTTATTTGTTTATTTTGAAAGAGTTACAGAGAGAATCTTCCATCTAGTTGTTTACTCCCCATATGGCCGCAACAATGAGTGGTGGGCCAGGCTGAAGCTAGAAGCCAGGAGCTTCTTCCTGGTCTCCCACGTGGATGCAGGGGCCTAAGCACTTGGGCCATCTTCCACTGCCCTCCCAGGTCATCAACAGGGAGCCGGATCAGAAGTGGAGCAGCTGGGACATGAACGGCGCCGTAAGGGATGCCTGTGTACCAGGCGGTGGCTTCACCCGCTGCACCACACGCTGGCCCTGAGAACATGTATTTGATTTGCTTTCTTCAGACGGAGAGAAGTGTGTCTGTGCAATGAAGACAAGTGTGGCTGGGGGAAAAAATGCATCCAGTAGCAGTTCCAGTACTGGGAAATCCACGTCAAAATTAGTATTAACTGCTGGCGCCGCGGCTCACTAGGCTAATCCTCCGCCTAGCGGCGCCGGCACACCGGGTTCTAGTCCCGGTCGGGGCGCCGGATTCTGTCCCGGTTGCCCCTCTTCCAGGCCAGCCCTCTGCTGTGGCCAGGGAGTGCAGTGGAGGATGGCCCAGGTGCTTGGGCCCTGCACCCCATGGGAGACCAGGAGAAGCACCTGGCTCCTGGCTCCTGCCATCGGATCAGCGCGGTGCGCCGGCCGCAGCGCGCCGGCCGCGGCGGCCATTGGAGGGTGAACCAACGGCAAAGGAAGACCTTTCTCTCTGTCTCTCTCTCTCACTGTCCACTCTGCCTGTCAAAAAAAAAAAAAAAATTAGTATTAACTAATTATTAAATTAAGTATTAAATTAGAGCCGTAGGTTGTTTTTCAAAAGGAGTTTTGTATTTTTAAAGGTTGAGAGGCGGTGCTCTTTGCAGGAGTGGGGGCCCCAGGGTGCCCTGTGTCTGAGGCTGGACACCTGGGTCTTTGCGGGTGGGGTGGCTGTCATAGCCTGCAGCCACTTTCCTCACCTGCCAGAGGCAGGCCTTGGGCTGGATGCCGCGGTCTTGAGTTGCTTTCAGATCCAGAATGCGGTGACTCTGCCTTGGGTATTCATCTCATTTCAAAGATGCCCCCTGGCTCTCTGTGCCAGCCTGGGGGTGGGAGCACCTTTCCTGGGCCCCAGGTGAGCGGGGGCCCGAGTAGCTGTCTCGACGCTGGCATCTGCTGCAGTGAACACACGCTGACTGCAGCCTTCACCCTGCATTTCAGGTCACTCCGACTGTTTGCAAAACATGTTCTCTTTTTCTGTCACTTGCCAGGACTTGTCCTCTCTGTGAGTAGAACACAAATACATCCTGAGGGATGTTGTGCCCCAGTGTGCGAGGCTGTGGCTTCCGCACCCCGGCCTCCCGGGGCCCTCCACTGCCCAGGAACACAGATGCCCGGGGCCCGCAGGACACCGCAGTGGTTCTGACGGGAATCGGAAGCTGCTGCATCACTTACAGAAGATGACTCTAGAACGCTTTCAGATCTCGGCTCTCCCGATACTCAAGTCCAGAGTTTTGGATCTAATTTTTGAAGGAGACATTGATGCTGCAGCCTGCATCTTAAAGAGGCTGAACAAGTTTATAGATACAGTGTACATTTAAGATCCCAGGAAGAGGAGGAGCCAGAAACATTAGGAGACAGGAGATAATGCAAATGGCAAAAAATAAAAAAAAAAAAGATGGGGAAAAAAGATCTGCCCTCACCAGCAGCCATAGAATTGAAGAGAAATGTGTTTCCCCCTCTGACATGGGAAAAGAAGAAAAAATGGGATTATGTGCCTTTTTTTAACTTTTTCTGAAGATTTGCCACTCTCGAAACTGTATCAAGAAGGTATGTGGCCTCTAGAAACATTCTTTTTCTTTTTTTAAGATTTATTTACTTATTTGAAAGACTTAGAGGGAGAAATAGATCCTCTGTCTGCTGGTTCCCTTCCCTAGTGGCCACAATGGCCAGTACTGAACCAGGAGCTTCTTCTGGGTCTCCCACATAGGTGGCAGGGGCTCAGGCACTCTGCTAATTTCCCAGACCATCAGCAGGAGCTGGATCCGGAAGTAGAGCAGCTGAGACGTGAACTGGTGGCCATACAAGATGCTGGCATTGCAGGCAAAGGCCTTACTCCCTATGCCACAGCACCAAACCCTAGAAGCATTCTTTAGAAGAATGTGGCTTTGCAGAATCGTGAGCTCATTGAACAAGTGTGTCTCCTCCTAAGGAGACAGCTGGGGAGGGGCCGTTCCTGGCCATGTATTTCATGCCTATGAAGAGGCTTCACTCTGATGTGTGCACTCGTGCAGGTATGTGTGTGAAAGTCTGATTTCTGCAGAAACCATAAAAGTCCACCTCCACAGGGACCTGGTACATCTATCACAGTTTCCTGGTAAACAATTCTGCTGCTGTTGGCAAAATTTCATCCAAAACACTGCGTGCTGTTCTCTAAATAGCAATTTCCCTTCAAGAGGCTGTGTTCAGTGAAGTCACACAAATTGTGTTGACGTCAGTGTTTACGCGTATGGAAAGCAGCAGCTGCAAGGTGTCACTCCAGCCTTGCACCGATTCTGCTACCAAAATCGATAGGAGGCGTGATTCGCGTTAGCCACACCTGCACAGGTGCGTGCCGTAGCCTGGATCCCTGGGTCAACACCAGCCAGCTATGTAATTGCCCAGACGTGGGCTCTAACGCCTGTGTTAAAAGATGCAGCCGAAACCACAAAGTTGGAGGCCTCTCCCTCTGAGCTTGGCCCCCCCTCGGCGGAAACAGCCCCCGGTTTGTCCGTAGGAGACGCAGGCCTGCCTTGTTAGGAAGTCAGCAACATGGAGGGGCCCACAATGCCTCACATAACTCTGTGTACAGTAACAGAGAGTGGAACTCGGGCCGTCAGCACGAACGAGCAGACGAGTTATAAATATAGAATACGCTCTCAATTCCACTTCAGTTAGTCATGGAGGGACAGTGTGCGTTTTATAAACTTATAAGGAATATACAAACAGTTCCAAATTTAAAGTGACTTGGAGTAGCTTTTAAGTGTGCGAAAAGAGTATTTTTTCCACCCTGTCCTTTTAAGTATCTGTGAACAGGCAGGAGTAAAGGATCGGTGTCTTTCTGTGCTCGTGCTGCGCCCAGCGCAAGGGGGAGAGCTGCGGGAGCCACTGCTCCGGGGACTCTCCTGTCTTTGGAGAAAGACTCCAAAACAGTGCAGAGGGACGGGCTGAGTCACGAGTGGCGGCCCATGCTGACCGCTGCAGCACGTTGCTTCCTGCCTGGATGCTACCCTGTGTACCCTCCTCATCTTTGATTAATTTTTTTCCACATGCAAACTTGTCTCTCTGTCCCAAACTTTTGTTGGAATTTGAATGTGAAGACCTTTTTAAGAAAGGTGTATTTATTTACTTGAAAGGCAGAATTATAAGAAAGAGAGAAATGGGGGGCGGGTCTTGCATTTGCTGCTTCACTCCCCAGATGACTACAACGGTCAGGGATGGGCCAGGGTGAAGCCAGGAACCAGGCACTCCATCTCGGTCTCCCACATGGGTGCAGGGGCCCAGGTGCTTGGAATGTCGTCCACTGCTTTCCCAGCGCGTTGGCAGGGAGCTGGATCTGAAGCAAAGCAGCCGAGACTGACTGGAGCCAACACTCCTACAGGATGCCCGTGTCACAGACATAACCTGCTACGCCACAGCACTGGCCCTGAATGTAGGATTTAAAAGAACATTTGGAAAATTGTAAAGTACAAAAGGATTTTTTAAAAGAGTTTACTTATTTATTTGAGAGGTAGAGTTACAGACAGTGAGAGGGAGTGACAGAGAAAAATCATTTTTATAAGAATATTTTGCTGTATAAAATAATAGTCAAAGCAGTAGATGTTCTTCATGTCCTGTCGTAACATACTGTGTTTTTTAAACATTTTAAGGTATACAAACTTCCTGCTTTCACACCTTCCAGTTTAGGAGCAGAGTGATTC
Source organism: Oryctolagus cuniculus (assembly GCF_051225735.1). Lineage (NCBI taxonomy): Eukaryota > Metazoa > Chordata > Mammalia > Lagomorpha > Leporidae > Oryctolagus > Oryctolagus cuniculus. Next base: position 8,524,107 of record NC_142878.1, on the reverse strand, counting down.
TGCCCATCCTGCGCCTCCTCCCACCCCCCCGCCCGCTGCCCACCTGTGTTACCTTGCTTCCTGTTACTGTGACGCAGGACGCCCTCCTGGGCTGTTCCTGCGGAGCTCACAGCTTTCGTCTGTCTCTGTGGCGTGTTCTTCTCAGTGCAGCAGAAAGCTGGTGCTAAGAGAGGAGGGTCGTGCAGCTGTGACCTTGCCTTCACAGGTTAGGGCCTGTGACTCTTTTTTCCCTGATAGCAAAGGATAGCACACAATTTAGACAGTGTGATAGAGTTATCAAATCCTTCTTCCTTTACAGTAAATCTAGAATGTACATAGATTTGGGGATCCTAAGCCCCTCTCAGCAACTGTCGCCAGGCACACCTGTGACTTTATCATTACCTGTTGATTCAGTCTTACAGGGCTGATTCCCTATGGCATGGTTCATGTAAGTCAAAACTTATGAATGAAAATGAAAAGGAATGAAATACTGATAAAAGCTGCACCAAGGGTGCAGCGTGGAAACCATATGCTGAGGGCAAGGAAGCCAGACCCAAAGACCACCTGCCGCACCACCGCGTCCCTGTGAAAGGCCAGGGTCCAGAACAGCCAGATGCGTCCAGACAGGAAGGAGATCTGTGGGTGCCTGGGGTTCTGGAGGGATAGGGGAATGGCCCCAGGCACAGGGGTGTCCTTTGGGCTAATGAAAATATTCTTTTTTTAAAAAAAGATTTATTTATTTATTTGAGAGGCAGAGTTACAGAGAGAGGGGCAATCAGAGAGAGACAGAGAAAGGTCTTCCATCTGCTGGTTCACTCCCCAAATGGCCACAATGGCCAGAGCTGAGCTGATCCAAAGCCAGGAGCCAGGAGCTTCTTTCAAGTCTCCCACATGCGTGCAGGGGCCCAAGCACTTGGGCCATCTTCCACTGCTTTCCCAGGCCAGCAGGGAGCTGGACTGGAAGTGGAGCAGCTGGGACAGGAACCAGCGCCCTTTAGGATGCCAGTGCTGAAGATGGAGGCTTAACCTACTGCACTACAGTGCCAGCCCCCAGGATGAAAATATGTTAAGATTGTGAGAGTTTGTACTATTCTGTGTATATATTAAAAGCCATTGTACACTTTCGGTGGGTAAACTGTAGCTCATTAAAGCTTTTCTAAAACATGTCTGAAGGGAGGAAGGACCCGTCGCCTCCTGCGTCCACCAGCCTGCAGGAGGTCTGAGCCACCTGCCCCTCAGCCTCTCACCTTCCTATGGTCCCTGCATTGCCTCTCTGCACCAACGGCCTCTCTGTCCTACCCTTAGCATTTAGCTCCCCAAGTCTCTGTAATGACGATGCTCTTTGTAACTCGCCTCCCTCTGGTTTCTTGGTTGCCCTTTTTGCCACGTGTATTTGTTTTCTACTTTGTCAATGCTCTGCTCAGCTCTGCTTGTTAGTTCCTGAGATTGAAATGGACCCAATGGGCATTGTCGGTAGGTAGGCAACTGTTTCTTTTGGTCATTAGTGAAATGCTCACAGTGACAGTCTGCAGCCCCACCTTGTGGCTTACCTTCTGTCTCAAAGAGCGAGCCCCCGCCTGGCCCTCAGACGTTGCTGTCAGCCTGGATTGTGTGCTCGGCCGAGGTGAGGGCATGGCTGTTGGGCTTTTCCTTCTCCTGCATGGCAGAGGTTGTGGTCCAGCTGAGCTGTATGCGTGGACGAAGAGAATGAACTCTCACTACCTAATTGCTTTAGGCAGACTTGTCAGGGTGGAACTGGCCCTGGGGGCCGTTGAGTTGAGCCTTCCTGGGTCTGGTTGGCTTCCAGGGAGCACGGCACTTGCGTGTGGGTACATGAGCTCTTTAGGGTGTGCTGCAGGACCCAGGGCCTCCCCTAGAGGGGCTGCTCTGCTACTCCAGGACCACAGCTGAGCCGTGGCCCTGGCTGCAAACCCTAACTAGACCCAGCCGTGCAGGTTTGTGCTCAGAAATGTTCCTGAGGCTTCCATTTGCCATAACCCAATCAATAAAGCAAGCTCGCAGTGCACATTGTCTCCGTATTGTCCCTCAGGTGCCCGGCTCTCCCAGAGTGTGTGTCCGTCAGGTTTTGTCCTTACACAGTCTTTAAGCAGGCTCATGGCTTTGCTCTTCCTAAGGGGTGCAGGCTTACAGGGAAGAGTAGGATGTGAGGAGCTCCCGGGGTGCTTTGCTTAGACAGCGGGGAGGCGCTGGAGCAGTGGCCAGCTCCAGTCGTGTGGGCAGCAGCTTCCGGCCACGGTCAGGGAGACCAGGGTGAGGAGCCCAGGTTTGTGTCTTTATAGTTTCCCCCCTTAGACAAGCTGTTTAGGCTCTCAGTTCCTTCCATTTGACCGTTGACAGGTAAGGATGGTGACAGTGGACCTCGGGTAATTGTTGGAGACAAGTGTGTGTGAGAGAAATAACATATATAAAACGCTTACTCTAGCAGGCATATGGGCAGCATTCAGTGTATAGTGTCAATCGCACTCACATAGGAGTCCTAGATTCACATGAGCATGTTGACACGAGGCATCTTCAAGGTCAGAGTGATTCCCGCAGTCTGCTTGGTCCTGGAAGATCCCTGCTGGTGCTACCGGGCAGTGGAGCAGGGCTTTCTCTAATTCGATGTCCCTGAACATAGCCCGATGGGTCACCTGGGTTTTACAGAGCAGGGTTTTGAGCTGATGCGAGACTGGCCCAGGCAGATCTCATGGCCCCAGGTGCTCCTGGCACATGACTGCCTGCTTCTGCGTGCTATGAAGCAGTCCCGGAACCCGGTGCCGCCTCACTAGCGATGGGAGTGGTGTGGTGAGCAGTGCGTGTGTGCCCTCTTGGCTTTTGAAGGTGGGGCCTTTGGGAGGTAATTAGGGTGAGGCAGGGTCGTAAGCACACACACACACATATGAACAGTGTATATGTGTGCTTGCACGTGCACACATGTAAGTGTGTGTGTCATTTGCATTTTACTTTGTGGAGCTAAGCATTTCCTAGGAATCCTGCTTGTCTGTTCCAGCAGGTTTATGTCAAGAACATCACAGTGATAAGCTGGAGTGAGATACAGCAGCTCTCTCTGAGCCTGGAAAGCCTGCGTGGCGTCTCCATTGCTCTACTGCCTTTGAAAGAGATCGGGCTTGGTCTGTTTTCTGCTGCTGTAACAAAATACCTGGGGCTGAGTGGTTTATAGAGAAAAGGGATTTACGGCTCAGCCTCCTGGAGGCGGGGAAGTCCCAGCGCCTGGTACCGGACCTCTAGCTGCCCTGTCACCTGGTGACAGGCGTCCCACAGTTAGAGCATGGGTGCCAGCGTGGTCCCCAATAAAGCCACCAACCCCATCCTGGGCCCCCTGTTCTTCTAACCCTAGTTGCTTCCCAAAGACCCCACTGTCAAATACCATCAACATGTGAAGTCTAGTTGGAGTCCCCACCCTGAGATACCATCTCAGTGGCAACCAGATTTCCATACGTGGACTTGAAGAGCACGCATTCAAATCAGAGCAGTATCCTGGGTGATGGGGTGGGCGGAGGTATGCACGAGAGGAGATTGATTACCGTACCAGCCGAGGGCATCCTAGCACACCCGCCAAGCCGAGTGGACACAGTCCAGCCCTGGACAGCTGTCCTTACCTGGGCCCGCCTTGGGCCCCCGGGCATCTCTGCACCCGATGCCGGCTCCTAGGGATGGTGTCCTACCCTCTGTCCAAACTACAGCTTTCAGCCGGACGGCAGGGGGTCCGTGTATCTTCCTGGATAAGCAGCAGTGTAGCCTTCTCTCTGTGTGGCTGATTACAAAGAGAAAGCAGCAGGGTCAACCTGAGTTGGCCTCTTTGTCCCTAGGCCCTCACGACCAGTGTGCCTTGTTGTCCTTCTCCTGTACTGTGTGTCTGTGGGGAGGGGGCGGGGAAGGCTGGAAACCAGGCCTGAAGTCCCACTTCCTTGCAGTCTCCGTCTCCCCACCCACCGTGACCCTGGCCCTGACTCGAGGCCCTGACCGCTCCTGATGGCATTGGTGCAGCCGCGGGCCGGGCATTTTCCCTTGGGTGTCTGCACGGAAACAACACATCCCACACGGAACTGATCCTTCTGTACGGGGAAAAAAAAAAAGAAAGAAACCCTCCTCAAAGTGTGTCTTTCCCAGGCACCACGGCACCACGTCCGCCATCTGTGCTGCCGCCCCTTGATCTGGGCCATTGCCACTGCCAGGAGAGATGGCTGCCGGCTAATGTGGACCGCTGCTCAGAATGGTCCCTGTTCTCCCAAGGTAGTCCGCACCTCTGCTGGTGGAGTCCCAGGCGCTGCCCCCCCCCCCAGCTCCCCTGCCTCTGTCCAGTTGTTCTGAGTTTTCCTCTCTCCCCCGGTTCCTCGGCCCACTCTCCCCAGTGGCTCTGCCACCATTCCCAGGCACCTGCCAGCTCCTGCTCACTTGTCAGGCTCTGGCCTGGAAGTCCCTCCCCTGGGCAACTGCCCTACTCAGCCTTTTGCTTGCCCTTTTGGGTCCTCCCCCCCCCCCCCCGGGGGGGAGCCTCAGGCTGTGAGCCCCAGCAGGGCCAGGCTGAGTCCCTGAGCCTGCAGGACCCAGCCTGGGGCCAGGCTGTGAAGGTCACCTGGAGCCTCTCTCACTCCCTCTCCTCCGACTGCCTGGGGCCTCGCTGAGGGGAGGAGGGGCCGACCCTTGGATCCACTGACTAGGCCAGAATCCCCCCCTCCCTTCCCCATCTCCTTCCCGGTCTCCTTCCCCACTGCCCCTCCCTGTGGTCTGAGGATTCAGTTCCTTTCCTTGCAAGGCAAGAGAAGCTAAGATCTGTGTCTCTCTGATGCCCCCTGGCGGCCGAAATCCACTTTCCTGGCGTTAGCGGCGCTGGATCTCGGAGCCTGAGGCTGTCTCCCTCCTTCTCTGGGGCACGTGGATCTTAGGGCAACCAGAGTAGCGAAGATGTCCCTAAACCGCCCTGGGTGTTGATTGAGAACTTCACCTGATTGGAGCATCCCCGAGCTAGTTCCGTCCTGCAGGAATGATCTGGGATGAAACTGCGTGGTGAGGAATTCTGTGGCCGAGAGCCCTTCCTGCATTTCTCCTGGGGGGGCTGCCTCCTCTCTGCTCTTCCAGCAGGACACGTTAGTATCGTGCACTTTAAAAAACGGTTTCCTGTAGCTGAAGCTCGTTAAAGAATTTACGGGCAAGAATAAAAATAATAATAATAAAAAAAAACCCTAGAAAGACTTTAATAACTGCAAGGACCCTGGGGTGGAAGAGGGGTAAAGGCTGATGTATGGGAGGTTTTTTCCTGTCCCCAAAAATGAAGAGAATGAGCTTTTAAATGCAGCGCTGTGTTTTATGTGATTGTGACCCCAGGCCAGTCTTTTTCGTGGTCAGTGTGGGACATGTTGTTTGCTTTCCCAGCAATTTAGATAGGCATTTTGTTGTTGTTGTTTTTATTGTGGGCCATTGTCAGAATTGCAAGGACTGGCAACATCTCCTGGACAAAATCAATTCGCTTTCCCTCTGTTATCTGTTACTGTACGGTAGACTCCGTGTTCCTCTTAGTATTTAGAAGTTGAAGTGCTCCACGTGCCCCCTCCTCGCGGATGCTAGAGAAGGGGTTCCCTCCCTCTCCCCCGTGGCGCCATGGTTGGGGAGTTGGTACTGCACTCAGTGTAAAGTTTTGTCATCTGCTGGCTTGACTCACCGCCTGGGGCTTTTCAAGAAATCTCTAAGCAGTCCTGAACACTAATAGTATTTATATACATTGAGATGAGGCAGAATTTAAGGCAGTCCTGTGGGGCCGGCTGCAGGATGTGTGATCCCAGACCTCTCCACTGGTTCCCCAGAACGCTCACTGTGTGTCTCAGCAAGGGGGACCCCCAGCTTCCATCCCCGGGGCCACCACTCATCGGAAGTGTCCTCCTCCCCATCACGCCCCACCCTCACTCCCCACAGACTGTGCATAGCTTCAGGTCCCTTCACCTTGTGGCAGCTTCGCTGGAATTCCTTCTGAAGCTGCACCCACCGCGAAAACCAGTGCAGCTCCCCACACTGTGGCTTGTTGCGGCAGCGACCGACTGACCCCACGGGGAGGCCGCAGTGGACACTGCGCTGGCCTCTGTCCCGAGGGATGTGAGATGTGAAATGCGGGCACTGGGTGAGGTGTCTTTGTTCATTTTCATCCTGCAAAAGTGCGACGTTTATATCGGGGTGCGATCCATGGCAAGCACATTTGTGGGGGCATTTTTCTGTTTTCTTTTTTAAATGCTCCCCAGTGTTTATTACCACTCGAGTAACTAATTGATCTTAATGTCTCTTGTTTCTCATTTTATGTCACGTTTTCTTGAAATTGTACGTGAGGAAAAGAGGACGCTGCAAGGGGATACTGGTCTACCTTAGTCTCAGTGATAGTGAGATCGCGGGGTAGCTCCCCTCTCTCCTCTGCTCACAAAGCCGGATGGTGCTGGCCCAGCACAGAGCCAGCTCTGGGAATCCAGGGCTCCGAGCAGGCTGTGTGTGTGTGTACACCACTGCTGGCACCTGTTGGAAGGCGACCCTGAACCTCGTTTGTGTGTTTGGTTTGTTGAACTTCTCGGATCCGTGTGATACCTGGTGAGCTTGCAGCAGCCCACTTGTGTTACGTGAGACTCCATCTGCAATGTTCTTTATTCCTCTCATCTTCCTGCTTTCATCTCCAGCCTCATCACTGCACAGTCTTCTCTGGAGCTCAGAGCCTGGGCTACACCAGCACCTGCACTCAGTCCTGTCCCACGTGGTGTGTCGTCCATCCCTGGAGGACAGGGACTGCCTGGCGAGCAGGTGCAGCACACGCCCAGTCAACAGTTCTGCATGGACAGAAAACCAAAGGACAGACGGACTTAATTCTGTTGTCCCAAACACTCGAAATCAGGATATGTAATTTCAAGATTTCTTTAGATCTTACCCTTGAAGTGACTTCCATAAGTTACTACGTGAAATTAAGAAATCATTTAACCCATTTGATAATGAGATGTCTTTAAGGGAGAGTTTTGATGAGAAGAGTGTGTGTATGTGTGTTCTGTAAATATGTGAGCCTTGCAAATTCAGGTTTGTGTTCTCCTTAAGACAGTCACTTCGGTAGGTAGTAAATGCAGCTGCACGCTTGCGGAGCTCCACACGTAAGCTTTCCTGTGTGATCACGGGGAGTCAGCTGCTCAGTATTCTTGTGTAGGTTAGTTCTGAGAAGCAGGCAGAAGCAGTCGCGAGAGAATTCCGCGGAAGGAAGCGACACAATCCAACAGGAATTGTTTTCTTCTTCCCTGATAGTTCTGAAGCTGTGTCTCAGTTGGGGTTGCTTCCATGTGACAAATGGCCTAAAACTCTGTCTGCGGAGAAGTCTGGAGGGGAGCAGTCCAGGGTTCCCCCGTGGCTCCACACTCCTGGGGACCAGGTCATTCCACCTTGCTCCAACATTCCTAGTGGGTCACCTTGTGATCCCACAGGGCTGTTGGAGCGCCCACGTGTTAGTCTGCATTCCAGCCAGCAGGAGGCAGAAGCGAGGCCCTCTCTGTTTTAGGGAGTCTTTCAGGAGATTCCAGTCCTAAAGCTTGCTGACATCTTGCTGGTCCCTTTTTGCCAAGCGGCTGGTAACTAGTATCTCGCTGGCTGTTAACACACCCAAATAAAAATTACCACAAAGGATAAGGCCGATGCCTAGTGGAAGGCAACCTGTTGTTTGTGCTAAAGGATTATTTCAAAGGAGAAAGCTGCGAGTCCCCTTCAGCTTGGCAGCATCAGGAGAGTTGGTTTGCTTTCTTTGGACTTGAATGCCCAAGTTCTGATACCTGTTTCTAAATTCACCCTTTGAAGTGAAACAGGAACTCTTGGATGCAGCTAGTAGGTGTGTCTATTGGTACGATCTTTCCTGAGGACAGCTTGAGTCAGCCGGATCAATTCTGGGCATTGATCCTGATGAAATATGAAGGGTGCTCGTGGAGACTGCGGCACTGACTGTAATAATAAAAAGTTGAGGCTAAAGGAGGTACCCAGAGTGGGCGACAGGCGCACCAGATGTTGGACACCCTGCAAGGGGATGTGGTGCTGCTGTTTAATGATGGTGGAACTCAGTCTATTATGCCAAGAAAAAAATAAATAAAATGCTTTCAGAATAGCTTAGCCTGTGTTACTAGTTATCTGTGTTTATATGCCCTTGCACGTGCATAAGAAAGGACCTGGGTTGGGGGTCCTCAAGCTATTTATAAAGGTCCTTTTATGGGCAGGTGGGCTTCCGTGTTCGTTGTGTTCTTTCCTAGCTGTAATTTCTGATTGTTTTCGAGCACACATTTTTATTATGAGAAAACACAAATAATAGAATCTTCACTCAATATTGCATGCCAGAATATAAAATATACACATTTAAATAATTTTGTATTGTTTTCCTACTGAAGGAAAATAGGCCGTGTATAATGCAAACCAGACTTCCTGTTTTGTTGATTTATATTTTATTTACGAGTAAGGCTAACAGCCCGTGGAGTGTGATCGTTGCAGCATCATTATGGAAATAACCGCCAGCTCATCTGTTTTGGATGTAAATTGTGGATTTGTGGATTCTAGACACTGGTTTCATTTAACTTGAGCAAGGAGGGGCTTGCAGGAGGTGGCTCCTAACGTCTTCTGGCCTCTGGTCTCAGAGGGCCTGTCCATCCCTCTGCGTTCTTGTGCGTGACCCGGGGTGGTTTCTCGGTGACCTGCTAGGTTACCACTCGGGGTGAACTTTCTCTCCTTGCTGGGTTGGGGCAAACTTTTGACAGGGTACAAGAGACCCGCTTTGCGAAAGCTATTCTGCAGACCCGAATGGTGCCACCTTGCTGTTGTAGTCTAACCATAATAAGAGGCATTTGTGCACAGTAAGGCTTTCAGGGGTTTTCATTGAGGGACTGACTTGGAATCCAGAAAGATCAAAGCACGGTGCTTGTGGAAGTACTGGTCTGGGGCTTCCCCAGGGTCACCTGCGCCTGGGCAGCCTTCTCATTGGATAGTGTCAATCCCACCTACAGATGGAAAGGGAGAGGTCAGGGTGCCAGGGCTGAGGACTGGACCCAGACCAGGCGAGGCGCCCCCTCGCGGTGGTGGGGCTCCCTGCAGCCTCATGTGGCTTTTCTCCCCAGGGAGCCTTCCAGTGCTGTGGGAGCCCCCAGGTGACCCAGCAGGATGCTGGAGGCCGCGGGTCCCCCACACCATCTCACAGCCCTCTCCCCTTTGTCCTCGCAGTGTGCCCCAGCGCGTGCGGGAAGCGGGCATGCACCGAGAACAACGAATGCTGCCACCCCGAGTGCCTGGGCAGCTGCCACGCGCCTGACGACGACACGGCCTGCGTCGCCTGCCGCCACTACTATTTCTCCGGCGTCTGCGTGCCCGCCTGCCCGCCCAACACCTACCGATTCGAGGGCTGGCGCTGCGTGGACCGCGACTTCTGCGCCAACATCCCTAACGCCGATGGCGGCGACTCCGAGGGCTTTGTCATCCACGACGGCGAGTGCATGCAGGAGTGCCCGTCGGGCTTCATCCGCAACGGCAGCCAGAGGTGAGTGGTCCCACGGGCCCCCGAGGGCACGCACGGCCGGGGGACCCTCGGGTGGGTCCGTTGCAGAGGGCTGGTGGAACCTGGATTCTTGATGAGACTCTGGGAGCGAGTGGCATGTTTCTGTGCATCCCCCCACATACACACACACACACACACACTTGAGATTCAGGACCTGGCTTGCGGGGTTCATGTGCTGTGCGTGTGCGGAGCTGGGACTGTAGGTGAAGCCTGTCTTTCTCCGGTGCTGCTCCACGCTCCCCCAGTGCAGGCTCTGGGAGTGCCAGGGGCGCAAGGGGACAAGGCTCTGCTGGCACCAAGCGGCTGCCACCTCTCAGTGTGGGCTCAGGGCACGCACAGTGACTTTCAAGTGGGAGCACCTCTGCCCCCTCACACCCTTCAGCTCCACCCCCCCCCCACACTTTTCTGTGCTCCCTCCTTTGTCTTCATGGATGCGAGACTTCACCCAGAAAGGGGCGCCTGAGAACAGGCACCAGCGTCTGTGTGTGCCCACGGGACTGCTGGGAGCTGTCCTAGGCTTCTACAGAAGAGGCGCTGGTGTGGTGACCTCCACTGTGGACGCGACACAAGAGTCGAGGTCTAGGGCTGCTGTCGCCTCCCCTGGAGCGGGCAGAGAACTTAGAGGGTCGTTCTGTTGTCCTGGGCCCAGTGCCTCCATCATTGTTGGCACCAGGGGCCCTTCTGCCGCTGGGGTCTTCAAAGTAACTCTATTCTGCAAATAGGACAGAGCGTTGGAAAAGGGAACTCCGATTCTCAGTACCACTTCTGCAAACAACGTGAGGCAGTTCTCCGTGGAGAGGGGCTGTTTGCAACGTGGTGTTTGGAGACGTCGCTCCTCTCTTAGGCTCACTTCCAAATAGAAAACAAAACTTGCATTCTTTCGAAGTATTGCACGTCAGGCAGCTTTCTGCTGGTTCTAATTTCTGTGAACACCGTCACAGGAAACAGAACGTGTGGAAGGCTTTGAGATGATACTGGGCCAAGAACTGGAATGAGCCGTAAAGTGTACAGATTCCACCTAAAATTACGTCTGCCGTCTTCTGCCTTCATTGTACCGGCAGTCCTAGAAGATAAATGGGGCTTTACCAAGGCCCACCTTGGGCCCTAGGGCCAAGTCTGGCACCCAGGGGAGGCTCAGCCCCAGTTCTCACTTCCCCTTCCTCCTGGAGCTGGAGGGGAGGGCCAGGGCAGGTGGTCTGGGGGCTCAGCGTGGGGCGGTTGTCCTGCAGCAGCCAGGGTGGCGGGCAGCGCCTTTGGTCTTCAGTGCATTCCTCGAAGAACCAAGCTTGGCCATCTGTTCACAAGTACACATACACCCTTTCCATTTCATTTTATTGTTTTTTAAAGATTTATTTATTTATTTGAAAAGTGGTGTTACAGAGAGGGAGAGGTGGAGGCAGAGAGAGAGAATCTTCCATCCACTGGTTCACTCCCCAGATGGCTGCAAGCTGGAGCTGGGCAGATCCAAAGCCAGGTGCTTCTTCCGGGTCTCCCAGCGGGTACAGGGGCCCATCTTCCACTGCTTTCCCAGGTGCATTAGCAGGGAGCTGGATCAGAAGTGGAGCAGTTGAGACTCCGGCTGGTGCCCACATGGGTTGCTGGCGCTGTAGGTGGTGCTTAACCCGCTATGCCACAGCACCAGCCCCACTTTTTCCATTTTAAGATAAAATTCCAACAAGAAATAATAAATCCCCCTCTCCTAGCCTTTGAGGCCGATTTAACACTCACTTTAAACATATATGTTTAGTACTTGTAATACTAGGGTGGATTTGAGGACGCTTAAATATATACCACGTGCTTAGAACACTCCCTTAGGAAAACAGGTGTTTCAGACCCAGGTGATCCCTAGACATTTTGTCAGTGTGTATGTGTGCATGTGTGTGTCTGTGTCAGAAATTCCTGTTTGATTAAAAGATGGAGGGGAACTAAACATGCAGCTGCCTTGCAATCCTGGACATTTGTCCAAGAGAAATAAAAATGCTAATGTCGACCCAAAATCATGTACGCTTTTATTCCTATAGCAACTTCCTTTGTAGTGGCCACAAAGTGGAGGCACTGAGATGCTCTGTGGTAGGTAAGTGACGAAGCAAACTGTGCACCCACACCGTGGACTATTGCTCAGCAAGAAAAAGGAACAAACCATCAAAACACACACTTGGCTGGGTCTCAAGGACATTATGCTGTGTGAAAAAAAAAAGCTGATCGCTAAAGGTCACCTACTGTATAATTCCACTTATGTAACAGTCTCCAAATGACAGGATGATAGACACGGAGGACAGTTCAGTGGTTGCCAGGAGTTGGGAATTCTGGGTGCGGAGGTGCCCATGCCTGGGTAGGGAGCACGAGGGCGATCTTTGTGGCAGTGTCTTGCCTGCCTTGGGGTCACGCAGACCTGCACGGCGATGCGATGGCACAGGGCCGCGCACACGCTGTGGCAGTGTTCATTTCCTGGTTTTCCTAGGGCAAGATCATCACGTTAGATGTGGTGACCACGGGAGGAAATCAGGTGAAGGGTGCCTGAGGTCTCTGTACCGTCTCTGCAACTTTGTGAACCTACAGCTATTTCAAGATGCAAAGGGTTTAAAAATGGAAGCCGCACGAGATTCTGCGGCATCTGAGTAATTAAGAAACAAGAGAGGCGGCGTGTGGCACAGCGGTTGCACGCTAGTGAGGGTGCCCACCTCCCGTCTCAGAGCGCCTGGGCTTGAGTCCTGGCTACGATCCTCATCCCAGCTTCCTGCTAATGCACACTCTGGGAGGCAGCAGGTGATGACCCAAGTGGTCGGGTCCCTGCCACCCATGTGGGAGACCTGGATGGAGTTCCTGGCTTTGGTCTGACCCAGCCCCAGCAGTTGTGGGCATTTGGGGAGTAACCAGTGGATGGGGGGGCTCTGTATGTCCATGTTTCTCTCTCTCTTGCTCTGCCACTCAGTCTCTCAAATAAATACAAATAAATAAGAAGTCCATAAATGAGAAACAAGGGAAGGCAGACGGAGCATGCTGAATGAAAGCTGCTCCCTGTGCGAGAAGTAACGATGCTGAGTGTGCAGCTGAGCCCCTCTGCCCTGGGTCGGGTTCCTGCAGGACCCTGTGGAAGCCTGGGTCCTTATTCACCCAAAAGGAAAAAGGAATATACAGAGAAATTCTGTTTAAGCTTCTAAACAGAATAACCCTGCATCTCTCTCTTAAATAGAAAATAAGATTCCCAGGGGCTGGTGCTGTGGTCCTGTGGGTTAAGCTACTGCCTCTGAAGCTGGCATCCCATATCAGAATGCCGGTTCGAGTCCCAGCCACTCCACTTCTAATCAGCAGCAGAAGATGGCCTGAGTCCTTGGGTCCCTGCCACCCGTGTGGGAGACCTGTTAGAGCTTTGGCTCCTGGCTTCAGCCTGACCCAGCCCCAGCCATTGCTGCCATCGGTGGAGTGAAGTGGCTGATGGAAGACGACTGTCTGTCCCTCTCTCCCTGTGTTACTCTCTCTGCCTTTCAAATAAACAATAAAAACAAATCCTTAATAAAACACATTTGAGGAGCAGGGAGGACTCTAATATAAAGAGCTCTAACTCAGACTGTTTTCTTGATGCTTTTTCTTTCGGAAATGGAAAAGATCATTTAAGAACGGTCAAGCAGCTCTCGTGGCTGGCTGACTTACCAGGCTGCCCCACAGACACCCCAGAAGTTTCCATCATTTATCTTTTTTGGAATCAACCCGGCTTTCTGACCCCAGTTCTCTATATAGCCGTGGATCCCAAAGGTTCGGCTGCTGGGCCAGCACGCTGCCTGCTGCTCCTGAGTGGTGGTGGGCAGGCGGGAGAGGAGCCACCTAACACTGCTTTGTGTCACACTCAGGTTAGCGTTTGCAATAGGAACTCAGTACAAAGTGATGGAAACTCCGCCTTGCTTTTATTGCATATGCAGCAAAACAACATTTGGATCAATTTACATGTTTCTGCAAAACACTGTCAGGGAGGAGTTTCGGTAGTGCTGGAGCGGGACGTACGGATCTGCGCAGAGCCACGTGCCTGTTGGAATCCCTCAGTGGGCTTCCCTGGGCCTCCCACGGCAGGAGCCAGGTTCCTGTGAGTGGCAGAGACACTGCCACCCCTGTCAGCTCTCCCAGCTCCTGCTGCAGGTGTGCAGGCAAGGGCCAGGCCCTCAGAGAGCGGCTGTGTCCCCACAGCCCCCAGAGCTCCCTCTGCGAGGCTGGGACTCCCACATGGAGCCAGCTGGCCCACCAGCCGGCAGCCCGGGATGCGCACAAGCCTCCAGGATGGAGCGGTGTTTTGTCTGGAAACAAGCAGCACGCTCGTCCTCTGCAGGCACCTTCTCCTCTCGGCTGCAGTCTGAGCGGCTGGGTGGGCTTGGGGATGAGATACCGCGCCATCACTCGAACGCGTCAGAGCAGTTGCTTCTCGCAGTGCGTGCTAAACGTGCAGTGATGATTTTTAATGCAAGGAGACAGACTCACATCCTCCGTGTTCTTTCTGTGTGGTGTGTGTGTGGATTCTTTGTCTTCCACAGCATGTTCTGCATTCCCTGTGAAGGTCCGTGCCCCAAGGTCTGTGAGGAAGACAAGAAAACAAAGACCATTGATTCTGTTAATTCTGCTCAAATGCTCCAAGGCTGCACCATCTTCAAGGGGAATCTGCTCATTAACATCCGACGAGGCAGTGAGTATCCCCTCTGCCGGAAGCGGGCTGGGTCTCTAGGCTGTCTTTTATGGGTGTTCTTCCTCTGTGTCAAAATGAAAACCAGCAACCGTGTGTAAGCTCCCTGCCGCTTGTCTCTCCAATGAGTCTCCCTCGGAGATAAAAGCAGGTTGACAGGAACAGTGTTGCTTCGTGTAAAGGTCATCTTTCTGTTGGTCACGTCTTGCCCAGGACAAGCCTGGCGCTGCGCACAGGAGCCCTGAGAGAGGCAGATGGCTCAGAGCTAGGCCTCCGTACCCCACAGCTCCACCCACATGCCCTGCCTTGAGGTTGGGTTATCGCATACATGGAGGAGCCCAAGCGAAAGGACGTGTTTTGTATATAGCGTATCAAACTGTTATAAAGTCCAGAAGAGCTGGTCGATCTCCCATGTACTGCTGAGAGCCCAGAGACACAACCATGTGTTGGCGTGTGCGTAACCCTGGATGTGCAGAAGGTGGTGTTCCTGGTGAAGCCGCATTTGCACAGCCTGTCCTGCGTGCTGTCACTTCCGATCTTTAGTCCACAAGGATTCTAGCAATGGCGCCCGTGCTACCAGGGCCGCGTGGCCGAGGTCCTGATCATTTAATAAGCCGGGATAGGACAGTAAGGAGACCGGACCCGGAAGAGGAAAGGAATTTCTGTCTTGTAAATCCTTTTGTTAGGTTTTTTTTTTTTTTTAAGTTTGGTGGTGGTGGGGTGAGTGTTCTGTGATTTGACTTTTCCTTGCTATTTACGGACTGAGTGGACTGTGTCCTTACAGGTTTAGAAATGGCAGAGAAAAGATTTTTGCTTAGTTCTTGTGGGGTTGTTATTCGCTGTTTTGGGGGCACACCCCAGCCTCCACATTGGAATTCACTGTTCCTGCAGCCGCGACTGCCTTGCCCTCGTGCGCCTGCCGACCTTGGGTCCCCTATGCTCTCAGCACATTCCTTTACTAACGTGTCCCCAGAACACAGCTTCTAAGTACGCAAACCCTTTGCTCATCTTGTCTAGAAGATCACCATTCGATCCATGAATTAGACTCATGGAGAAGTGTCACCGGTGTAAGAGTAGCACGCGTCACGCGTGATGGTGAACTGTATCTTCCAGAAAGCCGTGGGCTGGATTTAAGGAGACAGGACACCTCGTTGGGAAGGAGATTCCTGGCCCTGAGTGGCAGGCATGCTTCCTGTACCGCGTTTGAATTCATCCCCTTTTCCTTGAGCCATAACCGTGAGCAGACTCGTGTCTTCCCAGCTGGAGTTTCCTTTTAATTTTTGGAAAGTGATGAAAGTCCACATTAAATTTAGAGGGAGTCTTACCCTCCAAGAAACTGGCCTTCTTTTATTTTTATCAATTCAAAGCAAAATAGGGTCTGTTATTAAATAAACCTCCATAAAGCAGTCACAGGAAAATCCCAGTCATTGAACCACTGTGAATTCTTCATAGTCCGTATTATAATGTTGGCCTATGTTAAACTGAAGTCTATTTTTTTTTTTTTTACTTTTACGAGAAACAGGTAAGTGAAACAAAATGACAGGAAATCCGCTGTGTACATACCATGTGGTTTCTGCTTCTGTATTGGCAGCTGTTTTGTTCAACTATTTTCTTGCTATGAAATTAATTACAGAAAACTTCGAAATGGGTTTTTAAAAACCTACCTGCAGGCCGGCGCCGCGGCTCACTAGGCTAATCCTCCACCTAGCGGCGCCGGCACACCGGGTTCTAGTCCTGGTTGGGGCGCCGGATTCTGTCCCGGTTGCCCCTCTTCCAGGCCAGCCCTCTGCTGTGGCCAGGGAGTGCAGTGGAGGATGGCCCAGGTGCTTGGGCCCTGCACCCCATGGGAGACCAGGAAAAGCACCTGGCTCCTGCCATTGGATCAGCGCGGTGCGCCGGCCGCAGCGCGCCAGCCGTGGCGGCCATTGGAGGGTGAACCAACGGCAAAAAGGAAGACCTTTCTCTCTGTCTCTCTCTCTCACTGTCCACTCTGCCTGTCAAAAAAAAAAAAAAAAAAACCTACCTGCAGTCAGCCATTGCTGACATTCTGGTGTTTTCCTCCAAGTTGAATGAGGCGGGATCTGAACCATAGATCCTGTATCTCAGGAACTGGAAGTGTAGCATAGGCACCTCCTAGCGAGACCCTGAAGCCGCTCTGCTCTCTCTGGCTGAGCCCTGGTGCCGTGGAGGCGGTGCTGTCTGTCGGCAGAGCATATTGGAAGATGCTCCCTGCCTGTGTCAGTAATCGGCAGTGCAGGATTTATGATCCGACCTGCTGCTCGTCAGCATGGGGATGCAGCCCCAGCCGCCCGGAGACCTCCCTTCCCCGCCCGGGAGGCCTCGTCCCGGGGGTGGCTGTTGAAAGCCGAGCTCAGGGAAGTGGGGAATTTTGCTGCGGGAAGTGTCGGTCCTGTGCCAGGAGCCCCCCTACACTGCGCCCCACACGTGTTTCTAAGAACCCAAGTTGGTCACCCTTGTGGGAAGCGAGCGCCCGCTGACCCAGTGTCCTCCCCACACAGATAACATTGCCTCGGAGCTGGAGAACTTCATGGGGCTCATCGAGGTGGTGACGGGCTACGTGAAGATCAGCCACTCGCACGCCTTGGTCTCCTTGTCCTTCCTGAAGAACCTCCGCCAGATCCTAGGGGAGGAGCAGCTGGAAGGGTGAGTGCTCCGGGTGTCCTGCGCCGTCCTTCTGTGGCTGAGGGGCCTGATGGCAGACTCGCCGCCACGCAGGTGAGAGCCCGCCCTTGGTAAAGAGAAGGCGGGACGAGCCCACGGCGTTGTGTGCAGGCCCAGGGCTTGTGTGGAGTCAGGGTTCTCCACCCTTGGGTGTTGCTGTTCTGGAAAACAGAGACGTTTCGTTCTTCCCGGGTTGTGAACCCTCAGCCGAGGCCGCAGTAGCAGCTGTTCCTGCCAGGAGTGACAGCCGCCCGTCTGAAGTGCTGAACCCCAGCAGGGTCATCTGCACGGCCCTGGGCTCCCTCAGGACGCTGGGCTCCACCACGGACAGATGACTGCACAAAGCTAACACTTCCCAGACACTTAAGAATACACACTTAGCCGTGTGACCCAGCAGGCGCAGGATCTACCCAGTGTCTACCCAAGAGGAAAACATGCCCTCGCAAGACTTGTATTGAGTGCCCATAGCAGCATTGTTCCTCATACCCACCCCTCCCTGCCCCTAAAAAATGCCATTGGAAGATCCCAATGTCCATCAGCAAATGAACAGATAGATTTAGCAGAATGGGGCACTGCTTTCCTCAGAAACATTAGGCTAAGGGGAAAAAAAAAAAAAAGAGCCATAGGCTTTGCATGAGTCTGTTAATGTGTGGTTTCTAGAAACAGCGAAACCATGCAGACAGCAGCGCAGTGATGGCTGGAGGTAGGCGTGGAGAGACGGTGCCAGCAGAAGAGGGGGCCCTTAGGGTGACAGAAATGTTTTGAAACCGGGTGGTGATGACGGTTGGACAGCTTCATAGATTAACCAAAGCTCACACAACTGATCGCACAGGATGGGTGATTTTTTGGCAGGTAAACTTGACTTCAGTAAAGCAACCTGGAAGAAAAAATAGAAATTTTTTTTTTATCCCGTGTGGTGCCCAGTCCCACCTGTACCTGTACCCCTGCGGTCGGTGTAAACACTGGGTATGGGTGCTGAACCTGGGATCAGCCAGTCTGTTTGCAGGTGAGTGGGAGGGAGCAGCTGCCAGAGACCAGGTCCCGGATCAGCGGCCTTGGCTTTGCCGCCAGACAGCGTCCGTGTGCCAGGGTCTGATGCCCTCCAGAGACAGCCAGAAGCAGTTTCTCGTCTGAGAACTGAGCTGGAAGCTGGTCACGTGTTTGCAAATTCTTTTTCCCAATATGCCAGCAAGGGCCAGCAAGGAGGGAGTGTCCCTTCCCACCCCCGCAGGCCGCAGACCTCGGGCCGGGTCCCGGCGTTCAAGGCACAGGCCTTTCCTCTCACTGTGACTTTGTTCCGGGGAAGCGGACACTTCAGAGAGCAGAACAGGTCTTCCCGCCACTTTGTGAGGTGCTTCAGAGCTCACAGCATCCTCTCCCCTGTGGCCTCGGGGCCAGAGAGCAGGAAGACACCTCCGTTTGCAGCTACAGACCTGCAGCCTGGGAGAGGCTAAGTGCAGTGGTTCCTTAGTAGGCAGTGGCGATGAGGCTCGTACCCCATCTCCAGGCTCCTGAACCCGGGCCTGGGGCCGTCTTCTCTGTCCAGCTCACATCCCCAGCACTGTCCCAGCCTTGCTCCCCACCCCTCTTCATGGGGAGGTCGTGGAACCTACCACGTGGAGGTAAGACAGCCCTGAGGTGGCCGCCACCCCTAGCACAGGCCGGTGTATGCCACACACCAGGCATCGCGTTCTCCGAGATAAGCAGCCGTTCCGGCCACCCCGGTTTGTCTACAGCCTGGTTGATGAGGCCTACCCAAGTATGGAAACAAACATTTTTTGCAACATTGAGAAGGCCGAGAGCCCAGACACCAATATCAATAAAACTCGGGCAGCACGGAGCCTGTGGGAGCCGAAGGAAAACAAACAGGGAACTTAATTTCTTAAAAATATTCTGTCTGTCAAGGCAGAGATCTCGGGGCAGCCGGGAAATCACGTTTACCGACGATTTCCGGAAAGAGCCGTTTGCTTCGGCGGGGGCGTGTTTTGAAGATGTGCCGACAGGTCCCTGCCTTTTCCCCACGTCTTACTCTCACCTCATCGCCGGTGGGGTGTAGGGTGCAGTCTGAGCCTCGAGCTGGAGTTGGAAAAACAGGAGCAGTGTTGACAGGCAGCTCGCGAACGGCTTGATTATTATTTTGATGAGGGTTTTATTTTTATTTCTCCTTAGCTTCCACAGGCTTCATAATACCTGGGTTTTATTGATATTGGTATCCTGGCTCCCAGTGTTCTCAGTGTTGTAAAAAAATGTTTGTGTTTACTGTAAGAAAAAGATAATCTCACTTTTCAAAGCAATTAATCAAATACATAGACTCTCAGCGTGCCTGCCATTCATTTGTCAAATTCCTCATCAGTGATTCACGCTTCCTCCCGTGAGCAGAAGACGGTTTTGTTTGGAAGGTGTTTCCCGTGTGGTTCTGTTTCCTGCAAGCAAAATTAGTTATGAAAAGATGTACCGGGGCTGGCGTCATGGCCCAGTGGGTTAAGCTGCCACCTCTGGCGCCAGCATCCCGTATCGGAGCACTGGATCCATCCCTGGCTGCTCCACTTCCGATCCAGCTCCCTGGTAACTCGCCTTAGCAGAAGATGGTCCAAGTCCTTGGGCCCCTGCCACCCATGTGGGAGACGTGGATGGAGTTACTGGCTCCAGGCATCAGCCTGGCCCAGCCCCAGCTATTGTGTTCATTTGGGGAGTGAACCAGCTGATGGAAGATATTTCTGTCTGTCTGTCTCCCTTTCTTGCTCTCTCAAATGAATAAAAATAAATCTAAGAAAAAGAGAGGCCTCATCATGGGTTAAATGGAGTTAGACCTGATTTGTTGGCCTTTGCTCCCGGCCCGAAGACCCCTTCCCCACCAGGGAGGTTCTGTCCCGTGAGGCTCACTCAGGTACCCGGCAGCAGCCAGGGGCACCAGGGGCACCGCTGATGCTCATTCCCCTTGGGACCCGACTCGGAAGTGTCCTGTGAGCAAGTGTAGGCCTCTGGTAGGACATCTGCTTCAGTCCGAGCCCGCCTGAGTTCCCCGACCTCTGCAGCCTGGCGGGTAGAAGGAAGACTCGTGTGGGACCTGCCCCTGGGGGTGGCAGGTGCATCTGGCCATGAGCCAGGACTGCCCTGGGCACCACCCCCGTCACATTGCACGTACCAGGTCTGGGGTCACAGTCCGAGGCCACACGTGCGTGACCAGGAATGAGCCCTTACTGGAAGGAAAGCATGGGTGGCTCCTGTTTCTGGGGCTGCTTTGGTGGCCGTGAAAGTGTTCCGACCTCAGGGTGGGTTTCAGAGGCACTGCCTTTGGAATCCCCGTGGGGTCGGGATTCCCACGGAGTCCAGTGCTGGGAAGGGCTTGGGCTTCAGGCTATGCGACTGAGCAGTGGGGTCATGGGCTCTCGAAACCGAGAGGGAGCTCAGGTGTCACCTGTCCACACCCCTGCTTGTGGGAGTTCGTAAATGGGGCTACAAACAGCACTGAAGGACCTGCCTCTGCTGTGTGGCTCATCCCCGGCATTTTGGGTCCTGGGGCTGTGCCTGGACCCTCTCCTGCTCTGAACACCCTGTGGATTCTGTGGGGAGGGTGTTGTGCGCGTGCTTTGTGCTTCACCCTGTGTGCGGCTCCGACTGAGGATTTAGGTCTCCGTGCAGGTGCGGTGAAGACACTCAGCAGCTACAGAGAGCTGCCTGGGCGATGCAGCCTCCGTGCACAGTGGAGATCGAGTTCTGTCTGGCCCTGGTCAGCGGAGAGAGGGCTCTGCTCCTTCCTTCTCTGTGATCGTGTGCTGGGTCTAGGAGTGTGTCTTAGAAACAAAAGCCCCGGCCAGTCATCAAGCTCTGAATGAGCCCCAGAAAGGAACTGAGGCTGGAGAACCGGAAGAGAGAAATAATTCCAGTTCCAGGGGTGGCAGACTCAGCCGCCAACTATGACTTAGGCCTCTCTCTGGCTCCCCTGGGGAGCCGGCAGACAGCCACGGGGATCCTTCTCTAAGCTGTGGCCACCTGCTGTCTCACCTCCCTGGAGAGGGGTTCCTCCTGATCCTGGGGTATCCAGGGATAAGTTTCCCATGCTGCTGTCCCCGTGGACCTACTGCTTGTGTGTCCCCTTCCTGGAGCAGGTGCCACATTGGGCCTAGTGGGCCTGGGGCCCCCAGCACCTCATGGAAGCTCTTCTGTTAGATCAGTGGTTCCCCCGTGTGGGCCTGCAACTTGGCACGAGTGGGAAATGCAGATTCTCAGCCTGCCCCGATCTGCTGAGCTCTGTACAGGCTGAACCTGGACACTAAATCCTGCTGCCTCACGGGAGGCCCTGGGGGCTGCCTGCCCGGGACCACTTCTCCCCCACACCTTCTCCAAGGCTTGAAGCCTGAAGTCAGAGATGAGTGTGGGGGAGGTGGGAGAAAGCTCATGGCTGGTCCCCTTGTGTCTGTCTCCCCTCCCATTGTTTGCTGTGCTGCTCGCTGGACATGGGCAGGATTTATTCCCAAGGCTAACGGGAGACGCTACAGCAAGATGTTAGCCGCTCCGGTTGGGCAGCCAAGCGTGTCTGCTCCCCCGAGGGCCGCTTTCAGCCTCACTGTAGGTACCCAGCTCCGAGCACATAACCAAAGGCATTTGTAGGGAGTGGTCCGAGGAGTGCCTCCCCGTGTGGGGAGGGTCATTCGTGAGCAGTGGAGGTCATGAAGTTAGTTACCCTCCGAAGGATGTCCAGGTGGTGTCCTTGACTCATGCCATTGCCGATGCTGATAACACTCAGGGTTAACAGCACAACCTCTTATCGGCAAAGGAAATGCCCTAGTGGCGTCACGTGACGGGGAGGACCGCATGAGATGGGGCCCTCTGGCTAAGACGGACCGTGGGCCGGGACAGGTGCACTAATGGCGGGTTCTGTGCTTCCAGGAACTACTCCTTCTACGTCCTGGACAACCAGAACTTGCAGCAGCTCTGGGACTGGGACCACCGCAACCTGACCATCAAAGCTGGGAAGATGTACTTCGCCTTCAACCCCAAACTGTGCGTGTCGGAAATTTACCGCATGGAGGACGTGACGGGGACGAAAGGACGCCAGAGCAAGGGCGACATAAACACCAGGAACAACGGGGAGAGAGCCTCCTGTGAGTGGCCGCAGGCCCTCCCCTGCCTGGGGAGCCTTGGACCCCGCCCCCATCCCGGCCACGGCTGATGGTGGCAGCAGTGACCCCTGTGTGCGGGCCAGTTTCCCTGTGAGCGCCCCAGAGGCTTGTGAACTGTTCCCACTTGCATTTAAACAGGTGCTCGGGAGCCCCAGCGCTTCCTGTCTCCTCACACGAAGCGAGGGCCTTTTAAAAAACGAGCCCGTACTGTCCATCCCAGTGCGCGCCTGAGCTCCGCCCTCACTCCCCACAGCCCCCCGTGGGCTCGGCCTCTGCCCCACCCCCACCCCAACACAGAAAAGATGGAGTGAGCCCACAGTCCAGAATTGATACCACTTTTTAAATTTTCAGCAATTTAATTGGAAACTTTGACTTTAGGCTCTCTTATCAGAGTTAGAGTCATGCGCTTCTCATCTAATCCTGTATAGAAGACTGCTTTTTTTTGAGAGAGAGATTTATTTTACTTATTTATTTGAAAGGCAGGGTTACAGGGAGAGAGAGAGGGAGAGAGAGAGAGATCTTCCATCCGCTGGTTCACTCCCCAAATGTCCACAACAGCCGGGGCTGGGCCATGCTGAAGCCAAGAGCTTCGTCTGGGTCTCCCATGTGGGTTGCAGGGGCCCAAGCGCTTGGGCCATCCTCTGCTGCTTTCTCAGGCACGTTAGCAAGGAGCTGAATTGGAAGTGGAACATTGCAGGCAGCAGCTTAAGCTGTATGCCACAACGCCAGTCCCCAGAAAAATGCTTTTAAAAATAGGGCTCCAGGGGCCGGTATTGTGGTACAACAGGTTAAGCTGCCTCCCGTGATGCCGGAATCCCAATGGGCACAGGTTTGAGCCCTGGCTGCTCCACTTCTGACCCAGCTCCCTGCTGGCATGCCTGTAAAAGCAGAGGAAGATGGCCCAAGTCCTTGGACTGCTGCACCCACATGGGAGACCCAGATGACCCTCCTGGCTCCTGGTTTCAGTCTGGCCCAGCTCTGGCCATTGTGGCCATTTGGGGAGTGAACCCGTAGATGGAAGAACTAACTCTCTCTCTGTAACTCTGCTTTTCAAATAAATAAAAAAGAAATCTTAAAAAAAACTGGGGCTCTGTTTGGCTGGATGGGGCCATAAAAGTAAATCTTCCCTTCCCACTGGACTTCCCGGAAGGCAAGGGAAGGGAGTTAGAGAAGCGTCGTAGGCCCGAGCAGGCGTTCGCACCTGCGCACGCTCGGGGTGGCTCTGTGACATAGCTAGCAGTGGGCTGCGGCTTGCTTCACTGGCGTCTGGACTCCTCACCTGGCGGTCACTGGGACTGCACGGAGGGGTCACAGAGGGAAGGATCGGGCCCCGGAGCTGGAGGGCGTGTCCAGAGCCCCTGCCTGCCCCCTGCTCAGACCCCAGCACAGGCAGGGCTACCAGGGCATTCTCAGGTCGGCCAGTCCAACCTGTCAGGTTGCGAACACAGCAGCCGCTGATTTCCCCTCCGAAACAGGGTTGGGGGAAATCCCCGAATAGCACATCAGCTGTGCCATGGCAGCGCCTTCCCTGTCTTAGTTGAGCTTCTTAGTCTTGATGGCCTTGGCCTTCAGTCTCACTGCTTCCCCTCCTGGTGCGCAGGGGCCTTGGAGGAAGGCACCCTGCAGGCTAAGGAGGGCGGGCGCCATCAGTCCTCCCTGGTGCTCCTCAGAGTTGGAACTTGGGGCTGGTCCCTGGCTTCCCTCAGCAGCCCGGACGGTCCGCCCAAGGGCACAGAGGGCTTGGCTGAATGAAGCTGTTGTTGACCACGCTTCATCTGGTCCCCTGCGGCTGTCCTCCAAGGAGTTCCTGTGTCCTTCGGGTTTGCCGCCCAGTGTGGACTAAGCAGTTCCTTCCTGGGCCACACCTGTGGGTGTGCCCCACTGCAGGGCAGGTGCCATCATCCTTAGACACTTCCATCCAGCTGAACGGTTCACTCCCACCCACCAGGCACCCTTTGAGAAGCAGCATCTTAGGGGTGGGCAGAAAGGCACGGTGACGTCATGCACTGAACTTCAGGTTAGGACACACTCACAGTTCCCCAGGCAAGCAGCCAGCACAGCTGACCGGATGAGGACCAGGGAGCGAGCCCCTTGGAGCTCCACATAGTGGAGCTGTTTGTAGACAACCAGGAGGCCATGTGGGGAGTCCGGGCAGAACCGTGCATGGGTAGTCAGCGCTGGGGGAGACGGGGCTGCTGCCGAGACAGGTGCTTTCCCGAGACACAGGCATCTGTCACTCACGGATGTACCCCTGTGCCCCAGGTGAGAGCGACATCCTGCATTTCACCTCCACCAACACGTGGAAGAACCGCATCATCCTAACCTGGCACCGCTACCGCCCCCCTGACTACAGGGATCTCATCAGCTTCACCGTCTACTACAAGGAGGCGTGAGTTTCTGCATTTGGTGCTGTCTTGCTGTTGGCAGGGTGGGGACAGGGTGCAGCCAGCCTTGTGGTCGTTGCACCATTGGCTGAATGCAGGGAGTCAGCTGGGTCCCCAGGGAAAGCCAGGCTGAGCCCCTGTCCTGGCTGCCTGGTGACGTGCACCCTAGCCAGTGGCAGCCACCTGGGATAGCATTAGCTTCAGGTCTTTCCTTCTTTGGGTAATTAGAGGTTGTCAAACATACGAAAGCCCAAGAGAGAAAGCTTGGGTATTTGGGGGAGAATTGGGTCAATCCAAGTGTCATAAACTGTGCTGGGGACTTGGTTGAAGCGTCGTCCCGACCTTCGTCCCCGGGAGCCCTACTCCAGGAGTCCCCAAGGTTGCACAGCTGGTCTGGTCCATGGTCTCTGGTGCATGGACCCCTCTCAGTCTCTGCTCCTAGGTCATGAGCCCTCCAATGGGGGAAGGAGAAGGAAGGGCAACCAAGCTCCACGTCTCTACCAGAAGCTACTCGATATCTCTTGTGCCATCAGGTGATAGCCACCTGCCCTGGCAGTTGCTAACTGACCGCGGCTCTCACTGGTCTCCCTCCTTCCTTCGCCTCCCATGTGCACGTGGTTCCCCCATCTGCATAGTCATCTTTTCATCTAAGGCCCATCTTAGTGCCACAGGTTGCTTTCCCGGGTGCTTGGCTTCCCAGGGGTGGGAACCAGAAGCCCCGTGGCAGCATCTGGTGCCCTTTCTCTTGCTGGAGCTGGGTCCTGGAGATGGCTTGAAGAATGAGAAGCTCGGGCTTATGCGGCATCCAGGGTTTGTGTCTGTGCTGCCATGGTGACGGCAGGCAAGGCCACGTTGATGTCCACTCCCCATGCCCGTGGCCGGTAGCTCTCCAGACCTCTGATCTGATGAGTGCAGTTTCCACGCTGCACCACGCATCTCCCTGAGGGTCCTGCCAGTGCTTTGGCCGTGGCTGCTGACCATCTCACTGAGGAGCAGATGCTAATTACTGAGGCAGTCTGGGAAGTGTTTAATACAAGACACCTGTGCATTGGAGTTGGCGAGCAATTTAGATTTTTTAAGGTACTGTTTTTCTGTAGGACGTCATTTTTCTCCAAAACTTTTTTATTTATTTATTTATTTTTTGACAGGCAGAGTTAGACAGTGAGAGAGACAGAGAGAAAGGTCTTCCTTTTGCCATTGGTTCACCCCCAAAATGGCCGTTATGGCTGGCACTGCGCCGATCCAAAGCCAGGAGCCAGGTGCTTCTCCTGGTCTCCCATGGGGTGCAGGGCCCAAGCACTTGGGCCATCCTCACTGCCTTCCCGGGCCACAGCAGAGAGCTGGCCTGAAAGAGGAGCAACCGGGACAGAATCCGGCGCCCCGACCTGGACTAGAAACCCTGGGTGCTAACACCGCAGGTGGAGGATTAGCCCAGTGAGCCACGCGCCAGCCAAAAACTTTTCTTTTTTTAATATCTGAAATTTGCTTTAAATGGCTGTGTTTTTTTTTTTCTTACAATGAAAAAATGCCGCAGCCAGAGGATATGAGCACTTGCATGTGTCCTTAGGGAGCAGCCTTGTCAGTCGCAGTAGCGATGGAACAGCTCGTTCCTGAGAGTTGGCCTGCAGGGCTCAGGGCGTGACTCTGGGGAAGCCTGGGTCCCAGCCGCCGAGCCGTGTCCTACCATGCAGATCTGATCGACTGTTACTCGAGTTAGGATTCCCGTTGTGGAAAGTGTGACATGTGAGACCCTGGGAAGGTTTTGTGTGAGCTTTGCTGTCTTTCAGACCCTTTAAAAATGTGACGGAGTATGATGGGCAGGACGCCTGCGGCTCCAACAGCTGGAACATGGTGGACGTGGACCTCCCTCCCAACAAGGACCTAGAGCCTGGTATTCTACTGCAAGGGCTGAAGCCCTGGACTCAGTACGCCGTCTACGTCAAGGCCGTGACCCTCACCATGGTGGAGAATGACCACATCCGAGGGGCCAAGAGTGAAATCTTGTACATTCGCACCAACGCCTCAGGTACCTGTGCTCCAGATAAGCCCTGTGCCCCCCGCCCCATGCTTCCTGAGCTCGCTGTACTGGTGGAGTAGGTGTAGGTGCAGGGGTGACAGGGAGATGTGCCTGTTGCCCTTCTTAGTGATGCGTGATATTGTATCGTGGTATCGTGTTTTTGGAAGGTAGAGGCAGGCAGGCGGAGATCTTCTGTCCTCCGATTCACTCTGCAGATACTCACAACAGCCAGCGCTGGGCCAGGCCAAAGTCAGGAGCCCAGAACTCAACTCAGCTCGCCCACACGGGTGCATGGGTGGCCGGGACCCAGGTTCTTGAGCCACCGCCTGCTGCCGTCTCCAAGACTGTGCATTGGCAGGAAGCTGAATTTGGAATTGAATTCAAGACTTGAACCCAGGCATGCCGATACGGGACGTGGGCCTCCCACGTGATGCCTGAGCAGTGTGCCGAAGGCCCACCCCCGTCACTGTCCTCTTGCCCAGGCCGGCCTCCCAGCTTCCTCTTGGCTGGCACCGAGAATCTGAAGGGCCAGCCTGTCCTCTGAAATGTCCTCTGTTCTCTTTCCAGTTCCTTCCATCCCCTTGGACATCCTCTCGGCATCCAACTCCTCGTCTCAGCTGATCGTGAAGTGGAGCCCCCCGTCCCTGCCCAACGGGAACCTGAGCTACTACATCGTGAGGTGGCAGCGGCAGCCCCAGGACGGCTACCTGTACCGGCACAACTACTGCTCCAAAGGTAAGAATACTGGAAACCGCACCTGGGTCGGGGCGGGCGTTGGCTCCCACGGCTGGGATGCGTCCGTGCCCTCCCACGGCTGGGATGCGTCCGTGCCCTCCCACGGCTGGGATGCGTCCGTGCCCTCCCACGGCTGGGATGCGTCCGTGCCCTCCCACGGCTGGGATGCGTCCGTGCCCTCCCACGGCTGGGATGCGTCCGTGCCCTCCCACGGCTGGGATGCGTCCGTGCCCTCCCACGGCTGGGATGCGTCCGTGCCCTCCCACGGCTGGGATGCGTCCGTGCCCTCCCACGGCTGGGATGCGTCCGTGCCCTCCCACGGCTGGGATGCGTCCGTGCCCTCCCACGGCTGGGATGCGTCCGTGCCCTCCCACGGCTGGGATGCGTCCGTGCCCTCCCACGGCTGGGATGCGTCCGTGCCCTCCCACGGCTGGGATGCGTCCGTGCCCTCCCACGGCTGGGATGCGTCCGTGCCCTCCCACGGCTGGGATGCGTCCGTGCCCTGGGTGGTGCACGCAGGGAGCTGCATGAGCCTTTGCTGGCAGCCAGCTGCCCTCCTCTGAGAGGGGCTGACAGCTCGTGTCTGTCCTGCGCGTGTATGGCTCAGCTCTCATTCACACCGCCACTTCCGCTTTTCTTCCTGGAGAAGACAAAATTCCCATCAGGAAGTATGCGGACGGCACCATCGACGTGGAGGAGGTGACGGAGAACCCCAAGACGGAGGTCTGTGGCGGAGAGAAGGGGCCTTGCTGCGCGTGCCCCAAGACCGAAGCCGAGAAGCAGGCTGAGAAGGAGGAGGCGGAGTACCGCAAGGTGTTCGAGAACTTCCTGCACAACTCCATCTTCGTGCCCAGGTACGGGTCAGGCAGGTCAGCGCTGGCCACTTAGGGAGCCACGACAGGCGGCACTGCTGCTCCCTACAGGTGTAACCCACGCTCAGGGCACAGCCTCCTGTAGAGAACAGGTGGCTCCTGTCCTACTGCTGAGGAGCTGGGGCGCAGAGGGCGTCGGGCGCTTGTCCACGCTCGGGAGTGGGAACGCCAGGACGTGGGCCTCTCTCAGCCTGCAGAGGAGGAGTCCTGTTGCAAAAGGGGCAAAAGCAGAGCCAGTTCTGTGGGGGGCCCGGCTTCCGAAAATAGCCCAGTATCCCAGGCACGCTCCACACCCAAGGGTGGGAAGCAGCGTAGAACATGGGCTTTCCAGGCAATGCAGCACCTGCCCCACGGATTCCGGCTGCTCCGAGCGCTCTTTCTGCATAGTGGGGACGGCAGTGGGGGGCGGAACGGCTCCCAGCAGTGCCGTCCGTAGCAGCCCAAGGCTGCAAGCAGCTCCAGTGTCTGCAGGTGAACGGATGAGCGCTGTGGTGGAAACATCCCAAGAAATATTGTGCAGCCAGATAAGGGGATTCTGACCGGATGACAGGGACAAGCTTGAAACCACGGCACCAAGTGGAGCAGGGCAGACACAAAGGAGCAAGTCTGGAGGACGCCCTGTGATGGGGCGAGGTCCTGTCTGGAGTGATCCCAAGTTTTTGAAAAGGTGTCAGTGACTGTGTGGCATAGTGAATGCAGTGAACTCCCCTGAATTAAAATGCCACAATTTTATGTTGCATGCACTTTCATCGCATTTTTAAGGTTTACTTTGCCATAATAAAAAAATAGTAAACAAAATAGCATATTTTAAAAGGCAGGGGAAGGTGCGGCAGGGGAGGCCAGCAGCGTCTGGAAAAGAAAAGGAACAGAGCAGTGTGGAGGTGGAAAGACTCACTTGCAAGTCCAGTTTCCTGCTGTAAAACTGCGTTGCTAGGGCCGGTGCAGGGGGTTGAGCCACGCCAGAGCATTGGCATCCCCCATTGGAGCACTGGGTTGCATCCTGCTGCTGCACTTCCAGCCCAGTTCCCGGCTAACACACCTGGGAAGGCAGTAGAAGATGACCCAAGTGCTTGGGTGCCTGCCACCCACCTGGAGACCCAGGGGAAGTTCCAGGCGTCTGGCTTTGGCTCAGACTAGCCCTGGCCATTTGGGCTACTTGGGTGGTGAAGCATTGGATTGAGGATTGATCATCTCCATCCCTCCCTCTGCTGTGCTGCCTTTAAATCAATGAATTTTTGTTTAAGTTTTAAAAAAAAAATTTATATGAACGGTGGTGAGAAAGAGAGAGAGAATTAATGGGTCCATCTTCTATCCACTGATCCACTCCCCAAATAGGTGCAATGGCCAGGGCTGGGCCAGGCCTAAGCCAAGAGCCGTGAATTCCGTCTGGGTCTCCCACATGGTGGCAAAGGCTCAAGCACTTGTGCCATTCCCGGGCACATTGGCAGGGAGCGTGATTGGAAGTAGAGCAGCCCAGATGTGAACTGGTGCCCACATGGGATGCTGGCATGACAACCAGCAGTGCAACCCACTGTGCCACAACACGAACCCCCATAGCTTCTTACTTGTAGACATAGTGTGTGCTGGGTTGGTTTTGAAGGCAAGGCAAGAGCTTTGCTGGATGTAAAAATGGTCCTCCTGGCCGGCGCCGTGGCTCACTAGGCTAATCCTCCGCCTGCGGCCCCGGCACCCCAGGTTCTAGTCCCAGTTGGGGCGCTGGATTCTGTCTCAGTTGCCCTTCTTCCAGGCCAGCTCTCTGCTGTGGCCCGGGAGTGCAGTGGAGGATGGCCCAAGTGCTTGGGCCCTGCACCCCATGGGAGACCAGGATAAGCACCTGGCTCATGGCTTCAGATCAGCGCGGTGCGCTGGCTGCAGCGGCCATTGCAGGGGTGAACCAATGGAAGGAAGGCCTTTCTCTCTGTCTCTCTCTCTCACTGTCCACTCTGCCTGACAAAAAAATAAGTAAATAAAAAGGTCCTCCTGGCGATAGATGTGGTTCCTTGCGTTCTTCCCTTCTTGAATGAAAGCCCTGGTCCCTTCCCCAGCACCTGCCTTCCCTCCCAGGTTTGCCCGGGGGCAGCGCGCAGCCTGGGGCAGCTGAGCCCTCCAGTGACTTCTGGCTGCCCCTCCCGCGGGAGCGCCCCAGCAGGGCGCTGACGGCCTCCTGTGTCCTGGGTGTCATCTCGGGTCCTTGGGCAGCTGGGATTCGTCCCGTTTGCTCTCTCCCTTTGCCAGCAGTCTCAGCACCTCTGGTCCACGCTCACTGCGGGTTGCTGTTCCTCTGTCCAGGCACTGCTTTTGTGTCGTGACCTGGATGCTTCCTGTCAGGAACCTGCTTTAAAGGTGTCTGGGGCGGAGCCAGGAAGCTCACTTTCCACCTGCCCCAGCAGCAGCGGCGGTCGGAGGGGCCTCCCTGTGCCTCCCGCCACCTCTTCTGCCCTTTGGGTGTGGACGACCATCCTGAATGATTTCCTGTGGGCTTCTCCTACGCCAGTAGATCCTGTAGCTGTCGGTAGGAAGCCTGCTGAAGTCGTGACGAAGACTCTGCCCCTCTCTGGAGCCTTGGGGAGGCTGCAGGTGCTCGATGCTTAGTGGGAGGCAAAGTCAGGCTGGAGAGGCCTGCAGGAGGGTGGCACAGGCTCGGGCCTGGGGACGAGAATCAGTGGGAGCCCCCGGGGAGGGTCTTGGGGTCACGCTGGCACGTGCTGCTGGGATCAGGGCATCTCTTACAGAGGTGAGTCACCACCCACAGCCCCTGGAACCCCTCTCCCCCATCTCCCCAGGGACTGTGGCCTGCACCTCATCTGTGCCCTCACTGCTGATAAATCTGTGTGTAGCCAGCAGACTTGCCCCTTTTCTTGCTTAACTGTAAGATCTGTGACTGAGAGGGCCCCCAGAGCACCAGTGAAACAGCAACCAGCTTAGCGCCTGGCCGAGGGTGGCCGTGGCATTGCCCGCCTCTGGGTGTAAGCCAGTGCCCGCCCCGGGAGCCAGGGAGTCGTTTGCTGCACCTGAGGCTGCAGAGTGGAGGAAGTAAGGAAAGCCCGTGTTGCTTGTCGGTTTTTATCCAAGGGGGCTGAATGATTCCTTGTCTTCCGAGGCTAAGATTTTTCTCCTCTGCCTGTTACTCTCACCCAAGTCATTAAAAAAAAAAAAAAAAGGCAAAAGAGGTAGAAGCAGCACTTGCAAGCCAAGCTTCTCTCCCTCGCAGACCCGAGAGGAAGCGGAGAGATGTCGCCCAGGTGGCCAACACCACGCTGTCCGGCCGAGGCAGGAACGGCACGGCGGTGGACATGTACAACAGCACGGACCTGGAGGAGCTGGAGACAGAATACCCTTTCTTTGAGACCAGAGTGGACAAGGAGATAACGGTCATATCTAACCTGCGGCCGTTTACTTCCTACCGCATCGATATCCACAGCTGCAACCACGAGGCGGAGAAGCTGGGGTGCAGTGCCTCCAACTTTGTCTTTGCGAGAACCAAGCCTGCAGGTACAGTGTGACCCTGCGCTCCCTGCTGCAAGCACACTCGTAGCCTGGTGGAGAAGACCGTGGTTGGTGGGTACGGGGTCTGGCCCCCAGGCAGTGACCCTGACTCTCACCCCTGCCCACGGAGGAGTGGGCAGTCACTGGTAGGCAGCGTGGCAGATCAGCCAGCCAGGGACGGAACCCATGCTGGGATAGCGGTGTCACTCCCGTGTCTCTAGAAGGTACTCCAGCCCGGGGGCACCCTCTAGGATTCACCCTGCAACCTGGTTGCCCTGCGCATCCGCCACTGTGCACAGGTAAAAGCACCTGCTCCCTCCCGAGTTCCCAAGATTCCGCCAAGTCCCCAGTTAGCTGCCTCCGTTCAGAGGGGTCACTGCTTCTTGGGTGAACTCCCAAACCCTCCGCCCTGCTGATCTGTAAGTTGCTCAAACACAGCCAGTCGTCACTCATCCACTTTTGAAGGTGGGTGGAGTGCCCAATTCTTGTTCCTGTAGGAAGTGTCAGGTAGCACCCGGAGTGGAAGTGACCAGACCGGGTGCTGATGAGCCGTTGCCTTAGGGCAGCCATTGGTCTCCTGTGCCTCGGCTTCCCACAGCCCTCCCAGGACAGACACAGACCAGGCAGTCTGCCACTACCCTTCCCAGCAGTAACTGTCCACGACCTTGACCCACGACCTTGCTTTCTGCTTTCAGAAGCAAAAGCAAGAGAGCCACCACCACAAGGTCAGGGTCAGGAGCGGTCAGCAGCAGGGGAGAGCTCGCTGATGCCGTCCCACGCCTAGCAGCCTCCTCCCCGGCCAGCCCTGTGGGGCCTTCACTCCCGTGTACGTGCCGTGAAGCCGACGGCAGGGGCTCCGTGCTCTGCTGCTGCTCACTCAGCTGCCGCGTTCGGTCGTTTTGTGTGGTGGTGTTTGAAGTGGATGAAGCAGAGTAGGAGACAGCGGCTTAGGTAGCCAAGGCTTCCCCGCGGTGCCTGGGTGCCGGCTTTCTGGTGGCGGCCAGGTGAGTGGAGGATGTTGCGGTGCCTTGAGATGTGCAGGTCCTCAGGTTGGTCGAACCCTGCACCAGCTCAGGGGGAGTCTGTGTGCTCCCCAATGCCTGGATTAGGGGCGGCAGCATCCTCTGGTCAGCCCAGTGTTCTCCCTCCCCCGAGGACCCGACTCTGACTTTGTCACTTGTTCAATCGATTGTACAGAAGGAGCGGATGACATTCCGGGCCCTGTGACCTGGGAAGCAAGGCCTGAAAACTCCATCTTTCTGAAGTGGCCGGAACCTGAGAACCCCAACGGATTGATCCTAATGTATGAGATAAAATACGGGTCTCAGATCGAGGTAAGACTTGGTGGTGGTACGGTCTGTAGGCGCTTCCACCAGCTCCACAGCAGGAGCTGCATTAGAAACAGGGTACTCCCGGCCAGCTTCCGGCTTAGCACAAGAAGGGGAGGTGGGAGTGAGTGAGGAAAGGCCTTTCCCCCAGCCCCGCGCACCATGAGGAGCACGCAAGAAGCTAGGCTGTCTGTCACTCTTAGGAAGCAGGCAGGTGCGTGCCCTGGCGGGTCAGGCCCTGGCTAGGATGCCCACGTCCCATATCGGTGTGCCTTGGATGTGATGCCTACCTCTGGCCCCTGACTCCGGCTTCCTGCTCCTGTAGACCCTGGGAGGCAGCAGCGATGGCTCAAGTAGTTGGGTTCCTGCTGCCCACGTGGGAGTCCTGGGTTGAGTTCCTTGCTGTGGCTCTAGCCCAGCCCTGGCATTTGGGGGAGTGAACCAGCAGATGGAAGCTAGCTTCTCTCTCTCTCTCTCTCTCTCTCTCTCTGCCTTTGAAATAAATAAGTAATTAACGCAAAAAAAAAAAAAAAAAAAAAAGACATGATCTCGTTGTGGCAAATGTTTCCCACCTGGACTAGCTCAGTCTTAATAACAGAATCCTCCTTGTTCGTTTTGGAACGTTCTGGTTATGCTCCATGTTGCTTGAGGACCTCCTAAGATACTCTGGATCGTTTTTAGGTGCTGGGGGAGAAGAGATCGGGCAGTTGGGGCCACCAGTGTGGTAGATGTAGCTGGCAGGTCCCAGATTCCTCCTGGGCTTGTGGGAAACGGACTGTGTGTTTTATTTCCCCCAGGACCAGAGGGAATGTGTGTCCAGACAGCAGTACCGAAAGTATGGAGGAGCCAAGCTCAACCGGCTAAACCCGGGGAACTATACAGCCCGGATTCAGGCTACGTCGCTCTCCGGGAACGGGTCGTGGACGGAGCCTGTGTTCTTCTATGTCCCAGCCAAAGGTAAGGGAGTAGAGTGTTTACACCAGAATTGGATGGAGCCGGGATTTGGGACGCCCGGGTCCCTGCGGGGATCTGGTTTTCTGTGAGAACTGAATCGTCAGGCTGGCAGAAGGTCGTGCCGGGAAGGCAGCACCGTGGCTGGGAGCTCCAGGGGCGGCAGATGCTGAGCTGTGGGGCCTTGTGGAACAGGCGGGGGGCGGGTTGGAGGCCATTGCAGGGGCATAGCCACTGGAGAGTGGAAGAGCAACCTGTGCTTCCCGGCTGCCTGTGTTCCAAGCCAGGGTGCAAAGCCCCACGTTGCCTGTTCCACGTGCTGCCTGGCACGCGGTGTAGCCGGTTAGCCAATGATTCAGGACTCGGAATCCTGCGGGATCATCCAGTCTGGCCTGCTCCAGGGCAGAACTCTCCAGGGAGCATCCCTGGCTGAGACCCTCTGCCCCCTGGTATGTGGATGCGTTCTTAGAGCACCAGCATGCTTTGCAAGCACGCAGCACTCACCGTTTGGTGCGGAAACTGGGTGATGTAAATGGATGCTCACTCAGTGACACAACAGGGTGCTAAGGAGGCTGTTTTACCTGGTGATTTCACACAATGAAGCTGAGTTCTAGACAACTGCCAAGCACGACATGGACCTAAATTCTCTTGGCCAAGAGAATGTAGCCTTTTGGTGAAATTATTCCCATATCCCGTTCCCAGTGTTTTTGCTTTCGTTAGACACCCGCTTGCTTTATACAGTGTCACCTTCATATGGTTCTCGAATGGCTCACACCGTTCCTGATTGCTCTGCACCGCAGAGATCAGCCCAGCCCTGCTCAGTGCTAGTGCTTTAGTGTCCAGAGCCCGGGTCCTCCCTGCTCTCTGCATTTCTCCTGCTCTGAATAGAACAAGTTCTCAGCGGGTCCGGCAGTGCCACGCCTGGCTACTTCCCTAGAAGAATTGAATGCAGTGTGTCAGAGAGGTAGCTGCACTTGAGGGTCAGTCGCCGCCGGTGCCCCAGTAGCCAGGAAGTGCCGTCGGCGTCGGCGTCCTGTAGCGCGGACTGGGGGCTGGAGAAGTGTGTAGATTCACAGCGGAACACTCGTCTGCCTTAACAGAGGGAAATCCTGTCCCTCCGACAGCGTGCGTGCGTGGCCTGGAGGATGATGTGACTCAGTGAAATCAACCAGGCACAGAGGACAGACACCACACGGTCTCACTCGGAAACTTATAGACGGAGAGAGAAGGGTGTTTGCAGGGGCTGGGGAGTGGGGATTTGGGGAGATGGCTAACAGTTTCAGTGGGACAGTAGGGATAGGTTAAGAACAGCTATTGTAGAACGTGGTGACTCCATTGAGAAATGTATCCTTGAAAATTGCTAAGAGTAGATTTCAGGTGTTCTTAGCACAAAATGATCATTATATGAGTTAATGCATACGTTAATTAGCACAATCAAATTAGTCCATGATGTGCACGTATTTCAGAATAGCATATTGTATAGCACAAATACATTCAATTCTCATTGTGGGTTCAATTCAGTACAAAACAAGGACTCCAGCAGTCTACCTCATCAGCACCAGACACCCAAAGATGTGCACGGTGTCTCAGCGACTTGGAAGGTGATGGCGAGAGGGTAGGGCCCGACAGAACTGGAGACCCCAAGCCAACATTTTTTGTCTCTGGCAGTGTGCCTGCCTGCAGGTCCTCAAGGCAGACAGGGCTTGGGCAGAGACCTGTCCGTTTATGTAGTTGTGCCGCCTTTCCTGGGCCTGCAGCCTGCACATGGCCCCCAGACCGTCTGCAGGATCGTGGCTCCCTGCCTTTCTCCTCTGTCTCCCTGGCTCCGTCTCTCCCCAGCAGCAGAGCCTTGCTTCGGGGGTCCGGGCTCGCGCTGTGGTCCCTGGAAAGACGGCCTTGTCTGCTGAGCTCAGTGGCCTTGGCTTGTCTTGAGAGCTGTCGTGCCCCCGTCTGGGTTGGCCACCCCACTTTAACCCCACAAATGCCAGGATGGCAGTGGCAAGCCCGGGTGTCCCTTGGATGGAATTTTCCCGGCAGAAGTTGGCACAGACCACAAGGAAATTGAAGCCGCTGCCTGCTGAGCGGGGGGAGGTTTTCCCTGATGCCAGTCGAGACTCAGGCTGCAGCGGAGTCTGGTTTCCTCTCGTTGAATCCTCAGAGGAGATGGGGGTCGGAAGCTCTCTGGGGACCACTCCTCTGGGGTCGCCTTGTGTGCCTGAATACTACCGGGTTACCCTTCAGACCACACTTGTGCAGACTAAATAATCTCCGGTCGCCTGGCCTTTTCTTACAACTCGATCTCACGGGCGGATTTTCTCGCCACTTGATCATTTTGTTCCTCTGGGCGTGTTCCAGTTCCTCATGTCCCTGCTGAAGTGTGGGCCTTGCACACACTGCAGCCTGACCGGGGGCGGAAGTGATGGAGATACGGGGAGTGGCCCTCAGGGGAACGAGAGAAAACCTGCCAAGCCCTCCCGCTTTGGCTGTGATCATTGTATTTTCAGCAATTAAGAAGTACAGGAACTGGTGTTCATTTTGAGAAATATTTTGTAAAAAATATCATTCTTTTTGTAATGGGAGAGGCAGAGAGACAGAACACCCACCTGCTGGTTCACTCCCCAAATGCCCACGACCACCCTGGCCAGGAGGCAAGCCCGGGAGCTGGGAGCTGAGTGCTGAGTCTTGGTCTCCCATGTGGGAGGCGGGGGCCCGACCACCAGAGCCCCACTTGCTGCCTCCTGGTACACATTAGCAGGAAGCTGGACTTGCGAGCAGAGCTGGGAGTCCCGCCCAGGCAGCACCCTAACTGTCGTGTTAACCTCCAGGCCAACACCCACCCCTTACAATAGCTGTAACAGTCTGTAGAGAGAATGACTAGTTTCTAGTGGCGGTAGTCTTTGAGGGGTGGCTCACAGCTGCTGTGATGGGTCCCCAGTGGGTTCCTAGCCCAGTTCCACGGAGGCATCTCTGCTTGGGCCTCCTTGTGCTCCAAACCAGGACCGCAGCCACTGCACTCAGCACTTGTTCCACTCTGGATTCCTTGGCTTAGGCAGCGGCCCCCTGAGCCACTCATCGCCCAAGCCAGCCCTCCCTGGCAGGCCTCCTCCTCCCTCTCGCTCCCTCTGCTCTCCATCCCAACCCGTGTCTCGTGGCTTCTGCTCTGTGTGTGTCAAACTCAGCCCCTCCTTCACTGCCATATTGCCCACTCAGAGCCTCCTGGGTGCTCGCATTGTGGAGTAGGATGAGCTGTGGGTGCAGAAAGCTTCCCGTGTGACCTGGGAAAGCCAGGAAGCTTCCCGTGTGACCTGGGAAAGCCAGGAAGCTTCCCGTGTGACCTGGGAAAGCCAGGAAGCCCATCGCCGAACACCACACACTGGTAGCTGATGGGGAAAAGGCTCATCGGGGGCTGGTGGCCG
Source organism: Oryctolagus cuniculus (assembly GCF_051225735.1). Taxonomy (NCBI): domain Eukaryota; kingdom Metazoa; phylum Chordata; class Mammalia; order Lagomorpha; family Leporidae; genus Oryctolagus; species Oryctolagus cuniculus. Next base: position 8,486,912 of record NC_142878.1, on the reverse strand, counting down.
CCTCTGGTGCCGGGGACTCTGCAGAGTGTCCGTGGAAGGATAGCACGCACAAGACAAGAGGCCAGGCGGCTTTTCCAGCAGGCGGATCTCGAGAGCACCCCTTGATGCATGAGTGGACTGGTGCATTCGAGGGCGCAGCCTCGTCACCTGTGAGATCCCGCCTGGTCCCACCTCTGAATACCTCACCTCGGGCCTAAACTTCAGTGTGAGTCTCTGGGGGATGTTCACACCGCGGCACCAAGTCAGCTCAGGGTCTAGAGAGCTAATACAGGACAAGCCCGGGGACCTGGCATTACCCCCACCCCTCCCCAGCTCCCAGACCAGGGCAGCGCCTCCTCCCTGCCGCCAGACCTCCTGTCTGCCCCCAGGCACGGCCACCTCCCCGGCAGGTCTGGCCAGCAGTTCCGTGCTGGCTTTGAAAGCTTTTGCTGGCTTGAAATTGCTTAGCTTGGTCAAGACCCTCGTGAGTCGGCCCTGACTTCTCAGCAGCAGGGGGAGGACCCAGACTGGAGGGGCTTCCCCTTAGGGAGGGTGCTCCTCTCCTCTCCTTCCTCCCGCGTCCTGTGCTGTGTGCGTCTGTTCTGCTGCTGCTCACGCCGCCGGTGGACTGGCTGAGTCCGCGCACCTGGCAGCATCTTCAGGGGTGTGTATCCGCGTGCCAGATGCCCAGTCTGGCATCCGTCATGCAATTGCTGGTGCTGAGGACAAGTGGTGACCAGGCGCAATTGTTTGTGGGAAATTCAGAGCAAGTTGGCAAGAGGTGCCATCCTGTGTGTGTGTGTGTGTGTGTCTTTTAAATTGTCTGTGGGACTTTAAGACGCATAACGGTCCGTACGCCTTGAGCATTGTATATTTGAGAAGTACTTCATTTTATTTTAGCAAATGTACAAGAGTACTTCAGATATAGCATGGAAAATGGAATTCAAAGATGTTTATTTTGGCGTAAACATTTGTGAAATCTATTGCATTCGTGGGTTCTTCAGAATGTTCCTGGAAAATATTGATCATTTTAAAAAATGGCATGGATTTCAACTGTTTTGCACCAAAAGAAAAACCCTTCTAATTCCATTTTCCACGAACTTGCTCAAGTACCGTGTGTGTTTCCAGAGAGCATTAGACTGCCAGCAAAGGTTTTTTCCCTTCACTCCATCGTCTGAACTATGGCATCGGGATACACTGTGCTTTAAGGGGAAAAAAGAGTGGCTATTTCAGTCTGCACTTAATGGTTTCCCAGATCATTCGGTTTATAGAGTTCATTCTGTTAGCGCTTGCCCTCGGGGGTGCCTTGTGTGCGATGGGGGAGTGGGAGTTTGCAGGGGTCTTTGTGTCCGGGTGGGCGCGGTGAAAACGAGCCCGGGCAGCCCGTGACCTGTGGTCCTGCCCTGCCGCAGCCACCTACGAGAGCTTCATGCACCTGATCATCGCGCTGCCGGTCGCCATCCTGCTCATCGTGGGAGGGCTGCTGATCGTGCTGTACGTCTTCCACAGGAAGAGGTGAGCGGACGCCGGGGCAGACGGGGCTGACGGTTGCAGCCTGCCTGGGGGTCGGCAGCCCTGGCGTTTCCAGCCCTGTAGCACAACCACCCAGAAGTGCTAGCCATGCGCGTCTCCCCGCCTGTGACCCCATTCACATTGGCTGCAGGAGACACAGAGCCCCGCCCATCACTCTAACGTTTCCTGGAAAGCTCCTCTCTGGAGAAGCCCCCAGGCCCGACGGGGGTGTAGACGAGAGCTGCCCCTGGCCAGGGAAGGCCTCTTCCCTCCCTCTCCCACCATGCTTCGCGGAACAGGGCAGAGACGGGTGTAGCAGAGAGGAGCGTACACACAGACGTGGGTGGAGGCGGGGTTTCCTTTAACCTGAATGCTGTCTGTTTTGACAGAAGTAACAGCAGACTGGGGAACGGAGTGCTGTACGCCTCTGTGAACCCGGAGTACTTCAGTGCAGCCGACGGTAAGGACCCCAGCCCGGGGCACCGGGGCTCTGGGGAGTGTTGCTGGTTAGGAAAGGGGTCTGTGTTATTTTGAGGAACCTTTGGCCTCGGGTCTGTCTGCACCAGCAGATTTTGATCCATCTGTCAGGCATCGAGTGAGTATGTCCAGAATTCTGGGACTGTCCCGAATGCCCCCGGGGGAAATGGGCTTTGGAGATCAGTGTGGCCAGCACGGCGATCAGCTTATGGCATTGTGGGAGATTCTGCCTTGCTCACACGTAGCTGTCAGGATGCACCACCTCTGTGCAGACAGCCCAGCGAGTGCCCTCAGCCCGGGATCCGTCCTCGGGTTGTCCCTGGCCGCCTGCTGCCGCTCAGCCATTTTTATCTTGACTGCGCCTGTCAGTGCCGAAGGTCCTGCGGCTTGTGCTCGGGCCGCCACTCCCTGTCCCTTTGGTGATCGCGCCTGGGGGCCCTTTAGTTGGGTGCCTAGGAAGGCCTGGCTGGGTCGTGCTCGGTGGGCATTGCCCTTTCTCGTGTTCTTCTGTCTCTTCTCGGCTGGCATGCTGCAACCCAGACTTTCTGAGTCACCTGGGTAGACTGTCCTCGGGGCGCTCACACGTAGAGTCAGCCACCAGGCCCAGAGTCTGTGCTGGGGACTGAGCACCTCTTCTAGATTCCCCCAGGAAGTAGGGCCTCCGGTGCGCCGCAGTTACCCTCGCATCCCTCGGATCTCTTTCCTGATCCAGAGTAAAAACTCCTGGGAATTCTCTTTGGACACTTGGCTCCGTGTCTCCCTCTCCTAGGATTAATTGGCTTTTTTCCAAAACTGGTGTTTCTGTAAGTGACAAGACATCACTAAAAGACACCCATGTCAGATAGCTTTTCATGCGTGTAACACAGTACCCGAGGCGGCCTAGCGCGTGTGCTCTGGCTCCTGGTGTCAGAGGTTCAGCAGTGTAGATCGGGCAGAAGGTGGCAGAGGAGCGGTCACAGGCCGAGCCAGGAAGCAGAGACAGGAAACACGGCTCGCTCACGGGAACCCCATTTCTAGGACCAGTCCCCAGTGACAGTGGCAGTGACATCTCCCACTAGCCCCGCCCCATACACATGACTAAATCAAGTCACCCCATCCCAACCCTGGACTAATCACATCAGCTGTCACCATGAGACTTTGGAGCCAAATCCTGTCCACACCCCCGCGGTCGTCTGTTATTCCTGGGAAAGAAGTCCCGCCGCCACCTCCCCCACAGCCCCCCAAAGCTGCATCCGGCCTCAGGCTGGCTTACAGGCCTGGTTCCCTCCCGGCTTGTCCTGCAGTATACGTCCCTGACGAGTGGGAGGTGGCGCGGGAGAAGATCACCATGAGCCGCGAGCTTGGCCAGGGCTCCTTCGGGATGGTCTACGAAGGCGTCGCCAAGGGCGTGGTAAAGGATGAGCCGGAAACCAGGGTGGCCATCAAGACGGTGAACGAGGCCGCCAGCATGCGGGAGAGGATCGAGTTTCTCAACGAGGCGTCTGTGATGAAGGAGTTCAATTGTCACCACGTGGTAAGGGAGAGCCCCCAGAACGCCACCGCGGGCCCACCCCGGAACACGCCCCCGGCAGCGCCTACACCTGCGGCCTCAGCTTCTGGATGTTGCCCCCACAGCCCCACTGTGCGTCTCGGGACCCTGTGTGCGGCGAGGTTCTGCATGGGAGGCAGAGGCCAGCTGGAGGAGGCCCTGACCCTCTGCTCCAGGCCACAAGGCCCCCACGGCACACAGCCAGCTGCAGACAGGCGCGGGCGGCGCGGCGCCCTCCCCCACTGATCCCCTCTCTCCCTCCTCCCAGGTGCGGTTGCTGGGGGTGGTGTCCCAGGGCCAGCCCACCCTGGTCATCATGGAGCTGATGACGCGAGGGGACCTCAAGAGCTATCTCAGGTCCCTGCGACCGGAAGTGGAGGTCAGTGCTGATGTTTTGCAGCTTTGCATGTTAACCCTCGCATGTTCTGTACCTCGGAACCCCTCGGCCTGGCAGGAGACCGTCGGGTGGGCCGTGAGTGACGGCAGGGGCCTTTACGGATAGCGTTTCCAGCTAGGGGTAGACTCGATCCAGGCGAGGGGGACTTGCCTGCGTGAGCACGGCAGCGACCGCCTCCTCCACTAACGTGGAAACGCCCTTTGCCCTGCCCCTCGCATGCGTTTACTGGTGTGGCTCTCGGAGCTTGTCCCCTCCCCGGCCTCTGTGTTCGGCTCTGTCTCCAAGGCCTGGCATGTCAGAGGTGCCTGTTAGGCGTCTGAGAAGTTGGCCCCCGTCTCACACACTCACTCTGCCTCCTTTCCCCTGCACTCCCAGCGGCCTGTACCTTGGAGACCAGAAAGCTCCAGCGCCCCAGCCCCGCATCCACTGTCCACGCTTCATCCTCTTGCTTGTGCTTTTCGATGATAAGCCCCCTCGGCCGCACCATCTCTGCTCAGTTGCATGAAAATCTCCCTGGGGGGTGTGCGCCTCAGCTGTTCACCCTGCTGAGCCCTGAGCGGTTTCTCCTGAGTCACTGTGCTGTCACCCTGTCTGTGGCATGAACCCACAAGCCAGCCCGTGAGCATGTGGAGGCACGACTTGTCCATCACTAATCCTAAGGAAAGCTGGTAGACAGCCGCTGAGAAATGCCCCAGCAGCACCCGCCTTTCTGTCGCACTGCCTCCGTGGGTCTGAAGGTCCCTGCCCTGGCCCTGGCTTTGCTCCTCGTGGCGTAAGCCGTGTGTGTGCTTAGACTGCTAGAAGCGGTGACTTCCTGTTCTCTCTCTGTCCTTTGGAACCTCTGTTGCCATCCTGTTTCCTTTCTGCTGTTTTCTTCTAACCTGCAACGTACTCACCTCTTCCGAGGCTGGTCCTTCCAGTATTTAGTGCTAAGCGCCTGTTCACAGATGACTCCATGTATTCTCTGCACACGGGGTTTGGGGTTATGTGCAAGCCCGAGGAGGCTCCGGGGGGGTGGTTTCCAGCACTGGGCCACTGGGGACTGGTCCCCCGCACTCCCGGGTGTTGTACCTTTTCCTGGCTCACTCTAACGCACAAGCCAGCTTGAAGGAGGCACAAGCTCCATCAAATAGGCAACTGGAGGAGTGACAGAATGTTTTATTTTTTTGTTTTTTGGGTTTTTTTTAGATTTTTCAATTTTTTTATTTGAGAGGTAGAACTACAGAGGGACAGACAGAAAGATCTTCCATCTACTGGTTCACTCCCCAAATGGCCACAATGGCCAGAGCCAGGCCAATCCAAAGCCAGGAGCTTCCACTGGGTCTCCCAGACAGGTGCAGGAGCCCAAGCACTTGGGCTATCTTCCACTGCTTTCCCAGGCCATCAGCAGAGAGTTGGATCGGAACAGGACCAGCCGGGACTCAAACCGGTGTCCGTATGGGATGCCGGCACCACAGGTGCAGGCTTAGCCCACTGCGCCACAGTGCTGGCCCCGCAGAATGTTTCTTACCAGCATCCCTGGAGGAGCCCCTGGGAGGCACGAGGCCCTTGCTCCTTTGCTCCCCTGTTTCCGGTGCAGAAAGACTGGGGGCCTCGTGGTCTTACCGCTTTGCAGCTGGCTGGCTGCCCTCCCCAGGGCGCCCGCACTGGTGCCTGGGCCTCGGCTCCTCGTTTGTAAAGGAAGCGGGCCGAGCAGGGTGACAGGGTGCAGAGCTGAAATTCACCCTCAGATTTGCCAGGTTGAGAAGCAGGAAACCGTGGCTGCCTGTCCTGTGGTTCTGTCACACCTGAGCCTGTTGAGCTCTCTCTCTCCACCTGGCAGGGTGTAGATGCGTGTGGGTGCTCGTCTTCAAGAGCCCTAACCAAACGAGTGCTTCCTGCTGTCTCAGATGAGTGATGGAACAGCAGGCGGCGGCGCACCGGGAGCCGACAGGACGCCAGCCCTTTCTCTCCAAGCTCGAAACGCGCTTCCTTTTATTGGTTGTGGTCTTCACAGTAGTTAGGAATGACCACCTCCAAGCAATCACCTGTACTTCATACTCCAGCACTTAGAGTGCTACAGGCATAAACTTTGCGCCTTACCCGCACCATCTCCACTGTTCCCAGGCATAGTTAAAGCTCAGAAAAGGCTAAAAGGAAATGTGAGGTCCTATGGAAGAAAAAGCATGACTACAGAAGGCTCGCCCATAAAAGAAAGTGGTGACTTTGCCCGAACTCCCAGTGGCAGAATCCACGCCCCAGATGACTGAGTGGCGGGGCTTTCAGGTCACCGCAGGCAGTCCTGGTGGCCTCACTGGGCAAGAGCCAGCATCCATGGGCATTGACCCTGCACCAGGCACTGTTGGGATTTTGCTGGGCGGGGTCCCAGGTAATCCTCCCAGGATTAACTCCTCTCTGATCTCTTATGGAAGATCCCAGGCAGGATCCCGAGAGTCTGATCCCACAGCCAAGGCTTGCTCTATCCCACGGTCCATGGGAGGTGTGGAGTGTGCCGCAGTAAGACGCAGGGAAAGCAAAGAGCTAGCATCCAAACTGTGCTGTTGTAATGATTGGGTTTTGTACTTTTTTTTTTTAATGATGGAGAAACTTGGGCTTGTGTGTGTGTGTGTGTGTGTTTAAGACTTATATATTTATTTATTTGAAAGGCTGAATTACAGAGAGAAAGACAGAGACAGAGACAGAACTTCATCCGCCGGTTCGCTCCTCGGATGGCCGCAACAGCCAGGGCTGGGCCAGGCCGAAGCCAACAGCCAGGAGCTTCTTCTGGGTCTCCCACGAGGGTGCAGGGGCCCAAGGACCTGGGCCATCTTCCGCTGCCTTCCCAGGTGCATTAGCAGGGAGCTGGATTGGAAGTGGAGCTGCCGGGACTCGAACCGGCGCCCATATGGGATGGCGTGGTGGCTTTACCCGCTGCGCCAGGCCCCAGGGTGATTCTTTTCTATTCCAAAGCAAGTGTGGTTCCCCCTCCCTCCCCTCCCCCCCAGAGAGGAGATACTTATGCACATTGCTTGTCACTGTGTCACGTCAAGACCAGCCTTAGCAGCACCCATGGCAAAAAGCAACCCAAGGATTGCTGCATTGTGTGTCCAAAACCTAGCCTTGGCACGTATGTACTTTAGAAGAAAGCAGAGGGGAAAGGAAACCGTAAAGTAATCGCCATCAGTGCTCACCTGGGAACTGAAACGCACAGCGTCCTTTTGGGTTCACCCTGCTCCATGCTCTCCTTCTACCTGCTCTCTGATTACTGAAATAAAAGGGACGTGGGGACGAATAAGAATGAGAGTGAGCAGGAACCCTTAGTGTGAAAAATTGTTCTTCTGCTGTAAGTCATTTTTGCTGGTCCCAAGTGGTGTGAATTGGTGTTTTCCCTCTTGGCTGTGTGTGACGTGGCCAGGGAGTGAGCAGGTGGCTTTGCCACAGGGCAGATGCCATGGTCTCTAACGACACACTCCTTCCCTGCAAGTCCTGACTCTTAGCAGGATGACCCCTGGAGCTCAGATCGAACAGACATGGACTCGCAAACCCTGAAAGAACTTGAGGTGGAAAACGAAAAAATCCCTAAATTCTCACGTGAGATGTTTCTCAATCTCCAACAGAATCGGGCCCCAGCCCCTCCGAGTCTGAGTAAGATGATCCAAATGGCCGGGGAGATTGCAGATGGCATGGCATACCTCAACGCCAACAAGTTCGTGCACAGAGACCTTGCTGCCCGGAACTGCATGGTGGCCGAGGATTTCACAGTCAAGATCGGAGGTGCGTCCTGCCCTTGGCTTTCCAGACCTGAGAGCCCTGTCGTCATCGGCGCACCCCTGGGCAGGCTCCCCACCGCATGCTGGAATGCAGGACCTGGTTCCTGGGAACGCTGTGTGCGATCGTCCCGTTGCCAGTCAGTCCCAGATCCGGCCAGGCTGGCTGCAATCCAGGTAGCAAGTGGGCACTGCCGTCCAGGTGGTGGCCAAGGATGAGCCCAGGCTGTGGCCCCTGAGGTCACCTCTCCTGGCATTGGAGGCATTTTTGATGGCACAAGTCTCAGTGTGGGGACAGAAACAATCAAGACGATGTCCACACGTGTTCTTGACTTGACTGCCAGTCGTCCCTGGCCTCTAAGGAGCATTTTTCTCCCTGTCCCCTGAGCGTCCACACTTTTTTCTAAGAAGCAAGGGGCCCTGATGAAGCCCAGCACTGAGCAGGGCAGCGGCAGCATGGCAGTCCCCGAGTGCCCCTCGCACCCCGGGCCGGTCAGCCTCCCAGCTCCTGACCACTGTTGGACCCTTTGAGCAGCCTTGTGTTGGATGTCCCTGGAATCCCCCCTGAGCCAGGTGGCCCTGAGAGGCAGAGCAAGCCCAGGAGGCAGTCCTGCCCCAGGGTTCTCAGGGAAGAGCCACTCCCGTGGCTGGCTGGGCTCTCTCTGCGGCCCCCACCTGCTTCCCCTCCCCTCCTAACCCCCTATCCCCACCCTTCACTCTTCCCTGGGGACTCGGAGACTGGAGAGCTGAGGCCCAGGCAGGCCTAGGCTTTGCTTCCAGTCCTGCCGCTGCTAGGTGAGAGACCTGGGGCAGGTGCTCCAGTCATGTGAGCCCTATTTTCTCCACCTCTGAAATGGGGTAACAGGGTAACAGACCCCGGGAGGGTGTGAGAAGGGCTCGCACGGGCCCCCAGGAAACCTCAGCTCCTGCCCTCGTCACCCGCTTCCCATCCTGTTGCTGGTGTGATCAGAATTCACCCAGGCTGCCGCCTGCCCTTGAGAATCCAACTCCGCGAAGGTTGTGTTTGCTGTTTCATGGTACACCGTGGTTACAACAATGTTTTCTTTGTTACTGGGGTTTTTCTTTCTAGAGTTTAATTATTTTTCTTTGGGTTTAGGAAGAAATTTTTTTTTTTTTTTAATTTTTCCTGGGATCTCTTTTCCATTGTGTGTCAGTAAAGCCAATTCCCTCATTGGCACCTGTCACTGGATTAACTCAGAGATAAGGGTCGGGGCTTCGTTTTGTTCACCTCGAGTGTTCACAAAGGCTTTTCCTGGGCGCTGGGTCTCACGGGTCACAGACACGACCAGCATTTTCCCCGGGCACAGCGTGACGGCCTTTGGCACCTAACAAGTCGCTGATGCGGGTTAGCGTCCGGGGAGCTGTGCTGTCTGCGTCTGCTCGCGGCCTTACTTCCTGTGGCGTGAATTAGAGGCGGCATGACGTTGCTGGGAAGTAGAGCCGCACTCTGCCCTGGGAAGCAAAAGCAGAGGAGTCCCTGTAGGAAAGACTGATTGAGGGGACCGTCAGGACCATCAAGCCAGCCCTCCGGCAGCCGAATCTCGTGGCATCTTGCAGCAGTTCCTGGAAGGGAGTGGGTTGGAGGACGGGCTGAGGAAAAGCTTCAGGACAGCAGCGTGTAGGGACCAGGGACGGTTACCCTGCGCGCCCCTGCCTCCTCGGCTCTCGTGCCGGGGCCCGGCGACCGCACGTCGCACAGTCCGTGTCCTCCTGTGGGTTCCAGCAGGTCTGAAGACCGTGCCCAGATGACCTTTGGTCGTGGTAAACCTGGGAATGCCGCAGTTTTAAGTGGTGTCCCACGTGAAATGCAATAAGGGGATTCGTTTCCCGAAGGAGTCGGGTTATAAGGCGGTGTCGGGTGCTGAGACATCGTGGCGTGGGCTGGTTTGGAGCTGCTCACCCCTTAGTGCTTGTGAACAATCACAGATGCTCACTTGCGGCGTCCCCGCGCGGGAGGTGCCCCTGTCTCAGGCGGAACGCTCGGGGGTGGCGGGCGCCGCCGCTGCGCCTTTGCTGCGGCGTGACCCGGCGCCGTCTCTTTCCCTTCCAGATTTCGGAATGACGCGGGACATCTACGAGACGGACTACTACCGGAAAGGGGGGAAAGGCTTGCTGCCCGTGCGCTGGATGTCCCCCGAGTCCCTCAAAGATGGAGTCTTCACCACCCACTCTGACGTCTGGTATGTGGACCTCCAGCGTCAGGCCGGTGGGGCCCCCCTGCCCCGGCACACCCGCCCCACCGCCTCGCTGAGGCTTCCATGATCCCCTGGTCTCTGTCCGTGGTTAGCTGTGTCTAGCTCAGTGCAACAGCCCCGAGGTGATCCTGTGAGCCGTGGGCGTGTGTGGGGCCGACACGTGCTTCAGCCTCCAGTGGGTCCCAGGGGTGCCCGGAGGAGCCACGCATGCACCTGTCTGCGTCTCCCCTCCCTGCCTGCTCGCTCTCGCTCGCTCGCTCTCTCCCAGTGAACAGACAGACCTGGGTGTGTGTGCAAGTGTGTGTGTCTCTCTCACGCTAACCTTCGGAGTGCAGATGGCACCTTGTTTGGACCCAGAGTTTCGAGTCTTGGCTGGTTTTTGTTTCATGTTTTCCCGTGGGTCCTCTGCTCTGGCCGTGGGCCCTGCTTCGTTGCTGACCCAGGGCAGGTTATGGAAAGCAAAGGGTCCCCCTGGATAACAGAAGTGCCTCGCGGTGGAGGCTGGTTGGCCGGGGGCTGCAGAGGCTGCCGGCAGCAGTGTTTGTTGTGGTTCCGTGACAACGCTGTAGAGGTGGGCAGGTTCTGAAGTTCAACTGAGGCTGCTGGCACGCCAGGCCCTGGCGCGTCTGCCTCCCAGAGCGTCAGCGAGCGTCTCGGCTTTCCCCGCGGGAGATCCCGTCCCGGCACTGTGGTGAGAGAGAGATGGTGTTTGTTGGCTCCAGCTGTCTGGATGGCCACACGCAGGAACTATTTCTGTAGTGACTGACATTTTTTTTTTAAACCTCATGACCCTTTCACAGCTCAGGGGCCTTCGGTCCCATTTTGAAGACAGGTGCAAATTGGAAATAACATTTGGGAGATGACCTGGCAAAGCGAGGCCGCTGCCGCAGCCCAAGCGTGAGCTCCGGTCAGCAGCCGGCTTGTCTGGGATGCTGCTGCCTTTCCCATCAGATCAAAGCGGTGTGCACCATCTTCCGAGACGGAGCTGGTGGGCCGAGGGCACGCCTGGGCTCATTGCAGGCTTCATGCCTCTGAATGCTTAGACGTCGGCTCCCAATGTGATAAACAGACAACCGGGGGAACCGAGGCGAGGTCGGCAGAGAAAGCCTGCAATGCTGATGTCTCCCCAGCTGCTTCCTCCAGACTCCCGCCAGCGGCTCCTGCTGCAGGCAGCAACGCGGGCACACATCCAGTGTCCGGTGCCCATTTCTTCCCACTTGGCTGCACAGCCATTATGCGCCAGAGAGAAGATGTGTCTGTGGCAAAGAGTGGGCATCTGGCATTTGCTGCACGCCGTGTCCAGATGTTGACGGTGCTTGTGACCCCACCTGAGAGAACACCGGCGGGGAGGGCCAGCACGTGGGGTCTGAACGGCTTCTCGGCTGCCCTGGCTGTAAGCTGACGCTGTCTCTCTCGACAGAACAAGAATCATTTCAGGTTGTGGCCAGCACACCGGGGTCCTTCCTGACCGGTTAAAATCTAGAAAAGCAGACCAAGGATTTGTTTGGCTTTGTAGAGGGACCCTGGGCTCTGTGGGGCTCAGGGCTGGTCCTGTGCCCTGCCTGCGGCATCCTGGGCAGCTGATGGCCGAGCGTCTGCCCCGCTGCCCGCCCCGCCGCCCCCGGGACCACGCGTTCACACCCGAGCGTCTGCCCCGCTGCCCACCCCGCCGCCCCCGGGACCACGCGTTCACACCCGAGCATCTGCCCCGCTGCCCGCCCCGCCGCCCCCGGGACCACGCGTTCACACCCGAGCATCTGCCCCGCTGCCTGCCCTGCCGCCCCCGGGACCGCGCGTTCACGCCCGAGCGTCTGCCCCGCTGCCCACCCCGCCGCCCCCGGGACCGCGCGTTCACGCCCGAGCGTCTGCCCCACTGCCCACCCCGCCGCCCCCGGGACCACGCATTCGCATCCTGGAGCATGCTGGCCTGGTTCCGCAGGCGGGCCTGTCCCCAGCAGGTCTCTCGCATGCTGTGCTGTGGTTTAGGCCTCTTGCTGACCCTCAGCAGTGCCTCTGTCATGGTCGCACACCCGCTCTGCTATTGATCAGACGGGCCTGGCGTCACCCTGGGAAGTGTGTCCCCAGGTTCCTGCTGTCCTCATACTGGGTTCACAGGCCTTTGGGGACCGTGGCTGCTGCTCCTGCAACTCACCCGTCCCTTTCCAGTGGCTCATTTGGGTCATGGAAGAAAGCAGGCCAAGAACGGAGAGTCTCGCCCGCGGCGTGAGGTTGTGCTCCTGTCCGAGCGTCCAGATCTCTCCATAGATGGACAGTCCTCCTCTCCTGACCTCCTAGGGAGCTTTGCACTGGCTTCCTGCTTCTGTGGTGGCAGAGCCTCATCAGTGGGGCGTGGGACACTCTCATAGGTTGCAGTTTGCCGGGGGTGGGACGTAGACTCGCTCACCTCCTGGCACGGGGTGACCCCGAGAGTGACCACAGCCAGCATTGGGTTGAGGGGAGACCCAGCTCATGGTCTGTTAGGGGAAAGCAAAGATTTCGTATTTCACACGGAGGCACGTGTTTCGCGTTTGAAGATTGTCCACAGAATATGCGGCTTAATAGTCCAGGCAGGCGTGACAGCAGCAGCCCTGGGAAATGCCTGCTTCAAGACACACAGAGGGGCTGCCTCGGGCAGGCGGGGGCCCTGGGCAGTCACGGGCTTCGGGCTTTGCTCCCCAGCCGAGGGGAGGGCCCTCCAGCGCTGTCTGCTCCCTGCCGCCTTCACTGCAGTGCCCAGGTGGCTCCCAAGACGTTGGGCAGTGAAGACCCCGCCCACGGGCCTTGGAGCAGAGAGACGATGGGAGTCCACTGCTGCATGGACGTGTGAGGGGCAGTCACACGTGCCGGCACCAGGCAGCCCTCGATGGCAGATGACACAGGCAGTCCTTGGTGACAGGTGACACAGGAGGCTCTTGATGGCAGGTGTCACTGGTGTCCCTCAGTGAAATGGTGACACAGGCGGTCCTTGATGACAGGTGACAAGTGGTCCTTGGTGACTCGGGGCCCTCTGACAGGTGACACAGGTGACCATTGGTGATAGGTGACATAGGAGGCTCTTGATGGCAGGTGACAGGCAGCACTTGGTGACAGGTGACTTGGGGCCCTCAATGGCAGGTGACACTGGCATCCTAGGAGAGTCTCTGAGGAGAAGTCCGCCCTAGGTCACCTCAGCAAGCATCCGTGAGGAGCTGGGTCTGCTGCTCCTGTGTGGTCCTGAGGACCTCAGTGCGTGGAAGGGGCAGGGATGGTGAGCGACACAGTCCTTGTCCTTGAGGGAGAAGCCTTGCGTGGAAGAGGAAGTGGCCCCGGGGGGGGGGGGGATGCGCAGGAGCCTTCCCAGGCAGTGAGGTCGTGGGGGACCCCTGCAGTGTGGCGGGGTTCCTGGCAGTGGGGTGCGGCAGGAAGCTGGGGTTGGCAACAGTGGGACCTGTGGAAGGAGGCGGGATGAGGAGTGAGCCGGCTCATCGTTGGCTGCTGTGCCAGGGACCCGGGACTTGGCCTGCGGGCTCTGTGGTGACCCTGGGGGTTTCAGCACAGGAGAGGGGCCCAGAGCTGTGCTCAAGCCGCTGCCTGGAGGGTGTGACCACCTCGTGGGTGACACGGGCCAGAGAGGAGGGGGCTGGTTGACCAGCCAAGCGGGACCATCCACACGGAGGAGCCCATGGGAAGGGCACACAGGGAGAGACGTTTGGGCAGCTATGAGCTATGGTGGCGGGACCCCGAGGGGACCCACGGTGACAGCAGGTGGACTGCTCGGGTGGGTCTGGCCGTCAGCTGTAGGGAGGCTGGGAGGGGGACGGGGCGGGAGGCAGAGCTTGAGACATGTTGAGTTTGTGATCAGCCAAGTAAAAACCAGGAGCTTGGTGTGGTGCAGCCAAGGGCTCCAAAGACTAGGTGGGAGCCATCCAGCGAGAACTGGCTGCCTGGAAGCCAGTGGCATGGCCAGGGCAAGTGTGTGGGACCAGAGAGGTCAGCGAGGGCTGAGGGGGCGGGGCTTCCGCCCTGCAGGTCTCAGGGAGCCTACCCCCCCCCCCCCCCCAGCCCAGCCTGGCCTGGGTCTTTGGCTGTTCTGGGTCTGCCATGCTCGGAAGATGATTTCTTGATCCGTGGCTGTGAGGCAGGACCTAGGGCCGGTCAGTTCTCCGCAGCGGTGCTGGTCCTCACCCCCGCGGTTAGTGTTGGCGTGTAAGCCCTTGGTCCCCGGGCGGTAGCTGAAGCAGTCAGTGAGCCCGGGGCCCGGCTCGCGGCAGGGGCAGCCTCCCAGAGCCGAGTAGGGGGCAGCCTGGCCCGGCTTTTTCCGTGAGGCCGGATGAGCTCCCCAGCTGTGGCGTGAGCTGAGGGTGAGGGCAGCGGGGCCTGGGAGGCTTGGGGCAGGGTGCGGATGTGTCCCGGAGAAGGCACCTGTATTTTCGCAAGTCCCAGCCCTGCCTTTCTGAGCGTTACCGGTCTGGATGTCTGTGTGTGTGGAGCGCCTGCTTGCTTGTTTCTGCAGTAGTCTGACTTCCTGAGGCTGACTAACCTGCTCCTCTGCCCGATGGGCTCCTTCCTCAGCCTCCCCTCCCCCTCGGCAATCCCTGCACTTTTGGGGTCTTCACTGGCAGTGCCCCACCCCTGCCCCCAGCCCAGTCCCTCCCTGGCCAGCAGCACCTGAGATCTGTCGGGGGAACTGGGCTGCAAAACCCCAGTAGGACTTTGAAGCATTCCCAGTCCCCGCCTCCACCCCAGCCCAGCCAAATAGCACCCTGGGAGGGGTTCCCACTGGGAATCACTTGGTAGAAGTTTCTGGAACTGTCTGATTGTAAGAATCACTGAGGAGCCTCTTCGAGGGCCTGACTGTCCTGGCCCCTCGTGAAGCTCCTGGGGAGGGTCCCGGCTGCGGACTGGGGGTCTGCACTCGAACACTCCTGGGCTAAAGCGAGTTTGGGAGACACTGTCCTGCCAGGGCCGTGGCTGGGCAGGGCGCTGAACTCTGTGCTGCAGCTTCCTAACCACACACTGCGGCCCCCAGTGCAGGGAGAGACGGACGCCCCATGCTTGGCCCGGGGCCTGGCCCACAGCATTGCTGCCACGGCGGGGACAGTGTCTCGGTGGTGGGGAGGGGCCGAGGTCCTGCCCAGCGCCCTGCCCCGGCTCCTGACATCGCGTGTCTCCCCGCAGGTCCTTCGGAGTCGTCCTCTGGGAGATCGCCACGCTGGCAGAGCAGCCGTACCAGGGATTCTCCAACGAGCAGGTCCTGCGCTTCGTCATGGAGGGCGGCCTTCTGGACAAGCCGGACAACTGCCCCGACATGCTGTATGTCAGCCGCTCCGCGGGGTCACGGGGTGACGATCCTGGGAGCCGCACGCTGTGGTCCCCAGGGCACTGGGATGGGCGGGAGCGGCTTGAAAGGGCTTTATCCTCCCCGGAGGAGCTGGGGTTGGCAGGTCCCTTAACTCCACCCCGTCATCCGTGATCCCAGGGTGCTCATGAGCCACTGTGCTGTGGCTTCTCGGAACAAACATGTCTGTGAAATACTCCACATCCTCCCTCATGCTCTCTCTGCAAGGTTTCCAAAAAGGCAACACAGCACTTGGTCCCTGTACGTCGGTCAGGAGCCCGTGCACGCGTGCAGGCTGGAGGCAGTGGCGCAGGCGTATACACACAGCTCAGGCGTGTGCACACAGCCTCGTGCGCAGGGCTTCTCTGAGCACTGGTAGATCTCAGGTAGTTCCGACAGCAGCCACCACACTGGGGCCCCCACTCCAGGCCTCTCGGGTGTTCACCAAAGTCCCGAACCCCTAAGGAGCCTGCTGTCTGGTGCCTTCCCCACAGTGAGCAGTGTGCACCTGGAGCTGACCTCCTGCGGGTGGCCCCGGGCCACACACAGCTCTGGGCACTGGCGACTCTCTCTGCTCACTCGCTTTCTTTTGGAAAAGCACCTGCAGCTTTTCACTGACGACCGGACGGTGCCTGGAAGAGTGTTCATGGTGGCTCGCGGGCCTCACCGCCCAGTGCTCCTGGGGAGTGCCTCGGGTGGGGAGGTGGCTCTGCTGGCCAGCGGGGTCTTGCTCTGTGCTCATGGGGAGGTGGCCTGGCTGGCGGGAGGACGGGAGCAGAGCAGCAGACTCAACTGTGGCGTGACATTAAGGCAGGGCTCCAAGAAGCTTCTCCATCCCGGTGGGGAGACACGAAGTAGGATCCCCCTCGCGTCTCAAAGACTGGCTCAGGAGTTCTCCAGATATATTTTTCAGGCCAGGTTTGGGAAAGATCTGCCCACCCTGCCTGGAGCAGCGGGAGGGCTCTCAGACAGCAGTCAGACATGTCGGACATGCATGTCCAGCAGCCACAGAGGGGGGCGGGGGCGCCCGTGGCTGTGACGGCACTGCCTGTTTGTCTCGCAGTGTCCATAGCCAGGAACCCAGACGCGGGTGGGCCAGCCCCTTGGCTCGCTGTCACGAGGCAAGAGTCGAGGTGTTGCCCGGGGTTGCGGCTTCATCTCAGGTTGGGGGCAGGACTTTGCTGACTGCAGCCCCCCCCACCCGCATTTTTGCCAGCTCTTGGCTGTGGGACGGTGCGGCGAGTGCCACAGCCTCATGTGGCTTTGGAGCTGGAGAGGGAAACCCATCCGTCTTCCCAGTCTAGTTCTTCTTCCAGAACAGGGAGCGTCAGGCTTTCTGTGCAAAAGTAGCATTGCGGGCTCGCAGGTGAAACGCTCCGTGTACACGGCTCCGTGTTCTACGTACACGGCCGGTGCTGGGGCTCGCAGAGCCTCAGACAAGTTGTAAACAAATGGGTATTGACTGCGTCGGTGACGCCTGGCCTAGAAAAGCAGGCAGGGGGCTGCGAGTGGCCTGGCTGCGGTGTGCTGGCCCTGGATCTTTAACATAAGGAGTTCTAGGTGGATCCCGCCCATTGCCACCCTCACCCAGGTGTCCAGTCCACCTGCCGTCCAGCCAGGCTGGCAGGAGAGCCTGTCTCCTCCCAGGCCGACTTCCCCGGTTCTTTCAGGACCCTCTCGGAAGCCCCTGGGCTGCCTGTGAGCAGGAGGCCTGTGGTCAAGCGGGCAGCCAGCCAGATGGCTCCAGACTCGTTTGGGCTGCCTTGAGCGTCCTGGTGTGGGGAGTCCCGTGGGGCCATTTTTAGTGGCAAAACAAGAAGGGTCGAGTTTTCTCATGAGAACAGGTTCCACAATCACTCAGGTGAGCGAGAACTGCTGGCCAACCCCCCTCGACACCACGGCCTCCCAGCCCTGTCTCATCGAGCTTCCTGTAGCCCAAATGGTCATTGCCCTTTCCCCTGCACACTGGACACCGCCCAAGCCCTGGGCTCGCCAGGGCAGCGGGCTGCACCAATGGTAGCTTTCCTGCCCTCTTCTCCCCCGCGCGGCTTCCAGAGACCCCGAGGGCTTCGCAGGGCTTGCCGTCCCAGTGCCATCAGGGCTCTGCTGATGAGACTGAGGCTTGGCACAGACCTCACGCCCTCTACTGCCCAGGTGCCCTCTGGCCGGCTTGTTGGGGTCCTGATTAAGGTCTTCAGCATCACGGAGACCGTGGGCTGGGCCCTGCCGCCGAGGGGCTTGTGGCCGGCAGGCGCTGGGTGGAGACGGCCCACCCAAGATGCGTGTTCCTTTTGTCTGGCAGCCCTGCCCTGCCTCTCACTACCTCCCTCCTCGGGTCCTCTGCCGGGTTGCCCTGGCCCCAGGAGGGGGGCACTCGGGGAGAGGGAGAGGGTTGGGGAAGTTCCTGAGCCTTCTGAGTGAGAAACTGGAGGCTTCCAGCCGTATGATCCTAGAGCCAGTGGTTAAGGGAGGCTTCAGACTGGAAGCTGCAGGTTCTCCACCTGTGGTGAGGGCGGCCTGTTGGACCCAGATCTGTGCCTCTCGGGGAACCAGAGCTTGGGCTTTGGCTTTGCCCCGTGGTGGGTCCTGGGAGCCGGGTAAGGGGAGTGCATGGGGTGGTGAGAAGGTGGGGACTGGAGAGGCCGCCTCACGGTGGGCCCGCGCTCTGTGTGTCTCACGCAGGTTTGAGCTGATGCGCATGTGTTGGCAATACAACCCCAAGATGCGGCCTTCCTTCCTGGAGATCATCGGCAGTGTCAGAGACGAGATGGAGCCCGGCTTCCGCGAGGTCTCCTTCTACTACAGCGAGGAGAACAAGCCGCCCGAGGCCGAGGAGCTCGACCTGGAGCCCGAGAACATGGAGAGCGTGCCCCTGGACCCCTCCGCGAACGCCGCTGCCGCCGTCGCCGCCCTGCAGCCCGACAGGCACAAGGCCGAGAACGGCCCGAGTGCAGGGGCGATGGTCCTGCGAGCCAGCTTTGACGAGAGGCGACCCTACGCGCACATGAATGGGGGCCGCACAGACGAGCGGGCCCTGCCGCTGCCGCAGTCTTCGACCTGCTGATGCCGGCGGGGACGGGAACGTGCGCGCTGGGCTGCAGCAGGGTGGGGGAGAGAAAGTTCTAGCAGCCCCTCCGATCCGCAGGCCTCCTCCGTACCTCAGTGGATCTTCAGACCTGCCGTTGCTGCGCCCGGGAGTCGCCTTCTCCGCAGTAAACACGCTTGGGATGTTCCTTTTTTCTATATGCAACCAGCTTTTTTTTTATTTCCCCCACCCAAACCCTTAACTGACACGGGCCTTTAAGAAACTTAGCGACAACACGTCATAGCAACAGAACACTCGAGAACCGAGCCTCATGCTTCCCTCTGTCGCCTCTCTGTCTCCTCTCTCTCTCTCTCTCTCCCCCTCTCCCCCTCTCCCTCCCTCTCCCCCTCTCCCTCCCTCTCCCCCCTCTCTCTCCCCTCTCTCTCGCTCCTTCCTCTCTCTTTCTGCTTCATGATGGAAGAGCCTGGCTGGGAAGCCCTTGTGGCTAGAGTGAGGTCATGGCGGCCCCTGGAGCCCCAGGGTGTCCCGGGTGCACCTGCTGGACACCGCAGGTCATTGTCAAACACGCTGAGACAGGAGTTGGTAACTGCATCTCTGACCTTCCTAGGGACATCCGCGATCCTAAAAGGGCCGGCATTTCGACGCTGCCAAATTTTGCCAAAACCCTACCTGTTCTCCCTGCCGACCCCTGTGCTAGCTCCCCTCACCCCCATCCAGAGGCACGGGTGAGCGCGGCCCCTGACTGCGCCCGGAAGACGGGCGGCCCCCGTGCCGGTGTCCTGCACGCCCCAGGCCTCGCCCTGCCCTCCCCGCGCAGGGGGTTGAGCGCCACAGCAGGACACACAGTGGATGGACTCAGGCCTTCTCAGCTCTGTCCACCTTGGCTGTTACTGGGACTTTCTCATGGGTCTTACAGTTCTATGTTAGACCGTGAAGCATTTGCATACACATCATCTTCAATGTCACTTTTATAACTTTTTTACGGTTCAGATATTCATCTATACGTCTGTACAGAAAAAAAAAAAGCTGCTATTTTTTTCGTTCCTTCTCTTTGTGGATTTAATCTATGAAATCTTCAGGTCTCTGCTTTCCTCCCTTTCTGCTCACTCCAAGAAACTCCTGCTTTGTGCTAGAGTGCGTGACTCTTCCTCTTCTCCCAGTAACTGAGTCTTAGAGAACATGTTGCGCCAGGAGCTGTTTGATGCCTTTCTCTAAATGGCCCTCCCCGCCCCCAGCCGCCTGTGCGGGCCGAGGCTGGTGAGACGGTGGTGGGACGAAGGCGTGGGCCGGGGTCCCCGCTGGCCGCCGCCCCCTTCCCACCTCGGCGCGGCGCTGGGGTCTGTTATAGCGGGGACGATGCACAGACTGAGGTCAACCTCCCGCACGTCCACCGCAGCCGAGAAGCCGCGCCGTCTGTCCCCTCCCGTTTGCTTTGGTTGTGACACACGCGTGTTTATTTTTTTTTTAATTCTTGGGTACAACAGCAGTTTCTACTGCAGACACTAGGCATTTGGATTGCTGGTTTTTTGTTTTTGTTTTTTTTAAATGGCTGATTAATCCTTCCATCCCATGTCAAATAGCTGCTGAGTCCAAGGGTGCAGCAGAGCATAGCCCAGCCCCCACCAGACCCACCTACTGTCTCTACAAACAGAGTGCCCCAGGGGACCCCACCCCGCCCCTCAGCCTCTGAACAAGCAGCCCACGGCCATGACTGGCAGCCACAGCTTCAGGGCAGGGCAGCGTGGACGCTCGCTCGGTGGCCCGGGAGCCCTTGCTGGCTCCCAGGGGACCAGAGCCCGGGTGCTGGCCAGTGCTGCCTCCGCGGCCGTGGGGGTCTTGATCGGTTTGGTTTTGAGCCCTTCCCACCCAAGTGATGACAGCGTGAGAGTTGGCTGTGGGGTGGCGATGCTCAATTCTGAGTAAGAGCAAAGCGAAGAGATGCCACTTGGCTGGGACCGGAGCTTGAACACCAGGAAGCCCGGCGGTGCTGTCACTCCTCAGAGTCCCAGTCTCACCTCGGCCTCGGCAGCCTGTGTCCCGCAGGGTTTCGCTTAGAAAAGAGAGGTCCATTCGGGAGTGTTCCGTGCAGGCGCTTGCTGGCGTTCGTTGTGATGGCAGCCCCCTTTGCTGGCAGGAAGCCCTGTTCTGGACACTGAGGAAGGGGTGCACGGGACGGGACAGGTCCTGGTGTTTTTGTTTCTTTGCAAGCGTTTATCTACCTCACTCTTATTTTTTATATGTGTATATAGAGAGGAATACATCTCACGTTCTCAGCACCCGGCAGCCGGCCACTGCTACCGGTGACCTCACCCCTGCCGCGGCCACACGCCGGGGCAGTGCCGGCAGGGGCCAGGCTGCGTCCAGGGTCAAAGCAGCGCTAACCCAGCTCTCCTCTTCCGCCGCATCTCCTCTTCTGTTGCTTTCGCTCCTTTTATTTTTTTTTCCTAACTTGATTTCCTCAGAGGCGGCGAGGCGTCAGGATTTCCCTCCTCCCAGTCCAGTGAGGCCAAGAAGGACACCCCCACACCGGGCCGTCCCTGATGGCCTAGTGCCGAGTGCCCAGGGTGGCCCCTAGTCTCTGCAGCTGTCTCCCGCATGGGCGCCAGCGTGGGTGGGCTCCCGGCTGCTGCTCCTGCAGGCTCCCCTGCGCCGGGCTGCACCACAGCCTCATTCACCTCAGAGGGGCAGCCGCGCTGGCCGTGGGAGAGCGGGGCCCCCTCCACAGCGGTGCCGGCCCCCGTGGGCCAGTGTGACAGAGAAAGTGCGGCGGCGGGAGCCCAGTCCCGTCCCCACACTGCTCTCTCCACTTCCCCCTCTTCCCCCTCCTCACCCCCGGGGTCAACAAAGACCCACCAGGCCTGGAGGCTGGAAAGGCCAGTGGCCAGCGCCCAGCCCACCTCGTCCTGCTGCTCACGGTTGGACGGTGCGCCCGCTTCCAGCAGCTGCTGCTACAGGCGCTGGTGGCCTTTGCTGGGACACCTGGCAGGGGCTCCTCCCCGAGGGTGGGCAGCTCCCTCTGCGGCCCCAGCACTGCAGTGAGCCTGGCCCCTCCTCTCTCCGGCCGTCAGGGAGTGTCCTCGGATCAGGGTTTTCTTGGGCCACGCCGTAGGTGACCCTTGCAACAGTGGCCTCTCCTCCCTCCCGCACAGACCCACCGGTGTCCACAACTGGATCTCTGCAGCTCATTCCACTGGTGATAAGGGTTTTGTTTCAACTGTCCGAGTTGTCGCTGTTCTCTCGTTTTCGTCTCATGTAGGTGGCTTTCCTTTTAAGTAGAAAGAAAACACTAACAGTGTCGCACCCGTCGTAGCGAGCGCTGCAGAAACACTTCCGTGAGAGAGAATTTCGCTCGTGTGACGGCACAGTCATGTTCCTGGACCAACCCGCCCGCCTCGACTATGCCCAGGCACCATGTATCCGCTGGGCTGGTTTCCCCGCCTCTCCTTGCTGTTTCTCCTTTGTGCGCTCCAGAGTTTCTGACCACGCTGAGTTGTGGCATCCTCCACACAACCTCCTCCTGACAGCAGCTCCCCCTGCTGGAAGCACTGGGAACCTCTGAGGCAGCTGGTGGACGAGGCGGGAGAGGTGAGGCGCTTCTCCGAGGCGGTGGGAGCTGTGTGCTCGAATGTGGAACTCTGTGCAAGGCCCAGGCTGCCCCAGACCGCCTTTCCAGGAAGTCCCGGTGCCCGCCATGCGGCGGGAGCCCGTGTGCTCAGATGTGCGTGCCCTGGCCGCCCTAGACCGCCTTTCCAGGAAGTCCCGGTGCCCGCCATGCGGCAGGAGCCCGTGTGCTCAGATGTGCGTGCCCTGGCCGCCCCAGACCGCCTTTCCAGGAAGTCCCGGTGCCCGCCATGCGGCAGGAGCCCGTGTGCTCAGATGTGCGTGCCCTGGCCGCCCCAGACCGCCTTTCCAGGAAGTCCCGGTGCCCGCCATGCGGCAGGAGCCCGTGTGCTCAGATGTGCGTGCCCTGGCCGCCCCAGACCGCCTTTCCAGGATGTCCAGGTGCCCGCCGTGCAGCGGGAGCCCGTGTGCTCAGATGTGCGTGCCCTGGCCGCCCCAGACCGCCTTTCCAGGATGTCCAGGTGCCCGCCATGCGGCCGGAGCCCGTGTGCTCAGATGTGGAACTTGAACTGTGCGTGCCCAGACTGCCCCAGACCACTGAGACGTCCCAGTGCCCGCCACGCGGCGGGAGCCCGTGTGTTCAGATGTGTGGGGCCCAGGCTGCCCCAGACCGCCTTGCTGGGACGTCCCAGTGCCCACCGTGCTGCAGGAGCCCGTGTGCTCAGATGTGTGCGGCCTGGGATGCCCCAGGCCGCCCCAGACCACCTTGCCGGGATGCCCTGGTGCCCGTCATGCGGTAGGAGCCCGTGTGCTCAGATGTGTGGGGCCCAGGTGCCCCAAGCCGCCCAGACCGTCTTGCCGGGATGCTCTGGTGCCCGCCGTGTGGTGGGAGCCCATGTGCTCAGATGCGCGGGGCCCAGACAGCCAGGAAGTCCTGATGCCCGGCGGGACTCAGATTCCTTCGTGGAAGAGGGAAGAGGAAAGACCACGTGCACAGCCCACACGGCCTCTCCTGTGACTGGGAACAGTGGTGGGAACAGTGGCTACCACAAAACTGCCAAGCGGCAGAATGCGTGATGTGCCAGGCCGGGTTCTGGTTGAGGTCTCAGAGTGACAAACCATGCAAGATGCGGAATTCTAGGCCAGTTTGTTCCACTGACGCCTCTTTGGGAGCAGCCCTGCCTTGTGGCAAGTTCACCCAGAGCTCGGAGCTCAGATGGGTCCAAGATCCTCCCAGGGTGGGCAGACAGCATGGAAGGCAACCCCTCCCCAAACCCGGCACCCTGCAGTAGACAGTGGCACTCCATGGGGTGCCTCCGCCTGTTCCAGCAGTCCCAGTTCTTCTCTTGCCACCACCTTGTGTTTGTCGGCTGCCTTTTCATTTGCTGGGCTAAGCGGCACTGGGAGACACAGACCAGAGATCCACTCCCCAAGAACCAGTGATCAGAGCCTCATTTTCTCGCCAGATGGCAGCACCAGCAAGAACACCAAGAGAGGACGCTGCGTAGTTGAACCTCTGTTTCCAGGGATGCTGAGGGAACAGACCGTGGACAGGCCAGGACCGAGGACTGACTTTGGGCCTGACTATTCGGTCATTTACAGAAACAAGCTCCCCTTGATGCTGGCATGATTCGTGACTGGGCAGTGGGAAATGCCCGAGAGGCGATCACCATGTGAAGGGCGGGGTTTGGAGCAGAGGCGCACAGGATGGGAAGAAGTCGGGGTGCTGTCCGGATGTAAGGCTGGCAGACCACAAGGAGGCGTCACCGCCATCCCAGGGGTACTTGGTTTCAACAAATAAGCTGTGCCCCGAAACCCAACATCGTTCACGACCTTGCGTTCCATCACACCTGTCAGTTGGGGTGTCAGTTCTGGGGCGTGACCTTAGAGTTTTGTTTTACTTGGTTTCGGCAAGAACGTGATGGTCACTCACCTGTATGTCCAATGTGTGCGTCCCCATCTTTCTGGCAAACATCGTCTCAGTTAGTCACTCGTTAGCGTTCTCCATAGGGCTCTCAAGTCCAGTAGATTACGGGTAGTCAGTTGACGAAGATCCGGTTTACAAGAACTAATTCAATGTTTCATTGCATTTTTGTAAGAACATAGAATAATTTTATAAAGCGTTCGTAGTTTATAATTGCCGAAAGTAATTTAAAGACACCTTTTTTTCCTGCGTGTGTGCAAAAATATGTGTTCGTGATCCATTTTTTTTTAGGACACCTGTTGGCTAGCTAGCTTTATAATACGCCAAAAAGATTCTGTCCCTGACCTGAGCTGCGGCTCCGGCCCCCTCCCCCACGTGCTCTGTGCCCTAGTTGATAACAAAGGAAGGATGGTGATTTGAAAAGTAGTTCCATATCTTCAGGATCTTAGTGGTCTTTTCCTGGCCATTCCCCTTTGGAGTGTTGCGGCTTTCACTGATGGAAAGAGCCTCATTGGCCATGGGACAGTAGAGGTGTCGCCGCCCAGCCGTGCACAGCACCGTGCAGCCTGTGGTGTGGTCGCTCTGACCAGCTGCACGGCCGGTGGCTTTCACAATGATCTCACGCACACGCACAGGTCGCGGGAAGGACGGTCACCCTGGGCACACGTGCCTCAGACCGTGATGAACGCTTTGTTGTCACAAGGAAGAGCGCTGTTGATTTTTACTTAAGGCAGAACACCGAAGGTAACACCAATACAGAATCAGTTCCTTTCGATCCAGACTACGACACACTACAGAAACGTTCGACTCCATTGCCTCTGGTTCCCGGTGGATTATTAGCCGTGTCCTCACAACTCCACAGTATTCCCCGTGGTCGGAAATACCTGGATTTTTTTGCACTACCCAGGAGATAGGTCCAGAGACCATTTTTTTTTTGTTTGTTTGTTTTGTTTTTATCTTTCCGTGTGGCTGTTTGGCATTGCACAGAAATGTCCCCAGGTGGAACAGGTGCCCGGTACGATCACCTGTCTGCTGTCATAAGCCAGTGAGCTGGAGGGGAGAGGTTTGCCAGAGTTGTCTACCTCTGGGCTAAAAAAAAATCAAACCAGAAGGCACGATGGAATGGATGCATCACAAATAATGCATTTTCTGAGTTTTCTTGTTTAAAAAAGTTTTTTTTAAAAAAAGTTTAAAAAAAATTTAAAAAGAGGTAACAACATGGCCAATTTGTTACAAGACTTTCTGTGTATGAATTACTCCTTTAAAAATTCTCTTTATATAAAAAAAATCAGTAGATGAAAAAAAAATTTCCAACCTGTTTTTGTATACTCCATTGTTAAGAATTTATTCCTGTTACTGCCATATACTCTGGATTCTTTACGGAAAAAAAAAAAAAAAACTCAAAAAAAACTTTTGTCTATTTTGAATGGCTAAAGCTAAGGCAACTTTAGTTTCTCTTACTCTGCTTTTTTCTAGTAGTTAAAATACTACATTGTTTAAGTTAAATAAAAATTCTGTATGCATTTCCTGCCTCTGGTTTTGTGGTTTTGTTCCCCCTTCCTGGAAATGCCCCTTACCCCCGGCCTCTGCCCCTCTCGCTCGCTCGCACACCTGATTCCTGAAGCCAAGCCCTGTCCCCATGCAGAGATGGGGAAATCAGCTTGGGGAGCGAAGGCGGCGCAGACAGCTGCACGCTCCGTCTGGGACCCGTGTGCAGACTTTCCCCGTTTCTTCCACTGACCAGCAGGCCCAAGGCGGGCTTGATCTCTGTCACCCGGGGGCAGAGCGCTTCCACGCTCCCCATCCTGGGGGTCCCTCACAGCTGAGGACGCCTGGGCAGCCGCACCGCGATTAGGCGTGCTGGAAGCATCGCCGCGTGCTGTGGGGACCCTGCCACCTACAGGCATTCCCTTTGCGGGCGTCGGGGGAAGGGAGTTGGTAGGAGGAGGACACCCCAATCGGACCCAGCATCTGCTTGGATTTGGGCCATGCGGGATCACAGCCCTGTACAGAATCTGGGCCGTTGGCCACAGAGTGAAGGGTCAAGGTGTAGACAGTAGGGGTAAAGCAAAGGTCCTGGGTACTTGGGACCTGGTCAATCTTGCAAGTGCTCGGACCCTGGAGCTTTTGGCCCAGCAGCTGAGACGGGTGGGGACGCTCATGTCCCACTAAGAGCACACGGGCTGGATTTCCAGCTCAGCCCCTGCTCCTGACTTCCTCGCCAGTGCACACCCCACAAGGCAGCAGTGACAGCTGGGTGTCTGGGTCCCTCCCTGGGTGCCTGGGAGGCCTGGCTGGAGTGCAGGCTCCAGGCCTGTGGTGGCGTCTGGGGACTGAGCCAGAAGCCAGGAGCTTGCCGTGGCCCCAAGGTTTTTGCTTGGCATTGTCACCGAGCACCTGGCACTCGGGACCGTCCTGGGTGACTAGAGGTGGCATTTCTGAGCTGCTGTGTCCCACAGGGCGCTGGCCCACGTGTGCCCTATCCTTGGTGCAGGAGGGGGCTGTTTCTCAGGATGAAGGGGCCAGGTCTTGGGAAGTGTGGGGGCCTCTCCACTGGGTGCGGCACCTTCAGAGGAACACCCGGGGTGGGGGGCGTGTCCCCGCAGGTCCAGGCGTGAGTCTGCCCCCAGGTGTGTGGCTTTCCTAGTGCTCCGACATCACTGACGGACTCACTTCCGTTCTCTCTCTGCATACAACCAGCCTTCCAGGGAGGGCTCTTATCCTGTGGTACAGAGGAGCGAAAACCCACGCAGACCCCCAGCCTCGAGAGCACCAACCCAGCGCTCCGTCTCTCGCTGCAGCCTGTCCACTGTGCCGACACGGCCCATGCCCAGGGGCCAGGGTGGGCGTGGGCCTCTGGCTGCTGCCTGGAGAGCCTTGGGGGACCCAGAGGGGCAGCCCTGGACCTCCCAGCGGCCTAAATGTTGACGGCTGGGGGTGTGGCGCCGGCGATCGGCACCAGCCCGGAGCAGGTGGCTGCTTGCCGGTGTTGTGGGACAGGAGCTGGAAGCAGGGGAGCTGAGGGCTCTGAGCTGCAGCTGTTTGCCCCGGAAGCTCATTCACAACCACGCAGCCGCCCTCCTGTGGGCCCCGACGCACCCCAGGGCGATGCTGAGACACTGGTCTGTGTCAGGTGATCCGGGCTGGTTTGCTAAGGAAGTCCCGTCATGTGTCTCCCAGATGCTCAGGTATGCAGAGGTCCCCCATCCTTTGTCATTAAGTTGCAAAGACTTCCACGAGCAGAGGCCCAATCACAGCTAGGAGGGCTTTTAATATAAAGCGGAGGCCAAATCACAGCTAGAAGGTCTTTTAATGTAAAGTGGAGGCCCAATCACAGCTAGGAGGGCTTTTAATGTAAAGCGGAGGCCCAATCACAGCTAGGAGGGCTTTTAATATAAAGCGGAGGCCCAATCACAGCTAGGAGGTCTTTTAATATAAAGCGGAGGCCCAATCACAGCTAGGAGGGCTTTTAATATAAAGCGGAGGCCCAATCACAGCTAGGAGGGCTTTTAATATAAAGCAGAGGCCCAATCACAGCTAGGAGGTCTTTTAATATAAAGTGGAGGCCCAATCACAGCTAGGAGGGCTTTTAATGTAATGAAGCGCAAAGCGGCCTCTGTGAGCCTGCAACAGGAGACACTTGCCAGAGTTAACGCTGTCACTCCCCCATGAAAACAGCATCGCCAGGGGGGTTGCAGTGGGGGTACTCCCCCAGAAAATGCTGCACAAATACAACTTGGCCACGAGCCCCTTGACCCGAGACGGAACAAGAGGAGCCAGAAAGCAGATTCTGGCTTCTAAAATTTAGGGGTGGGGAGGCTGTGCTGCTGCACCAGCATCCCATACGGGCACCGGTTCAAGTTCCAGCTGCTCCACTTCCATCCAGCTCCCTGCTAATGTGCCTGGCTAAGCAGCGGAAGATGGCCAGGTGACTGGGCCCCTGCACGCACATAGGAGACCCAAAGGAAGCTCCTGGTTCCTGGTTTGATATCAGCCCAGCTCCGGCTGTTCAAAGAAATCAATTAATCTTTAAAAAATAAATAAATAAAAAATATTATGGACAGGACTGGCATGTGGCACGGCAGGTCCAGCTCCCTGCTAATGCAACTGGGGAAGCAGTGGAAGGTGGTCCAAGTGCTTGGGCCCTTGCCACCTTCATGGGAGGCCAAGGAAAAGCTTCTGGCCTTGGCCTTGGCCTGGCCCAGCCTCAGCCATGGCCGTCATTTGGAGAGTGAACCAGCAGATGGAAGACCTCTGTCTTTCCCTCTCTTTGTAACTGTCTTTCAAATAAGTAAATCATTAAAAACTAAATAAAATAAAAATGAGGATTAGTACTGACCACAGAGAAAAACTGAGCCCAGCTACTAAACTGACCAAACAGTGCTGGTACGGATATAACACGGCACGGCCCCTGTGGAGTGCCTCAGAAACGTGGACAGAGACTAGGAAGTGGGCCCAGGAATGCGCCTCTGGTTATGCAGACACCAAAGAGCCGAAAGCAGACTTGAACTGAGACTTGCATGCGAGCGTCCAAGCAGCAGTTTTGGCAAGAGCCAGCAGGTGGAAGGGAAGCAACCCAATGTGTCCGTTTATAGATGAGTGGGTAAACAAAACCGGATACATTGGGTGGAATATTATACAGCCTTTAAAAGTGAAGTGCTGTCCTACACCGCAACATGGGATGGACCTTGAGAACATTTTGCTAAGTGAAACAGGACAGACACAGAGGACAGATGCTGTGGGAGTCTACTTACTACACGGTGATTCCCACCGCCCGGGAACATAGGCATAGCTCGTGGCTGTTTAATGGATGCAGAGGCTCAGTTTGGGGTCATAAGGAAGTTCTAGAGGTGGGTGGTGGCGATAGTTGCCCAACAACGCACAATCTCACTGGGCTGTACACTTAAAGATGGCTTACGTAACAGAGGAAGCAGGCAGTCGAGACACAGCGACTCCAAAGCTGCTCGCCAGACCTGGACCACAGACCTGGAGGCCAAGGGTGGGCCACCTGGAGCAGGCGGCTTCCACAGCACAGGTCTAGG
Organism: Oryctolagus cuniculus; assembly: GCF_051225735.1. NCBI lineage: Eukaryota > Metazoa > Chordata > Mammalia > Lagomorpha > Leporidae > Oryctolagus > Oryctolagus cuniculus. Next base: position 8,458,167 of record NC_142878.1, on the reverse strand, counting down.
GTCCCAGCCGCTGGCAGGGGCACACGGACCACCGCACACCCGCCTGGAAGAAGCGTTGCTAGGGTTTCGCTTCACCGTCACAAAAGCCGAAGCTGAAGCTCGTGAGTCCTCATGAACACTCTCCGGGCGTTCATCTTCCTGCCGACAATAAAAGACGCTTTGATTTTGTTGCCAACTCAGAATTCTTTCCCTCCACGCAAACTGTTTTACGGACAGTTTTTAAGAAGCCTCTCGGTGCACAGGTGAACTCTCCCCGGGACTGAAGCTCTTCATTTTCTCTGCCGGTTCTCTCTGGCTGGCATCCACGTGGGCTGGTTTCCCGCCAACCAGGCTTTGGGCCCGGGCCTTTGCACTCTCCTCCAGCAGGGCCTGGATGATAACTTGCAAGGCCTTTGCCAGCAGGCTGGCCGGGAGCCCCCGCGATCGCGGAGGCACGTGGACGAGCGCCGCGTGCCCGCTCCCGAGATGCAGAGACAGGTAGTAGGTGTAGTCACAGACGTATCTGCAACCACACGGAATGCCAGGTCACCTCCCCGCTCTGCGATATCCACCCAGCCTGAAGAGCGAGGCCGGCCCCCGGGGAGACCCAAGTTGTGTTCTTGTGCCTCCGACAGAGCCTGGGGCCAGGAATGAGCCCGAGAGAGACCTCCTCTTCAGCTCTGGGCTCGTGACCTGGAGGTGGCCAAGACTGGGAGACTTGCGATCCACTAGTCCGGAAACCTTGACCTAGTGAGTCCCTGTATCACTTAGGTCCTCCCTGAGCTGTGTGTTCACTCACTCTTTGCAGACGGAATAAAGTGCCTACTGGATGTCAGTGTCCAAAGACACAAAGGGAAATTAATCTTTATCTGAGGCTGGATCAGCACAGTGAACTCACAACTCTGGTCTCTCCTGCAGAACCAAAGCAAGCACCCACAAAACGCCAGGGCCTCCCCCCCTTCGCTGACAATGCACGGAGAAGCTTGTGCTGGGGGAAGCCTGGCTGGCGGCCAGAGCTGTGGGGTGGCACCTGGTGACCATCTGGCCGGCTAGAGTGGGAAGATGCCCTCTTGGGGGGAGGGGCCGGCCAGTGGAGCTCATTTCTTCCTCCCTACCCGCTATGTGCCCCAGCACCCTCACAGCGTACCTGCCCGCATCTCTGGAAAAGGCCATCTCGACATCCTCCACGGCCAGGCGCCTGCACACCGCCCTCATGCTGACCACAGACGCAATCACTTCTGGGCCGCCAGCTACGCACACGCCACCCTCAGGCCGGAAGCCCCGGATGTCGGCATCCCGGTAGCCTCGATTCTTGCCGCACTGTTCCAGAATGATCACCTTGGTGGAGGCATCCATGCCCACGTGCACGACGAGCTGTGTGGACACGCATGACAGCAGGGAGAGCACAGCAAACCGAGGCCCGCTGTGGTCACCACGTATGTAAAAGGCCCAAGCCGTGGATGAGCCCTGCCTCGAGGTGCAAAACACGTGAAGTCCCTAACCCCTCAAGGAAACCGCGGTCTCCCAGTCTTGTCCCCTAATTAAGGTGGCAGGAATATGAGGCAGTGGGGAGGCTTTAACGGAATAGAAGCCCACAGTGCATTTGCGTTTAAATGCTGTCCTATTCCAAAAGCTCCCACAGGGCACGGTAGGTAGACTCCTTTCCAGGGGCTGGGGCTGGGCTGGCACCGTAGAGCCCCACAGAAGCTTGGTGTCTCGGCGCCGTCTTTTGTAGGCCGCTTTCATGAAGGAAGCCTGTTAAATCTCACCTGAGGTGTTTCTCCATTTTCAAAAAGAGCTGCTATTTTATGCAAACATTTGGGGCATTCTCTTACCGGCTTGGCAGTTTGTTTTCATGTCATTAGTTGGTCGTTGTTTTGCTTTTTGGGGTTTGCTTTTGGTGGGAGGGGAGTGTTTTAATACAGTAATCAGACTCAGATAAAATAGGCTGGGTGCGGTGAAGTGGGCCCTCCTGGTGTGGACCACACTGCCAGCTGCTCTCCTGGGCCTAGGAGGCCTCACCCATGTCCCACCTCACCACCGACCTGCCCTGCGCAGGCTTGGGTAAGGCCTAACCCAGAGCCCCTCCACTGGGGAGGAACTGTCCCGTCCGGGAATAACCCACCCATTTCTTTTCCTCTTCCTCCTCTCTCACCAAGTTTTCTCTTAAAACCTACTCCAGGTTTCTGCTTAAACTTTCACAAGCAGACCCAGAACCATCAACACCCGTGGGAACCTTGTGCTGTGGGTAGGGCACGCAGACAGGGTGCACCTCAGCCATCAAATGCAGCCCCGGGGCCCCCCACCCCCACCCCACCACCCCACCACCCCACCACCCCAGTCTCCCCGGCAGCCGTCACTCACTTGCGGACGAAGGTCTTCCCAGATCCTGGTGACCTCCTGCCTGGCTGCCCTGTAATCTACGGGCAGCTGAAGAGTCCGCAGCTCCACCTCCGTGTCGCCCCCCAGGCCCAGCTTGGAGAGCTCCTGCGGAAAGAGATCAACCTGCCTCGGGTGGTTGGGGGCTACTCCCAGGGGTCTTCCTTGGGCCCAGAGCCTACCCTTAGCATGCGCATGAGGTGGCAAGGAGCCAGCCAGAGGGACTTGGCTCCTGCCTGGAGAGGCAGTTGCCACACGGCTGCACCTGTCAGGTGGGGTCTCGGGAGGGGCGTGTTCACAGAGAGGCTCACCAAGTCCTGCAGACAGGTGGGGCTGAGCCAGATGAGGAAGCAGGGGAGGGGCTGTCAGCCCAGGAAGCTGCAGAGGCAGGGGGAGCCTGAAGCGATCGGGGGGACTCGGTGTGATGGGCCACGTAGAACTGTCGGCCTCATGTCTGACCTAGACTGCCTGGGGTGCCCCCAGGTATTCCGATAAGCAGCCCAGGTCTGTGGTGTAGCAGGGAGCCCTGCTCATGGGGGGATGGGAACAGGAGCTGGAGACGTCCATGGGTTGAGTGCATAGCCAGGTTTGGGCTTCACCCTTTGGGCAGCGGGGAGCCAGCAGAGGTCTGTGCCCAAGGAACTCAAGAGTCAGAGCCGCCCCGGAGTGGGTGAAGGAGGAGATGGAGGTGGGCAGGGACGTCATGCGGTCAAGGTCAGACCTGCTGAGTTTGCGGTGCCCCAGGGGAGCTGTTGCCTGGACTCTGTGTGTCCGGAGCTCATGGCGAGGGTTCTGGGGTACACACCAGCAGGACAGGTGGCCAAAGCTGCAGTTTGGGGTGAAAGCCACAGATAGAGATGGAGCGAGCCAGCCAGAGTGCAGGGAGGGGAGGTGAAGGGCTTGGAGAGCCCTTGGGGTGAGGGAGGAGCCCCTGGAAGGAAGAAATCGGGAGAGCGAGAGCTGGGCCACCTGCCAGCTGCTCCCCAGGGTCTAGGAGGTCCTCACCTCGTGTCCCGCCTCTCTACCCTGTGTGTGTCTGTCTCTGGGGCCAGAGGTCCCCTTGCTAAGGACACCGTTCCTGTTGCAGGAGCACACCTCGGGAGCCCTGCTTCACTTGATCAGCATCCCTGGGGGGACACAGTTCACCTGAGGATGTGCTCGGGGCAGCTGGGGCTACTGGCTTCACTCCTACCCTAGCAGAGGTGCGGGAAGCTGACCCTGTACATCTCGCTGGTGTCCATAGAGCTGGCCCGGGATGGAGGGCATTTGCCCTTAGACCCAACACTGTGCATTTTACTCATCTGAGTGACTTTCCAAGAGACTAAACAGTCTTGCTTCTGCCTATGGTGTGTTTCAAGCTCTGATCTGGTGTCCAACCCCAGCCCAGCCAGGCATCTGCAGACATGCAAACCAGGGCACAGCGCCAACACCAATTGGTCCAGCTGTGACACGTAGGTTAATGTCTTCCTCATTTTTATAGACTAAAACCATAGCAATTCCTACCCAGTGGCCAGCCACTCTGGTAACAGAAGATACAGGTGTTGGCAAGGATGTGGGGAAACTGGACTCGTGGGCACTGTTGGTAGGAACATAAAATGGTGCAGTCACTTGGAAAAACAATGCAACAGTCCCTCAAAACCCCAAGCATGGGATGACCACTGAATCCAGCAATTCCACTTCTGAGCACAACTCCAGGGGGCTGAAAGCAAGATGTCAGGGAGAGATGTGCACACTGCAGCATTTTCACAACACCGGGAGGTGGAAGCAAGCCACAGGTGACCCTCAGTGGATACACTGATGAAGAAACTATGGCAAATATGTGCAATGGGACATTATTCAGCCTTCAAAACGGGTGAAACCCTGTCATATACAGGAACCTGGAAGACAGCATGCTAAGATAAATGAACCAGTCACAAAAAAGCAAAGATTAGGTGACTGCAACGTACGTGAGCTATTTAACGTGGTCAGGCTCGCAGAAGCAGAACATGGAATGGAGGTGATCAGGGCCTGGGGGGAGGGGAGTGGGGGTTGATCAGTGGGTGCCGAGTTTCAGTTCTGTGCAATGAACTTGGCCGTGAATCTGCTGCCCAAATCCGGGACTGTGCGTGACACCACTGAGCTGGTGGTGGTGGTTAATTAGGACTTATGTTGCATGTTTCTATCAGAATGTTTAAAGTTTACTTATGTAAGAGGCAGAGAAAGATTTCCCACCTACTGATTCGCTCCCCCAAATGCTCCAAATGGCCAGGACAGAGCAGGAGCCGAAGCCGGCAGCTGGGAACTCAATCCAGGTCTCCCACGTGGTGGCAGGGACACAGTGACTTGAGTCAGCACTGCTGCCTCCCAGCATGCTCCTTAGCAGGAAGCTGGAGTCTAGAACGGAGGTGGGAATCAAACCGAGGTGTAATGTAGGATGTGGGTACCTTAACTGCTAAGTCCAATGCCTGACCCCAGAATTTGTTAAGACAGAAATGGGCCGGCGCCGTGGCTCACTAGGCTAATCCTCCGCCTTGCGGCGCTGGCACACCGGGTTCTAGTCCCGGTTGGGGTGCCGGATTCTGTCCCGGTTGCCCCTCTTCCAGGCCAGCTCTTTGCTGTGGCCAGGGAGTGTAGTGGAGGATGGCCCAAGTGCTTGGGTCCTGCACCCCATGGGAGACCAGGAGAAGCTCCTGGCTCCTGGCTCCTGCCATCGGATCAGTGCGGTGCGCCGGCCACAGCGCGCCGGCCGTGCCGGCCATTGGAGGGTGAACCAACGGCAAAGGAAGACCTTTCTCTCTGTCTCTCTCTCTCACTGTCCACTCTGCCTGTCAAAAAAAGACAGAAATGGACACCCTGACACTGAGTTCATCTTAATTTTTGGCAACTTCTCAGTCCCCAAGAGAAACTGCCTGAGATTCTGTGGGAGACCAGGGAACTCGCGTCCCAGGGGTCCCTGTCCCAAGGTCTGGCCTAAAGGCAGAGCCTGCTTCTCAGGGAGCTCGCCCTGGCCTGCCGTGTGTGCGTACCAACCACCCACTCTGTGTGCCTGCAGTTCTTGGTGTGTGTGTGTAAGTGTACCCGTGTGTGTGTGCAAGAGTGTATGTGTGCGTGTGTGTGCATGAGTGCTCCCCAGAGCCACCCTTGACCTTCTGCTTGCCCAGGTGACCCGCAGGGAAAGGCTCCTAGAGCAGGGTCTTGCCCTCTGCTGCCGCTCCTGGGGGGCCCCAACCTCTTTCTGCCCTGCCCCCAGCCTCTCTGGTGAGTCTTGAGCCTCTCAAGCGTCCTCTCATTTTTCTGTTTGCTGTGACTCCGGCAAAGGTCGATCCTGTTTGCCCGCAGCCGAGGGCCTGAGGGCTCGAATTGCCTGCTGGTAACAGAAGCAACAGGCCTGCAGGTACCCACCGGCTCTCAGAGGTTTGCGTGCGTGTGTTCATTTCCTGCTTCAGAATTTCATTCCCATTTTACAGATGAGCAAACCGAGGCACTGGAAAGTTGGATGACTTGTCTAGGATCCCACAGCTTACACCGGTGGGGCTGGGTGGTAAACCCAGGCTATCTGGCTCTTTCCATGTTCATGACAGCAGCATGGAAGGGAGGGGTTCAGGGCCATCTGGGCTTTGGCAGAAACCGTGCTATTTTTCACAGAAGCGGCTGCAGACACCCGGGAGCTGCCGAAAGCCCAAGCCAGCGTCTCTGGTACATTGTGTGCAGCGGCGAGGCTTGGCAGAGCATGCAGGGTTCTGCGAGCTGTTTCTTGGTTGAGAAAACCCAATTCTAGCTCGAGAGTCTCGTGCCAGCAGTGAGCAAATCGGTGTCACCGCCGTTGCTGCAAGTGTGCGGTGTGAGCTTTGGCTTGATGGGGATGCTCCGTGGACCAGAGACCCCACGTCTGGCTCACCCCAACGCAGCATGAGATTGATGGCCGCGTGGGGCTAAGCCTCGGGCAGCTCCCGAGCATGCAGCTGACACCAAGGGACTAAGAGCTGAAAATTACTCCAAAGAGGAGAGGCGGGACTGCTCTGTGGAGACGAGGTCTCCTCTCTGCCTGCCCCGTGGGCTGCCCGGATGTGTTTTCTCTGTGTGCTGTTGGTAGCGGGCGATAACGCTGCCCTGAGCGCTTAGCCTACGCCAGGCGCCCCACACGCCGCCTGCCCAATGCTACTTCCCAAACTTGGGCACGCACCATCAGCACACGCTCCCCCATGTCATGAGTGGGGAAACTGGGGGTGTTGATAGTTTCCAAGGCCACTCAGTTGGAAAGGGCAGGACGATGGAGCCCAGTTTGGGGCACTCTCCACCCTGCCCTCGAGTGTCATCCTGGCCTCTGTTCTCCCCACGGAGCCAGGAGGGCAGACAAGCCACCAGCTAAGGGCCAAGCTGTGTCCCAGGGCCCGCAGGTTTGCTTTCTTCCCGCCCAGGTGACTCCAGCTGCCTCGGGGCCTGTGTGCTGGTGCGGGCCTGAGCTCCTGGGACTGGGTCTGGGGGCTCACCTGCACTGCTTCCCAGCTGGGATTCACCAGGTGCTGCCGGAAAGGCCCGAAACCTGAAACCAAGGATGCCAAAGTTTGCTCAAGCAGGGCTGTGCCTCCGCCAGGCCCGCTTGCAGCTCCCTGGCCATCACTGCAGGGGATCCCTGCAAGGTCACCAGCCTGGGAATGGCGCCAGCATCACTGGGAGGGGAGGAAAACCCTTGTGTCCACGCCTGGGACTAAAACCCAGGCCTCGCTGAGAACCAGGGAGGGGCTCAGGCGCATCTGCCCTGCTGGTTGTGGACAAAGGTGCCACCGCGATTCAGCGGCGGAGAGAGGGAGCGGCAGCCTTCTCCACAGAGGTGCTGGAGACCTCTGTGTCGGACCCCCTGGGGCAAAGCACGACCCCCAACCCCAGTCTCACCTCTTCCAGGAGAGTAAAGCAAAATGGATCAACAGGGAAGCTACAGGCCAGGCCTTCGGTCTGTGGTTAAGAAGCTGCTTACTGATGGGCCCACTCCACATCAGAGAGCTGCCCAGCTCCTGGTGCTGGCGCCCGGCTACTCTGCACGTTGGGAGGCAGCGGAGGCTGCCCAAGCAGCTGGCTTCCCGCCCCTTGTGTGGGAGACCTGGGTTAAGTTCCTGGAGCCTGGCTTTGGCCCCCAGCCCTGGTCATTGTGGGCAGTTGGGGGTGTGAACCAGTGGATGGGGGCTCTTTCTCTCTTTCCCACCTCTCTTCTCTGTTTTACATCTGGAAAAACAACTTAGCAGGCGAAGCTTTGACACCCTTGTTTTGCAGGAGCCACCTCGCTTTCAACAGGCCGGCCTTGGGTGGAACTTGCAAAAGGAGGTGGAGAATTCCTCTCCTGGGAGAAGTCTCCTCCCAGGGAGGCCCAGGCTTTGGCTGTGTCTCTCTGCATCGCTGGTGCCAGTCGCCCGCAATGTTGAATACGTGAGGCACATCCAACTCAACGACGGGACTGCCCCTGGCAGCTCCAAGCGCGTCTCACGAAGGGAAGCCAGGCTCCAGGCGCGGGGGCACTGCAGCACCACTGCTCCCCAAGACGCTGGAAACGATCCAGCGTCTGCCAGCAGCCCCGGGGGCTGGCACGGCTGAGGCAGGGGCGAGCGCGACTCTGAGAGCGGCCGTGGCGCTCCCGTACCGTGTTCCACCCGTGACGAGCACTGCCTCACTAGGAGTACAGTTCCCCAAGCAACTCGAGGGTAATGCGAGCTGCTCTACCTCCAGACTGAAAATAACACGACCGGGAGCAAGGGCGCTCGCAGGGTTTGCACGGAATGTTCTTTCCTGCACAAGACCGAGAGCGGGAACTCTGGGCTGAAAATGCGAAGACAGGTTAACGTTCCATTTTGCACACGTACAGAAATCCTCACTGGGGTTACCTGTCCTTCCCCAGCACAAGTTTAAGAAGGGAAACTGCCAAAGGTGTGTAAAATGAAAGCTATGTGGAGATGAAGCCCACAGGGGCCAGCTGTGAGCAGGCGAGGCACAGGTGGCTGGGGTGACTTGGGGGGTGGGGTGGGGCGGGCAGCTGCTGTTCCTGCCAAGTTCAGGTGGGGGCTGTGCCCCTTTGCAGGTGGACGCTGTAGGGAATTGTGCAGCCTGTGAGGGCCCTGTCCCAGCTGGGCCTGCAGATCCCCCTTCCTTGCCCCACAGCACCCCAACAGATGCCACCTGGCCCCACCCCGCCCAAGACCCCGGGAAGAACAGGCACTGGCCTGGATGCAGGGTTGAAGGGCACGTCAAACTTAAGCTGCGGCCACTCAGGGGTCATGTGGAGCCAGTGCGGGGCGGAAGCCGGAAATCCTCTGGTGCCTGACGGGTTTACAGGGCATAGCAGGAAGCGAGCTTGCATTCGCAGTCAGCAACACCGCCAGCTGCCACTCTGTCCCCCTCCCGGAGCTGTTCACGCCAGATCAGGCAAGTGAGCATTCCAGGGGCAAATGGGAAAGCTGAGAAGGAGGCTCTTACCCGTCACCACCACACAGCCGGCCTGGGGATCCATGACGCCGACGTGGGGAGCGTGTGTGCACCTCCGGCGTCAGGCGCAGTGGGCACTGGTGTGGAGCCTGGCTGTGGCCCAAGACTCTGCAGGGAGCTGTGGTAAGGTGATGCCACTGCAGGCAGACACAGCCGGTGCAGGGCGCTGCTGGCCACAGACCTGCAGAGGGTGAAGTCGGGACGCCACCAGGAACTTTCTGGGCCTGTGTGTCTGGGCGGCAGCTTGTGGCTCAGAATGGCCAGAAAGTGCACCTGGGCTCAGCGACCATTGGTCCCCGGCAAAGGTGTCTGGGACCAAAGACTAAAATGTGCTTGGTCCAGTGCCATCCAGGGCCAGCCTGGAGAGCAGGTCTGTGTCCACTGTTGGTTTCCACCTTGGTTTTTCCTCCCCTGCCAGAGCCTCTCTGTGTTGGGCTGTGAAGGTCTGAGGACATTTGGATGCTCTTCCGTGAATTCTACAAACGTTGCAAAACCAAAACCAACCTCCTTGCTGCCCGCAGGTGAAGTTTATGGCCCCTGCGTTTAAGGTGCTGGTTGCCAGCGCCGCACCCAGAAGCTGTTGGTGCAGGACTTCTAGCCTCTGCCTGGGCAGCACGGCACCCCCATGATGCCCGGTGTAGGCCAGGTCCCAGGGCTGCCAGCCCTGCAGGCAGATCCAGGCTGACTTCCTACCTGGTCCTGAGGCCAACAGTGCCTCCCACGGTGCCCACCCTCCGACTCTGCCCCTGAATGCCTCCCCTCTTAAACTGTGTCAGCAACACTAACCTTTGGGCTATGTTCTTCACAGAAGAAGCCACCATGTGCCATAGCTTGCCCTCTCAGAGAACACTATTTGGTTTTTCTGAAGTTGAAAATACTGTTTTTCAAAAGTTGTGCAATAAGAACAAAAACGTAACCTTCTGTCCCCACCCCAATGTGGCCAGGAGAAGTTCCACGCAGGGAGGCAGGCAGAGCGTTGTGAACATCTTACTTCTTCTGGAAAGTTCTGTGTGCCCTGTATGGGAGATTCAGACCGCATGGCTCTGGCTACTTAATTGCTCCCCTCATTAAAAAAAAAAAAAGTGCACCTCTGCACCTCTTTAATTGGGTCACTGTCAAGGACTAGAAGCTCTCTGGGACTTCCCAGCAACCATGCTTCTGTGTAATTGGCCCCTGGAGGGGGGGGGTCACGGGCCTTGTGACAGCCTAGAACAGTGGGATCACACCTGCTCCCACTCGCCTGCCCCCCAACCCCCGCTGCCCTGGGAGACTGCAGCCTCTTGATTTGACAGGGATGCAGAGGGCTCACCTTAGTTTGAGATTAAGGCCGACACTGTAAAAAAATCCATCTTGAAGGCAGTTTGCCAGTTTCTCGCACTCCCTTCACATGTTTGCAAATGTTGTCTCATCTCCCCCGTCCCTGCCACGTCCCCGGCTCAGGAGGGCGCCGAGGCTGAACGGGGCGGTGAAGCCCACACTCGCCGTGTGGGTTCCGCAGGGTCGGACTCTGGTCTCAGCACTAAGCAGGTCTGGTGTTGCCCCTTGTGTCTGCTACCGTTAACTGTGCCCCGAGTGGCTAAGATGCCAGCTGCAATTCTTACTGTTCTATTTGTGAGATTTGATTCGGGTCTTTCTTATTTTAACTTAAACTTCAGTGTGTCCTGGAGTTTTCGCTTTTCCCTAATTCACTTATTTTCTTGTGCCCTAAGGTTTTCTCTAATTGTGTAATGAATAAAGCAAAAATACAAAAGATCCAAGATATTTTTATTTAGTGACAGCGGCATGTCTGCTGTTGAATTCACTCCCCCTGCGTGTGTGTGCGCACACACACACACGCGCGCGCATGCACACTCCTGCCCTCTAAAATGAAAACAGTTCAGAGAAGTGTGGAGTCTGAGCTTTTATTTTCTTTTCCATTGTGAAAACAAATGGTCTCTCACAACTGCGACGTCAAAGGCACTCTTAACGCCCAGGAAATAGGAAGATTGAGGAGTGAGGCAACTATAGGGGATGGTTTATTTCATAGAGAGCCCGGGGGATCTTTCTTACCAGTCGGATTCCCGAGAGGAAAATACTTGTAATCATATTTGACTCAAGAGGGTAAGTGTGACCCTCTTAGTGACCTGGAGAGGAAGCAACAGCACACGTGTGTTCTCACAGGGACGGCGGATGTGGGCGGCCAAGATTACATGATCGCGAGACCCAAAATATTTCATGTTTTGAAATATTTCAGGTTTTGACCCAGACCTAAAACTTGGTGGGGTTTGTTTTAAATTTCCCATTGGCACATATCGACTTCCTGCTTAAGCAAGAGAAAGGATTACGAGTGTTTGTTTTTTGTCTCTGAGAGAAGCAGCTCTTACAACATGACATATTTTTTGGTATCCTTGACATAAATGAAACTTAATCCAACTGGTCAAATTCCTCAGGGAGGTGGGGACAGCGCACCGATCATGGAGAAGCACTGTAGGTCTGGAGAATAATGCTGCCTATGAGCACGCCCTCCACGCCAGAACCCCTGCTCCAGACCAGCTTCTTAGGGCTGCTGCGAAATTTACAGAAGGCTTTGGATAGCTCATGGAAAGTGTAACTAAAGTGTAAGTTTAGGAGTGTGTGTTTAGCCTGGAAGATGCCCTCATCTGGGGCTGGTGTGTGGCATGACAGTGAAGACTCCACTGGGGTCCTGCATCCCACATCGGAGGGCCTGGGCTCGAGTCTCTGCTCTGCTCCCAGTCCCAGCTTCCAGCTAAGGCACACCCTGCCGTGCATGTGGTCGGCTGGACTGAGTTCCCAGGTCCCGCCTCTCACTGTGGCCTGGTCCCAGCTGTTGGAGTTGGGAAGTGAACCAACGGATGCAAGAGAACTCCATCTGTGTCTCTCTTTTGAAAAAAAAAAAAAAAAACTAATTAATTTAAAATATAGGTTAACTTATCTCATACTGGAGTACCTGGGTTCAATTCCCGGCTGTGGTTCCTAACTCCAGCTTCCTACCAATGCAGGCCCTGGAAGGCAGTAGGTGATGCCCAAGTAAATGCATTCCTGCCACCCACATGGAAGACCTGGATGGAGCTCCAGACTCCTGGCCCTGACCCAGCCGCAGTGGTTGCAAACATTTAAGGAGTGAACCAGTGGATGGGACCTCTCTCTTTATCTGTCTTTCTGTGTGTCTCTTTAGCCCTTCCTCATTTTTTTTTTAAAAAGATGAATTTATTTTGCTGCAAAATATTTGGAAATCCATGTGTAGTTTTTTCTTAATATACATCTTCCAGGAACTCTTTGAAGAGCCAAGTGAGTTTTTGTCGGAGCACTGATTCTCCAGAAACATTACCGCAGCAAGGCAGCCCTGGGACTCACCCTTGCTATTCCTTTCCTCTCACGCGCCTGCCCCTGCAGGGCCCGGCCAGCACATGGTGTCTCTACAGGGCCAGAAACTACCCAGGAGGCCTTGCTGGCCTCTGTGGGCTCTGCATCCTTCAGCTCTGCTGCCCTGGTGTCAAGGCAGCATAGATAATATGTAAATGAGGGTGTGACTGCTCCGATAATGATTCATGCACACTGAATTTTGAATCTCCCAGCTGACCTATCATGAAACATTCTTTGATTTTTTTCCCTTCTATTTACAGGTGTAGAAACCATTCTTAGCTCTCAGGCTGTATAAAAGGCAGTGGGCCAGCCTGGGCTCTTGGCTGCAGTTTGAAAACTCCAGCAGCAGGATGAGATGTTTCTCTGGGTGGACACCTGATCTGGCTGTGGAGAGCAGGGTTCTAGGGTGGAGTCTCCCTTATCTGTGTGTAGGGGGTGGGGACCACGACCCCCTGGGGATGCCTGGAACCTCCCACAGTAACAAGCCCTGGCACTGCAGCACCATCTCAGCCCACCTGACACCGGAGCTGGCCCCTAAGTGAGCACCACGTGGTGGAGACACTGGGCAGAGAGCTTCACGTCCTGGGAGGGCGCAGTGGGAAGGTCAGGCATTCACAGCAGCGCACAGAGTGGGATTCATCGATTCCTTATTTCTGGAATTTTTTCTTTTGCTGTTTGCAGAACGTGGTTGACTGAGAGTAACTAAAACTGCAGAAAGCCAAACCGAGGATGGGAGAGCGGAGTTACTGTCCTCCGACAACTTCCAGGTAAATTAGTAAGTAGATTACTGTGAATTAAAATACTAACACGGATCTGCCTGCAATGCCTGCGCCCACATGAGCTCCACTTCACATCCCGGCTGCTCCACTTCTGATCCAGCTCCCTGCTAATGCACCTGGGGAAGCAGCCAGAGGTGGTCCAAGTGCCTGGACTCCTGCCACCCACGTGGGAGACAGGGAGAGTTCCAGGCTCCTAGCTTCAGCCGAGCTGCGGCCATCTGGAGAGTGAAACAGAGGATGGAAGATCTCTCTCTCTTCCCTCCCCCTTTCTTTCTGTAACTCTTGTCAAATAAGTAAATAAACATTCTTTAAAAATAAAAGTGACAATTTTTGTTTGAAATTGTAGTATTATGATTTCACTACAGATTAACTCACTGAACCACATATCAGTATTTCCCCCTCATTTGACAAGAGTCAACGGCAGCGTCCCTCCCCACTCCCTGCTCCTGCCGACCGCGGGCAGTGGGAGCTGCACCAGGCAGGGTTTGGAGGCCGCAGGCAGGCAGGGAAGACCGGGCCTCTCTACTGCGTCTCCTGAAGGTGTGAGACGCTGTCGTTTGTTTCAGACTTCCTCCGCTCTTGCCTTCCAAGCGCTTGCAACACTGCCTGACGGAGCCTCCGACCCCGGGACTCCCTGACGGAGCCTCCGATGCCGGAGCCTCCGATGCCAGGACTCGGCTGACGTTCCGAATGCACCCTGTGATGCTGTCTTAAAACAGGGACCTGGTGTGTCAGAGACCCCGGTGCAACGCTGGCATGATCCCCAACATTCCAGATGAAACTGGTGTAGAAGATGCCGGGCTTTTTAACGTCACCTATGACCTGTGCATTAAGAGCTTCAGAATGAGCGGTTTAAAATGCCTGACGTCTTCTATGATGCCCCTCAAGGGACTATTTTCCTTAGGTTTTATAGGAGAAACATTCACCTATTTCCTCTTTCATATTTTTCCCCTTCGAGTTCTGCTGAGTCTTGCCCATGCCTTTTTAAGGACTTTTCCTTGACTGAAAAAGCAGCGACAGTGACAACCAGAATTGGTTCGCTTATTAAAATTCAGTAGCTTGCTATCCCTATCCCTATGGTTTAAATGCTGGATATTTTTTTCTTTCCAACTTCACGAGTGTCTTGGGAGTGACTGTAACAATGGTGTCCTTAACACGGAGGAGATTCCCTGTAGATTAATGGGGCAGATGGCAGGTGCAGCAGGGGGAGGGGGCCCTGGGGGCCTGATCCCGGCTGTCACAGGGCCTGTTTCCCCGTGGACACTTTTCTTGGTGGGAGCCAGAGCAGCTTTGGTGTCGGCAGTGAGTGCTGAGAAGCCGAGCAGGTTTGGGGAAGGCTTCGAAACCCCATTGCTTACTTGCAGAGCATCCGATTGTTCTCCTGGAAAATCAAGGATAATTTTCATCTTATTTATTTGAGAGAGAGACAGAGAGAGAGTTTGAGCTCTATCTTTCATCCACTGGTTCTCTCCCTAAATGCTCACAACAACCAGGGCTGGGCCAGGCTGAAGCCAGGAGCCCACAATTCATTCTGAGGTTGCCAGCCCTGTGGCAGGGATCAACCACATGAGCCGTCATCTGCTGCCAGAAGTTCAGACTCAGGCAGAGCGGGTTAACGCCCTGGCCTGAAGCGCCGGCATCCATATGGGCGCTGGCTCTAGCTAGTACTGGCTGCTTTACTTCCAATCCAGCTCTCTGCTATGGCCTGGGAGAGCAGTGGAAGATGGCCCTACTCCTTGAACCCCTGCACCCACGTGGGAGACCCGGAGGAGGCTCCTGGCTCCTGGCTTTGGATCAGCGCAGCTCTGGCCGTTGAGGCCAATTGGGGAGTGAACCATCGGATGGAAGACCTCTCTCTCTGCCTCTCCTCTCTTTGTGTAACTCTGACTTTCAAATAAATAAATAAATCTTAAAAAAAAAAAAAAAAAGTTCAGACTCAGGCACTCCAATATTCCAGGAGGGCGTCCACAGTGAGGCTTTAACTGCTGCACCAAATTCTTGCCCTAATAACTGACTTTTAAAAATGACTGGACCGGGGCCAGCACTATGGCATAGCTGATAAAGCCACCGCCTGCAGTGCCGGCATCCCATATGGCCACTGGTTATGAGTCCCAGCTGCTCCACTTTCCAATCCAGCTCTCTGCCATGGCTGGGAAAGCAGTAGAAGATGAGCCAGGTGCTTGGGCTCCTGTGTCCACGTGGGAGACCCAGAAGAAGCTCCTGGCTCCTGGTTTCAGATCGGCTCAGCTTCAGCCATTGTGGCCATTTGGAAAGTGAACCAGTGGATGGAAGACTCTCTCTCTCTCTCTCTCTCCTCTCTGCCTCTCTACCTCTGCCTTTCAGATAAATAAATAAATCTTTAGGAAAAATATAATTTGCCTTAACGAAATGATTGAACCTCTCAAAAGTGGCCGCAAACAAGACTGGCCTGTACCCAAGCTAGCGTGTTCATAAACAACCAGTTCTAATGTAATTGGAGAAAAGAAAGCCGGTTCATGGTAGCCATTGAATATCACAAACACATACAGAGAATGCTAGCAAGAAATCTGAAATTCAGCTATGGGAAACCGGGACCTTCAGCAAGAACACAAAGAAGTGAAGACCTGAACAGACCAAAGTAGACGGTGTTCTTGGGTGGCAGACGGAAACCTCTGTAGATGCTAAAGACCGGACACAACCATCATCAAGCCTCCATAAGGACCTACTTCTGGTGTTCCATGAGAATGGGTTCCCAGCCGGCGCAGCCAAGGATGCGGTAAAGTGACAGTAATTAAAATCTTGTGGTGTTGTTACAGAAATAGTAGAAGTGCCAACAAAATGGAAACTACGATATGCGTGGGAATAATACACAGTTAAAGAGGTCATCCAGATCTGTGAGGGTCAGGAGGCACCACGGGCGGGCGCGAGCGAGGAACCGAAGGTGTTCCTGACACCATGATCCTGAACACTGGCGGGAGGAGAATCCAGAAACAGCACTGGAAGCTTTGGGGCATTCTCAGGCTGCCCAAGGAAGCCCAAAAAGTGAGAAACCCAAAGGGACGGCAGTATTTGTTGACTTTGGGCACTGTATTATAATGTTATAGATTATATTCACACACACACACACACACACACACACACACACGAGTCCGTGAGGGCACGCGTGTCGGGGGGCCGCGGGTGTTCCCTCACAAGCGCAGGGACACGGCCGCTCGCAGCCGCCCCAGCCCAGCTTCCTGCCTGCACCTGCCAGAGCCCCCCACCCCGACCCCCGCACGCTCCCGACAGAAGCAGGGAGTGGCAGGTGGCGGCCGCCAGGTCTAGGGGAACCCGCGAGGATCCAGCGCGACGGCGGCCCGCAGGTCCCTGTTCCCGAAAGCCGAGGGCGCCTTCCACCCTCGCCAATTCTCTCCAGCTCAGGGTGCCGGGGGCGGGCGCTGGCGGCGGCCCCGGGGCGGGGCGGGGCGCCCCGAGGGAGCGGGACGCAGGGAGGCGGCGGCGGACGAGCCCGGGCGTGGCGCGGGAGCCGGAGCATGGAGGCCGAGGCCGTCCGCGGAGCCGCAGGTGAGGGGAGCGCGCGTCCCGGCCTTCCCGTGTCTCCGGTGCTGAGGCTCTGGGCCCCAGCGCCTCACGACGAGCCCGTCCAGGACGCCCCAGTCGCCGCCCGGGGGCTGGTGGGGCGCGGCCGGGGTCCCCCGGAGAGTTTGTCTCGGCAGGAGGGAGAGGAGAGGGAAACAATCGCGGGAGGCGAAGGAGGAACCGCTGGCCATCCCGGGAAGCCCGCGGGGCCCGGGCAGAGCAGGGCCGGGCAGGGCAGGGCAGGGCAGGGCAGTGCCGGCCCCAGGGCCACAGGGTTCCTGGAGGGAGGAGCCCGCCCTGCGGAACCCCGCCGCCTTCCTGGGCGCCGATGGCAGCATGGAGGGACTCCCGTCTGAGCTGCTCTCCCCGTCGGTTCTCTTGCGACGTCCAGCGGCGTGGCCGGTGGCCTCCGCGGGACGCGTGGTCGGTCTGCGGACGGACAGAGACAAGGCTTTGTCTTGGTCTGCGGGGCAGGGACCCTGGCCCTCCGCGCGCGCTCCCTTGAGTGCTGGACAAGGACGTGGCCTCTGAACCCTTTGCCCCGCCGCCCGCCCAGGGCGTCGCTGTCCAGCAGGCTCCTTCCTCCCCACGCCTGGCGGGGATGTCCTGAGCCAGAGCTCCGTCCCACCGACGCCGGACAGCCCGGGCCTCTCACACTGGCAGTCCAACTCGGGGAGAAGGGCGGTCCACAGGCGCCTGTGGCTGTCACTCGGCGGGGAGTGCAGTGGGGATAAAGAGGTAGCTTGGCTCTGTGGCCGCCTCGCTGACCCCGAGTGTCCCCCTTCGGAAACACCTGACCTGCCTTTATCTGGTGAGGAACCCTGCATGCGTGCAGCTGGCCCGGGGCAGCCGCTTGTTTCCAGCCCTTGCTTGGTTCCCACAGGAGACTGGAGCCCTTGTGGCGCTTGTCTGTCCTCAAAAAATGTTACCTATGTATTTGCTGGGGGCTGGGAGAGATTGGGAGAGAGCCAGTGCACACTCTCACCCACTGGCTCACAGCGGCCAGGCTAGTCCTCCAGCGGCCAGGCTGAGGCTGAGACCTGGTACTCAGCTCAGGTCTCTCAGGTGGGTGGCAGGAACCCAATGCCTGGAGCTGTCACTGTAACCTCCCGGGGTCTGCATTAGCAGGAGGCTGGAGCTGGGAATCAGCCCCTCTCCAGCATCTTTCCTGCTGTCTTGACTGTCAGATGCCGTCCCTGACGCTTGTCTGTTTTAGGATCCTCATTTCAGACAGTTGCTCAGATTCTGAAAAGCTGGGTGTTCTGACAGTTTGCACCGGTGAGAAGGCAGAGGCGGCTGGTGGAGGAGAGAGCTTGCAAGGAGGAAGGGCAAGGGCTGTGCACAAGCTCGGCTTGGGGCTGACTCTCCAGGGGGAGAGCTGGGTGCCGTGGAGACAGGGTGAATCCCTGTGTTTCAGAAACTGCCTCCCATGGGAGGCCCGGAGTCAGAGACTCCAGTTGCTAAGTGAACAAGTAACAGCGTGGGAGGAATTCAAGTGGATAATTCCAGGGGGGCAGTGCCTGCCCTGGGCTCTGCTGGGGACCCTCTGACTGTGTGTTGGGAGCCTGGGAAGCGCTTCCCTGGGGATGTGGGAGGCAGGCTCAGCCTGGAGGTGTTCTGGGGAGGTGGGGTTTGGGGACATAATGCCCAAGGAGGGGAGGCCAGGAGGAAAAGGGGCTGCGGGCAGGGCCTGGTGCAGATCTGGAGCAGGGGCAGGAGAGTTGGCCAGGGGAGGAGGCATCCCGGGCCTGAGGGGCCTCCTGTGGCCCTGGGGGCAGGTGTCCCCACCTGTGGGGCAGTTCCTCGCTCTGTAGTGGTATCCGCATGGTAGACGTTCGTGTTCTCCCCGTTCTAGATGTGAGGGCTGTTTTCCATTTGCACTGAGCTGGGTGGGAGGTGGCTGGTGGCCACACTCAAGTGTCCTGCCATGGCCTGACGGGATGGAGTGAACGCCCCGGGGCCAGGGTGCAGAGCAGACAGTGGGAGGGCAGCGGGCACAGGGTGTTGTCTCTCTGACCTTTGGATCCCTGGTCTGGTGGCCAGCTGACCCGCCCTCTGGCACCCAGCTGTCACCCAGCTCTGATCCTCTGATCTTCCCATTTGTATCTCAGACCTGTGACATTGCAAACACAGGACCGTGGAAAGCAGCTGGTGGGTTGTGGTGGAATAAGAAGGCCATGCCAAGATGGCCAAGGATAAAAACCCAGGAGCTGGGTCAGCTGGGTCCAGTCTGGATGGTTGGGGGACAGGAGTCCCCGTTGCCCCGCAGTGACTCAGCAGCAACTGAGTCGAGCGCCTTGAATGAGAGTAAGTGAAGATGCAGCAGCTAAGTGCAGAACACCATGCCTTCTAAAAGCCCGGTCCTCCATGCGGCCTTGCTTTGTCCAGGTCAGTGGTTAGCGAGCTCGGGGGTGTGGCACATGCAGCCAGGGTGGATGCGAAGGCCACTGTCTGCTGAAATCCAGGCGTGTCCCCTCCCACCCACTGGGTTCCCTGGCTCTCGCCTCTGTCTCATGCTCTGGCACCAGACCAGTGCATTTCTGTCCCCAGGCGTGGTCTCACGTCCCTCCCAGGAGGAACCTGCTCACCCTGTGCTGTCAAGCACAGACACCTGTCCCAGGTTCTCTGCTCCTTTAGAACAGGGGCAGCCTCGGGGCTCCAGGAACCCTGGGGAGGGCAGCTGGGACTGGGCGGTTGCTGAGGGCAGAGGAGAGCTCCTGGGGGATGTGCGGGTGGGTGTGGGGACTCCACGGCCTGGAACCTCCCAGAGCGCTGGCTTTCCTTGACTTGCTGACGTGTTTGTCTCCGAGACCCAGTCTCTAGTCACCACTTGCAATTCTGTTAACAGAGAAAGGCGTGCTCCTTTCTTCTGTGCATTTTGCTGAAACAAGCCCTCGGCAGAGTCACTGAGTCTTTCCTGAGGTCCGAGTGCTTGGCAGGTGGATTCTGTGGAGCGTCGTTGCGTGGAGCTCCCAGTGCTGCCCGTGGCCGGAGCCCTGTGAGCTGGCCTTGGCCGCCTGTTTGGCGGTGTGGATGTGTGTAGAGCTGGCTACTGTTTAAACAGTGAATCACAGTTGGCTGTTCATTTTGACCTAGGTGTTTTCCAACAAGTGATTAGTGAAGTGTGTGCTCCATGTCCACATTTGGGCTTGGGCTACTAAAATATCTTGAAAAACAATTTTTAAAGCTATGCAGAAGGAGAAGTATTGCTTTATTTGTATTTTTTCAAAATCCATGAACATAAAATTAAAATGTTATTAAATGACTTAAAATACTTGGGGGTAAAAACAAATAAACAATTTTTATTTTGCAAAAGAAATGTCTAGTTACTTTTTATGAGGATGTTTTAAATCATAGCGATTAAACACAATCATGATGTATCCTCCTTCTTGCCTTCTTTTACATTAATCCAGATTCCTCTCCACGTCAACCCAGTTCCATTTTTCTCTGTCTTCTTTTGGAATTTAATATCTATATTCTGTTCCTTTACAGGCTTAGAAATTTTTATATGCATATCTAACTCCAGTTTGTTCTGAAATTAGTCAGTGTTCAGACTTCCTGGGGAATAAGAAAAGGCCTAGGATTCGTGCACACGCCACTTCCTTCCCGGCCTCCGTGCTGCCCTTATGCGGCACCTTAGTTCCGTTAGGAATGTTTAGCTCCTCAAAACACATTTTTTGGCTTTGTATGGGAAGCAATAGCTATATTTTAATATATTTACTTTAGAGGCAGAAAGAGAGAGAGAATGCTCCTTTGGTGATCCATTCCCCAAATGCCTGCAACACTCAGGGCTGGGCCAGGCAGAAGCCAGGAACCAGAAGTCAGTCTGAGTCTCCCAGGTGGGTGGCAGGGACCCAACTACTTGGGCCATCGCCTGCTGCCTCCCAGGCTCTGCATTAGCAGGAAGTGGCAACAGGGAGCAAAGCTGGGACCTGAGTTCAGGCCCCGATACGGGATGCAGGTGCCCCAGATGCTACCCCGAACGCTCACCACGGCAGTGCCTAGACTGTAGCCTCAAGCCTCGTGTTTTCTTGGTTACTGTTCCTTCTTGGCTGTTGCTGTTTCTTCCTGGGGTCGTTTTCCATCCCCTTGTGTGCATCTGTTAGAAATAACTTCCGGGAGTCGGGTCTGCTGGTATAAACTGGTATAAACTGGTATAAAGTGGTGTATCTGCTGGTATCAACTGCTCCAGGGTTTGTTTTCCTACATAGTTCTGTATTTCAGCCACATTCTTGGAAGTTACTTTTGTTAGATGGAGAATGAAAGTTATTTTTCATTTTCTTTCATTTATTTATTTACTTATAAGTCGAAAGTTACACACAGAGAGAAGGAGAGGCAGAGAGAGAGGTCTTCCATCTACTGGTTCACTCCCCAGTTGGCTGCAATGGTCAGAGCTGTGCCAATCTGAAGCCAGGAGCCAGGACCCTCTTCCCAGTCTAACATGGATGCAGGAGCCCAAGGACTTGGACCATCTTCTACTGCTTTCCCAGGCCATAGCAGAGAGCTGGATTGGAAGTGGAGCAACTGGGACTTGAACTGGTGCCCATATGGGATGCCGGCACTGCAGGTGGCAGCTTTACCCACTAAGCCACAGCGCCAGCCCACCTACTGTTAGCTTTCAATCTGTCACAATTTGAAAGCTGCCACTTGAATTTCACTGGCTTATATGGAGGGGACTAATTAAAGCAGAAGGTCAACTTGGCCTCTCCTCCTGTATCTGCAGCCAGCAGCCAGTTCTGCCACATTCATTGCCAAAACCGGGCTCAAGTCTGCATCTGTCTCTCTCACCATTGTCACTGCTGTCACCAGCCCAGGCTATCATCCTCGGTTGCTTCAACTCTGAACTGCCTCTGATTGGGTTTCTTACAGTAGGGTGCTCTGCAGGAAGGGTTAAGCACGCACGCTAGCATTGCTACGTGTCCCCTTCTGCATGAATGCCGATCTTTCTACTTCCTGCAAGTTTTTCAAACAGGACTTGTGCAGATGTGTCTCGGAAGAACGAGCATGTGGAAAGAGCTCAACATCGGGGCCAGCGCTGTGTTCTAGTCCCGGCTGCTCCACTTCCGATCCAGCTCCCTGCTGTGGCCTGGGAAAGCAGTAGAAGATGGCCCAAGTCCTTGGGCCCCTGCACCCACGTGGGAGCTCCTGGCTCCTGGCTTTGGATAGGCACAGCTCCAGCCATTATGGCCAATTGGGTAGTGAACCAGTGGATGGAAGACCTCTCTCTGTCTGCCTCTCCTTCTCTCTCTGTGTAACTTTGACTTCCAAATAAATAAATACATCTTTTAAAAAAAGGGAGGATATGTAGCAATGCTACCGTACATGCTCCTACATGTTCCTACAGATAAACACACGCATTCTATGCAAATAATGGAATATTACTCAGCCTTCAAAAAGAAGGAAATTCTGATAAGTGCCACAACATGGATGAACCTTGAGCCCATTATCTAAGTGAAATCAGCCAGTCAAATACTGGTGAAGGCTGTGTGATTCCGTTTCTGCGAAGTATCTTGTTTCCAGAACTGTCAAGTTGATGGAGACAGACTGTGGTCTGGTGGTGGCCAGGAGCTGGGAGGGCTCATGTCCGGAAACAGTAGCACAGAATTTTAGTAGAGGGAGATGCAGACGTTCTGGAGATGATGGTGGTAATGGTTGCCCAGCAACGTGACTGTGGTTCATTGTCACAAAAGTGTGTTCTTATTTGTGGTTGAAAGGGTGACGCGGGGTGAGCATCGGTGCCACAGTGAAGGAGCTGCTTGGATGCCTGCATCCTGCAGAGAATGCCTGGTTAGCGCCCCAGCTCTTCTGCTTCTGATCCAGCTTCTTGCTGATGTGCAGCATGGGAGGCAGAAGATGATAGCTCAAGTGCTTGGTCCCCGCCCCCTCCCTGCCATGGAAAACCTGGGAGTTCCAGGCTCTTGCCTTTGGCCTGGCCCAACCCTGGCTGTAGCGGCCATTTTGGGGGGTAAAGCAGTAGATGGAAGATCCCTCTCTGTCTCTCTCATCTGCCTTTTAAACTAAAATGAAAATAAATAAGAAATTTCTAAAGAGTAACTGTCATGTGTGTCTTGACGGTCAAGTCAATCTTTTTATTGAAATTCTGGAGATGTACCATACTTGCCATCTGAGAAAAACCCTGTGATGTGGCGAGTTAAGCCGCCACCTGCAACGTCAGCATCCCATGTGGGCATCAGCTGGAGTCCTGGCTGCTCCACGTCCCGTCCATCTCCCTGCCAATGTCCTGGGAAAGCAGCGGATGATGGGCCCAGGTTGCTGTCATTTGGGGAGTGCAGAGGGTGGAAGATTCTCTCTCTGTTTCTTGCCCTCTCTCTGTAACTCCACCTTTCGAGTAAACAAATAAATCTTTAAAAAAAGAAAAAGACAAAATACTTCTTGAAGACAGGGACCAGATAGTCAGTTTTTTAGAAATATTTCACTTATTTTGTTGAAATATGCCTAACATAAAATTTACCAATGTCACCATGTAAGTGTGCAGTTCAGTGGCATGGAGCGCATTCACAGTGTTGCACAACTATGGTCACTGTTCATCTCCGGACTTTGGCGCCTTCCTGAACAGAAACTCTGTGCCCATAAACAAGAACGCACCACTTTTCCTTCCCTGGCCCCTGCTTACATCCATTCTCCTTTATCCTTAGGAACCTGCCTATTGTAGCTGCCTCATGTGACCGGAATCATACAGTATTTGTCTTTATGGCTGCCTTATTTCACTTAGCAACACCTGCATGCCGTGGCAGGTGACAGAATTCTTCCTTTCCAAGGCTCCACAATAACTCATCCTGTGGATGAGCTGCATTTGCACGTTCGTTCATCTGTCGTTGACACTTGGGTTGCTTCGGGCTGTCGTGAGCAGTGCTGCTGTGAACGGGGCTTACCAGTTTGGTGGCGTCGCTAACAGTTCTGTTCCCGTCACTCACTGCCGTGTGCACAGCATGTGATTGGTGAGGAGTTAGTTGATGAAGGCTTTGCTCTGGTTTTGAGTCTCAGCCGATTACTATTTAACTTCCCAGTTTTGAGCTCAATCCCACATCCGAGAAATGGGGTTAGTACTCCCTGCTCGGTTGATTTCATAGGGTTGATGTTAGTTTCAGACATGGCTGGGACATGTGAAAGCCTTTTGTAAACCAGGAAACGCTATGCAAATGTAAGGTCTAATGGAGCACCTTTTTAATGCAAGAACATATCCTTATTTTTCAATGTGTACTTTAGAAACAGTGTTGATCTGCAGCAGGCAGAATGCTACTTTCTGTCTTCCTTCTTCACTTGAGACTGAGTTGCTACCAACCTTGTGCACGTGTTAGTATTGTGCAGGTCCTCCCCATTTACTTTTCAGTTTTACTCAGATGAGTCTGGTGCCCAGAAACATGTAGTCACATCGATAAATTTCCAATGACCTAGAAGCAATTGCATTTTCCCCAAGTAAATCACCATCTAGGTCTAGGATAAACTCATCCAATTCTGTTCATTCTTTGAGTGCAACACTTCTGGAATGAATCTAAGTATGAGTGTACTTCAGACTGTTCATGGAAACTGGAATGAAATGATAGATTATTTTGGTGCAAAAGAAATTGAAATCCATGCATATGCAGGGTCTTCAAAAAGTTCATGAAAAATGCACGGTATATAAAACTGTGCATGGATTTAAAAATGTCTAGTACCAAAATAAACTTATCTTTCTTTTTTCTTTATAGGTTTATTAATTTTATTTGAAAGGCAGAGTTACAGAGAGGCAGGGGCAGAGAGAGGGAGAGAGGTCTTCCATCTGTTGGTTCACTCTCCATATGGTCGCAACAATGGGAACTGTGCCAATCCAAAGCCAGGAGCCAGGGATTTCCTCCAGGTCTCCCACATGGGTGCAGGGGCCCAAGGACTTAGGCCATCTTCCACTGCTTTCCCAGGCCATAGCAGAGAGCTGGATCAGAAGTGGAGTTGCCCGAACTCAAACCAGCCAGCGCCCATATGAGATGCCAGCACTACATAGCACTGGCCCCTAAACTTATCTTTAAATTCCATTTCCCCAAACTTTTGAAAAACGATTTTATTTCTTTATTTAAAAGAGTTATATATATATATATATATAGGTATACATACATACATATATATACATGTATATATACATATACACACATATACATACATACATATATATGTATAATATATATACATATATATATACACAGAGACAGAGAGAGAGAGAGAGAGATCTTCTGTCTACTGGTTCACTCCCCAAGTGACCACAACAGCCAAGGCTGAGTCAGGCCAAAGCCAGGAGCCAAGAGCTTCATCAGGGTCTCCCACATAGGTGGCAGGGACCCATATACTTGGGCCATCTTCCGCTGCTTTTCCAGGCCATTAGCAAGGAGTTGTATAGGAAGTGGAGCTGCTGGGACTTGAACCAGTGCCCATATGGGATGCTGCCATTGTACACAGAGGCTTAACCTGCTACACCACAATGCCAGCCTCCCACCACCTTTCTGAAGTCCCCTTGTACTTAGTGTATGCCAACTTGATCCAGGAGCAGGCCGTGTAGATGAGGACCTGAGTGCTTTAGATTCTCCTTGCTCTGCAGAGCCTGGCATGCAGGAAAGAAACCTGTGGTTGTTTTCCTCTTTGGCTTTCTTGTTTGAAATAGAGGCACATGTAGGGACGGATTTTTGGATGAGTATTTATACAGTCCTTTAACCACTGCAGTTTTGGGCCAGCTCAGAAATGTCACTCTGGCACTAACGAGTGACAGCACCACGGTGAGGAGCGCTGGGTTTTCTCCCTCTCCCAGTGTGTGCAGCGTTCTGTGCGGCTCAGGGCCCCACTTCCCACCAACGATCGCTCCACCATAGCATTTCCCACCAGCTGTAGGCCGTGGCACATGTGCTCTGACTGACCCTGGGGCTTGGTGCTTTTACAAGTTCTCGGTCAGTTAAATTCCGAATCCGAAGAGCCAGGCTTTCTGTGTTGCGCTGTGCATGCACCAGGGCCCTCCTCCTTCCCTGAAGAGGTCAGGCTAACCGGTACTGTGGTGATGACCACATGGCCTGGGCTGGCTTGAGGTTAGGGGTGAACACAGCCTGAGCTTCCTGCAGCTGGGTCAGGGCAAGGCCCTCTTGCTGGTCACCATTCGGAAGGGAGCGGATATCTGAGACGTTGTTTCCCCTGTCTGCTTCCAGTAGGACCCAGATCGGTCCCCAAAGGTTCGCTTCTTTGAATACAGAAGGAACAGGGTGTGTGAGTCCCCCCCCCACGTCCTTTGAAAAGATTCATCAGGAAGTCGTTTTCCTCTTGTATCATTTGCCTAAAAGAGGGGAGGCACCACGTCTCCCCTGACCTAAAGCAATCAGGATTACACAGACCTCTGTGTGGGTGGCGTGTCCCGTCATCTGCGTGTTTTACCATCTTACATTTAGGACAAGTGGCTTATTCCCAGCCAAGGCAGTGACAAGCTGCAAGTTGGCCAGCACCGCGTGTGCGACAGCGGAGCCTCGGCTGCCTGTCAGTTACCAGGGCGTGCAAACTGTGCTCACCGCGCCACCTGCAGCCCTCCAGCCAGCGCCGCCTCCTTCCCTGACAGTGTTGCTCATCTGTTCTCAAAATTCTAACATGTTCTACATGTAGCCTTCCAACTTTTTAGAAAAAAAAAAAGGCTTTTCTAAGAATACTTTGGCAATCAGATGCTCTTCAAAACACAACAAAAATACCCCAGCGTTGATTTGCCTCACCTTCTGTTCTCTTTGATGCAGAAGGCTGCTCGGCCGGCAGTCTCTCCTGGCGTTGGTTCTCAGCTCAGTCCCTGAGCTGCAGGTACCTGTCTCTGTGACAGTGATGGGGCCTTCTGCCATGACGTCGCGAGCACCCTTCCCCATGGTGTGCTTTGTCCATCTTTCTGGACGAGCGGTACTTGTGCGATATCTGAAAGCTCTCGGGGCCGATGGGCGTGCAGAGCTCCCAGCAGTGAGTGCCACTCGTTCCCAACCTCGTTGGTGTCAGATGCCCAGGTTCATGAACACATCACAGGCGTGTGTTGTGGAGCTAGTGATCCATGGGGTGCACTGGGGAAGCTCCAGCACGGCGGTGGGAGAGGTGAGTGACAGCAACGTGTGCACACACCTTGGATGCTTTGATATGAAATAAATGCTGGTGCCAGCATTGTGCGGTGGGTAAGGCCACTGTGTGCAACAGCAGCATCCCATATGGGCACCTGTTCCAACCCTGGTTGCTCCACTTCTGATGCAGCTCCCTGCTAATGTGCCTGGGAAAGCAGAAGATGGTACAAGTGCTCGGACCCCTGCACCCACGTGGGAAACCTGGATGGAGTTGCTGGCTCCTGGCTTCAGCCTGGCCTATACCTCCTCGCCATTGCAGCCATTTGGGGAGTGAACCAGCGGATGGAAGATGCCCCCCCCCCTTTGTGACTATGTTTCAAGTAAATAAATACGTTTTTAAAAAAAAGAGGCACTGCCGCACTGCAACAGCCCTCTTCCTATTTTTTAAATCGACGTCAGCCTACTTTCAGTTACAAGCAGCAGTCGGTTTTAAGGCCTCCTGTAGCAAGCGCTTCAGATGCTCAGGGTGGAAAGCCTGCATTTGTGAATGCTGGATTTGCTTAACGCGTACGCTTAACGACCCACAGCTCTGGGCACTGGGCTGCGCGTTGAAACACAGCTGCTGGTGTCAGGGGTGTGACGCGTCCCTGCTTCTGAGTCCTGAACAGCCGAGCTGGCATTTGGAGCTGCCCCCTTCTGGGCACCGTCCATGGCAGTGGGGGTGCAGGGTGTCCACTTCAGACCCCACGGGGACCCCATGCTCCAGCCCCTGTCTTCTCTGGTGCCCTCATCTCTCTAGTTGGATCCTGCTCTCTGCTAAGCCCAGAATGAGCCAATTAACCCTCCCGGGCAGATTCCTGCTTGAAGAAGGATTCCTTCTGTAACAAATCCCTCTCAGAGAAAATTCATTTGTGAAGGAAAAACCTGACACCAAGGACAAGCAAAAGTCTAAAAAGACTCTTATAAGCCGTGTCTACTCTTACCCATATTTTGAAAAACAAGAGTTGAATGCTACTTTATAATTCTGAATCCTTGAACTTTTTTGGATGTTACGCTTAGCAAGAATTGTTCTCGCTGCTGTTGAAGAATGGCAGCCCAGGTGAGTAAAACATGAGCACACACAGTTACAGCTCACTCCCAGTGACATACTCCCCTGTCATGGTTGCTGTGTGGTGACATCCAGAAAGCCCCAAGTCCCTAAGAGTGGCACTCGTAAACTTTAAAGTGCCTGCCTTCATGTTTCTCAAAATAATAGCTCCATGCAAGAGAAACTGCACTTAGCTACCATGAAAGAGTTTTCCCTATCTTTGTGTGGAGAGACAGCATTTAGGGGACATTATTCTGCAGGTGATGCTCAGTCAGTGACTTCATTATTTGGCCCCACTGTTTACATAGGGAGGACCACCAGTGCTGGGGAAGCAGTGGCTGACCCGGCAGTGGGTGACAGGCAGCAGCGCTGGGGCGTGTGGCAGGCCTGGGGTGCAGCCCTGGGAACTCGAGACTGGGTGTAAGATCCTGAGTGATTCAAGGGTTTTCCCAAGGAGAGTGCTGAAAGGTGCACCCCATGTTTGTTGTCAAGGTGACTCCCTCCACGTCTGCTTAAAGCAGCTCTCGTCCTTGGGGCTGGTGGGGGGCTGCCCACGTCTTTACAGTCTGCAGTGACGTATTCCAGCTGCCTGCTGTTTCCTTGAAAGGGTTGCGCACTGTATTGGAAACATTACATTCTTTTGGTTTTGGAAAAATACTTCCTGTTCGGTTCAAGCCATGAAAGCCTGTTAGCGTTTCACACCTGGAAGCCGGTGCAGGAGGGAGCCTGCTGGTCCCTCACTCAGATCCAAGGAGGCACCTGCCCGGGCCCAGGGTGAGCGCCTAACATTCCCAGACCTGTTGACTGCCCTGGGCGCCTGCCCGGTGCCAGCAGGGGGTCCTCCTGGGGTGGGCCCATGAGTACATGCGTGTGTGTGTGTTCTTTCTTCCTGGGTTCATGGAGGGCCCTTTCCCACTGCTGGGCCTCCCATGCCCCCTCCGCGCCCCGCCTCCTACCGTCATTGCCTGTACTTCCTGGAAATCGAGCCAGGCATCCTCTGCGTAAGAGGGACGCTGTCCACCGAGGGACAGGCTGGGCGTGGCAGGTGGGGTTATTTGTGAGCAGCGGGGCCTTCCAGCTTTGCGGGGGCCCCGGTGGTTGCTTAATGTGCCCCAGGGCCCTGCTCCCCGGAAGGAAATGGTTTTACGGCGGGAAGGGGTGGGCCACGCTCACTGCATTTCTCCGGACCACACATGCAGGAATGTGCAGGCAACCCTGGCAGCCTGCAGTGAGTGGCAGGAGCCCGCTGGGCCCCTGGGCAGCCCCCTCACTGCAGACCCACAAGACAGCAGTGACCTCTCCTGGCCCTAGCAGGAGGGGCCCTGTGCGGGGGCCAGCGTCGGCTTTCTCGCCGCTCTCCTGCCAGCCTTGCCACCCCTCTGCAGCCCTGCAGCTTTTCTTAATTTGCTCGGCCACTCACCCAGTCTCTTGCCACCCAACCCGAGCAGCTGGATGAAGGGGACAACACTTTCAGAGCAGGGCTCACTCGAGCCACAACGTGGCAAAGGCCCACGGAGGGGCCTTGGGAGGGGGGCAGGGACACTGAGCAGGGGTCGGGGGTGATTGCTATGAAAGACTGTGGCTGGGTGGTCCAGGGGGCTGGAGCTGCAGGGCACATGAGGTGGTGACCATCCTAGGCTGAGTTGGGATTTGAACTCAGGACCCAGTGGCCCCTGAGGTCTTGTCCTTGCCTTGGGGGGGTCAAGGAAGGCTCCTATGGGGGCTGGCTGCCGTGAGGTGGCTCTGAGGATGGAGGAGGAGGGATGGAGCCCACAGCAGGGAAAATGGGAGCCCGCTGGGAGCTGACGAGGTGGGATGCAGCGTTGAAATGCCCTGGGGGGCGTGGCAGAGCCCCAGCTGGGGCTGGACCAGGTGGAAGCCAGGATTCAGGAACTCCATCCAAGTCTCCCACATGGGTGGCAGGGGCCTACGCACTTGGGTCATTGTCTGTTGCCTTTGCAGGGAGCTGAATCGAAAGCCAAGCAGCCTGGACTCATCTTGGTGACCTGATATGGATGCCAGCGTTGCAAGTGGTGGCTTAACCCACAGTTCCACGGTGCCAGCCATGCAGAAATAGACTTTTGTGTGAATTCTACACTCCCATGGTTTTGAAACTCTGAACAGTGAAGGGTGTGTTTGCTCAGCTGTGCCACACTCTGTGTGCCTAGGGCAGTTTCATCACGGACAGGGAAGGGCCTGTGAGTGTGGCCCTGGCCCTGGCCCTGGGCCCCTTGGGGCTCTAGGCATGCCCTGGGCTATGTGCGCTTCTCCCCTGTGGACTCATCCCGGAGACGTCAGCTGACTGAAGCCGTCGAGTGCTGCTCATAGCAGCGGAAAGGCAGCCCTGGGAAGGGAGGAAGCTGGTGCCCCGAGGGTTGAAGTGGGGGTTATGTCCAGCTCTCTCCAAGCAAAGCAAAGCAGAGGCAGGGTCCAGAGAAGGGGGCAGGGTCCCCTCCCCGTCAGGAACACAGAGAAGGGGGCAGGGTCCCCTCCCTGCTCAGGAACACAGAGAAGGGGGCAGGGTCCCCTCCCCGTCAGGAACACAGAGAAGGGGGCAGGGTCCCCTCCCCGTCAGGAACACAGAGAAGGGGGCAGGGTCCCCTCCCCGTCAGGAACACAGAGAAGAGGCAGGGTCCCCTCCCCGTCAGGAACACAGAGAAGGGGGCAGGGTCCCCTCCCCGTCAGGAACACAGAGAAGGGGGCAGGGTCCCCTCCCCATCAGGAACACAGAGAAGGGGGCAGGGTCCCCTCCCCGTCAGGAACACGCCACCAGGGGCCGGCCGCAGCCTCCCGTCGGGATGTGAGTGCTGCTTCCGGGCTGGACTGGATGCTGTCCATGTGCGAGGGCTCACGGATATAATTTTCCTTCCAAAGCATGGTGATAAGAGACGCTGAGGAATCGTGTACTAACACATCGAATGGTCTGCGTGAAGTTGTGCAGCCCACTCCAGCAGGTGCACTTGCGGTCACTTGGGGAAGAGCAGCCCACGGGAGGGAAACACACCCCCGGCTGGGCTTTGACAGAGCTATCAGGGTTCTGGCCAGCTGGCCTCGGCTCTCCAGCGCCTGTACCCTGTGTCCACTCTGAGGAAGGGCCTGGGACTTCCTTCGCAAGGCTGTGGGCCTGCAAGGAAGACTCCAGGAAGGCAGGGAGTGCACGTTGAATCTCTGGCTCAGGCACCAGTGCTGCCACAGGCAATGAATTCTGTGGTCTTTGCTGCCTCCTCCTGCACTCCTTTGCCTTTTTCAAAAATACGTTTTTTTTTCAAGATTTATTTATTTATTTGAAAGTCAGAGTTACACAGAGAGAGGAGAGGCAGAGAGAGGAGAGAGGTCTTCACTCCCCAATTGGCCACAATGGCCCGAACTGTGCCGATCCAAAGCCAGGAGCTTCTTCTGCGTCTCCCACGTGGATGCAGGGACCCAAGGACTTGGACCACCTTCTACTGCTTTCCCAGGCCATAGCAGAGAGCTAGATCAGAAGTGGAGAAGCCAGGTCTTGAACCGGCGTCCATATGGGATGCCAGCGCTTCAGGCCAGGGCATTAACTCATTGCACCACAGTACCAACCCCTTGTAGGGGGGTGTTTCAAAGCTGGTGTTAAATATGTATCTTCTAATCTTCAAGAAATGAGTGACTTCCCCTTTAATTAAAGACTAAAATTAGTGGTGTGTCTCATCTTGTTTTCCCCTGCAGGCATCTACCCGGTGGATGTTTTGGAAGACGACCCCGACGGGCATCGGGAAGCAACCCTGACTTACTACGCCTCACTCAGGGAAGGCGCTCGGACCCCTCCCGCCGCGCTGCGCTTTCCCACAGGGGAGCAGGTTGGTTGCTGGACAGCTCCGTGAAGTCTAATTTAGCGAGTCCCGGAAGAGCCCTGCAGGTTGAAAGACAAATCTGGCTGAATCCAGGATTGCTTCCCCCTCGAGAAGCAGAGGGATCCTGGGGTCCTGAGTGTGAGTCCCAGGTCTGCCACGTGCTCGCTCTGTGACTGAGCGAATGTGTTAACCTCTCTGATCCAGCGCTCTCACGTGCGACCCTGAGATGGTAGCAGCGGTTACTCTTAGCGTTGTGAGGATTAAGTGAGATCCCGGATGCCAGGCCTGGCTGGACCCCTTTTCCCCATTTGTACAGTGAGAGGATTGATGGTGGCTAAGGCTTGATTCAGTTCTAAAATGGTGTGATGTGGAATGCAGCTGTGTCCGTTACTATCATTGGCATTGATAAAATTCTGTCTTCGTGAACAGGGAACCGGAAGGGAGCAGAGAAATGAGAATCATTTGCTTGTTCGGATGGTGGGATTGGGGGTGACTTTTTTTTTGACAGGCAGAGTGGACAGTGAGAGAGAGAGACAGAGAGAAAGGTCTTCCTTTTGCCATTGGTTCACCCTCCAGTGGCAGCCGCGGCCAGCGCACCACGCTGATCCGATGGCAGGAGCCAGGTGCTTCTCCTGGTCTCCCATGGGGTGCAGGGCCCAAGCACTCGGGCCATCCTCCACTGCACTCCCTGGCCACAGCAGAGAGCTGGCCTGGAAGAGGGGCAACCGGGACAGAATCCGATGCCGCGACCGGGACTAGAACCTGGTGTGCCGGCACCGCAAGGCAGAGGATTAGCCTAGTGAGCCTCGGTGCTGGCTGGGGGTGACGTTTTTAAAACTATATTGCTGTTAAACCCCCTAGCCCCCGCCCCATGCTGTGGCAAGAAAAAGGCGCCCATGGGTTCTTAGCAGCGTCTGGGTCAGTCACCCATCGCCCAGACGTCAGGGTGACCTGTGAAAGAGAAGCACTTATGATTCTGAGACTTCACTCATCCGGGAATCATTGCTGCCTGGCGAGGGTGGTTGAGAAAGACAGAGCTTGTTCCAGTGTAAAGGAAAGCAGCATGCGGTGTGGCGTGCGTGGGCTGGTTCACAGGCCCCCAGCCCCAGCCCCCACAGTCCAGTTCCCTTGTGTGACAGCTGGGGCCTCTGCAGGGTGGGAGTGAGGGGGGCTGAACCTGGCTGTCATTATGTCCCCTGATGGCTGCGAAGCCAGAGAAGAAACGGAGCTCTGGGTCCAGGGCAGGGCGGAGTCTCGGGGCTGCAGGTGGGAGTGAGGGGCAGGTGAAGCCCAGCCCAGAGGAGCGCCAGCTGCGGCTGCAGGGGTCAGCCTCCGCGGCGTCCACACACTGTAGAAGCCAGTGGGGAGTGCACCCAGTGAGTGGTCCTTTGAGCGAGCGCTGATGGTTGCCAACATTAGGTTGCATTAACGCGGTAGAAGTGCCCGCCTCCCCTTTCTGACGGCAGAAAGCTTCCTGGGTAGTGTCGCTCCCCCTCTTCGTGGAGGAACGACACTAAGCCCTGCCTAGGCTTCATATCCGAGTCACAGCACCATTATGTCGCTCCCCCTCTTCATGGAGGAACGACACAGGACCCTGCGCTGTTCTTTTGTCTGCTTGGCCCTCCCCGGGTTTGCTGCTGGTTCTTCCCGGGTTGGCTACCGACCCTTCCACCTCCGTGGAAGGGCGGTTCCCCCTGCCACTTTCCCCACTTCCGCGGGGGAGTGGCACACCGCCGGCCGGCTCTCTCGGGGGCTGCACAGGTGTTCCCTCAGATGTTCCTCTTAGATGTTCCTGGTGCATGCCGTCTCTCTCCTCCTTTATAGTCCTCCTCCGCCAATCCCAACTCAGCTGCCCACATGCCGAGTACGCTGCTCTCCTCCAATCAGGAGCAGGATCAGCTCCTGGAGGTCATCACTCAAGTTGGCAAGAGGCAGCTGCGTAGAAGCTGTTTTCTCCTCTCCCAGCGCCATATTGTGGGAGAGCAGATGCATAGAATAAGTCTTAATTCCAGTAACTCAGTCCAGTCCGGGTTGCTCCCCACAGGTAGAGCCCGTCCATGTCCTCCCTTGGAGCAGCTGGTGATGGGATGACAGCAGCTTCCGAGCACTGGGCAGGCGGGCACAGGTGCGTCTGGAGGGGCGTTGAGGGTGTTGAAGCCGCCTTGCTGTTGGCCCGTTTCTCTTTGGTTTTTGAACCCAGAGGAGGAGGAAGTGGCTGGGGGACACATCGCGTCCTGCAGGGTTTCCTTTTCATAAAGAGCGCTGCTTCCCTGGTGTGGACGTTGTCATGCTGGGGTTAGGATACGCTGGGACTCGCTGATGTCCCTGTTGTAGAACACACGTGCTCAGTGTACACTGTGGGAAACAGAGGATGCGGAAGGTGACCCCCCCCCCCGGGAAGCACTGTAACCCCTGGATGTGTTTCCATTTTATTTGCCTGTGTTTTGCATACTCTGTAAACTGTAGGCGAGCTCACTGAATGCACTGTGGCCTTTGGTAAGCACATTTCCCTGTCCGTAGGATGCTTTGCAAACCCAGGGCTCGGTGGCCTGGCCACAGCCGTCCTGTCCCGGGGACTCTGGGCAGTGTTGGGGGGGGCACTCAGGGGTCTCAGGATTTAAAGATCTGTTTATTTGAAAGGCAAAATGACAGAGAGAGAGGGAGAGACAAAAGAGAAAGAGAGGTGCTCCGTCCGTGGGTTCACTCCTCAAAAGGCTTAATCTGCCAGGTCTGGGCCAGGCTGAAGCCAGGAGCCAGGAACTCCATCTGGGCCTGGGTGGCAGGGGCCCAAGCACACGGGCCATCTTCTGCTGCCTTCCCAGGCATTAGCAGGGAGCTAAGGCGCTGGGACTCAACTGGCTTTGATAGGGGATGCCATGTCTCGCGTGGCAGCGTAACTGCTGGGCCGAGTGCCGGCCGCGGGCGAAGGGTTTATTCAGAAATGATTCTCCGAACCTGTGTAGGCTGCAGACCAGCAAGCTGCCTGCCCAGCTCAGCGGCCACATTCCCGTCTCATCTCAAACTCCCCTCAGGGTTCAAAAGCGACCTTGACCTCTTGCTTCAGAAGCTGGGAGCTGAGGTCGATGGCTGTAAAGAGGGCTTTGGATGTGGGTACTGGAGGCAAGACTCTGGGGGTGGTCCCAGTGCAGAAACGGGGTCCTTGCTCCCAGCTACTCACAATTGAGCTTCTCTGGCTCAGCCAGCCCTATGCCTGGAGGCCCAGAGGGCATCTGTGCCCGCCTCCCCTCCCCTCCCTCCCCTCCTCCTCCTCCCTCCCTCCCTCCCACCCTCCCTCTCCTCCTCCCCCCCCTCTCCTCCTCCTTCCTGCCTCCCCTCCCTCTCCTCCTCCCTCCCTCCCCTCCTCTCCCCCCTCCCTCTCCTCCTCCTCCACCCCCCCTACTCCTCTTCCCTCCCACCCCTCCTCCTCCTCCCTCTTTCCCCTCCTCCTCTCCTCCTCTCTCCCCTCCCTCTTCTCCTCTCTCCCCTCCCTCTCCTCCTCCTCCTCCTCCTCCCTCCCTTCCTTCCTTCCCAGCACATCAGCAGGGAGCTGGACTAGAGGTTGAACAGCCAGGACTCAAACAGGCACTCACGTGGGATGGTGGCGTTGCAGGCAGCTACTCCACACTCTTCACCACGACGCTGGCCACACTGTGTTTCCTGAGTCTAGTGGTGTGGCTTTGAGCCAGGGCAGTAGGAGCCCGAGCAGCATCCGGGGCAGGGGTGGACACATCCCAGCTGTTTCCATGAAGGGACACCAGGACCCTGGGCTGACGGCTAAGGCTGACTTGGCAGGTGCGCGTCTCAGGTGGGGATTGGCCCTCAGCTTTTGTAGGATGGGGCCTCTGGCCTCAGAATCAGCCCTTAAGGCATTCAGATCTGGCCGAAGAGCCCATGGGAGTATTTTAGGCATGGAAAGCCAAGACACTCTGGAAACAAACAAAGAAACAAACACAAACCTAAATGAAAGATCTCTGCGAGTGAGATCCCAGTGGAAAGAATAGGCCATCAAAGAAGGAGGTGCCTTTCTCTGAAGGGAGGAGAGAACTTCCACTTTGACTATGACCCTGTCAGAATAAGATCAAAGTTGGCAAACTCAAAAGGCTTCCATAGCCTTGGCAACTCATGACAAGAGCCTGGGAGATTGCTGACACCTTAAACATGAGTGTCAATTTGTTAAGTCAACAACAGGAGTCACTGTGCACTTACTCCCCATGTAGGATCTCTGTCCTTAATGTGTAGTTCAATGTGAATTAATGATATGACTAGTGCTCAAACAGTATTTGGCACTTTGTGTTCTGTGTGGGGGCAAACTGATGAAATCTTTATTTAATATATACTAAATTGATCTTCTGTATATAAAGATAATTGAAAATGAATCTTGATGTGAATGGAATGGGAGAGGGAGTGGGAGATGGGAGGGTTGCGGGTGGGAGGGAAGTTATGGGGGGGAAAAAGCCATTGTAATCCATAAACTGTACTTTGGAAATTTATTTCTACTAAATAAAAGTAAAAAAAAAAAAAAGGTGATAGACGGCTGTTGGGGAAGAAAGTGGAGAACGGGAGATCCCGAGAGCATGTGGCACCAGAGCAGGTGTTTGAGCAAAATGTTGCTGGATGGCTGATCCCCTGCCCTGGTGTGCAGCTCAGAACGGCCAGGTTTCCTGTGTTCTGTGCCTGCGTCCTGTCCGGTGAACCTCTGTGTAGCAGTGTGTTGGCATTGCTGCATTGAATTTCTCGCGATGAAAGAACAAAACGCTTTTTCATTCTCTTTGCAGGTGAAACTTGAAGCTTCGTCTGTTTGCCTTTGCACTGTGTACCGTGATGACCCTCAGCACAAGCTATTGGTTTTGGTAAATCCCCAGGACACAAAGACAGGTTGGTGGTATTGATGGATTTCAAAAGCAGGGATCCTGATGTCATATATGACGGGTGGAACCCGACACCTGCATGTGGTGCCGGTGCCAGTGGGCTGCTCTGAGAAGACCATGAGGTGGAACTGAGTTGTCACTGCTCCCGTGGCCCAGCAGTGGTGGTTGCGCCTGCCGTGGATGCTCAGGGCTGTCCAGAGGTGCCCTGGCTGCCTGCATTCCCAGCAGTGCACGGAGCTGCACGCGCCGGGTGGCTGTCTTGTTGGCTCCTCCCTGCCACAGCCCTGGGAGAGTGCAGGCACTGACCAGGTGAGGCCCTGCAGCCTCTGAGAAATCAGCTGACCTTCCCATGGCCACACAGCTTAGCAGGGGAGGGTGCTTTTGCAAGATGACGACCGGGAAGGGGTTGTTCCTGGGGTGAAGTTTCTGTGATCTGGAATCCATTTATTCTCCTGTCCATTATGAAGATTGTATGCACCCTTCCAGCTCCAGGGCTGCATGGAGGCTTAGCTCTGCTCAGCTGCATCTGGGCAGGGGTCCGGGGCCTCTGGCAGCAGGCAGTGTCAGGTAGGCAGGAATGAACCTGTGCCCCAAGTCCCCGGCACACCGATGAAACAGCTCACTTCTGCCTTGTGGGGCTCGGGATTTAAAAATCAATCCTATTTAGAAATCCTGTGCTCCTTGCAAGTCCTGCAGTGGCCGTGGGCTGTCCCATAGAGGAAACACCACAGTAATAGGCTGAGTCAGCCCTCACGTGACATGACAGCGGGTGAGAGTTTGGGGCTCCGGGTCTTCGACTCCAGTCCACTGCTGTCTGCCTCCCTTAGGTGTAGATGTCTCTGTCACCCGTGTGTCTGTCTGGGGTTTGTTCTCAGAGAACGACCTGCCCCACTGGCATCACAGGGCCCAAGGTAGTGTCCCTGGGGCGAGTTATGCAGCACACCAGGCCACAGGAATGCCTCTCTTCTTGCTAACCGTGGAAGGGGTTTATCGATGTATTGCCAAAACCGTCTTGCTGCCCCAGGCTGCAGGTGGCTGATGTGATTAGCTCTTTCCCAGCGAGGTGCAAGATGTCCCTGCCTCCTCCCATGCCTTGCCTTCCATGAACAGAGGAGCCATGATAACCTCAGGCTTTCGACACTGCCTGGAGCATGCCACCCACCTCCAGGTCAGGGCAAGTCATACGCTGTGCCTGTGGGAGCTGCAGGTGCACAGATGGTCCAAAACCCTGAAATGGTGTTTGCCCATTTTGAGAAAATGTCCAAATATCAGCAGCCCCGCCTGGGCATTTAATAATATCCTGCATGTGAGTCTTTAATGACGATTTGCATAATGTAAACACGTGGCTGACTCTTATAAATCTGTTTCCCATTTATGCGAATGTGCTACAATAAATATTCATGAACTCCAAGAAATCTTAAGCAGACTCTTCCTGATATGTAATAGGGCTTTAAATAAAGCTTCCAAATGTTTTCCTGCTGCCACCGACTCGTGTTGGCCGTGATGTCTGCAGGGTTGCATAAAAGCACTCAGGTGTGGCTGGAGCTGCCTACTCTGCCGTTCTTCCCCAGAGTCATCATTCCTGACTCTGCTGCAGCCCGTAGTAGCAGGACCCTCTCCCCAGCTGTGACAAAGGTGCCACCTCACCCTGCACTTGCCGAGACCCTGGGCAATGCCGTTTCTGGTTCCTTTGTCATTTTCTCCCCCAAGTTCTGTCTGCGAAGGCCGCGCCCATTTGTGCATGGTATGTTTAAGTGGAAGCTGAAGAATCAGAGCTTTTTGATAGGCCTTGTCAATTATTGCTAAGAGGACTGAATCCACCGGAGTGACTTCTGACAACCCGGTGAGCAGATGGGAAGTCTGGCACTGTGTCCTGGCTGGTGGCCAGCAGGAAGGGCATGCGTGCAAGGTTGTGAGTGTCTCCTTCAGGACACTGTGTGTGTTTTCCTTCAAGGTAGCTTGGGAAGCAGGTGCCTAGTCCCTGTGGCTCCTCGGGCTCACTTCTCTGTGCAGGGGTTGGCTTCTGTCCCCTGAGGGCCATGGCCATGGCTGCAAGGACCGCCCCCCCCCCCCACCGTGTTATTCCCCTTACTGCCTAATAACTTACTGACCTCAAGTGTTTACCAAGCTTCCTAGGTAACACCCATCCTCAAAAGTCGTAGTCTTGTCTTCTCTTCTGTATTAAATCAGACCGGCTTGTCCTGGTCTTCATGATGGCCTTCTAGCCATAGGCATGGACTTTTCTCATTTTTTTCCCTGTGTCTTGCACAGGATGAACTTGGACTTGGGTGTCAGATCCAACTGACATGGAACCCTGGCTCTGCCGACTGACTGGCAGACCCAGATAAGGCTCTCTGAGCATCAGCTTTGCCATTTGCAGAACGGGGGGTGGAGTGATGAGGGTACAAGGACCTATGGCAGGAAATTGAGGCTCTGGGACCCCCCAGCGGAGTGTGACGCCAGCTGGGCCCCGTGGGCTTCCACACACATCCCGGCCCCTGTTCCTCCTCCCGGGCCCGTTGTCTTAGACAAGCACGGGCTGCAGAATGGGGGCCTCCTCAGTGACTCCCGGCCACTCTCCTTTGCTGGGTCACGTCCCCGGCAGACTCTGTTTGAGGACTTCCCCGGCACAAGGTGACTCCGTCTGCTTTGACCTCCCCTACATGGGAGAGAATAGTTCCTCATGCTGATCCCACACTGCCTCGTTGGCTAAACGCCGCGCAGTGAACAGGAAAGCAGCACCTGACCAGAGACGGGCTGGGGAGGCAGCGTAGAGACAGGCACTCCTGTGGGTGTGAGCGTGCACAGCGTATGCAGCAGAGGGGTGGCTGATGTGCCAGCAGACCCAGCGCTGGGCTCTTGCAGTGCCGCAGCCCCGGCTGCCGTCCTCTGGCTGGCGCCCATCCAGGGGGAGCAGCTGACCATGTGAGCACTGGAAACCTTATGTATTTTGGGTAAGTGTTTGAAATACATGGTTTGCAAAAATTTCTCTTACTCTGTGAGTTAGCTTTTGAATTTTTTGATGGTATCTTTTAGAGAGCAGAAGTTTCTAATTTTTATGATCTCCAACTTATTCTTTCTTTTGTTGCTTGTGCCTTTGGTGTCATATCTCAGAAACCATGGCCCAAACCAAAGTCATGAAAATTTCTAGCTATGTTTTCCCATTGTATTTTACTTGGGTCTGTTATTTTGTTTGAAGAGTAAGTCCTTCCATCCAGTTAAATTAACTCTTCCTTTGGCTGTACAGTTTGAAGTTTCGAAGGTATGTGTTTTTATTTGCAACCCAAGTAAATAAAAACATGATGATTTTATTTACATAATTATTATACAGTTGAAACCACACCCAACTGATTATTTAGCAAAGATTTATGTTTCATCTCAGTGAGATTTCAAGACTTTCACTCTTGAACTTGAGAATGGAGAGAAATCTGGCTACAGAAATGATGACCTATGTTCAGTTGTGCTCCTGACACTAGCCTGAAGACACTATCAGTGTGCACTATCTGGGGGAATTCGTGCTGGTTTTAAATCCAGTGGTTTTTTTTTTTTTTAAGATTTACTATATTTATTTGAAAGAGTGACAAAGGTGCTAATTCTCTACCCAGTTGGTTGCAATGGCTGGGGCTGAGCCGGGCTGAAGCCAGGGGCCTGGGACCCCATCTGAGTATCCCACGTGGGTCCAGAGGCCAAATACGTGGGCCATCTTTCACTGCGTTTCCAGGTGCATTAGCAGGGAGCTGAATCGGAAGCAGAGCAGCCAGGGCTCGAACTGGCGCTCCAGTATGGGATGCTGGCATCGCAGGAGGTGTGTTAATGTGCTGCGTCACAATATTGGACCCCAAAATGCAGTATTTCTTTCCTAGGCCCCTGTAGACCATCACTGCAGACCTGTGCTAGGTAGGAGGAGGTGTGGGGTGAGCCAGGCGTTAGTTCTAGACCGACACTCCCCCTTACACACTGGACAGCACTGGTTCCCGTGTGGACGCTGGGCCCATTCTTGCCGTTGCTGGCTCTCAGAGAGTGCGAGTTTCCCATTCAGGATCCCATGCACAGGATCCCGGCCTAGGCTGCGAAGTCCCTGGGCCTGGACCCTTGAGCTGTCGTCTCTGCACCGCTCGCTGTCTCCAAGGGCTGCCTGCAGTGCAGGCTCTGGACCACACACGTAGGTCTACTGGTCACTCTCCCTGTTGTCCTTGTTGGGACACCTGGCGGCTGTCTTGTCAGATGTTTTTATTCTTTAGGTCTCTTTCTGAAAGCACCTGTTTGATTTGATTTTCCCAGATAAGACCCAGTGGTCAGATGATCAGTGGGCAAGACCAAGAAGGCTCCAGACTTGGATGAAAGTAACAAATGCCACTGAGTGACACGAAAAAGACAGGCCGCCATGGTACTGCAGAACAAGGACACTCGGTATTGCTGAGGGTAGTGGGGACCGTCCTGGGTCTGGGCCTGTGTCCTGGCTGGCTCCTCTGCCCGGCAGGCTCCGGTGTTGAACCTGCAGTGGCAGCGCCTGCCTTGGGAGTCTGGCCGTGAGTCACAGCAGCCCCCTGCAGGGCATTTGCAAGCTGCTTTTCTGGATCTCCCCGTTATGCCCCCAGCCCCTGCCTGCACAGGAGCCAGGCTGAAGAGGAGTTCAAGGGGAGTGCGGACTGCCAATGATGCCTGGGTGCAAGACGGGTCTGGCGCAGGACTGGGGCTGGAGGCAGGGAAACCTGGGGCTGGGTCTTCAGCCCTCGGCAGAATGCCCTGCCTGAGGTTGGAAGGAGGAGCAGGTAGAAGGCGGGACCTGGAGCAGCTGGGGCAGAGAGGGCACAGATGGATAATGGCCGGGAGGGGGGGGTTTGGAGGTGGGGCACCTGTATGGTGGTGTACCTCACTCTGCAGCTCTCCCCTGGTCAGTGTCCATCACCTGGGCCATCTCCAGTGCTCGTTCTTTGCTCTATAGGGAGGGGTCATGTGCTGTAACTCTCTGGGCTCTGCCAGGTGGCTGCTCCCTTAGTGGGGCCTGGTAGCTCTATGCACAAGGGTGAGGAGGGCTAGGGAGGTGGCCAGGCTGAGCCACCCCGGTGGGGGGAGGAGCGGGAGGGGGAGGGGAATGAGGCAGGGAAGGGGGAGGAGGAGGAGGGAGGGAAAGGGGTAAGAGGAGGAGGCGGGAGAGGGGGAGGGAGGAAGAGGGGGAGGAGGAGGGCAGTCACTGTGTCCCCGGCGTGTTGACTCCCTGGTTAGGAAGGTCCTCCCCGCAGCTGGCTCCCTGCGACGAGCCTGACGCTCACCCTTCAAATTGCTGCTCACTTATTTACAGGTTTGGTGAATTTCCACCATGTGTGTGCTGGGAGAAGCAAGCAGGGAATTGAGAGACGTGATTTCCCCCCAGAGATACATGCGCATCAGAGCCTCAGTGACAGAGGCGGCGAGGCAAGCACGAGGATGAAGCTGAGGGCGGGGGAGCCCACCTTCGGAGGGGCTGTCATGGCCGGTGCATTGCCACGCTGCGGCCCCTGGCCAGACCCTCCTGGGCTGTGTTTGGAGCAGGTGGGGAGGTCTGGGGGTGGGTGCGGGGAAGGACAGAATGTGAATTGTGCCCCTGACTTCCGGAGACCGGAGCCTCATTCTGGGTTCTCAGCCTTGAGCAGGCTGCCCAGATTCGGGGATGGGTCATGGATGGGAGCCACACGAGGGTGTGGGTGTCCGACTCCCAGAGAGGCTTGCTGGAGCAGCTCCCACTCCCTGGTGTGGCCTTGGAGGGAGGAGTGTGGGGTGAATGGACTTCCCCCAGCTCTGTGCAGCAGGACAACCAGTGAACCTGACTCAGAAGAATGGCGGACTTAGAGACAAGGCTACTGCAGAAAGCTCGGGGAGAAACGGAATTAAAAGATAAGCTTATTTTGGCGCAAGATGTTTTTGAAATCCATGCAGTTTTTCATAAAAACATATTTTCCATAAATATTTTGAATAATCGTCACAGGCATGCATTTCAAAATTTTTTGCTACAGAATAAGCTGATCTTTCAATTCCATTTTCCACTGACATTTCTGAAGCGCCCTCTTAGAAAAGCAAGACAAAGGGGAGACAGACCAGGAACTCACAGCCAGAACAGGTTTATGCAGAGATAAACCTGAGAAGCGTTCGCTCTCGGTGAATGCACAGGAGGGAGAGCCTGTTCTCGCACAGCTGGGGTTTACACAGCATGAGATAGTTGGGAGGGCCTGGGCCAATGGCTGAACCCTCAGGCGGTGGTGCTGCCAATGGCCAGGGCAGGGCTGAGCCAGATGAGGAAGAATGTGGCGGGATGCGACTTGTTCTCAGTCATGCAGGCAAGGGACCAAAGTGGACCTAAGGCTTTTGTCCTTGCTGCAGCGGGGAGCAGAGGAGAAGCTCACCAGCTTCTGCACGTGGCCTCCTGTAGACAGCAGTGCTGGCTTGCAAGGCTGAGCTCCACAGACCTATGCACACCGCAGGTGCAGAATGAGGGTGCCCTGAACCCCCTGCAGGGATGCCCTGACTGACAGGCACCCACTGATGTGTACCATGCCCTCTGTAGTACCGTGGAGAAAGCTCCCTGCTGTTTGAGCCACATTCTTTTTGGAGGCCACCCAAGGGCAGCCTCGGCCCCTGGCTC
Source organism: Oryctolagus cuniculus (assembly GCF_051225735.1). Lineage (NCBI taxonomy): Eukaryota > Metazoa > Chordata > Mammalia > Lagomorpha > Leporidae > Oryctolagus > Oryctolagus cuniculus. The sequence continues at coordinate 8,415,209 of NC_142878.1, read as the reverse complement.
TACACTGGTTGTATCCTCACCAACCACCACCAAGTAGGTTTGACAATTTGGGGTAAATAAGCTCTGGCCAGAAACTCAGCCTCCACTTTTAAAAAATTTTAATTTCTATTGATTTGAAAGGCAGATACACACACACAGACACACACACACACACATGCACACACGCATCCATAGTTCTTTCCCCAAATGCCCACAATAGCCAGGGCTGGGTCACGCTGAAGCCAGGAGCCTGAAAGTCTATCCAGGTCTTGCATGTGGGTGGAAGAGACCCAACCGCCTGAGCTATCACCTGCTGCCATCCAGGGTGTGCATTAGCAGGAATCAGAAGCAGAGCTGGGTCTCAAACCCAGGCCCTGCAATATGGGATGTTGGGGTCCTGTTCATCTGTCTAGACTTCTCAAATCACCATTTTCTTATGCTCATCTCTTTGTTGAAGGACCCACATTTCCCCTATGTATTTTTTAAAATATTTATTTATTTTACTTGAGAGACAGAGGCAGAGAGAGAGAGAGAGAGAGAGGTAGAGAGAAGTCTTCCATCCACTGGTTCACTCCTCAGATGGCTGCAATGGCCAGAGCTGTGCCAATCCGAAGCCAGGAGCCAGCAGTGTCTTCTGGGTCTTCCATATGGGTGCAGAGGCCCAAGGACTTGGGCCATCCTCTACAGCTTTCCCAGGCCACAGCAGAGAGCTGGATCGGGACTCGAACCAGCTCCCATATATGATGTCAGCACTGAAGGCGGTGGGTTTACCCGCTATGCCACAGCGCCAGCCCTCCAAATGGTGTCTTAACCAGTGCACCAAACGCCTGTCCCTCAGCTTCTAAGCCAGCTGCAACGCCTGTGTGGTCGTGGCCACTCGGCCAGGGTCTGGCGGCCCCCAGGTTAAAGAGTGACCCTGCTCTTACTTGCACAAACTCAAGGAGTCGATGCTAGGTATGGAGAGATTTGTTTTCCTTGGGCCATGGGTGCTGGGGTAGAGACAGCCGGAAGGGTTGGGAATGCGTGCTGGCTCTGGGTGTAGATTCCCTCTGGGACCTCTGACGTTGTGGCACCTGCCGTGAGTTAAGTTTCAACACTGGGGAAGCAGTGCCCACAGGCAGAGATGTGTCATTCTTACCACTGGATTGGTGGTATTTGAAAAGGAGGGATGATCCAGGGGAAATATTCCCAGTGTCAAGGGTGGAGCCCTTGTCTGGGCCGGTGGTGTGGGGTTGCCTGGTGTGGGCAAACTGAGGGCCTTCCCACTGCACCTGGGAATGGGGGGCGGACTGCACCTCTGGGCTTGCCCAGCCCCGAGAAACTCGCTGAGGTGTTGGTCCACCCTGGGAGGTTGGGATCACTTCCCCCGCTTTGTGGTGGGTTTCTTCTTGGCCCTCATCTCTGCCCCATCTTCGAGGAGTTGAAACCCAGACTCAGGAGAACAAAACTGCGTTGGGAGCAGGGGGCGCTGATACAGACCATGTGTCCGTCTCCTTGGCATGGAGGTTCCCGGGCCCACGGGCATCTGGGGAAGACGTCTGTGTAGAAGTGGTGGCCCAAGGAATTCGATGTGATGGTTGCTATGTCAACAAGTGCATTTTCCTCTGCCCTCCAATTATTGGCCAGCGCAGCCACAGTTGCATAGAAGTCATGCAATGCTCGGAATGTGTTTATGCGCCGGCCGCTGCCAGAACTTTGCAGCATTTTTTTTCCCCTGTGTGTATTTTGCTTTGGGGAAGTCATCCTGTCCTTTTGGTTGAAGTGTGCTTTTTCTTCAAGGGACAACATATTTGTTAGATTTGTAATGGGGCCGTGGTGGCTGAGACTGCTGGGGAGCAGTGGGAGGGGTGTGGGGGGATGGAGTGGGGGACAGCTGTGTTGAAGAGCAGACCACGGCCAGGGCTGGAGCAGTTTGGAGGTGGCTTGGGGAGGGGAGATGTGTGTAGAATGTGTCCCTGCTTGGCCTGGGGCGTGGGCCCCACCCCCAGCTTTGGGCTGACTGTCCAGCCACCCTCTTGGTGTCTCCCACGGGCATTTGGCATCCGAGGTCCTCACGCCCCTTGTCATGCTCAGGCCCTCTGCCCAAGCTTGGGAGCTGCTGCCCTGTGTGCTTGTCTTTCCTTCCCCAGCCGGCCCTCTCTGGCCCCGAGCTCATCTCAGCAGCTTGGCTCCTCGTCTCTTTGGCTGCATTGCCTTGGCTTCCCGTGAGCCTCCCTGCTCCTGGCCTCACCAGTCTCCACACTCAGTAGTGTGGCCATTTTGTGTTTTAGGACCTAGTGTTTTTAGGATCATGGTTTTAGGTTTGGGAAGACAGAGATTTCCTGTATGCCTCCTGCCCTGCCTCGAGCCTTCCCATTGTCAGTGTCTCCTGCTGGACTGGGTGGGACTTTTGTTGTACTTGATGGACTCACACGGACAGCTCACAATCACCCAGACCCCGTGGAATACACTGGGCTCACTTCTGGTGTTGGACATGCTATGGGTTTGGATGAATGTGATGATACGTGTACACCATTAGAGTGTCAGACGGAGCGATGACTGCTGTGGTTGGAACCTGATTTGTCTCCCAGACTCATGCTGTACTTCAAGCCCCACAATTCTAAGTCAATGTTGGTACTAAGCATGGCAGCCTAATCTGAAGATGGCGTCTGGGGGAGGTGGGCAGGCCTAGCGCGAGGTCCTTGGGTCACTGGGAGTGTGCCCTCAGAAGGTAGTTCTTGTAAAAAGGTTGGCTATAAAAACCAAGTTAAGCTCAGCCTCTCTCTCTCTCCCTCTCTCTCTCTGCTTCCTGGTTCACCATGCGGTCCCTCTTCTGGATACACATCCACTGCCCTCTCTAGACCCAAGCCAACGGGACCTGTCTACCTTGGACATAACCTTCAGAATCATAAGCCAAAACAAGCCCCTCTTTCCTTCCTAAGTAGCTTGTCTCAAAAATTTCTATATAGTAACGAAAAACTGACCAATACAATGATCCTTCTTTAAAAACAAATAGAAAAAGGCCAATTCCCTCCCCAATTTTTTCTCTCAAAAAAGTATTTATTTATTTTAAATGGAGAATGACAGAGGGAGGGAGGGAAGGAGGGGGAGGGGTAGTGGGAGGGAAAGAGGAAGAGGGAGAGGGAGAGGGAGAGGGAGAGGGAGAGAGAGACACTCTTCCATCTGCTGGTTTACTCTCCAAATGGTCACAACAGGTGGGGCTGGTCCAGGCCAAAAGCAGGAGCCTAGGGCTCTATAAGGGTCTCCCACATGGGTGGCAGAGGCCCAAGTTCTTGGGCTGTCCTCTGCTGCTTCCCCAGGCACATTAGCAGGGAGCTGGATCCAAAGTGGAAAGCTGGGACTTGAACTGGTGCTCCGATAGGGCATGTCAGCGTTGCAGTCATCAGCTTAGCCTGCTGTGCCACGGTGCCGGCCCCCAATTGTTTTCTTTATAAACTTTACTTTTATCACCACTGTTACTTACTTAGGTTTTCCTAGTGACCTGTGTGAGGCCTGATACCTTGACCTGGCCTCCAGGGTCTCTGCCGTGGGAGCCCAGCTGCCTGGCCACCAGCTGCCTGGCCCAGGCCTGCTCTTGGATCTCTGTCCCCAGGGCTCCCAGGCAGCCTTGAGCGGGATCCTGCTCTCTGCTCACGTCCCAAGAGCTTGCCATGGAGTGTGGTGATGGCCAGGTGGCTGTCACCACGCTGGCCAGGCTGCCTTCTGTCTTGGATTTGGTGCACTTACTGCGCATTTGCTGCATGAGTGCCAGGTACCCTCTCTGCTTGGCTGCAGGAAGCCAGGCCTGGGGGCGCTGACTCTGTTGATCTCTCCTCTTGTGGACCTGTCCAGTCCTCTCTCTCCACCCTGCCTTGCTGGCCTTCTCCGTGGCCTTGCCCAGCTCTGCCCTCTTGTCTCTCTGACTGTTCCATACTCAGGGCTTTGGGATCACTGAGAGCCACTTGGGTTCACACCCCATCCCAGCGCTGCTGTTCCTGAACCCCCGTGGGTCTCCCCTGGAGCTGTGGTAGCCAGGCAGTAAGACCGCTTGCACTGGGCCCTGGGTGTGTGCCGGGCAAGTGACCGTGGTGATCTGGAGCACCGACTGCATCACCTCCCACTCCTCCTCTGCGGCAGAGTGGCCACCGGCCGTCTTCAGAGCCAGGCCCTCAACACCTCCCTCAGCAGCCTCCGGTGCTGCGTCTCCAGCTCCGCAAGTCGCACTTCCCAGCCCTGCGGCCCTGTCGCCTCTCCCACCTGGAGTTGTCCTTGTTCCCCCGACCTGTGGCCTGACTCAGTTTTGAGGCCCCATCCAGGGCCCCTGCCCTCACAGCCCGTCCTGGGCCCTGGGGCAGGCACTCGGCCTGCATCTGATTGCACTTGATTCTGCATCCGTTGCAGACCCTCTCTAGTTTCCGTTCAGTTCCCCAGTGGACCTGATATGGGCTTTGCACACAGCAGCTGCTCAACCCATGAGCTCTGGAGGACGAGGGCCACCTGTGCCTCCTGCTGTTGCCTGTGCTGCGGCTGGCAGAGCAGGACTGCGGGCAGCCACGCGTGCCACTGTCCCCTGGTGGACACTGCTAATTCATCTCAGCACTCCTCCTTGCTGAGTTTGGCTGTGGCCTCAGAATCCTTCCCAGGGTAGTGCTCCTGGCTGTCATAGCCCATCCATCCCTGGTGACAAGTGACAACCCTGAATCTGTACTGTGGGAAAAACATGCTAATGCCTTTAAATGAATGTTTTATGTGTTGATTGATTTTTAAAAGTTCAGATGAAAGGGGGCTTTCCTTCCTTAAATGACCTTAGGCAAGATAAGAGCCCGAGATGTTCTCTTGGGAGGTCCTGAGTGGGTGAGGGCACTTGACTCAGGAGGTGTGTGTGCCCACTGTGGAGTCTGCTAACGTTCCTGACAAGAACAGAGATGGGTGCCAGGAAATGTGGCGGGAGAAGCCCATGTCCACTGGAGGGAACATGTAGGCAGCAGGTGTCAAGCTGTGATAGACACGTGGAGCAAACCGGAGCAAACTGGTTAACAGAGGGAGCTCCCAGGGAGGAATGGACAGGGAGGGTGACAAAGCAGTTTCCATTGTCTCACTGAGGATGGACAGGACAGACTTCTTTGCAGTCTTAGAGCACTGTTTCTGGAAGCTTCTGGAAACAACTGGAAAGCTCCCTCCCGACACCTTTGGTAAGCTGAGCTGTCACCCGGTCTGTGTGATAGCCAGGTGACAGGTGCCGTGGTCTCCACATGACAGGTAAGTGAAAGCAGGCGAGGAGATGGGCTCTGGCCATGCTGCTGGTATCTGCAAGAGCCAGAATCTGAGCCGGTCTGGTTCTGCAGCTCTTTCCTCCCCAGGCTCACATGGCCATGTCCAAAACGCTGTGTCATCCTGCTCTCCTCTGGCGCCGAGAGTCCTGGAGAGACTGAGTGCCGCTACAGGTTTGCTGAGCTGGGTTCGCAGCCTGTCCCTGGCTTGCTCAGTCCTTGCCCAGCTGCCTCACTGCTCAGGACGCCCTGAATCGGCCCTGGACTTGTAGGGCTCTGTGCCTCCGCTCACTACGGGGTTACCCCGGCTGGTAGCACATCAGCCGTCCTCTGCATGTTGCTGCCTTACCCCGCTGTCCAAACCTCTGCGGCTCTCTGGGGATGCTCTGTAGAGCTGAGTTCCTCTCTCTGAACCGCGACACTGGGTTCCAGGCCCTCTGACACCCCACCCTGGATGGGAGCAGCTTGTTTAGCCCTGGCTTCCCCTGCAGCCTGCTGGGCCCAGGGGCCAGGCCCGAGGCACAGTCATCAAGCCTGGGGGGCTGGGGCTGGGACCTCAGCCAGGGAAGGGAATTCGGCAGATCAGGCCGCTCCTCGGGTGGGTCCGGGTCCCTGCGAGTTAGCCTGGGGACTTTGCTGTCTTAACTTATTTGGGAAATCTTGGACTGTCACAGAATAAAATCTGTGACTGACATCCTCTTGTGGTCCTTGACACTTGTCACTCAAGGGGAGAGAGAAACTAAATTGGCCCTGCGAGACTGGCTCTTCACAGTGCCCTGTTGACGGCCGTCACCACAGCGTGGCCCTCGTGAGTGTCCAATTTCTTCCCAGGCCCTGGGTGGTAGGGGCCAGGGGATGCAGACCAAGATGCCATTTTTCCTTTTTAAAAATGTCAGTGTTATGGTTTGCGTTTTCTAACCGCTGGCTGGCTCCCAGGGCTCAGTATTCTGCCCTGAGGCTGGCTGTGCTGCACCTGTCAGTGGCCTGGGATCCGTGTTTATTCCTGCTGGGCTGGGGACAGCCTCCCCCTGCTTCCCTGGACAAGTGTCTTGTCCACTGATCAAAAGCTGGCACTCTCTGGAGGCTGATTCTGTTTCTACAGAGTGGGTTTTGAGCATCACAGGTTATTTCCGATGGGCACATTTGACTGGACGTCACACTCATTGTTATGTGTGCTTAGCAATTTAAGATGAGTTTTGAAAGAAAAAAACCCAGTTCAGTCTATTTGGTGACATCTCATGTGATTAATTAGCGCTCTGCAGTGCACCGTGAAACTTGCAAGGTACGACATCAATGCCAGAATTGTGTTTTTTTCTGTTTGAAACTATATTAGTTGAATATCTGTGCCACGGGAATGCACTCGGACTTGAGAGTTGGGCATATTTTATTGGCTCACCTTGTTAAGCAAAGGAAAACAATCCTTGCCACTTTATAAAGTGCCTGTAAGTTCTAGGAGGTAGCATTTTGGGAGTGAATTATGTTGAATAATTGAAGGTGGATGTCAGGCATTTAATTGGGCCTTTTCTCCCAGCCTGCTGTATCCGTTTTGGAGGCATTGTCAGAGGTGATATCACTCACGGCTGATAGGAAACTGACATGGCGGTCGGATACTGTTGGTCTTTGGAGAGTCTCGCTGCGCAGAGAGCTAAGGCTCATACCCAGTCCAGGCCGCTGTAGCTTGGTCTTTACCCTTCACAGCTAACTCCTTAGCAGAGAGAAAATGGGGGTGGGGCTATGGCAACTCACCCCAACTGGCCCACAAAACTTGTGTCCACGTTTTGGGCCTCATGTCAGATGTTCAAGTGACTCTGGTCCTGTGCTCCATGTTAATTTTCCACTGCAGATCTTCACCGAGGAAGGTTGGCCTGGGAAGATGTGTCTTTTAACACTGTGGCTTCCACAATCTTCCGAACGCTTTGGTATAGGGGCAGGCATTTGGCCTAGTGGTTAAAACTCATAGTGGAGTACCTGGGTTCAAGTCCCAGCTCTGCTCCTGGTTCCAGCTTCTTGCTAACACACACCCTGGGAGACAGCAGTGAGACTCAAGTGTTTGAGTCCTTCCCACCCTCGTGGGAGACTTGTTTTTGAATTCTGACTCATGAATTCAGCCCAGCCCAGCCCTGGCTGTTGTAGGCATTTGGGGAGAGAACCAACAGATGGGAGATATCTCTCTGTCTCTCTCTGCCTTTCAAATGCATTAATTTAAAAATGAGAGATGTAAGTGTAACAATGATGATAAAAGGAGTATACAAAATACTAGAAAGCAACCCAAATCACTTTGGTGTACAAAATGCAATTCCTAAGCAAAGGATGACCATGGTGGGGTTTGACTGTAGAAGGGGCACTCAGTAGGGGTGGACTGGCAGGGACACTGGGTGGCCAGTGAAGGGCTGCCTCAGTCATCAGAGGAGATGCTGGTGACCTGGCCATAGCTGGCATCTGGGGCTGCAGAGCAGGGACTGGTCCCATCACATCACAAGGCAGCAAGAGAAACTGAGGGGATGTGGGGAGTGCTGGGCAGGGGAACACACTCAGGGTCAGTGGACACTGAGTTCCTGTCGAGAGCCAGCCGGTGCCATGTCTCATACTCCAGTGCCAAGGTGATACTTTTTTTTTTAAAGAGAGAGAATCTTCCATCCGCTGCTTTATTCCCCAAATGGCCTTAGCTGGGCTGATCCAAAGCCAGGAGCCAGGAGCTCCTTTCAGGTCTCCCACATGGGTGCAGAGGCCCAAGCACTTGAGCCATCTTCTACTGCTTTTCCAGGTGCACTAGCAGGGAGCTGGATAGGACGTGGAGCAGCCGGGACTTGAACCGATGCCTTTACAGGATGCCGGCACCACAGGCGGTGGCTTTACCTGCTATGCCACAGCATGGGCCCTGCAGTGATGTTTCTTGCATAGGTTTCAGGGCTCATTCCGTGTCCTGAGCCAGGGTTGGAGTGTGCTGAATTTGGGGGGTTCTGAACTGTGACACATGATTGGACTCTGAGAAATGTTTGTAACATGAAAACACTCTAATTTTTACCCACTGCATTTGCCAGTGCCGGTGTGCATCCTGTTTGGCACAACAACATTGGGATAGATACGGTGACAATAGCCACCTAGGATGTCCCCTGACGGGGAGAGTAGCCCCTCTCTGTCCTGGCCAGCGCTCTCAGAAAACTCCAGCTCTGTGACTACTGCCTGCTGGTCCCCTCCAGGTCCTGTCCATGGCTCCTGCTGCAGAAATTGCCCCCGGCAGCTAGTTGGCCGCATGCACCTAACGGTGATCCCCGCTTCCTCTGCAGTGGTGGCTGTTTATGTGAAGGAGTCCTGGTGGTGCACGGAAGACGTTCTGAGGACCTCTGATCCCGCGAGAGAAGGTCTGATGGAGGTGAGGTGATGCGGGGTTGGTTGGGCACCACAAACAAGATGACACCTCCCTGTGCTCACCGCTGTGTTACCAAGTGGATACAGTGCACCTGGTGCACACCTGGGCATCCCAGGAGTCACCAGCCAGGCAGCTTAAACAGATGGTTGCTGTTCCACAGTTCTGCAGACTGGAGGGGGGAGAGACAGGGAGAGAAGGAGATCTTCCATCTGCTGTTTCATTCCCTCAGTGGCTGCAACAACCAGGGCTGGGCCATGTTGAAGTCACGAGCCTAGGACTCCATCTGGGTCTCCAACGTGAGCGCAGGGGCCCAAGCACCTGGGCCATCATCCACTGCTTTCCCGCGTGCATTAGCAGGGAGGCAGATTGGAAGCCGAGCAGTGGAGACTTGAACTGACTGCTCTGATATGGGATGTCAGCGTTGCAGGTGACTGCTGGACCTGCTGTGCCCCTGGGTTGCTTTATTTTGAGGACCGATGGCTGCTGGAAGCCTCCAGGGCTCCCAGGTTTGTAGACAGAGTTCTGCTTGTGGCTTCACACTGTAGTTTCTTCTGTGCATTCTGTGGCTGTTGGAATTGTCCCCTTCTGTAGTGGACACCAGTCCCAGTGGATTAGGGTTCCCCATGGTGCTCTCCTCTTGGCTTGATCACCTGCAAAGTCCCCATTTCCAATTAAGATCCCGTTCAGAGATCCTGCAGGTTAGGACCTCAGCTGCTTCTTGGAGGACACAAAACTCAGTCCTTAACTCTGCACCAGCAAGGAAGCGAGTAACAAACGGCCACATTCAGCAGGCAGACCTGGCTGTCGCTAAGTCTCATTCACCTAGCTGAATGCTGCCTGCCCCTGAATCTGACAGCCTCAGTCTGCGCGGTCTCTGCTGTGAGAGGAAGTTTGCTTGGTGCCTGCAGATGGCATCACCCTGACCGTGAGCTGGAACTGTATCAGATTCTGTTTGGTGCCCCATCTCAGGTGCAGTGCAGCAACCCTCCCATTTCATGATCTTTACCACATCTATTCTGCAAGTGAAGAAATCTGGGTTGGGGTATGGGGGAGAATGAAGGCAGGTGCCCCAGCAGGTGCACCCCAACCCCTCAGAGCCCAGGCAGATCCTCTTGGCTGAGGCAGAGGCTAAGGAGGAAGGTGATTCAGGAGCAAGAGTTGGGACCATGCACCCCACATCTGCCATTGTTGTTTGGTTGGTGAGTTAATGCATGGGGGGACAGAAGCCAGAAGTCACTTGCACTCTTGAAGTGATGGCTTTGTGGGCCGTGGCCCGGAATACTCCTTGGTGTTCTTCACAGAATCCTGTAAATACTCAAGGTAATCTCAGTATTGGTTCAGGTTCCAATAGAATAAGGCAACACAATTTTTGTTTTCCATTTCCTGCTGAACAATTAAAAAAACTCAGTTCTGAATTATATTTTTTTCTTTTCTTTTTTTTTTTTTTTTTTTTTTTTTTCGACAGGCAGAGTGGACAGTGAGAGAGAGATAGAGAGAGAGGAGAAAGGTCTTCCCTTTTTTTTTTTCCGTTGGTTCACTCACTAATGGCTGCTGTGGCCGGCGCGCTGCGGCTGGCATACCGTGCTGATCCGAAGCCAGGAGCCAGGTGCTTCTCCTGGTCTCCCATGCGGGTGCAGGGCTCAAGCACTTGGGCCATCCTCCACTGCACTCCCTGGCCACAGCAGAGAGCTGGCCTGGAAGAGGGGCAACCGGTACAGAATCCGGTGCCCCAACCGGGACTAGAGCCCTGTGTGCTGGCACCACAGGCGGAGGATTAGCCTATTGAGCCACGGCGCTGGCCTTGAATTATATTTTAACCCACAGTTTAATCAAGATGTAACTCCACAAATTTCACTCTCTTAAAAGTACAATTTGGTGACTTTCATTGTACTGTATATTGATCACTGCCAATCCCAGAACATTTTCATTATTCTGAAAAGAAACCTTGCACACACTAGCAGTCACCCCTCATCCCCCACCTTGCCCAACCGCGGGAACCACTTAGCTACGTTCTGCCCCTGGGAATTTGCCTGTTCCACACTTTCATACAGGTGGAATCGCACAATCACACAACTCGCGTTCCTTGGGTCTAGCTTTTCTCTCAGCAGTTTTCCCAGGGTTCGTGCACGGTGTAACAACACATCAGAACCGAGTTCCTTGATGGTGCACTGCAGGGATAGACTGCAGCCTGTGTACTTGTTCACCAGTTGATGACATTGCCTTTTCCTCCACGTTTTGGCTATTGCGGATAATACCGTGAGCATCTCTGTATGAGACTTCGGGGACCATGTATTTCCACTTTTCTTGGACACGCACCTAGAAGAGGAATTGCTCGTCATATGCTAACTCTATATTTAATGTTTTGAGCAACTGCCAGATCATCTTCGACAGCAGCTGCACCATTTCACACGTTCACCAGCAGTGTCTGAGGCTTCAGTCTCTGCATAGCCTCACCAGCACTTGTTATTGTCTTTTTCATGTGATCCATCCTAGGAGGCGTGAAGTGGTGTCTCACTGAGGTTTTGATTTGCATCTCTCATGGCTAAGGATATCGAGTGTCTTTTGGTGTGTGCTCGTTGGCCATTTGTATATCCTCTTTGGGAAGATGTTTATTCAGATCTTTGATCTACTTTTTGTTTTTTATTATTTTTAAGAAAAATGTATTTATTTATTTGAAAGGCAGAATTACAGAGAGAGAGAGGGCCAGAGACAGATCTTCCATCCATTAGTTCACTCCCCAGAATGCCACAACGGCCAGGGGCTGGACCAGGCCAAAGCCAGGAGCCCAGAGCTCCATCCTGGTCCATGTTGGTCTCCCATGTGGGTGCAAAGGCCCATCTTCTACTGCCTTCCCAGGCAATCTAGCAGGGAGCTAGATTGGAAGTGCAGCAGCTGGGATTTGAACCAGCACTTAAATGGGATGCAGACATTGCAGGCGGCGGCTTAACCCTCTGTGCCACAACGCTGGCCTCTTTGACCCACTTTTTTACTTTTTTGCTCACATATGTGATTTTCATTTTTTCCCATTCTATTTTTTTTTTTTTTTGGGCTGGTTTCAGTGGACGGGAAAGATGTTACTTGGAAGACGTTTTTCCTCTAGTAACCAATGATGGCTTGGAATTTGGCAGAGGAACTTGAGTGCCCAGAGTGGTGTTGGAGCACCTGTCTGTTGCTCTCCGGCTCCTTTGCCAGGTGGCTCCTTGGTGATGGCTGTTCTGAAAACTGGCAAGGAGCTGACTTGTTCATAGTAATTTTTCAGAACAAGAGCAGCTGTTTCCTTCATTTCTCATCTTTCCTAAGTTTAGATGAGGCTTTGTCCTCCCCCGATTTTCTGAAAATGTGGCCCGTGTTGTGAGTGGAAAGAAACCTGGACATTAATTCCACCTAATGAACCCGGTGGTGCAGATCTATCCCAGCCCAGCTGTCCCTGTGGATAGTTCCCCCTTTTGTACAGCTCTGGGTCTTGACATTTTTTTCTCTTTTAATTGCATTTTGTTTCTTTGCCAGGTCTTCTTCACAAATTACCCAAAAAAGCTTTCTTAATGTTCTTTTTGTTAACATAATTAGTGGCCCTAATGAGGGATTAGAACTGGATCTCGGTTTTGTTTTCAGAAACATTTCTAAGTCAAAATCACATGTGTCACGTTTTTTCACTCTGTAATAAAACTGGACAAATTAAGTGGGTTTTCCTTTCTCCTTTTTCTCCTGCCAGTTTTTGACTGGATGCTTCCCTCCTCCCAGACGCACTCTGCTTTCCTCTTCTGGCTTCTCTCTGAACGTCTTGGTCTTATAAGTTGAAAAATACAACTTCCCACATCACACCAATGAGGGTTTTGCCACTTGCTAGTTATTCTTACAGTCTGAACGTGATTTGGCTGCCACTGTCTGAGAATATAATGTGGTGGCTTCTGAGAGCTGAGCTGGGGTGGTTTTCATAAATCTTTTCCTCATCTAAGACTTGGCTCCAGATAAAGGTGAAATATTTCACATTCTGGGCCAATTAATAAGTTTATCAGAACTGAACACTTTGTGCTGCTTGCTAGGGTGCTGCAGGCTGCCTTCTTTTTATTACCAGAGCTTGAAAAACACACCAGTGCTCTAGCGACCCCTCGAGTGAGCTTCTCTCACGACCAGCGAGGGAGACTGAGACCCAGAGAGGTTGTAAATGACTGAGGACCTCCCGGCAAATCCAGGCTGCAACTCCATAACCACGGACAATGCCAATGATAATTTCAGTGTCAAATATTAAATATAAATTATATACAAAACCAAGCATTCATATTTGTATTAAACTTCCCCTTTACCTAAGTCTCCATTCTAAAGGTCAGACATGCAGAAGGGGCTCCGTGGCTGGGCTGAAGCAGGTGCCCTGGCCTAGGAAGGCCTGCCTCTGACAGCCCTTGCTCAGGCCTCTCAGGTCTTCTCTGGAATGAGGCAGGAAAATCAATCCATGTAATCACTCAGCCTCTTTGTGCTTCAATTTCTTCACCTCTAATCAGGACCTTCCAGCAGGTGGGGACAATCAAAGGGCAGCCGGTGGGTGGAAGCCACAGCCCAGTCAATGGTGTGGCTGACCTGGTGGTGGTGGGTGCTACGGGGTCTCATTGACACGCACATAGGGTAAAGTCCAATACAACGATACTGTCGGTTGGCAAACAGCTGATGGCTTGCATCTCACATGCCACATATTAGCAGTCGCCGCGGCCATCTGGAGGGCTGCATTTAGGAGATTCTGAGCGCATGCGCAGGCTCAGCCCCGTAGCTCGCTCTGCTCTCAGTGCTGTGGGGAGGGAGGGACTGCGATGTCAGCCACACCAAGGGGTTTTAGCAGACGGGACACGCTGTCGTTTTGACTTGTGAAGGACTGGGTCTGACTCCGGGTGGACCTGACTTTAGCCACGCGGTTCCCTGACTCGTGCCGACCGCTGTGCGCAGCCTTAGAGCCGAGTGGGCCTCGAGCCCTACGAGTTTCCTGGGGTGGGGGCTCCAGTGTGTGTTCAGGATCTGTCGTGAGCCGTCGGCTGCCTGTCGATTTGGTGCTGGCACCGGTGCTCCCGGTTATCCCCCTCCTCCTCCGGAGGGTCGGGGTTCTGGAGCGCGCCCTCCAGTTGTAGAAAACGGGGTTATCTCAGGACTCGCGCATGGAGTTTGCGGGGCGGGCCGCCATGGCCCCTCTGAGGTCACTTCCTGCTTCACGAGCAAGCGGTTGGTTGCGCTCTGTTGATCCTTGTTCCGTGCGGGTGGCCCGGGGAGCTCCTCTGGCCTCGTCCTTCGCTCCTGGAGGCCACACTGTGCGAAAGGCCAGTGGCGTGCAGGCCTCTGTGAGACGCCATGATCCCCATCCTGGCCCCTGGGCCGAAGGGGATGCCGGGACGGCGACGCCATGTCCGCCCGGCGTGCGGGCGGGCGGGCGGTCCCGGCGGAGGCCCCGCGCCCGAATATCCCCTCTGGTCTCACTTGGCGGTTGTCTTCCTCTTTTTCCCTCCAAGGTTCAGGCGTTTGGGGAGAGGATTGTGCTTTTCATCCTCAACGTCGTCATTTTTGGGAGATCGGAGAGAAGCTTGGATGATGACGCCATGTTTTTTTTGCCTCACTCCGCGAAGGAGCGAGCTAAGATTCTGTGGAGAAATGGAGCAGCCGTTGGGTTTTACACAACCAAAAGGAAAGGTGAGGGTGCGGCGCCTGGCCATTCCAGGCCCTTGGGGACGGGGCGGAGTGGAGCGGGGGCGCCCTCAGCTCAGGAGAATCTTCTGGAACAGGGCCCGTAGCCGTGTGAGTGCGCCCGGCGTGGCCGTCATCTCCAGGCCGTGCGCAGGCAGCGTGGTGGCCGTCCTTTTGTGTGCACTGTGTCCTTCCGTTCATTTGCCTTCGCGCTGACCAGCCGGCCGCTGCCGCCAGCCGTGGCGCGGAGCCGAGCCACGCCGGCCGCCGGGGTCGCAGGCCCTGACCCAGGACGGGCAGCCCGGGTAGCGTGCGCGACCGCGGCCGCCGGGGGTGTGGACCGCCTCCCGTGTTTGCCGAAGGGATGAGTCTCCTCTTTAAAGTCGTTTTCTTGACTTCTAAAGGCTGCCACCAGCTCCGACCCCGCTGGTCCGAGCCCCATCCTTTGGTCTGTATAAAGTTCTCCAATTTTAGCAAAACAAACAAACAAAAAACAAAGAAACCCAAAACTAAAACCAACCAGCCAAACAAAAAAACCAATTTCCGCACATAAACCACCATGCCCGTGCCGTCTGCGTTAAGTGTCAGCTAAGAGCAGAGCTTGGCTTTGAGCCTTGCCCACGTCGTGTTCAGGGTAGGACAGATCTGCATTTCTTGTTTTTCTCAGTGTGATATGACCAGCTTCCCGTGCAGACAGCTGTGCGTGAGTTCATTACATCCTGGGGCTTTGGCCCTCTGTCTCTGGTTCCTTGGGTCAGGATAGTCATTTCCCCTGTCATTTTCCTGTGCCATTTCGCTTTTTTGGATGATGATGTACTTCAGTCATTAATTCTGTAAGGAAGGGAACTCGCTCTAATTTCTTCTCCCTGGGAGACTCATGGGTTGTCTTTTTTTTTTTTTTTTTTAATCAAATGGCCAGTCTCTGGTCTGCAGCAGGATTGGTTGTGATGGAGACATTCTGCTCGAAGGGCAAAGGCTGTGGACAGCTTCCATCTGATGGGTGAGAAGGCCAGTGCAGGGCAGGGAGAGCTTCCCTTGGCTTCTCCCTGCCCTGCCACTGCTCCTGGGGGCAGAGATGCCAGGGACTCCCAGTCCCTGGAGACAGAGCAGAGGTTGCGTGTGACTGCCTTGCCCTCCCCAGGCAGCCCAGAGCCTTGCAGTGGAAGGACCTCAAGACGAGAAGTGGAGGCAGAGGGACTTGGGGTTCGAATTTCTTTCTTCTTTTTTTTTTTTTTTACAGGCAGAGTGGACAGTGAGAGAGAGAGACGGAGAGAAAGGTCTTCCTTTGCCGTTGGTTCACCCTCCAATGGCCGCCGTGGCTGGCATGCTGTGGCCGGCGCACCGCGCTGATCCAATGGCAGGAGCCAGGTACTTCTCCTGGTCTCCCATGGGGTGCAGGGCCCAAGTACCTGGGCCTTCCTCCACTGCACTCCCTGGCCACAGCAGAGAGTTGGCCTGAAAGAGGGGCACCAGGACAGAACCGGTGCCCTGACCGGGACTAGAACCCGGTGTGCCGGTGCTGCAAGGTGGAGGATTAGCCTAGTGAGCCGTGGCGCCGGCCAGAATTTCTGCCTCTGCTTTTCTGACAAATTCAGGGCAGAGTTGTCTGTCGCTGGATACTCGGTCATGGTGTTTTCATCAATGAGCTGTTTTTCATAGGAGTACACTTAAAATAGTATTGACCGAGTGGTTTCATCTATTTGAGAAGCAGAGGATGTGGGGTGGAGTCGGGACCGGGAGGTAGGGAGGTAGAGGGAGATAAAGAGAGAGATCCCGTCTGTTGGCTCACTCCCCAGATATCCCAAATGGCTTGGACCAGGCGAAAGCTGGGAGCCAGAACTCAGTCTGTCTCCCGTGTGGGTGGCCGGGACACTATTGCTGGAACTGTCAGTGCACTCTCTCAGGGTGCACGTTAGCGGGATGCCAGAGTCGGGAGCAAAGCCAGCACTTGTACCGAGGCACTCTGGTGTGGATGTGGGCGTCACAGCAGGCGTTCCAACTGCTATGCTGAATGCCTACCCCTGAACTGGCTTATTAAGGGCCAGTTTTCTTTTTTTAAATAACTATTATTTACTCAGCAACTTAGTTGGTCTAAATAGTGTCAAGTCTGTAGAGAATTAAATAAACCAAATATTTTTTTCAAGTATATGTAGCCACTTAATTTTTTTTCCATGGAATTAACTTATTTTTGGAGACATAAAATATTCTCATGGGATCTCTCTCTTTCTCATACTCTTTCACTCACACACACACACACACCCCTTTACCTGTCAGTGATGTACAAGAGTTCCAGTTGCTCCATAATCTTGCCAGTACTTGGTATTATCTGTCTTTCTAATTTTAGACATTCCACAAAGTGTGAAGTAGTATCTAATTTTGGTTTTGGTTTGCATTTCCCTGCTGAGGAATGATGCTGATAATGTTTTCATGTGCATATTTGATGGTTTTATATGTTACTTCATAAAATGTGTGTTCAACTCTTTTCCCCCATTTTTTATTAGGCTGTTTTCTTGTGATTGTGCTTTGATAATTCTTTGTATTTTTTGTATACCAGATCTTTATCAGATATGTATATATATTTTGAAAACATTTTCATTTTGATAACAATGTTTTCCAAAGACCAGAAGTTTAAAGATTTGAGTAATTAGTATTTTGACATTTTGATACATTAATTGTAATTTATCAATTTTCAGTATGATTTAGTTCAAATATCTTCTAATTTGCAATTTTTATGCATTCTTTAGAAGTAAGTTAATTTCTGGATATAGGAGACTATCTCAGATGTTTTATTTTTTGTTGATTTTTAGTTCTGCAGTAAGAGAATATCATCTGCTACATTTTAGTATCCTGAAGGCTGCTGGGAGTAGTTTTATGACCCAGTGCATGGGCTCTCAGTGGACATTCCACATGGACTTGAATGAATGCGCCCACTTTGTAATGCTGGGAGTCCTACTGTAAAACTGTCAGTCATGGTGATTGATGGAGACATTCAGATGTACCTTTTGGCTGATATTTTGTCTAGTTCTGTCAAATTTAGAGAGAAGTTTACTCATGACTTTACCCATGATTATGGGTTCATCTCATTCTCTCTTTGGTTGTGTCAGTTTTTCCTTTACGTATTTTGAGGCTTTGTTATTAGTTACATCTGTATTTATTCTTATTCTATGTGATGTATGAATATTGATGATTTTATCATTATAAAGTGTTCACGTGGGGAATTGTACTTTGTGCTGACTTCTTTCACCTTTTGTAAATGCTCTGGTGGGTTCTTGTTCAAGGTTGTAACATTCGTGGCGGCTCAGCTAGAGTGAACTCTCAGTGGTGTCACGTCTGTGCTTCTATTACTGGTGCAAGAAACAGGCTCCAAAGGGAAGATACGTCAGATTTTCCAAGTTCTACTCACTGCTGCAAATGCAAGGGATCTTGGATTTCTCTCTCTCTTTGAGTCTTTAAAATGCTCAAGTGCAAAGCCTACTAAGTTCCTTATGTTTCCCTCCATTGAAGAGCTAGCTTGGGTGGGGC
The DNA here is from genome assembly GCF_051225735.1 of Oryctolagus cuniculus. NCBI lineage: Eukaryota > Metazoa > Chordata > Mammalia > Lagomorpha > Leporidae > Oryctolagus > Oryctolagus cuniculus. Next base: position 8,397,428 of record NC_142878.1, on the reverse strand, counting down.
CTGTGTTGCTGTGTGCACAGCTGCCACCAACTCCAGAGGCCCAGAAGCTTCTGAGTGCAGTCATGCAGAATGATTCTGGCTCTTGGTGGATCCCCGTGTTTTCTGGTGGGAACCTTCCTTAAAAATGATGGTTTTGGCTCTGGTCAGCAGGTCTCTGTGCAACAAACCAAACCCTGCCTCTGATTGGACTTGCAAATTTTAGCATTTACTCAGGCAAAAACTGGTTACACTGGTTACTGCATGATCTGTTCCCAAAGTTTTGAAACATTCAGTGAAACTTTTGCATGATGAATTTTTTTAAGTTATTGTTTGAGAATAATGTCTTTTTATACCAGGAAGTAGTTATCCTGAATGACATTGACATCTCCTCCTTCTCTTTATTTCTTTAAATCAATATGAGTTAAAGTAACAAAAAAAGGAAGTGTCTCCAGTTATTATTAAATTTATTATTTTTATGTTTGATGTTAGTATAAACATTCATCTTATGCTTATTGTTTATATGAGGTATATTTTTCTACCTTTTACCTTAAAAAAGATTTATTTATTCAAAAGCTGGAGTGACAGGGAAAGAGACTGAGAGAGATCTACCACCCACCCGTTCACTCCCCAAAGGCTGCAACAGCCAGATCTGGGCTAGGCCAAAGCCACAGCCGAGGCTGGTGCTGTGGCATAGCGGGTAAGGCTACCACCTGCAATGCCACATCCCAGATGGGCGCCGATTCAAGTCCCAACTGTTCCACTTCTGATCCAGCTCTCTGCTTTGGCCTGGGAAAGCAGTAGAAGATGGACCAAGTCCTTGGGCCCCTGCACCCACGTGGGAGACCAGGAAGAAGCTCCTGGCTCCTGGCTTCTGATGGGCTCAGCTCTGGCCGTTTCAGCCATTTGGGGAGTAAACCAGCAAATGGAAGATATCTTTCTTTCTCTCTCTGCCTCTGCCTCTCTGTAACTCTACCTTTCAAATAAATAAATAAATCTTTTTAAAAAAATCCAGGAGCCAGGAATTCCATCCAAGTCTCCCATCTGAGTGGCAGGGACCCATCTTTTGCTGCCTTTCCAGGCCCATTAGCAGGAAGCTGGATCAGAAGAGGAGCAGCTGTGGTTCAAACCAGCACTCTAGTATGACCTGCTAGTATGACCTGCTAGTATGACTGCAAACTGCGGCTTAGCCTGTGCCACAACACTGGTCCTCTCACCTTTTACTTTTTTATTTCACTTTCAGTCCACTTACATACTTATTTTTATTGCAATTTTTTGTTTCATTTTTTTTTTATGTGTTTCACAGGCTAAGAGAGGGAGCAAGACAGAGACACAGATGGAGGCAGAGAGTTCCCATTTACTGTTTTACTTCTCAGATGCCTACAGTGCCTCACCTGGGGGCCAGAAATTCTGTCCAGCTCTCCTACATGGGTGGCAGGAACTCAGCGGCTTGCGGCATGATCTGCTGTCTCCCAGGGTATGCACTGTGGGAACCTGGAATTGGGAACAGAGCCAGAACTTGAACCCTGACACTTGATATGGGGTATGGACATCCAGCCAGCAGCTTAGTCCCTAGGCTCAATGTGGGCTCCTGTGTCCTTATTTTTAGAGCATGTATTTTGCTGCTGGTGTATAACTGAGTCTTGCGTTGAAAACCTGTTCTGTTCTTTTTTTTTTTTTTTTTTTTTAAGATTTATGTATTAGAAAGGCAGACTTACAGAGCAGGAAGGAGAGACCGAGATCTGCCATTGCTGGTTCATCTCAAGTGGCCACGACAGCAGGCTGAGCCAGGCTGGAACTTTCCTGCTCCTTCCCCAGGAGCATCAGCGGGAGCCGGATCAGACATGGGGCAGCTGGTGCTCGGTCTGGCGCCGGGGCTCTAACCTGCTGAGCCACAGTGCCGGCCCCTGTCGTCTGTTCTGCACAGTGTCTTCCTTCTGTCTGGAGTGTTACAGGTGAACTTGAGTGTTTACATTCAAGTATTGGTTTGGCTATATTAGCCATTCCCCTTTGTAGTTTGTTTCATGTCATTTTTCCTCCTCTGTTCCTCTTTTCCTTCTTTTGTTGTAATCAGATATTTTTCAGTGTTCCATTTTGATTTCTCTGTTGGCTTCCTAGCTCTGTATTTTTGCAATTTTTAAAACTTGCTTTAGGGATTCTGTAATTTATTTTGAACTCATCCCAGTTGGCTTAGTGTTGAATGACTTTAGTGCGATGTAGAAACTTTGCAGGGGTGAGTTTGATTTACCTCTTGTTTATATGGAGCTACTGGTATTATATATTAGATCTGTTTATGTTAGAAAATTATCAAAACTTATTTATGATTTTAGTAAGTCGTCCTGTCTTTTAAATATATCAAAGCAAGAAAAATATATAATTAAAAATATTTACTCACGTACTTTCCCCTTTAAGATTCTGGGAGGTATTTTTTTTTTTTTTTTTTTTTTGGTGTAGGTCCATGTAGCCAAAATGTCAGTTCTCTGCAGGTTAGAGTACTTCCCCATGCATTTCTTGTCATGCAGTTCTGCTGAACAAATCCTTAGCTTTTGTTTACTGAAAATATTTTAAAATTTTATTTCACTTTCATAGTTTATGTTTTATTTTTGATCCTTTGAACATATTTGTAAAGCTGTTTGAAGTCCTTGTTTGGGGGTAGTACGGACATTTACCATGAACACAGAGTACCTGTGCATTTATTTGTGTCTTCTTCAACTTCCCTCATCAATACTACAGAATCCAGGAGCATGAGACCATTGGTGGGTTTCCTCAGGGCATGCTCAACTGCCCCAGGTGCCAGCGGTGTCTGGTGCTTAACCTTGTGAAATGGCCCAGGGCAGGCGTAAGAGGATGCTACCTAAAAGTGGTATCCTTAGTAGCTAAATGGTATCCTTAGCTAAGTAGCACTCTTAGCTGTTTCTATGTTGAGTTTCTGCGGTTTAAGAGTATCCCAGATATCTTCATCAATATCCTAAATATCTATCTTCCTTCTCTTTGACTGGCAGTACTTGACCTGGATTAGGACTTTTTAGAGCAGTTCTTCCTAAAATGCTACACAGAGCTGCAGGAGGGAGGGAGGGAGGGAGGGAGGGAGGGAGGGAGGGAGGGAGAATCTTCCATCTGCTGTTTCACCACCCAAATGGCTACAATGGCAGGAGCTGGTCTAGGTGGAAGCCAAGAGCCTGGAGCTCCTTCCACTTCTTCCATGTGTGTGGCAGGGCCTCAAGCACTTGGACCATCCTCCGCTGCCTTCCCAGCTGCATAGCAGGAGCTGGACTGTAGCTGGAGCGGCTGCAGTCATAGGCTGTAACTTAGCCTACACCACAATGCTGGCCCCCCTTTTTTGGAGGGGTGCATTATTGTTAAGGGATAACCTGTTTGTTTCCAGTTGTTCACTCTTTGGTAGCTTTTGCCTATTCTCCCTGTTGTGTGCAGGGGTCATTCACTCCCTGGTCTCAGTTCCTGGCCAGCCACATGTCTCCCCTACAACAGCCACACTAGGGAGAGAGAATCCAGCTCCTGAGGGGATGTAGTGTTGTCTACCTTGTTGAGTTCAATTTGTTACTGTTTGTATACCTTTTTAGCCTCTGTGTTCACAGATGACAATTATTTGTGTTTTTCCTGTGCCGGGCTGCCTGTTTCTTCCTGGAAAGGCTGCACGGTTTTCACAGGCTGTGCCGGGAAGTGTCCTCACTGGTTCAGTTCTCTGGGGGAGACTCCTGGAGTTTGGCAGGCTTTGTTTCTGGCACCTCCTGGGTCAGGTGTGTCCTGTGTGTGAGGGTTTTGAGCTACTGCATTGATGTTTTAATGCTCAGGGGCCATTTTGCTTTGTTTTCCCTTGAGTCAGTTTTGGTGAGTTGTATTATACTAGGGATGTGTCCTTTATATTTTTTCAATTTTTTGGAATATTTTTTTTTCTTTTAAAACTCAACCATATAATTCCTAATACACTTTGTGCATTTTATCTCCTTTTCTACTATAGCAACTCCTGAACTTTCAAACACCCTTTTTCTGTTCTTTTTTTTTTTTATTTTATTCTCTCTTCTTACCTTCTTCCCTTTGTTCTGTGTTTCTTTTGTTCTTTTCCAGTCTCTAAGTTGGATGCTTAAGGTGTGAAATTTCAGCCTTTCTTGTTTTCTGCCATTAGCATTAGTGGCTGAAGTTGTCTCACATTGTTGAAGGTTGTACACACTGCTGTGGCTTCGTGGGTAGAATGTTCTGATCGGTCTGTACTTGGCCACTCCGGCCCCCATCGTCATGCCAGCACACACACTAATTTTTTTTTTTTAAGATTTATTTATTTATTTGAAAGAGTTACACAGAGAGAGGAGAGGCAGAGACAGAGAGGTCTCCCATCTGCTAGTTCACTCCCCAGTTGGCCACAACAGCTGGAGCTGCACCGATCTGAAGCCAGGAGCTTCCTCTGGGTCTTCCACGCAGATGCAAGGGCCCAAGGATTTGGGCCATCTTCTTCTGCTCTCCCAGACCATTTCAGAGAGCTGGATTGGAAATGGAGCAGCTTGGACTTGAACTGGCACCCATATGAAATGCCATCACTGCAGGCACCGGCTTTATCTGCTACCCCACAATGCCGCCCCCCCCCCCCCCCAGTAATTCTCTGGCTTGTGGTCTCCATGCATCTGTTCCCATGACCAGTTTTTCCCACGACTAGTCATCCTCTAGTAACAGGTCTTTCTGCATAATTTACCCGGGGAGCAGCCGCTTTACTCTGTTTGGGTAGAGCAACCTACCCAAGCAGATTGTTTTGATTTTCCAAAGAGACAGCTTGTGTAGTTGGTGAAGGTGATGGTACACATGAAGTAGCCAGGAAGAAGAAAGGACACTAAGGATCTTGGGTCTTGGCTCTGACCTCCCAAAAGCTACTTGGTGACATGAGTTGAGGTTTGATCTGTGAATCCACAGAGACTCAAGGACCTGATGAGGGGGCATCCTTGAACAGTCAGAGCCAAGGCTCACGAGCTCAGTGGCCAAGTCTGTAAAGTGGGTTGAATGGATCAGATCATTGCCAGTGTTCCTACCAGCTATTCCAAGTGATGTTGCAGTGATACCTGTGGACTTGATGTTCTGATGAGCACTCGAGAGTCAGTCTGTGTGCAGCCAGCTTCTTCCCTCAGCCCTTGCTCATAATCGGATTGTAGTTAAGTATCAGCTTTAGGAATTGATGCCATAGTTTCATTTTACCAGTCTGTAGGTGTGGTCAGTAAAGACTGGTAGAGAAGTCATCATCTTCCTCCCACTCTCCTCCTCCTCTTCTTCCTCCTCTCCTTCTCTTCTCTGTTCACTTTGAAGAATTCTAGATTTACAGAAGAGCTGCAGAGGCAGTACAGAGAGTCCCTGTGCATCCTTCACCCGTGTTTCCCCAGCGTCAGTGTCTTACATAACTGTGACCAAAACAGAGTCTCCATGTGGGTTCATTTCCCACCAGTGTGCCTTCTCTCTTTCCAGGTCTACATGACTCTTACTCCTCAGGTCTCTGGAGTCTCCTCTTCCTGTCTTTTTATTTTTCCTTGTTTTTCATTGTCTAGATACTGGAGGAGTATTGGTCAAGTAATTTGTAGATGGTGATTTACATGTGTCTGATGTTTTCTTGTAATTAGCCTGAGGTTATGGTTTTTCTAGGAGAAATGAAATATCTATTTCATCATGTCACACTGGAGGGCTGGAGTGCATAAAATAATTCTGTAATTGCTCCTGGTGAAAACACTGATCACCAGTTAAGGGGGAGTCTGCTGTATTTCTCCATTGAAAGATTACTCTTACCCTTTCCAACTTGATTTGTTATAATATTCTTAAAAATAATTCATTGTATCTTCTCAAATAAACTTTAGTGAAATATAACTTTTTAAAAAATTTATTTATTAAGCCGGCGCCGTGGCTCAATAGGCTAATCCTCCACCTTGCGGCGCCGGCACACCGGGTTCTAGACCCGGTTGGGGCGCCGGATTCTGTCCCGGTTGCCCCTCTTCCAGGCCAGCTCTCTGCTATGGCCAGGGAGTGCAGTGGAGGATGGCCCAGGTGCTTGGGCCCTGCACCCCATGGGAGACCAGGAAAAAGCACCTGGATCCTGGCTCCTGCCATTGGATCAGCGCGGTGCGCCGGCTGCAGCGGCGGCCATTGGAGGGTGAACCAACGGCAAAGGAAGACCTTTCTCTCTCTGTCTCTCTCTCTCACTGTCCACTCTGCCTGTCAAAAATTAAAAAAAAAAATTTATTTATTTAGGAGGTAGAGTTACAGACAGAGAGAAAGGTCTTCCATCCACTGGTTCACTCCCCAGATGGCCATAATGGCCAGAGTTGGGCTGATCTGAAGCCAGGAACCAGGAGCATCTTCTGGGGCCTAAGCACTTGGGCCATCTTCTACTGCTTTCCCAGGCCATCAGCAGGGAACTGGATTGGACAAAGAGCAGCCAGGAGACTCACTGGTGCCCATGTGGGATGCCAGCACTACAGGTGGAAGCTTAGCCTACTATGCCACAGTTCTGGCCCCCTAAAATACAATTTAAAAAAATATTTGAGAGGAGAAGATGGGGGGTAGGTGGAGAGAGAGAGAGAGAAAGAGAGAGAGAGAATGAATGAATATGAAAGAATGAATCTCATCCTCTGATTCACTCCTCAAATCCTTGCAAAGGCTGGGCTGGGGTCAATGCCAGGACCCAGGAAAGTCAGTCCACGCCTCCCACATGGGTTACAGGAACTCAATTACTTGAGCCATCACCACTGCTTCCCAGGGTCTGCATTAGCAGGAAGCTAGAATCAGGAGCTGGAGCCAGGGATCAAATCCAGGCACTCTGATGTGAGATGTGGGTGTCTAACCACTAGGCTCCTGAAGTAGACATTTTGTTTTAAAAAAGATTTATTTATTTATTTGAGAGGCAGAGTTACAGACAGAGGGATGAGGAAAGAGAGGTCTTCCATTTGCTGGTTCACTCTCCAAATAGCTGTGACAGCCAGAGCTGGGCCAGTCCACAGCCAGGAGCTGTGAGCTTCTTCCAGGTCTCCTATATGGGTGCAGGGACCCCAGCACTTGGGCCGTCTTCTAGTGCTTACCCAGGCCATCAGCAGGGAGCTGGATTGGAAGTGCAGCGTCTGGAACTTGAACCAGGGTGCTGAGGCAGAGGCTTAGCCTACTATGCCACAGCGCCAGACCCTGAAGTAGAAATTTTAAAGCTCATAAAAGTTGTCAAGTGTAAGCACACAACTTAGTGATTTTCGGTTGGTGTAGAGAGCTGTGTAACTCTTAGCCATATGCAGTTTTAGGATACTTCCATCGCCTCCAGATGTGGCATCTGCTGTCAGTCATTCTGTTTGCACCACTTCTGCAACCCCGCCTCTGTCTATCGGCCTTTCCCACGCAGTCATCTACAGTGAGGGTAGAGAATGTAGACTCTCGCGTTGGGCAGGGTGCTTTTGAGATCTGTGCAAATTGTAGCAGGGGTTAGTATTTCATTCCTTTTTATTGCTGAGTAGCACTCTGTTGAATGATTATACATCTTTTTGCCTATGCATTTATCAGTTGATAAATGGTTTCCAGTTTTTAGCTTTTATGAATGATGCTGCTGCAAACATTTGCTTCCATGTTTTATATGGACACATGCTTTCATTTCTCTTGGGGAGGTTCCTAGGAGTAGAATCGCTGGGTTATTTGGTAAGCTAAGTTTAACTTTTAAAGTAACTGCCAAATTGTTTCACAAAGTGACTGTATCATTATATGAGTACCTTTCCATCAGCAACATATGAGAGTTCCAATTTCTCCATATCCTTGTCAACATTTATTGTTTGGCTTTTTTGATGGCAGTCGTTCTAGAAAGCCAAAGTCACAATTCTTTGTGGGTCTTACTTGCATTTCCCTGATGACTCATGATGTCAAATATCTCCTCATAGCTAATGAGCAATCTGAATGTCTTTGAAGAAAGACATCCAATCTTCTGTCCATTTTTAATCAGTTTTTTGTTCTCTTATTGATTTCTAAGAATCCTTTAATCTGGTTATAAGTCTTTTATCAGAAATGTGACTTGTAAACATTGTCTTAAAGTTTGTGGCTTGGATTTTTCTTTCCTTAATGGCATCTTTTGAAGTCAAGGAGTTGAATTTTGATGAACTTAGATTTGTCACTTAATTGTGTTTTTGATGTTGAATCTAAGAAGTCTTTGCCTAACCCAGAGTTGTAGAGATTACTTCTTTGTTTTGAAATTTTTTTCCCATAGAAATTTTATATGAGCAGTTTTATGTCAGTGGTCCATCTTGAATGGATTTTTGTATGTGGTGTGAGGTAAGGCTACAGCCTCATTTTACAAAATAATTAACGCAGGGGCCAGTGCTGTGGTGTAGTGGGTAAAGCTGCCACCTGCAGCATCAGCATCCCATCTGGATGCTGGTTTGAGTCCCCACTGCTCCACTTCCAATCCAGCTCTCTGCTATGGCCTGGGCAAGCAGTGGAAGATGGCCCAAGTCCTTGGGCCCCTGCACCCACGTGGGAGACCGAGAAGAATCTCCCAGCTCCTGGCTTCTGATCTGCACAACTCCAGACATTGCAGCCATTTGGGGAGTGAATCAGTGTATGGAAGACCAGCCTCTCTGTGTCTCTACCTCTCTCTGTAACTGTCTTTCAAATAAATAAAAAAATAACTATTGCTAAGCTATTCCTAGGACAATTTTAGATTTATAGAAGTATTGAGGAGAAAATCCAGAGCTCCCCAGCAGCAACGCCCATTCCCCTGTTAATAACATCATTCACTGATGACAGTTGAACTAATACATATGCTTTAGTGTTGGAGTTTCCATAACAAAATGCTGAGCAGGAAATTTTAATGAAGTTCAGCTTATCAGTGTTTCTCTTTCGTGGATCGTGCCTTTGGAATTATATCTAAAAAGTCTTCGTTGAAAATCCGAGGGTAAGAGCTTATTTCTGGGTTTAGTTCTGTTCTGTTGGTCTGTTTGCTTATTGTTGCGCCAGCATCATCCTGTCTTGATTTCCTTGACTTTATAATAAGCTTTGAAATTGGACAGCATAAAACTTCCAAATTAGCTCTTCTCTTTTGAAACTATTTTGGTTATTTTAGATTCTTTTCATATAATATAAAAATTCATTTCATCTAAATTTTGGCATCAGCTTATCAATTTTTACAGAAAAGCCAGCTGGGATTTTGATGGGCCTGGCCTTGAACTTGCAGATGGATCTGGGAAGAATTGCTGTCTTAATGGTGTTGAGCCTCTACTCCATGATTGTGAGAGTTCTCCTCATTTGGAGCATGTTTTATAGGTTTCCTTATTCCAGGCCTTCAGTTCGTTTGTTAAATAGATCCCTAAGCTTGTACTTCTGTTTAATACCATTAAGAATGTAAATGTATCTTAATTTGACTTTAAACCTTCCCTTGGAAAGACTTCACCATTGGGGAACATCGTTCTTATCATATATACATAGAAATTATATTATTTCACATGAAGGTTGAAATTCCAAGTACTTTCCAACTATGGCCTCAAGGGAACCGAAGCTCTTTATTTACCATAGATTATTTATTCACTCATTTTTGCCATGAAATAATAACTGAATTTAGCTAACCATTCTCTCGGGTGGTGGTTTGGGTGGGTGGTTATCGGGGCTCTGCCAGGCCTGCTGTGTGTCCACACTGATGCTCCCACAGTTGGTGGCTGTGCTCCTGGGGCTGCTGCAGGCTGGCTGGGACTGCAGGGGTTCCTGATCCAGGTTTTCCTTGTGGTTCCAGGGTAGCCTGGGTTTGCTCCTGTGGGACCTGAGAGACAACAGAGGCCCCGGGCTCAGAACTCATGTGCTGTCACAAATCAAGGCACGGGGCCAGAGATGGGAGAAGAGGGTTGAAAGACCCCATTTCTGGATGGCAGAGTCTTACCATCACAGGCAAAGGGGCATGGATATAGGAAGGAGAGTCACTGTGGCCAGTTTTGCGAACAGTTCACCACAGTGGGGTGCACCTTCACAGTCTAGTCTGGCTCATTAGACTCTGAGTCATTTTTCTTGCAATGGGAAATAACCCATTTTCTGAGTCTTGGCAGGGGTAAATACCACCTCATCCCGTGAGATCTGGATTAGCTGCATCTTCGTTTTCCTGCTCCCTCCAGGGCCTGGGCTCCTGTGCAGCTTGGACGTGAGGAAGGGGGGCAGTGGGCTCTATGTGGAGTCGACTTCCTGGGTAGCTTGGACGTGAGGAAGGGGGGCAGTGGGCTCCATGTAGAGTCGACTCCTGGGTAGGTTGCTGACACAGGTGTGTGGCTGCAAGATCATGCTCTCAGCGCAGAAATGCTGGCTGTAGCCTGTCTCACTCCATTCCAAGGGAAGTGGGGCCCGTGGTTGTGTCTGCTTGGGATGCTTTCATGCCACTGTAACTGGAGTTTCTGAAACAAGTCCGTATCCTAGAGACAGGCCAGGTTGTTTACCTGGCCCACTACCTGACTTCAGGGCTCACCTTTGCAGGGAGAACCGTGACGTCGCCAGATGTGTCTCCTTGGCTCCAGAAGCCTCGGTGAGGAGAGGATCTGAGGAGGCCGTGTGCAGTATCCCAGCTCTGCCGTGTTTCCTTTCAGGGCGGTGGTCTAGTGGCTGCCCTCGTAGCCTTGAGTTACAGGTGGTTTGGGATCATCTGCTGTGTTAGCATTGGTTGTTTAGCTTGCACAGCTAACCTTTCATCCAGGTGGGACCGACGATGCTGGCTGTGCTGGGGTCCCAGGGGTCCCTGCAGGACAGCAGCCAGCCCAGCTACAGTGCATGCCTGTTGCCACCCCTGCAGGCAGCCTGTGTGGCGATGGCACCGGCGCGTGCTACCTGCTGCCTGTCTTAGATACCGTGTTCGTCAGGAGGAAGCACCGTCGCCAGGGCTTGGGGACAGCCATGCTGCGGGACTTCTGTGAGACGTTCTCCGAGGACGAGGCCCTGGGAGTCAGCTGCCCCATTTCTCCTGCCATGTACCAAGGTAATGTCACCTCAGGCATGGGGAGTGCTGGCGAGTGACAGCTGTGCATGCCAGTGAGGTCCATGCTTCCACACAAAATACCCTTCAGTGCCAAGAAGTGAACCTTTCCCAGTCTGGGACACAACTGGGTTTAGAAATGAAGGAAAGCAAACCGCCCGTCTGAGAGAGAGGCAGAATCCAGAGCAGCCCCCAAGCTACCACCTGCTGCCAGGCCCTCCCAGTGCCTGCTTCTTCACTGCCAGCCCTTGGCTCCTTGCCATGTCCGTTGACCCAGGAGCAACAGGGAAGGCCAGAGCCAGTGCACAGGCCGTGTGCCTGTGCACACAGTGGCCCCAGTGTGGCCATGATCGTCCTGTTCTTGATCGCCTTGCCAGAGAGAGAGTAGGTGTGGTGTGTCTCTCCAGGCCCTGCCCCTGTTGTTGCACAGTCGTCTGTGAGCCTCAGGAGTGGGGTAGCGCAGGGGAGCAGTGTTGCTCTGAAGCCACGGAGAAAGGCAGAAAGGCCGGGCGAGCTTTCCTTCCAGAGGGCCCAGTCGTTTGTGTTCTCACACTCTTGGTCGGTTACAACCCTGAGGAGCCTTGACTGTGTTGAGTGCACCACAGGCTCGCTTCCAGGGGCTGCAGGGTCTCCCACCACACACACCACCCCGAGGCCCTTTCCCCACCCTTGCTTTAAGTCTGTCAGAGTGAGCCCCCCGCCTCCTGCCCCCCCACTTCCGTGTAGGTAAAGGGGGCCCTTTCCACAAGGAACAGTAGGTTCCAAGTGCGGGGCTGCAGTGCCAGCCGAGCCGTGACCCTCCTGGGGCTCTGTGAGCCCTGTATGGGAAGAGCCAGAGGTGCTGACTGTGAATCCCATGTCTTCTGTGGCAGGTGCAACTGCCCACACGTGTGGCCTCGATGGCTTTCACTGAGTGCAGTCCGTCCTCCACCTGGGAGAGAGGGACTCCTACCCCAGCCCACGCTTTGAGCCCTCAGTCAGCCATGTCCCTTGCCACAGGGTGGGTACTCCAAGAGGGAGTACACACCCAGGTCTGTGCCCCTCCTGTACTGGTTCATGGTACCAGGACCTCCAGTTCCTTTCTGTGGCTGCCGAGGGCCCCAGTGGATGTCTCCCCTGGGTCTTTGCTCCTGAAGGCGTTTCCTGCCACCAGTCTGCACCCCCTTAGGCTCCAGGTTCGGCCGCTGGTGGCATGGGGATGTGCCCTGACATATGAGAGGAGCAGAGGCAGGAGGAGAACAGAGGCAGGAGGGGTGGGCTGAGAGCTGGGGTGCCAGCTCACTGGGTATTGCCACATTCTGGTGCAGAACCCCAAAAGTCGAAGGATTTTGAATTTGAGACGGGCCTCCCTGTGGTTTGTCCATCCAGGAGGGCGGAGCATGCACACTCACGTCCAGCACTGTTCTGGTGGTCTCCTGCCTTTCCTGTGCCCAGCCTGAGTGCTACAGGTCTCCACCTGTATTCTTGCCCTGGGTCCCACAGAAGTTAGGAGAGGGCTAGGTGAAGGGCCCCTAGCACCTGTGGGGCCAGGAGGGGCTTCCCACGTGCCTGGATTCTGGGCCCTGCCATGTGAAAACATGCACTTGGGGATGTGCACGCAAAGCCTACGGGCCTCCCAGGGCCTCTGGAGCCCAGGAGTCTGCGGAGGATGAGCTGGACGGTTCTTGGGGGGAGGGGGTTGGGGAGTGGGACGACAGTGCAGGAGGGAAGATGGGGTGGCATCAAGGACTGAAGTGTCTCCCCTCCTCCACCAGGTTCCTAGGTTGAAGCTCTAATGCAACTGTATTTGTAAACAGGGCCTTTACAAAGACGATTGAAGTTAAGTGAGGTCACGGGGCAGGCCCTGACCCACTGTGACAGGTGTGCTCAGAAGAGGTGGCACCGGGGGTGCACACGGGGACTCAGGGAGAAACTGAGCCTCTGACCCCTGGATCTTAGACCTCCAGCATCCAGAGCTGTGAGGAGTGAGTTCCCACTAAGCCCCAGGCCACGCTACAGTCCGCCCTACATGCCAGCGGGGTTGTAGCTGTGGGCTCAGCCGACCACACACGGAACGAACTCAGGAGAAAAGCATCGCTTGTGTACTTGTTCTTGTGATTCTTTAATGATGAAGTCTAACAACTGCTGATGCAGCAGTTACATTGCATCAGGGCCAACCAGAGGGGAGTCACAGTGCCGGGAGGTGAAATGCAAACAGAACACCAAATTGTAGAAGAGACTTGAGCGTCCTTGGGTTTGGGGATGGGGGTGTGCGTTTGCATCCTGGGATCAGCCCCCTGATGACTGGCACAGATGGGGTGGATGAAGGTGGGAGTGCCAGGTGAGCAGGGGGGATCCTGTGGCTTCGGTTGGCCGATGAGAAGGTGGTTTGAGTGGGGGGGTGTAGCTGCAAGAGGAGCCCCTGGAGCCATTTCTGAAGACATCAAAGAGAGCTGGGCCCGAGGGAGACAGAGCTGGGGGCGTGCGTCTGCCTGCCTCACGTGTATGTCCCCCTCTCCCAGTCTGTAGGCAGTTCCTGTTGGCCTATCCTGAGGAGCGAGGCCGCCTGTGGGAGGTGGAGCCCCCAGGGGCCTGGGGCCAGCGCACCAGCATCTGGCTCAAAGTTCAACTTCAGCAGGCAAGACTTGGAGAGTGTGAGTAGGACTGAGAACTGTGCTCCTTGGCTGGTTATCCCCAGTGTCTGTGTCGGGTGCAGAGGGCTCTGCAGGGGTGGAATTGGACCCAGGTAGGTGTGGCGAGACACAGGGAGGGGGGGAGACCCGGTGGGCGGCCGCCTCACCTCCTGCTTTCCCCTTCTGGAAAGCCCTGCCCCTTGTGGTGAGCAAGATCTTCCTCAATCCAGCAATTATGAACTCTCTGTGGCCAGGGACCCGTTTTCAGTTAGAATAGATCATCAAAATACCCAGGATAAGTTCCCTTTGTCCAGCTGAAAATCAGGTGCAAGCTCGGTGCTTTTTTGGGTAGGTCACCCAGGCCCATGTCTTAGGAGGAAAACTCACTCAGTAAAAGGCAGCATTGCACAGGCAGCATTCTACAAAGTGGGACTGTTTTGTCCTGAGAGGCAGAGAGAGCGAGCGAGCCACAGACTCCTATCTGCTAGTTCTTCCCCCAAGTATCTGCAATGGCTAGGATTGAGCCAGGCTAAAGCCGGGAGCCACACACTCAACCCAGGTCTTCCACCTGAGCCATCACCTGCTGCCTTCCAGGGTCTGCATGAGCAGGAAGCTGGGATCCGGAGCTGGAGCCAGGAAGTGAACCCAGCTGTGTGCAGAGGGAGGCAGGGGTCCCAAGTGCTGTGCTCACGGCTGGGCCAGGCGCCAGCTCCAGCTTTGCCATCTCAGTGGCAGCGTCAAAGATGGCGGGTGGTGGTGCTGTTTATTTCCCTGTTGACAGACAGGCAGGCTGTCTTCAGTTTGGGATTGTTCCAGACGGTCCCTGTGGTGTTTGTGAGGGGGAAGAACAGGGCCTCAGTGGCAGGTCCCAAAGGGAGGAAGGGCTGGGATGCCCAGGAAGTAGCCAGGGGGGACCCAGAGGCGCTGGTTTCAGGGTTTCCAAACTGCGTCTGACAGGCCGTGCTCTTTGCCTTTGTCTGCAGGAGGGAGGGGCTGCCCTGCGGGGCCTCTCTCGGGGACTGGGTGCAGGCTGGGGCTGCAGGCGGGGCGTTGGGTGGAAGCTGTGGGGGCTCTCCCAGGTTCACTGCCTGTAATTAAAATGCTGGCCTGTCTTCCCTCCTATCAGTGTCAGAGCCAACTCTGCAGCTGCAGGTGGCTCATTAGGTGCCCGGCATTGCCTCCTCTTGGGGACTGATTTCCTCGGGCGATGACAGGCCAGAGCGCCTTGGAGCTTATTGATGATGATGGCGATAGGTTTGGTGGCTGCGCTATGTTTTGGGCTCTGTGGATCTTTACAGATGAGTGAGTGACAGGGAGCGGCCGTGGCAGGATCCTAATGAGGTGGCGGAGGACCCCAAGTTAGGAATCAGGGATGCCAGATGGGGGCCTGCCCAGCCTGTGGGTTTTCCAAGTGTCAGAGATGAGGCCGCGGCCCTTGTGCCTGGAGCTGGCTGTTCCCTGGCTGGAAGGGAAAGAGAAGAGACCATGTGTAGGAATGCAGGCACCACATGCCCAGAGTGGGGAGGGCCTCTTGGCCTAACAGTGGAGAGACACGGATGGCTTTCTCCGGAGAAACCCAAGGGGGTTGTCCCTGAGTAAGCACCAGTGGGGTCTAGCCTGGTGACACTGAGCTGGGAGTCGGAGGCGAAACCCTCCACCTTGATTCACTCAGGCTTGGGACTTTCACAGAGAACATTTCAGAAGCACATTTGAGTCCTTGAAGAAAGCAGGGTCGTCAGTAGAACTAGGATGTGATTACATTAGTAAGACTGTAACTTTTAAATGAAAGTGGTTCTAAGTTAGGGTCTGTTCACTTCCTGTGTAACTCACGGCGTTCCAGATGTCACCCACGCCTCCTGTCTCCATCTTCCAGGGCCCCCGGCAGGGTTATACCTCGCGCAGGAGCTCCTGGGCTTCATCCTGCAGCCGCTTGTCAGTCAGTGCTGGCAGGTGCTGCAAATGCACTCAAAGGTGAGCGTGGGTACCCCGCCGGGTCCTGCTTTCCAGGCTGCTCCTGGCTTGGTGGAAATTAGCGGCTTGGAGCTCCCACGCCAGGCGGTGCTACAGATTCCCCAGGCATCTTGCCAGGCTCCTTAGGCTTGGCCATTAATTAGGCAGGGGTTCTCGCATTGCCCCTGTGTCCCTCGTGTCCCTTCACTTCCAAGTGCTCCTTGGAGAGTTCCCTGTGCCGTGGGGGGTGGATCTCTGAGCCAGGAGCCAGGGCCAGCCCTGAGCTTTCTGCTCTAAATAGGCATGGATGCTTCGACACCTTTCAAGGGGAGTTAACTTCTGCTCCTGGCAGATGGTTTAAAATCTGGTTTTGAAGTAGCCTCATTTGTGGACTGGGTCTTAGAAGGTTTGCTCAGTGCTGGCTGTTTGACAACATCTGTGGCTTTTAATGGTCCTGAACCCATTTACAGAGTATTTGCATCTTTCTGGAGAAGGAGTTTGTGGGCAATTGTCTCCTACCCTCAGTTGCAAATGGAACCCATGAAACTGGACCCCCGGGACCTGACTTCCACGCAGTGTGATTTCCCAGGCTGCTCGTGCCTCAACTTCCCTCATGGGAAGGAATGTGGCGGATGTGTCACCGCTGTATGCTCTTTGCCGAGATGTCGCTGGAGGCAGGAAATAGCTGCAGCCTGCTGTAGGAATCTGTTTCTACTCTGTACATCATGGTTTCACGTTCTTTCTCCAGGTGGATTTTTAATGGATTCAGTTGTCATCCGTAGGGAAAATTCTTTTCCATTTACACTGAAGTTTTTCAAAGCAGAGGGATTGTACAGAAAACATGTGAAAAATTTGAGATGGGGAGGTGGGTCCCTTTCTGAGATTGCAGCTTTAAGCTCGTTTCAGCGTGCTCTGCTGTATTGTCCGTTGTACAGTCTGGCAGCGAGCACTGTTTGGTTACAGAGCCCAATGCTGGGACAAGCACAGAAACCCGGCCTGCTGGGCGGCTGCCTAGTGCTGCTCTTTGACAGGTTGTGTGGCTCCCTCTAGTGGCCCTGATCATCTGTTGCAGACCTGGGTGGTAACAGGTGCTACTTTTCACTTAGCTGTATCTGGTTCTCCAGACACGTAAGCTTCCGAGTCAGTGTGTTCATTGCTTACAACTTACTGAATCTTGACTGTTTAGGAATAAAACTGAGGCAAACATTTGATAGCTTTTAGCTTGCTTTAGTCTATATTCCATAAAAATGTCAGGAAAATGGAAAATCGGTAGCGGCTTATTTACTTCATTCTCCCATTCATTCGCTCACCCATGCATTCGTGTTTTCCTCATTTGTTCATCTGATCACTGCAGTGGACAAGTGCCCACTCCAGGCACTGCTGTGGGTAAGGACACGGTGCTGAGTCAGGCTGACCAAGCCTCTTGGTCCCACAGACCCCACCACGACAGAGAGAATTAAAGTGTTCAGGAATCTGTGAGAACTTACAATTAAATTTTGCCAAGCCACATTTTGCTAATAAATTCAGTTCTGTAACTATGATAAAATTTTACTTGTATATAGATAATAGCCAAGTAATATTTATTCTCCAGCAGAAAAAAAGTTACATGTGTATTTTCAGCGCAAGCGCAGAACTGTGTATTTTTTTGCCATAGGAATCTGAACACCACACCCACATGGATTTGTGGGTGTGGGATGGGGAGGCACACAGCAGGGCCGAAAGTCGCCCCTTTCCACACTGGTACAGGTTTGATAGGAGAGGGAGGGAGAGCCGCACCTGTGAGCACCCTAGTGAGCAACAAGAAGGGCCTGGGCCTGCAACTGGAGACTCAGGCCAGCGGCCGCCCGAGTGGCTGGGAGAGCAGATCCTGCTCCAGCTCAGACAGGCTTCCGTGGGATCACCACCTCTCCTTCCTGACAGCTGGGCTCCAGCTCAGACAGGCTTCCGTGGGATCACCACCTCTCCCTCCTGACAGCTGGTGGGCCATCCTGTCCCCTCAAGGGCACCCTCGCAGCCGTCAAAGTGATGGTCATGGAGATGGAACGGGGTTGGGGCCGTCAGTAGATTTGGGAAGGCCCCCATGGCTTACTGAGTGGTCTGTTGCCCCGCCCTGTGCGTGACGCCTGTCTGCTTCTCCTGTTCTCTCCCTGGGGGAGGCAGTGTGCACAGGAAATCCAAAGGAAGACCCAAGTTGTGGTAGGCAGACTTCCCAGGAGGATGGAGCCGGACGGTCTGCCACTGGACAAGGCCATGAGGTAGGGTGACGTGGGCTATCCTGTGAGCTGCCTTTTCTCTGAGTGACTGCCTTGCCCAGGGGAGGGCTGTGTGTGCAGAAGCCTTGGGCTTGGACGTTCAGCAACCCTCGGCTGTAAGCTAGGCATGCTCGAACAAAGCCAAAACAAAACAGGAAACACAGGAGAATCAGCCCGAAGCTTGGATTGTTAAAGAATTGTTGAAAAATCTGAATTTCGGATTCTGCCACGAGCCAGTGTCTTTGCAAACAGAGCAAAGGCAAGACAAATTTGTCTTTATTCCCTCCCGGCCTCTCAGCCCCAGGCTGCTAGATATCTGGCTTTAGGCTTTAGAATAATGCAGAGGGGTCACAGAGTGAAATCCTGGGGCAGGGTGCTCGCTGAGCGTGGCATGTAGAATCAGGTTTCTGTTGTGGAGCTGCGTTCTGGGCGCGGGTGCTCCCTGCACGGTCCCAGGAGCCTGCTGTCGCTCGGTGGTTCTGAAGCCTGGCCGGGCGCCGGCCCCCACGTGTCGTGGTGGCAGCGCCCTCCCCTGCTGTGGAAGTCTTTGCTCTTGGATCCTGGGGGAGTCTGCTGTCACTTTCAACTCCTAGGCTTACAAGTGCACATCGTGGGTGACGGTTGCTTATTTGGAAGGAGGGCTGTCTTGGGGTACAGGAGCCCACCCTGAGGTGTAAAACCTCCCAGTGAGTGTAGAGCGGCTGTAGGAGGTGCTGCACACACGCCACCAGCTCCCACCAGGCAGAGATCGCTCCCTTGCTTCGGGTCACGATGGGAGCCCAGCCGCCTGCTGACCCCAGCAGGCCACCGAACGCAGCAGGTTTCACCTGGCCTCTCCCCCATCCCCGACTTTCCTTCAAGGGTGGGGAACGTCCAGCCCCCAGGTCAGATAAAGCCCGCAAGATTACCTGGTCCGGCCCAGCCAAGGCAACCACAGGCGGGACTTGAAATTCAGTCTGTCTATAGCAGCCTGTGGTTCAGTTGATTATTTTGTGGCCCATGAATAGTGTCATAAATATCCAAACGGTGCTTGGCAGAAGAAAGATTGCCCGCCCCTGAGACCTTGAAACCTGGAGGAGGCAGAAGGCGTCCTGTGTTCCTGCTGATGCCTCACGTACGCGGACCCTGCAGCACTGTCGGTTACACCACAGTGTTTGGGAAGAAGGAAGGGGTAGGGCCATGGCCAGCACAGACCAGTTGTGTTTGGGATGTCATTAGTTCATGAACCGGCGATGCAGAGCCTTGGGGGCCCAGGCCGCCAGCGGGGGCTCTTGATCCTGCCCTCCGACCTCCCGAGGCTGGGCCATCCTCCTCTCCACCCAGTAGACTCATGCTCACATGGACAAGCATGGCTCCCCCTGGCTGCCTGGGGCCCCCAGCCTGGCTTCTCCGATCTGAGTCTCAGCATGACAGAGTGGGAGGCTGAGCCAGGCCAGGCCCTGAGTGTCCAGCCCAGACTGCCCGGGGTGGCCATGTTATAGCATTGGTTCCTTTCCGATTTCAGGAGAGGACCTGTGGAAACTGGATGACACAAAGAAGGTGCAAGATGGTGATGAGACGGAGGCAGGGCAGGCTCCCCGGGAGGGCCGGTGAGGCTGAGCTGGAGGAGGAGGAGGTGGCCAGGATCCTGGCAGGGGCAGGGACATCTCAGCAGATGCACACACAGCCCAGCTCCCGACTCCACAGGCAGGGGTTGGTCCTGGCTCCCTGGGACCGGGTCCGAGAGCCTGTGCACCGCGAACGGGATGCGGTCCTGGCTGCGCTTTCTGCGGGGATCTAGATGAGGCCTGCAGGCTCTGGGAGGCCTGAGAAGGAGCCTCACTGGGCAGGTGGCGCTGTCGGGGGCAGAACTGCCTTTGCTCAGGCTCCTTCCTGGCAGCTTGGAGGCGTCAGAGGCCCAACCGGAAACCTCCTGTGGCTTCTGTCCCCAAGGCCTCTGTGTGAGTCTCAGGAGGACTGCAAGTGTGTCCCCACGCGGACCTCTCTCCTTGGCACAAGTCAGCTCAGAGGGGCTGCACCTTCCCTCTGCCTGCCGCAGGGGTTCTTCTCGGGGTCAGCCCTGACATGGCCCTGAGTGTGCAGGGCCTCAGAGGGCCCTGGGGAGACAGGTGCCTCTCCCATGGGGCTTCGGCCACAGCCATTCCCCCGCCCCTGATGTTCCCTTCGACGTGTGATGTGTGCTGTGGATATTGTGCCATTTAGACCAATCACTGGTGTTTGCATTTACTTGAAAATTCACTGGCAAAAGCGTCTCAGTAGTGTCTTTGCTCAAGGACATGTAAACCGACCACACAGGGTGAGAGAGGAGCTTCTGGGCCTCAGAGAGCCCCCGCCCTGCGGCAGCTGCAGTCAGTGTCCCTGTGAGGCCGGGTGCAGGGGTCAGCCCTACAGCTTGTGTGAGTGTGGCGTGTTCGTTAAATCAGTTTTATCATCTCTGTATCTCTGTGTTCCTGCCTGTTACTTTTTAAGAGTTCTTTGGAGACGCAATTTGCAAACCATAAAATTCACTCAAAGCCCATAACTCAGTGATTTTGTAGTGCATTTAGATTCACACAACCACCAGCACCCCGGGCGCACAGGAGGAAGCCCCGTGCCGGTTGGCACGTTCTCCCTCTCACTCAGACTGGGCCCCAGGCACCCCCGATCCCATTCTCTGCAGCTCTGTCAGAGGTCCCTGCAGCCGGCTCCGTGAGCACAGCCCGGGGTCTCCGAGGCCTATCGCTGTGCACACGTGTCGGAACTCCTTTCCTTTTGTTGCTGAATGACACCTCCCCGTAGGTTCAGGGCATTTCTGCAGGCACCAGTGGACAGGCCTCGGGTCGATTCCAGCGTCCGACCGTTGTCGGTGAGGCTGCTGGACTTTGACACGTGAGGACAGGCCTTTGTCTTGGGTTACACCCGGGAGTGGGATTCCTCGGAACTCCGTACCGCACCTCTGGAGCAACTGACAGGTTTCTTCTCATAGTGGCTACACGCCTCTGCGTCCCCACGAGCTGCGTGTGAGCAAGGATTCCAGTTTCCCGCCATCCCATCCGACGCTTGTTACTATCCCTTGTCTCAGTCGTATGTCGTTGCGGTTTTGATTTGTGTGTCGGGGCTGAGGATGCTGGCCACCTTTTCCTGTGCTTGGTGGCGCTCTTCCATGTCTTTGGAGAGAGATCCATTGCTATCCTTTGTCCATTTTTAACTGGGAGATCTTCCTGTCATTGAGTTGTGACAGTTCTTTACGTATTGTGGGTACACATCCTCCAGTGCATGCCATTCTGTGGGTCGCCCTCTTCACTTTCTTGCTGTCCTTTGAAGGACAGATGTTTTAAATTTTGGCAAACTCCTCTTGGCTTGCTTTCTGGTTGCTGGTGTTTTCTGGGCTGTGGTGCTAATGGCTGTGTTCCTTTCATCGCCACCACTGGGGAGAAAGCCGTTCACTCCAGAATGAACATAGAAACCCCCACGAAGAAGTTGTTACTTTCAGAGGGTTGTCCTTGCATCCCCAGTCCTCAGCTGAGGTCCCTGTCCCGAGGCCCCCTAGGGCCACTCTGCCCTGCTCAGTGGTGTGGACAGCATTGGGGGAATCCACTGTGAGCGTGCAGGACGCGGCCTGGTGGCGTGGTGAGCACCCACTGCTGTGCCCTGGGCCTCCAGCAGGTTTTCCTTCTGGGAGTGGGGCTTGAGCCTGTACACGTGTCCCTTAGTGTCTGTGGGGAATTGGTTCCAGGGCCCACTGAAAAACCAGGCTCCTCGGACGCCATTCCCTTATAGGAAATGGTATGGTATTTGTAGAGAACCTACACTGTATACCTGTATACCTGGAGTCATGTCCAGATGACTTCCAACACCTGGTACAAGCTCATTGCTGTGTCAGTGGTTGTCACAGAGTCTCGTGTGGGGAATAAGAAAGTACAGACAGCCGTCCTGGGCCTCACCACGTAGCCCAGCATCTGGTTGGTTCAGTGTGCAGAGGCAGAACCTGAGGACGTGGAGGGCTGCCCACCTTTTGCTCCAGGAGGTCTTCCAACCAGCCCTTCAGCTCCGTGAAGGCAGGAATCCACTGGCTGCACAGGCCTTAGAGGGCCACCAGCTACAAGACAGTGTTTTTGAAAGATTTTTTTATTTATTCGAAAGGCAGAGTTAGAGACAGAGAGGCCTTCCATCCTCCGGTTCACTCTCCAAATGGCTGCAACAGCTGGGTCTGGGCCAGGCTGAAGCCAGGAGCTTCATCCAGGTCTCCCATGTGGGTGCAGAGGCCCAAGCACTTGGGCTGTTTTCCACTGCTTTCCAGGTGCATTAGCAGGGAGCTGCATGGGAAGTGTAGCAGCCAGGACTTGAACCTGTGCCCAAATGGGATCCTGGCACTGCAGGCAGAGGCCGAGCCTGCTGTGCCACAGCACCGGCCTGCAAGGCAGTTTTAAAATACCCATTTTCTGCAAGAGGCCATCTCAAATGTCTGAATTTGATTTCGTTCTCTCTCTAGGGGAAGAATCTTCAGCGAAGGTGTCCAGTGTCCATGCTGAGAAGCCGTGAACTGAATTCCTTAGCTGCGTTCCCCTTCCCCTGGCTGCTTCATTTCACACCAGATATGAGGGCTCTTCACAGAGTTCATGGGAGATGTGTATTATGAGAAAACTATGTGTGCATTCAGACACTTTTGCACCCAAATAAACTTGTCCCAACTTCTTACAGCATGCCCGAAGATGCCAGCACTGTGATGTAGCGTGTAAAGCCACCTCCTGCAGTGCCAGCATCCCACATGGCCTCCAGTTCAAGTCCCAGCTGCTCTACTTCTGTTACAGCTCTCTGCCATGACCTGGGAAGGCAGTGGACGATGGACCAAGTGCTTGGGCCCCTGCACCCACACGGGAGATCCAGAACAAGCTCTTGGCTCCTGGCTTTGTACGGCCCAGCTCCAGCCATTGTGGCCATTTAAGGAGTGAACCAGCAGATGGAAGACGAGTCTCTCTTTGTCTCTCTGTAACTCTGCCTTTGAAATAAATAAATAAATCTTAAAAAAATGCCTGAAGAGGGTCTAGTGTCAGGCACTAGGAAAGACAAGACATGGTTTGGAAAGAGTCACATGGCTTCTGCTAAAATTGCAACAAGAGAGCTTGTCCTCTTTTCAGCACAGCTGTTGTTGCTGGAACCACGGCTGTGAAGATGGTTTGGTGCCCTCCCAAGAGCTGGGTACAGGTATAGTTGGTGACTACCAGGCTGGTGAGCTGATCTGTTCTGAACTTGGCTGCCTGCAGGTGATGGGGTCATCGCTCAAGATCTGAGTAGAGGGGCTTCAGCAGTGATGGGGCATGAAAGGAACCCCTGGCGTGGAGAGTCGCAGGATCCTCTCCTGGTGATGGAGATCTGTCTCCGTGACTGGCTGCAGGCAGGGCCTGGCTGTTCTCATGAGTCTGGCAAGTCACATCCCCAAACTGGAGAACAGTGAGGAGTTCTGATGGACAGGAATCGGCCCCCCTCAAAGTACAGCTCAGGGAGCAGATAATTGGTTCAGGCAGGTGTCGGGTTGGAAAGGCTGAAGGACAGGAGATGATGCCATAGCTTCTAACTTTGTCTCCACTACCTGGGGACAAGAAGAGTTTCTAGAACATTGAAAGAAATATGCACCATGTCACCACTTTCAAAGAGAGGAATTGTCCAGTGGTGTCCACTTTGAAAATGTTAGAAACCAGTGTGGATCTGATTATCGCTGGGGACTTCCTGTCCTAGTTCTGTTCTGACCTTTTCTTCCTAAACAAGGGCAGATGGCAGCTACACATGCAGCCCATGACCCTATGGAATTGGACTTGTTTTTTGGGAAGAGTCCAATGTTTGTGGCTGTGGCAGCCACTTACATGGCCTTGTAGGTGTCAGCTGAGAAGTGGCCCTATAGAGAAATCGCTGGTGTTGCTGCTGTTACATTCAGACAGACCTACATACTACTCTGTCCCTGAGCTCCACATGTCTCCTGCAGACTTCAGATTTGGCACCCCAGGGCAGGTGTTTGGCCTGACAATTAAGATGCCAGTTAGGATACTTGTGTCTGTCTCGAAGTACCTGGGTGTGGTTCCCAGCCTCTGCTCCCAGCTTCCTGCTGATGCAGAGCCTTGGAAGTGTGGTGCTGGCTGAAGTACTTGGGTTCCTGCCACCCACATAGGAGACCCAGATTGTATCCTGGCTCTTGGCTTTAGCCTGGCCTGGTTCAGCTAGAACTTTTTGGAGGGCTGGACCAGCAGATGGGAGTTATCTCACTCTGTCTCTGTTTCTTAAATTAAAAAAAAGTTTGACACCCCAGTGAGCAAAGTGCCCCAGCGCTACACTGAGCTAGCTTCAGAGTGATTCAGCCGGAACTTTGCCTGTTGTAATAGCCTGAAAGCGGCGGGCTGTCTTTAGTGAGAACAAAAGACACGGTTCACATTATAGGGCAAATATTATTACTTGGCATTCTGTATGTTTATACAAGAGAAATGTAACTATTTGAGTTCCTTATTGAATTTGTTTTGTAGCAATTAAGGATACTATATTTTGGAAGATGTTTGGAAATTATGTAATTCTTGAGTAGGACTTTTTTCAAAACTAAAAATAGAAAAAATGGAGCAAGAACAAAAAGCAAATTTATTGTGAAGCATGGTTGGAAGAATGGTGAAATCTTTGATGCTTTACAGAAAGTTTATGGGGCAATGACCCAAAGGAACTGGCAGTTTACAAATTGATAATTTGTTTTCAGGAGGGATGAGTTTTGAAGATGAAGGCCACAGTGGGAAACCATCTGTATGAAACTGAGGAAAAAAACTTAATCTCATTTGTGCTCTAGTTGAAGATGACCAGCAGTTAACAGCAGGAACAGTAGTTAACACCATGGACATCTTAATGGTGCAGCTTACACAATCCTGACTGAAAAATTAAAGCGCAGCAAAGTTTCTCACTGGGTGCCAAAACCATTGGCCCAGAGCAGTTGCAGACGAGAGCAGAGCTTCCCATGGGGGTTTCCAACAAGTGGGGGGACCAAGGTCCTGAAGCATTTCTTCTGAGAATCGTAACGGGAGATGAAACCTGGCTTTACCAGTATGATCCTGAAGATGGAGCACAACCAAAACAGTGGCTACCAAGAGGTGGGCGTGGTGCAGCCAGAACAAAGGCAGGCTGGTCAAGAGCAAAGGTCAAGAGCAAAGGTCATGGCGGCTCATTGACTTTCCAGAGGGCCAAGAACTGATGATACCTGCTCATCAGACGAGAGCTCTGAGAGGATGACCCAAAGCCTTCGCAGGAAAATGCCCAGGAAAGCTTGCCAGAGAGTCCTTGTCCACATGACAGTGCCCCTGCTCCTGGATCTCATCAAGCAGCGGCAATTCTGTGAACACTTCTGAGTCGTTAGACCTACAATTTACGGTCCTGACCTGGCTCCTTCTGACTTCCTTTGGCCTAGCCTTTAAAGGGAACCCGTTTTTCTTCTGTTAACATTTCAGAGAACCCTGCATGGGCATAGTTTGGTTCCCAGGATGTTCACTTTACAGATGGTCTAAAAGGCTGTTAGCGTTGCATACAAAAGTGTCTTGAACTTGACAGAGCTCATGTTGAGAAATAAAGGTGTTTAAATTTTTTATTCTTATAGTTTTAAAGTTGGGGAGAGCGAGCGAGCGAGCTCTCATCCTCTAGTTTACTGCCCCAGTTCCCACACAGCTAAGACTGGGCTGGGTTGAAGTTGGGAGATGGGAACCCAGTCCCGGTCTCCCATGTGTGTAGCAGGAACTCACGTACTTGAGCCATCATCACTGCTTAGAAGCTCAAATCAGGAGCCAGGGCTGGAAATCACACCCACTTTTTTGTAATTCCTCTTTCCATGAACCTTTAGACGTTTCCAGCTGTCACTGTTACAGAGCAAGAGACAGAGGGGCTGCATCCAGAGCTGAAGCCATGGTGGTATAGTTGTGCAACCGTCACAAGTCGGGACCCACCCATTCGAGCTGGGCTTGGCGCTGGGAAAGCCCTGTGTTGTTTTTAACATTGGATGAGACACAACTTAAAAAGGGCAATTTCGGCCGGCGTCATGGCTCACTAGGGTAATCCTCTGCCTGCGGTGCCAGCACCCCGGGTTCTAGTCCTGGTTGGGGCGCTGGGTACTAGTCCTGGTTGCTCCTCTTCCAGTTCAGCTCTCTGCTGTGGCCTGGGAGGGCAGCAGAGGATGGCCCAAGTGCTTGGGCCCTGCACCCGTATGGGAGACTGGGAGGAAGCACCTGGCTCCTGGCTTCGGATCCGCGCAGCACCGGCCGTAGCGGCCATTTGGGGAGTGAACCAACGGAAGGAAGATCTTTCTCTCTGTCTCTCTCACTGTCTAACTCTGCTTGGCCAAAAAGGGGGGGGGGGCAATTTCTTTTTCTATCAGAAAAACCCTGCAAATAGAACCACCGAGTACTTCTCTGAAGGTGTTTTATGCCTGCTGACTCCACCTAATGACATTGGCTCATCTTTTGGACCCCCCTTCCCACCAAAGCCATCTTCAGGCTTTCTAGAAGGCTACCCTTGTAGCACAGGATGTGCATGATGCGTGGACAGGGTGCAGAGCCTGCGGCTGGAGGCACCCACTTGCTGGATGCTGCACAGCACGTGGGCACCCAGCAGGTGGCTCCCGTGGTCCTTGGTGCTTGGATGCTCTTGGCGGGTCACCTCCTTGGAGTGGACTGAAGCAGAATCTTTGCCGACACAGGAATTGCTCAGCTGATGCTCCTCCCCTCTTGGTTTTTGAGTTATATAGTTGGGGTGTTTTAATTTAAGGACTGTTTGCTGGGTTGTTCTGGGAACACCAGAAGTAAAATCCATCTCATGTAATGCACACATTATAACAACTAGGTGCATTTATTCACGAACATCTGTATAAGCTGAATTTACGCATGCTACATAAACAAGTCTGCAGGGAACACAGTGAGCCCTGCAGGAGGGAGTGGTGTGCTTCCCTGGCGAGCTGGTGCCAGCCACAGCTGCCTGTCACTACCCCTTCCCCAGTGCCTTGTCTTGAGGGGATAGGGGAAGGTGCATGTGAATTTAGAAAAAGAAATCCGATCCCAGAATGCTATCCTTTGAAAACAACAATTCTGTTTCTGTATTAGAAAATAAATTTCCATAAAAATCCCAAATGCTTTAAGAAGTTTGAGAAACAGTGTGTCACATTTTCCTGAAACCTTTTCTGCTTCCTGGGTGCCCGTGGAGCTGGAACATGGCACCCAGGGAGGCCTCCCAGGGAGGAGCTAGGTGTCCCCAGGCTGCTGCTGGCCCTGGGTGGAGCAGCAAATGGCCATGATGGGCATGGGGTTTGACTCGCCGCGCCCCATGATCTCATCAGGGATGCCTGGCCGTTTCCTAAAAAGATGCCACCCTGCTCCCTTCCTGAACGCTCAGACACAGGGATTAGGCAGACCCCATTGAGTTTCATCCCAGCCGCGTTTGCAGTGGCCTGCAGTCTGGACTTGCTGGGTTATTTTTGGAGATCCAGCAGCTTCTGCGTGGGGAGACCACGCTCACTTGGGTTGCCACCTTCCCTGCTGCAAAACCTGGATTGTGCACCTGCCTGCCTGGGGGTCAGAGTTCTTGCCTGCTCCCGAGAGCCTCCCTTCAGACATCTCTGGGCATGCAGTGACACTCAGGACCCACACATGCCCTTGCTGACAGGAGGTGAGCCCGGGAGATGGCTCTGTCCACCACCTTTCCTACGGGGCCAGATTGGCAGGGGATCCACGGTGCTTTTTGACAGGTAATATTGGGTCAGTTACTCCACAGCTGAAAGCCCTGTAAGCCTTGCCCCAGCTGGCCCCTATGAGGGCGCCAGGGATGGTGCTGAGGGTGGCTGTCTTGGATCTATGGAAGGGCCATCCACAACCATTATTGTACGGCCTGCCCTCCTTGTCTGTGTTCAAAATCTGCACTGAAAATATTCCAAGGAAATCGTGCCCATACCTAACATAAATAGACTGTCCTTGTCTATTCCCCGACCAGTGGGTATCACAACTGTTTAGTGGCATTAGTTACGATGATTTAAAGTTCATGGGAGGATGTGTGCAGGTTGCATGCGAATGCTGCATCATTTCATGTAAGGAACTTGAGGTCAGCTGACAGTCTTCTGAACCAGTCCCCCGGACGCCAAGGGACACCTGTATTTAGTTTTGACTTTGCCCAGTTCACCCTAGGAGTACAAAATTAGGACTTGATTTTCCTGTATGGAGCTTCGTCTCTGGAGTGTTCATCCTGGCTGCTGGCAGAAAATGTCGTCTTGTGGATTCCAGATACTTCCTGATCTACCCAAAGCAGGATTTTCCCTGGCGCCTCTTTTTCCCTGAGGTCTACTCCTATGGGCGGGGCCATGGTGGAGAGGGGACGTCTGCTCTTGGCCTGGGCTGACGCCAGCTAACATGGATGATTGTCCCATCCCAGCGCTGGATTCAGTGTTGGCAACAAGAGCTGAGCTGGTGGCTTCCCCACCTGCACTCCTGCCATGTGGCCCCCGGTGGCATCTGCTGACACTTCCTTGCTTCCCAGCCTGGATGTGACACTGCAGCTTCAGCTCCTATCTGCCTGTAGGACCCCACTGAGGACACTGCTGTGAGGATGCCCCTGGCACTTCCATGCCCAAGCTCTGGGGCTCAGGCCACTCTTGGGGGCCTTTCCTTCTCTGAGCAGGGCAGGTAGGACACATCTCCCTCCTGCTCTGGGGTCTCCAGGTGCACTTGGGAGTCTCCATCAGCCCCTAAGAGAGAGCCTGGCTCTGTGGACTTCACAGCTAGTCACTGTTTGCCTGGCATGCCCTGAGACCATCCCGTAGGCCCAGCAAGCTGCTCTCCACATCGAGTCCCTTAGGCAGGCTTCTTGACAGGTTGTCACAGCTGTCACCTCCTATGGGGGTGTTTGGGAGACCTTGTCTCTCACTGGACCGCTGCTCAGCTTGGAGTGGGTCTGGGGGAGGCCCGGCTTGAGGGGAGTGCCCTGGGCTAGTGGGGCTGAGTCCACGGAGGCGTCGCTGCCACCCTGGAGCTGTGGCGACATGTGGGTGTGGCAGGCACGGCCCTGCCCTTGGGAACTTTGTGCCAGCGCAGGGAGCAGCCCCTACAAGAAGCACGGGGCCTGGGCCCGGGTACGTTCTGGTTTTAACGTCAGCACTGGGACTTAAGGAGTGCCGGGGAAGGGGCACTCTGGGAGAGTGCGCATAGAGGACCCCACGGGAGACAAAGAAAGAATAGAGAGACTCCTCCCCCACTGCATGTCTCCAGGGCCCAGCCCTGGGGGCAGCCAGGGACATGAGTGGGAGGACTGGGTGTGCGGAGGAGTGGGGACAGAGAACCTGGAGCCTGCCCGGTGCGGTGGCATTCCTGCAGTGTGGGATCCCCCAGGGAGGAGCCCCAAGCAGGCTGGGCTGGGCACACCCCCAGGGTAGCTTCTAGGTTTTTGTTCCAGCAGTGTAGGGTGTGCAGGGGCAGAGCTGGGGTCCCAGGTGGCTCCCGGTGGGATCAGGGAGGCTTGCCTGCCCTTGGGGCAGATCTTGCCCCATGCTGCCCAGAGGTCACTGCAACACCCCTGTCGTTAGATGTGTCCTCATCCATCCAGACCTGTCGCCTAAACAGTGCAGCATCAACACTGCCGTACTAACTGTATCGTAGATGCAGTTCTCCCTGTGTTTTCTAAGTTGGAGCATTGTCTGAGAAGATGAAGGGAGACTCATTCTTCCATGGCTGTGCCTTGGGGACCGGTTCCGGGGACAGCCAACGTCCTCCACACCCTACTGCAGTCTGCGCAAGGTCTCCTAAGGTAGCTGCCCTGTGGTCGGCACATGCGCTGTCCTCTCCGGTGGCCGAGGCTCCTTCCTGGATTTAGCTGCAATATGGGGCTCTCTGCAGAAGGTGTCGCTCTAACCCACAGGAGTGGGATCAGAGAGTGAGGGTTCCCCACGATTGCTGACGCTTCTCACAGCCTTCCCGCGTGAGACCTTACAGTTGTATTTTCTTGGCACAAGCTCTGCTTTTGAATTGTTCTCACGCTTGTCCCCCAGCCTCTCTGTCCCTCACCGCCTTGCTCTGCGCTCTTCTCCTGGTCTAGTTTGTCTGGAATCCAGCGGGGACGAAGGGGAGGCAGAGCGGGCCAGACTGAAGTTCGGCGCGACAGCTCTGGGGGAGGTGGAGCAGAGGTGTCCAATGCTGAGAGGCCCGGCTGCTTCTGTGTTGCTGGAAAGGGCAAAGCTTAGCCTGTGTGTGTTTTTCTGGCCAGGCAGTCAGTGTGGGGCACGCAGAGCCACAGGACGGAGGATCTGGGAGCTTCTGGGATCAGGGTGGGGTGAGAACAGTCCAGGCCCCCGGTCTCTGTTTCTACAGCAGGACCAGAGTATGGCTTATCAGACCACATGGGCCATCTCCTAGCTGAGAAATTGGCAATGTGGCTGCTGGCCACACCACGGGGACTCTAGATTGTTCCAGAGTGAGGGGTTTGCCTTCTCTGGAACTAGAAACCTTAATGAGCTTAATGTGGTGTGGGGAATATTGCAGACTGGGTAGAGTATGGCACCAGGAGTCAGGTACCTGGCTCAGCCCCACGGGTGGCGTGAGAAGAGAGGGTCTTCCCCCAAGTGTAAGGGGCTCCCTTTGGAGAGGGCACGCCGGCGGGGACAGCAGCCAGCAGGCAAGCAGACACGAGAAGCAGCGAAGTGGGGCCGGCTCTGCGCGCTCCAGCCTCTCACCCACTTCCCAAACGGGAGTGGCTACGTAGTCTGATGGACAGTTGGGTGGGTACAGGCGAGATCAAGCAGGGGCAGGGCTGTGTGGCCTCCAGAGCATGAGCCTAATCAGTCTCCCTGATTGGGTCCCAGGTCAGCCTGAACAGGGCAGGTGACCCAGGCCTCACTGGTCAGAGCACAGAATCCCCTGAATGTGGTGGTTGGCCTGGTGGTCCAGACAGGATGGGGGTGTCAGGTGCCTGGGAAAGGCCAGGGCAGTGAGCTGGAGAGGCTGCTGCCCTCTTGTGGCCACAGGACGCAGCTGGGAAGGAATGCGCACACTGAGGCGGCAGCCGCAGCTCCTGGGGGTTGATGTCTCGGATCCCCGTGTGCCGGGAGCTTACCTTAGTTTGAGTTGGATTTCTTCACCTGCAACCTGGAGTCCAGACTGATGCCTCCTTTCTTTCCAATTTACTCTGTCTTTTGTGATAATAGGGGGAATAGAAAGGGTACAGGGAACCACAGGCCTCAGGAGGAGCTGATTTTGCCCGATGACCTGATGCCTGGCTTTTGTGGCCCCTTTTGTATCCTACTGCCTCTGGGGACCTTCCTGCATAAAGGAGATTTTCTTTTGGACAGGCAGAGTTAGTGAGAGAGACAGAGAGAAAGGTCTTCCTTCTGTTGGTTCACCCCCCAAATGGCCACTATGGCCGGTGCTGCGCCGATCCGAAGCCAGGAGCCAGGTGCTTCCTCCTGGTCTTCCACATAGGTACAGGGGCCCAAGCACTTGGACCATCCTCTGCTGCTTTCCCGGGCCACAGCAGAGAGCTGGACTGGAAGAAGAGCAACCGGGACAGAATCCGGTGCCCCAACCGGGACTAGAATCCGGGGTGCCGGTGCCGCAGGCAGAGGATTAGCCAAGTGAGCCATGGCGTTGGTCCATAAAGGGGATTTAAACACTGTAGTTTGCTACTGTGTTGGTGCAAAGATAAACACGATCCAGTACAGGTTGTGTTTCTCTCTCTCTCTTTCTTTCTTTTGATTTTATTTATTTATTTGAAAGGCAGAGTCACAGAGAAGCAGAGGCAGAGAGAGGAAGAGGTCTCTCATCCCCTGGACCACTCCCCAGATGGCCACAACAGCTGGAGCTGGGCCAATCCAAACCTAGGAGCCAGGAGCTTCTTCCAGGTCTTCCACATGGATGCAGGGGCCCAAGCACTTGGGCCAACTTCCACTGCTTTCCTAGGCTACAGCAGAGAGGTGGATTGGAAGTGAAATGGCTGGGACTCAAACTGGTGCCTATATGGGATGCTGGCACTGCAGTGGCGGTTTTACCTGCTACGCCACAGCGCTGGCCCCAGGTTGTGTTTATTTTTCTTATTTGAGGATAGACTATTTCCTTGGCTGCAAGGTGCATTGCTCACTGTGACGGATGCAGAGCTCAGCTCTGGGCTTGGGTTTTCCCTGTGTGAATGTGTGTTGTGGCATAAAGTACATTCGGAGGGGCCAGAACTGTGCTGTAGCAGGTAAAGCTGCAGCCTGCAGTGCTGGCATCCCATATGGGCGCTGGTTCAAGTCCCGGCTGCTCCACTTCCAATCCAGCTCTCTGCTATGGCCTGGGAAAGCAGTGGAAGATTGCCCAAGTCCTTCGGCCCCTGCACCCAAGTGGTAGACCTGGAAGAAGCTCCTGGCTCCTGGCTTCAGATCAGCCCAGCTCCAGCCATTGCAGCCATTTGGAGAGTGAAACAGCAGATGGAAGACCACTCTCTCTCTTAAAAAAAAATTACATTAGTAATGAAGGAATAGCTCCTAGTTACTGGGAACTCAGTTTTTCAATTGATCTGTGATGTATATGAAGAGCCACATCCACGGAGGCCTGGTCCTTGAGTTAATAGAACAGGTGTAGACTTGGGCACTGGACCCCTGCCACCCCCCAGCAATGGCCACCAGCGACCGCACACAGCTTCCCCTGGGGTCTACCCCAACCCTGGGTCCTGAGGAACTGCTGAGCGGCCGGACTGTCACTGCCCCCCTTCCTGCTGGAGCAGATGCAGCCGCAGGTGCGGCCTCTCCATTACCGAGAGCTCATGCCGACTGCTTCCTGCTTGCCTGAGGAGCCCAAGCCTGAGAGGGGCAGGAGGTTGTGGCTGTGGAAAAGGACGGCCACCTGCGATTACACGGGCTGCAGCAGACCCTACACAAAGGCACACTGTGAACACACACAGGTGAGAAGCCCTGCAACCGAGACTGGGATGGCTGTGGGTGGAAGTTTGCCCACTCCAACGAACTGACCAAGGCGCTACTGCAAACACACCGGGCACCCTCGGTCCAGTGCCAGAGTGCAACTGGGCCTTTTCCAGGTCAGGACACCTCACCTTACTCATGAAGAGGCACTTTTAGACCCGAGACGGTGGACAGCACCCACACTGCCAGAAGAGAGTTCAGGATTTTTCACGCTGTCTTCGGGGTTGGGGGCAGCCGGAAAGCACTGCAGTTACCCTCAGGTTCCCAAGGAGTCAGCTTGTGAGCGGGTAATCAGGAGACAGGAGGAATCTAGAAGACAGAAACCAAAGGGCATGTGGATCTGTGACTGGATCCTCTGTCATTCCAATTCCAAATCCAACTTGAACATCCCTGGACAGGGAACACCCCCCCCCCCCCCCCCGGGGAGTGACTGGGAGTTGTGGGATCAGGGACCAGAATTCCCTTGAGTTGTGTCTTGATGCAATGTAAGTATAAAGATTGCCTTGTATTCTATTTGCTTCTAAAAGCCATGATTGCTTGTTAGACGAGGGAGGAAGCTCAGGGCCAGAGAATGTGAGTTCATAGCCTACACGAGGGCGCTGGGTGAGTGTTGGCTGTAAAGTTACCAAAGGAGGACACCCAGGTTCTCGAGCTGCTGCAGACACTGACAAGGAAAAGCCGTTTTTGTCTCCATTCTACAGGTTTGACCCAAGTCAGGTAAATACACCTGGCTTAACGTCTCTAACATTTCGATGCAGACAGCCTGCTATGCACTGTAGTTTCAGATCGCAATAATTTGTACAATGATTTATTCCCAAGGATGCCTTAAGCAGAACAAATGTTTTATATAGATCCTTGCTTAATAAATATGTAAAATAAATTTAAGCAAACTTCTATTTTGTGTATTTGCAAACTACAAAGTAAAAAAAAAAGAACGTTTTGTGGAGCTTGTATTTTGCATACTCAAGATGAGTAGTTTTAAATAAACCTATAATATTTTACCTAAAAAAGACCAGATGTAGTACCGTGGGTTCTGGTGGGCGGGGCTCGAGGCACCGGTCACTTCCCATTGGCCGAATCTGCTTGTAGTGTGAATCGGATGGACGGTGGCAGGGGAGGAGCCAGTTCCGATTGGCTAAATTCATTTGTGGCCTGATTGGCCGAAACGAGCTGGAACTTGTCACTGGCTGACGCCCGCGCGCTCTGATTGGCCTACGCGTCGCCGGGAGCCCCGCGTGCCCGGGACCGCGTGACCGCCCTCCGGGGAGGTGGCAGGACCCTCAGTGGGTTCCGGGTCGTGGGGCCGACCTCCGGCACGCGATGCCTGCGAGACGAGCCTGCAGAGGCGTGGGCGCGCGCGGACGTGCACCTCGTAGGGATGCGCTACCCTGCCGTCGTGCGCGGGGCGCTCCTGCGTGCTGCGGCCGAGGCTGCGGGCGACTGTCCCCTCGTCCCCGAGCCTGTCCGCGAGGCCCGGGAGGCGACCGTGCAGAGTCGGGGACTCCGCGTGTCGGAGGCAGCAGCGCCGCCCGGCGCGGACACTAGATGGCGCTGTTGCACCGCCCTGCGCGCTCCGCCAGGCTGCGGGTCCCCCGGGGTCCCCGAAGTGTGACGAGGACGTCCTGGAGACGAACGGTCAGCAGCCGGGAGGCCGAGGCTCGAGCGAGCGCCGCCCGCGCCTGCAGCGCGAGAGCCCCTCAGGCCGTGGCGCGTCCGCCTCCCCGCGCCCCTGGGGTGGCCCCCGGCCGCCTTCCCCTCGCGGGAGGGCTCGGGTCGGGCCACCAGACGGGGAAACGCCAGGTGTCCTCCGGGGCCGCGCAGACCCGCGCGCGGTCGCCTAGAGCCTGAGGCCGACTCGGAATGCACGCGAGGCCGGGAATGAGACGGGACGCATTTAGCCCTCGGCACCCTGCGGGGGGGGGGGTGGCGGCTGCGGCGTCCCGGTCACGGGTGGGGAGCCCGAGGCTGCGGCAGGCGTCGAGGCCGGATCTCCTGACGCCACGGCCCCCGGGGGACCCCGGGGGGCGCCCTCGGTGGGGGCGCCTCGCGAGCCTCAGGCCCTGGTGTTCTGGGGTCACGCCGTCCCCCGTGGCGTGAAGCCCCTCGTCCTCTTCCTGGAGCCGGGCAGGCCGGGGGCGGCCCGAGGGACTCCGCCGGCTGGAAATCGGGTTCCACCTGGAAGGTGGAAGAGGACGCGCTGCGCCCCCGCCGCCCGCCCCAGGCCGCGGCTCCCGGAGGCAGGCGAGGGCAGTGGGCAGCGCCGGGGCGGGGCCGTGGCCGTGGCCGTGGTCAGCCTGGGCTTCCCGCGGGGCGCATCTCCGAAGGTGGCGCCGTCCGGGATCTGGGCCTGCCCCTCTGCCCTTCCTTTGCCATGGCCAGTGCCTCAGGGAGGCCCGCCAGGACACCCCCTGCCCGCAAGGGCTCTGCTCCGTGCGCTTCCGTTAGTTTTCCCTGAAACTCGGCCGATTCGGGTTTGCAGTTTTCCTTCCTTGGGACACGGCTGGGCGCCCGGGAAACCGGCTCCCCTTGGAAGGGGGCCGCGGGGCTCGCGCCGCTGCACCCGCGTGGAGAGCCGGGTGCTCTCTGCGTTTCGAATAATCTGAGGATTTCTGCTTCCTCAGAGCCCCCTCCCTTCTTCAGTCTTTTTGCACTTCTTTATGGCCGTGAGCAGCCCCTGAGGGTCCGGGTGCAGGTGGGGCCGCCTCCTCCAGGCTGCAAGCTCTGGGTCTGCTTTGCGCCCCCCAGCAGCGCCCACACCTGCCTGGTGACACCCTGGTGCCAGCGGACGCTCCGACGGTGGCACACTGCACCCGCAGTTACGCAAAGACAGGACTTAAACACAAACCCTGCAGGTGGAGTTAATTTAAAAACGTGCAAGTGTCGCAAAAATGCAGGTAGCCCCAGGCGCTTCCCCCTGTGGTGTGATGTTTTTCTCTGAACCTTCCCAGGGTAAGTTCAGCCCTAGACTTTCAGCGTGTGTTTCCCAAGAGTGACGTCACCGCTTGCGCAATCACCGCGCAGCCATGCATGGATACAGTGCTTCCGGCCCTTCAGCTGCCCGGGTTCTAATTTTGCCGCTGGTTGTAATCCCGCCCACAGGACACCCCTGCCGCCCTGTCCATGGTGCAGTCTGGGCGTGGCTGTTTGGCTGGCGTGTCTCCAGCTTTCTTCTGCAGCGTCTCCCCAGCATAGCGCTATCTTTGTGACATTATCACGTTGGGAACGTGTAGTAACTTGCCCTGCTTTCTTTTTTAAGATTTTTTTTTTGACAGGCAGAGTGGACAGTGAGAGAGAGAGAGAGAGAGAGAAAGGTCTTCTTTCCGTTGGTTCATCCCCCAAATGGCTGCTACAGCAGGCGCACTGCGCTGATCTGAAGCCAGGAGCCAGGTGCTTCCTCCTGGTCTCCCATGCGGGTGCAGAGCCCAAGCACTTAGGCCATCCTCCACTGCCTTTCCAGGCCACAGCAGAGAGCTGGACTGCAAGAGGAGCAACCCGGACAGAACCCGGCGCCCATATGGGATGCCGGCGCTGCAGGTGGAGGATTAACCAAATGAACCCCGGCGCCGGGCCCCTTGCCCTGCTTTCTTAAGTGGAATGTTCTTTATTTCATACGTGTCCACGTGACTTTGTGACTTGGCTGTACAGCCCAGAAGCTGCTGTCACTCCCAGGTGGTACTCCGTCAGACACCGTGGCTTGAGCTGTGTCTGCCTCCGTGGGGTCTGGGCAGTGCTAGGGGCGGCTCCCCCACGGTGGGCTCTGAAGAAACCTCTTCCCTCTCAGCTGTGGGCGCCAGAGCTCCCCAAGCCCCTGGCTTCTAGCAGACGCTGACCTCGGTGGTCACACTGGTGGTTCCTCAGTTCTCAGTCGCCTCTCACTGTCTCGATGGCCACAGCTGGGCCATGAATTCCTATACAGACAGGGAGAGGTCTTCCGTCTGCTGGTTCACTCTCCCAATAGCTGGAGCTGGGCTGATCCAAAGCCAGGAGCCAGGAGCTTCTTCTAGGTCTCCCATGTGGGTGCAGGGGCCCAAGGACTTGGACCATCTTCCACTGCTTTCCCAGGCCAAAGCAGGGAGCTGGGTCAGAGGTGGAACAGCTGGGACTCGAACTGGCGCCCATATGGGATGCTGGTGCTGCAGGTGGAGGCTTGGCCACAGCACTGGCCCCAACACAAAACTCTTCAAACATCCCAGTGGGTGCTGGGCGTAGCACCTGGAGGGAACGGGTGGAGGGGCCACCTGTCTGCACTGGAGCAGTGCTGAATGTCCCGAGAAGAGGTGACACGGGAAGCCAGTGCTGGCCATCAGCTACTGCGAGTCCCCGGGGAGGGACAATGGGGGCAGACCACAGGGAACAGGACCCTCAGTGAGACCCTTGAGGGGTCCTCTTCAGCACGGGCCTCGCTGGCTCCAGAAAAGAAAAATGACTCCTCTTCCTTGATGCTTCAAGTGGTCCTTGGACAGGCAGCCTGCAGGGTGGCAAGAGGACCGATATTTGAGTCTTGGGTGCAATCGTTGTCCTTGCCCTGGGGAATGTGGGGTTTTCACTGCTCCTAAAGATCTGTGTGCAAGTGTGCAGTGACCGTGGTGGAGATGAGGAGCTAAGGCATGCAACAGGTGCCGTGTTTGCACACCACTGGGGCTTCCAAAATGTAGTGTGCCCCCACCCCAGCTGCCTGTCCTGCCCTCTCCTGGCCTGGGAGAAGGCAGAGGGCTGGCCGTGCCTTCGAATGCCAGCTGCCCTGGCCGTTTTGACCAGGCCATTCTTCTGCAGGTTTGGCGTGGTTTTAAGGCTCCTCTGGATTTGCAGATACGGACGTGACTGTCCCTGCAGCAGTGTGGAGACACAGCTCATCCCATGGAGTTCTCCACAAACAGGAGACGCAGCAGGCTGTGCCGGTGCGGGCCAGGGGGTAGCAGGAGCAGAGGGTGGAGAGGATGTGGGCAAGCGCTTTCTCTGTGGATTTTGCAGGAAGTGATGGGTGAGGCAGAGAAGCAGGTGGAAGGTCAGTTAGTGGGCTCTGGGACATGGGGGCTGCCTCTGGTTGTCAGGTACCTGGGCCTGGTATGGATGGCTGGCTGGTGGTCTGGGGAGGGGGTGAGATTCCAATAACAGAGGTGGTGGGAGGTGTGGGAGTGGGTTCTGGGTTGGTTGCGTTGTGTTTGGAAAACACACTTGGGGATGCGGGCAGGCTGTTGATGCCCTCCAGGAGTCAGTTATCCTGGGGTGGGGCAGGAGGAGCTGCCCCTGCAGACATCACAGCTTCAGGTACAGAAAATAAAAGAGGGGAGTCCAGCTCCAGATGCCCCACCCCTGGGCCAGGCTGCTCAAGGCGCTGGCTGGTGCTGATGGTCTTCCAGCATGCTTTCCTGGGTGACGCAGAGAGCCCAGACTTGGCATTGCAGTGGGCATCCCGCAGTGTTCCGTAAAGCTTGGCAGGAGGGGTGAGTGTGCAGGTGCCTTGCCGTCAGCCTCCCCTCCGACTGTTTCTTGCTCCAGGGGTCAGCCAGGGTTGGTACCAGGGGATGCCAGGGTGGGTACCAGGGGATGCCAGGGTGGGTACCAGGAGATGCCTGCCTGGCATGGGTGGGCCCTTCGGGAAGAGGGTGGCACTCGGGCTGTGCACAGCACTGTGTCTCGTCTCAGTGGTGGGCAGGGGAAGAGAAGCACACCCAACCAGTGTGCACCAGCAGGGTGCAGAGCTCGGCAGGGCTGGTGTGCAGCTGGTGAGCGCCCACCTCAGGTCAGCAGCTGCGGCGGGAGTCGAGGGCCCTGCAGGTTAGCGCCTGTATGTGTGTGTGTGTGTGTGTGTGTGGAGGGGGGACCGTGGGCTGGGGCGTAAGGCCTGCAGGATCCCTGGGGGTGAGGGTGAAGGTCAGCATGTAAGGCCTCTCCTGGGACCCTGCACACCAGGGCAGAGAAAGAAGGGAGGCTACAGCACACTGGTCAGGCTAACATCAGCTGCACCCCTTCATCCAGCCTTTGAGTCCATCCAGAGGATGTGCCATGTGTCTGCCCCCCCCTCCCACCTCTCCTGCTGTGAGGCAGTCACGATGTTTTAGGCATTGAGGACAAAGCAGAGAGCAAGAAAGGGTGCAGACCAGGCTCCCTCAGCCTCGGCGTTAGCATGGCTGGGTGAGTCTCGCAGCCAGGGACCGTCCTGTGCATCACGAGGCGTTGAGTGGCAGCCCTGGCCTCTCCCAGGAAGATGCCAGAACCCCTCTATCCCCTCCAGTTTTTGATGGCCACAGATGTGTCCAGTCGTCCAGTGTGAGTCCCGCTGACGCAGCTGGGGAGATGGATGACTAAGCCCCCGTGCTGGAGCTTGCGTGGTTCAGTCTCAGTCCTGCCTGAGCTGTACTCGGGGGTCTCCCTGTGCCCACACCCCCGGGGGCAGTGCAACCTGCAGTGGGCGTACAGGGCCTGCCTGCTGAGAAAGGGATTGACTGCAGGGCCCCCGATGAAACCCCCAGGCGAGGAACTGCCTCGTGCCCTGGCAGGATCGTCTCGGGTCCTGCTCATCAGCAGCATCGGATGGAAGCCGGTGGCGGTGATGCACGGGCGATAAAGACCACAAGGACCTCCTGGTTTCTCTCTAGCAGCCTTTCCCTCGCCTTGGAAGAGCCGCAGTGAAGGAGCGGGCGTTCCTTTGGTGGCCCGCGACAGCCCGCAACGTTCTTGCATTCCCAGTAACGCTTCAGCTCCCTCAGTGATCCAGTGTCCCCTTACCGAGGAGGGTGCAAATGGCCGTCTTTGTGCCTGGTGCAGGAGGCCAGCCTCGGCATTTGCCAGATGTTTGGCCGGAACTGGCGCTCAGTGCAGCTTCTGCATCTGCTGCCCTTGACACCCCGCAGCCGGGTACCATCTGACTCAAGAATCTGTTACACCCTGCCCAGCCCTCCCCACGTGCAGCTGAGGTCCTTTCTCTGTGCTTAACTGCCAAGCACTGATGGGCCCATCCACGTGGGGCGACTGAGTGCCCGTGTGCCCGTGTGCCCGTGTGCTTGCGAGCTAAGTCCTTGGTCAACACATTCCCTTAAAGGGCTGCAGGATGCTGCCGGCAGGGAAGCCATCTCGTTCATCTGCTCGGTGGAAAGGGCCTCACCTGCAGAAGTAATCACGAGCGTTTGAAGAACAAAACAGAAGGTGGAGACTCTTAGTCTCACAAGATGTAATTTGGCCATTTCCGTGACCAAAGTGACAGGACTGGAAACCCCCTTAAGTGAGATCATGCCTTGCTGAGAAATACTCTTCAGAAGGAAAACTGTTTTAAATACCAATGGTGACAAGGATGGGGTTACGATGATGGTGACAGATCCATGCAGTTTGTTTCTTTTATTTATTTATTTTTTGACAGGCAGAGTGGACAGTGAGAGAGAGAGACAGAGAGAAAGGTCTTCCTTTGCTGTTGGTTCACCCTCCAATGGCCGCTGTGGCTGGTGTGCTGTGGCTGGCGCACCGCGCTGATCTGATGGCAGGAGCCAGGTGCTTCTCCTGGTCTCCCATGCGGGTGCAGGGCCCAGGGACTTGGGCCATCCTCCACTGCACTCCCTGGCCACAGCAGAGAGCTGGCCTGGAAGAGGGGCAACCGGGGCAGAATCCAGCGCCCCGACCGGGACTAGAACCCAGTGTGCTGGCACTGCAAGGTGGAGGATTAGCCTAATGAGCCATGGCGCCGGCCTGCAGTTTGTTTCTAAAAGCATTCAGGCCCCTCTCAGTCACTCAGGGTCCAGATTTCGGAACAATCTTTGCCATCTTTATTTGCTCACGTCTCAGGGTTAGTTGCCTTCATCCCTAGGGTTCCCTTGTGCACGGATATGAGTGTTCCCTTCCTTAGGTCCCCATCACCATTGCCTAAACATTGACAAGGGCCTCTAAAAGGACTCCATCCTCCCCTTATTTTCATTCATCTTCCAACTATTTCCTGGGCATCCCTTTGTGTTAGTTATCTACTGCTGAGAAATGAGTTAGCCCAAAATGTATCGACTACAAGCAACAGACATTTATGGATCGGGAATTCGGAAGCATCCTGTGTGCGGCTCTGGCTCAGGCCTCTCGTGAGGGTTCGTCAAGATGCTGGCTGAGGGGCTGACGTTGTGGTGCAGCGGGTTAAGCTGCAGCCTGCGATGCTGGCATCTCAGATGAACGTTCTTCGAGTCCTGACTTCCTGGCTCCGCTTTCCTGATACTGTGCCTGGGAAAATGGCCCAAATGTCTGGGTCCTTGCAACCCATATGGGAGGCCCAGATAGAGTTCCAGGATTCTGGCACTGGCGCTGTCCAGCTTTGGCTGTTGTGGCCATTTTGGGGGAGTGAACCAGTAGATGGGAGTTCATTCTTTCTGTTTCTCCCTTTTTCCTCTGTAACTCTGCCTTTCAAAGAAACAAATCTTAAAAAGTAAAAAGATGTTGGCTGAAGTCGTGTTCACCCAAAGTCTAGCAGGGACTGGAGGACCCATTTCCACAGCAGCTCACTCACTTGGCTGTTGCTGGGAGGCCTCAGTTCCTCTCTTGCTTTGAAAGGAGAACTCAGTTGCTTATCACACAAGTCTCTCCAGGGTGCTGCCTGAGTACCCTTGTGATGTGGCCCTGGCTTGCAGCAGGTGGCCCAAGAGGCGGGGCAAGGAGGAGGGTGCAGGGTCTTTAAAGACTCACTCTTGGCTCCCAGACATCATTTCTTCTGCATATTCTGTTTGTAAGAAGCCAGCCTACACTTGCAGGTCTTTTTATACTTATTTGAGAGGCAGAGTTACAGACAGAGAGAGGGAGAGACAGAAAGAAAGGTCTTTCGTGTATTGGTTCACTCCCCAAATGGCCACAACGGCCAGAGCTGGGCCAATCCAAAGCCAGGAGCCAGGAATTTCTTCTGGGTCTCCCACGCAGGTGCGGGGGTCCGGCACGTGGGTCATCCTCCATTGCTTTCTCAGGCTATAGAGAGCTGGATAGGAAGAGGAGCAGCTGGGACATGAACCGGAGCCCATATGGATGCCAGTGCTGCAGGCGGAGGCTTAGCTCACTACACCACAGCGCTGGCCCCCATTCTTGTGTTTGAATTAGGTTCCACCTTTTGAAGGCAGTAGTGTTGAAGAATTTATGGGCATATTTTAAAGTGATTGCTTCCCTAATATCAGCATTACTGTCTGTGTTTCCAAGGAAGTTAGTCCTTAGCTTCCATGTTGGTTTTCCCTGGTGTAGACAGATAAACGGCCAGCACAGGTCACACCGTATCTTTGCTTAGAAGCCCTCAGGAACTACCCCTTGCCTATGGGACTCAGAACAGAGTCCTCCGCTCACCCCTGCCACTCCCTGGCCTTTCTGGCCACTCTCTCCTGCTTCCCAAAGGACGGTCTGCCTTCCCGTCTGCCTGGTGCCTCGCTCTCTCCTGCTCGCCTATCCTCGTGCCTCCGCTGATCCCCATCACCCTTGCTCACGTTTCCCTTTGGCGGGTAGGATGGGAAACTGGTGAGAGAGAGAGCAGGGGAGAGAGGGAGGGAGAGAGAGAGAGAGAGAGAGAGAGAGAGAACAGGAGAGAGAGAGAGAGCGAGTGCAGGAGAGAGAGAGAGCAGGGGAGAGAGAGCAGGAGAGAGAGAGAGAGCAGGAGAGAGAGAGAGCAGGAGAGAGAGAGAGAGCAGGAGAGAGAGAGAGCAGGAGAGAGAGAGAGCAGGAGAGAGAGTGAGCAGCACCGCAGGGGTCCCGGGATTGCAAGAGCACAAGGAAGCCGTGGGAACATGGAACTTTCCACGGCAAGGAATCGGGGTCCCCAGTCAGTCTGAGATAGGCCCCAGGGGACAGGGTTACAAGTCGGTCCTGAAACCAGGGGCTCATTAAACTTCCTAATGATCTTGACCCGGAAAACAAGGTCCTTTCCTGAGCCCCCTGCAAGCCTGGCAGAGCCGGGAGGTATGGCCGCTGCTGATAACTCACGGCCACGCTTTGCCCGTTGATTGCTGACAGGAGTTTCTGCTTCCACGTGCATTTTGAGACTCACTTCTAAATCAGAATAAGAAGCATTTTCCCACCCTGTGCAAGAACGCGCGCGTTGGGGAGCAGGAGGTGGTCCTGCCGTTGCCTGTCACAGGGATGATGGTGCCATGTTGTGCAGTCGCCCCTCGATATCCAGAGGAGATTGGCTGCAACCAGGGTGCTCAAGGCCCTTGCACAAAATGGTGTAGTCTTTGCACAGAATCCACACAGTCCTCCTGGATACTTTGTTTCTAGATTGCTGATAAGACTTTGAGCAGTGTGAAAGCTACGAAAATTGTGGTATTTTTTAGGGAATAATGATAAGAAAAAAAGTCTGTACATGTTCAGTACATTCAGTACAGGTGCATTTTTCTTCTCCCAAATATTTTATCTTTTAAAATATCTTATTTATTTGAAAGACATAGGAACACAGAGAGAGGGAGAGACAGATGGAGAAAGATATCTTCTTTCAGGGCAGGGCCGGGCCAAAGCCAGGAGCCAGGAACTCCATCCGGGTCTCCCATGGGGGTGGCAGGGGCCCGATTACCTGGACCACTCTCTGTTGCTTTCCCAGGCACATTAGTGGGGAGCTGGATCAGAAGCAGAGCACTTGGGACTTGAACTTGTGCTACAGTACGGGATGCTGGCATCCTAGGTGGCAGCTTAACCTGCTCTGCCACGATGCCTGCTTCTCTCCCAAATATTTTCAGTCCACAGCTGATTGACTTGGTGGCAGGGAACCTACAGGTAGAGAGGCTGACTGTAACGTGAGTACAGCTGACTTTTAAGGAGAGCAGTAAGGAACTTCCGAGCCATCTCATGGTTTGCTAAAAGTAGGAAAAAGGCTCTGAGCCCTTAGCTCTTTCATGCCTTGTAGGCACCACCATCCAAAGCTGGTTTGGACAGAGCTTACAGGACGTCTCCTTTGGTGATGGTGTCGCTCGCCCGTGCCATTTACCGGCTGGTTCCTTTTCTTCCCTCACCAGCCACGTGGTGGGATTGGACCTCCTGGCCCCATATGGCTGCGTGGTGCCAAACGATTAGCTCAGGCCACAGCTGTGCACAGGCTGTGCCACCTACAGGCTGGACATCTAACTGCCAGTAGGAGGCTCTCCAAGGGTTGCCCCTTCCTGGCTGGCGAGCAGCACCGTCTGAGGTGGAAACGATCCTCGGAGCTCGGTCCCTCGCTGATGCGCAGAGGACACGCGCAGCATCTGCGTTTGTCGGGACCTGGGGTTGCTACTGTAGCACAGCCTAGCCAGTCCTGACTGATCGCAGGGTTGGCACTGGGGAAAAGTGCTAATATTTACCACGGCTTCACGTGCACAGAGGTGTCTTCATCTGTCCCAGCTCGTCAGCTCACATTCCTCGAGGCGGATTTTACTGATGGGCTATTGGAAGGGCAGAAGTGACGATCGTTTCAAGGTTGGGGAGAGGAAAGACGCAGGGTAATCTTTTTGGCAACTTGCCTGATCTCTTAGCATGACCTTGGCATACTTGGCAAGTTAACCTTTCCTGGCTTGAATACAGG
Organism: Oryctolagus cuniculus; assembly: GCF_051225735.1. Classification (NCBI taxonomy): domain Eukaryota; kingdom Metazoa; phylum Chordata; class Mammalia; order Lagomorpha; family Leporidae; genus Oryctolagus; species Oryctolagus cuniculus. Next base: position 8,353,273 of record NC_142878.1, on the reverse strand, counting down.
GCACTCCACCGAGGGCTCGGTTAATATTGACAGTGATGCTACCTACTCAGTACCAGCCAAGTGCCAGGCACTGGGTATACCTTTCTCTAGTTATGACTTCCTCTCTGTGAGACAGGCTGTGTATTACCCCCACTTCTCAGATAAAACAATAGAGGGGGTGGAGGGACAAAGAGACTAAAGGCTTGCAAACACTCACTAGTGGAGTCAATATTTGGATTCAACTCTGGGTGTGAAGGTCGATCTTTTTTTGCACCTGACTGATTCTCCTTTGCAGGTTTCTAAGAAAGATAAAAGCTGCCGTCCATGGTTTGAATATGGTGGGACCTCTGAACTCATGCAGGACTTTAAGCCCTGGGAGCATAATGCAGTGGTACCAAGAGTGTGGACGCTTAGTCCAGCCCTGGTGTTTAGGAGGTGAGGCCCAGGGGGAGGACTGAAGATCCCTGGGGTGGGCCCTGAGGAGGGAGCTGTGGGGACTCTGGTTAGGAAGGGCTGAGTTTCTCTCTCTGCTTCCTGGCTCACCATGTGACCCACCCTCTGCACCAGCTCTGCCACCCCCCACAGGGCCTTCACCACGTAATACCTCCAAACCCATGAGCTGAACAAACCTTCTCTCTTTATAAAGTCAATCATCTGGGGAAAGGTGACTAATTTTCTTGGGGATGGGTTATCCTTGAGGATATCAGCACCTTGCGTGCTTGGTTGGATGCCACAGTTTTATTTATTTATTCAAATATTCATGGGCACTTTCATTCATTTGCTCATTCTGAAGTTTTTGCATTCATAAATGCATTCACTCATTCAGTAGGCTTTCTTAAGAATCTGTTAGGTGCTGGGTTTTGATGGGGGCTGGGATTTAGATGTGCATCGCTTATGATTCCTGCCTTCAAAATCAGTGGGCTCACAGCCTCAGTGGGCATGGCAGTATATATATATATTGAGATTATCTATCACCTATCTATATATGCATATATGAGAGTCCTCAAAATTTCATGGGAAAATGGAATTAAAACTTTTTTTGCTGCAAAAAAATTGAAATATCTGCATGTTTTTTTCATACTATACCTTTTCCACTAACTTTTTGAAGATCCCTGTTAGACGCAGATGCAGCATGTAACGGGTGCAGGGGGACGTATGGGCACTGAGGAGCTGGCTCCTTGGTGTAGACGGATGTGGAGTCCTGTCAGGGCTGGATCTCTGGAGGAGACAACAGCAGAAATTTGAGGTTTTGTATTCTATTGTGTTCCTAACCCCTGCCTCTTTTTCACCAATTCCACTGCCTGGGGGTCAATGTCATTATCACCAGCTAGGACCCTTGCGTTCTGAAGGTCGGGGTGCCAATGGCTTTCCCCTGGCAGGTGCTCACTCCTTCCTGCCCTGCGCCCGCCCTGCCTGCATCAGTTGTTCCCCACGTCTCTCATCTGGGAGCTCAAGAGCCCCTTTGTGACAGTGCTGGGACAGAATCTTGGCACTTCAGGGCCTGGGCAGGTTTTCCCGATGTCTGGCCTGTCCCTTGCTCACCATGGCTCGGGGTTGGTTGTGGAGCTAAGCAGCAGGGGAAAAAAAAAAAAAAAGAACTCTGATTAGGCTCTGAAGAAGGCTGGGGTAATTTGAGCAGAAACAGCCTCGCCGCTCTGGGGGAAAAATGTAATTCTCGCGCACGAGGAGCGGGGGCCAGCGTGACCATGCTCACTTCTTGTTTTTAAAGCCCCGACAGGCCGAGTCACATATCCGGGTCACAGGTCCATTGATTCCCTGTCAGGCCCCGAGGTGTGGGCGATCAATAATACTAAGCTACAGGGAAGGTGGCCTTGAATGCAGAAATCCTGGCACACAGACCCTCTGCTTCTGGTCTGGAAGTGCTCCCCGGGAAGCGAGAGTCCCAGTGCCCCGAATCCTGACTACGCCCCTGCAAGCCGAGGCCTTGGAAATGGCCCCTCCTGGGGAACCAAAGGAGGGTGCGAGCCCCGTCTCTTAGTGCTGAAACAGCTGCGGGGCAAGCGGGGGCAGGGAGAAGAGGAACCGAGGTGCTGCCACAGGCGGAGCCCGAGAATTGGAGACAGAGAGAGACCACCAGGAAGGCCCCAGGCCGGAGCCTTGAGCGGCTGCTCCTGTTTGATCAGATGCTTGCAACATGTGCTCTGAGAATCCTGCACACCCCAGCGAACATGGAGGGCCTGCGGGGGGGGGGGGGGCTGGCTCTGCCTGGCTGGGCCTGTGATGCCCCTCGCAGGCCCTGTCTTCCTGGAGAGAGCAGTGTCTCCAGGAGCAGGAGCAGGCGTCTGTCCCGAGGGTCCTGTTGAGGAGGGCTCTTGGAGCCACCGACTCAGCATCCAGTTCCCCTTCCTTCCTTCCTTAAAAAAAATTCAAAAATTTTTTTTCATGTTAATGTGATATTGATAGAAAGAGAACAGATTGGGGCTGGCGCTGTGGTGTAGCAGGTAAAGCCGCTGTCTGCAGTGCTAGCATCGTCTATGGGCACTGGTTCGAGACCCAGCTGCTCCACTTCCGATCCAGCTCTCTGCTGTGGCCTGGGAGAGCAGTGAAAGATGGCCCAGGTCCTTGGGCCCCTGCACCCACGTGGGAGACCCAGAGAAAGCTCCTGGCTCCTGGCTTCAGATCAGCGCAGCTCTGACTGTTGCAGCCAATTGGGGAGTGAACCAGAGGATGGAAGACCTCTCTCTCTCTCTCTCTCTGCCTTTCCTTCTCTCTCTGTGTAACTCTGACTTTCAAATAAATAAATAAATTTTAAAAAAGAGAACAGGTTTAATATAATTCATAGATATAATTTTAAGAATTTAGCTCTCTTTCTGTGGCTCTCCCTCTGTCTGTAACTCTGCCTCTCAAATAAGTAAAATATTTAAAAAATAAAAAAAGAATATAATGATATTTCCCTCCTTCCCTCCCTTCCTTCCTCCCTCCCTTTCTCCCTTCTTCTCTCTCCCTCCCTCCTTCCATCTTTCCTTCCTTATTCTGTCTTTCTTCTTTCCTTCTTTCTTTTAGAGTTGTTGAGATAACATAGCTTAAATTTACATTACAGTCAAGGATTTAATGCTCCACTGTCCCATGTTTTAATGTCTCCTCCCCTGCTTTTGGTACAGCTGTGGAGCCAGCACTCGCCCACCCCACCCCTGCTTCTCCTGTGTCCCCTGCCCCTGAGCGCAGTTGAGGGAGGAGCATAGAATTTACCTTGGCCCAATCAGTGGTCCTAGAGGCCACTTGTGTGGGAGGGGACCTCTCCCCGCTGCAGGAGGAGAGCAGTCTGTCTACCCACCTGGGTGACGCCACCTGCCTATGTGATGGACATTACTTGAAGCCATCTTTGGACGTCCAGGGGACGAGAGTTAAGGCGAGTAAAGTCTGCGGATGGCAAAGCACGATTCTTGAAGATGGCGTTCAGTCGGCGAATCAAAGCCCTACCTGGACTCCCTGTTACGGGAGTAAACAATGTCCATGTGGAAGCCCAGTTTGAGCTGGGTGGGCTGTAGGTTATGCAGTCCTCCTCCCTAATACTCAGTTGCATTTTCCACTGCCAACCACCACCTGAAAATACTGTATGGCAAGTTCCAGAAGTAAACAACTCATAAGGTTTTAATAACTTTTACTACTGTGTGTTGTTATAATTATTCCATTCCATTATTAGTTGCTTTTGTTAATCTTACCATGCCTGATTGTTGTCAGTATGCATGTGTAGGATAGGACGTAGTGTAGACAGAGTTCAGTACCATTGCGGTTCAGGCACTTGGCTACCAGAAGTCTGGGTGTGCAGACAGTGGGGGTGACTGTAGATACAAATATTCCATCTGGGAGGGGAAGATATTGTGGGAGTAAGCAGTGGTCTTGAAGTGTGGCCAAATGTTGCTGGCTGTCCTATTGATTGAGAAGTTGAGTGTGAGTATGTGTGCAAATGTGTGCATGTATTTGTACTGTGTATGTGAGTGTGCATATGTGTGTGTGCACAGCTTGGAATTAAGGATGGCTGAAAGATAACAGTAGAAGCCCAAGGGTTTGAAGCAGCACCCAGGGCCACCCCGTCTGCTGAGAGGGGAACAGCCGCAGTCCAGTGGGGGTGTGGGGACGGCAGGTGGGAGGGTGGGGACGGCAGGTGGGGGTGTGGGGACGGCAGGTGGGGGTGTGGGGACGGCAGGTGGGGGTGTGGGGACGGCAGGTGGGAGGGTGGGGACGGCAGGTGGGGGTGTGGGGACGGCAGGTGGGGGTGTGGGGACGGCAGGTGGGGGTGTGGGGACACCAGGTGGGGGTGTGGGGACGGCAGGTGGGGGTGTGGGGACACCAGGTGGGGGTGTGGGGACACCAGATGGGGGTGTGGGGACGGCAGGTGGGAGTGTGGGGACGGCAGGTGGGGGTGTGGGGACGGCAGGTGGGGGTGTGGGGACACCAGGTGGGGGTGTGGGGACGGCAGGTGGGGGTGTGGGGACACCAGGTGGGGGTGTGGGGACACCAGGTGGGGGTGTGGGGACGGCAGGTGGGAGTGTGGGGACGGCAGGTGGGGGTGTGAGGACGGCAGGTGGGGGTGTGAGGACGGCAGGTTGGGGTGTGAGGACGGCAGGTGGGAGGGTGGGGACAGCAGGTGGGGGTGTGGGGACAGGAGGTGGGGGTGTGGGGACACCAGGTGGGGGTGTGGGGACGGCAGGTGGGGGTGTGGGGACAGCAGGTGGGGGTGTGGGGACGGCAGGTGGGGGTGTGGGGATGGCAGGTGGGGGTGTGGGGATGGTAGGTGGGGGTGTGGGGATGGCAGGTGGGTGTGTGGGGACGCCAGGTGGGGGTGTGGGGACGGCAGGTGGGGGTGTGGGGACGGCAGGTGGGGGTGTGGGGACGGCAGGTGGGGGTGTGGGGACGGCAGGTGGGGGTGTGGGGACGGCAGGTGGGGGTGTGAGGACGGCAGGTGGGGGTGTGGGGACGGCAGGTGGGGGTGTGGGGACGGCAGGTGGGGGTGTGGGGACGGCAGGTGGGAGGGTGGGGACGGCAGGTGGGGGTGTGGGGACGGCAGGTGGGGGTGTGGGGACGGCAGGTGGGGGTGTGGGGACACCAGGTGGGGGTGTGGGGACGGCAGGTGGGGGTGTGGGGACGGCAGGTGGGGGTGTGGGGACGGCAGGTGGGAGGGTGGGGACGGCAGGTGGGGGTGTGGGGACGGCAGGTGGGGGTGTGGGGACGGCAGGTGGGGGTGTGGGGACACCAGGTGGGGGTGTGGGGACGGCAGGTGGGGGTGTGGGGACACCAGGTGGGGGTGTGGGGACACCAGGTGGGGGTGTGGGGACGGCAGGTGGGAGTGTGGGGACGGCAGGTGGGGGTGTGGGGACGGCAGGTGGGGGTGTGGGGACACCAGGTGGGGGTGTGGGGACGGCAGGTGGGGGTGTGGGGACACCAGGTGGGGGTGTGGGGACACCAGGTGGGGGTGTGGGGACAGCAGGTGGGAGTGTGGGGACGGCAGGTGGGAGTGTGAGGACGGCAGGTGGGGGTGTGAGGACGGCAGGTTGGGGTGTGAGGACGGCAGGTGGGAGGGTGGGGACAGCAGGTGGGGGTGTGGGGACAGGAGGTGGGGGTGTGGGGACACCAGGTGGGGGTGTGGGGACGGCAGGTGGGGGTGTGGGGACAGCAGGTGGGGGTGTGGGGACGGCAGGTGGGGGTGTGGGGATGGCAGGTGGGGGTGTGGGGATGGTAGGTGGGGGTGTGGGGATGGCAGGTGGGTGTGTGGGGACGCCAGGTGGGGGTGTGGGGACGGCAGGTGGGGGTGTGGGGACGGCAGGTTGGGGTGTGAGGACGGCACGTTCACTCTCCAGATGCCCACAGTGGTTGGCCTTGGCCAGTCTGAAGCTGAGAGCTGGGAACTCAGCCTAGGTCTCCCATATGGGCAGCAGTGACCCCAGCTCCTCGGGCCATCACCTGCTGCCTCTCAGGGTCTGCATTGGCAGGAAGCTGGAAGTGGGACACAGGGGTCCTAACCAGTGTCTCAACTTGCTGTGCCCTCTTTGTACATGCCAGCAGGGGCCCTGTCCCCGGATGCTGGAGTCAGTCAGCCTGGCACCGGGTGTGACCTCAGGCTGGTGACTTCATGTCTCAGAGCCGCTGTTGGTTGTGAGCCCCTGGGGGAGGCTGCAAGAGCCCAGTGAGCTGGCACAGAGTCCATCACGGGGGCATCGATTGGCAGGTGGAAGGCTCCTTCTCCTCCCTGCTTGTGCTTTGCGTCATGAAATTCAGAGGGAACAGTACCTGATTTCTGGGGACTCACACCCGTCTCGACACTCTGGACGCTGTCAGACGATGTCGCGGCAGTTGTTTGGCCTCCCCTCCTCCCCTCTTGGAAAGGCGGGTTCTCTGTGGGTATTGCAGCCTCACTCCCTGGGAGTCCCTGCTGCTTCCATTCTTCAGGGGCACAAGGAGCCCCAAGTGGCTAAGTGTTGTGTCAATGGAAACACAGCTTACAACCCGGAGTCTGGTGGGTCTCAAGGACCACCTTCCTCCAAGGCTGGCTTGGATCTGACATCACCAACCATTGCCCGGAAGTCCTGAACTCCTGGTTGGTCAGGTTCAGTCAGTGACGCGGACTGACAGCCTTTCTGTCACGGTTGGTTCTGAAGCAGCATTTGTGGTGTTTCCAGTGGGTCTGGCTACTCTAGATGTTTCCTGGTGCCAAGTCCCCAGCAGCCGAGCCCCCTCCATCTCAGCACAGATGGGACATCCCCTCCCCCACAATGATCGGGGGCAAGGTACAGGTTGGGTAGGAGTCCCATAGGGACCGAGTTCACAGAGGGTGCCTTTGGGACCAGGAGCACTGGAGATTTCTCTGGGTTCACTTGTACCCACTGCTTCCCCCCTGTCTCTGCCATCACCCCTGCTGCTGCCTGGGCCCCTTCCCTGCCTGACACAGTTCTTTTCCATAAAGCTTGGGTCCACCCATGTAGAAACAAGAACACTATGACTAATTATAAAATCATTATTTGATTAAACTCAATTAACTTCAAATAACCCTTGAAATTTGCTTAATGTCAGCCCTTGGCCCTGCTTGAATGGCTAAATCTTGGTCTCCTTTGGAATTCTGCTGGGATGAGCTGATTACTGGCACTTGATGGGGGCACAGGCCGGGTTCTGTGTCAGGGTACAGGGCAGGGAGTGATGGCCTGCTCCCTGGGTCCTTGGTGTAGATGATGCGGGGGTGAAGCTTGGGGAGACTGGATCTGGAATTGGGGAGCCCTTGGATCTGCAGTGTGTTGGTCCCTGAATTGCTGGCAGGAACCCAGAGAGAGAGAGCCTTTGGCTTGGGCTGTGATAGGTGTCTGTTATGGGCTGAATCACGTGCCCCTAAAATTTACAGGTTAAAGCCCTGACCCCTAGTAGTTCAGAATGCATCTGTATTTGAAGATAAGGTTTCTAAAATGTAATTGGATTTAAATGGGGTCCCATGGCTGACCTCTAATCCAGTATGACTTGTGTCCTTAGAAGACAGGGAAATTTGAGCACAGATACACACTGAGGCAAGATCACGCAGGTCTGGAGGAGGAAGAGGTCTTCAGCAAGCCAGGGAGAGGCTGCTGAAGGAGGGACTCTCACTTCGCCTTGGCCTTGGTCTTCTGGCCTGCAGAACTGGGAGACCAGTCTGCTGTATTTTGTGGGGCAGCCTTGGGCCACACTCCCCAGGGAGCCTTGCAGGAATCAGACTGGGTACTGACAGCAGGGGAGGGAGGAGGCAGGCACCCCAAACACAGATAGCAAGGTGGATGGTGGGCAAAGCAGGTGACCCAGAGCTCTGTGGGAGGTGGGCCTGCTGCCTCCCAGAACTGCAGTGCGGACCCATCATCAGAATAAAGAAGTGGCTGGAGGCTCCGTGGGCAGGGGGATGATGAGAACGTGACACTCAGCATCACTGTGATTGAGTGACCCACACTTAGGGCTGTGCCACAGAGCAAGCCCTGAGGCAGGGTTGCCACGGTTTTCCACTGCTCTGCAAGGAGGGACAACACACAGAGCGGCTCCCAGCACCTGTGCATTAGCTTACATTTCTCTCAATCAAAGCTCTGGCTCTGGCAGGACCAGATTCTCTGCTCGGGGGTCAGCTGGGCTACCTTCCTGCACCAGGGAGGGGCCAGCTTCCATGCTCCGTCCCTATACCCAGGGGCTGCTCTCAGCTCCCGGAGGCCACCCATACTCCCTGCCACCTGGTTCGCTCCATCTCCATAGTGAGCCTTTGGCCAAATTCCTTACACGCTTTTAATCTCTTGTGCCAGAAAGAGCCCAGTGGCTTCTAAGGCTCACACCAGGTAATCCCCCTCTCTCACTGACTGTGGACCTCAATTCCACCTGTAAAATCTCATCACCCTGTGGGTGGTGCACGGACACAGCAGCCTCCTTAGAGTTGGACTGTCCAGAAGGATCCATGTGTCTGCCAGGGAGAGGGAGTTGGGGGCCATCTTAGACTTCTGGGGATCACAGCAATTCCTGTGACATTTATGTGTCAATCCACCTTTATTTGGGGAACTCGTCTTGATACAAGCTCTCTGGGGTGCTGGCTTCTACACTTTCCTCCTGTGGACAGAGGCTGCAGGGGATAAAGCACGTTAGCTAGTCTGTGTGCCAGCTGGGGAGAGGTCTGTAGTACCCTCCACTTTTGTTTTTTAAAAGATGTATTTATTTATTTGAAAGGCAGAGTTACAGAGAGGCAGAGGCAGAGGCAGGGAGAGAGAGAGAGAGGTCTTCCATCTGCTCGTTCATGCCCCATATGGCCACAATGGCTGGAGCTGGGCCAATCCGAAGCCAGGAGCCAGGAGCTTCTTCTGGGTCTCCTATGTGGGTGCAGGGGCCCAAGGACTTGGACTATCTTCTACTGCTTTCCCAGGCCATAGCAGAGAGCTGGATCGGAAGTGGAGCAGCCAGGACTCAAACTGGAGCCCATAAGGGATACGGGCACTGCAGCCTGTGGCTTTACCTGCCAGGCCACAGTGCCGGCCCCTCCCTCCTCTATTTACTCCCAGCTCCTTTCCCCCCAACAGATGACATTGCCCCTTTCTCCCGCTAGGGGTTAGCTCCCCTACGTTTGCCATGGCTGGCCCTGGGCCCCCCTGTGTTGAGCACTCACAGCCTTCCCCTCAGAAGAGGTTCTGTGCTGTGGGCAGGAGCACTGGGCCAGAGGCCAGGGGCTGACTCCTCATTGGCTTTCATTCACTCAACACTGGACCTCATGTCCTCATTCTCAGTGGGGAATAATGAACCTGGCCTCCAGGGCTGTTTTAGGGATTCCCTGGGAAGAGGTCTGTGACACCTCGTGTCCTTTCAGATACCCTCTCCACTACGCGCCCGTCAGCCACCCAGGAACGGAAATCTGCAGCTGGTTGGAGGGGTTCAGACAGCTGGGAGTTCTGAAATGGGTTTCATGTTTGCTTAGTAAGACACTCTTTCTTTGTCGGGAAAAGCCTGTCATCAGCACAAGTCGGCCTCCCTAGCCACGTCCACTGTGTGTGTGTGAATGCTGGCATGCGCCCTCAGGGATAAGGCGAGTCCACAGCTAAGGGGCGTGCCTTGTGTGCAGCAGGTTGGGTCTCGGGAGCACCAGGTGTGCCTATGCTGGTGTTGGCCGAGTTCCGCGTGTGGCTCTGCGGGAGAGGTGGGCAGCTGAGACCCTGGACATTTCCGTGCTAACCAGGTCCGTCCACCCTCACCAGACTCGGGGGCCGCTTCCTGCGCCAGATGGGCGTTTTGATGGTCGTTGTGATGGTGAATCTCATGGGTCAGCTTGCGGGGTGTTTTTGGCCAGGTTACCTTTTGGGTGGGCTAACTTTGGGGTCCAGCAGCCTGTGCCCCACAGTAGGCGTGGGCCACGTCCAACCAGCAGAGTAGAAGTGGAAGCCCGGCTCCTCTGGGAGGGGAACGAGTTCTGTGCAGACGGCCCTCAGACTGGTCTGCACAGCGGTTCCTGGCTCTCCGCCTGCAGCCACGTGGCAGGTGTGGCCTCCTCAGCTCCCGCCATTCCTCAGGGCAGCTCTCTCTCCACACACACGTGCACCCCGTTGGTTCTCTTTGTCTGCAGAGCCCTGAGGAGTGCCGCCTTCTCCCAGATCCACTCTTTCTTCTCTCCAGATCTCTCCCATCCTCTCTGTATGGCGGGAAGCTCCCGGCTGCTCTTCTCCATCTCCTCCCTCCGCGAGCCCAAGTCCAGCTCTGAGGGCCTCCTGCACCCACACCTCCACTCTGCTGTGTTCCTCAGACCCTGGGAACTCCCGGCTAACAAGTCGGCTCAATGGGTCTCCTCACTCCCAACCCCCTGCCCCCCCCACCCCCAACCGCCCTTTTTAAAGCCATTGGGCTAGCTGTGTGCCATTTCCTTCCTTAAATCATGCCACATGTCAGCCACACATTTCTGTTCCAGTTCCATGTGGCACGGCCTCGTCTACACGTCCTCAGGACAAGCTCCAGCCGGTGGCTTCCTCTCTGGGCCTCTGCTGGCCTCCAGTCTCTCTTGAGATCCTTTAGGTAGGGGGCAGGTGCCGTCCCCTGCTCGCTGACACTCAGGATCCATGCCTGGCCCCCCAGGGGTGTGTTCCAAGTCCCATTCCGGGGGAGAACAGCAGACGGAAGTCTCAAGGCAGGAGCCGAGGCCGTGCCCTGTTTCTGAGGGGCCTGGAGGACCCCCAGGGCTCTGGCCCTGCAGGTTGCACAGGGCCTTGGTCAGTGCAGCTCCTGTCTCCTCCTGGGGGCTGGCCGCTTCTGCAGCCTGGGTCCCTGTGTGTGTCGGCTTGCTTGTGGCTCAGCTGCTGCCTGACCTCACCGGCTGTGACCAGGCCATGAGAACATCCAGCTCGGACAGGGTCACGGAAGCCACAGCCCTCCTGGAGGCGCCCCCTGTGGGCTGGGGCAAGGCTGCAGTCTTCCTCAGGCCTCGGCGCCCAGCCATGGCCATGCGTGCAGCAGGGACTCGGCCCAGCAGTGGGAGGGACGCCCCTTTCTCTGGAAAGACACTGTGAATTCTTTGCTTTCTGTTTCCGCACAGCACCTTGCAGCACGCTTCATGTGATGGAGGTGCTTAATAAATATTGTTGACGGATGCACTGGGAAAAGGTGGCCCAGACATGCCTTCTGGAAGTGCCCAGTCAGCCCCCTTATTTCCTTCTGCAGTCAATTGCCGTGGAATGGGCCGTTTGGCATTAATCCTGAAAGGGCAGTAAACAAAGACGGCTGTATAATTTTATTGTCTCTGATCCTCCATCAAAGCAGGCGTCTCCGCCTTCGTCCGCGTCTCTGCCTCATTGCTCCTGGGTTCACCACTCGTACAGCTGTTGGATCACGCTAATAGTCCCTGGATCTTCATTTTCAACAATAATGTTTGTTTCCAGAATAATTGAATCCAGCGGGAACGCGAAGGGTGCAGAACACTTTATAACACTTGCCGTGAAAAAGGGAAATAAAGACCTTGCTGGATGGCATTTGGTCCGGGGAGCACAATTCATCAGCGTTGTCTTTATCTACTTATGTTTTAGTGATTAAGGGCTGGGAGGAGATAACCTCAGACATAAAACCGGAGAGCACTTCTGGCAAAGCCTGTCGGCTTAATTCAGATGTTAAATATTTTCAGGAGGGTCAAGTGCTCAAGGCCTGGACGCTTTGTCCTCTGAGTGAAACCAACGCAAATAAAACGGAGATAATCAGTAGCCCCAACCTGGGATGCATGCCTCCGTGGAAGGGGTTAGAGGTCCCCGTTATGCAGGAAGCCGGCGTAACAGCTCTGGGGCTCTGAGAAAAGAATCTGAAATGTGGCCATTTCATTATGTCAGAGGCAGCTTAGGAAAACCCTTGTTCCTGGGAAACCCGTGAGTTCTTTCAGGTCGATTAAGTTGGCACTCTCTCTCCCATCATTTTGTCTGTCTGCCATGTCCCCACATGTGTCCCGTGCTAACTGCAGGTGGGGAGTGGATGTTGTTGGCTCCCAGTGTCAGGGAGCCCAAGATGTTCTAGCTGTTTGCATTATGAGGTTCACACCCAGGGGGTCCTCTCTCTCCTCCTGGGTACCTGCTGCACAGGGCTGACGCCGTGCATGAGCTGTGGGGCAGGGAGCAGCAGGGCTTCCCCCCGGAAGCCTGCCTGTAAGTTGGGAGCTACTGTACTCACACTGATGATCACCACGGCTCCCTCGTTGTTCATTGCACACCACATCTACATGGGGACGACTTAGGCTCGACTTTCCTTATCAACTGGCTGCAGCATACGGAGGCAAGTGGGAATCATTCTGCAATATGTATGAATGCAAGCACACACATTAATCAGTTTTAGTGTAAACACTGTTAAAAAGAACGGTGCAATTAGAAGAAGACTTAAAAGTCACCGTCTCCTTTATTAGCTGTGCTCACAGAACAAGTGTGAGATACACCAGCTGAAGTCAGAATATAACTTAGAACCAAGCACACAAGCTCATGCTTTAAAACAGGAAGTGATGAGGTTTGGAACAGAAGTTTGGGAGGATGCTCTACTCCCCAGGACCCCTGCATTTGCAGATGTGGTGCTGCTTGCTAACATGTTGGATATTTGGACTATGGGAAAGTTCCTTAGTTTATCATCCAGGAGAGGTTTACAGATTTGGTACCTAAGGATTTTAAAGCATGAGAAAAATTTGCCAAGGCTTTAAACAAAAATTACACTTTTTAATTTTCATTTTATTAGAGAGCGAGCGAGAGCGAGAGCGAGAGTGAAAGAGAGAGAGAGATCTTCCATTTGCAGGTTCACTGCCGTAATGGCTGCATCACTGGGGCTGTGCCAGTCCAAAGCCAGGAGCCCAGAATTCAGTCTGGGTCTCCCATGTGGGTGGCAGAGACCCCAGTCCTTGAGCCATCACCTGCTTCCTCCCTGTGTGTGTGTTAGCAGGAAGCTGGAATCAAAAGCAGAGCTTGGACTTGAACACAGGTGGTGTGATTCATATGGATGTCCCGGGGTGACCTAGCCACCGTGGCAAACGCCAGCCCATAGATTTAATTTTCAAAATGGACACATCCTAATGGTATATATCTTTGAGATACAGGGAGATGCTTTGATCCATGTGTGTGTTGGGTAAGGGTCAGTCAGGGCAGGTAGCATATCACTGCCTTAAGCTTATTTCTTTAGGGTGAACACATGCAGTGCTCTCTCTTCTGTTGGAGCCCCACAGTGCATCCTGTTAACCCTATTACCCAGAGAACAGCAGTCAATTTCCACAAGGTTCATCTCTGGGAATTCCTTTCATTATTCATTTTATGTGTGATATCCTTGCAAAGGCTGTGAGCCAAGGATTACCATATAGTTCATTGTCCCAGCTTGGCCACTTTTGAGAGTTAAGGGAAGCTACTAATAGTTAAACTGGGACGACAGGTGACGCCTGGGCATCAGGAGTGGCCTGGGAACCAGAGAGCAGTGTACTCGTGGCCTCTTCTCCCTTTGCTTCTGCCTTCCTGTCTGATGTTTGCTCTGAGGGATCAAAATGTGAGGAGCAGCAGAAGGACGGCTGGTCCTGGAGAAGCCCCCGGGAGGCAGGAGGGCTCAGTGGTTAGCAGGGGTGGGAACCCTCTCCCAGGGTGGAGACCTTTGCTATGCGCACCCCCCACCCCCGCCAGCTGAGGGGACCTGCATTCCCAGAGCCTTCTGAGCTATGTCAGGAGGTGGTGTGCAGCTGTTTCCTCATGGGAAAGTTGACTCTCAGGACATGGAGGAAGCAGGGTCAGGGCTGGGGCCCGCGCCAGATCTTACAGTGTGCAATTGGGTTCCTTTCTGCTGCATCGCCTGCCTGCCTGCTTTGAGGCTTAGGATGTGGCAAAATCAGAACAGCCCCATAGACAGGCTGCCTCACCAAGGTTAAATGTGGAGTAAAACCAGGGGCCAGGAGCATCAACATCCATGCCACCTGTGCCACCTCTCCAGGCAGCCAGGACGGCTCAGGTCCTGTAGACGCTCAGGGGACACAGTCGTCCCTGGAGGCCTGCTGGGGACGGGTTCCAGGACGCAAAGCTGATGTTAAAGTCTGCAGACGCTGAAGTCCCTCATGTAAGATTTGCACAGAACATCTGCACATCCTACTGCAAACTTAGTCACCTCTAGATGACTGACAATCCTTGATGCCATGGAAACGCTGGGTGAAAAGTCAGCAGACAGCAGTTTGTCGGGGAGAATGCCGAGGGAAGATGTGTGCATGTGTTCAGGTCAGACCCAGCTTTTGTTCTCGTTCCTAATAGGCTGAATTCAAGGACCCTGAGGCCAAGTATAGTTTTCATTAAAACCATTCTCAGTTACTGTTGGTTATTCAGATGTAACAATTCAGACTGTTCTGAAATCACAATGATCTCAATGGTGTTCAGGATTATTAAACTTCAAAAGAGGAAGTCTAGGAGGCTTTCCTTAACCAACCAGTGTGTTATAGCTGGTAAAGCCACGGCCTGTGGTGCCGGCATCCTATATGGCACGGGTTCGAGTCCCGGCTGTTCCACATTGGCTGATGGCTTGGGAAAAGCAGCAGAAGATGGCTCAAGTGTTTGAGCCTCTGCTCCCGACGTGGGAGACCCGGATGAAGCTCTTGGATCCCAGCTCAGCCCTGGCTGTCGCGGCCATCTGGGGAGTGAACCAGTGCATAGAAGATGCTCTCTCCCTCTCCCTCTGTCTCTCTATAACTCTGACTTCACATAAATGGGTAAATCTTAAAAAAGCAACGGGAGAACAACTATTTCATCAGGTATTTCACAGCATTCTAGATATGGATGCCAAATACTTGTGCATGCATGGATGGAACTGCACATAGCACAAAGGACACAGGGCTTCAGCAGGCGTCCTTGCAACTGATGCAGTGTGTGTGTGCGTGTGTGTGTGTGTGCTCTTGAGAGAGCACGTCCCCCTGTGTGTGTGTGTGCGTGTGTGTGCTCTTGAGAGAGCACGTCCCCCTGTGTGTGTGTGTGTGTGTGTGCGTGTGTGTGCTCTGGAGAGAGCACGTCCCCCTGTGTGTGTGTGTGTGTGTGCTCTTGAGAGAGCACGTCCCCCTGTGTGTGTGTGTGTGTGTGTGTGCTCTTGAGAGAGCACGTCCCCCCGTGTGTGTGTGTGCGTGTGTGTGCTCTTGAGAGAGCACGTCCCCCTGTGTGTGTGTGTGTGTGTGTGTGCTCTTGAGAGAGCACGTCCCCCTGTGTGTGTGTGTGTGTGTGTGTGCTCTGGAGAGAGCACGTCCCCCTGTGTGTGTGTGTGTGTGTGCTCTGGAGCGAGCACGTCCCCGTGTGTGTGTGTGTGTGTGTGCGCTCTGGAGAGAGCACGTCCCCCTGTGTGTGTGTGTGTGTGTGTGCTCTGGAGAGAGCATGTCCCCCTGTGTGTGTGTGTGTGTGTGTGTGTGCGCTCTGGAGAGAGCACGTCCCCCTGTGTGTGTGTGTGTGTGTGCTCTGGAGCGAGCACGTCCCCCTGTGTGTGTGTGTGTGTGTGTGTGCTCTTGAGTGAGCATGTCCCCCTGTGTGTGTGTGTGTGTGTGTGTGTGCTCTTGAGAGAGCACGTCCCCCTGTGTGTGTGTGTGTGTGTGTGTGTGCTCTTGAGAGAGCACGTCCCCGTGTGTGTGTGTGTGTGTGCTCTGGAGAGAGCACGTCCCCCTGTGTGTGTGTGTGTGTGTGTGTGCTCTGGAGAGAGCACGTCCCCCTGTGTGTGTGTGTGTGTGTGTGCTCTGGAGAGAGCACGTCCCCCTGTGTGTGTGTGTGTGTGTGCTCTGGAGCGAGCACGTCCCCCTGTGTGTGTGTGTGTGTGTGTGTGCTCTTGAGTGAGCATGTCCCCCTGTGTGTGTGTGTGTGTGTGTGTGTGCTCTTGAGAGAGCACGTCCCCCTGTGTGTGTGTGTGTGTGTGTGTGTGCTCTTGAGAGAGCACGTCCCCGTGTGTGTGTGTGTGTGTGCTCTGGAGAGAGCACGTCCCCCTGTGTGTGTGTGTGTGTGTGTGTGCTCTGGAGAGAGCACGTCCCCCTGTGTGTGTGTGTGTGTGTGTGCTCTGGAGAGAGCACGTCCCCCTGTGTGTGTGTGTGTGTGTGTGTGTGTGCTCTGGAGAGAGCACGTCCCCCTGTGTGTGTGTGTGTGTGTGTGTGCGCTCTGGAGAGAGCACGTCCCCCTGTGTGTGTGTGTGTGTGTGTGCTCTGGAGAGAGCACGTCCCCCTGTGTGTGTGTGTGTGTGTGTGCTCTGGAGAGAGCACGTCCCCCTGTGTGTGTGTGTGTGTGTGTGTGCTCTGGAGCGAGCACGTCCCCCTGTGTGTGTGTGTGTGTGTGTGTGCTCTGGAGAGAGCACGTCCCCCTGTGTGTGTGTGTGTGTGTGTGTGCTCTTGAGAGAGCATGTCCCCCTGTGTGTGTGTGTGTGTGTGTGTGCTCTTGAGAGAGCACGTCCCCCTGTGTGTGTGTGTGTGTGTGTGTGCTCTTGAGAGAGCACGTCCCCCTGTGTGTGTGTGTGTGTGTGTGTGTGCTCTGGAGAGAGCACGTCCCCCTGGGATGGGGCTCAGCATCACGGAAGGCTCTCCACCTGTCTGGGTGTGAAGGGCCACACTGGCACACATGTTATGTTCATTTACCAACGTGGGGCTCTGCACATGTGCACTTTACTGTCCAACATCTTTGTTTCTCAGCCACTGGGTTTTAGATGTGGAAAACCTGCGTTTGATGTTGAACGCTATGTTCACACCCATGCAGGGCATTTTAAAAACCAGCATTTGATGCCTGGAGTGTGAAAAAAATGCCACTTCTTTTTAAATCCTTTTTGTGGGCCCCGGAGTCTGGGGGGCTTTTCTTAATGAACCGGAGGCAGGGGACAGTGCCTGCTGTCACGGGAAGTCCTTGGAAGTGACTCTTACATTTCAGCTGTAGAGGCCTGTACCACGGCTCACTAGGCTAATCTTCCGCCTGCGGTGCCGGCACCCCGGGTTCTAGCCCCAGTTGGGGCGCCGGGGTCTGTCCCAGTTGCTCCTCTTCAGGCCAGCTCTCTGCTGTGGCCTGGGAAGGCAGTGGAGGATGACCCAAGTGCTTGGGCCCTGTACCCACATGGGACACCAGGAGGAAGCACCTGGCTCCTGGCTTCGGATTGGTGCAGTGTGCCAGCCATAGCGGCCATTTGGGAGATGAACCAATGGAAGGGAGACTTTTCTCCTTTTCTCTCTGTCTCTCTCTCTTTCTCTCTAACTCTGCCTGTCAAAAAAAAAAAAAAAAAAAAAAAAAAGAAAAGAAAAGAAAAGAAAAGAAAATACATTTAATACATTTCAGCTGTAGAACCATTTCACTGAAAGTTTTTTTGTTGTTGTTGTTGGGTGGAAAAGTGGTGTCTAAATATCCAGTGACAGGAATCATCTTTTGTGTCAGAAGGTTACTCAAATTCAATCTATAAAATGGGCTTATTTGAATTAAAAATTATCTTTGAGGGCACTTTGAAAATTCACGGACAGTGGGACTAAAAGCTGAGTTTATTTTGGCTGAAAAATTGTTTAAATCCATGCACGGTGTCTTTCTTTTTTTTTTTTTTTAAAGATTTATTTATTTGAGAGGTAGAGTTACAGACAGAGAGGGAGAGACAGAGAGAAAAGTCTTCCTTCTGTTGGTTCACTCCCCAAATGGCCGCAATGGTTGGAGCTGCGCCAATCCGAAGCCAGGAGCCAGGTGCCTCTTCCCGGTCTCCCACACAGGTGCCAGGGCCCAAGGACCTCGACCATCCTCCACTGCCTTCCCAGGCCACAGCAGAGAGCTGGACTGGAGGAGGAGTGACCAGGACTAGAACCCAGTGCCCATATGAGATGCCGGTGCCTCAGGCGGAGGATTAACCCACTGTGCCACAGCGCCTTCCCCATGCACAGTGTCTTTCAAGATATGCACTTTCCACAAAGTTTTGAAGGCCCCTGGCACTTCCACAACACAAGTTTTGAGGCCCAGAAAACAAAAGGATACAAGGAACAGTTGAGGAAACTTGGGAGAAAGGAAGTAAGGGCAGTCCAGAGCTGGGCAGGTGACCTCACAGAAATGACTGCCGCTCACCCGGGAGCTTCGGGCCCTCTGCTAGGTTGGCCTGGCTTTCTCTCTGCTGCCTCTGCCGTGAGAACCTTCCTCCCCCCTTCCTTCCTCCCACGTCTGGCCTGCATTGGAAACTGAATGCCCTCTCCCGACCCCGTTCCCTCTCCCCTTTCTACATCTCCTGTGCTGCTATCTGCCATTTTGTGTCTGCCTCCAGCGCCCAGCAGACCCACGTGCCCAGCAGTCACCTGGCCTTCTTGCTGCACTGCAGACCCCTGTCCGGCAGCTCCCTGGTGGGCCTGTGATTCTCTCTCTCTAACCAGCTCCAAGGACAGCCTGTTCTGCTGGTCCTGGGGCCCCACGTAGAACACTGAGACCTCATCTGCTGTCTGAGTGGGGCTTTGTCCCACAAGTCTGGTTGGATGTGTCTGTGTATTTCCAACCATGGTGCAGACATCAAAGAGAAAAGGATTCACATCTGGCTCATTTTTGTTTCCCTTCCAGTGTCCCACCTAGCATTGCCTTCCCATGGGAGGGGCTCAGGGGTGCCTGCTGATAGAAGGGACCGTGCTCTTACAGGAGTGACGTCTGCAACTGCAGCAGTCAAATCTGGTTCCAGAACAGGTTTTCTAAGATGATTTTTTTTTTAGAGTTAGGGTAGCTCAGAAAGAAAATTTTGAAAGTAAGAATTATAAATCCCAGGGTCCCCCCTTGGGCAGGAAGTGTTACCCACCGTGTCAGCTGATGCCTCGTTAAGAGGCTGTCATGCTACAGGGGTGAGGAACACACAGGCGTGATCCCCGGTCCTCAGCCGTTCCAGCGTCAGCCACCCCCACTGACGGGAGGGGTACAGGAGGGGTGCTGTGGTGCCCGGGTGTGTGGCTTCCCTGCTTCCTGTCCTTCCTCTAGGATAGAACTGGCAAATAATGAGTCTACAAAACTTAACGGAAAACACACTTTATGAAAATACTATGCCTGGATTTTAAAGAAATTTTGCACCAACATAAATTTATCTTTTCATTCCATCTTTTATGAACTTTAAGTAGCCTCAAATTGTCTCTAAAGGACCAGATAAAAAACACTTTAGTGTTTGAGCATCGTAAGTTATCTACAACTTCTTAGTCATTATTAGATAATAAGCAGATGAGCCTGGCTGTGTTCCAATAAAACTTTATTTACAGAACCAAGCAGTGGGCTGGTTTGGGCTATAGTTCGCTGACCACTGATCTAGAACTATATGTAACAAGAGGGGAGAAAGATAGGTAACAGACTGTTGACAGTCTCTTCTGAGAAGGGTACTCACCTGTCCATCTCGCACTCAATGCTCTTTGGAGGGGCGTGGCCTGGCCCCATTTGACAGAAAAGAACACTGAGATTCCACAGCCTTGGCCCACTAGCCTGTGGTAGCACAGCTGGAATTTGAACCCAGATCTACTGAGCCAGAACCCACCATTCTTTTTACACTTCAGTTTCCTTGTTCTTTTTTTTTTTTTTTTTTTTGACAGGCAGAGTGGACAGTGAGAGAGAGAGACAGAGAGAAAGGTCTTCCTTTGCCGTTGGTTCACCCTCCAATGGCCGCCGCGGCCGGCGCGCTGCGGCCGGCGCACCGCGCTGATCCGATGGCAGGAGCCAGGAGCCAGGTGCTTTTCCTGGTCTCCCATGGGGTGCAGGGCCCAAGCACCTGGGCCATCCTCCACTGCACTCCCTGGCCACGGCAGAGAGCTGGCCTGGAAGAGGGGCAACCGGGACAGAATCCGGCGCCCCGACCGGGACTAGAACCCGGTGTGCCGGCGCCGCTAGGCGGAGGATTAGCCTAGTGAGCCGCGGCGCCGGCCAGTTTCCTTGTTCTTGCTTTGAAGTCTGGGTTACCAGCTCACCATGCCTGCTGTACCAAGGTAGGGCCACTCCATCCAGCTGTGCTGGGATCTCACAGTGTCTCAACTCAGGCCTATTGCAGCAAACGGTCTCTTCTGCACGTCTTCTGCTTATGAGCCGGAAAAGGAACCTTGGAAGCTGTGGAAACTGGGCTGGACTTCCACAACAGGCCTTTGTGCACAAACCAGCAAAACACCAACAGAGACACACACACACACACACACACACAACCTTATCACAAATTAAAAGAACAATCTTTAGAAAATAGCTGAAATGTAAGGTTAATTGGAGCCAGAAATGTCAAATTAATGCAGCAATGCACCGGGGAGCCTGCCCTGGCCTTTGTGCACAGAATCAGTGCACACGATGAAGAGAAGCAGGGAACGATATAATAGGATTTTAGGGAGTCCCCTGTCATATTAAACAGGCTTCGCAATTAATTTCTTCCTGCAATGTTATTTTCATTGGCCTATATTTTCTTTGACCTCTCACATTTTTTAAGCTACCAATGCAGGGCTAGTGGGATTTAGGACTGAAACAAAAAGAGCTCACAAAACTGTTTTGACTTAAAATCGGTAGAAATGTGATAAAACTGCAGGGGGGTGGGGGAGTAGTTGGAGCTCTTTGGGGGTGAGTTGGGGTTCACGGCCATTCAGCAGGAAGATGCTGACCTGGGAACAGGAGTTCTGTTCTGCTTGGTGATTTTTGTCCCTGTCTCAGTGCCTTTCAGTATCCCGGGGTCCCAGCCCGCGGGGAAGGTGTGGGATCCCTGGGAGGAGGGTGGTGGCTCCACAGGCCAAGGTCGTTTATGCATTGAGCGTGAAACATAGGCCAAGCACCTCTTGAAAACATCACCTTATTTAATCTTCACGAAAGCCCTTTGCGGTCTCTTCTATAATTATTGCCATTTGCAGATGGGGAAACGGAGGCACTCAGCGGCCGATGCTGCACAGGTAAAAGACATCCACCTGCAGTGCCACAGGCACCTGGTCACATTTGACTTTTTTGATCGTTTCCATTTATTTGTGGTAAACCAACGTGACATTGATCAACTGACTGTTCCAACCATTTCTATTTTTCTTTTTTTTTTAAAAAAAGATTTATTTATTTATTATTTGAAAGGCAGAGTTACAGAGAGAGGGAAGAACACACAGAGAGAGAGAGGTCTTCCATCAGCTTGTTCACTCCCCAAATGGCCATAATGGCTGGAGCTGGACCAGGCTGAAGCTAGGAGCCTGGAACTGCATCTAGGTCTCTCACATGCGTGCAGGGGCCCACATATTTGCGCCATCAAAGTATTGCTGCTTTCCCAGGTGCTTTTAGCAGGGAGCTGGATCAGAAGTGGAGCAGCCATATGCAGATGTTGCCTTAACCTGCTGTGCCTCCAGTGGTTTCTAAGTGCCCAGTTCTGGGAGTTAAGCGCCTTCACGTTGTTGTGTAAACACCACCACCATCCACTTCCAGATCTTTCCACTTTGCAAACTGAGACCCTGTCACCACCTATCACCTCCTCCTCCTGCCGTCCCCAGCCCATGCTGACCGACCACCATTCTCCTTGTGTTGCCACGAATCTGACCGCCCTAGGTACTCCCATGTTGTCGCATGTGCTAGAACTTTCTACCTCTTAAGAATTAAGAACATGTTATTGTGTGTACCAACCAGGTTTGCTCATCCTTTCGTCCACCAGGGAACACTTGGTTTGCTTTTCCCTTTTGTGTCTGTTGTGAATACTGATGCCGGGATCCGACCATGAAGGGATTGAACGAAGGTGTTCGTACGTGCCAGCAGATGTTCTGTGGCTGACAATGGTGGTGACAGAAATCTATTCATGAGATCAAACAGCTTTAAAATGCCTCCCCCTGGCATATGCACACAATTAAAGTGTGTAAACATTGGTGAAAACTGAATCAATTAGTTAAATCAGGGGTGGACATTTGACCCAGCAGGAATAATGGTACTTTGGAGACCTGTGTCCCATGTGGGTGTGTTGGGTTCAAGATCTGCTTCAGCTCCTGACTTCAGCTTCCTGCTAATGCAGACCCTTGGAGGCAAAGGACAGCTCAAGTAATTGGGTTCCTTCCACTCACATAGGAGACCCGAATTGAGTTCCTGGCTCCTGGTTTTGGTCCTAGCCCAGCCCACTGTCATTACTGGTATCTGGGAAATGAACCAGTAAAAGGGAGTGCTCTCTCTCTTTCTCTCCATCTATGTCTCTCCACCTCTCTAAATAAAACAAAACCAAATCCAAACATAGTGTGAACACAATTCCCTGGTTGTGACATTGAACCTGTGTCTGTCCAAGATCACTGGTTGTTTTATCTGAGTTAGCAATCCAGCTACCAAAGGGTGTCAGGTGTGCGATCTAAGTAAAATGCCTCCCGAAAGCCATCAAGGCTTCTTTCCTGGACTGTCCAACCCACTCAGGATTACCTTAGAGGAAAATTCCAAAGGAAATTTTTTTAAAGATTTATTTATTTATTTGAAAGAGTTACACACAGAGAGAGAAGGAACGGCAGAGAAAGAGAGGGGCCTTCCATCCATTGGTTCACTCCCCAGGTGGCTGCAATGGCCGGAGCCATGCCTATCCGAAGCCAGGAACCAGGAGCTTCTTCCAGTTCTCTCACATGGGTGCAGAGGCCCAAGGACTTGGGCCAGCTTCTGCTGCTTTCCCAGGCCATAGCAGGGAACTGGATCAGAAGTGGAGCAGCCGGGTCTCAAACTGGCTCCTATAAGGGATGCTGGCACTGCAGACGGTGGCTTTACCTGCTCTGTCACAGTGCCAGTCCCCCAAAGAAAGTTTTTACTCATCAGAGAAATGATACAGTCAATGAAGGCAGTGAGGGGTGAGCTTACCACACTATGGAGCTTTCTTGACAGGGAGGGAAGGGTTTAGTGCCTTGTGCTGCTGAGGTGCTGGACTGTAGCACACAGTAGGGCCACAGGATCCTGAGTTGTAGGCATTCATGTTGCATTTCATGGACAAGGAGATTGAGGTGCACTAGGGGTTAGTGGCTGTCCAGTGTCACATACTTAATCAGCCAGTGCAATGGGGCTCATTGATCTGATTGCAGAGGCCCTCTGTTCTCACACAGGTGCAGTAAGTTGGCAGCAACACAGGAGCCAGAGCAGGGTCTGCCCTGTGCATTGCTGTCGATGAAGCAAAACGAAGTAAACTCTATCTGGAAGGTACTGACAGGTGTCTATGTTGAGATCGTCAAGGACCAAATTGTCATTTCCAGCATGCCTGAGCAAGTGATGAGAAAATGAAGTATGTTCAGGTGTTGGGATTGATTTTTGGCAAGGCATTTAAATCTGAGACAAGGTGCTGTGTAAGTGGCTATGTTGGTCCTCATGAGAAAGAACGTATGTATCTGGACATGCTTCGGATGATCCTAAGGTAGGGAGTTTGAAGGACTTTGTGTGCTTAAAAGCTAGAAGCATGCAATCTGCATATCATTACTAAAATATGCTATTCCTGTCTTGAAGAATGTTGGTTCTTGGAATTGTTGGAGCACCTACATCCCCACACTATAGCGGTTCGTGTTTCTTGGTTCAGTCTCATTGTACTCATATATTACACTGTGTCAAAACATTCATCCTTTGTTAGTCTAACTTGGAATAAAATGTCATCTTAATTTAGAAATATCTCAGGAGACCTGTGTGACTTTTAAAGACACTCCCAACAGAGAGCTGCAGTAAACCAAGAGGGAACTCCTGAATGCAGACAAAGCCTCCTAGAAGGCAGGCGGCTCTCCCTCCGTCCCAGAGGGACACAGCGAGATTTGGATGCCTCCTTCTCAACGCTCAGTGTGGCCTTGTAAGACGAGCACCGCTTGTTCCACTCTGTCTGCCACTGGGGAAGCTGCGGCTCAGCAGGGCCAGCTTGTTGAGGGTCACAAACAATCAGACGAAAGAGCCAAGCTCTGCTCTTCCTGCAGGGCCTCAGTCCAGGGCACACCGTGATACTTGCATTTGGGTCCTCAGGACAAGGGACAGAGTCAGACATGAGAAAATCGTGGCTCTGTTATGAATGTCCATAGATTTATCTCTCTCTCTCTTTTTCTCTCCCTCTCTCTCTGTGTGTGTGTATGTGTGAATTTATACATACACTAGCATTTAAAAATATATTTGTTGAAACTTGATCTTCCATATATTAAGCTTTTGAGACTCTTCATGTCTTAACGTGAAATGTGCAACTGTGGAAAATGCACCCAAATTGAAGAATGAGTTTGAGTGTATTTAGCCAACTCAGCCATTCATGATCCCTTTGGAGATGAAAAAAGTGACATAAAGATAAATGTATACTGCTGGCATATTTCCAGCACTTTGGTGTCCATGTAGAATTTAGAATTTAGAGGTTTTCTTACCTCCCACCCATGACAATTTCCCAAATTGGAGTGTGTTTCCAGAATGCCGAGAAGGGTGGGGAGGGCTGACTTGTAATGCAAGCAAATCCTTAATTGGCTCTGCCAACCAGGTGGCTAGTGGATGAGCCACTGTATTTCAGTGGCATAAGCATCAACTTATAAACATTTGCACGTGTGTCTAATTGCCTATGCGACATTGTTCCTGCCAAATGGAAGTCTGGTTGAGCCATCAAAATAACTTGGCAGCCAACGTGCATTAATATTTTAAACCATCGCTAACACTGGTGCTTGGTAGATCCAATTCTACTAATTTTTTAAAATAACACCTCCCAGTGCAATGTTTAATTTTGCATATTTGTAGCATGCTTAGAATGTGATTGTAAGGGTCCAAGAACCAGAATTGTACTGTATTCACAATGGCCAAATAACCAAGGGAGAAAATGTTAAATCCGGTTAATCAAAGGGTTGTTTGTTTCCAAATGATGTTTAAAAAAAAAAAAAAGAAGAAACTGTTTGACAGGGCTTCTGCATTGAGTCGGCTGATTATCCAGGAGTGTGGAGAGGCGGGGACGTGGGACGCATGGGGCCCAGCAGCAGTCCTGGGTGGTGGTGGAGCACAGCAGTGTCCCCCATGCTTGGCGGTTCCAGGGATGGGGCGGGTGGGGCTGGGGAGAGAGACTGTTTCACTCCACCTGTGGGGCAGGGTTTGCTCAGTGCCTGGAGCTGGGCAGTGGAAGGATCCTACAGGGAGGAAGGACGGAAGTGAGGAAGGGGCCAAAGCAGTTCCAGGAAGAAGGAGCAGCCATGAGCCGGGGCAAAGCCCGGCAAGATGGGTGTGAGGTGCACTGTGCCATTGGCTAAGTGCCTGACAGGGAAGGGGCCGTGGTGGGTGATGGGAAGTGAGGCTGGGAGGACACAGGGAGGTGAAACCATGAAAAATCTTGCAAGTTGAGCTAAGAACACCTCCCCTCTCTCCCTCTCCTCCCCTCTTCCAGTCCCTACCTTCCTTTCTCTATTTCCCTCCTTTTTAAAAATAAAGTTTATTGTGTATATTTATGGTAGACAACATGATGTTGTAAGATACATATGTGAAGGCACTTCAAAAAGCTTGTGGAAAATGGAAAGTTATTTTGGTGCAAAACAATTTTGAAGCCCTGGTATCCAAGGGATCTTCAAAACGTTCATGATGGGCCGGCGCCGTGGCTCACTAGGCTAATCCTCCACCTGCGGCTCCGGCACACCGGGTTCTAGTCCTGGTCGGGGCGCTGGATTCTGTCCCGGTTGCTCCTCTTCCTGTCCAGCTCTCTGCTGTGGCCTGGAAAGGCAGTGGAGGATGGCCCAAGTGCTTGGGCCCTGCACCCGCATGGGAGACCAGGAGGAAATACCTGGCTCCTGGCTTCAGTTCAGCGCAGCACTGGCCGTAGTGGTCATTTGGGGGGGTGAACCAATGGGAGGAAGACCTTTCTCTCTGTCTCTCTCTCACTAACTCTGCCTGTCAAAAAGAAAAAGAAAAAGAAAAAAAAAAAACGTTCATGATGAAAAGAACTGTGCCTGGGTTTAAACACCGTTTGGCACTAAAATAAACTTTTAATAAATCTTTTAATCGCATCTTTGCTGGGGACTTTTAAGCTCCATCCTAGATAATAACTCTGGCGTCAGAGATTTCCAGATGTGGGTGCTGTGTGTCCAGGAAGGGGCAGCCCCACCCCGAAGCATCTTTGGTTTGTGCCTCTCAGCAGCCAGGCTAGCCAAGCCCCGCTTCCGCTGACCTTCTGCCATGTGTCCGGCTGTCCGGCCGTGGGGCTGGGGCATCCAGGATGTCTGTGCTCCGGGGTTGAGAGTCTGTGCTGCAGGGTCGAGGGTTGGCTGCGCCTCAGCCCCAATGCGCGGGTCCTTTCTGAGATCTCACTGGTGCCTGAGTCCTTTGCTGGCTCTTGGGGTCACTGGGAGCAGACACAGCACCAGGGCGAGGGACTGCAGGTAGACCTAGAGCCCCTGGCGAAGCCAAGGAGCGACGTGGATGGACAAGAAACCGTCCGCATTCGTGCCAGCTGGGCGGGGGATTGTGCTGGCCACGAGCTGACGCCCCGCTGAGCTCAGTTGTCATTGGAATGTCCTCTTTGCAAAGTTTATTGGGTCCTGGAGCGACTTGTTAGTGAACTGGTCAATTAATCTATTATTATTATTTTTTAATGAGTTAGGGGATTTCCTGGAGCAGAAAACCACCAGGAAGCGTGACCCAGTGCCCAGAACTCGGGGAAGGGCTGGCCGTACCTTCCAGAAAACCCTATTCAGCATCGAAAGGAGGAAGCGGACGCCTCCCGCTACAGGTGGCGAATTGGGCCCAGCCGGGCACTAAAGAGGAAGGATTTATTCCGCATGGGGTTGAGCGCTGAGGAGCGCCATGAAACCGATTACTGAAGCGCAGCCATCTCAGCACTCTGAAATAAAGCCGCGGCGTCGCCCTGCTGAGAGACAAATGATTTCTCTTTAAAAACCTGCTTGTTCCGTGCAGGAACTCCCAATGTAGCCGTAATTAATGGTATCAGAAGGTGAAGGGAGGCCTTCCTCTGGAACCCCTCCTGCTCCAGGCATGAAATTGGATTAAAGTGAAGATAAACGTAGACGTTAAGTCTGTTGAGGAAATCAGTAATTACGGGGAAATGCACGTGTCCTGAGCTCCTTGGGTGAGTGGGGTTGATGCTCCGTGGTTGGTCTTGTGCCAGGCATTTGGGGCTTGGGCGGGAGGAAGTCTGGAGAGGTTGCTACACAGGGCGTCCCATCCACCCTCGGCCCAACCGTGGACTTGACGCTTTTCTCAAAGTGAAGCCCTGTTGGTCTTTTGCATGCACTGTGGCCAGTACTGTTGCCTGCCTGCCTGCCTGCCTAAAATCTATTTCCCACTCTCTTTATTGGCAGTTTTCCCCCAGTAGGGGATAATGCATTGGTCAGAGAGTATCCCACTGTCCTTGGGTCTCCTCAGGGGATGGGTTCCAGGGCCCCTGCACCCCCCATTATCCAAGGCCAGAGAACTCAAGTGCATTTTGGAGAATGGGGTGACCTTTGATTAGAACCTGTGCACATCCTCTTGTGCACTTTCCATCAGCTCTGGGGGACTCCGAACGCCCGGCACAAGGTAAGTGCTGTGTGGCTAGTTGGGCTTATGTGTTGTTTAGGGAATGATGACCAGGAAAAAGGTCAGCCCTGTTCAGGGCAGACACTTCTTTTCCCAGTGGTTTCCAGTCCACCATGGGCTGCATCCTTGGACATGGAGCCCCTTTCTGCCGAGGGCCAATGGGAACTTCCCAGGCCAGCTGGACAGGAGTGTCCGTGGTTCAGGCTGAAGAAATTTAAATGGAAGTGTGCTGGGGGGCTCCTTCATGAGAAATTTCTTTTTTTCTGAGACAGAGTCGGGGGCCAGCTGGTCCCCCCCACCTTCTCTCCTACCTGGAACGGCACAGGGATGGAATTTCTGTCCTAAGGACCGTTCGTCAACAGCCGGAAGAGCCCAGCTTCCTGGTGATTGATTTCCTTGAGCAAGTGGTAAGGAGAAGGTGCTGCCATCGAGTGTCTTAACAGATCAAGCCTGAGCCATGACATTCAGATTTAGAATGAAATCCTGTTCTTGACTTCAGGTGTAGAAACACAGAAAATCCCGGCATGCAGCGTGTGCTGTTGTGGGAGGACTCCATGTGTGCTGACCTGGCCCCCTTGGGGAAGAAGACACACACCTGCCTGCCCAGACCACTGAACCGCTGGGCTGTGGACACAAAGGGTCAGGAGGAGGTGGTGATGCCCGCTGTGGCCTGCGGCAGAGCATCACGGCTCTTTCCATCCTCTCTGGGTCTCCTTGGTCACCCTTGATGTATCACACATCTTCCTCCAGTCCTGTTTGCTTCTGAGTTGAGCAGGAGGCGTCTTGGGATTACTGACTTTAGAACTAACAGGAAAAAGAAAACTCTTTAGTCTCTCTCCCTGCAGATGTCTGAAGGTCACCATCTGAAGAGAGGGCTGCATTGCACGTCACCTGCTGCTGGTGCTGGGATGTTAGTTACTGTTTGGATTCGGGCCAAGCTGAATCGGAGAGCTGCTTCTTGCCTCTGTGATGGGCTTGCTGTACTTGGCACTCGTGGATGTGGACCCGGGATGCAGGGGCTGTGAGCTGAGCAGGCTCTGCTGGATTTGAACCAGCAGCAGGTCGGAGGCTGGTTCCTCTTCGAAAGCACTTCTCCCACACTTCCATGTGTTGTCTCAACTGGCCTCATGATAGTCCTGGAGCTAGTTATTTTTAGCTTCTTGCCACGTGCGAGAAATTGAGGCTTCAAGAGGTTCAGTATCTGGGTCCAGACCACTGCTGGTCCACAGCCAGCTGGCCGAATTCACTGGAGCCTCCTTCCCCTCCCTCGTTGCTCCCCAGTGGCTCCCACCTCCTCTCCAGACAGGGCCTCCTGGGGGCATCCTGGGATCACGGAGACTGTTGTCTGAGCTCCTGGTGGGCACACATCCAGGTTTCCACTCTGGATTCAGAGCTGAACTGCCTCTCCCAAGCCTCCCTTGCATCAGATGGTATAGGCATCAGTCCTGTTGGTGCAGACCTGTGAAGGTGGAGAATCCAAGCAGACTGCCAGGAAACCAGTGGCTGCCACTGTGGGGGCGGGGGTTGGCGGTCACTGGTTTCTAGTTTAATTCCTTTGTAGTCTGAGAACATTGTACGTTTCTTTTCCAAAAAAAGGTTAAGTGGATTTTGCAGCCCAGAGTGTGCCATGTGTGAGCTTGAGAAGGATGTATGGGGTGTGTAATACGCTCCTGTTGGGTGAAGCAATCTATAGATGTACATTCTATCAAAGTGACTCATGGTGTTTTTGAGTTTCCTTAATGACTTTCTGGCTGCTGGATCTGTCCATTTCTGATAAAGCACTGTTAAACTCATCTGTAATAGTGGAGTCATCTGTTTCTCTTTGTAATTCTGTTAGTTTTTGCCTTATTTATTTTGATACTTTATTGTTATATATGTATGCTTCACAAATTCATTACATAATTCCCTTCTTTATCCCTGATAACGTTTCTTTGTCTGAAGTTCTCTCTGTCTGAATTTAATATAGCTTCTCTCACTTCCTTTTGATTACTGTTATATATTCTCTATTCCTTTCTTCTAATGTATTCGAAGTCAGTTTGTTGTAGATAACATAGAGTTGACTCTTGTTTTTTGAACTGTTCTGAAAAATCTCTGTCTTTAATTAGTTTATTGAGAAAAAAATTTGAAGTCATTATTGATATGATTAACTAATATCTACAATATTTGTTATTTTGGGGGCCAGCATTGTGGCGCAGTGGGTTAATGCCTCGCCCCGAAGTGCCAGCATCCCTTATGGGTGCTGGTTCTAGTCCCAGCTGCTCCTCTTCTGATCCAGCTCTCTGCTATGGCCTGGGGTAGCAGTAGAAGATGGCCCAAGTCCTTGGGCCCCTGCATCCGTGTGGGAGACCTGGAAGAAGCTCCTGGCTCCTGGCTTCAGATTGGTGCCGTTCCGGCTGTTGCGGCCAATTGGGGAGTGAACCAGTGGATGGAAGACCTCTCTCTCTGTCTCTGCCTCTCTATGTAATGTTGTCTTTTAAATAAATAAAATAAATCTTTAAAAAAATTTACTATATTAGTTATTTTTATATGTTGCCCTTATTATTTGTTTCTATTTCTGCTTTCTATTTTTTTTTTGCTCTCTTGGTTTTAATTGAGAATTTTATATGATTCTGTCTTTCCTTAGATACCATTCATACTCTCCTCTTAGTGTTTTTTATTTTTAATATATATTTACAACTAAACCCAATCTGCTTTCAATTAATGCTATACTACGTCACATAAGTCATGCAAATGCTAACAAAATCTTTCTAATTCCCATCTCTTGTGTCATTCATTATCTCTCTTATACATAAGTATATGTAAGCATATATGTATTTATATATACATACATAATGAAATACACTGTTGTTATTGATGTTTTGAATACACAGTT
The DNA here is from genome assembly GCF_051225735.1 of Oryctolagus cuniculus. Taxonomy (NCBI): domain Eukaryota; kingdom Metazoa; phylum Chordata; class Mammalia; order Lagomorpha; family Leporidae; genus Oryctolagus; species Oryctolagus cuniculus. The sequence continues at coordinate 8,323,066 of NC_142878.1, read as the reverse complement.
ATTTCCTAGATCAATTAAGAGTAAGAAACGGACCTTGTGCTGTGGCTTAGCAGGTAAAGGTGCCGCTATCTCATCTGGGGACCAGTTTGAGTCCTGACTGCTCCACTTCTGATCCAGCTTCCTGCTGATGTGCCTGGGAAAGCAGCAGAGGATGGCCCAAGTCCTTAGGTCTTTGTACCCATGTGGGAGATCTGGAATAAATCCTGGCTCCTGGACTGGTCCAGCCCTGACCATCATGGCCATTTGGGGGTGAACTAATGGATGGAAGATCTCTCTGTCTCTTCTTCTCTCTCTCCATAACTCTGCCTTTCAAATGAATAAATCTTTAAAAGAGAGAATAAGAAAAATTTTAATTTTTTTAAATTTCACTTACTTTTTTTCTCATGTTTTACTTTTCTTTATGTGGTTATGAGTTTCTGCCTGTATTATTTTCCTTCTTTCTGAAAAACTTATTGTAACATTTCTTGCAAGACAGGATACTTTCACAAGTTTCAGAATTCCAGGGATGGGAGGGTTTTTATATCTAAATATGTCATTGCACTGTGTATTGTTTGCATGATTTCTGACGAGAGATCAGGTGCAGATCTTATCCTCACTCCTGCATAAGTAAGGTCCCCACCACCAACCCCTCATTCTTTCATGAATTTTTATTTATCTTTGATTTTCTCCAATTTGAGTATGATACAGCCAGGTATATTGCTTTTGGTCCTTATTCTGCTTGGATTCTCTAAGATTCCTGTATCTGTAGTTTGGTGTCTGATTTTTCATTCTAGGAAATGCTCAGTAGTTATTACTTCAAATATTGCTTCTGTTCCTTTCTCTCCTTCTGGAATTCCCACATATATTAACATCTCATAGCTGTCCCACAGTTCTTGGATATTCTGTACTTTTTCTAAAATTCTTTTTTCTCCTTTTCTGTTTTGGTTGTTTCTATCATCATATTCAAAGTTTTTTTTTTTTCCTCAACTGTATCTAATTTACTGTTGAGCCCATCACAGAGACTCTGTTAAAGTGTTTTTGTTATTTGATATTTCTTTTTTTTTCCTTTTTTTGACAGGCAGAGTTAGACAGTGAGAGAGACACACACAGAGAGAAAGGTCTTCCTTCCGTTGGTTCACCCCCCAAATGGCCGCTACGGCTGGCGCGCAGCACTGATCCAAAGCCAGGAACCAGGTGCTTCCTCCTGGTCTCCCATGTGGGTGCAGGGCCCAAGCACTTGGGCCATCCTCCTCTGCTTTTCCGGGCCACAGCAGAGAGCTGGACTGGAAGAGGAGCAACCGGGACAGAATCCGGCGCCCCAACTGGGACTAGAACCTGGAGTGCCGGCACCGCAGGCAGAAGATTAGCCCAGTGAACTGCGGTGCCGGCCCTCTGATATTTCTTTTCTGTAGATTCCTAGAATTTTCAACCTTCTGTTTACATTATGCCTTTATTGTTGCATGTTATATCTCTTTTCATTAAAGACCTGTATATATTATTTATAGTTTTTAAAAAAGTTCCTGGTCTAAAAACAGCATGATACTGGGCATAAACTCTGCTACATAGATCAATGGAACAGAAACGAGAGCCTGGAAATTAATCCGCATGCATGCAGCCAACTGACTTTTAACAAAAGTGCCCAGACTGTACAGTGGAGTAAAGAGAATCTTTTCAACAAATGGTGCTGGCAGAACTGGACGTAATTATGTAGCAGAATGAAATTAGATCCATACTGCTCCTAATGTACAGAAATCAACTCAAGATGGATCAAAGACCTAAATTTAAGACCTGAGACTATGAAGTTGCTGGAAGAAAACATAGGGAAACACTCTAAGACATTGGCATAGGTGAAGATTTCTTGGAGAAGACCCCCAAAGCACAGGCAACAAAAGCAAAACTAAACAAATGGGACTATGTCAAACTTGGCAGCTTTTGTACAGCAAAGGAAACAATCAATGGAGTAAAGAGATATCCAACAGAATGGGAAAAAAAAAGATTTGCAAGCTACCTGTCTCACAAAGAATTAATATCTTGAATATATCAGCAACTTAAAAACTCAACAACAAAATAACATACAATCCAGTTAAGAAATGGGCAGAGGACCTCAATAGACACAGTTCTCAAAAGAAGAAATACAAATGGCCAGCAAATATATGAAAAAATGGTCAATGTTACTAGCCGTCAGAGAAATGTGGATCAAAGCCGCAATGAAGGGCCAGCGTTGTAGTGTAGCAGATAAAGCCATTCCCTGTGATGCCGGCATCTCATATGGACACTGGTTTGAGTCCTGGCTGCTCCACTTACAGTCCCGCTCCCTGCTAATGCACCTGGGAAAGCAGCAGAATATGGTCCAAGTCCTTGGGCCCCTGCACCCATGTGGAGACCTGGAAGAAACTCTTGGCTCCTGACTTTGGATTGATCCAGCTTTGGCTGTTGAGGTCATTTGGACAGTGAACCAGTGGCTGGTAGATCTCTCTCTCCCCCTACACTCCTCTCTTTGTCTCTCCCTCTCTCTCTCTGTAACTCTGCCTTTCAAATAAATAAATCTTTAAAAAAAACACAATGAGATATCACTTCACCCCTCTCAAAATGGCTAAAATCCAAAACACAAAGAGTAACAAATGCTGGTAAGGATATGGACAAAGGGGAACACTTACATACTGTTGATGGGAATGTAAATTAGTGCAGCCATTGCAGAAAACAGTCTGGAGATTTCTTAAAAAATAGAAATAGACTTGCCATATGATTCAGCAATCCCGGGACTGGGTATATACCCAAAATACATGAACATATTGTATCAAAGAGATACCTGCACCACCACACTTATAGCTGCACAGTTCCTATTAGCCAAAATTTGGAATCAGCCAAGGTTTCCATCACCAGATGAATGGATAAAAAAAATGTGGTATATACACACAATGGAATATCATTCAGCTGTAAAAAAGAATGAAATTCTACCATTTGCATCAAAATGGACATAACTGGAGGACATAATATTGACTGAAATAAGTCGGACACAAAAAGACAAATACTCCATGTTCTCCTTTATGTGTGAAGCTAAAATTAAAAAAAAGAAAGAAAAAAGGAAGAAATGCCTGTGTATATCAGTATTGTTGCAAATATATAGTTTTGTGAAATTTTATATCTTTCTCAAAACAATGGTTAAGAATGTTATACTACTATATTTTAATGATCTTTGATTACCTTAAAATTTACTGTATATTGGTAAAATTTCACTTTCCATTCAATTATTGTTTATAGCCATTGCCTATATTACCACTAAAATATGGTCTTTTTTCTGGTTAAACTTCTTATTTGGTGAAGTATTTAGCCTTATTACTATAATGTACTTTTTTATTTTTTTGAGATTTATTTATTTATTTGAAACTCAGATTTACACAGAGAGAGGAGAGGCAGAGAGAGAGAGAGAGAGAGGTCTTCCATCCAGTGGTTTACTCCCCAATTGGCCGCAACGGCTGGAGCTGTGCTGATTCGAAGCCAGGAGCCAGGAGCTTCTTCCTGGTCTCCCACATGGGTGCAGGGGCCCAAGGACTTGGGCCATCTTCTACTTATTTCCCAGGTCATAGCAGGGAGCTGGATTGGAAGAGGAGTAGCTGGGACTCGAACCGGCGCCCATATGGGATGCCAGCGCTTCAGGCCAGGGTGTTAACCTGCTGCACCACAGCGTCAGCCCCATTTACTATAATGTGTTTTCAAAATATTTTATGACAAAAGCTTAAAAAAGGAGAAGGGAGAAGGGGGAGGGAATAGTATTATGTTCTTAGAGTTGTATCTACAAATCATATGGAATCTGTTAAGAACTAATTGAAAATTTTAAAAAAAGAAAGTTCCCGGTCTAATAATTCCCATATCCCCGACATATCTGAGTCTGGTTCTGATGTTGCTCTGTCTCTTTAAACTGTATGTTTTGCCTTTCACTATGCCTTGTAATTTTGTGTTGAAATATGGGCATGACAGCCTTGCAGAAGGGAGCTGTGGGCCACGATCCTGGAGGTGTGGTGGTGGGCTTGTGCACGCCTTTCTCAGCCTTTGTTCCCCTCTCAGGTGGGCCAGGATGGCCGCAGGGGCAGCAGCTGGTTGTTTTCCTCCCTACAGGCAGGTCAGGTTTAGATAATCTCCCAGCAGGTGAGGGTCTGATTAAGTCAGTGTCCCTGGAGATCAGGCCTTGTTAAGAATAGAAGGGCCCAGTGTGGTGTGCTTCAACGGTTTCCTTTCCCTTCTGGAAAGCATGAGTGGGCCTGGGCCTCCTCTTCTTTGCAAGGACCTGGCCGAGCCCCTGGAGGTGAAACTCACAGAAGCGTGGAGACCCTGGAGGTTGTGACCCTCAGGTCTGTCCACCAGGAGCCTCTGGTCAGTCCTGAGCTGCAGCCGGGGCTTGCCTGCCCTGGCACTGGTTCCCACGGAGGGTTCGGCTCTGGTGAGTTGTGATTTTCTTTATCTCCTCTTTACCTTTCCATTTCTGGGGCCCTGTGACCTCATTTCTCTTCCAGATCCTGGAGGAAGTGCTGATGTTTCAGTTTTTTGGTTTGTTCAGCTTTTTACTTGTTGCTAGCTCCTGACATACCAAACAAGAAGCCAGAGTCCATCCGATTGTTTTTAAACAGAGCCTTGTTATGTTTACTAAAAAATTAACATTTTATCGGGATTCCAGCATTCTCAACCCCCTTTTATTCTCTTTACTTTCTAGCATGTTATCTGGATTGTTTTCAGTGAGAAGCCCTGTAAATGTGAACACTTATCACTGATGTGTGTGGAAGAGGCTTCCCTCTGCTCTCAGCAGTAGCCCTGCTGGCGTGGAGATCAGGAGCTGGTTTTGAGTAGGTGTTCCTCTTGACGAATGCAGCAGGTCTGATTGCTCTCCGTCTGGGATGGCTTCCGCTTGGAGTGCGCTTTAAAGTGCTGTGGCTCTCTCTTCCTATTGCAGTTTCACTTTGTTTCTTCTTTGTTTCACTTTGTTTCTTCACCATCACCAGACATGGCCAGAGCTGGCAGCTTTTACATTATGTATCCAAAGAAATATTTTGGGGACCTATTAATTCTCAACAACTTCAGCTGGCATTTGCAGGGTCTGCAAACAAATGGAGTTGGCGGGCAGCCCAGGCTGTCGACCCAGGCCCCTGTTCGTTGGCAAGGACCTACCTTTTGTGCTCTGACGTTGTTCTGCTTTGCAGATGGCTTCTTTATACAAGCTAGTGGACGGCTTTGGGGGCTGATGGTTCTTACTCCCCTCACTCAATCAGGGGCTGGGGAGCACAGAGGACCATGCAAAAGGCAGGCACAGCCAAGGCTCTTTGTAGAAGGTCTGCATGGATTCCACTCACACACTGTTTCCATTCCTGACTATTGGGTTTGCATTTCAGTCCCACGGATGGGGAACTACTCTTCCTTTTGGAATGGGAAGTCACATTCTGGGCACGTTGTGTGAATGTTTTGCCTGGGAGCAGAGCCTTGGGCGTTTCAGCTGCTCCTTGGTTCTTTGCTCACCCTGTCCTCTGCTTCCAGCACCGTTGGGGTCTCCGACTTGGGAGCACCCCCATCCCTGTGAAGTCAGAGAAGGGGGAAAATTCTCTGGATGTTCATTTTCTCCTCCTCTCTGCCTCCTCCTTTTAGAAAACACATTTATTTTTAAATTACAAAAGCGTTATGTGTTCCCGGTAGAAACTGTGCAAACTGCTGGGATAAGATGCCCTAGTGGAGGTTAAACTGGGACTCATGATGGCAGTGCCTGGCGAGCAGGGAGGATGTATGCTTACCTTGCTCCCTTGTGCCTGCCCACCTGCCCGGCCCTGGGGGCTATTGATTTGTGTATTTCCTGTTAGCTTCTCCTTCTGGGTAGGAGGCTTGCCAAAGGGAGAAAAAATTCATTCACTCATCAGAACACTTTAGACACCAGAACTACCAAACCCACCTGGCATTATTTCCTGGGATCCTGGGTGGGAACTGCACTGCTTCTCTAGACTAACTTCTACATCAGTGGCTGGCAGAGGATGGCCCAAGGATGCCTGAGGGTCTACAGGCTCTTTCAGAGAGTCTGAGTATCCCTGGCTTTCCAATCACATGTCTTCGGGGGGCTGATTTTCATCATGTACAGTCACGTGCGGCATCGTGACAATCGAGTCAATGACAGGACATGCGTTCAAGGCTGGTCCCCTGACAGCGAGAGATCTAAACAGTTCCTCTCATGTAGTGACGTGGTAGCTGTCACATTGTAACACAGTGCGTTGTTCACGTGTGTGTGGTGGTGCTGGTGTGAGCCGACCTGCACTGCCAGGTGTGACACACCCAGTTACGCACAGTACAGAACACTTCATGGTGACCATCAATGACTACGTTACTGGTTTATGTAGTCACTACACTACACTTTATATTGTTATTTTAGAGTTACTCCTCATCCTTAGAGAAGAAGTTTACTCTAAAACAGTTTGTCAGGGGACAGCAGCTCAGCCTCCCATGACTTATGTTCTCTGTGTCTCGCCTGCATGGGTTTCTCCTGCGCTTTGTTTAATCTCAAGTGGTTTGGTGCATTGTGGCCATAGGAGGAAAGACCATGCATGGCTACATAGGAGGATACTTTAAAAGGGTTCATGGTAAAACAGAAATTAAAGCATACTTTTTTGAAATCCATGTATAGTTTTTTTTTTTTTTTTTTTTTTTTTGACAGGCAGAGTGGACAGTGAGAGAGAGAGACAGAGAGAAAGGTCTTCCTTTGCCGTTGGTTCACCCTCCAATGGCCGCCGCGGCCGGCGCGCTGCGGCCGGCGCACCGCGCTGATCCGATGGCAGGAGCCAGGAGCCAGGTGCTTTTCCTGGTCTCCCATGGGGTGCAGGGCCCAAGCACCTGGGCCATCCTCCACTGCACTCCCTGGCCACAGCAGAGGGCTGGCCTGGAAGAAGGGCAACCGGGACAGAATCCGGCGCCCCGACCGGGACTAGAACCCGGTGTGCCGGCGCCGCTAGGCGGAGGATTAGCCTAGTGAGCCGCGGCGCCGGCCGAAATCCATGTATAGTTTTTTCGTAATGTGCATTTCTGTGATCTTTTTGAAGACCTCCTGTATGCAGGATTTCAAACTTCCACTTTCTGGCCAGGAGCCCAGAACTCCATCCAGGTCTCCCACATGGGTGGCAGAGGCCCAAGTGATCTGTCCATCTTCTGCTGCTCTTCCAGGCACATGAGCTGGGAGCCAGCTTGGAAACAGGGCAGACAGGATTCAAACCAGTGCTGCAATTTGGGATGCTGGAGTATTAGGTGTGCCTAACCTGCTGTGCCACAACAGTGGCCTCATATTGTAGGTTTAACAACTGGTAAAAATACAGCCATGCACCGAATGACAGTGTTTTAGTCAACGGGCTGCTCCTACCACATGTGTCCCATAAGGCTGTAAGGCCAACCACATCAGAGCCATCACGCTTTGTGTAAGTGCACTCCGTGATGCTCACACAGAATTCATAGGGACAGAACTGCTTAGCGTGTTCCTCAGAATGTATCCCCATTGGTGAGCCATGCAAGACTGTGAACTGTGTGTTTCAGGATGCACGCATTGGTGGTAAACGCATAAAGAAAACCGCAGAGCAGATAATGTAGGAGTTGAGAGTGTTCTTGATTCTGTGAGCCTGAGCTGAGGGCTGTGAACAGGGAGAAGAGGGGAGCTTCTCAGAGCCGGCTGTTCTCGTCTACACTGAGGTCTTCCTGTCTTCCCTCCATGTGCTCTGCTGAGTGTCAGCTCATTGTCTGAGTGCAAGACTTGTCCTTCTGCACACCTTTTAGGGTGCTGGGGCTGTGATTCTAAAAACTACATTTTCCTGGCCAGCACCGCAGCTCACTAGGCTAATCCTCTGCCTGCGGCGCTGGCACCCTGGGTGCTAGTCCTGGTCGGGGCGCCGGATTCTCTCCTGGTTGCTCCTCTTCCAGTCCAGCTCTCTGCTGTGGCCCGGGAAGGCAGTGGAGGATGGCCCAAGTGCTTGGGCCCTGCACCCCATGGGAGACCAGGAGAAGCACCTGGCTCCTGGCTTCGGATCAGCGCGGTGTGCCGGCCACAGCGCACCACCGGAGCGGCCATTGTGGGGTGAACCAATGAAAAAGGAAGACCTTTCTCTCTCTCTCTCTCTCTTTCACTGTCGACTCTGCCAGTCAAATAAATAAAAAATAATAAATAATTAAAACTACATTTTCCTTTGCCAAATGGCTCTGCCAATGGCTGCGAGAAACGAGCTGGGGGAGAATGGAGGTGTTTGTTGTTTGTGGTGGCTGTCTGCTCTTGTCAGCATCGCAGCAGCCAGCGGCCATGTTTTCCCATCAGAGCAGGTGCAGATCGCAGCAGAGGCAGTTGATTCCAGCAATCAGTCTTTCATGGCCTCTGAGGACCCAGCGCTGAGCCAGCATGACACTCAGTGCAGGGGGGCCAGCGGCTTGTCCTCAGAGATCTGATTTCCACCTCTGTGGATGCTACTTTCAAGCTTCTGGATTTTAATATTCCCAACCTCTTCCCTTTATCCCTGCAGCTCTAGAGGAAGCAGCTGCTTCCTGGAGACAGCACTTGTAACTTAGAGTTAACTGAGGTGCTTACGTGGCACTGAGCCCTTTCATTGTTGTTGACATTTGCTCTGCATTGCCCACCTTACAGTTCAGATGAATTGCTTGGGCATCATTGGTGTGGCCTGCTGTCTCTTGACTGAACCCTTAAGATACAGAAAATGGTTTCAGAGTGACCCCAGGCAGAAAGAACCCCAGACATGGGATTTGGGGCATATTTAATGTCTCTGGACTTCAATACAGTACCAAGCTCATTGTCTGGGGTTACCTGTGGTGGCTTGGGACAGTGTTATGGGAGCAAATGCCATGGGGATCAAGTAGGAGCTGTGCATGGCTGTTCAGGCAGGAATAATGATTGTGGGGGTATCATGGCTCCTTCTTGTGCATTGACACATTAACAGAAAGATAAATGACAAATTCAAGTCTTGAAGCCCTCATTTCAAGTACTGGTCAGAGAACCAGAGTGATTCCAACTAAACTGATTTCTTCTTTCAACCACAGGGCTGACCTTGCTGAAAATCAGACAAAATGTTTAATTGTGCAGGATGCAGAATTATAATCTAAAGTGAATTCAAAATCATGGCTAGTCTGTCCCATGAAATATGGGGTATTCTTTGGGAAGGACGGGCACCCAGAGACCTGCCATGGAGACATTTGAATGGATTCAGATGAGGCTGACAGTTTTGGAGTTTGGAGTCAGTAGAAGCAGCTGGCTATATGCTATAGTTTGGGTCCATGAGAGGTTCATGTGCTTGAAGCTCAGTCCCCAGAGATGGTGGAACCTTCAAGGAGGGTGGCGTAAGTAGGTCACTGGAGGGATTGCATTTGGAAGGGATTAATGTTAGTTTTGCTTGATGAATTTGTTCCCATGAGGAAGGATATTTATAGAAAGAGTGAGCCTGGCCCCTGAGTCTCTCTGGCTTATGTCTCACCATTTGATCTATCCTGCCTGTGCTCCCACTGTGATCATGTCCTCTGCCATGAGGTCCTCACCAGAGGCTGAACAGGTGGGATGACCTGATTTTGGATTTTCAATCTTCAAAATTATGACATAATAAACCTCTTTTTCTCATAAAGTGGCAGCCTAGGTATTTTGTGACAGTAATACATCACAGACTAAGACATCCTCTGTTTCAGAAGAGACCAGGCCTTTATTGCTGGTGGACACTGTAATCATCTCATGCAGGCAAGGTGCCCTGCAGTGTAGGCTCAGTATTCCTCAAAACCTATGCAGCAGCCTGTTGCTAAGTGGGCTCTGAAAACAAGCACCAACCGTGTACAGAGGGGAAGAGCTGATAGGAGTATTTCAAAAAGATGCCTACCTTACACCTTATAAGTCAGCTCAAAATGTAACAAGGACCTAAATCTGTGACCTGATACTATCACATTACTAGAGGAAAACATTGGGAAAACTCTGCGAGACATTACCATAGGCAAAGACTTCTTGGAAATGACCCCAGAAGCACAGAAAATAAAATGAAACACAGACAAGTAGGAGATTGCATCAAGCTAAGAAGCTTCTGCACTGCAAAAGAAACACTCAATAAAGTGAAGAGGCAAGCAACAGAATGGGGGAAATATTTGCAAACTATGCAATTGGTAAGGGATTAATATCCAGAATCTGTATACAGAGTTCAAGAAACTCAACAACAAAACAATCCAGTTAAGAAATGGGCAAAGGACTTGAACAGGCATTATCAAAGGATGACATTCAAAGGGCAACAGACACATGGAAAAATGCTCAAGATCAGTAGTCATCAGGGAGATGCAAATAAAAACTACCCCTCATCCCAGTTAGAATAGTTATTATCCAAAAATAAAAAATTCTGGCGAGGATGTGGGGAAAAAGGGACCCCAATCCACTGTTGGTGGGAATGTAAACTAGTACAACCATTATGGAAGACAGTATGGAGAGTCCTCAGAAATCTGAAAATAGATCTACCATATGACTCAGCCATCCCACTCCTGGGAATTTACCCAAAAAAATGAAAGCATATGAAAGAGTTATCTGTACCCCTATGTTTATTGCAGCTCAGTTCACAAATACTAATATATGGAATCAATCCAGATGCCCATCAATGGATGACAATATAAAGAAATTATGCTGTATATACACTATGGAATACTAAGCCATAAAAAAGAATGTAATCTTGTCTTTTGAAACAAAATGGATACAACTGGAAATCGTTATTCTTAGTGAAATAAGCTAGTCCCACAAAGACAAATATCATATGTTTTCTCTGAAATGTGGCGAATAATATAGAATACAAAAAAGTATGGGAATGAAATGGACATCTTGATATATGATTGTTCTTAGCCCTTGTTTATACTCCTGTGGACCTGTGGTCTTCCTACTTTTTACTTATTAAATCTTATGGTTTGTGGTGAATTAAGTCTATGATTATAGCGTGTAATGAAGTAAGTCTTTGCAAAAAATAAAGAAAAAAGAGAAAGGAAAGGAGGAGGGGATTGAGGGACAGAGAAGGAGAGGGAGAGAAGTTTGGTTATCTTAGAACTGTAGCTATGAAATACATGAAGTCTGTTCTCTTTATATTAATACAACACAAAAAGAATTAAAAGATGCTGCTAATTTATATTACCAGAAAATTGGAGAATATAGACAGTAGTGTATGTCATGTGTGCTGGAAAAAAAAGACAGGATGTGACCTAGGATAAAAGAAAATTTCTCTTGATGATGCCAGACATCCTACATTTATTTTATTTTTTTCCCAGAAACCTTTCCTTTAAGATATACAAACTTCATGAATTTCATAAACACAACTTAAGGAACATAGTGATTCTTCCCACTGTACCAGCCATCCCACCCTTCTTCCTTCTTCCAGTCCTATTCCCATTCTTATTTTTTACTAAGATCTATTTCCAATTAATTTTATACACATAAAATTAACTCTATACTATATATATATATATATAAAACTCTATACTAAGTAACGAGTTCAACAAATAGTATGAAAAAAACTGTTCCTCAACAATCGAAACAAAGGCTGTTCAAAGTCATCACATCTCAAAGTGTCAACTTCACTTGTATAGATTACCTTTTAGATGCTCTGTTAGTTACCACAGATCAGGGATAACATATGGTATTTGTTCTTTTGGGACTGGGTTATTTCACTATGTATGCTGTTTTCAAGTTTCATCAATTTTGTTGCAAATTACAGGATTTCATTTATTTTACTGCTGTGTAGTATTCTGTGGTGTACGTATCCCATAATTTCTTTATCCACATTTGGATTGATTCCGTATCTTAGCTATTGTGAATTGTGCTGCAGTAAACATGACAATACAGATAACTTCCATATGCTCATTTCATTTCCCTTGGGTAAATTCTGAGGGGTGGGATTCTGGGTCATATTGTAGGACTATATTCATTTTTCTGAGGTACCTCCATACTATCTTCTACAGTGTCTGTACCAGTTTACATCCCCACCAACAGTGGACTAGGGTACCTTTCTCCCCACATTCTCATCAGCATTTGTTGTTTGTTGATTTCTGTATGAAAGGCATTCTAAGTGGGGTGAGATGAAACTTCATGGTGGTGTTGATGTGCATTTCCCTGATGGCTAGTGATCTTGAGGAATTTTTCATGTGTTTATTGGCCATTGGATTTCCTCTTTTAAAAAATGCCAGTTTAAGTCTTTTGTTCATTTCTTGACTGGGTTGTTTGTTTTGTTGTTGAGTTTCTTGTGCTCTTTATATATTCCAGTTATTAATAGTTTGCGAATAATTTCTCCCATTCTGTCAGTTGCCTCTTCATTTTGCTTAATGTATCTTTTTCTGTGCAGAAGCCTCTCAATTTGATGTAATCTCATTTGTCAATTTTGACCATGACTGCCTGTGCCTCTGGGATCTTTTCCAAGAACTCTTTACCTATGCCAATATCTTGCAATGTTTCCCCAATGTCTAATATTTTGATGGTATCAGGTCATAGATTAGGTCTTTGGCCCATTTTGAGTAGATTTTTGTCTAATGTGTAAGGTAGATCTCTTGGTTCATACTTCTGCAAATAGAAATCCAGCTTTTCCTGTACCATTTGTTGAAGAGACTGTCCTTGCTCCAGGGATTGTGTTTAGCTTCTTTGTCAAAGATAAGTTGGTTGTAGATGTATGGGTTGATTTCTGGCATTCCTATTCTGCTCTATTGGTCTATCCATCTCTTTTTGCACTAGTACCAGGCTGTTTTGATTATTTGATTATAACTGCCTGTGAATTGCTTTTGGTAGTATGGACATTTTGATGATATTGATTCTTCCACTTGATGAATGTGGAAGATTTTTTTTTCCATTTTTTCTCTGTTCTTTTATTTCTTTCTTTGTTATTTTGTAACTCATTGTAGAGGTCTTTGAGGTCCTTGGTTAAAGTTATTCCAAGGTATTTGATTTTTTTTGTAGCTATTGTGAATGGGATTGATCTTAGAAGTTTTTCTCAGCTGTGGCATTGTCGGTATACACAAAGGCTATTGATTTTGTGTATTGATTTTATATCCTGCCTCTTTACCAAACTCTTTTATGAGTTATAATGGTCACAGTCTCTTAGTGGAGTCTTTTGGATCCCCTATATATAGACTCATCATCTGTAAATAAGGATAGTTTGACTTCCTCCTTCCAAATATGTATGTATTTGAATACTTCTTCTTGCCTAATGGCTTCAGCTAAAACTTCCTGGACTATATTAAATAGCAATGGTGAGAGTGGGCTTCCTTATCTGATTCTGGATCTCAGTGAGAATGCTTCCAACTTTTCCCTATTCAATAGAATGCTGGCTCCGGGTTTGTCATAAATTGCCTTGATTGTGTTGAGGAATGTTCCTTCTATACCCAATTTTCTTAATGTTTTCATCATAAAATGATGTTGTATTTTATCAAGTGGTTTCTCTGTATCAATTGAGATAATCATGCGTTTTTTTTTTCAATTTGTTTATGTATTATATCACATTGATTGATTTGCTAATGTTGAACCATCCTTGCATACCAGGGATAAATCTCACTTGGTCCAATGAATGATCATTCTGATGTGTTTGTTGTTGTTTTCAATTGGCTAGTATTTTGTTGAGGAATTTTGCATCTATGTTCATCAGGGAAATTGGTCTGTAGTATTCTTTATTGTATCATTTTTAGGTTTAGGAATTAAGGTGATGCTGGCTTCATAGAAGGAGTTTGGGAGGATTCCCTCACTTTTCATTGTTTTGAATAACTTGAAGAATTGGAGTTTGTTCTTCTTTAAATTTCTGGTATAATTCAGCAGTGATGCATATCTGAGTTGTTGATTTCCAGCTTCATTCCATTGTTGTAAGTGAAGTTGCATGGTATGATTTCAGTTTTTTTGAATTTACTGAGACTTGCCTTATGGCCTAGCATGTGGTCTATCCTAGAAAAAGTTCTGTACACTAATGAGAAGAATGTGTATTCTTCATCTGCAGGATGAAAAGTTCTGTAGATATCCATTAGGTCCATTTGGTCTATAGTGTCAGTTAACTCTGTTGTTTCCTTACTGATTTTTTGACTGCTTGATCTGTGCACTGCTGAAAGTGGGGTATTGAAGTCCACCATTGTGGGGAGCAGCTGAGACTAGACTAAATTACTGGAACTAGGACTAATTCTATGCATCTGATTTCCCATAATATGGTGCTGGGGAGGAGTAAACAACTTCTACGCAGCTGCCTTGCCAATTTGACTGATAAGCTGCAGGAGCTGATCCTGCTCCTGATTGGAGGAGAGCAGCGTGCTTGGTGTGTGGGTAGCAGAGTTGGGATTGGTGGAAGAGGACTATAAAGGAGGAGAGAGACAACATGCACCAGGAACATCTGAGGGAAACATCTGAGGAACCCCTGAGAGCCGGCCGGCGGTGTGCTGCTCCTCCGCGGAAGTGGGGAAGCGGCGGGGGGTGCCGCCCCTCCGCGGAGGTGGGGGGCCATCAGCTAACCTGGGACGGCGTCGTTTCTCTGTGAGTGGGGGAACGGCAGCTAACCGGGGAAGGGCCGGGCAGAAAGAACAGCGCAGGGTCTGGTGTCGTTCCTCCGCAAATGGGGGAGCGACACCCCATTACTATTGTATGGAGTCTGTGTCTCCCTTTAAATTCCTTTAAATCCATTAACATTTATTTTAAATATCCAGGTACCCTGTAATTAGGTGCATATACATTTATTATAGTCACATATTCCTGTTGAATTGATCCATTAATCATTATATAGTGCTATTCTTTCTTTTAACAGTTTTTTTTTTTTTTTTTGTCAAAGGCTGTTTTGTCTGATATTAGGATGGCTACACCAGCTTTTTTGGTTTCTGTTAGCATGGAATATCTTTTTCCATCCTTTCACTTTCAGTCTGTGTGTATCTTTGTTGGTGAGATGTGTTTCTTGTAGGCAACAAATAGATGAGTCTTGTTTTTTAATCCATTCATCCAGTCTGTATCTTTTAACTGGAGAGTTGAGTCCATTTACATTCAAGGTGACTATTGATAAGTATTGACTTGGCCTTGCCCTTTTTCCATAAATATTCCTATTTTTACTTTGTATTTCAGTTTTTACTTTTACTGGTAGATTTTCCACCTTCACCTTCTTTCATAGTGATGACCATGTTTCTGTGTTTCTGTTTGTAGCACATCTTTAAGCATCTTTTGTAATGCCGTATGTGTGGTGACAAATTCTTTCAATTTCTGTTTGTTGTGGAATGTCTTTATTTCACCTTCACTCATAAATGAGAGCTTTGCAGGGTACAATATTTTGGGTTTTTTCTCTTAAACCTGGAATATATCTTGCCATTCTCTCCTACTTGTATGGTATCTCAGGAGAATTCCACTTTGATTCTAATTGGAGATCCTTTGAAAGTAATCTGGCATTTCTCTCACGCACATTTTAGAATTTTCTCTTTATGTATTACGGTAGGGAGTATGAATAATGATGTGTTGTGGTGAAGATCTTTTCTGGTCATAACTACTAGGGGTTCTACATGCTTCCTTTGCTTGGACGCCTCTTTCTTTCTCCAAATTAGGGATGTTTTCTTTAATTATTTCACTAACGAGGCCTTCTAATCCATTCTCTCTTTCCATGCCTTCAGGAACTCCTAAGACCCATATGTTAGGTCATTTGATGGTATCCTGTAGATCTCCAAAACTACTTTTTAGTTTTCTAATTTCTTCTTCTTCTATTTTTGGACAGATTGTAAAATTTCCAGACATTTGTCTTCTAGCTCAGATATTTTTTATTCTGCCTCATCTAGACTGTTGTTAAGGCTTTCCACTGCATGTTTTATTTGACATATTGAATTCTTTATTTCTAATATTTCATTTTGATTTCTCTTTAAAATTTCAGTTTTATGGGAGAAATTTTCTTTCATATCATCTATGGATTTTTTAAATGGATTTGCTTCTGATTACTTCTAAGTAATCCTATGATAAATTTTTTGAATTCCATGTCTGGCATTTCTTCAACTTGTTCATATTCAAATTATAGTATTGATGTGTTGCTGTGTTCCTTTGGGAGTGTCATGTTGTCTTCCTTCCTCTTATTTCTTGAATTAATGCATTTATTTTTTAGGCATCTGTAGAGATACTTGTTGGTTTTTTCCCCCTCTCTGTTGGCTTTTATCTTTGGATTATGCATCTGTGGCTTAGTGGAGTGTCTGCTCTTTCATTAAATATCCAGATGTGTATGCTGGGTGTGGCCAGGATGCTCTGTTCAGTGAGGGGAATGTCCAAGTTCAGTGTATTAAATATTGTCTTTTTTCTTTCTTTCTTTTTTTAATCAAAGAGAATGTTTGATCAGCTCTGTTAGTATAGTCTCGCACTCACCACCTCCCCAAGGAGACCAGTGCCTGGGTATTAGCCCCAGTGAGTACATTATTCATCTGTGCAGCCACAAGACCCACACAAATGGTCCATGCCTTCCTTAGTGTGAGCATGGATCTTGCCACAGTGGCCCTCACCAGGGAATCAGGGAACCCTGAGCATGTGGATCCACCCACAGTGACTGTCCAAAGACCCTGCACTCTCTCACACAGCCACAGTGTTTTTTAGATTTATTTATTTATTTGTAAGTCAGAGTTACACAGAGATAGAAGGAGAAGCAAATAGAAGGAAAGAGAGAGGGAGAGAGAGAGGGAGAGGGGAGAGAGAGCATGAGAGAGGGGGAAGGGAGAGAGAAGGAGAAAGAGAAAGAGAAAGAGAGGAAGAGAGAGAGAGAGAGAGAGAGAGAGAGAGAGAGGTCTTCCATCCACTGGTTCACTTCCCACATGGCCACAATGGCTGGAGCTGCGCCAATCCAAAGCCAGGACCCAGGAGCTTCTGGGTCTCCCATGCAGGTGCAGGGGCCCAAGGACTTGGGCCATCTTCTGCTTTCTCAGGCCATAGCAGATAACTGAAATTGGAAGTAGAGCAGCTGGGACTTGAACTGGTGCCCATATGAGATGCTGGCACTGCAGGCGGTGGCTTTACCTGCTATGCCACAGCACTGGCCCCAGCCACAGTGTTTTCACAGTCCAAGCATACAAGCTTCCCAAAGTTGCTAGCACCCAGCCCATTGTCAATTCTCCCATCCAGAGTCAGGTGTATCCTCTTGGCTGTTTGCTGGGCACATTGACAGAAGTTGGTGTACCTGTTATGTATGTCCAAAATGGTACCCACCCTCTCTGGGCTAGTTACCAGACACCAGTACTGGGGCCCAAGGACTTGGCCATCTTCTACTGCTATCCCACAGCAGAGAGCTGGATCCAAAGTAGAGCAGCCAAGACATGAACTGGCACCCATGTGAAATGCTGGCACTGCAGGTGACAGCTTACTGCTATGCACAGTGCTGGCCCCTCTCTCCACTTTTTAAAATCTATCTTCCCCTGGAGTAGAGCCACATGTTCCCTCCCTGTTCCACCATCTTGGAATATATTGCTTATTCTGTATTTTATTTTTTAATGTTTACTTATTCATTTTATTTCTGAGAGAGAGCGAGTGAGAGAGAGAAAGAAAGAAAGCCAGAGAGAGTGAGTGAGAGAAAGAGAAAGAGAGAAAGAGAGAGAGAGAAAAAAGAGAGAGAAAGAGAGCGAGAGAGCAAGCGAAAGGGAGAAAGAGAGAGAGAAAGAGAGAAAGAGAAAAAAGAGAAAGAGAGCAAGAGAGAGCGAGAGAGTGAGAGAGCGAGAGTGAGAGAGAGAGCAAGAGAGAAAGAGAAAAGAGAGAGAAAGAGAGCGAGAGAGAACAAGAGAGAGGAAGAGAGAGGAAGAGAGAGGAAGAGAGAGAAAGAGAGAGAGAAAGAGAGAGAGAAAGAGAGAGAGAGAGAGAGAGAGAAAGAGAGAGAGAAAGAGAGAGAGAAAGAGAGAGAGAAAGAGAGGAAGAGAGATAGAGGAAGAGAGAGAGAGGAAGAGAGAGAGAGAGAGGAAGAGAGAGAGAGAGAAATATTCCATCTGCTGGCTCAGTCCCCAAATGTTTGCAAAACCTGGTGTTGGGCCAGGCTGAGGGCAGGAGTCAGGAACTCCATCTTGGTCTCCCATGTGAGCGACAGGGATGCATGTATAGAGCTATCGTCTGCTGCCTACCAAGTTGAATCAGAAGCAGAGGTGTGGCAGAGGTGGGTCTCAATCCTGTGAACTCCCATAGGGAATGTGGTTGTCTCAGTTGGTCACTTAACCCACTGTGCCACAACGCCAGCCATAGAAACCCAGATGTGATGTGCAGCTGGTGTTGGATAATGGTTTGGTTTCCATGACTAATGCCAGGACTCAGTAGGCACCAACTCTTAATGAGGATGAAGTGCCAGAACTTCTTTGCCATCAAAGGTTAAGGGAAATGAGAGTATTGAAGTCAATTTATTACATGAAGCTTTTACTTCCAGTCTCCCTTCCTCCCCTGGGTTGTCCCACAAGGGGACCCACAGTGTCTTCCCTCTGTTAGTGATCTCAGAAGTGCAGGGGTGAGGGAAGGCTGTATGTTGGTGGAGCTGCCACCACCCAGGTGGGCGCTCTCCCTGCAGTGGGGATGATGGATCCTCGAGCAAATGTCATCAACTGGGGGCAGTTAACACCAGAGAGAAGGTGGCCATGCAGGACTGATGGAGGCCAGGTTGAGGGGTCAGCAGACTGCAGAAACCCACAGATCTCTTTGTCTGTGCTTAACTGATCACAGCGTCCTTAGGAATGGAATAGATTGGCAGCCTATGAAAGTGTTGCTTTATCTATATGGGAAGATCCTAGTCTGGTGGCCAGAGTTGCCATATAGAAGAGTCACAGCTTTCTGCTGCAATCCCAGCCCTAAGCCCATTCTCAGATTGAGAGCCCTTGATTGGACCCCCTTGAGAGCTGCCTTACTCATGCTGCACGTGTGTAGACTGTAAGTCTCCCTCCAAGCATCCCCCAAAGGGCCATGACATCATTCATGAGAGTGATGCTACTCAGGGGAAAAAGAAATATCAAGACCCACCAGCATTTTTTGACTCTGAATTGATGCTAATTCCTGGGGTTTCCATGTGCCATTGGCATCTATTACAAAGTGGAGGCTTATGATACACAGGTAATAAAAGGAGAATTGAGCCAAGAAGAAATCACAGTGGTCCCTGGAGGTTTGTGAATTCATCCTGTGATTTTTCTCTCCATTTTCAGAATTTAACATCAGGGTGCACAGACTTGGCAATAGGTAGAATCCATACATTAGCACTTTCTGGTAGGTAGTACCTGGAACTTCTCCTCTCAACCAGGGAAAGAACCCCAAAGCTACACCTGCACAATCCTGACTCTGAATTGAGTTAAGGATCTTCATAGCAGATGGATAGGTACAGGTGATTCTCACCACATGCTTACTACACTTCCATGGGACACACTGCTGGGCCTGTGCAGTTGGGAAAGATGGGTTCTGAGGGATGGAGCTCTCTTTGACTTCTGTCGCAGCTGCTGTTCCACATTTCAGACTTTGTTTTGGAGCTAGTCAGCACAGTTCTTGATACTGGGAAGCAGCTAGTGGCCAGAATAAAGCTTCTTCTGTGTTTTCAAGGAAGATGTTTGCTTTTAGCTTATGGAGTCAAATCACACATGACTGATACAGGGTGTTAAAAGTTCACAGTAAAAGATTTTGGAAATAGGGCTGACACTATGTTGTAGAGGGTAAAGCTGCTACCTGTGGTGCAGCATCCCATATGGGCGCTGGTTGGAGTCCCGGCTGTTCCACTTGCAATCCAGCTCCTTGCTAATGTGCCTCGGAAAGCCCAAGTCCTTCAGCCCCTGCACCTGTGTGGGAGACCCAGAAGAGGCTCCTGGCTCCTGGCTTTGGATCAGTCCAGTCTGGTCGTGTGGCCATATGGGGAGTGAACCAGCTGATGGAAGATCTCTCTCTCTCTCTCTCTCTGTCACTTCCTCTCTCTCTCTGTAACTCTGCCTTTCAAATAAATAAATAAAAAAATCTTTTAAAAAATCATAATGTAATTCTGATCCATGCAAGTTAAGTTTCTCTGTGTTGTTATTGCATCCAGATACAATGGAGAGGTTTCCAAGTGCGTTAGAAGGTGGACTTGAAATGGTTCAACTTAAGATAGGTTTTGTAGGACACATATTGACTCTCGAGCTCTGGGGGATATGTCACTAAGAAAGACAGTCATTCCAGAGCAGCTTCCATCAGGATACACCAGTGGATCTGCCAGGGGCTGACCTGAACACACAACTGCACATTCATGGAACATAGAGGGCAAATACCCGAGCCCAAACAAAACAAAACAAATGAGGACTTCTTTTGCAGTCTTCACATTCTGGCTCTGGATCTAGACCCAGTTCTTTGCACAAAGACATCTCAGAACTGGTGCTCTGGAGGTGGGCACAGCAGGACTTCATTTCACCACTGCACGTGAACCTGGATCAGCACTGGGGAAGGCTCAACCTGCAAGCTTGTGAGTGAGCCGGGGGTAATGGCACACTCTTTTAATGACACACCCTCTCAGTGAACCAGGTGAGAGGTGCTCTCTGAGCAGGAAGGGAGATCCCCTCTCTGGCCTAGTGCTTGATGGAGCCTGGGAAAGACCAAAGGCTTGGAATGGGCTTCAGGCAATCACACTGACCTCAAAGTAGGAGCAAGCCTGCAGAATACAGATCTGTACCATACACCAAGCAGCATAGAATGACAGAAACTTATTTCATAATCCTGGAGGCCACAAGTCTGAAATCAAGGTGTTGGTCTGGGGACACTGGGAGATTCATGTGTGTATATGTGTATGTCTACAGGATCTGTTTCAGGCCTTTGTCACAGCTCCTGGTAGGCTCAGGCTTGCAGGCTTGTGGATGGCCATACTCCCCCTGGGTCTCCTTACTCCCCCCAAGGCATGTCTCCCTGTCCAAATTTTCCCTTGAAACAAACAGGGGCCAGCATTGTGGCACAGTAAGCTAAACTGCCACCATGACACTGGCATTCCACATTGGAGCACCAGTTCAAGTACCGGATGCTCGTCTTCTGATCCAGCTCTGTCCTAATGCACCTAGGAAAGCAGCGGAGGATGCTCAAATGCTTGGGCCCCTATCACCCATGTGGGAGAGGAACTCTGGGCTCCTGGCTTTGGCTTGGACCAGTCCTGGCCACGTGGCCATTTGGGGAGTAAGTCAGTGGACGAAGGATGTCTCTCTCTACCTTCCTTCTCTCTGTCATTCTTTCAGATAAATAATTAAAACTTTAAAAACCAAACAAACAAAACAAACACCAGTAGTATTGGATCGGGGCCCATCTATCATTTAATATATTTAACCACTGTGATGAGTTGATTTCCAAATAAAGTCACATATGTAGCTATTGGTAGTGAAGACACCAACATATCTTTTTGGACAGGCAGAGTGGACAGTGAGAGAGAGAGACAGAGAGAAAGGTCTTCCTTTGCCATTGGTTCACCCTCCAATGGCTGCCGCGGTCGGTGTGCTGCAGTCGTGCACCGCGATGATCCAATGGCAGGAGCCAGGTGCCTCCTCTGGTCTCCCATGCAGGTGCAGGGCCCAAGTACTTGGGCCATCCTCCACTGCACTCCTGGGCCACAGCAGAGAGCTGGCCTGGAAGAGGGGCAACCGGGACAGAATCCGGCGCCCCGACCGGAACTAGAACCCGGTGTTCTGGCACCGCAAGGTGGAGGATTAGCCTAGTGAGCCACGGCGCTGGCCAACATATCTTTTTAAAAGGGTTATAATTCTACTCATAACAGATGCTTTTCATAGGTTCCAGCTCTGGTTCAGATGTGATGGAAAGAAGTTCAGTGGTGAGCAGTGTGCAAACCCATGACCTGAAAGGCGAGGAAGCTGATGATACACTTGGGTGGCACACTGTTGTGGCAGACCTGGGAATGGAACTCACGCCTTGGGATTTTGTGAGTGGTTTTCCTACACAGCGGGAGCTGCCATACTCAGTGATAGGAAGGGCTGGTTGGTAGCAAGCTTGCTACACCAATTGGATTCTTTTAAGGTTTTTGTTACGTCTTCTCAAAAGTGTCTCTTTTTTTATTAATTAATTTATTTTTGACAGGCAGAGTGGACAGTGAGAGAGAGAGAAAGAGAGAGAAAGGTCTTCCTTTACCGTTGGTTCACCCCACAATGGCCGCTGCGGCCAGCGCACCGTGCTGATCCGATGGCAGGAGCCAGGTACTTATCCTGGTCTCCCATGGGGTGCAGGGCCCAAGCACTTGGGCCATCCTCCACTGTACTCTCTGGCCACAGCAGAGAGCTGGCCTGGAAGAGGAGCAACTGGGACTAGAACCTGGTGTGCCTGCGCTGCAGGCGGAGGATTAGCCTAGTGAGCCGCGCCGTTGGCCAAAAGTGCCCCTTTTAATTGGAGAATTTGACGTCCACATTTTGTGGGTTGGTAAGAGCCTAAGGCAACCTAAGTAACTGTCTTTCATTAGAGGAGTCCACAGGTACATTTTCTGGTTTTCATCGGCGCTGAGCAGTTTTCATTTCTTCCTGGAATACTGGCGATGGCAAACAACCCACACGGAATAGCAAGAATTTAATTCTGTTGCTGGGCTGCTGCTGCCTGGGTTTCTTTATTCCTTCCTCCCTTTACTCCTGGTTATCTGAGAAGACTCCCTGACATGGACTGACTTGAAGGATTCAGAACTTCTGGAGCAGTGGAAGCCCACCTGGAAATCCCATGTGGTTTGGATTTTCCTGTGATAGTTTGGGACTGTGTGAACCTCCACAAAGTAAAGTGAGATTCAACTTAGAACAAGGTTTCTCCTGTCCTGCTGGGGGTGAAGAGTGGTCAGAGATGGGTCCAGGAGGCCAACTCTTTGACAACGTTGGGTTGAGGGTGACATCTGTCCTGGAGGACCCTGACACTTGAGGGTGACATCTGTCCTGGAGGACCCTGACACTCTCCTTCCGTCCATTTACTGTGGCTATAACAAAGCAGTCGAGACTGAATTTATAAAGTGTAGATGTTTCTTTGGCTCAGGCTCTGGAAGCTGGGAAGTCCAAGGGTGAAGCTCAGGAGTCTGCTGAGGGTCTTCTTGCTGCATCCTAGCAGTGGAGGGCATTGTGCGGGGAGACAGGGCATGTGTGCTGGCTCAGGCCTCTCCCCCCCGTATCCAGCCACCCCTGTGTTACCAGGGTCCTGCTCTCCTAACCCCACCTGACTTCCTGGAGGCCTCACCTCCAGGACCCTTCCCATATAAATGTGAGGATTATAATTCCAGCACAGGAACTTCTGGGGTACACATTAGACCCCTAGTATCCTCTTCATTGGCTTGCAGCTGACCCATACCTGCCGCTAATCCTGCATCTTCCCTGCATCAATCCTGGGGCATTGTGGGAGTAGGACAGCTTCAGTGCACATCTCCTTGGGGTAACACAAGGACCAGAACAGCCGAGGCTGTGAGTTCATCCAAGCTCCTTGAGAGAGACAGGTCAGGGGACAGCATTGTCCAGGGCACAGGGTGACCAGCACAGCCAAGGGCTACCTCTCCCAGCAGTGTGGAGAGAAGACCCAGACTTCTGTCCTGTCTGCTCTGAGAGCTGGAGGTGCCCACACAGAGGCCGATGGCTGTTGCTGGATTCAGGATCGGGGATATCCTGATGATTGGAAAAAACATAAGAGTAGCAAGGCTCCTTTGTTTCTCGGCTAAGAATCAGCCTGCATCTTTGAGGATGCAGCTGCCCTTACACAGTGAGAAGCGCAGGTATTTGGGGTTTAAGGAGTCAAAGATTCAGGAGGAGAAGGAGCAGTAGCAGGCAGGGAAGCCTCCAGACCACAGTGCAGGTCTGCGACCTGGGTGAGCAGAGGGACAGGAAGAGGGCTGCCACTCGGGGTGAGAAGCCAGCCACCAGAATGGTGTTTCAGTGCCAAGACTGCCCTTAGTGTCCACATGTGACAGAGTGGCCACTGGACTCTGTCCCCGGCCAGAAGCTGGAGTAGACTCTGGCTGTGACTCAGACACTGGCAGACCCCAAAGCTGCTGCAGGAGAAGGTTGTCAGCTTGTTGCTCTCCATGCCCGAGAGGCTCCCAGGGGGGCAGAGCTGAGCAGGACACCCGTGGCCATCAGTTCCTTCACCAGACACCAGCCTACCAGAGCAGGGCCTGCCTCATCTCTGGGCGTGATTTGTTGCTGCTGGAAAGACCCGAATGACCCGATCCAGGTGTGTTGCCTGCACACCCAGGAGCACAGTGTGACCAGGAAAGAGGCCACGTTGAGGACTGGAGCAGGGAGTGGCAACTGACCAGAATTAAATGACCAAATGGAGCCAGCAGAGGAAGAGAAACAAGTGATACAGAGGTATGATGTAGATGAGTGTGTGTATGAGGGTACCTCAACAAGTTGTAGAAAATGGAATTTAAAAATATTTATTTTATTTATTTTGGTAAGAAGATTTGACATTTGTGCATGTGAAGAGTCTT
Source organism: Oryctolagus cuniculus (assembly GCF_051225735.1). NCBI lineage: Eukaryota > Metazoa > Chordata > Mammalia > Lagomorpha > Leporidae > Oryctolagus > Oryctolagus cuniculus. The sequence continues at coordinate 8,298,695 of NC_142878.1, read as the reverse complement.
CAAAAAGTTTATGAAAAATGTGTATTATGGAAACACTGTGTATGGATTTCAAATTTTTTACACTAAAATAAGCATCCTTTAATTCCAGCTTCCTTGAACGTTTAGAAAGGCGTGTGTGTGTGTGTGTGTGTGTATATGTGTGTATGTGTGTATTCTCTTTTGCTAGGCACGTAGATATCTATATCCATGTCCATGTCCATGTCCATATGTACTCCAGAGGGAACATTAACACCATGCCTTATAGCAATGAAGGCTTTCTAGAATTTGAAACCTCCATTTTCAATTTCAAAAATTTTCTGTATTATTATACATATTTAATATATAGTATAAAAACTATATATACACAAATGCATGTGTGTTATGATAATGACATTTGTTTGTATAAGCACTTATGACTGTGTGGGAATAGAGAAATGTATGCAAAGATAAGTGGCAGAATGACAGTGTGGTTATGTCAGGAGTGAGAACAAGGGGAGGGACATATGTTTGCCAATTCTTAGTATCTTCTTTAGCAACTTTGGATTGTGCAATTATTCTGTCAAAGTAAAACAGGCATTTTGTTAAAAATCTAAAGCAGTCTTTGGTGGTATCATACAAATTTAAGGATAAATTTTTTTCCATCTCTGTGACAAATGATATTGGAATTTTGATACGAATAGCATTGGATCTGTAGATTGCCTTGGACAGTGTGCATTTTTAAAATATTCTTCCAATCCATGAAAATGAGATGTCTTCTTATTTATTTGTGCTTTCTTCAATTTCTGTAATCAGTATTTTATATATTTTATTTTATTTATTTTTAAAAGATTTATTTATTTATTTGAAAGTCAGAGTTACACAGAAAGAGGAGAGGCAGAGAGAGAGAGAGAGAGAGAGAGAGAGAGAGAGGTCTTCCATCTGCTGGTTCACTCTCCAGATGGCCACAATGTCTGGAGCTGCGCCGATCTGAAACCAGGAGCCAGGAGCTTCTTCCGGGTCTCCCACATGGGTGCAGGGGCCCAAGGACTTGGGCCATCTTCTACTGCTTCCCCAGGCCATAGCAGAGAGCTGGATTGGAAGAGGAGTAGCTGGGACTCAAACCGGCGCCCATATGGGATACTGGTGCTTCAGGCCAGGGTGTTAACCTGCTGCACCACAGCATCAGCCCTGTTTATAGATGTTACTATATGAGTTGGCTCTTTTACTTCTTTGTTAAATTTATAACTAATTATTTAATTTTTTGCCGCTTTTATAAATGAGATTATATCCCTAGTTTCCTATTTGGATAGCTTGTCATTAAGTATATTGAAATTACTGATCTCTGTGTGTTGATTTTGATTCTTCCAACTTCACTGAGTTTGTTTACCATTTCTAGCAGGTTGTGTGTGTGTGTGTGTGTGTGTGTGTGTTTGCGTGTGGTGTAGTCTTTAGTGTTTCTAGTGAAGATCCTGTTGTCAGAAAATATAGAGTTTCACTTTTTCTTTCTTATTAGGATGACTTTTTGGCTTTTTCCTGCCTAACTGCTCTTGCTAGGATTTCTAGTAATGTGTTAAAAAGAGCGAGAAGAGTGGGCACCCTTGCCTGGTCCCTGATTTTAAAGGAAAAGCTTTCAGTTTTGCAACTTTGGGTATGACACTAGTTTTGGGTTTGCCATATTTGAGCTTTACTGTGTTCAGGTACATCCTCTCTATACTTGATTTGTTGACAGTCTATTTATTTATTTATTTATTGACAGGCAGAGTTAGACAGTGAGAGAGACAGAAAGGTCTTCCTTCTGTTGGTTCACCCCCCAAATAGCTGCTACGGCCGCCATGCTGTGCTGATCCGAAGCCAGGAGCCAGGTCCTCCCGGCGCAGGATTAGCCTAGTGAGCCACAGTGCTGGCATGACAGTCTTTTTAATCATGAAAAAGTATTCCATGTTTTAGATACATTTTTCTGCATCTACTGAGATGATCATAGATTTTTATCCTTCATTTTTACACATCATATATAAGATTCATTGATCTGCATATGTTGATCCATCCTTGCATCTGAGATAAATCCTGGTTGATAACAGTGAATAGTTCTTTTAATGTCTTCTTGAATCCATCTGGCTAATATGTTGTTGATGATCTTTTTTCCTCTGTGAGAGTACTTCTAAAAGTTCATAGAAAATAGGAATTAAAAATATATTTATTTTGAAATCCATATGTAGTTTTTTTTACATGTATTTCCTAAACTTCTTGAAGACCCTGAGTATGCATGAATTTCAAAAATTTTGTACCCAAATTGACATATTTTAATTCCATTTTCTCCCATGAGCTTTTGAAGTATCATTATAAAGTTGTCAAGTATATTGGTCTTTAGTTGTTCTTTTTCTTGTAGTGTTTGTCTGGCTTCGGTATCAGGATAAAAATACTAAGTTTATAAAGTGAGTATGGGGCTGGTACTGTGGCATAGCAGGTAAAGCTGTCGCCTGCAGTGTTGGCATCCCATATGGGCGCTGGTTCAAGTCCTGGCTGTTCCACTTTCAATCCAGCTTTCTGCTATGGCCTGGGAAAGCAGTAGAAGATAACCCAAGTGCATAGGCCCCCGCACCTGTGTGGGAACATGGAAGAAGCTCCTGGCTCCTGGCTTCAGATTGGTGCAGTTCCAGCCATTGTGGCCAATTGGGGAGTGAACCATTGGATGGAAGACCTCTCTCTCTCTCTGCCTCTCCTTCTCTCTCTGTGTAACTCTGACTTTCAAATAAATAAACAAAACTTTAAAAAAAAACGAGTCTGGGCAATTGGCATTGTGACATAGTGGGTAAAGTGTCACCTGTAGCTCCATCATCCCACATGGGTGCCAGTTTGAGTCCTTGCTGCTCTACTTCTGATCCAGCTCCCTGATAAGGCACCTGGGAAAGCAGCAGAGGACAGACCAAGTGGTTGGGCCCCTGCCCCATGTAGGAGACCCAGAAGAAGTTCCTGGCTCCTAGCTTTGGCCTGGCCCCACCCTGGCTGTTGCGTCCATTTGGGGAGTGAACCAGTGGATGGAAGATCTCTCTCTCTCTCTCTCTCTCTCTCTCTCTCTCTCTGTTTTTTCCTTTCTCTCCCTATAACTCTGACTTTCAAGTAAATTTTAAAAAATGAGTTTGGAAGTATTCCCTCTATTTTTGTTTCTCTGGGGAAGGAGTTTGAGAAGAACTGGTATTCGCTCTTCAGTAAATGTTTGCCAGATTTCAGCCGTGAATCATCTAGCCCTGGCTTTGCTTCAGAGTCAGACTTAGGATCATGGATCAGTATCCTCAGTCATTGCTGCTCTGCTCAGATGTTCTTCTGCTTCATGATCTAGCCTTGGCAGGTCTTTAGCATGCGGCATCCATATCTATATGTGTGTTAACATGTATGTATATGTAGTTACATTGGGTATCCATCTGTTTGTATCTATGTATGTATATGAGACCATATTTAATAAGTAAACATTAATTTCTTTTTAAATATCTACTTTATTTATTTGAAAGACAGAGTTACAGAGAGAGGTAGAGACAGAGACAGAGAGAAAGGTCTTCTGTCCCCTGGTTCACTTCCCAGATGGCTGCAAAGGCCAGAGCTGAGCTGATCTGAAGCCAGGAGACAGGAGCTTCTCTTATCTAGGTGCAGGGGCCCAAGGGCTTAGGCCATCCTCTGCTGCTTTCCCAAGCACATTAGTGGAGAGCTGGATCAGAAGTAGAGCAGCCAGGACCTGAACTGGAGCCCATATGGGATGCTGGCAGTGCAGGCCAGGGCTTTAATCTGCTGTGCCACAGCACTGGCCCCCATTAATTTATTTTCTTCATTACATAATTCTAAAATTGATGTTGAGTATTATATCAAAATCCTTGAAGTATTTAAATATGTATGTATTTATGTATTTGAGAGAGAAAGAGGGAAAGAAAGAGAGAATGTGCACTCGTATCTGTTGGTTCACTTTTCAGAGCTGGGTCAGGCCAAAGCCAGGAGCCAGGAACTCAGTTCAGGTCTCCCATATACATGGCCCTGACCCAACTACTTCTTTCATAACCTTCTGTCTCCCAATTTGCATTATCAGGAAGCCAGAATCTGGAGTTTGAACCTGGGTTTGACAGGGACTTGAAACCAGACACAATACAGAATGTGGGTATCCCAGTGACGTCTTAACTATGAGGACAAATTGCTTGCCTGCCTACAGCATTTAAGAGTTGATGGTGACTTTTCTTTGTATAGTAGTGATAAATATTTTAATACATGCCCAACAATTGCATCACCTTTGCAGTACAGATACAGAATCCTACTCAATCACAGTGTTTTATTCTTCTTAATATGCTATTTGGGTCTGCTTGCTAATGTTTTTACTTAGGATTTTTGCATTGGTGTTTATGGCTGAAATCTTTCTTCACAGTTGGAGTGTTTTATTTTTGTTTAATTTTGTGTCACCGTTAAGCTGATTTCATAAAAAGAATGTAAAAGTTTGCTTCTTTTTCAATACTTCATTGGCAGTTTTAATAGTGTGGGTGTTATTTCCCTAAATAGTTGGTAGAATTTACCTGGAAGACTGATCATATCTGTGTATATTGGCTGCTTTTTGACAATTTTTCTATGCTTTAAATGGGAATTGGTAGTTTTAGATTTTTTTTCTTTGAAGTTGATGAATTTATTTAACACATTTTCCTGGAAAAATCCTGTATTTTAATCAAATTACAAATTTATCCACATAGAGTTGACCAAAGTAATCTCTTGGTTCTTTAAATTTCCTCTGTATCTGTAGTTTCCTCATTTAAATTTCCTTGTGGGTTTGCAAGAGACCTGTTTTATAACATGGGTTTTCTTTCTACCTTGACTCATAACTAGCCTGACTGAGCCAGACCCAAGGTGGGAGCCGGAACTCAGTCTAGGTCTCCATGTGGGTGGCAGGGACCCCTACATCATCTACCTGGGTGTACATTACCAACAGATGAAACTTCTTGAATCCAGATATTCTGGAAATGGGACCCAAGTATCATAACTGACATCTTAACCACTCACCCTTATTTATTTTTCTTTAATTAAATAAAAATTTTGTTTTTAATTTAATTTTTTGAATTTATTTTTAATTGACTAATAATAACTATGTATATGTATGGAGGTACAAAGTGGTGTTTTGATCTATATACACATTGTAGCCAGACTAACACATCCATCACCGTAAAAGTCATTTTTTTGGTGGGAGTGTGCTAAAAATCTGTTCTTTTAGCAGTTTTGCAACATACATTATTATTATTAATTATGGTCATTATGCAGTGCAATAAATCACTAAAACTTATTCCAGTGCATAACTGAAGCTTTGGATCCTTTGATCAGCATGTCCCATTTGCATAAAAACAAACTTATCTTTCAATTCAATTTAGCATGAACTTTCTGAAGTACTGTTGGTTACATCACATTTTCTTTATTCATTCATGCGTTGATGGGACAATTTAAATTGCCTCCATGTCTTAGCTCTTGTTGATAATGCTGAGATGAATATAGGGGTGCATTTATCTCTTCAAAATACTGATTTCAACCCTTTGGGTATAAACCCTGAAGTGGGATGGTTGGATCATGTGATAATTTTATTTTTAGTTTTTTGAGGAACCAATATGCTATTTTCCTAGATGGCTGTACTCACTTATTTTCCCACCAACAATATACAAGTTTCAATACGTGTTATCGCTCATCTTTTTGGTAAGAAGCATTCTAACAGCGCAAGATGGCTTCTACTTGTGGTTTTGGCTTTTGCTCCCCGATGATTAGACATCTTGAGCATGTTTTCTCAAGTCTGTTGAACATTCATCTCTTCTGAGAAATGTCTGTGCAGATGTTTTGCCTGTTTTAATTGAATTATTCATTCACTTGCCATTTAGTTATTTGAGTTATGTAAATACTTTACATAAGCCACTTATTAGCTGTATGGTTTGCATGCATTTTCTTTCAGTCCCTGGGTTGCCTCTTTACTCTTGTATTTTTTGTTATGCAGAAGCTTTTTAGATTGATTTAGTACCATTTGATTATTTTTGCTTTTGTTGGCTGTGCTTTTGAATTCTTATCCAAGAAATCATTGCAAATACCAATGTCATAGAACTTTTCCCCTATGTTTTATTCTAGTGGTTTTTCAGTTTTGGGTCTTAAGTTTAAGTCTAATACATTTTGAATTGTCTTTTATATATGGTGTGAAATGAGGGGACCATTTAATACTTCTGCATGTTTAATTTTTTTGAATATTCAATTTTCCCAACACTGTTTATCAAATAAATTCCTCATTGTGTATTTGGTGCCCATGTCAAAACTGAATGGACTATAAATACCTGAGTTTATGTCTGGGTTTCCTATGATGTTGCATCTGTTGATGTGTCTGTTTTTATGCCAGTACTATGCTGTTTTGATTACAATAGATTTGTAATATATTTTGAAATCAGCTAGTGTGATGTCTCTAGTTTTATTCTTTTTGCTTAAGACTGCATTGCTGGCGCCACAGCTCAATAGGCTAATCCTCCGCCTGAGGCGCCGGCACGTCGGGTCAGGGTGCCGGATTCTGTCCCGGTTGCTCCTCTTCCAGTCCAGCTCTCTGCTGTGGCCCGGGAGTGCAGTGAAGGATGGCCCAAGTGCTTGGGCCCCTGTACCTGCATGGAGACCAGAAGTATCTGGCTCCTGGCTCCAGATCAGCGCAGCACCAGCTGTAGTGGCCACTTGGGGGTGAACCAACGGCAAAGGAAGACCTTTCTCTCTGTCTCTCTCACTGTCCACTCTGCCTGTCAAAAAAAAAAAAAAAAAAAAAAGACTGCCTTGATATTTCTGATTCCATATGAATTTCAGGATTATTTTACTATTTTTGTGAAAAATCGTATTGGATTTTTATGGGAATTGCATTGTATTTTTTGATCACTTAGGATACTAAGGAGATTTCAACAAGATTAATTCTTCTAATCTATAAACATGGGATATATTTCCATTAATTTTTTTTCTTCAATTTCATTCATCTATGTTTTATACTTCCCACTGTATGCATTTTTCATCATATTAACTGTACTCCCAAGTATTTTATTTTTATTTATTTATTTCAATTTAAGTGGGATTTTTAGGTTTGATTTTTGAAAAGTTTATTATTAGAGTATAAACATGCTACTGATTTTTGAATGTCTATTTTCTAACCTGAAACTTTATGTATTTGTTCTAACAATTTTTGATGGGGTATTTAGTTTTTCTGTATATAAGATCATGCTGGCACTGAACAGAGACAATTTCACTCCTTTCTTTCCCACGTAAGAACCTTTAATTTCTTTTTCTTGCCTTCTTTCTCTGGGCAGGGCTTTCAGAACTATGTTGGGTGGCAGTGCTGAGACTGAGCCTCCTCCTCTTGTCCCAGGTCTCGGCTTTCAGCTTTTCACCGTGAACCACGCGTTAGTTGTGGTGTTTTCTTATTCTCTTGATGGTGACTTTTGCAGAGCAGGGAAATTTAATTTTAATGAAGCACATCTTATTTTTCTTTTATGAGTCATATCTTTGGTGTTGTATCTAAAAAAAGTTATAGCCATATCCATTCATATTTTCTCCTATATTGTCTGTCTGTTTTGTTATTACTTGAATATTTGCTAATTATGTCTTCTTACTTCCCCCAGATGTTCCATGAATTCTTAGTTTTTCCATAGACTGTCCTGTTATTTCTCCCACTGTGATGTGAATACTTGCTCACTAGTGCTCCTGTTCACACACACTTCCTGTGTTTCTCCCTCCCTCACTCTCCCTTCTGCTCTTTTTCTCATACACCATGCATATATTGTGTGATACAGCAATAAACAAATCAGAAATTTCCACCTTCAGGTTTCCATTCTAGTGGGTAGTTCCACAAAATAAACAAACTCCCTGAATAAGCAGTGACATATCGATTAGTGATGGGTGCTAAGGAGAGAAGCAGGGTACGGCTGATAGGAGTGATGGAGGCAGGGGAGGTGTCACTGTTTCTAGAGGGTCACCAGCGGAGGGCAGGATAAAGTACACGTGGACGGAGATTAAGGTGGGCGAAGGGGCCACTGACCTGGGTATCCGGGGAGAAAGCATTGCAGCAGAAGAAGCTGAGGAAAACTCGTCCGACTAGAGTTCTACACCCAAACTTCCACTGCAATGTGAGGGTAACGGAGACCTATTTGGATGTGCAAGGACTCAGGATACGTAACGGAAACACAATCTCTTAGGAGACCACCACGAGCTGTGGGCCAGCGAATGATCACTCTGGCGTTCCGTGGCTCTCCGTTCCGCCCGGCTCTCCGGAGTTGGAGCTTGTTTTCTTGTTTTCCGGGTCATGCCTTCCTCTCCTTCATTCACTCCTCAGCTCTGCCGGAGCTCTTTAAGTAAACACTCAGGCCTGTGGCTGTCTAGGAAAAGGCCCGTGGCCTCTTAGAGGGGAAGAGTGTTCAGACTGGTTTTACAAGTGTACCTTGAAAAATTCTTTTTCTTCAGAGTTTTATAAACCCCGTTGTCTCCTAGTCCCCTGTATTAGGAGACAGTAGGATTCATGGTCCTGATCTGCTGATATGACCATTATTTTTCTCTGAAAGTGTTTAGGATACTCTATTTACTTTAGAGGCAGTGAGAGACAGATCGTGAGCTCCTATCTGCCGGCCACTCCCCCAGTGCTAACCTTGGCTGAGATGGCTGAGACTGGGCTCACGTTGGGAGCCAGGAATCGAATCTGCAGCTGGCAGGAACGCAGTTACTTGAGGCATCACTGCTGTCCCCAGGATCTGCATTGGAGGAAACGAGTCAGGAGCCCGAGCTGAGTATCAAATCCTGATATGGGATGCAGGTGTCCCAACTAGTTTCTTAACCGTTTGGCTAAATGCCTGTCAGTATTATCTTTACTTTTGAAGGTCAGTAATTTCAGGATGATGCTGTCTATGTGTGCACATAAGTGCTTTCTCATTTTAAAACCCTAACTGTAGACAAAACCTTCTAATACTATTATATTATTTAAATTTTTTTCTCCTTAATTTTCTATGTTCTCTACTTGTTGCTAGATTTTGGATCATCCTTGAACTTTCTTGTCCTTTCTTTCACATCTTTCAAATTTATTTCATTTTGTCCTATTTTCTGAGAAATTTTCTCCATGTCTCTGCAAATTTTTCTATTAAGTTTCCTTCATTTGGTTATACATATTTTAATGTCTAAGAACACCCATAAGATGCCTTTATGTTTTTCTTTTGAGAAAGGGGACTACACTTCCATCTTTTGGAGGTTACTAGAAACAACTCTTCAAACCTGTTACCTTTGCTCTCTGCATAATCTTTTCTTTCTTTCTGGATTTATTTTTTCCCATTTGTTTATTTTCTTTCTTTCTTTTTTTTTTTCATTGCATGGCTCACTGTAATATCTGACAGTACCCCTTTAACATTGGGTAATTTCTTAGGAGACTTGCCACTTGTCTGCGTGGTTTTCAAATCCCAGACTGTGTTGATCTTCTCAGGTTTACTCGGTTTCTCCAGGTGAATTCTCTCATCTCTCCTGGAGGAATAGATCCCTGGCCTCCAAAATTTGGTGTCTACGGTGTAAGACTGGAGCCAGGAGTTGTGATCACTCAGTGTCCGGTCCCTTACTTCCACAACCCCATCTTTGCACTGCAGGTGCCTCTGAGTCTTGGCACTATCCTTTTCCAATTTCTTTAGGATGGAGACCCCCATTTCCTGCATGAAGGGGCACCTGGTGCTGGCATTCTGTGTGGGGTGGGCACTGGGGAGAGGGTGGTGTAGACATTTCTGCATTTTTAGCTACTACACACCACTCCAGGCCCTTGAGTCCAGCTTTCTGGAGGCAGCTGGGTTCTGTTCTTGTCCCTGTGCCTCTCTGCAGATGCTCTGGGCTATTGCAAATTAGCCATACTGCTCCATCTGCCTCCTGTTTCCCCAAAGTCATGTCAAAATGCTCTTGTCCACTGATGAATTTGATGCCACCCTCTTCAGTTTGTGGATTGCCTTTCCCCTCCGCGCTATTCCACCAGCAGGGCTTAGGATGGAGGTGTTTACCCAATCAGACATTTTTGAGAGTTGAAAACATGAACTAGAGAACTTCAAAGGGTGGAAAATCCTTCTGCTAGCAAAGGACCATTTAATAGGGGGGCTGACTTGAGTTTCTTCAGTCACCTCTCAGTGTGTCCTGTACTGTCATCCTCAAAGGACATTCCGGAACAGACACTGGAGGGAGCCTCTGGGGGTAGGGGAAGTCTCACTGGGCCTTCATGCACCTCTTGGAACCAGTCACCTGCTGCCCAGCTCTGGCTCCCTCAAGTGCTGGAAAATTAACTGGGGCTATTGCACAGGGAACTTGGGAGCAAGGCAGGATGGGGTGTATGTGGTCAGGGGCAGAACCTTCTGCTATATCTCAACATGGTCAATCTGAGGTCCCAGAGAATTCTCTGGGCTGCAGGTTGGGACCTTGGCACGGGCAGTATGTAATGGATAGCATTTGTTCATTTTTAGCCTGTGCCTCAGCTTCAGAACCCTGGCCCCTTCAAGGGGAGATGGGCTGAGGGATAAGTTTTTAAGTTAAAATTCTACGCTGGGCACCGTGCTAGACACCCGGCAGGAATGACCTCATTTGATTTTCATAACAAACTTGGTAAGGGTCGCTATTCCTGTTTTATAGAGGAAGAAACTGTAGCTCAGGAAATTAAGAAATTCACAACCACTAATTAAATTCAGGTCTCCTTGCTCTGCTTGGACCAAGAGGTGAGGTGGATTTGGGCCAGGTATGTCATCTGTGACCTCTGGACCAAGCTCCACTGCAGGGCATGTTCTGCTTGGCCCACATACAACAGGCTCATGCAGTGTTCTGGAATATTTTGAACCGGTTGGTGGTGCGGGGAAATTCATGAGAGTTTCCATCGTCCTCTGGAATCCCTGCTTTCCTCGAAAAGTCAGAAGCACTAGCAACACTGGGTCTACAAGCCCTGTATGGCAGCAATACCGTATAGCAAGGGGAGACCTCATGCCCTGGAAGAGCAGCGAAGTGTCGTCCCCAAACAGCCCACGTGAGCATCTCTCTCCTGGAGCGCATGGAATTACTCTGTGGGTGCAGCAACCACACACGTGCCACAGGTGTGTGCCTGCCAGCTTGCCGCTGTCTCCACCCCTCCCTGTTGCTCTCCATCCTGATGCTGGTGCTTGTGACCGAACTCATTCAGTGGTTTTCTTACAGCATTATCTGTTGGGCTGGCTGAGTCACATCTGCCTCACTGAATGAAATGGGCTTAGCAGGGGCGACTCACGAAGCAGATTGATGCCTCATTACTGTTCCCCTCTAAGCTCCCTTCCTGGGCCCCGGGTGGATCTTGGGCTGAGACACACTAGATCACAAGAAGTTTATTTGAGTGTAACAATCATATCACGTGTCAGCTTGTACCCTTCCCAGCTCCTGCATCTCGGCCACCAGGCTGCCATGCGTGGTGAGACTGACTGACGGATGGCCCGCTAGTCCCTCCCACTGCGTCTGCCTCCATGGCTGGCTGCTGCCTTCAGTCCCTGCAGGTCAGGCGTGGGACAGGGCAAGCTCTCCTGCAGCTGGGACAGTTGGATCGTGCTGGTGCCCCTGTGTTGAGCTCGTCCTGTGCAGTTCCCGGCTGGGGTCTGCGTCTACCATCCAGCGGCACTTGGATCCCATTAGTCCCTGGCATTCTCCAGGGCCTCAGGGCCTCCACAGGGTACTCTTGGGCAATATTCGGTTTTGGATGACCCTAGGCTGTCTTGATTTTGCGGGGGAGGTCCACATCTGGCCTTCTGGGAAATTCACATCTTTTTTCTGCATACTTCTGTTTAGCCAATTTCCTAGGTCCAGTTCCTTCTGTTTAAATGTAAGTGGTGTGGTTTCTGTCTCCCTGGCTGCGCTTCAGGCAGGGCAGCTCCAGCATCTGACCATTGTCTCAGTGCTTCAGACGGGACGCTAATTCCTCTGCACATGCATTGTTAACTTCCAGCTCCACTCGACATTTCTTCACTCAAGTTTGCTTTTTTTCCCCTTCACATTTATCCCATTTTACCTCTGGATTTCTCTTCCTTTTCTGTGGGGAGAATGCAATGCATCTGCCTACTGGCAAGTGTGTCCTACCTACAGCCATGGCTTGTTTAGTTAAAATGATGGTAGAAAGATGGGAATGAGTTATGCAAATACTGAGGAATTCTGAGTCATTGTTCGTTTATAAATATTGTTTCGACTTGGCAGTGTTTGTTACCCAAGCAAAATAACCAGCAGAGGGAGGACATGGGGCAGGTTAAAGATTGGGTGGTTTCCTGACCTTGAATCTCTCCATCTGTGGCGTCTGCACTGTGATTATTTATCCTGCTGAACTTTGGTCCAGCTCTCTCACTCCTGTGAAACTGCGCAAGAAATGTTTGACTAGTCACGAAAATGATCACTTGAGTAATATGAATAGAATCCTGAGGCAGAAAAGAATTTTTTTTTTTTTTTTGACAGGCAGAGTGGACAGTGAGAGAGAGAGACAGAGAGAAAGGTCTTCCTTTGCCGTTGGTTCACCCTCCAATGGCCGGCGCACCGCTCTGATCCGATGGCAGGAGCCAGGAGCCAGGTGCTTTTCCTGGTCTCCCATGGGGTGCAGGGCCCAAGCACCTGGGCCATCCTCCACGGCACTCCCTGGCCACAGCAGAGAGCTGGCCTGGAAGAGGGGCAACCGGGACAGAATCCGGAGCCCCAACCGGGACTAGAACCCGGTGTGCCGGCGCCGCTAGGCGGAGGATTAGCCTAGTGAGCCGCGGCGCCGGCCAGAAAAGAATTTTTTAAAAAAGATTTATTTATTTATTTGAAAGGCATAATTACAGAGAGGCAGAGGCAGAGGCAGAGAGAGAGAGAGAGAGAGAGAGAGAGAGAGGTCTTCTATCCACTGGTTCACTCCCCAGAAGGCTGCAATGGCCGGAACTGTGGTGATCCAAAGCCAGGAGCCAAGAGCTTCTTCCGGGTCTCCCATGTGGGTGCAGGGACCCAAGCACTTGGGCCATCCTCTGCTGCTTTCCCAGGCCATAGCAGAGAGCTGAATTGGAAGTGGAGCAGATGTGACTCAAGCCAGTGCCCATATCGGATGCTGGCAATATAGGCAGCGGCTTTACCCAATATGGCACAGTGCCGGCCCCTGAAAAGACCTTGAAGGTTACTTCGGGCTATCACTTTGCCTTTAGGCAAGTCAACTCCTAAACCAGGCTAGAAAGAATATATTCAAAGAATTTGCTTCATTGCCTTTATTAGCCTAATTTTTAGGTGAAAAAGAGTTTTATCCAGAAACTCTCCTTGGGTCTTACTCTGAATTGACTTAGTCCTTCCATGTCTCTGTCATTCATTCAGAGTGTTCTCTCAGTCTAAGCTATGTACCAGGGACTGTTGCAAGGAGACGCCATCTCCATTTAGTCCCCTGTGTCTGCACCAGCACCGATGAGTAGGATGGATGTTATCAGAAGGCAGATCTCAACTCCATGAGGAAGAGGTTCCCAGGCATGAGAAACGGCTGAGATGGATCGGGCGCAAACACGGCCGTGAGTCTCTTTGCAAGTAGAAAGGATAGGAGCTGCTGCTGGAGGTTACAAGTGTTGACCCTAAAGACCCATTTCAAGTTCAGGATATTGTGTCTTGCCCGAGCTCTCTGTCACAGCGTCTACACTTCCTTCCCATTTGATTTTCAGGGAATTCATCCTTGCAGCTATATGATCTTGATTGGTAGAGAAACCTGTCAATTGACCAGTCACTGAGTGGTGATTTGCTTTTAGTAGTTTGATCTTTATATACTGCATATTTTTACCTTTGTAAACAACTTGTAGCACCTAGTACCATGCCTGGCACCTAAAAGACCCTTTATATTGTGTGTGTATGTATGACACATGTGTGTATAGTTATGGTGCGTATATATTAGCGTCTTACAGAAGAGACCTGAGTGATTTCATGACCCTTCTGCCACGTGAGGTTAGAGTGAGAACACAGCCGTCTATGAGTAAGTGAGCCCTCAGCAGACAGCCGATCTTGGGCTTCTCAGACTTCTGAGGAATAAATCTCTGATGTTTATAAACCACCAAATCTATGGCATTTTGTTATAGAAGCCCAACTGGACACAAATCCCAATGCACAGAGGAAACCATTGGAATGGAGCAGAGGAACCTGCATATTCAGACCCCCAAGCCAGTGTCAGGAGGGGTCAGAAAGGGGCTGTTTGCCAAGGAGGCAGTAGGAATTGAAGTGGGCTGGACGGTGGGGACATTAGGTGAACTGTGGGCAGCGGCTGATGAGGCTGGGTGACTGGGAGGAAGTAGTCTGTGGCCCATGAATCTTGGGAAGAAGTCTGTGAACTGGAGTCTTAAGAACCCACATCATCAACTTAATATCTCATTCCCCAGATGGAACTATGATAAGAGATGCCAGAGCTCATTCAGCATATAATACTTTAATCCAATTCTAGGGGATCCTATACTTCCCCCATTACACTGTTTTTCACTTTCAAATAGTTGGCAAATCCATGTACTCTGCATCTATGCATTGGAACAAAATAATTTTCCTATAGGAGTTCAGGCCACACAGGCAGTCATGAAGCATCTTAAGTGACGTTTGCCATGAGGAGAAGTAGAGCCTCGCACGTGAAATTTCCCAGCATTTAGGCCCAGTCGGGGGTGACACGAGTCCTACTGGAAATGGTCCAAATCCAGACCGAGGAGTGAGGAAAGTGTTTGAGACAGATCTTATCTGCAAGAAATTCTTTATCTCCTTCTCTCCCCTTCTCAATTCTCTCTTTTTAATTTTTTTTATTTTTTATTTTTTTGACAGGCAGAGTGGACAGTGAGAGAGAGAGACAGAGAGAAAGGTCTTCCTTTGCCGTTGGTTCACCTTCCAATGGCCGCCGCTGCGGCCGCCGCACCGCGCTGATCCGATGGCAGGAGCCAGGTACTTATCCTGGTCTCCCATGGAGTGCAGGGCCCAAGCACTTGGGCCATCCTCCACTGCACTCCCTGGCCACAGCAGAGAGCTGGCCTGGAAGAGGGGCAACCGGGACAGCATCCGGTGCCCTGACCAGGACTAGAACCCGGTGTGCCAGCGCCGCAAGGTGGAGGATTAGCCTAGTGAGCCGCGGCGCCAGCTCTTCTCAATTCTCATGTCCATCCATGCATCCAACCATCATTTTTGAGTTCTGTGAGAATATTTTAATCCACAGAGCAAATTAGCTGATTTGTTTCTTTGATTCATTATTCAGCGGAATTAAGTCAACCCGTTGTTACAGTTTGATAGATCCAGCTAAAATATTAACATATTGTCTTAATTTAAAAAAATTGAGCAGGCTCTGTATTTGTTTCCAGTTCCAATTTTAATAATGTGAGTCATTCTTAATATTTACTGTTATGATAAGGTACTTTTGATTTTGAAGGTGGAGCTTACATGTGTATTCAAAGCTCCAGTGGGTCCTTGATGGCTTCCCTATAATGCTATGTCCTGTTGGCACCCACCATTGATTCTTTTTCTCAATTCAGAAGGACATACGTTACTGTTGGTGTTGACTGGAACCATAAAATTGAACACGTGGGAAAAGCACATTGCAACGGTCACTGTCTTTGCTCTATTGGATATAGAATCCTCATTTCACAAGGCCTTCAAGCACTGTTTTTTTTTTTTTAAATTCTTTGTTTCATTTATGGATGGTGCCTCAGGCATCCACTATGCCATAGGTGCCCAATAAATTATAATAGCAGTTATTATCATGGAGCAGAAATCTGCTGATCCTCTCATATGAGTGGAACCTTGAGACCCCTTTCCTATTATGTAGGAGGGTGTATTTGTTTTAACACCACATTGCGGTCGCTTTTTATGTCAACGCATCAGCATTCCATTTATCCGCATGCTTCAGGATTTATTGTTATAGCCATGTCTGTGTTTCTGTCTCCTCCATATTCCTAAGCTTCAGATTGTTTTTTCTAAATTCCAAGAGTTCTGATAACCACACAAAATGCATTATAAATTTTTGCCTCAGTAACCAGTAGAGGAAGTAAATGAACCTCTGGCCATGATTAGACTAATTTTGTCTGTGTTTTTCTTGTTCTAAAAATGTTTGATTAGCTCATTCTTTAGCATTTTGGGAAAGCAAAGAAAATGTGATTAGGGGCCCATATATCTGGGCTGTGTTCCTGGAACTGTTTTTATTTAGTGTTGCTCTGCTTGGGTGTTGTGATGTTTATGTGATGGACTTTCCCAGTTACCCAATGTTCAATGAGAGTGTTGCATTTATTTATTTTTTTTATTTTTTTTATCTTTTATTTAGTGAATATAAATTTCCAAAGTACGACTCATGGGTTACAATGGCTTCCCCCCCCATACCGTCCCTCCCACCCACAACCCTCCCCTTTCCCACTCCCTCTCCCCTTCCATTCACATCAAGATTCATTTTCGATTATCTTAATATACAGAAGATCAGCTTAGTATACCTTAAGTAAGGATTTCAACAGTTTGCTCCCACACAGAAACATAAAGTGAAAAATAATAGATGATTTTTTTTAAATGATGATGAAATCAGATCAGACCTATTGTCATGTTTAATCCCAGTAAGAGTCAAGTTGGGAATTGATAATTTCTTTTTTTTTTTTTTTTACAGAAGATCAGTTTAGTGTACATTAAGTAAAGATTTCAATCGTTTGCACCCCCATAGAAACACAAAGTGAAATATACTGTTTGAGTACTCGTTATAGCATTAAGCCTCAGTGTACAGCATAGCACTCTGGCCTCAGAATCAGCCCTAAAGGCACTCGGATCTGGCTGAAAAGCCCATGAGAGTATTTCAGGCATGGAAAGCCAAGACACTCTGGCAAAAAGATCTCTGTGAGTGAGATCCCAGTGGAAAGAACAGGTCTTCAAAGAGGGAGGTGCCTTTCTCTGAAGGGAGGAGAAAACCTCCACTTTGACTATGACCGTGTCTAAACAAGATAAGAGTCGGAGAACTCAAGGGGCTTCCATAGCCTTGGAAACTCATGACTGGTGCATAGGGAGATTACTGATGCCATAAACAGGAGTGTCAATTGGTAAAGTCAACAACAGGAGTCACTGTGCACTTACTCCTCATGTAGGATCTCTGTCCTTAATGTGCTGTACACTGAGGCTTAATGCTACAACGAGAGTGTTGCATTTAAACCTTTTATACTGTCTACATGATTGGCCTAGGGGAGGTTTTTTTTTTTTTTTTTTAACTTGCTTTAAACCTTATACAAAGCATTTTGTTTGAAAAGATGCCAATAAAGATGTCCCATTTCCCGCCATTTCATAAAATGGATGTGATGTCACCATTCTCTCATGACTCAGTCAGCATGTGCTTAAGTTGTAGGGCACTGAGTTGTCCTCAGGAGCTACCAAGATGTTCTCATTCTTGCTGTTCCCACGCTGTTTACCTGGACGTCTGTCTCCTGCTGCGCCATCAGGCCGTTCATTCTCTCTCTCTCTGCTGCTGCTTCTGCCTCCAGTGTTCCCCTCCCTCCTATCCTAACAGTAAGATGGGTAGATCCACAACCAATCCTGTTGTTATGCCATGTTAAATAAGAGCCAGTAAGCTGGGAATAGACACAGTACCTACTGTGACTCCTGGGCATCGAAGTGTGATTTCTGAGAATGTTTCTGTAGAAAAAAACATTTTCATGGCAATCCAACTTTAAAAAAATTTATTTGAAAGACACACACACATACGCACACACACAGCTGCCATTCTCGGCTTCGCTCCCCAGATCTCCACAACAGCTGGGGCTGGGTCACATTGAAGCAGGGAGCCAGGAACTCAGTCCAGGTTTCCGACATACTTGGTAGGGAGGCATCTACTTGAGCCATCTCTTGGTGTCTTCCAGAGAGTGTGTTAGCAGGAAGCTGGAGTCAAGAGCTGGAGCTGTGTATTGACTCCAGTAATCCAGTGTGGGACACAGGTGTCCAAACAAACAGGCTAACAGCCAGTGCCCACCCTCAAGCAAATTTGAAAAAGAATAATTTGAGTAAACTTTTTCAGCAAAACCATTGCCAGGTAGGGGCTGGTTTATGCACAGTCTTTTGTCTCCTTGGGTCCATGGGCCTCCTGGGTTTCTCAGAACCATCTTGCATCCATTGAGCAGGACTCTGGAACTCTGTAGGGACAAAGCCACCAGCTACAGGGTCTGTGAGTAAAGACTCAATTTGGTAAAAAAGCAGACGAGACACGTATCACACTAATGATGCTAACTTGTGGTCGTGCAGCCCTTCCTCATTTGTACGCCCTGTTGTGAGCAACATCTCATGGAATCTTCACAAGTCTCTTGTGAGGGGCTTTTCCTACCCCTGTTTTACAAGACAGCAAACTGAGGTCACATCTCACGGAGGCTGGTCTCAGGACTCAAAGCCCTGTGCTCCCACTCTCCATTGTCTGCAGAGAACAAGGAAGTCCCTCTCCTTCCAGTTTGTTCAGACACGTGTCATTGAGGGGATCAGTTCAAGCCAAGCAGTTCTATTAAGGGTACCTTTAATAAAATCCAGTCTTTTGGTTTTGCCTGGGATTTTCTTGACCTTTCAGCAGAAATCTGTTACTAGGACAGTGCCTAAGGCATGTGTGCCTGATGGCCTGCTGTAATCAGGGAATGGTGGGTATACCATCCTGAAACCCTGCCATGCCAATCAGAATGTGTGTGTGTGTGTGTGTGTGTATACTGCCAAGTGTATACCGAGTGTATATATACACACTGCCGAGCTACAGCTAAGCTCACATCTGTCTATTGTGGTTAGGTATGTGGACTGGGAGTGCTTTTTCCTCTATGTTAGTCAATCATGTCTTTTCTAAATTGTTTCCCTATCCAGCCAGAATCTACTTAAAACAGAGCGAACGTGGGAATGTAAACTGGAAGATAGTTAAGGACCATGCAGTGAAGCTAGCGCATGCAGTGATCCCCTTCCTAGCTGTGTACCCAAGAGAAGTGACTGGCAGAAAGGAACAAGGATATTCACAGCTGCTTTCCTCATAAGCATCCCAAATTGGACACATCTCCAAGGTCCATCCTCAGGAGAATGGATGAATATAAAACCACATAGAAAAACAACAAGAGTTACTGATATGCACCAGAGCGTAGATGGATTAACTATGAGTAACAGAAGCAAGATCAGATAGAATCCTTGCATTCATGTGAAGTTTAAGAATTAAAAAACTGACATATGGTGATAGAAACTATGTCACCTTCCTCTGTGAGGATAGTTATGGGCCAGAGGGGGCACACAGCAGCCTGCTGGGGTACTACAAATAGTCTATCCTTGAACTTGGTCATGATTACATGGGTAGAGATGTGTTTTAGTGTGTATTGAGCTCATACAATGGGTGGGGAACCTTTTTCTCTGCCAAGGACCATTTGGATATTTATAACATAATTTGTGGGCCATACAAAATTATCAACTTAGAAATTACCCTGCCATGGATTTATGAAAGGGCCAGACTAAGTGGTTTTGCAGGTATCATTCAGCTCATGGACCAGACATCCCCCAGTCCTATAAGGTGCTGTTTATGCCACCTAGTCCACCCCTTCCAGGATGGCCACTCATGCCTGCAGCCCCTGGGAATGTTGGCGTCAGGTAGCTCTCTCAGCTGAGCCCATTGCTAGCACCTGCCTTTGGCCACCAAGAATATTCTTGCTATGGTTATGCCCCTCCCTCAGGGTAGCCAGCCTTCAGTTCAGGCAACTGCAGGGCCAGTCCCACTCTGGAGCTCTTGTAGGAGCAGCCAAACCTTTCTGCCGGCACCACAGCCCAGCTCCTCTCTCTGCCCCACGCTGTGTCCTTCATCATCCACAGGCAAAACTGGCTCCTCAATTTGTAGGACCCGGAGCAAAATGAAAATGCAAGGCCTCTATTCATAAATTATCTAGAAGTCCAGAATGATGACAACAGCGTTGGGCCAAGTGCAGGGTCCTTCTAGACTTGAGACCCTGTGCCACTGCCCTCAGCCATCTGCCCTGGGAGACTCCCTCCACATAAATGACCAGCAGCACATTTCTGTGTGAGGCTGACCCCCAAAGGGAAGCCTGACAGGTGACAGAACTGCACTGTAAGGATTTAAGTGCTTGACTGAAAGGCAGAGTTACAAACAGAGAGAGGGAGAGACAGAGAAATCTTCCGTCCTCTGGTTCACTCCCCAGATGGCCACAACGGCTGGAGCGTGGCCAATCTGAAGCCTGGAGCTAGGAGCCAGGAGCTTCTTCTGAGTCTCCCACATGGGTGCAGGGGCCCAGGTGCTTTCCATTGCTTTCTGAGGCCATAAGCAGAGAGCTGGATTGGAAGTGGAGCATCCAAGACACTAACCGGTACCCCTATGGGATGCAGGCTGCCTCTTGACATTGCAAAGTCCAGGAAATGGATCGTGCCCTAGAACTTCCAAAAGGAGTACGACCATGCTCACATGTTGGTCTTGGCCTTAAGATACCTTTGGATGTCTGGCTCCCAGAACCATGAGAGAATAAGTAAGTCCCAAGCCGGGGGACCCCATTAGAGCAGCTACAGGGATGGGATTCGAAGCTGTTGCTTCGTTACTGGGTGCTGTTCTCAGCCTCTGCCATGAGTGGTAGCTGTGGGAAGGGCTCTGGAGGGGACATGCTGGAACATTACCCCAGGCTTGTGGCCCTCAGAGGTCCTGGGGGGCCACCGGGGACAGGGTGTTGGGGTGCCTGAGACCTGGGTGCTGGGATGGGGCAGAGACCTGGGCTGGGGATGCTGGGAGCTTCTCTGTGGCTGACAGTGCGAGTTCAGGCTTCCCTCCCAGTGCTCAGCTCACCACTGTTGCTGTCTCCAGGACAAAGGCCTTCCTTGGGTTGGTTTTCTGAGGCTCGTGCCCTCTTTTTCCCCCTCTTGTTCTTCGGTCAAGGCCACCTCTGTCCCTCCTGCTGCTGCTGCAGGTGTGTGGGCGCTTTCTGGTCTCTGTGCCCTTGGGTGCCATGCACTGCTTGCATGTCCCAGGCAGGCTTTGCCGCCCCTGAGCCTGTGGCATGCCGTGCTGCAGCCTGGGTGCCAATCACAGCTCTCCATCCCAGGTAGGTCTACCATAGCCTGAGCGTCGGCATCACTCCGTGCTCCTGTTCTGCAGGGTGAGGAGGGAGGGGACACTTGAAGGGTAAGTCTCGTGACAAGAGAAGGCATTGAGCGGCCAGATTCCTCGGTTTCTCCGGGCAGATTTTCCTTCTGCTCTCCCCTCAGACATATTTTTATGCGACGAATGCTCCAGCGCCTGACTTTTCACAACCACGACGGGCGTTGGCCCGGCGGAAGTCCCAGTTATGACCCATAAGGAGCAGTACATGCATGATGGGGGGGGGGGTTGCATCTCAGTCTGCTGGAAATGCCACCTCCTTTTCCTCTCCCTGGTGGTGGTGTTTCGGATGAACTCCGTGTGCTCAGGGAGCTCTGTGCTGTTCATTCTGTTGGGGCGAGCGCGTCAAGCAGGGGGCTGCGTACATGGTGAGGAAGGGGTGACGCAAACACTCTCCAGGTGTTCCGCTCCCTCCCCTGTGTTGACTGGGGAGCTCATGGCAGCAGCCCTGCCAGGGCATCCCCCATCCCTTGGCACAGTGGCTGAGATGGACGTGCAAGGCCTGGAACCAGCCGATTACCCGTGCTGGTCTGGGAGAATTGCCCAGCGAATGCTGCATCAGGATCCAGTTCTCTACTAGGTTTAAAATGGTCAGAGTTCAAGTGCTGAGGCAAGCCTTAGTCTTGTTTGACTTCTTGTTTTTAAAGATGTATTTGTAGTCGGCGCTGCGGCTCACTAGGCTAATCCTCCGCCTTGTGGCGCCAGCACACCAGGTTCTAGTCCCGGTCAGGGCGCCGGATTCTGTCCCGGTTGCCCCTCTTCCAGGCCAGCTCTCTGCTGTGGCCAGGGAGGCAGTGGAGGATGGCCCAAGTGCTTGGGCCCTGCACCCCATGGGAGACCAGGATAAGTACCTGGCTCCTGCCATCGGATCAGCGCAGTGCGCTGGCTGCAGCGCGCCGGCCACGGCGGCCATTGGAGGGTGAACCAACGGCAAAGGAACACTTTTCTCTCTGTCTCTCTCTCTCTCACTGTCCACTCTGTCTGTCAAAAACAAAACAAAACAAAAAAAGATGTATTTGTTTATTTGAAAGGTGGAGTTAGAGAGAGAGAGAGAGAGAGAGAGAGAGAATGAATTTTGCATCTGCTGGTTAACTCCTCAAATGGCTACAACAGCCAAAGCTGGTCCAAATGGCCACAACCAGGAGCCAGGAGCTTCTTCTGGGTGTCCCAAATGCGTGCAGGGGCCCAAGCACTTGGGTCACCTTCCACTGCTTTCTCAGGTGCATTAGCAGGGAGCTGGATCAGAAGTGGAGTAGTAGAGACTTGAACTGGCGCCCATATGGGATCTGACACTGAGTGGGCCCCACTTGTTTGGTTTAGAGAACCTGAAGATAGGTATAGATGACAGGAATGAAAACTCAGCTTCATGTTACAGAAAAAGGTCACGCCTCTGAGCCAGACATACCCCGGTTTAATCTCAATTTTACCACTTTCTGAAAGGTGTGGTTTTGGACTGGATCCCAGTCACCTTGTCCATAAAGGGGACTATAATAACTATCTTTCAGGGTTGCTGACAGAGTACGTGAAATGACATAAATTGCCTTAGCTAGTACCTGGTGTGTGGCAACGTGCTCAGCACAGTGTTAACTGCTCACCTTGTGTTGTAGTTAATAATCATGCTAGACATCTAAAGATGCCAGCTGCAGGCACCACCCAGCCACATCACCGCTGTGTGTGGAAGAGCTCTTTCATTCTGTATTCTGCAATTCTGGGCTTCCCACCTTCTGAGAAGTGGATTCCAGGTGTTCAGAAGCTTCGTGGGAGTGGTACCTACAGGAATAAGGCATTGTTCAGCTTTGACTTTCAAGTTGGATTTTGGTTTGATGCTATGGGCTTTGTGGAGGGAAAAAGGATTTTCCTAGTGCTCCAGCGGAGCCAGAGTAAAGTTTAGAGGTCTCTGATCACGTAGTTCTTGTTTTACTTTGTTTTTAGTAAAAATTCTGCAGAGCAAGGGATAGAGAAGAGACAGGTCTTTAAGTGACCTTGGGGGTGGTGGTGTTTTAGAAACACCCACAAGGATGTGTGGGAGTGGGGTCTGATAAGAGACAGGGCTAGTGGGTTTCTGTCCCACCTCCTCCTCTGAGGACAGACTTGGGGCTGTGCCTTAACACAGCAGTGCCAGCAGGAAGGTGCTAGATGAGGGAGTGTGAATTTGGCTTGAACAAGGCGGAGTGCAAGGAAGCAAAGTTCCCTGTAAGCTAGTGGTGGGGTGTGCAGGTGAGACCAGGCCTTTGAGACTCAGTCGTGCGCCCTTTCCCTGGGTTCTCGAGAAGAGGTTCGTCGTGTTGAGGACAAACGTCCTGTCTTGGCACTTTGGTGACTGGCTGGCTACTACATGGTAGCAGAAACCAAGAAGGAGCCAAAGGAGAGTGCAGAGTCAAAGTCCATCTCTCCTCTCCCACCCCGTGCCCATGGAGACAATGGACTCCCCTCACCTCTGCAGGCACCACCTTAGCGAAGAAGATGAGCGTTTGCTTGGTGAGACATAGTCAACAAGAAAGACCGCCTACTTGAGAGCTGAACATTGCTTAGCTTGATCATCTAAACCAAGAAGATGTTACTCAAACCCAGAGATGGGATGGTTAATTGGCACAGGCAAATGTTCCCCCTGCCTGGGGAGAACACATGTTAAGCACATTTTCTCTGTACATCTGGGTGTGGTGTGAATCAGTGTGCAACCCCACTAGGCGTAAAGGTCAGTATGCAAAAATTACTTTGATTGGCCGGTGCCGCAGCTCAATAGGCTAATCCTCTGCCTTGTGGTGCCGGCACACCGGGTTCTAGTCCTGGTTGGGGCGCTGGACCTCTTCCAGTCCAGCTCTCTGCTGTGGCCCGGGAGTGCAGTAGAGGATGGCCCAAGTGCTTGGGCCCTGCACCCGCATGGGAAACCAGGAGAAGCACCTGGCTCCTGGCTTTGCATCAGCGTGGTGCACCGGCCGCAGCGGCCATTGGAGGGTGAACCAACGGTAAAGGAAGACCTTTCTCTCTGTCTCTCTCTCTCACTGTGCACTCTGCCTGTCAAAAAAAAAATTACTTTGATTAAGAGTTGTGTTATATTTAATTCACTTCCATGGAGTTGTGAGTTTCCCTTTGGTTCTCATGTCTTTGTTGTTATTTTAAAAAATATTTGTGTCCTGGGGCCAGCACTGTGGCACAATTCATTAATCCTCCTCCTGTGGTGCCAGCATCCCATATGGGCACCGGTTCTAGTTTGGCTGCTTCTCTTCCAATCCAGCTCTCTGCTATGGCCTGAGAAAGCATTAGAAAATGGCCCAAGTCCTTAGCCCCTGCACGCACATGGGAGACCCGGAAGAAGCTCCTGGCTTCGGATTGGTGCAGCTGCAGCTATTGTGGCCATTTGGGGAGTGAACCAGTGCAAAGAAGACCTTTCTCTCTGTCTCTTCCTCTCACTGTCTGTAACTCCACCACTCAAATAAATAAATAAAATATTTAAAAAAATATTTGTGTCTACATATCAGAGATTGATCATGAGTCTTTAAGGTTTTTCTCTTTGCAATTGTTTTTTTGCAACTTGGATATAATATACCAAAGTGTAGTTGTTTTGACATTTTTCCTGCTTGGTGTTCTCTGAGATTTCTGGGTGTATGGTTTGGTGTCTGTCATTAATTTTGGAAAGCTCTAAGCTATTATTACTTCAAATATTTTCTCCTGCAAGTTGTTTTCTGTTTATCATGTTCTAATTATACATATATTATACTTTGTGAAATTGTCCCATAGTTTAAAGTTTTATTTATTTTAATTTTATTTGAAAAGGAGAGGGAGAGAGAGAGTGATTTTCCATCTACTGGTTCACTTCTCAAATGCCCACAACAGCCAGGACTGGGCCAGGTCAAAATCAGAGCCTGAAACCTGCTGGTTCTCCTACATGGGTGGCAGGGACCCAAGTACTTGAGCCGTCACTTGCTGCCTTCCAGGGTGCAGTCAGACTCTAACCAGGCATTCTGATACGGGATGTGGGCATCCCAAGCAATGAGTTGGCCACCGTGTCAGATGCCCATCCTGTCCCATAGTTTTTTAATGTTCTTTATTCCCCCATTCCTTTTCCCCTTTTCATTTCAGTTTGGGAAATTTCTA
This sequence comes from Oryctolagus cuniculus, assembly GCF_051225735.1. Classification (NCBI taxonomy): domain Eukaryota; kingdom Metazoa; phylum Chordata; class Mammalia; order Lagomorpha; family Leporidae; genus Oryctolagus; species Oryctolagus cuniculus. Next base: position 8,273,536 of record NC_142878.1, on the reverse strand, counting down.
TGGACTTATCGTCAAGCTCACAGATTCTTCCCATGGCCCTGACAGCCACTGAGCTGCTCAAGAACTTTCTTCATTTCTGTTAAAGCATTTTTGATTTCTAGCATTGTCTTTCAATTTTGTCTTAGAGGTCACGTCTCTTTGCCTACATTTCCATCTGCATTTTTCTGTTGGCCACTTTTTCCATTGACATATGAATTGGTGCATTAATCATAGTTATTTTAAATCTCTTGTCTGCTAAGTTTATTAGCTCAACTATACCTGGGTCTGGTTCTGATGCTTGCTTTGTTTCTTCTCTATGTTTTTTCCTTGTCTTTTACCATGTCTAGTAATTTTTTTGTTGTTGAAAGCAAGACATATTGTATTGGATAAAAGGCTTTGGTGTAATATCTTACATTAATCTATCTGGAAGCTGGGTTGTATCCATGTTGCTTTGATTATCAGTGTCAGAGGCCTTGAGTTCCTCCAGTGTCCTTTTCTATGTGCTGCTGACTGACTTTGGGATTCCCTAAGTTCTGGTCTTCAGAGAGTCTACATCTTGCAACCCAGTTACACCCTACAGGTGTTACACTGGAGTCCAGTTGGTGGGATGCTGCCAGTCAGGGAAATCCCCAGAAGCCAGAGACCGGAAGTAATCACTGCCCCTACCAGGGCAAAGTGCCAGAGCTGGGGCATCACTGGCCGCAACAGTGAAGGAGCCAGCGTGCTGTTCTTCCTCCAGCCCTGTTATCTTCCTCTGTCGCCACTTATTTGTTGAGCTCAACAAGGGCAATTGGCAAAGGAGAACTGAGGTTTTCAGAATCCCAACCCAAGGGTGGGTTTGGAGCAATGGGTAGTTGCTTAATAAACAGAACAGGTTTTATTCAGAGCTATAAAAGTATTAACTCAACATACAGCAGATGAGACAGGAAGCCCACAGAGTCACCTTGAGGAATGTCTCCGGATATATTAAACTGGACTGGAGTTGATTTCAACATGTTTACTTATCTCAAGGGGGTCCAGTCAGTACTGAGGGCTCAGAGAAAGGAGCTGCTCACCAAAGAAAATGTTGGCTGGTCCCACTTGACCTCAGTGTAATTTCCTTCGGTTGCGAGGGATAGAAATTTACTGAAACCCTTTGGGATCTCCTGTTGCAACATAAGGTAGCTGAGGATGGTGTGTGCAGCAGGGAGGGAGCCTGGGAGGTGAGCTGTGGAAGAAGTGAGACTTCACAGGGAGGGAGCCTGGGAGGTGAGGCTGTGGGTGATGTTTGACTTCACAGGGAGGGAGCCTGGGAGGTGAGGCTGTGGGTGACCTGAGACTTCACAGGGAGGGAGCCTGGGAGGTGAGGCTGTGGGTGAGGTGAGACTTCACAGGGAGGGAGCCTGGGAGGGGAGGCTGTGGGTGACCTGAGACTTCACAGGGAGGGAGCCTGGGAGGTGAGCTGTGGGTGAGGTGAGACTTCACAGGGAGGGAGCCTGGGAGGGGAGCTGTGGGTGACCTGAGACTGCACAGGGAGGGGGCCTGGGAGGGGAGGCTGTGGGTGACCTGAGACTGCACAGGGAGGGAGCCTGGGAGGGGAGCTGTGGGTGATGGGAGACTGCACAGAGAGGGAGCCTGGGAGGGGAGGCTGTGGGTGAAGAAGTGAGACTTCACAGGGAGGGAGCCTGGGAGGTGAGGCTGTGGGTGAAGAATTGAGACTGCACAGGTTGGGAGCCTGGGAGGTGAGGCTGTGGGTGACGGGAGACTTCACAGTAATCCCCTCGTCACGGTGTTCTCGTGACAGGGAAGAGAACCTCCAGTACTCCGAGCTGTCCTCAATGATTTCACTTGCTTCAAGTCCCACTCTGAAGGTAAAGTGATTTTTCTATTCTCCATTCCCCTAAAGAGAGAAAATCTGCTAGTCATGGCCAAGAAGTAGTCTGTTTCTTTCAAGACCCTTAGTCCATTGGGTTTATACATTAGTCCCTATCCATTTGATTCTAGTGAGTTTTCTCTTGGGAGATAAAACACAGGGGTTGAGAAAGTCAGGGCTCTGCCTTTGAGGTTGACGGTGTTGACCCTGCTCAGTAGTGAGTGTCTTCATGGGATTTGCTTCTCATTCTTTCCTGCAGATATTCCAAACTCAGAACATATCTTTTCACTAATCAGCAGACTTTTGTAGACATAATCAGTTATTTAGGTCTAAATGCAGCAGGCATACTTTTTGATGTCTCGATCTAGGTTTTGGAGTTAGCCATGTGCTGCCTCACTTTGGGGAAGGGTGCGGCTTTCTCCTGGACAGTTTCCAATTCTGCACAGCCCCTACTGAATAAAATCACATCACACACTATGGGTGCATATCAGATGAGCAGGTAACTTACTCAAGTTCACCCGTGCGGCTCCCGATGAGGAAAACGCTGATTTCAGTACTATTATTTGGCAGACACTCATTACTGAAAGATACACAGCGTTATTCTCCATTCTCATTGTTCATCAGATCCTCAGTTTTTATACAATAACGTACTGGGCAGTGTGCTGCCTGGCCATATGTATTGAGAGATGGGAGAGGAAGAGAATCGAGCTAGGCTCTAAAGGCAGGCTTCCAGTGTTGAAACCCTGGCTCATGCAGGTGGCGGCTGCGTGACCTTGGATGAGTGTAACGTAATGGCGCTTGCCTCAGCTGCCCACATCTATAAAACGGAACTCACAGTCATTCCTACTTCTCAGGGACAGGAGAGTGCCGGCTCACTCACTGGATGCTCCCGCTAAGTGCTGCACCCTGTCACAGCTACTGCTGCTCCACTCAACGAGGAACTTCTGGGATTTTTCAAGGACAGCTTCAGCTCCACGTGCTTTTTCTTTCAATTGCTGACTTCATAAATGTAATGGGTTTACCCACATAAAGCGGGCCCTGTAGGACTCCTTCCTCAGGAACATTCCTGCAGTTAAGTCTTCTCAGGGGGCCCCAGAATTATGATCTTCCAGCGCAGTGGGCAGGAGGGCCACACCCCTGCCCAAGACTCCTGACCTCCTGTGGCTAAGCTTGTCTTGATGGAAGCTTCCAGCAAAGCATGTCTGCAGAGCAATCCATAAAGTGTGACCTAGAGCTATGTTAAGCCTACAAAGATCAACCCCCAACAGTGAGAAGCAGTGTTCTACAATTAAGTAGTGATTACATTTTCTAATGATTGCTCAAAGTGTGTTGTAGTCTGCAGGGAAGATACTTCATCGCTCCTGGGAGCCTCCCAGCTCCCCTAGTCATCTTTCTGAGCTTTAAGCAGAGCATGAAATGGAGGAGAGCGACCCTGGTGCCCACTGTCCTTTGGGGAGCTCACTACCTGCAGGCTGCGTGCGGTGAGCCTGAGTTTAGCCAGCCGGCTCCGGGTGCCAACGCTTGTCCTCAGACATAGGAGGGTGCCTTGCACCTCCCTCCCTCCCTCACTCCAAGCTTCTGTTTCTAAAATAAGACTGTATTTCATAGACTCCAGTGAAGCTCTAGCATTTTCCACTTTCATGCAAGAAGGTTTTTTTGTGCTAGCAAATTTAGAGCTGTCTGCAGTCTCCAAAGGAGTTTATGGTGATGTGCTGCGGACCCTGCCCTGGCAGGCTTCACGAAGGGGCCTCTTTTTCCTTGCTGAAGCATTGAACCGGGCGAGGGCCTCCAGGGCAAGCCATCCTGGCTTGGTGCTTGAATGTCAGCTACAAGATGGAGGTTTTTTAAAGAAAAAGCAGTGTCCCTTCTCTAACTTGCCATTGCTAATTGTGAAGAGGATGCTATGAGTCCAGATTCTAACACAGTGTGGAGAAGATGGGAGAACTCTAGCAAACAGGAAACCAGGGCTTCTTGGGCCTTTTTCGGGGCCTGGGTCATGATGGGCTGGAGAGTGGCTTTGTTTATTGATCTCAAGGTGGAGCTCACTGGCTGCTATTGAGGATGAGTCTGTAAAGGCAATTTTCTTGTTGCAAATAGGTGGTGGATCCAAAGATTACTCAACACGTAAGGCAGTATCAATGCCCCCACAAAGGACAGGGACTGTGAGGTTGAAAGGCACTTACATATAAAGGTATACACGGCACACATGTACATGCATGTATGTCTGCATGCATGCACACGCACACCTCTGTCTGCCGCACTGTCGAGCTCGGGGCTGCGTGTGTGTGTTTCATTAAAGGAGCACAGATTTGGAAGCCTGGCTATTATTTCCAGCGACTTGCCGCCTCGAGGGCAGCGTGAAATGGAAGGAGCAGGGCGGCCTGCTCTCCGGGTGATGTTCACAGCCTCTGAAAGGTCACGCCGTGTTTCCCGACAATTGACTCAATGGATTTGGATTCTGCAGCAGAAGGTCGGGCCGTTTCCACTCTGCCCGTGTTTCCTGGGGAACGTGCCTTCCAGTTGTTTTCACATTGACCTCATTACCCAGCCCTGCTGATGAGCCTGGTGTGGACAGGCTGGGCTGCTGCTGTCTCAGGGCTGCTCCGTGCCTGCAGGCCCTGCACCTGTGCCCAGGCCACTGTGGTTGCGGCTGGAGGCCTCTCCCTGGGCTCAGCAAGGCCCGAGATCTCTGCCTTCTCCAGCAGAGACTGGTTGCATATCACTGGACAAGGATTGCAGGAGTGAGGAGGACGTGCAGGAGAGGCTAGGGACTGTTTCTCTCACTCATGCAAGGGCAGTGATGAAGAGGGGATGAGAGACAAGAGATAGCCAGACCTGTCATCTGAAATCACTAGTGCATGAACCCAGGGACCCAGTCAATACAAAATGTCCAACATTTCTCAGCTCCCAGAATGGGTATTTTCTAATTAGCCCAGGAAGCACATTTTTGAGCTTAGAGAAAGTGATTTGTTTGAATCCAATGCCTCTGTATATTTCTTGCCCATAAAACTTTTTCCTTCCAAAGAAATTGCAGTACTTTTGAGAACAAGATTGTTCTAGCTCGGGAAAGTGCACTACATCAAAGCCAAACTCTCTGACCAGTTGAGGGACTTGAGTGTGAATCAGTGGCCCAATGCTTCTATCCGTGGGATCCTGGACAGCCAAGGGGAGCTGGGTGGGGTGGGCTTTGGGTCACCAGGAAGGAGCACCGCAAGGCTCCCACCCTTGTGTTGTGACCTGCATGGGTTATTTGGAATCTCAGAGCCCGAGGTTTCCCTATCCTCACTATGAGGATTGAAGGAGATGGCATCTATGGTGTACTTAACAAAGGCTAATTTCTGGATTTCACTGTGGGGCTACTTCATTCACAAAGGTCTGACCAAGTGTTTGCTGAAGCCAGAAGAGGGAAAAAAACACCAAGCAACCTGTAGTGTAACATGGAGGAAAAGAAACTTCTAGACTATGAAGGTCAAGCAGGTAGTAGAATCATTTTGCCAAGGAAGCCGTCAGGGCACCAGCACTGGAGACGTTTGAGGGGAAATTGGATGTAATACGTAGGGAAATGGGATTGGAAGTCTTTTCGCCCTTGTGTGTGAGTCTGAAGGATATGACCCAGCAGCCAGTCTATAAATAAAATGCTGTTTTGTTGTCTCAGACTTTGTGCACTTTGGGAATGGTGGGATGTGCTGGGCACATTGCAAAGTGACAGCACAGATGCCTTGCAGTAAAAAGAAAGTCTGATGTTGCTCTTCATGCCCAAAATGATGTTTGAAATGTGAGCCCCATGCTAAGAGGCCAGTCTGAGGATGTCACTTGCTTTCTGCTTCAGGGTGGATCACACTACTATGTATAAACTTTCCTAATACTTCAGCACCATAGAAGGTTGTTTCTTGGCTCCTCGGGGCCCAAGGCAGCTGGACCGGGGGGACGAGTAGCTTTCTTCCACACAGTGGCTCAGGAACCCACACTCTCATCCTGTGGCTGCAGTACCCCTGGAAGAGGAGGAGATGTGTAGGAGGGGCAGCCACCTGTGGGAAGTGTTGGTGAGAACAGGTGCCATCTTCCTTTTCATATCCCCTCGGCTAGCACTCGGTGGCATGGCCACATCAGTCAGCGAGGGAGGCTGGGGAATGGTGTGAGCTGGATGCCCAGGAAGAAAGGAGGCCATGCCTCCAGCTGGACAGCCCGCAGTGCTGCCACACTCCTGTTCTTAAAGTCCTCCAGCGGCTCCCCACTACGCTGAGACCAAAGCCTCTACTCCAGGCAGGGCCAAGTCACAGTCTGCTATCCCAGGAAAGATAAAAGCTGTGGAGTCTCTCCCCAGGCTTCTACCCATTGTCAATTTGCTTGCAGCTTCAGGCGTGGCTACCCGACTGCATCCACGGAATCCCTGGTGCAGAGGGCAGAAGACCTGCCCTCTGATAATGCTCCCGGCTATGAAGTAGGGTTTCCACCAAGCGCTGGTGCATCAGCAGAAAGCCTGCAGGGCACAGGGAGCCTTGTGAGGGGCTCGTTTTGATGCCAAAATCTCTAGGAGCCATTGCTTGGAGAAATAAACAGAGGAGGTAAGATGCTGGCCTCACCCCATGGTGAAGTGAGCTGTTTGCCCCAAAGACACTAACAGGTCAAGGCTGACTTATAGGCAAAAGGTGGCAGATCCCCAGGGCCCAACTACACAGGAACACATGTGTGTGTCATAATTAGCCATTTCCTGTCCAAACCCCACAAACAAGCTTGAGCCCTCTGGAATCTTTGACAGAATCACTTGCAGACCAAATAATACTCTTCTGTAACCTGTTTAATTACCTTAGCTGTATATTTAACTGCCCTACAATTGCTAGTACAAATTTTATAGAGAATCGGATGTGAGGGCAGTTCATTTCAGGAGGGGCTCGAGCCACCACGTGGCGCTTGACAAAGCTGAAACCGAGGCTTCTGTGTCCACACGCCCCTCGGATGGGCGCAAGGTCACAGCTTCCTGTTCTAGGTCTTGCCTGTCAAGACCAATAAACACGTCAGGAAGTGAGCAGAAACGTGTGAATTTGGGAAGGCAAACACTGGCATTCAGCGCACTGTATCCATGGACCCGACCGGCTTCTGTGCCCTGTGCAGGGAAGCAGAGGCACTAGATCATTTAAGGCAAAACCCCCTGCAAATCCCCAGTTTCCCCCCTCCTGGCTTTCTCTGCATGTCTTAGCAAATACACGAACAACACGACCATCTTCCCTTCTAGCAGAAAATGAAATTTCATGCTGAAGTCTAAATGGTGTTTGCTAACTCTCAAGGCTGCAGCTTGGGTGACGTCTGTGCGTGGCGTAGGTGTGGCCCATGGAAGGAGCTGCTGTGTGCTTTGCACCCCGGCAGCGGTGCCTGTGTGGGGTGCTGTTGCGGGGTCTGCCTCCAAAACGTCTAGAGGTCACAACGACACACCCTAGCAGCGGTGCCTGTGTGGGGTGCTGTTGTGGGGTCTGCCTCCAAAACGTCTACAGTTCACAACGACACACCCTAGCAGCGGTGCCTGTGTGGGGTGCTGTTGTGGGGTCTGCTTCCAAAACGTCTACAGGTCACAACGACACACCCTAGCAGCGGTGCCTGTGTGGGGTGCTGTTGTGGGGTCTGCTTCCAAAACATCTAGAGGTCACAACGACACTGGACAAGCATTTGCTCAGGCTGTCTGGAGATTCGCGTCAATGAATTTTCATCACACAATTGATTTTTCAGTGCATGGACCTAGTCAAAGCCTGTCCGTTTTGAGAAGCAGAATTCCCGCTTGGCTTCAGAAACGGAAAATCATGCTATGGCCCTGATTGACTTTTCCTCAAAGGCTGTCCATGGGCAAATGCAAACTGAACTATATGGCAGATGAGAAAATCCAGATGAGAAAGAATCGTTTGAAGGAAAACGTTGGGCATATTGCAAATGAACAACAGAAATGGAGAATTGTACTCTGATATTTGCAAAGTCTATTTGTGTGTGTGTGTGTGTGTGTGTGTGTGTATGTGTACGTGTATGAGACAAAGAGGGAGAGAGGAGAGATCGAGTGACATACTCATTTGAATAAAGCTTTATTTTATGTTTATTTGGAATAAGCCTGTTTCATTTTATTTTCTTATTATAAATAATGCTTCAATGAACATCTTTGTGTAAATTACTTCTTCTAAATTATTTCCTCAAGGATGAATTTTATGCATAGGCATATTTGGTCAGAGGATATAGAATTTCATTTTTCAAAAATATGTGTTGCGAACTTACTTTCCCAGAATAATTATGCTAATTTATAGTGTCATTAGCAAACAGCAAATATAACAGTTTCATAGCAGTTTTGTTACTATTGGATTCTTCCTTCTTTTGTTCCTTTAGTAGGTCTAAAATGATACTCATTCTTATTTCAATTTACTTTTATTTATCACAATGATATTTTGGGAAATATTCAAATATCTTTATTTTTGTTTGACATTATTATTTTTCTGTTTGAAAGAGTCCTTTATGGAGCATGTGCTTATTACCTTAAGCAAATTAAAATAATGATAATTATGTTCTTATCTACAAAATGTGCACACCAGTTCATCCCTTGAGCTATTGAACTGAGCTGTGATCATGCATTTGAAAGTGCTTTGGAAAAGCCCAAGGATTATACACATGGAAGTATGTGATGATCTCAGTGTAAAACTCACATTTAATTGTGAGTGTGAGGACTGAGAGTTTAGCTTAGTGGTTAGGACACCAGCTGGATGCCCACATCACCTATCAGAGTGCCTTGGTTCAATGAGCAGTTCCAACTCCTGACTCTAGCCTCCTGTTAATGCAGATGTTGGGAGGCGACTGTGGTGACTCAAATAACTGGGTTCTTGGCAGACACATGTGGGAGACCCGGATTGAGTGCTTGGCTCTTGGCTTTGGCCTGGCCCAGCCCTGGCTGTTGTAGGCATTTGAGGAGTGAACTGATGGGTGGGAGCTTTATCTCTGTATGTTTGTCCATCTGTCTCCATCTCTGTGTCTACGAGTATCTCTGCTTCTCAAATAAAAACACAATTAAGTGTATGAGAACAAACAAATATACCTTGGGGATAAACAATTTGATAGGAATTCATGTTCTGAGTGTTTTGGCTCATCATGAACTCAGTAAGCAACAACAACAAAACATGTGTGGAAAAGTGAGACACAATAGATGCCTGAATATATGGTGAGATTTTTTCTCCAAAAATCATCCATTAGGAAAAATAGTCACCTTATGTTGACATCTACGACATCCCTCATGTTACAGAATACAGTGATAAATTGCGGCAGGAAGACATTCTCATATGACATTAGTCGATGCTACTTTTGATGTTTGCAGAGGTTCCTAGATAGATCCATTAAAAAAAAAAGAAGGCACGAAATCTCCCATCAACTTAGTGATCATTCCTGGGTATGTGGCCTTATAGTTGTAAATTTCAAATATTGATTTAAACAAGTTTTTTTATTCATTTTAGAGATAATTTGACACAGACAACAAGGAAGGCATTATATTGTGGAAAATCACACTTACATAAACCTATGAGGTGAATTTAAGAAGTCCGAATGCCAAATGTTATATAAACATGTACTGGTGGCCTGAGAGAACCATTTGGAAACTGTCAACTCAGTTTTTAGCAATGCTGTATTCCTTGAACTTCAACTATAACATGAAGCACCATGGATGAATCTTGTGAACATAATATTTATTCAAAGGAGCAGGACACTGAAAGCACTTACATAAAATTCAAGAAGAGGCAGTTCTGGTCCACTGTGTTAGAAAACAGGAGTGTGGGTTACCTCTGGAAGAGGACAGAGGGACCCCTGGGGTGCTGCCTCATGATGGGTACAAAGGTCACTTTGGACAAAGCCGACAGGATGAACAAAAGTGGTCTGTGTTTTTTTTCTATATGCATGTTGTGCTTATGTGAAACGTTTGAAAGCATACTGCATTTTAAACAAGCTATAGCTAAGTGTGATATATTTCAGAAAATCATTTTATGTGATTACAAGATGGCTCTAGTGATGGCAAGATGATGTTAAAGATGCAAATAATTTTTCTGATGAAATTTATTAAGAAAGAAAAGCCATGTTCCTACATTAATCTATTATGCTAGAATGTGTGGTTCAGAATAAGTGTGTGATTTAATTTCTAAATACAAAGTTAAAATTTGAGTGTTGGATCCTAATCCTTCAATTACAAAGGCTCTCTGACATACAGTAGAGACATATCCTGGTAAACTCACTGTACATTGAAAACATCACAGGTTGAAAATTCATGGAATTCACCTAACCCACTACACATCATGCCTGACAACGGGCCCAGCAGAGAGCATCAGCTGTCACCTCGTGCCATGAATGTGAGAGGAGCTACTCACTGTGCTTCTCAGCACTGCCAGAGAGGAGCAGGCAGCATAGAAGATCCGAATTCAGAATTCCAAGAGCCAGGGCAGGCGTTTGGCCTTGTAGCTACAATGCTTGCCATTCCATATCCAAGTCACCAGATTCAATTGCCAGCTCCAGCTCCTGGATCCAGATCCCTGACAACGCAGGCCCTGGGAGGCCATGGTGATGTCTCAATTAGTTGTTTTCTGCTACCCACATGTGACGCCTGGCTTGAGTTCCTGACTCCCAACTTCTGTTTGGCCCATCCCTGGCCCTTGTGGGAATCTGGGGAGTGAACCAGTGGGTGGGAGCTCTCTCTCTCTCTATTTTTCTCTCTCTCACTCTGAGAAAACTTTACTGAATATGTATCATTTTGCACAATTGCAAAGTCAAAAAATCCTACGTCCAATCATCATAAGCCAGGCACTCTCTGATATGCTAAGATTTGTCATGGTGTTGTAGGGTCTTCTCCCTGGGAAGTTACAGTAGGGCTTTCCTTGTGTGGTCTTTTTAATGTTGAGAAACAGTGTACGGTCAGCTCCTGCATGTTTAGTTCTAGGTGCAGCGTCTTAAGAGGGAGACTTGGCCAGCCAGGCAGAGGCAGACCAGAGGACTAGGGGATTCTGAGAGCATTGCTGTGAGGATAGGCTGAGGATTGCAGAGCTGAGATCATGGAGAAAGTGGGGTGAAGGCTGTGTGTGCTTATGGGAAAGGCTGTCCCGTGGGGGGAGGGTGAGAGCTTCCCACTGGCTCCAGGGAGGAGAACCAGGATGAATGAGTGGAGGGCGTGGTTCCAGCCAGCATTCTGAAGAATTTCCCAACGACTAGGGCTCACGGGATACAAGATGGGCTGCCCTCAAGTGCTTCCACTAGATTCAAGAAGCGTCCCTTAGGTTAGTCACAAAATGCAGGAAGAAGTTGGGTAATTATTTACTAGAAACACGAGGGGACATTCTATCTTCAACAGATTGGCTCTCTCCCAGTCTCAAGAGCTCACGACTTCATGGTGCTTTTCTCAGCTGTCTCCACATCTACAGAGCTTGAGAGGTGGGAGTCGGTCTATGAGGTGATCCGTACCACTGGGTGGGCCAACGCAATCCAGTTTGATTCTTCACAGGGCTCAAACAAACAAAAATAACTGTTCTCTTTGTTAATTTTTCTAGGTCAAAGTTATGAACTATTGCTGTGTTTCATTGAGCTCATGGAATTTAAAAATATGGACATGTCATTTACATTTAAAAACACGAAGTTTTTAAAATAGAAAACTTTCCCATGCTGGACCCCATTCCCACAGACAGCAATAGGGGCCATGTGGCACTGCTGCCTGCAGGGGGCGCTGGCATTCCCACCCAGAGAAACAGTGATGTCATGTTTACTGCTTCAAGTCTAAGTTTTAGCATGTTTTTCCCAGAAACAGATAAAACTATACATTATCTTATCCTTTGTTCACTTTTTTCTTTTGGAAATTTGCTTGCCATACATTGCAATTTGGGCTGAAAGAGGATGCAGTATTTAAATTCAGGTATGTCCTTTATGGCAGTTCATAGGAGCTTTGGGGTATAACATAATGATGTTATTTTGTCTCCTTTTAAGATATTCTTTCTTACCTCTTACAATTTTAGTTGGAGCCAGTTAATAGAATATTAATATAATTTTCAGGTTTTTAACTCACTTGATTTTATTTTTTTTAAGTATGCAACATTAATCATTGCTATTTAAGACCAACAAGGAAAGGGTCATGGACACGCTGTTTAGGCTTCATTGTCTCCATTAAACATTAGGTCTTTTTCTTCCACCTTGAGAATTTGGGGAATTGAGCTGCTTTTGGAGAATCATTTTTTAACAAAATATATGAATATTTAACCATGAGGTTATTTTTTCTGTTGTCGAAGTTTTCTGTTTTGGAGTTTGAATTTTACTGGAGTCAAGCCCCTGGTAGTTGTAAAACCCACATCTGCAAATTTATTCCCTGGAAGAGGCTTTCATTTGGTGACCAATTGTTGCTCTGTGGATAAATTCAATTATAAATTACAATTGAATTGACTTTTTCATAGCATTCTTTGCTGAGTATCCTAAGTCCTTTGTGGATTATAAAGTAATGACAGCGCTCACAGGACAGCTTAATAATTGTGTGCACGAGCACAGACTTCCCTCTATATTCAAGAAGGGTTCATTCCCAGCCAGGAACATTAAGTTGGGTTTTATTGAGACTGGGGGCTGTTGGCCCAGGCAGCTGAGTGATCCCTTGAGCTATTTGAAAAGTGTCCTGGGAGCTTTAATTTCCACCTGGATGGTCAGGGAGGCGAGAGAATGACCTCACTGGGTGTGACCTTGTGTTCTGCTCAGGGTCTTGAACCAGGTAACCTCCCACCTCCGAGGTGAGATATTCAACATGGGCAGTTACACAGTCCCCTAATTACTGCTGAGTCCCAGCTGGGCTCTCACGCCAGGTTCTCTCCCAGGCCAGTTTGGATGGTGCTGAGAAGAGACGTTAGGAAGTTCTCTGAGAGCCATTTCAGGATGTTCTCATGGATCCACACCGGAGGTTTCGTGCCGTTGCTTTTTGATATGATTTTTTCTTCCTGTGGTGCCACACGTGTAATATGCATGTGACAAGCACTCAAGGCTAACTGCTTGCATGCAATCATTTTCCCTTGGTTCATCTGAAACAGAGATTTCTGTCTCTCCTTTGTCCCATTTCATCTCTGACCTTGGCACTGCTGACTAATCAGTGATCCCTGTGTCTTTTGTGCCCCTCTCCTGGGTCGGGTATTGGTATAAGGTGCTAATTACGCTGATGCTGTTGGCCCTGTTGTCTGTGCGGGTTCCAGGAAGACAAAGGCCTCTGTGAGGTTATTGTGTGTGAGTGTGTGTGTATGTGTGTGTGTGTGTACTGGGTGTCCAGTGTTCTGAGGAATTGTGGCCAGCTAGAATTGTTTTAGAGCTTACAAACGCAGCAACTTCTTGAAAATACCTGTTGTGTTGACTCAAAAGCCGCCCAAAGGTGGTTTGGCTGCTCAGCTCAATGCCGCTGTGTGACTGCCCAGTTTCCACATGCACCGTAGTGGAGCATTTTCTGCGTGTAGAGAGAAGTAAGTACATCCTAGGAAGAGTCAGTATCTCCCTCCGTCACCTCGCCCTGTGGATATTAGGAATGAGGATTAATAAATCGAAGAGTAGTAGAAAGCGCTGTTTCATCAGTGTCGAGATTGCACGGTAAGTTTGTTCACCTGCCTGGACTTGCTGCCTGCCCGCTGGGCTGCGAGCCCTGCTGTGTTCTCCTGGGGCCCAGATCCAAGGCACTGACTGCCTTTCGTCCACAGCTAACACACTTAGCTTTGCTTCCGTGCCTCTGAATATCATTTGTAGGCTTCAGCAGATTTCTAAAGTGAGCTGTTTGATACCTTTCACAGCTCAAGGTAAAATCTATGCCATGGATTTCTACATTCTTTTCCTCTTACCTGGGGGCGAGAATGAACCTTTTTCTAGTGCTATTTACGTTGGAGATAGCTTTCATCTGTTTACACAAATTCTATTTTTCTTGCTGTGATAAAAAAAAATCTCCCAGGCTGTCTACATAGGTGTGAAGCTCTTGGCTGTGATTTATTTGAAGTGAGTTGAAGCTGGGCTGCTGTCATTTCCGTAGCCTGAGTAGCACACTCCTTGCCTCCCACACGGTGGGCTGTCAGTGAGCAGTCGCTGGGTGAAGCAGTGCCTCAATTCTGGCAAACAGTGATTCAATTACGTTTGCCTGAATTAACAGACCCACCGGCTGTTTGGAATATCCCTGTATTTCTGGAGAATGTGGAAACACCCTGAGGAGCAGGAGGCTGCAGGCCTTGGTGGCAAGGGGCCCAGAGACCCATGGTTGAATTCTGTGGGGGCTGTTTTCCAACAGGAAACTGCTAAGGACCTTTTTTTTTGTAGCTGATGTGAACATCTCGGCTCTGAATAACATGCAGGCCCCTTGTCCTGCAGTGAGCAGAGGGGAGAGTTGGTTTTTTGTCTGTCAGGCCTCCTTTGGAGGGAAAATGGTCTCTGCGGAAAGCAGTAGAGGAGCAAAGCACCAAGCAGCCTGTGCTCACGCTCCAAGACGGGAGCCCCGGGTGTCTGGAAGGGCTGAGGTCCCTGCTGAACGGCAGCGGATGCGATAAAGACGTCGCCCTCGCCGCACTGTGCGGAAACCAGAGGCACCTTGCAGCAGCTAATGGGAAGAGGAAAATGTGTCCTTGGAGGAGGGGCCGTGGTGCAGAGGAGGTGGAGACACTGAAGCGGGTACAGCTTCCTGCGGGCCCTTTCAATGCAGCCCCTGAGGCTTTGACCTACACCCGTCACGGTCCCAACACCTTCTCCCCAGCTGACAGCCCTGGTAATTGATGGATGGGTGGGGGCTTTCTTCTGCTAACACATTAAAGCAGGAGGCAATGTTGCAGCCCCCGCCTGCCCACGGCCTGGCACGGGGGACCCGGAGGAGAGCAGACACAGGGCCTGGTGACGGCAGGGAGGAGAAGGGATCGATTGCGTCAATCAGGCTACCCAGCTACTGTCACGCTCCGGGACCTTTCACCTGCTCCTTGGAGTCATTAGAACTCCCAAATCTCTTCGCAGGCCTTTTCTATTAGACACACACTCCCATGTTTTGATTTTTCTGCTCCCAAAGTCATTTTTTTATAATTACCTGCATTGAACCACACTCACCGGCTTGGGCTGAGGCTGGGCAAATGATTTATTGGTCTTGGTTTCTGAGCGTGCTGAGTGGCGTGGCATTGATTTGGTGGGTGACACACACAGTGGACGCGCTGATGGGTGGGAGGTCAGTGTCAGGATGAAGCCTCACATGTGGGGACCTGGGGTCTGGTGTTCAGTCGGCCGACAGTGACACTGCACAAGTGGAGTCTCGAAACAAGGTGGCTCACGATGCTTCTCTTTAAGTAGAAAGTGTGAGTGTGTGTCCACAGGAGAGGCGGTGTGCACAACTCAGACCATCCGTGATAAGGCTCCAGATCTCCTTTGTCCACTGCCTGCCTTGGGTGCAAGGGTTTGGCTGTGTAGCGGGCAGTTGTGTTGGGGAGGTTGCCCTGATCACTTGGCGTGGCCTTCCTGTGTGCCGTGATTTACATTCAAATCAAGCTATCCATCAGTATGACCATTCTTGCTGGTTGACGTGATGTTTTAGGGCTGATTTTTTTTTTATTATCAGATTGTGGCTTGGTCCGTGGGATGCCGCTTGG
The DNA here is from genome assembly GCF_051225735.1 of Oryctolagus cuniculus. NCBI lineage: Eukaryota > Metazoa > Chordata > Mammalia > Lagomorpha > Leporidae > Oryctolagus > Oryctolagus cuniculus. Next base: position 8,258,095 of record NC_142878.1, on the reverse strand, counting down.
ACAATCACTTATCCTCCCCCATAAGATGCTGGGAGCATCAGCCCCAGAGCAGGTGCAGGGCAGTGCTGAGTGGTTGTGACAGCTTGCCTTGGTCTCTTCTTTTCTCCTGCCCAGAGTGGCAAGACCACTGATCCAGGATGCTTGGGGCACGGAGAAAATAGTGAGGGAAAAGGGCCAGGATGTGTTATTCTTGTGGGTCAGGCAGCCTCTGGCTGAGCTTATTCCAAGTTCTTGGTGCCACGTGAGAAAAAGAATTCAAGGAGGAGGTACATGCGAGGGGAGCAGGGAGCAAGGTTGACTGAAGGCAACAGGACACAGATGTGAGCGTGGGCAGCAGTCTTTAAGAGAAAGGAAGGGTGGCTGTGCTCACCAGAGTTGGGTTTGGGGGTGGAGTCTGGGGCGGGGCCTCACGGAATATTCAAAAGAGGCCAACTCTGGGCAGGCATTGAGTACCACTTAGTTCCGTGTCCGTTTTTTGGTGGATCGTGGAAGTGCCATGGCACTGGGCACACGTGGGGCTGGAGAATACTCGTCTTCTCCAGGAAGGTGTTATCCTGTCTCGTTCGCAATGGGACTGAGGCTCAGGTGCATGACCGGGAATGGGTGTGCAGAGCCTGTGGCCATGCTGGATGTGTCCAGCTGGTGGGGGGATGTGGGTGGGGCTTGGTGTGTGCGGGTGCTCCAGCTCTCCTCATTCACTGGCTACCTACCCATCACATGAGTGTGACTGTGATGGGCTGAGTGACTTTTGCCTTCATAAACTGTCTTGTCCATATAAATATGAAAGTTGAGAAGTCGTATGTTACTATGTATTGGGGTCAAGTGACATTATTAGTATCACATATTAAGCCTTCTTCTATGTAACATTTTCTTCTTCTGGTTTTAAACATATTAAAACATTTTCACGGGTGTCACAAAGTACCATGGCCTTGGGCACAGTACCTGCTGGGCCTGATGGATACCTGGATTGGGGGAAGAGGGGCAGGTGCTATTTCATGTCAAGTAGAAAATGTAAAAATCAGGATCTCTGTCCAGTGTAAAGGCACATAAAACGTGTTGGTTTTCTGTGAGCAACTTTCTGACCTCTTAGTTATGAAAGCTGAGCACTGACAGAAGATAAACAGAGGCACCATAAAAATTCAGAGTTCGTTCAAGCAAAAAATAAAAAAAATCATGACCAGACAGCTGCAAACAGGAAGCAGTTCTGAGCCTCTGTTAGGATGGGGAAAGGGACAGGCTTTCACAGAATGAAGGGGGGGGGGGCGTAAGGAAAACACCTGATGGGTGCTGTGAGTTGGCTGCAGCTCCAGTGTCTCCCAAGACTTCCTATGCTGAGATTTAAGCCCCAAATGGGAGTCAGTAAGAGGGTGGAAGCTAAAACTGACTGTGGTGTTTAGACACAGCCCCTTTGCAGGGAATTTGGATTAGATTAGGTTGTTAGGATGGAGACCCCATGAGTGAATTCTGGACTTTGTAGGAGAGACCACACACACACACACACACACGCACACACACCTCTTGCCATGTGATGTCCCATGATGCCTCTAACCTCTGCCAGCAAGAATTTAACGAACATCATTGCTACAAGCAGCAGCCCCTTGACCTTGCAACTCTAGAACCATAAGCCAAAATAAACCTCTTTTCTTTAAAAATAGGCAGCCACGCGTGTTTCATTATAGGAATGAGAAATGGATGAATCCCACGGATTGCGCTTATGAAGTTGTCTGACTTGGTCTGTCCCACCAGAAGGTCCCCAGTTATGCAGTTAAAAGCCACTATGGAAGTCAGTCTGGAGATTCCTCAGAAACCTGAATATAACCCTACAATTCAACCCAGCCATCACACTCCTTGGAATTTACCCAAAGGAAATGAAATTGGCAAACAAAAAAGCTGTCTGCATATTAATGTTTATTGCAGCTCAATTCACAATAGGTAAGACCTGGAACCAACCCAAATGCCCATCAACAATAGACTAGATAAAGAAATTATGGGACATGTACTCTATAGAATACTATACAGCAGTCAAAAACAATGAAATCCAGTCATTTGCAACAAGATGGAGGAATCTGGAAAACATTATGCTGAGTGAATTAAGCCAGTCCCAAAGGGACAAATATCATATGTTCTCCCTTAATGGCAACAACTAATTGAGCACCAAAGGGGAAACCTGTTGAAGTGAAATGGACACTATGAGAAACAGTGACTTGATCAGCTCTTGTCCTGACTGTTGATGTACAATGTAATACTTTATCCATTTTAGTATTTTCTCTTTGTTTTGTTCTAGTACTATTGGTTGAACTCTGTGATTAACACACAATTACTCTTAGGTGTTTAAATTTTAACTGAAAAGTGATCCCTGTTAAATATAAGAGTGGGAATAAGTGAGGGAGGAGATGTACAATAAGGGACATGCTCAATTGGACTTGCCCCAAAAGGTGGAGTTAGAATCATGCCAGGGGATCCCAATACAATCCCATCAAGGTGGCATGTACCAATGTCATCTCACTAGTCCAAGTGATCAATTTCAGTTCACAATTGATCACACTGATAGGTCTAAGAGTCAAAGGGATCACACAAACAAGACTAGTGTCTGCTAATACTAGCCGATAGAATCAAAAAGGGAGAGAACGATCCATCATGGGAAGCGGGATACACAGCAGACTCATAGAATGGCAGATGTCCTAAATAGCACTCTGGCCTCAGAATCAGCCCTTAAGGCATTCGGATCTGGCTGAAGAGCCCATGATACTATTTCAGGCATGGAAAGCCAAGACACCCTGGGGAAAAAAAAAAAAAAAGAAGACCTAAATGGAAGATCTCTGCGAGTGATATCCCAGTGGAAAGAATGGGGCCATCAAAGAAGGAGGTACCTTTCTCTGAAGGGAGGAGAGAACTTCCACTTTGACTATGACCCTGTCAGAATAAGATCGAAGTCGGCAAACTCAAAAGGCTTCCATAGCCTTGGCAACTCATGACTAGAGCCTAGGGAGATTACTGACGCCATAAACAGGAGTGTCAATTTGTTAAGTCAACAACAGGAGTCATTGTGTACTTACTTCTCATGTGGTATCTGTCCTTAGTGTGTTGTCCAATGTGAAGTAATGCTATAACTAGTACTGAAACAGTATTTTACACTTTGTGTTTCTGTGTGGGTGCAAACTGATGAAATCTTTTCTTAATATATACTAAATCGATCTTCTGTATATAAAGATAATTGAAAATGAATCTTGAATGGAATGGGAGAGGGAGCGGGAGATGGGAGGGGTGTGAGTGGGAGGGAAATTATGGGGGAGGAAGCCATTGTAATCCATTAAGTGTACTTTGGAAATTTATATTTACTAAATAAAAAAAAAGTCAAAAAAAAAAAGTGGGCTGGATGCCCTAGGTATCACTGTCACCCAGTTTCCAAGTTCTGTGTAGACTGTGGCAAATTATAGTACTGGTTAACAATCAATATGCTGCCTCAATAAACCAGGAAAATCTGGAAGGCAAGGAACCTTATATGACATCGAAAATCTCTTCAGGCCATGCAAAGACCTGTTACAAAGCAATAATGCCTTCCAATGCACTTGCTTCTCATTTGTGCTTGTCGACCAGTGAGAAATTCTGAACTGACCGCACCCTTACTATTTCTAGCCTGGCGAGTCCAGAGGGGTTGGGCCTTCGTGGTGATTTGATTTCCCTACCCTGCCTGGTGTTTCCAGAGAGCAAGGTGGTAAAATGGTGAACAGGCCAGGCCAAAGGTGTGGCTGAGCCAGGTTCAAGTCCTGGTGCCGCTACTTGCTCTGGGTGACTTGGACAAGTCTGAATTGCTCTGTGTGTGTCAGTACCTTCAATATTTAAAACAATGTGTTCCCCAAACCATGTAGGCAGTAAGCATTCACAGAGCTGGAGCATATATCTCCTGATCTCACTGGTTCATTTTTCTATTATTTGTATTTTTAAAATGATCATAAAATAGTATATATTTATTTTGTACAACCTGATGTTTTGAGATTTCTATATATTATGGGATGACTAAATCAAGCTAATTAACATGTTGTTGGTTTACATATTTATTTGGGATGAAAACATTTAACACCTACGCTAGTTGTAATTTTCAAGTCTATGTTGAATTGTCATTAACTGTAGTCACCACGTTGTTCAATAGATCTCTTGAACTTATTCCATCTAAGTGACATTTTGTGTCCTCTAACCACCGTCACCCAATCCCCCTCCCCAGCTACCTCTGGTAACCACCATTATGTTCTGGGTCTCCACTTCTTAGATTTTTAGGTTTCACATGTAAGTGAAATTGTGCATTGCCCCTGGTTTATTTTACTAGTGAGAAAAATAATGAATACATTTCCAACCTACTTCCTTCAAATTCCTAAGACTCAAACTCATGGTGATCAACTAAAGATTTATGGATAATGCGAGGTGTCTGAAATATCTGTTTCTCTCAGCTTTGAAAAAATTCACTCATTGGTGGGGAGGCTTGTGTGTACTGGAGCTGTAGGAGCTATTTCCTTACATTTCATTAAACACCATGAAGTAATATTTAAAAATGCATGCGAATGCAAAAGGCTAATCGTAAAATAATATAAGCAAGGAAAACAAATTGCAAAGTGATTCTTTGCAGATTTGAAAGTGAGAGAAAGTGGGCGGGGTGGAGCTGGGATCCCCTTCCCTGCATGGGATGTGAGGATGTCATGGTCCACAGTCAGTGAAAGTGACTGGAACCTTAGCCACCATAAACAGGAAGGGAATCTCCTGTCGATGAAAGAGTGCTGATTGTGACATTTTAATCTGCATCCAATCTTTAGCCGGTGGGGACAGAAGGCTCCCAGCATCGTCATTGGTACAGACCGCGTGATGCAAACGTCACATGGCGTTCATTGCCTTCTCATCAGGGAGAGTTTTAGCCCAACACCTTCTTTATCATTTCCTCCTAAAATAGCTTTGCCTCTCTTTAGAGTTCTGTCCAGACACATTCCCTTGTCTTCTGAAATGTACACATAAATTCATATAAAATGCCCTCTTTATTTTTTTTTAATCTCCCGGTTTCATCAACATAAAAAATTTTATCTGTGGTTGGCAGCTGTACCCACCAGAGGCAGCAGCTGCTGCTCCCATCATTTTGGAATTACCATTCTGTCAGGTTTTATTCCTACCTACCTTTCTCAAAACCCAAGGTCTCCTTCAGAAGCTTGAAGATGACTAGCAACCTCTACTGCATGGACAGGATGTCCTGTGGCAGCCTGTGGGGGCCATCAAGCCCTTCCTGAGGGGCTTCTTGAGTTTTTTTTTTTTTAAGATACTGGGATTTCCTGAGCAGCACAGAAGTTTCAACATCAATCACATCTGCCTAGTTTTACTTCTCCATATAGAAAAACAAGCAAGCCATTTGTATACCATATGGACAATGCAGATGTATTTGTGACCACAGGTCTGTCTTTGTGTATTTGTCCCTCTCACTGCCTTTCTTTGGATGTTTGAGCTTTTCCAAGCTTCTCTGTCTCATGGGACTGTCCACTTTTGTAGAAAGCATTTTCACTCAGCAATGCAAGGAAGATGACTGCACAAGACACACCCTAGTGTTTTAAATGAAAGCAGCAAGTGGCACGGCTCCAGCCTGCGACAGCAGAGGGCTTTGTGCATCCTCTCATGAGATGCAGGAGAATCAATGAATGTTGGGTAGAGCCTTGTAACAAGTATTCTGCTAGTGAGATTAGTTGAAGGAAATCGTAGGGCCCACTTCACAGGGCAGTTATGGGGATGCATGTAGACTCCCAAGGGCTGTGCCTGTGGTATGAACTGACACACAGCATCTTGCCTCTGAGACAAGGAGTCCATGTACTCAGTCACAGGGGTCTTCAGCTCCTACAACCCACTTTCCCTATATGTGTCCATGCTCAAAGCTGCTGGAAGAGTTTCAGCTCTTCCAAGTTGAACAACTCTTTTTCAAGGTGAACAAGCTTCAACGTTTTCCTCCTTCCATGGCTGGGCACTGACCCTAGGGAGAAGCCCGCGGAGGGTTGTTAGAAGGAGAGCATCTTGGAAAGAGAGAGCAGAGAAAGCATGATGAAAATGAAGCCAAGGTTCCTTCTGTTGAGGGTGCCAGGTGGGTTCTGCTTTGGATCTCTTGGTTCTTTAGTTTTCCAAGACGCAGAAATGTAGCCCCAAATTCTCTGTGTGGTTACTGAGAAGAGTCCTGGGAAAGAGGAAATGGAAGAGGTGCACGGGTGGATGCTAGAAGGTTGGACAGAGAGCCTCCTGGGCAGCAATAGCTCACACTCACTTTTTTCCCATCAAACATTATGAGATTTATTAATGATAATAGATGTAGATCTAGACTACTTGTGTACAGCTGAATTTGAAAATCCAGTCTAGAAGTAGTGATCTTTAACTGGCTAATTTAATCCATTTACATTTATTGTGAATATATTTAGATATATTTCTGTCATATTATTTTTAATATTTATTGTGATTTGTTTTAAACATCTGTTTGCCTTCTTTTTATTTATTTATTTATTTATTTTTTACAGGCAAAGTGGACAGTGAGAGAGAGAGAGATAGGGAGAAAGGTCTTCCTTTACTGTTGGTTCACCCCACAATGGCTGCTGTGGCCGGTGCATTGTGGCTGGTGCACCGCGCTGATCCGAAGCCAGGAGCCAGGTGCTTCTTGTGGTCTCCCATGTGGGTGCAGGGCCCAAGGACTTGGGCCATCCTCCACTGCACTCCCGGACCACAGCAGAGAGCTGGACTGGAAGAGGGCAACCGGGACAGAATCCGGTACCCCGACTGGGACTAGAACCTGGTGTGCTGGTGCTGCAGGTGGAGGATTAGCCTATTGAGCCATGGCGCCGGCTAAAACATCTATTTGTTTTCTATTAGAGGCTGAGTATTTTTTTTTTAAATATTTATTTATTTATTTGAAAGTCAGAGTTACACAGAGAGAGTGGGAGAGGTCTTCCATCCACTAGTTCACTCCCCACATGGCTGCAAAAGCTGGAGCTATGCCGATCTGAAGCCAGGAGCCAGGAGCTTCTTCTGGGTCTCCCATGTGGGTGTAGGGGCCCAAGGACTTGGGCCATGTTCTACTGCTTTCCAAGGCCATAGTAGAGAGCTGGATTGTAAGTGGAGCAGCCAGTACTAGAACTGGCGCCCATATGGGATGCTGGCACTGGAGACAGCAACTTTACCCACTATGCCACAGTACTGGCTCCATGGCTGAGTATTTTTTAAAACTTCTTTTCCTCATCTATGTGTTTTGATATTACATATCTATTTCTTCTCTATTCTTAAATTTGTACTGTGCCTATCTGATGTAATAAATAAAAAGTAATTTATTGTTTCCTTTTACTGAAGAGTCCAAAGACCTTATAATGTTTTCAATTCCTTTCAAATTACACTTTCTAGGATTTTAATTCCTTACTGTTTTAGGTCCGCCGTATTGGCTGCCACATCATCGCCAATCGGCACATACTTGCATTTATATACACAGCCATTTGTCAAATCTCTACTTATCATTGTTTCTGCAGGTCTCTGTTTCCTGATGAATGAAATCTTTTTTTAAGTGAAGAATAATTTTTGTATTTTCTTTCAGATAATTAAATAGAGACAAATCTTTCCTTTCAGACATCTTATTTCATCTTACTCTTAGATGAGCGTTTAGTTGGGTAGAGAATTCTAACTGTTAGACTTATTTTTTATTATCACATTGGAAATAAAAACCTATCGTCTTTTGCTCTCTGATGTTTCTTCCTTTCATAACTCTTCATTTCTATATTTCTTTAAACTACATTATGGATAAATTATTTCCATCTCATTTGCAACCCACTATTTTTCCTTGGATATGGATAATCTGTTTATCCATTACTGAGTATTATTTTTAAGATTTATCTTTATTTATTTGAAAGACAGCTACAAGAAAGGTGGAGAGAGAGAGGGGGAGGGAGGGAGAGATCTTGCATCTGCTGGTTAACTCCTCAAATGGCCACAACAGCCAAAGCTGGTCCAATCCAAAGCCAGGAGCTAGGAGCTTCTTCTGGGTCTCCCACATGGGTGCAGGGGCCAAAGGACTTGGGCCATTCTTGCTGCTTTCTCAGGCACATTAGCCAGGAGCTGGACTGGAAGTGGAGCATGTGGGATGCTGGCACTGCAGGTTGGGGATTTAACCTGCTGTGACATGGCGGCAGCACCTACTGAAGTTTTCGTTATTTCAATGGAAAGAGTTGCAAATTTTTCAAATTTTTCCAATAATTTTTCTGACCCCTCCCACCTACTACTGATCCTATTACCAACCTATGATATAAAGTCTTTCTTTTATCTGTAAATATTTATTTGAGAGAAAAGAGTTACGATTTCCAATGATGTCTGTGAATTATTTTTATCTTTCTCTTTGGTTCTGTTAGTTATTGGTTCATATATTTAAGAACACACATAGGACTGCTGGACTTTCGTATTGAATTTGCCCCCTTTTATCATTATTAAGTATTGTCTTGAGCTCTCATAATTTTCCTTGTGTTAAAGTCTGCTTTATCTGATATCGACAAAGAAATGCTAACTTTAAAACTGGTGAATATTATAGTATCCTTTTATTCAAATTTATAATTTTATCCTATTTGTGTTATACTTAAAGTGAGTCTCTTATGTATGTCATCTATAAGTAGCTGAGTCTTGTTTTTTTTTTAAATCAACCTGACAACATATGTCTTTTTGTTTGAAGGTTTGGTTATTAACACTTAATGCAATTATCGGTATGGCTGAATTTATGTCTATGTTTCTATGAATCTTGCTTGTTCTTCAATTCTTTGTTCTTGCTTCCCATCCTTCTTTTTTTTTTTTTTTTTGACAGACAGAGTGGACAGTGAGAGAGAGAGACAGAGAGAAAGGTCTTCCTTTGCCGTTGGTTCACCCTCCAATGGCCACTGCGGCCGGCGCGCTGCAGCCGGCGCACCGCGCTGATCCGATGGCAGGAGCCAGGTACTTCTTCTGGTCTCCCATGGGATGCAGGGCCCAAGCACTTGGGCCATCCTCCACTGCACTCCCTGGCCACAGCAGAGAGCTGGCCTGGAAGAGGAGCAACTGGGACAGAATCCGGCGCCCCTACCGGGACTAGAACCGGGTGTGCTGGCGCCGCAAGGCAGAGGATTAGCCTAGTGAGCCGCTGCGCCGGCCTCCCATCCTTCTTGTGAATAGACCATTTGTTTAAGTAATCATCTATTTAACTCTTCTATTGTCTTCTTATATCTCTTGTTTCACATGTTTAATGATTGCTTATGGATCACAATATCCATCCTTAACTTTTGGCAACCTGCCTTGAATTAATGATACTCATGTCTAATATAATTACCTTCAGTAATCCCTACTTTGTGCTATCATAAATTTTAATGCTACATGTGCTATACATCTTTATGTGTGTAATATATGTATGGTTATAACATTCATATGTATGTAACGCACATACATATGTTATACATTGCTGTGATTTTTACTTTAACCACAACATTGCCTTTTAAGGAGAGTCAGAATTAACTACATATGAGTCTTTTATTTCTCCATGTATTTATTAATTCCTGTGTTCTTCATTTCTTTCTGTAGAGCCATGATTCCATCTGGTATTATTTTTCCTTTAACTGGAAAACCTGAAGAAGTTAAGTGTGTACAATAGTCATTCTTGCAGGGATAAGAGAGGGTATCGCTACCTCTGGTGATTATGTCATTGCAGGTTTCTATCAGGGTTGAACACAGTGAGTGTCTGTTAGAAAAACCCACTTTCCCAGAATTGGAAAGCAGAATTGGAGTAAAAAAAAAAAAGACCACGGATATTCCCCTAAACTTGAGCTGTGCATGTGCCCTTTTCCTTGACTATCTGAACGGATGGGACAGGATGCTGCGTCCAGTTTACTCATTTTGAGAAATAAATGGAGCAAGAGGAGGAAGAGAGGGAGTCAAAGTTTTATGTAATGTAAGGGTCTTCAAAAAGTTCCAATTCTAACAAAATATGCAATAAGTTGTTGTAAACCATAAGAAAGAGTTCACAGAAAACACAGGAAAAAACTCTGGATGGACTAAAAATGAACAATGTTTTAGTTCCATTTTCCCACAAGCTTTTTGAAGTCACTCAGTATTTCAAGGTGTGCTGTACTTATTTATTTCCCTGTTTTCCTCTTGCATTCTCTGCCCCGTGCTGGGGAGGGTGCTGACTCTGTGGCTGCTGCACACCCAGGAGAAGCAGCCTCTCCTGTTCTCAGCCACCAGCTCTGTGTTTATGTCCACACAGCAGCCACGCCAGGGCTGAGACTAGACTGCAGGGACTCCGGTCGGAGAGGGCCCAGGATGGAGGGCAGAAGCCAGAGGCCCCTGGGAGTGCAGAGGACGCTCCCTCCCTGCCCCCAGAACCCACTCACCCCCAACCTTCAGATCATGCTGTGTGCCACTCCCCTGTGGCTCGACCCAAGGTTACTGATAATAGGAGAAAAGAGAGAGCTTTCATGAAATATGAAATCCATGTACCTGCAGCCTGGGTCTCACTGCTGGCGGTGACTTGGATGACTGTTTAGAGTCAGTTTTGTCACCTGTAGGCTGGAAAATGACATTTTTGGTAAAAGAATTAGATTTGGGTAAACATGTCCTTGGAGAGTAATTAGAGATGAACCTACTCTGATTTCCTCAGATCTGGGTGATCTTTCTTCAGCTTCTCCAGGGACAGAGAATTCAGGATTGTAGAGCAGGGGAAGGTTCTGTATATGAAGAACTCTCCTCTGTATGGCACTCATTGACTCCTACTGTTTGCCAGGCTCAAGGTCATTGTCACCTTGGGTTTACCTCATTTCTACAGAAGTAGGAGTTTGTGCAGATCCTATTGGTTTCCTGTTAGCACTTGCTGTTTGCACTGTGTTTTGTTCACTTTGCAAATTCGCTAGTGTACAGGATGTCAGATGAGCAAAGGCCACGGACAAGGGTGGATTTTGATTTGTTTTGATCTGAGTTCTCTGGTCACCTGCACTCCCCTTTTAAGGGATGCTGATTCTGAAAGTGCAGATCTCCTGGTCTCGTCCAGACTCATGGAGCCGGAAATTCCGGGCGTTGGCACTGCGTTTCTTTGCAGGCTTCTCAGATGACCTGTGAGCCCCCGTGTCTGAGAGCATCTGTGGCTTTGCCACGCGGCTTCCCTGTTACTGGGTGGAGAGGGGCTTTATTACATATGAGGAAACTCAAGAAGGGAGGTTGAGTGGCCTTTTGTGGGTACAGTCAGTTAAGGTGGTTGTAACATACAAACCCAAAGAGTGGAATGACAAAGCGATGTGTTTCTCTGATTTGCAAATCATAAAAAAGAAATCACTTAATGAACACAATGTTCTCAGTCGGAATCCATGGAATAGGGTGGAAAACCTGGCAATGCTTCTGGAAGGTTCCTTCCTCCTTGGGTGGCTCCTGGGCAATGCTGGGCACTGGGTCTTAGAGACCTGGGCCTTAACTGAGTCAGGGTGCAGGCACTGCAGTCACCTTGTGGGTAACTCGGAGGCAGTGAGAGTGGCCCTCACCTCCTCACAGCAAGTGCAGGCAGAGGATCCACTGCCCTGTGTTTCCCCTGTGGTCCGGAGGATTCTGTGGGGGATTAGAGTCATAACCAGGAAACTCTTTCTATGCATTTCAAGATAACTTCATCAGGAAGACAGTTTCCACCTGAATGAAGCTCCTCATCCTTACCCCACTCCTTCCTTTTTTATGTTTATGTTATTGCAGTCACTCTGCAGAGTGGAGGAGAGGGAGCTGGAAGGAGGTCCCGGGTTGAGGATTTGCAGTCTCAGGCTTGATCCATCCCTGGGGATCCCTCTCGCCTCACACCGCTATGGAGACAGACACAGAATCAATGGCCAAATCCAAGCTTTTCCAGAAATAGAAAATGAAGGTAAGATGAACACTGCGTGGGTGTAAAACCGGCACCTGCTTGAGCAAACATGGTTTGTGAAGTGCAGCAAAGTCCTGCGTCGCTTACATTCTGAGAAGTGTGTGATTAGGTTAACTCGTCATTGTAGGAACGTGGTAGAGTGTGCTTATACAAACTAACACACCCTCGATGGCGCCAGGCCATGCAACCTCATGGCACTGCCGTGGCAAGTGAGGTGCGCATTGATTGGATGTATCATTGGGAGGTGCGGGACTGTGTACCAGGAGAGGATTTTTGCTGGAGCAGCACACTGTGAGGGGCCCTTCTTGCCTGCTGCACTGACTCATGGTGCCAAAGCCCCCTGTGTCTCAATGAGGCAGGTCTGTCTGTGGGCTCAGAGGCTGCCCGCGCTGCAGGAAGCATCGGCTTCGTCCTCTGCAAGGAACCTCTCAGGGGAACAGGGCTTATGCTTGGCTGGTCTCCCAGGCTGGGCGCTGGGGATTTTTTTTTCTACCAGACAGGATTGAAACAGCTCTCATGGGCTGCCTTCTGTCTTGGGTAAGCCTGTTTTTCAACTGGTTCAAAGTTTCCTGTCGGAAATCTTTCTCATGGGGCTTACCAGGAGGCCTCTCTTCCTTCAGAAGTGGTCTGGGACGTGCTGGTCGCTAACTACTTGCTAAGAACCTGCCTGCACTGCGGCTCCGAGCTCTGACCTGTGCCATCTGCCAGGTCAGCATTTCGTCCCTGGACCTCCCCGGCTGCCCTGCAGAGAAGGGAGGAGGAGCAGAAAGCAAACAACCATTCACGCCTTACTCGTCGTGCAAGCAGAGTGGAAAGTATAGGAAAGGTGTATGAGCTAAGAGGGAGGGAGACCACTTTGTGTTCCACCCCAGAGACTGAAACATGACTGTTGTGCTTGGTCTACATGCTCCTGTCTCTGCTCTTCTCACGTGACACAGTGTCTTGAGCATATTTTGGGGTCACCTGCTCTTTTTTGTAAGTGACAAGTTAGTGCATCATTTGGGGGGGGGGCTCTGTATGTGCCTGACTGCTGTACAGCCTCACGCGTGGCTCCTGAAATGTTGGCCTCCTATACAACATGAGAATGGACAGCCCAGGCTGGCTGCTTGCAGCACCCCTGATCACGGGACGGCTCTGTTCAATGTCTGTTTGGCAGAATTAGGTCTGAGCTGAACGTAGCTTTTCCCAGGAGGCAGAGTGACAGTGCTAAGATGTTCCCTGGAACCAGGAAGCACCTCCCTCACTCCCCAGCCTGAAAGAGCCCTGCCCAACCCTTCCCAGCTCACCTTCAAGGGCTGCACTTTCTCATTCTCAGGGAGCCCTTGCCACACATGCATAGGGAGGGAAGATGGCCTTTGGGGTTGTCCTGTAGGGGATGGAGCAGACCCACTCTAAGCCAGGCACCCTGGACGGGTGATACCTGGCTGGGGACATGTCTGTCACTTGTCCTGGTCCCCTTTCTAGTCTCTGAACCAAGCTCAAGGCTGTTGCTGCTCTGTTCCCGCCGCCATCCCTCCTGGCAGAGTGAAGGGAACGGGTCATCCACTTTGTTGTGTTTCTGAGGGGTTTCAAAAACTGTGTGGAGCAGGCTGGCGCCGCGGCTCACTAGACTAATCCTCTGCCTTGCGGCGCTGGCACACTGGGTTCTAGTCCCGGTCAGGGTGCCGGATTCTGTCCCAGTTGCCCCTCTTCCAGGCCAGCTCTCTGCTGTGGCCCGGGAGTGCAGTGGAGGATGGCCCAAGTGCTTGGGCCCTGCACCCCATGGGAGACCAGGATAAGTACCTGGCTCCTGCCATCGGATCAGCGCGGTGCACTGGCTGCAGTGCGCCGGCCGCGGCGGCCTTTGGAGGGTGAACCAACGGCAAAGGAAGACCTTTCTCTCTGTCTCTCTCTCTCACTGTCCACTCTGCCTGTCAAAAATAAAAAAAAAAAATAGAAAAAAAAAACTGTGTGGAGCAATGGCATTGAAAGATAGGATCCTTTTGATGTGAAAAGAATTCTGAAATCTGTAAATGAAAGGGCCTTCATAAAGTTTCATGGAAGGTGTGTATTATGGAAAGTTATGCGTGGGTTTCAGAGTTTATTTTTACACCAAAGTAAACTTACCTTTCAATTCCATCTTTGCACAAACACTTTGAAATACCCTCTTACTGTTTTTTAAAAATATTTATTTGAAAGTCAGAGTTACACACACAGAGAGAAGGAGAGGCAGAGGCAGAGGCAGAGGCAGAGAGAGAGAGAGAGAGGTCTTCTATATGCTAGTTCACTCCCCAATTGGCTGCAACAGCCAGAGCTGCACTGATCTGAATCCAGGAGCCCGGAGCTTCTTCCGGCTCTCCCATGAGGGTACAGGGGCCCAAGCACTTGGGCCATCTTCCACTGCTTTCCCAGGCCATAAACAGAGAGCTGGATCAGAAGAGGAGCAGCCGGGACATGAACAGGTGCCCATATGTGATGCCGGCACTGTAGGCAACAGCTTTACCCGCTAGGCCACAGTGCTGGCCCCTCATACTGTTGGTTTTTAATTGCTGTGAGAGCCCCTTGACCTGTCCATGCCATTGGTATCGATGACTCAAGTAGAAGTCACATTACTGCCCATCATCTAATGGATATTGAGGTTAAATGGTTTCTGGGGCCCGATTGGGGCACAGGGAGTAAAGCCGCTGCCTGCAGTGCCAGCATCCCATATAGGTACCGTTTCGTCTCCTGGCTGCTCCACTTCCAATCCAGCTCCCTGATAATGGCGTGGGAAAAGCAGCAGCAAATGGCCCAGATTTTTGGGCCCCTGCAACCCATGTGGGAGACCTAGATGAAGCTCCTGGCTCTTGGTTTTGGCCTGGCCCATTGCTGGCCATTGTGGTCATCTGGAAAGTGAACCAGTGGATGGAAGATCTCTCTCACTGTCTCTTCCTCTCTCCAATTCCTTCAAATGGTGTCTTGGGCCATGGGTCTGCTCGTGCCTCCCTTGGGCTTCCTAAGTGGATTTATCCCCACGGGAAACAGTCTCAGTGATGGTTTGGCCCCATGTTCCCAAATGACTGGAGGACCAGGCCGGTTAGTTATTGGCCGTTAGGAGGGAGGAGCCTACAGCTGTCCAGGTTGCTTTGCCCAAGGCCACGTGTGCTCTGCATTTGTCACCTTTGTTTTAAGCATGGATGTTACCAAGACAACCTCTTTAACAACAACAGAAAAGACATTTCAAAAAATTTTAATTCCTTTTGATCCAGAAATCCAATTTCTAAGAACCTATTGCTAAGGAATTAATGAGAGATTACAAAGTAAGTGTTTCTCAAGGATGTGCATTGTGGTGCTGCAGTATTGTTACAGAGAGGGAGAACAAGTGAAAGGAAGAACTGGGAGGTACTGTGAAAGGAGGCTCATTAAGAAATCACAGTGAACCCAAGAAACACTAACAATGGAGGGAGGGCTATCTATGTGTTTGGGGAAATGTTTAGAATCTAACTCTGAGGAGAAAAAGCCAGAGACAAAACACAGTGGGGACTCTTCAAGGAGACCTCAGAAATTTGTGAAAATGGAATTGAGTAAGTTTATGTTGGAGCAAAATAGTTTTGATATCCATGCCTAGCAGAGCCTTCCAGAAGTTCATGGAAAATGGATATTATGAAAAATCATGGATTTTGAAATTGTTTTGTACCAAAGCAAGCTCATTGTTTGATTCCGTTTTCCATGAGTGTTGTGAAGTACTTTCACGTGCACAGACAGGGCAAACAGCACTGATATGCTGGCCTTAGTTGGAGAAGGCTGGAGGCATTGTTTTTTCTCTTTTTGTGCCTTTCTGTTCTTTTTTGTTTGTTGTTTTGTTGGCAGGTGTTTGGCTGTTATGATTGGCAAGACCTAACAAATAAAGCTTATTACAATATACTCTTACAATATACTTAGAAAGAAAAATGGTGGTGCCTTGGCCAGTGATTTCCTTAGAGGAGAGAGATGCGCTACTTCCCATTTGCCCTAACACAAAGCAGAAACCTGGCCGACACGTCATACATTTGCAGCATTTTTAACTTTTCCACAGTGCACACGTTTGTCATTGTAGCCATTGCTGGACATCTGGTCTTGGGGCTTGGAGTCCCTGGGTGAATTATTGGTTAGAATATATGGCATCAGGACTTACCTGGGCAAAACTGTGTGCAGTGGGCCTCTGCTTCCCTCCAGCCATTCAGGAAATAGGGTGCCGGAAGCCTGCCCCTGCCACACTTGCCACCTCCTGTGGGAGGCGTGGCTGAGAAGCCCCATTCCCCATAATGGGAACGTTTTTAAGAAACACAAGGTGCCAACAGCAGGGGCAGCTGGAGGAAACTGGTTTCGAGCAGTTTCCACTCGCAGTGGGGTCTGGATAAGATGTGATGGGATTGGGGCAGCTCAGGTGGAAGAGAGAAGCATCCCGGGGCTTCCCTCCCAGGGTGGGTGGGCGGTGGAGGCAGAAAGCTGACAGGAGGTTATGAAAGAGAAACCGGGATCCTGGGGAGTAGGAGGAGAGCGCCCCAAAAGACGTCTGGAGAAGACTGCGCCTGCCTCATGCGTATCGGAGGATCGGGGCTGCTTAGCTGCGAGTGGGGGAAAGGTCCTTCCAGAGACATTTTTTTTTGACAGAGTGGACAGTGAGAGAGAGAGACAGCGAGAAAGGTCTTCCTTTGCCGTTGGTTCACCCTCCAATGGCCGCTGCGGCCGGCGCGCTGAGGCCGGCGCACTGCGTTGATCCGATGGCAGGAGCCAGGTACTTATCCTGGTCTCCCATGGGGTGCAGGGCCCAAGCACCTTGGGCCATCCTTCACTGCACTCCCTGGCCACAGCAGAGAGCTGGCCTGGAAGAGGGGCAACCGGGACAGAATCCGGCGCCCCGACCGGGACTAGAACCCGGTGTGCCGGCGCCGCAAGACGGAGGATTAGCCTAGTGAGCTGTGGCGCTGGCCCCCAGAGACATTTTTAAAAGGACCTTCTTCTAGTCAGGCTGCTCTGGCAAAATGCCATAGGCCGAGTGGCTTAGAGGCAGTGGACGCTGGTTCCTAGCAGCCCTGGAGGCCAGGAAGGCCAAGGCCAAGGTCAAGGTGGAGTGTGTGTGGCCACAGGTGGACCCTCTTCCTCCTGTGTCTCCACCCTCCTCACCTCACCACCTCCCAGCTCCATCCATGTTGGGGTTAGGATTTCAGTGCATGCATTTTAGGGAAACACAAAACATGTTAATCTCACTGCAGGTTTCCTGGGTGTGAACTTGACTGAACAGAGCGGTATCAGACTGTCCCGCAAGGGGGTCAAGTGCTCCTGGGGAGGGTCAGCAGGCTGTGAGGTTGGCCTGACCTACAGCCACAGGAAACTCAGCTTTCCCTAGAGTGACCAGGGACAGTGTGGACGTGGGGATCCAGCAGGGAGGGTGAAAGTGTGCAGAACTGGGGCCGGTGCTGTGGCATAGTAGGCTGAGCCTCTGCTGCAGTGCTGGCATCCCATATGGGCACCTGTTCAAGTCCTGGCTGCTCCTCTTCTGACCCAGCTCTCTGCTGTGGCCTGGGAAAGCAGTGGAAGATGGCCCAAGTGCTTGGGCCCCTGCACCCTCATGGGGGACCCGGAAGAAGCTCCTGGCTCCTGGCTTTGGATCTGCCCTGCTCCTGCCATTTCTGAGTGAACCAGTGTATGAAAGATCTTTCTCTGTCTCTCCCTCTCTGTCTATAACTCTGCTTATCAAAGAAATAAATAAAAAATCTTAAAGAAATTTCACTTCCACTGGAATTCACTTCAATGTCCTTTGGCCCACAGGGTGACTCTAAATCAGCCTTCTCTCTCCGATTTAGTAACAGAGGCGTAATGGGCTGGAGCTGGGGTGCAGGGGTTGGGGGCCACTGATGATCGGCCAGCACACAGGGTCACCCAAGGAGGAGTGGGCTCCCCTGCAGGGGTACAGGCTTGGGGACAGGGAGAATTCAAGCTGGCCTGGACAGGTACACAGAGGGGTGGCCCTCGTGACCGTGCACAGAGTGGCCAGGAAAGTGGGACAAGGAGCAGGAGGGAACTGAGCACCTGTCTAAGGGAGCAGCTTCCATGTAGCTCCCACTGCTGTCCAGTGGACAGGAACATGGGCTCTGATTTTCCTAAAGTCTAGAGAATTGTGTTTTTGAGGATCACCTTTCATTTTTACAAACATGACTCATTCCAAACTCAACAACACTGCGTCAGCCCAACGGCACACCTTCTGGGTCATGAGTGATCACTCCTACTGGATCAGAGAATCTGACAGCTCAGGTTCAGGCTGGCCTGGGGGTGGGGTGGGTGTCCCCTGTAATCACCACTGAGAGCTTCAGTAGCTAGGGGTGCACCTGCATGCCACATGCCGGGATCTCCACTCCCACTTGGGGCAGCGCACTCCCATTTTGGGGCTGAGAAAAAGGGCTGAGTAGTTGGCAGGAAGTAGCGGGCTGCGCCTCAGGTCTTTTTCATGCCCAAGGCTTCCTTCCCGTTATCTAGGGCTTTTGTATAGCAGAGAATGGCTTGGATAGCTTGACTGTTACTATCAGGGTTATCCAGAAAAACAGAACAGGATATATATGTGGCATTTCCAGAAACTTCATGGAAAATACATATTATGAAAAAACTATGCATTTCAGGATTCTTTTTGCAACAAAATAAACCCACACTAGCCTGTTATAACATGCCTGGACAGTCTAGTTTGAGCCACTGAGAAGGATGGAGAGATCAAGAACCCCTATGAGAGCAACGTGAATTCTGCCAAGACTGAAGCCAATGTCAAGTTCATGGTGAAGCTTGAGTGGAAGAATGGTGACATCACTTCTGCTCTAGAAAACAATGTATGGGACGATGCTCCAAAGCCATCAGCAGTTCACAAACGGATCCCTCGTTTTAAGAAGGGAAAGATGATTTTGAAAACTAGCAGAATTTCTGTATCAAATTAGGAGGAAAAAAATAAACTGTTTGTGCCCTAATGGAAGAGGATTAACGATAAACAACAGAAAAAAATACTAGCCAACGCCATCTCGACTGGCTCGGCTCCCACAGTCATAACTGAGCAAATTACAGTGGAAAACTTTCCAATCCATGGACGCCAAGACTCTGGTGGCCAGAGCAGCTGTAGACCAAAGGGAGCTCTCAGTGGAAACTTTCAACAAACGGAATCAAGGCCCTGAAGCATTTCTCCCAAGAGTTGTAACAGGAGATGAAACATGGCTGTACCAGTGAGATCTTTTTTTTTTTTTTTGACAGGCAGAGTGGACAGTGAGAGAGAGAAAGGTCTTCCTTTTGCCATTGGTTCACCCTCCAATGGCCGCCATGGCCAGCGCGCTGAGGCTGGTGCACCACGCTGATCCGAAGGCAGGAGCCAGGTGCTTCTCCTGGTCTCCCATGGGGTGCAGGGCCCAAGCACTTGGGCCATCCTCCACTGCCGCGGAGCCGCGGCGCCGGCCACTAGTGAGATCTTGAAGACAAAGCACAGTCAAAGCAGTGGCTATGGCTACCAAGGGGTGGAAGTGGTCCAGTCAAAGCAAAAACAGAGCAGTCGAGAGCAGAGGTCGCAGCAGCTGTTTTCTTGGGATGCTCAAGGTATTTTGCTTGTTGACTTATTGGAGGGCCAAAGACTAATAACATCTGCTTGTTAGGAGAGTGTTTTGAGGTGAGCCAAATCCGTAGCAGAAAACAGCCCGGGGAAGCTGCGCCAGAGAGCCCTTCTCTTCCAGAGCAGTGTTCCCGATCGTTGCTCATCATTCCTCTCCTGGAGCAGCGTGACCTTGCAGGTTTCCTGAAGGCTGAGGAAAACCAGTGGGGTAGTCCAGTCCAAACCTCAGGCCCGAGAACCCGGGGCTGGTGGGAGAGGTCCCTGTGCAGGCCTGAGAACCCGGGGCTGGTGGGAGAAGTCCCTGTGCAGGCCTGAGAACCTGGGGCTGGTGGGAGAGGTCCCTGTGCAGGCCTGAGAACCCGGGGCTGGTGGGACAGGTCCCTGTCCAGGTCTGAGAACCCGGGGCTGGTGGGAGAGGTCCCTGTCCAGGCCTGAGAACCCAGGGTGGTAGGACAGGTGCCTGTCCAGGCCTGAGAACCCAGGGTGGTAGGACAGGTGCCTGTCCAGGCCTGAGAACCTGGGGCTGGTGGGAGAGGTCCCTGTCCAGACCTGAGAACCCAGGGTGGTAGGACAGGTGCCTGTCCAGGCCAGAGAACCCAGGGTGGTAGGACAGGTCCCTGTCCAGGCCTGAGAACCCAGGGTTGGTGGGAGAGGTCCCTGTCCAGGTCTGAGAACCTGGAGCTGATGGGACAGGTGCCTGTCCAGGCCTGAGAACCCAGGGTGGTAGGACAGGTGCCTGTCCAGGCCTGATGAACCCAGGGTGGTAGGACAGGTGCCTGTCCAGGTCTGAGAACCCAGGGCCGGTGGGAGAGGTCCCTGTGCAGGCCTGAGAACCCGGGGCTGGTGGGACAGGTGCCTGTCCAGGTCTGAGAACCCAGGGTGGTAGGACAGGTGCCTGTCCAGGCCTGAGAACCCAGGGTGGTAGGACAGGTCCCTGTCCAGACCTGAGAACCTGGGGCTCTTGGGAGAGGTCCCTGTGCAGGCCTGAGAACCTGGGGCTGGTGGGAGAGGTCCCTGTCCAGGCCTGAGAACCCTGGGCTGGTGGGAGAAGTTCCTGTCCAGGTCTAAAAACACAAGAACCAGGAAGACAGATGTCCAAGGGCAGGAGAGATCCAGATCCAATAGAGAGTAAATCCCGCTTGCCCTACCTCTTTGTCACACTCTGGCCCTCAGCGGGTTGGATGAGGCCCACCTTCCCTGGGGAGGGCGCTGATTTAAATGCTAATCTTCAGAAATGCCCTCAAAATACACACAGATGCAGTGTGTTATCAGCGGCCTGGGCATGCCGTAGGACGGTCAGTTGACAAAAATGTGAAATTAACCATCACTGTTACCACAGCCAGTGATGATAAGAATCCCAGGAAGCAAACAGCCTCTGGAAGTTGTGACTGTCATCCCAGCCTCTGCAGTCTGACGCGCCCAGAGCATTATCCAGGCTCAGGATGGAGAGTCGGGAAGCGCGGTTGCTCTTTCTGGCGTGTGTGCTGCACACTTCAGCAGGTCACCCATTCACTCAGCACATGCCTGCTGAGTTCCTACCACGTGCCAGACCCTGATCTTGGCACCCGGGACACAGCAGCAAACTTCGACACATGGCCTGCCATTGTGGTGCCTGCATTCTGGGGTGGGCATACAAGCGACAAATGATACGCTTTATGCCAGGTTAGGATGTGACAAGTGCTATTCTAAGAAATGCAAAAGAGGAATGGGGAGAGAATGTGTAGGGGTGGTGAGGGCTTCGAGTTTGAAAAAATATTCTTTAAAATGTATTTATTGGGCCGGTGCCGTGGCTCAATAGGCTAACCCTCCGCCTAGCGGCGCCAGCACACTGGGTTCTAGTCCCGGTCGGGGCGCCGGATTCTGTCCCGGTTGCTCCTCTTCCAGGCCAGCTCTCTGCTGTGGCTCGGGAGTACAGTGGAGGATGACCCAAGCCCTTGGGCCCTGCACCCCATGGGAGACCAGGAGAAGCACCTGGCTCCTGCCTTCGGATCAGCGCGGTGTGCCAGCCGTGGCGGCCATTGGAGGGTGAACCAACGGCAAAGGAAGACCTTTCTCTCTGTCTCTCTCTCTCACTGTCCACTCTGCCTGTCAAAAAAAATGCATTTATTTATTTGAAAGGCAGAGTTACATAGAGAGAGGAGGGAGACACACCCACACACACACACAGGTCTTCCACCCACTGTTTCACTCCCCAAATGGCCACAATGGCTGAAGCTGGGCCAGTCCAAAGCCAGGAGCAAGGAGCTTACTCCAGTCTCCCATGTGGGTGCGGGGACCCAAGCACTTGGGCCATCTTCTGTCTTCCCAGGCCATAGCAAGGAGCTGGATTGGAAGTGGAGAAGCTGGGACTTAAACCTGAGCCTGTATGAGATGCTGGCACTGCAGGCAGCGGCTTTACTGGCTGTGTCACAGCCCTGCCCACTAAGGGCTTCAATCATCAATCACTTGATGAGGGCGTGTCTCGCTAACAGGGTGGCATGGGAAGACAGTGTAACGGAGAGAGAAGGGTGGAGGGAGCCAGCTGAGTACCAGAGGCAAGACTTCTGGGGGGGGGGTTGGGGGGGGCAGCGCACAGCTGTGAGGAACAGCAAGGGGCAGAGCAGCAACTGGGGAGGAGGAGGGGGGATGCCGAGGTCAGAGGTCAGGGAGCCCTGCCCACCCAGTCCTGGGGGCCCCCATTTCCTGCTCTGAGTTCAGCTCCTCCTGTGCCCATGCAGCTGATCGCCTCTCTGGTGCCATGCCGGTCTCCCGGTGCTGGAGGGTCCACTCAGTGTTTGCTGACACTTTGTAGGGGGAGAGCACATGTCAGTCACGCTTTCATTCCTGCCAGGCAAGACAGCTGCCACGAAGCCTCCTCAAGCGGCTCTGTTTATAGGGCGGGAGTCGCTCCCCCATGCCTACGGGCACTGTTTCCCGGCGGGATGGCTTCCCCCATCCCTGGGACATGGCTGGCGCTGGGGCACGCAGCTGTGTGATCCCACGGGGCCCGTGCTCTGAAAGGCCCTGCGCTTGGTCGCACGCTCTTCCGTGGCCACCCGAACGCATTCCCTAATTTTGTCTTTGCGCTTGTGTTTTCCTCGGGATGCCTGGCAAGGCCGTGGGGCGCGCTCACCAGCAGAGATGTAGGACACGTGGTCCGCACACCTGCTGCCGCTGCTGGCCCCAGGAGCACGGCGTTCCGGGGCGCCCCCTGGTGGTGGCAGTCCAGCCAGACTCAGGCTGAGGCCGAGTCCTACGCTGGCCTCTTGAGTCTGGGGCCTCTCTAGCCAGAGCTTGATTAAAACCCAGACAGGAGGCACCGGTGCCCTCAGGGGCATCCAGGACCAGGACCCGGGCGCATGTTCTGTCTCCGGCTGCTTCTTGCGTTAGCCTACGGCTGATGCTGGCCCCTGGGCATAAGAGGGGAGGGCACAGGTCTCCCTTTCAGCCCGCTCTCTGCCGAAGGCTGAGCGTACCAGAGGACAAGAGCAGCTGGGTTAGTTTTGTGCAGCTTTGCAGGTGAAGGCCACTTGAGGGGTCACGTTCACTGCGTGAATGTGATGCCTCTGAATTCAGTCCTCTCTCCTGGTGGGGAAAATCCCCAGGGGTGTGTGCGCTATGGGATGCAGTCTGTGATGTCAGTGACGCGGTGCTAGGGCTCCCCTGTGCTTGTTCCGTAGCTGGCACGGCCCCATCTTTGATGAATGGAACACTCCCGATCCTGCACGATTGGAGGCTTTTTCTTCAATTGGGATGTAATAGGCGGAAGATAAAAACGCCAAGGTCAGAAGGAGGGGAAAGTCTTTGTATCCTGGTCCCTTTAATGGTACCTTCCTTCCTGCATTTGGAACGAAGGGCCAGCATTTTCATCTTGTGCCAGGCTTTGCAAATTCCCTAGCTGGCCCCGGGCCAGCCCAGCTGGGGCGCAGTGAACCGGCTTCTGCTCACCACCCTCAGGTCCCAGGAAGACTGTCCCTGCAATGCCAAGATGGACACCACTGTGGTGGGGGCCCTGCTACCCATGGTCTGCACCGTGCTCTCCCCTGCTTTTAATTTCAACGAATGAGGAGAAAAATCCCCAGACTTCAGGGTCCATTTGGGGATCAATTCCCCTAAAAAGAATGAATAAGAAATCATGTCACTGTAGGCCAGAGTGTACCATAAGGCACGGATATTTTTAGAAGTGCAAATTCAGGGCTGATGCCATGGCCTAGAGAGTTAAGTTGCTCTCTGCTCTCTGCTGCGTGGGCATCCCATATGGGTGCCGATTCAAGTCCAGCTCCCTGCTAACATGCCTGGGAAAGCAGTGGAAGATGGGCTCAAGTACTTGGGCCCCTGCACCCACATGGGAGACCTGGAATAAGCTCCTGGTTCCTGGCTTCGGTCTGGCCCAGTCCTGGCCCTTGTGGCCATTTGGGGAGTAAAGCAGTTGGATGAAAGATATCCCCCCCACCTTTCTTTCTCTGTAACTCTGTCTTTCAAATAAATAAACCTTTTTTATAAAAAAGGTAAAATTTCATACAGTCTCAACAGGTAATGAAAATAAAAGACAAATTTTCTCTTAACTGTACAATGCTGATGGAATTTCCACCGCAGGTTTAGAACAGGTAATGGTTTAGAACAGGTAACGGTGATGTGAACGCCACACAGAAAATGCACACCTGTATCTCATTACCTTCTGCATCGTCCCCAGGACCTTCTCATTTCCTCTCCCAAAGGGCGTGCCAGTGCCCACACTTTGAGCAAGAAGGCTAGAGGGAGGAGGAATGAGGTTCCTTTTCCAGTTGTCTTATAAAAAAAGAAAAAAAAGAAAGAAATCCTTCCCTTTCAACACTAGAGGTCGCTCTGCGACCACAGATGCGAGCGCAGAGTTGTGGCGTCAGAGGTCAGCGCCGCTAATCTGTATAAATTGCTGCACCATGAGCCAAATTTGTACCTAATTCGAGCTGCTTTGATGCAGCAGCCCCGCTCCTATGAAAAGTTTCCTTCTCTGCGGCAGAACTGTGGGTGTGGCCACCCCGGTGTTTCTCCACCGAGCCGGGTGCTTTTCAGGCCCGGGGCCAGAGCACCCAACTGTCTCTTTCCGGTTGTTGGTGTTACCTGCCACAGGGTGCCAGGCCATGCCAACCTGGTCTGCATTTCTTGATGCAACGTGGGATGCAGGTGGGCGATGGCCGCAGGCACACGAACTGTGTGGGAGGAACTGTGTGGGAGTAGCTGTGTGGGAGTAACTGTGGGAGTAACTGTGTGGGAGTAACTGTGGGAGGAACTGTGTGGGAGTAACTGTGTGGAAGTAACTGTGTGGGAGTAACTGTGGGAGGAACTGTGTGGGAGGAACTGTGGGAGGAACTGTGTGGGAGTAACTGTGTGGAAGTAACTGGGAGTAACTGTGGGAGTAACTGTGTGGGAGGAACTGTGGGAGTAACTGTGGGAGGAACTGTGTGGGAGGAACTGTGTGGGAGGAACTGTGGGAGGAACTGTGTGGGAGTAACTGTGTGGAAGTAACTGGGAGTAACTGTGGGAGTAACTGTGTGGGAGGAACTGTGGGAGTAACTGTGGGAGGAACTGTGTGGGAGGAACTGTGTGGGAGGAACTGTGGGAGTAACTGTGTGGGAGGAACTGTGGGAGGAACTGTGTGGGAGGAACTGTGGGAGGAACTGTGCGGGAGTAACTGTGTGGGAGGAACTGTGGGAGGAACTGTGTGGGAGTAACTGTGTGGGAGTAACTGTGGGAGGAACTGTGTGGGAGGAACTGTGTGGGGGGAACTGTGTGGGAGGAACTGTGTGGGAGTAACTGTGTGGGAGGAACTATGTGGGAGTAGCTGTGTGGGAGGAACTGTGTGGGAGGAACTGTGTGGGAGGAACTGTGGGAGGAACTGTGGGAGGAACTGTGGGGGAGGAACTGTGTGGGAGTAACTGTGTGGGAGGAACTGTGTGGGAGGAACTGTGGGAGTAACTGTGAAAGGAACTGTGTGGGGGGAACTGTGTGGGAGTAACTGTGGGAGGAACTGTGTGGGAGTAACTGTGTGGAAGTAACTGTGTGGGAGTAACTGTGGGAGTAGCTGTGTGGGAGGAACTGTGGGAGTAACTGTGGGAGGAACTGTGGGAGGAACTGTGTGGGAGGAACTGTGGGAGGAACTGTGTGGGAGGAACTGTGTGGGAGGAACTGTGTGGGAGTAACTGTGTGGGAGGAACTGTGGGAGGCACTGTGTGGGAGGAACTGTGTGGGAGGAACTGTGTGGGAGGAACTGTGTGGGAGTAGCTGTGTGGGAGTAACTGTGTGGGAGTAACTGTGGGAGGAACTGTGGGGGGAACTGTGTGGGAGGAACTGTGTGGGAAGAACTGTGGGAGTAACTGTGTGGGAGGAACTGTGTGGGAGTAACTGTGGGAGGAACTGTGTGGGAGTAGCTGTGTGGGAGTAGCTGTGTGGGAGGAACTGTGGGAGGAACTGTGTGGAAGTAATTGTGGGAGTAACTGGGAGGAACTGTGTGGAAGTAATTGTGGGAGTAACTGGGAGAAACTGTGGAAGTAATTGTGGGAGTAACTGGGAGGAACTGTGTGGAAGTAATTGTGGGAGTAACTGTGTGGGAGGAACTGTGGGAGTAACTGTGTGGGAGGAACTGTGTGGGAGGAACTGTGGGAGGAACTGTGGGAGGAACTGTGGGGGAGGAACTGTGTGGGAGTAACTGTGTGGGAGGAACTGTGTGGGAGGAACTGTGGGAGTAACTGTGAAAGGAACTGTGTGGGGGGAACTGTGTGGGAGTAACTGTGGGAGGAACTGTGTGGGAGTAACTGTGTGGAAGTAACTGTGTGGGAGTAACTGTGGGAGTAGCTGTGTGGGAGGAACTGTGGGAGTAACTGTGGGAGGAACTGTGGGAGGAACTGTGTGGGAGGAACTGTGGGAGGAGCTGTGTGGGAGGAACTGTGGGAGGAACTGTGGGGGGAACTGTGTGGGAGGAACTGTGTGGGAAGAACTGTGGGAGTAACTGTGTGGGAGGAACTGTGTGGGAGGAACTGTGGGAGGAACTGTGTGGGAGTAGCTGTGTGGGAGGAACTGTGGGAGGAGCTGTGTGGGAGGAACTGTGGGAGGAACTGTGGGGGGAACTGTGTGGGAGGAACTGTGTGGGAAGAACTGTGGGAGTAACTGTGTGGGAGGAACTGTGTGGGAGGAACTGTGGGAGGAACTGTGTGGGAGTAGCTGTGTGGGAGGAACTGTGGGAGGAACTGTGTGGAAGTAATTGTGGGAGTAACTGGGAGGAACTGTGTGGAAGTAATTGTGGGAGTAACTGTGTGGGAGGAACTGTGGGAGTAACTGTGTGGGAGGAACTGTGGGAGGAACTGTGTGGGAGGAACTGTGTGGGAGGAACTGTGTGGGAGTAACTGTGTGGGAGGAACTGTGGGAGGCACTGTGTGGGAGGAACTGTGTGGGAGGAACTGTGTGGGAGGAACTGTGTGGGAGTAGCTGTGTGGGAGTAACTGTGTGGGAGTAACTGTGGGAGGAACTGTGGGGGGAACTGTGTGGGAGGAACTGTGTGGGAAGAACTGTGGGAGTAACTGTGTGGGAGGAACTGTGTGGGAGTAACTGTGGGAGGAACTGTGTGGGAGTAGCTGTGTGGGAGTAGCTGTGTGGGAGGAACTGTGGGAGGAACTGTGTGGAAGTAATTGTGGGAGTAACTGGGAGGAACTGTGTGGAAGTAATTGTGGGAGTAACTGGGAGAAACTGTGGAAGTAATTGTGGGAGTAACTGGGAGGAACTGTGTGGAAGTAATTGTGGGAGTAACTGTGTGGGAGGAACTGTGGGAGTAACTGTGTGGGAGGAACTGTGGGAGGAACTGTGTGGGAGGAACTGTGTGGGAGGAACTGTGTGGGAGGAACTGTGTGGGAGTAGCTGTGTGGGAGTAACTGTGTGGGAGGAACTGTGGGAGGAACTGTGTGGGAGGAACTGTGTGGGAGGAACTGTGTGGGAGGAACTGTGTGGGAGGAACTGTGGGAGGAACTGTGTGGGAGTAGCTGTGTGGGAGGAACTGGGAGGAACTGTGTGGGAGTAACTGTGGGAGGAACTGTGTGGGAGGAACTGTGTGGGAGGAACTGTGGGAGTAACTGTGTGGGAGGAACTGTGGGAGTAACTGTGTGGGAGGAACTGTGTGGGAATAACTGTGGGAGTAGCTGGTGGGAGTAACTGTGTGGGAGGAACTGTGTGGGAGTAGCTGTGGGAGGAACTGTGTGGGAGTAACTGTGTGGAAGTAACTGTGTGGGAGTAACTGTGGGAGGAACTGTGTGGGAGGAACTGTGGGAGGAACTGTGTGGGAGTAACTGTGTGGAAGTAACTGGGAGTAACTGTGGGAGTAACTGTGTGGGAGGAACTGTGGGAGTAACTGTGGGAGGAACTGTGTGGGAGGAACTGTGTGGGAGGAACTGTGGGAGTAACTGTGTGGGAGGAACTGTGGGAGGAACTGTGTGGGAGGAACTGTGGGAGGAACTGTGCGGGAGTAACTGTGTGGGAGGAACTGTGGGAGGAACTGTGTGGGAGTAACTGTGTGGGAGTAACTGTGGGAGGAACTGTGTGGGAGGAACTGTGTGGGGGGAACTGTGTGGGAGGAACTGTGTGGGAGTAACTGTGTGGGAGGAACTATGTGGGAGTAGCTGTGTGGGAGGAACTGTGTGGGAGGAACTGTGTGGGAGGAACTGTGGGAGGAACTGTGGGAGGAACTGTGGGGGAGGAACTGTGTGGGAGTAACTGTGTGGGAGGAACTGTGTGGGAGGAACTGTGGGAGTAACTGTGAAAGGAACTGTGTGGGGGGAACTGTGTGGGAGTAACTGTGGGAGGAACTGTGTGGGAGTAACTGTGTGGAAGTAACTGTGTGGGAGTAACTGTGGGAGTAGCTGTGTGGGAGGAACTGTGGGAGTAACTGTGGGAGGAACTGTGGGAGGAACTGTGTGGGAGGAACTGTGGGAGGAGCTGTGTGGGAGGAACTGTGGGAGGAACTGTGGGGGGAACTGTGTGGGAGGAACTGTGTGGGAAGAACTGTGGGAGTAACTGTGTGGGAGGAACTGTGTGGGAGGAACTGTGGGAGGAACTGTGTGGGAGTAGCTGTGTGGGAGGAACTGTGGGAGGAGCTGTGTGGGAGGAACTGTGGGAGGAACTGTGGGGGGAACTGTGTGGGAGGAACTGTGTGGGAAGAACTGTGGGAGTAACTGTGTGGGAGGAACTGTGTGGGAGGAACTGTGGGAGGAACTGTGTGGGAGTAGCTGTGTGGGAGGAACTGTGGGAGGAACTGTGTGGAAGTAATTGTGGGAGTAACTGGGAGGAACTGTGTGGAAGTAATTGTGGGAGTAACTGTGTGGGAGGAACTGTGGGAGTAACTGTGTGGGAGGAACTGTGGGAGGAACTGTGTGGGAGGAACTGTGTGGGAGGAACTGTGTGGGAGTAACTGTGTGGGAGGAACTGTGGGAGGCACTGTGTGGGAGGAACTGTGTGGGAGGAACTGTGTGGGAGTAGCTGTGTGGGAGTAACTGTGTGGGAGTAACTGTGGGAGGAACTGTGGGGGGAACTGTGTGGGAGGAACTGTGTGGGAAGAACTGTGGGAGTAACTGTGTGGGAGGAACTGTGTGGGAGTAACTGTGGGAGGAACTGTGTGGGAGTAGCTGTGTGGGAGTAGCTGTGTGGGAGGAACTGTGGGAGGAACTGTGTGGAAGTAATTGTGGGAGTAACTGGGAGGAACTGTGTGGAAGTAATTGTGGGAGTAACTGGGAGAAACTGTGGAAGTAATTGTGGGAGTAACTGGGAGGAACTGTGTGGAAGTAATTGTGGGAGTAACTGTGTGGGAGGAACTGTGGGAGTAACTGTGTGGGAGGAACTGTGGGAGGAACTGTGGGAGGAACTGTGGGGGAGGAACTGTGTGGGAGTAACTGTGTGGGAGGAACTGTGTGGGAGGAACTGTGGGAGTAACTGTGAAAGGAACTGTGTGGGGGGAACTGTGTGGGAGTAACTGTGGGAGGAACTGTGTGGGAGTAACTGTGTGGAAGTAACTGTGTGGGAGTAACTGTGGGAGTAGCTGTGTGGGAGGAACTGTGGGAGTAACTGTGGGAGGAACTGTGGGAGGAACTGTGTGGGAGGAACTGTGGGAGGAGCTGTGTGGGAGGAACTGTGGGAGGAACTGTGGGGGGAACTGTGTGGGAGGAACTGTGTGGGAAGAACTGTGGGAGTAACTGTGTGGGAGGAACTGTGTGGGAGGAACTGTGGGAGGAACTGTGTGGGAGTAGCTGTGTGGGAGGAACTGTGGGAGGAGCTGTGTGGGAGGAACTGTGGGAGGAACTGTGGGGGGAACTGTGTGGGAGGAACTGTGTGGGAAGAACTGTGGGAGTAACTGTGTGGGAGGAACTGTGTGGGAGGAACTGTGGGAGGAACTGTGTGGGAGTAGCTGTGTGGGAGGAACTGTGGGAGGAACTGTGTGGAAGTAATTGTGGGAGTAACTGGGAGGAACTGTGTGGAAGTAATTGTGGGAGTAACTGTGTGGGAGGAACTGTGGGAGTAACTGTGTGGGAGGAACTGTGGGAGGAACTGTGTGGGAGGAACTGTGTGGGAGGAACTGTGTGGGAGTAACTGTGTGGGAGGAACTGTGGGAGGCACTGTGTGGGAGGAACTGTGTGGGAGGAACTGTGTGGGAGGAACTGTGTGGGAGTAGCTGTGTGGGAGTAACTGTGTGGGAGTAACTGTGGGAGGAACTGTGGGGGGAACTGTGTGGGAGGAACTGTGTGGGAAGAACTGTGGGAGTAACTGTGTGGGAGGAACTGTGTGGGAGTAACTGTGGGAGGAACTGTGTGGGAGTAGCTGTGTGGGAGTAGCTGTGTGGGAGGAACTGTGGGAGGAACTGTGTGGAAGTAATTGTGGGAGTAACTGGGAGGAACTGTGTGGAAGTAATTGTGGGAGTAACTGGGAGAAACTGTGGAAGTAATTGTGGGAGTAACTGGGAGGAACTGTGTGGAAGTAATTGTGGGAGTAACTGTGTGGGAGGAACTGTGGGAGTAACTGTGTGGGAGGAACTGTGGGAGGAACTGTGTGGGAGGAACTGTGTGGGAGGAACTGTGTGGGAGGAACTGTGTGGGAGTAGCTGTGTGGGAGTAACTGTGTGGGAGGAACTGTGGGAGGAACTGTGGGAGGAACTGTGTGGGAGGAACTGTGTGGGAGGAACTGTGTGGGAGGAACTGTGGGAGGAACTGTGTGGGAGTAGCTGTGTGGGAGGAACTGGGAGGAACTGTGTGGGAGTAACTGTGGGAGGAACTGTGTGGGAGGAACTGTGTGGGAGGAACTGTGGGAGTAACTGTGTGGGAGGAACTGTGGGAGTAACTGTGTGGGAGGAACTGTGTGGGAATAACTGTGGGAGTAGCTGGTGGGAGTAACTGTGTGGGAGGAACTGTGTGGGAGTAGCTGTGTGGGAGGAACTGTGGGAGTAGCTGGTGGGAGTAACTGTGTGGGAGGAACTGTTGGGTACTCTGGGGTTTCTCCCTCCTGTTGGATGGAGATTTGCAAGACCAGCTCTGTGACCAGTGCAGGGCGCATCATTACTTACGTCTCTTGGGGAGGGGGTCTGACCCCCTCAGAATGACTCACTGATTGGAAATTAAAACCCTGTGTCGGCATCCGTAGATTTCAGCTTCCTTCGGATAGCTGCCCCTCGGGGTACCTGACACTAAGATCCTAGACTGGGGATATTTGCCTGGGTAGAAATTTTACCTCCCATTGCCAGCAAAAAGAGTGCATCACCTTGTTAATGGCTTCTGCTCACTGGGGCTTAGTCTGTGCTGGGTGGGGGTTGGGGGCACTCCGGTCTCCCCCTTCAGTGAGCTGAGCAAGCAGAAGAGGCCCAAATGGACCTACAGCTCCCTCCTGAGCCTCCAATGGTGGATGCCCGTGTCACACGGGAAACAGGCTCGGCTCACTTGTTGGCGCTGGAGCTGGAGCTGGAGCCAGGCCAGCTGGCCCAAAGGCTCCCATCCCCCACCACACCCGCACCCCCTTGGCAGGGCTGCGCCCCTGCACCTGTCGTGGAGGAATTGACTCCGGTGGTCGCACCTGGGGCAGACTCCTTTCCCCCAGGCGTGGCCACCTCCAGGAAGACTTCAGCTGCTGCAAGCCACACGGTGTCTGTGGACTGCACAGTACAATTGCCCAAGCTGTGCAGCCGCCTCCGGGTTGGATCCAGGGCTGGACCGGGTTTTAACCCGTGTGCATTTTGCGGAGGTTTGGGGCACAGGAGCCGGTGGAGGCCATTGCTGTCTGGGAGGAGACGAGGAAAGCGCGCTGTGGTCATTGACCTTGGCCCAGCCCTGCCCACCGACCCTGGAGTTGGCGAGGTGCGGGATGAGCGTGCCAATGCGTGGCACCAGTGCCACAGGCACACTCCCGCAATCTGTGCGTATTCTCAGCGGGCACCTGGCCGTCCTCGCCTGATCTCACGGCGATCCGAGTAGTGAAGGGGGTCCTGGGGGGTCCTCCCCAGGGGAGCGCGCCAGCCTGAGCCCTGCCACCCCGCAGCCCGCTTCCGCTGCCCTCACCAACGTGCGCGCTTGCATGGCCTGCCTGCACTTGGGTGAACAGTCCCCCATCAATCACCCGCAGAACCGCTATTTGGGGGGATTGGCTAGAAAGGAGGATTTTACTCTATAAACAGGATCGATCGCACTGAGGAGCCATGAGCACACTCCCAGGGGGCGGTGCTGGCGCTGGCACTGGATGCGGGAGCCAACAGCACAGCGTCCCCGCAGCGCTGGCGGTGGCGGCTGCGGGAGCGAGGGAGCGAGCACCTGCTGAGGGCACCCTTGGCCTTGGGGCCCGGCCCCCGCCAGCGTCAGCAGCTCTGGGGTTGTGCCCAGGGCCCACCTGCCTTGTGCTCCCCTACGTGGTAACCCGGGCTCCGCGCCTGCCGCTGCCTGTGCCTCGCACACCTAGCCCAGGAACCCGGCCTCCCCAGCCACCAGCGGTCCCGCAAACCGCAGCTGGAGAGTGGGAGGAGCCCCTCCCGCTGCGCTGGGCCGGGAAAGCCTGTTTTTGCCCTGCGGACACAGCCCGAGCCCAGGACTCGGCCGCGCTCAGTGGGACCGAGGGGAAGGGGACGCCTGCAGCTCATTCTGAGCGGGTGTCTGAGCGGCGTGGTTCCCACCCCCGGTACCCAGGGTGCAGGAGAGGGGTGCGGCGCGCTCCCGCGGCGGCAGGTGCTGGGCGCCTCGCGTGCGCCACCGCGCTCCGGGCCAGCGGGATGCGTGCTGCGCCCTCCGGTGGTGCAGGCGCGTGCTTGCCCTGGCCGCCGCAGCCCAGGGCCGCATCCCTCCCCCAGGGTTTCTGGGGGCTGCAGGAGGGACCCCAGGGGTTTCCCAGGTTCCCTAGGAGACTCCGCTGTGCGCCTGGGCTGGAGAGCCTGCGTTATCCACCGAGGAAAGCGCTCCCCGTGGGAGGTGTTGCCCTGTGGGGGAAGGGACTGGAAAAAGTTCATGGAAAGCCACACATGGTTTAAAATGGTTTTTTTTCCACCAAAATAAGCTTGCCTTTTTTTTTTTTTTAAAGATTTATTTATGTTTTTAAAAGGCAGAGTTACAGAGAGGCGGGTGGGGGGCTTCCATCCGCTGGTTCACTCCCCAGATGAACGGGTTCTTCCTGGTCTCCCACGCGGGTGCAGGGGCCCAGGTACTCTGGCCACCTTCTACCGCTTTCCCAGGCCATGGCAGAGAGGTGAATCAAACTGAGGCCCGTGTGGGATGCCGGTGCTGCAGGCCATGGCCAGCGCTGGCCCCGAAGCTTGTCTTTTAAGTGCCTTTTACATGAACTTATGTTTGGCTTTGAAATGAGTGTGTTAGATTGGTGTTGATCATTTTACCCAGGTCTCACCTGTGTGTAGCTGGAATCTGGAGATTTCTGATCCTCCTGCCGGACCCTGTGGGGCGCCTGGCATAAAGCCACTCCCAGGGCTGCCCTTCCACGGAAGGCACTGGAGAAGCCAAGTGGATGACCGCCTGGTTTCTTGGAGATGGAGGTGGCCACGTGACACAAAGCTGGTCAATCAAATGGAAGGGGAAGTCCACTGCTGTGTTTCCAGAAAATTCGTGTCCTTTTTTTTTTTTCTTTCTCCAATTAAAAGAAATAGATGTGAAAGACCGCCCTCACTCCTCTCCTTGCTTTGGATACAGGTATGATGCCTGGAACTCATGCAGCTCCCCTGCAACCGTGAGGCTGAGGCTAAGAGAGGAGGAGACACTGCAGCTCTAAGAGTGAAAGGCAACCCCGGCAGCCTCCTGCCTCCAGGCTTCTGATCATGGGGAAAAACAGTGTCCTGTTTGTTCCAGCCTCTGGTAGGTTATAGTTACTCTATGTCATGCTCTCTAGTGCATGTTAGAACAACGGCACTGGTGATGTGGTGTGGTGATGGAAGGCCTGACTGAGCGAGAAGACAAAAACCTTTCTTTGGAGCATGTGTTAGGGACCAGGCCCTGGACTTTCACACACTTTCTGAGTGTTCCCAGTGGTAGCAGAGACGTTGGTGCCATTGTGACCATTTGTAGTGGAGAGAGCTGAGGTCGGGTCATTGTTCAAGCAGCCGGTTTAGTGAGAAGGACTGCTTTGTGAAGTGCTGGGGTCACGTGTCCAGTGGGGTTTCTCTGTCTCCAGAGCCTCGATCTCTTACGAGGTTTTGTTTTCTCGCCCCCTATTGCTTGTCGAGAGTGGACACTGGGGGCAGGCGCTGTGGTGCAGCAGGGAAAGCTGCCGCCTGCAGCGCTGGCATCCCATGTGGGTGCTGGGTTCAAGTCCCGACTGCTCCTCTTCTGATCTGGCTCTTTGTTATTGCACCTAGGAAAGCAGTGGAGGATGGCCCAAGGCCTTGGGTCCCTGCACCCATGCGGGAGTCCCAGATGAAGCTCCTGGCTCCTGGCTTAGGCCTGGCCCAGCCCTAGTCATTGCACCTATTTGGGGAGTGAACCAGTGGATGGAAGGTCTCTGTGTCTCCTTTTCCCTCTAACTCTACCTTTCAAATAAATAAATCTTAAAAAAAGAAAGTAGCTGTTGGGGGCTGGCACTGCTGGGGGCTGAGCTCGCCCGCGGGGCTGCCAGCATCTCCGGAGAGCACCACGCGCTGCTACTCCCAGCCCTGGCCGCTGCCGCCGCCTCCGCACAACACCGGGGCAACCAGGGCGGCTGAGGGTATGGAGCTGGCCGGCTGTGTGGAGCAGCCCCTGGCGCCCGTGAGCTGAGTATGGAGCTGGCCGGCTGTGTGGAGAGGCCCTGGCGCCCGTGAGCTGAGTATGGAGCTGGCTGGCTGTGTGGAGCCTCCCCTGGCGCCCGTGAGCTGAGTATGGAGCTGGCCGGCTGTGTGGAGAGGCCCTGGCGCCCGTGAGCTGAGTATGGAGCTGGCCGGCTGTGTGGAGAGGCCCTGGTGCACGTGAGCTGAGTATGGAGCTGGCTGGCTGTGTGGAGAGGCCCTGGCGCCCGTGAGCTGAGTATGGAGCTGGCCGGCTGTGTGGAGCGGCCCCTGGTGCACGTGAGCTGAGTATGGAGCTGGCTGGCTGTGTGGAGCCGCCCCTGGCGCCCGTGAGCTGAGTATGGAGCTGGCCGGCTGTGTGGAGCCTCCCCTGGCGCCCGTGAGCTGAGTATGGAGCTGGCCGGCTGTGTGGAGCCGCCCCTGGCGCCCGTGAGCTGAGTATGGAGCTGGCCGGCTGTGTGGAGAGGCCCTGGCGCACGTGAGCTGAGTATGGAGCTGGCCGGCTGTGTGGAGCCGCCCCTGGCGCCCGTGAGCTGCAGGCCCAAGCCCAGGAGCAGAGCACCCGGGGAGGGAGGGCACGGCAAGTTCTTCCCGAGGGAGGGGCTTGTTGACTGCAGGACGCACGGAATGCAAAGCCACTGAGCTGGGCTCTGAAGTGAGGGGCCTGTTCCCGCTCAGGTCTGCACCGAGAGTCGGGAATCTGTGTGTGCGAGGGAGAAGGGTGGAGAGCCGACTCCAGTAATGCGCCGGAGACTGCGCATTTTGACACCTGCCTAAGAGCGTTGGTAGTGAGAAGCGGAGGGTGATTTGGGGTCGGCTGTCCGTTCGCTGTCCGCCTTTGAGACTCACACAGTCTTGTGTGGGACCCTTCCCCTAGCCATGGTGGCATGTGGCCAGGTGGGCCTGCCCCTGGAGGACAGGAGCGCCGAGGCACCCAGCCGGGGCCCAGCGGCCGCACGCATGCGGCACATGGCTCTCTGCACCGGAGCGCCTGGCCTCCCCTCTCATCGACTCGCATCTTCCCCTAATGGAGAGATCGTTAAGAAAATTGGTTTACAAGGCTCCCGCTGAGCGTTTGGGCATGGGAGAGAGTCAACAGACGCCAGCCACACCACAGAGCTGTAACATACGACGCTGTATCCAGCGCTTAATGAGGCCAGTGCACACAGGAAAGCAGATTAGCCGCAGATAAATGGACCGGGCCGTGTAGAATCGGGAGTTGGCCGTCTTTGGTTTGATGTAGCTCTAGAAGCAGCAGATGTTCCGTCAGTCGTGGCAAAGGAGCTCTGACTAATCTCGTCACTGAGTTCACCTCGGTGGCTGGAAAGGATAGGAAAAAACACAACAAAACACTGCGTTTCCACGATCTTAAAAGTCAGAGCTCCTGTAGACAACTGTAGAAAGAGAAAAACAGAAAGTTGAAATGACCGGTGATACCTCCGTGAGCACCAGCCCCTAACAAGAGGGGACACCTGTCGGTGCTGTGTAGCTGTGCTGTGCAGTGTGAAACACTGTTCTGTTGGCACACAGAACCCCCAGGGAAGCCGGGAATACCAGCAGCCCCTGGTGAGAGGAATCTGGGGACAGGAAGTTCCATAGCCTCTCCAGGTCACACGCTCAGGTGGTGGGGGCAGGATTTGACCTTGACTGTTTGACCCTGGAACTTGCATTTTTTTAATCATGAAAATCTGTTTCCTCTGAGGCATTATGTACATTGTGTGGTTTTCTTCCTTTGGAAATGCATGAAAATTCTCTCTCTCTCTCTCTCACTAACACACACACACACACACACACACACACATGGCCTGTCCACATCTGGGGCCACGTTCTATGTTTTGTCATATAATTTTATATGTACAGTATTGATTAGAAACCATGTTTGCTGACTGTAGTACGTTCCTTCTCGTGGAGTGCTGTGGTTTGCATGTGTCCCCCGAAGTCCCGAGTTTTGGCAGCTTGACCCCCAGTGGGCGGTCGCTTTAAGAGATGATGAGGTCGTGGGGCGGTGCCCTAGGAGTGGTCTGGCACTGTTATCACCCAAGAGGGTTCCCGATGGAAGGATGAGTCCCGCCCGCTTTCCTTGCTCCTCTCTGTCTTGCTCTCTCCCTCTTTCCCCTTCTGCCACTGGGTGACGCGGCTCAGAGGCCCCCGCCAGAGACCGGCACCTGCGCCTCCCGTGTCCCAGCCTGCAGAGTGATGAGGGACAAGCCTCCATTCTTTACACATTCACCAGGTTCAGGGACTCTGCCGCAGCCGCCCAGGGCAGAGTAAGGTGGGGGAGGTCCCCCAGAGTTTGTTAAAAATCAGTCTCCCCACCTCAGGCCTTCATGCTGTTTCCAAGTGGCGTTGGTTCAATTCAGAACCGATGCTAAGGTGAGGGCTCAGTGTGTCTGAGCGAATGCGCTGTTTTATCCAGGTGAATCCCCGCAGGGCACGTTCCTGAGAGGGAACATGTGGGAAGTTTCCCTGGCCTGGATATAATCCAGGTTCTCACACAGGCTAGATTGGTGCCTGGCTTTGGCCATGCAAATGACATGAATGGATTGGCGCTTTTCTTTTTTATATAAAGATTTATTTATTGGAAAGGCAGAAATACAGAGGAGGGGAGAGAGAGAGCGAGCGAGCGAGAAAGATAGAGATTGACCATCCATCCACTGGTTCACTCCCCAGATGGCAGGGATGTGCCAATCTGAAGCCAGGAGCCAGGAGCTTCTTCTGGGTCTCCCATGTGGGTGCAGGGGCCCAGGAACTTGGGTTATCTTCCACTGCTTTCTCAGGCCATTAGCAGGGAGCTGGATCGGAAGTGGAGCAGCCAGGACTTGAACCCAGCACCCACGTGGGATGCCAGGGCTGCAGGCGGCTTTGCCTGCTGTGCCACAGCAGCGGCCCCATGGATTGTTTGCTAATTTGTGGTTGTGACTTCAGCTCTGCCAGAAACTCTATGACAAGAGCACATTTTATAGGAGGGACAATAAGTCCCACAAAGGCTCTTAAAAACCCCAAGGAGCTCCATGATGGGCTGTTTCCCTTCCTGGGGCTGGGAGCAGAGGGAGTGGCTTTCATTGGCCTCAGGTTCATGGAGAGCCTTCCCGGGCCAGCACTGTAGAGGGAGGGCCCTGTGCTCTCCTGCGTCCCAGCACTGGGGCAGATCCAGGAGCTCTGGGGACCTCTCTTTGTGCTCTGGTTCATCTGACCGGCTTCCTCATGCCCAGCCTTCTAGGTTCATGCCTGGTGCCTCCTCCTGGGATGTAGACTGTCCCTTGTGCCAGACAAGGGTGGCAGTGTATCCATTCCCTGGGAGCACCTTACAAAGTAGGTCCTGCACTGTTCTCCCATTCTGCAGAGGAGGAAGCCAAGGCATAATGAAGTCCCATGACTTGTGCCGGGCCACACTGCTGGTAAGTGGTACACTGGGGACTGGAACCCTCATTGGCTGAATTCCCAAGACTTTCCTTTGCACAGCCTCTTGGGGCCTCTCCACGTGAGGTCCTGTGGTTCAGGTGGGGGCTGAGTGTGGGGTTCAGTGCTTGTCCTGATTCCTGCAGAGTCTGGAGAGAGCAGGGACCCATCTCCTGGTGATGGCGTTGTGTTCAGGGTGGATTCCGAGGGCCTCCTGGGAAGGGGAGGATCCTGCGGTTGTGGCCGTGGCCAGGCAGAGATGAGAGTTCAAAGTGGTTCCTGCCGAGAAGCACTTGACCCTGGCAATGCTGTCATTCGCTTCCTCTTATGATAACAGTGACTTTGGTTGCTGTTTCTGTATTTAGCAACATGGCTTCCACTCCTTATCAACGTCCAATAAGGAATCCAGGGCTCCCTGCTTTGGTCATTGGTTCCTGAGCCTCCGGGCACTGAGGGTCTGGGCTGCTGCCTCATTTCCTCCCAGCTCACCAGGGAGACTCAGTGAGGCACGCGTGTGACAGCTGTCCCGGGAAGACGCTCTGGGTGTGGGATGACGGACAGCAGGGCCACAGCTTCAGAAGAATGGCCTGTGACGTCTGCCACAGCGACTGCGGTGGCTTGTGAAGTCTGCCACCGCACGGCGACTGCACACAGCTCCCAGGGCTCTCGTTTGGAAAAGTGAAAGTTGGTTGAAGGTAACTGATTCCCCAATTCCCCACCTCCGCCTCCCGCCTTCCGGCCGTCCCCGTGTGTTGCTGCCTGTGGGTGTGTGCTGCGGAGTAGAATGTTGGCTTGCAGCGGAGGGCAAGGCCAGCAAAGGACCTAAAGCATTCTCGGGACCTGGGTGGCTGGCCATGTGCCACACAGGGATGGCAAGTGAGGCCCTTTCCCCACGGGGCTCCCGTGGGCCTGTCCTGCTCTGGAGCTGGCCATTGTCAAGTGGAGAATTCACAGGATAAATCGTAACTGCGATCGTTTCCAAAGACGACGCTGGGGTCCTCCAGCTGAAATGACCTTGCAAAGCTGCAGCCGTTGTACAGCACCTGCTCCTTAGCTCAGGCTCTAAGATTCCACATCCACGTCGTGTGCTTTAAACATTGCAAATCTCTGCGGTAAATCATTCCCCTCCCATGGCCACCTCCTCCGTCCGTGGGAAACCCTGCTTATAAATCAGGATCAAACCAGGCATGGCGGTACCTCTAGTTTCAGGGAAGTTTACGAGACTTTTTAATTGTAGGCAGTACTACTCCTTGTAGACGGCTTTCACAATAAAGAAATAATGAATTTGGAAAAACCTCCTGGAATCCCATGGCTCACAGGCGGCCCGATGGTTAATTCCACTCCTTAAAAAGGAAAACAGAAACAAGAGGATGATGGCCTTCTTTGTAGGACTCATTTAGGCCTATGGAGAGTGGTTTTGAGTTTGGGTTTTTATTCTGAGAGCTCGGTGCCACTGACCTGTGGCAGGGTAGGGTGGGGTAGCGCTGCAGTCCCCGGTTGCTACTCAGGCCACCATTCAGAACAGCTGCAGAAGGAAAGCCAAGCCCTGCGTCTTGCCCAGTGACGTTCGAGTTGTGGACGCTGAGGCTGCTAGGTCTCCTTTAGGAGCAGTTTTGCCAGCATCTAGGGACAGGTTCTGGTTGTCACCACCGAGGAGGGGTCAGGGGTGTGACAGCGTCCTGCAGTACCAAGGACAGCCCTGCACAGCTCGACATGCCCAGGTCTCTCGTGTCCATAGTGCTGGGGTTGGGCCCCCTGCCCCAAGCCTCCTCTCCCCTTCTGTGGGAGGAATGAGACACTTAACATGGGCAAGGACATGAAGGGAACCGAGTTTTTCTGATGGCCCAGGCTCCTGGCTCTGGGTTAGCTGGTTCATAGGAGGTCATTCTCCATCATGAGCCTTCTAAGTGGGTATCACCTTCCCCATTTTACAGATGGAATACTGAGGCTTGCAGAGGTCGCTCATCTGACGAGAGGCATTGGATGGGTGGCACACGTGAACACAAACCCATCTCCTTTCAGAGCCCATGCTGTTTCCACTGGGCAGGAGTGCGGGTGAGG
The DNA here is from genome assembly GCF_051225735.1 of Oryctolagus cuniculus. Taxonomy (NCBI): domain Eukaryota; kingdom Metazoa; phylum Chordata; class Mammalia; order Lagomorpha; family Leporidae; genus Oryctolagus; species Oryctolagus cuniculus. The sequence goes on along the minus strand of NC_142878.1, from coordinate 8,217,934 downwards.
GAGGACATTCACTGACGTGGAACGTGAACCTGGGGCAGGGCTGCAGTCAGGGTGCCATGTCCCTACAAGGAAGAGATCTGCACTGTGTCAGTTCGGCCGTAGGGAAGATGTGGTGACCTTCAGCCAACTTTCTAAGGCAGTGACTGCTGACGGCATCATCACAGGGCCTCACGTAGCAAGCAGTGTGGCCTGGGGAGTTAATCGTGTCCCCAGAGCTGTACATTCTGGAGAGGTGACTTCCTGTTCTCGGTCATCCAACAAACGCTTACCGTAGAGTACTGGCTGGTGGCTGGAGCTGCCCTGGGCACACACTGGCCTGGCAGGGCCCTTCCTCTGTGTAAGGGGAGATGGGTGAGGGGAGATGGGTGGTAAGGGGGTGCACTAGGCATTAGGAAATCCCAGGACGGAGACAGCGGCGAGATGAGGGAGACTGCAGAGGGGCCAGGGAGAAGTTGGCTTGGGGGTTGAGCACGGGGGAGTGTCCTGAGGAATGAGGGTCAGCCTGGGTTTTGGAGGATGAGCAGAAGTCTTCTGAGTGGTCGTGGGAAAGGCGCAGGGTGGAGCTCCGTGAGGGAGCCTGCTGCGTTCAGCGGACAGTGTGTGATTTTCATCACGTCCCTGCTTGGCCTGGCGAACGAGACTGCTGTAGAGAACACTACAGAACAGTGAGGACGGAAGCAGGTGGCATTTGGATCAAGGCCCTAGTGGCTGGAAGGAGCTGCGTACATGACCTGGGAATCCCGGGTCTCGATTCTTCCCCTCTCCTGCCCCAGGTCCCAGTGGTAGCATTTTAGGCCAGAACCCCAGGCCAAGGGGCCCAGGGCACAGGAAAGCTCCCAGTGAGGGTGACGGCTCCTGCTTCTCCGTTTTCCTTGCTGGTCCCTTAGTGGAGGAGGGAGGCAGCCTCTGTCCGCAGGCCTCCTGGCAGCTCCCGGGAGCACCTCCCTGACCATGGGACCTGCTGAGTGTCTCCCAAGGCTCAGAAGCCTCCTGATTGAGGCACTTTGGGAAGATCTCACTGCTGGGGGTGTGTGTGCTTTTAGGGTTGCTCTGCCCTGCACCCGTTATTTCCTAATGGGAAGCTTGAGAGTTCCTGGGGAAAAGCAGTGAAGATCCGGAGGGCAGGGGGCTCAGCACCCAGTGGGGGCGCCAGGGAAGATGGGAAACTGGGCCTTGGTGGGAGTCAGGGTCTGCAGGGCGATTCCAGCGCCCTCCACACAGTGCAGGGTGGTCTTGTCGTGGGTGCAGGGACCAGGTGAACAGTCTGATGGGAGCTGAGCAAGGCGAGCCCTCCAGAGCCCCAGGTGAGCATCGGGGGAGGTGAGAGGTGAGAGGGCTGGGAGTCAAGCCAGAACCTCAAGAGAAGTCATGGTGACCTTGGGGTCCCCCTGCTGATGATCAGGAGACCCACATGGTGCCGGGGTGAGTGCACAGCCAACGTGTACTTCAGACAGCTTCCCTCTGGAGATGGCAGAGAGGCAGCGGGGTTGATGAGGGACAGACAGGCTGAGACGGTCAGGAGGTGACAGCAGACAGTGTGAGGGTCAGGACGTTTCCACGGTGGGAAGACAAAGTGGATGGTGGCCCTGTCTTCAGGGTCAGGATGTGGGGTTGGACACAGGCCTGGGGAGGGAGAAGATGGTGAGTTTAATTCTGAGGCTGCTGAGGGCAGAAAGCCAGGAGCTGCTTGGCATCCAGGTGTGGGGCAGGGGGCTCCTGGCCACTCAGGTGTGGGGCAGGGGGCTCCTGGCCACCCAGGTGTGGGGCAGGGGGCTCCTGGCCACCCAGGTGTGGAGCTGAGAGGCCGGTGACTGAGTTGATGATCCAGGGATGAGCTGTGAGTAATGGTTGGTGATGCCCCAGACATGGGGAGAGTGAGAGGAAGTGAAGGACATGATTCTTTCTCTTCTAATATGCACGAAAGGAAGAGAGTGTAATGAAGGTGACTGGGCAGGTGTGGCTCAAGAAAGTAGAAGAAGAATCAGAGAGAGCAGGACGGTGGACATGGACAAGAGTGTGCACAGCCACCCAGCAGGAGAGCATCTTTCTTCTGCGTAGTGACACTGAAGTTCAGAGAAGTCCTGACTCATCACTCGTGGGCTGGGGTGGGTCATTAGCAGACCTACTGACCACACCACTCAGTGTAGCCCCATTGCACAGGCTCCTAAGAGTCATGCTCACAAGAACATGTCTTGTAGCAGATGAAAATATGTGTATTGTTTTCATTACGAATGTAAGTGCATTGCACAAAAGTTGGGAAATACAGGTAAGAAAACCACACCAACCATAACCACCCTCTGCTTAATCCAAACACTGTTAGCATTTTGGTGTGACTTTTGAGATATTGTGTTTTTTTCTGACTTATATTCTAACTTTTTTAACCTGATATTATAACAAAAATTTCTTCTTAAAATTTATCTTGCTCACTTGAAAGGAAAAGTTAGAAAGAGAGAGGGATAGGTAGAGAGATCTTCTCTCCATTGGTTCACTTCCCAAATGGCCACAATGGCCAGGGATGGGCTAGGCGAAAGGCAGGAGCCAGGCTCCCATGAGCATGCAGGGGCCCAGGGACTCGGGTCATCCTCCACTGCTTTCCCAGGCACGTTAGCAGGGAGCTGGATTGGAAGTGGAACAGCCGGAATCAAATTGGTGCCCATGGGGGATGCTGGTATTGCAGGCGCAGCCTAACCTGTCATGCCACAACACCGGCCCCAAACATTCAAGTTCAGCATGGTCTCCATAACCATCCTTTAAGAGTCACATAGCAGTCTGTCTGCTGACTGCACCACTTAATTAATTGGAATGCACTCCAATTTTGAATACTTAGGTTACTTTGTTGCCCGTTGCTGCTGACGTGTGTAACGTTATTCCACTGAATTGAACAGTTTTCTGAATTTAAGATGATTTCCTCATCAAAGTTTCACAGTTGATGTTTGTATTGGACTTGGTGCACAGTGCCAAATGGCTTCACGAGAGAGCAGTGCGAGTAATTAGCCAGCAAATGTGTGACTGGAGATGTTTACTTTTTAATTCTGAAATTTTTTATGGGAATCACCGGGCTCAACAAGATGGGAGCTGGAGGCCCTCAGAGACTACCAGTGGGAAAGGGGCTGCCAGCTGCAGTGTGTGCACACTAAGACACGTGGGAATTTAGTTTCAAGTTGGTCTTTCCCTGGAGACTGCATGAGTGATTGGCATGAGAGAAGCCCAAGGTGACTTGGGAGGGACAGGAAGGCAGCTGGGGGTTGGGGTGGGGTAGGTCCTGACAGCGCAGGAGCAAAGAGAAGACAAGAGGGGCTGGAATGGGGAAGGAAGCGGTCACCCACAGGGATCCCACACGCTGCCTGCCACACGGCTACACTCCTCTGAGGCTGCCCACTGGAGATCATAGCTTGAGAACTCAGCAGGGAATAATTTACCAGCCTCGCTAATGCGCCTACTGCGTCCTCCAGGGACTGGTGAATCCTAAATGTGCCAGCCCAGCCTCTGTTCTGTGCACTTGGAGAGTGGGGACCACAGCCGCATCCTTGGCTCCCAGCACGGCTGAGCCGGGTCGTGGCTAACTAGCCCCAGGGCTGGTGTCTCGGGTCCAAGGGACAGGGGCCTGGTGCCAGCGAGAGTGGGCTGCAGCCCTGTCCTCTGTGCACGTGGCCTTCCTTTTTGGCCCTTGATGGCCCTGGGCGAGAGTTGCGCTGATGAGAGGTGTGGTGTGGGCTGGCTGCTGTTGCTTAGGATGCGATGGGGGAGATTTCAACCCTACCAGACAGACTGAAGGAGGCTTGCCTGGTTCTTGTCCTTGCCCCGGTCCCTCACAGACCACACCAGCTACGAATGGTGGAGGAAGTGCTTTGCAGTCTCTCTTGCCTTCAGGGTTCAGATAAGGACTCTGGGTTGCCAGGGGAGGAAGCGTGAGCAGCACACAACTGCAGCTTTCTGGAGAAGCCTTGAGATGGCAAAGCGCCGTTAGTGGGCGAAATGCACGGTAGCAGCCGCCTGCGTCGGGCTTCGGCTTCTTGACAGGACTGGAATGAAAAGAGTTATGTAGAAAGCCCCACTTTCACTTAACTTGCTGAATTCGGTGGGTATAATTACCCCTAAGTGTAATTACAGAGAAGACAAATGGCATTTTGAGCTGCGGTCTTAAAGAGGCGAGTCAATTTCCGACTTTGACCAGAACCGCCATGTTAATTAGCTTGGTCCCTGCCTCCCTCCCTCCCTCTCTCTCCCTCTCTCTCCCTCTCTCTCTCTCTCTCTCTGAATGGAAGCTCGTCTTGCAGGACAGAGCGTGGCCCACTTCTTCTCCACCTGTGAGTAATGACAGGCCACTGCCTGCCGCCCGAATCGGGGCTGCTGTATTAATAAGGCTACTTTCCTGTTCATTTATCATCAATTAAAGGTGCACTCGTTGGTAAAGTCACCCCACCTTCGGCCCGGCTGCCCAGAACGGCTACTCATTTATTTTCTGTGTGGTTTCGGTTGGAGCTGGATCCACCTTGCAGCTCAGAGGTGACAGGCAGCGTGAAAAAGTACACTAATTGAGCCATCTCCAGGGAGGAATATACGAAAACTGAAACGGTAATTAGAATGAGAGGATTTGGAGCTGGGCGAGGGAAATCGAATGGAGGTGCGCGTTAGGGGCTGTTATAAATGGGGGTGAGCGGACATGGACGTGGAGGGGGAGGGGAGCGAGCAGCGGATTTTAGTGCATCCCCTTACAGCTCCAGGGAGAGACAGGAGACTCAGAAACAGCCCGGGTCTGGGGTATGGACTTCCAGGAAGGGTGGCCTTGCAGGCAGGCTGTGCTGGGGGCTGGAGGGAGGCTGATGTTCCAGGGAGAGAATGTGCTGGCTGGCTGGCTGGTAGAAAGCGTGGTTGGGAAATTAAACTGCAATTTCTAGCGCTCCCCGTCTTTTGTGCAAAGTGGTGAGGAAGGCAGCAGCGGGATTTCCTGTGACTGCGAGAGGGGAGTGTTCTCCAGCTCCTGCCTCCAGTGCCCTCCCTTGCATGTCTTTGGACCTGGGTCCTTACGGCATCCTGAGGCTGCATGAGGAGGCTGAGCCCCGTACGGCTGGCAGGGAACTGAGACAGGTGCATCTTCCCGCAACGGCCCGCCTTGTACACGGATGCTTGTTTTGATTAGAGATTTCGATTGCAATTTTTCATCTTGCTGAAATAACAATTCCCAGAAACCAGATACTAAGGGACCATTTTAAGAAATGTCCCTTTAAGTGTGAGAATGGTTTTGAAAAACCAGTTCCGATGTTAGCGTGGTCTATCGTGAACCCCTCAATTCTTGTCCACCAGATGCATAAACTTGGAGAATTGTGCCAGGACGGCTGGGGCTGGTGTTCTCATCTGGCCCATGAGGGTGAGAGCCGTGGGGTAGTAACGCATGGCTCCTCCTGGCTGGGAGGGAGAGAAGTGTCTCCCAGCTCAGCTAGCACTGGGACAGGGAGGTGTCCTGTCGTCACCTTCTCTTGGTGGTCTTGACGTCTCCCTTGTCACTCAAGAGCTCTTTGGATATTGGCATCTAACAGTCGCACTGTCTCTGTCTTGTTGGCAGCTGCGGTTTGCTCAGTCCCTTTCACCTTTCCTTCCCACTTTAGCCGTCATCTTGGTGTGGTGCCTTGCATCAGCCTAGTCCATCAGAGCGGGAATTCCTGGCCCCTCCTCTGTCGTAGGACACACTTCCCTTCATGCATCTGAGCTCAGCTTGATTTCTGCAGCTGCCTCACACTAACCATCACTGCCAATTTCCATTCACGGTTACTTGGGTCCTGTGATGTGCCGGGAAGTGACCAAGGCAGATGTGGCACCTCCTGCATGGCATGGGGTTCCCAGTGTTGGGAAGAAGGTCCTCGTGGATGGAGGAATGACAGTGATGGGCATTAGGAAATGAAGCAGCCAGGCAGCCGCGGGTGCAGGGCCTGGCTTCAGGTCCAGTTCAGGAGAAGGTACAAGGCCCTCGAGGAAGGAGCATTAGAGCTGAGTCTTACTTTGGAGGCAGGGCCCCAGCGACGTGAGGCATCACCACTGGCTTCCAGGGTCTGCATTACTAGGAAGCTGCAACTGGAAGCAGACCCAGGACTTGAACCAAGGTGCTCTGGTATGGGATGAGGGAGTCTTAGATGCTAGGCCCAGTGCCCACCCCAAGAGCCTGGACTGTAGATCAAGTGCCTTCCTTTTGCTAAAACTAATGGGTGGCTCTTTTCAGTGGGAGAAATTAGGTTAGATTTTCAGTTCATCCACCCCAGGATCCCTGAGTCTTCTTCACGTGTGCTCCCGGGAAATCCCGTTTCTCCCCACTCCCTGGGAGCGTGCCCAGCTCTCTGCATTCTGTTGACAAGCTCTGTGTTCACATTCCAATTGTAGACCCCAGCATATGCACTGGTGACAGTCTGCATGGACGTTTGTTTTTGGATTTTGATTCTCTGACATATTTACTCTCCCTCCAGCTCCACTCCGTTTTGCTACATGTGTCTCGTCTGGTTCATTCCTGGGCACGGAGAGCTTTGGGCTGGATAGACCCTGTGGCACTTGTCCACAGACCGTCTTCCAGGCTGAGTTAGACCTGTGCACAGACATGTGCTGGGTTCCTGCTTAGCCTCCCTTGCCCCCTCTGCCCCAGGGAAGCATCAGCTGCCTGTCTTCCTCCAGCTGTCATCTTGGGGGGTGCAGATCAGACACATGCCTGTCAGTCATGTAGCCATCCTGGGGTGGGGCGGTTCCCCAGGACCGACCCTGCAGAAAATGGGGTGTCTGCCCTGAAACAGCTTAGATCCTGTCTCGGTCAGCTCAGGCTGCTATAGTGAAGAATCCTAGACTGGGTGGGTCATAAATAAGGGACGTCCATTTCTCAAGTTTTGGAAGCTGGAAGTCCGAGTAGAGGGTGCCAGCATGGTTAGGTTCTAGGAAGGGCTCTGTCTCTTCCAGGTGTGGATTGTTGTCTTCTTGTCCTGTCTCCAGGGTGGAGTGAGAGGACTCTCTGGAGCCCCTTTTACGATCCCATTCACGAGGGTTCTGCCCTGATGACCTAACTTCCTCCTGAAGGCGACTCCTTCCATCACTGACCTTGGGACTTGGTGTTTTCGGCATATGAGTTTTGGGGAACATAAACATTTAGCCCATTATGGAACCCCTACACGGTCCTTTTCCTGAGGAGCATAAGACAAAGAATGTTTGCTTTAATTTCCTGCCTGACTCTTGCCTGAGTGTGAAAAGGTCATGTGACATCATGGCCGCCACATCAGGAGGTCATGGAGGAAGCTTCCGGAAGAAATGCCGGTGAAACTCAGGAAACGTCCCGAGAGGACTCAGCCTTCATTTGGAACGCCTCTGAGAGGTATTCTGCTTGGTGGGACAGTAAAATGCCAACTCAGTTCTCAGATGGCCCAAACGCTTACTTTGGTTAACACCTGAAGCAGTTTGCAGATTTCTGGTTATTACTCCAGAAAGCAGACTAAATCCAGCTCACTCAGCAAATGTTGGGCACCCATGTGCTACAGCAACGTGGGCCGAGCGTGCGGTCAATCACATGTCACTCTCGAGTTCCTGTCCACAGTGAGGCTCCAGGTCTGTCTCCGTCCCGTTCTATTTTTTTTTTTTTTAAGATTTATTTATTTATTTGCAAGTCAAAGTCACACAGAGAAGGAGAGGCAGAGAGAGAGAGAGAGAGAGAGAGAGAGAGAAGAGAAAGAGAGGTCTTCCATCTGATGGTTCACTCCCCAATTGGCCACAATGGCTGGAGCTGCACCGATCCAAAGCCAGGAGCCAGGAGCTTCTTCCAGGTCTCCCACGCGGGTACAGGGGCCCAAGGACTTGGGCCATCTTCCACTGCTTTCCCAGGCCACAGCAGAGAGCTGGATGGGAAGTGGAGCAGCCGGGACTAGAACTGGTACCCATATGGGATGCCGGCGCTTCAAGCCAGGGCGTTAACCCACTGTGCCACAGTGCTGGCCCCATACATCCCATTCTGAGCTCGCACATTCGCCAGCCCTTTAGAAGTGTCCTCAGAGCCTTGCTCATTCTTCCTGATTGTCACCACTCCTGCAAGTGTGACTTGGGACGGACACTGCCTTTTGGGTGCTTTTCTTGCCCTGTGTGGGGGACTCATAGTCTCTCTGCCTGCAGTTGCATGCAGCTGTTCCCAGAGTAGAGGTGCTGCGGGTATCCCTGAGACGTAGAGCGTCCTAGCTCCCTCCGTGTGCACTTTCTGCACTGGCCATATCCTCGTTACCTGGAGGGCTTGTCTGGGTGCTCTGCTGGAGCGTGGGGAGGCCTTTTGTATAGACTGAGCCTGGCTCCCTCCCTGGAAAGATCCAGCTCCCTTAACTTTTCCCCACTTTGTTATCAAATGTTGTCCTGGGTGTGTCGGGGGTGGGGGGGCGCTGTTTCACACGCTCTCATGCCTGCTTTGGGTGGGTGATACTCCGGCGACTGGCGTGCTTCACTGTTCACAGCCGTAGTGGTTGGCATAAATAATTCTACTGATCATGCAGGAATGGCTATCAAAGCAGCATGTCTGGATGGAAAGGCTGGAAGTTCGGAGTGAGCAGCGCTTGGATGGCGTGGCACTGAACTCGCTCATTATGGTGGCTTCGTGTATGTGTTTGATCATGAATTTAAAAAATTTTCCCCCTCCTCCAAAATGCACACAAAAGTAGGCAAAAACCTAACCCAAATTTCTCTTTGCATTTAAAATTACTCTTGGGGGCAGGGAGATTTCTGAATCACACATGCAAATCGGAACATCAAAGAGGACACCCCCCCTCCCATACACACATACCCAAGGGACGAGAGCTTTTTCTTTCCAACTAGATGAGAAATGAAAAAAAAAAAAAAAAACCCATGGACTTGAAAGTGAGTTTCCACCAGGGCCACAGTAGAGTGGAAAAGACCACATTCCTCTGTGTAGCCAACTCTGAACACTGCTCGGTGAGAAAAACACAACCCAGGGAAGGGACTGGTCAAGGGAAAGCATGTCCTGGTGTTCAGCTCAAGGCCAGGGCTAAGTGGCCCCTTGTTTCCGACAGCACTGGGCGGCTAATGTAAAGAGAAGTGACACTGGACACCACACGGCAAAGGACTCTGAACTTGCCTCGAGATAGAGTCTTCAGAGGAAGATTGATGAAGAGCTGTTTAAAAGAAATCATCATATTCTGAGTGCAGATTGAACGTGTTTGCTTCTGTGTTAAAGTATTTGGCTTAAGATAGATCATCAATTTGTGAAAGGCCGCCATGGTCACAAATGGAGGAAGCTCATTCACGTCGTTAGGTAAAACAATAATTGTGTCCCGTGCTCTGTTTGTCTTCCTGAGATGTGTCATTTGGGCCATCATATTTTCCCGACTGGGCTATACTTTTATGCTCTGTATTGTTCCTTGGCTTTCTTGGATTTAATGAGTGCCAGTAACTGGACGAGAATAATCTAGTTATAGCATACGAGGCACCACCGCGCATTGCTTCATCTGCGTCTTGCAGCAGTCTTGTAAGACAGGGAGATGTTAGCTCCCACACTGTCAAAAAAGCAGTGCAGCTGACTGCTGGCTGCTGTGTGATGCGGCTGGTCGAGCCATCATTTGCAGTGCTGACGTCCTGAATTGGAGTCCTGGGTGCTCTGCTTCTTTCTGATGCAGCTCCGTGCTGATGGGCCCGGGAGGGCAGCGGAAGAGGAGCCAGTGCTGGGCCTGCACCCACATGGCAGGCCTGGATGAAGCTCCTGCCCCTGGCTTCAGCCTGGCCCAGGCCTGGATGTCGTGGTGGACCTTGGGGGAGTGAACCCACCCATGAAAGGTCTCGGTCTCTCTCGCTCTCTCGCTCTCTCACCCCCTCTCTTTGTCTCCCTCTCTCTCTCCCTCCCTCCCTCTCTCCCTCTCCCTCTCCCTCTCTCTGGCTTTGATTTTCAAATAGATAAATAAATCATTAAGCAGCATGAAGGGTGACTAACAAGCACCTGCAGCAGACATCGTGGTTAAGGTTGGGCCACAGCAAGGATGTGTGCTGCCATGGCTTCTGTTCAGTACGAGAAGCTGTCGGCAGTAACCACAGCAGGATGCAGGATGCTCTGAGCTCTGGTCTTTTGTTCAGCCTTCTTGACAACGCCACAGCGCAGACACTGTGTAAGTGCAGCTGCTCAGAGAGGTTATGGCTTTCTCTAGAGTTGCACAGCAAGTGCGGGTATGCCTGTTGGAGCAGGTGTTTGCCACCACGGTTGAATACTCGCACACAGAAGTGCCTTCCACTGTCTTGCACCAAGTCCTTTCTGCCTGTCCTAGGCATTCAGGTACCGAGCGGCCATGAGCAGCCTGAGTCTGGAGGTGGCAGGGCCAGGACCCGACTCCAAGCAAGCTGCGTGCTCTCCTTGTTCCCTTTCTACGTATTAGTTCTAGATGGGACTGTCGGTAGATCTTTAAAATCTTCATGAGTTTTGAAGTTCTACACGCTTAGTAAAAACCTCTCCTCTCCTGTAAAAAGAAAATCCCAATTGGGAAGCTAAAAAGTCAGAAGTGGCTCTTCTATTTTAATGCCCTTGAAATTTCCAAGGTCACTTGAACACGGTGTCTGCATTTTCTCGTGCGCATACGTTGCCCATTAAGTTAAATGGACTGCAATTGTTTCGCCCAGTGAGGTTCACATGGAGTGACTGCTTTTCGCTTTCTTGGGTTATACATTTAATTTTTTTTTTGACAGGCAGAGTTAGAGAGAGAGAGACAGAGAGACAAAGAGACAGAGACAGAGAGAAAGGTCTTCCTTCCGTTGGTTCACCCCACAAATGGCTGCTAAGGTCAGCATGCTGCGCCAACCTGAAGCCAGGAGCCAGGTGCTTCCTCCTGGTCTCCCATGCAGGTGCAGGGCCCAAGGACTTGGGCCATCCTCTACTGCACTCCCGGGCCACAGCAGAGAGCTGGACTGGAAGAGGAGCAACTGGGACAGAACTGGCGCCCCAACTGGGACTAGAACCCCGGGGTGCCGGCACCGCAGGCAGAGGATTAGCCTAGTGAGCTGTGGTGCTGGCCATGCATTTAATCTCATGAGGTTTGTTTCTCTGTACATGACTGGGCGCTGTGAGCCAGGGGGGATCCTACAGGATGCCCTGACTGCAGCCGGCTTTCCTCTGGAGCCCCAGGGCTGCTGTGTGTTCCCCAGCTCCTGGGTAGCTGCCTCAGGGACCAGGGTGGCGACTGAACCAGCTGATGGAAGACCTTTCTCTCTCTCTGAAGCTGACTTCAAGCTTCGATTCCACTTCCTCCTCCTCTTGTACTCCCTTTGTGTGGCCACAAGGGGGCCCTGTGGGGCGAGGGGAGGGACATCCTACCTAGAGGGTGCAGAGCAGTCCCTGTTACTACCAATTGTTCACATAGATATGTAGCCATCTTTGATCTAGGAGTTAAGACACCCACGTCCCACTTTGGAGTGCCTGGGTTCAATCCCTGGCCCCAGCTCCGGACATCAGCTTCCTGTTAACGTAGACTCTGAGAGGTGCCAGTGATGGCTTATATGTGGGTTCTGACACCAATGTGGGAGACCTAGATTGGATTCCGGTTCCTGGCTTTAGCCCCAAACCTTGCTGTTGGTGGACAGTTGGGAAACGAACCAGCAGATGGGCATTTTTTTTTCTCTCTCTCTGCTTCTCATAAGTAAGGAAATAAATAAATAAATAAATAAATTAGCATATGTAATTCCAGCCCATGAGAGAGGCCCGTGGCTAGGTAGAGACTGCAGCTCCCGACAGTCTAGAATGAATATTTCTGCCTTGTTCTGTTCAATTAATTAGCTACTTACACTCATACATTAGCAATTGCCTGTATTAGCCAGCAGGCATCGGCATCTCTCAAATGCTCAAGGATATTTCTAATATTCTGAATGTTTGGAGGCAGGAGGAGGAATCAAGAAGAAAGCTGTTTGTAGCCTGTGTGTGTGTGATTTTATTATTATTATCACTGTGTGCTAAGCTGTAATAATCTAACAGGATAATAATAATCATCTAAATACTCCATAAAATTCAGAGATCATTCCCTGTTCAGGAGGACATCGCCCTGCAGTGTGAAGCATCTAGGTTTTTCTGTTTTTGCTTGGATTCTGGCAGTCTCCGGGAGCTCTGGGATGTTTTCTGTGCCTCTGATTAAGCCCATGGAAGGCGTAGTACAGTGGCTCCTCTCAAAACGAGAGCGTTCTGGAACATTTGCAGCTCGAGTGAAGTCAGAGAGAGATCCAGCGGCTGCTCTTTTCACCTGCTCTTGGGATGTGGTGGCACTTGGGTGGACACAGATGTGCTGTGGGGGTGTGTTTGGATATTTTCTCCAACACTGAAAAAAGGGATTTTGATTTTAATAAGGAAATGGAGAGTTTCTATTTATCTGTGAGTGTTTTTTTTTTTTTCCTGCTCAGTTTCCTGGAAGTTCAGAACTCCTTTTCCAACTATTTCTGCTCTGATAAACTGTGGGGGTGGGATGAGGGCCACACCACACATCCGTGCTAAGTTGGAGACAAGTCCAGCACGTGGGCGGGCACCAAGTTATTTTAGCACAGGCATTGGCCAGGGGGCAGTGTTCTCCACACAGTGCTCTTAATGAGCTCGCTCCTGTATCTGCATTTGCACCGAGTGTATATGAGTCACAGTAAGGAAAGGATGCTCCCAGAGGCTGGAGTAGCACACTCAGGGCCACATGTCTGTTTCTGGCATCTCTGGCCCCAAAGCTTTTTTTTTTTTTGAAGAATTTATTTGAAGGGCAGAATTACAGAAGAGAAGAAGAGAAGAGGGGGGGGAGAGGGGGAAAGGGGGAGAGGGGGAGGGGAGAGAGAGAGAGAGAGAGAGAGAGAGAGAGAGAGAGAGATCCATCTTCTATCTGCTGGTTCATCCACCAAATGGCTCAAATGACTGCCATTGTCAGAACTGGGCCAGGCTGAAGCTAGGAGCTTCATCAGGATCTCCCATGTGGGTGGCAGGGGCCAAGGGCTATCTTCTGGTGCTTTCCCAGGTACATTAGCCAGGAGCTGGATTGGAAGTAGAGCAGCTGGGACACAAACTGGCACCGTATGGACTGCTGGTGTCACAGGTGGTGGCTTAACCTGCTACGCCAGCATGAAGGCTCCCTAAGATTTACTCTTAATCATTACACATCACCACCAATAACAAAAGCTATTTCTCTTCTTTATAATAAAAGGTTAGTATACCAGTCTTTTTAAAATTTATATTTATTTTATTTATTTGAAAAATAGAGTTACAGAGAGAGGTGGAAGTCAGAGAGAGAGAAAGGTCTTCCATCTGCTGGTTCACTCCCTAAATGACTGCAACAGCCAGAGCTGAGCTGATATGAAGCCAGGATCCAGGAGCTTCTTCCAAGTCTCTCATGTGGATGCAGGGCCCCTAGGACTTGGGCCATATTCTACTGCTTTCCCAGGCCATAGCAGAGAGCTGGATTGGAAGTGGAGCAGCCAGGATTCGAACTGGTGCCCATATGGGATGCTGGCACTGCAGGCTGGGGCCTTAACCCGCTGCACCACAGCACTAGCCCCTGTTTTTGTTTTTACTCACTTATTTTCATGTCCAAATGAGGCAGTTGCTCCTTGATGGATGCCTGATGGGGCAGGCAAGACTGAAGTCTTTAAAAATGTAAAGGCTTTTCCTTCTCAAATAAAAACTTTTTGTTTTTCTTCGCTGTTTATTTGTTGGAGAACAATTATTTATTTTATAGAATAGTGGTTCTTAAGTTATGTATAAAGGACCAAATTTATTTTTTGATTTAAGATTTTAATCCATCACAGATCAATACTTGTGTGATATTTAAGAATTGATTACTCGGCCGGCGCCATGGCTCACTTGGCTAATCCTCCGCCTGTGGCGCCTGCACCCTGGGTTCTAGTCCTGGTTGGGGTGCTGGATTCTGTCCTCGTTGCTCCTCTTCCAGTCTAGCTCTCTGCTGTGGCCTGGGAGGGCAGTGGAGTATGGCTCAAGTGCTTGGGCCCTGCACCCACACGGGAGACCAGGAAGAAGCACCTGGCTCCTGGCTTTGGATCGGCGCAGTGCGTTGGCTGTAGCAGCCATTTTGGGGGTGAACCAACGGAAGGAAGACCTTTCTCTCTGTCTCTCTCTCACTGTCTAACTCTGCCTGTTAAAAAAATTGATTACTTGAAAATTTAAATAAGAAACATAAAAGAAGCTTCACAACCAATTTATGAATATTAAGCAGACATAAAGTTATATTTTAAATAATGCAATAAGAAATGTAGCATAAAGATAATGAATTATACAAAAAAATTATATAAGAAAATACAAAAGAAATATACAAACAAAACAAAATTATGCATTGTTCATTGAAAGTACATGTGTATGTGACTAATATGGAGAATTACAGTTACACACATACATTTTGTTACACATATACAGTTGAAACTAAACAGAATTAATGAGTAAAGTGAGCAATTTTCGGTATTAAACACCTATACACACACTTTGGATGTATATAGCCATCATATTTATATTACAATGAAATTTTTTTATATTACACAGAATTTATATCCTGCTTGTGAATCTAGCCAACCTAGATTGAATTAATGAGGCTGTTTCCTGCTTAAGATAAGGTACATGTGGATGCCTTCCTGATTTGTTTCAGTGGCACTTATGTTAGACAAAGATGAGTTACGTTGGTAAAACAGAAGAGGGGGTTTTACAACCATTTCAAGTCACAGGACATTGATTATTAACTTTTATCAAAAATGTAGCAAGTGAAATTGTATTTTCAAGATTAATCTTCCATGCCTTATCAATACCCAGTTCTAACATGTCACCCTTGAAGAGATAGTGAGATTTATATGATCTTATATCCAACCTGGTCATCTCTGCCTTTTGGGATATTTGTATTTAGCCATTTACATGTAATATAATTAATTATATGGTTGGATTTAAATCTACCATCCATCTAGCTTTTCTCACTTTCTTTGGGGGTAATTGAGTACTTTCCATGATTCCATTTTGTCTATTAGTAGAGATGATATTTTTAGTTATACCTCTTTTTAATTTTTTGTAGTGGTTGTTCTAGGCTTTATGATATATGAAGAATCCTCACAGAGTTTGTGGAAAATGGTATTAAAAGACTTGCCAACATTTATGAAGTTTTTTAAGCTCCCTGTACATAATTTTTTCCTAATTTTTATTTATTTTCATTTTTATGTGAAAGGTAGAGAGAGAAAGAAACAGAGAGACAGTTATTGAGAGATTGTCTGTCCACTGGTTACTCCCCAAATGCCCACAACAGCCAGGACTGGGCCAGACTGAAGCCAGGAGCCAGGAACTTGATCTATACTACCCCCAGGCAAGTGGCAGGGCCCAAGTACATGTGCCATAATCTCTGCCTACCAGGGTGTGCATTAGCTGGAAGCTAGATCAGAAGTGGAGGAGCCAGAGCTTGAACCAGGTCCTGATGTAGGATGCAGGTGTCTCAAACAGTGACATACTGCTGGCCTCCTTGTACATCTGAATTTATAATCCAGTTCAGATTATATTACTTCGTATATCACATAAGAAGAATCTCACAGAAGTACATTTTCCATTTTTTCTATACTTTCAGCTATTGTCATCAATTAGTTTTTTTATGTATAAGTACAATAATACATTCTTCCTCTCTCCCCCCAAAAAACCTTTTATTTAAGGAATAGAAACTTCATGGTTTTCTTAAATGCAACTTTAGGAAAATAGTGATTCTTCCCACCATACCCACCCTGCCACCCATACTCCCAGCCATCTTCTTCCTCCCTCAGCTATTCCCATTCTTATTTTTTACTGAGATCTATTTTCAATTAACTTTATATACATATAAGTAACCTTATACTAAGTAAATAGTTCAACAAATTATATGGAAAAAAACCTGTTCCTCAACAGGACTTTTCAAAGTCATTGCATCTTGAAGTATTAATTTCACTTCTTTAGATTACCTTTTAGGTGCTCTATTATATACCACAGATCAAGGAAAACATATGGTATGTGTCCTTTTGGGACTGGCTTATTTCACTAAGCATGATGTTTTCCAGTTTCATCCATTTTGTTGTAAATGACAGGATTTCATTTTGTTTTTACTGCTGTGCAGTATTTCATGGTATACATATCACATAATTTCCCTACCAGTCTTTGGTTGACGGCATTTGAGTTAATTCCATATCTTAGCTATTGTGAATTGAGCTGCAGTAAACCTGGGAGTATAGATAACACTTTCATATGCTGATTTCATTTACATTGGGTGAATTCCCAAGAGTTGGATGGCTGGGTCATATGGTAGGTCTATATTCATATTTCTGAGGTGTTTCCATACTGTCTTTCGCAGTGTCTGCACAGTTTACATTCCGCCAACAGTGGACTAGGGTACCTTTTTTCCTACATCCTTTTCAGCATTTGTTGTTTGTTGATTTCTGTAGGAAAGTCATTCTAACTGGGGTGAGGTGAAACCTCACTGTGGTTCTGATTTACATTTCCCTGATGGCTGGTGATCCTGAGCATTTTTCATGTGTCTGTTGGCCGTTCAATTTCCTCTTTTGAAGAATGTCTGGTTAAGTCTTTTGCCCATTTCTTAACTGGGTTGTTTGTTTTGTTGCTGTTGGGGTTCTTGAGCTCTTTATATATTCTGGTAATTAATCCTTTATTAGTTGTATAGTTTGCAAATAATTTCTTCCATTCTGTTGGTTATCTCTTCATTTTGATGAGTGCTTCTTTTGCAGTACAGAAGCTTCTCAATTTGATGTAATCCCATTTGTCAATTTTGGCTTTGATTGCCTGTGCCTCTGGGGTCATTTCCAAGAACTCTTTGCCTATGCCAGTGTCTTTCATGGTTTTCCCCAATGTTCACTAACAGTTGAAAAGTATCAGTCCATAGATTTAGGTCTTTGATGGGGCTAGTGCTGTGGCACAGTGGGTTAAATCCCTGGCCTGAAGCACCAGCATCACATATAGGAACCAGTTCTAGTCCTGGCTGCTCCTCTTCTGATCCAGCTCTCTGCTATGGCCTCAGAAAGCAGTAGAAGATGGCCCAGGTCCTTGGGCCCTTGTACCCACGTGGGAGACCTGGAAGAAGCTCCTGGCTCCTGGCTTCGGATTGGTGCAGCTCCAGCCATTGCGGCCAATTGGGTAGTGAACCAGTGGGTGGAAGACTCTCTCTGTCTCTACCTCTCTCTGTGACTGTGTCTTGCAAATAAATAAAACAAATCTTTTAAAAAAAGATTTAGGTCTTTGATCCATTTTGAGTGGATTTTTGTGTAAGGTGCAAGGTCCAGGGTCTTGATTCATACTTCTGCATATGGAGATCTGATTTTCCCAGCACTATTTGTTGAAGAGACTCTCCTTGCTCCAAGGATTGATTGTAGCTCTTTTGTCAAAGATAAGCTGGTTATAGATGTAGGGATTGATTTCTGGTGTTTCTATTCTATTCCATTGGTCTATCCATCTGTTTTTGTGCCAGAACCAGGCTGTTTTGGTTAAAGCTGCCCTGTAGTATGTCTTGAAATCTGGTGTTGTGATACCTATGGCTTTGTATTTGTTGCATAAGATTTCTTTAGCTATTCAGAGTCTTCTTTGTTTCCGTGTGAATTTCAGCATCATTTTTTCTATATCTGTGAAGAATGTTCTTGGTATTTTGTTTGGTATTGCATTCACTCTGCAAAATGCTTTTTGTGTATGGACATTTTGATGATATTGATTCTTCCAACACATGAACATGTAAGATTTTTCCACTTTTTGGATCTTTTTCTATTTATTTCCTTAATGTTTTGTAATTCTCATCATAGAAATCTTTGACATTCTTGGTTAAGTTTATTCAAAGGTATTTGATTTTTTTGGCATCTATTGTGAATGAGACTGATCTTAAAAATTCTTTTCTTAGCCTTCATATTGCCTGTTTGTACAAAGGCTATTGATTTTTGTCTGTTGATTTTATAACCTGCCATTTTACCAAACTCTTATGAGTTCCAATAGTCTCTCTTAGTAGACTCTTATGGATCCCCTATATATACAATCATGTCATCTGCAAATAGGGAGAGTTTTATTTCCTCCTTCCCAATTTGTATCCCTTTGATTTCTTTTTCTTGCCTAATGGCTCTGCCTAAAATTTCCAGGACTATATTTAGTAGCAATGGTGGGAGTGGGCATCCTTGCCTGGTTCTGGATCTCGGTGGGAATGCTTTCAACTTTTACCCATTCAATAGGACACTGGCCATGGGTTGGTCATAAATTGCCTTGATTGCTTTGAGGAATGTTCCTTCTATACCCAATATGTCTAAAGTTTTCATCATGAAAGGGTGTTGTATTTTATAAATGCTCTCTCTGCATCTATTGAGATAACTATATGGTTTTTGTTCTTCAGTTGTTAATGGGATGTATCACATTGATTGATTTGCAAATGTTAAACCATCCTTGCATACCAGGGATAAATTCAACTTGGTCTAGTCAATGATCTTTCTGATATGTTGTTGGCTGATATGTTCTGATATGTTTAACTGGCTAGTATTTTATTGAGGATTTTTGTGTCTATGCTTCTCAGGGAAATTGGTCTGTTTTTATATTTCTCTGTTATATCTTTTTCAGGTTTAGGAACTAAGATGATGCTGGCTTCATAGAAGGAGTTTGGGAGGATTCTCTTCCCTTTCAACCATTTTTAATAGCTTGAAAAGAATTGGAGTTAGTTCTTCTTTAAATGTCATGTAGAAATCAGCAGTGAAGACATCGGTCCTGGGCTTTTCTTTGCTGGGAGGGTCTTACTACTGATTCAATTTCTGTTTTGGTTATTGGGATACTTAGGTTTTCTATTTCTTTATGGCTCAATTTAGGAAGGTTTTATGTGGCCTGGAATCTATCCATTTCTTCTAAGTTTCCTGATTTGTTGGCATAGTTTTCTTTGTAGGAATTTATGAAGATTCTTTTTATTTGTATGGTGACTGTTGTTACATGTCCTTTTTCACCTCTAATTTTATTGATTTGGGTTTCTCTTTCAATTTTTTGGTTAGTTGGGCCAATGGTGTATCTATCAATTTGGTTTATTTTTTCAAAAAAATGAGGTTTTTGTTTCCCTCATTTTTTGATTTTCATCTTCTTTGGTTTCTATTTTGTTTATTTTTTCTCTAATTTCAATTTTTATTTTATCCTACTAGTTTTGTGTTTGGTTGCTCTTGTTTTTCTATGTCCTTGAGATGCATTGATAGTTCATTTATTTGGTGCCTTTTCAATTTCTTGATGTAGGCACCGTTTGCTATAAATGTTCATCTTAACAATGCTTTTATTGTGGGCGGGTGCTGTGGTGCAGCAGGTTAAAGCCTTGACCTGAAGCACTGGCATCCCATACAGGCACCGGTTTGAGACACAGCTGCTCCACTTCCAATCCAGCTCTCTGCTATGGCCTAGAAGGGCAGTAGAGGATGGCCCAAGTCTTTGGGCCCCTGCACCTGCGTGGGAGATCTGGAAGAAGTTCCTGGCTCCTGGCTTCAGATGGGTACAGCTCCAGCCATTGTGGCCAACTGGGGAGTGAACCATCAGATGGAGGATCTCTCTCTCTCTCTCTGCCTCTCCTCTCTCTGTGTAACTCTTCCAAATAAACAAATAAATAAAACACTGGTTTTGCTGTATCTCACAAGCTTTGATATGTTATGTTGTTATTTTGATTCATTTTCATTAATTTTTTTATTTTTCTTTTGATTTCTTCAGTGACCCACTGTTCATTCAGGAACATGTTGTTCAGTGTCCTTGTGTTTTCATATATTTTAGAGGTTCTTGATTTGTTGATTTCTAGTTTGATTGCATTGTGGTCAGAAGAGATTCATGGTATGATTTTATTCTTTTGAATTTGCTGAGACTTGTTATATAGCCTGGCATTGGTTTATCACACCAAAAGTTCCATGTGCCAGTGAGAATAATTTGTATTCTACCTCAGTAGGATGAAAAGTTCTGTTACGTTCATTTGGTCTGTAGTGTCGATTAATTCTGTTGTTTCCTTGCTGATTTTCTGTCTGATCTGTCCATTACTGAAAGTGGAGTATTGCATTCCACCATTACTGTTATATTGGAGTCTGTGTCTGCCTTTAGATCCCTAGCATTTCTTTTAGATATCCAAGTGCCCTCTAGTTAGGTGCATATACCTTTATAATAGTCACATCTTCCTATAGAATTGATTCCTTAATCAATACAGAGTGCCCTAATTTGTCTCTTTTAATAGTTTTTTAAGTCTATTTTGTGTAACATTAGGATAGCTATATCAGCTCTTGTTTGGTTTCTATTAACATGGAATATCTTTTTCCATCCTTTCACCTTCAGTCTGCGTGCATCTTTGTTGGTGAGATGTGTTTTTTCTAGGCAGAAAATAGATGAGTTCCATTTTTTAAATCCATTTATCCATTCTGTATCTTTTAACTGGAGAGTTGAGACCATTTACTTCAAGGTGACTATAAGTAATGACTTGTCCTGCCATTTTTCCATAAATATTATAATTTTTTAATTTGTACTTCCTTTTACTTTTACTGGGGGATTTTCTTCCTTTACCTTCTTTCATAGTAATATCCATGTTTCTGTGTGTAGCATATCCTTAAGCATCTTTTGTAAGGCTGGACAAGTGGTGACAAATTCTTCCAATTTCTGTTTGTTATGGAAGGTTTTTATTTCACCTTCATTCAGAAATGCGAGCTGTGCAGGTACAGTATTCCAGGTTGACAGTTTTTTCTCTTAAGACTTTGAATATATCTTGCTATTCTGTCCTAGCCTGTGGGGTTTCTGATGAGCAGACCACTGTGAGTCTAATTGGAGATCCTCTGATTATAATCTAGTGTTTCTCTTGTGCACATTTTAGAATCTTTTCTTTCTGTTTTAATGTGGAGAGTTTGAGTACAGTGTGTTGTGGTGAATATCTTTTCTGCTCATGTCTGTTAGGAGTTCTAGGTGCTTCCTGACTTGGATGGCCCTTTCTTTCTCCAAATTAGGGTCGTTCTCTCTTTCCACACTTTCAAGAATTTCTAAGACCATTAGTTCTTATGTATATTGTCTTTTTTCTAATGTTCACATATCTTTAGAGTTATTTTAAATTTCCTACTCACTAGTTCTAACATCTGATCCATTGATTACTTTGCTTTGTTACCATTGTTTTAATTTTCTTACTTGTTTATATGTCTTATAATTTTTGATTGGTTACTTGACATTCTGAGGGTCTAGTATTTATCACTGAAAACATGTAAGAGGCTGAGCCAGTGTAGCTAATATTTGATCTGAGTTTGTGTTTTGTTGGGGCTACTTATTCTGTCATTGCATCTATTTTTTTTCTTTTTTCTTTTTCACAGGCATAGTGGACAGTGAGAGAGAGAGGGACAGAGAGAAAGGTCATCCTTTTTCTGTTGGTTCACCCCTCAATGGCTGCTGTCGCTGGCGCACTGTGGCCGGCATACCACGCTGATCCGAAGCCAGGAGCCAGGTGCTTCTCCTGGTCTCCCATGCGGGTGCAGGGCCCAAGCACTTGGGCCATCCTCCACTGTACTCCCAGGCCATAGCAGAGAGCTGGACTGGAAGAAGAGCAACCGGGATAGAATCTGGCACCCTGACTGGGACTAGAACCTAGTGTGCCGGCGGTGCAGGTGGAGGATTAGCCTATTGAGCCGTGGCGCCGGCCGTGTCATTGCATCTAAAACCTCAGTATTTTTATAGCACTAAACTGCTCCATGTTTAGTGTTGGTGCTTGAGTGTTGAAGGGTTTTTCTCAGTGCTGCTACTCCTGAGTTACCCATCAGCCCTCTGTGCACACTCGAGTCGTGGTGGGAGGGCAGAAGGAAGATTTGTAAGCACTGTGTTGTACTGAGTGACATGCTGCAGCTGTCTTATACATGCTCACGAGATCCAGCTGTGTGCATCTCTTTCCCACGCGGTTTTTGGTGACATCATGTGGTGGCTTGACGTAGGCTATAGTGGGAATATTTGCACCACAGAAATTGGCCAACACTGGAAATCTGGACTTCTTCACCTCTTGTATTTGTAGTTCGTCTCAAGTGGAAAGAATAATAATCCTCCTCCAGTGCTAAAACAAAGCCAAAACAAAATCTCACAACTCTCTGCTTTCCAAAGCAGATCCTGGGCCCAAGACTGTTTTCTTTCTCTTCCCCAGGGGCAGAGGTTTGATTTTGATATTTCTGTAGCTGCAAGGGAGCCTTCCTGTGCCCTGTACAAGAGTTTTCTGCCCCTTCCCTGCAGGCAGACACACGTTGCTTCTGTTTATTGCAGAGAAACTACGAAACTTCATCAGGGCCCTTGTGAATGAAAGGACGCACTGCTCCTCCCCAGTGACTCAAGGGTTTTTGTTGGCAGGAGAGAAGGCTGTGGGAATGGCCATGGGGATTTGTGCTTCTCTTCATGCTTCCATGGGTCACCTTCTGATGCTTGTACACCTGTGCCAATCAGGGGGACCTTTTCTTAGTCTGCTCTTCTGCTCCCACTGGTCCTTGGGAGAAGCTGGGAGAGCCTTTGGACCGGCACTGTGGCATAGCAGATTAAAGCCCTGGCTTGCAGTGCTGGTGTCCCATATGGGTGCCGGTTCAAGGCCCAGCTTGCTCCAATCTAGCTCCTTGCTAATATGCCTAGGGAAAGCAGCACAGAATGACAGAATGACCCAAGTCCTTGGGCCCCTGCACCCACGTGCAAGACCTGGAAGAAGCTGCTTGCTCCTGGCCTTGGATCAGCTCAGCTCTGGCCATTGTGGCTATTTAGGGAGTGAACCAGCAGATGGAAGACCTCTCTCTCTGTCTCTACATCTCTCTGTAACTCTTTTGAATAAACAAAATAAATATTAAAAAAAGAATGGTGAGAAACTGCCAATGTACCTTCTGTCTGTTGCTCCCAGCCACTCCATGCTGACATGCCTACCCACAGCTGACCTTTAAGAATTCCATAAATTAATCCAATTCCTTCTTTCTAACTTTATGATACCAACCTCTTTTTCCAAGGCTATGCCAAATGTTAACAGTTCATGAGTCTTGTGTCTCCTTGGGAGAATTTGTCATTTGTGGAAACTGGTTCACTCAGTTGTCTTGTAACCATGGCTTTGAGGTGGGTTCAAGATGCAACTCTTTTGTAGATTAACCAGCATTTTTTCTTGTTGTTAAGTGGGAATGACAGTCTTTGAAGTTTTCTGCATCCTAAGCACCTGTTCCTACAGTTTTGATGTTTCTTTAAATTTTCTTTTTATAATTTTTGAGTTCTAATTTATGTACACTAAACTGCCTACATGTAAAGAAGACAGTTTGTTGAGTCTGATGTATGTGTACCCCAGTGAAACCATCCCACGGTCAGCATAATGGCCGTATCAGTCACAGCCCACACTTTCCTCATCCCTCTGTAAGTTTTCTTTCTCTATTCCCATGCTGTTGTCAACAACTGATATGTTTTTGACCTTAAATTATCTTTTGTTGAAGGAAACATATTCTGGACTTCATACAGTATTGGGGCACAGTAGAAATATTATACTTAAATTAATGTACCTTGTAGCAGGGTCGAATTGCTCTTGATGGATGAATAAGCAGTTTACAGTAAATATGGTTCATCACGTGAGTTAAACTTGAGTTCGCACAAATCAGCTTCATCCTCTTTTTATGAGATGAGTCCTTGTGAAATCACTTCCCATCTTTGAGACTAATGGGTTATGAACAAGCATCCTTCAAAGATGACCAATAATTTCAATTTAAGAAACTCAATTGTTTAAGATTTTATTTATTTATCTGAGAGGCCGTGTTACAGATAGAGGGAAAGACAGAGAGAAGGGTCTTCCATCTGCTGGTTCACTCCCCAAATGGCCACAATGGCTGGAGCTAGGCTGATCTGAAGCCAGGAGCCAGGAGCTTCTTTGGGTTTCCCATGAGAGTGCAGGGGCCTAAGCACTTGGGCCATCTTCTACTGCCTTCCAGGCCACAGTAGAGAGCTAGAAAGGAAGAAGAGCATCCAGGACATGAACTGGCACCCATATGGGATACCAGTGCTGCAGGCAGAGGCTTAGCCTACTTTACCACAGCGCCAGTCACTGAGAGAGAAAGAGAGAGAGAGAGAGAGAGAGCGAGTGAGAGAGCACTCTCATATGTTGGCTTACTTCTCCAGTGCCTGCAATGGTTGGAGATGGGCTGGGTTGAAGCTAGGAGCCAGGAACTCAATTCAATTTCCATTTGGGTGGTAGGAACCCAATAACTTGAGCCATTACTGCTAACCCCCAGAGTCCACACTGAAAGGAATCTGAGTCAGATACCAGAGCTGAGAATCAAACCCAGGCACTCTGATGTTGGATGAAGGAATTTTAACTGTTAGGTCAAATACCTGCTCAGATAATGAGTTTTAAAAACTATCACTGTGGGCCAGCGCCGTGGCTCATTGGCTAATCCTCCACCTGTGGCACCGGCATCCCGGGTTCTAGTCCTGGTTGGGGTGCTGGATTCTGTCCCGGTTGCTCCTCTCCCAGTCCAGCTCTCTGCTGTGGCCCGGGAAGGCAGTGGAGGATGGCCCAAGTGCTTGGGCCCTGCACCCGCATGGGAGACCAGGAGGAAGCACCTCCTGGCTTTGGATCGGTACAGTGCTGGCCTCAGCACGCTGGCTGTGGTGGCCATTTGGGGGGTGAACCAATGGAAAAAGGAAGACCTTTCTCTCTGTCTCTCTTTCTCTCTTACTATCTAGCTCTGCCTGTCAAAAAAAAAAAAAAAAAAAACTACCACTGTGAACTCATAGAGATACATGTGATAGGCTTCAACCCTGTGCATACTATTCTGATGCTCAAATTGTAGCTTTGTGGCCAGTGGCAGATCCTTTAAAAGCTTTGTGTCTTTTGGATGTAATACTATTCGTGTGTGAGTGCCTTCTAACCTTTTGATGTACTATGTTCCACATTCACCTTGTCTACTTCTTGCTCTAGACTTGGAACTAGAAACTGACTCGCTTTTTGTAATTTACAGACCATAATCTGGGTGCTGGGAGATATAAATAATTTAATTTTTGCATAGTATTCAAATACTACAATTTATCAATACCTTTCCAATTGATGGACAAGTATTTTTCAACTTTTTGCTTTGAGTCTTTAAAACAACCTTTAACTGCTTAATGTTTGCACTTGAGCCTGGTGCTAGGCATTCAACAGAGGAGGGGATCAGCAGAATAACAAAGGATGCTCACTGGTTCTTGGTTAATCTCTGTTGTTTAATGTGTGTGGGGTGGGGGCAGTGACTTTGTTGAGTCTGCACATCATAAACCTGAGAAGGCAAGCTGAGGGTTCTTCTCAGCGGGAATCAATCACTGGGGATTGATAAAGTTTTCCTTTGCCAACTATAAGATGAAGTATTTGGTGCAGAACAGCAGAACACCTTTGTCTTCTGTTGCCACCCGCTAAGGGTGATCTGGACTCCATCAGTTTTCCTGATCTGAGGAAGAAAGCTGGGACCTGCCTGCGACTTACATGATCACTGATGCTGATGAGACGTTATTCACCCACATGGATTCCACAGAGTTTCCATGTACAGGGATAAAGCTAGCATGCATTACTAATTATTTATTTATTTGGGAGAGGGAGAGGCAGAGGAAAAGAGAGCAGGGAAATGGAGACAGAGAAGGAGAGAGTGAGTGAGAGCAAGTGAGAGCTTCCACTGGCTGGTTTACTCTTCAGATGCCCTGAATGATTAACCAGGAGCTGGGAACTCGATACAGAGCAGGGGCACTGTGACCTAGGCCATCATCACTGCCTCCCATATCAGCCTTAGAAGAGAGCTTGAGTCAGGAGCCAGAACGAGGTATTGAACCCAAGTGCTCTGATGTGGCACATGGGCGTCTTAACTGCTTGGCCAGATGCCTGCCTGTGAAAAGTGTTATCCTGACAAGGTTTTGCTGTTCAAAGTGAAGTGCACAAACAAGTCATAACAAAAATTAAGAAAGGAGTCGGTATAAATAAAATTCTACAGAAGGGTATTTTATATTGCATTTTTGGCATGGGAGAGCAAATACACTTGTGGACAAAGTAATGGTTTGATGATATACATGGTGGCACTAGAAAATCCCATGACTGCTTATCCTAGCCCCTGAATTTGGCAAGTATACACGAATAAGGATCTGTTTGTAACTAATCTATGATAATAAAGGAGGAAAATTTTGTTTAGTTTTCTAGGCTGAAACTATGCTTTCTTTTCTTTGTAAACTACATGAAAACCACTGTTAATTGTAATTCAGGAGAGAAATGTTAAATAAACAGCAATATAAAAAATACAAAAATTTTGAAACTATATATTTCAAACAAATTTGATATATTTTATTTATTAAAAGTGTCATAAATCTGAATTTGTCACAATTACTGATGCTATTTTTTTAATCAAGTGGGAATTCACATTGCTTCTTGACCTTTTGTCTAAGATCAAGTGAAGTAGGAATTCACAGGGGTAGTCCTTCGTCCTCCTCTCTCTCTCTCAAATTTCTCCATTGGTGATTTTTTAAATCCAGGCTGTAGCTTTAAATACCTTCTACATGCTGTGACTCAAATTCATATTTCTAAACTTGATCAAACTAGTGTGGAGTACAGATTTCATACTAGGGTGTCTGATGGCCTACTCAAATGCTCCACGTGAGACTCTATGGGTATGTATTTCAATCTTATATGTTTCAGATTAAATTCTGTATTTTTATCTTTAAATATGGTTTCCCCTATGGTTTCCTGTAGCAAGAAATTGCACCACTGGGGCTGGTCTGTGACGTAGCAGGTAAAGCTGCCACCTGCAGCACTGGCATTCCATATGGGCACCCATTCCTGTTCCAGCTGTCCCAGCTCTCTGCTGTGGCCTGGGAAAGCAGTGGAAGATGGCTCAAGTTCTTGGGCCCCTGCTCCAGTGTGGGAGACCTGGAAGAAGCTCCTGGCTCCTGGCTCCTGGCTTCGGATCAGTGCAGCTCTGGCCATTGCGGCCAATTGGGGAGTGAACCAGAGGATGGAAGACCTCTCTCTCTCTGCCTCTCCTTCTCTCTCTGTGCAACTCTGACTTTCAAATAAATAAATAAATCTTTTTAGAAAAGAAATAGCACCACCACCAATCTACTTATCAGAACACAAATCGTGGAACTGTCACTGTCTCAAGGATAACTTTTCTTCACATCAAATGAGACCTGTCAGGAAATACTGCTGTTTCTGCAGCTTCCATTCCACCATTGTCCAAGCACCACCATGTTCAGCTGGAACTTGTGCCATGTGTCTGAATCACCATCACACACTTTTTTTTTTTTGAGTTTCAAATGATTTATTCAAGCAATACATTAATTTGACAGCATTAAATTAATGATAAAAGCAAAGCCTTTATGTTACTTTGCACAGCAGAGGGAACTTTTGATAGATATAAATACATGTATATTGCATATACTTAGAAATAAGAACATGTACTTACATTTATTTTTCTTTGAATTTCACTCTTCTTCAACACCTCAACTTTTTAAAAAATATTTATTTACTTATTTGAAAGAGTAACAGAGAGAGGGAGAGACAGAGATCTTCCATCTGCTGTTCACTCCACAAATGGCTGCAACAGCCAGCATTGGGCCAGGCTGAAGCCGGATGCCATGAACCCCATCCAGAGCTCCCATATGGGTGGCAGGGGCACATATGCTTGGGCCAGCTTACTGCTGCCTTTCCCAGGCTATTAGTAGGGCATTTGATCAGAAGTGGAGCAACTGGGACGTGAACTGGTGACCATATAGGTACTGGCATAATAGGTGGTGACTTTACCCATTATGCCACAACACTGGCCCCTCAATACCTCAAATTTAATATCTAAAATTAGACTCCTTTCTAGATCTCCCCACTTTCCAAATACTTTACTGGTCCTTCTATACACTTTTCTCAATTTCAGGTGTTGTTATGTATATCAAGGAACACAAGTCATGAACATGAGAATCGTCCAAATTTTCTCCTTCTATTTCAAATTATGATTATCCCCACTATCCATTAAAGAACATAAGAGAAGTTCCACTGATTCTATTTCTCAAATGACTTCTGAATCTGTGCAACAAGACCTCCCCCCACCATTCTCCATCCCTTCTCCATTGCTACAGATAAGACTTTACTTTTTTTTTTTTTTTGCCAAAATTAGTGAAATAGCCAGCTAAATAGTATCACCATCTATGTTCTGCCTCCTTTGCACCTATGATCAAACTATAATACAGAATTTAGAAAGCCACAATCCTATTAAACACAGATAAAGTCAGAGCTCTTGATACGACAAAGAAAAATCTGTATTGCCTGAGTTCATGTATCTCTGTTGTCCACTCACCTCCCTCTGTCATAGAGCTTTTACTCTGCCACCAAAGAACTACAAATTTGTCAGTTTCCCCCAGGCACCAGACTGTTGTATGCTTCCATGCCTCTTCCTTGGTTTCTCTTTGCAGAGTTGCTTTTATCCCTAGTCTGTCAGCTACTCTAACTAAATTGTTCATTCATTCAAAAAAAAATTTAGTAAGTACCAACAGTGGACCAATTCCTGGATTGAATGCTGGTTTTCTTTTTCTTATTTATTTATTTGGAGAGTGATGAGAGAGAGAGAGAGAGAGAGAGAGAGAGAGAATTTTCCAGCTACTGGTTCATTCCCCATCCCCAGATACCCACAGCAACTAAGGTTGGACCAGGCTTAAACCAGGAGCCAGGAAGTCTCCCAAATGGGCATCCAAGTCTCCCAAATGGGCATCCGGGTCACACATACTTTAGTCATCATCTACTGCATCCAAGGTGTATTAGCAGGAAACTGGATTGGAAGTAGAGGTGAGACTCAATCACAGGCACTCTGATGTGGGATCTGAGTGTCCTAAACTTCAGCTTCACCTACTGAGCTGAGACATCTGCCATAGAATGTGTTTGTTTCAAATTGTATTCTTCCCATCTTTCTTTTTAAAATCTAGTTTAGCCATCATCAAATAATTCAAGGCAATCACTTCTTCAAAGGAACCTTGGAAGCTCAACTATCACCTTTCCTCTGTGCCTGCAAATACCCTAGCAAATCACTCCATTAGCTACATTGAAGTCATGTTGCTTGTTTATCACACTCAAAATATTGAGGCCATGTTGGGCCAAGTCATTATCACTTGTTCTTGTCTTCATTTCCTGAATCCAGTGTCTGTTCATAAACAGGTGCTTGACAAATATGTTTTGAACTAAGCTGTATGTAGTGAGATTGATGGCTACCAATACATAAAACAATAATATACATGGGTCCCTCAAAAAGTTCACAAAGAACTCATACTATGACAAACTATGCATGGATTTCAAACTTGTTGCACCATAGCAAACTTAAAATTCCATTTTACTTATTTTTTGAAATACTCTTGTATTTCCTCACTACCAAGAGTATTTCACCCTATCATTTTTAATGCTCACTCTATTCTTTCACTTTGTTCCCTTTCTCCTGCATTTGCCTCTTTTCCCTTTATGTAAGTATTTGGAAAACATGCATAGAACCTATCATCCAGATGTTGAAACAACAGCTCTTGGCCACTGTCTGGTCAAAGGAAATTATTGGTGACCTAGCAGTAATGGGAATTCTAGGTGTGTTGTGGTTGAAGGAAGGAAATGTTGAGGTTTGAGTTCAAGAAGGGAAGGCAGAAAAAGAGAATGTTCTATGTAGGGTAACATACTAGAACCAAAGGTTTGGAATACAATGCAATCGGATGTGGGAGGATCCAGATCACCTAGCATTGGAGTCATGAGCTGTACTGTCATTTGAAACTCCAAGCTGAGCGGCCTCCCCAAGCTCCTCAGGAATGTCAGAGAAGAGAGTACTCATGGAAGCATTAAGTCTAAGTCCTTCATTTTACAGTTAAGAACACTGGAGCTAAAATTAGTATTGCACAGCTTTATGAGCTTAATATGTGCATTCCTGAACACACAGAAACACACCCAGGATGCAAATTTTCAGACACATTTGAATACCCATTTACATGGGCATATACACAAAAGCACATACACACACAAGCATGCATACAAGTACACACATTTTGCACAAATACATAAACTCTTACATTTTTGGTATATCTAAATTTTCCATTTCTACACTGTATAAACTGGACAGATCCTATCCAATCTTCAAATTCCATCATGTTCTTTGTTACATTTATCCAACTCTACTCTCATTCCCATAAAGAAATAGAAAATGGTCACAAACTGTAGTAAATGATTGTATTTGTTAATTTACAATCCACAAATATCAATAATTATGGCAATTAACATAATGGGATTTAAGTAAATAACTGGATAAAATAAAAGATCATTTTGGAAGTATTAGATTCAGCAGAAATAATATCACTTTGTCAAAATGCTAAAAAGGCTTTTAAATTTTTCTTCTCAGTTTTCTCTCCTTATGTCTTTATCAACCAGAAATAACATGTGAACTGGAAGCAATCCACAGCCCATGCTTTGAGAAGTACTTTTCAAAAAAAGCAAGGGCCGGCGCTGCGGCTCACTAGGCTAATCCTCCGCCTAGCGGCGCCGGCACACCGGGTTCTAGTCCCGGTTGGGGCGCCGGATTCTGTCCCGGTTGCCCCTCTTCCAGGCCAGCTCTCTGCTGTGGCCAGGGAGTGCAGTGGAGGATGGCCCAGGTGCTTGGGCCCTGCACCCCATGGGAGACCAGGAAAAGCACCTGGCTCCTGGCTCCTGCCATCGGATCAGCGCGGTGTGCCGGCCGCAGCGCGCTGGCCAAGGCGGCCATTGGAGGGTGAACCAACAGCAAAGGAAGACCTTTCTCTCTGTCTCTCTCTCTCACTGTCCACTCTGCCTGTCAAAAAAAAAAAAAAAAAAAAAAGCAAGTGTAACTTAACACTGTGGCTAGCATATGTACACTCACTGCATGGATTAAAGAATGGACCTCAATACTGCTACAGGAAAACACCAGTGTCTGGTTTTTGAGGGTTTCTCCCTCTAGTTTACAAACATGTAACATTTCTGAAATAGCTGACCTTAGCATTAGATAGGTGATTCAGAGTCTAGTATCACAGCATATGCTTTCAATCATTAATCTATCAATTAGCATTTATTGAACACAATCTCTATACCATATACCATCCTAGAGGGTAAGATCTAAATTTGTATAAACTATGGATCCTACATCAGACAAACCCAAATTAGATCCATTCTAGACAATAATTGGCATGTCATTTTCGAATACAACAGAATCACAAATGTCAAGAAAAATCTAGAGAACTTTTCTACATAACAAAAGTGAGCAAAACATAACTGGGAAACAAGGTGTACCATTCAGAAACAAATTATTATACTCTAAGGAAACCTCAATCAGAATGTACTTGTTTAACTGATGAAAATTGACTGGTAACTGAGGATGAGACAGTAGTAATGTGTCAATATTATTTACGGTAAACTCAAGACACCCATAACATGGGACCATACCCTTGGTGGCTAAAGCAAGAGGTTTTTATTTCTAACAATTTAGAGGTGGGGACATCTAAGATCAGCATAGCAGTAGATGAGATTCCCTAGAGAGGATGACCATCACACACTTTCCCTTCGCTGAATGTCTGTTGTGTTATAGACTCTGTGCTTGACAAAGGCCAGCCTTGCAGCTTTGTGTGCAATGGAGGAAACACACATGAAAACAAATAGCTACATTATCAAGAGGTCCATGCTAAAGTGGATGTGGGTGAAAATTGCTTGGAGAGTATAGGGAAAGGATAGCCACTGACAGACTGTGGCCATCCACTAAACCAGTATGTGTCACTAAAGACCAGTGTGAATATGCTGAGTACATGGTGGGGGAAATTCTTATACAGGCAGATGGAATGCCAAGTGCCAAAGCTGAGGGTTCATGACATCTTAGGAGCATCTCTTTCAGTTGGTATGTTGTGCACACTCCTGGAAGGTGAAGATTTTTCCAGGGATTTCACAGATAGATATGGAGAGTTTAAAGGAATCCATTTCCAAATCGTCAGCTTATAGCTTTTCTAAAATGGTTCTTTTTGAGAAGTGCTCTAGATGTACAGTAGCCTTTTCACTTTCCAATAGGAGGGCACACCTGTTGTGTCTCCAAATCTCCCTTTGATGTGGTACCCTAGGCTAGGGTGCAGACCTCATACCCCATGATATTTAGTGAAAAGATAAAACAGGCTGTCATAACCACAGTGCTCTCAGTTTTCTTCTGTTTTATGCACAATTGTTTTGAGAGTTTTGGAAAGAGGGTGTTTTTGCCTGTTTCAGGAAGCGTTAAATTCAGAAGAACAGAACACAGATAAAATGCTTATGCTAATCTTTTAAAAGTAGTCAGACCATTTTCTGGACTTGCTACATTTTCAGCATGTATTGGATAAAACCAATGGGTATAAAATTTTTATGATCACTTTTAGATTTAAGGGCTGTCATTCAATAAGGTAATGAAAGCTGATTTTAGATAATGGCTGTCATTCAATAAGGTAATTAAAGTTGATTTTAGATAATTAATGAAGTACACCTTCCAGTTCCAGTCAAACTTCTTCCTGTGAGTCATGTACAGCTATTGAGTCTTAGCTTGTACAGATGGGACTGAGGTTTGAATCAAGACTCATCTGACCAAAAGTCCCTCTCTTGGCTTCATGAAGGTGACATGTGACAGCTACATGGTGTCTTCCTGTCTATGGAATTCTCTGTGGTGAGCAGTCACCTGAGTATTGAGCTGAGGGAATGCCAAGCCCATATTACTTGATTCTGTCTTTGCTCAAGGAGGCTGGCTGGGATCTCTGTTTTCTCTGGTCTGTGATCTTGGGAACTGACCAGATTTTGTCTACAGGGAATTAGCTCCCAGCTAGTAACGATTATTTGAGTGCCTGAAAGTGATAGTTTGTCCAAACTTTTCTTTTTCTTTTTTATTTGTTTGAAACACAGAGTTGCACAGAGAGAGGAAGAGACAGAGAGGGAGATCTCTTCCATCGGCTGGTTCACTCCTCAGATAGCCAGATGGCCTGGGTCAGACTAATCCAAAGCCAGGAGCCAGGAGCCAGGAGCCAGGAGCCAGGAGCTTCTTCCAGGTCTCCAATGTGGGTGTCAGGGGCCCAAGCACTTGGCCATCTTCTGCTGCTTTTCTCAGGCCAAAGCAGAGAGCTGGATCAGAAGTGGAGCTGCAGGGACACAAACTGGGGCCCATCTGGAATGCTGGTGTTGTAGGCTGCTGCTTTACCTGCTACACTACAGCACTGGCCCCTTGCCCAGACTTCCCTCTGGACACTTGTGCTCTGAATCTTTCTTCATTTCAAGGAACACTTGAAGCATGGCTGTTCTTCTTTTCAGTAGGATGTTAAGTCATTTGGAAGCTAAAATCTATACCCACAACTTCCTTTTTTCCTTCCTCTTTTTGCATTTTGACAGTTGAATTCAAGTATTTTGTGTACACAGGTCCAGGAGCCACGTTTGAGTAGCACTGGAAGTAAATACTTGTTCTGCTATGAGCTGGTTTCCTGATGCTTTCCTTATTCCTCTGTGAATTTAGAGGGGAAAAGGGAAGTAGAGAAAGAGCCATAGGGAAAGAGGCAGTGCCCACCGTTCCTTCCCGCAGCCCAGTGAGGGCACGGGAGGCTGGTGGTGGCTGATAGCTTCTTCCCTTGTTGCGTGTGCCTTTCCCCATCCTGGGGAGGATAAAGCAATTCTGCTTGGTGCACAAAGTTTCCTCTACAGAAAGTGCTGTGACTCCAGCTGTGAGAGTGATTGATGTTCTTCTAGACTCCAGAGGCTTCTGCAGGCATCCGCTATCGTTTCAAGCCAGAAAAAAAGTGCAAGTGTGTGTGTGTGTGTGTGAATTGTGTGAAAAAACCCATTATTCTTTATTTTACCAAAATGGGGAGTCGGAAAGGGAAGAACTGTGGGAGTGAGTAAGGAGCTTCTGTGATAAATACAGTGCGTAGGTCTGAGCAGTGACAAAACTCCTCCTCCAGAATGAATTGTTCCGTATTAGTCATTCATTCACTTATGCAGATGCTGAAGCCCTATTAAACGCTGAACTGATGGACCCTGTGCTGGCTTTGGGAAAAACAAAGACAAATAAAATTAAGTGCCTACCCATGAAGTTTACGATCTAGTGGTGAATATGTCTGTTTGAACAAAAATATTACAGTCCATTTGACGTGTGATGGCAAGGAGGAGAGGACTCCGGGAAGGAATGACTCTCCCAGGCTGTTGAAAGGAGAAAGACAATGTGAGTCTTCAGGGGGCATTCAGCACCAAGGTGAGGAGCCCTGCCTGCAGGGGGCTTATGGGTAGGAGTCTGTCCCCACTACCTCCTAGCTCTATGATCCGGGGCTCTGAGCACATCTCCACTGAGCATAACAGCTCCATGGAGTCATTGTGAGCTTTGAATGAGGTGAGATCCACAAAGTGCTTAACGCAGAGCTGTGCACAAAGCAGGTTTTCTACGGAAGTGTGATCTATCGCCACGGTCCTGGCTAGGTTGACCTTTGCTGGTGGAGAGCAAATAGGAATTTGTCAGTCAGAGGGAAGCTGGGTAGAGTTGAGAATTGAAGGTGTTTAATCAGCTGACTGATCCTTGATTTTGGTTGGGACAGGGGTGTAGGGAAGTGTAAAAAATCCCTGAGGACGTTTGGATAAGTTAAAGAGAAGACAACTGGGTCCAAGTGATTTTAGTGTCCATTCTCAGGAGGGGTGTGCTGAAGTGCATAGGAGTTGTGGGCGTTCAGGCTGGATTTGCTTTCACACATGTGTTTCCTCTCCTGATGCAAAGCAGACTGGCCTGACAGCGGTTGAGCCGAAAGGCTTCAGGAATGTGCCAGGTGTGCTTCATGTGATGCTAATGGAGTTGATTTGGAATCTAATTTGCTTCTTTTCCCCTTAGATCAGGATCCTGTTGGGCCAGTGGTTCTCAGGTTTGGTTATATATCAGTGTCTTCTGGAAGACTTTAGCGATGCCAGTGCCTGTGCCACACCACACCATACCATCTACATCACGCCATGCCATACAGGGAGATATTGTTTCCCTGGGTGTGGGTGAGGCCCCAGGCCCTGGGGTTTTTCAGAAGCCCCCCAGGTCATCCTCAGGTACAGCCAGGGATTATGGCCATTGCCCTGGGCTGGGGGATGAGGTACAAAGTTCAGCCATACTGTGGTTTAGAGTGGCCTCGGTCACACCGCCTGCTACTGTGCCTTCTTTGCAGAGGCAAGGCTGCCTTTGTGATGATTGTTTAGTTCCTTCCTTCCTGGGGAGTATCTTTAACAGTGAAAAAGGGTCCCTTAGTAGCTGTCACTTGGAAACTCTGGGGAGTGACTCCTCCAGGACCCCTGAGGTTATCAGAATCTGAGGGTGCTCAAGTGTCTTCTATAAAGTGGAATTTGCATATAAACTACTCACACCCTCCTGTGTATTTTAAATCAATCTGTATAGTTTAACATATGAGGGGTCTTTGAAAAGTTCACGGGAAATATGTATATGAAAACACTGCATGATTAAAAGATTCTAAGAGTCAAAGGGAGCATTTAAACATGTCTAGTACCTGCTAACACTAACCGATAGAATAAATAAAGGGGAGAGAGATCCAACATGGGAAGCGAGATACTCAGCAGACTCATAGAATGGCAGATGTCCTAAATAGCACTCTGGCCTCAGAATCAGCCCTAAAGGCATCCGGATCTGGCTGAAAAGCCCATGAGAGTATTTCAGGCATGGAAAGCCAAGACACTCTGGCAAAAGATCTCTGTGAGTGAGATCCCAGTGGAAAGAACAGGTCTTCAAAGAAGGAGGTACCTTTCTCTGAAGGGAGGAGAGAACCTCCACTTTGACTATGACCTTGTCTAAACAAGATAAGAGTCGGAGAACTCAGAGGGCTTCCATAGCCTTGGAAACTCATGACTGGAGCATAGGGAGATTACTGATGCCATAGACAGGAGTGTCAACTGGTAAAGTCAACAACAGGAGTCACTGTGCACTTACTCCTCATGTAGGATCTCTGTCCTTAATGTGCTGTGCATTGAGATTTAATGCTATAACGAGTACTCAAACAATATATTTCACTTTGTGTTTCTATGGGGGTGCAAACTGTTGAAATCTTTACTTAATGTATACTAAACTGATCCTCTGTAAAAAAAAAAAAAAAAAAAAAAAAAAAAAAGAAATTATCAATTCCCAACTTGACTCTCACTGGGATTAAACATGACAATAGGTCTGATCTGATTTCATCATCATTAAAAAAAATCATCTATTATTTTTCACTTTATGTTTCTGTGTGGGAGCAAACTGTTGAAATCCTTACTTAACGTATACTAAGCTGATCTTCTGTATATTAAG
This sequence comes from Oryctolagus cuniculus, assembly GCF_051225735.1. Lineage (NCBI taxonomy): Eukaryota > Metazoa > Chordata > Mammalia > Lagomorpha > Leporidae > Oryctolagus > Oryctolagus cuniculus. The sequence goes on along the minus strand of NC_142878.1, from coordinate 8,181,676 downwards.
ATAATCGAAAATGAATCTTGATGGAAGGGGAGAGGGAGTGGGAAAGGGGAGGGTTGTGGGTGGGAGGGACGGTATGTGGGGGAAGCCATTGTAATCCATAAATCGTACTTTGGAAATTTATATTCATTAAATAAAAGTTAAAAAAAAAGATTTTTTGCACCAAAATATACATATTTTAATTCTATTTTTGCACAAAATTTTCAAAGTACCCTCATACCTAATATAATGTAAATGCTATGTAAATAGTTACTATTATATAATTTTAAAAATGATGGATTCATGTATTTATATTTTGAGATGGAGAGAGAGAACTCCAGTCCACAATGCCTGAGACTGGCCCATCAGGAACCAGGAACTGAGTCCGGATCTCCCACACGCGTAGCAGGAACCCACTCATTTAAGCCATCACGACTGCCTCCCAGAGTCTGCACTGGTGAGAAGTTGGAATCAGAAGCTGGAGACAAGTATCAAACACAGGCACTCCATCATTGTGGGATGCGGGCTTCTTAGCTGGTATGTTAACCTCTCGACCAAACACCCTTCCCTGTGCTGTTTTCTTATAGGTTTTAATTGTTTTCATTATGTTTTCTGAGTACCTTCTGTCCACAGTTGATTGAATTCATGCATGTAGAATGCACAGTACCAGACTTTATGTTACCTGTTGGATGTACCTGTGGCTCCCCTGGTCTGATTCTCTATCCAACATAGCAATGATCTGGCTGTTGGTAGAATAACTCCTGTGACTTTGGAGACCACGGAGGACCTTCTGCTTTTCTGCTTTGCTCTGGGTCCTTCTCTTCTCTCTACCAGCTGTGTCTGGCGTTAGCACCTTCTGAGGCTTCACCACTGATGCTCTCCCAGTTTGACCCTTGGGCTGCCCTGAGGTTCACCTTCTGTTACCCTGGGCCTTGGAGCAGGACACGCGCCCTTCACAGTCCTGAGGTGCATCCACTGCCACTCTCAGGTGCAACCATTGGGCATCTGAAGGGCATAATTTCTCTGGCAGATTCTGAAGGCAAGTCAGCCATGGAACTGCTTGAAACAAGTTCCTTTGTGAAGAACCCAATAGTGCCTGCTCCCCAATAAAAAAGTTAAGTTGATATGAATCACCCTTTTGCCCAAAATAAGATGATTATTGAACTCATAGGGGCAGGGGTGGGGCTGGTCATTTTGATCCTCTGCTGAGGATCCTTAGCAGAAATATAAAATAAATAAATAAAATAAATAAAATAAATAAATAAGCAATTAAAATTCTCAAGGTCCCTTCCCTCTACCACCAATACTCCGTGTGCTCCTTCCCTACTTAAATGTATTCCTTAAAGAAAAAGGGAAAAAGAACCTGCTCCGCTGACCACAGTGATGACAGACTTTTCCCTCTATGTGTGGTGGAGCATCTAAGTAATAAAAATCCCAAGCATGACAGAAATGAACAGTTTTGTAAGTCTTTTATAAGTTTTATAAGTTACCTAAAAGTTCATGCATGGAATTGCTGACTGTATATGTACGAGAGGTTGCTAGCGAAGCTGTGGCATGATTACGTTCAGCAAGAACAGGGTGTTTCCAAGCAGAGCGTCCTCCGGATCTGCCTGCTGGCTGTCAGTGAAAGCTCGCGTTGGGGAGCTGCGGCAGAAAAGGCGTGGCACCTGTGCCCTGTCTGTCGCTGTGCGATGATGCAAGCTCATTAGTCATGCAGGAAGATGGCACGATGAGCACAGCCACCCACACTGCTACCTCCCAGAGGAGACGTGAACACGGTTCCGTTGCAAGGGAACTGGAGTGTGGAAGCTTTTTTCTTTTTCTCCCTTTTGGAAGCAAGGGCCCCGTGGAAGGGGAGGGGTGGTTAAAAAGTGGTTAAATGAACAGCGGTCTCTGCCCCTTGTTGGCAGACTGTCTGGGAGTATCAGCTGTTTATTTCACTGACACGTTCTGAAGGGTCTGCAGGGGGCTTTTTCAGAAGTCAGGACCTCAGTGTAATATACAAGCATTGATTCTGATATTTCCCTTGATAACGGTGCTCGACCATATTGGGGTTGTAAGTCAGTAAGGTTCATTGGCTGCTGATGCTCACTGTCACCAGTCATAAGTGCAAAGGATCTTCTCTGAAAGCTGGCTTATAAAACTTTCAGGAAACTTGGACTGCCTAAGTGAACTTGCAAGGTTCTGGGAGGGGGCCAGACGGGCCTTAGTTGTCTACTTATATTAATTTCACAGAGTTTAGAGGGTCGAGAAAGGCGGTCAGCAATGCTTAGTAATTTATGAGAGACCGACTCTTGTCTGTCTCACTGTCTTGCTTTGACCATTCTGCCTTTCCTTTTAGAGAATTTAATATAAATTAAACCTTCCCCGACAAGAGTGCCCTGGAGGATTAACTCTAAAGTTCACAGCTGGAATAAAAGGATCTGAAGATGCAGTATCTTTTTGCTGGCACAATGTCATCGGAAGCGGTGTTCAAACAGTAGAATCACACAGTGGACACAACGCAGAAGGGAAAGCAATTAGAGGCAGACTCCAGTTTGTCAAGGATTCGCATGTTTTAAAAACATGAGACATTCTCGCTCCTCCGGAGTTTTTCTGCTTTCCTCAAGAAAGAGTGTCTTGAAACAGGAATGTGTCCGTGGCCTGGAGAGAGGGGATGGTTCTTGCTGATGGTTCATGAGTCACAGCAGTGCCTCCAAACATATCTGACTGCTTAGGAGGAGTGGGACAGGAAAACAGAACATCGCCCTAGAAATGAGAGCTAGCTCACTAATGCCAATGTACCTTCTTGGCTGATTGGCTTTTAAGCAGAGAGAAAGTCACATTGTGTAAAGGCAGAAATTGAAAAATCACACTCCCTAATTTAGTCTTCACCGAAAGCTTTGGTTGCTTTCCCTATTTTCAGAGGTGGGCATCGGGCTCAAAGAGATTAAACCAGTTTCTGAACCTGTGCAGATAGGAAATAAAGGGATGCTCCAAACCACAGGACCAACTAGAGTAGACCTACTAACTTGGAAGCTTTTTGGCCAACACAACCAAGGGTAGGACTAGCACGTGTGCCAAGTCCTGAGTGAGAGAAGCAGAGTACAGACCAGCCTGACAGCACTGCGGCAGGTACGGTGAGTGCAGGGAAAGCAAAATTGCATCGGAGAACCAGCAGAGACAGGCAGCTTTAGTAGGCTGGTGATGGGGTTTTACTGTAGGATAGTGGGAGGCACTTGGGAGTTTGAGTAGAAAAACAGTTAGATTTGTAGATTTGTGAATTAAATAAAGGTTGCATTGAGAGACCAGTACTTTCTCGAGGAATGGAATAGCTGGTGGCAGATAGTGCTGCTACAGCGGACAAGAAGGAAAAGCCAGCAATGGAGCTGCTGTCACATGACACCAAACCGGAACCTTGTATGTCACAGAATTTTATTTCTCATGGTTCTGGATGCTGACAACTCCAAGATCAAGGTGGGTCGCAGCCTGCTGAGGGCCTGCTGTCTCACAGACAACACTTTCTTGATGCGTCCTCACATGGTGGAACAGGTGTCCAGCTCTCTCTTTATCAAGGACTGGTTTCATTTATGTGGCAGAAGCTCCATGACTTAATCATATCCACAAGGGGTCCCTGCCATCAGCTCCGTAACTAGAGGAGATGGACATTCAGACCACATCACCAGATTGAAACGTAGAAATCATCAGCTTGAAGCAGCAGCGAGCTGCTCAGGGACGAAGTCGGAGCGTGGCTAACCCTCCCTTCTGCAGCTTCTTTTCCACCAGGTGCATCGCTGGCTCTAGATGTAAGCAAGAGGCTATTTACCCAGGATTCGCACTAGGGGCAGGCTGCTAATAGGGATAAGAGAAACCAGTGGAGATTCTGGAAGAGACTGGGGAGGACTTGAGGATCCAGCTAGATTTTTTTTTTTCTCAAGGCGGATGAATTCTGAGGCTAAATGGAGTAGGGGCTAGTGGTGGCTGGAGAGGATATGAGGAAAAGAATGAGAATGTTTTTATAGCATTATAGTATATTCTAAGAGGTGATTATAATTCGGACTAGAGTAATGATGATGGAGATGGAGAGATAGCAACTGATGCAATAAGAATTTAGGAGTTCAAAACTCTCAAAAGAGCACACAAAAGTGTGTGTGTCTTTGGTCAAGATGGATTGAGAAAATCTAAGAGGGGTAAAGAACCAGCACTCTTTGAGCATGGTGCAATAGTTATATGGGAAGAGAACTAACGGTCAATTACTTTAAACAAGTTTAGCTTGGCTGTCAATAAAATTGGAGTCCTGCTATTTCATTGTCTGCTGGTGAAACCAGGGGGTGAGTGTCTGAGGGTGTTTGAAAGGCAGGGGCCATTTCATTTTCCTATTGGTTTCCTACTGTTGATGTAACAAAGGACAGCAAACCTAATGGCCCCAACAACACAGAGGTATTTTCTTACCACTCTGAAGGTCAGAAGCCTAAAGCCCAAATTTGTGTGAGGCTGTTCTCTTTGGAGTCTTCAGAGGATAATATGTTCCTCTTCACTGCTTCTGGGGCCTGCTTGTCCTGTGTTCCTTGACTTGTGGGCCCTTCCTTGTGTCCACACAAATTTTTAATGTCCATTCTTCCCTCTCCCATGGGTGGGAGACTCTGATTCTCCCCTCTCCCTTGTAGGGCCCTGTGACTACAGTGGACACACATGGATCATTCAGGACAATCTCTGCATTTTACATTATTACATCTGCAAAGTTCCTTTTCTTATAATACCATGACAATTTCCAGGGATTAGGTGCAGACATCTTTTAGAAGACATTATTAAGTTTACTACGATTTGATATGTTTAATGTACATTTATACAAAAGTTACGATTTTTATATGTTAATAGCAGTGTCACTGATAAAATAGCCAAAATGTGGACATAACCCAGATGTCCACGTACACTTGAGTGAATGGATTTAAAAACAATATTGTAGGGGCTGGTGCATGGCACAGTAGGTTAATCCTCCGCCTGTGGCACTGGCATCCCATATGGGTGCTGGTTCTAGTCCTGGCTGCTCCTCTTCCAGGCCAGCTCTCTGCTGTGGCCCGGGAGGGCAGTGGAGGATGGCCCAAGTGCTTGGGCCCTGCACCCCATGGGAGACCAGGAAGAAGCACCTGTCTCCTGGCTTTGGATTGGCACAGCTCCAGCTGTAGTGGCCATTTGGGGAGTGACCCAACGGAAGGAAGACCTTTCTCTCTGTCTCTCCCTATCACTGTCTGTAACTCTACTTCTCAAATAAAAAAATAAAAAAACAATATTGTGTATCAGTAAGTACATTTTCAGTGCTGTTCAGTGATCGCCATCATCCACTTCCAGAACTTGTTTATCTTTACCAGTTGAGATGCTCTACCTGTTAAGCACTAAGTCCTTATTCTTGCTGTTCCTTGCCCAGTTTGTGCCAGGCACCATTTTATTTTGGTTCTTATGAAGTTGACTACTCTCATATCTCACATAAGGTACTTGTCCTTTTGAGACTATCTTATTTAACTTACACAATGTCTTCAATGTTCATCTATGCTGTAGCGTGTTGCAGAATTCCAATCTTTTTAAAGACAGAATAATATTCCATTGCAGTAGGTGCCGCTTAAAAAATCCATTTCCCCAATGTGCATTGCTGCTACCTCTGGGTTATTGTCACTGATACAGATATCCACTGAGATCTTAGGTTTTGGGGGGGGCATATTCCAGAAGAGGAGTTTCTGGATTATTTGGTCATTTTATCTTTTTAAAATTTTTTTGGTAATTGTATCTTTAATTTTTTGAGGCATTTTCATAGTGTTTTCCACATTGGCTGTACCATTCATTATCCCCACCAGTGGTTCACAGTTGTTCCAGTTTCTCTCCATCCTCTCTAACACTTATTTTTCTGCCTTTCTGATAATTACCATCCTACTGGGGCTCTATATGGTTTTGATTTCCATTCTCTGGGAATGCTGAGCATCCATGCCTATGTTTATTTGACATTTGTGTATCTTCTTTATAGAAATATCTACTTAAGTCCTTTCCTATTTTAAAATCAAGTTGATGGGGTGTTTATTTTTAGTTTTAGTAATTTTTATTATGCATATCAATTCCTTATCATATATGTATATATATACTTTGCAAATATTTTCTCTCATTTGATGGGTTACTTTTGCATTTTAGTGAGTGTTGTGTGATGCATACAAAATTTTAATTTTGATGCAGCCCCAACTCATTTACTTATTTATATTTTGAGACCTATGCTTTTGGTGTCATATCCAAGAAATCGTCAGCAATCCCAATCCTCATGTGCTCTCTTCTAATAGTTTCATGTTTTTAGCTCACACACTAAGGTCCATTGAGTTAACTTGTGTCTGATATTTGCTGGGAGGCCAAGGCCTCTCTTTTCCATGTGTATGTCCATTTTTCCCGGGCTGATTTGTTGAAAAGACTGCCCTTTTCCTGTTGAATGGTCTTGGCACCCTTGTCCAAAAATTATTCGACTGTATATACAAAGATCTCTCTGTTCAATTCCACGGGTCTGCATAATCTGAATTTATGCTAATACCACACTCTTTTGGATACTGTGGCTTTGTAATAAGTTTTGGGTTTAAGAAATGTTAGATATTTATTGCCATGGCTAAGACTACAAACCTGAAATCACCCTTTGGTAACAGAGGATGAGTAAATGAATGGCCTTAAAAGCAACTGGAGGCCGGCACCGCAGCTCAATAGGCTAATCCTCTGCTTGTGGCGCCGGCACACCAGGTTCTAGTCCCAGTCGGGGCTCCGGATTCTGTCCCGGTTGCCCCTCTTCCAGGCCAGCTCTCTGCTGTGGCCAGGGAGTGCAGTGGAGGATGGCCCACGTCCTTGGGCACTGCACCCACATGGGTGCCTTCGGATTAGCGCCGTGCGCCGGCTGCAGCGCACTGGCCACGGCGACTGTTGGAGGGTGAACGAACGGCAAAAGAAGACCTCTCTCTCTGTTTCTCTCTCTCACTGTCCACTCTGCCTGTCAAAAAAAAAAAAAAAAAAAAAAAAAAAAAGCAAATGGAGCTGTGTAGTCACAGCAAACAATAACAAGTCACTTTCTGTATGTTTTCTGCTTCTGCTAGGACCATGAAGATGAAGAAAAAGTGTCAACATTTGAAAGATGAGGTATGGTTTTGGCTCCTCTTGCAATTGTTGCTACATGAAGTCAAACATCTCTGGTTTAGACACTCCTGGACTCTGGTCTTCATTTGTCATTGATGGCTCATTGTATGTACAGACAAAAGGGAGTGGGAGCAACGTTCTTAACCAATTACAACTCAGTTTTTAATTCTATTTCTTCTCCCTACTTTAATGCCTGTGTGTACTTTCAACTCCTTGAATAAATTGTGATCATGATAAGCTGCATGTATAAAGTTAGAAAATTATTTGTGTCCCTTGCAATGAAATTCAGAGGCTTAATCCAGGAGGATGTGTAGCCACACACCATTTCAGCTACTGGTATTTCTTCCATCTCTCTGGTTTGCACTCGCTGGACCATGGCCCTCATGGTCCTCTATCAAAGATGGAAGCTGAGTTCTGCTGAATCTGGTATAACATATCATATCATAACATTATCTGGGCATATCACATCATGTGATAGAAGAGCTGTAGGAAGGAAGAGAAATCCAAAGAATTCCCTTCTAATGAGACTTCCTGGAGGAATCACACAGCACTTCTGTTCACCACTCATTGGCTAGGACTTAGTCACATGACCATCCCTCTCTGAAGGGAGGCTGGGAAGTGTAGTCTTTTGTCTGAGTTCTATTAGCAAAGAGGAAGGGGGGAATGATTACTGGACATCAGTGTGAAGTCCCTGCCATGCTTATGAATACCTTCAACATAAAATTCTCTACGGATGCACTTGTCCTATGTTCCACACTGTTAGATATGGCTGCACATAAAATAATAAACACGATGAATGTTGGATATGCACTGCTATGATGAAACAGGACACAAGCCCTTTGGAGGCTCCCTGGAATGAGCATCATGGCTCCACTGAATCCTGAGCGGTTTAACTCTCCTCCACTTCAGTCCTCTTTGGAGTGCCCATCACTGCCTTTGCACTGTAGGGTAGGTGGGTTATTTTATTGCTCCTTTGCTTTGTCAGGTTAACTGTAGTGATCTCACCGAACGTGACTCACCACAGGGGAGCCAACATGGGCAAAAGATCAGATGCAAATTGATGGCAATCTTTCTTGCTCACTTTTCTGGTCACCAGAATTCTGACAGCAATGATTCTTTGGAGTCCACTGGGCCCAGAGATCAAACTATAGAAAAATCTCCAGGGGCCATCTAACCTGGAGCTGAAAGATTCAGCCCAACGGTAAAGTGACAATGAATACATGGTTTTCTGGAAATGAAATTGAACAACGATAAATGCATTCAGTGCCTGTATTATGGACGACCCTTCTTCATGAAGAAATTACTGAAATCATTGGTCACGTGTGGCTCAGGAAACACCGTCCTATCCAGGTTAGATCTGCTGCTTTGTCACCTGTCTCCTCTTTGTCTAGCTTTTTCCTTTTCCTTTGCCTACTTTAAAATGCCGCTTCTTTGATTAAAAACCTTTCAGTGTTGGTGGCAAAGGTTCAGATTCATTCTCTCCTCCCAGGTGAATGTCACATATTTTTTAGCTCTCTGGGCACGCAATCCTGAAATCTGGTAAGGTTCTTCTCCTTCGAAATGAAGGCTGCTCTGTCCACTGCTGGGGAGTATTGCCTGTGGCTATGGGCTCCTTGTCTTCTGTTCTCCCTCACTGGGCCTATTCTTGGTAATCAGCGGTGCTGCTTTCAGAAGCCATTATGCACATAGCATGTATTTCTTCCACGAGGAGTTCACAGTCTGGTTGATAATGATGATTTCTGCAGTATTCTTGGAAGTTGATCATCCAAGTAGATAAAAAAGCAGTTGGAAGTATTTTTCTTTTTCAAGTCCAGGAGCCAACTAGTTTACTTTTTCCAAAGTTTTCCAGTAGACGGAAATAGAGAAAAAAAAGTTGCATCAAATACTTAGTTAGATGCCATGGTACAGTAGGTTAATCCTCCGCCTGTGGCGCTGGCATCCCATATGGGTGCTGGTTCTAGTCCCAGCTGCTCCTCTTCCAGTCCAGCTCTCTGCTGTGGCCCAGGAGGGCAGTGGAGAATGGCCCAAGTGCTTGGGCCCCTCCACCCATATAGGAGACCAGGAAGAAGCACCTGCCTCCTGGCTTTGGATCGGCACAGCTCTGGCTGTTGCGGCCATTTGGGGAGTGAAGTGACGGAAGGAAGACCTTTCTCTCTGTCTCTCCCTCTCACTGTCTGTAACTCTACCTCTCAAATAAATAAACAAAATCTTTAAAAAAATACTCAGATGAGAAGTTGGCTTATTATTGGACCCCACAAAGTTCATTCACTCCCTTATCCCATCTCCTGCACTTTCTCCTTTCAGTAATTGTGAAGTGAATCTGCTACTCTTTAATTTATCTGAGTAATTCTGGGTTATTGCAAATGGATAATGATTAAAGAGTAGAAGTTCCATGTGTAAGATTGAAACCTCCAAATGTGTTTGTTAACTGTGCACAATAATAATATACCCATCTCCTCTACCTATAGAATCACAAGAATATTCAATTTAAATGATGCATGTAAGAGTTCTTTATAGACTATAAAATGCTGTACAATGGTGGTTGTTCTTATAAACGTCATTCCAATGATTTGCTTCAGTATCTAGGCTCAAAGCAACGAAACATTTTTTAGCTTCAAATTTGACTTAAGGAAAACACAAAAACATATTGGCTCATCTTGCTTGGAAGTCAAGTCTGTTTCAGGCATAGTGAGATCCAGGAGCTCAAACAATGTCATCAGGAGTCTTGATCTTCTCTGTCTCTTGTTTTGCTGCTTCTGCTTTGACCGTGTTCTTTTCTTTAGACTTCCATTTCCTCTGTGTTTCCAGGGTGGATCGTTGCTGACCTGGCCATGTCACTCAATAGAGAGTTTCTTCCCCGTGTCCATGTGTCAGTTCCTGGGAACTGTACCGAGGATGGCCCTGTCCGGGTGACAGCTGGGAGTGACGTCCTTCATGAGGGCTCCAGCTTCCTTCATTGAGTAGGTGCTAAAAACAAGAAAAATGAAAAAGCATAGTTCTGTTAAATATTAAAGGGAAACAGATAATAAATAGAAAATTTAAAATGTTAGCTATATTTTGGAAAGTTTCAGTGGCAAGGTAATGGTTATTTTTTTCTCCTTATGGATGTAAACTTGCAGTATTTATTTTATTATGCTTCATAACACACATGCATATATGTGTATATGTATCTGAAATAATAAATTATAGAGATATACAAAAAACAAAACATATGTTCACGCAGGTTTCCTCAACCTAATTGAATCAGAAATGCTCATTTCAGTTGGTATTAATTGGCACGTAACTAAGGAAATTAGGAGTCAGAGTATGATTTACAGGTGACTCTAATGCATTGGGAAACACTAAAGGTTCAGGTAGGCTGAGGAACTAATAGAACATTTGATAATTAATGAAACATTGAATGACACAAAGAAAACAACAAAGGAAGTCTTGTCTTTTTCAGTTTGGCCAAATGTAAATTTGGATTCCATACAAAAGTGGGGAGCTGGTTTAAGGAATGTATTTAGGATATTTAGAGTAATGTTTCCCCATCACATTCATTAAACCAGGGAATAGCTACCCCAGGGAGGCTTCAAAAAATTCATTTATTACATCGATAGATGTTGGGTTGGAAAATGAAAGTCAGCATTAGCTATTGACAGTGTTATTTTTAACTCATATTGGAATTTTTAACTCATATGGGAATAGTTTGAATTTGTATTCCTTTTATAACTTTAGAACTGGATTTTTGCATTGCCTGGCATTTTCCTCAAAGGAATTATGGTTAGGCAAGGACAAGGAGAACTATGCATAACAAAGAGGACAGAAAGAGGGGTGGAAAAAGAAGGAAAGGGTGGGGTGCAGGGAGGGAAAGAGAGAGAGTGCTATAGTTGGGAGAGCAGGGTCTTGGTGATGCCTCTCAGTTGCTGTGTGACTTGGACAAGTTTCGCTACTTCTCTGTTGTTCACTGGGTACCTCCATCTGTGGAGGCACCAGCCTCTACTTTGTTCCACATCATTCTTAAGATCCCAGACTTTGCAAGCACATGACACCTGACCCAGGAAGGGACATGGGGTGATTCAGGGAAGACTGTCCATATTCTTAATCACCTGCAGATCTGTGCCATGAACTTGGCCACGTGTGGGTGGTGAGTGTAAATGAACCCTTTGGAAGCAAGCTTTGAGGGGATTGGTATTTGGTCTCCAAAAGGGGTAAGGGAGAGGATGGTTAAGGTGCCTCAGTATACACAAGATGACTTTGTGTTTCTGCTGGTGCACCTGCGTGTCTGCATGCACACAGAATGCATATGAACGCAGCTGGGCAGTGCATTCTACCACGCAGGTCATGCTGGTGGCTGGAAAGGACAGTGGGAAAGTGTCGGGTCCACTGTCAAGGTGGGTTAAGCATTCGAGGGTTCTGTCTTCTGGTAGGGGACAGTTGAGGGCACCACCTCCAAGTACTTCTTTCTGTTTTAGGAACAGTGATAAGAGAAAGAACATGGACTTTGGAGTGAGGCAATGACTCTGGTTCTTCCCCTTAGAACTGTGTGACCTTGGATAGCTCTGAAAAGAGGGGTAACCCGATGCTTTGTCAAAGATAAGTTGGTTGTAGATGTGTGGCTTGATTTCTGGAGTTTTTATTCTGTTCCATTGGTCTAAAGTCTGTTTTTGTGCCAGTCCCAGGCTGTTTTGATTATAACCACCCTGTAGTATATTTTGAAATCTGGTATTATGATACCTCTGGCTTTGTTTTTATTGTATAAGATTGTGTTAGCTATTCGGGGTCTCTAGTGTTTCCATATGAATTTCAGTATCATTTTTTCCTCTATCTTAGAAGAATGTCCTTGGTATTTTGTTTGGTATCTCACTGAATCTGTAAATTGCTTTCAGTCGTATGGACATTTTGATGATGTTGATTCTTCCAATCCATGAACATGGAAGATTTTTCCATTTTGTTATGTCATCTTCTATTTCTTTCTTTACTGTTTTGTAATTCTCATCACAGAGATCTTTGATGTTCTTGGTTAAATTTATCCCAAGGTATTTTATTTTTTTTGCAGTTATGAATGTGATTGACCTTAGAATTTCTTTCTCAGCCATGGAATTGTTTGTGTTTTGAGATTCTACTCCAGCATCTCTTGGCTTCTCCAAGGACAAGAGTCTTCCAACCAGAAAATAGTCACGTTCCAAGAGTCTTAGTAGCCCAAATGCTATTTCTCTCCAAAGCACCCCAGATGATTCCCCTGGCAACCCCTTTACTCTCCCTAGCAGTATCTAGCACTAAGTCTGTGCTGTTTTTCTGGAAGAAGAGTCAGAGCAGGGTTTTGCAGCCATCGTGATTGCCTGCTTCCTGTCACCTATGTCATCTTTGCTGTTGGCTTCCACCTGTGAATTGAATCTGGCGAGGGAATGGGAGGCCAGAGCTGGGACGTGAGGCTATAGGAACAAAGGTGCAACCAGAGGTGCCAGAGGATGCTGTGATTGTCATGGTCTTGTTTGCAAACCAGTCTACTCAGCCAGACTCAGCTCAGTATTTTTTTAATTTATTTTTTAAGGAATACAAATTTCATAAGTATAGCTTTAGGAATATAGTGATTCTTCCCACCATACCCACCCTCCCACCCACACTGCAATTCCTCCTCCTCCCTCTCCCCTTGCCAGTCCCATTCTCCATTAAGATTCATTTTCAGTTAACTTTGCACACACACAGAAGACCAACTCTATACTAAGTAAAGATTTCAACAATTTGCGCGCACACACACAGAAACTGTTTGAGAATTGGTTTTACAGTTAACTCTCAATACAACTCATTGAGGACAGAGGTCCTTCATGGGGAGTTAGCGCACAGTGACTCTTGTTGTTAATTTAACAATTAACACTCTTACATATGACGTCAGTTATCACCCGAGGCTCTTGAAATGCGCTGCCTAGGCGATGGAAGCCTTTTGAGTCCACAAACTCTGTCACTATTTGGACAAAGCCATAAGCTAAGTGGAAGTTCTCTCCTCCCTTTAGAAAAAAGTATATCCTTCCTTGATGGCACTTCTTTCCACTGGGGTCTCACCCACAGAGATCCTTCATGTAGAACATTTTTTTGCCACAGTGTCTTGGCTTTCCATGCCTGAAATGCTCTCACTGGCTTTTCAGCCAGACCAGGAGGCCTTAGGGGCTGATTCTGAGGTGAGGGTGTTACATAAAGTGATTGTCATTCTATAAGTATGCTGTGTGGACTTTAGCTAAATATTTAACAGTAATTCATGTCAAAGGCAAGGCCAAGATTTGCTAAGCACTCACGTATGACCAGAATGCAAGGGGTTCCTGCAATCCTGCCCTGAGCCTCTGTGGCCACCTTCAAGCACATCTACTCTCAGCAGTGTCTCCCATTTGTCAGATACATGGGTGATCCTAAGTGGATATTACACTAAATCAAAACCTCAGGAAGAAATTATGGAAGGCATTTTACAGATGTGCAAATTGAGGCTTCTTAGCTGTGAGTCTGAAAACTGGGTAAAAGGGGAAACTGAGCCTAAAGTTTCCAAGTCCAGCCACTGGAGGGTTGCATGGGGGCAGGGGAAAGAGACTTTCTGGTGTTAGCCTGCAAGCAGAAGAGAACCTGGAGAAAGCTGTAGGGAGCCAGAGTTCTGGTGAACAAACAGGAGAATGAACTCCCAGGAGGAGCTGATTGACAAGGTCTGTACCTGCCTTTCCCTGGGCCCTCCTACTCCAAGATAGGTGAGTGTGAAGGGAGAGGCTAGCTTCAGCTGGTTGCAATGGGAAGTTGGCCAAGCCAAGTTTTGGGTGCCCATCCACTCTAAGTGCCCTGATTCTGTGGTTCGAGAAACTTCCTGGTTCTTTTCACAGCACTGTAGATGATTCTGCTACAGAGCCAAATCTCTACATCCGTGCCCGAGTGTTCCAAGTGCTTCTCCACTGTGAGCTTGGAGGACGGAGACCATAAATGATTCAACTACTACTCTCAGGAGTGAGCCACCCAAAGCTTCCAAGCACTTTGTCTTTTGATTTTTCTGTATTTGGCCAACAGCCTCTGTGCTTGTGTGATGTGATTTTGGTTTGTTGAAAATGCTCATCAATTTTCTAAGCTTGAAAAATAGGAATGCACAACTCAAGATCCCCTTACGACCTACAGAAAAATGGACGTCACCATCAGCTGCTAATATTTTCCTTAATTCTAGCCCCTTCTCGGCTCATGTGCCTGCAATCAGGGCTCCAAGATCAGGCATGCGTTTTTCAAATGAAATTGCAGTTAATGGTACAAAATATTTACATTTATACCCTCTATCCTAAGAGCCACAAAACTTTATTTCTCCTCTTGTAATTTCAATATTTAATCAGTGATGAAGCATCAGAAAGCTGCAGGGGAAAACACCCCATTATTTTTTAAGTTACAGTGTATTTACAACCCACTTCCACCTGCTCCCTTTGTCTCCGCCTGTCTCCAGTGCACACAGCTTTGTCTCAGCTGTCCCCTCAGGAATACAGCTGTGTCATCACACGCTGTGGCATCCTAATATTTCATGCTAAGCCTTAAACCAATTAGGAATGACTACCGACTGTGCTGACTCATGGGAAGAGAAGGGGATAATGTGTCCTTCAGGTAATGAACTTCTTCGGGGACTTGACACATACTTCATTTTTTAGCACCGTTGGTTTTCCCTTGTCACATTTCTGTGGATGTGGCTTCATTTTGACTCATTGTGCCAGGAGGATTATGCAAGGATTAATGTTCGCAAAGTACCAAGTTTATATTAATAACAGGAATTAGAGCAGGACAAAGTAGGATGATCGAGCCAACCTCTCTGGCCTCAGGGCCACACGGCAGAGTTCAGGTGGACCTGGCTCAGGAGAAAGGCTATTTGCCCTCTGTGCCTTTGTTTTCCTCTACCCCCTTAATTCTCAAACTCAAGTGTGTATCAGGATTACCTGTGGTGCTCACTAGAACACAGTGCTGGGCTCTCAACTCCGGAGTTCCTGGTTCAGTAGGGCTGGGGCAGGCCCTGTTGAATCCCCTGGTGAGGTGGTCTGAGGGCCACGGTTTGGGACCCACTGCCCTCAAATATGATGCTGTGATGTAACCCCTTTTCAGATGTGTAAGGATTCCTTGATATTCTTTTGTGTGGCTGGATCAAGGTTAAAACTCCAAGGCTCACTGGGCCAGCTGGGTGCTGTCAGTCATCAAGGTGAAGGAAGCAGGATGGAGGTCAGGGTCGAGGGAGGGGGTGCTGAGAGAGCCCAGGCCCCACCCAGAGCTCAGAGCCTCAGCTGAGCTCCAGAAGATGGTGGTCTGTGGGAATCAGCAAATCCCCTTTTACAAGGTGAGCCTTCAGTCTTGATTTTTAAAATGTGGAATTTCCCTGTTTCAAAATGGAGCCTGTGTACAAATGAAATAGACCAGTGTGGTGAGAGCTCTGTGGCTGGCCGGCCCTCAGTTTGCCAGTTTACCATCTCTTGCCTAAACAATCATTTTTTCCCCTGAGGGGGTCAACAGGGATACTGCTTCTGCATGGACTTTCCTTAGGGTTTTCCCAGCTTTGACCCTTGCCTACTTTCATTCACTGGGAGCCTAGGGTGACCTCTAGATGACTGGAATCACTGGTCCAACATTCGAGTGGGCAGCTGGGGGCGGGGTATGCATCTGACTCTTGTGACCGAGAGAGCGGGGTCCTGGCGGGACAGGGTGCTTGTCTCTGGAGCAGCTTCCATTCTCGTGTGGGGCAGCAGTAGATTTCCATGGCACAAACTCCTGCAATCCCGGGCAGCACAGGAACGAAGCTCCAGCACTTGGCTACATCCCTTCAAAGAGGGCGCTCGTCCTGGGAGCTTTCATGAGCTGCGTCTCATGTAATCCAGAAGGCGACTTCGCCAGGTTATTGTTGCCATGTTGGGAAGATGACGCTGAAGGTCTGAGAGCTTCAATGGTCTGTAAGTGGTTGAACTGAAAAGAAGCCGAGTGACCCCTCATGCCCGCCCCGCAGCCTCCTTGCCTGGGAATACAGCGTGGCGAATGGCGAGAACACCATGGATGGCTTTCACGTACTTTTCATGACATTAAATTTTATAATGGGAATGTGGCTTCACATTTGCACATATGCCTACATCAAAAGAACTTAATTTCTCTTGATTAGCATAAAAAATGACCCCGAGAGAGTTCCTCTCCGGCTCAAGCAGCCTGTGTTGAAATCGGGTGCCAACAGGAACCTCACAGCTCACGTCTGAGTCGTTAACTTCCCGGGTTTGAACGGGCCAGGCCCTAATTCTTCAGCTGAGATTTCTTTGCTTCACTAAGTTCAATCCAGGCTGGGGCTGTTAAAATGTCCTCGCCATGCTTGGTCTGAAATTATCCTTTTTACAAATTTTCCTGTTATGTAGATCTACAGCCCTTTGGAAAATGAGTTGCTGTTGGCGGCAGTGGTGGGATGCCTGTGATTTGAATATTATCCAAAGTGTCTCAAGGAGTCAAAGTTTGTGAGCTATCTGGCTATAAGCTCAATCCTGAGTAAATAAAAATGGACTTTGCCCAACTCCTGCCTCCAGTAGAAAAAAACTGTTTTGAAGTAGAGGTGACAGGTGCAAAGGAAGAGCAGTGCCTAAGCCCAGGAATGTGGAAGGTATAAGTGAGGTACTTAATATTCATCTGGCGTTCAATGCAATAGCATCAATCTTGCCAGATTCTCCTGGTATTAATGTAGATGCTCTGTGTTTAATATATACTGCCGGTGGAATTTCATTGTAATTGAGCACTAAATGAAGTCCACTTATGGTAAAGTGGTCCCAGAATTTTTTGTAATAAATGGGTTTTACTGAAATAGAAGATGCCAGATTCATCGCTGAGTCTATGTTAGACGCTTTATGCTCTAATTGCCATTGGCTGTCTTTACTGTATTAGTTCCAGACAGTTCATAATTTCCCAAGCAGAACAAATGGTGATTTGTAAGTGGAGTAAGACGCTGACTGGATTTTGTGGTGATATTGATTCTTTTTATTCCCCTTGCATTTTGAAATATAGTTGGCCTTCTGTATCTGCAGGCTCTGCGCTCATGGATTCAACCACGTGTAGATCAGAAATATTTGAAAACAAAATTGTCTGTGTACTGCACACTACAGACTTCCCTGATCATTCCCTAAACTGCACAGTAGGACAGCTGTTTCCATAGCATCTACATTGCATTGGGTAACACGAGTTATCTAGAGATGACTGGAGGTCCTGCAGAGAGTGTGCATAGCTTATCTGCAAATTCTTTGCCCTTTCATATAAGGGACTTGAGCATCCGTAGCAGCTTTTGGTATCTGAGTGGAGTCCTGGGAACCAGTCCCCTGCAGATACCAGGGATGGTATATTTCTTTTAAAACCATCTGAATCGTTCCTGTCTGTGTCCTTGCTAAAGGCTGTAGAATTGTAAGGGGAGTGGCTTGTACAGCAGCAATCATAGCACATACCGAACACTGAGTGAAAGTGATGCTGTACGGCCATTGCTTCTTTGAACCTCGCAGCTGGTCACTCTGATTACCGCATATATCTTAGGTTGGTTGGGCATCGGCGGTTTAGGAATTTGTGTGAGGTCATCCAGCTAGAAAGAAGCAGGCATGGTGATTGCATCCACATAGGCCTGGCTTCAGGCTTCAAACACTGTGTGTGCTTCAGCCGCTGCAACAGAGTGGAATTCTCTGAAAGTAGACAGAGAAGACTATGGATACCCAGACTGATGAGAAGTTTCTATGTTTCTGTATCACAAGCAGGATAGCATTTAAAATTTATTTAAGAGGGAGACACACAGAGCACCCATCTGTTGGTTCACTCTCCAAATGCCCAGAATGGCTGGAGCTGGGCCAGGCCAAAGCCAGGAGCCAGGAACTCAGTCTAGGACTCCTGTGAAGGGGGCAGGGGCCTAACTACTTCCCAGGGACCTCATTGACGGGACCTGGAACTGGCACTTGGCACCAGGCATTCTGATGAGAGATGCAGGCGCCTTAACTTCTAGGCTAAAGCCTGTCCACCCCAGGATAGACTTCTAAGATAACCCAAGAAGTTGGTTAAGACATAGCTGAGATACGAGTAGCCTATTTTTGGGGCAAATGACTATCTGAATATGAGACACAGGAATTCCATATATGAATAATGAAACACACACATTGCCCAGACTAGTTGTTTGCATGCAAACAATTTTACCAGACGTAACATAACAACCAGTTAGCCCTGAGGACAGAGCACGTGGTTGATAGAGTGGAGGACAAAAGCTCTCTTTGGCTTAAAGTCCATGTGCTGCCTGGGCTGGAGTTCTGGGAGACCCACTGGAAGGGCTGTGGCAAAGCTGACACTTGTCTGCTGATGGCAAAGCACCTTGACTTTTCCATCTGCAAAAGCAAGGGATTGAGGGGGAATTCAATCCTTTCAGAACTGTTCAGGTTGGCATTGTCTTTCCTCAGAACAGAACAGTGCAGAATATGAATGTGTACAACAGCTGAGCATTGAAAATCTCTGGGTGAAGTGGATGCCTAACCCTTCTCATTCTAGGCTGGAAACTTTTAGGGTCTCCTTGTGCTGGCCCATGTCCCCCTGGCACCTTGTGAGAGATCTCAGGACAAGTCTATGCAGCCTGTGGACCAGCTGTTCCCTCAGGCTCCTGCTAACTCACACGTCTGATGCCCTTCCCATCTGCATATTGAATGCCCAGAACAATCTGTGTTTTATGAGCAATGGAAAGGAGCTATTGATTGGTTTGTCTTTGTCTTGGGGCATTTCTAGCTGACTTGCCTTAGGGTGGGAGTATTATACACTAGTGCATTTTACATACCACAGTGTCATTTTTATTTCTTCCTTATTTATACTGTGTGTATGTATCATGTGCTAAATACAAGTCTTTAAGCCACTATGAGGGTTTGTTGTTTGTTTTTTTTTAGTAAGATAGATTAGGAAACCACCCAACCAGGCAACAAAAACTCCCCCAAATCTTCAGATTCTGTGCACAAAAATATGTCATTAACTCCCACACATCTTGTAGCCTAGAACTCAAATGTCACTTCTCATGTACTCTAGTGGCTGCTGGCTTTACACACATCAGTGTTGCTGTCGTCCTCCTCATCACACCCCACTGCCCCTTTGTCGCATTCATCATAGATCACGATTATGAACTTGTATAATTACTCGATTCAGCACTGAGCTGAATTTTTAGGAGAGAAAGCTGAAACAGGGTGAGTTGTACCATGCTAAGGTGTTTGGACTTTACCCTGTTTAGTTTCAAAGTTAGGTAGACACAATGGCCTTTGCTAGCCATTACAGAATGGTTGCTGGAGACTGATAAATCCTTAGAGACTTAGCAGGAGGCTGCTATTGGGACTTAAGTCTTTGCAATGGGAAAAAGCAGTTCTTTATTGTTAATGCCATCATGTCAGATAATATACTTTTTATCTCTGCCTATAATGGTAATGTAGATAAATTCCATAAATCAAATCTCAGCAGTAAAAAGGTTAATAAGTTTACGCTGTATAATTGAAAGCCATATTGGTGATTAAAAGGATTTTATATATCAGTTTTCTGGGTCACCAACTAATTATTTTCAATGGCCAGTAATAAAACACAGCACCATGGCTGGCTAGACACTGCAGACTGTCAGATGTTAAATCATGTAGAAAGGACTTGGGCAGGCTACCTTAAGTCGGCTGGCCTTTCCCTTGGGATGTGAAGCCATTGAAATCTCTGTTGTTTGTTTTGTGTCAAGCTTACATGATGCTTTTTGTTGTCTTCTTCCACAGAGAGCAAGAAAGCTAGATGATCCTCCCCAGAGGAAAGGCGTATTATGCGCCCAGGACCCCAGGATAATTGTAATCATTCATGTTTAATGGCCCGTTTACAACAAGATCATGGCCACACGATGGCTCCTACTTTGCCACCCTTGCTCAGAATGGAGGATTTGCAAAGGAAAGGAAAAGTGTGGGATGGGAAGTAGATTAACATTTATTGACCTCTTAAAATGTTCCAGGAACACTGCTTCATGCTATATATATCCACTAGAGGCCAGTAAGTTAGTCTTTGCCAACTCAAGGTTAGTGACGGAAAACTGAGGTTTAGAACTGTGAAGGAATTAGCCAAGGTCATGGATAACAGGTAGAAGAAGGCAATGTTCAAGTTTAGGTTTGTCCAATTCCACTCTCAAGCAATTCCACTATTGGGTGATATGTTTTTTCCTTCTGGTTTCGAGGGATACCATCTAGAGACAGTAACAACAACAGCAAAGTAATAATAATAATGATAATAAAGGTAAAAGAAGATAAGATGTTTATGGGTTGAACTCTAATTTGATTTGGGGTATTAGAGATTTGTGTGGCCAGTGCTGGTGGAAGCTAGGGAGTTGCATTGCATAACACATGTGTTATGTTCTCAGTAAATGATGCCTGCTGGAGTAGTCCAATGTGGTTGGAAGTGCATAGAAGAGGGGAAGGGATTCTTCCACTTTTGGAAGCTGTATAAAGGTAGATGAATAAAAGTAGATGGAAATTAGATGGAGAGGAGGCAGTAGGGGATGGGATTTGTCTTTTTACATTATTCCTTAAGACTAGATCTGATATGTCACTTAACCAAAATGCTGTCACTACTAGAGTTTGTTCAAAAGAAGTATGCTTATGGGTTTTTATTAAAAATATGCAGTTATTACATGTTTATGAATTATGGGCTTAAACCCAGAGCAATTGTTAAATGTAACAGTGAATTCCTTTGGCACTTGAATTTGTCTGACTTTACCCCATTAAGGGTGGAGTTAAACTTGGAGACTGTATTTGAAGTCTTCCTTTTTGGTTCTGTAGTTCTACTCTGGGTTCTGGAACTAACGCAAGGAACAGGCACTGTGTTGGGTTGTGTGCATTAATGGGGGGGGGCAGGTTTGTGAAACAAGCCACTGGGGCTCTACAAAGTCTGTAGTTACAGATGAGAATGGGGTGGTGACTGCCATTGTCTTGGCTGTAGAGTTTAGCCCTTTATAGAATAGCCAAGAGCACCCAGGATTGCAATGGCTGCTTGAAATAGTGTATCTGGCAGCTATGCTAATCAAAGCGCCAGGAGAAGGAGACAAGCTCAAGATGGCACTGACACAGGCCCAGGACTCTTTGGGGTCTTGGTAATTAAACCCAATGCTTTCTGTCTTCAGCATCCAGTGCTAGGCAGTACTGACCTGTCAGGGACTTAGTGTTCCCACTGTCAGGCGAGACCTGAAATGTTAAGAGCAGCCTCAGTTCTGTCCTTTAGGAAGAGGGAGACACACTTACCCCAGTAACTCAGAGGGAGGACTCAGAAATGTGCGCAGAGAAAGGCTGGAGAATCTCGTTTAGGTCATGTTGCAGGGAAAAGTTGGGCTTCTCACGTTGCAGGAATTCTTCTACATGTCCATTCGTGACAAGAGCATTCCCAAGATGAAAATTCCCTTAAGTGCTCAGCCATATTTTAAAAAGAAATATTGGAGGGTGGGGTGGGGAGTAAGGAGGGGAGCAGGTGGAGAAGAATGGAGGGGCAGGCTCCAACAGGCAGAGAGAAAGAGGAAAGAATGACACACACATGCACCTCCATTAATATGAAAACAAATGTGCTTCAGATGGCTTGAGGCACAAGTGACATTTATCTCGAATGGGAAACATATTTTGAATACAACAAAGCAAGCACCATCCATCGTCTTCCCTCCTGACATTGCCTTAACAACGTGCATCAGGGCATCTGTGCCTCACGCGGGGATGGTGGGTGGGAGCTAAGTCTGGAGGCAGATGCTTGTCTGGGTTCTGGGAGCGCAGAGCTGGCCACTCAGGGATGACTGTGCCTTGTGCTAGGTAAGAATTCTGCTGAGGGTGCAGGGAAGCCAACGCTACAAGGCACCACCAAAAGTTTCAGGAGTGGACCAGCCCCTCCAGGGAAAAGCCTTCTTTTAAGTTCGTGTCCATTGCTAAAGGTTTTCACCTGGTGGGGAGTTGACAGGAAGACAGGGGAGAAGGGACATGACTTGTCCTGCACACATGTGCTCTCTTGCACTGGCCCATTCTCTCCCTCTAGGGCCTGAAGCCTCCCTAACAGGCTTTGTACGCCTCCTCCATCCTCCTCCCAGTGGAGAGTTTCCTGCCCTCATCCTCACTCTCAGCTCATTGGATAAACGCAAGCAGTCTGGCAGGACCATGCCTACCCATGGATTCACCTGTTGTCCCCAGAGACAGGGCTAAGACTTCAGTAGAGCCTGCTGGGAGTCAGTCTTATGAGCCAGGGAAGGCCTGGGTAGGGGAATTCCGTCCACCAGTTGTAGGGGCTGGCACAGTAATGTAGCAAGTGAGGCGCTTGCCTTGGACACAACATTCAAGAGTAAAGAAAAACAGAAGACCTCTGTGATTATGATCATGTTTTCTTATGGTACTTTGACTACAGAAATTCTATGATGAACAGATGGTAAAGTTCTCCATACAGAACCCGTGAGCCATAGGGTGACAAGAGTGAGGTGTTCACGCTGAGCCCTGTGGCTGCCGAGGTGTGTCCAGTCTCTACTTAAAATTGAGACGTTTTGTTTATGGGGAGCTGGGACTGGTGGGGCTGGGGCGCACCAGGGCCTGTGTCTTCAGTTCTGGAAGGTTCTCTGTGACTTCCCTCTGAACGTTTACAGCAAGTTCCCTTTTTCGCAAGCTGGGTTGAATGGGGTTCTCTTTCTGGCCACCTGGGAGCCAGGTGCTCATTTCACAGGGTCTACTCTGAGAATCACTGGATCTTTCCTTCTACAGTCAGTCTTGTGCTTGCAATTAAAAAAGAAAAAAAGTTTTTCTTTTTACCTGTATTACCCCTAATCCATTAAGATAATACAATACTTTTCATTGTCACACATTCCTGTGTAGGATCTGATCATAGTTTTATGGACTCACAATCATAGTGAACATGTAATTTTATATTCTACTTTTTTGGTGAGCTTTCTATACCAAAGATGTTCCATGCTGTTACATGTCGATGGCTGTGGGCCATTCGGTTGAGTTTTTGTCCTTACTTACTGTTTACATCTGTCATTTTTAGACTTGTAAATTGTTTCCAATTTTCCCATAAAATAGGTAATGTGAAAATTAATATGTTCATCTCCACAGATTTTGTTTTTTTCACTCATTTCTTTAAATTATGATCTCTGAAGTCTGATTCCTGAGCTGAAGTCCATTATTATCCTTCCTAAAGTATAATTTGTATCACAATATAATTTTCAACAGCATTTAGAATTTATACGGAAAACAGTAGAATTTAAGCCAAATGATTTCTTATAATGTAACTTATTTCAAATTTAAATTGGAGTGGGGAAAGTATTCATCTTTGAAATTTGATTTGTTTATGATATCGATCAGTTTCAAAACTGAGCCCCAGCTAAACGTCTTTCCTTCTACTTGCTGTAAAGACTTTTGGTTACACTAAGCACTTTTGCTCTCTCCAGTCTATTTTGCAAACCAGAAGAGCAATGCTATCTTATGGATTATTTACAAAGAAAGTATTTTGCACCTCTGATAATGGTCCTATGAGTTGAAAATTTAGATTGGGGCCGGCGCCGCGGCTCACTAGGCTAATCCTCCGCCTAGCGGCGCCGGCACACCGGGTTCTAGTCCCGGTTGGGGCGCCGGATTCTGTCCCGGTTGCCCCTCTTCCAGGCCAGCCCTCTGCTGTGGCCCGGGAGTGCAGTGGAGGATGGCCCAAGTCCTTGGGCCCTGCACCCCATGGGAGACCAGGAGAAGCACCTGGCTCCTGCCATCGGATCAGCGCGGTGCGCCGGCCGCAGCGCGCCAACCGCGGCGGCCATTGGAGGGTGAACCAATGGCAAAGGAAGACCTTTCTCTCTGTCTCTCTCTCTCTCACTGTCCACTCTGCCTGTCAAAAAAAAAAAAAAAAGAAAATTTAGATTGGAATTCTGTGTAAGCTGCCAATCATTTATTGTCCAAAGCAACACTGATATCGTACCTCCAAGAGTGAGTTTAAGTTGTTTGACCTGTGGTCATTTGTGGTCATTTGTGGTCATTTGTGGTCATTTGTGGTCATGCACAGCACCCCTGTGCTACTCGGAATTAAATATATTCAAAGAAAACCTAGAATCACATTTCACATTTCTGTGGTTTACTTCCACTGTGGCAGTTGAGGCCGTTTTAAACCAATAGTAAGCACAAAAGTAGGACCTTAGGCTCCAAAAGGCTCCATTTCCTTCTATTGAGTCCATGGCTGGGCTAGTGATCAAATATTCCCTACAAGCAGTCATTGTCTCTGTGAAAGAGCCCTGACAACATTTCCCCCCGCCAGCATTTTGAAGCGTGAAAGGCATTCTCAACCTGGATAAACGAAAGGGAGGTAAGAAGCCGACACGTGGCTGTCAAGACACCACATCTTAGAAGTGGAACTTCCGGCCCCATTTGTTGGAAGATGAATTTCCACTGGGTAAGGCTTCAGGTCAACAGCTTGGAAACACAAAGCACTTTTGAAAGAAGGGCTTTCTGGAAGGTAGAGAAGGAGGCAAGAAGCCAATGAAAGGGAGGCAGTCAGAATGCTACAGTGATGAGGTCTCAGCCGGCTGGCAGAGCAGGGAGAGCTAGCCCTAGGCCAGGTAACCCTGGAGATGGAACCAGCCTGTAGAGCAATGCCCTCCACTTGTGGGTGAAGTGGAGAAGGCTCCATGGTGCCCACAGTCAAATGAGTTGCTTGTTCCAGCATCTTCTGCAGCTCAGCTGTTTGGAACCTTTGCAGATTATACCTAAAACAGCCACATCACTGACAATAACACATTCTTCTTGGTGGCAGGCCACTCTTGTCCCTCTCTCTTTCCTTCATTCCTCAACCAGTGGAGTCCCTATTCCAGGCACTCCTGTGGCCTCTGGGCTGCTCATAGTAACTGACATGGTATGACCACTCCCAAATTCTCTTCCTCTGACCCATCAGGCTGGGACATCTACCAACATACACCAGTTCAATCTGTTTCTCTTAGCTCACATTCTCTAATAATTATTTAATGGGCTCCGCCCAAGCCCATTCTCCTGTAGGGTGGGTTCGTGGCCTGATCCCTCCCAAATGAGCTGAT
Organism: Oryctolagus cuniculus; assembly: GCF_051225735.1. Lineage (NCBI taxonomy): Eukaryota > Metazoa > Chordata > Mammalia > Lagomorpha > Leporidae > Oryctolagus > Oryctolagus cuniculus. The sequence goes on along the minus strand of NC_142878.1, from coordinate 8,156,529 downwards.
GGGCGGTTTCCAGGAGCAGGGAGTTCCACGTGGCGCTATGTGGTGAACCTGGCTGAGCATCCCTTCTGCGCCCTGCCTTTGATAGTCAAGGGTCCTGGCAGGACACAGAATTCACTCAGGCATTTCAGGGAAGACATTTGCATGGAACAACTCCCTGCAGAAGAATGGGCAACGTCAAGGGACCAAACGAGGGATGTCAAGACACCTGAGTGAATAGGGGATCTGTCACCTCTGGGGGCTGAGGTAGAAAGTGGAGGAAACAACACAGGTTCTTGTGGGAGCTGGAGTGAAGGGAGGGCTGAGTATGCTAACCTGCCGCTCTGGAGGATGCTGGCCATGCCAGAGATGATGTGCTGAGCGGGGAGGCCATGAGGAAGGAAGAAATACCCCTCCCCACCATCCTCCATCTCCCACCCACTTCCCACTGGCCAATCCATAAGGCAAGGCAGCCAGTCAACAAGGGAATGAGATGTGGTTGTGAGGGTCAACCTTGCAGGGGGCACCCAGCAGAGAATGGGTTTGGGGTGCAAAGGGGAAAATCAACAGCAAGTATTTTTCTGCATATCTTCTCATTTAGTATTTAAGAATAGTCCCATTTTATGGTTGAGGATACTGAGGTAATTTGATGAGCTCTTTTGACTCCTTTCTGAGAAAAGCACCTTCAATCAATACCTTTGCTCTCGGTCACAGAGCTAGTGCGCCACCAGGATCTGAACACATCTGACTTACCCTAAAGATGATGATGATCGCCAGCACTGTGGAAGGCAGGTAATTTTCAGGCACTGTACCAAGCCATTCACAATCATAGCTGGTTCAGTTCTCTCAGCAGCACTGGGGGATAAGTACTACTGCTCTCTTTATTTATTTATTTTTTTTCTCATGGGATGGAGTTTTAAGAAAGTTAAAAAAAAGGCCAACCATCAGTATCCTTAGGGGACTGGTTCCAGTACCCACCCAGTTACTAAAATCCATAAATATTTTATATAAACTGTTTTAGTATTTGCATAGAACCTGTGTACAAACTCCAGCACACTTTAAATCATCTCCACAGTATTTATAATGCCTAACAAGATGGGGTTTCAAAAAATCTGTTGAAAAGTGGAATTAAATGATAAGTTCATTTTGGCAAAAAAAAAATTGGATTCCATATATATGTGAGGTCTTCAAAGAGTTCATGGGAAATGTATATAAGAGAAAAATTATGCATAGATTTCAAACATTTTTGCACCAACATTCGGTTTTTTAATTCTATTTCCACAGATTTTTTGAAGCAACATTCTACAATGTAAATTCTATGTGAATAGTTATATGTATTATTTAGGGGAAAATGAGAATATAAGAAGTTCATACATCTTTAATACAATTTTTTGAATGTTTTAGATGCATGGTTGATTGAATCCATGGATGCGGAGCCTGCTAAAGCAGAGGGCCAGCTGTGGTAGGGGCAGGATTCAGATCCATTGCTGTCTAATCCAGAGTCTAAACTCTTAACCACCTCACCAATCTGCACGTCTTCCTGATGCCTCTTCGGTTTCATAAGCTGTCTGTGGAAAACAGAGAAACCCTACTTCATGAGGGTGTCCAGTCAGTGACCTGCACCCAGTTTCCTCTGAAAGTACCCAGCTTGTGGGGCCTGGTCCATCTTCAGGGGGCTCTTGATGCGTATTGACATTCAGGAGATGTATTCTATGAAATAATAATGATTGCAAATGACATTTTCCCCAATCCATAAGAGAAAACTTCAGGGTGGGTACTGTTGCCATTTCACAGATGGCACAATTTGGGTTGTGATGAGCATGTGTCCTAAGCAAGCTCACATGGATTAGTCCCAGCCAGCATTAGCAGCCAGATGGGACTGTTGGTAACAGCTGCCCTTCTTTGTCTAATGCACGTCTCACTTTGTGATCCACCTCCAGTCAACTAAACTCTTGAACAGGAACTGAATCAAGAGGTGGCATGCACTCAATATGTTGCTTCTTTGGCCTTCCTTGTCTTCTCCTCCTCTGACCTGTTAGAACAGAAGGGATGGCAAACTCCAGTGAAAGGTAGAGGAAGGAATGAATGAAGAAGTAGATGAGCATATATGTTCTCATTCTGGCTCTGTGAAATCCATAATTTACATTCTTTTATTGTGTCATGAAACCCCGGGGGTGGGTGGCTGCCCCCATTTTACTAGAAATCAGGCCACTGGAAGAAGAGAGTTGCATGATTTCAAATTAGTTTCCTCATGCCTTGGAAGTTGCCTCTACTAGCCTTTTGGGTGGTGGGGATTGAAAAAGCCTGCGGCAAATGTTTAATAGACATCTTGATTTGGTGTCTAGACAGAATCCTTTGAGGGTTGATAATCCAAGAAGTGGACATCAAATCCTGTCAATTAATGGGGTTATGCAGCTCACCCAGAATCAAACAGCCGATGGACGGTGCCTGGGGTGCCTTTTCCGGCTTCCCTTCCTGACAGAAGACTTCCAGCAGGGAGGTTTTCCTGTTAAAGGAGCTCTCAGATTTAGGAGGATGTATCTGGGGCTGTGAGGGAGAACTGGGAGACCTGCTCCACCAGCCACACCGGCTGAGCCTTCCTCTTGGACACCTTTGTGAGCCGGACAGCCCCTGTGCTTCTGCAACATAATGTTCGTGAGAACCGTCTGGGGAAGGTTTCGATTTACTCAGTGTGGGATTCTTTGTTTATGATGACAAGTTTGTTGGTCCAAGGACCACACATGAAGTATCAGGGACCCGGGATGAGCATTTCTGACTGCCGTAGTGGTCGTCTCCTGATTTGGCCAGTGGTTTGTTACTATTTCTACCTGGGGGAAGAGCTGATCTTATCCAACAGCATTCGATGCCATGGAAGTCACTGTCGTTGTCACTGGACTCACCCAGGAGTCAGCATCATTGTCACTGCTACTTTGTGTTGGAGATTTTCAAAACACTCACTTGCAGAGGCTCAGAATAAGAGAAAACTTTATTATAGGATGTATCAGAGCCCCTTGGGAACTGAGCCAGAGAGAGCATCCTATCTTGGTTTCTTCCTGTGTGCCTTCTCAGCTGGCACACACAGCTACCTGCTGGTGATGGCCTCACGACCACGTCCTCACAACTGAGAGGTGTGTCCACTCACAGCTAACTGACTGCACCTGTAGAGCCCCAAGAGCCCATTATTCCAGATACAGCCTGAGATCTAGTCTGGGTCGAGTGTCAGGAGTGTAGGCAGGATGCTGTGGCCCACAGGCTGCCAGGCCTGCAGGCTCCAGGGTGGGGCATACGGGGTGTGTAGACCCTACATAGGCATTGCGGCTCTTCCTGTTCAATGGATGCAGCAAGGGAGCCTCAATGACATCCAGGCTCATGTAGCTGTTCCATGGGTGAACTGGGACCCACACCCACCTTTTTCTCTCTTCCAAGTCCAGAAGATTTCTCATGATTTCACTATTTGCTGGGCCGTTGGTAAAAAGAATCCTTGAAATCTGTCTTTTTTCCTATCTCCTTTCTTTAAGGAACCTCTTGTTTTACCACTTCCCTCCCTGGGAGCATTGCAGTGGGGACAGTGATAGTGGCCCCTTCCCCAGGACCTGCGGCTTCTGTTGCAAGGAGGCAAAGCTTTAGGTTAGCCACTTTCCAGAGCCCAGTCCCAGGCTGCCCCACTCAGCTTCATGGCTTCCCAGAGGGCACCAAGCCTGAGCTCTCAGTGGCTTTCAGGCCTCAGCCTGGATGTCGCCCTCTGTCCTCCCTCCAGGACTGTGATCGCTTTGCTCTGTCCCCTCCCCAGGCCAGGGCCTCTGCAGCCTGGGGGCAGATGTCACTGCGACCAGACTCTCCCATCAGCTGGCCACTGTCCAGTCTCCCTGGAGCCCTTGCACGGTGTTTCTGTGAGACTGCAAATCCAGGGCTGGAAGTTGCACACTGGCTGTGACATCACACACCCAGCACGCCTGGCTACCCTCTGATGCCTGCCTGTGTCCCCAGTGTTGGTTCCATGCTGGGTGCTCAAGGGGGTTCTTGCCCTCACCCCTGAGTTTCCTCTGCCTGAGCGTGATGGGGACCCTTTCTCCATAGTTGGATCTGCCATTCAGTGACAGAATGGGCTGGGTGCGAAGGCGATGGATGGAGCTGGTTGGCTCCAAAGACACCCTTTTTTGCACTGACATTGTTGCTGCAGGTCTCGATCCAGGCTAACCATTGTTGAGGGGTAGCGGTGCTGTAACCTGTGGGGGAAGAAGAGGGCTTCCCCTAGTCAGGTGTGGAGAAAGCAGGGAGAAGCAGTTGCTCAGAGGAACAGGGAGGGGCTGCTAGTGGGAGACTCTCATCAGCTGGTGTGGGAGCCACGTGAGGTGCCGTTTCTCTGAGACCAGTGAGGCAGTTCCAGCCTGGGACACTGGTCAGGCTGGAGAGAGAGTTGGTCAGGCAAGGCTCACTGACCAAATCAAACCCTTAGGAAGGGTCTATAGCAAGGATGTTAAGAGAGATAAGAGGCAGGGCCAGCTCCGTGGCTCACTTGGTTAATCCTCCGCCTGTGGTGCCGGCATTCCATATGGGCACCGGGTTCTAGTCCCGGTTGCTCCTCTCCCAGTCCAGCTCTCTGCTGTGGCCTGGGAGTGCAGTTGAGGATGGCCGAAGTGCTTGGGCCCCTGCACCCACATGGGAGACCAGGAGGAAGCACCTGGCTCCTGGCTTTGGATTGGTGCAGCGCACCAGCCATAGCGGCCATTTTGGGGGGGTGAACCAACAGAAAAGGAAGACCTTTCTCTCTGTCTCTCTCTCTCACTGTCTAACTCTCCTATCAAAAAAAAAAAAGAGTGCGTGTTCACCAAGTGTGTGGAACACAGGACACAAGTGGCAGCCCCTCTCACCTGTGGAGCTGGGGTGGCTGATGGAGGAATGGGGCACCTGGCTGTCACGTAGCTTTTGTCCCTGTGTGGGCAAGGGTCAGAGAGCAATGCTTGTAGGCATATTTGACGAGAAGATGGATATGAGACGATCATGGGGCTCATGGTGGGTGCGGAGATGCATTGTCACCTGATGCCTGAGACTGGGGCACCACGCCGTACTTGGGCCTTGGGTAGACTTGGCCTGAATCCACAGTGGTGCTTTCCCTCTGTCAGTGGAACTGTCCTCACCTATAACGTGGAGGTGGAGCCCCCTGCTCCACAGAGACAGTGTGGGACCAACAAAGACAGCACCAAACACAGTGCTTGGCACACAGAGATGTACTCTACTAATTTTATGACTAAACTTTACAAACCTGAGGGCCACGTGAAAATTGTTATAATGGGGAGGCAGTGAATGATGGAAAGGCCATGATAGTTGGAAACTGAAAACCTTGGTTCTGGGCTTCCAGCCGCACACCTGTAGCTGTAACAACCCAAGTGGTATCTCTTTACCTCTGTGAACCCCATTTTTAAAAAATATATGGGCAGGCACCACAGCTCAATAGGCTAATCCTCCACCTGCGGCGCCGGCACACGGGGTTCTAGTCCCAGTCGGGGCACTGGATTCTGTCCCGGTTGCCCCTCTTTCAGGCCAGCTCTCTGCTATGGCCTGGGAGGGCAGTGGAGGATGGCCCAAGTCCTTGGGCCCTGCACCCGCATGGGAGACCAGGAGAAGCACCTGGCTCCTGGCTTCGGATCAGCACGGTGCACTGGCCGCAGCGCGCCAACTGCAGCGGCCATTGGAGGGTGAACCAATGGTAAAAGGAAGACCTTTCTCTCTCTCTCTCACTGCCCACTCTGCCTGTCAAAAAATATATGTATTTGTTTTAAAGGCATATTTACAGAGGGCAGAGAGAGAGAGAGAGAGAGAGAGAGAAAGAGAGAAAGAGAATGAAATCATCGATCCACAGGTTCACTCTCCAAATGGCTGCAGTGGTCTGGGTTGGACCAGGTTGCAGCCAGGAGCCAAGAACTCCATCCAGGTCTCCCAAGCGGGTGACTTGGACTCAAGCACTGGGCCATCTTTTGCTGCTTTCTCAGGTGCATTAGCAGGGAGCAGCTGGGACTGGAGTTCTGGCTTGCAGGGGGCAGCTTAACCCTCTGTGCCACACCACCAACCCCTCTCTGTGAACCCCATTCTCACAACCTCGTATTGGGAAGGATTAAATGAGAGATAATGCATGATTATGCATTGATTAAAAATGAAAAGCATTATTTCTGAGTTTTTCCTACCCTATAAAGACTAGGAAAATAGAACTAGTTTTGGCAAAATTTAAGGGAAAATACTATTGAAAAATCAAAAGATCACAACCTTTCAACAATGCTATTACACTGACAAAAGAAGTAGGGGGGTTTGTGTCATAGGGCAGTGGGTTGCTGATGCTTCCATCCTGTATCAGAGTGCTGTTCCAGTCCTGGCTACTCTGTTTTCAGTCCAGCTTCCTGCTAATCCACCTGGGAAGACAGCAGAAAATGGCCCAGGTACTTGGGTACCTGCCACTAACATGGAAGACCAGGATGGAGTTCCAGGCTCCTGGCTTCAGCCTGGCCCAGCCCCAGCTGTTGTGGCCATTTGGAGAGTAAACCAGCAGATGGAAGCTCCCTCTGTCCCTCCCCTACATACCTCATTCTCCCTCTCCCCGAGACTTTCAAATAAATATAAAAAAAAAGGAAAACAACAGATTTTTAAAAAAGATTTATCTATGTGTTTGAAAGGCAGAGTTACAGAGATGCAGAGGCAGAGAGAGAGAGAGAGAGAGAGAGAGAGAGAGAGAGATCTTCCATCTGCTGGTTCATGCCCCAGATGGCCGCAACAGCCAGAGTTGTGCCGATCTGAAGCAAGGAGCCAGGAGCTTCCTCCGGGCCTCCCACATGGGTGCAGGGGCCCAAGAACCTGGGACATCTTCCACCACCTTTCCAGGTCATAGCAGAGAACTGGACTGGAAGTAGAGCAGCAGGGACTCGAACCGGCACCCACATGGGATGCCAGCACTGCAGGTGGCGGCTTCACCCGCTACGCCATGGTGCCGGCCTCAAGAAACAGATTTTGAAGACCAAGTAAAGTACAATTTTGACTAAGGGTGATTCCTGTTGCTTCAGAGATTGTCCTCTTAGGTATAAATTCTGGTGCTGCTGGCAAAGCATCGTACCCTCTGTTAATTGCAGCTTCAGTGGTCTCCCGAGGGGCTGCTCTCTGCTGCACCCTATAAAACAGTGCATTTGCCTGTGGCTGTCTCTGTACACTTTGAAAAATCCTGTAAAAAGACCCACAAAAGGAAATTTGAGCGCCTTTAGACTTTTTATTCCCCCCTTTCTACTTTTTAAGTTTCACTGAACATTAAAAGTTTTTATGGGTATCAAGAAAAGGCGTTTTGCCACTTGAAGTTAAGGTGTGATTCAAATTACAGGATGGCAGAGTCCATTCCAGAGTGGAGTTTAACGAGCTTCACAGATATCTTTTTGACAGGCCGTTTCTCCCAGCCTGGAGAGGCGGCAGACAGAAGCTCTCGGAACTGGCCTGTGCCCCAGCTCTGCTCACCAAACAGCCTGGGCCACTCTTTCCTTTGATCCTCGTCCTTCCTGTTAACTGAACGACTTCAGCACACATTTCCCGGACTGGCTCCAAACCTCCACGTGCTTGCACCTTTGCAGAGACACATGGCCAGGTGACAGGGGACTGGTGGGTGCGCAGGAGGGCCTACCTCAATTGCCAATTTGATGGGTGTGTTCCCCTGCCTGTGGGGATAAAGGTGAAGTCTTGGTGTTTACAGCACTTTAATCTAATTGCTCGCTGTTGAGTGACAAGGGGCCATGTGCAGACTGAAATATCGATGAGAGACTGATACCTGCAAAGTTTTGGCTGTGAAAGCTGTGCATCGCTGCTGTTTTCCAAAGGAGAAGAAGCAGTGAACAGAGCTGTTTCATTCTTTCACAGAAAGGGCAAACAACCTTACTGATACACAGATGGAATGAATTTTAAAAATCCCACAGATGGAATGACCGTGAGCTAATTAGTACCTGCAGGTTGTGAGTGAAGACCTGTGCAGCCACTCTCCCTTTCTTCTTGGAAGCCACGTCTTCTTGCCCAGAGCGTAACTATCTCGTTAATCTGGTCAGTAATTCAAAAGATTTTTTTAATGGGATGGCTGATTTATCTTGTTTGATTTTTTATCATTTGTCAAATTAGCTGGCTAGTCACCTAATTGATACGTTCCATTTCACATGGAGCTCCCACTTGAATGTCGAAAGTGTTCTCCCTGCCAATTGGAAAAGAAGGCTGTCCCCACCCCCGGGGCTGCTGATCCACTGCAGGCTACATGTGGTGATCCAGAAAACCGGGCATGGGGCACGACCCGGTGAGAAAGTTTTTGAGTTCTTTTTCCATTTAGCGTTAAAACCATCTTTAGTGAAGCCCTGGGGCCCCTTTGGTTCAACTGGTATTGAAATGCCTTCAAGGATTAATAATAAAATCCACCCAGAGTCTATTTACATGTATTTCTAAGCACACTGAAGGACATGGGAGACGAATTATGTTTTAAACTCACAAGCAAAACCTCCCCTTCTCCTTAAAGGCAAGCAAATCTGAGTTGACTTCTCCCATAAATTCAAGAACAAAAAGTTATAAATGGAACCCATGAAGGACATCGCCTTTTTTCCAGTGATGTTTCCTTGCCTTAATGGATTTAGCTATGGCAGAGAGGCAGTGAAAAGCTGTCTTAACTAAATCTTTGACTGATTATGCATTTTTTTCCTATTCATACCAGATAGATTCATCATCCCAATTTGTCAAGCTGGCCAAGTTCCAATTAATTACACCGGGCAAACCTCGCCTTGCGTTATGCCTGTGTCAGGCCTAATCTAGTGCCTCATTTGCCAGCTTTCCGATGAAGAGGTATCAGAGGTGGTGTTCCTCGTGCTACTCACTGTGATGGATGCTCTCACGGAGCGGCCGGCGGAGTGGGGCCCTGGGTGCGTCTCTCCGCGGAGCCCGAGGCCGCGTGGCCCCCAACTCATTTGAGGGCTCATCTGGACGGTGAGCGTGGCTGTAGCCTATCCTTCATGGCTGGCCTGAGCTGCCCTGTCACATGGGCTGTTTAAATATCTACTCAGGTCCTCCGTTGCTGTCAGCTGTGTCCTTGCAGGCCAGAAAAACGAAGAGGTACTTGTCCTCCAGCGGAGCTTGGGAGCTCTTCCAAGGCTGAGCGTGTTACAGGGGAGGGCCACAGACCCCAGCTGTGCGCATCCCTGCAGTGTGTGGACGACTCCGTGGGTGCCGGTGGGCGTGTGCCCCAGGTTGCTTTTACATGATGCCATGCCCTTTTGACTGCAGCGACGATGCTTTTGGTTTGCCAGGCAGTGGTCTGCTAGCAAATCTCATTGATTAAGCCCTGCGAGACCCAGTCCGCTGGCGCACGCGTGAACTAAGGTTTGCTAGGCCAGGTGCTGTGTCGGCATTGCCTCTCTTCAGGTCAATTGTTGTTAGCCTCTTCTGAGGCAGGGAAATTCAGCCCAGAGAAGTTCAGGGGTTCGTTGGGAAGTACACTGGCAATGAGTTGTAGAGATGGATGTATCTCATCGTAAGGTCTGGACTATTTCTGGGGCCCCAGGTTATTTCTCTGTGGCTATTTCTGTCCACGCTCCATGCTGACCTGCACCTCTCTCTCTTCCCCCTCCACCATGCTAATCTGTAAATTGCAGTGAGCCTGTGGTATCCTGCCATGTGCACCACATTTGCAGAGCTGGCTGCAGAGCTCCATGGCGTTGTGTGTTGCTGGGACCATGGCTCCACTGGGCCAAGTGACCGCCAGGCAAGAAGATGTCTGGAGCTCAAACTGAGACCTGTTCCAAGATTGCCTTGACTGCTTCCTTCTCTCCCCCTCCCCTTCCCTCTCCCCTCCCCCTCCCTCTCTCCTTCTCCCTCTCCCTGAGTCTCCACCTTGGCCATCTCTCCATCTCTGCATCAATGTTGGATGAAATTTGTGTGTTGGAGGGACCGCTGGTGGACTGGGTGGTATATCCCTGAAGTGCTGGGACAAACCTTGACCCATGGGAAAGTGGAGATGGGATGAAGCCAGCTGACACTGACCCTGCTTTCTTGTATTCATGGACGAATGTCCCACATACTGAGGGAACACACCTGCTGAGCGTCAAGCTTTGTCTCCATGGCTCCCGGTGACTCAGTGGCCTGTCGGTAGTGCACATCCTTGCACTGCCTTGCCTCTTGGCCAAGCTTCTCTCTTAACCTGCCTTACGTTCAAGACAAAACATTGGCATCATGTTCTTTGCCTCCTGACTTGAGACAGGGATAGTGGGGTGTCAGGAGAAAAGTGGATTTCTCATCCCCACTGCCCCTGCAGAAGAGACCCTGAAAGGGTTTGTCATGTTTGGGGAAGAATTAAGTCACATCAAAGATCAACTTGTAATTTAAGTAAGACTTCAAGTGTATTAATATTCAGCATTCGTGTTCTTCCTGGTTCTTAAATAGGATGTGTTTTACAGTTATCAGAAACATATGCTGCTTTTCAGCAGCATCTCATATAGAACTTGCTCGGCAGAAGGTGCCAGCATCCCAATATGTTTTGCTTAGTTTTGGCTTTAACCATTGTGATGAAAGAATTCAAGTGCAACAATGTCTTTTTTTTTAAATGTAGATGGAGATGTTGTTAAAGGGTGCCTCGTGAACCAAGAAATAAGATGGGAATTTTAAAATCCTTTCTTTCATGAGATGATTTTTATGCTGTTTCTAATATGGGGCATCGCTGTACCAAGCTGGGTGAGAGCTACATGCATGAGTCAATCCCAGATACTGTCTTCAAGGAATTTTCAGTCTTATAAAATTGCTTCTTGAGGAATATAGTATTTCAAAAAATATAGTATTTTTTGACAGGCAGAGTGGACAGTGTGAGAGAGAGAGAGACAGAGAGAAAGGTCTTCCTTTTGCCATTGGTTCACCCTCCAATGGCTGCCATGGCTGGTGCACTGTGGCCGGCGCACCGCGCTGATCTGAAGGCAGGAGCTAGGTACTTCTCCTGGTCTCCCATGGGGTGCAGGGCCCAAGTACCTGGGCCATCCTCCACTGCACTCCCTGGCCACAGCAGAGAGCTGGCCTGGAAGAGGGGCAACCGGGACAGAATCCAGCACCCTGACCGGGACTAGAACCTGGTGTGCTGGCGCCGCAAGGTGGAGGATTAGCCTAGTGAGCTGCAGCGCTGGCCTAGTATTTCTCTTACTAAAGGGATCAGTGATAATTTTCTGATGCAACACCTGTAGAACCACATTGATGGTTATTTGATGAAATGTGTGCATACCTATTGTTCTACCTGCATTATCCTAGGCTGCCTCGTCCTTTCCCTGTGGCACAGCCAATAGGTCAATAATGCTTTGCAAGGCAAAGGACTCCAAAGCTCTAGCATTGTGGCCAGTGTCCAGTTTGATTGCTCAGAGCCCGTGACTCACCTGATTTCCAATGTTTGAAATGTCTTTCCTAAGTGGAGTGGTGCTGCGCTTGTCATAGTCACAGTCTTTATCTATGCTGATTAACTTTACGTGAGTTGACTGGGCCAAGGAAGTTCTAGGTGTCTGGGAAGACATTATGGCCTGGTAGTATCTGGGAGGGTGTTTCTAGAAGAGATAAACCTTTGAACTAGAGGCTGAGGACAGAACATCACCCACACGAGTAGGCTCCAGCCAGTCCACTGAGGACCTGAATAGAACAAAAAGGCTTAGGAAAAGGGAGTTCACTCTGTCCGCCAGAGCTGGGCCATTCAACCGCTGCCCTTGGACGTAAGTGTCTTTGGAATTGTGGTGGGACTTACCTGTCATTCCCAAACATGAGTTTGGACTGCAACTCGGCCATCCGCCTTCCTTGGCCTTAAGCTTGCCTCCAGCAGACTAGACTGGGTCTCTGAGCCTCTGTACTGGGTGAGCCAGCCCCTCACGCAGAAGCTTTCTCTGTCTCTGTATTGTATTGATCCTGCTTCTCTGGACCTGCAGGATTAACACAATGGTTTCCCAGTTCCAGTCCCCAACCAGCACTATGGCTGTGCTTCTCCTTTCTTTTCTTCTCAGTTTGCGCTTTGTGTGTTTTGAGACTCTGTTACTAGGTTGTTATTCACTTAGGGTTGTTTTATCTCCATGATGAATAGGCTCCTCTATCATTATGAAATTAAACTATTTATTGGTAATACTATTTATCTTGAAGTTTGTTTTGTCTAATACTAGTGTAGCCACATTTGCCTTCCTAGGCTGAGTTGGCAGCATGCATCTTATACTAAACCTATGGGTGTCCTCACATTTATGATTCTTCTCTTGAACACAGGATGTAGGTGAGTCTTTTTTATATTTATTTATTTATTTGAAACTCAGAGTTACACAGAGAGAGGCAGAGGCAGAGACAGAGACAGGTCTTCTATCTGCTGGTTCACTCCTTGATTGGCCGCAACGGCCGGAGCTGCACCCATCTAAAGCCAGGAGCCAGGAGCCTCTTCCAGGTCTCCCATGTGGGTGCAGGGGCTTAAGGACTTGGGCCATCTTCTACTGCTTTCCCAGTCCATAGCAGAGAGCTGGATAGGAAGTGGAGCAGCCAGGTCTCAAACTGGTGCCCATATGGGATACTGGTGCTTCAGGCCAGGGCCTTAACCCGCTGCACCACAGCACTGCCAGAGTCTTGTTTTTTGTTTGTTTGTGTGTTTGTTTGTTTTTTCCTTTTTGACAGGCAGAGTGGACAGTGAGAGAGAGACAGAGAGAAAGGTCTTCCTTTACCGTTGGTTCACCCTCCAATGGCCGCTGCAGCTGGCAGGCTGCGGCTGGTGCGCTGCGGCCGGCGCACCATGCTGATCCGAAACCAGGAACCAGGTGCTTCTCCTGGTCTCCCATGCGGGTGCAGGGCCCAAGGACTTGGGCCATCCTCCACTGCCTTCCAAGGCCACAGCAAAGAGCTGGACTGGAGTAGGAACAACCGGGACAGAATCTGACACCCCGACTGGGACTAGAACCCAGGGTGCTGGCGCTGCAGGTGGAGAATTAGCCTATTGAGCCACAGCAGCCAGAGTCTTGTTTATTTTTAAAACCCAGCCATTCTCTGCCTTTTAATATGAACTGTTGGTCTATTTATATTTGATACAATTCATGATGTGGGCTGGTTCAGTCTAGCATTTTGCTGTTTGTTTTCTAATAGTGCCTGTTTTTAATGCTTTGTTCTTCCTTTTTTACCTTTTTTTTAGGTTATCAAATATATTTCTTTTTTTTTTTTTTGACAGGCAGAGTGGACAGTGAGAGAGAGAGACAGAGAGAAAGGTCTTCCTTTGCCGTTGGTTCACCCTCCAATGGCCGCCGTGGCCAGCGCGCTACGGCCAGCGCACCGCGCTGATCTGATGGCAGGAGCCAGGTACTTATCCTGATCTCCCATGGGGTGCAGGGCCCAAGCACTTGGGCCATCCTCCACTGCACTCCCTGGCCATAGCAGAGAGCTGGCCTGGAAGGGGGGCAACCGGGACAGAATCCGGTGCCCGGACTGGGACTAGAACCCAGTGTGCCAGCGCTGCAAGGTGGAGGATTAGCCTACTGAGCTGCGGTGCCAGCCCAAATATATTTCTTAAAAAAACAAGAAAAAAATTGTAAATTCCTCTCAGATTTTAGCTGAACCTCTAATTTTTTTAGGTGTTGCTCTAGTAATTATAATGTGCCTTATTAGCATATCACAATCTATTTAGCATTATTGTAGCACTTTGTTTATGACATAAAAGCCTTGACATGGTGTTAATTTATCTCCCTTTCTCACTCTTTGTGGTATAGTTATCATATATTTTAACATCCATATGCTTCTTGCATTATATATATATTCAATATTACATAGAATTGTATTTATACTCCTACTGTACACACACATAAGCGTACTTAAAGTAGTTTGTAGAGATGGAGTTAAGAGATTATTTGGGGATAAAACATTTTGAAATCCTTGTAATTGAGGAGGGATCTTCAAAAAAGTTTACTGTAGTCTATATTAATGAAAACAATATGCATGAACTTCATAATTTTGCACCAAAAACTATAAACTTATGTTTTAATTCCATTTTCCATGGCATTATTAAACTATTCCACACCCCCACCTTACACACATACACACACACACACACACATGCTTTAACAGGACAAAGGAAAGATGATCTTTGGCATATGCCTAAATTTATCATTTTCAGTACTATTTATTATTTCCTTGTGGATCTAAGTTTCCATCTTAGTGTCATTGCCCTCTGGTTTCCACTTGCTTTGGCCTCTCTTGAGTGCTTCAGATAGAGAAAACCTGTGGATTCCAAACACCAGAGGTGACAATACGTGTCTTGGTGATGAGCCAGGTGTGGCAGTTCAGAATTTCAGCCCAGGCAATGGGAAGGTGATCTCAAAGCAAGGAGGCTATGGGTGGCTTCTGTCTGAAGGTGTATTTTACTGAATCACACAGGGCTTGGCCTATTTTTGGATTGGGATGATTTCATATAAAATTGTGAATTTTTGAATTCCTTTAAAAACTTAGAGACTCTGGAAATTTGAGGTCCTAAATGCCATTATTCCATTTGGTTTGGCACATTGGCCAAAGGGCTAGAGGTGAGCAATACTTCCTCCTCCAGTGAGAACTTTCACATTCAGCTTACTTAGGCTGCTCCCTGGTATATTCATCAACAGCATCTTCTTGAGCCCCAAAGTTAAGACCCAGGAACCAAACTTCTTTTTTGTTAAAATAATTTAGTTTCAATTTATTAGAGAAAGAGAGAGAGAGAGAGAGAGAGAGAGAGGATATCTTCCTTCTGCTAATTTAATCCATAAAGGTCTGTAACAGCTAAGACTGGGTCAGGCTAAAGCTGGGAACTCAGACCAGGTCTCCTGTGTTGGTAGCAGGGACCCCAGTACTTGAGCCATCATCTGTTGCCTACCAGAATGTGCACTAGTGAGAAGCTGGATTGGAAGTGCAGCTGAGACTTGAACCAGGCACTCCAATATGGAATGTCAGCATCACAAGCAGCGTCTAATCTCTGTACCAAATACCTGCCCCTAGAACTTCTTCATGTACTACCTCACTCACAGAGGTATCCTGGGAGTAATTAGACGGTGAATTGAGGTAATTTACATATTTGTCATTCACATCAGTTAAGAGGTAGTTGGGAGATTTGGAATAATCTGTGTTTGTGTCTTTTAAAGGCCAGATTAAGACTTCTCTGAATAGAATGGGACTATAGTAGGGGCTGGAGCTGTAGCTTAGTGGGTAAAGCTACTACTGCCTGTGATACCATCATCCCGTATGGACACGGGTTGCTGTCCTGGCTGCTCCCCTTCCAATGCAGCTCCCTGCTAGTAGCCTGGGAAAAGCAGTGGATAATGGCCTGAGTGTTCGGGCCCCTGCCACCCATGTGGGAGACCAGGAAGAAGCTCTTGGCTCCTGATTTTGGCCTGGCACATCCCAGGCCATTGTGGCTATCTGGGGAGTGAACTAGTGGTTGGAAGATCTCTGTCTCTCCCTCTCCCTCTATAACTCTGGCTTTCAAATAAATAAATAACTCTTTTTTTTGACAGGCAGAGTGGACAGTGTGAGAGAGAGACAGAGAGAAAGGTCTTCCTTTGCCATTGGTTCACCCTCAAATGACCACCGCGGTCAGTGCGTTGTGGCCGGCGCACTGCGCTGATCCAATGGCAGGAGCCAGGTACTTCTCCTGGTCTCCCATGGGGTGCAGGGCCCAAGCACTTGGGCCATCCTCCACTGCACTCCCTGGCCACAGCAGAGAGCTGGCCTGGAAGAGGAGCAACCGGGACAGAATCCGGTGTGCTGGTGCTGCAAGGCGGAGGATTAGCCTGGTGAGCCGCGGCGCCAGCCAGTAAATGACTCTTTAAAAAGAATGTGGATATAGTAAAAACGAAATCTCTTGAATTCCTGGATGAAGACCATAAGACAAATGGCATTTACGTTTCTCTATAGGCATCCTGGATAAAGGATGTTCTCCATGTCGTAGCAGAGGCTGCATTTCCTGCAGATGTTTTCTCTCCTGAAGTTGGCCTTTTATCATAAAGGAGTGGCTCAAGAACACCATCTTTTCAGAGGTCACAAAGGTCCAGATTATCCTGGCAATAATACAGGTGACAGTGGTCCGCCATGTTGGGAAATGCTTTTGACTCTTTTGGGGTCAATACAGTACAGAAGTTACTCCAGGAAGACTGTAGGGTCAAGTACCTGGCTCTACATGTTGGATTCCATAGCCCTATCTGAATTCAAGCCCTGTGATGCTGAGGGGGTGGGCAGAAATCAGAGAGAACAAACAGGGGAGGCGAATGCATCCCAAGCAAGGAACATGCTTGTGATCAGTGATGAAAGATCATGATCCAGTATGAGAAGAGGTTAAACCTGTGCTCTGCCCCTTGCAGGAAGAATCTGAGAAGGAATTCCAGGTCTAGCTGGGTGAAATAAATAGAAATCTCTCAAGGCAGACAGATGCACAGACACTCCCTGACTCATTTTATCTACTTTGGAGCTTCATGGGGAAAAAACATCAACCTTTTTCTGATGATAGAAAATTAGCAAAGACAAGAGGAATGGGATCTCTGCCCCAAATCCATTCTGTGAGATTAATGCTCACTAATGGATATTAGAGCATGGCAGATTAATGAAAGCCCAATAGACCATCCAGCTGAAAAAACACAATTTCTTTTGAGAGCAAGGCAGTCAAGAGATGAACAGGGATTAAAGAGCAATTCAGATTAAATTACCCTGTCCATTAGAATGCCAATTCCTTGATAATTCATGAGCTGGAGGAGAGGGGCAAAGAGATGCCATGGTCAACAGAGGTCCCTCTGATACAGGCAAGGAGGTAGCAAGGAGGAGTGGTGGTTTCCAGCCCCTCTCTCTGGCCCCCATCCCTTGGGCTGTGGAAAATCAGTTTCCATGTGACCACTGTTGAGAACCAGTACTGGCCAAAATAATCAATGTGGGTGCTGACTGCATCCCTGCCATGACCTATGGCTACAAAATATTTAGATACTTCGGAATAAATTTAACCAAGGAGGTGAAAGACCTTTAAGATGAAAATTAAAAAAACATTAAAGAAAGGAGTAGAAGATGGCACAAAAAATGGAAAATTCTTCCGTGTTTATGGATTGGAAGAATATCCTCAAAATGTCCATAGTACCAAAAACAATTTACAGATTCAGTCTGATCCCAATCAAAATACAATGACATGCTTCTCAGATCTAGAAAAAAGGATGCTGACATTCATATGGAAACATAAGAGACCCTGAATAGCTAAGGCAATCTTATACAACAAAAAACAAAGCTGGAGGCATTATGATGCCAGATTTCATGACATACTACAGGGCAGTTATAATCAAAACAGCCTTGTACTGGCATAAAAATAGACATGTAGAGAAATGAAACAAAATAGAAACTCTAGAAATCAATCCACATATCTATGACCAACTTCCATGAATGTGGAAGATTTTTTTCATTTTTTGTCTTCTTTTATTTCTTTCTATAATGTTTTATAATTTTTATCATAGAGAACTTTCACCACCTTTGTTAAATGTATTCCAAGGTATTTAATTTTTTTGATAGGTGTTGTGAATGAGATTGATCTTAGAAGTTCTTTCTCAGTCATGGCATTGTCTGTGTGTACAAAGGCTATTGACATTTGTGTGTTGATTTTATATCCTGTCATTTTTCCAAACACTCCAATGAATTCCAAAGTCTCTGAATAGAGTCTTTTGGTTCCCCTATGTATAGAATCATGTCATCTGCAAATAGGGGTAGTTTGACTTCCTACTTTCCAGTTTGTATCCCTTTGATTTCTTTTTCTTACCTAATGGCTCTGGTTAAAACTTCCAGGACTATATTGAATAGGAATGGTGAAAGTGGGTATCCTTGTCTTGTTCTGGATCTTAGTAGAAATGCACTTTTCTCCATTCAATGAGATTCTGTTTGTGGGTTTGTCATAAATTGCCCTGATTGTGTTGGGGAATACTCCTTCTATACCCAGTTTACTTAAAGTTTTCATCATGAAAGGATGTTGTATTTTATCAAATGTTTTCTGCATCTGTTGAGATAATCATATGGTTCTTATTTTCACAGCTGATTTCTCATCCTAACACTACAGGCTAGGAGAGAATGGAGAGATATAGTCCAAGTTTTAACAGAAGAAAAAATTGTCAACCCAAAGTACTGTAACCTGCAAAACTCTAATTTATTAATGGAGGTGAAATAAAGACCTTCCATAACAAAAAGAAAAAATTCATCATAACTCATCAAACCTTACAAATGATGCCTAAGGATGTGCTACATAGAGAACCACAGGAAGAAAATCATCATTATGAAAGAATGTGAAGGCAGAAAATCTCCCAGAAAAAGTAAAAAATAAATCCAAAGCAAACAATAGGAACATTTATGGAAATATGGCAGGGTCAAGTCATGACATATCAATAATAACCTTGAATGTAAATGGACTAAATTCTCCAATTAAAAGACACAGGGTGGATTGAAAAACAAGACCCATCTATTTTCTGCTCACAAGAAACACATCTCACCACAAAGACACATACAGACTGGAAATTAAATGATAGAAAAAAAATCTATGTTAACAAAAAGCAAAAACGAGAAGGCATGTAGCTATCCTAATGTCTACAAAATAGACTTTTCCATAAAAACTGTTAAAAGAGACAAAGAAGGTGATTATGAAATGATTCAGGGGGCTTCCTCCAAGATGGAGGAATAGGGAGGGGCACACTGATAGTCCGGGAAAAGATAGAATAATAGAAGTGGAGATACTGTAGTCTTAGGGAAGAGTTAGGGAAAAAACTGCAAAGGAAACTCTTCCAGAACTAGTGGGACATGGTGGACCTATGAGGAGGCTCGGGACCCCAGCCGCTGAGTGTATGCACCAGCGCTGGAAAGGGAGGTGAGGCAAAACCTCAGTAGCCTGAGACACTGGCGGGGAAGTGGCAGGAAGAGCCTAGAGGGAACAAGGCTTGAAGCCCTGTGGGGGAAAGTTCACCAGGTTAACTAGAGGAGAGAAAAAAAAAATAAAAGGGACCAGTACGGACATGATTCTCTCTTTCCACTCACCTTACAAAGGCAAGCAAGACAAAGAGCAGGGGCCATTAAGCTACGCTATCTCTGGGCTGTGACCACCCTCAGCCAAGCAGAAAAACCTGACTCTGGTGGGGAGAAATAACAGCAGGTTAAGACCTAGTGAATGTGTGGAGCTAATGAAATGAGACTGTGGGGAAAAAAAAAAAACAACAAAACTGAGGGTGTGGGAGAGAACTTATGGAGTGCTTGAGACGCCACAAACTCGGCAACCTCGGCAATCCGGTGGGAGATTACAGGGGAATTTGAGCTTACACTGAGGACTGAACAGATTCTTTGTGTGGCCCTTGGGACAGAGCAGACAAATATTATAACCACAGGGGCCAGAGCTCAGGCACTGACTGCCTTCAATTCTGCTCAGCTGTACAGAATTACTTCCCTTCTGAATAAGAGAGAGAGAGAGAGGGAGAAAGAGAAAGAGAAGATTTACCACACCTAACCTGAGTGTGTCACTGAACAGAGCTCTCTGGCCACACCCATCACAAGCCTCTAAGGATCCATCAAAATCAGACAGTCCACTTAATCTATAGCCATTGTATAATGAGAAAAAAAAAACACAGTGAGGAAAAAAAAAGAAGAAGAAGAAACCAAAGAATAACTCCACAATACCAAGCAACAAGCAACAAATGAAGAAACCAAGGAAACAAGAACAAGGAAGACATTATGACACCGCCAAATGAACAAGACACCCCAATTCAAGATTATGAAGATGATAAGATAGAAGAAATGCAAGATATGGATTTCAAGAAGTTTATGATAAAGACATTAAGAAGTTCTCAAAAACAAATTCTTGAACTACAGAAATCCTTACTGGACAGGATAGAAAATCTCTCTCATGAAAATTAAATCTTTAGGAGAATCAAAATGAAACGCAAAAACTAGTAGAACAGGAAAGTGTGATAGTGAAGAGAAATAAAAATGAAATGAAGAACTCAATAGATCAAATGACAAACACATTAGATAGAGAGCCTTAAAAACAGAGTCAGTGAAGCAGAAGAGAGAATATCAGACTTAGAAGACAGAGCACAGGAAAGTATACAGTCAAACCAAAGAAAAGAAGAGGAAATTAGAAATCTAAAAAATATTGTTGGGAATCTTCAGGATACTATTAAAAAAACCCAGCATTTGGGTTCTAGGAGTTCCTGAAGGCATGGAGAGAGAAAAAGGATAAGAAGGCCTTTTTAGTGAGATACTAGCAGAAAACTTTCCAGGTTTGGAGAAGGACAGAGACATTCTAGTACAGGAAGCTCATAGAACCCCTAGTAAAAATGACCAAAGGAGATCCTCACCACGACACGTTGTAATTAAACTCACCGCGGTGAAACATAAAGAAAAGATCCTGAAATGTGCAAGAGAGAAACGTCAGATTACTCTCAGAGGATCTCCAATTAGACTCACAGCAGACTTATCAGAAACCTACAGGCTAGGAGGGAATGGTGAGACATAACCCAGGTACTAAGAGAGAAAAACTGCCATCCCAGAATATTATATGCTGCAAAGCTTTAATTTGTGAATGAAGGTGAAATAAAGCCCTTTTATAGCAAACAAAAAATTAAAGAATTTGTCACCACTCGTCCAGCCCTGCAAAAAATACTTAAAGATGTGTTATGCACAGAAGCACAGAAACACGGCCATCAATATGAAAGAAGGTAAAGAAGAAAACCTCTGAGTAAATGATCACAGGAAGTTAAAAGCAGATATTAGAAATATCTTTGGGAAAATGGCAGGGCAAAGTTACTGCTTATCAATAGTCACATTAAACGATAATGGCTTCAACTCTCCGGTTAAGACAGAGACTGGCTGAATGGATTAAAGAACAAAGCCCATCTATTTGCTGCTTACAAGAAACACATCTTTCCAACAAAAATGCATGCAGACTGAAAGTGAAAGGTTGGAAAAAGATATTCCATGCCAACAGAAATGAAAAAAGAGCTGGCGTAACCATATTAATATAAGACAAAATCAACTTTAACACAAAAACTGTTAAGAGAGACAAAGAGGGACACTATATAATGATTAAGGGATCATTTCAACAACAAGATGTAACTATTATAAATGTATATTCACCTAATTACAGGGCATCAGTCTATTTAAAAAATATGTCAAGGGACCTAAAGGGAGACTTAGACTCCAATACAATAGTACTGGGGGACTTCAATACTCCACTCTCTGAAATAGACAGATCATCCGGACAGATCAACAAGGAAACAGCAGCTTTAATCGACACTATAGCCCAAATGGATCTAACAGATATCTACAGAACTTTTCATCCTACACTTAAAGAATTTACATTCTTCTCAGCAGTACCTGGAACCTACTCTAGGATTGACCACATACTAGGCCATAAAGCAAGTCTCAGCAAATTCAAAAGAATTGGAATCATACCATACAGCTTCTCAGACCACAGTGGAATGAAGCTGGAAATTAGCAACTCAGGAATCCTTGGAGCATATGCAAACACATGGAGACTGAACAACATGCTCCTGAATGAAAACTGGGTCATAGAAGAAATAAAAAGAGAAATCAAAAACTTTCTGGAAGTAAATGAGGGTAACAGCACAACATATCAAAACTTATGGGATACAGCAAAAGTAGTGTTGAGAGGAAAGTTTATAGCAATAGGTGCCTGCATCAAGAAATTGGAAAGTCACCAAATAAATGAGCTTTTAATGCATGTCAAGGATCTAGGAAAACTGTAGCAAAACAGACCCAAAACTAGTAGGAGAAGAGAAATAATTAAAATCAGAAGAAATCAACAGGATTGAATACAAAAAAATTACAAAAGATCACCCAAATGAAGAGCTTGTTTTTGAAAAAATAAACAAAATTGACACACCATTGGGCCAACTATCTAAAAAAAGAAAAGACCCAAATCAGTAAACTCAGAGATGAAAAATCAAATGTAACAACAGACACCACAGAAATAAAAAGAATCATCAGAAATTACTACAAAGAGTTGAATGCCAGCAAACAGGGAAATCTATCAGAAGTGGACAATTCCTGGACACATGCAATCAACCTAAATTGAACCATGAAGACATAGAAAACCTAAACAGACCCATAACTGAGACAGAAAGTGAAACAATAATAAGGCCCACACAACAAAGAAAAGCCCAGGACTGGATGGATTCACTGCTGAATTTAAACAGATATTTAAAGAAGAACTAACTGCAATTCTTCTCAAACTATTCAGAACAATCGAAAAAGAGGGAATCCTCCCAAATTCTTTCTATGAAGCCAGCATCACCTTAATCCCTAAGCCAGAGAAAGATGCAGCATTGAAAGAAAATTACAGAACAATATCCCTGATGAACATAGACACAAAAATCCTCAATAAAATTCTGGCCAATAGAATGCAGTAACACATCAGAAAGATCATCCACCCAGAGCAAGTGGGATTTATCCCTGGTATGCAGGCATGGTTCAATGTTTGCAAATCAATGTGATACACTACATTAACAAACTGCAGAAGAATAACCATACGATTATCACAATAGATGCAGAGAAAGCATTCGATAAAATACAACACCCTTTCATGATGAAAACTCTAAGCAAATTGTGTATAGAAGGAACATTCCTCAATACAATCAAAGCAATTTATGAAAAACCCACAGCCAACATCCTATTGAATGGGGAAAACTCAGAAGCATTTCCACTGAGATCTGATACCAGACAGGGATGCTCACTCTCACCACTGCTATTCAATATAGTTCTGGAAGTTTTAGCCAGAGCTATTAGGCAAGGAAAAGTAATTAAAGGGATACAAATTGGGAAGGAAGAAGTCAAAATATCCCTCTTTGCATATGAAATGATTCTTTATTTAGGGGATCCAAAGAACTCTACTAAGAGACTATTGGAACTCATAGAAGAGTTTGACAAAGTAGCAGGATATAAAATCAATGCACAAAAATCAACAGCCTTTGTATACACAGACAATGCCATGGCTGAGGAAGAACTTCTAAGATCAATCCCATTCACAATAGCCACAAAAACAATCAAACACCTTGGAATAAACTTAACGAAGATGTCAAAGATCTCTACAACGAGAATTACAAAATCTTAAAGAAAGAAATAGAAGAGGATACCAAAAATGGAAAAATCTTCCATGCTCATGGATTGGAAGAATCAATATCATCAAAATGTCCATTCTCTCCAAAAGCCATTTATAGATTCAATGCGATACCAATCAAAATTCCAAAGACATTCTTCTCAGATCTAGAAAAAATGATGCTGAAATTCATGTGGAGACACAGGAGACCTCAAATAGCTAAAGCAATTTTGTACAACAAAAACAAAGCCAGAGGCATCACAATACCAGATTTCAGGACATATTACAGGGGAGTTGTAATCAAAACAGCATGGTACTGGTACAGAAACAGATGAATAGACCAATGGAACAGAATAGAAACACCAGAAATCAATCCAAGCATCTGCAACCAACTTATATTTGATCAAGGATCCAAAACCAATCCCTGGAGTAAGGAAAGTCTATTCAATAAATAGTGCTGCGAAAACTGGATTTCCACATGCAGAAGCATGAAGCAAGACCCCTACCTTTCACCTTACACAAAAATTCACTCAACATGGATTAAAGACTTAAATCTATGACCCGAAACCATCAAATTATTAGAGAGCATTGGAGAAACTCTGCAAGATAGAGGTACTGGCAAAGACTTCCTGTAAAAGACCCAGGAGGCACAGGCAGTCAAAGCCAAAATTAACTATTGGGATTGCATCAAATTGAGAAGTTTCTGTACTTCAAAAGAAACAGTCAGGAACCCCTAGTAACCAACAGAATGGGAAAAAATATTTGCAAACTATGCAACAGATAAAGGGTTAATAACCAGAATCTACAAAGAGATCAAGAAACTCCACAAAAACAAAACCAACAACCCACTTAAGAGATGGGCCAAGGACCTCAATAGACATTTTTCAAAAGAGGAAATCCAAATGGCCAACAGGCACATGAAAAAATGTTCAAGATCACTAGCAATCAGGGAAATGCAAATCAAAACCACAATGAGGTTTCACCTCAGCCCGGTTAGAATGGCTCACATTCAGAAATCTACCAACAATAGATGCTGGAGAGGATGTGGGGAAAAAGGGACACTAACCCACTGTTGGTGGGAATGCAAACTGGTTAAGCCACTATGGAAGTCAGTCTGGATATTCCTCAGAAACCTGAATATAACCCTACCATTCAACCCAGCCATCCCACTCCTTGGGATTTACCCAAAGGAAATGAAATTGGCAAACAAACAAGCTGTCTGCACATTAATGTTTATTGCAGCTCAATTCACAATAGCTAAGACCTGTAACCAACCCAAAGGCCCATCAACAGTAGACTGGATAAAGAAATTATGGGACATGTACTCTATAGAATACTATACAGCAGTCAAAAACAACGGAATCCAGTCATTTGCAACAAGATGGAGGAATCTGGAACACATTATGCTGAGTGAATTAAGCCAGTCCCAAAGGGACAAATATCATATGTTCTCCCTTATTGGTGACAACTAATTGAGCACCAAAGGGGAAACCTGTTGAAGTGAAATGGACACTATGAGAAACAGTGACTTGATCAGCCCTTGCCCTGACTGTTGATGAACAACTTAATACTTTATCCCTTTTAGTATTTTTTTGTTCTACTTAATACTATTGGTTGAACTCTTTAATGAATACATAATTATTCGTAGGTGTTTAAATTTAACTGAAAAGTGATCCCTGTTAAATATAAGAGAGGGAGGAGATGTACAATTTGGGACATGCTCAATCGGACTTGCCCCAAATGCTAGAGTTAGAAACGTGCCAGGGGATTCCAATTCAATCCCATCAAGGTGGCATGTACCAATGCCATCTCACTAGTTCAAGTGATCAATTTCAGTTCACAATTGATCATAATGATAGGTTTAAAAGTCAAAGGGGGCCAGCACTGTGGCTCAGTAGGATAATCCTCTGCCTAGTGGTGCTGGCACACTGGGTTCTAGTCCCAGTCGGGGCGCCGGATTCTGTCCCAGTTGCCCCTCTTCCAGGCCAGCTCTCTGCTATGCCCCGGGAATACAGTGGAGGATGGCCCAAGTGCTTGGGCCCTGCACCCCATGGGAGACCAGGAGAAGCACCTGACTCCTGGCTTTGGATCAGCACGGTGCGCCGGCCGCAGTGTGCCGGCCGCGGTGGCCATTGTAGGGTGAACCAACGGCAAAGGAAGACCTTTCTCTCTGCCTCTCTCTCTCACTGTCCACTCTGCCTGTCAAAAAATAAAAAAAAAGAGTCAAAGGGATTACATAAACAAGACTAGTGTCTGCTAATACTAGCTGATAGAATCAAAAAGGGAGAGTACGATCCAACATGGGAAGTGGGATACACAGCAGACTCATAGAATGGCGTATGTCCTAAACAGCACTCTGGCCTCAGAATCAGCCCTTAAGGCATTCGGATCTGGCTGAAGAGCCCATGAGAGTATTTTAGGCATGGAAAGTCAAGACACTGGCAAAAAAATAAAAAGACCTAACTGAAAGATCTCTGCAAGTGAGATCCTAGCAGAAAGAATGGGCCACTAAAGAAGGAGGTACCTTTCTCTGAAGGGAGGAGAGAGCTTCCACTTTGACTATGACCTTGTCTAAATATGATCAGAGTCAGCGAACTCAAAAGGCTTCCATAGCCTTGGCAGCTCATGACAAGAGCCTAGTGTGATTACTGACGCCATAAAGAAGAGTGTAAGTTTGTTAAACCAACAACAGTAGTCACTGTGCACTTACTACTCTTGTAGGATCTCTGTCCTTAATGTGTTGTCCAATGTGAATTAATGCTATAACTAGTACTCAAACGGTATTTTACACTTTGTGTTTCTGTGTGGGTGCAAACTGTTGAAATCTTTACTTAATATATACTAAATTGATCTTCTGTATATAAAGATAATTGAAAAATGAATCTTGATGTGAATGGAATGGGAAAGGGAGTGGGAGATGGGAAGGTTGTGGGTGAGAGGGAAGTTATGGGGTGGGGGAAGCCACTGTAATCCATAAGCTGTACTTTGGAAATTTATATTTGTTAAATAAAAGTTAAAAAAAAAAGAAAATGAAAAAATAGAAATGATTCAGGGACCAATTCAACAGGAAGATGTGACTATAATTAATGTATATGCACCCAATGCCAGGGTGCCTGGCTCTTTAAAACAAATGTTAATGAATCTAAAGGGAAACACAGACTTTTTTACAATGCTAATGTGTGGCTTCAACACCCCGCTTTCATCTGTAATAACTAGACAAACAATCAACAAAGAAATGATAGAGATAATCTATATGATAGACCAAGTGGACCTAAATGATATCTATAGAACCTTTCATCCCACAGTTCTAGAATACACATTGTTTTCATCAATGCATGGAACTTTCTCTAGAATAGACCATATGCTAGGCCATAAAGCAATTTTCAGTAAATTTTAAAAAATTGTAATCATACCACACATCCTTTCTAACCACCATGGAGTGAAGCTGGAAATTAACAACTCAAGAATCTCTAGAAAATATGCAGACACATGAATACTGAACAATATGCTCTGGAATGAACAGTGGGTCATAGAAGAAATCAAATGGGAGATCAAAACATTTCTGGAAATGAATGAAGTTGACAATACAACATATAAAACTTACGATATACAGCAAAAGCAATGTTATGAGTGAAGTATAGGGGCTGGTGCTGTGGCGTGAGAGTGGAGCCACCACCTGCATTGCCAGCATCCCATCTGGGCACCAGTTTGAGACTCGGCTGCTCCACTTCTAATCCAGCTCTCTACTATGGCCTGGGAAATCAGTGGAGGATGGCCCAAGTCCTTGGGTCCCTGCTCCCACATGAGAAGACCCAGAGGAAGCTCCTGGCTCCTGGCTTTGGATCAGCGCAGCTCTGGCTATTGCAGCCAGTTGGGGAGTGAACTGGTAGATGGAGGACCTCTCTCTCTCTCTTTTTCTCTCTCTGCCTCTACTTCTCTTTCTGTGTAACTCTGACTTTCGAATAAATAAATAAATCTTTAAAAATATAAACATCAATTTGGTTTAAAAAAAGAGTGAAGTAGCGCAGTTGGTTCCTATATCAAGAAATTGGAAAGGCATCAGAAAAGTGAGTTATCAGTGCATCTCAAGGACCTAGTAAAACAACAACAAACCAAACCCGAAATTATTAGGAGGAAAGAAATAACTAAAATTGTAGAAAAAATTAAACAAATTTAAAAATACAAAAGATTAGTGAAATAAAGAGCTAGTTTTTTGAAAAAATAAAATTGATACACCATTGGCCTAACTAACCAAAAAAAGAGAAAGATTCAAAATAATAAAATCAGAGATGAAAAAGGAGATATAACAATGGATATCACAGAAAAAATCATTAGGAATTACTAAAAAAGAGCTATATGCCAACAAATTGGAAATTGTGGAAGAAATGGATAGATTCCTGTATGCGACAATCTACCAAAATTGAGTTATGATGGCATAGAAATCCTGAACATACCCGTAACGCAGACAGAGATTCAATCAGTATTAAAGACCCTCCCAACAAACAACAGCCGAAGACCAGATAGCTTCACTGCTGAATTCTACCAGACATTTAAAGAACTAATTCCAATTCTTCTCAATATGTTCAAAACAATTGAAAGGGAGATAATCCCCCAAACTCCTTTTATGATGCCAACGTCCCCCTAATTCCTAAACCAGAAAATTATATAACAGAGAATGAGAACTGTACACCAAATACTCCTAAGAACACAAAGGCAAAAATCCTCCACAAAATACTAGCTACTCAAATCAAACAGCACATCAGAAAGATAATTTGCCTGGACCAAGTGGGATTTTTCCCTGTAATGCAGAGATGGATCAACATTTGCAAATCAATAAATGTGATACATCACATTAACAAACTGAAGAATAAAGACTGCTTTAAAGAATCTGGGTGCGCCTGTACACAACTCAGATAGAGCTAGTAGATGGTACAGTTTTCTGACAGTTTCCACTGGCACTGTACCTGGCACTGGCCACCCTTACCCTCTTGTCAGGGATTTCCTGTTCATCCCTTGTTGTCTCATGATTCTGGGGAGGGAAATGTCACCCTTTCTCATAAGTATTTTTGTGGTTCTTTCATGTAGGTTGCTTCTATGTTAATTTGTTGCTTGTTTTCAGCACCAGCTAGAGACTCCTGTTTCACCATGCAGTTATGTTTCCAGGATTGTGTATTATTCTATAACCCATTACTGCAAAGTTTGCGAAGAAGTTGATTTATTTCCTTATTTGACACTTTCCATGTCTGTATGCCATAAACAGCTCTGATTAAAGAGGAAGATGTACTCATCACTCTTACCTATTTGGGCTTGAGTGCAGAGGTAAGTTGAAGGGGAAATTCTACAACATGGAGATTCATTCTGTGATGAGTTAGTTTTGGAATCTATTTCTCAAATATTGTGTCATTATAGTATTCTCTTTAAGCCTACATTCAATTCGGTTTCTCCTGTTCTCACCATTATTATCGTCACTATCATCATTCTTATCCTCACAGTCTGAACGAGTGTCTGTGTATAATTATGAGATATCTCTGTGACATGAAACTTTTAATGTGAAGCTATGTAGTCCTGTGGAAGCATGAAGAAATTGTTGAGAGTTAAAGTCGAGTTTTTTTTTTTTCAGAGTGTACTTATTTTTTTTTTTTTGACAGGCAGAGTGGACAGTGAGAGAGAGAGAGACAGAGAGAGAGGTCTTCCTTTGCCGTTGGTTCACCCTCCAATGGCTGCCGCGGCTGGTGCACTGCGGCCAGCGCATCGCGCTGATCTGAAGCCAGGAGCCAGGTGCTTCTCCTGGTCTCCCATGTGGGTACAGGGCTCAAGCACTTGGGCCATCCTCCGCTGTACTCCCGGGCCATAGCAAAGAGCTGTCCTGAAAGAGGGGCAACTGGGACAGAATCCGGTGCCCTGACCGGGACTAGAGCCCGGTGTGCTAGCGCCGCAGGTGGAGGATTAGCCTATTGAG
This sequence comes from Oryctolagus cuniculus, assembly GCF_051225735.1. Classification (NCBI taxonomy): domain Eukaryota; kingdom Metazoa; phylum Chordata; class Mammalia; order Lagomorpha; family Leporidae; genus Oryctolagus; species Oryctolagus cuniculus. The sequence continues at coordinate 8,127,481 of NC_142878.1, read as the reverse complement.
CCATGGCGCCAGCCTAGAGTGTACTTCTTATTCCAACTTACCAAATTAGCCAGCTTTGTGTCCTGGGACTACCTATGTTGCCTATAAAATTTGCACAAAGTTGCCTTTCTCCTTTTTGATTTCATAAAATGGATGAGACACACTTTGTACTCAGTGAACATGATATCAATTTGGATAATGAAAAAGAAAGAAAATGGTAAGCAAATCAGGTCTGTACCTTTCAATGAACTCTAGATATTGCTTTATCTTAGGATAGCAATTTTCAAAATGCGCATGCCAAACATGGCTCCAGAAGGTACCATAGTGGCAGGGATTTCAGCCATATTCTCAGTAGAAGGACTTTATTCTATTGATTTTTCGTAATAGGATTTTTATATTGGAGTATCAAATGAATTTGATTAGAAATAAGAAAATATTCCTCTGGTGCAGATTTGAAGGCTACTCATGTTGGATAAGATTCTAGATAGCACTATGGTTAGAACAAAGATGCATTCGACAGGAGGGTCATGTACTCAATTTGATGAAGAGTAAAAGGCAAGTCTAGACCTATAACGGGGTATGGGTTAAGAAAGGTAGTTACTGAGATTTCAAATTCAGTTCCAAGTTTGTGTATTTAGCAGAGATTGCAAATGAATAGATAGCTCCTTTCTGATTTTAGGTAGTAGGGTAGTTGTGACTGAGCTAACAAGAAGTCAAAATGCAAGTAATAAAGGTCATGGGGAGAACAATGGATGGGAAGCAGGAGACATGGTCTGGTACCACAGCTGTACCCATATGTGGTAATTATCAGGTTGCTTCTCCCTGGAGCTGCTCATTTGTGCATTCGCATACATTGAAGCATCTTCCCCACAAAGTTAAAGTAATGATATCCTAGATCTCTGCAAGTCTCTTATTTTATGCTCAGTTGCTGTTTGGATGAAGTGCACATAGATGGGTGGAATAGAGTTGTCCAGGAGGTGGGTAGAGATGCGTGAAGGAGGTGTGAAGCTGCAGCTCATTGCCAAGTCTTGCTTTTTCTCGTTTTCCCCAGTGGTCAGACAGGTGGGGATTTGTGTGGGGTCCTGTGCCTGAGAGCATTCACTGACCCCAGGAGCCAGTGGCTCCATCCTCTGGAATCCACTAGCAGAATCTGTGTTCTGCAGAGATTAGCTCTTTTCAGAACAGGGGAAGTAGGGAATGGGCACCCACCAAACTTGACCTTTGGCTTTGCCAACGAAGGGCATGGGAGCTGGCCAGCTGCCCCATGGCCAGCTGTTTTTGGCAGCAACTTTAAGGACAGCAGCAGTCTTGGAGAGAATTTGGTGAGGAAACAGGGCATCCAGAGACATAGACATCCGGAGAAATGCATGTTAGTTATGGAGAAGGTGAAAGGCTTAGAAAACTGATTAGCGTAGCAGTCTGGTCAGAGGGAAACGAAAGCTCAGAAGCATAATCGCTAATTGGGTGCTTACCTACTAATTTGAGCTTGGATGTCAGCAGTACTGCACTTCATTTCAAACCCAGGGTCAGACTGTAATGCTACATCATAAATTACGTAAAGGCACAACACTAACAATTAGATAATTATGGAGACCCATGCTGTTGCAATTTAACTGGGCGCGTTCAGGGCAAACATGACAAGGAAGTTGTTTAACTCTCAGACTGCTGGTGAGTTTTCTTCCAGAGAGACAAATGAGACCACATGATGGTGTTGTTGGCTGGTGCTCAAAGCTGATGGGTTAAATAAATTCTTTCAAGTAACTGGATTCATCAGAATGACATAAGCAAACTCAGAAGAAATATTAGAGAAGTGTTAATTATAGTTCAGGAAAATCCAATCTTTAAATCCCCATCAGCTAAAGCTCCTGAGGGTAGGCTGGGTTCCAGCGAAACATTAGACTAAAGCTTAAAATCAAAGCCAAATTTTGTAATTATGAGACTTTCTATAGAAGAGTGAGTGGGAGTCCTACCCAGGTTTCCTAATAGTACCATATGAATGAAAATGGAAGATTCAACCAGGATTTCGCTCTCACTACGTTCTGCCTGGTGGACCAGTGGCTGATTCAGTCAGTGACAGTGAATGGTGACAGTGACTCCTCAAGGCTGGCTGGCACTTCTGTAATGTGCATCACTCATCCATTCGTCCATTCATCTCTGTGTGTGGGGTTCTGGGAATAAAGTTGTCATGAGACGGATGTTGAACCTGCTCCCGTTCCCTGATGCACACAGGCCTTGTGGAGGCTCATCCCACATGTCTGCAGTGTGATGGTTTATCTCAGAGAGTTTGGTCTTCGCTTGCAAAGTGTGAGCCCGGGAAAGTCTGGAGCCACTCCTTGTGGTCCCTCTATCCCCACACCCCCACCACAGGGCGGGGGACGCATTTGGAGAAATAAACAAGTCTAAGAGTTTCAAGGAAGGGATGAATACTTTTTGTCTAGAAAAAAAAAGGAAAAAGTGATGGTATAGTTTAACTGAAGTTTAGATATTGAATACTCATATTGTCTGACTAATAAAGTCACAGTTTTACTTCCCCAAATCTGAATCCTGGTGCATAAATAGTTGTCTGTTAAGTACAGCTCAGCTTCATTGGCTTCCTCTTGTTCTCTAAATGATACAGTGTGGCCAGCCCAGGTCTGTGTGGTTGAGGTTGTACATATTATAGGATCAGGCACCATGGGATTTAAGATTTTTGGATGCACAGTGAACTCATATTGAATCTGATGTCTTGATGTGCAAGAGAATGAAATTTCCCTTAGAGCTTGAATTTTTGGGACCTGGAATGGGAAAGATGTGACTCAGGACCATAATATTGGAGAAGGAAGTGAGGGGAAGACTGAGAATGTAAATCTCGGTAGGACTCACCTATCTGGCATTGAGGGCATCCCACAGTGGGGGATCTTCCCTCTCTGTGGGTGCATGAATATGTATGCATGAACATGTGTATCTGTGCACAGACACCTGTATGTGTATACATACATGTCTATCATATGGATATATGTATGCATGTGTATATTATAGACATATATGTTTATCTGTGTGTGTTAATTGTAACAGGGTTGCAAAGTTCCTAAGTTGGGCAATGGTAGAGCAAATTAGAACCATGTCTACTACTCCTGGGGAGAAATGCTGTCTCCTCCAACCATGACCTCACCCTTGCTGTGGTCATAATGGCGCTTGTGGGCCTCCATGTGCTTTCTCCAGGCCATAGGAAGCAGCCACAGAGTTTGGTGGTGCCACCTACCAGGTCACTGCTGTGCCTTCAGAATGGACAGGAGAGCATCGAGGGACCAGCGTTGTGGCACAATAGGTTAATCCTCACCTGCTGTGCTGACATCCCCTATGGGTGCCAGTTCTAGTTCCACTTCCAATCCTGCTCTCTGCTATAGCTTGGGAGAGCAGTAGAAGATGGCCCAAGTCCTTGGGCCCCTTGTACCCATGTGGGAGACTCAGAAGAATCTCCTGGCTCCTGGCTTCGTCAGATTGCTCAGTGTCGTCGTGGTCATTTGGGAAGTGAACCAGTGGATGGAAGAACTTTCTCTCTGTCTCTCCCTCTGACTGTCTGTAACCCTACCTCTCAAATAAATAAATAAATAAATAAAATCTTTAAAAAGAGAGAGAGAGGGGCAGGTGCTGTGGCACAGTAGGATAATCTTCTGCCTGTGGCACCAGCATCCCATATGGCTACTCCTCTTCCAATCCAGCTCTCTGCTGTGGCCTGGGAAAGCAGTAGAAGATAGCCCAAGTGCTTGGACCCCTGCACCCGCACGGGAAACCAGGAAGAAGCACCTGGCTCCTGGCTTTGGATCGCCACAGCTCTGGCTGTTGCGGCCATTTGGGGAGTGAACCAACAGAAGGAAGACTTTTCTCTGTCTCTCCCTCTCACTGTCTGTAGCTCTACCTCTCAAATAAATAAATGAAATGAGAGAGAGAGAGAGCGAGAGAGAGCGCATTGATGGGAGGGAGTGGGGCCTCCTGATGATCTGAGCTCCCTCTTTTGCAGGGGTGAAGTCAGCTAGGACTGACTTTGAGAGCCCAGAAAACCTAGATTCTGAAGTGGACAAAGGAAGGTGATTTTAGGGAAGGAAGAAAGATAATATCCTTCTGTTAGGTGGTAGGGTATGGAATCTCTTAATGTGAATATGAAAGATCCCTTCATTTTATACCCCAAATCACTTAAATGAAATATTAGTTACAAATATATGAAGAATTGAGGCCTGTAGAAAATAGAATAGATGTTTCAGACTGTAGAACCTAAATTGATCCGTCTTCTCACCAAATGATATTAATTTTGATGTGTATATGGTAGTATGACACAAAATGAGAAAGAACAACAATTTTATGAGAAAATTCATATGCATAAAAATGACATTTTTCTGAATTAAATTTCATCATTTACCTTGGACAATGTCTTTTTGACCACTTTGCCCTTTTGTCCTTCCAATTTCCTCAAATATATCTGCTGAGTCAGAATCAAAATCCAATAGGTATAACACATTTCATCAACTTTCTTCAGCGTTCAAAGTCTCTCCAGTGAGTATTGATTGAGACCGACAGGTGTGTCTTATTGACAATAGTTTTTGTTTCTGAAAAGGATCTATAGATGCTCCTTGACTTATGATGGGGTTGCATTCCAGTGGAACCCATCATAAGTTGAAAATATTTTAGTTGAAAATGCATTTAACCTAACCTACCAAGCATTGTGCTCAGACCTTGTACATTAGAAAAATCATGTAGCACTAAGCCTATTTTATATTAAGGTGTTGAATAGTTCATGTAATTTGTTGAATACTAAAAGTGAAAAGCTGAATGGTTGTGTGAATAAGCTCTCACGGCATCATAAAGTCAAAAATTGTAAGTCAAAACACTGCAAACTGTGGACCATCTGTATTGGACATTTTTCTAGTGGTTGGAATTTGGTGTGCTTTTTCCTTATATACACAAAGATACCTGGTGGCCCAGCTTTCACATTTTTAATGCAAATCACAGATATACTCAGTAATATCAAAACTGAGCTCTGCGACTCCGAATCCATCTGACCTCTCTATTGCTTCCTTGGCAGGGGGGCAGGCTCTCATCACTGTGTTGTCGCTGTAAGGGAGGTAGCTGAGGCTGAAGAACAAGCGCATCTTCAGTGGTGAACTGGCGTCAGGCAGCTTGGTTTTCTAGCCAGGATAGACATAAATACTAATACTACCCAGAATATTCTCTCAATTCTTACAAACTTTAGAAAACAGTTAGCGAAAATCAGCAGAATTCAGTTTTTTGGCATGATCTAGGAGAGAGACTTGTGAGCAGTCAGCTGAACATAAGTTTTGGCTTGCTGTGCATTGCTGGTTGTCTCTTAGTTAATCAGCTGTAATTCTTAATCATCTTTGGCATGTCAATTCATGGAAAGGATCGCTACTTTAATTCAAGGAAGTGATCTTTCTCTAGAGAAATAATGCATATTACTCAAATAAATTTTCATCTCTATTTTACCTACTCTCACTGACTTCTTCAGTGGGTGTATGTATGTTAACTGAGCTAATTAGAGCACAGTTAATTAACAGAAAGGAATATGGACTCCCGGTAGAGCCCAGGAAATTTATAATTTTCAAAGGAGAACCAAACAGCTCTTTATTGTTGTGGTTCTTCCCCTGTTGCCAAATGGACTTCTTAGTTGCTTGCTTGTCTTCTCTGCTCTTGTTGTGGTGCAAAAGATGGTGAAAGAGGCAAGAGAAAGCCAAGAGAGTTGGTTTCTTCTCCTTAGGATGTCCATCTCTCTCACTTGCTCTTCTCCTCCTCTCCATCTCTGTTCTCACTCTAGGGCCTGTGAAAGCCACCTTGTTCTGAACTCTGGTGTTTGTATGAAAAAGAATATACTCCGTTGTCTGCCCTGCTTCAGCATGTTGAGGGTGAGCTCCCTGTTTGTAGCAGTAGCTGAGCCTTCTGTTATGTGGATAGACCATTGTTTATGAATCTGTTCTCCAAAGATTGTCATTCAAGCACATTATAATCTTCTGTCTTTGAAAATAGTGCTATAGTGTGAACATCCTTGTTCATGTGGCTTTGAGCCCACGAGGATAAATTACCAGAAGTGTACATTGCTGGGTCAAAATGTGCATGCATTGTCAATTTTAGTGAATATTGCAGTATTACTCTTCGAAGATTTGCTAGTCTAACAAGCAATGGAATTCCAAAAAATATTTCAAAGACACCTCAACAGAATTTGAGCAGGTAGAACTGGTTTATATGAGAGAGAGAGAGATGTGAACGCTGGACAGGAGGTTGTCGGCGGAGGAAGATTGGGGGACACTGAGGGTCTAGCTTGTGGGTAGGAGTTATATGGAGACACATTAGGGCTTAGGATGAAAATCCTTTCTAAAAGCACCTGCCAGATAGAGACCCCTCTACTAGAAGCATGTTAAACTTAAGGCTGGTTGTCTAGGTGCTGTGTATGTGAGTGTGTGCACATGTGTCTGTGTATGTAAGTGTATACATATATGTGCACACATGCATGAAGGTAGTAATATGTATATTTATGTATGTGTGTATGCACATGTACAGGGCAGTTTTATAAAGGGGACATGGCATGGGAAGTTAAAGTTCTTTCCAACACACTCATTTAATTAATAAATTAAAATATAAAGATTATATTTGTTTGATTCAAGGTTTTGTTTGACTGAATTGCCTCATCTAAAAGCCCCAAGGGAGCAATCTGGTACTGTGAATTCACGACCTCCGTGAATATGCTTCAAGTGCCTTGCTGTCAGACACCTAATGCCACAGCGCTCACATGGAGCCTACCCAGGACCCGATGGAACCACCCCCTCAAGGCAAAGGATTGTACGAAAGTATGTATGGTAGGTGGCCTAGGCCACACCCAGGATAGATGACGGTGAAATCTGAAGCTGAAGGGTTTACTTATGTGAGTGAGTTTCTTGGTGACCACAGGTGGATAATTTTGGACAGAGGCTCGTGAAGTTAGATTAAGTGAAAGGACCTTGGGTCCACATTTGGATTGTGTGGCCTGTGGTGGTATAGGGGGTAGGTGAGAATAATTTAGGTGAGGCTGAGCAGGTAGTCTGGGAACAGAGGAGAAGGGACTTGGGGGACATGCTAAATTGGGGCTTTATTCCAAGGGCAATGATATTTGAAGGGTTTTGAACAGTCGAGTTGCATGTTAAGACTTGTGCTTTATCGAGTTCCCCCTGGTATCTTGGCATGGAGATATTTTGAGACATTTCTTAACCTTGGTGCTGCTGACATTTTGAACTCATAATTCTTCGTGGTGGGGCTGGTCTGCGCATTGTAGGAAGTTTAATAGCATCCCTGCCCTCTTGCCACTAGTTGCTGGTAACACCCCTAGTCCTCCATGTGACAACAACAAATGTCTCCTCCAAGCATCGTCAAATGTCCCTTGATGGAGTGAAATTGCCCTGGACGATAAACTTTGTTTTAGGAAATGAGATAACTTGGTGGATGATAATAGCAGAAAGTGGGTCAGAAGGTGACTCATAGAACTGACAGACTTGGAAGCAATGTTGAGTATGGAGATGGAACTAGGGATGAATCTGAGGTTTAGGGAATTCACAAACTGAGCTGTGACACCCAAGAATTATCCCTTGAGTGTGATATATTCCATTTTAAAATGGTGAGCTTGAAGTTCCCCGGGGGGCATCCGAGTGGAGTTATCTCACCAGGATCAGCCTGGGGTTCAGGGGAGTCTTGCAGAGATTCTGAGTCATGGTTGGAGCTAGTGGATGCAATAATGCCCCTCCCAGCCCCATTAATAGAATTGTGCATCCTGGATACCCAAGTGTTTGTGGCAGTGTGCTAGTCACTGTACACAGAAACGTGTAGCCAGCTTCAGCTGCTCACCGCTCCTTGGTCCTTGGGTCATCCCAGTGGAAAAAGAGCCACGTGGCTTCCTGAGTAAGGAGGGCTGCCCCCGTAAGGTTGACCTTTCCTGCTCTCGGTTGCTGAAGTGCTTCTTAAGTGATGGCTGAATGGTCAAAGCTATTACTCTCACTGTAATTTGTAGTGGCTCTTTAATGCTTTGGAGAGAGCGGGCGTTCCTGGGATGAAAGGTGACTTTTAAAAGTCAGTAATTATACTTCCAGTGAAAATGTGTCTCTGGCACAGTGCATAAGTATAGTATGCAGGGCATCCAAGAATTCATTCCTGGACAGGCTTATATTAATCATAGTTTCAATGCCTTGAGAATATGTTCTCAGTAGTTAACCACCCTCCTCCCCCTCCTTAAAATGTGGGCCTTGTAATCAAAAGAAAGACACACCCTCCACTATGGCAGGGCTGCTGTACTAAATAAAAAATTATAGTTATTATACACGGACTTCATGCTGAGCAGGGTCAAGTTATAACATTTCTGGTAACCTCCATTAAAGAGCTGAGTTATGTTCAGCTTGTGTTTTAATTAGCCTGTGATAAACAAAGAATCAAAGGCCATTCCGCTCTGGTGGCTTTTATATTTATGACTGCTCTCACCTGCACTTACATACAGGTTTATGAAGTGTGAAAAAGGGAACAGTTCTAGTTGCGCTGTCTAGACCACTGGCTGCAGCAGATGGGTGAGAGGACTGCCGTGCTGCCCCAGCCGGACGTGTGCAGAGGCCTGCGGGGCTGGCGGGCTGCCTGGTGTGCAGAGCTATGGGCACCAACGCAGTCTGATCTCCTAAGGAGACTGGGGAGTACCAGGCCTGGACCTCACAATCCTCTCTAGTTGGTGAAAATGTTACAGAATGATGGAGCTTAGAAAGAATGAGTTACCTTCTGAGTCGAGACTGCAACAAGACCCTCTCCTCCTGAATAACGCAGAAAGTTGTGAAATCCAACGAGAAAACATTTTTATGGGGGGGCAATTGAGCCCAAAAGGCGTCTGCCCTGGCCCACCTCTCCAGCCCTCACAGCTCAGAGCAATAACTGAGCAGGGTGAAATTTTGCTACAGAATCTCCAAGCTTTAGGAATCTCCCAGGTGTGTTGCAGTCCTGCGGTTCTCATGTAATAGGTTAAGTTAGATGTTATAATTTGGGGTGAACTGGTCACTTCCCTGGCAGGGCCTGTGGCACTGGCCTGAAAGACGCCATCCAGGATGAGCTCTGTTCCTCTTGGCCTCTCTGGGAAAGCTGCCTCCACACCCAATCTTCTTTCTTTTCTGAGCAAAGATTCTGGACCAGGCCCCACCCAGGGGACTGACTCACAGATCTGTTCCCACTCCTAATTTTGCCCTTTGAACCACATTTTTTCCCTTTTGCCTTTGATGATGATTATTTTTTAAATTTGTGCTTAGAAGTATAATACCCAGGCAGCAGCATGCAGAGCCGTCCAGTGAGCATTCTCTGCACCCCCACTCACATCAGGATGTGCAGTATCCCAGCACCCCACAAACTCCCCTGGGCTTCCTTCCAATTGTTCCCTTGTGTGTCACCCCCCCCCCCCCACAAAGTAACCACTCTAACCTCCACGGACCTTAATTTTGCCTCTCTGAGGTTCCTGTCAAAGACTTAATCAGAATGTTCTCTTTCGCTTTATACTTGTGTGACTCATTGATGTTGCTGCATTGAGCTGTAGTTGACAGCCCTGTGTTTGGATGCATGCTTCCTTCTCCTTGTGGAAGTGAAGTATGGAAACTCAGTTGTATCCAGTTTGGGCCCATTGTGGAAAAGACATGGACATTCGTGCACAAACGTCATGTGCATTTCCCTTGGACTCGTCCAGCTGACTTGTGGTTTGAGTTCTGATAAATCATTGAGCTTCCTGGGATTCACTGCAGTGTCTCTGAAATATGCTGATGAAATCAGCCTTAATGAATCCCCTATTTAGTATCCCTACCGAACAGTAGAATATTTTGAGCAAGCTTGTTATTATCCCTAGGGTCATGGTTTTGCTTCTTGCTTTCTTTCTGTGAGCAGACAGCAGGGGAGACACACCCAGTTCTTCTTTTAGACCCGAGGTCTTCCCAGTGTGCTCCCTGGATCTATACCTTCAACATCACCTGGCAGCTGGTGAGACATGCACACTCTCAGGCCTCCTCCCCGACCTACAGACTCAGAGGCAGATTTGGAGGCCAGCGCTTGTATGTTAATAAGTCCTCCAGGGAATTCGGTGCCCGCTCAGGTCTGAGAACGTTACATTAGCTATTCACCCCATCACCTCTCCCAGCAGCTGCACAGGAGGAGGCACAGGGCAGGAAATAGATTTGTGCCTTTGTTATCTATTCATCCGATCAGGACCTGTTGGACCTTGCTAAGTGCTAAGCTACACTAAGCTAAGGGAATAGATATGTGGTCGTGAAGATGTATTTGGGGAGATGAAGAGGCATTGGAGTTGGTCCTTGCTGTGAAGGAGCTCAAAGTCATCAGGTGGATATAGTACAGCATGATACATGGCACAGAGACAGACAAAGGGAGTGACGGTTTCTCTTGGGAGGTTAGGGAATGTTCCATTTAGGAGGTGAGCCTTGCACAATCATTGAATGGCATGCCTCATGGCAAGACCTAGTTAGGACTTGCGCATAGCTTATAGCCTCTTACATATGAAAGTGTACAGTTTTGGTGCCTGGACCATAGTTGGTAGCCATTAAATATGTATTGAATTTCTGAATGAATGGCTAATTTTCTCTGTGCATTTTTTTTTTTGCTCTGTGTCACTTTCATTCAACATGCACGAATTGAACACCTGCTATATGATTGGAACTCTGCCACATGGTGAGTCAAAGCAGTGAGTGGGGATAGACACCATTTGTACGTGTATGAAGAATGTGGCTATGGGAAGTGTTCACTTAGCTGTAATAACTAGTTCCCACTAAGCAGTTTGAATGCTTCTAACTGGTCAGTGATCTGGGAGAAGACTGTATGAAGAAAAGGATCGAATCAGCTTCTTCTGATGGTGGCTATAGTACACACATACTCAGATAAGTGAAAGGAAGGGCCCTGTGTTAGTCACCGCTCAGAGTGAGAGGAGGCTGCAGGAAGAACCACAGGAGTTGCCCTTAGGGGAAGGGGTCAGTGGACAGGAGCTGGCTGGCAGTTTTTGTGTAGCAGACGGGGTGGAGTGAGCCAGGTCCTCTGGACAAGTTAGTTTGAATACCCTGTGGGCTCTGTGGGACAGTGACTGATGCTGGTTGGAGGGACCTGGCACTGGGTGAGTAGGGCAGGTGCACAGGGGTCCTGGAGTATGGGGACCCGAGAAGGAACTGGTTGGGGTGTGGATTTAATCAGCTTCTCTGGAAGGGGAGTTGGCCAGCTTCAAGCCAGGGCCTCCAAAGTGAATCAGGACAGCATCTTAAGGAAAAATTGCATGACATTGGGAAAGTTTACGGAATGACTTAGTCCTGTTTGCCTCCATGAAGCATCTACAAATGTACACAGCCTTGGTGTGGCTATCTCCTCCCTTTTGTCTCCAGCTTTTTCTTTTTTTTTTTTTTTCTTTTTTTTTTTTCTTTTTGACAGGCAGAGTAGACAGTGAGATAGAGAGACAGAGAGAGAAAGGTCTTCCTTTTGCCGTTGGTTCACCCTCCAATGGCCGCCGCTGCAGCCGGCGCACCGCGCTGATCCGATGGCAGGAGCCAGGAGCCAGGTGCTTTTCCTGGTCTCCCATGGGGTGCAGGGCCCAAGCACCTGGGCCATCCTCCACTGCACTCCCTGGCCATAGCAGAGAGCTGGCCTGGAAGAGGGGCAACCGGGACAGAATCCGGCGCCCTGACCGGGAATAGAACCCGGTGTGCCGGCGCCGCAAGGTGGAGGATTAGCCTATTGAGCCACGGCGCCGGCCCTCCAGCTTTTTCATCTATGTAGTGGGTGGTTTTTGGTGTTCATATGGGAATAGAAGTGGGAATGGTGCAATAACATAGATGAGTATATGTTATAAATGAAATGCAGTATTTTTAGCTTGGTAAGGGAGGATAAGATGTTGAAGATAAACGCCATATACCTTAAGCTGGTAAGCTGTGATAGAAGACATGCACCAAAAAGAGGTGGCCAAGACCTACTTATTTATTTACTTTTTATTTTTAGAAATCAACCCAGCATGTGAGAGGCACCATTGTTGTGAAATGGAGCTGCTATCTAGCGCTCATAGCCCTTTTCCTGAGAACAGACACTAAAGGTGAGCCGCCACTTAACTGTCTAAAAGATTCCAATTAATGTTATGTGGCCCATCAAGCTGTACTTTTTTTCCTGGGGTGAACCAGAATAAAATGTAGTGTGGCATAAGAAAGGGGCAAAACCAGAAGTGAACGTCAGTGATTTTTGGAGCCTGTTTTCTACTGGAAATTGTATGCATGAATTACAGGGGTGGGAGGGAGTGATCTCATTTAGAAGGCCCTGTTGTGAACTCTGTCAACTGGATGCAACTGTTTCGCTTGAATTCTCCCAGTGCTACAACACCCTCAGAGTCTGCTGGCTGTGCATTTGCATGCACACAAATGTTGGAGCAGACACCTGGAAAGCCATTAGGTCCATCCAAGCCTCCAGACAACCTCGCTCCCCAGTCAAGCTTGTGTCTTGCTGCAGCAGCCCAGAGATGCAGATATGAAGTTCATTAAGAGAGACTCACTGCATCTATATTTAAAGCATCCAAAGTCCCAGGATGCAAAGGGAAAGTGGTGGTGTGTCATTCTTGGTGGATTTGCTGTCCAAAGGCTCACACACTGCCGATCCTTTTCTATAATCCTGATCCCGTAATTCATCGTCTATTAAAAAAAAAACTCAACCTGCTTCTATATTAAAATCCAAACCAAACTAAACCATCCACACCGTGTTTATTCTAGCAAGTTTATTTTTAAAAAGCAGAAAAATCAATATTCTCCCTTGCACAGCTGATATCCTGGGAGATGTGCTACAGGAATCACAGTTAAATTGCTGCTGTGATAGAAAAGGTCAATATTTTTTCTAGGAAGAAAGTGCTCTGTTCTCCTCTTGGGAGACAAGAGAATGCAGCAGTGGTAAATTACTGGATTTTGTGCCCAAAGTGATTGTGTGGGATAACTCCACTCTACACGAGGAAACACTCCTCTTACCTACTTTTCTTTCTTCTCATCTCTCCCACCCTCAACTTTGAAAGCATTTCCTTTGGTCCATGTCACTGGCTTATCCCCACAGAACTGTCAGAAATGACTATCCCTCCCCTAAGCTCAAGGAGGTAGATGTGAGCTCGAGGGGTTGTTTTTTATATCAGTCAGGACATGTCACGTTGTGCTGAAGTAACAAAGTACCCTAACCTCTGGTAGCTAAAACCATCAACATTTAATTCCTGCTCAGCAGCGACCTCTGACCATTGGAATGATTCAGAGACCAAAGCTGAAGGAGCCTCCATCTCAACACTTGTCTTCATGACTACCAACACAGTGGAGATGGAGGCAAGCAGGTGGCACTTCACTGTTGGAGCTCTGTGTCACTGTTTCGTCAGCCAAAAGCAGACACAACAGAGCAGGGCCCAGAGGGAGGACAGACTCAGTATACCTGTGACCAGGCCCAACGATCACTGTGGATTCTACTCCCAAGCTGGAATTTGGAAAGGATGTGAGAGCGGATTGCCTCTGGGCTTCTTTCTAAAGGAGAAGTCCCTCCACAGTATGCCGAGTCGCTGGCCAGGCTCACCCTCTGTTGGAGTGATGCTGGTGAGGGCTCCTCCCTACTTCTCAGGGTGGCCAGTGTGTTTGTGGCCAGGACAGCACCTGGATTGTCAGACCCTCTTAGGAGCGCAGTCTCCTCCCCTGCACTCTGGCTCTGCATTCCTGGCTGTAGAGCACTCTTTGCAGTCTCTGGTTCTTTATCTGTAAGATGGGACTAGCATGGCCTTTATTCAAAGTGTAATTGAGTAGATGAAACACAGTGAAGCCCACAAAGCCCCTGCAAGGTTGGCATGTAATTGAAATGAACAAGGGCATGAGCTTTTCCTCCTGCTTCTGCATAGGCTGCAGTGAAGTTGAATGTCAAAAATGTCTACAAATTAGTACCCAAAGACACAACCAGTGCTTTGTTCTTGTGCATGGGAAAACTCTTAAGTGACTATGAACACAGTAAAAATATACCAATATTTGGACGGAAGGGGCTACAGAAACTGCTGAAAGTTCAGCGGTATAGATGTATATTTATGAATTGTTCAATCACATAAGAAATTTATTTATTTAAAAATAAATGAATTTTGTTTTAACCTTATCTCTACTTCTGATTGGTTGTCTGGACTGCATCTCCCTTCCACCCATAGCTTACTGTGAATTCTTTTCCATAGCTCAATTTTTCTCCAGTTCTGCTAGGCTCAATGTGGCCCGTATCTGCTCCAGATAGTATTGCTGATCATGTGGAATTGCCACAACTTTAAGGACCTTGGCACTGTTTTTGAATAACCCAGTGCCCACCCCACCTTTCTGAGTTGAATGAATGATGACGTAGATGGGTATCTCACAGTATCCAGCAATTACTAAGTCTCAACATGCCACTCTTCTCCCTTCCTCCTGGGTAATCTTGGAGGACAACTGGGGTCCCAGTTCACGTTGTTTAAGCTCAGTATGCTAAGTGAGATTCAGACACATGTTGCTTGTCATTGCCCTTCATAAAGTATCACCATCATTTGAGACAAAGGGAAAAGAGGATATCTCGCTATTTCTCTGTGGGTTGTGATGATTTAGCAAAGCAATGCTGTCTGAAGAATGGCTAAAGGCATTTAAGAGCAGTGAGAAAGCAGAAACCACCATGGGGGGAAGAGAATGCCATAGGGGATGGAGCCAAATATCTTTCAGATTTGGTTTTGCATGTTTAGCTTGATTTAATTAGTGCTTCGGTTCAGGAGTGCTTTGTTGAACGAATGCAGACTTTACAACTTCACTAGTTAATAGAACTGAACAGGTGCTCCTAGTGGGCTGAAGAGCCTGGAACCAGCTTCAGAGCACTGCAGTTGCTTCCAGGGGCTCCCTCTGGTGCTGGTCAGGCGTCTTTCCACCTGGCCTTGGGTCTGGAGTGGAGACAGTACCCCCCTGAGATTCCCTCTGGCCCCACAGTTCACTTTTGTGATATGCTGTAGGGGCACTCGGACTTACAGACATGTTAGACCTGGGATTTTGATCAAGAGGTGCAGGTACTCTGAATATTCTTTAATCTTGAGCCAGTTGGTTTCAGGAAACAGGAAAAATTCATGTTGAGTATTATGTGAAATCAACATTGTAACAATTAAATGTGTTAGATGTGGAAGTTGTCACAATCTAGGCTGGTGTCCTCACTGTCAAGACAGCAGCAGATTCCCCTGTCAATCACTGGGTTCCTCTGTTGTCAATTTTCTCCTCAACCTTTTTTTTCAATCATCCTCTGAAAAGACATCTTCTTCCCTTTCCTGCAGAAACTTGCTATAGGCTGCAAGTGAGAGCCTTCCTGACTCCCTTCACTGCAGGTACAAAGAATGTCTTATTCTTAGAACCTACTTGACATTTTACCAGTGGTCCCCCTTGGAAGCCTGCCCCTTGCTTTTATGCATAAGTGGCTGTGTCCATTCTGCAGTTCTCACTGCAGAGTAAGAACCCCTCGAGAGTGTATCCTGCACCTTTGATTGATTTATCATGGGGCCATCCTCTGCGCAGTGTGTCTACACAGCAGTGACTTACTAACAAGGTATGTGGAAAGTATTTAGCCATGCAGTATTTACTGCTGTACTGCATGGCCTAAGTCTATGGGCTGTGCTGAAGCCCTCCGTGATCCAGACACAGCCACTATGTTGCCTTGAATCTCAGAGTTAACCAAAAACACTTAGTAAGGATAGCTTCCTGCACTCTGAACTCAAACAGCTGGTTGAAATGCCAGGGAAACATCAGCTAAATTAGTTTTTGGTATTATGTGGGAGACCAACAGTAGCTTTATTAAGATGGGATAACATGAAAATTGGATGCCCTCACCTAGGATTGCTGTAACATAGCATGCATTTTTTTTTAAAAGATTTACTTATTTGAGAGGCAGAGTTAGTGAAAAAGAAGACACACACACACACATACAGAGAGAGAGAGAGAGAGAAATCTTCTGTCCCCTGGTTTATTCCCTAAATGGTCACAGCAGCTGGGGCTGGGCTGGGCCAAAGCCCAGGGCCAGGAAATTTCTCTGGGTCTCCCATACGGGTGCAGGAGCCTGAGGACTTGGACCATCTTCTGCTGCCTTCCCAGGTGCATTAGCAGGGAGCTGGATTGGAAGTGGAGCAGCTGGACTCGAACCAGTACCTTAAGGGATGCCAGTGCTCACAGCACATGTGTCAGTGTGAAGCTGGGATTCTCTATTCGGTGTGCCTTCTGCTGACCGCTCGGTGCCTGGCACTGCCTTATTTGCCCAAGCCGCTGGCATCATCCACGATAGAGATGGCTTGGACTGAAGTCCACTAGGGGCCAAGCAGAAGCTCTTCAAGGAAGGGAGCAGGGTGTTCAGATCTGAATTGAGGAGGGCTGGGAAGGGGGGCAGTGGGAGCTGCCTCAGAAGCCAACAAGTAGGTACCAGGGTGGCTTAAAGTTAGTCAGTGTCACCTTTTCCTTCAGTTGTAGCATTCTTCCAGTTGTCCCATGTTGTTCACAGCGTCCAGTGCGGAGTGGCCCTGTTTACAATCCAAGACTTCATCTGATTTCAGTGTTTTTTAATCCTAGAGGGAAGTTTGTGTTGACATCTTCTGACCCACGGGAAGTGGGAATCAGCTGCAAGCCTAGCTGAAGGGCAGCTCGAGCTACACAGTGGCTTCCCCTGCAGACTACAGCATGGAAAGATGGAGAACACAGCTCTCCAGTGGAAGAAGCCTGACAACACGACTCAAGGTCAACATCCAGGTCATCATTCCCGGGGTTTCCATGTAGAGAGGATGTGCCCTTCATGTGATGTGACCAGCCCGGTGCTTAACCCCGTCATGCTCTTCCCTCTGTCTAATGAGGGGAAATGAGGGACACATCTCAACCGAGGAACAGTCTGCAAAATCCCTGACCAGTTCTCAAACCCCTCCAGGCCACCATAAGCAGGGAAAGTCTTGAGACACTGCCACAGCCAAGAGAACCCGAGGAGATTCACGGGCCAAAGGCAACGTGGGGTCTCCGGCAGGACCCTGGAGCACGGAATGACCCCGGGGACCACTGAGGAAACGGGGTTGAAGCAGGACTGTGAGTGTCAGTTATTCACTCGTGACAGATGTGTGACACCAGTGGAAGAGGCCAGTACCTGGCAGAAACTGGGTGTGGGGCCTTTTAGTATTCTCTGCGATTCTCTATAAATCTAAGGCTATTCCAAAATCTAAAACTAGGCAGCTCAGCCTAGAGGCTTGCCTGTTTCATTCATTCATTTATGTATCTGTGAGAATAAAATTAAAAGTTGTAATTGTGACTATGACATTTCAAGGGATGAAGATAAAATTACGGAATATAACCTTCGATCGTACACTGCCGACTACCCAGGAGAGACTGAGCATGGGAGAAGGGTAGAGTGCACAGAAAAAGCAGAGACAGACAAGGCAGGAGCAGGCGGCACTGCAGGGGTGCAGAGGAAGAGAGACCAGCAGAGACAGGGAGCTGCTCCTTCCTGGATGGAGAAGCCAACCAGGCTCCCAGCGGGGGTTCAGGTACCAACTGCAGCCCAGGAAGGGGACACAGAGGCTGCTGAAATGAGGCTGGAGCAGCAACATTCCGTCGTGGGCTACTCTGGCCTTGCTGTCTCGCCCGGGCACTGCTGCTTGTTACAGCTGTGGTCAGAAGCCAAACTGGCCGGGAGGCCGAGGGTTTTCCCCCCAAGTGGCCACAAGGATTCCTATTTCTGTACCCCATCAGCTGTTTGAAAATAATACTTTATAGAGTAGTTCAAAAATTCATTTGGGTCACCTTGTCATGAGTTTATAATGAAAACAGTAATAAACCAGAATCTCAGCTGTTGCCTCACAAAATGTACAGGAAGTTGGAAGTGCACACTCTGTGCCCTAAGACTGGCCTGCTTAGACCTAAGTGGATGCATGTGTATTTTGAAGTTGGAATGGAACTTAGCCGTCATAGTTAGCCTGCGGTCTTGACAGTGTCAGGAATGCAAACTGAGCTGGACCAGGAGTGCCTGAGCTTCTGTGCCTCTGAGCTCCTGGGATTTCATTTAGGAATGGAACGTACAGCACTCCCTGGGGGCCAGGCCAGCGCTAAGCCAGCCTGGGAGCTACCCACAGAGTTGCACTTGCCTTGTGTTTCTAGGCAGTAGTTTTCTGCATTGCCCCATGAAAGTGATGCTTGCTTACCTGGGCAAGCGTCTCCTACGTGTTCTCTCGGGATGTCTTGCATTCGAGCACTTTCTGTCACGTGAAAGAGAACTTCAAAACGTTCAAGGGAAAATGGCATTCAAGGATTTTTTTCTTTTTCTGGTATAAACATTTTAAAATCAATGCCTGTGAGGAGGCTTCAGGAAGGTCATGGTAAATGTGTATCCTGAAAAGATTATGTGTGGTGTGTTGGGAGGTACCTTTGCGATGTTTGTTTACTGTGGTATCCCTTTTTTCTTATTCTGCAAAGAACATAAATCCTTCTTGATGCAAATCTATTAGCTTTCAGCCCCTGAATCATATCATTGAATACAAGTGCTTAGTTTCTTTACAATTTTCCAAACAGGCTGGGACTTCCTATCTCAATGAATTCCTGGTTTGTTATACAGCATTGATGCTGCGTGTTCATTTTATTTTATCCTAAGTTATTTCCTGTATTTCTGGGATCCTATGATAGTATTTCAAAACATTCAAACATTGAATTGAAAAATAAGTTTATTTTGCTGTAAGAATAATTGAGATTTACATTGTTTTTTCATAATTTGCATTTTCCATTAGCCTTTTGAAGATCCCGTGTATGTTTTCATCCATCCTGTGTGTGTTTCATTTTCTGAGAGTATACAATCACACTTCCACTGCTAATTTTTTAATCAATATTTCTTTTGCCTGCTGTATTTTCTAAGTTTTTTTTTTAATCTAAGTTATGCTGATTGCCTTTCCATTCAACCCTTCTTTTTTTTTTTTTTTTGACAGGCAGAGTGGACAGTGAGAGAGAGAGACAGAGAGAAAGGTCTTCCTTTGCCGTTGGTTCACCCTCCAATGGCCGCCGCTGCAGCCGGCGCACCGCGCTGATCCTGGCAGGAGCCAGGAGCCAGGTGCTTTTCCTGGTCTCCCATGGGGTGCAGGGCCCAAGCACCTGGGCCATCCTCCACTGCACTCCCTGGCCATAGCAGAGAGCTGGCCTGGAAGAGGGGCAACCGGGACAGAATCCGGCGCCCGAACCGGGACTAGAACCCGGTGTGCCGGCGCCGCAAGGTGGAGGATTAGCCTATTGAGCCACGGCGCCGGCTTCAACCCTTCTTTTTTATACAAATTTATTTATTTATATAAAGAGAAGGGATTTCATGTATTTCATAATACAGTTTTAAGGACATAGCAATACTTCCCATCCTCTCTGCCTCCTTCTTCCTTTCGATTTATCCAGGAGGGAAGCGGGGAGTGAGGGAGTGAGGGAGTGGGGAGAGAGAAAAAGCACGAGTGCTGCCACCTGCTGGTCTGCTCCTCAAATGCCCCGATAGCCAGGGCTGGTGGAAGCCGAAGCCAGGAATTCAGTTCAGGACTCCCAGGAACCCAACTACTGGAATAGTCGTCTGCTGCCTCCCAGGGTCTGCGTTAGAGGAACCTGGAGTCAGCCCAGTGCAGGATGCTGGTGTCCCACCTGTCTTTTTAGTCACTAGGTCACCCTGAGGGCCACCTGGTATTTGCCAGCAGATTTTCAAGTCTCCTCGTTACTCCTCGCATCAGGAAGGTCCTTGTTGTTTCTCTGCCTTACAAGGAAATGCTTTGGTCTGAGAGGTTGGGTGCAGTGGTGAATCCCCTGATGTGGGGCTTGCTTTCAAGCTGCATGAAAAGCAAAACCCGTGGCCAGCACTGTGGCGCAGCAGGTTAATCCTCCACCTGCAGCACCAGCATCCCATATGGGCGCCAGTTCTAATCCCGGCTGCTCCTCTTCCAATCCAGCTCAATGCTATGGCCTGGGAAAGCAGTAGAAGTTGGCCTAGGTGCTTGGGCCCCTGCACCCACATGGGAGACTGAGAAGAAGCTCCTGGCCCCTGGCTTCAGATTGGTGCAGCTCCAACCGATGCGGCCATTTGGGGAGTGAACCATCGGATGGAAGACCTCTCTCTCTCTCTCTCTCTCTTTCTCTCTCTCTCATCCTCTCTGTGTAACTCTGACTTTCAAATAAATAGATCAATCTAAAAAAAAAAAAAGAAGGAAAAGCAAGGAGCCAGCGCCGTGGCTCACTTGGTTAATTCTCTGCCTGCGGTGCTGGCATCCCATATGGGCACCGGATTCTGTCCTGGTTGCTCCTCTTCCAGTCCAGCTCTCTGCTGTGGCCCAGGAGTGCAGTGGAGGATGGCCCAAGTGCTTGGGCCCTGCACCCACACAGGAGACCAGGAAGAGGCACCTGGCTCCTGGCTTCGGATTGGCGCAACGCCAGCTGTCGTGGCCATTTGGGGAGTGAACCAACGGAAGGAAGACCTTTCTCTGTTTCTCTCCCTCTCTCTCTCTCACTGTCTATGGTTCTATCTGTCAAATAAAAATAAATAAAATAAAAAAAAAAAAAACGAAAAGCAAAACCCATGGCAGAAAGTGACTTGCAACTGACAGGGCCCCAAACCAAAGTCTGAGCTGGGGAAAGGTGAAATCCCGTGTTCCTTTCCCATGTCCTCTGGGCAGTCAAGTCCTGTGGGACATGATGGGCAGCATCCTCTCTCCTTTACATGGATTCCTGGAGTTGCACTTGTGGAGCCACAAAGTAAAGAATGCAACTCAGTGTAGCTGGAATGAACTACTTGGCTGTGAGGTGGGGGCACTGGGCAATGCACCTGACTCCAACCAAGCCCTTTTCCTGGGCTCCTGTCTCCTGTCCCGACAGGGCCCCGTTCATCAGGACAGGCTAATTTAGTTCCATGTGACATTCAACACATGAGACTTCTGTTTCTGGTATAAATCTCCAGACGTGTTATGCACCAGAAATGTCCAGTGTATACACAGGTCCTTTTGCTGCATGGTAATTACTGCTGACCTCCTTCCTGGAGCCTGTCCATGAAGGGGCCACTTTGAAGGAAGCTGTGCCATCCCCTGTTCTCCAAGGCTACAGTGGAACAACACAGATCCTAATTAGCCGGCCTGTGCAGGGAAGCTTGGTGTCTGATTTTTGGGTCAGTATTTGATACAGGGGTAGTCAGGGGAGGTGAGGCATCAGCTTTGATTAAAGAGTTGTGATGAATCAAGATAAAATTGACATTTAATTTTTTTTCAGGCTAAACTAGTCTTGCAGATGCAACTTAAAGGTGAGTTGATTTTCCCTTGGTTTGTAGGGCAAGCAGAGTTACTTATAGACACGTGAAACCATTTCTAAATTTTGTGATAAGCCCAAAATTCCTATAATTGCTCAAATCATTGCTGTTTAATCAAATAAGTCTTCTTGCAATGATTTGGTGGCGATGAAAGGTCTCTGACTCCTTCAAATCAAATTTGAAATATTATCTTAGCGCTCAAAAAATGCTTTGAGTTGGGGCCAGACCTGTGGCATAGCAGGTAAAGCCACTGCCTGCAGTGCTGGCATCCCATATGGGCATAGGTTCTAGTAACAGCTGCTCCACTTCTGATCCAGCTCTCTGCTATGGCCTGGGAAAGCAGTGGAAGATGGCCCAAATGCTTGGGCCCCTGCACCCACATGGGAGACCAGGAAAGAGCTCCTGGCTTTGGATTGGTCCAGCTCTGGCCATTGCAGCCACTTGGGGAGTAAACTGGTGGAGGATTCTCTCTCTCTCCCTCTCTCCTTCTCTCCCTCTCTCCCTCTCTCCCTCTCTCCCTCTCTCCCTCTCTCCCTATCTCCCTCTCTCTCTCTTCCTGCTTTCTGCCTCTGCCCCTCTGTAACTCTGCCTTTAAAAAAAGGTTTATTTTATTTATTTAAAAGGAAGAGTTATGGAGAGAGGTAGAGCCAGATAGTGAGAGTGAGAGCTAGAGAGAGAGAGGTCTTTCATCTGCTGGTTCACTCCCCAGATGACCACAATGGCCAGAGTTCAGCTGATCCAAAGCTAGGAGCCAGGAACTTCTTCCAGGTCTACCATGCAGGTGCAAGGAGGGGCCC
This sequence comes from Oryctolagus cuniculus, assembly GCF_051225735.1. Taxonomy (NCBI): domain Eukaryota; kingdom Metazoa; phylum Chordata; class Mammalia; order Lagomorpha; family Leporidae; genus Oryctolagus; species Oryctolagus cuniculus. The sequence continues at coordinate 8,105,378 of NC_142878.1, read as the reverse complement.
AAGCATTTGGACCATCCTCCACTGTTTTCCCAGGCCATAGCAGAGAGCTAGATTGGAAGTGGAGCAGCCAGGACTTGAACCAGAGCCCATATGGGATGCTGGCACTGCAGGCTGGGGCTTTTAGCCCGCTGCACTACAGCACTGACTCCAAAATGAGTCCATTCACTGAAACCTTATCCAAGACAGCTCTGAGCCACATCTTAAGCATCTCACTCGCTGTCATGCATGTCTCACTCCTTCACCAGTAGAAAAATGATCCTTGCTGCTTGAAAAGAGAAGAAAAAACAAACCTGTTAGATGGCAGTATATTTAGAATAGCAATGCACTTTGCAAACATGCCGCAAAACATGTGATTTTCTTCCTAATTAAACTGACATCCCTCTTGATAAAAATGAAAAAAATAGGAGAGGAAATAGCTTCAAGTGATAATTGTCTTTTCTTTGATTGTCAAAAGTGAAATAAATAATCAGAAGACAGTAACTCACCAGTCTGTAACCTAGAATACTGTTAATTATTCCCAGAACACACACACACACAGTCTCTCTCTCTCTCTCTCTCTCTCTCTCTCTCTCTCTCTCTCTCAGACTCCATACCCTTGAGCTAAAGTGATCTACAACAGCAGCAGATCTAAGGTCCTGTTGGGATGGACAGAGGACTGGGCTGGCTGGTGCGAGGGCTGGCATGAGGCCACCGGAGAAGTAGCAGCCTTTCATCAGTAGATGGGAGTAGAGCCTCACAGATGGGCTGGCCCTGCTGCTGGGCCTGGGAGTCGGTCCCCAAAACTGTGGTACGGGCTCTGCCGACCGTGCAGGGGCTGGGAGTCAGGACCCCCACCCCGGAGCTCGTGGAATCACAGGCAGAGTCGGGACACGATTTCCTGCCCAGCTGTGCATTCTGCTTTGTTTCTTTTTAATTTTGTTAGACCATGTTAAAAATAAAGTTGCTTTTATTTCTTGCTATCCTATTACGGATTCTTTCTCCATTCCCTCTCTTATTCTCTTCCTCCTTTTCACCTATCTACAATTTCCTTTATAGTTGTCAGGTGATATCCTTTTCATAGTTAAATAGGATTTTTTGAAGGCTATAAATTTTCTAGTGGAACACATGGTTAGGAGGGTACATTTTCTCAAAAGCATGGAGGGTAAGGAAGTCATAGATTTTCCTGGAAAAGTTGCCTGTTTTCTTTGGGAAGCAGTCAGGTACTTTTAATGCATTGGTTTGGTAGTTAAAATATATCCTACTATATTTCATAGTAGAAACAGCAATATAAAATATAATAAAGTAAGACAGATAGGCTTGGTCATGCTCCTTAGCTCCTGGCATATTTGTTGTCGTCATAAAGTTAAAATTTTTATTTATTTTGTTAAATAAACTTTTAATTCCATTATCTCGTGAACTTTAAGGAAATTATGTATTTTCATTTTAATTGAAAGGCGGGCACAGAGATCATCTGTATACTGGTTCATTGCTCAAATGTCTGAAATAGCTGGGACTGGGCCAGCCTGAAGACAGGAGCCTGGGACTCCATTTGGGTCTCCCCCATGGGTGCAGGGGCCCAAGTAGTTGAGCCATTACTGCTGCCTTCCAGGGTGCACATTACCAGGAAGTCAGAACTGGCCGTGGAGCTGCGACTTGAGCCCAGGTGCTCCAGGATGGGTTGCTGGTTTCTTAAGTGCTGTGCCAGATGCACATCTTTAGTTGCTCATTTTCTTACCCTCATTTCTCACTGCCATTGGCTCCTCCCACCCATCCCTTACACCAGCCATGCTAAGATATTTTATATACATAACCAGGTGTCCCTTGCCCGAAATGCTTAGGTCTAGAAATGTTCTCGTTTTTAGATCATGGGATATTTGCATATACATAATGTGGTATCTGGGTATGAGATGCAAGTCTAAACACAAAACTCATTTATGGTTCATATGCACCTTATACCTATGACCCAAAGGTGATTGAATACAACAGTTTTTAGTGTGTCTACATTTTGACAGTGACCTATTATAGGAGGTCCAGTGTGGAATTTTCCGCTTGTGGCATCCTGTTGCTGCTCAGAAAGTTTAGGATTTTGAGTATTTTGGATTTTAGACTTAGCCTGTACCTATTTATTAGCCTGTGTTGCTGTAGTGGGTATGCTTGCCAGCTTACATGGTACTACAGTACAATAGTGGGCCGTTGACCCCATTCTATTTCTTTTTCTTCCCCCCTCAGTATTGTGCCTTCCTGACCTACTCATGTTGCCGTGTGTACCTTCTGTGTGTTGCTTCCAGGGCTGCAGAGAATTCAGCCTGGCACGTGAGGCCTTCCGCCTGCTGCCAGTGGCCTTGCAGACCCTCACCTGCTGTGGGGATCTTCTCTCCCTCAGCTCCTTGGGTTTGGTGGGGTTCTCAAGGATTCACTTAGGATGGGGGTGCTGTCCTAGGACCCAGGAGTGCTTCGTCTCATGGCTCTGCAGAAGAGCCACACCATTTACCTTCCTCAGAAGTGCCTGTTCCTACACTCGCATCACCATGTCCCTGTCGAGTGACGTCTAGAAAACAAAGACATCTCCATGTACTCAGACCTTCTTCTTTTGTTTCCTGTTAGAATTTTAAAATATTATTTATATTTTTAAAATAAAATGTATATTCTGTAATTCTCAGATATTTTCTATTTTTTTCTAGCTATTGTGACTTTTCCTTGAAATCGTATGTCCTAATCGTTTGCCTGTGTGTAAACTGAAGTTATTGGCTTTGTGATACCACATTTAGAAAGCTTCCTGAAGAATCATAGTGATTCTAATAGTGTATCTGTTGCTTCTGCTGCGCTGCTTGCAAAAATAGCTATTTGCCTCTTTATCCTTACGCCTGTTGTTTCCATGTGATTCCCTAAAACATGGGCCAGGGCCCTGGTACCATGTCAGGCAGCAGCAGCAACAGTAGAAAGTCTTGTCTTATTTCCAGTTGAAAGGAAATGTCTAGCATTCTCATTGATGCTATTTGCTATAGGGCTTTGGGATATAGTTTTTGTCGGTTTAAGGGACGTCCTTTCCTTTCTGATTCTGATGTGCTGGGAAGTCTTTCCTGCACTTGTTGAGGTGGTCACATGATTGTTTTTTCTGTAGTCTATGTGTGACATATGATGTTGATAGATTTCTCAGAGTGTGGCCTATACTTCTGTTCCTGGAAGCAATGATTTGGTGACAGCCGGGCTGATGGATTCCAAGAAGAGATCCTAAGCTTTAAATTTCTCTGACATGTTAACATGTATTGCAAATTATATATATACACACACACACACACACACACACATACATGTATGTGTGTGTGTGTGTGTTTATAAAATTCATAGCTTTTCATCTGCTCTGTGTTAGACCCTGGACTGGATACTGAGGATGTATTTTATTTAAAGATTTATTTTATTTATTTGAAAGACAGAGTTACAGAGAGAGATAAAGAGAGAGGGAGGTCTTCCATCCACTGGTTCACTCCCCAGATGGCTGCAATGGCTGGAGCTGCGCTGATCTGAAGCCAGGAGCCAGGAGCTTCTTCCAGGTCTCCCACATGGGTGCGGGGGCCTAAGGACTTGGGCCATCTTCTACTGCTTTCCCAGGTCATAGCAGAGAGCTGGATCAGAAGAGGAGCAGCCGCTGAAGAACCTTAAAAATCAAACCAAGATGGAGTGACCTAAGCCAACACCATTTAAAACAAGAAGTTACCTTTGCCCCAAATAAAATTAAAGTTTAAAAATTACAGCCCTAAACTTTCTCCCCCAAAGCTAAAATTAGGTGCAGCTATAAAAATAAGGGACCCTATGCTTAGCTAGCCGCGACACTTGTGCCTGGCTGTGCTAAGACCTAACCCAGTTTGTATGCCTCCTAATACTCAAATAACGGTGTGGGAAGCGGGACGCTGCTCTCCCTCCAGGGGAACAAAGGGAGCGAGACGTCGTCCCCCTCAGGGTGAACAAGATGGCGCTGGCAGGGAAAGGAACTACTAAAGAAGTAAACAACAAAATGGCGACGAGGTGCATGCCTCCCGTGTGATCCCGTAGCTGATGGGATAGAAGACGCATGCCCTTCACATGATCAGCTCGCGGATTGGACTGCTGTGTGCATGGACACTATAGTGCTTTTGATTGGTCGCTGCAGGTATATAAACCGTGTGGCTTTGTGCTGGGGGCGCTCTCTGGACTCCCGAGTTCAGGAGGTCCGTCTGCGCAGATGCCGAATAAATCCTCTTGCTTTTGCATCAGCTGGTCTGGACTCTGAGTCTTTGGGGTGTGCCTCTCGACGTGTTAGCATCCTCACTCTGAGGGTCTAACACCACAACCAGAACTGGTGCCCATATGGGATGCCAGAACTTCAGGCCAGGGCTTTAACCCACTGCGCCACCATGTCATCCCCCCAAGCACATATTTTCTACTTTACCAATGATGAATATCATCAGCAAAAAACTTGGCCCTCAAGTAGCCATTGGTTTCTAATGGTGATCAAGTTCACAGCATGGCCAATGACCATTGAATGAGAAGGTGGAGAAGCAGCAAATCCTCTGATGACCTTCGTCTCTGCCACAAAAGGTGGACTGTGATTCCTGTCATTTGGGGGTTATTTGGCACAGAGGCAGTAGGAGCTGAGTGAGTCAGCATGTGCATGAATTAGCCTTCTAATCTGCTTCACAAATGACAGCATGGGAGTTTGCTAGATTTATTAGGAAGACTTAAAAAACAATACTAACTTGTTTATTGCTCATTTACTTTGGTCTTATTGACACAGTTATAAACCAATTAGAATGATGATCAAGTACTTGGCAGAATAGGCATTTTTAAAATTTCACCTGAACACTGTTGAAATACAACTCATTCCCTGGCACTTACTGCCTTTCCAGAGGAAATAATTTAATGTATGTTAGATACTTGAAGGCAGAAAGGACACATCTGGAAGGTGATGCCAACCTGGAAGGTGGACATGGAGTCACAGTTGCAGATTGCTCCTTGACTAAGAGTGCACGGGAAGGAAGTATCCAAGCCTGTGGTCAAGGTGTTTTAATCCTAAGGATGGATTTCGGAAGAAGTAACAACCTGCGAAGCCCGAGGTGAAGTAATTGGATTTTCTGATTTCTCCTCTCACCTAATTGGATGTGCAAATGATGTGTCTATGCCGTGAGCACGTGTCATGGCGCTTCCCTCCTGCATTTGTATGCAATGAGCATGTGCACATGTAAGAATTTACATCCTATTGTACAGGCTTTATTTTCCTGCAGTGAGGTCTTGGTACCCCCCAAAACAAAAGAAAATAGCCTCTTAATTGTAATGGTCTTTGCAACATCACCATGCTGCTTTCTGGTGGTTTCACTTGACCTGTCATAAAAGCGGAAGACAGGAATGAGGTGGTGCCTGTGAGAGGGGAGATGTGACAAGCGCCTGTGCTGTCCATGGATGTCTGTGTTGCACTCAGCAGGTGCCGCTTTAATATGGATAACTGTAATGTTTGCCTGCCTGTGTTTCCTACACCCAGCATTTCAGAAGCCGATCTTGCATCCACTCCCCTGGAGTGTGGCTGCTAAGTATAGGCTAGACCTGACCCTATGGAAAAATCTCTCTGTGGACCAGAATCCATTTGGAGATTAACATCTCAGTGAACATCACTCCAGAGTTCCATATGTGCTAATCTAAATTAATGGGTAAATTTGCCTTAATGATCTGATTCTCTCCTTTTCCACATTCCAAAGGCTACGGTTTCGGGAAGAGCTGGCCCGGAGGGCCAGAGTGAGGGTGAGCCAGCCTGCAAAGTGTTCTGGAGAGGCAGCCTTAACCTGAGTCTTCGAGGAGGGACAGGAGTGGTCTGGTGGATAAGGGGTAAAGGCGCTGGATGCAGACAGGATAGCAAGATCAGACTTAGAACTGTGGGAGCAGGTGTCCGTTAGGGAAGTGTAAGCAACAGAGCATGGCAGAAGGAAGGGAGTCAGGGTGTGGGGAAATGGGGCAGGAGACCATGACTTGGGTTCATCCTTTCTCCTTGTTGCCTTAGGAAGCCAGGCCAGTGCTTGAAGCCCTGCCTCTGAGAGTCTTTTTCCCTTGCAGCTTTCTTGTCCTGTGGACCTTTCATATCTAGTCTGGTTGGCTGCTCTTTTTATGCCAAGTTAGCATAAGGGCAATTTTTCCAGAAAAAGATGTGCATCTGGACTTGGCACCTTTATAAAAATATTTTAGGTTAGAAGCTTTCTCTCTCAATGTTCTGTTACTTGAGCACTTTATTGGAATAGAAGCTTGAAATGAAACTAGTGAAGATATCAACGTGATCCTCAGGTTAACAATTCGCTGAAGGCATAGGACTCAAAAACTCCTCCACAGCTGGGTTTCAGTTACATTCCTGAGGTCAGCAGGCATGGGGGTGACGCCCACTGAGAGGGCCAGTGAGGGAGTTCACGCCCAGGGCAAAGGGAAGAAACTTTATGTTTGGAGTTTATGCTATTTTAATTTTTTTTAACAGGCAGAGTGGACAGTGAGAGAGAGAGAGAGAGAGAAAGGTTTTCCTTTTGCCGTTGGTTCACCCTCCAATGGCCGCCGCGGCCAGCGCGCTGCAGCTGGCGCACTGCACCTATCCGAAGGCAGGAGCCAGGTACTTATCTTGGTCTCCCATGGGGTGCAGGGCCCAAGCACTTGGGCCATCCTCCACTGCACTCCTGGGCCATAGCAAAGAGCTGGCCTGGAAGGGGGGCATCTGGGACAGAATCCGGCGCCCCGACTGGGACTAGAACCCGGCGCCCCGACCGGGACTAGAACCCGGTGTGCCGGCACCACTAGGCAGAGGATTATCCTATTAAGCCGCAGCGCCGGCCGCTATTTTAATTTTTCTACACAAGCACTTTAAGTATAGATAACTTAGGCTCATGGTGATAGAACAAACTGAATTTTTGCCCAGCTGACCTTGTATGGCTTATAGAGTATGGCAATGCAATGGAAAGAGCGTTGGTTAACAGAGAGCATTGGATTCTTGGGAACAAGAGAATTAGAGAAAGGGAAACCAGTGCCTATTGAGCAGCTGCTCTGTGCCAGGCACTGTGAGAGTGCACGTCCCTTGATATTATCCCATTCACTGCTAACTATAATCTTGGGAGGAATGTGCTATTTCCCTTTTTTTCTGCCTAAAGTGTCCACCTAAACAGTTATGAAGAGTTACACAATCTGATTTTTGTATTTACATTAAGCAGAATGATAGTGGTGTGGGCTCTCCTCTCCCCTAGTCTGCCCTACACAACTTTGGAAATGAATCAATAGAATAAAATATTAAGTGCAATTGAAGATTAAGGCCTTGTCTTATTCATCTTTGACTCCCTAGAGTCTAACCTGTAGCCTAACTGAGAATGTTTGCTGTTTGCTTGAGAGGAAGCAGGATGGAAGGAACGAGGAAAAAAAGACTATGGAATAGAAAAAGAAGAGAAGAGAAAAGATGGGAAGGAGGGAAGCAGAGTAAAAGGCCAAGACCAAAGCAAGAGAGAGAGAGAGGGACATAACTGAACTAGAGGATACAGGCTGTTTACAGCTTCGCATGGAAACTGGCAATGTGTTGCCTGCTAGCTGGTGGGAATGACATCAGATGGTTGACTTCATGAACACGATAGGCTATCAGGAGTTGTGCTTCTGGACGAGGTAGAGTCACGTGGACTGGACTTGCTGTCTCACCTGAAGCAAATGAAAAACAAAGAGACAAACTGTAGGAACTAATGGTTTTCAAGAGATCAGACATTAGGCAATGAAGGATAGTCCAGAGACTTGTCTGGAGAGAATTCCCAGGCTGCAATTCAAGGAGGGGATATCCTGGGGACACCCAGAAGTCTCCCTGAGGTAAGGAGATGGCAGAGAGGGGCAGGCATTTAGGATTTACAAGGCAGAATACCAGAGGTGGAGCAGGGGAGAGAGAAAGAGAGAGAAGGAGGAAGGGAGGGAGAGAAAGAGAGAGTGAGAGAGAGAGAGGGAAAGAGATCTCAAGTAACTTGCCCAGGTTCATGAAGCTTCTAGCAGTTAGGATTCCTGCCATCTGACTCCAGAACCAAAGATTGAATTCTTAAGACCAAACTCATTACAGGGAAGAAATTTTGAAAAACTGTGAGCTATATACAAAGAGAAGATTATTTACATATATATATAGATATAGATATAGTATATATATAGATATAGATATAGATATAGATATAGATATAGATAGATATATTACCTAGAATTAAAATAAATAAAATATGCTAACATTAAAAATGACAGTAAATTTCTCATAAGAAACAATAGAACTCAGAAGATGGCAGGGGATGCTTTTATAGTACTGAAAGAAAAAAAAAATCTGTCAAGCCAGCAAAATATATTTCAAAAATAGAGAAGTAAATATGTTCTTAGACATAGAAACAGTAAAAGAATTCCTCACTAGTAGACTTCATTACAAAAAATGTTAAAAATACCATTTGCTCAGAAGGAAATGATAGCAGATGGAAATTTGTATCTATACAATGGAAGAAAGAAACTCCAGATAGGCTAACTATGTCTGTAAAGACTTTACCAAAACATGTTGTAGGATTTGTTACAGCTAGGGAAGTCAAATGTCTGACAAACAATAATAACACAAGTGGAGAAAGGGAAGTATGCTGTTTCAGAGTTCTCACACTAAGTTTAGATGCCTGCATTCCATATTGGAGTGACTGGGTTCAATACCGAGCTCTAGTCCTGACTCCAGCTCCTGCTAGTGGACCCTGGGGGGCAGCAGTGACAGCTCAAGTACTTGGGTACTTGCCGCTCATGTCAGAGACCCAGATGGAGTTTCTGGCTTCTAGCTTTGACCTCCAGCCCAGAACCGCTACAGGCACATGGGGAGTTAAGCAGTACATGGGAGTGCCTTATTCTCTCTCTCTCTCTCTGGCTTTCAAATAAATTTTTAAAGTTACAATTTCCGAACATATAAAATTTCTAAATTATGAAGTAGATATAATAGATAAAGTAGATTTCAGAGCAAAAAATGTGTACCTTAAAATTGGTTTCATCTTAATAAATTGGTTAATGCATTAAAAAGGACAAGATTACTAAATATGCATGTACCAAGTAACAAGTTTCAAAGTTCGTGAAGACCAGGGAATCAGAGGGAACCTTCTCGGGACTGTGGACGGAAACGCCCCTGAATCGCACTCCAGTGCAGCACAGTTGCCCTTCTGTGAAGGCACTGTGGGAAATGCCTCCCTGAACCTGTTTGCCTAATTTCCTGAAAGGAAGCTGTTCCGAATATTGTCCATTATTCAGCACATGATCGATCCTGTTGTAAATCACCTGAAGCACCTCTCTGGTCTCAGAATCAGAAAACCCATGTAATTCTTTTATAATTGTAGCCAATATTGATTACATTCATAATGTTGACATATGCCAGGTCTTCAAAAAGTTCATGGAAAATTCATGTTATCTTCGAATTCCATTTTTCCATAAACTTTTTGAACTATTTGCATATTTAAAAGGTTAACTTTTGCATTTTATTGCATTTAGTCCTCCTAAGCCTTGAGAAGTAGATGCTATCATTTACCCTTTTTGATGGATGGGAATTGTTTTACGTCTTTTAATATAATGATTCTTGATAATCATCAGAATGTAGAATTTTATTGTGTATACTCTGCAAGCCATATTCACTTTCAGCTCAAATTTTTCTTAATTTCCCTTTACTTCATTGTTATTCCTTTAAAATTATTTTTATCCAGCTATACTGAAGTCTTTTTAAGCATTGAAGCAGGGCATGAGTCAATATACAACCAACATGCTTAATCAGTTCATTAAAAGACACCAGGAGTAGGCCTTTAGCCCAGCAGTTTAGATGCCTGGGTCCTACATGGGTTCAATTCCCAGCTTCATCTCCTGACTCCATCTTTTCATGAGTGCAAACCTTGGGGTTCAGCATTTGGTGTCTCAAATAACTGGGCTTCTGCAAGGCACATGGGGACCTGGGTTGCGTTCCTGGCTCCCAGCTTCATCCCTGGACGAGTCTTGACTGTTGTGAACATTTGTGAACCAGAGGACCACAGCTCTCTCTGTCTCTATATTCATCTTTGTATCCCTCTACCTCTCAAGTAAGTTAAAAAAAATGTAATAAGACAGCAATTTCATCATTGACAGACTATTTTTTCTCCTAGGTGGTTAATTCATTTACTAATAATTAGTGTTTGCTGTTAACTCTTCATTGGGCATCTGAAGAATGTCTTGAAGAGGATGCTGATGAACCAATGACATGTTACAATATGAAATCTATGCCTATCACAGGGTTTTAAGCAGAAAGTGACAACAAATATGATAGAAAGATAACACTGAATGGGTAGGAGATCAGAGAAAGTCAAGGCCAGTGACAGATTGGGAAGCTTTTCTTGAACAACGCAGAATGGAATGAAAATGAAGATGAAGGGCCGGTGCCGTGGGTCACTCGGCTGATCCTCTACCTGCAGCGCTGGCACCCCGGGTTCTAGTCCCAGATGGGGCGCTGGATTCTGTCCTGGTTGCTCCTCTTCCAGTCCAGCTCTCTGCTGTGGCCCAGGAAGGCAGTGGAGGATGGCCCAAGTGTTTGGGCCCTGCACCCACATGGGAGACCAGGAGGAAGAACCTGGCTCCTGGCTTCAGATTGGCGCAGCGCACCAGCTGTAGCGGCCATTTGGGGGGTGAACCAACAGAAAGAAGACCTTTCTCTCTGTCTCTCTCTCTCTCTCACTGTCTAACTCTGCCTGTCCAAAAAAAAAAAAAAGAAAGAAAGAAAATGAAAATGAAGACAGAGGGCCTTCTGCAGTTTATGTGGGGAGTGAACAGGACAAAAGCCTGAAGACAGTAATGAGCGGATCAAGTGCTCAGGGCTCTGAAATTATAAATTCATTATGTTTGAGGATTGGGATCTAGCACTGAGTGGGGCTCAGTCTTGGGACGTACTAAGGAGACTTTGGAATCTTTTCTGAGTTTCTCCCCAGCACCGTATCTCAGAAAGAGCACTGGCTCTTTTGACAGGTCCAAACTCCTGGAGTTCCCTTTGATTCCTCTGTTTTGTCATCTCTCACATCTGCATATTCAGACTAATTCGAAGCCTGTTGGCTGTACATCCAAATTATTCCAGAATGTAGCTTCCATTCTTCACCTCCACCAATATTGCCATCATCTAGAGCTGTTACGGGTTCCCCAAGGGCTGGGGCCCTGCGCTATAACTCCCTGGGTTGTGTGCGAAGGATGTTCCACGTGGATAGCACCTGCTCACTCAGGGCTCACTCTGATGGCTGATGATGCTCTAATGACCTTGGAGGACCATATCTAATAGAAAAACAATAGTTAAGTCAGGATAGTAAAGCCCCTAATCAAACAGTCTAAGACTTGAGAGGAAGTTAGCTGTGGTTGAGACAGCAAAGAAAGCTAAGACAAGATTGTGTGAGAGGGAACGTCTCCCTCCCGTAGCAGGGGAACTTCCAGAGACAGCGGTGCAGAGCTATCTTTAGAAGGGAAATAGGACAAGGGGCCTCCTGGGCAAGAGGGAAGTCAGAGAGGAGCCACCTGCTTAGGTCATGGTGCTTAGCAGCAAGAGAGAGAGTCCCTGTGTCAGAGGGCTACGTGGGGCCACAGGGGGTTGGGGTCTTTTGAAGATGTGAGGCTTGTCTTATCAATAGTTGGAAGCTGTTGAGTGCAGTTCTGCGAAGTATGCAGTATAGATGGGCTTACATGGTTAAAGATACAGAGTTTAGAATTTAAAAATTTTTAATTTTCATATAAATGTAACAATATTTGGATTTTATGTGCAATATTTAAAGCATCTGGATGTGTAAGAGTTTGAGTTTGGCGTTGGAAGGCTTCAAGCTAAATGTCCTAATGTACTGTGAAGAAGGAAACCACGTAGGAACAGTGTCAACAATGTACAAGAGCCACCTTTAACCCATTTACAGAAATCCCTTCAATATAGCAAGGTCGTTATTTGTGGTTCAGCATCGACACCTGTCAATTCTGAAAATAGGATGCTTTATTCTAGCGACTATTCTTTCTTTTGATGAGTAGTTCTAGGGACATGAGGTTCTGTTCACCTCCGTAAGAACTTCCTAATACAAGGAGGCTTCAAGTAGTGCTTGGAAAATCCACACTTTTAATTTCACTTTTTCCTGAATATTTCAAAGCCCCCCCTGTACAATAAAGATCAGGATTACACTATTTTTTAACTCTCATAGAGCTCATCAGACTTTCTATTCTGAAGCAAGGATGATTTTCCTTGAGCTTGTTTTTCTGATACTAGATGTGTTGAGAACAGATACTTCAGCATTGCCGATGTCCCCCAAGGCCAGCATAAATGCTAGTTGAGGAAGCTGAAAGAGGGGAGGCCTGCCTGTTTGTTGGTATATAAAACCGCCTTTCCACATGTGTGAAGATGGGTGAGCAAAATGCCCCTGAAGCCCCAATGTACAGGAGTCTCCCTTGTCCTAGGGAGCACCTTCCAAGACCCCCATTGGATGCTGACACCACAGAGTGCACGCAGCTCTGTATGCACAGTCACATGCCACACAGGACTATGTATGTGTGATCAGTGGCCCTGGCTCTGGAGTACAGCACCGGGACTCTGGGGTCTTGGGGTAGAGGTTGATGAGATCCTGGTGTGATTGAGCTGGTACCCTGGGGATTCTGGGTCTTCCTCCACCTCCAGTACACAGAAAGACCTGGAGAAAGTCCTTTACCGTGTTGCTGTGTTTTTCCTCCCCTATAAACCCAGGGTGACAGGCTGGGCAGTCTTCAATGTTCTCTCCTGCTTGGAGACTGTCTGTAATGTTGTTTACCAGTGTCTCCCACCACTCTGTTATCACCACTGTCTGCATACCTAATTGGCATTTTTCTGTACTATCTGGCTTCTTTTTTGTGATCTTAATTGCATAATCTTAACGTTGGCTATTTCTTGAAGAGCAGCAGTTAAAATCTGAGTGTGGCACTATTTCTCTGAGTTCCAGTGATAGGAGATTTATGTTTTAAACCAATTGCCAATTCTATTAAAAAACCAAAGATATCTGGTATCTGCACTTAAAACACTGACAAGTTGGATTAACTGTCCAAAAGTGCTTCTCAAACTTGTTCCTTGTAAGGACGAAGCGGAGAGTGGAACTGCTCTAGCATTTACAAAGCAGGAGCTGACACAAGGCATATTTGAACACCATGAGATATGGTATCACCAGGGACAGAGAGTGAGTTTAGTTAATAATGAATGGCATATCCCATAAAATACCATTACACAGTGTTCAGGGTCCAGGAATGATGACATAATTATTAGGAGACTGGGAGATTAAGATATAATTTAAAAAAACATGACAGGGGAGGGTGTAATTGGGGAGACAAAATACACAGGAAGTTTGTAATTTACATGTCAAAATACCTTTTTCATGTTTTGATTGGATTAGACGCTGCCTTTCCACTCCATTTATCCTGGCTTCAATTAGAGGCAGCCGAAATGACATCTCACGTTCATATCCTTGACACACGCTGCTCACGGGCACTTTCTAATTCTAACCGACAGGAAGGGGGAAAGGGAACCTTGGTTTTGCCTCCGTCATGCACTTTTTACTTAACCCCTAATTTGTTTCTAAATGAGCCTGTCACTGTGGTTCCCAGGGCTTTCTGGGCGGGCGGCCGCCGCTGCCGGCTCTTGCTGGAAGTTCCCTGTCATAACTTGATGTGCTCTGACCCAGCCCTGAGACACACTGGAGAACTACGGGTCCTTCTGGGACAGGCTGGGGCAAAAGCACTTGTGGAGGAGCCACACTGGGTTCTCAGCGACACATATGCATCATGCCCGTGACCATCAAGCCCAAGCGCTGCAAGCCTAGGGGTGCAGAGTGCACGTGCTCGTGGGGCGGTCGGTTTCCCCTGTCATGTTCACCGCGTGAGTGATGCCAGGAAGCTGGTGAAACGTGGTTCCCACAGCCTCAGTAGACCCAGTACAACAGCTTACTTCAACCAGTGCAGATGAGGGAGGGAGAGAGGGAGGGAGGAAGGGAGGGAGAGAGAGAGAGAGAGAAAGAGAGAGAGAGAGAGAGAGAGAGAGAGAGAGAGAGAGATCTTCCATGGGCAGATGAGTGGGAGAGAGAGAGAGAGAGGGAGGGAGGGAGAGAGAGAGAGAGAGAGGGAGCGAGGGAGGGAGGGATCTTCCATGGGCAGATGAGTGGGAGAGAAAGAAAGAAAGAGAGAGAGAGAGAGAGAGAGAGAGAGAGAGAGAGATCTTCCATGGGCAGATGAGGGAGGGAGGGAGGGAAGGAGAGAGAGAGAGAGAGAGATCTTCCATGGGCAGATGAGGGGGGAAAGAGAGAGAGATCTTCCATCCACTGGTTCACTCCCCAAATGACTGCAACCGCTGGGGCTGGGCCAGGATGAAGCCAGGAGCCAGGAGCTTCATCCAGGTCTCCCATGTGGGTGCAGGGACCCAAGCACTTGGGCCATTGTCCACAGCTTTCTTGCACACTTTAGCAGGGAGCTGGATTTGAAGTACAGCAATGGGGACTTGAATGAGTGCCCATGCGGGATGCTGACACTGCAGGAGGCAGTTTACCTGCTACACCAGAGTGCCGGCCCCTTGAGCTGTCTTGATTTCCATCTTATTCCATTCTTGGATATTTTCTCCCACTCTGACTCTCTGACCTTTGAACCTTTCTTGATTCTCAGGCCTTTGGATCCTGACTGAACTACACCAATGACTCTTGTGGATATCCAGCTGGCTGATGGCAGGTGGTGGGATGGCTTGGTCTCTGTAATTGTATGAGCCAATTCCCATGAAAAAAATCTCTTCTAATAAATAGATACAAGCTCAGTCATGTGCCAGGGATACATTCTGAGAAACTAGCTATTAGGTGATACCATCAAGTGATCATAGATGTGTTTGTGCACTTACACAAATGAAGGTGGTTTTGATATTGCTAGCTGACATGGTTTTATTGGATGGCCCCATCGTTGGCTGAAATGTGGTTCTGTGGCTTGTGACTGCATCTCCACATGTTCCATAATTTGTTTATCTGGAGCATCCTGACCAAGGCACTCCGCTCATTCTCCTTTGTTCCTTTCCTAGTAGATTTTACCTGGAGGCATTCTCCATGTATTCATTGGGTAAATCCTAATGGTTTCTTTTACCTTGGGTCTCTGGTACCTCCTTCTCTTACAGACTTTGCATTCAAAGGCCATTTGAAAACCATCAGTGAAGTAATTATGTTAATTCCTTTTCATTTCTGAAAGTCACATATCTTCCAACCTGAATGCATTAAATACTCTGCTGGTAATTTTAATTACCTGTAAGAGGAAGACATTATTCTATAAGAGCCCGTGTTTTGCTTTTATTGTCTTGACATTTTCCTTTATGATGACATTGCTACCTCCAGGTACGTTTCAGTATTTATTGGCAGCAAGCATTCTACGAAGGTCTTACGTGAGTAGCTGTTCAACGTAGGGTGTCTACTGCCTGTCAAGTGTCTGTAGTCTAAAGAGGAAGACTTGGCTTAAACGTCAGGCCAGCCATACACCTGGTCGAAGTGACTTAGTCTTCCCTCCTGCTGCCCCCTTGCTCTGTTACCTCACCTGTTTACCCATTCTTAATCAAAGTAATTTTAAATTGGACATTATTCATTTGAGTTCCTGAGTGGTTGTTTGAGAAAGCTCTTAAGTTGATGAAATGAAACCTTACAGGAGAGGTTGTTCAATGTCCTGGGAAGGTGGCAAGAGTGGAGGTATTTGGACAGTCTGGTTTCAGATCTTCTTCTGTCACTTAATCATACTTTCTTGGACTAGACACATATTCCTTGATCATTGGTTTCCTCATCTGTAAATTGGGGAATAATAGCAATAGGTCCCTTGCATATCTTAAATAATTAAATAATTAAATGCACTGAAACATGTCAAAAGTGTGTTGGAGAACTTGGTAGAGTGAAATACAGTTGTCCTTTAGTAGCTGCGGGAAATTGCTTCCAGGACACCCTGAGAATACCAAAATCTACTATGCTCAAGTTCTTTCTACAAAATGGAGTAGTATTTGCATAGCACCTATGCATATCTCCCGTATACTTCAAATCATCTCTAGATGACTTGACTATCTAATACAATGTCGATGCTTTGTAAAGAGTTGTCATATTGTGTTGTCTAGGGATTAATGATAAGAACAAAAATCTGTACATGTTCAGTGTATGTGTTTTTTCCCCCAGAGTATTTTCCATCTGTGATTGGGTGAGTCTGTGAATGCAGAACCCAGTGATGTGAAGGACCACCTATACTGGTAAAAGTTAGCTGTTACTAGTTACTTGGTTTAAAGGCACATTTTTTGGCCACTCCTGCTCAGCTGTTTGCTCAGTGAACTCATTGTCATGGGGTACCAGCTTCACCTGTAGTCCTTGGGCACTGCCTCTAATGGGTAGCTTCTGCTTAATCTTTAATGAGAACCTTCCTCACGTGCCCATGGTTTCAGCATTTTTGGGGCCTCTAATCCTGCCAGCAAGGAAGGTCTGTACCTTTGTCATTGTGATAATGTAAGTAGGTTCCTATAGAAGTGGTATCAGTGGGAGAGACAATAGCAAGATTGCAATAAACCAGGTTTATTGATGGAAATTTCTGGACTTGGTTGAAGAGGACTTCATATTCTCTCTTAGATATGTCATCATAATAATTTACTTAAATCTATTTATCTTTTTTTTTTTTTTTGACAGGCAGAGAGGACAGTGAGAGAGAGAGACAGAGAGAAAGGTCTTTCTTTGCCGTTGGTTCACCCTCCAATGGCCGCCACGGCCGGCGCGATGCTGCCGGCGCACCGCGCTGATCCGATGGCAGGAGCCAGGAGCCAGGTGCTTTTCCTGGTCTCCCATGGGGTGCAGGGCCCAAGCGCACCTGGGCCATCCTCCACTGCACTCCCAGGCCACAGCAGAGAGCTGGCCTGGAAGAGGGGCAACCGGGACAGAATCCGGCGCCCCAACCGGGATTAGAACCCGGTGTGCCGGCGCCGCTAGGCAGAGGATTAGCCTAGTGAGCCGCGGTGCCGGCCTATTTATCTTGATAGTATAGACAGCTTTGGGCTCAAAGCTATTAGATTTATTTTCTTAAGATTTCTTTCTTTATTTGAAAGACAGAGTAACAGAGAAAGAGAGAGAGAGAGAGAGAGAGAGTCTTCTTTCTGCTGCTTCACTCCTCAAGTGGCTGCATTGGCTGGTGATGGAGAGGCCAAAGCCAGAAGCTAGGAATTCCATCTGCATCTCCTGTGTGGGTGGTAGGGGCCCAAATGCTTGGGCCATCTTGTGCCGCTTTCTTAGGCACATCAGCAGAGAGCTAGATCAGAAGCAGGGGTGCTGGGACTGGGAACTGGCACTCCCACGTGAGACGCTGGTGCCACATGCCAGCCCCAGCTACTGGATTCTTGTAAAGCAGTGTCATCCTCACTCTGAAGTAGCCTGGAAGTGGAATCAATCTTCAGCCCTAAGTCACAATATCAAGGCAGAATTGCATCTCATGCAGGAAGCCTCAGTCCTCACTTACTGCTTCCAACTGCCTCGACAAAGCCCACCCACACCATGGAGGGCACTGTGCTAACCACTGATGGACATGTTACCCACATCTGAAAAATGAGCTGGCAGCAATGTTGAGTCTAGTGCTGGGTACCATGGCTAGCCAAGCTAACATGAAACTCATCATCGTAGGGAGATTCCTCAGGTGGCCTAGGGAGGACCTCAGCATTGTTTCTCCTACTCAACTAACATTTCCTCCTTTTGGGAAAATTCTATAGGACAAAGAACACAGTTTATTCATTAAAAAATGGCAAGGAGACAAAGGGTGAGGTGGGGTGGGGAGACAGAGAGGGAGGAAGATGTGTGGGAGGGGAGATTTACTATAAGGAACCAGGGCACACAATTATAGAGAAGTCCCAAGATCTGCAGTCAGAAGCTGGAGACCCAAGACAGCGTATGGTGTGAATTTTTCTCTGAGTTCAAATCTGAGTCAGGAAGGCAGGAGACCGGTGTTCCAGTTCAAAGATAAGCTGAAAGAGAGAGAATTCCTTTTTATTCGGTCTTTTTTTCCTATTCCAGCCTTCAGTGGACTGGTTGGGATCCACACCCATTGGGGAGGCCTCTGCTTTACTGAATCTGCTCATTCAAATGCTACTGTCATCCAGAAACAGCCCCAGAGGCCTCAGAAGGATGTTCAACCACATACCAGGGCACCCTGTGGTCCAGTCAAGTTGACGCCTAAAATGAACCATCATCGTTCCTGAAAAGGGAGAGGCATGGAGTCACTTCTCCTCTCAGAGAGCTTTGGGGTAGAGTTCAAGGAGTTACTGTTAGAAACTTCCATGGTTTGGATTGCACAATATATCTGTATTTATTATAGAGCAAAATCAATGACCTTTCACAGAATGTAATCACTGCTCCAGGAAAATGAGCTGAGAATTTTTTTTTGTATATGTGACCACACATCTTTTACAGGAATACATTGCAAATACTTTAACTTACAGTGAATTTTCATTGCATCCTAAGTCTGACAACAGAACAACTTTGGATCTCTCTCCACTCAGAAAAACTGTTAATGAAAATTTAACTCTATAGTATTGATTTCTATTCAACTTTAGAAGCTTTTCCAAGCTGTGCTCTCTAATCTCTTGTATTTGTTATTTTTGCCCACAGCTAATAATAAGTGCACTATTAACCCTGATAAAGTTTCCTGAAGCAAACCTCAGCTCCTTTTATCTTTATTTAGTTACTTTATTTATTTGAGGGAGGGAGAAAGAGAGAGAGAGAGAGAGAGAGCTTTCCCATCCCCTGTTTCACTTCTCAGATGTACACAATAGCTGGAGCTGGGCCACCTGAAGCTATGAGCCTGGAATTCAATCTGAGTTTTCTATAAAATCTATTTTATAGATTTATGTAGATTTATAGAGTCTGTATCTACTCAAATAAGATGATTGCTAATTTGCTTTCTGAAGATGTGTTCCTGATCTGAAAGCAAGAAATATTGAGTGGAGTTCATGTACTGATTTGGGCTATCTCTAATTTATATGGTCCCCCAGTCATATTTCTCTCCTAGTAGCTTTGGGGTCTGTGGGAAGAGCAAGGTTTTGTAGGTAGATAGAGCTGAGATCAAATTCATGTGGTGCCCCTTCCTAACATGTGGTGGAAGGCAAGCTGCTTAATGTCTCTGAGTCCTATTAGTATGAAATAAGGGATTATCCCATTTTGTCACTGTACCATACCCAGACACAGAACAGAGCCTGGCACATGCTGGACAGGGAGCAGGTGTTTAAAAAATGAGCAATGAGTTAAATGATGAAGGACTGAATTAAACAGACAGCCCCAGACAGATGCAGAGTAGCTGATCGAGAGACCCTAGAAGTGTCATCTTTTTTGACAGGAGGAGTTAGACAGTGAGAGAGAGAGAGACAGAGAGAAAGGTATTCCTTCCATTGGTTTACCCCCCAGATGGCGGCTACGGCTGGCACACTGCGCCAATCCAAAGCCAGGAGCCAGGTGCTTCCTCCTGGTCTCCCATGCGGGTGCAGGGTCCAAGCACTTGGGCCATCCTCCACTGAACTCCCGGGCCACAGCAGAGAGCTGGACTGGAAGAGGAGCAACCAGGACAGAACTGGCGCCCCAACTAGGACTAGAACCCAGAGTGCCAGCGCCGCAGGCAGAGGATTAGCCTAGTGAGCCATGGTGCTGGCCAAGTGTCATTTTCTTTTACCCTCTTTGAGAACAAATGCTGCCTACAGAAATATTAGTTATTATTACTATGGCAAACATGTGTTGTATGCTAGGTGCTGTGTTAAGTCCTAGGCACTAACTCACTGTATTCTCACCAACAGCTCTCTGACGTTGTAGCCATTCCTGGCCTCCTGTTGTAGTTGAGGAAACTGAGATGAGGAGAGAATTGATAGGTTGGCCAAGGTCACAGGGGTGACACCCTCAAATCAGGACTAAATGAAGCGTGGCTCTAGACACTGCATTCTTCCCACCAGGGAGGGCACACGTTCATTTTAGCCATCCAGCAAATGTTTCTGTTTTGGCAATGTCCCACCCTATGATGAACCATATTTGGAGGCAGAGGCCATATCCCATAGTAAAAACTGAAAGTGCTGGATACTCACTTCTGCATCTCTTGCAACCGGCACGCAGTTATGTGACCTTATCCCTACCAAGTGGCCACACTCCTGCCAGACTTTGAGAGAAGCCAGAGATATAAGGAAGTGGGGCTTCTTGGAATTCAAGTTGGTGAGGGTGGGCGGTAGCTGCAGATGCCTTCCAAACCCACAGAGGAGGTGATTCTGGAAGGAGCCTGGTGCTCCGTATCTATGCCTCAACGGTTCGGACCAGCACTCCAGCTGTCAGTGGAAGAGGATTCTCAGGGTGGGCCCAGGCCCACCAGAAAGTACATGTGGAGTTGTCTGTAGGTGTAGGGCAGGTGGCAGGTGTGTGACTGCTGGCTCCACCGTCCTCCCCAACTGAACCCTTGGCCTCCTGGAGAGTCTCATGTTATGTGGGAAAGAAAAATAACTTAATCCTGGCTTATTGAAACCCCAGCACAGCACACTGGCACCATCTGAGATACAAGCCTCTGGCATTACACACCTCTTACAGATATCCCTATACAGATACAAATGACTGAAAGACTAGGACATTTTTCCAGGGGGCAGATCTCTGGGTGCGATCTCAGTGTTTGCTTGCCTGGAAGGAGAGAAGGCTTGGGATGAAATCCTTTATCAGTTCTTGTTAGTGGCTAATGGTTTGACCAGGCACTGGGTCTGAGAAGGACCATGATTGGCACGGAGAGCAAAGGGACAGGGATGTGAGGTGGTCGTCTTAGAAAGGGCCCAATATATGGCAGTAAAGCCAGCAGCTCTTTAGTAACGAGGGACAAGATGAGCCGCCTTGTATCCGTCCATCAGCTTCTCCCAGGCAATCCTGTCTTGGCCCAGGGAGATCCTGAAGCTTGTGAGTGAGACAGGTTCTGCCTTGCATGATCAGACATCGCTGCTTGCTACGTAATCTCCTACAATTGTGCCCCAAACCACCAAAAATCTTTTGATGCAGTTATTTATTGTGTGCTATATTAAATAGTATGGGTTTGTTTTGCTCGCAACTGAGAGGCTGTTTGATAGCTGCCAATGGGTAAAGTGATAGCCCTTTCCTCAGTGTAGAGGGTTCTCTAACATCTCCATGCTGATGAATGGGCACGTGTGTCGCTCCCCCTCTTCGTGGAGGAACGACACTAAACCCTGCCTAGGCTTCATATCCGAGTCACGGCACCATTATGTCGCTCCCCGTCTTTGTGGAGGAACGACACAGGACCCTGCGCTGTTCTTTTGTCTGCTCGGCCCTCCCCGGGTTTGCTGCTGGTTCTTCCCGGGTTGGCTACTGACCCTTCCACCTCCGTGGAAGGGCGGTTCCCCCTGCCACATTCCCCACTTCCGCAGGGGAGCGGCACACCGCCGGCCGGCTCTCTCGGGGGCTGCACAGGTGTTCCCCTTAGATGTTCCTGGTGCATGCCGTCTCTCTCCTCCTTTATAGTCCTCTTCCACCAATCCCAACTCTGCTACCCACACACCGAGTACGCTGCTCTCCTCCAATCAGGAGCAGATCCTACAGTTTATTGGTTGAACTGGAGGCAGCTGTGTAGAAGCTGTTTCTCCCTTCTCAGGGCCATATTGTGGGAGAGCAGATGCATAGAATAAGTCTTAATTCCAGTAACTTAGTCTACTCCGAGTTGCTCCCCACACACGTGCTTTTCACTAAGAAAGTTGGCAAATATTCTCATGCAAGAGCACAGGACCTTCTTATTAGACTGGAAATTAGAAATTAAGGCTCCAGTGTCCATTGCACTTTTTTTTGGCTATTTGTGATTTTAAGGCCAATGATTTCAAGTAGAATGGAGCATTTGTGACTGGAGAAATTGGGAGTGCAGTGCTGGCCCTCAATAACTCTTTCATATGATAATTTCATTTTCCTTGGGTAAATTTCCAGGAATGGGATGGCTGAGGCATTCTTGGGTCTATATTCAGATTTCTGAGGTATATCCAAACTATCTTCCATAGTGGCTTTACCAGTTTACATTCCCACCAACAGTAGATTAAGTTACCACTTTCCCCTACATTCCTGCCAGCATTTGATATTTGTTGATTTCTGTATGAAAGCCATTCTAAACGGAGTAAGGTGAAACCTCATCGTGGTTTTGGTTTGTATTTCGCTGATAACTAGTGGTCCTGAGCTTTTTTTCATGGGTCTGTTGGCCATTTGGATTTCCTCTTTTGAAACATGCCTGTGTTAGTCCTTTGCCCATTTCTTTGCTTTTTGTTTGTTTGTTTTGTTGTTGTTGGGCTTCCTGAGCTTTTTATGTATTCTGTTAATTAATCCTTTAGTTGCATAGTTTGCAAATGATTTCTCCTATTCTGTCAGTTTCCTCTTCACTTTGCTGAGTGTTTCTTTTGCTGTACAGAAGCTTCTCATTTTGATTTAATTCCATTTGTCAATTTTGGCTTTGGTTGCCTGTGCTTCTGGGGTCTTTTCTAATAATTCTTTGCCTATACCAATGTTTTGCAGAGGTTCCCCAATGTTCTCTAGTAATTTGACGGGACCAGGTCGTAGATGTAGGTCTTTAATCCATTTTGAGTGAATTTTTATGTAATGTGTAAGGTAGAGGTCTTGCTTCATACTTCTGCATGTAGACATTGATTTTCCCAGCACCATTTGTTGAAGAGACTGTCCTTGATCCAGGAATTGATTTTAGCTCCTTTGTCAAAGATAAGTTGGTTGTAGATGCATGATTTCTGGAGTTTCCATTCTTTTTTTTAATTAATTAATTTATTTATTTTTGACAGGCAGAGTGGACAGTGAGAGAGAGACAGAGAGAGAGGTCTTCCTTTTAGCCATTGGTTCACCCTCCAATGGCCGCCGCAGCTGGCGCGCTATGACAAGTGAACCATGCCAATCCAAAGGCAGGAGCCAGGTGCTTCTTCTGGTCTCCCATGGGGTGCAGGGCCCAAGCACGTAGGCCATCCTCCACTGCACTCCCTGGCCACAGCAGAGAGCTGGCCTGGAAGAGGGGCAACAGGGACAGAATCTGGCGCCCCGACCGGGACTAGAACCTGGTGTGCCGGCACCGCAAGGCAGAGGATTAGCCTAGTGAGCCGCAGCGCTGGCCTGGAGTTTCCATTCTATTCCATTGGTCTAGCTATCTGTTTTCATACCAGTACCAGGATGTTTTGATTATAACTACCCTGTAGTGTGTCTTGAAATCTGGTCTTGTGATGCCTCTGGCTGTGTTTTTGTTGTATAAGATTGCTTTAGCTATTTGGGTGTCTCCTGTGTTACCATATGAATTTCAGAATCATTTTTTCTAGATCTGAGAAGAATGTCCTTGGTATTTTCATTGGTATCACATTGAATCTATAAAATGCTTTCAGTAGTATGAACATTTTGATAATATTGATTCTTCTAATCCATGAACATGGAAGATTTTTCCACATTTTGGTATCTTTTTCTATTTCTCTAATGTTTTGTAATTCTCATTATACAGATCTTTGACATCTTGGTTAAATTTATTCCAAGGTATTTTTTTGGGGGGGTAGTTATTGTGAATGGGATTGATCTGAGAAGTTCCATATCAGTCGTGGCATTGTATGTGTATACAAAGGCTATTGATTTTTATGTGTTGATTTTATATTCTTCTACTTTACCAAACTCTTTTTTATTATTTTTTTTTGACAGGCAGAGTAGATAGTGAGAGAGAGAGACAGAGAGAAAGGTCTTCCTTTGCCATGGGTTCGCCCTCCAATGGCCGCCGCAGCTGGCATGCTGCGGTTGGCGCACCGCGCTGATCTGAAGGCAGGAGCCAGGTGCTTCTCCTGGTCTCCCATGGGGTGCAGGACCCAAGCACTTGAGCCATCCTCCACTGCACTTCCGGGCCAGAGCAGAGAGCTGGCCTGGAAGAGGGGCAACTGGGACAGAATCTGGCGCCCCGACTGGGACTAGAACCCGGTGTGCCGGTGCCGCTAGGCGGAGGATTAGCCTGTTGAGCTGTGGTGCCGGCCCCCAAACTCTTTTTAAGAGTTCCAGTCGTCTCTAAGTTGAGTCTTTTGGATTCTGTATATGTAGAATCATGTCATCTGCAAATAGGGATAGTTTGACTTCCTCTTTCCCAATTCGTATCCCTATGATTGCTTTTTCTTGCTTAGTGGCTCTGGCTAAAAATTCCAGGACTACATTGAGCAGCAATGTGAGAGTGAGCATCCTTGTCTGATTATGGATCTCAGTGGGAATGCTTCCAAATTTTCCTCATTCAATAGGACATTGGCCATGGGTTTATCATATATTGCCTTGATTATGTTGAGGAATGTTCCTTATAGACCCAATTTGCTTAAAGTTTTCATCATGAAACGGTGTTATATTTTATCAAATGCTTTTTTTGCATCTATTGAGATAATAATATGGTTTTTGTTCTTCAGTTTGTTAATGTGATGTATCACATTTATTGATTTGTGAATGTTGAACCAATCCTGCATACCAGGCATAGATCCCTCTTGATCCAGTTGAAATGATCTTATGTTTTGTTGGATTTGATTGGCTAGTAATTTGTTGAGGGTGTTTGCATCTATGTTCATCAGGGAGATTGGTCTGTTGTTCTCTTTCTCTGTTGCATCTTTTTCAGGTTTAGGAATTAAGTTGATGCTGGCTTCATAGAATGAGTTTGGGAGGATTTCCTCCCTTTTGATTGTTCTGAATATCTCGCAAAGAATGAGAGTTAGTTCTTTAAATGTGTGTTAGAATTCAGAAGTGAAGCCATCCAGCCCTGGGCTTTTCTTTGTTGGGAGGGTCTTTATTACTGATTCAATTTCCATCCTGGTTATTGGTCTTTTGAGATTTTCTATATCTTTGTAGCTGAATTTAGGTAGGTTGTATATGTCCAGGAATCTATCAATTCTCTAGGTTTCCTGGTTTGTTGGCATGCAGCTCTTTGTAGTAATTTCTGATGATTCTTTTTATTTCTGTGGTGTCTGTTATTATATTTCCTTTGTCATCTCTAATTTTATTGATTTGGGCCTTCTCCCTCCTTTTTTTTGGTTAGTTGGGCCAATGGTGTTTTGATTTGGTTTATTTTTTCAAAGAACTAGCTCTTACTTTTGATGGTCTTTTGTATAGTTTTTTGGTTTTCAATTTTGTTTATCTCTTCTCTAATTTTATTATTTCTTCTCTCCTACTAGTTCTGGGTTTGGTTTGCTATTGTTTTTCTAGGACCTTGCGATATATTCATAGCTCATTTACTTTATGCCTTTCCAACTTCTTAATGCAGGCACCAATTGCTATAAACTTCCCACTTAATACCGGTTTTGCTGTATCTGATAAGTTATGATATGTTTTATTGTTGTCTTCGTTTGTTTCCAGATTTTTTATTTCTATTTTAATTTCCTCAGTGACCCAATGTTCATTCAGGAGCATGTTGTGCAATTTCCATGTATTTGCATATGTTCTAGAGATTTTTGAGTTGTTCATATCCATCTCCATTCCACTGTGGTCAGAGGAGATGCACGGTATGATTTTAATTTTTTTAATTTGCTGAAACTTGCTTTATGGCCTAGCCTGTGGTTTATCACAGAGAAAGTTCCAATGCCCTGGTGAGAAAAATGTGTATTCGGCAACTATAGGATGAAATGCTCTGCAGATATCCATTACATCCTATTTTTTTATTTTGGATTTCACTTTTACTTTTACTGGGAGAATTTCTACCTTCACCTTCTTTCACAGTGATGACATGTTTTGTTTTTGTTTGTAGCACATCCTTAAGCATCTTTTGTAAAGCTGGGTGGGTGTGATAAATTATTTCAATTTCTGTTTTTTATGGAAGGCCTTTAGTTCACCTTCATTTATAAATGACAGCTTTTCCAGGTACAATATTCTAGGTTAACAGTTTTTTCTCTTAAGATTAGGACTATAGGGGCTGGCGCTGTGGTGTGGTGGGTAAATCCTGGCTCCTAGTTTTCAATCAGTGCAGCTCTGCCCGTTGGGGACTGAACCAGTGGACGGAAGACCTCTCTCTTTCTCCATGCCTCTCCTTCTTGCTCTGTGTAACTCTGACTTTCAAATAAATAAATAAATCTTTTTAAAAAAAGATTTGGACTATATCTTGCCATTTTCTCCTCGCCTGTAGGGTTTTTGATGAGAAGTCAGCTGTGAGTCTAATTGGAGATCCTCTGAAAGTAATCTGGTATTTCTCTCATGCACATTTTAGAATTTTTTCTTTATGTTTTACTATTGGGAGTTTGACTACAATGTGTTGTGGTGAAGATCTTTTCTGGTCATGTCTATTAGGAGTTCTATGTGCTTGCTATGCTTGGATTTTTCATTCTTTCTCCAAATTAGGAAAGTTTTCTGTAAGTATTTCACTAAAAAATCCTTTCTCTCTTTCCATACCTTCAGGAACTTCTAAGACCTGTATGTTGGATTGTTTGATAATATCCCATAGATCTCCAATACTGTTTTTTAGTTTCCTGATTTTTTTTTGGTCTGACCATAAAATTTTCAGCAATTTGTTGTCTAACTCAGATATTTTTTCTTCTGCTTCAGTAAGTCTGTTTTTAAGGTTTTCCACCACATTTTTTTATTTGTTCTTTGAATTCTTCATTCCAAGATTTGATTTTGATTTATCTTTATGATCTCAATTTTATGGGAGACATTTTCTTTCATGTCATGTACAGATTTCATTAGTTTATGGATTTGCTTCTAATTATTTCTATGATCAATTTTTTAATTCCACTTCCAGTATTTCTTCAATCTCTTTATCTTCACATTCTAGTATTGAAGTATTGTATTCTTTTAGGGGTATCAGGTTGTCTTCCTTATTCTTGTTTCTTGAATTGCTGCATTTTTATTTGGCTTCTTTTTTGTTTTGTTTTCCCTGTGATAACTTTTATCTTTGGACTATTTCTCTGTGGCATAGTGGAGTGTCTGTTTTCTCAGTGACTACTCAGAAATGTGTAGTGGGTGTGGCCTGGGAGCTCTGTGCAGTGCTGCATGGTGAAAGAATTGTTCTAAGTTTGGCAAAGTGGCAGGATATAAAATCAATGCACAAAAATCAACAGCCTTTGTATACACAAGCAATGCCATAACTGAGAAAGAACTTCTAAGATCAATCCCATTCACAATAGCTACAAAAACAATCAAATACCTTGGAATAAACTTAACCAAGGACGTTAAAGATCTCTACGATGAGAATTACAAAATCTTAAAGAAAGAAATAGAAGAGGATACCAAAAAATGGAAAAATCTCCCATGCTCATGGATTGGAAGAATCAACATCATCAAAATGTCCATTCTCCCAAAAGCAATTTATAGATTCAATGCGATACCAATCAAGATACCAAACACATTCTTCTCAGATCTAGAAAAAATGATGCTGAAATTCATATGGAGGCACAAGAGACCTCAAATAGCTAAAGCAATCTTGTACAACCAAAACAAAGCCGGAGGCATCACAATACCAGATTTCAGGACATACTACAGGGCAGTTGTAATCAAAACAGCATGGTACTGGTACAGAAACAGATGGATAGACCAATGGAACAGAATTGAAACACCAGAAATCAACCCAAACATCTACAGCCAACTTATATTTGACCAAGGATCTAAAACCAATTCCTGGAGCAAGGACAGTCTATTCAATAAATGGTGCTGGGAAAACTGGATTTCCACGTGCAGAAGCATGAAGCAAGACCCCTACCTTACACCTTACACAAAAATCCACTCAACATGGATTAAAGACCTAAATCTACGTCCTGACACCATTAAGTTATTAGAGAACATTGGAGAAACCCTTCAAGATATTGGCACAGGCAAAGAATTTCTGGAAAAGACCCGGGAGGCACAGGCAGTCAAAGCCAAAATCAACTATTGGGATTGCATCAAATTGAGAAGTTTCTGTACTGCAAAAGAAACAGTCAGGAGAGTGAAGAGGCAACCGACAGAATGGGAAAAAATATTTGCAAACTATGCAACAGATAAAGGGTTAATAACCAGAATCTACAAAGAAATCAAGAAACTCCACAAGATCAAAACCAACAACCCACTGAAGAGATGGGCCAAGGACCTCAATAGACATTTTTCAAAAGAGGAAATCCAAATGGCCAACAGGCACATGAAAAAATGTTCAAGGTCACTAGCAATCAGGGAAATGCAAATCAAAACCCAATGAGGTTTCACCTCACCCCGGTTAGAATGGCTCACATACAGAAATCTACCAACAACAGATGCTGGCGAGGATGTGGGGAAAAAGGGACACTAACCCACTGTTGGTGGGAATGCAAACTGGTCAAGCCACTATGGAAGTCAGTCTGGAGATTCCTCAGAAACCTGAATATAACCCTACCGTTCGACCCAGCCATCCCACTCCTTGGGATTTACCCAAAGGAGTTTAAATTGGCAAACAAAAAAGCAGTCTGCACCCTAATGTTTATCGCAGCACAATTCACAATAGCTAAGACCTGGAACCAACCTAAATGCCCATCAACGGTAGACTGGATAAAGAAATTATGGGATATGTACTCTTTAGAATACTATACCGCAGTAAGAAACAACGGAATCCAGTCATTTGCAACAAAATGGAGGAATCTGGAACACATCATGCTGAGTGAAGTAAGCCAGTCCCAAAGGGACAAATACCATATGTTCTCCCTGATCGGTGACAACTGACTGAACACCAAAAAGGAAACCTCCTGAAGTGAAATGGACACTATGAGAAACGTTGACTTGATCAGCATAGCCCTGACTGTTAATGAACAACCTAATACATTATCCCTCTTAGTAGTTTTTTTGTCTGTTCTACTTAATATGACTGGTTTAATTCTGTAATTATCACACAGTTATTCTTAAGTGTTGAAAATTAACTGAAATGTGATCCCTGTTAAACGTAAGAGTGGGAATAAGAGAGGGAAGAGATGTATAATTTGGGACATGCTCAAGCTGACTTGCCCCAGATGGTAGAGTTAGAAACATACCAGGGGATTCCAATTCAATCTCATCAAGGTGGCATGTACCAATGCCATCTCACTATTCCAAGTGATCAATTTCAATTCACAATTGATCATAATGAAAGGACTAAGAGTCAAAGGGAGCACGTAAACAAGTCTAGTACCTGCTAACACTAACTGATAGAATAAATAAAGGGGAGAGTGATCCAACATGGGAAGTGAGATACTCAGCAGACTCATAGAATGGCAGATGTCCTAAATAGCACTCTGGCCTCAGAATCAGCCCTAAGGGCATTCAGATCTGGCTGAAAAGCCCATGAGAGTATTTCAGGCATGGAAAGCCAAGACACTCTGGCAAAAAGATCTCTGTGAGTGAGATCCCAGTGGAAAGAACAGGTCTTCAAAGAAGGAGGTACCTTTCTCTGAAGGGAGGAGAGAACCTCCACTTTGACTATGACCTTGTCTAAACAAGATAAGAATCGGAGAACTCAGAGGGCTTCCATAGCCTTGGAAACTCATGACTGGAGCATAGGGAGATTACTGATGCCATAGACAGGAGTGTCAATTGGTAAAGTCAACAACAGGAGTCACTGTGCACTTACTCCTCATGTAGGATCTCTGTCCTTAATGTGCTGTGCATTGAGATTTAATGCTATAACGAGTACTCAAACAATATATTTCACTTTGTGTTTCTATGGGGGTGCAAACTGTTGAAATCTTTACTTAATGCATACTAAACTGATCTTCTGTAAAAAAAAAAAAAGAAATTATCAATTCCCAACTTGACTCTCACTGGGATTAAACATGACAATAGGTCTGATCTGATTTCATCATCATTTAAAAAAAATCATCTATTATTTTTCACTTTATGTTTCTGTGTGGGAGCAAACTGTTGAAATCCTTACTTAATGTATACTAAGCTGATCTTCTGTATATTAAGATAATCGAAAATGAATCTTGATGTGAATGGAAGGGGAGAGGGAGTGGGAAAGGGGAGGGTTGTGGGTGGGAGGGACGGTATGGGGGGGGAAGCCATTGTAATCCATAAGTCGTACTTTGGAAATTTATATTCATTAAATAAAAGTTAAAAAAAAAGAAAGAATTGTTCTAGGTGACACCCAGGTTGGGATTGGTAAATCTCTTATGTTGTTGTTGTTGTTGTTGTTGTTGTTTTTTTTTTTTTTTTTTTTTTTTTTTTTTTTGTAATCAGAGGAGAGAGAGGTTTGCTCAGCACTCTCAGCATAGTCTCACACTCACCTCCTCTCCTCAAAGGAGGCCATTGCCTGAGCGCTAGCCCCAGTAGGTATACTGTTCATCTGCACTGCCACAAGAACCACACGAAGGATCTGTGCAGTCCTCAGTGTAAGCACGGATTCTGCAGCAATGTCCCTCACAAGGGAATCCAGGAGCCCAGAGCATGGAGAGCCTCCTACAGTGACTGCCCAAAGTCCCAGCCACACCCTGAGCCTTCCCACACAGCCAAGTGTTTTCACAGTCCTGGACACAAGCCGTCCACAGTCACAAGCACCCATCCCCCTGTCAGTTCTCCCAGCCAGACTCAGGCATCTCCGCTCTGCTGGTTGCTGGGCATGTGGACATGAACTGATGCAGCTGTTACTTATGTCCAAAATGGCACGCACTCTCTCTTGGCTTGTTACAAGATGCTGGTGCAGGGTTGTTGAGGAGAGAGAAACGTGCCCCTCTTCTGTTTTCCTCTAGTTTGGCAGGAACACTATCCCCAACAGAGCTCCAAGCTGGACTCCCGCCAGGCTCTGCCCACAGCTTTATCGTCAGTGGCTTGGGCTGCTGCAGTCTGGTCTCATCTCATTCTCTAGAGCTGGTACTGAGGCTCTTGTCTGCTGGGTCCTGAGTTGTACACACCCACACTCTCCGCATAGGTTCACAGTGTCCCTCTAATTTGCATGGAGTTTCCTCTGCTGTTTTCTCCCTAACTCTTCCCTGAGACTGTACTCTCTCCACCTTTTTTTTTTTTTGACAGGCAGAGTGGACAGTGAGAGAGAGAGACAGAGAGAAAGGTCTTCCTTTTCCATTGGTTCACCTTCCAATGGCCGCTGTGGCCAGTGCGGTGCACCAATCCGAAGCCAGGAGCCAGGTGCTTCTCCTGGTCTCCCATGCGGGTGCAGGGCCCAAGCACTTGGGCCATCCTCCACTGCACTCCTGGGCCACAGCAGAGAGATGGACTGGAAGAGGAACAACCGGGACAGGATCCAGCACCCCGATCAGGACTAGAACCAGGTGTGCTGGTGCCACAGGCGGAGGATTAGCCTATTGAGCCATGGCACTGGCCTCTCTCCACTTATCTTCTCCTAGACTAGAGCAATAAGCTTCCTCCTCTTCCACTATCTTCTAAAGTCCCCTGCTAACATATTTTAATGAGAATATTAATGATTCATTTGTTAGGCATTTATATCTTCTTTGAATTATATCTATGGGATACATGAAATCTGTGTAATCTATAAAATACAAGAAATCTATTCTCTTTAATAAAATTTTTTAAATAAAAAAGAACAGAAAAAACATCTTGTACATCCTCTCTATTTTACTCTGGGATTCTTGGTAGAAGTGAAAAATCACCCTCCCCTTCTGTAGAAGGAGATGTGACACAGTGACTTACGTAGATGATCAGGGGTTGTCTCCTACAGGCTCAACCAGGCTGAAGCTCTGAGCTACCTTGTTTGATGCTTTCATGAAATCCAGGCTATGCCTCTCGACAAACATCATGCCTCAGGCCCATGTATTAAGTCTTTAATGACCGACTACTAAAAGCAACAGGATTCCTAAGATCTGGTGCCAGTTTGCCCTTCGTGTCTTCTTTCCACTGCTACAGGAAAACCACTCACACCATTTCTTTTCATTCTTTCTTTCTTTTTTTTTTTGACAGGCAGAGTTAGACAGTGAGAGAGAGAGACATAGAGAAAGGTCTTCCTTTTTCTGTTGGTTCACCCCCCAGATGGCTGCCACGGCCAGCACACTGCGTCTGGCAAGCTGCGCCGATCCAAAGCCAGGAGCCAGGTGCTTCCTCCTGGTCTCCCATGCAGGTGCAGGGCCCAAGCACTTGGGCCATCCTCCACTGCCTTCCTGGGTCACAGCGGAGAGCTGGACTGGAAGAGGAGCAACCGGGATAGAATCTGGCGCCCCAGCTGGGACTAGAACCTGGGGTGCTGGCGCCGCAGGCAGAGGATTAGCCAAGTGATCCGCAGTGCTGGCATACTCACAGCATTTCTGAAAACTCGTGCTCCTGATCTTGGCCTTGAACAAAACCAGCACTTTTCTTGAGTTTCCATCTCTGCCACCACATAGGCTCCACAGCCAGAAAATCTGCTATGAAGGATTGTCATTGCTCCTGTTCCTGACTCAGACATGGTGGACGGCACCCCCCACCCGTCCATACCAGAAGCATGGATGCTCTTGCCTTGGGGAACTGGATGTCCCTGCTCTCACCTTGACAGCTTTGGTTGTGCACGTTTCCATGCTCTGCAGTTCCACTTCCAGGTCTGAGTCCCTGGGGAGCATGTGCTGGCAGAACCCAGGTCCTGGGCTTGCACCTTTGTGCCATGGAGACTGAGCAAGGGAGTGTGGCCATGCAGGTGTTTACAGTGGGGGGTGGGTTCTGCCTATTAAAGGGGGAAAAGTTAGAACACATTTCCGAATAGGCAGCACGGTCAGTGTCTGGCTGACTAAAGAGAAGCCAAAAGTGGACACAAGCACTTCAAATAACAGCAGTGGCCACTGAGACAGGAGTGATTTGCAATGACACTGCTGGGTTCCCATTGTATGTGTTTATTATTGAATCTTGACCCTCAACCCCACAAGATCTGCCTAGCTTCTATGTGTGTAAAATATGGATATCGTGTAAGAAACAAACACTTGATTCGAAAACTTGGTGGTATCTTTCGCTGTCTATATCCAAACTTAAAACTGCTTGAGAGCTGCAAACCCTGTTGTGGGTAGCATCATGGCACAGTCAGAGGAATATTGGGCAAGGGATTCAAGTCCTGTGCTGGAGAGCTGAGTCTGTTCTAAAATCGTTGTGGGAGCAGGTGTTTAGTGTAGAGGTTTAGGCACTTGTGACTGATACTGGAGCACCTGGATTAGATTCCCAGGCTCCGTGTCCTAAATCTGGCTTTCTGCCAATGCAGGAATGGGTGACATTGGTGAACTACTTGGGTTCCTTCCACCCATAGGAGAAATGTAGGTTGAGTTCCAAGCTCCTGGCTTTGGTCCCAGCCTAAGCCCCGGTTTTGGGCATTTGCAGAGTAACCAGTGGGTGGGCTCACTTGCTCTTTCTGTCTTTTCTTGTTTCTGTCTCTCTCTGCCTCTCAAATTTATAAATAGAACTTTAAGGTTTGAGGTTGGAAATGCCATTGACTTCTCTTCAGTTTTCTTGCAGGAACAATGGTGGAACGAGGTGAGGGGAAGACACTCACAGCCTTCCAGACACCCCCAGCCCTGCTCTGCCATTGCATTTTCCCCCAAGCTTAAGTGTCTCCCATCAGGAGAAGTTTTCCTCATGCTGTCTGTGGACTAGGTTGTTTCTTGTCTGCTGCAACAGGGTAGCTGTGCAGGGTTCTAGAACCCTAAGTAAGAAGTGAGTGATTTGGTATAAGGGGTGAGGACAGGGGGAAGGGGAAATAAGACCCAGAGAAGACCACACTGGGAGCTCACACATGACCTTCTCTGTTCTCTACAGCCATCTGGGGTCCTTCGTGGCAGTTCCTTGTTCCTGGGCCCCTTGGATATGGCAGGAGGGACTCTGGAATCTGTTCCCAAATAATCAGAGGTCACAGGTATGGTCAAAGAACAAGAGCCAGGCCAGGGCCCCTGCTCCATGGGGCTGATCCCTGTTCAGACTCTGACCTTGCAGGCCCTTGCTGCAGATCCTGAGTCACCTTCACTCCCCTCCAAGACTCGGCCCCTTGGCTAGATTTGATGTCTGCGTCAGCCAGCAGAGGCACAGTTTTGCTGTGATAACAAACACTCCCAGCATCTCAGGGACTTAAACAACAAAAGCCTATTTTCCCTGCAGGCCCACTGTGAGTCCCTGGACGTTCTGCCCTATCTTGTTCCTGGCTCAGCCCGCTCAGCGGGGGCTCCATCTCTGTGCCTTCTGGTTGGCAGTGGCAGACTCTGCTTTTACAGCTTCTGCCACTTCTGTTCCCAGGCAATTGCCAAGCAAGTTACAGGCTGCTGTCCTCAAGAGGACTGGGAAGTGGGATCCTACCATGGGCCATGAAGGGTGATAACTAGAAGTCTTAGGGGTGCAGCCTGGATGACGCACAGTGGACCTTTTCCCTGCTTTGAATGTCATATGCATACAGCTGTCCCAGGCCTGCGCACACCAGCTTCCAGGATCTATCTCCTCATTATCCCATCGACTTTCTGAGGGCAGTTGCTGTGTTATTCTCATCTCTGTATTCCTAGTTGGGGGAGTGTGGGAGATTTGCCTAACCCAGGCATGGCTGTATCCTTTGCTGGCTGTATCTATGATCTCTTCTCTCAGGAGCATCTGCTGATTTTTCTGGGAGTTTCCAAGTTCACTGGCTTTGCTCTTCACAGGCCTTGGGTGAGAACAGTTGCATGTTGTGTGTTCTGTCTGGGCCAAGAGCAGCTGGGCCCCCAGGGCTTGTCCTCATTTTCTTGGGAGATTCAGAGGGGAATTGAGAACCCGAATCCTTTGTGCAATGCAAGGTTCCTGGGTATCAAATAGACATGAAACCATCGCTTCCAGTCTCAGGATGTTTGTCTCCACATCCAAAGTCCAAGTTTCCTCCATGTCTCAAAATCCCCCAGCTGCCTGACTGCTTGCAAACCAAGCTTCATCCTTCCCGGGACTCAACGGTCCCTGAGTTTTGCCTCATTGAAGTCACTGCCCTTCCTGTCTAAGAAACACCTGGAAGCCTTTTCCTACCAGGTAGGGAGGTTGGTCAGCTGTGGGCTTTGCCAGGGGTGCTTCCCCCAGATCAGTCCAGAACCTAGAGCATAGATGGGTCCAGCTGGGAGCCCTGGAGCTTCTATGGCAGATGGCTCTCCTTAGGTGGAGACGTTCCCCAGATGCCTTTCTCTTGTGCCTCTCAAGGGCAAATGCCAGCGCCACGGAGAGCTCCTGCCCCCTGACCAGTGTCGGGGTGCACTGACCTCCATCGCTGGGTCTGCCTGTTTTTCAGAAGAAAAAGAAAAGAAAATCAAAAAGGAGAAATACCTGAGAGAAAGAAGGCAAAGAGGGCAGAGGGGTTCTGTTAGGCAGACTGCCTCGTGATGAAGAGCGTCTGGAGAAGACTCGCCCAGGAGTGACAATGCCCATGCCAGTCTCTGATGCCGATGATGGCGCTTCGATTTCTCTGTGCTTCCATCTTCATACTGGTGACAGCTGCCCTTATCGTCTTAAATATGGGTTGCCAGAGTCAATTAAATATGCAAGAGGAACAGTGCACATTTTGGGGGAAAGTAATTATTGTTACACTTTAGAGCAGCTTAATGAATACATTAATAAGCGATCCTTCCCCATGTTTTTCTCTTAATAGCCATCAAAATCTTTATAAACCTACAGCACAATACATAACATCTCATTACAAGATTTGCTTTTTTTAAAAAAAATCAATGCATACCTAAGTTATTTGTGTCAAAACTCATTTATTTTCACAATAACATGGACTGTCAAACCTGACATCCTGCTAATAACATCCAGCACATTTGCATATTATTCAAATATTTCCTTTTATGAAACAGGGACTTTCACTCACACTGCTCTGCTCGCCCATGCAGCATGCATTTGCACATTAGCTCAGTTCACACAGCCAGAGAAGGGTTACCTGTGGCAACTAATTATGCCACCCTTTATGCATATTAATGATTCTTAGCAGCAGCCATTCTCTGTTCTGCAGAGAGGAAAAACAATTCCAGCCTAAATGGGAAACCGATTACAAACAGAATATGAGAGAGCTGGAGAGCGATTTTTGGTAATTTTGCATTTTTGATGTCCCCAGGTTTATTTGTTTTCTATTGCTTTTGTAACAAATTGCCACACACTTAGTGGCTTAAAAGAACACAAATTTATAATCCCCCAGCCCTGCAGGGCAGGCATTCTGCTTGGGTCTCGCTGGACTGATCCAAAGGTGCGGGCAGAGCTGCGTTCCTTTCCGCAGGCTAAGGGGAGAATCTTTGCTTTTCCCGGCTTTCTCTGATCCTCACAGCTGGCCGCACATTTCAGAACCAGAAGGGGACGTGGAATTCTTCCCGTTCTGCCCCCTCTCTCTGTTAACAGCCCGCATGATTATTCTAACTCCACTGCATGGTTCAAGACATAGTCCCCATCTCAGGGACCTTATGGACTGTGGCCTGGGAAAGCAGTGGAAGATGGCCCAAGTATTTGGGCCCCTGCACCCGTATGGGAGACCCAGAGGAAGCTCCTGGCTCCAGCTTTGGCCTGGCCCAGTGCTGCCATTTTGGGGAGTGAACCAGTGGGTAGACCTTTCTTTCAGTCTCTCCCTCTCTGTCTGTAACTCTGCCTCTCAAATAAATAAATAAAATATTTTTTTCTTTTATTTTTTCTTTTTTTGACAGGCGGAGTGGACAGTGAGAGAGAGAGACAGAGAGAAAGGTCTTCCTTTTCCATTGGTTCATCCTGAAATGGCTGTTGTGGCCAGCGCGCTGCAGCTGGTGCCCATGCTGATCTGATGGCAGGAGCCAGGTGCTTCTCCTGGTCTCCCATGTGGGTGCAGGGCCCAAGCACTTGGGCCATCCTCCACTGCACTCCCTGGCCACAGCAGAGAGCTGGACTGGAAGAGGGGCAACCGGGACAGAATCCGGCGCCCTGACTGTAACTAGAACCCGGTGTGCCGGCGCTGCAAGGTGGAGGATTAGCCTAGTGAGCCGCGGCACCTGCCAATAAATAAAATACTTTTAAAAAATGAGCTTCCTGTAGGCTTATTGGATTTTGAGTCCTGCCTATGGTTGTTTTGGCAGGGCCAGACCAGATGATTTTGAGGGACATTCCCCACCCCTCTTTATAGCCTCTTCTTCTGCACCCCAGCACTTCACTTGAGCCAACAGCCCTTGCTGAGCGTCCACTCCGTCCCTGGTGCTGTGCTTCACGCCAGCCGTGCCTCCTCCTTGAAGCTTCCTTGATGGTATCAGTGTCTGTTTCATGCCAATCTGTGTCTATTGATCACTCCTGTGTGCCAGATCCTCCGCTGTGCTAGAGCAAGGGACTGCAGAGACTCGGGGAAGGGAGAGGACCCCAGATGTCCTACCACCTGACCTTGAGATGCCCCTGCCAGAGCACAACCCCCTCATTGGCCACTGTGGCTCTCTGCGTCTGCTAGCCTGACAGCATTCTCAGAGCTTGATGAGGGAGAGGGAGAGGGGGCCGTGGAACCTCCTAGGAGGGACAGACATTGGTGAATAAACGCTGTAGCTTTCTCAGCCCCCGTGACACAGCTGGGCAGCCTGACCATACTGGTTCTCAGTGGCCGCGAGTGGGACGAGCCTCAAAGGCCTGCAGTGGGAATCCTGTCTGCTGCCTCCCATGGGATCCTGGGGTTACCTTTCAGAAAACGCTTGCACCAACATTCTTGTCTTAGGGTCTAGGAGACAGCTGGTTTTGTATATCAACTTTCCTGAGTTAAGGGATACCCAGATTGCTGGCAAAGCCCTATTTTTGAGTATGTCTGGAAGATATTAGCATTTAAGTCAGTCCATTGAGTTAGAAAACCTGCTGTCATCTATGTGGCTGGGCCTTATCTGATTCACTGATGGCCTGCAAAAGCAATAAAAGGTAGAGGGGGGCTGAGTTCCGTCTCTTCTGGAGCTGGGGCTTCCGTCTTCTGCTCTTGGATTTCCTGATCCTCAGGCCTCTGAACCCTTCCCAGTTTTCAGATTCCTCAATTTACAACAGGGACTGGCCTTGTTCTCAGGGTTGTGGCCCTGGGAGGAGCTACACACTGGCTTTCCTGCGCTGCAGCCTGCAGATGGCACACACAGGACTTTTCAGTCTCACTAATCGCTTACCAACCCTTGGAGAAACCTCCTGTTCCCTGTGTCTGTGTATCCTCTTGGTTCTGCTTCTCTGGAGAACCCTGACTAATGCAGGCTACTTTTGCGAGAACCCGGCCTCCACAGGAGCCCTGTTGCTTGTGCTGGAGAGAACGAGGGAGAGAGGCACATTAATGAGAGGGTCAAGGGTGAGGTTAACGGTGTTGTGGGGCTCAGAAAAGGGAAATCCTAACAAAGGTGCTCACTCCTGGGTTCTTTCTTTCTTCCTTTATTTCTTGTTTGAAAGGCAGAGTTACAGACAGGCAAAGGCAGTGAGAGAGAGAGAGAGAGAGAAAGAGAGAGAGGTCTTCCATCCATTGGTTCACTCCCCAAACAGCCACAACATCCAGAGCTGGGCCCATCCAAAGTCAGAAGCCTGGAGCCTCCTCCAGGTCTCCTATGCGGGTTCAGGGTCCCAAGCACTTAGGCCACCTTCTACTGCTTTCCCAGGCCATAGCAGAGAGCTGGATCAGAGGTGGAACAACCAGGACTCAGACCAGAGCCCATATGCGATGATGGCTACACCATGGCACTAGCCCCCTCTACTTCTTTAAATCAGCCTTTATCCTTGTTATTTAAAAAATAAAAAAGTCAATTTTAATACCAATAGCATTATAACTCCCTGTCTCACATAGCAAAGACCAGAAGCCTTGCTCCTCACCTCCAGGGGACAGGAGGCAGGAGAGGAGGTTGGGGGGGTGTGGTCAGGAGCTTACCCCATCCTCACACCAAAGAGGGCAAGCTGGATGAGCAAGAGCAGAGCCAGGTCCCTTTGTGAGAAGCGTGATGGCGCCCAAGGCAGTGATTCTGCCTGACATGGCCCCTGTCCTGGGCTGGATCAGGTGTCCTGGCCCAGGTGTAGATCCCAACAGTAACACAGACTCCTTAGACTTGTGGGTGAAATCTAGACTGTTTGTGACTCCCAGGGTGCATTCCTGAGTTCTGTTCAGTGTGCCCATGAGACAGGCCTACAGTAGGGAGACTATTTATGAAGACACAGCTGCCTTTCAGGTGACCATTGCCATGGTGAATTGGGCCGCTATTCCAATTTCAGAAGTCTGGCCATGTCTCTGCTTAGAATTCCTTCACAACGCTGAGGCCTTGAACCTATGGCCATAACCTCACACCCAAGAGTTTATGGTCCAGGAAGTCACGAACACCTGTTCCCTGCCCTGGGATTGATGGCTACTACTCTGGCTGGATCAGGTAGGCGGCTGCCTTGCTTTTGGATGGAGCTGCAGGTAGGGTCCCTGGGAGGAGTCCAGTCTTGCAGGAAGATATAGGAGCTCAGTCGATTTTGGTGAACTTCAAGTCGTTTGGGGCCTCTGCTCTCTGAATGTCCTTTCGTTCTCATTCTGGGGCTGGAACAAAGGCTTAAGCAGGATGGTCACTGAGAAAGGCACAAGAAAGACGCATTCCCTGTGGTGGTGATGGGAAAGAGACAGCAGGTGGCTGCTTCCTTAAGGGAGCTGGTGCCAGGATGGGGCAGTGTGGACCAGCGGGTGTGCGTATAGTGTGGGAAATATGTTAGGATTATGGAATTTATAATACCAATGCAGCTTTAAACTTCTCAGTTGGGGAATATAAAGAGCATTTGAGACTCTTGGGGTGGGAAATTGAGTTTTCATTTTATAAAAAGGGACAGCATTTTATTTAAAATTTATTAAAGTATTTGTTATTTATTTATTTATGAAGCAGATTGGGGGAGAAAGAGAGAGAGAAATCATTCCTCTGAGCTTATCTGCTGGTTCACTCCCCAATGGCTAGAAATTCAAGCTATGAACACAATCCAGATCTCTCATCTGGGTGGCAGGAACCCAGTTATTTGAGCCATCATCACTGCTTCCCAGTGTCTGCATTGCAAGAACGCTGGAGTTAGGAGCTGAAGCAGGGAACTTAGTTATCCCGATGTGAGATGTGGGCGTCCTACCTGGCATGTCAACCACCAGGCTGAATGCTTGTGTCAGGGCATGGGTATTGACAGATTGCATACATCTTTGAGGATGGGGTAAAAAGGAAGTTTCATGTGATTTACAATGTTAGTAACAAGAAGTGAGTGGAAGAGAGCTGCTTCCAGGATAAGCAGACTGTGGAATGAGCCTAGGGTGAACCAATTATAAAATTCTGCAAGACTCAGGAGGGGAGCGAGCCCTACTCCATCCCAGCCCCACTCCCAAGGAGCCAAGGAGGGTGGAGTTACAGGTGGGGAGGGGAGACCACTTTATCCATGAATATTCAGCTTCCTCAATTCATTTTGTCATTCAGTCAACAAAGATTGCTGATAACTTATAGAGTCCAAGACACTGTGCTGGGTGTGTGCAGAGTGTGCTATGCAGCAAGGCAGATGGGCAGGTAGACCTCTGGGAAGGACAGGTTGATCCTTGTCACCCATTACAGTGTGATGCCCAGTGACAGGCTCAGCAACAAATAGCAAGAGAAGGCCACAGACAAACTGAGGTTGGAGAATGGGAAGAAGCTGCCTGGATAAAGGGGTGGGGTGGGGGGCTATTCCAGGCAAAGTGGTGAGCCAGTGAAAAGGTACACACAAGAAGGAGTCCAGTGACTGTGGCCATGGCCCTGAAGACAGGAGGGCCCTTGGCAGGAAATGGGCTGGGGAGATAGGCAGGCCCTGTTGGCCAGGCTGAGCAGTTGACACTGGTTCTCTGGATAGTTTGAGTCCACCAGGTAGAGCTGTGATGCACTGACTATAGCTACAATTTGCTGAGTGCTTACAGCTTGCCAAGCCCATTGCTAGGTTCTGCTACTAATGTCAGCCTAGGAATCCTCAGAACACTGTGTGGTTGCAACATTGACCCTGGTTTGGAAGATGAATGATTCATTTATCATAGGTTGGGGCAATGATTATCCCCATTTTATGTATAACAAAACTAAGACTCAAAGGTGTTGTATGATCTATCGAAGTTCACTTGAGTACTACATGGTAGAGATAGAGTTGGGCTGCATGGTTGTGTGCCAAGGAAGCCTGCTGGTTAAAGTTCTTTCATTGATATTCCCTCCAGGTCAGAGCCACTACTTTGAGAGTGGGCGCTTAGCCTAGCAGTTAAGAAGCCTGCGTCCCACATCACAGTGCCTGGGTTCTGTTGCCAGCTCTGGCTCCTGGGTCCAGCTGCCTGATGGTGAGACCCTGGAGGGCTCTTCCACCATGTGGGAGACTGGGATTGAGTTCCTGGTTCCAGGCTCTGGCCTCGGCCCTCTCCTGGCCATGGAGGACATTTGCAGATAGGAGCTCTGTCTGTTTCCCAATTAAAAAAAAAAAGATTTAAAAAGTGCCAAGGAAACATGGAAAGTAGAGACAGCATTTGAAGGGATGTTGAGCGATCCTGCTAAGAGCTGACGATGGTGGGCATATTCACAGGCGTGGATAGAAGCAAGTGGAGGGAGACAATTCAGGAAGAAGAAAGAGCAAGAGGGTGAAGTGACCTGGGGAGAGAGATTCCTTCACAGTACCTTTTTGAGGCTTGTCATTTTATCAGTATAGTGTCATGTAAACATGCCCACCTGTTATTCTAGTGAGGGGCACTAAGATTATTTTGCTGTTATGAAACAGGTTCTTGGCATCACAAAACCATATCCAAAGTTACACACTCCTTCTTCAGTTCCTATCATGGGATCATGCGCAGAGTTTAATGTCCGTAGATCTCTGATGATATTTACTAGTAATCCCAAGAGTTAGCTGCTCTTGGATTTTAGAATTTGGTTTCCTTCTCTAAGTATTTCCTTTTCTCTTCCCATTATTTTTCCATTGAGATAATTGAGTGCTTTTTCCCACTGGAATTTCTATTGGTAATGGAGGGAATTGGGTGATCCACGGAATCCATGGATTTGAATAACTGTTGGAGGAAAAAGTGTAGCACCCAGTGTTGGAAAAACATGTGGACCAAAGGAAGATGGCTGAAACATTAATTAGTCTATTCCTTGTCTGTGAAATGGGTTGAAATAATCAGAAGAAGCAACGTGGATGAAAGTGCCTTTTAAACCAACAAGTTCTGTACAGTTACTGTGAGCTTAACATTTCTTCATTTCAAAACATTGAAGAGTTTGACTTCCTAAGTAGGTTATTGTACTATGTGACAGGTTAATGTTACTGTACAAACATTTTTACCATTGCAGAAAACTGCGTACAATCGAGGTATGGCTTAATACGTTATTATAGGGGGAGCATCCTGGAATCGATGTCTCAGGCAAGACAAACCTTGCTCTCCACCCAAGAAGTCCCCCAACCACTTCTATCACAGACTCTCTTCTCCCAGAAGTAACCTGCATCCTGGCTTTTGCAGAAATTCTTTCCTTACATTTTATTTTATTGCCTAGGTGGGCATCCCAAAGATTATGATACAGGGTTACCTCCTACATGTTCCATGACCTTTAAGGCTATTTTAATCTACCCTTTCTTGTCCTGGCAGTTTATCTGGTGCAAGCCGCGGTTAGTTTGATCTGTAGTTCTCCTATGTAAGGAGTCTGGATTACACCTCAAGGTGCCCCTTGAGAGGGGCCGCTCTGTCCTGGGTGTTCTCTGCTCAGAGGATTGCCACACTCAGGTAAGGGCCATTCAGCCAGACTGATGGGTGATGCTGTGCCTTTTCCAAGGACACACATGACTTCTGGTGGTTCATTTTATGACATGAATATGCAATGCCTAAGTTTATTACTTAATAGGAGTCTGCAACAATAAAAAAGTCATACTTTAGTTGTATAAATCCTTTGTCAATTTTAGTTGGATTCCTCTTATAAAGAGATATTACCCCCTAAACTCTTACTCATTAGTTACCTGTCTGGTTCATGTGAAAAAGGTGGGATCAGTATTTCTTCCCTCATACTTATCAGTTTTCAAGAAAGTGAACTTGTTCCTTGTCAGTCTCTGAAGGTGACTCATTTTCCTTTGAAGTCATTAT
This sequence comes from Oryctolagus cuniculus, assembly GCF_051225735.1. NCBI lineage: Eukaryota > Metazoa > Chordata > Mammalia > Lagomorpha > Leporidae > Oryctolagus > Oryctolagus cuniculus. The sequence continues at coordinate 8,062,457 of NC_142878.1, read as the reverse complement.
GGACTCGTGGATATGAAAATACTCCATAGGTTCAAGTCTTTGGAATCATGCCAGTTCTTTTCCAAATGGCTTTCAAAGCACAAAGTTCTTCCAACCAGGTTAGAAGAACTCCTTCACTATTTCACAGCTGCTGCCTTGTCACATTTTGTCTAGATAATGGTAATGTCTTTCTGATTTCAGTCTCATCCCTCCTCTGAAATTTTATTTTTTTAAGGATTTATTTATTTATTTGAAAGGGAGAGTTACAGACAGAGAGAGAAGGACAGAAAGAGAGATCTTCCGTCTGCTGGTTGACTCCCCAAATGGTCACAATGGCCGGAGCTGGGCCCATCCAAAGCCAGGAGCCTGTATCTTCTTCCAGGTCTCCCATGTGGATGCAGGGGCCCAGGCATTTGGGCCATCCTCTCCTGCTTTCCCAGGCCACAGCAGAGAGCGGGATCAGAAGTAGAGAAGCTGGGACATGAACTGGCACTGACCTGCTATGCCATGGCACTGGCCTGATGCCCCCATTTTGTTTGTTTGTTTATTTATTTTACAGCTGGAAAGACACCTTGCTTCTCATTTGAGGCATGCTATGGTTTAAACAGGGTTTGACTCCCCAGCTCAAGCCAGACATTTAAACCCAAACGTCTTATGTTAATGGCTGATGGGTAGATTCCTGTCCCCCATGTGGGAGAGTTGGGTGGACCTCTTGGCTCTTGACTTCAGTCTGGCTCAAACCCAGCTGCTGTGGGCATTTGGGGGAGCAAACCAACAGATGGAAGATTCCTCCTCCCCACTATCTTTCAATAAATAAATGAACTTAAAAAAATGGTTGATGGGTAAAGGGTTATGATGCCCAGGAGGCAGGTCTAGTGGGAGGTCTTTAGGTGGTTGGGAGCTTGCTCTCAGTGGTTCTCATGAGAGGGTTGGTTGTATGGGCAGTGGGCTCCCTGTCACTCTGCTTCCTAGCTCACCATGTGATCGCCCTCTGCACATGTCCCATCAGCCACTGCTTTCATCAGACACGAGATGAATGGGGCTGCCCAATTTTGGACTGTAAACCAAAGATAGATTCTTCTTACTCTCAGCTATTTTAGTTAAAGTAATGAAAAGCTAATATTGGGCCAGAATGAACATGAACATGCTCAGAAAAATTCTTAGTGCCCATTTGCATAGATGTTTGTTGTTTCTATTTTTCAGATTGTAGTTTATGATTTTTAGAGTATGCATCTAAAGTCCTAATAGCTATTTCAGTTTTTCAAACTTCTTGTAGCAATTTGCAATTCTGCCAGTAGCTGATGAGACCTCATATAACTTCACATCTTTGCCAGCATTTGGTATCATCATGCTTTATAATTTTAGTCATTCTGGTGATGGGAATGATATTTTATTATAATTTTAAATTTGTAGTTGTCTGATTTCTCATGAAATCATTGAGCACATTTTCATTTTGTATTGTCTAGTTGGTGTTCCTACAATATACCTTTTTCTGTTGACTTTGCTACTTTCCTTTAAAAAATGGATTTGCAAGGTTATTTATTTTGGATATAGGCCCTCTATCAGTTCCCTGCCTTGCTCATATCTTCTCACCATAGTCCCCCTTCACCATCTTAATGGTGCCTCTGTGTGAACAGAAGTTCTTCATTGTAATGCAAATGTCAAGCTTCTCTTTAATGGGTAGTACCTTTTATGGCTTTTAAAGAAACATTTCCCTACCTGGAAGACATTAATGGCTGTGTTGTCTTTCACACTTTGATATATAAGTGACATGAGATTCTTCCAAAGGTTATGAAGTAGACTACAATCCACCCCCTCTTCCTCCAAGAACACTCAGTTGTCAGCCTCTCAGCCTTAATTGCAGAAAGTACATAACCTCTTTCACATATCCCCCAGCTTCTAAATGTGGACCCCCAACTTTCTAGGTTTATATCTTGGCCTCTAATTATTTACTATGAGCCAAAATATTTTGTCAGTATTTTATTTTGTCCATCTTTCCATTTTGATCACCCAGGACAGGACTGATTGCAATTCCAGCCCACCATTGCCAAAAAGAGGCATCATTCAACCCATTCTTCTCAATCATTGCCAGCAAACATTTCTTAAGAATAAATAATAGACAACCAACTTACTCTTTTGGTACAGAAATCTCAATTGCTCCTGAATGCTTTGTGGGATAATTTTCCCACTTGTATTCTTGGCCCCTCTGCAAAGGTTGTAGGGGAACTAGCCAGGGTCTGTGGTCTGACGACTTCCTCCCAGGAGACAGTACAGATGGCTTTGTGGAGGACTCTTCACTGCCTGTCTCCTTTTTTTTTTTTTTTAACTTTTATTTAATGAATATAAATTTCCAAAGTACAGCTTATGGATTACAATGGCTTCCCCCCCCATAACGTCCCTCCCACCCGCAACCCTCCCCTCTCCCACTCCCTCTCCCCTTCCATTCACATCAAGATTCATTTTCGATTCTCTTTATCTACAGAAGATCAGTTTAGCATACATTAAGTGAAGATTTCAACAGTTTGCTCCCACACAGAAACATAAAGTGAAAAATAATAGATGATTTTTTAAATGATGATGAAATCAGATCAGACCTATTGTCATGTTTAATCCCAGTGAGAGTCAAGTTGGGAATTGATAATTTCTTCTTCTTCTTTTTTTTTACAGAAGATCAGTTTAGTATACATTAAGTAAAGCTTTCAACAGATTGCACCCCCATAGAAACACAAAGTGAAATATACTGTTTGAGTACTCGTTATAGCATTAAGTCTCAATGTACAGCACGCTAAGGACAGAGATCCTACATGAGGAGTAAGTGCACAGTGACTTCTGTTGTTGACTTTACAAATTGACACTCTTGTTTATGGCCTCAGTAATCTCCCCATGCTCCAGTCATGAGTTTCCAAGGCTATGGAAGCCCCTTGGGTTCTCCGACTCTTATCTTGTTTAGACAAGGTCATAGTCAAAGTGGAGGTTCTCTCCTCCCTTCAGAGAAAGGTACCTCCTTCTTTGAAGACCTGTTCTTTCCACTGGGATCTCACTCACAGAGATCTTTCATTTAGGTGTTGTTTTTTTTTTTTTTTTTTTTTTTTTGCCAGAGTGTCTTGGCTTTCCATGCCTGAAATACTCTCATGGGCTTTTCAGCCAGATCGGAATGCCTTTAGGGCTGATTCTGAGGCCAGAGTGCTGTTTAGGACATCCGCCATTCTGTGAGTCGGCTGAGTATCTCGCTTCCCATGTTGGATCACTCTCCCCTTTATTTATTCTATCGGTTAGTATTAGCAGGTACTAGGCTTGTTTATGTGCTCCCTTTGACTCTTAGTCCTTTCATTATGATCAATTGTGAACTGAAATTGATCACTTGGAATAGTGAGATGGCATTGGTACATGCCACCTTGATGGGATTGAATTGGAGTCCCCTGGTATGTTTCTAACTCTACCATTTGGGGCAAGTCAGCCTGAGCCTGTCCCAAATAGTACATTTCTTCCCTCTCTTATTCCCACTCTTATGTTTAACAGGGATCACATTTCAGTTAAATTTCAACACTTAAGAATAACTGTGTATTAATTACAGAATTAAACCAGTCATATTAAGTAGAGCAGACAAAAAAACTACTAAGAGGGATAATGTATTAAGTTGTTCATTAACAGTCAGGGCTATGCTGATCAAATCACCATTTCTCATAGTGTCCATTTCACTTCAACAGGTTTCCTTTTTGGTGTTCAGTCAGTTGTCACCAATCAGGGAGAACATATGGTATTTGTCCCTTTGGGACTGGCTTATTTCACTCAGCATGATGTGTTCCAGATTCCTCCATTTTGTTGCAAATGACTGGATTTTGTTGTTTCTTACTGTGGTATAGTATTCTAAAGAGTACATATCCCATAATTTCTTTATCCAGTCTACCGTTGATGGGCATTTAGGTTGGTTCCAGGTCTTGGCTATTGTGAATTGTGCTGCAATAAACATTAGGGTGCAGACCGCTTTTTGTTTGCCAATTTAAATTCCTTTGGGTAAATTCCAAGGAGTGTGATGGCTGGGTCGAACAGTAGGGTTATATTCAGGTTTCTGAGGAATCTCCAGACTGACTTCCATAGTGGCTTAACCAGTTTGCATTCCCACCAACAGTGGGTTAGTGTCCCTTTTTCCCCACATCCTCGCCAGCATCTGTTGTTGGTAGATTTCTGTATGTGAGCCATTCTAACTGGGCTGAGGTGAAACCTCATTGTGGTTTTGATTTGCATTTCCCTGATTGCTAGTGACCTTGAACATTTTTTCATGTGCCTGTTGGCCATTTGGATTTCCTCTTTTGAAAAATGTCTATTGAGGTCCTTGGCCCATCTCTTAAGTGGGTTGTTTGTTTTGATCTTGTGGAGTTTCCTGATTTCTTTGTAGATTCTGGTTATTAACCCTTTATCTGTTGCATAGATTGCAAATATTTTTTCCCATTCTGTCGGTTGTCTCTTCACTCTCCTGACTGTTTCTTTTGCAGTACAGAAACTTCTCAATTTGATGCAATCCCAATAGTTGATTTTGGCTTTGACTGCCTGTGCCTCCCGGGTCTTTTCCAGAAATTCTTTGCCTGTGCCAATATCTTGAAGGGTTTCTCCAATGTTCTCTAGTAACTTGATGGTGTCAGGTTGTAGATTTAGGTCTTTAATCCATGTTGAGTGGATTTTTGTGTAAGGTGTAAGGTAGGGGTCTTGCTTCATGCTTCTGCATGTGGAAATCCAGTTTTCCCAGCACCATTTATTGAATAGACTGTCCTTGCTCCAGGAATTGGTTTTAGATCCTTGATCAAATATAAGTTGGCTGTAGATGTTTGGGTTGATTTCTGGTGTTTCAATTCTGTTCCATTGGTCTATCCATCTGTTTCTGTACCAGTACCATACTGTTTTGATTACAACTGCCCTGCAGTATGTCCTGAAATCTGGTATTGTGATGCCTCCAGCTTTGTTTTTGTTGTACAAGATTGCTTTAGCTATTCGAGGTCTCTTGTGCCTCCATATGAATTTCAGCATCATTTTTTCTAGATCTGAGAAGAATGTCTTTGGTATCTTGATTGGGATTGCATTGAATCTATAAATTGCTTTTGGGAGAATGGACATTTTGATGATGTTGATTCTTCCAATCCATGAGCATGGGAGATTTTTCCATTTTTTGGTATCCTCTTCTATTTCTTTCTTTAAGATTTTGTAATTCTCATCGTAGAGATCTTTAACGTCCTTGGTTAAGTTTATTCCAAGGTATTTGATTGTTTTTGTAGCTATTGTGAATGGGATTGATCTTAGCAGTTCTTTCTCAGCCATGGCATTGCCTGTGTATACAAAGGCTGTTGATTTTTGTGCATTGATTTTATATCCTGCCACTTTGCCAAACTCCTCTATGAGTTCCAATAGTCTCTTAGTAGAGTTCTTTGGATCCCCTAAGTAAAGAATCATATCGTCTGCAAAGAGGGATAGTTTGACTTCTTCCTTCTCAATTTGTATTCCTTTAATTTCTTTTTCTTGTCTGATGGCTCTGGCTAAAACTTCCAGAACTATGTTAAATAGAAGTGGTGAGAGTGGGCATCCCTGTCTGCTGCCAGATCTCAGTGGAAATGCTTCCAACTTTTCCCCATTCAATAGGATGCTGGCTGTGGGCTTTTCATAAATTGCTTTGATTATATTGAGGAATGTTCCTTCTATACCCAATTTTCTTAGAGTTTTCATCATGAAAGGGTGTTGAATCTTATCGAATGCTTTCTCTGCATCTATTGAGATAATCATATGGTTTTTCTTCTGCAGTCTGTTGATATGGTGAATCACATTGATTGATTTACAAATGTGGAACCATCCCTGCATACCAGGGATAAATCCCACTTGGTCTGGGTGGATGATTTTCCTGATGTGTTGTTGTATTCTATTGGCGAGAATTTTATTGAGGATTTTTGCGTCTATGTTCATCAGGGATATTGGTCTATAATTTTCTTTCAGTGCTACATCTTTCTCTGGCTTGGGGATTAAGGTGATGCTGGCTTCATAGAAAGAATTTGGGAGGATTCCCTCTTCTTCGATTGTTCTGAATAGTTTGAGAAGAAATGGAATCAGTTCTTCTTTAAATGTCTGATAGAATTCAGCAGTGAATCCATCTGGTCTTGGGCTTTTCTTTGTTGGGAGGGCCTTTATTACGGTTTCAATTTCTGTTTCAGTTATGGGTCTATTTAGGTTTTCTATGTCTTCATGGTTCAATTTAGGTAGATTGCATGTGTCCAGGAATATATTCATTTCTGATAGATTTTCTTGTTTGCTCACTGCCTGTCTCCTAAGATCTCTATAGTGCAATGCTCTCTATGGGGAGAAGGTAAGAATACCTGGTTTCTCAAATATGTTTGAGCATAACACCATGCCCTTGCCAACTCACTGGACAGTTCAGCTTTATGTAGGATGCACAAAGTCATTGGTTATGCGACTTCTCACCATGTTACCAGCCTCTTCTCTGGCCTCCCTGTCCACATTTGGTCCCAGCCTGGGCAAGCCACCTGGATTTTCTTGTGCTTTGGTTACCTGTTTTATTTCTTTGCTGCTGCCTCAAATGACTTCCTTCCTTCTTGGCCTGACTGGATTATACTTAACCTCCAAGGTGGGGACTCATGATCTAGGGGGAACCACTTTAACCTGTTGGGCCTATGTGAAGGCCTTCCTCTTCTCTTCTCTTAGCACCCCTCCCTGAGATGGCTTCTCGTTACAGCATTGAGATGACACCATTTGAATGTTTGCTTTCTTTTCTGCCCTCTCTCCCTTGCCTAAAGTGCTAAGAAAATAGGCTAGGATTATCTTCCACCTCACTCTGAGCCTTGGTGCTTCAGCACATCGGGAACTCAGTAATAGTTCTGGTTTATTATTCCACAAATACTCATTGTTTAGTTCCCACCCTCAGCCAGGCCCCATGCTAGGAGCCGAGATGCCAAGAAGATGATCAAGTCTGGTTGGATCTCACATTTTCACAGACATGAATATTGTCCAGATAAAACCAAGCACAAAGTGCCTGACAAGACACCATTGGTTTATGCCTCTCAGCAAGTCAGGGCTGGCTCTGGATGCTGTCAGATAATCCAGTGATCCTGTGGCTTGTCTGCAGTCCAGGGAGGTTTGAAACTGAAGCCTCAGGGGACCACGATGTTGTGTTGTGTGACTCGTATAAATCTCCAACAGTGTTCACTCTCACACATGTCCCATGACTGCTTGTGTTTTCACTCATAAAAAAAAATAATCTTGTTCATCTATGCAGGAGAGAGGTCCCAACAGGGCTTATCCCTGGGGCAACTGTTGGAGGTGAGGTAACATTTCTTATCTTAATCTTCATGGATAGATAATGAGTTTTAATTATGTTCTGATGCAAGAGGAAGCTTGAACACCTTTACATGCACCCCCCTGACTGGTCCTAGAAGTGTTATTGTCTCCAGATAGCTGTGGCTTCCATTGCTGTTGTCAAGGAGAAGGGCGAGTAGAGTAGAATAAGATATTTTAAGAGAGTGATCAAGAGATGGAAACTACATCACTTACTTTTGTTATTATATATATGTTGTTATAGTTGTTCTATTTATTACTGATTATTCATCTCTTAACGTGCCTAACTTATAAATAAAACTTTACCATTGGTATGTATAAATGGAAAGAATGTGTGTGTATATACAGGGTTCAGGGCTATCTGTAGTTTAAGGTATCCAGTTGTGGTCTTGGAACATGCCCTGAGTTGTACAGGGGGGGTGCTATTGTTAGTATTATATAAAAGCAACAGTAGTCATTTACTGAGTGCCCACCATGTCCCAGTTGACTTGAGATATAAAAAAGCAATGAATACCCTGTTAGGAATGGAGTCCTGTCTCCAAGTAAGCTGTTTGGGAGACAATCTGGTGTGGCAGAAAACATGTGTGCCAGGAAGCTAGACAGACCTGGGTTTGACTCACAGCATCATTTATTGGCTGAATGACTTAGGCCACTTATTGAATGACTTCCCCACTTATTGAAACTTTTGGGTCTTTCTTGTAACATGATAGACTCATAGGGTTGTGAAGGAAAATGGTACATGGTTAGTGCTCAGAGCTTAGTTGCTTTTCCCTGTAGCACACTGGACCCCTGTGCCTGGGCCTTTTGGATGTGTGGACAAGGGGAAGGCCTGGGCTATGGCCCCAAATCTGCAGTTCCTGCATGGGTCTCTTTGCACAGGACAGGGAGTCCTGTGGTGCAGCCCGCTTTGGGCTTGGAAGAGTTGATATTGCCTGGAATCCCCTCCTGTTGAGGAGAAACAGGGGCTTCTTCAGTTTCATGTGCTGAGGTCCCACAGAAGCACAGCCTGGGAACACAGCCAGAACTCTGTAAATCAGGTGAGTGGCCCAGTTCAACTTCACTTACAGCCCTCAGGAAGGGTTTGGGCCTGAAGGCGGCATGGCTCAGACCAGTGCTTGGGTGCAGACTATTGATGAGCAGGAGCTACAGTTTTCTGACTGACACTGCTTCTGAATTATAGGTCACCAGTTCCTGCAGCTGCAGGTTTGGTTCTAAACGGCCTCAGTTCATCCTCTCTGATCCTTACATAATTGTCATGTTAAAGAAAAGGAGGCCTTGAAGACTTGTGAAGATTGAAGGGTGGGTGTTCAAAGACCCTGCACCATCTCATAGACCCCTCCCGTAAGAGGCTTAAAAAACCAAACTGGGGTTGAAAATATTAAATAAATTAGCCAAGGGCTTGGTCTCATGCCTCAAGTGACCACAAAGTCTGTTTCTTTCATTTTTTGGACCGGTGCTCGTCTATAGCTTAAAAGGGCAGAGCCATTCTAGGGGTCTTCACTGGAGAAACATGTATAAGGGTTTATTGAATAAATGTATGGGAGAGTGAATGAACACACAAACTCTAAGACTGCTTTTCTCTAGTAGAAATCATTGATTGCAGAGCCTTCTGGGAGTGGCCCTAAATCCCTTCCTTTGTCCGTGATTTACAACCCACCCTACTCCTGGCTCTGAACACGCTACAGCCCAGTCGTGAGGTGAATTTTGAACATTGGAGTCATTTAATCCTGAAGCTCTTGCAAGTATCAACCAAGAAGTCTAAATGAAACAATTTTCATCTCATTTTCTTAAATGAAGCCAATGTCTTCATTTTTTTATATCTTCATATACACATTTGTTTGATGTGTATTTAGAGATCAGCCATGAGTCAGGTACTCTTCCATGTGCTGCAATAGAAAGGTAATTTAGAAGGAGCAGAGAAGGGCTTCAAAAGCATTCATATTCTAGTCAACCAGATACCAGGCTTCTGCATAAACACAGAAGAGCTGTCTTAAAGGATCAGTGCAAGTTTCCCAGATAGAAGTGCAGAGGCCGAGAGACACATCACAACTGTAGCAGCTTCAACTTCGGTCATGGTTGGAGTGGCAACACAGCATACAGTATGAGCATGATGTTAACTCCTGTTCTGACTCCAGCTTTGTGATTTTGATCAAATGATTTAATTCTATATGAATCAGTTTTGTTTTAAGCTTGGGATTTTGTTGGTGATAACAAGAAAAAGGTAAGCGATCATCTTTATGCAACCCGTGTTATTCCACACACTTGATCTTAGCCAAAAGGCCGTGAAGCGATATCAACCAGTGTTATTCCAAATATTCGACATGTATTCATGTGTGTAGTCTTCAAAATGCTCCAAGAGATACGTTGTACTTATTTCCCTATTGTAGAGACAAGGGAACTTAAGGAGGTCCTCCTTGAGTTACTGTGAAGATTCAATGAAAAGCAGTGTGTGTGTTTTGTGTGCTCATATGCATGTAAACTCTGCTGTCAGAGCTATGCTGCTGTAGATTCGGAGGCAGTGAAAGGGAAGAAGTCTTGTCTGATTGCAGAGTCTTAGAGTGTTTTTGCTGATATTTCAAGTCTGCCACATTCTGGGAGCATGACTATAAAAAATCCTAGGAAACTATCCCTCACTTACTGAAGAATTTCACACTTCCTCAAGGTCAGCTTTCTTCTGCTGCTACCACATCTTCAGACGTCATCGTGATGGCCTTGATAGTCTGCCACTATGAACTACGTCCCCTGTTGAGAAATGCTTGTTTGGGGACATGCATTCTGATACTATCAATTGGAGCTTTAGCATCTTGCACCATGCAATTGGAGTTTGAGAGCTAAATTCTCCTCTAGGTTGAGCATCAAGAGACCAAACAAATGTTCCACATTCTGTAAAACCTACATGGCCACTAGGAGAAAGACAAAGCTTTCTAAAGGGCAGGGCATAGCACGATCCCAGCTTCCTGATAATGGGTATTGGCCAGTGAGATCGTGATAAAGGGAAGAATAAGTGGCTCAGCACAGATCTGGCTCCAAACCTTTTTCTTTGGGAGTCTTATGGAGGATGTAGCCAAACCAAAGAGGGTCTTACAGGCTGGACTATGGAATCCAAAAGGCTTCCCATATGCAGTGGGAAAAATTTGAAAGACTAAAGCCATGAAATGACAATATTTGAAATGTATTGAAATCACTGTGGCACCAGAAGAGTAGATAAGTGTGAAGGGGCCAGAGAAGAGGGGAGAGAGATGAGTTAAGGCACTGTTTCCCCTACTATGGGAAAGGGTGGTGTTCTGACCCAGAAAGAAACAGTGGGCTGGTGGCAGACAGACACACTTGTGAGATATTTAGGATGCAAAAATGATAAGACTGGAAGTTACCCGAAGTCAATGAAAAATTCTTCATAGCTCTGGTCTTCGGGATCTTGAGGAAGACATGAGTCAAGGCTTTGAATGTAGGTTGTTTATTTAGAAAGAGCCCTTAGGAAACACTAAGTATTTCCTTGGGACAGGAACTCTAAGTCTTCTCCTAATGGTAAATAAGAAAGGGAAGGAATGAAGCTAACACTGCATGTGTTAGTGAGCAACTTTCCACTGTGAGAAATTGGGATATTTATTTCCAAACTCCTGCCCACGACGGATGAGAGCTTCTCTCAGGAGCTGATGTTGACATCTTCTCTAGAGATAGACACATTTCTGCTCCTAAGACAGGTTCAGTGAGTAAGAAACAGATTGAGAGCAATCAGGTAGCAAGCTCCTATCTTCCGAGAAGGCTCCACACAGAGAACTGGCACACGCTCAGATGCTGAGAGCTTTGGAGATGTAGGTGAGTACCACCACTATGTGTGCTACAGCTCCCTTGAGTTTTTCTGCTGAGAGGGTACCCTGGGGTGAAGCTCTGATAGCAAGCTTGGGTCTCAGAACTGCAAGTTCACCTGTGAGGCTAGATTAGGGTTGGGTCGACCAGTTAGGATTCTATGACCATGACCTTGGTGGCAGCTGTCCAGAGACTGAAGCGCAGCGGTTTCAGTGGAGACGAACAGGAAGGAACGGACTCAGGGCCCTCTGGAAGGAGGCATTACTGCTCAGGGAATTACTGATTTGCTGTCAGAGCTGAGGACAAAGGAAAAATACATTTTCTTGGGCTGGTGATTGGTGAAGGTGCAACTGCTGAAGCGAGGAGTGCAGTGAGAGGGAAGGTGGAACAGGTTTTAGGCAGAGACTGGAGGTTTAGTTTTGGAGTTGTTGATTCTGATATCCCGTGGGTCGCCAGGTGGGCAGCAACTCGAGGCTTGTGGGTGAGTGTGGGAGAAGGTGGCAAGGAACAGGCATAGGACAGCCCCTGGTAGAACAGCAACAGAGGAAAAGAGATGAAAGGAAAGCCAGGAGGCAATATGAAGCCACATTACTGAGCCCTGTAGGAGAAAACAAGCAGATGCATCTTGGGCAATGATGCCAAGCTGGTCATCGCTTTTGGTGGCTACTATCCAGTGTTGATTTTTTTATTTTTTGGTTGTCCTGTGGGTAGCCATGCACAGGCTGGTGCTAAGCCACCTACCTCCCCTCTAGTGCTTCCTGTGGTCATTTTCTTGGGTCATGTGTCCTTGCTGAATTTCATCTGCATAGGTCAGTGCCATTGCTTTCCAGGGGTGGGACATCTGGCCCACAGGCGGTCTGAGTCCCACAAAAATCATTTAGTCTGGCCCTGCCAAGGCAACCAGAGGTGGGCCCTGTCTACAACAGGTTGATTTGCAAGTTGATAATTTTGTATGGCCTGAAAATGGTGTTATAAGTCTCCAAGTGGTCCTTAGCAGAAAAAAGATTTCCCCACCCTACTACCCTGCAGATGCCTGAGTAGTTATCCTGCCCCCCACCCTGCCACCCCCAATTCCTTTCCACTTCAGTTACCCACACAAGTGAAGAGCATATGCCACCAGCATAAAAGTAAAAGTAATACAATGAGTAAATGTGACAATAAAAGCATCCTGCAAGCCCCACCGTGGCTCAGCATGAAGCATGTTTGGGCATCGCTGCTCGTTCCGTTATTAATCCACCAGTTTGGCCTCACTTCCAGCTCATGCTTTCTCCCACGTGTGTTCCAGGAGGGGTGAGGGGGCTGCTTGTTTTATTACCTCCATCTTTTCAGGGTCTAGCACAGGCCTTGGCACACAGGAAGTGTCCTTCATCTTTGTAGAGTGAGTAAATTCAAAGACCTCCCCTCCTCCCCTTTCTGAAGACAAAACTTCATTCAGTTTCTGATGCAACAGGCCTATGTGGTCAAAAATAATTGGTAACTATTAAAAAAAATTCCTAACAAATTAAGAAGAAAATGGTATGGGTGGTCATGAGGTTTCTATACATCTCTCGAGTTCTGTCGTTTGGGTAACAATTTAAGATCAAGGGGTTGTTCATGAGTTTATATTTCACCCATGGTGAGACAAGCCCTACTGTGCAGTCAGGGGTCTGGAGCTCATAATTGTTTACAGGTCAGGGCTGTCCAGAGAAACAAAACTGACAGGATGTGTGGTGTACTGATGAGGGTGCTTCAAAGAATTCATAGAGAAGCCGAATCAAAACATAATGAAGGGCTGGCACTGTGGTGTAGTGGGTAAAGCTGCCGCCTGCAATGCTAGAATCCCATAAAGGCACTGGTTTGAATTCTGCCTGTTCCACTTTCAATCCAGCTCCCTACTAATGTTCCCAGGAAAGTAATAGAAGGTGTCCCAAGTGCTTGGGCCCCTGCACCCACATGGGAGACCCAGAAGACGCTCCTGGCTCCTGGCTTCAGATTGGCCCAGCTTCAGCCATTGCGACCATTTGGGGAGTGAAACAGTGGATAGAAGACACACACACTCTCTCTCTCTCTCTGTGTGTGTGTGTGTGTAAAACTGCCTTTCAAATAAGTTAGTAAATCTTTAAAACAGAAAAAAAGGTAGTGGGGATGTTGTGTGAACTTTTGTCAGACCTTGGGAATGTGTTTCGTACGTAGATCCATGATTATATGTGTTGTAGACTCACAGAGAGATGTTGTGCAGACACTACGTGCATACGGCTCAGGCAGATGTGGTGCCTCACAAGCTAAATTCTGCAGGTGAGGGCCAATGTTGCCATTGAGGCCTGAAGGCCACTGGTTGGAAAATTTTTCCCTGCTTGGCGGAGGTCAGACTCTGTCCCACTGGGGAGAGTTGGTCTCTGTCCTACTAGGGAAGGTCCAGCTCTGTCCTCTTAAGGCTCTCAAATGATTAGATGATGTCTACCCACTGCAGAGACCAAATCTGCTTTATTTATCATCCACCAATTTGAGTGTTAATCTCATCTAAAAAGCACCCTTACAGAAACATCTAGAAATGGCCGGCGCCGCGGCTCACTAGGCTAATCCTTCACCTGCGGTGCCGGAACACCGGGTTCTAGTCCCAGTTGGGGCGCCGGATTCTGTACCGGTTGCTCCTCTTCCAGTCCAGCTCTCTGCTGTGGCCCGGGAAGGCAGTGGAGGATGGCCCAAATGCTTGGCCCCTGCACCCGCATGGAAGACCAGGAGGAAGCTCCTGGCTCCTGGCTTCGGATTGGTGCAGCGCACCAACCGCAACACACCGGCCGTTGCGGCCATTTGGGGGTTGAACCAACGGAAGGAAGACCTTTCTCTCTGTCTCTCTCTCACTGTATACTCTGCCTGTCAAAAAAAAAAAAAAAAAAAAAAAAAGAAAGATCCAGAAAAATGTTTGACCAAGCATCTGAGTGCCGTGGTTCAGCCAAGTCAGCACATAAAATTAATCACCACAGTGAGCAATGTTGTAGGGTCAGAAGTCATAGATGACGACCCCCTGTCCATGTTCTCACCCTCCACACCATCTATGGCTCTACAGTTGGTGCCAGGGGCCGAAGTCACACAAATGGTCTCAGTTTTCAGTTCAGCACCGCCTGCTTTGTGACCTGACGGTCTACCGGGCAGCCTCGGCCGAGGGGGGACTCAGCCTCTCGGGAGACTCCCAGGAGCAGTTCTCCCGACTTTGGATCAGTCTGCCAGAGTATCAGAGGCGTAATCAGCTATCGTCCACAGCTGGTAATTAGGAGCGCAACATGTTGCTGCCTGGAATATGCCTGTATTTCATGTCCAAGGACCCACGTTAACGTGTTGCCTACGCTTTCCCAAGAGTCGTGCTGCTGGTTGAGGGCTGTCATTTTCTTTGATCCATGTGAGGGAGATAATGTGGGTGATAATGACTCTGTAGTTGGCCCCGCTTTCTAGATGAGGAAGTGGAGGCTCGAAGATGTAGATGGTTTTCCCCAAACTCCTGGTCATAGTTAACCTGCTGCTGAAGGTTATGCTTGTAGCTGAGTTGCGGAGAACAGCCTTGACTCTGTTATACTTGGGAGGCTGTGCGTCAGGAACTCAGGCAGAACCTGGCGGAGAGGCTCCTCGCCGCTCCGCAGTGACTGGTTTGGTTCCAGTAACTGGAGATGGCACAGACCATGGCAAGTGGCTTGGTTCTGACTGGCTGCTAGATTTCTCTGTTCTTCAGAGTGTGTTTCCTGGGACAGGGATGCCCACGTTCCTTTCCCTCCCTCACTCGTGCTAGGGCTGGACTGACTGCACTTCACTCACAGCTGTCTCAGGGCAACCTGAATTCTTGCAGGGCAGCTGGCTTCCCCCAGGGAAGAGTCTGCAAAAGTCTCAGCCTTCTTATGGCTTGGTCTCAGAATTTCCTGATTGTCACATCTGTCATGTTCTGTTGACGAAGCAGATCACCCAAGCTGAACAACATTTGTTGGGAGGGGAGTTGGACCTCATCTCTCAGTGGGAGGAGTAGCAAAGAATTTCAGCCATTTTAGTCTACTGTATCCATATTTAGGAAGAGGCAGAACTGGGACGTGGAGCACAGATTTGCGTGACTACCAAATCCTTGCTTTTTCCCTCCATTGCTCTGTCTCTGCCAGCATGCTGTGTGTGATGGCCTCAGGGTTCCTAATTGTGAGCAGGACACTGGGTCACCATGGAAATAGGCATATGAGATGGCACCAGTGAGGTGTCAGGGCAGGACAGTGGAGGAGCACCAGTGCCAAAATCCTGCTGGGACAAAGGGACACCAGTGTCATCTCTCATCCGGCAGGGGGCCTTGAGCTTGAGAGGAGAGCAGGCTTTTAGAACTGAAGGGAAATGTTAACGACTGATACTAATGAGAAAGAGGAGATGGGGAGAGGGAGGGAGTTCTGTGGGGAGAAGACGCAGAATCAAGTCGATGGGAGGAGAGGTGGAGAGGCCAAGTCTTTCACAGAGATCTCCTGCAGGAGGGAAGGAGACCCTCTCCTCGTGTGAGCTTTGCTTCTGAGCAGAGCGAAGCAAGGGCCCACTTCCCATGAGCCCTTTCTGCACCAGCCCACCTGGTGGATGGCAGCAACTGAAGTTTCAGAGGAATGAGGAGCCGGCAGAAAGGACAAAGTAGCAAGAGGCCAGAGAGGACCTGATGGATTTATTTACTTTGGTCTCTCTGGAGTTGGTGGAGAATTGAGGATTTTTTTTTTTTAAGCTGGGTAAGGTACTCAATTCGTAGCCCTCCTATGAGCAATTCCTCGTAGCTTACTAGGGGTTCCCATCTGGATTCCAAAAAGTGGCTTCCTCGCTCCTTGACAACAGCTTTCATCTAATTGAAAGCCCCACTTGCCACACAGAAGTGCTCTTTTAACACGTTAGCAAACTGGAGTGGAGAGGAGAGGAGAGGCTGTCATAGGACATGGCTTCCTCCTGTCAGTGAATCCCGTTCCTTAGTGACAAGCCCAAATCACCAACATGCCCAGTTTCTGTTGGGAGTAGTTGTGCCCAAATCACATTAGCCACCATGGCACTGACAGTCTCCTGGCCAGTGATTCGTGTGGAGGTGAGCACGTGACCTCCAAATCATGGCTAATGGGATTTCTAAGGTGGTCAGCTGGGTCTTTCTGTGAACATTGCCTCCCCTAGTAAAAGAGAGCAACACAAAGGAAAGGCACTCTTTACTTCCATCTTGTCTGTTTTGAGTGAGAGCATATGAGGTTCTGATGCTTTGCGTTCTGGTAGCCATCGTGTGGCTGTGAGGACAAAGTCAAAAATGTTTGTGTTTTGTGCCATTGTTGAGTCGCAAAATCAATCTTCCTGGAACTTGCCCTCCTCTCAGCCCCAGCATGGAGTTTTCAAGCCATTCTTAGTTGGGTATTCTGGTCCTTGAAACACAAGTGGCCTAATGTGTGTGTTTGACCACGGCATGAGGTCAAACCGTCAGCATTTGAAGCCTGGCCTGCTTTCGGATGAAACAGTGTGGTGCAGAGCCTCCGGGATTTGCTGCTGGTCCCATGGAGAGAGTGGCATGGCTCCTGCTTTGAAGCCTAGGTCCCGTGCTCAGTTACCTGTTATGTGATGTGTGTGTGTGTGTGCGTGTATGTGTGTTGGGTGGGTAGGGGACAGGAAGAGATAACACTTAGAAAAGTGAGAGGTGGTATTCTGGAAAAAAATTTTGTTTCCTACTTTCTACCACCCTGAGCACAGAGCATCGTCTCTTAAACTTGGCACAGCTGCTAAAGAGTGTATTTTAAATCACAGCCCTCTTTGAAAAGGCGAACACTGCCATCTCCTATTTGCCCATCACACTACATTTTGCCAGGGGGTTTTGTGGTCATGCTATGGAAAACCACACCTCAAGCTGGTTAACTTTCTAAGTGCCATGACCTGATTGTCCCAAAACTTGTCTCAACTGGGCTATCAACTGATACTCTCCCAACTGCAAATTTCTTCCTGGGTCCTCTTTGGCTACTATGGGCTTTTCTTACTCACAGGGCTGAGCCAGGTCAGTGGAAGGCTCTGGGAAGTCACTGCAGGTGCATGGCCTATCTCTTCCTAGCTCCAGTTGCTGTACGTTTCCTTTCCGCTGGCTTCCATGGCACAGCTGGTCAGGGTTGTGGGTTCAGGGGACGTCCAGCAGTTCTCTGTCTTCGCGCAGATCTCACAGACTTGCCTGGCTTGGCCTGCTGGCGACCTTCCTGGAGCTGCCCCAGGGCAGACAGCGCCCCCTGTAGGCCTTGCCTTACCTCCTCATGAGTGGTCTCCCCCCATCCTTACCCCTTTATGCTCACTCACTAGCCTGCATCCCAGAGGGCTGCTATCAACATGCCTGGTGGCATGGACCAGCTGTCATTTGAGCATTCAGGCAAACAATCCTATTGTCCAGTATGGTGCAGCCCACCCTCTCCAGTGAAGTCTGATTTCCAGTCTTGGGGAGGGTTGGCTTGCCTTGAGTCCTCCTTAGGGCTCCCTTAGAGTTCTCACTGTATATTTGTGGTTAGTCTTGGATCCCAGATGATCAAATTCTTTCTATTAAAGCTCTCCTTATCCTGTGTCATGGACAGACTTCTCATGGCTCAGCAGGTTTCTGTCCCAGGACTGTACCACAAGACAAGTGCACTACAGCTCAGACCCGAGTGGTACTTAGGGGAAGACTTTGATGATGAAAGTTGGTAGCACAATCATCCAGCCTGTCACCTGCGTGTGGGAGCCCTTTAGGAGGAAGCAGAGAGTATCTGTAGCAGCATCGACTGTGTTGGCAGTGGAGACATGGGGGCAAAGGACCAAGGGGCCTTTGGGGAGAAGATCTCTTTGTCTCTGTCTCTCTATTTTTCAAATCAATATTTTAAAAATCCCACCTTTCTCAGTAGATGCTTAAACCCAGGAACAGGGTGCGACCCCTGGCTTGGGGAACATGTCCCTCCAGTGGCCCTTGCAGAGGGGAGGCAGTACCTGGAGGGGTTCTGAACCCACCAGTCAGCCATGCCCGCCCCTTCCCCATGCACACCTGTGTCCTGGGAGTGTGGTTTTACCACTGGAGAGCAGGCTTCTGGTGCCAGGGATTAATGACATTGTTGTGAGTAGCACTTCGGGAATGAGCAAGGAATGGTTAATTGGAGAAGAAAAAATGAGACAGAGAGGACTGTGGCTGGGTGGGCACGCACGGTGCCTCCACACGGGGAGATCTGAGGGTGAAGTAGCCCCGAGGCAGGCAGCAGGATGTTTGGTGACAGCAGGTGGGAGGGATGCATGTCTGATGCAGGTGACCCAGGTGTGGATCCATAAAACAGGTGCAGGCTACAGAACAACACAGGGAGGGCTGAGTGGGGGGACACTGGGCTGTGGTGGAACATTGGCCAGCTCTCTGCTGACACCCTGTGCCAGGCACTGTCCTAGAAGACTATGTGAAGGAACAGTGGGAAGGCATCCACCTGCAAGTTAAGTAGAGAGGCCCTGAGAGAGACCCACCCTGTCAACACCTGGATATTAGACTTCTGGCCACTAGGACCGTGAGCCTGTCAATTTCCACTAATAAGCCCCTGGGCTTGGGTTACTCCATTATGGCAGCCCTGGCAAACAAATACGAATCTGTCTTCAAATAAACTTGCTTGTGGGACCCAAGGTGAGAAAACAGGGCTTCCTTCCCCCTCACTGCAGACTTGCAGGCTTTCTTCTCACCGGGGGAGCGAAGAGAAACCTGGGCAGAGAACGCTGGGGACACTGGACTCGTGTTTTATCTAAACCCAGGAGCCACAGGCTCCTTCCCACCTTGCCCCTGGTGGCTCTACAGGGGAGCTCTCTGTACTGCATTCATCAGCCTCTGGCTTCCCAAGGTGGGGCCAGCCCCCCGCCCCCCTGTCCCGGGCAGGGCTTTGGGGCAGGGTCTTCAGCTGACTTAAGGGGAACATGCAAGCCTCTGTACTCTCCCTTCTATCCCCAGAGGGAGCTCTCCTGGAGCGGCAAGGTCCCAGCTCTCTCTGGCACTGGTTACTGATGCTGCTTTCAGGTGGGAGAGCAGGTGAACTGGAAGCATTTTAAATTCCATTTAGGCTTCGGCTCACTGGCGGGTGAGTCCTTCAAAAAGAGAAATCATAGGTGAATTTGGAAAGCAGCAAAATGTAAATGTTGGGAGAATAATCCTTGAGGGATAGAGATTCGATTCATTTTTTTTTTTTTTGACAGGCAGAGTTAGACAGTGAGAGGGACAGAGACAGAGAGAAAGGTCTTCCTTTCCATTGGTTCACCCTCCAATGGCCGCTATGGCCGGTCTGAAGCCAGGAGCCAGGTGCTTCTCCTGGTCTCCCATGCAGGTGCAGGGCCCAAGGGCCTGGGCCATCCTCCACTGCCTTCCCGGGCCACAGCAGAGAGCTGGACTGAAAGAGGAGCAACCGGGACAGAATCCGGCGCCCCAACCGGGACTAGAACCCGGGGTGCCGGCGCCGCAGGTGGAGGATTAGCCTAGTGAGCCATGGCGCCGGCCCGATTCAATCTCTTCAAACAGGAGGATACTACAGGTATGTCGACAGTTCTAACTGGGGCCAGTGCAGGCACATGAGCTAGGGAAGTTGGAGGAGAAAGGGAGACAGAGATCATGTAATGCTGGCGGCCTGCAGATGAACTGGGGCCAAGGAGAGGATCTTTAAGAGGGAGAGGAAGCCAGCAGGCAGGCCACATGGGGAGGAGGTGCAGAAGCCTGGTGTTCTAAGGCTTTGGGGCAGGAAGATTTATCCTGGTAAGTGGCTGGAGGTACTTGGAGACAGATGTGCCCCTCTTTCTACGTGCGGCCACATCATCTGTTTTGCTTTCTCCACAAATAGGTCTCTCTGGATGTTGACAGGGAGAGATTTGGACATAAAACAAAGGAGCATTTTCTATGGGCCATGAAAGGTTTAATTTATCACTATCCTTCTTACCAAATAAAATGCTTTTTTTAAAAAAAAAAGACTTGGATGAACTAATGTTTCAAAAATGCAATGGGTTATTGCAATTACAGTGCCCACTTTGAAAGGATTTGCCGATGGACAGACAGGTGTTCGGGGAGCATTTTCATATATTTCTGACCATGAAGGTGGCACGTGAGATGACACGACCGAGGAAGATGTGCAGGCGTAGCTGGGCTCTTAAGAAGAGGCAAGGGCTTTGCAGCAGGAGTGGCTGCTGCTTCCAGTTGCTGTGCCTGAGATGAGCTTCTAGGCAGGCTCCAAGAAACTGCTGTGAATTCCTCACCAAGGTGGGGACTCCCAGGAGCAGGCCAGGGCCCTTATCCAGGTCAGGAGGCCCAGTGCCCCCGGGGACCCAGGGAAGCCCCTCTCAGCCCCTCTCTCGAGGGCAGGGTGCTCCTATCTGGTGCATTCTGAGACTGTTGGAGAAGAGCGTGCGTCTCGCTTGCCATTGGGAATCATGGCATTGCATTTGTGGCTCACTTTCAGCGTGTGCAGTGCCTACGGGTTACGTTTGCTGTGCTAAATGTGCTCTTGTTTTATTCTACTTTTCTCATCTCTCCATGGCTCTGATTCGCTTCTTGCTATGATTTGTGCTTGTGGTATGTGATTTTGTAAGCTTTGTCACATTCTTCCACGGGTGGGGAACATCTGGCCCTGGTCATGTGAGACCCAGAACATCAACTGGTCTGGCCCCTGTCATGGCACCTGCAAGTGGGCCTTGAAATTCAGTAAGTCTGTAGCAAGCTAATTTTTAAGTTGGTCGTTTCGTGTGACCATGGATGCTGTTATAAATATCCAAATGGCTCTTGGCAGAAAAAAAATGTTCCCCACTCTGGCTAAGATGCTATCTCTTGTTGCCTGTTAATCCCTTCCAGGGCAAGGCACTCACTGGCCAGCTACCAGAGGTGCTGCCTGCTGGCCACTCACATCATGTGTCTCCTGGAGTCACCCTGTCCCTGTCGGAGGGGAGTTGGCTCACCCAGGGCAGGCCACGTCCCCTCCATCTAAGGACTGGTGATGGAGGGGTACAAAGGCCTGGGGCAGGGGTGGGGGCTTTCCTCTTTTCAGAACAGTTCATCTTCAAAGGCACCCTGGCCTCAGAACAGCCTGGGCCATCCTCTGAGGACGCTGTAGTCACTGCCTGGTATTTTCTGTCCCCAGAAGCCCCCGTCCGTGACGCTCCATCTCGACGTCTGTTTCCTGGGAAGTCTAACCAACGGCAGCTGGTGCCAGAAGTGAGCTGAGGGTGCAGCTTCTAAAATGGGATTTTGGAGCCGAGTCCCCATCAGCCAGCTGGTAGTGAAACTCCATCCCCCATGGTAGGTGGAGCCCTGACTACCCCAGACCCGGGGCATTGTTGTTTTGTTGAAATGTGCACACATGGGGACTGAGCTGGGGTGTCAAGGGAGGGATCACAAGGTGGACACAGTACATAAGGTCTCTATGAGCTTGGTTAAAAAGTCAGTCATCACAGGACTGTGGCACTGGGTCAGGTGGGTGCTTAACCATTCTGTGCACCCAACTCTTGTAATGAGCAGTGAGGTCAGAGTGGCACGCAAGGATGGCTGAACAAGCAGAGAGCCAGCAACATAGCTGATAGGACATAGAGTCCTGTGGGGCAAATGGAGGGACGGGCTCCAAGAGCCGTGCCCCTTTCTGTCTCTGCAGTAGAACAAAGTACTGCAGGGATTACCAAGAGGCTGAAGGCAGCTGCTCCGCTTAGATTTGAGGACACTCTGCCCATTCTTTGGGTTTGAGACGGTCACGTGACGTGAGTTTAGGCAGGGCTGGCCTCCAGGTTGAAGAGCAGCAGGTGTAGGGGGATGAGTCACACAAGCTCCCCAGAGGTGTCTACAGTGCTTTCCTCCGGAGCTAGATGCCAAGGGAGGGAAAATACCCAGGGTCTCAGTGCACGCTGTGTTGCTGTAACAAAATACCTGAGGTTCTGAGGCTGCATAATGTATAAAGGAACGAAGTTCAGTGAGCTCACAGCTTTGGAGGCTGAAAGCCCAAGACTGGGTGACCCTGCCTGTTAGGCTTCTTGTGTGTCCCCATGGCTCCATCACCACGGGGCAGGTGGCATGATGATAGGAGTGAGTGTGAGGAGGGAACAATCCCATGGCAAGCAGACAGCAAGACTCAGGGGCTCGGGCTTGCCCTGTGTGTAGCAGCTCACTACTGTGGGAATTCACTGGGTCCCACAGGAAGGAGTTAGGAATATTTATTCCCTTCTCAGATGGCATCTCAAATGATCCAACCACCTTCCATTAGGCCCCACCTCTTTATGTTTTTTTTAAAGATTTATTTATTTGAAAGTCAGAGTTAGAGGGAGAGGTGGGCGGGGGGGGGGGCTTCCATCTGCAGACTCACTCTCCACATGGCCACAGTAGCCAGGGCTAGGCCAGGCTGAAGCCAGGGGTCAGGAGTCAGAAGCTTCATCTGGGTCTCCCACATGTGTGGCAGGGGCCCAAACACTTGGGCCACCTTCTGCTGATTTTCCCAGGGGGCTGGATTGGAATTGAAGCAGCAGGGACATGACCTGGTGCCCGAATGGGACGCTGGCATCCCAGGCTACAGTTTTACTTGCTCTGCCACAGCGCCAGCCCAGAGGTCCCACTTCTTGAAGACCTCACCTCTTCAACCCTACTGCACTTTCAGCAGATGAGCCTGGGGAGGAGATACTCAACCCTTACCCAAATGTTAGCACCTGAACATTCCGAGGCCTGTGGACTGACTCAGAGTCTAAGTCACATGGAACAGAACCTGAAGTGTCACAATCCCAATCGTTAGTAAGAGGTCACAAATGCTGGCTGTAATCTGGTTACAGGGGATCACCTGGACACCAGGGCCCGACAAGGGGATTATTTCTCCAAACTCTCATTAGAGTATTGGAGTGCGCATTTTTAAAGATTTATTTTATTTATTTGAAAGAATTACAGAGAGAGGTAGAGACAGAGAGAAAGAGAGAGGTCTTCCATCATCTGGTTTCTTCCCCAGATGGCTGCAATGGCCAGAGCTGAGCCAATCTGAAGCCAGGAGCGGGGAGCTTTTTCTGGGTCTCCCATGTGGGTGCAGGGGCCCAAGCTACTTGGACCATCCTCCACTGCTTTCCAGGTGCAACAGCAGGGAGCTGGGTCAGAAGTGGAACAGCCATATGGGATGCCAGCATTGCAGGCTGGGTCTTCAACCCACTGTGCCAGAGCACTGGCTCCTGGGTGTACATATTTGACAGTTGGGAGGGACACCCTTGCCAACACAGCAAATCAAAATACCCATATCAGGAGAAATAGCAGAGAATAGGATTGTGAAAGAATGGTGTTTTCCCACCATACACCCATGTGATTCACCCCTCTGGCCTTTATAATCCTGTGAATCACCACGAACTTAATAGACCAGGACCCCCAGTGCCCCTGCTATGTCAGACATGAAGCAGAAGGACAGGACCTCAAGCACCTGGCCTGAAGCCTTTGTTCTGGTGAGTGGAGGAAGGACCAGAAACAGCAGCAGTCTTGCCTCAGAGCTGGTTAACTCTCCTGCTCTCTGTTGTGCTGTGCTCCAAATGGACCTGCATCGCAGGGCATCGCTTTCGTCCACAACATCCACGGCACCATTTAAACTGGGTGAGATGAGCAAGAAGGTGCATCGAAGGCCTGGAAAGACAGATGGACTCCAGAGGGTAGGAGCGAGCCTGTGCAAGTTGAGGGCTCTTCCGAGTCAGTGAGGTTTGAGGCAGCCATGATCAGAGCCACACTGTGACATCCCCTCTGATTAAGGGACAAATGACTGCATCTTGTACTTTCTGCCGTGAGAAAGGAGCACAAGGCCGGGCAGGCTCCTGTGGGACCTGGATGCACCATGGCTCACACCGGGAAATACTGATGTAAACCATTTACTAGGTGACCAGAGGCCGTGAGCTCCCAGCAGAGCCCAGAGCAGCAAAGGCCCCCCTTTCCCGCCTTTCCCCCGATGCCTCCTGTGAAGTCTGTTCCCAGCCTACCTGGAAATTCTAATGTCTCTTCCATGATCTTTTTATTTAAAAGTTTGGATGGAACGAGTCCCTGTGCTAAGTTCAGTTGGTGAAACCCAAACCAGGGGCCAACACATGGAGCAAATATGCTTCCAGAGGCCAAGGTCTGGCCTGATTTAGATGCAGGCTGGATTAGCACAGCACCAGCTGGATTCAAATAAAAAAAGGAGAAAAAGAGAGAGAAAGTTTAGAAGACTATGTCAAAATACCTAGACATGTGAGCTCATTGGATGCAGCCAGGGTGTGGAGTGAGTTTTCTGGGCTCGGATGCCTTTGCCCTTTTGTTCAGGCAAAGGTCATGGTTAGAGTCATGTTGGCCTTGTCATCCCCAGTCTCTAATCCTCCCCTCGCCTCCTCTAAGACCCATTTCCCTGCCTTTTCGTCATTTTTATTGCTTCGCCCTGGACCATCTCCAGGCCCAGACATCTCTTTTGAAATGCAGAGGCCACAGACTGGGTAAGGAACGCTAATGAGGAAGGGAGCAATATGGAGTCCATTAGGGGGATTGATTTCTGGCCCTGCATATGCTGCTAATTCATCCCAGCTTCGAGAGTCACATCCAGGACGTTGCCGTGCATGGAGACTGTGGTCTCTGTTGGCCTGTAGTACTTTTACCCCTGTGACACTCACGGGCTCAACGTTCCACAGCCTGGCTCAGGTCTCCTGGCTTTGGTTTTGTTTCTCACCAGGCTGCTCTGTTGTGTATCCCTTTGCTTTGAGTGAAGAAGCTTTATTTTTAAAGGTTTGCCTGCAATTTAGTCTCACTTAAGAATCTTCGAGCCCCCTTTTGCTTCATGAAGCCCGGCAGCTTGCTCCAGGAAGTTCTGGGCCCGGTGAACAGCACGAGGCCGGCCGGGAGTCTTGCTCGGTCCAGGGTGTGCAGGTGTTGACTGGCGGGTCCTGCTCCAGCAAGTGGCTGCACACCCCGCTCTTCCTCCCTATGTGTCCTGTGTTGCTGCAGGAATGATGTTCACCAACCCAGGCAGCCACACATCTTCTCCGGGACGCTGGTGGCTGTGATGGGAGTGGCTGCTGTGGGTTTGTATGGCACAAATGGCACAAAGGCTGCCTTGACATTTTCTTACTCCCATTCAGTGAAAGCAGAGGGCATGACTGTAAACTATGACTATGGGAAGATTGTATGTGTGTGTGTATGTGTGTGTGTGTGTCTGTGTGATGCTCAGGTCTGGCTCCTGATTCCAGATTTCTGCCAATGCAGACCCTGGGAGACACTGGTGATGGCTCGAGTAATTGGGTTCCTGCCACCCATGTGGGAGACCTGGATTGAATTCCTGGCTCCTGGCTTTGGCTATGGCCCGGCCCCAGTGGTCATGATTTAGGGAGTGAGACAGTAGAGGGGAGCTCCATTGCCCTCTCTTCTTCTCTCTCTGCCTTTCAAAAGAAAAAAGTTGACTTCATGGAAGAAACGGTACAATACTGATTGTTGGAGGCTAGATTTGGTGTTGGGGTGTGTGGATCGAGAGAGGAAGGATAGCAAAAATGCAGTTAGACAGGAAGTGTAAGTTGTGTTCTATGGCACAGTAGCGTAGTTTACAAGTTTATTATGATTCTATAAAGAACTAGCAGAGAATTTGGAACCTCTCCACAAAGAAATGATGAAATGTTTAACAAGTCAAAAACGCTGGTTGCCTTGGTTTGTTCATTGCACATTGCATACACATGTCAAATTGCCACACTGTACCCCCTAAATATATACAGTTAACATGTGTCAACTGTAAAACAATAAAATTTTACAATAAAAAGGAAACTTTATTCAACTCTGATAATTGGAAAACTAGTATTACTTACCACAAAGTGAAGACACTTGTAGAAGAACTCGAGTAAAATAAAAACAAGACGTATTGTTCAGTTCTTCCCAGAGATACTTAACTGCTCAAGTTCAGGACCTGAGGCTCCACTCCTGTGTGTTGAAGAGGAAGATTAGTGAGTGGTACAGAAGTGTCAGGGAAACAGTATCCCTGACCTGGGATTTTCCTCTTAGCCTAATAAGCGGGATTGAAAGGTTCTCACCATGTAAGTTAACTTCTTTTAGGTGTCAAGTCACATTGACTTAATTTCCTGTGACATCACTCTCAAGAGGAGTCACCTCACTTCACAGTGACACGTGTCACTGTGTCACCTCTTTGTGAATTTCCTTTTCCTGCATTCAGAGTCGGGAAAGATGTGCTGAAGGTCCTTTCTCAGGAATGTGGTGCAGCTACTGCCGTGCAGCCTTCAGCGCTTCCCAAGGGAACTGAGGCTCTGGGTTGCCTTCAGGTGCAGACCTGGGTGGTGCTTTAACACTGTCCCGATAAAGCTCTGGGTGCGAGAGCAGGGCAGGTGAGAGTCTGGCCGTGAGTGGGGAGGTGCATATTAACAGGATGACCCAGTTCCATCGCATTGCTCTCTAGGGAAGGCAGAGCTTTTGGTTCCAAGGGCTTCTCCTGGAGGCTGAAGTCCCCTGTGGGCTGGGGAGGCTGCAGCCCTCGCATTGCTGCCTCCCTGCAGTGACTTGCCGGCATGAACTTACATCTGCTGCCTACCTTAGAAAAATCTGGGGAAAAATGAGAGGGCCAAAGGCACGGAGCACTGCTTCTCTCCTGGCCGGAGCCCCAGGAACTGGACAGAGACCCTGTGGGGGGTTTGTTTCATCTTCTGTGGCTGCTTCTTCTGAATTACACAAGGGCAACAAGGGTTTGGAGCTTTCTCGTAGTAAAATGTGGCTATTGGTGTCTCTGTCAAAGTCAGCGGGATGCTGGGATCCTGAAATGCTTGAGTAAAGTTGTCCACTGTTGGGTTAAAGCATGAGATACCAACACACCGGACACAGGTCCACACGTGTTTTAAATGTGACAATGATGTAACTGGCTTACCTGGCCCCGAGTTTACAGTCAAGGCCTTAGGAGAAAACAGTTTCTGGGATTCCACTTCTCCATGCATACATGCAAGGGCTGTATGTGAAACTCAGGGGGAGGCTGTGTTACATCTTAGGAGCATGGTGCGGGGAAGTGTGCACGCAAAAGTCCACTCTATGTTGTGATAACATGCAAACGTTGGATATGTTATAAAGAAAAGAGGCTTAAATTGCTCATGGTTCTGGAGGCCGAATATCCAAGATTGGGTGGCTCCAACTGTTCAGCCCCTGGGGAGGGCCTTCCAGCCACACCATAGCAGGGTGATGGCATCACAATGGCGAAGTGTCCTCTGGACATGCCAGGCTCCCTTACAGCAACCCATTCTTTCAGGAATTAACCCAGTCCATGAGGCTTGCCTGAACTGTGTCTGAAGGTGCTGTCCCATCACCTTCCAGGTCCCACCTCTTCAAGATCCCACCAGCTCCTACCACCGCCAGACAGGGGAATGGGCTTCCAACACATGAACCTTTGAGGGACACAGTGAAGCCATAGCCCAACCATCACAGGGGCTATTGGAATACTGTGTCCATGAGGGCTGTGGAACAGGAGTAATGGGCAGGGTGACAGGTGCAGCTCTGAAGCTGAGGACACTAGCTTTCAGGGCATGAGAAATGACCCCATGTGCAGTGAGGCAGGTCTGAATTGGACGGCACTGCAGAGGGGGAGGAAGAAGGCTGAGAGAGAAGATGGCTGGTGGGGGAGAATGAAGTGTAGACAGGAGCTTTGTCAGAGGAGAAATCCAGGCCCTGCTGCAAGGAGCACGAGGTGGGGCTGGCACATCTGCCACCCGGAGTTGGGGTGGCATCTCCCACCTGTTGGGGAAGGCTGGGTTTGACAAGGTTCTTAACTGATGCTCTTTTCAGCTGGCACCTGCTTATTGTGTGCTGCCACAGGTGACCTCAGCCCCAGAATCCGCACTTTGCTTTCTGGGATATCTAAAAAATCAACCACTTGAGTCATGCATTTACTCTCCTTTGAAAGAACCCCATTATCATTCGTTCATTCTGATTCCTACATTCACACAAATATTTGCTGAGCACCAACAGTGTCAGTGCTGGGAATTAAAGAGTAGCTATCTTTATCTTCAAAAACTCTTAATTTCATCAGGAGAAATTTACACTTAAGCCAACACTAAAACCAAATGGGTAAGTGTGACATTAGGACATCCAGACAGAGTTCCAAGGAGACCCCAGGGCAGGTCAGAAGAGGCCAATCCTCTGTGGGAACACTGGGCAGAGGCTCAGCAGAGAACCTACAAGCAGTGGTCATGGGTGTTCCTCTGGGAGGAAGGAGAGGATGCTACAAGAAGGAATTGGCATAGCCACGGTGCAGGAGCTGTGTGAGGTCTTACAGGAGCATCACGTCACACAGTATGGCTGAAGCTCCAGGCATGACTGGAGGTGTGAGATGAGACTGTGACAACACCGAAGCAGCTTTGGTGGATGTTGGGGGCCGTTCTAGGGAAGGTGAGCATTACTCACAGGTCAGCCACTGCCAGTATGGTCCACCCAGCACCTTGAGCATACAGAAGGTGTGTGAGGCCACACGCCTCCTGTGATCAAAGGTACATGAGGCAGCATGATTAGGATGTTGATGGGCAGTCTGGACCTCCAGGGCTATTTAATGCGGCGCTCGGCAAGAGCTCATTGTGGAATGGCAGGGTCTGGCTCTCAGCGGCAGAGTGGTCTGATCAGATTCATCAGGTCTCTCTCGTGAGGGATGCATGAGAGGTTGGTAAGATAGATGCAAAGGACCCATCACATATCTGACCCTGAGAGCTTTCCTGGGCCTGACCCATGGTCCCGTTTGCAGCCACCTTCCATGAATTCACTTAGAAGTAAGCTTCTCTCCTGCATGTGAATTTCTGGAGAAAGTTTATCTGCATGATTTTCATGTATAGTTGTATTATCTCTCCTCCTTAGAATAAAGCAATCGAGGACAAACTTTCATCAGTAGACACAACATGACCTCTACCAGGAACTCTACATAAGGGGCTTCAATCCATCCCTTTAAATATTAGCAGCCCAGTGCAAGGCAAAGTGACGGGTGCATCAGAATTCAGGGACAACACACAGCCATGAGTAGGCTATCCCAAGGATGGCTTTACAGAACAGGTTACACTTCAATGGGACCTGGAGGTGTAAGTTTTTGATGGAAAGACAGGAGAGAGACAAACATTTTGGGTAAAGCCATGGTTGGAATGGTGAGTGAATGCTCCTAGCAGCAGCCAAACCAGAGCCGTGGGTGTGTGTGGAGCGTTGGGGTAAGCAGAGCTGAACTGTCTGGGCCAGTGCGACTGGATTATGAAGGTTCTTGGAGCCCAGATGCAGCATCCTATGCCGTGTTCCTGCAGAATGCTGGTTACTCACGAGCTGGTCCTCTCATGAGTTTTGCCTAAAAAATTGAACATGCAAATATTTGGTAAGGAGGCATGCTTGTCTACCAAAATCTGTTACCTACCATTGCCAGGCACAGGCCTGTCTCTAAAGTAGGCATGGTGTAGGACGATGATCCCTCCTGGGAAACCTGAGAAGTTGTGTTCTCTGCCTCCCTAGGCCTTGCTGGCCACTAAGATTGACCATGCAGAGAGGGACAATGCCCTAGGACTTGGCAGAGGAACAAAGAAAGAAGCTGTGCCCAGATGAACACGAGGGTCATCGTCCTGCGTTGAAGATTAGATCAGAAACACCCAGGACAGAATTTAAAAGCTACAAGTCCCTCCATAATTGTAAAAGGTTTACTTGATGCTAAGATTTTTAGAGTGGAGATATAACTCATATACCTTAATACTTAGCATCTTAATAAAGTGTAGAATTCAGTGGTTCTCAGGATATTCACTGTGTTCTGTAATCATCACCACTATTGAAAGCCAGAACCTTTCTTATCCTCCAAAGAAGCCCAATATCCGTCATCAGTCATTCCCCATTTACTCCTTTCCCTAGGCCCTCACAAACGCTAATCCACTTTCTGTCTTTGTAGATTGGCTTAGCTGGACTTTTCATACAAATGAAACCATGTAATACATGGGCGTTTGTGATCTGAATTCTTCAAAAACCCAAATATTTTCAAAGTTTATCCGTGTGGTAGCACATATAGTATTTCATTCCTTTATGTGGCTGAATAACATTTCATTATATGGGTATTTGACATTATGTTTATCCATCTATGTGTGGACGGGTATTGAGTTGTTTCCTCCTCTTAGTTATGAATAATGTTATGAACATTCATGTATTTTTTCATTATGTTTTCACAACACTAGTTGTGTTTCCATTCTCCTGAGTGTATCCCTAGAAGTAGAAGGGCTATATGGTAACTCTATGTTAAAAGCTTTGTGTGGTTACCCAAGTGTTTTCCAAAATGGATGCACCATGCAATTTGAAAATCCATGTCAAGTTTTTTCAAAATATACATTTTTCATGAATGCTTTGAAGACCCCTAACATACATGGGTTTGAAAATATTTTTCTACCAAGTAAATTTGTCTTTTAATTCCATTCTTCCATGGACTTTTGAAGTAATCTCATGTACTTTGCAAATATTTTCTCTTATTCTGTGAGATTTCTCTTTTTTTTCATTTTTTAATAGCATCCTTCGACTCCAAAAGTTTTAAATTTTGATGAAGTTTAATTTATCTATTGATAATCCCAGGTCACAAATATTTACATCTGTGTTTCTTTTAAGATACTTGTAGTTTCAGCTGCTAACATTGAGAGAAAATTTGATCCATGTTTAGTTTGTTTGTGGCTGAGTAGAGGTCAGACTTCTTATGTATGTAGATACCCAGCTTTTCAAGCACCTTTGTTAGAAAAATTATTTTATCCTCACTGAGTAGTCTTGATGCCATTAACAAAAATCACTTGACTATAGATGTAAGGATTCATTCCTAGACTCTCAGTTCTGTTTCATTAACCTGCACATCTATCCTCATTCTTACAGTGCCCTTATTTCTGTATATTTGAACTGGGTTCTGAAATTGGGGAGTGGGAGTCACACTACTCTATTTTCCTTTTTCAAAATTGTTTTGGCTGTTGATTTATTCCTTAATATCTTGTTCTTTTTGATGCTATTATAGAATTATTTTCTTGATTGCATTTAAGGTCATTGCTAATGTATAAAATATTTACACATTGATTTTTGTATGTTGATTTTGAATCTTGTAACCTTGCTGAAAGTGTTTATTAACTTTAATTTTTTGTGAATTCCAGAGAACATTTTGCATTCTAGATCCTATCATCTATTAATAAAGGTTGCTGTCCATAGCCTGGTCTAATTTAGAGTGCCCACTTCTTTTTCTTTCCTAAGTAGACCTAGCTAGAGTATTCAGTAGAACATTGATAGAAGTGGTCAGAGTAGTAATTTTTGTCTTATTTTAATGTTCCTAGAGGA
This sequence comes from Oryctolagus cuniculus, assembly GCF_051225735.1. Classification (NCBI taxonomy): domain Eukaryota; kingdom Metazoa; phylum Chordata; class Mammalia; order Lagomorpha; family Leporidae; genus Oryctolagus; species Oryctolagus cuniculus. Next base: position 8,031,079 of record NC_142878.1, on the reverse strand, counting down.
ATCTTCAATCTTTCATCATCAAAAAATATGTCAGCATGGGCTTTCCACGTATCAGGTTGAGAAAGCAGACTTCTAGTCCTAGTTTGTTGAGAATTTTACTATGAAAGGTATTGTATTTTGTGACATTTTCCCTCTGCATCTACTGAGATGATCATGAAGTGTACGTCGTTTGCTTTATAGTGTAGTGTATTATGTACATTGATTTTCATATACTGAGCCACCCTTGCACTCATGGGATACATCCTATGTGTTCATAATGTTTAATTATTTTGTGCATTGCTGAGTTTGGCTTGCTGGCCCTTGAGTGAGGGATTTTTTCACTCATAGCCATAAGAGGTATTGGCCTCCGTTTTCATGATGCCTTTGTCCTGATTTAGTGTCAGGGTGGTACTGATCTCATAGGATATGTTGGGAAATGTTTCTTTCTCGTCTCTTTCTGGGAAGAGTTTGTGAAGGATTGCTGTTAATTCTTTTAATTCTTGGCAGAATTCACAAGCAAAGTCATCTGAATCAGTGCTTTTCCTTGTGGGAGTTTTGGTTGTAATTCATTCTCATCTCTGCCATGAGTTTATTCAAGTTTGCTATTTCTCCCTGACTCAGGAAGACTCCTAGACTCTGTCTAGGAGTTTGTCTGTTTCATCCAGGCTGTACAAGTTGTTGGCATATAATTTTCACTGGTATCCCTATAATCCTTTTTTTTTTTTAATTTCTGGAATAGTGTTAGAAACGCCCTCTATTTCCTCATTTTATACTTTGAAGTTTCTCTCTTTTTGTTTTCCTTTGGTCAAACTAAACTTTTCTCAATCTTGCAGTTGTTTTCAAAGAATAGAGCTTTCATTTTGTTTTCTCTCTTTTGTTTTCCCATTTCCCATTTATTTCTGCCTTAAAACTATTTTCTCTTCTTCTTGCTTTGGAATTAGGTGGATTTTTGCTTTCTTTTAGATTTAGATGTAGATTATTGAGTTAACTTATGTATTTTGATGTCCATTCTGCCAAGCTCTGTTTTGTTTTTTTTGTTTTTTTTTTTTTTTTTTTTTTGGACAGGCAGAGTTAGATAGTGAGAGAGAGAGAGAGAGAGAGAGAAAGGTCTTCCTTTTCCATTGGTTCACCCCCCAAATGGCTGCTACGGCTGGTGCACTGTGCCGATCCAAAACCAGGAGCCAGGTGATTCCTCCTGGTCTCCCAAGTAGGTGCAGGGCCCAAGCACTTGGGCCATCCTCCACTGCCTTCCTGGGCCACAGCAGAGAGCTGGCCTGGAAGAGGAGCAACTGGGGCAGAACAACAAGGACTAGAACTTGGAATGCTGATGCCACAGGCAGAGAGAGGATTAGCCTAGTGAGTTGTGGTGCTGGCCAGCCAAGCTCTGCTTTTAATTAGAGAGTTTATTTTACATTTATGTCTGATACGCAGGATTTTAAAAATGCCATTTTGTTATTTCCTTTCTCTATAACCTATGTTTATTTGTTCTTGTTATGGCCTTGTTTTGTGTTAAATTTCTTTTTTTTTAAAGTCCTTTAATGTTTCTATTACTATGTGCTTTTGAGTTATTTGTCTTTGGCCCAACAATTACAATTAAAATATTTAAGCATTAAACTCTAATTTCCATCAATATCAATTTAATTAAAACAATATCCAAAATCTTTGCTCCACTTTTCCCCTCTTTTGGGCTGTTACTACTGTAGAAATTATATCTTTCTATGTTGTATTTATATGTCTATCAACACAGATATTTATTCCTTCATAAAGTTTCTTTCAAATAAGAAAAAAAGAGCAGTAAGCAAAGTCATATTTGTATCTTCTTATGTAGTTACCTGTACTGGTTTACTTCATTTCTGCCATTGGATTTGACTTGTTGCTCTTTATCATTCTGAATAACATCTTGTAAAAAAGCTCTAGGGATGGGTTCTTTCAGTCTCTGTCTCTCTGAAAAAGTCCTAATTTCTTCTTTGATGTTGAAGGATAATGTGGTTGGATACAGAATTCTGTGTTGATATCCACCCCACCCCCAGTCTTTTCTGTCAGCACATCGAATATCTCATCCAGTGACTTCTGGCCTTCATGGTTTCTGACATGAAATCAGCTGTTAATCTTACTGAGACTCCTTGGATGTGACTTGTCCCTCTCCTGTGTGTTCAGGATTCTCTTTGTCTTTGTGTTTCAGAACTTAATTAAGGTGTATCTGACTATATATGTGTATGTATATATATATTTATATCTTTTTATGATTTATTTATTTATTTGAAATTCAGAGATACAGAGATAAAGGGAAAAATTGAGACAGAGAGAAAGATCTTCCATCCACTGGTTAACTCCTCAGATGGCCACAACAGCCAGAGCTGGAACAGGCCCAAGCTAGGATCCAAGATCTTCATCTGGGTCTCCTACGTGAGTGCAGAGATCCAAGCACTTGGGCCCTCATCCACTGCTTTCTCAGGCACATTAGCAGGGATCCAGACCAGAAGTGGAGCAGCCGGGACTTGAACTGGTGCACACATAGGATGCTGAAATTGCAGACAGTGGCCTTTAACATTATACTGCAGTGCCAGCCCCAAATATCTCTTTATATTTTTCCTACTTGGACAATGTTAAGCTTCTTGGATGTGATTATTAATGTTTTCCATCAAATTGGAAAGTTTCCATTTTTTTCTTTGAACATTCTTTCAGTTCCTTTGTCTTTCTCCTCTGCTTCTGAGATTCTCTGTGTACAAATGTTGTTTTGCTTTATAATCCTCGGAGACTATCAAGAGTCTATCTGAGACTATTTGAGACTGCATCTATTACTTTATTCTACTTCCTCTTCTTTAGAGTGAACATCAATTGTCATATCTTCAGGTTTGCTGATACCTTCTTCTGTCAAAATTTGTTGCTGAACTCCTATAGTAAATTTTTCATCTTAGTTACTACTTTTCAACTCCATAATTACTATTGTTTTAAAAATGTATATGTGGGGCAAGCACTGTGGCATAGTAGATTAAGCCTCCACTTGCAGTGCTGGCATCCCATATGGGCGCTGATTCAAATCCTGGTTTCTCCACTTCTGATCCAGCTTCCTGCTAATGGCCTGGGAAGGCAGTGGAAGATGGCCTGAGTACTTGGGCCCCTGCACCCACGTGAGAGACCCAAGAGAAGCTCCTGGCTCCTGGCTTTGTATGGCCCCAGCCCTGGCTATTGCAGCCATTTGGGGAGTGAACCAACAGATGGAAAATTTCTCTGTCTCTCCCTCTGTCCATAACTCTTCCTCTAAGATAAATACATCTCTAAAAATGTATGCATAATTTCTGTTCCTTTATGAATGTTCTTTATTTGATGAGATAATGTTTTTCTATTTTCTTTCAGTTCTTTAGACTTGATTTTCTTCAGCTCCTAGAAAACATTTAAAATGGCTAATTTAAAGTCTTTTCCTGTGAGTCCACCATCTTTTCTTCCTGAAGGAACAGTTTCTATTGATTACTTGATTTCCTATTAAGGGATCACACTTGTACTACTCTTTGCCTACATTATACTTTGTTGATGCTAACCATGTAAAACAAATGTAGCCCCTCTCAAAGTCGTATTTTCTCCCCTCCCTAGAGCATGTTGTTTTTGTAGTCATTTTCTCTTGCTTAGCAACTTTTCTGCACTAATTCTGTGAAGTCTGTATCCTGTCTTTTCCGTGCACTGACATCTCTGCTTGGTTAGCTTAGTTATCAGATGATGATCAGAGATTCCCTTAAATGTCTGGAATCAATGAATCTCCAAGTCAGGTCAAACACAGGCAGCCTTGCAAGCAGGATCTTCCGGGTATGGCCAGAGCAGTCACGTAGGATGAACCTTCGGAAATGAGCTTGGAGAGAGCTGCCGTCTGCTCTCTTGGCTCGCTCCAAGGCCGGCCCGAGTGTGGGAGAGCTGGAGAGTGAGGGATGGCACTCAGACAAAATTACAGTACCACAAAACTTGCATTGTTCTCCCTGAGGTTTGGGTGGTTTCCCTAAATACACGTTTTCTGAACTGCTATAAGCCTTTGTTTAATTTCTATAATCCTAAAAATTATGATTCTTACCATTTTTGGCAACTTTCCTACTGCTTTAAGGAGAATAGAATTCTGAATTCTGGGAAGTTTTTATCTTTTTTATTTTTTTATTTTTTATTTTATTATTAATTTTTGACAAGCAGAGTGGACAGTGAGAGAGAGACAGAGAGAATGGTCTTCCTTTTGCCGTTGGTTCACCCTCCAATGGCTGCCGTGGTTGGCGCGCTGCAGCCAGCGCACCGCGCTGATCTGATGGCAGAAGCCAGGTACTTCTCCTGGTCTCCCATGGGGTGCAGGGCCCAAGGACTTGGGCCATCCTCCACTGCACTCCCTGGCCACAGCAGAGAGCTGGCCTGGAAGAGGGGTAACTGGGACAGAGAGGTGTGCCGGCGCTGCAAGGCGGAGGATTAGCCTAGTGAGCCGCGGTGCCGGCCAGGAAGTTTTTAAAAACAGATTTATTTATTTATTTAAAAGGCAGTGTGTGTGTGTGTGTGTGTGAGAGAGAGAGAGAGAGAGAGAGAGAGATTTCCAGCTGCTGTTTCACTCCCCAGTGGCCAGCCAAAGCCAGGAGCCTGGAGCTTCATCTGTGTCTCCCAATTGGGTGTCAGGGCCCACACACTTGGACCATCTTCTGCAGCTTTCCCAGGAGCATAGTAACGAGCTATATTGGAAAAGGAGCAGCTGGGACTCAAACCAGAACTCATATTGGATGCCAGCATTGCAGGTGGCAGCTTAATCTGCTGTGCCTTAATCTGCTGTACCTACCCAACCCATACTCTGCCATTTATTGCTGACTTTGTACCTTAATTTAAAAAAAATGAGTCATCAACACAACAGACACATCTAGGTGTCAAAAGAACACTGCTCCAAAAAGTGATTTTTCTGGATTCATATCCTGGCTCTACCACGTGCAAGTCTGTGTGGCCTTTTGGGGGTCACATTTTTTTTTTATGAACTGGGCATCTTAATACTTCTTACCTCTTAGGTCGATTGCAACTGTATAAAATAAGCTCCTGTTTGGAGAATTCTCTTCAAGATGCTTGACACATTAAGCATTTGGTGAATCTTATCTGTTAATATTGTTACTTTGATTTTTTAAGTAAAGATTTATGTATTCATTTGAGGCAGAGTTACAGAGAGGGGGAGAGGGAAAAACAGAGAGGAAGAGAGAAAGAGAAAGAGAAAGAGAAAGAGAAAGAGAAAGAGAAAGAGAAAGAGAGAGAGAGAGAGAGAATGTCTCCCATCCGCTGGTTCATTTCCAAAATGGCCGCAATTGGCAAGGGCTGAGCTGATCCGAAGCCAGGGTCCAGGAGCTTCTTCCACGTCTTCTATGTGAGTGCAGGGGCCTTAGTGCCTGGGCCATCTTCTACTGCTTTCCCAGGCCATCAGCAGGGAGCTGGAAGGCACGTGGAGCAGCTGGGATTCAAAGTGGCACCCAAATGGGATGCGGGCACCACAGGCAGAGGCTTAACCCTCTGCGCCACAACGCCAGCCCCACTTTGTTTTTTTTACTGCAGTTCTGCAGGGTTGGAAAGTCGGCTGGTACACTGCATCAATAGAATTAGTTCCTGAAGTCACAGAGTTATTGTAGGGTTGTTTCAGGGCTGGGAGATATGCTACGTCAGGTTTGCAATTGGCAGCCGGTCGGCACTCAGCAAGTGGGAACTGCTCCAGGAGTCCCGGCTCGAGTTTCTTCTCCACAGTGGTGCGCCATGCATGCCAAGGCTCCTTTGAGTGGTTTACTTGAAGGTCTTGGATGAAAACATGTGTTTGGATTCTAGCACGTGTCTCGCAGCCTCAGGACGGTCACGGTGAAACCTTTCATCTGTCCGATGCTGGGTCTTTGGCAGAGCTCCAGTAGTCAGAAGCAAGGAATGGACACGATGGGCTTCTGGGCCTGGTCATGGCTACATGGATAGGCGGGGTCAGCCCAGCGTGGGGGGTCAGCACATTCTGGAACTTATCGCCCCTCTGAAGACCTCAAGAGGAGCGGGAGGCGAGTGAAAGGTCTTTCACAGCACAGAAAGTGGTCAGGAGTAGCTGATGACGGAACAGGTGGTCTACATAAATACCAGCTGTGCGCGATGGGAGATTTTATTGCCAGTTTGTAATGTTGTCTGTGGCTATTTTACAGCAATTTTCTTGATTCCTAGCATTGCTGTAAATCTTGCTATAAAATTGCTTTAATGCAGCAGAAAGAGATGAAAAGGGGAAATTCAAGGATCGGTCAGCTGTGGAGGGATGGAGTGGAGGCAGAGGATACCCAGAGAGAAATAAAGGAAACCCACAGGGGAAAACTAGTGGATTGAGTGTCTTCATGTGTGCTAGACGTGGTCTTCTCTCAGAGCTGGTAGCACTTTTAGGATGCATCCACCAGGTGGCACCATCGAACACATATCTTGGAGGTCCTCAGCTCTCTAATTTTTGTTTGTTTATACAAACGGGACAAATTTCATGTATTTCTTATATAAAGTTTTAAGAACATAATAATATTTCCCACCTTACCCTCCCTCCCTCCCTCACTCTCACCCCTCCTTCCTTTCTTGTTTCTCTTGCAATTTTACTAAAGACACATATTCAATTCACTTTATAATCACTTAACCTTACTCCACTAAATAAAGCATTCAGCAAGCAGTGAGTAGAAAAACCACTATTCCTCAAGAGTATAGACAAAGGCTATAAACAAGAAAAGGCTTCAATTCTTGTGAGAATTTAGGAAACTCATTCTATTCAGAGATGCAAACAATATCCATTCATTTTTTGGACAGCGCATGGCAATTACCTTGCTATTCTCTTTACTTTCTGTGTTTGTGTGTGAATAATTATTTTTAAGATTTTATTTAGTTTTTTAGAGGTAGAGTTACAGACAGTCAGACGGAGAGACAGAGAAGAAGGTCTTCCACCTGCTGGTTCATTCCCCAAATGGCTGCAATGGCCAGAGTTGGACAGATCCGAAGCCAGGAACCAGGAGCTTTTTCCAGGTCTTCCATCCAGGTACAGGAGCCCAAGCACTTGGGCCATCTTCCACTGCCTTCTCAGGCCATAGCAGAGAGCTGGATTGGAAGAGGAGCAGCCGGGACACGAGTGGGTGCTCATATGGGATGCTGGCACCACAACTGGAGGCTTAGCCTACTGCACCACAGTGCTGGCCCCGTGTGTGTGTCATTTTTAACAACAAGGACCATTTCTCAGAAGGCAAAACTTTGGGCCGGATTTTGTAGGGGGGTAAGTTTGAGCTAAGCGTCCCAGATTTAGGGATATGTTCATATGTGTGTGTGTGTGTGTGTGCACACTTTCTGACTAATGTTCATATACTTTGTGGTGTTTTCTCTTAGCTAAGTTTCACATAAGCCCCTAACATTATTCACATCCCTGCTGAGGGTGAAGGAAACCATTAAGTAGCCTCCACCTCTCCCTGTCCCCCGCAGGTGGCTGCTGGCTCTTGTCCCACCATGTCCCTCCCCAGGCGTGGGACTTGCTGGAAGGCTCTTGTGGGGAGGTGTCTAGGATTCTTGTCCATGAAGCCACGGCACAGAACTAGCGTCCACGCAAGCCCGTGCTGCCTCTGGTCAGCTCCCTACTTATTCCTGGAACTAATGGCATGGTTGACAAGCACCATGGTTATGGTGTGGTTAGTTTGGGGCCTGGGCCATGCCGGATGCTCAGTGGATGTGAGAGAAGAAAGGCTAAGACCTTGCAGGAATTCAGTTCATGTATTTTCAGCAGAAGCTGCAGGGAAAGTTCTCTGTTCCCCTCGTCCCCTCAGTTCCTGGTGAGAGTCCCCCCGCTTCTCTCGAGCACGTGCTTTTCACAGGAAGCAGGACGGACTCCCAGACTGCCCTGGGTTGTTGGTGACCACTGTGACCTCTAGCCTCCGGACCCCTCCCCAGATGGCAGAGGGGGCTGCAAGGCTGCAGAGGCTGTGTGCATGTGTGTGGTGCATATGTGTGTGTGACCGTGTGTGTGGTGCATGTGTGATGTATGTGTGTGATACACATGTGGTGCATGTGTGATGCATGTGTGTGTGCAGTCCATTGTATGCATGACTGTGTGCAGCACATTTGTGATGTGTGTGTGATGTGTGTTTGGTGCATTGGTGCATGTGTGATGTACGTGTGTGACTGCGTGTGATACATGTGTGATGCATTGTGATGCATGTGTGTGCATGTGCATGGTGCATGTGTGTGCATGACTGTGTGTGTGGTGCATGTGTGTGGTGCATGTGTGTGTGTGACTGTGTGTATGGTGCATGTGTGTGTGTGACTGTGTGTATGGTGCATGTGTGTGATGCATGTGTGTGCATGACTGTGGTGCATGTGTGACGTGTGTGTGTGTGACTCTGTGTGTGTGTGTGTGTGTGTTGCTATGTCTATCACTTGTCCCAAATGAGGCTAGAGAGCAGTGACGAGACATCTGCTGGCCCACTGCATCACCCTTGTGTTGGAGGAAGGGGTCAGAGGAGGCCCACCCACCCTTTGTCTGGTGACTCATGTCTCCCAGGACCGACTGTGTGATCCCCTCCATTGCCACGAGGGTTATGTCCACTCTGGGGCCAAGGCCACTCAGGAATCTGAAGATTCTCGTGTTCAGGTACAGGCAGGGGAGACCCTGGCTTTGTGGGTCCTTGATGTAAAGCAGGTGAAATTCCCTCTGTGAGAACAAGAACACAAAGGTGTGTATCCATAAATGATGGATAAAAAGAACACACAGAATATAGAAAATTAATCACAAACTGCAAAATTTCAAGCTGACAAACACTACAAACTTCACATTTAGCGTAATATTGTATTAATTATCTGCTGGGTATATGCTGTAACATTTTCCCCTTGATCTTTTGGCTGCAGCGTCTTTGACGGCAGTTTTGTGACATTGCTTTTTATAGAGACTAGCAAGATAATTTAGTCCTTATTCTGTCATTGTTAATTAAACTTTTTTGTGTTGTTGGTAGATTATGAAGTTTCTTTTAGCTTCCTAACCTTCTACTGTTAGGACACAGGTAAAAATCATTGGCAAATGTTCAGGATTGTTGCCAAATTTTTAAATTCCTGTATCAAGTTTTTTTCACGTCATAAGCTGTGACATTTGGAAGAGTAACTCACAGAATCTTCCAGCTTCTGGCTCTACATATTCTTTCTCCTGCACTGACACATGCTGCTGGCTTTGGTGACTGTAGCACACAACCACATCAGAACATGCCCTCTGTCCCCTGTGTCCTGGCATTACAACAGCGAGGCCCTTAGGTGGGCAGCAAAAGTGTCGCTGGAAGCCACTCCTGCCCCCGACAGCCTCAACAATTCAACTCCACAGGGAAGTCACTGCAAGCCACATGCCCATTCTACCGAAGCCACAATAAATGTACCCCCAAGTCAACTTCCCTCAGCTGGGCTCTTGGCTACTCCTGTGCCACCTGGCCCAGTGGGAAATGTGATGGCGGGGAAGTCCGTGGAGAGAGACCCAGCTTTCTCCAGCTTCTGTTACCACCTGACTGTGGGAAATGGGCCCATGTGCACATACTGCTGGAGTTTCTCCCGGTGGTGGGAAGGAGCAGGTGCAAGTGCTAGCCGCTTGCCAGTTCTGGCTTTGGGCTCAGGGAAGGGCCAGCGGCTGCTGGGCGTCACGTTCAGAGGGAATCTAGACAGGGCCTTTGGAGTATTTTCTGTGCCATAGTCACGGTGCTCTGCGTTTTCCATTTCAACTGACACGGAAATAGGTTTAAGTCACATTCTAGCACAGAGGTGAAAAGCAATCCTAGGCTTGGCAAGCTTTAATCAATAATTCTTAATAGATTAAACTGGGTGGGGTAATTGGAAAGCTAATGGAAGAGATACGTTGGATCAGGAGGAGTCCTAGGGAATCACTGATCTCTGATTTCTCGTTTTCAGATGTAAGAGCCAGGAACAGGAAGGGCTGGCTGAGGATGACAGAGATAAGGTCAAGAGCCAAGGTTCACTGGTCTACCAAGGCACACTTTGCCTTTGCAGGCCTCAGTGAAGATCACGTCACCGGTCAGCATGAGGTAGTGCATAGACCATGTTGAGGTGCAGATGTCTAGAAGTGCCTGTGGTGTGTAGCTACCATACGCTGAGGCTTGTTGTAGAATGCTGTAGTGTACACTTTATATACACACCTGCCTTCGTTAATCATCACTGCAATTTTCTCCAGGGTGTAGGGCACAGTGCCCTGAGCTGAGTGACAATGTCACGCTGCTAGCAAGACCCCTGTTGGCCATGTTGGCACCTGGCAAGGGTCTGCTCTGCTTGGGCTCAGGAGAGGATGGGCCGCAGGAGCCACGGATGGTGCCTGTGGATTGGTGGTGGGTGTGAGTCACAGGGCACCTTGGCCAGGAAAGGTGAATGGAGTCCGTTCTTCCCAGGCATTCGGAAGGGGGATCCAAGGCAGGCTGAGGAGTGTGTCCACCCTGAAGAGCTATGCTCAGGTCTGAGTAGAAACCACAGGTTTGGGTCCCCAGGATTCAGCAGAGCAGAGACTCTGTAGAGGTAACGCTGCGAAGACCAGAAGACAGAGTCCCGGGCAGGACTGTCGGGACGTGGAAGCAAAGGCAGCTGTTGGCATCAGGACTGAGGTGGCTTGGCAACGTGGGTAACAGGTGAAGCAGGAGCCTAGTGGGGGGGCAGATTACTTGCCTCTCAGCGTGCCTCCCTTACATGGAGACCCTGCACAGGGAGTGCACCCAGCCTCTCCAAGTCTCTGCCTCTTGGGCTTCCAAATGGGAAAAGTGATAGCTGTTACCTCCTGGAGTGGTTGTGCCGAGTACCGGAGACAGTGCCTGTGCAGCAAGTGGAGTGTGAACATAACAAGGGAAGCGAAACCAATAGCCGGGTCTACTCTGACTTTGCTAAGTGCTTTTCCTGCAGGAGCACGCACACTGCTGGTAAGACTGTAAATGGAAACAAGCACTTTGGAACGCATTATCTTACATCCTTGCACATGAGTAAAACCCGCGGCCCCCAGATTCTCTGTATATGCTAGAGAAACTCCTGCCCAAGGGGGTAAAAACGTGGAAGCACTTGAGAATGTTTTTTTTTTAATTTAGTATTATTATTTTTAGCAACTTTCAAAAGCCCAAACAAGAATAGCCTAAATGTCAAATCCACAGGAAAAGTGGACAATGCATACAATTTAGGGGGTTTTCCTGCAGCTGCAGAAAGGAGTGACCCAAAGGTGCCCACCGACGCGTGGTGATGGGTGGAACTGAGTCTCAGGACTTTGGGTCGGCACTGGAAGATGACACTCCTTAGTCACGCTGGAAATCAAGCAGCACTAAAGGTGCGTTCTTTTGTTTCTGTGTCTTGGGAATGGTGTTGCAATGGACATGTGGATGTATCTTTGAGATTCTGATTTCAGGCTTTTAGGATGCAGCCCCAGGACTGGGATTGCTGGATCATCTGGAATTTCCATCTTTAATGTTTGTCCTATTAAAAAATGATGCTGTTTTCCCCAGTGGCTATACCACGTTGCATTACTTCCAACAGTGTACAAGAATTCTAACTTCTCTCCATCCTCTCCAACACCATATACATAATGTACTATATGTATTTATAAATGGCCCATTGCTTAGGAATATACACATATCTGACACAATTATTAGTATTTTTAAAAGGCAAGAGAAAGAAATGTCCAAAATTAGGAATGGTGGTTCCCTCTGGGGCAGAGGCAGAGAGGTGGGGTTGGGAGAACCTAGGGTCCCGCCCATTCTTGGTCCTGGTCTTTCTCTGACATTGGCTGTGGAGTCGGGGGTGCCCATGTCCTGATTGTGTTTCCTGGCCCTGACATTTGTGGCTGTCTGCTTATATTGCACAATATAACCAGCCTTGTCTTCCATGCAACCCAACTCCTCATTCAGGATGATACTCTTCATCAACACTGACCAAAATAAATGGAAGATTGCAAAAAGCCTGCTGGAGGAAGGCAGCCCACCTGCCCACCCTTGTTCTTGCCTGGCTGCCCTGTGCGATGGTGTAGGTGGGGAGCAGAGACGTGCAGGTCAGGAGGGGCCACGGCACCGTTCCCTGGTTCCCATTTCCAGTTCTTTGCCAATCACTGCAAAAATGTCTGCCTCCCCAAGCCCCCAGGTTCCTTGTTTCAGTTATTCCGGAATGATCTCTCAGGCCTTGGGTGGCTGATGTGGTTTGGGGAGTTTTTCCTGCATATTCACAGAGGCATGGCCCTCAGGGTGGTGCAAGGGGGGGTGCTGGAACCTCTAGGAGGTGGGGCTCCGTGCAAGGCAACCGGGCCACTGGACGCCCTGTCCTTGCAAGGGTCATTGCTGGCCTCACAGAGTGAGCTCATGCCATGTTGTGACACAACCAGGGGGCCCTCACCAGAACCAATGCAGATGTGGACACCATGTCCTGAGCCTACAGAACTGTGAGCTAAATAAGACGATTTTTCCAAGTAAGTATCCAGCCTCAGGTGTTTTCTGATACCAACAGAAAACAGACCGATGTGGTGGGGTTGGATGAGGTCATGGAGTTGGCAGCGTCTCCATTTCAGTCTTGGGTGTGCATCTCCTATGTGCACGAGCCAGACCAGGGGTCTTGGGGTCCTGATCCACTGGGGAGGGTCAGAAAGGACAACTGCCCTGTGGCTGTGCCTCCACCCAGGACCCATGGTCCCTGCAGGCCCAGGCTACCTCCTCCATCCACGTCTCAGATTCCATTTTTTTTTTTTTTTGCTTTCTCTTCTCCTCTGCTGCCTCCTCCCTCCTGCTCTTTGTCTTTTGCATTTTCTTTAAATATTCCTTCCCTGCTGTGTCTGTGCCATTTGGGATACTCAGTCCTCTAGGTTCAGCTCACTCATCCTTTGAGCCCCAAGAATCTTGGTTTGTTGGAATCTGTTTTTTTGTTTGTTTGTTTGTTTTTTCCTTTTATAGGTGATATAAAGGAAAGATGTTCTGACAACCTGGCTCATCCAGCAGGTTGAGTTCTGTTTATGGAAGTTTAAAATGAACCACAAGGCCCATTCGCCTGTAGCTATTTCTAGACCAGCAGATGTAATCACTCCCTTTGTGGTTCTCTGGAAGACTACGGGGTTCTGGGGAAGCTTCCACCACCAACATTCTCTTCTTTCTCCTCCTCTTCCTTCCTCTCCATCTTCCTCCTCCTTCTCCTCAACCATCACCTTCTAAAATTTAAACTTCACAAGCTATTAAATTTGCTCTTTGATTTCACCGTCATGAGGCTGCTATACCATGCTTATCAGAAGAATTACTTTTTGTATATTATGTACTAATTTATCTCTTTCAAGGCAGAATGGATTCATTTAATTTGTCTTGAAAGATTACATTTTTTTCTTTACATTATAAAGGGTGACACCTGGCTTCTCACGACAATGGCATCTAGTCAAGTGGAACCTTCTGTTCGTTTCTACCACCTCCTCAGGGACGATGCACACGGATTGAACCTTGTAGGCCTGCAGGCAACTACAGAGCTTGAGTTAATTTAGAAAATACCAGGCGTAACCTGCCCATTCTTTTCCTAACCCCACAGAGTCAAGACAGATGCAAGCCATGAGTATGTTATTTCAGCTGTCAGAATAATGAAACCAAAGCCACGAAGTGCTAGTAATTCAGGATTACGGGGGACGAAGCGACTTAGCAGGGTGTCTGAAGAGGTTTGTGTGTTTTTTCGAGTTCATGATTTAAAACTGAACATCGTTCAAAGGTATTGCTTTTGTAATAGATTATGAGTATGCCACACGGTCACAGTGGAAATGCCCGTTCAGAGTGTAATTGTCAGGGCAATGGGCAAAGTTATAAAAGTGCACCTTTCATGTCCTTTTCAGCCTCTACGTCTACACTAATGCTATTTTCCCAGTGACTGACTTTAATCAAATCCCCCCATCTCTTTCTGACCTTGGAGAAGCCGTCTTCATAAGCGTGTTGGAAAGAGGAGCAGCTAATTAAGATCGCACTCGCACTTGAAGTCTCTGTGCCCAGTGGGGATAGCGAGCTTGTCACTCAGCGTTTGGGGTGGATAATGATATTAATGCTTCTCCCCACAGGCAATGTCGTGGGCTGGGCCCCATCCAGCTGCATTTGCAGAGACTTCAGCATCTCGGAAGGCAGAGTGCCAGGCACGCTCTCGGGGAGTCCACAGGAGAGCTGCCCACGTTCCTCATTGTTCTTTCCCCTCTCTTCAGGAAACAAGTTAGACGGCTACGCACAGTGCCCATGGTGGACTTGGTCTACACTAGATTTATGGAGGAGTAATTTATGTACAGAAAAATATTCCTTTCTGGTGTTCGGTTTGGTGCAATTTGACACACATCTGCAGCTGTGTAGCAATCTCCACATTACCCTAAAATTCCCTCTTGGCCCAAGATAATCAATGTCCCCGTCCCTCCCCAGCCTCCGATAAGCACTGGGCTGTCTTCTGCTCCTGTGGTTTTTGCCCTTACCAGAATGCCATGTAATCATGTGTCCGGGAGGAAGCTGTGGTCAACGACAACCCTCATCCAGGACAGTGCCCCCATCCATGCCACTGCCTGATGACATCCTCGCCGTCTGAGTTGGTGCAGAAGAAACGCTCTGTCGTTTACACAGCACCAGAATCGGCTAACAAGCACTTCCCGGAATGAAAGTGGCCCTGTTGTGAGGCAGCCCTGACTGCACAAACGGCTGCTGTGATTTAGCAGAACAGTTTTGAGGTTCTGTCATGGTGTTTCTGTACCATTAGCTTTTTTCTTTCTAATGGGACAGCAGTTCACTGTGTTGGTACACCAAAGTTTGTTTACCATTCATCAGTGGAAGTTCACTGGGGCCATTTCTAACTCAGCTTCTGTACCCAACTTCTGTGGCCATTAGCATACAGATGTGTGTTTCCTTTTCTCTAAATACCTTAGTGTGGGGACACGTGGTCGTGTGGGCGGTGGAGGGTTCTTTTATAAGAAACCACAGGGCTGTCTTCTACAGTAGCTGCACCACCTGCATTCCTTCCGGAATAGCACACTGTTCAGGAGAATCCCAGCTGATCCACATACACACCAGCTCCAAGAGTTGTTTTAAAAAAGTTTTAGCTATTCTAATCAGCATGTGGTTATGTCTCCTGTGGTTTAATTTGCATGTCTGTAATGACATCAAGCATAATTATATGTATATATTTGCAAAATATGTCTCCTCTTTTGAGCATCTGTGCACATAGTATTTTTGGTCATTTTAAAATGGGTTTGTTTCTTTTCTCACTGAGTTTGGGGGGCTTTTTACAGATTTTGTGGATCTCAGTCCTTTATCAAAGGGCTACCAAAGGGGAAATATTTTCTCCTGATCTGTGCCTTGCTGAATATAGTCTCACAATTACTTTAATTACATATTTTACAACCAGCATTCTCCGCTTATTACTTGAACGGTTTGGGAGAACCTACAGTGAATAATCAGCCTCCTTCCCAGGTTCCCCTTCCTGGAAGCGGTCACCATTGCCAAGTGTTTAGGAGGGAGAGGGGGCGAGGACACGCTCCAGGAAACACTACATGCAATACTAAAGTGTGTGTGTGTGTGTGTGTGTGTGTCCGTGTGTCCATTCCTGCTTTGCCTCAGTACCTGACAGTCTGTCACACACTCCGTCATGCACGTTGCTCTTTTCATGGGACAGACGCGTGGCAGCGTTGTCACATGCTTGCACGAGGAGCCACCTCGTCTTGTTGATGGCTGCATGGTATTCTCTTGCACACTGTGCAATAGTTTGTGTGCAGCTCCACCAATTGGTTTTCAAGCTTTAGTGAGGCTTTGCCTGTGTTTCTTGAATAGAATCACAACATATGTCCAAGTGTAAGGAAAAGATCTCACCTCCCCTCGCTCAAATTATCTTTCAGAAAGAAAGGAGTTGCTTAGTATTCAAATCCTTATCATTTATCTGCTGTTACAAGATAGTCTTCTAATTTAATTTGACCAGTGGGTATTGCGTAGGGAAGATACATTAGCCTTAAGTGGTAACAATAAATGTCAGTTTGGGATAATCACAGGGGACACCAGAAAGAATGATAAAGAGAGAGGGAGGGAGACGTAGGGGTAGAGACAGAGATGATAGATAGGCACTATTAACACATGAGTAGTGATTATTCATAGGAAGAAGAGTGTATCTTTTCAAGGTCATTAATTAAAAATTACCTTCTGAAATGCAGGTTAAGCCCCTGCTTGTGATGTTGGCATCCCATAATGGAGTGCCAGCTTCCTGCTAATGCGCCCAGGAAAGCAATGGGTGATAGGTCAAGTATTTGGGTTCCTGTCACCCACATGGGAGACCAGGATGGAGTTACTGGGTCCTGGCTTCAGCCTGGCCAAGGCCTGACTGGTATCTCATTTGGGAAGATTGGAAGATCTCTCTCTCTCTCTCTCTCCCCCTTCCTTCCTCTGTCCATCCCTCCCTCCCTTCCCGCACTCTCTTTCCCTCTCATCCTTCAATTAGGTAAAAATAAACAAATAAACATAAAATTAAGCACTTTAAAAAGAAATGTTTTGTTAGACCACTTCAGGAGAACTGTCCTAATTTGTACCAATGGGCACTAACATCTTGGGATAGAAGTTAGAGTGATCGCATCATGTACACATGTACAAAGTGTTTTCTTAGGATACTTAAGTAGAGGGGACATTGACATCTCTGGAAAATGCCATGCGAATACCAGAGATCCAGTTCCAGGAGTGCTGGGGTCCCGAGTGTTGAGTGATCACCAGAGATCCGGTTCCAGGAGTGCTGGGGTCCAGGGTGTTGAGTGATCACCAGAGATCCGGTTCCAGGGGTGCTGGGGTCCTGGGTGTTGAGTGATCACCAGAGATCCGGTTCTAAGAGTGCTGGGGTCCAGGGTGTTGAAGCAAGTGAGCAGTTTGAATAAAAGTCTGCTATAAAACATTTAGAGGACAAAAAAAGCAATCTTTAAAACATAACATCTTATCCTGTGTCATGTGGGATATGCACTATCTAGGTGCAACTGTGCATTTGACTAATCGATGCTGTTACGGGCGTATTTGCATTAGTTAAGAATGTTCTGTTCAAACTTTCACGCTGGGGAGGTGGGGGTGTCTCCTTATGTTCAGAGATTTGCCATACATGGAGATTTGGACACATTTTGGGTTTTGTGTTTTTCTTGAGATGCTTATGGGATCTTTAGAGAGGAAATGCAATTCAGAAGGGAAGCTGGGTGTGTTCATCTTCTAGACTCAGCAAAACAGAGGAAGAGACATTGTGCCAGCGCTCGCCAGTGCACAGCCGTCAGACATGGTGGTATACAGTATCGACAGTCGTCACTGAACTCCTGAGCATAGCTAAGGGGGAGCGTGGTAGGAGGGAGGAGGGGAGGGAGGGAAATATGGTTATCTTCTTAGAATTTTACCTATGAAATACATGGACTCTCTTCTCATATTAATACAAATTTTAAAAGAGATTATTAACTTTTATGATCGTGAAGTTAATAGGTTAATTTTTATACTTGCAGAGTTGGTTTTCACAGTCACCTACTCGCTAACAGGTGTTTGTCATCCCAGATCAGGATGACTTATGGCACTGTGTGGTCATTTGCAAATCTGTGCAGAGTGGTAAAAACTCCAAGTCGTTCAATGCCCCTGTTCCCAAGTGAAGTTGGCAGAGGCAGGGCTGTCTTGGTGCAGCTCCCAACCTCTAAGCAAGTACCATTTTTGTGGTCTATGTAGTGCCACATTTCTTTTTTTTTTACATTATTATGCTTTTTGTTAGTGACCTTTGTGCTTTTTTTTTTTTCAGGCAGAATGGACAGTGAGAGAGAGAGAGAGAGAGACAGAGGGAAAGGTCTTCTTTTGCCATTGGTTCACCCTCCAATGGCCGCTGTGGCCAGCACACTGCACTGATCCGAAGCCAGGAGCCCGGTGCTTTCTCCTGGTCTCCCATGCGGGTGCAGGGCCCAATGACTTGGGCCATCCTCCACTGCACTCCTGGGCCACAGCAGAGAGCTGGCCTGGAAGAGGGGCAACTGGGACTAGAACCCAGTGTGCCAGTGCCACTGCACTCCTGGGCCACAGCAGAGAGCTGGCCTGGAAGAGGGGCAACTGGGACTAGAACCCAGTGTGCCAGTGCCGCAGGCAGAGGATTAGCCTATTGAGCTGTGGCGCCGGCCGACCTTTGCGCTTAAAATGACCCCCGAGGATACACTGCTGCGCTGCATGCAACACTAACAGCATTTAGTGTTCTGAAGACATGCAGAGTGCGGTACAAAAACATGTGTTAGATAAGCTTCCTGCACACAGGGGTCATCCTGCTGTTGGTCCTGAGTCCAGTGTTGACAGATCAACCGTGTAAGTTACGTAAGGTGTGTTAACAAGGTTATGTATTGATCCACTGATAAAACTGATGTGACCAGAAGCTTGTAGTACCTGGTCTTTATTTTCCCATGGAGCTATGGTTTTATAGCCACTAATCCAATATTTGTAGTGATTGTATGGAATTCCACAAATAAGAAGACTCGCCTGTATGTGTGCACCATTCTGTATGGCAGCTTGAATTTTGCTTATCACTGTAACATAAGTCTTTCCCTGGGATCAAACACTGCTGGGGTTATTCCCTATCACTCAGTGCATGTGGTCATTCATTATACACAACCAGGGTTAATGGATTTGGGATTTTTACTTCAGGTGGAAGTCATGGAGAACTTAACAAGAAGAGCCAGCTTTCTTCACGTGAGGCCAAATAGCTTAGGTGTCCCAAGTGAACACAAGTGAATTTCCACTTTTTGTCCAGATGCCGATACTCAGCCTGCTTTGAGGTCATCTCTGTTTTGTGACTGGAATGATACCTTCCATCAATTATGTAAAGAACTCAGGGAAGGGCTGGCGCTGTGGCTCAATAGGCTAATCCTCTGCCTTGCGGCGCCGGCACACCGGGTTCTAGTCCCGGTTGGGGCGCTGGATTCTGTCCCGGTTGCCCCTCTTCCAGGCCAGCTCTCTGCTGTGGCCCAGGAGTGCAGTGGAGGATGGCTCAAGTGCTTGGGCCCTGCACCCGCATGGGAGACCAGGAGAAGCACCTGGCTCCCGGCTTCGGATCAGCGTGGTGCGCCGGCAGCAGTGCGCCGGCCGTGGTGGCCATTGGAGGGTGAACCAACGGCAAAAAGGAAGACCTTTCTCTCTGTCTCTCTCACTGTCCACTCTGCCTGTCAAAAAAAAAAAAAAAAAAAAAAAACTCAGGGAAGGAACCCAGCCGCCCTCATATGCACTTCCCAGTATGTAGTGCACAGTAAACAAATTCCCCAGGGCCAGCTGCTTCTGTCCTCTCCAAACCCTAGAGCCTCTTTCTACTTCTTGCACCATTGTTTCTGAAAATATAAAAATATTTGAACTTGACCTCAAATACGAGGGAAGCCTCAGGTCTGCCATACAAAAGCCTAGGTAGGGACATAGCTGAATTGATTTGACCCGTAAGCATGAACACACTGGGGCTGGTGGTGTGGTGTGGCAGGTTACGCTGCCATCCGCAATGCCAGCATCCCATATGGGTGCTGCCTCGAGTCTTGGCTGCTCTACATCCAACCCAGCTTCCTGCTGATCTGCCTGGGAAAGCAGTAGAAGATGGCCCAAATGTTTGGCTCCTAGCACCTGTGTGGGAGACTCAGCACTTCAGACTCCTGGACTCAGCCTGGCCCGGCCCTGGCTGTTTTAGCCACTGGGGAGTGAAACGGCAGATGGAAGATCTCCCTCTCTCTCTCTCTCCTTCTGCCTTTCAAATAAATAAATCTTAAGGGGGGGAGGGGTCGCGCTGTGGCTCACTTGGTTAAACCTCCGCCTGTGGGTACCCAAGGTGGGAGATGGCTTCTCGAGGACCTGGGGCTGGCTGGTGACTGCTTCTTCACCTAGGAGAAGAGAAAGTCACGGATCCCAGGTTTCCCTTTAGATGCTTGGTGTAGAGAAATGCAGTCCTCTCTGGGGTGCCCTGTTCACCTAGCAAGCCTAGGACGTGGGGTTGCAGGCTCCAGGTTAAAGCTTGCGAGGTTAGAGACTTCTGGGGGCAGGTTTATGAGGGGGTAAGCTCTGCTTCTTGCATGAGGTTGGTCTTGAATCACAGTGCAATACTTTAGGGTCTGCCCTTCCAAACTTCCGGGGATTTAGAGACTCCCCTTCGGTGGGCAATGGGAGATGGGAGTGGCACTTGTCTCTGTACAGAGCCACTCTTTGATACTGCACAGTGGGGCTGCCCTTAGCTAGGAACACCCAGGGCAGGGCTTGCAGGCAGTGTCAGGCAGGGGCTGTGACTTCTGCCCAAGAAACAGGAGGCCTCATTCATGTAGCTCAGCCATCCTCAGGCTACAGAGCAAGGAAGTCTCGAGTCCGTGGCATTTCCAGGATTGCACCATCCACACCCTCAGGGCAGCAGACTCTGGTGCCCAGAACAGAGGTCCACACCAGCCCCTCATTCCACTGGCTGAGTTGGGAGTGGCCCCTCTGGGTTCCCCAAGAGACTTCCCCTTGCTGGTGCACTGATACCGATGCACACAGATCCCTCAGTCAAGGGGGTTTGTGTCTTAGGTGGCATGAAGGGACTCCCCAAGCCTCTCCCACCCGCTCCCCCACTGCACACCCAGCAGCTTGAATCTGTGGGTTCTTGTGCCCCTAGACAGGGGGAGAAGCATGTTCGCAGAGTTTGAGTGACGCTCGGCACTCTGCTGCGCCTGCTCCAAGCACCCATTTCCCTTGTCTTCTATTACGCTGCACGAGACGGTTGAGCTAACAGCTATCATCTCGTGCTTCCCCTGCAGTGTAGAAGGTTTTTGCTGCTGCATGCTCTACCTACAAATGATCTGGAGGCATTAAATCCACTTCAGAGGGCCTTGGCTGTAAAACAGAGCTTACCATAAATTGGACCAAAATACAAGATAAAATTCGGCTCAATGGGAAGTCTGACCTGCTTGCCGCCCCCATACTTCAAGGCATCCTCCATCCTTGAAGCCCACTGCTCTGCAGGCCCTAAATGCGTGTGGTGGGAATTCACTTTCCCTAACTAACACCCAGACCTGTTTGTTCCTTCTCTGAAACACCCCACTAACACACTGTGTATATTTGGGAGGTTGGACAAGCCTTTATTTATTTTTCTTAAAGATTTATTTTATTTATTTGAAAGGCAGAGTTACAGAGAGAGGTAGAGCCAGAGAGAGAGAGAGAGGTCTTCCATCTTCTGGTTCACTCCCTAAATGGCTGCAAAAAATGGCCAGAGCTGAGCTGATCCAAAGCCAGGAGCTTCTTCCAGGTCTCCCACACAGGTGCAGGAGCCCAAGCACTTGGGCCATCTACTGCTTTCCCAGGCCATAGCAGAGAGCTGGATAGGAAGCAGAGCAGCTGGGACTCAAACCAGGCGCCCATATGGGATGCCAGCTCTGAAGGCCACTCCACTGCACCAAAGCACTGACCCTGGACAAGGCTTTAAAAGAAAGCCTTCAATCAGTGACTATCCAGGGCTCTCCAGCGGGCTGTGGGTGAGCTCTTGATGTCCACTGGGTGGTGGACACAGCTCTACATGATGCCAGAAACCTTGAGCGCGGGACTCAATCCTGCAACTTCCTGGCTTCTGTGCCTCATGTAACCCCTCTGTACCTGCAAGGTTTCCCAGCTTAAGGTGGATGCCGCAGCATTGTTCTGAGAATTAAAATATTATCCATGGAAAGGGAGCCGGCATGACACCCGTCCTGTAGGGAATAGTTAATGAGTGGCGTCTGCCTGCTTATTTGAACTCCCCAGGTCTCGTTTTTTTTCTGCTTGCATTTCCACTCTGCAAACCCCTCAGGGGCATTGTTAGAACACAGCGGACCTCCACCTGCACAGGTGCTTTTAGGGGAGACCACACACTGCTGGTACTGTGCTTTTCTGAATCCCACCCAGGGCCTGGTGCTTTGTCCCCGAAGTCCCCGGTGTTGTGCCCGTGGAGACTGATTCTTTCCAGATTCCTTCAGATGGCTGTTAAAAGGAAAAAGGAGATGCCTGGAAAGTCTGAAGTGTTGATTGGAGCAGCAGTTCTGGACTGGGGGGAAGGGGTGGGGCACCAGACCACAAGCAGGTTCTGGGCTCTCAGGCAGGGCCACAGGGGAGGCTCTGCAGGGGGAGGGAGGCCCAGCTTGACTGGTTAAAGTGAAACAGGAGCTGCATTTGGAAGAGTCCAGTGGGAAGTCCTCTGTGGGAGCTTGGTTGTCAGTGTCTGATTGGTTAAACTTAAGTTCGGTTTCACCATCTGTGTTAAGTTGGGTTTGATTGGCCTCCCAGTGATTGAGGATGTGCACTGGTACACTGCTTAGTGACAGGGACGGGCTCTGAGAAAGAGATCCACAGGTGCTTTCTCCTTGTGGAAACATCACACCGCTCACGAAGAGAAACCCGGGTTTCCTGGACTCCTGATGCCGTCAAGACATTCCACAAACAGGAGCTGCTGAGCCTGCTGCCCAGGTTTCTCGGCACGCTGTTTTGCAGTAAAATCTTTCTTTTAAAGTTTATCTATATGGAATACACTCTGAAACTCTGATAAGGATATAGTATAGTAAATACGTAAGCCAGTAACATAGCCACTCACGATCAAGTATTAGGCACTGTGTGTAACTGAACATGTTGTGCTTCTCAGAGAAGGTACCACTACAAACAAGTGAGAGGCACGTGTTGGCCATGTCCCCATGACAACACCAGGCATCAGGAATCGGCCAGCCTGGTTACAATCTTCTGCAACCACTAGTTGTATACTCCTGTTGGTCTGTTGTTACCAAAGCGGTTCAGCGAGATGCATGCATGCACATAGCATGGCTGAGGGGCTGTTGCCGGCGCAGCAGGAACACTGAGAGCCTTGTTCAGGACAAAGACCCCTCTGAGCCGTGGCTCCCACCCTCTCCTTGCTGAGTCAAAGGAGTCAAAGCAGGTGCAGAGTGATAAATCCTCAAGTGACGTGAGAAGTCGATGACCCCGATTTAGCTCTGGTTCTGTCTCCACGGCCAGAGAGCCTCATTCTTCTTTCTTTGGTTTTCAGAGACCTGGGCAGAAAGGGAGATGGGAAAGGGGGACAGGCCCCTGCTGTCCTCTGGATCTTACCCCGGAAGGTGTGGGCTGCAGAGTGACTGCACAGGGGCTCCTGGTGTCCCTGAGTCACATCACTCTTGGAGAGTTTGCTAAGACTCTGTCTTCACACCCCTTCCAGGCTGGAAATCCGGAGATGCCCCTGCTTTGGGCCTGGGTTTTCCTGATTTCAGATGCAGATATTCGTTTGTACCCAGAGTGCCTGTTGTTAGAATTAAATCTGAAAATGTGTGCGGGTGAAATTGAAAGACATTTTTGTAAACTCCGAGAGGCCCTGCATCCACTACTGATTCACCACCCTGGTTGTCATTGCCCTACGCAGGCGGCAAAGGGACCCTCGCCTTTCTGTTTTCCTGAGTGAACTCCAGGTGCTGCTCCCTCAGAGCCCATGCCTGCAGTCCCTCGGGGCTTGCCTGTATGGGGGTTCTCGTCGGCACAGTCTGATGGGTGAGGAACGGCAGCCAGAGGGCGAGCATCAGAATGGAAATCGTAATTATTTTTTATAGCAATGTCTTCTTGGGCGTCAAAGAAAGGGGTCTTTCCTCTTGCACACGCACACGCCAGTTTGGGGGCTGTGGGAGGAAGTTTTCACTTGCAAATGCGTGCGTTGAGCTGAGCAGAGGCAGTGCTCAGGCTGCCCAAGAGACACCTTCCTCCCTCTCTTCCAACACCAGGGAGCTGGGCCTCCAGAGAAGATGGACCCTCGTCTCTGTTCATCTCCCTTGAACACATCTCTGCTTCCGTGGAGTTTCCAGCCACGGAGGCGGGGGAGCTTGCGTGAGGCTGGAGTGTGATTTGGCTGTGGGTCCCTCTCCCCTGCCTGCTGCCTGTGGAGCCTCAGGACAAGCACCTGAATCTGCTCTCAGGGTCAAGACCAGTGCACTGTGGAGTCGCCAGTGCTTTGCAGTGCAGGCTACAAACCCAGGGGAAAAGTAATACAACCTCTGTGATTCCCAAAACAGAAATTCCTACCCTGATTCCTTATCCAACTCTGCGTTTTGGGGGATATCGTTTGCAAAATTGCACCAAGAATCTGGAATCCGTGAATAACACAGAGCTTCCTGCCACCCACATCTATAGAATTTCCATGTTTCAGGTCAAGGCAGTGCTTTTTCTGACTCTTTCCCAGTTCCCCTTGGAAAACAAATGCCGGGAGGCAGCACAGAAGGCCCGCCTTTGCCTTGCCATGGTTCCGTCCTGTGTGGGCACGGGCTGGTTACCTGCTGGACTGGTGGGGGGCGGGGGGGCGGGGACAGGAAAGGCAAAAATACATGAACACCTCATCACCACTGGGTGAAGAATCACCGGGTGTACAGAAGGGGAGGTGTTCTTGCCCCTCCCCTCTGCTGGTAGGGGGCTAAAGGAGGCGCCCCCGGCCTCTGCACCCTGATGCAGGCTCTACACCTGCTTTGGCTCTCTGGAAGCCCTACAAGGGGAAAGCAACTTTGTGTTTTTGAAAGCCTCAGCATTTTTGGTTAATGCAGGGCGGTTTTAAATGCCTATTCCAAAGAAGTGTCATGATAATTTTCGGAAGAACTGTTGAGAAACACACTCCTGCAGTATTTCCTGTACTTCTCTTTGTGGTCAACCTAAAAATAGCCCAGAGGGTTTCACTAGACTACACACACACACACACACACACAACAAACAAAAACCCTCTAGCTAGAGCAGACACAGACAGAACAGAAATTCAATGAGAAAAAATTGTCATGATCTCTCCAACGGCCAGAAGGGTCTCTCTAATTCTAGGAACACAGACAACTTTTAGACAACAACGATTCTGCTCTACCACTGAAATAGCTGTGGCCTTAGTCTTAACCCCAACAGCAAAGGGTGGGTGGGGCTGAGACTGTTAACACGAGGGTGTGATGAGATACCCCAAGAAGCCCACCCATTAGTGTCACAAAAAGCATATACAGAACAGGGCAGTCTGCCTGTTGGTAACAGTTCCTGTGAGTGTTGGGATGTTAGAGTTATCTGATACAGATAGTTTAAGCAGCCCGATTTCAATGAGCAATCATGACCATATTTACATGAAAAAATAATGGAAAGCTTTGGCAAGAAGAGGAGCCAACTTGAAATTATAACATTGAAAACTACAATAACAGAAATAGAAATCTCAGTGGACGAGCTCAATAGCAGACTGGAAGGGATGCAGGAGTCAGAGAACCGGACGATAGGACAATTGAAATGATCCAATCTGAACAATGGAAAAAAGGGGATTTAAAAAGGGAGCAGAGCATCTGAGACCTGTGGGATTAAAACAAAAGATTGACATTCATGTTACAGAAGTCCAGAAATGAGTAAAGAAGAAGGAAAGTACTTTAATAAATAATGGCTGAGAACTCTACAAATTTGGCAAAAGAAATCAACCTACAGATCCAAAGGGCTAAAAAGCAAACATGGCCAGACTTCCCAATCCACACCAAGACACATAATAATTAATCATTTGAAAAGTAAAGGCAAAGGAAAATCTTGAATGATTCCAAAGAAAAACAATACTTTGCCTATAAAGGAAAAACAATGACAAAATGAACGGATTTCTCATCAGAAACCAGAGGTGTCAAAAAGAAGTGATGTGGTGTTTTTCAAGTGCTAAAAGGAAAGAATTGACCACCCATCATCCTACACACTCAGGTGAACCATGCTTCATGAATGCAGGAAAAGTAAAACATTCTCAGAAGAAAACCAAGAGAATTTCTCCCCAGAATATCTACTCTAAAAAATGGGGAAAATATATTCCCTAGCACGATGGAAGTGATGAAAGGAGGAAACTTGCAACATCAGGAAGAATGAATATACAGTAAGCAAAAATACAGAAAATACCATAAACTTTATTTTGAGTTTTCTAAAGTCTATACTTCCTTGGAATTGATAAAATGTGTTAAACCAGCCGGCGCCGCGGCGGCTTACTAAGCTAATCCTCTGCCTGCAGTGCCGGCACCCCGGGTTCTAGACCTAGTTGGGGCTCCGGATTCTGTCCCGGTTGCTCCTCTTCCAGTCCAGCTCTCTGCTGTGGCCCGGGAAGGCAGTGGAGGATGGCCCAAGTGCTTGGGCCCTGCACCCGCATGGGAGACCAGGAGGAAGCACCTGGCTCCTGGCTGCGGATCAGCGCAGCGCGCCGGTAGCAGTGCGCCGCCAGCTGTAGCAGCTACTTGTGGGGTGAACCAATGGAAAAGGAAGACCTTTCTCTCTGTCTCTCTCTCTCTCTCACTGTCTAACTCTGCCTGTCCAAAAAAAAAAAAAATATGTTAAACCATGTATGTATGCTATAACACCTAGAGCAATCATTTAAAAAGATAGACAGATATGATAAAATACTGTGTAGATAATTCAATGCTGAATTCTGAAAAAGAAATCAACAAGTAACCCACAGAAATTCAGAAGTAAAAAAAAATAGAAAAAATGAAAAATAGAAATAACAAAGAGGACACACACACACATGAAACCAGCATATGTAAGCTCTAACTTCTCAATGAACACAGTAAAAACAAATGCTGTAAATATATAAACTATAAGATGGAGATTGGAAGAATGGATTAGAAAACATAAGTTACATGCAAACTAAATTCACTTCAAATATATTAACATAGGTTGAAAGTAACAGTATGGAAAAAGACATGTCATGCAAACCTATTCAAAGTAAAGAATATGTGACTATATTAGTATCAGATAAAGTAGGCTTCAGGGAAAATAAAATGATCAGAAGCAGAGAACACTGTAGGATGGTAAAACAGGCCAAGTCACTAAGATGACACAGCAATTGTTAACGTATGTGCACCAAACAACAGAGCTGCAAAATTTGTGAAACAAAAATTGATGAAGATCTCAACACATCTTTTAAAAAGCCCACAGCACATGTTCTAAGTTTGAACATATCATTGGCCATGAAACCTCAATCAATTTAAAAGGTTGAAACCACATAGAATGCTTTTCCTAACAACTGTGAAATGAAGCTAGAACTCAGTACAGGAAAATATTCAAACAATTGAATCCTAAACAATACACTTCTACATAAACCATGGGGCAAAGAGAAGGTCTCAGGGGAAATAAAAATTACAATGAGTAAAAGAAAAATACATTTGATATAACATCAAAATTCACAGGACCCAGATAGAAGAGCTGAAAGGAAAGTTTATAGCACTAAATAGATATCTTAGAAAAGAGGAAAAGTTTCAAATCATTAATCTAAGTTCTTAAGGTAATTAAGAACTTAGAAAAAGAAGATCAAAATAAATCAAAGCAATCTTAAAGAAGCAGCATAATAGCAAATATAAAACTATATGCATAGAAATGAATAAAATTGAAAACAGAAAAGGAATACAAAAATTCAGTGAAACAAAATGATGGTTCCTTCAGAAATTAAAAAAAAAAAATTAAGACTTCATGTAACAGAAGTCCAGAATGATAAATATAAAAATAGAAGACATAATTTACCAATCTCAGAAATGAAATAGGGGATACTGGAGGACTAGTAGACATAAAAAAGATGAAAAGGAAATTCAAAAATTCTTCACTCACACACTTGGCAACTTAGAAGAAAGGGGCCACTAGTTCCTTCAAAAATATAAACTACCACAACTTGTCCAATAGTAAATCAATAATTTGAATCAAATTTTAAGTATTGGAAAATTGAAATTTTTTTTTGACAGGCAGAGTGGACAGCAAGCGAGAGAGAAAGGTCTTCCTTTTCCGTTGGTTCACCCCCCAATGGCAGCTGCGGCCGGTGTGCTGAGGCCGGCACACCACACTGATCCCAAGCCAGGAGCTTCTCCTGGTCTCCCATGTGGGTGCAGGGCCCAAGCACCTGGGCCATCCTCCTCTGCACTCCCAGGCCACAGCAGAGAGCCGGACTGAAAGAGGAGCAACTGGGACAGAATCTGGCGCCCCGACGAGGACTAGAGCCTGCTGTGCCAGTGCCACAGGTGGAGGATTAGCCTATTGAGCTGTGGCGCTGGCTGAAAAATTGAATTAATAATTCAACCCTTTCCCCTCAAAAAAACTTCTGACCCAGACAGCTTAACATTTACAGAAGGCTTGATTTTAATTATTTATAATCTCTCCTAGAAAATAGAAAAAAATAATGATATTTCCTAATACTTTTTATGAAGCTAGCATTGCCCTATACCAAAATCCCAATGTCAACCTTCCCCCGAATAAAGTACAACAAGGCAATGGCAAAACCAATAACACACACATATATGCACCAACCAAAAACAAACAAAAAAAATCAAAGATACAGACTAATATCCTTTATGAATATAGGCACCCAAATCCTTAAAATAATTAGTAGTATTAAATTAAGCAATATTTCAACTGATCGCATATGTTTTAACTTTATATGCAGGTGTAAAGTAATTTCTCTTAAAATCTCAGCACGAGAGGTAGATGTTGTGGCACAGCGATTAAGAAGCTTAAGTTCAAGTCTCCTCTTGGCTTCCAATTCAGCTTCCTGCTAATATGCTCATTGGGAGACAGTAGGTGATGGCTAAGTACTTGGGTCTCTGCCAACCATGTGGGAGATCTGGAATGACTTCTGGCTCCTGAATTTGGCTTGGCCCAGTCCCAGTGGTGGCTGGTGTTTGCAGAGTGAACCAGTTTATTCCTTTTCTTTCTTTTTTTTTATTTTAGATTTATTTGTTTATTTGAAAGTCAGAGTTAGAGAGAGGAAAAGCAGAGAGAGAGGTCTTCCATCCGATGGTTTACTCCCCAGATGGCCGCAACAGCCAGAACTGCGCCGATCCGAAGCCAGGAGCCAGGAGCTTCTTCCAGGTCTCCCACGTGGGTACAAGGGCCCAAGGACTTGGGCCATCTTCTACTGCTTTCCCAGGTCATAGCAGAGAGCTGGTTCGAAAGAGGAATAGCCGGGACTAGAACCAGCACCCATATGGGATGCCAGTGCTTCAGGCCAGGGCATTAACCCACTGCGCCACAGCGCCGGCCCTGTTACTCTCCCTTTCAAATAAATAGGAATAAATAAATAAAACTATTTTTAAAATCTCAGAAAGAATGTTTGAAGCTCTTGATAATATTATTCTAAGATTTATAAAAAAGGAGAGATAGAATAATAAAGGTAAATTTGAAAAATAATGAAGTGGGAAGAATAAGTCTACTTGATTTCAAGACATGATATAGCTTCAGTAATCAAGGATTTTTGATGCTGGTGGTAGGATAGACAGATATTTAGATATATACAACAGAATAGAGAAATACAAGCTAGCTCCCCAACAAATATATCCAAATGGTTTTTTAGAAAATTTATTTGTGGGGCCGGCACTGTGGCACAGCAGGTTATCACTTTGGCCTGAAGAGCCAGCATCCCATATGGGTGCCGGTTCTAGTCCCGGCTGCTCCTCTTCCAATCCAGCTTTCTTCTATGTCCTGGGAAAGCAATAGATGATGGCCCAAGTCCTTGGGCCCTTGCACCACGTGGGAGACCCTGAAGAAGCTCCTGGCTCCTGGCTTCGGATCAGCACAGCTCCGGCCATGGCGGCCATCTGGGGAGTGAACCAGCAGATGGAAGACCTCTCTCTCTGTCTCTACCTCTCTCAGTAACTCTGTCTTTCAAATAAATAAAATAAATCTTTTAAAAATTATTTGTTTATTTGAAATGCAGAGTAACAATGAGAGAGAGTGGAGGAGGAGAAGAGAGAGAGAGAGAGAGAGAGAGAGAGAATGAATGAGAATGTCTTGCATCTGTTGGTTCATGTCTCAAATGTCCCCTAATACCTGAAGTTGGGCCAGGAAAAAGCCAGGAACCAGAAACCCCATCTGGGCTCCCACATGGTTGGCAGGATTCTAAGTCCGTGGACCATCATCTGCTACTTCCCAAATGCCTGAGCAAGAAGTGGGATTAGAAGCAGAGGTGGAACTCCATCCCAGGCTCTCTGAGATTCAGGCATCCTAAGCAGTGGCTTAACCCACTGCACCACAATGCCTGCTCCCCCTGCCCCCAAATCATTTTTAGAAAGGGACTAAGGCAATTTAACAAATAGTGCTGGGGACATTTCATATCCATAGGAAATAAAACAAATAGAATTTAAACCTGAGTCTCACCTTTATCCAAAAATTAACTCAAAATGAATCTCAGACTTAAAGTTAAAAGGTAAAAGTATCACTTTCTTGCTAAAAAATGGAATAAAAATCACTGGAATCTAGGACTAGGCCAAGGTTCTCAGACTTGACACCAAAACCATAGTCAATGAATGAAAAAATTAATAAATTGAGCTTTATTAAAATTTTCAGCTTTTGCATTGTAAAAGGTCCCGTTACAAGGATGCAAAGAAAAGTCACAGACTGGGAGACAGTATTTACTATACATCTCTCCAGCAAGTGACTCAATTCCAGAATATAGAAAGAATTCTTAAAACTCACAGAAAAACTATTTCATTGGAACAGGGATGAAGGAATGAAGGGCTACCTCCCCAAAGAAGAAATATAGATGGCAAATCAGAATATGAAAAGGTGCCCAATCATTAATCATTAGAGAAATGCAAATCAAAACTGCAAGGAGAATTGCATTACTGTTTGAACGCCTGAAGTGAAAAACAGTGACATCAAGTGTTGGAGAAAATATGAAGAAACTGGACTTTTCTATCACTGTAGGAGATGCAAGCTCAAACAAAATGAGCAAATTTTTGGAGATTTTTATTTATTTATTTATTTGAGAGGCAGAGCTGCAGACAGAGAGGGAGAGACAGAGAAGGAGGTCTTCCATCTGCTGGTTCACTCCCCAAATGGCCACAATAGCTGGAGCTGGGCCAGGCTGAAGCCAGGAGCTTCTTCCAGGTCTCCCACATGGGTGCAGGGGCACAAAGACTTGGGCCATCTTCTGCTGCTTTCCCAGGCACATTAGCAGGGATCTGGATCAATAGTGGAGCAGCCAGGACTTGAACTGGTGCCCATAGGATGCTAGCACCAGAGGCAGAGGCTTAACCTACTATGCCATAACACAGGCCCTGAGCAATTTCTTATAAAGCTAAATATGCAATTGTCATGTGGCTGAGCAACTGCATGGCTAGTCATTTGTCTCAGAGAAATGAGGACTTGCACATGCATGTTTAGATATGTTGTATTCATAGTAGCCTTAAATTGGAAACAGCTCTGATGCCTTTCAGTGGATGAATAGTTAAACAAATTGGGATAAATCCATGACACAAATACTAGCCAGCAAAAAAAAGAACAAACTATTAATACATACAACAACCTGAATGAATCTCCTAAGAATGATTTTTTTTTTTTTTGACAGGCAGAGTGGACAGTGAGAGAGAGAGAGAGAGAGAGAGAGAGAAAGGTCTTCCTTTGCTGTTTGTTCACCCTCCAATAGCCGCCGCGGCAGGCGCGTTGCGGCTGGCGCACCGCGCTGATCCGATGGCAGGGGCCAGGTACTTCTCCTGGTCTCCCATGGGGTGCAGGGCCCAAGCACTTGGGCCATCCTCCACTGCACTCCCTGGCCACAGCAGAGAGCTGGTCTGGAAGAGGGACAACCGGGACAGAATCCGGCGCCCCGACTGGGACTAGAACCTGGTGTGCTGGCGCTGCAAGGCGGAGGATTAGCCTAGTGAGCCGCGGCGCCGGCTAAGAATTATGTTGAGTGAAAACAGCAAATCCCGAAAGTTTATATAGTATATGACTCCATTTATATTCACTCTTACATGAAATTATAGAACTGAAGAATAGCTTAGCGGTTCAGAGGGTGGGGGTTGCGAGAAAGTGAGTGCGGTTATAAAAGGGCAGTAAGAGAGCTGGGGATGGATTGCTCCCTATCTTAACTGGATCACCATCAGTACTCGTGAGGTTGCACTAGTGTTACAAGGTGTTAGCAATGGGAGAAATGATATGTATGGCACAAGGGCTCTCTTTATGTAAATCTACATCTCAAGGAGCTCAATTGAAAACTTAAAGAGAAAGAAAGAGAATCATCACTGTTCACAGAACCCGTGGCCTCTGAAGATGTGCTTGGCTTGATAGAAAGGTGCCTGGAGGTCCACTGTAAATACCCCCACCTCTGCAACCTCGCCTGGCACCGTCTCCCCCTCCTCCCTGCCGACCTCTCCCCTGCACTAGCACTGGGCTCTTTCTATCCCCTGCCACTTCCTCAGGGACGCCCACCCTGCCAGGTAAAATGCCCTTCTCAGGGCATCCTGTGTTCTCTTGCATGGCACCAGTCATGCCTCGCACATGTGCTTCTGGTTTGATGCTGAAGCACCTTGTCCCTTACTGGTCTGTGAACTCACTGTGTGCGTGGACCAGGGCTGCCGTGACTCGCCAGCGAACCTCCAGCATCTCGGATGGTGCTGCGCACAGGAAGCACTCCCCACACTTGCGGGCTGAACGGAGCATGCAGGGGATGGTTGCTCACCTTTCCCTTCCTGGGCTAGCAAGATACTCAGCAGTGTCCCAAACCCAGACTGACCACTGCTTCCTGCTCTGTGTGGCAACAAGAAGTGCACATTGGGTGGGTGTTGTGGCGCTGCTGGTGAAGCCACAGCTTGGGATGGAATGCCTGGAGCCCAGTCCTGCCTCTGCTTCTGGTCTTGCTTCCTGCTGGAGTGCCCGGCGCCGCAGGTGATGCCTGAGGACTCGGGTTCCTGTGGCCCACATGGGAGCCCTGAATGGAGTTCTGGGTCCCTGGCTTTGACCTGGCTCAGCCCCAGCAGTTGCAGGCATTTGGAGATTGAACCAGTTCATGGAAGATCTTCCCCTCTCTCGCTCTCTGTCACTCTTTCAAACAAACAATCAAATAAATCTTTTTAAAAAGAAGGGCACATTGCATTCTTGACCTTTCCACACTCACAGGCATTCAGACAAGTGTCATCCTGGCGTGAGCATCTGAGAGTTTGAGAGGTATGGTGGGGGAGGTGAGAGCAGCGAGCAGGTCTGACATGTGGGCAAGCCAGCCTCCACTCAGGACGGGGTCTTTCCCGCCCAGAGCTGCTCAGCTCAGGGACTCTCTAGAGTGTGTGAGGTGACGGGTCCCAGCTGTGCACGAATCTGATCACTGCCCTGTAAGTCTTGGTGCAGCAGGAGAGCAACCGCTCCCCAGCGACCAGGGTCATGACTGACCACAACATCTAGTTAATGCGTGGTCAACAGCTCAGCCTACCTTGCCATCTCTGGGCGGTCGTCACCCTGTGGGCTGCATGCCTGCTGTGGGGAGCCTGTGTTACCACCGTTCCTGACTCTTCAGCACCTGGCCTTGACCATCCTGGCTGCATTCCTGCCTGCCCAAAGAAGGGGCGGGGGGTCTCTCTACCCACGATGAAGGAGGCGCTCAGTAAGCGTCAGTTACCTAAAGGACTCAGAGTAACTTTCACCACCTCTTCAGGGGACTCTTTCGGTGCTTGTCGGGATCCTAACACTCACTGGCTCTGTCACTCCCTCTACCTTTCCTTGCCACCCAAGCCTCCTACAGTATTGCCCATGACTTCTAAGCTGAAGACAGCCTGACCAGGATGAAAGAGTTCAGTCACTTTGGAAGCTGAAGCTTGACCCTCTGAAGTAGGCAAGATTTTCGCTGGGGGAATATTTGGGTAAAAATGGACATTTCTCGGGGCTGGCGCTGTGATGCAGCAGGTTAACGCCCTGGCCTGCAATGCCGGCATCCCATATGGGCACTGGTTAGAGACCCAGCTGCTCTACTTCTGATCCAGCTCTCTGCTATGGCCTGGGAAAGCCGTAGACGATGGCCCAAGTCCTTGGACCCCTGCACCCACGCAGGAGATCCAGAGGAAGCTCCTGGCTCCTGGTTTCGGATTGGCTCAGCTCTGGCCACTGCGGCCAATTGGGGAGTGAACCAGCAGATGGAAGATCTCTCTCTCTCTCTCTCTCTCTCTCTCTCTCTCTGCCTCTCCTCTCTCTGTGTAACTCTGACTTTCAAATAAATAAATAAATCTTCTTTAAAAATGGACATTTCTCAAACCCTGACTCTGTGTTGGGCCCCGTGCTTCACCAACAGTGTCTAGTCCCTTCCATTATCAGAGGGAGGGAAACTTTGGTTCACAAGGATGGGCTCTGGTCCTCCAGGCCACCCAGCGAGACAGCAGGGACCAAGGATCTAAGCTCACATCTACCTAATTCCTAAGCTTCTTTCTACAAGGGCTGAGACAGCTCAGAATTTTTTTGACAATAATTTTAGCTTTAGGAGAGAGACAAGACACTGTTTTCTGACCTTTCCAATTATCTGACAAGCCCAGTGTTAATCGGCCGAGTCAGACTTGATGACCTCGGGATGGCCTAAGCCCCAAACCATCTTCTGATGAAATGATAAAATGAGACTGCCGGGCTAATTAACAAGTCTACAAACATTATATGAGTCCCACTGATGCCTTTGCTCCTGGCCCATCCCACACCTTTTGCAGATAAGAAAGCAACTAATTTGCAAAACTCTTGCCTCTGTGAAGCAGCTCCGAGAGTCACTGACATATATGATTAGCATAAAATTAATTCCTGTTGGGGCAGCGCTATTACCACTCCTAATGAGGTTTGGGGAGTGATCAGTGCTGGGTCGGAAGCAGGGTGAATGCTTCTGTCTCTAGATGAAATGTGTGTGGGATGCGATTTTCAAAAGAAAGGTTTCTGTTAGGATCACATCTGTAGTCCACTTGGGCAGCTCTGAGAAAATGCTCGAAGCAGAACGGCACACCCAATAGTAAGGTGTTTCTCACCATCCTGGAGACCGAGAAATCCGAACACAGAGGTGGAGTCGGCTGGCGGATCACAGATGCCATCTTCTGCCCGCACCTGGTGGTGGGGTGAGGCGGCTCTCTGCGGGGTCTTCTCCAAGAACACAGACCCCATTCCTGGTGGCTCCTCCCTCAGGACCCAAGCCCTGCCCCTGCAGGTGAGGACTCCCAGGTGTGAGTTTAGGGGCACAGTGAGGCCCTGGCAGGCACCTCGTGTGAGGCAGGCTTTCCTCAGTGCTTTGAGGCTGGATCGTGGTTGACAGTGGAAACGGGTCTCTCTGGTGTATTTCCATGTGTATACCCATGATGAAGGAGACGCTCAGTAAGCGTCACCTACCTAAAGGACTCAGAGTAACTTTCACCACCTGTTCAGGGGACTCTTCCTGTGCTTGTCTGAATCCTAACACTCACTGGCTTTTTTTTTTTCTTTTCCTGGAAGACTACGTAGGAGAATTATGACAACTTTAACCTCTTAAACTTAAAATCCCTTAAATGAGCTAAATTTTTGCCATTCACTTCCTTAGTGGTGTCAAATGGAAAAGAAATAAAAATAGGCTACCAGACTCAACATGCAGGAATCATGTGTTCACAAAGTACCCGTAAGTCTTTTTCCTACAGAGTTAACTGAATTACGTATTTTTCTATGTATATAGCTTTTTTATTTACCTAAATTATACATTTTTTCTATGTATATAGTTTTATTTACTAAAAACCACATATTTCAGTGTGCATTTTGTTTTTCCCACTTATAATAATTAAATGTTTTTTCTCACTAAAGGTCCTTTATAAACATAATTTTAACATTTTCACTGTATTATATCAATGTGTCATTATTTATTTAACCATTTCCTAAATATTATACTTTATACTTGTTTCTAATTTTTCACTATGATAATTTATGTTGTAATTCTTATATTTGTGGAGGCCACACAATCTGCATTTTAATGTATTTGCATTTTATTTTTTAAAAGTAGAATTACTTGGTTAAATTAGGTCTGGATAAATTTTAGGACCTGGATAAAAATTGCTGAATGGATTTTCTGAATATAACTGCCAGCCTAGCATTCTATCCAGGAAAACATTCTTAAAAACTAAAGGAAAAATAGCATTTCCAGACAACTCGACAGGGAAACAGCTGCTGCCTTCAGGCACTCACTGAAGGGAAAGCTGAAGTATTTCATAAGGAGAAGAGGGAGGAGGAGGAGGAGCCATTTCACATAGAAACACAGAATAAACAAAGATGGAAAACAAAAATATGTGTGTAATCTAAATGAGTACACACCACATAGAACAATAATGTTTTGAAATTCATGCAGAATAAATGCATAAAACAACATACAAAGGTGGAAGCCTGGTAATACGATTAAAAATTGTGAAGTTGTTTGATCTCCTTGGGAAGTGATACAAGTACCACTTTTTATTAGATTCACACACATCAGGGCCGGCGTTGTGACATAACCAGTTAAGCTACTGCTTACAATGCTGGCATCCCATAAGGGCACTGGTTTGAGTCCTCGATACTCCACTTCCTTTCTGCCTCCCTGCTAATGTGCCTGGGAAAGCATTTGAAGATGATCCAAGTGCTTGGGCCCCTATACCCACGTGGGAGACTGGAAGAACTTCCTGGCTCCTGGCTTTGGCTTGGTCCAGCTCCGGCATTGTGGCAATTTTGGGGGGTGAACCAGCGGATGGAAGATCTCTCGCTCTGTCTCTCTCTGTCTCTCCCTCTCTCTAACTCTGCCTTTCAAATAAATAAAATATTTTTTTAAAAAAGAATCGCATACCTTAAGGATGTTTTTATAATCACTATGCTATTTTGCATTAGAATAAAACAAAAGAAATTATAACCAATGGAGAAAGAACTATAGAATTTTCAAACGCTTAATTAGTTTAAAAAGTTGCAAGAAAGGAATGTAGAACAGGTGTTACAAGTAATAGTAAATAAAACCCAATCAACAGTTATGTAAGTGGAAGTGGCTTAACTACTTCAATTAAAGGAGAAAGCTTCCCAAAATAAGTAAAACAGTCAGATGAAATGCTTTACAAAGGAATTGAAATTGTAAACACGAATAAAAAGCTGCCAGTGTGATAGACAGATAGACTCCACGTCAAGAGGTGTTTCTGGAAATAAAGAGGGGGATTCCACAATGACAAAAGACTGTAGGGTGGGTATTTGGCACGAAAATTAAGGCATCACTGGGAATACTGCGGCTCTTATTAGAGTGCCGAGGTTCGATTCTTGGTTCTGCTCCCAGAGTCAGACTTGCAGGCAGTGCTGATGGCTCAGGTAGTTGTGTTCCTGCCACCCATGCGAGGAGCCTCGATCGTGCTCCTGACTCCCAGTGAATCAGCAGTGAATCAGCAGATGTGAAGTCTCTGTGTCTTCTGCTGTTTCTTTTTCTGTCTCTGTCTCTCAAATAAATGAGCAAGCAAAAAACTGTAAACTCATAATTCCTCTTTCACACTATTAAAAAGAAATAGATTAGCCACTGTAAAGATTTAACACTCTCAGTTTGCACTGAGAGTGTAGCATCAAAATACAAAAAGGGCTTTGCAGGTGCTGTTGCTGCACAGAGCTGCCTGCTGCCAGGCGTGGTCAACCCCACCGTGTTCTTTGACATCACCAGTGATGGTGAGCTTTGGGTCGCCCCTCCTTCGAGCTTCTGGCAGACAAAGTCCCGAAGACGGTACACAATTTCCATGCTCTGAGCACTGGAGAGAGTAGTGTTGGTTGTAAGGGCTCCTGCTTTCATACGATTGTTCCAGGGTTTATGTGCCAGGGCGGTGACTTCTCACACTATAATGGCACTGGTAAGTCCATGTGTGGAGAGAAGTTCAATGATGAGAACCTCATCCTGAAGCATCCAGGTCCTGACGTCTTGTCCATGGCAAATACTGGACCCAGCATCGTGGGCCCCAGTTTTTCATCTGTACTGCCACGACTGAATGGGGGGACAGCAAGCAGGTGATCTTTGGCAGAGTGAAAGTTGGCCTGAGTGTTGTGGAAGCATGGAGCACTTTGGGGCTGAGAATGCCAAGACCGGCAACAGCGCCACTGCCACCTGCGGACAACTCTAACACATCTGACTTCTGTGTTGTCCTAACCACCAGGCTATTCCTTCTTTGCCCCGGAGAGCACCCCTCCCTCCCATCAGCTTTCAATATCCCATAATCTGAGTGCTCTCACTGCAGTTCTTTGGGTTCCATGTTTTCTTCATTCTCCAAGTCTAACTCTAGTGCAGAGTTGAAGTTACTATTATGAAACAAAAACTAAGTAACAAAAATACTAAGGCAAAAATGGGAGATTTAAAAGAAGAAATCGACAAATTCACATCCAGGTTGGATAATGTTCACATCTCCTCAGCAGCTGATAGGACAAGTAGACAAAAACAAATAATTTAATGTATACAGTGTGATTTAATCACTGTACAACTAACTTCACAATTGACATTATTATTATTAGAAGATGGAACATTTAGCAAAATTGACCAGATGTTGGGTCAAAAATCTTAACAAAATCCCATCTATTAAAATTATAGAATGAAATAGAGCTAGAAGTCAATAATGAAAGTTTACTAGAAAACCATCAAATGCTTATAAATTAAACAATATACATCAAATTCATGAACAATGATGAAATCATAGTGAAAATAGTAAAATATATTCTTGATGTGAGAATGAAAACATACTACTTTAAAATATGTGGTGAACCATGCCGTGGTTGAAAGGTTAAGTTCAGGGGTGTGCATTTGGCCTTGTGGTTGAGACGCCAGCCAGGATGCGTGGTCCTGTAACAGAGTGTCTGACTGTGGTACCTGGCTCCAATCCCCCTTCCCGCTTTCTGCTGAGGCAGACCCTTGGGCACAGTAGGTGAGGGCTCGGGCAGCTGGGCCCCTGCCACCCACTGGGAAGCCTGGATTAAGTTTTCAGCTGCCAGTTCTGGCCCTGGCCCAGTCCCACCTATTGTAGTTATTTGGGGAGTGAACCAGGGGATGGGAATTTAATATATTTAAAAAGTGTATTTTAATATGTCAGAAAAGAAATTAGGGGAAAATTATCTAATGGTTTTCATGATTTTATGCATAACAAAGGGTTTAAAAATAAAGCGGGAAAGTGGTTGCCAGAGAGAGAGATGGTGAAAGAGCAGATGCTGATCAGAGGGCACAGGTTTCAGTAAGATGGAGGGAGGAGGTTTTAGTGACCTATTTCATAGTACCATGACCACGATTTCTAGTAATGTGTATTTCAAAATTGCTTATAGAATAGATTTTTAATGTTCTCAACACACAAAAAAATAAGTTGGTGATTTGATACATGTGTAAATTAGCCTGTTTGAATCTTTCTATGATATAGCCATAGATTGAAACAGTATCCCATCAGTTCGTGTATACACAATTGCTATTTGCTAGCTAAGTATGTTTTAGTTTCTATAAAGAAGGGAAAAAATTCCCCAACTCTGCACGTGGCCAAATTACTTCAAAAGCTCCTCCCCTGAAGAACTGATTTTGGGGTCACCTGCAGCTTTTAGTGAGCGGGTGAGTTCACAAATGTGGAATTCATGACTCGGGGGCCTGCGTGCGTGGTGTGAAGCAGGTGAATATAAGCTGGGACTGAGGAGCTTTATGCTAAGTGAAAGAAGCTGGGCCCACGATGGCCAATACTGCGTGTTCTCACTGCCGTGTGATGTGAAACTGTCAAGCTCAGAGAGGCAGAACGCAGAGCCTGGGGTGGGGTATAGGAAGGAGCCCATGGTCCAGCAGAGGCCAGCCTCCATTAGAGAGGAGGACTAGACTTCCTCTTCCTTGAGGGACATCGCACAGCACCATGGGTGTAGTAACTGATAATGTGCTGCACCTTTCAAAATCGGTTAGAGTAACTTCAGATGTTCCACTGTGGTACAGGGTGAGTGAGTGTGGTGACAGACATGCTAATTAGCTTGCTTTGATTATCTCACCGTGCATTCATAATGTACCACTCACTGTGTCCCCATAAGTATATATGGATATAATTTGTCAATTTATAATTTTAAGAGTTAAAAAATAAGAACATCAAGTTAAATCCAAAGAATGAAAAGAGATAACATTATTCAAATGTAGAACAAATGCACCATAGAAAAAATTGGAACACTGCTCACATTTGGTTCTGTGAAGAACTAAGCCCTTAGCAAGAGTGATTAGGAGGGAGGGGCACATTTTGCAGTGTTGGAAGTGTAAGTGACAATTGCTGTTGATCCATCAGACATTTTTTAAAAATGAGAGAATATTGTGAACACTCTTATTTCAATAGCAAAGTGTAAGTGAAATGGGAAAATTCCTAGAAAAACACCACTTATCCAAATTGAAACAAGAAGAATGTTTCTAAAATATTAATAGTCCCATATCTGTTAAATAAATGGAATCTATAATTAACAAAGACCCTGCAAGAAAATCTCCAGGCTCAGGCAATTTCACTGTTGAATTCTTCCAAACATTTAAAAGAGCAATTAACTGATCTTACACAAAGTTCCCCAGAAAGAAACAAAAACAAAGCAAAGAACATGTCTGGTGTTGTTTTATGTGGCCACTGTTATCTTGGAACAACAATTTGACAAGAACATTTACCAAAAAGGAAAATAATAAGCCAATTTCAGGAAAAAATACAAAAATCCTAAACAAAATCTTTTTTTAAGATTTATTTATTTATTTGAAAGGCAGAGTTAGAGAGGCAGAGAGAGAGAGAGAGAGAGGTCTTCTGTCCACTGGTTCACTCCCCAGATGGCCACAATGGCTAGAGCTAGGCAGATCCGAAGCCAGGAGACAGGAGCTTCTTTGGGGTCTCCCACATGGGTGCAGGGTCCCAAGGAGTTGGGCCGTCTTCTACTGCTTTCCCATGCCATAGCAGAGCTGGATGGAAGTACAGCAGCCAGGACTCAAACTGGAGCCCATATGGGATGCTGGCACTGCAGGCGGCAGCTTTACCCACTATGCCACAGCACTGGCCCCTAAACAAAATCTTAACCAATGTTATTACAGCAACATAAAGAAAGGGAAGGGGGACAGTGCTGTGGCGCAGCAGGTTAAAGACTTGGCCTGCAGCACTGACATTCACATGGGCGCCTGTTCGAGTCCCAGCTGCTCCACTTCCATTACAGCTTCCTGCAATGTGCTTAGGAAAGCAACAGAGGATCTCCCATGTTCTTGGACCCATGCACTACCTAGGAGACCTGGAAGAAGCTCCTGGATCCTGGCTTTGGTTGTGGCTATTTGGGAAGTGAGCCAGGGGATGGAAGATCTCTCTGCCCCTCCCGGTCTGGCGCTCTCTCTCTCTCTCTCTCTCTCTCTCTCTGTAAATCTGCCTTTCAAATAAATGAATAAATATTTTTAAAAAAGGAAAATATGTCATTTTGGATTTTGGTCCAGTCTAGGAATGTAAGATTCACTTAACATTGGAAAATCTATCAGTGTATCTTACAATATTCACAAAATTGGAAAGAAATTATTTGATGATCTCAATGGGTACATGATCAACTTTTGATGAAAATCCATTACCCATTGCTAATAACACTCAACCAACAACAAATAACCAAAAACTTACTAAGGCTGGTAATATTTACTTAAAAAATCATAACAAAATTTTTATACTTTCTAGTGTAATATAGGAGACACCTCCTTAATGACTGGAAATTAGACACGATTTGTTATAATTTGTTATAATTTCTAGTTAATATTATACTAATCATCCTAGCCAGTGCAATAAGGCAAGAAAATAAGTAAAAAGTACAAAGACTAAAAAGGAAGAAGTAAAACAACATTATTCCCAGAATCCGTGATTGTGATGTGTGCAAAGCCTAAAGAAATTCACCAACTATTGCAATTAATGAATATAATGAGGTCACTGGGTGAAAGGTCAATATCTAAAATTCAATGATACTTTACTATTTCAGGAGCAAATAAATAGAAAATGACATTAAAAATAATACCAGCTACAAATGATTCAAAAGATGGGGATGACTTGACACTACACTGTGAAGCACACTAACCACTTACTTACTTGTATGCAGAGAAATAAGACAGGAAAAAAAAAAACAAAACCAGGGAGATGTTCCCTCCTCTCCTCTCTCCACCGAATTCATATATTGAAGACCCAACCTCCTGAGTTTCAGAATGGGGCTACATTTGGAGAAGGGGTATTTAAAGAGGTAATTGAGTTAAAAAATGAGGCTATGCGTTGGGCCCTAATCCAATATGACAAGTGTCCTCCTCAGAGGGAATTTGGGAACAAACAATACAAGACCTTGTGAAGATGTAGAAGGGAAAGTGACTACCTACAAGCCAAGGAGAAAGGCCTTAGAAGAAATACACCGGAGCCGGCGCTGCGGCACAGCGGATAAAGCCGCCACCTGCAGTGCTGGCATCCCATATGGGTGTCAGTTTGAGACCCGCTGCTCCACTTCTGATCTAGCTCCCTGCTATGGCCTGAGAAAGCAGGGCCCAAGTCCTTGGGCCCCTGTTCCCACATAGGAGAGCTGGAAGAAACTCCTGGCTCCTGGCTTCGGATCGGCACAGCTCTGGCCATTGCCGCCATTTGGGGAGTGAACCAGTAAATGGAAGCCTTCTCTCTCTGCCTCTTCTCTCTATAATTCTGCCTTTCAAATAAATAAGTCTTTTTTTTAAATAAATAAATTCTAAAAAATAAAGAATAAGGAAGGAAAGAAGGAAAGAAGGAAAGAAGGAAAGAAGGAAAGAAGGAAAGAAGGAAAGAAGGAAGGAAGGAAGGAAGGAAGGAAGGAAGGAAGGAAGGAAGGAAGGACACCCTCCCAGGACCTGATTTCAGCCCCCAGGAACTGTAAGAAAATACATTCCTGTTGTTGAAGTCCAGGTCACTGGCGCTTTGTGAAGGCAGCCCCATCAAACTCACACACATTGTGGATTGTTAAAATGCTGGCCATCCCCAATTTGATGTATAGATTCTCTGGTTGTGTTTCCATCTAAACAAACTTCCTTTCTATTCTCTGCAGGCCACCTGTACTTCCCTTCATGGCACTCAACAGGATGTCTTTGCAGCTGGTGTGGCGGTGGGTCTCTGAAGTTGCAGGTCCCAGAATCTTCATCCGGTTTATCCCCCATCTCTGTTGTACATGCATCTTACTGATGCCTCTTGTGGGACAGCACCTGTTAATCATTCTGCCTAATTAGCCGATGTCATTCATTTGACAGAATAGTGTGCTCTACGAGACGTCCATGGGACAAGACTTGGACTTCTCAGATGACTTATTAGAGAGGTAGGAAGTGAAGCAGCCCCGGCGGTTGACATGTGCTGCTGTCTATTCCATGTAAGGGCGTCTGGTCCTCCTTCTTGGGTGGATAGGAAAGAATAAATTTTCCACACCAAGGACCACAATCCACGTACCTGAAGCTACTGCTTGACTGAGCCCACAGTCATTCACATTTGTTCTCCAGGAGCAGACTGGTGAACTAGGTGCAGATTTGTAGACGCCACACTCATGTTTAGTATCCCTGCTCCTGTGGGTCTGATACCAGGTTTTATTTACTATCCTGGCAGGACC
Source organism: Oryctolagus cuniculus (assembly GCF_051225735.1). Taxonomy (NCBI): domain Eukaryota; kingdom Metazoa; phylum Chordata; class Mammalia; order Lagomorpha; family Leporidae; genus Oryctolagus; species Oryctolagus cuniculus. Next base: position 7,987,823 of record NC_142878.1, on the reverse strand, counting down.
ACTTGGCCTTCTCTGCTCTGACAGCTCTTGTTCCCCAGCTCTAAGTTCCAAGGCAGGTTGCAGCTAACTTCCCAGTGGGTCGACGTCAGTAATACATCAGGGGCCAGAGATGCGGTCAGCAGGTGGGGCTGTGGACCCAGTGCCTTGGGATAAGTTTGCCTTTGGCCAGGATTCCTTTTGTTACTTGACCTCTGCACAAGCCTCCAGGCTAACTGGAAGCTATCTGGACATTTCAGGTCTCTGGGAATCAAAGCGAAGCTGGGCCTGTGTCCAGTTGCCATCAGAAGGTGTGGGTATTTCCCTTCCCCATGAACTGCTGCCCTAGTGGAGGCGGGCAGGTCTATGCGACTCACTGGTACTGCAGCGTCCTTTTGCCACAGTCCTCAGACAGCTCTTTGGCGATCAAGTTTCAGATGTGGAAACTGGTTCTGTTCCAGGAATTGGGTGAGAGACGGTCTTTTTATTGGCGTATCTGCTCCCAGCCTCCTGCTGTTCCATTCCTGCTCTCTTTGGAATCCACCCCAAGAACAGCACGACAACCTTGGTCAAAGCTGAGGAGCACGGCAAGCTTGGTCAAAGCTTGAAGGAGCTATAAGTGCTCAGCTCACTGCTATTCTCATGGCCTGAGTCCAAAAAGGACCTCTAGAGGGGCATCTGCACACCTGCTGAAACCCGAAGGCATCCGTGAATCACGTATGTTTCACCCGGCAGTTAGCAGAGGCAGGCCCTGGGTTTGTTCTGAGTAGAGAGACCAGATGGCCTGTGATTTCAGGAAAATGGCACAGGAGATGAGCAGCCAGGAAGGCCCTAGCCAAGGGCAGGGTGTGAATGAGGCTGCTGGTTCTGGACCACTGTCTGATGAGGACAGCAAGCAGCTCAAATGCCGCGGAGGTACGTGATCCAGAATGGGCACCCAAGCAGCCCCACAACCTTCTGAGTCTGACAGAGATGACTGATGTCCAGGTCTGCCCCAAGACAATCACAAAATTGGAAAACTGGGCCCTTTGGTGAGCCAGGGAGCCTTCTCCAATCCATGGTTTTCCCTGCTCCTGGCTCCAGCACCGGGACTCCTCCAGTCCTAAGACTGAAGCAGCTGTGTCATTTGGGCCAATGTCTGAATCTCAAGGGTGCTGGGTTCCTCCCATAAACCAGGGAAAGCAATACAGATCTCAGAGGGTGCTGTGGGGATCACATAAATGGTGCAAGTGACTGCGCTAGAGAGAGAGAGGAAAAAAAAAAACAAACAAACAAACAAAAAAAAAAAAACAAAAACAGAGTCCTGGGGGAAAGGGTAACTCATTGAATGAGTAACACATTCAGTTATATGTCATAGAAGACATCTAATATATATGGTTCTCAAATTACCATGTGCCAGGCACTGGGGAACTCCCAGTACCATACGAAGCACAGCCAGTCCCCCTTCTCTGTGCCTGCTTGTAGATATTCTCTCCCTAGCATCTGTCTACACCCAAGGACATATTGGAATCACCCCCCTCAGTGGGGAAAAGCTTCTGGAGTAGAAGTTCAATGTATGAAATGCCTGCCATGAGCCGACTCTGTGCCAAGAGAGAAAGAGAGGAGGAAACATGGAGAGAGGGAGGGGGAAGAGAGAGAGCAAGGAGCAAATTATTTTCTTAGAAAGACACTAATCCTATCTGACTAGGGTTCCACCCTCATAACCACTTTTAATCTTAATACCTTCCTTACCCCCAAACAGTCACATTGCAGGTTATGCTTGAACACAGATCCTGTGGGGATCCAGTTCAGTCCAGAGCCACACCTATCTCTCAGTGTATCATCTACCTTGACCCAGATCTCTGCTAAGCCCACGCAGTGGCTCTTCCCTCCCTGTAGTGCTGAATGAGCAAATGGAAGTTCCCTCAACTCATTCAAGTGCCTGGCTTTGCTTAAATTACCCATCCTTAAGTCAAAACTGCACAAATTGTTCACCCAAGGATTCAGCAGATGTGGGGGACAAGAAGATGGCCTGCAGGGTGCGATTGTGTGAAGAATCATATATGGATTCCTTAGCAAGCTCCATGACAAGGGAAGCCAGAGAGATGCATGTGGTGACGTGGTTCAAGATACAGAGTGGCCGGCAGGCTGAAGGGAATGTGGGCTGCAGAGCATCCTGAAGCTTCTGGGTCCAGGAGTGGGGCCTTGTGGCTGGAGAAAGAGAGAAAAGGGGTTTACCCAGTTTCTAAGACCCAGTGAGCAAACAGGAGTTTGACTCATGGTGCCCGCTCCAGCAAGAGGAGTCCGGATGGGTTTGGGGGCTGGCTTCTAACTCAGCGTTTAGCTTGGGGCAATCTGGACCACAATGCAGAATTACTAGACCTGCTGTCAGGGGGACATCCCATTCCTGGCTTGGTATCCCCAGCGGGTACTGGCACAGGCTCCACCCCAGCAATGAGTCAGGGAGGTGCAGGGAGTAGGTTTACCTCTGCTGGGCTGCCTCCTGGCTACCAGGGAGCTGGCTGTGGAGGAATCTGGGGGTGCAGCAAGATCTGCGGCAGCAGCTGGTGCAGCCCCTTAGCAATGCTAGGCTCTGCCCTTGAGCTTGACCTTGTCCCAGCTCCCGTGTCCTGGGGAGAGGGCACAGCACATGGCAATCATCCTCTTTCCTGCACTGCTTTGGCCTCTGTGCTGGCAGCATCGCCATGGTGATTGCATAAGTAATTACCCACCCCAGAACATTTTCTTCACTAATTTTCTTATAGTGGAGTTGATGAGCATCAGTTGTGAAAGCTGAGCTGGGGATTCTGGAACCCCTCTTAGATTCTCGTAAAGGCTGAGGGCTACCCCAGGAGTGTGATCAGCATCTCCCAAGTGACCAGGGCATATGCTGTCCCCACCTTTCCCGGGGACGCTGCTGGCTGGGCCCCAGGGCGGCTTGCGTGGTGACAGCTGCTTTTGCCTCCTCCTTGGATTTGGTGGCTAGATTGGGAGACTGCATTGGTTCCTGTAAGAGCCACTTTGCTACTGAACTGGCGTAGGGGAACTGTGATTTTCATAAAATCAGAACATCATTTGGCCGGTGTTGTGGCACAGTGGGTGAAGCCGCCTCCTGCAACCCTGGCATAACATATGGGTGCCAGTTCTTGTCCCAGCTGCCCATTTCTGATCCAGCTCCCTGCTAATGGCTTGAGAAAAGCAGTGGAAGATGGCCCAAGTGTTTGGACTCTTGCCACCCACAAGGTAGACTTGGATGAAGCTCCTGGCTCCTGGCTTTGGCCAGCTCTAACCCTGGCCATTGCAGCCATCTAGAGAGTAGATGAGCAGAAGGAAGATCTCTCTCTCCTTCCTTCTCTCTCTTATAACTCTTACCCTTGAAAAAACACATTTAAAAAACAATCAGAAAGAGTTTCATAGATGAGTGGAGAGCCACCAGGGAGCCAGCAGCCTCCGTGAGCACCAGAGGGAGGCGCTGGCGTCCTGCCCCCGTCTGGGCTCTCCTGGCTCCACCCCTGCAGGACCCCTGTTGCTGTCAGGACGTCCCCTTTCCAGCCCTGCCAACCTCCACCTCTGGACCTGGGGCTCCTTCTGTTGGGATTTAGTCTTCACAATATTTCTCCCCTTCCTATTTTTCTGGTCCACCCTGGTGCCTGGCATACTGGTGACATTTGTGAAGTAATAAAACAAGTGAATAACTAAACTTTACTTTGTTCTCAGAGCCTGTTGTAATTCCCCAAACGGCTCAATCAATGAACAGATAAATTCTCTCACCCACCCATTCAGTTACTCATTCAATGAACATTTGTTTAGGAGCTAGATCATATCTACCTCTAACACAAAGCCTTGAAGATAGAAGACATCTAATATATATGGTTCTCAAATTACATGTGCCAGGCATTGGGAACTCCCAGTACCATACAAAGCACAGCCAGTCCCCCTTCTCTGTGCCTGCTTGTAGATATTCTCTCCCTCGCATCTGTCTACACCCAAGAACACTTTGGAATCACTCCCCTCAGTGGGGAAAAGCTTCTGGAGTAGAAGTTCAATGTATGAAACGCCTGCCATGAGCCGACTCTCTGCCAGGAACAGAGCGGGGGTATGGGTGGGTGCCTTGTCCATGTGCAGCCACAGAAAGGCTGCTTGACAGCTGGCGTGGGAAGCAGGGATGGTTGAGAGAAGAGGGCCCGTGTCCTTCCAGACAGGAGCGGCCCCTTCCGATACCTGCTCACCTGAGGAAGGCACAGGAACCTGAGCCCCCAGGAGTGGTGGGCAGAAATAGGTGGCCCTGGGAAGCCACAGCCGTGGGCGAAGCTGGAGGGGACGTTCTTGTGCTTTGCAGTTTCTTGTGAACTCACCCCCTGGCTCATTGCGAAGGCTGCTTCATTCCTGGACCCAGGGTGCCCGGGAGCTGGCTGGGTGAGGCACGCTGGGTGGACAGAGGCAGGTGCTAAGACCCCCATGAGCAGCTGGTGTGGGAGTTGAGGGAAATGAGGAGTTGAAGAGTGAGGGGATTTCTGAGATTTCCGGGCCATGTGGCAGAAAGCGGGTGGAGCCCTTGGCAGAGCTGGATCTGTCCGAGGGTGACACGTGGGGGTTGAGAAGGTTGGTGTCAGTTTATTTAGAACAGGTCTGGCGACAGAGTTGTGGCGTAGTAGGTAAAGCCACTGCCTGTGATGCCGACATCCCATGTGGGTGCTGGTTCTTGTCCTGGCTGCCTCATGTCCAATCCAGCTAACTGCTAATAGCCTGGAAAAAGCAATTGATGGCCCAAGTGTCTGGGGCTCTGCTGCACACACAGCAGACATAGATGGAGCTCCTGGCTCCTGGCTTCACCCTGTCCACCCAGGATGTGAGAGCATCTGGGAAGTGAACCCGCAAATGGAAGATTCTCTCTCTCTCTCTCTCCTTCTCCCTATGTATGTGTAACTCTGACTTTCAAAATAAATAAGTAAATGTTAAAAAAAAAAGAACCAGTAGCAGGGGTGCTTGGGGGACAAGGAAGGGGTGTGTTACGGGCCAATGAGGGAGGATCAGGGCTGGGGAGGGGGACTCAGAGCAGTGGAGACCCTGAAGCGTGACTGAAGATGAGGGGTTTAAGAAAGAAGGGCAGACTGGGCAGGACACAGGGAGGTGTGGAGAGTGCAAAGGCTCTGAGTGCAGACAGGAGCCAGCAGGTCAGGCACGGTGGTGGCTCTGCCTCCAGCTGGGTGCCCTTGGGCCAGTCCTCCAGCACTGAGAGCCCCAGTGTGCACATCTGCGACTTCAGATAATGTGGGAAAACCACGCAGCACAGCACCTGGTGCGTAGACATCCCCCAACGTCAGCTGTCATTGTTAGCCAAGCCTGAGAAGGCAGAGGGACAAACGTTCGAAACGAGGAGACGATCAGAAAAGCTGATCCGTGTCAGCCACCCAACAGAGTGCCTTTTGTGATCGCAAGACCGGAGGGAGGCCCCTGGAAGTTTGCTGGGCTGGGTTTCCCTCCCTGAGAGTGATGTAGGGGGGTTAATCCAGCGCCTCCCGGAGTCCACTGAACTCAGTACACCTTACAGCACCCACTGATGCACTGCCTGTTAGTCTCCCCAGTGTCTAAGGAGATGCCTCTCAGCACTCGCGTGGCTGCCAGGGCCACCGAGAGCATCTTGGGTGCCACACCAGTGCTGGGCATAGCCACCCCTGTCGGAGCCCTGTGTATCTATGTTCCAAATTAGGTGCATTGCTAAAATTAAGAAATTAAAAAGTAAAGCCTCGGCCGGCGCCGCGGCTCACTAGGCTAATCCTCCGCCTTGCGGCGCCAGCACACCGGGTTCTAGTCCCAGTCGGGGCGCCAGATTCTGTCCCGGTTGCCCCTCTTCCTGTCCAGCTCTCTGCTGTGGCCCGGGAGTGCAGTGGAGGATGGCCCAGGTGCTTGGGCCCTGCACCCCATGGGAGACCAGGAGAAGCACCTGGCTCCTGCCATTGGATCAGCGCGGTGCACCGGCCACAGCGCGCCAGCCATGGCAGCCATTGGAGGGTGAACCAACGGCAAAGGAAGACCTTTCTCTCTGTCTCTCTCTCTCACTGTCCACTCTGCCTGTCAAAAAAATAAAAAAATAAATAAAAAATAAAAAGTAAAGCCCTTCATATCAGCCTTACAACCCCTGGGTTGTTACTTTCATGATTTGCTCAGATGTTGGGTCCAGGCTCCAGAATGCTTTGGTTCTTGTACCAAAGCCTATGTCAAGACAACAGTGCTCTGTCCATCAACTTCCAGCCCAAGATGGCACCGGGAACTGGACGGAGACACTCTGGGATTCCTTCAGCCTACACTACGGAGTTTTCAGAGCTGGAAGCTGAAAGAAAAACCCTGAAAGTACACAAAGAATAAAATCAGATTTTAATTGAATTGCTGCACCGTCCTAGTAAGGCTAGTTAAGCATAAAATTAATTGTTGTAACTATAGCAACAGGATTAGCTGGAACTATTAGGGTGGGCACCAGGGGTTCAACGAGAGACTCTCAAAAAGACAAGTGTTGGAGATTGTAGAAAATAATTCATTCTCCTCCAGTGGTTCTCTGGAGGGCCTCACATGCTTTAGCAACCCAAAATAAATCTACTTAATAATATTTTCCTAGATTCACGCAGCTTCTCTTATCCCAGAGGACCCTGGGGTGCTTTGTAAGCCATGAATATAAATATAGATCTGGAATAATGCATCAGGCCAGATTTTCCTAGTGCTTAAACAACGCCCCCGGGGTTGGTTCTGCACCTTTGGAAGCTCCATTACCTCAGGATCCACGCAATCAGTAATTTATTAAGTGGTATCCCCATGGGCCCAGGGCCTGGAGACTCTGGAAGGGGGAATGGTGGCTCAGAAGATAATACTTTTATTTATTTATACCCTACTTCATTTCCTAAAAGGATTCGAGCAGCCTTACAAAACACACAGAGTACATCAGGATAAAGCAAACACATGAGCACTTCCAAGGCAAGGGCAGACAGCACTAAGCAAGCGCTCTCAGGACCCAGGGAAATGTTGGCTCTGGAGATGCACATAATAAGCTCCCGCAGCGGAGCAGAAGGTGGGGAGAGCTGCAGCTGTTCCTCCTCCCGGCCAGAACAGTCAGCTGCAAGAGTAAGCGCTGCCGTGCCTGGGCGACGGCTTCCGCTTCCCCTCTCGCTCTGCTCTTCAGAACAGGGAGTCTGCAGCCCCTCCCGGCAGGAAGTGCAGGAGGACCTTGCCAAGGTGGGCTTCCATCAGAGGCCCCGCTTGTGTCTCCATCCCACCCCCAAACGCTAACCGACCGTCTACTTTGATCTGGGCCTCTGAGGGCAGAATCGTTCCATTTTCTGATACTCTGGCTTGATGTGTGATTAAAATTTAGAGTTTTGGAGCAGAAGTAGTAAACAGTGGTGCATGGATTAGACGGTCTGCAAAGCCGCTGATATTGCCCATTCGGGGAGATTTGCATTCAAATCCAGATTCCCAGTCCTCTTAAGAAATAGGAAGACGTGTAACACTCTGAGCAGAAGCTGAGCCCTTGGACGGGAAATATTTCCCAGGGTCCTTTGTGCACAAGGACACACTCCCTGCAGCTTCTCTGCTTGCTGCTATCCACCTGGCTTCCATATGCATTTGAGGATTAAAAAAAAAAAAAAACCTCTGATCTAGAATCTTGCTTCTTGTCTATCACTGTGGAATATGTGATGAGAGTGGCAGCCAGGAGATTCGGCCGTGAGTGTTTCCAGGCTATGGCTCTTCGTGTCTCTTCCCCGAGTCACCACTGTCAGAGCTTTGATCTGTCTGTGTTTCCCCAGTGGGTCATCCTGCCAACTCTTTTCTCCTCTCTACATCTCACCCATCTTCTGGGCTCAGCTCCAGACTCCTCCATGGAGCTTCCTCCAAGTCTTCTGACTGCTTGGTCCTCCTTCTGGGATGGCACCTGGACTTCCAAAGGGAGGTAGGCATAGTTCTTTGAAACAGCCATCAACCTTTCCATGTGCACTGTCTGCAGGTGACCTGTCTGTGACTGGGTCCTTGTCCAGCTGCTCTTCTCCTCCCTTACTCCCAGCTACCCCCTCCCATCTAGAACCTCACAATGCTGTATGGAGTGGACCCAGATCATCAAAACCTAAAAGGTACCAAACCAGGTTGTACAGTGAACTGTTTGTGCCGAGAAAGCAAACGTCTGGGTAACACACCCTTCTGCAAGAAGGTTCCTCTTGGTTCTTTGCTTTGCCCAACTCCGAGGTGGATTCCATTGAGTCAAGAGCTGGCAGATAATGAAAATAAATTTTTAATATTATGTGATACTACCATATATATCAGAGTGTTTCTCTCATTCCTGTCTACTTATTTATGTAAATGACATTTATTCAGCAGTCATATCTAACAAAATAAAAAATAGAAAAGTACTGATAGCAAATCCTGTCTTATTAGAGCAATATGTAACTGTCACCCATGAATACATGAAAAGAACTGAAAGAAACCTCATTTATTATTTACATCCCAAAACGTTTTTAAGTTTTTATTAACATAAAGAGAACAGATTTAATGTGCTTCACAGATACAATTCTAAGAAGATAACAATACTTCCCTCTTTCCTCCAATACATTTTTTAAAAGATTTATTTACTTACTTGAAAGAGAGAGAGAGAGATTTTTTTTGACAGGCAGAGTGGACAGTGAGAGAAAGAGAGACAGAGAGAAGGTCTTCCTTTTGCCGTTGGTTCACCTCCAATGGCCGCCACGGCCGGTGCACCGTGCTGATCTGAAGCCAGGAGCCAGGTGCTTCTCCTGGTCTCCCATGTGGGTGCAGTGCCCAAGCACTTGGGCCATCCTCCACTGCACTCCCTGGCTACAGCAGAGAGCTGGACTGGAAGAGGGGCAACTGGGACAGAATCCGACGCCCTGACCGGGACTAGAACCCGGTGTGCTGGCACCGCAGGTGGAGGATTAGCCTAGTGAGCTGCAGCGCCGGCCAGAGAGAGGGAGAGATCTTTAATTTGCTGGTTTACTCCCCAGATGCCTGAAACCTCCAGGGCTGGGCTGGGTCAGAGCCAGGAGCCAGGAGCTCCATCTGAGTCTCCCCTGTGTGTGGCAGGGGGTCAAGGCCTTGGCCATCATCCACTGCCTCCAAGGTACAATAGTAGGAAACTGGATCGGAACGGAGGAATAGCTGGGACTCAGACCAGCTACCCAGACACAAGACGTGAGCTTCCCCAGTGGCCTCCTAACCCACTGTGCCACAGTCAAATTTTATGAGGGCAATTTCTGTATCAATTATTAACTATCAGTAACTGGAATGGTAAGTGCATCCAGAAGGAATAAAATTGTGTCAGGAGAGTGGAAGATGAATATGATTTCGAGGAGAAAGGGAACGAGAGGACATTTCTGGCCGCCACAGAAGAGCTTGCTTGTGCACATTTTAGGTAGTTGATGGTGGCATCTATCACTATGGTGTCCATAGTTCACTGGATACTGTAAAACAAAGGATCAACTTTATTTCTAAAGTCCATATTTACAACACACCAGAAGCCATACTTTGTTTAACTCTCCAAAGTCATAACAAAATATTTCAAAGTCCAGTCATCAAAGTACCACTGAATATGTGGTTTTTCAGAGTTCTTCGCAGGCATTGCTTGAGTAGTTGTGGTTTCTCCTAGTGATCTGAATTTTCAGCATAGTGCCACATTCTCGTGTCTTTGAGTTGTTGTTTCATATAGTGCCACACTCTCGTGTCTTTGAGTTGTTGTTTCATATAGTGCCACACTCTCGTGTCTTTGAGTTGTTGTTCCATGGCTTTATCTCTGGCATCCACAATTTAAGAGCCTTATATCTCCATGAATCACCATTTGCCCAGAACTTATCAATCATTTACTGTGTACCTAGAAAATATAGAGAATGCAAAAGGGGATGGGGAGAGACTTCACTTTTCCCATAGAAGATCATATATTTTATTTAAAGAAAGATGACAATGAAAGCAAACAGCAAAAACTATATTTCAAACATAGGTAGATTCCTTGTGTTTGGAGGTCATTTCTCCCATAATTCTACATTCCAGAGCGTGAGCAGTGATGGAATAAAGACATAAGCTCATTGTCCAAAAGACAGATAAACACTGGAGTTTATTCCTTGCCCTTGAATCTCAACTGGGTCTCACAACCTATTGCCTTCAACCCCACCCTGCATTCTTTCCAGGTTCCCAAGGCCTCATCCACTTCCAGGAACTCCCCTCCACCTGCTGCCCCCATCCCCACCCTCATCCCTAGCCCTCTGGCCCCTGGGATCAGGGCCTTCTGCCTTGTGTTCCATCAATGTGCACTCCAGCACTTGGTCGCAAATGTATTTCCTCTGAATAAATTCAGTCTGGTTGTACACTCCTACACTGCCTCCTCTGTATTCTGCACCTCTTTTCCTAACCTTTTTGGTGCCCCGTGTGGGGAGGCACCAATCTGCAACTCTTTTCCTAACAAGCAGAACATAGTAAAAGCATTCTAAGCAGACCGGATTGAAACAATGGGCGTCCCACAGGAAGCAGCAGCAAGTCCTCGGGACTTACATCGAACTAATTTACACATACCTTTGAAATTGTTCTAATGAACTGCTCCTCTATTGTCACAATCAAGACAAAAGTGAAGAATCTAAATGAGACAGGAAATTGACACCTTCCCTAGACAGGTAGCATGTAATGGACTGCATGTTCCCATTGCCCTAAAATACACCTGCTGAAACCTTAACCCCTAGTGGATGGCATTAGGAGGTGGGGCTTCAGGGAGGTAGTTTTCCACAAGGGCGTTGGTGATGGGGCGAGCATGGAGGAAGTGTTTCCCATGGTGGGAGCAGTGTCTTTGTAAGCTCACCCTCTCCACTGTGTGAGAATACAGGAGGATACAGCAAGTTTGCCATCTGTAAACTAGACCAGCCTTCACCCTACCCCAGATCCACCAGCACTTTGATTGTGAGCTTCCCAGCCTCCAAAACTGGGGGGAAAAATGAATCTGCTGTCTCGGGCATCCAGTCTGTGGTTGTATAGTGATAACAGCCCAAGAAGACGTTCTTAACAGTGAGGGAGGAGATAAATGCAGAAAACAAGTGAACAGCAAGGTGTTTAGAGTTGTGTAGTGTAAGCGTATACACTGCACTAATACCACTTTGTTACATATGATTGTTGAGACCCAGGAGTCTGAATCAAAAAGGTTGATGGAGCCGTTGCAGATGCCTGTCACAGGAGGAGCAGGCCCTGGGACAAGTTCCACAGCTACCAGCAGCAAGGCTAGATAGCAGATGGAAAATGTCCACTTGACCTAGAACTCAGAGGGGTTTTATAAGGAAAATTAGGGGAAGGACAGCACGAACTGTTTACGTTGAGCTTACGCTGGCTGCAAGTGAGAGAAGTTGGGTATGACAGCATGGGGAAGGTTTCAGAAGATCTCACTGCTCTGGGTTGGGTGGCTGACAGTCTGGAAAGCTTATCTGTAACCAGGAGGCAGTGATTCCTGGGGTCAGCTCAGCGTCTTCAGTCGCGGTCCCAGCGTGTGTTCAGGAAAGTGGGATCATCTTCTGCTGGTCTTCAGCGATTGCTGCTAACTGAGCAGCTTCCCTTACCCCTTGCCCTGCCTTCCTCCAGCTTGGAATTATTTGGAGTATGTCTCAGATATTTTCTTTTCTTTTTTTATTTATTTGACAGAGTTATAGACAGTGAGAGAGAGAGAGACAGAGAGAAAGGTCTTCCTTCCATTGGTTCACTCCCCAAATGGCGGCCATGGCCGGCGCTGCGCCAATCCCAAGCCAGGAGCCAGGTGCTTCTCCTGGTCTCCCATGCAGGTGCAGGAGCCCAAGCACTTGGGCCATCCTCCACTGCTTTCCCAGGCCACAGCAGAGAGCTGGACTGGAAGAGGAGCAACCGGGACTAGAACCTGGCGCCCATATGGGATGCTGGCGCTGCAGGTGGAGGATTAACCAAGTGAGCCATGGTGCTGGCCCCTCAGATATTTTCTTTTGTCAACATAGGGCAGAGAAAAATAATTAGACTACATTTGCCACAATAAATTCACTGATTTAGTTAATTCTGCCTACCAAGAAAGAAAAGTGTAAAATAACTTTTAAAAGGTTTCTATAGATTTTTTAAATATGAAATTAATATTGGAATTAAAGATAGCAGATTAAGCTTTAACTATAAAAGTCATGTAATGGAACTCTCACTCCCATCTATCACCAGGCTCCACCACGTGTAGTTCAGAAATGAGCTCCTTCTCTGTCCGGCCCATGTCTGCCAGAGCAGCCAGCTCTACACTAACGACCTTGCAAAGTAATTGTAAAACACGTTGTGAAAGCATCTTAGTACTGTCCACAGTGATCGAATAAGCAAAGTGATCCAACAAAATACTGTAGGGACTACGTCCCACATGAACCCATGAGCAGGATCCGGCTCAGGACACAGGGTGTTTGGCTTTTAGGGCTTGATTTCTGAGGCTGATGATGAACAAGTGACCAAGGGCAGTCAAGTGCAGTTAGCTCAGGAAACTCAAAGCACAGAACACACAGAACAGGCACAGAGAGACAAGCAAGCAGGGAGATGGTAGTTCTGAAAAGAAAAGAAAATAAAGCACCTTTAAAAAGTGATATATGAAAACGAAAAATAATTATATGGTTATTTGGGTGTGCATGTGTGCACATGTACATGTGTGATTATGCGTGCCCATGTGTACGTATATGTGCACACAGGATTCATATTGCAACTTTCCTGTTTAGAAACATGTCATGAACACTTTCACACCTTTAATATGCTTCTATATCATGATTTTGGATGGCTGTAGAATCCCAATATAATTATGTATCAGGGCTTATTTAACAAATCCTCTCCTTTTTTTTAAAGTTTCCTTTCCAAACATCACTTTTTAGCCTTAGAAAATTACAGTCTGTGTGTGTGCTATCATATTTTACTTTACCATTCTATAATAAAATATATTATGCAATTTGAGTGCTTCTCCATTACTGCCAAAGCTTATTATTTTATTCTTTTTGAAAATACTTTTAGCATTTAAAATTTTGATTAACATGTAATACTTGTGCATTTTTATGGGGTATTATGTAATACTTCAACATTTACACAGCACAAATCAGGGAGGAGCAAGGGGCCAGGTGCTTCATCCGGGTCTCCTATGAGGGTGCAAGGGCCCACGTACTTGGACCATCTTATGCTGCTGTTGCAGGCACATTAGCAGGGAGCTGGATTAGAAGTGGAGCAATTGGGACATGAACCAGGACCCTTATAGGATGCTGGCATTGCAGGAGGCAGCTTACCCTCTGTGACACAACACTAGCCCTAATAAGTTCTACTTTTAAAGAGACTATTTTATCTATAAAATATTATATAATGATATTTCCTTTATATTCTTAGACTTGTTTCTATGAAATATACTGAATCTATTAAAAATACTAAAAGTTAAAAAATAAAAGAAAAACATCAAGTGCTAACAATTGCTGGGGCTTGGCTGGGCCGGAAACCAGGAGCTCAATCCAGGTCTCCGATGTGGGTGACAGAAACAAAATTTTGAAGCCTCACCACCGTCTCCCAGGTTCTGTTTTATCAGGAAGCTGGCGTCAGAGCTGGATCTGAGAATTGAGCCACTCTGCTGTGGGGGAAGACATCTTGACCACTAAGCTAAACACTCCCCCACCAAGGGACCATTTACAATAGCAACAAACGTGTAAGTTTTCTAGGAAAATATACTAAGAGTTGGGAATGATATTTAGAGGGGAAAATACATCGTTGCTGAAATGTATTTCAATAAATTAAGATCAGTGGGAGAAGTAAGCTGTATTTCCGGATGGAGAGACTCAATATCACAAAAATGCTGATGCCTGAAATTCACCTACAAGCGTAATCTAGTTCTAATCAAAACATCAAAAAGTGTGTGAGAACTGATAAACTGATTGTAAAACATGGAAGAGAACCAATAGCAACTCCTTTGAAGACCATTGTGTAGCCTAGGAAAAAGGAGACATATTTTACTAAAAATCAAGAATCGCTGTACAGTTGTTATAATTAAGCCAGATGGCCAGATATGCAATGCAAAGTAATAAGTGCATGACCCCCGAAGCTTACTCACCATCACCTGGAAACCTGGTGTCCGAGAAGGTCGCATTGCAGACCAGTGTCACAAGTACGGTCCATTTAAGAAACCCATCATTATTCGAAAAGAAAATTTATCCTTATCTTATGCTGTATAAAAAAAATCAACTCTGCAGAGAAGAAAGACTTAGAATATGAAAATAAAGTATTTTGGTATCTTATAAAAATGTGATTTTTGGGGTGAGATTGGATTTTTTTAACGTAAAGAAGATAAGCCAAAAAGAGAGAGAGATAAGTGGGGGGAGGAAGGATAGCTTAATCATATTTTTCATAAAAAGCTGAATTTGGCCAAGTGGAGAAGTATGGACTGCACTTCTGGAGACCTGGGATGGAGGTGTATTTCCCACGTAATGGCTCAGGGGAGCTGAACAGATCCATTCTCTTTTGCTGTCCGGGGCATCTGTGCACTCTCTGACGTCCATTGCTGAGTCCCTGCGGCTGTCCTCACTCTCCCACAGAGCCTCTGCCTTGTGCTTCCTTGTATCTGTGACACACGGATGTGGTCACCGGCTACCTTCACATCATGCACAAACCCGCAGCCTGATTACTCACTGTGCACCACAACTTCCAGCACAGAATGATGCTGTTTTCTTTTGTTTCCTGCACACAGGAAACGAGTGACCCGGTCAGAAAGAAACTCCACTTTGCATGTTGGTAGGCTGTGACTTCCCAGCAGAAAAGAACGATGAGTCTTGGCTCCTAATGCTGCCATTCACCTGCATCATTCCCTGTGGAACTAGTCTGGGTCCCATGAAGTGTGCTGGTTCACGCTGTGACTCCGCAGGACCAGCTCCTCCACTGTGAGTCTATATAGTGCACGGCAAGCAGAGACAGCACTTGTTTAAAGAAGCAGTTCATCAAACTTAGATGTGAAATTATTTTTCTATGGTGTTATATTCTGAGATTCAGAACTGCTTGCATATGTACTTGATTTTTGAGAATAGATAAAAGCTATTGTTTATTTTACAAAAAAATAGGATAATATTTCTAATCATCATGTATACTTATATTTAAAATTTATCTTCTGGGGCCGACACTGTGACATAGTGGGCTAAGCCTCTGCCTGTGGCACCTGCATCCAATATGGACACTAGTTTGAGCGCTGGCTGCTCCACTTCCAATCCAGCTCTCTGTTACGGCCTGGGAAAGCAGTGGAAGATGGCCCAAGTGCTTGAGCCCCTGCACCCAAGGGGGAGACCTGGAAAAGACTCCCGGCTCCTGGCTTCAGGATGGCCCAGCTCTGGCCATTGTGGCAATTTAGGGAGTGAACCAGCGGATGGAAGACCTTTCTCTGTCTCTCCCTCTCTCTGTCTGTAACTCTACCTCTCAAATATATAAATAAAAATATTTTAAAAATAAAAATTTACCTTCTAATATGCAAAAATTAAAATATTTGGGAAATTGAGATTATTCATTATATTGTAATGAGATCTTCTAAGGTGACTCAACTTCCTTTAGTTTATTTAAGAAAGAATCACTTTTTCAAGGAAGTGTCTACTTTGCTACTATGCAGTAGAAACAAGTTATACAAGAAGTAGAAGAAGGGGAATGGTTGGGATATGGCTTCCCATATTGGCCATTTCCACTCCCTGTGTCATCTGGGCTCAAGGAGAGGGGTGAATGTAACAAGCATTGCCCCCAACCATAGGCCAGTTGCTTAGAAATATTTGCACATAGCTGTATTTGTACGTGACCAATTCTCAACTCTCAAGACTGTATGATTTTCATGTTTTCTAACAAGTTTGCTGAAATACACCCTTAAATACAGTCACTGAAGACATACATATTTTAAGTGAAATGCTTCCTTATTCGGCAAAGCCAGGGCCCAGATTGTCGAGGCTTTGATGGAACCATGGGGACTCCTCAAAGCCTTACTCTCCTACTTCCTTCACATGACCTCTTCTAAACTCTAGACCTGGGGAGCAGTCTTCTGGGGGAACTCAGTGATGCCACTTGCCCATCTGCAGCCCTTGACCCCAGAAACCCTCGTTTTTTCTCTCTATATCTGCAGAGTTAGACAGGTACCCTTCTGAAAGACCCTGGGGACCATGACAGTCTCCGATACAAGACTGCTATGTAATTCTTTCTCTGATTAACAGGAAGCAGGGAAGGGCATTGACATCTGCTCTTGACTGCACTGTGTTGGCAGGGAAAGTCAGACCTTGGCTTCCATCATGACAAGCTCAAGTTTGGCATCACACTTGCCTGGGAGAGAAGAAAAGGGTCAGTGAAATGCAGCGTGGTTTACCCTTATGGAGGGCTGTGCAGAATTTACAACAGCAGGTGGATTTATCTTCTTAAGCGTTTGAATGGCAGATGGCAGCCTCTGTGTGCATGTGTGTTATAAACACTGCCCTGTGAACTTGTCTTTTCCTATGCTTTTGCTTCCTGAGTAATTACTTGCTAAACATTTGTGGTGGAGATAGCAGCTCTACAGAAAGTTAAATACAGACTTGCCACATGATCCAGCAAATCCATTCCTTGGTATATGCCCAAAAGAGTTGAAAACAGGATTTCAAACAGGTATTTGTGCACATACATTTGTAGCAGCATTGTTCATAATAGCCAAAATGTGGAAATGACCCAAATGTCCATCAGTGGATGGATGAATAAGCAAAATTAGGTTCATACATAAATACAGTGGAATGTTGCACAGCTTTGAAATGGAATGAGGTACTGACATCTGCTGTACAAATAGGTGGGCCTGGAAAACAGTGCTCAGTGAATGGAGCCAGACTCCATGGGTCACCTAGTGTCTGATTCCACTTATGGGAAACATCCAGAATGGCCAAATCCATGGAGACAGAAAACAGGTTAGCGGTTGCAGGTGGCCGGGCAGGGAGAGAAATGGGGAGTGATTGGTTAATGGACAGAGTTTCCTTCTGGGGATTTGAAATGCTTTGTAACTAGATGGAGTGAATGCTGAACAACATTCTGAATGGGCTGAATTTACCAAATATCATGCCATGGAACGGCACATGTCAGAACTATTAATTTTATGTCATGTGAGTTTCACCTCAGGTTTGTTTAAAAAAAAAACTATGATGGTATTTCAAGAATCTAAGAGTGTAACTTTAGAGACAAGTCAGATAAATAGATTTATTGAATGTTACATGATATACAGACGTACACAGATGCTCCTCAACGTACACTGGGGTCATGTCCTGATAAACCCATTATGAGCTAAAAATACAAGTTGGAAATGCACTGATTCCACCCAATATACCGTCATCCTAGCTCAGCAACACAGTGCCCTGCAGAGCTGGGGTTTCCTCATGACTGCGGCACTGACTGGAACAGAGACCACAGGGCTACACTGGGAGAAGACCTGAATTCAGCACTCCAAGAATGGTGCCTACTGAATGTACATCTCTTGGACATTATCAAAGAGTTCAAAAACGGCAAGTGAAATTGACATTTTGAGATCAGATGGTTGTTTCTAGCCCTCGTCTCTACTGTTGAGGAACAGTGGTTTTTCTTCTTCTTACTATTTGTTGAACTCTCTACTTAGTGTAGGGTTAATCTTATGAGTATAAAGTAAGCTGAAAGTAGATCACTGTAAAAGTTAGGAGAGGGAATAAGAGGGGAGGAGGGGAAAGCATGGGCGTGTGGACGGGAGGGAGGGTCGCGTGGGGAGTATCACTATGTTCCTAAATCTGTATATATGAAAAACATGAAATTTGTTATACCTTAAATAAAATTTTTAAAAAACAAAGCAAAAAAAAAAGGAGAATGGGAAGTTGAGTGTCTATATAAAGAAGTCCCTGGGTGGGGGGGGACTGTTAATGTATTTTGGCCAGGTATCTGGTACCATTGTCTCTTCTTTCTAAACTTTCCCTTTATCTGTTTATAAAATGTCCTCTTGTTTACATGCCTTTACTTCAAGGCATGTCAAGGCCTCTTTAGAAGCATGCGGAATGAAATTAAAACTCAATAAATAAGTAAAGCTCTCTTAATAATTGCTTGTCTGACATGAAATGAGAATTTCATCAGAAAATAAAGCTGGTGACTCCTGTGTTCTTTTCACTTACAGTTGATTTGGCCAGGTGTGAAATGTCACCAGACTATGCACGTTTCATTGCCTTTTTCTTCGTAAGAGGGTTGTGGTTGTGCTTTTCTGATGTGACTGTTTTAGAGTAAGGTGTCAGGTTCACCTGAAATCTGCTGTGCCCTGCAGTGTTATGAAACAGTATGTGGCCCTCATGAACTTTGATGATCATAATTATGTGAAGCCGGAATTATGTCCAGGGCCCGTTCTCTGGGGTATTCCTGAATGAGTCCATCAAGAGATGATGAGTTTTAACCAAGCTGGAGACCAGGTACCATGATTTATTACCTATTTTCTAAAAGTAAGAGTATTTCTCTTAAGATAAAACAACAGGCGAGAAACCAACAGAGGCCGGGGTGGAGAAATCCTTTGATTAGTGTGGTAGACGAAGCTACAGAGAGGCAGTGCTTCCCCCGCTGTTGGCCTAATTGAGTGAGGAGGGAGAGGTAAGTGGCAGCTCCTGAGCCCACTAATGAGTTAAACATATATGAGGATGATCTCATTAATCCTCACAAAAGCCTCATAAAAACAGAGCATGACCTCCGCTGCAGAGATGAGCACACGAGTGCTTGCGTGGCAGAACGTGTTGTGGCATAAAGCAGAGCTCTCGGCTGTGAGGCCTGATTCCAAGCATGTCCGAGAGTCCTGCCCTACCAGGTGCTGGGGAGCAGGGGCCCACGGGGACCTCATTGCTGGACTGCGGCCAGGGAGGCAGAGTAACACATCGTGTGCATCCTTTGGCAAGCCATCACCAACGCCTAATTCCCAGCAAGAAAGTGCTGCAGAGAGCAGGGACCAAAAGGAAAGGGCCAGGTCACTGAGCTCCCCAGGGGATTCAATGAGTCGGAGCCGCCACACGCACTCAAGGCACAAAGTGGGGGCTGCGGGAATGGACGATTTTGCTGGCTTTATAGGCACAGCGTGAAGCATCCCCTAGGCTCAAGCAGAGGTGGGAAGTGTCGCCTGTTGCTTGTGGGCCAGGACAGAGAGTAAGCATTTTCCAGAGATCATTAGGAGTCCAGGGTCAGGGCCTGTCTTGGAAACTAGGGGCTGAGTCACGTACTAGGCGCTACCATAATCATGACCCGGATTTATTCTTGCCTAGTTTGCCCTGGAAAACACAAAATAATGGCTAAACATCAATAGCCTATTGTCCTCAACTGATTAAAAAGAAAACACAATGAAATTCTGATGAACACACTTTTTAAAGGAATAGACAAGGTCAAGGTGCAGAACACAATTCAGAAAGTGACCAGTGACTGCGCATGATAAAGGTGGGCTTTCAGACTAAAGGTTAGCAGCAGGCTATTTGACAAACAGCATTTAAATAATTTCCTATCCCTCCCTCACACCATGAAAACAAAATTCTACACAAATCAACAGCCTAACCAATGAAAATATAAAAACATTAAAGAAAAAATAGAACATATTACAAACCTTGAGAGTAGGACAAGGATTTCATGAAAAACGTGATGGAAAATCATACAGAAAAGGATAATTAAATATAGACATGTTAGGGGACTATGTCAAGTTCACGCATTGGCTCCATAGAAGCTTTTTCCTTGGTTTGACGTAAAAAAAATATCATGTCACCCTGCTCCCACGGAGGTGGAGGATTGTCAGGGTTCATCAAAACCTCTCTCTCCACCTGTCAGATCCTTAGTATGGTAGAAGTACTGAGTTACGTTGACATCATCTCTTAGGGTGGGGGCTGTATTCTATGGACTTCTTCCATAATGATCTCATTTCTCACCTTGGAATAGAACATCTATTATCTTGAAATCTCAGCCAAAGCTAAGATCACACAGTTCCACTTCAGTATCTTCATAGGTGAATGTGTATGTATAAACGTGTGTGTATGTGTGTGTCTGATGGCACATTTTAAATCAGTAGCAGTAGCAACTTCCAGGGAGGAAAAGCGAGTGGAGGGATGAGTGGTCAAGAGGGACTTTAACTTTATCTGTATTGTTGGAGTTTTTATAGTGGTAATATATTCATGTATTACTTGTGTAATTAAAAATAAATGAAATTAAATACACTCTCGCCTGGACTGATTGGGTTTCTGCAATTTAATTTCCATCTGCCAATGAAATAAATCCGAAGCCTTTCATTTGGGTTAATGGCCCATCTTAATGTGTTGCTCTGTTGGAAGAAAACCAAATTGCAAAGCGTTTTGCAGAGCTCTCTGCTTTGGGTTGCCTGGGGTCACAGTGTGTGTCTCCTGGCATTTGCTTTCCCAAATACGCGCTCTAGGTGTCATGTATATCTGTTCTGGTGCTTTGACTTCCCAGCCCTTGGCAGCCTTAAGGGATGAATGGCAAGGCCAACAACTTCCATTCTTGCAAACACGAGGTACAAAGCTACCTGGTCCGTTTCCAGCTGGAATCACAGTCCACGAGGTAGAATGTTTATTTGAACGGTGAAATTGAAATGGGCCTCTGTTTGGCTTCCTAATAAGCTAAATAACCAGTTTCCTGATTTGCAGAGAGCATCCTGGGGATTTATTGGCAAAAGCGCAGTTGTGGAATGGACAAGGTGATTGATACAAAATGTGCAATGTGACTTTGTCTGGAAGCCTTCAAGGCAAGGCATGGCAGCAAAGACACCAGCCTCAGTCTTCCACGCTACTTTCCTCTGGGTGTTTCCCAGCCATGCAGTATGAAAACCGGAACAGTTCCTATTTATTATTGTATAAACGTATGTAAGTGCCCACAATTGTGGGTCCCCAGGCTGGGAGTAGAAAGAACTACTTCCTCTCAACATCTTGTTCAGAGATGGAGACTCGTAAGCCAGCATGCAGCTGGAAAGTGCTGTATGAGACAAGGGAGCGCAGGAGCTCTGGGGGGCCTCCGAGGAGGGTGGGGGAGACGGCACTGCTTTGGGGAGGGAACAGCATGTGCGGAGGCACCAAGGCACAGAGCTGGACCCTGGGTTTTAAGGAGCATAGTAAGCAAAGACAAGACACAGACAAGCGGAGGCTACAGCCACGTGGAGGACCCCGTGTCCCTTTCATGGAAAGTGCATCTGACCTGAAGACAAGGAGACTCTCTGATGGGTTCCAAGCAGGGAGGACTTGAACACACTTGTCCTGAAGGGTGAAGAACGGATTGGAAGGAAGTAGCAGTGGAGGTTAGGAGGTCACTTAGGGAGCTAGCTCAGAGATCCACTTGAATGAGGGCGGCTCTCAGACAGAGGGGCCAGAAAAGGGTAGTGGAACCAAGCAAAGTGAAGAAGGTGGCTTCCCTTGGTGACCCATTGGATGCTGGGCAGGTGGCAGCAGCAGTAGGTTGCTGGCGCTGGTGCCATTTTCCATTGGTGAGGCAGAGAGAAAGAGTAGGAGAGTCGGGAGGAACTGATAAATGCACCCTCCCCGCACCCCTGGAAACACACACTTTCTAACCAAATTCCAGCAGACTAGCTGTGAGGGTACTGCGGAACTACCTTCTGATGGGAACTTTCTACCTTCGAGAGAAACAGACCCATCCAGGGCCTCCATCTGCCTAGCACAAAATATAGGACTAGAACCGAGTTTTATTTGCTGCAGCTCAGAACTCCTTTAACTGAACCGTGAATATTGCGTCCCTGTGACTCTGCATCCACTGGCCATGCCCCAGAAGGCAGGGTGTCTACCAGACATACATGGGACTGAATTCCTTCCCTTATTCAGAATTTTGTTATGAGTACCCTGCATTGTGCCAGGCACTTCTTAGGTGCTGGGAATTCAGCTCTGGAAGTCACACGTCCAGAAGCTTGCATTCAGGGTATGGCATCAGAAGGCACAGACACAAGCAATCCCACAGGCAGGCAGCTGCTCAGGGGAGCAGGGAAGCAAGGATGGGATGACAAGTGCTGGGGAGGAAGCCGCTCCTCCTGGGAGTGCAGTCAGGTAAGCCCAGCGGAGCAGGGCTTTGGCCTCCCTCAGATCAGGGGAGTTTGCAGAAAGGAAGTCAAGGAGTGTGTTCTGTGCACAGCTGGGGAGAGTCTTTCTGGTTAAGGAAGTTGCCAGCACAGAGGTGCTGCTGTGTGGGGGTGTTTGACATACTCCAGGAACAGTGTGGTGGGATGGCAGGAGGTGACATCAGAGCAGAAGTGGCTGCATAGGTCCTACACGGAGCCTTAGCTGCCAGTCCCAATATGCTGGCTCCTGCTCTGGGCCACAAGTGAACACTGGAGGGAGCCATTCACAGAGCCATTGGTGATAGAAGCGGCAGAGGTTAAGGACCCAGCCCAAGATCTGAGCCACAGCCAACACGGGAGGTTAGGAGAAACCCTGGAAAGAGACAAAGAAGGAAAAGGGAGAGAGCTAGTGGAAAATTAGTGAAGATGCTTTGCTGCAGGGGAGTTTCTGTTGCCAACGGATAGGTCAAGTAATGCAGGGACTGAGGCCTGACCAAGGAGGTCACTGGCCACCTTGACCATCACTGTTCTGATGGAGAATGTGGAGACAGTGTAGTGAGAGGAGAGGAATTGAAGATGGCAAACACAGACAATTTTTCAAGGACTTGTGTTACAATGGTGAGAGAAGGACCTGGACATGGCAGACATTATTGAAATTTTTTCAAGATTTAATTTATTTATTTGAGAGGCAGAGTTACAGACAAAGAGACAGAGAGAGAGAGAGAGAGAGAGAGAGAGAGAGAGAGAGAGGTTTTCTTTCTGCTGGTTCACTCCCCCAAATGGCCACAATGACCAGAGCTGGGGCAATTTGAAGCCAGGAGCTTCCTCCTGGTCTTCTACATGGGTGCAGGGGCCCCAGCATTTGGACCATCTTCTGCTGCTTTCCCAGGCCATTAGCAGAGAGATGGATCAGAAAAGGAGTGGCAGGCACTCAAACCAGCACCCATATGGGATGCCAATGCCACAGCAGGAGGCTTAATCTACTATGCCACAGTGTTGGCCTCGAATCTGTTCATTTTAATGGACAATGTTACTGCATGTTCTAGACTGATAGAATGGATTCTGGAAATACAGGAATTGCAGGAGTGATGCACCTATTGAGCTAATTAGCAGGCACTGCATTGATTAAGGGAGAGGGTGGCCTTGTCTAGTGACTCATACAAATGGAGTTACCAGGATGGATTGGGCGGAGAGAGAGGATTATAAGCACGCAGAATCACTGTACCGGGACAACAGGTATTCTCCTGAGAATAACAAAACACGAGATTCACACTTTGTACTTTATGTTACAGGTGTATTAACTTTTAAATGCTAAAGAGTAAAATTGTAAAGGCGTAAAAAGAACTACAGAAAAAAATTAATAGTGATGTTAGTATGGGAAATAGCTTCTCAAGTAAGATATTAAACAAACACCCCCAAAATGAAAATGTTGACAGATTCAACCTCATACAAATAGAAATATTCCATATAGCTGAAAATAGTTAGACCAATCAACAACTAAATCCAGAATTTTATGGAGCTTTTACAGCTCAGTAAGATAAAGACAAACAACCCAAGAAGCTCACGGTCAATGCTGCAAGTCAGTATGGCTTGTGGAGAAGATGGTCTGGCCACATCTTTCAAAATTCCAAGTGCAAATGCCTTTGCCCTAGACATTTCATTATAGATGTTTTTCCTCCAAAGAAACTTCTACCTATGTGAAATGATGTTTATTCAGGGGTGTTTGTGGTAGGACTGCGTGTAATAGCAAAATATTTCCAATAAGTACAGAAGAATTTTAATAGTTTAGCCCTTGGGTTGGACTTCCTGGCTAAGGCCAGCTCCTTGGGAGCACAGAGGAGAGACAGCCACCCTGAAGAGTCGAGAACACTTCCTGGAGGAGGAAATCCACCAGAAAATACAACTTACTGGTAGAGAAGCAGTGAGTGAATTGATTCCCCTTTGCCAAGTCTCAATGAAAAGTCATGACATAAGTTTTTGCCAACAGTGACCAAGTGAGGAAGGACTTAAGCTAGAACTGCAAAGTCCAGGAAAGGAATGCAAGGTTTGCAGCAAGCAGGGTAAGGCTGCTTCCTGACAACTCCTTTTCAGTTCTCAGAAGCCACAGCACCGAGTTGCCAGAGCCCTGGAAATTCTCGCTGTGTCCCTACATCTCCAAAGAGGAGGATCTCTCTAGGTTTTCTTTCTGAGGGAAGTGGCAATGGCTGTGGGACAGATGGCAGTGATATGGGACATGAGTTCCACAGAACAGCAGGTCTCTCAGCCCAATGAGGAGACCTGACAACCACGCAGGAACTGGAGAAGGGGGCCACCCCTAGCAGCCAACAGGAGTTCCGCTTAGAGCCAGGGCAGAGTGCAGGCGTTGTCTAAAAAGGAAGGAAGAAAGGAGAAGAAACAGCCACATTCACTGCGCATCCTCTGACCTTGTAACGCTGTCTCAGGGTATGGAAACGTGAGTAGAATATAAAGTCCCCACTCATCTGCAAAGTATGCATGGGGGGAAACAGCAGCCCTGCCTTTATCAGCTGAACAGGGGGCCTGATCAGAGCTGGATGAACATGAGCCGAAAGGAAAGTGCACTTTGTTGACTGAGACAACCCACGCCAGGTACAAAGGTGCTGTGAGCATGGGGTGCAGATCAGAGGAGCATGGTGTGAGCGTGAGAGCAAGCCAGACCAGAGGAAACATGGAGCAGAAGACGACTCTTAGCAGCTGCTTTACACTACAGAGCAGTTTAGTGAGAACAAAAATTTGGGTTAGCTCAAGATGAAAGGACAAAAACAGTAAGACGGAAAAAAGGCAACTTGTAAAGTCAAAGCCATGACTGAACTCAAGCATAGAATATATCCTGTTTTATTTTTATTTATTCATCTGTCTTAACGACACATAATGTTGTGTACACACACACGTATATGGCTTTCAGTACGATACTTCGATAAATGTTCATCATGTGAAGTCACCAAATCATAGTGATTAGCATTTCCATCCCCTCAAATGTTAATCAATTCTGTGTGGGGGAAACATATTTTGAAATGTATTGCAGATTGCTGTGGGCCACAGCTACCCTACTAGACCATAGAAGGCCAGCGCTCCTCCTACTTGGTGGTATTTAGTACCCCTTACCTAGTCTCCTTCAGTCCTCCTTCCTCACTGCTATTCCCCTCTCTTCTATTTTAGTCTCCACACATGAGTGAGAACATGCGGTGTTTGTCTGTGCCTGGCTTATTTCATTTAACATGATGCCCTCCAGTTCCATCCGCTTTGACGCAAATGACATGATTTTGGAAATGAAAGACAGACTGCAACTTGGAAAAAACATTTGCAAATCACATATTCAATAAAGAAATTATATCTAGAACACAGAACAGATACTCAAAACTCAGTCAGAAAACAAATAATCCAATTATAAAATGGGTCCAGATTTACTAGAGCAAAATGGGACCTGGGTTGACACAAAAACTTAGTTTTCTTTCTAGTAGCTCCAAACTGAAAACAACTCAAGTGTCGCTCAAATGGGGAGTGGGTAAACCCTGTGACACATCCCTAAGACGCAGTGACATGCCAGCATCCCATACAAGTGCTGGTTCAAGTTCCAGATGCTTCACTTCTGATCCAGCTCCCAGATAATGTGCCTGGGAAAGCAGTGGAAGATGGCCCAAATGCTTGGGCCACTGACCCACGTGGGAGACCTGCAGGAAGCTCCTGGCTCCTGATGCCAGACCAGCCCAGCTCCAACTGTTGCGGCTATCTGGGGAGTGAACCAGCAGATGGAAGATATCTCTTTGTCTCTTATTCATCTCTCTCTCTCTCTCTCTCTCTCTCTCTCTCTCCACCCTAACTCTGCTTTTCAAATAAATAAATCTTTAAAAAAAATTGAGAAAGTCAAAGTCCACATGCTGTAGGACTCCACTTACAGACCAATCTGGAATACAGACAGAACACTGGTGGTACCAGGACCTGCAAGTACAGAGCAGTCTCCCTACCAACATGTGCAGAGAAGTGTTCTGGAGACAATGAATTCCTTGATATCATGGCTGTTGGGTGGTTATGGGACCATGCATAAACATGAAGAGCCTGACACTAAAATGGTGAATCTATGGTGTTTTAGTAAAACATTAATAAGGAACTGAAAATAAATTACAAATATAAGTAAACTGGAAGTGTCAAAGAACACAGAATATGAAAATCAAATGAACCCTGGGAGAAAGAGCTAATATAATCACAGAGAACACAAATGGTAAAGACAAAGGGATTAAATGGGAGAGAAGTAGGTTTGCTTCCACTTCAACAAAAGGTAAATTGATGTCTCTGAAACAAACAACAAACTCCTACAAATAGAAAAGCTATGTTCAGTGTTTAATACAAGAAAAATTTCCTGGAACACAGAACAAATAATAAGACTAAATTTAAAAGATTATTCCAGAACTCTTTTTAAAAATTTTTTAAAGCTTTTCTTTAATTTATTTATTTGACAGGTAGAGTTAGAATGTGAGAGAGAGAAAGGTCTTCCTTCCATTGGTTCACCCCACCCCCCACAAATGGCCGCTATGGCCGGCACCGCGCTGATCTGAAGCCAGGAGCCAAGCGCTTCCTCCTGGTCTCCCACACAGGTGCAGGGGCCCAAGCACCTGGGTCATCCTCCACTGCCCTCCTGGGCCACAGCAGAGAGCTGGACTGGAAGAGAAGCAACCGGGACTAGAACCTGGTGCCCATATGGGATGTTGGTGCCACAGGCGGAGGATTAGCCAAGTGAGCCACAGCGCCAGGTCCCCCAGAACTCTTAATACTGAGACATTCTCCTTGACCTATTGAGTATTAAAAGAAATGTGTTTTCCTTTTCATGAATTCAGGCAGAAAAGTAAAATTCATCCTACAAAGAAAAAATGTCAGCTGGTTCAACTTTTTCTAGAATGTTCTGTGTCAGAAAAATACAGAGTCTGAAGGCAACATGTCCTGCCATACATACTACACAGGCAGACTGCCTTGAACTCTAAAGGAAATAGGGGACATGGCCAAGTAATAACAAACCCAGAGAATAGCTGGAGATCATTGTGGCAATTAAAAAACAAAATATATAATAAATACATTTTTTCAGTGACATCTCACTAAAGTTTTTTTTTTTTTTTTTTTTTGTAAGTAAAGACAATGGAATTGGAGAAAACATATTAAATTATCTTCTAATGGGCACTGGGCCCACTTCAATATGCAACTCATTGTTAATAATTATAAGAATTATTAGGGGCCGGCACTGTGGCATAGTCAGTAAAGCCACTGCCTGCAGTGCTGGCATCATATGGGCGCCGGTTCAAGTCCTGGCTGCTCCACTTCCAATCCAGCTTTCTGCTATGGCCTGGGAAAGCAGTAGAAGATGGCTCAAGTTTTGGGCCCCTGCATCCACATGGAAAGACCTGCAGGAAGCTCCTGGCTCTTGGCTTCATATTGGCACATCTCTGACCATTGGGGCCAACTAGGGAGTGAACCAGGGGATGGAAGACTCTCTCTCTCTCTCTTTCTCTCTCTGTGTAACTCTTATTTTCAAAAAAGAATTATTGAGGTGAGATCTGGCCTAGAGGTGAAGACACTAGTTGAAGCCCATATCCCATATTGGAGTGCCTGGGTTTGATATCCTGCTCTAATCCTGAATCCAGCTTCCTGCCTGTGTGCACCCTGCAAGACAGCAAGTGATGGCTCAGTAGCTCCCCTATCACCCTGTGGGAGACCATGATAGAGTCTCGTCCCTGGCTTTGGTCCTGGTCTGGGACTGCTGCAGGTATTTCACCATCAGGTGACTACAGGTAATGATAATGTACTATATGTTTACCAAACAATGCTAGATGAAAGGATTTTGGTTTTTTCACCACAAAGAAATGATGAATGTTGCATGAGGAGACTGATATGCTAAACTTGATTTGAATGTTATACAATATATCCTGGTATCAAAACATCACATGGTATCCCATGAACACAATTTTAATCTATCAATTTAAATGAAACAATAAGCAAATTCAACTTGTCTTTTAGTCAGGCAAGACAAGCACCATTTCTCAGTAGGTCTAATTTAGCCTCTGATTTTTATTGGTGGTGCTTGCATCTTTGACCATGAATATCTTCTAAAGTTCATTGTTTATTTTTTATTTTTGTATTTATTTAACAGGTAGAGATATAGATAGTGAGAGAGAGACAGAGAGAAAGGTCTTCCTTCCGATGGTTCACCCCCTAAATGGCCGCTACGGCCAGCGTTGTGCCATTCCGAAGCCAGGAGCCAGGTGCTTCTTCCTGGTCTCCCATGTGGGTGCAGGAGCCCAAGTACTTGGGCTATCCTCCACTGCCCTCCTGGGCCACAGCAGAGAGCTGGCCTGGAAGAGGAGCAACCAGGACTAGAACCCGGTGCCCATAAGGGATGCCAGTGCCACAGGCAGAGGATTAACAAAGGGAGCCACCGCGCCAGCCCCTAAAGTTCTTTGTTTTTAAATAGCAAGTGAAGTGCATTGAAAACCACCATGTACTGGGCTCTTTTTATAGAGAGTGGGGTACAGACAACTACAATGAAAGAAAAGGGGGAGAAAATATACCTATGGGAAACATGATATAATTTTAAATAATTATATTTGGAAGAAATAGTATTGGATTTTTATAAACTTAATGATGGAATTTTATATTCTCTGTTCTAATCCTACTGAGGAAAATTGTAAGGTACTTACCCAACATATCCATACAAATACCATGCTCTGTAAATACATATTTAATCATCATATAAAATGGTTGGATGTGTTCTCACTAAATCTGGAGAGTATTTGGGGCCTAAGTTTACTTAAAATATAGGCTACCTAGTGAGCCAGATGTTCTATTAGGAGGCTTGGGAGTCATTTCCGAGCAGCTGAAATTGTAGTACAGAACTGACTGAGTGTGGAGGCCGAGTTTTAACCTAGTTTAAAATATAGCCTTTGGAACATGACTGACATTCCGTGCAGGACTTTTTGAGGAGTTCCTGTAAAGGAAAGGCAGTAACAATCAGGTATAGGACGGGGCCCATGTGACTGCGGAGCTGGGCCAGGCTGGCGTGGGCAGAAGAAATGTTCAGTGCTTATGTACACATGCCGGGACTGGAAGTCACAGGGAAGAGCTCCAGGAGAGTAGGCACTGATTGGTGACCCAGCTGTGTGGCAGCCAAGATGGTTCACCTGAACAGTGATTCACCTGGGCAGGCTGGGGGGGAGTGGCCAACACAGAGATACCGTTCTCTGTGCCTTGTCTTTGCAAGCATGGCCCCTCCCTACTGTCAGTGACCAATGAGGAAATTTGCCTATCCAATTGCACACAAGGTACAATGGTGGCTTGAAACAATGGGGCACTTGCCCAGGTGAACGGCAGAAGTTACCAACCACCAAGGCCTGGCTGAGCATGCAACTGTGCAGTTTTAAATCTTGTTCCACCACGGAATATTTGTGTGACCACCCAAGAGCCTTAGCTTCTTTAACTCAGTTCCCTGTAAAATGAGAGAAATAAGTATGTCACCGCTAAAGGCAGAGCTGTCATGGGGGTCAATAAATATGAACCCCTGGACAGGACACAGCCTGGGCACAAGCCCTGAGAATGTGAGTCGTCACTGTCCTGATTGTAATTAACTCACAGAGCTTCATGAGCTCCCTTACATCTCACACAGCAACAAGAAGATATTAAATGCACAAAACAAAACAGGTAGTTTGACAGATTTCCCAAATTCCTTACTGATTTTTGGAAAATTATGTAAGGCCTGGAATCCAAGGGTCTAAGATTGGAAAACACCAGTGCCTTCCGTATAGATCTGTGATGCTGACACTGAGGAGTGGCAAGACTCAGAGCAGGGGTGTGGCTTCCCAGCAGGAAGCGGCCACTGGGCCACGATGCCACCCAGTTTCCTGAAGGATCTGGAATGGTGGCATGCTGTTGCGCTGCTGACTAATCTGGTTCCTCCCCACCCTTAATCGCTGGGACTGCTCACCTCTCTAAACATGCTCATTGTCTCCCCCAGGACCTCTTCTGCTGAATGTCACCAAGGAGCTAATGACAAAGAGGAACACCCACAGGAAACAGGAAGCTGTAGGCCACGCACCAGTGGCACGAGTTGGTTGAGCTACACTGATGAATCAAACGGTTGAGGTCAACAATGAATGTGTTGCTGCTTTAGCTGCATGAGAAAGGAGAGCTTTAATAAAGTGCCAGAGACTCCTCCCTGTGTTGGCGTTCTTGTTTCTTTGCCAAGTTGCCCGAATACTGTGGTTTTCCTCGTATTGTATTGACCTGGTTGACATGACCAGAAATAGCTCTGGATATCACCCTGGATATCCGTTCATCTTCCACTGGACTAGCTTGAAGAGAAGAAAGAAATGCTGGCCTTGTTTGGGCGAAGTGGTAAGAGCAGAGAATGACAGGTGAGGTCAGTGTTCCAGGCGGGGGTGCTCACAGGGGTTCAGGGCAGTGTCAGGAACATAAAGAGAAGCCAGCGGGGGAAGAAGGCTCGGAGCACTGTCAGCCATCCGTCCAGCAGCTCAGGCTGGTACTCAGGCTTCGAAGAGAGGAAGCGTGGGCACACGGGGCAGGAGAGCAGACACCTAGCTTAGCTTTTCCAGAAGGAAGCTTCGGGAACTGAGAACCGCCAGGCACCAGTGGTCTTTAACTCCATGGAGACTGGGTTGTGTTTGTGACCATGGATCAGCCTCAGCCCTGGGTTGCAAGTGAGTTTTCCTCCTGCCGGTCCTGAATGTGCATGGAGCCTCTATTAGCTGATTGGTCGACCTTGCTCTCTCTCTCACTCGCAGAACCAGCCTCGGTGGGTGAGTAATGGAGGCGGCATGTGGTGTGCATGACAGATTGCCAAATTTCCTGCTGCCCAGGGAGTTCCTTCCCCGAGGCAGTGGGGACTGTCACTCACCAGGCCCAGGCCTCAGTCAGTAGATCTGCTTCCTCTTTCGCCAGGAACGTTTGCATTGTGCTCTAGATGTCTTTTTTTTTAAAGGTTTATTTATTTATTTGAAAGCCAGAGTTGGAGAGACAGAGAGAGAAAGAGAGAGAGAGAGAGAGAGAGAAAGGCCTTCCATCCACTGGTTCACTCCACGGCCTTCCCGGGCCACTACCAGAGAGCCGGATCGGAAGAGGAGCAGTGGGGACACGAACCAGTGCCCATATAGGATGCCAGAGCAGCGGGCAGAGGCTTAACCTACCTCACCACAGCACCGGCCCCTCACACTCACTTTCACTTTTTAAAATTTTGAATTTATTTATTTATTTTAAAAGACAGACAAAGAGAGGTCTTCCGGCCATGGTTTTATTCCCCAAATGCCTATAAGAGCCAGGGCTGGGCCAGGCTGAAAACCAGGAGCCCAGAATTCCATCCAGGTCTCCGCTGTGGGTGGCAGGGAACGAACTACTTGAGCCATTGGCAATGCCTTCCGAGGCCTCTCGGTCTCCTGCTGTCTGCACGGCCGGCCTCTTCTGGCTTTGAGGACATCAGCCACAGCAGAACTCGCCTCCTTGAAGGCCTTCTGGGCAGAGGTGGCCACATTCGGAGGCCCTGGGGGAAGACTGTGGTGTCTAGACAGAGAGCAGGGAACACAGCTAAGCCCACAACCGCTGGGGCACTTAGCATCTTCCCCCTGCAGTGTACGAAGGACTTTGCTTTTATCAAAAGCAAATCAGCTCTAAGTTAGAGAAGCAATCTGCCACAGACCAGCCGCAAAGCCACTTCCTGTAGACATGACTCTCTCCTAGGGGATTTCCAAGCCACCTCTCCTTGGGATTTCTTTGTGTCTCTGCCTTTCTCAGTGTGGCCCTGGGCTGAGAATAATCGTGCTGACTTCTTGAGCTCAGCCACGACAGAGCAGCTGCCTATTAAATTCCATTATACTGCACAGAGTGAGCAGAGATAGGTGGGAGTCGCTGGAGGCTTGTTGGGGATGGCAGAAATTGGTTTTTAAGTTGCAGGCAAATGATGTGTGTTCTGGGACTGATGTGGTCGCCAGAGCTCCCAACCTGATCCGGGCATATGGCCCTGGACTCCTTCCCAGCAGATTGGATGGGAAATTTCCCATTAATCCAGCCCTGCTGCCAGTGTTCAGAGCACTCTGGGAATTCCCGGGAAGCCCGGCAGCAGAATTCTTAAAACTTTAGCTTTTAGAAAACCGCCAGTCGTGGTGCGGAGCCAAATCGGGTGAATAATGAGAGGTCACACGGAGAAACGCTGCCGTGGCCAAAACGGAGGCTCTTCAGAGAGAGTCAACACGTTTGTTTTTCATGCACAGTTTGGAGGCTCTCTCTGAGGATAATTCCAAGAGATGGCTTCTAAAACGTGGTGCACAATGTTAACGGGCCCACAGTCATTGCTTAACCTCTGAAGGTCGTGTTGCTCACTGTGGTCGCGCAGTGTTCATTTTTTAAAAATCAGCTTTAATTCTTTTTTTCCATTAGTGAAGGAGAAGCAGCAACGGAAACAGCAAGTGAGCAATAGACACTGTTTGAGTACCTGCTCTGGGCCCAGAAAATGCTGAACACTGGGGAAGGAAGCAGGGTCCCGGCAAAGCAATGGAGAGAAACCAGACCTGTATACAGAGCAAAACCAGTCATTGTGGAAGTGTGCCCTGGAGGGGTGTGGGAAAGCTGAGTCCCACTTTCTCCCTCTGGAGAGGAGACAGAGCCAGACAGAGTGACAGGGAAGAGAACTTGGTCTTCCACTAAACTGACCCTCTGCCCAGCCTTCACAGTGGCCATCCCATGAACAAATGCTTTCACTTTCAGCTCTGTGGAACTCCAGGTTTACAAAACTAAGCATGGGTGCTGTCTTGCTCTGTTGTTTGTTGCTATAACAAAATGCCTGAGTCTTGACAGCTTGTCAAGAAAAGAGGTTGGGAGCAGGCACTTAGCCTAATTGTTAATATGCCCACCTCCCAAATGGGCTCTTGACTCCAACTTGACTCCAGCGGGCTCTGGCAGTGGTGATGGTTCAAGTATTTGGATTCCTGCCACCCACACAGGAGACCTGCATCCTGTTCCTGGCTTGGAGCATCAGCCTGAAGCAGTCTTTGCTGTTGCAGGCATTTGGGGAGTAAGCCAGCATATAGGACCTCTCTCTCTGTCCCCCACTTCTGAAATGGAAGGAGGGAGGAGGGAGGAGGGAGGAGGGAGGAGGGAGGGAGGGAGGGAGGAGGGGGGAGGGAGGAAAGGAAGGAGGGAAGGAGGGAGGGAGGGAGGAAGGAGGGAGGAGGGAGGGAGGGAGGGAGGGAGGGAGGGAGGGAGGAGGGGGGAGGGAGGGAGAGAGGAGGGAGGAGGGAGGGAGGAAAGGAAGGAGGGAGGAGGGAGGGAGGGAGGAAGGAGGGAGGAGGGAGGGAGGGAGGGAGGAAGGAGGGAGGGAGGGAGGGAGGGAGGGAGGGAGGGAGGAAGGAGGGAGAGGGGAAGGGAGGGAGGGAGGAAGGAGGGAGAGGGGAAGGGAGGGAGGGAGGGAGGGAGGTGGGAGGGGGAGGGGAAGGGAGGGAGGGAGGAAGGAGGGAGAGGGGAAGGGGAGGGGAAGGGGGGAAGTGGAGGGAGGTGGGAGGGGGAGGGGAGGGAGGAAATGATGCCTGCACTGGTGAGGACCTGGTGGTGGATGGAGTGTGTGCAAGAAGATTACATAGTGGGACAGGAAACCAGAGAAAGGGAAGGGAGCAGTCATGAGGTCTTGTAATGACTCACTCTTGCAAGAATGACCCAGGGTCATGTGAGAATTCCCTTAATCCTTCTCAGGAGCAGGGCTTCAGTGACAGGTCCCACCTCCTTACATTGACACGCTGAGGCCCAAATTTTTAACACATGAATCTGTGGGGAGTACATTCAACTGCATCCAAGCCAGAGCAGGTGCATTCTTACGTCAAGTGGGAGAGAAGCGGCCAATATGGCAGGTCTTAGTTGTCCAGCTGGAGTGCAGAGAAGAGGGGGGTCATTCACAGACTGCAGTCCTGGAGAAAGGCGACTGCGTCAGGACGCACCAGGCTGCCTGTGGAGACATGGAGCCAGCAGCCCCACTTGGATTTCCTCTGGCCCTGCGTCCTGTTAGGAGTCAGGGAGCTCCAGTGCCATCTGGAAATGACTCTACACTTGAAGGCAGATCCTGCGTTCTCCAATACCTGATTTCACATCACATACATATGTGTTTTGGTCTATATTTTTCCCCAGGCTTACCAGGTGAAGTTAACACAGCAAAGAGTCTAAGATAGGAAAATTAGAAATAGTCTGTACAACCAGAGTTTCAGTTACATCAATCATTATGCATCCATAGCTTAGACTATTATAAGAATTATGTTAATGAAGGACCTTCTAGATTCTAGCATGGTGTTTCAAAAAGTTACATTATATAGCTGAGATCACATCAAAATCTCAATGATTGGTAATATGTTTTTTAAATATTTATTTATTTATTTATTTGAAAGTCAGAGTTACACAGAGAGAGGGAGAGGTCTTCCATCCACTGGTTCACTCCCCAGCTGGCCACAACAGCCAGGAGCCAGGAGTTTCCTCTGGGCCTCCCACACAGGTGCAGGACCCCAAGGACTCGGGTCATCTTCTACTGCTTTCCCAGGCCGTAGCAGAGAGCTGGATTGGAAGTGGAGCAGCCGGGTTCCAAACCGGTGCCCACAGGGGATGCCGGCATTTCAGGCCAGAGTGTTAACCCACTGCGCCACAGTGCCGGCCCCAGTAATGTAGTTTAAACAAGTAAAAACTTCAATTTATCTCTGAGTATAGGGTTGTTGATTTTTTTATATTTTTCTGTATTTTTTGAATTTCTGTATAAGCAGCAAAAATTATTTAATTATATGAAAAGTAGCATGTCTGCCAAATTGAGTATCAAAGTATTCTCTGGCCTTGTAAATGACTTCTGAGGGTTGCCTACAAGGCAAAGATTTGTGGCATTGCTGTTTCCCCCTCTTCCCTCCCACTGCTCCCTGGCTAGCCCCTAAACCAGACAGAGAGCCACAGGCCACAAACTGAACCCACGGGGAATAAGCCCACACCGGAACTGAAACTGTCAGGAACACTTCAAGTGCTGCTCACAGCCTTCCCTGTAGAGGGTTCTGGTTCTTTATGACCTCAGGTCCAGCTTATCTAGGGCACAGTCTAACTGGACTGTTTCTCTTGATTTTTCTGTCTGGATGATCTGTCCATTTCTGACAGTGGGGGTTCCAGCCCTACTCTTATTGTATTGGAGTTTATTTCTCCATTTATGTCTATGAACATTTACTTTATGTATTTGGGTGCCCTCATATTGGGGGCATATATATTTACAGGAATTATTTCTCCTTGCTAGATTAAACTGTATGCTTATGTATGTATGTAAGTTTATTTTGCTCCAAAAAAATTTTGAAATAAATCTATCGTAGTTACTATGCACTTTTCCATGAACTTTTTGAACACCACCCATACATATATTTTTTGAATGGACAATTGGGTTCAAAAGGTCAGAAGAATAACTTTGTTTCCACACATTCAACCTCCAGCCAGAAATGGTGAGGTTGGGGCAGTGAGCTAGGAGTTGGTAAAAACAAAGCATCATCATCAGAAAGTTTGCACACAAGGTCAACTTCTAAATGCCTAGACCTCCTGACTCATTTCTTCCACGCCTTGTCTCCCACCCCATCTGGGGTCTGGATCTGAGGCTTCTCTCAGCCCCTTGGATATGGGATTGTGATCAATTTTCTCCCTGACCTTAAAGACAAAATCACCATGGCCTCACCAGACAGGTGCTTTCCAAATTGCAATGTGTCTTGTGCACACACCATGCCATTGCCTACCACTGAGTTTTGTTTCTTCATTTTCCCTGTCAAATGCTTGACTGTCCCCCCATGGGAAATTCGGTCAGGTTTCCTGGCTCCACACCGACCCCTTCTCTTGTGAAAGGCAAGCTAACCACCTTTCACAACAAGACGAGAAGTGACTTCACTCAGAGGCTGACCCAATTACAGTGCTTGTGCTGTGACCCATGGAGAAAACCACAGCTGAAATCCAGTGGCAGGGAGACCTGGAGATAGAAACTGACCCGAGTTCTGGATAACAACCAGAGACAAGGAAGTCTGAGTACAAGCTGGCGTTCTCCCAAAACCTGGTTATTGTGTGAATTCCTAGAAGACAGTGTGGTACCGAGAAACAGGCTGGGGCAGCACGCGGCACACCCAAACAATTACCCCACAGAGATCTGCAGAGGCAGAAAAACAAACTCAGCAGCTTGGCTTGCAGAGGGCAGAGTCCAGCCTTGGTGGACCAAGTATTTGCTGTGGTGCTGTCTCTGTCATCGCCGTCTCATTAACCTGTTGGACTCTAGGAAGAGGTCCGAAGCTTCATAGGTTTCTTCTATCCTGAAACTGTCTTGAAACAAGGGCAGCAGCGGCAGCCAGTATTTCGAGCACCCCCTACCTGCAAACACTGCTTCTGGCTGTGCAAATGCAGTAGCAGAGTGAGCAGACATGGCACCTGTCCACAGAGATACTATCTCCGTACAAGGTCAGAGGACCGTAAGGACTGAAGTGAACCTCCCTGTGGGACGGTTATCCTACTGGTCACACTGCAGCTGGAGAGAAGGTAGCTGAGATGAGGGATGGCCTAGAGGAACCTCCCCGCCCCCACTGCCCTCCAAGGCAGGTACCATCATGGAGACCTGAAACTCCTGGTCTGAAGTACAGGACCGAAGTCTCACTGAGCAAGACTGCTCTATGGCAAGTTGAAGGCAGCATTCTCTAGCCACAAGTGTTACTGAAATGCTCCCCTCAACATAATGGCTTGTATTGCTTCACCCTACTAGAAATTTATGGTGAAATTGTTAGAGTTTACATCTTAGATTTACAAAAATTTGAACATTTCTTAAATGCAATGATTGAAAGACCATATAAACTATTCTTTGACAGTTCCTATTGCTAGCAACAAAGTTTTAGGGCTCCAAAAACCCTGTCTATTTGGATACTAAGGAGACGGTCACTACTGAGAAATGGAGTAGAAAAAGCAGTGACGAGGAGTGAGGAGATCTGAGTTTCAGTCCTGCCGTGTCATTGACATGATTGGACAGTGCCACCCCTCTGGGCTTCTGTTTCCTGGGGTCCAAAGGGAGAGGTGTTAGCTGGGGGGTCCCTTGGAGTCACCAACAAGAACTGAGGTGCTGAGAGTCTGTGAAGAGTGAAAAATCTCTTACACCCAGTATTTGGTGTCCAGTGACAAGTAGCAGATCTTCCCCATACAGTCCTTTTAGCTAAAGCAAAACAAATCAAAACAAAACAAAGCATGTTTCTAAGAGCAGAAATGTCATAACAGTAACTGGTATTTGTCTAAAGTGTATAAGGTGCCAGACCCTGGGCTCTAAGCTTTTCTACCTGGAATCTTTCCTTTAGGTTTTTGGACAACCCCATGGCAAAAGTACATTATAACTCCTCTGTTTTGTATTTTTAGCACATGCGGAAAATCAGACTCAGGAAGGCGCTGCCACTTCACAAGAGCCATCGATCTGGAAAGTGGAAGAAGAACCCAGGTGTGGGCTGCAACTGTGGTGTCCCTTCCAAGGGAGGCTGTTTTGTGGGCAGCTAGCTGGCCTCTGCCAGTGGTCTCGGGGGGCCTCTGGAGGAAAAAGCTGACATCCTGTCTCCCCCAACTCTGGATTTCATGTGCAGAAGCAGTTTCAGTCACCTGCCCCACAAGGAGGAACCTTCCTATGAGTGAGCCAAGGTGCTACCTGCAGTCGAGCCTCCGTTATACATTGCCTCCAAGTGTGTGGGGCCTGGTGATGTGACCGAGGGACTCAGCCATCACCTCACAGTCGGTCACTCCTCTAGTTGTCTACCCGGAATACCATTGTATTGGAGCCTTGTGGTGGCCTGTTCATGTCTCAAGGGACATGTGTCATGCCTATCTCTGTTTTGAAAGATTAGAAATTACTGAACCATTTGCACACGGGACATGGAGCAGAAGACTCGTGGATTCCAGCCATGACAGCATGATTTAGTGGGAGTGAAACCCTGAGAAGAGACTCTGCAGGAGAGTCGACCAGAGCCTGAAAATAAAGGAATGGCTCTTAGAGATTGGCTAGGGAAACAATCACCAAAATCATTCACTCGCTCGTCAAACAGTTCCTGAGCTCTGTGCTGGGCTCCAGGGAGCCAGGGATGCAGAAGAACAGGTGAACTTTCAGGATCTAGCTGGGAGAACTCAGTTATTTGAAGAGGTGTTAGTGTTTCTTGAAACCCTACAAGCTCCATGGCCTGGTGGATCTCTTTCTTTGGAATTAGACGACCAAACTTGAGATTCAATTCCCCCGTCTCCCACTCCAGTGGGGTAACCACAGGGGACCACAGCTTCCTCCTGTGTGCCTCAGGACACATCATTTCTACCACGCTGTGTCTTCCCTAGGATTAAGTGAGACGCCGTGTGAAAGTGATTTTCAGATGATTTAATGTTGACGATGATGAATGCATTGGGTGCATTTGGGGGCTTCATGAGATGATTTCCCTCCTCCTTCGGAGATTCTGAGATTTTATTTCACAGCTTCTAGGCATGCATGTGTATTTTTTAAAAGGCTGATTAATAAAAACTATCCCCTTATTTTATGCCAAAAATGGGATATACTCCAAGTTTTTAAATTGATTTCTCAAGGTTATAAACTCTGAATTTTAAGTCAGCTGTGGCTCTTGGATAATTCCAAATCTACCTTTGAGT
This sequence comes from Oryctolagus cuniculus, assembly GCF_051225735.1. Taxonomy (NCBI): domain Eukaryota; kingdom Metazoa; phylum Chordata; class Mammalia; order Lagomorpha; family Leporidae; genus Oryctolagus; species Oryctolagus cuniculus. The sequence continues at coordinate 7,949,113 of NC_142878.1, read as the reverse complement.
GCTCTTCTAAACTAAAAGGCTGCTTTAGGAAAGAGACAATGGGGATTTTTATCTTCATCAGGATAAGAGGCAGGCACCCTCAGTAAACACTTCAGACAGGTTTGCCTCCTATGTCGCAGCAGAGACGCACTTGTGGGCAAGCCACAGAGTAGCTCAGGTTTCCTGGTGGCCCCTGCTTGGCCTCCCTCACATGATCCCGGGATGACTCAGCACCTGCTGGTGCCCACAGTGGGCAAGAAGCAAGCGCTCTGTGAGGAGCAGCCCAGAGTCAGCTGGGTCTGGTCTAACATTTGCACTGTGCCCACAAATACGCATGTGTAGGCCACGTCCTCTCTGGAGCTGCTGGCCTCCTGCTGGCCTCCCTACTCCAGAGTCCCTGTGAGAGTGCTCCTTTTCCTTGAGCGCTCCTGCCTCATTTGACCCTATGCCCATCTCCCACTCCATCTTGCCTTCGAAATGAGCCACTTAGCGGCATCCTCCTCCTGAGCTATGAACTTGGAGTGCCTTTGGGTGTTTCCTGATTCCAAGTATTCCTCAAGACTGGGAAGCCTGAGGCCGGCGCCATGGCTCACTTGGCTAATCCTCCGCCTGCAATGCCGGCACTCTGGGTTCTAGTCCCAGTTGGGGTGCCTCTGTCTGTCCCGGTTGCTCCTCTTCCAGTCCAGCTCTCTGCTGTGGCCCGGGAAGGCAGTAGAGGATGGCCCAAGTGCTTGGCCCCTGCACCCACATGGGAGACCAGGAGGAAGCACCTGGCTCCTGGCTTCGGATAGGCGCAGCGTGCTGGGGTGCTGCGGCTGGCCATAGTGGCCTTTTGGGGGGTGAACCAATGGAAGGAAGACCTTTCTCTCTGTCTCTCTCTCTCACTGTCTAACACACACACACACACACACACACAAAAGACTGGGAAGCCTGAGTTCAGCACGTAGAACTTTTCTTTCTGCTTTCTACCATGGCAGAAAGGTCTAAGGCAGAGTCTTTGAGAGTTCCCGGACTTGCCAGAGACTTGCTCCCTTGGCAGGTCTGATTGGGAAGAATTGTGCAGTATTCTGGAATTTCTTCTTTTAATTACATCCAAGGAGATTCTTATGATCAGGCTAGATCGCTGCTTGGGAAGTGATAAATGTTGTTCAAAGAGTTGTGTTTTGCTGTTTCATGTGTCTTTCATTTTCTCATAACAAACACTCACTACAACTGAGTGACTGGCAGTAGGGATGATTCGACTGGCATGCAGCTGCCCGATAAGAGCGGGAGAAACGCTGTGTGCAGAAAATTGAGAAAGGCCTTGGATACTGCCACACCCCAGACTGACTGAAACATAAAGCCATGATGCCGAGCCTCTAATGAGCCCCTCATTGGTGTAAAGACTGCGCGTGGAGTGCATCAAAACGACTAAGCTTCATGGGGGCCTCTCCGTGCTTCGTACAGCATGTTGCACAGAGCAAGTTCTCAAGAGAAGCTGAATAGATGAGTAAGTGGGCGAATATTGTACTCAGTGGCGGTGACTGGGGCACATTTCTTCCTCCTCTCTGGGTCTGTGTCGTCCCGTCTGTGGAATATTGGAGGATCTCAACTGGAATTGTGGGAGTTCAGGATGAGCTCTGTGGAGCATCAGGAAGAACTCTGGCCCCATACTCACTCTGCAGGGCGTTTGCTGTCTCTGGGCTTCTTGAGCTACACCTATAATGGGGTGAGGGTATCATTGAGTCACATGTGAGAGCAACTGGAGACAGGGAGACAAAGGGTTTTATCACTTCCTAAGGTCTGAACACATGTGAAGGATTCCTGTTTGTTGCTTCCACCTAGTAATTCCAGAATTCTACCCCATGTGACTCAAAGAACGCTTCTCAGTTTTGTTTTTCATTTCCTTTTGGAAGAGTCAGTGCCCAAGATCTGTGAGATGTTCAGGATAGTGCTTCTTGTTCTCAGTATATGCATGTCGGACACTGCGAAGGATCAGAGAGAGAGACCTTGCTAAGCCACCCTGGGCACTTCCTGAGTTCCTAGGCCTTGTTTCCCTCTGTAAATGGTGGATCAATTGCAATCACCTGTCTCCTCTGTCACCTGCAGGAGGGGAGGTAGGTCTGCTCAGTGCACCCAGGGTAAGTGGGGTGAGGCCCAAGTGTGTAAATGGAGAAAATGAAGGTGACCATGCCTTGACCTGTTCCCCCCAATGCAGATAGGGAAGATAAGCAGTCAGGAGACAGAAAGAAAACAGCAGGGGCCTTATCTGTTTCCCTGTCTGCTACAGGGACCTTCTCTGGGCCACTTCCCTGCTCTGTGCATTTTCACTCTTTCCTGCTCTCATTTACATTCAACAAATATTTACTCAGTGGGGACAGAGTTCTACCGGCCCCTCATCTGTGTGTCCTGTGTGCAGGCTTTGTGCTTTTTTGTCACTAAACATCCTCTCAAGCAAAAAAGCAGATGCAACAACCACTTTGTAGAATAGTCTAAAGGCTAAATTGAAACAAATATGATGTACTGCTTGTTCCAAACACAGATTGGTATTTTCTCATGAAGTCTTGCATGTCCACTTTCTAGTTAACTCTTTTTTTTTTTTTTTTTTTTTTTTGACAGGCAGAGTGGACAGTGATAGAGAGAGACAGAGAGAAAGGTCTTCCTTTTGCCGTTGATTCACCCTCCAATGGCTACCGCAGCCGGCGCGCTGCAGCCTGCGCACCGCGCTGATCCGATGGCAGGAGCCAGGTACTTATCCTGGTCTCCCATGGGGTGCAGGGCCCAAGTACTTGGGCCATCCTCCACTGCACTCCCTGGCCACAGCAGAGAGCTGGCCTGGAAGAGGGGCAACCGGGACAGAATCCGGCGCCCCGACCGGGACTAGAACCCGGTGTGCTGGCACTGCAAGGCAGAGGATTAGCCTAGTGAGCCGCGGCGCCAGCCTCTAGCTAACTTTCAAAGTCAGTTAATCATGCCACTTTTACCTTGACATGCACAAAAGTACCTACTCTCTCAGTTGGACCATGCTAAATTTTTATCATATATTTTAAGTTGTCAATATTATTATTATATCCCAACTACAAAATAACCATTTCGTTTATCTTTACTTTGCCTCAAAGCATGGTAGAGTTGATTGCCAACCCTATATAGTACTCAACAAATACTTGTGAGCTAAATCAGTGAATGGATAGACATAGAATTAATTCAAAAGTATGCTTGTAACCAAGATTTGCTCGTGTGAGACTAGCAAGGTTGTTGTTCCTTCCTCGTTGAAGTTCCTCTCGGAAATAAAGGCTTTTGAGGATGTTTCTCCAGTAAGATAATTGTCACGTGTAACTGCGAGAGGACTAGAGTGCAGAATTCACACAGCACCCAGCTGTACGAATCAATAAGGAAAAAGGAACAAATCGCAGATGCAGGTAAAAGGCAGGAACAGAAGGTGGAAACCATGTGCTGGGGGCAATGGCCACCACTAGTCTGATCTCAGGTTCTCTCCTCCACGTGGGAAAAAATTCAAGGTGGACACATAAAAGTGTGCAATGAAGCAGAATTTATTTAAAGCAAAGCTAAAGTGCAAACTCAAGAAATAAGTCAGGGCAGCTAGAGAAAACGAGAGGAAGTACAGTCAAATCACAAAAGATCCCCACATTACCACCAAAAAAAAAAAAAATTAGCAAGCTTTGGGCCATCCTTTATTGTGAAGCATTAAGGGTGGTTCTAGGGTGGGGCTTAATTGAATATTCAAAAGAAGGTGGAGTTTGAATGGGCTTGAGTACCACCCATTTCCAAGCCCAGGTTCAGGATGGGAATGAGAGAGGGTCAGCATGACAATTTTACTTTTTATTTTTTAAGATTTATTTATTTTATTTGAAGGGTAAAGTTACAGAGAAAGAGAGAGGCAGAGACAGAGAAGGGGCTCTTCCATCTGCTGGTTCACTCCCCAAATAGCCACAATGGCTGGAGCTGGGCCTATCTGAAGCCAGGAGCCAGGACCTTCTTCCCAGTTTCCCACGTAGGTGCAGGGGCACAAGCACTTGGGTCATCCTCTGCTGCTTTCCCAGGCACATGAACAGGGAACTGGATCAGAAGTGGAGCAGCTGGGACTTGAACTAGTGTCCATATGGGCCGCAGGGGCCGCAGACGGCAGCTTTACATGCTGTGCCACAGTGCCAGCCCTGACAACTTTATTACAATAACATAATAATTACCTAAGGGTCATTGCAGTGGTATCTGCAATGGTATCTGTAGCCATACTGGTTATTTCTAGCTGGTCCTGGTTCTAAGTTTGGGACATTGTGGAATTTGTGGTTCCCCCTACGTGGAAAGAGTGGGGAACCTGGTGCACAGAAAGGAGGTCGTCACATGGGCCTGGCCACGCTGTCACATGGGATGGGCCAGGCTGTTATGAAGGGGTTGACCTCAGCAGTATCCTGGTGGGTCAGCCTCTAGCGCACTCCCATAGTGGGCTGTGTGGCAGCTAACAGTGGCTTCTCCCTCCAGCTATCTACTTGCCCACATCAACATGCCAGGAAAGCACAAAATGTCATTCAACCTTGAGCGTAACTAAGGACATTAAAGCTAAAACCATGAGGGAACATTTTATGAAATAAGATATTGGGGAAGTATGAGGTACTGATGGGGCTGCAGAAAACAAGAAGCTGCGAAGTACATGCGTCAGAGTGGGCATTGTGCCTGATGGTTAAATCCCCACATTGCACGCTGGAGTTCCTGGGTTCGATTCCCAGCTTTGGCTCCTGACTCCAGCTTTGTCCTAATGCAGATGAAGCACTAGGACAGCAGTGAGGCAGCAGTGACCTAAGTGGTTTTATACTAACTTTGGAGACCCAGAGTGGGTTCTTGGCTTCTGACTTCAGCTTTGGCCCAGAGCCACCCATTGCAGGCATTTGGGGAGCAGTGGAGTGCTCTCTGGCTCTGGCTCTGAAATTAATAAATTAAAAGTGCTTCAAGTTCCTCATGGTACAAACCTATAATAAAATTTTTTAAATGCAGTGAGAACAGTAAAATCTAACTGCATCAATGTGGATAAGAAAAGAGCATAGGAAATTATGGGGGCTGCTTGCAGAAGTGTTTAGTAGTAGGACAGCATTTTGAATACACACATACACACATACACACACACATTGTATTGTTTCCAGGGGAAAGCTATATTTATAGTAAGATTGTAAAAATTCACAGAAGATGGAATCGCATAACATTGGCACCAGGTTCTCTTCTGAAAGGAAATAAAGGAGGGAGGGATCAAGAGAGCTGAAACAGAATCTTTGATTTTATCTGAACAGTTTTGTCTGCGTTTATAAATATCTAAAACAGATGAAGAAAAATACGACTAGTAGAAAACTAAGGGGTAAACAAGCATTTCATTTTATTCTAACTTTCTAAATTAGCAATATTTCATAGTCTTTATGTTTTTTAAAGGTAAAACTTCATAATTGGGGATGCAAAGAGTTAGCCTTCGTCCAGATGTTTGTTTCCAGAGCAATCTAGCAATAAATTCAAATGAATGGGAGAGGGCCTTAGTTGACTTATTCAGAACCATACCTAAAACTAAAATCCAGGGGCTGGCACTGTGGGGCAGTGGGTTAACGCCCTGGACTGAAGCCCCAGCATCCCATATGGGTGCTGGTTCGAGACCCGGCTGCTCCATTTCTAATCCAGCTCTCTGCTATGGCTGGGAAAGCAGTAGAAGATGGCCCAAAGCTCCTGGCTTTGTTCAGATCACCACAGCTCCAACCACTGCGGCCAATTGGGAGTGAGCCAGCAGATGGAAGACCTCTCTCTCTCTCTGCCTCTCCTCTCTCTGTGTAACTCTGACTTTCAAATAAAATAAATAAATCTTAAAAAAAAGTGAAATCCAAACCTGGGAATCCAGATAAATTATTTAAAATGTTATACAAAGATTCAATTTTTGCTGCAGGAATGCTGCCTCCCATAAGGTGACCTCTGGCCATTTTTCTTTTCTTCCCAACGCCAGTAGCATGGCACCTGCTAGCAATGCCTTGGTCTCCAGAGACCCATGACTCTTGTTTGCTCTTTCACCTTCTCTGCTGGGAGTACTGTTCTGAAGTCTTCCACCAAGGACCTATGTAGTGGCCACACCAGACCTTCAGGTCTGCTGAGGGAGAAGCAGAGAGGATTGATCTGGGGATTGTTTGATAGTGGGGCAGATGGAGGATGGGCAGAGGACTAATTTCAGTGTAAAATCTCTGTGAAATGAAATTAGCACATTTCATTATTGCAGAGATGGAATAACATCACTTTTTTCAGATTCATCTAACATCTACTGAGCACTCATTATGACTTCATGCTTGAGGGATGTTGAGGTGGATTCATTTCTGGGAGGAGGAGCGTGGTGGGGGCAAGAGGCGCTGAGTCACCACACAGACCCCGGGAGTCAGGTGAAAGCAGGCCTGAGGCAAGCAGCCTGCTGACTCGTTTATTTCAGTTGCTACAGCAGCTTATATAGCCAAGGCAGCTATTCCGGTCAAGGGGCGGTCTATGCCCTAACCAATCACAGCCTGTTGCCAGGCAGGCTCTGTTGTCATGTGGTTTCCGAAACCATCCAATCACAGCCTGTTGCCTGGCAGTTTCTGTTGCCAACGTCCATCTTGGCATGGCCTTCTCATTCCACCACATTCTCTGTAGGTGTAGGTGGCAGTGCCTGTCTTAGGTTGTCCCCCAGGGTATCTTACCCATCATTGACTAACCAGTGCTCAAAACAGGAGACCACAGAGGGGACCTAAGCTTTGTGGATGTTATTCCATTGTTTCTCTAAGCAGTCATTGACAATATATTGTTATTTCCAACTTTCAGACATTGAGATGGAATCTCAGAGAAATTTTGTGATATGGCTGAGGTTGTATAACTTGGGCAGGGAGAACTTACAGCCACGTTTCTCGCTGTGTTTGGTATCGCCTCTTATATGATTCTCCAACTTGATCTGTTTCTCTCGTTGAAAAAGGAATCGTTCTCTCTCAGCCCAGGACACATTCTTCCATGGCATTAAAAATGTGTAGTGAGAATAGCACTGCTCTTTCCCCTCCGTGTTCCACCTGGTGACGTCACTGTACACGAATGAGGACAGCATCTCTTTTGAGCACTTAACAAACTTTGGCAAGTGGAGTGGGCGGCCCTGGACTCTGAGACCTGGTTGGCGCTTCAGGTCATTCACAAGGAATGTCTGTCTTATTGATGGGTGAGCAGGAGACAACTATTAAAGGATAACCTTTAAATGAGAATACCAGTAAGTCTGAGTTCCTTAAAAACATGTGGCAGCCGACTGTGAGATGTAATTGACCTGCGGTGTTTCCCAGAGATCTGAGAGAAAATCCTTCGCTTTACCTTTACCCTTCCTTACCTGTGCATCCGTAGCTGAGGAACCCAGAGAGCTCTCCTCTGAGTCCTGACGGAGTGGATGTTGAGGACACCTGGCTGGCTAAACCACAGGTTGAGGGCTAAAGGAAGCTGCGGCGGGTGCCCCAGCTGGCGAGAACTGTGTGGGAAAACTTCAAGGGGGCGGCAGTACCTGCTTACTGTCATGGATAATGCAAAGGAGGACAAGGAGGTCCTTAGCAAGGAACAGACACACCCTGCAGCACTGCCTGTGCCGCCCAAATACCCCTTCGCTGTGCTGCCCCAAACCCCCACCTTCCAAGTTGTGGAAAATTGCAACTTCCACAGTTTCAGCCAGAAATCCCCAATGTGATGGCAAGCTGAATCGCCACAATGACCTTTGGTTCATGATGATGTCGTTGTAATAAACGTGCCATGGCCAGCACTCCCAACCCCAGCGTGTGCACCTGACGTCATGACACTTCGGAGGTTGTTAAAAAGGAGGGAGGAAATGGGTGGCACTCAGGCCCCACCCCAAACTCTGTGCCCTTTGAATATTCAAGTAAGCTCCACCCAAGATACCAACACCTATGCCTCCCAATCATCCAAAGGGACAGCCGAACCTGTTGAACAAAGCTCTTTCCTGAGTTTATCTGCTTTCTTTCCTGTGTATTTCCACTTTGTGCATAAATGAATCTTACTTTTGGGATGACTTTATGTCTTGCCTTTGAATTCCTTTTGGCAGTGGAGAAAAGAACCTGGACCCAGCCACCCCAGAACAACTCGTCTCCAAGTCTCTGGAACGCCAAGGAAACCCATGCGCTCTCCCTGCACGCCTTCATAACAGAGAGGTCCTGCTGAAAGGTGAAATCCAGCAGCGGAGCTGCGGGGACAGCAAAGGCTGGGACTGTCAGGGGCATTTCTCAGAATGACCTTCCACCACCCAACACCAGCTCAGCATTCTCCACAGATCTGGAGTTTAGAGTTGCTTTGTGCTATAAAAACCAAACGAGACGCTTTTAAATTATTTCTGTTGCCTGAGAAAGAGAAATATTATCCACAGTAACAAAATCATCAAGTTTTATTATGCACAAGTTAGTGCCATATATTTAAGAGTTTTGCTTTAAAAGATATCATTTAGAAAAATGGGACAGCTTTTCACTGGCTTAGAAGTTTCTATTGTCAAAAAACATTGCCAAGAAAGTACAATACATTGTAAAATTACAAGGAACTGCGATACAGCCCTCTTTTGACTTTATTTATAAAAAAACAAATTAATAGCAAATGAATAAAACTTTTAAAGCATTATCTCAGTAATAATACTAAACAAAACAACTAATAAAACAGCCGCATCCAAACAGCTGTTTAAGAAAACCCAATGATATTTCATCCATTGTCAAACTTGGCATTTGAGCAGAATAAAGACCAAAGTAAATATTTATTGATTCATGTGAGAGTACTGAAAATTCCTCTTTTATAAGTAGAATAAGCAAATAAACCATGATTTATAAAAACCCCGGCTAACTAAATCAGCTAATGGGTCTATTCAAAAAATTCTTATCATGTAAACTGTGAACTGACAATTATAATTGAAAATTACCAGTTTCTCTATGAATTTAATATACATATAGTTAACCACCTGCTTGACTGTTCTGAAGAGCCATTTAAACGTGCAAATGGATGTACAAATGTTTGAAGGCTTTTGAACCAAGAGCATTAATTGCCAGGCTGTGTTAATGGAAACATGCAGAATGAATGCCTTCCTCTCCCTGTAATAAATATAAAAATTCCCTGGTTTTCAGAGTCTCTGTACTCAGCACACAGACAGGCTTTTAAAAGGAAAAGCTCAGTTGAGAGAGAGCGAGCAAGTCTGCCCCCTCTCCACACCAGCTGCAACCAGGTAGATGAAAAGGAGGCAAGAAGAAGCTCTACCAGCCAGATTCATTGCAACTGCTATGTTCCTTGCACAGTTCTGTCTGTGCAGAGCCTGAATGCTTCTTGGCCAAGCCCAGATGGCTACAGAACAGGAAGTGAGAAGGAAGGTGAAGTTCAAAGCAAGCCCAGGGGCATAGCAATGCCTAGTTCCTCCCCATTGACACATGTGGGCATGGGACCCAGGCTTGCCCTCAGGGTCCCGGGGAGGGGGACCCCCTTGCAACTTCCCCAGGACCTGCCTTCACCAGGCAATGACCCCCAGCTAAAATGTGCTCCCTCCCCAGCAACACATCAATCCTCTGACCCCTGTCTGCAGGCTCTGGCTGTTTCAGATGGAAATGGGGTGGTCTGGTGTGCATCTTCCCTTGTTTCTCACTCCCAAGACCATTGGCTATCCGAGGCAGGTGGCCTCTCCTGAAGACTGGACGCTGGGCCTCTTCTGTGGTCATCGGGGTGCAAGGGAAGGGGTCTCAGCCTGACTCTGATCGGAGCCAGAGCTGGGCGATGCATGCAGATGCCTGGAAAAGCAGTGGTGGGCTTCCCAGCGGCTGCAGACTCATCCTAAGGACAGAGGGCAATGAGGGTAGACGAGTGTGGCACAATCTCTGAGTTACAGTCTTCAAAACTTGTGACATGCGGCAGCTTACTCATACCTCATCCTCCCTGGGTGCTCCCAGACACCACCAACCTGGTTCCTACCCTAACTTGCTCTTGCAAAATCTTAGTATCTTGCCAAGTCCTTCCCATTCTTCCAAGAGCTTTCTGGAAGGCCCTATGAGTAAGTCAGTTCCCACCATCTGGTAGCATCACCTCCAGTTCCCCAAAAGTCTGCAGAAACCCGGATTTGGGTTGATTGTGTGGGGAAGGGTTAGAAGGATTCCTTTACTATTTAGAGTCCCTGCCCCAACTCCACCACCAAAATGATTGCTTGGGTCCCATAAGTGCCTTGTTTTTAAGAGAAAATGCTGATGTCATTTTTTTTTTCATTTAAATGTCCTTTTCTGTAAGACTCGGTCTGCAGCTTTGGAATTGGGCTACCTCATAGGTTGGTGGTGCCGGAAAGATGCCTGCCATGTGAGTAGGCTGTTGGAAGGGCTGCCGTGGAGCCAGCCGGCAAGGACACCAGGACACATTGCTCTCGGCTCTCCCTCACCTCACCTGTGTCCTCCTTGGCTTTGCCTAGTTTTATCAGTGCCACTTCCAGCTGGCATCAGCTTTACTCTCCAGGTTTTTTCTGAATGACCTTTGAGTGTTTTTGAATGTTCCTACTTCAAGGGATAAAGACTTTTCACCAGAGTGGAGCTAAGAAGTCCCTGGGGACATTGTCAAGAGAGGAGCTCTGGACGCGTTGAGCACAGCTCCTCCCTGCTTTGCAGCCATACATAGGAATGCACCACCTGGTCCTGACCCTAACTGGCATGGTGTGTATTAAAGGGAAAAGCCCCAGCCTCACTAGACATAGGTCACTGTCGAAAAAGTTGCAAGAGGTGCCCTTTATGGGGGTCACCGTCCACTCCCATCCGTGGGTCCTGGCCCATTTCTAAGAACATTCTCCCCTTGGCCGCTGTGGGGTGAGGGCAGGAGGCACTGTGGTGCAGCAGGCTAAGCTGGCATTTGTGACACTGGCATCGCATATTGGAGTACCGAATTGAGTTCCAGGTATTCTGCTTCTGATCTAACTCCCTGCTAATGCACCTGGGAACGCAGCAAAAGGTGACCCAAGTACTGGGGCCCCTGCCACCCACCTAAGAGACCTGAATGGAGTTCCTGGTTTCGGCCTGGTGCACCTCCATCTCTGTCTCTGTCTCTCTCTCTCTCTCTCTGCGAGCATTACTCTGCTTTTAACAAATAAAAATATTTTTATTTCTTAAGAAAAAAGAAAAAGCTGCAAGAGGAAGGAAGGGGACCCAGCAATTCTTGGGAAATCAGTCCTCATTTCTTTATAGGCCAAAGAGGGAAAACAGCTCCGGATTCCTCATTTCCAAATAAGTCAGAGAGAGAGAGAAAGAGGACACAAGCAGAAGACAGCTTGAGAAATCACGTCCCCAGCCTCTGACCGCATACATTTGTGTGCAGAGCTCAAATCCTGGGAGGAATCGCTGTGCACAAATGTGACCAGTCTTCAGAGCCAGGCCTGGCCCCTGGGCGCCCCCATGAGCTGGCCCTAGGAAGATGGACCCACATGACTGGCAGGGGAGGCAGAGGGCCTAGAAGGGAGGAGGTGGACACTGAAGCAGCTGGAAGGTGCCCTTTATGGGGGTCACCGTCCACTCCCATCCGTGGGTCCTGGCTCATTTCTAAGAACATTCTCCCCTTGGCCGCTGTGGGGTGAGGGCAGGAGGCATTTGGTGTTGGAGACTCAGAGCAGGTGCGGATGACTCCATGAAAGACCAGTCAATGCCTGTGGGTGTGGGGAGCTGGAGTGCCTCTGAGGGGTGGAGTCACCAACTGTGCTGGTTTGTCCTGGGACATGGGGCTTTCAGTAGTAAAACCAAGGAAGTTCTGAGCAAACCAGGACAAATTGGTCTCTCAGGCAAGGGCAGGGAATGGTCAGGAAGGGCTAGGTAAGAAGAGAACCTCCAGCTTTGAGACTGTTTGGGTCTTAAGGTATAAACTTCCTTCATACAAATCAGGTGCAAAGATCACATGCACATTCACAAACACACCAGAAAAGACCATTTTCTCTTGATGTCCTTGTCTGATACGAGCAGCTTCCTTTGTGCTGAGGCCAGCTCTTTCTAGTTTATTCCTTGTCTTTTTTTAAAGATTTATTTATTTATTTATAGAGTTACACAGAGAGAGAGGTCGAGGCAGGAAGAGAGAGAGAGAGGTCCTCCATCAGCTGGTTCACTCCCCAGATGGCCGCAACGGCTGGAGCTGGGCCGATCCGAAGCCAGGAGGCAGGAGCCAGGAGCTTCTTCTGGGTCTCCCACATGGGTTCAGGGCCTAAGGACTTCGGCCATCTTCCACTGCTTTGCTGGATTGGAAGTGGAGCAGCCAGGACTCAAACCAGCGCCCATATGGGATTCCGGCACTGCAGGTGGTGGCTTTACCCGCTACGCCACAGCAGCGGCCCCCCATTCCTTGGTTTAAGGACTTTCTTGTACCTTCTGCTACCTGGAGTCCCTGGTATTGGAGCTGAGGTTTTGGGTCTCAGGTGAGCACCAGCTATCTGGGAAGGGTTTCCCCCGACACAGCCTGCAAAAGGCAAGGGCTGAATGAGACATGGGGCTATGAGCCCAGGTTCAGACCAGACCTAGGGCCATAAGGTACACTTCGGCTCTCACCACCAGCTGCTGCTGGGGAGCCTAAGGAGGCACCAGTTCTCTCGGAGCCAGTCAGGCCAAGGCTGAAGGTGCAAAGACGGGTAATGTGGGCTGACAGAGGCTGGAGAGAGATGGTTCACCGAAGGCTGCCTGGCTGCCTCAGCCCAGGTCTGCCCTGTGAGGCTTTGGTGTTCTATTCAGGAGCGAGTCTGAGGCCATCTGAAATCTCCCTGCTCTCTGACCATACCAGGGCACTTCAAAAAGTTCATGGAAAATGGAATAAGCTTGGGGTAGGCATTTGGGGCAGCACTGAAGACTCCCCTTTTCCTGTTTGAATCCTGGCTCCACTCCAGAGTCTAGCTTCCTGCTAAGGGGTACCTTGGGGGGCAGCAAGTGATGGCTCTAGTGGGTGGATCCCTGCTACTCATGTTGGGGACCAGGATTGGGTTCTCAGATCCTGTGCACATGGAGAGTGAACCAGCAGATGGGTAGTCTTTCTCACTGTTTTCTCTGTTCCTGCTTTCTCTTTGTCTCTCTGACTCTCACAAAACAGTAATTAATTTTAATTAATTTTTTTTTTGCTTTTCTATTTTTTAAAGATGTATTTGTTTTTTATTTGAAAGGCAGGGTTACAGAGAGGGAAAGAGAGATCTTCCATACATTGGTTCATTCCCCAAATAGCCAAAATGGCTGGGCTGGGTCAAGCCGAGGCCAGATTCAAGTACCTGGGCCATCTTCCACAGCCTTCCCAGGCACACTAGTGAGGAGCTGGATCAGAGATGGACCGGTGCTCATATGGAATGCCAGTCTTGCAGGTGTTGGATTAACCTGTTCTGCTACAAAATCTTGCCCCAAATAAGTTAATAAGTTACAGAATATGTTTATTTTGGTGAAAAAAATTTTGAGATCTAGTCATATACACACTGTTTAAAACATCTTCCGGGGGCCGGTGCTGTGACATAGTGGATAAAGCCACTGCCTATGATGCTGGCATCCCATAGGGGCGCTGGTTCCAGACCTGCTGCACCACTTCTGATCCAGCTCTCTGCTATGGCCTGAGAAAGCAGTAGAAGATGGCCCAAGTTCTTGGGCCCCTGCACCCATGTAGGAGACCTGGAGGAGGCTACCGGCTCCTGGCTTTGTTCAGATCAGCACAGCTTCAGCCGTTTCGGCCATCTGGGGAGTGACCCAGCAGAGAGAAGACCTCTGTCTCTCTCTGTTCTGCCTCTCTGTAACTCTGCCTTTCAAATAAATAAATCTTTTTTTTAAAAAATAAAACATCTTCCCATTGTAGAAAAATTACTTTCCTTCTATTCTTGGGCAGACAATTCTCAACATGTTGTTTCCAAAAGACTTCAGGGGCAATGAGATTAATTTTCTTAACACATGCACCCCTCTCAGAGGGTAGGTTGCTGCTGTTTGCAGCCACACACGCTGGAGGCAAGTTATCTTTTGACATCATGGCTGGGTCTCTTGTTACGTCAAGAAGAGAAAAGCAGGTATTTACTGCTGTCATCTCTCTGGCCCCAGCAGCTGCACTTATGTAAGAGGGCAGATGGCTGAGTTGGGGATGAAATCACACACATAGAGATTTGCTTTTAAATCAGCTCTGTAGATATAGGTCCTCTTAAGAGGATTACCCAGAATCTTTGGCTTTATCCTCTTCTAAGAAGAATAAAAGAAACCAGAGGTTTTGGTTTAATATCACCCTCCTCCCAAGTGCACATACATGCGCTTCCACATACTTCTCTGATGGTTTTAATTTAGGCAGGATGTAAAAATTACGGAAGCGTTTAGGATGCTAAGATGTTTTTCCATAACCTCATCTCTCTTAAAACTATTGAAATAAGTCTGTAGTAAAGTCCCCAGAGACTGAGTACTCACTGTAGTTCCATATATTAAAGGAGCTTTAACAAGTTCTTGGAAAATCTGCATTTTTTTTTTCTATTTGAGAGGCGAAATACACAGATGGAGAAACAGAGATCCCATCCACAGTTTCACTCAAATGCCCACTGTGCCATGCTGAAACCAGACGCTAGAATTCAGTCCAGGCCTCCCACGTGGATGGCGGGGATCCAGGTCCTTGCTGCTTTCCAGGAGGTGCATTGGCAGGGAGCTGGAGTCAGGAGCAGCGCTGGGACTTGAACCCAGGCTCTCTGATATGGACCATGGGTTTCCTAAATGGTGCCTGAGCCACTAGGTCAAGTGCCAGACCTTGCATAATTTTTTTCACACCATTTTCCCATGAACTTTGTGAAGCCTCTTCATATGCATCCCCATGTTCTCTAGACCCATCCTGCCTGTGCCCTGGGCCACTATGACTTCTTATTAGAGTCGCCTTTGGCGTCCTGTACCGCAGTGATGAAAAGTGTCTATGAAATATGGAACTGCTCTCTTAAGCACCCCCTTATCCTTTATCTGTTCACTGCTCAACAATGTGTCTGCTACTAAAAACAAGACTTCCTTATTTTTTTTTTATTTGTGTGCTTCTAGAAGTAGGATGAATTGATGTCGATCGTGTGCCCTCTGTTGAGTCCTAGGTCTATAAGCAATGCAATTTTTAATGAGTTGTCTGGCCCACAGGCTAAAGTCTTCATCCGAGAACAAGCGCGTCTGAGTGTGTGTTGGGGGCGGGGGGTCTACACCTGACTGGGTGCATTGTGTGTGCAGTCATGTGTGCCATGTTTTTAAGTAATCTAACTCTAGACCATAAAACCTTTACACTTCATTGAATCGAATCAAGAAATAAGTTCACACAAGTCCACATATTGGCAATGACAGGTAATAAAATAAACTGTGGTGTGGGGGAGGCTCAGTAGTGGTTTAGTGGTTAAGGTGCCATTAAGACTCCTCATCCCACACCAGAGTGCCTGGGTTTGACATCTGCCTCTAGCTCTTGACTCCAGCTTCCTGCTAGTGCAGACCCTGGGAGGAAGTGGTGATGGTCCAAATAATTGGGTTCCTGCTACCCATGTGGGAGACCTGGTTTGAGTTTAGCCCTGGCCCAGCAGCTGTGTGCATTGGGGAATGAACCAGTGGATGGGAGTTTCTTTCTCTCTCTCTCTCTCTCTCTCTCTCATTCTCTACGTCCCCATCAAACTAAAAAAAAAAAAAATTCACAAAAGCTTTCATTTCCAATACCTTCAGGCCATTGGAGTTTTGCTTCTAACATTAAAAAACAAAATAAAAAAAAATGGAAACCCTCCTGATAGGAAAAAGTGAGTTCATGTATGCAAAGTAAACACTATATTGTGTTGTTATTATAAAGAATAATTATTATTTTGGTTTACGTCATGCTTGAGTGTCCCCCAAAGACCCATGTGTTGGTGGCTTGTCCCCAAAGTCTTAATGTTTAATGACTAATGTTAATGGCTACTGGATTAAGGATGGAAGTTGGCTTCAATTACGCTGTGAAGGTGGGCCACTGGGAAGTGATTAGATTGCAGTAGGTTGCTAGTGTGGAATCCAGTGATCAAATCAGAGTGACGCTATGAAGACACCAAATCCTCCCTCTCCCTCTGCTCCATGGCTTGTGTTGTCAAACTCCTTCCATGTGAGTTCCAACCCCATCACTCTCCCCAGATGCCAGACGATTCCTTCTTGGACTGTGAACCTCTAAGATTGTAAGCCAAAAAGATCTCCCTTACTAAGAAGCTTCTCTTAAGTGTTTGTTTGTAGTAACAAAAAGCTGATTCCAGACTTTGTATCATTTAGTCTTCCAGACTTTCTATCATTTAGTCATTAGATCAGATGTGGAAAAATGACCATCTGCATACCACCATGCAGTGGTATTTTTTTTCAAAAACAGTTTATTTCAGCGAAGTTTTAAATTTACAAACCGAGAATTGTGAGGTACTAATACAGAGTTCCCATATCCCCCCCACCTCATCTCCACTTGCCACATTCCCTGATGGTGTCTGTGTCACAATACGGGCTCCCACTCAGCTTCCCCTGTTTTTTTTTTTTTTAATCCAAACTCTTTTTGACCCTGGCACCCCTCCCAGCCTCTAGTAATCAATATTCTTTGTTTAGATTCAGGATTTTAAAAAAAATTTAGGTCCAACATTTAGGAGAACTTGTGGTTGCTTGTCTTTTCTGTTTCTGTCTTATCTCACCAAACATAATATTCTCCAGTCCATCCGTTTTGCTGCAAATGACAGGAATTTTATTCTTTTTATAGGTGAGTAGTATTCCATTCTCTATGTACACACCATATTTTCTTTATACATTCATCTAATGACAGACACTTTAGTGAATTCCATATTTTGGCTATTGTGAATAGCATTGCTATAAACAGAGTCATGCAAGTATCTTTTTGATACAATGAGTTCATGTGTTTTGGGTATATACCCAGTAATAGAATTGCTGAATCATATGGAAAGTCCATTTGTAGATTTTTTTAAAGAAATATACATACAGACGCTGGCACCGTGGCACAGTGGGTTAAGCTGCCACCTGCAGTAATGGCATCCTGTATGGGTGTTGGTTCCATTCCTGACTGTTCCACTTCTGATCCAGCACCCTGCTAATGTGCCTGGGAAAGCAGTGGAGGATGACCAAGACTTTGAGTCCCTGCCAAACATGTGGGAGACCCGGAAGAAGCACCTGTCTCCTGGCTTTGGCCAAGCCTAACCCTGGCTGTTGTGGCCAACTGTGGAGTGAACCAATGGACAGAAAACCTTTGTGTGTGTCTCATTCTCTGTATCTAACTCTGCATTTCAAACAAATAAATCTTTTAAAAAATCCATACTGTTTTCCACATTGACTGCACTAATTTATATTCCCACCAACCACATGCAAGAATTCTGCTTTCTCCACATCCTAACCAGCATTTATTCCTCTGTCTTTTTGATAACAGCGGTCCTGTCAGGAGTGAGATGTCTCACTGTGGTTTGATTTGCATTCCCCTGGAAGCTAGTGATACTTAGCATTTTTTTTCATATATTTTGGCCACTTTTATTTCCTCTTTTGAGAATTGTCTATTCAGATCCTTCACCCATTCTTTAATTGCATTTGTTGGGTTTTTGTTAAGTTTTTTAAGTTGCTGATATATGCTGGAATAAATTCTTTATTGGTTAAGTAACTTGCAAATATTTTGTCTTATTCTGTTGGCTGTCTCCACTCTTCTGGTCATTTCCTTTGCTGTGTAGAAGGAGCTGACATAATCCCATTTGTCCAGTTTTGCTTTTGTTGTCTGTGTTTTGGGGTCTCATCTAAGAAGTCGTCACTTACTCCAATGTCCTGAAGTGTTTCTCTCATGTTTTCTTTTAGCAATTTCAGAGTTCCTGGTATTACATTTTGGTCTTTCATCCATTTTGAGTTGATTTTTGTATATGGTGAGAGATAGGGGCCTAATTTCATTCTTTTAAGTATGTATGTCTGGTTTTGCCAGCTTGTTTCTTAAACAGACTTTCTCCAATTTATGTTCCTGGCAATCATGTAAAAAATCAGTTGGCTATGTGTATGGGGGTTAATTTCTTTTCCATCGATAGACATGCTGGTTTTTATGCAAGTACCATACTGTTTTAATTATGATAGCTTTGTTGCATGCTTTGAAATCAGGTATTGTGATGCTTTTAGCTTGATTTTTTCTGCTTGGTATCACTTTGGCTATTCTTTGTGTGTGTGTGTGTGTATGTGTATATGTGTGTGATCCTTTAAAAAATTCTGTAAAGGACATCATTGGTATTTTTATAGGGATTGTATTGACTTGAAGGATTGTTTTGGGAATACAGTCATTTTAGTGATATTAACTCTTCCAATCCATGAACAAATAATATCTTGATTTTTTAGTTCCTTGATAATTTTTTCATAAATGTTTTATAATTTTCATTGTACAGATCTTTCACTTCTTTGGTTAAATTTATTCCTAAATGTTTGATTTTCAGCAGCTATTGTAAAAATAATTTCTATCATGATTTCTTTTTCAGAGAGATTATTGTTGATATATAAAAATGCTACATCATTTTTATTTGGTATGTTGATTTGGTATCCTGTGACTTTACAAAATTTGTTTATCATTTCTGACAGCTCTTTGGTGGAATATGTGGTTTGTCTACAACAAGATCCTGTCATCCACAAACATGGGTATTTTGACTTCCTCCTTTACAATTTTGGTGCCCTTAATTTATTTTTCTTTCCTAATTGCTTTTTTTTTAAGTTTTTTTTTATTTTATTTTTTGAAACTCAGAGTTACAGAGAGAGAAAGAGAGAGAGAGAGAGGGAGAGGGGGAGGGAGAGTACTTTCATCCACACATTCATTCTCTAGGTGTTTGCAATGGCCAGGGATAGGCCAGGCTGAACTCAGGAGTCAGGAGCTCCAACCAGGTCTCCCGTGTGGGTGGCAGGAGCCTGAACACTTGGACTATCTTCTGCTGCTTTTCCCAGGTCATTGGGAGGGAGCTGGATTGGAAGTGGAGATGCTAGGACAAGAACCAGTGCCCACAGGGGATGCCAGCATCACAGGTGGATGTCATCCACAATGCTGGCCCCTTCTGACTGCTCTTGCTAGTTCTTCCTATACTACACTAAGTAAGAGTGGTGAAAGTGGACATCCTGGTTTTGTTCCAGATCTGAGGGGACATGCTTTTAATGTTTTCCCTGTTCAGTGTGATACTGGCTATGGGTGTGTCATATATAACCTTAGTGATTCTGAGATACACTCCTTCTACACCTAACTGGTTGGGGGTTTTATTATGAAGGGATACTAAATTTTATCACATTCTTTCTCTGCATCTATTAAGATGGTCGTCATGATTCTTCCCTTCATTCTGTCAATGCGATTTATGATGTTTAGCGATTTTGAAATGTCGAAACACCTTTGCCTCTACAAAATAAATGCCACTGGATTGTGACGTATGACCTCTATAATGTAGTCCTGGATTTCAATTGCTAAGATTTTGTTCAAAATTTTTGCATCTATGCTCATCAAAGATATTGATCTGTAGCTTTCTTTTTGTCGCGTGTCTTTGTTTGCTTTTGGGATTGGAGCGATGCTGATTTGGAAAATGAGTTTGGCAGAGTTCCATCTTTCTCAGTTTTTTTGGAATAATTTGAAAAGGATTGGAGTTAGTTCCTCTTTAAATGCTTTGTGTAATTCACTAGTAAAGCCATAAGTTCCTGGACTTTCTTTGATGGGAGACTTAGTCACTGCTTCAGTCTTGGTGGTTGTTATGGGTCTGTCTAGATTTTATCTTCTTTATTTAATCTTGGTAGCTCATATGTAACCAGGAATTTGTCTGTTTCTTCGAGATTTTCCAATGTGTTTGCATGTTGATGTTCATAGTGGTTTCTTATGACCCTTTGTATTTCTGTGCTTTCGGTTTTAATTTCTCCTTTTTCATCTCTAATTTTATTTGAGTTTTTCTCCTTTTTTCCATGTTAGTCTGGCTAATGGTTTATCTATTTTATTTATCTTCTCAAAAGAACAAGCTTTCTGTTTTATTAGATTTTTTTTGAAATTTCTTTCAATTTCATTTATTTTAAGTCTTATTATTTCTTGCCTTCTGTTGATTTGGGGTTTAGCTTGTGTTTTTATACATCCTTGAGAGACATCACTAGATTGAGAATTTTTAAAAGTTTAAGCATTTATTGACTTTCCCTCTTAACACTTCATCTGCTGTCTCCCACAGGTTTTAATATATTGTGTTTTCATGTTAATTTGTTTCTAGAAATTTTGTTTCCTTTTCTATATATTCAATGATCCATTGGTCCTTCAGTAACATGCTGTTTAATTTCCATGTATTTATAAATTTCCATTGTTCTTTGTGTTGCTGATTTCTTTCTTTCTTTTTTTTTTTTTTGACAGGCAGAGTGGACAGTGAGAGAGAGAGACAGAGAGAAAGGTCTTCCTTTGCCGTTGGTTCACCCTCCAATGGCCGCCGCGGCCGGTGCGCTGCGGCTGGTGCACCGCGCTGATCCGATGGCAGGAGCCAGGATCCAGGTGCTTCTCCTGGTCTCCCATGGGGTGCAGGGCCCAAGCACCTGGGCCATCCTCCACTGCACTCCCGGGCCACAGCAGAGAGCTGGACTGGAAGAGGGGCCACCGGGACAGAATCCGGTGCCCCAACCGGGACTAGAACCCGGTGTGCCGGCGCCGCAAGGTGGAAGATTAGCCTAGTGAGCTGCGGCGCTGGCCTGTGTTGCTGATTTCTAACTTTATTCCTATGTGCTCTGAGAGGACACATGGTATGATTTCCATCTTTTTAAATTTACTGAGACTCGATTAGTGTGTAATTTTACACCACTTGATTAGTGTGTAATATCTGTTCTATCCTAGAGAATGGTCCATGGGCTGATGAGAATGTGTATTCTCCAGCTGTTGTGTGAAATGTCCTGTAAATGTCTGTTGCTCAATGGCATATTTCAGTTCTGATGTATCTGTTGGTTTTCTGTCTGAGTGATCTGTTGATGAAAGCTAGGTCTTGAAGTCCTCGCTATCATTGTAGTCTATATCTCCCTTTAGGTCTAAAAACGTTTGCTGTGGATAGCTGGGTGATCTTGTGTTGGATGCCTATATGACTGTTATACTTGTAGCTGAATCAAGTCTTTTATCAATATATCATTTCTTAGTATAGTTCTAGATCTAAAATCTGTTTTCATATGAGTATAGCTATTCCCACATTGTTTTGGTTTCCATTTCCTTGTTCATCTTTTTACAAACTTGCACTTCCAGACTGTGTGAAGTTCATTTATTGTACACAACAGGTGGTTGGTTCTTGTTTTTTATTCCATTCAGCCAATTTATATCTTTTGATTGGGAAATTGAGTCCATCTATATTCAAGCTGACATTGACAATTTGCTTTTAAAGGAAAACGATAAATTCCGAGCACCCAGTGCTTGAGTTCACTCATGTGATAACATTTTCTGATGTCTCTCTACCAGCATTGTACTGTTGGGAGCACATTGGTTAAAAACTGCTGGAAAATGAATTCTCTTCCAGCAAATAAGTTGCTAAGTAGCAACCCATCGCCTGTTTCTCCCTTTAGCAGCAAAGCTTACAGTTTGATCTGAGAGAGACTCTGTTCTGGAGGTAGAGGGTGCATACAAGAGAGCAGAAGCTAAGGGTTTCTGTCTCCGTGTGTGCAGGAGGGTGTGCGGGCACATGCGTGTTAAGTGTTTCTGTGTGTGTGGGTTGGAGGGAGAAGTTTCTAAGCATGAGGGCAGCACCTACTTTTTACTTGTTCACAGAGAGAGGTACTGGCCTAAAATACGTCTCTTTCTGTCCACTTAAGACAACCTGGATCCTTGAAAATTTGGGCAAGAACAAAACTTCTGCCACTGAACACAGAAATCGCACTAGTAAGAAACATTCCGTGAGCTGACAGATGTCCTGGGGCGGGCACCAGTCAACACGTCTTGTCCACCCTTCACCCTCATCACTATGCATTTCTGTTTTGTGGCTTCCCTCCATATTTGACAGATACAGGTCTGGTTTTATGGAAAAGCTCCTTAGGTTATTATGTATGTAATAGCTTTTATGAACTAAGAGCTCTCCTGTTTAGAAAAATATGTCTTCACAAGTATACCTATGTTTTATATTGTTTCATTAAGAATAAGCACATACTTTGTAGTTAAATTTCTTTTTTAGCTTCAAAATGAGCTTTCTGTCTCATCGGTAAGCGATGCCACTCAGGGCAGGCATTTGGTGTAGCAGTGGAAAACCCTTCACAGCGTCCTGGGTTTGAATTCTGGCTCCGCGTCTGATTCCGTCTTCCTAGCAATGTGGACCCTGGGAGGCACCAGTGAGGGCTCAGGAACTTGGGGCCCTCCACAGAGACCCAGCTTGAGCTCGGTTCCTGGCTTGTGCCTGGCTCAGCCTGGCTGTTATGCGCATTTGGGGAGCGAACCAGAAGATGGAAGATTTCTGCCTCTGCCTTCAAATTAAAAAACAAAGGTTACTTAGAAGTTCTTTTGATGAAGTTGTATTGTAAAAGAAGGGAATTAAAGAGGCAGGGGAAAAAGGAAGAAAAAAACTACAGAATTTGTACACAAACACACAGGGGAATGTAGTCTTTCCTGCATAATTTATGTTAAAATTCATGAGATTCAGAAGGTGACAGGATAAATACGTCCACATACTTTCTGCCTGGTCTATAGTTTAGTAACAGGGATATCTTGCTCAATTATAATGCAATAGCATGCTGTTTAAAGGCAAAACACTTCAATTACTTTGGCAACCTAAAAATTAGTCCCCGCAAGTTTGTGTCAGTCTGTATTTATGTATTTCCTACCTAAGAGGTGGTCCTCAGACTCCACACCAAGACCTATTTACAAAGGTGTTATGAGCATATAATTATTACAATTTTCTTTGCAAAGCACAATATGAAAATTTAAGTAGTCAAATCTGATTCTTTTAAAATCCAACTAAATGACAAAGGATACACTGATAGTGCAGGAAGCCGCTTGTGAGGATCTTAAGGTTGTAATATTGCTGAATGCAAAAGCCAGTCTCAGAAGGCACATTCTCAATGACTCCATGTAACCAGGTTGCAAAATGACAGAATTATGGGGATGGAAAACAGATCAATGACGGGGTGGGCTCGGGCAGGAAAGGGTGTGAAGTCTCCATCTTGATTGTGGGGCTGATTCTATGAACCCAGACATGTGATACAATTCCACAGAGCTCTATACACATACACAAGCAGAAACCGGGCGTCTGAGTTGTGTCAATGCCCCATTGCCAGAGACTGTGGGAGGGATACACAGGACGTCATGGTACTATCATTGCAACATCTCGTGAGTCTGTAATTATTTCAAAATATAAAGGTAGAAACACAGCTGTTGGGAAAAAAGATCCCAGCTACTAATTAAACACACGTAGGAAGCAATTTAGTGGAAGATTGGTAGACTCTCAGGAAGCAAGCCTTTCAGACGCAAACACTGAGTCTTGATCTGGCATGTGTCTGGTCTCCAGGTCTGCAAATCTCAAGCTGTGCGATTGAAACCAGCGCCTATTTCCCTCATGTCTTCTACAGTTGCAGAATCAGGAGATTTCCGAGCCAGCAGAGACCTCTTACAGGTGAATGGAGGCCCAACTCCCAGGTTCCGTCTCTGGGTTTAGCATCGTCACTGCTAAGGTGAGGGCTTGTCCTCATCTATTCGCGGAGTCATCTTGTTCTAAATGTGATTATCTAGAGTGTTCCCATATGACACAAACTCTGATGCAGGTCTTGGGGAAATTTTGCCTCAGTATTTATTACATGGAACAAATATTTCCGTTAAAGTTGCTAAGAAATGTTATTGCAGAAACAATGCATTTGTTAAGTTATGTCACACCACATGCGAAAAATAACTGGAGACTAGAAGATTTTCCAGGACAGAAGGCGGCCAGCTAGAGATGATGTGCCTTCACACAGGGCTTGTATCCAGATCTGCTCCATCAACTGTGGCGAGTTCTGTTCCAGGAAATACTGAAACTCAGAAGGCTTTCAAGAATGGTCTTTCTGCATTGAGGGTAAAGAGATTTCCAAGCACTTCAAGAAGTTCACAGAAAAGGGGCCAGCGCTGTGGTGTAGCCGGTAAAGCTGCCACCTGCAGTGCTGGCACTGCACATGGACGCCAGTTCAAGTCCTGGCTGCTCCTCTTCCAATCCAGCTCTCTGCTATGGCTCGGGAAAGCAGTAGATGGCGGCCCAAGTGCTTGGGCCCCTGCACCCGCGTAGGAGACCCGGAAGAAGCTCCTGGCTCCTGGCTTCGGATGGGCCCAGCTCCAATCCTCGTGGCCATCTGGGGAGTGAACCAGCGGATGGAAGATCTTTCTGTCTTCCCCTAACTCTACTTCTCAAATAATTAGAATCTTTAAAAATATATGACAAATGGTTCACTTTAGTGCAAAAACAAGTTGAAATCTGATGATTTCAATCCGTGATTGTTCACCATACCCACACTCAGGGACGTTTTGAAGAACCCTTATATGCATGGATTTCAAAATTTTTTACTGAAACAAACTTATCTTTTAATTCCATTTTCCACGAACTTTTGTATACGCCAAGTCAACAGCCAGTGTGGCTTCCACTTTGTCACTCATCTCGATTACTTCTCTTCCCAGAATGTGAAGAACCCCTTACCTCGGGGAAACAGCCGGCATTCCTAGGGCTGCTCTTTGCCTCTTGACAGCGTGCACACAGCTCCCTCTCAACAGCAAGAACATTCTGTTTCCTGTACTGATCTTCCCTAAGTCCCTAGAAGTTTAAATTAGTCTTTCAAAAATACAAACGAAAACAAGTAACTCACAGCATTACTGTAATCATTTTATTAACAAAAAGAACCCATGGGGTTCAAACAAGAGTACAAAATACAATTTTTTTTTCTCCTGTGGGTTAAATTGTTACACTTTTAATAATAAAAATTAAAAAAAACTTTCATAGTTAACTTACCAAAAAACATAACCTCTGCTTATTGAGTCTTTTGTTGTGCAAAACAAAAACACAGAAAGTAAATTTTTGCCTAGGAGAAGGAGTTTTGTGTGCCAAAAGGTGCACATTTTCAATTTCACAATTTTTGCATCAAAAAGAAAATTCTAAGGCCACTTTATTTTTCTTTTTTTGCAAACTAAACAAGAGCAAGAAGGGAATAAACAAGCAAGTAACAGCAGCTAATTTTTATCTTCATCCCCAGGTTTTCTCTGCTCCAATGTGGTTTTCTACATTCAGAAAATGCTATCTTGATTAAGTAAAGATTTCACCCTACAGCTTAAGGACAGATGGACCACTATCAAGTCAGTAAGGTAGGTCAGACCTTTGAACGATTAAGTGTTATGGAGTTAACTCTGCCTCAACTATGCGGGGGGACTTCATGATTTCTCTAATTAAGGTTATAAAATAATCCTAACAAAGGTTCCTCTAAGTAGTCGCTTCTCTACGTGGAGCCAAATTACTCAACTCTCTCTCTCCGTGTGTCCGGTTTGCGTGTTTTTCTCGCTCTGGTTTCATGGAGGTGGACAGTGTCCCAACAAGGCACACCAGCTGCAACTAAGGCATCAACAGATAGCTGAGGAGGGACTATTCTGCAGTAAAGACAAAACGTTTTAGACAGTACTTAAAGACACACACCTGTTTAAGGACACACAAAAGAAGCAAAGCAAAATAAAAACTCTAAAAACCAAAGTAAAATGAGGCTTTGTGACCGTTTCCGTACCACAGGTACTAGCATGGCATCTTGCACTGTGATTCTGAAAAGTGGCTACAAGGAAAGACGTGTGCTTGACGCTTGCGTGACTGCAGGAGAGGTATGTCCAGAGGGCAGAGAGCACACAGTACCTAATGTTTGTAGAAAAATCCCTGATCCAGTGGCCCACCGAACTCGAAATACAAAATTTAACCTCAGAAGGACTGTTCTAAGTGAATGTGCCGACCGGAAGATGAGTCGGTCATTTTGTGGGATCAATTACAGTATTTTGTACGGGAAGCACCAGGGTTTCTAGATCAAACCCTTAGGACTCGGCTGGTCCAAAATCTGTATCTAGGGGACCCCTTTCTCCCTTCTGCTTAGTGTCCAGAAACAGTCTCAGCTCAGGAAACCAACAGATGGAAGGAACAGCACGTGAACAGGTGACCACGGACATGAGGGCAAAGGGGTACGGTGAGAACACTGTGCAAACGTTCAGCAGCAACGCAATCCTGTTGGTGTGAGTATCCTGAGGCTAAATGATAATAAAATATTGCACCAAGACAATAAAGAAAATCACAGTTTAAATAGAATCACAGAACAGCTGGAATAAACAATGTACAATGCAGTGACTGCCATCTGTAGACATCAGCCTTTTGATGGGAATTAATTTACATTTTTGGAAAATGGTATTCCTACCCTCTTTTGATTTTGGATTTATTTTGAAATAAATATATGTAAATATATATATATATTTACTTCCATTTAATGTTAACTTATGGATTTTTCCCTTGTGTCAAGGAGTTGAGGCTGCTACGTAAATAGCAGAACTTCAAAGATCACTGATCAGGCCTAGAGTTTTAAAAACATACCTGATAACCCCATACGAGGTAGGTTAAGAAAAGGTTTTTTGTTTTTGTTTGGCCATGTAGTTATCAAGGCATTCTGAAGATGCAACTGTTTTCCCCTGTCTCCTTTTTCTGATGTGCCCACAGGTAAACAAGGTATGAGGAAACTCAAACATGTATCCCGTTAAAGTACTTAAAAGGGGTAAAAAGCTACGGCCTTCAACCAAATCTGTTTTCACACGGAAATCAATCATTCTGCTTCGATCCCACAAAAGCTCAAGTTTCTCAAGGAACCTTTCTTGGTTTCCCACAACTGCAGAGCCAGGTTGTGAACTGCATTTCAGCCCAGGGTTCAGAAAGCCAAAGCTGTGTCATCATTAGGACCTCGTGTGACCATGGGGTCAGGAAGGGATCCTTCCGAGGACTTCAGTCCTCGAGTCTGGTCACGTGGTCAGAAATCATGAAGACCCAGGGTCCCAGGGGTCTCTCTGTCTCCAGAGCTGGCCGTTGCCCTGCTCCCGCATACCCGGCGCCGCCACACACATTCTCCTGTCAGCATGCTTCTTCACTTGTGTCCACTTTTGGAAGACTTCCTCACAGCGCTTCCTCCCGCTCGGGTCAGCGCAGGCACTCCTCCACTTACTCTGCCCCCTCAGGACTTCCACTACATTCTGTGGCTTTTCACATCTTCACCCCTTTTCAAAGGGGACAAACGACGACCATCCCATCAAGTTGTGCAAACATCCTGTTGGCCCACCAGAAAGTTCCCGTGTTCTTTATTTTCTATGGCCTTCTGTCTTAATGTCCATGTATGTCTGTAAGGAAATCTCTCCACCCACCCCAAAGGGGCAGGAGGAACGAACCAACACTCTGATCTGATGATGAGCACAGTGATTACTGAAACACATTCAGAGAATGAAGGAGACAGGCTGGGTCTCTTCGACATCACTAGGGTGTGGGTCAACCTGACAAAAAATAAAAAATAAAATTAAAAAAGGATAAGGAGGTGACTGCTGTTAAAACTCCAAAATGATTCTAGCATCTATTTTTAGTTTTACGATGCTTCTTATAAACCAAGTTGCTCAGAACCTATTATTGAGTCCCAACAGGCCATTAAGTTCTCTGTATTCCATGATCAGATCAAACACCCTAAAGGGAATTCATACTACCGTGCATGCATGCACAAAATCACAAGAAAAACACTAGAGAACGTAGGAAAGGGATCGTGACAACCCGCCACCACTGTGAAAACAGATTTACACATATCTCCTACTAATTACAGGCCAGCAACACATGAACGCAGGGCAGCAAATGATCATTTGCAAACAGCACAGTAAAAGTCTCATTTTCTGTCACTTTGTTTACCTCTGAATAAAGAGGCGGAGGCTGAAACCGGAATTCTTGTATGCAGGCAAGCATGGGGTAGCACGCTCCTCCCAGACAGCCCGGAGGCTGAGGGTAGGGGGGAATGTGTCTGGAGAATTCTTCCTCGGACACCACATCTGCATAATTCGGTGGTGCTGAAACAGAGATGCGGTGAGTTGAGAAATCCACGCAGAATTATTAATCTCTTCTGAAGTCTTACACAAGAAATTCAGCTAAATTTGAAGATAAAAACATACTGTCCTCTAAACAACACGCTTTTGTACCTATTATAATAAAAGTAGTTTTTAATCGAACTGCTACTAACATTAATTATGTTCTATTCTTACGAGATCTGTGTCACAGTCTAGCTAAACAAATTCATTGAAATGTGGCTACAGAAAGTATGTAACACTCCATAATTTCCTTTTGACTATTTTTCATGGTTTTTCTATTAATGAATTGGAATCAGGAAGAATAATTTTGTTCCTGAATCTGGCATCAGCAGCTCTGTGTCCTGGATATGTGAAACTTTCAAGGTCTCTTTGAGGAGTAACGTTTCATGATTTTTAGCAATAAGAGTAAGGACAGTTGCAGTAGTGGTAGTAATTAACTGTTGAGAACCTGCTATCTTGCGTGTCCTGGCACACAAGGTATTCTCTGTCTAAAATCTCACTACAAAATGACGGGAAAATGCTTTACCTTCAGGTTGTTCCGGCAGGGTCAGTGTCAACCAGCTCATATCCATGCTGAACTGGCTGGCAACGCTGGAGTTCCTGCTGCCAAAGCCATTGTACGGAATGGTACCGATCACTAACGGCAGCTCGAGCATCAGCTTTTTAGCACCAGGAATGTGAATGTACACCTAGAACGGGAAGAAGAAGTGGAAGGAAGGCACAAATGTAAATCAACCCTCACAGCAGAAAGCCTGCTTTCTCTGTCACCCGCCATCCCTCCCCTTACAAGTGTGAGCTGTCCTGAGGGGACAAAACAGAACAGGGTAGTGACCAGGACAAGGGGCGTGCCCTTGCACTTGACCTGATCGTGACCTGGGAGGGGGGGCGTGGCCTTGCATTTGACCCATTTGACCATGATAGTGACCTGGGACAGGGGGCATGGCCTTGCACTTGACCCATTTGACTGTGATAGTGACCTGGGACAGGGGGCGTGGCCTTGCATTTGACCTATTTGACCGTGATAGTGGCCTGGGACGGGGGCGTGGCCTTACATTTGACCTATTTGACTGTGATAATGGCCTGGGACGGGGGCGTGGCCTTGCACTTGACCCATTTGACCATGATAGTGACCTGGGACAGGGGGCATGGCCTTGCATTTGACCCATTTGACTGTGATAGTGACCTGGGACAGGGGGCGTGGCCTTACATTTGACCTATTTGACCGTGATAGTGGCCTGGGACAGGGGGCGTGGCCTTGCACTTGACCCATTTGACCATGATAGTGACCTGGGACAGGGGGCATGGCCTTGCATTTGACCCATTTGACCATGATAGTGACCTGGGACAGGGGGCGTGGCCTTACATTTGACCCATTTGACCTGATAGTGACCTGGGGGGGCGTGGCCTTGCATTTGACCCATTTGACTGTGATAGTGACCTGGGACAGGGGGTGTGGCCTTACATTTGACCCATTTGACCGTGATAGTGACCTGGGACAGGGGGCGTGGCCTTGCACTTGACCATCACGTACAGGAGTAGGGCAAGCACTCCTCAGTGGGATTCATTTGTTATTTTATTAAATCCCTTGGGGAAGGAGGACCGTTTTTGATGAAGAACAAAGGCCAATCTTCATAGACACCACGACTGATGGCAATGAACATATAAAAGGACATTGCTGCAGGGACGAACTGCACACACTCACAGTAACATGACCCTAGTTCCAACTGTTTCTAACTTGAAAAAGGGCTCTACTCACAGCTAAGGAATAGTCTACTCTGATAATGCAGCAGTCCAGGATGGACGGAGTAACAGGGGGGATTTTCAGAGTTTTGCCGTTCCACGTGTCGGTGCTCCCAGAAGCAATGTGGTTTCCTCGCACGTTGGCGACCATGTGGCGAACGGTCTTCGTTTTCCCACTTGCCAAGTATGTTTGGGTTTGGAAAATGGCAGCTTTGGGAACAATCAGGCGAGAGGAGCAATTCTCTATCTCTGCATAGATTGGAATAGCTTCTCCTGAAAAGAAAACAAAAATAGGGTGCATCCAGAGACTTCGCAGAAAGTTCTCACTACCGTGGAATACGGCTGTTGCCAATTAAAGTGGCAATGTTCCAACGTTATTTTATAAACTGAGAAGCCTTAATGGAAAACTTGCATCACTAAGAGAAACTTGTATGAGGAACTCATATGAGTCAGAGAAATAGAAATTCACTGTAGGCTGTGGCAGATATTATTTTCTAATTGCCACATTATTCATTATTCTAATGTACTAATAGTATATTAGCAATTCTGAGAAACTGATAATGCTAAGGCACAAAGAATATAGTACTCGCAGCAGGCAAGTTTTCTACAATTATATACCCACAGCACACTACCCCAGGCCACATTCACGTGCAATAAGCCAGAACCCTGCAGAGGGGCCCAAGCCACTGCTGGAACTGGGCCCTTCGTGAACGACAGCTGGGTATCAACCTGACCACGCAGCTGTGTTCTTTGTCCAGTCTAGTGTATTCCTGTTTCTCCAGCCGGCAAGGAGTCAGAAGGTCCAACAGTATTTTCAAACTATAACAATTCTCCTCTAAGCAACACAACTCCTGACATTCTTTTGCAAGGTTAAAAGAAGATGCTGGCATTTTCTGACTCCTTTTTTTTTTTGGGGGGGGGGGGCAGGCAGTGTTAAACAGTGAGAGAGAGAGAGACAGAGAGAAAAGGTATTCCTTTTTCCGTTGGTTCACCCTCCAATGGCCGCTGTGGCCGGCACACCGCGCTGATCCGAAGCCAGGAGCCAGGTGCTTCCTCCTGGTCTCCCATACGGGTGCAGGGCCCAAGGACCTGGGCCATCCTCCACTGCACTCCTGGGCCACAGCAGAGAGCTGGAAGCTGGACTGGAAGAGGAGCAACTGGGACAGAATCCGGTGCCCCAACTGGGACTAGAACCCTGGGTGCCGGCGCCACAGGCGGAGGATTAGCCTAGTGAGCTACAGTGCTGGCCATGACTCTTCTGTTTTTTTGTTAGTAAAGTGACTGAAGTCAGAAATACCAGGAGTTTTATTGCAATCTATTTATACATTTAAAATATTTAAATATCAATGTTCTACACCA
Source organism: Oryctolagus cuniculus (assembly GCF_051225735.1). Classification (NCBI taxonomy): domain Eukaryota; kingdom Metazoa; phylum Chordata; class Mammalia; order Lagomorpha; family Leporidae; genus Oryctolagus; species Oryctolagus cuniculus. Next base: position 7,918,012 of record NC_142878.1, on the reverse strand, counting down.
AGAAGAAAACTTTATTATTTGTTTTAAAATACAATATACTTTATACCTTAAAAAACACATTACTCACAGGTGTGTGGAGGGGAGAGGAGGGTAGGAAGTGTCACTATATTCCTAAATCTGTACATATGAAATACATGAAACTTGTATAACTTAAAATTAAAACAACAAAAAGACACATTACTTGAGATCACTTACAATTAGCTAATAAAATGATCACATTTTCCTTTGCAGTTCTTGCTTACCATTACAGTAACCCTTTCTTTCAATTTTGGCACTCAGCGAGACTGGTCCAGAAGTGAAAACCCAACAGCCAACCATTTTCTCTTGAGTCTTCAACACAGGGGTCTTGAAAATAATAATAAAATGACTTTAATTAAACTGCTTAAAATTATATCTGTCCTTTTATGTAAGAAATATTTACAAAAACACACAAATGGAATGTTCTTATCCTCTTGTGACATATTAGGCAAAACATGTAGTGAAACACAGGTGCTAAAACTCATTTCCCTTTTAGGAAAACAAGGGCACATTTTGAGATTCAAATTAGCATAACAGCACCCCATTTTATCCTGGAGTCACTATATTTTTAGGAAATTATAAAACATCCATTAAAGCAATCAAAAGCTGTATATTAAGATCTGTCTATGTAACAGATGAAAGGCAAAAGAGAAATGAAATAAAAACCAATAATCAGGTTTTTCTGGCATTTAATAAATGCAATAAACAAACAGCCTATTTTTTAACTTCAGAATGCATTATCAGACAGAACCTTCTAGTGACCTTAGCTTGAAATGGTTTGTGGAATTACACAACAGAGCAATAATGTACAGACATTAAAAAGCTATCAAATACTCCACTACAATATTCTAAAAGGGTACTTAAAAATGTTCATTGAGAAATGGAATTAAAAGATGTGTATTTTGTGAAAAAAATTTTTGAACTTCTGAGGTAGGAAATTGGCAACACAATTAAAATGCTTCCAGGGATGCCCACATTGCAAACTGGAGTCCCTGGGTCTGCATCCTGGCTCCACTTCTAGACTCAGCATCCTCTCGATCTTAATGCACATCCCAGGAGACAGCAGGTGACGGCTCAAGGATGGGAGCTCCCGCCACCCATGCGGGAGACCCAGGATGACTTCAGGATTCCTGGCTTCAGCCTCCCCGGCCCCATCTGTTCAGAGCATTTGGGGGGCATGAACCAGTGGATGAAAGTCCTTTGTCATCTCTCTCCCTCTCTTATTTGCCTTTCAAATAAATAGATAAAATTTTTAAAAAATGTACTAAAATACATGAATTCTGAGATTTCCAAGAATTTCAAGAAAAATATATATTAAAAAATAGCTCATGTTCTGTAGCTTACAAAAATGGAGACAAGATGTAAAATGCCCAACTCACAGGGTGCATAGATTGAAAGCTTACTGTAATATCCAAAGTTATCTGCAATTATTTTTATATAAAAGAAAGAATAGAAAAGAATAAAATATGTCTGTTTTTGGTAAAAACCAAAATCCCTTTAACTCAATTGCCACAATGTCATAGAGATATTAGAGATATATTTAACCTTCCAGTTCTAAGTAGAGTTTAAAATATGACATTTATTAGCATCCCCAACTTTTAAGGACGGCTTTAAGTGGACGTTGAAGCTGCTGTACCAAGCCAGGTCAGCTCTGGTATGGTTTTGGCCATAATGGGTCATGCAACCACAGGAAATTTCTTATCTTTTCCCAACCGGAAGGTGCACATTAAAGTAAATTCTATTTCTTTTTCATGTGAAAATAGGAGTTAAACAACTTTTAACTGTTTTTTCCTTTGTCTTTAAAAACACTGGGTAGAAAAAGAAACCTCCAATACTAAAAATACATCTTTGTCACATCAGGATCATGATGGAAAGTTTAAATTATCTCGGTATTTTCTATGAAGTAAAAAATCATTCATATTTAAATGAAGAACCATTAGGTCCTAGTAGCTATCATGAACGTACAAGGTATAATTTTATATTATTTTGATAATATGGGTTTAGATAAAAGAATCTAGCTCATTAGCTCCCATCTTGCCTATTCTGTTGTTACTTATAGCCTGATCCTTCTTATCAGTCTACAGTATTTCCAGTGATTATTAGAAGTTCAATGCTTTAATGTGGCCAAATCTGTCACAAGGAGACGCTAAGTGAAAGGCTCTCGGCGGCAGCTGCACGCACTTACTTAATGTTAGAAAATGACATGCAAAATGGAAGGACACACAGCATAATGGCCCGGGCTTCAATAACAGGCTGAGCGTGATTAATACTCTTCATAATTACTGTTCCTCAACCTGCTATTATTGAAGAGTTTAGAATACCCAGTCCTGTGCATGTGGCCAGTCTGGTAAAAGGAACGACTCTCTGTGTGTGCATTATTGTTATTAAGCCTTATTAATGCATTTCAAGCCTGTGTAACTTTTTGGCAAAAGAAGCCCTGAACAGCAGGGGCATAATCAATAGTATTAACACACACAATTTGTGATTTCCCCAACCTAGAATCATATCTTTAGAGTGAATGCCTATGGGTTACACGATTGTATTTTCTGAGCCGTCAGAAAGTGACAGCACAGACCACAGCTCCACTGGCTATATACAGATGGCGCTATTCGAAGGCAGGAGGAAGAGGAAGGAGAGTACTCACCAGCAGTGCTGGTGTGTTGACGTCCACGTGGCTGACCACTTGCAGTTCCCGTCTCACACTCTGGGCCGGCACTGTGGGTCGCTCCAGGACAGCTCGCACACAGTACTGGATGCTCCCATATTTCCCCGTGAACGAGGTGACCAGGGGTCTGAGGCAAACCAGGGACATCCGTTGACACGTGCACTTCTCAGTGAAACCGACCCCGGGGAAGCATGGGTGAACATGCTGGGGTCAGGTTAAAAAAAAAAAAATGCAAGCAGAGGCAGAGGTTGATGGAGGGGCTGTGAGGATAAACGGGCATGCACAGAGGCAGGGGCGCCTGCACCCGACACGCGAGGAACACATGGCAGGTACAGGCAAGCGCAAGAGCCGTCCCACTTACTCAGATGGAAGTTGAAAGCGAAATGGAAATTCATGCTTCCCAGGCTGCAGTAAGATGACACCTTCACCTACAGAAGAGATCACATTTATTTCAATTAAAGTCCGTATTAGAGCAAGCGTTTTATCACCTGAATCGCATTTTTAAAGGAGGTTTTCCTAGATATAAAATGTGGTATGTCGGATTTAGGGAATTACATTTGAAGTGGTTTTTACCAAGTTTCAATCTCTCTCTCTCTCTCTTTCTCGCTCTCTCTCTCTCTCACACACACAGCCTATTTTTTACCTTCAGAATGCATTATCAGACAGAACCTTCTAGTGTCCTTAGCTTGAAATGGTTTGTGGAATTACATAACAGAGCAATAATGTACAGACATTAAAAAGCTATCAAATACACACACACACACACACACACACTCATGTATACAGGCATGTGCCATCCTCAAACAGACCAATTACACAATTACCACAGAGCCTGGAGCTACAAAACACACATGTAGTATGTATAAACACAACTTGTATGTATGTATGCACAGCATACAGTATGGGTGTTTGTCTATGTGTATGTGTGTGTATCTGTGTGTGTGTGTGTGTGAGAGAGAGAGAGAGAGAGAGAGAGGTAGGGAGGTAGGGAGGGAGAGAGGGAGGAAGGGAGAGACACTGTACTTCAAAAGTTCAGAGGAAATGTTATTAAAAGATGTTTACTGGGGCCGGTGCTGTGGTGCAGTGGATTAAAGCCCTGGCCTGCAGCAGCAACAGCCCATATGGGCACCTGTTCAAGTCCCAGCTGCTACACTTCTGATCCAGCTCCCTGCTGATGCTCCTGAGAAAGCAGTGGAAGGTGGCCCAAGTCCTTCTGGAAGACTTCCAAGTGGAAGATGGCCACATGGGCGACCCAGGAGAAGCTCCTGGCTCAGCTCTGGCTGTTGTGACCCTTTGGGGGAGTGAATTAGAGGACTGGAGGACCCTCTCTCTCTGTAACTCTTTCAAATAAATAAAATAAATCTTAACAATAAAGATGTTTATTGCATTGCCCCAAATTTTGAAAATCCATGAAATTTTTCATAATATGCATTTTAGGAACTCTTTGAAAACTCTTCAAAAGGGATTTCAAAAATTTTTGTACAAAGTAAATCCTCTAATTCCATTTTCCATGAACTTTTTGAAGTGTATGTGTGTGTGTGTGTATAAGTATATGTGCGCACGTCTGCTTACTTCACTCTATTTTATGAATGTGATACCACCATTGCAGTGTACCTTAAAAGTAACTTAGCAAAGAAAGATTTCTTTTGGGTATACCACGAACATCACACTCTGTATTCTTTGGGTAGACAGGGAAAAGGAAGATGTTTATGAATTTATTAATAGTGGGTATAATACAAAACAGTCAAACCAACAAGACTAGTTCTTAAGCAAGAGTTGGGTAGGTAAGCTTAGGTCTGAGTGATTACTAGGGTTTTTTGGTGGGTGACATGGGATACATGGTTCTACCAACATGGCCACATCCCTTGCCCTGACAGCGGTCCCCAGGGCCACTCCATTTTGTGCAGAGGTTTGTCATGGGGAGGGTACGGATGGTCCCAGTCAGGTCAGAGGCATGGCTGGAGGCTCTGATGAGGGTAAACAGTCTGCCTAATTCAGGTCCAGCGTAGGCTCCACGGCTTCCAGTGCCGGTCAGGTGTCTCCTGGACACCGACAAGCTCTCCTTTGATTGGGCACTAAGTCCTCTCACTGAGGGTGGCCTACATGAGTCAAGAAAGGCCAGAACAGGAGCCTCCGCCTCAGATCTGCCCCATCACCTGACGCTAAGATGAGGACTTCTACCTTATCCATTCATCTAAAGATTCTGAAAGCCACCAGTGCAGAGATTTTTCTTTTTCACTTTAACCCTCGAGCTCTGTGACCTGACCCAGTTCTCTCAACATTCCAAACCTGTATTTCAGAAAACAGGGCCATGATGGCCCATGAAGTCCTCCAAACCTACCTCCAATTTTCAGTGTTTATAATACATCGGGGTGGGAGGGGAGGAATGCATTTGCCACTTCAACACATTTGAATAGAAATATATCTGAGGCCTGGAGGCAAAGTGAACAACAAGTAATGTGTGTATGTGTGTGTGTGTGTGTGTGTTGTGGTGGTGGTGTACTGCATGGTGACCCAGCAGGTAAGGTAGCGGCCTGCAACACCTGCATCCCATATGGACGCCCATTCATTTTTCCTGTCTAGTTCCCATCAATGGCCTGAGAAGCCCAGATGTTTGGGCCCCTGCCACCCATGTGGGACACCCAGATGGAGCTCCTGGCTTCAGCCTAGCCCAGCCCTGGCCATTGCAGCCCTGAGGACTGAAACCAGTGGATGGAGGATCTCTCTGTGTCTCTCCAAAAATAAGAAGGGTATAATGAATGGGCTGGGCCTCCGCCTACTGCACCAGCATCCCATATGGCCACTGGTTCATATCCCAGCTGCTCCTATTCCAATCCAGCTCTCTGCTGTGGCCTGGGAAAGCAGTGGAAGATGGCCCAACTGCCTGGGCCCCTGCCTCTGTGTGGGAGACCCAGAGGAGGCTCCTGGCTCTTGGCTTTGGATCGGTGCAGCTCTGCCCATTGCCACCAGTTGGGGAGTGAACCAGCAGATGGAAGACCTTTCTCTCTGTCCCTCTACCTCTGGAATAAATAAATTAAATCTTTTTAAAAATAATGAACACAGTAGGTAACACGGACAGGAGAGTTCCCAGGGGCTCAGGTGTGCTGGGAGCTGGCCGCAGGGGTGGCATAGCAGGGAGGCCGTGCCAGACGCCAGGGGAGTATCTCCGCCTTAGAGCCGGCAACGCAGACTCCGGGTGCTCTCACACTCAGGGGCAGGTTCCAGGTCCACAGGAATCATCAGGTTACTGAAGATGACAAACAGCTTCTAGATACTTCAACATGGATTTCATCTAAATCCCAAACTGCCAGTGCTGAGGCCTGGCACCGTTGCTATAGAGACGAGTCGCTTCAATCTTCAAACAGACCACTAGGAGGAGCGGAGGCCGGCCCTCGGTGCCCAAGCAATGACCACAGACTGCTAGAACCCAGAGCATCTGCCCAGAAAGGCGGAGGCTGGCGGGAGTCTGGGGGTGTTGCTGACAGAGATGGGGGGGGGGGGGGAACAGCAGGAAGAAGAACATGATTGGCATGTGGAGAGAGTTTCTCCGGACACTGAGAGAGTGAGAGAGATGAGCGCCCCTTAGGAAAAAACCAATCAAGAACGCACTTAAAATGAGGCTTTCAATCATCTAAAATACAAAACAGGGGAAAGAAAGTCACGAAAACATAAACACGGCTTGTACTACCTGGCGTGAGATCTGGGTTTCCTGCCCTGTGTTTCATTAAAAACCTTCCCAGGTAGAATCCCGGGCCCATTTTCTGCTTCTGCTCTCAGGGCTGGGCTCACTGCGCCCTCCTGGACACCCAGCTCTGCCAGGTCAGGGCAATGCTTCCCTGGCCAACGGTCTCACAGCCAACGCTCTGGCCAAAGGCTCGTAGGAGTGGCGGTGACCAGGGCTCAGGAGGGCTAAGGGGCCAGCCTCAGGTTGCACTCCTGACGGGTGCGCAGAGCTGCAACCCAGGCTCCAGGTGGGTTCCTGCCCCTCCACCCCTGTCCCCATCATCATGGGAGCAAGCATTGGCTGAGATTTGTGCGGCCAACAACCACACGGGGATTTTTTTTTTTTTTTTAAACAGATGCCAGGGCCTCATTTCCCACTAACCCAGATTTCTGAAGACTTTTGTAGGTGATGTGCAGACCAGGATGACTCTGAGAGAATCTGTGACTAAGTCGCTAACTTCTCCCAGGTTAGTGGCTATCGGCTGACTTTTTTCCCCTCTCTACTGAGCAAGATTATGGTTATTCTTGGTCCATGTGGATCAAAAATCAAGATCAAAAACCATGGGTCAGCCCGGGTTTTACCAAAGCCATTTGCATTGCTAAGCCCAGGAGCGCCTTCTTTCAATTCTCCATCTATTCACCCAGCACCCACGGGCCCTGGAAACACAGACACCTTGGACAAAACCCAGGTCCCTGCTCCCTTGGGTCGGCCATCTTGGAAATCTGTGTCCCTGTCACCACTGGGAGGGGCGAGCATGGTCCATGCCATAAACCAGGGGGCAGAGGGCGGCAAGGCGGGGTCCAAGCAACCGTCTGGGGTGTCAGCTGGCTAAGCCAGTGACAGTGGCCCCAGGCCAGGACAAAACGGCCCATTCTGTATCCTGCGAGACCCGGCGAGCCTCAGTTTACCCTTCCGGGGGGGGGGGGTGCCACCATCTTACCTGGCAGCAAAGCTTAAGGGGCGGAGGGGTAAGAGGGCTCGGAAGGGCTCCCACCTGTGGACCCTGGTTGGGCCCAGGGTCCAGGGAATCCCTCTCCGCGCCTACTGCGAAAGGAGCACCCCTCCAAGCAGGGGGGGTCCCCGCGTGGGCACTTTGGGGGACGCCTCCCACGTGCGAGGGCGAGGCGCGCCCAAGAGCGCACGCACACCTGGCAGGGAAGAGGGGTGCGGCGAGGAAGAGGACCCCAGGGTCGGCGACGGTGCCCAGGGGGTCAGGTCCAGGAACCTTTCCTGCCACTGCCCTGCCCTCCCCGCAGGACTCGAGTTTCTGCTAATTCATCCCGAACCAGGCAGGGGCGCGCAGGCTCAGGCCGGGCAGGAGACGCCCCAGAAGCCCTGGGCGCTGCGGACCCGGCCGGCATCCCCGGGCCCCCAGCTGTCCAGCTGTCCGAGCGCAGGTTCCCATGGCGACGGCTCGCGCCCCGGCTCCGGGTTCCAGCTGCTGCCGAGACTCGCCCACCGCGGCGGCCGGGCAGGGGCGCGGGCATTGTGACCCGCCGCCGCGCCGGGCGCCCGGGGCCCACCTGCCAGGTGCGCCTCCCGCCCGCGCGCCCCCCGGGGCCCCCCGCGCTCACCGGACGGGGGCTCGCGCAGGCTCAGGCGCACGTTCAGGTACTCCACCTCCGAGGCGGCGGCCGGCGCCGCGCCGGCGCCCGGGCCCCAGGCGGCCGTGGCACGGCCCTGGGCCTCCAGGCGCAGCGCGCGCAGGGCCACCGGCTCGGCCGCCTCCAGCAGCACGTGCCCGGCCACCGTCTCGCCGCTCGAGTAGCAACCCTTGCGCTCGTCCTCGAACACCAGTCCCAAGCTCTTCACGCGGCCCTCGGAGCCCAGGGCCGCCGCAGACCCCGCCTCGCCGCCCATCCCGCCGGGCGACGGGGCTCCGCTCCTGCTGTCCGCAGAGGCCCGGAGCCGGGGTCGCGAGCCCAGCGGCGCCGCTGTCACGGGCGCCCGCCGCACGCCGAGGGCCACCGCGGCCGCTGTGCCGTGCCCGGTGGAGCACCGGCTCGCCGCGGGGCCTGTCGCTTTAACAAACCCAAGAGGGACAGGAACGGGTCCTGGACAGCCCACCCCCGGCGCGCTCCCATAGGTCAGCTGTGAGCCCTGCTTCTTGCCGATTGGTTGTTCATGACTACTGAGTCATTTCATTGGCGCCCCCACGCACGGGCTGGCGCAGGAAGGCAGTGCGTGATCAGGCAGTGTTGACCAATCGGGAGACGTAGGCGAGCACGTGCACAGGCCGTTTATTGGCTGGAGGAAAGCACTGTCCTGGGGCACGGACCAATAGTGAGGCGGTGCGCCCATGTGGACAGGCAGTGGGAAACAATATCTGTCAGGGAGGGGGCGGAATGGAGCGGGGCTTCTCCGGCTTGCGGCGTGTCCGCCGTTCCCATGGTTACGGACGGGGCGGGGTTGCACTGCTGCGTGAGCAGGGCTTTCGGGAGGCACCGGGTTGGCGCTGGCACCTGAGCTGGCGGCGTCTGTGACACGCGAGTGGAAATGAGATGCGGGGATGATGACCCCGCGGAGTTTCCCTGCGGGACGTGGGGCAGGCGCGGCTGGAACTCTGAGGGACGTCTTAGAGTCTCCGGGCCTGCGGGTTCCGCACCCCGCGTTCCCGGGTTCGCACCGGGAGAGGGCCCCGGGACTAGTCCGGGTGCGGGCGGGCTGCCGCCGGCCCCTCAGCCTCTCTGGGCGCCGCCTTCAGTCGGGTTGCGGTGAGGCGCCCGCCGCCGGCCGGGGGTCGCGGCCCCGCGAGGGCTCCTCCGACCTGGCCTTCTTCCTCTGCTCTCTGCGGCGCACCGTGTAGCGCAGCTGTCCTGTAACCGCCATCGTAAGCTATTTCCATTTCTCCACTGACTGAGGTTTACGGCTTTCCCCATGTATGCCATGTTTTCTCCTCACCCCGGCTTTTTGAAAGAGACCTGAGTGGAAAGGTCGCTCTGCTGCCCTTTTGAGTTTGGATCATGCACGTGGAACTTTACGAAGGCCTTGGAAGCTCCGAGCTTCCTTGTCGTCGCTCAAAGACATTGCAAGAGGCTGCAAACCCAGCTGTTTGTCTTGGGCCACGAGGTCTCCAGTGAGCCCCAGCGCTCCCCTCTGCACAAAATGACCTGCCTGCTTATTTGCCTACTGTCCGTCACGCCCAGCTGAAGCACAGAACAAGCCCTCATCCATCTGATGTACCTTTAATTCCCACAGGGCTTCACGTACAGCCACCGCTCGATCAAAATTCGGCCCAGTGAATGCCAAGCCCGGTTCCGTGACAGGTGAACCTGCCTCGCCTCCTGCTCCAGGGCGCTTCCCTCGTCTGCAGGCGGATGGTCTTTCCAGCCCTCTCCCCTCAGAACTGAGGGGTGGGCGCGGGGGCGAGGACAGAACCAGGACGGCATTCCGTGCTGGGAGAAAGCAGACGCTCTGCGCCGTGGTCAGCGAGTGCTTTTGACTCCTGGTACCAGTGACCAGCAGTGGCGTGAACCGTAAGTCCCTTTCTTGTTTACTTGAGGACTCGCTCAGCAGTGGACACTCTTGGGTTGGCTCATCACTCTTCTCTGCCTTCCAAGCAGTACTTATCACAGAGTATCTCTTTCTCATGCAACAGAACTCAAACGCGAAGTGATGCAGTGTCTGCACTCCCCCACCCCCCAAACATGACCTTCCTCTCTTCTCAGGGGAAAATTATATTTCTGTGATGCCCCCATTATTCTCATTGCCGTAATGAAATACTGGACACAGACTACTTGTGACTTTGAGTTGTGGTGCTCAAAGTTTGTAGTCCAAGATTGGACGGGCCCTATGGTTCTACGTCTTGTGCTGGCTTTCTTGCAACAGGGAGCACATACCTGTGTGTGCCTCTCCTTACAAAGCCACCGTGATAGGCCAGCACCGCAGCTCACTAGGCTAATCCTCCGCCTAGCGGCGCCGGCACACCGGGTTCTAGTCCCGGTCGGGGCGCCGGATTCTGTCCCGGTTGCCCCTCTTCCAGGCCAGCCCTCTGCTGTGGCCAGGGAGTGCAGTGGAGGATGGCCCAGGTGCTTGGGCCCTGCACCCCATGGGAGACCAGGAGGAAGCACCTGGCTCCTGGCTCCTGCCATCGGATCAGCGCGGTGCGCTGGCCGCAGCGCGCCGGCCGCGGCGGCCATTGGAGGGTGAACCAACGGCAAAGGAAGACCTTTCTCTCTGTCTCTCTCTCTCACTGTCCACTCTGCCTGTCAAAAAACAAAACAAAAAAAAAGCCACCGTGATTTCATCCTCAGAGTTCAACCCCAACATTCTAATGCAGTCCAGTCACTTCCCAAAGGCCCTACCTCTTACCACCGTACTCAGGTGCCACTGATGTGAGACTTGAACGGATCCTTGAACGTATGGGATTTGGGGGGAAGTAACATCCAAATCATTGCACACCCAACAGATTTCTGTGTATTGCTGGCTGAAACTGAGGCATGAGTGCCCCTGTGGGTCATTAACCTGTCCCCAAATGAGACTTCTGTAATGGAGTTGGTGGCTGAACACTCAAGAGCTCTATTCTTGTAGAAGCAGGCAAACTGTGGAGCCATTTAAGTGACTTAACTGAGCCTGGACAGCAGAACCACCCCAGCCAGACTAGAAGGGACACTGAAACCGACAAAATTGTTCCACAGCTAGAGAGAAGTGAGTTATGTGGTGACTCACCTCATTCACAGTACAATTTCACTTCTGTTGCACACATGTTGCAGTAAGTATTCAAAATCAGCTAACAGCTTTTGTTGTTGTAAAGTCAAATCTGACGATCTTTATTTAAAAAGTTTTTAATTTCTTTATTTGAAAGTCAGAGTTACAGAGAGAAAAGGGAAGAGGGAGAGAAAGGAGGGAGAAATGCCTCATCCATCTGCTGGTTCATTCCCCCAGTGGCCACAATAGCCAGGGCTGGGCCAGGAGGAAGCCAGGAGCCAGGAGTGTCATCTGGGTCTCCCACATGCGTGCAGGGGCCCAAGCACTTGGACCATCTTCTGCTGCTATTCCCAGGTCATTAGCAATGAGCTGGAACAGAAGTGGGACAACAGGGACATGAACTGGTACCCAAGTGGGATGCTGGCGTTGCAGGTGGCAGCTTTATCACCATGCCACTGTGCTGGCCCCAATCTCTGTCTTTTAGTGGTTATGTTAAGGTCATTTAAGTATAGTGTAATCTTTGATAGGTTGGTGCTGCAATCCGTATGTTTGTGTCTTCTCCAAATGTGCGTGTTGAAATATCAACATGCAAGGTGATGGTATTAGAAGACTGGGCCTCTGGTAGGTGGGTAGGTCCTGAAGGCAGCGCCCTTGTGCAGGGGGTTACAGCCCCTATGAAAGAGGTCCAGGAGAGACTTTCACTCCTTCTGCCCTGTGAGGACTCTGAAGTTCACGGCTGTGAGGACAGCAGGCCCTCGCCAGACTCCAAGTCTTGCCTCTTGACCTTGGATTCTTTGGTTTCCCGAGCTGTGAAAAGTAAGCATTTCTTGTTTATGGGCCATGTTGTTTATGGTGTTTTGTTATAGCAACCCGTACAGACTGAGACGCTTGGTTTTTATGTGCATCTCTTTATTCGCTTTGATTGTGCCTTCATCTGGGCGTGTGTGTTTCTGGGTTTCTGTTTTCCATTTCCTGCTTCATTTTGATTACTTGACTATTTTTTAGTAAGCCACTTACATTATGTTAATTTATCTGTTGCATTTTTCCCTTCCCTTTCTCTCTCTCTCTCTCTCTCTCTCTCTCTCTCTCTCTCTTGCAGACACTTTAGGAATTCCAGCCTCCCTTTATGTCACAGTTGCCAGGGTGTATTATATCTACATACGGGGCAACCGCACCAGACAATGTCTGCAGTTTGGCTTTAGATAGTAATTTTTATTTGAAGGAACTCAATAGAAAAATAGTTTATTATAATTGCACAGATAGTTATCATTTCTGTTGCTCTTGTTTTATTCCTGAAGTGCCAGTTTCCTTCAGAGAATGCTCAGTTTTATCTCCGATTTCCTTGTTGTTTTGTCATCGCTAATATAGGGTATATTTTACTAGACCTAGAATTCTGAGTTGGAAGCTCGTTCAGCACTTTATGTGTGTTATTCTGTGGAGCAGAATTCAATTCCACTGAAATCAGCAGTCCTTGTAATTGTTCTCCTACGTAAAATGGAGCATTTCTTCCTGTTTGCTTTCAAGACTTTTCTTCATCCCCAGTTTTCAGCAGTTTGATTATAATGTAGATGGGTTTGGTTTTGTTCAAATTTGTTTTGTTTGGGGTTTTCTGAGGTTTCTAAAGATGTAAATTTATTCTTTTACCAAGTTTGCATTTTCTGCCATTTTATCTTCAGAATTTTTTCTGCACCAAAATCTTTCTTCCCTCCTTTTGGAACACCAATATCAGAATGTTATGGTTTATTTTGAAAAGCAGATGCACACACATACACAGACAGAGATCCCTCTTCTGCTGATTACCTCTCTAAATGCCTACAACAGTGGTGCTGGTCCAGGCTGAAACCAGAAACTGGAACACAATTCTGATCACCCATGTGAGTGTCAGGAACCCAGTCACTGGAGCCTCCCAGGCTGCACATCAGCAGGAAGCTGGAGTCAGGAGCTGAGGGTGGATTTGAACCCAGGCACTCCAGTACATAATGTGTACATCTTAATTGCTGGACCAGATGCCGGACTTTGTGTTTTTGCAAGTTTTTTTTTTTTTTTTTTTTTTGCTATGTTGAATGATTTTAGATCATATTCTGGACTTCTTGATTATGATGCTGTGATGCTCTGGGTCCTGTTAAAATCTTCTTAAGAGGGCTGACACTGTGGCACAGCAGATAATGCTGCCATCTGCAGTGCCGACACCCCATATGGATGCCAGTTCGAGTCCTGGCTACTGGCTTCTGATCCAGCTCCCTGCTAGTACACCTGGGAAAGCAGCAGAAGATAGCCCAAGTGCGTGGGTCCCTGCTTCCACCTTGGAGACCCGGAAGAAGTTCCTGGCTCCTGGCTTCAGCCTGGCCCAGTCCTGGCCATCATGGCTATTTGAGGAGTGAACAAGCAGATGGAATATCTCTCTTTCTCTTTGTCTCTCCTCTGTCCTCTTTTACCAAATCTTCTGAGGAATATCAGCTGTTTCGTTTTCACAGGCTGTGAACCTGGGCATCTTCAAATCATGCATGTTCTCACCTTCTGTGGGCAGCAGTTCCAATGTCTCTTTAGTTCTTGACAGCTTTGCTCTTCTTTTTTTAATTAATTTATTTATTTGAAAGTCAGAGTTACAGAGAGAGGTAGAGACAGAAAGAGAGGTCTTCCATCTGCTGGTTCACTCCCCGGATGGCCGCAACGGCCAGAGCTGCGATGATCCAAAACCAGGAGCCAAGAGCTTCTTCCGGGTCTCCCATGTGGGTGCAGGGGCCCAAGGACTTGGGCCAACTTCTACTGCTATCCCAGGCCATAGCAGAGAGCGAGATCAGAAGAGGAGCAGCTGGGACTAGAACTGGGCCCACATGGGATGCCGGTGCTTCAGGCCAGGGCGTTAACCCACTGTGCCACAGCGCCGGCCCCAGCTTTACTCTTCTGAAAGGTCTGACACATGGGCCGCTCAGAGTGAGCCTGGGATTTATTGTCAGCTCAGACCCAGAATTAAGGGATTCCTTTCTAAATGCTTTCCTTTTCCCTATTCCCCCCATTCCCTGTGGCTTCCAGATCTGTTTACTGAATCACCCAGATGGAGATGTGGTTTCTCTCTAGGAGTTCTAGCTATGTGTGTGGCTGAGTAGCTTTGTGAAGGTTTTTTTTTTTTTTTTAATTTATTTTTTATTTATTTGGAAGACAGAATGAGAGGGGGAGAGAGAGAAAGAGAGAGAGGAGTGGAGAGAGGGAGAGAAAGAAAGTCTTCAATCTGCTGATTCACTTCCCAAATGCTTGCAACAGCGGGGACTGGACCAGGCCAAAGTCAGGAGCCTGAAACTCTATGCAGGTCTCCCACTTGAGTGACAGGGACCCATGTACTTGGGCCATCAAGAAGGGGTTCAGTATTGACATTTTCCCTTATGCTTCAGCCCACACAGTCTGCTCCTCCCATGTCCTCTAGCCAGAAAGACAAATTTTCTCTTTGGGTGTTAGGTGCCTGTGCCACCATCAACACCTGAGTGTGGATCTGAGACAGCTCCCTTCATAACATAAAGAAATAAAGCAAGAAAAGAGACAAATCTTCCTTACAGAAAAGTCTGAATAATTTTTGGAGCTTCTCCTTCAACTGGCCTTGGGTGTGTGCCAGACTCAATGACTTGCTTACAACACAGCAAGCATCTTTTTGGCCAGAGGGTGAAGGTAAATGTTGCCAGTGACAAGTCTTGTTGTGTGCCTCTGATGTGATGTTATGAAAAGGGCACTTTATTTCCTTGTTCTCCCCAGGTCTTTTAAGTTCAGTTGAAACATAAGAAAAACATTAGGCAAGTCCAATTTGAAGGATTTTCTACAAAATAGCCAATGAGTACTCCAAGCCAGTAAAGCACAGAGACCAAGACACTGCCATAGACCAGCCAAGACTAAGGAGTGAATGCCACGTGGGATCCTGGAGCAGAAAAGGGCTTTAGTGGAAAAACCAGTGAGTACAAGTGAAGTCTGAGTGTGGTCAGTAGTGATGTAGCAATGTCAGTTTCTCAGTTGTTACAAATGGACCATGGCCATGTAAAATGTCACCAGTGGGGAAACTCAGCAAGAGGGCCATGAGGTCTCCCTGCACTCACTTTTATTATTTTCTGTAATTATCTCAAACTAAACTTTTATTTAAAAGAAAGGATTTTCTATGAATTTTCTTGTTCTCTGGCTGAGATATGTGTGTGCACACATACACTTATTTTTTTCTTTAGTTTTCTGTTGTTTGTGTCCTTGGGTACTTCCACACTGGGACCACCCTTGGTTCAAAACTAGGAGATGAAAGAGAAAAACCTCTGCACAAAACTCACCCTGATAACATTTTGCTCTTCAGCTTTTTTTGTTTGTTTGTTTAACACCTTGCTATTTTCAGAGTTCAGATAGTTGCTTTTATTTATTTATTTATTTATTTTTATTTTTTGACAGGCAGAGTGGACCTATGGATTTGTTCCATGCAAGTGTTCTTTTTTTTTTTTTTTTTTTTTTGACAGGCAGAGTGGACAGTGAGAGAGAGACAGAGAGAAAGGTCTTCCTTTTGCCGTTGGTTCACCCTCCAATGGCTGCCGCGGCTGGTGCACCACGCTGATCCAATGGCAGGAGCCAGGTGCTTATCCTGGTCTACCATGGGGTGCAGGGCCCAAGCACTTGGGCCATCCTCCACTGCACTCCCTGGCCACAGCAGAGAGCTGGCCTGGAAGAGGGGCAACCGGGACAGAATCCGGCACCCCGACTGGGACTAGAACCCGCTGTGCCGGCGCCGCAGGCAGAGGATTAGCCTAGTGAGCCGCGGCGCCGGCAGTTTCTTTTATTATTATTGTTCCAGAGCTGTGGTTATGATGTTCTAATTCGTTTGCCCGGTACCTGAAGTCCTCATTTATCTTCTCCGACCCTTCAGGTCTCATAAAGTTAATTAGGTTTTTTCATAAGTACCAGTACTCATCCGTTATCTTCTTTGTAGTGCATACTTGTAATTTACTTGTGTTTGCATACACTTAGATCTCAATTTCAGGGGTTACAGCTAGATTCTTGCTGATCTTTGAAAATTCATTTATGGTCTGAATTCCTGGTCTACAATTTCACAGTTAGAAATAAAGTTACAAAGCAAATATGTTCAGAAAGAAGGATGACTTGAACTTTACTAAACACCCACTGAACTCCAGTCCAGATGTCAACACATACAATGTCATTTGAACTCACAAGGAAGCATCTTGGGATACAGGTCTGAGTTCACAGTCAAGGAGCCCAAAGTTCAGAAGATGGACCATGTGTCTGGCTGCACGTCCAAAGCCAGGAAGTGGTAGGGCTGAGATCAAACCCAGGCTTCCCGTCCTCTTTTTCACCACATTGCATTCAAGGTTAGAGGAGAAGGAAAAAGGAAAGGGAAGGAGGAGGACAACATAAGTAGGAGAAAGGGAAGAAGGTGAACGTATTTAATGAGCGGCAACAGGAGATGAGGACCAGCGTCCCTGTGGATCCCTTTCCAATCCTGGTCATGTGCACTGGATAGGAGTGCCACGTCCGGGCTAGGAAGTCCCTAGGGTAATGGCGCTGTGCTGCCTGCAGATCCCTGTGCATCCACACACCCGAATTCACCCTCCACCTTCTTCCAGAAACAGTGAGTGGCAGCTGAGGAGGAAATAACCAAAATGAATGTTGCTACCTGAAGGAAAGATGGAAAGGAGAAAGAATGGGGCAAAAGGCAACTAAGGACAGGGAAAAGAAACTACCCCATTCCCAACAGCACCCGCCCCCCCAAAAACTCCACTGGTGACCATTTTTGTCTGAGTACTAATTTTGCTGCAGAAGCAGGAGTTAATCTAAAGGAAGATTACTTCGCAGTTAAGATTTTTATCCTAAGCAGTACTCAGTTTACCTTGACATGATGCAGGTGTTTGGGAATTCTAGTAGACGAGGCCAGGAAGGTAGTTCCAGGAATGCACTAACAGTGGATTACATTGCTATCACTAAAACTGAACAAGCAAACATGAAATCAAGACATGCAGGATAAGTAACAATTAAGGGTCTTAAATAAATATAATTAAATCTATATTGAATTCAGAATCAATGGGGAAAGCTCGTCTAACCAAACCTCATTTGTTCTACATGATTGCCCTTTAAATATCACTTTCTCCCACAAGGAACTTGAACTTGGCATAACTGACTCCATTGTTGACTTCACAAAACACCACCTTGCAGATATCTGGTGATTCGTGCAGAATGCTAATTGAACTAAGTAATAACATTATCATGAAAATTACAGAAATTATAACAGCTTTAAGAAGTCATCTTAGAACCTGATGATCAGAGAGACTTCAGACGCTGTGTTATTAGATGGACTCCTGGCAGAGCGTGTGTGAGTGTGGGTCTATCCAATTACTACCACGTATGTATTTAGGAACGTGTAGACGTATGTTTTTGTTGTTACATGAAGTTGTATCTTACATAGTTTTGTTTGTGTGTCTGACACACACAAACACCGAGAATACTACTTGTGGGTTCCGCACCTTGTTTTTCTTCCTGTCAGCACATAAAAGTCTGTCTCATAGTTTCCATGAGAAACATTAGATACCATTGTGTGACCACACCATTGCTTGTTTAATTGTAGCCTCACTAATAGGTGTTTAAGTTATTTTGGACTTGAGGCTATTAACAATAATAATACTGCTCACCCTGTGTAAGGCTCCTTGTACACATACACACTGCTTTCCCTAGGATAGGACCCAGTTTCTAATTTAATCCTACACTGCCCAATCACTCTTGGATCGTGCTTGAGATCACTTTTTAAATTTGTAAATGCTGAATATAATCAGTTTGAAATTTCCCCAATCAAATCAGTGATAAATGGTATTTCATTGTGGTTTAGGTTTGCCTTTGTATGCATGTGAGGGATTATGAGTAGAGGTGAGTGTTATGTTCCTTTAACACAGTTCATCTGTGAAATATATGAAATGCTAATTCATCTTTGCCCTTTTTTTCCTACTTGGTTATTTTTCCTGATTTATAGGTATTTCTATATATCCTTGGTATTTAAAGTTGGTCTTATATATTGCAAATATTTTTGTCCCTTCTTGCTCATTTTTGATCATCAGTCTTACATATACTTAAATTAAATATAAATTAACTTAAAATTGTCATGTTAATCATTTATATTATGGAATCATTTTTTAAATTGTAAGCCTTTCCCCTCATCTAGACTGTAAAGTCTATACCTGTATTTTATTCTAATATATTTGTAATTTTGGTTAACCTTAAGCTATAATAATCTGAGTATCTTGTGATGAAAATGGTTTAATTATTTGACCCTCCAAAAGATAACTAGTCCCTCTGACATAGTTAATTCAATAATTCTCCGTTTATCCATTGAATGGAATATTCACTTTTGTTGCATCTTGAATTGGTATAATTTCTTCAGTCTGTTTTTGAATCCTTTTCTCTTGCAGTGATTTAGTGACATTTTTCAGATTTTTCCATAGTACGTTTTGATAATTAGTAGGACAAGAATCATCTTATTTCCATTCTTTGAGTGTTTTATTTTGTCTATTTTTGTATGTTTTGTCTTCAAGAAGATTTTAGGGCTTATTTGGGATTTTTTTTTTTTTAAGTTTAGTTACTTGGTTGCAGTAGCTTTGGGAAGGTATTGATTTCACCTGTTAAATTGAGATGAATGAGTAACTTTAAATATTGAATATTCCCATCCAGGAACGTAAGTGTTCTTTAATATTGTTGTCTTCTCCACTGACATCTTGCACGTTTCTGGTTAGGTTTATTTTATAGCTTTTCCCTGCTGTTTTTAATTGAATGGGTTTTCTTTTTCTCCTTGACATTTTGGATTGGTTCTTGCTAGGGTAGAGGAAAACTGTTGCTTTTTGCACGTAGGTCCTGTACTTGGCAGACTCCGCCTGTTGGACTACAGGGCTTGAATAGAAAGCTTCCTAAAGTCTTTTAATTTTTTTTATTTTTGAAGGCCAATTGGGAAAATATGACAAAAAGTATTAAAATAATAAATCTACCCACATCTTCCAAATGTTAACTTCCCTGTGTCCATTGAATCACTGACCTTCTAAGGTAGCAGAATCAGGCCAGAGAGAGCTTTGTGACGGAGCCAGAGATGTTTAGAATCAGACACAGTGAACTGTGGGATAAGAAATCACAGTCATTTAAGGGGAATCTTACTGCTGAGACACTGCTCTGTTGAAGTATCACATTCAGAGTGGTTCTGCAACCAGGCAGTGGCAGATTGGAACATTCTAGAAGAGAAGCCAGATGCTAACCATTCACCAAGATGTGGCAACCATTCATTCTGTCCTTGAAAAACTCAAGAGTTTTTGGTAAAGAAGCCATTTGAAGTATTGAGCTGTTTTCCAGGCCTAAAGACTTCCAACTAAATAATTCATTATATTTGTTGTCAACATCCATGAGCTTTAAATGATTGGTCAGCAATTTTCCCTAAAATTAACACGCTTCAAGGGTTGAGGGAAAACTCCATGTCCTCTTAAAATTTATGTGGAAATGATGCGCACATCTACCTCAGAGGTGGAGCCCTCAGTGGGCATCTTTGTGATACTGACCCCTGTTTACCCAACGCCAGGTGAGTCACCTGAGTTTCAGAGTGGTGCAAGTCATTGTGAGAAAGGTCGGAGCATTTCCCCACCCTGCTTGTGAAAGACAGGAGGTGGAGGCAGAGACCAGACAGTGTTGGCTGAACTTGGGTTTTATTGGTATTTATTAGTATTGGTCAGGTTTTCAAATGAGGACCTAAACAGGACTGTGCCAGCATGGAAGAGACAGGAATAGGAGACGCACTTCTTCCCCAGCTCACTTTTCTCTGTCTGGGCATGTGGCTTCTCAGACAGAGGAGGTGCAGAGCCGGTGAGGCAGGAAAAGGCAGAGGCTGATTATGACTTAGCCCAGATCCAGCTCAGGGCGAGAGCACCCTGAAGCAGTGGTCCCCAACCTCAGGCTATAATTTAATTTTTTTTTTTTTTGACAGGTAGAGTGGACAGTGAGAGAGAGACACAGAGAAAGGTCTTCCTTTTGCCGTTGGTTCACCCTCCAATGGCTGCCGTGGCCGGCACGCTGTGGCCAGCGCACCGCGCTGATCCGATGGCAGGAGCCAGGTGCTCCTCCTGGTCTCCCATGGGGTGCAGGGCCCAAGCACTTGGGCCATCCTCCACTGCACTCCCTGGCCACAGCAGAGAGCTGGCCTGGAAGAGGGGCAACCAGGACAGAATCCGGTGCCCCAACCGGGACTAGAACCCAGTGTGCTGGCGCCGCAAGGCGGAGGATTAGCCTATTGAGCCACGGCACCGGCCCTCAGGCTATAATTTAAAATCACCTAAGAGACTTTAAAGACACAAATGTCTGGAGCTTCCAGGTGGTTCCATTGCACATTCAGAGTGAGTACCACCACCCCAAATTCTCATTTTCTGCAGATGAGTTAGTTTGCATTGCTCTTAACCAGTGGGATGCCACTTCGTGACCCTTAAAGGTCAGAGTTTAATGCTGTAGTTTCAAAGAAGAAATAAAAGTGTATGAAAGGTGCCAGTGTGGGTTCCTTACCCCAAGCCATGAGATCACATGGATTCCAAAAACTCTTGAAATTGAATGTCAAGTTGTGAGGCTCTATGGATCTCTGTTTGGGGAGTAGGGCAAGAGGGTAGAAGGCACACACCTCTGGGAGGGTTTTCAAGGGAAGCCACAGACCAAAAGCCCAATAGTGGCAGCAAAACTCATGGTAGAGATGAACAAACAATGGGAAAAACAACGACAAAACAAGTCACTAGGCCCCAACAACAAATGGAGTCCCTCACCTTTGTTCATGCTCCAAATTTCTCTTCTGATTCCCAGATATTTAACCAGTTTCCTCTCCCTCTAAACCACCATTGTCTCCACTTGACTGGGATAGTCTCAGTTTTGGCTACATAAGAATGTTCTCATGAACCCAGAGCCTCTAGCAGAAGTCTGGGAGATTGGTGTATGTGAGACCATGCTTCTTGCCTTCAGTACCCCTCAAGTCCCCTTTCAAAACAAGGTTTATGAATGGATTTGGACTCATGGGTTAGCCCACTAATGAATAATGCATCCTAACAAAACTCCTTAACCTGAAATGTGCATGTGAATTCCAAGGCATCCTGTTACAATGCAGGTATTGGTGCCTCTGTGTTGACTCTGGACAGCAAAATTCAGGAGGGTTTGGTTGAGAATGACTCAGAGGGACTAGGATCCCTTGGCTCTGTGCTGCAAGGTAGCCCTGAAGGTGGGGCCCTGATCTAGATTGTCAGTCCGCTGCCTCCTGGAGCATCTGATTATGCTAACAGATGTGCAAGTGTTGTGGGCTCAATGTTTCATCTTTCCTTGTCAATTTTATGCCTGTCTTCAGCTCGGAGAGGGAGGAAGTATCATCCCAACCGCACAGAACTGCATCCAGCCTTCTGGAAAGCCAGTGTTGGCAGCGTGGTGCAAGTTTACTTCCTTTTGCTGACTGAATGGGCCTGGAGAATTTGCACTGCCTAAGCTGGTGTGGCATGAACGCAGCTGTGGGTGTTTGATGGGTGCTAGTCTGCAGCCCTTCCTGCTGTCTTGTTTCATGCTCCAGTACCCTGGTGAAATTGGAACCAAGCTTTGATGCGTAGATGGGCTCTTGCCTCTTTTCTTCTGAGATTTGACTGTGTGATCCTAGCCCAAGTCAGATACAGCGTGGAGGTGAGAGGCTGGTGGTATCTGGTGTTGGCCTGACCGTGAGCCACGGCATCTTGCTGAGCCACCTTGGACTACTGCCATTGAGAGCTGATGCCAGTGTGGGCCGGCAGTAGCTCTGTGGCTGAGACTTGGTGAGTCACATGCCCCTTGGTCTTGCTGTTGCAGCCCTAGATTCTGTTGACAGGTTAAATTATTGACAGTGATAACAGTATTAGTATCACTAATTACAGTAATACAAGCACAGTCCTTATAATCCTTGTAAAAAGCAGTTAACAATTAGTACTTACTGAGTGCTTCTAAGTTCCAAGGTCTGGATTAAATGGGCTACATACATGTATATTACTACATTTTATTTTAAAAGGGACCATGTGAGGTTGTTTATTTTTGGCACCATTTTCAGAGTGGGAAATTGAGGCCAGAGGGGTTTAGTACTTTGCCAAGCCTACATAGATAGTAAAAGATGGAGTTAAGAATGGATCTTGGAGTTTTCAGGTATAATGGCTGTGTGCCCTTAACCTCTGTCACACACTACCAGGTGCCCAGCTAGCCCTGACTGATAACTATTGGAACTCCAATAGAAAGAATCACAAATGGTACTTTTTAGAAGCAGCCAAATGACCACTGGCCAAAGCTCTTTGGGAAGCATCTGATTGTGGAGCCTTTGTACTGTCAGGTCTGCATAAGCAAAGTTCTCAAAATTCATGAGCATTTTCCTGCATTTTGATGACTGCTCACAGTTTAAATATCCGAGAAGGGAGTTGATACCCTCTCTCATCCCCGATTGGCGGAGTAGATAAGTGAGGAAGCATGACCAGCAGTGAGTGGAATTCATCAGGCATCTTATGCTCAGAGTGATTATAAAACTTTCCTGCAATGGGTGAGCCAATGGGAACAGCGGCCTGAAGCTTCCATATGTCAGTGGAAAGCAGGAGGCAAGAGACAGTTGCCTTCATAGTCTAAATATGAATATTTGATCCAATTGTCAAAATCTTTGGCCTCTACTGGCCTGTGACAGCCCTGGAAGGCAGCATCAGCACCACAGGGAAGTGCTGCTAAGAAAATTCTGCCTTTTCAGAAAGTAACATTTCAGGGTAGCTGCTGTTGCACTAATGGTTTGTGTTTGTATTATACTTGTCCCTAAGGGAGTTTTGTGTTTGTATTATACTTGTCCCTAAGGGAGTTTAAATTGTTTTAAGACATATTTTTTAAAGCCCAATACTGTTCTGAGGGATCTCTCAATGCTTTTGTCTATGGCATGTTTTGGCTCATGCCTCCTGTGAGGGACACGAGTGCTTATCAGGGGCACTCTCCAAGGAAACTGTGGAGTCCTGTGCTCAGTGTGGCTTGGGTCTCAGGCACTGTGGCAGTATCTGTGAATGTAGGGCTCTTTGGTGGCAAGTAACAGAAAATGACTCTGGCCAACTTGACTTGGAAAAAAATGGTATTTATTAGAAAGCATATGGTAGTTTACATAAAGAAATAGCTGAAGACATGGACAGAACAGGTAGGAGGAAGCTCTAGGCATCTAAATGTCAAGAACAAACACTCTCCCTTTCTAACTGATCAGGATGAATCCATTCACTTCCTCCCTTGTGACAGCCCCACCAAGACTCCTGGGGTGCGGAGCATCTGACTGTCCTTGCCTGGCTCCAAAGCCCACCTTTGGGATGGAGGGAGAGAAACACCTTGACTGACAATTCGGCTATGCTCAGCTGATGATGAAAAAGGCCCCAGATGTCCCTGACCTCTATCTGTGCCTCTTGCCTTGTGATTTTGCAGCTTTGCCATCAAGGGTGTGTGTGTGTATGTGTGTGTGTGTGTGTGTGTGTGTGTGTGTCTTTTTCCCCTTCTTTGCATTGGGGCTGGCCTAGTGCCTCATTTTATTTGAGTAATAGTAAAGTAATGTCATTTCTGAGAGTAGGCCTTAGGGGACCTGTTTCAGTGAATGCACTCTTTCTCGGAACTTTGTTGTGATGGTTAATTTGTTTTTAATGATTTACTTATTTGTTTGAAAAGTGGAATTACAGAAAGGCAGAGGCAGAGAGAGAGATATCTTCCATATTCTGGTTCACTCCCCAAATGGTAGCAACAGCTGGAGCTGTGCCAATCTAAGCCAGGAGCCAGGAGCTTCTTCTAGGTATCCCATGTGGATGCAGGGGCCCAAGCACTTGGGCCATCCTTCACTACTTTCCCAGGCCTTGGCAGAGGGCTGGGTTGGAACTGGAGTAGCCGGGACTCAAATCAGCGCCCTTAAGGGATACCAGCACTGCAGGCAGTGGCTTTACCTACTACACAACAGCACCTGTCCCATGATGGTTAATTTTAAGTATCAGCTTGGCTGGCTAATCAGTTGCTGGGTAGCTGATAGGACATTATTATGTGTGTGTCTTTGAGGGGGTGTTTTGGGAGAGAGATTAGTATTTGAATCTGTTGACTAACATCTTCCCTCACTGAATGTGCATGAACCACACCCATGGGCGATTCCCATGGTGCCCCATGAGGGCACCCATGGAATTAAAAGGGAAAAACAGGGTCATTCATTTACCTTGAGCCAAGACATCCGTGTTCTCCTGCCTTTGGACGTGTGAGTTCCTGTTTCTGACTCTGGGGCTTCAGGCTCTGGGGCTTGTTTTCCTGCCCACCCAGTGCTCAGGCCTTTGACCTTGAACTGGGAGTCACATCATTGGCTGCCCTGGTCCTCAGGCCTTAGGCTGTGGCATGAATTGCATCACCATTGCTCCTGGTCTGCTTGCAAACAGCAGATTGTTGGACACACTTCTGGGGGCATCGTAGTTGTGTGAGCCAATTTTTATAATCTCTCTCTCTATCTCATACACACAAGGGTAATTCTAAAAGTCTGTGGAAAAATGAATTTGATTGAATTCTCTCTAGAGGATTCAGACATGATGCTGGCGGGGCTGTGATCATCTGAGGTGCTGGGATTCACACTGAAGGTGACTCCCTCATCTGAGTAGAAGGTGGCTCTGAGCTGGAGGCTTCTCCCCACAGGCTGCTCAGCTGTTCAGAGGACACAATGTCTGACACTCACAGAACAGACATTCTGAGAGAATAAGTCAAAAGTGGCAATGCCTGGGGAGCTCCGTACATGTGCTCTGCCACATTCCACTTATTGGAAGTGAGTCACAAAGTTTGGCATGCATTCAAAGTAGGCTCCACTTTTTGAATGGAGGTATGTAAGAGAATATTCAGACACATTATAAAACCACCAAGAAGGCTGGCTTCCAGTCCACCCTCCAGCGAACTTAGAGATGCATAGATGAGCCTCCCAAGACCAGCCAGGCCAGCCTATGTGAGCAGATCTTCCCAGTCCACCTGCAGACCCACACCAAAAGGAATGTTTGAAGCCACAAGGATTTGGCCTGATTGGTTATGCAGCAGTATTGTCAGTGGTTTCACTAGCTAAGACTCTGAGTGGAGGGCTAGTTCTCCAAGGGAGGGTCAGAATGCTGCTGGTGACCGTCTGCAAGGAGCCAGCAGTGCCATGGGGAGTGAGACGGGTACCAGTTGGAATACAGTGAACTGCTCATAGTAGTAGAAGCATTTCCGAGGAGCAGAGAGTTCAGATCATGAGCTCCCAGAGTGCAGAGATTATGTTTATGTTGAGGAATGCATGTACTCTATGGCTAATTCTTGATTACATGAAGAGAATGGTCAACATTGGAGAGAGGGATGCGTGGGTTTTCCTTCTGAAAGATGCCACCGGAGCTGGATTTTAAAATCTCAGTAGGAGCTTCAGAAGCACATGGTGACATCCCATTTGGAGTGCTTTGAACTAGCACCAAGGGTTGTTCAAAAAGTTCATGGAGAATGGGATTAAAAGATATTTAGGGGCTAGCATTGTGACGCAGTAGGTTAAGCTGCCACCTGTGACCCATATTAGAGCCCTGGTTTGAATCCCAGCTGCTGCACTTCTGATTCAACTCCCTGCTAATGCAGCTGGGAAAGCAGTAGAAGATAGCCCAAGTGCTAGTGTTCCTTCCACCTGTATGGGAGACTGGGATGGAGTTCCTAGCTCCTGGCTTCAGTCTGGCCCAACTCTGGCTGTTGCTGCCATTTAGGGAGTAACCAGTGAGTGAAACATTTTCTCTTTCTCTCTCACTCACTCTTGCTTTGTGTGTGTGTATGTGTGTGTGTGTGTGTGTGTGTGTGTCACTCTGCCTTTCAAATAAATAGAAAAAGAAATATTAACATGAAAGAAAGATAAATTTATTTGGGAGCAATTTTAAAAAATTGATGTGTAATTTTTTGTCTTTATAATGAGTTGTCCATGAGCTTTTCGAAGACCCCTCCTATGCATGGATTTCTGAATTTTTTGAGTCACAATGAGCTAATCTTTTAATTCTATTTTTTGAAAACTTTTTGAAATACCCTCATGTTTGAGAAGCTGAAAGCATGTAGTTTGAAAGGCCCAAGCAAACTCTGGTGGAAAACCAGACTAAGGAAAAGACCGTCAAATGTCCTACACACAGGATGAGTGGCGTTGTAGCTTTTCCAGAGTAGTCTGGATGGGTAATGCTGGCTGTCCTGGGGTAATTTTTAACAGGGCCCCCTTTCATATTCAAAAAGGTCTGGTTTGAACAACAAATTATATGCTCAGTTTAATCTCGTGCCTTGGTGAGGAGAGTCAATATCTGCATATTAATAAATGACCGGGGTTTTGCTCTATAATAATGAAAAAAACCTAACTCTTATTTTTTTTTGAGTTGAGAATAAATGGAAAGAAATATTGGAACTGTGGAAAGTAATTTGGGTCGGGGTATTGTAAAGGCAAGACTTTCAAAAAAGTCTTCTTTGGCTGTTTTTCACAAGACTGTCTTGTAAGTTTTCCCATGTCTTACTCTTAGATATGAGACCAATTTTTAATATGAGCTAGAAATTTTTTCATTAAATGCACACATTAAGTTTAATGAATATGCCATTATTTGAAAAAGTTGCCTGAATTGTTTTTCTCCTTTAGTCAGAGACTAGTTATAGAAGATACTACATTATTTTTCTTTTCTTAGAAAATACTTATTTATAAATTAGTACTCCTAGTAATAGCTTAAACTACACAGAAACATTTTCAATAATATTATTTAATTCCTCCTGATTTTCAATCAACCTGTTTGAGTTATGTGATGATCTTTCTTACCCACAAAGTTATTAAGGTTTTTGTCTTCATCCATTTACTGCTGCTCTCACAGAATACTGTAGGCTGGGTAATTTATAATGAGCAGTTCATTGCTCAGAGTTCTATAGACTGGAAAGACTAGGATCACGGACATCTGGTCTGTGCCTCACATGATGGAAGGCGGAAGGGCAATATAGCAAACTCATTCCTGCAAGCTGTTTCATTATGATGTTAATGTATTTGGAAAGGCAGATCCAAAGGCCTCCTGTTAGGCCCTACCTCCCCACACTGTTGCCCTGGGAATGAAGTTTTCAACATTTCAGTTCTAGAAGATATAGTCAAGCTGCAGCAGATATTGCCATGTATTTTATTGAGTTAGTCCATTATATGAGGTCTCATCTGTTGGTTCACTCCCCAAATGCTTGCAACAGCCACAGCTGGGCCAGGCTAAAGTCAGGTGCTGGGAATGCAGTACAGGTTTCCTACATGGTGTCAAGAATCCGATCACCACTGCCTCCCGAGGTCTGCATTGCTGGAAAGCTGGAGCCTGGACTTGGAATCCTGGAATTCTGATGTGGAACAAGGGTATCTTAACTGGCATTTTAACTACTGGGCTAAATATCTGCCCTGTTGTTTTTAAGTGTACTTTTGTTTCTAACTACATATTAGACTATAAATTACTCCATAAGCCACTCAATCTGCATTGTTCCAAAACTGAAGTATCACTTTGTCATAATGAATTTTTTATGTTTTATCTTGTCTTGCATTAACTACATATGTAAATGTGTATACTAAAGATCAAAATATTTTTGACACTGACTAGAAAGGATTTTTAATCTTTACCTTCTGTTGAATCAAAGTAGAGATTTTTTTCATTCAGAAAATACCAATTTTTATGATGAATTACAAGAAACTATTATCCACCAATAATAGTACCTTTATTTTTTGTTTACTCACTTTCTTTGAGGTTCAGAGTTATTTTTAAAAAGGTACAATTACAGTTTTGACATTTATGATTCAACCCAGAAAGATAGCACTCTATAGAAACTTGTTTTTGAAAGATTCATGTATTTATTTGAAATGCAGAGTTACAGAGAGAGAGAAGGACACATAGAGAAAGAGAGAGATCTTCCATCCACTGATTCACTCCCCAAGCAGGTGCAATGGCCAGGGCTGGGCCAGGCAAAAGGCAGGAAGTAGAAGCTTTATCATTGCACCCTAAGTGGGTGACAGGGGTCCAACTACTTGGACCATCTCCATTGCTTTCCCAGACCATTAGCAGGAGCAGCCAGAACTCAAACTGGTGCTCATATGGGATACTGGCATTTTGGGCAGTGGCTTAACTGTTGTGCCACAGAATGGACCACTACATGGAAATTTAAAAAATGATTTTGAATGTATCAGAGGAATTTCAGCCACTTTATTGAATGGAAAATAATTTTTCTCCATATGTAGGTAAATTAATTATAAATTCAGATGATTTTCATCTTTAAATAAGAGGTTTTAATTTTCCTTCTGTCTTGGTCAGAGATGTCTAGGTGATTTTGTATCTATAACTTTCCTATACAATTTTTTTACTCACAATTATTTGAGATGTACTTGAAAATTTAAAAGTTAGGCTGATATAGCTCATATTGGTTTCACTATAAAATTAAAATAGAAAATAAAGAGATAAGGGAAAATACAATATAATCCAATATGATTTCACTTTAATCCCCCATTGGTGGTTTACTAGTTTTATTTATTTTTTTTAAGATTTATTTATTTATTTGAAAGATAGAGTTAGAGGCAGAGGCAGAGAGAGAGAGTCTTCCATCCACTGGTTCACTCCCTTAATGGCTGCTATGGCCGGAGCTGCGCTGAACCGGAGCCAGAAGCCAGGTGCTTCCTCCTGGTCTCCCATGTGGGTGCAGGGGCCCAAGCACCTGCACCATCTTCTACTGCTTTCCCATGCCATAGCGGAGAGCTGGATCAGAAATGGAGCAGCTGGGGCTGGAACCAGTGCCCACATGGGATGCCGGCACTGCAGGAGGTGCCTTTACCCACTATGCCACAGTGCCAGCCCTGGTTTATTGGTTTTATAGAACACTTTATTTCTTGCTGAAGTCTGCTTTCAAGTGTATAAATTCACTTGTAGTTAAAGAACCTCTTGGGGCCAGCACTGTGGCGTAGTGGGTAAAACCACCTCCTGTAGTGCCGACATCCCATGAGGGTGCCAGTTCGAGTCCCAGCTGCTCCACTTCTGATCCAACCCTCTGCTATAGCATGGGAAAGCAGTAGAAAATGGCCCAAAACCTTGGGCCCCTGCACCCACGTGGGAGACCCAGAAGAAGCTCCTGACTCATGGCTTCAGATAGGCCCACCTCTGGCCGTTGCAGCCATTTAGGGAGTGAACCAGTGGATGGAAGACTTCTCTCTCTCTCTACCTTTCAAATAGATAATTAAATAAATCTTAAAACAAAGCAAAACAAAAAGAACCACACATTGCTGTACTTCCATTGTTCTTCCCAGCCGGCATGCTATTATTAAACATTTTACTTTTCCATATGTTATAAACACCACATTTCCTCATAATTTTTGCTTTGAATGATCAGTAATCTTTTAAAAATATTTAAGCAACAAAAAGCACACAAAGCTAGTCATGTAGTCACGGTTACTCATGTGCTTCATTCTTTTGTAGAGATTGGTATTTCCATATGGAATCATTTTTGCCCCCCCCCCCCACCCCGCCCTGCCCCTGCCTGAAGGATTTCCTCTAGAATACTTTGTACTGAGTCTCTGCTGGTGACAAATTCTGTCATCTCTTACCAGCCTGAAAGTATCTTTATTTTGCCTTCAGCTTTGGAAAGATATTTTCATTGGTTATATAACTGCAGGTGGATAGTCTTGTCTTTTACTGCTTTAAATATGTTGTTTCATGGGTTTCTTGCTGGAGTTTCACTGAGGGCAAGTGGGTTGTCACCCTTGTCTTTGCTCCTCTGTTGCAGAATGTGTCTTTGTATCTTTATCGCTTGTGAGGTCTTTCTCTTTATCATTGGTTTCAGCAATTGATTATGATGTATTCATTGAGCTTTATGGATTTCAGCTTAAAGTTTACATCAAAATTGGAAAACTTTCAACAGTTACTCTTTTCAAATATTTTGGCTGTCAATCTTCCTGCCCTTCAGGGATTAGGAAGGTACTTAAAAAAGTTCATGGTACGTGGAAATAAAGGGTAAGCTCATTTTGATACAAAAAATTTGAAATCTACGAATCTGAAGAGACCTCAGAATGTTCATGGAAAATGTGTATTTGGAATAAAATTTCATGAATTTCAAAACTTTTGGCCAAAATAAACTTATTTTTTATGGATTTATTCATTTATTTGAAAGGCAGAGTTACAAAGAGGCAGAGAGAGAGAGAGAGAGAGTGAGAGGGAGAGAGAGAGGTTTTCCATCTGCTGGTTCACTCCCAAATGGCTGCAATAGCCAGAGTTGGGCTGATCCGAAGCCAGGAGCAAGCAGCTTCTTTCAGGTCTCCCACATGGATGCAGGGGTCCAAAGAGTTGGGCCATCTTGCACTGCTTTTCCAGGCCATATCAGGGGGTTGGATCAGAAGAAGAGTACCCATATGGGTGGCTGACACTGCAGGCAGCAGCTTTACCTGCTACATTATAGCACTACCCTAAATTAATTTAATATCATTTTCCCTGGGCTTTCTGAAGCATGTTTCTATAATAAATTTTTTATAATCTTTGTTTTTCACTGAGTTTTCTCCTTATTATGGGTCTAATTTTCTTCTGCCTTGCATGCGTGGTAAGTTTGAATTGGATGTCAGACATTGTGAATGTTGCGTTTTTAGGGACACTAAATGAAATTTACTATTCTGATCGATCTTCTTGAGCTCTGTGATAGGATGCCGTTATTTTAAGATTTATTTATTTATTTGAAAGTCAGAGTTACACAGAGAAGGAGAGGCAGAGAGAGAGAGACAGAGACAGAGAGAGAGAGACAGAGAGAGAGTCTTTCATCCTATGGTTCACTCCCCAGTTGGCCGCAATGGCTGAAGCTGCGCTGATCTGAAGCCAGGAGCCAGGAGCTTCTTCTGGGTCTCCCATGTGGGTGCAGGGGCCCAAGGACTTGGGGCCATCCTCTACTGCTTTCCCAGGCCATAGCAGATAGCTGGATCGGAAGTAGAGCAGCTGGGACTTGAACCGACGCCCATATGGGAAGCTGGCACTGCAGGCAGCAGCTCTACCTGCTATGCCCCAGCACTGGCTCCAGTTCACATCTTGCTTTTAAGATTTGTTAGGTGAGACCAGAGCAATGCTCAGGTTCAGGCTAATCATTTCCCACTAATAAGGCAAAATTTTCTGTGTATTGTCAGTTGCCTTCTGAATCATGAGGTTTTTAACGTCTGGCTAATTGGAACAGGCATTGTTTCCAGGCTTATGCTACCTCTGATACTCCAGGTGGTCCTTTCTTTAACCTTATGTAGTTTCTTAACACATAGGCACAGTATTCCCATGAGTTCTAGGGGGAGACCCTCTGCAGATCCCCCTACTCCTGTCTCTGTCCTGCCCTCTTCCCTTGTTAGTCTATTTTGTAGGCTGTGGTTAGATTGGTCTCTTCCAACTGGGAAGTCTGCTGTTTCCTCATAGGTTCCTTCTGCCCTGTATGGGGGAACTCTTCTTGTCATAGGAAGCTGTGGAAGCCACAGAGCTCACCTGTTACCTTGCCATCTCGTAGGCATCTCCATTCTTCATTGCCTGATATTCACTGTCTTAAAACCCCCTCAAGGCTGTCAATTTTTATTTATTGATTCTCCAACCCAGCATCTTCTGTAATTCTTTTATGGGCTTCTACAACTTACTGAATTTGGAAAATCCAAGAATTAGGAAAGAGCCATGTTGGTACGAGAAATATTTTTGTATTTTCTGTTCTGAATTTAATACTTTGATTTTGTTCCCTTCTGTCCCACTAGTGGATAATGCTTTTAGCTCAGGAATGAATAATAAGAGATAAAATAGAAGAGCTATTTTTTTCCAGAGTTTAATGGGATTGCTCCTAAGGTTTCCCAATTAAGTATGGTAGTAGCTGTGGCCTTTTTCTGTTTATCATCTATTCTTAATAAAGTTAAGAAAATTTTTTCTATGTCTCCTTTCTTATAGGATGGTTTTGTTAAAACTCAAATGTTACATCTACTTACAAATACTGTAAGAGTCTATTCAGATGTTCATGTAGTTTTTCCTCAATGTATCATTGCAGTGAATTTTTTAAACATATTTCCTAGCATTGAACCAAAGTCATATTCCTA
This sequence comes from Oryctolagus cuniculus, assembly GCF_051225735.1. Taxonomy (NCBI): domain Eukaryota; kingdom Metazoa; phylum Chordata; class Mammalia; order Lagomorpha; family Leporidae; genus Oryctolagus; species Oryctolagus cuniculus. Next base: position 7,885,846 of record NC_142878.1, on the reverse strand, counting down.
CTGTAAAACCTTGATTGATCAAATCATACTTTAAAAATTATTATGTTTTATTTGTCAGTGCCTTACAGTTTTAAAATCTGTGTTTGCAGGTGGGAATGTGATATGGTTTGTATGTGTATGTGCATCGTACAGATGTTTGCTTCGTCTAATTTAGAACCAAGGTTACACTAGAGTCATAACAAATAGCTCAGAATGCATGGGTAGCCCTGTAATCAGTGAATAAAAAAATCAAATCAGGAGTTAAAAAATATTCCCCAAGTTGTTCAGTCAGACATTCAAGTAACTAATAATTGTAATTTTTTACAAATTCTTCCATAAATAGAAAATATAAAACCTAACCCATTTTGTTCAATGAACTTAGAATATTCTGAATTCTAAGAGTAGATAAAATTTAAACATATGCACTCACACACATATGTGCACACATACACATACAGTGTTCAATGAACTTAGAATATTCTGAATTCTAAGAGTAGATAAAACTTAAACATATGCACTCATACACATACACATACAAGTATCTAGTTTGGGTATAAGAAAGACTTTATGAAATAAAACTAAGGAAATAAGGGAAATTAAACAGAAAAATTCAAATGCAATTAAATAAAAAAGTCTATTCTTACAGACTTTAAACAGTAAGAAAATAATTTTGAAGCATACACCTTACCTTATAAAGATTCAGTATCAAAGTATGTTTCAAAAAGTCTTCTGCAGGCTGTCTTCACTGATGTATACCCCTTCCCTAAGAGGATGCTCTTCTTTCTCATTTTGTGATGTGAATATGTAAACCTCTGCTTGCCTTTCTCTGGTGTATGTTTGATTTGCAAACTTTCCAATGGTTTTGTTTTGATATATGTCTCACAACACACAACTAAATTTACTAGGTGACCCATTCTGAAAAGCATTTTGCCTTAACAAAAATTTACTGTTATTAAAACAAAACAAAATGAAATGAATAAAGAAAAACTTTCTAGACACAATTGAGTAAAATGTAAAACAGAAAGTGATACAAATAAAAGTGAAATTAATAATCCTGACAAAATATTATTGCAAAACCATGGCATACCATAACTGTACATATTTCTAGCAGAAGTATAAATTCATGCAAAGGTTTTGTAACAGAATTTTTCATATTGCTTAAAACTTAAAATGCATATACTCTATAACCCATTCCTAAAGTCATACCCAATTCACTGAGGTATGTTCAAGCATGTTCATAGCAGAAAAATCTGTGATGGCAGAATATTAAAAGTAAGCTGAAGTCCATTGATGGAAGAATAAATTGATTGTGGTGTATTTGTACAATAGAATCCTCTGTAGGAATGAAAATGAGTTGGATATATGTGTGCATATCTCATTATGGATAAATTTTAAACAAACCCAAATTGTAGTAAAACCATATAATATAATATAATATTATATTATATAACTTATATGAAATATGAATGCAGATAGTGCATAGTGTTTTGCTTAGGAATCGATGCACTGTGGCAATGACAAGAAAATGAAGCATATAAGTTTTAGAAGACAGTTACCTTGGGAAACAGAGGAGGTGTGGGAGGGACTTGGTATGGAGAGGAAATGGGTGCCGGGGATGGGGGCTATACCTGAGAGCTTCAACTGTATTTCTGAAATTCTGTCAACCATATAGAAGGTTTAGGCGTGTTCTCAAAATTATTTTTATACCTTATACCTCTGCAATATTTATTTTCTTTAGAGCATATGACATATTTCATAATAAAAGACAAATACATTTGCTTTCCCACATTATATAAACAGTATTTTAATTGTTTATCTTATTCAGCCTCTAAAAGAGCTATCCTGAAAACTATAATTTATTCAAATGTATTTTAAACTAATTGAATTTGAAGATGGTGTTTCGAAGTCTCACGTATCAGTGTGTCTTTTGAAAAGGTACCTTATGAGCAGCCAATTAAAATGGTTAATTGAAAATATTAAACTTACAGTGGCAAAAAGTGCAAACACAATCAGCTTCTTTAAAAATCTGAAATAATTAACATGCATCTTTTGAATATGAAAGCTATAATCTTTATTAGTTTAAAGATAAACTTCTAATGGTAATATTAAAATGCAAATAGAATTCAAATTATAGTCTAATCATTAATTTTTTTAATTCTAACAATTCATTAAAAATAAAACTATAATTCCTATGTTGTTAGACCTGACAAAATGCTAGAAAGTATACTTACTCCCATATAAGATATAAAATTAAACAAATTTGGTGTCAGTGCATTTGTGTGTGTGCACTTTGTGTATGTTCTACAGGTGAAATAATTCTGCCAAAGTTAATTTCTTTTCTGAAAAAAGATTTTATTCATTTGGTAAGCAGAGTTAGAGAGAGCGAGAGAGAGAGAGAGAGAGAGCAGTCTTCTGCCTGCTGGGAGAGCGCAATTCAACTTCCCTCTGATGTTCTGTCTGCTGTGATGGGGGATTGGATGGGGCCGCCCACATGGCAGGCAGATCTCCCCTCTTCACTCACACTCACCTGCCAGTCTCCTTTGGAAATGCCCTCACAACACACCCAAAATGATGCATTACCAGTTCTCTAGGTGTTCCTTTATCCCATCTAGCGGACATCTAAAATTAGCCATCATATCATCTAAACTATTAACTTAATAGTTCTTATTTCCTTATCTGCCTTGATTTTGCCTCCACAGCAAATATTATTTTCTAACATATTATTTATCTCACTTGTCTTTGGTGGTGTTGTCTGAACAACAGAAAGTAACTTTCTTGAGGATTAAGATTTTGCTTTATTTTATTTATTGCTGCACCACCAACCCCTCAATAAATGTTTGTCAAGGGAGCACAGGATGATTGATATTATTCCAAAATAAGAATTACTGATCATTAGAAGATCAATAGTTTCGGTCAAAGTAAAACTAAATAGTTGAGCAAAACTGTACTTTAAATATGTATTTTCTGTATGCTCAATGGAACCCAAATTGTTTCACATTACCAAAAATGTGAAATCAGTTAGTTTTATTGTAAAGCATTAAGAAAACACATTTGAAAAGTGTGACAGAGAGGTTTGGCTTTGAAATTCAACCTGTTTGAATGGGAGCCCAAATCCTTAACTTGGTTGAACTTTGATACATGCTATTCTCTAGAGGCTTCAAAATTGCCCTAGTATTTCCTGCTTCTGCAAGAGATCATATTATAATGCAGACCATCATTTCAGCATAAAACTCCATCTACTTGCCTCTGATTCCTGGTCCAAAAGTTTTAGTGACTGTGACCTGGCTATTTAGATGAGTGCATTGGACAATGAAAATACGCTTTATGTACAGAAATCTGGGTTAACTATTAACTCTGGAGGTAAGATTCTGTTTCTCATGCATGAACTCAGTTTCTGAACCTCCATGTGTCTTTTTTTTTGGACAGGCAGAGTGGACAGAGAGAGAGAGACAGAGAGACAGGTCTTCCTTTTCCGTTGGTTCGCCTCCTAATGGCCGCTGTGGCCGGCTTGCTGTGGCCTGCGCAACACGCTGATCCGAAGCCAGGAGCCAGGTGTCTCTCCTGGTCTCCCATGGGGTGCGGGGCCCAAGCACTTGGCCCATCCTCCACTGCACTCCCAGGACACAGCAGAGAGCTGGCCTGGAAGAGGAGCAACCAGGACAGAATCGGGTGCCCTGACCGGGACTAGAACCCAGTGTGCTGGTGCCGCAGGTGGAGGATTAGCCTATTGAGCTGCGGCGCCGGCCCCTCCATGTGTCTTGATGGCCATTGCTAAGGTCCAAGTAAGGCTCCTGACGATGGAGGTTTTATAGCATTTTTCAGGGTATCTTTTAAAGTTAATTTAAAAATATATTTGATGATCAAGAATTGGTGTTGGTGGATGTCAGTGTATTAACTCTTCTTGAATATGCAGTAAACATGGGTTACTTTTTACAGAAAATAAGTGCCAATATCGACTATAAACTATCATTGTAATAATTACTCTTTTATCTAGAATATGAAAATATAGTGAATCAGTTTAAGGAAGTAGCTTTGTATACTGAAACCCAGTAACATGTCTTGCCTCCTTGCCCACCACTATTCTCCAAATCTGTTTTCTTTCTTTCTTTTTTAAAAAGATTTATTTATTTTGAAAGAGTTATGGGGAGAGAGGGAGAGGGAGAAGAGGGAGAGGGAGAGGGGGAGGTGGATGGGGAGGGGGAGTGGGAGAGGGAGAGGGAGAGGGAGAGGGAGGAGGAGAGGGAGGAGGAGAGGGGGAGGGAGAGGGAGAAACACTTCCATCTGCTGGTTCACACCGCACATGGCCAGCACTGGGCCAAGTTGAAGCCAGGATCCCGGATCTTCATCCGGGTCTCCCACATGGGTGGAAGGGGCTCAAACACATGGATCATCTGCTGCTGCTCTTCTCAAGCCATTTGCAGTGAAGTGGATTGGAAATGGCAGCTTTACCTGTTATTCCACAATGCTGGACCCCCAATCTGTTTTCTGTAGAAAATTACTAGAACTAGATCAATTCAGATCATGCTTATTTAGAGTGATAGAAATTTAACATATTAGCGACAGTTTTAGTAACTATGTTGTTTGCCATCTGTATTTCAGTAATGCCAAAATAGTGAAATTCTGGACTTTAATAAATTGAATTTAAATTTAAAATGTATAGTCCATTGACATTTCTGAAGGTTTGTTCCATCTGAAATCACAGTGTCTCCCGAATACTTCATAATCAAACTTTGTATACCTCCACTTCTGGTATCACGCGAGTTTTAGACCATGATTGCTATGGACTTCAGCAGCATTCTCATTGCTCCCCAGCATCACCATTTCCTAGGCCTGTTAACTCGGTCGAGTACCTTAATTGCTCCAAGCTTCTGTTTCCACATCTTGTGATGGGTGAGTGTAATATTATGTTTAGAGGGGGAAGATTTGACCTATGTTTAAGACGCTGGTTGTGATGTCCACATCCCATAGTGAAGTGCTTGGGTTTGAGCCTTGCTCTTCTGCCAGTTCCAGTTTCCTACTCCTACAGAATCTAGGAGGCAAGAGTGATGGCTTGGGCTGTTGGGTCTCTGTCACTCATGTGGGCGACCTGCATTGCATTTCTGGCTCCTGGCTTTGGACTTAGCCTAGCCTCTAGACATTGCATGTGTTTGGAAAGTGAACTAGCAGTTAGGAGTTTTCTCTCCTTTTCTCTCTCTCTCTGTTACTCTCACTTTCTCCCTCTCAAATAATAAATAAAATGTAAAAAAAATATGTCTAATAATTAGAGAATAATACCTACTTCCTGGCATGAAGATTAAGAGAGCAGGTTATAGAATTAGGTTGCTTGAGTTTAGATCCCCACTGTATCTATGGAAGTCACTAACTTCCCCAAAGCTCAGTTTCTTCGTATATAAGTTTAAAATAATAATTGTATCTTCTTCAAAGAGTTGTGGCCAATAATACAAGCATATTTGTTTCAGACTTTAGCAATTAAAATATTCAGTAAATTTAAATGTTTATGAATATTATAATAAGTTAGATATAGTTATTACTTTTTTTTCATTCTCCTTTTCATCCTGATTTGTTCTGTATGTATTGAATTTTATAACATCCAACATATCCATTGTTTATCTCTACAGTGTTTTGTTGGGAAATTTAGAAATAACCAACATAGTCACTGAACAGGTGAGTGATAGAAATTTGAGAATCTAAGACTTGACAGTTATCAAATATATAGTGATTGGACAGTTTTCCAAAGAAATAAGCATTTTATTTTGATAGAAAGAACTATAAATATGCCTCCATCTGCCTGGGTCCAACTGTTCATCATTGCCTTTCTGATCATTTTTAAATGAGTTAGAGCTATTATGGTTTATTTTGTATGTATTGTCAATTACACACTAGCCTATTTCTTTTTATGTGTATTATTTCTCTTATCCCAAATGTATCCTATGAAATATATCAAACTCGTTCACTTTTCTGTAACCCTTTGGCATAGACACGTTTCTGAATTACTGGTTTTCCATTTTTTTATTTTTGAAGAAGAGAAGAACAGACAGAGGGAGAGGAGACATTCCATCTGTTGGTTCATTCCATATCATGCCATAAGTGCTTGCAATGACTGGGGCTGGGTCAGGTTGATGCCAGGAATCAGGAATTCGGCCCAGGCCTACCATGTGTGTGGCAAGAACTCAAACACTTGAGCCATCACTTGCTACTTCTTAGGGTCTGCATTAGCAGGAAACTGGAGTTGGGAGCTGGAGCAAGGACTTGAAACCACTTACTCCAGTAAGGGTGTGAGCATCTTAACTGCTGGTCTAAACACCTGCCTTGATTTTCAGCATTTTTAAAAGTATACCAGCCGGTGCTGCGGCTCAGTAGGCTAATCCTCCGCCTTGCGGCGCCAGCACACCAGGTTCTAGTCCCAGTCGGGGCACCGGATTCTGTGCCCCTCTTCCAGGCCAGCTCTCTGCTGTGGCCAGGGAGTGCAGTGGAGGATGGCCCAAGTGCTTGGGCCCTGTACCCCATGGGAGACCAGGAGAAGTACCTGGCTCCTGCTATCGGATCAGTGTGATGCGCTGGCCACGGTGGCCATTGGAGGGTGAACCAATGGCAAAGAAAGACCTTTCTCTCTGTCTCTCTCACTGTCCACTCTGCCTGTCAAAAAAAAAAAAAAAGTATACCATGCATATTCTAATGATTACTAACTAATTCTAACTATGTTTAGGAAAGCCATTAACATTTCTCAATCTCATATTTCTTTTGAACACACCCATACAAACACACAAGCAAAGTGTTATAAATACTGTAAAAATCCTGTAGGAATTTAGGTTGGGTTAGCCTGTAAATAGTTTCATGTTATATTAAGTTCTATGGAAGTTCTGCTATTGGTATTGGGTATGATGTGGGTAGATTTTATTGTATAAACTATACTATAGAACACAACAGTAAACTCTTAACATAATATTTTTAAATATTTGTATAGCAAGTGGGGAGCTCACAAAGCAGCAGAAGCTGTAGCAGAATTGATATCTAGAACAGAAAGGCACTGAGTGAGTCCACATATTTTATGGCTTTTCTAGCTTGAGGGGTGGTTCCTATTCAGGACAGACTATTGAAATATAAAACCCATTGTCCAACTGTGTGGACGTTCTGAATAATCAGAGGACACAGTTGAGAGTCTCTTCAGCATTTGAGGAGTGAGCTGAGAGTCTAGGAAGAGAGAAAGCCCTGCATTCTGTGTTGGAGCTTTGTTACTCCTTGGCTAAACCCAGATTTAGGGCTCCCTCTAAGCAGCTCCAGTTGAGGCTAAAAGAAGCAGCCTGAGATTTGGGCTGCACAGTTGTGTCAGCTCAGGTACTGCTATGCTTCGGGTAATAGTTTAGATGTTGAATGACCTCCGGAGTTTCTTACATATGGTAAATTGTACCCAGGGTGGTTCTGTTGGGAGGCAGAGCCTAGCTGGACATCCTAAGGTCACTGGGGGTGTGTCCTCATAAGGTAGTTCGCAGGAGAGGTTTGACCCTATCTGCCTTCTCTGCTTCTGACTCAAGATGTGATTGGACCTCTCTTCCCATGTTTTGCCATCCACCATGGGGCCTTTCCCAGACCTTGTATCATTCAGCTTGAACTTTCAGCTTGCATAACTGTGAGCAAATGGCATTTTATTGTAGAAATGAAAAGCTGTCTAATGCAGTTACATAAACTGTCTTCTCAAACAACAAAATACTTAACATGTTTTGAATAAGTCACACCAAAATCACATTCCCTATAATGTATCACTCATAATGTCTAGGATATAACAAGAACACTTAGTGTACCTAGAGACAGGTATATATGACCAATATTGAAGGAGAGACAATTCATATTGCCACAATTGAGAATCAAAAGTTTTCAATTAGCATGCAAGGATTTTAGAGTAGCTATTATGATTTTGCTTTTGTGTAATCAGTAGTTTAATAGAGGTATTTTCAATCAGTGAAAAGATAGAAAATTTCAGCATACAAAAGGAAACTATTAAAAAATACAAGTTTTAGAGCTGAAAAATACAATATCTGCAAAGCCCAGTGAATAAGCTTAGTTTCAGAATGAAGAAAATAGGGGAAATAATGAAATTTTAAACAAACCAACAGAAACTGTCCATTGTGAAGAATAAAGGGGAAAAAGATTGGGGGGAAGGAAAGAGCAAATCTTCAGAGATGTGTGGGGAACAATGAGAATATCTAATATTCATATAATCATGATCCTAGAAGGAGAGTAGGAAGCACACACACACACACACGTTTGAAAAACTAAAGACTAAAATGTCTCCACATTTGTTGAAAGATATAAATTTACATCTTCAAGCAACTCAGCATATGCTCACAAAGGTAACTTGTTTAAATTCAATGATAAAGAATTTGAAAGCATCCATAAATAAATGACATTATCAGCAAGAGAAAAATTCTTGGTGTGACAACTGACTTTTCATCAGAAACAAGGGAGATCAGAAGACAATGGAATAGTATTGTCTTTAAACACCAGGGGGAGAAATACTGCTAACTCAACATTTTATATGGAGGATTTCTTTAATAATTCTCTTAAGAGAAAAGGAAAATATGAAAACTTTTTGCTTGGCCTGGTCTAGCCCAGGCTATTACAGGCATTTGGGGAGTGATTCAGCAGATGGAAGATCTGTCTGTCTGTCTCTAAGTTTAAATTTTTTTTAATCCAGGAACCTGACACTCAGACACTTATATCTTCCTGTTGAATTGATCCCTTAATCATTACATAGTGGACTTCTTTGTCTCTTTTAACAGATTTTATGTTAAAATCTATTTTTTTCTGATATTATGGTGGCTACACCAGTTCTTGTAGGTAGCAAGTAGATGGGTTTTGTTTTTTAATCTATTCAGCCAGTCTGTGTCTTTTAATTAGAGAGTTGAGGCCATTTACATTAAAGGTAACTATTGATAAGTAATGACTTTGCCCTGCCATTTTTGCATAAATATTCCTATTGTTTACTGTTCCCTGAGATTGCACTCTCTCCACTTTTTTTTTTTTTTTAGGGGTAGATCCTTTTTTTTTTTTTTTTTTGACAGGCAGAGTGGACAGTGAGAGAGACAGAGAGAAAGGTCTTCCTTTTTTTCCATTGGTTCACCTCCCAATGGCCACTGCAGCCGGCGCACTTTGGCTGTCGCACCGCGCTGATCCAAAGCCAGGAGCCAGGTGCTTCTCCTGGTCTCCCACACAGGTGCAGGGCCCAATCACTTGGGCCATCCTCCACTGCACTCCTGGGCCGCAGCAGAGAGCTGGACGGGAAGAGAGGCAACTGGGACAGAATCTGGCGCCTTGACTGGGACTAGAACCCAGGGTGCTAGCGCCGCAGGCAGAGGGTTAGCCTATTGAATCATGGCGCCGGCCTCTCCACTTTTTTTTTTTTTTTAAGCCATCTTCCCCTAAACTAAAACAGTAAACTCTTTCCCTATTCTGTCATCTTGGAATCTTGCAGACTACTTTCTAAAGAAAAAAAAATTATCTTGACTCACAGTTCTAGAGGTTCAAAGTCCAAATGATTCTGGAAACCTGTACCCAGATTGCCCATTTCTTGGCAATCTTATATTCTGTTCAAAAACTAGTTCAAGGTGAATTGTGGACATATTTGTAAGACATAGAGCTGTAACATATTTAGAAAAAATAGGGCTAAATATTTAAAATCTAGGATCAGGCAAAAAATTCTTAAACTTGACAACCAAAGGGGAAAATATGTATGTGTATATATAAGAAAAAAAAGATCAACAGAATCTCTTCAAAATTAAAAATATTTGCTTTGTGAAAGGCCTTATTGGGAAGATAAAAAGAGAAGGTACAGACCTTTTAAAAATGTGGGTCAAGACATACCCAACAAAGGGCTGATGTCAAAAGTATGAATATATAAGCATTCTCAGATCCACAGTAAAATGATCACATTAGGAGATGCTGAAACAAGAGCTGTTTTAAAAAGGATGAGGACCATAAGCATATGAAATGATGTACAAGGTTATGATCATTATGAAAATGCAAATAAACTCACAATGAAATACTTCCGTTCACCTCTCAGAACAGCTACAATTAAATAGTGACAGCAGTGAATGCTGGTGAGGACCTGGAGAAAGTATATCATCATACATTTCTGGTCAGAATGGAAAATTGTACAATCAGTGGAAAAGAATCTGGCAGTTTTTTATAAAACTAAATGCAATTACCATATTACTGATTAATGCACTTTTGGACAGTTATCTAAGAGAAATGTTAACTTACATTCATACAAACACTTGTATGTGTATGTTGGTAGCAGTTTCTTTTTAAAAATATAATAGTCCAAAACTGAATACAGTTCTGATATGCTTTGACAGGTGAATGATTAACAAAATGGATCACTGTTTTATGATGAGGGAAACAAAGTATTGATATATGAGGAAGCTCCAAAAGGCTAATGGAAAATGTGGATTATCTTTTAAAATTTCTTTATATTTATTAGAGATTCTCATCTGCTGGTTCACCGCTCCCCCCAAATGCCCACAAGGATCAGGGCTAAAGTTGAGGTCCAGGAAGACAATTCATGTCTCCTACATGGGTAGCAGAAATCCACTTACTTGAGCCATTAATGTCACCTGCCAGATCTACACTGGCAGAAAGCTGGAATCAGGAGACTATAGCTGGAATTGAAACTACACACTTTGATGTGAGATGCGGTTTTTTTTTTAAAGATTTTTTATTTATGTATTTGAGAAGTAGAGTTACAGACAGTGAGAGGGAGAGACAGAGAGAAAGGTTTTCCTTTCATTGGTTCACTCCCCAAATGGCTGCAATGGAAGGAGCTGCGCTGATCCGAAACCAGGAGCCAGGTGCTTCCTCCTGGTCTCCCACATAGGTACAGGGGCCCAAGCACTTGCACCATCCTCTGCTGCTTTCCCAGGCCATAGTAGAGAGCTGGATTGGAAGAGGAGCAGCTGGGACTAGAACTGGTGCCCATATGGAATGCTGGCGCCACAGGCGGAGGATTAACCTACTGTGAGACAGCACTGGCCTCAGGGACGCTGGTCTTTCAACAACTAGGACAGATACCCACTCCTAAAATTTGTTTTGTCTTTCAATTCCAATTTTCCATAAGCATTTTGAAGCCTTCTCACTTAAAAACTTTGATGAGTATTCAGATGATTATTTCAGGTAAAATAAAGCCATCCTCAAAAGGTTGAAAACACAAATTTTTAAAAATGGAGGACAGACTAGTGGTTGCCAGCACAGCAGATGAAGGGGCAGGGGTGGTGGAGAGATGGGTTTGGTTGTAAGAGGGCAACACAGGTCTCTCCTGGTTATGAACTTGTACAGTGTTTTTATTCTGGTGGTAGATAAGTGAACCAACAACACATGTGCTGGAACCAAACACACACACACACACAAACACATGAAATAAGGGAAAGCTGAATAAGACCTATGGATTTGTTCCGTGCAAGTGTTCTTTTTTTTTTTTTTTTTTTTTTTTTTTTTTGACAGGCAGAGTAGACAGTGAGAGAGAGAGACAGAGAGAAAGGTCTTAAGGTCTTCCTTTGCCGTTGGTTCACCCTCCAATGGCCACCGCGGCCGGTGCACCACGCTGATCCGATGGCAGAAGCCAGGTGCTTCTCCTGGTCTCCCATGGGGTGCAGGGCCCAAGGACCTGGGCCATCCTCCACTGTACTCCCTGGCCACAGCAGAGAGCTGGCCTGGAAGAGGGGCAACCGGGACAGAATCCGGCGCCCCGACCGGGACTAGAACCCCGTGTGCCGGCGCCGCAAGGTGGAGGATTAGCCTAGTGAGCCACGGCGCCAGCCCCTGTGCAAGTGTTCTGATTGTGACATACTCCAGTTTTGTAATCTGTTAAAATTAGGGGAAACTGAGTGATGCATACGAGGGAGCTCACTGTATTAAGTCTTTCAACTTCATAAAATTTAAAAAAAAATCAATGAAAAACTTTAAAAAATGTTATATGAGTATATTCTTCCATTCTCTATATATGTTTATTATATATATGCATATATCCATTAAGTATATTTATAAAGTGTTATTCTCTATATAATTCTGCAATGGTTTTTTTAACACTGTAAGACTTATTCGTGTTGCTATGCATAGAACTAGATCATTCATGTATTTTAACTGCTGTAGAATAACACATAATATGCTGAAGTCAACATTTGCTTATTAATTGCCCTTGCTCATAGCTGTTTGTTTCTAAGCAGTGCAAAAGGCTGCATACTGGGAAACTGCCTTGGCTTCAGGAGCCTGGTGCTAGCGAAGTTAAGCCCTGGGAGCATGCCCAGTGAGCAGAGGCCAGAGGGCACAACTCCTTCTTGCAAGGTCTGTTGAACGTCTTCTACTGACAGAGCTTCACGTTGTACCATCTGACAAAGAAAAATACTGAACAGACCACATCCTTTTTCATTCTAAAGGTAACAATTCAAAAAACCCAGCAAGATAGATAGCTAATTATACCAGCACTATTTCAGAATGTCTATCCTTTTCCTATTATAGTCAATGCCGAGTTTATCACATATGGAATTCCCATATACTCCCTTAGCCCCTGTGTGCATTTCAACTTCTGTAGGCTACCTGTGTTTCCTTTGTCTATTGACCTATTCATACGCTCACTCCACACTGTCGCAGTCACTGCACTTTTTCAATATATTATGATCTTTGGCTAGGCAAGGCCTTCCTACTTTGCTTCCCTTAAAATTTCCCCTGGATATTATTTTTCATCTGTGTGCCTTTCTGTCTTACAAGAAAGCAGAGCCTGTAGCACAGAAGGTACCAGGCATAGCTGTTAATGCTCATATTGTTGCTGCTTGGCGTTGAATCTCCACATACAGCAAATGGTGCACTTCATCTATTCAGCGTTTATTTCACGGCCTTCAAATGCATTTTTTATAAAGATGTAGCATCTTTTCCATTGTGCTTTATAATTTATCTGTTTATTAGCTGTTTTTGTCCATTGTAGCCACTTTCGTAATGCAGCTCTCTGGTTACACTGGTATTTAAAAATGCATTGGTTATTCTTGAGGCCACACATTGTGCTACCTTATTTTTATTTCATTTGCTTGTTTGTTTGTGGATTTTATTTGATTTCTTGTGTAGAATAGGACTGTGAAGACTTCTTTCGGAAAGGGCTGCATACATTTCATCTGTGAGGGTCTGTGGTCTTTGGAGCAACCACTCAGCTCTGACTTGTAGAATAAAAGCACCCATAGACACCAAGGAAACAAGTGGCAGCGGCTAGGACTAGCCCATAATAGGGCCTGATTTAACACATGACCTAATTTTTGCAGGCCCTTGATGTATAGATAATAACGCTACTGTTTTTGTTCTGAAAGTCATAACTTAAGCTTCTTGCCTTTTTTTCCTATCATATTTCATGGTCCAGGATTTCTAGTGTGGTATTATATGTTGGTGCTAGCAGTTGGAAATCTTGCTCTTTTCCAGAGTTATTGGGATTCATTACAAAGTGTGATCTGAAGAATGTTGTCTTTGTGTTAAGGAAACTTATCACCTCACCCAAATATTTACCATCTTTTGTAATAATAAATGTTTACATATAAAATTATTTTGCATCTGTAGTAATAATTGTCACATTGTCTTTTAGTGTTGATTGACTATGATTTTGAAATATCTTTGCCTTACTAATAGAAATAGAAACTCACTCATGATATATTTTTATTGACTATTATATTAGACTTGATACTATCTTATTATATTTTCATTCATGTTTGTAAATGAGTTGGGTCTTTAATTGCTCTGCAGGGTCACAGCCTGGCATAGGTTTGGTGTAAGGCTATAACAATGTAATAAGAGGAGTTGGAGTGTTTTCTCTATTTTTTCCCTGAAAACTATTTGCAAAAAAAAATTTGTGAAAATAAATTCCAAAAGAAATGAGAATTTTGGGCTTTGTGGATTTAATCTGACATTATTGACTGCCAATTAAAATGAGTTAATACTTGCTTACCTATTCAGATTTTAATTTTGAATCATTTTGTTGATTAAATATTTTTCAGAAAAATTTTCATTTTGTATGTTTTCAAATGTATTGGTATAAAATTGTTCAGAGTATTAATGTAGGTTATAATTTATCAATAATTATGTTTCTTTTCCATTTCTAATTATGCTAACCTGTGGCTTTGCCACTTTTATCTTTATCCATTTTGCTAGAGATTTATAAATAGTCTTATCTTTTCAAGGAATAAGATTTTGTTTTTTTGTTCATCTCTTTTTAAAATGTATGAAATTGTATTCTTATACTGTCTCATTTTACACTACTTTATGAGGAGTTTTATTCTTACTTTTTTATATCTACCTCAGTTAAGTGTTTCATGTGTTTATTCTCAGTCTTATTAAGACTGTAAACTTTCCTGAAATACTAGTTTAGATTTATCCTATAAATTTGAATATTTAATGTCATTTGGTTATAAGTGTTTCATGAAGTCTTAAAATCAAAGAATGTGTTTTTAAGTCCCTAAATATATGGCAATATTTGGGGATTTTTGGGGGGAAAGTTTTTAATTTTACTGCTTTATGATTGAATAATAACATTTTAAATTATATTAATTTTTAATTCTGAAAATTTTAAAGTAGTCTTTTATAAGTGAAAAGTGCTTTTCCTGTGTTTCTTATATTTTCTGGAGTGTGAGTGTGGTATGGAGTGAGAACTCACAGACATGAGGAGTGGCTAGAAGTGGAGATGCCAGCAGGTGCAGGCTCACGAAGAAGACAAGCCTGCATGCATTCCTCAGTAGTCTTAAGCTTTCTCATCCACCAACCTATCAAATTTTATGATGCATATTTCTGTTGTACAATGTCTTTCATTTTAACATTCTACACACTGGCATCAGGTGTGTATTTTACTTAAGGACAATTCACAAATCAAAACAGAAACCTGTAATAAACTCCCTTTACAGTTGTAGTTATGAGAAACATCAAATTCCCTTAGGCTTGATTGATAAAACACGGCATTCATCTTCTTCCTATGACGATGTGCAGCAAACTTGACGATGAGGGGAACAGCTGGTGAAGTGGGTTCAGGGAGAGGTGAAGGTAATATCGCCATGAAAAACATGAGGATAATGATTTTAAGAGGGATAATCGTTGTAACAACACCATTAACCTTTTGCTTCAAATTATTGAATGTGTGGTCTTTTTCAGAGGGATAATCAAAGGTTTGCCGTCACTGCAATGTGGGAGAAAGAAAGAGCAGTATGGAATTTGCTGTAATTTTTCCCTTCAAATTATTCTTTCCCCTAATCTATTAAGAAGGCAAGACCGCTGCTGGGTTTGGACTTACTTTTTAGAATCTATTAGTATAATTTCCAGAACAAGGAACTGCTTGTTTCAGTAGGAGGGATCTTTGATGACACCTATAGATCCACACCGTGGACAAGGGTTCTGATTACGTGGCTCTAAGATCAGATGCTAACACTGAGATTGGAAAGCATTCTTTGCACATGAAAGCATAACACAGTGTAGGATTGGTAGCATATTTGGGATTGGTATGCCATTAGGGTGACAGGTCAACAAAATGGGAATTGGGATCAGTTTCCTTTTAGACTTGGTAGTTTTATCACATAAGAAATTAATTGAGAGCAAATGGGACCAATGTAAACGTCAATGGGGGTAATTTATATGAGAATAGAGTTTAAGTTGTGAGAAAGCAGACTTATCAAGACTAAGGAATCCTACACTGGCTTCCAGTGTGAGATTGAAGCTCTTGGATTGCAAGGGTTCTGTGAACTTCTTGAAATTGTGTGCACACTTCTGAAGGAAGATACCTGTAGAAGTCATTTTTTGGGGAAGGTTTATAGTGCTCAACAACGTGTCAGAGGTTCTAGATTGTCTTTCCTTATTTACCTTGCTGCTGCTGTTGCTTCATTTTCTGCCCAACTTTTTGTGATTAGAATTTTGAGATTTGATGCCCCTCAATACTTCCCTTTTCTCCAAATTCTATTGAAAGTCTTCTTCAACAATCTCTCTTAGAAACTTGAATTTACAAGGAATCTAGTTTTCAAGCTAAACTTTGGGATACATGATTCAACAAGTAAGAGAGTACTTGTAGGGTGAGGAAGATGGAATATTGATCATCATACCAGAAATCTGTGTCAAGGTCCCTGAACACATGTGGATTCCTGAATTTTGTGTTTGTGAAACATGAGTCAAAAATACTCTGCCCATTGATAAGACTTTCGCTTTTTTTGGTTGTAAAAAAATTAAACAGAAATTGCTGCCTATGAAATCCTATTCTTTTGGGGGCCAGTATTGTGGGATAGCAGGTGAAAAAAATGCCACCTGAGACAATGCCATCCCATATGGGTGCCGGTTCGAGTCTTGGCTGCTCTACTTCCCATCCAGTTCCCTCATCATACACCTGGGAGAAGTATCAGAAGGTGGCCCAAGTGCTTGGACTTCTGCACCCACGCAGGAGACCTAGATGAAGTTCCTGGCTCATGGCTTCAGCCTGGGCTAGCCCTGACTCTTCAGGCCATGTAGAGAGTGAACCAGCAGATGAAAGATTCTCTCTCTCTCTCTCTCTCTCCCTCCCTTTCTATATCTCTATCTCTATCTCTCTGTAATTCTGACCTTCCAATAAATCAATCAATATTTTAAAATAATCCTATTCTTTTCACTTAGAACTTCAATGTCAACTCCTAAATCTGTCTCTGTTTCTTTATTCCATCACAGTGGCTGTTTTTGAGTTTTAAGGTGTTATTGTCCTCTTTTTAAGGGCTTCATTAGGCTTTCCCTCAGAGACATGCTCATCCCCATGCTTGGACAAATAATCTCAGGACTTCCATAAATCCTTCAGAGAACATGGCTCCCAGAGGAAGAGCTCTGTTTTGGGCTCTGCTCACTTCTCACCTGTTCCCCCTGCCTCTGGCTTTGGTCATTCCAGCCTAGTTTCTCCATAATGGACTTTCTCAAAGTGCATGTGATTATCTGGCTTCTCTGCTTAAAAACCTTCCAGTGGCAGAAAGCAAAGCCTCATCCACATGCCCACATCCCTCTCAGGATCCTCTTCTCTACTTCCCCTCCTGCTCCCTACTTCCCTCCAAGTGCTCTGGTGTGCATACACCCTCTCAGTCTTGTCATCTGCTCCTCCTTCCCTGGCCAGCTCTGCACTCTTCTTCCATGAGTGACTCTGACATCCTGCTTGCTCATCCATACCTGATGTGGTAGCAGGTGGCTCCTGTGCACCTCCAGGGCCTTGTGTGTGCTTCCATGTCAGCTCTTATAATACTGCAGTTCGTGTTTATGTATGCATGTCTGCAAACATAGCAAAGTCAGAAGGGAATTTTCTATTAGTACTTGTTACCCAGATGCTAACAGGCTTCCTTATTTATTTTTTGTTGGAATTTTGAGTTTGCCAATTGAATATTTCATTTGATCTCATCGAGTACTTTGGGAATTTGGTAACAGAAAAGACCCAAATCTTGAAGAGAGAATCATCAGTAGATAATAAACAGTTGTTCTGCCTTGTTGTTTTTAACATATTGCATCAACGTATTTTAGAGATCTAAGAAAGTCCACTCAGAGAGGAGTCAAACTGTTTATTTCTTGTAAGTGGACTTACTTGTGGTGTACAAACTGATTCATGCATGGTACTCATATGCAGGGCGTGGAAGAGTAGTTAACCATTCCATTTCCTCAAGCATTTATTGGTTCCTTGTTCTGAGAACATTAAGAATCCTCTCTTCCAGCTATTTTGAAATATGCTATACCTTATTGTTTAAATATGTTTTTCACAGTATCCTTATATAGGGCATGGAAAGAGCATCCTATTGTTGCTGAAGGTACTAAGTTCTAATTCTGGATCTGCCACTAATTATTAGGTGAGCTGAATGAAAGTCCATTGCTCTGCTTAGAACACAATCTATACAAACCCAAATTATAGCTGATAAAAAAAGACTTTATTATCTCACGGTAGCTCTGTCCCTACATAACTTTACTATTTTAGTGATGTGACATGGAAATGTTATTAGCATTTGTTACTGTTGTGTTGCTGGATTTGTAGAACCTGTGCCATACTTTTAAATTCAATGCCTAGTGAGAGTGTGAGAACAGGGATGTAAAAGAGAAGGTATCTTAGTCCCTACTCTCTTATTCTGAATCCATTACAGACATCACTAGTGGATTGTAGAGCTTTTTTTCACTGCTGCCACACTTTAAGACTCCTCAAGTAGCTATTACTAATCAATCAATGACTCAAGAGATAAAAGCCTGTTTATTATTTTAAAGTTAGATGATAAGACTAATCCAAGAAACAATGTGCCAGTAGAAATCTTAAAAGTCCAAATGTAGATGCCTATGTCCCCATCGATAGCAACTGTACTGGTTCTTCTGTAATGGTAGGATTTTGCTTGGACACATAGTTCCTCAGAAGAAAAGCTGAGTTTTCTGGTCTATTCTTGCACACCAGTAGTGACCATGAACAGTATATCTTGTCCAGAGGAATGTGAGCTCACATGTGTCAGCCTCTGGAAACTGCTCTTAGGAGGCTATGGGTGCAAGCTCTTTGACCCTCTTCTTGTTCTTATCCTGACTTCTGCTGCCTGGATCTTGTTGTGCACTTGCTGTCATGTGGGTGGAAAATCACTGAGCAGGAGGAGCTTGTGTCCTTTAAAATACCTCCATACCATGGAGGACACTTCAAAAAGTTCATGGAAAATGGATTGAAAAGATAGGTTTATTTCGGTGCAAAGAAATTTTGAAGTCCATGCATGATATTCTCATCATATTAATTTTCCATGAGCATTTTGAAAATCTCCCAAATACACTATTTCAAACTTTTTCCCCCCACCAAAATTAACTTATTGTTTGATTCAACGTTTTGCTGTGCCCTCCCTCAGCCATTGCAATGTGCTGGGTTTGCTGTTCACAGTAATGGTTTGTTTATTTAACCATGCTTCTTGGGAGTTCATGGCACATTAGGAGGATGTCCGGGCAAATCACATTCACCTTAGGGATAGAAATGTAAGGGAAAGTTACCTGTCTACTTGGCCAGGTTGGAAAAACTCTCTGAGTTGATGTCCAGCACGGGGTGACCTGGTGCAGCCAGCGTGTGATGATGGGGTAGATAGAACAGCACAGTGGGATATGACTTTGTTCCTTTTTGGGGTTGCTCCCATGTAAGTTGTCTGAAGTTGCTCTAACTATATAGATTCTCAGTAAATGATGCACACGTCTGAGGGGAGTGCCAGAGTCTCTTGTTGACAGGGGAGGTGGAGAGGAGAGTGTGAGGATGTGAATGGGAGCAAGGCCAGGAGCTTTCCAGATCCAACGTCCTCACCCATCTCGTTGGGGGCTGACCCATTAACTTTCAGAAGCCCTGTCAAAATTGTGTGAGTAATGGACACATTCTTCTTGTGACAGCCCCGTAGGTATGTACATCATCAACACACCTCATACATTTTCAAGGGAGAATAGTTTCCTATGTGATGGTATGCACTGCTCACCTTACATTTCTGTCTCAAAGACTCACTTTCACTCTTGCATTTCCATATATTCTGTTTATGCTGGAATATCTAGAGGAATACTGGCTACAGTAAACAGTGTATAATAAAGTTATACAACACCAAGAACATCTTTGTATCTGCTCTGTCAGAATATTGTTTAAATAGCTACATTCTGTTAATGCACGGTAGTTAAATAAACTCCAAGATTCTCATTCTGCAGCAACCCATTAAATCATCTTAAATACTATGTCATAATGACAACTTGATGCAACCAGATGTGATATCTGGGGATTTAAAAAAATACTTTCATAAAGACATAGTTTCCTGATTTTACATTCCCAAGCCCATTTGCACAGCTGTTAAATCTCTGACTCTACTTACTGTGGGTGTCTATCACTTATGTTCTGTTTCATGTATGACACTACTGAAGTGCAAACCAATGCTCCCCGGACATTCTGCTGTGTGCCTATGTGAAATCTGCACCAGCATCATTTAGTTCTTGAGGTGTGATCTTTTACACTGGAAAAATGTCAATGAGTTTGATCCTGTGTTGACATAAGAACATTAGGAACAGGACTTGGAAGGTATACTGTGGTCTGGGAGTCCCAGGAAGCCAGCTGAGCCTGAAACGACAGTGCTCGTCAGACCCAGACTTCATAGGAAGCTGGTGTCTTGCACCATGTGCAGCAGAAATGCACTTACCCACTTCTGGATTAAGAATTGTTTCCTGGAGGTATTTTAACACCATCGTAACAGTAATCAACCCATCCGGTTCCTGCCCTGCACAGCTATTAATCATTCACAAGAGGTAGATTATTTATGTGCTAAAATTTCTGTGCCACATGTGATTGGAAGTGAACTTTTGAACTTCTGATTTTATCAGTTGGTGTAAAAGTTGGCACAATGCAAAGTTGTGTATGTGATGAACCATCCAAGAGAGAGGACCCATTTGACAACCATATTATGCACTCTGCATGGGGAATGATAATGCCACCATCCAGCAGGAATCCTAGAAATTAGGTCATAATAGGCAGTGCAAGTGGGGCCTAATGAACCCAGATTCATATCTGTGGTGAAATTATATGCTGGATAATGTCCTCTGCAAAGCTGCCATGGTTCACTCTGGAAGGAAGCCCATTGCTGATACAACAAATCAATTGATAAGAAGTGTCTTTATTGCATCCAATAAAAAACCAGCGCAACCCCAAATAAACATACATGGCTCATAAAACAAATTGCTCACCTAAAATGAATTACACCCTAAGTTTTTTTTAAAGTAAATTATGCCACAGAATATTCAGTGATGTATCCATCCACTAAAGAGTAAGATTATAAACAGCACTAAAAGTAAATGTTTCCACGTTTCTTTTTAGTTTGATTTTTTTCAATCTACAGGATTACCAAGAGCAAAATGGGAAAAGGAAAAAATGTGGTAGAAATAGCCTGTTTTGTGAAATATAGGAAAAAATATACCATCTGTGATTTAGCACAGTTCTCAATATTCCATCTGTGATCTAAACACGGTTCTTAACAAAGGCTGAATCCCATTGTAGTTCAATATGATTTTTTAAAAAGTTTTTTTCTAAGAAAACTACTTTTGTAACTTACTGTTATTCCTGGCATGGGCTATCCTTTTAATGAAATGATAAATATGGCCTTTAGAACTGTGGTAAGAATGTGCTGGGTTGTTTCATGCAAAGGCTTAGAATTCTCAACAGCGAATAAACCAGCCTTATCCTACCACCCCCAGCAAACTTCACTGTAAAAGGCACATGTTTTGAACCCTGTTTAAAGGGCGTCTGTTTCCTCATTCATCTAGTCAACCCATGTTTATTACCATGTACCTTGTTAGAAGGACTTCTATGTTATATGGACATCTAACGGCATTAAACAGAGTTATTATGTGGCTTTAGCCAATGTAGTTTTGTTCAGAATGAAAAAGGAAATATATTGGCAGATCCATGATGAGTAAAAGTTGACATTTCCTCACTTCTCTTGAATCAACTCTTGAGAGGAAGCCACACTTGGGGGTTACACTGGTCACCATCAGATAATGTAAAAGCAAGATTTCTGAACCTCAGCACTGTGATACTTTAGAGACCCAGGGGTTCTTTGCTCTTGGGAGCTGGCTATTGTATGCCCTATAGAATGTTTACCAACATCCTTGTCCTCCACCTATAGATTCCAGTTGTAACACCCAATTGTGACAATCCAAAATATTTCCTGAAATTGCCACATGCCCCCCAGCAGGGAAAAAGCCCCTTTGGCCAAGAATCATTAGTATACAGAGAATTGTTGAGATTTTTATATTATTAATTGTTGAAAACTACTGTTTTCTATTTCTTTGTAGGGTAACAGTTAATGATTTGTACCTGGCCTCTTGCTGTCAAAGACAATGAGATGGAGAATGATACTGCCATCAGAAGGAAGGGGGTAGAGTAGAGTTCAGGGTCATCTGTGGCTGAAACAGCTGTTTTCCATGTCAAGATCAAAGGATCAACAGCATTATTCTCACTCAACACAGTCCAGTTCTCCAACCACCTAGGAGTATTCTTTTTTTTTTTATTTTTTGACAAGCAGAGTTAGAGAGAGAGAGAGACAGAGAGAGTTATAGACAGTGAGAGAGAGACAGAGAGAAGGGTCTTCCTTCCATTGATTCACTCCCCTAATGGCCGCTATGGCTGGCGCTGTGCCGATCCAAAGCCAGGATCCGGGTACTTCCTCCCAGTCTCCCATGCAGGTGCAGGGACCCAAGCACTTGGACCATCCTCCGCTGCCCTCCTGGGCCACAGCAGAGTTGGACTGGAAGAGGAGCCACCGGAACTAGTACCCGGCACCCCAACTGGGACTAGAACCCGGGGTGCTGGCGCTGCAGGTGGAGGATTAGTCAACTGAGCCATGGCACTGGCCCACCTAAGAGTATTCTTGAACATTACCTTTCTGGCTACCATTCTTCTCTTCATGTTGTGTCTTTGGTGTAGGGTTTCTGATCCTGCTTGCCTAGAAGGAATCTCCTCATTCTGTACAAAAAAGATCCAAGCCTTCTCCATCCTTTCTGTTTCTGCTTCCGTAGTATGGACCTTTGCCTCTATCAATCCATGACATTTCACAATCTGTTTGATATTTTAGTTGGTTAGACACATGCCTCCTGTAACATGTTATAAAGTCTTTGCAGAGAGACTATCATCTTTGTGGTCTTTATCATCTAGTCTAGGGATTACATTTGGCTATGAGTAACAGAAATCTAAAGTAGCACAAATAGGAAGTTGTTTCACTTACATTACAAGGAGCCCAAGTAATTGGGCAGTTAAGGCTCAGGAATTTTCTCGGCAGCTCCATTTTGGTTGTAAGAAGGTGACAGCTCAGTCAACCTTTGTCTCTGAGTTCGAGGCAGGTTCTGTGGGAGTAGGGTTCTGAAGAGGTTAGCAGGCTACCTTTGTATCTCACAGGTCGGAACAGAGTTA
Organism: Oryctolagus cuniculus; assembly: GCF_051225735.1. Classification (NCBI taxonomy): domain Eukaryota; kingdom Metazoa; phylum Chordata; class Mammalia; order Lagomorpha; family Leporidae; genus Oryctolagus; species Oryctolagus cuniculus. Next base: position 7,862,937 of record NC_142878.1, on the reverse strand, counting down.
CATGACACTTCCTAGGAACTGGGAAAGCTGAGTTTTTGTTTTCCCAGACTCTAGTAGAAGATGGCATAGGAAACAAGGTTGGCATGGATTTGGAATAATCCATCCCTCAATGGTTAACAGCATACTATTGCTTAAGGACAGAAGTTGATGTCAGACTATGTTCAAGCAAGAACACTTCATCCTATGGCCTTTGGGAACAGGAGGAACAGACAGTAACACTATCTGCTTCCTATTGCTGGAAGAAAGTACCTGGGGCTGGGTAATGGATGAGGAAAAGAGGTTTAGGAGCTGGCACTGTGGTGCAGTGGCTTAAGCTGCTGCCTGGGTAGTGATGGTTGAGGTCCCAGCTGATCCACTTTGGTCCGGCTCCCTACTAATGCACCTGGGAACTCGGAAGATGGCTGGAGTACTTGGGCCCTTGCCACTCATGTGGGAGACCTGAATGGATTTCCAGGTTCCTGGCTTTGGCCTAGTCCAGATCTGACTTTTGTAGCCATTTGGGGAGTGAATCAGTGAACGGAAGATATCTCTTTGTCTCTCTTATCCCCACCTCCCTCCCTTTCAAATAAGTATTTTTTTTTTTAAAGCAAAGAGTCCACAGTTTTGGAGGTTCACAGACATGGTGCAGGCATTGGCTTGGTGAGGGCCCTTGTGCATCGCATCATGGTGGCTGGCATCATGGTGGGAGCACATGTGAGAGTGGAAGTCAAAGAGAATAGGGAGGGGCCGGTCTTACTCTCTTATCGCAGCCTCCTCTTAGAAACTAACCAGCACCCCAAAAGAAGGATCTTAGGATCTTCCAAGGGCAATGACCCCAATGGCCTAATACCACCCAATTAGGTCCCGCCTCTTAAAGGTCCCCTCACCTTTTAATACTGTCACACTGGGGATCAAGCTTCCAACACATGAGCTTTAGAGAGATGCCCATATCCAAACTGTCGCAGGCCTTAACTTGAGGAGTGCTTTTCAAATCAGAGTTTAGCACATTTTCCGAATTCTTATCACCCTTTGCTTTAACTCTTTCAGGGCTCGTGGTAGGAGAAAGCACAGAAATCAGCTAAGAACAGAACACTGATGGATGATCCAGTCCAACTACACAGGAAGGTGTGAGAGACATGAGTAGTCTGAAGGCAGAAATGAGCGTGAAACCAGCTGATGTGGTCGGTGTTGTCACAGGGGGTTTCAGTAAAAGGGTCACATGCTTAAAATGGAATTTTCAGATTAATCTGCCAGAACAATGCAACATGACTGTTTCTTTCCCAGGCCATCTGAGAATTCTATAGATAAAAAAAATCAACTCTTATAAGTAGCTGAAATTTATTCAATGCTTCCTTTTTGGTCTTAGCATTTTCCACAAACTTGCCTCCTAGAAACTGTACTTCTGTGGGCTTTTTTTCTTTTCCAGATATTCCTGTTGCAATATTGTACCCTGCAACCATGAGGTTAAGAAGAATGCATTCATTTTATTTTCTTCTTCAGTGAGTGTGACAATTTGAACAAGAATGGCCAAATTGCTTTCTTTTTTCTCCTAAATCAAACTGTCTGTTCAGAAGAGGATCACACTGTAGTTTCATGAAACAAAACAACTCGCTCTGCTCTGGTACTTAATGGGGCCACCGCAACCTCCCCGTGTCTCAGCTTTGCTGACACAGGAGCTCACCAAGGGACACCTCGCCCCACGAAGAGTCTGGACAGTGTCTTCCATAGGCTGTCGATTTGGCAGTGATTTCTGCTGCTACAATGGACTTTGGCTTTGATAAATAATACAGGGCTTGCGGTGGCTTATACATAAGATCAGAGAAGGAAAATCAGGAGGTACAAAAATAGTATTTCACTTTTTACCTAAAAAGTTATTTGAGGGGTTGATGTTATGGCACAGCACGTGAAGCCAGCCCATGTGATGCCTGTTTGAGTTCCAGAGGCTCTGCTTCCCATGCAGCTCCCTACTGATTCACCCAGGAAGGCAGCGGAAAGATGGCCCAAGTGCTTGGGCCCCTGCACCCAAGCTCCTGGATCTTGGCTCCTGGCATTGGCCTGGCCCAGCCCCAGTTGTTGCAGCCATTTGGAAAGTGGACCAGTGGATGAAAGGCCTCTCTCTCTCTCTCTCTCTCTCTCTGCTACTCTGCCTTTCAAATAAACAAATACATAAATCTAAAAATAACCTTTAATTGATTGTGGGTATTTTCTCATGAAACAGTAACCCTATTAGAAAACAGACAAGATAAATAAATGAAGGGAGGTATTTGCAAAGGGTTGTCATTGGTTGTAATGAGGGTAGTCAGAACACAAATTGGGCACACCTGCCTGGGCCACAATCCTTGAGTCCAACAGTCATTCTATCATTGGGAACTGTACCAAGAGACGTGTTTGCCCTTGATGTTTCAATGCAGTTTGCCCCTACACATGCCACTGTGAGGTGGATGCAGTGACATCTGAGCACTTGCTAATCACGGGTTTATGTTTGTACTTTCTAATAGTGTCCTGAGGGGAACTGCAAGCTTCATAGTTTGTAGGGTTTGCTCCTGTTTGGCCATCCACGTTTCCATGTACCTGATACTTCCTTGCATGCTTTGAGGGATGAAGTACACTCTAGAATTCTTGGGTTTGGGAATCAAATCAATGTTCTCCTTGCCTGTGCTCTTGGTTTAAAGATGATTTCATATTACAGATGTAACACAACATCATAAAAACACACATAATAGATAAAAACAGAAAAATAGGTATGTGGAAAGGTGAAGGTTGTAGTGTTGATGGCAATAGTGAAAACTTGGGAACAAACAATGTTCCTGAATAGGAAAACAGTTACACAAATGACCACAAACACATCTGAGAAATCTATGCAACTTTAACAAGTAAGGTGGATATTTGTGTATTGATACAGAAATTTATTTGTCAAAGACATTTTTAAAATTTATTTACTTGAAAAAGATAGATATAGGGAGATAGAGATAGAGATAGAGATACAGAGGGAGAGAGAGAACTTCCATCCACTTGCTCACTCCCAAAGGATTGCAGTGGCCAGCTGGGACTTGGCCAGATGGAAGTCTGGAGGTAGGACCACATTCCAAGTTTCCTAGGGTAGTAGGACCTTCATCATTTGAGTCATCATCAGTGCCTCTCAGGGTCTGCAGTAGGAAGAAGCTGGAATCAAAAGCTGGATCCTGGAATAAAACTCTAGCACTCTGATATGGGATGTGGCCATCTTAAATGCTAGGCTACATGCCCCCCCTCTCAGTCATATTTTTAATTGATAAAATGAAGTTGCATAATCATACATGAAGTGTGACAACATTGATACTGCTAGAAGTGATACAGTGATCCATTTCTAGATTAGGCAAATATCCCTCTGGAGACATGCCAGCTACATCTGTTTCACATAGTGGTGCTGACAGGGATACGCTATGTAAAATACATTTTTTTTTTTAAATCAGAGGAGAATGGAAAGGAAAGGAACTGTCCCACGATTTCTCTTGCCCACATAATGTGTGCGATCATGGGTGTTTGGGACGTTCATTAGTCAGTGGGGAACAAGTAGAAGTAGAAGGCTGCCTCCCTTGGAGTTGGAGCATCCTCCACCACGTGTCCCCAACTTTCCCCCCACCAATTTCCCAAGGACAATTGCTGGCACTGCTTTATTAGTATTCCTTTTGGGAGAAAAAAACACAAGTTTATATCCAGCCTCCATATCCAAGGGTTCTGCATACATAGATTCAACCAATGTCACATAGAAAATATTAAAAATGTAAGTTACCTCTAGACTGAAAATTACAGACTTTCTCCATCATTATAATATAGTACAACAGCTATTTACATACCATTTCTATTAAGTGTCATAAGTAATCTAGAGAGATTTGCAGCATACAAGAGGATGAGTATGTGTTAGACTGCAGCATTTTATCTGAGGTACTTGCCTATCCACAGGATATGGTATCTGTGAGGTCGTGGAGCCAATCTCCCACAGATGGCAAGAATTGACTATATTCACATAGGCACACATATGAGATACTGACCACACCTAATATTTAGTAGGCATTCAGCATGAGACCAGACACTGGTCTACATACAGCACTTTGTATGAATTAACCCATGAACTCTCTGTAGCTCTATGAGTTGGGGACTATTATTGTTGCCATTTCATTGATGATGAAACTGAGGCACAAGTAAGCTAAGGAAACTGCTGATAGTCACACAGCTGGAAGTTGGGTGTAACTAGGATTTGAATCCAGAAAATCTGGTTCAAGCCTCAGTATGAACTAGGGCACCTCACCATCCCAATGATAACAGCTCCTTGACATCATAAACCTAATAGGGCATGTCTGTAAGAGCCTTCACACTACATCTACTCTTCTGAGTCTTCTTTTCTTTAAAAATTTTCCTTATTCAAAACAACTTTATTCTTTTAATAAATTACAGAGTTTCATATAGCAGGGGTACAGCGCTAAATACATATGCTAGGGTTATTTTCTATTTTTTCACTTTGTTTTATGTATTTTTCTCCCTATTCTGACGTCCATTATTTTACTTTGTATTTTTCTAGAAAGTACTCCATTTCCTTTTTTTCCTGTTTTGTATTTTCCTCATTCTTTCCCTAATCTTTATCTTCTTTCATCTGTTATGTGGGTTTATTTTATTATTGTTTTTTCAATTGAATATTTCATTCAGGTTTTCCTTATTGGCTCATGTAGGCTTTTAATGTCATGAATCTAAAGTAAACATATTTTTCCTTGATATTCTGCTTTTACCAAAAAATGGGAATTATTGAACTGCTGAGTTAAGATTTTTGTAGGTGCTTGACGTTTTCCCTTCTAATTTACTTGTCTTGCTCTTGCTTCTGACTTGCGTCTACTGTGTGGTGATTGCTGTCTTTGTGCTGTTTTTCAGGTGTACAACATTTATCTTTTCTGCTTCTATTTCCCATGGTAATTTAGTTTTAATTGTATATTTAAATAAATGTAGTGCTCATACACGGCACCTTGTATCCAGCATTTAAAACAAAAACACCACCTGTCTCTGTCTTTTTAAATGAAACAAAGCCTAGGAGTTTACAATTCTCATAATCTCCTTGGCTGCCTCTTTACGTTGGATGTTTGGGTCACTTCTGATCCCTCTTGTAAACTCCACGGCAGTCCCTGGGTGAAACAGCGCTCTTTCCACTGTGAGAGAATTCCCTCAAGGGCCTTGTGGGTGTTGGTCCTCCAAGCCCTGGGCAATTTGTGAGAGCCGGCTTGGAGCAGCCCTGGTTCTGCTGGTGTCGTGTTAGACTGCCCTCCTATGGCAGCCAGTCTAACTGCATGCACACGGTGGCTTCAGCAAACCTTGGGGATGCAAGGTGAGGCTGCTCTCCTCTAGCCAGGTGTTTTTTTGTTTGTTTGTTTGCTTGCTTTTTAATTTCCAGGCTGTTCTTTCTTGCTGCCCCAGCATACGTATGCACTCAATTTCAGAGCATTTCCCCAAATCACCTGTGAGAGTTGTGGCTGGCAGCATTGCTATGAGCATTGCTGTTACAGGATTTGGACTGTAAGCATAGTTGGATCACTTTTCTGTAAGATAACTGGCATGTCCTTACCCAGCTAGCTACAAATCCACTCACCACTTTTTAACCTTCACATGAAGCATGAAAGTTTTCTCCACAAGTTAACGCCCATTAAATGTTAACCCCATAATAATATAAATTTATCTTTGTAGATGGAAAAAGGCCTTGGTTACATGTTTTCAGCAGGGGCTGACCCATTGCCATGCCCACAGATGAGGTTAGAAAACTAAGCTGTCCCTCTGAAATACACGCTTTTGCAGTGGCTTTGGGGACGACCTGACACAGGCCAAGCTGACTCTCTTGTTCTGAAATTGGCTCCAGCTAGCAAATGGAGCCCCTCTCTCGACCTTCCTATTCCACAGCCTGCTAACTGCTTCTGCCACTATCAGCAAGTCCATCCTTTCACTCCTTCCCACTGCAAGCACCTGCCAGGTCCAGGGTGCCCAGGTGTCTCACCTGCATTCCTCAACAGCCTCAGATGGTCCTCTGCTTTCAGACTTGCCTTTTGAGTTCCTTCTTGGCATAGTAGCCAGAGGGATGTTTATAATGATTTTTTTTCTTGCTCAGTAGCTCTCTCTGAGTCTTGTGATGAACTTTACCTACCCCAGGGGCCTCTCCCTGTGGCTCCTTTTCTCAGAACACAGTCCTCTCCCCTTACAGTGGGGCCACATCGAGCAAATCCTTAGTTCTAACCAGAGATTTTACTCCTCTGGAGGAAATTTCCAGATTTCTTGGATCCATGACTCCTGTAACCCCCCCCCCCCCATCTAACATTTCCTCCCATGGTATTAGTCCCAGACAATGAGCCCTTACACTCTATTAAGTCAGTGATATCTTGATCTTGTTTCATGTATCAGAAGTTGTGTTTGGCTGCCCATAACAGAAGCTAAACAATAAGGTCAAAGATATTTTCGTCTCGCATCCCAGTCTGCAGAAAGGCCCTAAGAGCTGGTGTGAAGCTCCTAAGGCTCCCTCTAGGTGATGCCACCATTGATTGTCCTTGGCTTTCATACCCAAGCTTTCTCCACCACCCGAGGTGGCTGCTGGAGCCCTAACCATTTCAGCCACGATCCATCTTTGAAACAGGAAGGAGAGAATAGCAGAAAGAATGCAGAGCTGTTTGTCTCTCCTTAATGGAGATTCATCATAATTGTCCCCCATAATGTCAGCTTCTATCTCATGATTCAGAGCTTGCTTTCCTGAATTCTGAACACATCCAGCTACAAACTAAGCTGGGAAATAGTCTTTGCCGAGAGGCAATATCACTGGCTCTGAATCAGTTATGTTACTGGGAAAGAAGATAGGGACTGGTATTTGGAAAGAATCTGCTGCTGTCATTTTCATGAGAGCCTCTCAAAGACTGCCTGTCTGAGTCCTCAGTAGCTGTGCCCTGTCCTGCTTCAGAGAAGCTCTGAACACACAGCATGAAGGAGCTCAAATAGAAGAAGTGTCCTGCTGCAGTCAACAGACAGCACTGCGCTCGCAACCACGAGCAAACGACGATGCTCTGTGATCCCCATGCCTGACCCATGAAACTTGTATGGTGCAGTGGAGAGCCCTGGATGTGGAATCCATGGCTGGGCTCTGCACTTGCTCTGGAACCAACAGTCATGCGGCTTTCTTTGCTCCATTCACCTACTTTCTTTTTTTTAAAAGAAATATTTATTTGTTTATTTGAAATTCAGGGTTACACAGAGAGAAGGAGAGGCAGAGAGATAGAGATAGAGATAGAGATAGAGATAGAGATAGAGATAGAGATAGATAGATAGAGAGAGAGGTTTTCCATTTGCTGGTTCACTCCACAATTGGCTGCAATGGTCACGTGGGTGCAGGGGCCCAGGGACTTGGCCATCTTCTACTGCTTTCCCAGGCCACAGCAGAGAGCTGGATTGAAAGTGGAGCAGCCGGGTCTCCAACTGGTGCCCATATGGGATGCCAGCGCTGCAGGCCAGGGCGTTAACCCTCTGTGCCATAGTGCCGGCCCCATTCACCTACTTTCTATGTCATTTTCCTTATTTGTAAAACAGGCTTGTACCACCTCTTTATCTTCTTACTGCAGGCACAGGGACACAATGAGATGTGCAAATACAAGGCCTGATGGTCTGCAGTGCACCCCATGGACCAGCGGTTTATAGAGGCACCTTTAGAATGGTAATGTGGGGTGGGCATTATGGCTCAGCGGGTGAAGCGACAGGTTGGGATTTCCACCTCCCACATCAGAGTGCCAGTTAGAGTCCTATCTATTCCAGCTACTCTGCTGCTGCTGCCTTTTTTAAAAGATTTTATTTATTTATTTGAAATGCAGAGTTATAGAGAGGCAGACGTAGAGAGAGAGAGAGAGGTCTTCCATCCACTGGTTCATTTCCCAAATGGCCGCAATGGCCTGAGCTGCACCAATCCGAAGCCAGGAGCCAGGAGCTTCTTCCAGGTCTCCCACATGGGTGCAGGGGCCCAAAGAGTTGGGCCGTCTTCTACTGCTTTCCCAGGCCATAGCAGGGAGCTGGATCAGCAGTAGAGTAGCAGGACTCAAACCGGTGCCCATATGGGATGCTGGCACAATAGGTAGTGGCTTAGCCTACTATGCCACAGCACTGACCCCGCTATTCAGCTTCTGAGCCAGCTTCCTGCTACAGCACCTGGTAAGCTACAGATCATGGCTTAAGTACTTGGGTTGCCATCACCTACATGAGACACACTTGGATGGAGTTCCAGGCTCCTAGCTCCTCGGCTTCAGCCTGGCCTGCCACAGCTGTTGCAGCCATTTGGGGAGTGAACGAGTACATGGAAAGTCTCTCTCTCTCTCTCTCTCTCTCTCTCTGTGTCTTTATCCTATTTATAAGGAGTAAATACATAAATCTTTAGAACATAATGTATCTGTGTATTCCCATGGACCTTAGTAGCATTACTGGTTTTGTAGCAGTTCTGGCTAAGACCCAAATTTCGTATCCTGCCTTTCAAAACTGATGGGATGGCTGGGGAGGGCATGAGGTGAGCAGAAGGCCCCGCCCTGCCAGTCTCCTATGAGAGCTCCAAGCAGCCTGAAGCCACGTGCAGAGCTATGGTAAACGCCCTTGGTGAACACGTGCCCGGCACCCACGAGGCTTTCCCCCTGAGCTCACACAGAAGTCTCAGACACCTGCCCCAGCAGCCTCTTCTGTGCCGGGGGACTCTGAACCCCAGCCCCTCTGCCGGGCTGAGTGGTTCCCACACCATCACTGGTCATTGATGTAGTCTGATGGCAAAAATCTCCACTTCAAGTGAATGGAAACCTTAAGAAAGAAAAAGAAACCAAAAAGCTGGTAACAACATCAAGTGGGTGAAACAAATACAATGTAGGAGGGAAGGTTTGTTATGAATCATTGAAAATCTTGATGGGAGCTTGTATGGGATGGGCCATCTCCCTCCCCCACCTTTACAGAGTCTTTCCAAACTTGCTGGGCCCATGCCGTACCTGGGACCCCTGCTCTGAGGCCATTTCCAAGACAATTGCACTTTTCCTGATTATGAAAACAGCAGGTAGTTTAGAAACAAATGTGAGTGAGTAGAAAAAGTGGGGGAAAGCAAAGTCCACTGGATTTCATTTGTCAAAGGTAATAGTTTCAAACATTTTGATAACTTTCCTTGCAATTCTATTTTTTTCTGCATAAAGTTCTGTAAACTTAGACTTTAAAGAAAACGGCAGTAGTCGTGCCTCCTCTGTGATTCCATTTTCTTGGGTTTGAGAGGTTACCTGTGGGGAACTGCCATTCCAAAATATTTCATGGAAAATTCTTCACCACCAGGTGTTCAAGATCAGGGCACAGAAGGCAGCTCTTGGGCCAGTGGAAGGCCCCTCCCACACCCTGCTCTGGGGTCTGTGCCTTTGGGCTTGGGTTTCACTTGTTCCCTCAGCCAGGGATTGTGTCAGGAGCACCCCCTGCCCCCGCACTGACCACGTCTTTGTCCCCGTGCTCCTGGCTCCTGGGTGCAGCACCCCCGTCGTCTCTGCAGTGTCTGGTCCCGGGGATGTGTGAAGTGTCCAAACTCAGATCTTCTCCAGGAGCGGGAACAGCAGGACGCAGCCCCGCTTAGGGCCAGCCCGGGGAAAGAGCGCTTCGGAGGGCAGAGGCGGGGGGCGAGGCACCAGGGTCGCCTCCTGCCTGCAGGGGCCCAGGGCGGCCGGGCTTGGATGCGTCCCTCCTTGCGTCTGGACCTGGGAAACCACTTTGGGGGGAATCGCTGCCTTGCTCCCTCATTATTTTTATGCCACTAATGAATCAGCACTGACTCGCGGCAATTAGCGTAAGCAACAGGCGTCATTTCAGCGGCCTGACAAATGAAGGTTCTAAGGAGAGAACGCAAGCGTCCTGAGGATCTGGGCAGTCCCTTAGCACAAAGCTCGCTGAGCGGAATCTGAGCAGCGCACCGCCGGGACCTCCGCGCTCCCGCGCCCGGGCGGCCGCCCGCAGGTGCGCCCTGGTCGCTCCTCCCTCAGAGGAGGGCCGGCCCCACGCGCGGCCCCATTCCAGAACGTTCCAGCCCGGGACGGGCGCCGCGGCGTCTGAGGTTCGCGCCCCCGCCCCCGCCCCCGGCCCCAGCAAGGGGCGCGCGGCTGTGCTCGCGGGGAGCGGTTCCGCGGCGCGGGGGTGCGGGTTTGCTCTCGGAGGCGCCCGGGCGAGTCCCGGATTCTCGGTGCGGGGCGGCCAGCGGCACCGGCCCGGCCTTTCCGTCTCGGTGGCACTTGGCACGCGCTCCCCGCGGAGGTTTGGAGTCGTCCCTGGAAATCCCATTTTAACGGAGGGAAAACTGATGGCGTGAGTCCAACGGTCTCGTGCCCAGATTGGCCCTGAGAGTCTCAGGGGAGGAATACGGAAGGGGGGTACTGAGTGTCACAGAGGATAAATGATGGGGGGAGCGCGCAGCGCGGCCCCGAGCCGCCCCGCGGGAAGCGCCCCCTGCGGGCGCCGCCGAACACCCGGCCAACGCCTCGGGCTTCTGGCCGCGCGGCGCCACCTAGCGGCGGCCAGGGAAACACCTGCTTGCGGGACCTGGGCCTGCATGGTGCACAGCCTCAGCCCTCCTGGAAGGCGTCCCGCATCCTGGCCCGCGTCCTCGCTGACGCGATCGGCCCCTTGCGCTGAAGCCCGTGGGCAGCAGCGCAGACCCCGTCGTCTCCGCAGGGTCTGGCCTCTCTGGCAAAGCCCGTCGGGGAGCCTGTGGCGCTCCAGCGGAGCAGGTGCACAGGGTGTGGGCTGTGTGCCTCCTACAAGCCTGCTAGGCTGCTACTGAGACCCCACTTTATAAGTGGGGAAAGTGGGGTTCGGGAGGTTAAGGTCAAGGTCACACAGCCGTTCCACAAAGAACCAGACCCTCCCTGGTGACGCCTCAGGGACACGGCTGTCTTCAGGAGTCTGATGTACCCCCACCAGCTCTTCCACCCCCATCCCCAACCTTCACACCTCCTCCTGCTCTCCTGGGATGCCCCCTCCCTGGTTTAGAGGCCACGTGGGGCATGGGGGAGGGAAGCATCCTCAGTTGGCCCCTGCGGCCCCAGACCTCCCTCCCAGGCCTCCTTAAGAGGCCCCATGGCATTGCAGGTGCAGATCTCCCTCGTTCCCTACCTGGAGTTCTTTGTGGAAAAAGGATACCCTCTGGAGTTGGAGATTTTGGGACTTCTACCCCATTTCCTCCTGAAGTGATGCTTATGATGAAACAGGCAGAGAAAGGTTAGAGCAGACAGGTCGTTAGGGCACCTCGTCCTGGGATGCTGCACAGAGGGTTTCAGGCTCCTGCCCAGCACAACCCGGTGCTGCGGGCATGAGGGCCAGGACTGGCGCTGTGTCCTGAGTGCAGAGGGAATACGGGTGTCGGTGATGGTGCTGATAAATAACCAGGTGGGGAGAAGTGTTCAGGGCTAAAGGGATACACATTTAGGTTAAGTCTGAGGGGACAGTCACCACTCAGGGGGCTGCAAGAACCCACAGAAGAGTTCCTGTCTGGTCGGTGCAGTGGTCTCTGCTAGGGGTGGAGTTGTGTCCCCAAAGTCGTGTTCTGATTCCCTGATATCTTAATACTTCAGTGTGGGACCTTCTTTGGAAAAAAGGTCTTGAAAGAGGTAATTAAAATGGGGTCATTAGGGTGAGCCCCAATTCAGTTTGGTGTGTTAATTTTAGTAAATTAAACCTGGAGACAGGCAGGCACCCAGCGTGAAGATGAAAGCAGGCATCCTCAAGCCAAGGAATGGCCAAGAATGCTGGCACACCTGCAGAAGCCAGGGGCGGGCATAGGATGGGGTTCCCACTTAGGGCTCTGCGAGGGACCTAACCTTGATGGCGCCCCTGGATGTGACACGTTCAGCCGCCAGGGCCTCAGAGCACTCTGTCTCTGTTGTGTCAGCCCCCAGCCCTGAGGTGAGTACCCACTCCCCTGGGGTCAAGGATGAGCTCAGGTGCGAAGGACGTTCGTTGTTTCCCAAAGGACCCAGGCTGAAGCAGAGATGACCCGCGTTTTCAGGGCTGGACTGAGCCAGGCACCGGGGATGCCTCGTGGCAGCCGGCACTCACTGTGCACCTGCGTACCTGTGGGACTCCTGCCTCCTTAGACCTCCCACCTAAGGTGCCTCTTCTGCCTCACCCTGCTGAAAGCCTTGTATGTTGGAACCTGGAGCCAAAGAGAACAACATGGACCCGTGGGACGTGCGGTGTCTGGAGGTGCTGTCGTGAGGCCCCAGGTGATGATCCAAAGTCTCGTCTAGACCATGCCTCCATTTCCCTGGGGCTGTGCACGCTGGGTGTCGTGATTTTCATTTTTACAGGGTTTCTGATTGATGGGTTTGGGAGAATTCAGGGAGGAGACATCAGCAGACACATCTGGATTTGCTGCGCTCCAGCTGGGTTAGCAAGGCTGAGCAGGAGTCAGGAAGAGCTGTGGCCTCCCTGGGGGCTGATCATCTTGGACAGAGCACCGCGAACAATCACCTTCCACTTGGCAGACAGGCAAGCGCAGCGCTGGTGTTTTAGCTCACAGCGAGATGTCTGTTTGCACGGGGACCTCTGATGAGACACGGATGTAGCCGTGCACCCTGGAATCAGAGGCTGATTTAGTAAATAAAAATACAGGGTGCTCATTAAAATCAATGCATATTTTAAGACAAATATGGTCCACATATTTCATGGGGAATGTACTCACACAACTTACTTGTTGTTTACCCGAAACACATTTAATTGCATATCCTGTATTCATCTGGTAGCCCTCCCTGGATCCTGGGTAAGTCAGCGACCTGGAACGGTGGCTGGTATTTTAAGTGCTCAGGAGAGTGTGATGAGAAATGGCGTGTTTCTGCTCGTGAAAGTTTTTGTCCCCTTCTCTTGGGGCTTTTATCGTTCCACATCCAAGGAGAGGCCATTAATCTCAGTAGACCAAGTGCCTCTAATTACTGAGACAGGCATGTTCCACCTGGAGGAATTCAAGCCAGGCTTTTTAGACTGGAGCAGAGCTACATCTGTGGCTGCATAAAGACATGGAAATGGGGGCGGTATCGCAGCCTGCTCGATTGGAATTTAAATGTGGTCCACCCTCTACAACAAGCTCTTTCATTATTTTGAGCTGTTTCCTTGAAATTTTCCTCCAAGAGTTGGTGTTCAGGGACTTACAGTCTTTGAATGAATGTTGAATTCTCTTTAAACATAGTCTGTTCTTAAGAATCATCCAAGGAAAATGCCTAAGAACATCCTCATGATAGATGTGATTTGAACTGATGTCCTGAGCGAATTGTGTAGGACAAGAAGAGGGTGGGAGCCCAGGTCTTCTCGGGAGGGCTCCTAACTATCCGTGCACCTACACCCATCCCTCTATCCATCTGCCAAGTGTCTGGAGTAGGCTCATATTGGAAAGAGGGAAAATACAGGTACACCCTTCAAAGCACTCACAGCTTCCTGAGAAGGCAGACGTGTAACGAGACAATCGGGATGCCTTGGAGTTTAGCTGTGATGGAGGTGAGCATGGGAATCATGGAAATGCCCAGACATAGGATTTCACTCAGGGGTGGGGAGGGAGAGAGGGTTCTGTAGAGGAGCGGATGCCTTCGTAAGGCTGGGAGGGTGAGTAGCAGTTGCTTAGCCAGGTGGTCTTTTTACAAACTTTTTTTGAAGGAGGCCCCTGGTTAGCTTTGGTTCAGTTTCTTATCTCCACATGACAAGGAATTCAAGGAAAAGATATAGGTAAAGGTGAGTAGAAAAGCAAGATTTATTTAAAGCTAAAGTAAACACCCAGGAAGGAGTGGGCAAGAATGGCAGGGAAAGCAATGCAACCCACAAGGGTCACCCTTCTTCTCTATGATCTGGAGGATTAGGGGGCGGTGTCTGGAGTGGGGCTCAGTTGAGTACTCAGAGGGTGTGGCATTTGCAGGGGGACTTGAGTACCTCCCGTTTCCTTGCCCCTTTTGGAAAACTGAAAAGTGCCTTGACATCAGGTGCAGATAGGAGTGGGAGTGTCAGCCATGGCAATTTTATTTTAATGAGGTTATAATGACCTAAACATCATCGTGGGGATACCACCTGCAGCCATATTGGGCATTTTTCTATCTGGTGCTGGTTCTAAGTTGAAAAATAGCAGAGACTATGGTTGTCCATTACTTGGGATGGGGGTGGTGATTGGCGGTGCATGGAGAGGGAGGTTCAGGCAGTGCAAGGAAGGAAGGTTTGGGTGGTGCACAGGGTAGGAGAACAGTTTAAGCAGCGTAAGCCCAGCTGTGTCATGGGTCATCCAGGGCTGCTATGTGGGGCTGGGGCTGCTATGCAGGGCCAGGTGGGCAGAGCTGCAGTGGGCATGGAGGCAGAATGGTGCTGTCAAACCTCAGCACCTTTTCCTAGTGCTGCCTCCCTGCCTAGGTCAGACTGGAGCACGGATAATTGGCCATTGTTTGACTCACTCTGGGAAAGTACGTAGAATAAGTAAGGGTGACTCCTAGATTCCTGGCTTGGCACCTGCCTCACTGGGCATAGGTGGATACTGAGGTGTGGAACTTTTAGAGGACGTGAATGATTGGGCCTCAATGGTGAGTGCTGGAAAAATCTCAACATAGACACTGTGAGAATTGCACAAGAGAATTCACATGGAGCAGTGAGAAAAAGTCCTTGCTGGTTATCCGGTCAGTGAGGGAAGGAGGGCAACGTAGTTGTTTGGCTTCGCTTGCACGTGTTCTTTGCTTTTTAAGGGTTTCTTTGTTTTACTTGGATCTGTAGTATCAGAAGCCATGCAGATCCACAAGCTTACCGATTCAAGAGAGTGAGGAGAGGAAAAAAAGTGTTGTCTGTGTGCTCCTGCTTCATGAGGGGGCCGCTTCCAGAGAGCTGCTTGCCCAGTGAATTGGATGAATCAGTACAGCTTGGCTGACTTGCCTTGTCAATCTGACTGCGTCATCAGCCACACGCTGCAACAGCAGGAGCAGAACGGGCGATGCCAAGTTCCATAGATTGTATTTTTGGGCAAAATGTACTAGATGAGCTACAGATTGTATTTTCCATGCTTTCATGACTAATGTTTGCAACTACTAATGGTTGGGGATGGCTCCCACTGGAACAGACGTCTTCAGTATTTTTTTTATACAAAATTAGTCATGTAGATTCCCTGGAACTTGGTGTTTTATTAAATCTCAACCCCCGCCACGCCCCACCACCACCACCCATTTTCTGTCTTTTCAGAGAAAAGCTGTGTGCCGTGCACTCTGGAAAGATTTTTTTTTTATGTGCATTTAATGCAGAGTGGGCTAGTTCCTGCTCAGAATTCAAACAAATGGCTTTATGCCTTTTCTGGTCAGCATGACAAAAGGACCTAAAAGACAGCTCTTTGATCAGTGTGATCAGCCGTTGGATGGTACTTTTGTTCTACAGCAGTGCAGCTTGCAGCATGTTTATTTGGCAATAGAAAAAAGGTCACCGTTTTAAGGCAGTTCAGAAACCAAATGTTCCCGTAATATGGCATCTCTCTCACAAAGCACCCCTTGGCTTTGCTGCTTTGGAATCTGTGTGCTTTCAACAAGCTCAGGCTCTTACATGTGTCAGTGTGTGTGTGTGTGTGTGTGCGTGCACGCCTGCAGGCAGCGGGTGGGGGAGTCACTGGTTGGAGGTATGTTAAGTGCAGAATCTGAGGTTTCTGCAGTTAGGAAAGTCTGTCATAAGGTGAGTTCTTTAAATAGGAGGCGGGGGTGGTGGGCAGAGGATCTCTGCCTAGGTGCATCGTACGTGGGAACTGAACAGCATGTGCAGAGGAACCTGAATTAGGTTTTTTTTTTTTTTGCTACCCAGACCTTTATTTTAAGCAGCATGTGTACAACCCCACCTGAAACAGAACACTTCTTTAATTAGCTTGTGCAGAATGTGTCTCTTTACTGCCACCTGTTGTTCAGGAGGGTGTTAGGGCTGGGCTGGGGTCCAGGGAGAAGATTTGAACACCTGAGACGCATCTCTGTGCTGCTGGGCCATCCTCAGTTACAGAATTGAGGCCATCTGAGCTCAACCACACCTAGGAGGAGAGCTGGAAAATGATATTTTTAAACATTTATTTATTTGAAAGGCAGAGTGACTGAGAGAGAGAGAGAGAGAGAGAGAGAGAGAGAGAGAGAGAGAGAGAAAGAGAGAAAGAGAAAGAGCTCTTCCATCTGCTAGTTCTCCCCGAAAATGGCCACAACAGCCAGGGCTGGGCCAGGCTGAAGCCAGGAGCCTGGAACTCCATCCAGGTTTACCACGTGGATGGTAGGTGCCCAAGTACTTGGACCATCTTCTGATGCTTTCCCATGCACATTAGGAAGGAGCTGAATCTGAAGCAGATCAGCCGGGACTTGAAACACCACTTGGCTATGAGATGCAGGAATCGGAAGAGCCGCATCTCAGGACATCTTTTCTTTTCTGAACTGCACTTTTATTTGCTAATCATCATTGATTTGGAATCTTGAAAAACAGCACTTCCCATTTCAATAGACGAAAGAGAGGTGCAAATTGAGAGGTGGAAATTGCCTCTCCAAACAATATTATGGAAAAAGACTCCAAACAGAAGGACCCCAAGGTTAGGGATCATGTTAAAAAGCATCGCAGACTCTGATATGCGAATTTCAGATAAGCTACCAAAATGTTGAGACTAATCACAGCCATAGGTCAGAGCCTTGTTCATCTCAAAGTCACCGAATGTAACCCAGCACAGTATAGTTACTGTTGCTTCTCTTAGACGTGGTGAATGGGTGTGGCTTTATTCATGAAGACACAGATTGGGATTACGCCGTTAACGTGTGTTAGGAGTGGGGTCTGACTCTTGACTGGTACTATCTGGAATGAGGAGGAGCATGTCGAGGATACTCTAAGATTTACTTATTTATTTGAAAGGAGAGTTTCAGAGAGAGGGACACACACACACACATACACATACACATACACACACAGCACTTTCATTTATTGGTTCACTCCCCAGATGGCCTCAGGGGCTGGGGCTGGGTCACACTAGAGCTAGGAGCCAGGAACCAGGAGCCAGGAACTAATCTGGGTCTCCCGTGTGGATGCAGGGGCCCTAGGACTTGGTCTGTCTGTTGCTGCTTTCCAAGATGCAATAGCAAGGAGCTGGGTCAGAGATGGAGCACCTGGGACTCACACCAGTGCCCATTTGGGATGCCAGCATTGCAGGCGGTGGCTTAGCCCGCTGCCCCAGAGGATGCTCTTAATGGGTATTATTCCCAGAACTTCTTGTTTTTATTTATTAAGCCAGCCCTAAAGTATACAAATACACATACATCTATATTTATACATTTTTTTCATGTGGGAAATTTAAAACTCATGATGCAGCAAACTTATGTTTGGGGTATGAGAGTTCTGTGGTTTGAGGTGCCAGGCATCTGTGCTGGTGTGGACGGAGGCTGCGTTTCTTCTCTCCCAGGAAGTTTTCCTTCTTGCTACTTCCTTCCTCATACTCTGGCGCCGACTTCCGCCTGCCTTGTCTCTGATTTCCCTGCCTGGCACACAGATGCCATTCTAGGTTCAGAGCCACGTGCCACAAGCCATCCGAGAGTTCGTGACTAAGTGCCGTTTTCTGTGATTGAAAAACAACAGGAATCAGAGAAGAACACCTCAGTGTCGTGGAGTCAGGAACACAGAGCATTTTTTTCTCCTGCAGGCCAGGTGATCGGATGTCCAGAGGCTCGGCGCTCAGCTGCCACCAGGACCTTGGCAGGGAGCAGAAACCCCAGTGCACTCCTTGGGTTGATGTCCTGAAGGATCTGGGTGTGGAAGGGCTTCTGCTCGCATCCTCTTGTCCTCCATCTAGTCCTTGGCACCCAGCCTTTGCTGGGAAGGTTGCGTGTGTGTGCTGAGGGTGCTGAGCGGTAAGCTCTTCGGCTCTGAGCAGGACACCTCTTTGCAGCAGGATGTAAGAGCATCCACCTCCTGGAGGGGCTTTGGTAGCTGCTTGTGTGTCTTACCCCCACAGAACTCGGCTGAAATGTGCAACCATTTTCCAGAAGGAAACTCGTGGTGCATGCGGGCAAGAGCAGGGCAGAGTCCTGGGTGTTTCTGTCTCCACGTCGTAGGTGGTGTCTTTTCAGGCTTTAAAGGAGTGGCTGGGAAGATCTCTGTGGCAGCCACGATTTTACAGATACACCTGGGGTTGCGGGTGAAGACTGACAGCATCCCTACTGAAAATGTTCAAAGAGCAAAAACGGGTATTTGATAAGAACTGAATGTGTGATGTGGCTCCGAGGAGTTGAGCGGTATTTCTGTAGCCTTCAGTTTAATCCTCATTACTTGACTGACACATGTGGCATGTCTTGAACACAGATCTCATAGTCATCTGTTCAGTGAGGACTGGCTATGCTTATGGGATTAGGTTATTTTATTCTTCAGTGGGACAATTGTGTTATTTTGACACTTTTCATATCTTCATAGGCCCAAGCTTATGACATTTTGCCAGGACTGGCTTAGGGACAAAGAAGTCTGTGTAGGACTTGGAGTGGTCTTCCATCATCTGGGAGGAGGCCTGCAGCATGCAGGGATTGGCTGCCCAGGCCTCGGTGCATGGCAGCTAGACTGGTGCACACCCCTGTGGGTGGCCACCCTCAGGTCTACTTCTCCTGCATGGGCGGCTTTCAGTGAATGGGGCTCAGTGCGTGGGAGTAGACTCCGCTCGCCCAGGGCATGGGAGTGGCATAATTGCAATCCATGGCAATAGCAAAAAGAGGCTGCTGCTATGGTTGGGTTTGGTTTGAGGGTGTCCCCCAGGGGTTCATGTATGGAAAACTTGGTCCCCTGTGTGGCTGTGTGTAGAGATGGCAGGGCTTCAAGAGGGAGAACCTTGTGGGAGGTTCCAAGACTGGCTCCTCCTCGTGCTGTGGCTTCCCATCCTGATATGGTCTCTCTCTCCCACATGCTCCCACCATTGCAGTGCCATCTGCACTGGGTGGGCAGAGCCAGAGGCCCCCACAGAGCTGGCACCATGCCGTTTGGCCTTTGAGCCACCCTGTGTGGACTAAATAAACATCCTCTCTTTATAAGTTCCCCAGTCTCCAGCGTTCTGTTGTAGTAACAGAATACAGATGAACACAGCCAGGAGTAGCACATTTTGGACACTGAAAGCCCAGCATTTCTAATGGGAAATTGGGCTTACACAATACAATTTCATGTGCAGATGCATTTGTGTAGACTCCTGTCATTACAGAATACTATGCAGTGTAGGGATGTGTTCTCATAACATACAAGGTGAAGGAGGTAGGGTATTTATTAAAGAAAAATGTAAAGATGCCTTGTGGCCTAGAGAGATAGGTGATCAATCATAAATGGTTGACTTGCTTTTTAAGATTGTGTGACTTCTACTTTTTGTTCCAAAATTATTTATTTATCTGTGGTTCTTATTTTTCAGTATTGAAGCTAATGTTACCATATCAAGATTATAATATAGGGAAAATTTACATTTATAAAAATACATTGAAAAATAATAACTGGGGAGATGTTTTTTCCTGGAGTTTAAGACGTAGGTTAAGACACCTGTATGCTGTGTCAGAGTGCATAGGTTTGAATCTCAGCTTTGCTCCTAATTTCAGTTCTGCTGTTGTATACCCTGGAAGGCAACAGATGATGGCCCAGTAGTTGGGTCCCTAACACCCATGTGGGAGACCTGGATTGAATTCTGAGGTCCCAGATTTCAGCAGGTCTAGCTCTGGTCATTACAGGCCTTTGGGGAGTGAACCAGTGGGCGCAAGCTCTGTCTCTGTCTCTGTCTGTCTCACTCTCTCCCCCTCTCCTACCCACCTCTGCCTCTCAAATAAACAGGGTCCTTAACTATTATTCATAAATAATGACAATATTCACAGAAGTCGTGTACTGTACAGTTCAGAAGTCACAGACAAGAATGATGGGACTTTTGCTTGCCAGTTAAAGCTGTCAAAATATTACCAAAAACACAGTTCGTGATTCACTTTGGCCTTTGAGTCCTAAAACTATATGGTTTCTTTAGAGCAAAAAAAAATCTTAGGAGAGATTCACATTTCCATGTTTACACTTGATCTTAGCCAAGAGGCCGAGAAGTGATGATATTTCTATTTTTAATATGGTGTTATTTACTAATATTTTCCTATTTCAAGTTTACATAATGCAAATGTGTGTAAAATTAGCTGCATTATTATTTTTGAGAGTGTAGATGTAGAAGTAATTAGCTAATGTTTTAACTCAGAATGTGGTTGTGATGGCTTGTGCTCTTTAAGGTATTTTTAAATTGTTGTAAAACACATATACATAAAATTTCCCATCTTTACCATTTTAAGTCTGCGGTTCAGTGCTAATAAATGCACACCCAGTGTTTTCAAATCACTACCCAATTCCTCCATAGAGCTCTTCTCGTCTTGGGAAATTGCAGCTCTGCGTCCAGTAAACAGTGACTCTCCACTCCTGCTTCCTACTAGCCCCTGGCAACCACCCTTCTACCTCCTGTCCCTATGAATTTCCTACTCCAGGTAGCTTGTAACGGTGGAACCATTTAGTATTTGTCTTTTGTGCCTGGCTTATTTCACTTACAGTGATGTCCCAGCGTTCACTCAGGTGTATATACTGCTCTTTGTTATCCATTGGTCCGTGCATGGACACCGGGGTTGCTTCCATCTTTTTACTTCTGTGAATAACTCTAATGTGCATGTGGGTGTAAAATACCAGGTTGAGTCCCTGTTTCCATTTTTTTTAATACAGGCTGATATTTACTTTTGCGCCTTTATGGGTTGTGTTCATGGTGTTGATTCTGCTTGGAATAATCTTCCTCCCAACACCACCACCACCATCACTGCCACCAAAATCTTGTTCCTGCCCAAAAGACTAGATTGCATGTCTGCACAGTGGGATTCCTCCCCTGTGTTCCTGGTGACCCACTGCTCACTTAAGGTAGGCGTGGGTCACGAGGAAATGACTGTGGCACCATGACTGTGGCTGCCTTATGGAGGGTTGTTTATGACAATGCAAAGAGCAGGTTCTGTGGCCGGTACCAGCAAGGTACACGTTGGTTCCACATAGCCCCTCTCTTGGAGGCCCCCATGGTGGTCTCCTTGCAGAGAGAGCATATATCCATATAAAAGACTCAAGAATGGGTATCACAGCTTCTTCGTGTGCATACTATTAGTGCACCATGTAGCTCTAGTCTGTGATAGGAGAAGCTTGTTCAGGGTTTGTTTAAACTTGACAAGAGTAAATTTGAGCAACACTTTATGCCTTATCCTACAGGGAACAGAAATATTCAAGGCATTTGCCACTGAAATTATCACAAAGATGTTGAATTTGATATTTTTACTTCCTATCCTGCAGTTAGAATCATTTAGGGAGCATCACACAGGCCACACA
This sequence comes from Oryctolagus cuniculus, assembly GCF_051225735.1. Classification (NCBI taxonomy): domain Eukaryota; kingdom Metazoa; phylum Chordata; class Mammalia; order Lagomorpha; family Leporidae; genus Oryctolagus; species Oryctolagus cuniculus. The sequence goes on along the minus strand of NC_142878.1, from coordinate 7,841,571 downwards.
CATGTTTAAATGAGTGAATTCATATTTTCAAATCTTTTAGAGAGTCCTCAAATTTTACCTTTTTCTGCATAAATTATATTTCCTGGCGTTTTGTTAACTGAAGGGTTCAGTGCTTCCCTCTTACTAGTACCCCCTGTGGGTGGCTGGCAGGGAAGGAAAGTCAGAGGAAGAGTCAGCTTCATTCTTCCTCAAAGAGGTGGTCTCGGAGCTGGCGCTGCGGCACAGTGGGTTAAAGCCCTGGCCTGCAGTGCTGGCATCCCATATGGGCGCTTGTTCTAGTCCCAGCTGCTCCTCTTCCAATCCAGCTCTCTGCTATGGCCTGGGAAAGCAGTAGAAGATGGCCCAAGTCCTTGGGCCCCTATACCCGTGTGGGAGACCCGGAAGAAGCTCCTGGCCCTGGCTTTGGATTGGCGCAGCTCTGGCCATTGCAGCCATCTGGGGAGTGAACCAGCGGATGGAAGACCTCTCTGTCTCTACCTCTCTCTGTAGCTCTTTCAAATAAATAAAATAAATCTTTCTTTTTTTAAAAAAAAAGAGGTGGCCGGCACACCGGGTTCTAGTCCTGGTCGGGGTGCTGGATTCTTTCCCGGTTGCCCCTCTTCCAGGCCAGCAGTGGCCTGTCCGTCAGGTGAGCATAGTGATAGTCTCAGTGTCCCTCATTTGCTGGGACTCTCCTAGGGCCCTGGGAGGGGTTCTCGGGCTGTGCTGTATTCTTTGCTCAAGTTAAACTTTGAAAAATGTAAAAGGAAATTTGCATTCTTTTTCTTTAAGAGCCTTCCCAGCCCTCCTTATATAAAGTAGTAGTTCTCAAAGTATAGACAACCCTAAGTGTAGGGCAGCAGCTTGGGCATCCCAGGGACTTCTTAGGCCAACCCCAGTCCCACCCAAAATCTGCTGAAGTTAGAAGCTCTGTGAATGATCCAGGCGTTTGGAGCTTGCTAAGCCCTAGGAGACTGAGCAGCAAACTCAAGTTTGTCAGCCCCAAGCATCAGCACACCTCTAGGCCCTGCGGCTAAGGCCATGCTTGTAACTTCCTGGTCTCTTTGTTAAAGGGCACCCCCCCACACTAAAATCCTTAGGGGCATCTTTGCCTGGAGCTCCTGACCAGGCTGCTGCCCAACCCTCTTTGTTTTCACTTTGGGTTTTTTGTTTGTTTGTTTTTGTTTTATTTATTTTTCTTAGATTTTTTTTTTAAGGTGAGCAAATTTCATGTATCGCCTGTATAAAGATTTAGGAACACGGGAAAGATGCTCCTGGGAGTTTTGAGATGTCTTCATCAGCCCGGCAGTGAGAGCCAGGCAGCACAAGGGCTGCCAGCCCCACCCATGCCCCAGATGCGCAGGTCTCCCAGCCTCCAGCAGAACGGAAGCTCCTGTAGGCCCTGGCCGAGCCTCACACACACCCACCTCCACCTCGTGAGGAGTAGGGCAGGGGTGGCAGACTGGCAAGCGCTGCTGCTGCTGAATCCTGCCAGGTCTCTTCTTTCTCTCTGGAGGAAGCACAAGCCCAGGAAGAGAAGTGAATGGTTTGGGGATACAGGAGGTGGTGGGGGGACAGTACAAAGACACCCACTGACGCCCTGGGCCTTCCTGCTCTGTTCTGTCACCTCTCGGTTGGTCCTCAGTATCAACCTGTTTCCACTTCTCTGAGCTATGGGCAGTTACCTGTAACAGGTTCAGTGCAGTGATTCTTTTTATCATAGTGAAAAATAAGAAACATGGAGATCCCAAATTAGCAGAGTGCTGTTTGCATTACAGAAATTCTTAACATGTCTAGTCACTCAAATAATATAGTCATTAAAATGATGGTAGGGAAAATTGCTAAATCAGCAGGCAGAGAATGTTCATAATTGCAGGCTTATTGTTGGTTTATAAAACAGTTTTCAAGTTATTATGCCCAGTTCAATGTTAATTTTGTAAATTTTGCATATAGAAAGGACAGTGATAATATGCACTGCAACGTGTTAACAGGGCTATTTTTGAAAAGAGGGTGGGCTATACAGTGATTGCCTGTTTCTGTGTTTTCATTGCTTTCTTCAAAATAGTGTACATGGAATAGGTTTTACTTTGTAATCACAGAAAAATTTTATACTAGCAAATTGGATGGCAGTGCTATTTTTAGTATAGCATGGAAGTGTTAATGTTGCCAGATTTAAGTGAGACTTTGTGCTGTGCATCAGCTGCTAGGCTGAATACACAGAAGATGGCCAGACCATATATAAAAATAAAGCTCTGACTGGCAACTTGAAACAGCTAGTCCAGGAAGCCAGTCAGCAATCCGTGTACCAGTCAGCCAGAGTCGGCCAGGATTAGGTCAGTCCTCAACACCTTCCCTAATATTTGTCCGTGTTTTCCGAGTTAGGACTAGCTGGAGGAGGGCATGCACATCCCCCAACCAATCCCATAGGACTCCGCACTTCTGGGTAGCCTGACACTGCTTCCCTGTGTCAGGAACCTCCTCTCCAGGAACACTTGGTGCCTTTCCTTCTTCCCCACCATAAAGCCTTCCCATGCCTGCACCTGCCTTGGATTCTGACAAACACAAGTGTTGGTGCTGATCCCCTCACCTAGCAACTCTGAATAAGGAGACTTTGCTTGTTCTCATTTGTGTGGTCTTTGTTTACTTTTACACATAATCCAGCCTTTTGGAAAACAGTGTACATTGAAACAAGTATGTACCATTTATATAGCATTGTGTTATTCCTGGCATGAAAACTCCAATCCATGTTGTTCAGAAACTTTTAATCTCAAGCCAATCACTGAGTGCACGTGGTACAAAATGATTTGGAGAAATTAAGGCCTAATGTGCAGTGAACCAAATAAACACTGAATCTGAAATTTTATTGTATTATAATTTTCTAGTACGGAACAGCAGCACCAGAAATTGAGAAATCACTGTTTTCCTTAGCAGATCCGTGGAATCCTGATGCACCCCAACTATTTTGCTCAGTTTTATTACCTTATCTTTTTGATAGCCAATTTGGTGAATAGAGAACTTCATATGAGTTGGATTACCTGGCAAATGAGCTAAGTCTACTAGAACTGTGAAACGTGCCACCTGTTTGATCCTATTCAGGCTCTACCATCCTTATGGTGAGAACTTGACTGAATGGATCCAAGTTTGTTGTTAAGAAGGTTAACTTTCATTGGAGGCAGTTTTCATCTGAGAGAAAGCCAGGGCTAGCTTTGGAAATTTGGGGAAGCAGAATGAGAAACAATGTGGGGCTATATGTTGAGGTCATGTGGGAGGAACAGATACTGTGGGGAGATAAATGAGGATTCTGGTTATGTCACAAGATTTCCAAGGAATACCCTAAAATGAATAAAACAATAATTTTTTGATTCCTATATTAATGGGTGTGTGTGGTGGGTGGGATAATGGAGAGAAAAATCACAAATCCTGATTACTAAGAAGAAATGATGCATCTGTAGTAATGGCAAACACTTAAGTTTGCTTATCAAAAATCAGTAATTTAGGCATTACCAGGGTCATTGACAGAGATGGTTAATTGTATGAGGTAGGTCCATAGTACATGAGCAACAAAGGTATAAATCAAATGCAGTATTCTGGAGGTTACATGAGTTTATATAAAGTTTCTCCAAATTCAAGCTGACAATGCAATTCACTGACTACAGCTGAGCTCAAAGTGGGCAGTTTCTCATTGGAAGGAATCATTGCATGCTTTATTTTTTCTCATCTTATCTGAATATATGCTTACAAGTTCAGAATTTAATGCAGGAAAAAAAACCTAATTTTATGAGTATAATGTCCAAAAGCTATGATGATTTATTGGTCTTCCCAATTACATTTAAATGTATACAGGTGATTTCATTGAATATCATACCATTAGATAGTCTAGGATAGAAGAAGTTGGCCTTGCCACCTGGCAGCACATTGCAGATAAACAGTGACGCTTCTGTCCTACAGTTTGAATCAGATGGGGACACCAGGGGTAGCATCACTCCCATTGGTGGGTGGTGGGTGTCCTCTAACCCACCTGACCCACTTTCTTCCCCAGCAGTTTGTGCTGCTCAGATCATGATGAAAAATCGTTTTCAATGTTCAGGCCAACTCTGATTCACCTGGAAGCCAGTTCTGTATGAGGGACTTTCAGGTTGTGTCTGGGCTCAGTGGGAAGCAAGGCAGAAATTAATTGGTAGTCTGTCATAGACAAGAGTTGGGGAGAGCTGTCTTGGATCTTGGTATTATGTTTAGGTGCAGCTGTGTGTTGTGTGCACCTGTTCTCATGATAGCAGATTATGTATGCTACTATTTACAGATTCAGTAAGGTCTACACAGGTTAGGAATGTTTGGGTAGGGTGGGAAGAAAAGACGTCATGGCTTGATGCTGCTGAAGTGAGAGACACTGGCTCAGTATGAATCTTTGCAGTAGAGAAATGGGGGACTAAGAGGGTGCTGGGGGCACAGCAAGTGTTCACCAACGTGGTGGAGCTGACGTGTCCAACCTTGCACTGGCCCTGGTTCTGTTATCTTCTCTAACACTTGTACTTGAAATCCTCAGGCTTCCCAATTCCAAGGAGCGATCCCTCCCATCATATCCACTCTGCAACTTTTTATTCCCCACTGTTCTCAATGAAGTCCAACCAGATCTTTCTTGGTAACTTTTAAAGAGGAACAAATGTATATTTGGGTAATGAAAACTAGATGCAGGTGAGTAGGAGATGGTACATTATAGATATTTGGAAGCTGCTGAGGGCAAAATGTATGTATTGATTTTCAGGTAGAATTAGGTGTGGAAGATCATCTTTCAAGGTTTGTTAAAAAAGAACTTGTCCTTTCTAAGGTCTAATTAAGATCTTTTGTCAGAAACTACAGAAAGAACCATATATAGTATCACAGGGGACAATAAGGCTGTTGGCCCTTTTTGCATTTAATGGGATGTCTCGATTCAAAGAGGTCACCTTTTATTACTATTTTTTAAAATAGAGGTTGAAAAATAAAAAAGAAGCACTTCTCATTAGATTGTATCTGAGTGACCCTTCTGTTTTTCTATCCGTAATATATTTGGAGTAAAATGCATGGATCAATACGGGTTCTGAAACAGGAAGTTACGTTTCCTGTTGATGGGATTCAGGTTCTCTTCCATTGTAGCATTATTAATGGACTTGATTTGTTAGTTGATGATTGATAAATAATTGCATAATTTATTTAGTTTTCAATCTATAAAAAAGAACAAGAATATTAAGATATGTACCTTTTTTATTGCCCCATTTTTTCCATCTTTTTTTTTCCCCAAGTGAAGGGAAACTGGACCAACAAGTGGTCCCGGGCTACATATGGATGCTATCTGGGCCTGAGGATGCTTGATGACAGAGAGTGGAGTTGTAATGTCTTCCAAATGGACCATCATCTGGATATTTGAAATGCCATGCCATAAACAGAGTTTTCTTGTCTTATAGGATGCTGTGTAGGGTCAAGTGCAGATGAAAGCTGAAATTTATATCATGAAACAAGGCATAAAATGAATGTGCACCTTCTAAGTGCTCCTCTTTTTCAATGTCAGAGTCTATTAACTGCTTGTCTTCTAATAATAGCACAAGTAATGTCTTCAATACTTTGGCCATTGGATGACTCTTATTCTCTCCCTCTCTCTCTCTCTCTCTCACACACACCCAAAAAGGGAGTGGAACTTGGAATCTATTGGTCTGCTAAACTCCGCTTTATATAAGTAAGCAATAAGGTACAGTGAAGCATACAGCTTGGTAGGTAGGGGATGAACCAGGAATTCTGTCCAAGGACTCCTAGGAAAATACAATTCCCTTTCTGCTGTGTTGCCTTTCAGCAAATCTCTTTCTTGATCTGCAATGTGCCTGTCCCTAGGGAAGGACTGATTTCATCAGTTGTCCTCATACTCAGAAGTAGTACACAAAATCAGCAATTTATTTATGTGGACTTCATTCATGCAAATTTCACTCATTCATAATTTTAAGTATAAAAGTGCGTATTTAGTGCAAGGAATGTGAGCAGTACAGAAATATGACAAGGGATGCATTCTCCTTTTCTCTTCTATACCTTACCTCCCAGAGAAACCTGCTCATGAGAACAAGTTCTACACCCTTTCAGACATTTTCTATGCATAAGAAACTACATTTGTTACAGTACATACATAGTACATATGTATACACTTGTTAAAATTGAGAGTATATTATACGTGGGTTTTTATGAAATGATCCTTTTTAAATTCATGGATACTTTGCCATATCTTATTTATCTAATTTTCTCTTATTATCAAGGGCCTGTTTGTACACATTGCTCATTTTTCTATGTACTTGTGTGTAGGAACCGATGGCTTGCATGGGATGCATTTCACTATTCGTTTGTTGGTGGACTTTTAAAAAAAATGAAAATCTACTTTTTATTTATTTATTTGAAAGGGGAGGGAGAGACAGAGATTGAGATTTTCCATCCAATGGTTCACTTCCCAAATACAGGCAACAGATGGGCTGGGCCAGCGGAAGGTAGGGTCCAGGAACTCCACCTGCGTTTCCCATGTGGATGGCAGGAACCTGAGTAGTTTGGCTGCTGCCTTGCAGGCTCATTGGTAGCAAGTGGGATCAGAAGTAGAGACTCAACCTTGGGCACTCTGATTTGGAATACAGGCATCCCAAATGACAGCGTAACCTACTGTGCCATGTCATCCACCCCAGTGTTGGTGGAATTTATCCCAAATGACAGTGTAACCTACTGTGCCATGTCATCCACCCCAGTGTTGGTGTAATTTATGTAGCTCTCATTTTCTGCTACTGAAAACAATGCAACAATTAGTGTCTTTTTACACTTGATCTTAGCCAAAAGGCCGAGAAGCAATTAATATCTGTTTTTAAAAATTTTTTGGGGGGTTTATTTTAGAGACAGAGTTAGAGAGAGAGTGAGAGCACACTTCCAACTGCTGGTTCTCTCCACAAATCCTTGCCACAGCTAGGGCTAGCCCAGCCCTAAGCCAGGAGCCAGGCACTCCATCCAAATCTCCCCCATGGGTGACAGGGACCCACATACTTGAGCCATTATCTGCTACCTCTCAGGGTGCACAATAAGAGGAAGCTGAATTGGAAGCAGAGGTGGGACTTGAACTCAAGCACTCCAATATGGGATGCAGGTTCCTAAGTGGTAGCTTAGCCTGATGCAACACATTGCCCATACCTAGAATCTGCTTTTGCACTTAAGTTAACCAAGTATAGGATGCATTTCCAAAAGAAGCATTTCTGGGTCCTTCCACTTGCATTTGTTGAATAATTACTGTGTGCAAATTGCTGAGAAGGCCGTGAACAAATAGGTACAGGTAAAGAAATGGTTCTTGAGTTTATGAAGCCTGTTTTTTTTTTTTTTTTTATATAGAAGTGATGATTTTCAAGTAGGAAGTCATGATTGCTGTATAGAAAAGGCAGAGAAACCACCAGGGGAGAATGAAAACACCTTGACCCTGTAACCCAGCCTGTGCGAAGTGATAATTATTTAGAGGCCCGGGTCTCAGTGGGAATGCATGAACATTTTCTAAATAAAGTTACTTGCCAAGGTCAACATGACTGAGCTGAAAGATATGGAAATGCAGAAGGTGACTTGTTTACTGGAGGAAGTGCACAAATGTCCGGAAAGCATAATTAGTTTTGAACTTTTAGGAAGTGTTTATGCTTGTGAAGGAGAGAAGTGTAGGAGTTTGCTAGATAACATCAGGCTGAACGAACCATTGTTTCAAAGACCTTCTCTCAGTGTGTGATACAATCAGGGTTTTATGTTGCTCAAGGTCCATATGCTTTAGTTTTCAATGTTCTACATGTATGTGGCTACATGTATTCAGCTGCAGGTAGCCTTTCTTGAATCTGGATCAGTTTGATAAATTGTATATTTGGCTTTTGCACAGCAGACTTTCAGAGGAGCACTTCTGTTTAATCTTTGCACAATTAAGAGTCCTGGCCTGGGCTGGATTCCCCTGGGCACATCTCTCCTCAGGCTTCAGAATCCTCAGTTAAAGAAGTCACCATCCCTGATGGATTCAGGCAATAGGATGCAGGTTTCTGGCTTTAAAGATCTATTCAAGCATAGAAGACTCCATTTGGAGATGAAGGCACTGGCCATGTGCTCCAACAAATTTCCAGTTAGTAGGGAGAAAATTTCCAATTTTTAGGGAGAATTTGTAGGAAGAAAATCGGAATCTGTTTATTTTGAGCACAGTGTTCACAAAAACTCCTTCCATAAAATCTTAGAATCCCCTTTGCTCCACTTAGATTTCTGATGTTGAAGTTACCCTGCCAATTCCATAATACAAGCTCAGCTCCTACTTGCAACACCTGTAAGCTGGAAAAATCCTTGACCACATAGTGAAATCGTCCAGGAGAGTTGGGGAAGGGTAGGCTGAAATTTAGGGCAGAGTAGGTAGCATTTTCAGAGGCAACATTTAGGGGTCCTGAAAACATTTTCATCATTTGAAGCATTGTTCTTCTCCTGGAGACAAGAGTGCAGTAGCACAGGTAATTGGCAACTGGCTTTGGATCCAAGTCCAGATTCCTACATGGGGAGGTAAGACCCAGAGGCATTTGCATTCTGAGGGAGGCGAAGCAGCCAGCCTAGTTTTGGTGTTGCTTTGGTCTCCATCAGGCAGGTGAGGAGGCTCCCCGGGGAACCTGTCAGACCTGGTTTCCATGGCACTCCTTCAGGCAGTACCGGGGGCGTGTGCCACACTGGTTCTGAGTGAAGGCTGCGCTTACGTGCAGCCCCAGAGCGGGCAGGCAACCAGCCACCAGCCGCAGGAAAGGGACAACTTTGTCTTTCCCAGGTGTTATCACTACAAACAAAGGGCTGTTTGTCAAAGATGCCACCCATCCACCCTTTTCAAGGTGGGCTGCGGTGGTCTCAAGCTGTGATAGTAGTTTCTGAGTAAAACAAGAATTGCAATAGGGATGCATGCACCTGTCTGGAAATGGAGACGTTAACCTGATTATTGATGATCAGAAATAGAAAGAAATTAGATGTGGTTGGATTTCGACTGGATTTTAACTATTATTAAGAAATGCACCTTAGAGATTCTTTGTGATTTCTTTGTTATTAAAGCTAGTGAGTAAAACTAGTGGATGTGGACATGGCTAGGAGAGCATGGGTTTCTCGTTTACCCCCATCATCTGCCAGATTTGAAGCCAGACACAGATGACCTTGGTGGGTTTCTGTGTCCACATCTGTAAAACGAGCCCCTAACAGCATCTCTCACATGGGCGATGGAATTAGGCGATCAGCCACCGTGCTGAGCACAGGGCTCAAAAACTGCAGACGACCACAGTGCTTACTAGTCATTCATGTAGTTTCTTAAATATCAGTTACATTAAAGTTTTACTTAACATTAATTATGGGCCCAAATTTACAGCCTTTAAGCCACTGGCACTACTTATTACTGTTTGGTTTCAGTAAACTTCTTTCATCCAGAATTCATAGAAAATGGGAATTAGTGATTAATAATTAATTACTAAGTAGGCATCATGTGTACAAAGAGTTCATCTAGCTAACAGTTATGTGATTTGCCTTCTTCATTCCACATCTCTGATGATGTCCAAGAAAATCTATAGCATGCTGGATCATCATCCTCAAATTTGAAATCCGTCACCTGTGAAGACAATTATGAATATTTGAAGCCTGGAGTTTTAAAGGGACTGACACAAGGTGTGGCCCATAGTGAACAATTAATAGATAGAAACTAGTCCAAATATCATAAGTCATGCTTTGCTGGTATTGGCGATTTTGACTTACTCCTTTTTTTTAAAGATTTATTTATTTATTTGAAAGGCAGAGTTACAGAGAGACACATCTTCCATCCACTGATTCATTCCCCAAATGGCTGCAATAGCCAGAACTGGGCTGATCTAAAGCCAGGAGCCAGGAGCTTCCTCCGGGTTTCCCACATGGGTGGAGAGGCCCAAGGACTTGCACCATCTTCTATTACTTTCCCAGGAGCATTAGCAAGGAGCTGAATCAAAAGTGGAGCAACCGGACTCAAACCGACACCCATATGGGATGCTGGCACTGCATGTGGTGGCTTTACCTGCTACACCACAGTGCAGGCCCCTTGACTTACTCTTGCAGCTGCTGCTTGCAAGGGTCCACAGTCAAGTACCACATGCGCACTTTGTCTGTAGTATTTGAGGATGGGAATGGTATCTTCTGTCTGGCAAGGCAATGGTTCCTGGAGGGCATGAAGCCCACAGGTGTTGGCACATAGGACGTTCTCAGTATATTGAAATCTGTTTTCCCACCTTGAAATTTCCTCCATTGGGAAATGTAGTGATCTACAGTCTTAATTTTGTGTTGTGCCAGGACTTCGACATACATCACCTCTAAGTAAGAAGCTAGGCTTCTCAGAATCCAGGGGATAGCAGGAAAGCACCAGTCATCAGTGACCCCTTGAGAGTTGGTACAGAAAAGCCTGTGATGATGATGATGGGGTCGCAGGTGCTGCTGGGTGGGTGAGGAGGATCCTGGGGCCATATTTATTTCCAATTCTAATTGTGACCTTTAATTAGAATCAGTCAGTGGCTAATTATTGCATTGTAACAGGAAAGTTGGAGAAGGGAGATATGATGAGAAGAAGCAGGCTTCCTCTTCGAGGAGTTGGCTGGGTTTAGCTGACTGCTGAGTGTTATTCCAAATCACAAAGAGGGATTGTTAGAAATCCACCACTGATAGGTATTCTTGGAGTTAGTGGGGGCTGGATATCAGGGGAAAAAGATGTGAAGGAAAGCCAGACAGCAATCAACATCCCATCAAAGGTGGGGCAGGCAGAGCTACACTTGGGGAGACTGTGAAAATGAGGAAATTGCTACACCCCCTCAGTGTCTCTTTGTGTGCAGTTATCAACAAGTTCAACACTGGAGGACAAACAGGTGCATTGGTGCATTGTTGTCTATATCCTCACCCTGCGTAGGCGTGCCAGCTCCCTTTTCCTCACCCAGGTTCCCTTCTTAGTTCCAAGCAATTGGAACAGTTAACTGGACTATGAAGGGAACAAAAATTGGGTAAAGGGATAAGGAGAATCTAAAAGGGGTGATGTTGAAAGAAAGGGAGGGAGAAGATATGGAGGAAGAAAAGCTTTCCTTTCCCAGGTGTCAGTAAAGACCTGAGAACCAGGTTGACTCTCCCTTGGGTTTCATTCATTGACTCACTGGTTGCATTACCAAAGGGAAGGAAACATGGCTGGAACTTTTCATGTTCTTTACAGTTCTTTTTAAAGTGCAGCTTTGTTTCCTGCTCAAGCCCTAGCCTTGCCTTTTGCTTTCTTCTCTTGCTGTGACCCTTCTCCTCTCTGCTGGTGTCCCTGTGCACTCCTACGCCTTGCCTCCCGCTGCCTGCTGCCTCTGCCTTCTGCCCCTCCTGCTGTCTTCACCCTCTGCCCCTCCCCAGAGGAACAAAGGCCACTGACACTTTGGGGGCACAAGAGGGTCACCCAACAAGGTTTCCAACATTTTAGCCTCAATAATGTGTCTCTGTGCCCTTGGCGAGAGTGGACAGAGAGTGAAGATGACCAGCAACAGTGGCGGCCTGTCTGCCAGCAGAAGGGAAGTGGCTCACTGCTGATTCTGGATGGTAGGAGCATACGGAGAGCCTGAGCGATCGGCCATGCCAGCCCCACAGCTTGCCTCAGCCTGCTACGGAGGGCGACTCCTCGAGCCCCTTCCCTGTGGTTGTCAGGGGAAATGCTGCCAAGACTGGTCCTACTCAGTTTTCTGTTTTCCTGTCTGAGGGTCATTATTAAGACTGCATAGTGTGAATTTACCTGTAATTTTCCAACTGGATCTGATTTTTGGACATTTGATTTGTTTCTGTTTTTTTCCCCTGATTGTAAATAATGCTATAGTGAACATCCTTTTCCATATATTTTTGTGCACTTTACTCAATTATCTTGTTAAGAGTGTAATTGCTAGATCAAATAGTACATATATTTCTAGGATATATTGTATTATTATATATAGCTCTAAACTGATTCTTAGAAAAGTTATACAAGATGGTATTTTCTGCTACTACAGATGTAGTACTTTATTTATATATGTGTATACTATTTATATCTCTATACACATATGTCTATAATGATATAAAATTATATGTATATATATGCATACACATATAACAATACGCTTGCATTGGACATATTCTGAAACACAAACACCACAAGGTTGACAATGGTTATTTTTAGGTACTAGGGTTCTAGAAGTTTGGGCTAAGTGGAACTGATATTACTTTCTAGTTCGCTACAGTGAACATATTTATTACTTTTATGATTAAAAATCTAATTCTATAGTTCTAAGACTAGATGTGTATATGAGAAAATAATAGCCTAATTAATCCTAATTATTCTGTTTTTATCCTTCTGTTTGGCCTTATGAACTATTGGACTTTATCTCAAGGTTAATCCTGTGTAACACTATCAATGGACAATGTGGACATTTGGTTTTTGGGAGATTGCTTGAATAAAGATAGCCCATGGCGATACTAGGGGATAGGGTCCAAAAATGTTCTTAATTTCTTATCTGTTAAGCATTTTAAAATACTCTTCCTTCTGTTCTAAAAAATTAACTTGCCTTTATTTACTTCAGACTTTAGAATTAGCCATTCCAGCTAATTAGTAACTAACTACAGGAGGAAGGAAATATTTTAGAAGATTGAGAAATGCATTCTGAGCTTTTCCTATGGGAATACAGATTCCATCTGATTTAATAAGTGCTCAGTTAAGGGGCCAGTGCTGTGGTACAGCTGGTTAAAGCCCTGGCCTGAAGCGCCAGCATCCCATATGGGCACCGGTTCTAGTCCCGGCTGCTCCTCTTCCGATCCAGCTCTCTGCTGTGGCCTGGGAAAGCAGTGGAAGATGGCCCAAGAACTTGGGCCCCTGCACCCGTGTGGGAGACCTGGAAGAAGCTCCTGGCTCCTGGCTTTGGATTGGTGCAGCTCCAACTGTTGTGGCCATCTGGAGAGTGAACCAGTGAATGGAAGACCTCTCTCTCTCTCTGCCTCTCTCTGAAACTCTGTCTTTCAAATAAATAAAATAAATCTTAAAAAAAAAGTGCTCATTTAAAACATTTGGCTATGGGTCTGGGGTTGTGGTCCATCAGGTTAAGCCGCTACTTGAAGTGTTGAAATCCAATAGCCTAGTGCCTGTTTAAGTCCTGACTGTTTTGCTCCCAAAACACTTTCCTGCTATTGAACCTGGGAAGGCAGCGAAGGTGGCCCAAGCACTGGGGCCTCAGCCATCTATATAGGAGACTGGATAGAGTCCCTGGCTGCTCACTTTGGCCTGGCCCAGAGCTGGCTGTTGAGGCTATTCAGGGAGTGAACCAGTGGATGGAAGATCTCTCTCTCTCTCTCTCTCTCTCTCTCTCTCTCTCTCTTACTCTCTCTTCCCACCCCTTGCAGCACTGACATTCAAATAAATAAATGAGTTATTTTTAAAAATCAGAGGAAGAGCAGTAAGGAAGAATAGGACAGGCCACTGCATACTCACTGCTAGTGTTCCTTATTCTGGTTACCTTACTTTCTTTTTAATTTTCCAGTATCTTACCTGATGCTTATGACCTGTCACTAAGCTTAAAACAAAAGAAGAGCTGCACATTGTCCACTAGGGGAGTCATTTTGACCACAGAGAATCATCTTCAGGCCTGCAGAACCCTGTCTGTGGTTTTGTGGGGTGGGCGTAGGTTACACTGCTGCTTCCTGAGCGGACAGATGTTTGAGCAGAGGAAACTCTAAATTTAGGGGTGACACCACATGGCACATGGTGCTTTCAAAATAAAGAATTTTGGTAGAGATGTTAAAAATCGGAGAAACACTGACTGCTGAGGTTCATAGTGCAAATCTGGAAAGGACATGCCACAATCTGGGCTCTATTTTCATGCAAACTATAAAGTGACATTGATATCTATTGTATTCATTGCATCTACAGGAGACTAGAAACACAGCAGGATCCTGGAAATAAGGTCTTTCCTGTAATGCACTGTTTAGCCGGCTTGAGAGAAGGTGGCCCTGACCATGTGCACTGTGATTCAAGCCCACTGTGGCCCTTCAGGAACACTTTTAGAGGAATGGGGGTGGTGGGGTGGTAGGAAGGTTTCAGTGGTTGCCGCAACTTTTCCCAATATGTGCAGCTTTCATGGTAAAGATGCAGAAGGCATTTTGATAGGTCTTGATGTCCAACAGTGATGAAAACTTTGCATATATGCACAAATATTTGGTGTACAATATTTATATATACACTGCATATATAAGGGCATATATTACTTTATATAGTATACAAATATTTGAATGGCAGGTATATGACAAATACATGGATATATAATAAAAATAACAAACATCAATTAAAAGGACTAGGTGGGACAGGCATTTGGCCCAGCAGTGAGGGTGCCACTTGGGATGTGCACATCCGATGTTGAAGTACCTGGGTTTGGGTCCACGGTTGAGTCCAGCTTCTTGTACCCTGGAATACAGTAGTGGTGGTTCAGGCACTTGGGTTCCCACCATCCACATAGGAGATCCAGACTGGGTTCCAGGCTCCTGGTTCAGCCTGGCCTAGTCCCAGTTGTTGTGGACATTTGGAGAGTAAACCAGAGGATTAAAGATCTCTTTTCCTCTCAAATAAATAAAAATTTTAAAAATTTAAGTAACTACATATTTATATATGAATATGTGTGCCTTCATGTATATATGTAGGCACACACACATATACACATAAAGGGAGAGAGCGAAATTGTCTGATTATCTAGTTTCTCCTCATAGCAGTTTCTTGAAAGTCAATGTAACAAGACAGAATAGGAGGAAGATAATCAATGAAGGTTTTCCTCTTTTGTAGTTGACACAGTTTGTAAAGAAATGTTACGGAGATTTAAAAATAAAAGTTATAATTTTTTTTTAATAAGTGGGAGCTCTGAGGATCCTTAGATTTGAAAGCTCCCACCATCTTCTTCCTCCCTCTTTTTCCCTCCGTGGGTGGGTGGCAGGTGCCTCATTGATATTATCACCTTCTAGAGAGCAGCTGGGTCACCCTGAAGGCGTGTTAATCTCCCAGGATCTTCCACAGCACCTTATTGACACATCAGGATGTCGCGTTTTGACTTTGGTGACTCCACCTTGTCAAAATTCCTTTTTGATTTTATATTCATTTTGAAATGGTAGCCCCTGTAGTTCCCAAGCAGGCATGCAATGATAACTCTTCTGAATGACTTAGCAGAAACATGCTGGCTGTCTCTACTCCTGGAGGCACCTGGACTGACTGCTGCAAATGCTACTTGCAGGGGCTGGCCAAGCTGAGGTCTGTCTCCAGAAACCACTAAAACATACCAGTGGGTTAGAACAGCCTTGCGCGCTGCACAGAGAAGCAGGCTGCTCTGCCAGTTGAAGATTTTAGGGCTATTAATGGAGCTATTTCTACTGGCGTGAGTACAGTTAGTTCTAGATCCTGCATTGTACTCCTGCCTGGGTTCAGCCTTCCTTCTAGTGGCCAGGATGGTCAGAAGCAATTGTTGGAACAGCCAAAGCTGACTGGTTGCCTAATTTTTGAACCCAAGGTACAGGGAATCATGTTGGGTTTGTAGAGAAAGCAATGCTGTACAGGCCAGCATTTGAGAATCATCTGGAGGGGAGACAGCCGTTCTGAGGATAGACCAGGGGTCCGTGGAGATTATTGAGAATGCCAGGCTGTGCAGTTCGGCTGTGCTCACCACGAGAAAGACATTGCATCAGAAATGTGAGAAGGCAGTTGTATTAGTCTGCTTTTCATGACTTCAACTAAAATACCTGAGAGGAACTTCTCTTGGAAAGAAAGGGTTTACTTTAGCTTATAGTTGGAGGTTGCAGGATCAGGCGTCCCAGAGTCCTGCATCTGGTGGAGGCTTGTTATGGTGGGTGTGGAGGAACAAGTACACCATGAGTCATGAAGGAAGAGAGAGAGAACCCAAGTCGAACCTGAACTGAAACAGCAAAACCCCATGCGAGAAACACCCCTGATGGTATGTCACCAGTGATCCGAAGATCTCTCATGGGGTCCACCTCTCAGATGCCATCATTAGATCAAGTCTCCACCCTTAATCCATCTGTCCTTAACATTAAGATGTCAGAGTTTAAACATCTGTATGTGTTTGATGAAGCAAATCCTACTCAGCCAATAACAACAATGTCTAATGAGGGGAAGGGCATTTGGACCTGGCCTTAAGAGCCCAACCTTATGGCAGTGGGCAGAGATTTAGGATGTATGACCTTAACCTATGCTGAGGCAGGGCAGGTGGGTTGGGTGTCCAAGTGCCCATGCTGACCTGGTGACCAGGCCATTGGACTCTCAAAGCTAAAGCCTTCAAAGTGCTAAGCAAACTGGGATAAGTTGGTCACTCTTCTTCAAGGCCCAAGAGAAAAAGAGGTTTGTAGCCAGATTGAGAAGCTATAGCCTCTTAGGGGCAGATTCTGGTGGTTTACATTACAGTAGTCAGCACAGAACTGCTTCAGTATTAAAAGGAAACACTCAACACTGAGCAGTATTAGTATTAATTTGTCCTTTGCTCACAAAGTGTGGCCAGGTGCTGACTCGCTAGCTAGAATGAATTGCAGCAGGAGAAGGTGATGTTGGCCAACTGAGGAAGTGGGGAGATGGCCTGGACCATGGTGAAGAAGGTGGAGGGTAACATTGATGGGTGGGGGAACTGAGTTTGGGCTTGGATTTTTTTTTAAAGATTTATTTTATTTATTTGAAAGAGTTACAGAGAGATGTCGAGAAAGAGAGAGGTCTTCCATTTGCTGGTTCACTCCCCAGATGGCCGCAATGGCCTGAGCTGCGCTGATCCGAAGGCAGGAGCCATCAGCTTCTTCCAGGTCTCCCATGTGGGTGCAGGGGTCCAAGGATTTAGGCCATCTTCTACTGCTTTCCTCAGGCCATAGCAGAGAGCTGGATCAGAAGAGGAGCAGCCAGAACTAGAACCGGCACCCATATGGGATGCCGGCGCTTCAGGCCAGGGCGTTAACCTGCTGTGCCACAGTGCTGGCCCCTGGGCTTGGATTTGAGGCAGGTTCTAGTGAGATACATTTCAACACTACATTTGGTGAGAAAATGCGATATTGAACATAAAGGGAAAAATATAATTTGGCAGGTTCTGGAAGTGCACACGGAAGCTTAGTGTTGAGGCTATGGCAGACGGACATTTCCTGAAAGGTACTGTCCAGGTGAACAGGACTCAGAAGGTTCTCAGGAAGAGAATGGGTTCCCTGGCCTATTCAACGTGGGACGCACTACCTGCTGCCTTCTCATGGAGATCCACAATGAGCACAAACATAGCAAAGGCTTGGAGAAGTCCTGCAGTGAAGAGCCTGACATTTCCCACGCAACCCAGCATTTGCAACACGAAAGGTTGTGAAACCCCCTCTGTTTGGAAAGGGGTCAGGGTGGTGCATGTATTAATACTTTGTGAAAGAAGGAATCTTTGGGCTGCTCTTTGGAATGCTTTACCACAGACATGTGTGGGTTATGATTTTTTTTGTACTGTAAAAGTCACACTAATATTAATTCATGATGCATTTTATAAAGCTTATGATAACAATGGTTGCAAAACAGATCAGAGGAGGTACCGTGGTAGCAACTGCTGCAGAGGAAAAGGCAGACTAGCACTCAGGCTTGCTCATGGCCTGCACGTTACGTTGCATGGGTTTGCATGGTTTGATTAAAATATGGATTTAAAGGTCTTGGCACAATGCCTCCTCACACATGGCAAGCACTTGCTGTGTGGAAGCTATTATATCATTTTCATTGGATTATGATAAATTGGGTCAGACAAGGTCAAGTCATCAAAGTTTGGCCCACCCAAGGGATTTGTAGATTTTGGCAGAATTGTTCCTCCTACCTTCCCTAGACAAAATCCATCACATCAACAGTCACAGGACACCGTCTTTCCTTCCTCACAGAATGATCTGGGAGATGACTAAGCCGGCTCCCAGTGGAGCCCACAGTCTGCGGCCTCTAATCTATCAGATGCTAAAGCAGCAGTTCCAGGGCGGGGGTCCAGCGCACATCCCAGGGGAGAAGACCCCACTGCATGCAACACATAAGGTGCTGGAGTGGTGAGGGAGACACTTCACACTGCCAGGTCTTCCAGGCAGATTTAGAAATGACAGATGTCAGGCTCTGAACCACCGAGACCTGTCAGGTCCTTCCATGGAGTCCTCCTGGATGTGGCCATTTGCTTTTGCTTTTAATTCTGGATCCAAAGAATGGGAGTCTACTGTGATCAGCAAAAATTAAAATAAGGAGTGACAGAAAGAAGAGGGACTTCCGCTTCATTCCGAAGTTGGCCAGGACTACCGCAGGGCTGTGGCCAGCTGTGGATCCTGCCTGCTGCCTGCCACGTCATTTTCCTCTCAGGCTCCCTCTACACAGATCCTGTCAAGTGCCAGGTAAGCACTGTTTCCCCGGGGAAGGGCACCATTTTGCACAAAGGAGCATTCCAGAGACAGGAGGGAGCAGGCAGATTTGGTGGTGAGAGCAGAACTGAACCCCATCTGTCCTTGAGATGCTTTCCTGGTCCTGTTGCCATAGCAGAGTGAGCATGGGACTGAGCCTTCACACTGGGACGGTGTCGAGAACCAGCGTGCTGTATGATGGTTCCATCGGGACAATGGGTTTTGACTGACTATGGCAGCAAACCAGAGTGCACAGGTGCTGTCATGGCTGAATTACACCCCTTGCCTGGTGTAGTTCATACACCAGTCCTAACTTGCAGGACTTCTGAGCACAAGGACATAAGGCTAGTAATTAATTCATTAAGGCAAAAGGTGGCCACTAGGTCATTAAAGTGAGGTCTATGCTGATCTCACTGGTGACCTTATAAGAAGAGGGAATGTGGACACAGAGATATCAGGGAGGTACGCACAGAAAAGCCCATGTAAGAATGGGAGGACCCAGGGAAGAGAAGGCCGCCTTCCAGCCACAGAAAGGGGTCTCATAAGAAATGAAGCCTTCTGACACCTTGACGCTGGACTTGTAACTGTGAGAGCTGCAAGAAATAAATGCCTGCTGTTTAAGTACCTCCCTCTCTACTCCGTGGTACCCTGTGTGGCAGCCCTGGCCAAGTAAGCAAGCCCTGTTTTCTTCAGTGTCTCTGGATTACATGAGAAAATCTGCAGGGTCCTTAATACTTTGTACTGTCCTGTGATGCGGTGTGGAGACACCTGACACACAGAAACTCATTTAAAGCTCCTTCCTGAAAGTTCTAAGTGCTGCCAGCTCTGAGCCATGCAATGGGGTCTTAGTAATACAGACAGGAAGTCTCTGAGAATCCCATCCATCTGAGGAAAATGATAGCCCAAGGGTTTACTTAGACATTTTAGGAAGTAAAAAAGAAAAGGATGACCAACCCCACAGTTTGGATTGTGAACTAGCTGGTTTATTAAAACATGGTTAATTTAAAGGTAACTGCAGGGACTGAGTATCTAGTGATGTGCACTGGCATTCTGATAAGCTTTTCTGGTCAAGACTTCCAGGCTACAGCGTTGCCTCTGGCTGGGGCTCACCTGCATGACTCCCTCTTTGTGTGCTCCACAATGCGCTGGCCGTCCTCTGGACGCCCCCGCAGGTCCTGACCCACCAGCGCTGGCAGTGGGTGCTTTCCTTCTTCATTCCAACTCTCTCCATCTGCTTTGAGTCCAAGTTTATTCTGTGGTGAAGCTGGGCGGAGCCTAAGAGGACCTGCATCTTCCCCACATGTTGAGAAGAGGGACGCTGTGTTCACTTGGGTTGGGTCCCTCTCACCTGGGTGCTCTGGACTCTGTCATCTCCAAGTCTGTGGCATTATTCTGGGTGGAATGGGCATGTGACAAATGCTGGCAGAGGCATCTTGCATACCTAAATGTTGTGTTTCTGGCTGGAGGCCCTCAAGAGGGTCATGGGCTCATTGCATAGTGATGTCAGGAAGAAGGCTCTGCTACATGGTGCCCAAAGAACAGCAAGTGCTCATCACGTGGTGGCCATTTCCTCCAGGCTGCTGTTCAGACAATTACTCCAGGGTCATCAACTCTCCTCTTCTGCTCTAAGAGGCAGAGTGGAAGCACTGCCTGCTGTGGAGAGTGGAGCATGTAAGGGAAATCTGTGATAGTTGCATAAACAGGGATTTTCTTCAGACAGTCACATGACCAATAACTTTTGAGCCTTAACTTGCCACCAAGGAGTCTTTAGGGTACACCCTGCCCAGCATAAAGAGTAGCAAAGACAGGCAGTGGCACACCGAGGCCAGAGAACCTGGTCCTGGATTCAAGTTGCTTAAGACTCTGATGAGTTTTTTGCATCCGACTAAGTTGTTTTGATGCATCCCTGCTTGGAGCACATGCAGTCAAGAGCTAATGACTACTGCTTTTTTGGAGCTTGATTCTCATTCTAGATAGAGACCTTGTTGGAAGAACTGATTAAATTCAGTCATTCAATAGTCACTCAAGCCCCACTCTAAGAACTCATTCACTCATTCAGTCATGTACTTAATCCATTTTCATCAACACCAGGTAATTATTTTAGACAATGGGGTTTCAGCAAGAACAAAACAAAGCCCTTACCCTTAGCAGAGGGAACAAGATATTAACCATTAGGAGTAGCCTTACATTATGTGTTAGGACTGATGAGTGCCTTGGGGTATATGAAGCAAAATCAGGGAGGCAGAGTTGGATAGAAAACTTATGTAGGACAATCTGCAAAAGGCTCTGTGACTTGAGCATACAATTCATGGACTGAAGTGGTAACCTCTGGGGAAAGAGCATTCTAAATTGTGGGGGCGGGCAGCAAGGGAAATGAGATGCGATTGAGGAATGGATGTGTCATGTTCAGGACCAATGCGGCACTTAGCTTGGCAAGCCAGTGTGGACCAGCGGTGAGTTCTGGGTTGCAAGATTGAGGGGGCAGAGAGAGGCTGGAGCAGGTGGGCTTTTGGCTGTAACTCACGCTATGTGATCTAAGTCTGAGTCACCTGACCTGACGTACACTTTAAAAGGAGCCCTTTGACTTTGCTGCAAACAGCGGACGTGGGTAGGGTGAACGAGTCAGGTCAGGGAGACTGTTTATTTAGAAGGCGTTGGCAACAGTCCAGGTGATTGGGGAGGCAACCTGTATGGTGTGAAGTGGATAAATAGATAGGCACCAAGCTGTGCTGTTTGGGTCTTTGACTCATCTAATACAGGAGGGGCTGTGCTGTGAGGAAACATTCATGACCAACAGCAAGCAACACCAACTCCCTTCGGAGTGTCTGCCGTACCTCCAGTAACTTCCCACGCCTTAGACACAAAGGCTCTAACAACATTTTGGAAGAATATTACTGCTTCCAACTTATGAATGGGGAAACTGAAGCCTGAAGAAGTTAAGCCGCTGGTCCCAGGCTACACAGTGTTTGGCAGAGCTGGCCCCTCCCCCAAATCCATCTGTCTCCAGATCTGCTGTTTATTCGCTCCACCATAAAGCATCTTGCACATTCCTTTTTCATATGGATCCTTGAGATGTAGCACCTTTTGGGACTTGAAATTTTTAACAGTTTGAAAAAAAATCCCATAACTGTATCTGCCTCTCCTTTAAGCTCCTGGCATTCCACTGTCCCGTACTCCCAGGTTCAGCACAAATACACTGAGTCCCTGTTGGCTGACCTGAAGCTCAATACCCTTTCAGAAGTCTAAAGCCTACTCTTCTACTGGGAATCATATGTGATAAGATTAACCAGAAAAATACTTTATACACGGATGCCATGATTACAGATGTGAAGAAAGCAAATGCATACAAAAATATTTAAAGAACCTCTTTGAATTTCCTTTCATTCGATTAAATTGTGGTTAATATGACAATTTTTTATCACATTCAGAGCAAAATTGTCCATATCAGCTAAATATTTTATTTCTCTAGAGAAATAAGTGAGCCCTGTGATAATTTAGTACAAGGAAAATATACTCGGTAAAAGACTATGATTCCTTCAGGGCAGATCTCCCTCAGTCAAGTGAAGCTAAGAAATGAGGTGGTTATCTCGATAATCAGAACAAAATCCTTTTTTACCCACAATTCATGGGATTTAAGATCAACCACTTTTTTTAAAAAAAAAAAGTGTTCTTGTGAATCACCCAAGTAAGTTGTATCTGGCTTTAATATGAGTGCTGGGGCCTGAAGCCATCTGAAGTTGTTCTGTTCTCCAGGCATTTCTGTGCTCTGTGAGCCTTCTCCAAGTTAGTCTAAATGTTTGCTGGAGGCTCTGGGTCTTTTCTGAGCTCAGAAAAGCTTTGTCTGAATGTCAGAAAAATGAGGGGTGAATTGTAAGCTGAGTCACCGTGAACCTTGCCTAACCTAACCTGGCCCAGGTGGACGCAGTGCCTTTGTGTTTTCTGTATGTGTTTTGATTCAACCTTCAGTGTGAGACACTCTCAGAAAGAACAAAGGACTGTTTTCTCCTAGGGTTCTTATCACTGACCTGGAAAATGTGGGGTTTGTCAAGTGGGCTTGACCAAGGTACCTGCAGGTGGGAACAGGGTTGGGAGTGAGAGGAGAAGCTGCACCCTGTGCACTGTGATGGAGTGGGTGCTGAGAAGAGGCTCTTTTTTTTTTTCTGGCTGTGCTCTGCAGATGTGTGTCTGTGGGCCTCCTGCAAATGTTTGAGTTTCCCCGATATTTACGTGCTGCTCTTGTCAGTCCTCCTCTCATGCCTGCGTGGAGAGCCGGAACATCCTTAGCATCAGGTTTTGTTTTTAGGCAATGTGCCATCTATTTTCCTGCTATCTCTTCTTTAACAAGCGTAACACGGTATTTCTTAAACAAGAAATTGAAATGTACAGCCACATCTCTCTCATGGGTTGTATTTGAATTAAAGATCATCATATTGACTTAAAGAGTCATATGCATCTGCACTGAAGGTCTGGTTCCTGCCTCAGCAGCACGGGCACCCCCTGCAAGCTCTATTGAAATGGCTCCAGGGCCCCGTCCAAATGCTCACCTGAGTGCATTGTAACAAGCTCCCCTGGCTTGTTCAGGTTGGAGAGATGATGACTGTGAGTACAGAAGGCCTGGACCTGGAGGTGGTTGTTTGAGCCTGGGCAAACTGATTAACCTTCCTTGCCTTAACGTCTTCATCTATAGCTGTGGATAAGAGAGGCTGGATGTGGGCAGCAGGAGTGGCTCAGGGGAGCCTGCGAGTCTTCCTCCTGCAGGGTGGGAGCTGTGCCCACTAGGAGTCAGCACAACGACCCTCAGCTCCATCATGTGGGAACCGGGACTGCAGCCGTGGACAGACAGCTCAGGAAACGTAGCCAGGCCAGACTCAGAGGGAGCTGCAGGCTCCTCTGTGATGCCAGCCACCTGCCAGGCTCAGCCCAGCCCCATCAGGAGCGTATTCCATCCAAGTGCCAATCAGCTGCAGTACACCCCAGTGGGCCCCACAACAGGTGTCTCATTAAACATCCCTCACCCTCCCGGCTTACCCAGTGACAGGCACCCGAACTCACACTCAATCACCGCTTAATCACAGCCAAACTCCATTAACAAGTCATACTAATTACCAACTTCTAACAGTCTCCAGTTCGGAGGCAAAATACCTTATTCTTTTTAGATGAAAACTGGCTTATGATCCTTCAGAAAGATCCATAATTAGGCTCTTTAAAAATGAGGGTCCAGGGAGGAGGCAGGGGAGAAGCTGACAGACCCTGCTACCTACTGAAAGTGCACAATGAGAGGAGTTCTGTTTGTTTTAATTTTGTGCCTGCTGGGTGGCCCACAAGGGTCCAATTAGCTTGTTACAGATGCTTGTGTTGGTTCCATGCTCTTGTCTCCTCCTCCCGCCCCCACCTTTTTTTCCTAGGAGGGATAAACTTGTAGCACAGATTGCAGGCCTGCAGGCATCCAGAGATCAACAACTCGGTTTCTGTGATCCAACCCCTTGTGAACCAGGAGCACACATTTGCAGAATCCCTAATGACTGGGATGAGGCAGGAAGGGCTGGTGGCTGGCACAAGGGCGGGCCCACTTTGGAAATGGCCAGAAAAGACAGTCTCCCTGAACTAGAACAGTTTTGTTGATTGGCTTTCTTTTTGTCCTCTTTTAAAATTTAGTTTTGGATCACAAGAAAATTATGATGATGAATTGCACCACCTCTTCCAGCATGTGACTTCATTTAATATTATCTTTTTAAATTTTATTTGTTATGCAAGTTTCATGTATTTCATAGATACAGATCTAGGATCATAGTGACACTTCCCCCCACCCCACCCTCCCTCTCGCCAATGCTCTGACCCTTTCTCCTCCTCACTCTCACATTTCCTCTCTTAATTTTTACTAAGATCTATTTTCAGTTTACTTAATGATCATATAGTTAACCCTACACTAAGTAAAAGAGTTCAGAAAACAGTATATAGAGAAAAAATAAACAAAAACCACTGTTCCTCAATGCAAGAGACAAGAGCTGTAAAAAAATCATAGAATCTCAAAAATGCCTATTTCACTCCAATACATTACATTTCAGGTACTCTGTTAGTTACCTGGGATCAGAGAGAACATATGATATCTGTCGTTTTGGAGCTGGTTTATTTTACTAAGTATAATGGTTTCCATAGTGTCCATCTTGTTGCAAAAGACAGGGTTTCATTTTTTTTTTTTACATTTGAGTAGTACTCCATAGTGTATATATACCATAATTTCTTTGTCCAGTCTACAGTTGATGGACATCTGGGTTGATTCCTGTCTTAGCTATTGTGAATTGTGCTCCAGTGAACATGGGGTACAGATAAATCTTTCATATGCTTATTTCTTTTGGTTTGCATAAATTCCCAGGAATGGGATGGCTGGATCATATGGTAGGTCTATATTCAGATTTCTGAGGTATCACCATACTGTCATTTAATATTAATATTTAAAATTTATTTGAAACTCAAAGAGACAGAAATGAGCAAATGAGTTAAAGAAATCCATACATGACACAGATGAATAATTTTTCTGTGAGATAGGGATTTTGAAGAGAAATCAAGCTGAAATATTAGAAATAAAGAATTCAATATGTCAATACAGCAGAAAGCTTTAGCAACAGACTTGGTGAGGCAGAAGAAAGAATGTCTGATCAAGAAGGCAAATCTTTGGAAATAGAACCAAAAAAAAAAGAAATTAGGAAAATTATAAACAGTGTTCAAGATTTATGCAAAACTATCAAATAATCCAACATATGGATCTTAGGAGCTCCTGAAGGTGTGGAAAGATAGGATGCATTAGAAGCCTTATTCAGTGAAATGGTAACAGAAAACTTCCCTAATTTGGAGGAAAAACAATGGGACATCCAAGTACAAGCAGCATATAGAATTTCTAGTAGACATAACCAGAAAAGATGCTCACTACGACATATTGTAGTCAGTTTGCAACAGTAAAACATAGAGAAAAGATTCTAAAGTGTTCAGAAGAGAAATGCCAGATTAATTTCAGGGGATATCAATTTTTTTTCTGACAGGTAGAGTTATAGACAGTGAGAGACAGAGAGAAGGGTCTTCCTTCCATTGGTTCACTCCCCTAATGGCCGCTATGGCCGACACTGTGCCAATCCGAAGCCAGGAGCTGGGGGCTTCCTCCTGGTCTCCCATGCGGGTGCAAGGACCCAAGTACTTGGACCATCCTCCACTGCCCTCCCGGGCCACAGCAGAGAGCTGGACTGAAAGAGAAGCCACCAGGATTAGTACCTGGCGCCCCAACTGGGACTAGAACCCGGGGTGCTGGTGCCACAGGCAGAGGATTAGTCAAGTGAGCCATGGCGCCAGTCCTCTCCTATTAGACTGATAGCTGATTTCTCATCAGAAACCCTATAGGCTAGGTGAGAACGGAGAAACATAGTCCAACTCTTAAAAGAAAAAAAAAAATGTCAACCCAGAATACTGTATCCTACAAAGCTCTCATTAATGAACGAAAGTGAAATAAAGACCTTCCATAAAAAACAGAAATCAAAAAAATTTGTCACCATTTATCCACTCTTACAAATGATGCTTAAGGATGTGCTACACACAGAATCACAGAAAGATAGTCATCATTATGAAATAATGTGAAGACAGAAAATCTAGTAAAAGTAAAAAGGAAATCCAAAGCAAATAATAGGAATATTTATGGGAAAATGACAGGGCCAAGTTGTTACTTGTCAACAGTAACCTTGAATGTAAATGCCTAAATATAGACTGGCTGAATGGATTAAAAAACAAGACCTTTTTTGTTGTTGTTGTTGCCTACAAGATACCAACAAAGATACATGCAGACTGAAAGTGAAATGATGGGAAAAAAATTTCAAGTTAATGGAAATAAGAAATGAGTAGGTGTAGCCATCGTCATATCAGACAAAATAGACTTGAACTCAAAACTGTTAAAAGAAGGGCATTATGTGATGATTAAGGGCTCAATTCAACAGGAAGATGTAACTATAATACATATATATGCACCCAATGCCAGGGTGCCTGGCTATTTGAAACAAATGTTAATGGATCTAAAGGGAGACATAGACTCCAATACAATAGTAATGGAGGATTCAATACCTCACTTTCATCAATGGACAGATCAACATGAAGAAATCAACAAAGAAACAATAAAGCTAATCTACACTATGGACCAAAAGGACCTAACTGATATTTATAGAACCTGTCATGCCGTAATTGAAGAACACACATTCTTTTCATTGACACATGGAATGTTCTCTAGGATAGACCATATGCTAGGCCATAAAGAAAATCTCAGCAAATTAAAACAATGAAATCATACCATGTATCTTTTCTTTTTTTTTTTTTAAGATTTATTTATTTACTTGAAAGAGTTACACAAGAAGGAGAGAGAGAGAGAGAGAGAGAGAGAGTCTTCCATCCACTGGTTCACTCCCCAGTTGGCTGCAACAGCTCGAGCTGTGCTGATCTGAAGCCAGGAGCCAGGAGCATCTTCTGGGTCTCTCACATGGGTATAGAGCCCAATATCTTGGGCCATCTTCCACTGCTTTCCCAGGCCACAACAGAGAGCTGGATTACAAGTGGAGCAGCTGAGACACAAACTGGCACCCATATGGAGTGGCAGCACTGCAGGCGGCAGGTGGTGGCTTTACCCACTACACCACAGCGCCGGCTCCTTTTCTTACCACAATGGAATGAAGCTAGAAATTAGCAACCTAGGAATCTCTTGAAAATATGCAAACACATGGAGACTGAACAACATACTCTTGAATGAACAGTGGGTCATGGAAGAATTCAAAAGGAAAATAAAAAAATCCTTTAAATGAATGAAGATGACAATACAATATATCAAAACGTACGGGATACAGAAAAAACAGTGTTAAGAGGGTGGGGGAAGCCATTGTAATCCATAAATCGTACTTTGGAAATTTATATTCATTAAATAAAAGTTAAAAAAAAAAGAGGGAATGTTATAGCAATTGGTGCTTTTATCGAGAAATTGGAAAGGTAACAAATAAATGAGCTATCAGTCCATCTCAAGGACCTAGAAAAACAACAACAAATCAAACCCAAAATTAATAGGAGGAAAGAAATAATTAAAATTAGGGAAGAAATAAAATTGAACCAAAAATACAAAAGATCAGTGAAATTAAGAGCTGTTTTTTGAAAAAAATAACCAAAATTGATATACCATTTGTGCAATTAACCAAGAAGAAGAGGGAGAAGACCTATATCAATAAAATTTGATGTGAAAAAGGAGATATAACAACAGATACCACAGAAACAGAATTATCAGGGATTTCTACAAATAGCTATATGACAACAAATTGGAAAATCTAGAAGAAATGGATAGATTTCTGGACACATGCCATCTACCAAAATTGAGTCATGAAGACATAGAACTTCTAAACAGACCAATAATAAGATACAGATTGAATAAGTAATAAAGACCCTCTCAACAAAGAAAAGCCCAGGTCCAGATGGCCTCCATGCTAAATTCTACCAGATTTTAAAACAAGAACTAATTTAAATTCTTCTAATTCTTCTTAAGCTATTCAGAGAAAGAGAACTATAGAACAATATCCCTGATGAATATAAGTGAAAAATTCCTCAACAAAACACTAATAGAATCCAACAACACAGCAGAAAAGTCATAACCCAGACCAAGTGGCTTTATCCCTGATATGCAAGGATGGTTCAACATATGCAAATCAATAAATGTGATGCATCATATTAACAAATTGAAGAATAAGAAATATTTGATCAATTAAATAGATGAAGAAAAAGCATTTGGTAAAATACAACATTCTTTAATGATAAAAACCTGAAGCAAATTAAATATAGAAGGAACATTTGTCAACACTATCAGGGCAATATATAGCAGAGCCACAGCCAGCATCATTGTGGAGGGGGAAAAGTTGGAAGCACTTCCATTAAGATCCAGAACAGACAAGAATGCCCACTTTCACCATTGCTATTTAATACATTCCTGGAAGTTTTAGCCAGAGCAATTAGGCAAGAAAAAGAAATCCAAGGGATACAAACTGGAAAGGAGGAAGTCAAAGTATCCTTGTTTGCAGATGACATAATTCTATTATATGTATGTGTATATATATATATGGAAACCAAAGAGAGTTTGGTAAAGTTGCAGGATATAAAACAAACAAAAATCAATATCCTTTG
Source organism: Oryctolagus cuniculus (assembly GCF_051225735.1). Lineage (NCBI taxonomy): Eukaryota > Metazoa > Chordata > Mammalia > Lagomorpha > Leporidae > Oryctolagus > Oryctolagus cuniculus. The sequence continues at coordinate 7,812,966 of NC_142878.1, read as the reverse complement.
TATACACAGACAATGCCATGGCTGAGAAAGAACTTACAAGTTTGGTTGTATCCATAATACCTACAAAAAAACTTAAATAACTTGGAATAAATTTAACCAAGTGGGTTAAAGATTCTACAATTAAAATTTCTACAAAACATTAAAGGCAGGCGCCTTGGCTCACTTGGCTAATCCTCTGCCTGCAGCGCTGGCACCCCGGGTTCTAGTCCCAGTTGGGGTGCTGGGTACTATTCCCAGTGGCTCCTTTTCCAGTCTAGCTCTCTGCTGTGGCCCAGGAGGGCAGTGGAAGATGGTCCAAGTGCTTGGGTCCCTGCACCCGCATGGGAGACCGGGAGGAAGTATTCGGCTCCTGGCTTAGGATTGGTGCAGTGCCGGCCGTAGTGGCCATTAGTGGAGTGAACCAATGGAAGGAAGACCTTTCTCTCTGTCTTTCTCTCACTGTCTATAACTCTCTCTCTGTCTCTCTTTCTCTCACTGTCTAACTCTGCCTGGCAAAACACAAGACAAAAAAAAAAAAAAACATGATAGGAATAGAAGACACACACACAAAAAAATGGAAAAATCTTCCATGTTCATGGATTAGAAGCATTAATATCATCAAATGTCCATAGTACTGAAAGCAGTTTACGGATTCAATGCAATCCCAATTAAGATACTGATGACATAATTTTTGATCTTGAAAAAATTATTCTAAAATTCATATGGAGCCGGCGCCGTGGCTCAATAGGCTAATCCTCCACCTTGCGGCGCCGGCACACCGGGTTCTAGTCCCGGTCGGGGCGCCGGATTCTGTCCCGGTTGCCCCTCTTCCAGGCCAGCTCTCTGCTATGGCCAGGGAGTGCAGTGGAGGATGGCCCAGGTGCTTGGGCCCTGCACCCCATGGGAGACCAGGAAAAGCACCTGGCTCCTGGCTCCTGCCATCGGATCAGCGCGGTGCGCCGGCTGCAGCGGCGGCCATTGGAGGGTGAACCAACGGCAAAGGAAGACCTTTCTCTCTCTGTCTCTCTCTCTCACTGTCCACTCTGCCTGTCAAAAATAAAAAAAAAAAAAAAAAATAAAATTCATATGGAAATACAAGAGACTCCAAATAGCTCAAGCAGTCTTGAACAGCAAAAACAAAGCTGGAGGCATCATAATGCCAGATTTCAAGACATACTACAGGGTAATTATAATCAAAACGTCTTGTACTGGCACAAAAATAGACATGTAGACCAGTGGAACAGAATAGAATCCCCAGAAATCAATCCATGCATCAACAGCCATCTAATGTTTGACAAAGAAACTAAAATCAATCCCTGGAGAAAGGACAATCTCTTCAACAAATGTTATTGGTAAAATTGGATCTCTACATGCAGAAGTATTAAACAAGACCCCTACCCTACACCTTATACAAAAATTAACTGAAAATGGATCAAGGATCTAAATCTACAACCTGATACAATCAAATTACTAGAGGAGCACATTGGGGAAACTCTACAAGACATTGGTATAGGCAAAGATTTCTTGGAAAAGACCACACAAGCACAGGTAATCAAACCAAAAAATAGACAGATGGGATTACATCAAACTTTGAAGCTTCTACACAGCCAAAGAAACACTCAAGAAACCAAAGAGGTCACTGACAGACTGAGAGAATATACTTGAAAACTATGCAACTGATAAGTGATTAATATCCAGAGTCTGTAAATAGCTCAAGAAACTCAGCAACAATAAAACAAACAATCCAATTAAGAAATGAACAAAAGACTTGAACAGGCATTTTTCAAAATATGAAATCCAAATGGCCAACAGACACATGAAAACTGTTCAAGATCAGTAGCCATCAGGTAAACCCAAATAAATACCACAGTGAGGCTTCACCTCACCCCAGTTAGAATTGCTCTCATACAGAAATTAAAAAGCTGGAGAGGATGAGGGTAAAAGGTTCTCTAATCCACTTTTAGTGGGAATGCAAAATAGTACAGCCAGAGATCTGAAAATAGATCTTCCATGTCTTAGCCATCCCCCTCCTTTGGACTTTACCCAAATGAAATGAAGTCATATATGACTTATCTGTACCCCTATGTTTATTGCAGCTCAATTCATAGCATCTAAGATGTGGAATCAACCCAGATGCCCAACAACCAATGACTGGATAAAGAAAATGTGGTATATATACACTGTCGAATATTACTCCGACATACAAAGAATGACATTCTGTCTTCCACAACAAAATGGATGCAATTGGAAACCATTATACTTAGTGAAATAAGCCAGTTTCCAAAAAACAAAGATCATATTTTACCTGATCTGTGGTAACTAATATGAAAAACTGTACTGTGTATGAGAGAAATTGACATTTTGAGAATCGATTATTGTTCATAGCTCTTGTCTCTACTCTTGTGGAACAGTGGTTTTTTTTTTTTTTTTGAATTCTTTACTAAGTAGAAGGCTACGTTTATGATTATAAAATAAACTGAAAGTATGTCATTGTGAAAATTAAAATAAACAATAATAAAGGAGAAGGGAGGGTGGGAGCCATGGTGGGAAGAAGGGTATGATGGGAATATCAGTATGCTCATAAAGTCTGTAATATTCAATCTAGGAGAGCCGATGAAAACATTGCCTAGTTTGTTGGCTTACGAACATACAAAATTTAAAGTGTTCTCTACATTACAGAGCTTCCCAACAGGACTCAGTTTCTAATGCTCAGCAAAATATGAAGACAAACTAAAATGCCCATCAACTGATGAATGCATAGGCAGGATGTGATATATCCACAAGACGAAGTACTGTTCTGTAATAAAAAAGAATGAAGCACTAACATAAGCTGCAATGTGGATGAACCTCACCAACTTTATGTTAATTGAAGCAACCAAGTCCAAGGGAGCACATAAAGCATGATTTCATTGAAGTGAAACGGCCAGAACTAGAAACGCTATAGAGATAGACAGTGGTGTAGTGGTTGCTTAGGGCTGTAGGTGAGGGTGAGGAATGAATGCTAAAGGTTATTAGATTTCTTTTTAGGACAATAAAAATGTTCTGAAATTTTATTATGGTAATGATTGTGCAATTATGTAAAAATACCAAAAATCTCTGAACTGTATACATTAAATGGGTGATTTTTATGTTATGTGCATAATATCTAAATTAAGCTGCTAAAATACAAAGTAATTCACAAAAATATTTCATAGATATTGAACACATTCAGACTTTTTTCTTGTCCTTGCTTCAACAAACAGTGTAGTAACTATTTAAATAGCACTTACATTGTATTAGGTATGACAACTCATTTGGAGATAATTTAAAGAGGGATGTGTGTAAGTTATGTGACACATAGACTGCTATGCCATTTCACATAAGGGATTCTATGGATTTTGGTGTGTGTGATGGTGGCAGTGGGGTCCTAGAACCTGTGCCTCTCGGATGCTGAAGGGTAACTGCCTTCAAATTCTGTGCCCTTTTTGTATATATGAGAATAGTTTAAAGGACTATATTTAGTGTTCACTTTTATTTTTAAATTCATTCATATCCTTCATATCTTCAACCTCCAGCCAACGGGTATTTTTACCCTCTTATGTTTTCAGTCATCCAATCCCAGTTGGTCAGATTTAGCTTCTGAGATGGGATACAACACTTGCAGGCATCAAGACCTTGAATTCATGGGGATTCTCAAGTGCTTTATATCCTGATACACAAGTAATTTTAGGAGAGCATTAGAAAAAAGACGGGTCTTTGGTGGAGGCAAATGGAACTTTCCATCCTGTTGTCTTTAGTAAATTATGCTACTTATCTGAGTGTTGGTTTCCTTATCTAGAATAGTGGAATACTGAAGACCTCACAGTTCTGTGAGTATCAGAAGAGAAAATGAACGGGAAGGCCCTTGGTGCCAGCTAGGCAGCAGGTGCTCAAGAGCCGTCCCCTGTTGTTTCCTTTAGAAGCCAGGTCTCTTTCTTTGGAAGCTCACAGAGGGGAACGTACTGGGTAAGCAGCGGATCATAAACCTCTGACAGTGAGCTGGAGGGAAGCAGTGTTCAGGGAGCTGGAGACTGGATTCATGGGTCACCAGGTGTGGCTGTGTCTCTCAGGACTCTGGAAGGGATGATGGAGTAACAGGAAGTCTAGCTGGGGCTAGGAAACCCAGACTGGACCATTTTCTACCTAAACTACGTGATCTGAAAGGCAGTCACAAGCCTGTGATCCTGCAGGGGTCTCTGTGTCTTGACGCTTCCTTAGACTATTCTGGCCAGTGTTTTCTAATATGCAGCCTTGGGGGTGTCTTCTTGAGAAATGAATCACTGATTTGGTAACAGAAGTCTGTAGGAAAATAGGATTTTCCTAACAGAAATTCATTATAGAGTTGTTTGTAAAAAAGAACGCTGTTTTTCTCCATCTTCACAGAATTTCATGAAGATCAATAAAGTAGAATGTATCAGCATTTAACAAAGGATCCAAGTGCTGTAATTCTAACAGCTCAAAGACCTCTTTTCAACTTGCGAACATGTTCTTAGCTTGATGTTGTTGATAGGGCCAGCGGCATAATAGGGACTCTCCTCATCATTAAAGTCATCAAAACTGTATTAATAAAGCACTGTGAATTTTAGAAGGAACTAGAAAATGTACATTCTACTTATCTCTATAAGCACATGTAGTATTACCAGCTATTGTTCAACAAATGACAAATTTGGTAGTCCTGAGTGTTGGGTGATATTAAATTTGCATTCATTTCTCATATTCTATCCTCCTGGCTTTCTTCCAACCCCATCAGACTCCGTGCAAGTAGTATAGAATTGCTAATGTAAGTTTAATTCAGTAATTAGTTCAATGTAAGTCAAAATAAATAGAGCCTTATTATTTAGCAAGTCACAATTTTAGGATTTTTTGTAAGCAGGAACCAAAGACTCTTACCTCCAGCTTCTTTTCGGTGGTAGGTAAGTTTTCTCAAGCTCATAACCTAATTGGTGGTGTAAATTGCCATTTTGGTGCTCTTTTCATTTAGAATCCAACCCGTGTTACAGAAATTACAGTTGCAGGTTGGTCGAAAGGAAAATCCATGTGATTAAGTGTCCTGTGTAGTGTTTGGGTGCTACCAACTGTAGACTTGGATGTGTTCTGGGTCTTGTTTTTGCCATAAAGGAAGTGAAGGTGCTGGTAATGTTGTTTTGACAGGTCCATTTGTGAGGAGCCAGAGAACATGCAGCAGTTACTGTTAACACATGAGAAGCCAGAAAGGCATTCCCATGGTCTTTCAAAGAAGCTGTGAGAAAAGGGCTTGGAGTAGGAAAGGAAAGAGATGGGGACCAGGGTCTGTGAGCCCCAGGCCATCATATCCTTCTAAGGAAGGGAAAAAATGCAAAGTGGTATTAAAATGTCTGGAAGACCAGTGTTGACTGTTATGAGTATTAATACCACTGAGGTTTTTGACATCTATTTGTAATGCAAGGAAATGGGAAGATTCTATTTAGGATTAGTGAAAGTTAAGATATAAAATACACTGGATATTTTGTTCTTCTTGTGCAGGGGCTTTTATTCTAGGGGATCACAGACCTTCAAAGAGGTTGGAATATAAGAGAGTCCAGGAATTTGCATGAGAGAAAAAAAAATTATGTGCAGTTAAAAAGTAAAACTATATGAATAGTTTTGTTAATACAATAGACAGCATGAGTTACCTGGATGAAGTGGGGTAGCCAGGAGTGGGTGTTTGACCTAACAGTTAAGATGCCACTGTCCCACATCAGGGAACCTGACTTTGACACTTGTCTGCAGCTCCTGACTCTAGCTTTCTGTTAATTCAGACCCTGGAGAGCAGTGGTGATGGATCAAGTAATTGCATTCTTGCTACCCCAGAGAAAATGTATTGAACTCCCATATTCCCATGTCTTGGCTTTGGCTTGGTCCAATCCTGGCCCTTGCAGGCATTTGGGAAATAACCCAAGGAAAAAATCTCTCTCTGTCTCAACAAATACACATATATATATATGCCTTTCAAATAAATAGATAATTAATTTTAAATGGGAGGAAGCCAGACCTTAACTCATACCTAAAATAGAATAATAGGAAGAAGGTTTCCATCCTCCTGAAACATCCAAAAACAAAACAAAATATATTAAAAGCCATTTTGAAGATACTGGATTTGACAATGACAGATAATTATCACTGAAAGACAGGAACCAGAACAAATGCTGAAAACCTTATAGTGTTCCCAACTTACTGCTTGTAGAGAGTATGTAGACAGTGCTACAAGAAGGGGGGCATTTCAGACATACCTGGCTGATACCTTGAGTTTAGGAGAAACAGCGGAGAGCCCTGGGAGACCAGGATGAGAGGGTTCACAGGACAGAGCACCAGAGAGGGGTAGGCTGCAAGGAAGGAATCTAGAAAATATGCACACTCAAGTTTCCCTTGAGTATTTGATCACCATCTGTGTGCAGAAACTATCTTTGCCAGGATGGGGCAAGGCATTTGAAAAGGTGTGAGCACTCAGGACTGAAAACATTGCCTATTCCCACCAACTAGACTGAAAAATCAATCCATCACAGAGCAATGGGGACAATATTCAGGAAGGTCTTACATCAATATTAAACAATAATTAGTGTTGGTCCAAGCCATAGGGAGGACCTTGAAGTTGAAGATAACTTGAAAACATAGCAACGGAAACTGTCTTAAATGAGACACCAAGAGAAATTCTTTTTTAGAGAAACAGAGGGGATAAACTTGTTCTAGCAGTTAAGGTAGCTGTTGGAATGCTCACATCCCATCAGGGAGTGCCTGAATTCGAGTCCCATCCCCATCCAGCTTTAGTTTCCTGCTAATGTGCAACCTGGGAGGCAGCAGATAATGGAACAAGTGCTTGAGTCCCTACCACCCATTTCAGAGACCAGATTGAATTCTTGGCTCCCCAAGTCATTGTGGCCCAGCTCTGGCCATCGTGGGGATTTAAGAAGTGAACCATTGGATGGGAGCTCTCTTTGTCTCTCTGCCTCTAAGATAAATAATTTTTAAAAATGGACAGAACCTCAGTGAGCTATGGAGTGAATGTAACAATCCTAGTATATGTATACCCAGAATTTTTGGAGGAGGATGGGGAAGCAAAAAGTATTTGAAGGAATAATAGCTAAATAAGTTCTAAATCTGATAACAGCTATAAAAAGTTCAACAGTTGTCAGCTACAAGATACACATGATAATCAATTTGCTCAAAAATAGTGATAAAGAGACAATCTTAGGCCTCCAGAGGAAAAAAAGTATCTTATGTACAGAGGAGTGAGGATGAGGATGGTAGCAGATTCCTCGTTGGAGATAATGAAGCCTTAAGACCATGAACATTGGTGAAACACTGGAAAACTAAGTCAGCTGAGCATCTGTTCAGCAAAAGTAGCCTACAAAAGTGAAGACAAAGATGTTTTCAGAGATAGAAAAACACAGACTTAATCACCTACAGACACGCCCTATAAGAGAAGCTAGGAGAAATTCTTTATTCACAAGGAAAATTATTGTAGATTGAATATACGGGTTGATACAAAGGAATGGAGAGCATAAAAAATGAAAACTGTTTAAGTAATACAAGGTATTTTTTTATTACTCCCAGAAAATTTTATTGACTTTATTTGAGAGGTGAGAGCGAGAGCAAGAGTGAGAGATAGAGAGTGAAAGAGAGAGAGATTGATTCATTCTGTCTTCTGGCTCACTCCCCAAATGCCCACAACAGTTCAGGCTGGATCAGGCTGAAACTAAGGGTCAGGGGTTCAATCCAGATGGCCCATGTTGGTGTCAGGGGACCCAGTCATATGAGCTATCACCTGCTGTCTCCCAGAGTGTGCATTAGCAGGAAGCTGGGTTTGGAGCAGAGTTAGGACTTGAGCTCAGGCACTCCAGTATAGAATGTGGTCATCCTAACTGGTGTCTTAACTACTGGGCCAAGTGACTACAATTAATAAAATTGTGTGGTGTACTTGAGCTTTGCTAACAGAATCATCTTAAATGGTTTTTTTTTCCACAGGAAAAAATGGCAAACTATGTGAGATGCTAGATTTATTAATTAGCTTGACTGTGATAATCATTTTACAATGTAGATATATGTCAAAGATCACATTGTACATCATAAATCTATATACCTTTTATTTTTCAATTATACTTCAGTAAATCTGAGAAAATAATTTTTAAGTGAATTAAGGGTCAGAAACATGGCCAAATGGTTAAGATACCAGTTAGGATGCCCACATTCCATGCTGGAGTACCTGAGTTAAAATCCCAGCTCTGCTCCCAATTCCTGCTTGTTGATAGTGCATACTCTTGGAGATAGCAGGTGATGGCTCAAATGGTTGGGTTCCCTGCCACCAACATGGGAGATCTGAATTGAATTCCTGACTGTTGGCTTCAGCCTGATTCAGCCTGACTCACCCTGAGCTCTTGTGGGCATCCACGGAATGAACCAGCAGGGAGGAGCTCTGTCTCTGCCTCTGCCTGTCTGGCATGCTCTCTCTCTCTCTCTCCCTCCTTCTCTCCTTTCCTCCCTCCCTCCTTCCTTCCCTGTCTTGCACATTGTGAATGACCTTCAACAGTTGTACTCCTTTTTTGTTCTCTCCTACTGAAGGTCTCCCAGGGAGACTCCTGCTTGGCCCTTTCTCCTGAGCCCCCTCCTGCCTCTCAGTGGAAACAATGCAGAACATTCCATGGCTGCACGACTGGCCTATATTGTTAAGGCAGTCACCTCCTTAATTACCTAGTAGAATTCACTGTCAGCAGACATGGTCCTTGGTTGAGAGCACTGTGTTTTTACACAAATAATTTGCCAACTTTTATCTAATGTGCACTCAAGTATAGATTATTGAAAGTTTTAAAATATAACAGTGTAATCTATATTTGATCAATTGCCTTGATTTTTTATTAAACTGTATATTTCTTTTTTTTTTTTTTGACAGGCAGAGTGGACAGTGAGAGAGAGAGAGACAGGGAGAAAGGTCTTCCTTTGCCGTTGGTTCACCCTCCAATGGCCGCCGCGGCCGGCGCACCGCGCCTATCCGAAGGCAAGAGCCAGGTGCTTTTCCTGGTCTCCCATGGGGTGCAGGGCCCAAGGACTTGGGCCATCCTCCACTGCACTCCCGGGCCACAGCAGAGAGCTGGCCTGGAAGAGGGGCAACCGGGACAGAATCCGGCGCCCGACCGGGACTAGAACCCAGTGTGCTGGCGCTGCAGGAGGAGGATTAGCCTATTGAGCCACGGCGCCGGCCTAAACTGTATATTTCTTTTTAAAAGATATTTATTTTATTTATTTAAAAGGCCATTAAGAGAGAGAGAGAGAGCAAATCTTCCATCCACTGGTTCAGTCCACAAGCCAGCCCCAAAATGTGTATTTCTAATCCTACTTTTAAAAGCTGAGAGAACTGGCCGAGTGGATGCTTATTTTCCCGAAGATATTTTTAAGATAAAGTTTCACAAAGGCTTTGCAGATTTATGTAGTTTGACATGAATAGTTGCATTTGGAAATCTTGGATATTGTAACTGGGTTATATACAATGTTGGATAGTGGAAATTGTATAATTACAATCATGAAATTAAAAGGATTAACCAAGAAAAAAAGAACAACTGTAGTCACAGTGGTACAATTTAGGGCTCCAGAGTAACTTCTTTGAAGGTCAGAAACTGAATGATCACCCCAGAATAACTTCGTGTCTACTCAAAAAAAAAAAAATGTATTTTCTCTCTGTCTCTCTCTCTCACTGTCCACTCTGCCTGTCAAAAAAAAATTTTTAAAAATGTATTTTATAGTTTAAAACATTCTCAGGAGAAAGCTCTAGTCTCAGATGGTGTTACTGATGACTTCTAGCAAGCATTTAAGACAAAAAAATTTTTTAAACTCTAAAAGGAAATTTAGGAGGAAGCAATGTTTTTCAGCAAATTCTTTGAGGTTTGTATCATACTGATTCCAAAACCAGACAAACAGAGTAACAAAAGAGAAAACCATCTGTCCATACATTTCACATAAATATACAGAAGAAATGTAAACATTTTATCAAACCAAATATACTCATACATAAAAAAGGTAACACAGGACAAAGTGAGACTCATCTCAGAAATGCAGTGTTGTTTTAAAATTGGAAACTGTCAGATGATATATTTCATTATATTAGCATATTAAATAAAGAAATCTCAGTGGTAATCTCATTAATAGAAATAGAGCATTTTGAAAAAAAATTTCTTCATCTATTTCTGATGAAAATTCTCAGCAAACTAAGAATAGAAGGGAACTTCCTAATGTTGAAAAACAGCAATTTTTTTTTCTTTTTTTCTTTTTTTTAAACTTTTATTTAATGAATATAAATTTCCAAAGTACAGCTTATGGATTACAATGGCTCCCCCCACCCATAACTTCCCTCCCACCCACAACACTCCCTTTTCCCGCTCCCTCTCCCCTTCCATTCACATCAAGATTCATTTTCAATTCTCTTTATATACAGAAGATCAGTTTAGTATACATTAAGTAAAGATTTCAACAGTTTGCACTCACATAGAAACACAAAGTGAAAAATACTGTTTGAGTACTAGTTATAGCATTAAATCACAATGTACAGCACATTAAGGACAGAGATCCTACATGAGGAGTAAGTGCACAGTGACTCCTGTTGTTGACTTAACAATTTGACACTCTTGTTTATGGCATCAGTAATCTCCCTATGCTCCAGTCATGAGTTTCCAAGGCTATGGAAGCCTTTTGAGTTCACCAACTCTTATCTTATTTAGACAAGGTCATAGTCAAAGTGAAAGTTCTCTCCTCCCTTCAGAGAAAGGTACCTCCTTCTTTGAAGACCTGTTCTTTCCATTGGGATCTCACTCACAGAGATTTTTCATTTAGGACTTTTTTTTTTTTCCAGAGTGTCTTGGCTTTCCATGCCTGAAATACTCTCATGGGCTTTTCAGCCGGATCAGAATGCCTTTAGGGCTGATTCTGAAGCCAGAGTGCTGTTTAGGACATCCACCATTCTATGAGTCTGCTGTGTATCCCGCTTCCCATGTTGGATCGTTCTCTCCCTTTTTGATTCTCTCGGTTAGTATTTTCAGACACTAGTCTTGTTTATGTGATCCCTTTGACTCTTAGTCCTTTCATTAGGATCAATTGTGAACAGAAATTGATCACTGGGACTAGTGAGATGGCATTGGTACATGCCACCTTGATGGGGTTGTATTGGAATCCCCTGGTATGTTTCTAACTCTACTGTTTGGGGCAAGTCAGCTTGAGCATGTCCCAAATTGTACATCTCTTCCCTCTCTTATTCCCACTCTTATATTTAACAGGCATCACTTTTCAGTTAAGTTTCAACACTTAAGAATAACTGTGTATTAATTAAAGAATTAAACCAATAGTATTAAGTAGAACAGACAAAAAAAATACTAAGAGGGATAACGTACTAAGTTGTTCATCAACAGTCAGGGCAATGGCTGATCAAGTCACTGTTTCTCATAGTGTCCATTTCACGTCAACTGGTTTCCTTTTTGGTGCTCATTCAGTTGTGACCCATCAGGGAGAACATATGATATTTGTCCCTTTGGGACTGGCTTATTTCACTCAGCACGATGTGTTCCAGATTCCTCCATCTTGTTGCAAAAGACCGGATTTCATTGTTTTTTTTTTTTTTTACTGCTGTATAGTATTCTATAGAGTACATGTCCCATAATTTCTTTATCTAGTCTACTGTTGATGGGCATTTAGGTTGATTCCAGGTCTTAGCTATTGTGAATTGAGCTGCAATAAACATTAAGGTTCAGACAGCTTGTTTGTTTGCCAATTTAATTTCCTTTGGGTAAATTCCAAGAAGTGGGATGGCTGGGTTGAATGGTAGGGTTATATTCAGGTTTCTGAGGAATCTCCAGACTGACTTCCATAGTGGCTTGACCAGTTTTCATTCCCACAAACAATGGGTTAGTGTCCCTTTTTCCCCACATCCTCGCCAGCATCTGCTGTTGGTAGATTTCTGTATGTGAGCTATTCTAACCCGGGTGAGGTGAAACCTCATTGTGGTTTTGATTTGCATTTCCCTGATTGCTAGTGATCTTGAACATTTTTTTTCATGTGCCTGTTGGCCATTTGGATTTCCTCTTTTGAAAAATGTCTATTGAGGTACTTGGCCCACCTCTTGAGTGGGTTGTTTGTGGAGTTTCTTGATCTCTTTGTAGATTCTGGTTATTAACCCTTTATCTGTTGCATAGTTTGCAAATATTTTTTCCCATTCTGTCAGTTGTCTCTTCACTCTCCTGACTGTTTCTTTTGCAGTACAGAAACTTCTCAATTTGATGCAATCCCAATAGTTAATTTTGGCTTTGACTGCCTGTGTCTCCCGGGTCTTTTCCAGGAAGTCTTTGCCTGTGCCAATATCTTGAAGGGTTTCTCCAATGTTCTCTAATAATTTGATGGTGTCGGGTCGTAGATTTAGGTCTTTAATCCACGTTGAGTGGATTTTTGTGTAAGGTGTAAGGTAGGGGTCTTGCTTCATGCTTCTGCACGTGGAAATCCAGTTTTCCCAGCACCATTTATTGAATAGAATGTCCTTGCTCCAGGAATTGGTTTTAGATCCTTGATCAAATATAAGTTGGCTGTAGATGTTTGGGTTGATTTCTGGTGTTTCAGTTCTGTTCCATTGGTCTATCCATCTGTTTCTGTACCAGTACCATGCTGTTTTGATTACAACTGCCCTGTAGTATGTCCTGAAATCTGGTATTGTGATGCCTCCGGCTTTGTTTTTGTTGTACAAGATTGCTTTAGCTATTCGAGGTCTCGTGCGTCTCCATATGAATTTCAGCATCATTTTTTCCTAGATCTGAGAAGAATGTCTTTGGTATCTTGATTGGCATCACATTGAATCTATAAATTGTTTGTGGGAGAATAGACATTTTGATGATGTTGATTCTTCCAATCCATGCGCATGGAAGATTTTTCCATTTTTTGGTATCCTCTTCTATTTCTTTCTTTAAGGTTTTGTAATTCTCATCGTAGAGATCTTTAACGTCCTTGGTTAAGTTTATTCCAAGGTATTTGATTGTTTTTGTAGCTATTGTGAATGGGATTGATCTTAGAAGTTCTTTCTCAGCCGTGGCATTGCTTGTGTATACAAAGGCTGTTGATTTTTGTGTATTGATTTTATATCCTGCCACTTTGCCAAACTCCTCTATGAGTTCCAATAGTCTCTTAGTAGAGTTCTTTGGATCCCCTAAGTAAAGAATCATATCGTCTGCAAAGAGGGATAGTTTGACTTCTTCCTTCTCAATTTGTATTCCTTTAATTTCTTTTTCTTGCCTGATGGCTCTGGCTAAAACTTCCAGAACTATGTAAAATAGCAGTGGTGAGAGTGGGCATCCCTGTCTGGTCCCAGATCTCAGTGGAAATGCTTCCAACTTTTCCCCATTCAATAGGGTGCTGGCCGTGGGTTTTTCACAAATTGCTTTGATTATATTGAGGAATGTTCCTTCTATACCCAATTTGCTTAGAGTTTTCATCATGAAAGTGTGTTGTATTTTATCGAATGCTTTCTCTGCATCTATTGAGATAATCATATGGTTTTTCTTCTGCATTTTGTTAATGTGGTATATCACATTGATTATTTGCGAACACTGGACCATCCCTGCATACCAGGGATAAATCCCACTTGGTCTGGGTGGATGATCTTTCTGATGTGTTGTTGCATTCTATTGGCGAGAATTTTATTGAGGATTTTTGCATCTATGTTCATCAGGGATATTGGTCTGTAATTCTCTTTCAGTGCTGCATCTTTCTCTGGCTTAGGAATTAAGGTGATACTGGCTTCATAGAAAGAATTTGGGAGGATTACATCTTTTTCAATTGTTCTGAATAGTTTGAGAAGAAATGGAATTAGTTCTTCTTTAAATGTCTGGTAGAATTCAGTAGTGAATCCGTCTGGTTCCTCGCTTTTCTTTGTTGGGAGGGCCTTTATTACTGTTTCAATCTCTGTCTCAGTTATGGGTCTATTTAGGTTTTCTATGTCTTCATGGTTCAATTTAGGTAGATTGCATGTATCTAGGAATCTATCCATTTCTGATAGGTTTCCCTGTTTGCTGGCATACAAGTCCTTGTAGTAATTTCTGATGATTCTTTTTATTTCTGTGGTGTCTGTTGTTACATGTCCTTTTTCATCTCTGATTTTATTGATTTGCGTCTTTTCTCTTCTTTTTTTTTAGTTAGTTGGGCCAATGGGGTGTCAATTTTGTGAAAAACAGCAATTATTAAAAAGCTCTAGGGGCCGGCACTGTGGCTCAGCGGGTTAACGCCCTGGCCTGAAGTACCGGCATCCCATTTGGGTGCCGGTTCTAGTCCTGGCTGCTCCTCTTCCCATCCAGTTCTCTGCTGTGGCCTGGGATAGCAGTAGAAGATGGCCCTAGTGCTTGGCCCCCTGCACCCACATGGGAGACCTGAAAGAAGCTCCTGGCTCCTGGCTCCTAGCTCCTGGCTTCGGATCTGCACAGCTCTGGCCGTTGCAGCCATCTGGGGAATGAACCATCAGATGGAAGACCATTCTCTCTCTCTGTCTCTCCTCTCTCTGTGTAACTCTAACTTAAAAAAAAAATAAGCTCTAATTAATAGCATACTGAAGGTGAAAAAATAAATGGTTAGTCCCTAAGACCAAGAAAGAGAAAAGAATTAGCAGTCAACAAACATATTTTCCACATTGTATTGGATACTTTTTCCAAAGCAGTTAATCAAAACAAGAAGCAAAGCCAGAAACAATAAAGAGATAAAAAAAAAAACATGAAAAAGGCATCCATATTATATAAGTAGTACTAAAACTTCCTTTATTCATACACATAATTGTTAGTGTAGAACATCCATTGAATCTCCTGAAAAGATACTAGATGTAAATTGATCTTGAAATTGTTGGATATAAGACAAATATACAGAATTTAATTCATTTTCTATACATTAGCAACAAACAAAAGGAAAATAAGAATAAAAAGGAATTCCATTTGAATTAGTATGAGAACGTATGAAATATCTCAAAATTAAATATTACTCATTTCAAAACCTAAACAATAAAACTTTGAAAAGAAAATAGTTGAGCTAGACAACTACTTCTTTAAATAATAAATAACACAAATTCATGATCCATAAAAGTAACCCAAATGGATAAGTAGGACTCCATAAAATTAAAATGTCTCTTCTTCAAATAACACTGTTAAGAGAACAGGAAGACAAGTCATAGACTGGTTAAAAAAAAGTTTGCAAAGCATATGTCTGATAAAGGACTCACATATAAAGTGTCTAAAGAATTTTGGAAATTCAAGGTGAAACCAAAAACTCAATTTAAAAAGTGGGCCTAAGTTTTGAGTAAATACTTCACCATGGAAGATACAGGAATGGCAACTAAGCATATATGAAGAGTCTCAACATCATTAATCTTTAGAAAATGCAATGAGATACTGTTATACAACAAGTAGACTGACTAAATTAACACTGACCTTACCAAGAGCTGGTGAGAATGTGGAGTAGCCAGGACTCTCCTACAGGGCTAGCTGCAATTTCAATTGGAACAGTTCCTTAAGAAAACAAGTTGGTAGTTTTTTGTGGAGGGGGTGACTAAGAAGGTTGAGAAGGAGGATGAGGGGGAGAATGGGAAGGGCTGGGGTAGAAGAGATTACAAAGGGGAACAAGGAAATTTTGTAGGTAACAACTCTTCCTTACCTTGCTTGTCACGATGTTTTACAAGTATATATATAGGTATACCATAATCTACCAGATTTTGTGCTTTAAATGTGAACACTGTTGTGCTTTTTAAATGTTTGAATAAAACCTTGGTTTTTTAAATAATAAATAAATAAAGTAGTAAATAATGAAAAGTGATGTTTCTTCTCCTTGTTAGTCCAGGATGCAAGTGAGGCTTTTCTTTCATCTTTATATAGATCCTGGCAATCAGGTGTTTCAAAAGATTAAAGTAAGGGAAGAGTTAATCCTCCAAAGTATTTTTTTCTTCTTCCTCTGAATAAATCTATTGTCCTTAATATGCCAAGAAATCAACTTTATTAGTTGATGGAGCTATTGTCCTTTTATAAGGCTTTTGTACATTATGTTCCAATTCTCAAGGCTAATGTTGTCAATCAACAGCTCCCAATCACTCACTCACTCTTCCAAAATCTCTTGACTTCTGCTGTGAGAAACAGCGTATGAATCCCTCGTATTGGGTGGCATCTGGTGAATGGCTCCGCAGGGGACTGCTGTGTACATTCTGTGTTACAATAGGTCAGCTTGCTGTTCAAACAGCTTCTCTCCTGTGAGGTGGGATCCATTGTAATGGTTCATGTGGGGTGTAGATGGAGCCAGGAGTTTTGCCTGGGTGCCTCTAGCTAATGGCAGTTCTTGTGCACCCAATGACCTCCTCTATTTTCAGGAAGATTTGAATATAATAATTTTGTAGAATTTAGAACCTTTTTCTGTGTTAGACTTTTGCACTCCTGAACACTGGCTTGACTTTGAGTGAGTTATTAATTTCTCAGTGATTCATAGTATATTTATATTCCTCTTCTTTAAAATGAGAATAACAACAGTGCTCAGTTTTTAGGGTATGACATTGAGAGGTCAGTTTCGCAAAGATGTATGCTATGTACAGGAGCCACGTTGGCACTTGCTTAGATGTGACTCAAGGTTTACACACTGAGACAAAGCACGATGATTTCACTGACAGAATAAATGGAAGCTAGGTTAGCATCTGAAAACGTGATAGTTTTTGTACTTATTCAGAGATTCAAGGACCAAAACTGCTAAGAGAAAATAGTTTAATGTGTTGGAATGTTAGTTCACCAAGATTTGTTTTCTAACATTGCAAGTATTTTTCTGTTCCAGGCTATTCCTAAACTTTTCCAATCTTTTCTCTTAATGCATTGTTATTATTATAAATATTTTTCTTGTTTTACTTGGTTTGAGAAGTGTTTGACTTTAAAATGTGAATTAATACAGAACAAAATAAAAGGGCAGAAAACTATAAATTGGGCGCTAGTTATTGCAATGGTAAGGATCAGGAATGATTTCTAGACTTTATGAAGATTGGGGCAATTTTAGAACTATGAGTGGCATATTTAACTAAAATAAGTGCAGTAGGCTGAATGCTGGATTTGTAGCAAATAAAATTATTTTCACAGGAGAGAAGAAGCCTTGCATACAAGCACACTCAGCTCCTTGGGTGTATTGGTAACCACTCAGAAATTCACTCTAATTGCTGGAGAGGGTTGGCCCAGGAGTCCAGCAGTCTCCCATCAGTAGTATGCTCTTTTTCTGTTTTCTGTTCGCAGTGCAATAGACACTACTCATCAATTTTAATCAATGTTAATCAATGCTAACAAATAAAAGTATAGCCACTCCCTTGGTCACACAATAATTCAGCAATTGTTGTTCGAGCATCTATGTGCCCAGCACCGTGCTAGGTTCCAATCCAAGGAAATTTTCTTTCATTTTTTAAGGAATCTTGTAAAATGATCTTTCCATAGCCTGTCACAGATCAGGGAATCTCTGTTGCAAACCCAACTGTGGTGAGAATATTTTCTGAATTTTTCGTGTGCTTTTCTATGTTTCCACCATGTCTAATTCCCTTCCAGTGTAGTCCCTCCTCCCCATAACAAGCCTTGTGATATTACAGGGAGCTTACAGCAAAAGAGGAAAAAGAAGTGAGTTGGGGGGGCAGTTCAGGTACCATTCTGTGCTGCATCTTTGTTGTGTGCACTCTCAGGTTGTGGGATCTGAAATACTTTCTACAAAGTGTGCTCTGAAGTTACCTGACTGTGCCTAGGTGGGGTGACATCTGGCTGCCAAGGATATTATCAAAGTCTGGAGATGTGTTGTCTCCCCCTTCCTCTGTCACTTTGGGTTACCTACACATAACACAGCAAAAGGTATATTCTCTAAGAGAGTCTGACCTAATTGGAAGAGCAGGCTGTGGAGAGTCTTAAGGCAGAAGGGGATTCAGAAGCCCCTGGTGCACTATGCCCTCCCTCCTGTGTGAGGTGTGACCCATCATAGTGGTTGGTGGGGAGTATAGACAGGTCCAGGTGAGGAAATTAGCCTGGGTGCCTCTATAGCTCATTGCAAGTTCTTGTGCACCCACTACACTACTTACAGGAACGTTTGAACAAGATCATTTTGTAGAATTTTCTGTTTTCTGGATTTGACTTTTGTAATCCTGAACACTGGCTTGAGTATGAGTGAATTACTAATTTCTCAAGGATCCAGCTTCTATAAAATTACAATAAGAAGAGGACTTATTTTTTGGATTGTTGTAAGCATTACTATCTTGTTATCATTGATACTGCTTTCCTACAACTCAGAAGACACTGGTTTAGGGAAGGGAACAGAGTACTCCAGAACAACAAAGACCCAGGGAGAGACAGATGCCGACAAGTGGAGTCCAGGAGAGCTCAGTTCAGGCTGGAGTGGGAACTGGAGGGCAGGGAAGTCTTGTTAGAGAGGGTGACTTCACTTGATACCATACCTTGGCCAGGACAAGAGGAATGGGCATGGGAGAGAGGGTGGTTCAGTGGCTGGCAAAAGCATGATTTTATGAAGCAGTAGGTGAGGGTAGGGATGAAGAGCAACTTTTTTTTTGAAGAATTTTATTTATTTTATTTGAGAGGTAGAGCTACAGACAGAGAGAAGGAGAGGCAGAAAGGTCTTCCATCCATTGGTTCATTCCCCAAATGACTGCCTTGTCCAGAGCTGAGCTTATCTGAAGCCTAGAGTCAGAAGTGTCCTTCGGATCTCCACATGGGTCCAAGCATTTGGATCATCTTCCACTGATTTCCCAGGCCACAGGCAGAGAGCTGGACCAAAAGAGGAGCAGCCGGGACACAAACTGATGTCCATGTGGGATGCCAGTGCTGCAGGCGGAGGGTAACCGACTATGGCACAGTGCTGGCCCTGAAGAGCAGCTTTCTAAAAAGGCAGAGGTGCAGGAGTCATGGCTTAGCCAGAGTCTGGCCTGGAGAAACCTGTAGGGTATGTTTAGCATCTGGGATTGGATCCTACTTGGTGGTAGGATGCAAGGGTGTTCAACAGGTAGCTGTCATGGGGAGATTTTTTTTTTTTAGATTTTATTTATTTATTTGAGAGGTAGAGTTACAGAGAGTGAGAGGGAGAGACAGAGAGAAAGGTCTTCCTTCCATTGGTTTACTCCCCAAATGGCCACAACGGCTGGAGCTATGCCAATCCGAAGCCAAGAGCCAGGTGATTCTTCCTGGTCTCCCATGTGGGTGCAGGGGCACAAGGACTTGGACCATCTTCTATTGCTTTCCCAGGCCACAGCAGAGAGCTGGATCGGAAGAGGGGCAGCTGGGACTTGAACTGGCGCCCATATGGGATGCTGGCGCCACAGGTGGAGGATTAACCTACTGCGCCACAGGCGCCAGCCCATGGAGAGATTTACTTTTAGGGATCCTCTTGTGGTGGTGAAGTTATGCTTGAGGGAGATAAGGTAGAGAAGCATGAAGGTGAGAGCAATGTATCCATAATATCAATAATACCCATAGAAAGGAAGAGGGTTGGGAGACAGATGTCTGATACCTTTCAGAAGTGATGTGCAGTGGCTCAATAGGCTAATCCTCCTCCTAGCGGTGCCGGCACACTGGGTACTAGTCCTGCTTGGGGCACCGGATTCTGTCCTGGTTGCCCCTCTTCCAGGCCAGCTCTCTGCTGTGGCCCGGGAGTGCAGTGGAGGATGGCCCAAGTGCTTGGGTCCCTGCACCCCATGGGAGACCAGGAGAAGCACCTGGCTCCTGGCTCCTGCCTTCTGATAGGCGCGGTGTGCCGGCCGCAGCGCACTGGCCACGGCGGCCATTGGAGGGTGAACCAATGGCAAAAGGAAGACCTTTCTCTCTGTCTCTCTTTCTTACTGTCCACTATGCCTATAAAAAAGTTTAAAAAAAAGAAGTGATGTGCAAAGAGATGCCCAAGTGGAGAAGATGGCCGTTGTTGATTTTTGCAGTCTGTGTGTGCGAGCGATAGTGATGAGAGGGGTTGAGGGTAGGGTGATGGTGCAGATGTCAAATATTTTCCATTCCAGATTCAGGAGGTGTAAGGTATGGAGATGCCTGGATTGAGGGGGTGGGAGGGAATTGGACTGAGGGAGAGAGGGAACTGGGCATTATCACTAGATTTCTAACTTGAAAATGTGAGAGGAACAGAGGGTACCAGACTGAGAGGGAAGGGATGTCATGAATTTCCTCCTTTTGATTCTGAGCAGGCCCTTACCTGTGCAGAGGTGCTAACTGGGCAGCAAGGTAATACAGGTGCTTTTGGAATTGGAAAAATTGTATCAGTGATAACTGGTGACAAATGTGTTTCTGAGCCATTGCTTTTGAACTCCTGAGCATAAATAATTTTGTCCATTGGTGACAGCCCGTGTCCTCTGGAGTTAGAATAATACCCGCTGAGATGCTGACCACCATCTACAGTCATCTCTGTAGGTTCCATGAGCCCTCTAAATTCTTCCCACTGTTCACATTTTGTTCTTGACATCCCAAGTGCCGCTTCTTGGATGGATAATATTCTGCTTAACATCCAGTTAAAATGACTGTGTTTGAAAGGGGCTTCATTTCAATAATGGGCTGAAAACTAATGGTATTTAGTGGCTCAGTGGAAGGTGAAAGGTGCTGAATTTTAATCGAGGGATTTTTTCTTTCATTTCCTGCACCACCAGATGTAATCCTCCTTCTGCCTTTCATTTTATCAAATATTCACAGTGCCAAGTGGTGCTTAAGCTAGCGGGTGGTGTCACTCAGGTCTGATTGGAAATGTACAGCATGGGCCTCAGTGTTCCTTGGTTCCAAATGTCCTTCTCAGAGTGCATAAGCCAAGAGATCAGTTATGGTAGGTAAAAGTGTAGATTCAGGCTTGAACGTATCAGGCTGAGTGATTATTTTGGGCCTTGCTTTGGAAGGTAGGCTCCAAAGCACTTATTAAATACATGTGACACAACCCTTGAACTTTTCTCCAGAGGTCTAAACAAAATGCTAGGTACCAAAGCAAACCCATGGTTCATTCACAAGCATTTTTTAAAATGACTTATTTATTTACTTGAAAGGCAGAGTTACAGACAGAGAGTAAGAGGCAGAGAGAGAGAGAGAAAGAGAGAGGGAGAGAGAGAGGGAGAGAGAGAGAGAGAGGCCTTCCATCCCCTGGTTGGCTCCCCAAATGCCTGGAATGCATTGGGAATGGGCCAGGCCAAAGCCAGGAGCCTGGAACTTCATTCTGGTTTCCCACATGTGTGGCAGGGGCCCAAGTACTTAGGTCATCTTCCACTGCTTTCCCAGGTGCATTAGCCGGGAGCAGGATCAGAAGTGGAGTAGCTGAAAATTGAACTGGTGCTCTTTGGAGATGTCAGTGTCCCATGCAGCAGTGTAACCCATGGCACCGCAATGCCAGCCTCCCATAAGGACTTATTAACTGAAATCATTATTTGGTGAGGTAAGGAGCATCCTCACCCCTTCAGCATCAAAATTTGCTTATATCTGCCCCACCTTGAAAACAGCAAAATCCAAACAAGCCTTTCTTGACCTGTTTCTTCAGCTAACCACTACTTACTTCCTCTGCCCTCACTTAGAGCAAAATTCCTTGAAAGAGTTGTCTGTATGCTCTCACTCTAATTCCTGTCTCCCATTTTTCCTTACACCTAGTGATGCTGTTTTTCTATGCTCTATTGAGATGACTCATATCAATGTCGCTTCCTGCTCCTGCATCTGCTGGTAAGTTCTCAGTTCTCATCTCCATTGACTGTTAGCATCATTGATGGGCTCTCCTCATCTGTGTTCCAAGGTGTACTGTAATGTCTTGGTTTTTCTTCTATATCATGAGTTGCTCTTCACTCTCCTTCATGATTCTTTTTTTTCTCTATACTCTTGGTTTTAACAGTGTGATTCTCAGTCTTTGGTCCTCTTGTCTGTCTGAATTCCATCTTATGGCCTTACGTCATTGTGGAGATGGTGGACAAATTCATATTTTTAGCCTAGAATACTTTTCTGTAATCCAGTTACTGTATTCTGTTGGCACCAGGGACCACCTATCTCTCTGTTCAAGAAGGATCTTCCCCTTCAACTCTGAGAACAGACAGCTGCTAACCTCCAGCTGCAGTGCCTTTAGTATCTGCTGCACTGCTGGAGGTGAGGCCCTGCTCTTCTCAGCCAGTGCCCAGCCAATGACTGATGACGGCAGAGATACTTACATCTGGCTGTTTTTTCCCAGTGTGGAAATGCTCTGACTGCAGTCTTAACTCTGAGTCACCCACTTGGGTAGGCCAAGACTTGTCAAATCTGCAGCACAGTCCTCACCTTCCTGCAAACGCTACTTCCTCCACCTTTATTAATTACTGAGGGGTAATTTCACTGCAGGCCAATCTTGGTGGGGTTATGCTCTAGCTGTGTTCTAGGAACTATGCTCTTCAGAGTTTTGAGGACAAAACTCTGGTTGTAGAATCAGGCTTCTCCCTGATCTTCTGGTTGCTGGTCTTGTTCTCTCTGCATGTGTCCTTTGCCTGAATATTGCTTCCAACAATGAAGCCAGTTTATTCTTCCAAGTGGAGCCCTTTCTCTTTCTACTGCCTACTAGCCAGTACACACACACACACACACACACAAACAAACACTCACACCTAGGATCTCTTCTGAAGCTAGCACCCAGATGATTCTTGATGGACTTCCTTTTGCTTGCAGTAGGTTGCTTACCCACCTTGCCTCTGCAAAATGACCTGTTTTTGGACTTTAAGTATATCCCATGATTGCTTGCCTGGAAATATGTATTCTTTGTGGGGAATCCCATTTTTTTGTATTCTGTCTATGGCTGGATTTTCTCTTATTACAAGTGTGGATAATTCCCTAACTTTTACCATCATGTTATTCACAAACCAAATATTTTAGGTCTTAATTAAAACTACGTTACCCTATGTAACTGATTCTTTCTCACCTGGCCAAGTGATCCTGTCGTAAGGCAAGCCATATTTGGAAAGACCTGGATGTACCTTTTAGAAATCCATTCTCAAATTGGTGTGTAAACAGTGACTCATTAGACACAATTGTGTTCATGTTAAAATATCACCTGATGACATGGTTCTGGCTCTGGAGCACACAACCAAGACATTAGTGTATCTGGATACACCCTTCACTTCCTGCTTTGGAATTTAACAAAGTTGAGGATTATGATGAACACAATCAGTAATCCTGGAGCTCACGTCCCCTTTGATGAGGACTTCCTATAACATTCCCTTGAGTGCTGCATCAGTGGATTCCACAGCTATTTCAAGACTGCAGTCATTTGGTAGGACCCCCTTCACAGAATGTTGTTGGTGTAGCACATAACAGATGAGGACACCTGCCATCTGCATTTCAGGAAAACCGATAATGAAGTAGAAAGATGCTGTTTATGCTAAAGATTTGCGATTTCATCAAATTGCACAGAAATGAGTATTGTTCATTTTTAAAAGGCCCTATTAACAACAACAAAAAAACCTGAAATATCCTTGTAGAGAAGAATAAAGACCATGCATGGGCTTATTCAAGTGTTAGTCAAGATTCTCCAGAAAAATAGAATAAATAGGAGATTGGCAGACAGAGATATTAGGTAGGTAGATGGACAAATAGAGATAGAAAGATAGATAAGGTAGGTAGATAGGTAGATGATAGATAGATAGAGATAGATGATAGATAGAGAGATGATAGATAGATGATAGGTAGATAAAGATAGATAGATGATAGATAGATAGAAAGATGATAGATGATAGATAGAAAGATAGATAAGGTATTTAGGTAGGTAGGTAGATGACAGATAGATAGATGATAGATGATAGAAAGATAGAGATAGATAGATAGATGATAGATGATAGATATAGATAGATGATAGAGATAGATGATAGATACAGATAGATAGATGATAGATAGATAGTTAGATGATAGATGATAGATAGAAAGATAGATAAGGTATTTAGGTAGGTAGGTAGATGACAGATAGATAGATGATAGATGATAGAAAGATAGAGATAGATAGATAGATGATAGATAGATGATAGATATAGATAGATGATAGAGATAAATAGTAGATATAGATGATAGATGATAGATAGATAGATAGATAGGTGATAGATGGGTGATAGATAAACTGGATCATGTAATTATGGAGGCTGAGTAGTCCTGTGATGAGCTCTCTTCTGGCTGGAGACCCAGGAGAGCTAGTAATACGGTTCGTGTCTATGTCTGAAGACTTGAGAAGCAAGAAAATCAATATTATATGTTCCAGGTCCTGTGTAGAAGAAGGCCATTAAGGAATATAGGCCATTAGTAATCTTGCTTTGATCAGCGTGTTATAGTTTTCTATTGACCTTATTCCCAGGGCCCACGTTAATAACAAGAGAATACCCATGGGGACTCCTGTATTGAGGATGTATTCTTCAGTACATCTGTTGTGGAGCAGCACTCCAGTGTCCCCTTGGGAGTCAAGGTCAAATACTTTTGCCTGTACAATAACTCTCTTTTGGCTTGTTGAATCATAGGCATAAGAGGTCTGCTGAGTTTGGGTGCACTATTAACATCGAATTCAGTTGAGTAGTTCTCAGGAATGAAAGATTTGTGGAGTTAAACTCACTAGGTCAGAAGAGTATACAGTCACAGAAACGGAATAGATAGAGTAGTTTTGCTAGTGAGTCACTAGTGGTGCTACTGAGTGGGGCTACTCCTATTCCCAGCATATTTTCTGATGAGACAAACCTGCGTGTGGAAGTAAGAGCAGCACATAATAGAAACTTATTCAGACCACACACATCCCTCAGCAGAACTTTTCCCCAGGACTGAAAGTTACTGTTACCTTGTTACCTAACTATTGCAGTAGCTGATTCTCTCTCTCTTTCTTTCTTTCTTTCTTTCTTTCTTTCTTTCTTTCTTTCTTTCTTTCTTTCTTTCTTTCTTTCTTTCTTTCCTTCCTTCCTTCCTTCCTTCCTTCCTTCCTTCCTTCCTTCCTTCCTTCCTTCCTTCCTTCCTTCCTTCCTTCCTTCCTTCCTTCCTTCCTTCCTTCTTTCTTTCTTTCTTTCTTTCTTTCTTTCTTTCTTTCTTTCTTTCTTTCTTTCGCCTGCCTCTTTCTTTCTTTCTTTCAACAGGCAGAGTTAGACAGTGAGAGAGAGACAGAGAAAAAGGTCTTCCTTCCGATGGATCACCCCCCAAATGGCCACTATGGCTGGCGTGCTGTGCTGATCCAAAGCCAGGAGCCAGGTGCTTCCTCCTGGTCTCCCATGCAGGTGCAGGGCCCAAGCACTTGGGCCATCCTCCACTACCTTCCCGGGCCACAGCAGAGAGCTGGACCGGAAGAGGAGCAACTAGGAAAGAATCCGGTGCCCCAACCAGGACTAGAACCCGGGGTGCTGGCACTGCAGGTGGAGGATTAGCCTAGTGAGCCACAGCGCTGGCCATGGTAGCTGGTTTTTCAAATGGCTGTTTCATTTCTCTCTCAAGACAGCTGTTTCAGGATGGTGTGGAACAACGGATGACCGCTGAATTTCATGAACAAGACTCTTGGTTCCATTTCTTTTGCTGTGGAGTGTGTTCTTTATGAGGTCAATGCTGTGTGGAATATCCTGATGATGGATAGGGCATTATTCAAGTCCATAGATGGTGGTTTTGTTAACAGCATTACATGCAGTGAAGACAAATTCATACTCAGAGTACCTCTTCTCATAAGAACAAAACGTTGCCCTTCCATAATGTACGCAGTCATCACTGAGAAGTGAGGTTCTGCTGCAACAAATACGCAAATGTGTGCAGCTGCAAGAGCTTGGAAGTGCAAGCTAGAAAAGGCCAGGGATGTCATGACGACATTGCTACAGGTGATTCTGGTGCAGACTTGAAAGGTAAACTATAGAGAATTTTTATATTTCCAGAGAATATACAAAGAGCCAGAAAATTTATACTGGGGGGCCGGCACTGTGGTGCAGCGGGTTAACACCCTGGCCTGAAGCGCCGGCATCTCATAGTGCTGGCATCTCTAGTCCCAGCTGCTCCTCTTCCAGTCCAGCTCTCTGCTGTGGAGGATGGCCCAGGTCCTTGGACCACTGCACCCACATGGGAGACCTAGAGGAAGCTCCTGGCTCCTGGCTTTGGATCGGCACAGCTCCGGCTATTGCTGCCAATTGGGGAGTGAACCATTGGATGGAAGACCTCTCTCTCTCTGTCTCTTCTTCTCTCTGTGTAACTCTGACTTTCAAATAAATAAATAAATCTTAAAAAAAGAAAATTTATATTGGTAGAAAAATGGAGAGGAGCACTTATTCTGATGAGATTTCAGACAGAAATGAGGAACACATTATTGGAAACTGAAGAGAAATTGAGCTTGTTAATGGATAGCAAAGAACTTGGATGGAGTGTGTTACAGTATTCTGTTGTAAGCAGAACTTGTGAGAAATGAAATTGGAAATTTAGCTGAGGGGATTTCAGAGCACAATGTTTAAGTAGAGGTTTGTTTCCTCCTGAGTGTTTGTAGTTAAATGCCCCCAAGAGAAAGATAAATTGAAGACAGAATTATTAAGTGAATACAATCAGAACTTGGAGACTTGGGGAACTCTCAGCATATCTATTTTACAAATAATAAGAAAGTTTGTTTTGAAGACAACAAATAAGGTTGTGAATGGGGAACCATTTAATAAAGAGATCCTGGGTGCTACTTTTAAATGTAGGCAGCCTTCCAGCTTCCACAGGACAGGAGTAAAGGGGGGATTATACCAGCCCAGCAACGACAGGCTGGATTTACAGGGATGGAGACAGAGGGACAGAATGTGAGAGTGTTCTTAGAGTTTTTGGATTCCACAGGATGGGAACATTGAGAAAATTTTGTGAACATTTACGATCTTTCAAAAAGGGGAAGAAGGATCACAAGGGTGGTTCTGTGATCATCAGGCTGCTGTTCCCAATACAGACCCAGGACACACAGGCCATGGAGGCAAGGCTGCTTCCACTTAATGAGAAGAGATCATGGTCCTCTCCCTCTCTCTCTCTCTCCCCCCTCTCTCCCTCCCCCTCTGTGTGTGTGTGTGTGTGTGCATGCCTGCCACATAAGACACAGCAGAAATGCAACCATCGGCAAGTCAAGAAGAGAGCGCCTCTCTGGCCCCCGACAACCAAACCACACTGGCCCACCAATCTCACACTGTTCAGACTCCAAAACTGTGCAACATTTCTGTTCTTTAAAGCACCCGGTTTATAGCATTTTGTCCCAGCAACCTGAGCGGACTAACACAGATTGTTTCCAGTTGATTATCATAGATAATACTGCTATAAACATTTGTATGTAAATATTTCTGGGGACATATACTTTCATTTCTCTCGAGCATGTATGTAGAAGTAGCATTTCGGGTTATATGGAAGTTTTGTGTTTAACTGTGTAAGACAAATTGTTTTGCAATGGGGCTGCCCCATTTTATAATTCCATTGCAATGGAAAAGAAGTTTCTGTTTCGCCACAGCCTCACTAGCAAACTTCATCATCCACCTTGTTCATTATATTCATTCTAGTGTTTGTCTCCTTGTGGTTTTAATTTGCATTTCCCTGTGGAACTAAATCTTGAACATCTTTTCTTGGACTTAGTAGCCACTCATAAATATTTGGAGAAATACCTGTTCATATTTTTGTCCACTTTTGGGTTGGTTGTTTGTCTTCTTATTGGCTTGTAGGTATTCTTCATAAATTTTAGGTGCAAACTTTTCACCAGGCATATGTTTTCCAAATATTTCTGTGTTGTGTAATGAGAATTTTGCAGAGGTACTGAAAGTAGGCTAACGTGGTTTGTAGCACTTTATCTAGGATATGGCATATGAGGCACTCGGTTCTCACAGACAGTTTTTCTTCAAATAATTGCTATTTATGTGCAAAATCAGTCTGTTTATATTGCTTAGTGGATCCTGATTTGGAGGTGGGGAAATGGGAATGATTTGTTTTACTAATTGGCAATAAAACAAGTCCTTAAAGAAAATTTTGAGTTGGTAACAAAAATTGTTAATGATACAGGAAAAAAATGGCTTAAATATATTGCAATAGTTGTTACTGATTGTCATTTCTTTGAAATTTCCTGAATAATGCAGCCTTTTGGTGCACAGAGCAGAGGTTCACAAGCCTATGTGGTATGTGCTTCTTTCAAAACAACCCTCCCACGTTTTGTAGGCAATGTATTTGGAACTTATAACTCTTTTCACTGATTCTGTCCTGGTTTGAAAATACTTCTTTTGTAAAAATAGTAGTATTCAATGTATGAAAATGTGAATGGAATCAGCTCGGTGAAATTTAAAAAAAGTGACCCAAGCTAGCTTGTGGAATGTCAACATCTCGGTGTTGACACAACACTGGACTTTCCTTGTAGTAGTGTCAACCTTATTTCCTTTAGTCACAGCGTAACTATCCAGAGACAGACGGGAAATTTTCCCATAATGTTCTTCTCCTTCCCATGTGAGGTCTGTTTGTCACACAAAATAACCTAAAATGAAAAGCATCCTAAATATAATTAACATTATAATTTTAGCAACATCTGAACGTAAAGATGTTTTTCGATTTCTATCCCAAATCGTATGTCTGATGTGTTACATTCCCTTTTGTTTTGAATTTATTTTCCTACTTGCTTTGATCATTCTGTTCTGCAGAGAAATATGTATGGTGCTACACTCTTACAGAGAATTTGTGGAATCCAGTGAGATAATTCAAGCAAATATTCTAGTTCTTATAGGAAATTCCAGTCTCTTAAAAACATTAGGACAGTAAAGTTTTGTTGAATTGGTAAAATCTCTCTTATCTTGTGTGAAATAATGGATCCTTATTTTTTTTTAATCACCTGTACATTTTCCACATTCATTGGAGTGACAAAGTAGGCACATACCCTAGCAATGCACCCTTGTGAATATTCCACGTTTCCAGAGGGAAAAAGAGTAGTTACTGTTAAAATTGTAATCATATTGTTAAATATGTAAGAAAACAAGTAAATGGTGATGCATACCTCTGATGTTGAGTTTGTTGCTCTGGGACAATTAAGACTTGTACTTTTCATAAAGATAGAAAATGAACACACTGAGACTCACCTCATGGGAAGACCTAATCCTGCCCAAGTTGCCTGCACACATCACTCCTCCCCTCATAGCAGTGTATTTGTCTAAAAAAATTAGCATTGCTCTATAATTAGTATACATACGATTCCCTTGAAAGAGGATTCTCATGAAAATCAAGTCATGATGAAACAGAAAAAAAAAATGTAGAGATCATACTCCTGCCTTGAATATATTTTTGGACATTGGCATTTTCCCAATGTTAAATTCCCTCCTTAAAATGACTCCAAATTCCTCCTATATATTGATTTGCACCAACAATGCACATGGGACGAATATTGAGGATAATTAATCTTTCAGTGTTAGATCCATTAATACTGAATCACATAGAATAGAGTATTAAATCTTTCTTATGTTATTTTGTTAAGATTTTTTTATTTATTTGAGCTTCATCCAGATCTCCGATGGGGATGCAGGGACAAAAGCACTTGGGCCATTTTCCACTCCTTTCCCCAGGCCATTAGCAGGGAGCTGGGTTAGAAGTGGAGCAGCTGGGACACAAACCAGCACCTATATAGGATGTTGGCATCGACAGGTGGAGGCTTTACTTGCTATTCCACAATACCTTCCACACATGGGAGTTCTTGAAAAATCGTTGAATATGTTTTAGCCAAAGGAATCATTTTAAACTAAGACGCTTGTGCTAGAGAAAGGCAATTGTGAGTTGTAGGAAGTGAAGCCGTGCAGTGTTTCAGCGGCCATGACTGCCCCTCTTGACTGTGGATCCTGGGGTGTTGCTTGGGCTGTAGCCAGGCTGCTCATGCCTGTGCTGCAGAAGTGCTCACACCCCTCGTGCCAGGGTTTGGAGGGAATACAGTGAGAGGCATGGGCTAAAGCCCACACTCTGCTACTTGGGGTCATCTACTGGTCTCTTTGCTTTCTCTCTCGCTAGTGACAAGGTGCTGGATCCCCATAGTTGATTCAAGAGTATGCATCTTCCTCTTCTAAGAGCTTCCTTGAGCTTGCTCTTGCTGGAAACCAACCAAACTAAATGGGATCACGATAAACATCTCAAGCAGGACCAAATTTTCACTTTGTGTATTTAATAGAGTGCTTTGTGCCACATCTAGTGAAGGAGAAGGCTGCACACTCTTGCTTTTAGGGGTCCTATATCTGCATCTAGACTGTATCACTACCTGCCTCTCTATCTTCTCCTTCTCTGCTGACATTCCCTTTCCCAATCTCCCCGGGTTTCCGTGAAACAGCCACTTGATAGCCCAACTCCTGTGTCTCTGTTTGCCTCTGGCATGTGACTGCACTGCTCCTAAGAACAGGAAGGAGCCCTACACTCTTAGTCCCTCAATATATCTTAAAACCCTGATAGTTCAACATTTGGCCTCACGGTAAGGGAGGTATCTCTTTACTTTGATTTTTCTGTTCCCTGATAGAGCAGGAGTGGATTTAAGAGGTGGTGATGCCCTAATTCCATTTCTATTTATTTATTATAACTATCTGTAGTTGATTCATCAGAGATCTTACCACTTCAGATGTATTTTTTTCTTAGGAAAACAAGATCTAGTCTCTTAAGAGGAAGTCATGTGAATTATTAAACATAATTTTTAAACAAACCCTTTATGAAATAACTTCTTGGAAAAGAGTGGCTGAGCCTGTGCTAATTTATGCTATGAGATCTCCACCTTATGGAAATGGTCCTTGATCTATACAGAATGAGTAGATTCTCGCTGTTGGCAAAAGGTCTACACAATCGGGGTATGGGTGTGGGGGATAGCACTTAGTTTACCTTTCTAGGTATGTGAATCCACAAAGGTTACCTTTCTTTTAAGTTTTCAAATTAGCCTCAGTGAATTCCCAAGCTAGTTGAGCAGGAGATGAGATTTCTCTAGGACGCAAGCCTTCTGCCTCTATTTCTCTGAGAATCCAGGGGGCTTGCTGTCTGCCTGGTTAAGTGCAGAATATAATCAGGTTGCCATAGTTTGAGGTTGTGAAGATGGTGCTGGTGATGGAGATGGCTGCAGAAACTACAATAGTTCTTTGCTAACAGGGGGCACCACCACATAGCGCCACCTTGGGCAGCTCTGTTCCAGCTCTTTCATACTTCCACACAGCATTGATTCACCACCTGCCCTCCTTTCCCCACTCACTCACCATGTTCCAGGACTTAGTCTTCTCTATCCCTTGCACCATTAGGTTTCCAAGTTCCTTAGGATATTTTCACAAGTGATTTCTTTGCCTTGGGGAGGTTGGTTCTTGGCTGGCTTACGGCCCCTAAGAGCCCTTATGCCAGGCATGGCATCACTCTATGTTAATTCTTTGCATAGAATTTATCACCATTTGATATCTGTTGATTTGGTATTTGTTATTCATCTTTCTTGGGAGAGGACAAACTTCTTGGGAGTCTGGGTTTAATTCCATATTCTCAGCTGATTGAATAGTACATGTAGTAGGTAAATATTTGTTGAGTAAGTTAATATGAGTGCCGGAGTTGGCATTGTGGCACAGTGGACTAAGTTGGCTTTTGTGTTGCTGACATCCCGTATTGGAGGGTTGGTTCAAGTTCTGTCTTCTCTGCTTCTGATCCAGCTCCCTGTTTGTGCACTTGGGAAGGCAGCAGATGACGGCCCAAGTACTTTAGTCCTTGCCACTCCCTTGGGAGACTCAGCTGCCATCCCTGGCTCTGGCTTCGGCCTGGTGCATCTGGGAAGTTGTGGTTTTGGGGGAGTGGATCAGTAGATGGACAAAATCTCTCCCCCACAGCACACACACATACACTCTCCCTCTCTCTCTGTCATTCTACCTTTCAAATAAATAAATCTTTTTAAAAATATTAATGCTTTTTGTTCTTTATGTTTTATTATCTTTGTCTTGCTTAAAAACTATACTGTAAAGTTTCCGGGAAATGATTTTCATTCAGGTATTCTAGGAAGCGTAGCCATATCTGAAGATAAAGAACAAAAAACCCCAATTGAGTTGGGAATGTAGAGTGTAGACAGTCACTTACAGGACATTTATAGAATTACATTTACAAGAAATTCATTTTCCATAATTTCCCCAAATAAATGTTCTTTCCTTCCTGAACCCCTCTGTTTTGTCCCTCGTTCTTTCTCTTCCTCTTTTCTTCCCTCTGCTTTAAAAAATTTGCTCTCTATTTGTACCTTTTTTAAAGATGGAGGATGTGGGCCACAGAGAACCACACATGGCACAGCCAAGCATACTGACTCATGGTCCTTTGCCTATGCATTCTCAGCTGACCTTGTGAGAACATGGGGTGAGGCAGACAGGTTGTTCTGGGGAGAGGAGGGACAGCCTGGGCTGCTCGTCCTGCTGAGTCCTGCAGGAGCCTGGCTCCCTCTCCTGCCTACAGGGCCATTTACAAAGTACACACTTCCTCTGCCCCGCACTCACAGAGGTGGGCAGCAAATGAGTGTCTGAGAGGTTCCCCCATAGTATCAGATAGGTGATATGGGGCATGGTGACTGGGTGGACTTGGTGGACAGACAAATTGGGCCCCCAAGAAAACCCACCAAGGCCAATAAAGATGCCTTGGAAGTTCCCTTGCATTTGAGGAGATAGGAGAGAATGCAGGAACCTTTTAATGAATGCAATGCCAGGGTCCAGTGTATTCTAACTTAATTATGTTGTTTGAAGCATGCTTTGGGTCATTAAAAAGTAGTGGAAACTATGAGTCTTCTCACTTGATTCATTAGGCCTTTTAAGTGATTGTGTATCAGGCACCTGCTACTATGTTACAAGACACAGAAAAGTGATTACAGAAAATGGGCACTACGTTGCATCATAGTTGGAACAGGTACACTTTCTTTATCACACAAAGGAATCTTTTTTTAGGTATTTCCAAAGGTTGGAATTGTTCAATGAAAAAATAGTGGGTGTGTCTAAAATAAAGCTATTCAAGAATATGAATGGTTCTGACTCACTGGAAGCAAAGTCAGTGTATCCAGACAAAAACATTTTGTCCAGTGTAGTTCACAGATGGGAGAATCAAACCCTGAGCTTTTCAGAACCCCTACCACATTATTAAATACCCAACCATGGTTCAGTGGAGAAAAAATGTCGGTCCTGAGTGTGAGTAGCTGCTTGACTTTTTGGAGGATTGCCTCCCTTGAACTTTGAATTAATCAGCCCCAGGGAATGACTGGGTCCTCAGAGTACACTGCTTATGTCCCTTCATGAACCGGGATTCAAGCTGCCTGGTGGTAACCTCAGACATGGGCTTGTCCGACCCTTGAAACATTGTCGTTGCATTACATCATTGTACTTTCTGTATTCCTCTGTTAAACATTTAAATGCAGAACGACATACATCTATCACATGTTCTTCAAACACAATAGAACTACATATAAAAACTAACACTCTCCCTTCAGGGAGTAATTTTAATCAGATAATATTTAGTGCTCAGCTAAAATACTTAGTGGCACTTGCAGGCAAATTCCCTTTTTGTCAAGGAGATAGATTTTAATTTTCCAGTCCTAACAAGAGAGAAGAATTCGATCCCCTGACAGTTTGGGGGTTCATTTTTTTCCAGTTGGCTGCAGAGTGAAGACGGACGCCAGCAGCTGGAGCTCCCCTGGCGTGGACGGAACCGCGTATCACTTCTCCCAATTACAGCTGCTCGAGGATGCCATCAGTATGCACCAGTGGTTTCTCACTATTTTTTTTTTTTTAGCCAGAAGCAAATGAATATATTATCCGTGAGCAGCAAGACATGGGGCAAGCGGATCTGTGAGTGGTGGTGATTGAGATTCCACGCGTGCGTGGGGGTGGGACTCTCCTTCAGAACTCGTTCTCACTGATGCTGACATACAAGACAGTCCGGGGAGACCTGTCTATCAAACTGCAACATGCTCTGCAGAAAAATTAGATTGCTCACACTGACACGGAGGAGGTGATGGCAATTTAGAGTGGCCCCTTAAATACCAATTACACTTGTATTTACAAAGCAAATTAAACCCACGCGAACGATGTTGTTCACGCCAGCTCCTCTGGCTGCAGATGATCGTAGTTCGTCTCCGGTGTTTGGAAACTCATGAAGAAATGCAGACATACGCACACAGTGGGTACAGCTTTTTCTCCCTCCTTTTATATCTATTTTCAATAATCCTGAAAGGCAGTTTACTAAGTAGCTAGATATACTGTTTTACTACTATAGCATTCTGACTCAGTTTGCAACCCACTGCCTGAATAGCTGTTATTCATATCCAAATCATCATTCTAGGCAGGAGATTTGCAGGTGGATTCTCTTTGTCTGTCAGGGCAGGAGCTGGGGCAAGGCTCCCAGGGCTTGCAGGAAGGATGTGTTGCTGGGCTCTGTGTTTCATTCTGGGTTCTCACAGTTCCTGAAGACAACAGATGGGTCAAAACCCCTAAGATGAACCTAATGCAAATCCTGCATACACTTTCCAATATAATCTTTTAAAATAAAAATGTAAATTACTCAATCATGTAATGAAAATTTATATATTAAAGGTGCAGTGGAATCTCTCGGAAGACAAAGGAGAATAGCCCTGGGAAGGGAGATTTTCAAAGAAATGAGGGAGGCACACGGTGACTCTTGGCTGAAAATGCAAGGAGCCCCTGGTGCTGGGGCGGGGGGAGGTCGAGTGTTTCCCAGCACCTCATGGAGGGCTTTTCACAGCACTGGATAATGAAAAAGGCTGGCTGGGGTAAGATTTCCCTCCTCATAATGACACGGGAGCACTGGGCTCTTTGAAACTCCCTGAGTATGTCCTGGAATGCTAATTGAGTATTTGGATGCCCATCTAGTGGGGTATTTATTTGGGTTTACTTGCAGCAACT
Source organism: Oryctolagus cuniculus (assembly GCF_051225735.1). Classification (NCBI taxonomy): domain Eukaryota; kingdom Metazoa; phylum Chordata; class Mammalia; order Lagomorpha; family Leporidae; genus Oryctolagus; species Oryctolagus cuniculus. The sequence goes on along the minus strand of NC_142878.1, from coordinate 7,778,120 downwards.
CAGTGGCAAATTCAACCTGATTGTTTTGATCAGTGAGCCATCATGGCAGATTTCTCTGCATTACAACAGCCTGGATTGTGGGACCTGCAGCTTAGCACAAGCATTTTCTTCATGTCCTCATATTTTGATATCTTTCTGTATCTTAGGCTGCATGATTTGGTTTATCCAGTGTCCTGTCATCCAGAAAACTCTATTAACTTCTGCATCTGTTCTTTGCTGCTATTGGGATAATTGATGCTGATCATGATGACCCCAAAGCAACTTCAGTGCCTTTTGAGTCATGCAAGGTTACATCAAATTTTGTAGGGGTGGGAGAGAGGGGATCTCTGGGACCCTGAGACAATGAAGCAGTTTGAGAATCACAGCAAAATCTCGGGTAAGACAAGCTTGATAGGAAAAGAGGTTCTTGTTCAGCCAAGAGGTGTGTCCTTGCTTGCATTTCAGCATCCTTTGTGCCTGCAGCCAGAAAAAGTTTTCTGAGTGTGGACATTGCCTAGGCTTTCTGCCAGGTGCCAGGGATCAAACGGTAGATGAATCTCCGTATAGTTAACTTCGTGATAGAGCGGACAGGCCTGTGCTCTGACATTTCTAAAAAGGTGTCTATGATCATCAGCGTGGTTTTGATTACAGAGGGCAGAATGCCTGAGCTGGCAGAGGCTGGATGAGGCAGGGTTGGGGTTTTCTGCTGGATACACTGCTTACACTCATTGTATAAGCTTGGATGGGGGCCGAGTGCCCTGGTTCCTTCTAGGAAGAGGGAAGAGAAGAAGCAAATGCCGAGGGATGGAACAGGAGCTGTGTGCACGTGTGCATGGGGATGGTGCTGCACCATGCGGTGTTTAGGGAGTCAGGTACTAACAGTCCTTCCATCCCATGGAAATTGGGGGTCCCCATCACTCACGTAGAGACCTAGGCTCCTAACTTCAGCCTGGCCCACCCATGCCAATTGCACTTATTTGGAGAGTGAAATATTTCTGAAGATGAAATCTTTCTGTCTGTGTGTTTCTCTGCCTCTCAAATAAAAAAGAAAGAATGAAACTGGCTTTGTTTTGAGCCCAGAGTGGACCACTGTTGAGTTTTAAGCACTACCTGTCATGGATTGTGGTCAAACACTTGCTTCAGTATGGAGTTTTCTGTAACTTTTACTTTTGGCTGCAGAAGGTGTCCTCTATCTCATTTTTTTCAAATGCAATCTTAGGAGAGCTGCTCTATGAAGCAGATAAAAGTGGTGCTTTTCTGTGTGAAGCCACATTAATGGCTGTGAGTTACCTGCATTGATTTCTTTAGTGCCCTAGTTTTTTTTTTTTTTTTTAAGATTTATTTTTATTTGAAAGGCAGAGTTACAGAGAGAAAGGGAGAAAGAGGGAGAGGGAGAAGAGAGAGATATCTTCCATCTGCTGGTTCACTCCTCAAATGGCTGTAATGGCCAGGACTGGGCTAGGCCAAAACTCAGGAGCCTGGAACCCTATCTAGGTCTCTCATATGGATGGCAGGGGCCCAAGTACTTGGGCCATCTTCCATGGCTTTCCTAGGTCATAGCAGAGAGCTGGATCAGAAGTAGAATAGCCGGGACTCAGACTAGCAACCCTGTGAGATGCTGGCATCCCAGGTGTCAGATTCACTTGCTGCACACAAACTGGCCCCAGTTCCCTAGCTTTTGAGAGCTGAGACACTGAAGACCTAGGAGTTTTTGCGTGCAGATGCTTTACAAAGTCCAGGAGAGAAATGATGAGAACCTGAGCTAGGCTGGTGAGAGCAGGACTGAGGGAGAGGGAATGGTTTGAGAAATATGTAGACATAAAAACTGGTAGATGTGGCAGGAAGCCTATATTTGTCAGCTTTTCCTCACTAGAACAAATACCTGAGGAAAGATACTTGTGATGGAAGAAGGCTTAGAAGGCTTATTTTATCTCATGGTTCTGGAGGTTCACAGTCTAAAATCACCTGGTAACTCAGGAAGCAGAGAGAATACTAGAATAAGCAAATAGAAAAGGAATGGATGAAATATTTGAAATGATAATGACTGAGAATTTCTCCTAAATTAATGTTAGATAGCATATCATAGATCAAGGAAGCTCAGAAAACATTAAACAGGATAAATGTCAAAAAAATACACCTACGCACTTAATTTTCAAGCTACAGAAAATGAAAGATAAAGAAAGAAGCCAAAGGGAATAACTAGCTTACCTATGGAGTAGCAAAGTAAGAATTACATGTGACTTTTCCTTGGGAACTATACAAAAAGAAGAGCACAGGGTGGAATACATAGGATGTTGAGGTAAACAAACAAACAAACAAACAAAAAAAACAAACACGCACCAACCTGGAATTCTCTACCAAGTAAAGTTATTCTTCAGAAATGAAGCAGCAGTGATGGCTCAAGTAGTTGATTTCCTGCTGCTTACATGGGAGACCTTGATTGTGTTCTTGGCTCCTGGCTCTGGCCTGGTGCAGCCCCAGCTGTTGCAGGCATGTGGAAAGTGAACTAACAGATTGGAGTTACATCTGTCTGTCTCTGTCTCTCAGATAATTATTTTATTTATTTTTTTGACAGGCAGAGTGGACAGTGAGTGAGAGAGACAGAGAGAAAGGTCTTCCTTTTGCCATTGGTTCACCCTCCAATGGCCGCCACGGCCGGCGCGCTGCAGCCGGCGCACCGCGCTGATCCAATGGCAGTTTGATCAAGAAATATATACCATGTTAACACTAATCCAAAAAATCAGATAACTGTATTAATTTCCAAACAGAGAAGATTCAAAACGAGAAAGTTATCAGTGATAATCAAGAACATTTTATAATTATCAAGAGGTAAGTTCTTCAAAAAGATAAAACAACCTTCAATGTGTACTTGCTGAACCACAAAGAGTCAATATAAGTGAGACTAATATTGATAGAACTGCAAAGAGAAGTAGGTGAATTTCCACTACTGTTGTTGGAACCCTCGAAACTCTTCGGTTAGAAAGAAGCAGATCTGGCAGGCAGAAAATCAGAAAGGTCATAGCTGATCTCAACACCACCAATTAACTGAATATAATTGTTGTCCATCAACTTCATCCAGCAACAGCAGGTTACACAGAAGAACATTTCCAAGACAGAATATATCCTTGACAATAGAACACACTTCTAAAGTATTAGAAGATTAAAAATAATATCAAGTATGCTGTCTGACCAACATGGAATTAAACTAGAAACTGTAACAGAAAAATAGCTAGAAAATTTCCAAATACATGGAGATCAAAGATCTCACTTCTGTTTCCCCTGCAGGCTTGTGAAGAAATAATGACAAGGGGAAATTTTATATATTAAAGTGGTACAACTTGATGTTTTGATATATATGTACATTGTGAAATGATTAAATCAAACTAATTAACATATCTGTCACTTCACATATTTATATTTTTTTGTGGTGAGAAAATGTTGGCTCTATTCCCTTAGCAATTTTCAGGCATGCTATACATTATTATTAACCGTTCTGCCTATGCTATAAGGTAGATCTCCAGGACTTACTCATTTTGCATAAGGGAAATTTTGTACCAACATCTTCCCACAGCACCCACATCCACAGGAACACTGTTCAGCCCTTTGCTTCTGTGAGTTCCATGACTTTAGCTTCCATCATGCAGGATTTGTTTCTGTGCCTGGCTTATTTCATTTAACGTAAGTCCTCCAGGTTCATTCATGTTATTGCAAATGGTGGGATTTCATTTTTTAAAAGACTTAATAATATTAAATCACATTTTTATTATCCTTCATTTTCTTTATTTGTTATTGATTCATAGTTGGACACTTATGCTGATTTCGTATCATGACTATTGTGAATAATGTTGCAATGAACATGGGAGTGGCAGATGTATCTTCAACATACTGGTTTAATTTTGTGTGAATATACTCCCAGAACTGGGACTGATGGATGTAGGGTAGTTCTATCCTTAATTTTATGAGGAATTATATACTGTTTTATATAATGGCTGTACCAATAAATAAGACATGGGTCAAAGAAGAAATATTATGAGAAATTAAAATAAATTGTGAACTAAATGAAAATGAAAACACAGCTTATCAAGTTTGTGGGATGCAATGAAAACAATGCCTAAGGAGAAATTTATAGCATTAGATGTGTCTATCAGAAAATAAAAAGACCAAAATTAATAATTTAAGCTTTAACTTTAGGAAAATACCAAACAAGAGAAAGCTAATTCCAAAGCAAACTGAAGAATATAAATAATAAAAATTAATGTAGAAATCAATGCAAATGAAGACAAGAAAACAGTATAGAAAATCAACAAATTCAAAAGCTGATTTTTGAAAATATTGATAAGATTGATATGCCTCTAGGGAGGCTGGGAGAGAGGAAGAGAGAGAGATAGAGAGGGAAATAAAGACAGACAGAGAGAGAGAGAGAGACTCATGAACACTGAAATGAATACCCATACAGCCCCATTTCCACAATTTCCTATAAGGTCATATAGGAAATAAATTCGATGGCTTTGAGTTAGGAAGTGACATTTTACTACAACACCAAAAGTGCAGTCCATGTGCTGTGGTTTGGGTGTGGTTTGGTTCTTCGCTTAAAGTTTCATGTGTGGAATCATCACCCTCAGTATGGTGGTGGTTTGAGCTGGTGGAGCCATTAATAGAGGAGGCACAGTAGGGATCATTATGTAATAGGTGGCAGAAAGAAGTTTTTGTGAGACCCTGTTAGTTCTCAGAAAAAGCTTGTTGTGAAAGGCACAAGCCTGACCCTCCCTGGTTGCTCTATCATCCTATCTTACTATGTGATCCCTCTCTCTTTCAAGCTAATATATTTTTTCAAAATTTTATTTATATTGTTTTCATTTTATTAGAGAGAGAGAAATCTTCCATCCAAAGTCAGCCAGGCCTGGGCCAGGTTGAAACCAGAAGCCCTGAATTCAATCTTGGTCTTCCTTATCAAGGAAATTAAGCATGTGAGCTATCAACCTGTTGCCAACCAGGGTATATGCTAGCAGGAAGCTGGATTGGAAGCAAAGGACCCAGGACTCAAACCAGGCACATAATATGAGATGAAAGCAACCCAAGTGACAACATTACCACTGAGCCAAGTGCCAAAGTAGAAGAAGTCAATTTGAAAACACTGTATGTTGCATGGTTCCAGCTATATGACATTCTGGAAAAGGCAAAGTTATGGGGCTAATAGGAAGTTCTGCAGTTGTCAAGGGTTAGGGGATTGGGAAGGATGCAAGTGTGCAGAACCCATAGCATTTTGTGGTAGTGAAAGCTCTCAGCATGACACTGCAGTGCTCACTACCTACAGAAGGAGCAACGCCAAGGTGAACCTGGATTTGGGTAATAATGATGCCTCAACACAGGTTCATCAATTGTTAACAAGTGTGCCACTCTACTGGGGGACATTGATAAGCGGGAGGCTTTGTGTGGGGAAAGGGGTTAATTTATAGGAAAATTCTGCATCTCTCAGTTTTTACATGAACCTAAATCTGCTGTCAAAATGAAATCTTTTTCCAAAAAAAAGTATTAAAGATTACTCTGGAATGCAACTGTATTTATGTGAGAACGATGGCTTGTTTATGGAGAATGGAAATACTCAAAGTAACCTCAATGCAAATGTGTGTAGCTTAATGAATGCTGCTGAAATCTAGGACAGGAAGGAGGAAAAAAAAAAGTGACAAGTGGGAAAGACATAAATTATAAACTCTGCAAGTTTCCCACGAAGGATGAACCTCTCCCTGGGGTTCTTTTACTTTACCACAGAACTATCAGGGCTTTCTAATTTGAAAAGCATTTTGTAGGCTATGTTGTTTATTTTTTCCTAATTTATAGGAGCACACAGATTTCCTCTGATGATCAAGTAATTGTAAAGAGCATTATTTAACATTTGTTTAAATAGGTATTCAACAGTGACCTATTTTGTTGTATGATGCCTTTGAGTTTAATAAATCTCTGTGCCAATACAAGCATTTACTGTTAAATTCCTGAGTACATGGCAGGAGATCCACTGAAAGCAATGATTAGAAAATGAGGAACTGATTTGAGAGAAGCCATGTGTTTAGAAGCGATGGGGATCTGGTCCAGAGATCCCGAGACTCTGCAATAATTGCAGAAATTCTACAGCTTTGGGCTGGTTTTGAACAGGAACCAGTGTACCGGTGTAGAGATGGTGGTGCAGAGCCCAGAATTCCTCCAGGAAACTGAAGTTCTGTGTCAAGCTTTGCTGCTAATCAGCTCCACAACTTTGAGAAATTCACTTATTTCCCCCTGGGTGCAAAATACTGGGAATTAGTAGAATGATTTCTGAGAGCATGTTCACCTCTAAGATTTAAGAGCCTACTTTGTGGATACTTTGAGTATTTTACCTTAGGAAAATCAAATCAGATCAAATCTTATACATCCAAGTAGAGATGTCCTTAAGTCGACTTTTAAGCCGGCTACAAATAAAAATCATCTGGACAATAGAAAGAAAAAAAATGGGACAACTAGGCCCCAACCAGGACATATTATTTCAAAATTATACACCCTGGTGGAAAGTCCTAGTAATATTGTAAGTGTCCCAGGTAATTTTGATGCGTGAGTTTGAAAATCTCTGGGTTGGTTGACCCCCAAGACCCCTCAGGTGTTTAAGCACCTCACACCCCCACCAGTATTTATGAAGTACCTGCTGTATGCTCCAGAACTGCATGCAGGCGACAGTGCACTCAAGTGAAGAATCACAGCTGGAAAACAAAAGGCACAGTGCTGCCCAGGGGCCTCCAAAAAGTTCATGGAAACTCATACTACCAAAAACCATGCCCGGATTTGCAAGAAAAATTTTACATCAAAAGACACTTTTCAAATCCGTTTTCCATGGACATTTTGTACTACCCTTGCTCTACACAAAATGTACAAATGATTTTACTCAGTCACAACATTCCTTATGTAGATGTGAGTAAAAACCATGTGGTTCTGATGAGGAAGGTAACTTCAGTGGAGTTAAAGAAAGCGAATGGAATCCATATAATTTTGTATCATGATCAAAAATGTTAACCTCTGCTAAATTTAGAATGAATTAAAGATGTTCAAAATGACCAAAAAAAAAAAAAAAAGAAAGAAAGAAAGAAAAGAAAGAATAAAGAAAAGGAAGAAAACAAGCAAGAAACAAGGGAATAAGTGTTAAAAGTAGCTTACCTGGTGTGAATCCAGTATATGGAATCATGGTCTTATTCTAGAAATGCTAAGAAAAAGCAGGTTATCTTGTTCTCTTCTAGGAAGTAAGTAAAAACGTGCCTGGTTCTAGCCAACTTCCTAATGAAGAATTGATTGTGATGCCTTTTACAGGACAAGGTTGGATATCTGATGCTTTATAGCATCAGGCTAAATATCATTTTTAGGAAAATGCAAGGGGAACCAAAAATTCAAAAACAAAGAAAGAAAAAAATTAAAAACAGCTAAAATAAAGGCGAGCAAAAATACTTACGAATAAATCATCCATGATCCTTTTTCTCAGGAAAATGACCATCAACTTGGCAAGCAGTCAAGAGAGCATTTCTTTTATTCATAAGAGTTGAGATGATTCCTTATCATGTTATTTTTGGTGCCAAAACCGAGGTTATTTTCTCTGGCTCAACATCTGTGGCTACCCCAGGAACTAATTGGGCAATAAAAGTGTTCAGGCTCACAAAAACTAAGGATTCAACAGATGACCAATAAATGGTAATTTTATAAATGCAACAATAGGGTTTGGTCATGATCAGCACCAGTCGTACACAGAAGAGATTTCAACATGCCGGAAGTGGTCAGGTGTCAGAGATGAGGCTGTTTGCCTTTGCCTGAACATAAAACGGCTTTGATGTGTCTGAGGATGTGTTTTTGTGTTTCAAACAGCCTACAGAAGCAAAAGCAGCAAGGCATCAAGTTATTTACCCTTCCCAGGAAAATATTTTAAAAGCTCTATAAGGGTTCCATTTCCTAAGGCCACCTGTCACCTAAAACACATGTAATAAGCCCCAGATGCGGGATCCCAACCTGCTGACCTTGTGACTCGGAGAGAAAATATCTCACTCATTCCTCAGCACATCCTTAATTCATTCGAAGCTAAACTTTCAGGCCATATTTTCTGCCTAAACTTTAATAACGCAGCTCTGACATTCCTTCTCAGTGACCCTAAAGTTCCGTTTGGTCCCCTCAACACCTGCCCCCAAATGCATGAGAAGCGCTCAGATTCTTTTAGAGTATCGTTTTTGTTTTCTTTGCTCAGCCTTGGGGCCATCCTCCGAATGTTCGGAAGTGGGGGATCCTGGCTTCTGTTCCACTGTGGATTTTATTAGCAGCTTAGGTTTCCCCACTCAAGTTCTTGCTGATGTTTCAGACAAATCTGTTGGCTCATAGATTTTAAAATTCACAAAACTCATAGTTTGACATTTTGATTTCAGAACATACCAGGGAAAAGACCACCCAAGTTTCATAGAATTATCTATATGAGCAAATGAGTTTGTTAGAATAAACTTATGTATATTTTCTGGGATATTAAAAAGTCTGTGCCTATTTAGCAATGCTGACATGAACCTTACAACCACTGTGGGCACCAGTCAAAAGCTAGCTTAGTGATCTAAGAAAATGAACAGATAAAAATATAAAGTATCGGGGTTGAGGATACTTTTTAAGTTCATTAAAAAGCTGAGAACACAGCAAAATTATCAACCTAATGAAGAATTATAATTATGCCCATATTCAGTGGGGGAGAGAATTATGAATTTGTTGCAGCGTGAATAGGTGGCTGAAATTAATCTACTTCCCAAATGAAATCATTTTCCTGCATTTATCTATTTGTAAAGCCAAGTATCTTTCTCATGTTAAGGAAATTACTAATCAAAACATTCTACTGGGGAGGGAAAACTGTGTTGATTCTCTAGTGAGTATGTGTGTGTGCATGTGCATGTGGAGAGAGAGAGAGAGGGAGATGGAGAGAGAGAGGAGATAGGGATTGTTGAATAAATGGGTGTATGAAAAGGAAAATCAGAGCATGAAATAATTTTAAACCTTAGAACTCCTAAGAGGACTTAGTAAAAATATACGACTTTGAAAACATTTCATTGATAAATGACGGTTTCTCCTTGCATCAAACCAGTGACACCTATCTGCTGCTTAGACTTCTCAGTGAGAAGATTTAGGAACCGCTGTTTCCCGCATTGCCATATGGTTTAGATAGTGATTGTAAATGGAGGCCTTTCAGTTCTGAGAGCGAGGGGTCAAGGGGTTAAAATAATAATCTCCACATACAACCTGTTCAGAGCTGTTTTCTTCTGTGAAGCTGGGGTAGGCATGTGCAGAGCTCCTAGAACTTGGGCTCACCTATCGTATTTCCCTCTACCTCCAGATAACACCAAATAAACCCTTAATCACACAAGAAATCACTCAACTTTTACAGCTCCTCCTGCTCCCTGACCTGCACGGCCCCTTTTCATTTCCCATGCTCTGGCCTCCTGGCCTCTGTCTTTAGAAGCCCTATCACCTAGCCAGCATGCACCTTCCAGCTCCTGGATCCTGTCTGGTTTCTGGTTTCATCCAGGTTACCCAGAGTTTACAGACTGGATGTGCAGCCTCTTGGTCCTTCTCTGCCCCTGGAAGTGCTGTCTGCCTCAGGCATAAACATCTTCAGGCAGCCTGGGCCTGCTGTCCTTCAAAATCCACAGTTTCATGAATACTTCTTCCTTTCCCACCAAACAGGTAAACTATTTCTCCTATCCCAAGTAACAGACTTAAGACAGTGCCTCACTGGGCAATTTTCCATGTGATTTCCCATGTACAGGGAGAAAATCAATATGAAACTAAATATGCAGTTTCTAACTGGCAAATGAGCATCCAACCCTTACAAATTTCTCATCATCTCAACTTCAACATGCCCTGAATTACCTTCACTTACTTCCACTCTTCCTTTCCCTTCCTCCAGCTACGTAACTCAGCCCTTATGTTGCTGTGTACATGTCTTTAAATGGGTCTTCAAATATTAGTCCCTCTTCCCTTTCCTTCCATTCTCCTTTAGATCTTTCCTCGGAGATGTGTGCTGTTATTATATCACCATTCATAATCTCATGCCACGGGAAGCTCCCCATTAAGCACAGGTCCACGTCCTGCTCCACTATTACGTGCCCACGGTGGCTGTGCTGATCTTCCCTTCTCAAAGCACAGTGGACCATTTCAGCTCCTGAAGTTGTGGTCGTGGTATTAATCTTTCTTGGAAACCGTTCCCTGTTCCTTATTTTTCTGTGACACGTCCCCACTCCTCCATCTATAAGTTAGCCACTTCAGTTCCAACACATGTGCCATTTCTCTCTTAAAGCCTATACAACTGCGGGCAGCCCACATTTTGCAGGAGCCTGGAGGGGCACAAGCATGTTCTCCTTACCTGGGCAGGAACTGAGTCTTGTATGGTGTTTTAGTCTTATTTGGAATCTCTTGCAGAACTAAGAACATAGTGGGGACTAATGAATGCTTCCATGTTAAGGAGGATGATTTCATATGATTTATACTAAACACAGGCAGAAAAACAAAAATGATATTTCTCTGTGTAAAAATCTTTTCTCGGGGCCAGCGCTGTGGCACAGTAGGTTAATCCTCTGCCTGTGTTGCTGGCATCTCACATGGGCTCCGGTTCTAGTCCTGGCTGCTCCTCTTCCCATCTAGCTCTCTGCTACAGCCTGGGAAAGCAGTAGAAGATGGCCCAAGTCCTTGGGCCCCTGCACCCACATGGGAGATCTGGAAGAAGCTCCTGGCTCCTGGCTTCAGGTCAGCGCTGCTCCGGCTATTGTGGCCATTTGAGGACTCATGAACCAGTGGATGGAAGACCTTTCTCTCTGTCTCTCCCTCTCACTGTGTAGCTCTACCTTTCAAATAAATAAATAATCTTTTAAAAAAGAAAAGAAAGAAAGAAAGAAAATCTTTTCTCCACCATTGCAAAGTGGGGGCCATTCTCAGGCTGCTGTGCTAATGAGACCTAATCACAAGCAATTGCCCATGCATCTTTGTTTAATCCAAATGCAGATGTTTCTGTATTAACAGAAGAAGGGTTTTTTTGTTTTGTTTTACTTCCTTTGGTATTTTGTTTCTGAACTGGAGGAAGCCTGGGCCTGGTTCACAGGTAGTCTCAGAGCCCTTTCTCCCTGTGATGACACAGCACCCTCTTTGATGAGCAATCCCACGGCTCCTTTTTTGGTTTCCTGGGGCTACCAGGACAAATGACCACAAACCACGTGGATACAGCAGAACCTTCTCTCACAGTTCTGGGGGCGAGAAGTTGGGATGGAAGTGTCAGCAGGGCCACGGTGCTTCCAGAGGCTCCGTGAGGAAAACCATGGAAAGCCTCTTCCAGCTTCTGGTGACTAAAGGAATTGGCCGTGACAGCCTCTGTCCACTTGTCACCTTCTCCTCCGTGTCTCAGATCTCCCTCTGCCTTTCTCTTGGAAGGACACAGTTCCTGAATTGAGGGCCCACCTGGACAATCCTGATGATCTCATCTCAAGCCCCTTTACTGATTTACCTCTGCAAGTGAAGTAGACAGGCATACAGGTTAAAACTGATTAGGTTTGTGAGCTGGAAGACCATGCCTTCACCACGCCCCTGTGTGACCTCATGCCCCTACCTGGCCACACCTGAGTGCCCACCGGCCAATCAGGTTAATTAACCACTCCCCTTTGAAAGTGGATTAAATGCCTGGAACAAGGTGTGTCTGGCCCTTTCCTCCTTCCTCTTTGCCTCTTGCCAGTAGGGGGCTGGCTGTAGCCCTGTGCCTCCAAAGCACATGACCTTCAGGCCAACCCACCCTAGGCTTCCTGGCCTAGATGCTCCTCCATGTGGCTGGTTCCTGGTGCTTGGTATGAACCCAGATTTACCCCTGTCTCTCTCTTAGATAAACTCTCACTCTCCTATGCATCTTTCACACTAAATAAAAGCTTAAAATGTACCATGCTGCCTTGTTTATGGATGCTGGTATTTAGAATTCTTCTCTAAATATTAGGCAAGAACCCTTTCAGGCTTATTAATATTGGGGATTTATTAATAAGCATATGGTGATATAGTATGGTACCCCAAATTCTGATAACATATGTGGCACCCCAGATGGGACTTCTGGGGAACTTTAAGGGGCCACATTCAGATATAATTTTAAGGGGTCAAATTCTGATATCACAAGGACTCTTTTTCCAAATACAGTGACATTCACGGGTTCTGGCCCTTTGGAAATGGACATATCTTTTTAGGGAGACATTACCAGACTTACCACAAATTCCCAAAGCAACCATTATAGTAGAGACAGAAGAACTGGCCATGCTGTTTGGGACTTTTGGCTGGCTCTGTCTCCTTGCATTCATTCTCCTGGTCCCCACCCAGATTTAGGATGCTAACACACACCACATGAGCACCAACCCTGAGATACAGGGCTCAGTTTGACCATGGTGGGCTGTAACTCGCTGTATCGCCAGACCTAACTGCTCCCAAAGGTGCTTTTTCCTGGAGGTGTTCTCCCTGCAGACCTGCATATGTCTCATTAGTTCAGGCTCTCTGATTGGACGATACTTGCCTTGCTCATTTGAATAAAAGGCAAATAAACGTTAATGATGTTTTAATGTGTTAATTCTCCTCTACAAAGAATCAGTTTTTATTCAAGTTCTTCAAGCTTTCATTGAAATTCACAATCTAGGAGGAAAAATCTTTTTGGTGGGGTGAGGGCTTTGGTGCTTATTGGTGATTTCCAAGTCCCCACAGAAAGACCACTCTCTGCTGTGCCCTGAGTAGGACTACTTCCATGGGGACAGTGTGAGAATGGGCTCTATAGGCAGAGAGGCCTGTGTGAGATGGCTGCAAGACCCTGGGACAGCTCTGCTGTGGGATGTAGGGACTGGGATTGAAGTCCCAAGGTACATGTGAGTTAAGTTTGTGATGAAAATGACAATCATGATGGAGATGTGGCATTGTAAAGTCAATGAGACCCATGAAGTGGGATTGTTGTGGGGCAGCCCCTGGCTAGGCTTGGTCCAGGTTCTTTCTCCAAAAATTCAAGGAAGAGTTATAGATAAAGGTCAGCAGAGAAGCAAGATTTATTTAAAGTCAAAGTACCCCGAAAGGCAGGAGTGCAGGCAAGCTCAAGAGGCAATGAGCTCCCTTAACAAGGTGTGGAGCTGTCCAGGAGGTGGTATCTGGAGTAAAGGTTAATTAAATATTTGAAGGTGGTAAAGATTAGGACAATGGGAACTTGAGTACTGCCCATTTCCGTGCCCTTTTGGAAATCTGGGAAGTGTCATAGCGTCAAGTGCATTATGGGAATGGGATTTGTTAGCCATGGAAATTTTATTGTAATAATATTATAATGACCTAAAAGTCATTGTGGGACACTGCCTGCAACCGTTTTGGATATTTCTAGCTGGTACTAGATCTAAGTTGCAACATCACAGAATTTTGATTTTCTGCTACACAGAAGTAAGGGTTGGGACAGTGTACAGAAAGGGTGTTTGGATGATGCTGGGAAGGGGGTGGGGTTTGAGTAGTGGGTGCTGGACTGTCCTGAGGCCGGGGCTGCTGTGTGGCTGACCAGCAATGTCATGTTGGCTAACTCCTTTCTGTTACCTGCCTCCCTGCCTACAGCAGGATTAAACAAACTGTGCATTAGCTGGATTAAAAATTAACTCTTCCTTACTTTTTAAGAATATGAATTCTCTTTTTTCTCTTTTTTAGCTAATAAATAAATATGCCCCACCCTGAGTTTGTGAATACCATGGACCTTGTGATGATCCCATATCTCAGAACACGGGTTAGGGGCAAGGACTTGGTAATCTCCTGAGGACTTCTGTCTAGATTCATCCAGTGTGGGACGGAAAACTCCAGCTAGGCGGAACCCAGGCCCTTTTGCTCTCTGCCTTTGTCCCTGCATGTGGATATGCTTTCTCAGAACCCACTGTGTGGAAGGGGTCACTGGGGATGGGTACCTGGTGCTGATGGAAGTAGCTGGCGGGCAAGTCTGACTCAGATGGCAAGGCTTGGTTAAACAGATGGTTTCACTTCCAGTCTGTATGCTGTTCTCATACTTGCAGCGCAACCCTGTCTTTGTGTCTGCCCTTTCCTCCACCACCTGTGGCACCTGGGAAGGCCAGAAACCCGAGAGCCTTCTGAGGCTAGCAGTCCTGATGTCAGTGATAGACACGGGGCTGCCTGGGGCTGCTCATGGGAGTGCAGAGCTGTGGGCTTGCAGAGCCCTTTGCCCTTACTACTTTGCTCAGGAATTCAGCTCCGTGTTTGTTGACGGTGCTCCCTGGCCAGCCATGGAAAACCTTTTCACTACCAGGGCCCTTCTCTCCTTTTTTCCTTTCCCCATCAGTTCTTTTTTCTTTTTGCATGATTTTGCTTATAAGTAGTTAAGAAAGCACAGAATTTTCAGATAGATGGCCTAGCTGTAAATTCAGCTTAATTGCTCATTTCTTCTTCTCAGATCTTCATCAAGTTGTTTTACTTCCTTGAGTCTCAAATATATTTATCTATAAAATGTTTTGATTTTCACTGGTCCACGCGTGAGTAAAGATGGTATGATTAAATGAAATAGTGCATGTCACTGTTCTTGGTAACTGTGAAGTGCTCCTCGAAGGTGAGGGACCATTTGTATATTCCTGGATAGGAATGAGCATGGTTAACACATGGGCAGGTTGCCACGAAGGTACAGAATAGAAGTGGACAGGAAAATTTGGGCAGAAGACACAGACTCAGCCAGGGGTTGAGGGGGAGACCTTAAAGATCATCTAGAGGGGCCAGGGCTGCGGCGTAGTAGGTAAAGCTGCTGTCTGTCTGCAGTGCCGGCATCCCATATGGACGCCAGTTTGAGTCCTGGCTACTCCACTTCCAATCCAGCTCTCTGCTATGGTCTGGGAAAGCAGTAGAAGATGGTCAAGTGTTTGAGCCCCTGCGTCCACGTGGGAGACCTGGAAGAAGCCCCTGGCTCCTGGCTTCAGATTGGCTCAGCTTCAGCCATTGCAGCCATTTGGGGAGTGAACTATCTGATGGAAGACCTCTCTCTCTCTCTCTCTCTCTCTCTCTCTCTGCCTCTCTGTAACTCTGCCTTTCAAATAAATAAATAAATCTATTAAGAATATAAAAAGATCATCTAGAATCAGCACTCATTTTAGTTTTTAGATTTATTTATTTTTTTAAAGGCAGGGTTACAGAGGGAGAGAAAAAGAGAGACAAAGATTTTTCTATCTGTTGGTTCACCCCCCAAATGGCTGCAACAGGAGCTAGGAGCCAGAAGCCAGGAGCTTCTTCCCAGTGTCCTATGTGGGTGTCAGGGAACCAAGCACTTGGGCCATCCTCCATTTTCCTGTTGCTTTCCCAGGGAGCTGGATCAGAAGAAGAGCAGCTGACTCCTAGCATTGCTCATGTGGGATGCAGGTGTTGCAGGTGGCAGCTTAACCTGCTGTGTCACAACTTTGCTGGCCCCCATCACACTCATTGTAAAGATGAGGATACTGAGGCTCGGTGGCCTAACTCCCACCTAGACTTCCTTTTCTGTCTTCATTATTTAACAGCACTTAGGGTCACCCACAAAGACCTGATTTATGAATTTCTTTATCTGTTCTCCTGCCCTCTTCAATAGTACTTAGATAGTTATGCCCTGGAGAAGCAGAGCGAGTCTCACTGGCGCTCTGTGTTCCCAGGGCTGTAGGCAGTGCTGGCACACAATGAGCCTCACTGAAGAGTTGTCCAGAGAGCAGTGTGCTCAGTGTCTCTCTAGCATGCTGGTTCAGGGGCCTTGCTGGTTCTCCTACAACTTGCCTTCTCAGGGATGGTGCAGATCTTTCAGGGCTGCCCTCTCATTCTTTCAGGCCTGGGACTTCTCTGAAACACTGACCCTCAGCACAGATCACACTGCTTCTAGGAAATGAATAGAAACCCGCAATTGCTGATAGGTGAAGAGTTATCCAGGTGGATGCGGTGAGGGAAGTGGGCTCTCTGACGTCAGGTGTTGGGCTGGCATCTTTATGGTTCTATGTCAATGACTGGGTGAGTAGCCGGCCCAGAGGAGACCCTTGGCAAATAGTCTAGTCAGCGAGTGATGGAGTGAATAAATAGCGTCTTTAGAATATTGATAAGCGTATAGCACAACTGCAAAATGACTGTTCAGATGCCGCAGAGGTGGTCTTTCAATATGCTGACAGAGAAAGAGCCAGGAAGGACAGTGGAATGACAGGAGGACACGGTGTGCTCTCTTCTGTCCATGGAAGTCAGAGTGTCTGGCTGAGCAGTTTCCATGCAGATGGGGATGGGGCGGGGGAGCAAGCGCAGCTGCTGTGGGAATGAGCAAGCCATCACTGAAAGCGCAAATATGCCTCAGACCCACGCTGTGAGGCTGACAGATGCCCTCCCTCAGCAGCTCCGATGGGAGGGACTTGTGGAATCCAGATTTTAAATTAGATTCACCTGAGCCCAGTCACTGAACTGTCATCCTTCTGATGGAATGGAAGAGGGGAGGGGGCGTGACGAAGGAAATCTTTGTAGCTGAGCCTACCTGACTCTCCTCAGTGGGAGACACATGAATAGTGTTTCATGTTAAGGAGCCGTAGTTAAAATGCAGACTGCTCAGTGCTGGTCTCAGAATTTGGGAGGTGTGGCTCGTGCCTGTGGACCACTCGTCTTCCCTTCCTTTGATCTATCACTTGATGTGGAGAAAGGCTTTTATGTGTGATTCCTCTATAATGGGTAATTTAGTCCATCCCATTATGAAAAAGTAGGAAGTCTAGTTCTAGTCCATTTGCTTCTGTTATTCTTTCAAGTACCTGGGAGTGCATCACTCTTATATGCTTTAGGTAGCCTGGACACTTTTTCTGGTTGTTTATAATCTAATTTTTGAGCCCTTTTTAGCCAATTGGAAGCTAGTTAAGTTGCAAATTAAGCAGTAAAATAAGGATGAAGACGTGGACTCTGCCAATATGAGCATTTGTGTGACAAAGGTGATGCCAAGGGAATATACTGGCATGTCAGCTAAATAGGATTTGGCTTATTTATAATTGAAATTGACACATTATCATGCATGTTAAAGCCCAATTCTGTTTCTGGTCATTTTATGTAATGCAGATTATACTTTAAAAAATACTCTCTTGCTGTCTGCTCAAAGCCTAGACATTGTAATTTTGAATTAATTTCCTTGGTTACTTTACAAGGACGCAAAAACAGAAGCTTTGGTTTGAGGCTCGGACATGACCATATCTGAATGAAGTGGTTGCCCACAGTTCATCAATTTTAGGTGAACTGCTGCCAATCAAGATTAGTAACTTTTGAGTCTGCTTTAATTTTTAAATGATTTCAAAAGTATCAAGGTTGGAGAAAAAGTCCTACACATTTGCATTTCTCCGAGGAGATTCTATGAAGATTGATATTTCTCTGGGAATGAATATACATTAAAAGTGTAATTGGCCAAATTGCCCTTAGCTTTTGAAGTAGATTCTGCATAGAGTTCACTTTTCTTGAGAGGGCTTAAAGGAGATAAGTATACGTGAGTGTGTGTGACACAGTGGTTAAGTCACCACTTGGGATAGCCACATTGTGTATCAGAGGGCCAGGCTTGAAGGCCCAGTTTCTCAGCTTCCAATCCAGTTTCCTGCCTGGGTACCATGGGAGGCAGTAGGTGATGGCTCAAGTATGTGGGTCCCTTCCACCCATCTGGGAGACTTGGAGAGAGGTCCTAGTTCTTGCTCAGCTTAGCTCAATTCTTCTGACTGTTGCAAACATTTAGGGTGTGAACCAACAGATGAAAAATCTCTCTCTCTCTGTCTCTCTCTCTTTCTCCTTCTCCACCACCCCCAAACAAAAGGAAAACATAAAGAAGTAGAGAAATGTAAAAAGAAGCAATGAAATTCTGAGTTTCTCTTTTAACTGAACATGTGTGAAGGGAACAAAAGGCAGTTTCCAAGATCTAATGAGATGGATGAAATTCCAATTTATAATTATTATTATTTTTTACCTAATGTGGCAAGAACATGTGTAACTATAATGGATGACTAATATCTGAGACTTTATATTTGATTCTTGTTTTACTGGCTTCTTAGCCCAAAGCAGAGATCTCTCCAAAGGATACTTTAGAGATCAAAAGCAATGGAATTAGGGTGATAGTATTTGAAAATAAGCCAAGAGTTAAAATGAAACAAGGACATATGTGCAGGGTATAAAACCTTTGTGGAACATCTTTAGTGACAGAAGCCATTGTCTGCTGTGGAGATTCATAATAAGATCTCTTCTCCTTCAACACTAAAGTGTTCTCTTTAAAGCAAAATATTTCAAGCTTTCTATACATACATCTTCCTCAACATTAAATAGGGATGAGTGTTTTGTGCAGTGCTTGGGACACCTGCATCTCATATTGGAGTGCCTGGTTCATATCCTGGCTTTTCCTCATCCAATCCAACTTCCTTCTTATGCACACACCTTGGGAGACAGCAGGAGATGGCTCAAATACTTGGGTTCCCCCCACCCACATGGGAGACCTGGGTTGAATTTATGATTTCTAGATTCTGCCTGGCCTAGTCCAGGTTGTTGTCAGCATTTGGGGAAACAGCAGGTGGACAATATCACTGTGTCTCCCTTTCAAATAAAATTTTTTAAAAAGAAGGAAAAAAAATTTGAAAACATTTTCAGCTTCTTATGATGTACTCTTTCTATGCTCCTGGGAAAATTTGCACAGTCCCCTATCATATCTTGTTACATTAGAAAACAGTTGAATCATGTACATGTTCTTCCTCTACCACCCTCTCTTCCAGATAGGCTGTGAAGTTCCCCCTTTCCAGGAAGGGAGAGTACTCAGAAGATCATCAGAGAATGATCATCATCACTCATGGTGTTCCATACAGGAGAGGGAAGGTTGGTTTTCCAGGCTGGTAGAGACTAAGGGCAGCACCCCTGCAGCAGTTAGGTGCTTGATTCACTTAACTCCAGCCCTCTGGCGAAGAGGTGGATCTCAGAAAAGAATGAAGGGTCCCGGAGAATCAAGGAACAGAGTGCTGTGTGAAAAATCATCCACTCAGAAAAACAGCCACTTACATGGTATCAGTAGAGCTCTGAATAGCAAAGAATACAGAGTGGAGAGGTTGTTTTTTTTTTTTTTTTTTTTTTTTTTTTATTAGAACATCATTGAAATAGAGAGAGGTCACACACACACACACACACACAGAAAGGACTGCACACACCAGGATCATGAATGTTCTATTAATTAATTATAACCTTTCAGCATACAATTCATTTTACTATCAGAGTGGACAGAGAAGATACGGGGCGTGGTGGGGGGAATTCACTGGGATACTGAACTAAGTTTCTGCAGTTGCTGGTTCTTAAAAATAGCAAAAATATGAGAAGTGATAAATAATAGATGAGGCAGGTGCTGAGCCAGGGGCACATTGTCTCCCTGTGGATCCTGCCACTTACAGTTCTTCAGCACGGCTCTCAGCAGCACCTTGACAAGTAATTGAACATTCTGCAGGATTTTGTCTGTCTTATTCTGCTGCATTCTCCCAGGGCTTTCACTTTTAAAACCCCCACCTTGTGAACACTGCTTACTCTTCTGGATTTCAGTCTGGTTTTTAGGACTTCAAAGTGCAAATTTAGAAAATACGTTTGATCTCTTTTCTCTCTCTGTTCTCAGAAGGAGAGAGTTGTGCTAAATGAGATTTTAAGTAGACTTGCTCAAGGCATAGACCATAATAACTCTGGCAGCCATAACTGGCCATTGCAATCAACTTGTGGAGCAGCTGTGCAGTGCTGTGTGCCTGCACTGTGCGTGGAATGCCTTAGGGGAGGCTCAGCTGCCACCACAGGGACGTAAGGTGGACGCTATGGCTGGGTTTTTTCCTCTTGGGTTTTTCCCCTGCCAATGGCCAACAATTCCATAACTGTGAAGTTCCTTGAGGGCACTGCATATGTCTTACCAATCTACGTGTTGTCTTAGTACCCTGACCACAGGGTCTCAGGAATGAGTTTTTGAATGAATTCAAGTGTCGTTGAATAAGTAGAAATTATTATATTCATATCTGTTCAAAAGCATTCAAACATAGTGTCAGTTTCTAAATGAGAGGCCGACATGGGCAGAAGGTATGTGTGCTTTAGACTTGGACAGCCTGAGTTTAAGCTTTCCTTTCTGTACCAGCTGAATAAACATGGGAAAATTAATTAAATTCTCTTTTACAAAATGCATATAGTGCTGGTAATGCTGAACCCAAAGGATTCTGTAGGGTACACAAGTATGAATGCAGGGAAGTCATAAGGCAGTGTTTGACGGTTAGGAGAAGCACAACACATGTTGGTACCTCAGACAGTGTAGACAAACTGATGGTATGTACACGCTTTCCTGCATTATATACCCTTCATTGACTGATTGCAGTTACAGTTGTGCTCCTGTGTCTCAGCCTAGAAGCCACTGGAAGACATTGGTCATATCATATAATTTCTAGTATCTTAGTGTCTTATTGAGAAGTTTGTGCAGTAATTACTCAAATTAAAAATAGTAATGAATTAAAACTGCAAGATAACTGGTTAAATAAAAAGTGGTCTCGATTCAAATCCTGGTTTGATGTCTTCTGTGATCAAGAGGTTTAATAACTCTGAGGTTCATTTTTTTAAATAATAAGAAATCTGTCTTTCATCCAATGGCAAATGGACGTGCTTAGTAGGTGCCTGGCACATAGTAGGTCTGTGCGAAATTTAAGCTGGGCTTTTCCCTTCTGTACAACATGGTAAGAATCCCTCAGCTGTGCTCTGACATCAGATGGCCCTGACATCTCTGGATCAGAAAGCGCATGTAAGTACCAACAGGCCCATGATGGGGAGCAGCAGGCAGGAGGCAGGAGGCAGGAGGCAGGAGGCAGCTCAGATTAACTCCATACCTTCTGTTCTTTCCACCTTCCCTCCTTCCCTCCTTTCCTGCATTTCTTCCTCCCAGCAGGACCTGAATAGTTAAATACATTAGGAAGTGGGCAAAGAAAAAAAATCCCATTTTAGGAAAATCCAAAAAGAAATCACGAAGTGATATCAAAGTGTGAGGTGGATAGAGTGATATACATATTGACATTGGTTAATCCTTTTTTTTATCAGAGCTAAGAAAGTTGATGCTTTGTAGAATTGTGAGTGTGTGTGTGTGTGTGTGTGTGTGGTGCCTAGGTGTATTTGTATGTGAATGTGTGTGTGGCTAGGTGTGAATGTGTGAGTATGAGTATGTGAGTGTGATCTGTGAGTTTGTATTCTGAGTGTGTGTGAGAGTAGGTGTGAGTGTGTGTATATGTGTGAGTATGTGGGTGTGTGTAAATGTGTAGGTGTGTGCATATTGTCAATGTGTGTATGTTTGGGAGTGTGTGTGTAGGTGAGTGTGTGTGTATATATATATGTATGTGTGATTGTATTTGTTAGTATGTGTGATTATGGGTGTGTGCATGTGCTTGTATGTGTGTGTTAGTATGAGACTGTGAGTGTGTGTGTGGGTGTGTATATGTGTGTGTGTGTGAATGTGTTTAATATGTGTGTGTATGTGACTGTGGGGGTGTGTATGTGTAGATGTGTGCATGTGTTTGTATGAGTGTGAGGTTGTGTATAGGTGTGTGTGTGAATGTGTGTGTATATGTGTGAATGTGTTAGTATGCGTGAGTTTGGGTGTGTGTATATGTGTGTGAGTGTGGATGTGTGTATGTGTGTGGGGGTATGTATATGTAAATGTGCCTGTATGTGTGAGTGTATTAGTATGTGTGAGCTTTGGTGTGTGTGTGTGTGTATGTGTGTGAGTGTGGGTGTATGTATGTATTCATGCACACAGAACCTTGGTTGCAGAGTTGACTTGTCACACAACAATGAAGAAAATGTGTGTGTGTATGCATATTTATGGGTGAAAGTGGAGCAACATTTGGCCTTCTGTCTTAGGATCTCCTGGGGTTCTCAGAGGTATGGGCCTGTGCATCCCTTGAGGAGTTGCCATGTAGTCCTGCCTTTGTCCACAGGGGGCACCCTTGGCGCTCCACCATCACCAGGCTGCTGAGGGTTTCTCTCAGTCCCTCCTTCCGCTTCACTCTTGGTAAGTGGAGCAATGGATTCTGTAGTGAGTTACTTTGTCTGTTTGTTCTTTAATGTCTGCCTTCCTCTGCTGGACTTGTGAGATCTTGCAGGACTGAACAAATGTGACTTACTTATCTTTACCTTTTCCACCAGTTTAATCAGTTTAATTCTGCATAATTAAGAGATGGATGGATGGATGGGTAAAAAAAGCCATGGAGGGTTCTTAAAACCAATGGCTCAGTTCAGGAGCAGGAGTGAGAAGGGGGCATAAACGAGCAGCTTCTGGTGATCCCGTCTCCTTGATTCTCTGCATTTTCATGTTGATTGTCACCTCCTGTGAAGCCAGATCCTGCATAGTCCACTGCTTTTCTGTTTTTGCTCCTCTCACTTACATATCTTTATGAACTGATTATCATAAATTGATCTACTTATTGTCTAAAATATTTTAAGTAGAAGAAAGCATGGATAGAAACAAACCTGTTTTCATCGTCCTCTATTAATCAGCCTCTCATGTAGTGACGTGCTCAAGGCTAGATGCAGAATGGATGTTTTCACCTTGGCTGGGCTCTCTGCTTTGACCACAGCGATGTCCACTCAGAGTGCAGACTGTTTCCCTGTGGAAGGCAGCTGGGTTAACTGGGCACCCTTGGGCCCTTGAGAAGACCTTCTGAGAAGCTCATGGTTGGTAAACAATGCCTGGTGGAATGAGGTAAGTTTGAGGCAAAATCTCAGTTCTTTCTCCTCTTTTCCTCCTCCCCCTCCCAAGGTGAGTGGACTTCTGCTCACTCTGTACCAAAAGACCATCTCGTTGGTTTTTAAAGCTTTCCCTAAACCAACTACCATGCCAGAGGAGTGATGTACAGTGATTCTGCATCTTGATTTGGGGTTTTGGGTGTGTGTCTGAAGTATAGATGTCATTGCATTGCTACCCATAGAGTACAGTTGTTAGAGATAGTGAGGGTGGGGAGGCCATGTTGTGCTGGTGGGAGGGGCCCTGGAAGAGGAGAAGCAGAGGCACTGGGCCTTCCTCAAGGCATGGGTGCTGCCTCATGTTCTCAGAGAGCCCTATTTTGCTAGTCATGTAAACATTTAGATGCTTTGGGTTTTCTCTCTCAACACAGAAAATCCAATTAGACCACAAAAATGGTCAAGTTGTTGTTTTTCATCATTTCTTAAGTGCATCATTTAAGGCCTAATATCACACTGACTATTTAATGGGTCCATAGAAAGAGGAAATATGAGGGCACTTCAACATACTCATTGAAAAATTGTTAGGAGATATCTTTTAAATTGTTTGAAATGTGTTTATAATTTTTTTCATAATATGCTTTTTCCGTGAACTATTTGAAAACTTCTCATGTGCTTGTATTTCATATGTTTGCATCCAAATAAACCAGTCTTTTAATTCTACTTCTCACAAACTATTTGAAGTATACTCAAGTATACTTCATTGCATGCACTTATAGTATCTGGTATTTTAAAGTTAAGATGTTTCTATCCTGGAAAAAGAGAGACTTGACTTCTTATTTTTCTTAGACTTTCTTTTCTCTACACCATCAAACAGGTAACCCATATTTCAAAAGAATTGCATGTCAGTGTCCCTGAATATTGGTATCAGTTCTACCACATATCAACACAGAGAACTGGGAGTTCTAGAAAAGAAAAGCTCATATGAAAAATAACCTTCATGATTCGTGCAATGCACTTGAATTCAACTGCACATTCAATCCTACTTGAGATCACTCATAATCTGTCCACCAGGAAGTTCTAGAAACAGATGTCTTTTGGGGTAGGCATTGGGTGAGGTGGTTAAGTTGTCACTTGTATCGCCCACATCCCATGTCAGAGCTCGTGGATTTGAGTTCTGGCCCCACTTATGGTCCAGCTTCCTGCTGATGCTAATGCTGGAAGGCAGCAGGTAATGGCACAAGTCACTGCTGCCTGCATAGGCAATCCCAGTTGAATTGCAGGCTCCTGGCCTCAGCCTGGTCTAGTAATGGGTTTCTGGGGGGCGACTAGTAGTTGCACATCTCTCTCTCTCTCTCTGCCTGCATTTTGAATGAATATTTTTATGAAGAAATAGACATCTTCTTTTGAAGTAATTGTCCTTAATCTAAAGCAGAAAGAACAAGATTTTCAAGGCTCCAGCATGTAAAGATGCGAAAAACAGTGACATTCTTTCAGCTTTTTCCCAAGAGGTTTAAACATTGTTTTAGGACTTGGCATAAGAGCCCTGAACATTTGCAGAGTTCACAGCTGTTTAGGCTTAAGATGTAATTACATTTAATTATCAGTGTCAGATAAAACACACACAGGCACTCGGGCCCATGGTGGTGAGGAGAGTGAAGCTGGCTATAGAAAGTTACACTTGGACTTGGACATGCAGCTCTGAATCTCTTCAAACGCAGCTGCTTGCCATGAGGCTTCTCTGGGTGTTTGTCAGTGGGAAATTATAGTACAGACACTGGATATAAAGAATGTTAGAAGATTTATGCACCAATTCTCAGATTTATTTTGATAAATTGTTCCATATCAATATGTAAAAATCCAATAAATATAACTCTTTAAAGAGGGGGCTGCTCTAATTTTACTGTTTCAGAGAAGAGATTTGGCAAAAAGTCAGAATGTGCATTAAAAACACACTTTCAAGAAGTCTAATAAATAAAGTCTTTGAAATATGGCTTCTTAGTGAAAGGCATTTTAAATCATTTTGATAAAGAATCTAAATTAGACCTTTAAATAAGAAAAGCAAGTTCCCTTAACTTATTATTTATAGATAGTTTGAAAATAAAATCTATGCAGACTGATTTCGTCTTCCATTCTTCACTAGGCAAATATATTGTCATGTTTTAGCAGCACATGTGGTGAGTTAGGGAACACCCTCCCTCCAAAAGGGTGACCAGGGCCAGCTAGCCAGTGTTTACTAAGTGTCTAGCGGGCTGTGTGAGGTGCTCAAGTGTTGTGTCTTATTCAGTCCCAAGTGAAGAAGGTAAGCAAGTAGACGCTTGCTGTGGCCTGGATGCAAGACTTTGAGCCAATTATTTGATTCACTGTGCCTTGATTTCCTCACCTATAAATGAGGATGATCCTAAGTCTGACTCATGGAGTTACTGCAGTATTAACTGAGTTTGGACACGTAAAGTGCCTAGCATGTGACTGAGATAGAGTATCAGTAAATGCTAAGTCATAGTATATCCTACTTACTTCACCTGGGCTCAGATGACCAAGAGAGTCCCTGTAGTCAAACTGCTGACTAGAGATAAAGCCCGAATTCAAATTCTTGGGGTCAGATTTGTCTGGGAATATCCTGAGATCAGTGCACATTCAAAACAATGCTTGCTACTGCTCTTACCTAGAACTGTAAAGTGTTTTCATAGTGTTTTCATTCATTCATTCTATCATGTTTTATTTATTTATTTATTTTTGACAGGCAGAGTTAGACAGTGAGAGAGAGAGAGACAGAGAGAAAGGTCTTCCTTCCGTTGGTTTACCCCCAAAATGGCCGCCATGGCCGGCATACTGTGCTGATCTGAAGCCAGGAGCCAGGTGCTTCCTCCTGGTCTCCCATGTGGGTGCAGGGCCCAAGCACTTGGGCCATCCTCCACTGCCTTCCCGGGCCACAGCAGAGAGCTGGACTGGAAGAGGAGCAACCGGGACAGAACCGGTGCCCTAACCAGGACTAGAATCCGGAGTGCTGGCACCACAGGCAGAGGATTAGCCTAGTGAGCCACGGTGCCGGCCTCTATCATGTTTTATTTATAGCATATATTATATATTTTATATTATGCACAATGTTATATAATGTATTCAGCAAGTTTATCATAAACTGTATTAGAGTGTATACTGCACATAGTAAGTATACTCTGTACACACGCACATACATATATACATGTATATTCACTCATTTACATTTATCCTATGCCCTTCACTGGAGATGAAATGTAATAGGAAAGACACTGTTCTGCTGGACTGAAGTTAAGGTTGAAAAAGGAAGATGAGAAACCTCAAAAATCATAGCAAAGTATGATCAAGAGATGTGCAGGTTGCAGACAAGCCATACAATGATGCTGTGAAGTAAACAGGTACTGATAATCCAGGAATTTCTGTTAGACTCTATTTGCTGTAGGAAATCGCTCCATTCCCCCAGTATTTTGGATAATCGAATTATTACTAAAACAACCACAAAGATCAAGAATGGTTTGCACTGATTGAGTGATGCTTGGTAAAGGAGAAAGGAGAGGTGTGATAGCCACACGGGTTAGAATCTTGTTTTTGTCACTCACCAGTTGGATACTCAATTATGACAGTTATCTGAAATTCAGTTATGTCTTTAAAAGGAAGACAGTGTTTCTTTATAGAATTTGTGCGTATTTAAATGGTCCCTGTTCCCACTTGGTGCCCATGAGAACATTGTGTTGGTTCTGGCAGGTACTCAGGTGGAGAGTCCCAGGGCACTGAACAGATCAGGCCCTGGCCCCCGGACACTTCCTGCAAAGCAGCTCTGTGACTGTTGCGTCTTCCTGTAGATTCTACGTGAACAGGCTGAACTTTGCTGTCCGTTATTGGAGTCCATAGGCTTACTCACCCTGAAGTCCAGGTGTTGGGTCAGCTCTGAACTCTCTTAGGGCAGCGGAGTTTGGGTCCATCTGCCCTTCACTTGGTGTGCCTGAAGCTGGTTCAGAATGCCTCAACTGACTCTCAAGCCGTGTTTCTGTCTAGAAAACAGCGCACTGCCATAAGGGAATATTTTATGACTGGGAGAATCTGGAGGATGTTGCATCAAAATGAATTAGGGTTTAGTTTTGTAATTAGTGACTCCTCTGGGCACTGAATTGAAAGGCAATGAAATCAAAACATTCGCCGAGAGGAGGGATGTGGACTCTGCAGTTCTCTTCTGAATCACGGATCCATGGAAACCTCACAGGAGAACCTGTGCAGTGACAGACCGTCCACTGCCCACTGCCAAGGTGGCAGGAAAGAGAGGGCTGGGGATTTACTAGTGTTCTCATACAAATCCAGGAAATTTATTCATTAAGCACAGTTTAAAACTATTTAAAAATCAATTTTTATTTGCAAAATTGCTGCCGAGTGTCACTGAGGCTTATATCCAACCCTTTTGCCATTCAAACTTAATAGCCAAATACACCAAGGAAAATGACTTCTCCTTCCTTCCGGCATTCATATTCAGGCAAGCACCAAGGGTGATCACTTTTCATATTAAGGTAATCCACGTCTGTTCATATCTCCAGTACCTGAGGAACACGGCACTGAATCCTTGATGAATAAATTGTGTTTCTCTGCAAGAGGAAAGACACAGCGTAAGGCAGTTAAATGTCAGGAAAAATCACATTCGAAAGCCCATCTGAAATTAAAAGGATGCCATGAGATGTGACATTCTTAACTTAGTCGCTACGCAGTAATTGTTAATTAGATTAATTACTGTCCACTACACTGAGCTGGAAGCTTCATTTTCATGCCATAAGGTTCGAGGTCAGCTGCTTTGCCTGCTTGGCACCGATCTTCGGCATTCAGAAGCAGCTGCAGGAGGAAGGAGGCTGCAAGATTACTGACGCTGAAGCCCAAGCAGAGAAAACAAAGTCTCAAAAGCCTTCGAGTGCCTGTGCTTCCTCCACAAACCCACTTGTCGATTAAATTAAAGCCTTCCTCCTTCAGCTCCGTTCCCGATCTTCAAATGCATCTCAATGAATGGTTTGAGATCTTAGCCCTTCTAAGAAATGAATCATACTTCCTCTGTCGATCTTGATTGCTGTTGACTACTAATTCACCCTGTATTGATCTCAAGCCCGTATTTCTTACTGGTTAGATGGGGAATTATCTCAGACTATTAAAATGCTGCCCAGTTTCAGAGGCCCTTCTAATCGCTCTACCCAGAGACCAGGTCCATCCCAGGGAAGCACACAGGCATTGAGCACATAGATATCCCTTCTCTCCATTTAATTTCTTGTACCTTTTTGTGTGTGTATCTATGAAGAGGCCCTATCATTTGGGGGGAGGGAGAGGAACATGGTTCTTGTTAGGAGTGAAAGCAGATTTATAAAAAGATGACATCTCTGTAGAGAAGCTCACCAAATTGCCTTATTCTCATACTTTTTTCTGTCTTGGGAACTCCAAAAAGAACTTAACTCAAAAGACTTCTTAGGCCAGCGCCACAGCTCACTAGGCTAATCCTCTGCCTTGCGGTGCCAGCACACCGGGTTCTAGTCCCCGTCGGGGCACCGGATTCTCTCCCGGTTGCCCCTCTTCCAGGCCAGCTCTCTGCTGTGGCCCGGGAGTGCAGTGGAGGATGGCCCAAGTATTTGGGCCCTGCACCCCATGGGAGACCAGGAGAAGCACCAGGCTCCTGGCTTCAGATCAGCGTGATGCACCAGCCATGGCAGCCATTGGAGGGTGAACCAACGGCAAAGGAAGACCTTTCTCTCTGTCTCTCTCTTTCTCACTGTCCACTCTGCCTGTCAAAAAATTTAAAAAAAATGAAAAAAGAAAAAAGAAAAAAAAAGACTTCTTGTTACAGATTTTTTTTTATCTGAAATGCAGAAAATGTGAAAAAGACAAGACTTTTAAAATCATGTTTTCCTAACTACGCATGTAATGGACTTTCATTATAGAGAACGTACACAATGCAGAGGAGCACAGACAGGTACACAAAGTGGATCCTGAGCCCTGGCATGTGAAAGAAACACATTTAGTGGTCCAGAGCAGAGACTCCAGCCCTTGATGCTGGCAGTGTAGACTGAGGCACCCTGTTCTCTAGTGGTGTGTCCCTAGGCACTGTGCTCATCTGTACAAGAGGCCTTTGTGGAAAATGCATGCCATCGCAAAACTACATGTGGATTTCTTTTTTAAAAAATGCTTTTTTTTTTTTTTTTTTTTTTTTGGACAGGCAGAGTGGACAGTGAGAGAGAGAGACAGAGAGAAAGGTCTTCCTTTGCCGTTGGTTCACCCTCCAATGGCCGCCGCGGCCGGCGCACCGCGCTGATCCGATGGCAGGAGCCAGGAGCCAGGTGCTTTTCCTGGTCTCCCATGGGGTGCAGGGCCCAAGCACCTGGGCCATCCTCCACTGCACTCCCTGGCCACAGCAGAGGGCTGGCCTGGAAGAGGGGCAACCGGGACAGAATCCGGCGCCCCGACCGGGACTAGAACCCGGTGTGCCGGCGCCGCTAGGCGGAGGATTAGCCTAGTGAGCCGCGGCGCCGGCCTAAAAAATGCTTTTTAAAAGTTATTTGAAAGGTAGAGGTACAGAGAAGGAAAGAAAGGGAACGGTAGAAAGAGAGATCTTCCATCCCAGTTCACTCCCCAAATGGCTGCAATGGTTAGGACTGGGACAGGTCAAAGCCGGAGCCAAGAGCTTCTTCTGGGTCTCCGACATGAATGCAGGGGCACAAGGACTTGGGCCATCTTCTGCTGATTTCCCTGGCACATTAGCAGGGAGCTGGATAGGAAGTGGAGCAGCCAGGCTTGAACTGGTGTCCATATGGGATGCTGGCATTGCAGGCAATGCCTTAACCTATTATACCACAAAATTGACCCTACATGTGGATTTCAAAAATTTCTGCACTGAAAGAAACTTACTTATTAATTCCTTTTTCCTTGACCTTTTTGAAATTCCCTCATGCATCAAATGCTTGCCATGGAGTTGGCCCTGTAAGATAGTAGGTTAAGCCTCTGCCTGCTGCGCTGGGATCCATATGGGTGTTGGTTTGACTGCTCCACTTCCCATCCAGCTCCCTGCTAATGGCCTGGGAAAACAGTGGAAGATGGCCCAAGTGCTTGGGCCCCTCACCCATGTGGGAGACCTGGAAGAAGCTCCTGGCTTCTGGCTTCAGACTGCCCCAGCTCTGACCATTGTGGCCACTTGGGGAGTGAGCCAGCAGATGGAAGATTCTCTCTCTCTCTCTCTTTCTCTCTCTCTCTCTGTCTCTCCCTCTCTGTGTCTATAACTCTGCCCCTCAAATAAATAAACTTTAAAAAAAAAAGTGCTTGCCATATACCAGGCAAAAGAATGACTCCTCTAAAGAAATCATCTCATTTGTTCTTCACAATGCCATTTTAAAGGCCCAGGTGTCTGACACAGCGGTTAAGATGCCAATAAAGGAGCCCATGTCCCACTCAGAGTGCCTGACTCCCAGTTCTGGCTTGTGCCTCTAACTTCTTATGAATGCAGACCCTGGAAGGCAGAAGTGGTGACTCAAGGAGTTGGGTCCCTGCTACCCACATGGGAGACTTGGTTTGAGTTTCCAGTTCCCAGCTTTGGCTGTGTCCCAGCCTGGGTCACTGCAGCCACTGGGGAGTGAACCAGTGGAAGGGAGCTCTTTCTCTCTGTGTCTCTTTTTCTATCTGTCTCCCACATTAAAAATAAATTAAATTTATCACTGATATGTCCATAATACAATGGAATTAAAATTTTGTTGCAAAAATACTTTGAAATTCATTCATACCAGAGTCTACAAGAAGTTCATTATAAAAAAATGTATGCATGGATTTCAAATTTTTTTGTCTCAGAATAAAACATCTTTACATTCCATTTTGAACTACCTGCCCTTATAGGCAGCTGTTACCATTTGATCTTGTGTATCAGGATTTCCTGCCTCTGTAAGCCAACATGGGGACACATGTGTGTGACAGAGTTTGCAAGCGTGGGTCACCATGTCAATAAATGTTGACCAGGTATTTTATATGATTTCATATATTGAGCACCTGAATTTAATGTACTTGTCATACAACTTTATTGGATCACAATAATTTATATTGTTGCATAAATCATAAATCTGAATAGGAAATGGAGGCCCATTTTGTCCCCAGGCAGCTGAGAGAGTTTTCCCACTGCAGCACTTGGAAATGGAACCAGGTGCCTTATGGGATGGTAGACGGCCAACTTGGCTCTGGGCACAAGGCTCCTATTAGGAAGGGAAATGAAAGCGAACCTTACCCATTACCTTCCCCAGGGGGACAGTTTTAGAAGCAAAGACAGGAGAGTGAGGGAAGATCTCCCAGGCACATTACCCACCACCTGAACCTTAACAGAGGTCTTATTGAAAACACCACCTCAATGGGATTTGAACCTGTGACCTCTGAAATGTGAAGCCGCTCCACTGCCTATGCTCCTGGAAAAGCTTTTGTCTTGGTGGGTGAAATCCAGTTGACCAGGACTGGCATCTGGCCAAGACCCTGGGGAGAAATGTTACTTTTCCACTGAGGTGGAAAGAATTGGCAAGAGTGTCCAAGTTGCTGTAATGACTATCTTTTTGAGAAGCAGCCTTGGGTTGAAATATAGCCAAGATCTTGGGTTAATGTCTCCACTTTGGTAAGATGTGCCAAGGGGTTGTTAATGACCCTCCAGGTTCAGATCTAGGCTTGCAAGAAAGAAGAGATTGAAAGAAGAGAGGTGTTAGACTGGAAAGAAGCAGGGCCTCAGGCTCCCAACCGTTTTGTCAGGCAATGCGTTGGCATTGACTTAGAGAACCCAGCCCTAGCACTGAAGTCGCCTTGAAGGACTCCCTGATACACTGCATGTATGGAGCCTCTGAAGCCAGTTAGTGCTGTTGCTGCTGCTTCCGAGGGCGGAGGGCTAGAATAAGGATGCAAGGGTATAATATTTAGTTGGTGGGTGGGCGCTTTCTTGCCTGCTGACATACAGGACCTGCAGTGGTTCCCAAGAACAATGGCCCTTAGTGCCTGGCTGCTCCAGTGGGCCTGCCCAGGATGCATTTAGAACAACTGAACTCCTTCCTCCTCCCACCCCCACCACTGAGACCCTGCTTCCCTCCCAGCCCAACATTCCCGTGCAACCTTTCACGTTTCATTTCTCTCACTTTTTCTCTCTCACACATTGAACTAAATGCTGGTTTTTATGATGCTTGAGGATTTTTTTCCCAAATCATGAGCACATGTTTGTGTTTGCAAAGTTTTTGTGTAGTTTTCATCCACATGTAATGTGGACTAGAAAAAGTGTTCACACCATGAACATTATCTGGGAAGTGAGCAGACTGGGCCTGTTACAGACAGGGACCCTGAGATTAAAGATAGTGAGCAACTTGCCATGGTGCACAGCTGGTAAGTGCAGAAGTGGGATATGAAACAGACTTGACCCCCAAGTCCTTGCTCTTTCTACTAGTATCAGCAAGGAAAATGCCAACTAATCTCAAACATTACTGTTCCTCGTGACCTGTTTGAGAGGAGCAGTGAACCTCTATGTTGTGTCTCACGGTTTTGTGTCCTGGATTAGACTTCAGGACATCAAGGGGTTGTGTGCTCGGGAGAACTCCTGCATCCTTCCGGCAGCACTGCCTGAAGGCACTGCCTCCTGCTGGCTCCTTAGGTGCTGACAAGTCCCTTCCTCCTGGCTCTGGCTCTGCTGCTCTCTCTCCCTTGCTATGGAGGAACTGATCTTTGTTTCACCTCCCTAGTCTCTTCTACTTATCCCAGCTCATCAGGATGTCTTTCTGCTTGAAGGCCAAACCGTCTCTCCCAGGTCAGAAGGGGCCTCCTCTAGGAGCTGTTGCAGCCTTCTGCCATCTCCTTCCAAAGCTGTGGGGGCCGCTCCCCTGCAGGGACATGCCTTTCCTCACACCACACCTCGTTTGGTGCCTCCCTGTGCTCCTTTCTTTCCCGTGTCCTGGCAATTGAATTGCACCTCAACACGGTTATAAACTTAGACCACAAGTTGTCATTGATGTTTTCCAGGATCAAAACTGCCTACTTTTTACACCTGAGGCTAAATGTCATCCCCAAAACAGCTCAGGAGAGCCTGGAAAATCCCTGACTGTGCAGGCAGAGAGCATACTTGCTGGAGAAGAGACAGGCTCTCTGAGCTGTAAAACTTTGGGGAAACAAAGAGAAGTCAAAGAGAAGCCCTCATGCCCTGCATTTGCCACCAGGTACTCTTTTATTCAACAGACAATGTACTGGCTTCTCAGCTGGGCAAGCATGAAACTATGTGTCAGGATTGTATTGCCCAAGAAGATATGGCTCCCACACTGGGGGAGGCACAGCAACAAACACTGTGAAGGTGTGAGCTGAGATGGTGGGTACACTTCGAGGTAAAATGAGAGGCATAGATCTGTGTGCATCTCCCAGAGGAAGAAGCACTCAGCAAACTTGAGCTCAGGAGTGCAGCCAAGGGTGGGGAAGGTGTGCACAGGCAGTGGTTACAGTGCCTGTGAAAGTCTGAGGAAGTGAGGAAGAACGGGAGGCATTGCCAAGGCAGGAGTAGAATGAGGCTGCTGCAAGAAGCAGAGACTGCATGGTCGGGTTTGAACGCTACCCTGAGAGACACTATGAGCCTCTGGCAGCTCTGGTCAGGAGGATCATGGAGGTGGGAAGCAGTTATGGTGATGTGTCCCTCATCCAGGCGGATGACAGTGCGGAGGGACAGGTGGAAGGGTTTCTGAGCTTGAGGCTATGGGGCTTGGTACTGATGGATGAGTGATAAAGAAAATATATTATAAGGAAACCCTATTTCATTTTTTAAAATATTCATTCATTTATTTGAAAGGCAGAGTTACACAGAGAAAGAGAAAGAGAGAGAGAAGAGAGAGAGAGAGAGAGAGAGAGAGAGAGATTGATTTTCCATCTACTGGTCACTTTTCAAATGGCCACCACAGCCAGAGCTGGACTGATCCAAAGCCAGGAGCCAGGAGGTTCTTCTGGGTCTCCAACATGGGTGAAGGGGCCCAAGGACTTGGGCTTCTTTCTGCTGCTTTTCCAGTCACATTAGCAGGAATTTGGATTGGAAGTGGAGCAGCCAGGACTTGAACTGGCACCTATATGGGATGCCAATGCTGCAGGCATGGCTTAACCCACTACTCCTAAGCACTGGCCCCAGGAGACCCTATTTCTGCCCAAAGTACTTGTGGGATGGTGATTGATGCCATTTGGAAAGATAAGACATGCAGTCATTGGTGGGGTGAAGATGAGTGTCATGTTAGACATGAATATTCTTTGGTTACTGAGGAGATAATTGGACAGGTTGATATGAGCTTGGTAGGAAAAGCTGGCCTGAAATTCTCGTCTCATGAAAAGGTTCTTGATGGTTCTGCTTAAAAATTTCCTGGGGCCAACATTATGGTGTAGTGGGTTAGGCTGCTGCCTGCAATGCTGGCATCCCATAGGGATGCTGGTTCAAGTCCTGACTCCTCTACTTCAGATCCGGCTCCTGGGAAGGAGCAGAGGATGGCCCAAGTGCTTGGGCCCCTGCACCCATGTGGGAGATCTGGTAGAAGCTTCTGTCTCATGGCTCTTGGCACCTGGCTCCAGCCCAGCCCTGGCTGTTGGACAATTTGGGGAGTGAACCAGTGGATGGAAGATCCTCTCTCTGTCTCTCTCTCTCTCTCTCTCTCTCTCTCTCTCTCTCTGTGTGTGTGTAACTCTGCCTTTAATTAAATAAATAAGTAAATACATCATTAAAAAGAGAGAGGAATAGAGAGAGAGAGAAAGAGAGGGAGAGAGAGAATTCCCTGTGACCATTTGGAACTTTGTTCTTGTGCCTTGGAAAATCATAGAGAACATCAGGGAATGTTCAGTTGCTTCTAGAATTTGGACAGGATGAGAGTGCATTGGTCACTCAGGTGTTTCTCTGTCTTCTCCTAATAGAATCTGGTAAGAAGGTAGGAGTCCTGGTCTGGCACAGAGCATAGTTGACCATGCAGTTGACCCCACTAGCAATGTGGTCCCTAAAGTAATTTCATCATTTCATTTGATCTTATAATAACGGTAGAAAGATATTGTCCTTTCTCTTTAGAAAGGTGAGAGAATTGGTTTGGGAGGTAGGAAACTTGCTGCAGACTTGGCACCTTGAAATTAGGAGAGCTGGGACTAAAACCAAGGTCTTCTGTTTCAGTTGCTCATAGGTGACAGTTTCCCATAGGTGACATTGTCATCCGTAATTGCAAACAACTTCTGTTCTCTGGAAGGCCAGAGCTTTCTTGGAGGCACAGGCCTGACAATCACAGAGCTTCTTCCACACTCCAGGTCTCAGTGTGTCCTCTACAGGAATCACCAATCTGTGGTCTAACTCTGGGGGAGTTGATGGACATCCTAATTGAGATCTAGGACATCGTGGTCCAGAGATTAAGTTTCCTACCCAGTGGCAAGGCAGGAATTTGAACTGAGATCAGCTTAACTCAAACTAACCAGTGGCTTTTTTAAATGAAGGATTGACAACAGGATGGTGCTTGGCCACACAGAAAGTGGAAATGTCAGAATTACAAGCAGGGAGTGTTCACTTTTATTTTTCTGAAATGATACTTGAAAAATGTGTTTTACTTGTCATAAAATAATATATTCTAATTGCATTTTAAAAATATTAAAATTAGTTAAAATTATTCACTGCTCTGTCTGCTGCTTTGAGGTCAGAATTTTGTCCCTTTCGTTACTGCTGATCTCCATCCACTAGAAGACTGTGTCTACTGCACATTGATAAATGGAAAAGTGGCATCTGGGTGGGCATTTTGTCCAGCCATTAAGATGCTGCTTGGGACTCCTGCATCCCATCTTGGAGTGTTCAAGTCCCAGCTGTGCTTCCAATTCTGGTTTCTGCTTACATGCTCCCTAGGAGGCAGCAGGTGATGACGGCTCATGTATGAGTCCCGTCACCAACATGGGAGACCCAGATTGAGTTCCAGCCTCCTGGCGTAAGCCTGACCCAGATCCAGCTGTTGTGGACATGAGTGGATAGAAGATCTTTCTCTGTTCATGTGTCTCTTTGCCTTTCAAATAAAATGAAAGTAAGTAAACAAAAATCATTAAAAAGGAAAAGTGATACCTGATTCCACCACTTAAAGATAAATGTATTCATATCTTTGGACCATTTTTCAAGAATTAGCTAGGTAACTAGATGGATGGATCGGTTAATAGATAGATGATAGATCTGGAGAGAAAGAGAATACACTCAGATAGGAGTCAGTGTTTATTTAATAACCCAAGTTTTTGCTTTTCTCATTGACTGTGAATATTCTATCAAGGGGGGTTTAGTTGCATCCACTCCCATGAAGGATTGTTTTCCTGTGGATTTGGCTTTGGATTTTGGGTGCTCACTTTCATCCCCCGCTTCTCATAGACTGGGGGCTGGAACTGAAGCCCCTGGGACTCAGAGACATTATCCCTACCCTAGAGGGCTGTGGCATACTTTCCCGAGGAGCGAGAGCTCATCCCCAGCAGAAAGCCACTTCACAGCACAAGTGTGAATGAGTGTGGTAAGGCTGCGTGGACCCCAGTGCTCTTCTTGGGCTTTTTTCCTTCTGGGGGGCCTGCCTACATCGGGGGGCCTCAGGTGGCCCTTTCTGCGTCGGAAGGTCCGCTTTGAGACCACTAGAGTCTGATAAAGCTGGCCTAGAAACATCACCTACAAGCTTTGGAAATGGTGTTATGGTTCCTTCTACTGAAAATTTCCCCAGATTATAACCCTTTCTCTGGATTTCAAATAACCCCTTCTTTCCTAATGACAGTGAGCTACTAACTCTGACACACAAGAGGAATCCAATTTTCTTAGAATTGAAGAAAGGAAAAGCTCTGTCAGTGAGTTTTCATCATTAATTTGCCTTCTATAAAATATAAAAGCACTTGGTTATTGCAGTCCAAACACACATCAGCCTTGCTGTGAGGGGCTTAAGCTGCAGAATACAAATCATTCTGGCCAAGTGCATGGAATAAAATTGTCCTGTGTTCACATTTTACTAACGTGAACCAAATAAAATGTAAGGAACTGTGTATAGGGTCCTAGGGCCCATGGGAAATGATCGTATTCTGTTCACCCTTCAGTGGGTAAGGGCACTGGAGCCCAGAGGGTCTATGGACCTACCCGACGTTGTGCATCACCTGGGCTGACTCCCAGGGTCCCAGCCTAAGGCTGTGCTCCCTACACTGAGGGAAAATCTTCCAGGAAGTCTCTAGTGTGCTGGGCTTCTCCACCCAGCTCAGGCCTCAGAGTCAAGGCTTTACTGGGCCCAGTCCTTCTGGTACCCTCCCCCGACATCCCTGCTGACTCAAATATAAAACATCAGCCCCAGAGCAGGAGTCTCATATACACACGTAAAAGGAAGCCAGGAGTGACAGTGTCCAGCAGAGGAACAGGATGGCCCTTTCGCAGAGGAAGGACTGAGATTCTGGGGCGAGAAGGTGGTGGCACATGGGGAGCTTCCATTCAATCTCAAGTTTCTGTCTAGGCTTCAGGTTTCTTGCCTTTGGCCTCCCTAAGCTACTGCCATTTGTGGTTCTCCACCCGGCTTTGGGCTAAGGACTCCTTGGGTAGGAACTCACTTATTGCTTACAACCACACCACATGAACAGGAAGAGGAAATGGGAGTGGGGTTTCAGATGAAACCTGTGGCTGGCATTTGGACTAAGGGTTCGTTTGCCCAGGTCCCACATCAGAGTGCCTGGGTTGGTTCTGAGCTTTAGCTCCAATTTCCAGGCTCCCACTAATGCAGACCCTGGGAGGCAGCAGGTGGTGATTCACATACTTAGGTTCCAGCCACCCATGCAGGGGAGACAGGATTGAGTCACCTGCTCCATCTGCAGCCCCAATCAAATGCTGTTGGAACCAGAGGAGGGGAGCTCTCTCCATCTTTCAAATAAATAAAAAAACACATTTTTTCAAACAGAGATACATGCAAGCCTGGGATCTTTTCTGGCTGGGGTCATTCTGGCATTTAGATTCTGTTATCTGGCTGCAGACACTGGCCCCTGAGTGGCTGCAAACACAACAGAGGGGTGACGCAGGCTTGGAAGCACACTGGGGAGCCACCTTCTCTGTTTATCTTTCCTTCTCAGAGCAACAAACATGCAAAGATGTCAAAAGATTTTTAGCTTAGGATGTCACCAGAAAATATGACAGACAAGGTGGCTTAAATAGCAGAAATGCATTTTCTCACAATTAATTCAATTTCTGGTGAGGGCTTTCTACTTGGATGTGGATGACCATATTCTCACAAGGGCTTACACTGGAGTAGAGAGAGGGAGAGGAAGAGAGAGAAGGAGAGAGGTAGGGGAGGGGGAGGGGGAGGGAGATAGAGGGGAAGGGGGAGAGGGAGGGAGGGAGAGGGAAGGGAGAAAGAGGGGGAGGGAGGGGGGAGAGAGAGAGAGAGAGAGAGAGAGAGGTTCTACTGTCTTCTTCATCTCATAAGACACTAATCCAATGGTATCAAGGCCTCACTCTCACAACCTCACTTAATCAGAATTACATCTTCAGAGGCTGCATCTCCAAATACAGCCACACTGAGCTGCCACTAGAGATTCAGGGGGACACAGCATGGAGTCCATAGCTACCCAAAGCTATAGATGCCCACAAACAGCAGGCCCATCCAGGTTTCCTAGGCCTCCTTGTGGCTTCCAGGTTGGCCTAATTCATCTTTAAAATATTATTAAAATTCTGTCTTCTGTTTAAATAATTTTCCAAACACAGGATGGTTAGTTGCTAAATGGACTGAACCTGGCTCAGGTTGCCCAACCTTGCTGTGAAGTAGGGACAGTCAGGCTCCAAGTCAAGAGCATTCTTTACAAGACTGATTTCCCAACATATTTACCATGATCTTATTGATGAAAATCGACCCCACCCCCATGTCAGCATCGCGGGTTGTTAGCTCATATTCATGTACATAAAGCTCTTAGCATGATGCCTTGCCCATAGCAGGCACTTGGCATGTGTACTATATTATTGTTGCTTTTGTTCATTAGTATTTGTTATTGAACCTCTTCTCCAGTTAAATTTAATTCAAATTAAACTACAAGCTACCTATTGTCTGGCTACTCTGTACTATGCAAAGCACTAGGGATTCTGTTGTGGAAAATGCAGACAAAGCCTCTGAATGCACAGTGTCTGAAGATTATAGAACCATCACTGGAACATGATAGTAGTTCCCTGGACAGTTGGTAAGTGCCACACTCACTTGGGCTGGGGGATGGCAAAGCAGAATGAGGGGGTGCTTGAGTTCTAATCCTGACCAGCTACAGATCAAATCTTTAGGAGGAAGGAGGACTTCTTTGGCTTCAGTCCCTTCTGTAAGGAGGGACTTACACATATTCTCCCTAAAGTCTCCTTCACTCTGACCTTAATTTGATCCAGTTTTGGTATCGGTGTTGTAAGATACAACTGAAACAAAGGATCCATTTTCTGGGCTTTGTAGTCTTCAGATGAATCTGAATATCTAGATGTTTCACTGACTTCTCAATTTTCATTCAGATTTTTACCACCAGGAGTCAATATGCAGTTGCAGGCTTGTCATTCATTATTTACCTGAGCTGGGATCTTTTTCCTGACTGTTCACAGCATCATTGTGTTAAGGACAAGCATGGATATTCCTCAAGAG
Organism: Oryctolagus cuniculus; assembly: GCF_051225735.1. NCBI lineage: Eukaryota > Metazoa > Chordata > Mammalia > Lagomorpha > Leporidae > Oryctolagus > Oryctolagus cuniculus. Next base: position 7,738,770 of record NC_142878.1, on the reverse strand, counting down.
ATGCTCCATTTCAGTCAAGCAGTTGACTACATCATCTATCTGCTTTGACTTTGTACGTCCCTATATTTAGGCAACTTGGGAATGAATAGAAGAGAGCTTTCTTCCAGAACAGGAAGGGCCAAGAACCTCATCAGAAGAGCAGTTGAATCAGGGATTCCAATACAATCCCATCAAGGTGGCATGTACCAATGCCATCTCACTAGTCCAAGTGGTCAATTTCAGTTCACAGTTGATCGCATTGATAGGTCTAAGAGTCAAAGGGATCACACAAACAAGACTAGTGTCTGCTAATACTAACTGATAGAATAAAAAAGGGAGAGAACAATCCATCATGGGAAGTGGGATACACAGCAGACTCATAGAATGGCAGATGTCCTAAATAGCATTCTGGCCTCAGAATCAGACCTTAAGGTATTTGGATCTAGCTGAAAAGCCCATGAGAGTATTTTAGGAATGGAAAGCCAAGACACTCTGGAAAAAAAAGAAGACCTAAATGAAAGATCTCTGCGAGTGAGATCCCAGTGGAAAGAACGGGGCCATCAAAGAAGGAGGCACCTTTCTCTGAAGGGAGGAGAGAACTTCCACTTTGACTATGACCCTGTCGGAATAAGATCAAAGTTGGCGAACTCAAAAGGCTTCCATAGCCTTGGCAACTCATGACTGGAGCATAGGGAGATTACTGATGCCATAAACAAGAGTGTCAAATTGTTAAGTCAACAACAGGAGTCACTGTGTATTTACTTCTCATGTGGGATCTGTCCTTAATGTGTTGTCCAATGTGAAGTAATGCTATAACTAGTACTGAAACAGTATTTACACTTTGTGTTTCTGTGTGGGTGCAAACTGATGAAATCTTTACTTAATACATACTAAATTGATCTTCTGTATATAAAGATAATTGAAAATGAATCTTGATGTGAATGGAATGGGAGAGGGAGCAGGAGATGGGAGGGGTGCGAGTGGGAGGGCAATTATGGGGGAGGAAGCCATTGTAATCCATAAACTGTACTTTGGAAATTTATATTTACTAAATAAAAAAAAGAAGAGCAGTTGAATCAGAAACTTCTAAATGCCAGACTTTTGGTCATCTTGGCAAACTGCTTTTATGACTGCTTTCCTGTTGGTCCCCAAAGCTCAATGATGGATTTCCATTGGCTGGGAAGCTTGATATTAGCCTAGTTGCAAGAGTGGTTAAGGACATCTGTTCACAAATAATGGGTCTCATTCTTGGAGTGTTGACCGCAGTAAAGTATTTCAAGGTTTGATGAAGAATGCTTTGGTAAGAGGCCTTCCCTATGCTCATGCCCTCTTATTTGCTGAATATTACAGAGATGTTTGTGAACTGTCAATAAATGCATCCAAAATGTCTGTTCTCTCTTGGTGGGCAGGCATATTCACTGGAAAAGTGTTGTAATCATCTTTTTAAAAACAATTCAGGTGAGTCTAGGGATGATAATGATGATAAATTACATCTCACTTCACTATTCCTTGGGATGACTTCATTATATTCTTATAGTGCATGGAAGAAACTGAGCCTAAGTAGTTTTTTCAGTTGTCCCAAATTTGTTCAGTTATTAACTGGCTATAAAAGTAATGAATCATTATGATTTTCTCTTCTTTGAAGACCCCCTTCCAGTTACTAAATGTCCTGGGATTTCTCCCTCCTGTTCACATCTGCAAGGACATATTTTGTCTCATTTTCTTTAAAGACAATATATATATTAATCTTATTAGAGAAAGAGAGAGAATATAAATATCTTCCTTCTGTCCAGTGGTTCACTCCCAAAATGCCTGCAACAACTAAGGCTGTGCCAGACTGCCAGGAAGTGCAGGCCCTACCTATCCTTCAGATAGGCCCAGCTCTGGCTGTTGTGGCCATTTGGGGAGTGAATACTGAGAGAGAGATAGAGAGAGAGATCTTCCATCTGCTGGTTCACTGCCCAAATGGCCACAACAGCTGGAGCTGAGCCGATCTGAAGTGAGGAGCCAGGAGATTCCTCCAGGTCTCTCACACACGTGCAGGGGCCCAGGAATTTTGCCCATCCTCCCCTGACTTCCCTGGCCTTAACCCGCTGCACTACAGCATTGGCACCAAGACTAGTTATTTTTTTTCTTCCCTTCGGTCTTATGAAAAATTTCACACAGAATCCTCTGGATTGTATCTCATCTATAATAATACGCTGTCTCCTATTTTTAGGGGTTACCATATAGTGAACATATTTTATCTGTCTTATTTGGCAATATATCCTGGCAAGACTTCTTCATTTTTGCATCTCCCCATAGTGTGGAATGAAGTGCTGCCCAATAATGCAATGAATGTATGTTGAAGGCTGAACACAAAACAAAGAAAAGTTTGAAAATCTGTGAAAAGAGCTTTTCTGTGTTCTTTCATGGTGTGTTGGGGGTCCTGACTCTTATGGCTGGAATGGTCCCCCAAAATTTGTATGCTGAAAGCTAATCACCAAAGTGATGGTGTTAGTGGTTGGAGTCTTGGTAGGTAATTAAATCATGGGGGTGGAGCCCTCATGAATGGGATTAGTGCCCTTGTGAAATGGACCGCAGAGAGATTCCTCTCCCTCTCCACTGCCGCTGCAGGAGGCCACGCAGAGCAGGTGCCCTCTGAGAAGCAGGAGATAGGCCTCACAAGATGCGGGATCTGCTAGTGTCTTCATCTTGGACTTCCTAGCTACCAGAACTGTCCCTTTTTAAAATTTCTCCAGGAGAAATAGGTTTATGTTGCTAATAATCTACCCATCTACCCAGTTTATGGAACTTTGTTATAGTAGCCTGGAATGACTAGTACACCAACCCAGGCACAAGAGTTAAGCCCAAAATTGTGACAAGGCCGTTGTAGAAACTGAGTTGAAAAGGGCTCAACAGTATTCTCTGAGCCATTTTAGCAATAAATCCCCAGTATCATCTGCTCTTAGCAATTTAAAGCAAGCATTACAATTATTTGAAATACTATAAAAGGGTCTATTTATTTCAGAACAACTTGACCTGTGATCAAGCCATTTAGAAAGCTGCTGGAATGGTAATTTGAGTCCCATGTTGTCTTTTAGGGCCTTCTTGGATGTAACTGTCTGGTTTACTTCAGTGTTTTAGGCATTCATAGAACAATACTTTAGGGTTGGCTAATTTGGTTTAGGTTTTTTTTTTTTTTTTTTTTTTTTTTTTACAGGCAGAGTGGACAGTGAGAGAGAGAGACAGAGAGAAAGGTCTTCCTTTGCCATTGGTTCACCCTGCAATGGCCGCTGCAGCCGGTGCGCTGCGGCCAACACACTGCGCCGATCTGAAGGCAGGAGCCAGGCGCTTATCCTGGTCTCCCATGGGGTGCAGGGCCCAAGAACTTGGGCCATCCTCCACTGCATTCCCAGGCCAAGCAGAGAGCTGGCCTGGAAGAGGGGCAACCGGGACAGAATCCAGCGCCCTGACCAGGACTAGAACCCAGTGTGCGGGCGCCGCTGGGCGGAGGATTAGCCTATTGACCGTGGCGCCGACCTTGGTTTAGTTTTTAATTATCTTGGTCCATACATAGTGAATTGGAAATGAAACAATTTATATACTGAAATTTTAATTGTTTTTATGGCAATTGTTTGAGGAAAAGTGAAAGGAAACATTCAAAGATTAGATGTTTGTTCATAGATCTGTGGGTTAGCTACCACTCAGCTTATTACTGGGGACTTTGGTCTATTGGAACACTTCTTGAAGTCAGTCTACAACAAGAAAATACTGTAACACCTACAACACAGAAAACTGCCAGCATGCCAGATGTTTCCTGTGCTTTAAGGTTCTTGGGAGAGGCTGATTAAAACTGCATTGCCTTATTTATATTTCTATTAAAAACAGATTTCAATCCTTTCTTTTGCCACACATAAGGTTTCATCCACAGAGATGAACAACAAGAAACAATGCACTGAGTGTCTCATGCAGCCTGGATAAGCAATGATCATACTGGAGCCGATGGAGGCAGAATTGTAAAGGACCTTGTTAATTGCACACTGAGGCAAAGGCCTGCCTTTTGAGGATGGCTGTGGGATAGGTCTGAACAAACAGCCCTTGCCCTGTCTTCAGGACTCAAGATGCACACGTGCAGCTCAGTTATTTCCCCTCACAGATCTGTAGTGCTAACTGCACGTGGATACTGTGTGAATATTGAGAGGAAAAATAAGGAATGTAGGACATCTTCCTCTATGTATAGTATATGCTTAAATATATTTTTACTCTTTAGAGTTACATGTGGCAGTAGTTTTTAACTTCACAGACATTTCTGAATGTCTGTGGTTTTTGTTTTGTTTTTCTTACTGCTTAGAAGCTGCTATGATGCTTCTAAATACCTCCAAACAAATAACTCAATGTGTAGTTTTCATGAGTAGCATTTGCTTGAGAAAAACAAAAGGAAATACTTAGAAGAAGCTTGATTCCTTGGAACTGGTGATTTGGCTAAATAACGTTATTTCAGACATAATAGAAGCAAACCCTCTCCTTCTCATGTTAAGGTTTCTTCTCATGTTAAGGTTTCTATCTCATGTGCAGTTCATATTAATTTTTAGGGGCAAATTATAGACTTAGAGAAAGAGAGACTGGGGCTTTATAATGGAACAGTGAAGTGACCTGCACCCTGGAAGAGCAGAGAGAGTTCTTTCACTGTGGGCAATTGATTTCATTTCAGCTTTAAGGCTTTCATCAGTAACAAAGAGTGTCTACAAATTAATGGAGCTCTTTCTGTCACTGGTGGATTAAGTCCTACAGAAAACATCTGATGATTACATAAAACCACAGTTCACTTAATATTGGTAGTAAAAGGATGGGTCACTTGTTATGTCTCATCTCTTTTCCATATCACACTAAGATCAAAGTAGACAGAAATAGAGTTAATAAACATTAGAAGAAGTTTTTATTGTTGATTTTTGTGTGTGTGTGGGGCTGGTTAGGGAAGGACAGAACTCCTCACACTGTTCTCCATGTCAGCCTTTCACTGAATAGATCTGCTTGGTTGCTAAAAATCATTGCTTCTATTGGCTTCTGTTTCTATTAGAAACCACAGCGCTGAAGAGTCATTGCATTAAGATGGTTAGAATCATTGGATAACATCAAAAAGAAGCCAAACTTACTTTCAAGAGGCAAGAAGGACAAGTGTTGATGGTCATACAGGAAGAAGCCATGCCAAGAATGCCCACCTATGTGTCCTGCATCTGGAATGGTGCCTCTGTACTTTCTTCTCTGGTTTACAATTTATCTTCAACATGGTTGAAGGCTCAGGCCCAGCCTGCCAGTGAAGAGGGAAGGTAACAAACAGACCTGCGTGTCTGCGTGTGCTTTCTCATCTTATCTTCCCAATAGAAGTGTTCTGAGACGCACCAAACACTCAAAGCTCTGAGAGGGTAAAATGAAGTCCTTGTGGTCATGCTGCCAACTACTGGAAGTTCTCATGGAGGCAACATCATCCCTCCAATAATAAATTCTTCCTAAGATACTACATTACTCTGAACTGTAAGGAACAGGGTTTGTTCACAGCTATACAAGTTTGACAAGATATGGCTTTCCATTTATATATTATCATATTAAATATGAATAAATTGGGATTTACAAAATACAACCAGTGACTCACTGGGTCAAGTTATGCTGCCTTTTCACAAATATGTGCATGTTCTATGTCTTACGGTCAGGATGATGTTGAAGGCATAATGTTCAGAGAAATGGATATATCATACAAAAATATCCATTAATGGTGGAAAACACAGGAAAAGTATCCTTTAATTTTTTAAATTCTACTTCATCAAGATATATGAATAGAGAAACCTGCATCCATCTCAGCCAGGACAATGTTGCAGAACAACAAGAGAAACCACATTTACAAGATATTATCTGAGGAATGCTTCCATAAAAAATTGATGGGAACTACAAACTGTAAGGAGACTGGAAAACCATCAGACAGAGAAGCAAGGCATGTTGCTTCTGCCTCTGTTGTTGCCATAGCTCCTACCCCAGCACCTTGGCTGGGGAAACATCTTACTGAGGAGACTGACTGAAGGGACATTTCCATAAAGAAGTGCCGAAGACTGCAAGTGGCACAGGAACTCTGCAAAGGAGAGAACTAGAACACACCACTGATGATGCCACTTCCTGCCTGCTGCTCCCACTCTGGCTTCCTGGCCAGGGGATGCCATCGAGGTAGGAAAATGGTTCTATATCTAAAATATTGGAACTGAGGAGACTGACTGAGGGAAAAGCTCCAGTCAGGTAGTGATAAGATCTGCAATCAGCAGTCTTTGAAGGCCAGGAGGGAGAGAAGAACAAAGTGCAATGCCTTCTGCTACCCACTGCTCCTTTCTCAGCTCCTCTTCTGAGGGAAATCATCTTGCTGGAAAGAGGTAAGCAGGAAGCCCTGCAATCCCCATCACTGCTGCAGATGGGCAGCACTAACTATGGGAGAATTCCAGTTTGAACTGACTAAATCAAGTCAAGAGTGCCGACTGAGGTCTGAGGGGCTGTTTTGCTCCAAAGCTTTCTCCATGTTCCTTAGCACCAGAAATGTAACTTTAGCCATCAAGAAACCTACTGTGATTAATAAGCAACTTTCTGGGGCAACTAGAGACACACAACTTTGGATTCTCATTTCCACTTCAAAGTCATGGTGCTACCTCCACAAATTACTGCAGACTAGAAAATTGTGGCACTTATAGACATTGCTGACACTGATTACCACTGAAGAAATCGCTCAGACATTAACTACATTTTGGGACTCATCTATAACCAAAGCCAAATCAATAATCCAAGTGACATTCCACATTCTCTATAAACAAAATTTGTTTTCCAGCAAAATCTACTCCATGAATAAAAAAATGTTATTCCATATGTACAAACATCCATGTAGGGTACATGAAATATGAAGAACCAATGAAGAGTGATACTTCCAAGATAACACAATAATTCCCAGACATAGATCTTGATCTGAATTAAATCTATGAATCTATGAAATACCTAGAAAAGAATGAACTAAGAATGCTCAACAACATGCAAGAAAATACAGTTTAAACAAGCGAGAAAAAATAGATGACATAAATGAGAAATTAAATAAATATAAGTCATTAAAAGTAACCAGTCAAATTGTTAAGTCAACAACAGGAGTCACTGTGTACTTACTTCTTATGTGGGATCTGTCCTTAATGTGTTTTCCAATGTAAAGTAAGGCTATAACTAGTACTGAAACAGTATTTTACACTTTGTGTTTCTGTGTGGGTGCAAACTGATGAAATCTTTACTTAATATATACTAAATCGATCTTCTGTATATAAAGATAATTGAAAATGAATCTTGATGTGAATGGAATGGGAGAGGGAGCAGGAGATGGGAAGGGTGTGAGTGGGAGGGAAATTATAGGGGGGGAAGCCATTGTAATCCATAAACTGTACTTTGGAAATGTATATTTACTAAATAAAAGTAAAAAAAAAGTATTAAGATAAAAAAGTACCCAATCAGAAATTTGGGAGTTAAAAACTTCAATCATGAAAATAAAAAATTGCAACTGAGAGCTTCAAAAACACAATAGACCAAGTGAAGGAAATAAATATTGATGTGAAGGATGAGATTTTTTAAATAACCCAGTCAGACAAAAATAGAGAAAATAAAGAATGAAGAAAGTGTACATAACATATAGGATACCATCAGGAGAACAGATATTCATGTTATAGGAAAACTCAAGGATAAGAGAAAGAAAAAGACATTGAGGACCTACTGAATTAAATAACAGTTGAAAACTTCCTAAGTTGTGAAACAGAACAGAAATGAAGATCTGAATAAAGAAAGGTTAAATCTGACTCAACCAAAAAACCTTTTCCAGGGCATATTATACTCAAATTGCTAAAAGATAAGGAAATAAGAGAATTCTGAAGACAGTAAGAGGAAAACCTCAAGTTAAATATAAAGGAAAACTAATCAAACTGACAGAATTTTCAGCAGAAACCCAACAGTCCAAAAGAGAGTGGGTGTGATGAATTCAAGGTATTGAAAGAAAACAATTCCAACCAAGATATTATATCCAGTTATTCCGTTCTAGAAAAGTGAACTAATAGTATAAAACTTCTCTAATTTGGAGAAAGAACAGGACGTGCAAGTACAGGAAGCACATTGAACTCCTAATGGAGATGATAAAAAACAAAGAAAAGTCCAGAATCGGACTGCTCCACTGCTAAATTCTATCAGAATTTCCAAAAAAGTACTAATTCCAATTTTTCTCAAACTATACAAAATAATTGAAAGGGACAGGGTCCTCCCAAACACCTTCAATAAGGCCAGTATTGCCTTATTTTAAAAATTAGAAAAGATACAACAAATACTATAGTTTCACTGATGAACATGGGTGTAAAAATTCTCAGCAAAATGCTAGCTAATCAAATCCAACAATACCATCAGAAAGATCATTCACTTAGACCAAGAGGGATTTATTGCTGGTATGCAAAGATGGTTCAACATACACAAATCAATAAATGTGATACATCATATTAACAAATTGAAGAATAAAAACCATATGATGATCACAACAGCTGCAGAGAAAGTATTTGATAAAATACAACATCCTTTCATGATAAAAACCTTAAACATATTGAGTATAAAAGGAATATTCCTCAACACAATCAAGCCAATATATGGCAAACACAAAACCAGCTTCTTATTAAATGGGGAATAGTTGGAAGCATTTTCACTAAGATCTGCAACCAGCTTGGATGCCCACTTTCACCAATGCTATTGCATATGGTCCTGGAAGTTTTAGCCAGAGCCCTTAGCTGAGAAAAATAAATCCAAGGTTTACAAACTGGAGAGGAAGAAGTCAAATCACCCCTGTTTGCAGATAACATCATCTTACATTTGAGGGAACTGAAAGAGTCCCATAAGAAAGTAATGGAACTCATGAGAGTTTGGTAAAGTTGTAGACTACAAAATCAACAAACAAAAACCATAGCCTTTTTATACACAGACAATGCAATGGCTGAGAAGAGAACTTGTAAGTTTAACCCCATTCACAATAACAACAAAAAATTTAAATACCTTGGAATAAATTTAACACAGGAAGCGAAAGAGCTCCATGAATAAAATTACAAAACATTTTGAAAAGCAATAGAAGAAGACACAAGAAAATTGGAAAAGTCTTCCAAGTTCATGAATTAGAAGAATTAATACTATCAACATTACTACCAAAAGCAATTTACAGATTCAATGTTATCCCAATAAAAATATAAATGGCATTCACAAAAATGATGCTAAAATTCATATGGATGCCTAGGAGACCATGAATAGCTAAAGCAATCCTAAACAACAAAAACAAAGCTGGAGAAATCACAATACCAGAATTCAAGACATTCTACAAGGCAGTTATAATCAAAACAGCCTAGTACTGGAACATAAATAGACACGTAGACCAATGGAATAGAATAGAAACCCCAGGAACTAATCCATGCACCTACAAACAACTAATCTTTGACAAAAAAAGACTGAAACTGAATTCAGTCCCTGAAGAAATAACAGTCTCTTCAAGAAATGGTGCTGGGAAAATTGGATCTATATGTGCTGTAGTATGAAGCAAGACCCTTACCTTACACAAAATCAACTCAAAATGATTCAAGAATCTAAATCTACAAACTGATTACATCAAATTATGAGAGGAAAACATTGAGTCAAATTGCAAGACATTGCTGTAGGAAAAGACTTATTGGAAAAGACCCCAGAAGCAATGCAATAAAAACAAAGAGTAATAAGTCTACATCAAGCTAAGAAGCATCTGCACTGCAAAGGAAACACTCAACAAAATGAAGAGGCAGCTGATAGAATGGGAGTAACTGATAAGTGTGATTAATATTTAGAATTTATAAAAAGCTTAAAAAACTCACAACAACAACAATCCAGTCAGGAAATGGGCAAAGGACATGAACAGGTATTTTTCAAAGGGTGAAATTCAAATGGCCAAGAGACAAAAGAAAATATGCTCAGGATCACTAGCCACCCAGGAAACGCAAATAAAACCAAATGAGGCTTCACTTCATCCCAGTTTGAGTGATTATCATTCAAAAATAAAAAAAAAAAACACAATAAATGCTGTTGATGATGTGAAAAAGGTACCCTGATACAGTGTTTGTGGTAATGCAAACTGGTACAGAAACTCTAGGAGACAGTATGGAGATTCCTCAGAGATCTGAAAGAATATCTACCATGTGACCCAACCATCCCACTCTTGGAAATTTACCCAAATGAGATAAAACCAGCATATGAAACAGTATTTTGTATCCCTATGTTTATTGCAGCTCAACTCACAATAGGTAAGATATGGAATCAATCCAGATGTTGATCAACTGATGACTGGATAAAGAAAATGTGGTTTATATGCACTATAGAATACTACTCAGCCATAAAAAACGAATTAAATCCTGTCTTTTCAAGAAAATGGATGCAACTGGAAAGCATTTGGCTTAGTGAAAATAAGCCAGTCTCAAAAAGACAAATGTATTATATTTTCTCTAATATGTGACAGCTAATACAAAAGATAAAAAATGCATAGGAATTAAATGGTGACTTTTGCATATGATTCTCATTTTTAGCTCACATTTATACACTTGTGGAACTGTGGTCTTCCTACTTTTTTGTTTGTTGAATATTATGATTAGTGATGAATTAAGCCTATGTAGAGTGGATTAAAATTATGTCCTTGCTGGCCGGCGCCTCAGCTCACTTGGCTGATCCTCCACCTGTGGCACCAGCACCCCAGGTTCTAGTCCTGATTGGGTGCCGGATTCTGTCCTGGTTGCTCCCCTTCCAGTCCAGCTCTTTGCTGTGGCCCTGGAAGGCAGTGGAGGATGGCCCAAGTGCTTGGGCCCTTCACCTCCATGGGAGACCAGGGGGAGGCACCTGGCTCCTGGCTTTGGATCAGCACAGTGCATCAGCTGTAGAGGCCATTTGGGGAGTGAACCAATGGAAGGAGGCCCTTTGTCTCTGTCTCTCTATCTAACTCTGTGAAAAAAAATTATGTCTCTCTGTCTAACTCTGTGAAAAAAAAATTATGTCCTTGCAAAAACTGATAAAGAGAGGGGAGGGAGGGAGGAAGGGAGATTGAGAGGAGCAGGGGAGTGAGGGAAATGTGGTTGTCTGCTTGGAACTGTACCTATGGAATGCATTAAATTTGTTTTATTTATATTAATAAAATTTTTCTTTAAAGTTAAAACACAGAAATACTGAAGGGAGAACTACATTAGAAGTAAGCATCATGAAAAAACACATGAGAGTACTAAATTCAATAAAAGAGCAGATAGAATCAATAACCAATTAACAAAATGGTAGAGGCTGTTCATATTTATCCGTATTATCCTTGAATGTATATTTATTAAATTCCCCGGTCAAAAATATAGGGTGGCTGAATGGATAAGTAGGAAAGATCCATCTATATGCTACCTACAACTTATTTCACAGGTAAAGATGCACATCGACTGAAAGTGAAGGTAAGGAAAAAATGTACCATGAAAATATAAACCAAAACCAAGTGGGAGTGGCAATACTCATATCAAATCACAAAGACTGTAGAACAAAAACTATAACAAGAGATAAAGATATTGTATATTGATAAAATGATCAATCCAGTAAGAAGGTATAGCAATCATGAATACATATGTACCCAAAATAAGACCACCCAGATATATACAGCAAGTATTATTAGAAGTAAAGGGAGAGATAGACTGCAAGACACAGTAATAGTGGGGGATTTAAACATCCCACTATCATTAATTGACGTATCATCCAGACAAAAATCAGAAAAAATATCAGAGTTGAGCCATACTATTGAGCAACTATACTTAAAAGATATTTACAGAACATTTCATCCAAGAGGTACAAAATATACACTTTTCTCATCAGTATGAAACATTTTCTAAAACAGACCATATATTAGGTCACAAACTAAGTCTCAGTAAGTTAAAATAAATTGAAATCATAGCTTGTATCTTCTCATACAATCAATGATTACAGCTAGAAATCAACAACAAAAAGAACAAGAGAAAATTTGCGAATATATGGTAATTAAACAGCTTACTACTAAATGATCAATGAGCCATTGAAGAAATCAAATAGGAAATAAAAAAATTTCTTGAAAGTGTAAATCAAAACACGACATATGAAAACTTGTGGGACACAGGAAAGGCAGTATTAAGAAGGGAGATTTCTAAATCAATAATTGCTTAAGTTTAAAAAATAGAAAAATCTCAAATAGATATTCAAATGATGCATCTCAGTGACTTGGCAAAACAACGGCAAACTAAATCTAAAATTAGCAGGAGGCAAAAATAATAAAATCGAAGCAGAAACAAAATTGAACCTAAAAATTATTGGTTTTTGAGAAGCTAAACAAAATAGACAAACCTTTCAGCAGACTAACAAAGAAAAAAAGAGAAAAAACTCAAGTTAATTTGGAGTTGAAAAAGGAGACATCAAAATGAATGCCGAAGAAATAAAAAGGATCGTAACAAACCATTAGGTACAACTATATGTTTACAAATTGGAAAACCTCAAAGAAATGGGTAAGTTCCTGGATACATAATTGTACTAAGATTAAATCAAGGTTACAGAGAAAGGATCTAAATAGACCCATAACAAGCAATTAAATTGATGCAGGAAAAAAATGATTGATGCAGTTATTACAAGTCTGTCATCAAATAAAAAGTATAAGACCTGATGGTTTTGTCACTGAATTCTATAAAATATTTAAAGAGGGATTAAACTTCAGTACTTTCCAGAGTATTTCAGAATATTGAAAAGGTTGGAAATCTGTCTACTCTTTTAGGAAGGCAACATCACTTTGATACCAAAACCAAAAAAGATAAAACACAAAAAGAAAACTTCAGACCAATATCGTTAGTAATATAGTTGTGAAATTTCTCAATAAAATATTAACAAATGATTTGAACACTACATCAAAAAGATGTTATAGCATGATCAAGGGGATTTATTCCAGCTATGCACTTGTAATTTTGTTAGAAAATCAATAAATGTTATAAAGTGCATCAACAGAAGAAAAACAAAACTTCATCATCATACAATAAATTTAGAGAAATCATTTGATAAGATTCAATACCTCTTCATGATAAGAAAAAAAAAACTCTCTAAATTAGACATAGAGGAAACATTCTTCAAAATTATAAAGGCTATGTATGACAAACCAACAGCCAATATCATTATGAATGTTGAAAAACTAAAAGCATTCCCCCTAACATCTGTAACAAAGATGCCCAATTTCACCAGTCATATATTTAATATAGCATTGGAAGTGTTAGCAAGAACAATTCAAGAGGAGAAAGAAATAAATGGAATTGAAATTGGAAGGGAGAAACCTAAAATACACGTTTGCAGATGATGTGATGTTGTACATGGAGAATCCTAAATACTCCACCAAAAACTGTTAGAACTGATAAATCAATTCAATAGTCAATACAAATCAACATTTAAAAAGTAGCATTTTACATCAATGTTCTTTTATATATCAACAATGATCTTGCTGACAGAAATCATAAAATATCCTCATTCACAATAGCCAAAAACTTTAAATATGTAGGAATATATATATATATATATATATATATATATATTTTTTTTTTTTTGGCCAGGCAGAGTTAGACAGTGAGATAGTGTGACAGAGAGAGTTATAGACAGAGAGAGAGAGACAGAGAGAAAGGTCTTCCTTCCATTGGTTCACTCCCCTAATGGCTGCTGTGGCCAGTGCTGCACCGATCCGAAGCCAGGATCCGGTTACTTCCTCCTGGTCTCCCATGTGGTGCAGGGACCCAAGCACTTGGGCCATCATCCTCTGCCCTCCCGGGCCACAGCAGAGAGCTGGACTGGAAGAGGAGCAACTGGGACTAGTACCCGGTGCCCTAACCAGGACTAGAACCTGGGGTGCTGGAAACACAGGCAGAGGATTAGCCAAGTGAGCCACAGCGCCAGCCCATAGGATTAAATTTAACCAAAGAACTGAAATATCTCTATCATGATAGTTACAAAATGTTAATGAAAGAAATCATCAAGAACAAAAAAATGGAAAGATATTCCTTGTTCATGAATTTGGAGAATTAATATTGTCATAATGTTTGTACTACCTAAAGTAATGTATAGATCCAATGCAATCCCTATTAAAATATTAATGATATTCTTAACAGAATGGAAATAAATAAACCTAAAATTGATATGGAATCACAAAAGACCCAGAATATCCAGAGAGATCCTGAGTGAAAGAAAGGAAAGAAGGAAGGTGGGTAAGCAGGCAGATCAAGGTTGAAGAATCACAATTCCTGATTTTAAAGCATACTACAAAGCTATAGTAATTAAAACAGCATTGTACTGGTATAAAACATGGAACATAGATCAGTGTGAAAGAAGAGAGCCCAGAAATTAAACAACGTACATTAATTCAGCTGCTTTTTGATCATGATACCAAAAATGTGTATTGGAGAAAGGATTGTCTTTTCAGTAAATGGTGCTGGTAAAACTGAATATATATGTATATGTAGAAGAATCAAATACACGTCAACCCAAGAAGGATTAACGATCTAATTGTAATACCTAGAACAATGAAATTGCTAGAAGAAAACAGGGGAAACAGGTTAAGACATTGGTGCCGGTGATGACTTTTGGATAAGACCCCAAAAACACAAGCAACAAAAGCAAAACTAGATAAATGGGATTATATCAAACTCAGGAGCTAATGACAGCAAAGGAAATGATAGTGTGAAGAAACCTCCAACAAAATGGGAGAAAATATTTGCAAGCTACTCAGCCAACAAAGGGTTAATATCCAGAAAATATCAGCGACTCAAAAATTCAGTGATGATAAACGAATCCAGTTAAGAAATCTGCCAATGACCTGAATAGACAGTCTCAAAAGAAGAAATACAAATGGATAACAAACATAAGAAAACATACTTTCTCTCACTGACTGTCATGGAAATACTAGGGAAACCTACAATGAAGTATCATTTCACTCCTTTCAGAATGATTGTTCTTTACTTTTATTGAATTAAAAAGCATTTTTAACTTATTGTAAAAATAATCTTTCTGATATTCTGTTGCACAGTAGGGTAATAGTAGTTAATAATAACATATTGTATATTTCTAAATAGCTGAAGAATTACTTTTGAATGTTTACACTACAACAAAATCTTGAATATATGAAGCAATGGATGTTAATTATCATAATTTGATACTTAAAATAAGTGCATGTATTGAAATATTACATATTACCCCATAAATATGTATAATTGTCAATCAAAAATAATAAAAATAAAGTGTAACAAATGCTGATGAGGATATGGAGAAAGGAGATCTCATACACTATTGGTGGGAATGTAAATTAGTATATCACTTTGATGTGATTATTGATATGAGTAGATTTAAATGTGCCATCTGGGTGTTGGCTTTGTACTTGATAATTCAGTTATTTGTTTCCCTTTTTCTTCTCTACTATCTTGTTTTGGATAAATTGATTTTATTTATGATTTTAACTCCAGACTTCATCTCTACAGACTGATTACATGTAATTCCTAGATTTGTTTTTTTATACAAATTGCTTTATGGTTTATAGTCTATTTCTCATTGATCACAGTTGATCTTGAAGTAATCTTATACCATTTTATGTAGAGAATGAAACATTTACAATAGCCTACTTCCATTTCTCTTCCTAACACCCTTGTGCTACTGGTATTATATATTTTCTTACATATGTTATTTTTTCTGTTATATGTATCTGTTATATATATATATTTTCTTATATATGTTATTAAATTAACACTAATTGTTACTGTTTGTAAATGGACCATATAAAGGTGTATCAGAACAAAATTGCTCAAAGCCATTCTCATTTTTATTCTTTGTTTTTCTAGAAAGTACTGTATTGAAGATACCCAGGTATGTGCTAAATCCAAGTATCCACCCTCCTTTTTACTGCCTCTGATGTAGATGCTTTCTGTGTGTTTCCTGCTCACTTTTCCTGCATCCTCTCTTACTTTGCAGGATTGCATACCTCTGCTTTAGTTTCTACCCCATTTTATGGAGGCCACTTTGTTTTCTAAACCTTATTTAAGATTGCCAACAAGTTGCATGAAATTGACTTTCCTGATCTCTTAGATAATTATTTTCAGAAGCGCTTTTTTCCCCAGATTTTGATTTGCTTGAACCATTACCTATAGCAGTGATAAGGCTTTCATGAATGAAGAATGACTTTTAGGTTCTTAGTACTAGGCTTAGAAAAAGGTTGTGATTATAGTTGATCTCTTAGCAATTTGAATGTCAACCATTCTCCTTCTCAGATCTACAGCTCTTTGATTAGTTGACACGTTTTTGCTACATTACAACTTAACCACCAACTTAGTGTTTCAAAAGAATGGATATTTATCATATTACAATTTCTGTGAATCCAGGAACAACCTACCTGTCCTCTGTTCAGGCTCCCACAAGGTTGCAAGAATGGCTGGGCTCCATTCTTATGTGGAAGAGCAACTGTGGAAGAGACCATTTCCAAGCTCACTCAGCTTGGTGCGAATCTTTTTCCTTTGGGTTGGATAACAGAGCTCTGTGTTCTTGTGGAATGGGGGCAGAGAACTCCCCTAAATTCTTAAGAATCTTCCTCTGCATTGTCACCTGCCACCATGTGGGTCCTTGTCACCCATGGGGCCCTCTTTGAAGTTTAAAATATAGCTGTTTGCTTCTTCAGATCTGTAAGAGAAACTCTCTTTCATTCCATCATGATGCCTATATATGGTATGTAAACATACTATATAAGACATGGTATCATATATCACATATTTGCCATATATGCATCATGCCATGAGAGGAATGGCATCCTATCACTTTTGTAATATCAGTTAACAGCAAGTCATCGGTTCTGGTTGCACCCTAAGAAAGGGGAGTATACCTGGTCATGACTCTTTGGGAGATTATCTTAGGCATGTGATTAACTGAATTCCCAGGATCTGTCTTAGTTCTGTAACATTGATCTGGATACCCGTCTTGCCATGAATATCTCCTTAATTGGTGTTCTGAAAAGATAAAATCCAGTGTTCTTTCTATGTTTATTCTTCCTCATCCCATTTTAATTGGGAAAACCATCTTCCTTAGGAAACCATTATTTTACTATATTTTAGTTTATGATGAGGACAGGAGTAGAAGTAATGATGAGAGACTGAGAAGCAAGACTTCTGGATGTCTCAGTAAATATTCAGGTCAGGGAGTAATGCCTGGTTATCCCTAAATTTTCACTTGCTTCTGGATCCTTCTCACTGTTTCAGATGGATGCATTTGCAATAGGGTCTGCTAATGCAATATTGTTTTAAATCCAAAATTAAGTAGCACGTGTCTTTCTGTATTCTCTACCCACCTCTGCCAAAGATTAGGCAGTGTCTTCTTTTGTCCAAGGACATATTGAAAGAGCCTGGATTTCCTTCTCCAATTTTCATCATTGTTTTATAGTTTGTGTGGGTCTGAGTGTAGCTGTTGGCTTAGTGATGGTGGTCTCTAATGAGTCAGTCACATGTTACTTTTACAGTGTATTTAAATAAGTGCCTACTATGAATTGGTCTTATGTTGGGGCAAGTAAAGTTGATGAGGAAACTAACATCTAAAGAAGTTCTTGGTGTGGTAGAGCACTTGTTTAAGATAAGTACCAGTTCTGTAGTAAACACCATAAAGTGGGATTTCTGTATAGATGTGGGGGTGGATCTGGTCAGTCAGGGCATGTAATGCTGGACGTGGGGTTTGCAGGAGAGATCACTGAGAAGAGCACTGCAAGTAACAAATCATGACAAACTTACAGGTTCAGTTTGGATGTAGTTGCTTCAATGCCACAGCTATGATCCCTTTTCAGAAAATAGAGACTTTGGGGCCAGTGCTGAGGCGCAGTAGGTTAATCCTCCGCCTGCGGCGCTGGCATCCCATATGGGCACTGGTTCTAGTCCCTGGTGCCCCTCTTCCAATCCAGCTCTCTGCTGTGGCCTGGGAAAGCAGTAGAGGATGGCACAAGTCCTGGGCCCCTGCACCCACATGGAAAGACCAGGAAGAAGCTCCTGGCTCCTGACTTCAGATCCTTCAGATCGGTGCAGCTACGGCTGTTGGCCCATCTGGGGAGTGAACCAACAGAAGGAAGACCTCTCTCTCTGTCTCTCCCTCTCACTGTCTGTAACTCTACCTCTCAAATAAATAAATAAAATCTTAAAAAAAAAAGAAGACAGAGACACATTTTGAGAAACTTTTCATAGAAGGATTCCTATCTGTTTGGTTTTCTAGGGGTACCATTACAGATTACCACAAACTGGATGATTTAAACAACAGACCTGTGTCTGATAGTCCTGGAGACCAGAAAATCAGAACTAAGAGACAACGTGGGAAGCCTCTGCCAGTCTTCTCTCCCTGGCTTAAAGATACCTGCCTTCACTGTGTCCTTTCAGTGTGCATCTCTCTGGATCCAGATTGCCCCCTTTTCTAGCATAACACCTCCATTTGATTAGAGCCCACCCCGATGACATCATTGTCATTTAGTTACCTCTGCAAAGGCCCTATTCCCAAATAATGTTATGTTCTGAGATTCTGGAACTTGTGATTATAACATATCTTTGGGGGAAACACCGCTTAACCCACAGCATTGCCATAGAAGGCTGTGAGGCAATGGATAACCAAGGGGAGGACACAAAAGGACTTGGAATGCCTGGGGTACTGGGGAAATTAAAGGGAAGGGTAGAATACAGGAGCTGGGTGTATGATGTGCTCCTTCCGATGCTGGCTCAAATGCTGGGTCCATACCCTCCCTGCTCAGAGAGATCAGCACGGATCAGCCTGACACGTTCTGCTGAATGAACAAATAGCAGAACAATCATAGATCACTGGCAGCAAGACTGGGGTCTGTTCTGACTTGGCCACTGAGTTCCTGACTTGGAAATGGACACTGAGGAGCAAGCTGACACTGGCTCAAGAACCCATTCCCCTGGTACTTCCCCAGCTGGGGGCCATGGGCTCCTTGCAGGCTTCTGTCCTCTGCCTGGCTCAGGCTGGGCTCTGCCTGACACTCTTCCTATCTGTGCTCACCCTATTTCTTCTCTCCCTCCAGGCTTTGCCACCTTTCTTCAAATGTTTTCAACCATTGGAGGTCCTTCCGAGGTCCCTGTTGATCCTGGTTATTTTGTGTGTGAGATTTGTGGGCCTGCTTTAATGTAATGAATGCCTTGTTATTGTTTTATTTTCTCACCTTAATTACTGTTACTACTACCGCTTCTATTATCGCCAGTACTCTCAAAGACAAGAAGAGCAGTGAGTAATATTGGTGGCCACCAGACACCATGCCAGATTATCTTTAACCATGATGGGACAACTCTTTGTGATAGACAAAAGGGGACATTTACACATCCCCTGAGCTAGGAATTGAGCTCAGGTCTCTCTGACTCCAAAGACCATGTACTAAAGACTTTGGTGGTCTGCCCCAATAGCATTTGCTGACTTTGGCCTGGTGGACAGAGCCCTCAAAGGGTCTTGCCTGGCCTTGAATCTAGCTGAGTAGGCTGCTCTGGGCCTCAGTTTCTGCATATGCTCATTGGGTAACTCAGTGGATTGTTGTGGGGACAAATTGAGATAAAACCTACATGATGTGGGGCCAAGGAATATTTAATTCCTTTCTCCTCAACTTCCTGGGTATAGATTAGAGAGGGAACCCTTCTTGGACTAAAATAAAATGTATTCGGAAAATAAATGTTTGTACCAGTAGCAAAAAGTTCAGTATTCTCCATCTCAGATTTATGTAACAGTTGCCTTTGGTTTGTTACCTATAAGTTTGTCCTCTAAATCTGTGACACTTCAAGAAATCATTTACTACTCTAGTAGAACCTTACATTTAAAATAATGGCAAATGGGGCAGGCATTTAGCCTAGAAGTTAAGATGCCAGCATTCCAAATAAAAGGACTTGGGTTTGATGCCTAGCTTTGGGTCCTGATTCCAGCTTCCTGCTAAAGCAGACCCTGAGAGTCAGCAGTGAGGACTCAAGTAATTGGGTTCCTGCCACTCGTATGGAAGACCTGTGGACTTCCTGGCTCCCAACTGTGGGCATTTAGGGAGTAAACCAGAAGGAGGGAGCTTTCTCTCTCAATCTCCCCCCCACACACTCTGCCCCTCTTTCTCTCTCTTCTCCCCGCTCCCCTCTCTTGCTTTCAAATATATGTGAAGATTAAGAGACAGTGTTTTAAAGTGACGAAGATAATCCCCAAATAACCAGATTTTCCTGATGACACCTGTAAAGCTTATAAAGTAAATGCAGTCATGACACTGGACAAGTAGTCTCAGAAACAGTGGTAAGGCAGCTTTATTTTTGGCTTCCATTTACCTTTAAATCCACTCTGAACAGCTGATCCATGGTTCACCCATGGTTTTCTGCATTGCACTAGAGTTCCTCAAAGAACACTGCCTCAGTTTAACAGCTCAACTGTCCAGTCTTATCAATAATTTAAAGACACCCCCTCATAAATTGCTCTCTTCTCCCAGCCCTGTCTCATCCAGGGTGGCCACTGGTCAGATGAAGCCAACTTCCTCCTGTAATCCATTGGATTACAGTGCTTTCTCCATCAGAAGGTTTGGGATAGTTTATGAGGTTTAGAAAGTGAAGTCTCAAGCAGTAAAAGTGTTAAGACCAGGAAGGGAACAAGAAACTTTTTACATGACCAGTGTTTCTCTGCCTCTCACTTGCTTTGTGTTTCTCTCTCTCTGTCTCTCCCTCCATCACACACATACTCATGTACTCACACCCATACTCACACCCACACCCACACACACATCCACTGTACTCACACACATGCACACATTCATGGGCCCCTAAGCATTGGTCACTCCTGGTTCTCCTGTGTCAGGACAAGTGCCTCTCTGTTCCAGAGGGTTACCTGTGACTCCTTCCCGGTCTCCAGAAACCTCCTGCTGAAGTTCTCTTTGCCCCTGGTCTCCCTCTCTGGTGGATCTCAGGCAAGCTCTGCTCTTTGTCCCATGTGGCTCCCATCTGGACCTCAGGAAATACTCACACTTTCGACCTCCTGACACACTCTGGGCATGTGTGTCTGTGTAGCACTAGCCACTCCCTTGTTCTGCCATCCGAGAAGCCAGTCTAGGTACTGTGGCCCTCAAGCGAGAGGACCAGTGTGTTGAAGATACCTTGATGCACATTTAAACTATCTGAGTTGGACTTTTGAGGACCTTTCATGAGGAAGTGAGGATAAAGAGTTGTCAGATTTAGGGGAGGAAAGGAAAGATGCCCATTAACCTTGAATTTCAAAAAAAAAAGGAAAAAAAAATTAGTATAACTGTGCCTCATGTGATATTTGGGACACACTTGTATGACTTTTTTACTTATTTTAAATTCAGAATTAATTTGGTATCTTGTACTTCATGTGAGCAGATTCAGAAATATTTTAGTTCCTTTATAGCCCCCCGTAGATAGCTGTTAGATAATCATATAACCAGTCTTTGACTGCCTTTCTGAAAATTTAGACTCCAATTCTCACACATTTCTTTGGAAGATGTTATCTATTATTTTGGTGCTGTGGCTGAAATATCCATTGAAATATGCTCCCTTTTTAACAAAGGTTTATTTGAAGGAAGAATGAGACGGGGGTGGAGAGAGAGAGAGTGAGAGAGAGAACTCCAAATGCCTGCAACAGCCAGGGTTGGAACGGGCCAAATCTAAGAGACAGGAACTCTATTCAGGTCTCCTACATGGATGGCAAGGCCTCAAGTGCATGGGCCATCATCTGTTGCCTCCCATGAACGTTAGCAAGAAGTTGGGTAGGAAGCAGAGGTTGGACTAAACCCAGACACTCTACATAGGGGATGTTGGTGTCACAAGCAGCAGTTTAACTGCTGGACCCCAACACCTGCCCTTCTTCCTTCTCTTTCTTCAAGAAAAGTAATTACCTTTGCTCACTTTCTCAACACCTCCACCTCCCCAGGCCTCAGAAGACCTGTGTATTTGGGGTGTGTTTGGTCAAGGTTAAATTGCATCACATCAGAGGTCCTTACCCTCATGAGTTGGAAGCAGGACTTCACCGAGACGACTGAGGCTGAAGCAGTGCCTCGGTTAGAGGCACCGAGAGTCCCAGTGCATTAGCAGTCACTGTGCTTGGTCTAACTACTGGGACACAGCTGGCCCCTGCCCAGTGTTGGAGAAAGGATGTCTCATTCACCATTAGCTGGGGCCATGATTTCTGCATAGATTTGCCTCCTGGGGCCAAATCTTATTTTCTTCCTCATAAGTGGATGATATATAATACAAATATTGTTCTTAATCAAAAGTGTATTAGCTAATCCACCACAAATGCTGAGTTACAGGGAAACACTAGAGCATATTTCCTCACAAGAACATATTCATTTTTCTGTCTGCCTTTTATCAACATGTATTTATCAAAATGCAGAATCTTGTCCATGGGCCACGTTTTAATTGCTCCTAGGTTACAGGAAGACAGCTGCAGTCTAGGAAGGAAGAGAGTGAAAAGAATAGGTTGCTCTTAAAATTTGGCCGTAATTGTAACTTGAGGACTTTGTTGGCTTTGTTCCATAACTCTGATGAGGAATCTATCCTCAGGTTTTCCCATCACACATTTGTACTGGCTCCCAGTTGACCTCATTACTCTTTCTCATTTATGTATTTTCTTTAGTAATATCTTCAGATTAAAATTATTTTTTAAAGATTTATTTGAAAGGTAGAGTGGCAGAGAGAAAGGGAGAGATTGAGGGAGAGAGAAAGAGAAAGGGAGAGAGAGAGAGAGAGAAGTGGGAAGAGAGATCTTCACCCACTCCAAATGGGTGCAATGGTTCAGGCTTGACCAGGGCAAAGCCAGGAGTCAGGAACTCCATCCAGGTCTCCCACATGGGTGGCAAAGATCTAAGCACTTGGACCATCTTCTGCTACTTTACCAGGTGCATTAGCAGGGAGCTGAGTGGGAAATGGAGCAGCCAGGACTAGAACTGGCAGTCTGATATAGGATGCTAGTGTAACCTGCCACAACACCACCCCCGAGATTAAAAATTACTTAAGTCCATCAGAGAAGATCTGGAACAGACACATGCACAAGAAGAGAAAGGGAAGATCCCTTACCACAAGGAATCACGTTTCGGTGGTTACGTGAATACTAGACGGGTCTCTTTTCAAAAAACAGAAAGCATAAATCATGTGAATATGCCCTTTTGCAAATTTCCTTCTTCTCCTAGCAATATACCAGAGTATTCTTTCTTTCTTTTTTTAAAAGATTTATTTTATTTATTAGAAAGAGTTACAGAGAGAGGTAGATCCAGAGAGAGAGAGACGTCTTCTATCCTCTGGTTCACTCTCAAATGACCGCAATGGCCAGAGCTGTGCTGATCTGAAGCCAGGAGCTGGGAGCTTCCTCCAGGTATTCCACACAGGCACAGGGGCCCAAGGACTTGGGCCATCTTCTACTGCTTTCCCAGGCCATAGTATAGAGCTGGTTTGGAAGTGGAGCAGCTGGGACTTGAACTCACGCCCATATGGGATGCTGGCGCTGCAGCCCGTGGCTTTACCCGCTGTGCCACAGTATTCATTCTTATTCAGTAAGGGAAATAATCTATAACACCATATTGGCTGTGGAGTGTTTCACCATCAGCAAGTTACGCAAGCACACTATGCTGCTAGGGATACATATTTTTCTGATTTTAAAACGAGTGTAAATGATTCTACCATACACATCTTTGGATGACAATACTGTGTCCACTTGCTTATTTTCTAAGGATCTATTTAGAACCATGGAATTACCTGGTTTGGTGGGAAGCACATTTTAGAGGCCTTTGAAACATATTGGCAAATTGTATTTATGAGGAGCTATGGCATTATTTATGCAAACATTCTTTGAGACTGAATAGTTTTCTAGAAAGTGGCCTAAGATCTCATTAACAATGAGTGTTATTGCTCTGAAAATAAAAAAAAAATAGGGGGCTGGCACTGTGGCACAATAGGGTAAGCTGCCATCTACTGCACTGGCATCCCATATAGGCACTGGTTTGAGTCCCAGCTGCTCCACTTCCAATGCAGCTCCCTGCTAATGCACCTGGGAAAGCAGCAGAGGATGGCCCAAGTCCTAGGGCCCCTGCATCCATGTGGGAGACCTGGAGGATGCTCCTGCCTCCTGGCTTCAGCCTGGCCCAGCTCTGTCCGTTGCAGCCATTTGTGGAGTGAACCAGCAGACTGAAGATATCTCTCTCTCTCTCTCTCCCTCTCCCTCTCCCACTCTCTCTTTCTGTGTGTGTATGTGTGTGTGAGAGTGTGTGTGTGTGTGGGTGTCTCATGCATGTGTGTGCTTTAACTCTGACTTTCAAAAAAATAAGTAGAAAATAGAAAACAAATCAAACTTTAATTAGGATCTAAAATTTCTCCAGCATTGGACAGATCAGCCAGTGGGTGCATTCTCAGACCCCTGTGTCTCACTCACTTGTCGTTGAGAGTTGAAGAGGTGCAGCAGGTCATCCTGTCTTCCCGGTGGCGGTGGCCGCCTCTGATCACACCTGGCTTGTGGTGAGACAGCAGTGCCTATCCTCTACTTTCCTCCTCTACACAGGGAGGGGTCACCCATTTTTCACAGCCTCAGAGCAGTCCTGAGAATACAGAACATCATGCAACAAACAGCTTCCCAACATCCAATTTTAATCCCAAATAGCTTGAATATGCCTTTGCTCATCTTTATCTGGTTAAACAACATCTTTTACATTTTCTGTCGTTTAACTCTATCCTTCCTTCCAATTTGCTAAAATAAGTCTGTCAAACTACACCAGGTCACAGCAAGTAAGGACATCAGGTTTGGGACAGCATCTGAAAATGAGTAGTTGGTTTTGAAAATATTAACATTAGGGGCCAGTGCTGTGGCACAGTGGGTTAACGCCCTGGCCTGAAGCACCGGCATCTCATATGGAAGCCAGTTCGAGACCCGGCTGCTCCACTTCCGATCCAATCCAGCTCTCTGCTGTGGGCTGGGAAGGCAGTAGAAGATGGCCCAAGTCCTTGGGCCCCTGCACCTGCATGGGAGACCCAGAAGAAGTTCCTGGCTCCTGGCTTCAGATGGGTGCAGCTCCGGCCCTTGCAGCCAACTGGAGAGTGAGCCATTGGATGGAAGACCTCTCTCTCTCTCTCTGCCTCTCCTCTCTCTGTGTAACGCTGACTTTCAAATAAATAAATAAATCTTAAAATGAAAATAATAACACGTATCAGGCTTTATAGTAAATGTTTCACATGTAAAAATTCAGTTTTGTTACAGATGCCTTGAGAGAGAATGAGAGGGGAGGGTACCCAAGGACACACTGCAAAGGCAGAACTGGAACTGACGTCTGATCCGTTGCAATCCGTGTTCACAGGGGCCCCTGCTCACATTGCATTCCCACACCCCTGGCTTTGCTTCCTTTCCCATGGCAAGCTGACTGAAGCTGACCCACGTGTATAGCAGGATGCAGGCCAGAGCGATTTTATGATGGGAAATTCACAAGTCCAGACTGTTGCTGTGAAATTCACTTTAAAAGATATCTTGGGCCCGATACGCTAATTGCTCATTCTAAATGTTAAGTGTAGTTGCTGTTTGCGTGAATTAAAGACATTGGCCTTCAGCAAAATAATGCAGAAGGAAACTGCACCTGCGTTGCCAATTGCACCCCGTCACTGTGTGAGGTGTCTTCTCAGAGAAAAGAAACCATCACAGTTCAGCTGCTCCCTCATCTTCAGGTGTGTCTCCCAAAGGGAGGCTGCCCCAGTGAGCTCCAATTTCTGCTGAGTCGTGCTGTGTGTATGTGTGTGTGTGTGTGTGTGTGCGTGCTGTGTGTATGTGTGTGTGTGTGTGTGTGCGTGCTGTGTGTATGTGTGTGTGTGTGTGTGCATGCGTGTGTGTATGTGTGTGGTTTTGTTTATTGGCCTGTTGGAAGTCTTCGCTCTTACTTAAACAAAACAAGACAAAGCTGATATTCTTGCAGAAACTGCAGGTGCACCTGTGTGCATTTTGGGTGCTGCACGACACAGGGTGTGTGCAGGGCGGGGGGGGGGGGCAGCTGTGTGGCTTGCTTGCTGCATGTGGCGTATCTTGGAGGCAGAAGATCTGTGAAATGAGAAGGGTGGGCAGCTGCCCCTGGCCGTCTTTCTGAGTCCTTTATCTTCGGGATGTGCAAGACCATATGTGTCATGAATGAGAGTCCCTGGTAGTGAGCAGGTGACTCCCTAGTAACAGAGTCACCCACAAGATTCAGGTAGTCAGAGACTCCTTGTGATTTAGAGCACTGTTGTGAAAAACTACCTATGTGCTGACTGAATTCCCTTTAGTCTAATTCGATGCTTTGAAAACTTAAATATTGTGATGAACTGGTGCCTTGATAATCTATTTGCTGTTTCTCTTACAAATTAAGACATAGAAAGATGAACTTAAACCACAGAAAAATGAAGTAATATCCAGCTATGATTACTGTAATAGTAGACAAAATGATGTGTTCTCATTTTTCCCCACAAGTTTGTTCATCCTGCTGGCTGTTTAAGTGGAGAGGAGTGATATTTTATTGGAAACACCAACACTGATACTTTTCATCCTGCTATTTCTTTGGAAAAATATGGAAAACAGAAACAACAAAAATTCTGGTTATTCAAAATGCATCCACAGATTAAGCAAAGTGCACAGTAAACCAAAGCCCTGTTCTCACCAAGTTTATATTTTAGTGAAAGTCACTATGTTCTCAAAGTTGTATTTATGAAATGCATGATGTTTGTATGCCTTAAATAAAAGGTTTCTGGGGGAAAATGTCATGTCTAATGTAGATAAATCAAGAAATAGCAGAATAAATAACATTTTTAGAGGTTCTAGGAGTGACCACACACACACACACACACAGAAAAATGAAGGAGTTAAGAGTCGGGGTGAACCAGAAGCCCAGGATTTTATTATCAGGGCTTTGTTTTACTTACTTTCTCTTAAAAATATATTTATTGCTTATACATTTAAGAGAGGCAGAGAGAAAGACAGAGGCAGAAGCAAAGATACTTAAAGACAGAGAAAACCCTTATCCATTGAGTCCCTCCCCAGATACCTACAGTACCTGTTACTATGGCCTGGCCATAACAAAGCTGGGGACTAGGAACTCAATTCACATCTCTACTGTGAGTGGAGAAACAAACCACGGAGGCATTGCCTGTTGCCTCAGCATTGGCAAGAAGCTGGAATGAGGACCGGAGTCAATTTCAACCCTACCTGCTCAGATGCCAGATGCAGGCCTCGTAATCACCAGGCTAAATGCCCACAAACTTCTTGCTGTCTTCAAATGTGTTTGCATTGATCTTTATGTAACATTAAACACGATTTCAAAACAAAAGTACAGTGAAAGAGAATGAGGCAGAGTGAAAGTCAGAGCAGGAGGGAGAGGGAGGCTGGCACAATGAACGAACCCACACATCTGGGGAGCTGTGATAAGAGGAAGGAGGCAGGGTAGTAGGAGGATCATGGATAATGATTCTGCTCAATTATCGCATGCTCACGGTGCAAAACTGGAGCAGGAAGGAGGCACACGCCAGAAGGCAGAGAATCCCCTCTGCCATTTCCATTGCATTTCCAAATGTGCAGCTGTGAGCAGGTTCCCTGTGTGACTGTGGCATTGGCCGTTGGACTCTGTATTGGTTACAGCCAGCAGATAGGTACAGACTCCCAGCTCCATGGATTTCGATGCCTCTAGCAATCAGAAGGGGGTGACTTGACTGACAGATCCATTCTGCTCACCGCACTCACAAGTGCTGTGAGATCTTCATTGGGGCCTATTTAATTTATTTCTGCTTTCTCCATTATTTTATAACTTTGCAACAAAATATTTCTATTGCAGAAATGAACATTTGGCCAGAAGTTGAGTGTTTCAGCTGTTTCTTGTCACCTTTATCAAAAGAGGGTTATTTTAGTCTTTAGGTAAATTCTTCAGAGCTCCCTATATCAATGGGCTTTAAAATTTCTTGAGTTGTTTTCAATATGTAAAAATTAGATTTCTTTTTAAAAATATACAAGGTGGAAATTTTGGTGAAGAGTTTTATTTGTCTTTTTTTTCTGGTTGGAAAGACATTGATTCTCATTTCAATAAACTCTTTATGAGACGCTCTTGATTAGGTGAGAGCTATGGATTTTAACCTAACTGTCAGGATTTAAAAAGTGGGTTGTTAGACCACAATACGCACAGGGTTCCCTTAACACTGGGGAATCCTGACCTAAACAGGTCTACACTGAGTTGTTCCAAAGCATGGGCTGTGGCAATCCGAGCCCCTTGTGGGATCAGCTGAAACTGACCTGCAAGGCTCAGGACATGGGGTCAAGTGCTGACTGCTCTTAGAGCAAGAACGGGAGCTGGTGGGAGGCAGAGGAAGGGCTGATGCGGCTCCAGCAGCTGTCTAGAGCAGAGGGCTGCAAGTGGAGGCCCTTCTCCTCTTCTCTCCGCCTTCTCTTTGATGGGGGGCATTGCGTTCTCCTCCATAGGAAGGACCGCAGGAGGCTTTCCACCCTCCCCAGGGAGCTAAGGCTGCTGGCTGAGAGCACCTGCCCTCTGGGAGCTGAGGAGATGATCTCCTTTGCCTGTGGCTGAGGTCAGGGGAAGAGTGCACGGAACAGAGGGCGGCCTTCGGGGTGGGATTTGTAAATGAGTGATTTTATTATTAGAGCCAATATTAGCACAAAGCAATTTATGCCACAGATTACATTTAGATCGTGCTGCATGTTAATTGTTTTTATTAGTGATTATCATGAGAATTGCTGTTGCTTGTTGTGTTTTTATGACCTCGTAGGCAATGTGATAAGCACTTAAATGGCATCCTTGAGTGTTGTCCATGAAGTGCCTGATCAGACTGGAAAACGTCTACAGACGTACAGAAGATGTGTGTGGTAGGGAGCAGCTGATGGCATGCTGTAAATATGATAATATTGATAAATAAGACAGCCATGACCACCCCAAAACTGGAAAAAATGGTAGAATTAGGATACAAGACTGTTTTGCCTGCCTGGAACCATGGGCCATCACTAATAAGATTTTATCTCATACATGTCTGACTGTAAGGATATTTTATTAGTTTCAGAAACAGCTGCATATGGCAATTAAGGGGACATAGCTTAGCAGCAAGGAACACAGAGAGAACAGATCTGGGGGATTTCTTGATTACAAGTTATTATGTGGTATCGGTGTCTGCCAAAATATCTACTGTGATTTTTGGTTGGATTGACAAAGATAGATTGCTTGAGAGAAGGAGTTGATCAAGCTATTCTGTAGACTTTTCTTTTATGTACATACATGTTATAAGGAGGTTAGTCAGGGTTTAGAGGACACCCTTCTGATTTGCTGAGAGCTCAATATCAAGGTAAACTGGGAGCTGGTATAGAAACCACGGCTGCTATTGGCAGGGTGATCAGAGAAGGAAGGACTTGGGACCCTCACCCTCAGAACTGTGAAGAGGTGAAGACAGAACCAACATTCTCCCTCTCCTTCTTTTTTAAAGATTTATTTATTTGTTTGAAAGTCAGAGTTACACAGAGAGAGAAGAGGCAGAGAGAGAGAGGTCTTCCATCTGCTGGTTCACTCCCCAATTGACCGCAATGGCCAGAGCTGCACCGATCTGAAGCCAGGAGCCAGGAGCTTCTTCCGGTTCTCCCACGCAGGTGCAGGGACCCAAGGACTTGGGCCATCTTCTACTGCTTTCCCAGGACATAGCAGAGAGCTGGATTGGAAGTGGAGCAGCTGGGTCTCGAACCAGCGCCGACCCCCAACATTCTCTTTAAAGCCACTGAGAACAAAGGTAGGCCCAGGAGGTGGCAGTCACAGAAAGATCCTCTTAAACTCAGATTAAGGAATGATACAAGAGAAATTCACAAAGTTCTTGGAGAAATAATTAGAAAATGGTTATTTTTGTGTAAAATATGTTTGAAATCCATGCATAGCTTTTTCAAAATATGTATTTTCTCCAAGCTTTATGAAGAGCTATTTGTATGCATGGGTTTCAC
This sequence comes from Oryctolagus cuniculus, assembly GCF_051225735.1. Lineage (NCBI taxonomy): Eukaryota > Metazoa > Chordata > Mammalia > Lagomorpha > Leporidae > Oryctolagus > Oryctolagus cuniculus. The sequence goes on along the minus strand of NC_142878.1, from coordinate 7,708,728 downwards.
AATTTTTCGCACCAAAGTTAATATATCTTTTAATTTCACTTATGAAGTCCCCTCACATTTTCTAAAATTTGAAACAATCTTCAAAATAATGAGTTGTTCTAGTAGAGCTTTCGAAGGGTTTTAGTTCTAACATTCTTTAAGTCTATGAATTTAAGCCTGTTCCTTTAAATCACAGTATCTGAGTAATGGTCGGTAGATGGCGGTAGGATACCATGGATTTTGCCAGCAGCACCTGGACTTGCCACTCTTCAGTTTGCTGGAAGTAGATGCTTTTTTTTCTAATCATTATTTGAAGCGGTTTCCTAATCTTTTGTTCAGAGAGAAATCTCTGAACAAATCTCACATCTGAAAAACAGGAACTAATACTTCCTAATTAAATGGAGAAGAATCATTAGCAAATACTTTTATTTTTCCCCAATTTCTACCACAAGGGTTCATTCTTGCCTTCTAACAATTTCTAGTAGGAATGGTGTGTGTGTGTGTGTGTGTGTGTGTGTGTGTGTGTGAATGAATGAAAGGTCTGGTTTGCTTTTAAATAATTCTACAAATTAATGTGTACTAATGTGAAAATTTTAAAATTTAAGCATTGAAGCAATTCACGAAAAAGTATTTTCTTCTTTATACAAGTATGGTTTGTACTTAATATTTATGATTTTATAATCTTCATAAATGCTCTGAACTGACACTATGTCTCTATTATTTTTTAAAAAATAAATTTTGTCCAAGAATGCTCAGTTTGGAAGGTTTCCATCTCAATGAGATTTTCCCCTCCTTGGATTCCTTTGGGAGTTTTGTAATGAAGAGAAGGGCCAATTATTTTAGGTGTGCTAAATATTCTTTAGAAATGGATACGTGTCCCAGGCACGTGGGAAATTAGGTGTGTTGTGCCTCACTCTGGAAAGATGTAGATAATGTCACGTGCTCCTCCCCTCTTTTTTCCTTTGAAAGCGCATAATATGCCATTCTTGGCCGCGGGGTCCCGGTGTGTCTGTTGCAGCATCTCCTTTCCCACATCTGGCTCTGAGCAGTGGGTTCACACCATCTGCTACGTACACACCCTGGGCTGCTTCTGTAGCTAAAAGTGGTGCCCATCGAGCAGTTACTCATGAAAGCACACTGGGGCTCCCATCTCCCTCTTTAGTTAGCGCTCAAAGGGACTTCCCAGGAGACAAACGGGTTTAATTTGCTAACATTTAGGGACTCTCTGGAACAGTGAAGACTAATTCCCGAGGACAGAAAGGTCCCTGACAGAGACTCAGCCAGACATTGTCACAGAGTCTTCCGGATAAATTCTAAGCAAGGCATTTATTACTGCACAGGCCTCAGCCAGTTCACTCACACATGCATTTTTCGCTCGTTCTCCCACCTGCAGCCCTCCTCATCTTTATTTTAATTGATAGGAAATCTGAGCAGAGTGGTCCTCCCTGTGGGATCCATGGGGGCAGGGAACCCAGCACCCAGCACAGGAAGGCTGAGAGACCTTGGCCAGGTCCCTGTTTCTTCTGAGTCTCTCTCTCACCATCAACACGTTTGCTCTCCTGTTCATGGAAAGGTGGCAGCGATTTCGGAAATCAGTGTCTGCAGAGTTTTGTTATGGTTTCCTTAACAGAAGCTGTTAAGCACACAGAAGGTAACATTGGTTAATATCTAGAATTCTCAAAGCATTTCTTCTTTGGGTAATAAGATAATCATAATTAATGATCATCTATGCATTTTCCCTATGAAGCCATTATATTATCCTTTTAAAGGAGACAATCAGAAGGGAATAAATGCTCTTTATTTTAGCAAATAATGCTAATTTTTTCTATGATTTACCTACAGGTATAGATTTAAAGTTTTTTGCACCAAAATCACAAATTTTAATTCCATTTTCCACAAACTTTTTGAAGTGTCCTCATGCATGCATATGTGTTTCTCCTATATATGTAAATATAACATATTAACAATAGGCTGCATACTATTCTTGCTTTATTGTTTCTGCATGCTTTAAAGATTTGAAGTGAAATTTAAGCTTTTTAATCCAAGCATTACATTTTAATATGCAAATTTTCACCAATCACTGCAAAAGGTATTTTTTTGCTTGTTTTTGAACTTCAGTATTTATTACTTAAATGGAAGGTTGAAGTAATACATATTTTTTAAAAATACAGTTTTACAGTTTTAGAGACTTGTTTCTCTAAAGAGGAACTGAAGAACCTCGTGCAGTTCTAGTTTAGATTTCTAAAACACTGAGTTGAAACACTTAAAGAGAAGCCCCATGCTTGTTTGCTTAAGCGTATCCTGATATGAATGGTTTTGTCAGTCAGCAAATATTCTTTGCTCACAAAATAAAATTTTTGAGGAATATCATGATGGAAGCATTTCACACACACAATTTGTCAGTTTGAACTCAGAAAAGATCATGAAATTTGTTTACTTATTTGTTTGTCTTTTTCTCTGAAAGATAGTTAATTACTGAGGCACTGAGAATGTTTTATATTCCCAGTTTGCCATTGTGCCTTGCAAACCTGAGACTAATGAGACCAAGTTTTCACCCCAACTCTGAACTTGCTGACTTATCTGATTTAAAATCTGAGCATCTGAACACTGGCGAGTTGTTTTAAATAATGATTTCTTTCTGTTGTTGCTACTGCTTCGTGAAGAGTGATTTAAAAAATACAACAAAGACAATGTCTTGAATCTGATGTAGGAAAAAAAGTGTGATGGACCTAGCAGACATCTATGGCATGTATATTTATTTAACTGCTTGCTATAATGCGTATTATTAATGACGACAATCATGAACTTGAATGCATTGTTTATTTTGTAAACACACATAATGGAGCTTTCAAAAAAAGAGAGATAGGCTGCCCCTTGCAAGGATGGCCATCTGCAGTAGAAGCAAGGACTCAGGGACCCTTTGTGACTTGGGTTCCTGACCCAGTCCATTTCACTATTTGTATTCTGGGAACATTTTGCTAAGTCCATCTGTAATTTCTCTGCAGGATCATTGAAAACTAACACACGTCTAGTTCAAAAGTACAGGGTGGATTAGATCTGAAAATCTGTATGTGGACTTGGACATCACCAGCACCTGTAAGAGTAAATATACATTAAATGCTATTAGTTTGCAGTTACAAAATGCAGAATGGATTCCAGGGTTCACGAGTGCTGCAGGAACGGCCTTTAACCAGAGACACCGAGATGAGATGTGGTGACTGTGTGCCTGCAGCCCACTCTGCTGTGACTGAAGAGAAGAAGTGGAATGGGCAGAGACTCTTCTCCACATGAGACCTAAGGCATCCCAGTTTCTTTCAGTACTCTTCATTTTAATTTTATATTTTTATGCCAACTCATAAAACCTTGACTGATCATTTTGGCCTTCATTCTGACCCCTCCTTGCTTTACCCCAGTGTCTGCAATATTGGGTTTTAGTGAAAATAGAAGAGGTAGAATGAAAGGCAGCTCGATCAGAGGACAAGTCTATTCACACATTACCTCCGAATTTATCTGTGTGTTACCTGAACCCTGGGCCATCAGGCCTGCCTGGAATTTATCTCTCCATCTGATTGAGAGCCCAAGTCCCAGAATCCCAGGAAAATATTCGCCTGAAAGGAGAACATGTTTGTTTTTGTAAATTTTACAAACGCTGGCCGTAGGGATTCTTAAAAGGGCATCTTACACAGCGCAGGGACTCTAAATAGTACATCTGCTTTAAATATTGTTGGGTGTCTCGGGCCTTTGTGGAGAGGGTTTGATGCTGTCTTTTGTTGTAGGACAACTGGTGTATTCTGTGATGCAGGGGAGTTGCCAGTTCAAAGGATACAGCCTTCCTTAGGGTTTCTTTTCTTCCTTTCTTTTCTTTGCCCCTCCCCCATCTCCACATTGTGGGTTTTGCTGGGGGTGGGGGGGTGCTTTAGCTTAAAACATTCGCAGGGAACTCCCAGTCTTTCTTCTTTCAAGAAAAGACAAACCCTTCATGATAATAATTGCAAAAATCTGCAGTAAGATTTGTAGATTGAAGAGCGTGAAAATATATTGGCTAATATCACAACCTTTTGTCCTGAATGAGGTAAATAACTCTAAACTTTGTGTTGGTGGACTGGAAAGTATTTACAGATATTAATTACTGGCAAGCTCATGCAAAGTATCCTGTATTAATTCTCTTCCGGTTTTGCAATTTTCAGGAATAATTTCAGCCACCTACATACACGATCTTCCCATAATATTCTTAATGGTATTAAATACCTACCCCTCCACTCAGTTTAAATAGCATTTTAATAAGCATCCTCTATTCAGAAAATTTTAAAGGCTTTTATTCATTTAATCTGAACATTAGAATGCAGAAAAATCAGAAACCCAGGTACCAATGCAGACCTTCGCTGCTTCTTAGACAATGATTTCGGCTAGGTGACTGTGTGTTTTGTTGAGAAAAGGAGTGGATAGAATATTGACAGTTTCCTATCAATAGCTGGACCCTGGAGGCCTGGCTGTTTGGGCCCACGCTGATTGACTACTCCTTAATAGACATATAATTGTTGACAAATACCTTCCAATAGACTGTGGCAGCTCTGGGGAAGCAAAGAGGATTTCAGGCTGAGGGGGACCAGAGTTGAGCCATTTGGGAGAGGCAGTGCCTTACAGAAGAAAAGACCTTTTGCTCATAATACGAACCTTCCTAGAGAAAAGGGATCAAGGCGGCTCCATGGCCAATCCTGGGGAGCGCTGCTGATAGGGAGAAACTCAAAACACTCATTGTTCCATGTGTCATGGAGTATGCTGGGGAGGGACGGACTCGGGCTCTGATCCATGCAGCTTGCTGTCAAATCTATTGCTTTGCCATTGTTAAGAAAATCTGTATTTTATGTTTGATATATATGTGTGTATATATACATATTTGTATATTATATATATTTCTATATATATTTTATATATACATATATTTAGACAGAAAGAGGAGTCTGGGTATGAGATTCAATATCTAGAGTTTTTTGTTTATTCATGGCATTGTTAAACCTTTCAACCTGATGTTTGCAGGAACACAGTGTGCTGTTCAGATAAATTTCAAAGAGCCTTGAGCAGTAATAAGAATGCAGAAGAAAATCTGAATGTGGAAATCAGCCCCATTTAGTACTAAAATATCGGCGGAGCCTGGAGCTGTCCCCATGAAGCGAGTGCAGCCAAGAGCATTCGAAACCTGGATCTCAGGCTCAGTGCTCCTTAGGCCAAGGCTGCCGCCCCAGATCAATGCCTGGCTGAGAATTAGCTCTGGAAAGTTTGCCTCCCGGGATGCTTTCCCACTGTCCATTCAGTTTCCGTAAATCTCCCTCCTTGGGGGTTTATTCTCAACCACAGGAGGCCACGATTACTTTCAGTGCCTGACAGGAGCCTGCCAACAATGGGACAAGAGGATGTTATCTAGATCTCAAGCTGCTATAGGCTAATGAAATAAAAGAAAATGTAAACAAAGTTAAAAATGCAACCCTGGTCTCACCATAGGCAAGTGGAACAAGGCCCAGTGTGGTCAGCGAAGCCGGTTCCCTACTACAGTCCAGGGAATGCATCAAGGTGACACTGTGGGCAGCCACCTGACATCCTGCGAGACACAGGACCAGCTTGTGCCCCAAAGACCTTGAGTCCTGCCTTTGATTCTTATTGATCAAATACGCAGATTAAATCCCGTATCACACAGCCAGGCAAAACCTAAGCTCTCTGTGTCAACTTGGAGGAATCCGGCAAAGCCCCGTCTGGATCCTCTTTTTATGCATGAAGGCGAGGCTGAGTGCACATGTATCTCAGAAGGCGCACAAAGTGGGCAAGCAGATATGTAGGTCTGATAGCTCCGAGGCTCCCTGGCAGAAGGATGAGCCCGATAAGAATGTTCTACTTGTTACCTGTTGTCAAATTCAAACCCATAGTTAGGATTCATTCGGGGCGGGGAGGAGGGAGGATTATTTTTGAAGTTGCTTCTTTGCAATCTGCAAGCATTCCTAAACAGGCAAGCTTCTGCAAACAGCTGCCTCAAATGTTGTGTGTGTGTGTGTGTGTGTGTGTGTCCATTAATTCAGAATTACTCCAATTACAAGCTTCTGATGCTCTGAAACCCTCTCTCTAACCCAAAAGAGATGGAGAGCCCTCGGACCATCCAATCAGATCATTTTCCCTGCCGCCTGCAGCAGATGTAAGCAATTTAGTTTTTTATTTCTGCATATTCAGTGTGAGCGGAGCTGTTGGGGACCTTTCACCCCGGAGCCTGCAGGATTCTAACCCTATCAAATTAAAGCATTTTGCTCACTTATTCCCAAACGCTTTGCTGGTGCTAAGCAGACATCCCGCTGCATAGCAATGGCGGGCGTTCGTGTCCACTCATAGCCCCAGCCTAATCAGAGATTATTAAGGAATATATACAGTGCTTTAATTTGATGAGATTGGTTATAGGTAGTGCAGTTAAAGGTCACACTCCTGCGTGTATCTCCCTCCGTCTCTGTAATATTTTCTTCTCGCTTGACAATCCTGAGCTGCAAACAATAGGCCAAGGCGACACATTTATTTTTGACATGCTGTGATGGGCTCAATAAGGACAAAGATGAATTATTTAAAGATTGCATAAACAAACATCCCGGGCCAGGTTTTGGTTTCATCTTTCCCTTTGTTGCTCAGCGGATGCTGTTGCCTCGAATGAACACGTTAGAGAAATGCGCCTCCTTTGGACAGGAACACATTGAGACGCAGGGCCCAGATGGCTGGGTCGGCTCCCTCACTCCTGTTGCTGGCTGCGCAGGCCGGGCTGGCGGCTCCCAGCTCCCAGGGAGAGGGGCCTCCGGAGGACTGCTTTGCTCTTCTGACCCGGGAAACTTCTCCACCTGCTGTGAGCTAATTGAGCCAGCCTGCCTGCACCAATGGGAGCGGCGGGGCCCCTGGGGGCCGGCAGCTGTGGATCGCAGCTCCTGCTCCTCCCTCGCTGGGGCCGAGCCTGGCGCTGGGAGGCGGCCCCGTGCTTCCCTGGCGGGGCCGGAGACTCACCTGGCGCGCTCTGCTCATTTCAGGGTGGATTTTCCTACCGCGTTTTCTTCCTCTGCCCAAGGAGGCCCTTCGTGCAGCGCGGCCTCGGGAACCCCGCGCCCGCGGAGAGCCCGGCGGTTGCGGCGCCCCGGCGGTTTCCCCAGCCGCGGTTATTCTAATGCACGCACCAGGGAGGCGCAGGCCCAGGGGGAGGCAGAGGCAGGGACGAGGGACGAGGGCAGCTTCTAATCTCCTGTCAAACTTAATGGGTGCTGTGGATGTGTCCATGTAATGGACCAACTGCGGGCTGATTCACCTAGAAATTTACATGAAAATTGCTTTAAGCAGCTGTATGTAAAAATTCAAGCCACACCGTGTCACTGTACCGCACAGGTCACGGCGCAGCCCCGGGTATTGTAGCCGAAAACAATCTGTTTTCATTCACGGGACGAGGGGCAGGGGGAGGGACACGGGCGGGCTGGTCAGGACAGCGCCTGCGTTTAGGGAGAGCCAGGGGTGCAGGCGCCCGGCAGCCTCCTCCCTCTGACCCCTTGGCTCCAGACTTCCCGCTTCCCCCTTCCCCCAGAACCTTTAATATTTTAAAGGAAAATTATGCCTGGCTTGTTGTTCCAGTCCCACACTACGTTACTACTAAATTATTTAAAAGGCTACACCCCTGAAAGTGAAGAATACTGGGTCCGGCCTCCTGAAGAAATTGTTGCTGTGTGTTCCTAGCGAAGGCCTGGACATTTCACAAAACCCTCCCTCCGTATGTTGTTTTCTTTTTAATTTTCATACTCCGGAACTGTGATGATTAGGAGGTAATAGAGAATAACTCCTAGGACGGAGACAATGATGAAGAAGCACGGGAGTTTGGGAGGATTTCCTGTTGGGAGCCTCTCGCAGGAAGAGGCATCGGCTTCCACCCTTGCGTAGCAGGTGTCCTGCAGGCTTTTACTGAGTGAACACTGGGATGCACGATGTGGGACTCGTGTGGCCACGGGGGCAAGGAAAGCAAAAGTGGGGTACATGGCTCTCTGGGTCTGGCTCAAATCTCCAGGTGGCTTGCTCCCCAAGGAAGGAGCTGACAGCCTGCGGGGAGGGGGTGTCTGTGGTCCTTCCTCGGAGGCCCTCACTGCAGAGGGCACACTGTGTGCCCTGGCCTGGTAGAGGCAGCAGCTCTGGAGACAAGAGATCAGAGAGCCTGTCTGATTCCCCCCCATGAGGATGCAGGGTTGCTGCCTCCTGGAAGGAGCCTTGCTTTCTGCCTGGTGGCAGGGCCTGTGGGCCCGGAGGTGAACTCCCCAGGTTCCTAAAGAGGAATCCCATGAGCGGAAAATGCCAAAAGCAACTTCTTAGATTCAGTGAGTGCTGTGTGCATTTGCATGTGCATGCATGTATCTGCAGGTATCAAAACTGCTCCTCACTGCTTTGTGTTCTGAAATGCTTCTATAAAAAGGCAGTTAATATGATGAGTCTCATTTCCTGTAGTTGTGTGGCTAAGTGAATAACGTTATTTAGAACGGTTTGTCAGAGCCGGGATCTGGGTAGTGCTGAGATTGTCTCAGGATTGGCTCTGGGTCAAGTCAAGGGCAGCCTCCTCCAAGGAACCCACCTGTCCCCTTACCCGCTTGATCACAACATGTCAACCCTCCCCCAGCCCCCTTGTGTCTGTCACTTCTCATTTTAAAGCATCCCTCAGGTAGAGTCTCGGTTTTTCTTTGCTTAGCTCAAAATTAAATTTCCCTTGATATAGTGCAAACCAAAAATAACCAGAGGAGAAAGAGAAAAAGCTCACTAACAGTTTTAAAAATTGTTTGTGTTTCAGCCTTATTTTAAGAGCATGACTCTGCCATGAGTGGTGCTTCAAATCCTTGCCTGTGTGTAGATAGTCAGGGTACCACTGGGACAAGGCAGTCCTCTTCCTCTGAGTGCAAGCCACAGGTCAACTGGGACAATTCTCTTTCGGCAAATAGCTGAAGTGTTAGCTTTGCATACACTTTTCTTATGTGATAGGATCTTACCATATAAATCTATTTGGAAATCCAGAATTTAAAGTGTGAAAATATTTGATGATTTTATTCCTATAAATATTATAGCATAAGGAATAATGTTTTTAGTTGAAAAATCAGCAGTTGTTGGTAGACAGGTGTTGGAAGGCTGAGGAAAAATGGATCTGGCTTTGCAAGTTGTCGAGCTTATTACACAAATTCAGTAGGAATGAAGGCTGCGATGATTTTTCTGTTGGACATCCGCTGCAGTTTTATTCCAAAGTGCTTTTTGAGAATGGGGAGATTCCTTTCAAACTGTGCTGAGACTGATGTCAGGATAGTAAACCTCATAAAAGAGTTTGTTACTCGGCTTCAGTAGCTGCTGCAGTGCCATGAAGGTTGCCATTTCTCCTGATTATTTTGCACTTGAGTTTGATGTAGTCAAACCCCTTCCACTGTCATGGGCATCACTGATTATGTCGTGTTACCACGCATTAGCTGGTTATTAGGAGAAACTGGAGAGAAGTTTATTGAAATGAAATGTAGATGCATAGTAAAGAAAGGTTGTTTCTAAAGATTTCCAGTATATACATGGGCATTCGAGTTATTCCAGGATGGTTTCTTGTCCATGTAGAATGTATAGTGCATCTAGTTGCAAGCATGCTAACTTACTTCCTTGGACCTTGCAAGGAAAAATGTTCAAATACCACACCTGCTTGGGATTTGAACATTGTAAGATGCTTCAGTTTAATGCAACATGACAGGATTAATAACCACCATCTTTCTGTTGTTGTGAAATATTTTCCTAAAGAATCATTCTTTCCTTTATGAATCATATTCCTTTTGAATTGCCTTTGCATGTAATTCTGAGAAAGGCCACAAGGTGGGAGTGGCGCTAGTGATGGCAGTTCAGGTCTCTGGCGTGGACTAAGCCTGCCTAGAATTCCTGTGATTGCTGTCCATGAGTAGAGCTTCCCACAAACCGAGCTGCTTTTTAATGTCCAAGAAGTAGAGAACTACTCCATCAATCACACACTACCAGTGTTTGTATTTGGAGCTAAAGGAAAATACAGATTAAGAAGGAGAAAAATAAAGAAAGCCATTTAGGTGTGTGCAATTGCCCATCTAAGTTACTCAGATTAAGGTATCTTAGTTACAAATCCTTTAGCCTTGTGGGGCTTATGGTTGGGTCAGGGACAACACTGAACCGCTACTTAAGCACACATTTCTTACACTGATAATAAAAAAATTTCTCTTGTAAGCATCTGCTGAGAAAAGAAAAAATGAATTATATTCTCAGTCATAAAAAGATCTTTCATCCAAAATTCCAAAAAATCTTACATGTGGTAAAATAAATGTTAAATAATCATGTTTATAAATTTTAATGTATTTTTCTAAATAATTATGAGGTCAATAAAGAAATTATAAATACAATTATGTTAAAAGTGAAACTGGAGCACTAACTGTAAAAGATATTGGATGCTTCCAAAACCGTAGTAAAAAGCAAATTCATAGCATTATTAAATAAGAAAAAATAAAAGGAAATGGATTGGTTATTCAACTCAAGAAAGTAGAAAATACTACTGGTATAAAGAAGCGTTTTAGGTAAAGGGTAGAATTGATAAATAAATGAGTACGTAAGTCTATAACAATATTTTTAAAAGGAAAAAAATTTGAGATGTGCCTGTGAATTCTTCTCAAGATAATGAAATGAATTACATAAACAAAATTATAACTGAGAAACAGCATAACAACCCATGTGAAGGGAATATAAATAACAAGACCTTTTAACTTACATACTAAGAATAGGAATACTCAGTATAGTTTTCTTTTTCAAAAATATAAAAGATGGGGCTGGCGTTGTGGCATAGCAGTAAAGCGTTGCCTGCAGTGCCAGCATCCCATATGGGTGCGGGTTCGAGTCCTGGCTGCTCCACTTCCTATCCAGCTCCCCGCTATGGCCTGGGAAAGCAGTGGAGAATGGCCCAAGTTCCTGGGCCCCCTGCACATGCGTGGGAAACCTAGAAGAAGCTCCAGGCTCCTGGTTTTGGATTGGTGAAGCTCCAGCCATTGTGGCCGTCTGGAGAATGAGCCAGCGGATGGAAGACCTTGCTCTCTCTCTCTCTGCCTCTGCCTCTCTGTAACTCTGCCTTTCAAATAAATAAATAAAATATTTAAAAAATATAAAAGACTACTAATTCCAGAAAAACAAGTAACCTGAGTGTGCTAATATCATAAAAGCAAAAGTACATCTCTTTCACTAAAAGCCTAGAAGGTATATTGAACCAAACAATATTCAAGAGGATAAAATGTGTGGCTAATCCCAGGGATGCATGAGTCCAATCAATTCAGAATACAATCGTTTCCGAAAACTGTGAATGCACATCTTAAATAACTACCATAAACATATGTATCACTAACCCATTCCATGTACTCATATGAGAATCAGAAATAAGACATTGCTATTAATAATGTTCTATACATAATACAAAGAGTTAGTAAAAATTGAAAAGTCAAAGATTCAGTAATTCAAAGTAATACCTAGAAAAGATATTAACATTAATGAGAGATATCACTGAGATGGCTGAAAGCCAAAAGATAAATGTGAAATCCTCGTATGTTTTCTATATATAAGCAATAAATGTTTAGAAATATAGCATAATTCAGAAAAGGGAATCATTCGAGGAGAACATGAAGGCTTGAATAAATGAAGAGATACTTTCAAAAGCAAACATGGAAGGAAAGAAGGTGGTATTTTCAAATAATAAAATAGGAATAACCCAATACAGAAAGAAAAAAGCAATTAAGAGGACTTATCCTGGTATATATTATTAAAAAATAAACACTAGAAGTTGGGGCCGGCGCTGTGGTGTAGTGGATAAAGCCGCCGCCTGCAGTGCAGCATCCCATGTGGACACCGGTTTGTATCCTGGCTGCTCCACTTCCAATCCAGCTCTCTGCTATGGCCTGGGAAAGCAATAGAAGATGGCCCAACTCCTTGGACCCCTGGACCCTCATGGGAGACCCCAAAAAAGCTCCTGGCTCCTACCTTCGGATTGGTGCAGCTCTAGCTGTTGCTGCCAATTGGGGAGTGAACCAGTGGATGGAAGACCTCTCTCTTTCTCTCTTCCTCTCCTCTCTCTGTGCAACTCTGACTTTCAAATAAATAATAAAAAACTAGAAGTAATTTAGAAAGACACATTTATATAAGCCTTGATAAGATAGATCAATGAAAGGTAACAGAGCACCTTGAAAAAGACCCTAATGCAGATAAATCCATTCAGCAAATGTGTAAGGTGGCATCACCAGTGAGTACAGAAAAAATATTTGAAAAAAAAAAAAAAATGGGCCTGAGATCATTGGTTGTGAACAAATGGAAGACCCCATCAACCCATGACCGACCACACCTGGAGAAGGGAGGTCCTCCCAAGTGACTCCCCGTGAGAACAGCTGTTGTCCCCAAATAGAAAGAATTGCTTCAGCCGCCGCGGTGCTGCCGGGACACGGGGCTTCCCCGGCGGCTGTGCACTTCTCATCACTCTCAGACTGTCCCAGGTATCCCCAGATGCATTCAATCCACCACTCTCCTTCCTTCCTTCTGCACTTGCTAATATCTCTAGCCTTGCCTTTTGGGTTTCCAGGTCTGTAATCAGTGTGAATGTGTGAATTCTTCGTGTCTCTGACAGCTTCTACAACATTTCTTAGTCTGTGGAACACTGCACTAGAAGCCTGGCTGTCTGGCTACAACCTGTGGTCAGCTCATCCCCTCACCATATATCAGAGTATGGGAATGGTGCTTTCCTTGCCGATTTCTGGCATTTCTCTTTCCTCCTGGCTGAATACAACCCTACTGAACAGTGTTGTTCTGCAGTACATCCACTGTCATTCCTCTATCCTAGGTACTCATCCATTGCATGTTGTAGATCTGTGCCAGAGTCCTGTGTTCCATCTGGGATTCTGTTACCACTCTGGGGGCCTTTACTATCCTCTGCATGACTTGTCCAGTTACGTTCTCACTTGTTTCCTTAACCTTGTCATCTTGGGTGAAGATAGATTTAAAGTGGAATCAGCCAGTTTGGTTATGCTATTTCCTCTGACAACTTTATACTTTGGGTGTGGGCGATAAGATGGCAGGATAGTTGGGTTCACATGAGGTTACAGTTTTGCCAGATAGCAGAACAGAAGGGCGTTTGCTGTGCCATGATGACAGTGGCATATTTTACAACAAATGAAGGAAGAGAAGTCGTAAGAGAAGCTGATAGAGAAAAACTATTCCCAGTATGATCCATAGTAATAGGGGCTGGGGCAGCTAAGTAAGAGAGCTGAGAAGATACGGCGTAGTAAGGTATCAGACAGTTAAGATTAAAATTTCAGGTAAAGGTCCGGATGTGGACCTAGAATCTTCTCAAATAAACAATCAGAGCTTTCTGAAAATCCTTCTGAGGAGCTCCCTGGCTCGCTGTTACCCTCTGTGGGAAATGAGCTTTTCATACCATTTCCTTGCTTGTCGAAGCTTCCTCCAGCCTCCCCAGTCTCTTTGGCGGTCTATCTCCCATTTCCCATCTCTTCATCATCATCTCCACCCCTACCCACTTCTCTTTTTCCTCTCCCTTTTATGGGACAACAGAAAAGTCAATCATTAATACTTTGGATTCCATCTTCTTTCTATTAAGATAAAAGCAAAACCTAACCCTCCCTTGTCTCTAACCCCCGCTCCCTCTACTTAGTGTCTCATTTCTTGGCACCTATTTGCAGCCACAATGCTCCACAGAGTGCTCTGTGTCCATTGTCTCTGGTTTCCTCCACTCAGTCTTTACCTGCAAGGGACAGAATCTGTCCACATCCTCTCATTGAAGTGGTTTTCTGAGACACACAGGGCTGCCAGTTCCATGGATTTCTGTGTCTTGACTTTGAGCACATTTGAAATACCTTCCCTTGATACCTTCCCATTGTTGCTTCTGTCTTGCTGATTGTCCTAATTAACCTTTCCTGCCTGCAGCTTCTCCTCTACTAACCCCCAGAGCCCAGTCCTTGACTTTCTTCTCTATCTTCTCTTCTCTGTTCTGTCACCTCCAGTCCCACTACTTTAAGTCCCTCCTTATGCTAATGATCCCCTAAACCATACCTGCAGCTTCCAGCACTGATTATCCCTGAGCTCCAGAATTGGGTTTTTAACTATGTACTTAGCACTGACACTGGGATTCTGATAAGACATGACCAGAATGGAATTTACAGGAGGGTACTTCAAAATGTGTTACTGGAAAACAGAATGAAAAGACAAGTTTATCTGATGTAAAAATATTTAGAAATCCGTGCATAGGAGGGATCTTCCCAACATGCATGAAAAATGAGTGTTTTGAAAAAACTATGCATGGATTGCAAAATAATTTTTTTCCAACAGAGCAAACTTATCTTCTAATTTTATTTTTTTCACAAAATATTTGAAATACCCTTGTACTCTTCCCTGTATTCAAAGGAGTCCTTCTCCCAGCTTTGTTCTGCAAAATCCACCCCAGTTCAGTAAATAGCCACCACCCATCCTCTTCCTCACATGGTAAACTGACCAGTTGAAACAAGTTCCTCCTTTCTTTCATCTGTCCACGTCTCTCCATCTACACTGTCCTTCCCAAGGAGAGACTAGACTCATTGCTTCCTGAGTGAGTTAACCGAGCCGGGCTCCCAAGCCCCCTCTTCCTCCACCCAGCCTGAGCAGTTCTAATCATGCAGGATATCGATTTGTTCCTCTTGCTTCATGACCTCTTACGAGCTTCCCAAAACGTTTACAGTAAAATTTAAATCCCTTACTCTGACTCCCAAGCAAACAACGTCACCCTTTTCTCCACCTTCCCAAATCTTTAACTTTTTCCTGATTCAGGGTCCTTGCACCTGCTATGCCTTCTGCCTGAAAGGATCCTACTCTCCTCATTTAGGTACCTGTCCAAGAACCCCTTTTTCAGGGAAGGTGCAGCTAATGCTCTCCCTCTGCCATCTCTGTCATATTTCCTCATATCTCTTGGCCCTCATCACATTCTGAAATACTCCTTATTTCTCTCTCTGGGAATATGTACTACAGCAATAATCACAGTTGTAGGGAAAGACTTATGTACAAGGCTCCTTATGTCCATTCTTTTACAATGGGAAAAACTAGGACCAGCTTAAACATTGAACAGTAAGTGAAAGGCTCAGAAAGTAACAGCGTATCTTGAGGACAGAGCATGAATACAAAGACATAACAGTTTTACTGCTCAAGAATAGCTGTGGACTTACTAATAGCTTTTTTCTCAAATTTCTGCACAACAAACAGTGTTACATTGAATATTAATATCTATTCATCTACCTACTATTGGGTTGAATGACTGATGTTTTCATTTTTGTAGAATAGTTGTATAAAATTGAAATTATTGTATCAAATAATATAGCTTTTAAACTTTTAGCATTCACACTATTTCACTATAGAGTTGTCAGCATTGATTTTAAGTATTTTCCTCATCTCTTATAGCTACAAGTGGAATTTTAATGTTTAATTTGAAGTTCCTTCACTGTGAGTAAATGCCAGTAACCTAAAAAACCTTCTAAAATTCCTTTCCAGTTATTTATTTGTTTCCTGCATTCAAAGGTATGGCTGGGGAAGAGGAGGAGAGAGACTTCCAATCTGGCCCAGTGACAACCTCACTAACTGAAGTTATTTACTCATCATTATTTTCATAATAGCTAAGATCTGCATAACAATTTTGTGTTTAGAAAATACTTTCATATACATCATCAAATTTAATAGGAAGTACAAACCATGTGCAAGATGGTCTGTAAAGCACAGAAGTGGCTCATTATGCATAAATACTTCTTTTACTACTCCGGAGATTGTCAAGAGAGAATGTCCCTATTCCCCACTGCTTTCTTTAATACTGATTTGAGAGGAGCTGTGAGCTGTATACATTAATTCTCAGTTTGTGGTTCTGTTCCACTCCCAATCTTTCATCACTGAGTATCTTAAAAATGTTCATTTTTGATACCAAGTGCTATTTGGAGATGCATTTAAATTCCCTCTGTGTGCCCCAAAGCTTGCAAAAAGCAAAATGCCTCAAAGTGCAGTTCCATACTCATTTTAAGGCAGTGCCTTGCTGGTCTGGGGCTGTGTAGAGAGAGAGAGGGCAACAGCGCAAGCACCAGCAGGAAGTGAGCTATAGTTGGGTAGGCTGGCTCACCACAGCATGGCTGAATCCCCAAGGAAAAATTGCCATGTGCTTGTCATTCCCCAAGGATCAGGACATGGATGGGCATACCAAGAAGCATAAACAAGGCCAAATCCGGAGACAGGATCACCTCTTCGGGCCTAGTTTAAGGAAAAAAAGAGTCTCCTGCATATAAAACCTGCCTCTGAAAAACACAGCAGGACATAACATCTGAAGGTATTTGTCACAGTCTTGATAGTGACAGTGATAGTGGCTCTCATTCAGGAGCAAAACCATCTTCCCTTTTTATGTCTTCAGTGCTTATTGACAAAAGCAAAGTTGAGAATGGCAAAGAGGAATTGTTCTGCCTTGGCTTTCATGCAGAGGAGGCACTGGCTGCACAGACAGGGCGTAATGACCCCCTCCTCTGGAGAGGGATTGCAGGCAGAGCAATGCACTCAGGCATTGACAGAGGAAATGCACCTGGCTCTCCTCACCCACTCAGGAGCTGAGGCCAAGACAATACAGAGTGGCTTTTCCTTCCTCTGCTAACCCCACTGCCTAGATCATAGATGAATGATAACTGGACTAAGGAATTGGCAATAGTGTTCCACAGGGCTACCATGCCCACCAGGTTTGAGAGCTATTATTTATGAGAGCTACCATGCAAGTGACACCACCAAGGGGCTGTGTAACACCCCATGGCCTGGATCCATGAGTGACCTTTCCTGCCATCACATAATGTTAATCAAAATTATAGTGATCATTCTCTTCTACTCCAACAGCACTTGCCTTCTCTTGTAAGACTATAGCTGGCTCCTCTGTGGCTGCTGGGACTCCCCCATTTCAGATATCCCAATACGCAGTGAAGAGGACACTTCCTTTCCAACTGTTTCACATTCAAGCGAGGCTTCAGTTCAGCCATGAGAACTTAACTGAGGGAAATTAAATGTCCACATCCCATCTTAGATTTTATAAAAGAATGAAAGCATGTCGAGTGGCCTGGAGAGTTCTGGAATATGCAATGTCATTCCTTGGTGTCCACATGGAAATATATTGCATTTGTACACATACGTGTTCTTCACTGTGAACTTTATCTTGCCTGCAAAGTAAGTTAAGTGACTTTAAATAGGTACTGGATTAGAAAGTCTATAAAATTACCTTACCCTGGGTTCAGGTAATCATTTTTATTAAGGCAGCAGACAGATGGCAGGCTAAGGTGATTAGTTATTAACTAAAGTCAGGCAGGCTCCCTTCCTGAAAGGGTGAACCTTCCTTTTTTGCAAAGGGGCAGTAGCTCTGATTATTTTGATCCTTTTTAAGGACCCTGCCACAGTCCTTGTTCCAATCACCCAAATGGATTTAAAAAATGCAGTCATGTAGGCTAGATGGACTTTCCTATTTATTATTCATGTTTCAAGATCCGTTTCTGATTCATAAGATTGATGCAATCCTAGTCAGAGCCTTTGGAGGTCAAGCAGATCAAACTTGGGCTTCTCGGTCTGACAAGATCAATCTATTGGATTTAAGTATCTTGGTATCTTGGAGTCTCATTTTCCAGTCTGGTAACTGAAGTTTTTTTTTTTTTTTTTTTTTTTTTTTTTCAAATCAGGTATACTTCACTCTACAAGAATCCCTCCATTATCCCTTGGTTCACTGCGGGTGCTCAGTGGAGACTGACTGAAACTACATCTGGCTAGAGACTAAGGAAGCAGAAGGAAGCCAGTACCTGGTGTGTGCGAGGACCTGTAGTCATGTAAATTAATTATCCCATTATTCTTCAGATGTTCTCAGTGTCCTCCAATCCATGCACCCGATTCACTCGCATAGTAAAAATGATATCAGTTATTTTAGGTACTAATTTTATCCTCCTAGGCTGCCTTCCCACAGATATTCATGAAATACCTGTGATGATCCAGGTTCAAAGTAGTTGAAGTGTATTGAGAAGCTTAGAGATGCATGAGAAAAGGTCTGCTCTGGAAGAATTCACACTGAATGGGTTGCCTCTGATAGGAATGTTGTGTGTAGTAGAAAGTGATTGTGCTCCTGCTGCTGCTGATGCCAATGAAAGGGGAGAAATGTGAGTCTCTCAGTTTCCTTGGTTCACAAGCGATGGTGACAAGCTTTTCTCGTTCATCCTCACATTGCCAGGGTTGACCTCAGAGATCTACAAATCTAAGTCGAATGTCTGAATGACTATGTGAACAACCTCAACCCAGCAACCTCCTGGTATTACCACAGCACTGCCCCTACACATGCTCAAACATCTCTCATTTGAATCCATTTCAAGAGCTGCTTGTTTCCTCGTACCAATGAAAAGCATGGCAAAGCAGAAGTGACAATTTATCACATGCTAAAATGCTACTGCACTGGCAAAGATCTCTAATCCAGCAACTGTAATGGAAAAGAGGAGAGGTGGTTAAGGCAGACTCTCAGGGGGCCCAGAGGAGCTATCTGCTAGAGTTTGCACACAGTTTTCTGCAACAGACATGCCTTCTAAGAAACAACCATCAGGCCTACTTCTATACTGTGAAGGAAGAATTAGGAGCTATATGGTCCTTAAAGCATGAGATGGACTTTTTTTTTTAACAATGTGATGGGAAATTCTGTTTTTCTTTTGCCCCAGTCTTTGATGGAATGAAAAAAGCCCACTGTCATCTACAGATGCTTCCAGAATCACAAGGAAACTTGAGTTCTATCAGGGGGCATTAGCACCCTGTTGTCCTACTTACTGAGCAAAGTTGAATGGGCTGACCCGTATACAGCCTTAGACATGCCACTACAGGATTCATATCCATAGACTCTGAGGATCATTTTCTTTTATGGCATGAGGAAGAAGAATTCTCTTCTCAGTAATTTCAGTTCCATTGAAGGGCCTTTAAACTTTTTTTTTTTGACAGGCAGAGTGGACAGTGAGAAAGAGAGACAGAGAGAAAGGTCTTCCTTTGCCGTTGGTTCACCCTCCAATGGCCGCCACGGCCGGCGCACCGCACTGATCCGAAGCCAGGAGCCAGGTGCTTCTCCTGGTCTCCCATGCGGGTGCAGGGCCCAAGCACTTGGGCCATCCTCCACTGCACTCCCTGGCCACAGCAGAGAGCTGGACTGGAAGAGGGGCAACCGGGACAGAATCCGGTGCCCCGACCGGGACTAGAACCCGGGGTGCCGGCACCGTAGGCAGAGGATTAGCCTATTGAGCCGCGGCGCCGGCTGGGCCTTTAAACTTTTGAGTTCTCCATCTCCCAGTTTCTAATTCACTAACTGTTCCCCACTGTATTAGGCCCCAGAGCCTAGGAGTGAACCATATTTCTGATCACCTGAAACTTCTTTTACAAAGGCAATGCGTGGATGATGTTCCTTCAAGCACTGTGGCCCAAGCACCAAATACACTTTGTGAATGTCTTGCTGTAGACAATGCACTTTTATATGCATGATCTTGCTTGAGTTACAACAGACTTTTGAGCAGATATGGAAGGGTTGTCCTCATTACTTTATTACTTAAAGAAGCAGCGGTTCAGAGAAATCATCTATTCACCCAACCTAATGTGTCTATGAGGAAGAAGTAGGGGCATAAACTCAGATTATCTGACTGTGATTTCCATTAGGACAAACTCTGTTACAGACAAAATGAGTCCTGGTCTCTAGTGATTCCAAGCAGAAAGAATTAACCCTGAAAATATAAATCTCGAATAGGACATTTCCAGTTATCACCAATACTGTTGAATATTGGCTTGCTGCTCAACATATCCTTACAGAAATCACCCAGATACACATGCTCCTTGACTGAAGATGGGGTCACATCCAGAAAAAATGATAAATCAAAAATGCATCTGACACACTACCCTACCGAGCAGCCTAGCTTAGCCATACAGCATCAGTTGTTCTCATGAATGCATGGCTGACTGGAAGCGCTATTTGCTGCCCTTACTCACTTTTGGCGAGAAGATTCCACTGTATAGCTCTAGTCTGGGATATCCAAATCCAAAATTCAAAGTGTGGTTTCTATGGAGTGCTTACTAATTTTGCACCATTGAAAAGTCAAAAATAATTGCCAGGACTCTGTGTCTCTTCTGGGTTCTCCTTTCTCTAAAATATCCTTTTGCAAACAGGTGAGCCAACCAACAGTTCCATCCTGGGGGAATATTGAGAAACCAAGCTTGGATGGACTAAAGCCTTGGGAAGTGGGCACTGACCTCTTTCTCCTCTTTGTGGTTGGGAGCAGGTTAATGCTTGCCTCTGGCAAGTGAAACAAGACTTTTTGTCCCCTCTCTCCCACCCCAAACCTTCTAGCTACATTGACCTTTGCTCTGGGAACTCTGCCCTCTTATTTACAATAGGACATTTCTAAAACAAAGCCAGCATTTGTGAAAGGTCAGCTGCCAAGATGAGCAGGGAATATCAGTGAAAATGACAGGAAGAAGATAAACAAATTGGAAAACACTGTCTTAAATGCTTACCAAGTTGGCCATTTTGGATAATGGCCTAGGGGCTGAGAGCTACAGATACTGAAAGGGGAGGTTCTGGCTGACTGCTCCCCACCCCCAGCTGTTAAGGGGACTGGTAGAGGCAGGCTCACTTACGGACTATTCCAGTCAATAGTTCGGATTATTTATATATGCTGCTGTCTAGTTTTAACATTTTTGCAAAGGACCATGCTTGCAAAACATATTTAGCAGGTTGTGAATTATCATTCCAAGTAGTGAATTTGGTGTGGTGGGTAGGGTGGAGAGGTAAGGGGAGAGCAGGTAGTACAAAAAGCTTTGCTGTTCCCAGTTCTGGATGTGTTCCATAGTTTGCTTCTTGACAATGTGAGTTGCTTTTTTTAAAACTATTTATTTATTTTAAAGGGGGGTTATATAGAGAGAAGGAGAGACAGAGAAGAGAGAGATCTTCCATTGGCTGATTTACTCCTCAGTACTCCCAACAGCCAGGGATGAGTCAGGCCACAGCCAGCAGCGAGGAACTCCATCTGATTATCCCAGGTGGTTAGAACCCAAGTATGTGAGCCATCACACCCAGTTTATTCACTCGTTTATTTTTAAGAGCTGCTCATTTCTGTGCAATCACAGAAACAGGATTTCTGGAAACAATACCCACCTGTCTGTCTCCCAAAGCCCAAAGCATAGTTGTTCCATGGTCCTGCTTGTTTTTCTCTCATCTCTCTTTCTTTCCCTCTCAAGATTTATTTATTTATTTGAAAGGCAGACTTATGGGGTGGGGGGGAGAGAGAGAGAGAGAGAGAGAGAGAGAGAGAGAGAGAGATCTTCCATCTGCTGGTCCACATCCCAAATGCCTGCAATGGGTAGGGCTAGGCTGAGCCAGGAGCCAGGAGCTTCATTCAGGTCTCCCACGTGGATTCATGCATTTCTTAAATGACTCATTTTGTTCAGTTAAGAATGTTCTTGCTTTGGGGAGACACAAGCAAAAACTCATCAAAATGGCACTGACAGTGTGAATCTAGCCTGGTCTGGATTATTACTCAGTGCACTGGTGATAGTCATGGAGAACAAAGGGATGATCCATGTTTGTGGTTGCTGTTTATAAGAAATGTGCCCCAGGTGTTGTGGCGCATTGGGTTAAGCCATGGCCTGTAGTGCTGGCATCCCATAAGGGCCCTGATTCAGGTCCTGGCTACTCCGCTTCTGATCTAACTCCCTGCTAATGCACCTGGGAAAATGGCAGAGGATGGCCCAAGTGCTTGGGCCCCTGCACCCATGTGGAAGAACTGAATGAAGCTCCTGGCTCCTGATTTCAGCTGGCCCTTTGTTGTGGCCATTTCTCTCTCTGTGTAACTCTGCCTTTTTAAAAATAATAAAACCTAATAAATAAATAAAAAAATAAAAATTGAAGTAATCTCGTTAAAAAACCAGAAGAAAAAAAAATGTGCCCAGAGCACAGGAGGGACCAGGGTGCCCTGCAGAGGATTCTGTGCGTACTGAGCCCATCCAGAGCTCATTGGAGATGATGATTTACTTGAATATTGTCAAGTGAATCTTATGGCAACATCTATCATGAGAGACAAACTTCCTCTGGATTTACCATAAGGTTCTGAACTTTGTCTTTGAAATCAATATCATAAGATATTAATGTTTCTATATAGGTCAGTGCCAAAGATTTGTGGTGTGGCACTGCTAAAATTTATTAATTTATAATAACAGTACGAATAATTCCTGGAAATTTTCACTCTTGCAAGAATAGCTGAAGGCCCTCCCCTTGTTAAAAAAATGGCTTATTATAATAGTGATCTGCATATCCTGGGGGCTAAATCATTTTCTTTGAAATGAAGCAACTCTAACAATTAAATCTTGATAAAAATTTAACGCTGCTAGGAATTCTGTTTCTTGCACCAAACTTAATCTTAATAATTCATTGTATCTTTTTGTTTTATTATTTTCTTTTGAAAATATTTATTTTCCATGCATTTACATATAGATGCATGCAGATATAGGTGTATAACCTTTCTCCTCTCTCTCTCTCTCTCTCTCTCTCTCTCTCATGCACATATACACCAATCACAAAGAAACAGTTTCTTCATGTAAACTTTGCTGACCAGATTTTCCCCTACTCACTGGACCTCGAGCGTGTTGATGATGATTTCAGCATGGATTTCTGTTACTGACATCTTATTAAACATGTCCATTACTTATCACTGAAATCTTATTAAACATGTCCATTATCTTCCCATGAAGGGAGTGCAGGAAATGGTTAGGAATATTTTCTTTGAAGTAAAGCTCACCTGGGTCCAACCCTGGCTTTGGCATTTGTGGGCTGCACAATGTTGGGCAAACATCTGATTATCCTGCGCCCCTGTTTGCTCATCACTGAAGTTGCTGTGAAGATATCTACCCTGTAGATTCTCACATCGGTCTGTACACGCAACATACTTCTCAGAGCAGAATCTCAATCAACATTCTCAGTAATAATGATGATTATTACCTCAGCAATTAGCAACTAGTAAATCATATTGACTTTGTATTTATAATATATTGCCAATAATATTCCTTGCTTTCAAGAATTTAGAAACATACAGTAAAAAATTATAAGGACCTATGGCTTCAAAATCTGAATTATTTTCACGCAAGGAAACTTGAATCTTATTTTATAACCAGTGAAGTAGACATGATAACACTCTTGTTAACTAATTTCCTGCTTTATCCTTGCATCTTTACAGTGTTGGGTAAAGATAATTTTAAGTAAGGGAGCAATGAAGTATATATTTGTTATAAATTATAAAATTATCTCCAAATGTTGCTGCATGTCATTCTCATTGATGTGTTAGGTTCATCTGCTTTGGAGCTCATCAAATAAGTTATGAAATTTTACATGTATGTTTGGATAGAGTACTAAACAGACTTCACATATGGCACATGATTGCATTAAGGAGAAAACCCCTTAGAGCAACACTATAATACAATTCCATTGTGAGTACTTTGTAGTTCCCAGCAATGAATAATTTCTGCTGAATCTGTGATCTCTAAAAGGTAAGCTAAGTCAACATGTGCCACAGCTAAACCTTTAAACATGAATTTGGAGAAGGGGTGACTTTTTGTGCAATTTTCCTCAAGAGCTCTGGGTTAGGGTTCCAGAGGCGCAGGTTCTATGTCCTGTCAGTTGATGCTTCCAATTCCCAACCTCTTAGGTCTTCTATTTAAGATGGGGTGGGGGTAAGGAGGAGTAGAGGGTGGATGCTGAGCTAGGTCATTATTTTTCTAAAATCTCTGACAGATCTAAAACTGAAGCTCTTAGTGGAGACTGAAGTGAGTAGACTTACACACACATGTGAATGTAGATGGATGTGAACACTTTTGCCTATTAAGGAGTGCTAGAAGCAAGTCTCTCACTTTGAGAGAGGAAGGAATTAAAAAAAGTGTATCATGAACATTTGAAAGATTAAAATTAAGATTAGATTATGCCAATCTTCATGGAAAAAAAATATAACCCTTTGGCTAACACTACCATATCCAAATCTGACTTAAAATGCATAGACACTGCACTTTAAATCATGAGTCGCTTAATTAGGGTCATTGCTACAAATGAGAGCCGATTTGGGTGCTCGTCTAATAAGAAAATACCAGTTACGGTATATTATCAGCCCTGACTTGCCAGGCATTGAATTTCCTGATATGGTCTGCTGGGAACCTTAAATGAACAAGAGCAATTATAAACCTAGAGTCTGTAGCCATTTGTTGGCATTATCTCAGGATAATTTCCCTGAAACATTCATGATGAAATGCAAAGGTAGATAATTTAAAAATCCATTTAAAATAGCTGTGGTATAATTTAAGCTTAGGTCTTTCTCTATAGTGGACATTATAGCTCTTTGAAATGGATCCTTTACAAGTGATTTTTTTCATAGATATCTTTGCCTGGAAAGCACTTTAAACAAGTTTAAATAATTTTTCTTAAGTATAGTATGAGTGAAACAAAGCATTTACACTATTTGGTTTTGTTTAAATGAAGAAAATTACAAAGGTTTATCTTAAAAGAAAAAAAAAACAACCTAAAAAATCAACCAGGAAGAATGCCAGTCCCCTGTTCTGTCTTGGCTTTTGCACAAGGTTCAGCCTTACGTTCTTTTGCTAAGTTCAGCAAGCAAGATTATTTTGTGGACATTTGAATATACCAACTATGTGGGGGAAACTGACTTGGTTTTATCTTTTACTTTCCTTCTATCAAATACCTTCTCCTCTGTCAAATAGCCTCCATGAAAAATTTAAGCATAATGTAACAAAAGAGTCTTTAATAGGGAAAATAAAGTCAAATGAATAAAAACTAAATGGATAACTAACCAGATAAATATTGGCATTCCATTGTCACATTTGTGAGAGATAGTCTATCTATCTCTCTTAAATTTTTCTCCTTAAGTTCTTGAGCAGGGCCTGAATATCAAGATTAAGGCTCAATATTGGCCCAATTTTATCACTGATCTCTGCACTCAGAAAATATAGGTTTATAATGGAAGTCTTGACACAGGCTTCGCTCTAATAAACTACAAGATGGACCAATAAACTACAACAAGAGTCTATTACCAAGACCCATTACTGCTCAGAGAACAGAGCAAAACTTATTTTTGTTCTGAATCTTGCCCAAGATCTCCAGTATAACACAAGTCATCTTGGACTTTGCATCATATTGGAGGTGAGCCATCCCATGCTTATCCGCGGAGAAGCCCTCCCCGCCACAGGAAGGAGGCATCTTCCTCCAACACCTGCTGGGCATCTCCTGAAGTGGGATTTGACTCATCTCCGAAGAATACTTACATGGACTAAAACAGAAGGAGCCAGTGGGTTGTATTTATGGTTGGTTTAAGGAGCACAACTTGAGAGATGGTTGATACATTGCTTTCAGTTTCAAAGGTGTGTGATTGTGGTTTCTGTTGATCCTGGGAACTACTTGGTTGGGTTATTTTAAAAGTGCAGTGGTTATCCTTCAGTCATTTATTTGGATCTTCTTATTTCTTGAACTTCCAAGTAACTACCTCACCATTGCTGTCCCAATCACTTGGTAGTGCTAACTTGCTGAGGATGGTCACCTGATGTTACTCAAGGTGAAACAGCCATTAGTAGCTGAATGAGCTGCCTTGGAAGCCCAAGTTCTGACTCTCCTTCTCCATCTTCTTTCATGTATCAGGTGTTGGTAAAGATAGAGCTATGATAATGTTGCCAGGTTCGTAGTTTCTGGTGTTGAACTCAGGGTCTCACCTGTTTAAGCGGGGCTTTCAGAAAAATGGACACCATGATTTCAGTGCTGAGGAGATCACCCTGGGGTGGCTGCTCCAGGCACGGTTAATCTGTTGTCTTTGGCAGGTTGTAGTGGTTCTGACCCTAGCTCATCCTAAGGATTCTTACCTCTTGTTTTTGTTCTGTTAAGAATTTGATTTCTCATTTGCTTTTCCTGCCTGACACTGGCCATTTCTCCCAAATTGTACCTTGTATTACAGTCTTGGTATCCAAGCTAGTACTTACCCTCTCTTGGTTATCATATTTATCTTTTTGAGTATCGTTTCTCCTTTAATCTGCAGCCACACTGGAGTCATGCCAGTACCCTTACAGCAAAGGGATATACTGGCACTGCTTTTTTATTTTTATTTTTTTGTAAAGATTTATTTTATTTATTCAAAAGACAGAGATACAGAGAGGTAGAGACAGAGAGAGAGGTCTTCCATCCACTGGTTCGCTTCCCAGA
Organism: Oryctolagus cuniculus; assembly: GCF_051225735.1. Classification (NCBI taxonomy): domain Eukaryota; kingdom Metazoa; phylum Chordata; class Mammalia; order Lagomorpha; family Leporidae; genus Oryctolagus; species Oryctolagus cuniculus. Next base: position 7,682,405 of record NC_142878.1, on the reverse strand, counting down.
TGGCCGCAATGGCCGGAGCTGTGCCAATCTGAAGCTAGAAGCCAGGAGCTTCTTCCTGGTCTCCCACATGAGTGCAGGGGCTCAAGGACTTAGGCCATCTTCTGTTGCTATCCCAGGACATAGCAGAGAGCTGGATTGGAAGAGGAGCAGCCGGAACTAGAACCGGTGCCCCTATGGGATGCCGGCACTGCAGGCCAGGGCTTTAACTTGTGGTGCCACAGCACCGGCCCCATTTCTGCCTTTTTATTTTTAAATATTTATTCATTTATTTGAAAGGCAGAGTTATAGAGAAGTGTGGGGGGGGGAGAAAAGGGAGAGAGAGAGTGTGTGAGAGAAAGAGAGAGAGAAAGTCTTCCATCTGCTGGTTCACTCCTCAAATGACCACAATGGCCCCAGCTGAGCCAATGTGAAGCAGAGGAGTCAGGAGCATCTTTCAGGTCTCCCACATGTGTGCAGGGGCCCAAGTATTTGGACCTTCTTCCACTGCTTTCCCAGGAAATAGCAGAAAGCTGGATCGGAAGTGGAGTAGCCGAGACTTGAACTAGTACCCATATGGGATGCCAGCACTGCAGGCGGTGGCTTTACCTGCCAGTCCCTGGAACTGCTTTTTACCAAAGACTGGGTAAACTGTGTATCTATTTTAATAACAAACTCATAGGGGCTAGTGTTGTGGCCTTGCAGATTAAACCACCAGCATCTCACAGGGACACTGGTTTGAGTCCTGGCTGCTCCACTTCCAATGCAGCTCCCTGCTAATGCACCTGAGAAAGCAGCAGAAAGATTGTTTACATGCTTGCACCCCTGCACGCGCATGAGAGACCTGGATGGAATACACTCCCCCGCCCCCATCTGTCTCACTATGTGAGTGTCTCTCCTTCTCTCTGTAACTCTTTCAAATAAATAAATTATTTTTTTAAAAAAAGCAAATTCAGCCACCAAAAACCTAGTGCTATGAGGAAATTAAACTCAGGGAAATGCTCTGTGTATACTTACAAGGTATATACAATGTGGAAGAACAGAATATTGAGGAGTAAGAAGGAAGAAGTGCAAGTGGATACATTCTGCACAAAGATCTCTCTGTTCTACTTTGTCCTCTTTCTCTCAGCTTGTTGGTTGTTACAGTAAATAATTAGAGGCAGAGCAATTCTGGCCCATTTTATGTGAACATTGTTAAAGGAAATAAAGGTGAAGGCAGACAAACATAAAAACTACTCAGGAACCAGGAACAGAAATGGCTAATTATAGGGATGCTATTAAAATGTGTTTTTTCCCCGTTCTTGAAACAGAATTTTTGTTTGATAATTAACAGACCTACAGGGCCCATTCCATTCCCAGACTCTGAAGGTATTGATCCCTCTGTCTCTTGCTGCCACATTTGTTCTTTCTGGGTCTTCGTCCTCTGGGAATTTTGCTGATTTCATAATTGAGGGGTGGAGTGAAGGCTGGGGAAGTCACCAAAGACAGCCTGCTGTGCAAGGGACAGCTGGAGGCTGGGGGAGGGGCCCTCTGTCCCTGAGCCTTTTTCCTGCTCCATTTTACTCCAGACTTCATTTTTACCCCTTGATGATTTTCACAATCATAAGATTCCACAACAGGGCATCAGAGGGAAAAGCATTCAGATGGATGAGTTTTTCATTTTTAACCTAAATACATACTCTACCATCAGAGATGTGTTTATACCCTTAAAGACAACTGGTTCATCTATCCAGACCCCTTTGTGTTTGGGTGAAAGTGAGAGAAATGGAGAGCCAAGAGTTGCTCTGTCCAGAGCCAGAAGCTCCGAGCACGTGGGAGGTTGACAGGAAGGGATCTCACCGCTGTCTGTAGGGGCTGCGCTGTGAGTTGAGGCTTCTGTCACACATCATCTCGTCTTTCCTTCGTGGCCCATGATGGGGCTGGGGGCACTCCCAGGATGTTTTCCAGCCTCTGGATGGTGGGTTACAGGAGGCAGGTTAGTTTCGAAGGCGTCTTAGAAGCAAGCAAAGTGTTAATGCATCCCACTGCAGCCTCCTTAGAGGATGGAGTCATCTTTGAATGCATTCTGACTGCAGCAGCCAGTTTGTGTTACTTCAGGGCTGCTCATTGTCAAATAGCTCCATGAATATTCTGACCTGTATGAAAACACTCCCACTATCTAACTTCAGGAAAGCTGCACTCATACAAACCAAAAGTCAAGGAAATGATGTAGTGGGAAACATCCACAACACCTTGTCTTTTTCTGTTTTTAAAAGTTTCTTTGACATCTAATTTCTTTTTTTTTAACTTTTATTTAATGAATATAAATTTCCAAAGTACAGCTTATGGATTACAGTGGCTTCCCCCCATAACGTCCCTCCCACCTGCAACCCTCCCCTTTCCCACTCCCTCTCCCATTCCATTCACATCAAGATTCATTTTCGATTCTCTTTATATACAGAAGATCAGTTTAGCATACATTAAGTAAAGATTTCAACAGTTTGCTCCCACGCAGAAACATAAATTGAAAAATACCGTTTGAGTACTAGTTATAGCATTAAATCACAATGTACAGCACAGTAACGACAGCGATCCTACATGAGGAGTAAGTGCACAGTGACTCCTGTTGTTGACTTAACAAATTGACACTCTTGTTTATGGCCTCAGTAATCACCCTAGGCTCTTGTCATGAGCTGCCAAGGCTATGGAAGCCCCCTGAGTTCACCGACTCTGATCATATTTAGACAAGGCCATGGTCAAAGTGGAAGTTCTCTCCTCCCTTCAGAGAAAGGTACCTCCTTCTTTGATGACCCGCTCTTTCCACTGGGATCTCACTCACGGAGATCTTTCATTTAGGTAGTTTTTTTTGTTTGTTTGTTTGTTTTTGTTTTTTTGTTTGTTTGTTTGTTTTTTCCCCAGAGTGTCTTGGCTTTCCATGCCTGAAATACTCTCATGGGCTTTTCAGCTGGATCCGAATGCCTTTAGGGCTGATTCTGAGGCCAGAGTGCTGTTTAGGACATCTGCCATTCTCTGAGTCTGCTGTGTATCTCACTTCCCATGTTGGATCGTTCTCTCCCTTTTTTATTCTATCAGCTAGTATTTCTTTTTTTTTTTTAATTTTTATTTTTTGACAGGCAGAGTGGACAGTGAGAGAGAGAGACAGAGAGAAAGGTCTTCCTTTGCCATTGGTTCACCCTCCAATGGCCGCCGCAGCTGGCGCGCTGTGGCCGGCGCACCGCGCTGATCCGATGGCAGGAGCCAGGAGCCAGGTGCTTTTCCTGTTCTCCCATGGGGTGCAGGGCCCAAGCACCTGGGCCATCCTCCACTGCACTCCCTGGCCACAGCAGAGAGCTGGCCTGGAAGAGGGGCAACCGGGACAGAATCCGGCGCCTCGACTGGGACTAGAACCCGGTGTGCTGGCGCCGCTAGGCTGAGGATTAGCCTAGTGAGCCGCGGCGCCGGCCCTCAGCTAGTATTTCAATAGTAGGTTAACTCATTTTAAAGGCATCTCCAGAATGAATATAAGAGTAAAATGATTTTCCTTTAAACTTCTGGATTTTCTTTAACGTGGGGTCTTCCATATAGTAGGGCCTCAGTAATTTATTTCTTAATGATTATAAATGTGCTTGCACTTCAGAAAGTTCATGTATATGGAATTAAAAGATAAATTTATTTTGAAACAATTATTTTGAAGTCCAGGATTAGTTCTTTCATGATATACATTTTCTGTAAATTTTTTTTCTTCCATTTATTTGAGAGGCAGAGAGAGAGAGAGAGAGAGAGAGAGAGACTTAGTTTGCACTCCCAATCGCAGATGCTCTCTCCCCAAATGCTCAAAATGCCCACAGGTGGATCAGACTGACACTGGGAAGTAGGAATTCAACTCATTTCTCCCTCATGGGTGTCAGGCACCCAACTACTTGTGCTGTCACTGCTACATTCTAGGGTGTTTGTTAGCAGGAAGCTGGAATTAGGAGTAGACCCTGAACTGGAGCTGGATGCCTTAAATTTGACACACAGGTGTTGCAGGTGGCATCTTAACCACTGGGCCAAACATCTGCCCCTGAACATTTTTAAGACCCTTTGTGGGCTGGTGCTATGTGTAGCGGGTAAAGCCACTGTCTGCAGTGCTGGCATCCCGTATCAGCACTGGTTCAAGTTCCAGCTGCACCTCTTCCAATCCAGTTCTTGGCTATGGCCTGGGAAAGAAGATGGCTCATGTGCTTTGGCCCCTGCACCTATGTGGGAAACTGGGAAAAAGCTCCTGGCTTTGTATCAGCACAGCTCCAGCTGTTATGACCATCTAGGTAGTGAACCAGAAGATGGAAGACCTCTCTCTCTCTCTGTCTCTCTCTGCCTCTGCCTTTATGTAACTCTGCCTTTCAAATAAATAAATAAATCTTTAAAAAAGACCCTTTGTCCTTGTACACATGCTTTGTCCACCATCTCCATGCAGTGTGCCTCAAATCAACCAATTGTGGATAGAAAATATTTTTAATTACATCTGTACTGAACATGGACAGACATTTTAAAAAATTTCCATTATTTCCTGAACTGTATAGTATAACTATTTACAAAGCACTATATTGTTTTAGGTATTGCAAGTAATATGGAGATTATGTAAAGTATATTGGAGATGTGCACATACTAAATGAAAATGCCATGTCATTTTGTATAAGACACATGAGCATCCAATGACTTAGGAATCCTGGGGTGGGGTGGGAAGATGTCCTGAAGCCAGTTCTCCATGGATAAGAAGGGGTGGCTGTGCACAAGCATATGCATACGTGTATGTATATAATTATATTTTCAGGGAGTCAATGAAATAAAAAAGCACTAATAGAAGGGATTTTGTCATTAATTTCTTTTTTTTAAGATTCAAATGGCCACAGCAGCCAGAGCTGAGCAGATCTGAAGCCAGGAGCCAGCAGTTTCTTCCAGTTCTCCCATGTAGGTGCAGGAACCCAAGGATTTGGGCCTTCCTCTGCTGTTTTCTCAGGCACATTAGCAGGGAGCTGGATTGGAAGCAGAGAAGCCAGGATTTGAACCAGCACCCATACGGGATGCTGATGCTGCAGGACAAGACTTAACCTGCTGTATCACAGTGCTGGCTCCTGGTCATTAATTTCTCTGCCCAACTCTCCCTAATTTGCTGGAGAGAGCTGACACTATGGTTTTGGGAAATTCGTGATGTGGATGAGCCTTCATTCCCTGAAACAGTGGGATTAAGCAGAGTGGTGCAGTGAGGTGGCAACACGTGTTAGTTATAGTGGAGCAACATCTACTCTGACAACCTGGCAACAGTCAGCTTTCTAATCCAGATGGAGCCACAGAAACTCTATGGTCTTCCTGAAGTAGCTCTTGAATGCCAAGAATCTTGCAGGGTGCAAACTCCCCCAAGGACTCACCCCTTTGGGATGCCCTTGCTTTGCTGGCCCACGCGAGGTCAGAGTGGACAGCTAATGTGACATTCTCTGGTGCTGCCTGCCCGTGCCACAGCTGTAACCTTACCGCCAGGGGCTAAGACTTATTCCTGACATCTGGTACAAGTCATCTGAATAATTCAGCCTCCGGTTGAAAGGCAGCACCCACCTATGAGTTGGGCTCCTTGCACCCTGGACCATTTGGCCTTCTTCACATGAAATCTGATTCGTCCTTATCTTTTTATCCCCTATCTGTAGCTTCTTTCTTTTTCTTTTCTTCCTTTTTTTTTGAAGCCAAAAGCCTGAACAATAATATGATTCTTCATTTCAGCTGTACTTTTAATGGTCATTTCTGAAGTTCTGCTGGTTCATAACCTCCATAATCACAAGGCTTGGCATTTTCCTTCCTGAAGCTTCTTTGCGAACAGGCAGGAATCTGTCCACGTCCTCAGCCCCGGTCGCCCTTGCTTTCATCCTCCTCTCTTCCACACATGCCCTCATTGCTCCACCACTCACCCCACAACGCGGATCTGTCAGTGGCAGTGAGAGGTCGACTTCAAAGCTCGTTCCCAGCCAGCGGCTTGCCTCTAATGCTGGCATTAGAGAGAGAGACGGAAAGAGGGAGAGAGTGAGGAAGAAGTACCCCATCCCTTGAATGGCCTCTCACACAGAAGGAGCCTGAAGAATAGAACAAAACCTTCCATTCTCCAGCTCTTTCTAAGGCGCCTGGGCAGAACGGGCATGTGTGGTGCACAGCCGAGTTTGAACTGCATTAGTCTCTTTCAGTTTACAAACAAGAGGCCTAATTTAGAAGAAAAATCTCCTATCTGATTATTTCTTTGTGTTCAACCATGTGGAAAAAATGTCTGTTCAGGCTGGGGGGTTGGTATTGAGGTGGCTTATTAACTCTTCAGGCTGAATCACGATTGTGAAGGGCAATTGTGACATCATTATTCATCTTTAATTTCCAGACTAAAACAGATAAGGATTGCTAGTTTGGAGCACCATATGAAAATATTAAGCTGCTCCTATTGTCACTCTCTCTAACCAGTTTCTTCACAAGCATACAGCAGAAACATAACATGTGCTCAAATGCCTCCTTTCACTTAGTTATGTTTTACAGTGATGTGAGGGGATGCAATTAGAGTCACTGGTAGAGAAAAAGCTCCCAAGAGATTTTTGAAGTCTTCTAGGTTACTGACACCATGTTAGGTGCCAATTCCCCATATTCAGCCTGGCTGCAATGCGTACCAGGGGTATAACCCTTCAGGTTTTCCAAAAGTGATCATCTCATATGGATTGCAAGGAAATAGGGGCTTTATGGAAATCATAGATGATGGTTAAGTCTTACTGTAAAATGATTCCACAAACCTCTGATGGGGAGGCTTACTATTAATGGTGGCTGGTATTATGGTGTAGTGGGTAATGCCACCACCTGTGATGCCAGCATCCCATATGGGTGCCAGTTTTTGTCCTGGGTGCACCACTTCCAATCTAACTCCCCACTAATGGCCTGGGAAAGGCAGCAGAGGATAACCCGAGTGTGGGCCCCTGCACCCATGTGGGAGATTCAGATTAAATTCCTGACTCCCAACTTTAGCCTGGCCCAGCCCTGGTCATTGTGGTCATGTGGGGAGTGAACCAGTGGATGGAAGATCTCTCTCTCTCTCTCAGTAGCTCTGACATTCAAATAAATAAATAAATAAATAAACAAACAAACAAATCATTAGAAAAAAATTGTCAGTAATGAAAGAGAGATACCAGATAAAAATCTGTATGGTAGGGAGAATCATTTTTTCTTCTGATAATATCCCAAATTTTTTAAGTTAGGTGAAGTAGAACTATGCCATGGAAGAATATCCCTTTGACATCATGGAGATAAAAAAGATTTAGGGAGATATGAGGCAAACCAAGATAGTGGTCTTAGAATATGTGTGGTCTCCTATGTTAGACAGTCCTTAAATAATTATAGCTCTGATATATTTTCCTGAATTCACAGAGACATCTCTTATTGTGACACTTGGGGAGTTGAAACCTTGTACAGTCACAGCTTTGGGGGAACGGCAGAGGATAGTACAGTTTGTGACTGGGGGTAGCCTCTTTTCCACAGGTACAAAAAAGCTGAGTTGGGATTCTGATCTTAGAAAACACACTCACAAGGGATTTAAATTTAGAGACAGTATCATTGATCCCCAGCTGTTAAAATGTGTTCTTTCCTTGAAGGTAGGAGGAATACAAAAATATCTCACATGGGAAGGAGCTGCTTAGAGTACAAGGGAGAAGGGAATTCTGGGGTTACATCTGGGCTCAATGACAGAGACATTGCAACGGATCATGGATGTCTGCTGTGTGTGTGTGTGTGTGTGTGTGTGTTGAGTATCAGCAGAGATAGTGTCAGACATGCTAGGTTTCGCTATTCCTGGACTGCTTTATCTAAAGTAGCCTCTTTTTATTTTAGATACTGGATACTGGAGTTTTATTGGTGACCTCTATTTTGTCTTCTAATTAATAATGAATTAGCATTTTTGAGTCTAGCGATGGTATAGCCAACACTGTTGCTTCCATTCTTGATTTTTCTTCTTCTTAGGTGAAAGCAGAGTTCAGCCTCAAAAGATGCAGAATAAGGAATTATTTTTCTTAATATGAGTTGGTAATGGGAACTGGTGCTCCTGGCAGTGTTTTGGGAATGGACTTGTGAGGCAATTCCCTTTCTTTAGTCAAACTTCAAGCAATTTTATTTGGTTTAAAAGAAGAAGGTGCTGTCTTCTGGTTTTTGTTTTGTGAGAAGTTTTGATTAAAACTTTTCTAACCATCGTAGGGCAGAAATAAGGGAAAGAATACCAGCGTGGGCATGCGGTACAGCAAGAAATATAGAGAAATTCTGCCTCTCTGATGAAGTTGTTGAGCTCTGGAAAAGTCGGCTTGGAACTGCTGTAGTTGAGATGAGTAATAAAACATCAGTGGAAATCTCTCTGTGAAGGAGAGAAGGAGGTTCTGAGAGGAACTTTATCTGTTAAATAAGGGCACACTGGTCCAATGCACGCTTTTTTCCTCTGATCATTGTTATGTTAGGAAATGATGCTTCGAGCTTCTGTAGCTGTCATGTAAACACAATGCAAGCCCCTCCATGCTACAGTTTGGATGTGGTTCGCCCCTGATGTTGCAATCTGGTTGTCAGTGTTGCAGTGGAGTCGCTAAGTGAGATTAATGTCATTCTCACACAACTAGGGCAGTTCTCAGGAGGCTGAACGTGTCTTCAACAGAGGAGCAGTTATGGAGTGAGCCAGCTTCTCTTTCCTCCTCTCTTCCACATTTGTCCACTTGTCTTTCTGCCATGAGCCTCTCACCAGAAGCTGAGCTGGTGCCAATGCCCAATCTAGAGCTTTCTAGTCTCCAAAACCATGAATAAATCTCTTCTATTTATCAATGAGGCAGAAACAGAAAGGGTTTAAGACACCTAGTACAGATGTCAATACTTCAGATGGCCAGGATGGGGACTTTGTTGAAGAGTAAGATTAACCATCTTTAGAAATAATTCACCCTTGTTAATTTTTTTTAAATTGTGTTTCCTTAATTTCCTTGGGGTGATGAAACAAATAACAAGGAAGGATTTACTACATAAATAACTATGTTTGTAACATATGAGGTTAAAGGATATAACAAAATAATGTACAAAATACAGTATGACCATAATTTTTATAGCAATTTATTAGGGTTTATATTATATCCAATAACCTGAATCTATTAAAAGTATATTATTTGGTGAATTTTGACATATATACATACTTGTGAATACTAATTCACTATAAGATCTTTTGCATAGGGCTGGAGTGATATTGTTTAGTAAATTTTGGTGTCTGTTTACTCATTGCTAGTATATAATATGTAATACTATCTATGTGTATTAATCTTTTATTCTGTAACACTTATGAACTCATTTACTTGTTCTTATATCTTATTTTTGTACATGGATGATGACATGATTTCTTAATAAGCCCAATTTTATTTCTTTCTTTCCAGTATGGATGCTTTAAAGAAAAGGTTTATTTATTTATTTGAAAGGCAGAGTTACAGAGAGAGAGGGGAAGAGACAGAATCTTCCATCTACTGAATCATACCCTGAATGACTGTAAGGCCTGAGCTGAGCCGATCCGAAGCCAGGAGGCAGGAGCTTCCTCTGGGTCTCCCAAACGGATGTAGGGGCCCAAGTACTTGGGCCATCTTTCTCTACTTTCCCAAGCACATTAACAGGAAGCTGGTTTGGAAGTGGAGCAGCTGGGACTCCAACTGGTGCCCAAATGGGATGCTGGCACCACAGGCAGTGGGCCTGCTATGCCACAGGGCCGGCTGCTCTATTTTCTCCTATAGTGAAAGATGATATCATAATTTGATACTTTCATTCTTCCTAAAAAATATTTTTTGTGTGTGTGCTACAATTTCCCCTGTAATTACTACATTAGCAGCATCCCGCAAATTTTGGTATGGTGTGTTTTTTATTGTATATGGTCCAAAAGACTTTCTACTTTTAATTATGATTTTCATTTAAAATCCTAGGTTATTTTATACATGGTACTTTTTAAATCAGTCTTTCAGAATCATCTATATACTTTATTTCCATTGTAGTTGAAAAATACATTTTGTATTGGGCAGGTGCTGTGATAGATTAAGCCTCTGCCTGTGGCGCCAGCATCCCATACAGGCACCAGCTAGAGTCCTGGCTGCTCTTCTCTTATCCAGCTCTCTGCTAATGTCCTGGGAAAGCAGTGGAAGATGGATCAAGTCCTTGGGCCCCTCATGTGGAAGACCTGAAGCAATCTCTTGTCTTCAGACTGGCCCAGCTCTGGCCATTGCGGTCCTTTGGAGGGTGAACCAGCGGATGAAAGACCTCTGTCTCCATCTCTCTTTGTATCTGTAACTTCTCCTCTCAAATAAATAAATAAATCTTTAAAAAGAATTTATTCATGCCTAGAATATGGCCTATCTTGGTAAGTGTTCTGTGTGTACTTGAATGGGTATTAAATGGTTATTAGATAGAGCTTTTATAGATATTAGTTATGTCAAATATATTGACAATAGTACTCATCTTTTGTAAGCTTATTTATTTTTTGTCTAATTGCTTTATCACTTTTAATGAATGTCGATTAAGTCTCCAACAATTATGGGAGTTTTGAATACTTCTTGCAATTCCATCCATTTTTAATTCTTATATTTTGAAGTACTTTTACCAGGTACATAGACATTTATGATTATTATGTGCTATTGATGAATTGACATGTTTATCAACAGAAAATGTCCTTCTATATCTGTACTAATATTTTTGGTGCAAGATATTTATTATTTGATATGAAAATAGCCATTCCAACTTTCTTCTGATTATTGTTAGCAATGCATAACTTTCTTTCTTCCTTTTTTAAAGATTTATTTATTTATTTTAAAGGCAGAGTTACAGAGATGCAGAGGCAGAGAGAGAGATAGAGGGAGGTCTTCCATCTGCTGGTTCACAGCAGAGCTAGGCCAATCTGAAGCCAGGAGCCAGGAGCTTCTCCTTGGTCCCCCACGTGGGTGTAGGGACCCAAGGACTTGGGCCATCTTCCACTGCTTTCCCGGGTCATATCAGAGAGCTGGATTGGTAGTGGAGCAGCTGGGTCTTGAACTGGTGCCCATATGTGATGTTGGCACTGCAATTGGTGGTTTTCCCTTCTATGCCACAGCACCGGCCTCTGTACTTTTTATATAGTGCATCTATTCGTTGTTCTCCTTTCCCGCTTTTTTGGCATTCTTAGGTTTATTAGATATCACTCTGTGCTATTCTTTAGAGGCGACTTAGGGTTTTAGCAGGCATTTTTTTTTTACTGTATTTTTTTAATTTGAGAGGCTGAGAGGCAGAGAGAGACAGAGTTAGAAGAACTTCCATCCATTGGTTCACTACCAAAATGCCTGCAGCAGCTGGGATTGGGCCAGGGTGAAACCAGGAGTTGGGAACTCAATGCTGTTCTCCTAGATGGTTGTCAGAGACTGAGTAAAGTAAGCCGTCACCCCGAGGTACACATCAGCAGGAAGCCAGAATCAGGAGCAGAGCTGTCCCTCAAACCCAGACACTCATGGGACCCGGGTACCTTAACCTGCTAGGCCAAATGCCCAACACAACATACCTTTTTGGTGTACCAAAGTTCATCTTCCAGCCAGCATTGTGGTATAACAGGCACAGCTGCTGCCTGCAATGCGGGTATCCCATAAGGATGCCTTTTCCAGCCCCAGCTGCTCCATTTCTATCAAGCTCCCTGCTGATGGCCTGGGAAAAGCAACGGAAGATGACCCAAGGTTTGCGCCCCTGCCACTCATGTGGGAGACCCGCATGAAGCTCCAGGCTCCTGGCTTTGACCTGGCCCAGTCCTAGTTGTTGTGGCCATCTAGAAAGTAAATCAGCTGATGGAAGATCTCTCCTCTCTTTCTCTCTCTCTCTCTCTCTCTCTCTCTATCTCTATCTCTATCTCTATCTCTATCTCTCTCCTCCCTCTCTCTCTAACTGTTTCAAATACATACCTCTTCAAAAAAGTTCATCTTAAAACAATATTTTATAGTATTATATTAAATTAATATCCATTAAGGGATTTACTATGTTAGATTTTTTTGCCCTTATTCTTCTGCTGTTGTAAATTTCACTTTTATATATGTTATACTACCATTATATATTTTTTTAACTTTTATTTAATGAATATAAATTTCCAAAGTACGACTTATAGATTACAATGGCTTCCCCCCCATACTGTCCCTCCCACCCACAACCCTCCCCTTTCCCACTCCCTCTCTCCTTCCATTCACATCAAGATTCATTTTCGATTCTCTTAATATACAGAAGATCAGCCTAGCATACATTAAGTAAGGATTTCAACAGTTTGCTCCCACACAGAAACATAAAGTGAAAAATAATAAATGATTTTTTTTAAATGATGATGAAATCAGATCAGACCTATTGTCATGTTTAATCTCAGTGAGAGTCAAGTTGGGAATTGATAATTTCTTTTTTTTTTTTTTTTTTTTTTACAGAAGATCAGTTTAGTATACATTAAGTAAAGATTTCAACAGTTTGCACCCCCATAGAAACACAAAGTGAAATATACTGTTTGAGTACTCGTTATAGCATTAAATCTCAGTGTACAGCACATTAAGGACAGAGATCCTACATGAGGAGTAAGTGCACAGTGACTCCTGTTGTTGACTTTACAAATTGACACTCCTGTCTATGGCATCAGTAATCTCCCTATGCACCAGTCATGAGTTTCCAAGGCTATGGAAGCCCTCTGAGTACCTGCTAATACTAACCAATAGAATAAATAAAGGGGAGAGTGATCCAACATGGGAAGCGAGATACTCAGCAGACTCATAGAATGGCAGATGTCCTAAACAGCACTCTGGCCTCAGAATCAGCCCTAAAGGCATTCGGATGTGGCTGAAAAGCCCATGAGAGTACTTCAGGCATGGAAAGCCAAGACACTCTGGCAAAAAAAAAAAAAAAAAAAACCAACCAACCAAACAAACAAAAACAAAACAAAACCTAAATGAAAGATCTCTGTGAGTGAGATCCCAGTGGAAAGAACAGGTCTTCAAAGAAGGAGGTACCTTTCTCTGAAGGGAGGAGAGAACCTCCACTTTGACTATGACCTTGTCTAAACCATTATATTATTTTTAAATGATTTCTTATTTCTATGTGTAATATTAGACATTGCATTCAAAATTCTAATTTAAATAGAACACAGGTGGATTTTAGCATGCCACCTAGGACGTAGAATCCCTTATCAGAGTGCCTGAGTTCAAGTCTTGGCTCTGATTTCAACTCCAGCTTCATGCTAATGGGAGGCTGGGAGGCTGCAGGTGATGCACAAGTGGTTGAGTACCTGCTCCCATATGAGACCTGGATTGAGTTCCTGGCTTTGGCCTGGTGCAGCCTCAGCTCTTACAGGCATCTGGGGAGTGAACATGGAGCTTTCTCTATCTGGATGTTTTCTTTCTCCCTTTCTTACTCCCTGCCCTGCCTCCCTGCTCCCTCCCTCCCTCCCTCCCTCCCTCCCTCCCACTTTTTCCTCCTCCTCCTCCTTCTCTTTCTTCCTCTGTCTCTATCTGTGCCTCTCAAATAAAATAAAATAAATGAAAGTATCTTTACTTTTTATATTTTTCCTGTATAATTGCTCTTTCTGGTGTTATTCCTTAGTTTGTGTACTTCTGTATTTCCCTCTGGTATCATTTTCTTTTTGCCTGAATAACTTCCTTCAACATTTATTATAGCATGACTCTCTTATGGCTGAATCATTTCTGCTTTTGTAGTTTCAAAACCACTTTATTTCGCCTTCTTGTTTGAAAGATTTTTGCTGGGTGTGAAAGTCTAGGCTTATAGCCCCTTTCCCCAGCCCCTACTTCAACTGGTAGAAGATATTTCTGCCCTGTGTTCTGGTTTGAATTTTTTCTGACAAAACTTCTGCAGGTTTTGTCCTTGTCCTTTGTAGATAATATATCTTTTCCCCTCTACCTCCTTTTCAGGCTTTCTCCTTGTTATTTACTTAAGGAAATGTGGTTATAATGTTTCTTGGTACAGTTTTATCACGTTTCCTGAGCCATGGTATCTATTGTTTGAGAATTTTGGGTATGAAGAGATGCAGTTTTCATCAAATTCATAAAAATCTCAGGTACTATTTTTCAAGTAATATTTCCTTTGACCTTCCCTCTAGTTCTCAGGCACTTTAGATATGTGTGTACAAGGTCTCAAGTGCTTAGACGTGCCATACACCTCACTGATACTATGTTTAAAATATTCAGGTGTGTGTGTGTGTGTGTGTTATTGGATTATTTTGCACCTTCAAGATCATTAATTTTCTTTTTCATTATCTAATCTGATGTTAATCAAATCCTTGGTATTTATCACGTGGCACATTGTATTTTTGATATCTGAAAGTTCAAAACTTGTGTTCCTATTTTCACATTCCTTCTCAGAATGGACATCATTTCCTTCACCTTCTTGAATATGTATAACTAAGACTTTTTAAAAAATTTAATTGTTAAAATGTATTTTTTATATATATATATATTTAGGAACATTGTAATACTTCTCACTCTACACTCCCACCCACACCCCTCTATCCTTTCCTATTCCTTCCTTTAATTTTTATGATGTTCTACTCTCAGTCTATTTTATATTCATAAGATTAACTCTACACTAAGTAAATAATTCAACAAATAGTAGAAAGAAAAAACCCTGTTTCTTAACAGTATAATCATGGACTGTAAACAATCATCACATCTCAAAATGTTAATTTCACTCATGTACATGACATTTTTTGGTACTCTGTTACCACAGATCAGGGAAAACATGGTATTTGTTTGTCTTTTTGGGACTGGCTTATTTCACCAGTGTAATGGTTTCCAGTTACATACATTTTATTGCAAAAAACAGGATTTCATTTTTGTTTATGGCTGTGTAGTATTCCATATAATATATATGCCATAATTTCTTTATCCAGTCTTCAGTTGATGGACATCTGAATTGATTTCATATCTTAGTTATTGTGAGTTGAGCTGCAATAAACATGGGGAAACAAAAAATTGTTTAATATCCTGGTTTTATTTCATTTGGGTAAATTCCTAGGAGTGGGACTGATGAGTCATATGGTATATAAATTTTCAGCTTTCTGAGGTATCTCCATACTGTCTTCCACAATGGCTGTGCTAGTTTGCTTTCCCACCAATGGTAGATTAGTGTACCTTTCCCCCATGTTTTCCAGCATTGATTGTGTGTTGATTTCTATATGAGAGCCATTTTAACTCAGATGAGGTGAAACTTCATTGGGGTTTTCATTTGCATTTCCCTGATGGTTACTGATCCTGAGCATTTTTATGTGTCTATTGGCCATTTGAATTTCCTCTTTTGAAAATGCCTGTTCCAGGCCTTTGCCCATTTCTTAACTGCATTTTTTGTCATATTATTGTTGAGTTTCTTGAGCTCTTTATAGATTCTGAATATTGATTCTTATCAATTGCATAGTTAGAAAATATTTTCTCCCATTCTGTAGGTTGTCTCTTCACTTTGCTGAGTGTTTCGTTTGCAGTGCAGAGGCTTCTTAGTTTGAGGTAATCCCATTTGTTTATTTTTGATTTGATTGCCTGTGCTTCTGTTTTTTTTTCCAAGAAGTCTTTGCCTATACCAATGTCTTACAGAGTTTCCTCAATGTTCTCCTTTAGTAATTTGGTGGTATCAGGTCATGAATTTAGATCCTTGATCCATTTTTGAGTTGCTTTTTGTTAAGGTATAAGGTAGAGGTCTTGTCTCTTTATTGTGCATGCGGAGATCCAATTTTCCTGCACCATTTGTTGAAGAGATTGCTCTTTTTTCAAGGATTGATTTCAGCACCTTTGTCAAAGATTAGTTGGTTGTAGATGCATGGAATGTTTCCTGGATTTCCTATTCTGTTCCACTGGTCTACGTTTCTATTTTTGTGCCAGTATCAGGATATTTTTATTATAATTGCCCTGTAGTATATCTTGAAATCTGGTTTTGTATGCCTCTGTTTTTTGTTTTTATTATGTAAGATTTCATTATCTATTTTAGGATTTCTTGTGTTTCCATATGAAATTTAGCACCATTTTTCTAGATCTTTGAAAAAATGTTGTTGCTTATTTTGATCAGGGTTGTGTTGAATCTGTAAATTGCTTTTGATAGTATGGACATTTTGATATTAATACTTCAAATTCATGAGTATGGAATATTTTATATCTTCTATTTCTTTCTTTAATGTTTCAAGTCTTCACCATAGAGATATTTCACCACCTTGGTAAAACTGATTCTAAGATATTTTAAATTTTTGGTAGCTATTGTGCAATTGTGGATTAGACTGTGCAAGCTCTTTTCAGCCATGACATTGTCTGTATATACAAAGGCTACTGATTTTTGTGTGTTAATTTTATATGCTGTGACTTAAGGAAACTCTTTTATGAGTTCCAGTAGTCTCTTAGTGGAGTCTTTTGGTTTTCTTATATATTGCATCAAGTCATCTGTAAATAGGGATATTTTGACTTCCCCCTTTTCAGTTTCTACACTTTGATTTATTTTTCTTGCTAATGGCTCTGTCTAAAACTTCCAGAACTATATTGAATAGCATTAGCGATAGTGGGCATCCTTGACTGATTCCAGATCTTAGTGGAAAAGCTTGCAAGTTTCCCCATTCAGTATGATGTTTGCTGTGGGTTTTCCATAAATTGCCTTGATTATGTTGAAGAATGTTCTTTCTATACCCAATAAGCTTTAGGTTTTTACCATGAGAGGATACTGTATTTTATCAAATGTTTTCTCTACACCTATTGAAATAGTCATATGGTTTTTATTCTTCAATTTGTTAATGTGGTGTATCACATTCATTGATTTGTGCATATTGAACCACTGTGTATATCAGGGATAAATCACATTTGGTCCAGGTTATTGATTTTTCTGATGTGTTGCTAGATTTGATTAGCTAGTATTTTGGTGAGGATCTTTCCATCTATGTTCATCAGTGATATTGGTCTATAATTTTCTTTCTCTGTTGTATCTTTTTCTGGTTTAGGAATTATGGTGATGCTGGCTTCATTGAGGGAATTTGGGAGGATTCCCTCCCTTGCAATTGTTTTGAATATCTTAAGAACATGTGGAGGGCCAGCGCCATGGCTCACTTGGTTAATCCTCCACCTGCGGCACCAGCATCACATATGGGCAAGGGGTTCTAGTCCCTGTTGCTCCTCTTCCAGTCTAGCTCTCTGCTGTGGCCCAGGAGTGCAGTGGATGATGGTCCAAGTGCTTGGACCCCTGCACCTGCATGGGAGACCAGGAAGAAGCCCCTGGCTCCTGGCTTCAGATCAGAATAGCAGTGGCCTTAGCGGCCATTTTGGGGGTAAACCAACAGAAGGAAGACCTTTCTCTCTGTCTATCTCTCTGTCTATAACTCTACCTGTCAAATAAAAAAGAATAAGTGGAGTTAGTTCTTCTTTAAAAGTGTTTTAGAGTTCAGCAGTGAACCCATCTAGTCCTGGACTTTTCTTTGTTGGAAGGGTCATTATTACTTACTCAGTCTTGGTTATTGGTCTTTATTACTTACTCCAAATTGGTTTTGGTCTTTTAGGTTTTCTTTGTCTTCATGGCTCATTTTATAGATTGTATGTGTCCAGGAATCTATCCATTTCTTCTAGATTTTCCAATGGGTTGGCACATAGTTGTTTGTAGTAATTCCCAATTATTCTTTTTATTTATGTGGTGTTTGTTGTTACATCTCCTTTTTCATCTCTGATTTTATTAATTTAGTTCTTCTCCCTCTTTTTTTTTTTTTTGGTTAGTTGGGTCAATGGCATGTCAATTTTATTTATTTATTTTTTGAAGTGCAGCTCTTCATTTCACTCAACTTTTGTATTCTTTGTTTCAATTTTGTTATTTTTTTCTCTAATTTTAATGATTTATTTCCTCCTGCCAATTTTGGGTTTGGTTTGTTGTTGTTTTTCTAAGTCTTTGAGATGCATTGATAGTTCATATATTTGATGCCTCTCCAACTTCTTTTTGTAAGCACTAGTTGTGATCAACTTCCCTCTTAGCACTGCTTTTTCTGTATTCCATCAGTTTTGATACGTTGTGTTGTCATCCTCATGTGTTTCTAGGGTTTTTTTTTCCTTTTGATTTCTTCTACTACCTACTGTTCATTCTGGAGCATGTTGTTCAGCCTCCACATGTTTGCATATTTTTTAGAGATTCTTAAATTGTTATCTTCCAGCTTCATTCCATTGTTATCAGAAAACACACATTTAAATTTTTTTTTTTGATTTGCTGATACTTGCTTTATGGCCTAGCATGTGGTCCATCCTAGAGAAAGTCCTCTACACTGATGGGAAGAATATATAGTCTTCAATTGTGGGATTAAATGTTCTGTAGATGTCAGTTGGATCCATTTGTTCCATAGTATAGATTAACTCTGTTGTTTCTTTGTTGATTTTCTGGCTAGTTGATCTGTCATTTGATGAAAGTAGGGTGTTGAACTCCCCCAGTATTATTGTATTGACATCTATGTCTCTTTATAAACCCATTAATATTTGTTTAAATAGCCAAGTGCTCTGGCATTGGGTACATACACATTTAATATAGTCACATCTTCCTGTTGAATTGATCCCTTAATCATCCCATAATGCCCTTATTTGTCTCTTTTAATGTTTTTTTTGTGTGTGTGTGTTAAAGTCTATTTGGTCTGATATTAGGATGGCTATACCTGTTTGTTTTTGTTTTCCATTAGCATGGGATATCTTTTTTCCACCCTTTCACTTTGAATCTCCACGTATCTTTGTTGATGAGGTGTAGTTCTTGTAGGCAGCAAATAGAGGAGTCTTGTGTTTTAATTCATTCAGCCTATATAATATAGCTATGGAATATCTTTTCCCATTCTTTCACATTCAGTCTGCATATATTTGTGTTGGTGAGGTCTGTTTGTTGTAGGCAGTGCATACATGAGTCTTGTTTTTTAATCTATTCAGCCAATCTGTATTATAGCTAAGACTTCCAATGCATTTTATCATTCATGCCATTTCTGGGCTTATTTCTATTGATTTATTTCCTGCCTTATTTTGAGTTATATTTTCATGCTGTTTTACATACTTAGCAATTATTTAGTTGCAGATTTTGAGGAATTTTCTTTATCAGTTTCCAGAAACTTTAAATTTTCCATGAGTATCCTTGGGCTTTTTGAATTGAGTATCTCCTTACCATTTCCTGGGAGTTTCCTGGTTTTAATAAACACCCTGCATACTAGCAACATTTCCTTACTGTAAAAAACTGGAATGACTGCTCACTACAATAATGTGGGAAAGCTCTGATCCACCGTGGATTGCTTCAAGCTTTATGAAGTGAGTCCAAGGCACCATTCTGCTAGGGTTAAGTTTGCTCCTCTGCTGAGGAGATATCCTTCTGCACTGCATGTTGGGTTCCTTTTGAGTTGTGATGGTTTTTCCACACTGGTGGTGATAGCAGGCATTGTGTAAGTTCAGGGATTGTTCCCATTACAGGTTTCAGTTGTTTGCATCCTGGCCTCTGTTTCCTTCTTCACTCACATGCACTCAGTTGTACTATGCTGGAGAATGAAGCATGGCCCTATAATGTGCTCAGCTGTCTGTGTGTGTCGGGCACTGCGGATTCTAACTGCCTTGCTCTCCCCAGAATTCCACTATTTTCTCCTCATCTCAGGGAGATACCAGGTTCTAATGAACCCCAATCTGTACTTCAGTCTTCTCCAGGCAGTGAGCTGGGAAATCACAGAGCTCTCATCATTTGTTTCTGCTCAGGAACTACCATCCACTGCCTGGATTCATGGCCTGGAAGCTAATGTTTCATAGACTGCATCAATTTCATAGTTTTATATGAAGGGTAAATTCCTTCAATTTTCTTTCATCTTAGCTGAAAACAGAAGTCCTTTTACCATTTTATAAAGCTCTTTTTGAAGGCCGGCCTGTCTTTCTTTCTCCCTTCCTCCTTCCCTCCCTCCCTTCCTCCATCTCTCTCTTTCTCTTTTTTCTTTCTTTCTTTCTTTCTTTCTTTCTTTCTTTCTTTCTTTCTTTCTTTCTTTCTTTCTTTCTTTCTCTCTCTTTCTTTCTTTCTTTCTTTCTCTTTCTTTCTTTCTTTCTCTTTCTTTCTTTCTTTCTTTCTTTCTTTCCTTCTTTCTTTCTTTCTTTCTGTCTTTCTTTCTTTCTTTCTTTCTTTCCTTCCTTCCTTCTCTTCCTTCCTTCCTTCCTTCCTTCCTTCCTTCCTTCCTTCCTTCCTTCCTTCCTTCCTTCCTTCCTTCCTTCCTTTCCTTTCCTTTCCTTTCCTTTTCTGTTCTTTTCTTTCTCTTTCTTTTTTACCTTTCCTTCTTTCCTTCCTTCCTTCCTTCCTTCCTTCCTTCCTTCCTTCCTTCCTTCCTTCCTCCATTCCTCTTTCTTCCCTCCCTTCCTCCCTCTATTCATTCTGACTTTTCTCCTACAGGTAAAAATATCCTAATTTATATAAATGCCTAGCTTGGCATTTGGGGAAGAAAGCTTGTATCCTTGTTAAATATCTGGCTTTAAATCTCATCTTTACTTTGTATGACCCAAGATCCTTAACCAAGTCACTTAACATCCTCCAGCCTCAAATTCCTCTTCTGTGGAATGAAGATAACAGCAACACATAATTTTTCAGGTGTGGGGAAAAATCTGTATTTTTTTAGTTCTTTGAAGGATGTGAAGTTTATGCAAATTTATCTGCAGTGATTATTAAGAGTCCTTCAATGAAGATAAAATGGCAGAAGCCTCTAATTCTTAGGTGAAGGGTTAGACACAGCCATCAGGTGTGCTGCTGTACACCTTCCTCACACCATCTATAAATGCTTTCAGGAAATCGAGGAGTATGAGCTGATCTTTTTCGTGATCACACAAATGTTATTTGACAGAGAAGAACTCTCCTTCCTAGCATACATGTAGCACTAATTAGTACTTTGTAGTGGTGATGGAGCAGAATTTGAAAGAAGAAAGTTAGGACACCTAATGACAGTTCTGTTTCATACCTATCTTCAGAGGTGATTCTATAAGTACATGGAGAACAAGGAAACCCAGGAGGTGATGATTATTTTACTGCAGCTTCCAGCTGTGGGCTTCTGGTTTTGTGTAGGCACATTCAGTGATTCCTTGGCGACCCTGCAGTCATCATAGACGTTGTGGGTTCAAAATTCAGTAACCGTTTCCAGCCTTCCTTGTGGCAGACACCTGATTTTATTTTGATTTCCACCCATTTTCTTTCCCCAACTCAGGCGTAGATCCTGATTAGAGTAAATTGATAAGGATATTATATTTAAAAAATTATTTTCTGCTAAGATGTGTAGCTACAAATGAATTATGAACCCATTCTTGGAAGCATTCTATTGTGTGCATTAATCTGTTTCCTTGGCAATTGTATCTTGGTACTTCTTTTTGCTGTTTTGTTGTTGTTGCTTTGTGATACTAACATCATGGTCATTCTTTTATGTGTTGCTTGGAGTTGTGAAATTTACTTTTTCTTTATTTTTTTCTTTATCTAAACAATTTTTAGCTTACTTATTCTAGCTACTGTATTTTTTTTTTTTTTTTTACAGACAGAGTTAGACAGTAAGAGAGAGACAGAGAGAAAGGTCTTCCTTCTGTTGGTTCACTCCCCAAATGGCCGCCACGGCTGGCGCTAGGCTGATCCGAAGCCAGGAGCCAGGTGCCTCTTCCTGGGCTCCCATGCAGGTTCAGGGCCCAAGCACTTGGGCCATCCTCCACTGCCCTCCCATGCCACAGCAGAGAGCTGGACTGGAAGAGGAGCAACCGGGACAGAACCAGTGCCCTAATTGGGACTAGAACCCGGAGTGCTGCAGCCGCAGGTGGAGGATTAGCCTAGTGAGCCGCGGCGCAGGCCAAGCTATTGTATTTTTTTTAAGAGGAAAGGTTTATTGTCAGGTCGGGGAAGCCAGATGGGTCTACTATATTTTTGTTTTCAATTTAATTAAGTTTTATATCTCAATTTCTATTAAAAATATTCTAAAGAGGCTATCCAGGGCAGTAAAAGATATAGAATAAAGAATATTTATCCATTAATTACCACATGTTTTTCATTGGCCATTTAAATTTCATTTTTATATATTTAAGCCATTTTACAAATAATTTATAAAATTAATAGAAAAGATATAGTTAATAACAAGTTTATTAGAAATTTTAATGAGTTTAAATGTAGAAAACCCAATATTCATTCCATGTTTTTCAAGTATAAAAATATGTATTTATAAATATAAATATTAGACTCCAATAAGCAATGTTTTTAATTATAGCTAGCTGCTCATGAAATGAAAATATTCATCTGGCCAGTAAATACTGATTCTAGGTATCAATACATCTTTGAAATTCCTGCTTAGTGCTACTTTAGTTTCTTCTTATAATTATTTGCATTATCAAAATAAATGCCTTTGATATATTTGATTGTTTATTATTTTGTAGTGGAAAGAATTGACTATCTTCT
The DNA here is from genome assembly GCF_051225735.1 of Oryctolagus cuniculus. Lineage (NCBI taxonomy): Eukaryota > Metazoa > Chordata > Mammalia > Lagomorpha > Leporidae > Oryctolagus > Oryctolagus cuniculus. Next base: position 7,659,992 of record NC_142878.1, on the reverse strand, counting down.
TTTCTCCCTAATTGCAAAACATTTTCTTTTTGGACTTAAAAATGTCCATTGTAATCATCAGTTCAATAATCTTGGAAAGCATTCTATATCATGCGTTTCTTTATAATCCCCCAACATGCCCCAACATGAGAACCCTATTTTGGACGCAAAAGCTACTCCATCACTGATCAACAAGGCTGGCGAGTAAGTAGCACATATTTGAGAAGGGAGGAAGGAGGGTAAGAGAAGGTGCAATGAAATCAGAATATATCACAGATATTACTTTTTACTTTTCATAAGGAAATAAAATTGTTTGAAGTTTTAAACTTATTTCCTCCTAATACAGGTCTAATTTGTTTCATGAACATGTAGGTTAAACATTCTTTTTTTTCTTATTAAAGATTTAATTATTTATGTTGAAGACCAGAGTTACAAAGAGAGAGGGAGAGACAGAGAGAGAAGTCTTCCATCTGCTGATTTATCTCCAGATGGCCACAATGGCCAGCACTGTGCCAGGCTGAAGCCAGGAGCAGGGAGTTCCTTTCTGGTCTCTCATGCGGGTGGCATGGGTCCAGGTACTGGGGCCATCATCTGCTTCTTTCCCAGGGCATTAGCAGGGAGCTTGTTAGGAAGCGGGGTAGCGAGACATAAATCCACACCCATATAGGATGCTGGCGTTGCAGGTGGTGGCTTTACCCGCTATACCACGTTGCTGTCTCAGGCTTATCATTCCTTAATTGTGTGATTGGTTATCACAATTCTGAGTATTTCTCATCATTTGACTTCTTCCCTTGGTCTTAGCCAAAAGGTTGAGAAGTGAAGATTTGACTTCTTGGAGATCAGTATACTATGTAAAAGAAAAATGTTCTCTCATCCCCTTAATTTAAGGTAACTTTCTCACAAAGAGAGATGCATGAGAGTGTTCACAGATGGAGATGTTATGTTAATGATCATGAAGGGAATACAGGAAAATCCAACATATGTAGTTATAAAAGAATTACAGAGCTGAATGAACCTCTATCAATAGTTTCCAACAATGGTATTGTATAAAAAATGGTTTCAGTTTCAGTGGCTTTAGACAACAAATTTTTATTTCTCAATCATGAATCCGTTAGCTGTAATCTGCTGGGCTAGGCTGGACTCCAGGCCATGAGACAATCCAGCTATGCTACACATGCATTCATATGGGGCCCACAGTGAAAAAGTAACTGCCTATGGCACACTTCTCAGAGTGATCACAGCGTAAGAAGCCAAGGAAACAACACAAGTCTGTCACAGCTGCTAACATTCCATTGGTCAAATTCATTCATGTGGTCAAACCTAGTATCAGTGGGATGGGGAAGAAGATTCCACCCCATATATTTTTACTATTCATTGTATTGATGTATTGAGACTCATAATGTAGTTTTACACAGCTTTTTTAGAAGGTGATGAGAGACTTAACATCATTCTGAAATTTTTTTTTTAAAGATTTATTTGACAGAGTTACACAGAGAGAATAGGAGAGGCAGAGAGAGAGAGAGAGAGAGAGAGAGAGAGAGAGAGGTCTTACATCACTGGTTCACTCCACAATTGGCCACAACGGCCAGAGCTGCACACATCCAAAGCCAGGAGCCAGGAACCAGGAGCCAGGAGCTTCTTCTGGGTCCCTCACGGGGGTGCAAGGGCCCAGGGCCTCTCATACCGGCGGCTTTACCTATTGTGCCACAGCGCTGGCCCTGAATACTAAAATTCTTAGCACAGGGCTTTGTTGCTTTGAAAGAGTTATCTAAGTAGTTTAAAATACAATCCTCTCTTTTATGCAATATGTGCTTCTTATTAGCGTGGGCTACACCTTACACAGTGAGGTTGGCAGAGACAGAGAAAGCAGCATCTTCATTGTAGTGTACCCACACTTTCCCTAGCTAATCAAACAGGAAGTTAGCACTGCTATGAAGCTATATTGAAGATGTGAATAGCACATTTAATCTATTGACTTCAGGTTAGTAAAAAATGGAGATGATTGTAGATAGTTCTACCTAATGAGGTTAGCTCTCGCAAAGAGATCTTCCTTGGGCCCTGGCACATCAAACACCTGCTGGTTCTGCAGTTGGTGTTTCTATATTCTGGCTTGTACTGTTTGACAAAGGCACCTGACAAAAAAAAAATCAGCCTGCACCCATGGAGCTCCAGCCTACTTGTGATATGCTCTCGCTGGCTGCCTGATCAACGGCCTTTGACCATGCTGAGCTAGATTCAGCAACTGTGTAAGCCAATTCCTTGCAATAAATCTCTTTATATGTATGTATAGACGCATATGGGTCAATACAAATCTAAGAATACTTTAAAAAATTATGGAAAATAAAATTCAGATATGTTTACTTTGTGCAAAAAATAATTCTTGTGGGGCCTGCTTTGTGGTGTAGCCGGTAAAGCTGCTGCCTGCAGTACTGGCATCCCATATGGGCGCCAGTTTGAATCTCGGCTACTCCACTTCCAATCTATCTCGCTGCCATGGCCTGGGGAAGCAGTGGAAGATGGCCCAAGTCCTACGGCCCCTGTACCCACGTGGGAAACTCAGAAGAAGCTCCTGTTTCCTGGCTTCAAATCAGCACAGCTGTGGCCATAGTAGCCGTTTGGGGAGTGAACCAGCAGATGGAAGACCTCTCTCTCTCTCTTTCTGCCTCTCCTTCCCTCTTTGTGTAACTCTGACTTTCAAATGAATAATTAAAAAAAAAATTCTTGCACAGTTTCCCATTAATCTACATTTTCCATGGATGTTTGAATTACTTTTGTATACATCTAGATAATCTATATGGCTATGTCCATCTATACTTTTTCAAAGATTTATTTATTTATTTGAAAGGCAGAGTTACAGACAGGCAGAGGCAGAGAGTCTTCCATCTGCTGGTTCACTCCAAATTGGCCACAATGGCCAGAGCTGTGTCTATCCAAAGCCAGGAACCAGGAGCTTCTTCCAGGTCTCCCATGTGGGTACAGGGGCCAAAGGACTTGGACTGTCTTCTAATGCTTTCCCAGGCCATAGTAGAGAGGTAGATTGGATGTGAAGCAGCCGGGACTCTAACAGGTGCCTATAAAGGATGCGGGCACTGTAGGTGGCGGCTTTACCTGCTGTGCCAATGGTGCCGCCCCCCCCCCATCTATACTTTTATCTCTCCTACTTGTTCTACTTCTCTAGTTGAACCTTGACTTTCATGGTCCATGCTTCGGATTTGAACAGCTCCAGCAGTTGTGGCCAATTGGGGAGTGAACCAATGGATGGAAGACCTCTCTCTCTCTCTCTCTCTCTCTCTCTCTTTCTCTCTCTCTGCCTCTCCTTCTTTCCTCCATGTAACTCTGACTTTCAAATAAATAAATAAATCTTTTTTTTTAAAAAAAGAAAAAACCAACTTCTTCCAAAGGATGAGAAAAGACCAGCATTCAGGCATTCTACTCCTATCTGGACATTTTATGGCTTCAAGGATAGAAGTGTTTAACAGCTATCCCAGGGGAAGAACAGTTCACATATGCACACAGAGAATGATTGATCACAGTCTCTTTGACCATTGCAAAAACAAGACTGAGAAGAAGAATACAAAAAAAAAAGTCTTCACAATTTTGGATAAAGTTTTTGTTTTTTAATTTATTTGAAAGGCAGAGTTACAGATGGCAGCAATGGCCGGAGCTGTGCAGATCCAAAGCCAGAAGTCAGGAGCTTCTTCCGGGTCTCCCACGTGGGTGCAGGAGCCCAAGCACTTGAGCCATCTTCTACTGCTTTCTCAGGCCGTAGCAGAGAGCTGGATAGAAAGAAGAGCAGCTGGGACTTGAATCGGTCCCCATATGGGATGCCAGCGCTGCAGGCAGAGGCTTAACCTGCTACACCACACCACCAACCCCCTGGATAAAGTTTTAATCAGCCTAAGATAGGGATATCCATCAATCAATTGTGAGAAGGAAAATAAAGATTCTTGGATCAAACAGTTCTCAGTGTTGTTTTCTGAGAGAGCTACAAGAAGGGGAGCTGCACTCAGATACTGAGGCACTTGTAAATGCAGAGAGTGAGAAGACAGAGATGTGTTCCATCGGACTTGGGCAGGAAGCACAGGATAACAGTTGTGCAGAGGCCCCCAGGACACACCGCACAATTTGGGACAAGAAGCTGAATGTTCCAGAGGAATGACTTTGTTTAAAATTATAATACCCTTACTTGAAATATAGGGGAGTTTGGGATAATGTTTTATTTTTTAAAGATTTTTTTTATTGAAAAGCAGAATTATTGGGGGCAGCGGAGGTGGGGGGCTGTCTTTCATCTGCTGGTTCACTCCCTAAATGGCCAAACAGCCAGGGCTGCACCAGGCTGAAGCCAGGAGCCAAGAATGTCTTTCATCTCTGCCAAGTGGGTGCAAAGGCCCAAGCACTTGGGCCATGTGCTGATTGCCTGGCACATTAGCAGGGAGCTGGATCAGAATTGGAGCAGGGGGACACTAGCTATTGCACACATGGGATGCTGGTGTCACAGGTGATGGCTTAACTTGCTATACTACAATGTTGGCACCATGGGATAGTTTTTTGAAAGGTACATAGGAATCAAAGAAAAAATAAAATGGCATTAACTTCTGGAGAATATTAAAAAGTTGACAAAAGTAAGATAGGAAGGCAATTTAGCACTTTATTCCATAACTGTAAATAATGTTTAAGTGGTTATGATAATGTAAGTACTAAATATTGATTTAACCAAGATTATGTTATAACTCCTTGGAGAAGTTTAATGGAGAATCATGTATGTGTGTGTTAGAGGAGGGTCTTACAAGTAGTGGATTCTCAGGGCTGGCGCCTTGGCTCACTTGGTTAATCCTCTGCCTGTGGTGCCCTCATCCCATATAGGCGCTGGGTTCTAGTCCCAGTTGCTCCTCTTCCAGTCCAGCTCTCTGCTGTGGCCCGGGAGGGCAGTGGAGGATGGCCCAAGTGCTTGGGCCCTGCACCCGCATGGGAGACCAGGAAGAGGCACCTGGCTCCTGGCTTCCGATCGGCCTAGCGCCAGCCATAGCGGCCATTTGGGGAGTGAACCAATGGAAGGAAGACCTTTCTCTCTCTCTCTCTCACTGTCTATAACTCTACCTGTCATCTACCTGTCAAATAAATTTTTTAAAAAATTCTAAAAAAAACCCCACAAGTAGTAGATTCTCATTTTCTATAGTTAGAGTTGAAAAGTAACATTTACATTTGAACAGATAGGCTGGTGTGTGGCTTATTGGTTAAGATGCCTGCATCCCACTTCGGAGTGCCTAGGTTTGAACACCATCTCTGGCTCCTAAGTCTTCTTGCTGTGCATATCCTAGAAGGTGGCAGGTGAGGTCCTGCCATCTATGTGGGGGATCTGAGCGAAGGCCCTGGCTCTTGGCTTTGTACTGCTACTCCCTCCCCTTCCACTGCCAGCATTTGTTGAATCATGCGTGGGAGTGCTCACTCTTTCTATCTGTCTGCCTCCCTCTCTCTTTCTCTCTGTCTCTCAAATAAACAAATAAATACAATTTAAAGAAATGAAAGTAAAGAGTTGAAAAATGACAGTGGAGAGAGATTATTCGTAAACTTAGAAATAAATACCAGAAGCAATAAGTGAGAGAGTTGAAAATGATTTATCCTGATGGACAAAGATCTTGAGGATGAAGAATCAAAGACATGCTCATTTTCATTTTATTCAATTTTACAAAATATCTCCATTTTCCTTTTGTGCAAATAAGTATTAGGTGAAAATTAAAACACTCTTGGGGTTGCTCAGAAGATCAGCTGTGATAATATGATATTCCCTTGCTAAACTGTAATTTGTTGTGTAAATATTTGTTATTATTACTGTTGCCATAATTAGAAGCAAACATGGGCAGATGTCTACAACAGGAATCAAACCAATGGAGTTCTTGTCACAGTTCCTGCCTTTACCTGTCCGTGTGGAACAGCACCAGCATTTATCCACTTGTTCATTTATATCAACTTGTTCATCTGTAAGGGTAATTTCTATCTGCTCACTAACTGCAAATCTGTTATCTAAAGGATACTTGCTATTATTTCCCAGTTAGCCAATAGGCTGAATATGTAGGGGATTTTACACTAACTTTGACTCACATTTACAAAAAAGGATTTGTTGTGTTTCTTGAGACTAGCCACGAAGGAGGTTTCGTTCATTTGTCCATTCGTTCATCTCTGAAAGAGCTAAGAATGTGAGAGGGGGAGACATTCCGATTTTGGGACCACAGCCCTTTCTTGGCCCAACCTGGCCTGTCACCATGGATCCTTGATGGATGCAGGTTCACTCTAGCTCTCTGTATCAGGCAGGAAAATAGGTGCATAAATATTTAACCTTCAAAAGGGGACTCATTTACTGGAACACTGACTGTATGAACTAGGGTTATAAATCTTAGGTATTTCAATATGCATAAGAGAATGAAACCACATGAATGACGGAGCTTGCGTTAACCTTTGATTGTTGAAAAGCATACACTTTTCCCTCCCTCTAGACCGGGGGACTCTGAATGTCTACACAATTGTCAGACATACTTTATGAAATTTATCTTTTCAAGTAGCCCCCCCTATTTCCCCCATGCTCTGAAATTTATATCAAGTCTGTCAAGAAGCTGAAAGGAAATTATATTTTACAGCTGCCTATAGGTTCTGTTGTGTTGGAGGAGAATCTTTCTCTTTGCTCACAATGGAATGAAAGGCAAATTCTCCTTCTTTGGCTTCCTGTCAATAGGCAGAGGGCAGAGGGAGGTTCCTCAGCACAAAGATAGACGACAGATCCCATAGACCGAGGTGCATTGTGCTGCTTATGTATTCTTTCTGAGGGTTTATATTTGATTAAAAGAGTCCGTTAAGCAGCAAAAGAGGAATTGAATTCTTTATGCACAATGCTTAGAGGCTCAGACAAAATTTAATCTAAGTAGATCCAGAGATTATGCCAAAATGCTGATGCACTCAAACTTGGGAGCAAAAAATTCTCGTTGAAGTAATGATAAGAGGTACAGGGCTTTAAGAGTTTCTTCTGGACAGATGATTTTAGAAAATATTTTACTTAACTCCTCTTTCTAAAGATTTATTTATCTAAAAGGCAGAGTCACAGAGAGATAGAAGGAGAGACAGAGAAAGAGAGAAATCTTCCATCCATTGGTTCACTCCCCAAATGGCTGCAATGGCCAGGCTGAAGCCAGGTGCCAGGAGTCTCTTGCAGGTCTCCCATGTGGGTGCAGGGGTCCAAGCACTTTGGCCATCTTCTGCTACCTTTCCAGGAATGTTAGCAGGAAGCTAGATTGAAAGTGGAGCAGCCAGCACTGGAACCAGCACTCATAGGGGATGTCGGTATTGCAGGTGGCAGCTCAACCTGCCGTGCCATAACGACGGCCCCTTTACTTAACTCTGATGCTCTCCCTTACTTTCCACATTCCACACATGAAGCATTGGAAGTCAAAGAGTTTAACTTCCCCAAAGACCGTCAGCTGGCAAAGACTGGAGAGGATATTATTACCTCTATTCTGCCTCACCCGTGTTCTTCCCAGTTCTTGACTCTCATCTGGATTTATTTCAGCCAACAGAGATTGAGTGAACATCCAGGATAAATCACTCACTGTCCCTCAGGAAATTTTGAGTCTTTTTATTTTATTAAAGGGGATATCTTATTATCATTTATCAAATATCAACTTTACTGTATTATATTTACAGATGGCTAAAATTAAGTTCAAATCAAACTAGTGCAAGCCTCAATTTGAAGACAGTTTTCCATCAGGAGAAACATCTTATTTGTGGTTGAAGTTTTAGGGTTTGAACTACTCTCCTAGACCTTGGATTTCCTCGGCATTCCTCATCCTCACCTGGTGCCATCTGACATGGTGTCCTTCAAAAAAAAAGCCAGACAACCTCACTGAGCCTGCTCATTCGCTTATTCCCAAATATGACAAGTTGTAAAGTCTCATTTCTACTTATAGTGCCTGCCACCTTCTAATTCTCTCTTCTCTGCTGACTCCAATCCATACCCCAGTATCATTTTCCTCCTTAAACCAGGGTAGAATAGCATGGAGGGGGAGGGTGAAGGTGAGAGAGGGTTGGGGGGGACCTGCTGTGTGTGGGCTGGAGAACCACACCATCTGTGGTGTGATTGAATTTGAGTCTGAACCCTGAGAAGCAGGAGAGCTAGGGGTGTAACTCCGGTCTGAAGAAAGGGCCTGGACACTAGGGTGGGGAAAGAAGGCTGATGTAAATCATGGAGTTTGAGGCATCAAAGCCTCAGATATCTGAGGGTGGGAGAAGATGGATGTCCCAGCTGGAGAGAAAGGGGGAGGGGGACTTGCCCTCCCTCACCTTTTGTTCTGTTTGGCACCTCAGTGGATCGGGTGATGCTTGTCCACATTGGTTAAGCTTGGATCTTTACTCCATCTACTGATTCCAGTGCCAGTCTCTTACAGGAAGGCCCTCACAGACACATACAATATAATTTATTTAACCAGTTGTCTGGGCACCCCTTAGCCTAGTGAAGCTAGAATTAGTCATCTCAGACACTATGGCAGTATCCCTCTTGCTTCCCTTTTGCCCTAACCAATCCATCTTCCAAGTAGAATCTGTGAAGATCTTTTTCATACATGAGTGACCCCTTGCTTGAACTCTCCCAGATCCATCATTTCTCCTTGAATAACCTCCAGTCTTTGCTATGAGCATGAGGTCCTGCATGTTCTGGTCTCTTCTTTCCTCTTGTGCCCTGTATTCCTGGACCCTTGTCCATGAGGCTGTCAGTGTGCTCCTTACTGTGACAGACTGTTCCATGTCTGGGCCTCTGCTCCTGTTGTCCCCTCTGCTGGAGTGCTCTCCCCTCTCCCCTCTCCTGCAGGGCTGGTTCCTTCTCAGTCTCAGGTCTCTGTTCAAATGCAGTGCCCTTAATGAGAGCTGGATTTCTGACTGAACGTGGGTGCTCTTCCACAGCTCTATCCTTCAACTTGTCTTAGTAGCACTCATGTCAATCTGTAATGAACTGTATTGGATCATTTGGTTGTCATTAAAAACCTTGCTTTCTGGATGTCTACTGTGGTTCTAGAACTGGAAACACTGCCTAGCACCAAGGAGTTACTGAATAACTATCTATTACTTGGATGGATAAATTTAGGTAGGTTTCTCTAAACATTACAATTGTGGGAAATAATGAATGCATGAGCTCACACGGAACCTGATCCTATTGTCATTACCCATGATCCTGCTTGATTCTACCTGAAGGCTTTGGACCACTAGGGCCAGGCCTGTGGAGTGGATGCTCTCTTCAGTTACCATGCATCATCCACAGAACAGACACGGGTTCAGTTCCTGTCCTGTGCCAGGCGTGGGTGAGGTACAACACACAGACAGGAAGGTGCAGGCTTCCTTCAGTGCAGCCCAGTCGATCCCAGGATGAACACACAGCAGCCAGGCTGTCGGTGTTTGGGTCCCTGCTCCACCTCTTACTAGCTGAGTGATGCAGAACATTCAACGCTTGCCTTAGTTTCTTCACATGCTAAGTGGTAGAAAACAATAGCATCTACCCTCTAGGGTTATCTTGAAGTTTTGATAGTTTGTGTGTATAATTTGTAACTCATTTATAGTAACCGCTCTGCAAATAGCAAAATAAATAAAAATTCTTTCCTTCTCCCAGAAGCTGATAGGATTTCGGTTGCTCATTCTTGTCTCAAAAATTCTCTTTCCTAACTCTTGCTCACACTTGTTGCTCAGTTTTTGGAGTTTCTGTGGTCCCTCATTCTCACTGCTTTGCTGATGGTCTTTGCAGGTAGCACAACACTTCACGCATGATAGCCAGCAGTGAACTAGTGAGGGGGTGAGTGAAATGAATGGTTGAGCCTCTCTAAGCTCAACCTGACATCCCGGCCTATGCAGTCACTGTCTGCCCTGACCTCCACTTCCTGCCTGATTCTTTTTTTTTTAATTTAATTTTTTTGACAGGCAGAGTGGACAGTGAGAGAGAGAGAGACAGAGAGAAAGGTCTTCCTTTGCCGTTGGTTCACCCTCCAATAGCCGCTGCGGCTGGCACACTGCAGCCGGCACACCGCACTGATCTGAAGCCAGGAGCCAGGTGCTTCTCCTGGTCTCCCATGGGGTGCAGGGCTCACACACTTGGGCCATCCTCCACTGCACTTCCGGGCCACAGCAGAGAGCTGGCCTGGAAGAGGGGCAACCGGGACAGAATCTGGCGCCCCGACCGGGACTAGAACCCGCTGTGCCGGCGCCGCAGGCAGAGGATTAGCCTAGTGAGCCTCGGTGCTGGCCCCTGCTGATTCTTTAAGACTTTCCTTAGCACTTCTGATCTGGATTTTTTTCCTGCCTCTCCTCACTGCTTTGCCTACACATGATTGTTTCTAACACCATTACACATCTTCCTCCAAGCTGATTTAGTAAAACTTTTATTTGAATGGATTTTTCTTTGTGACAAGAAACCTCTGTCCAGCGACTTGGCATAATATCATACAACTCCAGCTTCCTTCTGGAATGTTTGCAGTCTGTCTGCAAACTTCGTTTCTGAAAGCAGGAAATATATTTGAGAAGTCTCACTTTTTAATCAGTGGAGTTAACATGAAAGCTTGACCTCTAAACCCAACCTTTAAACACTCTACTTGACAATTTATTACTTCTGCTGTTATGGCTTAGATCAGCCCTAGGAACAAGTAACTCATCTCAAACACATGGTTCTTCTGCCGTCCTTGTTAGGACGGGTGCAAGCCCCTGTGGCATCAAACAAGCAATCAGTTGGGCAGACAACAAAACAGCACAGCCTGGAGTTACCATTGACACTCCACACTTCTCACTGTGACTTCTTTGTGCCTTATCAGACTAGCTATAAAAATACATTAGTGAGGGCCCGGCATGGTAGCTTAGTGAGTTAAGCCTACGCCTGCAACTCCAGCATTCCACATGGGTGCTGGTTCAAGTCCCAGCTGCTCTTCTTCTCATCCAGCTCTCTGTTAATGTATCTGGGAAAGCAACATACAATGGCCCAAGTGCTTGGGCTCCTGCATCCATATGGGAGACCTGGAAGAAGCTCCTGGCTCCTGGTTTTGACCTTATGAGCCCCTTATGTGACCATTGAGGAGTGAAACAGTGGATGGAAGACCTCTCTCTATATATAACTCTGCATTTCAAATAAAAAAATAAACCTTTAAAACAGTAAGTTAGTGAAACACAGATTTGTTCTTGGAGATGAGAATAGTTAGGTACAGTAATTCTACTCCTGATCTCTCAGAGGTAAATATGGTGGTCACTCAATTTGAACCATCAAATGTGGCAGAAGATCAAATGGAACAAAAATAATTATAATATATTTCCTTTTTCAATGTGTGCATAAGCAAAACTTATTTCTGATTAAATCAACAAATGTGTTTTTTCCTTTTTATAAATACACTTAAAATGTACTGATGTGGCTAAAAGGGACTTCAAACTTAGTTGAAATATGGCAAAGTTCTCTCCATCCTGAGTCTGGATTCAGTTCCAATGGGTTAGGAAAGTGGCTCTTTTGTTTTCATTATTTTTTCTGGGTACCTGGAATGTTAGCCTTTTCTCAGAGGGCATAAGGAGGTCATTTCTACTATTATTAACTAAATGTGCTCCTGTGCTATGAAGTGCCTTTGGAAGGTAGCTTGTACTGGCGAGAGTTGTGTGTGTATTGGGTGGAGAGGAATAAAAGTCATATAAAACTGGGGCAAACAACATACTTACTTTATTCATTGTAAAGATGTTCCTTGAAATTCTCACTATCCTTTAAATAATTTTTTTCTTTTTTTTAAATTTTATGACAAATTAGCAATAAAATTAGAAGTTTTGAAAGGTTACTAAAAGTAGGCAAACTGACAGCCACACAGATGGCCAACCAAGGGCCTGGCAGTGAGAGAGGATTGACAACCAGTGACAGCAGCTTAAACAATGACAATTAGAGAAAAGGAATCCTTTGGGGTAAACTAGAATCCCGATAATCCTCCTATTGCCGCCCGATGCTAAGTTTGATATTCAATAGAGTGAGTTGCACTTTTGGTAGGTGTGTAAGATTTCACACTCGGTGAGTGTTTCATCACGAAATATCAGAAATGGGTATGTTTGGCTGTTCACAGTGTTAAACTTTAGTCATGGTATATTTGTCTATGACAGATATGTTATCCTCCAGTAATTCTTCATCATACAGCAAGTGGCTACTAACGAATTATAAAATAACCAATAATTAGTCACTTCCTCACCAGGTTCTATTTCAAAGATTTGACAGGGTTGTCTCAGAATTCTTACACAACCCGCGAGACAGCCACAGCTCTTATCTTTCAGAGCAGACTGAAACACAGAGAAAGTATGCATCTTGCCCAACCCTGCACAGTGAAGGCAGAAGTCATGCTCATGACTTATTTTTAAAATTTTTAAAAAGATTTACTTATTTTATTTGAAAGACAGAGTTACAAAGAGAGAGAGACACACACACATACACACACCGATCTTTATCTTCTGGTTCACTCCCTAAATGGCTCTCCTAGGGGTGCAGGGGCCTAAGCACTTGGGCCATCTTCTACTGCCTTCCCAGGTGCATTCGCAGGGAGTTGGATGGGAAGTAGAGCAGCTGGAACTCAAATCAGCACCCAAAGGAAATGCCGGTGTTGCAGGTGGCAGCTTAACTGGCTGCACACAGCACTGCCTCCACCTGACTTGTGCTTTGAACCCTATACCACATCACCTAAAAGGTCTTAGGGCAGTCCAATCTCATGGTTCCATTTGAGTTCCTGGGGGAAAAGCAAAAGCGGCATGGAAATGTCAAAGATCCGTGATTTTACTAATAGTCCAGAGAATATGAATAACATAGGCTATGGAATTTTATTGTGAATACATATTTTATCCTGTTGTACTCATATATAGCTATGGCAACACAACTTCATAAATGAAGATATGATTTAATAAAATAGCACTTTAGACTCTTGAAGTGAAGCAGGCACTGTATGTCAGAAAAGGAAACAGGAGGCCGGATGTGCAGACTCCTTTGGGTGCACACTCTGTGTCTTAGAAGGAATTAATTTCTAAAAACCGCAGTTCAGTAATTTTGGGAGCTAATACAGATTCAGATGCTTCCTAAATTGGGTTCAGCGTCTCCAATGCACACAATGGGAAATCCACTTATAAACACAAAGGACTCAGATGTCGTTCAGAGATACAAGAGACACAAGAACACCCTGGATAGTTTATTCATTGTAGAGCCAAGACTGGAAACAGGTGCAACATGCAGGATGTGCTGCCCAAAAGTCTACACTGAGTAAAGAGGAGGAGCACAGATTTCATTCCTGTTCCTCGACCTGCACTTGTCAAGCCCCAGTCCTGCAATCCTGGCTCCTAAGTGGCCAACTCACAGGGCCCTGCTCACCCTCCATCTTTCTCTCTTGCTCTCTCCTCCCTTGCCTGCTGGACTCCTTAAAGTTCCAGAACTTCGCTGGGCTCTTACTGCATGCCTTTGCACCGGCCCTGCCCTTGGTGAGGACACTACCCAGAAGACCCATCCCACTTTTGGGTGTTCAAGGCAGCTGCTTTCCCCGGAGAGCCTCCCTTGCCTTAGGTGCCACTCATGAGCCTGTGGGACCCTGGTGCCTGTGGTTAACACTTGATTGTCACTGCTCTCCTGCACGAGCTTCCGGTCTTGTCCTTCTTGTCTCCTGCCCTGTTTGTCATCAGAGCCCTGGGACAGAGCACATGAGAGGCACTGGATGCATTTCTCTACTGAGCACACTCGGAGGATTTAACTGTAGTCCTCTCTTACTCTGCAGAGGACTCCACTGGTGAAGTTTGCCCCCACCCCCACCCCCACGTTCTTGCCTTGCTCACGTCACACTACAATGAGCCCTTCGGAGTGCCTGCAATGGCCAGCCCACCTTTCGCACACATGACCTGACAAGGCAGGGTTGCCCTACCCCCACATTTGTGTTTGTTCATATGACATTCAGTGAACATCTGATGAACAGTCATTAGTAAAGGGACTAGCGTTAGACGAGCTGTCTGGCAGACCCTTGGAGCTCCGGCCCCACATGGACACAGCTCTCATTTGCCAACAAAGGCAGTTCCTCCCCATCCCCAGGCACCACCACTAGAAAAGGATCCACTGTCAGTCGAGTCCTTTTTACTGACAATCTCCCTTTACCACCTGGTTTTCAGTGAGCGTGACAGATTTTTTGTTCAATCATATTCCTCAGCTTGGAGTGTGAGTTTCCCCTGTTTATCATTCCGTCCTTGGTCTAAGTTTCTCCTCAAGGCCACTTTCACTTTACCAACAGTTAGGCTCGAGTGCGTCTGAATCGAGAAGGCAGACGTGATGGAAGCCTGTTTATCTGCATTAATTAGAAGGTGAGTATCGTTGCTAAAAGTGGGGCCTCAGGAGTAATGTTGCAGCAGCATCAAAGCCATGTGCTCGTCACGATTTGGCACATTTCCTTTGCGCCCTTCTCAGCAAAGCTTCCCAGTGAGGCCCCAGCTCCTGCATGTGGCATTCGAGATCTGCTGTCTCTTCTTCAATCCACTCACTTTCCAGAATTTCTTTAGTCCTGTGCGCACCCCTGTGGCCAGGTGCTTGGCTCCCACTGTCCTCTCAGCTGGGTACCTCTGACCCACCTCTTGAAATTACGTGGATTCTCAAAGTTAGTGAACCCAAAACACCATGACTTAGCTATCCAATTGGACTTCAGGAAATTCTGTGGTGTCTTTCCTGAAGGGAGTAGATGAACTCACATGTGAACATTGGGGGAAGAAATTGCTCCCAGGCAAAGGGCCGGAGACAAGGAGAGGGGAAATGTGCCACCATCCCAGCATGGGGTCCAACTGGCCTAAACTCCAAGTTAAGGAGAAGTCCAGAGCCTCCCTTCCATTTGGAGGGAGGTCAGGGGCAAGGCTAACTCTCCCAAGAAAGAGGGTTCAGCAGAGAGTTCAAGGGGTCTGAGGCCATGATTATATAGAACAACTACAGTCTAGTAAATGGCAGATTTTTTATTTGCCCATTTGGAGGATAACAGAAAGTCCTCCCTTCATTTAGGTTGGAAAGAGCTGCTAGAAATCTGGTGCTGGTGCTGCAGCTTCAGCTTGCTCTCCAGTCTGGAACCCAAGAGCTCCTCTGGGATATTCCCGTGTCATTCATAGTTCAGGAACAAACCCCACATGGTTTCTGGAGGCCCTGTGTGTCTGGGATAGGCCATGCTGGTCTCATTGAGCACAACAGTGTATGTCATTGTGCAAACAATGCAGCCTTCTCAACCCCAGAGCAGCAGCCAGGAGAGCGGAAGGTGTGCAGAGGGTCCAAAGAACCTTATGGAAGAGAATAATACATGCAGGCACCCTACCTGTTTGAAGGCAACATTGATAGAGTGTCTTCAATGACAGGGGCTCTTGGCCCCCTTCCTGCGGGAAGTCTAAAAGGGGAAACTGAAGCTCAACACCAAAACAAGATTGCTGCAGGGGGTTCTGCTTAGCTATGGTTTGAATAAGGTTTGTGTCCCTCAAAGGTCCACTGTGACTAAAGTCTTCACCCCATGGGGTGGGCACTGTGGCATAGCAGGTAACGCCACTGCCTGTGATGCCTGCATCCCATATGGGCACTGATTGGAGTCCTGACTGTTCCACTTCAGATCCAGCTCACTGCTAATGAGCCTGGGAAGGCAGTAGAAGACGGCCCATGTACTTGAGCCCCTGCATCCATGTAGGAGACCTGGATGAAACTCTTAGATCCTGGCTCTGCACTGGCCCAGCTCTAGCCATTGTGGCCATTTGGAGAGTGAACCAGCAGGTGGAAGATTCTCTCTCCTGTGCCTTTCAAATAAATAAATGAATCATTTTTAAAAAAGGCTTGGTCCCCATGGTGGTGGTGTCAGGAGCTGGTGAGCCCTTCAAGGGGTGTGCACAGTGGGAGGTCCTTAGGTCACAGGGGCAGGAGGTGTTGCTTGAGTATTTCCCAGAGTCGTTCTTATAAGAGAAGGGTGTTATAAAAAGAGCAAACAGGTCTTGTGCTTCCTATTTCTCTCTAGTCTAGCGCAACATATCTTGGGGTTAGGCACTGGAGTCCTATCTGTTAAGACTCCAGTTCCAAGGCCAGCATTCTGCACTGAAGTTCCTGGGTTTAAGTTCCAGCTCCACTATGCTTCCAGCTTCCTGCTAATTCAGAACCTGGGAGACAGCAGGTGGTGGTGTAAGCTGTGGGGCTCTGCCACCCCCATGGGGATCCCAAGTGCACTGTTGGCTCTGGCTTCACTATGGCCCAACTCCAGCTGTTGCAGGTATCTGGGGAGAGAGCCACAGATGGGGGGGTGGTCTGTCAGTCTGTCTGTCTGTCTCTCCCGCTCTCCCATTCTGCCTCTCCAATAAAAAGCAATGATGTGACCTTTTGCTCCCACACACCTTCCATCCGTGATGAGTTGCCATCACAGCCTCACCAGAGGTCACACTAATGGGGCTTTGTGAGCTTGGACTTTGAACCAGCAATTCTGCAAACTAAACAAATCCTCTCTTTTTATAAGCTAGCCACTTTAGGTATTTCCTGGTAGTAGCACAGAAGAGCTGATTAATAACGGAGTTCAAAGTCCTCTCCCAACCCAGTCACAAGGATGGTGCTATGAAATTGGGGCTGCCCATAAAGAACAAAATGTGGTGTGTCCAGGTTTATGCTGGGCTGAGCTGAGATCGTAATGCAGTCTGAGTCTCTATTCCTCTCCCTACTCCTGCAGAATCTCCTGTGGGAGGGAGACTCATGGAGCCTCTTTACACAGGAGGCAGAAGACTGGAGGGAAGAGCAGCATTCGTTAGGTGGGGACACAGGAACATACTAAGTTGCTGTGTGGTGGTGAGCGTAGGTCCCGAGAAGATCACCAGAAGTGACAAATGCAGTAGGTTTACGAAGCAGACTGTGGTGTGCACCCATCTTGCGACTTGTATGTCTACATCTGTTTCCCTCCCATCTTGAACCCCCACCCCTGATGACCACTAATTTCTTCCCCATCCATGCAGTTTTTTCATTTCAAGGATTATCTGTCAATGGAGTTATTCTATTTGTACAGTTTGGGGATTGGCTCTTTTCACTCAACATAGTTTCCTACTTCCTTTGTGATTCATTCAAGGAGTTGCCTGCATCAACAGTTAGAGCTTTTTGAATGGCCAAGTAACATTCCACAATATGATGTCCTACAGCTCACATAATCATTCACTGTTGCAAGACATTTGAGTTCCTTCTAGTGTTTTACTATTGTGAATAAAGCTGCCATGGTCATTCGTATATGATTTTTGAGTGACATGAGCTCTCATTTCTAGGGAATAGATGCTCAAGATGTAATTGCTGATTTATGTTTAGTTTTGCATACAGCTGCCAAACTGAATTTCAGAGGATGTACCATGTACCATCTCACCTGCAATGTAGGAGTGAACTAGTTTTTTGCTTGCTTGCATTCTTTTTTTTTTTTTTTTATTTTGACAGGCAGAGTGGACAGTGAGAAGGAGAGAGACAGAGAGAAAGGTCTTCCTTTTGCCGTTGGTTCACCCTCCAATGGCCGCCGCGGCCGGCGCGCTGCGGCCGGCGCACCGCGCTGATCCGATGGCAGGAGCCAGGAGCCAGGTGCTTTTCCTGGTCTCCCATGGGGTGCAGGGCCCAAGCACCTGGGCCATCCTCCACTGCACTCCCTGGCCACAGCACAGGGCTGGCCTGGAAGAGGGGCAACTGGGACAGAATCCGGCTCCCCGACCGGGACTAGAACCCGGTGTGCCGGCGCCGCTAGGCGGAGGATTAGCCTAGTGAGCCGCGGCGCCGGCCTGCTTGCATTCTTGCCAGCATTTGGTGCTACTGTTTTTTTTTTTTTCAATAAATTTTTATTTTATTTATTTATTTTTTCACAGGCAGAGTGGACAGTGAGATTGAGACAGAGAGAAGTCTTCCTTTTTCTGTTGGTTCACCCCCCAGTGGCCGCTGCGGCCGGTGTGCTGCGGCCGGCGCACCGTGCTGATCCCAAGGCAGGAGCCAGGTGCTTCTCCTGGTATCCTATGTGGGTGCATGGCCCAAGCACTTGGGCCATCCTCCACTGCACTCCTGGGCCACAGCAGAGAGCTGGACAGGAAGAGGAGCATCTGGGACAGAATCCAGTGCCCCAACTGGGACTAGAACCTGGTGTGCCGGCGCCGCAGGCGGAGGATTAGCCTATTGAGCCGCAGGGCCGGCCCTGTGCTACTGGTTTTTAAAGTTTCTTTTCATATTAGACATTTTAATAGCTGTGTCATCTCACTGTGGTTTTTTAAAAATATTTTTGTCATGGTTTGCTTAAGCTTTTATTTTGTATTTATGTGTATGAGTCATTAAAAAAGATTGATTGATGGATTTGAAAGGCAGAGTGACAGGGGGTGTGAGACAGGGAGCAGAAACAGATTTTCTGTCTGCTGGGTCCCTCCCCAACTGCCTGCAGCAGGTAGGCTGGGCCAGGCCAAAGCCAGGAGCCACTAACTCCAACCTGGTCTCCCATGTGCATGGCGGGGGCCCATGAATTTGAAGCACCATCCACTGCTTTCTCTGGTAAACTAGCAGAAAGCTGGTTCAGAAGCAGAGTGGCTGGGACTCTGTCATTCTCATATGGGATGCTGGTATCACAAAAGGAGGGTTTTTTATTTTTAATTTGTATATTTATCTGAGAGGCAGTTACAGACAGGGAAAGAGACAGAGAGAGAGGTTTTAATCTGCTGGTTCCCTCCCCAAATAGCTGCAATGGCTGCAGCTGTGCCGATCCAAAGCCAGGATCCGGTAGTTTCTTCTGGGTCTCCCACATGGGTGCAAGGGCCCATGAACTCAGGCCATCTTCCACTGCTTTCCCAGGCCATCAGCAGGGAGCTGGATTGGAAGCCGGGACTTGAACTGGCACCCTACTGGAGGTTTAACCTCACTTCACCACAATGCCAGTCCCCTCACTGTGCATACTCTGCTGGCTAAACATGTTAAACATCTTTTCATGTACTTATTTGTAGCCTGTATACCTTCTTTGATAAAACCACCATTTGTCTCTTTTTCCAAATGTGTAACTGGATTGTTATTTTACTACTGAGTTTTGAGAGTTCCTGTAGACTCAACAGAAGTTCTTTGCTGGGTATGTGGTTTGAAAATATTTTCTCCCCCTTGGTGTTTTGGTCCTATTAATGTCTTCCATGGAGCATATATTTTTAATTTCAGTGAGGTCCTATACATCAATTTTTTCTTTGATAGAGCATGGCATAGGGTTCACATCTGAGAATTCTCTTACCAGCCCTAGATCCTGAAGATGTTCTCCTATGTGGTATTTTGCTCTCAATAGTGAGATTATAAATGGCAATGAGCACTTCAAGGTATTAATGCTAGAAGACTATGTGTTCAGAATGCTTGAGATGAATTATCTTAGAAAGGTGCCCCGGCCAGCGCCGTGGCTCAGTGAGAGAGAGTGGACAGTGAGAGAGAGACAGAGAGAAAGGTCTTCCTTTGCCGTTGGTTCACCCTCCAATGGCCACCGCGGCTGGCACGCTGTGGCCAGCGCACCGCGCTGATCCAATGGCAGGAGCCAGGTACTTACCCTGGTCTCCCATGGGGTGCAGGGCCCAAGCACCTGGGCCATACTCCACTGCACTCCCTGGCCACAGCAGAGAGCTGGCTTGGAAGAGGGGCAACCGGGACAGAATTCAGCGCCCCGACCGGGACTAGAACCTGGTGTGCCAGCGCCGCAAGGTGGAGGATTAGCCTAGGGAGCCACGGCGCCAGCTTGCATGGAGGTATTAAAGGAAGAAATGGGAATGTGCCAGGGGACCTCTCAGACCCCTCTGAGGCTCTGACCCCTGACCCCACCACCATGCTCTGATCCTGTTTTCTTTGTCTCTTCTCTACTCTCCTCCCTCTCCCAACCTCTGCAGGAAATGGAGGTCCAACTAGTTTTCTAGGAAAAAAAAATCTCATTAATAAACATGACAAAAGATGCTTAATTTCATTAATAGCCTGGAAATGAGAATCTGACCCAAAAATGCTCATACGATGCTTTGGAGTGATTAATGGTCTTCAACAGGAAAGGCTGCGGTACATTTGTTTCCAAACAATACACCTTTCTTCTTTGTGAAACTGTAAGGTAGAATTTGACTTTCTGGGTACTGCAGAGATATAAATGAAAACTCAGTAGTTGTGACCCCTAAAACTAGGAGCATATGAAAATTGTGGTCTTTCGGGGTCCCTTGAGCAGTTGCCCGTGGGGATGGGGATGAACGTTCCTATGCCATGTCACCTGGAGTTGGAGTCAGCAGTCCTGGCTTTTGGTCTGGAATATCCTCCATTCCCTGGTAATGGAAGCACAGATGCCCAGGGCGGGAGACACTAATGTTGCCCCCTAAACTAAACCTCCAAGTGACTCACAGATTCTTTACATCATCCTTGGCAAGGAGAAAGCCAAGTGTTGCTTGAAAATTCTTTGGAGAAATTTATGCAGTCCTCACCAGTCCATTTATACTTACAATCCATTTTTTCCCTTTTGTTGAAGTAAAACCCACTGACTTATAACTTCTTAACAAAAGCTCTGTGCTCCATAGTCCACAGAAAAAGTTGAAAACTGCGTGCATACGACAGGCTTTTAAAAATGTGAAGACAATCCTCAAGGCTCCCTCGCAAGCCTTTTCTTCCCCAGATGAAATGACTCTCTATTTAGTGACGGTGAGCAGTGCAGGGCACACGCTTGATGTGTTACATCATCTTGTGAGTCCTGTGGAGAATTTGGCCAGAGAGACTTCAACATAGATACGCTCAGTTGAGTAGATTGAGGCTCAGAGCGGTATGGCCTCAAGGCACCCCAGGTACCTTTAAGCTGAGACTGGAATCCCAGCCCACTCACTGCTGAGTTTGTGTTCCCCATTCAGCTTGCTTCCTGTGGCTACCTGCCCCCACTTCCCCTCGTCTTCCTTTCATTTCCCAGACTCTTATCCTTGTACCCACTGAAACCTGCAGTGGACAACTCCTGTTTGTTATGCTCTGCCTTGGGCTTCCTTGGGCATGGCTGATCCCTGCGTCCAGCCTACTGTAGGAGCAGACACTCACATGTGAGATCTCATGACCTTTGCCACATTGGATTTCAATAGAAGTGGAAGCCTCACATGTGCCCAAGCTATAATCTTCCCTTGAGACTTTTTAACAATTGGAACTTTGAGAGTGACACCTTTCTTTAGTGGGGGGAATCGGAAGACTCAAAAAATGGAAGGTACTAACGTTCCTTTACAGAAAAAAATGTTCTATAGAGAAGAAAGGTGACAGGCTGGAGAAGTGGAGGTGTGAATCAGAGAGAGAAGGAGTGAGAAGAGGGAAGAGGAGGATAGTGGTATTGTTTGAGCCTCTTCCCATCTGCTGTTAACACTGTGTCACACTCTTGGGTTGCCCAACCTGGGATTTCCCTAAGTCAGTCACCTGAATGAGACTACTACAGCTTGAATGTGTCCCTCAAATACTCAGGCAAATGATACAATCAAGAGGCCAGACCTCTGGTCGGCGCCGCGGCTCACTAGGCTAATCCTCCACTTAGCGGCGCTGGCACACGGGGTTCTAGTCCCGGTCGGGGCGTCGGATTCTGTCCCGGTTGCCCCTCTTCCAGGCCAGCTCTCTGCTGTGGCCAGGGAGTGCAGTGGAGGATGGCCCAAGTGCTTGGGCCCTGCACCCCATGGGAGACCAGGATAAGTACCTGGCTCCTGCCATCGGATCAGCGCAGCGCGCCGGCCGCGGTGGCCATTGGAGGGTGAACCAACGGCAAAGGAAGACCTTTCTCTCTGCCTCTCTCTCTCTCACTGTCCACTCTGCCTGTTAAAAAAAAAAAAAAAAAAGAGGCCAGACCTCAACAGGCTATATGGGCTACTCTCTCCTGAATGGGATGAAGGCCCTTAGACAGGAGGCTTCTGTGAGCTGCCCTTCTGCCTTCTGCCATGTGAGAACACAATGTTCTTCCTCTTGCAGGGGTCAGCAAGAAAGCTGCAACCTGGGGGCACATGCAGCTCTCACCAGACAGCGGAATGTGCTGGCACCTTGATTGTGCATTTTACAGTCTCCAAAACTGTGAGAAAATGAATTTCTGTTATTTATGAACTACCTGATCTACCTGCTGTTACAGTGGTACAGGCGAACTAAGAATACAGGTGTAGTTGGATTTATTCACCAGTAAACATGATAGTCCTGTCAAGTCAAAAGTGGTGTTTTATGTGAAAGGCCCTAAAATGTGGAATAATCTAAGTTTAGATGGAGTGAGATGCAGTAAGAACCCTAATTCTTTATAT
The DNA here is from genome assembly GCF_051225735.1 of Oryctolagus cuniculus. Classification (NCBI taxonomy): domain Eukaryota; kingdom Metazoa; phylum Chordata; class Mammalia; order Lagomorpha; family Leporidae; genus Oryctolagus; species Oryctolagus cuniculus. The sequence goes on along the minus strand of NC_142878.1, from coordinate 7,637,729 downwards.
TAGGAAGTCAATTTTGTCTTCATTATGCCATGATCAGGCAATTAATTTGACTTTTGCCTGAACTCCCTTGGGCTCAGACTAGATTCCCACAGTTTGTGACTCTGGTATAAAGATGTGAAGGTATTGAGTGTGTTGGGTACTCCAAGCCTTCAGATAGGTACGGCAATAAAAATCTCTTGAAATTGGCCCATTTAAAACCAAACAGGTGGGGCTGGCGCTGTGGTGTAGCAGGTAAAGCCAGTGCCTGCAGTGCTGGCATCCCATATGGGCACTGGTTCGAGATCTGGCTGCTCCACTTCTGATCCAGCTCTCTGCTATGGCCTGGGAAAGCAGTAGAAGATGGCCCAAGTCCTTTGGTCTCTGCACCCATGTGGGAGACCAGAAAAAGCTCCTGACTCCTGGTTTCGGATTGGCACAGCTCCAGTTGTTGTGGTCAATTGGGGAGTGAACCAGGGGACAGAAGACCTCTCTCTCTCTCTCTCCGTTTCTCCTTCTCTCTCTATGTAACTCTGACTTTCATATAAATAAATAATCTTTAAAAAAATAGGCAAGAGCAAGATGGGTGCAGGTAGTCAAAAAGGAGAATTTTCAAGATTTAAAAACATAAAACATAATTTTCACTCAAGCACATTGTGATCATGTACCAAGTCCTTTTGCCTTCAAAAAAAAAAAAAAGCAAAGCATAATAAAATGATACATATAGATCTAGTAAAAGAAGAAGCAGGGGCCAGCACAGTGGGTTTAAAGCCCTGGCCTGAAGCACCAGCATCCAATATAGGTGCTTGTTCTTATCCTGGCAGCTCCTCTTCCAATCCAGCTCTCTGCTATGGCCTGGGAAAGCAGTAGAAGATGGCCCAAGTGTTTGGGCCCCTGTGCCCATGTGGGAGACCTGGAAGAAGCTCCTGGTTCCTGGCTTCAGATAGGCGAAGCTCCGGCCATTGCAGCCATTTGGAGAGTGAACCACCAGATGGAAGACCTCTCTCTCTGTCTCTACCTCTCTCTGTAACTCTGTCTTTTAAATAAATAAAATAAATCTTTAAAAAGAACAAGAAAAAACAAGCATTAGATGTGATATTGTTAAGTACACAATGGTTGGGGCTGACACTGTGGCTTAGCTAGTTAAGCCTCCTTAAGTCATGCTGGCATCCAATATGGGTGCGGGTTCAAGTCTTGGGTGCTCTACTTCTGAACTAGCTCCCTGTTAATGCACCTGGGAAAGCAGCAGAAGATGGCCCTTGTATTTGGGCCCCTGTACCCACATGGGAGACTGGGAAGAAGCTCCTGGTTTCTGGCTTCTGCCTGGCCCAGCATTGGTCATTGTGGCCATTTGGGGAGTAAACCAGAGGATCGAAGATTCTCTCTCTCTCTCTCTCTCTCTTTCTCTCTCTCTCAAATAAATAAGAAAAAATCTTGAAAAAATAAAAAAACCAAAAAAGAGATTTAAAAAGGTACACAATGATTGATATGCCATCAAACAATTAAACTATGACCTTTAGGGTCATTTTTTACTGATTACAATGTATTCTCATCACCATAACATAGAGATCATTTGTGTCACTAGTAGGAAATATCATCTGCATTGCAGTGAACAAAAATCATCTAAAATTTATCAGTTTTCTACACACTAATACCAGTTTTTAAAAGGTTGTAGAATATCTGGGCCCTAAGCGACAGTGAATCACTAGGTTTACTTAGATAAGCTTCTTAGAGAATGCCAGAATTTTATAATAAAGATGACTTAATCTTTTTGTTTGCCTTATTTGCAAGTAATAGACATTTTTTTGTTATCACAACATAAAATGTGTATCAAGTGCGATGGATTGGCAAATTTCTGACATAAAATTAGAGTACTGTTTTGGTAACCTGGACTCTTTCATTTTGAATAGGGATAGCCCAGAGGACTCTTGAGTTTCACAGATAATCTTGTTCCATGCAAGTGCCTATTCCTATTAAGCCCCTGCCTGGCAAAAAAACTCCTAAGCGCTCATCAACCTGAAGAATGGCTTCCCTATTGTGCTCCAAGTCAGAGTCTCTAAGTTCAGGACAAACACGTTGAACCTGAAATGCAAAGGCCAGACTTAAAGGACATGGCCATTATATATCTGTCTATTTCAGAGCACTTATAAATACAAAAATATAAATAATATACATAATATATACTAAATACATGTTTTTCATTTATCGGAAAGGCAGAGAGACAGAGAGAAAGAGCAACAGAGAGATCTTCCATCCATTGGCTCATGCCTTAAATGTCCCCAACAGCTGGAATAGAGATAGGATGAAATCAAGACCCTGAAACCCAAGCTGGATCTCATGCATGGGCAGCAGGGATTCAGGTTCCTGAGTTGTCACCTGCTGCCTCCCAGGGTGCACATTAGCTAGAAGCTGGAGCTCAAAGTGGAGCAAGGACTCAAGGCAGGGACTCTAATATGGGCTTCTAGAAGGTCAAGTAGTGTCTAAATCACTGCAATAAGTGTCTGCCCCTATGCCAAATATGTTAAATATATGCTTATATATTTATATAGAATTATTTTAAAATAAATTTTTATATACCATACTGTTATATTGATTATTGATAGTCTTAGATAGAGCAACATATTCAAATTGATACACAGATGACTAAGGCTTAATCTGAAGAAGTTTGAATGACTAATCCCTATAGTACTAGTACCTAAATTTTACTACATATGAGAGTTAAACACTGGTTATGTTAAAAAATGCCTTCTTGGGGCCAGGGCTGTGTGTAGTGGGTGAAGTCGCCGCCTGCAGTGCTGGCATCCCATATGGACGCCGGTTCAAGACCCAGCTGCTCCACTTCCAATCCAGGTCTCAGCCATGCCCTGGGAAATCAGTGGAAAATGGCCCCTGCACCCTTGTGGGAGACTTGGAAGAAGCTCCTGGCTCCTGGCTTCAGACCAGCGCAGCTCTGGTGTCTCCTGGCTTCGGATCACCACAGCTCAGGCCATTGCAGCCAATTGGGGGGTGAACCAGACTCTCTCTCTCTGTCTCTCTCTCTACACCTCTCCTTCTCTCTATGTAACTCTGACTTTCAAATAAATAAATAAATCTTAAAAAAAAAATGCCTTGTTAAGCTCCATACCTGGTTGGTATAGGTTGAGATGCAATAGTCTACATCGTTATAATTTTCAAGCTTTCTGCACCCCAATGCTTGTCTGACGATAGCCCCCTGAAACCATCCCTTCAGTCTGTCCTAACACATGCAATCACAGGAATTGTAAATGCAATGTTAACAGTGCACACCTGTGAGGGGGGTTGTCCTCATTTCCCTTTTAGGGTTTGCCTAAGAAAGATTTGGAAGTAGGAGCTATCACACTGTAAATACTGCAGAGTATGAGAAAGCAAAGTGGACTAGGGGAGAATTTATCTTGGTATCAAGCAAGTGAACCAAATAATTGATTCTTGAACACTTTTTCACTTTTATTTTTATTCCCAATTGCAAGGAAATGAGATGCAGTATAAGAGTAAGCATGGGGTTGGCGCCGTGGTGCAGTAGTTAATCCTCTGTCTGTGGTGCCGGCATCCCATATGGGTGCCGGTTCTAGTCCTGGCTGCTCCTCTTCTAATCCAGTTCTCTGCTGTGGCCTGGGAAAGCAGAAGATGGCCCAAGTGCTTGGGCCCCTGCACCTGCGTGGGTGACCAGGAAGAAGCTCCTGGCTCCTGGCGCAGCTCTGGCCATTGAGGCCATTTGGGAAGTAAGCCAACAGAAAGAAGACTTTTCTCTCTGTCTCTCCCTCTCACTGTCTGTTAACTCTACCTCTCAAATAAATAAATAAAATCTTTTAAAAAAATAGCAAGCATGTTTTTCTGTTTCTACTTTTCTCTTTTTTCTTTTTCTTTTTAAATTTCTTTATTTGAATGGCAGATTTACAGAGAGAGAAAGAGACAGAAAGAGAGAATTCTTCCACCTGTTGGTTCATTTCCCAAATAGCTGCAACTTCTGGGGCTGGACCATATCAAAGCCAGAGCCAGGATCCAGGAGCTTCTTCCAGATCTCCTAGGTAAGTGCAAGGGCCAGAGCACTTGGATTATCTTCCACTGCTTACCCAGGCATATTAGCAAGGAGCTGTATCAGAAGTGGAGCAGCCGGGATTCAAACAAGCACCCATATGGTATGCTGGCACTGCTGGTGGCTTAACGCACTGCATCACAGTGCTGGCCCCTAATTTTCTCTTTTTCTAAATGAGTTTTACTGAGGGTTTTTCTCTTTTTTCATTCAACATTGTTCAAATTGTTCAGGTTTAGTTAATTTAAAATTTGGATCTTGCATTTCAGATGCTTGTGAGTTACAAGTGCATCTGACTGAGGTCTGATCCATAGGAAATAGAAATGCTGTAAGTTTATGAAATCATCTCTGGATCCACTTGTCTGATCATTCCTTCCTGAAAGGACTGGAGAAACACATTTATGGAGGCTTGTATCTAAGAAAGAGTATCCAATTCTCAAAAAAGGGAAAGTGCATATCCTGTTGATTTCATGCAGGAGTAGCCTGGGATATTGTAAATCATTATACACAGACTTTCTCCTGGAAAGACAAGGGGTGGACTATAACAGAAATATTTGACTTGATTTAATGAGCTAATGAACAGCTATTTTATTTATGTTTTCATCCTCAGGTACACAATCCCTCCCTTTATGGGTGTTTCATGGCCCCCTGGTCTAGGAATGGGAAAGTTATTGTAGATACACAGGATGGTGCTCTTCCAAGCACAGTAGGTTGGTCCATGAGTAGTCACATAAATAAGTGAGGTAAGTAGAATCTGATACTAAGATATAATGTAGAAAGAAGTCTGGAAATCTCTCTCAGGGTTCAAAAATATTAAACATGGGAGATATTAGTTTATTGGTATTCACTGGTAATGGAGGAAGATTTAGGGAGACAGATCATATTCCATTATCTATCATTTGGAGTTGAGACTATTCCTCATTAAGAAATGGATTCTGTTAAATACATTGATCTATTCAATTCCAAAGGGTGATGAAGAGGGAATGTGTGCAATGATAGTTGTGCCAGTTTTGGGTCCCAGGATCTGGGTTTGTGGCATGAGTATGATCTATTACTCTTTTAGATGTGTTTATTTATTTTACAGGCAGTGTGTGATGGGGGAGAGAAAGAGAGAGAGAGAGAGAGGGAGAGAGAGGCAGGGGGGAGAGAGAGAGAGAGAGAATCTCTTTCCTCTGGTTTACTTCCCAAATGGTCAAAATGGCCAGAGCTGGGCCAAACTTAAGCCAAAAACTTGGAACTCCACCTGGGTTCCCAACATGGGTGGCAGGGGCCCAAGCACTTGGGCCACCTTCTACTGCCTCCCCAGGTACATTAGCAGTGAGCAACAGGGCTTGAACCAGCATTCTAATATGGGATGCTAACTTTGTAAGCAGTGGCTTAACCCACTGTGCCACAATGCTGGCCCTGGGTTCACTATTATTTAAGTGAGCACTGTCAAATCTCTTTTACTCTCTGTGTCTCAGTGTGCTCATTTACACAAAAAGAAAAATTACTTATGGCTTGTTCAGAGGCTATACTAAATTAATGAAACAGCTTCATGGATTGAAAAGCATACTACAAACACAAAGAATGCTAACATGAAGTGAACAGAGGGAAACATTCCCTGACATGCTCGACCCCAGGATAATTATAGTAACAGCTACCATTTACCCAGCATTTAATGTGCCAGGTACCAAATGATGCACTTTCTCTCTATTATTTATTTAACTTGACCTCATTTTCACTCTTCAACCCAACTCATTTTCAACCCTTCTTACCCAACTCTAAAACTGAATCTTAAGCCCGGATTTCTTTAGTTGTCTAAACAAAGTCAAACATTAAAAGTTTGTGTCTTGAGTTGACACCAAAAGAATATTCATAAAAGGAACTGTTGATAAATTAAACTCATCAAAGTTTTAAATTTCTGTTCTGTGAAAACCCATGGAAAAGCTGAAAAGACAAGCTACAGATTGGGATAAAATTCTTCCAAATCACACATCCAACAAAAGACTTACGCTGAGAATAGTCTCAAAACTGAAGTATAAAGAAATCAAACGTTTCAGTTAGAAAGCACAGACAAGATGTGAATAGACAATACATTGAAGAGGATATATAGATGACAACTACGCCTGTGGAAATATGTTTACCATCATTAGCTTTAGGGAAATGCAATTCAATCCATGAGATGACTCTACACACCCCTCAGAATTACTAAATTTTAAAATAATGACTATATCAGGTCCTGGTGAAAATGCAGAGAAACTGACTTACTGTTATGTTGCTGGTGGGAACTTAAAATGGTTATCATATTCTGGAAAAGTACTTGGTCATTTGTTACAAGACTAAATATGTGCTCACTGTGGGTTTCTGCAACTGTAGTTTGGGAACTTATCCCAGGGAAGCACAAACTAACGTCACACAGAAATGTGTACATAAATTGTCAGAGTGGTGTTATTTGTAATAGCCCAGGCCAAGCAGATGTCCTTTGTCAGTGAGTGGTAAGACACACTGTGGCATCTCCATGCTGTGGACTATTCCAGAGGAGTGAAAAGGAACAAACACTTGTCCTAGTCCATTCTGTGTGCTCTAATGGAGGATTATAGCCCGAGTAATTTATAATGAGCATGCATTTATTTCTCACGGTTCTGGAACTGGTCAGTCCAAGATCAAGAGGCCAACATCTGATGAGGGTCTCCTGGAGCATCAGCACCCAGTGGAAATCATCCATGATAGAAGGGCAAAGAGGAGAGACGTAGAGAGGGAGAGAAGGAGGGAGGGAGGGAGAGAAAGAGGGCCAACCTGTTTCCCTGATAATGCCAGTAATCCATGAAGGCAGAATCCTCACAACCTAAATGCCTCTTGAAGATCCCACTTTGTACTGCTGTTGGGATGGAAATTGAATTTTGACATGGGTTTTGGAGGGTACAAACATAAACTTCAGCACCACTGATAATATGCAACTTGAGTCTAATGCAAAGTAAGTTTGTTGGATGAAAACAGTGCCAAAGTATTAGGAACCACACAATTCTGTCGCATAACATATTTGAAAATTATAAAAGAGAGAGAAGGAAGTGATATTAGTGTCTGTGGCTGTCAGGAGTTAGGGAAGAGGGAAGCGAATGAAGTGACTAGTTATCAAAAGCTGTGATGTAACAGGTTAACCCACCAACTGGCATCCCATATTAAGAACATTAAGTTCTTGTGATTTAGCATGAGTTTGATTCCTGGCTGCTCCACTTCTGATACAGCTCTCTGCTGATGCACCTGGAAAGACAGTGGAGAATGACCCAAAAACTTGGGCCCCTGCTACCCATGTTGGAGACCTGTGATCATTTAGGGAATGAATCAGCAGATGGAAGATCCCTTTCTCTCTCTCCATTTCTCTTTGTTACTCTGACTTTCAAATACAGTTGTTTAAATCTGCATAAAGACCCATGTGATAGAATCACTCTGTACCTTAACTGTGGTCACATGTATCTACACTTATAATTACATTGCTTCAAAATAATACACATACACAAATACAGACACTGATGAAGCCTAAATATGGCTGGTTCTTTTCCTTGGTATTGCTTTCTTTTATTAGTTCTCTAGTTGTGACACTTTACTGAAATTATATAAGATGTTACCAATGAGGGAAGCTGGATGAAGGATACATGTAATATCTCTGAGCTGTTTCTTACAACTGCATTTGTAAATTCTTCAAAATAAGAATTTAAAAATAAGTGGTGCACTGTGGAGTATACTCACTGAGTCTCCATCTGGTACCCTATCTTATTTGGTGAGTAACATTGGATATTTCATCTAACATTTCAAGGATACATTTTCCCCATCTGGAAAATGGGAATACCTGGTGTTTAACTCATGGGTTAGTTGACTAAGTACTGGAAATAAGTGTAAAGAACTCAGCATAGTAGCTTAGCTCAGAGTCAACAATCCATGAATTTAGTTGATTATTGGTAATAATAAAGTGGAGTGCTATAAATTGATCCTGGAACTAACTTGTATTATTGTATAACTAAATTGTACTATTTTATTAAAAGTTAAAATGATGGATAAGTTGAATATCCTTTGCTTTAACTTCATTTAGAAGTATTAGAATCACTCCAGGGGCAGGTACTTGGCCTGGTGGCTAAGAAACAATTAAGATGCCTGCATCCCTCATTGGAGTGCTGGGTTTATACCTGGCTCTGGCTCCTGCTCATGCAGACTCTGGGAGGCAAAGGTGATGTCTCAAGTAACTGGGTTCCTGCCAACCGTGTGGGGGACCTGGATTAAGTTCTCAGCTCCCAGCTCCGGACTCCTAGCCTTAGTATAACTCAGCCGTAGTGTGAACCAGTGTTTGGGAGCCCCTCCCCCCTTTTGTGTGTCTTTCTTTGTATCTCTCTGCCTATCGAATAAAATAATAAAAATGTAATTAAAAAGTCACTCAAAGAGCTTTAAAACATTATCAATAGGGGGTGCCCACTCACCTGAGATTCCAATTTAATTGACCAGATGTGGGGCCCCAGGAATTTATAAAAACAAACAGACAAACAAAAAAATTCCAAGAGATTCTAACATTGGTTAAACATCACCACTGTGCCCAAGACTAACTTTTTATTCTGTCTGTGCAAACGTTTCCAAGTTGAGTTAGTCTAAAGCTTGGTGACACTGCCAGTTTGGCAGTGCTGCTCTGGCACAGGGCACTGCTTCTCAGAGAATAACTCACCTAAATGACAACAGCCTGTTAGTATGATGGAACTGTGGTGGGGAGGTGGTGACTAGGTCAAGTCATAGGTGCTCCACATACACATGAGAGGCTCATCTCCCTGGGAGAGTCTTGGTGTTGGAGAACAAGCCGGTCCCGAAGTATCTTGCATAAACTCAGCTTCCCTGAGACCTGCACAGACATTTAGACCAAAGTTTCTTCTTGTCACCTACGCACGGCAATCTAGGGTCTTTCCTACAGAGTAAATTACGCTTTTCAACTCTTACTACTCAAAGGCAGACAAAAGACGTGGGAAATATTGTAATCAATACCACTTCAGCAGTTTTTAGCAAAAGAGAGATTTGAAAAGATGACCTTTGCATTTTAGTTTTCCAATATTCTATGTGTTCTAACAAAGAAGAGGATAATAATATTGAATTAAAAGGGTTTTTTGTTTGTTTTGGTATTTTAAAAAATGTATGAAATTAATATAAAAGCAATCAAATGTATTTTCTTATTTCAAACAGAGTGGCTCCCATGTCATCACATCGCCAAACCCAGACAATTCAGGGCTTCTTAACAGCTACCCCAAATCTCCTCTGACCTCTGCATTTCATGCAGGCAATGTCTTCTAAGTCTTCTGCAAAGATCTTGGGATCTTCCCCCCTGACATGGGTGCTGGCCCTCCACGTGCTGGTCACCTGGACTGCGGCAGCTTCAAGCTTGTCACATAGGTTTGAGATTCTGACTTCGCTTTCTTGGAATTCAGATGCTGACAGGGGTGACTAAGTTCCTCTGCTTGACAGAGGCCATGGGCAGAGGTCCCTAGAGGAGAAGATTCCACATGAAGGAGAGTCCCAGGGCAGGGAAGCCAGCTGCCTGCTAACAGTGGGCACCAAGGCCTAGGTGCAGAGGCCTGCTTATAGAACTTCCAGCCCAGTCCAGCTCAACACTAGTTGAAGGCAGTCCCCTAAGGATCCTGGAAGGGGAGCAGAGCTGTCCAGGTCAACCACGGGGCAGGCAAATAGGAAGTTCTCGTGGTTTGGCACCGTTAAGTTTTGGGGTCTTTTGTTTTGCCACAATCAATAGGTAAAACATATGCCATCTTCCTGATTTTAGAAAGAGCTGATGCAATTTGTCTGGCTCAGGAACACAGATATTTTAGTCAATGCTTACTTGCAGTAAGTCTCAAAGAGGTCTGATGATACTACTTTTTAAAATTATTTAATTTTGTTTAATTTGAAAAGCTTAGAGATAGAAATAAAGAGACAGAGAGAGAGAGACAGGGAAATCCTCCATCTGATGTTTCAAACTGTGGATGCCTATAAGCGCTACTACTGGACCTGGCCAAAGCCAGGAGCCCAGAACCCAATCTAGGTCTCCTATATGGGTAGCAGGGAACCAAATGTTTGAAGTATCACCCCTGCCTCTTAGGGTGTGCATTAGCAGGAAGCTGGAATCAAAAGTAGAGCTAGAACTCAAACCAAAACCCTGTGATATGGGGTGTGGGCTTCCCAAAAAGCACCTAACTGACCCTGTCAGATATCTGCCCCCTTGATGCTTCTCTTTTTTTAGAAATGGGTGTTTGTGTTCCATCAACCTCATATCCATTTTTTGCTTCAGTGACTGTGAAGAGCCCTTTAAGACCACTCAGTAGTTGTTCCTACACGTTTGGTGGCCTGAGCACTGGGAGCTGCAGCCCAGTCTTCAGTGGAGACTGGGTGCTCCCATCTTCATAGGAAACTGCTGAGTAGGCACAGAGGGCACCTGCAAGCCTTCAAATCAGTCTGCAACCCTCAATTTTAAATTCCCCTTGATCACAGATGTTTCAGCAGCAGCCTACTCTTCATTTTTGGTCACTTCAGCATATCTGTCCAAGTAGAGAACAGGCATGACCTTCCATGGATGTTCACAAGAGATGGTGCCACGAGTGTACCACCACATGTGACCCATTGAGTGGTCTCCCTTGTTGTTGCATGGGATAACAATGTCCACATAGTGCAGAGGACAGTCTGTGTTACACAGAGAAATGGTAGGCAGGTTCACATTAGATGCCTCTGTGAGAGGCTGGTGGTCACTAATCACCAGAAGACATGGCTCCTAGAAAACAGGCTGGACCCAGTTAGTGAGGGTTCAAGGTGTGAAGCGGTTAGAAATAGGAGCATCTCCAATGGCAGCAGCAAACTTCAGCACAGCCCTCTGGCCAGTGTTCCTGGAGGATACCACACTGATATCAGCAAGTTTTTCTTTATTTATTTGAGAGGTAGAGTTATAGACAGAGAGAGGAAGAGACAGAGAGAGAGGTCTTCCATAAGCTGGTTTACTCCTCAAATGGCCACAGTGGCCAGAGCTGGTCCGATCAGAAACCAGGAGCCAGGAGCCAGGAGCTTCCTCCAGGCCTCCCAGACAGCTGCAAGGGCCCAAGCAGTTGGGCCATCTTCTATTGCCCTCCCTGGCCATAAGCACAGAGCTGGATCAGAAGAGGAGCAGCTGGGACAAGAATTGGCAACCATATGGGATGCATGCACTGCAGGTGGAGACTTCACCTACTACACCACAGTGCTGGCCCCGTCAGCAGGATTTACAATGGCAGCAATGGCATGAGCAGCCAACCGAAGTTTCTCCCAAGTCCTCTTCAGATTCATGGTGTAGATGCCATCATGTTTCTTTTTGTAGATGTACTGTTCCATTTGAAAGTGAAGGTTGGTGCCACCTAGGTGGTTCCTGCTGCAAGAGATTTGAGGACATCCTCCCCCTTCATTTGTACGACATCACGGGCTCCTGACATTGTGACAACTTCCCTGTAAGTTACACTTGCAATCAAGAACAACCCCATATGGACCCCTCACTGGTAGTGCAGAAGAGGTGATGTTTTTAAGATACATAGTTCTTGATGGTTATCTATTTGTATTAGTCATATTTTCATTATAGTAAGAAAATACTTGAGGATGCTAACATTATAAAGAAATATTTATTTTGACTCAGGATTCTGGAGGTACCGGGTCCAGAATCACCTGGTGGTGGCCTCCTTGCTGTCAGAGCATCCCCAGGAAGACAGGGAGTCCATCTGTCAATGCCTATGCAAAAGCTACCAGTGCTCCGCTGTAAGGATTTAATCCAATCCAATCTAATCTCTTTCAAAAGCCCCTCCTCTAAATATTTTAATTGAATTAAGTTTCCAACATTAGTACTATTAACATCTAAGGCTTTGAGAGCCAAATTCCTGAGTTTGGGGTGACAAATACTGAAACTGTGGGACTAAACACAGGCTCTACCACAGATACCATCACCCCTGGTACTACCATTACTGATTGTAGGAAAAGTAGTATGTTGTGGCACGTGTTGAGTGTCAACCTAAAGAGGAAACAGTACCTGTATTCCTGAATCTAGGAAGACCCAGCCAAGAGATGTAGCATTGGTCAAGGGTAGGCAGTGCTTACAAACAACCTGAGATGGACACTTCACACCTTTGGCACGTGGTTCAACCACTCAGGAACAATTCCGAAACACACCTTATGCACATCTGTCCTTCCCATACAGGTTTTTGGTTAATTTACATTAGTATATGTTCACCAATAGATTAATTTGAAAAGCCCTGAGCTCTGTGGCTTATCCCTTAGACCTACAGTCAAAAGAGATTTTCAAAGAGAAGCAGAGAAAAGAAGGGAGCAAACAGTTTCATTGCTCAGATCTGATGCCACAGAATACAGAGCTGAGAGACAGCACATTTATCTGGGGCTCCAAAAATGTTAAGATGCAAGGGTGAAATCAGTCCTCATGTTTCTGATGAAAGGTCTCAAACAGAGTCCTGTGGATTATTTTCGACCATTAATAACCACATGCTGCTTGGAATAACCATGGCAACAACCAGTTGCAATGTACAGTACAATCACCCTGATTACCATAGAATTAGCACAAAACAAATGTTTGTTCTCTTTCTAAATAGATATATTATTATGATGATAACAGCTTCCTCTTTTCCCCAGGTTTTCCCATAGCTGCTCCTGCCCTAGACAATGAGAAGACACAGCTTTGTTTGAGATTTGTTTCTGATTTCCTTTCTCAAGTCTCCAGGATGGTACAGAGGGGAGTGGGCAATGGTTAACCTTTTTTTTTCCATCATTTCTTGCCTCAGTTGGATACACAAGAGAAAAACCATGCCTTGGTTTTTGGATCATTGTCTAGGGGCTATGAGGGGGGATGTTAACCTTTAAAATGTGCCTTGGAACTTAAGACAAACACCAAGCCTGAATTGCATGTTAATTTAAATCATATAATTTTGATTTCTTTGGTATCCATAACTCTTGGCAGGTATGGTCTCTGAGGATGTAAACATAACACAACCCAGGACATGCGTGTTACTTACCTCTGTGTGTATATGTGTGCACCTGACAACTATGCAACCAGCCCAGGTAGTTCAGGAAAAGTAGGAAGAAACTCAAGCCTAGTCTTGGCCTCTGTGCTTGCTGGCATTGTGAGTTCTGATGACAGCTGGCACTCTGCTGTCCCCAAAACCCCTTTCACAGTACCCAGCACCAGGCTTCCACACGCAATCGGAGCAATTAGCTGCCATGCGGCTGATGTACCCCGCAGAGGACTGGTGGCTTGTCTGACACATCTGGGCACTGAAAGTAATTGAAACAGCTGCTTCCACCCATATGGCAGTGAAAGCTGGTCGTGCAAAGTCTGCTGCCTGGGCTGCACCAACCTCAGGCAAATTAGCAGTCATTAATCCCCAGATCTGACCAGCATACGCAGAGCCACTAATCAAGACAGCTGGGGGAGGGGGCGTCTGAGGAGAAGAGTCCCTTTCAGATTTTCCAATGGCATCCCAGGTTAAAAAATAAAGCACACACAGGACAAATTACAGCCTTCCTCTTCCTGGGCACTCCCACTTCCCCTGCCTGCCGGCATTCCTCAGTAGGAGATTGCTAAAATAGTACTGCAATTCTTGGGAAATGGCACCCTGCTCCCGGCGAGCCTGGCATCCTGCAGTTGTAAGTTGCTGGTTGCATGGAGAGAGAGGAGGGGTACTGTGCAGTCTCAAGGCACTGGTGGGACCAAGAGCTCAGGGTACCCTGGTAATGAAGGCCCCACTCTGAGAAGGTCAATAGCACCTGGCCAGATGGGGAAGCACAGGCCATCCTCCTTTCTCCTGAAAGGTGCTCTGCTGGCTGTGGGAGGGATTGGGCCCCCATCTCCACCAGCCTGGAGGGAAGTGGAATTTGGGGTAGAGATGTGGACTTTGTTATGGCCAATGAGCCTGGTTGACACAGGAGAGAGGTCACATGCCGTCTGGCTGGTGAAGGGGAAGCTCTCTCATCCCCAACCTGGAGATTTATTTCAAGACAGAGGCTGCAGCTTTAAAGGGTTGTGTGGACTCAACTTGCACATTGTGTGATGGGGATAGGCGGCTGTCTCATTTACACCCTAGAATGGGTGTCATTATTCAGATGGCTCATCACTATGCCTGACAACACCCCCACGAGCTAAAGACATGGTGTGGTGCATCTGGACGGGGCTGGGTGTGTATGTGTTGGTGGTGGGGGCACATCCTGAGAGACAGGCTCTTCGTGTTACATCCCTATGACCAAAGACACAGTCCTGACTTGGGGGTTCGAGTTTTTTGAGCAATGGAAATTCATATAGTAAATTGGGTTAGGAAAACATGGCTCTATTAGATTAATTCTCAGTGAAGTGGTTCCTGATTTCAGCTCTGAGTTGCACATGGAAAAGCCTTTCCCATGGCGGAACCTCTGGTCTCTCCTGTGATAGGAGCAAACCCCATGCTCCTCTGGTGGCCCTGTTCTAAACGAACACTGCTCTTCCTCTATCTCCTTTGTTATTCACCTGTGCTTACCTGTCCTATGTGATAACAAGCGTTAAACCAAAAGTAAAGGAATTTTGCCAGGTGAGACAATTATTTAATTTGTTGCTGAACTACACAGAATTCATTCTACCAATTTTTTTTTTTTATTTTTTTAGCAGGCAGAGTGGACAGTGAGAGAGAGAGACAGAGAGAAAGGTCTTCTTTTGCTGTTGGTTCACCCTCCAATGGCCGCTGTGGCTGGCGCGCTGTGGCCGGGGCACTGCGCTGATCCGAAGCCAGGAGCCAGGTGCCTCTCCTGGTCTCCCATGCGGGTGCAGGGCCCAAGGACTTGGGCCATCCTCCATTGCACTCCTGGGCCACAGCAGAGAGCTGGCCTGGAAGAGGGGACAGAATCTGGCGCCCCGACTGGGACTAGAACCCGGTGTGCTGGCGCCGCAGGCAGAGGATTAGCCTAGTGAGCCGTGGCACCAGCCCATTCTACCAATTTTTAAACTATAATGATGACTTTTGTGTTCTGGAATTTTTGCTTAGGAGGGAAGAATAAGCAGGAGTAATAATTGATAGAATTAAAAAGGAGAGTCAATCCAACATGGGAAGTGGGATACACAGCAGACTGATATAATGGCAAATACCCTAAACAGCACTCTGGCCTCAGAATCATCCCTTAAGGCATTTGGATATGGCTAAAAAGCCCGTGAAAGTTTTGCAGGCATGGAAATCCAAGACACTGTGGCAAAAAAAAAAAAAAAAATGACCTAAATGAAATATCTCTGTGAGTGAGATCCCAGCAGGAAGAATGGGCCATAAAAGAAGGAGGTATCTTTCTCTGAAGGGAGGAGACAACTTTCACTTTGATTATGGCCTTGTCTAAATAAGGTCGGAGTTCATGAACTCAAGAGGCTTTCATAGCCTTGGCAGCTCATCACAAAGGCCTCAGATGATTGCTGACATCATAAATAGGAGTATCAGTTGTTAAATCAACAATGGGAGTCACTGTGCACTTACTCCCCATATAGAATCTCTGTCTCCTTAATGTGAAGTAATATGATAATTAATGGTAAAACTAGTATTCAAACAGTACTTTATACTTTGTGTGTTTGTGTGGGTGCAAACTGTTGAAATCTTTACTTAGTATATACTAAGTTGATATTCTGTATATTTATTGAGTGGAATTTTCCATTTGTGGTATCAGGTCAACACTGAAAAAAATTCATATTTTGGAATATTTTGTATTTTCCTTTTCTGGGATTAGGGATATTCCACCTGTATTCAGCAATTCTGAGAATTGTCAGAAGGGCACAAGGAAAGAAGCAGGAGACCAGTTGGAAGGCTATTACAATGATTCCAGCAAGATACATCTGTGACTTGTACCTGAGGAGCATGGCATGGGGGTCCATGGCATGGGAGTCTGAATGTACACTGAGGGTAGAGCCAACAGATTCACCAAGTCATCCTTGGGTGAGAACAGGAGCAAGAATCACAAAACACAGAATTTTGGTGAGGGTCCCTGAATTCTTGCTGTGTGGCAGTTCTCATGTTAATCACTTTGTGTCATTACCCATTTAATCAACAAACAGAAGTATGAGTTAAGTATAAAGATCTGTATCATCCTACATAGTTGCAGTAGCTGGCTAAGGTTAATCATGTCAGTGAAAAACCAGGCAGGAGTCTGGGACCCTGTGACTTCAGCCCCCTAGAATTTCATCACCGCTTTCCTCTGGAGCATCAAAGAAGTTCTAAAACTGAGAGCAAATCCTGAATGTTGACTTGATTTTGTCCATCATTTTATGCTTTCAACATTCAAATGTGCTTCAGTTTGCAGCCTCTAGTTAAAAATAACAAAACGTGACTTAGTTTGGTGGTTCTTTATTTCTTTATAAGATTGGAGTCCTGATTCCCAGTAAGTTGTTTTTCTCTATTCATTTCATTGATTACATTATATTTTCTTCTTGAGATGGAATTCCTGACCCAATCATGATAGAATGACTTTATTGTGAGAAGAATATTTCCAAACATTGATGAACAGTCACTGCTAGAACTCAGCTCTCAGATTCATTTTCTAGTAGGGAGGTATGACCTCATGAGCTTAGGTGATATAGTTTTGAGTCACATTACCAAATTTCTCAGATGTTTTGAAATGGAGGAGTCCTCAGGGAGTTATATGGCAGCTTATTAAGAGCTCTGAACTGGAATTGGGGTGTCCAAAGTTCAATCCTTTCTCCGCAGCTCTTAGCTGTGTGATGTTGGGTGAGTTACTTCACCTTGTGGGCTCATGTTTCCTCCTATATAAAGTGGAGATGCATACATAGTATTGATGTAAGACAGTGATTGTGAAGTGTTATCATCTATAAAGTCCCTAGGATTAGAGCCTACCAATTTCTTTTTAAAAAGATTTCATTTATTTAAATGAGAAGTAGAATTACAGAGAGAGAAAGGATGAGACAGAGGAAGGTCTTCCATCTGCTGGCTCACTCCCCAAAGAGCCACAAATGCTGGAGCTGGGCCAATCTGAAGCCAAGAGCCAGAAGCTTCTTCTGGGTCTCCTCTGTGGGTGCAGGGGGCCCAGGCCTTGGGTGATCCTCTACTCTTTTCCCAGGCCATAGCAGAGAGCTGGATTGGAAGAGGAGCAGCCAGGACATGAGGCTTAGCCTACTATGCCACAGCTCTGTGTCCAACTGCCACGCCTCAATTCTTAATAAAATTAGCTGTTTTAAAATAATACTAATAATTTTTATCATCATCATCATCAGATAAGGCATTCCTGTCTAAAATGTACCTCATCAAGTTGGGATGGAGTTGTAGGTTGACTAGAGACTGTTAATATCAAGGTTGCTTGTCTCAACCATTTGGATGTTTTCCACACAAATATCATTTGCACGTGTATCATAGACAACTAATAAAACATATGCTTTTAAATTATAGATTTACAAACATGTCAAAGGCCATGAACATTTGTGATTCAGAGTTCATTACTGTTGGTCCAACTAAGAATCACAAAGCAATTTCTTAGATCCACAGAGAGAATTCATGGGAGTCAAGGAGAGAGGACCGTTGGAGGCCTGGATCATATATTTACATACAAAAGTAAATGAACTCTGGAGTTGGGTAACCCATTTCTTAGAATGAGGGCTCCCTCCTTGATTGTGGGTGATCCCACATGATCATTAGAATTGCACTGTATACCCCAATCCTCACTCCATTGTCGAAGTGTCCACTGGCTTCTGTGCCTGAAACCACAATGAACTTAAAAGGCAGATCTATAGCATTGAGTACCTCTTAGAGGCAACAAAATAATGTAATGGTTTCTGATGACACCAGTGGTAGAAGCCCTTGCAGTAACAGGGTCAACACATTATCTGCTGCAGATAACTACAAAAAGAGTCACACAGACTCCAGCAGTATTTACCTGTTTGACCTTGCGAGAAAGGAACTAAAAATGGCTTTTGGGTAAAATAGTGTAGGGGCTCTCCCCAACCCATGTCACTAAACTTTCTCTTTCTTTGTTTCTAGAATGCCTCTATTCACGAATGAGAACCAGAAGGACATGGGAAAAGGGAAGTAGAATAATAGAAGAGATGGTCAAGAAAATCCCCTCACCTGCCACAGGTCTTACATTTCCTTCCTCCTCCCATCTCTTGCTTTGTAATTTGGTGGAATTTTCACTAAGCAGCATGCCTCCCTGTTGCATCTCAAAACAGAGTCAGCGTTTGCCTACTTGGCATTATCTGATGGCCCAGAGTGTTTTAACGAAGTTATCTTCACAAAGGAGGGAGAAACTAAATTTCTTCTTATGTGTAATGAATTCTACAGACTCCAAGAGTGAAGAAAGACCCACAATTTTACATAAGAAAAACAACTGGACCCCGTTGTCAAACCCCATTCTGTTGGCAAAGGCTAGCTCCAGCTCAACTGCTCATTTAGGGTCTTTGTAGAGAAAGTTTTGTGGAGAAAGTAGACGAGGAGGGCCAGGAATCGCATTCCCCATCCCTGTCAGTGCAAGATAATTTGCTTCCTCTGTGTGTACGTGTGTGTGTGTGTGTGTGTGTGTGTGTGTGAGATGGTAAAGCCTCCCTGCCCATGTTAAGAGTTTTTATGGGGGCCGGTGCTATAGTGTAGTTTGGTAAAACCACTGCCTGCATTTCTGGCATCCCTTATGGGCGCCAATTTGAATCCTGGCTACCCCACTTCCAATCCAGCTCTCTGCTATGGCCTAGGAAAGCAGTGGAAGATGGCCCAAGTCCTTGGGCCCCTGTACCTGCATGGGAGACCTAGGGGAAGCTCCTGGCTCCTGGCTTCTGATTTGTGCAGCTCCAGACTTTGGCCAACTGTGGAGTGAACCAGCAGATGGAAGACCTCTCTCTCTCTCTCTCCCCCCCTCTCTCTCTCTCTCTCTCCTTCTCCGTATCTCTCTGTGTAACTCTGACTTTTGAATAAATAAATAAGTCTTTAAAAAAAAAGCTTTTATGATGTGATAGAGTATGGAGAATCAGTGACAGGTAGTAGACTTTTTTGGGGGGTGGGTGGTTAATTCCTGAGAATCATATGAACATCTCGGCAATGCTACTGAGGCTCAGATGAATTTTTTCTCTTTTTCTACTAATGTCTCTGGTGTCTTTCATAACATTATGATAAGTAGGAGTGGAAAATCATTCCACAGGGTAAAAAAACACAGTCTACTTATTTCCTCTTGGAGTTATTTGAATCTCCCTTTTATTGTGGTGGCTGTGAACGTGGTCTTTATAGACACTTAAAAGAGGGGAGTCAGCATCTCAGGCACAAAAGCCTGATGTGCAGTGATGAATTCAGTATTACTTTGTGAATTTCCTCTATGAAAGCTGATAAGTAAGCAGTAGAGTTGGAAAATGAAATCCTTTATTGACTTCAGACTCAAATTTTTTCTCAATTGCTGACAAAACAAAATAAATCTTTTAATTAATCTGAGATGAAATCCCAATAAAGATCACATGCTTTAGCAATACATTTCTTCACTATTTCCAAGTGCAAGCACACTTCAAAAGGTTCATGGAAACTGGAATTCAAAGATAAGCTTATTTTGCAGCAAAATGTAAAAAATGGTACATACAAGGGGTCTTCAAACAGTTTACAAAAAATTCGTATTATGAAAACACTGTGCCTGGATTTAAAAAGTTTAGGGTACTAAAATAACTTACTTTTTTCCATTTTCACAAGCCTTTTGGAGTATCCATCTTTATTTGTAACAGTCTAATAGGACTAGATGATCACAGACATTTTTATTTGGTAGAGAGTACTCGTGAGTGGGTGAATCTCCTGAATATGGTTCCAAGCTTGGCTCCTGATTTCTGTTTCCTGTTAGTGCAGAGCCTGGGAGGCAGCAGTGGTGGCTCAAATGGTTGGATTCCTACTACCCAAATGGGAGACCTGGGCTTAGCTCCTGGCTCCTGGATTGAGCCCTCTCCCAACTGTTGTTGGCATTGGGAAGTGAACCAGAGATTGGGAGCTCTCTCTGTCTTTCTGTTTTTCTTTCTCTGTCTGTCTTCCTCTAAAATAAATAATAATTAAAATACTTAATTAACAAAAAGTTTTCAAGACCACATGTAGGAAACAGGATCAAAAAGAATCAATGACTATATCCATGACTCTGACTCTCTGAAGTATGCTGCGTCCATACTCAGTGTTCTCAGGTTTCAGGTCAGAAGTGTGCTGCTTCTGGTCACAGGTGGGTATGGGACAAGCAGGAGAGAATAGATTCACTTGATCTTTTTGTGTTTACTTTAGTGATCTATATACTAATACCTTCAGGAGCAGAAGTGAATCAAATGCTTCTCTTTGTAAACAAAGACATAGTAACTTAGAACTAACTGTATAAGAGTAATCACTCCATCCTAAGATTGTCTGTATTAGCATTTCCTCTCAGTTTTGAAAGAATCAATGCTAAATATTGTCAGGGCAGATAATGTTCTTTGGGAGTCAATGCTAACTGAAATCATTGTTTCTCTGTTAGTGGAGGTTTAATAGAAGGAGACCAATGCATTGCCAGTCATGTCTGTGCTGTCTCCCATCTCAGTACTTTTTGTGTTGAGGGGGAGACTCTGAAATTGCATTTCTGCCTTGCCTGGTGTCCATAGTAGTCTTGTTCTAGGCTCTGACAAAGGGGATGGAAAAGACAGTTGACTAGGCTGAAGGAGGAAGGAGGAACCAGCTCTTGCCTATTTGATTCCTGTTTCTTCCTGTCTTGCTCCAACAACCCGGTTGCTTCCGGTCCCTAATTTTATATGCCATTTATGGAATCAGCCTTACTAGGCTCTTTTAGAGGTTTGAGGCAGCTCGGCTATGTTTCCCCTTGGAATTCTAAGTTCAAGTACCATGGAGCACTCTCTCTTTGCTCCCAAGTTGATGACCACAACTGTTCCTTTATTCCCGAGTTACTGTCGTTGGGTTATTTAGCCCAGGATTCCCTGTTTAGTCTTTACAGTGCCCAGCACCCACCTAACTAATTCCTTATACTGAATTCTGGGTTCTGGCATACAACAAAGTTGTATATTCCTAACAGGGTACAGGTCTGAAGGTGTGAAAAGGAGAAGAAGTTCTTTATATCAGCTTAAGGTCTGCAGCTGAGCCTAAGAAATAAACTGACAGAGTAGCAGCAAAAAGACCAAATTGTTTAGTGTTTTTACACGTACACAGGAGTCCTCACAAGGAGAGAGAAGACACAAGGAAACCACTAGGCTCTAGACCTATATTCTTTGTACACAAAAAAAAGTTACCAGGGGATATTTAACAAATGCAGGTTTTAGTGTTCATTTTTGATTCCCTATCTAACTGATACACTTTCCCAATACTGTTTGGTAACAACATGGTTATATATTTCAGTTGAGACTAGATTATTGCCAAATCCAAGGCAGAAAATCCTAATAAGTTGCAAATTGTGCAAATTCCATTTCTCTAACCAGTGATTATTTAGGAATGGGTCTGTGATGGGAGATGGACAGGATAAAGTGAGGGTAAGTCAAACAATAAGACTGAAGACCAAGGAAGGGCCACTCTTCCAGCTGTGAATGAGTTGCATAAAGATAGGAGCAGAAGCTGCCACTGTGCCACCATGAAGGAGTGAGTCTTGGGACAAACGCCAACCCATTGACGATGGCAGCAGGGGAAGTCCTTGTCCCTTAGGGCTGCTGCTGAACGCCGTTAGCTGACACTCAGCTGCCCTCCCTGATTATCTGCTGGGTTTTCTGCTTTCATTCAGCAGTGCCCTAACTGACTCACAGACTTGCTAGTGGAGATTCAGACTCCATAGGTGTGGGGTAGTGTGGTCTTGGGAACTTGGGATTTTGAAAAGTTCTTTATGGGTTTTTCATCAACAGCCTGGCACCGATCCCCATAAGATTATTAATGGAGGTCAGATCCAGGAAGAAGGGCTTTGTGCCCTGGGTTAGAGGACTCATACCTGAATCCCAGATGGGCGTGTTTCCTTCTCTTTATCTGTATCTATCCCTGGAGTTATAATTAGATCCTTCAAAGTTAGTGTCAGTGTGGACCTTTTACAAGGAGTCCAAATTTGAGGGCTTGAATCCAAACAGAGCAGAGAGATGTCCTTTGCTCCACCCCCCTTACCTCAGCCAGCTTCTGTGCCTCTTACTAAGTTCTACTCCAGCATTTTGAGGACTAGACCATTTGATGACCAAGCTTCTTACATAAACTATGCCTATAACCTTTGGAAAAAAATGCGTGATGCTATTTGTACCTCTTCCTAACTATGAAACTCATTTGTACACATGTACAGATAGAATCCTAAATAGATTTGTCTCTTGGCCTGCACCTCGGCTCACTAAGCTAATCCTCTGCCTGTGGTGCCGGCACCCCGGGTTCTAGTCCCGGTTGGGGCGCCAGTTCTGCCCCGGTTGCTCCTCTTCCAGTCCAGCTCTCTGCTGTGGCCTGGGAAGGCAGTGGAGGATGGCCCAAGTGCTTGGGCCCTACACCCGCATGGGAGACCAGGAGGAAGTACCTGGCTCTTGACTTCAGATCAGCACAGCGCGCTGGCTGTGGCGGCCATTTGGGGGGTGAATCAACAGAAGGAAGACCTTTCTCTGTGTGACTCTCTCTCTCTCACTGTCTAACTCTGCCTGTCAAAAAAAAAAAATGATTTGTCTCCTGTGAACTTAAGCACTGATTATAAATTCCTGATGGAGGCCAGCACTGTGGCGCAGTGGGTTAATGACCTGGCCTGAAGTGCCGGCATCCCATATGGGTGGCGGTTAGAGACCTGGCTGCTCCACTTCCGCTCCAGCTCTCTGCTGTGGCCTGGGAAAGCAGTAGAAGACGGCCCAAGTCTTTGGGCCCCTGAACCCGCGTGGGAGACCCAGAGGAAGCTCCTCACTCCTGGCTTCGGTTCGGCACAGCTCTGGCCATTGCGGCCAACTGGGGAGTGAACCATCCGATGGAAGACCTCTCTCTCTCTTTCTCTCTCTCTGTCTCTCTGCTTCTCCTCTTTCTGTGTAACTCTGACTTTCAAATAAATAAATAAATCATAAAAAATATCCTGATGTATTAGAAGTAATCACGACATAGATCTCATGTTCTGAGATTCATTTGGGCCAGAATATTCAATAAGTCTCGATTGCTCATATACACCTGTGGTATTCTGTAAAATTCTTCCTTTATTAGGCCTTCTTCCATTTTGGCCTGTCTAAGCAGCTTCCTTGCTCTTTTATTTCCTCAATTCTCTAACCTCTCTGTGGCTCTATTTGTTCTTAGATTCTCATCAACCCCTTTTTACTTAGGATATCCTTTTCTTTACCTTGACACTTACCTGAAGCTTAATTTTGATATTCAGTCATTGCATTGTCTTCAGCAGCATAGTCCTATCTTTTAATGCTTATTCTGAAGTTAGGTGCTATATAGTTATTTTACCAAGAAGATGGGTTTGGATGGAAGACACAGTGCAAGAGTTGAGCCATGGGCAATTCCTAGAGCTTAGGAAAATTTCAAATATGTTTGGTTTTTAAAATTTTTCATGAACAGCCAAATTTTCAGTTGTTTTTATATTTCTAAATTTGCAATAATATTGGCTATAGTTTCAGAGTTCTTAATTTTCACAGTAGCTTTATATACAACCTTTTTTTTTAGAGTGATGGGAGATTACCACCAGGTAGTAGATCTTTGTTCCCACTAATCAATGCATAAGTGGAATAACATGAATGGACTTGGACCCCAAGTTCACACAACTTGACCAGGGTAGGTGTGAGTCCAGGTTTATTGATTCCTCCAGTCTAATCTATTTCCAACTCTGTTGAGATTTTCTGAGGCCAAAGTTGGTTTCTCTACCAGACAGATGTGGTACTGAGACAGTCCACAGCTAATCAAATTAAAAAAAATTCAAACTTGGGGGCCAATGCTGTGGTGTAGTGGGTAAAGCACTGCAGTTCCGGCATCCCATATAGGTGCTGGTTCAAGTCCAGGGTCCTCCACTTTGGATCCAGCTCTCTGCTATGGCCTAGGAAAGCATTAGAGGATGGCTCAAGTGCTTGAGCCCCTGCACCCACAAAGGAGACCCAGAGGAAACTCCTGGTTCCTGCCTCCTGGCTTTGGATTGGTGTAGCTCCAGGCATTGTTGCCATCTGATGAGTGAACCAGCGGATGGAAGACCTCTCTCTTTCTCTGCCCTCTCTGTCACAACTATTCCTTTCAAATAAATAAATAAATCTTTAAAAAATCATACTGTAAATCTAGTCTGCTGATAAACACAACCTAGTGGAGTACGTGGAGAGTTAAAAATATATCACCTGTGCATTGTATGTTTAATTAACACAATCAGATATATCCAGGTTGAAGAAGGGTTTCTGCAGTGATAAGCTAGTAATGATCAATATACTCAATTTGTTATTACATTGCCATGATTTGGTAAAAGTTAGAAATGAGGGCAGTATGTCTGCCTCAGATGTTCAAACTCAATTTAAGAAATGGTTTGGATCCAGCCAACAATTACATGCTTGGGTTTTCTCAACCTGAAATCACCTGCAGCTTATTCTTAGTGACCATAAGAAAAATTTTTATAGGAGGTTCCTCTGTTAACATCTGTCAGCTCAGAAGTCTCACCTCTGCACAACAGAGCAAGTGCACACTGCCTGAGTCTCTCTCCTCGGCCTGAGTGGGAACTTAGCATTGCACACTGACAATGTCACCTTATAACCCCTCCTACTTCTGTTACTCTCACTGCTGCCCAGGTTCCTTTCTGGGCTCCTCTTATCTGTAGTCACATTGCTCTCTGTCCTCCCTGTTCACTGCATTCCCACACATGCAGCATTCAGTTTGCATCTAAGAATTATGGACCTTGACTCCGATAGGACTCAGCGGCAGCTGAGAGTGCAGACTTCACCTGTCCCCTGCTCTGTCATCCTAGCTTCCATCTCTGCATCTGCATTTGCTGGGTGTCTGTGGTTGCCTTCTGGAACTAGGACCGATTTTGACTCTCCAGTTTGGGAACATGCTATTTCTTAGGCCAAGGCTTGCAGTCACCCCCTAGTTCTTCCCTTTCTGTTGCTCCAGGGCGTAGTCATTTTGAAGGTCCAACCCTGGTTCCCATTCATAACTACAAGATTTATTCTGGGTTGATCACATTCCCTGTGATCATTCATCCACTCCATCCTTCTCCTTCCATACTTCCTATTTTTTCTTGCTTGCAAAATTCTCTTTCCATCTCAGTGCTTATTTCTTTGCTGATATATCAGGTGTATCACTTACCAACATTATGTGTGTGTGTGTGTGTGTGTGTGTGTGTAAATTAATGTGAAGGATAGTTATAGATATGTCATTCCTTAAAAATCGGAAGGATAGCTTTTGCTGCTTATGTAGCCAATATTCAGTTTACAGTTGTCTATTTGCTGCTATTCCTCTAGACTCTTTGTTTCTGTATGCCACAATAACCATTCAATAAGTGTTCACTGATACTGACTGATAAAGATGAGGCATGTTTACCAATACATTGTGGCATATTCATTTTTATCCCATTTGCCTTCCCTGTTATAAATATGCACAGTATTGAGATATTTGATTCTGGAGAGATAAAATCTAATTACAAGATTTTCATGAGTTTGTAGATGAGAGAAAAACATTTATTTTAGGCATAGCTTCTTTGGTTATAAGAAAATGAGATACAAATTTGGAGAGAAAGAAAATAACTCAGACATGAGGAAAATATGCTTACATTTAAGAGATATTCAAGTGACTTAAAGAAAAACAGAATAATTTGGCTTAACAGTAAAGACACCGATTAGAATGCCCATGTCCTACTTTGGAATACCTGGGTTTGACTTCTGCCTCTATTTCTTGATTCCAGCTTTGAGTTAATATAGATCCCAGGAGGTAGCAGGGAGATCTGCTCTTGTGGAAATTTGGAGAGTGAACCAGTAGAAGGGAGCTCTCTCTTTGTTCTCTCTCTATCTCTCTCTCTCTCCTCCCTCCACCCCTCTCCCCCATTCCCCAACATAAAAATATATGAATTATGTTATACTTCTCCTCATAAACAATTCAGGCAAGAAGGAAGTGGAGAAAAATGTTTAAAGTGTTGAGAGAGAAACAAATACCAACCTAGAATTCTGTAACCTGTGATATTATCCTTCAAAAGAGAAGGATAAATAGATTTTCTAATACAAACAAAGTTCGAATGAGTTTGTTGTTTTGCAAGAAATTTTATAAGAAGTTCTTGAATATACCTAGAGAAACAAGCAGTAAGAGAAAGCACAATAAAACTGTTATTTTTCATATTCTTTTTTGCTTAACTCTTTCTGTTTGAAAGACGGAGAGACAGACAGGCAGGCAGTAATCTTCTGTCTGCTGATTCACTCCCCAAATGGCCATAACAACCCAAGTTGGACCAGGATGAAGCCAGGAACTCAGAATTCAATCTAAGTCTTCCACATAGGTGGCAGGGACCTAAGTACTTGAACCATCACCTGCAGCCTCACTGGTTGTGCATTAGTAGGAAGCTAGAACAGAAGTAAGGGAACAAGGACTTAACACCAGGTAGAAATGTGACCCAGGAATCCCAACTGATACATTAGCTGGTAGCCAAATGTCCCTAATTGTCTTTTTTTTTTAAGGATTTATTTATTTTACTTAAAAGTCAGAGCTACACACAGAGAGAAGGAAAGGCAGAGAGAGAGAGAGGTCTTCCTTCGCTGGTCCACTCCCCAGTGGGCTGCAAAGGCTGGAGCTGTGCCAATCCAAAGCCAGGAGCCAGGAGCTTTTTCTGGATCTCCTACGTGGGTACAGGAGCCAAAGGGGTTGAGCCATCTTCTTCAGCTTTCCAAGGCCACAGCAGAGAGCTGAAGCAGCCGGGACTTGAACTAGCACCCATATGGGATGCCAGCACTGCAGGTGACAGCCTCACCAGCTATGGCACAGTGCCGGCCCCCCTAATTGTCTTATTCTTAATTGATCCAATAGGTAAGATTTGGTTCAAAATAATGATAGCAACAAAACATTTGATTAAACTTTCACAAACCAAATCTGTATTATTTACCTATTGCTGTATAACAAATGGCACCAGAATCGGGTGCTTCAGTCCACAGTCTATGGAATCCGTGGATCAGATATGCACAATTTAGCTGGGCCCTTGCAGTCCAAGTTCCACAAGAAGCTGTATTCAAAGGATCAGGGCTACGGCTGTCTCGGTGATCAGCTCCAGGGTGTGAGGTTCTGCTTCCCAGCTTACTCATGTGGTTGTGGTGAGATTCGGTAGCTTCCAGTTGTTGTCTAGAAGCCTCTTTCTGTTCCTGGCCATGTGCCCCTCACCAAAGGGTCATTGCCAGCATGGCAGCTGATTCCCTTCAGGATGAGTGCCCAACTGGACAGACTCCAGTCTGATTGTATCCTAACCTTGGAAGTGATGTTTCAACAGTTTTCAGTTTAGGTGCTCTGACAGGTGTGTGTACACAGAGGTGGGGTCACTGAAGCTGGTCTTTGAGGCTGGCTGTACTAAGTAGAGCGTAACACTTCTTAATAACTCAAGAGTTACAAGAGGATTAACAATGGAAATTACCCAAATGATAATTATTAAGAAACAAGCTAAGCAGTAAGTTGTATATAGCAAAACTGGCATATATAGCCGTAAAAGTACTCTACTGTCAAATTTAAATGTTAAGTGCTGTATAAGAAAACAAAAAAGACTGAAAATGAGTGTGCAGGGGCTGGTGCTGTGGCTCGCTTGGTTAATCCTCCGCCTGCGGCGCCGTCATCCATGTGGGTGCTGGGTTCTAGTCCTGGTTGCTCCTCTTCCAGTCCAGCTCTCTGCTGTGGCCTGGGAAGGCAGTGGAGGAGGGCCCTAGTGCTTGGGCCCTGCACCTGCTTCGGAGACCAGGAGACACCTGGCTCCTGGCTTCGAATCAGTGCAGTGCTGGCTGTAGCGGCCATCTGGGGAGTGAACCAATGGAAGGAAGGCCTTTCTCTCTGTCTCTCTCTCACTGTCTATAACTCTACCTGTCAAATAAAAAAAAAAAATCAGTGTGCAGATGCAAGTCAGTAATTTCTCACATCAAGTACATACTAGAGAAAAGTAGAAGAGGCACATGGAAGCAAAAACTTTAAAAAAGAGGGGAGAGCATAAAAAATTAAGAATAAAATAGTAGTATCCCTAAAAGCATCAGGCTGAGATGTAGTTTATGAAGTATGCCTCAAGGAAACATTTAATACTTCTATTTGTATTTTCAGGAACTAAATAAGAAAAATGGCTGCTAACTCATTTTAGGAAGACAGCACAATTTTGCTATTAAATATATACAATGATAGCTTAATTCAGTATTGGTATAAAGGTAAAGTCCTGAATAAAACATCAGCAAACCAAATCCTGTAACGTATTAAAAATTTCATCATAAATATTTTGAGTTTAACCCAAGACTGAAGAAAAGTTGAAAGGTCAATTGATGTGTGTACCAAATTGCAAGATTAAGGAAAAAACATATTAATTTATCCACAGATTAAAAAATAAAATTCAATACTGTATGTGATAAAGGCTTTTATTTTTCTGTAAATAAAAGAGACTTCTTTACTTGGTTAAATGGTTTTTCGTAACACTATTAAACAAGTAAAAGTATTACGATTCTGACATACTTGATGTCAGGAAAAAGACAAGTATCTCTGCTAGTATTGCTGCTATTCACCATTGCATTGAATATTCTAGATAGTGCAGGACAATTAATAGAAGATATAGATGTTAATATTATTAAGGAAAGATTTATATTATTAGTAAACAATATGCCATATATATGTAGAAAAATATAAAACAATCTACAGAAGCTATTAGCATTAACAACATATTTCAGCATATTATATGATCATCATAAAATAATATAAAAATCAAAAAGCCATCCTTAATATGCAGAATAAGCAATGAGCTACTTTATACTAAAATCTAATAAGGGGGAAATTCTAAATTAATGGAAATTATCTTTGAATGAAAAATTCTAGCAGTATAAATATATGATCCTATCCAATTATATTTATAAAATAAACTGAAATGTCAGCTGAAATCCTCCATGGATTTTAGTTGAATTAGACAAGCTGATTCTACAGTATTAGAATAAACAAACCAACCAGAGATCCCAGGAGAAGACCCCTATATAAGCTTGATACATAACAAACTCTTTGCAAATTGGTATAGAAATGTCCTTTGTCATATATTGCATTGGGACAACTGCATAGTCTAATTGAAAAAGTGACTGGACACACCAATTCTTTCAGATGCTTTACAGCTATAACTAAGAAAAATAAAACTCTGAAATTTTCTAAAGTATATTACAATCTTGGATAATATTTACATAGAGGACATTTTAAAATAAGATTTGAAAAGTACAATAAAAATAGGATAAATTTGACTCACCAAAATTATGAAATTCAGTATAATAAAGCCGTCAATAAAAGCTGAAAATCGAGCATAATGTTGCCAAAATATTTTTGCAACACATACCACAAATAAATGATTAGTTGTCAGGTTATATGTAGAATACCCAACATTAAACAAGAACAAAAATAATATAAAATAAGCAAAATAGTATGAACAGATTGTATGCTGAGGAAATTTGAATGGATAATGTGATATGATAAAGTACTCAACTACAGTGAGAAAACAGGGAATTGAAGGTAGACTTTATTTACAGAAACGCCTGCTCTTGGCATGTGGATAAGATTTTTAAGGATATTCACAGAACAGTGCTTGTAATTGTGGAAAATTGTAAGTAACCTGAAGATAGAATAGTATACAGCAATCAAAATAGAGAAACCATTCATTTATTTGTTAACACTATCTTTTTTTTTTTTTTTTTGACAGGCAGAGTGGACAGTGAGAGAGAGAGAGAGACAGGGAGAAAGGTCTTCCTTTGCTGTTGGTTCACCCTCCAATGGCCGCCCGCCGCGGCTGGCGCACCACGCTGATCGGATGGCAGGAGCCAGGTGCTTCTCCTGGTCTCCCATGGGGTGCAGGGCCCAAGGACTTGGGCCATCCTCCACTGTACTCCTGGGCCACAGCAGAGAGCTGGCCTGGAAGAGGGGCAACCAGGACAGAATCCGGTGCCCTGACCGGGACTAGAACCCTGTGTGCCGGCGCCGCAAGGTGGAGGATTAGCCTAGTGAGCCGCGGCACCGGCCTAACACTATCTTAAAAGTACAAAACAATACATTAATATCTTCAAATGAACTGTGGTGTTACCTGGAAATGCCAAGTGTAAAATGGAACAGAAAATGCTTTATGTTAATGTTAAAATACATAGCCAAGATCGCTTGTAGATCAGATGTGTTAGGTTAAAAAAAGCACAGGCATGATAAATGCCAAGTGACTCTTAGAGACAAGGAGAGCACTGTGAAGAGTGTGGTGGTGTCTCCTGTGTTTGATTTGATGCCGGGGATAACTGTGGGGGGCTTGCTGGATGGATGCTGTCCGTGGCTCAGTCTGGGCACAGCTCTGCTGTTCCAGCTCATCCGTCAGAGAGCACAATGGTTAGGGCAGCCCTATAGTGTCAGCTGACACGGGTGCAGTCAGGCGGTGGTACCCACTGTTCACACCACTTCCAGGGCAGCCACTGCCGACAGTTGGTGGGAACCCTCCACGGAAAGAGCTCTTATTCTTAAGAGCATCAAGTATCTAGTGCAAACAATCTTGCGAACCCTCTGGGTTTCTGTTCTGAGTCCCTTGTCTCTTCTGAATCCTTCATGACCAGACTTCCCCCAACACCAGCCCCCATTGCCAGGCTGTTTGTTGGTGTCTCATGGATTTTCCCTGTGGTCAAAAATACACTTTTATTGTTTTCTGAGGGATTCTGTATCAGCATTAATGGGAGACTCCAGAACACTTATCTGAGAAAGGTCATCTTCATCTCGGAATTAGAATGGGTTTATCTGTTCTAAGATGTATGTGTGTAAGTACTTAACTTCCACTGAGGTCTCATAGAGAAGAAAAAGTTAAACAAGTAGGTGAGTAGATGGAAGAGAATTGCAGCACACCCTGAACTTGAACATCATTCAGATATTGGTAGAAGGGCAGAATCCTAAGGTTAGCTCTCAGGGTTTGCATAACACAGTTTTCACCGTCAGTAATGGAAAATAAATACATGATAAGCAGACAGAGCCAACCCCACATCAAGCCCCCCAGCTGATTGGTTGGTGCCTGCCATACTGAGGGTACAGCTTCCTTATCCTGTCTACCAACTCAGCCCATCTCGTTTGGAAACATTCTCACAGGTGTGCCTGGGGCAGCTCAGTCATTCTAATCCACACAAAACCTCCTGGGTTTCTCTTTCATCAGAAGAGAGATGGTGCTTCTCCTGAAGAACGGAGAATAACAAATGCTTTTGGCAGTCCTACAGGCATCCTTTCATCCAGTCAAGGTGACACACAAAATCAATGATCATAGAATTTAAGAAAGACAAGTTTTTCAGAGTTAGGAAATGTGATTATGCAAGAATAAGTTAAGAGCTTATCCCTAGCTGGCTGAAGGCCCATGAGAAAAAAAATATCTGGCAACGTTGCTTGGGAATTGCAGGGAAAATGGTTTCTAGAAAGATTCACTGAAAGTTGGCAGGAAGAGCAGATACAAGGTAGCCATGTTAGCAAACAGAGTGGAGTAAAAGGCTTTGTTTTCTGATTATGCTACCCTGCCTGGCTCCCTTTGAAATGAAGCTCCAGTCACTCCTTGTCCTGCTCAGACCTGATTCCCCTTTCTCTCTGTGACCTCTTGAAGAGAAAAACTGGTAATGCATCTCAGCCCAAACCGTCAACTGTGATAATTTTAAAGGCTTATCATGAGTTTTACAAAAACAATCATAAGTGTCCATATAAATGAGTAGTACTCAATAAAATGAATTTTCTTAAAGTGGCTGGCGGCAACCCCCACATTGGTCCTTTGCCTTCATGGATCAGATACTCCGTGACTAATGTCAACTCCAAGAATTGTTTTGCCAAGAACAACTTCAGCAGACTGGCCAAATAACTACAATGTGCAAACACAAGCAGAGTTACAATGGGCCAAGTTTTTCTCTTGTGTGAATAAGTGCAGCTAGTATGATATCAGACCCTGAGTTTCAGTTTTGAGGGTCAACTCATGCACCATAGGCCTGGCAGAAACTTTCTTATGGCTCTGGTTCCAGCAGGTCCAAAATAAAGCCAAACCTTAGCAAGAACAGGCAAGCTAAAGGAGCTGTGCTAGGGAGCAGAAGAGAAGAGATGACTTTTTTTTGAACCCTTGGATTCAGCTATCCATGAAACCAACATAAGCCTTGGAATTCCTGCTGCATAACTAATACAAATTATTGAGGCATAGCTTATATTATGATATACTACATTGCTATTAAGTGTACAGCTTGATACATTTGGACAAATATACATACCACCATGTAACCCACCACCTCTTTCAAGACATAGAAAGATTGCTATCACTCTGTGACATTCCCCATGGCTCCTTTGTAACAATTGCCCTGTTCAGCCCCAAAATGACCATTGTTTTGCTTTCTACCTGATTAGTTTTGACTGTTCACAAACATTACAGAATGGAATCAAAGAATCCTTTGTCTATCTTTGAGGTTCCTATGGGTTGTTACAGGTTACAGTTGTTCTTTTTTTATGCTTAGTTTTCATTCGTTGTAAGGATTTGCTGTGATTTATTTATCCATTCACCAGTTGATTGACTTGGGTTATTATTTCTGGGATTTGATGGTTACAAAGAAAGTTGAGGTGACTGTTCTAACATCCTTGTACTGATGATTTTTTTTTTTCACAACATGTACTTTGCCCTCCAGAGAAAGTAAATACTTAGAATGTAATTGCTGCTCTGTGGGATAAGTGTATAGCTAGACTCATTAAAAATTGCCAGTTTTCAAGGGGATGGTGCCACCTTACACTCCCACCAGCTATACATATATGATTCATTTAGTTTTGTCAGTCTTTTTAACTTCAGGCATTCTATTTACAAAACTACTGTGTTTTATTTATTTTTAAATTAAACTAAAATAATTTTATATTTGTATGAAGGGTGGAGTTAAGGGGCGGTGAGAGATCTTCCATGTACTGGTTCACTTCCCAGATCCTACGACAGCCAAGGCTGGGCTATGCCAAAGCCACAAATCCAGAACTCAATCTGGTTCACCCACGTGAGTAGCAGGGACCCATGTACCTGAGCCATCATCTGCTGCCTCCCAAAGTGTGCATGAGCAGGAAGCCAGAACCAGGTCTCAAATCCAGGCACTCTGATGGGGGGTGCAGGTGTCCCATGTGTTGTCTAAATTGATGCATTCAATGCCCACCCGCTGTGCTATTTTAAAATCCTGGGTTGTTTATATTTCTTTGAGGGAATTCTTGTATATGTTAGGAACAAGCCCTTCCTCAGACACATGAGTTGTAAATATTTTTGTATGTAACCTATTTTCTACATGACATCTGTAATGATTCCATATTTTTATCTTTGGTAAAGTCCACTAATAGGAGATATTTGTGGTGCCCACCCCAGATCCCCTTTCCTGAGGACACATCCATTCTCAGGTAATGAGCCTGCTGGCCGTTGGGTGCTACACTGACACCCTTCCCAGGACAGTCGTCCACAGTCCACAGGAATGTTGTACCCAGACTGCGATGTCCTCTGGGGTGGCCCGGATGCATGCCTGGCTGACACGGGGCTGTGTTGCTGACTCCACATGGGACAACCCTGAGATGGTGCTTGTATTCTGGAGCTCCCTGCAGGATCCGGAAGAGCCGGGGCTCAGACTGGACTCAGATCTCTGCTGGCTTCCTCCTCTGCCCTTACATCCTTCCAGTGTCTCCTATAAGCGCTCACTCAACTCCAGAATTGCCATGTCTGGCTCTGCCTCTGTTGAACTCAATCTAAAACGCCAGTTGATCACAGTTTCTGTCACGTGCACTTTCTTTTTTGCATCCTGAGAAATTTCCAACTACTACATGTCGTGAAGATGTTCTTCCGCATGTGCCGTTAAGGGCTTTAGAGTTTTAGCATTTGCATTTGGATCTATGGTCTATTTCAAATTAGCTTTTGTGCATGATGTGAGATAAGAATAAAATTTTTATTTTCCCTGTAAAATTATCCAGGTATTCCAGCCTCCCTTTCTTTTCTAAATGAATTGTACTAACACCATTATAAAAATAAATTGGCCATATACTCGTGCAACATTTATTTTAATTTTCATTCTCATCAATTTGGCATCATTTCCTACCCTGCAGAACTGAATGGTCCTGGCTAAGTTGGAATCTCCCTCTCATTTGGCTTCCCATCTAGTGAAAAAGGAGTTTCAGATACATAACAAAAAAGTTTTTAGTATAACTATATCCATGATATATTTGGGATATCTGTGTTTAAGGCTCATTAATGCATATCTGAATTTGTGATGTGACATCCCTTTTTCTTTTTTTAATCTGATATCCCTCCTTCCTTACATATGACAGCTCAGATTCTGATGTTCCCCATGTCATCACTGCCTCTTATTAATCACTGACCATCTCCTATCCTGTCTACAAGCTACCTGCAAGATGAGGCTAGGTGATCTCTGCTGTGATGTCCTGGGCTCTCTTGTCTGGGAATCTGCAATGGGAAATTCACACCTTTATCACCTTCCTCAACTCTCTTGACTGGTAGGGATGCTGGTGTCCAAGTAACCAAGGCAACTTGATTATTTTAAAGATAATGCTCCACCAGTGAGGTGCAAATTCAATGTTATTGACCTGTCAGAACAGACAGAGAGGTGTTGTAGTTTCCTGACTCTTGTCAGCAGTGGGAGTAGGTTGACATCTGTTCCCTCACATTCTCCTCCTCCCTGAAACTTCATGAATGGGCCTCAAGCTGCCATCTCTAACTCTTGGATGGAGACAACCAGCAGGTTTAGGGAGATTGAATTATGAACCTGGAAGAAAGACCTCACCTGAGCTGCAGTTGGATATGACAGCCACAGGGCGTGGTGCGGGAGGCAAGGACTGCCCTCCCAGGCACCGTGAGAGACACCCATTAGGAGGCAGGCTAGCAGGAAGAATAACTAGCTCACAGCCTGTCCTATGGTGCCATGCTTTGCATCTCGGGAAGTCAGAATTTCAAAGGTCCTGACATTTCCTTTTTCACAGAACCTTACCTGAGCCTCTAACACAGGTTGAACTGGATATGGAACCACAGAAAGTAAACAGCCCAAGGATCATGATGGATTCTTACTGACAGTGGCAGCTTTCCTGCAAAGACAATAAAACTTGAGCTTTGGGGACCACTTGTGAGTGCTGGAGATGCTGAGAGTCAAGCCGTGTCCAAGGGAGGAGGAAGCCAGCCTACCATGGGTAACTGTTGTTTCCAAAGTGTTTGCAGCAAAAAGCTCAATGCTGCCACAGAAATATGGACCTGAATTTCTAGGTCTTAAATTACTTGTGCTTGCTTTCTTCTTGTGTTTATTTTTTAACAATTTATTCATTTTTTTTGAAAGTCAGAGTTATAGAGAGAAGGGGAGAGAAGTCTTCCATTTGTTGGTTTACTCTCCAAGTGGCTGAGATGGCCAGGGCTGAGCCAGGCTGAAGTCAGGAGTCAGGAGCTTCATCCAGGTGTTCTACTTGGGTGCAGGGCCTTGGGCCATCTCTGTTGCTTTTCCCTATCCATTAGCAGGGAGTTG
Organism: Oryctolagus cuniculus; assembly: GCF_051225735.1. Classification (NCBI taxonomy): domain Eukaryota; kingdom Metazoa; phylum Chordata; class Mammalia; order Lagomorpha; family Leporidae; genus Oryctolagus; species Oryctolagus cuniculus. Next base: position 7,602,090 of record NC_142878.1, on the reverse strand, counting down.
AATCAGAAGTGGAGTGTCTGGGATACAAACCTGCACCTTCCCTGCTATGCTGCAACACTGGCCTCACTTCTTTTATTCTTAATAAATATCCCCATTTAAAACTATTCTTACAATTAACCTTTTCCTTTCTTCACACAGGTCCCTCAAAATGTATGTTTCAGGCTCCACAAGGCTTGAGCTTGCCCCTTCTCCATGTTGTGAGGGAAAGACTGGGCTGAGCATGGATTTGGAATTCGTGAACCCAGGATGTGATGGGAACATTCCTCACGTGACTCATTCATGGTCCGTCATCTCCCAACCTTCAGAGCAGTGCACAGTCATCCACATGGGACAGCTGCTCCAGACCTGGCGGTATTTAAAATGCTCCTGGAATCTTCTAGAAGAGAGCATGCCCCAAATGCCTCTTTGGCTCTGCTCTGCTCACACCCTTTCCATTCCCTCCCTGCTTCTCACCACTCCTGGAAGCAGCGATCTAATTCACATATGTGAGCTCATACTGCTCTATAAAAGATACCCAGAAGCAAGGCTGCAATCCTGTATTTTATTATATGTAGAACTTTGTATTTTATTTTTTAAAATGCACAAAATAATCACTTTGATCTGTCTTTAACACACTCTTGCAGGGATGGTATATTCTGAGGGTTTTGAATAGAACACCAATTATTGATGTGCAAAAAATATGCAAAGTTATGCCCTACTTTATGAATATTTAATGTTGCTTCTAATACAAACTGTTATGTAAAATCTAAACTGAAAAGTTTCTTGAAGCAGCAATTATTCCAAAAGATACTTGGCAGAGTCTCTAAGTTGTGTTCCCTTAGTTCTTTAAAAAAATGGATTTTGATTTCCCATAAATCTATTTCCGATGAATTTCTAGAAACAGTCTTTCTGAATAAATTGTAACACATTTACATTTAGCCTCTCATAAAAAAGATTACTTCATTATCACCCAAAGTAGGGAATTGTACATTTCATCTTGTTTTCATCAGGACTATTAGCGAATTACTGAAGTTTAGTAGCCTAGTTGTGTACATTTTACTAAAGATTTTACTGTAATCTCATTTGCTGCATCCGCATGCATTACCCAAGTAATTGATAATGATTTAAAACTGTGTTTATTACTTAGGAAACAAAGTAAAAATATCATAGTCTATCATTTCAATCTCCTTTTAAGGTTAATTTAAATGTGTCTATTTATTAATATAAGCTATTTTATTGTACTTTATAAAATGTCTTTATAAACATTTATAGGTAGTTTTATATTACATTTTATCATTAAATTTTTACAATAGTCATATAATACTCATGTAAACAAGGAAGGTAAACCTTTCTTTATTGTTTAAAAATTTATTTTTCATTTAATTTGAAAGATAAAGAAACAGAGACAGAGATATAGAGAATGAGTGAGAGACATCTTCCATCTGCTGGTTCCACCCTCAAATGCACCCAATAGCTGAAGATGGGGCTAGGCTGAAGCTACAAGTATGGGAGTCCATCTGTGTCTCCCATATGGGTGGCAGCAAATCAAGTACCTGAGACACCACCAGCTGCCTCCCAGCATACACATTAGCAGGAAGCTGGAGTTGGAAGCAGAGCCAGGACTCAAACCCTGGGACTCCAGTGTGGGGTGTGGGCATCGCAGGTGGCACCGTAAACTGCTGTGCCAAATGCCCTCACCAAACTGTTCTTTATTTAAAAGGTCAAGTATTTTAAAAGTTGGTGAGACAGAATGGGCACTTAGATTTCCAACATCTGACTTGGAACCCTTTCTACTAAACTTTGTGTGCCACATCTCTCCCTTCATCATCCTCTTCATCTTCTCTACCTCTAGGTATGTACATACTTGTCATGTGTTCAGAATTATAACTAGAAATGTGATGTAGACATCAATGTCAGTTATTTTTATTCTGGTTGTAGGCCAGGATATAAACATACACAAACAGATGCACACACATGAAGCTATTTCAAATAGTGTACAGAAATTGGAATTAAATGATAAATTTATTTTCATGCACAAAATTTTGAAATCCATGCATAGGTTTTTCATAATATGCTTTTCCATGAAATTTTGAAGCCCTCTTAGATGCATGGATTAAGAAAAGGTTTGCACCAAAATAATTTGAACTCTTTTGTTATTATATTTTTTTAAAACTTTTATTTATTTATTTATTTGACAGGCAGAGTTACAGACAGTGAGAGATAGAGACAGAGGGAAAGGTCTTCTGTTGGTTCACTCTCCAAATGGCTGCAATGGCCGGGGCTGCACTGAATTGAAGCCAGGAGCCAGGTGCTTCCTCCTGGTTTCCCATGTGTGTGCAGGGGCCCAAGCACTTGGGCCATCCTCCACTGCTATCCCAGGCCACAGCAGGGAGCTGGACTGGAAGAGGAGCAACCAGGACTAGAACCGGCACTCATATGGGATGCTGGCGCTGCAGGGAGAGGATTAACCTAGTACACCACGGTGCTGCCCCCTCTTTGGTTATTATTTTTTAAGATTTTTTTATTTATTTGAGTGGTGGAGTTAGAGAGAGAGATAGAGAGAAAGGGAGAGAGAGAGAGAGAGAGAGAGAGAGAGAGAGAGAGAGATGCTCTTTTGTTACAGATTTCATTTCCCTTGGGTAAATTCCTGGGAATGGGATGGCTGGTTCATAGTGTAGGTCTATATTCAGATTTTTGAGGTATCTCCATACTGTCTTCCATGGTGGCTTTGACCGTTCATATTTCCACCAACAGTGGATTAGGGTACCTTGTTCCCCACATCCTTGGCAGCATTTGTTGTTTGTTGAATTTTTTATGAAAGCCATTCTGACTGGGGTGAGGTGAAACCTCATTGTAGTTTTGATTTACATTTCCCTGACAGCTAGTTATCCTGAACATTTTTTCATGTGTCTTTTGGCCATTTGGATTTCCTCTTTTGAAAAATGTCTGTTTAATTCCTTGGTCCATCTCTTAGCTGGGTTGTTTGTTTTGTTGTGGAGTTTCTTGATCTCTTTGTAGATTCTGGTTGTTAATCCTTTATCAGCTGGATAATTTGAAAATAATTTCTCCCATTCTGTCAGTTGCCTTTTCACTTTCCTGACTGTTTATTTTTCCATACAGAAAATTCTCAATTTGATATAATTCCATTTGTTAATTTTGGCTTTGACTGCCTGTGCCTCGGGTCTTTTCTAAGAACTCTTTGCCTGTGCCAATGTCTTGCAGGGTTTCCCCAATGTTCTCTAATAATTTCATGATGTCGGGTCTTAGATTTAGATCTTTAACCCATGTTGAGTGGATTTTTGTGTAAGGTGTAAGGTAGGGGTTTTGCTTAATACTTCTGCATGTGGAAATCCAGTTTTCCCAGTACCTTTGTTGAAGAGACTTTCTTTGCTCTAAGGATTAGTTTTAGCTCCTTGGTCAAATATAAGTTGGTTGTAGATGATTGGATTGGTTTCTAGTGTTTCTATTCTGTTCCATTAGTATCCATCTATTTTTGTACCAGTACTAGGTACTATGGTTATAACTGCCTTGTAGTATGTCTTGAAATATGGTATTGTGATGCCTCTGGCTTTGTTTTTGTTGTATAAAATTGCTTAAGCTATTCGAGGTTTCCTGTGCCTCCACATGAATTTAAGCATCATTTTTTCTGTATATTAGAATAATGTCTTTGATTGGTATTGCACTGAATCTGTAAATTGCTTTTGCTAGAATGGACATTTTGATGATATTGATTCTTCCAATCCATGAGCATGGAAGATTTTTCCATTTTTTGGCATCCTCTTCTATTTCTTTCTTTAGTGTTTTTAATTCTCATTGTAGAGATCTTTGGCATTCTTGGTTAAATTTATTTCAAGGTATTTGATTTTTTTAGTTATTGTGAATGGGACTGATCTTAGAAGCTCAGTCTTAGCCTTGAAATTGTGTATACAAAGGCTGCTGATTTTTGTGTATTAACTTTATATCCTGCTACTTTACCAAACTCTTCTATGATATTCCAATAGTCTCTTAGTGGAGTCTTTTGGATCCCTTATATATAGAATCATGTCATCTGCAAGTAGGGATAGTTTGATATCCTCCTTCCCAATTTGTATCGCATTGATTTCTTTTTCTTGCCTAATGGCTCTGTCTTAAACTTCCAGGACTATATTGAATAGTGATAGTTACATCTTCCTTTGAATTGATCCTTTAATCATTACATAGTGCCCTTCTATGTCTCTTTTAACAGTTTTTGTGTTAAAGCCTAATGTGTCTGATATTAGGATGGCTATACCAGCTCTTTTTTGGTTTCTGTTGGAATGGGATATCTTTTTCCATCCTTTCACTTCCAGTCTCCATGCATCTTTGTTGGTGAGATATGTTTCTTGTAGGCAGCAAATAGATGGGTTTTGTTTTTATCCATTCAGCTGGTCTGTGTCTTTTTACTTGAGAGTTAAGGCCATTTACATTCAAGGTGACTATTGATAAGTAATGACTTTGCCCTACCATTTTTCCAAAGACATTCCTATTGTTTATTTTGAATTTTTATTTGTTACTGTATTGTAGTGATGACCATGTTTCTGTGTTTCTGTGTGCAGCATATCCTTAAGCATCTTTTGTAAGGATGGGCAGGTGGTGACAAATTCTGTCAGTTTTTGTTTGTTATGGAAGGTATTTATTTCACCTTCATTCATAAATGAGAGCTTTGCATGGTATAGTATTCTGGGTTGACAGAGTTTTTCTCTTTAGACTTGGAATATATCTTGCCATTCTCTCCTACCCTGTAGGGTTTCTGGTGAGAAATTCACTGTGAGTCTAATTGGAGATCCTATGAAAGTAATTTGGCATTTCTCTCATGCACATTTTAGAATCTTCTCTTTATGTTTTACTGTGGGGAGTTTGATTACAATGTGGTGAAGTGAAGATCTTTTATGCTCATATATATTAGGAGTTCTATGTGCTTCCTCTTCTTAGATGTCTTTCTTTCTCCAAATTAGAGAAGTTTGCTTTTATATTTCACTAAAAAGGCTTGCTAATCCTTTATCTTTTTCCGTGCCCTAAGGAACTCCTAGAACTCATATGTTTGATCACTTGCTAGTATCCTCTAGATTTTCTAATTTCTTCTTACTTTTGGTTTGACTGTATAATTTCCTGTACTTTGTCTTCTAAGTCTGATATTCTTTCTTCTGCTTCACAGATTCTGTGGTTAAGGCTCTCCACTGCATTTTTCATTTGTTCTATTGAATTCTTTGTTTTGATTTCTCTTTAAGATCTGAATTTCATGGGAGATATTTTCTTTCATGTCCTGTATGGATTTCAGTAGTTTGTGTATTGGCTTCTGATTACTTCTATGTAAACTTATGATCCATTTTTTGAATTCCATTTCTTGCATTTCTTCCATCTCTTTATCCTTACACTCTAGTATTTAAGTGTTGTATTCTTTTGGAGGTGTCACATTGTCTTCCTTATTCTTGTTTCTTGAATTGGAACATTTGTTTTTCAGCACATGTAGAGATACTCATTGGTTTCTTTTTTGTTTTCTGTGGTGGCTTATATCTTTGTACTATGGTGACACTCCCAGGTTTTGCACAGTATATCTCCTCTTTTTTTTAAAATCAGAAGTGAAGTTTATTCTGCTCAGCTGAGCTCCTCAAAGGATACCAGTGCCTGGGTGCTAGCCCCAGTGGGTATAATATTTGGCTCCTCTGCCCAAAGGACCACACAAAGGATCTGTTCTGTCCTCAGTGTAAGTTCAGATTCTCCAGCAATGTCCCTCATCAGATAACCAGGAAGCCCTGAGCATGTGGAGTCTCCCGTTGTGACTGCCCAAAGTCCCAGCCACAAGCCTTTTTTCACAGTCCCAGAATAGAAGCTTCACACAGTAATGAGCTCCCAGCTCTCTGTTAGTTCTCCCTACCAGAGTCAGGAGTCTCCACTCAGCTGGTTGCAGCCCACTGACAAGAGCTGTCACAACTGTTATGTATGTTAACAATGGTGCTCGCTCTATTGGCTTGTTGTAGGATGCCATTATAAGTGATCAGGGAGAGAGAAATATGTCCCTCCTTCTCCTCTAGCATGTGTATGTTTTACTTTGATAAAAGTCCCTTAGTCTATTTCTTAATTAGATTATTATTTACTTTTCTATTTTTTGCTATTGAGTTATTTGTGTTCCTCATATGTTCTGATTATTAACTCCTTGTCAGAAGCATAACTTGCAAAGGTTTTCTCCCATTCAATAGGTTGTTTCTTCATTCTATCTATTTACTTCATTGTTTATAAGCTATTTTATCTGATAAAATCCCATTTATCTGTTTTGGCTTTTGTCTCCTGTGTTCTAGACATGAGAGTCCAAAAAACTTCTGCCCATTTCAATGTCTTGAAGTTTCTCCACTATATTTTGTTTCAGTAGTTTCATAATTCTGGGTCTTACATTTAGGCCTTTAATCCATTTTGAGTTCAGTTTTGTACATGGTGAGAGACATTTCATTCTTCTGAATATTTATATCCAATCTTCCCAGCATCATTTGTGGAAAACATTGCCCTCTGTTCAATATGGGTTCTGAGCACCTTTGTCAAAATCAGTTGAGTTGGATTTTATTCTTCAAAACGATGGGAGACTAGAGTAGATTCTTCAGCAAATGAATGATTTGATCAGATTTGCTGCTAGTCTTAATGAAGTTAGTCTTCCAACAACATGGAAGACACAACAGCTAGAAGATTGCTACTGCAGTCCCAACGAGAAAGGATGAAAGTTAAGTGTATAGAAGGAGCCCTTGGGATGGAGGACGGGGAGCACCTTGTTTGCAGAAATAACTACACAGGAAAGAAAGGAAAAAAGTGATGCCAAGAGGGTTTTCTGAATTTCTGGCTTAGACGACCATGTGAGCAATCTCTCATTCTGACCTTCACTGTACTTAGGTTTGCTGAATGATTCTATCGTGAAAAATCAAGAAAGCAGGTTATTTTGGAACCATATGAATCTCATTTGGGGCATCAGATTGTGGGTGCCACAAAGTAATCTATTATTAGTCTGAAATTAATTCTGTAAGGAGACTGATGCTCTAGCTAGATTGCCTAGGATTTGTAACCCCAGGGGATTTGGAAGGCTTTAGGGGCATTTTAACCCTAAAATAACTGTGAAATTATGCATTTTATGTAAATATTAATATGGGGAAATTCATCTGTAAAACAGATTCTCAAAAGAGATCACCAACCTGCAAAAAACCATCTGTGTAGATAAGAAGAGAGTCACTTGTGGAACCCCGGCATTACCCATGTATAAGGAATTGTATTTCAGTACACAAGGGTGAGGACTCATTTTTCTGCCAAGGATCTTTTGGATATTTATTTATTTTAATTATTTTCAATTTATATAAAAAGAACAGATTTCAAGTATTTCATATATATTTTAAACCCATAATAATAAATTCCCACCCTCCTTCCAGCCTCCTTTCTTCTTATTCTTTTTTGCTTTAATTTTTACAATAACACACTTTCAATTCACTTCATAGTCACAGGCTTAACCCTCCACTAAGCAAAGAACTGAGCAAATAAAATACAGAAAGACCACTGTTTGCGGGAGTATAGACAAGGGCAATAAACAATAATTGTCAGAGGTGGGGAGAATGGGAGAGGAACGAATAGGAAAATGTTAGTGAAGGATTACTAAATTATAGTTAGATAGCAGTACGAAGTTCTGGAGTTCTTGTGCACAGTAGGGTGACTATATGATAACATACTGTGTAGTTTTTCTGAAAGTAACCGAAACAAAGTATTTTGTGCATTTTCATAATAAAGAAACACCAAATGTTTGAGAAGATAGATGCCTACCCTGTTTGAACATTGCAAAATGTACACATATACTGAGAATTTGCACAGTACCCAAAATATATGTACCATTTTTATGTGTCAGTAAAAATTAAGAAAATAAAAAATGAATAAAATTCACACTCTTCAACAAGCTGCAGTTTGGCTTCTGTCTTCTGTTCTGGCTTCCTGCCTTTTGCATGCTCACTCTTAGCTTCACATCTTTGCATTGCTTTTTTTTTTTTTTTTTTTTTAGTGTAAAATGTCTTCAGTCTAAATGTGGTCATCTGGTCCATGCTGCTCATCCTCAGAGTTCCAGACTCTGCAGTTTGGTTGTGGACACTTTGTTCTCCTCTTCTGATTCTCAGGCACAGGCTTATCACAGCGCTCTGGTCTTAACTCCAGTAGAACTTTTTCATGTTAGAATTCCTAGTTTCCTTATGTGTCTCTTCCTAAAGTTGTGACTCCCTTTATGTCTGGAGAGCTTTGTTAGTTCTGACTGCAACGTCTGAGAATACATATCTGGTAAATATCACATCACCTATTAACATAGAGATAAATAAATTCTGCAGGCCAAGGTATTCCCACTGTTTCCAGCTGCTCCTAAGAACATCTCAGTCATACTAAAAGGATATATTTTCTTTCAAAGAACAAAAATGTAAACCACTTATTTAAAACCTTACCATTTTCTTTTTTGAATTTTCTATTTTGCAGTTCCCCTAAGATTTTGTTTGCCAAAGAACTTATATCTTAAAAAATGTTTTTTGTAGGCAATTAAGATGCAGATTTTAACCAGGGATGAGCAAAGTGTAGCAAAGTGCCTTGCTGTAGCGATCAATATGCAATACAAAAAGACAAAGTACTTCTTTAGCCAGAAATACAGATTTACACAGTTTTTTTTTAAGCCCAGCAAAATGTACATTTGCCTTTTCATATTTCTCTTGGCTCTGACAGAGGGCTCTGGGTTTAGACAGCGAACGCTCTTCTTCAGCTTTCCTATCCTGGTCTTCCATAGTGAAGTTCAGCTCACTAGAAGTTAATGATGCCACAAATTCAGTATTTTCAAGTCCTGGCAAAAGGAGAAAGCTTCCTCTGGGCATGTGCTAAAAATGTAATTCCTACCTTTAAAAAAAACTGAACACTCCCCTTGGTTGATAGTCTCATCCAATGAAAGTTTCAAAAATGTAGGACAGACGATGCATTCTGCATAAAATGCCGCTGACATTTCACATCCTTGCTTCTGCAGGAGGCAAGAGCGCGATGGTCTTCCCCAGAAGGGAAGCTCTCTCACACTTACATGCTCCAAAATAAACAAAAATTCCCTATTGGACAATCGTCTCAAAAGTCCCAGTCTATAGAAAATATATACTCTGACTTTTAAATGTCGACCAGCCTTGGAAATCTATATGACATAAACTTTTGCCAAAAAATCAATCTTGAGTTATGATTTGATTAGCAGAAAATTGCTATCACATTTGTTTCTACATTTGTCTACTTCATGTCCTTTCCATTCATAGGCTGGCTGATTCAAGCCTTCTTTAAAAGCTCCCTGAGAAAGTCTGTGACATTAAAATGTCCTTTGATGCTCTTTCACTAAGCAGTGAATATTAACAGTTATGGTGACCCTGTTCCCGAATGTGTCTCAGCAGGATCAATAGCAGTTAAGTGCCACTGTTTTACAATTAAAAAGGGGATCATTTTAAATTTAAAAGCTCATAGCTAATTTTCTTCTTGGCACTTAATGGCATAATTCATTTTTGAAAAACCTCATTGGGAGAGCATAGACTTCTTTCTTTTCTTTCTTCTTCTTCTTCTTCTTCTTCTTTTTTTTTTTTTTTTTTTTTTTTTTTTTTTTGGTGGCCACACAGGAAGGGGCTAGTTAGCACCCCTTGCTGCCTCTGAAATGATTTGTGGCATTCTTTCATTAAGCTGTCAGCAGGGCATCTGTAAAATTTTCTTTAAAATAGAAGACCCTGATGCAGGCATGGGCAGCCATTGCAACCTCACAAAACTGCTCAGCACCGCTGTGGGAACTTCCTCCGGAGCGCTGACGTTTGCGGTCAGTCTGGCCGCGAAGTCGCATTTGCCCTGATGTCTGCTTTCCTTCCTGGTGATCTCCTCCTTGTCCCCATTAGGAACCCAGGCACATGACAGGTGGTCTGAGCAGGGCATGCATATTTCCAACATCTAAGTGGCTAACATTATGCTGGAAACGTCATCTTGATCCTATCTCATTGACACAGCAGAGAGCCCGGGCTCTCTCTACACAACTTGGCTTTCCCGGTTCCCAATTACAACAGTAACAGATGCATCGAGTTGCGTATACATTATAGCCCTGGGGATAGCACTCGATATAGATCCACTTTGGAGTAAGTCTCGCGTCTGCTTATAGAATTTGCATTATCTGGAGGCAAATGAGAGATATTGTCCATCATTTATATTTGTTGCTTGAAGTTTAAAAGAATATACAAATGCAGTTAGTCCTTTTTTGGGGGTATTTTTTTGAATATGTCTACTGAAAAACGGAAGATATCCACAGCTCTCCTGTTACATATTGATGTTATTTACACTCATTAAAAATGCAACTACTGGATGCTGACTGCGCTTAAGGGCTGGGCTCAGTGCTTCAAACATCATCTCTACTCTCTCTGTCCTCATGAGATGAACATCCTTAAGTTGCGTTAGATCTCAGAGAGGCTAAGTCAGGTGCTGAGGGCCGCACAGCTTGTACTGAGGACTTGACTTGCCTCACTCCTAAATCCCTCCTCTTTTGCTCGCACCGACTATCACTGCCACTGAGATGATTTTAGGTCTAGCTAGGATCCTTCAGACTCAAATCCAAAATTAAGCACACACCAGAATTTGTAAGCTTCTCAAAAACATTAGGAAGTTGGGACTAGCCAAAATGCATTGCATAATTTATTCTTCATGCCAAAATTTAATCTACATTTAAAATTGTTTTTGATGCTTGTTAGTTTATCACAGTGTATCTATCACAGACCACGAGCAGTTCCTCATTAAGGACCAGCTGAAATATTCACTTCATTTCTTTTCTTCTTAATCTGATAACTGCCTCTGTAAACACAGATTTTTGAATGAATACTAATTTCTCAGTAAGCTACCTGAATAAACAGGGGCAAATGAACATTGTAGTAGGTTTGGAAGAATGGAATAATAGGGCAATCGAGGGCCAATGTTCCCTTAGAATATAATTTCTGGGAAAGATTGTCTCTTTACATAACCATTTGGAAAAATTATACCAATGGGGGCATTTATGGAAGGTACCGTGTCTTACAGAAAATTGGACTGTCGTTAACACACACACACACACACACAGAAAGAGAGAGAGACAGACAGACAGACAGAAAAGCAAAACAAACAAAAAACCTCCCTGCATACAAACTTCCTTCTGTCCCTTTCTGGTTTTCTTGATTCTTTTTATTTTCTTCTTGTCCTCCCCCTTCCCCCAACCCCTCCATCCCTTTGACATTCCCTTTCCACTAAAATCCAACAGAGGACTGGCCCTCATTTCTCCCCTTTTAAAAAGCAGACGTCGCGGGGCAGGTGCTACAACACGACCCAGGTCCCACCCCTGCAGGGCGAGGGGCCCGCACCTCCTCGGGACTCGCGGGAGGGGCGCGGCGCGGGCAGCTGGGTCCTGTGACCCGCGCCCCGCGCGCACGGCTCGGCGACGTCGCGCGCACCCTCCTGCAACCCCGTTAGCCGCCTCGCCAGGTGCTACCGCTGCCTGCTGCGTAGCACTTCTCGCTTTCCCTGCAACGGAGTTTGCGATGCGCGCTCAGCCCCCTTCCCATCAGCCGGGCGGCTCTCCACTCCCCATCTTCTGTGATGTTCCGGGGGACGCAGGGAGCCCCGGGCCCGCACAGGCGCGCGCTCCGCGCCCAGGGGGTGGCACAGCGGCTGCAAGTCTGTCATTAGGCATAATCTGCTCCGTACGTGTAGGTGAACCCCGTCGGCGCCGGGCCGGACGTCCCTTTTGTTTGTATTTAAGGAAGAGGCGAGGGGAAGCTTCTGTAAACTACGCTGGCCGCCGCGCGCGTCCCTTGCCAGCGACCCGCCCGCGGCAGGGCCGGGCAGGGTGGCCGCGCTCGGGCCCCACTGGCGGCCTCTCCGAAGGAGCCGCGCGCTGGGGCTGCGTGGTGCCTTCAGAACCCGCGCCTCCTCTTCCCTGCGGTAAACAAGGCGGGCTGCATTCGCTTCCTGTAGTAATTACCCTTTGCTGTGTTCATAGAGGGGCTGCCCTCTGAGTGGGCATAAATGCTGACAACCAGAGTTCCTGGGTGCCTGCCCGGATTACATTAGCTGCTAATTACTCCGGGTCTCCCCAACGCCTCTGGTCTTCTCCAGGAACGCGCGCTGTATAATTTGAATGTACATCAGAGGGAGGTTATGACACAGCCGAGTGTGTTTGGACATTATGCTTTACACTGACAGCATGTTCCCCCTGATGCTGCTTGAAGAAGGAAGGGAGACACCGGGTATAGCCAGGCCCGTGGGAGTGAGGCCAGGGGATCCGGATCCTCCCCACATTCCTCTGGGTGAAGCTGTGTAAACTCATTGGCCTCCTGAGTAGTTGTGTCTCCCGCACCTGCCTGTGTCATTTCAGGGTTTGCATTCCTCCAGATCCGGTTCAGATCAGCTCTAACTTTTTTCTATTCAGTGCTAGTTAGGCGATTTGCCCCTATATCCACAGCAAAGGGAATTGACCCTCCATGAAGCAACTGCACCCAAGACCACTTCCTTAGAGAGTGAGGGCAGAGCCTGAGCCTGAATCCAGTCCTCTGGGTCTCCCACATGCTTGAACTTACTTCACCCTAGATTTGGGGATATACAAAAACAGCAGAGTCAAAGTGGTGTAGTGGTGTAAGGAGGCGGGTTAATCTATGTTAGGGAGACCCGTCTTCATTGTAGCAGTTTTGATGCCCCGAGCCTCAGGAGCTCCATACTGGAGGTAGGACCTGCAGTGCATGCAGTATGGACCATCGTTCAACAGGTTAGGGCTGAGCAGGTGATCTGGACCAGAGTTCTGGGTTCCATAAAGCACGCGTGATCTCTACCACACTTTTACGTTTGTTCCTCTACAAACTCGATCATCAAAGAATGGTGGTCTAAGGGGGTTGTCTTTATGTCAGCAGATGCTTGCAAGCCTGCTAGACACATTCTCAAGGGAAGATGTTCATGGGTGGAGCTCCTGTCCTGTATTCATGTCAACTCAGGGCTGCAAATTCTGTGCTGAAACAGAGCTGGTCTCTTCTGTTCCAGGCTGGGACTCACCCTCAAAACACCTTTGACAGGAATCAGAGCAAAATGCCAGCCCAGGGAAGACTCTGGAGTTCCTGCGCTTCAGGAAAAGGACAGCCTTTGGTGTTTGGCCCTGAAGCCATCCCAGGAGGAGCAAACCCAGGAGCAGAGATGTGGCAGAGGAGAGGGCAAGAGGGAGAAGCCAGCTCTGCTCCTCCCTGACTCCAGGTACACGGGCAAGCTACTGATGTCTATGAAGCTCTATTTTCTGTTCCGAAAAGTGGACATGATAAACACTGACCTTTTGGAAATGTGAGGACAAAATAAAGTTGGGGATCTAATAGCCTCTGTTATAGAACAGGAAATCAAGTCTGCCTCTTTCTCTTCTTTTTTCTTTCCTTCATTGCCTTCTTCCTTTTTTTTTTACCTCTTCTTCTTCTTCTTCATTTTATTTATTTATTTGAGAGGTACAGTTATAGACAGTGAGAGGGAGAGACAGAGAGAAAGCTCTTCCGTCTGCTGGTTCACTCCCCAAATGGCCCGAATGGCCGGAGCTGAGCTGATCCGAAGCCAGGAGCCAGGAGCCAGGAGCCAGGAGCCAGGAGCTTCTTCCGGGTCTCCCACGTAGGTGCAGGGACCCGAGTACTCCCATTGCTTTCCCAGGCCATAGCAGAGAGCTGGATTGGAAGAAGAACAGCCGGGACTTGAACCACTGCCCATATGGGATGCCAGTGCCACAGGCAGGGGATTAACTTACTGTACCACAGTGCTGGCCCTGTTACCTCTTTGTTATCTTAGATTTTTCCACAGAATTCCAAGGAAAATGGAAACTCTTTGCTAACTTTCTTGAACCCCTGAAATTTCACCTGGCATCAACTACAGTCTTCCAGTCTTCTACATTCTCTGCTGACTGGTTGCGGGACCCCTCCCCTCTTCTCCTCCAGACACCAGACTCCACAGATGCTCAAGTGCTGTACAAATGGCATCATATTTCCATGCAATCTACACACAGACTCTGGATGCTTTAAGTCCTCTCTGGATTTCTTATAATGCCCAATACCATGTAAATGCTGAGTAAATAGTTGTAATTGTATTGTTTAGGGAGCAATAATAAGCAAAACATCTGTCCATGTTCAGTAAGGTCAGTGTTTGCTTGAATAGCTTCAATCCAAAGCTGGAGGAATCTGGGGTGCACTACCTGTGCAAGGGGGACACTGACTGTGTTGCCTCTTCTGCCTTTCACTGTCGCCTGTGTCCGTCCTGCTGTGACCATTGGTCACTTCCGACCTGCATTGCTTCTCAGTTCCGGAGTCATTTCCTGACCTCCCATCTTCCCTAAGGCTGCTGAAACACAGAGGGAGCAAGCCACATTGTTCTGGGTTGTATTTTCAATACTAACTTACATCACAAAGAAGTAAAGAAGCCAAATTTTGTGTGTTTTGGCTGATTTTTGCTGAAGTACAGTTGAGCATGGAACAACTTCTAATATTTCATGGGCACCTTCTAATGTGCACCTTCCCCTCCTGTAACCGGGAAAGGGCCTCTGGCACTGGCATCTGGAAGACGGGGGAGACATTTTGGTGGAGCCAGAAGAAAGACTGTGTTTGTTCTCCTGACTCACCTGCTCTGTACCTGCCTGTGCCTCCAGCCACGTTGTAAATGAAATCAATGATTTTCCCTGCTGCCTGCGTTCCAGCCAAGAGCTAAAATTTCTGCCCCTTTTGTGTTACTACAGAGTTTTTAGTTTAAAGTAATTTATCTCCTTTGGTTTAATAACAGAGGTTGGGGTTACAATCCTGAGTTTGGTGCGAAATAAAGTGAAACCACATGGTCCGCAGCTTGGGGTAAGAGGCCAAATACTTGTGTGGGTGTGAGGAAAACATGAGGAGGGCCACACACAGCTGCACACCATGCTGCCCAGCTCTGGGTGTCTGCGTTCTGACAGAGCACTGGGCAGCCCTCAGCTCTCCGTGCAGGCAGGGCCTCCTCCAGGGGCACAGATCTGCTCACTCCCAGGGCACGCTCACGTGTGTTCCCAATCCATCATTCCTGTCTCGTGTGGCTTCAGGCAAGCGCTTCCTTCCAGCATTTCCCAGATAAGGGCCCACTTGTTCGTCTTGCTCCCTCTCAACACTGAAGAGACCCCTTGCTCTGGAGTCCAACTCCCCACCCTGTTCTCCCTCAGCTCCTTCAGACACTGCCACAGCCTCACCTTGTCTGGGGCCCTAACGCCCTACAACCCTCCTCCTTCACTCTGTCTCCCATTCCAACTCCACCTGCTATTTATTCCAAAGAACTCCTCATCATTTGTCCTAATCTACTTCTAAAACAAAAAGCTATATGCCTTTATTTTTAAGAAAATTTCAACCTTTGCAGAAAAATTGCATAAAAAAATCAAATTCCCCCCTCACCCCATTTCTGTTATAACCAATGGCTTGCATTAGTGCGGGACATTTGTTAGAACACATGAACTGATATTGATGTATGATTGTGACCTGAATCCTATGGTTTCCATGAGGGTTCCTGTGTGTGTTGTGTACTGCATAGGTTTTAGCAAATGTATCTGACGCCTATCTACTGTCATAGTGTGGATAGCATGGTCTCAGTTCCCTCACATCACTCGCTCTGTGTACATATCTCTCCCTCCTCTATACCAAACCCTCGGCAACCACTGATATATTTACTGTCTTTCAACGGAGTTTCAAATACCTTGAACCATACAGTAAGTAACCATTCAGACTGGCTTCTTTCACTTAGTGATGTGCATTTAAGGTTCCTACACATCTGTCCTGGCATGAGAGCTAATTTGTTTTTTTATCATTGATGAATCCTCCATCATGTGGACAGACCAAGTTGTTTATCCACTCACCTATCGAAGGACATCTGGGTTCCAAGTTTTTGCAATTATGAATAAAGCTGCTATCAACATTTATGTACAGGTTTTCTTATGTACATAAACATTTAGCTCATTTGCATAAAAACATAGGCGTGTAATTGCTGGATTGTGTGGTGATTTTAAAAATTTTAATTGTGAGTCTCGCTGCTTATGAAAGTGCCTGTTTGAAAGTCTCCTTGGCAGACAGTTTTGGAAAACTTGAGGATTTTTACCAGTCTGACACATGAGAGATTGTATTTCAGTGTGGTTTGAATTTACATTTCTCTCTGTATGAGTGGGTTTGGCATGTTTTCACATGTCTAAGGGTCACTCATTTTTTCTATTTCTGTGAACTGGTGATTCCTAGCCTTTCCCATATTTCCATCAGGTTCTTGGTCTTTTCTGTCGCTATTTTCATCAGGTCTACATATACCCAGGCTGTAAATCTTTCATCAGTGGTATGAATCGCAAATATTTCCCCAAGTTTGACATTTGTCTTTTTACTTTGCTTTTTACTATGATAAATTTTCCTTACTGCAGTCAAATTTACAATCCTTCCCCTTATTACTTATTGATCTTTGACTAATCATTAGAAAAAATTTCTCCTTCTCTGTTTATAAAATAATCCATCCACTTAATTTTAAAACCTGTGATCCATTTTGAGGGTATCATGCAGAATGTAAAAGAGCTGATATAGTTTTATGTTATTCTTTATAGTGATCTATGATCTTAACTTTTTTATTAAGAGATTCACAGTTATTTTCTTTGAACAGCCCTAGTGGAAGAGAGAGAGAGAGGGAGATAGAGAAAGAAGGAAAAATCTTCCATCTTTTGGTTCACTCCCTAAATACCTGCGAACCTGGGATTGGGCCAGGCTGAAGCCAGAAGCCTGGAATGCCATCCAGGTCTCCCTCACTGCCCAGCCTTGCTCTGGGTGATAGGGACCCATGTGGCTGAGTCACCTGCTGCTTTCCAGTGTGTGCATCGGCAGGAAGCTAGATCAGAAGTGGAAGTGCTAGAACTTGAACCTGCACTCAAATATGGGAGGCATGTGACTTAAACTGCTGCACCACAATGCCTGCCCACTACCAATTCCTGAAATCTAACTTTGTATATATTCCAAATATCCATTTGTAATTTGGATTCTTTCTGGTTTTTATAATTTTTCCATTCATCTGTTAATTCAGGCATGGTCCAAAACACATTTTCCTTTTTAGATAACAGTATTTTGGTGCATGGTAATACATATTCCTTTTCTTGCTGCAGAATAGTTTATCAATATTTGAGATGTAACGTATGTGCAATAAATTCCATCCATGCAAGCTGTACAACTAAATGCAGTTTGATAAGCATGTCCACTGTGAAAGCCTTGCTATGATCACAAAGATAATCATTTCCCAAGCAATACAATTTTCCTCTTCCTCCTTGGTGCCTGTCCTCTTCTGCCTGGAGAACCCATTGGTCTGGTTTTTGTCAATCTAGGTTAATTTATACTTTGTAGAGTTTAATGTGAATGGAAACATGCCATGTTTACTTCTTTTATGCAACATAACAGTCTTCAGATTTATATTGTGTCTCAGTGGTTTGTTCCTTTTGATTGATAAGTAGATGCTCCTATTACGTGTCCATTGTGTTTATCCACTTCAACTGCTCGTGAATATTTGGAAGGTTCCATTTTGGGCTCTTAAAAATAAAATTGCGATGGACATTCCTCATCGATGCTTGTGTGCACATAGACTTTCCAAACATTAGGAGAATGTTCACGAATGGAGTGCTGAGTCATGTGGTATTTTGAATTTTTGAGAAACTAAAGTTTTCCAAATTGGAGTAGCAGTTTCAGCCAAATCCGCATGTCTTCATCAAGACCTATGTTTTCAGGCTTTTTAATTCTGAATCTCCTAATGGATTATATATTGACAACTCTTAATGATTTTAATTTGTATTTGTCTTATGATTAATGAAGTTGAGTATATTTTATTGTGTTTGTTGTCATTTCTATATTTCCTTTTGTGAGGCATCTGCTTAAATTTTCAGTCTTAAAATTATTTCTTTTCATATTTAATGGTGAGTTGTCCAAGTTCTTTGCATATTCTGGATATATTAATTGCCAACTTTTTATCATTCTGCACCTTTAGTTTAATTTTTTTAAACACAGACATTTTTATTTCACTGCAGCAGTCATATCTTTAATTCTTAATGATGTGTGTGTGTTAAATGTCCAAGCTAAGAAATCTTTGCCTACTCCAAAGTCGCAGGGTTTTTTTTTTTTTTAATCCTTCTTTTTAAGGTTTTACCTTTGCTAGTACTTCTATGCTTCGTTCCTAGTTAATGCTGTCAAGTGTGTGATACAACTTGATGTTTTGTAAAAAACTCTGGTTCTCTATTGTCCAAAATCAATTGGCCATCAATATTTGGACTGACTTCTAGTTTTTCCTTTCTGTGCTTTTTATCGCCATGTCTGTCCACCAATATCACACAGTCTTGAGATCTGGTGGTATAAATTTTCTTTCTTCATTCTTCTCTTTTTAATACTACTTTTCTACCTTGTTTGAACTTCCACATAAATATTAGAAGCAGCCAATCAAAGAAAGATTGTTTTCTACACAAAAGCCTTATGGAATTTTAATTAGGATGGAATTGAACATTTAGATCAATTTGAGGAGTAACACTGAGTATTTAAAATCAAGAATGCAGTATTTCAATGTGTTAACTTAAATCATTTTTAAAGCCCATCGGGACCCGCCGGACCCGCCGGACCCACCGGAGCCGCAGAGTCTGTGCGCCAGCGCTGGAAGGGGAGGTGAGCTAAAAACCTCTCCGTAACCCGAGACATTGGCGGGGAAAGAATCTTGATATGAATGGAAGGGGGGGGGGGAGGGTTGCGGGTGGGAGGGAAGTCATCGGGGGTGGGGGGTGGGGGAAGCCAATGTAGTCCATAAGCTATACTTTGGAAATCTATATTCATTAAATAAAAGTTAAAAAAAAAAAAAAGAAAAAGAAAAAGAAAAAGCCTGCAGAGAACGAGGCCTGAAGCCTGAAACCCCATTGGGGAAAGTTCACCAGGCTGGCTGGAGGAGACAAAAAATCAAATAAATAAGGGGAACCTGCATGGACATTTAGCCTCTCTCTCCACTCACCTTATAAAGCCAAGCAAGACAAAGGGCAGGTGCCATTTTACGTAAGTAAAGCAGTGCATGCCATTTTGCATATGTAAAGCGGGTGTCTCTCATAAGCCAAGCAGAGAAACCTGACTCTGGTAAGCAAAGGAATACCCACAGGGGCCAGATTTCATACATCAACTACTCTCAATTCAACTCAGCTGTGTGGAATTACTTTCCAACTGAGTCAAAAAAAAAAAAAAAAAAGAGAGAGAGAGAGAGAGAGAGAGAGCGAGCTTGCGAGAGCTAGCAAGAGAACAATCAGGGTGAATCACCTTTGGCACACCCTTAACCCTGTAGAACCAGAGCTCTCTGGCCACACCCATCACAGCCTCTAAGGATCCATCAAAAGCAGACAGTCCTCTTAATCTAGAGTCACAGTATAATGAGAAAAAAAAACCAAAGAATATCTCCAATATGACAAACAAACGCAACAGCTGAGGTAACAAGAACAAGGAAGACACTATGATGCCCCCAAATGAAATAGACACCCCAATTCAAGATTATGAAGATGATGAGATAGAAGAAATGCAAGAAGCGGATCTCAAAAAATTGATAAGAACATTAAGAAGTTCTCAAAAACAAATTCTCTAACTACAGAAATCCTAATGGACAAGATAGAATATCTCTCTCGTGAAAATGAAATATTAAGAAGGAATCAAAATGAAATGAAATAACTAGTAGAAAATGAAACTGTGATAGTGAAGAGAAATCATAATGAAGTGAAGAATTCAATAGATCAAATGACAAACACATTAGAGAGCCTTAAAAACAGAATGGGTGAAGCAGAAGAGAGAATATCAGACTTAGAAGACAGAGCACAGGAAAATATACAATCAAACCAACAACCCACTTAAGAGATGGGCCAAGGACCACAATAGACATTTTTTAAAGAGGAAATCTAAATGGCCAACAGACACATGAAAAAATGTTCATGATCACTAGCAATTAGGGAAATGCAAATCAAAACCACGGTGAGGTTTCACCTCACCCCGGTTAGAATGGCTCACATTCAGAAATCTACCAACAATAGATGCTGGAGAGGATGTGGGGAAAAAGGGACACTAACCCACTGTTGGTGGAAATGCAAACTGGTCAAGCCACTATGGAAGTCAGTCTGGAGATTCCTCAGAAACCTGAATATAACCCTACCATTCAACCCAGCCATCCCACTCCTTGGAATTTACCCAAAGGAAATTAAATTGGCAAACAAACAAGCTGTCTGCACATTAATGTTTATTGCAGCTCAATTCACAATAGCTAAGACCTGGAACCAACCCAAATGCCCATCAACAGTAGACTGGATAAAGAAATTATGGGACATGTACTCTATAGAATACTATACAGCAGTGAAAAACAATGAAATCCGGTCATTTGCAACAAGATGGAGGAATCTGGAAAACATCATGCTGAGTGAATTAAGCCAGTCCCAAAGGGACAAATATCATATGTTCTCCCTGGTCCACGACAACTAACTGAGCACCAAAGGGGAAACTTGTTGAAGTGAAATGGACACTATGAGAAACAGTGACCTGATCAGCTCTTGTCCTGACTGTTGATGTACAATGTAATACTTTATCCATTTTAGTATTTTTTTTTTGTTCTAGTACCATTGGTTGAACTCTGTAATTAACACACAATTATTCTTAGGTGTTTAAATTTTAACTGAAAAGTGATCCCTGTTAGGAATTTGGAAAACATTATGCTGAGTGAAATAAGCCAGTCCCAAGGGACAAATACCATATGTTCTCCCTGATCGGTGACAACTAACTGAGCACCAAAAAGTAAACCTGTTAAAGTGAAATGAACACTATGAGAAATGGTGACTTGATCAGTCCTTGCCCTGACTGTTGAACAACTTAATACATTATCCCTCTTAGTATTTTTTTGTTTATTTGTTTACTTAATACTTTTGGTTGAATACTGGAATACTGTAATCAATACACAGTTATTTTCAAGTGTTGAAACTTAACTGAAAAGTGATCGCTGTTAAATATAAGAGTGGGAGTAAGAGAGGGAAGAGATGTGCAATTCGGGACATGCTCAAGCTGACTTACCTCAAACGGTGGAGTTAGAAACATACCAGGGGATTCCAATTCAATCCCATCAAGGTGGCATGTACCAATGCCATCTCACTAGTCCCAGTGATCAATTTCTGTTCACAATTGATCATAATGATAGGACTAAGAGCCAAAGGGATCACATAAACAAGACTAGTGTCTGCAAATACTAGCTGATAGAATAAAAAAGGGAGAGAACAATCCAACATGGGAAGCAAGATACACTGCAGACTCATAGAATGGCAGATGTCCTAAACAGCACTCTGGCCTCAGAATCAGCCCTTAAGGCATGAGGATCCAGCTGAAAAGCCCATGAGAGTATTTCAGGCATGGAAAGCCAAGACACTCTGGCAAACAACAACAACAACAACAACAAAAACAAAAAACCTAAATGAAAGATCTCCACGAGTGAGATCCCAGTGAAAAGAACAGGTCAATAATGAAGGAGGTACCTTTCTCTGAAGGGAGGAGAGAACTTCCACTTTGACTATGACCTTGTCTAAATATGATCAGAGTCACTGAACTCAAAAGGCTTCCATAGCCTTGGCGACTCATGACAAGAGCCTAGGGTGATTACTGATGCCATAAACAAGAGTGTCAATTTGTTAAGTCAACAACAGGAGTCACTGTTCACTTACTCCTCATGTAGGATCTCTGTCCTTAATGTGCTGTACATTGTGATTTAATGCTATAACTAGTACTCAAACAATATTTTTCACTTTGTGTTTCTGTGTGGGTGCAAACTGTTGAAATCTTTACTTAATGTATGCTAAACTGATCTTCTGTATATAAAGAGAATTGAAAATGAATCTTGATGTGAATGTAAGGGGGGAGGGAGAGGGAAAGGGGAGGGTTGCGGGTGGGAGGGAAGTTATCGGTGGGGGGGAAGCCATTGTAATCCATAAGCTGTACTTTGGAAATTCATATTCATTAAATAAAAGTTTAAAAAAATAAAGCCCGTCAGCAATATTTTATAGCTTTAAGTGTAAATTACTGGTATATCTCTTTTTAGTTTTTCTAAATATTTTATGTTTTGGATGCAATTGTAAATGATGATTTTTATTTTAATTTCTAATGGATGCTAGTATGCATAAGTACATTTTATTTTTGTGTATTTACTTTTAAATCAGAGGCCTTTCTAAATCATTTATTAGTTACTTGAAGCTTCCTCAGCATCATCTTCAGATAGGAAAAGTTTCATTTTTTCATTTCCAGCCTTTACGCTGTTTGTGCCTTCTTTTTGCAGTTTTACATGGTGAAGGCCTTTAGAATAATACTTAATTAAGTAATGGTAACCCAGGAATCTTTGCATCATTCATACTTTATAGAAAAGTATTAAATATTTCACCTTTAAATTATCAGTTGTACATTGTTCGTATATGATGTTTTATAAAAGATTTATTTCTTGGAAAGGCTGAGTACCAGAGAGGGAGAGACAGAGAAAGAGATTTTCTATATGCTGGTTCATTGCCCAGTGGTGTAACCAGGAGTCTGGAACTCCACCAAGGTCGTGGTAGCAGGGACACAAACATTTGAGCCATCACCTTCTTCCCAGGCACATGAGCAGGGAGCTAGATCAGACGTGGTGCAATGGGGAATTGAACTGGTGTTCGGATGTGGGATGTGGGCCTCCCAAGTGTCAGTTTAATCCGCTGTACCACAGTGCCTGCTCCCCTGTAGTTGATCTCTATCACACTGAGGAACATCCCTTTTAACTAGAAAGTGTGAACATTTTCTTTGGTAGGCTCTTTTGAAATTTTTCAAGTACTTTTCCTATGTCTATTGCAGTTGCCATATGTGTTTTCTCTTATATCTGTACACATGATAAACCATGTTGCTAATGACAGACTTAGATAGTTTATACCCACGGCCAGCGTGACTGCAGATGCGAAGTGCAGTGACGGAAGAAGGGCATTGTTGTTAGGGCTCAGACTTAGTTCTCTCACTGCTGCCTCTCACCAGGCCAGCTTGGCCTGCAGGTCTGGAACTACAGTGGCACCCACGTGAGACACTGCAGAATCAGAGAGCTGCAGAGTCTGCCCTTAGTCACCTGGGTGAATTCTTGCTATGGGCCTTCCTGGTCTTCCTCAGCTGAACCAGGCTGCACTGAGACCTGGTGGAATTCATAAATCTACTTGAGCAGAAACAGTGTTGGAAAATTGTGGATAAACTCTGCTCTGAGGCATCTTATGTATGGTTACAGGACATCATGGATCTTTAATTAATAGGTTCCACATCATGGACAAAGTCTAGTAGCTCAAGAAATAAGCCTAGGGTTGATGCAGATTAACTGAAATTAGCCAATGCCATGTTACTATCCTGATTAATTATTGAAAATAAAAACAATATTGTATATCTGAATATATATATAATATATATATAAAATATATATATATATATATATATATCCTGTAGGGCCATGCTGTATTATTCATTTTATATATATATCTAGGTCTACAGTTTTCTTGGTGGAAATGTTTTTGATAATAAATTTAATTTTTGATAGGCACTGGGTTTTTCCTATTTTCTGTTTCATCATGTGCCAGTTTTGTTTCAATTTTCAAGAAATCTGTCCGTTTCAGGTAAATGATCAATTTGTGGTCATTGCACTGCTGATCCTGTGGTGGTGACCCTTTTCTTACCACTGATATAGATGACTCATGATCCCTTTGCCTTGCTCAGCCAAGTAAGGGTTTATTAGTTTCATGATTTTTTTAAAAAGATTTATTTATTTATTTGAAAGGCAGAGTGACAAAGAGAGATGGAGAGACAGAAAGCGCTTCCTTCCGCTGATTCACTATCCAAGTGGTTACAATGACCCATCCTGGGTCAGGCTGAATCCAGGAGCTGGAAGCGCCATTTGGGTCTCCCATGCAGATGGCAGAGACAGAAGCACTTGGACCATCTTCCACTATTTTCTCAGGCAGAGTCTCAGGGAGCTGGATTGGAAGCAAAGCAGCCAATGCTCAAACCAGCACTCTGACATGGGTTGCCAGGGTTGTAAGCAGAAGCTTAACATGCTGTTTCACAATGCCAACCCATTTGGGCTATAGTGTCGATTAAATCTGCTGTTTCCTTGTTGATCTTCTGTCTGGCTGATCTGTCTATTTCTGAGAGTGGAGTGTTGAAGTCCCCCCGTACTATTGTATTGGAATCTAAGTCTCCCTTTAAGTCCCTTAACATATCTTTTAAATAAACCGGTGCCCCGTAATTAGGTGCATATACATTTATAATAGTTACATCTTCCTGTTGAATTGAAACCTTGATCATTATATAGTGCCCCTCTTTGTCTCTCTTAACAGTTTTTGTGTCAAAGTTTATTTTGTCTGATATTAATATGGCTACACCTGCTTTTTTTTGGTTTCTGTTGGCATGGAATATCTTTTTCCAAACTTTTACTTTCAGTCTGCATGCATCTTTGTTGGAAAGATGTGTTTCTTGTAAGCAGCAAATAGATGGGTTTTGTTCCTTAATCCATTCAACCAGTCAGTGTCTTTTAACTGGAGATTTGAGGCCATTAATGTTCAATGTGACTATTGATAAATAGTAACTTTGCCCTGCCATTTTCCCAAAGATATTTTCTAGTATATGCTTTGAGTTTCCTGTGATCTTTTACTGGGAGGTTTTCTTCCTTTGCCTTCTTTCATGTTGATGGCCATGTTTCTGTGCTTCTGTGTGTAACACATCTTTAAGCATTTTTTGCAGGGCTGGACGAGTGGCGACAAATTCTTTCAATTTCTGTTTGCTATGAAAGGTCTTTATTTCACCTTCATTCACAAATGAGAGCTTTGCAGGATATAATATTCTGGGATGGCAGTTTTTCTCTCTTAGTACCTGGGCTACATCTCACCATTCCCTCATAGCCTGTAGTGTTTCTGATGAGAAGTCAGCTGTGACTCTAATTGGAGATCCTCTCAGAGCAATCTGACGTTTCTCTCTTGCACATTTTAGGATCTTTTCTTTATGTTTCACTGTGGTGAGTTTAATTACAATGTGTTGTGGTGAGGATCTCTTTTGGTCATGTTTATTAGAGGTTCTATGAGTTTCCCGTACTAGGATGTCTCTGTCCTTCTCCAAACCCAGGAAGTTCTCTGCTAGTATCTCACTAAAAAGGCCTTCTAATCCTTTCTCTCTCTCCATGCCTTCAGGAACTTCTAGAACCCAAATATTGGGTTTTTTAATAGTATCCTGTAGATTCCCAACGATATTTTTTAGATTTCTAATTTCCTCTTCTTTTCTTTGATTTGACTGTATACTTTCCTGTGCTCTGTCTTCTAAGTCCAATATTCTCTCTTCTGCATCACCCCTTCTGTTTTTAAGGCTCTCTAATGTGTTTGCCATTTGATCTATTGAATTCTTCATTTCGCTATGATTTCTTGTCACTATCAGTTTCATGTTCTGCTAGTTGCTTCATTTCATTTTGATCCCTCCTTAATATTTCATTTTTGTGAGAGAGATTTTCTATCCTGTCCATTAGGATTTCTGTAGTTCAATAATTTGTTTTTGAGAACTTCTTAATGTTCTTATAATTTTTGAGATCTGTTTCTTGCATTTCTTCTATCTCATCATCTTCATAATCTTGAATTGGGGCGTCTATTTCATTTGGGGGTGTCATGGTGTCTTCCTTGTTCTTGTTACCTCGGTTTCTGTGTTTGTTGTTTGGTATATTGGAGATATTCTTTGGTTTCTTCGGTGTGGTGTTTTTTCTCATTATACTGTGACTCTAGATTAAGTGGACTGTCTACTTTTGATGGATCCTTAGAGGCTGTGATGGGTGTGGCCAGAGAGCTCTGTTTGGTTCTTCAGGGTTAAGGGTGTGCCAAAGGTGACACACTCAGGTTAGCAGTGGTAAATCTCTCTCTCTCTCTTTTAATTCAGAAGGGAAGTAATTCCACAAAGCTGAGCGGAATTGAAGGTAGTCAGTGTCTGAGCTCTGGCCCCTGTGGGTATAATATTCGTCTGCTCTGCCCCAAGGACCACACAAAGATCTATGCAGTCCTCAGTGTAATTCCACAAAGCTGAGTGGAATTGAAGGTAGTCAATGTCTGAGCTCTGGCCCCTGTGGGTATAATATTCGTCTGCTCTGCCCCAAGGACCACACAGAGGTCTGTGCAGTCCTCAGTGTAAGCTCAGATTTCTCTGCCGTCTCCCACCAGGTTGCCGAGGTTACCGAGTTTGTGTATTCTCCTGAGAGTACTCACGTCTCCGTGAGTTCTCTCCCACACCTTCAGTTCTTCACAGTCTCAGTTCATTAGCTCCACGCCTTCACTAGGTCCTAACTTCCTGTTATTTCTCCCCACCAGAGTCAGATTCTTCTGCTTGGCTGATGGCGGGCGCTGCTTTCACGTATGTCCAAAATGGTGCGTGCTCTTTATCTCACTTGCCTTTGCAAGGTCAGTGTAGAGAGACTCGTGTCCGTGCCAGTCCCTTTTATTTATTTATTTTTTTCTGTCCTCTAGTTAGCCTGGTGAACTTTCCCCAGCAGGGCTCAAGCCTTGTTCCCTCTAGGCTCTTCCTGCCATTTCCCTGCCAATGTCTCGGGCTACTGAGGTTTCGCCCCACCCCCCTTTCCAGGCTGGTGCACAGACTCCTCAGCTGGGCTCCTGAGCCGTGGGTTCCCTTGCCCTCCACGTAGGTCCACGTGCCCCGCTGGTTCTGGAAGAGTTTCCTCTGCAGTTTTTTTTTTCCTGAAACTACAGTATCTCCACTTTTATTAAACTATCTTTTCCCAGACTATCAGTGCACACCCTCGCTATTCCGCCATCTTGGCTCCCTCCATTTATTTATTTGAGAGGTAGAGTTACAGACAGAGAGAGAGAGAGACAGAGAGAAAGGTCTTCCTTATGCTGCTTCGCTCCCCAGATGGCCACAATGGCTGGAGCTGAGTCGATCTGAAGTGAGGAGCCAGGAGCTTCTTCTGGGTCTCCCATGCTGGTTGGTGCAGGGGCCCCAGCACTTGGGCCAACTTTTTCTGCTTTCCCAGGCCACAGCTGAGAGCTGGATCAGAAGTGGAGCAGCTGGGACCCAAACCGGTGCCCATATGGGATGTTGGTCTGCAAGCAAAGCCTTAGCACACATTGCCATAGTGCTGGCCCTTGTAGGATATCTTTAAATTTGGTATTGTGATGCCTCTGGCTTTGCTGTTGTTGTTTAAGATTGCTTTAGCTGTTCAGGGTCTCTCATGTTTCTTTACAAATTTTAGTATTGTTTTCCTAGATCAGAGAAGAATGTCCCTGGTGTTGTGATTGGGATCACATTGAATCTGTAAATTGCTTTGGAAAATGTGGCCATTTTGATGATTTTAATTCTTCTAATCCATTAATATGGAAGATTTTACCATTTTCTGGTGCTTTCTTCTATTTCCTTCCTAAATCCATCCATTTTCCCTAGATTTTCCAGTTGTTGACATATAGCTGATTGTAATAATTACAGATGATTCTTTTTGCTTCTGAGGTATCCATTGTAATATTCCCTTTTTCATCGCTGATGTTATTGCTTTTGCTAGTTGGGCCAATTGGTGTATCAATTTTGTTTATTTTTTCATAAAAACAGATCTTTATTTCATTGATATTTATGTTTTTTAATTTTAGTTTTGTTTATTTCTTCTCTAATTTTTATCATTTATTTGCTCCTACTAGGTTTGGATTTAATTTGTGCTTATTTTTCTAAGTACTTGAAATGCATTGTTAGATCATTTACTTGATGCCTTTCCAACTTCACGATGTAGGAACTAACTTCCATAAACTTCCTTCTGAACACTGCTTTTGCTATATCCCGTAAGTTTTGATATGTTTTACTGTTACTTTAACTTATTTCCAGGATTCTTTATTTCCCTTTTGATTTCTTCTGTGACTCACTGTTCATTCAGGAGCAAGTTGCTCAATTTCCACGTGTTTGCATATTTTTTGGAGTTTAAGTTGTTAAATTCTAGCTTCATTCCATTGTGATCAGAAAAGATGCATGGTATGATCTGAGTTTTTTTGAATTTTTGAGATTGCTTTATGGCCTAGCATATGGTCTATCTTAGAGGAAGTCCCCTGAACTGATGAAAAGAATGTGTATTCTGCAGCTGTGGGATGAAATGCGCTGCAGATATCAGTCAGGTACATTTGGCCCATAGTGTAGTTTAGCTCTGCTGCTTCTTTGTGGATTGTTTGTCTAGTTGATCTGCTCTATGATGAAACTGGGGTGTTGAAGTCATCCATTATTATTGTATTGGAGTCTGTCTCCTTTTAGATTCATTAACATTTGTTTAAATTATCTGGTGTTCTGGCATTGGGTACATATACATTCACTATTGTCACATCTTCTTGTTGAATTCATTCCTTAATCATTACGTAATGCCCCACTTTGTCTCTTCTCATAATTTTTGTGTTAAAGTCTATTTTGGTTGATATTTAGGATAGTTACTCTTGTTCCTTTTTCATTTCTCTTAGCATTTAAAATGCTTTTCCATCCTTTCACTTTCAGTTTTTAAGTCTTTTTGTTGGTAAAATGTGCTTCCTGTAAGCAGCAAATAGATAGATCTTGTGTTTTTTTTGTTGTTGTTGTTTGTTTGTTTGTTTTGTTTTGTTTTAATCCATTCAGCCAGTCTGTGTCTTTTAATTGGAGAATTTAGGTCATTTACCTTTGAAGCTATTATTGATAAGAAACAAATTGATCATACCATTTTTCTATAAATATTCCTATAGTTTGTTTTTGGATTCCCTTTGTACTTTTAATAGGAGATTTTCTGCATTTACATACTTTCATGATAATGAATATTGTTCTGCTTCTGTGTGTAGCACATTCTTAAGTACCATTTATAAGGCTAGATAGGTGGTAAAATTTTTTTTCAATTTCTGTTTTCTTTTGAATGCGTTTATTTCTCCACTTATAAATGAGATCTTTGTTGTGTACAGTATTCTAGATTGACTTTCTTTTTGAGATTAAATTTCTTTTAGGACTTGGATTATGTCTCTCCTTTCTCTCCTAGCCTATAGGGTTTCTGATGAGAAGTAAGTTTTTAGTCTAATTGGAGATCCTTTGAAGGTAATCTGGTATTTCTCCTGTGCACATTTTAGGGCCTTTTTCCTTTATACCTTCATTTCTAGTATTTCAGTTTGATTTTTCTAAATTAGCTCCATCTCTTGGCAGAATTTTTCATCCACATAATATATGGATTTCTTTAACTCATGTATTTACTTCTCTGTGTATTTGAGTACTCTTAAGATCATTCTTTTGAGGCAAATCATCAATCTTCATCTTAATTCTAATGTTGAAGTGTTGTTGTGCTCCTTTTTGGGAGTTCTATTTTCTTCCATGCATGTTTTTCTAAGTTTATTTTTAGTCATTTGTGGAAAGACTTGTTGTTTTTCTCCTCTGATAGCTTTTATCTTTGAAATATGCCTCTGTGTGTTAGCGGAGTGTCTGCTCCTTCAGTGGATATCCAGAGTTGTGTGACAGGTGGGGTCAGGGTGTCCTGCCAGAGCATAAGTATGGTGCAAGAATACTAGTTGACACTCCAGTTGTCCATGTTAGATCTCCTCCATCATCAAACTCCAATTGTCCATGTTAGATTTCCATCATCAAACAGGTGGAGGGTATGAATATGGGTGCTGACATGACCACAGCATCAGCCCCTCTCTGCCAGTCTGAACCAACCACACGGGATGATCTACAGTGCCTAGGCACCCCACCCACACAGGCACATGAACTACACAAAGGATCTGCATGCTTCTCACTGTGACCATGGGACCCTGAGTCTCTGGGCCAGGGGATTGCCCTGCCCTATCACATGCTCTATTGTAACAGCCACAGAATTCCCATCATCACAGCACGCAGGTCTCCCACAGTCATGGGGGGCAAGTATCCACTCTCAGCCCACAAGCCTCCCCTGTCGAGAGAAAGAGCTGTGGTGTTCCCAGAGCCATCTGCTGGAGAGAGGTGGGTCAGTGCTCTGCCTTGGCAAGTTGAATCCAGGAGCCCTAATTGAGTGAGGGGAGAGGAGAGGTTCATGGGCCTAAGTGAGCACCCTGCCCTCTGCCCACTCTTCAGGCCAGGCTCAAAGACAGGAGGGATCATGTATTTACTCCTTCAATAAAATCCTCTGGTTTCATGGGGGCCAAAGCATCCTTTACCCATTTTATTAACATGGTTTTTCTTCTCTGCTGGTTACTGGGTACCTTGTTCCAAGAAGAGGCAGGGGAGCTCTGTTTCTTAATTTGGAATACTTTTTCATTGTTCTTTTGATGACATATTTTCTAATGATTTTTCAGGAGGTTGGTTCACTCCTATTGTCCCCACTCTGTTCCTAAGTTCATACAATGATTTGAAATTTTAGATTACATATATTTTTATATCTTGTAGTCTCAGAATGTAAGTTTGGTTCTTTCATATTATTTTAGTTTCTCTGTTGAGTTTCCTAAGTTTTTATTATTATGAGTATGTTATCTCCATGAATATAGTTTTAAAAACTGCTCTACCTTCTTTGTTTAAGAATTCCATGAAACAGACCATGACCATCTAGGGATTGGCTTGTTTTTGGTCAGTTTTATTGAGAATTGGCCATCTATTTCTGGTCCTTCAAATGTCAAGCAACTTTTCTTTCTTTTTTTTTTTTTTTACTTCTAGACATTGTGAGTGTCCCATCATAAAGACTTCTTTTCATCATCTCCTTGCTTTTCTCCTCCTCCTGCTGCTCCTCCTCGTCCTCTTTATTCTTATCTTTTGCAAAATTCTTCTCAGGAAGGGCACTTGGTGCAACAGTTGAAACACAACTTGGGACATTCTCAATAGGTATGAGAATGCACGGGCTTGGGTTTCACCTCCATTTGTGATTCGCTTTCAGTTCCCTGCCAATGCACACCCTGGGAACCAGTGGTGGTGGCTGCCACTCACACTGGAGACTCAGATTGAGTTTTGGATTCTTGGATTTGACTTGGTCTAGCCTTTGGAGAAAAAAAATCAGCAGATGGGCTCTCTCTCTCTCTTTTGAAAAAAGAATAATTTAAGAACCACCAACAAAAATAAAACAAAATCCTCTGAAGAATTTTGTTGCCTTTGTTATGATACAGTTAGATTTGTTAGACAGAAGGTATTATTTTTTTTCTCATAACCAGTGGTGTTGATCTACATCTCTAGGTAGGGTAGTAGAGAGGAGCTGAGGCTTCATGCCTGCAGCTCAGCATGGCCTGAGAATGACAGCTCCCATTGGCGTGTGCAAAAGCCACAGGCAGCCCCTACACGACAGCCTGGTCATCCTCCCTGATAGCCAGATGTGCACCATCGAAACCCTCTTTTCATGCATTGACTGCCCAAATCCCCATCTCTGCACTGCCCAAACCTCCTTCTGTGCATGGCCCAACACTCCTACCTTCCTTGAAGGGGAAAGTGCGAGTTCTGCGATGTTGCTCACTTAGAATCAGTATCTGCTGGAAATATCCTCTCTGGCTGCAGGAAGTGTCCCTGGGATAACCTTTAAATCATTATAAGCCATTTTAGTAAAATTGCATGGCCAGCACTCCCATTGCCATCACGACCTGATGCCGTGACACTTCCAACATTTCCCAAATAGGGCATGGAAATGGGTGGTATTCAAGACCTGTCCCCCAAACTCTGCCCTCTTTGAATATTCAATTAAGCCCCACCCAGATATCACCCCCTATATCTCCTTTTAACATAAAAGAATGACCTGGACCTTTTTTGAGGAGGGTGGTTATGCATTTGAGCTGATTCTTTCTCTCTAGAGCTTGCCTGCACTTGTTTCTCAAGTGTGTACCTTGCTTTGGTTTTAAATCAACCTTGCTTTCCTGGGCACCTTTCTGTCTCCTGCTTCTAGTACTTTGTGCTACAGAGTCAAGAACCCGGAGCAAGCCTAGTCAGGAATCAGGAGCTCACAACAGCAGCATCCCAGATCTCAGTTCAGTGCCTTTAGCCATGGCTCTGCTGTACAGTGTCTGCCCTACGCAGGTATTTTTCAGTGCTTCTCCCTTGATGTGGGTAGCGTTTGCACTTAGAGAACCTGTGGCTCTCCTCACTTCTGCTTTGTCCAGGCCCTCCTTGTCATCTTATATTTGTACATTTTTGCATTTTTCAGACCAGAGCTGTGGCTGACTGTGTTTCTGAGTTTCTTCCATTCCACAATGCACTGTGACTCTGGTCTTCCTGCTGGGCAAAGTCACAAAGACAGAAAATTCGTCTTTCACTGTCCTTTCGTTAGCAGACATGAAGGGGAGTGATCATTTAAGGTGTTGTCAAATAAACAGGCTCAAGCGGGAACTGACCAGAAGAAAGCTTTAAATGTGACAATTAAACAGATAGTGTGAAGGTGTAGTTTCTTAAAGGAGCTGTCTCTCTGAGAAGCAATTAGCCTGGGCTTTTGCAGCAAGAGTTAGGGGAGCATCTAGGGTGTAGGAAAGCAGGGGGGCTATTCCTGGTTGCAATATACATCTTTAATCACTGTCCAAAATGTGAATCAGATTGGTTTCTTGCAGCTTCCATGTTTGCAGTGATTACATACAGTATTGCAAGATAAGATTTTCAGTAATATTCTCTGAAAAACAAGCTCAAGAGAGTAAACTTTTGAGATTGTCTGCCCAGGCCCCATTGTCTTCCTTTTTCCTAAGTCCTACACTGCTGGGTCACAAAAGCCTCAGGACAGCTCTGGATTTTATTTTATTTTTATTTTTATTGACAGGCAGAGTGGACAGTGAGAGAGATGGAGAGAAAGGTCTTCCTTTTGCCATTGGTTCACCCTCCAATGGCTGCAGCGGCCGGCACTCTGCAGCTGGCGCACTGCGCTGATCTGATGGCAGGAGCCAGGTACTTCTCCTGGTCTCCCATGGGGTGCAGGGCCCAAGGACTCGGGCCATCCTCCACTGCACTCCCTGGCCACAGCAGAGTGCTGGCCTGGAAGAGGGGCAACTGGGACAGAATCTGGTGCCCCGACTGGGACTAGAACCCAGTGTGCTGGCGCCGCAAGGCGGAGGATTAGCCTGTTGAGCCATGGCCCTGGCTCTGGATTTTATCTTGAGAAGCCAATCAAGGAGCTCCCTGGCCTCACCAATTTCCACTTCTGTTGAGGCTAACAGAGAGGGATCAGTTTGCCCAGAATCATCCACCCCTAGGAATGGCTTGGACACCACTGGCTCCGGGGTTCTTTTTGCTAGTAGTGTGTACATTTGTTAAAGCCTCACTTATCCAGTGGTCTCTTGCTTCTCCTAAGTGGGAGCCAGAGATACTTACCTGTGGCTGCTTCCCCCAGCTTCTCAGATTACCAGGAGCGGGCTGCACAGCAATTCCTATTGAGTTTCCTGCCTTCCTATCTTTGTGTGGTCCTTCTCACCTTCTGCCAAATCTTAGTTGCTAAAGACTTAAAGGCAGTCTTTACCAGCTGAGTACCAGTAGCCAATTTCTGAAGCTTTCTCTGTATGTCAGCAGGACTCTGAGCACATCGGGTCAATACACCCAAGGTGTTCTTGCCGATCATCAGTCTCAAGCAGGACTTACTGAACTGAAAGTTGTATTTACTGGTGCTGAGCAAGGAGGGCCATGGAATGCTGTGATTTCCCTACTCCCTGAGAAGCAGTAAGTGTGGATTAGTAATTTGTGTTAATAAGAAACACAGTAATTCAGAATTCAATCTCAGGGTAAAAAATCTGAATAAAAACAGAATTGCTGCATTTATTAAGAAGACAACTAAATGGAAAAGTCCTCGACTTGGACAACCTGCAATGATGCAGCTTTCTTAGGTGCCACTGATAGCTATGCAAATTTTTTTGTGAAGAAATTTGGCAAAATAGTCTTAGACTGAAGTCTTAGAATATTCATCTTATTTGATTTAGTAGTTCTTCAGAAAAGAATTACGAGTACAGAATTTTTGTGAAAATAATAATCTTTTATTTTCATGAAATATGGAAATCATCTCAAGAATATTACAGAGACTTTGAACTAATTGACCTGGAGAATGAAGACACTAATAATGTTGACAAAATCTCTTCAATAATCTTAAATGTGCTTATGTTTTCTGAAAGCATAAGTAAAGCAAAATTCAAATAATATGTAAAGAGTATAAGATATACTGCTTTTTGAAAGCAGTATGTATGGCTGGAAGTACACAATAAGTATCTATCTTTGAGCACTAGAATGAAGCATATTTTTTAAAATTATCCTTTTATTTCTCCTTCAAAGAGAATGTATTAGGTTTGTATTTTGAAACTAAACTTTAAATTTTCTGTGATATTTTGTTTCCTTAACTTGACATGATACTCTTAAAAGCTCCAGTATACAGGAGAGATAACCCTGGATTCATATAAGAATGCCTATGACCTCTATGGTTAATTGACATTTTTTCTGGACATCTTAGATAATAAAAAGACAAAGAAAAAGAAAGATAGTGTTTGCATATTGTAAACAAAGAAGAAACAAATTTTAGAGATAACCTGATATCTATAGAATATGGAACACAATGTAACACAGTGAAACAAACAAACAAAAAAAGATAAAAATCAAGAAGAAACTTTGGAAACTTAGTACCCGAACACTGACCCAAAACTGTTCTAAATTGTACCAATATTCAGTATGAAAATATGGAGAAAATCACTTCCACATGAACAGAAGTGATAAATTATCTGTCAATACAAGTAACAGAAATATCCACGACTCGGTGTGAAATGAATGCTAATGCAGTAAGTATTAAAATATGTGGAGATAAACTTTATTTTTCTGAGAAAACTTTCAATTAGAGTGATAATAGTAATAATAGCTACCTATGTGCAGGGCAATTTAAAGGCTGGTAACTCATTTTATCCTCCCAATATTTGCTTGAAGCTTGTATCCTTATTTTCACCATTTTATGCACATGACCGTTGAGAAAGAGAAAGCAATGTTAACTGAGCCATTCACTTGCAGGGTCAATGCTTCCTTTAAAATATTTTAAATTTTTTGTTTACTTATTTATGAGAGAAAAAGAAAGCGAGAGTGATTGAGATCTCAAATATTGGTTGACTCCCCAAATACCCATGATGGCGGGGACTGGACTGGGCAAAACTGAGCAACTCAACACAGGTTCCCCACATGGGTGGCAAGGACCCAATTACCCGAGCCATCACCACTGTGTCCCAAGGTCTGCATTAGCAGGAAGCTGGAATCAGGTGCTGGAGCCAGAGATAAAATGCAGGTACTACAGTCTAAGGTGCAGGCATTTTAATCAACATCTTACTTGCTAAGTGAAGTGCTCATCTCAGACCTATGATTTTAAATCCAGCTCTCAGAGGCTGGCATTGTGGCATAGCCTGGGATGCCAACATCATATATGGTTGTTGGTTTGCTATGGGGATGCTCCACTTCTGATCCAGCTACCTGCTGCCAGGGAAAAGCAGCGGTAGATAGCTCAAGTCTTTGCGCTCCTGCCACCCGTGTGAACGACCTGGACGAAGCTCCAGGCTCCTGGCTTTAGCCTGGCCCAGTGCTGGCTGCTGTGACCACCTGGGGAGTGGACCAGTGGATGGAAGATTGATCTCTCTCTCTCTCTCCTCTCTCTGTAACTCTTTCAAAACAGATACAGTAAAATTTATTTATTTATTAAAAATAAATAAATTCATCTCCCAATAAAAAATCTTTTGGAATTTTCGATCTAAAATTTATTTTAAATAAAAATTGCACTGATAAATACAGTACTATAGTACATACAACTATATTAAAACAAAAGGAAATCAATACAATGAAAAACTATAATTAGTCAAGTAGGTGATATTGAAATAGAACAATCAATTTTATGGATGAATAAGCGAGAATTTAGTTCACAATGCCATCTCAAAAAGTGGGGAAGGTGTGCATATTTACGTTTATATGTTGTGTTTTTTCTCTATTACATAAATATTAAACCTATTCCAAATAGGTTTAATATTGCAGATATACAAATATAAATGTATATTATACAACTTTCACATATAAAAAAGAAAAAAAACACGGCTTCCTAGGCTAATCCTCCACCTGCGGCGCCAGCACCCCTGGTTCTAGTCGCGGTTGGGGTGCCGGATTCTGTCCCGGTTGCTCCTCTTCCAGGCCAGCTCTCTGCTGTGGCCCTGGAGTGCAGTGGAGGATGGCCCAAGTCCTTGGGCCCTGCACCCCATGGGAGACCAGGAGAAGTACCTGGCTCCTGGCTTCGGATCTGCACAGTGCGCCAGCCACAACACGCTGGCCATAGTGGCCACTTGAGGGGTGAACCAATGGAAAA
Organism: Oryctolagus cuniculus; assembly: GCF_051225735.1. Classification (NCBI taxonomy): domain Eukaryota; kingdom Metazoa; phylum Chordata; class Mammalia; order Lagomorpha; family Leporidae; genus Oryctolagus; species Oryctolagus cuniculus. The sequence continues at coordinate 7,565,757 of NC_142878.1, read as the reverse complement.
AGGAAGACCTTTCTCTCTGTCTCTCTCTCTCTTACTTTCTAACTCTGCCTGTCAAAAAAAAAAAAAAAAAAAAAAGAAAAAGAAAAAGAAAAAACCCTGAAAAATCACAAAGAGATACAATAAAATAATCTTACATTTATGATCTATTTAAGTAGGGCATAAGATTGAGAGTACAATTGAGAAGCTTCTTCATGAAAAATATGCCTTCAAGTTTAACTTCAAAGGAAACATTAATTTGGTGGTTTGTGCTCTGAATATGTAGAAAATTTCCACTGATGGAGATAAACACACACAGGGCTGGCGGTGTGGTGCAGTGGGTTAAAACTCTGGCCTGCAGCGCCAGCATCCCATATGGGCACCTGCTAATGAGCCTGGGAAAGCAGTTGAGGATGGCGCACAGTGCTTGGGCCCCTGTACCCATGAGGGAGAGCTGGAAGAAGCTCCTAGATCCTTGCTTCAGATTGGCTCAGCTCTGGCTGTTGGGGCCATTTGGGGGTGAACTAGCAGATGAAAGACTGCTCTCTCTCTGTCTCTACCTTTCTTTGTAATACTGTCTTTCAAATAAATAAAATAAATCTTTTTAAAAAATATAAATAGAAACACACAAATATGTGTATCCAAGAAAAATGGGGGAAAAAGGATACAAAAAGCAATTTCTTGAAGAAATATAAATGGCTAAGAAATACATGAGAAGATGCTCAGTCTTACTTGTAACTGGGGAAAAAAATGAACAATGAAGCAGCCTCTTCTCCCTCCAGAATGGATAAAATGAAAGAAAAAAGATTGATACCAAATTCAAGTATTATTGTGGGGAAATTTTCAGTTGAAGATTGGCAATTATTTCATCTTTGTTGAAGACATTTTAGTGTTGCATCAAGATTTTCAAGTTGTGTAGTCCTGGAGTAAGCAGTACTACCTGAAAGAAATTGTCTTATATGACCATGCCAGATATCTTTGTTGGCAATAACAGAGTGTATGATCATTCTGAAAAGGAATCAATATCAGCATTCTTCAACAAATAATGACAAATTTTTACCATGTAATATGTCCTGGAACTGTTAAAAGTATAAATGAGATATGAAATTTTAAATGAAAATAAGCTAAGATATGTTTTACAATTAAAGAAGCATTAAAGCCATATTCTCATTGAAGAGTACAGCAGCACTTAATTTAGCTAATGAGCAAAACCTGAACTAGCTTTCTATCACCCTCCCTATAATCCTGCCTCTGTATCCTCATCCTTGTAAATCTGGGTGCAGGGTATTCAACCAGTGAGCACTCTAGAAGCCTGCTGTGTTCAGCTTCCTGGGTGGACCCAAGCAATTCAGCTCAGTGTTCAAACTAGCTGAACTCCCTCAAAAATAACAAAAGTTTTTGTGGTTAATCATATAAAGCACCAACTGATCATATAAAACACTAACTAAAAGAAGCAGGATGGAAAATGGTCACATGTATTGTGGTTCCAAATGTTTATTTTGCATTTTTAGTTTTCTGATGATGAGAACAGTTTTGTGGAGTATGCCATATCTTAGAGTGTGTGCCCTCTTTAAAGGATGAATTCAATAGTGATGGGATATTGTAGTCCCCATGACTCTCCTCTTCCAATAATTCATTCAATTTGTAGAGATCTGATTGATTTAATTTGAGAGTATTATATACTTTGGGCAGGTTTTGTGGCATAGCAGTTTATGCTGCTGTATGCGATGCCAGCATCCCCCATCAGAGTGCTGGTTAGAGTACTGGTAACTCTGTTTCTGATCCAACTCCCTGTCAAGGCACTGGGCAGGCAGCAGATGACGACCCAAATACTTGGGTCCCTGCCACCCACGTTGGGGACCAGGATGGAGTTCCTAGTTCCTGGTTTGGCCCGGCCCAGCTCAGGCTGTTGGTGGTGATTTGAGAAATGAGCCAGCAGATGGAACACATTTCTCAACCTCTCTCTCTCTCTTTCTCTTTCTCAGACACTATGCCTTCCAGATAAATAAATACAACTTAAAAACGTTATATTCTTTTGAGCAAAATTTATGATTATCATTTAAAGTTACTTTTTAAAGCAGTTTAACATATTGATGAACAATATAAAATAACTATTATAGTCTTTGTTTTTGTTTTCTTATTTATGATCACTTTGAAATATCTGGTTGAAATTTTACTCTGAATATGCATATTCCTCTTGCATTTTAATCTCTTGGGAATCAAACACAACCAGGTATAACAGAAACTGTTATGGTCTGGACAAGTTCCTCAACATATTTGGACCTCATTTTTATCTTTGGAAAATATGAGCTTCTGAAAATATAAAGTCTCTTCTGTCTCAAAGATTTATTAAGCAGCTGAATTCAAGAACCAATATAATTTTGTATCTTGCCTGAGTTTTCATGCTAATAATTATAATCTCTTCAAAAGAACACAGATCACAACTAATGCAATGAAAGTTGCTTAGCTTTTAAAGGTCTGTAACATGTTAATACAACAAAAGTGGCCCCACTATCCACATGCATCTTAGGTACCTTATCTGATATTCACAGAATAGTTTGAATTTCATTAACACGTGAGAAAACGTCAGTAGCTGAAAATGGGTGTTTATGTTAGGTGACTTCCTGACACAATACCAACGTGTATTTTGGTTTCTTAAATGTATCAACAAATTAATACTTTTCATAAAATGTAGAGTGATAACATTATCCCACTTGTAAGTGATCAATATATCGTATGTTTACATGAAAACATACTTTTTTTAAGCTCAGCATCAAATGAGAGCCTAAAAGGACTCCTGAAATGAAATTAGGAGCTAAAGATGAACCTGAGTTGGAAGTACAATGGTGAGGTCCACCAAAGTGTTTGATGTATGCATAGAGCTTACAGGTAAACCAAGCCTTCCATGACACCATGGGAAATATCTGATTATGGGCTGTTACAGTAGCCAGAGGTGGTAAATTGTGATAGAAAGGCGTTCACTACAAAAAACTTGAATTTTGTTGAATTCCTGACCAATGTGCAGATGTGTTGATTGTGACAGACTGTTGACAGTGAATTGTTCATAGATTTATTGATTGGAGATTGGCAAGGGGTACCTCCCATTGCGTTCTTCAAGAAAATTTCAGTCCAGGAGCTTGAGTGTGTTTTAAAAGGAACCCAGGATAAAGAAAGAGGACAACACCCAGGTGTTATTTAATAGCAAGGACTTAATGAAACCTTGTGGACATTTATATGTAGAATGATACATAGTTATGTGCTTTGATCAATAACAAACTGCATATACAACAGAAGTTGCAGAAGATTATAATGGATTGGATAATTCCTCTTACATAGTGACACGGTAGCCATTACAATCTCACAGCCCAAGGCATTTTTCATGTTTGTGGTGATGTTGGTGTAAAAAAACCTACCATGCTGTCAGTCACATAAGATTATAGCCCATGTACACTTATGTACAGTACATGATACTTGATAATAATAATAAATGACTATGTTACTGGTTTTTGTATTTCTTATTCCATAGATTTCTCATTATTTTAAAGTGACCCCCTTCTACTTATAAAAAAACAAAGTTAACAGCAGAACAGCTTCAGACAAGTCACTCAGAGGGTATCTAGAAGAAGGTGTCGTCAGAGGAGATGACAGCTCCATGTGTATTTTTGTCCCTGGAGTCATCCCAGTGGGGTAAAAACTGGAGTTGAAAGACAGTGATATTTATGATATTACTCTGTGTGGCCCTAGGACAATGTGTGTGTGTGTGTGTGTGCGTGTGTGTGTGTGTCTTAGCTTTTAATAAAAACATTTAAAAAGAAAAAAAAAGTAGAAAAGAACTTGTACAATGAGGATATAAAGAAAGCAAATATTTTTCACAGCTGCATGGTGTCTTTGAGTTTAAGCTGTTACTCACCATTTACTCAAAAAGTTAAAAAAATTTATAAAGTAAAAGTGTTACTATTAACCAAGATTAATCCAATATTAGAGAAAGAAAGTCTTCTTTTCAAAGATTTATTTGTTTATTTGAAAGTGTTACAGAGAGAGAGAGAGAGAGAGAGGTCTTCCATCCGCTGGTGCATTCCCCTAATGGCCACAATGACCAGAATTGTGCTGATCCAAAGCCAGGATCCAGAAGCTTCCTCTGGGTCTCCCAAGTGGGTGCAGGGGCTCAAGGACTTGGGACACCCTTTACTGACCTCCTAGGCCATAGCAGAGAGCTGGATCGGAAGTGAAGCAGCTGGGCATCCAACTGGGAGGCCGGCACTGCAGGTGGTGGCTTTACTCACTATGCCACAACTCCAGCCCCAAGGGTGTCTTTTTTTTTTTTTTTTTTTTTGACAGATAGTGAGAGAGACAGATCTTCCTTCTGTTGGTTCACCCCCCAAACGGCTTCGGATCACGCTGCGCTGATCTGAAGCCAGATGCCAGGTGCTTCCTCTTGGTCTCCCATGCGGGTGCAGGGGCCCAAGCACTTGGGCCATCCTCCACTGCCTTCACAGGCCACAGCAGAGAGCTGGACTGGAAGAGGAGCAACCGGGACTAGAACCCAGCACCTATATGGGATGCCGGCACTGCAGGCGGAGGATTAACCAAGTGAACCATGGCGCCAGCCCCATTAAAATATGTATTTATTGGGACAGGTGCTGTGGCACAGCAAATAAAGCCACTGCCTTCAGTGCCAGCATCTCATATGGGAGCCTGTTCGAGTTCTGGCTGTTCTGATCCAGCTCCCTGCTGTGGCCTGGGAAAGGCAGCAGAAGATGACCCAAGTCCTTGGGCCCCTGTACCCATGTGGGAAGACCCGTAGGAAACTCCTGGCTCCTGGCTTCAGATCTGAGCAGCTCCATCTGTTGTGGCCAACTGGGGAGTGGACCATCAGATGGAAGTCCTCTCTCTCTGCCTCTCCTTCTCTCTGTGTGTAACTCTGACTTTCAAAAAAAAAAAAAAGATGTATTTATTTATTGAATCTTTTTTTAAAAGATGTATTTATTTATTTATTTATTTATTTGAAAGGCAGAATTATATATAGAGAGGGAGGGACACAGAGAGCGGACTCCCATCTGCTGATTTGCTCCCCAAATGGCTGTGACTGTCAGAACTGGGCCAGGCTGGAGCTAAGAGCCTGGAACACTATCTGGGTCTCCCACATGGGTGCCAGGGTCCCAAGAACTTGGGTCATCTTCTGCTGCCTTTCCCAGGCCACAGCAGGGAGCTGGATCAGAAGTGGAGCAGCATGGACTTGAATGGTGCTCACATAGGATGTCAGTGTCACAGGTGGTAGCTTATTAACCCATTGCTCCACAACGCCGGCCCCAGAAAGTTTTTAAAATAAGTGTAGTGTAGTCTAATTGTATAGAGTTTGTGAGGTCTATAGTAGTATAGTAATGTCCTAGGCTTCCACATTTACCTACCACACACTTGCTGATCCCCAGAGAAAATTCCAGTTCTGCAAACTCCATTGATGTAAATGCTATCTACACGTGCACTGTATTTTATATTGAATTTTTGCTGCAGCTTTTCTATATAAATATAGATATATATTTAGATATACAAATTCTTGTCACTATGTTGCAGTTCCCTGTACTATTTTGTTACAGTACCATGCTGTGAAGCTATGTAGCCTGGAACATGTAAGTTATATTATGAAGCCTAGGTATACAGTAAGCCACAGCACCAGCACAGTTATGAAATTGTTTAATGACTTATTTTATCATTAAGTGATGCAATGACTTTAATTAGACATGGGGGTGGACGAATAAGGAGTGACAGCTTACCTTGAGTTAAGGGTACCATCACAATGGTTATAGTTTAAATATGACTGGGGCTTTGAACTCATGCAGGTGTTTATACCCCAAAGCCATAAGCTAATGAAATCAAGATGAAGGGAAATATCCAACAGTGGGTTTTAGAGGGTCAGTGTATCAGCAGGTCATTGTGAGTGTGCTCTCAGAAAGTAGTCCTGGAGAGTGGTTATCAAAGCCTGAGTTGGTCCCTGCTGCTGTCTCTGTTTCCTAGCTCACAGTTTGATCCTTCCCCTGCACATATTCTTCCAATGCCATCTGCCATTTCCAGCCAAATGGCAAATCAATGGTGCCTCTCACTGATGAATTGAACCTCCAAAGTTGTAAGCTGAACAATCCTGTCTTCCTTTCATAGGTAGTTTGCCTCAGTTATTTTCTTTATAGAAATTAAAAACTAATATAAATATCAGTGGTCTGACTTCAATTCACTGACCTTCTATGGGATGGAGTCACCATCATCAGGAAAGAGGCAGGGTAAGGGTGAGGCAAAAGTATATTATTTGTCCAGCAACAAATCCCCTACACCTCTTAAACATTTCAAAGGCAGAATGGGGATGGTAGTAGCAAACAGTTGTGGAAAATGGATATTCAAATCATGCTTTCATGTTTGAATCAATATCTCTAAAATTTGTTGAAATCATCTCTACTGGGTACAGTTATTCTTTCTGTTTCTCTTACTATGCATTAATTTTTTATCTGAATTTTTTTCAAATATTGTCTGAACATTTTTGATGAGCATTTGTCCTGAGTGGTTGAAATGGGCAAGATACATTCAGGAGGGGTGAGACACATTTGTCAGTCTCCTCAGGTGGTGAGAAATTACAAACTGGGTTCAGCTAACACTATTCTGACAGGTGAAGCTTTTCCTTTATTCTCTCAGAGGTTCCCCCTGAGTGTTCAGCTGGGGTACCGATTAGCACACATGCAAAGCTTGAGTGAAGACCAGACTGAACAATGACCAATGTTCTCCTTGGGAGGTTAATGGTTGCCAGAGGCTGGAGGGAGGAAGATTAGGGAGTGACTGCTAATGTATGATAGCTTCTTTTTGGGTGATAAAAATATTCTAAAATCAGATGTAGTGAAGGCAACACAAGTATGAGTTAGAAACCAGTGAATGATACACTGTAGGATGACACATTTTATAGTTTGCAAATTATGTTTCAATAAAGATGCTTAAAAGTGTGTTGTGCGATTGTAAAAGTTAGAATGTTTGTATTAATAACAGAAAGAGTGGATTGAAGTGCAAAGAATTTTTCCAACCATTAAAAGGGTCAATGTATTAGCATCAACCCATCAATTTATAAGGGGACATAATAATGCTAAATTATTGTATGTCTAATAATATATCTTAGAATTACATGAAGAAAAATGATAGATTTTTAGAAAGATAGATTTAAAATTATTTCATGAAGCGTCACTATATACTATCAATAATCTACAGAACAAATAGGTAAAACCTGAGTTATAGTATAGAACATTTGATCTACGCTACCAGTTGGACTTTATACCTACAGAACATACTACCCAACAACAGCAGAATAAACATTCATGTAAACATTCACCAAAATAGATCATATTCTAGGCCATAATAAAAGTCTTAGATTTGAAAGAACTCATGTCTTTCCAACTATGTAATCTGCAGACACTAAAATTAAATGAGACATCAGTAACAGAAAATACTAAAAATCTCCAAATGTTTTTGGAATTAAACGATACATTTGTATAAATTAGAATTTCTCCTTACCATAATAAGGTAGAAATAGGCAATATACAGGCCAATGCTGTGGGGTAGTGGTAAAGCCAGCTCCTGTAGTGCCTGCATCCTATATGGACACTGGTTTGAGTCCCAGCTGCTCCACTTCCAATCCAGCTTTCTGCTAATGTGCCTGGGAAAGCAGCAGCAGATGGCCCAAGTGCTTGGGCCCCTGCATCCACATAGGAGATCCTGAAGAAGCTCCTGGATTCCAGTTTCTACCTGGCCCAATCCTGGCTCTTGTGGCCAATTAAGGAGTGAATCAGCAGATGGAAGATCTCTCTCCCTCTCTCACTGTAACTCTGACTTTCAGATAAATGATTAACTAAATAAATATTTGTAGAAAAGAAAATAGGCAATATATAGGTTTGTGAATTTGAGATAGAGCACTACTTAGAGGAAACTTTATAACCCTGAATATCATTGTCAGATAAAAAAGAGAGGTCTCAGCTCAATAACATCACCTTTAACCTTAAAAAACTACAAAAAGAAGAGCAAATGAAACTTAAAAGAATGAAAACAATATGACTAAGAGTGAAAACTAATGAAATAGAAGAAAAGAACAATAGAAAAAATGAACAAAATCAAAGACAAGTTCAATTATTAGTTGTGGCAATGTTTTTAGTGGTGTGCACTTATGTCTAAACTTATTCCAATTTTCATTTCAAGCAAGTTTGGTGTTACCTCAGTAGAACTGTTTTTTTTTAAAGATATATAATAGGGAACAAATTTTAGATTCCAAACCTATATACAAAATAAATATGAGCAATAAGAGCATTATAGCGAAAAGTAAGGGAATGTCTGTTAAAAATCACAGATATTAAGTTGTCCATTAGCAGTCAGGGCTATGCTGATCAAGTTACCATTTCTCATAGTGTCCATTTCACTTCAGGAGGTTTCCTTTTTGGTGTTCAGTCAGTTGTCACCGATCAGGGAGAACATATGGTATTTGTCCCTTTGGGACTGGCTTACTTCACTCAGCATGATGTGTTCCAGAATCCTCCATTTTGTTGCAAATGACTGGATTTCGTTGTTTCTTACTGCGGTATAGTATTCTAAAGAATACATATCCCATAATTTCTTTATCCAGTCTACCATTGATGGGCATTTAGGTTGGTTCCAGGTCTTGGCTATTGTGAATTGTGCTGCAATAAACATTAGGGTGCAGACCGCTTTTTTCTTTATCAATTTAAACTCCTTTGGGTAAATTCCAAGGAGTGGGATGGCTGGGTCGAACGGTAGGGTTATATTCAGGTTTCTGAGGAATCTCCAGACTGATTTCCATAGTGGCTTGACCAATTTGCATTCCCACCAACAGTGGGTTAGTGTCCCTTTTTCCCCACATCCTCGCCAGCATCTGTTGTTGGTAGATTTCTGTATGTGAGCCATTCTAACCGGGGTGAGGTGAAACCTCATTGTGCTTTTGATTTGCATTTCCCTGATTGCTAGTGACCTTGAACATTTTTTCATGTGCCTGTTGGCCATTTGGATTTCCTCTTTTGAAAAATGTCTATTGAAGTCCTTGGCCCATCTCTTAAGTGGGTTGTTGGTTTTGTTTTTGTGGAGTTTCTTGATCTCTTTGTAGATTCTGGTTATTAACCCTTTATCTGTTGCATAGTTTGCAAATATTTTTTCCCATTCTGTTGGTTGTCTCTTCACTCTCCTGACTGTTTCTTTTGCAGTGCAGAAACTTCTCAATTTGATGCAATCCCAATAGTTGATTTTGGCTTTGACTGTCTGTGCCTCCCGGGTCTTTTCCAGAAATTCTTTGCCTGTGGCAATATCTTGAAGGGTTTCTCCAATGTTCTCTAATAACTTAATGGTGTCAGGACGTAGATTTAGTTAATACATTATCCCTCATAGTATTTTTTTTTTTTGTCTGTTCTACTTAATATGACTGGTTTAATTCTGTAATTATCACACAGTTATTCTTAAGGGTTGAAAATTAACTGAAATGTGATCCCTATTAAACATAAGAGTGGGAATAAGAGAGGGAAGAGATGTATAATTTGGGGCATGCTCGGGCTGACTTGCCCCAATTGGTAGAGTTAGAAACATACCAGGGGATTCCAATTCAATCCCATCAAGGTGGCATGTGCCAATGCCATCTCACTATTCCAAGTGATCAATTTCAGTTCACAATTGATCATAATGAAAGGACTAAGAGTCAAAGGGAGCACATAAACAAGTCTAGTATCTGCTAACACCAACCGATAGAATAAATAAAGGGGAGAGTGATCCAACATGGGAAGTGAGATACTCAGCAGACTCATAGAATGGCGGATGTCCTAAATAGCACTCTGGCCTCAGAATCAGCCCTAAAGGCACTCGGATCTGGCTGAAAAGCCCATGAGAGTATTTCAGGCATGGAAAGCCAAGACACTCTGGCAAAAAGATCTCTGTGAGTGAGATCCCAGTGGAAAGAACAGGTCTTCAAAGAGGGAGGTGCCTTTCTCTGAAGGGAGGAGAGAACCTCCACTTTGACTATGACCGTGTCTAAACAAGATAAGAGTCGGAGAACTCAAGGGGCTTCCATAGCCTTGGAAACTCATGACTGGTGCATAGGGAGATTACTGATGCCATAAACAGGAGTGTCAATTGGTAAAGTCAACAACAGGAGTCACTGTGCACTTACTCCTCATGTAGGATCTCTGTCCTTAATGTGCTGTACACTGAGGCTTAATGCTATAACGAGTACTCAAACAGTATATTTCACTTTGTGTTTCTATGGGGGTGCAAACGATTGAAATCTTTACTTAATGTACACTAAACTGATCTTCTGTAAAAAAAAAAAAAAAAAAAAAGAAATTACCAATTCCCAACTTGACTCTCACTGGGATTAAACATGGCAATAGGTCTGATCTGATTTCATCATCATTTAAAAAAAATCATCTATTATTTTTCACTTTATGTTTCTGTGTGGGAGCAAACTGTTGAAATCCTTACTTAATGTATACTAAGCTGATCTTCTGTATATTAAGATAATCGAAAATGAATCTTGATGTGAATGGAAGGGGAGAGGGAGTGGGAAAGGGGAGGGTTGTGGGTGGGAGGGACGGTATGGGGGGGGGAAGCCATTGTAACCCATGAGTCGTACTTTGGGAATTTATATTCATTAAATAAAAGATAAAAAAAATCACAGATATTTTTCCATTTAGACTTTCCTTAATGTTTTAATGAATGTAGTACTATTTAATTTTGTGATAGATTAGGTTTAAAGAGTTAAAATGATTATTGGAAGGAGTGCTGCAAAGAAATTATGTTAACAACTATACTTGCTTATGGTTTATGAGGGTAATTTAGAAATTTGTGTTGACTATAAACTTGCATATCATAAGAGAGTTTACATTTAATAATGAAATGTTAAATTGCTTGAAACTGAAAATCATAGTATTTAATTATTTTTTTTTAGCAATGGCATTGACCATCTTAAATACCCATTTGATAGGTATTTTCTCAAGATCCCACATTGTGTTTATTGCATTGGCGTTGGAGGACGTTCTCTGGTTGTAATAAGGCCTCCAGGTGATTCCGACAGGTGCTCAGGTCTGAGAACCACTGCTGTAGTGCAGTGTGTAGCGGTGGAAAAAGCTATGATTGAATATCCACCAAAATACTTAGAGATCTTGAAATGCCACATCTCTGTAAATAGCGCTATTTATCCACATCCATCCCTCAAAATGAGATCGTGTGATGGCTCTTCCTTAGAGGACTGGAGAGGAAGACTGAATGCAACTCGCATGACCTAAAGTCCAGCATGTGCCCAGCATCTTCCTGAGCCTTTCTCCGTCAGTGAATCTAATCTGCAGGGGCAACCATATGAAACCAACAATGCTTGCTCTGATTTGAAAGACCACGAAGCTAAGTGATTCCGACCAACCCAAAGGGTAGACTTACTGTGCTTTTTTCAGTGGCCAAAACTCGAATGCTTAAAAAAAGGCACACAGGAAACAGACATGAGTGAAACAGAATGGAGTGTGAATGGTAAACGGCACAGACATGATGGTAAAGGACAACGGATCCCGAGCCCTGACTTCTGGGGTAATTAGAATGGGGGCCAATGCCTCTTGGAAACGGCAGCAGCTTCCCGGTTCTTCCAAGATGTGATCAAACGTACCCTACTTTCAATGTGTCCAATCCGTTATTTTCCCTCATGATAGCTTAAAACCAAGATTTTAACAAAAAATCTCTTGCTCTCAGTTTTTTTGGGGGGAGGGAGGAGGGCAGAGGGATTGCGGAAGAGAGACACACAGGAAAAGCTCCTGAGTTTAATGTTGGCATTTAGCCTAAGTGCATTAAAGACATTTGAATTCCAAACCAAACTCCTTGGCTGACTGAGTTGACCAGGCAGCAGGAACCTTTGTCTTGTCAGGCAGCAGGAACACTGTCTTGTCAAAATCGGACTCCCTTCCCCCAAACCTGCTTCTTTCCCACATCTGTGCTGTCTGCCGACTTGATGGAAATTCTATGGGAAATTCCCTCATGGTACTCGTTTTAGCATTTGTTCAGGCCAACATCTAGTATTTCATCCCTGGGGGAAGAAATATACACTTCGATGTCTCACAAAGCCCTCTACAGTCAGTATAACAGGAATTATGGGGCAGCTGTTCAGGGGAAAAGCATCTAACCGGATCAGTTCTTCAGTCCTCTGGACCAAAAGGATGCTTGTACCAGGCTGGTGGTCTCCACACTGGCAGGGCACACTGCCCCTCTCACTGTCAACAGGCGGGGTGGCAATCAATATGTCTGTAATTACTAAGCCTTCTCTATGGTGTAGCTGGAAAGGTAATCCAATTGTGTACTATTTCTGCAAACAGGGCTTTTCTAAATTCTTTTCATCCTTCTTTACATATTTATTAGAATACTTGGGACAAACTGGCTGAGAGTAGCCACCAGAATGAGCCCCACTGTTGCCTGCACTCCCCAGACTATCAAACCATCAGGGGAGATTGGACAGGTCCTGATGAAATAAGTGTTGGCTGCTGACTCTTCCAATTTTGCTGCACTCCTCTGTGTCACTGGCATAGGCTTGTCCAAGATTGAGATATTTGCAAAATGTCATCTTTCATGAATATCTACCTTGAGTGACACTTCCTCTCTCTAACACTTCTCTTTGAAATGCACCTGGCTGGTTCCTAGCCCGAAGAAGTTCATTGCTTGTGATAGGTGATTAGCAAAGGGGCACATTGCCCTCCTGACACCTACGTCTTCTCTCAAACTCTTTTCCCTGTTCCACATCCCCTGCTATGACCTTCCAGCTTCCTTGTCTCCCTGTGCTTCCTTGCGCAGGGCCTGAGTCATAGCTCCAAGATGCAAAAGACAGCGAATTAGTCAGAGATGCTATGACACTATTCCACAAAAATACTTTCATTCAACTTAGCAAAATTATAGTGAGTAGTAAATAGCCAGAAGTTAGTCAAAGCTTTTTAAATGAATTTAACCTCTTCTTAACACATAATCCTCAAAAATCTCCAGCAGAGAGCCCACAATGTGAACATGTTTACAGGAATGGATATTGTCTTTTAAATCACCCCTTTGGCCCTAGCCTCAAACTGAAATGGAAACAGCATGTTCTGATGACAAAGTTGGTAACCATATTCATTATCATTTCCATAGCCTGTATTTTTTTAAGATTGATGTAAGAACCCCCCCGAAGCAGTCAATACTGCCAGCACACAAACAAATCAATATGCTTGCACATAAACGTTGGGATTAGAATAAGCACAGAGATATCAAACTCAAATCTCCACTGGAAAGCATCGCTACGTGAAATGGAATTACCCCTTGTTAGAAATGAATATGTAGAGATTACAGGATAATCAAACATTCTCGGTTTCTAATGTATCTGGTCATATTTCCATGCATAATTTATCAAAAGGAAGTTTAATATTTCAATGTAGGATTATTTTTACATATATGTGTATAGGAGAAATTTTAATCAGTAGTATTAAGAAAAATCCTAATTTTCTGTATAACTTGATAGATTTTTAATGCCTATAAATAATATAACTAAGCATATAAAACCTTTAACAACTTGATTTTTGCTGCAAAATTTTGTAACATTTCAATCCATCCTGAAAATTATTTTAAACATAGCATTAAATGAATAAATTGTCTCTCCAGATTATATGAAAATGAGAAAAGTTTATTATAAAAACAAAATGCACTTTTGCTCCAAGCACTGACATAGTTTCTTACCATTTATGATTTTCATTGCAAAGCTATGACAAAAAATATGATCAATGTGATGGAATATGATAATACACTATTCTTTTTTCTGCATATTACAAAAGAATTTTAGTACATTACATAATGTGATTAACATATGACTTAAATTAATTTTATATGATTATTACAATAGAGATTTTAAAACTTTTTTAAAACTTCATAAATTTTCTTCATTATGATTATATATTTATATTATAGGATATGCTATATTTTAATTGTATCTTACATATATTGACAATGATGTATTGAGATTGATCAATTCATAGAAACTTAAGGAGTTTTCCATTTGATCTCAGAAATTAATTTAGCACAGCTATATAAATAAAAATTATGACCATTAGTGAAGAAGAAAGTTGCTCACAATTTAATTAGTTTCTCATATTTCATCGATCATGGGGATGTTTTATCATAGTTAATTAAAATTTTCATGTTAAAAGTTCATTTCTTTTCCATTAATTCCATCCATTCCAGATTACAGCAAAAATGTGACTCTTAACTCCTCAGTTCTATTCAGCAGGATAGTTTGAAGTTTTGATCATATAACAGTCACCAAACAATGGTAGCTATCTCTGAATTTATCTTATGTGCTGTTCACAACCGCTGTGAATACAAAGTAAATGCTGTGTTTCCTGGTTTGCAGATGTTTAGACTCAAAAGACTTTAAGCAACTTTCCTCCAGGTGAAAGGTGTGACTGTCTCCCTGACGGGTGTTGGCACTTGCCCTTGTTCTGACCACATGGATGCCCTCACATTTCTCAGCACAGCTTATTTTTTTAGTTTCTGCCAGAAAACTGGCCTTCATTACTGTGCTATTGCAGAACAGTAAAAAATATGCAGAATGCCAACACTTGGAAACCTAATGCATACCTGAAGTTTTTGCTTTGCATCAAACTGAGACTCTCTGAAGCCTGTATGATTTGATATCTTCAGGATTTTGTGTTAGAGATTTTCGACATCTCTTAAATACAAGCTCTTGCTAAACCTATAAGAATACAATAGATGAACATTATTTGTTTACAATGCATTAAACTGTAATTATTGATATTTATTCTTGACTCCTGGACATTTAAGATCAAAGGTTCTGTGACAACCATTCAAGAATACCAGAAAAGAGATCTCTACATTGATAACCAGGCGACTATTTGGCCTTAGATAGCTTATGGAATCCTCCCAGCTATAAAATTGTAAATCCACAAGAAGTTGTACTTAAAATTGCCCTTAATACATTCTTTAATAAAACTTGCCTTATTGCATTGTAAAGGTATTTTTAAATGATACAGTTGACTTTTTAAACCACCAATTTAGATTTTCAGTAGGAGTTTGTATAATTGAAATATTATGAAAGGTTTATTCATTTATTTGAAAGTCAGAGTTACAGAGAAAGAGAAGGAGGGAGGGAGGGAGAGTGAGAAAGAGAGAGAGAGAGAGAGGAAGGAAGGAAGGAAGGAAGGAAGGAAGGAAGGAAGGAAGGAAGGAAGGAAGGAAGGAAGGAAGGAAGGAAGAGAGAGAGAGAAAGAAAAAGAGCAAGCCCTTTCATTTTCTGGTTCACTGCTCAGATGGCAGCACTGGCCATTGGCCCAGGGCTGGGGCAGGCAGAAGCTTCATCCGGGTTTCCCATGTGGATGGCAGGAGCCCAAATGTTTGGGCCATCTTCTGATGCTTTCGTAGGCCATTAGCAGGGAGCTGAATCAGAAGTGGAGTAGCCAGGGTATGCACTGGTGCCCATGTGGGATGCCAGAGTCCCGGGCAGTAGCTTTATTCACTAGGCCACAAACCCAGGCCCCTTAAAATGTTTGCTCTCCATTTATTTTCCTGTCTTAGAAGCACTAACATGACCTGAAAGAGGGTGGACAGACTTCTCCTTTACATTAAATTAATTAAAAAATGACACCAAGAGGCCTGTATCCTGTATCAGAGTGCCTGTGTTCAAGCCCTGGCTCCGCTCCAGCGTCTGCTTCCCACTAACGCTCATCCCGTGAGGCTGCTCTGCTGACTCAAATAGTTGGGTCTGTGTCACCACATGGGACACTTGCATTGAACTCCTGGCTCTTGGATTTGGCCCGGCTCCATTCCGGCTGTTGTGAGTATTTGACAAATGAACCAGTTACTGGGGGATCTCTCTCTGTATCCCTTTCAATCAAAATAAAGAAATGAAAATCTGAAAAAAATCAGTAAAACCTCATTAAAGTGATCTTTTTATTATACTTTGTGGATTCATGTCTGTATTTTATTTCTGAAATTTGCTAATGAAAATCTCTGTAATCTTTATAAAAGTGCATATTTCAACTCCATGATTAATTTTTACAAACAATGAGTTAGTATTAAATATTACTTGAATATATTCTTAAATTGTCATTTACATCATACACACTGATCAACTGCCTTCATTAGTGGGTTCTAATTAGTAATTTGGTAATTTTGTTAGTTCTCTTGGATGTTAATATACTTTTTAAAAACTTGGGCATTTTGTTTCAATTTGAAAAATCAAATGAGGAGGAAAACATTTCTTTCTAATCTGGTAGCTTCTTATATAAAAAGCACCTCCTTAAGATCCATATGTCAATCTTGATTCTTAGCAAAAGGGCTATCAACGCATTAGCAAGTTATTGCACATCTACTCTGCAGACGCCATCACTAAACCAAGAGTTCTCATATTATTTACGTGGGTCAGACGTGTGACAATTTTGTGACAATTTTGCATGGGTTCCTAGTGAACATCAAAAGGTCCCTTTGGTCTATACTTTATTCACAGACTCAAGAAGTAAATGCAGTGTTAATTTGGAAAAAATACTAACCCTCAAATATACTGTGATACATCTTTCCTTTGAAGTGTTTGCCATTAGCTTTCCCTAAAACATTTGACAAAACATAACTTGTTCATTGACAAGTATGTTGAGCTACGGGAATCACTGATATAGGGAGACTATCTTTTCCATCCTTGTTCTTTTTTAAAAAGATCTGTTTATTTAATTGAAAGGCAGAGTTACAGAGAGGCAGAGGCAGAGAGCGAGAGAAGTCTTCCATCTGCTGGCTCACTGCCCAGATGGCCACAACCGCTGGAGCTGTGCTGATCCAAAGCCAGAAGCCAGCAGCTTCTTCTGGGTCTTCCACATGGGTGCAGGGGCCCAAAACTTGGGTCATCCTCTACTGCTTTCCCAGGCCATAGCAGAGAGCTGGATTGGAAGTGGAGCAGCCGGATCCCAATCTGGCAACCCTATGGGATGCTGGCACTGCAGGCAACTTTATCCGCTATGCTGCAGCGCCAGCCCCTCCATCCTTGTGTTCTAAGAGAACAATGTAAGCATTGTGACAAAAATGTCAATCCAATGTCTAGCACTTTGTTTGACTTAGAGTAGTTCCTTATTAGATATTAGCTGAGTAAAGAAATATATGAACCTGTTTTAAAAACTGAATGTGATTCCTGATTAATCAGAAAAGGTCTTAGCTATCATTCTATCTCATGTATTTTTTAAAGATTCCTGTGTTTATGGGAAAAAAGACATACGGACAGGAAGAAGGACACACACACACACACACAGAGAGAGAGAGAGAGAGAGAGAGAGAGAGCAAGCTTCCATCTCTAGTTTACCCCCCAAATGTCCATAACAAAGCTAGGTCCAAGATGAAGTCAGGATTCCCAAACTCCACCCATATCTCGCACATGGATGGCAGGGGCCCAACTACTTGGGCCATCATCTCCTGCCTTCCAAGGGCCATCAGCAAGGAGTTGGATTGGAAGCAGAGCAGCCGGAATTCTAACCAGTGCTCCGATATGGGATGCTAGTGTCACAGGCAGATTATCTTACTGCACCAGAAGGCTAGCCTCAATTTTATGATTCAAAAGCATGTCAATTTCACTTCTATTTCATGGCCATTGTTTAATTGTACAGTGTCTTACTACATGAAAGACATTTCACTGTGTCCAACATGTTCACACAATAAATAAGAAATAGTTCTTGACCTCAAGAAGCTTGGAAGAATAGCATTTTCCCGAAGGGATAGTTCTTGAAATGAACATAAATTCTATTGCAAAAAAGAAAAAGCAGCTCTAATTGTAAGGCACAGAATCTGGACCCATGAGTTTGCAGTATGTTTCTTTTGTGAGTCCAGTGCTATCAAATAGAACATTTGATTTTAGTTTGCAAAGGAACCTTTAATGCATTGCCTGCATTTGGAAATCGCATTTGCATATGGAGATGTTTGGTTTCCAATGGCCAGATGGATCCTGACTGCATGCCAATTAATATTTGGGGCCCATGAATTTCATTAGGACTATTATCTCTGGCATGACTTTAGGAAAAAGGAACATCCTTGCCCAAGAATACAAATCATATGTTGCTTATCTGGCTTTCTAAGTCGGCAATGTAAAGTTTGAACATTTGATCTTAATGACTGGAGTACCAAGTCCTTTCTTGCTTCCTCTTTTGAGACATATGTGCATCCATGCTCATTCATTGCTTAATTGATCCTACTTGCATAAGCCCATGGTTATACTACTCTTTTCTTAATTACTCTCTTTTAATTGTGTTCTCTTCATTGGTGTTAGATTTGGTGTGAGTGGGTGAAACTCCCTGGCTGGGCTCCTGTGATTCTAAAACATGCATTTTTAACATCATATTAGTATGATATTGGAGCTCAACTTTGCCTATGTGTATATGTACAGGTATTATAAAACCTGTGCACCATCTCACCATCACACAAATACAGATGTACATAATGGCACATATGTGAGAGTACATATCATTTCTCCCTCAAGTTCAAAAAACGTAAAGAGCTGACCAACAACTAAACAGTATGACGGAAGGAATTTATGGCCTCTGTTACATGAAATATGACTTTCATTCACTTGAAAAGTGGGATGGAACCCATGGAAGTCGAATCTTGAGTAACAGTTCATCCACTACCAATGTTAGTCTTGAACTTTTGCTCCCTGTTTCCTTTGTGTTTTTTTTCCTGGATTATTTTCTCACGTTTGATGAAAATAAACACAAAAACAGGGAACACAGATATAATGTAATATTTTTCTAATGTTTTCAATTAAGCAGCAGCTGCTGTTACCAAGCTGTCATCTCTGTTGCTAAGGGGGTTTTGTGTGTGTGCCAGTGCAGGACTGGTTATTCTAATATACTCCTCCTACCACTAGGGCTGTTATGCAGAGTCTCTGTTAACACTGTTAATCTAACAGCGTTCTGAAAATGGTACCATTTTCTCTATGAAGTCTATGCGTGGTTGATAGCTCAGGGATGTTTTATCCAAAACTTGTTAAAATTGCTCTGAGACAGAAGAGGCTTATAGGACAAAGAAAATTCAAAAGTCAACCTTGGTTGCGTTTTGAAACCCACGGGATTGTATCTCCTCCTCTCGGTTTCCCCAGTGTAATTGAGTGCAATAAATTTTTAAAAAAGGTAAAGTAAAATGAAGTTCAAGTCTCTCAGCACACAGCGCATGCATACAGGGGTACCCTACAGTAATGAGCCACTCAGAGACCAGATAAAACTCAAGAGTTAAATCTCATGGACCTTGATATTGGTGTTACAAGAAGTCTTTTCTGAGAAAATGAACTCATTCAATGAGTGTTCTATTATTACTTATTATTTCAGTTTGTTTCAAATTTTAAGTATAATAATTTTCTTTTCATCCTTGGCCCTAGGTTCTTCATCTAGGCCAATAAAATTACAGTGCAATTTGCTACTTTAATGAATTCATAGATTTATCCCTTTTGTCTGGGATTTTTTTAAATCCCCAAATCACACACTGTATTTCCCAATCTATAGATGGGCATCTTAGCCTATCCTACAGTAATATGAATCTCCACCAGGACTTTGCAAATGCTCCTCAAATATTCCTGCTTCAGTTTCTCTGTGACCTGATCTGTTTTGTCCTTCAGCTGAACAAATCAACTAAGGAAAACTCCAAATAAAGTACTTAGAAAGCTACATGATAGATTTCATACTTGACGTCTTTTTGTGACCAGGTTGTCTTCTCAATAGGAACAAGAGCGGCATCTTTTGCTTGTTCCTGTGTCCTCTGGTGTCTTGGTGACACTACATGCTCAGCATACACTTATTCTGAAAGATGAGAGAAGAGTCTGTACAAGTGCATCCCACGCTGTCTCTCCTACATTTCCCTGTGGCCACAATCTTTCATGTTGCTTTGAGTTTCTCAGTCTTTACCCTACTCATTTAAAAATGTTCTCTGTGCAGTTTGCAGAGTTTCCTTTCTGTTTCAAAGCATGTAGATATCTAAAGTCATTACATCTTCAGAGCAAATCTTGTGCCCATGAGTCTTTTATGGAAACATGGCTTTCCCCAAGCTGACTGTTAATAATTGAGGGTTGCCTGATCATGTGGTAGATTGTGATTGAGAAATGAACCTTCATTTGTTATGACAAAGCACATCTCTGAGGTTGTTTATTACTGAACAACAATCTATAGTGTTTCCTAACAATCATAGCTTTCTTTCCGTAACACTATTCTGTTATTTATTCATAATATGTGTGTATCTCTAACTATGTCTATCATTCTATCTCTGTTGCAAGTTCACTTCTATATTTTCTTACCAAGTAGATTACTATCAAGAATAATAATTGGGGCCAGTGCTGTGGCGGAGTGGGTAAAGCCACAGCCTGCAGTGCCAGCATCTCCCACATGGGGACTGGTTTGATTCCTGGCTGATCCACTTATGGTACAGCTCTCTGTTATGGCCTGGGAAAACAGTAGAAGATGGCCCAAGTTCTTTGGCATCTGCACACTCATGGGAGATCAGGAAGAAGCTCCTGGCTCTTGGCTTCAGACCAGCGCAGTTCCAGCTGTTGTGGAAGTCCGGGGTGTGAACCAGAGGATAGAAGACTATCTCTGCCTCTGCCTCTCTGTAACTCTACCTTTCAAATTAATTAATTAGTTAAAAAAGAATAAAAATTGATTCAAAGTATCTAGTTACTAGAGGTAAATAGATGCTATTATCCCACATCCTTCTATTATTATTACCTATTACTTATTATTCTATTACCAATTTCATTTTATCCAACCCATTTTTAAGACAGTAGAGTTGATTTAGAGGTAAGAGAAACACATACTGCAATTTGAGTGCTATTGGACCTAGTGTGGGTTCCAGGTCCATTCTTTATTAGTTTGTGATAGTCAGCTATGTCTCCCAGTCTCAAGTTTTCCCATCTGTAAAATAGAGAAGACAATATTATTTTCCTGTTTTCCAGAATCAGGTAATTTGGAGAAAGAGTGTATGTAAATAAAATGCGTCTGTAGAATGTGAAGTTCTGCAGAAATGGAATGTCATGTCTTATATTCTGTCTTCCTCTCACACAAAGTTTAGAGGTGGCTCTGTAACTTGCTATGGCTGATAAAATATTAGTCAACGCAGGGTGGTTTTCTCTGTCATGGACTGATGCTTCAGAGAGCGGTTGTTCCATCAACCTGGGACATAAATTTATTCTAAAATTAGGGGTGACCATCTGTAGGTCTACGTTGAAGGTAAAGTCTGATGGAAAGAGTATGTGGATTGATTGGTAATGTCTACCATAGTAAGAAAGAGGAGAATGGCTGCATGCGGCTGTCATCACATCCAACAAACAGCAGTCAGTTGTTCTCCTCCTCTTCCCTTCCTTCTCCTCTTTCTTCTTCTTCTTTCCCTTCTCATCCTCTGCTGTCGTCATCTTCTTCTTCTTCTTCTTCTTCTTCTTCTTCTTCTTCTTCTTCTTCTTCTTCTTCTTCTCCTTCTCCTCCTCCTCCTCCTCCTCCTTCCGATTTATGTATTTATTTGAAAGACAGAGTTGCAGAAACAGAGGGAGATACGGGGCGGGGGGGAGAGAGAGAGTAAGAGTGAGAGAGAGAGAGAGAGAGAGAGAGAGAGACCTTCAGTCCATTGGTTCACTCACCAATTGGCTGCAACAGCCAAGGCTGAGCCAGGATGAGGCCAAGATCCAGGAGCTTCTGCCATATGGTTAACTGACAAGGGCCCAAGCAATTGGGTCATCTTCTGCTGCTTTTCCTAGGCTGTTATCATGGAGCTGGATCAAAAGTGGAGCAACAAAGACACAAACTGACACCCATCTGGGATACCTGAGTAATTGGAGGCAGCTTGACCTGCTACACCATACTGTCATCCCAAATTCTTCTTTTTTTTTTTTTTTTTTTTTTTTGACAGGCAGAGTGGACAGTGAGAGAGAGAGACAGAGAGAGAAAGGTCTTCCTTTGCCGTTGGTTCACCCTCCAATGGCCGCCGCTGCAGCCGGCGCACCGCGCTGATCCGATGGCAGGAGCCAGGAGCCAGGTGCTTTTCCTGGTCTCCCATGGGGTGCAGGGCCCAAGCACCTGGGCCATCCTCCACTGCACTCCCTGGCCATAGCAGAGAGCTGGCCTGGAAGAGGGGCTACCGGGACAGAATCCGGTGCCCCGACCGGGACTAGAACCCGGTGTGCCGGCGCCGCAAGGTGGAGGATTAGCCTACCAAATTCTTCTTTTTAAAAATGATAATATGGGTTACAAAGATCATAGACTTTTAAAATATTGTACACATAGATGGGTGAAAATTGGAGTATAGGAGTTACTTGTCTTTGTTGTTAGTTTTCACAAGTGTTTAAAGGTAGCTTAGTTACTTAGTTACTTGTCTTTGTTGTTAGTTTTCACAAATGTTTAGAGGTAGCTTAGAAAGTGAGGTATGTATGTGACCATATAATTCAGATAGCAAAAGACTGCATAATGTCATGGAAATGGAAGTAAAAAGACTTGCCGATTGTGAAGGCTGAAGATGTGGTTATTGTGACTAAGAAATATAGTTAAATCCTAGAAGATTCTTAGAATTCAAGTCTTCTAATTGATGGTGTTAGTTCCTGATTTGACTGCTATCAGTAGTTCACATCATCTCATGCCCACATATAGAATTAACATCACCAGTTCAATCTGGTTTACCATAGAAAACTTCAAACCAAACTCACCAAGAAAGAGAAGATACCAAAAACTCATTCAGAAATGTGGGGAGCAACACGGACTAGACTGTTACTGGAATTAAGACTTATTCTATGCATCTGCTCTCCCACAATATGGCGCTGAGAAGGGAGAAACAGCTTCTACACAGCTGCCTCCATTTCAACCAATAAACTGTAGGACCTACTCCTGATTGGAGGAGAGCAGCGTACTCGGCATGTGGGTAGCAGAGTTGGGATTGGTGGAAGAGGACTATAAAGGAGGAGAGAGACAACATGCACCGGGGAACATCTAGAGGGAACATCTATCTGAAGGAACACCTGTGCAGCCCCCGAGAGAGCCGGCCGGCGGTGTGCCGCTCCCCTGCGGAAGTGGGGAAAGTGGCCAGGGGGAACCGCCCTTCCACGGAGGTGGAAGGGACGGTAGCCAACCCGGGAAGTACCAGCAGCAAACCCGGGGAGGGCCGAGCAGACAAAAGAACAGCGCAGGGTCCTGTGTCGTTCCTCCACGAAGACGGGGAGCGACATAATGGTGCCGTGACTCGGATATGAAGCCTAGGCAGGTTTAGTGTCGTTCCTCCATGAAAAGGGGGAGCGACAAGAAAGGAGCTGGAGGATATTAGATGCGGAGCTATCATTATGCGGTAAAGTTGGATTATATATCAGTTTCTAATGATATGTGATTCATCAGAAACCAATTGAACTTACAAGTTATTTAGCAAATATTTGATGAGTTTTTGGAAGCAGCACATTACCAGCTTAACAACTGGTGAATGGTCCAGGAGGACTCTCAGAACTGGCCATCTCTTCCCTTTTTCCAATCTGGTTGAATATATCAGGAACATCAACTCCAATAAAGCTATGAGCTAGCCTGAAAGACCATGGGAGAATATGAGAATTGGAAACAAGCCTAGCCATCACCTTATGAAATAATTGACTCTATTTATCAATAAATATATTTTAAATAAGTTTTAGTGTGCCTTTTTAAAAGATAAAGATTCCTCAAAAAATGTAAACACACTATTATTACAGTACTCAAGGAAATCAATAATTATTTCTTACTATTCTTCAATTCCTGTCACTATTCATATTTCATTGTTTGTATTATATTTTTTAAAGATTTATTTATTTTTACTTGAAAGAGTTACACAGAAGAGAGGCAGAGAGAGAGACAGAGAGAGAGAGAGAGAGAGAGAGAAGTCCTTCATCTGATGGTTCACTCCCCAGTTGGCCAGAACGGCCTGAGCTGTGCCGATGCAAACCCAGGAGCCAGGAGCTTCCCCTGGGTCTCCTATGCAGGTTCAGGGGCCCAAGGATTTGGGCCATCTTCTACTGCTTTCCCAGGCCATTAGCAGAGAGCTGGACAGAAAGTGGAGCATCGGGGTCTCGAACCTGTGCCCATATGATGCTGGCACTTCAGGCCAGGGCATTAACCCACTAAGCCACAGCGTCAGCCCTGTATTATATTTTTCAAAGTTGGCTGTTCAGATAGTATCTTTCCAAGAGGTATACAGCTGCATAGACTCGTCCTGATTTTTTCTTATTGTCACAACATTTAATATGAGTCTCTTACTAAATCTTTGCATTGATGATAAAGTACTGTTAAGTATAGGTGCAATGTTGTATAGCAGATCTGGAATTTATCTATGTTGCATAACTATGTGACAGCATGGGGAACCTGGAGGAAGGCAGTGACAGAAACCAGTCACAGAAAGACAGACTGCCTGATACCACCTCAGTGAGGTACATAACACGGTCAAACGTGCAGAAACTAAGTAAGATGGTTGTTAGGGGCTGGAAGAAGGGGAAATGGGACGTTGTATGGTTTCTAAATTTCTCTTTTTTTTTAACTTTTATTTAATGAATATAAATTTCCAAAGTACAGCTTATGGATTACAATGGCTTCCCTCCCATAACGTCCCTCCCACCTGCAACCCTCCCCTTTCCCACTCCCTCTCCCCTTCCATTCACATCAAGATTCATAAATTTCTCTTTTTTAGTTCAATTACGTGCCACACACATTTCAGGGTAGTAGTGTGCCATTTCCCTCAAAAAGCTCTCAGTATCTGGGTGTTGTGCATGTGGGTGACATTTTGTATAGTCTTTTATTTTACTCACCAGCTCTCACAGAGAGATAAAATTATCCTCAGGAGAGAAAGAGTTCAAAGATCTCTTAAAGCTGATCACCTTTCCCAAATAATTTGTGTTGTGCCGGGGGAGTGATCTCTTGTACAACTGACCATGAAATTCTCTAAGGATGGCAAAATAATCAAATTAATACATAAGTCATGTTGATTCAATTACTACAGGTCGTCTATTGTTGTGCAGGATTATAGATTTAAAAGTAACACAAGAGTAATATCAAAAATTATTTTCTATTGAGCATTCATTTTAGTCTAGTGGTTGCTTTAAGCCTTTTATATGTATTTCCATTTACTTCCTCTTAAATTCTGATGAAGTTTCCCAGTAGGGTTTCTTCATCTGTTTGCCAAGTATTTATTGAGCAGCTAATATCAACCAGGTGATGTTCATGAACTTGGTTCATAAAGGATGAATCACTGGGGGATTTATCCCAGGAGAGTGGTTGAATTGTACATTATGATATATCCATATGGTGGGATACTGTGCAGCTATAATAAGGAATGAGAAATACCTTCAAATTCTTACCCAGTTTATCTTCAGCATATTTTGTTAAGTACAAAAATCAAATTGGAGAAACATGCTTATAGTATTTACAGGGTACACCTTAGACATTGTAGTACCTAAGGAATAAACACACACACAAATGAAGGAGACATCAAAATCAGAGAGAAGGAAAGGAAGTGATTGCCTAGAGCTAGAGGAGGGATGGAACAAGGTGTAGTGGACAGAAAAGGAAACTATTCTTCTTGGGTTATTCTACTTGTTCTCAAGCTTTATAAAGGATGGATTCACCCAAAGAGGTGCAACAAAAAATAAGGGAAGAAACCATGAGAAAACAGAGCTAGAGAAGCCAAAAAGACTTAAAAATAATATAATCAATCATGATAATTTGGAAGAATATAAATATTACTTTTACCATTTGAGGTTAACATTACTTGTATAAACTAATAAATATTCAATTATCATTCTTAGAATAATATAAAAGTGGTAACTGCACAAGAGCAGCCATCCTGATGTCTTAAATGAATAGACAATATAAAACAGCGAATGAATAGGGTAAGTGGGAAAAGGACATAGCTGAAGAGAAGTTAATGAGCTCAAAGTTTATTCTGGGGATTTTCTACCAGAACACAGCACAAAAAAGTACAAAGAGATTTAAAAAGAAGAAAATTTAAGAACTATGGACAATATACTTAGAAGTCACTATTCTCTTTAACAAGGAGTTCAGAAGAAACAAGTAAGGGCAGTTGAGTAGAGATATGTGGTGTAGTACACGAAACAACAAGAAAGCATTCCTAGCACTGAAAGGGCCTTGCCAATTCCTGAAATGAACAATGGGATAAGGATGTCCGACCCAGAGAAACCAGCATGAATGAACATTCAGGAATGAATTTGTTGCAGAAAATCATACATACACGCATATATTCACACAGTCACACATTCTCTCACACAAAACGGAAAATGCACAAAGGTAAAGAACCCACTGTTGTTGCCTGTCCTTTCCCACCAAATAGGCAGAGAGCAAGTCTTGGTTACTGAGGCCTCCCCGGAGGCTTCAGTATGTAACCAGCAGGGAATAAATCAATGTTTATTGCAGTTAATGAGCATAAAAGCTGAAGCCTGAATCTCTGAAGAAAGGTGCCATTGATTTACAGGTCAGAGGGAAGATGCTATGCTGAGGGTCAGGAGCCCGGGCGCCGGATTCAGCCCTCCCAGCAAATGGCTGTACGACTTTGGCACGTTCCTGAACCTTGCTAATTCCCCATTGTCTTGCCTAGGAAGGCTGCAGTTGGGTTTGATGATCTCTGACGCCTGTTTTAGCTTTATTGCTGTCTCCAAGGGGCTCATCTCCTCTTCTAAGTTATTTTTCACAAAGTGTTACCCACATGTTAAGCTGTTTGATATGGCTGGCATCATGCTTTCTTCAATTTTCAAGGAATTATTTACTTCCGTCTTCTACAGAATGAGGATTGTTGTTCCTGGCTGGGACTTTGGAGATAAGTGTCAAGCTTTTCCTGCATTCCTGCAGATTCTGCATTGACTAAATATCTTTAACTCATATAAGATGAGAATTTCTCCACTGGAGGGATACTTCTGTAAAAAAAGAGAGAGAGAGAGAGAGAGAGAAGAAAACAGAAAAAAAACTGCAGTATGTGATGCTTTATTGGTGCTGGACACAAGACTTTGCTGGTCGTGGAGTAATACTATTGTTTTACATGCACTACACTGTGCCTTGGACAGCCCCTGTTTTTGGCTGTCTCTCTGTGTGTTGATGATTCCAGGTGTGGAGTGTAATGGCAGTTGTCTTCTAAGGGCCCTATTTCATGCTACAGGAACAGAGAAAATGATTGCATGATTGCTTACTGAGCACCTTCTATGTGCCAGACACTTTCATAATGAAAGGCCTCGGAGGCCCTGGGAGGTGTTATTTCTTCTTCACAGGTACTGAAATTAAAGGTCAAAATACTAGTCATTTGGCCAACCAAAACCTCTACTCCATCCTGCCTCTTCAGAGCCACAGCATTGCAGCATGAACTTATAATGATATCCCAGTAGTGGAGACTCCGTTTTTAACAGGAGAAATGCATTTTGTCAAGGTCAAAGCTCTGTGCTTTAACCAACATTGAATGTGACATATTTTGAAAATTATATGAAAAGGTTTGTTTGACTAATATCAAGATGGCATTTAACATAACAAGATATGCATTATTGTTGGCAATCAAATCATCTTCCTAATCAATAGAACCGGAGCTAGGACCAGACAGGGATTCTACATTAAACTTGTGCACAATCTGTGTTTTTATCTGCAGTTTTCTATTTTCTGAATGATCCCTTGATTTGGGATCTAAGCCCCATTCTTGCATTTAAAAGCCATTGAGATGATGTGCTCAGTGGCTTATACTCCAGGTCTCTTAACCATGGGCGATGTTTCATTACCACAGTGAGTTCTTAGTGCTTTTGTGTTAAAATTGAACACTACCTCCTGACACTTTGATAAGCGATGCTATTTTGTGCAAATTAATGTGTTTCAGGCATTTAATAAGGCCAGAGCAGTTTAGAGTTAGTGCTCAGCTCCCTCCACGAAGATGATCTTAAATTTTTGTCGATGCTGGTGAAATAGAAGTGCAAACAGGTCACGTTAAATTTCTCACCAGCACAGAGACGTTAAAAGAGGCTTTTGAAGTTACCTCACCTTTAATAAAATGAAGTCATCTTATATATTAATATATTAATATTACAGCTGGGTTTAAACACAGGGAGTTCTAGCTTTACCTAATAGTTAAATCAAATTGAATCTCAGATTTTATGACTGATAAAGCGACAATAAAATGGGTCTGGTCAGTAAAGATAATAACTTGATTCAGTACTTTGGATGGAAGTGTTCAAGGTTTCCATGATAGAACGGTAATTTTATACCCCAAAGTGTGTTAATAACATTAAGTGAGGTAACACGCAAAGTGCACGGACAATGCAATACCCACAGGGCCACAGTAATAGAAATAATTTATAATGTATCAGCAATAGAATCTTTAATGTTATCTCAGCTCAGGGCCGACACTGTATCTGGGGTTTCAGATTACACATGTCCCCATCTCTCCTCCTGCTAAGGACATAAATGTTCACCTAAAATAATTAAGAAAGTAGTTTTCAGAGCACAGAAACCTTTCACCATTATGGACATGACAGTGCTATTAACTATTTCCTCCCTGACCCATTTGTGTTCATTGATAGAACTTATTCCAAGGTTAATAAGTAAGAACCCGTAAAAACCATTTTAATTCACTCTCTTGTTTGTGTGTTCTAAGCAGACCTGATTTATAATTTTTAAAATATACAAATGGTCTTTTCAAAAAACAGAAGAGTCGGTTTTTGGTATGACTATTTATTTTATTTTGTAAAAAGCTGGCTCAATAGTCTTACAGTTCGGAAATGAATCTCACACATTTTATATTTTTTGAGTCATCCTAAAAACAATGTATTCCTAAGCATCAAACATGAAACAGTTCTATCAGGTTACTTCTAGAACTTAAATGTGCTAATGTCTTGCATGCATTGTAGCTGACAACAATCTGAATAGCATCAAATAGGAGGAAGGCCATACAAGTTAGAAAACAAAACAGGCCAGCACCGCGGCTCACTAGACTAATCCTCCGCCTTGCAGCACCGGCACACCGGGTTCTAGTCCTGGTTGGGGCGCCAGATTCTGTCCCAGTTGCCCCTCTTCCAGGCCAGCTCTCTGCTGTGGCCCGGGAGTGCAGTGGAGGATGGCCCAAGTGCTTGGGCCCTGCACCCCGTGGGAGACCAGGAGAAGCGCCTGGCTCCTGCCTTCAGATTGGCGCAGTGGCCATTGGAGGGTGAACCAACAGCAAAGGAAGACCTTTCTCTCTGTCTCTCTCTCTCACTGTCCACTCTGCCTGTCAAAAAACAAACAAACAAACAAACAAAAAACTAGCAGTTTTTGGCATTATTTAAAAGAATGTTTATAAATAATGTGGGAAATTTTGAGTCGACTCCTACATTTTTATCATGTTTTCGGAGTTTGTTCCAAATATTCACCTCATTGACTCTAAAAAATCCATGTGAAATGCCTCAGATAGTCTATAATTGAGCATTCAAGCAGTCTATGATATGGCAGCCATCATCACAGAGGTTCACATCTACTGAGTTTACTTGGATGTAGTCTTTCAACGGCAGTTAAAATTAATTTTATAAAATCTTCATCCTAGTTCCCATTTTCAGAGAGGAAACAGAGAGAAGGGGAAGTTGAATGACAATATCATTCCACAAAATTGGAAGTGAAGAACTAAAAGGTAAGAAGGAAGGAGACAGAGCGCACACCATTAACACAAGAGAAGTAAAGTTGCACAAATGTCAGCAGTTCTTAGCAGGTTAGGTCGCTCCGCCCCGTTCGACAGTGCAAGCGCGTCCCCGAGACCCGATGGTGGAGGTCGGAGTGAACGGACCTGGCCGCACTGGGTGCCGGGTCACCAGGGCTGCTTTTAGCTCTGGCAAAGTGGGTGTTGTGGCCATCACGATCCATTCATCGACCTCCACTGCCTGGTCTACATGTTCCAGTAGGATTCCACCCACGGCAAGTTCCACGCACGGACAAGGTTGAGAACGGGAAGCTGGTCATCAACGGGAAGGCCGCCCCCATCTTCCCCGAGCCAGATCCGCCAGCATCAAGTGGGGTCATGCTGGTGCCGAGTAAGTCGCGGAGCCCACTGGCGTCTTCACCACCATGGAGAAGGCCGGGGCTCATTTGAAGGGCGGAGCCAAAAGGGTCATCCTCTCCGCCCCCTCCGCCGATGCCCCCATGGTTGTGATGGGCGTGAACCACCAGAAGTATGACAACTCCCTCAAGATCATCAGCAACGCGTCCTGCACCACCAACTGCTTAGCCCCGCTGGCCAAGGTCATCCACGACCACTTCGGCATCGTGGGGGGCGCTCATGACCACAGTGCACGCCATCACCGCCACCCAGAAGACCGTGGACGGGCCCTCCGGGAAGCTGTGCCGTGACGGCCGCGGGGCCACCCAGAACATCACCCCCTCCTCCACTGGCGCTGCCAAGGCCGTGGGCAAGGTCATCCCCTAGCTGAACGGGAAACTCACTGGCATGGCCTTCCGTGTGCCCACCCCCAACGTGTCGGTCGTGGACCTGACCTGTCTCCTGGAGAAAGCTGCTAAGTATGACGACATCAAGAAGGAGGTGAAGCAGGCGTCCGAGGGCCCCCTGAAGCGCATCCTGGGCTACACCGAGGACCAGGTCGTCTCCTGCGACTTCAACAGTGACAGCCACTCCTCCACCTTCCATGCTGGGGCTGGCATTGCCCTCAGTGACCACTCTGTGAAGCTCATTTCCTGGTACAACAACGAATTTGGCTACAGCAACAGGGTGGTGGACCTCATGGTCCACATGGCCTCCAAGGAGTAAGAGCCCTCAAGCCACCGACCCCAGCGAGAGCACCAGAGGATGAGAGAGAGACCCTCAGCCTCTGGGGGGTCCCTGCCCCGACTCAGCCCCCAACACGCTGAGTATCTGCCCCTCTTCCCAGTTTCCATCCCAGACCCCCTGGAGGAGGGGAGGGGCTTAGGGAGCCCTACCTTATCATGTCACCTTCAATAAAGTCTTCTGCACCCCTCCCTCAAAAAAAATAACAGATTAGGTCATGCTCCACAATACAAAAGGCTGGTTGAAACAATTCACCATCCTGAACCAGCTCAAGTTTCTACTGCTGCATGGTGATCAGTGCAGGTCAATTCATTGCCTGGGGGCAATCTCCCTTCCCATTCCAAATCCTGGTTTCTGCACCAAGTTCCACCGGGAGGGCCTCTCATCCCACCGCTCAGCCCAACTCCAGGGTCTCCAGGGCCCCACAGGCGTTTTTCCAAAGTCCTATCTCCTGGCTGCTCGAGTCTTCTCTTTCGTTCAGACGCACTTCATCTGTGAACGTGGCGGGCTGTTTGCTGAGGACCTTCTGAACAGGCGCAGAACTCTCAAGCACAGCAACACCTAAATCAGGCAGCTTTTTTACCACTATAAATGTGCACCTCTACCACATCCCCATAATTTTGAAAGAAACCTTTCCATTTCAATTTGTCCACCTCGTGAGGCAGGTTGCCAGTGAAGAGCTGGTGACTGTGAGGTGTCTCACAGCTCTTCAGGGTTTAACAGCACCTTGCTCACCAGCCTCACGGATTGGTCTGGGTCCCCCTGGGGAGGGATGCTTATTTATTACTCTCCCACATTGTGATTCCTCTGAGGCCTCGGTGGTGGAATCTGAGATTCAGGCTTAGACTCTGGATGGGACTGTGAAGCTCAAACTTTACCAACATGAGATGATATCCCAGCAACTGGAACAGCTCCGCTGGATGGAAAGTTCTTCCTGGTCACAGATTCCAAAGAAAATGTCCTCAAGTCTACCTGTAGTGTCTGAGCTATGTCTGCAAGTACAGGGGAACCCTTCTTAGCATCCTCAGGAGAAGTTTCTTACAATACTGGCTCAGATTTTTTCCTCTTGGATTTTAGAGACAGGCTCTTGCTCTGGTTCTTGTTCAGGATTAGGCTCTAGTTCAGTTACAGGCTCCTCTAGATGTTCTTCCAAGTCATTGTTGACAGTCTGATCATAGAAAGTTCTTAAGTCATTAGATACCGCCTCAGGTTTCTGCTGTCTTTCCTCAGGTTCTTCAGCTTCTTCCTAGGATTCCTCCTGAGGCTCAGAGACAAAGCCACCACAGACCTCGTCTTGATATCTAAAGATATCTTTGTGAACATAGAACGAACTCACCGCAGCAAGAACAAATACCTTAGAATCTGATTATTAATGGAGAGCAGCCCATCTCCTAGACCACCACACCATCATTTAGAGTAGCATGAGCATCAGTGTGGTGCACCTGCTGTGGCAGTTGGTAAGTTCTGTGATAGCACTTTCCTACAGATTTCTTTCTGTCCGTAGACTGCATCTGCTTGTGTTCCATTTGAATCAAATCCCCCATGGACATAAAGATGGGTTCTTTCCATAAAATCTTTAGCATATCTGGTGCCTGGTTAGGCAGCATATGATATGGTCTCACAAATTTCCCCCTGACCAGCAGGGGACTGTTCTTTTTCATAACCATAGTTTTTGTCACTTCAACTTTGGGGGGAAAATATGTTGAACCTGCATGGTTGTGTAGGAGAGTAGCAAGTTTTGCTCCACTGCATGAAAGGCAAAATTGTTCACACAACTATTCAGAACCAGTTTTTATAGATGCCCTTCTTTGTATGTCTAGCATTTCTGAATAGCAATTTCCCCATGGATTATCTACAAGGAGTGCTAACACACAGGAATGATTTGGAAGGCTAAGGAAAGAGCTCAGATTCCATGTGCCTTTTTGACTCTTTGTCCCAATAAAATTATTTTAATTCTACAAGACCTTTATCTACAGGTACAGTCAAAGTACTGGGGCTCATCTTGCATTCAGAGACATTACAGATACAATCAATGTCTTAGATGGTTCAGCGTGAAGACCAACTTCCTGGTAATTTCCTGTGACCTTACAAGTCGTCACTACTTCCCCTCTATGTATTCCTCTCCCAGGAGAGATAAATGCTACTCATGTATACCCAGATGCTGAATTTCTGCCTGGAGATTTCCAAAAACTCTACTTAAACAAGACAGCAGTTCTGCATGCTCATGCCATCCCCTCCCCTCTTCAGAACTAGGATTCAGCTCCTGGATCTGTGGGCTAACCCTCTTCCTCTTGCCAAATGTCTCCAATCCAGGGGCAGCCATGGATACTTGCATGAGTTTGCAGATTGTAGGGCTGCATGACAGTGATAACAACTCCTGCATCCAATTTGGTTTTATTTCTCATGCTATATTATTCTGCCCCAGATGGACTTTTCTCGTTAGTATACAACTGAGCCCTTCCACAAGATGCAGGGATGGGAGAGAAGGAGCTGATGGACTCCAGTTGACTAATGAGATTAGCTGAGATTAGCTGGTTTTGGCCAAATACACATGCTCAAACTTGGATATGTTCCTTGTGGAAGGTACTTGGCACATTGATTCTTGCTGCATCCTTAAAACCTAAAGATGATACTTACCTGTGCATGTTGCTGTGAGGTTAGCACATGTGGTGACTGGCACAGAGGTTGTGATTCTGAGATGACCTCCTCCTTGACCCTAGGATTTGGTGTCCAAAAGCATCCGGAAGTCATGGAATATGACTTGTTCTGAAGGCTCATCTAACATGGGTAATTAAAATGAATGGAATAAATCACAGGCATTGCCTGTTTTATAAATGTGGCTTCAACTGAAGCTCACAGTATTAGTTGGCAAAAACCCTATGTTAGGTGCGTACAGTGTCCACGTAGCATGGGTTCAGGCTTCTAGAAAACTTGCGAGTTTGGAGAGGATGCTGTGTGATTTCAGAACTGAAGCCTCCCACCAAACATCAATTTGATCCAACTTTTCAAGTTTCTACTTTATTTATTTGTGTTGCATCTACTGAGAGAAACTCACCCATCAGTTCCAGCTTCTGAGTCAGGGTGAGAAGTTTCCTGGCAAATTCAGAAATACCATGGTGTGGGCCTCTAGGGGGAAAGCTGGCCAGTGTCTGGCTGAGGGTGGAGCTGGAACATACATGCTACAGCATGAACTCACTCTATCCTATCAGCCATTTTTCATCTAGACTTTGGCTTAGGTTCTCTGAATTAATAGGCTACTGAATTCTCTTAAGAAAGCCAAGGGAACATGACATGAAAAACCATGGGCTTTTGCTTTTGTATCCATCTGAAGCCACTGGGTACCACAGTACAGACAGATTGCAACTGCACAATATGAGGCCCTATTCTTTACATGAACTCTTGTGAACAGTGCTTCCTGGGATTGGCCCATGCACGACTCTCCCAATGGTACATTATAGTTGGATTGGCTATATCCAATGTGTGATAAACAACATGGGAAGAGTTTCCAAGGAAGTTTAGAATGATATACCATTTCTTATTTTTTAAGATATATTTATTTATTTGAAAGGCAGAATTACACAGAAAGAAGGAGAGACAAAGACAGAGATCATCTGTCTTCCGGTTCAGTCTCTAAATGGTTGATGCCAGGAGCTAGGCGCTCCATCCTGGTCTCCCACATGGGTGTAGGGGCTCAAGGACTTGGGCCATCTTCTGTTGCTTTCGCAGGCACCTTTGCAGGGAGCTGGATCAGAAGAGGAGCAACAGGGACTTGAACTGAATCTGTGATAGTTTCTTTAACTCCACCTGAGTGTTTCCAACACTGCACATTTTCTTGCACAAACTCTATTTTCTCATGCTCATCTCCTTTCCATCTTGGTGGTTTCTTGCTTTGAGAACTTACTGTATTGCCAGTCAGCTTCATTCTGCAGAGAGAAAGGTCTTCCTTTGCCGTTGGTTCACCCTCCAATGGCCGCCAAGGCTGGTGCACTGCGGCCGGCGCACCACGCTGATCCGATGGCAGGAGCCAGGTGCTTCTCCTGGTCTCCCATGGGGTGCAGGGCCCAAGCACTTGGGCCATCCTCCACTGCACTCCCGGGCCACAGCAGAGAGCTGGCCTGGAAGAGGGACAACCGGGACAGAATCCGGTGCCCCGACTGGGACTAGAACCCGGTGTGCCGGCGCCGCAAGGTGGAGGATTAGCCTAGTGAGCCGCAGTGCCGGCCTTGCAGCCTGTTTCTAAAATGAGACCCACACACCTGAATGTAATGAATCCGACAATGTGAACTGCCAAAAAAAACATATAATTTTGTGCTATCACAAAGACAATGCATGTAGAACTCAAATAACTCTCTCTCCAAGCTAAAGAAGACATAGCTTTTCTTGGCTATGAGAACACAGTGCATGCTTAAAATTGTAACCAAGAAGGGGCATCTTGCAGAATATAACCTTTTATTTCCTTCAAGCTACCTACAGGAATCAAGTAATTCCCTGCTAAGGCTTCCCTCACAACCAAATTATTTGTATCCTTTGTTCTCACTTTTGTATTTAAAATTCTGGTATATTAAATTTATTTCCCACATGTTTAGACACAAAAATCTGTTTCTATAAATTCTGTGCTTCCCACAGCCTTACTGCTCCAGCTCTCCGTACTGATAGGACTCTTCTTGATCCATCTCTTCAGGTAGTCCAGACCAGCTAAGAAAAAAAATGGTCTTATCTTCTTGGGGCCCCTAAATGTAAAAATAGCCAGGCGGTTTATTGCAGGAGGCTCTTAGGCTCAGGTATATCAGAGGAGTGGAGAGAGGGGATTGTCACTTCCCGGCCCGGGTATGGCAGCTTCAAAGGAAGCAAGGAGACAGAGATTAAAGGGAGGGTGGCCGCACTCAGCCTTCCCAGGGAGATTTAAAGCTTCCTCACTTAGGGCCTTATCATGCTGGAAGAGGGATGCAGAAGATAAACTTTAAAAATAAATGCCAAAAAGTCCCGATTATTGTCTCTACCTCCTCCTCCCTGTCTGGTCAGCAGCGTGTTAAGTGAATTGAAACTAGATCGTAGGGAGACAGTCACAACCTGGTTATCAGCGGCAGTAAATGGAAGATAATAGCCCCACTAGAGAGTTATGAAATGGCTTGTCTTTGAGCTGCCAAAGTGTTTAGTCTCTCTTTTATTATATTCACAGCAGTAATCCGATATGGCCTGACTTCTGTCATCTGTATGTAATGCTGATCAACTCTCTGTCAGTGACTCACCCTCTTGTCGGGGACAATTATTCCTCAAAGTGCCGAGGTTATGACTGAAGCAATATGATGGCTGCAAAGAAAATATGAAAGGTGTTACACATCACAGCAAGCGATCAGGGAGCTGACGTCAAAGGAAAGGAAAACATTGTCGATAAAAGGAAGGCCAAGTTTTGTTCTGTGTGCTTCGGGCACAGTGGGCTAAGGTTGAGTGGGCAGCAGACCCCTCTCCTGACAATGTTTTATAATTCATGATGCGGCACCTGGGTACCTCTGCCCTTATGGCTGAGTCACCAGCTCCATTTGACATCTGCGTTTACAGGGGCTCTGAGTGAGGTTGTTGGCTATGTGCTGGGTGAAGAAGCTGTAATCAAAATAGGCTGGCACAGAGCATGTTTCATGACAGAGGCAGAGGCCGGCAGCTCTGTGTAACACCCTCGAGCTAGACAATATGCATTGAAATTGGGGACATGGTTCAAAGGTCTCACAACGTCCTTGAGAACGCAGCAGGGATGTGTGGTAGGGCTTCAGAAGGAGTGGGTCAGGTTTAAATCATGGAAACGGAGGTTGAGAGTTGGTCAAGTGAATTGGAGGTTAAAATATTACAAAATAAAAAGTCAGACAGAATTCATTTTGAATACTGCTTCTGATGCCTGCTAGCTGTCTGACTGTGAACCAGCTACCTAATTCTTCTGAGCCTAACCCTTCTATAAAGAGAAAGAACAGTTCCTGATAATACTTGCCTCCTTGTGGGGTTGGTGAACTGAGAGACGGTGTGATTGAGTAAATGCTGAGCAGGTACTATGTGATAACGAGGAGCCCTGATCATAAATAAGATGTTACTTAATCTCCCAGTGTGTCATTTCCTCCTGTGTAAATATTTCCAGATCCCCTGACACAAGCCAGAGCTTATAGGAGCTCAACAGGTGACACAGTGGGACATGCCACAATAAAGACATGTGCTTTGGCTCATGCTCAGTGAGATTGCTGTAAGTAGCAGCTCCTGGGTTATTCCTGAATCATAAAGCATGAAAGCTGTTGAATAGCTGGTTCTGTTACCAGATCTCTACACAAGAATCCCTGGTCGGGGCCAGGACAGTGACATGATCTGTGAGTGTGAGTATGAGTGTGTGTGTGTGTGTGTGTTGTGTAGAGAATACTGTTGCCACTGGGCAATTAGCTTGAGCTTTGTTTGAAATCCCTCAGGAGTTCCTAGCTTCTCATGTGACAAAATTGCATGACTGCTGCAAAATTCACTATCACGTGGGAGGTGTGTGAATACACAGGGATGACACTCAAGATGTAAAACCACCAGGGATGCATGAGTCTGTATACCCTGTAGGGTGGGCACTGGCTCTCATACTGAAGCAGTGCCCTCCTTAGGCTTGTGTGAGGTTGAGAAAGGCTCCTAAATTACTGGTCAAGTCGCATGGTCTGGAAGGGGTGGCTTGAGGTGTGTCAGTGCTGGTTGGAACTACTTGGGGGGGATTGAGAAGCAAGCATTTCTACAAATATAGAAAGATTTCACTATGTGAACCTATGTGGCTATACTGGGCCACACCTGAGAACCACCAGCCCTGCCAAGGGAACAAATGTAAAACACGATTTTCATATTCATCTTCATTTTATGTTCTTAATCATCTTTTTTCTTTCTTCTAAAATTGATATATGTTAATATTAAAGGATGTACCACCAAACTTTTCAAATCTTTTTTTAGATCTCTTTCCACATTTATAAATTTTTAATATGTTCCTGATTTTAATGAGAATGTACTCCAAATCTTGCATCAGGCATGAAGATTGTGGTTGGTTTCAGATAGAAATTCTGTAGGATATTTTGGAATATCAGTATTTAATGTCAGTAATTAATTTAATAGTTTTTCTTTTTTTAATTAGGGTAGAATGTGGAATTCTACAAAATAACTTTTTGGCATATGTCAAGATTGCCACATGGGGTTTCTTTTTTGAAATTATGAATTATTTAACTCAGATCCCTAATTTTGAACCATTCTCACACTTATCTAATAAGCCCTAATTAATCATGCTGTGCTAATTAAAATGACTAATCTATTTTAGAATTTTCATATGGAAAGCTCATGCTGTCTTTGATACCAGGATTGTGTTAGCATTGGAAAAAGAAGTGGGAGTTTTTCCTCTTTCTGATCATCTGGACAATTTTTTAGGATATTGCCATGATCTGAAGTTTAAGGACCTAAAGATTTATAGGGGTCAAGAAAAATGCTGATGCTGAACTTTAGAGATGGGGCCCGACTTTTTAAATATATTTAGTGTTATTGGATTATTTGTTTCTTTTTCTTTTTGAAAATCTGCATATATTTTCCCTAACAAAACTGTTCATATGTTTACCATTCTGTATATGTCTCTAATGATAAAATGTTCTCAGTAACAGATTACATCCTACTTCTTACTATTTACATTATAAATTCCTTCATTTCTCTTTCTTTTCATTGTCAAAATATGACATTTAGGTTGGAATTTTAAAAGGAAAAATGGACTACCTTAAATTATCTGTTGTTTCTCTTTTAACTAATTCACTATTTTCTTCTACTGTTACATAGTTCCTTTTTCTTTGCTTGGACATCTAGGTGCTCTGATTAACTTGCTTTAAATCAAATATTTTATTTCTTTTCCGTTTTTTGGTTTAATTCTAAACTTATTTAGGAAATGAAATTTACTCTTAACAGGTGAAGCTGTGTCCAGGTGGAAGATGAGGGAGTGCCTCAGACTCCAGAACATTTTGAAAGATCTTTATCAGGACTGCTACAGGCATGTACCATTGACAAGATATTTGTGCTAGATGCATATTGATACTGATTGCATCTCTCAGTGTTTTGGCAGAGAAACAGAGCTTTTATATGTGGGGGGAGGGAGAGAAAGAGATAGAAAAGAGGGAGGGAGGGATGGGAGGGGGAGAAAGTGAGAGAGAGAGAGACAGAGAGAGAGAGGCAGAGAGAGATTTTAGTGCAAGGAATTGGCCTATGACTTGCTGTTGTGGTATTGAAATCTGCGAGGCAGGCCAGCAGGATAGACACTGTCAGACGGGAGCTGCTGTTGCAGTCCACAAACTGTATTTCTTCCCAGAGAATTGCAGTGCTGTTTTCACATCTTTTAATTGATTGGACAAAGCCTCCCCAGATTACGGAGCATAATACCCTTTCCTTAAAGTGAACTGATTGAGACATTAATAAACATCTACAGATACATGAAGTTTAGTATTTAATCGAATATTTGGGTAGTATAACCAACATGACACAAAAAAGTAGCCATCATATCAGTCATACAAATTCTGAGGCATAATCGTTAGAATGCTTTGGGATTGTCACCAAAATGCCTGCTTATCATTGCTCAGATCAGTTATATATCAGATCATGAATTGTGTTGTACTGACTGTCATGATTTTGCTGTGACCCTGAGAATCTAATGTATTAATAAAGTCCTTAAAAATAAATTAAGTTACTAGTTTTTTAAAAGGATATTTTACTTGAGGGAGAGACAGATATTCCATCCACTGGTTCACTCCCCAAATGTCCACAAGACCCAGGACTGGGCCATGGCCAGAGCTGAAGCCAGGAGCCAGGAATGCAATCTTGCTCTCCCATGCAGGTGTCAGGAACCCCATTACCTGAGCTGTCATTACTGCTTCTCTGGGTCTGCATTAGCAGGAAGCTGGAGTCAGGAACCATAGCTGGGAATTGAATTCAGGTACTGAATGTGGGATATGGGGATCTTAACTGCTAAGCTATATGTCTGTCCTAGAAGAGACCTATTTTTGCTGAGTTACATGATTTGTGAAGGTGGAATGAAAGAGTCCCACAAGCTTTCCCCATGAGCCATGGGAATCTCTGCAGAAAATCCAGCTGCCTTTGATTTTGAACAAGAGTTGCTTTGCCATCTTTTAGTCTTGATGTGGAAAGCAAAAATGCTCTCTAAGCTTTGCACACTGAGTATTAGTGAGAATGATGATTACTTGGAGTTCTAGAACACTAATGTTGTGTAAACTCAAGAGAATGTGCAAAAGGGGACTGGAGGAGCTGGCACTGTGGCGTAGCCGGTAAAGATGCTGCCTGCAGTGTGGGCACCCCAGACGGACGTGGCTTCCAGTCCTGGCTGCTCCACTTCCTATCCAGCTCTCTGCTTCGCCTGGGAAAGCAGTAGAGGATGGCCCAAGTCCTTAGGTCCCTGCACTCACTTAGGAGACCTGGAAGATGCTCCTGGCTACTGGCTTCAGATTAGTACAGCTCTGGCCCTTGTAGTCATTGGGATGTGAACCAGCAGATGGAAAATCTCTCTCTCTCTCTCTCTCTCTCTCTCTCTCTCCCTCTTTCTGTCTCAATCTCTGCCTCTCCTTCTCTCTCTGTGCAACTCTGACTTTCAAATAAATAAATAAATATTAAAAAAAAAGAGGGGTGGGGGACTGGAGCCACCCACCACTAAGGCAGAAACTCTCCCAGACACTGTGGGGCTAAAGTTGATTGTGAGAGATGGATGAAGGTTCAGTAGGAATCTTATGATACTTGACTTTTTTTCCTTTTACCATGACTGATTAAACCAAGGATTCTGGAGGCAGGCAGCTTGAGTTAGCATACTGATAGCTCCACTTAACCCAGCTGTGTCAGTGTAGTGATTGGAAACATGGGAAGGATGAAAGCATTAACTCATAGGATCATTGTGAGGAAGACATGAGAAAACGCATGCACACTCTTAGAACAGTGTGAGATGTTTGCTGGGCAAGTGCTCTATCAATGGTAGTTAGGTAGAAACTGTGTGCATATGACATCTGTTGTATCCTTGCAATACTGTCACAGGGTTTTGAGAGTTGAAGGAACTGCGTATCTAAAGAAGTTATTGGCTTCCCCAACATCAAAAAGTTAACAAGTGGGAACATTTGAATAACAATCTCAAAATTGGAGATCTGAATCACTAAACTATACTTTTTTTCTGACAGAAGAATTAGGAATAAAATGTACATCAGTGGAAATCAACAGAAAAGGTCTACAGTATGCATGTTTGAGACCCTATTTTTCTAGGATCCGTTTATTAGTATTGATAGTCAGTCTTCACCCATCTGTAGCAGTGGGCACTAATAAACCCAGAAATTCACTTCTTAGGGGCCATGCCCATACCATTCATGATTGCATCTTTGGTACTATCAATGTATCTGGTTCCTATTAAAGGACTGTTAAAAATGATGCAACATGATCCATATGGCATGAGTTATCTTTTTGTAGTAAGCCAGAATATTAATAACAATATCATGACTATGGTCTTCATCTGGTTGTCCACAGCTTGTTCTGATTCTATCAACACAGAGGCCTGAGAATTCTACTGTCATGGTGAGGTCAGAGAATAGGGACGTCTTCCTAAAGGAAGAGGGACTAGGAGGAAGTTCTCTGGCAAATGCAGAATTTTAAGTAGAGTTCTTAAAAATGGAGTTGGGGCTGGGGATGACAAAAAATAATGCCTGGCTAGTTGTAATCCCAGATTAACTCAGAAACAAAAGTACGGGACAGGAAAACCCAAAACTCTCTCCCCAGATCTTCAATCTGGTTCCATTCAGAGCTAACACATGGGGTATGGTTTACACTGCATTATACTCAGAGGACTCCAAGGAAGTGCAGACATCATCACCTTGTGTTTCACATATGCATTCTCTCTGAAGGCGTGAAGGTCAAAAGCAAGCTCTGAAACACTAGAATTCTCTGGAAGAGAGAATGAAGAACTTCAGTGGTGTGAAATGTTGTTGTGTGGTGGTCCTCAACCTTTGAAAACTGGAGGACTGGAATTGGGTTGGGCATCTGTTGTTCCTATCATTAAAGGCAGTAATGATGAATTTGCTAAAGATATGCCCAGGAAGGGATTCTATGATTCTGGTTACATGAATGAGCATTGTGCTGTCTACATTGATTCATGACTTAGCTTTTAAAAAACTGAACTTACAAAATATTCTCTAACAATAAATTTAGTGTTAGTGTATAATGGTATATGATCTTTATATTTTGCAGATAGCTCTAATATTGTTTCTTTTTTTAACTTTTATTTAATGAATATAAATTTCCAAAGTACGGCTTATGGATTACAATGGCTTCCCCCCCATAACGTCCCTCTCACCCGCAACCCTCCCCTTTCCCATTCCCTCTCCCCTTCCATTCACATGAGGATTCATTTTTGATTCTCTTTATATACAGAAGATCAGTTTAGCATACATTAAGTAAAGATTTCAACAGTTTGCTCCCACACAGAAACATAAAGTGAAAAATAATAGATGATTTTTTAAATGATGATGAAATCAGATCAGACCTATTGTCATGTTTAATCCCAGTGAGATTAAGTTGGGAATTGATAATTTCTCTTTTTTTTTTTTTTTTACAGAAGTTCAGTTTAGTATACATTAAGTAAAGATTTCAACAGTTTGCACCCCCATAGAAACACAAAGTGAAATATACTTTTTGAGTACTCATTATAGCATCAAATCTCAATGTACAGCACATTAAGGACAGAGATCCTACGTGAGGAGTAAGTGCACAGTGACTCCTGGTGTTGACTTTACAAATTGACACTCCTGTTTATGGCATCAGTAATCTCCCTATGCTCCAGTCATGAGTTTCCAAGGCTATGGAAGCCTTTTGAGTTCTCCGACTCTTATCTTGTTTAGACAAGGTCATAGTCAAAGTGGAGGTTCTCTCCTCCCTTCAGAGAAAGGTACCTCCTTCTTTGAAGACCTGTTCTTTCCACTGGGATCTCACTCACAGAGATCTTTCATTTAGGTTTTGTGGGTTTTTTTTTTTTTTTTTTTTTTTGCCAGAGTGTCTTGGCTTTCCATGCCTGAAATACTCTCATGGGCTTTTCAGCCAGCTCTGAATGCCTTTAGGGCTGATTCTGAGGCCAGAGTGCTGTTTAGGACATCCGCCATTCTATGAGTCTGCTAGGTATCTCGCTTCCCATGTTGGATCACTCTCCCCTTTACTTATTCTATTGGTTAGCATTAGCAGGTACTAGACTTGTTTATGTGCTCCCTTTGACTCAGTCATTTCATTATGATCAATTGTGAACTGAAATTGATCATTGGGACTAGTGAGATGGCATTGGTACATTCCACCTTGATGGGATTGAATTGGAGTCCCCTGGTATGTTTCTAACTCTACCATTTGGGTCAAGTCAGCTTGAGCATGTCCCAAATTGTACATCTCTTCCCTCTCTTATTCCTACTCTCATGCTTAACAGGGATCACATTTCAGTTAAATTTCAACACTTAAGAATAACTGTGTATTAATTACAGAATTAAACCAGTCATATTAAGTAGAACAGACAAAAAAACTACTAAGAGGGATAATGTATTAAGTTGTTCATTAACAGTCAGGGCTATGCTGATCAAGTCACTGTTTCTCATAGTGTCGATTTCACTTCAACAGGTTTCCTTTTTGGTGTTCAGTCAGTTGTCACCGATCAGGGAGAACATATGGTATTTGTCCCTTTGGGACTGGCTTATTTCACTCAGCATGATGTGTTCCAGACTCCTCCATTTTGTTGCAAATGACTGGATTTCATTGTTTCTTACTGCACTAATATTGTTTCCCCAGTAAAATTTCTGTATACTTAAAGCTGTAATCTTAGGCTGCCCTTGAGTTGCTAGATCATTGATAACACAACTCTCATATAAAACAATTGTTAACCTTCTGGTCACCATAATATAAATTTTTAGAAAAGATTTATTTATTTGAAAGGCAGAGTAAGAGAGAGAAAGAGAGAAAGAGAAAGAGAGAGAGAGAGAGAGAGAGAGAGAGAGAGAGATTGTCCTTTTTCTGGTTCACTCACTTCCAGCAATGCTCAATGTTGGTTCTGGCTGAAGTCATGAGCCTGGAATCCCATCCAGGTTTCCCACATGAATCTCAGGGGCACAAGCACTTGGGTCACCTTCCACTGCTTTCCCAGGTGCATTAGCAGAGGAGCTGGTTTGGAAGTGGAGAAGGTGGGATTTGAACCAGTGCTCATACAGACTCATAACCCAGTGCACCACAACACTGGGTCAAAACAGTTTTTAAAAGCAGGCCTCTGTCCTGCTTAATAGCAAAACTTGTTCTCGAAGAATTACTTCATTTTAATATATTAAATGGAGGATATTCTTATTTCATATAAATTATAGTTATGTCTAAGTGCTTACAAAAGATATATCAATCTTGGGTTCCTCTTTAAAGATAATTATTTCAAAAAAAAAGGGAAATTACCATCGAGATGTGATGATTTTGAACAGCACTTGTCTGGACTGTTGAGGAACAGCTTTTTTTTTATATTTTTAATATTTTTAGTTTTTAGTTTTTTTCCTTTATCTTTCTTTTTCTCCCTCATACAAAGAGCTGAACCATTTACATAAAATAGAGTTAATCTTCTGTGTATAAGGTTAAATGAAAATAGATTTTAGTAAACAACAAGACTGGGAACAGGAGAAGGAAGAGGAAAAGGAGTAGGAGTGTGGGTGAGAAGGTTGGTACGGTGGGAAGAAACACTATGTTCCTAAAGTTGCATTTATGAAATGTATTCACATAAATAAACAAAAAGGATACTATCACAAAAAAGAAAATCTCTGACATTGTGTCACATTGCTTGATCAAAAGGATGATCTTTCTTATTTAACAAAAAGGCCATAGTAATATTTTACAAAATTATCTGTGATTGATCAATGGGTATAGCATACAGTCTAT
Organism: Oryctolagus cuniculus; assembly: GCF_051225735.1. Classification (NCBI taxonomy): domain Eukaryota; kingdom Metazoa; phylum Chordata; class Mammalia; order Lagomorpha; family Leporidae; genus Oryctolagus; species Oryctolagus cuniculus. The sequence goes on along the minus strand of NC_142878.1, from coordinate 7,521,012 downwards.
ATTTAAACTATCTAGATTTTCTTAAAAATATCACTTATAATTGAAGATATATTAATCAGCTACAGCATATTCAAATAGTGCCCTATTGCAGGGTATTTGTATTGTTTTCAATACTTTTCCTTAAAAAATAATGCCCTAAAGAATGATATTACATCTAAGTCATCTCTAAAAATTTACATAAATTGGTATAAATTCCTAAACTTGGTGTTATCCTACCAAAAGTAATGAAATGTGTCATTCCGATAGGTACAGTTCTTTTTCTCCAGTTTTCAGCACATGAGAGTGACAGGTCAGTACTTTCCTACTGAATCTGGTGTCAAAGCTTTGGTGAGGCCAAATTAATTAAATTTGTGTTTCTCTTATTGTAAATGATGTTGAATATTTTCTCCACAACCTTGCAAAACTCGTTATTTTTTATTTATGTATGCATTTTGTTAGTAGGCATTTTAACAGTTGTGAGAATATGATCAGTGATATTAAACACATTTTTATACACCTGTTGTCCATTTTATGTCTTCTTCAGACAAATGCTTCTTTAAGTTTTTTACCTTAGTTTTTTTTCTTTTCTTTTTTGAGAGGCAGAGTGGACTGAGAGAGAGACAGAGAGAAAGGTCTTCCTTTTCCATTGGTTCATCCCCCAATGGCCACTGTGGTCAGTGTGCTGCGCTGATCCAAAGCCAGGAGCCAGGTGCTTCTCCTGATCTCCCAAGGGGGTGCAGGGCCCAAAGACCTGGGCCATCCTCCACTGCACTCTCGGGCCACAGCAGAGAGCTGGACTAGAAGAGGGACAACTGGGACAGAATCCGGCACCCTGACCGGGACTAGAACCTGGTGTGCTAGTGCCACAGGTGGAGGATTAGCCTATTGAGCCACAATGCCAGCCCTCTTTGCCTAAGTTTTAATTTGGTATTTTTTTTTTCTTTTGGGTTGTAGGAATTTCTTGTACATTTTCACTATAAACTTCTTAGAAGATAGATGGTTTGTTTGTGTTTTCTCTCTTTACTAAGTCCTCTTTTAATTTTACCATTTATTTTATTTGTTATGTGTAAGCCTACTAATTTGATGAAGTTTCATATCTAATTTTGCTTTTGATGTCTGTTAGCTTGATGTCACATCCAAGGACTAATTGTTATAGTCTATCCATAGACTATACTAAAGCTTTTCATAGAGTCTATAACAAATTTTAAGACCATTTTGTACTTTATGAACACTAGTTTTATTGCATATCTTTTAAAATTATTAATATAAAGAGAAGATATTTCATATATTTTATAGGTGCAGTTCTAAGATAACCATACTTTATTCCCTTCCCTTCTTCTTCCCTCAATCCTCCTTCCTTCTTTTCTTTAATTTTTGCAAAGACATACTTTCTTTCTAAAGATTTATTTGTTTATTTGAAAGGGTTACTCACAGAGAGAAGGAGAGGCAGAGAGATAGAGAAAGAGTGAGAAATCTTCCATCCACTGGTTTCTCCCCAACTGGCTGCAATGGCCAGAGTTGTGCGGATCCAAAGCCAAGACAGGTGCATTTTACCAGTCTCCCACGTGGGTGCAGGGGCCCAAGCACTTGAGCCATCTTCTACTGCTTACCCAGGCCACAGCAGGGAGCTGGATTGGAAGAGGAGCAGCTGGGACAAGAACCATTTCCCATATGGGATGCTGGTGCCACAGGCGGAGGATTGATCTACTGTGCCACAGCACCAGCCCCCAGCATTTACTATTTTTTGATTTTTGGAAGACAGCCATTCTAACTGGGGTAAGGTGAAATGTCACTGTGGTTTTTATTTGCACTTCCCTGATGGTTAGGGATCCTGAGCATTCTATCATGTGTCTGTTGGTCATTTGCATCTCATCCTTTGAAACATGCCTGATCATGTCCTTTGTCCATTTCTTAGCTGGATTGTTTATTGTTGAGTTTCTTGAGCTCTTTGTGGATCCTGGATGTTAATCCTTTATCAGTTTCATAGTTTGCAAATATTTTCTCCCATTCTGTCAGTTGCCTCTTTACTTTGTTGAGTGTTCCCTTTGTGGAGCAGAAGTTTCTAAGCTTGATGCCATCCCATTTGTCTACTTTTGCTTTTGTTGTCTTTGCTTCTGGAGTCTTTATTTATTTATTTATTTATTTATTTATTTTTTGACAGGCAGAGTAGACAATGAGAGAGAGAGACAGAGAGAAAGGTCTTCCTTTTGCCATTGGTTCACACTCCAATGGCCGCTGCGGCCGGTGCGCTGCGGCCATCGCACCGCGCTGATCCGATGGCAAGAACCAGGTACTTATCCTGGTCTCCCATGGAGTGCAGGGCCCAAAGACTTGGGCCATCCTCCACTGCACTCCCTAGCCACAGCAGAGAGCTGGCCTGGAAGAAGGACAACTGGGACAGAATCCGAGGCCCCGACTGGGACTAGAACCCGGTGTGCCAGCGCCGCAAGGAAGAGGATTAGCCTAGTGAGCCGCAGTGCCAGCCTATTTATTTATTTTTGACAGGCAGAGTGGACAGTGAGAGAGAGAGACAGAGAGAAAGGTCTTCCTTTTCCGTTGGTTCACCCCGCAAAGGCCACTGTGGGTGGTGCACTGCGGCCGGTGCACTGCACTGATCCAAAGCCAGTAGCCAGGTGCTTCTCCTGGTCTCCCATGCGGGTGCAGGGCCCAAGCACTTGGGCCATCCTCCACTGCCCTCCCGGGCCACAGCAGAGAGCTGGACTGGAAGAGGAACAACCGGGACAGAATCTGGCACTCTGACTGGGACTAGAACTGGTGTGCTGGTGCCACAGGCAGAGGATTAGCCTTTTGAGCCCCGGTGCCGGCTGCTTCTGGAGTCTTGAATAGATTATATCTACTTCATGGTGTATTTTGGCACTCTTGTGGAAGAGCCGTTAACTTGTATATGGGTAGGATTATTTCTAGTTCATGCACTTTGTGTCTCCAGATGTTTTCATGTGATAATTTGCTGTTCAAAACTCTACAAGCTCTTCCCTACCACCTTCTATACATTGGGAAGATTTCTACCCATTTATTTCTCTGGTAAGATGTCCTAAACATTCAGTTCTAACTTGACAGTCCGGTGATAGCATTTACTTTATTTACTATTACAGTTTGTTTTATCTCAAACCACTCATTTGATTTCCAAAAATGCCATGAGATTGATAATTATATCTGTATAGTATGTTCCAGTGCCCAGTATATCACTTCATGTATGAGAAATGTTCCATCAACATGAGCAGAATGAAAATTTTCCATCACAGTAGTTTTTGCAATAGTTACATTAAAATCATAGTTACATGAAATCACAACACCTTAAATATAAAAACATGGTGAATATAAGATATAAGAACAATGGCACATTCATGTGTTGGAATCCTATGCAGTGACATATAAAGCATCATGTTCTAAAATGCTTTTAATGATAAGGTATTTTATAGAAAAATATAGATTGAAAAGCAATTTGCAAGATATTCCCAACTTTATAATGACAATAACCAATATTTGAATATTATATTTACAAACAATAAGGTAAGTTATTTATATTACTTATCTTGTTTAATTATCCCAAGCACCAAATGAAATTATACTCATTAAAGAGTTGGGGATAACCTATGCAGAGAGTGATGGTTTCAAATTCAGGTATTGTCTGACTTAATCATGCATATTTCAAAATTCTAGGAAGATTCAGATGGATGTATAAACAGATACATACATAGAACTATGAGTGTACATACACACAAACACACACACATGGTCTTAAAAACAGTATCTTCTTAATGTCTGCCTTAGTTGATGGGAACATTGCAACCTGATCATAATTTATTTTTCTGAATCAGGGGAACATATGTAACTGTATATTTTTATAATTTTCACTCTCTCCTACTTTCTGTAAAGTAAGTAAGCATTACCTAGGAAAGAATTAACATAGCACATTTATAAGAAATCTCTCTGTTATTGATGCTATAATCCTCAATGATTCTCTCTTTTTTTGACAGGCAGACAGTGAGAGAGAGAGAGAGAGAGAGAAAGGTCTTCCTTCCATTGGTTCACCCCCTGAAATGGCTGCACCAACCTGAAGCCAGGAGCCAGGTGCTTCCTCCTGGTCTCCCATACGGGTGCAGGGCCCAAGCACTTGGGCCATCCTCCACTGCACTCCCGGGCCACAGCAGAGAGGTAGACTGGAAGAGGAGCAACCTGGACAGAATCTGGCACCCCAACTGGGACTAGAACTCAGGGTGCCGGTGCCACAGGCAAAGGATCAGACTAGTGAGCCTCGGCACTGGCCCTTCAATGCTTCTCTAACTCACTGTGGCCCTACCCAGGAATCCCTGGTGCTCAAAGCAAGGACTTCCATTTCTTCTGCATATCTTATGAGGATGATTGACCTGCTCTCTGTTCTTGAGCATGTGAGCTATACATACTGAGATATTTTGCACAATATAGAACTTATCATGGATAGATTGAGGATGGCCATGTGTGTTATCTTGTACACACTATTTCTCTGTGGACAATATGCGAGTCTTATTCAAATAGCCAGAGTCAAATATTTTATTTTAAAAGTGAGAATTAAGAATCTTATTTTTTCACTCATTTATAGTCATTCAGTGGGTCATTATTTGAATACATTCTATATGGCAAAATCTATGCAATATTCTGGGGGATATGGAGATGAAAGACAGATCTTTTGCCATGAAAAGAAGGAATGTACAACAGAGTTGAGGAGAAGGTAATGCAGCAGTGGTTCAAAGGGTGTATTCACTGGTGGGAGGGGCAATAAGCTGGCTGATAGAGAGCACAGCTAGGCTTCAGTGCAAGCTTCGGGGCTGTGATCGTCATCCGCTCTGTAGCACCAGTCCATCCAGAATGCCTCCTCTCAACATACGGCTCAGTTAGCACTGGTGTGGCTGGCTGTTTCCTCCTCTTCTGGAAACATGCACATTGACAACACATTCTTTGCCCTCCCTGGTTTGTGTCAGAGTTGGCAGGGAGGTCAGTTTGTACCTGTTGCTTGTTCTTGCCCAGGGCCCTGTGGACCTTTTGCAGACTTGATTGTGTCCAGCTGGGTCTCCTTTGCCCTTGCCCCAAACAGGTCAAAGGAACACAGAGGCTCACCCTTTTTCAAAGGCTTTGCCTTTTCCCTTTGGATTTGTGGTTCAGCAAACCACATCTTCCTTGACTCAGCTCTGAAATTACCTTAATAGCCTATAGCATCCAAGGGGTGACCTCCATCCTGTCCTGGGTTCTCTGGTGTGTTTAAATCACACCTGCAGTCATTTAAAATGGTGTCACCAAAGCTATGGTCAATTCCTAGCACCAGCTGCTATGCAGTGTTCAAGCCTTTTATTCTTTACTGGACGGAGTTGTGATTTATAATTAAAAGAGTTCTTTGTGCTCTACTCTCAAACATTAAAAATAAATTGCCCCTAAACTTTCTCTCTCTCTCCTCCCTACCTCTAGCATCATAGCATCAGAGCCTAATGAAAAGGGCATCTATTGACTTCAAGTCCTTGGGTTTCAGTCCCACACTGAATAGTCCCTATTATCACTTCAAAGCCTCAGTTTCTTCACCTATAATATAAGCAGCAGTTTATATCTGCAGGAAGAAATCGAGACAATAATGTACAGTCACACTCCGTGTGACATTTTGGTCAATAACATTTGCTATACATGATGGAGTTCCTGTAATATTATAATGTAAATTAAAATTCTTATTGCTTTGTAATGTCAGAGCTGTCATGATGTCATAGAATAACCTATTCCTCACCTGTGTGTGATGATAGTGTATGCGTGTCTACAGCACTGCCGGTTGTATGACATAGAACAGTATGTTCAATTAGGTATAGTATGTAGTATTTTTGATAATGATAATTAAATATTCTGTTAGTTGCTTATGTATTTACTGCACTATATTTTTATCATTACTCTAGAGTATGAACCTTCTACTTATAAAAAGAGTTCTGTAAATAAGTAAATTTTGCTGGTAGCAGATCTCATATTTACCAACTCTTTTCATTGTATGAAGAGGCCATGTCTTGTTATTGACCTATATCACCTCTGAGTAAGTGGCTTAATGTTCACACAATGACAAAAATGCCAAATTTCTCAGAATGTATCTCACCATTAATGATGTATGACTACATAATGCTGAGTAACAGACTCTAGAAATAAAAATATAGGTAAGGGGAAAAAGAGAGTGGGCTACCAGTTTAGATGTAGGTGTCAGAGATGGACCATCTGGTATGGACTACCACTGGAGCAAGAGGCCAAAGAGACAGAAACTGTCTGAGCATTCCAGGCACAAAGGATGGCAAGATGAAGTGACTTGACTCAAGCGGGTTTACTTGGTGCCCTCAATGGACAGCATACCAATAAGAATGGTCCAAATGGGGAGAAGTGAGCAGTGGTCAGGTCCTACAGGAACTTCCTGGCAATAAGATGACTTTGGATTTGAGGATTAAAAGCCATTGACCTCTATGTGGCAGAAGTTGGATTGGACTTGATCATATTTCATTATCAAAAAGAGCAGTTGTGCTGGGTGGAAAATAGATTGCAAGGAGACAGAAATAGAAGTAAAGGGACAAGGTTGAAACACCTGCAGCATTCCATGGGAGTTAAGCCAGGGGCTTAGGTGGGGAAGTGTATCTTGACATCCTGGAAGAGGCGTTCTTTGATTCAGGACAGTGTTGAGGCAGAGATGTCATCCAAAATACAAGACATTTTACATGAGCAGTTGTATTACTGGAGTTGCCATTTACTGAGATAGGTAAAACTAAGAAAAGATTATAAGAGCAGGCATCAAGGGACAGTTTCAAATATTTTGAATTTAATATGATTAACAGATACCTGCCTGGAGGGTCACGGGAGGGAAATTTGTACATGAACTTAAGTTAGAAGTCACACTGGAGAGAAAAGTTTGAAGTCATTAAAATACAAGCATGTTTCACAAAGCTTGTGGAAAATATAATCAAAAGATAAGGTTTTTGCGGTCTAAATTTTTGAAATTCATGTAGGTTTCAAAAATTCTTTTCACCAAAGTAATGTTGGAGTTTCATTTTCTTGTAAACTTTTTGAGGTACTTTCGTATGCATACTCATCTTTGAGAGACCATTTGGTAAGGCAGGAGTTCAGTAGTACATGGAGCTGGTCATGCAAGAGTTCTATGAAACATCTTTGAACTGAACAGGTGAGGACAAGACCAGAAGGATGTGTCCTATTCCAGAGAAAACCTGGAGTGGAAACTAAACTGAAGAGAGTTGAGAGAACACAGGTGCCCAAATATAGGATGAGAATTGCAACGTTAAAAATAGGTGGTGTGAAAACACAACTTAATATTACAATAATTAGTAGAAAAACATGGTGACATTTTTTGGTCATTCTCATCACAATTAAATGAAAATAAGAAAAGGAAAAGCCCTGAAGAAACTATTTCCCATGTATCACTGTGCTTTTTAAAATTTTATTTTGGGATTATGGATACTGTTGGCCATATTCTTTTTTTTGGGTACATTTATCATGCTCTAAATTTTTGTGACTTTTTATTATAATCATGACTCTGTCTCCTTTTTAATCACAAAAAGAACTGAAGTTAAATTTACTTGGGCCAAGAATACTAACCCCCTCTCAGAATATACTCCAGGATAAAAGTATGTTTTTGGGTTAAAAAATATTTTCTTCCAAATTTTTCTTTGTGGTGCATAACTATGTAAGCACTTCCATCATCTTAAATATTTTTAAAATCTAGAATGTGACAGAATTTCTGTCGTATATTTGAGCAAACTTTTTTTTTTTTTGCTTACTCTATTCCTGAGACAGTAGATTATTGGGAGATAAATTTTATACCTGATAATATTTGAGAGTGTTTTATATATGTATTTAAAATAATCTTTCAAATATTTTTTCCTTTTTTAAACAAAATTGTTTATTGATTTTAATTTTATTTGAAAGGAGACAGAGAGAGAGAGAGAGAGAGAGAGAGTCCTCCATTCTCTTATGCTGGAAAACTCCTCCAATATCTGTGACATTTAGGGTTGGGCCAGACCAAAGCTGGGTGCTAGAAATCCAGTGTGGATCTCCCATTGGATGGAAGGCACTGGATACCTGAGCCGTCCACTGCTGCTTTTCATGTTGTGCACTAAGAAGGCTGCTGAAATGAAAAGCAGAGCAGGGGCTCAAACTGGGCACTCTGCTATGGCATGGGCATCCCAAGTGGTGTCTTAACTGCTGAGTGAAATGTTGACCCTGTTCTTCCATTTGGATCTTTGAGTAAATTCTCTTATGGTTCTTTCAGAGAAGTGCAAACAATTCAAATAGAGTTTCTGTGTCTGAAAAAAAAAAATGTCCACAATATCCCTGGCCATCTTAAATTATAGTTTGGCTGGTTTGGTTGAATACAGAATACAAAGTTCAAAATAGTATTTCTGAGGACTGTCATGCTGTGACTTTGCTGTGTTCTATTCAACAGTTTGATATCAACTTGATTTCTGTTCCCTTGTAAATCATCATTCTTTTCCCTCTCAAATATGATTACTTTTCCAAGTATTATTACTCCATAATTTCATTTTTATGCATTTCGATGCAAATTTTTGTTTTACTTCTAAATTTCACCCACTGGGTACTCTAATTACTGATTCATTTGGAGCACATGTGCCATTTATTTATGCATGTATTTATTATTTACATAACAGTCCTGGAAAATTTTTTGCTATATTTTTTTCAAGTACTTCATCTCCTTCATTTTTTCTCTCAATTTTCCAGAATTTATTGTCAAAATATAAATGGTTTTAGATGGGTATTAGAAGTTTCAGATCTATCTTTAAATGGGAAAGTCATGGTGTAAATTTTTAGATTTTAGTCTTTTGTTTCTCTTCTGCTCTGTGCTCTGTCCTAGAAACCTTTCTTAGTTTGACTATCCCTTTAATTTGCTCTTCAAAAAACGTCTGACTTGGTATTCAGTACATGTATTAAGTTTAGGTAAACAAATATAATAATTATTACAGAACTTGTTTTCCTTTCCAAAATATGTTTTTAAATTCTTACCTGTGCTTCTTTCACCACATGGGTTCTTTTTCTTTTTTAATGACAGCCATTCTTTCACTGCTCCTTCATTAGGTTTTCTTTTTTGCTTATTTGTACAAGTGCCTTTTTTCCTGTGAATCTTCCTTCCTTCCCTCCTTCCCTCCTTCCTTCCTTCCTTCCTTCCTTCCTTCCTTCCTTCCTTCCTTCCCTCCCTCCCTCCCTGCCTCCCTTCTTCCTTCCTTCCTTCCTTCCTTCCTTCCTTCCTTCCTTCCTTCCTTCCTTCCTTCCTTCCTTCCTTCCTTTCTCTCTCTCTCTCTCCCTTTCCTTCCTTCCTTCCTTCCTTCCTTCCTTCCTTCCTTCCTTCCTTCCTTCCTTCCTTCCTTCCTTCTTTTTCTTTCTTTCCATTTGCTATTTCTCTTTTGCATCAATGGCATTCCTTAGCTTACTGCCATCATTTGTTGTCTATATTTTCTCCAGGTGATATCTTGTAGCTTTGTGTTTATTTTAGCTTCCCATTTTTTTTCAAATTTGTACATTCTTCACATTTTTTCTGCTTTTTTAAAGATTTTTACTTACTTATTTGAGAGATAGAGTTACAGTGAGAGGGAAAGACAGAGGGAAAGGTCTTCCATCCTCTGGTTCATTCCCCAGATTGCCACGATGGGCGGAGCTGCCCCGATCCCAAGCCAGGGGCCAGGAGCTTTTTCTGGGTCTCCCATGCAAGTGCTAGGGGCCAAATACTTGGGCCATCTTATACTGCTTTCTAAGGTTATAGCAGAGAGATGGATCAGAAGAGGAGCAGCCGGGACTTGAACCAGCATCCATACGGGACAGTGGTGCTACAGGCAGAGGCTTTAGCCTACTATGCCACAGTGCCGGCCACCACACCTTTTTTTAAATCAATGTTGCAGCTGATTTCACTTATCTTAAGCATACTTTCTTCACTAATTTCATGATTCAACTCTTAATTTTTTACCTTAAAGAAGCTGGCATACCCTTGGTTGTATGCAGTCTCACCTTTGGTGCAGACTGCACTCGTGAAGGGATTTGTTTAAGGGCTTCTGGAATTGTCTTAGTCCTTCTCTCATGACGCCAAGGTGGCTGCCACAATCTAGTCTTTCCTTTTTACTGCTGGTTTCTTATGCAGCCAGGAGAGAGGTGATACAGGACTCACCTTTGCAGAATTCTTATTAGACCTCCCTTCACATTTCACTGTACAGAAATGGTGACATGATTACCCCTCATCATGATCAGGAGAGAATGGGGTCGGGCCGGAGCCATGGCTCATGATGTTAATCCTCCGCCTGGGGTGCTGGCACACTGGGTTCTAGTCCCGTTTGGGGCGCTGGATTCTGTCCCGGTTGCTCCTCTTCCAGTCCAGCTCTCTGCTGTGGCCCGGGAAGGCAGTGGAGGATGGCCCAAGTGCTTGGGCCCTGTACTCGCATGGGATACCAGGAGGAAGCATCTGGCTCCTGGCTTCGGATTGGCGCAGTACGCCGGCGGTAGCAGCCATTCGGGGAGTGGACCAATGACCAATGGAAGGAAGACCTTTCTCTCTTTCTCTCTCTCTCACTGTCTAACTGCCTGTCCAAAAAAAAAAAAAAAAAAAAAAAAAAAAAGAGGAAGAGAATGGGGTCATAATGATGCACTAAAGTCAACTATACTACATTTCCTGGGTATGGGCAGGTTGCAGTTCCAAAGTATATTATGGAGGCATTCTTAGAAACAGAAATATTGTGGATTCTGTATAAACAAAGTATCTGCTCTACTGAATACCATTATTTAATTTCTTAAAATTTAGAAAATTCAAATGTCTTCACTTTTATATTTACTCTAATACTTGCTTCAGAAGTAAAAAGAAAAAACTATTCTTTTTTTTAAGATTTTATGTATTCATTTGAGAGGCGGAGTTACAGACAAGATTGAGAAACAGAGAGAGGTCTTCCATCCACTAGTTTACTCCTGAAATGGCCATAGTTGGCTGAGCTGGATAGCTCCTGAAGTCAGGAGCCAGGATCTTCTTCAGGGTCTCCCCATGAGTGCAAGGGCCCAAGCACTGAGCCATCTTCTAATGCTTTTCCAGGCCATTATCAGGGACTTGGATCAGAAGAGGAACAGCCAGACAAGAACAGGCTCCCAAAAGGGGGGGGGGGGATGAAGGTGCCGTAGGAGGAGGCTTGGCCTACTGCACCACAGCACTGGCCCCTAAAATCTATTCTTAAGAATCATTTTGAATTTATGAAATTTGTAGTTTTATACAATGATAACGATTATTTTATAGAGCAAACAAAAGCATTTCTTACTTGGAGAATGATGATACAGTAAGATATGAATGAATAAATGTAACTCTAGTCTTGAGGTTACTTCCTTTCCCAACCAGAAAGTAGAGTTTTCTTTTAAATCCCTGCAGGGAAGAAGACACAGATTACTGTGTTTTGATCAAAAATCTAATTTACATGCCTATAATATATGCACAAGTGTTTCATGCGTATGTGCTAACCGAATGAAGTTAAGTTAGAGTTTTATGTGTGGAAAGTATAGGTTTGCTCCCGCTCCAAACAATAGCAGTAACATGATTTTCCAGCTGAAGATGTAACACAGGTAAGTGATAAATAGCAAAGTTTCCTTCATGGTGAAGGTAAAGCATAAGGCAAATTAAACCATTAAAAAAAACCTAGGGGAAATATTTTGCATCAGCATTTAAAAGACAGTGGTCTTATATTTTATTAGGTCGTCCATGTGTAAAGAAAATATGAATAAATGAATGAGGAAGGAAATAACTTGTCAAAGGAGAAGAATATAAATAGTGAAAATAAAGTCCAGCTGTGTGAATTACTAAGAAGGTCTTTAGGTCTAAAGAACGGAATATGCAATGCTAACAAGAACATGCTAGAGCAGACACATACATTAATGCGCTTATCTTATAGGCTACAGTGTGGCTATAAGTTAGTGAAATTTTTAAGAATATACCTTGGAATTGTTAAGTATTAATCAGAAGCCTACATAGTGGTCATATATTTTAATCAAAATAATGTGTCTATTAGAATTTTTATTGGAAATGTGTCATTACAAAATTTGAAATCCAGAGAAATTTTATGCATAAAGATAAAACTTATGAGCAAGGGACATAATTGGAATGATGTCATATTTCAACTATATTTATGGAACAAATTTACAAATTCTTTTGATAACTGGTAAATTAAAAATATGGAGAAAAATTATAAGGTATCACCTTATTATGTTAAAGATAATCCAGAGAAAATTAACAAAAATTTACCTTATTTCTCACTAGGAATTCCTATTTGTTCACCTACATTTTTCTGCTGATTGCAACATTTCCACTTAATGGAGAGATTGATTTGAATAAATATAAAGCCCAAGCAATAAGGATTTTTTTCTTAATAATGAAGAGCTGTGATTCTCCTTTTTGACCCATATTACAGGCTATAAAACTCTTCCACAATTATTTGGTTCTCTCAACCCTCAGAGTATAAAAAAGCAAGCATTATTTTCTCCATTATCAGTTAAGGAGTTCGACACTCAATAATGTCAGTCATGTTGAGTGACATCCCCATGTGAGTTGTAGAGCCTCAATGATTGTTTCTTGGTTTATAGTTCTTGTTCACTTCACACATCAAACTGTGTCTTTCCTTTGTATGAGGTACAAACTTTATTGCTTGGAGACCTCCCTGTAAATTATGTAGGTTTGGTGGATGATGTGTGTCCACTTCTAGGCTCCAAATAGACACTCCTAAATCATTCTAGGTCTCTTTTCAGTAACATAAATGAGAGGGATATGGGTTCCGGGGACAAATCAACCCAGGGCATATGGACTTTAGATTCATGAGTACGTGCAGAGGAATCCTCCTGGTGGGTGCCACCCTGGGATGCATGAGGAGACGTTTACTTGGAGAAAAGTCACCTTGTGCAGTCCATGACCATTCTCTTTCTGCCACCAGGATCTAAACATCTGGTGTTCAAGTCTGTAAAATGGCCCAAACCCCTTCATCTGACATTCTGGAATGGCATGAGAATTAATCATACATTGTCCCTAAAATTTCACCTCCAAAACAAAAACACCTGTTCATGAAATTAAACAGAATGGTACAAAGCAATTGTTTCCATTTGGTCTTCATTGCCTATGATTACTGTATTAGCTCATGTTGTCTGGGACTACTAGCCTTTGTGTTACATTAATATTAATTCAATAATATATAACTATAATATTCATTGTTATATGATCATAAGAAAGAGAAACTGAAGAATTATAAAAAGCACTTGCCACATGTAATAAAATAGAGAAAATATATAAATATAAGCAATCAACAATAATTATGAATTTGTTTAATGTTTTTAAATACTTTTTTTACTTCTTAAAATTTATATAAAGGAAGGCCGGCGCTGCGGCTCACTAGGCTAATCCTCCACCTAGCGGTGCTGGCACACCAGGTTCTAGTCCCGGTTGGGGCGCCGGATTCTGTCCCGGTTGCCCCTCTTCCAGGCCAGCTCTCTGCTGTGGCCAGGGAGTACAGTGGAGGATGGTCTGAGTACTTGGGCCCTGCACCCCATGGGAGGCCAGGAGAAGTACCTGGCTCCTGCCATCGGATCAGCGTGGTGCGCCGGCCGCAGTGGCCATTGGAGGGTGAACCAACGGCAAAAGATGACCTTTCTCTCTGTCTCTCTCTCACTGTGTACTCTGCCTGTCAAAAAACAATTTATATAAAGGAAAGAAATTTCATGATTTCACATATACAATTTAAAGAGCATAATGGGGGCCGGCACTGTGGCGTAGCAAGTAAAATTGATGCCTGCAGTGCTGGAATCCCATATGGGCGCCGGTTAGAGTTCCAGTTATTCCATTTACAATCCAGCTCTCTGCTGTGGCACAAGTTGCTGAATCCCTGTACCCACTTGGGAGACCCAGACAAAACTCTTGGCTCCTGGCTTCAGATTGGCTCAGCTCAGGCCATTGCAACCATCTGGGGAGTGAACCAGCAGATGGAAGACCTGTCCCCCTCTCTCTGCCTCTGCCTCTCTGTAACTCTGCTTTTTAAATAAATTAATAAATATTTTAAAAAAGCATAGTGATACTTCCCACCTTTGTACCCTACCCTCTTTCCGATAGTCTCATGATTCTCCTTTTCTTATTTTTCTTTTAATTTTCACAATGATATACCTTCAGTTTACTACTCAGTCACAAGCCTAACCCTCCACCCAACAAAGAATTCAACAAGTTTCAAGTAGAAAAACTACTGTCCCTCAAAAGTGTAGACAAGAGCTATAAACAATAATCAAATCTCCAATTGCTATTCTGCAATAAAAAAATAAGGGTGTTTTTTTCCCACTTCTCTTTTTAAGAAATTTTATTTATTTGTTTGAAAATTAGGGTGACAGAGAAAGAGGGAGAGAGAGATAGAGATAAGAAATGGATGGATGGATGGATGGATAGATAGATAGATAGATAGATAGATAGATAGATAGATGATAGATAGATTCTTCTATCTTCTGGTTTACTTCCTAAATAGTTGCAATGTCCCGAGCTGGGCCAGGCTAAAGTCCAGAGCTAGGAGCCTCATCAGGGTTTCCCATATGGGTGCAGAGGCCAAAGTACTTGGGCTGTCTTCTACTGTCTTCCCAGGCACATTAGCAGGGAGCTGGATCAGAAGTGGAGCAGCCGTGACTTGAATCTGTATCCATATGGAATACCAGTGCTGCCGATGGAAGCTTAATCCACTGTACCACAAATTGGCATCTATCTCCACTTTTTTGGAGCCACTGGAAAGGTGAGTCTTTCACAGTAGGGCTAATGGTAGTGAGCCTCAGGGATATATCCCTTTCAACCACTCCTTAATTCCCTAAACTGATGCAAATTTAATTTAACTACATTTTCCATAATGCCCATCTTCCTTCTGACCACATGTGATTCTATTTATACTCTCCATGCACCAACACAAAGGCTGATTCCTACCTGGAAACTTTCCTAGTCAACTGTTGATCATACACTGTATTTGATAAGAAGTTCATTTAGTACAATTGCCATAGGATTATAGTCAAATATAAAAAATGAGTCTTCTACCCATTGGTCACCCCCAAATTCTCATGACAACAAGGCTTGGGCCAGACTGAAGCCGGGATCCAGGAACTCCAACTGAGTGTACCATTCAGATGGCAGGGACATAAGTACTTGAGCCATCACCTGCTGCTTTTCAGGGTGCACATTACCGGGAAGTTTTATCAGAAGTGTAGGCAGCACTTGATCCCCGGCACTCTAGTGTGGGATGCAAGCATCTCAAGCAGTGGTTTAACTTGCCATACCACAGTTCTGGCCATCCCCAAATGTTTTCTTAAATGCTGTGTGAGAATGTGTTAAATAAGATATTTCAAAGTAAGGATATGACTAGATCAGAGTATTTTTCTTTATTAAAATGATATTTGAAATGGAAACCTACTTAGATAGTATTCTTCAAGCTAAAAATAAACCTCTTCAATATTGAATAACGAGGAAGCTTGCTATAAGATTGCTTTACAAAAAGTCTAAAGATGTCAACATTGAATACAACAACAATGCATAATGTATACATAGTGTTTTCTGGATATATGAAGTGTTATGACCCAGTAGTTCTTAGTTTGGGCTATATATTGGAATCATATGGGAAGTGCATAAAATATAGGTGTCTGGCCTCCACCCAAGTAGTCAGAAGTGTAGTGGGATTTTTAATTCCCTGCTGAGTGCAATGTACAGTGCAGGTTGGTACCTTCAGCCTTAGAATTAAAAAGCTTCCAAATGTCATATGTGCCACACCTGGAAACCCAGTAGAACCTGCTGGTACTTTGGCTCTTGGTTGATTATGTTCTTTAGACTTTTTCAAGCATGATGGAATTGAAAATTAGAAGTACATCATCTGCCTTTGGATAAAAATTAGCTGTACAAGATACACCTTGTTCTGCACTCAGTGTGCTGTCATTGCAACTTAGTAGTGTTAAATACAGAATTGGAGGTCCAACAGGCAGTTGTGGGCTCAACAACATAGGCTTTGAGAGGCTGTGTTGGAGGGCCCCTCTACTATATTGTGTGAGACATTACTACCTTCTCTGTTCTTCATGGATGAGCTGTAGACAATTACCCAGTCTCAAGTATTAATAATATCCATACAGGGATTGAAAAAACATCCATTTGAGAAACAGTTTCCTCTCTGCCTGAAGCCAAAATATCCAAAGGATACTGCAATGAAGAAAAAACAGACACAGCAAATGACAATTTTAGCCAAGAGCCAGTGGCCTGCATAGTATTGTACACAGCTGTTTTTTTCTCTCTTTCTCACACACAAATAAGTCACAATTAAATAAGTTCGAGAACAAAGAAATTGAATCAGAACACAATTGAATTTTCCACAAAATCCAAATACGTGTTTTGCTTGTCTTTGCCCCAAGCTGGAATTCCCATGTGAAAGATATCAATCTATTTCCTCTTTCTGTCAATCATGTGTGTCACGCAGGGTCCTGGTATGTTGGGTTAAGACCTCTCATACTGGACCAGAGCCAAAAGCCACCAGTAATTTGACTGATGTAATTATTTAGGCTGTTTCTAATAAGCCTAAAAAATGTGATGTTAACATTTTTCACATGTTTGTAGGCTTCTGGCTTTCATGTTATCCCAGTGTGCCATTGTATGTTTTTGTTTTGTTATACTGGGATTAACATAATATTTTATAATATTTTATGATTGCTTTCTGCTTGAAAATAATTTTGCCCATAGGGTAATAGATTTTTTTTCTGTAGAAGTTTCATATTTTCCCACTGTAGGACAAATTTCTGACAATAATCAAAATCTACTCAGTATATTTTGACTCAATGCCTAGTACATACAAGACGGTTGAACTAGTAATGATAATGAAGAGAAAAAGAGGACCAAGTCCAGGTCCTCAAGTGGTGAAGTTGTAAAAAATAAACATTTGATGTGACTGGTAGACACATATGGTTTGAATCATAGCTCTATGGACTGGGAATATATGGACTTTGGAAATCCTATTCTGCAGCCTGGGAAACTGAGGCTCAAAGGTGCTATAGGGCTGACTGTGGGACTGAGGAGGTTTGTCTCCAGAGACCATATTTCTCACCACTGTGATGCCCTGGCTCTGGGGTTTTAGTTGACCGCTTAGTTTAAACAAGGAGGAATGCCAAATGTCATCTATAAAGTGGAAACAACAGATTTTCAAAAAGTTCGTGGAAATGTGTATTATGAAGACAACTATGTATGGATTTCAAAAAGTAGGTGCTCTGGCAAGGGAGGTTCAGGGGATAAGGAAAAGGTCTGGTAGGGATGTGATGCCAAAAATGACGTTCTCATGCTGTTCAGCAAATAAGGACATCTGACTGCAATACAATGTAGAAAAAAGATGGCAAAATTGCCACCTCTTGATTGTAAATTCCCTTAAAGGAGTTAAATGACCAAGGAAGTGATATATGAATGGTCTTCAAAAAGACCATAGGAATGCACATTAACTTTTAATTCCATTTCCCTGGCGGTTTTGAAGTATCCTTGTAAATGCACAAAGGTTCTTCAACTTGGAATGGGATACATTCTAAGAATTCCATTGTAAGTTGCAGTCACTGTATGGTGCATTTCCTATACCTGGTGATGAACATCAGGGCGTGGCAACAGCACACTGTTAAGCACTGTTTCCTGCCTTTTGTGACTGTGGGGTTGCCTGGGAGCTGCACACACTCTGCCACTGTCCAGCTTCACAAGGGGAGGTTGCTTCTCTGCATAGAAAAGACCCAGATTCAATGTGTGGTTTCTGCTGAATGCCATTGCTCTCACACCATCACACAGTTGAAAAACTAGTAATGGAACTCTCATACGTCAAGGACAAAGTATATAGAGTTTAAGGATGAGTACCTTTCTTGGTTAAATCTGGGCTGACCCAGCTGTTAGCCATGCTATTTTGAACATGGAAGTTACTACACATATCTGCAACTCAGTGTTTGCTTCTCTAAAGCAGAACTAATGGTTGATGCCTAACTCCTACAGATATCGTGGGTTATAACAGAAATATGTCAAAGCTTTTAAGTACAGGATCTGGCAAACAATGAAAACTCAATGATTTTGATGTACTACTTGCTGTGGTTAAGAGGGGATGACTTTTGAAGATGTAAACACAAAATCAGAATATACACTAACTCTTGACTTTCTTCTAGGTAGCCTGAGAGAGCCTTACAGATTTTCACTACCTGATTGTTATGCTACAAGATGAAGAAACGGGGGAGGGCTCAAGTGCAAAACTGCCTTTCTCAAAAGTGCTCACTCTAGTCATCCTTGGTCTCCAACCTGCCCCATCACCCATACTTCTTTCTCCTATTGAAATCTCTCAAATATTGTTTCTTTCTGGATGTGTCATTCAAAAAAGAATGATTCTAAGTCTAACTAGAACTCTTCAAATCTGAAACAAAAATGCAAAATATCAGAAGGTGGACACAGTTGACTCCTACAACTAATGTTAAGAACTCAAAGCATTTAGCTTAATATCTCAGCTTAAAGTAGGTGTCAAGGCAATTAGGTTTCCTTGACCCTGGAGTGTGAATCTTTCAAATTTATCTGCAGAAGTGAATGAGATAACCTAATTGTACCTGTGTTTTCCACTTTATCTTTTTGAGTGACAGTACATTGCTTTTTAGGCAGAGGACTTCCATTTAATAATTCAGTAATTAGATGCACCACTGGCAGCTGTGAAATTCCTAACGGGTTTTCAAAGGCAACATATTGGAGCCTTGTGTGGTCCTCCAAGGTCTTTCTCTCAGATGTCTTTAACAGGAAGGACAAGGGTATGCAAGAGCATTCTCACTTAGGGATGTGCAAGCCCAGGTGTGGAGGTGGCTGAGGGTTTACGTTCAATGCCTCCATTTCTTCTTTTCTGATCACATTAGTCACATCATGACAAAGGCCAAAGCATGGTCGGAGAGTGGAAAACTGTAAAATTAAAATGCTCCATCATTTGTACACTATGATGCTACTAGAGATGTTGGCCTAGAGTTCATTCAATGAACATTACCTTGTCAGAGACAGGGAAGATATTTCAACATGCTCCTGTATAAAATCTTCCTGCACAAAGATATGTGTGTTGTTTTGAGTCTCAGAACAATTTTTTACAAGTAATTCATTTTTTTCTAAGAAGAAACCTTCCAAAGAAACAAAAAGGTGCAAGGTGCTAACAGCAGTGTGCTAATTAGCAAACGCATCCAGCCACTTTGCATTAGCAGACTTAGGCACATTATGTTTTATGTCTTTGTTCATTGGCAAGGACTTCCAGTAGCCTAATAATTCAGACCTGCTTTATCAAGAAAACACTGTGTTTTAGAAACTATAAAGGATCATTTAGAGCAGTAACAAATTACTGCTTTTAATAAAATGCTTTTTCTTCCACTCAATAGGATACCATAAAAAAAAAGTCTATAGAGAAGTAGTTTATAGAAAAGGAACATTTTTAGCTTGGAGAAAATAATACCAGGAAAATGATAATGTGGCACAGAATCAAGGTACAAAGGGAATAAAGAACCTCATTCTTTGGAGTCTGTTTCTGTGGCTGCCACACCAACCTGGCTGGTCATTCCTTTGCAGACTCCTCCACCTGCTCCTCTTTCTGCTTCCTCCTTAACGCGAGGTTCACAAAGAGCATGTCTTTGCTGACTACTCTTCTCTACATATCTACCCCAAAGTGGTCCAACACACACTGGTTTCCAAAACTGAACACATATTGGAATTCCTCGTGGTACTTTAAAAAAAAAACTCTACTAAAATATATTTATAAAAGATCAGTCTTTTGAAAACATTTTGTCTGGAGTAGTGATGACAAAACATTTGCAATAAGGTGACTTATAAAAAGTTCTCAAAGTATTTTTCATATTCAAATAGGATAGTAATATTAACTTAAAACTTAAACACACATAAAATTCTTAATATTTATGGAATATCATGTGATGTTTCAATATTTATATGCATTGAGTGCTAATTTTTCCAAATATTTAGCACTTCCTTATAATAAAACATTCATAATGCTATCTACTAGTTTTTAAATAGAGAAATATAGAGTACATGACATTATCTATAGTCATCCTGCTATGCAATAGAAACAGAATTTGTTACTCCTATGCAACCACAACCTAGTATCTATTTATTATTTATTTATTTTAAAGATTTTTTATTTATTTATTTGAGAAATAAAGTTATGGCCTGTGAGAGGGAGAAACAGAGGAAGGTCTTCCATTCCCTGGTTCACTCACCAGATGGCCGCAATGGCCAGAGCTGCGCCGATCTGAAGCCAGGAACCAGGAGCTTCCTCCAGGTCTCCCATGTGGGTGCAGGGGCCCAAGGCCTTGGGCCATCTTCTACTGCTTTCCCAGGCCATAGCTGGAATGGGAAGAGGAGCAGCTGGGACTAGAACCTGTGTCCATATGGGATGCCGGCACTGCAGGTGGAAGATTAACCTACTGCGCCACAGCGCTGCCCCCCCCCCCCCGAGCTAGTATTTATTAGCTTTTCCCCTTTTCATCCCTAGTACAGGGCTGTTAGCCGCCAATATGTTTTTCAATTCTATGAGGCCACCTTATTTTTTTTTCTTTTGAAAATCCACACATGAATGAGATTATGTGATTCTTATCATTTTTGTGTTTACTTCATTTAACATAATTGACCACCAGCTCTATCCATGTTGTTTCAAATGAAAAAAAAAAAAGTTATCCTTTTTGATGGCTGAGTATTTTTCCATTGTGCACATGTTCCTCATTTCCTCTGTCAATTCATCAGTGGATGGATAGCTAGGTTGTTGCACCTCCTCCGGCTGTTGTGAACAGTACTACAGTAAACACCGAAGATCAGATGACTCTGGCACAGTGGATTCATTTCCCGTGAGTATATACTCAGCAGTGGGATTGCTGAGTCATAAGAGAGCTCTCTTTTTAGTTTATTGAGGAACCTCCATAGTATTTTCTACAATGACTATACCAAATTACATTCCCACAAACAATATGCAAAGTTTCCCTTTTCTCCACATCCTCCCCAATACTTGTTATCTTTTGTCATTTTGATAATAGCCAATCTACCTGAAGTGGTTTTGATTTATATTTCCCTGATGATTAGTGGTATTGAGTATTTTTTCATGTACCTCTTGACCATTTGTGTGTCTTTCTTTGAGAAATGTGTTTAGGTCTACCGTTGGTTTTAAAGTTGGACTGCTATCATGATTATTTTTGCTGCTGTGGTTTAGTTGCTCGAGGCCTCTATATATTCTGGTTATTAAGCCACTGTCATGTATGTAAATTGAAAATATTTCCTTCTATCTACAGATTGTCTCCTCAATCTGTTGTTTATTTCCTTTCTAGGCAAAAGGTCTTTAATTTGATGAAATCTGATTCGTTTATTTTGCTTTTGTTTCTTGTGCTTTGCAAATCTGATCCAAAAAAATTGTCCATTCCAGTGTCCTGATGTGTTTCTCCTAGTTTTCTTCTAGTAGTTTCAAAATTTCAGGTAATGCATTCAGCTCTTTCATCCACATTGTGTTGATTTGTATATGTAGTAAGAGAGGGGGGATGACATTTTACCTTCATTCTTCTGAATGTGTACACCAGTTGTTGCAGCACTATTTATTCAAATGAATGCCCCTTTTCCTTTTATTCTCCTTTTTGAAGATTTATTTATTTATTTGAAAGGTGGAGTTACAGAGAAAGAGAGAGGGAGAGACAGAGAGATTTTCCATCTGCTAGTTCACTACCCAAATGTCCACAAAAGTTGGAGTTGGGCTGATCTGAAGCCAGGAGCCAGGATCTTCCTATGGGTGTTCTATGTGGGTGCAGAGGCCCAAGTACTTGGGCCATCTTCCAATGCTTCCCCAGGTATATTAGCAGGAAGCTAGATAGGAAGTGGAACAGAAGGGACTTGAACCGGTACCCATATGGGATGCTGGCACTGCAGATGCTGGCTTTACCTGCTACCCTACAGTACTGGCTCTATGACTACCCCTTTTCCAATGCATGTTGTCAGCACCCCAGTGTACTTTCTTACCATTTAGGTTCCTGGCTATTGTAGTGGACCTTCTGAATAAGAGTCACTAAATAGTGGTCCCAAGAATTTGTTCTTTTACCATTTTCTCAGAGATCATAGATCTGGGAATTTAGGCTGGAGTCCACTTCATCACTTCACCTGCCACTTGTGGTAGAGACCTCTGATTTCAGCTCTAACTTCTTCAGTCCAAGACACAGCTTGCAGACTTGCTGATAAATTTCTATCTCTGATGTCACTCAAACTCTTCATGTGCAACAAACCTCAAAGCAGTGTTCGCTTTGCATTCACCTCATCTCCACCTTGACGACGGTTCTCTTCCACTCCTCTTTTCCTCATCCTCCACATAGAGTCATCAAGACCTTGGGTGTTCCCTGTTGACTCATTTTACTCTCTCTGTCCTGCATTAGGAGCTCTTTAAGTGTTGCTTGGATCACAGTAGCAATGATCAAGACAAGAGCTTCCTGTGAATTCAGGGAAGAGGAGGGGCCAGAAAAGGC
Source organism: Oryctolagus cuniculus (assembly GCF_051225735.1). Classification (NCBI taxonomy): domain Eukaryota; kingdom Metazoa; phylum Chordata; class Mammalia; order Lagomorpha; family Leporidae; genus Oryctolagus; species Oryctolagus cuniculus. The sequence goes on along the minus strand of NC_142878.1, from coordinate 7,498,464 downwards.
TCTAAGGATTTCAGTGAACAAGTCAGGGTACTGGTGCCCTTTTTGGATATGACTAAATCCTGGACAGAAAACTATTTGCTTTCAGAGAAATAGAAATCCAATTTTGGACATATTAACTTTGAGATGCCAGTGACAGTTGAGATAATAGTTCAGCAATTAGCTGGCGCCGCGGCTCACTAGGCTAATCCTCCGCCTAGCGGCGCCGGCACACCGGGTTCTAGTCCCGGTTGGGGCGCCGGATTCTGTCCCGGTTGCCCCTCTTCCAGGCCAGCCCTCTGCTGTGGCCAGGGAGTGCAGTGGAGTATGGCCCAGGTGCTTGGGCCCTGCACCCCATGGGAGGCCAGGAAAAGCACCTGGCTCCTGGCTCCTGCCATCGGATCAGCGTGGTGCGCAGGACGCTGCGCGCCAGCCGCGGCGGCCATTGGAGGGTGAACCAACGGCAAAGGAAGACCTTTCTCTCTGTCTCTCTCTCTCACTGTCCACTCTGCCTGTCAAAAAAAAAAAAAAATAGTTCAGCAATTACATAGATGAACTTGTACCTCATGGGAGTTGCCTACTTAGAGATATAAGTTGGGTGTCCTGTGCAAATAGATGGTGCTTAAATAGTGATATGGGGAAAACGCCATCCAGAAAGAGAGAATGAATGGTGAAACTTTTGAGAATGTTGATAATTCTCCAAATTCATTCTGTCTGCCCCAATCAAACATTTGAACTCCAGCCACATCAAATCGCTCTCATTTCCCTGTCAAGCACAAGCATGGTGGAGCCAACAGTACTAACTCCAACTCATTCTTCCTGAGCTTTCCCACTACCATTTTTCTTCTACTGCAAATAACTGCAAGCTCCAAATAGCAGGGGGATTACCCATCACTTGTGGTTTTGGCTGCTTTGTAGCCATAGCCAGTATTTGTTTCCTTGTCTTCCCAGACTCTGGTCCTAATGTTGTGGACGTGGGGTTTCTGTCCCCAAGAGGACTCAAACACATCTTGGGTTCCAACTTGTGTCCCTAAGTTATTCTAAGTTTCTCCCAGCCCCAACAGGCATTCCCATTCTGTTTGTTGGGACTTTCCTTGGGTTTCAATGGTTTACAGTAAACCTCTGTGATCAGAACCCTGATCTGCTATGGCTTTGTGTAGGGACATTTTTTTGGAGTTTAGAGATCTTTCATTTGTCCAACAAAGCTAGGCTTTTAAGACTGTGGACTTTAAAAAAAAGTTAGCTTGAAATTCAAGCTGAGCAATGACTTCTTTGTCCTAGATGGCATTTGCCGTCCTACCAAAACAATTAGTGCCATTGATCCAGTGAGTAGGAGACCTCATGACGAAATGATTGACAGGGAAGGAACACGCATTGTTTTGAGTGTCAACCCTTCCTCCCACCAAGATCTCCTGCCAGACCTTTGCACCTTGAAAAGCACATTTGTTCTCATGGACGTGCTTTCCACCCCTCTTCCCAGGATTCTCCCCAGTGAGGGGAAACTCGGCCACCCTCTGAGACAGTGCTGAGCCCAATCTAAGTCAGGCTGGCCCCTGCTATTAGTGCAGGCCAGAAATGGATTCCCGGAAATGAACAGTGGTTCTTCATGACCCACAGGAGGCACAAGTAGGATGTCAGGGAAAATCCCTATGTCCTGAGTTCGAGGGGTGCAAGACAATGGTGTTCCACCATGTGTATTTGCATTTGCACACATCCCCCTTACATGTAAGCAGGTCAGTCCCCGTACCCATTCCTGTTGGCTCTAGAACAGGAAGTGAGGGTTGGGAATAGAAAAGGGGGGGTGGAGTAGATGGCTGACGTGAAGCAGGACGTTTAGTTGTATTTTTTCAAAGAAGCCTCAGGAACAACCAAGGGGATTAGACTTGGATGTTAATGTCAGTTTGTTTTAGGAAGGAAATTGAGACTTGCATATCTGTCATGGGCTGGAGCTAAATGTCTTGTCATGACATCATCACAAATAGAATGGTGATCATATGGCCTTGTACCCTGAGTTGGTTAAAAGATCAAGCTACGTCTTGGTTCTGAGGAGCTTCCTATGGAGGTATGTGTGTGCAGGTAATGACGCATGAGGCCTGGAAAGAATTTTTTAATTTGCAAGCATTTTATTAAACATGAATTTAGATCCTAAAATCATCTCAAGAAATTAGCAATGATAAAAGGATATCATTTGTTCTAGCTATATTTTCTCAAAAACTAAAATCGTGTGTCACAAACTGCTCACTTCCATTTTAGTAATAGTTTCTGTGCAACCATAGATCCATATTGTCAGTCTCATAGCTGTGACAGGTGCACAAGACAATATTTTGCATTGTAACCTAACTGAAAATGGATCCGAATGTGAGTACTTAAAAACATTTCTAAAGAATCCCCTTTCAGTAGACCACAGCTGCTGTTGCAACTTCCTGATCCAGTTATCCCTGGCATGTTTATGCTATGTTACTGCACAGAATAATTCAAAAGGCAGAAATCTCTCATGTTTACAAAGTTTATAAGTTTTTATAAAACTTATAATGTTTACATGTTTTTATAAAACATGTTCTCACGTTTACAAGTTTTTATAAAAATTCCACAAAAAGATATTGCAGAGATTCACAAACTAACACAGTTCTTTCACCTGCTCTGGCCTTCTTGTTTTATTAAGATTTATTTATTTATTTATTTGAAAAGCAGAGTGACAGGGATAGAGAGAGATTTTCCATTTATTTAATCACTCTCCAAACGGGCCACAACAGCAGGAGCTGAGCAAGGCTGAAGCCAGGAACCATGTACTCCATCCAGGTCTCCTATATGGGTGGCAAGGGTTCAAATTTTGGTCCATCTGCTGCCTTCCCAGGAAAACTGGCAGGAAACCAGATCATCGAGCGGGAGAACTGGATTTGGTACTCGTATGCAATGCCTGACTCGCAGGCAGCAGTTTAATCTGAGATGCCAGAACACTGCCCTCCCCAGCCTTCTCTTCTTTCCTTCTGAATTTCCCCACTGTCTCAGGCCCTTTGTGCCCAGGGCACTGTGCTGTGACTAAAGAAGCATACATCGGGACTTTAGAAAATTCATGGAAAATCTAAGGAAAAGGTAAGTCGATTTTCTTGCCAAAAAAAAAAAAAATTGAAACCTAAGCATACAGAAGGTCTTAAAAATTTATGGAAAATGTGTATTATGAAAATAATATGCATGGATTTCAAAATTTTTTGCACCAAAACAAATTTATCGTCTCATTTCATTTTCCCCAATCTTTTTGAAATGCCTTTATATAGATTGATAAGACATCATTCGTTATTGTCTGCAATTTTGTCTGCCTTTTGAATTATTCTGTGCAGTAACATAGCATAAACATGGGGAAACACATATTTAATTACATCATGTGGTTAAATGGATTGTTAACCAAAAGGAAAAACAGAAGGAAAAAACCAGGGTGAGGTATATCAGTTATGTGCAGAAACTTTGATTTTTTTCTGGGAACTTTGGCACTTAGTTCAGGCAGAAGGACTGTGTACTAAACTAAGGAGAGGCTGTTGCTGACTGCACTTAAGTGGCTGGAATAATGGTGGTGCAACTATTATCTATAGAGGCAGTCTAATAGCTCTGGCATGTGCACAGCCCACATGCTAGGCACTGTGGATTTGGTCATGGTTAGGAAGTTAGGCAGGCTCGGATGGGTAAAGAATGGTAAGAAGGACTCATGAGGATTCAAAGACAAGATAATGTAAGGCTCAATTAACAAAGAAAATTCACAATCATAAGAAAACAAGGAGCAAGGTTGGAGGGCCAGTCTGAGATAACAGGAAGCTTGCATAGGCTTCGTGGTATCTCCAATGCCCATTTACTCAATTTCAGATGTATCCATAAGGATGCAGATTACTTGGATTTCCCTCTTTCCTATTTCTGATGCAACAAATACAGCATTCTTGCTTTGTTAAATTTTCAGATAGTCTCTAAGTTGACAATTTGCTTTTCATTCTCATTCTATCTTTGATTAGAGCAAGGGTACCAAATGAGTGTTATATTCTTACAAATCAAGGTTACGTTTATATATCTTGTGGAGGTCATAGTATGAATGACAGTCTCTCAACATGCATAAGAGAGTGAAATATACAGATGCCTGCTAGATTTGAAAAGCTTACAGTAAATTATATCAACTTCCTACATGCATATATGTATGTATCTTTTATTGTCACTTCAGTGGTTTCTTTTTGTACTTGTTATTTTCTGTCATCACTGCCTTTGCCCAGTGTGTATAAATGACAAGAATATGCACTGTTCAGTTGACAGAAAATACCAAAGGTCTGCTGTATATAAGTGTAATTTCCAGACTTCATGTATACGGCCTTATTGTAATATGCTGATTTCAGAGCATGATCGCTTGAAACACTTATTTTGAATTTATGAACTGGAGGAAGCAGGGCAGTGTAATACAACACAGGGCCCTAAGCAGCACCAAGGTTGAATCTGTGAGTTCACAACCAGATTTCTGGAGAACCTCGTTTCAGAGAGGGACTGTTTTATTTTATTTTTTAAAGATTTATTCATTTATTTAACAGTCAGAGTTACACAGAGAGAGAAAGAGAGGCAGAGAGAGACAGAGAGATCTTCCTGGTTCACTCACCAATTGGCCTCAATGGCTGGAGCTACGATGATCCAAAGCCAGGAGCCAGGAGCTTCTTCTGGGTCTCCCATGTGGGTGCAGGGACCCAAGGACTTGGGCCATCTTCTGCTGCTTTCCCAGGCCATAGTAGAGAGCTGGACCAGAAGTGGAGCAGCCAGGACTGGAACCGGCGCCCCTATGGGATGCCGACACTGCAGGCGGGGGCTTTACCCACTGTGCCACAGTGCCGACCCTGCGAAGGGCTATCTTAGAGTTACAAAGTCATCCATCACAAAGGAACCCAGACTTGAGAGAGACCTTCAAATTTCCTCATTGCTTTCCACACACTGCTCCCTCCGTTTGAAATGCTCATTCATACCTTTTCCTCATTACTCCCCCAACTCATTTTTAGATGCATTTTATGTATAAGTCTCTTCTGTGTTCTTTAATTTACCCGACAACCTCTTAGCGAATTCTTGACTTTACCTGTATGTAGGCAAGATAACAACTTCCCATCCATGCAAAGAAGCCCATGTCTGGAGTTCCAGAATCTGTGAGTTCCTTATGTTACACAGCCAAGGGAATTAAGGTAGCAGATGGAATTAAGGCTGCTAACAGGGAGGAGGTAAGGTAAGGAGATATGCTAGATTTTCTGGGTGGGCCCAGTGTAATGAGAGGATCCTTAAGTGACTAAGAGGGAGATGTAAGACAATCAGGAAATTGTGTCATGAGAAGGATTTGGCCAGCATTATTGTATTTGTAGATGAAAGAGGCCCCAGCCAGGGAATGAGGGCAGCCTCCAGAAGCTGGAAAATGTGAGGAAGTATATTCTTCCCCCGATCCTGGGCAAGGAAGCAGCCCGAACACCTGTATTTTAGCCCCTGAAACCCATTTTAGACTTGTTACCTCTAGAATGAATCTGTGTTATTTTAAGCCACTGAATTTGTCATCATTTGTTGTGGCAACACCGTGAAGCTGACACATGGGCGAAGATGAACAGCACCCGGAGTTTACTGGACCTTGAGCTGCACATGGGCAGAAGCTATGGGTGACTCCATCCTACAGCCTGGGGCATATCCCTACATGAAAACAGTCCTCAGTAAGAAGAGACATGGATGAGAGAGAAAAAAGTAGACATTTTAACTGGTTATTTAAGCCTGTAAGTCAATCAGCATTCTCTACGCAAGGTAAACCATGCCAGATAATGACCTATGGTTTGCCTGGGTGTCAAAAGGGCAAACGGCATCTTTCTCAACAGAAGTTTTGTTTATGCGTCCACAGTGAGCCCCAGTGACTCATCTTCAAAATTGCTATTATAAATATAAGGATTAATCCAGATGCACAGCTAGGAAAAAATACAGCAGGTTCTAACCAAAGCCACACTCCAATCATACAATACGTGCTATTCTTCAAAAAGAGAAATAATATGAAAATTACAAAACTTCTGAAAGACAATGAACAAATAGAAGGAAAGTGAAAAAGCAAATATAATAAACACAAAGCATAGAAAAAATAGCCATTGCACAATCAATCAAAGGTCTTACAAAATATAAAGGGTGATAAAGCTTACAGCATGGATAAATAAATTAATTGAGAAAAAAAGGCTATAGCATAGAGTCTTTATTGAGTTAGAAAGTTCGAAGAAGGTGCAAGAAGGTAGGGAGTAACCCCAAAGTCCAATAAGCATAAAAAAGATTTAAAGAAGTATTTAAAATTCCATATAAAATATCCACAGACCCTAAAGTTCTTTCAGTGAGTCTGCCAGGTCAATCACAAAATATGGAATTTTTAGAGCATGTGAGTTATGTATACCACATATGGGAAAATTCAAAATTCTCAAATGCATTTCTGATGAAGCAAAATCCTGCTATAAAACCTGAGCTAGATGAGACAAAAAGAGAATTGCAGTTTCTTAATCCTATAGAAATAAAGCCTGATACATTTTAAGCAAACACCAGTTCTACTACTATTACCACTACCATTGTTCTATTGTGTATTTTTCTTTCATAGGACAGGACCTGGGTTAGGAATGTATTGTCTCAGACAATCCTGACAGCTGCTTGTGGGTAGACACACCACTATTATTGCCATTTTACAGATGGCAGGGCTGAATCTTAGCCAAATTAAATGATTTATGGTTATAAAATCAACAAGTGGAAGAGCTATGGTGTTCACAGAGACTCATCAAACATTGAGGCCATTATGCAGTAACAGAATCTGAAACTAATCACCCTGACTTCTAAATAGATGGACCCCAGGAATATACATGATGCTTAATAAAAGGAAGTAATGCACTGTGAAAGAATAACAAAGCTGGGAAGAGTTCCATAGATTCAAGGACTTTGTCCCCAGTTTATATCCCAAAGTAAACAGCAACAAAAAACAGAAAGCAAAAATCAATATACAAACCAGTAAAACCCCAATTCAAAACATAGTCCTTCAAGAAAATCATTACCTCATGTGGAAGCATAAAAATCCCAGCCAATGTTATTTAGTAATCAGGGAAAAGTTTGAAATACTAATATTAGAATCTGAAGAATAACTATAATACTCTTTATGTGTTAAATATTCAATTTTTTTGCAACTTCTAGTCAAGGTGATAATATAGATAACAGAAATGTGGTACAAAGTAGATAAAAAAGCTTGCTACTTTATAATAGTTTAGTAAGAAATGTAGACATTCTATGAAATTCAACTAAAGCAATAAAAGCATTTTGTAAAGTGACAAGATAGCTGATAAGTTCAGAAAAATACATAGTTTTCCAAAATTCACTTTAAAGACAAAATGGTAAGATTCAGCAGCAGACCAAATTGCATAAACTACTTAGAACGACCCTAAATATAAACACATGAATATGATTGCAACATTACATCTTATATAGCAATAGAATAAATTTTAATGAGTGTTCTATAATATACATATATATACATAATTCATATGAATATGTACATGTCTTCATCTTCCTATATCCCTCTGTTCCTAGAAGGGGAATAAAGTTTGGGGAAAAATGAAATTATTCCAAACTAGTTTATTTGTTTAATAAAAATCTCACTGGAATGTCCTAAACTTTGTAAAAGCATTCTAAAGTTAGTAGAGAAATAGAAAGATGAGAATAGTTAAGATATATTTGAAAATGTGCACTAATAGAAGCATACTTACCTTACAACATATTAAAATATAAAGCTGTAATAATTATAGCAAAAGCTCCCAGGAAATACATTTAAAACATTTATGAGCCTAAGATAGATGTATTTCTGTGTGTAGGTGTGTGTTTGAATCTACATTATGAGAGTGAAAATGATTTAAATACACTGTGAAATGTATTAAATAAACCATCTTACATAGATTGACTGGTTTTGTTAAAAATATTTTAAACATTTAACTTTATTTTGTATTACAGCTATACATGAAACAATTCTGCCATTAAACTGAGGACAGTTTGAATTAGCCTGTCATGTAATATTAGGATTGAGAAGAGATTACTTAGGTATAAAACTAATGGGGAATGCAGATAGTTGTTAATGTGTATGGATTCTGTATTGTATACAACACTAAAGGAAAGATGATGTGGATGACAAAATGGGAAGCATATTTAGAACAAATTAAAAAGACAAAGAATGGATACTTATATAGTATTTATCCTTAAAATTCTGCTAACATCCAAAAAACAAGATATTCATTATCCCAGCTGAATAATTTAATGTGTATTAACAAAAAATTCACATAAAGTGCCATAAATCTTCAAAATACAAATGTCATATAAAGTTATTTCCAATCTGACAGTAAAGTAAAGAAAATGCAGGGTAAAAGAACAGTGCTCTATCATTTTTTTCTCAAAAAATAGTCAATAATACATAAAACTTTTCAATAATATCTGGGCAGATTTAGTAATGTCAAATTGTGTCCCTTCCCTTTAGGTGGAAGTGTAGCTTATGAAAAAAAAGTTCTTGAAAGTTGTTTTTCAAGGTATTGTCAAAAGTTCAAGAGCCAAACTGCGCATGTATCCTGAGTTAGTGCTCACATTTCTATAAGATTGCATTCTAAAGGTTCACAGCAGACCCACAAATTTTATACAAGGATGTTCATTACAATGTTATCATTATCAGAATAAAAAATAGTAGCAATTTGTATGTACAAATGCATAATGGTTTTTTTTGCAGCAAATAAAATAGTTGTTTGTTAGGAATGTTTTCTGACATTGAGGAATTTCCTAATAACATTTAAAATGCTTGATATCAATTTTGCATATATTATATACATACAATGGAAAAGCTAGAAAGTAGTATGCTAGAATCTCTGATCGATGAGAAAAAACCTATCCTTTATATCTTCTCATCTTTCTAAATTTAATACAGTATTTTTCCCACTAGTTTTTAGCATAAAGCACATATGTATTTTTCTAAAGTAATCACTGAAAAATTTACCTTATTATTATTGTTACCCTTGGAAAAATGAATCAATATTTACAAATTTTATTTTCTCATGTATTTCAAGAAAATGAAGCATCCGTATTCACTCTTTCCCTCTAGTGCCAAAAATAAAATCAAGTAAGATTGAAAAGGAATTTACATATTGGAACTTGTGCTACAAATCTGTGAATTCCAGTGAACTTTTCACTCTTACTTCCTGGAACTTATGCAGCCTTCACTCTCAAGGTACTATCATTCACAAAAGGACTTTCCTCCTTTTACTTGACCATACCTACACAGCAGCTGAATGTCCTTGGAGCAAACGATAAAGATGTAAACATGTACAATAGTCGGCGGTCAGTCCAGACAACTGGTAGCGGAATAAATCACAGTGGTAAAAGTAAAGGAGAAAGAGGACATAATAGAGTGAAATCTTCACAAGGTTTTGAGCATCATTCCAGAATGGGAAAATAATGAAAAACTAAATGAAATATCTAATCATTGGAATTTTTTTCTTTAAAAGATTTTGTAAGAAGGAGCAAGTCATTTTGGGCTTTTAGCAGTGTGCTTGGTTCTTTGGTAGATGATGCCCAACACAGCTATCTTAGAAACTGAAGGTATTTGAATTTATAAGCAATGAACACAAACAATTCAGACTTAAAAATCGTATACCCTGAGTACTAGAAAATAGGGTGCATGTGTCCTCAGTGGGCTAGCACCATTCCCACTGACTTTAAATTTCCCAGTGGTCGTTGGATGCTTTCAAGGATGGTGTGCATACAGGGAGTAACACAGAAAATCAGCATTTGAGGGAGAAAGAAGTGCTTTCATTGTGTATTTGCAAGCTTCTCTATCATTATTCACATCAGACACTGATGCTTAAAGAAGATAATACTATGACTCTGGTGTTCAAATATCACCAAGAGAAATTCTTTTTTTTTTTTTAACTTTTATTTAATGAATATAAATTTCCAAAGTACGGCTTATGGATTACAATGGCTTCCCCCCCATACCGTCCCTCCCACCCACAACCCTCCCCTTTCCCACTCGCTCTCCCCTTCCATTCACATCAAGATTCATTTTCGATTATCTTAATATACAGAAGATCAGCTTAGTGTACATTAAGTAAGGATTTCAACAGTTTGCTCCCACACAGAAACATAAAGTGAAAAATCATAGATGATTTTTTTTAAATGATGATGAAATCAGATCAGACCTATTGTCATGTTTAATCCCAGTGAGAGTCAAGTTGGGAGTTGATAATTTCTTTTTTTCTTTTTTTTTTTTTTTTTTACAGAGGATCAGTTTAGTATGCATTAAGTAAAGATTTCAACAGTTTGCACCCCCATAGAAACACAAAGTGAAATATATTGTTTGAGTACTCGTTATAGCATTAAATCTCAATGCACAGCACATTAAGGACAGAGATCCTACATGAGGAGTAAGTGCACAGTGACTCCTGTTGTTGACTTTACCAATTGACACTCCTGTCTATGGCATCAGTAATCTCCCTATGCTCCAGTCATGAGTTTCCAAGGCTATGGAAGCCCTCTGAGTTCTCCGATTCTTATCTTGTTTAAACAAGGTCATAGTCAAAGTGGAGGTTCTCTCCTCCCTTCAGAGAAAGGTACCTCCTTCTTTGAAGACCTGTTCTTTCCACTGGGATCTCACTCACAGAGATCTTTTTGCCAGAGTGTCTTGGCTTTCCATGCCTGAAATACTCTCATGGGCTTTTCAGCCAGATCCGAATGCCTTTAGGGCCAATTCTGAGGCCAGAGTGCTATTTAGGACATCTGCCATTCTATGAGTCTGCTGAGTATCTCACTTCCCATGTTGGATCACTCTCCCCTTTATTTATTCTATCGGTTAGTGTTAGCAGGTACTAGACTTGTTTATGTGCTCCCTTTGACTCTTAGTCCTTTCATTATGATCAATTGTGAACTGAAATTGATCACTTGGAATAGTGAGATGGCATTGGCACATGCCACCTTGATGGGATTAAATTGGAGTCCCCTGGTATGTTTCTAACTCTACCATTTGGGGCAAGTCAGCTTGAGCATGTCCCAAATTATATATCTCTTCCCTCTCTTATTCCTACTCTCATGTTTAACAGGGATCACATTTCAGTTAAATTTCAACACTTAAGAATAACTGTGTATTAATTACAGAATTAAACCAGACATATTAAGTAGAACAGACAAAAAAACTACTAAGAGGGATAATGTATTAAGTTGTTCATTAACAGTCAGGGCTATGCTGATCAAGTCACCGTTTCCCATAGTGTCCATTCCACTTCAACAGTTTTCCTTTTTGGTGTTCAGTCAGTTGTCACCGATCAGGGAGAACATATGGTATTTGTCCCTTTGGGACTGGCTTACTTCACTCAGCATGATGTGTTCCAGATTCCTCCATTTTGTTGCAAATGACTGGATTTCGTTGTTTCTTACTGCGGTATAGTATTCTAAGGAGTACATATCCCATAATTTCTTTATCCAGTCTACCGTTGATGGGCATTTAGGTTGGTTCCAGGTCTTAGCTATTGTGAATTGAGCTGCAATAAACATTAGGCTGCAGACCGCTTTTTTGTTTGCCAATTTAAATTCCTTTGGGTAAATTCCAAGGAGTGGGATGGCTGGGTCGAACGGTAGGGTTATCTTCAGGTTTCTGAGGGATCTCCAGACTGACTTCCATAGTGGCTTCACCAGTTTGCATTCCCACCAACAGTGGGTTAGTGTCCCTTTTCCCCCACATCCTCGCCAGCATCTGTTGTTGGTAGATTTCTGTATGTGAGCCATTCTAACCGGGGTGAGGTGGAACCTCATTGTTGTTTTGATTTGCATTTCCCTGATTGCTAATGACCTTGAACATTTTTTCATGTGCCTGTTGGCCATTTGGATTTCCTCTTTTGAAAAATGTCTATTGAGGTCCTTGGCCCATCTCTTAATTGGGTTGTTGGTTTTGTTTTTGTGGAGTTCCTTGATCTCTTTGTAGATTCTGGTTATTAACCCTTTATCTGTTGCATAGTTTGCAAATATTTTTTCCCATTCTGTCGGTTGTCTCTTCACTCTCCTGACTGTTTCTTTTGCAGTACAGAAACTTCTCAATTTGATGCAATCCCAATAGTTAATTTTGGCTTTGACTGCCTGTGCCTCCTGGGTCTTTTCCAGAAACTCTTTGCCTGTGCCAATATCTTGAAGGGTTTCTCCAATGTTCTCTAGTAACTTGATGGTGTCAGCTCGTAGATTTAGGTCTTTAATCCATGTTGAGTGGATTTTTGTGTAAGGTGTAAGGTAGGGGTCTTGCTTCATGATTCTGCACGTGGAAATCCAATTTTCCCAGCACCATTTATTGAATAGACTGTCCTTGCTCCAGGAATTAGTTTTAGATCCTTGATCAAATATAAGTTGGCTGTAGATGTTTGGGTTGATTTCTGGTGTTTCAATTCTGTTCCATTGGTCTATTCATCTGTTTCTGTACCAGTACCATGCTGTTTTGATTACAACTGCCCTGTAGTATGTCCTGAAATCTGGTATTGTGATGCCTCTGGCTTTGTTTTTGTTGTACAAGATTGCTTTAGCTATTCGAGGTCTCTTGTGCCTCCATATAAATTTCAGCACCAATTTTTCCAGATCTGAGAAGAAGGTCTTAGGTATCTTGATTGGTATTGCATTGAATCTGTAAATTGCTTTTGGGAGAATGGACATTTTGATGATATTGATTCTTCCAATCCATGAGCATGGAAGATTTTTCCATTTCTTGGTATCCTTTTCTATTTCTTTCTTTAAGGTTTTGTAATTTTCATCGTAGAGATCTTTAACGTCCTTGGTTAAGTTTATTCCAAGGTATTTGATTGTTTTTGTAGCTATTGTGAATGGGATTGATCTTAGAAGTTCTTCCTCAGCCATGGCATTGTCTGTGTATACAAAGGCTGTTGATTTTTGTGCATTGATTTTATACCATGCTACTTTGCCAAAATCTTCTATGAGTTCCAATAGTCTCTTAGTAGAGTTCTTTGGGTCCCCTAAATAAAGAATCATGTCATCTGCAAAGAGGGATAGTTTGAGTTCTTCCTTCCCAATTTGTATCCCTTTAATTTCTTTTTCTTGCCTAATAGCTCTGGCTAGAACCTCCAGAACTATATTGAATAGCAGTGGTGAGAGTGGACATCCCTGTCTGGTCCCAGATCTCAGTGGAATTGCTTCCAACTTTTCCCCATTCAATAGGATGTTGGCTGTGGGTTTTTCATAGATTGCTTTGATTGTATTGAGGAATGTTCCTTCCAAACCCAGTTTGCTTAGAGTTTTCATCATGAACGGGTGTTGTATTTTATCAAATGCTTTCTCGGCGTCTATTGAGATAATCATATGGTTTTTCTTCTGCAGTCTGTTAATGTGGTGTATCACATTGATTGTCTTGCGCACATTAAACCATCCCTGCATACCAAGGATAAATCCCACTTGGTCTGGGTGGATGATCTTTCTGATGTGTTGTTGCATTCTATTGGGGAGAATTTTATTGAGGATTTTTGCATCTATGTTCATCAGGGATATTGGTCTGTAATTCTCTTTCAGTGCTGCATCTTTTTCCGGCTTAGGAATTAAGGTGATGCTGGCTTCATAGAAAGAATTTGGGAGGATTCCCTCTTCTTCGATTGTTCTGAATAGTTTGAGAAGAATTGGAGTTAGTTCTTCTTTAAATGTCTGGTAGAATTCAGCAGTGAATCCATCTGGTCCTGGGCTTTTCTTTGTTGGGAGGGCCTTTATTACTGTTTCAATTTCTGTCTCAGTTATGGGTCTGTTTAGGTTTTCGATGTCTTCCTGGTTCAATTTAGGTAGGTTGCATGTGTCCAGGAATCTATCCATTTCTGATAGGTTTCCCTGTTTGCTGGCATACAAGTCCTTGTAGTAATTTCTGATGATTCTTTTTATTTCTGTGGTGTCTGTTGTTACATTTCCTTTTTCATCTCTGATTTTATTGATTTGGGTCTTTTCTCTTCTTTTTTTTTAGTTAGTTGGGCCAATGGGGTGTCAATTTTGTTTATTTTTTCAAAAAACCAGCTCCTTGTTTGGCTGATTTTTTGGAATGTTTTTCTTGAATCAATCCTGTTGATTTCTTCTCTGATTTTAATTATTTCCCTTCTCCTACTAGATTTGGGTCTGGTTTGCTGTACGTTTTCTAGATCCTTGAGGTGAATTGAAAGCTCATCTATTTGGTGCCTTTCCAATTTCTTGATGTAGGCACCTATTGCTATAAACTTTCCTCTTAACACTGCTTTTGCTGCGTCCCATAAGTTTTGGTATGTTGTGCTGTTATCCTCATTTACTTCCAGAAAGTTTTTGATTTCTCTTTTGATTTCTTCTATGACCCATTGTTCATTCAGGAGCATGTTGTTCAGTCTCCGTGTGTTTGCATATGCTCTAGGGATTCCTGAGTTGCTAATTTCCAACTTCATTCCTTTATGGTCTGAGAAGCTGCATGGTATGATTCTAATTCTTTTGAATTTGCTGAGACTTGCTTTATGGCCTATTATGTGGTCAATCCTAGAGAAGGTTCCATGTACTGCTGAGAAGAATGTAAAATCTTTAGCTGTAGGATTGAAAGTTCTGTATATATCTGTTAGATCCATTTGGGCTATAGTGTCATTTAAATCTACTGTCTCCTTGTTGATCTTCTGTCCTATTGATCTGTCTATTTCTGAGAGTGGAGTATTGAAGTTCCCCAGTACTATTGTATTGGGGTCTAAGTCTCCCTTTAAGTCCGTTAACAAATCTTTTAGATAAACCGGTGCCCTGTAGTTAGGTGCATATACATTGATAATTGTTATATCTTCCTGTTGAATTGATCCCTTAATCATTATGTAGTGTCCCTCTTTGTCTCTCTTAATGGTTTTTGTGGTAAAGTTTATGGTGTCTGATATTAAGATGGCTACGCCTGCTCTTTTTTCATTTCTGTTGGCATGGTATATCTTTTTCCAGCCTTTCACTTTCAGTCTGTATGGATCTTTGTTGGAAAGATGTGTTTCTTGTAAGCAGCAAATAGATGGGTTTTGTTCCTTAACCCAATCAGCCAATCTGTGTCTTTTAACTGGACAGTTCAGGCCATTCACGTTCAATGTGACTAATGATAAGTGGTAACTTTGCCCTGCCATTTGCCAAAGATAAGATCTAATATATGCTTTGAATTCCCTGTGATCTTTTGCTGTGAGCTTTCCTTCCTTGGTTTCCTTCCTTTACCTTCTTTCATATTGATGACCGTGTTTCTTTGTTTCTGTGTGTAACACATCTTTAAGCATCTTTTGGAGGGCTGGACGAGTGGCAACAAATTCTTTCAATTTCTGTTTGTTATGAAAAGTCTTTATTTCACCTTCATTCACAAATGATAGCTTTGCAGGATATAATATTCTGGGCTGGCAGTTGTTCTCTCTTAGTACCTGGGCTATATCTCGCCATTCCCTCCTAGCTTGTAGAGTTTCTGATGAGAAGTCAGCTGTGAGTCTGATTGGAGATCCTCTGAGAGTAATCTGACGTTTCTCTCTTGCACATTTTAGGATCTTTTCTTTATGTTTCACTGTGGAGAGTTTAATTACAATGTGTCGTGGTGAGGATCTCTTTTGGTCGTGTTTATTAGGGGTTCTGTGAGCTTCCTGTACCAGGATTTCTCTGTCCTTCTCCAAACCTGGGAAATTTTCTGCTAATATCTCATTAAAAAGGCCTTCTAATCCTTTCTCCCTCTCCATGCCTTCAGGAACTCCTAGAACCCGAATGTTGGGTTTTTTAATAGTATCCTGAAGATTCCCGACAATATGTTTTAGATTTCTAATTTCCTCGTCTTTTCTTTGGTTTGACTGTATCCTTTCCTGTTCTCTGTCTTCTAAGTCCGATATTCTCTCTTCTGCTTCACCCATTCTGTTTGTAAGGCTCTCTATTGTGTTTTTCATTTGATCTATTGAATTCTTCACTTCAGTCACTATCCCAGTTTCCTGTTGTACTAGTTGTTTCGTTTCATTTTGATTCCTCCTTAATATTTCATTTTCACGAGAGAGATTTTCTATCTTGTCCATTAAGGATTTCTGTAGTTCAAGAATTTGTTTTTGAGAACTTCTTAATGTTCTTATCAATTTTTTGAGATCTGCTTCTTGCATTTCTTCTATGTCATCATCCTCATAATCTTGAATTGGGGTGTCTTTTTCAGTTGAGGGCTTCATGGTGACTTCCTTGTTTTTATTACCTTGGTTTTTGCGTTTGTTATTTGTCATATTGGAGATATTTGGTTTCTTCACTGTGGTGCTTTTTCTTGTTATACTATGACTCTAGATTAAGTGGACTATCTGTTTTTGATGGAGCCTTAGGGCTTGAGATGGGTGTGGCCTGAGAGCTCTCTTTGGTGTGCCAAAGGTGACACTCCCAGGTTAGGCGTGGTAAACCTCTCTCTCTCTCTCTCTCTCTTTTTTTTTTTTGATTCAAAAGGGAAGTTATTCTGCACAGCTGAACGAAGTTGGAGGTAGTTAGCAGGCAAATGATATACCCGCAGGAGCCAGAGATCGGAAGCTCTTTCCCAAGGACCACACAGGGAATCTGTTCGGCCCTCGGAGTGGGCTCAAATTCTCCTTCAGTCTCCCACTGGGTTGCCAAAGTTACGGAATTGTAGCGTCTCTGGAGAGTGCTCACGTGAATTCCGTGAGTTCTCTCCCCCACTGTCTCTTTTTTCACAGTCTCAGTTCAGTTGCACCACAAATTTACTAGGTCCTAATCTCCTGTTAATTCGCCCCTCCCAGAGTCAGGTTTTACTGCTAGGCTCAGGGCTGGTGCAGACCTGAGGTCGCTCTGCTTATGACGTATGTCCAAGATGGCGCCTGCTCTTTGTCTTGCTCGCCCTTGAGAGGTGAGTGGAGAGAGAGAAACCCGTGTCCGTACCAGTCACCTTTTTTTTTTTTCCTCTCTCTCTCTTCCAGTTAGCTTGGTGAAATCCCCCCCCCCTCGGGGGGGTCGTTCCCTCTAGTCTCCTCTCTCCGCTTACCTGCCGGTGTCTCGGGTTATTGAGGTTCGGCTCACCTCGCTTTCCAGCGCTGGTGTGTTGAGTCTGCCGCTGGTGTCCCGAACTGTGGGCTCCCACGCTCTCCACGCAGGTCCGCTCCCCT
Source organism: Oryctolagus cuniculus (assembly GCF_051225735.1). Lineage (NCBI taxonomy): Eukaryota > Metazoa > Chordata > Mammalia > Lagomorpha > Leporidae > Oryctolagus > Oryctolagus cuniculus. The sequence continues at coordinate 7,481,338 of NC_142878.1, read as the reverse complement.
TCCAGCGCCAATGTGTGGACTCAGAGCCCTGGACGTCCCTTTTTTTTTTTTTTAAGATTTTATGTATTTATTTGAGAGGTAGAGTTACCAAGAGAGAGGTCTTCCATCAGTTGGTTCACTCCTCAAATGGCTAAAAGGGCAGGAGCTGGGCCAATATGAAGCTAGGAGCCAGGAACTTCTTCTGGGTCTCCACTCCGGTGCAGGGGCACAACCGCTTGAGCCATCTTTACAGCTTTCCCGGGCCGTGGCAGAGAACTGGATTGGAAGAAGAGCAGCTGGGACTAGAACTGGCATTCATATGGGATGTCAGTAGTGCAGGGGGAGGCTTAATCTATTGAACTACAGAGCTAGCCCAACCCGGAGAAACTCTACAGCAGGGAAATAATGCTGATCCCTTTTTCTTTGTCACCTCATTGCAGTGTGTTTGAAAGATTGGGGTACAGTATACATTCCTTTCCTCCAAGTTACAATGCAGATTATTTTGTTTTTGCAGATGTTTAAAGACATGATGCTAGAGACAAATTTTTCAATCAGAACCTGCAAAAAATGTCACTTCTGTATCTTGCCAAGAGACATCCAATATTTTCTCCACATAAACATCTGCTGAAAACATTTTAAAGGGAAGTATTTTAAATAATGACGTTTGTAGCTTCTTGTCTTTAATAAGTTTGAAAAAAAGAAGAAAATGAATTTGTGATCCATTCCTAGCCAAAGATTTTCTTCAGCAGTGTGCATCAAAATTAGTTGAACTAAAATTGAAAACATTAGAATTATTTTGGAGGGAAATGGTTAAAAACATTACTCTGAATACCTGTATCAATCATACAGGAGAGAAACTCATAAATCACAGGTTCCTTTAGTTCCAAAAACTCTACCAAGGCATTGTTATGTCTCTGGTTTGTCGCAATTAAGCTACCTTTATATTTACATAATAATTGGATTTTCGATTAAACAGAAAAGAACCATTTGAACACGAAAATCAGGGAACTATAAGTTTGCTACACAGTCTGAACAATGCAACTCATTTGTAGTTCGAATGCAAACCTCATCTTGTATAAACTAACATGGGAATGTCTGGAGAGAATTCTCTGTGGGAAGTGCAAGATAGATTGCCAAGATCTTTCAGGTTCCGAGAAAGGGATACACAGAGATTGCCTTTGGTAATAGGTGTTTATTGCAAGGATGTAGTAGGATGCAATTTAGCAAGAAATACTGTCTTCTATCTACTCTGAGTTTTACTGCTTCAAAGAATCAGAAGTGCAGGCTTCATGAAGAAAGAGGAGGGATGGCATACGAACTTCTATATTGCAAACTAAGTTCAAATGATCTGCCTTTCTCCCTTTACCCAACATTTTAATATCCCCAATAACTGATGTGACCATAGCTTTGCCATCATCCTAAAGGAATACTACGATGGATATTGTGAAGACTTTCCTACCAAGTCAGCTCAGATCCTCCACCACCAGTTTCTGTGTGGAAGAATTGGCTTTTGTTGACACATGGAGTTTGTGCTTGTGTGAGCTCTTCTTAGGAGTTAGCAATGGTCATGGCTAAATAGCTGTTCCTGCAGTATGTTGAGTAAATTATATCAAGTGAGGGGATGGTCCATAAAGCAAGAGTTCAGGACATACGTCTTCAAATGAGCTCACAGACGCCACTCAAAATGAGTGCTGGTGATGAATGTTACACTAAAAAACCAGTATTAGTGATTAATATTTCCAGAATACAAGTTGGAACACAAGTACAGCTTTGAGGCCAAAAGTGTGTCCCACAACCTTCCCTTCCTACGTCTGCTTGAGGAGCAGGGCTCATGAGAATCCTGGAAGAGCTGCTTCCTAAACCCGCATGAGGAAGTGAAGACAATCAGTGCCACTGTTGCACTGTAACGAGTTCTGTGACACCCTGATCCCAGGACTAACTTCCAGCTACTGAGGCACTCCTCCCAGACTGTTAGCTCACAGGCCTCTTCATGAACTGCTTCAACTAAGGATAATTCCTTCATCCAAGGTCATATTGCCTTGTACCCAATTACTGGTCTGTGTGGGAGTACAAGAGTTGAGTTTTCTCTCCAAGCTTGGTCCCACTTTAAGGGTCATTCTTGCTTCAGTACCTCTTCAGGGACTGACTGTGACTTCCACGGAGGTGGCATTGCAGCTCCGTTCCTCTGTGTTCCTTTAATCTTACTTCTCTGTTGTCCACAGATGTTGATCTCAAAACACTCCATAATAATTCCCTACGCACTAAGCCCCTTCTCAGAGTCTGCTTCCCTATGAAGTAATTTAGCAATGTACTTAGCACAGTGATTTGTACAGAAGGTGGTTATACACACACACATATGCAACACACACAAGTGTTTGAGTGTGCCTGTACTCAACTGTGCATTATTTTTTTTTTGACAGGCAGAGTGGACAGTGAGAGAGAGAGACAGACAGAGAGAAAGGTCTTCCTTCGCCGTTGGTTCACCCCCCCGCCCCCAATGGCCGCTGCAGCCGGCGCACTGAGGCTGGCGCACCTCACAGATCCAAAGACAGTAGCCAGGTGCTTCCTCCTGGTCTCCCAAGCGGGTGCAGGTGCCCAAGCACTTGGGTCATCCTCCACTGCCTTCCTGGGCCACAGCAGAGAGTTGGACTGGAAGAGGAGAAACTGGGACAGAATCTGGCGCCCCTACCGGGACTAGAACCCAGTGTGCTGGCGATGCAGGCAGAGGATTAGCCTATTGAGCTTATGCATTATTTTAAGTAGGAAACTCATTTGTAGCCAGAATGTAGTTATTCAAAAATGCCGAAAGTATTTACATATTATTTTGAAAGTTCACTTCCCAGGTATCTCTCTCTCTCCCTCCCTCCCTCCATCTCTCTCTCTCTCTCTCTCTCTCTATATATATATATATATGTATAATATGTTCTCATTTTTCCTCTTGAGCCTCCTGGGCTTAGATTATTCTCTATTTAAATCCCCCTTAGCTTTATAAGGCACAATCATTGAATTTGAATCTTCTAGAGTCATGTTTCTACTCACAGTTTCCTTATAAGCACTACAAATTTACCTGAGCTGTGACAGATATACATAAATTTAGAAACTTATCCCCTCCAAAAAATAAAAAAAAATAAATAAAAGGAAATGGAATAAATTATAGAAATCCTCATGCATTTATTTGTAGTTGAAATGTTTTTATTAGATTTTATAAGAAAATCTAAAAACTATCAAGTAGGAGTGTGTGTGCTTCCCAGGTAAGTAATGGATGAGCATATGTTCCAGTCTATTGAGTTTTGTCGTTATAGGAATGCCTTTAAGATGCTGTCATAATGTAAAACCTGAAGGTGGACAGAGAGGGGAGAAGGGCTCTGACAGGCAGAGTATGAATTGTGGCCTGCTAACCAGGATCCAGATGCTAGCTAGAAGAGAGCTCTGCTCCACAGTCAATAGTGAAAGACGAAAAATCAGGAAACTCTTGAAATTTGGTATGTATTCGAACATACTGTTTCATTCTGATTCACCTACTAAAAGCCCTGCACATGGTTAGCATGATTCTCTTGATATTGCAAATTAAAATGATTTGTCACTTCCATCTCCCTGAACCAAGTGGGGTGAAGAATTCTCACTCCCTTCTTAGGTGAGAAATATGTGCACAAAGGAGGGAGAAGCCAGCAGCTCCTCTGTGACTTGTTTGCTGCGATAACTGGGATACAAGTTTTAAAGGCCTTCTGCTGACGTTGCTTAAAGAATTCCATGAGGGCGGCGCCGCGGCTCACTAGGCTAATCCTCCACTTGCAGTGCCGGCACTCAGGGTTCTAGTCCCGGTCGTGGCACCAGATTCTGTCCCAGTCGCTCTTCTTCCAGCCCAGCTCTCTGCTGTGGCCCGGGAGGGCAGTGGAGGATGGCCCAAATCCTTTGGCCCTGCACCCACATGAGATACAAGGAGAGGCACCTGGCTCCTGGCCTCGGATCAACGTGGTGCGCCTGGCCGCAGTGGCCATTGGAGGGTGAACCAACAGAAAAAAGGAAGGCCTTTCTCTCTGTCTCTCTCTCACTGTCCACTCTGCCTGTCAAAAAAAAAAAAAAAAAAAAAAAAAAAAAAAAAAAAAAAAAAGAAATCCATGAACTGAAGCCATGCCCAACCCAAACCTTCTCATCTAGAACTACATTCTTCAAAAAACTTACAAGCTGAGAAAGTGGTTTTCCATGAAGAGTTTGACTCTTCACAGTTCCCTGGAATGTATGTCTTCTAATTCTAAGAAATGCTTGCAAATCATGTTTGTCTCTGATTTCTCTTTGAATCTTTGTTTCTCTGAGTCTGAGTTTATTTTTCTCGCATGACCTCAGGAAATACAAAGAATAAAGAAAGAAATGAGGCAAGAGAGGGGGTGAAGGAAAGGAAGGGAAGAGAGAAGGAAGAAGGCAGGGAGAGAAGCAAAAATATTATAACTATGCAACTTTCTGTATTTTTCTTTTAAAATATTTTGATACTCTGATTAAATAAATAAATATTTTTACAAGAAAATAAATAAATAAAAAAACAACAAACAGCTTCCATGAAAAGTTTTTGTTCTGAGCTCCGTAAACCATGTGATTTCTTTTCAAGTAGATAGTTTCTTTAATGTTAGGTCCTGAACAAAATAATGAAGCCACTATAACTTGTACATTATCATTTTCTGAAAAGCAGTCCAAAGAACAAAAAAGGGAGAAACTATAACACGAAAGTTCCAAAAAAAAGTCCAAGTCTCTCCAAATATATTGATATTCTTCAGACTGATAATAATAATAAGAAAAAAGCTTACATGCTTAGTTCCTGAAATTCTCTGTTTCCATTATTGCTGGAAAAGCCGTCTAAAAAGCACTTGAAGTTGATGATGTATGTTGTTTACTCCCTTGAAAAAACATCCTCTCCAAATAGGGGGAAAGGTTAGAAATGATTTGTACGGCATTGATCAATTTACCCGAGTTGTCTTTCGACAGATTGTATTAATGGAACTTCATTTTCTTTTATTCAGTTGACGGCCAATTTTTTGTTGTCTCTTAAAAAGATCAATGAGCATGTCTCGCCATCCTTTCACAAAACAAGATGATTTTCCCCTTAAACTTTAAGAAAGACTTTATTATTTTGTTGTAATAGATTTTTGCCCCCCTTTTCTTGCTTTCAACCCCTGGCAGTGAGTTTTCTAATGTCTGCCTATTCTTTTATACCTCTTTGTAGTTTTGACTTCAATACCTTGAATTTCACTTTTTTCCCATCATTCTGAGAGCCACAGATCTCTTCAGGGACAGAAGCTTCTCCCCTCTTAGGATGTACTCGGCAGATACAGCAATGGTGTTCACTATTGCATTGAATAAACACAATCAAAACAAGCATCCACCACAACAAGAATGCATTTTGATTGGGATATTATGTGCACATCTTTCATATTCTTTGAAAAATGATAGCTTGCGGCTTCTACCAAGGCTGGGTGGAAACAGTTGATTCACTTTCATTGGCAGCAGGATAGGGGGACCAGTAGCCCTCATTTGCCATTTCTTGACATTTAGAGTATGTTTCTAAGAATGTAACAGCGTCTTTCTGACTGGTGGAAGAATTCTTTCTTGTTTTCTTTTTGTTGTTGATTGCATTACAATGGAAAATACAAAAAGCAAAGAGATAGTAAAGCTCTATTTATGTACTTTTCTCTTCCTTGTGCAACCTGATGCCTGGTTCCATCTACCTCTCCTTTGCACCCTCATCATTGTCCCCACACTCCCTTCTGGGCCTAACACATGCCCAGAATGCTGGTGTTTTTGTTAGGGTCAACCACTCCTGGAGAGAATTGGTTCATACAATAGGGAATTTTTCCAGATATTGAATAGCAGCGGAAGTCATGTAATATATACTAACTTCTTCCAACTATGCTCAAACAGAAAAAAAGAGCAACTTCTGTCTTTGTCAATATACAACTGAAGCATAAGTAGTCTAGATAGCTACATCTTGAACACATGATTGTGTGTCTGTATTACAGGCTCTAAAGCATCCATGACACATGTTCTGGGGGAGGAGAGGAGAAAAAAGCAAAATAGTGCTAGCACATTTGTGTATGAGTTTCGTTACAAACTCATGATAAAACAAGGTTAAAATTGGATTCTTTGCATTAAGGGCTACTCCTAAAAGAATACTTTCTAGGAAACACATTACCCATGATTGTCTTAATATCACTTAGAAATCACCATTTGCCCCCAGGATCCCACAGTCTGTGGAAAACGCATCTCTAGAGTGGATGTCTGGACAGATGGGGTTTTACTGGGGATAAGGAAGTCAGAAAGTTGTCTCCTTTTTCCTGGAGCTTGCCATCATGATCACCCAAGTGGAACATGCAGGCGTCATTTGACATTCCTCCTTCTTACTTAACCAAACATGTAATCGGCCACTGCGTCTTACAAGTTTTCTTTCTTAACCATCTCATCACATTCCCTTTCTAATTCCTTCTGCCATTTTCTTAGTTCAGGCCTGCATCTACTCCCACCTGGACGACTGGGTCAGACCCCCAACTTGTCTCATTTCCTCCAGCATGGCCCTTGAAATGACCCCCCACATTCTGCCAAAATAAACTCCCAACACTGAAAATGTGATCACAACACTGTAGTGTTTAAATTATTGGAAAGTCCCCTTGATTTCAAGACTGAGCTCACATCATCATCATTTCCCATCTCTGTCCTCCCCTTCAGCCACCCTCCCACAAGCATGTGATGATATACAAGTATGGAGTACAGCCGGTTCCTAGTTCATCCTGGTATTTACTCCTCTGAAAGTTTCCTTTGCCAAGAGTATCTTTCTCCTCTTTGTTCAATGAGCAATTTTCTGCTTTCAAAAGTAAAACCACAGAAAAATAAAAACAATGAGTGAGTGTATCAAACACACAATACAATCACAAATAAAATATTGCATTTCTTAAGATGTACCATGTGGTCTCCTGAATGCAATGCCATGTTTCTTTTATACATTTTCGTTGTGGTCCCTACATGTCACCATAGTATTAGCATAGTTCTGCAGTCATTGATTTAGTTGATACTGGATACTGTCAGTGCTAATTGAGCAAGTTCAGACTTTTGGCACATAGTGAACACTCAACAGATATTTTTGCAATGTTAAATGAGTGACTGGGACTGAACATTTCCTTTTGATAGCCTCTTGTGGTTTGAAATAACAGAAACTAAGGGTGTAATAAAGGAGCATTTACTTATGGGACAGCTGGGGGTATCAAAGAATTCAAGTGTATACATCAGGTACTTCATTGAAAGATAGTGTCAGGGACTGAGCACTGTAGAACTGAATCTCTTCCCTCCATATTTCAGTTATGTGCTCTCTTGCCTTGAATTTTTTTATTTTTATTTTTATTTTTGACAGGCAGAGTGGACAGTGAGAGAGAGAGAGAGACAGAGAGAAAGGTCTTCCTTTGCCGTTGGTTCACCATCCAATGGCACATCGTGCTGATCCGATGGCAGGAGCCAGTACTTATCCTGGTCTCCCATGGGGTGCAGGGCCTAAGCACTTGGGCCATCCTCCACTGCACTCCCGGGCCACAGCAGAGAGCTGGCCTGGAAGAGGGGCAACCGGGACAGAATCCAGCACCCCGATCGGGACTAGAACCTGGTGTGTCAGCGCCGCAAGGCGGAGGGTTAGCCTAGTGAGCCGCGGCGCCGGCCTTGCCTTGAATTTTATTTGCCAACATGCACCATTCTTTTCTACCTCTGCAGAACAGTTTCCAAACTGCTCTTATTTCTATGCATCCAAGTACAGCCCAGTTTCACCTTGCACCAAAATTCTAATCTAATCATCAAACACTACATATAGCACTGATAATCCAAAGTCTCAGTTGAAAAAAAAATGATTACCCCAACTTGAGTAAATATTCTCCCATAGCCAAGAAAGGGATGGATCAGGCAGCAAAACATGAAGATAGTGGCTATTCCAGTAGGTAAGAACAGGATAAAGGGACAGTTCTTACAAGTGGACAATTGTTACCTATTTTCAGAGGTTAAAACAATAGATGACCAATTCTACCCCTACACACAAAAAAGTGGAAAAATCTCCATGTTCATATATTGGAATAATTAATATCAAAATGTCCATACTACTGAAAGCAACTTACAGATTCAATACAATCCCAATAAAAATACTAACATTTTTATCAGGTTTAGAAAAAAATGTTTCTAAAATTCATACAGGAACACAAGACACTCCAAATAGCTAAAGCAATATTGCACAACAAATACTAAGCCAAAGGTATCACAAAACTAGATTCCAATACATATTACAGGACACTTATAATCAAAACAACCTGGTACGGGCACGAAGACATATGCATAGACCAATGGAAAAGGACAGAAACTCCAGAAATCAATCCACAAATCTAAAACCAACTAATCTTTGACAAAGGAACTAAAATTAATTCCTGGAGAACATACAGTCTCTTCAATAAATGGTTCTGGGAAAATTGGATCTCTACATGCAGAAGTATGAAACAAGACCGCTACCTTACATCATATACAAAAATTGACTCAAAATGGATCAAGGATATGAATCTATGACCTGATACCATCAAATCACAAGAGGAGAACATTGGGAAAACTCTGTGAGATATTGGCATAGGCAAGGACTTCTTGGAAAAGACCCCAGAAGCACAGGCAATCAAAGCAAAAATAGATAAATTGGATTACGCTAAGATGAAAACCTTCTGCCAATTTTCCTGGTAGGTCAACACAAAATTATGCCTTGATTGTTCATTTCCAGAAAAACATAGAATATGATATTAAGTATAAAAGGTGAATGTTTTCAAGGAATAAAAGGTGTAGATAGCAAAAATATAATTATTTTCTTGAAATAATTATATATTTTAAAGGAAGAATTACATATACATACACACACATACACAGAGTTGAACAGAAAGTGTGTGTGTGTGTGTGTGAGAGAGAGAGAGAGACAGAGAGAGAGAGAGAGAGGGAGAAAGAGAGATCTTTCATTTGCTGGTTCACTCCCCAAATGACTGCACCAAATAGGGCCAGGCCACACAGAAACCAGGAGCAGGGAAATCCATTCAGATCTCCCACATGGCTAAAGGGACTCAAGAACTTTTCTCACCTGCTGTCTTCCCAGGTGCATTAGCAGGGAACTGAATCAGAAATGGAGCGGCCCAAACTTTACCTGGTGTTCATATGACATGCTGGCCTTGCAGGCGGTGGTTTAACGCTGTACCACAACAAAAACCCCGGAAAACATAATTTTTTAATAAGATTTATTTTTTTAAGATTTATTTATGTATCTAAAAGTCAGAGTTTCACAGAGAGAGGAAGGAGAGGCAGAAAGAGAGAGGTCTTCCATCCACTGGTTTACTCCCCTATTGGCCTTAAACTGGAGCTGTGCCGATCCGAGGCCAGGAGCTTCTTCTGGGTCTCCCATGGGGGTGCAACAGCCCAAGGACTTGAGCCATTTTCTACTGCTTTCCTAGGCTATAGCAGAGAGCTGGATCAGAAGTGGGGCAGCCGGGACTTCAACCGGCATCCATATGGGATGCTGGCACTGCAGGCAGTGGCTTTACCTGCTATGCCACTGCACCGGCCCCAATAAGATTTATTTGAAAGACAGAGTTACAGTTACAGAGGAAGATACAGAGAGGAATCTCCCATCTGCTGGTTCACTCTCCAAATGGCTACAATGGCTAGGGCTGGGCCAGGTTGAAGTCAGGAGACAAGTGCTTCATTGGAGTCTCCCCTGTGGATGCAGCAGCCCAAGGGCTTGGGCCATCCTCTGCTTTTTCCCAGGTACATTAGCAGGGAGGTGGATTGGAAGTCGAGCAGCCAGACCTCAAGTGGGTACCCATATTGGATGTTGTGGCAGGCGATGGCTTAACCTGCCACAGTGCCAGCCCCACAGGCATAATTCTTAAAAGAACAAAGATGAAGACAGGGATAAAAAGACTTTAGAGGGAGAAGATTGAATTCTAGTACGATATTTCATCCAATGAGGTTTTCTAGGTTAGTGGCAGCTTCTGTTTTCTGTTGATCCCAGTCACCAGCACTGGGCACGGAGAGAATGGAGATGAATTTTCGTCCGAGCCTGTAAAATAGCACACTCCAGTAGAGTGTGCATTCCACCATCAAGTCTTGTTGTTTCTTCTATTACAATTCTTTTTTTTTAGTCATTAATTTAAAAAGTATTTATTGATCACATACTACTGCCAATTTTCTGTAGGCCATAACCAAAACTTATATTTTAAAATCAGTCTATAGCTAAAATATTTGTTGGACGACAAAAGAAGTTCTCATGATTTTAAATAAAATATGTCCTCACTTTTCACTTAAGATTGAAGGTGTTAGTGGTGAAGAGGAAGATGTTGGTAACTATGACTCCTCTTTGTCAGCTCTTTTATCCTCTTCCATATCCCAGGGTTATTTTTTGTGTACTCCAGAGAAAATACATGAAAAGTAAAACATTGTTATGACTTAAGACATTAACACGGGGATGACTGGGGAGTGATGAGTGTTCTAGCATCAAAATTTCAACAGTTTTTGCAAATAGCAGCTAAAAATCATAATGAATCATGGTTGCCAAGTTTTCTCATCCCATGCATGTTTTACAAAGTTGCTCCTCTTTCTTCCTGCATTAATAGTCTTGGTCCCAAGTTAGCTGTAAATCAAAAAATGACAGCAGGTACTCAGTACCTGAGCACTCAGGTACTCAGCTATACCAATCTGTAGTTCACCAATAAAATGTACACAGGGAAACAAAGAAGGAAATGGCAAGAAAATGCTCCACTGCATAGAAAGTTTTGCCACCACTGAGATCCACTTCTTTTTTTTTTTTTAATTTTTTTTTTGACAGGCAGAGTGGACAGTAAGAGAGAGAGACAGAGAGAAAGGTCTTCCTTTACCGTTGGTTCACCCTCCAGTGGCCGCTACGGCTGGCGTGCTGCGCCGATCTGAAGCCAGGAGCCATTTGCTTCTCCTGGTCTCCCATGGGGTGCAGAGCCCAAGCACTTGAGCCATCCTCCACTGCACTCCCGGGCCACAGCAAAGAGCTGGACAAGAAGAGGAGCAACAGGGACTAGAACCTGGCGCCCTGACCGGGAGATCCACTTCTGACAGTCATCTTCTTAGTAAGAACACATCAGGCCTCCTTGGCTCTTCAAAGCCAGCATCTCAGAAATGAGGGCAGGGAAGAGGCCATGGGAGTGAGAGGGATGGGTTATCTTGAACCTGTAACTTCAAAGTTGTGGCATTTGCTGCTTGTGCTGTGTCAGGGAATAGTGGCAAAACAAAGACCATCTCTGGGTGTTCATAAATGTTACTTTGCAAGCACGTGTATTTAAGACAGAATTACAGTTAGCTCTGTGACTGATTCACTCCAAACTGTAGATTTCCTTTGGAGCAATGTGGGCTCAGACTGATACATTTCCAAGTGTTTGGGAGGAAAACCGGAAATCCTCTCTGGACTTGTGAACTTGTCATCTCAGGGCAGAATTCCTGAGTTCTTTCTGTCACCACTGCTGATTCCAGCTTTGTGCCAAGGCTCAATCTCCTGGAGGCGGCAAGTGGTGGTTCAAATGGTTGGGTCCCTGCCACACATGTGGGAGACCTGAAATGAGTTCTTAGCCCCTGGCTTCCACCTGGTCCAGCCTTGGCATGGGTCATTTAGGGAGTGAAGCAGCAGATTAAACATCTCTCCCCACTTTTTATCTCTATCTACACCTATCCCTTTGCCTTTCAAACTAAATAAATTTTTCAATCCTAATTAGCATGGGACAAATTACACATACTTAATAGTGCAGTTTTTGAGGTTTTGTTGTAGGCATACAATGGTGGAACCAGCACGGCACTAGATATTCTTGTCATCACCCACGGTTCCCTCCTGTCCTTTGTCATTCCTCTACTCTGTCTCTTCTCCACATTCTTTCTCACCAATGTCAACAACCGATGAGCTGTTTTCTGTGTATATACATAAATTTTCACTTCATTGACTTTTAGGTAAATGGAATCAATATGTTCTCTTATTGTTACTGTTCTAGCTTCTTCCATTCAGCACTATTATTCTGAGACTCATTCGTGTTGTGTAGAATGATATCGACTAGAAAGGAATGAATAAAGCTCCATTCACAGAAGACTTTATCATCTCTAGGTAAAATCCTATTGAATTAAGTAGAGTAATGAGAGAGTTTAGAACAACTGTTGAATGCTCAAAATCCAATTATATATCTATACACTAACAATAAGTATTGCAAACCAAAATAAAAAATAATAATACTATTTGGATTATTATAAATACAAATATGTAAGTACAAATCTGGCAGAAAATTTGCAACACCTATAATGAAAACAAAATAACACAGCTGACACAAATTAATGAAATCATAAAGAAACAGACATACCATGATCACAGGCTGAACCGCTCAAGATTCTTAAGGTATCAGTTTTTCACAAATTGATCTGTAATTTAAACAGTTACACTTAACATCTCAAAGGATTTTAAAGAGCTTGACAAGACAATTCTAAAATTCACATAGAAATTCAAAGGACTTAGTTGAGCCAGAACAATGTGGCAAACAAAGTTAGAGAACTAATACTACCTGAATTCAAAACTTACAAAGCAACACCAATCTAAAAGGCTTGGTACTGGTTTAAAGATATGAAAATGAACCAGTGAAACAGAGTTGAGTGTACAGTCACTGAAATATAAGGAAAAACGATTTTTGAGAATGATGCAAAGACAATTTCATGTAGAAAGAATACTCCATTAAATAAAAAAGTACTAGGACATTAGGATATTCATAAGCAAAAATAAAACCTATACTTCACACTACATAGGAATTATATCAAAATGAATTATGGATATAAATATATAACCTAAATCTACTAAATTTATGAAAGAAAATATTGCATACTTTTTTGACTGAGTTCGACCACAATTTCTTAGCTATGACATGAAAAGCATGTTCTACAAAAAATTAAACTGTTTAAGTGGGGCTTTATGAAATTCAAAGTTTTTCATCTTCAAAACACATATCAAAGAATTTCAGCAGACAAGACCAATGCTGACAGAAAATGACAGAAAAACAACTATAGTTTTACAAAGGACTTCTATGCAGAAAATACTGGGAACTCTGCAAACTGATTAGTAAGGAAAAATGTGATAGAATATCAACAGAGAGGTTAAACTGACACTTCGCCAAATTAGATATGGCCAATAGACCTCTGAAAAGATACTCACCATCATTAGTCATTAGCAAAGTGTAAATTAAAACCATGATAAGTCAGTACTATACTTTTATTAGAATGACTAAAACAAAGAGATCTGACTATACTAAGTCTTGGAGAGGATGTGGTGGAAACGGAATACTCATCCATCACTAAAATGGTACAAGCACTTTGAAAATCACATTTGCACTTTGAAAAAAGTAAAAGATACACTGAAAATGTTATTACCATATAATTCAGCCATTCCTCTTTTAGGCATTTCTCAAATATTGAAAGCTTATATCCACTTCAAACTTATTCACAGATGTCCATATAGAAGGAAACAACTCAAATGCCCATCAACATTTGTATAGATAAAGAAATCATGGTATGTACTAACACTGGAATGCTATTCAGAAAAACAAAGTAAAACACAAAAACATCCTATAAATTCAGGCAAAAACAAGAATGGATCTCAAAATAATTTTTGGAGTGAAAGGAGCCTGTCCAAAGAGCATGTATTGTTTCAATTTATATACAATTCTAAAATAATCCAAGCTGTTGCATAGGGGTGTAATACAGATCATATTGCCCAGTGTCAAGTGTAGATGAGAAGGAAGAACACCAAGAGGGTACTGGGGCACTCTTGGCTGAGGGATATATTCATTGTCTTGATTGTGGAAGTCATGGTGTACACAAATGTGAAAATACACAATAATTGGCACACTTTCAATGTGTGTAGTTTGTTGTAAGTCAGTTATGCCCCTCAATAAAGTAGTTAAAGCACCAAACACAGTTACAACAGCAACAAAGTAACATACTAACACGCAGCTGAGAAATCCGGGAACGCGATGGTGATCCTCTATGATTTCCCTCAAAATACGGCTCTCGAGTGCACAAAACCAGGAGAAGGAGATGGGTGTCAGAGTCACTACTCCTTCTGGCCAGGATGATTGGGCGGGGACACGTAGAACGTTTCCCAGCGCAGAATGCTTTCATCTGGGTACGAACTGTTTATAAAAAATAATGAGAAGAAAGTGCTTTTAGAAACATTAAAACACAACACAATAGGATGAAGCAAAAAGAATTAGACCTTCTAAATTATTTTCTATGGAAAATTATGCTTTCTATCTGATCCCGACTCCCTTGGAGATTTTGATGCAATTAGCATTTTAGAGGCCTGAGGATTCTGCAGAATAGAAAGATGCCTAACTTTGTTTTAAACGAGTATTTCTAAGATTATTGGACCACCGAAACATTTTTTGTATTTAGCATTTTTACACATTTTATGGAACTAGTGTTCCAAAGGGATATATATTGAGGAAATGCTAAATAATCCAATTAAAAATATACCATTTAGAATCTATGGAGGTTTAGAGAGGTTAATTATTTTTGTTAGTGCTTACACTGCTTCAAAGGGCAGAAGCAGGATTGAATATGCAGTTGTCAGACTCAAGGCCTTTCCTGATGCCCGGATCCTTGCTGACCTGCGCTGGGGCTCGGTTTCCTCACCTGTAGAAAGAGGCGAGGTGTGGAGTGTGAGCGGCAATCAGTGCCACTCCTCCATGCAGCTGAGTTTGGAAACAGTTTCCTGGAGCTTTCCAAGCCTCAGCTTCCTCACCTGTAAAATGAGAATACAATATCCCAGCTGAAGTGGTTCCTTCTTCTCATTATTTTTTTTAATTTTAGAAGACAGGCAGGTCAATTAGAGATACCTGCAGAAGCTGTTCACTGCCCTCCTGAGGGTGGACTCCTCCTTGTGTTGCAGATCAGCAGTTACTCTCTGCTTTGGGTTTGTGTCAAAGAAGATCTTTAGATTTGGCGAGCGCTGATTCTCATTAATGTCCTTCACCAACACGTTTTTAAAACAGCAAGATTCTGACAAAACTATATTTGCAGCAATACTGTTTTAATGATCTGTGATTATTTAAGTACTTAATGTATATGATTGGAATGAACATCTTTTCAGTTGATTTTGGTTTATAGCCCTGTGTATATTCCCACTGAATTATGGTCTTTTTATGATTTATTCATTGAACTCTTTGTTTATTGAAGCATTAATACTTTGACTATAATGCAAATTAAAAATGTTATCTCAAAAATTAGAAACTAAAGAAAGAAAAGGAAAAGTGGGAGGCAGGCAGTGGGGGAGGGAAGGAAGGAAAAAAAGAGTAGCATTATATTCTTTTTAAAAAAAAATTATTTATTTATTTGAAAGTCAGAGTTACACAGAGAGAGAAAGAGAGGGAGAGGAAGAGGGAGAGAGGGAGAGAGAGAGAGAGGTCTTCCATTCCTCTGGTTCACTCCCCAAATGACTACAATGGCCAGAGTTGAGAGGATCTGAAGCCAGGAACCAGGAGCTTCTTCCAGGTCTCCCAAGGGGGTGCAGGGGCTCAAGGACTTGGGCCATCCTGTACTGCTTTCCCAGGCCATAGCAGAGAGCTGGATCAGAAGTGGAGCAGCCGGGACTCTAACCAGCGCCCATATGGTATGCTGGCACTGCAAGCAGTGTCTTTACCTGTTACACCACAGAGCCAGCCCCAACCATTATATTCTTAGAATCGTATCTAGGAACTACATTGAATCTGTTCTCTGTAAATTAATAGTGCATTAATATGAGAATTGCTGAGAATTATGTTGTAATTATCAAGTATTTTCTGTGACTCTGAGAATGTAAAGTATTAATAAATTACTTTAAAATCAAAGAAGCATAATTTTAATCTGAAAAATTAAAATCAATTCTTTATTTAAAAAGCAGAACAACAGAAGCAGAGACAGAGTGAGATCATACATCCCCAAATGGTCACAACAGCCAGGACTGGGCCAGCCCAAAGGCAGGAACCAGGAACTCTATGTGGATCTTCTAGAAGGGTGGTAGAGGCCCCAGTACTTGGGCCGTCCTCACCCTTTCCCAGGAACTACCGAGGAACCTTATCATAAGCTGAGTAGCCAGGTCTGAATTCCTACTCTATGAAGGGATGCCACCATCACACGCACAAGCAATGGCTTGATCTGCTGTGCCAGAACTCTAGCCCCATAATTAAAAATGTTATCAATATATCAATATAGATATTGTGCCCAATGATTGTGGCACTAATCATTTTTCATAAAAAATATTTCATTTATACTTGAAAGTCTAAACCAGGAGTATTGATATGCCTATTTAATATTAAAAATGAATTTCAGAGTATTCATTCAACAAGAAAATCTTGGAGTTGTTAAGAGCTGGAACCACCAGTTTAAATCAGATCCCTCTCTCTCCCTACTCTCTCTTTCCCTCAGATTACTGTTGCTTCAAATGCTTAGTTGTGGCTTAAAAGCTGGTCATGGACCAGGATTATGTCTTATTACATTTTGTGTTGTATCTTACAGAGAATAACACAACCAACTGGTGGCCTATCTCTGAAATCTTATCATTCAAGATTTGGGAAAACATCATACCAGCTATTTATCAAGTTCTTGGGATTTCCTCAAATTTTGCTCTGAAAAACATAAGAACAACTTCAAGTCTGATATGGAAGTAAAATATGAAAAGGCTGAAGAAATTTACCTACCCCTTAAAATATAGCAAATAAGGCAAAACAAACAAAAACAAAAACCACATACCATTTTTCTTTAACACCATAGGAAATGACACAAACAAAATATAGCTCTCCAAATTATCAAGAAACATTGGTGTAACTGTAGCAAACTACTATAACAAAACCCATTCATAACAAAGCAACAAGCAACATGCACATCAACTTGACTGAATGAGTACTAAGAGGTCATCAATTGGAGCATTTTTAAGCAATGCTGTGCAAATGCTAACCCTTATACAAATTTGCCAATAATATTTATTAAACATTGAATTTTAATAAAACATGCTTTGAGTCAATACTATGTGTCATATCCTGTGGTGGATGGACATAGAACATATTAATATTTTAAAGGGGATTTTTTAAAAATCATGAAAAGCCACAGCATTATAAAACAAAGCAACCAAGTCTAAGAAGAACAAATTAAACTGCAGTAATAAAATGTCAGTAAATTTGGGTGCCACCAAGCAACTTCTGGTCCTTGTGGTCCCAGCTGAGGTCACCCAATGCCACTCTCCCAGACTTCCTCTGTGTGAGCACCCATACTAGCATCAGGTCACTTGTTGCCTACGTTTAATCTCCTTTAATATATTAACATATTAAATACTTTTTTGCTGTTTCTACTTTTTAGTTTCCTTTATTTTTATTTTAGTGTCATTTATTATTAGAAAGAATAGGAAGAGGCCGGCGCCGCGGCTCACTAGGCTAATCCTCCGCCTAGCGGCGCCGGCACACCGGGTTCTAGTCCCGGTCGGGGTGCCGGATTCTGTCCCGGTTGCCCCTCTTCCAGGCCAGCCCTCTGCTGTGGCCAGGGAGTGCAGTGGAGGATGGCCCAGGTGCTTGGGCCCTGCACCCCATGGGAGACCAGGAAAAGCACCTGGCTCCTGGCTCCTGCCATCAGATCAGCGCGGTGCGCCGGCCGCCCCGCGCCGGCCGCGGCGGCCATTGGAGGGTGAACCAACGGCAAAGGAAGACCTTTCTCTCTGTCTCTCTCTCTCTCACTGTCCACTCTGCCTGTCAAAAAAAAAAAAAAAGAAAGAATAGGAAGAGAGTATAGGCTTATTCAGGGCAACTTGAGAACCGTGGACCTTGGCAGAGAACTTGTGGTGTGGAGGCACCAGGTCAGGTGCTGGATTAAGAAGATGACTTCTTGGACAAATCTGAGACTTCACGATAAAATCAGGCATGCCTATCAGCCATCAAGAAGGACAGAACAGGTGAAGAGATGAAATATCTGGTTTTTAAATGTTTCTTTATCTTAGAGGAAGAGAAACAGAGACAGAGAATTACAGGCAAAAAGAGCTCCCATCCACTTACTCCTCAAAGGCCGAAATGGCCCAGCATGAGTCAAGCCAAAGCCTAGAGACATGAATTCATTCTAGGTCTCCCATGTGATCAGATGTAATCTAGTCATTTGAGCCTTCCCTACCAACCAGGGTCTACACTAGCAGGAAGATGGAGTCAGGAGCAGCACCTGGGCATACCACTGTGGTATGTGGATAGCTTAACCTCGAGGTCAAACATCTGGTCCACTTCTATTTTTAAATAGTACAAATGATCCTATCCCTTGAGTCATGCCTTGTAACAGTCCAGAACTCAGTGCATGAGTTGTGAAAGACTGTGTAAGAAACGAATGAACTCACTAGATTTTAGGAGAGACTGTTATTTTTAAAAGGGAGTAGAGAAATAACTGAAATGTCCAGTCAATAAAAAGTTGTTTAAGGGCCGGCGCCGTGGCTCACTTGGTTAATCCTCTGCCTGCAGTGCCGGTATCCCATATGGGCACCAGGTTCTAGTCCCAGTTGCTCCTCTTCCAGTCCAGCTCTCTGCTGTGGCCTGGGAAGGCAGTGGAGGATGGCCCAAGTGCTTGGGCACCTGCACCCACATGGGAGACCAGGAGGAAGCACCTGGCTCCTGGCTTCGGATTGGCGCAGCGTGCCAGCCGTAGTGGCCATGTTGGGGGTGAACCAATGGAAGGAAGACGCTTGTCTCTCTCTCTCTCACTAACTCTATCTATCAAAAAATTGTTTAAAAAATGAATGGCAAAGAGATAATGTGGCATGCAGATGAAGAATGAGATATTCCTGTTATCACTGATTGATATAGGAAGGTATTCAATGCAGTTGCTAGAGCATAAATACAACAAAATTACCTTTATATCTTTTATAAATAAAAATACACACACGTATATATGTGTACATGAATGTGCACATTTACATGTTTATTAGTGTGTCTTCTATGTGTCTATGAGTAGAGAGAGAGGTCTATACAAACGGGAGCAATTTAGTATTAACAAAACTAGGATGACAGTGAGGATAGGGCTGGCTCTAGGGGACAAGCAATGCATCCTATAATTTCCCTGTATATGTAGGTTTACATATATATTTGTAAGTTTGTAAGGTGTGTATGTGCATGTGTGTGAGTTCCCAGAAAGCAATTAGAATTAATCTGTTTTTGATTAATAGCACACAATCAAATAATTTTAAAACTGGATATTTTATTTCAAAATCGTAAGTGAAAATTAACTGTTATGAACTTGAAATCTACCCTAGATAATGAGTAACAACAGAAGACCTAAACATGCTTTAGTTAGCTCTGATGGCAGCACAGGATTTCATCAAGGTATTGCTTTCTTGTTAAATCATTTTTAAATTCTACATCAAGACAGTCTCAAACATGTGCATTTTAAATCAACTTAGACATACCAATATGAAATCAGCTTAGAGATGGAGTCTGAATTAATTTCTTATTTATTTATTTAAATTGAAAATAACATTGTATAATTTTCTTATACAATGTGGTGCTTTGAAGTATGTGTACATTATGAAATGGTTAAATCTGGCTAATTAACACTTGCATTACCTCCTACAGATCATTTTTGTGGTGAGAACACATTACATCTACTCTCTTTACCTTTTTCAAGAACACAATATATCATCATTAACTGTAATCACCACACTGTAGAATAGGTCTCTTGAAATTTATTTCTCCTATCTAACAGAAATTCTTTCCATTGTTACAAGGTTTTCCCAGTCTCTGGTAACTAACATTCTACTATTTCTATGAGGTCCACTTCTTCAGATTCCTTATAGTAAGGCGATCATGATGCATCATTTGCCTTTTTGTGCCTGGTTTATTTCACTTAACATAACATAACTTCAGTTTCATACAGTGTTGGGCCAATTTCTGTACCTGGAAGAATTCCAACCACTGTATGACAGAGTAGTACTCCATTGTAGGCATAGGCAATGTTTCCTTTATCCATCCATCTGTTGATGGATTCTTAGCTTGATTCCACATCTTGGGCGTTGTGTGTGGTGCTATAATGAATGAGGGAGAAGGGTTACCTGTTTGACATAGTAACGTTAATTCATTTCTTGCCAAGGCTTATAGTATGAGTTAGCCAGGAATGTTTGAGTCATACACGACATTTATCTTTCCCATTCTTTTTACCTATGCTGAAGCTTCCTGGTCCCTGAAGAGTGTTATATTTTCCAACTGTACTTCAGCCTAGACTGCCTATAATTTAGCCACATAACTGCATCCTCCCTGCCCTCCAGGTAAGGTATTTGGCATCATCTCTGATATGTGGAACCCACAGTGAGCCATATCACATCAGGGACTCAAGGTAGAATGTGACTGCTGCTTTCTAAGGACCAGCCTAGCAGAATTGAAGACATCATTCCCAGGACGGCCTTTCTGGTGTGGGTTGTTAGGGTTGGCTGTGGGGAAATTTGTTTGTGACTGGGAAGACGAAGTGCATCGGCAGTGGTTATGTTCTGAAGTATGAGCATATCATGAAATGGTTAAATCTGGCTAATTAAAACATGCATTGTCTTACAGAGATCATTTTTTTGTGGTGAGAGCACATAGCACCCACTCTCTGAAGCTTACAGTGCGCCCTAGCCCCACTGTAACTTATTTGTTTTGCCACTGATCTGCTGACTCCCCTTTCCAGGGGTGGGGGCAGGAGCTGTCCCCCCTTCCTCCAGCTCTCACGGGTCTCCTTTCCTTCTGTCTCCTTCAGTCTTAGGCCAACGTCATATTCAGACATCTGGCCTAAGGTCTCTGTTTCTGAGCAGTCAAGCTTCCAGCGAGAGGTAGAAAGCAGGGTACAGACTGTGTGCCCATGGGCACTGTGCAGCTCATGCTCCGGTTTGTTCTGTGGATTCCAACTTGTCCCCGCTCCCCACACTTCCAGCGTTTCTTCCCAGACCCACAGAGACTCAGGCCTCATGCCAGATTCTCCAGGTACCTGAAATCTGATCCCTTCCCTATCCAGGTGCTCCATATGATTCCCACAGGCACAACGGTCCTGATGGATGTTTGTCTAGAACATTCTGGGGACAGGACAGCTGGTGCTCACTCACTTATCTGCACTCTGTGTGAGCGATTCAGCCAGTGGAGTAGCATGGAATTCCTTGCTGGAAATAATTTGGAACACTGACCATCCAGCTTTGAGATGCTAATAAAATTTTCCCAAGTGCATGCTTAGGGAAAGCAGCAGTTTTGTTTTATTTCCCCTACCCTGTATCTTATGTGGGGAAGTCTTGGGGATGCACAAGTGTATATACTATTTTGCTTCTGCTGCCGAAGTTCTAACTATGTCCTCTTGGAATGTTGCTCCCAAACTTTCAGGTTTCTGCAGGTGACTGCACTTTCCTGAACTGAAGTCTAATGAATGCCACAAAGTGAAAATAAACTGGAGACACTTGGAAAGAATAAGAAAGAAAGGAAAGCAAACTCACTTCAAGAAATCGAAGCATATCCCCCCCCTCCACCCACCCCGCTCTCCACACTCCACACTTGCAGCCAACTGAGTGCAGCACACTTTCTGATCGTCTCCGCACGGTGTCTGTGGTGGTGACAACTGATTCATGTGTTCATTTGCATATCCCCCAGTGCCAGCAGCGGAATACAGAATGGGGCCTCCTGCTCTGGCAGCTGAGACAGCACTGGCAAATCAGGGGAGCTGTCAGAAACAGCTGTCCATTAACGGAGTTTGTGGAAACAACCAGGAGCTGTTTGAAAATGCTAGGTGGTAGAATTTAATTGGAGTAGCAACTGTTCAAAATTAAGATTAAAAGGACCAGTCAGTCAGTGTGGATTTCATGACACTTTAAAAATAATGCTTCAGGTTTGATTAATGCTGCATGAAGTTTGCACATTGCTCTGCTTCTCCAGTAGGGCTTGGCTGCTGCGGGTGGCTTCCGCAAACGTTCGCAGCGGTGAGCTCTTGGGCCTCCAGGGGTCGGATACCCTATTCTCCATGCTGGAATTCTTACTGCTTTAGAACACAGGATTTTAATAGGGAGCCCATGCAGACTGAATGGAAAGAGACCAGTTGGTTGGCAGATTGGGAGATGGACATCTACTGATCCGTGCAGCCCTAGGTACTCATGAGGTCCTCATCCTGACGCAGGCACACTCGCTGGCCTCAGGGCACTGAGCACAAGGAAGAGGCTGGTCCTCATGTCCCTTTTAATCCTTTGCTCCTCTCCTGAGCAGTCCAAAGGTGTCAGATGGCAGTGCCCAGGCTGAAGTGCAGAGGGAAGCCTCTGCTGTGGGTCATGGGGACATAGGATCAGTTACAGTTTTCTGAAAGGATCATTTTCCTCCTGAAAAATCTCAATGTCAAAAATTTGTTGAGATTAGAATATATAATTCTAGCATGTGAGACACAGCTACATCTAATTTGGAACAGCATCTACAGCTCCAAACCCTGAATTTTAACTCTTTTCAATTAACAATTGTGCTCTTGAGTACTTGAGTCTACATTTTCAGTTCCACAATAGGATTCTTTCTGTGGTCTGCTCAACTGCAGATTCAAACCAGTCTTTTGGTTTAGTTCTTAAACTTTTGTCATTAAATAAATTGACTATCACATCACTCTTTACAAATGTGTATTCCAAAATTGATCTAAAGCTGAGTATATGGAATTCAATTGAGAATGACAACTCATGTACAGTATGTTGGGATGCAAGGTTTTTTGCTTGTTTGTTTATTTGTTTAGTTTGTGTGTATCTGGTATTCTTCCCCTAAACATCAAGGCAGCTGTCCTGTAGAGCAAGGTAGCAGTTCAGGGTAGGATGTGCAGAGTGAGCAGGAGGGGAAGTGAAAGCTGGTGACTTAGCTAGGATTCCAGTTCTGGATTTTCTGAACACTTTAATATGCTTCTTCACTCTATCTTTTATTCTCCATTGCCTTGAGATATCAGATTGGTTAAAAAACAGTTATAGAAAAGGGAAAACCATTAGAACATTGCTAAATATCTGGTGCATGCTACAGTGAAATGGAGGAAGCAAGGGACAAGGTTCTCTGGAAAGATGGACAAAAGGAGAGTTGGAAAGTGGGAATGCACGGCATTTCTTTCTTCTGAGACTTTTCCTTGAATGATGGTATCTCTTTTCAAACACTGGGCATCCCCAACTTGTGTCTACATGGTCAAGAGGTCCAGGTGACTAGCAGTGACTTGAAGGGAAATATGAGAGGAGTGATGAGTAAAGCTGATTGAATGGCGTTGGAGGCATTGCTCCGTATTTACAACCCATCGTGTTTCAAAGATGTGAGACCTAGAAAGGGACAGTTATCTTGGAGTCCCAAGGTAGATGCATGGCCAGTCTCAACAGAAAGCACCCGTTTGGGTATGTTATAAAGATCTGTACATACTGTTTCATGGAGGCGAGTTCGAATTGTTCCAGCGTCAGGGGGAAATTTGGTTGAGTCTGCTCTGCTGCTCACATGGTGTGTGAGAGACCCAGTCAGACAAGCGGAGCTGTTCTTTGAGTAGGAATGTTCCTCTCCACCTCAGGGTAAGGAGAGAAACACTTCAGACATCAGCTTTCCCTTTGCTGTTTTTAGTTAAATTCGGGTCACGTTCATGCACTGGCCATAATGTGACCAAAGTAAACTGCTACCATTTCTGTATCTTACAGAGATCCTAAATGAAGGGAGTGTGGGGAAATTCTAGTTTTGAGGGAAAAGATCATTGAAATCAAGGAAGGCCCCAACGTAAGTTGGAGACTCTCTTTTCACTTCACTACATCCTGCCGAGAGGACCACAGAAAACAATCATGATTCAGTAGTATTCTGGTCTGAGTATTCTTAATTCTTATTTGGACATCCAGAAAGACCACAGATTACATCAATAGGTTTATCAAATGTGTAATGAAAACATACTCATGATGGCTGAGTTAAAGGGTGGCAGGCAGTGAGGCTGTACTAGGGATGTTGTGAGGATGTCAGAAGAGAGCAGTAGAAGCAGTAAAATCAAGGATGCTTGATGATATTCTTGCTTTTAGGACTTTACTTCAGTTTCCCCTGAGCAACTGTACCATCTCTCTGTGTCCCTTATCACTCTGATCAGCTCGTGGGTTTTGGCATGCATCTGAAGCAGCTCACCAGAATTCTTTTTGTTTATTTTCTGAAATGCAGCTCGACCAATTTCTCAGAATGTCTGCAGTTAACAGTCTTGTGTGACACATTCTCACCAAAGAAACCTGAAGAAAAGCAATAACTTTAAGAACCAGGCATTAAAGTACAAAAAATAAATGTATATGAGCAAAATTGACATTTTTAGATTTGATTATTATTTACAGTCCTTGTCTCTAAATTCAGAAACAGTGGGGTTTTTTTCCTTCTTGAAATTTTTACTTAGTGGAGGGTTAAGCTTATGATTTAAAAATAAACTAAAAGGATGGCATTGTAAAAATTAAAAGAAAGAATAAGAAAGAAAGGAGGAGTGTGGGTGGCAGTTGGAGAGGGGAGGGTGGGAAGTATCACTGTGCTCATAAACCTGTATGTATGAAATAAATTAAATTTGTTCACCTTATATAAATAAAAAATGAAAGAGAGAACTGAATGGTCCTTGTGCATGTTCCTTCTCTCTAGGGAGTGGCCAAGCTACTAACGCTCAGGGGGATAATCGAGCGTCATAAGGTCCTGGGTGTCTGAATCTCTGCTTGGGGAAAGCCATTCACTGACAAGGGGCATCTAATGCTGGCTTTAGATGAGTAAAGACAAACCTCTCTTGTGTTGACACATCCTGTCCTGAGAAGGCTAATGAACACAATCCTGAACATCATGACAGTTTCTCTTTCTGACACTTGTTATCATCTACCCACCCATTGCTTTTCTTCTACAAAATAATTGACTGACTCATAGTTTAATTTAGCCCTGGAAGGCAACACGGTTCTGACCAGTTGATCTGTCTGCTACTCTTGCTTGTCCACACTTGGCCCAATCAACTCAAGTCATTGAGTTGTGACAGCTGCTGGGCCTCACATGTCAGAAGATAACCTAAGGGATCCAGCATAGGAGAATGGCTTCTGAGTGGAGGAACAGCAGGACCACTGGGAAACCTGGCACCCCAGGGATTTAAAGCCTAAGATGCAAAGACAAAGCTGTCACAGCAAGCTTACAGATATTCTGTTTCCTCTTCAAGTTGATTCTGCCTTAAACAAGACTGTGCGAAAACTGGAAGGAGACCATTACTGCTGTCACCCGTCAAGTTTTTCCCTCCTGATATCAACTCTCTTCTTCCAGAAGTAGATGGACTTTGTTCTGAGTGCCACCCAACAAAAGGATATCTTTCAAAAAGATAGCTATTTTTTCCAAGTCTTTTTCTATGAGAACCCTTGAATTCCTGCTACAATTTGCACATCAAATTTTATTTACATTTTAAATGGATGCAATTTTAAAACATCTTCAATGGAATCACCTCTACTGAAATACAAGGAAAGTGATGGGCTCTTCCAGTGTATGGCTAAGGTGGAAGCCATTGGTTCATTATCCCAGTAGGATGCTGGCCCTGGCATTGTTGGAAGGATTTTGAATTATGATATATTTTGACTCATTCACTTGTTGAGTTTGTTTACTACAGGTAAAAGCGCATATTCTTAGAGATAAGGTCATAAAGTAAGAAGCTGACATAATTGTCATTAACTAGAGTATAGATGTAATATATGTTCATGCAATAGCATCTAACTTTTTTTTCATCCAGGTTGCTTGCAGTATGTAATATGCTTCCAAGAGAAAGTTAGGGATGTTGGGATGGTTCAGGTAGTATTAACCAGTTGGATTTTGGAATTCTTAATAGAGTGTTCTGACCACAAATAGAACACAAATTGAGCTGAGAACTGTCTCTTCTGTGCAGTTAAGACAGACAAATCATATCAAGAATTCTCTCTTGGGGAGAGGCTATGGCTGGACTTCCCAATAACATAAGATGATATGAGGAAAGATAATATTTTGTAATCAAACAAAAAGTAATATTTTAAATACATTTTCAGCAGAAAGTAAAGAATTTCAGATTACCTAGAACAAATATGGCATGATTCTTCCAAAAATATTTAACCAATAATCTTGTTTTTAATAGAAAGACATTTTTGTCATATTCATATCACCCACAACTTTGTATGAGCATCCATGGCATATCACTGCTGATTTTGTACCTTTACACTTGAACTATATTTCAATATTGCCACATACAAAGATGTAATTGGGTTTGTAACATTGTGAAGGCCACAGAAAAGAATGATACTCCTTAAGGAAGGACTGGGCAATAGTGAATCTGTCCTGCACCATGTACCCTATTGTCTAAATTCATGCTATGCTTACTCTGTTTTTAATTGTGTGTTTCTTTAAATCATTAAATCCTTTCCAGCTGCAAAATAATAGAAAGAGTACAAAGAGAGGAAAATGAAAAAGAGCAGTTTAGGGTAGTGTTTGAAAGCTCTGGCTCAGGAATCGGAAGGGTAAGGAGTCATTGGTTCTTAAAACCATAATCACAAATTTGGATAGCATTGTTAACCTCCCCTCTGTTCTTTAGTTGACTCTTTCATAAGACATGAACAATGTCAACGTGCTTTTTGGGAGAAATACGTTTTTCTATGCAAAGGACTTCAGATGCTACTTGGCCCCTAAGTGTGATCAGCACATTCACCTGCTCTCTGGATGTGCTAAGCACCACTGCTGCCACTTTTCATCAAAATCTCCCATCATCCCACACTCCAAGACATGTGTGATTATTTCTTTCCCAAACTTTATGCTTTTTCAATTTGTCTTATTCATTCTTAACATTTTACAGATCTGCACTCCTTTTGGTGAAACATTTTGAAAGCTAATATTACTGTGTTTTGAAATAAAAATATCCAGTTCTTTTTAGAATTGTGATTTTATCATGGAGTACATTAGGGAAAATGTAGTACCAGACAACTTTGTTGTAACGTGTTTGTTACTTTAAAAATGTGTCTGCTAGCAAAAACAAATTATATTCTGACACATAAATCATCATTACATAATGGTAAATGCCAGATAGCATGGTGATCTTCTACAAAAGGTATCATTTTTTATTCTCCAATATCAGGATTGTAAAGTGAGACACTGTATTTCTCAGTCAATATTCATATTCTTCCGATGAATGATTTCCAGTGATTTAAGCCTCCTTCCTCAATGTTTTCATGATCAGTTTGTCATCACACATGTACATGAATAAATACACACACACATGCATCCTTTAGTGTAGTTGTATTCATGTACACAAACACGTTTTTTAAATGAGCCATGGATATGCATGATTACCAACCTCCAAGGAAGTTTGTTTAACTCAGTAAAGCCTCCAGATTCAAAATAAATAAATGAAAATACCATCTACACATGTAACTGTATGGATTTAATTTCCCATCCTAGTGATAAAGATCTTTGCTAATGCTGAGAGGACAGTAATGTTTTAAAACGGAGATTACTAAACATTGGGAGGAGAAACAGGCTGGAGAGAAGGGGCTTCGCATCTGGCCACACCACCCACTCCTCTGTGTGTGCTTCATGATTTTTATTCAGTTCGACAAGATTCTCAAACAAAGTCCACTGTCCTAAAAATATTTGGAACTATTACAAAACATAAATTATAAATGTGTCAGGAAAATGGAAAAAGGTGGCTTGGGCCTACTTAAAGCATAAAATGATCTCCACCATTATTCAACAATGATATGAACATATTTTATTTCATTTCTCCTTAAGAGTTCCCTCTGTTTGCTATCATTTCCTGCTCAGCACCATGTCAATAATTACTAAATTAGTGGGACGCCTGTACAATTTCAGCTCAAGTGTTATTACTGACAAGTCAAACAATGGGGCTGATCGAAAAGATGGGACTCCATCTCCTTATTTAAATGGACTGTGTTCAGAAGGAAAGATTGAAGCCCCTTTTTCTTCAAAAGAAGGAGGGAGGGAATGGTTTACATTTTGTGCAGCTCAAGGACAGGGAGTCAGAGGAAATGTCTTTTTAATGTAAACCTCTATTCATTTCCAGGGGACAAAATGAAGGGTATTGAAAAGAATCACGCTTGGTGGAAGAAGTAATTACATTTTTTTTCAAATCTCGAAAGAATCATGCTTTTGTATTTCCTGAGATGACCCAATTTGCACGACAGTGTGTTCGCTTACATGTAAGTGCATGGATGCCCTCACCCGCATTGCTTTTCCCCAGCAAAGATGCCATGTCACAGCTCTGATTCAACTGAGAGCTCGTCTCGCAAGGTGCAAAAGCTGCAGCATCTGGGTCAACTCTCCTTCCAATGATGAGTTAAACCTGAAGGACTCCTCAGATGTCCAAAAGAGGAGCCAAGAGTCAAGTAGCTGCAGCGATAACCCGTCTTTTCAAACTGTGCAAGTCTGCCCTACACCCCTACTACCATCCTTGGAATTCGGAAAGAAACACACCGATAACATTAGCACAGGGAAGGGAAAGTCCTGCAGCCAACATGAAGTTGGCTTCTTCCTCCTAGTTCGTCCTTCTTCAGTCCAGAGTACATTCAGTTGTCCCTCAAGGATCTTGGGGTATTCTTTTCAGGACCCCCAGGACACAAAATCCATGTGAGCTCAAGTCTCTTGTATCGAATGCCATAGTATTTACACCTAACTTACACATGTATTCCTGTATACTTACTTATAACGGCTAACACAATGAAAAAATGAAAATACTGTGTACAAAGTTGTACTGTATTGGTTAGGGAATAATAATAATGAAAATGTCTTTACATATTCAGCACCACTTTTCCACATATATTTTCCAGCTGATAGTGATTGAATCTGCAGAGGCAGAACTGACAGGTACAATCAACTCGTTTTCACTAACTGTGTGTGTCTCAGGACTCCACTATCTACAGCTGGATAGAACCATGCACTTGAGGAATAACTTTTCTCTATAATGACAATTATTTTTTTTTAAATTTATTTGACAGGTAGTGATATATACAGTGAGAGAGAGAGAGAGAGACAGAGAGAAAGGTCTTCCTTCTGTTGCTTCACTTCCCAAATGGCCGCTACGGCTGGCGCTGCACCGATCTGAAGCCAGGAGCCAGGTGCTTCCTCCTTGTCTCCCATGCAGGTGCAGGGGCCCAAGCATCTAGGCCATTCTCCATTGCCCTCCCAGGCCACAGCAGAGAGCTGGACTGAAGAGGAGCAACTGGGACTAGAACCCGGTGCCCATATGGGATGCCGGCACTGCAGGCGGAGGATTAACCAAGTGAGCCACGGTACCAGCTAGAGAAGTAATATTTTAAAAATGCTATTGACTTTATTAAAATGTGTGTACCCAACAATACTATAGATAAAAAAGACTCCAAAATAGTGTTTACACGTCTCTGAAACATTCTTTGTCTAAATTAAAATGCTTCAAGTGTTTTTAAGAAATTGATTTACATTTTATATAAATATGAAATCAACATTTAACCTTCCATGACATTTGGTTTATTGTACGATAAAAATTTAATTCTGCAACATCTATATATTGCCTGTTTAGTTTATTTGCCAACAAAGTCTTAAAATATGGGAAAATGATCATTCATGATGTCATTCAACATGTTGAAATGCCCTAATATTAACTTTTTTTTTTTTTTTTGACAGGCAGAGTTAGACAGTGAGAAAGAAAGAGACAGAGAGAAAGGTCTTCCGTTTGCCCTTGGTTCACCCTCCAATGGCCACCGCGGCCGGCGCGCTGCAGCTGGCGCACCGCGCGCTGATCCTAAGGCAGGAGCCAGGTGCTTCTCCTGACCTCCCATGGGGTGCATGGCCCAAGCACTTGGGCCATCCTCCACTGCACTCCCGGGCCACAGCAGAGAGCTGGACTGGAAGAGGACCAACCGGGACTAGAACCCGGCACCCCAACCAGGACTAGAACCTGATGTGCTGGTGCTGCAGTTGAGGATTAGCCTATTGAGCCGCGGCGCAGGCCCCTAATATTAACTTTTCTTATCAACACAAAAGTAGATGGTCACTTCTGTAATGGTAATGAGGAAGATAAAGGAATAAGGTACATGTGTTTTTGCCTTTCTTAAAAAGAGTTTTAGCTCTTTATTTCTTTTTACTCATTTTCTCACACCAGCTAACAACACAATGGTGTGGATAATTTGGGCTTTTGTTTTAAGAACTGACAGGGAGCGGGAGTTTCCCCACCTGCAGTGACTGAAAGAGTTATGTGCATGCATCAGACATCCAAACAACATATGAACTGCGGAACTACGTGACTCAGAAAACAGTAATGAGTTCTATTTTCTTAAAAAGAACTGCTGAAACTTTACAGAAACTGCCACAAAGCTTGTGTAGTAGATGATTAACACTGATTTGCTTAGAGAAATTCTATGCCACTTTTTGCTATTGTTCAAGAACAAATTGATATATTGGAGTAATGGTAAACTGGTGTTAAGGTGTTTCAGAAAAACCTCACTGTTGCTCTTTTCCACTATTGGAAATGTATTATAAATCTTAACCCTATTGGTACTGATTGAGGAGATTTATAAGAAAATGGAAGAAAGGACAAGAAAAGATAAAATTTGCATCACAAATCTTTCTAACTCTTGAATATAATGATTTCATGTAGATTTGTGCAGAGGTCATTCATTCAGTTTTCTACTCCATGTATTGGCTTGTTGATGGTGCTGAACCGTGTTGGCACCTTTCAAGGCTGCAGAGTGGCTCTCGTTGTGCTGGATATGTGGAGATAGTTTCCAAGCCATCAGCTACTTTTGGTCATTGTTTTCCTACTGGTATTTATCAATTTATTTCTTTATCTGTTTAATAGTCATATTTTTGCCAGAAGTTTCAGAATTTTGAGGTGCTTCAATATAATTTCATTAGATTTGTAGATAATATCAACAAGAAAGACATAGATGCATATAATAGGTATCTCAATATTGTACTAATGATGGTTTGTAGAATTGTCAAATTGGATGTATACATGTTGTAGAATGAAATTAGATCCCTACCTTTTATAATATGCAAAAATCAACTCAAGGTGGATCAGTGAGCTAAATTTGAGACCAGAGACCATAAAGCTGCTTGAAGAAAAAGTAGGAGAAACAACCCAAACTGTTAGAGTAGGTGACATCTTCTTGGAAAAGACCCACAAAGTATAGGAAACAAACACAAAAATAGATAAATGGAATTATATCAAACTTAGATGCTTTTGCATGCAAAAGTAAACAATCATTAGAATGAAGACAATGGATAATAGAATGGGGAAAAAATTCCAGCTACCTATCTGACACAAGATTAATATCCAGGATATATCATCAACTAAAAAAAGTATTCTTCTCAAACTATCCAAAACAATTGAAAGGGAGGAGATCCTCCCTAACTCATTGTATGAGGCTGGCATCACCTTAATTCCAAAACCAAAATAAAAGGTACAACAAAGAAAGAGAACTATAGACCTATATCCTTGAGAAGCATAAATGCAAAAAACCTCAACAAAATGCTAGATAATTGAATACAACAGCACATCAAAAAATCATTCACCTGGATCAAGTGGGATTTATCCTGGATATGTAGGGATGGTTCAACATACACAAATCAATAAATGAGATATTCATATTAACAAATCAAGGAATAAAAACCATATGATTATTTTAATAGATGCCTAGAAAGCATTTGCAAACAAAACAAAACAAACAAAAAAAAACAGCATGTTTTCAAGGTACAAACCTTAAAGAAACTGGGCATAGAAGGAACATTCCTCAACACAATCAATGCAATATATAACAAACCCACAGCCAGCATCATACTGAATTGGGTAAAGTTAGGAGCATTTGCACCAAGATATGGCACAAGAAAATGATGCACCCTTTCACCATTGCAATGCAATAGAGTTCTGGCAGCTTTTGCCAAAGCCATTAGGCAAGAAAGAGAAATCAAAGGGATCCAAATAGGAAATGAGAAAGCCAAATCACTTGTATTTGCAGATGACGTGTTTCTACATAAAGAAACCAAAAGACTCCACTAAGAATATTGAAACTCATAAGAGAGTTTTGTAAATTGTAGGATATTAAATCAATATATAAAAATTGTATACACAGACAATGACATGACTGACAAAGAACTTGTTCTTTGTCACAAGATCTAAAAAGTGCTGTTCACAAGAGCTAAAAAAGTTTTAAATACCTTGGAATAAATTTAATCAAGGAGATGAAAAGCATCTATGATGAAAATTATAAATTTTTAAATAAAGAAATAAAAGAATGCACAAAAAATGGAAGAATCTTCCATGTTTGTGGTTTGTAAGAATTAATATCATCAAAATGTCCATACTATTGAAAGCAATTTACAGATTCGATGAGATCCCAATCAAAATAACAAAGACTTTCTTCTCAAATCTAGAAAAATGATGCTAAAATTCATATGAAAACACAAGAGACTCCAAATATCTAAAGTGATCTTAAACAACAAAAACAAAGCTGGAGGCATGACACTGCTAGATTTTATATATACTACAGCACATTTCTAATCAAAACATCCTGGCACTGGCACGAGAATAGAAATAGAAACCCCAGAAATCAATTCATGCATCTACAACTAACTTATCTCTGACAAAGGAACTAAAATAAATCCATGGAGAAAGGACAGTCCCTTTACTAATTAGTCCTGAACAAATTAGGTCTCCACATGCAAAAATATGAAAGAAGATCCCCACTTTACACCTTATACAAACATCAACACAAAATGAGTCAAGGATCCATTTTGACCTTATACCATCAAATTACTAGAGGAGAACACTGGGGAAACTCTACAGGATATTGTCATAGGCAAAGACTACTTGGAAAAGACCCCAAAAACACAGGCAAAAAAAGCAAAAGTAGACAAATGGGATTACATCAAGCTGAGAAACTTCTGCACTACAAAAGAAACACTCAGCAAGTGAAGAGGCAACCAACTGAATGGGAGAAAATATTTGTAAACTACAAAACTGATGGAGGATTAGTATCCAGAATCTATAAAGAACTCAAGAAGCTCAACAACAAACAAAAAACAGAATCTAATTAATAAATGGGCCAAGAACTTGAACAGATATTTTGCAAACAATGAAATTCAAATGTCCAAAGACACATGAAAAAATGCTCAGGAAAACTAGCCTTAAGGGGAACATAAATAAAAACCATAATGAAGTTTCACCTCATCCTGGTTAGTGTGACTGTAATCCAATAATCAAGAAGTAACAAACGCTGGTGAGGATGCGGGAAAATGATACCCTAATACACTGTTGTTTGGAATGTAAACTAGTACAATCATTCTAGAAGAAAGTATGGGGATATCTCAAAAATCTGAAAATAGATCTACCATATGACTCACCTATCTCATTCCTGGGAATTTATC
Organism: Oryctolagus cuniculus; assembly: GCF_051225735.1. Classification (NCBI taxonomy): domain Eukaryota; kingdom Metazoa; phylum Chordata; class Mammalia; order Lagomorpha; family Leporidae; genus Oryctolagus; species Oryctolagus cuniculus. The sequence goes on along the minus strand of NC_142878.1, from coordinate 7,447,922 downwards.
AAAAGGAAATGAAATCATTATGTGAAAGACTTACCTGTACCCCCATGTTTATAGCAGATCAACTCACAATAGTTAAGATATAGAATCAACCCAGATGCCCATCAACTGAAGACGGGATAAAGAGAATGTGGTATACATATACACCATGCAATATTGCACAGTGATAATAAAAATAATGAAATCTCAAAATCAGAAACAGAAATAATTTTAAAAAGCCCTGTGTATATCAGTATATCTGCATATATATAATTTGTCAAATTTTATTTTCTTTTTTTTCTACAATATTCTGGAGTTTTTTTGGCCCTAGTCTCAAAGTATTGTTAAGAATGATATACTACTGGGGCTGGCTCTGTGGAGCAGTGGGTAAGGCCACCACCTGCAGTGGCGGCATCCCATATGGGTGCCGGTTTGAGTCCCAGTTGTTCCACTTCTGATCCAGTTCTCTGCTATGGCGTGGGAAAGCAGTAGAAAGTGGCCCACATTCTTGGGTCCCTGCAACTGTGTGGGGAACCTGAAAGAGCTCTTGGCTCTTGGCTTCAGATTGGCACAGCTCCAGCCCTTGAGGCCAATTAGGGTGTGAACCAGCAGATGGAAGACCTCTCTCTCTCTCTCTCTCACTCCATCTCTCTCTGTGTAACTCTGACTTTCAAATAAATAAATAAATCATTTTTTTTTTACAGGCAGAGTGGACAGTGAGAGAGAGAGACAGAGAGAAAGGTTTTCCTTTGCCGTTGGTTCACCCTACAATGGCCTCCACGGCCAGCGTGCTGCGGCCGGTGCACCGCGCTGATCCAAAGGCAGGAGCCAGGTGCTTTTCCTGGTCTCCCATGTGGGTGCAGGACCATCCTCCACTGCACTCCCTGGCCACAGCAGAGAGCTGGCCTGAAAGAGGGGCAACCGGGACAGTATCTGGCACCCCAACTGGGACTAGAACCCGGTGTGTCGGCGCCACTAGGTGGAGGATTAGCCTATTGAGCCGTGGCACGGGCCAATAAATCTTTTTTAAAAAGAATAATATACTACTATAATTTTAATGATCTATGTTTATTTTAAAATTTACTGTATATGAGTGAAATGAATCTTTTAATTTGATCATTGTTTATAGTCCTTGCCTATGTTCTTACTGAACTATGATCTAATTTGTACTTGTTTAACTCTATTTTGTGGAGCATTACCCTTTTAATTTACACTATAGTGTAAGTTAAAAATATGTTATCTCAAAATTAGAAAAAATAGAAAATTCGAAAAAATAAAGACAGGAAGTAATTACGAGGAAGAAGAGAGGGAAGACAGTATCATATTCTTAGAATTGTATCTATGAACTATATTAAATCTCTTTTCTTTATATTAATAGCACACAAAAATCAAAAAGAAATCTGAGAAAACAGGCTCCTATAAACATTGTTTAATGGACATGTGGTAGAAGCCTGCAACACTGAAGATCATTTCTTATTGGAGGTCTTTCTCAGCCTTGCTGGACAGAATCCTGCGAGTGGGACTCTGTTTTCTGGAGCTCACAGACCCATATATGCATTTTCAAACAGTAACTACAATTCAAATTAATAGGACTGAAATTGATATTTTGAGATTTAATGATTGTTTATAACCCTTATCTTTACTGTTGAGGAACATTTTTTTTTCTTACTATTTGATGAACTGTTTACTTATGATAGGGTTAATCTTATGAGTCTAAACTGAAAATAGATCATTGTAAAATTAAGAGTGGGAATAGGAGAAGAAGGAGGAAGAAAAGTGGGAGTGGGGGTGGGAGACAGGGTAGCATGAGAAGTATCACTATGTTCCCAAATCTCTATACATGAATATCATGACATTAGTATACCTTAAATAAAATAAAAAAATAGTAGTTTAATTAGGTATTCTCATTCTATAATTTCATAGCAATCTTCATATCTAAAAAGAAGCATGAATCTGTATAAAAATGTAATATCTTTGCTAGCATTATCTTATGTGAAACCTTTTATTTCACATGCGTGGTCAGATTGCTTGGGGTTAATGTCTATGATCTTCGGGGTGACTTTGGTGAAATTACTGAACATTTTCCCTCCTGTACAATGAGTATAAAAATTTAGCAAGAGTCACAGTTTGAATTATGAGAACCGACGGATGTAGCACACAGAATCATTCACAGCACAGAGCGTACACTTGCTGCTGATGTCACCACTGTTATCTCCGGAGGGCTTCCCTGGTTACAATGTTTTCTCAAATTTATAAACATTGTCTTTCTAAATCAAGATGGCAATGGCCTTTGTCTACAACAATCTCTGTTACACAACTCCATCAACAGATGACAGAGAAAATGGTCCACTGTGATGTACTGACAGGACTAATTTATTTACTATCTCTTCATTCAGCAGATGTTTACTAAGTACATCATTATTATAATGATATAAGTATCATTATGTATAAGACTGTATGTGAAAAGCACTTTGTCTCAAATATAAAGTTTATAGTATAGTTAGGTATTTAAAGAAATATTATCAAACATATATGTGTACAAAATACACACACACAAACACACATAGGTTTGACAGAGGAACTGCAGAGGTAGTTACAGAGAATCATTCAAAGGAAGAAAACGAGATATTTTAGAAACTAATTTATTGAGTCCATGTATCAGACACCTAGGGGATTCCAGTAGCGGTGTCATGTCCTATCATGTGATGATGTGTTCCGGATTGCAATTAACACTTCAGAATCCTAGAGAAGATGAATATTAGAATGATTGGGATATTCACTCAAGAGGACAAAATGTGCATAATTCAGTATATTGTTGGATAGTCTTCAAACTTAATTTTTGAAATGTTTATTGCAATAACCCAGGCATGTGTTTAAATCATATTGAGCAGCTGGTGCTGAGGCTCACTAGGCTAATCCTCCTCCTGCGGCGCCGGCACCCCAGATTCTGTCCCTGTCGTGCTGCCGGATTCTGTCCCGGTCACTCCTCTTCCAGGCCAGCTCTCTGCTGTGGCCCGGGAGTGCAGTGGAGGATGGCCCAAGTGCTTGGGCTCCTGCACCCCATCGGAGACCAGGTGAAGCACCTGGCTCCTGGCTTCGGATCAGCATGGTGCGCTGGCCGCAGCCGCGGTGGCCACTTGCGGGTGAACCAACGGAAAAAGGAAGACCTTTCTCTCTGTCTCTGTCTCACTGTCCACTCTGCCTGCCAAAAAAAAAAAAAAAAATCATATTGAGCAGAAAGGCTTAAGAGGCAAAAAGTTTCACATTTCCATTGTTTGTGGCAATGCCAAAGGACCTTTCCTTATAACAACTGCCGTTGAGGTGCAGTTTAAATGCACACTAACACTCTGCACATCTTAGCAGTCTGCCTGTCTTCAATGAAGCATCCCTGACCCACGCCTGATCCTGTACTCAGAGGCAGCTCTTTTCACTGTTTTCCATGTTGGTCACCACAATACCTCTAAATCATAATTTTAGTAGTTATATCTTGACACATTGCATTTGGTCCTTAATTACTGATTCCCTGTCTATCTTTTCCTCATCAACAACTGAACATTTCTTGACTCCCTCATTGGTTACTCACATGTTTCCCTTGTCATTCCCTGGTTCCGTTCCCAGACTCCATAACAGTATTTTTTATATTAACTTTGTTGAAACTGAAGAACACTATTTTTTGGTATAATTCCATGGTGAACTCTTCTTTATTTTTCATAGACTGTTTATAAAAATTAAAGTTTTAAAGATTTTTGATAACATGAATATATTCTCTGGTGCACTGAGTAGTATATGATGAATTAAAATGTATTTTCTTTTGCATTTCTGTTTGAACTTCCTGGAGATTCCATTGGATTTTCATTTGCATTATATCTTCTCTTTAGGCATGCCATGCAAATAAACTCGTTTTCCTTGCTGGAGATTAATCTCTTTCCTGGAATGATCCTTTCTCCTACCCTGACTTGGGCTGAAAATTTTCTGGCCATCACTTTGAGATGTCCATCTAAGATTCTCCTATAAAAATTCTGTAACTTAGTGTTGTTTTAACATTGTTTGCCTCCTTATTTTATTACAGCATATATTTAATTGATTTCCCAAGAAATGATGTAAAAGAAGCAAACACATGTGTCTTTCTGTTTAAAAATGTCTTATATATTTTTCTCACATTGGATTAATAGTTTGATTGAGACAATGATTTTATTCTCAGGATATGGAAGGCATTATTTCATATTATTTCATATTCATATTCATTTCAGTTAGCTCTTCTTTCCTTATGAGTGACATGCAGCCTCTTTTCTCCATGACATCCACTTTGACCCTATAAATTATAGTTTTCTCTTCATTGTTTTTGTTCTTAAATTTCACAAGTGATTTCCTAGGGGTAACCTTATTTTATTTACTTTTCTAAACTTTCTGTGGGTCCTTTCAATTTTAATTCTCATGTGAGGAATTTGGTTTTCCATTAGCTTTTTTTTTTTTTTTTTTTTTTTTGACTGGCAGAGTGAACAGTGAGAGAGAGAGACAGAGAGAAAGGTCTTCCTTTACCATTGGTTCACCCTCCAACAGCTGTGTGGCCAGTGCACTGCGGCCAGTGCACCACGCTGATCAGAAGTCAGGAGCCAGGTGCTTCTCCTGGTCTCCCATGTGGGTGCAGGGCCCAAGCACTTGGGCCATCCTCCACTGCACTCCCGGGCCACAGCAGAGAGCTGGCCTGGAAGAGGGGCAACCGGGACAGAATCCAGTGCCCTGACCGGGACTAGAACCCGATGTGCCAGCGCCGCAAGGTGGAGGATTAGCCTATTGAGCAGTGGCACCTGCCGGTTTTCCATTAGTTTTTCATTCATCTATTCATCTAACTGAAATGTTTTGGATTTCTGTTATATAACAGACAACATTCTAGGCACTTGAAATGTCTCACTGGATTAAAAAGAATCTTGTTTTGAGGAGCTTAAATTCAATTTGGAGAAGACAACAAATAATACATTTAATAAGTGAATACATTTGTTAACTGTGAGTAAATGGCTGGGAGATAAGGGACATTTGTTGCAGCAGCATTGTTAAGAAGATACTTGAAGCAAGTAATGAGGAAACTCTGATACTCCATCAAGAAAATATTTGAAGGAGAAGCATTCATGATACAGTGGACAAAAAGTCCCAAAACTGTCAGGATCTCCCCCTCTGGGAACTGGCCAGGTTGCCACGAAGGAAGGAGACTGAGGAAGGTCAAGCTAAACACACTTTATTGATACTCTAGGCGACTAGGAGGAGAGATCACTCAAGCCTACTCCTGCGGGCACAAGGCACTACAGACAGGGGAGAGAGGCTGAGCAACCTCTGGTTTACAGCGTCTGAGGCTCCCCTTATATACAGTTTCTAGAGGCTAGCCCCGCCCACATTCCGACCCCCCCCCCCCCCAGGGTCCCATAGTCATGGCAACGACAGTTTGTGGTTAGGCCGTCTAGTTAGGCCTTCTGTTTTCAAATCTTACCAGCTTGAGTGGTTACCTTTCTACTTTTCTTTCAAGCTGTGCTACTGCACAGTTACTTTGTTTCAAATGGTGCTACAGTTACTTTCTCCATGAATGGTTCCCTAACACAAAACAGTGCTGCCTGGAGTCTGAATGGTGGGAGTGCAAAGGTTTGAGGCCTGAGGAGAGAGAAGGAGGAAAACAAATGTTCAAGCAGGCAAAGGGGGCCAGGGAGTTCATTAAGGGTCATTTAAGCTATTTGAGATAAGGGAATGTCTCTCTGATTGAAATAAGGAAATATTTGAGGGTTTTGGATAGTGAAACCATATGAATCAACTTACATTTTTAAGTAATCATTTTGGTTGCTTGTTGATAATAGACAGGAGATGAGACCAAAGGGCAAAACATGAAGATTTCTTAGATGCTGTTGCAATAATCTTGTTGAGCCATTGTAGTGCTTGGATCGGTGGTACTGGTGGTAGTGGTAGAAGTGGTGAGAGGTCCTTAATTTCTGGGCCACCAGGATTGACTGAGAGAATGGATGTAGAGTTTGAGATAAAGGCCTTAAGAATTGACAAAGGAATTGAATGAATGGTGACACCATCCGCTGACATCAGTTCTGCACGTCCCACATCATGATAGGATGGAAATCAAGAAAGAATTAATAGAGAACTAAGATGGAGACAAATGAGGAGTACTTGAAACCTCCAAAACAAATGAAACAGCCAAGGGGGTGAGATGGAGTAGAGACGAATGTAGACCAAATAATACCACCAACTGCGCTTTAACTAAGATGAAGTCTGGTCATTGGCTACTGGATTGAGCAGCGTGAAAGTCATTAGTGACCTTGCGGAGAGTAGTTCTCCTGGAGAGATGGAAGAGAAAGCCTGGCTAAAGAGGATTTGAAAAGGATGAACAGAGATTAATAGAATGAAATGCATGTAGTCAACCTTGCAATGGCTTTCTTGTCAAGAGAAGCAAAGAAATGAAACTAATAGTTGGAGGAAGAATATGAACAAGGTAGGGTGTGCTTGTGTGTGTGTGTGTGTGTGTGTGTGTGTGGTTTTATCTTTCAAATTAGAGGAGTATATTAGATTGTATATAATGGAATTGTCCAGTTTAGAGAAGAAAATGATATACGACAAAGAAGAGAATTGCCAGGGAAATGCCCCTAAGTAGAGAAGAAGGGATACAACACCATGTGCAAGTGTTGGGACTGGTTTACTTGAGCACATGGGGTGAACAGGGAAAAGGTGGGAGGCAATACACGTAATATGGGGAAACTGAAATTATTTTACTCTATTCGATTTCACCTGTGAAATATAAAGCAAGATAATCTATTCAGCATGAAGAGAGAGAGAAAAGATTTTGGAGGGAGGAGAGAAGATATGAAACTCATTTAGACAGTGCTGCTCTAATAGTACATAGACTGGGCTCCTGGTCAGCAGTCTCTGCTAAGAAAGTGTGGTCATTGAGAATTACCGTTCATGTGTTTCACACTAAGTTCACCTTGCCCCAGTGTCCAAGCTGGTGATGCATATCAGTGAATGTGTTTTTTTGCTTGTTGTGCAGAGGAGTATATTCATTCGATGGAAAAGCTGCAATGCAAGCAAACATTATTGAGGTTTTATCTACATTAAATATCTTTTACTCATAAATTAATCAGTAGACTACTGGCCTTCATTGAGAACGTTTTGCTATGAAAAAATATCTGGGGTAGAGGAGGCTGATTGAACTTGTGGTTTAGATGCTGCTCAGGACAACATCATCACAAGTTGCAGTGCCTGGGCTTGTGTCCTTGGGCTCCCCCTGATTATAACTTCCTGCTAATGCACATCTTAGAAGGTAGCAGGGGATGCCTCAAGTACCTGGCTGCCTAACACCAATGTGGAAGAACTGAAAAGAATTCCTGGCCCAATTCTAGCCATTGCAGGCATTTGGGAAGTGAAACAGTAGGTGGAAGTTCTCTGTCTCCCTCTATTTCTGATCTCTGTCTATCACTGTCTCTGTACAAGATATTATGTCACTTAAATCAATAAATAAATGAAAGTATCAGATGAACTAAGCAGTTACTTAGTAACATAGAAATCATTGTATATTATCAAAATCTAGTATAGCAAATTTGAAAGTATTCATATTGTTATGGGATGGTATTGAAACTGATTATGAATAGCTGAACAGTGTGCCAAAATATAATAATTATGAAGAGGAAATTCTTGTGTTTTCAAAGTTTGAACTACAATATGAATTTAACATGGTTTCTGCAATAAAAATAATCAATTTGGACATAAGTTTAAAAAAATTTCAATTGGGCAAGCTTACTTGTTTCTCTAATATCCTTGGCATTTTGCATGAATGATAATATCCTCATGTAAATGAAAGGTAAAATTCAAGGGCAAAAGTAAACATTAAGAGCTTATAAAAACAGAGTTCTACAGATTGTTTTAACATGTTTCATAATTTAACAATGATTTTTAATGAAGAGTTTGTGGGTTTGATATTGCAGTTTTCAAAGATTATGAAAGTACAATTTACATATCAATGAAAAGTTTTAAATTTTTACTTTCTGTCAATAGTTGAATGACACATAGGAAATTCATGGATCCAGACTTCATCATTTTCATTGAAAGATAATATAAATTTATCTATGCAATAAAAGATATAGTGTTAGAATTTACTACTGACGAAGAACTGAAAATGAAATTTAAAAATAGAGCATTATTTGATTCATTCTGAATAAAAGTTAAAAAGCCATGGCTAAATTCTAAAGTCTGTTCATCAAGTGCCATGAGTATCCTGTAATATTGCTCTCTCATATGAGTATTGCTAAAATAAAAATTAAAAACAATATAGATATGTCTTATTTCCTACAATAGGGTGGTCATCAATGCAGTCTAGATTAGATGAATTAACAACCATGAAGCAAGCTCATTTTTTCACAATTACAATTTTAGATATTGACATATATGGGTATTGATTCAAAGTATGCTTATAGACCTCCAATATGAGGATTTTCTATTGCCATTATTTTGTTTGTTTTTGATTACAGAACAATAAAAATTATGAGTATGCTAAAGATTTTCTTCTTAGACTGTCTACAGTTATACTTTTAATGACCAAATATAAAATTATTTAAATGCATTTCTTGTATTCTATTGTTTTATCTGGTTATATTTCTAAATACAACTCTGTATATGTTGAATACAACAATGAAATGGAAATGTATTTTGTAATAGGGTCATTGAACATGGAAGAAATGAACAACTGTGACACATATCCTCTTTATAGAAGTAAGAATTAAAGCTGGACAGCCAAGCTAGCAAGCTAGAGATCACTGCTCCCCTTGATGACTTGTTTTCCCACAGTTCTTTCAGAAGGGAAAACCTGAATCAAATCAATAGAAACCTGGACCACATGAAATGAATGCAGTATAGGTCGAAGTTGTGGTTTAGTAGGTAAAACCACAGCCTACAGTGCTGGCATTCCATGTGGGCACCAGTTCAAGTCCCGGTTGCTCCACTTCATCCAGGTCTCTGTTATGGTCTGGGAAAGCAGTAGAAGACAGCCTAAACTCTTGCACCTTTGCACCCATGTGGGGACACAGAAGCAGCTCCTGGCTCTTGGCTTCAGATTGGCCCAGCTCCTGCCCTTGCAGCCATTTAGGGAGTGAACCAGCAGATGGAAGACCTCTCTGTTTTTCTCTTCCCTTGCTTCTCTGTAACTCTGCCTTTCAAATAAATAAATAAATTTTTAAAAAAAGAAATGAATGCAGTGATGGAATATAGATTTTTGCTATAAAGCAGAAGTTGGCAATCTAGAGCCCACCACCTATTTTTTGTTTGTTTGTTTGACAGGCAGAGTTAGACAGTGAGAGAGAGAGAGAGACAGAGAGAAAGGTCTTCCTTTTTTCGTTGGTTCATCCCCCAAGTGGCCACTACGGCCAGTGCTCTGCGGCCAGCATGCTGTGCCGATCTGAATCCAGGAGCCAGGTGCTTCCTCCTGGCCTCCCATGCAGGTGCAGGGCCCAAGCACTTGGGCCATCCTCCACTGCCTTCCCGGGCCACAGCAGAGAGCTGGGCAGGAAGAGGAGCAACTGGGACAGAATCCGGAGCCCCAACCAGGACTAGAATCAGGGGTTCTGGCACCGCAGGCGGAGGATTAGCCTATTGAGTCGCAGCGCTGGCCAACCACCTATTTTTATACACAAAGTTTGTCAGCTGTAGCCATTGCTTTATGCATTGTGTATGGTTTCTTTGATCCTACAATGGTAGACGTGAACAGTTTCTGCAGAGACCACCTGGCCAGCAATACATAAACTGTTCACTATTTTACAGAAAGTTTTCCAACCTCTTCCCTTAAAAGTGGGGAGACATGGTAGTTTCTAGAGGGGGTATGGGAGTAAGAATTGCCTTTGGCTAGATGAAAGTTATCAAAACTGTATGTGTGCTAATGGGAGTTGTCTGGTAGAAGTAAGTGATGATAGCTACTGGAGACTGAGAGGACAATTACTTGAATGCCACTAATTCTGTTGACCTTGAAAGGGGATACGTTTTTTTGGGGGGGATGGCTCATGTATAAAAGAGAGAAATACGTATTTGGACATGAATGTACTAATGTAGAAGTTCTGCCTTGATTGTTGTCATTTTATCATTGGAAACAAGATCATTAGTTGAGTGATGGAGAGGGACTGTGTTGGAGCTTTGTGCTAACAAGGGAACAGAAGAAATACTCATGAGGTGAGCAGGGTAATTATTGAATCATGATAAGGTAGTAGCGAGGTAGACACTCCGGAAGCCCTTCAAAGGTCAGACACTCCAAGTAGCACTACTCACCTAGGTTTGCAATTCTTCCAGTCACACGGACCAACTCATATGTGGGCTCTCAACTGAAGAAAGTGTTAGATTTAGGGAGGTTCAGAGTTTTCATAGTGGATAAGAGAAAGAGGAACAATGCAATTACAGTATATGTGGAACAGATTATGTTATAACAATGACCCTCAAATTAAATGTGTTTGACAACTTCCTTGAGAGCTTATTGAAACACATTTTCCTGGGCTTCAACTATGGAAATTTTGAATCACTGATGATGAAATGGTACATGGATTTTCATCTACATCCATCCATCTCACCATCTTTTGCTGTCTATCATAGATCTTGCTTACAGACGTGCATTATTCTAGAGGTCGGGGAGACAGGCATAAATCAGATGAAAATGTTCTATCTTTTCATAGGGCTTATATCTAGTGGTAGGCAACAAAATTAAGTAAGCAAGTAAGTAATTTGAAAGAGTGATAAATCCTATAATGAAAATCACAGGGTAAATTGAAACAGATAGTTTTGATAGAATGGTTATAGATGTTCTCTCTGGAGAGCTGACATCTAGCACAAGAGAGAAGGAAGGAGGTGGAGGAAGCTGAGATATACTTGCTGGATGAATCATTTAGTGCCCAGCCCATGAGATAAGAATAAGACTGGTATGTCTCAGACAAGAAAGAAGGCCAGTGATCTAGAGTGTCCACAGAGAGCTTGGGTAGTGGGAAATATGAAGTCTGAGAAGACAGGATTCAGTCAGAGTATGTTAGCACATAGTATAGCTTAGCATGTGTTGCAAATATGATGATGGTGGGATATTACTGATGGACAAACAGAAGAATAACACATATTTATTTTTATTTTTAAATAGCCTTTCTGGGCACTATTATAGAAAACTAACTGTAGGGGAGGAAGAGAAAGTTGAGGTGAATTTTGTTTTCAGATGCTCTAAAGTTCAAGCAGATTGAGACTCCCAGCAATGTGAAATAGATGTTGGAGCGTGGTGTACCAGGAGGTATGAGTCAGTTTGCCATCTCACATACAGACTTGAGGCTGTGACTCACCAGGGTCACAATTTCTTCTCTATGGAATACATCCCTTCTATAATTGGATTTTGTACCTATCTGGATTTTTTATGATCAAAGGATATTTCAATGGTGCATTACAGATAGTGTTTGTGTGGACAGAAAACAGAGTCTCTGCTAGTTAGGCCTTTCCTGTTGACTTTTACATCCATTACAGGGATTTTCAGCTAGCCATAATACTCCTAATAGAAAGACAAACTGCGACTATTTTTTTAAGTCAACAACTTAAACTGTTTGTTGCCTCTGGGTCAAATGATTAATTTTACAAGTAAAAGAGAATGTATTTTTGTGTATTGAAGACACAAACTTTAAAATTGGTTTTCAGGATTCTGCCCAGGACAATGGGTGCTAAAAGAGCATAGGCAGGACCTCACAGTGCAGGGAACAAGTGTCCACATCCAATTCCCATAGACGGATTTCATGTTTAACTTTTTCCTGACTTAAATAAAGGAAGACATTGAATTTACTTGTGAGCAATAACTTCACTGGTTTTAAGAACAGATCTCAAGGAAAGACCCCAGGTACTCTTGGGACCAGAAAATGTAGATGGTTATTTGCTTTTTCTATTTAATAATTAGAATTTTGGTAACTTCGATTGTCTTGGGCATTTTTTTATCTTTTCCATGTTTTAGAATTTTAAAATGTTTATTTGTTCATTTTATTTATTTGAAAAGAAGAGTGGCAGAGACAGCGGCAAACAGTGATCTCTATCTGCTGGTTCAAGTCTGGAATCATTGTAGTGGTACATGAGACTCAGGTTGATTCTATCATATTGCACAATTGATTTGACTTAAGGTTGAACTGAAAAGAGACCTACATTGAGTGTAAGAATCCAGAACGCTTTTTTGTATACTGAAGGAAAGGTTCCTAAAGGATTAGAATGATAGGAGTGCTTCAGTGTATATTTATGGCTTCACACGGTCTTTACCTATGATGTTACCTTATTTTTCCCAAGACTTTGCTAATTTCTCAATGTCTTGAAAGATACATTTCAGGAGAGAACATTCTCCCCCTTAATGAATTCTGTGGTGACTATTCTAACACTAGACTACAAGTTGGCAATGCTGTCATAGAACTGGGCGCTGGAAGACGGGTTCCTTATGTGACAGAGGAAGAGTGAGGGTAGTTAACTGCCAGCAACAAGGTGGGGTTCATGACTAACAGGCAACAGAGTCAGAGCTTTGGCTAATTGACTCTAGTGTCTCTAGAACTGAAATTGAGGAAGAGTCCTCGAGAGTATTCTCTGTTTGTGTAATGAACAAAGTTTTGAGTTTATTAAGAGGAACTTGTCACAAATCACCACATTTAGAAAGTAGTGATTCCTGAAGTACGATGCTTCAGTTTAAACGGAAAGGAAATCTAATCCCCATGAGGAAGAAACCTACAACCCTTCCAGTAAATTAAATGACAATCTTCCCTACATTCTCACGAGGTAGCTCTCAATATTGAATAGGGTCTGCATGGGAAAAGACAATTATACAGACTTTTCAGGGATTACTAGACATTAGTAGGCTCTGACATTAATTCTTGAGTTCCCAACAGCATGGTTGTGCACCAGCCAAAGTAGTGGCTTAAAGAGGACAAGCAATTAATTGAGCTTGATTTTACAATAGACAGAGTAGACCTTTCAATCTGGCTTATGATTATTTTCTCAGTTCCAAAATAAATATTATAAACAGACATACTAATAATTTGCAAAATTTTCTCTTTTTTTAAGATTTATTTATTTGAAAGTCAGAGTTACACTGAGAGAGAGAGGAGAGGCAGAGAGAGAGTCTTCCATCCAATGATTCACTCCCCAATTGGCTGCAACAGCTGAAGCTGCACCAATCTGGAGCCAGGAGCCAGGAGCTTTTTCCTGGTCTTCCATGCGGGTGCAGGGAGCCAAGGACTTGGGCCATCTTCTACTGCTTTCCCAGACCATAGCAGAGAGCTGGATTGGAAGTGGAGCAGCCAGGTCTTGAACCGGTGCCCATATGAGGTGCTGGCGCGTCAGGCCAGGGCGTTAACCAGCTGTACCACAGCTCAGGCCCCCCAAATTTTCATATTATTAAATTGAACTTTGGGAGGAAGATTTGTACAAAACCCTCTAGTATTGCTTCTACTTATCAAAATAGTGACTGAGGGCTTTACTTCATTTATGGGAACATTTCAGAGAGGTAATGTCACCAACAAGGACATGAAGAATATTAGAGTGGTTCCTTCCATATTCTACTTCTACTTCTCTATTTGGTCTATGTAGAGATACATGGATTTTAGCAAATGACAAGAGATTTTCATAGACTTGATCTGGTGGTGATACACTGCTGAAGCAAACCCATCTTCTGCACCTAGGGTTGAGTTACTCATTTGTGAATTTTTCAAGAGAAGATTTGCTTTCCTCTGGCAGGACAACCATACACCTACACCATTCTATTTCAATTATCCACTCTTATGTAACATTATACAGCAATGAAAGGACCTGATAGTACACATTTTACATTTACAGTCCATGGACAATCTCCGTTTCATGTTCTTTATGTTTTTTAGACCCCTTACAAATGGGAGAATTATTCTTAGCAATATAATGACAAGATCATGAACCATATAATGACAGGTTCAAGATTCATAGCTTGCTGATCCCTGAACTAATCCACAGGGACTTGTTCATATCGCTGCTGCATATAGCCTTACTCCATAGAGTCTGCTACACTAATAACATTATGTTGATTGGATCTTGTAAGAAGGAAGTTATAATTACAACAGGAAGTCTTAGTGAGGCACAAGTGTGCCAGAGGATAACGAAAATTAAAAACCATAAAAATTTAGTGCTGATTCTTCTGTGAAATTTCTAGAGATCTACTGTTCTCAGCATATTAACATACCCCTTACAAGGTAAGGGAAAGCGTCTGCATTTGAGTTCTCTTACCAGGATGAAAGAAGAAAAGTGCCAGTGAATTTTGGAGGCAATGTATACATCATTGTAGCATGCTATCCAATCCATTTATCAGGTAACTCCTAATATGACCAGTTTTGAATGAGGCCCAGAGTAACACATAATCTCTAAGAAATTCAGTTGATATGCAAGATGCTCTGGATCTGGAGCCATATGATATTAGCAGACTAATACTGTTTTGAAGTGTTGCTGGTAGAAGGGATATTGTGTAAAGTTTTGTCAGTCTTTTATAGGAGAATGCATGCAATTCATTACATGATGCAGTTACTTAGGATATTGAAGCAATGTGTTGCCATGTTTTATATATATATGTGTGTGTGTGTGTGTGTGTGTGTGTGTATGTATATATTTACTCCCCTTTTGGGAAACAACTCCTATTTACTCCTTCACTCCAATATAAACAATCACTTCACTATGGACCACAATATTGCCTAGACATATGACTGGGGCTGCTAATTTTAAACTGGTTATTGTTTGAACCAAATAGTCATAAACTTGGCTATGTAAAATAGCACTCCAATGTCAAATGTAAGTGATATACGCATACAGGAGTCAACTGGAGCATGTCTTAAAGGAATCTTTTTGCATACTTTCCTTCTCTCTATACCTCTCCCATGACATTTTAAGTTCCATGTAACTTAAAATTAAATTTGCATATGATAGTTCTGTATACAATTCTGTAAGTAGCTAAATAAGTTAACAGTGGAACCCTGTAAACTTACTCAAGGGAAGTACTAAATGACAATAGTAAAAGGGCAGTTTTGCAGTGAGAAACTGAGTGGTATACTTCTTTGTTCATGTTTCTTCACAAGGAGAAATGACCAAGATACAGATCTGCACTGAATTGCTCCAAGTGAATAAAGGCTTAGCTACATGGTCAGGAAGTTCAAAGGAAATGATTGGAAAACAGGTTTCTTCAAAAGATTGGGATTTTTTTTTTCTTTTGGACACATAAGTGAAAATACTTTCATTCCATGTGAATTGTGAAAAGCCTTCCACTTTGGAATAGTTTTGGATAAATACATGGCCTACTCTGTGTATATCAATCAGGCTCTTTCCACAGCCACTTTTGTTCTAGATCAAAGGACTCATGATTGAGGCAGCAGCGATGGATGATTTACACACATTCTGCTCAAAATCAGATTAGTTGTAGGTACCAACTTGTCATCAGAAAACAACAATAAACCTCTAGTATGGCATCATTCCACATCCATCATTGTTCCCTGACTTGATGAAGACATCTTTTTTGCACAGTACCTTCCTACAATATTAATTTTAATCTCAACACTTCTATGTCCTTGGAAAATATTTTATCAAAAATGATCTTAACTACTTTGAACTCATTACAGCTGTAAGTAAAAGACTGGTGATTTTAATGCTTAACCAATTATTTCTATAAACACAGAAAGGCATTTGTCTATACATTTTGCTGTACAGATATTGTCATCAAATATTTAGAGATCAAAACCTCATGATTTTGGCCAGCATTCTATAAGGGAAAGTATATATGCAAGGCTAGCTGATTTAAAGCTTTCTAGTGTCTAGAGAATGTCTTGAAAAATCCTTAGATATAATATTTATTCCCTTTTTCCATCATGATTTACTGTACAATTTATAATCACACTTGAACTGCCAGTGCTAAATCAAAGAGCATTTTTGAGATGGTAACATAATTCTGTAGAGGACTACTAAATCTCTCCCTTAAGCACACTTGAACTTTCCAATACTCCTTAGGGAAGACACATAAGGTTCAACACCTTAGTAAGCAAGCTATTTATGTGAAAATATTATGATTATTGCTAATTGGACCTTTAAAAGCAGGTTTCAATAAAATATGAACTATTCTTTGTATGAGTTCAGATATGGTAAACAGAGTTGAGTATGTTTTAGCTCCAAACCCAACAGAACTGGACCTATCAGCTCATTCCTCTAGGCAATAAACAGATGTTAGATGGTTAGACGTCACTGACTGACAAGCCAATATTAACAATCTAAGCACCAATTAAGCACAAACTTTTAAAATTGGTGAATTTTTGTCCCAAACTGCAGCATTGGTGGATGAATAGGAAAGTCAAACCCATTTCTGAGAGAAAGCTTCAGGATTTGATGGTAAATAGGTGTGCAAAATTAGGAGGGGGTTGGCCATCTCATTCTCAATGAAACTACAGCACTGTGGCTATTCTTTCCACTTGATCTTCCTGGTCAGAATTTAAGCTACTGTAATCTGTAGAAGAAGAAGGAAAGGAATCAAACACTTATAAACTTCTCCTTATTCTTTTCAGCATCTCTTTCCTTTTCAAACTTAAAAAAAAAAAACTCATGCTCTGGGTTGAAAAGTAAAGGTGCTGACAACTACACCCAAATTGAAAATAATTGGATGCTTGTGTGTCAAAGCACCAAGGCACAAAAAGCCAAAGATCTGAGCATCAGTGGAAAGGCAAGTGGGTCAAAAGACAACCTGAAAATCTTGTGTCTCTCGATAGCTCAATCTTCTGAAGGCCGGCTCGTTTTGGAATTGGTAGTGTTCTCGTGTAGCCCAGTGAAGTCTGAACCCCTTATTATAGTACGTTCACGGCACTGGACAATTCAGTGGAGACCCCTGGAATGGAAAAAAGTCATCTTGAAAGGACTGTGAGAATGTAAGAAGCTAAAATGATGCTTTGTAAATCCCCACAGTACAAAAGACAATATTTGAAATTCCCAAGCCAAGTTCTGAACCTAAGAAACACTTTTAAGCTAAGAGGGTGATGAGACATGCACAAACCAGTGACTTGAATGTAGGAATTTGATGACAAATTTGTGTGTGTAATTCTCACAGAAGAATTACTAAATTTCACTCTAGGTTTACTCCCAAAAGATATTGAAATAGGAAATGTGTCAATTTCTTGATATAAAATTTAGAATTTAAAGGTTAACATGCTAGCCATCTTGACTAGAAGAATGTAATATAGTTCTGACTCAACAAAAGGACAAACGGATTTTATATTAGGAGTTTTCTGAGCCGGCGCCGCAGCTCACTAGGCTAAGCCTCCGCCTTGCGGCGCCGGCACACCGGGTTCTAGTCCCGGTTGGGGCGCTGGATTCTGTCCCAGTTGCCCCTCTTCCTGTCCAGCTCTCTGCTGCGGCCGGGAGTGCAGTGGAGGATGGCCCAAGTGCTTGGGCCCTGCACCCCATGGGAGACCAGGATAAGTACCTGGCTCCTTCCATCGGATCAGCGCGGTGCGCCGGTCGCAGCACACTGGCTGCGGTGGCCATTGGAGGGTGAACCAACAGCAAAGGAAGACCTTTCTCTCTGTCTCTCTCTCTCACTGTCCACTCTGCCTGTCAAAAAAAAAAAAAAAAAAAAAAAGAAAAAAAAAGAAAGAAAAAAGAAAAAAAAAAGAGTTTTCTGGCCAGCGCCACAGCTCAATAGGCTAATCCTCCGACTGCGGCACTGGCACACCAGGTTCTAGCCCCGGTTGGGGCGCTGGATTATGTCCCTTTCGCTCCTCTTCCTGTCCAGCTCTCTGCTATGGCCCGGGAGTGCAGTGGAGGATGGCCCAAGTGCTTGGGTCCTGCACCCACATGGGAGACCAGGGAAGCGCCTGGCTCCTGGCTTCGTATCTGCACAGTGCGCCGGCTGCAGTGCACCGGCCGCAGCAGCCATTGGGGGGTGAACCAATGGAAAAAGAAGACCTTTCTCTCTGTCTCTCTCACTGTCCACTCTGCCTGTCAAAAAAAAAAAAAAAAGAGTTTTCTTTCATTCTAGCCTTTGATGATACTAAAGTCTCATATGAAACATTGCAGATCACAGACAGGGGTAAATTATTCTGTAGTCCACCTCAGTAATAACCAACTTCTAGCAGAGTTCTGGAAGACAGTGCTATTATGTTCAGAGGAAATAGAGGATGGTTTGGAGTTAGTGAAGTTAGTCAAAACCATGCTTGGTCACATTCTGCTTACAGGAACTTAGGAAAGATAATTAACCTTTATGAGTACCTGTTTCTTTCCTGTTAGAGTTGGGATTACAATATATTACATATAATTCATAGAATTTGTGATGATTATTGATTCCAGTAACCTAATGAAAGCAATGATATAGTCAATACACATTGCTGTGTTTTACTCTTATCATTCTGCTTTTTTTCTTTAATAAAAGCTTTAAGGTTAGGTCAAATTGCAAGTGACTAACTTAAAACCAGACTGAAGTTGATTTTCTACAAGAGAAGCACAGCCATCATGACTGTTCTGTGATCATGAGAACAGGTCCCAGCACAGAACTGTCCACCCCTCTCCAGCCGAGTCATATCTCCGACAGGTGGAAGGGACCTGTGTGCCCTCATTTCATTGGCACTCCCTAGAATCCATACTCAGTGCTTTCATTTATACCTCACAGGACTCGACTTGCAAACAAGGCTGCTTTGCTGCCTTAATTCCATATGTCAACTTGATGGGATTAAAAGGCGCCCAGAGTCTATGTTAGAATCATCAATTCAGAAACTTAGAAAACAGTGGGCAAGGCCTCCAGTTTGAGTCCCGGCTGCTCCACTTCCAATCCTGCTCCCTGTCGATACACCAGGGCAAGCAGCAGATGATGGTCCAAATGCTTCGCATCCACATGGGAAAGCTGCAAGAAGTTCTGGCTCCTGACTTTGGCCTGACCTTACCCCGGCCATTTCAGCCATCTGGGAAGTGAACCAGTGGATATAAGTTCTTTCTCTCTCTCTCTCTTTCTCTCACTGACTCTCTCCCACTCTCTATGTCTCTATGTGTCTCTCCGTGTCTCTCTATGTATGTCACTCTGGCCTTCAAATAAATAAATAAATCTTTAATAAACAGTAGATAAAAATGATCATAAATTCATAATGGAGACATCAATTTGTAGTACTGATAAATGGTTTTATTTTCAGGAAAATGTGTGGAGATTTTAATATAATGATAACATCGTCTTTTCATACATTTCCTATAAAATGAAAAACAAAATAAAACAAAACAAAAAGAAAAGTAAAAAAGCAAGACATGCATTTGAACTGAGATTTCAATTACCAGTTAAAACCCACCAGCGGCCGACGCTGCGGCTCACTAGGCTAATCCTCCGCCTGCGGTGCCAGAACCCCTGGTTGTAGTCCCAGTTGGGGTGCCAGATTCTGTCCCGGTTGCCCCTCTTCCAGTCCAGCTCTCTGCTGTGGCCCGAAAGTGCAGTGGAGGATGGCCCAAGTGCTTGGGTCCTGCACCTGCATGGGAGACCAGAAGGAAGCACCTGGCTGCTGCCTTCAGATCAGCGCAGTGTGCTGGCCGCAATGTGCCGGCCGTAGCAGCCACTTGGTGGGTGAACGGACGAAAAAAGGAAGACTCTTTCTCTCCACCTCTCTCTCTCTCTCACTATCTAACTCTGCCTGTCAAACAAAAACAAAAACAAAAACAAAAAACCACCAGCTTACTAGGTTTTCTACTGTCATATGGAAGAGAATTGGCTGGATACTAAATTTAATTGTACATAAATGATCCTGTTTGGAAGTAAAAATAAATTTGGCAGAAATATATTTACTCAGGGGTTTGGGTACGTGAGCTGGAGGAATGATATTGATTTGAAATGAAATTAGGCACGCTTGAGTTATGGAAGAAACAGGTTTGCCACACATTTATGGTTTGCATACACATACACACACAGTCAATACATTTAGTCACTCCCTTGGCAGTTGAAGCTTCGATGTAAACATAACGCCCAGCCTTTGACTCCCTGGCCTGACTGAGTTCCAGGTGAGATCTTCCCCAAGGAGCAGGGCCTTGGGATCTTCACTGTGAAGGGATCAATGAGGCGGGGGCTTCAACCTTTCCGTTGCTATGCATCTTTCTAGCTCAAAGATTCTTGGTTCCCGTGGTTTCATGGCTGGAATTTCTTGACCGTTTACCTGAGGTTTGGTGTGGGATAGAAGCACTCTGTCCAAAGTGACACAAGGCGCTGTGCATCTCTGCTTGATGCAACCCTTTCTCACACTGGAAAATCTTCCCTGTCCTGCAGGCAGCATCACTTAGAATCTGCACGAGTGCCCACTGCTGCCATCGAAATAATAACAGCAGGTTCAAGTGACTTGCAAACTGTCAGAAAAATGATCCCAGACAGTCCCATCGTTTCCAGTGACTATAGGTACACCCTTAGGCTAAATTCGCCTCAGAATTTTAACTAAAGCAGGATAAATCCAAGCTGACTAAGACCCCACTTCTGACTTTTCCAGTAGTTCAGGATCCAACCCTCATTCCAGTTGCTGTTCTGTAAGAAACACTGTTCCACTTTCAGAGTAGTTTCTCCATATTCTAAGGAGAGAAGTGTAATATTTGATCTCAATTGGTATGATTTTCTCTTTTCCTAACCATCTGAAGGGACTCCCTGCTCCACAACCTGAAACACTAGGGGTATTTTCAGCACATTTATCACAGTTTGGAGTTATTTTAATAATTTATTTCATTTAGAAAAATATGGCTGCCTGTCATATTTTTTTAAAAATTCTTTATGGGCAAGGACCAAGCCTAATTCATTTCAAGTTTTTCTTGATGTCTCAAACAGCATCTGATCCATAATGGGTGCTCAACAAATATTTGCTGAATGAATGAATCAGTCTGTACATGAATTTGAATTCAGAGGGAAAGTAAAGCAAGTGAGAGTAAAGAAAGTAGCATGATTGGAGGCTACTCATCAATTTAACCAGTGACTGAATTATTCGGCATAGCCATGACCACATACCAAGCTGTGTGTATTTCTGTACACTATTCAGTTCCCTTGTTAAATTTGATTTCAAAGCACCTCTCTTTTCTTTTTCTGGAAATGTACTTTTTAGTGTGCTATAGATTTCCTAAATGCATGTACCCAAGATGCCTCATGT
Organism: Oryctolagus cuniculus; assembly: GCF_051225735.1. Taxonomy (NCBI): domain Eukaryota; kingdom Metazoa; phylum Chordata; class Mammalia; order Lagomorpha; family Leporidae; genus Oryctolagus; species Oryctolagus cuniculus. Next base: position 7,426,794 of record NC_142878.1, on the reverse strand, counting down.
GGTTATCAATTCTTCAACTGCTGGCTCTCTAATCATTAACTAATTGTCTCTGTGCTCTATTGACAACTTGGCCACCTTCTCGCTAATTTTTGCTGACACCACAGAGGCCCCCAAGAACTGGGCTAACCTTTGGTTGTTCACTCAAGAGCTGCAGGTGGGCATATGATCGATCTGACTAGCCACTGTGTTCGGGAAAACCTCATCAGTGATCCCAGTGATTTGTCTAATGAGGCAGCATTAATTTACAAGGAGCTGATGGTTCAAGGAGTTCCTTTACTAAGTCTACAATTTTGCTAAAATTGTCCAGAGGCTGAGAGAAACAGAAGAATATGTAGAGTGGAACTGGATTTTCTGGTCTTGTGTGACATTAAGGTAGACACACTATAAGCAACCAATACTAGTATTTCATGGTTATAATTTTACAGAAGAGAGGTAGAGACACAAAGAGAAAGGTTTTTCATCTGCTGGTTCACTCTCCAAACGACTGCAATTGCTGGAGCTGAACAGATCCTAAGGCAAGAGCCAGGAGCTTCCTCAGGGTCTCCCACATGGATACAGGGGTCCAAGGATTTGAGCCATCTTCTAATGCTTTCCCAGGCACATCAGCAGGGAGCTGGATGGGAATTGGACCAGCTGGGACTCTAACTGGAGCCCATATGGGATGCAGGCACTGCAGGCCATAGTTTAATCCTCTGTGCCACAGCGCCAACACTCAGAGTTACAATTTGTGAGATGGCTGCACAGAATTAAGGATGCTTGTGTTTATTTTCTTCAAAAAGCATAACTAAGATCTGATGGAGGCATAGGTGTGAAGTCACAGGAGAGTTGGAATTGAAATTTGAACATACCTATGGCTATCTGGCCCACTCACACAATGATGTGAAAGCCAGTTGCAGCATTCATTCATCCACCCAGTCCACATCTGACATCTATTATAATGTGGGCTGTTTTGTTATATATGGGTAATTGGGATAATAATGTATATGTACATACAAGAATAATAAATACCAGCCCACTAGAAACTTTTGCCTTTTAATGGTGAGACAGAGACACAACAAATAGCAAAGTTGATAAATGGTTAAACTACAGAATGCTACAAGGCAATAAGTGTCATAATTTTTTTTAAATAATTAAGATGGAGTGGGTTTAAGGCAAGCAGGATTGCTGTGGGTGGAGGAAAATGACAACGTTAAAGAAGATCATCAGATGGCCGGCGCCGTGGCTCACTAGGCTAATCCTCTGCCTTGCGGCGCTGGCACACCGGGTTCTAGTCCCGGTCAGGGCGCCAGATTCTGTCCCGGTTGCCCCTCTTCCAGGCCAGCTCTCTGCTGTGGCCAGGGAGTGCAGTGGAGGATGGCCCAGGTGCTTGGGCCCTGCACCCCATGGGAGACCAGGAAAAGCACCTGGCTCCTGGCTCCTGCCATCGGATCAGCGTGGTGCGCCGGCCGCGGCGGCCATTGGAGGGTGAACCAACGGCAAAGGAAGACCTTTCTCTCTGTCTCTCTCTCTCACTGTCCACTCTGCCTGTTAAAAAAAAATAATAATAATAAAAAAAAGATCATCAGGTAAGTTAAGACAGGACTCATGGAAGTTTAAAGGAGTTGAGGGAATGAATCAAGCTGGGACAAAATCTTCAAAGACAGAGACTTTATGTAGAGCACATTGTCATTTGGAGGAAACTGGTGGAGGCTGCGTAGCTGGAGAAGACTGGGAGAGGGCGAATGGGAGGAAGGAGACAAGCCCAGAGATGTGTGGGTGACCATTATGAAGGAGGTGGATACAGCAGATTCTTTGGGAGCACTGAGAGACACTGTGGCTTCTTGACGCAGAGAAACTAATGTATTAAGATGCAGAGTTTCAGCAGGGTTGATAAACTGAACTAAGCTGTGCAAGAATAGCTTTGGTTACTAAGTTGAGTACAGAGAATGCACAAATCACTGCATGTTTTTAATTATTAAAAAGATGGTGAATTGAAGAGCATCTACATATTTGTTGCTAATTTTCACTAATTTGGAGTTCTTGGTACTCCTCTAATTGCTTGTTTTCGGGGGAGTTGGTGTGGAAAGTCTTCGGTTGGTTTTAATAGGAGCTTTGTCTTTCTCAAGTGAACATGTCGGGGGAAAGTTCATGAGAGGAACACAAACTGACAATTTGCCCTCTTTCAAAGGGCTGAATAATGGGCATCTGATGTGAAAATGTCAGGGATCAGCAGGCGTTATGGAAAATGAGCACTTAATTTTGGCTGAGATGACCTTGTTACTGGTTGCCCAAAACAAATACACAATCTGGCATCCAATATCTACCCAGGACTTTCCTCAGAAATTCTCTGTCCCTGACCGCCCAGGCAGCATGGGGCTGAAGTGCAGCGTCACTGCAACCGTGCTCACTGACAAGTCCATCAGCTATTCCTCATTCAGCACAATCTTGGAACCTGCAAGAGAAAGAACGAGTATAAAAGCTACCCAGAAATAATAATTTCTGCCATGTTTTCACACTTAGTTCTAGGTTTTCTAAATGGTTTAATTCATGGTGCATTATTCTGAGCTTATTTCATAAATGCCTTGGAAAGAATATGCATTCAGTGAACACTAGTTAATAAATATGTCATGCAATATTTTACATCTCACTGCCCCATGATGCTCGCGTTTGGTCATTAAAAACCCTTTTAAAGTATAGTATCTATTAGCTGCGATTTATTTCTCCATTACACGGGAGGCATTTCTGTGTGGTTTTCAGAACACAGGCTCTGGAGTAAAGATGGATCTTGGTTGATGACTGAACCAGTCACGATGTGCTCGATGCCTTGGGAAAGTCATGTAGTATCTCTGAGCTTCATTTATTCATTCACAAAATAGGGAACATTTTACATCCACATTGTAGGGTGTTAAGGAGTTATGAGATCATGTAAATAAACCATTTGGTAGTTTTCAGACAACTAATAATTATTTAATAAACAAATTATTCCCATTATTACCTTGGCCTTCAGTAATGTTAACTATTCCCTATTATTTACTTCTCCCAATTTTTCACTATTAAAATGATTCTACATTAATATCTCTGTGGTAGCACTCGTTTTCAGATATGATTACATCTGTGAGGGTTTCCACTTAGAAAAAGAATTAGTGGATGAGAAATAATGTGTGTATAAAACATCCATTATCATTGAGTACATCACACTTAAGTATTTGCTATATATAGAAAAATAAAAACAATGAATAAATTATTATTATATGATAGTTTTAGTTTGTATTTATTTCCTACATTATGATACTAGGCAAACTTTATTTTCTGTAACCATTTTCTGTGGATTGTAATGTCTTGTTCTTGGTCCTTATTTCCAACGTGGGGTGAGTGGGTAATGATTCTCATTATTTTTTTTCCTATATGTTTGAATGAGTTTTTAAATGAGATTCTATTTGGAAAGAACATTTCAAATAAGGATTTTTCTTTAAAGTATTCTATAGGTTATGTTTTCACTTTGCTTTTTATATAAAGATGGATGAATTACTTTTCCTTTTCATCTACCTTAGAAAACTTAACGTGTGAAGTATTTCCAAGATTAATTCTCAACACTGTCTGTTAAATTATACCTATTATATCTTACACTGATATGATTAACATAGATATAAAATCATTTAAAGGTCTAAGTGCCACAAATATTCAGTACTACCAGTATAGTACAACAGGCAATCGAAGACATCAACCATGGGACTGAAAATCTAATCAGAGAAAATATTTAGATCCATGTACAGCTTGGCTGCATGGAGCCTGTGCTACAAAAAGAACAAAAGAAGTTTTTAAAAACACCCCATATCCTTGGAAATTAGTATGCTTTTTATTTGTTTTGTTATGTATTCTGCGCCACTCACCTTGTTCAAAGAATTCTCTTTTTATATATAGTGATACTGAAACCCAATTTCAATGAAAAGCCTTAAAATATTATGATGACATTGGGGTTTGTAAATTTGATTTCAATTTGAGAAAAAAATAGAGGACTTGGTTCAATAAATTTACATTTTTTATTCTTCCCCAGCTTCTGTCTATCCTAAGTTAATCTGTATTTGTGCTATTACTTTGTGATTCCCAAGTATCTGGCTAACTAGCATTTATAGTGATGAGTAGAACATTAAGACAATGCCAATTAAGGTAGAAAATCTTCAGTTGTCAGAATTTTTAGCCCCTGCTTGAAACAGGAAAGTCAGCCTTTTCCTCATTTCTTTGTGTTGTCATAGTGGGATGAGGTGTGGGCTCAAAAATCTACTTGACTTCCCTTTTGAACCTGAATGTGAGAGAAGCTGGCAGTATTATCCTGCTGTTCAACACTTTGGATACAGATAATCTGCATTGTGTTCTGTTGTTTGCTTTTGATTCATTGCTGTAGCTTGGTCAATTTATTTATTCAGCATCCTTTTTTGCAAATCAGAGAATAGTTTGGTTTTTGAAGAGAACTACACAGTATAGCATCATTATCTACAGTCACCCTACTAGGGAACAGAACACAACAATTTCTTTCTCCCTCCCATCTATTTTTTTTAAAGTTTTACTTTTTTGTTTATTTGAAAGTGAGAGAGAGAGAGAACAGAGAGAAAGAGAGAGAGAGAGAGAATCTTGCATCTGCTGTTTTACTTCTCAAATGTCAGCAACAGATAGATCCAGGCCAGGCAAAAGTCAGGAGAAAGGAACTCAATATGGGTCCTCCATATGGGCAGCAGGATCTCAAGAACATTAGCCTTTACCTGTCAGGTACATTGGCAGAAGCTGAATGGGAAGTAGAGGACAGACCCCAGGCACTCCCATATGGGATGCTGTTATACCAAGGCAGTGGTTTAATTGGCCAGCTATACCACAATGACTGCTCCTGCTCCTAACTATAACCTAGAATCTTTTAAATTTTTTGACAGTTAAAATTATTATTTTTATATAAAAAATATAAATTGTGAAAGCACCCCAAAACGAACAGAAAATGCTAATTGTCCTCAAATGGTTTTATGAAAAGTAAATGAAACACCATCTGAAAAAGCACTGTAAAAAGTGGCCAGTGTATGATTAACATTCAACCAGTCACTGCGTGGTATTATGATTTACTATTCTCGTCTATGATTTTGTTAAGTAACTTCATATTTTTCTCCAGGTATTCCAACATTTGGATTCAATTAATTTAGATAATTTATCAACGAGAGATAAATCAACAAATTCATAAAATTGCTCTTTAACTGTAATGTGCTGTCTTTTGGGTGCCCTCAACACAGACTAAAAATATATAAAATTGCTAGAAATAGTTATAAGCCAACAAATTAGACAGTCAAAATGAAATTGATAGATTTCTGGACACAAACAATCAAACAAAATTGAGTCATGAACATAGAAAACCTAAATAGACCAATAACCAAGAAAGAGATTGAATCAGTAATACAGACCCTCCCAACAAATAAAAGCTCAGGGCTGGATGGCTTCACTGGTAAATTCTATTAAATTTTTAAGGCAGAACAAATTCCAGTTCTCAAAGTATTCAAACGAGTTGAAGGTTATGAAATTCTTCCAAACTCCTATGAAGCCAGCAACACCTTTATTCCCAAACTAGAACAACTTACAACACATAAAGAGAACTATAGATCAGTATCCCTGATGAATATAGATGCAAAAATCCTCAAAAAAATACTACCTAATTGAATCCAACAACACATCAGAAAGATCATTCACCTGGACCAAGTGGGATTTATCCCTGGTAAGCAGGGATAGTTCAACATATGCAAAACAATAAATGTGATACATCATATTAACAAATTGAAGAATAAAAATATATGATTATTTCAATAGATGCACAGAAAGCATTTGATAAAATACAACATCCTTTCATGATAAAAACCTTAATAACCTTGGTAAAGGAGGAACATACCTCACCACAATCAAAAAATATATGAAAATTCCATCACCAGGATCATATTGAATGGGGGAAAGTTGGAAGAATTTCCATTAAGGTCCAGAGCCAGACACGGATGTCCCCTATCACCAATACTATTCAACATAATTCTGGATGTTTTAGCCTGAGTCATTAGAAAAGAAAAGTAAATTGAATATATAAATGGGAAAGGAAGAAATCAAATCATTTGTGTTTGCAGATGATATGATCCTATATATAGGGGACCAAATGACTCCACGAAGAGATTGTTGGAACTTGTATGAGAGTTTGGCAAAGTTGCAGGAAATAAAACAAACACACAAAAATCAATAGCCTTTGTGTACACAAATAATACAATGGCTGAGAAAGAACTTGTAAGATCAGTCCCATTCATAGAAGCTACAAAAAGTTAAATGTCTTGGGATAAATTTAACCAAGGAGATGAATGATATCTACAATGAAAATTACAAAACATGAAGGAAAGGAATAGAAAACACACAAAAATGGAAAAAAATACTCTCTGTTCATGGATTCGAAGGTTTATTATCAGCAAAATGTCCATACTACCCAAAGCAATTTACAAATTCAGTGTAATTCCAATCAAAATAAGAGGCTTTTGTCTGAGATTCACAAAGAAAAATGACCATAAATGACATTTAGAACCATGAGACCCTGAATAGCTAAAGCAATCTTAGGCAATAAAAATAAAGCTGGATGCATCACAATATAAGATTTCAGGGCATATTACAGCACAGTTGTAATCAAATCAGCTTGGTAGTAGTACAAGAATAGACATATTAAACAATGGAACATACTCGAGATCCCAGAAATTAATCCATGCACCTACAACCAACTAATCTTTGACAAATGAGCTACAATCATTCCCTGGACAAAGGACAGTCTATTCAACAAATGGTGTTGAGAAAAGTGGATCTCTACATGTTGAAGTATGAAACATGACCCTTACATTACACCCTATACAAAAATCAACTCACAGTGGATCAGGGATCTAAATCTAAGTCCTGAAACCCTGAAATTTCTATAGGAAGGCATAACGGGAAACTGGAAGCTATTGACATAGGCAAAGACTTTTTGGTTAAGATCACAGAAGCACAGATGACAAAGGCAGAAATAGACAAATGGGGTTACAGTTAGCTAAGAAGCTTCTACATAACAAAGGAAATACTCAACAAAGTAAAGAGGCAACTGACAGAATAGGAGAAAATATTTGCAAACTATACATCTGATAAAAGACTAGCATCCATGATATATAAGGAGCTCAAAAAACTCAGTAACAGGCCAGTGCGTGGCTCACCAGGCTAATCCTCTGCCTGCAGTGCCGGCACCCTGGGTTCTAGTCCTGGTTGGGGTGCCGGATTCTGTCCTGGTTGCTCCTCTTCCAGTCCAGCTCTCTGCTGTGGCCCGGGAAGGCAGTGGAAAATGGCCCACCCACATGGGAGACCAGGAGGAAGCACCTGGCTCCTGGCTTCGGATCGATGCAGCATGCCAACCCCAGCATGCCAGACATAGTGGCCATTTGGGGGGTGAACCAATAGAAGGAAGACTTTTCTGTCTCTTTCTCACTGTCTAACTCTGGCTGTCAAACAACAACAACAACAACAACAACAAAAAACCAGCAAAACAAGTAGTTCACTTGAGAATTGCTCAGGACATAAATAAGTGTTTTTCTTTTTTTTGTAAACTTTTATTTAGTAAATATAAGTTTCCAAAGTTCAGTTTATGGATTACAATGGCTTTTCCCCCCCATAACTTCCGTACCACCCGCACCCCTCCCATCTCCCGTTCCCTCTCCCATTCCATTCACATCAAGATTCATTTTCAATTATCTTTAGATACAGAAGATTGATTTAAATAAGTATTTTTCAAAGAATGAAATTCAAATGACCAATAGACACATGAAAAAATGCTCTGGATCACCCGCCATCAAGGAAATGCAAATAAAAACCACTATGAAATTTCAGCTCATCCCAGTTAGAATTATTATCATCCAAAAATCCAAAAGTAACAATAATGAATTATTTCCACAGTAACCCACAACCTCTCCATATAGCAAAATGGGAACTATTGAGTTAGTTCCTCCTCCATGATTTCATCAATATATTGCCTTGTAAATAGTTATTTAATAAATTATCATGATTATAATGGAGGGTTATCAGGCTATTAGAAAATAAATTATCACAGAAGAGGTAAGTTATCTTTCCCGTAAAATGAGAAGCATCAAAAATGTCACTTATATGGGTTTTTGTATAAAGAGCAAAACTAATTTTGACTATTAAGAGTAAATGATTTATGTCATGAGTTGCCAAGGCTGTGGAAGCCTCTTGAGTTCACCAACTCCAATCTTATTTAGACAAAGTCATAGTCAAAGTGGAAGTTCTCTCCTCCATTCAGAGAAAGGTACCTCTTACTTTGATGGCCCATTCTTTCCACTGGGATCTCACTCACAGAGATCTTTCATTTAGGTCATTTTTTTTTTTGCCAGAGTGTCTTGGCTTTCCATGCCTGAAATACTCTCATATGAAATTCAGGTATAGTGTTTAATGACTTGCATTTTCATGATTTTTGTGAAGACTCTTTTGTTATCCATGTGCAATCAAAAATGTTCTAGGTGCAATTTTTTATTTGACAGGTAGAGTTATAGACAGTGAGAGAGAGATACAGAGATAAAGGTCCTCCTTCCGTTGGTTCATTCCCCAAATGGCCGTTACGGCTGGTGCTGTACCAATCCGAAGCCAGGAGCCAGGTGCTTCTTCTTGGTCTTCCATGCGGATGTAGGAGTCCAAACATTTGGGCCATCCTCCACTGCCCTCCTGGGCTACAGCAGAGAGCTGGACTGGAAGAGGAGCAACAGGGACTAGATCCCAGCTGCCTTATGGTATGTGCCACAGTTGGAGGATTTAACCAAGTGAGCCATGGCGCTGGCCCCTAGGTGCATTTGATAACTCCAATCTCCCTTTTATGTAACATTTTGCTAGTCTCTTAAATGGACTCATTCTCACACTTAGAAGTGTCATTATAATTGCTTTTCTACTATGCCAAGACCCCAGTAGGTTGACAAGTGGTAAAACTGGAGTACACATGGCAAGGATTCACTTCTTGGCTTCGAAATTTTCCGAAGAAATTGGTGAAAAAAAATGTTGTGCAGGTGTTTACAAAGAAAATTTTGTACTTGGAAAGTTGTTCTCTTCTGCACTAAAAGTAGAGAATCAGGATTTTCTTAGAATTCTTTACTCATGATTCCAGCCCCTTGTGCCATAATATGGTGATTACAATGAACATAAATTGGATTTTAAAGTACCACCTTCTCAGGAAGCTATTACCCTAGTATGGTTACCAACTCACCCTGCTTTTTTCAGTCATCACACTGTGTCACAGAAACCCCCAAATCTAAACGAATGTGATTGGTTATCCTGCAGCATACGCCTAAGTCTTTCATCTATATTCCATCTGTCTGTCTATTGTTTTAAGATGCATAGATATAATTATCTTAACAGGTTGATTTTAAATTATTTCAAGCGACAAACCACAGTTTATAATGTGCTTCTCTCAGGACCATTTGTTTGAACAGAACACCCTTTGAAGGGAGATTTTGAATTCAGTTCCTTTAAGAGCTGTGGACAGGCAATGGGGTGGCCACATAAAGAAAACACTGAGCAAGGCAGAGCCGGAATCTGGCCTCCATCCTTCTGCCCATGGAACCCTGTAGGTGGAGCCCTCTGCCAATTCCTAGGGACTCTCCACACAGATTGACTTCCTTTGGGTTGATGATGATTGATTATGGTGGTTTCTTCATTACTTTAAACCTAATCAGTGCTTGGAGTAATTTGAGTAATGATTGCTCATTATTGGCAATTGTGAAGTTTAAGTCTGTCTGTATTTTGCTTCACAAGGCAGTCAGTCGGGAAATACTGAGAAACATCCCAGTTGATACACGTTTGCGAGGACAGAGTGGGAATAAATGATGCACAAAGCACATGATAGACAGGAAGTCATGGAAGTTTTCAGAAGTTATATTACATATTTTCTTGGCAGGAAACAATGACAGTCCCCACTAGATCAAATGTGATAATCAAAGAGACAGTTCTTACTGGATCTGAAAGCTGTTCAGCCTTTTACTGAAATTCCCAAGTTCAATAAATCATGCTATTTCACATCACATTGCTATACCACTCTGTCTTATAAATGAAGATCTATTGTTCTCCAACCAATTTGCCATTCTTAAAAAAAGATAATTAATGATACTAATGCATAAACCAATGTTGTTTTACATTGCAACATATTAGGCGGTGTGTATTTAAGGGGGTTCTCACAGTCTCTTCAGCTAAATTAACTTTAAAAGAAAGTTTGCTTGTATTGGTTGATTGATTTACAACCTTAAAATTGGCTACACAGGAGGGAGACATTTTAGGCTGTTCAGCAAATAAGTAATTTGCCAAGTCATTAGATATCTCAGCACATTATACATAGTGGGTTTATTAAATTAGGTGCCAATAATGTTTGAAGATGTGTGAATTCACAAGAGAAAGAAAATTATAAGAGGCCATATTCACAACCTAAAATTGCAGATAGTGTTACCTGTTTATTTTCTGTGTGTGTGCAGATGATGAAGCTAACTCTCTTACAATGGTAGAGGGTGTTATAGTCTTGGACCACCATGAGCAGAGCTGTTATCCACAAGAGAAGCTTACATTTGATTCTTACATTTAAAGTGTTCCCGTTTTCATGTCCAAAATCTACATCATGAAAAATTCAAAATTCCTTGAAAGACGTAAGTGAATGCCAGAACACATATTTTTGATAGGATATTCATAATATGTCAGAGCGAAGTGCCATAAATTTAACTCAATTTCAATTTGAAAATCATAACTTTGCTCTAGTGATAGACTTGTGAATCTGACAGAAAATAGAAGAGATGAAATGTGAGTCTTTCTGGACATCAAAACTTATTACAAAGCTAAGATTTTAATTATGTAGTATGGAGGGGCTGGCATGAGGCACAGTGCGATAAGCTTTCACTTACCACACTGGCATCTCACACTGGAGTGCTAGATTCAGCCCCGGCTGCTCGGCTTCCAATCCAGCTCCCTGCTAATGTGCCTGGGAGAGTGACCCACATGGTTGGGACCCTGCCACCCATGTGGGAAAACCCGATGGAGTTCTCAGCTCTTGGTTGTTTTGGTGTTGTTGTTTTGTTTTTTTATTTTATTGTTTGTTGTTTTCTTGGACCAGTCCTGTGAGCTGTGGTCATTTGGAGAGTGAACCAGTGAAAAGAAGATCTCTCTCTCTCTCTCTCTCTCTCTCTCTTTTTTCCCTTTTCAAATAAATAAATACATCTTAAAAAAGCGGTAGGGATCACTTCTTGGCCTTTTGGCTAAGATCAATTGTAAAAGGCAGTATGGAAAGATTACACTAACAACCAATCAAATCAAAAGAATCAAAAATTCAGACATAAACTAAATTCCATATGCAATTATTTTGTACAAGAAAATGAAGTATCCAGATTAAACAAGGAAAGGATGGGATATGTACAAATTTGTTTGGATTGGATCAGTTCCTCAAAGCTGAGGTCAGGATAAATTTTAAATGAATGATGTAGTATAGGAAAATGTACAACAATCCCTTTATAACATGGAAGAGGAGGAATTCCATAACTATTATCTTACAATGAGAAGCATTAATTAAGACTAATAAATTTGATTGGTATACACATATACACACATTGTAAAGTATGCCTGAAATGAAGAAAAAAGATAAATAACAAACATGGAATATTTATAATTTATATACTAGAGTTCATCTGCTAAATATATAACTTACAAATATGGAAAGATAACTGGCCAACTACTCACACAAATGGCCTAGTAATATAAATAAATATTTTATGATGTTAGAAACATTTTGCATAGTAGTTAGGATGCCAGTTGGGATGCCCAAGTCCCACACCAGAGCACATGGGTAGAATCCCCAGCTGTGGCTCCTGATTCCAGCTTCCTGCTAACGTGGACCCTGGCAAGCACCAGACCATGGCTCAAAGAGCTGTGTTCCTCCCATCCATGAAGGGGACCTGGACTGAGTTTTCCATTCCTGATTTCAGTTCCATAATAGCTGTAGAATTTGGAGAATGAAATAGGGAAAATAAAGCAGTCACTTTGAATGCAGAGACACTGACAATATCACAAAATTGTGTACATATTACCCATGACCCAGAAATCCTTTGTTGAAGCATCTATTCATTGACAAAGACAAAACCAAGCAGAACCAACCACACACAAGGGTATTCAGTGTAGTACTATGTAAGACTATTTCTATGTGTGTGTGGTTGTGAACCTGCAGAAATCTGCTTCAGTCTGGCAAGGGGCCACATTTCTCCTCTACCTGATACCATGTTAGTTAAAAAGTCCAATCTGACTTAGGCATCAGGATTGTTGAGATTGTTGTATTGCGTTTTATGGTTTGAAATTCACTTTGATTACATTATTAGTTTAACTTAACATCATTCCCCCATTTTAAAATTTTTGCTTTTGCTTGAAATAAAATGTACATGCATAAGATCAATCATTTTCACTTAGAAGTGTGAAATTCAGTGACATTTAATACATCCATAATGTTATACAACCATCACCTGTATCTAATTCCCAAACTATCACCTCAAAACTTAAAAAAAATAAAAACCTCATACCCATTGATCAGTCACTTCCTAGTGACATTTTACAAAGTTAAAGAAAGAAAACTGAGCTGAGGATGGACTGTCGCTGGAGATTACACAGCCTTTCTGTGTTGGCTTCTGTAAGTAGGGAACAGGTGTCTGCAGGCCTCCTAGGTCTGGCCTTTGGGGTAGACCTGGAAGCGGCACTGGTGAAGAAAGCTGGAACCACAGGCACTTGGTAAAGGGTGACTTGTGCACCGAGAACTTGAAAGTCTCTCTGAGAAACACTCTCTTTCCACCTTAGAACTTTTGAAACTTGACTCTGTTAAATTTTAATGAAACATTAATGTTAATAACTAGTATTAAAATCACATTGTGGTATTTATAATTTTCTTCTCTATTACCTATCATCACAACCTTGTGCTACATTTATGGGATGATTATTTTTATTTCATATTTTAAAAATCAAGAACTATAGAAGTACACGATTTATTCTAGGGGACATAGCTACCATGAGAAAAATGTAAGGCAGTTTTGACCCCAAATCTTGGGTCTTATTAAAAATCCATGTTTTTTTTTGCTTGAAATTATATTCTCAAATTTCCAAGTGACTTAAGCATGTAAGTTTACTAGTAGTTGAAACTGTTCTCGTATCATTTATGAAGAACAGTGTAGAGGATTCTTGGAAAGTGGCAGAGTCAGAAGCACCAGGAATCTATCTCCCAACTTAGATAACAATTGTATTGGCAGAATCCGTCTAAAGCAACTACTATGGAACTCTAGATTCTATCGATGGGTGGTGAATTGCACGGGGAATCTTGAACTACAAATTGTGGTTAATTTCTGTCGGTTTCAGCTCTTAGTAGAGTGGTAGCTGCACAGGCCTTGCTCGCGGGTATACAGCGGCAGAAGCTCAAATGTTCTTGGAGCAAACTGCAAAGCCCTTTCAGGTTCCAGGGTATGCAAGAAAGATGCTGTCCTGTCCCCTGTATTTTGGGGATCTATGCTCTGATCATGTATTGTTGCTTCTGATCAAAGAGGTTTAGACGAAAAGGCAGGAGACAAATTGTACCTATTTTCCTTTTGGCAAGCCCCACCCCCTCTATCTAGCTGTTGTGAATTCTAGGGCATTTGGAAGTCTAATACCTTCCCCTTTAATTTCTTTTTATTTTCACTTTTGGGGATTCAGACATTAAATACCACGAATATGTAACTGTTCACAGAGGGAAAATTCAAAAGCAATCACACAGATTCGTGGAAATGCATAGACTCAGAAAAGACCAGAGAAAAACTTGCTCACACCTAAGGTTCACCCTTAGTACAGAGACAGCCTAACTAAACAAAAAGCAACCACACAACAACAACAAACAGAAGCAAACAAACCACAAAGAACAGTAACAAAGCCCAGCAAAACCTGGAGACATGAAAATTCTGATTTCTAGAGCTACCACATTAGTTCCCAAAAATTTAGATACTGAATTTGGCCATGTTTCTTGGGTTTACATACAATGGATTTTAAAGGAATTTTTATTATTCATTTATTCTTTTTAGAAAAGAAAATAATCCATAGAGGATTAACATAGTAACCTGTGAAAACAAGCAAATAAATGTTATATTGAAGTTATAAGTGTTGCTAACTGTACAACAATGAAAGAATGATTGGACAGATAATTTAATAACTTTAATCTCTCTTTTTTTTACTTATTTGACAGGCAGAGTTATAGACAGCGAGAGAGAGAGACAGAGAAAAAGGTCTTTCTTCACTCCTCAAATGGCCGCTACGGCTGGTGCTAAGCGGATCCAAAGCCAGGAGCCGGGTGCTTCTTCCTGGTCTCCCATGCAGGTGCAGGGGCTAGAACCCAGCGCCCATATGAGGTGCTGGTGCTGCAGGCGGAGGATTAACTAAGTGAGCCATGGCCCATACTTTTATATTTCCCCCAATACATATATAAAAATAATTGCAATGATATCCTAAGTGTTTACAATGTGACAGTAAGTGAAGAGGGAATAAAATATATAAAATAGTATAAGAACCAAGATATATACATCTTTTTTAAAGATTTATTTGAAAGGCAGAATTACAGAAAGAGAGGGTGACACACACAGTGAGAGTGAGAGAGATCTTTAATCTGCTGGTTCACTCCCCAGCTGGCTACAATCCCCTAGGCTGGGTCACACCAAAGTCAGGAGCCAGGCACCTCATGTTGGTCTCTGATGTGGGTACAGGCACATAAGCACTTGGGCCGGACTCTGCTGTTTTTCCAGGTGTGTTAGCAGGGAGCTGGGCTTGAATAGGCTTCCATATTTGATACTGGCTTTGCAGGCAGCAGCTCAACCTGTTACACCATAATATAGGCCCCAAGATATATAAAGCTTTATAAAATTATACAGATATTAAGAAATGTTAAGGACATATACAAATATAGAAACAAACCTTTCTACTGATTAGTAATTCTTGTGTGTTTTCTTTTTCCAAATTGTATTTACTATCATCTATTTTTATCCCAAAAATGATATTGAGTGAAATCTTGAAAGGAACTTTGGTTTCTTTCTACTTTCAAAACTTTGAATATGATGTCAATCAATTTTTATTGATGAGTTTTTTGTTCCTTTGGGATCAATTTAGTGAATCTATGATTTATGATATGTTATCTAAACTACCTAAGCCTTACTTTCCTAAACTATGGAATGCAGCTAGTAAGCATATCTACTATGAACTGCTGTTGCAAAGATTCAATGAGATAAAACAGCTACAAGGATACATAGAACACAGTGAGAACTCAGTGTGTGCTATTTAAGAGCATGGATATTGAAAAGCGGGAATGATTAAAAAATGAAATAGCATTCTGTGTTTGGGATTAAATCAGGATTAGAGATATTATAATCAAAATTTCCCTCAAACTTTAGCATTTAATTGGTATTTATGAAGAATTATCTGATAGCTTCAGTTTAAATATATTTGATTAGAAATAGCATAAAAAGATATCTAAATGTTGAATTAAATTAAATGACCTTACTCCAAATCATGTGGTTAGGAATAGGCTACATCTAACAAAACGTATCATGTAATCAATCACTTAATGGCACGGTTAGATACTTAACTCTGGGAAATGATCAAGGTGCAAATTTATTTCTGGAGAAGAATAATCTGAGTTCTTTAGGATAAAAAATGTACATTTCCAAAAAATAAGTTTCTATGGCTTCTTTTACTCATTTATTATAATCGAAATTTAAATTCTCTTTGTAAAGTGAGATCTCTACTTCGGGCAGCCAATGACCAATATCTCTCTCATTTCCATCTCTGTTATTTAAAAGTTTTCTTTGATGTAGGCCAAATTGGGTACCTACGGACATCAACAGAATTGTGAGAGGAAATGATGTAATTGATACTTTGTTGTCACTGTGTGACAGAGACATGTGCTAATAGTCTGTGAGCATAGGACCTAAGACTCTGCCCTGGCGTTTTGCCCACCATACCAGATGGTGCTGGACAACAGAAAAGCAAGAACACTGTAAACTCATCATGATTGCATTCTTTTTGATGTACCCAGAAAGATACGTGGCAGCCAGGAGCCCCAGTGGAAATTCATATTGTGATTTGGGATGAATTAATGGAATTTTGCGGGAATTATGGACCTAGGAAGTCATATGGAAAAGCAACTACCTGCTATGTTAGAAAAGTTTATACTTAAATTTAGATTCTGTGAGTTTCATGGCTCCTAAATGGTGGAAATGCACTTAGATATTCAGTATCTGAGCATATTTCATTCTACTACCCAGAGCCCTGGCCCAGACAATCCACCCCAACACATGCTTTGCTAAACTAAGGGATTGAGGTCTCATTGTAGAGTATTGGAGCCCTCAGTTTTTGGAAGGCTTATGTTTCATCTGCCTTTGTAATCAGGAAATAAAAAGAAAACTATTTAAAATTACAAGGAGTGATTAACTGCTTTTCTCATCACCATTATCTTTTTTTATTTTTTTTTAATTTATTTTTTTTAATTTATTTTTTTTTTTGACAGGCAGAGTGGACAGTGAGAGAGAGAGACAGAGAGAAAGGTCTTCCTTTGCCGTTGGTTCACCCTCCAATGACCGCCGCGGCCAGCGCACTGCGGCCGGCGCACCACGCTGATCCGATGGCAGGAGCCAGGAGCCAGGTGCTTTTCCTGGCCTCCCATGGGGTGCAGGGCCCAAGCACCTGGGCCATCCTCCACTGCACTCCCTGGCCACAGCAGAGAGCTGGCCTGGAAGAGGGGCAACTGGGACAGAATCCGGCGCCCCAACCGGGACTAGAACCCGGTGTGCCGGCACCGCTAGGCGGAGGATTAGCCTAGTGAGCAGCGGCGCCGGCCCCACCATTATCCATTTATTATGCTTATTGCTGGAAGGGGGAGATGAGGAATCAATGATGCTGTCAGCAAAAGATTCCTCCTGCCCATGAACAGCTTCATCTGACTGCTAGCATTTAAAAGCAGTTCATCTAACAATCATGACCCCGGTTTCATTGAATTATCACAGAGAAGGAAGGCTCGGGTGAGAGAAGACATGTTTTATTCCTAATGCAGAATTCATGCCACTTATTATTTTTCAACTACAAAAACTTAAATGTGAATATCTCAGCATTATATGATCATCCTCCAAACCAAAAGCCTTTCTACCTTGGCAGCTATGTAGGTGTGTCCAGCAAGGGAGGTGATAATGTAGTCAGGTTCCTGAGGAAGGGCAGGATATGTGGGAGAACACCTGACCCTGGGTAAAGTTTCCCTACTCTGCATAAAGCTTTAGTTGTTTTCCTTCCCTAGTCTTTTTTTTTTTTTTTTTTTTTGACAGGCAGAGTGGACAGTGAGAGAGAGAGACAGAGAGAAAGGTCTTCCTTTGCTGTTGGTTCACCCTCCAATGGCCACCGCCGCCGGTGCGCTGCGGCAGGCGCACCACGCTGATCCGATGGCAGTAGCCAGGTACTTATCCTGGTCTCCCATGGGGTGCAGGGCCCAAGCACTTGGGCCATCCTCCACTGCACTCCCTGGCCACAGCAGAGAGCTGGCCTGGAAGAGGGGCAACTAGGACAGAATCCGGTGCCCCGACCGGGACTAGAACCCGGTGTGCCAGATTAGCCTAGTGTGTGCTAGGATTAGCCTAGTGAGCCGCGGCGCCAGCTCCTTCCCTACTCTTAAGGCAATTAGGAAGTGGGCTCTGAGTTGGTGTCAGTCAGTCACTTCTATAATATTTGCAAACACATATAGAAACATGCATAGAGAAACAGCCTGTAAGAAAATATATCAGCATGTTACCAACAGTTACCACGAATGGCATTTTTCTGTTGTTCCCTATCCTATACACTTCTTAATTGTAAACAGAAATATTTTATTATCATAATTAATTTAATTTCAGTTTATTTTAAGTAACATTATTAGTTATCCATATAGTTGTGAAATAATCATTAAAATGCCATTACTAGGGAAATCAACCTTTAATTTTTCTTTTATGTCATAACTTTAAGAGCTTTGTTTCAGAGGCTCTGTGCCTCGGGCCCCAAAAGTACCTGACAGGCTGTGCTCAGTGTGGACCTGTACAACGAGGCAGTGTAGACACATGGCACTAAGGAAGGAGCGAGCCTGGGGTCCGAACAAAAGCTAATTTTAATCAAACTTGATTTTTCCTTAAAATTAACATCTATTTCCCTCAAAAACTAGCTTTTTCTTTGCTTCCACAAAGTTTCAGACATATTTATTCATAAAGTGTCTTCAAAAATTCATGGGAAGTGAATATTATAAAAAATAACAAGTGGATTTCAAAATACTTTGCACCAAAATAAACTTACTTTAATTCCATTTCCAACACACTTTTCAAAGTTCGTTTGTGTTTTATGAATTGGAAACGTAAGACCTTAATGTTCAATAAATAAATGTGCTGATCACAACAAGTCAGTGTCATTACACTCCTATGGCCAGCATGAACACCAGGGAATTTGGACTTTGTCCCCTAAACTCCCTCTCCAACTTCCTCCTTCAAATCAATGAACACATACGGAGGCTGTGCACAGCACATCAAGTTTTGACTCTCTTTAAACAAATTAAACCTTCAGATGGTTTGACATTTGTCTATCTCCCATCTTGATAAGCACAGCTGTGGGAAGCTAACTTTTTTACCTCAGGTGGATTTGAGAACAGTGATTCATGCCATTTCTAGCACTATCGTTATCAGCTACAGCCAAAATTAGCTATTAGTGTTTGCTGTGAAGTGAAGGCAGTCAGCCTGTGAGAATGACACCACATTACACAGTGTGTCATCAAATCCTACAGTAGGACGAGTCTGCCGGTGATATCAAATGGCAACAAAACTCTGCAATGTTCAAAAATTGTTTGGATTAGTAAAACTGTTAGCCAGTCTTCTTTTTTGATTCCTAGTTGATTGACACAGAGATCAAGTTTAAGCCTTGAAGCGTTCAGAAACCACAAGGCACACAGGCTGCCTCCCCAAGAGAATTGAGGCATTTTTTGAAAACGATTTACAAATGGCGCAGCTCAGTTAACCCTACTCAAAACACAGCCCATGTTCGCAGGTGAGAGCAGTTTGGAATGGCTCACCCTCTCTGCCAAACATTCAGAAAAAACAATGCGGAACCCCAAGTGCCACAAATCACCATGAACATCACATGTCAAGGATTAAAGCATCGCACTGAGCAGGTCTTTGAGCATTTTCCCAACAAGGACCAAGAGCTCACCTGACATGAAATTTCAATCGCATCCTATCACTCTGGCCAAATGAGAGAAGCATCCCATAATGCCCAGAGTGATGATTCAGGTTCTGTGGTTTTCTACCCTGGTTTGAGGTGTATTGCTTACCCTAAATTTGCCAGGAGGTAATATTTACCTGAGATACTACTCTGTCATTAGAATCTCTTTGAATTTTCCAGCAAGAGATGACCTTAGAATTTGCATCTTTCCTAAGGATCCCAGATAACATGTTTAGGGAAATTGGTCCCCAAAATATCTCAGCACATCATTGTCAAAAGCTTCCTAGTTAGGAGGTAGGAAATGATTATAATTCGTATTCAATCCTAGTAAGAGCACAGGATATTAAGATGCAGTAAGAAAAATGAAGGTTAAAAATCTGATAAAAGTCTTCAATTATTTTGAAAACACAAAATAACTTGGAAAGCTAATCATTTAAATGTGAGCATTTTACAAAGTCAGTCTCAGTTCTTGAAACTAACTTGTTAGCCACAGTGATAGAGTTATCAAAATACAAGAATCATTAATGTGAAATGCAATAGTGTAACAAGTACAACCTCATACACTGTCTGCAAAATTGGGCAAAAATCAAAATAAGGACAAAATGAAAACACCAAACTTGAAGTATTTTTAAATTTACATATGCAGAGGGGCCAGCGTTGTGGTGTGATGAGGAAAACCGCTGCCTGTGAAAGCAGAATCTCATATGAATGCACCTTCATGGTCAGCGGCTCCACTTTCAATCCAGCTCCCTGGTAATGGTTGGGAAAGCAGTGCAAGATAGTCCAAGTGATTGGGCCCCTGCCACTCAAGTGAGAGACCAGGAGGAAGCTCCTGGCTCCTGGCCAGGGTAGAAAACCACAGAACCTGAATCATCACTCTGGGCATTATGGGATGCTTCTCTCATTTGGCCAGAGTGATAGGATGCGATTGAAATTTCATGTCAGGTGAGCTCTTGGTCCTTGTTGGGAAAATGCTCAAAGACCTGCTCAGTGCGATGCTTTAATCCTTGACATGTGATGTTCATGGTGATTTGTGGCACTTGGGGTTCCGCATTGTTTTTCTGAATGTTTGGCAGAGAGGGTGAGCCATTCCAAACTGCTCTCACCATCCCGGCTGTTGTGTCCATCTGGGGAGTCAATCAACAAATGGAAAATCTCTCTCTACTCCTCTCTCATTGTAACTCTGACTTTCAAATAAATAAAAAAAAGTCTTAAAATTATTAATGCATAAAAGAAAACCCTATGATGTAACAACTTTAAGAAGGTACACTTTAAATATGGTTTGGGAAATAAGTACAGTTTGACAATAAACCTATCAAGCAATGTAAGATGAGTCTACTTATAAAACTGCAACAACAGAGCACAGAAATGAAAAAGTGAAAATTGACGTTAACAAGGCAATTAAACTCGATGCTACTCAGAGGTGAACTAGTTATTCTAAAATGAAAACAAAAGAAAGTTTAAAGACATGAAAAATGCAGTGGACAACTTGAGTTATGGAGGACTGGCTTGCTATTCTGACATCATTCTCATAGGGATCAAGGAGAAGAGAATCCAAGTAGAATGTAGGTAAGGGGATCATAAATCAGGGTGGACCTTTAGATCCAGAACAGAAGTAATACTCACACATGGGTCTCCAGTTTGGGAAGGGGTATTGAGTGCCAAGCAGAATGAAAGAAACAATTCCTTCCCAAACAAAAACAACATTTACCTGAATATATTGAAGTGGAATTTTAAAATAATAATCAATAACAAGAGGAGGAAGAAGAAAAAATAAACATTTCTGAAAAACAAGTACAAGTAAACATACGTATCCTGAAGTGGAGGACTTGAAGGGTACTCACAATGGGTGCCCACATTGCTCTTGTTGAAGGAATGACTGTGATTTTGGGTGGGGGGCAGAGGGGAGGTGGCTATGGAGTTATATAAAAGGTACTTCAGTATTATTCACAGCAAAATGAAGTACATGTTGCTACTGACAGCTATATAAATCAATCAGTGGATTAATGAGATTTTGAGTTTTAAAAGGAAGGCTAGGCAATATAGTTCACAATGAGGCTTCAAATAGTGGTGTTGATTCCTAGTGAATAAAGAAAGTGGTGTTGATTTCTAATGAATAAAGCTTTGATGATATTCCCCCTAGTCTCTCCACGTGCATTTTACATTTTGGGATGTTACTAATAAAATAAAGTATGACGTTGAATGTGATCTCGGAAGCTCATTTAAGAAACGTTCAGTCTACTAAAGTACCTTGTGTCTCTTCTGTTTGCTTGAGTAGCTATTAAGATGTTAAAAGAGTCATAAGGCTAGTGAGAATGAATTATCAGCTCTCAAAAGTAAAACATCAAAAGGGGAAAAGATTTACATTGTAGCTCAACTGTAGAAAAACAAGATAAATGCAAATTATTTATTGATAAACTATCTTGACTCATTGCCAATGTTATAAATTATTGGGGAGGAGAGACTCAAACTATGAAGGAGTAAACTGGGTGACTCAGAGATCCTTTCAGTACTGAGTTATGAGCGAGTCTGTCTCCACCTCCTATCCTTTCTTTCTGGAATCATTTATTGAGTACTAACCACTGTGTGCTGAGAACTGTCTTGGGCTGTGGATTCAGCAGGGAACAAGTAGGCATGTTCCACTTCCTCAACCTGTTAGTGATGAGGTCTTTCAAGTAAAGACTAAAAGTATTAATAAATCTTGAAAATGCCTCGCAGCAGTCATGTTGCTCTGTTCCCACAAAAGGAAAAACCACACCCACAGTTTGCAAACTCTGCTTGAATCGGCAAAATAAGAGGAGACAGCCAGGCTATCAAAGCACTTAAGCAGAAGGAGCTCTTTAATCCAAACCACTGTTCACATGGTCGTGGCTTAGCACGGTGGTATCCAAAGAAAGCAGTAATCTTGAAGCCAGAAGTATATACCATCTGAAACAAATAGCTGTCATTTTACCTCTCCAGGTTTATTATCTGGGAACAGTAATACCTGACTTGAAGGGTTATTGTGCAGCCCTACATGTGATAATGCATGTCAAATCACCTTGAAACATACAAAGGAGTACACAAATGTGTTTCACTGTTCTGAATCTGTGAGCTTTCCTCCTAAATTATTTTACTGTTGAAATTTGATACATTTAACTGGTCTATGGGTTGTGAATATAAATATACCTATTAGAGGGAAGATTTATAAAGGGAAGCAGTTACTTAATTTTTAAAACTTTCTAGTTACAGCAAGAGCCCTCTTAAGATGTGGTATCATTTTAACTCCAGCTGTGTGCTTATATTGAAAAGGAATCTGCCCTGAGGATTGTGGTTACATAAGATGTCTCATGTTCAATGTTTATTTATGGGGTCTTGGCAAATTCTCATGGAGCCATTTTAATGCCAACTTGAAACTGTTGAACCAAATATTCATAGGACTCCCAAGACCAATTGCATAATTCACTGGCATGAACATGAAAATTTCCTTTCCAAATTAGATTTTCTTAGGATGAAGTATGTATTTTTAAACCTCTAAAGCACTCAACTGAATTTATAAAGAACACTAGTACATCCTCTCACAGCAACACTACCACGCACATCATCTACCGATTTAGGGTCCTAAAATCCTATTTACAAATAAGTGTCTAGACAAGTGCAATTGCTAGATGGTGCAAGTATTCAGTGGGCCAAGCATTCCCATTCCCTGGGTATGTGTGTGTGTGCAAACTGTGAGATAATGGAGGTGTGTGTTCCTTCTGGGTGACAGAGCAGGGGTTTCCTGCTGAGCCAGGATGTTGCACCTTTATGTTTTGCTACAGAAAGTCTGCAACTATATCATTTATTTTTCTGCAATATACTGGTTGCTCTGCAAAATTACTTTTCCATAAGAAGCTTAAGGTCAACAGAAATGAACAAATGAGGGTATATTTGCAACTCAGTGTTTACACAATTAATAAAATCATTAAGTGTAAGGTGCATTTTTCTGAGTTCATCGTGTGCCTGTTATGTAAAGGATACTGAATATTTACCAAGTAAAAGATGCATTTATTTACTTATTGGCTTATTTAATTCATTCTGAGTCCCTTCGAAGAGCTCTGGGTTAAGTTATAAGAAAGTTAAAAATGAATGGTGGTGTCCCTAAGCCAAGTGTGTCATTAATAAAAATGCAACTCTAAAGTTCAACATCTCTGGATTTGATTTAATTGTGACATGCCGTGACATTCAGGATGCTTTTAGCCTCTACCGCCACGGGTTTGTACCCAATGAGGATGCTCTCAGGGTTGTTAGAATTGTTCAAGTGTCGTGTGCAAGGTGCAGACTCAGAAGGAGGGGCCTCAGCCACGTGCTTCAGAAAGCCAGAATCTACCTCCCTCACTTCAGAAGGCTCTTTTGTCTTGCACTACGTAGAAAAAGCCTCAGGTGTCTGAAACTTCAATTAGTATTTGTCAAGATCAGTAGTTGACAAACTATCACTTAAACTAACACCCCCCCCCCCCAGTGATAAAGGAAAATGCAATCCATGACAAACAGGCTGTTAAACTCTTCCTCCCAAGCTGGAGGCTGTGAGCAGCGGTGTCCTGGGGCAGGGGGACAGCGGTCCTGCTGCATCATGGCTGGAGATTCTTGTGGTTTGCACGGACAAGGAGGCCCTCCCATCACACCCATCTACTGAACATTCCCGTGGACCCCAATGTATCTAATGGGATGTGAACAATTTCCTAACTGAGTTCACAAAAATCATCTTATTGGAGATCCCCGACAGCCCAGTGAAGTCCAGTAAAGCTCACGTTTTCAACCCCCACTTTACAGCCGTGGAAACAGAGACTTACAGACTTTGAGAATCTTATTCATTGCCATTCATTGCCGTAGAGCTAAAACTCACACCCTGGTCCCAGGGTATGAATCTGAGTCCAGCCCATTCTTTTTCTTTCTTTCTTTTTTTCTTTTTCTTTTCTTTTTTTTTTTTTTTTTTTTTTTTTTTTTTGACAGGCAAAGTGGACAGGGAGAGAGAGAGAGAGACGGAGAGAAAGGTCTTCCTTCCTTCTGCCATTGGTTCACCCTCCAATGGCTGCCGCGGCCAGTGCACTGCAGCCTGCGCACCGCGCTGATCTGAAGCCAGGAGCCAGGTGCTTTTCCTGGTCTCCCATGGGGTGCAGGGCCCAAGCACTTGGGCCATCCTCCACTGCACTCCCGGGCCAGAGCAGAGAGCTGGCCTGGAAGAGGGGCAACCGGGACAGAATCCGGCACCCCGACCAGGACTAGAGCCCGGTGTGCCGGCGCTGCAAGGCGGAGGATTAGCCTAGTGAGCCACGGCGCCGGTGTGTCCAGCCCATTCTACTACCCTGCTGCTGCCTTTAAGTTTGAGTTAGTTTGTATTTAATGCTTTGCAACTGAGGGTGGAGGACAGAGACAATCAGAAGACTCTACAGTATAATTTGAAGTATTGCAAAATTATCATGATAAATTTCATGTTTTAAGTAGCCATAAATACACTGGTGTACATTTATATGGGTGTAGAACTGTTGCAAATTATGGTATTTATAATGGCATTGCTGTATTTCTATTTGATATACTTCCACTTTGCCTATTTTGCCTATTGGTGGTTTCAACAAAACAAAACAAAAAAAGCCTTGTAGTAGAGGACTGAAGCACTTGGATCCCTGCTAGCCTTGTGGGAGGCCAAAGTTGCTTTTTAGTCTCCTGGCTGCAGCCTGGCTCAGCTCTGGCTGTTGCAGGCATTTTAAGTGTTAGCCATTAGGTGGAAGATCTCTCTGTGTTTACCTCTCTCTGCCTTTCACAAAACAAAATATAAATAATCTTTAAAATAAAAATTGTTAATTCTCTTGAAATAATCAGCTTGCTATGAGTTAGGCACACCAAATTCAATTAAAAATTTGAAATGAGTTTTGATATGGTTGCTAATTGGCTACTTTGAGAACCAAATATTATTAGAGCTTTGCACTCCCCAACTGAAAAACATATGCATATACATTTTAAGTCTTTTGATTAAATCTTGAGACCCTCTTTGTCCTAGTCTATTATCGCAGCATCATCAGTTTGTATCTTGATTCTTCTCTGAAAGGAAAAATTTGAATGATGTCTCAAAAGTCTCTCTGATCTTTATCTGCAGTACATTTTTTCAGACATGGCTCTTCCTTAGAATGCTTGTGGCTAATGATTTCATAGACTAAAAAATTGCTAGTGTATATTATCTAACATAAAGCCAAGCAGTAATCATTCAGAGAGTCTTCTCTGAGAGATGACATCTAACACCCATGTGATTGAAAGAACATAGTGAGCTGTGCTGAAGTCATCCCCAATAAAGTCTAACACACAAATAGGAAGTACAGATATTTATGTGGCCATTATCATCTGAGGCATCTTGGTTTGTGATAAGTTAAATAGCTGATTATTAACTCAGTAACCTCTAATTAATTTTTTAAAATTGATTTGGTGAGAGAAACTGTATTTCTATTGGAACATTTGTGATATATAGAGTCAACGTATTGATGTCTATTCTATTATTCATTTAGTTTATATTGCTCATAGTTTTTATTTATATTTTTCTCTCCAGATCTATTCACTTGATGTCCAGGCTCTTAAGCCTTCCAAGGAAGGAGCAATATTTGCCATGATTATTTTCCACATGATGCTATGATTGAGTTCTGTCCAAAAAGGAAAACACACACTATGCCAGTATACAATGAATAAATTGTAACATGAAAAATAATAGCATAACTAATAAAACAGACAAAATATTTTTATTATCTCTGTTCAGCAGTGACAATAATAATATGGCATAATCCAGTAATTTGGGATACAACAAAATTCCTAAAAAGACATATAAATGTGAAGTCATCTGGATTTTGTTTTTCCTTAAATCTGTCTGCTTTTAGATAAAAGATGCAATCTGTAATACAAGTTAAGAACATACTACCAATAAAAATGATTTTCAAACTTATAAATAAAAATATTTGTGATTAATATCATAGGCTGCTGAGTATAGATAAATATTATGTTAATATTGTTGTTAAGTTCCAAACAATGAAGTTACATATGAGCTACTCTAAGTTGATTGCAGGTAAAAAAAAGACAAACCAAGAAATGCAGTTTTATTTTGAAAGGTAATTATGGAAATACATATGAAGAGTAGATTTTAATTTTAGGGCTTATTATGCACATTTCCAGGTGAATAAAGCTTATAATAATTTGCTAATGCTTTTAAGCAGGATTTGAAATGTGGAATATGGCATCACCATGAACCAGCAAGGAATGATCTGAATAGTTCACAAACCCCTTCTGGAAATGTTTGATGTGTTGTATTTACACCACCAGGCTTCTCTTGAATATAGTTAGCAATTCAACATAGCATTTTTCTACTTCACCACATTTATAAACCACAGTGTATTTTGGTGCCAGGTGCGAGGGAATTCCAATTCCAAGATCCAAGTTGTATTTTTTTTTTTTCTTTTGGACAGGCCAAGAAACTAAATAAACCTAATCATCCAGGAAGGGGATCTTTTGGATCTATTTCTTTTAAGAGTGCAGTATATATGATAATGACTTCATTGTCACCAAATAGAATACAATTAATTTTATTTTTTAGTATGTTATCAGCAAGCAAACCACCAGTATTAGCTTGATACCATCTGGGAGTGACAGTTTCCTTATTACAAAATATGTAAAAATATGGATTCCCTTAAGGAATCTGTTGCATCGCATCTGCTCCGATTTTTGTTATATGCTAATGGTTTTAACCCAGCATATGAAGCATGCAAAAAAAATAACTGGAATTTTTCAGCTAAATTACTTGTTTCACATTTAAAGTGTCTCAAAGATGGAGAAAGCTGCATATGTGGGTTTAGCTACAGGGGATTGAGTAGAAACAAAGAAAGAAGGAGTGAGCATCTCTCGTCTTACCTGATGTTTCTTCATCCCCTCTTTGTCTCCAGAGAGTGGTTGATGGCCCACATAATGAAGGCCACTTGGTATGTGAGGGAGGTGTGAGGGATAGAGCTCTATGATGCTAACTCTGAAAGGAGCACTGCTCATAACAAAGAGATTGTGACTGAAAAGACAATTATTATCCTTAAAGCTCTGTGTTCATAATACATTAAACAATCACTGTGATTAAAACGAGCTATTATAATTATGAAACCATTCTTTGAGATAGCATTTCTTTTCTTTCCATCCTTGGCCTTTCTGTATTTTCTCACCTTTACTTTACTTGAATGTGGAAAATTCATTGGAATGAATTCTGCCTATTTCCTAAAGAGAGTGCTTGGGTGTGAGCCAAAAACATGTAGCAGATTTCAAACGCTGGCCTCTGAGTACCAAGCGCTTAGGCGAAAGGCCTGCTTGTGAAAGAACACAGTGACAAGCTGAATCAGGTTTGCAGAGTAATTCCAGGGCAGAAGTTTTACGTTGGGCTGTTATTTCTCTGTTTGATGGTGAAGAGCTATTGCTGTAGGCTAGCAGAATTTTCACACGTGTGAAACAATTTGGTATGAATTGCTTTTCCATGTACATAAGTCCTCAGGCTGCAAATGTGAAATATACTAGGCATTGCTTTTTCATTAGCATCTTCCCAAGTTACACCCAGGCATTAAGTTCTACAACCACTATCAATGCAATGAAAAACAAACACACACAAGCACTATCAATGCTGTGAAACACACACACACACACACACATTCAAAACATACACACACGTGTGCTTACCACAATTTATATTTTCTTTTTCTGATAATAAGCATGCCTCTTTATAAGAAACATAATGTGCGTAAACCTTTATAGTCTAAGTTTCCAATTTCTTGATAATGTTAGAAATATTGGTTTCCCCATATATTTGCCCCCCAAAAGTAAGGTGTTTGAAAAATAGGTTAATACCAGTAATCAAGGTAATAATTCAGCAATAAAAAAGTCATATGCATATCGTTTATGTTGTTAAATGCATCTTTTGCAATAGTCTCAGATCCATGACGTGTGTGGTTTTGGGGGGGTTACACTGATGAAAAAGTCTGAAGTACAATGAGAAAGTAAATAGTGCAAACCTGAAAAGAATTCCATAAAGTCTACTGAGTATACATTCTTAGGAAACCCGCATAAAATAACACAAAAAATGTTTTCCTGCCTTGTCTTTTCCTTTGCCCCTTGTTCACTATGGTTTCATTTCCTGTTACCTCCTGACTTTACTCTGATTTATGTGGCTTACGAAGATTAACTCAGATTAATAAATGCATTTATTCATACAAGCATCCTAACAGGAAATAATACTTCATGCCATAATTTGTAAACTAGTTACTGTAGATATACTTCCCCCCAGTAAGAGGTAGCTTTGCTTTCCCAAAGAGTAAAATAGCTGCTAAAAAGATGGTGATAGCTGTGACTGATAGGGAAACTTGGCAGGTTCAGATAAAGTACCACTTAATTATCCAGAAGTAGCCCAGGAAAAGAAAGAAGTCAGACATTCACAAAAAGATTGCTTTGATCATGTTGCCTCAGCATACATGCAAAGGCAAGAATCCCCGTCCAAAACAGACAAACAGTAAACTCCGTGTCTCCTAGGAAAGAATGGCCACTGGTAAACATCTCTTGTGAAACCATCTTGGACCATATTTCTCATTGTAAATTTCATATTTTCCTTAAAGTTGCTTGCATTTACTGAGCACTTGAATAATGTCAGGCTCTGAGCTGAAAGCTTGAATTGCATTTTTCTTATGAAATGCTTGCAATAGCCCTTTGTTATTAGTATCATTTTAATCCCATTTTGCAGATCAGAAAACTGAGAGTTTGAGAGCTAAGCGAATGTTTCCCAGTTCAGCTGGAATCTGAATCCAGGCATCTACATGAATGTAGCACATGCTCTTCATCACGTAAGGGCAAAAGGGTCTTATCTGAGTCTTTGCTCAATAATTCATTTGGGAAGAACTGAGCGACGCATTAGAATGTCTGCTATAAATGGGAAGCTACTCAAACCCACTAGTGAACAGTGACAAATGTATGTGGAGGAGTTGTCCTTGTGGTATTCATTTGGAACCATATGTGGGGAAATTACCTTTTAGTACTTAAATATTTGCTTAAACTAACCTCATATCAGATGTCAGTCATCCAGTGTTAATATACTCTCAGTAGCTTTCTTTTCCGGAGTTCTCTTGTATTTTCTCAAACCAAGCATTCTATTTTTATACAAAGTTACTAGTAAGAGTCAGCTTTATACTTTGGTCCTGCAATGTACATATTCTGTTTTGTTGATTTTAGATTTGAATGTTAATTGATGGGAACTATGGAGCAGAAATACAGTTCATCATCTTAAAAGCCAAGGGTTTTTCATATTACAGTCAGGCACCTGTGTGAAAACAGGGCCAAAGGGGAGTTTGTAATGGATCACAATGAAGTCAGTTAGAGTATTCTTCCAGTATATTCCTGATGAGGCATTCAGTAACAGATTTAAGTGGTACTTAACGTTTCTGCACTGCCCGTCGTCGGTAGATTTTAAATAAAATCGACCTGGAGTGCAGCTTTGAACTCAGTGAGCCAGGGGAGCTTAGCAGAACTTTACTGATGAGTTTGCAAAGGGGAGTTCAAGTTTGTGAAGATATAATTAAAAACATGGCATCATGACACTTGAGGAAGTCCATCTTTTAAATAATTCAAGAGATAATATAATTCGTTCTCCTCTATCGTTTGGTGATGTGATCCTATAGATTCCAAGGTCATTTTCACTTAAAATTTATTACTACACTTGGAGATTAAATTTGCTCAAATGCTATTATAGTTTTATTTTTGGAAAACTATACTAAAATGTATGGAGAAAATGAGTTAGCAGGAAAATTTAAGGCCAAAAAGTCATTTACTTTGGAATTGTCTTTAATGACCCTTTGGAAATTCATAGCAATCACTTATTTGCTGCCCAGTGCTGGCTAAGCGTACACTGCATTTCCTGTGATGAAATGCCACTGCCTGTCTAGAGGTGTTTGGAGGGACAGGGATAATCTAACTCCTATTCCAACATAACTCTACCCCAGCCTAGTTACACTGTGATTAGCGATGAGAACATTGTTTATTGTGGGTCCAGGGAAAGTGGATCTTTAGACTACAGAGTAAACAACTGGCAGTGAGCAAGGAAAAGATCCCCTTTCTGTGGAGACACAGAATTGATGGATGCCAGCTCGCTGCTGTCCCCATGGGAGCAGTCTTTCACCAAGAGTGAAGGCAGTATATATCAGCAAACTCAACCACAACAAAAAACAAACAATCCAGTTAAGAAATGGGCAAATGACTTGAATAGAGACTTTCGAAAGAAAAAATACAAATGGGCACCAAATATATTTTAAAAAAAAATGCTCCATATCATTAGGCATGAGGGAAATGTGAATCAAAACTGCAGGGAGATAGCATCTCATCCCTGTCAGAATGGTTGTTATCAAAAGGCACAGAGCAAGCAAGGAATGCTGACAAGCACGTGGAGAAAGAAAACTGCTATCCGCTGTTGGGGGGAATGCAAACTAGTGCAGCCACTGTGGAAAACAGTATGGACATTTGGTTAAAAAAAAAAAGAAAATAGAAATGAAACTTTCAAATGACCCAGTAATTTCACTACTGGGCATAAAAAAGAATAAGATCCTGTCATTTGCAGCAAATAAACCAGAAACAGAAGGATAAATACTGAATGTTCTCCTTTATATGTGGGAGCTAAAAAGAAAACAAAACAAATCAAAATAAGCAAATAAAAGTCTCAATCTGAACCCAGAATGTTGATTAGTAGAAACTTGGAGGGATAAAAGGTTTTTGGATTAAAAATAATAAGGAAATCTGGATGTAGTTCACTAACTGTGACAGAGAAATCAGTGTGAGATGTTAATAGGGGAAAGTGTATGAGGGATATAGGAGAACTCTTTGTATTACTACTTCACAATGTAATTTTGTAAATTTAAAACTATTCTGAAAAAAAAAAATGAAGCACTCCAAAAAATGGAGAATGAAGGCAGCTGGAAATAAATAGAAACCAGTGACAGGTATTAAATTTTAATTTTCTTTAGTTCATGAAAACAACAAGATTGGAAACATTTTCCTTAATACTTTTTTGGTTTTGTGATTTATAAAGTTCTATTTGTTGTTTAAGCCAATTTCCATTACTTGCAACAAAATTGGTGCTGACTACCTAAGGAGAGACATTGCCTTTCTATCCTCCCTACAGGGAATCCACTCAGTCCTGCACCCACTTAAGCCTGTGAGGCACTCGCATCCCCTCTATATCACTGGCACCTGTATTCAGACTGTCAAGACAGGATACTGACGGGCAGCTGAACTCTGGGGATGTTTGCTCCTCTCCAGAGATGGAGAAGCCTCATGGGGCTGAGTGGATTCCTGGCTCCCTGTGACCGCGGGAGTCCTTCTGTGCTGTGACTGAATTCCATGACTGTGTGGTAGGGCATGGAGTGTAGCTGGGTCTTTGAGCAGTCTCAGTCCACCTTCATAGGCTCAGAATTTCCTGAACACTCGGGATGGGTCATTGCAGAAGGTTCTATGCTCAATGAAGGATCACACAGATCCTTTGTATGTTTCTTGCGAGTGTATGGGTCGGGTGTGTAGCCACTGTGGGGTAGCCCTGGGCATGGATCACCTTGGAAGAGAGGAGGTCAGGCAGTGATCACATGAGTGAATGTATTCATACCCTTCCTGCTGCTGAGAATGGAGATCTACCATGCCTAACTGCTGTACCAGGGCCAAGCAACTACTGGAGCTCACAGCACCGACTCAACACATGCCTCTGAACACCCAAGGAAGGAGCAAACACTAATCTGCACTGGCATATTTCAAAGATAAAAATCATCAGAAGAGAGAACCAGTGAAAGTCCCACAAATGCCTAAAAATACATGCAGAAACATGAGAAGCGTGAACAAGGAAGAGTTATGACTGCTCCAAAAGATTGCAACACTTCCATATTAGAATGTAAAAATGAAAAGACTAATAAAATGCCTGAAAAGGAATTCAAAAGAATCATTATAGGAGTACTCAAAAACAATGAGAAGTGAATTCGTGAGTTAGGAAGTCCGTATAAGACGTGGAGGAAAAATTTTCCCATTAGCTAGAGATACTGAAGTGTAATTAAAATGAAATATTAGAAATGAAGAATTCAGCATGTCAAATAGAAAATACGGTAGAAGGCCTTAGCAATAGAGTTGATGAGGCAGAAGAAAGAATATCCAAGCTAGAAGATAAATCTTTTGAAATATCTCAGGCCACAAAAAAAATGGAAATTAGAAAAATTAAAACCAATGTTTTAGATTTATGGGATACTATCAAACAACCCAATAAATGGGTCTTAGAAGTTCCTGAAGCTATGGAAACAGAGAATATTTAAAAAAAAACCTATTCAGGGCCGATGCTGATGTGTACAGGGGGAGGCTTCCTCCTGCAGCACCTACATCCCATGTGTCCACTGGTTCAAGTCCTGGCTACTACTATTCCTATCCAGCTCCTTGTTATTGTCTGGGACAGCAGAAGATGGTCCAAATGTTTGGGCCCCTGCACTCACCTGAGAGATCCAGAAGAAGCTCCTGTCTCCTGGATTCACATTGGCTAAGCTCTAGCCATTGCAGCCACTTGGCAAGTGAGCCAGTGAATGGAAGACCTTCCTCTCTGTCTCTCACTCTCTGTCTTTTATTCTACCTCTCAGATAAATAAATAAAATCTTAAAGAGAAAACTATTTGGTGTAATAGAAATAGAAAACTTTCTTAATTTGGAGAAAGTAAGGGACATCCAAGCACTAGAAGCACATAGAACTCTTAATGTACATGAGCAGAAAAATTCTTCAACATGACACATTATAGTTAAACTTTCAACAGTAAAGCATGAAGAAAAGAATAGAAAATGTGATTGAGAGAAATGCAGATTATTTTCAGAAGATCTCCAAGCAGACTCACAGCTGATTTTCTTATAAGAATCCCTACAGCATAGGAGAAAGTGTAAAGACAGAGCTCAAGTCTTGGAAGAAAAAAAAACCCGTCAACCCAGAATTTTGTAAGCTGCAAAGCTCTCATTTATGAACGAAAGTGAAATAAAGACCTTCCATAACAAATAGAAACTGAAAGAACCTGTCACCACTCATTCAGCCTTCCAAATGATGCTACACGCTGAAATAACAGGAAGGCAGAAAATTTCCTCTTAAAATACAAAGAATAGAGATATATATGGAAAAATGGCAGGACCAAATCGTAACTTATCAATAATAATCTTTAATGTAAATGTCCTAAATTATACAGTTAAAAAATACAGACTGGCTGACTGGATTATAGAACAAGATCCATCAGTTGGCTGCTGTCAAGGAGCACACCTCACCAACAACAGACTGAAAGTGAACAGATGGAAAAAGATTCCATACTAATGGAAAGCAAAAAAAAAAATCAAAAAACAAAAAAATGAGCTATTACCCTCATATCAGACAAAATAGACTTTAACACAAAATCTGTTAAGAGATCAAGAAGGGCTTTATGTAATAATTAAAGGATCAAATCAACTAGAAGATGTACCTACATTAAATGTGTATGCACCCAATACCAGGACTCCTGGTTATTTTATTTTATATTTTTTAAAATATTGTATTTTTTTATTTTACAGGTAGAGTTACAGACAGTTAGGAGAGAGAGACAGAGAGAAAGGTCTTCCTTCTGTTGGTTCACTCCCCAAATTTCCGCAACAGCCAGAACTGTGCTGATCCGAAGCCAGGAGGCAGGTGCTTCTTCCTGGTCTCCCATGTGGGTTCTGGTACCCAAACACTTAGGCCATCCTCCACTGCTATCTCAGGCCACAGTAGAGAGCTAAACTGGAAGAAGAGCAACTGGGACTAGAACTGGCACCCATATGGATGCCAGTGCCACCAGCGGAGGATTAACCCAGTGTGCCATGGTGCCGACCCCTCCTGGGTATTTTAAAGAAATATATAGATCTAAATGGAGACGTGGACTCCAATACAGTAATAATGCAGGACATCAACACTCATCAACTATCACCAATGGACAGATCAGTTAGACAAAAAAGAAATTATGAACAGAGCTAATCTACAGTATGGACCAAATGGACCTAAATGTTATCAACAGAACATTTTATCCCACAGCTACGGAATACACATTCTTTTCATCTTCACATTGAACTTTCTCTAGGATAGGCCATATGCTAGGCCATAATGCATGTCTAAACAAATTTAAAAAAAATTGAAAGCACACTATGTATCTTTTAGGACCACAATGGAATGAAGCTGGAGAATTCAAACTTAAGAAACTAAAGAAAATATTCAACCACATGGACACTGAACATATACTTGAATGAACAGTGGGTCAAAGAAGAAATCAAAAGGGACATCAAAAATTCCTGGAAGTGAATGTAGATGACAACACAACATAGCAAAACCGACGGGATACCATAAAAATAGTGATAATTGGGAACTTTGTATTAGTCAGTATCCACTTCAAGAAATTGGAAAGGCCTCTAATAAATGATTTAAAAATGCATCTCAAAGACCTAGAAAAACAACAAAAAACCAAATTCCAAATTAGTAGGAGGAAAGAAATTATTAAAATTAGAGAACAAATACACAAATTTGAGACCCAAAATACTACATGAAAAATCAGTGAAATGAAGATCTTATTTTTTGAAAAATCAACAAAATTGGTACATATTTAGTCCAACTCACCAAAAAAAAATGAGAAGACCCAAATTAATAAAATCAGAGATGAAAAAGGAAGTGTTTCAACAGATATAATATAAATAAAAATAATCATCAGGAGTTACTGCAAACCTCTATATGCCTATAAATTGAAAAATCTAGAAGAAATGTGTACATTTCTGGACACATATGATCTACCAAAATTTAAATCATGAAGATCTAGAATACCTAAATAGACCAGTAACAAGGCTGGAGATTGAATCAGTAGTAAAAACCTTGTCAAAGAAAAGCCCAGGACTGGATGATTTCACTGTTAACTTCTACCAAACTTTTAGGGAGAACTATTTCTAATTCTTAAACTATTCAAAACACTTAATGGAATGAAATCCTCCAAAACTATTTCTATGAGTCTAGCATCAGCTAAAACCAAAAACAGAAAAAATACACCAAATAAGGAGAACTTAGACAAATATCACTGGTTGCAATAATCCTCAAAAAATACCAGCTAATTGAATCCAGCAACACATCAGAAAGATCATTCATCTTTCAAGAGGCATCTTCTCAGGTATGCAGGGATGGTTCAATATATGCAAATCAATAAATGTGATAAATCACATTTACAAATTGAAGAATAGAAAACATGGGATTATTTCAATAGATGCAGAGAAAGCATTTGATAACATACAAATTCCTTTCCTGATGAAAACCTCAATGAAATTGCATATAGAAGGAGTATTTCTCAACATAATAAAATCAATCTGTAACAAAACCAAAGAGTTTTTTTTTTTTTTAATAGGGAAAAGTTTGAAGAGTTTCTACTAGGATCTTGAACAGACAAGGATGCCTATTTTCACCATTGCCATTCAACATTGACCTGGAAGTTTCAGCCAGAGCCACTTGGCAGGAACAAGAAATCAATGTGATACAAATTGGAAAGGAGGAAATCAAAATATCCCTGTTTGCAGATGACTTGATGTTATATTTAATGAAATTAAAATACTTCACTAGAGACTGTTGTGACTCAGAAGAGAGTTTGGTTACATGGCAGGCTATAAAATCGACACACAAAAATCAGAAGCCTTTATGTGCATGGACAATGCTATGGCTCAGAAAGAACTTCTAAAACCAGTTCCATTCACAATACCTATAAAAACTTAATAACCCTTGAATTAAATTTAATCAAGGAGGTAAAAGAACTCTATGTTGAAAATTACAAAACATTAAAGAAATATAAGAAGACGCAAAAAATTGAAAAAAAAATCCTCCATGTTCATGGATTGGCAGAATTAATTCATCAGAATTTCCATACTACTATCTATTCAATGTGATCCAAACAAAATACCAATTATATTATTCCCAGGTCTAGAAACAATGCTAAAATTTATATGGAATCAAAAGAGACCCTGAATACCTAAATCAATCTTAAACAACAATAATAAAGTTGAAGGCATCACAATACCAGATTTCAAGAAAAATTACAGAACAGCTGTAATCAAAACATTATAAACAAACCAGCCTGGTACTGGCACTAAAATAGACATGTAGATTAATGGAAAATTTAAAAAAAATCAATCTCCATATCAAAAACTAATATTTGACAAAAGAGCTAAATCAATTGGTGGAGAAAGTAGTCGCTTCAAGAAATTGTGCTGGAAAAATTTGATATCAGTGTGCAGAGATGACTACCATACACCCTATACAAAAATCAACTCACAATGGACAAAGTATCTAAATCTATGACCTGATTCCATCAAACTACCAGTGGAGAATATTGGGGAAACTCTGTAAGACATTGGTATAGGCAAAGACTTCTTGGAAAAGATACCAGAAGCTCAACCAATAACAATAAAAACAGACAAATGGGATTATATCAAGCTAAGAATTTTCTGCACTACAAAAGAAACACCCAACAAAGTAAAGAGAAAACTGACAGAATGGGAGAAGTATTT
The DNA here is from genome assembly GCF_051225735.1 of Oryctolagus cuniculus. Classification (NCBI taxonomy): domain Eukaryota; kingdom Metazoa; phylum Chordata; class Mammalia; order Lagomorpha; family Leporidae; genus Oryctolagus; species Oryctolagus cuniculus. Next base: position 7,389,892 of record NC_142878.1, on the reverse strand, counting down.
GCAAGATACTCAACTGGTCAGGGATTAAAATCCAGAAAATATGAAGAGCTCATGAAGCTCTATAACCACAAAACAAATAATCAAGTTAAAAAAATGGGCTAAGGAATAGAGCAGGCATTTTTGGAAGGATAAAATTCAAATGGCTAACAGCTGCATCAAAAATGCTCAGGATCACTAGTCATCTGAATAATTAAAATAAAATACAAGGAGGTTTCACCTTACCCTAGTCAGAATGATTTTCATACAGAAACAAAAAAAATGCTAGCGAGGATGTGGAGAAAGAGTTACCCTAATACACTGTTGATGGAATTGTAACCTATTACAGCCACTGTGGAAACAGTATGAAGATTCCTCAGAAATCTGAAAAGATCTAACATATAACCCAGCATTCTCACTCCTGCATATTTACCCAAACAAAATGAAATCAGTATATGAAAGAGTTATCCATACTCCATGCTTATTGAAGCTCAATCCACAGTAGCTAAGAAACGGAATTAAACTAGATGTCAACAAACCAATGACTGGAAAATGAAAATGTGGTCTATTTCCACTTTGAAATACTACTCAGTCATAAAAAAGAACGAAATATTGTCTTTGGAAACAAAATGAATATAACTGGAAACCATTATACTTGTTGAAATAAGCCAGTCCAAAAAAGACAAATATAATATGTTTTTCCTGATGTATGTTAACTAACACAGTGAAAAAATATAACGTATATCAGTGAAATTGACATTATGAGATTAGATTATTGTTTGCAGCCCTTTTATGTACTGTTAAAGAACAGTGATTTTTGTTTTATAAATCTTCCCCTCCCCTAAGATGAGGATTAAGCTCATGAATAGAAGTTAAACAGAAAGTATGTCATTGTAAAAATTGAAAGTTAGAACAGGAAAAGAAGGATGAGGAGGTTGGATGTATGAGCAGGAAGGAGGTTAAATGGTTCTAAACCTGTATATATGTATTCTATAAAATACTAGGAAATTGAATCCAGCAACAGACCAAACATCATTCACCCTGACCAAGGGGGATTAATCCCAGAGATGCAGGTATGCCTCAAAATACAATAATTGGGCCTGTGCTGTGGTGTAGCAGGTAAAATTGCCACCTACTGTGCCAGCATCACACGTGGGTGTCAGCTCAAGTCCTAGCTGCTCCACTTCTGATTCAGCTCTCTGCTAAGGCCTGGGAAAGCAATAGAAGATGGCCCCAGTCTCTGCACCCCTATACCTGTGTGGGAGACCTGGAAGTGTGGGGAGCAACTCGGACTAGACTAAGTTACTGGAATTAAGACTTATTCTATGCATCTGCTCTCCCACAATATGGCGCTGGGAGAGGAGGAAACAGCTTCTACCCAGCTGCCACTCACCAACTTGACAAGCTGCAGGAGCTGCTCCTGATTGGAGGAGAGCAGCGTACTTGGCGTGTGGGTAGCAGAGTTGGGATTGGTGGAAGAGGACTATAAAGGAGGAGAGAGACAATATGCACCAGGAACATCTAAGGGGAACATCCAAGGGGAACACCTGTGCAGCCCCCGAGAGAGCCGGCCGGCAGTGTGCCGCTCCCCCACGGAAGTGGGGAAAAGTGGCAGGGGGAACCGCCCTTCCACGGAGGTGGAAGGGATGGTAGCCAACCCAGGAAGAACCAGCAGCAAACCCGGGGAGGGCCGAGCAGACGAAAGAACAGCGCAGGGTCCTGTGTCGTTCCTCCACGAAGAGGGGGAGCGACATAATGGTGCCGTGACTCGGATATGAAGCCTAGGCAGGGTTTAGTGTCGTTCCTCCATGAAGAGAGGGAGCGACATAATGGTGCCGTGACTCGGATATGAAGCCTAGGCAGGGCTTAGTGTCGTTCCTCCACGAAGACGGGGAGCGACATAATGGTGCCGTGACTCGGATATGAAGCCTAGGCAGGTTTAGTGTCGTTCCTCCATGAAGAGGGGGAGCGACATAATGGTGCCGTGACTCGGATAGGAAACTTAGGAGGGAAGAAACGGGAAGAAGTGGAAAATACCGGAGAGAGAGACTAGCAAAGAGCCTAGGGAAAAGCCGGACAGAAAAGGTGCCGGAAGTAGCTATTGAAAGCCTAGGCATAGACTTGGATACGGACTTTGGGAAAGAAGTTAGGATTTAAAGTGAAAGCAAGAAGAAACTTAGACTCGGATACGGACTGCAGGTTGAAAGTGAAAGTGAAACCTATAAGAAACTTAGACTTGGATACGGACTGTGGGGAGAGGCCAGGAGAAATGAAGGAGGAATATTGTTGGAAGAAAACTTAGGGAAACATACCGGGTAGAAAAATATGTTAGGGAGGATGAAGCCGCGAGTGCAGGCTGAGGCGGAGACGTAAGCCAGCTTGGAATTCTTCAAGTCACCCCGGGGAGCAAGAGGTGAAGATCTGGAACCAGAGGCAGAGACGTGGGCCGCCAGGTTGGAATTCGCCAGGTTAGTCCGGGGAACTTGGATTGAATGCTAGTGGCGGAGACGTAAGCTACGCTGTGTGACTCGCGGAAGCCGCCGCGTGCAGAGAGAGCACGGGGCGTGAATAGATAGGGAATGCGGGGCTGGCGCGAGGCCGTGGTGCGGACGCGAAGGGAGTGGAGACCGCGGAGCGCGAGAAGCCAAGCCGCGCGAAGCCGGGAAGCCGCGCAGATGGGAGAAGCACGGGCTGAAGCGGCACAGAGCGGAGAAGCCGGCGCGGGGCAAGGTACGGAGAAGCAGCCTCGGGGCAGGCGCCGGGATGCCGCAGGGATAAGAGAAACAGAAGTTTAGAAGTAAAATGAGAGAAATAGGAATGCTGGTAGATAGAAGTAAAATAGGAGAAATAGGAATGCCCGGAGATAGAGAAATAGAGAAAAGTAAGGCCTCCCCACAGCACGGCAGTGAGAGAGCTTGGATTTGGTCTGCCTGATTAAGACGATAAGTACCTGTGGGCGCCTGCAGGTCACCGAAGACAGGCACGAATTAACATCAATAAGTCTCCCCACAATACCGCAATGAGAAGGCTTGGATTCGGTCTGCCTGATTAGTAAGGCGGTAAGCACCAGCAGGCAGCTCGACCAGAGTATGAGCTGCAGGTCACTGAAGATAGGCACGAACCAACACTAATAAGTCTCCCCACAAGACGGCAATGAGAAGGCTTGGATTCGGTTTGCCTGATTGGTAGGGCTTGTAAGCACCTGCATGCAGTTCTAGCACAGCAGAGCATGCGCTGCAGGGCACCGAACTCAGGCACGCATCAGCGCCTAAAAACCTCCTCACAACATGGCGAAGAGAGGACCTGGATTCGGTTTGCCTGATTGATAGGACTTGTAAGCACCTGTGGGCAACTCCAGCAAGCAGAGCAGAGTGTGTGCCGCGGGGCACCGAAGACAGGCGCGTATCAACGCCAAAAATAAAAAGAAAGGGGGATCTGTGGGGAGCAACTCGGACTAGACTAAGTTACTGGAATTAAGACTTATTCTATGCATCTGCTCTCCCACAATATGGCGCTGGGAGAGGAGGAAATAGCTTCTACCCAGCTGCCTCTCATCAACTTGACAAGCTGCAGGAGCTGCTCCTGATTGGAGGAGAGCAGCGTACTTGGCGTGTGGGTAGCAGAGTTGGGATTGGTGGAAGAGGACTATAAAGGAGGAGAGAGACAATATGCACCAGGAACATCTAAGGGGAACATCTAAGGGAAACACCTGTGCAGCCCCCGAGAGAGCCGGCCGGCAGTGTGCCGCTCCCCCGCGGAAGTGGGGAAAAGTGGCAGGGGGAACCGCCCTTCCACGGAGGTGGAAGGGATGGTAGCCAACCCAGGAAGAACCAGCAGCAAACCCGGGGAGGGCCAGGCAGACAAAAGAACAGCGCAGGGTCCTGTGTCGTTCCTCCACGAAGAGGGGGAGCGACAGGAAGAAACTTCTGGATCTTGGCTTCTGATCAGCTTAGCTCTGGATATTGTGGCCATTTGGAGAATGATACAGCAGATAGAAGACCCTCTCCCCTCACCTCTGCCTCTCTCTAATTCTGCCTTTCAAATAAATAAAAATAAATAAATACAAAATTAGTAAATGTAATATTTCACACCAAAAGAATGAAAGATAGAAGTGCTATGATCAGCTTAAAATATACATAAAGAATCATTTGAAGACCCAGAACTATGGTGTAGTGGGTACAACCATCACCGCCTTCAGTGCTGGCATCCCATATGGGTGCTGATTTGAGTCCTGGCTGCTCCACTTCAGATCCAGTTCTCTGATATGGACTGGGAAAGTCATAAAAGATTGTCCAAGTCCTTGGACCCCTGCACCAATGTGGGAGACCCAGGGGAAGCTCCTGGCTTCAGATCAGCTCAGCTCCGGCATTGCAGCCATTGCGGGAATGAATCTGTGGAGAGAATACCTCTCTCTCTCTCTCTCTCTCTCTCTCTCTCTCCCCCTCTGTTTCTCTCTCTCAGCTTCTGCTTCTCTGTAACTCTGTCTTTCAAATAAATAAATATATTTTAAAAATCATTAGGTAAAATTCATGGTAGAAACTTTGAACAAACTATGTACAGAAGGACTGTATTTCAGTATAATTAAGGCCATCTATAATAGGCACATAGAGAACATCATACTAAATGTGGAAAATATGAAACCATTTTTCTAGTATCTGTAACAGGAAAAGGCTGCCCAGTTTTTTTTACAGTTGTTATTCAATACAGTATTGTGGGTATGACCCAAAGCCACCATTCAAAGCAAGAAATAAAGGAATTTGAACAGGAGGAGAAAAAGTCAAAGTACCCTGGTTTGCAAATGACATGACTTTACACTGACAAAAATCCAAAGACCTCATATACAGAATACTAGAACTACTAAATTATTTTCAATAAAATTGCAGGATACAAAATCAACACTGAAGAATCTGTAGCATTTTATACATTAATTAAAAAACTTGTTGAAAAGAAGTTTTAAGAGAAAAACAATTCACAATTGCTACAAAAATAATAAAATCTTGTAAGACATTCGACCAAGGACTTGAAAGACCTTTACAAAGGAAAATTACAAAATATTCATGATGAAACTGAATGGAATACTAAAAATGTAAAGCTCTCTCATGCTCATGGATTGGAAGAATTAACATTGCTAAAATGCTCATACTACCTAAATCGATTTCCGGATTCACAATGACTTTCTGGAAAAGATCCCAGAAGCACAGGCAATGAAAGCAGAAATAGATAAATGGAGTACATCAAGGAAAGAAGCGTCTGCACGGCAAAGGAAACACTCAACAAAGTGCAGTGCAGTGCAGCTGCTACAGAATGGGAACAAATATCTGTAAAATATGCCACTAGTAATGGACTAATATCCAGAAATATCCAGAATATCAAGAAACTGAACCACAAAACAAACAATTCGGTTAAGAAATGGGCAAAGGACTAGAACAGACATTTTTTAAAAAGATGAAATTCAAACGGCCAACAGACACATGAAAAAATGCTCAGGATCACTAGCCATCAGGGAAATGCAAATAAAACCATGAAATCCACCTCACCTCAGTGAGAATGACTATCACCCAAAACCAAAAAATACCAAATGCTGGTGAGGATGTAGGTGAAAATGTAATGCAATTCACCACTGGAGGGAATGCAAAGTAGAACAACCATTATGGAAGATGGCATGGAAACTATTCAGAAATCTGAAAATAGGTTTACCATATGACCCAGCAACCCCACTCCTCAGAATTTACCCAAACAAAATGAAATCAGCATAAGAATGATTTTTTTGTACCTGCATGTTTATTGCAGCTTGATTCACAATAGTTAAAATATGGAATCAATCTAGATGCCCATCAACTGATGACTGGATAAAATAAATGTGGTATAAATACACTATGCGATAGTACTCAGCCATTACAAAAATGAAATCCTGTTTTTTGTATCAAAATGGAGGAAAATAGAAATCATCGTGCTTAGTGACATAAGAAAATCCCTAAAATATAAGTATGATATGTTTTCTCTGATATGTGGTAGTTAATATAGAATACAAAAATATATAGGAATGAAATGGACATTTTGTGATTTGACTGTTGTTTTTAGCCCATGTTGATACTTCTGTGGACTATGGTCTTTGTATTTTTTTACTTTTTGAGTATTATGGTTTGTGGTGTAATAAAACTCAGAGTATACAGTGTACTGAAATTACATATTTGCAAAAATTAAAGAAAAAAATAAAGGAAGGAAAGAGTGGATTAAGGGGGGAGGAGATAAAGGGGGAAATTACGGTTATTCAATCTCCATCAAAATGCCCATGATATTCTTCCAAGAAATGGAAAAAATCATAAAAATCCTTCACTAACACAAAAACAGCCAAAGCAATCTTGAGCAATAATAGCAAAGATGGAAGCTTCACACTGCCAGGTTTTGACATACTACCCGGCTACTGTAACACAAACACAACAGTTCTGGCATAAAAATAGACACATACTATGGAACAGGACAGAAATATTAGAAATAAATCCACACATCTAAATCCACCTTATCTTTGACAAAGGAGCAAAGGGTTAGGGATGACCTGGTGTACTAAATTGCTCCCTATGGCACCAATATCCAATATCAGATTGTGAATCCCAGATATTCCATTTAAAATTTGGCCCCCTGCTAATGTGCCTGTCACAGAACTGGAAAATGGCCCAAATGCTTGGTCCCCTGTCACTGATTTGGGAGACCAGGATGAAATTCCTGGCTCCAGACTTCAGTCTGGTAACAGACCTTTCTCTTGTGACCATTTGGGGAATGAAGTAGCAGATGCAAGATATATGTGTATGTGTGTGTGTGTGTGTTTGTGTGTGTGTATCAGTGTCTTTGTTCAGCATTTAAATAAACAGATATTTTTAAAGAGTGAAAATAAAGGGGACCAGTGCTGGGATGTAGTGGGTAAAGCCACTGCCTGCAGTGTCAACATCCCATATGGGCACTGGTTCAATTCCTGGCCGCTCCACTTCCAATTCAGTTCTCTTCTATGGCCTGTGAAGGCAGTAGAAGATGGCCCAAGTGCTTGGGCCCCTGCCCCGCGTGTGGATCCTGGGTAAAGCTCAGCTCTGGCCATTGCGGCCATTTGGGAGTGAGCTAGCAGACCGAAGACCTCTCTCTCTCTGCCTCTGCCTTTCTGTGACGTTGCCATTCAAATAAATAAATAAATCTTTAAAAAGAAAAGTTAAAATACAATGTGCTATGGAGCAGAAGCACTCTTCTCAATAGATGGTGCTGGGAAAACTGGGTGTCCATATGCAAAAAAGTGAAACAAGCCTCTGTACCTTAACCTAAAAAAGGTCAGCTCTAAATGGTCCAAAGATCTATTGTAAGAGCTAAAACTATGAGACTACTTGTAGAAATAGGGGAAACACTTCAAGATATTGGCATAGGAGATGACCTTTTGGATAAGACACCAAAAGTACAGACAACCAAAACAAAAATAGATAAAAGGTATTATAGCCAACAAAGAAACTTTGTGTAACCAAGGATAAAAGCGAGAGTGCAGAGCTGATCATCAGGATGGAAAAAAGTACTTCCCAACATTCATCTGACAAAGGGAAAATTTCCAAAACAATATAAGGAACTCAAACAACTCAGAAACAAAAAAATAATAGTCAATCCAGCTAAGACATAATTCTGAATGGGCATTTCTCAGAAGAAGAAATACAAATGGCCAATAAATACATTAAAAATGGTCAATACCACTAGACATGAAGGAAATGTAAGTCAAAATCACTCCATTTAGAATGTCAAAAAAAGCAAAAAACAATTTCAAACGGTGACAAAGACATAAAGAAAAGGGAGCCCTTATATACTGTTGATTGGAAGGTAAATTAGTACAGTTGTTTTGTAAAAAACATATGTAAGTTCCTCAGAAAACTGAACATAGGTCTCCCATAGGATGCAGCTAAACCACTTCTGGGTGTACATCTGAAGGAAAAGAGATCGGCCTGTGAGACAGATACCTGCACTTCCAGCTGCACTGCAGCTGGTCACAGTGGTTCAGATACAGGGTCTACTGAGGCGCCATCAATGGATCAGTGCATAAGGAAATGGGGCACATAGATAGGAGATGAAGTGGTCTTCTATCATAAAAATGATGAAGCCTTGACTTTTGCAGCAAAATGGATGCAACTGGAGATCATGATGTTCAGTGAAACTTAAAATGGCACAGTACATCCCTACCTACAGAATCTTCAAATTCCCCTTATGTTTTACCCATAGCACTTTCCAATTTTTGGCTCCACATAATTTATGCACTTATTTACTGACCACACCACAATATAACAACCAGGAACTTTGCTCTCTCTTGCACGTGCATGCTCTCCTTCTTTCCCTCTCAGTACTCATCAATGAAGCCACCATGCAGCATCATCACTCACAAGAGGGAGGTGTAGGTCTGAGAACAGTGACCATAGAGTGCCCCAGAGCAGTTTCAAACCAGAATCCACAAATGATACGGCTAGTTATGCATTCTTCTTGAAACTTATTTTTTGTTTCATTTCTGAAAGAGATGGTTATAATCTTACTTCATAGTTTTCTTAAGGATTATTTGCAATGGCTATGAAATCCTTTGTAGATTACCTTGCTGATAAAAGTGTTTAACAATTAGAATGTATTATTTAATTGCTATCATTATTATATGTGAAAAGTTTTAATATTAACCTGATATCCAACCGCTCAACAGAGACAACCTGCTAAATAAAAATAAGGCATTATCCAAATACCCTTGAATGGTAGGATTGCTCTGTGGATTTGTTCACACAAAACTTTTAACAAGAAGAACTTCTTATCTCACTTGCTAGAAGTTGAAGCATTAGTCTGTCTCACTGCAATGTTTCCTGAGTTTTGTTGTACAAGGTCAAACTTTGCTCATTTCATTTGGCTTTCCTTGTGTCATCTCTTCATGTATATAATTTGGGGATACTCTGCTGAAAATCACAAAGATCTGTAGCATGCATTAACCACCAAATGTCTCCAACTTCCACTTTGACCATGGCCTTGTCTAAATATGATCAGAGTTGGTGAACTCAGGGGGCTTCCATAGCCTTGGCAGCTCATGACAAGAGCCTAGGGTGATTACTGAGGCCATAAACAAGGGTGTCAATTTGCTAAGTCAACAACAGGAGTCACTGTGCACTTACTCCTCATGTAGGATCTCTGTCCTTAGTGTGCTGTACATTGAGATTTAATGCTATAACTAGTACTCAAACAGTATTTTTCTCTTTATGTTTCTGTGTGGGAGCAAACTGTTGAAATCTTTACTTAATGTATGCTAAACTGATCTTCTGTATATAAAGAGAATCGAAAATGAATCTTGATGTGAATGGAAGGGGAGAGGGAGTGGGAAAGGGGAGGGTTACAGGTGGGAGGGATGTTATGGGGGGAAGCCATTGTAATCCATAAGCTGTACTTTGGAAATTCATATTCATTAAATAAAAGTTAAAAAAATAAAAAAAAATCTCCATTGCAATTCAAAATCTATGTAATATTGGGGATATATTCAGCTTCACTTTCTTCCAGTAGCCAAACAGAGCAATATTCACATTTTTTCCATCTATTTCAAAATAGTTTGCATTCTCTTTTTACAAGGTGTTGTCACCAGATGATGAAGGTCTAGCTACTGTCTCACCAACAACCTGAATTCCACTGAACACTTAGCTCTAGAAGGTGATGCTAGTAGGAAAGAAATGAGAAGGCAATCCAGAGAAGGAGGTGACTTCTCTTAGGGGCTGGTTTAACAAGTTCCTTCCAGTTCAAGAAAAAGCATTTTAGCTTATGGAAAGTTAACTTCAACAAGAGGAAAAATTAAGAGAAACATGATTAGGTGTTGCTCAGTACACCAAAGACACTCATCAGTTCTGTGAATCAAGAAAGGATACCAACAAGCCCCTCAATCAAGTCAGAAGCAGTCCTTCTCCCAATATTTATGAAGAATTTCTGGCTTTGTTTGTAAAAATTATTCTTGAGTTCCTTAACCTACTATTGCAGGTTGAATATCCCTTGTCTAAAATGCTTGGCACTGGAAATATTTGGATTTTTATTGTATGAGGAGGCTTGCAAAATTTGCATGCACTTCATGAGATATCCTGGGGATTAAACACAAATCTAAACAAAACAATCTTATTTATGTCACCTATACACTTTATATACACAATATGTAGGTAATTTTGTGTAATATTTCAATAAGTTTGTATATAAAACAAAGTTTTATTTTGTGGGTAAATCAGTTAATAGGCACATTGTTGAAGGCCTCATCATAGGTATTCTGAGGTACACATGCACCAGAAAATGTGAAGTTGTAAGAGGATAATAAAAATAAATTCATGAAATCCATTATTGATAACCTATACGGTCAAAGGGACATCTATTATAATCTCTATGTCTCAGGTAAATTGTTCTGTTCCTTATTTCTATGTCATCATCTATAAGATTGACTTCAGTTTACGATTACATTATGAGGTTATGCAAGGGGAGGACATTTCACCCAAGAAGCTCACATTTTATATTAGAGTACCTGAATTGCAATATTTGGTTTTGGCTCCTGAATCCACCTTCTTGCTAGTGTAGACCCAATTGGGAGACTTAGATAGAATTCCAGGCTCTTGGCTTTGGCCTATCCTATCCCTGACAGGTAGCCATCATTTGAGGAGTGAACCAGAAGATGGGTACATGTTTCTCCCTCCCTCTCTACCTCCCTCTCTCTCTCTCTCTCTTACTAAAACAAATAAACAAATGTTAAAGAGAAATAAATTAAGTCGCATAGAAATTCTGTGATTTCCAGTTAAGTTCACTTTTCCACTTCAACATGCTTATTTCATAGTTTATTGTTATCTTCCCAAACCCCATAATTTCCACACTTTGCACCATGCAGTCATAATTACATTCACCATCATCCAGCCCTATAGTCAATACACCCTGAACAGGTATACACCATCCACCCCAAACAGTGCAGGATGTGTCCCATTTGTCCTGACTTTTCCCCATGGTCTTCCCCAGTGCTCACCAGTTCTGCCTTTCCTCCCTTGCTCCTTCATGATCAATATTTCCCCCTATCCTAAGTAACTCCATCAAAACCCAAACATCTTGTATTATTTTCCATCTATATATATGACTCTCTGTGCAATTTATTTTCCTCTTCTAGGTAATTGTCTCAGATGTATATCTACACATAGACAATCTCTATTTTTATGTCTCAGGAACCTTATAATTAATATGCGTACAAACAGAACTCTCATCACCTAACCCACTTTTCAATCAGCTCCTTCCTCCTATTTTTGTGATATCTGCTATAATCTTCACCATCCAAGTATTTGTTAAAGCAAGATTAAAGGGATAATTAATTCATCACTTTCCCACATCTTTCTGGCTTTTTATGCAACAAGTGCTATTGATTTGCACTGGTACAACATATCTTGTGTCTCATATCTCTCCACCTCTACTGCTACTGCCTTTATTTAAATTACTCCTTCCGTTGAGTTCCTATAATATGCATCTAACAGATATTATTACTCTCTAGATTTTTCTCCATCACTCACTCATTCACAGTCAACAGTCAATGATATAAGAAACTTCTAAGGACTTTAAATAAACAGGAAAAAAAAACAGAAAAAAAAACTGCCATCCCCTTACATTCTAGTGGTAATATAATAACAATAAAAGTATATAAAGAATCATACTAGGGGCCGGCGCCGTGGCTCATTTGGTTAATCCTCCGTATGCGGTGCTGGCATCTCATATGGATGCCCCTCTTCCAGTCCAGCTCTCTGCTGTGGCCCTGGAGGGCAGTGGAGGATGGTCCAAGAGTTTGGATACATGCACCCGCATGGGAGACATGGAAGAAGCACCTGGCTCCTGGCTTTGCATCAGTGCAGCGCCGGCTGTAGCAGCCTTTTGGGGACTGAACCAATGGAAGGAAGACCTTTCTCTCTGTCTCTGTCTCTCTCTCACTGTCTATAACTCTACCTGTCAAAAATAAAAAAAAAAGAATCATACTATAGGGAAATGAATTCCATTTCATAAAAGAAAGCTAGAGAATAATATTAAGAACTTGGAGATCCCAAATGCAGTAAATGTGGCTGTTTTGCAATTTTAAATATGGTGGTCATGGTTGACCTAGTTGAAGAAGTGGAATTTGACTTAAAACATGAGAAGGCAAAGACAGGGCAACAGGAAGAACCCGACTGTGGTTGGGGAAGTGTGACTGCAGCGGGAAGTGGTGGGGAGCCAAAAATCGAAAGTGAAAGGGAGGTAGAGAGTAGGTTTCCCCAAGACTAGACCAATAGTGTTGTGGCTAGTTTTTCCTCTGATTAGCATGAAGAGGAATGAAAAGCATGGAGAATAGGAGTGTCGTAGATATAATGTTCATTTTGGCTATTATTTTAGGTCACACTCTAAGAAGGAAACTTGTAAAAAATTAGAGAAAACAAATCAAAGATGATACTAAACCAGACTGAAACAAAAGAAATGGTGGGAATTACCTAGACTCTAGTGATGTTTAGAAAGTAGAACCAATAAGATTTCCTGACAATTGGGATAGTACGCAGCAGAAAATCGTAAGTTAATTCTGCCTTCGAATATGTTCATGTGAGCAATGGGAAAGGCATAGACACCACCAACAGAAATAGGAAAGATGGATGATGCCACAGTTTTAGTGGGAAATTGAAGAGTTTGGCTTCATTTTTTTTAAAAAAATGATTATTTATTTGAGAGGCAGATTTATAGAGAGAAGGAGAAAGAGAGAGAGAGAGAGAGATCTTTCATCTGCTGGTACACTTCCCAAATGGTTTCAATGGCTGGAGCAGGGATGATCCGAAGCTAATAGCTTGGTGATTCTTCCAGGTCTCCCATGTGAGTACATGGGCCCAAGCCCTTGGGCCATCTTCGACTGCCTTCCCAGGCCATGAGCAGAGAGCTGGGTCAGAAGAGGAGCAGCTGGGACATGAACCAGTGGCCATAAGGGATGCCAGCGCTGGAGATGGAGGCTTAATCTACTATGCCACACTGCCGGCCCCTTTGGCTTCATTTTTAACCTAGTAGGAATGATGTGACTTCATATGTAAAGTTTATTTCATTTATACAAAATCTTTAGGGCCTTCTCATGGCCCCAAATCCCTTTGTGATCTGTGTCTGCCTTCTGGTCTGTTCTTAGGTCCCACAGTTTTACAAGGGAAAAGATACGATTCCTGTAATAGTAGAAATAAATATATATGCATAGACTGCTCAGAGATTTATGTTTTCACAACTGGACAAATAATAAGTGATTCATGAGAATGTAACTGGTGAATTTGATTGAATTTGGGTCAGTCATGCAGAATTCATAAAGGAAATGGAATTCGTCTTGAGCTCTAAAGAATGGATAACAGTTATCTAAGAGCTGTTTTCAGGTCTATTTAACCAAAATGTAGACAGCAAAGGGAACAGTAACTGGGGATAACGATAACGTCAACTCATACAGGCCCTTAGAAGCTGTCTAAGAATGTGCGACTTCATGCAGGGTTAGGGAAAGCCTTTGAAAGAAGTTTAACAAGGCAGCGTCCTAAAACGATTTGCATTTTTTTAAACTTTTATTTAATGAATATGAATTTCCAAAGTACAGCTTATGGATTACAATGGCTTCCCCCCCCCCATAACTTCCCTCCCACGGGCAACCCTCCCCTTTCCCTCTCCCTCCCCCCTTCCATTCACATCAAGATTCATTTTCAATTCTCTTTATATACAGAAGATCAGTTTAGCATATATTAAGTAAAGATTTCAACAGTTTGCACCCACATAGAAACACAAAGTGAAAAATACTGTTTGAGTACTAGTTATAGCATTAAATCACAATGTAGAGCACACGATTCACATTTTGACAAACATTTTTGTACAATAACTCATTTAATCGTCACGACAACAGTGTAAGGGCATATCACTGTGATGCATTTCTGAGCTGAAGAAGTTGTAGTGCAGTGAACTTGCCATAGCTAGCAAGTTGTGGACCCAGGATTAAAACCCTGGCAACCTGGTCCATAGTCTTTTTTTGAACATGGCAAACATAAAGAACATGTAAACATCTTACGTAGGAGGAGTTAGCAGCTCTTGGATAATTGGGACTAAGGGTCAGGAAGAGATTTTAGGTCACATTAGGAGCCATTGATACATAGATGGAGATTGAGATAATTTTAAAATGTGCTGATATTCGTTTGACGCTACAAAGTGATATGAAAAAGAGTTCTGGGTGCAAGTCATGGGCAAGCTGCAATTCAATGATGATGCTTAAACATTCCAGCAAAGCAATGGAGAAGATTAGTCAGTCAGTGAGCAAAGGATGCTGCAAAGACGGATTCTAGTGGAAGAGGATGTTGTACATTTTTAGTCTTGAGTGCTTCAGAGATGTAAAGTAAAATGGGTCAAAAACGCCTATTAGATTTGACAACATGGAGATAGTCACAATCTTTTGATACAATTGAGGGAATTAAAGCTAGATTAAATAAATTCCCTCATGGTTCTAAATACCTAGTGATTTGAAATAAAAGGATGAAGGAGTTGATGGTCTTTGAACAAAGTGTGATATCAAGGATACTAATATAAAACTGTGTGGCCACAACGATGACCCAAATTGGGCTAAATAGAGTAAAAAAATCCTGTAATATTTCCAAAAGTATATGCTTAACCTAGAAAATTTATTTAATTGTTTTTTCTTGAACAATTTCAGCTTACAGTTATTTGCAGTCAAGTCAGAATTATTTCTTAAATATGCCTTGTGTTATTAGTAAAAAAAAAAGAAATAAAAATTTTAAGTGTTGCATTTTAATTAGTTGTGACTGCTGCTTTCTAATTGAAAAAAAAAACACTAGTTTTAAATAGTATTTTGTAATATTTTTTGCAGACTTCTGGTTAAATGCACCAAATTTTTGTCTTGAAGACACACCATTAAAAACATTAATGATACAATAGAAAATAAGAATTATGAATAAGAATCATATTTACAAAAATTTACTTTCATTTGGAATTTATTGACAAACAAATTGTGTAAGGATTTTCAAAATGCATTTTACTTTTTGAGCTTTGTGTAGAACCAGGTTCAATATAGTGGCCACACAGGTGTGCTAATTGTTGCCAGTGATGCTACTTACGTTTGTTTGTTATATATTTTTCCTATTATCTGATTTTGCATTAAATTTATTTATGTATAAAATGATTTAGCAACTGAAACTTGAAGAGGCAAACTAGTTTCAGGGAAAAAGGGGACACACAGCACCAGTTCTGGATGTCAAACTTCAAAGATTAAGGATTTCACAAATCTTACTGTTACTGTATGTACCTCCTAATGCCAAAAACATAACTCTTCAGGTTGTTTGACAATAAACTTATATAAGTCGCTTTAAAAACTTGGAATGTAGCCTCCATAAGGACCTGGCCTATTATCATTGTAGAAAGACGCACACTTGCTCCAGGTCAGCCTCCATGTTCCGTTGATCATCCCTAGGAATCATCCCCGGTGAACCTTTTCAGTGTCAGCAACTACAATGATGGGCTTACTGTTTGGGGATTACAAATAACAGGACAATCAGGACACATGCCTTTTCATCTTTGCCTCCCATAATTTTCTTTGGTGAGGTCTTGTCAAAAATGCTTGATTTTTTCTTCCCCAATTATAACTCTTCAAAAGAGAGAAAATGGGACTTGTAGCTGAGTTTGCTAGCAAATGCTCCTTGGACCACAGCTGCTCCAGCTTTTGAAGTCCCGTCTGCCCACCTCTTGATGCTGCAACCCTCTTAATAGCAGCATTAGTGATTTCAGCTCCATTTCCCGACTGCTAGGTGGAGAGTCGGGGGAAGCCTTTCATGTAGACTTTGCTTCCTGGCTGCCATACTTGAAAGATAAAAATAATTTTGATTTATCTTGTCCTGGAACATTCATACAGCTTTAGTTTCTTTACCTAGTAAGCAGTAATGGCTCTCACTGGGCCTTCCTTTATTCTACGTTAATTAATGGAGTTTAGAACCACATACAACAAATTAAAAACACAATTACGTGAGGATGCATATGTGAGGCAGATGTAAAACTCAGGATAGACTCCACATATTTGAAATAACAAACGCTTTCCATTTCTATTCATAGATGACTACTAAGTGAGATAAAAATGCATTTAAACCATTCCCTTTCAGGTTGGGGGGAAAGTAAAGCATATAATATATAACAAGTTTAAAATAAGAAAAAAGTATAATACAATTAATTATTTCTTTACTTTTTCAAAGTCATTTTATTATTTTATTTTCATTTGTTTAAAAGGAAAAAGCCCAGAGAAAGAGAGATACTACGAAAGATCTTCCACACATTGGTTCATTCCTCAAATTTTCCTAACAGCCAGTGCTGGAACAGGCTTAAGTCAGGAACCTGGAACTCAATCTGGCTCTCTCAAGTGGTGGCAGGGACCTAACACTGCGGCCATCAGCCACCACCTCATAGGGTGCACGTTAGCAGGAAGGTGGCGTCAGAGCCAGCTTTTAAACCCACACACTCTAGTATGGGATGCGGTTGTCCCAAGCAGCATACTAAATACTGTGCCGAATACTGACCCTATGGAAGATTATTCTAAGGTCTATAATCCTTGTTCCATATATGCAGTCAAACTATACATGAAGTCATTTCTCCTTAACACTTGAAGATCCCATAGCCCTGGGTAAATACTTTATTCTCCAGAACAAGGCAGAACAGAGGTGTAAGTAGGTTTTGGTTCTTGATGAAATAAAAGCTAGTGAACTGGTTGAGGATATTTTTAATTTACATATGGACTTTGATATGGATGTTGTTTCAGCAGGTGGTTGGCATACATTGATTATTGACTTTATTCCATGAAGCCACGAGGTTCTTTTTTTTTTTTTAAGATTTATTTATTTATTTGAAAGTCAGAGTTACACAGAGAGAGGAGAGGCAGAGAGAGAGGGAGGTCTTCCGTCCGATGGTTCACTCCCCAGATGGCGGCAACGGCCGAGCTGCGCCGATCCGAAGCCAGGAGCCAGGAGCTTCTTCCGGGTCTCCCACATGGGTGAGGGGGCCCAAGCACCCAGGCCATCTTCAACTGCTATCCCAGACCATAGCAGAGAGCTGGATTGGAAGAGGAGCAGCCAGGACTAGAACTGGCGCCCATATCAGACGCTGACACAGGCCAGGGTGTTAACCTGCTGTGCCACAGCGCTGGCCCTGCCATTAGGTTCTTTTTTTTTTCTTTTTTCTTTTCTTTTCTTTTCTTTTTTTTCCTTTTCTTTTCTTTTTTTTTTTTTTTTTTTTTGACAGGCAGAGTGGATAGTGAGAGAGAGACAGAGAGAAAGGTCTTCCTTTTGCCGTTCACCCTCCAATGGCCGCCACGCTGGCGTGCTGCGGCCAGCGCACCGCACTGATCCGATGGCAGGAGCCAGGTGCTTCTCCTGGTCTCCCATGGGGTGCAGGGCCCAAGCACCTGGGCCATCCTCCATTGCCTTCCCGGGCCACAGCAGAGAGTTGGCCTGGAAGAGGGGCAACCGGGACAGAATCCGGCGCCCCGACCGGGACTAGAACCCGGTGTGCCAGCGCTGCTAGGTGGAGGATTAGCCTATTGAGCTGTGGCGCTGGCCGCCATTAGGTTCTTTTAACCCTTCACAAGCATTTGTTTTCTAAGATTCAAAGTTCAGTAAAGTGATCTTTTTAAATGGGAAGTAGAAGAACTAACAAAAGTTGACAAGGAGAAAAATTATTCTGTTTGCTACTTTGTTTTGTAGAAGAAAACAAGGAGACCTCACAGAAGATCTGAATACAGAAGCCAATAGAATAGCTGTGCTTGGGATAAAAAGTGAACGATTTTGTACAAACTAGTTAACTGCCCATCCCTGACTGCATGGCCCACTGATGGTGGCAGGGAAATGTGGAGAGGGCAAAATGGTGGGGGGGCACTGGCAGTTGTAGGGTGGCACCATACAGAGCCATGGCAAGTGGACTATGGGAGGCCTATGTATGATAGCCTTTAGGTACCCGCAGAAACGGCTTCGAGACATCAGAAGTAGAGGAGCATGGTCAGATAAACATAGAACCTTACAGATAAAAATTTCAGAGCAAAAATAATTCCATGAATGTCTCTGAAAATAATGAAAAATAATAAAAAACAAACTCTTGTCAACAGTAACTAAGAGAGAAAGGTTAACAACTTCTGTCAAACTCCTATAAGGAATGGACACAAGGAACAAAATATTTAATTGAAGTCCTTAATTATATCCTCTATCCAAGAAGAGCTACTGAGGAGAACTGGGTCCACATACCTCTGGAGGTTCTTATTAATAACCGCCATCTAGACTGCCATATTGATAATGTCCACTGAATTCTTGAGAAAAGCAAAGCGTGATTCTAATTATGGAAACAGGCCCACCTGCTCCCACAGGACGCTGGTGGAAACTGAAAGGATTCCTGTGTTCCCAGAATCTGAGCTGAATTAGTGTATTGATCTGAATTCTGCAGACATGCCTTCCATTAAATAGGTAACATCTACAGTGCGTAGAAAGAACTTGGACAGAAGACAATACGCCGTATACTAGATACTGGAGTAGGCCAAACTTTGGTCTGTGGGCTGGCCCTTGATTTTATGATTGTTGAAAAATCACTATGTGTCATTTATGTGTGTTTCATGCTACAACAGAGACTACATGCTCACCAAACTACCATCTTTCTGTTTGCTGAGGAAAAAAAAAATTGCGTACCCTTGTTTTAGGATGAAGTGGGAAGTTGAAGTGTGCCAACAAAGAAAATCACTCACAGGTATGATGGATGATATTGGGGCATTTACTGAGAGCCTTGCAGGATATTCAGAATGCCTGAATAGAGATATCCACACTAATTATGAATAATACTGAGGAAAACTGGCATGGTGTCTATGTGAACCAGACGTTGTCACACATACATGCACACACTTGCACACACATACAGAAACACAGCTACACCTAACA
The DNA here is from genome assembly GCF_051225735.1 of Oryctolagus cuniculus. Taxonomy (NCBI): domain Eukaryota; kingdom Metazoa; phylum Chordata; class Mammalia; order Lagomorpha; family Leporidae; genus Oryctolagus; species Oryctolagus cuniculus. Next base: position 7,370,942 of record NC_142878.1, on the reverse strand, counting down.
AGGAAAGAACTATAAAATCTACTTCAGCTGAAGAAAAATATAAATAATGAGTAACTCCTCAAAAGTGCTGCTGTCCTTTGAGTTAGAGAAACATTTCGAAGTCAGGATGCTAAAGCAACCTAAGGTGATAATGCGACTATTGCAGAATTGTGGGAGCAACCGCATATTATGAAATACAACCCAAGAAAACATCCCTTGTGCTTATAGTATTACTAAGTAAATCAGAAATGACCAGAAAAATCAATAAAGCCAAAAATCAAATCAAATTGGTGACATGGGCAAAAGACTTGAAAATAAAGGCAAAGGGATGACAAAATGGGACTGGACTTAAAAACCAAAAATGAAAGCTATTATGCATAGATAATATATAGTAATGTAGACATGCATACTTACTATTCCTATAGCAGAGACTAAAATACATGGAGATTTTCCAGAATTAAAGAAAGGATGTTACCAACTGAATGAATATACCATACTTCAGAAAACTTGTCACAGAGCATCAGGTATCTTATGTAAGTTATTAAAACTTAGAAAAAAGAAGTCTGTGGATAAATATACGAAACATGAAGTCATTATTCATGGGGGAAACTCAGAGTTGCTTCACGATGACAAACTTCAATGTTGAAGGGAATGGAATGAGGTGTGACAGCTGAGGGGGCTGAATTAGCTCCAGAATACGATCTCAGACAGGTAGTCTTTCACGCAAGAAGGCCACAGACTGTTTAGTGGAGAATCCGCAGACTCTCACATCTGCAAGCTCTTCCCGCATCTTGATGACCCCAAACACACTCGTACAAAACTTAGTGGCATTCAGTCTTTCAGGGAAGAATGAGACGCTCTAGTTGGAAGAGAAGCCAGAGGACCGGATGTTGATGTTTGCAGTGCCTTGAGGACAAAATGTATGATGAAGCACAGGTTACCCAGCTAGCTGCCAGACACCATCTATTCTCAATGTGCAAGAATGTAGGACTGAAGGAAGCACCTTGTTTAAGGCACTAAATTAAAGAAAAACTTAAATAATTAAAGAAAAACATACTTATGGTCACTCAAGAGCCTACAAGAGAAACTAAAATAACAGCCCCCCTAAATAGATTACTATATAAATATAACTAGTGGTAGTTTTAGGGTAATTATTGACTCAAATAGAAATAGCATGAAAGTCATAATAAGTTTATCATCAGCCTTGAAAATATAAGAAATGTCAAGGTAATGTAATTAGATATGGAAGAAGATATTAGGGGATTCAAAAAGTTTGTGTAGAAGAGAATTAGAAGACAAGTTGTTCTTGGTACAAAATCATTTGGAATCTGTACATAGTTTTTGGATAAAATGCACTTTACAAGCACTTTTTTAAACACCTCTTGTTTGTATCCATTTCAAAAATTTTTGCACAAAAATAAATTTTACTTTTAGTTTTATTCTCCATGAAATTTTTGAAATACTCCCATATGTTAATTCCATAATTTTTCATGGTTTGGGATCAATAGAGATTGACAAAAATTGACACAGTCTCAGGAAAACAGAATGATTTTGGTATATTTAATATTTCGTGTATAATCTTTACATCTCAATATCTTTGTATAGTAAGGTAAATACTTCATATTTATTTTATTATATGTATTTATAATATAAATATACTTTTATATCTTTATGTGTTAATATTTGATATATTTTATTAACTAATTCTTTGGTAATAAAACACTTACTTAAAGCTGAATAATTCCATCAATTTCAGCACAATTTGTATTTCTTTCATCAGTTTCAAATAAAATTAGCTGCTCTCTGACCTAAAATGGACAAATGTAATTTATGATATTATTTATTTCCATTTATCCATACACAACCATCAATTGTTTTAACCACTAGTTTTTCTCTCTTCCTCTGTTTAATACTCATATATATATATTTATATTTGTAGATACCTTTATATTTAGAACATATGAATTAAAATGAGTGGAGTAACATTATGCTGATGTCAACATCGGCTGTTTCTGTGTAGCCAGTTTGTATCTTACATGTTTCTTTCTTGTTTTTATTAAAATAATGAACATGAAAATATTGTTTAAGAAAAAAATATGAATTCACTATTCACAAGCCCTAAGAACATTTGAGTTGTATATATGTGAAAATAATCAGGATTCTGAAGAGCCATCATTTCACTTGCAAGCAGAACTATGAATAAGTTTTAAAATTTAAGGCAGCGGCCAAATCTGGCTTGAGTGAAACTGCAAAACAGGCAAAGCCTCCTTGTCCAGTACACATCCTCTCTCGAACGTTGTACGACTGAGCCTGGGAATGCTATGGATTTTTTTGAAAACCTGTTAGCATAGAAATCCCTCCTGGGGCACAACACAAGCATATGCTTAAGTTTATGGTGGCACACCCTTTCTCCAGGACATAAATAGTTTTCTCTTAACCTGTCCAATGCCTCTAACAAGATATTTTTGCTGAGGTATTTCTATCTGTCCTATTATTAGGTTACATTTCCTAACAACACTCTGTTGCAACTTCAACCAAAGAAGTGAATGGTGGTATAGAGCAAATCAGGACAATGTTTGTGGACACACCTCTCATATCCTTTTTTCTGAGGAAAAGGAAAGATTCTGTGCTATTAGCTGAATATCATTATCTTCCCATTTTTCCACAGGACCTAAAGAAATTGTGACTCACATGTTATTTACTCAGCAAGACAAAGGACTAAAGGGCAGACAGAAAGCAGCTTAGCAAATACCCGATGCCTTAGTATGCTTAATATGTTTATTAACTAAATCTGTTATATTGGTCTTTTCTGATTAATCACGACTCTAGAAATTGGATTCAAAACTATTCTCTCTTGAATACTGCTGTATTTCAAAATGATAATCCAAACAGATAATCATAAATACCAGCAACCAGAATGCACAAGTCTGAGGAGGCCCGAGGGTCAGAATAGTGAGGGGAGGTGGTTTAGTTTGCAGCTGTGTTGAGCTTTGAAGATAACCATGTGTTTCTCGTCAGATAATTTTCTCTCTCTGCTTTCTTCCCTACTCCCCACATTTGAAAATAGCAGCCATGAAATAGGAGCCATGTAAGTTAAAGTTTTAAAAATCTCTATTACAATGCCTGAGTTTGAGTCCTGGGTGCTCTGCTTCTCATCAGCTTCCTGCTAATGCACATTCCGGGAGACGGCACATGATGGCTTTGCCACCCTTATGGTGGGGCTGGATTGAGTTCCAGGCCACCATCTCTGGCCTGTTCCATCCTCAGCTCTTGTGGGCCATGCGGGGGTGATCCAGTAGCTGCAACAATCTATTTCTCTCTGTCTCGGTCTCTCTTTCTTCTTTTCATATAAAAGGCATAAGGTAAATAAAAAAAATTAGAAAATATAGGATACAATTACAGAGCCCTGAGTGAGTTTTTTTACTTCCTTTCCCCTCCTGTCCCTGTAATGCCATTAGCCAAGTCAGACAGAAAGCTTGAGAGCTTTCTCATCTTCAGATGAATACCACTAGGGGGCTCCACTGTAGCACAGCAGCTTATGATGCTCACAGCACCAGCATCCCAAATGGCCTTGGTTTGAGTCCCAACTGTTGCACTTCCAATACAGCTCCCTGCTAATGCACCTGGGAAAACAGCAGACGTTAGCTCAAGTACTTAGGCCACTGGCACCCTGTAGGAGACCCAGGTGGAGTTCTTTCCCACCCTTGGCTGTTGTGACCATTTGGAGAGTGAATCAGTGGGTGGAAAAACCTCACTCATCTCTCTCTCTCTCTCTCTCTCACACACACACACACTTTGCCTTTTTAATTTGAACATATCTTTATAAAAATGAATCCTAGTATAGGCTTATAGCCACCCTAGAGCAGTTATGTGTATGTGGAGACATACATTTAATATATAATTGAGGGAGATCCATTAACATCTGCTCTCTGCCAAGATGATTTTGAGCCTGCCCAGAATGTGGATGGTGAGTCTGGTAGGGATCAGCAGAGGACACACTTATCTCTGCCCCTTCTGCACCATGATTGTCAGTCCCACAGTCTAGGGCCTAATGGCCAAACACTTGGTGCCTTGGCAGAAGAGAGGCAGTGCAGGGCTGCTGGAGAGAGTTCAGTCCTTCACTCCCCATCTCCCTCCCTTCTCTTGGTCCTGGCTCCAAACTCTCCAAAAGCCAGAAGTGCTACATTCATTTGCCAGAGCTGTTTTTTTTTTTTTTTCTGTGTAATAGACACCTACTACCCCTTGTCCTTTCTTTTTAGAGTATCTGGACAGACACAAAGCAAATTAGTGGAAAAAGAGTTCAGTGAAGTGTCGAGTGGAATCACGCTGATGATTTCTCTGTTCTCATCTCGGCTTCCTTGCTCTCTGGGTACCACATTGACAGCATCGTTTCCCTCCATCACAGCCTCTGAGCCAAGTTCTCTGAAGTCTGCAAGGGATGCCAAGGTCAAGCCTGCAACTGTGTGAGGTCCCATCCCAATAGAGATGTTTTGAGCTGTCTTTGAAAGAAGGCACCAAAAGGATCTGGCATGGGAAGTCGTGAGATGTTTCAGACACATCTTCCTAAATGGGACAATTAGAGGTTTTATTTGTCCTGGGAAAGATGGGCAAGTTTTAAATCCTGTCCCACACAGATGCTGGGATGCAGTTCTCAGCACAAAATTCATTGATGACCTTGATTTAAACAAGCCTCTTGAATCCCCGATGATGACTACCTTCAACCTCCTTACACCGATTATGCATCTATTTAAGCGTTTCTTGGTATTGAAAGGAAATACTCAGGACACAACAAAAAGTTGATGACTATGACACATTGACATTTTTGCAGTTCTTGTCCAAGCTGAAGCAGAAAAAATGTTTAATTGGTCAGTCTTTCAGGTCAGGCTTCAAGTTTCCATCATTTTAAAACCACCACCAAATGTTAGAAACACTTTCTCTTTCTCTCACTCTGTGTCTCTCTTTTTCTCCCTCTGTCCATTGTCCTCCTCCTCTGTCTATCTCTATTTTTGAGTTTGACTTTGCCACATTATTGTTTCTCAAATATCACCTGGGGCTTTAATTATCAGCCATTACAACCACAGTGATCATAAGCATACAAGAATTTATTAAAACTTGTAGACAATAATCTTCTTAGGAACTCCAAATGTAGAAAATACAGTAGTAAATTCGAAGCTACAGTAATAATTTAGGAAATATTAAAATAGTTCATTTTTCTTTAATCAAATAGTACCAATTAGGGAGTTGATTTTCCAGCATTTCTCTGATAGCCCAAACTTCACTGTCAAAGTAGGCTTTGGAGACTGTTTTTTTTTTTTTTTTTTTTTCCTGTTTTGGTTTCATTTTGCAGTCCCGTAACTTCTGGCAAAGTAGTCACCTAGAAATGTAAATCAATCAAAGCCAATCAGATGCTAGGAGCGTTAGGTCTCTCAATATCAGCTGGGCGTCCTGGGCAGACATAGACTTTACTCTTGCACTTTCTTTCTTTTAAAGATTTATTAATTTTACTTAAAAGGTAAAGCTATAGACAGAGAGGGAGAGACAGAGAAAGAGAGAATTCCATTTACTGGTTCACTCAACAAATGGCTGCAATGTCCAGAGCTGGACCAGACCAACGCCAGGAGCCAGGAGCTTCTTCTAGGTCTTCCACGTGACACTCGCACAGGTGACTAGTGTCACAGGTACTTGGTCCAAATTCCACTGCTTCCCAGGCACAATAGCAGGGAGCTGGATCTGAAGTGAAGCAGCAGGAATGGAACTGGAGCCCATATGGGATGTTAGTGCTGCAGGCATCATCTGCCAGCACTACGCCACTGTGCTGGTTCCTCCTGCTCTTTCTTCTACTAAAGTTGTTCAACTTTTCTTTTGACCCTCAATGGGTTTCTTTTTCTTTAGTTTCATTTAAGATATACAAATTTCATATATTTTTTTATATTCAGATTCTGGAACACAGTGATACTTTCATTCTAATTTACCTACTACCCATGCTCCCACACTTCTTCCTCTTCCCTTTCCTATTCCCATTCTTAATTTTTACAATGATCTACTTTCAGTTTACTTTATACTCATAAGATTAACCCTACACTAAGTAGAGAGCACAACAAATAGTATAAAGAAAAAAAACCATTGTTCTTCAACAGTTAAGACAGCAGCTAAAACAATCGTCTGAATCTCAAAATTTCAATTTCATTTCTATAAATACTTTTTAGATACTCTATTAGTTACCAGATATCAGGGAAATATGGTATTTGTCTTTTTGGAATAAATTTATTTCACTAAGTATAATGGATTTCAGATGTATCCATTTGTTGTAAAAGATAGGATTTCTTACTTTGGTGCTGCTGTGTAGTATTATAATTTCTTTATCCCATCTTCAGTTGATGGACATCTGGGATACCATAATTTCTTTATCCCATCTTCAGTTGATGTACATCTGGGATGATTCCCTGTCTTAGGTATTGTGAATTGAGCTGCAATAAACATGGGGATACAGATCATTCTTTCATAAGCTGATTTCATTTCTTTTGGGTAAATTCCCAGGAGTGGGATTGGTGGGTCATTTTGTCGGTCTTTATTCAAATTGCAGAAGTACCTTCAGACTGCCTTCCGATGTGGCTGCTACAGTTTACATTCCTACCAACAGTGGATTAGAGTACCTTTCCCCCCACATCCTTCCAGGATTTATTATTTATTATTTGTTGATTGCTGTATCAGAGCCATTTTAATTATGATGAAGAGAACCCTCATTGTGGTTTAGATTTACATTTCCATGATGGCTAGTGATCTTTTTTTAAACTTTTATTTAATAATATAAATTTCCAAAGTACAGCTTATGGATTACAGAGGATATTTCCCTCCCATAACTTCCCTCCTGCCCACAACCCTCCCATCTCCCGCTCCCTCTCCCATACCATTCACATCAAGACACATTTTCAATTATCATTATATATAGAAGATCAATTTAGTATATATTAAGGAAAGATTTCAACAGTTTGCACCCACACAAAAACACAAAGTGTAAAGTACTGTTTGAGTACTAGTTATACCATTAATTCACATAGTACAACACATTAAGGACAGAGATCCTACATGGGGAGTAAGTGCACAGTGACTCCTGTTGTTGATTTAACAATTGACACTCTTGTTTATGGCGTCAGTAATCTCCCTGGGCTCTTGAAATGAGTTGCCAAGGCTATGGAAGCCTTTTGAGTTCACCGATTCTGATCTTATTTAGACAAGGTCATAGTCAAAGTGGAAGTTCTCTCCTTTCTTCAGAGAAAGGTACTGCCTTCTTTGAATGATAATTGGCCCTTTCTTCCCCCTGGGATCTCACTCGTGGAGATCTTTCATTTAGGTCTTTTTTTTTTTTTCTTGCCACAGTGTCTTGGCTTTCCATGCCTAAAATACTCTCATAGGCTTTTTAGCCAGATCTGAATTCCTTAAGGCTGATTCTGAGGCCAGAGTGCTGTTTAGGACACCTGCCATTCTATGAGCCTGCTGTGTATCCCGCTTGCCATGTTGGATCGTTCTCTCATTTTTAATTCTATCAGTATTAGCAGACACCAATCTTGTTTATGTGATCCCTTTTACTCTTAATCCTATCATTATGATCAGTTATGAACTGAAACTGATCCTTTTGACTAGTGAGATGGCATTGGTACCTGCCACCTTGATGGGTTTGAATTGGAAACCCAGGCAAATACCTAGCTCTACCATTTGGGACAAGTCCGATTGAGCATGTGCCAAACTGTACATCTCCTCCCTCTCTTTTTCCCACTCATATTTAACAGGGATCACTTTTCAATTAAATTTTAACACCTATGAATAGTTGTGTGTTAATAGTATTAAGTAGAAGAAAAAAATACTAAAAGGGGTAAAGTATTAAGTTGTTCCTCAACAGTCAGGACAAGGGCTCATCAAGTCATTGTTTCTCATAGTGTCCATTTCACTTCAACAGGTTTCTGTTTTGGTGCTCGGGAAGTTGTCACCGATCAGGGAGAACCTATGATATTTGTCCCTCTGGACTGGCTTATTTCAAGCAGCATGATGTTTTCCAGATTCATCCATTTTGTTGCAAATGACCGGATTTCATTTCTTTTAGTGCTGTATAGTATTCTATAGAGTACATGTCCCATAATTTCTTTATTCAGTCTACTGTTGATGGGCATTTGGGTTGATTCCAGGTCTTAGCTATTGTGAATTGAGCTGCAATAAACATTAAGGTGCGGACAGCTCTTTTATTTGCAATGGTGAGAGTGTGCCACCTTGTCTAGCTCCAGGTCTTAGTAGGAATGCTTCAAACTTTTCCCCATTAAATAAAATGCTGGCTTTGGGCTTCTCATAAATTGCTTTGGTAATGTTGAGGAATGGTCCTTCTATATACAATTGTTTAGGGTTTTCATCATGAAGATTTGTTGTGTTTTCTCAGATATACTCTCCCTATCTATTGAAATAATCATGTTTTTTTCTTGAGTATGTTAATGTGATGTATCACATTTATTGATTTGCAAATGTTAAACCATCCCTGCATAGCAGGATAAATCCCACTTGGTCAGGAAGAATGATCTATCTGAAGTATTGTTGGATTTGATCAGCTAGTATTTTGTTGAGGATTTTTGTATATATGTTCATCAGGGATATTGATCTATAGTTCTCTTCTTCTGTTGTATCTTTTTCTGGTTTAGGAATTAAGGTGGTGCTGGCTTCATAAAATGAGTTTAGGAGGATCCCTTCCAATAGTTTTGAATAGCTTGAGAAGAATTATAATTGGTTCTTATTTAAATGTCTGGTATAAATCAGCAGTGAAGCCATCTAGTCCTGGACTTTCCCTGGTGGGAGGGACTTTATTACTGATTCAATAACTGTCTTGGTTATTGGGCTGTTTATTTTTCTATGTCTTCTTGGTCTCAATTTTGGTAGATTGTGTATGCCCAGGAGTCCATCTATCTTTTCTAGGTTTTCCAATTTGTTGACATACAGATTTTTGTTGTAATTCCTGATGATTCATTTTCATTTCTGTGGTATCTGTTGTTAAATTTCCTTTTTCATCTCTGATATTATCCTTCATTTTTTTTCTTTTTTTTGTTTAGTTGGGCCAATGTGGTAACAATTCTTTTTTTTCCAAAAAAAATAACCAGCACCTCCTTTCACTAATTTTTTGTATTTTTATTTCAATTTTGTATTTTTTCTGTAATTTAATTATTCATTTCATATTGCTAATCTTGGATTTAGTCATTATTGTTTTTCTAGATGCTTGAGATGAATTGCTAGCTCATTTAGTTGGTACCTTTCCAATTTCTTGATGTAGGCATCAGTTTCTATAAACTTCCCCTTAACACTGCTGTAGCTGTATCTCATAAGTTTTGATATGTTGTATGGTCATCTATTAGTTTCCATAATCTTTTTGATTTATTTTATGACCCATTGCTCATTCAAGAGCATGTTGTTCAGTCTTCATGTGTTTGCATTTGTTGTAGGGATTCTTGAAACAGTAATTTCCAACTTCATTTCATTGTGGTCAGAGAAGACGCATAGTATGATTTTGAATTTTTGAATTTGCTGACACTTAATGGCCTAGCATAAGGTCTATCTTAGAGAAAGTTTCATGCACTGATAAAAAGAATGTGTATTCTGCAACTATGTGATGAAACGTTTTTAGCTACATTTAGTCCAAGTGTTGATTAGCTCTGTAGTTTCTTTATTGATTTTCTGTCTAGTTGATCTGTCCTTTGATTAAAGTGGGGTGTTTAAGTCCTCATTACTATTGTACCAAGTCTATGTATCTTTTTAGATCCATTAACATTTCTTTTACTTTTTTTTTTTTTTTTTTTTTTTTTTTTTATTTTTGACAGGCAGAGTGGACAGTGAGAGAGAGACAGAGAGAGAAAGGTCTTCCTTTGCCGTTGGTTCACCCTCCAATGGCCGCCGCTGCAGCCGGCGCACCGCACTGATCCGATGGCAGGAGCCAGGAGCCAGGTGCTTTTCCTGGTCTCCCATGGGGTGCAGGGCCCAAGCACCTGGGCCATCCTCCACTGCACTCCCTGGCCATAGCAGAGAGCTGGCCTGGAAGAGGGGCAACCGGGACAGAATCCGGCGCCCCGACCGGGACTAGAACCCGGTGTGCCGGCGCCGCAAGGTGGAGGATTAGCCTATTGAGCCACGGCGCCGGCCCATTTCTTTTACTTTTTAAAGAATTATTATTTGAAAGTCAGAGTTACAGAGAGGCAGAGGCAATGCGGGGGGAGAGAGAGAGAGAGGAGTTAGTTTTAATCCACTGGTTCACTCTCCAAATGGCCAAATGGCCAGAGCTGATCCAAAGCCAGGAGCCAGAGGCATCTTTTGGGTCTCCCACATGGGTGCAGGGGCCCAAGGACTTGGGCCATCTTCTACTGCTTCCTCAGCCCAAGGCAGAGAGTTGGATCATAAGTGGAACTGCCGGATCTTGAACCAGTGCCCTTATGAGATGTTGGCACTTTAGGTGGCAGCTTCACCACTAAACCACAACAGCATCCCCCATTAACATTTCTTTTAAATATGTCCTGAAATCTGGTATTCTGATGCCTCCAGCTTTGCTTTTGTTGTACAAGATTGCTTTAGCTATTCGAGGTCTCCTGTGTCTCCATATGAATTTCAGCATCATTTTTTTCAGGTCTGAGAAGAAGGTCTTCGGTATTTTGATTGGTATCGCATTGAATCTGTAAATTGCTTTTGGGAGAATGGACATTTTGATGATATTGATTCTTCCAATCCATGAGCATGGAAGATTTTTCCATTTTTTGGTATCCTCTTCTATTTCTTTCTTTAAGGTTTTGTAATTTTCATCGTAGAGATCCTTAACATCCTTGGTTAAGTTTATTCCAAGGTATTTGATTGTTTTTGTAGCTATTGTGAATGGGATTGATCTTAGAAGTTCTTCCTCAGCTGTGGCATTGCCTGTGTATACAAAGGCTGTTGATTTTTGTGCATTGATTTTATATCCTGCTACTTTGACAAACTCTTCAATGAGTTCCAACAGTCTCTTAGTAGAGTTCTTTGGATCCCCTAAATAAAGAATCATATCATCTGCAAAGAGGGATAGTTTGACTTCTTCCTCCCCAATTTGTATCCCTTTAATTTCTTTTTCTTGCCTAATAGCTCTGGCTAAAAGTTCCAGAACTATATTGAATAGCAGTGGTGAGAGTGGACATCCCTGTCTGGTGCCAGATCTCAGTGGAAATGCTTCCAACTTTTCCCCATTCAATAGGATGCTGGCCATGGGTTTTTTATAAATTGCTTTGATTGTATTGAGGAATGTTCCTTCTATACCCAGTTTGCTTAGAGTTTTCATCATGAAAGGGTGTTGTAAATGCTTTCTCTGCGTCTATTGAGATAATCATATGATTTTTCTTCTGCAGTCTGTTAATGTGGTGTATCACGTTGATTGTTTTGCGCACATTGAACCATCCCTGCATGCCAGGGATAAATCCCACTTGGTCTGGGTGGATGATCTTTCTGATGTGCTGTTGCATTCTATTGGCCAGAGTTTTATTGAGGATTTTTGCATCTATGTTCATCAGGGATATTGGTCTGTAATTTTAAATAGTCAGGTGCCCTGGCCTTGGGTGCATATAGATTTTTAAAAAATTTTTATTTTTTTGACAGGCAGAGAGGACAATGAGAGAGAGACAGAGAGAAAGGTCTTCCTTTACCGTTGGTTCACCCTGCAATGGCCGCTGTGGCCGGTGCTCTGCAGCCAGCGCACCGTGCTGATCTGAAGCCAGGAGCCAGGTACCTCTCATGGTCTCCCATGCAGGTGCAGGACCCAAGGACTTGGCCCATCCTCCACTGCACTCCTGGGCCACAGCAGAGAGCTGGATTGGAAGAGGAGCAACCTGGACAGAATCCGGGGCCACAACCGGGACTAGAACCCGGTGTGCCGGCGCTGCAAGGCAGAGGATTAGCCTATTGAGCTGTGGCGCCAGCTGCATATACATTTTTATAGTCAAATCCTCCTGTTTATCATTATCATCATCATCATCATCATCATCATCATCATCTTTATCATTACATAGTGCTGTTCTTTTTCTCCTTTAGCTGTTTTTGTGTTAAAATCTATTTTATCTGATACTGGAATGGCTATACCCACTCTTGCTTCCCATTACCATGGAATAGCTTTTTCCATACTTTCACTTTGACTCTTCATGTATCTTTGTTGGTGAGATTTTCTTGTTGTAGGCAGCAGATAGATAGGTCAAGTTTTTTAATCCATTCAGCCATTCTGCATCTTTTAACTGGAGAGTTGAGGCCATTTACATTCAAGATTATTATTGCTAAGTGACAACTTGGCCCTACCACTTCTCTTTGAATACTATTGTTTTACTTTGGATTTTCTTTGTACTATTACAGGGACTTTTACTTTTACTGTACTTTGTACTTCTACTTCACCTTATTTCACAATGATGACTGTGTTTCTGAAGCATCTCATCTAAGGCTGGACCAATGGTGACAAACTCTTGTCAATTTCTCTTTGTTATGGATGGCCATTATTTCACCTTATTTCATAAATGAGAGCTTTGTAGGTACAGTATTCTGGGTTGAAAGTTTTTTCTCTTTAGACTTAGACTATATCTCTCTATTCTCTCCTGCTTGTATGGTTTCTGATGCAGTCAGCTGTGAATTTACTTGGAGATCCTCTGAAAGTAATCTGGCATTTCTCTCATGCACATTTTAGAATCTTTTCTTTATGCTTTAATATTGAAAGTTTGACTACAATGTGTTGTGGTGAAAATCTTTTCTGGTCATGTCTATTAGGAGTTCTGTGTGCTTCCTGTATTTGGATGTCCCTTTCTTTCTCCAAATTAAGGAAGTTCTTTGTAATTATTGTACCAAATAGGCCTTCTAATCTATTCTCTCTTTCCACAGTTTCAGGAACTCCTGAGACCCATATGCTGGGTCATTTGATAATCCCATAAATCTCCAACACTGTTTTTAATTTTTCTAATTTTTTTCTCATTTTTTTTGGTCTGTCTGAAAAATTTCCAAAGATTTATCTTCTAGCTCCAATATTCTTTCTTCTGCCTCAATAAGTCAGTTTTTATGCTTTATACTTTGTTATTTGAAATATCAGATTCTTTATTTCTAATATTTAATTTTGATTTATCTTTAAAAATCTCATTTCCATTAGAAAAGTTTTAAATCATGTCATGTATGGATTTCTTTATTTCATGTATTTGCTTTTTAGTAATCCTGCAATTAATAGTTTGAATTCCATTTCAAGCATTTCACCAATCTCTTCATTTTCACCTTCTAATACTGAAGTACTATTCTGTTCCTTCAGGGGTGGTTCACGTTGTCTTTTTTATTCTTGTTTCTTGAATTTCCACATTCATTTTTAGGCATCTGTTGAGATACTTTTGTTTTTTCCCTATGATGGCCTATTGTCTTTGAACTATGCCTCTGTTGTTTAGTGGAGAGCCTGCTCTTTCATTCAATGCCCAGAGGTGTAAACTGGGTGTGGCGAGAGCTCTGGTCAGTGCTGCAGGGTGGGGCAAGTATCCAGGGTGACATCCATGTTAGGCATGTTAGATCTGTTCTTGTTAACAGAAAGGGGGTTGTGGTAACCTCTGTGGTCCTCACTGTGAGCACGGATCCTGTTGCAATGAACCCCCCAGGCAGTTGGGGAGCTCCAAACATGTGGAACTGCACACAGTGTCTGCCCAGAGACCCAGCTACACCCTGCACCCTCTTATGCAGTCAGAGTTCCTACAGCCTCAGTACAGAGGACTCCCAGTCACAGGGCACAGATAATTACTCTCACTATCCTGTCCAGGCCACAGAGACACTGAGACATTACCAGAGTCAGCTGCCAGCCCCTTATCCATCTTCCTAGACAGACTCAAAATCAGTAGAAATGCAGATATTTTTCCACATGGTAAAGTCCCTGGATCATACAGGTGCACTAGAGCCAGCATCTACAGTCTGCTTTGCGCTCAGCTGGTTGCCAAGTACATGCCAAGGTCTCTGCAACCAGTACTGGTGTTGGAATGGCTCCTTTCCCCACCCATTGCTGGATGGGCACAGCTGAGCTTCTTCAGGTGTCTCTACAAATGAAATGACGTCTTGTTCTCAACTGTTGCTGGACACATGTACGAGAGTTTGCACAGCTATTACCTATTTATGTCCATAATGGCACCCACCCTCTCTCAGCCAGTTGCTGGGTGCCATTGTTGGGGGAAAGTTTGGGGAGAGAGTTGGGTTAGTGGACACCCTGTTCCCCCCAGGGCTCCAAGCCTGACTCAGAGATAGTGCAGTTCGCTAGGGTCTCCCTTGGCTGTATACAAGTGGCACATTCAGTTGCAGTCTGATCTCAGACTTTCTGTCCAAAGCTAGTGCTTTCTCTGGCTTTGGGCTCCTGGGGCTGTGTGTGTGTCCATGCTCATTGCTGCACATCCGCACCTTCCACACAGTCCCATAGAATCTCTCCTCCTTCCACCAAATCGTCACCTCTGTTTTTCCTCCAACACTCCCCTGAAAATGCACTTTCTCCAATTTTTTATTTCCCCTGGCCTAGAGCCATCTGCCTTTCCCAATTCAGCCATCTTGGAAAGCCCCACTCAATATTTTTCTAAGCAAGTGTTTTTGAAACCATCCGAGTTACTCACAAAAAAATCTTAACTTACATAAATTAAAAATAGATTGCTAAACATGGGCAAACCCTTCATGAGGCATTGTGCACGAGTCTAATCATTTTTTGCTTTCAGCAGAATCTCCAAGGCATAGTAGCCTGTTCAACACCCAGGTTTTAAGAAAGGATGATCATAGTTAAGAGGTTGATTGGCTTTTCTTATTCTTGACATCTTTAAAACTACAGTATATAATCCTATCAATTTTTGGAAAAATATGTACAACAAAGTTTGAGAAAACTCAGCATTTGCAGCAAAAAATCGTGCACACAGTCATTTCTTTCTTCTTCCTGAAATTTTATTTCTCACTCAGAGGGAGAAAATGATTTATTTTTCTTTGGCTTATTTCATTCAAAATGATATCATCCAGCTTCAACCATTTTGTAATAAATGATACATTTACTTTCTTTATAGCTGAATAATATTTCATCATATAGTGCACTTGTGCATATATATATATATTTATTAAAACTTTTTTATTTGGCAGGTAGAGTAGACAGTGAGAGAAGGAGACAGAAAGAAAGTTCTTCCTTCCATTGGTTTACTCCCCAAATGGCTGCCACGGCCGGCGCTGTGCTGATCTGAAGCCAGGAGCCAGGTGTTTCTTCCTGGTCTCCAATGTGGGTATAGGGGCCCAAGCACTTGGGCCATCCTCCACTGCCCTCCCAGGATACAGCAGAGAGCTGGACTGGAAGAGGAGCAGCCAGGACCAGAACCCAACGCCCATATGGGGTGCCGGCGCCGCAGGCAGAGGATTAACCAAGCGAGCCACTGCGCCAGCCCCTCAAATCTTTCTTTATCCATGCATCTAATTATGGACACCTTGGCTGGTTACATATTTTGGCTATTGTGAACAGTGCTACTATAAATATGGTGGAGAAGGCATCTCTTTGATAAAATGAATTCATCTTTTCTTTTCTCTTTGTCTTTTTATTTTAAAATATTTCAAGTGTAACAGAAAAGTATCAATGAATGGTCAATTAGCATACATAAAGATTTTTAACATTTTGAAACATTTATTTCATATGTAAGTCGTGTGTGTGTGTGTTTGTGTGTGTGTGTGCTTGAAAGCAGAGCGGAATGTATTTATATCTTACCCTTTTTACTACCTTTGAAAAGAGATGGAATTCAATTTTATGGATTAGGAATATAGACAACTGATTCCAAATTATCATGCATGTAGGTCAGAAAACACACTCAGATTAAAAGATATTCAGCATTTGCTGATAACACTGGAAACACTGAAATGTATTCAGAGTGTTTCTTTCCTGTACCCTGGTTCTTCCATCATGGCATACCCAATTTCCCATGTTTAACAGGTGATTATTCCACAGCTTTTCAAAAATTTCAGAAGCAAATCAGCAATTCTAAAACTGGTTTAATTTTTATTCACATGTTTTGCTGCCCATTACAGTTTACAAAATGTAATGAGTTATATATTGGATGAATTCCTACAGTGTAGATGAATCCAGCTTTTGATTTATTTGCAACTTGAATGATAGTTAAATATTTAGTCACATAAATCCTTTCTTTTATTAAAAAATGAAGCAACACTGTGAAGCTCGCAGTATTCCTGGAAGCCCATTTGATATCATAAAAATAAATAAAATAAGGCTAAAATTTCCTTAAATTTTTAATTATCATGTAGCAATTTAGTTAATATAATAAGTGCAGTTGTTGGGTACTTATGAAGGAAAGTCTCTATGTTCTATCACTTATTACAAATGTAATCCAAAGCATGTAATTTTACTCCAAAATTACCTAGAACAAAGAATATATAGAGGGCCATCCAGAGGAGGAAATACCCCTGTCTAGAAACAAATTCAGTGGTATAATTATTTTTTCCAACACTCAGGAAAAGTAAAAAGTAAAAGTCAACGGTACATACTTTTCTGTTAAATCAATAGAATAAAGTAATTTTATCTTTTAGCATAAGATAAATCTATAAGTACATGGAATATAATAATTTTTAGAGGAAATTCAGTAGAATAAAGCAAATTCACAATTTTGAGGATCTTTTCTATTCTCTTTTACTTAATTTTACAATATTTCTATGTGGAATTATAAGTCCAGTCTTTAAAAACTTAAGAAACCTTTAACAAATTTTCTAACTTACTGGTGGTCTAACAACCAGAATTTCAACTCTAGTTCGTCTGATGCCAAAGCCTTGGGCTACTTCCATCACTACATATTCTTATTATTAAAGTCACATATTAAAAGGGGAATTTAGACAATTAAAATATGTGGTTTTGGGGCCAGTGCTATGGCATAGCACATAAAGCCACTGCCTGCAGTGCTGGCATCCCATAGGAATCTGGTTCCAGTCCTGGCTGCTCCACTTCTGATCCATCTCTCTGCTTATGTCCCAGGAAAGCAATGTAGGATAGCCCAAATGCTGGGGCTCCTGCACCCATGTGGGAGACCTGGAGGAAGCTCCTGGCCCCTGGCTTCAGATCAGCCCCGCTCTGGCTATTGTGGCCATTTGAGAAATGAATCTGTGGATGGATGACCTCTCCTCTCTGTCTCTGCCTCTCTGTAACTCTGCCTTTCAAATAAATAAATCAATCTTTAAAAAATGGTGTGTGTTTTTGGACCTCATCAGTTCTATCCATTTGGCTTTGCATGTACAGTGAGCATGGTACTTAATTTTCTCATTCATGAAGCCTGTTTTGCCCTGTAGAACAAAATATATTATGCATGATGGCAGCTTAACTGTATCTCAAACCATAAGAACACTTAAGAAATACGCACAAAGTGAAGAAATTTATATTTATCACATCTTAGTGCCATTTGTCACAAAATATTACAGGTTTGTTGAAAAGAGTAGGTAGAAGAGGGAACTCAAAGATATCCATGTTCTAGTGCATAGAACTCACAGGTGTGTCATCTTGCCCTTAGCAAGAGACTTTGCCTATGTGTGTAGCAAAGATACTGAGATGAATGCTGTTGCATTGTCTCCCTGGACCTGCAGTGATCACCAGGATTCTTGTAAGCGTTAGAGAAAACATAACAATGGAAACTGAATTTAAAGATGGCCACAAGGCCAGGAAAACACGGTACCTGTTGAAGCTGGAGCAGGAGAGGGAATACATTCTTCCTTGAGTCCCCAGAAAGAATTCAGTCTTGCAGATCAGCAGCTGGATTTTTAACTTAATTTCAGACTTCTGACTACCAGAATTGTTAGGTATCACTAAGTGTTACCTCAAGCCACTGTAATCATGGTAATTTGTTACAACAGCCACAGGAATCTAATATAATAGGTGAATTAAAAAGGCTGAGTGTGTGTACATAGTTCAGCTGAAGATTCAGTATGAAGAGTGCCACATGACATAATATGATTTTGAATTATTATTTTCTGCTATATTTGGAGAAGCTCTTATTGCTGATCCCTGCCTACTACTTTGCTACTTTCAAAATTAACATTTTTCTTTATGTTATGAGCATCTATGTCAACATTTCCAAATTTCCTAACTTCAGGAACACTGCATAGGACATGGCAGGATGAAACAAGCACTTTGAAATTGCACAAATTAAAACAGGAAGCTGCCATTTTTTTGTTATTGAATTAAAAATGTAGTGGCTTAAAATGTAAGATACAATGAGAGAGTCAGTATAATGCCATAAATTAGACAATTTCATCCAATTACACTCTGAAATAACAGAAAATCTTTTTTTAAAAAAGAGAGGGGGGGGAGAGGGAGAGGGAGAGGGAGAGGGAGAGGGAGAGGGAGAGGGAGAGGGAGAGGGAGAGGGAGAGGGAGAGGGAGAGGGAGAGGGAGAGGGAGAGGGAGAGGGAGAATGGACAGGGTTGGGCCAGGCTAAAACAAGAAACCAGGAGCTTCTTCTGGGGCTCCTACATGGGTGTAGGGGCCCAAGGACTTGGACCATCTTCCACTGCTTTCCCAAGTACATTAATAGAGAGCTGGATCAGAAGTGCAGCCTGGATGTGAACCAGTGCCTACACAGGGTGCCAGCGCTGCAGACAGCAGCTTAATCTGCCACACAACAGTACTACTCCCAACAGAAAGTCTTTAAAAATCAGTTTGACAGTACGTACCAAGACCTCAAGATATTTAAAAAGAATCTAACCTGAAAAAGAATGACCGTGTATTTGCCATGATACTTAAAACAATGAGAATATGGAGGAAAATAGATTATGTCAATTAAAGCAATTTTGAAAGAAATTCAGTATCATCAGAATTGGTACAGACAGAAAATTCTATGTAGAATGATACAATGCTGCTTCATTTGTTAAACTTTTTTCCAATACCAAAAGTTTACACAAACTTTTATATATCTTCTGAGAAGAAAATTTACTATAAAGTTGGCTTGTCTTGAGTATTCTCAAAATAAAAGTAAAATGAATTGAAACAAATTCTTTATGCAGAGTTCAAGAAAAATGATTGTTTGATGGCAAAATCATACTTGTTGTTGACTATTATGAATCAAATCTGGTGTGAAAAATTCTAATCATTTACTTATTGTATCTGTGTAGTGGCAGAATATTGCCTGGGAAAGCTTAACCAGTCCTGCTCACTCTTCTCATCAAAGACGTGTGATTTTGTAGCAGTGTCGATGAGAAGTCATTGAGCATTCACATCATAGTCTTGAGTTGATGCCATCTGACTTCTTGTTCCTTAATTTTAAAAGAGAACACATTTTTCCATAGTTAACAATGTGTAAAATAGTGTATCACCATGGTTAAATTCCCAGGATTTCAGTTTTTCAGGGAAGGATTAAATAGCTGGTATCATCACACAGAAAAGTGTCTTGAATTTGATGGAGCTTATGTAGAGAAAGCATTTTGTATTTTTCTCTTTTTAATTCTTTTTTTCTTGAACTTTATGAAGTACTTTTTATATGTCAATGAGGTCAAATTACTGTACATTTTGTTCAAGTCTTTTATGCACTTACTGAATTTCATTCTATTTTCTCAATAATTGAGAGTGAAGAATTGAATGTCTCAGCAATGATTATTAAATGGTTAATGTGAGTGGATAAAGAACTTGTGATATATGTATGTGTATATGTATATATACGTGTGTGTGTGTGTGTCTGCACCTAGAGTATGGAATACTACTCAGCTATAAAAAAGAATGAAATCCTACCATTTGCAGCAAAATGATGCATCTGGAAACCATCATACTGAAACGACAGTTAAATAAGCCAGGCCCAGAAAGATAAATACCATATGTTTTCCCTAATCTGTGGTAACAAATAGAGTATCAAAGCCATGTAATATATGTGAGTGAAATTGACATTTTGAGATTCAATAATTGTTTACAGCCTTTGTCTCTACTGTGGAGGAATAGTAGTTTTTCTTCTTATTCTTTGTTATCTCCTTTACTTAGCGTAAGGTTAATCTTATTAGTAAAAAATAGACTGAGAGTTGATCATTGTAAGAATTAAAGGAAGGAATGGGAAAGGAAGGAAAAGAGAGGGTGGGAACATGGGTAGGTGGGAGGGTAGGGTCAGAGGTATTACTATATTCATAAACCTCTATATATGAAATACATGAAATTTGTTCACCTTAAAAATTTTTAAACATTTTTATTTATTTATTGACAAGTAGAATTATAGACAGTGAGAGAGGGAGACAGAGAGAAAGGTCTTCCATCCGCTGGTTCACTCTCCAAATGGCCACAACAGCCAGGGCCGGTCCCATCCAAAGCCGGGAGCCAGGAGCTTTTTCTGGGTTTCCACGTGGGTGCAGGTGTCCAAGGACTTGGACCAGCTGGATTGGAAATGGAGCAGCTGGGAACTGAACTGGTGCCAATATAGGATGCTGGTACTGCAGGAAGAGGATTAACTCACTAAGCCACAGTGCCAGCCCTCATCTTAAAAATTAAAAAGTAAAAATAAAAATAGATTGT
This sequence comes from Oryctolagus cuniculus, assembly GCF_051225735.1. NCBI lineage: Eukaryota > Metazoa > Chordata > Mammalia > Lagomorpha > Leporidae > Oryctolagus > Oryctolagus cuniculus. The sequence goes on along the minus strand of NC_142878.1, from coordinate 7,350,433 downwards.
TCATATCACCTTTCTTTATTGTTTGTTTCATTTGATGGATCTTCTGTTCTATGTATATACATTAAAATTGCTATGTATTCTTGATGCAATTAAATGGCCCTCTGCACATTGAGACTCTTTTTGTAATACATAATAATTGCATATCTTCACAGGGCATGGGCTGATGTTCTGTAACTTTGGCCATCTCCAGATACTTCACTTATCCTTCAAATAAAATATTTATATATTTTTGTGTTCAAAAATCCTCTCTTCTAGCTGTTTTTAATTATATGACAGGTATGTTTATTAATTAACAATTTTTGTGTAATAGAGCACCAGAACTTGCTTCTCTCACATGGTTGTGACTTCACACCTTTTAACAAATCTCTCCCCATCCTGCACTTTCACTTTTCCTCCCCAGTCTCTGCTAACCCCTGTTCTGCCCGTTGCTTCAGTAAGTTCAGCTTTTCTAGATTTCATATCACTGACGAATTTACCTGGCTTTCCCTGAATTATTTCGCTTAAACTTGTGATCTCCAGGTCCATCCACACTGCAATAAATGAGAAGATTTTATCCTTTCCTATGTCTGAATAGTACTCCACTGTGCATTTGTACCACAAGTTGTTTATCTGTGGTTGATTCCACATTTCAGTTATTGCAAATAGTGCTGCGGTAAGTATAGGAGTGCAGGTATTTCTTTGATGCAATGATTTCATTTCCTTTTGCCCCCAACCCAGTTCTACTAGATCATATGATAGTTCTCTTTTTAATTTTTTGAGGAATCTTGTTACTTTCTCCCACAGTATTTGCACTAAATTCTATTCCTGCTAACAGTATACACAAGTTCCCATTTCTGCACATTTTTTTTGCCAGTGTTCGTCATGCTTATTTTCTTGATTATATTCACTCTATCTGGGGTAAGGAGATACCATCATTTTGGTTTTCATTTGCATTTCTCAGATGATTAGTGATGCCAGGTAGTTTTTCAAAAGCTTGCAGCCTTTTTTATCTTCTTTGAGAAATGTCTGTTGAGATCATCTGCTCATTTTAAAGCCAAATTATTTGGGTTTTATGCTATTGTGTTCTGAGTTCTCTATATTCTGGATATTAATGCCTTTTTGGATGAATGGTTTAGAAACTCTGTTTCCTCTCTCTGTAGGTTGTCTCTTCGCTGTTTCCTTTACTGTGCAGAAGACTTGCGGGTTGATAATCCCCCAAACAATCCCATTTGTTTAATTTGTGCTCTTGTGTTCTTCAGGCATTTTTTTCCAGTCTATGTCTTTGAATGTAAACTGCTTATCCAATAGAAATTGTAGCATTGGTTCTTTACTTTCTTTTAAAATATTCACCAAAGGGGAAACCTGTTGAAGTGAAATGGACACTATGAGAAACAGTGACTTGATGAGCCCTTGTCCTGACTATTGATGTACAATGTAAATTATCCCTTTTAGTATTTTTTTGTTCTAGTACTACTGGATGAACTCTGTAATTAACATACAATTATTCTTAGGTGTTTAAATTTTAACTGAAAAGTGATCCCTGTTAAATATAACAGTGGGAATAAGAGAGGGAGGAGATGTACAATTTGGGACATGCTCAATTGGACTTGCCACAAATGGTGGAATTAGAATCATGCCAGGGGATTCCAATACAACCCGATCAAGGTGGCATGTAACAATGCCATCTCGCTAGTTCAAGTGATCAATTTCAGTTCACAATTGATCATCACGATAGGTCTAAGAGTCAAAGGGATCACACAAACAAGACTAGTGTCTGCTAATACTAACTGATAGAATTAAAAATGAGAGAAAGATCCAACATGGGAAACGGGATACACAGCAGACTCATAGAATGGCAGATGTCCTAAATAGCACTCTGGCCTCAGAATCAGCCCTTAGGGCATTCGGATCTGGCTGAAGAGCCCATGAGAGTATTTTAGGCATGGAAAGCCAAGACACTCTGGCAAAAAAAAAAAAAAAAAAAAAAACAAAAAAAAAAAAACACAAACAAACAAACAAAACAAAACACCACACCTAAATGAAAGATCTCTGCGAGTGAGATCCCAGTGGAAAGAACGGGGCCATCAAAGAAGGAGGTACTTTTCTCTGAAGGGAGGAGAGAACTTCCACTTTGACTATGACCCTGTTGGAATAAGATCAAAGTCAGCGAACTCAAAAGGCTTCCATAGCCTTGGCAACTCATGAATAGAGCCTAGGGAGATTACTGACACCATAAACAAGAGTGTCAAATTGTTAAGTCAACAACAGGAGTCACTGTGTACTTACTTCTCATGTGGGATCTGTCCTTAATATGTTGTCCAATGTGAGTAATGCTATAACTAGTACTGAAACAGTATTTTATACTTTATGTTTCATGTGCGTGCAAACTGATGAAATCTTTACTTAATATATACTAAATTGATCTTCTGTATATAAACATAATTGAAAATGAATCTAGATGTGAATGGAATGGGAGAGGGAGCGGGAGATGGGAGGGTTGCTAGTGGGAGGGAAATTATGGGGTGGGGGAAGCCATTGTAATCCATTAACTGTACTTTTGAAATTTATATTTATTAAATAAATGTTAAAAAAATAATCTGGCAACCGCTGATTTTTGGTGAAAATCCATTCATACCTAGAATCATTGTTTATGTAGTTGAACTTTTATATGCCATTTTCTTTGTTTAACATTTGAATGTTATCATATTTTCCTTTAACACCTTCCTTATTGCCTTTCTTGGGTGAAATAATCTTTGATAATTCTGTTATTTTTTAAAAAATATATTATTTGAGACATATTACTAGCAATAATAAATACATAAACTTTATTGTACCTTACCTCCTTGCCTCACATCTCCTTTAGGTTATTATTTTCGTAAATGTAAAAAACCCCAAAACTCTTTACAGGCACAGTTTTCAACCAACTCATATAGTTTTAAGTAAGCATAAGAAATTTAAAAACATAAATTTAGAGGGTCTTTAAATTTAATATTCTCCAACACATTTGTTTTTTCTGTTGTTCAGTTTTTCCATGTGCATCTGAATTTCCCTTGTGTCTCCAATCAAAAAACAAACAAAAAGGATTTACATGTGATTTTTTTTTTTTTAAGGCAGATCAGGAAGCAAAAAACCACCTGAGTTTTTATTTGTGAAGATATTTATTTTGATTTTAATTTTTTTATATAAAGGTAACAAATTTCATGTATTTCTTATTTACAGATTTACGAACTTACTATTTCCCACCCTATCCTCCCTCGCTCACTCACTCCCCACAACATTCTTCCTTCTTTTCTTTTAATTTTTGCAATGACATAGTTTTAATTTACTCTATAATCGCAAACTCAATCCTCACTAAATACACTATTTGACAAGTAATAAATAGAATAACCACTGTTCCTCAAGAGTATAGACAAAGGCTATCAATAATATTGAAACATCAAAATGTCAATTTCACTCATATATATTACATTTTTGTACTTTACATATTAATTACTACAAATCAGGGAGAACACTAAATATTTATGTTTTTGGAACTGACTTATTTCACTAAGCATAATGATCTCCAGCTGCATCCACTTTGTTGTGAAAGATGGTATTTCTATTTTAACTTATCGCTCTGCCTTCTGGGGGAGGTGGCTTCACCAGTGGTGGGAATCTCTGTGTTCAAGGTTTCCTTCCTGTGGTTGAACTATGACACTGACCGAGCTGAGAGGTAGGTTAGAGGGTGGGAGGAACCCCAGCCAAAAGTACCGCAGGGCTCATGTGTTTCTTAGCAGAAATTGAGTAGTTTACCTGAATATTCAGTTCTCTGTTGGGTTTATACTTTTGTTTGAACTCCAGATTGCTTAAATTGATAGCGGTTTGTTTGGAAGGAAGTACTTGTTGACATTCTCATGCAGTCACAGTGGAAATGGCTCTCTGGGAGAAAAGACAACTCTTCTGAAAATGCAACATAGTATAAAGATCACAAGAATTTACACACTGCCCACCAAGTTAAGTTGAGAATGTCTTGCTGAAGTTCAGGGTACACATTGTTGGCCCCAACCTGACTTGAAAGCCTGTCGCCGGCCTTCAGTCTAGCTTGACTGCATGACATACTCAACATTTTGAGCCTACACAACTCTCTCTCCACATTGGCAGTTGTCAGGGATTTTCTGTTACTGGTCCCTCCCGTACTGAGTAGCTTCCTTGAGAATAGTGTCTCTGGGTTAGACATCATGTTCTCCCCTAACACATCTATTTCAGACCCTTAAATAAGAATTTGTTTCATGAAATAAGGAATTAAAAAATGATGCATTTGTCTTTGAGAAGAAGTCATAGAGCACATTGCTGTATGGAACAGAGTAAGAGAAATGCTGAGAAAATCCCCTATGCACAGCCTTATTGCCTTAGCCAAATAGTGACTTCAGTAGTTCCAAGTGAGTGTGATATGGGAGGGTCTGGGGCTGTGTTTAAATAGGCAAGGCTGAGGGCTTAGGGAAAACAGATTTGCATTAGATGGGAATTAGAAGAGAGGGAAGGGTTTAAATATTCTATGAAGAATGACCTTGAACAGTGTTCTGGACAGAACAAAGTAATATTGAATTGAGCAAGACTTGGTTAGACTAGAGAGACCCTGATAAATGACTCCTGTGTTGTCTCCTTTCAAATCTGTGCACAAAGCAGAAATAAAGTTTTGGTCTTCAGAAGGACTTTAGGCCACCAGGCACTGTTGTTAGAGAGCTGGCTCTGTTCCCCTTTTCTTGGTCATAATGTTGGGAGTATGCCCCAGATGCTACAGAAAGTATTTTCTTCTATGCTAACGTTCAAATAAAATTCCTCAGTGCAAAGTAGGAGTCTGATTGCTTTAAACAGGAAGTCAGCATAAAACCACTCTAAACCATATCTTATGATAAAATAGTGTCTCTGATTATTCATGATCTTTTAGGTGCAAGGTTCTCTCTCAATAGTGCTGTCGTAGTCAACAGCCAAAAAGTAATATTTTAGAAATTGCACCTACTTTTAACAGTTCACATTTTTAACATCCTCAAATAACATATTTGCAGGGCAAATTCTTCCAATGTTTAAAAAATGAAATTTATATTTTAAATAAGTAGCACCACTGATAGTGTAATTAAAATCCTGGGGCAAAATTCCACATTATTTAATTCCTTTAAGCATTTTAGAATCTTTCATTCCCTCATAGGATAATTTTCTACTGGTTTATTACTAATCATGTGTTCACAATCTGTCCATTTTGTGCTACTATGAAGAACATGTTCAACTGATACATGGGAAAAGCTGTCCATTGATATTAGTCACACTTTTATACTGCCCTGAATATATCAGAATGAACTTGGATTCTTATTTTGTACCACTAGGAGGTAAAATTTGTGTTTGTTTGAGAACTGGAACACTTACTTTAATCTTATTTGTCCCTTGTGAAAAAATTGTAGATTTTTACTGCCCACTACATCATTTACTCAGTTTACGGCTTGTATAATTTTTCTACTTTCCTGCAATATTTCACAATGGTCAATCTAAAGATCTCATCACCTGAAATAACCTCCATTTGAAGGTTGTTGTTAAAAACACTCAATAAAGTACAAGTGAGCATGGAAGCAAGTGATATGCGCTTTTCACAGATTAAAAACAACGACCACAAAATGTCTCATCCTCTGCTAATATAATTCATCCCTGCTATTCTACTCTTCTTATTTTCCTCTTCATAAATCTTATTTTTGATATTTGTAGAAATTTGAATAATCCTTAATTTTGGTAAGCACTCTTTGCCTCAAAACAAATGGTTCTTCTACAGTACATTTTTCTGGGCATTGAAAACATTTTGCATTATGTTAAAAATCCAGTCTGTAACTTAAAACTGGAATTTTGAGACACACTCTGCCATTCTGGGAAAATGACACTGTACCTTCTAGAACCATGGAAGCAGGGAGCAAGGGGAATCTTGGCAGGGGTCCAACATTTTGTGTTAACTTGAAGAGCAGAGGTGATTTTTAATACTTCAACATCATTCATGATATACTACATATACATAATTTGTACTCACAATAACAAGTGTGCTCTCCAAGGAAATATTAAAATAAATAGCTTCTTTAACTCTTTTGTACCTTGATCATATCTTATTTTGATGAACCCATAAAAGGGGAGGTAAGATTGATGTTGGACAGATCAGGAGGGCCATCATGTAGTTTATTACATATTTATGACTCTGAAAGATCAAAGGAAGTTTTTATGCTCATAGCTTGGCAAATGCATTTTGCCACATTCAGATGTGTTTCCAAGTGACTTCAGTGGGGAAGTGAAAAGATCTGGCACGATGCCTGTGGTGCTGTTTGGCAAGATGCTGAACGACGGTGGGATTCGAGAACACAGCGACATACTGCATTCCATGTCTATATACACACACTCTATATATGTGTGCACACATTCACTGCTTTATAGGAAACGTGTGACTGTATACACTCCTGTAAATATGCTAAAATACTTCATAATCAGACACATTAGACGATTAGACAGAATTGTGGTATTTGTATATATCCGTAAAACTATTCTTGGAAAGACTACATAATTTTTCCATATCAAATCAATTTCAAGCAAATTGAAAGTAAAAATGTTACCATTAATGCATTAAAGATTTTTAAATGAATGTTTATTAATATAATCCCGTGTGTTTCTGTTTAACAGTTGAATGTTTTGAGGGATAAGAAAGGTCAGTTTCATTACACCATAACAGAAAGGGTACTAAAAAAGATATGTCTCCTGCCTACAAGTCTGTGGTCCCTACCCAGCACATAAGAACTCAGTGATCTCACTCCACCCCAGACCTTCCCCAGGAAAATTCATTATTCCAGGTATGTTGGGGAGTGATTCAGGTGAATATTCCTTTGTCATTAAAGAATACTGTTATCAGTAGTGTTGATTCTAATTTAAAATTAGAATTGCAAAAATGTATGTGTTTCATCAATATTTCCTATATTGAAATCATTGTTTTTATCTTCTTAAATATCAACAGATTGTTAAAATACAGTATCACAGGATGTCTCCAAGTGTGGTGATAAGAGCACATTTGCCATTGGGGTCATTCTTGGGAGTCACTTCAGAAAGAATTCCTCAGGAACACTGGGTTAAACAACTTCAAGTGGATTCCTTTAGTATAGACATGATGGTGTTGAACAGCCCTAAAAGGCTACTCAAATGTTTCCCAAAATGACCAGAGTCAGTAATCCCTTTTCTTATCACATCAGGAGCAGTGTGCAGTGGCCGCAGCCACCTCCTGATCACAATACTGCAGTACTAACGTGCGGTCTACTCGCTGCTAGTGATTGACTGCCCACATCCCCTTATTTATGTTACGGCCCACCTACCTAAACACTCCCATCAAACTTTCTACGGTTGAGGAAACTGAAACTTGTAGCTAGGTGTCCAGCAAATTGGCCAGGAACATGGAAGTAGTGACAGAGTTAGAACGCGAACCAGATTTGGGCAATATTGAGGAATATTTTTTTTAAATCATATCAAAATAATCTTACATGTTGGGATAATTTTACCCAGGGAGAGTCATTACTAGGACTGCCGGGATGAGGAAGAATCCTTCCATCTCCTGACAGGTTCTATGTTAAATTGCATATCATTTGTTAGCAGTAGCTGAGTATTTCCAGCTCGTTGTATCACCATTAAAACTGTTTTTCCAAATGTTGTCTCACACTTGCAAAACAGTACTACTAAAATAATCAAAGAACAGGCCGGTGCCACGGCTCACTAGGCTAATCCTCCACCTTGCGGCACCGGCACACTGGGTTCTAGTCCCAGTCGGGGTGCCGGATTCTGTCCCGGTTGCCCCTCTTCCAGTCCAGCTCTCTGCTGTGGCCAGGGAGTGCAGTGGAGGATGGTCCAAGTGCTTGGGTCCTGCACCCCATGGGAGACCAGGAGAAGCACCTGGCTCCTGGCTTCGGATCAGCACGGTGCGCCAGCCGCAGCGCGCTGGCCGCGGCGGCCATTGGAGGGTGAACCAACGGCAAAAGGAAGACCTTTTTCTCTGTCTCTCTCTCTCACTATCCACTCTGCCTGTCAAAAAAATAAAATAAAATAAAATAAAATAAAATAAAATAAAATAAAATATCAAAGAACAAGCAGTAAACAGTGACCAAGAGCAAGAATGCACCCTGGATATTATGTAGCAAGGAACCAGGATGTTTTATCCTTGGAACCTAAAGAACTTGGTTAGAACTTGGTTAGAACCAAAAGTCCAGTCATAGGTGACTAATGCTTCTCTTGGTCTGATTTGCCTTATCATGATAAGTTTGACCAATTATTTTTCCTTTTGCCATTTATTTTTTAAAGTTTATAATTTGGGTGAAAAGTTGACCAGACAATATTGCATAGCACTTGAACACTGGTATTTCTTGCCTTACACTGATAGCCACATGCATGAAGAGTAGAGGTTCATGTGACATTCATACAACCACACCATATGTGTGGCTATGTTTGAGAATTGGGTCTTTTTTGATAGCCTCTGCAGGCAAAATTGCCTATTGCAAATCACTTTCTGCCTGGTGTCTCCAAGCCCCAAGCTTGAGAGCAGATTCTAGTCTTCCAATAGGGTCCATAAACACAAATACTTGTGTTTGAGCTCCAGAAGTGTGTCGAGACTAATTCCTGATTAGGATTTTGTTCCACTGATTGACTTACAGTAATAAAGAAGGAGGGTGTCAGAATATGATAACATTCACAAAATCTCCAACACCATGGCAGCAACCATCAGCATTACCCACCACTGGGGCAATTCAGGGTTCATACTGCATGTATGTTGCTGTAATATATGTATATGTGATATATTTGATGTGTATACTTGGGTCTGTCCTGCAGCGATGTGGCATGCCTTAATAGGTGTTTGCAGAATTAAAAATAAAGGTCTAGGAAAAGCTCTAGTTGTTACTACTCACTGATTAAAAAGGTATTGTCAAAAACTAAGATTTGCAGATATAAACTTGTGGTTAAACATAGCAAAATGTGTACTTAGGAACAACGCAACTCAGAATCCACAAAAGAAGTTTCTCTGTGTTCACAGAATTAAGACCTCCTGTAATTAATACTTGAAGTAGAAAACTACTGAATTCCCATTTATGTGATCTGAAGTCGCATTTCTCAAATAATATTCTCATTAGTGAATTATCCCTCCTTTTTTAGGTTTGTTTGGTCTGATTTTTGTCTAATTCCAATCAGATTTACCCATTGAAGAGAAGTCTACTTTACCATTTTTTTAAAAAAGTTTCATTCTGGTTTTAATGCATACAGTAATTTTCTACATTTATGAATTACAGTATGATGTTTTGATCTAGATGTATATTATATAACGAACAAATCAGGGTATTTAGCATATATGTCAACTCAGACATGTGTCTTTTCATCATGTCAAGGACATGCAAAAACAGTAGTTTGTTAACTACATTCACCCTATCGTAACATTATTGTTATATGATTTCTCAACATTCTCCATCCCCCCGACCCTCCTAATATACCTATTAAAAGTGTATGGAAGTCTGAAGTCTGAATTTAGCTGAAATCTCTTGCAAAACCCTTTGAAACAAAATGTGTTCACCTGACGAGCAGTTGACAGGGTATCCACCCATACAAAGTCCAGATTCTATTCCTGTTTTTCACATATGAAAGAACTTATTCTAGTATGTATAGACTTGGACTCTTTCCTGAAGAAATCAAGTCAGCCTGGCTTGTTCTACCTTTAACAAGAGAATTGAATGTTTGCTGCCGTGTGTAAAAGCCTGGACTCTGAAGCCAGACTGCTTGCATTTAAACCCTGATCATCCATTAGCTGTGCAACCTTGAGTGACTCATTGAACCTCTGTCCACCCAGCTTCCTCATCTGTAGAGTAAGTGTGATAATAGTTCCTACCACAGAGGTTATTTTGAGAATTAAATGGACAATGTGTGTAAAATCTGTGTAGAACACTCTCAAGCAAAAAATCAACACAGAACCCTAAGTGTGTCAAATGAATACAAAAATTAATTGTGATCTTCCCCAGATAACATCATTCCTGGATCTCTTCTCCTCCCTGGACTCATCAAACATTTATTGAGTGCCTTCTGCATACCTGATTTCACCTTAATTGAAACAAAAGAATCTGTTTACAGATATGCAGGAGCCTCATCCTCAAGAATGTGGTTATGTCTGCTTTTCCTCCAGGATCCAGAACTCCTAATTCTTATGACACCTCCCCTTACAAAAGAAAAAAAAAAAAAAAAAAAAAACAAAGAGTGAAGATGCCTGACACGTGCCACCTTAGCCTGGTGACCCAAGCCAACTCTGTTAGTTACAGCCATGCTGGTCACATGTACTCTTCCTATGGTTGTTGAAAATCACACTTCACCTCTGTATTCATCTTCCCAAATCCTAGTGCCATAGTCTAATTAAAAATTATCATGCGACACCACCAGATTGAGGGATATCCCACTAAATACCTCATTAATGTCCCGCAAAACTGTCAAGGTTGAAGCAGGTGCTGTGACATGGAAGGTTAAGCTTCCACCTTCAGTGTCAGCGTCCCAAATAAGTGCCGGTTCAAATCCCAGCTGCTCTACTTCTGGTCCAGTTTCCTGCTCATGTGCCTGGGAAAGCAGTGGAGGATGGCCCAAGTGCTTGGGCCCTGGTACCCATCTGGGAGACCTGGAAGCTCCTGGCTGCTGGCTTTGGCCTGGTCCAGGCCTGGTCATTGTGGCCATTTGGAGAGTGAATCAGCGGATGGAAGATAACTCCCTCGTTCTCTCTCATTCTCGCTCTCACTCTTGCTCTCATTCTCACTCTCTATTTCCTTCCCTCTTTGTATTTCTGCCTTTCAAATAAATAAAAAATAAATCTTTAGAAAAGCTGTAAAGATCATGAAAAACATTGGAAGACTGAGAAGTTGTCACAGGCAAGAGGAGCCCAAGGAGGGACGACACCTGAGTGCAGTGTGACACCTTGGATGGGGTCCTGAAACAGATAACCCAACAAAATGAAATAAAAATGCCAGTGGGTAAAAATTTAGGGAAGGTGCTTGACTTTGTGATTAAATCATTGGTTAGGATAAACCCTTCCATAGCAGCATACCTGCGTTCAATACCTACCACTGGCTCCTGGCTCGTTTCCTGGATGGCAGCAGTGATGGCTCAAGTACTTGGATCCCTGCCACCTGTAGGAGATGCCTGGATTGAGTCTCCAGGTTCTAGTCGCTGTCCCAGGCAGGGGCCATTGTAGACATTCAGGCAAAGAACCAGTGGATGTGAAGTCTCTCTCTGTCTCATTCTATCAAATGAATATATTTAAAAAAATAAGTACCTAAGAAAATCAAGATAAATTATAGAGTTTATTTTATCTTCTGTATTTATTTAGCTGATAATGTATCATTATCAGCTTATTAATTTTGAAAAAGTATAGTTATAATAATTTAAGATATTAATAACAGGAACATTGGATGTGGGGTGATGGGAGCTCTCTGTACAATGTCATTTTTCTAAAAATCTAAAATAGTTTTAAATTTTTTTGTTTGTTTTAAAGTGCCCATATCTGTCCCAGAGAAATAGGAAATTTTCTCAATTTCCAGAGACCCCTGAATCCAAGCCCCCACAACAAGCAAATAATCCATTTTCTGCTAAAAGGCTTCACAGATGAACCACAGCTATTCAAACAGAAATCATATATTGACATACTTTATCATACTTCTTAAGATTTAAAAAATAATGTACTTTCATTTTAATTGTAGGGGAGAAAAAAAGGGTGAGAGAGAGAGAGGATGAAAAACACACACACACACACACACACACACACAGAAAGAGATCCTCCATCTATTGTTTAATTCTCCCAAAATCAGGTTGGCGCCATGGCTCACTAGGCTAATCCTCCACCTTGCGGCGCCGGCACACTGGGTTCTAGTCCCGGTCGGGGCGCCGGATTCTGTCCCAGTTGCCCTTCTTCCAGGCCAGCTCTCTGCGATGGCCAGGGAGTGCAGTGGAGGATGGCCCAAGTCTTTGGGCCCTGCACCCCATGGGAGACCAGGAGAGGCACTTGGCTCCTGGATTCGGGCTTCGGATCAGCATGGTGCGCCGGCCGCGGCGGCCATTGGAGGGTGAACCAACAGCAAAAAGGAAGACCTTTTTCTCTGTCTCTCTCTCTCACTATCCACTCTGCCTGCAAAAAAAAAAAAAAAAAAAAAAAAAAAAAAAAAAATCTCCCAAAATCCTGCAACAACCATGGCTGGGACAAGACAAAGCCAGGAGCCTGGAACTCAATCTGTGTCTTCCATGTGGTACAACAAGGATGCAGATATTTGAGCCATCATCTTCTGACTTAGCAGGATGTGCATTCACAGAAAGCTGCACTGGTAGTGGAGAAGCCAGGGTTCTAACCAGGCACTCTGATATGGGCATCCAAAGCAGTAACTTCCTTCTGTGAAAAAAGGTACCCATCAGTATTTTAATGAGAATGTAACTAGAACTAGATATTCAGGCTTCCCATTTCAAAACTAAAGTGAACCAACATTCACTGAGCCCTTCTTCTGTTGTAGCTCTATTGCTAAACTCCAAGGATTAGCTTCTTCAAGTTGTTCAAGAACCTATGCAGTACATGCTCTTACTGCCCACACATGGAAAGAACATTTGCACTTGTGTCTGTGATGGGTTTACTCCTATGATAGTGCAGATTCCATTCTACATTCCATGTATCTGGGGCTCTCTCTGCTCTCCTTGAATTGAATGCTTCAGTTCAGGCAACTCCATGGCTATTCAACACCTCCACTGGGCTTCCTGGCATGAGCTCTGTACCACTGTGGCATTGTACAATGTCCCATGTGGACATCATCCTCACAACAGAGAATAAGCACAGTCATACAGGAAGGAATCCTTAACGCTATCTGCATTCCTCAACACACACCTAAGAATTTTATCTAATGCTTACGAGTGCATGAAACAGCAACATGGGCTTTAGTTATTTAATAGTTTCTGAAAATTCTGAAATTTACTATTGGTAAAACTCTGTTAGTTATTTTTTATTAGTCAATCCATATTTCACTCATCATAGGAATTTCAAAAGACACGGTGCAGAAGATGACTACATATAATTAACTCATCGACTTTTTAGAAACTTGGAAGTAGCAAGGGATCCCATGCTCAGAAAGTCCCTATGCATGTTCTACTGTTGTGCTGTGGCCATCTTGAAACGCTTAATAATTTCTGAACAAGGGGCTCTGCCTTTTCATCTTTCAGAAGATTCCACAGATTACGCAGCAAGTTCTGCTGATAAGTTTTAAGATTTTTTTTTCTAGAATGAAATTGTTAATACAGGCAAACAACTTTATTCTCGCCATCCTCCTCAGGAAGACAGCACTATCCTTATGAAAGTAGGTCTATCCTAATTCCCCATATAAGATGTGACAAATCGAGCAGGTTAAGTAACAGGATTCAATTCCTATCTTTTTCTCCGTTGCTTGTTTGCAAACATGGAATTCAAGGCACTGGTAAGTAGACGCATCAGACTTACAGCTAGATTTTAATCATAGATAGAGACACAGTCAAACAAACCAGTAGAAAGTGATCGATGCACGGATATTTTCCTATCTTGCCTGGTCTAGAGATTGAATACCCAAGTGTTTGGCGTACAATCACAGTGCATATTTCCGGAACTACAAGCAGTCCAAGAGAAAGAATCTTATAAAATCATGTGGCAGAAACCTTTGAAGGCCATTTATCTGCTGACTTTATGCTCACCTGAGCCAGGCAATCTCTGGTCTCTAAATTCGCAAACAGATGAAAAGAAATTTCCTTTGTTAAAGAGAAGTTATGGGCAAATATTGGCAAAAGGTTCCTAAAGGGAAGTACATACAGACTTTGCACACTTGGAAGGAACTGGATAGCAGTCAGTTTGACTCTAACCACACAAACTTCTCATCCTATCAATAAAAACTGCCAATATTTTTTTCTTTGTTTCCTACTAAAAAATTAAAATCTTAGCTGAAAGATTATCTCCATCAGTATTTTTGTAATGACCAAACAGTGAGAACTGAGGAAAGTGGAGAGAATTTACTGAGAGTGCCAGCCAAGAGAAACATCTTCCTTAAGTGCAGGTATTTGCTGAGTGCTTCTGTAATTCCCACGATCTAAAGATCTCGTGATTTTGGAACCACCTGCCTAATGGAGAGATTTTGTTGTGAAGTCATTACTTTGAACAGGACTGGAGAATAAACATTTTTCAGCTCTTGATTGTTTTGGAGGCTCTGATACTGATTCCTTTCGTCAAACACCCCAGCTGCTTTCTTGGGGCTCTTTCCTCCTTCACATGTATGCCTCTGATGTCCACATCTCTCTGGGGAATTGGTGGACTAGGTGTTGCTCAGGCAGCTGAGGCCCCTAATGAGGGTGTTGGCAGCATTTCAGCCTCTCAAAGATGGCCTTGGCCACCTGCTCACCTCATAACTTGCTTCTGCAAGGAATCTTCTCACTCTGTCAGGCTCTTTTGTTGAGTTCAAAACCTTATTACAATTAGAGTAGAACAGCCTTAGTGGGTTATTCAGATGTTATCTCTGCCTAAGAAGAAATTTCCTACAAACTAGCCTGCGAAATTTCTTCAAAATAAGTTAATTGGCAGAGAATCTGCTGGTATTCTAAAGAAAATTATGGGACACTATACAAAGGTTTTCTTTGAGCTTACAACAGAATGGTTAAAACATTCTCTCTTTTCTTCTCTCTCTCAGCCTTTTATGCTAAGTTTGATTCCACTGATACAAGAGTTTTCAAATATACTAACACAGAACAGAAAGCAAATTTCTCTGCTGGTGAAAATCCTCAAATGGCTGTGAGTACTATATATGCCAGTGTGTTCGTTGAATTTGGCTTTCGCTTCTGGTTTAAACTGCCACACTCATGGCTGAACAGAGAATCTTCCAGGCTGGTCTTGGTAGGAATTGGTCACTGATTGCATCATCTCTTTCCACTGGGAGCCTAATACGAAGCCAGAAAGGACCCAAGACATACAACATTCTCCCCTGAAGGTGATGAGTGATGTCAATCAAGTCTTCTTTCTGAGAAGTTTGAATTGAATCATGTGAAAAGAGCTGGATAGATCTGGGAGAAAGAACATTAGCAGCTCTTATCTTTCCAATTACACTGTGTAGAAGTCCAAACAGTTCTTAATGTTGTATTCTTCTAATCACTAAAAGCTTTTAAAAAAGATTTACACATTTATATCAAAGGCCGGGTAACAGAGAGAAGCAGAGAGAGAGAGTGGTCTTCCATTGGCTGCTTCACTCCCCAATAACCACAATGGCTGGTACTGGGCCAGAATAAAGCCGGTAGCCAGAGACTCCATCCTTGTCTTCTACATGGGTGCAGTGGATCAAGCTCTTGTGCCATCTTCCACTGCTTTCCCAGGCTCAGTAGCAGGGAGCTGGATTAGAAGTGGGACAGCCAGGACTTGAATCAGAGCCCGTATTTGATGTTGGCTTCATAGACAGTGGCTTAACCTTCTGTGCCATGACGCTAGCCCCCATTCACTAAGATCTTGCAATAAACAATGTTAAAGAAGCTCATGGAATACTCTTGCCCTCTTATGCAAGCTTACACAGCTAAATTTTTTATTTTAAAATATTTGATTACTCACCTGGATACTTAGAAACAAGACACAAATGGAGCATTTGTCCTTTTTTTCTCCTGAAATAAGGAGAATGAAAAAGGAAAAATGGAAGTAACATGACTCAAATTGTACTACAATCAAATTTACTTCTCAAGCAGCCTCAGGAACTATGTATAATTATATCCCAATAAAGAAAAGGGATCACACATCTCAGATAATGTAACCAGAGTCATTGGAGAATCTAGGGTTTAAACAAAAATTTCCAATTTAAATCTCACACTCTTTATGATGTAATGTCATTTAACTACAATAACAAGGATAATGCAAAGTAGACAGAGAGAGAGAGAGAGAGTGAGTCACTAGCATGTCTTGAGACGCTACATGCTACATACTTCTGCATGTTACCAACATTCATATTTTTATATATGAGAAAACTAAAATTTAGAGAAATCATCAAAATCACATAAGATTAATGGAGCCAAGATTGACAATGATCCACATTAACTGTAACACATCAGTTTCCACTTATCAGAGGAAGTTGTTTTGTTTTGGAGATCCATCTGTGCCAGAACAGTCATATATAATTAAATCATCTTCAATATATCATGTACTGATTTCTACATGGTAACAAATAAAATATGAGTTGAGAGGACCATGAAAAGACAGATCATTACATCACACTACAGAGCCTGAAGGCAGTGGACATGCAAAATAGAGGAAGTAATGGATTTTGCCCACCTAGAGGGCACTGCCACAGACAGGGAGCCAGTGCACCCAGCAACGCTGCCGGCATCCTTCTGACACATGGTTGACAGATACAGCAGAAACCTGTGTAAAATTTACTGATTACTTCTACCTATTAGAGTAGGTTTTCTATAAAAGTGAGCATACTTGAAACTATTTGTATAATCAAATATTTCCCTGAGTATAGGTCTGTTTCCATTTAGTAATAAAAATTATCATCACCAAATTGAAATATATTGAATGTTTTAATGCAACAAATTATTTATATATATATATATAGAGAGAGAGATATGTATTTTAGATTTTATTTATATGAGAGACAGAGTTATAGACAGAGTAAGGGAGAGACAGAGAGAAAGATCTTCCATCTGCTGGTTCACTCCCCAATGGCTGCAATGGCTGAAACTGAGCCTATCTGAAGCCAGGAGCCAGGAACTCTTTATTGGTCTCCCACACACATATAAGAGCCCAAGCACTTGGGTCATCTTCCACTGCCTTCCCAGGCCATAAGCAGAGAGCTGGATCAGAAGAGGAGCAGACAGGACATGAACTGGAACCCATATGGGATGTCAACACTGCAGGCAGAGGCTTAGCCTACTATGACAGAGTGCTGGCCCCTAAATACTTATCTTAATGAATGTATTCTCTTTACAAATCATGAACTTGCCTGTACTTAACCCTTATTTTTTATTTTTAAAAACTTTTTAATTAATGTATTTTTAAGAGGTAGAGAGATATGGAGAGAGAGCGAGAGAGCGAGAGAGCGCACTTCCATCCACTGGTTCACTTCCCCAAAACCCAAAATAGTCTAGGCTGACCCAGACTGAAGGCAAACACTGGCAGCTCAATCTAGGTCTCTTACACGGATGACAAATACCCAACTACTGAAGCCATCACCTGCTGGGTACCACGCTGAGTATCAGCAGCAAGCTGCAATCATGTCTCTATTTAAAAAAAGAAGAGAAAACAGATACATAAGTGTTAGGAAATTTCCTAATGCAATTGCATTTTACACAAAAAAAATTTTAACAAAGTCAGATCTGGCTTCCAATCCAATGCTTTTTCCACTGTTCTTTAGTTATTCTCATTGCTGCTACACACTGGCCTCCCAATGGAAGTCTGCTCCTTCTAATGTGTTATGCACAAGCCACAGTTGCATACCATAGGTAATAGTCATGTTGAAAGCTTTGCACTGTTGGATTTATGTCAGCATAGAGAACTACAGTACCATAGGTGTGTATAAAACCAAAAGAAATACGGTTGCTTGCACAGTACTTGGCACATAGTGGGACATAAGACTTACTTGCTGAATAAATGCACAAGAAATTCATAGAGCCCTTGATTTGATGTTTCCTTGCTTTTCTACTCCTTGACTATCCAGCATAATCCCGATTATTTTGAGCCAATAATTAATGCTACAAATGCTTTCAGAGGAAAAGTAGCTTTGAAAAAAAAGACCCATATCACTTTTGTACACACTAGTAGAGCCTTTTGTCTCTCTGTAGCCAAACTATTGTTAAGCTACTGATTAATCCACAAGCAATTTAATTATTAATAATATTTATATAGTAGCATCTTTTCAGTCTTTAAGCATCCCTGATATCCTCCCACTTCTTTTGCATTTGAAAATAAAAGAGTCAGGAAGCAAGAAGTTATGTGCCAAATTAAGCTGTAGGGTGTACCAGCAAATAAACCAGACGGACTTGTAATGAGGGATTGCACATGCAGGAAAACAGGTACTACATGGAAAACGAACAGAGCATGGCTATTACTCTGTAGGGAATGTCTAAACTTCAAGGGAGAGGTTGTAAGTGCACATCCCCACAGTTTACAGCTAAACACGGGTGCTTGGAAATCTGATCATACACTCAAAATATGCAGCTGCTGGTCGAAGTACAGGTGTCCCCACAATCTCCACTGTAGTTGGTGGCCACTGGGGAGGGATGGCCCAATCATCTTTTTTAGCATCTTTGGCCTCAGTCTGGTTTGACCTGAAAGTAGACTGAAAATGCTGCACTTCAACTAGAAATTAACATGCATTCTCCAGAAAGAACAAAAAAGGTATAAATTATGTCTGATTGAACAAACACAACTCCACTGTTGAGCAGCCAGTCAATGGAGAGGGCAGGGAAAGGCAATGGAGCAAGGTAATGTGTAATCTCACCAGTCAATGGACTGTGGGCAGGCCTGCACAGCCCGTCGCTGGAGGTGTCAGGGAGATAAATAGCAGAGTGTCCTCCTCAAAAATATGATTAATACCCTCCTCGGTCCACTGCTGAAGATGTAGTGGGTGCAGCTGGTCTGGACAGCAGTTGCATAGAGGGAAAATCCGGATGTCTGCAGCGGAGCAGAGAGGGCAAAGATGAGGACAGATAGCCACCAGAGCAGGAGCAGGAGGGCGAGTGGGCGCAGAGGACCTGTGCTGGCCATGGGGCTGCTAGAGAGGCAGCTTGAGTAATGCTTAGTGCCCTTGTGCACCTGCACCTGAGCCCCAGGGGCCATGATCCTAAGGGGAAAGGACAAGCAAAAGTCGAATCTTTGTGGAATCTATGTACCACTCCTGACACAGCGAGTGATCTTGAAAAATTGTGGTGTTTATGATGTGATTGTTGTGTGACCAGCACACTCCCTTCTAAGTTTATTTAATTCTCACAGATCAGTTTGAGTCAATGAGGGTTAATTTCTTTTTCTTCGGGTGTAAAACTGAGATGCAGAGGAGACAAGGAACTTTTCCAAAGTTACGTATTTAGTAGATGACATAGACTTTCTGGACTCAACAACTTTTCATTCTCACCAAACCATAGGGACTCCCAAGAGATTAAAACCAGGAAAAGTAACAGAAGACAAAGGGATCTTCTTGGCTATTTGCAGTATCTTCCACACGTTGTCTCCTCTGCCCTGTTCCTTCTTAGGGATTTGTTCAAACTTGTTTTCTGATTTTGCCTGTTCTTTATGTTTGAGGATGTCAGTAAAGATGACAATAATTCCTAGCTCTCCGGTTACACATGCACAAACACATAATGGCTGCTTTATAGCAAAAAACAAATCAACATGCTCTCCCATTTCACTGGCAGAAGGTAGGGAAACTTTTTGTCCTTGAGCAAGTATAGTTGTCATATTTCTATAAGATGATTCCTCTTGAATGGTCATAATACTACAGTATTCATAAGGCCAACAAAAACTAGCCCAGCATTCCATATCCCTGGAATATTGTTAAACAAAATGATTACAGAAGAGAAAGTTACCTACACCTAGAATTGTTGGTTTATTGCACATTGTTTTGATTTTATTTATTTGTATAATTTACTGATGTCTGAACCACTGGGCCAGGATAAAACCTGGAACTGAGAACTTAATCCAGGTCTCCCACATGGGTAGCAGGAACCCTGCCATTTGTGACATTAATGCATCAGTAGCCTGGGCAGGATACAGGATATCAAACCCAGGTATTCCAAACAGGTACATGGGCATCATGACTGAGGTCATGTTTTTAAATGTAGTGATCTCTTGACTTAACACTGAAATTCCAGAGCTGAAAAAAAAAGTGAAGAAAAATATTTAAAGTACAAGTTAACTCTAATCAAGACTTTGTATCAGACCAGCTTCTACAAGGATGTGATAAACCCAGTAACATGGGCACAGCAGTGTGAAGGAAGAGCTGAGGGATGAAGCTGACAACAGCATCCAGTAGATGGTGAATGCTATGCCCCGCTTTTGGGAAAATGGAAAGGTGTTAGAGGAGAAACCTTAACCAATAGCCCAGGCAGTGTCAGCTATCTGGTCATAGCCATCACCACCTTGCAACAATGCATCCTTGCATCGTAGTTTATATTTTTCACGGCCCTTCAGTGTGTGGCTTCTAGAATATCTTCATTATTGCAGTCACCAATGGGACATTCCAAAATGTAATATGAACATGAATCATTTGGAAGCTTATTTGGTGTGGGACCTGAGGTTCTGCATTTGTAACAAGCTCCCAGGAAATACTTATGCCACATATTTTGAGATAAGGTTCCTAGATGTTAAAATGGACCAAACACACAGGTAGTGGATGACAGAGGTAGAATTCAAACTCAGGTATGCTTGACCACAAAATCCACACTTCTCTTTTTTATCAAGGCCTCTCAGATGAGCATCTGCCACTCAATCCCAATAAAGCTGTGACATTACTTGCAAAAGTAGAAAAGACAGAGTATGAAATCAAGTTTCTAAAGTGTCAACCTGCATGTCAGGTCAAATTATCTCTTCATAACATTTCTGATGTCCCTATGGATTGATCTGTCTTTGAGATATTGGTCCATGGTAGGACAAAGGGAAAAACAAATCATGGGAAAATCCATAGACACTTTTTTTAAATTAAAAACCCTGGCTGAATATAAACGTGGCAGGTGGGACCATCCACCTAGAGAGCAGAATTTATTGCCATACTCTAGGAGGCAAAGACTTGCCCAAGGTCACCTCATCACCACAGTAGAGCTCTCTATAACCTTAATCTTGCTGAAAGTTGATTTAGTATGTAGCACCCACCTCCAGTATCTATTAAAGCTTTGCCAAAACATGAAACTACACTCATGAAACTTACGTTGCAGTAACTCTGAAGTCACCACTTCACCCAGGTATTGGAACATACACACCAAGGACAAAGCTGACAGCCAGAATCGGATTTTCTCACTCTTGACTTGGCCAGATGTGTTCATATATGATAAACAGTCAAAGATGCGTTTGTAAATCAGGAGTCATTCCTCTAATCCTAAATTATTCCTACATTTTAGATTCCGTATCACAGCCATCTTCTTCAATTGTGTCTGTCAATGAGTCATCCATTACTTCATGCTTACCACAGATATTTCCTATGCTCCAGTCTAAGCTGGAGAAATGTGTGTACATATATATATATATGGGTATTTTATGTGTACATATACATATTGCATATATGTGTGTATTATATATACATTCATGTATATATGTGCTTTATACATAAATGCATACATGGATATATGTGTATATATATATTTGTCTGTATGTTTCTTAGTTCATATACAATTATTTCCTGATAAGATTTAGTCTGAAAAAGAGATAGAATGAATAAACAATTTCACTGCCAAACTATTTTGGAAAATATCGTGAGCCCAATTGCCTTCTTGAAAATTCACAAGGATTTGATAATTCCTATCAGCCGAGAATGCATTCAATTGCATTTAGCTTGGCGCTTCCAGCTAGTAGTTTAGAATTTTGTTTGTTGGCTTGTTTTAGTGAATGCTTACAAAGGCGACGAAACAGCACTCTGTAGCTTGCTTAGGAAGTGTGTCTTATATCACTGAGTTCATTTCCAGGTTATAGTAGGTATGAGGATAGCACAATATAGTGGACATATCCACAGTCTTTTAGGCCATTGTGACAACAGCAAAATATTTTCTTTGTAGAAGTGTGCGATGAATTGTGTCTTCTAGAACGTTCTTTTCAGACTTTCCCTGGAATAAATGTGTTTCTAGTTAGTAGACCTCTTTCACAATTAATAGAAAATGCTAAGAAAGGTGCTTTAAAAAAAGTGTGTGTATTTATTTTGAAGGAAGAGAGAGAGAGCTCATCCATTGGTTCACTATTCAAATGCCCATGACAGCCAAGACTGGCCTGACTGAAGCCAGGAACCAGGACTCAATCTGGGTCTTGCACATGAGTGGCTGCAGCCTAGCTACTTGCACCATTATCTGCTGCCTCTGAATATGTATATTAACAGAACCAGAGTCTGGATTGCAATCCAGGCACTGTGCTAGGACAGGTGAGCATCCCAAGAAGTAGCTTAACCATTGTACTAAATGCCTGCCCCAAAGAGATACTTTAATTAAAGGGTAAGGCAGTTTAATTTCTGGGTATTGATACTTCATGATATGTGCCTATAAACATGAAAATCATCCAATTATAAGTTTATGTTAGACTTGTTTTACATAGCATCAAAAATGTTATCATTGTTATAAAAATCATAGTAAAATAATGATAGACGTCATGTAAGAAAATTATGTCAAAATTATTGACTGAGTCCATCTCATTGATGTCAAAAGTATTGAGTGGTTTTAAGGAGTACTAAGCCTAGAAGTGAAAAACTTAGTTCCACTACTGGTGAGCAGAGCATCGTGGGCTTGAGCATTTCCTGATTTTTGGCACCAAAAACACAATACTGCAACAACTCTGCCCACACTGAGACTAGGTCCTGACATTTCTTGAGGCGCTCCTGAAAAGAGCATTCTCCATATACATTGTTGTCTTCTCATGTCGGACCCTAAAGGATTGGCTGAATGCTGAAAAGATTCGGAGTTGGGGGTAACACAGGGCAGAGGTGCTTCCTTATGTCAAACAGGGATCTGATACTTTCCTACAATTTTTACAAAACCAAAATGAAGTGAAAATATCTATTACTGAAACAGAAATAATTCATTTGGTAAAAATTAAATAAATTAAATAAATAAATGTTTTTTGATATATACATATCATTTTCGTGATCCATTCTCTATACCAGCCACACATCTTAAAATGGGTTTTCGTACAGTTTTAAAGTTACATTTTTGGGAGTCAGAGATGGCTCAGTATTCAGAGTTGTCACTATAACAATGCATCGATATATCATTTTATAGGGGGGATAAAGAAAATACAGGAAACCTGACAGTGTCTCTGTGCTCCCTTCCCTGAATACATAATTTCTCTCTAAGTAAAACACTAAATAAATTCATGGACTCAGGACCCACGCTAGAACTAGATGCTTTCAAAGGCCCTGGTTAATGAGGAATCTTTTAAATGTCACATCTACAGTGCAAATTAACCAATATTGCATTGCAAAAATCCTTCACAAGAAATCTGGTCAATGGTTTATGACAAAAAAATTAATGCTTTCTGTCAAGAATAAGGGTTAAGTTTAGTATTAATCAAAAAATGACCTTTAATTGCCAAACAAAAGCACTTTGTTATTTCACTACAATTCCGAACTCACCCTGAGCATTGGGGAAAAAAAGCCGTAATTTGCTTAGTATAAATATATTAAAGTATTAAGCCCGCTCTGCTACTCAATTAGTAAACATGTCAAGGGCTGGGTGAGTTATTCATGGTTCAGAGGGCCAGCCCCTTTTCACAGGGAACTTTTTTCACTCTAATGAAATGATGGATAATCTGGAAGTAGGTGCTTTAAGAAGATATTAATCATTCTCTGAGGTAATGTTAATCATGCGTTCCATCATCTCCAGATGCTGCGGATCACCTTCCTCCGAGACAAAGGGCACCCAAGCCAGCAGAGTCCTTTTGATCACCTTTCTGCAGAGACCCTCGCATGCAGCTGACCTTAAAGGCACTTTGGATTCCTGGGCATCCTGGGGACAAAGGTGGCAAGTGTAGTATAAAACTTGTGCACCTGCTTTCTGACCAACAGTGAGTTGCCGTCTCACACAGTTCTAATTATTTACCTTTTCCTCTTATGAGATCAGCAAAGGACATGAACTTCAGAGACAGAATGTAGAAGTCCATCAAGTGAAAGCTGTAAGCATATGTCCTGGCAAACAGCTTTGATGGTGTAGGCTTCCTGTGTTACAAAATGTTAGGTTTCGTTGGGTCAGATTTATCTCTTAAAATGCTTCTGACATCTGCTTGATGAAACAGCATGCCTCCAGAGAGACTTCTTATCAACTAAACATGTTTATGGCCAGTGTTTTTAAAGGTGAAAAAAAAAAACAAAACCCAGAGTATAATGTGAGAATGTATCTTACAGGGCTAACATAGCTCCCAGCATAGACTAATTTTGAATATTTCATAGACCCTGGTGCATGAAGAAGAAACCTGTTATGATTCCTAATGCTCATAGACTGTTCCCCATGAATTGTCTCAGAAAGAAAAACCTGAAGGGAACAAGTAATGCTTCTGTCATTATGCAAAAGTCTTAAGGACTCTCGAGGTTAGATAATATGTTTGTATAAAAGAAGTACCATTTCCTCAAGTCCAAGGTCAATAAAGGTATCTGATAGTGACTTATGGGATCCTGGAAGCTGCTTTGGGGGACCATCCTCCATAGAGTTAAACTCTCCCCTTGCATTGGCTCACCCTACTCAAAGCAAGACACAGTACCCAGAGCCAGTCCACCTGTGAGGACACAGAACCAGAGACACTTCTGACTGGCTGGGAAACACTGCTTATTTTTGTTCTCCCTTCAGATTTTTCAGTCACCCTCCCCGCTATAGTCTTTCAAATCAGTTGGTATATCTCAATAATCCACCAAATTAGCAAATACTTTTGTAGATGCATTAGTCATTTTCCTAATGATTTGCCTATTGATTGCGTTTTCTAGCTCTGAATATCTTTTGCCACGATTTTGCTTCATTTCTTCTTCCATTCTCCACCACTTGCCCTGCATAGCCCATGTTCCAAACTTAGGCATGTCCTAAGGCAGCCTCAGTTGGACCTTTCAATTTCAAAAGCCATCACGGGAGGAGAGAGAGATTCTTTTTCTCATAATCTTACTTCCACTAAGCTGCCTCACCTGTTTTACCTTTCCTTGTGAGGTGCAAAAGGCTGGCCAGAGTCCTCTATCTGGGTCTGTCTCTCCCTTTATGTGGAATGCAGTCAGCCAGACCTCACACGTGGTGTTGCTAATACTCTACGCCTCCATGCATCCTCTGTGGCATGCAGATCTTCCTCTCTGCAACTGGCTATATGTATTTTCCTATTTCTTGCTCAACTCACTGAAAGCCTACCACGAGTTTCCTCACTCTTCTCAGTTACTGTTCTTGACTTGCTCCCCATAACGCCAGCCGATGCTCTTGCTGCTCTCTTCGTTGGAAAGAGAGGGACCCTCGGAAGTGTTCTTTGCACTCCAACTCCGCACAAACATGCCCTTTGCGACAGCCTTCTCTTTTGTCTTCTCAGCAGATGATCTGTTTTCTTGCCTTGTTGAACATCTAGTTGTTTAAGCTCTTGCTGTTATTTTCTGCCTTTTCCTTTGGAACTCTTTCCATGTATTCATGATTTCTTGCTCCTGAATCTCTGTTTTAACCTTACTCTATAATTAATTCCAAGGTGCTTTCTCTGAAATAAAAAGACTTAATCCATGTGATGCCCTTTCAATGTGTTTTAGTACCATTAATATTTAAAATTTTTGAAGAAGAGTATACTTCAAGAGACTTACTGCTTCACTGTATATCATATCCCACATCCACCTGGTCTTTGACCTCCTTGCAATATTGAAATTTCCATTCCTAAGACCATCAGTGACTTCCAATAAATATGAAGAGCTTACTATATGTCTTTCATTGTTCTAGGTACTAGAGACACACCAAGGAGAAAAAAAAACAGTAGTGAAGAAATTAATATCCATTCTGTTGGGGTTCCCCTATTATCATATAGAGTGAATACTTATTGTTATCAAATTGTTGGACATCTGGAATTACTCCATGTACTATTTGTACTGTTTTGATAAATTTTTCCCTATTCCCTCCCTCCTTGTGCTTTAGCTTGAAATGCTAGTATTTTATAGACTTCTTTGTTTTTCCCACTACTCTTCTTACCCACGCATTTATCCAAGATTATAGGTTCATTACCATCTAAAGTATGATTTCTTTCAAATCTGTTACTGAGGATTATTATTAAATTCTTCCCCAAATCATCAAACTTATACATCTCCCCGCTTTTGGGTTTCAGACATTTGCATTCAAGTTTTGCATGCCCACACTATCACCTTCTCAAAAGTAGCTGTTCTTCTCTTAACCTAATTATGGAACAATAAAGTACATCAACATTCAAATTGATGCATTAGGTATCCTCTCTGATTCTCTCTCCTTTTTAGGACCGCAGATATTATTTTCTGAATATTTCTCATTTGAGTTGTTATTTGTAATTACTCTGCCCTATTTCATACCCTAATTTCCATTGTGAATGTTTATGACTTCTTTCTGAACTTCAAGTTGACCATTCACAAAGCAAAAACAATATGACTAGGTAGAGTCATTGCTTGGAAGTTACTGAATGACAGCATAAAATTAAAGTCTGCATTAAGGCATGAAGTATCCTCTGTAAAATTGTTCTTATCAATCTTGCCAGCATTGTATTTTATCACTCCATGACTCACCATTTACATTTCAGTATAATAAATTATTTTTATATCCAGGGCACACATAATACTTTTTCTTAACTTTTTTAACTTTATGATTTTGCTTACTCTTTCCTAACTGCCTGGTTGTTTTTCTTCCACATTTTACCCTAATGCATGCTAACTCATATTTCAAGGCCCATTGCACATGATATGGAAGTATTTTCTAATTATGTTTCATGTGCACAATGTGCCCAAATAGATATTGTCCCTCTATGTTCTTAACTACTCTGTATGTTTACAGTAGCACTTTATTATCAATATCTCTTTGTATCTGAGATGCAATTGACTAAATTGTTATGCCAAGAGATGACCTAGAAATTTTTTATTCTTAAAAAGGTCAGTCTCTGATATAGAATAAATATCAAGGAAGACTTGTTAAATTATTACAAAGAAAGGAGCTAAGAAGGAAATTAATCATTCTCACCTGAAGACCTTTTCACTCTGTCTCAGATTGTATTCACCGAAAATGTCCATATCAATGTTTAACATCCCATGTGCTCTTCTACACAGTGAAGATGGTTGCCTAAATTTAGGGATGTGTGTGTTTATTTGTTTGTAAACATTATTGAGTGGCAGTGGCAACTACAGACCTTGACTGTGGGGATGCAAAGATTATCATTATATAGTGTGTCTATTCATGTTATGAGGAAAAAGTGTTCATGTACAAGAATATGATAGATTATAGGTAAGCAACCAGGGAAGACGTGTTATAAGAGGAATACAAAAAGAAGGTAAGTCTTTTTAGGAAGTTCTAGGAAGGGATCAGAGATGCAATGGCATTTGAGTAAAATATCGTAGAACATTTAGGATAGAAGTTAGCACAAAAATATTCTGGAAAAACTGTCTGAAGATACAGTGAAGAGAAATATGAGAAATTTGACAGTCAGTTCATGTCAGAAGAACTGATAAGAAGTTGTCTTTTGAGAGAATAATGCTCCAGAAATGCAGGCTAGATGTTTTTCTCTGAAAGTAAGTTAACTTTTGCTAAAAAATTAGTGTGACAAGGTCCTGGTGCACATGCTTTACCCCAAGATCCAAACTACTCAAGGATATTTGAGAGCAGAATCACTCATTTGAACTAAACAAAATCACGTAGGCAGCCTCCATTATTTTCATTTATTTATTTATTTTCTGAAATGTCTATTGTTGAACAACACGTCTTCCCAGGGGATCCTATTACTGGAAGTTCAATGGTAGCCCTGATCTTCCTGTGTGGTAGGTGGCTTTTCAGGACCAAACATACTCATGCTGAGGCCACTTGGGCTCATGTGATTATTGAGAAGCCAAGCCCAGGGTGCACCCTGGGCTGACTTTGCTTTGAGATAGTCTCTACAATTTGCTCAGGCATATGCTTTTTCAGAATAACTACATATGTTATCTACCCTTCCCATCACTGGGCCAAGAAGAGGATTCACTGTGCCCACCCAAGCAGTCCATTTCCCTGAAGTCTGATAATGTCCCACGGTGGTGGGCCTTCATGTCTTCCTTAGGGACTCATGTCCAGAAGAGACTGAGCTCACACTTCATTACTCTTTCAAGCTACAAACCAGTAGCTCTCAGAAACAAACAAGTTTCTTATAAGGGTAAATACTGATTTTCATACCTAGTTTAAATACATATGGGGAAAAGACATTCTGGAGGGTTTCATACTTTCCAGATCCACCTTGCTCACATCTGCTCCTCACTTGAACAATTGCGTGCTCATGACGTAAAGATATCATCAATCCTAAACAATGAAAAGCAAAAACACCCTACCACATTAGATGCTCATTTTTAATTAAGATTTGCTTATAGACTTAGTAAGTAAATCTTTACGTTTAAAGAATAAAATAAGAAAGCCTAGTTTACAAGTATATTTTTCTCCTTTCATGCAGAATTTGAAAATGAAGTAGAAGTATCATACCAAATTTAACAAAATTGCCACTTCTTAATCTCAATGGCTTTGTCCAAAGCTCATCATATTTCTTACACATTTTTTCAAAGTGGAATAATAATTATGTAATTAAAATGACTACAGAAATTGTATGCAGATTTCCTGAAATTTTTAAAATTTACTTTAAATTGAATTTTGTAGAAGCATACTAGTTGGTAGAAATGTTGGAATTCCAGACACAATATAAGGTCTTATTATCTATTAACTTAATTTTCTCCTGCTATAATCAATTATGTTAGTGTTCTGTGGTCAACAATGAGTCAGTGAAAATAATTGCTTTTCACAGATTTACCAAAAAATATGCTATAACAAATAATATGTGCACTCTTGAGGTTAAGAAAATCACATTTTTCTAGAGTAGTAAGTAGATATTGAAAAGAAAAAGTTTACTGGTTTGCGTTGGTCCTTAAATGCCAAGTAGATAAGAAAAATGCTCACTGATTGAGTAGAATGCATCAGAGTACAACTCATTACCCTAAAGATTTGGATAGGTCACAGGTCAAGGCGTTTCTTTCAAATGCTTTAAGCAAACATGTGCCATAAAATATTCCCATAATTTACTTAAAACACTGGTGATGTCTCTGCCCTGTGTACCAATGCTAAAACAATTTATTATTTTCAAATTATCTTAGCATAGCCAGAACTAGGTTAGCTTATGTCACTATTGAATAATGAAATTGTCATCTTCTGTTGGTATGCTGACAGCAGCCTTATGGGATCAAATTTACGAGAACAAATGTAGAGTGTCTGACAGTATATTGAAGGGTACCATACTGTGATTTGTATAGGCCTTGTCAAAGGAACCCACTTCCTACCTAGTGACCGTTATAGCTCAAGAAAAATAGCCTTGGGGTAACAATTGCCCATATTTGATAGGAATTCCTGGAAATAAAATAGAAAACATTTCAGTTTCTTAATCAGAGTCTCCCACTTACTGTTCCAAATTTTCTTTACAACCATCAACTCAGTTTGTTGAAATCTAATATGTTGCATGACTACCAGGCCAGGACTCTTTAGATTCTTGGACTATTTACATATTCAAGCTGCAGTTAAAAGACAAGCTAGACTGAGATATTTGATGATCTCTTTGTGCTTTTGATTGATTAGTGTCCTTTTAAGTGTGTCCATCTTGGTTTTACAGGGACTTAATGATGTAGGTTGGCAGGTACATAGAAGGCATCGTGGGATAGTGAGAGAAGCTTCAAATTTGTTGAAGTGAGGCTGGTTTAGATTTACATTTGACTCTATCATTTACTATTTGTGTGACCTTAAGCCTGGGTGTGCTGCCTCTCTGACGCTCGGTGCCCTCATTGTGAAACCGAGTTACTCATATGTGTTGAGTTGGCTCAACACAAGGGAGAATTTGGACATAATTCAACAGATGAGCCCAAGAGTACTGAGAGACATCTGTTCTGACAGAGGCTGGCAAACTATTTGGTGGAAACTCTCTCAAGTGATCTGAGTAATATAAGGTGAATTGGGTAAATAGCTAGATACCCAAGGAGCTGTTTGATCCTAAGAGTCTAAATTAATACCATGTGTCTTACATAATTTAAAATGATGATTATGTTTTATTTTCAAGAAATAGTATTCCACCAGATCCAAAGACGTAGAATCCTAAGATACCATCACCTCCTCATGCACTAGTCCTTTTGTGTCTGTTTGTCACTAAACCCATTCCTCCATCATCAAGTCAACAGAGGCCCTGCACAATCTGGGTCCAACCTATTGTTCCAGTCTATTTTCTGTGTGCTGCTTCACACAACTGGCATTCTTGGCTATAACCACACCAGGCTACTTGTTATACAAAAAAGGGCCAAGTCTTCCAGTCTCCACACTTATACCAATGCATGACACAGGCTGGGAAAAACGTTTTCTTCTCTGTTCACGGAATTTCTCCACTTGTCAAATCCAAGAACATCTCTCTCTCTTTAGAAATACCAAGAGACCCTATAGGCCTGAACCATGTCTCTATGGATGCCACTGTCTCAATAGTGTTGCAAATGAGAGCTCCTTTTGATATTGCAAGCTGTTGAATACCACATGCTTATTAACTCAAAATAAATTGAAAAAAAAAAAAAACTTTAGTATTTTTGTGCGTGAAAGTTTAAAGTCCCAAAAACAATAGATGACACATACCAACATTTTAAATAACATATAGATGATATGAGACATTTCAGGCTGCAGATTTACTGTAGATGATGTTTTTCCACTTCCCAGAAGATGGTAACTACCGGCCATTCTGATTGATGGGGTCAGGCTCTGACGGAGAATCTGATTGGAGCTTCTCCTGGATATGACAAGGACGCCTGCACTCTTCTAAATTAGACAGGGCCTCTGCTCTCTGTTGGTAACAGCCCGACTCACGTTGCCTGTTTAAAGAAATAGCAACTTTAGTTAAGATCCAGGACACAGACTCTGAGGGCATGAAGAAGTAACTTTTTCCAGCTTTCGTCCCCTCCTGTGAAACAAAGCCCTTGAAAGAATTGACTATAGCCCCATGCAGCCACTGCCTTCTGACAGTTCTTAGTGGGTGATGACATGAAAATGCAGCATCAATTATTGCTAGGTTGTTCCAAATGTGGAACCTTTCTAAAGTACTTTTTCCAATGAGGTGAGTACATACTTTCTCTGAAGGCTATGTTTGGAATTTAAAAAATAATTCCCAACACAATCATCACAACTTTTCTCTTCTTCAGTCTGAGTGTTGTCCAGATTTAAAAAGCAAACTCAATCTTGCCTTGGCTTCCAACTCCCCAGCCACCACTCACCCTTTGGATTGGAAGCACTCATGTGGGGAGGATGTAAGGGCTCTCTTGCCACCTGCTTTTCCCCAATAGATCGTCTTTCCTTCTTCTCCCAGCACAACACCAGTGTGCTCCCGTATTGCTTTCCTCACTTAGCTCTACCCTGAAATCAGAGTCCAATCTATTTTATTGCCATCCTGATTTCGACAGCCCCTTCCTCTTGGGCTGCAGTTATAGAAAATATCTCAGGGCCGGTGCCAAGGCTCAATAGGCTAATCCTCCGCCTGTGGCGCCGGCACACAAGGGTTCTAGTCCTGGTCAGGGTGCTGGATTCTGTCTCGGTTGCTCCTCTTCCAGTCCAGCTCTTTGCTGTGGCCTGGGAAGGCAGTGGAGGATGGCCCAGGTCCTTGGGCCCTGCACCCGCAGGCGAAACCAGGAGAAGCACCAGGCTCCTGGCTTCGGATCAGCTCGGTGCGCCGGCCGCAACGCACCAGCCGCAGCGGCCGTTGGAGGGTGAACCAACGGTAAAGGAAGACCTTTCTCTCTGTCTCTCTCTCTCACTGTCCACTCTGCCTGTCAAAAATCTCAGTTTGTCTTGTAAATGGACTTCAAAATGACAATGCCCATTTGCCCTTGGGTGTGTCCTCTCACCAGGCCTGGCTCCACCAAACCCTAAGCCATTTCCCCCCAAAGTTGTAACCTATGAGCAATCCATTAAACTCCAATAATACTAAGGCCTTGCCAGTTTTCATTCATTCAACAATTAAAGTGGAATTTTGGGTGACCCTGAAGCAACTGAGCCAGGATTCCAATGTTTTAATAATTAACTTTTTAATAACATTAAAATCTGTTGCATGGCAAGTTCTGTGCTAAACACAGAAAGTGTAGTGACAGTTCCATAGACAACACCTAGAGTAAAATAAGTTATTTTTTCTGCATATATGAAATGTTAATAAGATAATCCTCCAAATAAGATAAAAATGAAAATAAATCAAAGCCTTGTGTTCTGTAATCTACAGAAGCATTTTGCAGCCTTGCTGTGATCCCGAAAATCTTAACGTCTGTCTCCATTCATTGGTCATTCTCACATCCTTGGTGTTTAAGACACACCAAATAAATGGCTTCTGACACATGGCAACTCCGTCTGCAGGAACTCACATTCTTGTTTTAACAAACTAATGAAAATATATTTTGATTTGCACTTGAAAGGGAAACGGGCTGTCCCTCTGAATTTTTCCAAAAGAATTTGCTAAAATTTAAAAAAATTAAATCATTCTAACTGGACGTTGGGTGCTGTGGTGTGAGGAATCCTGGCCCCTCAACGATGACCATGCCCATGTGTTCATGACAAAACAGATGTCACAGATACTGCTTCATTGAATGACTTTGTGTGGAGACTGTCTAGACCACAAGCGTGGGCTCAGTGTCGCTGGATGGATCCTCACAGAGGGGTGCCAGAGAGAAGCCGCCATGATAGAAGCAGAGATTGAGGTGCTGGGACATGAATGACGGTGATTGTGAAGTTGGAAAAGGATGTCCAAGTGATCAATTTCAGTTCACAATTGATCACACTGATAGGTCTAAGAGTCAAAGGAATCACACAAACAAGACTAGTGTCTGCTAATACTAACTGATAGAATCAAAAAGGGAGAGAATGATCCATCATGGGAAGTGGGATACACAGCAGACTCATAGAATGGCAGATGTCCTAAACAGCACTCTGGCCTCAGAATCAGCCCTTAAGGCATTCGGATCTGGCTGAAGAGCCCATGAGAGTATTTTAGGCATGGAAAGCCAAGAGACTCTGGCCAAAAACAAAAACAAAACAAAAAAAACAACAACAACAACCAAAAAACAACCCCTAAATGAAAGGTCTCTGCAAGTGAGATCCCAGTGGAAAGAATGGGGCCATCAAAGAAGGAGGTACCTTTCTCTGAAGGGAGGAGAGAACTTCCGCTTTGATTATGACCCTGTCAGAATAAGATCGAAGTCAGTGAACTCAAAAGGCTTCCATAACCTTGGCAACTCATGACTAGAGCCTGGGAGATTACTGACGCCATAAACAAGAGTGTCAAATTGTTAAGTCAACAACAGGAGTCACTGTGTACTTACTCCTCATGTAGGATCTCTGTCCTTAATATATTGTCCAATGTGAATTAAAACTATAACTAGTACTGATACAGTATTTTACACTTTATGTTCTATGTGGGTGCAAACTGATAAAATCTTTACTTAATATATACTAAATCAATCTTCTGTATATAAACATAATTGAAAATGAAATCTTGATGTGAATGGAATGGGAGAGGGAGCTGGAGATGGGAGAGGTGTGAGTGGGAGGGAAGTTATGGGGGGGGAGCCATTGCAATCCATAAACTGTACTTTGGAAATTTATATTTACTAAATAAAAGTTAAAAAAAGAAAAGGATGGAGTGCATTCTTCTTGGAGCCTTTGGAAGGGCTCAGCCCTGGCACCCATTTTCTGTTTCTGATTCTCAATACAGTCGAAGAATGCACTGAAGTCATCTCAAGCCATTCTGTTTGAGGCAATGTCTCACAGCAGTTATAGGATAGTGATGACAGTGCATGAGGCACTTAATCAACAAATATTTAATTTTCATCAGGCATCCAGGAAGAAATTTTCAGTATGTGTTTACCAGGAAAATAGTAATGCCCTTTGTGAAAATAACTTTGTCAACTAAATACATACATGCCCAACCTGAATCCCTTGTTTCTCAAGTCAGTTCCAAGGAAACATTACATCATTTGTAAATTAAGAATTTTCCACAGAGGGACATTTTACAAACCAGAGTCATGTCTCAGTCTTAACACCTCTGTTTCTGAAGTATTCCTTGGTCCATAGGAACTTCCTGAAACTGTGGTTGTAATGATGTAAAGTGCTCTCACTTTCTAAAGGAATCAGATAATGTTCAATGTCACCATCAAAAAATCCAAACTAATATCATTAAGTAAGAGTGGGGGTTGGGAGCCAAGAAGGTGCCTGTAATAAGATCACAGTGCTCCAGACCACAGCTTCCTTTACCACAGATCGCTAACAGATGGAAGAGCCACCCTCTCGTCTTAAATTTTCTGAAATCCGTGACATTGTGGTGGAAGTGTTGTCATCATCCCTTCAATTTTGACTTTTCTTTAGGAGAAAGGCAGTACGGACTGCTCACTGCTGTTATTATCTCCACCTTGATGTGCCTCGCATACCTGCTCCACAGCTCTGGTTCAAGACAATTAATCCTAATATCCACCTCTCCTGCGGTGATTTCTCATCTTGGCAGGTTTCTTTCTGCAATAACCAAAGGGGAGTGGCCGGGTTCCCAAAGCTGGGCTCAGCCAGATGCACTTCTCCTCGCCGATGCCGGCAGCTCCTTCTGGCCTTGCCCTCTCTTCTTCCCCTGTGTTTCTTTTCTTCCCTGCATTCCTCCCGTCTTTTCCCTCAACTCCTTCCCTTCCTTGTCATTGCTCCTTTCTGGCCTTCCTCTCTTGCCACTTCCTCCTCCCCTCTGTTTCTTCCACAGTTCTCTAAAGAATGGTTTGACTTCGAAAAACCAAACTAAAACAAAGCAAGTTAGTTCTGCAGACGTGGCACCCTGGCTTTCTGCACAGTGAGAACACTGGCTGTGGCCCCCTCCGCCAAGTGCAATTAGGTGATTGACAAATGGCAGGTAGCAGTGGAGGTGGAAATGGCCTCTATTATCATGCCTTCCTTATTCAGGGAAAAAGCCAGTGCCCTAATTTTTTTCAGCCCAATTCCAATTTCATATTTATGAAAAGCCAGTCTCTGCCACTCCCCAGCAATCTGCTTATTGAACATACTTTTCTACAAGCATAATTATCTCCCCCATCCCTGTATCTTGCATCCTTTTATTTCATTTTCCTCTCCACCTCCTGCTGTGCTGACTGCCATCACAACACACCATGCTCTGACCAAGAGAATAGGTCATTGATTTTTTTTTCCCCAAAGCCAGTACCACTCTGTGAATTGGTCTTGATCCCCAGAGACTGGGAGTGTAAGAGAGAGAGCAATGGAGAGAGTATGATAACACAGCCATAGGACACTGGGTCAAAGGTGCCCATCCACTCCAGTGCAGTGACATTGTGTTTTCTCCCTCCCCTGACGCCATCTCCGCTAATGACAGACACTCCTGTGTGAGGGCTTATACTGGAAATTGGATGTCATTTCTGTATGGGCATATGATTATCATATGTACACATGAGCCTCAGCCACAATCTGCATTTGGAAAGCAAGTGAGCAGCAAGGACAATATCCATTAGTCTACAATTTTGGATTAATTTCTTTACCAGCTTAGACAGACTGCACATCATTTATTCACACTTTAGATAGCTTGGACAGATCGAATATTTACCAATAACTTTGCAAACCAACACTGTGTGAAGCTGTATGGTGCTTGTAATTAGAGGACACACTTCATCTGGAATAGGCAGACATTTCTTTTGTCTGTTTCCATGGCTCTGAGATTTGACTCATAATTGCCCCTGAATATACATTTCATTGTACTCATAAACAACCAAGGAAGTAATGATTGAGAGTCTGTACCATACCAAACTCCTATCTAGGCACAAGGAATATATGCAGGGCACAGCACACAGACTTGTTTTTCTAGTAAAAGGAAAGTGGATGCAAGTAATACAATTTACTCTAACTGTATGTGAACTTGATTTGGTTGATATCTTCAACAATTACTTGTATTTGGTTTCTAAAATTCTCAGTATAATTAGGAATTGACTTAGTATGTTTATTCTTCCAGCTATATTTTGGGTTTATGTATCCACATGTTCTTTTGTTACTTAAAAAAGCATAGGAAACTAATTATTTCTATTTTATAGAATCACTTACCTAAGGAAATGCATTCCAGACATTTTGTGAATAGCCCACTACCATTCTATAAAATCTGCTGAATTTCCATTCTCCCACTGTGTCTTTAGGTGTCTGCTATTTCTTTTGTTTTGTTTTGTTGGTTTGGTCTTTCATTCCCATGAACATCAACGTCACCTAAAAGATATTTTTCCCTAGGACAACTCATATGACCTGTCTTATGAAATAATTAGTCTTTAATTAATAGGATGAAGTCTTTCCTCCTTATTTAAAAAAGGTGATGTTTACGGAGCTTCTACGTCTGTCCTGCATTGAAGATACCATACACAAAGAACTATTACCCTCAAGATGACTCTGATATTGTATACCGGAAGTTGCTTGTGTTTGCATAACCTTCTTTTCTTCCACCCCGATTTTCTTCATCTTTTGCCAATATGTCATGATAAATCTCCATTAACATCTAAGTATCCCTTGGAAAGAGATGACTGTTTCTCTGGTCTTTATTCTAAATATGAATTATTCTGACCAGAATAAAATACATTTTGTTTGTAGTACTTTATTACTATGACAAGTTATTTAAATGTTATCTTCATTATCCAAATATAACTCTTATTTTTAACATAATTTATTTTTGAAAGGATAAATATTAAAGTTAAAAATTTATTTGGTTATATAATTTCCTGCATGAGTCTATCCAATTGCTTATGTTGGCCTCAAAATTCTTAAATTCTGAAAGCCCTACTGTATATGTTAAAATTATATATTTGCCAATTTTAGTATTAATAATTTAGTAATATGTAACTCAAGATGATATGATAAAAACATGCAACTCAACATGATATGATAAAACTTGCTGATTCTGAAAATAGAATAAAGTATGTTAAAAAGGTAGAATGTAGTTCCTTTAGTGAAACTTTATTCATAATTGCCAAAAATTGGGAGCAACTATGATGCCCTTCAATGGATAAACTGTTGTATAGTATAATCCATACCCTAAAGTATTCGCTTCATTTCTCTCTCTCTGTCTCTCTCTGTCTCTCTCTCTGTCTCTCTCTCTCTCTTTGTCTCAATATCTCTTAAATAAATAAATAAACAAATAAATAATTTTTAAAGTCTTGGTGCTATACATTCTCAACCCCACATAGTGCTTGTAGCCACAACAGTCAAAAGGTTTTCTGGAAGAGGCATAACAAAATCACTCATCTCAAGTTTTATGCATGGCCTATGTGACACAAGGAGTTTAAGAGAAATGCACTGTCAAGCACTCAAAACACATGGAGGAAACTCAAACACATACAACAGTTCACCTTTATTCATAGTTTTTCCTTCTGCAGTTTCAGGTACCTATAGTCATATACAGTCAAAGATTTTGAATGGAAAATTCCAGAATCAATTTATAAATTTTAAATTGCTATTTGCAGCAGTATGATACATCTTAGTTCTTTCCACTCTTCTGCCCCCCACCAGTTGTACACCATCCTTTTGTTGTATTCATAGTATATACACTACCCACCTGTTAGTACTTAGTAGTAAATAAGTCATCATAGTGACTCATAGTAAAGCAGTTACTCTAGTTAATAAGGAAAGAAAAAAAAACTGTCTCTTGAGGTTATATGATCCATACTACAATATTTTGAGAGAAAGATTATATTTGCATAGCATGCTTATTACCTTTATTGATCTGTCACTGTGCTAACGTATAGATTAAATTTATCTGAGTTATGTATTCATAGGAAAAACCCTTAATATGAGATAGTACAGGATTCTATACTATACATAGATTCAGGCACCTACTGGGATATTTTGGGGTGCATCTTCTGCAGACGTGGGGGTAGAGTGCTACTGATGCAATGTCTTTTTCAGAGTTCAATTTTCTGTATTTGATTTCATTGTGAAACAGCTGTAGCATATGCACCCTCTTTAAAGATAAATTTTGCCTTGATTTTGTTTAATAAAATCACTGTATCAAAAGCTGGCTAGTACAGTGCTGTTGTCTTTCATTACCATTATTGATAGAGAGAAAATTTATCTGCTTGTGCTTCACATGTCTTGGGTCCCATTGACACTTGAATAACATGTTAATTCCAGTTCCAGGAGCTCAATTAGTGCTAAGTTCTATTGAGATTCCTAGAAGCAGTAAGAAGCAAGGTGTCATCCTGCCAGATGATTATTCTCGGAAGGTCAATACAGATACAACTCATAAATTCATCAGGCATAAGAGAACTACACTCCATGAATCCCTAAATCTATGATTGAGGAGCAAGCAGTTGGATTTAGATGGTTCCCTCACATAGAGTATGTCCTACTTGACTTGCTTCAGCCTCCATAGCCCTTTATCTCCAGTGCTCCTAGAGGGATATTCTCAACCTGATTCCTTTACCAAAAAGGAGAACTTCCCTTTCCTTTTTTCAAAGTCTTTCCTTTATTTCTTGAAGTGCTTTACTTAATATCAGTAGTCTGAAGCACATGGGGATAAAAAAATTCTAAAGCCTGTGAGTTTTAATACTGTCTTTGAGGACAGAGACGAAAATATGTAACTGGCCACATGTTCAGTAAATCCAGTGCAGATATCCTGTCATGTGCAAGTTTAATAATTAAATACCAGTCACTTTAATGGAGGCTTGAGTAATAACAGATCCTGCAGAGTATCCTTTGTGTTCCTTGGCCCAGTGGATTATTCTATGAAAGTCCTTCGACAATCCATGTCCATACCTGACAGAGCTTTATGGGAATGCTCTCTTCTTGCTCAGTTGTATTCTATGGTGCCCATGAGTGAAACTGGGCTCCTGCTTTGTCTTGTTCTTCTCTTTTCCTATGTGTCTTTGCGCTAACCGAAGTGCATGCGCGTAAGACACCCTTCCCTCTCTTTTCAATTCAATTTATTTTGGCTCCAGTCACTCCAGCTAATTCCTTACCACTTTTTTCCCATTTGAGGAAATCCCTGAGGGTGGGTAAAATAAAAAATGAACAGCAGAGTGATTTCAGTGTGGGGACCAACTTGATTTCAGAGCAGCTTAAAAGTGATCTCTTGTCTTTAATACACTGAACTCTTCGGGCAACTTCATAAATACAGTCCACCATCTTACAAAGAAGACATGCGTTGTTGATGATGAAAATTCCTGACCAAAGAGAAATTGAGAAGAGTACTATTACTTCTAGGAGTCAAAAACAGATTTTGAGTTTACACAAAGGAAAACCAATGATATAACTCTTAAACTCCTTGTGTCACATAGGCCATACATAAAATTTGAGATGAGTGATCTTGTTATACCTCTTCCAGAAAACCTTTTGACTGTTGTGGCTACAAGCACTATGTGGGGTTGAGAAAGTATAGCACCAAGACTTTAAAAATTTCTTTCTTTCTTTCTTTCTTTAAGAGGTATTGAGACAGAGAGAGAGAGAGAGAGAGAGAGAGAGAGAGAGAAAGTGAATGGAGTGGAGGTGGGGTGCTCCCACCTGCTGGTTCACTCCTCAAGTGGACAAAAAAGCCGAGGAACTGAAGAGAGAGCTCAGAATGTTATCCAGGTCTCCCCTGGAGGTGGCAGGAACCCAAGGACTTGAGTCCTCACCGCTGTCTCCAAGCACCTGCATTAATAGCAAGCTGAGTCAGGATCTGGAGCTGCAAATCTAAATCAGGAACGTGGCTGTGTGGCAGAGGCATCTTAAGTGGTAACTTAACTGCTGGGATAAACCTCTACCCCTGCTCCAGGCCAGGTCTAAAAGGTCCAGCCTGCCAACATTTACTGAGAAGAGCCATGACATGTGAGACATTGAGCACTATTTCAACAGGATTGTCCTAGACACTTAATGGAAAGAATTTATTCCCTTCTAAGTGTTATAATAAGAGCAGCTTACAAACATAGCCCTTCATATTATACAACGTGTTCTCATGATGTCAATAGGAAAACAAAAACTTAAGAGATTCAACTAACAACAGCTCTATGCCAAATAAAATCAAGCATAGTGGATAGAATTACATAATCCAATAAAAAAAGTGAAGCTTTGTAAAAATTACAGCCAGTGTAAATAATATCATTTGTACTCCTTGCAGCATACCATAAAATTCTTTCTGAGTGGTGATGACTGAATTATAACCAATACAATGTATATGTGCATGGTATTTAGTTCAGCTAGCGAAGGTTCCCTTTGCTTTCACAACATTTATGCATACATAGTTAGAAAGTGTTGGCTCCATTCACTAAACACCATGCAGTAATATTTTTACAACATTTTATGGATTCAGGCTAAAAATAACTTGAGAACTAAGCAGATATCATTATAAAACTTTACTCATGTTAAGCAATATACTTACTCCCTCCAACAAAATAACATTTGTCCTATTGTTTTCAGTGAGTAAACTGTTGGTCAGTGTATCCAGGTACCTTATCCAAGGTTTCTGAGTCCATCTGGGGCAATCTGGGTCACGGACAGCAGTCACCAAGCGCTCAAGGTTCATCAGCCCTGGACTATGTCCAAGGGACCCTCTCTACCCAGAAAAGATGATGGTAGCAATACCTGGAACCCTGAGCAGACAGGAGAAGGAGACCCTCAATGAGGGGCTCTACTCCGTTTCCTTGCTTTTGGGGAACCTGAGTTAAAAATAGGACGCCGTGGAAAGGTGTCCTAGTTCCCACGCTGGGGGCTTCCCCTCTAAGGTCCTCGTTACCCTGAGGTGGTACATTGCTGAGGCAATGGGAGTCCAGATCACACAAGGGATACACAGGATCCTGTCTCTCCCGGTCAGCCTCACTCCCAGTCAGAACCAAACAACCCCATATTCCTATTTCTTTTTGGAGGATTAGTATTTTGTCCAAAAGGAATGATAGATAAATAAATAGAGGACTAGAACTTATACCCATCCTAGATACTCAGATAGACATACCTGGACTTTAACGGGTATGTGCACCACCCTGGTCATTCAGACTATGTCTCCTCCAGGACCACTGCCACCTAGACTCTCTATGTCCCCATGCTTGGGCCACGTATGTAGATTACACGGACTGGGTTCAAGTTGACATTGTGTGGGACATCCTACCAGCCACCTCCCCTCTTCTGTTGTCTTGTATTGAAACCACAGAGGCATGCTTCTTCAAGATTTAATCAGGGTTGCTTTTTTTTTGGGGGGGGGGAGTACCTCTAGCATAGGATTGTATTGATATGCAGTGATAACTTAGAAATTAAGGGGTTTAATCTATGAATATAGATGCTGATTGGTAATTACTATGTCATAGGCATTTTTAAACTCACACACATTAATATACTTGTATTTACTTAATATTTTTAAAGAAAGTCTTTAAATACCTGCCAATTATAATTAACTTAATAAAAGGTATAAAGATTCTGCTTATAAGAATTGAGTATGTTATCTCAGTTTGCTGCAGGGACAGTTTTTTTTTAACTGAGTTTTCTTTTCCTTTAGAAACTGGGTACTTAATAAAAGCCACCTATGTGTTGCTTGCTTAAGGGCTTATTCTGATCTATTAGGAAAGGTTTGATATGATAAGAATGAAGTTTTATTATATACAATAAAATACACACATTCAGAATGTGTTAATCACTTATTAATCACATTCCTGCAAGGAAATGGGTATTGTTCTAGGTACAATTGACAATTGCATCTCCATCAGTTAAGTGAAAGATGAACTTCCTTCACAAGAAACTTGGCTAACCAGGTGGAAGTTGAAAATGCGTAGAATCAACATTCTTTACCTATCAGAGAGCAAACCACAAGTTTTGCATCACTACCTTCAGCAGCTGAGCACTGGGATCCTTTACATTTATCCATTTCTCTGCCACATATCAGAAAGCTTTGGGGAAAGACATTGAAGCACCTTGCATATTTCAAAAAAAAAAATCTTATGTTAAAATGAAATCAGCAGTACTCAGCAAAGTATAAAGTGTCACAAAGGTACTGATTGTGATTTCCACCAATAAATTTTCCTAAATGTAATTAGAAAAATAGAGATAAATAAACCTAGTTAAATCATATTCATTCCAAAAAGCAAAACGATCCTTCAGTGTCCACAGATAGTTAAAGTCCTGGTCTAGTAGGGTAGGTTTTACTGTAGGCATGGAATGCAATCTGGAACAAATACATGCTCAACTAGCATCTTGCAGATCCTTGCTGGGAGTGATAATGTTAGTGACAGTTTTGTTCTAGAAGACTTACTCTTTGAAAGGCAATTGTGTTGAGGCCGGCGCCGCGGCTCAATAGGCTAATCCTCCACCTTGCGGTGCCGGCACACCGGGTTCTAGTCCCGGTTGGGGCGCCGGATTCTGTCCCGATTGCCCCTCTTCCAGGCCAGCCCTCTTCTATGGCCCAGGAGTGCAGTGGAGGATGGTCCGAGTCCTTGGGCCCTGCACCCACATGGGAGACCAGGAGAAGCACCTGGCTCCTGGCTTCGGATCAGCGTGATGCACTGGCCGCAGCTGCCATTGGAGGGTGAACCAACGGCAAAAAGGAAGACCTTTCTCTCTGTCTCTCTCTCTCACTGTCCACTCTGCCTGTCAAAAAAAAAAAAAAAAAAAAAAAAAAAGAAAGGCAATTGTGTTGAAATACTGTATCTCAGGATAATAATGAGATATCCACAGTGATCATTCTCTGCAATTGGTCAGTAATAACACTTTGCTGGCATCTACTTTCCATAATACCAAAAGGGCTGTGCTGCCAGTCCTTCTTCATAGGTTGTCTTTGATTTAGGAGCACACATTCTAAATATCTGAACCTCTGAGAAACGGACAAAGATACATTTCCCTCTAGTTAAGTCTTCTGATACTTACTTAATGAGAAACATAACTCTCAGAGAATAACTCTCAATATATGACATAAACTCACCAAACTTTCCAAACTGCTGCCCTTTCTCATGGTACAGTTTTATATATCTTTGTGGTGATGAGAGATATACTGTCATGAGAGAACATATTTTCATTTTATGTTGTATAGAATACCGACCCTAGTATCTAAATGTTAGATGCATCTGTTAATAGACCAAAGATTGACCCTCTCTGTCTCCATCTCTCTTTTCTCAAGTTTACAGTTGGAAAATTTAAAACAAACATATATTCAATGGAAATGTGTTATCATTTTGATTTTCTTCTTTTTGAAGATTTATTTACAGAGAGAGTTACAGAGGAGTTTACAGAGGAGTTACAGAGAGAGAGGGGAGAGACGAGAGAGAGCTTCCTACCACTGGTTCTCTTCCAAGGTGGTCGTAATAGTCAGGGTTGAGTCAGGCTGCAGCAGGAGCGGAAGCTTTATTCATTCACCCACATGGGTGACAGCAGGAGCCCAAACATTTGGGTCATCTTCTGCTGCTTTTCCCAGGCCATTACAGGAACCTGGATCAGAACTGGAGCAGCCAGAACACAAATCAGCACTCACAGGGGATGCCAGCTCCACAAGCAGCAACCTTACCTGCTATGCCACAACCCTGGCCCTGATTATTTATTTTA
This sequence comes from Oryctolagus cuniculus, assembly GCF_051225735.1. Taxonomy (NCBI): domain Eukaryota; kingdom Metazoa; phylum Chordata; class Mammalia; order Lagomorpha; family Leporidae; genus Oryctolagus; species Oryctolagus cuniculus. Next base: position 7,306,990 of record NC_142878.1, on the reverse strand, counting down.
TTCATGTATTGAACGGTGCATGTGAACATACTACTTACACACACATGATAGTGCCACATGAGTGCATGCCCCTGCATGTAGAAGTAGAGGAGGAAGGCAGGCGTGTTCACTGCCGCAAAGACTGACTGAGAAGCTGAAGCTCCCCAGCTGGAGCGACTTCACCATCTTGCTTTGATCGGTATGGCCACAGCTGGTGAACTGACTCTTCTGCATTTTGTACTTCCTTTATTCCACTTTCCCCCAAGGAGCATCCCTTAACAGATTTTAGTGGGATCACTTCCATTCAATTTTAGTGGTGCCATTCCCACTCTGTCAGAGACAGAGCAGCCTTATTAATCACACTCAGGACCACTAATACCAACAATCTGTCACTGCAGCTGATCGAATGCTTCATCCACGGTAACTAGAAAATTCAGCCCCAGTCTGATGATTTGTCCAGTCACAGGGTCCTGTAGCACAGAGCAAATAGAAACCGGTAGTTCTACCAGTTCTTTCTCATGTGCTACACTTCTTTCCCATGTTTGCTCTTCTTTCTTTATGCTTTTTTCTTTCTATGTTTATGACAGCTCAAAGCTTACAAAAGGGTAAAAAATAGTTCCCTTTCAAAAATTCTTGATCAAGGCTTGTGTTGAGGTGAACAGTTAAGTCACCTCCTACTATGCCAGGATCCCATTTGGGCACCAGTTCAAGTCCTGGCTGCTCCATTTCTGATCAAGCTCCACGCCTGGGAAGGAAGCAGAAGATGGCCCAAGTGTTTGGAGCCCTGCACCCATGTGAGAGACCCAGATGAAACTCCTGGTTCCTAGCTTGGGCCTGCCCCAGCCCTGGCCTCTGTGGCCTTTGGGAGGTGAACCAGTGGATGGAAGATTCTCTCTCTCTCTCTCTCTCTCTATATATATATATATATATATTCCTTTCTTCTGTAATTATACCTTTCAAATAAATAAAATAAATATTTTTTAAAATGTTTTAAAAAATACTTGGTCAAAGTGGAAGTTCTCTCCTCCCTTCAGAGAAAGGTACCTCCTTCTTTGATGGCCCATTCTTTCCACTGGGATCTCACTCACAGAGATCTTTCGTTTAGGTCATTTTTTTTTTTTTTTACAGAGTGTCTTGGCTTTCCATGCCTGAAATACTCTCATGGGCTCTTCAGCCAGATCCGAATGCCTTAAGGGCTGATTCTGAGGCCAGAGTGCTGTTTAGGACATCTGCCATTCTATGAGTCTGCTGTGTATCCCGCTTCCCATGTTGGATCGTTCTTTCCCTTTTTTATTCTATAGGTTAGTGTTTTCAGACACTAGTCCTGTTTATGTGATCCCTTTGAATCTTAGATCTATCATTCTGATCAATTGTGCTATCTCCTTAATGCTCCGGGTTGAGCCTGTGGGTTTAGGTCATCACAGGCTTCCTTTCAGGATAACGTCAGTGTCTCAACACAATGAATTGGAGATTCTGGTTTCTAGACCCTTGTGGGTGTGGCAGCTGAGCATTCAGTTTGCAGTGTCACTTTCCAAGGATTTGCATCTGGAAATCAACACAGTGATATTCTTTCTTGCTCACATACACTTCTTCTTTCTCTCCTCCTCATCCTGCATCTACTTTTCCTCCTTCTTCTTCCTCTTCTCCCTCTTATTCCTCTTCTTCTTCTTCTGGCAAATTGCCTGTCTCAGCTTCTCAATCCTCATGGAGAAAGTTGGCTAACCCGCAGTGCCCAAACGCACATGTGTCTCACCAGCAGGCACATACAAAACTAACCAGTATTCCCTAAATTCCATTCTCAAAGTCAGGAGCAAGCTCATCTGATCAGTCCAGCCAGACCACCTTGTGGTGGTCCCTGAACCAGTTAGCTTTGCTGGGGACATGGGGAGAAGTGTCCCGTCATATAACTACACAAGACGTAAGAAAGGTGGATACAAATCTAGAAGGACACCTTGAAGATTAGAAATTAAAATTATTTCTGTATTTTAGATTATATTACAATGCAGTTTTTCCTCGGCAAATATTCATTTTGTATAAACCTAACCTGTTGCAAAATGTTATCAGTAACCACAGATTTCCACGGCAGACATTTATCTGGGTGTCAGTCTTTCTCCATTGTTTTGGGATGTGTGTATTTTTGACTACATTCTTTTTTAAAAAAAATAAAGATTTGTTTATTTACTTGAAAGGTAGAGTTACAGAAAGGGTGAGAGAGGGAGAGGGAGAGGGAGAGGGAGAGAGCGAGAGAGAGACTGGGACTTCCATCTGCTGGTTGACTCCCCAAATGGCTTCAACACTCAGAGCTGGGCCAATCTGAAACCAGCAGACAGGAGCTTCTGCAGGGGCCCAGCCACTTGGGCCATCTTCTACTGCATTCCCAGGCCACAGCAGTGAGATGGATGGGAAATGGAGCAACAGGGTCTTGAATGCCTTATGGGATGCTGGCACTGTAGGTACTTACTTTACCTGGTATGCCAGAGTGCAGGCCCCTTGACTACATTTAGTTCTTCTAGTCTTTGTTTTCTCCTCTACAAAATGAAGAAAATTCTGTCAAATACATAGATTTGCCACTTGCATAAATGAGAAAAGGCAAATAATATCATCAAAAGAAAGCACTCAGCATATGCTGCTAAAAAGTGGGTGAACGCTAAACAGTAATAATTAAAAGTATTATTTATTTATTTTGCCTGTGCATAATTTCTATAGTGTTAGAGATAATTCAGTTCACTCCTAAAAGAAAGTAAACAGCCATTGACATTTTCACTTTTCAAGTTCCCTCGCAACAGAATAAGGAAAGAAACTGAATGCCTTAAATGAAATTACCTGGTGTATCAGTTTTCTGGGGATGCACGATGAGCTTCTTGGTTAAAATCACAGAACTTTATTCTATCACAAATTTGCTAAACCAAGGTGTCAACAGGTGGGTTCCCTCTGGAGATTCTGAGGCAGGATCTGCCCATGCTCCGCCAGCTTCTGCTAGGTGCTGGTGGTCGTTGGCTTTCCTTGGCTTGCATCTCCCTGTGCCTCCATTGCTGCAGGATACATCTGCCTGCCACAAGCTTCCCAGGCAAACGGAATATGCAGTTCATCAGAACCCTTCAACTGTAACCCTTGTTGTGCTTTGCAGCTGCTAAAAATGTTTACTTTTAATAAAACAGCTTCTTTCATAATCTGTAGAACTAATAAAGATTTAAAAAATTCCCCAAATACACAAAGATTTGTGAAAATATCCTTCTCACTCAACTCCTTTCCCTTGAGTAAACTGGGAGAAAGCTCTCAGGGGGTCAATCAAATGAAAATATCTATGTACCAGGATATGGACACAGTAACAGTGAAAGCACAGTACTGACAACCACAGCACCATGTGCACCAACTGCAGCTCCAAAGGTCAAGTGCATCCAAGTCTCATAGCCTGGACCAGGAGTTAGGAAAGGGAATGCTGTCGGTGCTGGAGGCCATGGGCAACCTTTGTAGGCAATGAAATTATTTATTCATGTAAATAATCCTGATTGCACAGTTTTCTATTATGGATCTCACTGAACTTGATTTATATGCTTTTTCTTGGATGTCCCTTTACTATGTTATTTGAAAACCGCAGAAAGACAAATATAGACATCCTCGCTCACCTTCTTTGTCAAATGACAGACAATTATAAGTAATACAAATAATACTATTTTTTAAAAATATTCTCTGAGCTATATTTAATGGGTTTACCTTCAGGGAATGAAGAATTTTTATGTAAATACATAAGTGTGACTTTCTTACTACTCTCTAAGTTTTATAGTCCTTGTATAATTCTTTGAAAATGACATGAAATGTAGGCTACTACATGTATGATATTTTGAAAAGTTCTTCTGTGTTTAAAATTCATTGATTAAGGGAGTGATACATGCTGAAGTCAGGAGTAAGCCTGATTTTTTTATCAGTGATTTCATCCAGCAAGCACTAGAAGACTACTTGGCCCTCTAAAATTATTCACTGTCATTTATCATACTCTGTTTATCCAAATTCATGAGTGCCCGGTGAACAGACATGAATTCATCTTGGAGTCCCTCCTTCAGACAGGTGCAGTCAGGACCTGCACAGGACCTTGTATCTGAGAACCCAGTAACAACGCGATCTCTGCCCTGTGGGGAGTGGATGTCTGCAGCAGTTGGTGGGTGGCAAACTAGGCTAAGGAGCTCTCATTTCTTCTAGTAGAGGATATGGGAGGAATGATTACCTTATCGAACATGTGTAATTTCAGCTACAGGATTTGAACCATTAGACTGCACTGCTTGTTGGATAGAAATAATTTATAATGTCTTTAATTATGAAATTTCTTGCCTCAAATAGAAAATTTTAGGTTACACAGCAAAGAATTTTTTTAAAAATTTTTAAAGATTTTATTTATTTTTATTTGAGAGTTAGAGTTACAGACAATGAGAGGGAGGGACAGAGAGAAAGGTCATCCTTATGCTGGTTCACTCTCCCAATGGCCTCGATGGCTGGAGCTGCACCGATCTGAAGCCAGGAGTCAGGAGCTTCTTCCTGGTCTCCCACAAGGGTGCAGGGGCCCAAGGACTTGGGCCATCTTCTACTACTTTCCCAGGCCATAGTAGAGAGCTGGATTGGAAGTGGAGCAGCCAGGACTAGAACTGGTGCCCAAATGGGATGCCAGTGCCACAGGCGGAGGATTAACCTACTGCGCCATGGTGCTGGCCCCAGCAGACAAGAATTTTTAAGCGAACTCTGTGGTGTGGAATTTCTAGGTTTAAAAACTCTCTTTAAATCCAATAAAACACAATTCAGACTTCCTTCACTTGCAGCTGATGGGAAATTTAATCTTAAATATGATTGCTTCTCTCCAGTATTCCAGGAAAGTGCCAAGGGCCCAGAGTCGCAGAAGAAACTGCAACCTTCCTTCATTTCTTACAACCATGTGTCTTCCCAGTACAATGCCCAAGTAGGACCTCTCTGTCCACACAGAGAAGAGTTCCCAGGCTCTTCTGTCTCTTCTTGGAGGCTTCCAAGTAACCTCTGTCTCCTAGCTTAATGTCTCCAATGGCTTGAAACTCTTTTTGAAAAACTGCGGGCCGACGCCGTGGCTCAATAGGCTAATCCTCCGCCTGCAGCACCGGCACACCAGGTTCTTGTCCCGGTCGGGGCGCCAGATTCTGTCCCGTTTGCTCCTCTTCCTGTCCAGCTCTCTGCTGTGGCCCGGGAGTGCAGTGAAGGATGGCCCAAGTCCTTGGGCCCTGCACCCACATGGGAGACCAGGAGAAGCACCTGGCTCCTGGTTTCAGATCAGCGCGGTGCGCTGGCCACAGTGCGCCAGCCGCAGCGGCCATTGTGGGTGAACCCACAGCAAAGGAAGACCTTTCTTTCTGTTTCTCTCTCTCACTGTCCACTCTGCCTGTCAATAAATAAATAAATAAATAAATAAAAATTTAAAATAGGAAAAACTGCGAAAATCCCTTGTTCTCATGCATTTACTAAGCATCAGGAAGTACAATTTCTGGCTGCTTGTTTGAAATGCAGATCTGGAAAACAAAAGATAAACAGTAAAGGCTGGCATACATCACTGAGCAACAGAAACCATTTGAAGCACTTTATAGACATTAAGCTGGTCAGCATAGCAATAACTGTGAGTAAATGCCACCCTTTCTGTTTTTGCAGGTGAGAAACTGAGGTACCAATGATATAATCAAAGTCGCCAAAGCATCAATCCGTCAAGTGAGTGATGGAGTCGATGTAACCCAGGCTGTGCAGCACTCATCAAATGTCGAGTTCTACACAGTTCACACAATGCAGCAAATTATCTCGCCACACCTGACGTCATAAACCATGTAAAGGAGTTTTAAAATCTGGTATCTGTTTTATATAGATAAATTCATCAGCAAAGTTTTAATAATATAAAAGTTATGTATATATGCTTACTTACTTCATGCAAAGAGAGAAGCCGAATTCTTTGCTATTTTAAAATTAGAAGAGATATCAAAGAGCATAGCATAAACAGAACCAAACTGCACCAAGTGCAGTCCTAATCTTGTTGTTTATTGCAATGTTATAATATTTTCTAGAATTTAATTCTCTTTCCTTAAAGTGAACAAAGTACTATATAACTTATCTTGCAGAATTGTTGTGTGGATCAAATTATACTAGAAAATTCTGTGACATACCTTGTACAGTGTTAGGTTTAACATTTTTGCTGAGTTCTTAGATTTAATATATTTTGAAAGAGGGAAAATATTCATGTAATAGAATAATAGGCTGGCATTAAAACTCATCTTTTCAAAGACTGGTAAAATGAAGCTTGTTAAATTTTAAAAAGTCTGGGGCCGGTTCTGTGGCGTAGTGGGCTAAGCCTCTGGCTGTGGGCCAGCATCCCATGTGGACATTTGTTCGAGTCTCAGCTGCTCCTCTTCTGATCCAGGAGTTGATGGCCTGGGAAGCAGTGGAAGAGTGGGAGACCCAGAAGAAGCTCCTGGCTCCTTGCCTTGCTTTGGATCTGCTGAGCTCTGGCCATTGCAGCCACTTGGAGAGTGAACCAGTGGACGGAAGACCTTTCCCTCATCTCTCATCTCTCCCTCTCTATCTGTAATTCTACTTCTCAAAAAATAATAAAAGAGATTAAAAAAAATAAAAAGTCTGATATATAACCCTTATTTGGTTTCTATAAACGTATTTTATATACACTGTACATGTGTTTTGAATTCCTTTCTGGCTGACCAAGGGATTGTTTCTGTACACCCACTCCACCCTTGCCATCTTCCATCGGGCCGGAGCTGTCTGATCCTGAACTCGGCACCTGCAATCTCTAAGTTAAAATGCACTTTCCCTTCCCAAGAAGTTCCTCTCAGGCATTTTCCCTGAATGACACATTTCATTTTCTGACAATTTCTCAAAGCTTCTGCATCCTTTTCATGTGATATCATAATAACGAGCTCAATTAGTTCAAGGATAAAAGAGAGGAGAAAGAACACCTCTGGGGCCTCCCTCACCTCTTGCTTCCGATGCACACCTCATGACAGTATGAAATCGCTGGAGCAAACTGGGCAGAGGAGTTCTGAGGAAGTGGGAGGCCTCTGTGCCGGTGTCGGAACGATGCTCCTCTCTCCAGGAAGACAGAGAAACCATCACCAGAGAGCAGAGAGCAGGCAGCCCCTGGCTTCAGAGCCACAGTTACTATCTGGCCCCGATGCTGGGTGGCTTGAGGCAGTTGGAGGCAAAGTGCAGTGATTATCTTGGAGAAGACCTTTGTCGCTGACTGAAGGGCTCCCACACAGGCTTGCAATTTCTGGAAAATAGAGAAGAGAGATCGATACTTAGACATTTTTAAGGAAAAAAAAAACTGAGAATCCAGTGTTTTCTGGAGAGTGCCTGGCACCACAAGTCTTGTGCATTTCCTGAAATCTGAGAAAACAGAAACATGGCACGATGGCCCATTAGCTGGCTAATCAGCCCTGCAAGATGAAGCGAAGTCACTGAGCTCCTTATTTTGAAATCAGGAGAAAAGAGGTGCAGGATTCAGTGATGAACCCAGAGCCTTGCTGAAGAAAATGCCTGGCCTTCTACTACTGCAAATGTCAAAGAGTTTCTGAATGTGAATACCCCTGCACCTACCTTGAGCCTTGCCATAATTTCAATCCAAACTTGCGTATAAAGAATCCCCACCACTGTCAATTAAATTGTGCAATTAAGACTCCAGGATTGGGTTTACTATCTTCCAAGACTACATTACATCAAAATATTTTTATTTTTATAAACTACATTGTGAAACCAGAGGGAGAAATTGGACAGGGACTAGGGAATCAAGTCCAGTCTTCCCATTAAATCATTCTTGCTTTTGGAAATGTCAGCCACTCTGAATGTTTCTTCCACCAAGTGAAAATTAGGAGAATGATATCCTTCATCACAGTAGAAATGGTACAGGTTTAAAGTCTGCATAGTCGCCCAGGAGAGCAGAGCTGAGATGTCTGTACAAAGGAGAAAGAGAAGAGCTCAATCCTGACAGACAGGTGTATTTTGCTTAAAAACAGCTACGTCAAACTAGAAAAAGGTAAATCCCACAAACTAAGAAGTAAATCAATAAAATCTGTGATAGATTACTTTCTAGTTCACTCTTTTCCTGCCATGGGTGGGGGATGTTCCACCTGTGGCCTGCATAAGCTCTGGAAAATCATCTGATCTGGCCCTACCAAGGTGATAACAGGTGGGACTTGAAACTGAATAGATCTATAGCAGGTTAATTTTTTAAGTTAATAAGGTTGTCAAGATTTATTTATTTATATGAACATCGGAGTTAGTGAAGGGAGAGATAAAAAAAAGATCTTCTATCTGCTGGTTCACACCTCAGATGGCCAAAATGGCCAGGACTGGGCCAAGCTGAAGACAGGAGCCAGGAGCTTGATCTAGGGCTGTCACATAGGTGAATGGGGACCAAACACCAGAGGGATCCTCTGCTTGCCTTTCCCAGGCCATCAGCAGGGAGCTGAGTAGGAAGTGGAGCAGCCAGGACACAAACTGGTGCCCCTCTGGTGTGCCAGCCTCTCAGGCGGCAGCTTTACCCACTAAGCCATGATACTGGCCCCTTAAGTTGATAATTGGATGGCCTGCTGATGATACTATAAATATCCAATGACCCTTGGCAGAAAACAGTGTCCCCACTCCTGATCCAGGAATTCCAATGATAGTCTCATTTAAAAGGCCTATGAGCCATTTGTTGACGTCACAGTGCTGGCAAGCGTACTAGTGACAGCCACATCATATTAAGTCATAGCAGGAATTTTTGCTTCAGTACTGAGTCTTGAATGATTGAACACACTGATTCTGGTAATTCCTTGCAAGATAGTGATGTCTTTTTCCTCTTCTTGTAACAGGCACTAATTATTGCTTCTCAAATAATATATAATACAGCAGCCATGCCTCCTGTCAGGTGCGCATGGGCTGTTGAGGTGTCTAAGTCCAGGTGTGTGTGAGCATCTGACAATGGGAAGCTTTGGCATTAGCTTTATAAATATATCGGAATCAACAGCTTTTGGGTAAAGTTTTCAGAATTTAACAATTTAACTGAATTGACATATAAAGTCACAAGAAGGGGCTAGTTCTTGAAAAAGCAATTGTGTTCTGCCGTGGCATTGTCAGACGTGCACACTGCAATTTAAACTGCCTGGAATGGCTATGAGGTGGAGGGGTCTGGGGCAGAAAGAGAAGAGAAACCAGGAGAGACTCATTTCTATCTAGAAGTAGAAATAATAAGCTCTCCTAACTCCCCTTGGACTCATCCCATTTCTGTCTGAGTTCTAGACAATAATATTGAGATACTTACTCAGGGATAAATATACACACACACACACACACACTAACACTTCAAAATTTTTGTGGAACTTTTTTTTCCAAATACATAGAAAATGTGCATCAAGAAAATATGAAAGAATTTCAATTTTTTGCACCAAAAAACATCCCTTTGTTTTTCTACCATCTTTTTGCAATGCCCTCATGTACCTATATGTGTGTGTAGATATATATGTATATTTAAAGTGTATTTTTTAATGCTGTGAAGAAGTACTTTGTATTTGTTCACCTGAAAGTTTTGAGTTAGCTACAGCAGTATTTTGGATCAAGGTTGGGAGGGTGGAGTAAAACTTATTTTCTTTTAATCAGTATAAGGCTATTACACATACCTGTCTCCTTTCTGACTCAGGGACCGTGGCCTACTTGGGGGCTGGAGGGAGTCACCTAAATAAGACCCCTCCTGCTTTGCAGCCAGGTCAGGGCCTTTCCTGTGAACTGGTCTTGAAAGCCTTCCCCGGGAACAATTCACTGGGGTGAGACGATGGAAAAGCAAAGTATATAAAGTTTCGCACTCCTTCAGTTCAGGAGCGAGTCTTTGAACCTCGTCTTGTTAAGTTAGAAAGATGTGATGAATAGAAAGGTTCTTTTCAATTCCAAACTCCTGCATGAAGGATCGTCTCTTTGAGGGACTGGAACTACACACCATGGCTCCAGGTGACCTCTGCGAGGAGCCCGTCGTAGTTTTATCTTGATTAAAATGGTTCTCTTCACAGGAGGGGAAGGGCTGTGACATCATCCTGCAAAAAGAAAATCCCGCAAAGAAAGAAGTGGAAAGGCAAAAGGTAGAGAAAAAAAGACACCACTTTCTTTTGAAGTAAAGGTGGGAGGAGAAGAGAAAAAGAAATAGCAAAGCAAGGAAGAGAGGACCCTTGGAGCACGAGAAAAAGAAAGCAGGAAACAAAAAGAGAAAAGCAAAAGTCTCAGGACATAGCAGGGACAGGAATTTCACCCTCCAAAGGGACACTTCCTCCCTCCGTGTCCCCTCACAGGAAGGCCAGAGGAGGGGAGAGGGTCAAGGGCATTCTGCAGATGAGAAGTCTGAGCCTCCCTGTCAACCTCCTTGGCCGACTTCACCTTGTTCAGGCCAAGGTCTGCCTCCAGTTTGCTCGACATCAGGCTCCGCCCTTTCCAGAAGAGAAAGAAAATCTTCTTCATTCCTTTAGTCCTCAATGATGCATTATTTTTAAAACATTTATCTATTTATCTGGAAGTCAGAGTTACAGAGAGAGAGTGAAACACACAAGGCAGGGGAGAGACGGGGGGGAGAGAGAGAGAGAGAGAGAGAGAGAGAGAGATCTTCCATTCACTGGTTCACCCCCTCAATGGCAAATGGTCATGATGGCTAAGGCTGAGCCAGAAGCTAGAAACTTCCTCCAGGACTCCCACATGGGTGCAGGAGCCCAAGCTCTTGGGTCACCTTCTGCTGCTGCTTTCTCAGGAGCATTAGCAGGGACCTGGATCGGAAGTGGAGCAGTCAGGACTTGAAGCAGCACCTGCATGGGGTGCTGGCACTGCAGGCGGCGGCTTCACTCGCTAGGCCACAGCACTGACCCCAGTGATGTGTTTTGTAGCAAATAACTCATGTGTTCTTACAGACTGAGGTGACCATCACTGCCTTTGTGCTGTAGCCCTTACACTTCCCAAAGACACAGGGCAAGCCTTTTGTGTCCCAGAGTCGAACACACTTATCTGATATCCCAGAAGCATCCAGATTCTTTTTGCTTCAAGAGGGACAGTAAACGCAGGAGAGAATGATGGTGGAAATAAAAGTGCTGTAATTCGACCCTACCTCTGGGATTTATTTACTGCTGATCATGGCTGGGAACTCTTTGAACCTTACATATGTGTAGGATTGTGAAGCCCCGTGTGCAGATGCTGTAACAAAGGCAGGACAGAGGAAGCCTAGTGGGTCGGGGTGGGGGTGGCTAAGAGTGGGGGGATTGTTCCAGAAGAATGAGCAGGATAGATGGGGTGGAGAAAGAGTGTTGCCTTGCAACAAAGGATTCCAATGTTCCCCAAGAGACGTGTAGCTATACCATCTGCACCCATGGGGAAAGTCTGTATAAGAATACTCTTTTGCCTTGAAAATGTATTAGGTGATAATGGTTCCTGATGGTGCTGTGTTATCTGCCAGAACACAGCACATTGTATTTTGATTGAGACGGGGAGAGTGATGTGAAAGACTGGTGTAGCCATACTCAGTGCTCCATGTGCTGTGTGCAGGGAGGTCACTACACTTTGACAGCCAGATAAGGGGCTGGTAGGGATTAAAAGTCAACCTGTGTCCCACTCACTAAGCTTTCAGCACAAAAGGGGGATTATTTCTGCCCTAAAAAGTTTCTCTTCCTGAATTGCCTAAAGGTGTAGCATAGACTAGCATCTGCCTATCTGCACCCCAAAGGAGCTGGTGATGTCAGGAATATCATTTGGAGATTAAATTTCTCATCCTAGTAATCTTGTTCCGCATAGATTTTTTTTTCCTTGGAATCTGTCTCCCTAGAGCTCAACAGTGGTTTGACCTTGCAGGAGGTTCCAAATCATTTGAAAATGTATGTCATTAGGAACAATGAGATGTCTAAAACTTGGACAGACCCCAGAAGAGAAAGACAATCCCTAATACAGTGTCTCAAGCAATATGTTGTTTCTTGTACATTGCTGCTGATTTAGAGAACACTTAAGCCAGTCCCTGCCTCTGTGGAAGTTGCCACCCAGTTGAGATGCGTCCTTGGCCACCTCTGCTTCAGAGGGCTCTCACTTAGCATTATCAGCTGGATAAAGAGGCCAGAAACAAGCTGTGTATCTTGTATAGTCCTGATTCCTTTGCAAGATCAGCTTTATCCAGCGACTGCCTTATTCCTGAACAGTTATAGAATGGTTTGATCCAAGGACACCAACAAGTGTCTGCTACAGGAAGCAGAGAGGCACTGTGGCATGATGACTGAGGACCCAGCGACCCACATGGTCCCATGGCAGAGTCATCTTTTGGTTACATGAACTTGGGAATGTCACTGACTTCCCCTGCTTATTCAAGTTAGGCAAATGGTGTGGTCTGTGGGCCTCTTACACTCTTTTGCAACACTTGGCGAATTAAAGAACTCGAGGAATGCTGCAACAAAGACCACTGTTAACCCACTTGAGAAGATAACTTTATTTTCTTCCATCGCTCAAATATTTATATAATGAGCAGAATGTTCCAGGCAGAGAGAATTTCAGAGAAGTCCAAGAAAAGAAAGACACAAAATTTGACATCTTAACTTTGACTTAGCCCCAAAGTAAAGTGACGTAAACCTTGAGCAGGGTAGAAAGAAAGATGACCTCGTGACATAAATTTTGCAAAGCTCTGTAAGCCACATTGTGAGTTCAGTGCACCTCCTAAAATTGTCTGCTCTTGGAGGTAAATCCAGCCCTGTACTAGCTATTGTAGAGTGCGGAGACTCTTCCCTGTGTTACCACAGTTGTGCAGACATGGGCAAACATTTCCGTTCACAAGCACCAGTGTTCCTATCTCTTGCACAGGAATACTCTGTGTGCCTTACATGGTTTTGAGCACTCTGTGGAAGTGCCCTGTAGTCTGTTATCTATAAGCATAAGAGGTACAAAAAAAATCTCAAGGATACAAATTCTTCTATGGCCTTCATTTCGTATTTTCATTTCAATAAACTATTACAGAATAATGCACATAATTGTTTTGAGTGCTATCAAGTTGATACAACTGGATACACAGAATAATTGATACCGTACTATCTGATGGCATACTTGAGCACTGGCTACTGTGAGAATCAACTGAAATTCAGAAGCCTTGGCTGATGACTTTTCAAGTATCTTTCTTGACAGAAAGATTTGAAAACTATCTACAGCACATAGCTTCTTTAACACAATGGTTTTGAGCATACTTATTATCTTGCTTTGGTTTACATAAAAAGAAGTCAAACCTAAAGACTTACCATGGGAGTCGGTCACTGGCGATAAAAGTTGTGAGCTAAAGGCAGAGGTTGAAAACTATGGCAACTGAGAGGACAGAGAACTCAAACCCAAACAGAGAGGTTTTGAAAAGTATTCAGACTCAAGCTGCCTGCTGCAGCTGGAGCAGGAAGGTACCTTGCTTCAATGGGAACAAGAAACATCTGAGAAGTGACTGAAATGTTTTAGTGTCTTACATATAGATTGCCCTTTAAAAAAAAGAAAGACTCACTCACTACCTGTTAGACATGCCGAAGGCATCTCGTTAGATTTCCTAGCTCTAGGAACGCATTTGCAAGCCAGAATGTTCCAACCCCGCAGTTGGATCATGGGATTTTAACCTTTACAAGTTTGCCCTTTGAGCAGAACTTGAGAAAGGAAGAAAGAAAAGAGGTAAAGAATGAAGAAGCAAAGCAAGATAAATCAAAAGCAGCTTTCTTGGTAACACTGACATCTCCAAGGCCACGTGCGAAAGGACTGGGTCTCTAATGATATCAATTAGGCCCGACCCGCTGGGACCCAGGAGAAATATTGTCCTCTCGGAGCCTGCTCAAATCCATATGTAAAAGGTCATTAACTGGGTACAGAAAGTTACAAATTATCCGCAGAGTGCCTCCCTACCCTCAGCGCTCCAAACCTTCTGAAATAAATTATAATCAGTAATGCTTGCATGTTGACAAGCTAATTCCACTTAAATTTTTCTTTCTAAATCAAGAAAATTATTTAAAAATACATATCAGTGTTTGTTGAATGCAAATTCATATCGTGTTTGCACACACACACACACACACATACACACACACCGAGAGAGAGAGAGAGAGAGAGAGAGAGAGAGAGAGAGAGAGAGAGAAGGCAGCTGACTGCTGTTCCCAGCCTTGGTTCCCAGTTGGGATGGGGGATAGGTGACTTTTCCACTGTAGTGGAGCATTCCCCAAACATTTTCCTCCTTGGCTGATCTCTCTGCCACACTTTGGAGGCACGGTGGGGGTCTTCCCAGCAGCAGGGCAGACTCTGTAGGCTACTGAATTAAAGCTCAAATCTCCATATTTGTGTGGGGAGATTTTGGCAGTGCTTCTGGGAGACTGCAACCCTCCCAGCACTGTTTAGGATGCGGTGGCCACCTGAGGGCATCCGTGCTGGCTGAGTACCAGCAGCCTCTTCCTGCCATCCCTCCTGCGTCAACCGGCCCCACGCTGATGCTGCTGAAACTTCCCATTCCTCATGGAGAGGCTTTGCCAACTCAAGCAAACAGAACAAATCCACCAGGGTTGTGGTCCAACTGCATCTTCAGTGTTTGGCAAAATGCTGAGTTATCGAAGTAAGGAGCCTCCTGAGATAAGCTTGCTTCTCCCTCTTGTAACCCAACAAAGCGGGCTCGGAAGCCTGACTTGGGGCAAGCCTGTTCTGACCTCTCTCAGTTCCTTGTCTCTTAGGAGGAGGTAGTAAAACCACATGGATCTGAAGCCTCTCTCAGCACCACTTTAAAGCGACCACTTGAGTTCTTGGTTTTGTGTGTGTGTGTGTGTATGAGGACAATAATTTTCAAAAGTAGATATTTAATAAAACATATTTCTACAAGTGGAGATATAAGGGAGGGGACTTGGCAGGAATAACTGCTCACCTTGCAGAGCTCTCACTAAAGAGTGTATAACTGTACTGTTCAGTATCCAAATGGGCTCCTCAACGTTCATAAGACAGCCGTGGCAGTGCAAGACACTCATCCTTTGGCCCTTGCTGGGTTTGTGTTCATCTATCTCTTACACAAAGTGAGGGGGACCAGTTTGTACTATTTTTCCCATTGACTTTCCTGGTTTCTGTGCTAAAAGTTCCGTGTCTTGGAGACTCCCTGACTCCTGGTTAGCCCGGGACAGTTGGTCACCGTACACCTAGCCGATTGTTCCCCGCTCCAGGTTACTGAAAGATAACCCTGCTCCAGGAGATTTCTGCTGAACTTTGCCATGATCACATGTTCTAATGAAAAGGCAAACTTTCCCCCTAAATGCAGCTTTGCTCCTGTGTGTGCTACAAGGGGGAGTATAGAACCAGGATCTTCCCGCGAACAGGATGCTTCCTGGCATCAGCATAGACAGGCGGGAAGGTGCAGTCTGACTTCTTCTCAATAGACTCAGATCAGAAGGCCTCTTTGGGGCACAGTACAGTACCCAGGTAATATTCAGGGGCATCACAACTGGCTTAGAATTAAAAGTCCAGGGAGGCACTGCAGAAGGTCTGTTCACCAAAGTGCCACCCCAGAGAGTGGAGGCTTTTCCCCGGTAACCATTTTCCACTTCAAGAACACAGTTGATTATAAGGTGTTACATGGAGGATACCAAAGGGATCTTTCATTCTCCAGTATCAAATCCTAGTGACCTTATAGTATCTGAGTTTATTATCAAGTCTTTGGCCACACCCTAACTTCATTTGCCTCCTCTTTCCTTTCTACTAGTGTGTCTGACCCAAACATCCTACTTGTGTAGGAAACAGGCACAGATGTAATTCAGAGGATCTGGATTGGAGCTGAATCAATTATGTCCTTGGTCTGATCCTTTGAAAAAGATCTTGAACTGTTCATGACTTCCCATCATTAAAAGGCCCCTGAGATTGATGGCACAGGGCTGTGATTGTTTAGGGAACACGTACATGAATCACAGACCATAGATCCTCAGAAAGAGCAAACGCTTAAAATGTATCCAGTGAGACCAACCCCTCCTTGAGATTTCTCTTGTGTGTCTACGTATTTTTTTGACATCTTCTCTGTCTCTCTCTTTTTTTTTTTTTTTTTTTTTTTGGCTTCTCTTCTTTGCTAACCAACATTCTGTTATGGGGACACCACATTGAGGATTTCTGAAAAGTTGATCGCTGCTGCGATATGTGAGTAGGGCACCAGCCTCTTGTGCTGAGTCACTCGCAGGTAGTGGAATAAAGTGGTGAAGATGGGTGGCCTGCATTTGAATCCCTTCTCTCAACTTCCTAGCAGCACATGTTGTTAAGAAAGTATTTAATCCTCTGTGCCACAGCCTTCTCATCTCCAAAGTGGTAGCAGTGAGCATGCTTAAGTCCTGGAGTTATTGTCATGGTATGCAAATTGTTTAAGTGCATTGGCCTGCTCAGCAGGTTCAGCTATTCCAACTTCCTGCATCTTCTAAGGAGCCCACATTACTGCTGATTTCTCTGTCCAGTTCTGCCTGTGATATGTGGGACAAGTTCTTTGCGGCTCTGAATAGCCTCCCCTAGAGTGAAGCTCTCAGCTCTCAAAGGCAGTTTGATGATTTACTTAATTATGACTGGAGCTCAATAAAATATGATATTCATGGGTTTTGTTGATTGTGTACTTAAACTGAGCTCTGAATTTTTACTGTCTGTCGTTTGGAAACCTGATAAATGGAATAAGTTAAACACTTGCCATTTGTACTCCTGACTGTTGTAATTCATTTCCATGATTAAGTATACATTTTTCTTCAATCAACACAGAATAATTACTTTGACTATTTTCAAATGTGGGGCCTTCTGCTTCCTAAATGCATGCCTCTCTAAGTTCCCTTGTAATATTCTTATCACTATTACAGTTAGTTACCTGACCCCTAACTTAGTACATATGGGCTTCTTACAGGTTGGGGCTTAAAATGGAGACACTGCCTTGTGTTTGAAGTGTTAAATACACAGATCATCCGTGGGGATCCAGGGATATACTAAGGTTACTGAGTGTGCTAGTCCTTTCTTGTTGTGTATGTATACCATCTCAGTCCTCAAGGTAGAAATTTTGTCACTCACCAACAATATGCAATTTATTTTTCCTTGAATTATTTTTGGTACCTCCCTATATTCTCAATCATGCTTACCACTGAGTTTATTTACTCACCTGCCAACAGAAACGTAGCTATGGGAACATCACCCTTCTTACCCAGCAGGTGTACGGGATGCAAGGCTTTGTATGAATGAACAGAACAACCTCAGCCATGATGTGCAGGTAATCACTGAACAAGACAGCAAGCAGAAGCATTTGTTGGTTCCAGATCTGTGGGTTCATGACCCCACTAGGACACTATCACAATTAATTTTTTGTTTTATGTCAGCCTGATTGGGTCACAGGCTGCCAACACACTTGGTTAGATATTATCTTGGGTGTGTCTGTGGGGACATCTCTTCAAGAGATTAACATCAGACTACCTGGCCTGAGGAAAGCAGATGACTCTTCCCAGAGTGGCTGGGCCTCACCTGTCAGTTGGAGGCCTGGATATAGTAAAGGTCTAGAAAGGATTGCATTCTCCACCTGCACCCAGATGAAGGCTTGCACTGGAACATATACCACAGGCTCTCCTGTGTCTTCAGCAGATCTGGTACTTCCCAATCTCCACAGAGAAGATAAACATATCACAACATGTTGGTTATATGCATCTGGTTTTGTAATACTGTTTTGTATTTGACAGCTGGTTTTGTTTCTCTGTGGTACCCAGACTACACAGACACCCCATTTTCCCCCTTCCCTTTCCACATTTTGAAACGACTTGGCTTCAACAAATTTCCTTGTGCTCCATGCCTGTTTAAAGGAACCCAGGAGTCCCACTCAGAAATCACAGGATTGGCTCAAATGCCAAGTGAGCTGCACTAACATCTTCATGCGCTTTTCCCCAGTCTCTCATCTCTGCTCCTCATTCTAGAGCTAGATGGCTTTTCAGAATCCTTTCTTGACTTTCTCTAGATTCTTCTCCCTCACCTTTTCCATCTATTATCAATCTCTGACATTTCTCGATTCAACATATCCCAAATTGTCTCAGATAAGTTAGACAAACAATTGTGATATAAGTGAAGAGTATAATCAAAGCAGTGGAATGTACAATAACTTCTGCTTCAAACAGAGGCATTCACGTGGAAGAGACTTGAGAGAAACAAAAAATTCATGAGGAAAAAATAAAAGTGATTACATGGAAGATAGATGCAAACACAAATGAGCTGGCATGCTGTTTATTACAAGAGGCGACCTAAGGGTAGACAATCAAATGAAGAGATCATTTAGCAAATGATACACAACAAAGCAAAAGAAAAAACTAGAGAAAACTCAAGTGAAATAAAATAAGGAAACCCAAATATAGGGATACAAGGATTTGGTGGATGCCTTTGAGTCCTGAGTACGCCACTTCTGATGCAGATTTCTGCTAATGCATACCCTGGATGGTGACAGGTGATTGCCCAAGCACTTAGGTCCATGTCACCCATCTAAGAGACCTGGACTGAGTTCTTGTTTCCTGACTTCGACATGGCTTCAGCCTGACTATTGCAGGCATATAAGACATGAACCAGCAAATGGAAAATCTCTCTTTGTATGTCTCTGTCCATCTCTGTCTCACTGCCTTTCAGACAAAATGAATATAAATTTTAAAAAATCACTTAAGTAAACATGCATCCAAGTATGTACTTTCAGTTAATATACCTTTGTGCACCTTTGAATTTTAATAGATCATTCATTTATGTCATTTATTTATGACATATTTGTTTGTGATAAAGTTGCAAATGTACTGTTATAAAAAACTAATTTCTTAGGAAATGAATCCTGCAGTGAACCAGGAGAAGCCAGAATTTCCTTACAAAAAATGTGCCAGGTTTTCTGCCATAAAGTTTCTGTCACTCATATCTATGGAATAAAATCTGCACACAAAGATAGATATTCCACATAAAGCCTTCCATGATGTTTTCAATATAATCCTGCCTAGTATGATGACTTACAACACATATGTGTGTGTTCACCATGAGTCTAGATATTGCCCTTCTGTCCTGCACATGTTCTTTAGAGAACTGAAGCCACACCCTGCATCTCAATTCTAGACTCATCAGCTCAGAGTTAGAGAGACATTTGGAAAGGGGTAGAGATGAAGGCAGGGGCAGGAGTGCAATTGGCATAGTGGCTGCTAAATATTCTACAGTGAACAGCACAGTCCGGCAGCAGAGAGTCACCTTGACTAAAACGTCAATTGGGCCAAGACTGGGAAGCTCAGTTCTGCATTCCAGTCGCCTATAATAATGACCTGCATGGAGTTGGAGCACTGCATAGTTTGTTTTCAATTGATTGACAGAGGCTAAACCAGAATAGAACCTTTTTATATCCTCCTTCTCTTCTCTCCCCCATACACCTATCTCTCTTTAGGAATTAATACCTTAAGGTATGTAGCGGCAGGCTTAATGTTTTCAATATACTTTCATATGGTTTGCTTCATTTGATGAATGAACTCCTCTACATCAAGAGGAGAGCAAAAGTAGCATTGGATTTAGAGTCTATAGTGGATCTGGTTTTCTTTAGTGAGTATATATCCGTGGGAAGGACAGAAAATCCCTTGTATCTTAGTAGTTTTTCCTTGTTAAAATGGTGGCATAAAATTATACTTTTTCTTGTTTTAGTTCTAAGACTAGTACTTAGGCCCAAGTAGTAAGGCAGCATCCCCATTGTACATGTCAGGAAATTGAGCTCAGATAAATCAGTTCAATTTCCCATTGTAAAGTGACCCATACGCCCCAGAGTAAGTGACTCAGTTATCTCTCAACTGCACTCAGTAAGATGAAACCTGACTCTCTGGAAGGACTTTTGCCTCATTATCATTATCATTGACTTTTATGGACATTTCAGACACAGGCAACTTACACTCATATGGAACCCTCTCTTTCCCCCTTTGTAAATGGACAACTGGCCAAACCCAGGTGTGGAGGTGAGCCTATACACACATCATGACCCTAGCCTGGAAATATAGCTCTTTCATTTTCTTGGCTGAAAAATATGATTTTTCCTTCCTTACACCCTCACTTTCTGAGCAACTTCAGAAACACATCTGTTTTCTATATGTTGGGGTAGGAAAACATGAATGCTTTATTATGCCCTACATAATCTAATATATTACATTGCTTATGGACTGTGTATTGTGTAAAAATGCTCAGAAGTCTCTAGAGGTACAGAGGCACAGAGGTATCTAGAAAAGAAAGCTTCCAGGGATGAGGAGATGCCAGGGGTATCCCCCAGATCCTCCTGCCGCCATGCGCAGGGGTCCAACAGACTCTTTTCAAGGCTGACAAGTGATCACTTAATCCCCCAATAAACTTTATTTATGGGAGAGTGCTGGAGATTGCAGGCCACCTGTGCACATCTGCTTGGAAGAGCCTGTAGAGTCTGGACGGCAGCCTTGTTCTTTAATCCATGAGATAAGTCAAAGTAAGTAAGTGCTGGACTCGGGCCCTCTGTGGAGTATTCCCTGGACACATTTGGGGCAATCTCGCATCTGTATCATATTCCCCTCCAGGCCAGAAGACCGCCAGTGCCACGACAACTACTCCACTGCAATTACTGGAGCCAGAGCAGCCCTTCCCAAAGCCCAGTGTGTGTGAGTTAACCAGATTCCAAGTACTATTGTGATCCAGTGATGAACACGAACTTAGGGGTTTTGTTCTCATCTTTTCAAAAAAGTAAGAAGTATCTGGTGGCTAAGTCTAAGTTTTCTCAGTTTCATTCAAGAAGAGGTACTTTTTCAAATCATTTCTTTTACAGTGGTCTTTTAAAAATATAATATTATTCTAAGGAAAAAATACCAACAATCAAAAAGTGGACGAAAGATTTGAATAAGAAGTTCATAGAGAATTGTGAATGAACTATACATAGAGGAAATGTTTCCCAGCCATGTTATTTTTTAAGCAGTTAGCAAGCAACAAGTGTTTTATCGAGAAAGGGAAAGTACACACTTCACAAAATGTGGGCTTGCTGACAGGACTGGCCTGTGAATTTGTTTGACATTACATAGGTTGTTTAATGATAGGGAGATATATAGAAGATATATATTTATGGTTTTTTGGTAGAAATTTCCTGTAATCCAGCTATTGTCCCTTTCCACATCTTATATGGTCCTATTACAGTGGTAGACCTGTCATTTAGCATGCTAATGTGTTACAATGAGTATTTAACGAGTTGTAGGTCAACCTGGGTCAGGCTTTAGGGGTAAAGTGTTATGAACCTAGTCCAGTGGAGGGTCTGCTTATCTTCAGGGCAAGCTGGATTCAGACCTTTATCATACATATAGACCTTGAAACCACAGGAACTGACTCAACTACTCCCTACACCTCTGGCTCATTCTCTCCTCACAGATTCCATTTCTTAACCTTCAGAGGTTTATGAAGTGCCGTGGTCTGTCTTTTTTTATTTCTTACAATTTTCTTTAAGTTACACAAGTATCATGTGTTTCCTATATTCAGATTTAGGAACATAGTGACACTTCCCATGCTACCCTCCCTCCAACTTCTTTCAGGCTGTGTATGAACTTGCCAGCCGTGACTATCCAATGCATGCAATCCTCCAGACACCTGATCTAGGGGTTCTAAGTGCTGGAGCAATTTTGTCAGGAATTGTTCCTAACTCAGTCACCAATGGTTAGAGTCCTTATGTGATCATCATTTTGAATGTGGAATTGCTGTATTCTAGATGAGAAAAACTAAAGCAATAGGTTGAACAGGCATGGACAAAAATTTTAACAAAGTAACAAAGTTACAACTGTTAGTGCTACTAGAAGACCTGGAAATAAGGTGACCCTTGGAAGGACACCCTTCCCCACTTTCTAGGAGTTAACTGTTGGTGTCCTTTGTCCAAAGGAGTTTAGCCATATAGCTTGTTCATAAATATTTAAAATAGCTATTTGTACTGGATCTGAGTTGCTGATATAGGTACAACATACTCTGTTTATTACAGTACACAGTCCACCTTGTTGAGCTATCAAATCTTCAAATGCAAGCCTCTTGTCCAACACCATGCATGCCAGGGAGCCAAGAGAGGTCAGTGTGTAATGAAGAGCTGGTCTGTAGTTTGGACCATATCCTTTATGGTCAGAATGAGATTTGTTTTAGACTGACTTCCTGAAAAGCAGAAAGTGGCCAACACAAAGGCCATCCCATGCCTATGGCCACCAAAATCAGCCCTGTGGCCCATTTCTTTTGGGTTAGACTTGATATCTGGTGGATAGAAACACCTTTAGGAGCCAAATTTCCCATCATTCCTTCACCCTGTGTGGATAGCTGTCATCACTTTGGTAGAAGTGATGAGAAAGATCTGGGCATAATGTAGTTATGGGCTGTTTGGGTAAGATAGGCAGTGTCTGTAGATTATGCGGTATGCAGTGGGGTGCAGACAATGAAGGACATCAGCCATATTACTTTAAACAAGAGACATAAAATAAAAAGTTTAATGAGATGCAATTTAACACTCATCTCATTGGTGAGAAACTAAGAAGTTTAATAATGTCAAGCATCATCAGGGATATGAATCGAAGGAACTCCTACTGAATAGAATGATTTCAGCTATGTGAAAAATTTGTCAATATTCAGTAAAGCTGAAAATGCTTATATTTTATTACCTGGTTATTTCATTCTTCAGTATGTGTGGGGAGCAACCCGAACTGGACTGAGTTACTGGAATTAAGACTTATTCTATGCATCTGCTCTCCCACAATATGGCGCTGGGAGAGGAGGCAACAGCTTCTACCCAGCTGCCTCTCACCAACTTGACAAGCTGCAGGACCTGCTCCTGATTGGAGGAGAGCAGCGTACTCGGCGTGTGGGCAGCCGAGTTGGGATTGGCGGAGGAGGACTATAAAGGAGGAGAGAGACGGCATGCACCAGAAACATCTGAGGGAACACCTGTGCAGCCCCCGAGAGAGCCGGCTGGCGGTGTGCCACTCCCCCGCGGAAGTGGGGAATGTGGCAGGGGGAACCGCCCTTCCACGGAGGTGGAAGGACCAGCAGCCAACCCGGGAAGGACCAGCAGCCAACCCGGGAAGAACCAGCAGCAAACCCGGGGAGGGCCGAGCAGACGAAAGAACAGCGCAGGGTCCTGTGTTGCTCCTCCACGAAGAGGGGGAGCGACAAGTATGTATCCTAGAAAAATCTGACCATATATAATAGAAGACATGAAAAAGAATTCTCAGAGAAGCATTGCTTACAAAATCATAAATTGAAAACCCTAACACATTTGTCTGAAGAACAGGAAAGAAATGTGTCTTCAGAAAGTCATACTTTTGTCTATGGAAATGAATTAGAGTCACATGGTTGCAACTTGGAAGAAAAAAGACTGAAAGACAAAAGAGCAGGTTGCACAAGAGAATGCCAAATAAACAAGTTCGTGATTTATAGGTGTGTAAATACACTTGTATAAACACTTATGGATTGTTATGTGTGAATATATGTTCTCTAGAACACATATATATGTTATAGATGTGTAGATGTTTTACACACACACACACACATAGTATGTATATTTCTTTACATATTATGTATAACCTTCCTAAAAAATACATAGGAAGAATTGAGTTGTGCTAAAATACAGGATCTTACTAATTTCTACAATGTTTTCTGTTCCCTCTGGAAAATCAGCACTCCAAAATAAAACACTCATACTTATATGTGTGTGTGTGCGTGTGTGCGTGTGAAAAAGAGAATAGAGAGAATACCTTATAAATGTTTAGCAATTACTGTGATGTGAACAGTGACAATCAAAACAAAATGTAGTCAAATCATTGTTGTTGCCTTACTGGAACACACTGCTGTATGTAAGTCTTGCCCATGTGTTCCTAGGATTGCACAATGAACAATGATAGATCCAAAATATGATAGAAACATACTATCAAGAAATTCCAAATTCTGATAGTTCACTACACAGTGGCCACTACTTATGCATGAAAACAACTCATCTTAAAGGGTAGGGAGTTATGGGTTTTTCAGGGCAGTTCTGCATCTAGTTATCGTTCAGCTCTGTTAGTCACCATACCATTCTGAAAATCTGGCATTTCACTATGTAACCTATACTTCAGAGACATCCTTTTACACTCAGCAGGGGCAAGGAAGCCTTTGTCAGCAATCTGATTTGTGACCCAGGAGATGGAATCCCATAGGATGGATAACAATGATGTAGCTTTTATCTGAACATGTACATATGTGTTTCTTTTTTATAAGAGAAATGCACTAATGCATATGTAATAAATTCTAAGTAAAGACTTATGGTTTCAAGTATCAACTACTTTACTTTTTTTTTTTTTTTTGGACCATCTTGGGTTTGAATCCTTCCATTTGATATGAATAAGTCCCATTCCAACACTTACCTCTCTTGGCTGGCAGATGGGAGAGCAGATAAGTTGATGAATGCAGATATTCAAAGTAAAGATAATGTGTTTCTGTGACATTTGGATTCACTTGATTTACTCCCAGGTTGCAAAACCAGGAAAAGTACTGCAAAACTATTCCATACATCATAATGATATAAGGAACAATACAATATTATTACCAATGATAACATCAATGTAATGCTGATGACTTGTAATTGTAGGAATAGAATACAAATAGGAACTGGTAAAGCTGTCACCTGGGATGCCAGCATCCCACAAGGAGCCAGTTCAAGTCCTGGATGCTCTACTTCCAATCCAGCTCCCTGCTGTAGGCTTGGAATAGCAACAGAGGATGGCCCAAGTGTTTGGGCCCCTGCCATCCACATGGGAGACTCGGATGAATCTCTTGGCTCCTGGCTTCAGCCTGGCCCATTGCTGGCCATTGTGACCATCTGGGGGATAGATCAGTGTGTTGAAGAGCCCTTCCTCTGTGTTTTTCTCTTTTTCTCTGTAACTCTTACTTTCAAAACTAATGGATAAACGTTATAAAAACAGAATACAGGGAAGCTACTCTGAATTCCTAAAATGACAAATTGCTTTTTGTATTATAGGGTAGTTTTCCTTTGTGGATAGAAATCTTATGGCCTTTATAATAATCACTTGTCCATCAACAACTAACTTGTCAATTTGCTAATTATTATGATAAATTATAAATGAAGTAATGAGGAAGCTGGTAGCATTAAATCATTCACTACACATTTGCACACACCATAGAAGGTACACTGAATCCATGACATTCAGTTATAAATACAATTTCCAAAGGGTATAATGAAACAGAATTTGAGTGTGAATAAGACTGATAGGTAAAAAGGACAGAAGATAATAGTTGAGTAAGTTAAAATAGAGAAGCCATAATTGATCATGAGAAAAAATGCAGGGTAGAAACAACCAAGCACATTCATGAATCCTCCGTCCTGCAGCGTCAGCTACAAGACAGTAGGATAACACTGGTTTTATTCTTACTCACATAGGAAACACTCAAAAACATATGAATGAGTGATATGTAACAGTCTGCAATGTGTACAGGACGTTCTATGACACAAAAATAAAGGCTAGTAATAAAGGCAACTACCGGAAATGGTTGCCACTTGGAAGAGTCCTGTATAAATGTCCCATTTCCAGTGCTTATTTGGCTGAAGGTAGACTCACATCAAGGAGGTAAAACTCCTGTAGGAAGCTAACAGTGGTCTTCTGAAGAACAGAGAATTGAAGTCAGAGCAACTGTAACCATTAAAAAGCTGGGGGGAAAATTCTTGAAAGGAGAAAGCAAGATGGGGCCAGTGCTGTGGCGCACAGGTTAAAGCCCTGGCCTGAAGCGCCGGCATCCCATATGGGTGCTGCTTCCAGTCCTGGCTGCTCCTCTTCCCAACCAGCTCTCTGCTGTGGCCTGGGAAAGCAGTGGAAGATGGCCCAAGTCCTTGGGCCCCTGCACCTACGTGGGAGATCCAGAAGAAGCTCCTGGCTTCAGATCAGCACAGCTCCAGCCGTTGCGGCCATCTGGGGAGTGAACCAGCAGATGGAAGACCTCTCTCTCCCTCTGTCTCTATCTCTCTCTGTAACTCTTTCATTCAAATAAATTTAAAAAAATTTAAAAAAAGAAGGAGAAAGCAAGAGATGACAATTTCCACATCCTGTGATTCAACTCTGCTTAAACGTCTGGATGATTCCTAAATCATGCTTGTCCAAAATGAAGTCCAAGTAGGGAAGCTAAAGGAAAAGGGCGGTCCGGAGAACACAAAGTCAGCCACAGAAGAGTTTTAAATTTCAGCTAAGTTAACTTAGCATCGCAAGAAACAACAAAAACCTCGTCGTCCTTTGAAAGAACATTACAAAATCCTGAAGCTCTAAGCATAATACTGGAAATGCTCATGATAATTTGTAAAATCCTTTCACATAAAATACATCTGACTTCCCACTAAGCTGATCTTCTGTATATTAAGATAATCAAAAATGAATCTTGATGTGAATGGAAGGGGAGAGGGAGTGGGAAAGGGGAGGGTTGTGGGTGGGAGGGACAGTATGGGGGGGAAGCCATTGTAATCCATAAGTCGTACTTTGGAAATTTATATTCATTAAATAAAAGTTAAAAAAAAATACATCTGACTGCGGTATCTATTTTAAAGAGCAAACCAATAAATGGAGACAAATTTTGAGATGATCTAAATGTTGGAATTGACATTCAAATATTGAAAATAGATTTCAAAGCTATGCATAAGACCTGGTGCTGTGGCACAGTAGGCTAAGGCTCTGCCTACAGCACCAGCATTCCGTATGGGTGCCAGTTCATGTCCCAGCTGTTCCACTTCTGATCCAGCTCTCTGCTAATGGCCTGAGAAAGCAGTAGAAGATGGCCCAAGCACTTAGGCCCCTGCACCCATGTGGAAGACCCAGAAGAAGGTCCCGACTCCTGACTTCAGATTGGTCAGTTGCTTAGTGGCCATTTGTGGAGTGAACCAGTGGATGGAAGGTCTCTCTCTCTCTCTCTCTCTCTCTCTCCCTCTGTAAGTCTGAGAGGTACAGTTACAGACAGAGATAGGAAGAGATAGAAAGAAAGGTCTTCCATCTGCTGGTTCACTCTTCAAATGGCTCCAATGGCCAGAGCTGGGCCCATCCGAAGCCAGTATCCAGGAGCTTCTTCCGGGTCTTCCATGTGGGTGCAGGGGCCCAAGTGCTTGGGCCATCTTCTACTGCTTTCCCATTTTAGACAGATAAATATTAGATATTAGATGAATATTAGATATTAGACAGATTAATCTCCTACATTGCAGGATTGCCTTAAACATCTTTATCTTACTGGTGTCTAATGAGTGCCTGGCATATAGAAAACACTTAATTCTCATTTATCCATGCATGAAGGTGGAAATACTGACACAAATGGTGCTCCTATTTGGAAAAATATTACAATATGGCATCCTCTCATCTCTTTTCTCTGCTAAGATTGGTTTTACAAAAGGGAATATTGCACGTGTATGATTTTGACAACAGTTTCTATTAATAGAACATAAAGAAAAATGAGAGCAAAGTGAAAAATCCTATAAATGATTTTTGGAGGATTGAGAATTTACTTTAATGCTAAAAATCAATCTTGCAAATTAATTCTCAGGTGATGGCAGAAGGGAAACCACTCCTTCAGAGTTCAGAACTAGCCTGGGAGAAGGAGGGAGGCAGTGACAGAGGCCACACTTTACGAATACTAGAAAAGATTTTATAACAAATTAGGCTCCCAATGAAGCTGCTCCTGACTTTCCAGGCCATCGTTATGCACAGCTACAGAACGCTCGTATGCATTAATAATAAAGATCAGTGTTGCCTTCTGGGGAAAAAAGAGCCTTCCTTTAATTAACTTAAATTTTTTATCAAATTGATTGAAAAGCTCTTATCCTTTTAATTTTTTTAACTTTCAAGTATCTTACACGTGGGCCCACAGCAGATTTTTCCTTCTCAGTTGGTGTTTTTTAAATGGTGCACTTGCTTTGTAGTTCAGAAATATCATAGCCACAAGGCAGAAGTAATTCATGGAAGAAAAAGAGAAAAAGGAAGGAAACTCACATAGTTCATGGCAAGAAAAAAATGTCTTTTCTTACAGACAAGGAAGGGCCATAACATTTCTTTGCACCTAGGCAGAGAAGAGCAGTTATACTTGATCAGATGGCTTGACTACCACAATCTATGCATTACATCCATGGGCCAGGAGCCAGGATTGTGTTGGATAGTGGAAAAGGCTATCTCTGCAGCCCTGTGTATGTGTATGTGTGTGTGTGCATGTTTGTGTGTGTATTAATGCATCTTGATTTATTTCCTGTTGTTGTCTTTGGTTAGGCTCCTCTTGCAACACAGGCACAAATTCAGTGACAATTCACCTAGCCGGGACATTTGAAGGGAGTCTTCATGAGGCTAGAGAGAGACATTGGGATCACTTGTATTTGAGTCAGTGTTGAAACCAGGATGGTAAACAAGATCACCTATCAGGAACAGCAGCATGTAAGCCATTCAATTCATTTGACTTTACCCATATCTTCTACAAACATAGGATGAGCTTTACTTGATTCACTTTCTGTTTTTATTTTAGAAGAAGATAGATGGAGGAAGAGAGGGAGAAGGAGAGAGAAAGGGAGAGAAAGAGAGAGAGAGAAGGGAGAGGGAGAGGGAGAGGGTGAGGGAGAGGGAGAAAGAGAGAAGGGAGAGGAAGGCGGGGGGGGGGGAGAGAGAAACACTAGCAAGGGAGAGAGAGAGGAGGAGGAATGTTTTCATATGCTATTCCTCAAACCTCCAAATGACCACAACAACTCGGGATGGGCCAGGCCAAAGAAAGGAGCCTGAAATTCAATCCAGGCGTCCCTTGTGGGAGTTAGGAATCCAGTACTTTAGCCAACACCTGATGCCTCCCAGGTGTTCACTAACAGGAAGCTGAAACGGGAAGTGGAGCTGGAACTTGAAACAAGGCATCCAGAAAGGGAATGTGGGTCCCCAAATGGCATCTTAACTACTGGGCCACATGTCAACCCTGATTTATTTTCTTTTAATTCACTAACTACTTGTAGTTCTCTGTTGAGTTTATATTATTTATACACTTTGGGCTACAAATAAGAGTCACATTTATTTTTGTAGTACTGGCAGTTGAACTATTTAAAATCAGCTATAATTGAAATAATGGGCAGTAATAATTTCAAGGGGTCCAGCACTGTGGCATAACAGGTAAAGCTGTTGCCTGCAGAGCCAGCACCCCATATGGGCACAGGTTCTAGTCCCAGCTGCTCCACTTCTGATCCAGCTCTCTGCTATAGCTTGGGAAAGCAGTAGATGATGGCCCAAGTCCAGGGGCCCCTGCACCCGCGTGGGAGACCCAGAAAAATCTTCTGGTTCCTGGCTTGGGATTGGTGCAGCTGCATCCATTGTGGGCAACTGGGGAGTGAACCAGCAGATGGAAGACCTCTCTCTCTTTCTCTCTGCTCTCCTTCTCTCTGTGTGTATCTCCAACTTTCAAATAAATAAATAAAACTTAAAAAAATTTCTGGAGATGATAGCATATAGATAAAAACTGTAACCCTCTAAAATTTCATTCAACTCATCTACCCTTTCTGGATAGATATAAAATTTCAAGTGAAGCTGTGGCTGTGAAGCTTTTGAATTGTTTAGTCCCACCAGAGATCTGATCAATAATATGAACTTTGTCCTCAGACAAATCATGCATTTACTTATAGCATTTACATATTATTTAGCAGGCTTGTAGAACTCATAAATTTTATCTGTGCTTCTTATGTTAAGAAGAGAAATATAAAGCCGGCGCCACAGCTCAACAGGCTAATCCTCCGCCTTGCGGCGCCAGCACACCGGGTTCTAGTCCCGGTCGGGGCGCCGGATTCTGTCCCGGTTGCCCCTCTTCCAGGCCAGCTCTCTGCTGTGGCCAGGGAGTGCAGTGGAGGATGGCCCAATTGCTTGGGCCCTGCACCCCATGGGAGACCAGGAAAAGTACCTGGCTCCTGCCATCGGATCAGCACGGTGCGCCGGCCGCAGCGCGCCGGCCGTAGTGGCCATTGGAGGGTGAACCAACGGCAAAAGGAAGACCTTTCTCTCTGTCTCTCTCACTGTCCACTCTGCCTGTCAAAATTTTTTTTTAAAAAAAGAAGAAAAATATAAGCCTTCTTGGCATCCTTGACAGTCATTCAAAAAATCAAAGTTCCAGATTCTTTGGACTTTTGATATTTCTAGTTGGGCCCCTGGAAATATCAAAGGATATGCATCCATCATCTAGTAGAGATACCAACTAATATGGCTATTTGGATTATATTAATGGTATTGTCATGTGAAGTGATGCTAAATTTAAGTTAAATGCTACTGATACAAATGTCCAAAAGTTATACAATCTAATGATCTTGTGTTGTTATCAGACATGATGGTTATCTCAACAAGAAAGAACCAGAGGCCTAAAAGGGTTAAAGGTTTTATAAAATCCTACAGTTACTTTCAAAAATACTGTGTGGAATAAGCAAGTTCCTCTTCTTGTTAGTTAGTGAATTTATAATATTAAACATGGCTATTTGAAGCCTTTGTCATCTACAGTTTTGTATTCTCCAAACTCTAAAAATCAGATTTACTGCTCATGAAGTTAAAACATTTCTGGTTCTGTGTTCAAATGTATCCTTTTAGATTCCAAAGGACGTTTTCCTTTGACCTCTATTGTATTCAATATTTTGGGACAGTTTTGTAAGCAGATAAAGCCAATATTGTACTACAGGTTTCACCTTAGATTAATTCAAGTTACTAAGAACAGGAAGTAATTTTAATTGATTGATGGTAATTTAAAAAAAGCTAAATATTTTAGGAAACTATTACTGAGGCTGCTTTATTGTTCTATCTTGTTTGTTATGTTACAAATGTGCACTTATTGTACATCTACATGGGAAAATTTATTTATTAAGAGCTCTGTTTTACTTGGTTTGTAGATAAAACATCACTCATAGTATAAACAGCTAAGTTTATCAAAGATGTCTTTTTGGTTCATGTGACCTAAATCTCTGTATCAGATATTTTAAATTTATTGACATGTTTGTACTTGGGTTTGCTGGTCAAACAAATTACACTTGTGTTAGATATTTAAGCAATAATTCCAAATACATTTATAGAAGATATTTGACCATTTCATAAATGTTTTCATAGTTGTTATTTAACAGAATTGTTAAGTTTTCATTTGATATGTTTATTGTCAGTAAGCAATCTGGGAAGCCTGACTTGTTCACTCATTTACTTATTCTCACCAAGATGCGAAACTGACTCTATTCTGAAGGTCTATCCAAGATGTACAATCTGATCTTTAGACCTTATAAAAGGGATGGCTTATACTTTTCTGTAATAGTAGCATAGCCAAAATAAGAGCTTAAATTATGATTCTGCAGCTAGATTACTTTGCCATGGGCACAGTAAACAGGCAAAACTTCCCTTTTTAAAACAAAAGGAGAGAGTTTTACTAATGACTTAAAGTTTTATAGATAAGGTGGCCATCATTTTGGCAAAGCTTTCCTCATGGGCATTGTCTACCTCAAAAGAAAAAAAAAAAAAACACTTTTAGAACATGACTGTGACTTCAGATTTCTAGTTTAGAAAGATTGGGGATGGAGCACCCCCTTGGTTTGCATTCTCTTAAAGGTTTCCTCTGGTCTATTTTAATAAAAACCAGGAGGAAGAGCAAGCAAGGCAGTAGAATCAATGTAAAGATAGGTGGCAGGCCAATTAATGGCTGCTTTACACAGTGCTCTGCCATCAAGGAGACCCAACAGCCAGTCCACTGCAGTGGCTTTCGATGGGGAAAGCCAGGGTTTCAGCAGAAGTCAGCTTATGAAGAGCCCTGGCAGCTGTGCCAGCCAAGAGTTGAGTCACTGGAAAGGGGCCTGCACTGGAGTCCAAGGGCTCCAGGTCAGAGCCACATGTCTTGTTGACTCTAAGCTGAAAAGTCCTTCACCTGGTCTAGCTTCCAAAGTAACCACTGCTGTTGATGGGATGGCCAAGTAGTGTCAGCAACACTGCAGGCAGAACTGTATATTGACTAAAAATATTTCCCTTTTAGAGATGCCACTCACCTTCTCTTCAAGCTAGCTTTCCTCCCAGGGCAGCTAGGTAATGGAAGTCAACAGGGTACTCAGGTTGCTCAATGAGGTTCACATCTCACTTACTATGTACCTCAAGTGAAGAGATAGATAGGTCTGGGCCTCAACTGGCAAGGCCTTAAAGCTCACCTGATTATTATGAGGCCTCTTCTGTTAGCATCTATTTGTTTGGGACCTCTAATGTGGACTCTGTCCTTGGTATGGATCCTGTGAGTATAAACTGCTTGTTAGAATCCTTTTCTCCAGACTTGAAAAAGTAAAATTCTAGGTGGCAATACCCATGAAACCTCCAATGGAAGGGGTTTTTGCAAGCTGGCACTCAACCCCCTTGGAGGAGACACCTGCTGGGACCCTGTATTGACTCTCCTCCCTAAAGACGCCCCTTTTCAGCCTGAAGCAGCCAGAGTGATCATCATCCAGTCCCTCCTAACCATTCTAGTAAGGGAAGAAAGTGAGAAGTTACATGGGTTCATAGGTAGTTAGGGTGGTCCCGGTGGAATCTGAGGTGTAGAATATTTGCTTCCCCCAAATGGTTATCCTTAGCAAGAATAAACAGGCTGCCATCCTTCCTTCAAAATCTCCAAATTTACTGTAAGAATAGCAAGGGAGGCCGGCGCCATGGCTCACTAGGCTAACCCTCCGCCTTGCGGCGCTGGCATACCGGGTTCTAGTCCCAATCGGGGCGCTGGATTCTGTCCCGGTTGCCCCTCTTCCAGGCCAGCTCTCTGCTGTGGCCCGGGAGTGCAGTGGAGGATGGCCCAAGTCCCTGGACCCTGCACCTTCATGGGAGACCAAGAGAAGCACCTGGCTCCTGGTGGTGCACCGGCCTCAGCGACCATTGGAGGGTGAACCAACGGCAGAAGGAAAACCTTTCTCTCGGTCTCTCTCTCTCTTACTGTCCACTCTGCCTATCAAAAATTAAAAAAATAAATAAATAAAAAAATTAAAAAAGGAATAGCAAGGGAGTGGTGATCACAGTTTATGTAAATCAGGCCTTTTGATGGGTTTTGTCCTTGTCTTGTCACTGAATGCCGATCTTATTGTTAAGTTTTTTCTTTTTCTTTTCCTTCAAAATTGTACTTAAAAACCCCAGTCCACAGTATCATTTGGGTTTTGCTTCTCTTGCAGGCCCCCTTAAATGCTGCTCTGGCTGGAGGTCTTTGACTCTTAAAATTCTTGCTTTTAAACAAAAAAAGGGAGAAATAGCGGCTGGCACTGTGTGGCATAGCAGATAAAACTGCCGCATGCGGTGCCAACATCACATACGGGCGCTGGTTCCAATCCAGCTCCCTGCTAATGCACCTGGAAAAGCACTGAAAGATGGCCTAAGTGCTTGAGCCCCTGCCACCCATGTGGATGAAGAAGAAGCTCTTAGTTCCTGGTTTAAGATAGACCCAGTGCTGGACACTGCAGTCATTTGAGGACTGAACCAGTGGATGGAAGATTCTGTCAACCAGTCTCTCTCTCTGTCTCTCTCCCTTCCCTCCCTCTCTCTCTTTCTGTAATTCTGCCTTTCAAATAAATAAATAAACCTTCAAAAAAAAGAAGATAAATAATTTTTAAGTGCATCTTAGAAGAGGATTTTCCATGCTTAACATGTGACCTGGGCTAAAAAGGACAAATAGGATCCACACCAATGAAAAAGAAACCAAAACCAGCTGCTAAACTATGATTCCATTTGAATTCAAAAATCCATCGTCAAGGGACATTTAAAGAAAATCTGGAAAAGAGAGTTATCTCCTGTTGCAGATTCCATTTATGCTACTGAGGACTCAATGTTTTAAACATATGTTATTGAAAATAATATAAAACATTTAAAAGGTAGAAAACTGTTTCTAACAGCAAATAGTTATCTTTTTTGAATAGTGTCTACACTGGCCTTGGTTTTCTTAAAATATTTCCCAATCCACTCTTTCTTTTCCTTATCTTTTTTTAATTTTATTTAATAAATATAAATTTCCAAAGTACAGCTTATGGATTACAATGGCTCCCCCCCCATAACTTCCCTCCCACCTGCAACCCTCCCCTTTCCCACTCCCTCTCCCATCCCATTCACATCAAGACTCATTTTCAATTATCTTTATACACAGAAGATCAATTTAGTATATACTAAGTAAAGATTTCAACAGTTTGCACCCACACAGAAACATAAAGTGTAAAATATTGTTTGAGTACTAGTTATAGCATTAATTCACATTGGACAACACATTAATGACAGCGATCCTACATGAGAAGTAGGTGCACAGTGACTCCTGTTGTTGACTTAACAATTTAACATCTTGTTTATGGCCTCAGTAATCTCTCTGGGCTCTTGTCATGAGTTGCCAAGGCCATGGAAGCCTTTTGAGTTCGTGACTCCGATATTATTTAGACAAGGTCATAGTCAAAGTGGAAGTTCTCTCCTCCCTTCAGAAAAAGGTACCTTCTTCTTCTTCTTTTCTTTTTTTATTTTTTTTGACAGGCAAAGTGAACAGTGAGAGAGAGAGAGACAGAGAGAAAGGTCTTCCTTTGCCGTTGGTTCACCCTCCAATGGCCATCGTGGCTGGCGCGCTGTGGCTGGTGTACCGCGCTGATCCGATGGCAGGAGGCAGGTACTTCTCCTGGTCTCCCATGGGGTGCAGGGCCCAAGTACCTGGGCCATCCTCCACTGCACTCCCTGGCCACAGCAGAGAGCTGGCCTGGAAGAAGGGCAAGTGGGACAGAATCCGATACCCCGACCGGGACTAGAACCCAGTGTGCTGGCGCGGAGGATTAGCCTAGTGAGCTGTGGCGCTGGCCTGTACCTTCTTTGATGGCCTGTTCTTTCCACTGGGATCTCACTCACAGAGATCTTTCATTTAGGTGTGGTGGTGTTTTTTTTTTTTTTTTTTTTTTTTTTTTTTTTT
This sequence comes from Oryctolagus cuniculus, assembly GCF_051225735.1. Lineage (NCBI taxonomy): Eukaryota > Metazoa > Chordata > Mammalia > Lagomorpha > Leporidae > Oryctolagus > Oryctolagus cuniculus. The sequence continues at coordinate 7,272,052 of NC_142878.1, read as the reverse complement.
TTTTTTTTTTTGCCAGAGTGTCTTGGCTTTCCATGCCTAAAATACTCTCATGGGTTCTTCAGCCAGATCCGAATGCCCTAAGGGCTGATTCTGAGGCCAGAGTGCTGTTTAGGACATATGGCATTCTATGAGTCTGCTGTGTATCCTGCTTCCCATGTTGTATTGTTCTCTCCCTTTTTGATTCTATCAGTTAATATTAGCAGACACTAGTCTTGTTTGTGTGATCCCTTTGACTCTTAGATCTATCATTATGATCAATTGTGAACTGAAATTGATCAGTTGAACTATTGAGATGGCATTGTTACATGCCACCTTGATGGGATTGAATTGGAATCCCAGGCACATTTCTAACTCTACCGTTTGGGGCAAGTCAGATTGAGGATGTCCTAAATTGTACATCTCTTGATATATAAAATTCAGAGGATTTAAACATAGAAAAGGGAATGAATTTATGCATAGTAAGACATTGTCAAAATATCAAAGCAGGTGAATTTGGTCTCTGGGTCCACTAACCCCCAGCTAGGTTAATCTGTTGTCACAAAGTTTCATTAATTATATCTTTACAGTTTACCACTGTGACACATGTTCAAGGAATATGAACTTGAATGATCTGCTAAGGTTTGATGGATACCATTAGATTGGCACTCAAAGTTTGTATCAGTTCAATTTTGAACAGGGAAACTGAAGTCGGTACAAAACAGAAAACTCATTGTAATTGTTTGATTAGAGATGTTTCTATAAAAACTTCCTAGGAAAGTACAGATGTAGAAGGGATGAGCTGGAGAATCAGAATGTTACTCAGAAGGAGACCAAGCCTGGACATGAGGGTTATGAAAGCACTGAGCCTGGTGAGGGCCTGCCGCACCCCTGGAAGTCAGTGGAGTGGTGGTCAGGCAGCAAAGCAGAAGCTCAAATGGAAGGGGATGGCACACTGGATCCTGTGTTAGTTCACCCATTGCCTCTGACCCTGATAGCTGGGGACTTTCAGACGTGACACCCATCTGGTACAGGACTCAGAGAAGCAGAAGGAGGAGATCCTTGGCTCAAGATGGGATTATCTTTGGACCCAGTGGCTACCTCACATTGAAAAACTGACAGAGCATGTCACTGGCACATATACTACCTGTAGCAGGACCTGGGCCCTGCACTAAAGTACAGCACACAGTGCCTTCTAATGCATGATAATATTTTACTGCAGCCCACATAACCCAGAACTACATAAGAAAGGAAATTCTAGGATGTATAGGTTTCACCTAGCCAATCTGACAGAAATGACCACATACCCTTTGTTAACTTGGCATGCACCATGCACTTCTGCCCTACCATATTTAACTTCAAATAAAGATAATTGCACCATTATGCTTACACCTCAGATGGTGTCTTTACCCCTTTTTAACTGAAAACTTCTCCCTAAAATACAAAAATACAAATACAAATTGTTCCATCTTTGGGTGATGTCTATTCCTGCTCAAGGTGGGTTACATCCATCACTTTATTCACTGTTCTGTGAGTGTTGAGTAGTGGAAAATGAATTACTTAATGCGTATAAGCATATGCATTTTTACAAATATATTCATATTAAGACAAGCATACATGTATAGCCTTTGTTTCTACGATGATCATCTATTTATAGGTGACATTTAGCATCCTTCTTTTGTTCTCTTTCCCGTATTTTCTTTACTTTCAGCAAGATTGTGTGGTTGTGATTTTTGTCCTGCTCAAGGGACTTAGACCTTTATTCTTGAAAGGTCTGGTTCAGTAGCATCTCTGAAAGCATTGGTTTGTTTAGTTTTCTATTAACTTTTATCAGCAGACACAACACTATTGAGTTTCCATAGTGATCTCCCCTACTCCAGATATATTTCAACCTATGTTCAGTATATAGGAGCGATTCAACTCCTCGTTGATAGCTGCCTTAATCCTGACAGTTTGAGTAATCCAGTCTTCCTCTTGACTCATTAGTATGAGGATCACAAAATACCTAAGTGATTGTCTTACCACTCATGGTAATGAAACCTATTCTACATAAGCTGGTGGAAGCATTACTCCCTTGGGAACTGAGACGTCTAGATTATTAGCTTAAATTATAGAGACCAGAATCAAGAAGCCCACCCGTGGGCCATTGGCAGTAAGAGTGAAAAGAGTTCCCAAACCTACAGGTCTATACTATGATAGAAGCCACATGAAATGTTGACCACTGATATAAAGCTTAGCACACTCTATGGAGAACACTCCTAGGCCTGTAGGTTGGTGCTGCATTGCCGGCATCAAAAGGTCACTTAGCTTTCACTTAGCTTCAAGATCTTGTGAAATGAAGCCAATAAGCTTATGTTCATTGCCAGATTTCTGTAGTTGTTATAAAATGAGATCCTTGGCCAGAAATAATGCTGTAAGCTCTATGCTGAAGCTCTATAGGCCACTCTTTAAGTCGTAGATGGTGGTTTTGGCAGAAGCATTGTGAATGTGAGTTGAAGGAGATGTGTTTGCATATTTTAGTTTCTCGTCAGGTCAGAATCTTTGAAATTCATACAGAACTATGGTTTTTAAATTTATATTTATCACTCTGATAGGTAAACTCAGCTACAACTCAGTTTCAATACCTTACATTTGGTTCATAGTGCCATAATAACCTTTAATCTGTAGATCAAGAACCCAATAGAGGAATTTTGCCAGTTCCCAATCACAGGTGGATCCACACTCCTATTGAACCCACTGTAAGGTGGACAGAAGCCAAAACTCCCTCGATCACCTGATCTTAATCAGCTCCCTTACTGTTTGGTAGACCACAGTGGTCTCCAAATTTTTTGGATCTCATTAATTGATGTGGAACAGAGCCAGTGACCAGCACTTCATGCGAAGTCTTATTATTCTCCATGCTTGGTGCATATCTACTTGGTAAATAATTTCAAGTCCCTCTGAAGAAGGCTAGAGGAAAGAATTATGGTGTAAATTTTGGTGGTATTTGAGGACCTTCCCAAAGTGTTCTTGGCTCCCTTCTTTATGTAAGTTTATTCTGAATCTGTAAATCAGTTCAAGTCTGGGGGAATTGTTCAATGAACATGTGTCTTTAGTGTAGCTATTCACTCTTACTTCTTTGCAGCAGACACAAAGATTTTTTCCCTTACACACATAAAGTAAGACATTAATAGGATACACATCTATATAATTTGTAAGAACACTTTGATCAATTAGCCAATGCCAAAGATCTCTGTGGGTCAAATCCTTTTCATTATTACTATGCCTCTGCTGTCCCTTATGGTTACCACATATATCTTGTCTCTGGTGATGAAGTACTTCCATTTGACCCCTGCAACCTCATGTTTCCATCATCTTCGTTGAATTCCAGGAACTCAGTTTGATGGCAGCATTTGCTACTCTTATTTTTGTCCAGTAAGGGATAGTCAATAAAAAACTCACAAAGATGTTGTCGTTCTGCTCACAAATGTATTTTCTAAAGCTTTGGTGCTTAAAATGTTCCCTGATCTCCTTTGGAGAACATGATTTAGGAATGGGTAAGCAGGTATCTCATAATAGATCTACTTGCATTTGATCTTAATGCAGCATCACTCATGGTTCAATATTTCAACCAAACAAGCAAATCACAAAGATCCTCTGAGTCTCTGTGCTTAGTTAAATCACATGTGCAAATGAGACATTATTTTCCTTTCATTCCTACCCAGCAGTTTTGGAGTCCATTTCCATACATGTATTCAGGATTTGTCAATAAAACTAGAAAGTCATGTAATTCTTTTGTGCCCATGGCATCCAATAAAAATGATCTGGTTATAGATCCAGATCCATACCAAAGTGTCAGGTTCAGTGGTCACCTTCAAGGCACCTGCTCCTTCCACATGCAAGGAAGGGAGCATAGACTTCTAGGACGTGTCAGGGAAGGATGCTTCTACTGAGGAACGTGAGCACACTCTAGGGATTCGTGGACCCCAGTTTTGCTGGTCTATGTCTGCACAACTCAATCCTATTTTTAGGGGCTCACTCCTTCTTAGTCAGCGGCCTAATGTTAAGTACTTAATGCCATTAATTCCATTTCAAATGTAGTTCAGCTGCTCACAGAAATGGGCTTTCAGTTAGTTTTTCTAAGCTTGGACTGTGTAGATCTCCAAGTTGTCTGCTTCATCTAGGAAGAGTTGATTAAACCATGTGCATCACCACATTAAAATGTAAGGGCAGCAGCTACTTGAGAACCTCAATTTGTACCATCTATAGGCACAAGATTTTAGGTACTGATGCATGATAATTTGGGCAACTTGCTATTTCATGGCTGAACGTGGCTTCTTTTACTACTGGAAGTAGAGTTACTAACTTCCTTATGTTCAATCAAGCCAGAGAACCAATTTTAAATATACCAGAGCCAATTTGGAAAATCTATACTTTAAACTCTTCTGGGAAAAATAATTACAGGTATACCAGTTAGGGTGCACCAGGGTAGGTAAATTATGGGTCATAAGAGGAATGAAATTTATCATAGAAATATGATCTATGCAAGTTGTGGAAACAGTTACAGAAATAAAGTCCTGAAAGAAAGTAGTTGCACAAAAAAATTAACTTAATAATCCAGAAAAACATAGAGAGGTTGGTAAATATGTCTAAGGAAGACTTTTGGGTCTGTGTTTAATGATGGTCCTACAATCACAGGATGAGATCAAGGGAGAAAATTGGCATTTGGGGGGAAAGCTAGAAGCAAAGCAAGAGAAACCTAAAATGTGAAAGTGAAAAAGTAGAACCCAGGAAGACAAACTTGATTTCACATCTGTTGCTAAGTGAACTTAATCTGAAGAAATAGACGACCTGTTAGATGTGGTATTTCCTGTTCTCATAATAAAATTTCCTGCCTAGGACTTGAAGTGGGAGAAATCTCTCTGGGGTGAGCAGGTGCCTGCTACTACTGGATCTAACAGCAACTCAGGGACAATGGATGGTACAGTAAAAGCGTGTGGGCCCCTGCATTGATCTCCCACATGTTGAGGCTGATGCTTAATTTCAACTCTCCAAGTCTTCAGCAGAAATCTTTTAAGAGAGTGGAATGGTAGTTACCACAGGCTAAGGGGATAGCAGCAGGATTAGAGAGATATTGATCAAAGGCTCCAAATCTCAGTTAAAAGGAAGAAGTGTGGGGTTGGCATTGTGATGTAGCAGGCAGAGCCATCACTTGCAATGCAGACATACCTTATGGGTGATGGTTTGAGTCCCAACTGCTCCATTTCCAATCTAGCTTCCTGCTAACAGCCTAGGAAAGGCAAGGGAGGATGGCCCAAGGGTTTGAGCACCTGACACCCATGTGAAAGGCTTGGATGAAGCTCCTGGTTCTTGGCTCCTGGCTTCAGACTGATCCAGCCTGATAAATAAATAATAACAATAGTAAATAATAAATAAAATTAATAAATTCAATAGATTTATTGTATATTTTGATGGGTCTTAATAGCAATGTAATTGATACTTGAAACTTCTTAAAAAGTAGATTTTTAAAAGATTTATTTATTTATTTGAAAGGCAAATTTAAAGAGAGGGGGAGAGACAGAGACAAAGAGATCTTCCATACTCTGGCTCATGCCTCAAATAGCCCAGGCCATTGCTGGGACATATGGAAGCTAGGAGTTTCATCCAGGTCTCCCATATGGATGTCAGTGATGTAAGCACTTGGACCATCTTCTGCTGATTTCCCAGAGACCTTAGCAGGGAGCTGGATCATAAGTGGAGCAGCTTAGCCATGAACTAGTATGCATATAAGATGCCAGGGTCACTGGATACCTGGTACATCACAATGCTGGCCCCTTAAAGTACAGATTGTAAATGTTATCATAAAAAATGATAAGCATGAAAGTTCAGGAATATGTTAGTTAGCTTGATTTAGTCAATCCACATTGTATGCAAATACCAAAATATCATGTTGAATACTTATAAGCATTTGTCAAAAAGAAATCTAATTAACGATTAATTAATTAATTAAAATTAAATAATGTAATGTCTTAAAGGCTTACAAAGCATCAACTATAGTAAATGAAAAATTAAATGGCTTAAGAACACATCTAAACCAAGTCTGTACATGAAACAGAATCCTGGAAGATTTCTTTCCTATTATCATTCCATTGATTTCTATTTATTTATTTTTAAAGATTTATTTATTGGAAATTCAGAATTACAAAGAGGGAGGGAATTAGAAAGATAAAGAGAGAGAGAGAGAGAGAGAGAGAGAGAAAGAGACAGAGAGATCCTCCAACTGATGGCTCATTCCCAAGATGACTACAATAGCTGGGAATGGATCAGACCAAAACCAGGAGCCAGGAACCTCTCCTGGTCTCCCAAGTGGGCAGCATGGGCCACTTTTCACCTGCTTTTCCAGTCCATTCGCTTGGAGCCGAGATTTGCATTTTTAGACATGGTAGTCAATGAGGCTTAGTACCTTCTGCTGTATGGTTATAGAGCTTAAGTTAGACTCACTTTACAAATAGGGAAATTAAGACTGTGAGAAGCCTACTAACTTGCACAATCCCCTCTCAAGCCTGACACATTTATTGAGCAGCTATTATGTGCCAGACACTTTGATGAGTGTTGGGAAGACATAGAAGAATACCAGTCTCTGTTTTGGTTCCTAGCTTTTTCTCAATTATTTTTGGACCATTGAGCTAATCATTTTAAAAGCCAAATGCCAGTTGTCTTTACCGTTGTCCAACAGTTTCTACTCATGTGGAGCCTCATCATCATGGTTTGAGAACATAAATAACCCAATGATTTGTTCTCAGGCATGATGCATATGCCAGACCAAGGAGTAAAACTTTCCATGATATATTTAACCCATACTTTGGGATCTTCATAGGGATTTTAAACTCATATTTTAAATCTGTGCATTTGTATTTCATCTAAAACATTTATGTTGCCCTTTCAGTGTGTTTCTGAAGTGATTGTTTCTAGTACTCTGTCAATGGCATGTCAGTCCTTGAGGCCAAGGATCTACTCCAATTCTATTTCCTCGCCATACATCACTAGAGCAAAGTCTAAGAGAAGACTGGGAAAAGCATTAAGATATCAAAGGCTGAGGACTGCAAATCATGCAGTATTGTTTGTCATTTCCAAGGCTCCCATTATATCCTGGCATGGAAACACACTCCCTATATTATCAGACTTTGGCTCCTTTTACTCTCTGTTATTAAAGAGGACAGAGAATGAAAATGAGCATAAGGGGGATGTATCCAGGAAGAAATGTTCTTTACAGATAAGTCAATATCGTAAGGTGAGAATTCTAAAGAAAAAAATAAATAAATGTGTAAATATGAAAGCTGTCTTAGTTTTTGTTAGATAACCACTTAAAAACACTTTTGTGAGGCTATGATCTCTTAGGAAAGGCTTTTTACCTGACCATTTCTAAGTCACTAGCAGAGGCCTATCTCCATCACTGTTTGCTCCCGTTCTTGTTGCCAGCAGTGGCACCGGCTCAGACCCTTTAATGTAGAAAGCCCCATAGAATGCAGCTGGACAAGATTAAAGGTCTCTCCTGACGTGGAATGAAGGGGGAATTATACAGTTTGCAAGAGAAAAGATAATAAAGGAGTGAGTTTATAGACATACTTTGATGAATTATATAGAAGCAATTTTCTGACATTAGTAATGTAGGGCAGAAGACAATGTTTCTGATATATACATGTAAATTCACCATCCAGACTCCATTAAAGAGAACTACAAAAGATCTGTTGATTTGGGTATTGCTTACAAGAGCTATCAGGTAATGTCAGCAGGACCTGTGCATGAAACTTGGGCACTGCAATAGGTGAACACTCATGCAGATGAAATAGTCACATTTTCAAAAGCCTATAAATTGTAAGAAGCCAAATGGCAAAGACCAGTCACCTGTATCTATGATTGTGTACAGGCCCATGATTTGGTACTACAAGCTACAATGAATATTTCACAAATATTGCCTTACACCACTGAAGTGTTCTGTGCTAGAGTGAAAGGCAAAGGTTATGTTTTTAACAAAGATCCCTTGAAAAACTTTCCCTGTGCAACTATGGGCCAACCTCTTCTCTCCAACGCTCATTCCAGAGAAGGATGGTTCTGGTTAGAAATTACATTTTATACTTAGAATTCTAGGGCAGATTGACCTATAAGGAACAACAACAACAACAATAAAACCAAGCATCATCTGTGAGGTTTCCTAACCTTGGTTTTCTGCGCAACCTGTGAACCCATTTTCTGCCTTTGTATAAAATAGTGAAATCATTGTTCTAAGTCCAGATATTCACATTTTATGAGTATAGGAGCTTTCACCTCTTTCTGTCTCACGCCTCTGGCTTCCCTTAGAAGTTTGTCAAAAATCACCATGAGTCTGTGCAGCTCCCTGAGGTTGCATCACTTTAAGCAAAGTCAGCTTAGAAATCCAGATAGAAGGCTAAATGCCTTGTGGGTCTTAGCACATTGCCCTCTTAATTGGCCAGTTTTATAAACACGGACATGCATGGAGGTAGCTGTTCTCTTCTAAAGTTACCCTAAGAGAAGATGGTATACTGCATGGACATCACAGAGCAGGGCCCTTCTTTCATTTTGAACGCCTTGTCCATTGTTTGCCTGAAAGCAGTGAAGCTCCTCCACCCTTATCAGTGTTGAGACCCCTCTGAGGGCTAAGGGTAAGTGAAAAACCACATGCCCTGAGAAGTGCTGCAGATCACACATAGAAACACATTTGGATACAGTGTCAGTGAGAATACAAGTTCTGCAGTATCCCTTCATCACCTCCCCCAGGGTCCATAAACCCCAGACTGAGAATAATTTACCTCTAGAAAAGTGTTTTGTAGAGGGGGCAGTTGGCCCTGTGGTTAAGATGCTTCTTAAAAAACCTGTATTCCATATCAGATTGCGGGGGTTGAAGTTTCTACTCCATTTCTGATTCCAGTTTCCTACTAATGTTTACCACAGAAGGCAGGAGGTGATAGCTCAAGTTTTGTGTTCCTGTTACCTACTTGGGAGACCCAGCTTCTATCTGTCCCAACCCAGGTTGCCAAGGTCATATGGAAAGTAAATAAGCAAATGGTAGATCTCTCTCTCTCTCTATTTCTCTCTCCCTCTCCCTCTGTTTCTCTCTCCCTTTCTTTCTGTATCTTCCTGCATTTCAAATACATAAAATAAATAAAATTTTAAAAAATCATGGGACACTTTGAATTATGGCAGAATTTTCATTTATATATAATTAATAATAAAATTTATTTAAAACAGATAAAATTAATATATTTTTAAAGAAATGACCAATAGCTAACCAAAGTAAGGATGATAATTTTTGATAGATAGGAACTTAAACCCTATATATTAATAAATTATAAACAAATTTCAAATAATAATCTTCATCTGAATTTATAACTGCCTTTGAAACAATCAGCACTGATTATTTCTGAAACAGATGTGAGAAATTTTAAAAAATCAAATAGCGACATTTCCATTAAGAAAATATTCAGTGACTACCTTTTGCACAGGAGGTGAGTGAAATCTGAAAAAAAATCTTTTACATATGGGTCTTTGCCTTCCTTCACAGAACTGTATTTTATCACTCACTCAAGCGCTTTCTGTACATCCAATTAATTTCAGAATATTCGATTTTCCACAAGGATGACGAATGCTCTCACCTTTTTGTTGAATTTTTAAAAGATTTATGTATTTACTTGAAATGCAGCACAGAGAGGCAGAGGCAGAGATAGAAGGGTCTTCCATCTACTGGGTCACTACCGAATTGGCTGCAACGGCAAGAAGCCAGGAGCTTCTTCCTGGTCTCCCAGGTGAGTGAAGGGGCCCAAGGACTTGGGCCATCTTCTACTGCTTTCCCAGGCCATAGCAGAGAGCTGGATTGGAAGAGGAGCAGCCAGGACTAGGATTAGCGCCCATATGGGATGCTGTTGCTGCAGGCGGAGGATTAACCTACTGCTCCAAAGCACCGGCCCCTTGTTGATGTTTTAAAATGTTATTCTTTTGTCCCATAATATCTTCCTGTCTTCCTCCAACAAGCCCAGCAGATATTCTGCTTCCCAATAAGGCAATAAGCTACTATTTCTTACTGATCAGGATGGCTCTCATCAACAAGACAGATATTTACAAGTGTTGTCAAGAATATGGAGAACCTGGAATCTGCATCATTGGTGGAAATGTACAATGATGAGGTCATTTTGGGAAATACTTTGGAAATTCCTCAAAATTAAGCATAAAGTTATTACCCTTAAATATACACACAAGAGAATCGAAACCGTTGAATACATTGAATACAGAATTTCTTGAACATGAATGCTTATAGCAATATGCTGATAATATATAAAGGGTGCAAAGGACCCAAATATCTATCAACTAACGAATGGATAAACACAATGTGGTGTATCCATACAACAGAATATGATGGTACTTCATGAAAGCTGGTGGAGAGCTGGCCAGCATTATGATGCAGGCTAAGATTCTCCTTGTCATACCAGCCTGCCTTGTTGCAGTGTCAGTTTAAGACTTAGCCGCTCCACTTTTGATCCAGCTTCCTCTTAATGCATCTGGGAAAGCAATGGAAGATATCCACATTATTTGGGCCCCTGCCACCCAAGTGGGAGACCATGGTGGAGTGAGTTCCTGGCCTCAGCCTGGCCCAGACCTGGATACTGCAGTTGCCTAGGGAATGAGCCAATGGGTAGAAGATTTTTCTCTCTGTCTTCCTTCTCTTACTTGTTACTCTGACTTTTGAATTAATTAATTAAAAGTGGAAAATGGACATCATGAAGAAATTATGCATGGGTTCAAACATTTTTTCCAAAAAAAAGACATTTATCTTTTAATTCTTTTTTCCATTTAATTTTTTAGTTATTTAGCAATAGAAAGGAATGATGTATGGATACATGCTACAATGTGGATGAACACTGTAAATGTTGTGTTGGGGGTGGGCATTTGGCATGGCAGTTAAGATGCCCCTCAGATATCTACATGTCATGTTGGAGTCCCTAGGTTCAAGTTCTGCTTGTGACTCAGCTTTCTGCTAATGCTTACCCTGGGAGGCAGCAGGTGATGGTTCAAGTACGTTGGTCTCTGATACCCACATGAGAGACCTGGAATGAGCTCCAAATTCTTGCCTTCCACCTTGCTTAGCCCTGGCTGTCATGGACATTTGGGGAGTGAATCAGTTTGTCATGCTTTCTCCTTTCTTTGTATGTCTCTTTTTCTCCTACTTTCAAATAAATAAATACAGATTTTGAAAAGGAAATTTTATGCTAAATACAATACATTAATCATGAAGGATTGTATACTATATGATTGCATTTATGTGAAATGTCTAGCAAAAGCAAATATATAGAAACAGAAAAAGTTACAGACAGGAAGTAACTTAGAGGTCACTTAGGTGTTTGGCAGGGTTGGATATAGGAGTTGGGAAAAATTAATAGTGACTGCAAATGAGTGGGAAATTTTTTTGGGAATCAAAATGTTTGAAAATGTTCTAAATTTGATTGTGGTAATGGTTGCACAACTCTGTAAATATACTAAAAATATTGAATTGTGCACTTTAAATGCATAAATTTCATAATACATGCATTACATCTTGACAAAGAAGTTATGTTAAAAATAAACTAAGATAGTTATGGGTCCAATTACATCCCAGTTCTCAACAGATTATCTTACACACTGATACCCCTGGAATGTACAGACTGCAGTCTAAACGTTTTATATTTAGCAACTTCTTTATGGAATTCTTTTTCAGTCTGGAAGATCTAAGAGAACATAATTTTTATCTTCTCTTTAAATTCTTAGAATATAGCATAGCTGGTTAAATACCGATGCACATAGAATGTATTGCTTGGTTTATTAACCATATATCTGAGTCTTTTCCTGCTCTAGAATTCATCCAAATCTAAATATCATGGTTTACTTAAATTACGTTTTTAAAAAATTGTGGTAAAATATACATTACACAAAATTTACCATTTTTTATCCATTTACATGTATACTTCAGTGGCATTAAGTACGTTGACATTGTTGTGTTTCCATCACCCCAACTACCCACAGAACTGTTTTCGATCTTGCAAAGCTAAAGCTCTGTACCTATTAAGTAGTAACTCCCTATTCTCCCCTCCCTTCAACCACCACCCTTCTTCCTGTGCTCACTCCACATACGTAATTCGCATGGAATCACACAATGTCTGTCCTTTCTTGACTGACTTCTTTTTCTTAACATAATGTCTTCAAGGTTGGTTCATGCTGTAGCGTGCACAAGCATTGCTTTACATTTTAAACTTAATAATCATATCACACATCTTGCTTACCCATTCATCTGTCGATGGACACCTGGGTTGCTTGTACATTTCTCTGGCAGTTGTGAATAACGCTGGTATGAATATATGTGCACAAATATCTCTTGAGCTTCTCATTTTAGTTATTTTGGTTATGAATTTAGAAGCTGAATTGCAGGAACTCATGGTAATTCTAGGTATAATGTTTTTAGGAACCACAATATTGCTTTTCTTAGTGGCTACAGTATTGTACATTCCCACAAGCAACGTGCAAGGCTTTTTGTTTCTTCACATTTTCACCAATGACAATGATCATTCCATTGGATAAATTAGTGTCCCCCTGTGGTTTGATTTGCAATTCCCTATAACTAGTGATATTAGCATACTTTTTTGTTCTCATTGCTCATTTATTTATCTTTGGAGAAGTGTTTGATAAAGTTCTTTGAACAAAAATGGATTAAAGACTTAAATGTACTAACTGAACTGTAAAACTCTTAGAAGGAAACATAGGAAACACATCAGTAAATCTGGCAATGATTTTTTTTATAGGACATCATAGTCACAAGCAACCACATAATAAGTAGGCAAACTGGACACTGTCAAAAAATTATAAATTGTGCATCAGTAATATGAAGAGAGTAAAAAGAAAACCTACAGAAAAGGAGAAAATATTTGCAAATTACATTCTGATAGAGAATGGTCAAAATAGAGAATTCCCACAATGGAATACTAAATAATGTTTTAAATGTCATAGTTGAGGATAATCATCAGAATATTTAAGTACCATCTCTCATAGTAGATATATAAATTTTTTGAATTTTTTCACTCAACTCGCACTAGAAATTCTGAATTGATATATTGGTAGAACTAAAATCTTAAGGCCAGAAATAGGGCTAACTAAAGTGAGAAAATGTATTTCCTTCTTTTTTTTGTTTGTTTGTTTTGTGTTTTTTCCCAGTACTACAAATAAACAAAACAGCCTTCTGTGCTCATATGTGTGCATTTAGAGCTAGAAAATCCATTTTTATTAGTTAGACAGTGATATTTTAAAAGCAAAGAAGTAAGAAGAAGAGCAGCAAAGTTTTAAAAAACTCCGAGTGGAAAGCCACTATCAAGGTGTTGACTGTAATCTTGATTCCTAAACACATACTCTTTTTATTGTAATATAGTGTGCTTAAAAATGATGAGAACATAATTGAATATATTCCTCCATGAGAAGATGAAAGATTAGAAGAACCTCCCATCCAACTTGGTAGGATAACAGTGAGAGAGACCTGAGGCAGCAACAGCAACACAATAGGATTGGTAAGTGATGTAAGAAAAATGACCAATGTGGAATCTGCATTTAGAACTGAATGCCTACCCCTCAATCTCATCAGTGGCTCCTTCAGGGAGATAGCCCTAGTCACATGTTTACTCATTCCCTATCATTTTTTTAAATCTATTTCTCCTGAAGAAAGCCTCATAAAGCACTCTTCCTCCATAGTCAACTGTTAATCATCTATCAAAGAATATCTATATTGTCTTATCTGTCTAGTCAGTTATTACACAATTTTGGAAGGAAAGTTAATGAAACAATGGAAAACCTGAAGGTCAGATAAATAATTTCCTTCCCCTGTTACAAAAAGGGAGAGGATGCCAAGGGGGTTAAAAACACAGGTGAGTCCACACTTTGATCCTTTATTTTCTAGGTTCTTTTACATTTTGGATCCTAGAATAGAGGCAAATTGTAGCTTCTATGAAGAGATGTTTACTACCAATGAAATTCAATGTTTGGGTATAATATCAAATAAAATTTTAGAATTGCTATGCCTTTTCATATATATATATATATATATATCTAACAAATGAATAAAGTTAAATACTTATCTAATTACTAGTCTTTATATTTTAGAATTTTAAACTAAATTCCCACTCAATTGAGTCAAATAAAGTTTCAAAAATCTCCTGCTACTATTCTTCCTGATTTCTGAGTGCTATTTGTAACCAAAACAAGCATAAAACACCATAGGCATACTATTTTATTAAATAATTACAGTGTTGGCACTTCTGATGATTCTTAACAAGAAAACTAAGGTGGTACTAATGCAAAAGATGTGAATGCTTTTTTTTTTTCAAAGAAGGATTAAAGATGTAGTATGTTTCCTTGAGGAAGAAGATTCTCTTTGCCACCAAGTTGGTGTTAATTTCCTGTTCAAAAGGGGCTAGATTGTCAAAGTGACACTTTAATCAGCCACCAATGTGAACTGGGAAATGCCGACTTCACAATCAATGTCAATGTATTTCATGTCGTCTCAATACCTCTTAGTCATTTTGCTTCAGAAGTGCGAGAGGAGGGTCAATACATTTCATTAGTTTGTTTCATCTAAAGGAGAGTACAACATGAGAACTTTGATTATATTATAAGAACTGCCTTAATGTGACACCAATTCCCTCATTGTGCAACAGCAGACATTCAAGTGCTGCAGGGCGACCAAATTATCCTTCATCCAAACGTTCATCCAGCCACCACCAGCAAAATGTGTTGCAAATGAAAGAAGAACAGAGTATCCAACTCAACCGCCACACTGGAGATGAGATTGTGCTGTCATACTTGCATTATAAAGCAGGATCACAGAGATTAACTTTCAGGAATGCCAGTGAAAAGTAACAATTCTTTTCCACTTTCTAATTGTGGCAGTAAAAATATTTATGACTTGAAAATGTAAGAGTTACTTTCATAGTACTGCCACGTAATTAACTGCAATAGAATGCTTATGCATTTTTCTCAATGGACTTTATAGCTTCATGACTGTCAAATGAATATGAAGCAACTGCATCAGTCCCTTCTAGCCCTTTATTTTATAAATCTCCAGTGACACTTGCATCCAACAACTCTTACTGCTTTCATTTTCCTCTGACATCTTTTTAGGATGAAGAAACAATCACCTGTTCCTTGGACAATGGATCTTATAGAACACTCTTACATTTCAACTTTATTATATGATTTGGTAAGAATTCCCTTGTATTTTTCTTTTAAAAAATTTTAAGTACCTGTACTATTTTTGAGAATAATATAAAGTCAGTGTCTGAGGAATTATCAATAGAATGTATTTCTTTTTACAGTCAATTTCTGAATACAGGCTTCCTCTTTGTTCAGATTCTACACTGTTTGTGCAGTCTGGAGTGTCCACTAGTCATCTACACACCTACAGATAGAGTTACTCACTGCAGGGGGCCAGCATTGTGGCATAGCAGTGTAAGCCTCTGCCTGTGACTCCAGCATCCCATATAGGCAATGGTTTGATGAGACCTGGCTGCTCCACTTCTGATCCAGCTCCCTCCTAATGTTCCTGGGAAAGCAGTGGAACATAGTCCAATCCCTTGGACACCTGCACCCATGTAGGAGACCCAGAATAAGCCCCAGGCTCCTGGCTTCAGCCTGTCTCAGACCAAGCCACTGTGGCCATTTGGAGAGAAAAACATAGGATGGAAAAATCTCTCTCTTTCTCTCTCTGTCTCTGTCTCTGTCTCTCTGTCTCTCTCTTTGTGGTTGTGTGTGTGTGTGTGTATCTCCACCTCTCTTTGTTACTCTGCCTGTCAACAAAATAAAAATATGAATCTTTAAAACATTTTATTTGCTGTAAACACTCAGGATCTGCCTTCTTGTTTCCCACCTGAACTCCTTCTAATCTCATTTGAGACTGTCTGCTTGCTCCTTCGAAGAACCCAAAAGTCATTGTCTTTAACTCTTTGTGCTGACTTACTGCTCAGGCTCAAATTCTTTCTCCCAAAAATTTGTCTGTTCGCACTGTCAGCTTGTGCTTTTTATAATCATAATGGAGAATAGTTACGGTCCAATCCAATGTTCAGGCTCCTCTCAGGAGTCTCTCTGTATTGAGGAGACAGAACTCAGATATACATACTTTCACTAAAGGCACATTTATTTCTTGCTATCTTTAACCTTCTGTTGACAAAGAAATCTCAGAAATAATACATTGGAATTTTTATTTATACAGACCATATAATGTTATTAACCTTCAACAACATTGTTTCTCCAAAATATGAAAAGATAAACTGTAAATGCAGCTAATATTGCAATTATTCAAGCATTAGTACCACAAAACACCATTTAAAGAACTACATACATAAGATTTCTTAATTTGTTCATCACTTTAACAGCACAAATGAAGTCAGTACTTTGCCAAGAAATAACGATTATATAAAAATGAAATTGTATTTGGTAATATTTTATCAGCATCAAAAATACACAAATAAATTTTAAAGTTTCATAAAAAATCATTAGGAATCTCTAAAAATATATACCTTTTATATATACCTTATATCTTGCTAAAAATATATAGCTTTTCCCAATGGCTGTGATTCAACAGAACCAAAGAAGGTACTGTTTTGTACGGCCTCTGGCAAAGATGTGTGGTAGACAACAAATAAAAAGCTACAACACTGATACAGAAAGGTATGGTGTCTGTCTTAAACAGGCACTAGAGGGCATCTACTTCCTCTTGAATACACGGTGTCTAGTATTGTGCTGGGTCCTCTATCAGTTTCGAATGTCATTGGCTGCTAGAAACAAAATTAAAAGTCAGGCAAAAATACAATGTATTTTTCAAACATAACAGGCATTCTGAACATAAGTGGCCTGGGAGTGGCTTATGGTTCAAGGATGATTTTTTCCTCTCATTTTGCATACCCACACTCATTATGCTCTCCACAGCTTCATCACATCAAGAATTCAACAGGGCGAACGCACATTTCATTCTCACAGTTCTTCCAAAGAAGAATCAATATGGAGCTTTTTCATGGGAATCATTCCTGGTTTCTAGCAGGAAACTAACCTGAAAGAAATTGGTTCATAAGGACCAGATCACATAGCTAACCCATGGTCCAAAGGAGGACCAAAGGCTGTAGCTGTCACCTATCATGAGACAAAGGAAATGAGGAGAGAATAGCCATTTGGTAGAAAATCAACAGTGTATGCAGCAACATGAAAGCACACGCTCAGAAAAAGTTGAATCTGTGAATAAAACTATACTTATTAACTTAATAAATTTGGAAGGCATCGTCTGTAAAGAAAAATCAGGGGTGGACAATGAACTGGGGGTTAAGACACTGGTTGACATGCTTGCATCCCATATTAGAATGATTAGGTTCAAGACTCAGCTCTTCTACAAATTCCAGCTTCCTGTAGTGTGCACCCTGGAAGGAGCAGATAATGGATGGAGTGACTGGGTTTCTGTCACCGATGTGGGAGATTGATTGTATTTGTGACGCCCAGTCCTGATCGTAGCAGGCATTTGGTAAGTAATTCAGTAAACAGGTGTTCTCTCTCTCTCTCCATATACATATTACATACATATAGATATATATATATATATGTAGTGTTTTGTATGGCCTCTGGCAAATATGTGTGTTAGACAACAAATAAAAAGCTGCAACACTGATACAGAAAGGTATGGTGTCTGTCTTAAACAGGCACTATATATATATATATATATACACACACACACACACACACATATAAATATACATACACACATATATGTATGTAATATGTATATATATCACTATCTCTATCTAATATCTCTCTGTTTTAAATAAAGCAAAAAGATAAACCAAATGCAATAATCTTAATTTAGAAAAAAATGCTGAAGATAGGGAAAAAGCACTAAATTTTGAACAATGGAAATTTTTAAAATAATGAGATTATCTTATAAATGTAATGCCTTGCCAACTTTGAAAAGAATTATACAAATTTCTAAATACTAAAATAGAATAATCTCTAAAATGTATGTTTATGACAACATACATACACATTCCTGACACTTGTCCAATGTTTGGCATTTTTAAAAATGCACATACACAGATATACTGATATGCATGTCCTTTTTGGTTGTTTGTTTGTTTGTTTTGACAGGCAGAGTGGACTGTGAGAGAGAGAGACAGAGAGAAAGGTCTTCCTTTACCGTTGGTTCACCCTCCAATGGCCGCTGCAGCTGGCGCACCATGCTGATCCAAAGCCAGGAGCCAGGTACTTCTCCTGGTCTCCCATGCAGGTGCAGGACCCAAGCACTTGGGCCATCTTCCACTGCATTACCGGGCCACAGAAGAGAGCTGGACTGGAAGAGGGGCAACAGGGACAGAATCCGGCGCCCCGACCGGGACTAGAACCCGGTGTGCCGGTGCCTTAAGGCAGAGGATTAGCCTACTGAGCTGGGGCACCGGCCCTGATATACATGTTAGTGCTTGCAAATTCATTGAAAGATTTTTAAAAATTACCAAAAAACAAAAACAAAGACAAAAAAATCTAACAATGTTTAAATCTAGATACCTTATAATCTAGATGCCTGGTAAATAAATGTAGAAAGAAATTTATTTCCCATGAGTACCATTTTGTACTTTCTGAATGTTATCCCACCTGGATTCATTACCTATTAAAATGCATTTCGTCTCCATTAATATATTATATATGTAGGTATATCAATACATATCATAAATAAATGAGACAATTATGAGTGTATTATATTTTATTTATATTTATTTATTTAAAAGGCAGAGTGACATAGAGAGAGACAGAGGCAGAGACAAGAGATGTTCCATTCACTGGTTCACTCTCCAAATGCCCGCAACAGCCAAGGCTAGACAAGGTCAAAGACAGTAACCATGAACCCAAAAGCCAGGAGCTCCCATCCTGGTCTCCCAGCTAGGTGGAGGAAATATTTGGATCATCCTATGCTTTCTTCAACTCTAGACACATTAGCAGGAAGCTGAATTGAAAGCATGGAAGAGCCAGACCTGAAACAAGGCATTCTGATACAGTATGTAGGCATCCCAGGCAGTGACTTAACTTGATGCATCACAGCACCCACCCTTGTTATAGTTATCTTAAGAGGGGGATAAAGGGAAGAGACTCACTGTACCAGTAAAAAGAAATTATAATTTCCTACTGTGAAAGGTTGCAACCAGGCTATTGCCAAATCTAAGTGATGGAAACTCAGTATTGCCCCATTTGTCGCAGGATAGAGAGGAATTAGCAGATTTATAAGGAATGTCCCTCTTATGTGTTTTGAAGGAAATTGATTCCTATTCAACACATTTTACCAATTATCTATCTAGGTGGAATATAAAGAAGAGATCTGGGATGGTGTTTGGCTCTGTGGTTAAGATAATGTACTGAGATGGTAGTGTCTGGGTTCTAGTCCCAGCTGTTTCCAATCCAACTCCCTGCTGGTGCACACCCTCAGAAGCAGCAGATGATGGCTCAAGTACTTGGGTCCATTTCACTCACATGATAAACCTGGATAGAGTTCTGGACTCCTGTGTTCAGGCTGATTCAGTTCTGACTGTTACAGGTATTTGGAAGACTTCTCTATGTCTCTGTTGTCACATTTGATTACTCTGCTTTTTGAATAAGTAATAAATGAAACTTAAAAAAAAATGAAAGAAAACATGGGTATCTTTTCCTATGCAATATTATCTCATCCACATCACCGGTTTAAGATGATAATGAGAATCAGAAATATCTTCATTAGCTAAGAAATAGTCTTCAACCTTGGACCTGTAGGTAAGTCTTTGTCATTAAATAATTACATAAAGAAATATCATTTGACCATAAAAAGAAATGAAATCCTGTCATTTGTGGCAATATGAATCAAATCAGAGGATATTATTTTGAGTGAATTAAACCAGACACAGAAAAACAAATACAAGTTCTCACTCACATGCGGAAGCAAAAAAGTATTCTTTCAAAGGAGAGTAGAATAGTGAGTTATTGCCAGAGTTTGGAAAGGATGGGAGAGGGGAAAAGAGGTTGAGTGACAGGTGCCAGAATAGAGTTAGGAGAAATTAATGCAGTGTTTTACAGCACAGTAGGGTGACTACAGTTTACAACAACCTTTAGATTCTTTATGAAGAATTAGAAGAGGGGAGGATAGAGTCTCCCACCACAAAGAAATGTTAAGCGTTTGGGGAGCTGGAAATGTTGATTACCACAATTTGACTAGTACACTTCGTACACATGTATTGAATTATCGTCCTGTATCCCATAAATAGGTACAACTATTAAATGTTAAAAGAATAAAATGACCACAGATTTAGATTTGGAAAGTAAAAATTTGGCTATTGAGCTACACTACAAAAAGAGCAATTTTCTTCACTGTTAATTGGTTAACATTTCAGGAAAGCAGCAATGTGGCTGTGAAACACCTATCACGTTGGTGGGTAAGTTTCTGGCTTGCAGTTCTCTTCTCTCCTCTCCTCGCTGCCCCCCACTTCTCCTTTCTCCCATCCTTTCCCTTCCTCTCCTTTTTTTTTTTTTTTCATTATTAAAGCAGGAGGGAATTCTAAACAAGTTCATCTTAAAGTTGGTCATGGACAGGGCTTTTTGACAACTTCCAGGTCTTCCTATTCCCAGAAGTTAACCTAGTTATAAACTTACCATACACAGATATTTTTGTCAGTGGAAACAATAACTCTTAACAAATACAACTCAAACCCCCAGGAGCTCAATCATAAGATCACACACAACTTTCACCATCAATGGAATCTCCAAGGCATATCCAGTTTGAAGATTCTGCCAAGAAATTTGAGCTCTGTTCAAAGTTTCAGCTGTCATTTCATCAAGGAATCCTGGAATTTTAACAGTTTAAACAAAAAGCATTTTTCAGTCCCTATTCCCATTGAGAATACAATTCCAAATCCTCAAAAACTGACATCATAAAATATCCTCTAGGACTTCATTCAATTTTATTTCAAACACATTAAATGCTTATATACATGTACATGTTTTCCATGTGAAGCATCTTATTTTAACAAGAATGTTTAATGATAGCATTGAAAGGAGGATGTCAAATGGCCATATCATTTTGCAATCGCTGCCTAAATGTCTGATTAGTCAATGGCGTATCTCATTCAACCCCTATTTTAATGCCCCATTTGTTATTGTGAAAACAACTTATTTTCAATTTAGCTGCTCTATAGTCACCAGTATCTTGAATCCTGAGAAGAAACTTTGTACAGTTTCTGTGACTTTGCAAAAGTAATTTAATTGACTCAAATCCTGACCTTTAGACTAGGGCAGTGAAATTGAATGGTAGCAAAGTAGCAGCCATCTGAAACCCCCTTACAACGTCAAAGAGAGGCCAGGTCTGCTGGTGCCCGTGTTCTTTCACGGGCCACGTTTGGGGTTGCTTCCTTACTGCTTGATGAATGTGCAGAACTGTTCAGTTGGTTGAGCAAGTCAATGAACGCAATGTGCTTGTCACACTCGCTTCTCCCATCTAAGTCAAAAGCTTTGTGTCTTGAATGAGCAGTGGGGATGAGAGCCTTCTTCTTGGAAAAACTTCAAAGTCAAGTTACATTTCTAGAGAAAAGTAGATTTATTATTTATTCATAGGCCTAAACTTAGGCTGAATTAGAGTAATATGCTTTCCTGGTTAGAAATAGGGAGCAGAGGAAATTATTTGAAGACTATAAAAAATCCTATCTGTTTTCAGAATTTTAGAAAACAGAGTTACCTTTAGTAAATAAAGCACTTTGGTCACTAAACATTATTTTCTAACCAAAACACTCAGAAATAATTTTTCATGACAAATATGAGAGACATCTGTAATAGTCATTGTATTATTAGGAATATAAGGCTTATTGTAGAGATTATAGGATTTCTTTCATGAAATGACCTATCTAGCCATTTGATATATGCTATACAACTAAATGATGTATTTTGAACATCAAATGATTTAATTCATTAGTTTGAAGATTGCTGCAGGATCATAGAGTCGATGGACTACAATGCAGATTAATTGATTATCTTAATTTTAAAAGTCCATCGTAAGCCTAAACCCTCTCAGGCTTACATCCAGCATGAGCGATCATTTTCATTTATGGCATTTTGAGCACTGGAAAGGAGAGGCACTGTGGAAATTCAAGGTCAGTTTTTATTGTAGTTGTTATTACTGTAAAAACCCAATCAGCCGGAATAGGTTAGTTTAATTGAGTTTTCAGCTTAACTGAGAGCCACCTACAATGCCTTCTTGTTTTAACATTTGTGGTTTAAACCTGCCTGAGACGTATCAATCCTCTTACCTCTCATAGATAATACAGACAAAAAGCAGAGTATTAAAAATGATTCATCATCTTATAAAAAGCTTTATTTTTCACTCTAAATGAAATAACATTGAGTAGAGGAAAAGAAGCAGAATAGAAAACAAGAATTTCACTCCAACCCTGTAATTAGCAGGATCTGTATGATCTTGAGAATTTCTTGTCCTATGACTCAGTTCCCTCTTCTCTCTGTAACTCCTGCCCTGCCCACCCTCTGGAGCTGTCAAGAGGCTCACATCTGCAAGGAATGCACATACACTTGGGTTTGCAGATAGCACTGTAGAAATATTAAAGATTCTGTGGTTAGAGAAAGCAGACTGAACTAAATATATACCAAACCTAGATTACACCCTAAGGGGATTTTGTGTTTGATTCATTTTCAGCAGTTCTTTGCTGCAGTATTAAATTTTTAATAAGTTGCATCTGTTACCTAAAAGGATAATTTGAAAATCATATGTACTGATGATCAAGGATTTACTTTCAGTTCTAGTTTTTAAATTTTTCCTGGCTGCCATGGAGCGAACACCTTTTATGTCCTGGATATCATGTTACACAACCCGTCTGTAATATCTACCCCCAATGGGAGATTAGCAGGAATCCTAATTTTTTGCTTCTCATCAACAACTTAGAACTTTCTTCTTGTTATTTTATTGCAAAGATATTGCAATGAGAGACATTTAAAGGATCATATGCTCTCCCTTGGACCTTCTAGCACCTAATCCCATCTTCAATGTTAATAAACAGCATTGGAGTTTTATTTTTCAAAAAATGAAATCTAGGGGCCGGTGTTGTGGTGTAGCAGGTAAACCTGCTGCCAGCAAAGCTGGTATCCCCTATGAGGGCCAATTCATGTCCCAGCTGCTCCACTTCTGATCCAGCTCCATGCTAATGACCAGGGAAAAGCAACAGAAGATGGCCCAAGTGTTTGGGCCCCTACCATCCATGTGGGAGACCAGGATGAAGCTGCTGGCTCCTGGCTTTAGTCTGACCAAGTCCTGGCCTTTGCAGCCATCTGGTTAGTGAAATAGTGGATATAAGATCTCTCTGTCTCTGTCTATCCTTCTCTCTCTGCTACTCTGACTTTCAAATAAATAAATAAATAAGTGTAATAAAAGAAAGAACTCTAGTGGAGAGCCTGCTCATGGTCATAAAGTATGTCATTGCTAAAGACAAAATGAGCCTCATATCACTTGTGTTGCTGTCTTTCTCTCTAGCAAGAAAAATGAGCGAATAAGTAAATATAATGAAATGAACTAACAACTATGGCAGAGTTATGAATCCTATACTCTCAGGCTTTACATGAAGAAATGACAGTGCTAACCTATCACGGTGGGAAAATCCTCCATAAGGAGACTCTATTTGGCAATTGAAGAAGGGAAGGGGGCCGGCGCCGCGGCTCACTAGGCTAATCCTCCGCCTAGCGGCGCCAGCACACCGGGTTCTAGTCCCGGTCGGGGCGCCGGATTCTGTCCCTGTTGCCCCTCTTCCAGGCCAGCTCTCTGCTGTGGCCAGGGAGTGCAGTGGAGGATGGCCCAGGTGCTTGGGCCCTGCACCCCATGGGAGACCAGGAAAAGCACCTGGCTCCTGGCTCCTGCCATCGGATCAGCGCGGTGCGCCGGCCGCAGCGCGCCGGCCGCGGCGGCCATTGGAGGGTGAACCAACGGCAAAGGAAGACCTTTCTCTCTGTCTCTCTCTCACTGTCCACTCTGCCTGTCAAAAAAAAAAAAAAAAAAAAAAGAAAAAAGAAAAAAGAAGGGAAGGGCCTTTTCAGGATCAATGTCCATGATAGGAGCAGAGACATGAAGAAATAAATGGTGCTTCATGGGAATGATTGCAGTTTTGCTTTATCAGAGCTGAGGGGACCTAGGAGAAAATGATTGGCGAAGGTGAAGTTTGGGCAATACCCTGAACTTCCATGCTGTTCTTGGGAGTATAACAATACACTAAAGGCAAGGAAAAATATTTAAGATTTGAAGTAGGAGAATAATATGATTGATTTTAGAAACTGTATCATATGGAATTGATGGGAAAAATTGTATTTTGAGACAAAGATAAAAGGACTAAACTAAATCAGTTTTGAGAGCTTCTAGAATACAATAAATGGGATGTGGTGCTCCATTGCTCTAGGGAATAAGGGGAAGAGTATGTGCCATGGTTCATGTGAGTGACAGGCAACAGCACGGTTAGTAATAACAAAAGCAAGGGTAATGAAGGAAACATTTCTTTGGAACTTAGTAAAATTGACAGCTGCCAGTCAGCCATGTAATAAAAAGGTAAACAACTGATATCCTACACAGAAATGGGTTGCCAAGTTGTGATTCTGTGTAGGTTAAGGTATATTAAATGCATTTTAATCTTCTGATATCTTTCATTTTTAATGAGTTTATCAGGACATAATCCCCTCGTAAGAGGAACATCTCTTAGTGGAAAGAGTCCATGTTTATGGATAAACTCAATATTGTCAAGACACTAGTTCTGCCCAGCTTGGTCTTTATATCCAGTGCAATTACAACCAAAATATCTGCAAGTTATTTTCTTGGCATGGATCAGTCATTTTTGAAGTTTATGTAGAGAAGCCAAAAACTCAACTAGGTTTTGAATGAGAAGTACAAGGTTGGTGTTGTATCACACTCACTGCTAGACTTCAAGACTTACTGAAAATCTTCAGTAATCAGTACAGTGTGTAACTGAGGAAAGAACAGACAAGCAAATCCATTAAACATTATAGAAATCATAGAATTAGACCCACACCTATACAGTCAATTGATCTATGACTATAAGTGAACGGAAATTCAATGAGGAAAGGTAGTCTTCTCAACAAATTGTATTGGAACAGCTGGATGTTCAAATGTGAAAAACTGAGACTAGACCAAATCCATAGTAATTAGCTCATAATATATCACAGGCTTAAGTACAAAATGTAAAACTAAAAAAACTTCTAGAACACGGCACAGGAGAAAATGTAGGTATTGGGCCGGTGCCGTGGCTCAATAGGCTAATCCTCCACCTGTGGCTCCAGCACCCCGGGTTCTAGTCCCGGTCGGGGCTCCAGATTCTGTCCCAGTCGCTCCTCTTCCAGTCCAGCTCTCTGCCCAGCTCTCTGCTGTGGTTCAGAAAGGCAGTGGAGGATGGCCCAAGTCCTTTGGCCCTGCACTCGCATGGGAGACCAGGAGAAGCACCTGGCTCCTGGCTTTGGATCAACACGGTGTGCTGGCCGCAGTGTGCCGGCTGCAGTGGCCATTGGGGGGTGAACCAATAGAAAAAAAGGAAGACCTTTCTCTCTGTCTCTCTTTCTCACTGTCCACTCTGCCTGTCAAAAAAAAAATGTAGGCATTGTTGTGTATAGCAGTATTTTTAGATAAACATCAAAACCATTGAACAACAAATAAATAACTGGTAAGAAGGACTTCATTAAAATTAAGAATTATTTCTGTTGAAACAGTGTCAAGAGAAGGAGAAGACAAGCCACCAACTAATAGAAAACATATGCAAACAAATCTGATAAAGCACTGTTTTCCAACGACACAAAAAATTCTTAGGAAAAAGAAAACAACCTCTTACGAGTAGCAAACAACTCAATTTAAAATTTGGGTTTAAAGGAAACCTGAGCAAATATTTCATTAAATAAGGAATACTGATGGCAAGTAAGCACATGAAATAATGTTCAACATAAAATGCTATCAGGGAATTGCTAATTAAAGCCCAGATGAGATACCACTGGTCACATGGTAGGATGACCTTGATCCAAAGCGCCAATATTACTAAATGCAAGGGAGGAAGTTTAGCAACAGGAACTCATATTAATTTCTGATATGAATGTAAAATGGTATAGACATTTTTTGGAACTCAATTTGGCAGACTCCTACAAGACTAAACATACTCTTATTCTATGATGCAGTGTTCATCCTGCTTGGTATTTATCCAAGTGGAATGAAAATATTTGGCCATTCAAAAACCTGAACAACGATATTAGGAGCAGCTTTATTCATAATTGTCAAAAGTTGCAAGAAACCAAAGTGTTCTTCAGTAGATAAATTCATACACTATAGTATGTAAAACAATGGAACATTTATCATTCAGACCTAAAAGAAAAAAAATCAAGCCATGAAAATCTGTGGAGGAAGACTAAATGCATATTACTGAGGTTGTCACTGTGGCATAGCTGGTAAAGCTGCTGCCTGCAGTGCCGGCATCCCATATGGGCGTCAGTTTGAGTCCCGGCTGCTCTACTTCTGATCCAGTTCTCTGCTATGGCCTGGGAAAGAAGTAGAAGGTGGCCCAAGTCTTTGGGCCCCTGCACCCACATGGGAGACCCAGAGGAAGCTCCTGACTCCTGGCTTTGGTTCAGCGCAACTCTGGCCCTTGTGGCTATCTGGGGAGTGAACCAGAGGATGGAAGATCTCTCTCTCTCTCTCTCTCTCTCTCTCTCTCTCTCTCTGCCTCTGCCTCTGCTCTCTGTAACTCTGTCATTCAAATAAATAAATAAATCTTTAAAAATGCATATTACTAAATGGAAAAGCTTTTTTTCCTGCATAATTCCAGTAATATGGAATTATAAAAAAGGCAAAGCTAGGAGATGGTAAAAAAATCAGTGGTTGTCAGGAATTGGTGGGAGGATGGATTTTTAGGCAGTAAAATTTTTCTGTTTCATTATGCAGTAGATATATGTATTTGTAAATGTGTCCAAACCCATAGAACATACAACACTAAGAGTAAGCCCATATTAGACTATGGAATGTTGATGATAATGGTAAGCCAATGTAAGTTCATACATTGTATCAAACGCCCTACTCTGTTGCAGAATGCCAATAGTGAAGGAGTTCATAAGTAGAGACAAAGGGTATATAAGGACTCTCTATTCTCTCTGCTCAATTTTGCTGTGAACCTGAAATTGCTCTTACTGAGTTGGTAATAGAAAAAAATTGCATTGCTGCAAATTTATGTATGTTACCATGAGTGCCACATAACTCTAAGAAATGCAAATAATAAAGGCCACATACAGAGGGAAAAATCGTTAAGCTCAGCTTCTTACATCTTGCTTCTGAACTAAGACCCTAATAGGAATGACACTTAAATAGGGGATAGATACCTAGTCATTTCCAAACTCCTCAAATTAGCACCTTTCTCCAATTACAGGTCTCCAAGACAATCAGTTCCAAAAA
Organism: Oryctolagus cuniculus; assembly: GCF_051225735.1. Taxonomy (NCBI): domain Eukaryota; kingdom Metazoa; phylum Chordata; class Mammalia; order Lagomorpha; family Leporidae; genus Oryctolagus; species Oryctolagus cuniculus. The sequence goes on along the minus strand of NC_142878.1, from coordinate 7,244,544 downwards.
GAGACACAGTATAAATAGTCAACATGAGTTCAACAGACTATAACATGTGTGTTCCAAATTGCTGGATTTAGGTCATTATATTTTTCCAGGCAGCTAATTTTCCCCTTTGAAGTACTCACAGAAGGTCAGAAGCAGTTTAAGCATCAAAGCTTTATGAATTAAACAGTTCCCTTGTGAAGGGAAGAAGGCGGCCTGCTTGCAGAAACACTATTGTGAGGATCTCCGACTAACCTTCAACTGGGACGCATTCCACAATAGAGAGATCAATAACTTGCAGTCACCCAGAGCAGACTTCCAGGCTCTGTGTACAACTGACCCTCTACAATGAAATGTTCACATCCTTACTCAGTGATGCACTGGCTCCAACTATTTCATTTCTGCTAACTGATTATTCCTCAGAAAGACACAGTGATAGAGAAGAATAAGTGTGGATGAAAATAAACTCCAGGTGATTTTCTCAAATGACTACACATATACTCTAAAAACTCTTTTTTTTAAAGTTTATTTATTTACTTGAAAGGCAGATTTACAGAGAGAGAGGGACACACACACGCGCGCACACACACACACACACACCCCTCCCATACACTAATTCACTTCCCGAGTGCCTCTGAAAGCTGGATCTGGGTCAGGGCAAAGCCAAGATCAGGAACTCCACTGACTCTCCCACATTGATGGCAGGAACCCAAGCACTTCCGATTCCCACCCCTGCCACGCATACTAGAAGAAAGCTGGAGCAGAAGTGTGGAGGAGCTAGAATTTGAACCAGGTACACCCATATGGGACGATTCACTGCACCACAATATCAGTCCTCATATTGTAAAATCCTGTGGAGCCTACTGAGTATATTCTGTTCCACAGAACAGGTTAACTGCAATACATTCTCCTGCTTTCTGGTGATAATCGCGTTTCTCTAATAGAATTGATAATTGATAATTCTAGAATATTATCAGAGTCCAATAAACCATGTATATGTATATGTCGCTCCCCCTCTTCGTGGAGGAACGACACTAAGCCCTGCCTAGGCTTCATATCCGAGTCACGGCACCATTATGTCGCTCCCCCTCTTCATGGAGGAACGACACAGGACCCTGCGCTGTTCTTTCGTCTGCTCGGCCCTCCCCGGGTTTGCTGCTGGTTCTTCCCGGGTTGGCTACTGTCCCTTCCACCTCCGTGGAAGGGCGATTCCCCCTGGCCACTTTCCCCACTTCCGCAGGGGAGCGGCACACCGCCGGCCGGCTCTCTCGGGGGCTGCCCAGGTGTTCCCCTTAGATGTTGCTGGTGCATGTTGTCTCTCTCCTCCTTTATAGTCCTTCCACCAATCCCAACTCTGCTACCCACACGCCGAGTACGCTGCTCTCCTCCAATCAGGAGTAGGTCCTACAATTTATTGGTTGAACTGGAGGCAGCTGTGTAGAAGCTGTTTCTCCCTTCTCAGCGCCATATTGTGGGAGAGCAGATGCATAGAATAAGTCTTAATTCCAGTAACTCAGTCCAGTCCGGGTTGCTCCCCACATGTATACATGGTGGTTTCCATATTATAAATATGATGCATTGAAACCCCATGGTTTTCTTATTTGGTTAAATGTCTATATCACCTCCCAACTGGTGTTATTTAATAATGAAGGAAGAAATCAATACTCTGTACAGTGAATTAAATATCACCACATGAATTTTAATTTTCTTCTGTTCCACAGTTAACGTGTAGCCCATTGTCAGTGTCCCCATTTCAGCTCTGGTTCTGAGCATCTTCTCCAGTTCTTCAGATGACCACTTTGATTTTTTTCTCTTCTATGAAATTGAAGCTTTATAAAAATTGTTTTGATCCATCTTTCTTCTTAGTCACATCTTGGAGTCTCAATAACAAAGGACCCCTGAGGCTAGAGCCTGGGATGGCACAGGGCTATGCACTGAAGACACCTGATTTGTAGCCTGGCTGTGTGCTTTCAAGGTGTCCAGTCAAGGTTCTTGAGTGGGGGTGTTGTGAGCATTAAATTATGTGAAAAGCATGATGTTGCTCAGTGGACATTATCTTTAATAATGTCTAGTTTAGCTCTCAGATGATTTAATCTACTTCTCACAATTTCTTGCAAACATCTCCCCATCAACAATCTGATTACCTGTACTGCGGAATCATCCCCAAAGACTACTCAAATTATTCTAGATTCCCTGTTATGGAAATAAAGTGTTCCCCCTTTTACTTTGCCCAAATTTTTTCATGACCTCCCTTTAAAAAATACAGAAATGAAAATCTGTCACAACTAATGCCTATGGAAACATTACTATAAACCAAATTCATACTTTTTAAAGATTTTATTAATTTTCTTCTAATGACCTGTTTCTAGTCTAGTACCCTATGCAGGGCATGACATCAGATGGGCGCCTTGGCTTCTTTGTGTCATCTGAGCTGTTCATCAGACATCCCTCATTTAATGGGTTTGAGTGGCACTCCTTTATTTTGTAGAGTGTCTCTCAATATGAGTTTGTCTGATGACATTCTGGTAGTTAGAATGGGATCATGAGTTTCAGGGAGGAAGTCTTCAGAAATAACATGACTTTTTATTGAAAAGCATAGAGATGAACTGAGAGAAAAGAGAAAATAAAGAGAAATCTCCACTTGCTACACTCCCCAAATATCTGCAACATGCAGAACCGGGGACCTGATTAAAGGCAGGAACTCAGTTTTCAACCCAGGTCTCTCACATGGTTGTCAGGGCCCTGAATACTTGGACCATCATCTGCTGCTTCCAAAGGCATGCATTAGCAGGAAGCTAGAATGGAGATCAAAACGAAGACTAAACCCAGACTCTGTGATACAGGATGTGGGCATCCCAAGTCGTTGCTTGCCCACTGAATCAAATAACCACCACTAAAGGCACATTTTTAGTCATACTTTATGAATAATTCATGATATAAAAATGATTTTCAACTCTTGGTGTTGAAGAGTTGGTCTCCTGGTTGACGGCTTCTGGTTTCCTCTAATTTATGTGAGTTTTTCTTCTCCCTTTCCATAGTTTACTCTTTGGAAAGAAATCAGGTACAGTCCGTACCTAAGGGATAGTAAGCTGTGCTCCCCTTACAGAGTGGAGACTAACTATAGAATTATTATTAAAGATTCATCTGTTCTCCCTTACTTACTTGTTTGGTCCTGTAGCTGAGTTGTCTTACTCTGTTTTATTTCTAATTTCACTATATTTGGCAGTTGCTTTCTTATTCCATGGCTTCTGTGAATTCTTAGACCCACTGACCATGAGCAATTCTGCTATGCTTTGGTCCTCTTCACTAGGCTTCAGAGAAGAGTGTGGGATAAATATGCCACTGTGTGATCATTCTCAATCATGTATTTCCTCAATTAATTGTATTTTAATGGCAGCAATTTAGCAAATCCAAAAATACATGCATAATTGTTCTGCATTACTTCAAGGATAACTTGGACCTCACACTACACTTTTGTGTATGGTTAGGATCTGGTGAAATATATGAAACAGGAAGGCATTTCACCTTGCAAGGTGAAATGAGTAAATGTTCATACGCGGGGATGCACATAAGAGGATATAATCATCTATGCAGAAGGTGTATGTGTTAGAGACTACAAGAATTTACCTTGTATGAAGAAGTGATATAAGGTTATACAAGGACTTGAGCATTAGAAAAGCAAAGTTGGTACTGGGGACAATAGTGCCTGCACAGTTCCAAAGAATACTCTACACTGACATTGTGATTATTACCCCAATAATCTCCTGTCCTATGTTTTATATACATATATATACATATATGTATAACTAAGGCTCCTCCCTGAAAGAACTATTGCTGTTATTTATCAAATGAACATGTGAAATATTTCCTCAATTTCATAAACATCATATTTCAAAAATAAATTAACAATCTATATAGGTTGCAACTGCTTTTTTCTTTGTGAACAAAATATCTGGAACATTTTGGTGCCATAAATATACACTTCAATATAAGTTTGATTTCATTTTTATCTCTTTTTTCCTCTCTTTTGAATTTTTTTTTGACAGGCAGAGTGGACAGTGAGAGAGAGAGACAGAGAGAAAGGTCTTCCTTTGCCGTTGGTTCACCTCCAGTGGCCACCGCAGCAGGTGTGCTGCGGCCTGCGCACCACACTGATCCGATGGCAGGAGCCAGGTACTTATCCTGGTCTCCCATGGGGTGCAGGGCCCAAGCACTTGGGCCATCCTCCACTGCACTCCCTGGCCACAGCAGAGAGCTGGCCTGGAAGAGGGGCAACTGGGACAGAATCCGGCGCCCCGACCGGGACTAGAACCCTGTGTGCCGGCGCCGCAAGGCGGAGGATTAGCCTAGTGAGCCGCGGCGCCTGCCATCTTTTAAATTTTTTGAGATAACATTTTTTAATTTAAATTACAGTTAAGGCTTAATACTTCATTTGATGAGGAGTTCAACAAATATAATACAAAAAGACTGGAATTAGCAGGAACAGAAGCAAGGATTATAAACAATAACCAAATGAAAATATAGTCAACTTCACTAATATAAAATAAATTTTAAAATAATCATATGTCATTAAAACTGTAGTTATATGCATTCTTCACAATTTATTTGATAAAGATTTAAAGCAAAGTTTGACATTGCTATATTTACAGTAAAACTGATATACACAGGTGTTTCTTTCCTTTTTGTTTTTGTTTCTAGATTAAAAAAAAAAAACTTAGCTCTCACATAAAATGAAAACCATGTGGTATCTGTCTTCCTGTGTTTGGTTTATTTCATTCAACATGGTGATACAGCAATCCCATACTGGATATATTCCCAAAACACACGAATACATTGTAGCAAAGAGATATCTACAACATCATGTTTATCATGTTTATAGCAGCACTGTTCACAATCCATAATGAATCAACCAAATTGTTCATAATTCAATGTATATATAAATAAAATGTGATATGTATGTAGGTATATACATATAATGGAATATTATTCAGCTATAAAAAGATAAAATTCCATCATTTCCTGCAGAATGATTGAAACTGGAGGACATAATTTCATTAAAAAATTCATTTACTTGAGAGGCACAGACATAGAGAAGCGGACAAATTGTGACTACGGGTTCCCTCCCCTGATACCCACAATGATCAGACCTGGGCCCCAGGCCAAAGCTGGAAGCTGGATCTGGGTCTCCCATGTGGGTGGCAGGAACACAATCACTTGAATTGTCACAGCTATCTCCCAAGATTTGCATTAGCAGAAAGCCAGAGACAGCAAGCAGAGCAAGGCATCAAACCCTGGCATTGCAGTATTTTTTTTTCATTGTAAACATGTAAAAAAAGTTTTATCATCTTCTTGTTGAGTCTTTGTTTGAGTGGAAGCAGTTAAGTGTGTAGAAATCTTCTATACTTTCTCCTCAGTTTTGCTGTGAGTCCCAATTTTTGAAACAAATAAAATCTTTTAAAAGACCTAAAGAAATTTATAAGTTTCAGAATTGTGAGACAATAACAGATCTAACATGCCAAAAATATTTCAAGAGAGAGAACATGCATAGTTAAAAATTATTGGAAGTAATAGTTTCCAAAATTTGATGAAAGGCAAAATGTTATAGACTCACTAAGTCTAGTGAAATCTAAACAGGATAAACCTAAAAGGTATGTACTGAGGCACAATCTAATCACATTTTGTAAACCTAAAATCAAAGGAACATACTTGAAAGTAGCTAGAGAAAAACAATACATTCACCATAAAGAGACAAGAGCTCAAAGGATAGCAGATTTCTCATCGGAAAGCAAGACCAGACGAAAGTGACACAACATTTTTCAAGTCTAAAAAGAATAGGACTATCAATGCAGAGTACTATATCTATAATAATACCCTTCATAGATAAAAGAGAAATGAAGATACTCTGAGATTAATAAAAGAAGAAAAAAAGAAAAGTATCTGTTGCTAGCAGACTTGCTTCGAAAGAATTACCAAATCAAGACTATCTGGCAAAAAAGGAAACGATGGCAGAGGAAAGCTTGGAACATCAGGAATTGAGATAACATCAATGAAATCAATGGAAAAATATCAATATATATTACAAAAGATGAAGAAATTATACAATTTCCATTCGTCTTTCTAATTATATAAATGGATTAGAAATATATTTCTAATATATTCATATGACCGATCTAAATTATATGTTATTTGATATTCTAGAATGTTTTACATTTTGTTTGAATGTTGGAAAAGAGAATTGTGGTATTGCTTGTTTTTTAGAACATATACAAGTAATGCCTACAACACCCATGTTCTAAAGGGAGGAACCCAAACTCTTTGTGTCCCATTTGAAGTGTCCACATGGGTAGGCTTTGATATGTTAAGTAAATGTGAATATTTTCTGATTCTAAAAAACAAAGAAAGAGATAGATAGAGAAAGAGAGAGAGATAGAAATAGAGATAAAGATAGAGATAGAGATAGAGATAGAGATAGAGATAGAGATAGAGATAGAGGGAAAGGGAGGGAGAGGGACAGAGGAGAGGAAGAAGGAGGGAGGGAGAGAGAGAGAGAGAGAGATTACTAAAATAAGTTCAAGCATGCCATAAGGAGTCAGGGATGAAAAAAATAAAGGTTAACAAGTAGAAAATAAATAATGAAATGGTAGATTTTAATCCCATCCTATCAGTTATTACATTAAGCATAAATACTTTTCACACAATTAAAATAGATTGTCTAGCAGTTAAGAAAAACCCAACTGGATGCAGACCATAAGGAACTTATTTCCAATATAAACAAATATAAGTTAAACAAAAAAGAATGGAGAATGATATATTATACAAATTTCAATTAAAAATAAACTCTGAAATAACAATATCAGTATCAGATAGTAGACTTTATATCAAAGAAAGCTACTAGGGACAACAGAGATTATCTCATCAAGATAAAATGGTTAAGTCACCAAGCATATATAACAATGCTTAAGATGCAATTATCAAATAACAGTATTTCCACTTGCATGAATCAAGAAATGACACACCTAACAGAAATTAGATAAATCCAGACAGAAAATCAGCCAAAATATAAAGAAATTGAATAATATTCACCATCAATCAATAAAATACTTTTGAAACACTCTACCCAACAATAGCTGAATACATATATATATGTATTTTTTTTTTTTTTTTGATAGGCAGAGTGGACAGTGAGAGAGAGAGAGACAGAGAGAAAGGGCTTCCTTTGGCGTTGGTTCACCCTCCAATGGCCACCACGGCCGGCACGCTGTGGCCGGCGCACTGTGCTGATCTGATGGCAGGAGCCAAGTGTGTCTCCTGGTCTCCCATGGGGTGCAGGGCCCAAGCACCTGGGCCATCCTCCACTGCACTCCCTGGCCACAGCAGAGAGCTGGCCTGGAAGAGGGGCAACTTTGACAGAATCCGGCGCCCAGACCGGGACTAGAACCCTGTGTACCGGCAGCGCAAGGCGGAGGATTAGCCTAGTGAGCCGCGGCGCCGGCCTGAATACATATTATTTTTAAGTTCACGTGAAATGTTCATCAATATAGAACTTGAGAGGCTCATAAAGTGTAATGGATTAAAAATAACTAAAATCAAACAAAGGCACACAGTGTATTCTTTCACAGAATTAAACTACAAATAAATTTTTTAAAAAAGAAAATGAGAAAATCTCCCAACATATAGGAATGAACACACGAAATAACAATACAAAAAGAAAATATGAAGACAAACTAGAAAAAAAATATATAATCTAATTAACAATGTTGTACAATGTGTTTCCTGCTTAGATTGTATCAGGAAAAATACTGTAGATTTCACCATGATGGGGAAATGAAAGGACTCTGAGGTCTCATCTATTATTTTTTTCACTTGCACTCAGCCTATATTAGTTTCATTTAAAAATCAAAAATATAATTATATATGATGAAAATGAGAATACTCAAACTAAAACCCATGGGATGTGGTTAAAGCAGTGCTTTGAGGGAAATTTATATAGCAAAATGCTTTTGTTATCTCTAGTGAACTCCAAACAGAGTAAACCTAGCAGTAAAGGAACAGCAATTCAAACAGCAGAAAGTCTAAAACCAATAATTTAAGCTTCAGCCTCAAGAAACAAGCACAAACAATCATCAATTCCAAAGAAATGAAAGAAATTAGGGTATGCGGAATTCATTGGCATTGAAAACAGGAGTATCTGCAATGAAGCACGGATTTTCATTACAAAACCTAAGAAGTTAACATGATAATAAGATTTAAATACTACTATGCACCTAAATGAAACAACTTATATGAAATGAATAAATTCCTTCAAAACCACAAATTATCATAACTTAACCAAGATTAAATAAGCTGAATACTCCCATAACTAATAAAATAATTGAATTTCTTACTGAACATATTCCAACTGAAAAATCTTTTGGCACACTGATTTCACTTGCAATCATAACCAAATACTTAAAGTAGGAACATTAATTTTACATAATATTTTCAGAGAACAGAAAAGGAAAAATATAAGTGTCATTTTATGGGACCAGCCATACCTTGACACTCAAAGCAAAGACAACAACAACAACAACAGAAGAAGAAGATGAAGAAGAAGAAGAAGAAGAAGTAGGAGAAATTTCAAGTGTTTTATTAACATGTGCTATTTTTACTTTTCCACAAAGCACAGTGCAGTAGTTCAAATATCAACAGTATAAACTGATTGAATAAGGAAATTAGCCTTTCCCTAAAGCCTATAAATATTGAAATTGACAGTGAAAAAATATGGAATGCTTTTTCTAAGAATCTGGAACAAGGCAAGGATATTTACCATCATCACTCCTGCTTTATATAGTATTGAGAATTCTAGCAGGTGCAGTAAGACAAGAAAAGACATCAAAGGCATACAGATTGGAATAGAAGAAATAAAAATGACTCTACTTGCAGAAGATATTATTTTATTCCAAGTAGAAAAACATCAAGAATCTAACAAAAACTCCTAGAACTGGTAAGGTCACAGGATATGTACAAAAACACATGAAAATACCAGTTTTATTTCTATAAAAAAACCACCAATGAACATGTAGACACCTACATGTACACAAAAAAAGCATGCTTTTTTACAATAGTTCCAAAAATAACAGAATCATAGACATGAATGTAACAAGATACAGTCTCTATATGCTGAAAAATACAAATGCTGATGAAAGAAATAAAAGGGGAACAAAACAAAGTTTAGAGTCATTGTATTCACGGTTTTGAAGATTCAATACCATAAAATGCCAATTTTCTCAAAATTTTTCTATTAGTTTAATGCAACTCCTATCTAAATCACAGCATGATTTTTTGTAGACACTGTGGTTTATTCTAAAATACATATAAAAAACAAAGGAATTAAAATATAAAAGAATTTTGAAAAGAATACCTGGATTTCACACTTTATATAGATTTGAAGAAATCAAGAGAGAGTGGTATTAGTAGAAGGAAGGACACACAGATCAATGCAAAAGAATAGGAAGCTGGAAACAAATCTATATAATCACTGTGTTTTGATTTTTTTTTTTGCAAAGTTGCAAAAGCAATTCAATGTAAAAAGAATAGTCTTTTCATTACATGGTGCTATGAAAGATGGATACCTTGTGGTGAAAAAAAAAGTAATCTCTACCATGCAAAACAATGTATTTAGAATGTATCATAGAAATAAATGTAAAAACATTCCGCTGTACAAAAGACACTGTTGAGAGAATGAAAAGATAAGTCGTGTGCTGGGAGAAAACTTGGCAATTTCCAAGAAATTTCTTGTTCCAGAATAAATAAGCATCCCTTTGAACTGAGTAATAAGAAAGCAATTCAATATTAAAATATAGACAAAAGACTTAAATACTTCACCATGGAGCATGTAATGGTGTCAAATAAGCATATGGATGGATAGCAACATAATCATCATAAGGTAAATGCAAATGAAAGTTACAATGAGGTAGCAGGACACGAATAATATGGCTAAAATAGCACAAGACGCTATCACCTACGAGCAAGGGTGCCAATCAAATGGCTCTCATACATTACTTGTAGGACGGTTGGAGGGTCCAACCACTCTGGAAAATTGGTAGTACCTTGTGAAACTGTTCAAGATGGCCCAATTAAAATTAGGGACACTCACAACAACTGTGGGATCCAAGTTCCTCAGAAAAGAGTGCTGCCTAGTTGTTCATGGTATTCACAAATCACAGAGCGCAGGCCATGTTCAGTATATAACTGGTAAGACAAAAATATTTTACATTAATTAATTTATATTTCCCAAGTTGGGAATACATGAACATGTTTACATGCATTAAAGGCATATTGATGCTGTCAGCGGGAATATCTTAAAAGCTAAGTATATCTTAAGCAATCACCAAAATAAGTCTGGTATTATCTATCTGTCGATCTAACTATCTATCATCAATTCTGTGATGGCTTGAATAATGTCCACTCAAAAAAGATGTTGAAGTCCTAACAGCAAGTACATTCAGACTTGACCATATCTGAAAAAAAGGAATGGATTCAAAGAGGTAACAGAATAAAAATGAGGTCATTAGGATGAGTCCTAACTCAATACAATTGGCGTCCTAATAAAAAGAAGAGATTTGGACACAGAAACATATTCATGAAGGGATGGGGACAAGAAGATTGGCACAGGGTAAAGATAATCATGAGATGGGAGTGACACAGTTGGAAGCCAGAGAATCCCAAGGATTGCTGGCAGACAGCACCAGAAGGGAAATTTAAAGATTACCCCCAGAGATGGCAAAGACAGCAAGGCTTGTCCACAGCTTGATTTTAGGCTTCCAGTTTGGAGAACTGTAAGGAAATAAAGTTATGTAAGCCACCCGGTTTGCTGTATTTTGTTGTGAACATTCTAGGAAAAAATTGTCATCCATCTATGTGTCTTTTAGGGCATATCAAAAAGTTCAAAGGAAATAAAATTACACAATAAGTTTATTTTGGTGAACAGAAATTTGAAAATGAGGCATATGAGAGGTATTCAAATAGTTGTTTAAAAATGTATTTTATGGAACGAGTAATCACGCTCACTTTTTATGCCATAATGTTTATCCTCTAATTCCATTTCCACAAAATTTTAAAGGACTGCATATATATTTATATATCTTTCACCAGCTTAATATATATATACACATATATATATAAAACTTCTTGTTCTTTATTTGAAGATATACGTGACATATCAGTTACATTATTTTTCCCAGTTTTGTAGAAAAGGCATTTATGTGAAGAAAGCTTGCTATAAGAGTATTCTTTAAAACATTTAGTAAGAAAATCATACACAGACACACACTCTTCTGGACCAACATTTTATTGGATGTGAGCAATCCTTTTGAGGGTTGTAGCTCTCAGTGTGTGCCTCCCTGAATTTGCAGTCACAATGGCTAAAACACTACTTTAACCTCCATCTCCACTGACCTCCTGGAGAGCTTCCGCCTAGGAAGGTGGAGATCAGAAATCCCACTGTGATAATGTCACTCTTCAGGCTGTTGACAATCACTGTCAAACGCACTTGCAGTAGGGCACGTGACCACAGGACACAGGCCCTGGAGTGGCCCACCCCTAAATGATGGATTCCAGAATGCAGTGAGGTACAGGGTATAGAGAGTGAATGATTGCACCTGGATACAACGACTCACTGCTTGCTACAATATTGAGTTTTTGTTCTCATGGATGCAATACAACTAACTGCATTATCCCCCAAGTACTCACGTTTGTATTCAGAGAAAGTGGTAGAAAGAAATGAAAAAAAAAAAAAAAAAGAGGAAGTCATCCCATTGCTGAACATCTGTACATGCTACAGTGAAACAAGGATATTTTTTCTTTAAGCAAGCTTTATATTCAAAAGTAGAAATTTATGAGATAGTATTACTGAGGACTCAAAGGAAGGACAATAAGTACAATGATTATATTTATGAATAAACTTCACAATAAACTCAAAAAAACCTGATGTGAGTCAATTTAGTACATATGCAAAATAATTTAGTCCCTCTCATTTCCATGTTTGTTTAATAGGAAAGAAAGGCTTAAACATCATATGATTTCAATCATTTTTCGGCATTGACATAAGAAACTCAATCCATTAATAAAATAGAAACTACAACTCTCTCTCTCTTCTCTCTTTCTCTCTCTCTCTCTGTGTATTTGTGTGAATTACTGTTGACAGGAAAAGAGTTAGGGAAGGCATTTGACCTGCCCTTTGAAAGACAGTGGGATTGGCTCACGTGGCAAAGAGGAGAGAGCATGTCATGGACGCGCAGAAGGGGTGAAGCTGAGGACACTTACAGGAAACAGCGGAATTCAATTTGGCTGGAGCATAGGGCATAGAAGGGGCAGGGGGTGAGGCTAAGAATTCAAATCATGATTGCCGTTTTCAATACCAAAAAGGCTTTGAAATTTCAGAAACCTCAGAATGGTCTAGCAAGAGCATTTTTCCAGAGTAGTGACTCTAATATATCTTGGAAGAAAGGGGACAGAGAGCCCAGAGAAACACTGAAAATATTATTGTAGTGATCTTGGTGAACAGGAAGGAAATTTTGATTTTTTGAAAAAATTATTTCTCTTCATTGTATTTGAAGGCTAGGATGAGAAGGGGAGAGAGAGAGAGTGAGAGAGAGAGAGCGAGAGCAAGAGAGAGAGAGAGGATGATGAGATGTATTTCCATTCATTGGGTCAATTCCCAAATGCCCACACTAGCTAGAGCTAGCCCAGGCTGAAGACAGGAACCTAGATGCATTCCAGGTCTCCTAGGTGGGTGGCCAAGACCCAAGTACTTGAGACATCATCTACCGCCTCTCAGAGTGCAGAATAGCAGGAAGCTGTGTCAGAAGTGAAGTAGCTGGGACTTGAACCAGATACTCCAAAAGGACATGGAGTCCCCAGCAGTGACTTAACTGCTGTGCCACAAGCCTCTCCCCAGCAAGGAGACCCTGAGGTTAGTGCTGGTAGTGTGTGCTGCCGTGCTCTATCCTTAATCATCCGTGGAGGAGGAGTGTACAATGGTACTTAGTTAAAATTACTACAAATTCAGGGCAGTTGGAAGTGAGAAAACATGGGTAAGGCTTACAAATTCTTTCTGTAGGACAATTTCAGTGTACTTTTTTTTTGTGATCATCGGGTTAAAATACATTGCAGTTAGATAAAAGCTTCATGAGGGAGGTATTTTGTAGGTTTTCTTCAACTCCTCTTTATTTCCAGTCTGATGAATAGCACTTGTAGATTTGAATTTTTTGTTGCATGACAGGATTACTGTATTCTGAAACTTTAACATTTGGAAGCTGAAATTAATAAATGGTTCTTGACAATGTCAAAACAATGACCAGTGAGTTACTGATATAATAAATGTGTTCTATAACCAGTGAGAACATAATTAGTCACATACTCCTCATTCCTACTGCTTTTATCTTTGCATCATATTACTGTAAGTTCAAGAAACGGATAAGCCAAAATATTTTATTTTATTTTATTTAATAAACGTGAATTTACAAAGTGCAACTTTTGTATTGTGGCTCCCCCCACCCAACCTCCCTCCCTCCCGCGGCCCTCCCCTCTCCCACTCCCTCTCCCATCCCTCCCTTCATCGAGTTTCATTTTCAATCACCTTCATATACAGAAAATCAACTTAGTATACACTAAGCAAGGATTTCAACAGGCTGCACTCACACAAACCACACAAGGTATAGGGTATTGTTTGACTAGTAGTGTTGTCTTTAAGTTTCATAGTAAAACGCATTAAGGACAGAGATCCTACATGGGGAGCATGTACCCAGTGACTCCCATTGTTGATTTAACAATTGGCATTCTTATTTATGGTGTCAGCAATCACCCGAGGCTCTTGCCATGAGCTGTCTAGGCTATGGAAGCCCTTTGAGTTCACCAACTCTGAACTTGTTTAGTCAAGGCCATATCACAGTGGAGGTTCCTTCCTCCCGTCAGAGAAAGGCGCCTCCCTCCTCGATGGCTTGTTCCTTCTGCTGGGGTCTTGTTCACCAGAATCTTTCATTTAGGTTGTTTTTGCCATCATGTCATGAAGCCAAAGTAAAAGAAAGAAAAATGAGTACTCTTGTCAAAACTCTGTTGCATAAGTGATTGTTTTTCTAATTAATTCAACATTAATCTTTAGTGTGTTTTTCAGATTTGATGTAAACATATGAACTGAATAGCAATACCAATAACAACTGTGCATTAAGTTCTACAACTACAATAATAACTATTACTTATTAAAAGTCACCTTGCAAAGTGACAGACCATATTCTGAGCACTTTATAAATGTAGTGTCAATTAATCCTCATGATGACCCTTTGGTGCAAATATGCGTGTATGGTTCTGTGCATATGTTTCTAACTACAATATCCCTCTCCCTGACTTCTCTCTCTCTCACTCTCTCTCTCTTTCTCCTAGTTAAGCCGCATCCTGCAATATCAGCATTCTATATGGATGCCCATTCAAATTCTGACTATTCTACTTCCAATCAACATCCCTGCTACAGCAGTTGGAGATTGTACAAGTACAACCCACTTGGAAGACTCAGATGGAGTTCAGTGCTCTTGGCCTTGGCCTGGCCTAATCCTTACCACTGTGACCAATTGAAGTGTGAACCAGGAAATTGAAGAAACTCTCCCCCCCACCCCTTTTTCTCTCTCTCTCTCCTGCTCTTCCACTCGCTATAACTCTGCCATTCAAACAACTAAATGTAGAAACAATGGAACAACACTAATATTTAAAGGTGATAATTATGTCAAGGAAGTGATCTGTGTTAAAACTGAGACGCTCCTAAAACCATGCCAGAAAGTTTACTGGTGACTCAATTGGACCAATCAAAAGATGTGTGATAAAATTTATTTAATAGCTTTGAAGAGACACAGAACTGTTACTCTCAGGAGTTCGGGCATTCCCTTCCACTTAGCAACAGTGAAGTTCTGAGTCACATGAAGTGACTGTGGGAGTTTCTAGGCATTTCACACTGGCACTGGTCTACTTTTTAAAGGATGCTGAGATGGCTGCAAGGAAAGCTGGGGATTCCAAGGAAGTCCAAAGATTTCAGGTGCAGACAATGTTGCTGCTTCTGCTCCTAGGAGTTCCCCAAGAGCCATAGGGCACACACACCTCTAGGCTCCTGGGTGACTCTTGTCTTTCTACCAGGCTTCTGAGAGGTCCCTGCTCCCTCTCCAGCCATCTCTTTTGACTTTACAGTTACCTGCTCACCCTCCTGGAGATGCCCTCCATCTGGGTTTTTCCAAATCTCTTACAGAAGTCAATCACTAATGGAAGTCCCAGAAAATATTTTCAAAAACTTAGTGCCCTTTTTAAAGAATAGGAAGTATTTGGAGTCTATACAGGTGGGAAGCTCTGTACATTCAGTTTCCTCTCAGAGGTTTATATTGAAATACAAACCAAGAATTCTCCACTGCAGACTGAACTTGTGCATGTTCTCCTAGCATCCCTCAATGTCAGCTGACCGTGGAACTCCTCATCCAGGAAACATTTCCTTAACTAATTCCTGCCAAGGACTTGCCTTGAAGATGATGCACAAAGCACATCAATGGTTCTGGAAACCAGGGATCTACGAAAACCAACAGCAACATACCTTTTTTTTTTTTTTTTACAGGCAGAGTGGACAGTGAGAGAGAGAGAGACAGAGAGAAAGGTCTTCCTTTGCCGTTGGTTCACCCTCCAATGGCCGCCGCTGCAGCCGGCGCACCGCGCTGATCCGATGGCAGGAGCCAGGAGCCAGGTGCTTTTCCTGGTCTCCCATGGGGTGCAGGGCCCAAGCACCTGGGCCATCCTCCACTGCACTCCCTGGCCACAGCAGAGAGCTGGCCTGGAAGAGGGGCAACTGGGACATAATCCGGCGCCCCGACCGGGACTAGAACCTGGTGTGCCGGCGCCGCTAGGCGGAGGATTAGCCTAGTGAGCCGCGGCGCCGGCCGAACAGCAACATACCTTTACCATCTACTCTCAGAGGATTCGCAAGGAACTGAAGAGATTGTATCTTTTGCCAAGACTATAAAGAAAACCACAATAAAAATATCCGATAAGTGATTTAGATATGTTGAATGATTATGTTGGAAGAGACAGAGAGCGTCTGACATGGGGACAAAAAGGTAGATCAAATGTGTCACACTCATTTCATAGAAATTGTAGGAGGTCCCAGATGAATGAGCCAACTTGAGGTACATCAAGGATCAGCGTTTATACCTCCCAAATCCCTATTTATCAGCATATTTCAAAGGATGATACTAGAAGGTCTACTAATCTAAACTCTCTTACTCATGTCTCATCTTCTTCCTCCCTTCTATGCTTTTTTTTATATAAGATTTTTTTGTTTGTTTTCCAACTACAGAACTAGAACACATGCATTATCTCCTACATGGAAAATTTCTCAGTTGAAAATGTAAAACAGTCAATCATAAACCTACACTCATCAATCCATTTTTATAATATTTTGATGTATTTCCTATTAATGTTCTTCATTTTTCTTCAATTGAAAAATAACTTAAATCCAATAAATCTTATATATTATAAATTAGTGAATAAATATTAATTTTATAATATTAAGGAAAATTTCTCCTAAGCATTTTTAATGATGAATTATTACTCAATTTTGTGCTTGGTCTATGGTATGCATTATTAACATCCTAAAGTAGGAGATACAGTTGTCATTATAGGTAATGCTTTAATTAACATCTTTGTTGTAAGAAATTGTTGCTCTAATTTTGTATTATTTTTCTTTTCTTTCTTTTTTGCTGGTTTCCTGGACTTTGTGACACTATAGATTAAAAAAAAAAATCAAACTACATTAAAGTGAACTGTAGCATAGTATTAAAAGTTACTTGTCAAGATTAAATATAGCATTTTTCTTAAACCTTACTGTCTTTCATACTTAACCTTGTTTCTATGAGAAGATTCAAAAATCAAGAATTTTAGTTCAGCAGGACAAATATGATCCAATGTAAAAATCTAAAGAGACCTTCAGATGCATGCTCAGTTATTAAGGTAAGCTGTTGGTTTCTTAGATTTTTTTTTATCTCCTTTCTCCTGCTTTCTCCATTTGTGCTTAAGGGAATCTGCTGTATGTAGCCTCATTGTCTCCCAGAAAATGAAGAAGTGAAGGAGGACCAGACTCTGACTCTCTGTGTACTTGAATGGCTTGTCTGGATCATTGCTCAGGTGGGCACCACAAGGTCTTACATCCTGTTTAGCCTTTCAGGGACACATGCCTCCAAGCACTGTTGATATCTACAGCCTCAGTCACTTGGCTGTAGACCTGATGTTCCCACATTTCCTAGGATGATAGTACTCTCAGGGCAACCTGTGACCTTGTCCTATCCTTATGTCCTTGCTGGAGTATACAGTCATCTCTGGGAGCAGTGAGGACTGAGCCAAGAACACAAGGAAACCAGAACCACTCTCTTATGCTCAGAAGCCTACATCCTTCTGTCACCATCCCAAACTACCATTTCTGTATCATGTGGGGAAGCTACATACCAGGTGACCCTCAAGAAAAGTTTCATTAGCTCCTATGAAAATGTGCCATATATATATGTTGAGTTCAATATTCCATCTTCCCTCTCTCCAGATAAAGAGGTTTGAGAATTAAATGAGGTATTTGCTGATTTCAAATTGTTTCCCCTTTTAACCCACAGCCCTCTGGCTTCAATATGATTGGTGAAGGACATTAACTTCCTCTGTTCTGTCCTTCATTCTTTCTTCCCTCCGAGCACTCACTGAAGCACATGACCATGTCTGTGAGGTACCCTTAGTTCTAGGTAGAAAAGAATGGAATACCAGTTATTTTTCTTTTGACTAAGTCAAATTTTCAAGCAAATTATCTTGTATTGGGGAGAAAATTCATTTGGGATGCTGAAGAAGAATTGTGAACTCCTTTCTATTTTCATCCCTGTTGTAACAATTTAAATTCTCTTTTTTAAGATATATTTATTTATTTAAAAGTCAGAGTTAGAGAGATAGGAGGACAGAGAAAGAGAGAGACTGGTCTTCCATCATCTGGTTCATGCCCCAAATGGCACAACAGCCAGGACTGAGCCAGACCCAAGCCAGGAGTCAGGAACTTCTTCCAGGTCTCCCGCGTGGGCGCAGGGCCCTCTGGTGCTCTCCCATGCCATTAGCAGAGAGCTGGATTGGAACTGGAGCAGCCAGGACTTAAGCTGACACCCATATGGAATTTTGGTGCTGCAGGTCATAGCTTTAACCTGCTGAGCGGCAGCACCAGCCCCAATTCTAATTTTCTTTCACCCCTAGGTTGACAGATAGCTCAAACTAATTAGACAAAAAGTCAAGTACACAAAACTGCATGAGAGAAAATTCTCGGGGCTATGTTGGAAAATATTACCATCATGTAGTTAAACCCTAAAGTACTCATGGGAAATGCTCCCAGCACCCCAAGCTCATGTTGTATTTGGCCAATACAGGCTTTCGATGTCTCAAACCTCATGCACTGACAAGTGCATAACTTCCTGCCTTTGTGTCTTTGTGCACAGCTGTTCTCCTACCAAGAACATTCTTTCTCAGCACTGCCTCCTCTTGTTCACTTGCATTTCATATGAGTTGGTTTCAAGAGCTTCTAATGTGCCAGCCATTTACTTCAAGTGTACATGCACTTCCCACCTTACAACGGACTTCTTCCTGATAGACCTATCAAGTATTGAAAATGTTATAAGTCGAAAATTCATTTAATATACCTAGTCAACTGAACACACTAGATTAGCCTCACTTATCTTAAGTATGCTCAGAATAATATTAGAGTTGGACACAATCATGTAACACAAAGCCTATTTTAAAATAAAGTATTGAACATTTTATGCTATTTATCAAATACTATGCTGAAAATGAAAACCAGAATGGTCATGTGGGTACATTTTCACACCATTGTAAAGATGGAAAATTGTAACTCAAACCATTGTAAATTGGGTACCTTCTGTCATAATACCATAATATAATGCTTAATTGACTTATTTTTAATTAATTATTGTTCCCCTAAAAGCCCCTTGAAAACATGGGTCATCTCTTATTTCATCTGTGTATTCAGTACATTTAACAAGTGCTTATTAAAAATTTGTTGAACAAATGAATAAAACACATACAGATGGTGGCAGAAGAGGAATCCTAAACAATAGGAATCTGGAACACCATTGTGCATTCTGACTTTTTGGGGCAGTACTCTGAACACCTCCAGAATGATACCAGTGATAGCAGGAAAGGCAACAAAGAGTGCACAAGCTGCCAACCATCCACATGCAAACAATCCCCCAGGCCAAGCATGCTCGTGGCTGGGGTGCGTGAACTTGCCTGAACCATTTCAGCCCATCTCTAATGGAAATCTAATGGAAATCATAAATTACTGAAACAGGTCCACAGGTGCTGAAATTTACTACTGTGTTGACTGCTGGCAAGGTCTGAAACTGAGGAACAATGCACGATGTGCTACAAAAATGAAATATTTATTGCATTCATATTCTCCCTCAAGCTTTTTATAAAGCCTTTGTCTTGGTGGCAAAATAACAAAGCACCAGAATTTCAAGACAAACCAATTTGCACTGGCATTTTTAGAAATTTTGTTAAATAATTCTCTTTAATGGTTCAAAGCTTTTTAGTAAAGACACAACTTCATGAATTCTAAATAAACCTCAAAGCCAAATGGAAAAAGGTAGGCATGTTCTATCTCAAAAATTAATCTGTACCTCGCTGTTCACCAGATACCATACACAGGGGCTTCAGCCTCTGCAGCTCCTAACCTCTCAAAGACAAATTAGTCACCAAGGATTAGAATATCTTGGCTGTGGGGTCACCGTGGCACACACGTGAGGAGCCAATGGCCTGTGCTAGTCTAGCATGAAGGCAAGAATAATCATCTGGCTTAGAAGACTATCATGGGCAGCGAGGTAAATAACAATGTTGCCAGGAAAGAGTGTGCAGGCTCCTTAACTGTGGAGCAGAGGCGGGAGAGATTCCAGGGAGGCATAGATGCTCACAGCAGGATGCCTCCTTGCATGGCAGGAGCCCAAGCAACACCAGCTGAAGTCTGCACTGTCTTCTTGACTGAAACTGGATTAACATACTTTTCTCAAAATGTAAGATGCAGAAATGCAGCTGTAGAAAACAATACAAATGGCATGCAGATAAAGCCTTCAATAAGTGATAAATCGCTAAGTGGAAGGCAATTCTGCTTTGAAAGGTGTTTGCATCTTTCTAGCAGTCGCAAGGAGGAAGATTGTTAATGCTAGTCTTTTAATCACTCAATGATTTTTCTTTATTAACCAATGGAGACCTCAGTCTCAGCATCTTGGTCCTGACAAAATATATATAGTTCAAATTTAGAATTTTTTAAAATTTCATTGCATTTCCAGTTATAGTAATAATAGTTATTTTTCATTTCATTAGTCACATATGTAATTTAAAAAAATAAATCAATACCCCGCATATACAGAAACTGTTAATTAAAATGTAAGTGGTACTGTTACAGAAAAATCATGACTGAACTCTTGGAAAAACCAGCTTAGTGGATACATCTGTGTCCACTCTCAAGTAAAGGACACCAGGCTGGGCTGAGAAAAAAGCAGGTAACAACCTCTACCCTGCTAACTGCAAAATACAGCTGGTCAGGCTCTAATTTCCTGAACTGGGCCAGAATCGAAGACGTAATCAGATCCAAGACTTCTACCTTAGACCCAAACTCTCAGATGAGGGTCAGGCTCTTAAAAGAGCTCCGTTAGCCCTACTGTGAACTAGACCTCAGTGAAATTACGCACAAGCAACAGATGGAAACCACATGGGAAGAGAAAGAACAATAAAATTGGGTGTTGGGAGTCTGATGAACCCTCTACCCCATTTGTTCATATATACATCTTTGCCAGGATTTTCATGTCTTCTTCTTAAATTGTTATTATTATTATTATCAGTTTAATTTGCTTTGTCACCAACGTTGATGCACATAAAGTGATGAGATAAATCAACAAACTGAAAAAAAGTGACTAGAGAGTAAAGTTCTTCTGTGATGACAAGAGATGTTATGAATAACTGTCTAATCAATGAATACTAATTAACACTTCAAAAACAGCATTCATGAAATGAACTTATTTAACAAGGTGTTTAAATGTATATGTTTTAAAATAATGCAAGATCTTAAGTGCCACTTAAAGAAGTAGAGAATAAAATAATATCACATATCTTCTGGCTCTTCTACTCTTACAAGTTCATCATGAACCCCACACCTCGATGGATTTGCAGCTTGTGGAGAAGGAAGGTCTTGGGGAAGGCTGCGTATTTTTCTCCTACTTGGAACTACTATTTTTATGAAAACCGAAAAGGATATAATAAAATTTTGTATATTCCTTCTACATGTTATTACACAACTGAACACAGTTGTGGAAGCACCATTAAACATGAAAAATGACTTTGAGTGTTGACAAATTCAAGATTAAACAACTAAAAATGAGAATAATGCCAACAGTTTTAAATGAATACATTGTGGAAACATTAGACATTACTAAAACATAAAAAAGTGGAGCAGAGACTTGAGTCATTGCATTGAGGCCAGTATGGTCCAGCCAGCCCTTGACCATGCCCCACTGCTTTCCCAGGCACATAGGTAGAGAACTGGATAGGAAATGGAGGAGCTGGGACATGAACCAGCTCTCACAGGGCATGCCAGTGTCACCAGCCATAGCTGAACCATTTTTCCATCAATGCAGGCCCCTGCTTACATTAATAACATCTCCATGGAACACTCTCCTCTATCTCTTATGCCCTGCATTTGATTCTACATTAATGGCGTCACTTCTACAAACCTCTGGTTCATAATTCCTACTTATTCTTTAAGCCAGTGCTCTTCCACCATCTTTGCATAAGGTAATGCTTGAATTTTTTACTAATATGCAGTCACTTACTATAGTGTACACCATTTTCTAAAAGACAAAATTTAAGACAATGCAAAGGATAAGTAATCTCTGAAAATGTTTTGGTCATTTCTGTTCCCATCTTTGTTAATCTGCCAATATGTCATTTTAAATATGACCATAGAATTAATAAACTATATTCACCTTTGGGGGAATATTTGGGATGGCTTTTAAAAATTTCAGAAGTCAAATTTTGGTTTCCTTTACTAGGTTTGATGGACTGTGATGAAAATATTCTCTGTAAAACAGAATTCATTGATTATGAACTCAAATTATATTTTCAGAATATAATTCAAAGAATAAATTCTTAAAGTAAATAAACATGTAGTTTTGAAGTTTCTATATAATTTTTTTCCAAATCCATTTATAGGTAAATATTTTTTGAACAAGACTAATTGAACTAATTGTTTATAATTGAACAAGACTAATATTTAAAGGTGATAATTATGTCAAGGAAGTGATCTGTGTTAGAACCGAGACTCTCTCTAAAACCATGCCAGAAAGTTATCCGGTGACTCAACTGGACCAATCAAAAGAGGTGTGATAAATTTTATTTAATAGCTTTGAAGAGACACGGAGCTGTTACTCTCTGGAGTTTGGGCATTCCCTTCCACTTACCAACAGTGAAGTTCTGAGTCACATGAAGTGACTGTGGGAGTTTCTAGGCATTTCACATTGGCACTGGTATCTTCATTCCACCACTGTAATACATTTAAATCTCCATTTAATACGAGTTTTATAAAAAGAATCTCTTATTTGTGTGACTGAATCACTATCCTTCAGACTTATTGACCTCAATGGAACTTTAAAAATTCTACGTTTAAACTGCAACAAGTTAAGTTCTAAATAAAACAAGTGAGAGACAGTCATTTTTATTTACATAAGTTGTTTATACATATTTGCATTTTATTCTGATGGCTAACTTGTTTCCAATATGAAAACCAAAATTAAAAATAACTTGATCACATTGCTTCAATGCAGTTATTCACATACCATATTCATGTTCCATGCATGTAAAAGTAAATTATAAAAAATTTCAAATATCCTTATACAAATAGAAAGTTGAAGTATAAAACAACCTTCTCATTTATCTTAAATTAAAAATTATCAGGAGTAGAAACCATGTGCATATGAATGTGTTTGTCTATGTGTGTGTAGAGGAAATAAAATTTTAATTTAAAAAATAGATTGCATAATGATGTGGTTCAAAGATAGATGGGGGAAGGAGAAAGAGACAGAGAGAGAATGAGAGAGAGAGAGACAGAAATCTTCCATCCACTGGTTTACTCCCTGAATGGTTACAATAGCTGAGGTTGGGCCAGGCCCAAGCCATTAGCTTGGAACTCCATCAGGGTCTCCCAAGTGGGTGGCAGGGGCCTAACTCCTTGGGCCATCTTCTGCTGCTTTCCCAGGCTCATTAGCAGGGAACTGGATTGGAAGATGAGTGACCAGGACTTGAACTGGTGCTCATAGGGGATGTCACTTTTGTAGGTGGTAGTTGAACCTGTTGTATCACAATGCTGGCCTCACAAAAGATTTTTTTCCAAATAAATTTCTGTTTAATGATCAGGAAAGAATAAAGGAAGTTTTGAATTAAGTATGTGTCATATAAATAATAATAGTCAAGAAAAACAACATATAAAATCTACAAAGAAGATCACAAGAGGCATGCCATTAGCAAGGTGGTGGAATAGACAGTCCTAGGCCTTGCTCCCTCACAGAAACACTGACTTATCTATGATATACAGTACAGAATTCCATTTAGGAGGCTAGAAAATAGTCTGGATATTGCAGTACAACAAGCAACGTGAATGCCAAGACAGCTGCACCAAAATGGGAAAGAAAAAACGCTTCATTTCATCTGCATCAGGTCCTCTCCAAGCCTGCATGGCTAGCAATAGAGTGGTCAAACTATACACAGTTTCTCTGTTGGGAGGGATAGAGAAGAGCAGAATGTATATCCAGTGTTCCAGAGTTTGGAGGCACTGTCGAAGAAAGAGTTCTTGAATCTTGACTCAGTGCACTGATGGGAAATTGTCATATTTTGACTACCTGGGGACTTCAGGAATGAAAGAAAGGTTAGTTGCTTGTGTCAAGGCCAGTGAATGTGCAATACAATAAAAACAACAACAACAAAAAATCACAGAAACCAGGCCTAAATGCTCTTGAAAAGGAAAAAATAAAACTTTCCTAATCTAGAAATTACACATACAAGCTCATAGAAAATAAACCCCCAAAGAACTTTTCGAGAATTATAGACTTTATCCCCCTATGTAAAGCTAGGATGGGTATAAAAATGGGGGAGGTAGCTTTATTTTATTTTTAATTTAAAAAAATTTTAAAAAGCAAAGTATAAGAAAAATATGAGAATGTGGCCCAATCAAAGGAGCAAACCAAATCTCCAGAAATCAAACCTACCAATAAAAAGACACCCATGAGTTTCCTGAAAAAGAATTCAAAACTTAAAGGAACTTAGTGTGCTACAGGAGAATCCTAAGTGGAAAACAAAATGAAATCAGGAAAATGATGCAAGAACAAATAAAAATATCAACAGAAATTGGAAATATTTGTTGCAAAGATAAATTCTGGAATTGAAGATTTCAATAACTGAATTGAAAAATTCGGGGCTGGTGCTGTGGCACAATAGGTTAAGCCTCCCCCTGGGTGCTTACATCCCATTTGGGTGTGGGTTCTTTTCACAGCTGCTCTGTGCTCATGGCCCGGGAATGCAGTGAAAAATGGCCCAAGTGTTCGGTCCCCTGCACTCACATGAGAGACCTAGAAGAAGCTGCTGGTTCTTGCCTTCAGATCCGCCCAGCTCTGACCTTTGTGGCCATCTGGGGAGGGAAGCAACAGATCAAAGACCTTTCTCTCTGTGTCTCCCTCTCTGTGTCTGTAACCCTGCCTCTCAAATCAGTAAACAAAACCTCAAAAAAATAAACCTGGAAAGCAGTAAGAGAGAAAAGCATCACATAAACACTAGATTCCGTAAGATTAACCGTGGATTTATCAGCAAACATTTGAAGACCAGGATCTGTGCTGTGGTGCCACAAGTTGAGCTAGCACCTGCCACGCCAACATGCCACATAAGCACTAGCTGGAGTGGCAGCTGCTCTACTTTTGATGGAGGTTCCTCCTAATACACTTAGGATCGCAGCAAAAAATGCCTCAAGTACTTGTGTCCCTGCCACCACGTAGGAGATCTGCATGGAGTTCCAGGATCGTGGGTTTGTCCTGGTCAAACTCCAGTTGTTGCAGCCATTTGTAGAGTGAACCAGTGGCTGTAGCATCTCTTTCTGCCTCTCCCTCCCCCTCCCTCTGTAACTCTGTCTTCTAAACAAATAAATAAATCATTAAATTTTTTGTAGACCAAAAAGCAGTTGGATTATACATTCAGAGTGATAAAACAAACAAATAAAACAACTTGCTAAATAGGAAACTATCTCTGGCAAAACTGTCCTTCATAATTGAAGGAAAATTAAAGATTTTATCAGATAAGCAAAAACTGAAGGAGTTCTTCATCACCAAACTAGTTTCCAAAAACCACTGAAGTGAGTCTTTAAAGCTGGAATGAAATGACATTAGCTGTAACATAAAGCCTAAAAAAAAAAAAAAAAAAGCTGTTTCTTACAAGTAAGTACATAGGCAAATATAGAATATGTAGAATTTTGTGATACTGTAATTTTAATTCAAGTAAATTATTTGAATAATAACAGTAAAATGTAAAGCATAACTCTAAAATTATAGCAATGCATACAACATATAAAAATGTAATTTATGACACAAATAACAAATGGATGTGTTTCTGCAATGAGGTAAGAGTAGTTTTTACATGATTGAAGTTGTTATCAGTTTAAATATAGATTGCTATGTTTTATGTGATCACATAAGAAACTATCTACAAAATATGAGGAAAACAAAATAAAAAAGAAATAAAGGCACAACACTAAAAAAAAAAAAATTCCATGAACACCAGTATGTCAGAGAGAAAGGAAAAGAAGAATTATTCCCCCCAAATATGATGCATGACATTCATGAAGCCGTTAACAAAATGGTGGTAGTAAGTTCCTTTTCCATCAATAATTATTTCAAATAAAGTGGATTAAGTCCCCAACCAAAAGACATAGAGTGGTTGAAAGCATTAAAAACCCAAAATTCAGCTGTATGCTGCTTACAAGATACTTGTTTTGGACACAAAGACCTTCACAAGCGGCAAATAAAATGACAGAGGAAGACTTTCCATGCAAATTGTAACAAAAAGAGAGCAGGGGTGGTCATAATTATCTTATAGAAAAACAGACTTTAAGTCAAAAGTTGTAAAAAAAGAAAAGAGGAAAACATACAATGAATGATGTAAGGACCAATTGCCAGGAAGACACAGAATTAAAAATAAGTGACACTTAATAACATGGCACCCAACTATACAAAGCAAACTCTAACAGAACTGAGCATGAAAAAGAGTAATACAGTATAACAAAAAGAGGTTGCAATATTCCACTTCCAATAAGAGACAGATAAAGCAGAGGGAAGATCAACAGAAAGCAGAGGACTTGAACAACATCACAGACCCACTGGACCACAGACATATATAGAATACTATCCCAAAGATAGAGGAAAAAGGAAATGACAAATATTAAAGTAGAAAAAAACATAGTAGAGAATAGAACTATATTATGGAAGCTGAGAGCTTATTCTTTGTTTTTTGTGTTTTTTTTTTATTTTATTTTTTATTTATTTATTTTTTTGACAGGCAGAGTGGACAGTGAGAGAGAGAGACAGAGAGAAAGGTCTTCCTTTGCCGTTGGTTCACCTCCAGTGGCCACCGCGGCCGGCGCACTGCGGCTGGCGCACCGCGCTGATCCGATGGCAGGAGCCAGGAGCCAGGAGCCAGGTGCTTCTCCTGGTCTCCCATGGGGTGCAGGGCCCAAGCACTTGGGCCATCCTCCACTGCACTCCCTGGCCACAGCAGAGAGCTGGCCTGGAAGAGGGGCAACCAGGACAGAATCCGGCGCCCCAACCGGGACTAGAACCCGGTGTGCTGGCGCCGCTAGGTGGATGATTAGCCTAGTGAGCCACGGCGCCGGCCAAGAGCTTATTCTTTGTGAAGATCAACAAAATCAACAAATCCTTGACTAGACTAAGGGGGAAAGATAGAAAAGGCTCAGTTAGCATATATATATATATATATATATATATATATACACTTTTATATATATATACTATACTATATATATATACTATATATATACTATACATATATAGTATAGTATATACAATTGTATATAGTAGTTTTATGATTCTTTTGATATCTTTGGCATTATTTATAAAGTCACCATATATATATACACACACACACACACCATATATATAGTATATAGTATATATGTATAGTATAGTATATATAGTATACTATATATATACACAATATATATTATATATATTATATAATATAGTATATATGTATAGTATATACTATATACTACTATATAAAATTATATATACGATATATAATATATACTATATATATTATATAGTGCATATATATACTATACTATATATACTATACTATCTATAGTATATATATACACTATACAGTATATATGAATATATGTATACTATGTACTATATACTACTATATAAAATTATATATATATACTATATACAATGTCAACAAATTGGATAATCTAGAAGATAATGGTAGATTTCTGGACACAACAAGCTATTAACATTGAATCCAGAAGAAATAAAAAATATGAACAGGCCCATATCTAATGAGGATACTGAAGCAGTACTTGATCTGAAATCAGTAATCAAAAGCCACACAACACAGAAAGCCTAGAACCAGATGACTTCATTGTCTGCAAGGGAACTTAATAAAAACTATCCATTCGCCACAATAACAAAAAGAGAAAAAGAATCTTAGTTATAGATTTAACTAAGGAGGCAATAGATTTGTGTATTGAAACTATAAAACATTACTGAAAAGTGAAAGAAAATACAAATAAAAGGTCAGCCTATAGTCATAGCTTGCAAGATAATTGCTAAAATACTCATATTACGCAAAGTATTCTATTACTTCACTGCCATCTCTATCAAAATCCCAATGTGTTTTCCTATAGAAGTAGAAAAAAAAATCAAAGGACCTTTGACAGCCACAACAAGGTTGAGGCAGAAAATAAAACTTATTATAAAATGTATTACAAAGCTACAATATTCAAAACAGTTTGGCACTGGCATACATACAGATCCAGGGAATAACATAGAGAAATTAGTAATAAATCCTTGCATACATAAGCATATGATCTTTGAAATGCTTATTTAGCTCTTATTTTTGAGGAATTTTAATAAAAAGATTCTAAGGGTCACAGAAAATGCATGAAATTACTACAACATAATTGTCATCAATTCTCATGTTAATGTGGTAATAATACGAAGAGAACAGATTCCATGTAGTTATAGATGCAGTTCTAAGAACATAATGATCTTTGACAATTATACTAAGGCCATGTAAAGGCAAGAGTGTAGTCTCTTCTGCACATAGTGTCAGGAAAACTGGATATCCACATTGTTGAAGAATAACTGTGGACCCTTAAACCACATACAAAAACAATCTCAAAATGGATGAGAGACTAAATGTGAGACTGGAAACTACGTAAGTTCTAGAAAGAAACACGAGAAAATTTTTTTGATGTTGGCCTTAGAATTGTTATCTTGAATATGACACCAAAAGTACTAGCAATGTAAGCAAAATTAGACAAATGAATCTATCAAACTTAAAAACTTCTGTGTAGGAAAGGAAACATTCAACAGCATGGATGAGAGGAAATATTTGCAAACCAAATAACTCATAAGGGTTGATGTTAAGAAAATTTGAACTCAGTATTAGCCTGAATGTCAATTAAAAATGGATGAAAGACTTAAAAAGACATTTATACAAAGAAGAACTATAGAAAATCACAAGAATATGAAAAGATATTCAACATCACTAATCTGTAGGGAAATACAAATCGAAACCACAACACATTGCCTTACACCTGTTTAAGTGGCACTATAAAAACAGAAAAAGGCAAAACTTCACATGTGTTGGTGACACCACAGATCAATCAGAACACTTGTGCACTATTGATAGGAATGTGAAATGGTGCCTCTAGGATGTAAAACAGTATGATAATTCTTCAAAATTTTAAAAATAAATTTAAAACTACACAATCAAAAAACACTTCAAAACAATAAAGACCTGGATAGGCAGTTCTAAAAAGAAAAACATAAGAATGGCAAAAAATATATTAAAAGTGTTCAATATCACCAGCCATCACCCCTGTCAGAATGGCTATTATTAAAAAGAAAGTAACAACTGTTGGCAAGGATGTAGAGAAAGGAGAACTCTAATATACTGTTGATGGGAATGTAAATTAGTTCAGCCACTGTAGTAAAAAGGCAGTGATTTCTTGAGAACTGAGAAATGGAAGTGCCATATGATCATGCAATCCCACCACTGGGTATGTACCCAAAATAGGTGAATTCATTGTATCTCCACCATGTTTATATCAGCATTGTTCTGACCAAAATAAACCATCAACCAAGGTGTCCAACACCAGATGAACAGTTAAGGAAAATGTGGTGTATGTGAGCAAAGAAGCACTAATTCAGCTATAAAAAAGGATGAAATCCTGCCACTTGCAGCAAAATGGATAGAACTGGAGGAATCATTTTGCGTGAAATAAGCCAGACACAAGAAGGCAAATATGGCAGGTTCTCCCTTGATACGGGAGCTAAATTTAAAAAATAAAAACTTGCTTCACACCAAGAATGTTGATTACTAGAGGCTGGGGGACATGGAAAGGTTTCAAGGAGTTTGGATTAAAAAAAAAAAAAGGGGGGGCTATGTGTGCAGTTCACTGATTGTGCCAAATATACTATGAGATAAAATAAACTATGAAATGTTAATAGGACAAATAGAGAAAGGTGTATTTGGGAAATCCTTGTATTACTACTTCACACTTTGTGTTTTGTAAAGTGAAAACTATTCTAAAATAAAACGTTAAAGAAGAAACAAAATTTTTCGAAAGTCTTTAAAAACTTCTCAGGCAGAGCCAACTCTGACACTCGTGGCTCTTAGGGAAAAGCAGGAGTTGCTGTTGCTTTTCCAGCGAGACCATTGGTGCCATCAGTGCTCGACTCCCATGATGACTGCCTGTAGCTGCTGCAGAGATTCTAGAGGGGGCTTCCTGATTCCTAAGTCACAGCTATTGTCCTGCACTATTTGGCCACCATATTTCCAGTGGCAACTTCCAAAAGAGCCACCTTGTTGATTCCTGCAGAGATTTGCAGTTGCCCTAGTCTATCAAATTTTCATGGTGCATGGAACTAGTCCAGAAGTACCAGTTGCTCCATCTTTTTCAACAGTTTTAAAAGCACTTAATCCTCTCCTATTTTTTTTTAAAGAGAGGGAGAGAGTAAGAGAGAGAGAGTCTTCCATCCGTTGGTACACTCCCCAATTGGCCACAATGGCCGGAGCTGCGCCGATCCGAGGTCAGGAGCCAGGAGCTTCTTCCAGGTCTCACAAGCGGGTGCAGAGGCCCAAGGACTTGGGTCATCCTCCACTGCTATCCCAGGCCATAGCAGAGAGCTGGATTGGAAGTGGAGCAGCCAGGTCTCGAACTGGTGCCCAGAGCATTAACCCGCTGTGCCACAGCACCCGCCCCAATCCTATCCTATCTTAAAATGTTCAAAACATCTATTGCCTGCAAGGAAATTTCATATATCAGCATTTTCAGTCCAAATGAACATTATCCATTGAAAGTTTGAGCAATGCCTTATACCAGGATTTCATTTTTTTTATTGCCAAACAGTATTTCATTTTTAACATGTGCCATATTTTCCTTATCCATTCATCTGATGATAGACACCTTGGTTGATTACGTATTTGGGCTGGTATAAACATGGTGGATACAATATTGGAGATAACAGATAACAACTACATGTTGACCTTGATTTTCTTTCCTAAGTTGACTATTTTACAGTACTTGTGACACTTGAACTCATATTATATTTACCTCCATTACCCTAAAACATCTACCGCTGATTATAATTGTCACCAAGAGTTACATAGCTGCATCTAAAACGTTATTCTAAAGCACAGTATTTTATAAGCTGTTGATAGTTATTTTATATAAAATTTGTTTCGGAGACCAATTTCAAAATTCAACAGCTACAGGCCCTTCGCTTCAGAAAATCAAAAAGGCATTTAGTAGAGAAAAGTCCTCCATTTTCCTTCCAAACTTATTTGAAAGTAAAAAAAAAAAACAGTTTGTGTAGGACAAAATGTATTAATAGTTTAATAATAGTATAAAAGTTGATAAATATTGATTTATGATGGTAACCAAATTATAGGTTTAAACACTAGATTCTGAGGACCCAATACCAATATGTTTAATGGCTTGGAAAACATGTTGTAAGGAATATAAAGAAAATGAGACAGCCCATTATAAATTATTTAAATTTTTAACTGAAGGGACACATTTTGCATAGTATTGACTTAGTAGCAATTCCATTGACCCAATTCTGTAAAGAGAAAAATGACAATATAAGAAGTCACTTGGGTACAGGAATATTTCATTTTGATTGTGGTGTTTCCAGCTCTCAGTTTTGAAGTAGTCATCCACTATAATTTTATAGGCAACCTGCCATCCTTGCACATTCGTTTTCTTTCAGTTGCCCTGATCAATACAGGAAAAAATATGCTATAATTATGGTAGTTAAGCTTCATTAGTATTTGAATTTCACCAAAAATGTTCATGTACAATTTTTGTTTTAGGAACTTTTTTGAATGAACAAAATAAAAATGTAGTTTTAAAAGGTCATAATGAGTTTTGTACATGAATAATAAATATGCCCGCCTAGCTCACAAAAAGCATTGAGATTCGGGAGCAATAAATATTTTTCACCAATTTTTTAATTGGTGGAAGAAAATGCAAAGCTCCAAATACAAATTTGATCTGCACTTTGCATGTGTAACTGATTTAATATAAAAAAACTTGCAGATGGTTTGATTAAATAGAATTAACAGTAATGGCAACTATTTCAAGTACTACTTAGGTTCATATTCCAGAATCATTTCTCACTGGATGTGTGTGGTTGACCACAGAACTTCAACCAACTATATCTCCATTCTTTCACATATTTTATGGAGCTAATAAGCCTGCCTATGTGATATCATATTTGCAGGAATTAAGTGAGATAAATACATACTTGTTTAGCATAGTACCTGGTGCATAGTTCAAGTATGAGTTATTATCAGTGCCCTATTACTTATCCAGAAAAAAACAGGGAGGCCTATGTAAAACGTATCTTTAAACAGTGTGTTGAATAGCAGAGGAGTCAGGGGTAAGGTATCTGTGTCAGATTACTGGAGTACAGCACCAACCCCAACTAAAGTTAACTCTAGTTCATTGCAACTAACTAATGCAGTTGTAGTTTTAGTTGTAGTTGTAAAATGCAAATTATTTCATCTCTTTATGACTTCAATTTCTAATTAGTAAAGAAAAGATAATGACAGCATTGGTTCCAAGGTTGTTATAATAATTTTGAGTGCAAATACATAGAAGGTGTTTAGAATGGTTTCTGTACATACAACTGTTCTTAAAAACATTGGCCTTCCTTATTCACTGCACATCGAGAGGTTTTACTACAGTTTCATATCTCATAACATCATTAGAATAAAAACCTGCGCTGCACTTTTATCCTCTTAAAAGCTTTCAGAAATCTACAGGAAGTGAAATGTGCAGAAGGTATCTTGGGGGAGAATTCTGGAACCTTCAGAATCCAGAATTGTAAGTATTAATTAAGGGCAATGAATGACTGAGCATTCCCCGAGGCAGCCCTCGTGTTCGTGTAGCTCACACTTCCTGCATTCTTCTTGTGGGTGCCATATGTGCTCACAAACCTCACAGAGGCTTTGCTTAGTGATCTACACCAGCTTCTTGTCTTTGCTCTCCTTAATACTCAGCAAGAGTAAAATATCAGCCCAGTACTCCATAAAACCTGCAAAGTATGGGTTACTTCCAACCACAGCGCTTGGACTCATTCCAGTAAATCAGCACCACAAAGCACATGCTTGCTGACGGTATGAACCAAGAGGGAAGCACATAATATTTGTTTTGACAAGTTTGGCCCCACAGTGTTTTAGAATATGCTACTCTTGCTGTTTCAACCTTGGAGATTGGAACTACGAGTAACGTTACAGTAGAACTCATCTCCCCTTGCAAAGAGCTGCAGTAGCTTTCTCATTGTCTACAGGTTAATGTCTTAATCAACTATTTCAGGACTCCTGTCCATTTACCCTAATTTGCCTGCTGCCTGTAACATTATTAGCTGAAAGAAGTTGGTAAGATTTTCCTGACCGAGGGTCTGTGAAAGAATCGTTGACGTATGCGAAGTTTGAGAAACATTTATCTGTAAGTTATTCATGTGACATACATATATAGTTATCATGTTAAAGCCTCTGACAGGTCCTGCATTAAAAAGACCTGTCTGATTTTATCTAACCCAAATTTATCCAACCCAAACAATCAAGCCAGTATCTTTTGGCTTCTGAAACACAACCATTTGGTGAGACACTGTAAATTAAGAAAAATTTATTTAATGAGACTAATTTATTTTCTGCCTTTTAAATAACAGGTACTTACCCCAATATTCTATGTGTTTGTGTGTGAGTATGCAGGTGTTTCCTCAAGCTGACCACATTCTAGTCCTTCCCCCCAGGTAAATGCTTTTCTCAAATCTAGTACTACCCAATTGCTCAATTCTGTCTCCTCTCAGAGTCTCCTTGTTGTGAGTGTCAGACATTGACTTTCTCCATGGTCAGGATGGCTTCAACCTTCACCACTCTGAGGGATATTCAAAAGGTTCATGAAAAATTGCACATTATGAAAACTATACATTGATTTCATTTTTTGCACCAAAATAAATCTTTTAATTAATTTTTCCACAATTTTGAAGTCTCTTCATATATATCACCCACTATTGATATCTAACCTCACATAACTAACCACCATTTAGATTTACAAATTGACAATCTAAGTTTTTAAAATAATCAATGTTTAGTAAAATAATAATATTCATGATATAGATTTTATAGTCAGGCAGGTGGATGAAGACTCACAGCCCAACCCTGCTCTCACTGGTGACCTAGTCTGGTATAAGCCTACTTCTCAGGAACACAATGTTATTGTCCAAACATCCCACAGACTTACTCTCTGTATAATGCAAGGTACTTAATGTGCAGTATCTGGCATGCAGAAGGCACTGAATAAATATCACAAATATTGCTGTTTGGTCCCATGATCCTAGCCTTTCATAGTTATAGAAAATTACAATCACTGGCTTAATTATCATGAAGATATTATTTGCTGCCCGAAAGCTCTTCAGCTTCTGTTATCCCATCTGCAATGCTCCCAGCAGTAGCACAGGCAATGGAGTGGTGACCAGAAGGTGTGCGACTTGTTGCAGGGGTGAGAAGAGGCAAGGGAGCTGTGGGTTTGGATGCACGTCGGTGGTAGGGTGGCCAGTACAGGACTTTGAGACCTAGATCTGTCCACCCAGGGGAGCGTGGCTGCATGGCTGGCCATATGCCAGCAACACAGCACATGAGTTTCTTTTCAGCTTTTGCATGGTTTCCACTTTTTGATATAGCCCAAAGAGCATGCTGATTTCATAGCACAACTGTTGGGCAAAGGGGAGTGGTGATCAGTTCGAGCAAGACTAGTGTGTCTTGCAATTCTCATAGCTCAGATAGCTATTTAATAGCCCCAGTATAGAATCTCCATGAGAAAATCGGGGCCCTCATTAAAGCCTTGCATACACACTCTTCATTGTTTTTACTTGTGCTGTTTCTTTGCACTTGGATATAGAAGCAATAAATTTCCAGGGAAATGAAACTCACTTATCAGATTTCCCAGCATCAAGTTTCATATTAGGAATGAGAAAGTCAGTCTAACCGGACTCAATACAGCTGTAAACCAATATATGGAAGCCGTATCAGAGATTAGACTTCATCGTTGTATTTATTCCACTGCAGTCTGCGAGGAATAGCAATTTTCCTAGTTGTTATTTAATGATGCAAAATATTCCTTAAAGCAATAAATCAAATCAATTCAGGCCACACTCCAAAAACCAATTTTTTTTTTCTTTTCAAAAGAAAAGCGTGAAACAAATGAGCACACTTCCCCTTTGAAAGTATATATTTCCTTCCACAGTTCTAGAGACAGCAGCATTTTTGTTCTTTTGGTGATGCTACCAGATGTAAGAACTGTTTATGAGGCAACTTAAAAGTCTTCCATTTAGCAGAAAGTTCTCCAAAGTCTCTTTTTTAGATGAGATTCTAATCAATATAGTTTATTTAATGTTGCTTCATTTTACTACCCAGCACTTCATTTAAAAGAATATAGAATTTTATATTATTTTAATGTTCAAAATGTAGGTAGTTAAAACTAAAATCATCAGCACACACCCTAAATGAATTTATGTTTAACACAGCCCTGCTGCTTTGGACAATGAAGAATGCCTGCAACACACTCCAAGTATTGGTATCTCTATGTTTGCATTTTTATAAACGTGCACATAGCAGCACAAATACACACAATAAATGTATGTACCACTTACTGCATACACTATGTATGCTTAAAATTCTAATTAAAGCAGTTAGTTATGACTCTCATTTAGCAGCATGCAAAATGAGTAATTACGCTTGTTGAGAGAAGCTGGGAAACATCGCGTTAGCAACTGTGAAAGAGCATCCCAAGGACCGGCAACCTCTCAGCCAGGAGACGCTGGCAGGGAGGAAAATCAGAAAGTAAGAGGAGAGGCAACCCCGGGCTGGCGGGGCTCGCTCTGCAAGGGTGCGCGACGCACTGTTTATCCGTGATGCTTCTCGTTTACGGAGCAAGAGGTCCCCGTCCTTCCTGTGAGATGCACATGCCCGCACATTGATTTCAGCCTAAAGTCTGAGAGATGCAGGATGCGATAAGCACGCTGCGAACATCTTCAGTTCAGAGCATCTGTACAGTGTTTCGCTTGAACATTTGGACAAACAACCTCAATCTTAAACTCCTGTTTAAGAGAAAACTTTGCTTAGAGAAACACTTAAGAACCGCATAATTGCACACAAAAAAGATACTGTTTATAGGCATTTATGTGCGTGTAGCAGAGGAGAATGTGTTTAGCTCATATAAAAATGAAAGAATTTTGTAAAATGGAAAAAAAGGAAAGAAAAAATAAGAAGAGAAAAAGCAAAAACAAAATGCTTGCCATGGCGTAGTAGATGCCTAGAAAGGACTGGCGTTCTAAGTCACTGGGCACTTACAGCTCAGTGTCACCGAATCATTTGCTCCAGGAACTGTGCTCAGTCACATTTAAGTGACACATCTCTCGTTTCTGGGCTTCCTTTCCACCATTTACACAGCCAGACATGGCTTAGATATGACAGTTTATTGTCATGCTTCCACTGGAAGTCCCCATTTACCAAATCACAATTGTCCTTAATCTATAACTGCTTTTTAATTGTTTTGTTTTGTTTTTTTTTTTTCTTTAAATATAGTCAGCACAGCTCTGAATCTGCCCAGGTCTCCAAATAAACCTGAGAGAGTGCTTGCCAAGCCTCCAATTTCTGTCCCTTTCTGGTCTGCAACACTAGGAGGCACTGCAGCCTGTTTTATGAGGGGCATGAAACCTGGAGCCGCGAACGCTCCACACAACCATGGCTGCGGTGTCATTCCCTATTTAATGGCTGTCAGTGAGGGGGAAAGACAACGTGGCGGTAATTAAAACCAAATTGCAGGCAGGAGATGACTGCACAAGAATGATATTGTCATTAATACTGATTTAACATGCACCTGGGTAAGGTGAGGGAGCGCAGCGAGGGAATTCACACCGAAGCCAGGGTTGCCTGATTTAAAGATGTAGTGTTTCCAGCTGAAGCAGGTTAAAAACGGAATAAAACCATCACATTATGACAGCAGAAATAAAACAGAAACAAATGTTCTACATATGTCTCTAAGAAAAAAAAAATCTTCCATTTTGCCCCGCTCTGTGGACTGAGCATGTTTCTTGTCCTCTGAAGTTCAAAAGTATTTTTGCAGAAGGCTTTCTAACCCTGTCGTCCGAGGCTTGTGCCTGGGTTGTGGTATGTTCCTGTACTTTTCTTTTTCCTCAAGGCTGTGGAGATGGAACAATTGATTGAAGCAAACACCATTGGTTTACAAAATATGTGTACCACGGTGAAAATATTTTAATTCCAGTAACCTTTTAAGAGGGATACTTGTTTCATGGGGATGAGGGAACTTCCAGTCATAGCAAAACCACCTTATAGAATCATTGAAATCTAGGACTGAAACCTTGGAAGTGTGCTCAATAATCATACAGAATGGGCAGCTGGGGCCCAGAGGTGAACCTCAAACAAAGAGGAGGCTAGTGTTCCTAAAAGTATTCAGCTTTTCTATTTTAATGATCAATGGCAAAGCCCAGGAAACAACTACTAATCAGCATTCAAATTAAGTAGTCTATTTTTCTAAAGATATATGAAATAATTCACTAAGTATTTCCGTTTTATGACTAAGGTTAAAATTTAGTCTGTTCCTCAGTAGAAAAATGTTTGATGGTTTGGATCATGTACAAATAAAAAGTAACCTCTTATGAAAGTGTTATGGGGCATTTCAGGCAGAAAGTACTCCAAAGTTGAATGTCTTTGTGGAGAGTGAGAAATGGTGATTG
Organism: Oryctolagus cuniculus; assembly: GCF_051225735.1. Classification (NCBI taxonomy): domain Eukaryota; kingdom Metazoa; phylum Chordata; class Mammalia; order Lagomorpha; family Leporidae; genus Oryctolagus; species Oryctolagus cuniculus. The sequence continues at coordinate 7,206,868 of NC_142878.1, read as the reverse complement.
TTGAACCTGTGTCTGAAAACCTTGTGCTGATTGATAAAATGTCCTCTGGTTTCACCCTAAATGAAATGTGTGCATTATAGCAATGGTTATCCTTCTACCCAGTGCCAAAAGAGATGAATCATTAGGCATGTCATGACGATTTATAATCTATCACAGAGAAAGTAAATTCAAAGAGCATTCTTCAAGCAATTTAAGAACATATTATACAGAGTGCCTGCTAAACAATATCAGTTAGGAAAAACGACCAAATGTCATGGCTGCAAGATCTAGACAATGAGAGTTGTTTTCATACCCAGATCATGAGTTATAGAACGATGACTGGATCTTCCAACTTCTTTTATTTTTGCACAAATCTTCACAATTGACAATTTTAGTGGATTTTACATTTCTGGAACTTTTACTTCTATATTTTTTGTTGGTTTGCTATTTTTTTCCATCAACTATAATAATGGTACCTGGTTTTTAAAGCAGGTAGATGTGCAAAAATGAACAAGTAAGTTTAATAACATTCAAAGGACGGATAAATGCTTTGACTTTTCACATTATGGAGAAATATACATAGTCTGTCATAGCATTGGGCCCACTTTAGGCTGTTGAAATTTTAGAGGACAAAGTAAAGAAGAAACAGGAAAGAGCTTTATTGTACTTGTCCTTTATAAAATGCCAAAGACATTCTTCTCCAAGAAGGAGACTTTCTGAAACTGCAACACTCACTCGACAACCAAACCATTCCAACTTGGGGCGCCAGACCTCGGACAGGAGGACTGCCTGACAGAACTTGCTCTCCCATTTGAACAGAAACGTCAGCGATGCACGTTTCTACATAAGTCAGAAAATTATCTGGGATCAGTGGCTTTCACAAGAGAAGAATAAAAGATCCTTGTGGTCTCAGAGGAGAAATAAATGTGGAGATGACAAGCATCCTCACATTTCAGGCTGTGCAAAGAAAGCCTAATGTCTGAAAGCCCAATTGTTAAGGAAACTTGCTGACATGAGTGAAAGGGACAATTATTTGGAGGGAGGAGGATACTTTGTTATAATGAATATTGACTTAGGAACAGCCACATGTGGCAGGTCCTCTTGTCCTGAATGGTCTATCCCTGGGCACATGTGCTGGCGACATACACAGAGACTAAAGGATCACATTAAGCCCCCTTTCCCATTTTCACCCCATTTACTTTTGGATGGAACCTGGCACTCAGAATCTCTTGAACTGTTCTCCCAGGTTGCCGGTGTAACAAATATAATTTTTCAGCAAGATGGCTGCTGCCAGAAGCAGGCTCAGAAATGTCCATTTTAATTAAACATTTTACTTTCAATTACATTTCACAGTTTGCACATGGTCACACAGGCTTTCATCACATGGACTTTCAGATTGCCGCATCAGTGTTATTTTCCAATGCAGGGAAATTTGTGCTGGTGAAAATGACTCACAGATGCAAAACCGTTTTTCTTTTGATTTGATCTATAGGAAGTTACTTTAAAAATTATTGTATCATTATCTTATTTTAAATTTGTTATCAACATGTAATACTTGTAAATTCCTACAGGGAACATTGCAACAGCACAACACACAGCATAAAATCAAGCTAGACATCTACCTTTTCATTGTCTGACCTCTTCTTTGTGTTTGGAACCTCTCACCTCCTGTCTTGCAGTTTTTTATACACTATATAATTCATAATTGTGAGCTATCGTCACCCCACTGTGCATGGTGCACTAGAACCTGCTACTTACATGTGACTGTGTTTTGGTACCTGTTATCCAGCCTTCCTCAACCCTCTCCCTCTTCTCAGCTGCCAGTGACCATGCTTCCAAGTTCAGGTCCGTAACTTTCGCATGTGAGAGAGTATGTGCAGTGTTTGTTTTCTGAAGTGATACTGAAAACAGAGAAGAGTAGCTGTGTCTCTACACTTCAGGCCAGATTTCAGGGTGTATAGGAGCAGGAAGTACCCAAATTGATAAATTGTAAGACAAATTATAGTGAAACTCACCTGCATTTGATGATATGTTTATCAGTTATCAATGTGAAAGAAAAGATAAATGAGTTGCTAAGCAACTTGACTGATATTTCTATGCCAAGGTAAGTCATAAAAATGAAGTTTTCACCAAAACCTACCCCAAAATGTATAATGTGCCTGTAAAAGCCAGTTAAGCAGACTTGATTCCGACTCATTAGTAGTTTCTGAAACTAGGCATATGCTCATATAGATATGCATTTTATTTCAAAACGATACTTCAGCATACATTTTAAGAATCTGTTTTGGATGTCTCCAGATTAGGAAAATATCTGTACTGAAACAAGACAGCTTGTGAGCCTCTTCTGGAGCACATCCTGGAGTAATTTTTCACTCTAGGATCGCAGGGAGGAAGCTTTTGTCAGTGTGCAGGCTGTACAGCATTTGATTCTGAGCAGGCAGAACCTGGGAGGAGTGTGGCCCAGGCACACCTTTTCACACAAGCACCTGAGACAAGGTTGCTGGGAGGAAAGAGCTTGAAGAGACGGTTAATGATTAAGTTAAAAGAACTTAGCCAATGGTCCCCCAACTCAGATGTCTGACGGGATCACACAGGGCACAGAACTGCCCTGGGCAAGTGCTCTACCTACTGACCACCAAAAAGGAACCTTGGAAACGGTTCCCAGGTTTAAACTGACTGACAGGATCTAGAACTTCAAAATTTTCATAGAAGGATGGAATTAATGACCAATTCATTTTGGTGCAAAAATGGGTTTTTCATGGTATGCTTTTTCCATAAATTAAAAAAAAAAAAGATTTATTTACTTTTTCAAAAGACAGAGTTTCAGGGAGAGACAGAAAGAGCAAGATCTTCCATCCACTGGTCTCCTCCCCAAATGGCAGCAACGGCTGTAACTGGGCCAGACGGAAGCCAGGAGTCAGGAGCTTCTTCCAGGCCTCCCACGTGGATGCAGGGGCCCAAGCACTTTTGCTTTCCCAGGTGCATTAGCAGGGAGCAGGATCAGAAGTGCAGCAACTGGAACTCAAATCGCAGCCACATGGGATGCTGGCACTGCGGGCAGTAGCTTTACTAGCCATGCCACAGAGGTGGCCCTTCCATAAACTTTTTGAAGACCCTTATGATTAAAATTAGGAAGAGGCTTAATCTGGTTCTTTCAGTTTCAGGTTTTGATATTGCTTTTCCTTACCCTTGTTAAAATTATAATCAGAAAATCAGAATATAGTTACTAAAATTGCCCCACACTTCTCCCCTCTCTCCCTCCCTCCCTAACCTCTTTCCTGCTTTTTTCCTCCTTTCTTCCCTCATGAGATGATAGGCTCATAAATTGTTTTTGGATATTATTTAGTTGTCTTTTTTAGATTTATTTTAATTTTAATTAGTGTTAGGTTTTAGAAGATTTAACATGGTTTGTAGGTACAATTATAAGAACATAATGATATCCTCTTCTTCCCTCTCCCTTTCTCTCTCCCTCTCTCCTTCCTTTTCCCTTTTTAGTTTTTGAGATAACATGTTTTAAATTTATATTACAGTAAAAAGACTTAATAATTCACCAAATAAGACGTTTAACAACTAAAAAGCAAGAAGACCTTAGTTTAGTGGAAATATAGACAAAAACTATAATCAATAATTGAATGGAAAAGTGACAATTTCACCCATACATAGAAATTTTAAATCAATCACAGATCATTAAAACTATAGTAGTATAACTGTTAACCATTGATTCAGCAAAGGTATAAAATAAAGTTTTACAAAACTATATTTATAGCAATACTGATACAGACATTTCTTTTATTTTTTCTTTATTTTTTCTCTCTTTATTATTTTCAAGTTCTAGCTCCTGCATATAAGGGTGAACATGTAGTATTTGTCTTTTTGAGTCCAGGTTATTTCATTCACCATGATGTCCTCCAGTTGTGTCCATTTTGCTGCAAATAAGAGAATGTCATTCATTTTTATAGCTGAATAATATTCCATTATGTATATATACCCCATTTCCTTCATCCATTCATCTGATGGTGAACACTTTGGTTGATTCCAAATTTTGGCTATTGTGACCTGTGCTGGTGGTGCAGGTATCTCTTTAACACATTATGTTCAAGTATTTTGAGTATATAGCTGGCAGTGAGATTGCTGGATCATACGGCAAGTCTATTTCTAGTTTTTTTTTAAAGTAATCTCCACACTGTTTTCCACAGTGGCTACACTAATCTACATTCCTATCAACAGTGTATAAATGTTCCCCTTTCTGGATGTCCTCACCAGAATTTGTTACTCTCTGTGCTTTGGATTTCAGCCATTCTAATAGGGGTGAGGTGATATCTCACAGAGATTTTAATTTGCATTTCCCTGATCAAAAATGATGCTGAGCATTTATTCAGATATCTGAAAATCAAGCTGTAGGCTTGACGAACATTTGTATTTCTTCTTTGGAGAACTGTCTATTGAGATCCTTTGCCCAATTCTTAACTGGATTAGTTGTTCTTTCTTGTTGTTGTTGTTTTTTAAGTTGCTAATATATTTGGGATATTAATCCTTTTTCAGATAAGTGGTTTGTAAATATTTTTCCCTCTAGATTGGATTTTTTTTTCACTTTGTTTATCATTTCCTTTGCTGGCAAAAGATTCTTAATTTGATATAATCCCCTTTTTTTAGTTTTGTTATTGTCTGTGTTTTGGGTCTTGTCCAAAAAGTAATCAACCCCCTACATGAATGTCTTGGAGTTTTTACCATACATTTTCTTCCAGAAACTTCATACTCTCAGGCCTTACATTTAGGCCTTTGATCCATCTTGAGCTGACTTTTGCATATGGTGAAAGATATAGATGTAATTTCATTCATCTACATATGTACATCCAGTTTGGCCAGCACCATTTGTTAAAGAGATTATCCTGGGGCTGGCTCAGTGGTGCAGAGGGTTAACGCCCTGGCCTGCAGTGCCAGAATCCCATATGGGTGCAGGTTGGAGACTCGGCTGCTCCACTTCCAATCCAGCTCTCTGCTATGGCCTGGGAAAGCAGTGGAAGATGGCCCAAGTCCTTGGACTCCTGTGCCCACGTGGGAGACTGGAAGAAGCTCCTGGCTCCTGGCTTCAGATGGGCGCAGCTCCGGCTGCTGCAGCCAATTCAGGAGTGAATGGAAGACCTCTCTGTCTCTCTGTCTCTGCTTGTCCTCTCTCTGTGTAACTCTACTTTCAAAGGAATAAATAAATCTTAAAAAAAAAAAAAATGGAGAGAGAGAGATTATCCTATTCCATCTTATTATCTGAGCTCTTTTGTCAAAAATCAGTTGTCTGCATGTATGTGAATAAATTTCTGGGTTCTGAATTCTGTTCCAGTAACCTATGTGTCAGATTTCATGCAAATATTATGCTGTTTTAATTGCTATAGTTTTGTAATATGCTTTGAAGTCAGATAATGTGATGCCTGAAGCATCTTGTTCTGAATCATTTTAGCAAATCTGGATCTTTTGTGATTCCATATGAATTTTAGGGTTGCTTTTCTAACTCTGTAAAGAATGTCATTTGCATTTTAATAAGGGTTGCATTGAATCTGTAGATTATTTCAGATAGTATAGACATTTTAATGATTTTGGTTATTCCAATCCATGAGCAAGGAATATCTTTTCATTTTTTGTGTCCTTGATAATTTCTTTCATCAATGTTTGAGATTTTTATTGTAGGGATCTTCCACTTCTTTGGTTAAATTTATTCCTAGACATTTGATATTTGATTTTTTGTGGCTATTGTGAATGGGATTTCATTCTTCATTTCTCTTTCTGTTAGTTCATCATTAGCATACAAAAAGACTACAGTTTTTGTATGTTTATTTTGTAACATAGCAAAGAGTTCACAATCAAATAAAAGTTGATTATTAGAATTATGAATAAACAGATGCAACATTTCAACTGCAAAGGGTATGCAGGCCAGATAGTTTATTAGTTTACACCTAATGAACTAGCCCCAAGTACCAACTGCAGAGCTTGGCAACTAAAAAGTACTTAACAAATGTTATCAATTAATTCAGTATTTCACTTAATCCTGTTTTGAGATACTAATTCTACTGTCTAGGCTCGGGACTGCAATCAGTGTGAATTCCCCAGAGCAAGCTATGCTCGTCCATTTGTGTCTTTTCATTTTTAAAAAAAATCATGTAGAGGGGCTGGGCGCTGTGGTACAGTGAGTTAAAGCCCTGGCCTGAAGCACCAGCATCCCATATGGCGCCAGTTCTAGTCCCTGCTGCTCCTTTTCCAATCCAGCTCTCTGCTATGGCCTGGGATAGCAGTAGAAGATGGCCCAAGTCCTTGGGTCCCTGTGCCCATGTGGGAGACCCAGAAGTAACTCAGGTTCCTGGCTTCAGATCGTCTAGGGAGTGAACCAACAGGTGGAAGACCTCTCTCTCTTTGTCTCTACCTCTCTCTAACTCTGTCTTTCAAATAAATAAAATAATTATTTTAAAAAAACCTCTTTAGAATGTCTTTCTTCTAAATTGTTTCATGATTTTAGACATCATCAATAGTACTGATATCAATATCTTTAGGCATGCCATTAAAATGGATTTTTAAAATTTCTTTTGGGTAGACATTTAGGAATTGAATTATTTATTTATGTGGTTAGATTTTAATATTTTAAGAAATGTCAAAGGGTTTTCAGAAGTGTCTGTGCCACTCCCATGCTCAATGCCTAAATATTCTGGTTTCTGCACGTTCTCACCAACTTTGTTATTGTTTGACTTTTTTGTTTTAACCGTCCTGGAAGGTAAGTGGTGGCATCACATTGTGGTTTACATTTATACTTCTCTGAAGATTAATGATGTTGAGTATCATTTCATTAGGCCTTTGCTGAAATTCTTATTGAAATCTTCCAAATTTTAAAATTAGATTCTATCTTGTTTTTTTGAGTTGTAAGAGATTGTTCTACATTTTAGTTTAACATTTTTAATTTTAATTTGAAAGTAATTATTCTGGGCTGTGTTTTTTTTCTTTTCATTCTTTTTATTACATTTTTTGAAGCAGACCTTTTGAGTTTTGATGAAGTCCAGCTTATCAAATTATTCTTTTATGTACAGAGAGATCTTAATGCCATATCTGGAAACTCTGGAAACTGATAGTATTTTTTAAAAAATTTTAACTAGAACTTTCATTAGTTAGCCTTTACCTTTAGGCATAGGATCCATTTTGATTTAGTTTTGTGTGTAATGCACATATAAGCCAAGTTCATTTTTTATATATAGTATCTGTTTATCTTAGCACCACAGGTTGAAAAAAAACAACACTTTTGCCCATTGACAAACTTTGGCATCTTTATTGAAAAAAAAAGAGATCATAAATATAAAGGTTTATTTAAGAAGGTTCAAATCCATTACATTAATCTAAAGGTTTGTGTTTCCAAGATGACTGCCGACTAATCTGGCTTTCAGTAATATATTTATATAATAATAACAGTAGTCCAATTGCTAAAATGTCCTCTTAGATTTTCCACTCCAATCCTTGAAAGTATGAATAAGATGCAATACCATCCCTCGATCTTGTTGTATCACCTAGCACTGTGATTTTACATATGTAATTAAGGTTGCAAAGCATTTTTGCTTTGTTTTAATCAACTGGACAAATATAGGACAGTGACCGCCCTCCCCCTCACCGGAAGCTGGAGCTAGCAGAGTGTTGAAGGATGAAGAAATTGGTCAATAAGTGCTGAGTAGGGCTGGTCCTATGGCGTAGCGGATGAAGCCGCTGCCTACAGTGCTGGCATTCCATATGTGCCAGCATAAGTCCCAGCGGCTCCACTTCTGATACAGCTTCCTGCTGATGGCCTGGGAAAGCAGTGAAAGATGGCCCAAGTGTTTGGACCCCTTCAACCACCGGGGAGGCCCAGAAGAAGCTTTAGCTCCTGGCTTTGGATCGGCCCCTTTGAGGAGTGAACCAATGGATGGAAGACCTCTGTCTCTCTGCCTCTGCCTCTCTGTAACTCTGCCTTTCGAACAAATAAATAAATCTTTAACAGAAAAATAAGTATTGCATTGCAGTTAGTTAGGGGAAAAACTTCTGGTGGCCTATTGTACTGTGGAGTGACTACAATAATGGTTTGTGTATTTCATGAACAATTAGAAGAAAGGGTCTTGAATGCTCTCACCACAAAGAAATAACTATGTGAGGAGACAAATACGCTCATTCTGATATAATATTATACAATCTGTATATAGCATACATTATATATATAATATATAGAGTTATATATCATATATATATATAAACATCACACTGTACATACTCCATAAACATGCACATTTATTGTGGGTCAATCTCAAAACTTTTAGAAGTAAACTGATAGTAAGGGAGGGTCTTGTCATGAGCTTAAACCATTCCCATAAGTGATTTAAGAGCAGAGTTTCTCTCACAGACAGCAGAAGACATGCCCCTATCAGGTAGAGGTGGCAAACTGTTGCTTTCTTGAAGCTGGAAGTGGCTCAATGCAAAGAAAGGCAGATGGGCTCTAGGAAAGACACCCCCAACTGACAGCTGATGTAGTGACAGGTGCTTCAGTTCTACAGTAGAAAGAGGAGACTTGTTTTCAAGACAGAAAGAACCTTTGAAGAAGATCTGAAGATCTGTTGGGAACAAAGTTGGCTGATAATTCCATTTCCTCCTTGTGAGAGACTGAGCACAGATCCCAGCCCCGCTATGCTGGATTTCTTATGGACAGAACTGCGAGACACTAAACAGAAATTGAAGCTACTAAATTCAAGCTACTAAGTCTGTAGCAATATGCTATATGGCAAAAGTAACTTGATAAAGGCAGTGTAACTCCTCCAACTTCATTCCTCTTTTTTCAAAATTGATTTGGATGTTTAAGTGGTTTTCATTCCCATACCAATTTAAGGAATTGACTTATCAAACACTACAAAGAGACCTGCATGATTTAGTTGAACTTGTAGGTCATTTTGGGTAGATCTTTTCATCTACCAGACTGAATGAATTTCCATTTATTTAAATATTTTCTAATTTTTCCTGCAATGTTTTGGCTTTATCCATATAATATTCATGTGAAATTTGTATTAAATGTATCCCCAAGTATTTTACTTCTTTGACTTTTTCATTGCTAGTGTACTGTAATTTTCATTGGTTTCTGGATTGTTGATTTTTTTTATTTTTATTTTTTTATTTTTTTGACAGGCAGAGTGGACAGTGAGAGAGAGAGAGACAGAGAGAAAGGTCTTCCTTTGCCGTTGGTTCACCCTCCAATGGCCACCGCAGCAGGTGTGCTGCGGCCGGCGCACCGCGCTGATCCAATGGCAGGAGCCAGGTACTTATCCTCATCTCCCATGGGGTGCAGGGCCCAAGTGCTTGGGCCATCCTCCACTGCACTCCCTGGCCACAGCAGAGAGCTGGCCTGGAAAAGGGGCAACCGGGACAGAATCCGGCGCCCCAACCGGGACTAAAACCCAGTGTGCTGGCGCCGCAAGGTGGAGGATTAGCCTAGTGAGCCGCGGCGCCGGCCTGGATTGTTGATTTATAACCTCTGCTTTTGTAAACAGATTTTTAGTTCTAGCATTCTTTGAATGGGTTATCTCAGAATTTTTGCAAGCAGAATCAAGTCAAGTGCAAAAAAATGACTTGGAATTGTACTTTTCATTTCCAAACACTATATAATTACACTTCTATTTTTAAATGGCTTTTCAGGGCTTGCATTGTGGCATGGTGGGTTAAGCGACTGCCTGCTATACCCGCATCCCATATCTAATGCTGGTTTGAGCTCCAGCTGACCTGCTTTCAATCCATATTCTGCTAAGGTGCCTGGGAAGTCAGGCTATGATGATTTAAGTACTTGAGCCCCTGCCACCCACATGGCACCAGGCCAGGGTAGAATTCTTGGATCTTTGCTTCTGCTTGAGTCAGCCCTGGCTGTTTTGGTCTTTTAGGGGATTAGAGAGGAGGATGGAGGGAGGACTAAGAGATGGAAGATCTTCTTTCTCTGTATTTTTCTGCTGTCTTCTCTATCTTCCTGTCACTTTTTCAAATAAATAAATAATATTAATTTTTTGTATTACTGCTCTAGCTTGAATCTCTAGGAAACTGTTGAATAGAAGTGATGAGAGTGAACACCCTTACAGTTTTCCCAGTCTTAGGAAAAAAAACTTCAGTTTTCAACCATCAAGCTTGATGCTAACTATAGATTTTTCTTTTCAGTCTCAACCAGGTGAGTGGCTTAATCACAAATATAAAAGTGCCTTTTCTTTATCTATGGATGTGATTTTGTAGTTCTCATTTTTTTTTTTTTTTTGACAGGCAGAGTGGACAGTGAGAGAGAGAGACAGAGAGAAAGGTCTTCCTTTGCCGTTGGTTCACCCTCCAATGGCTTCTGCGGCCGGCGCACTGCAGATGGCGCACCGCGCTGATCCGAAGCCAGAAGCCGAGTGCTTCTCCTGGTCTCCCACGCGGGTACAGGCCCAAGGACTTGGGCCATCCTCCACTGCACTCCCAGGCCACAGCAGAGAGATGGCCTGGAAGAGGGGCAACAGGGACAGAATCTGGCGCCCCGACCGGGACTAGAACCCGGTGTGCTGGCGTCGCAGGTGGAAGATTAGCCTATTGAGCCGTGGCACCAGCCTCATTTTTTTTTTTATTTTAAGATTTATTTATTTACTTGAAAGGTGGAGTGGCAGAGAGGGCTGGAGAGAGGAGAGAGAGGGAGAAAGAGAGAGAGAAAGAGGGGGGAAAACAGGGAAGGGGGAGGGGGAGAGAGAAAAAGCGAGAGAGAGAATCTTCCATCATTTGGTTCACTGTCCAAATGCCTCCAATAGTTGGGGCTAGATGAGGCTGAAGTCAGGAGCCAGAGACTCTGACATGTGGTCTGACATGTGGATGGCTGGCCCAAGTACTCAGAACATTATCTACTGCCTCCCAGGTGCATTAGCAGGAAACTGGATCAGAAGCTGAGCAGCTGGGACTGGAACCTGCACTCCGTAGGGGATACCGCATCCTAAGCAGGTGAGCCAGATGCGCTACAATGATATCTCCAGTTTTTGTTCTTTAATCTATCAATGTGATACATTATATTAATTGAGGGTTTTTCGTGCATGCTGAACTAAGTGTGCATTTCTAGAATAAATCTCATTTGTCATGATGCATTATATATAGCTGGCTTCAGTTCACATTTTGTTAAAGACACCTGTGTCTCTGTTCCTGACAGACACTGGTCTACAGCTTTCTTTTCCTGGTGGTATCTTTGTCAGGCCTCCATTTCAGAGTAATAGTAACCTCCTGCTGCGAATGAGACATGCTCCCTCTACCTCTGTCATCTGAAAGAGCTGGTGAAAGAGAGAGAGAAAAAAGAGTCTTCCATCATTTCGTTCACTGTCCAAATGCCTCCAACAGTTGGGGCTAGATAAACGACTAGTTTTGAGTTTTTCCCTGTGGAAGCCAAAGAAACTCTCTGTCTTGACTTTTTCTTTTTGGAAGTGTTTTTAATTAAAGGTTTAATTCCTTTACCTATTATCAATTTATTCAATTATCTATTTCCTCATAAATTGATTTTGGTTAATATGTGTATTTTCAGGAATATTTCATTTAGTTTCAGTTTTGTAACTTTAACATACAAAACTATAAAATAAAAATAAATTTGTTCATGATATTTCTTAATAATTATGCTCATTTTTTAGAGTTAGTGTTGGTGTCTATTCTTTTGCTCTTAGTTTTGACAAGTTACATCATCTCTTTTTTTCATCAAGTTTGCTAAAAGGTTATGCATTTTCTTGAATGTTGAAGTCAGCTTCTGAGTTCATTGTTTTTCTTCAGTTTTTTCCTCCTTTATAAGCACTGAACTCTGTTGTCATCTTTACTATTCTTTTCATTTTGCTTGCTTTGGACTTTGCTTGCTATTCTCTTTCTTACTGTTAAAGGAGGAAGTTTAGACCATGAACTTTAGATTTTTCATCTGCTCTAATCTAAGCATTTAAAACTATAAAAAGTTTCCGGGAGTGGGCAGTTAACAAGCCAGTATCCAACATTGGTGTACATGTTTTTCAGTTTCCAGTTCTGGCTCCAAACTCCAGCTTCCTGCTAACGCAGACCTTGCGAGGCAGCAGGTATTAGCTCCAGTACCTGACTCCTGCCACCCATGTGCGAGGCCTGGATTGCAATCCTGGATACTATCTTTGACTTCAGCCCAGCACTGGTCATTGAGGGCATTTGGGAAATAAACCAGCAGATGGAAGATTCTCTCTCGCTCTCTTCTGTTTGCTAGAAAGTTCCATTTGATTGCTACATTAGCTGTATCATATGACCTGTCATACTTTTATTCAGCTGAAATTATTTTTAACTTTTCTATGAGTTTTCATCTTTGACGCATGATTTATTTAGAAATGTGCTATTTAAATATACAAATATTTGGATACACTAGTTTGTTCTTTTTTAATTTCTAAATTAATTCCATTATAATCATATATCAAAATTTCTGAGACTTTCATCTTTTAAGATATATAAAGACTTGATCTGTGATTCAGTATTCTGAAAAATATTCCATGTATTTGTGAAAAAATGTATATTTTATCATGTGGTTCTTCTTTAGCGAGTTCTACATATGCTGGTTAGGTCAGATTGGTTAAAACTGTTGATCAAGTCTTCTATAATTTTGCTTATTTTTATCCTGGAAATTTCACCCTTTAACAAAAAATCAATTCTTTATTGACCAAATTGAGCAGTGAGGAACTCCATTCACAACCCAAGTACTTGGGCAACTGTTTACTTCTCCCAAATGCATCGCCAGGAAGCTGGATTGGAAGCAAAGTTGGGATTCAGTCCCAAACACTTGGATATAGAATGAGGTCATCCCAAGTTACAGCTTAACCTGGTGGGTTACAACTCCCACCCTTCATTAATTACTTTGAAGGAGATACTTATGTATTGGAATTTAAAAAATTTGATTTTTGTCACAACTTGTTTCATGTATTTTGAGGGAAATATATTAGAAAAAAAGGGAAAAAGAATGCCTCAAAATTTTCATGGAAAATTAATTTAAAGGTTATTTTATTTTGTTGCAAACAATGAATCCATTGTGTTATGAATCTTCATAGAGAAGATGGAAAGCAGATATTATAAAAATCTATACATGAATTTCAAAATTTTACACCACACTAAACCTATCTTTTACATTTTCTTCCACAAGCTTTTTGAAGCATCCCCATACTTACCATATGATTCTCTATAAATTTTTGAAAACTCAACAATAGTTGGTTTATGTGAAGAAACCTCTACTTTGTATTAAAGCAATTTTTTCACAAATATAAGTCCAGAAGACAATGTCTCATTCCCTCATACATTTCCTAAATGTTTTTTTTTTTTTTATCATAATAGGTGGCATGGTCACCCCTCCTGCCAAAGATAGGCTTGGGGCAACAGTAGAAATTCTGCAACCCCCATATAATGCTAGATACGGCAGGTGCCTCTGACATACCCAGTTTCTGTTGTACAGGAAGATGCTTTTAGAGATAAAGGTGACAACAGAATTCATTAAACCTGAAGGATCTGGAGTAGTAAAAGTAGATGTCTCTTTTCCCCCATATCGTTTCTCTCACTAAACATCTTCTGAAGTTGTTGGGAAATGATGCTAGCATAGCAATAACGTTTTCAAATGAATAATTATTCATGCCAGTGGCCATGCTGGGAGCTTCGAATCCAAGGGTGACTTGTGGCTCACATCAACAAGTGGGACAGCCACTATTTTATCCCCTCTTATGGAAAAAGCTGGTACCGTTCTAGTTTTTCGCAACAGAGGAGTCAGCCAGGAGCTGAAGACTATTGCATTGATGATGCAACCTTGTCTAGCTGAAACTGATCCCTCTTCTTCCATTTGAGAAACTGCTGGATTTACTATGTGTGGAGAGGGAAATTCCCCATTATTGTAGTCTTATAATTTTGATCATTGGTTTCAGTTGGGAGATTACTTGTCCAAAATAAACTTTCAATTACTTTCCAAGTCTAACAAGATCCAATATCTGAAATAAAAATACATCAATATGAAAATGTTCTATTTAATTATAGTTTATTAAAAGATCTCTTCGAGTACAAAGTATTCTGAACACAGATCTATGTTAAAATTAAGAGTGGGGATAGGAGAGGGAGGAAGCAAAGGGGTTGGAGTATTGGTTGTTAAGGTGGGAATATCAGTATGCTCCTAAATCTGTATATATACATGAAATTTGTGTATCTTAAATAAAATTTTAAAATGTTCTCTTGGAGCATTAGAAATGCGGGTTTCAGTACCGACGCAGAATGTCTTTTGGAGTCTTTTGATGATAAAGAAATATTAAAATTATCTATTCATTTGCTATGATGTGGGTTGCATCATGGGTCATGCTGTTTTGTTCACACGTGTGACAAGGAGAGATATTATCAGTTTAATTTATAATAAGTATGATGTTTTTATGAATGAGAACAATCTATCAGGAGCTTTCACAAAAAATGAATAGTTTAACTTCATAAGAATATTTTACTCTGATTTTTGTCTTTATGTATGCAAACTTAATTTTAGCCATTGTCTATTATTTATGTATTTGCCTTATTCTTTAATTTTTGTGATCAGCTGCTCAAGCATTAAAAAATTGAACAGCTTGAGATTAGCATTCATGGTTTTAGTTGGAAAAGGTTAACTCTCAAATGTCATATTACAGTTTAGCTATTTATCCATAATCAAATGTATAGTAATTAGATAAGATGCATAAGGATTTTAAATCCATCTTTCAGAGTAATCTAATTTATAATTATAACTTCATAATATATTATACACCAATGATTCCTAGGATCTTACATATTGAGAATGAACAATAGATTAAAGGCTTTTATCTTTTCCTTCGTTATTCGATCTCACTAATTATATACTTAATAATGATCAATTATAAGTTAATGTCCATAATTGTTTTATTAAATCTAAATCACAGTTAAACATTTATTGAATAATCTTAGTTAGTATTGCCCTTTAATCGCTTTCAGTAAATTAGAGCTACATTTACTCATCTAAAAGTTTGAGCTTTAAATTATCTCTTGTTCTCCTTTCTGCCTCCTTGTCTTGAATTCAGTATGAACCATCCTGACTTAGTCTAGCTACCAAATCAAATCATAACAATCAAATTTTATTTATTTTTCTTTCTTTTTTATTTTATTTTATTTATTTGTCAGGTAGAGTTATAGATAGTGAGAGAGAGAGACAGAGAGAAAGGTCTTCCTTCCGTTGGTTCACCCCCCCCAAATGGCCGCTGCGGCCAGAAATGCGCCGATCTGAAGTCAGGAGTCAAGTGCTTCTTCCTGGTCTCCCATGCGGGTGCAGGGCCCAAGCACTTGGGCCATCCTCCACTGCCCTCCCGAGTCATGGCAGAGAGCTGGACTGGAAGAGGAGCAGCCGGAACTAGAACTGGCGCCCATATGGGATGCTGGCGCTGCAGGCAGAGAATTAACCAAGTGAGCCATGGCATCGGCCCCACAACAATCAGATTTTAGACTTCAAGGATAAAGCCTAATAAGTTTGTTGGTTTGTTTGAAAACTGGAGTTGGAGAGAGGATTAACATGGTGTGAAGAACAGGTAACTTTCATTTAGCCAAGTTCTACCTAGGTTCCTTACATTTACATTTCATTTAGTCTTCAAACTAGCCTGAAGTGTAGGTGATATTACTATTCTGTTTAAAAGTATAGTTAATTGAGACACAACATGGAAAAATTAACTGAACTTTCTCAAGGTCAGATAGGTAATATGTAGGAGAACTAGGCACCTGGTCTAAAACACTCTCTTCTTGTTATCTCTTGTCGTTGTCTTCACGTTGGAAGAGCTTCAAGTCTGAGAAACGCAAAGGTAACTAATAAGTTATTTATCACTGCCATACAATATTATCCTCATGGGAAAGCTATGAGTTATTTCTTGTTAAAATAAATGTTTCTAATTAAGACAAGTGAGAGGGAGATTTTATATTTGTTCAACTACATATAATTCTTCAATTCTATTTATATTACACTATAAGCTCATCAGAGTTGTGTTTTTCTTTCCTTTCCAATAAAATTAGGAGGCAAAAGCAAATTTGTTTTATGATTGAGGCAGATATATAAAAAGAGAATATCTTAAAGTAAGAACGTGAATCAGTGAAAGTGGAGATGAATTCTAATATCTGGATATGTATGTGCATAATTTCTGTGCTTGAGAAGAAAAATGGCAAGTGTTCCTTTAAGCTTGGAAAATAACAAATACACATACAATTTTTATAGTGATTGACAAAATACATTAAAGGAACCATTCTTAAGGAGCTAATTTTACATGCCTATGGAAAAATAAGATAAAATTCTTGAGTACTTCTTATTAACATATATTGTACCTGACACATTGCATTCATTTTCTTCTAAGTTTCCTGATGAGTAATAAAGGAAGCATTGTAACATTTTAAAGCTGAGAGATCTGTGACTCAGAGAAATTAATATATAAACTATTGAAAGAGTTGCATGTCCTTACTAGAAGACTTTGTCTAACACCAAAATCTATGTTTTCTCACTGCCTCTTGAGAATTATATACCTTCAAAGAAATTTAAACATTAAAATTGTCATAATGAATCACATTTCTGTTTTTGGCTGTCCTTTATGTCCTAAATGTGACATATTTATATTGAATCACATATGCAAATAGGCATCCATTACACATAAAACAACTGTGCTCTGAAAAAGAATAGTTACTGATCTAACAACGCATGTATTCTAGTAATATTTGGACACTCTGATTGCTAAAACTGAACTTTCCTATCTAAGCTAAGAAAATGGTTCAAAACTGGTCTAATTCACTGTAATTTTACAATAATAACACTTTTATTTCAAGATCTAATATTTTGTAATATGGCATATAAAATTTAAACATTAAGAGTTTTCAAAAACATGAATCTGTGAATTGACTTGAACATGAAGTTGACTGATTAAAGACTAAAACATAAGCTTTCACCCTCAAATACTATGCATTTTAAAATCTTTAAAATGATAATTATGCTGTTAGAAAGGATAGATAGATAGATAGATGTACAAATTGTGACACTTCATAGAAGTTGTCACATTTGACAGAATCACTCACATACCCTGTAGGGAAAAACATTGTTGCACTCAGCAAACTTGGACTTATGATATCAGCTCCCTTCAAAGCAATGCCTTCCAGAAGGTCTCCAATTTAGTTCACCCCTCAGGCTTGGAGACCTGGCCTCCAGTGAGAAACGTTGCCTCATTTTGCTTCCTTGCTTAATATCTTCTCTAGATGGCCCACTGGAGGGATGGCATCTAGAAGGTGATTTGGGGAAAATGGTGGTAATTTAACAGCAATTTTTGTGGTATCTCTACCCCAGTGGGAGTCATTCTGTTCCCTCGAAAGTAAGAGCTTTGATCAAACATCTGAGTAGGGAGGCTCATGTGCTCAACATGGAGTTAAGTTGAAGAAATGGGTAAAACACACAGAGCTGATTCCAACCTAACAGGCAACACTGCGCACAAGATGTGATGTGGGTGTACATCGAAACAGAATTGTGGCGAGGGCTTAGATTAAATCACATCTGCTGCCGCCATCAGTATTCTTTCTCTTTGTTGCTTTCCTATTTGGGGAAGAGCTTATAAACAGACATGAATGCAGAATGATGAGTGAGACAAGTGATAAACAAAGATGGAGAAAATGAATCTAAGCTCTCTTTCATGCCTTTTCTCATTGCTCTTAGTCAAAAAGCAGAAACATGTTGACTTCCAGAGCTGAGTGGTAGGACGGTCATGCTTTCATTTGAGATTCTTATAATTTTTTAAAAATTATTGTGGAGGACAAATGGAGAAAACACTTTAAGCTATCTTTAAGAACACATAAAGGACAAATAGAAGCCTTACTGAATACGTCACGATAAATGGAGTCAGTTTCATGAATCCTCCAAAGCATACCCATTTTTCATTAATTGATTAATTAACGTGTGTATTAGGCCAAGTTTAATGAGCATATACCTGGTGCTGCGCTGGTTTCCCTAATGAGACTGCAAACTCAGACGTAAAAAGGCATATAATAAACAAAGGATAATTTACCATCGAAGTGAAGAAGTTTCCGGGTTCCCCTTGGTACATGACACCTCTGAACTCCTGGAAAGAACTAACTAAGCAACGTGTTTGTGTGGTCATTTGCTTTGTAAAACCCCACAAAATATATTTATACTGCAATTCACTGTCTGCTCACTCCCTCTGTGACACAATGGTCCATGCATAAGCCAAATCTTATACAAGCATGCTTGATGGTACATAAAATACGAGGCTGGAACAAGGGCACTGGTTTTGAGCACACAATGACAGAAATTAGTCTTTGGTAAAAAATTCCAATTGGTAAACACATAAAACTGCTAATAGAAGATGTTTTTCTTATCATACACAGAACAAAATTTCTCTCCTGTTAGTTACACAATCTATAACACAGCATATATGTTTCTAAACACAGCGGAGATTTTCATGTTTTTGAAGGAAACTTCCACACAGTGATGTGTACCAGAATGCAGGTTTTGCAGGACACAAACTTACACAACCATGGGGCAATCATTAACAACACAAATATGATATCGGTAGAATTTTTCCTATTTTGACCACATTCCTAAAAATTATGTATGACTAAGAACAATCTGTAAATCTAAAAGGAATTATCTAAACAATGAAAACCTATTATTTGCCAAACATGCTAAAATAAAGTATAAATAATTTTTGCATTTACTTTGCATAAAATAAAATTACAGGATGTTTCCCATATGAAGAGACCATTGAAGAAAATTCAGACAAGAATGGAGTGACTCCCCAAATGCCCAGATAAGGCTGGGCAAGGACTCCCACATGGTTGGCAGGGACCCACATACTTGAGCCATCACCTGCTGCCTCCCAAGGTACACATTAACAGGAAGCTGGAATAGGAAGTAGAGCTAGGACTTGAATGTGAACACTCTAGTATGGGATCGAGGTGTCCAAAGCAGAATCTGAACTGTCGTGTGCCAAATGCCTGCTCCAAATTATATACATTTTTGACCAAAACAAAATTAATTACTTGATGATCATCTTGTTTTACAAATTATAATATGTTGAAATATACATATAATATATATATTATATATATATATATATATATATTTAGAAATCCCAACACTAGGTCCTGTATTGGACCTGGGCAACTGAAACAAACAAATATGCAAATAACAAAGAAGCTACATTCCCTAGTGGCACAGGAAAAAAGTGTAGCAAAATGCTTGATGCCACACACAAAGTGCTTTCATGGTCCAGAGCAGGTGCATGCAGAAAACTGAGAGATTTGCGATCGATGATGTGGCAAGGTCATCCTGCAAAGTATATTTAGGTAACTCAGAAAAATCTTGCATATGAAATTCTTTATTATGATTTTATTCTCTAATCAGCAGAAAAACATCACAGGTACTTAGGAAGAGGCAAATTATTATAGTCTGTGCTTGAAACAACAACTTTGGTGACTATAGGGAAGGCTAAACTGGAAAAGGTAGTGAAAATGTGTCCTAAAAAGTCAAGAGACCATTCCGAATCAATGGCTCACAGAGACCATGACTGAACCTGCAAAATCAGGAAAGACTTGTTTACAACAAAGTCTTGTGCATCTTGATACATGAAGAGCTAGGATGCTAATGCTTTGTAGGAGGCTCCACAGCCTTCAAAATATTTTTAGTATTTTTCCCAAATTAGAAAGATATGCAGTTTTTCTACTAACTTTTAAAAGGCAGTGTGGCTAGCTTTGTGATGCATAACTGATCTCAGATTCTTTCAAGATTTGTGAAAATTACTAATATGAAGAAATTTTGATTACTGTAGGATATTGCATGGGCATCAGAAAACTTGTCCTATTCTCCATTTAAATTAACATTTTTTTCCCTCCAAATATTCCATCTGATGAATAACTTTTTCTTCTCTGTAAGCTGGATGAACAGAAGTATGCAGTTCAAGTTGAGACAAACAAAGTATAGTCAATGTAAATATAAGGAGATCTGTGATCACAGGATGATTTTGAGTACCAATGGGCATAGATTAAATTCCTTAGTTCATTAATTTCTCAACTAATTTATTTATTCAGTTATCTATTAGTTTATCCATCATTTAATCAAATATCTATGGTTGCATTTGTACTGTGTTCAGCCCCAAGAATTAAACTTTAAACACACAGAAATTGTTGTTGCCAATATTATTTAATAGGACAGATAACAATAAGTTCTTGACAAAAAATCACTAAATGGAAATGCTAAAGAGTGAACAAAAGATGATGGATGCTTGAGGAAAATTGACACTAGGAGAAAAAGCGCAAATGTTGATGCTTTTCTTATTTTTATGAATTTTCACCCAAGGGAAGACTCATGAGTTGGTTAAAATACAGTGAAAAACCAACCATAAGACGGACACTGAGACAATGACAAATTGCAAGAAACACTAGGTGATAGGAGCTTGGGGAGAGTCCTGGAGAAGAAGGCCATAGAGGATGATCACCAGTGTCTGTCTAACTACCCAGTCCCTTGGCTGACATCTGAATCACACACATAAAGTCAGAACCCAACCAGGCCAACCGAGTCTATGATAATGAAACCAAGCTTTCACCTGCCAGTTTCCTCAGAGAAACAGAGATTGCAGGTTTTTAGCTCAGCCAAATTAACTGATTACTTAAGTCAATTAAAAATAAGGTTTTCTTCAAAGGAACATTAAAGTTTCTGCAAATATTCTCCACAATGTTGAGTATGTAATTGAAAATTACTGGATATCCAAAACCAGGAAAACTAATTTATGATTTATTTTTAGTAGAAAAGATAATTGATAGAAACAACTGCTGAGATGACCCAGATATTTTTTCATATTTTTATTAATTTTATTATTTATATCACATATTTTAGTAATTCCTTCTTATTGATAGTTCTACATTTTATACTCAAATTATGAGCAACTCAAAATTTAATTAGAAATTAAGGCTGGCTACTTCTCATGCCATTGCTTATTGTATCCAAATCTTCTCTTGGGATTCATTTTTTAATTCTTGTTTCAGTGGATCATTATTTTGAGTATTTTTTCAAAGAAGTTCCTGAATAACATAATGATTTTATTTTTTATAATATTTTAGTATGAAACTCTAGAACCAAAGTTATTTCTTTAGATTGTAGATATTTTGTTATGATTATTTACCATCCACTTTTTTAAAAAAACTTTTATTTAATGAATATAAATTTCCAAAGTACAGAATATGGATTACAATGGCTTCCCCCCCATAACATCCCTCCCACCCGCAACCCTCCCCTTTCCCACTCCCTCTCCCCTTCCATTCACATCAAGATTCATTTTCGTTTCTCTTTATATACAGAAGATCAGTTTAGCATACATTAAGTAAAGATTTCAACAGTTTGCTCCCACACAGAAACATAAAGTGAAAAATACTGTTTGAGTACTAGTTATAGCATTAAATCTCAATGTACAGCACACTAAGGACAAAGATCCTACATGAGGAGTAAGTGCACAGTGACGCCTGTTGTTGACTTAACAAATTGACACTCTTGTTTATGGCATCAGTAATCACCCTAGGCTCTTGTCAAGAGCTGCCAAGGCTATGGAAGCCCCCTGAGTTCACCGACTCTGGTCATATTTAGACAAGGCCATGGTCAAAGTGGAAGTTCTCTCCTCCCTTCAGAGAAAGGTACCTCCTTCTTTGATGACCCATTCTTTCTACTGGGATCTCACTCATGGAGATCTTTCATTTAGGTTTTTTTTTTTTTTTTTCCCCCAGAGTGTCTTGGCTTTCCACGCCTGAAATAGTCTCATGGGCTTTTCAGCCAGATCCGCATGCCTTAAGGGCTGATTCTGAGGCCAGAGTGCTGTTTAGGACATCTGCCATTCTATGGGTCTGCTGTGTATCTCACTTCCCATGTTGGATCATTCTCTCCCTTTTTTATTCTATCAGCTAGTATTTGCAGACACTATTCTTGTTTCTGTGATCCCTTTGGTTCTTATTCCTATCATTATGATCAATTGTGAACAGAAATTGATCACTGGGACTAGTGAGATGGCATTGGTACATGCCACCTCGATGGGATTGAATTTGAATCCCCTGGTATGTTTCTAACTCTACCGTTTGAGGTAAGTCAGCTTGAGCATGTCCTGAATTGCACATCTCTTCCCTCTCTTATTCCCACTCTTATATTTAACAGTGATCACTTTTCAGTTAAGTTTCGGCACTTAAGAAGAATTGTGTATTGATTACAGTATTCAACCAAAAGTACTAAGTAGAACAAACAAACAAAAATACTAAGAGGGATAACATATTAAGTTGCTCATCAACAGTCAGGGTGAGGGCTGATCAAGTCACCATTTCTCATAGTGTTCATTTCACTTTAACAGGTTTCCTTTTTGGTGCTCAGTTAGTTGTCACCTATCAAGGAGAACAAGTGGTATTTGTCCCTTTGGGATTGGCTTATTTCACTCAACATAATGTTTTCCAAATTCCTAACAGGGATCACTTTTCAGTTAAAATTTAAACACCTAAGAATAATTGTGTGTTTATTACAGAGTTCAACCAATGGTACTAGAACAAAAAAAAAAATACTACAATGGATAAAGTATTACATTGTACATCAACTGTCAGGACAAGAGCTGATACCATAAAGGATTTTATAGCATATATAATGATACTCAGTGGGACAAAACAAAATATCCTCATGATAAAAAGATATGACTTTTTTAAAGATTTATTTATTTGAAAGTCAGAGTTACACAGAGAGAGGACAGGCAGAGAGAGGGAGAGAGGTCTTCCATCTGCTGGTTCACTCCCCAATTGGCCGCAATGGCCAGAGCTGCGCCAATCTGAAGCCAGGAGCCAGGAGCTTCTTCCAGGTCTCTCAAGTGGGTGCAGAGGTTCAAGGACTTGGGCCATCTTGTACTGCTTTCCCAGGCCATAGCAGAGAGCTGGATCGGAAGTGGAGCAGCTGGGACTAGAACTGGCACCCATTTGGGATGCTGGCGCTTCTGGCCAGGGTGTTAACTCGTTGTGCCACAGCACTAGCCCCTATGATATTTTGACAAATACAATCTGTGAAAGAGAACAAATTGGAATTTTTGAACTGTAAACAAAATTAATGTCTATCATCTATCTACTTGTTTATCTATCTTATCTATCTATCTAATGGGATAAACAAGAAAATGGAAACAACAAGACAAAACAAAAAGAATCATGAACTTGCCATATTTTAAATGTTATAAATTATTGAAATTAAAGAAGATTAAGGAAAAATGGTGGAAAAAATTCAGTGAATTATTGGAAACATTAAAGCCTAATACATTGAAGTAGCCACACAAAAAGAGAGAGAATGGGGCTTCCAAAAGAATTAAAAACTTTTTACCAAGAAATTTCAAATTTTGGTTAGACATGACATTGCAGATTCATACTGGCAAGTCAAATCCAATATTATTGAAAGATAATATATCATGACCACATGGCTGAATAGAGTGATACTAGAAATATAAGTTTGGTTGAACACTCAGCAATCAATCAACATTTTAGTATAATAATATAATAAACATAAAATGACAAATCATAATTATCTCTATGCAAAGAAATACATTGATAAAATGTGATACCCATTCAAGTTAAAAGTTGTCATCACCTGATCCCCTGATCAGTGCTATAGCAGGTTAAGCCACCGCTTACAGTGCCAGCATCCCATATGGGTGCTGGTTCAAAGCTTAGCTGCTCCAGTTCCAACCCAGCTCCCTGTTAACACGCTTGGGAAATCAGCAGAAGATGGTCCAAGTCCTTGTGCTCCTGTATGCACGTGGGATTCCCGGATGAATCTCCTGATCCTGGATTCGGCCTGGCCCAGCCCTGGCTGTTGTGGACATTTGTTGAGTGAACCAGTGGATACAAGTTTTTCCCTTTCTGTCTCTCTCTTTCTGTTTCTCTCTTTCTGTTTCTCTTTTGCTCTCTCTCTCTCTCTCTCTCTCTGCCTCTGCCTTTCCTTCTCTGTGATTCTGACTTTCAAATAAATAAATAAATAAAGCTTTAAAAAATAATCATTGAATTAGTGATAAAAAATTCTAAATTTCTCCATGGACTCAGTCTATCAAAAGCCTAACAGTTAGCCTCATACATGATGGTGAAATATTAGATGCCTCCAATACAAATTTTGAACAAAAGCAAGAATGCCCACTTATAGCATTTCTTTCTAGCTCCTTTTTCATAACAACTTCATGGAGATAACGTTTACATATCCTAAAATTTGCCATTTCAGAGTATGTGTGTCCATGGATTCTAGTATATTCATAGTTGTACAACCATTTTTTCTATGGCAATTTGGAATTCATCACTCTAAAAAGAAATCCTGAATTAATTGCTAGGGCTTCTGTAGCAAAATGCCACAGATTAGGTGAGTTAAACAATAGCAACTTGTTTTCTCATGGTTCTAGAAGCTAGAAACTCAAGATCAAGATGCCCACAGGGTTGACTCTCTGAGGCATTCTTTTGGCTTGCACATGTCTACCCAGTCATTGTGCCCTCACATGATGTTTTCCCTCATTGCATGTCGTTGGTATTTGTGTGCTCAGATCTCTTCTTTATACAAAGGTAACAGTCAGATTGGATTAGGGACCACCCCAGAACCCATTTAAAGGCCTGATTTCCAAATGTAGTCTTTTTCTGAGGTACTGGGGGTTTAGAACACATAGGATTTTTAAGAAGATAGAATTCACCTCCTAACAAACAACATTCCTGTTAATAGCCAGTCCCAATTTTCCCCTTTCCTCAGCCCCTGTATATCACAAATTTATGTTTTCTCTATAGATTTGCCAATATGAGTATATTTTGTAGACAAGATCTGGAATATGAGCCTGAATCCTGCGATGTCTATTGCTCAGCCTAAAGTTCTCAAGAGTCATTCACGTTGTATATATGTCAGTATTTTTTTTTCCTTTCCAGATGAATAATCCATTGTATAGGCATACTCTCCTTTTTTATCCATTCATTAGTTGATAAATATTTGAGCTTATAATACTTTTTGATTTTTATGTATAATGCTTCTGTGAAGATTCATGCTTTATGTGGGTGCGTGTTTATGATTCTTTTCATCCGTCACTAGTTCCTAGGAGTGTGATTACTAAGTAGTATGTTACCTCTATACCAGTGCCAAATATAATCATAAGCACTCCCATCAGCAATGCATGAAGGTTCCTGTTATCCTACTTCTTCACCAATGCCTCCTATCTGTGTTTATGACTATTTGCCATTCTTCTGGGAGAGAACAGTTTTCTAATTGTGGTTTTGATTTGCACTTTCCAAATTACTAGTGATACTGCACTCTTTTCTTGAGTCATGGGCCATTTATTTATCTTCTTCAGAGAACTATCTATTTAGCTAATTTGACTATTTATTTATTTATTTTTAAAATTTTTTAATTTTTTTTATTTGACAAGTAGAGTTACAGACAGTGAGAGAGAGAGAAACAGAGAGAAAGGTTTTCCATCTGATGGTTCACCACCCCCAAATGGCCGCTACAGCTGGAGCTATGCCGATCCGAAGCCAGGAGCCAGGTGCCTCTTCCTGGTCTCCCATGTGGGAACAGGGGCCCAAGCACTTGGGCCATCCTTCACTGCTTTCCCAGGCCAAGCAGAGAGCTGGACAGGAAGAAGAGCAACTGGGATAGAACCTGCTGCCCATATTGGATGCTGGGGCCGCAGGCGGAGGATTAACCTAGTGCACCACGGCGCCGGCCCCAATTTGACTATTTTTAGATTGAGTTTTTATCTTTTTACTTCTGACCTGTAGACTCCCTATAGTCTAGATCAAAGTTCCTCTGAGATGCAGGATTTTCTGAATATTTTCTCCCATGCAGTGGGTTATCATTCAATTTCTTCACAGTGTCCTTTAAAACAGGAATGTTTTTAATTTCAATGAAGTCCAACGTATCTCTCTAGTTTTTCTTTTATCATTTGTACTTTTTGTTTGATATTTTAGAAATCAGTGTCAACTCAAATTTATACTGATTTACTTTATTTTCTTTGAGTTTTGTATATCTCTTTTTCTTTGATGTACATGACTTATTTTGAGTTAATTATTGGATATAAAGAAAGTAGGTGTCCAAATTCATTCTTTTACCTATAAATATTCAGCTGCCCTAGCTCCATTTGTTGATAAAACTATTACTTCTCCACTCAATTGTCTTAACATCCATTTAAAAATCAATTTATAGGTTTATTTATGAGTGTCAATTATTTTTCATTGATTTCTACATCTACCCTTAAGCCTCTGAAGATTGCTACACTGTATTGACTACTGCCACTTTTTGGTAAGTTTTGAAAACAGAGAGCTTGAATCCTATAACTTTGTTCTTTCAGAAAACTATTTGATCTTTTCTTGATGATTTCCATGCACATATGAATTTTAGAAACATCCTGTCAATTTATGCAAAACAAGTAGAATAAGGATTTTAGCGAGAATTGCATTGAATTGTACATGATTGTGAAGTATTAGCACCTTAATACTTAGTTTAAGTCTTGCAATTCATGAGCATAAAATGTCTTCACTTATTTGAGTGTTTAACTTCTTTCAATGAAATTTATAAAATTTCATTGTCCAAAATGTGCACTCCTTTTGTTAAATTCATGTGAAAGTGTCATTCTTTTGATGTAATTTTATTATTTCAATATTTTTGGATTGCCTATTACTAAAATATGAAAACATTCTGATTTATTTGCACAAATTTCATAAAGACACACTTTAGGAACATAGCAATTCTTCCCACCAATTCTCCCACCCTTCCCCCTTTTGGATCCACAAACTCTACAAAGCCATAAGCAAAGTGGAAGTTGTCTCCTCCCTTCAGAGAAAATTATATCCTTCTTTGCTGGCTGCTTCTTTCCACTGGGGTCTCACCCACAGAGGTCCTTCATGTAGAACATTTTTTGTCACAGTGTCTTGGCTTTCCATGCCTGAAATTCTCCCCTGGGCTTTTTAGCCAAACTAGAATTCCTTAAGGGTGATTCTGAGGCCAGAGTGCTACTTAAGGCAATTGTCAATCAATAAGTCTGCTATATGGACTGTTTCCCATGATGGATCACTCACTCCTTTTAAATTCTATCTATTATTATTACCAAGCATTTATTCCTACTTATATGATCACTTTAACACTTGATCCTATCTATATGATCACTCTAACACTTAATTCTTTCCATATAATATACTATTTTTACCACCCAGCTTAAGGGAATTTGGGGTCCCATGGCAAGTTTTTAAACTTTACCCTTAGAAGTATGTCTAGAGGAATGTATGCAGAACTATATTGCTTTACAGTTACAAACTTCATACATTTCACAAATACAACTGTAAGATCATGGTGATTCTTCCCACCTGCCTGCCTTTCCACCCACACTCCCACCCCCCTTCCAATTCCCTCTCTTATTCTCACTCTCATTTTTCACTAAGATCTATTTTCAATTAACTTTATACATATATGATTAGCTCTATGTTAAGTAAAGAGTTAAATGATTAGTATTAAAAAAATAAGTAAAGTAAGATAAAAGAAGACAATAGAAACCAAAAGTTAAAAAAAAAAGAACTGTTCCTTAACGGTCAAGACAAGGTCTGTTCAAAGTCATTGTTTCTCAAAGTGTCAATTTCACTTCTACAGGTTGCCTTTTAGGTGCTCTATTAGTTATCACAGGTCAGGGAGAAAGTATAGTATTAGTTTCTTAGGCACTGGCTAATTTCACTACGTATGATGTTTTCCGGTTTCATCCATTTTGTTGCAAATGAGCAGATTTTTTTTTTAATGTGGTGTAGTATTCCACTGTATACATACCTATAATTTCTTTATCCATTCTTCTTTTGATAGGCATTTGGGTTGACTCCATGTCTTTGCTTTTGTAATTGAGCTGCAATATACATGTAGGTATAGATAGCTCTTTCATATACTGATTTAATTTCCCTTTGGTAAATTCCCTGTAATGGGACCACTGGGTCATATGTTAAGTCTATATTTAGATTTTTGAGGTATCATCATACTGTCTTCCATAGTGGCTTTACCAGCTTTCATTCCCACCAACAATGGATTAGGGTACCTTTTTCCCCACATCCTCACTGGCATTTGTTGTTTGTTGATTTCTGTATGAAGGTCATTCTAACGGGGGTGAGGTGAAACCTCATTGTGGTTTTGATTTGCATTTCCCTAACAGCTAGGGATCTTTAGCATTTTTTTATGTGTCTGTTGGTCAATTGATTTCCTTTTTAAAAATAATCTGTTTATGTACTTTGCCCATTTCTTAAGTGGGCTGTTTATTTTGTTGTTGAATTTATTGATCTCTTTATATATCTGGTTATTAATCCTTTATCAGTTGTATAGTTTGCAAATAATTTCTTTCATTCCTTGGTTGCCTCTTCACTTTGCTAATTGTTTCTTTCTCAGTGCAGAAACTTCTAAATGTGAAATAATCTAAATTGTCGATTTTTTTTTTGGCATTGCCTGTGCCTCTGGTTCTATTCCAAGAACTCTTTTTCTATACTGATGTCTTATATAGTTTCCCCAATGTTCTCTAATAATTTGATGATATCAGGTCTTAGATTCAGGTCCATTTTGAGTGGATCTTAGTGAAAGGTATAAGGTATGGATCTTGCTTCATGCTGCTGCATGTGGTGATCCAGTTTTCCCAGCACCATTTGTTGAAGAGAATGTCTGCGCTCCTGGCATTGGTTTTAGCTCCTTTGTCAAAGATAAGTTGGTTGTAGCTGTTTGGATTGATTTCTGGCATTTCTATTCTGTTCCATTGGTCTATCCATCTGTTTTTGTACCAGTACCAGGCTGCTTTGATTATAACTGCCCTGTAGTATGTCTGGAAATCTGATATTGTGATGCCTCTGGCTTTGCTTTTGTTGTATAAGATTGCTTTAGTTATTTGGGGTCTCCTGTGTCTCCATATGAATTTCAGCATCATTTTTTCTATATCCCAGAAGAATGTCTTTGGCATTTTGATTGGTATCACATTGAATCTGTAAATTGCTTTCAGTAGTACGGACATTTTGCTGATATTAATTCTTCCGATCCATGAACATGGAAGATTTTTTTTTTTCATTTTTTTGTGTCTTCTTCTATTTCATTCTTTATTGCTTTTGCTGGGTTTCCTGCTGGGGTTCTCCCATAGCTTTGTACTATGAGTGTACTTTCTCACATTTTTAAATATTAATTTTACCTCACATGAGTTGGACCATCTTGTCACTATTCCAACATCTTGAGGACATTGAAACATTCTTGATCTGCTACATAGACACCTTCTCAGTGACCTTGCATAACTTGTTTATTTGTTCTAATATTTTGTGGATTTTTTTTATAATTTCCTATGTAAAATACATTGTCATTTGTTAATAGAAATACATTAGTCCCTGAATATGCACTGGGAATTGTTTCCAGGACTCTCTCCCAACAGAGAAAATACACACATGCCCAAGTCCCATAAATAAAACAGCTTAGTATTTGCACATAGCCTACACCTATCCTCCTGTGTACTTTAAGTCATCTCTACTATGCTTGTCATGCTTAACGTAATATGAAGGCTATGTAAATAGTTGTTATGCTCTACGGACTAATGACAAAACTTTGCCAATCTGTGGATATGGAAGATCAACATCAGTTTATTGCTTCCTTTCCATGTTAGATAATTTTTAATCTCTTCATGTTACATAGTTTCTCTGACTAGAACCACCAGAACAGTGTTGATTAAAGGAAATGAAATCTGCTTGTCTCATTTCTTAGAGGAAAATCATTCCATTTTTAAAAATCAAAAATATTTTGGCTAAGATTTTTTGTAGAAGGCTTTGATCAGGATTATGTATTGTTCCTTGTTTTCCTAGTTTATTAGAATGTTTTGCAATGAAAAGGTGTTGCATTTTGTGAAATTGTTTTTCAATGTCTAGTGAAGTGATCATGCATTTGTTTTTTTTTTTAATGAGATTGTTCTTTTCTCTCTTTCTCTCTCCCCTCATACTTAAATAAAGAAAGAAATTTAAATTATCTCCTTTATTCTAATTGCTTTACAATTATTTTGTTCTCTTTTCTAACATCCTAAGGTAGAAATTTTAGTTAATAATTTGAGATGTTTCTTCTTCAACAAAAGCATTTGGAAGTATGACTACACCTCTAAGCACTATGTTAGCTACATCTCATAGTATCAATATATTGTACTTTTTTCATTCATATGAAAATGTTTTCTAGCTTTCATTGTGATTTCTTTTTTGTTATATATTATTGAAGTTCATGTTGTTTAATTTTTATGTACTTCTGGATTTTCCAAAATCCTTTCTATTATTGAATTTGAATTTTACTCCATCGTAATCAGAGATCAATGACTTCTTTCCTTTTAAATTGATTGAGACTTGTTTTGTGTGGTCTTGACTGAAGAATATCCCATACATACCTTGGGATAATTTGTTGTTGATATGTGGAATGTACTAACGACATCTACTAGATCTGGTTGATTTCTACACTTGTTCATGTTTTCTGGTTTGTGGTTCATAAGTTGCTTGGCTGCTCTATCCAACATTAAAAGTTGATGTTTTAGTGTAAAACTATTTTTTTTTAGTTTAATTGAACTGATATGTGAAACATGAAACAACATGGATAAAACTCAAAAACAGAAAATGAAAAAAAGAGATATAAGGACTTCCGGAATTGAAAAAAAATTTACTTTTTGTCAAAAAAAAAAAAAAAGAAAAGAAAATAGAAAAGCAGACCAATGGTTTCCTCTGAAGATGATGAGAAGCAGTATAAGGGAGATTACTCTGGTGCGATTATACTTTACGATAGGTGTTTGCTTTGCATAAGTGAATGTGTTGCAGCTCATCAAAGAACATACTAAAGATCTGTGATTGTTAAAAATGTTATTTCTACTTCCAAGAAAAAGAATCTTACAAAATATTCTAGTTATTTTTATGTATGGGATGATGTTTACTGATCTGAAACTTACCTTAAAAGCATAGGGAAACAAATGTTTGATAGACTGAAGAATGTGAAGATAGATGCATAGATACATGACAAAGCCATTACACTAAAATGACAAGTATAGAATCACATGCCAGTATAAGGACATTCATTATCAAATTCTTTCAACTTTTCTGTATGCTCCAATTTTTTCATAATAATATTTTGGGGGCCATACAAGAAATATGGACCAGTTCAACGGGTCACAGTCTGGAAGGATAGACTTCCAAGCAAGTGACTGTGATGCAGCCGGTGCCGCTGCCCAATAGGCTAATCCTCCACCTAGGGCGCTGGCAGCCCAGGTTCTAGTCCCTGTGGGAGACCAGATTCTGTCCCGGTTGCTCCTCTTCCAGTCCAGCTCTCTGCTGTGGCCCAGGAGTGCAGTGGAAGATGGCCTGGGTCCTTGGGTCCTGTACCCGCATGGGAGACCAGGAGGAAGCACCTGGCTCCTGGCTTCAGATCAGCGCAACGCGCCGGCCGTAGTGGCCACTTGGGGGGTGGTGAACCAACGGAAAAAGGAAGACCTTTCTCTGTCTCTCTCTCTCTCACTGTCTAACTCTGTCAAAAAATAAAAAATAAAAAAAATAAAAAAAGAAATAGATGATGCAGAGATAGAAATGTGCTCGTGACACAGAGGCAGTATGGAAGAGAAAGTTACTACATGGTTTTGTGAGAACTAGGCTAATGCGTTTGGACTCTTTCCCTTCGTGAAGCAGAGACAGAGTATAGCATCAATGCATTCCAGTCATTCTCTCTCCCACCTGGACCAGGTGTGCCCATGACAGCAGCATCACTCTGCAGCCATCTATATGCTCGCTACTCACTGGATTTGT
Organism: Oryctolagus cuniculus; assembly: GCF_051225735.1. Taxonomy (NCBI): domain Eukaryota; kingdom Metazoa; phylum Chordata; class Mammalia; order Lagomorpha; family Leporidae; genus Oryctolagus; species Oryctolagus cuniculus. The sequence goes on along the minus strand of NC_142878.1, from coordinate 7,175,038 downwards.
CTTTATTTATTATGGCTTCTGGGTAGAACCTCCACTACCCTCAGCACTCAGTAGTCCATGCTCCCCCTAACAGGCGCTTTGCCAGCAGAGCAAAGATGAGCTGTTGGCTCTCAGCTGGACTGTGAGCTGGATGTGCACCTTGCATGAGGAAGAGGGCAGTGGATAGAGTTTTAATGGTAACTAGGAACACATATCACTGATGATGTGCCCTTAAACTAAGTAAGCCGAGTTAGAAAGAAAACATGTGTTTACCATATTGCATAAAGTATAATATATACAAATAAATTTAAGAATGACAGTGTGGGCTATCAGATGGCCCTAGCTGAATCTGAGTTACACAGATGCTAATGATGTATAAACACCCAAATGTAAGTTAGAGATAGATGAGATTCTTCTTTCAATTTTTTTAAAAGTTAAGTAAAACTTAGAGAAACTGGTGTTTGGCATGACTACCTCTTAAGGGAGATTAACAGATGCATAGAGATATACATAATGTGACAGTGATACTCAGGATTAATTTCCAAGTAACAAGAGGAAGTGACTCAGGAAAATACCCCAGGAAGCACCTTGCCTTCCCATATTATACTGTTCCCACACAATTCCAGAAGACATACTCAAATTACAAAAGGAAACAAACTGATTTATGATGCCAAGCTTTCAGCACCATATGCAATATTTTGAAGACTCACTGATATGCATATTATATTAGCCATATTACTGAGAAACCTACAAGAGTTTTCCATGTCCCTTTTAATTTCAAATAAATTCATTGCAATGGTAAATGAAAACAAACAGAATGACAATTACCTTTCATGATTTAGTAAATCGCTCTCAGCTCTGAAACAAATGCATATATTTCTTTAAAAAACAGAACTCATCTGCTATTTCAATAATAGTATGTAAGGAACTGAAGTGGCCATAGCCCCTAGAAATCTAAGTATGCACTTGACCGATAGGAAGACTGCAAACCAGATGAGCCATCTCCCTGGAAATGTGTCTTCCCTCGCGGACTGATTCCTACATCCATACTGAGGAGTTAATCATTTGCCATCGGCAAGAAACAAATGCAGCCATTTTCACACTGACATATAGTGTCTACTGCTTTATAGATTTTTCAAAGGAAATAGATTCACGCTCTATCAGACTGAAGGCTTAGGAAATAATAATCACAGATTCTTCTCTTTAGAGCCATTTGTCCTCTTGCTCCTGATTTTCATCAATTCTCTGTAATTTTCACCCACTCTGTCTCAGGATCATGAGTTATCATTGGTTGCCACTGGAACACTCTGGGGCAATTTGTCTTATTGAAACATGGGCTGGCCTCATGGCTGTGAATAATCATTCACTCTCTAATATATCATACGTTCTCTAAAATTCTCTTCTCTCCTGGGGAAGACATTATGTTGGTCCTAGAGCTGATGAGGCCAGAATTAATTGTTTTCTTGTGGTTTGAAAAGTGCTATAGTTTTCTAAGCATCTGCATTTTTAAAATTGTCATCAGATTGAGGCATTTCCTGGAAAATAAATAGTTAACTATGACCTTCTGTGTGAATCCCTCTGTCTTACAAAGGAGCCAGGCACAAATGTGGCAGTGGCACTGGAGCAGACAAAGGTCTCTACCTGAACACCACCTCCTCCCCTTTTTTTGTAAGCTACATTTAGTTTTGTGCAGAATGAATTCATTTGAAGGTCTAAAGTTTTATTGACTGTAAAATAGTTACAATTTGTTTTGTGTTCTACTAGTAGCTTATTTTAAAAGTTACACCAGAAATTTTAATATGCTTTAAAATTACATACTTTCTCTCTCTCTCTCTCTCTCTCTCTCTATATATATATATATATATATAGAACTTGTATATCACATATATACAAGTATTTGTTTGGTAAGTTTAAAGCTATTCTTACATAAAAAGTTTTACAACATATACATCACCAATTATAATAGCAATTCTAATAAATGGAATGATAAAAGAGGCTAGAAGAAGTGTGCAGCTACATTGACTACTTTCTGATGGAGTTACCACACATGAAGATGAACAAGAAGAGCTTTTATAGAGGGCATTACATTTAATAGTATATAGGATTAAGTTTTATTAAAATGTTGATCTAGAAATTATTACTGTCACTGTGAAATACTTAGAACCAAGCTTATTATGTGATACTGGAACAAGGACAAGTACTAAGTCCTCTGCTTTCTAATTTTGTACCCTTCTTTGTGCAATGTACAAAACAAGTTTAATAATCAATACAGAATATGGCTTAGCAAAGTTTAGTGTTGGCATTTGCACTGTGCCTAGCACAGTGCCACATAGAGTACTCTGTCAATTGCTATTTGTGTCATTAGATGAATTAAATCCTTGTGTGTTTAAAGTAATACACTGGGGTAGGCGTTTGGAGAAGTGGCTAAGACATTACTTTGTTTTCCTGCATCCCATGTCAGAATGCCTGGGTTCAAGTCCCAGCTTCATTTCCAATCCAGTTTCTTGCTGATGCACATCCTGAGAGGCAGCAGATGATGGCTGAAGGACTTGGTCTTTGCCACCCGTGTGAGAGACCCAGAGTGAGTGTCAGACTCTTGGCTTTGGTCTGGTCCAAATTTGGGGAGTGGATGAACAGAGGATGTTATCTCTCCCTCTTTCTGCCTCTAGCTCTCTCTCTCTGCCTTTCAAACATATAAAATAAATAATACATTGAAAATAAAAGTGAATTATCTAAATTGAAGAAATCATTCAAATTATCATTAATAACCATTAATTTAATAATGATTACCAATCAAATAATAATATTACTTATATTGTGTGGATTATTAAAAAGCAAAGTTATTTATATGGCTTAAGTTATGAAAATTGCATAACAATTATTGCAATATTCCCTTAGTAAGAATTGTTTTGAGATTGTCATTTTAATAGAGTTCTATTCTTTAGCCACTTCAATGAAAATTGGTAAATACTTCACATTAGATATTTACCAGTGGGGTGAAAGGAGGAGACAAGTGTACAATACCTGCAAATACTAGTATTGATGTCATTATAGATTCTCTTTGATTCTGTCACATTGCTTTTATACTTAGATAAGTTTATATGTTATATATCTACACTTGTCAAGCAATCATCAATTCAAATAAGTCTTTGGTTTCGGTAGTGCAATATTGGCAAAGCACATACACACAGAAGCACAATTTCATTTCCTTCTGCTTAGTTTTCATTGATACACCACTGAAACAGTTGTTACAATGATTTACAATATACACGGAGGTGAGGAAATGCTTATTCTTTCAACCCACACTCCTGTGACTCTAACATTATCGTCATCTTTATTCTTGAGAAATAGCTAAAGAAATTTTCTGCAGGAAATTTTCAACATTCAAGGGGTTTTACACGTGGATGGAACTAGAGCTGTCGTTAATTTATCATAGTACTCTTTTCCCATCTGAGATGCTCTGATATGCAACAAAGTTTTGCTCCGAAGTGGCTGCTTACAGCTTTTAAAAGGGAAGAAAATCAGTATGTGAAAATTACATCTTAGAATTTTTTTCCCTTCACTCAATTGGGAACCAATTGATTCAAATGCAATTGAATTGAATACACAAATGAACTGAGTCTAACTTGGCTTATCGGAGCACATTTTACAAAAATGTGTCTGAGTGTGTTGAAAACCTTTTAGTGCAAGGTAGGGGGTTCTCAGCCTTTTTCAAACCATGACCCTACATTCAGGCACACTCAACCAGCCCTCTTCAGATGTGCCGAAGAATCTTTTGTTCTCCCTGCTCCTCGAAAGACCTGCTCACAGCTTCCTACAGTGAGACACAGAGGATGTCATGGGAATTAGCACAAAGGTTATGAGGTGCCCCTGACACATGAAGAGGTACTCAGTGCATGTGACAGAGCAAATACACTTCAACAGAGGGGACATCAGCACCTGGGAGTGGGTTTGATTCCTGAGACACCCCACACACTGGAGAGCTGCTAACCAAGGGACATGAGATTGAGAACCCTCATGTCCTGGGCCCCAGCTCCTTGGTTCCAACCCTTGTGACAGCCCCACAGCAAGCATTCAGTGGCTGCACAAGCGACACTATGCAGAAGGTAACACAGAGTGCATGGGGTGACTCTCCATTCTCCTGTGTTAACTCTCTTGATGTTTTGAAGAGAAGTGAGTTAGGGATGCATGTGAGCAAGGCCAAGCATACAATTTGCATCACATAGAGCAGCCTGGGAATGTGTTTTGGCTTCCCTTCTTTTATTCACTCATTCATTTATTTAGTCATTCATTCATTTTTTTTTCTGAATACAATTTCTCCTGAGAATTAAGTCTAGCAGCTGCAGTGTTTCAGTATTTCAACAGCATGCATAGGAGTGATCAGGGACTGGGCCGCCGGAGTGGGAGGTGCACTCGGAATGCTTTTCCTGGAGATTGACTGTATAGAAGATCACCTCGGGTTGCATCTCCATGGCACTTACCTCTAACCCAATCATTCTTTTTCCCTGCTATTAGCAGTATTTATAGAGGTGTGAAAAGCACGCCTTCATGTAAACTAGGGCTCCTGAAGCAGAGAGCCAGTCTCTGATTCATTTTTGTTTGTATTCCGAGAAAACCATCACTGGGTTGCTTAAACAAATGAATTCATTTCCCATATGGTCTATTATATGCAGTGTTTCTTTCTTACTTTTATTTCCATTATGATAGATTGCATTTTAATCTCCGCCAAGAATTGTGGTTAACGATTTCCCTGTAGTTGATCTATGCCTGGAACTAATCAATTTTTTTTTTAATCCTAAAAACTTTCCTTAAGATCATGACTATATCCAGCAGCCTGAGGAGGAAGCAGTGGCATTCAAAGCATACCCTTCCTCCTCATGCTGGAGGCATGAGAACAGCTCTAAAGATCCATGCCATGTGCATTTACCTACGTGTGTCTGTGATGCTTTTGTTCTTCTAATCTTGCTATTTCCTAAAAATGCTGGCTGGTTTATGCTTTCCTGTACTTAGGAATCTCCTTTCCCCATTTTTCTCTGATTCTATTGGATATACCAGAATTCATATTTAGCTATTATTAGCAACTCTATCAATCAAGTAAGCCTTCATTAAACTAACAATGGAATTACGCATAACTTCTTTATACACGTTATTAAGCCTAAAAATTTCAGCCTAATATGACTGCAGGAATCACCAGTTCTCATGATAGAAGCTCTTCTGCTCTCTATGATCTTGCAAGTATTTTTTGTAGTAAAGATTGCCCTAAAATTTGTCTCAAGTAGGCCCTAAAGTTAAGATAACAATAACAGCCACAGTCCTCTCCCCCGCCCACACACAGAGTGAGAAATATAACCATTAGAAGCCAAACTATTTGCTAAATGCTAACTATGAAGAATCCCCCCTTCTACCAGTATCTTGGTGCTTTTCTGGATATCATAACAGACAACACGCATCTTATGCAAAAGCATGCATGTTTCAGAATTTTTACTGCTGTTTGAAATCTCAGACACATATATACCATTTCCCCCTTCCTGATAATAAGTATCTTGAGAGTAGAAATATTAAATCTTTTCATCACAATAAAAACAATATTGCCAATATTTCTTCACTTAGAGCAAATTCCAAGAACTTATTTTCTATGTGAACATTCGTGTTAGCAGTAGAAGAAAAAAGTCAGCACTGTAGTGGCCCAGTGGAGACTCACATAGGTAAGATGAGGAAACGCATCAATGGGAGACAGCGCCATTCAGAGATTATTGTACCAGCAATATTCAGAATCTGGAAGCAAACAAAGGACTGCTTAAGGACAATTTTTATTTTGCAGTTTGTCAGTTGTCTTTACATTATAACTACCTTCATATATATTTTAAAAGCATTGTTCTGTTTTCCTATCTCAGCAAATAATAAACACTTAAAATACATGTGGTTTGTATGCCATGCTATTCAGTCATTGCATTATTTAAGAAGTCCATCTACTTTGTGAAAATGTAAAATGATCATAGAAAATTAAGAGATTTCCAAATATAATCACTAGCATAATCCTTGTTATTAATTATTTCATACCAGTTGAAGAAATTGAAAAGATCTTTTCTATTTACATGTTTTCCTATTGTAATTATTTAGTCAGAAATGTTTCAGCTTGTGTGTCCAGTCAAGGAGTACTTGGGACAAAACTGATCTTACCATGAACAGCCACAACTAAATAAGTTTAAAAGAAATTCCTTGAATCAACAGTTTTCCAAGACACTAGGCAGCAGGTAAAAGTAGATCTGTCCTCACTGAGAAATGCAAAATAAAGAGATGATTCTAATGATTGGCCAAGACTGCTGGCTTTAAGAGATTTCCAGGCCATGATACAGGAACTTGGCTGCCAGGGTTAAGAAAACATTAAAGACAAATGTGGTTAGAATTTTAAGAAGAAATTCCTAGGCAGAAGTATCCTTGAGCATTCAACAGAGCTCTGATCTGCATAGAGAATTAGCAAAGAAGCGTTCAAAGAGATTTGGGAGAACAGTGTGGAGTACTCAGGGCTGGGACATTTCTGTTTTCTTTAGCCAGAGTGGGTAGTAGGTAGAGTATTAAGACAATCTTTACTCAGTGATGGGAAATAATTAGCCATAGACTGACAAAACTGATCCCCTTCAACAAATCTTAAAGAACTTAAAGTATCAAATTAGTTCCAAATAACTGTATCCAGGCACAAAGCTCAAGAATTTTTCTAAAAAAATACAAAAAAATAAAATCTAGCAACAGTTAATGTAAATTTCATAATACTGACTTCTGAACAGGGTTTATCAGTCATATAAAGAAGCAGGAGGGGCCGGCGCCATGCCTCACTTGGTTAATCCTCTGCCTGCGGTGTTGGCATCCCATATGGGTGCCGGGTTCTAGTCCCAGCTGCTCCTCTTCCAGTCCAGCTCTCTGCTGTGGCTCAGGAGGGCAGTGGAGGAGGGCCCAAGTGCTTGAGCCCTGCACCGGCATGGGAGACCAGGAAGAAGTGCCTGGCTCCTGGCTTCAGATTGGCTCAGCGCTGGCTGTAGCGGCCATTTGGGGGGTGAACCAATGGAAGGAAGACCTTTCTCTCTGTCTCTGTCTCTCTCTCACTGTCTATAACTCTACCTGTCAAAAAAAAAGCAGGAAAATATGACCATTATGAGAAAAATCGACCAACAAGCCACATCAGAACTGATACAGGAGCTGGTGTTGTGGTGTAGCAGATAAAAACCACTGCCTGTAGCACCCGTATCCCATATGGGCACTGGTTAGAGTCCTGGCTACTCCACTTCCAATCCAATGCAGCTCTCTGCTAATGTCCCTGGGAAAGCAGCAGAAGACGGCCCACGTGCTTGAGCCCCTGCATTTATGTGGGAGACCCAGAAGAAGCTCCTGGTTCCTGCTGTCATCCTGGCCCAGCCCTTTCCATTTTGGCCATTTGGGTACTTGACCAGCAGACAGATGATTCTCTCTCTCTCTCTCTCTCTCTCTCTCTCTCATCGTTCCCTCTCTTTGTGAAACTGTGCCTTTCAAATAAATTTAAAAATCTTTAAAATAGAAAGAACTGATAAAGACATTTGAATTTTCCTGCAATAACCAAAAACCACTGCTATAGTTCTATTCCATATCCTCAGAAGGTTATATACAAGCAGAAAAAAAGACTCAAACCCAACATCTAGAGGTAAAAAGTACAATGATTCTGATTAAAATTATACTGGTTGATAATAACAATAGATTCAACAATGCAGAAGAAAAGGCTAATGAGCTTAAAGACATAGAAATAATCCAAAAAGAAAACTTAAAAGAAACTTAAAGAAGAACATCAGCTTTGATAAGAAACTCATAAAGGAGAGAAGAGGAAAAAAGCCAGAGAGATATCAAAAGCAACCATGACCTAACAGTTTCTAAATGCAGTAGAAATTCTAAATCCATAGATCCAAAAACTCAATGAACGTTAGTTATGCACAGAAGAAAATTCCATCAAGTCATATGATATTTAATTTGCTAAAAATGAATAAAAAGAAAAATCTTAAAAACATCCAGACAGAAATTTTACTTCATAGGAGTATTGATAAGAATTATAGTAGATTTACTCTGGAATGAATGCAAGCAATTATATGGTAGAGAAACAGACTTCTAAAAGATAAAATAAAAACATGCTTAAATCATTACAGATATTTCCAGCATTCAGAGTAATAAATATGAGATAACAATGGGATCAACAAGAATACAAAAGTAATGCAAATGGAAGTAAGCAAAGAACATAAATAAGAGTGGAAAAGAAACAGGTGTTATAAACAGAAAAGAAAGAGTAAGAGACAATAAGTTCAATCTAAACATGTCAATAGATATATTAAGTATGAATGGTCTAAACACCTCTGTTAAAATGAATGGTGGGGCAGGCATTTGTCCTACCAGTTAGGATGCTTACTCAGATGTCCACATCTGTATTAGAGTGTCTGGGCTTCAGTCCTGGCTCTGCTGAACATTCCCACTTCCTACAATTGTTCACTGAGGGCGGCAGCAGTGATAGTTCAAGAAGTTAAGTCCCTGTCACCCACATGGGTGATCTGGATTGAGGTCCTGTCTCCCAGATTCATCCTGGTCAAACCTGGGCCATCACAGGACTTTAGGGCAGAGAACAAGCAGATGGGAGTTTTCTCTCCCTCACTCACTCTCTTCCTCCTCCCCTCCAAAAAATGAAATATGAAGTAAATAACAGTGAGAGAGAGACAGAGACAGAGAGAGAGAGAGAGAGAATGGACCAAAAAACAAATGCCATTAATATAAAGAAACACACTTAATATAAAGACATAAATAACTTAACATAAAAAAGGGGAAAAATACATACTATGGTAAAATTGATTGAAAGAAACCTAGATTGACACTATTAACATCAGCTAAAATAGATTTCAGATCAATAGATATTACTAGGAGAAAGGAAAATCATTCCATACTTATAAAGAGTTCATCTCATTATGAGAATACAATTGTTTATTTTTTAAAAAAAAAGATTTATTTATTTATTTGAAATGTGGAATTACAGTGAGGCAGAGGGAGAAAAAGAGGTTTTCCATCTGCTGGTTCACTCCTCAGTTGGCTGCTGATCTGAAGCCAGGAGCCAGGAGCTTCCTCCAGGTTTCCTACACGGGTGCAGGGGCCCAATTACTTGGACCATCTTCCACTGCTTTCCCAGGCCACAGTAGAGAGCTGGATCGAAACTGGAGCAGCCAGGACTCAAACTGGCACCCACAATGGATGCCGGCACTGCAGGCTGTGGCTTTGCCTGCTATGCCACAGTGCCGGCCATGAGAATACAATTGTTTCTCAAAAAATATATGCACAAATGACTAACGAGTATCTGAAAGAAAGTTCGAATCAGTAATCATTAGGGAAATTCAAATCAAAACCATAATGAGATACAATCTTATCCCAACTAGAATATTATTATCAAAAGTAATAATAATAGTAACACACACTGCTGTGCATATGGAGAAAAAAGAATCCATAAAGTGGTGACATGACTGTAAATTAGTTCAGCTTTTATGGAAAAAAAAATGGAGGTTCTTAAAAATAGTAATAATATGATAAAATAATAATATAATATGTATCCATATAATAATGTGGATAATATGATACAGCAATACTACAACTGGGTGTATATATATATAATGAAAATGAAATAAGCTTATCAAGTGATATCTGAATTTCCATGTTCATTGCAGCAATATTGACAATAGCTAAGATACGGAATCAACCTGAGTATCCATCAGTTAACGAATGGATTAAGATGTCATGTACAGATACGGAATGCAACACTATTAACCCCCAAAAAAGAAGGAATTCTGCCATTTATGGCAACATAGATGACGCTGGAAGATAGCAAGCTAAATGAAATGAGGCAGATTTATAAAGACAGATACTATATAATCTCACCCACATGGGCAATCTAAAGATTTGACCTTGTAAAAACAGAGAGCAAGCAGAGTTAGAAGTAGATAGGGGGGAGAGAAAGGATGAGAGAGAATAGGAAGAAACTGTTCAACAGTACAAAGTTGTAGTTAGGGGGAATAAGTCCCATTTATCTATTGCACAGTAGGCATTATGGTTAATAATATTTTATTGATTATTTCAAAATGGCCATAAGAGAGGATTTTGAATATCCTCATCACAAAGAAAGGATAAACGTATGAGGGACTGATAAGCTAATTTCCCTGATTTGACTATTACACACTGTATACATGGATCAAAACATTATACTACCCCCATAATGTATAATTATTATGTGTCAAATAAAAACTGACCTAAAATTCTAGCAGCATTTTGTTGTAGGAATTAGCAAATGGATTCTAATATTTATATGGAAGAGTAAAGGTCTTGTATAATCAAAATAAATTTGAGAAAAAGAAAACAAAGTTGGCGATTAACATTACCTAGTTTTGAGACTCATTATAGTACATCAGTGATTGTGACGTTGCGGTAGTGGTGTTAAGCTAAACAAATGCACCAAGAAAACAGAACACAAGGGTACTTCAAAGGATTTGTAGGAAAATGAGTTAAAAGAAAACTCTTTTGGTGCACTTTTTTTTTCTCTTAATACACATTTCCATGAACATTTTAGACTCCCTCGTAGAACCCAGAAACTCTCTCTCTCTCTCCTCTCTCTCTCTTTCTCTCTATATATAAATGTGTGTGTGTATATATAGATATATACATATATGTATATATATAGAGAGAGAGACAGTTGATTTTTACAAATATATAGAAAATTCAGAGGAAAACACAGCCTTTTCAACACTTAATTCTGCAATAACTACCTATCCATATGCATAAAATAATAACTTTCATATATTCCTTATATCATGTAAAAATTGACTCTGTTGATCATAGATCCAAATGTGAAATTTAAAACTACAATACATGTGGGTAAAACCATAGGATAGGTGATGTACTGAGAAGGGTTGGGAGCTTACAGCTACAGAGCAGCATAAAGACATCATGAAGTGATGGGGATGGGGGTGTTCAGTATCTTCACTGTTGTGATGGCTTCATGTGTGTGTGTGTCAAAATAACAAATTGCAACATTTAATTATGGACAGTTGGTTGTATGCCAATTACACCTCAATAGAGCTGTGAAAACGTGTTTTGTCTCTGACCTAATGTGGAAGAAGTCACAGAAAGAAACTAACAATTATTAAGCCCCTGTAGGATGCCCTCAATAGATTCAGCTCTTTCTCACCCCCACAACTCTTGTGTGAGGCTGGTGATTACCATTTTCTCGTGCACGAGTAGAGGGAGCTTTCAAGAGATAGAATATATTTCTCAGACTCATCCAATTATGAACCACTCAGGATTAAAATCCACAGCTCCTTGATGCATCCCTCAGCACTATAAGCTAGGATAAAAGAACATTCCTGAAGCAGGGGTTTGGTGCAGGGTTTCGGATGCCACTTGGGTTGCCCACAACTCCAAAGGAGTACCTGGGTCAGCCCTGGCTCTGCTCCCAGTCCCAGCTTCCTGCTGATGTTGCCCTGGGAGGAAGCACAAGGTGGCTGAAGTGAGTTGGTTCCCTGCCAACCATGAGGGAGTCCTAGATTTAGTTTTAATCTCCTGGCTTTGGTCTGGCCCAGCCCCAGATGTTTTAGGCATTGGTGCAGTAAAGAAGCAAATGTAAAATCTCTGTTTTTCTTCATCTCTCTGCCATTTAAATAAATAAAATATATAAAAAGTTTTTCAAAAGGAATTTTATAGTAATCAGAGACACAGACATCAATACAAATCTGAGTTCTTTATTTGCGTGCTTTGCAAACTTGATAAATTACTTGGAATCTGAGTTTTCTTTTCTCACCTAAAAATGAAAATCATAGACTATATCTCATGCAGTTTATCTGAAAATTATATAAGTAAGTCTAAAATAATAGGCAAAAGTGCAATAATATGCATGTCTTAGCCTGTCAGGACTGCCATAACAAAACCCCACAGATTGAATGGTTTCAACAACTGATTTTTTTTTTTTTTTGTACAATTAGGAAAGCTAAAGTTGAAGTTCACAGTCTTGGCTCAGCTTCTTCTGGGTGCCATTGCTTGCTGAAAGTCTTCTTGCTGTGCCCTCCCATGGCTTTTTCTCTGTGAATATGGCTGCCCATGGTGTTTCCTCCTCTTTCTAAAAGCACACCAGGGATCGGCGATGTGGTGTATCCGATTAAGCCACCTTCTGCTGTGCTGGCATCCCATATGGACACTGGTTTGAGTCCCAGCTGCTCTGCTTCTGATCGAGCTCTCTGTTCTGGCCTGGGAAAGCAGTGGAAGATGGCTCAAGTCCTTGAGCCCCTCACCCGCGAGGGAGACCTGGATGAAATTCCTGGCTCCTGGCTTCAGATCAGCACAGCTCTGGCTGTTGCAGCCAGTTGGAGAGTGAACCAGCGAATGGAAGACCTCTCTCTCTCTCTCTCTCTCTCTCTCTCTTTTTCTCTCTCTCTCTGCCTCTCTGTAACTCTGCCTTCAAATAAAGAAACAAATCTTCAAAAAAAAAAAAAAAAAGCACATGAGACATATTGCATCCTATTGTCCTGATTCAAATTAATTTTAATTTCCTCTCTGAAGAATCTGTCTTCAAATAAAGCTGCATTGGGGGTTAGGCCATCAGCATATGAAGTTTGCAGAAGCAGAACAGAGTCTGTGCTGATGTGCAAGCATGGTGCAAAGTGCCTCTTGCCTGTCTGCTTTGCTTTTCTCCAGAAGACCATTGTTAACTCCTTGTTGGAGCCTAACATCCCTTATATATCATTTCTGATTGTTATTCAAGTTGTTACAATTTGCCAACCTAATGAGGGTAGATTCTGACCTCTTCCAGACTCAAGGCAATCCTAGACCTTCAATCCAGTGGACAGAATAAGTGAGACAATATGAATTTGAAGTTAGCTACTTAATCGTCACTGATTCCACCAAACAGAAGGAAAAGAAGATGTGTAGTCTACTCAGATGCCTAGTTAACAATTTACACAAAACTCAAATGTTCCCCATATAACCTTGCCTTTGGTCAGCTTTCCAACCACCTGCCATAGTTCTCCTCATATTCCTTTGACTTTTGCGTAGCTGGAATTTGTGTTGTTCTGTTCAAATGACTATCCTGTTCCTTGCAAGTACTGTTTTTATTTATTACATCACCTTCCGAGGGGGCACATGAAGCGAGGAAAAGATGGGTAGCTCACACTTTCATGTTCAAATTGCACTTCTTGCTTTGGTTCACCTGGGTTTGTGCTCCCAAGAAAGGGGGACGATTTTAATTCTACAATCTATCATACTCATATAGCCATTTTCCCCAAATCACTTTATCTATGCACCAGTCCCATCTTTTTCTCACTTAACACATTTCTGCTGTAAATAACTTTGTACTCTATCTCTTCTGACTTGTAGCAATCATAGATTTTCCACTGTCATCATTGTAACTCCTTTAGTGAATACGGTGACAAGAAGTTGGCAGCTGTAAGCACCGAGTATCCTGATCTCCTCCCCTGTCCCTGGATATTTAAACTTCTTGCTTTAGAGTAGTAGAAAACTGCTGAAAGGAAATTTTAGAGGTACATTTAGATATGAGTTTTCAACTCCCTGAAATATGTGTGGAAAAAACTTCGTAGACAGCAAGCCACCATGGAATTACTTTCTTACTATCACTTCCCTGTGGAATGCCATGTGAAGACAGATTTGTTCAGCCTTTTGGAAACTTAACTGAGAAAATGAGTCAAGTTTTCTATAAGCAACACTACTGTTTATCATTCATTGTTTATGATTTTAAAACTTTAAAATACAACTGAAGTTGGTGACTCCTTCAGTGACTTGCATATGTGTGTTGATTATTGAAAGTTTGGGTAAGTTCAAAATATCACAACTTCTGCTATGTTGACTATGTGAGGATTTGAAAACTAACATGAATATAACGCCTGAATCACATACGTAATATAAATTCTCAAGTGTAGCTCTTCATGATTATTTTCTAATTATATTGAGTTTTAGTCAATATAAATTTATGCAATTAAGAGTGAAGAATTATGTCATATGCCTCACTAAATAGAAATGTAAATTTCTACTTATCAAGATTTCATTTAAGGTGTTTGATAGTAAAAGCTTCAGGAAAAAAAACAAGCAAGCTGGAAACTTTAATATTCCTCTTGGAATAGCAATAGAGTGTGCTATTACAGGAATACCTGGAAAATATTGTGGATTCCTGGGTCTGGCACAGTGGCATAGCCATTGCCCATAACACCTGCATCCCATATGGGTGCTGGTTCGGCTCCTGGCTGCTCTATTTTGATCCAGCTCTCCAGCTCTCTGCTAATATGCCTAAAAAGCAGCGGGGGGTGGCTCAAGTCCTTGGAACTCGGCACTCAAGTGGGATACTTGGGAGGTACAAAGCCCCTGGCTCTTGTCTTTGGCTTGACCCAGTCCTGGCCATTGTGGCCATTTGGGGAATGAACCAATGGGTGGAAGATCTCTCTCTCTCTCTCTCTTACCATAATTCTTTCAAATAAATAAATAAATCTTAAAAAATATTGTTGGTTCAGTTCCAGATCACTTATAAAATGTGAATATTGCAACAAACTGAGTCACATGAATTTTTTTGTTTCCTAATGCATCTAAAAGTTAGGTTTACACTTTATTATAGTTTACTGAGTGAGCAATTACATTGTAACAAAAAGGTGCACTCATTAATTTAAAAATATTTTATTGCTAAAATGCTAACAATCACATGAGCTATTGAAAAAAATGACTCTGAAAGACTTGCTCCGCACACAGTTGCCCATAATTTCAATTTGTAAATAGCCCAGTATCTATGAAGCCTCAAAAAATGAATAGTAATATAATAAGATATGCATGTATTTATATCTTTGTTTCTTTTGTTTTCTTTTCTACTTAGTAGTTGAATATGTGTTTGCGGAAACAGTTCTCCATGTTCAAGGCTGGAGAACCCTTGACAGATTTAAAACCCAACATGGAACTAGGGAACAAAAGCAATATTTACATGAGCTGTTCTTCCTTCTCTCTATCAGTGTGTGTATCAAACCACAATCCCAGGTGGAGATTTGAGGAGTTAGGGACAATTCATAAGGGTCTCCAAGTTCCTATTCCAGAGAGACCTGAAATATCAAAATCTAATATTCCCTGAATTGTCAACTCACATCTTTCTGCAAACCACATAACCTAAGAGGGGTACTGCCATGAAAATCCATATGTCTGGGGCTGGCCCTGTGCCATAGTGGATAAAGCCACTGCCTGCAGTGCTGTCATTCCATATGGCCACTGGTTTGAGTCCCGGCTGCTCTCTTTCTGATCCAGCTCCCTGCTAATGAGCCTAGGAAAACAGTGGAATATGGTCCAAGTCCTTAGGCCCCTGCACCAGTGTGGGAGACCTGGAAGGAGTTCCTGGCTCCTGGCTTTAGATCGGCTCAGCTCTGGCCATTGCAGCCATTTGGGGAGTGAGCCAGCAGATGGACGGCCTTTCTCTCTCCGCCTTTGTCTGTCTGTAACTCTGCCTTTCAAATAAATAAATAATAAAATATCTTTTAAAAAAGGAAAGAAAACCCATATGTGTTCCTTCTCCCTGAATGTTACCTTCCAAATCAAAGTGATCTTTACCAAACCTGGTCATTTCCAAATGGAAATGTCAACTAGGTTGCCTCAAACTGGTGGATAGAAGCATCCCTTAATGAGTATCGTAAGAAACCTATGAACTCTGCTCTCTGAGTTCGTGGTATGCTCCCATGTTCTGGTCAAGTGGCCCACTGACACATCATCAGGGAGATCAGGACATCCTAGCTTCCACTATTGGCATGTTAATGCTCAGGATTCATTTTAATGGGAATAGAGGTGGGAGTTTTGAGTATAAAGACCAGGTTTGCAGGGTGCTCTCTGCTTGTTTGACAGAGTGCTGCTAATCAACAGAAAATTGTTGGGGTAAGAGGATTTGCCCATTCAACAGCAGAGCCTCTGTGGAAAAAAACTATTAAGAAACCACAAATCAAACTTTCAGACTAATATTTATTTAAGCTGCATAATTCTGTATGACAATAAACATGATATTTACAGTATTCCCCCAAATAACTTTCATTTGCCAGATATAACCCTAGATTACTGTTCAGAAATAGAATGCCATGCCATTCCAATTAGCACTGATTTCATGTCCTGGACAATTAAATTAGTATATAACCCCATGGTATCCTACTCTCATTTTACCTATCTCAAATTTGATCACCATTTGATACATAAGGCATAGCTGACACAGGTTGCTATGATGCCAGTTTACCAAAGAGATTTTAAAAATTTGTTTAGAGAGTGTACACACTTCTTCAAAGATAAATGCACACCAGAGAAAATCCTAACAGCTTTTAATTTCCATGCTTTTCAGTTTTATTGTTGTAAATGCAACTGTTTATAGGACTAATGGCACAGGCTGGCTCTGTTGAGTCAATTACACCAGTAGGCAGTTGGATCAGATTCTTTACTCATGTTCCATTTATACCGTGTGGATGTCTGATAGTCGACTCAATTGAATTGCACCGGAGTGCCTTAGTGCTATCCGTTCTCTGCATCTCTGTGCACTTTATAGAACAATGCAATGCTTGATAATACGCTTGATGCAGGGTGGTGACCGTGCACAAGCACATGTGGCCGTAGCTACCCAGTGAACAACAGTCAGCCAACAGCTCCAGTTGTTCTATCGGATGCTTTGACTATGGCAATATTCCATGGGAAGAGTCTAATCAGACTTTTGTATCTGAGTATACGCTCTGATTGAATCCATTTTTGGTTTGGATTTCAGCTTTATAGGGGAGAAAGTGAGGTCAATGAACAGAGCAAAGGGGGAAATTCGTGACCTTGAGTGCTCATGTCAGCAATGGTAACACAGGACCATCTGGACTCGGTAACATGAAGGCAGATGCTGAGCAGGCTCCCCCCACCCCCAAATGCCAGAGTGCTTCTCTGCTGACCCACAACTAAACATGCAATTCTGGTAATGAGCCGCCTAGTGTGCAGAGATCTTGATGGTTCCAGTGTACGCCACATTGTAGGAAGATGCACAAGGCAGGGAGAGGTTCCCTCAGAGACTGCCTGTGGGTTGCTCACTTATTTTCCTCATAACATAAACTGTGATATTGTGTTCCTAAAAAATGAACCAGACATTGTGTGTAAATAATCTCATCTAATTCCAACTGCCAGTCCTAAGGAAGTAATAACAGCCACTATCAGGCATAATTACTTGGATTTTTATTTGAATCCAGGTCTGTTGAAATCAAATCGTATATTTTTACTTTTATTTCTCAGAGCTCTTCCAAGGAGCATATAACTTTAAAATTCAGTATTTAGGCCCAGAGTCCATTGAAAATTTTCACCACTGTTTTTATAGAAATATTTGATACAATCATGATGTTAAGGTTATAAAGATTATGGCACCAATATTCTAAAACAGAGTGTCAAACAAAAAAGGAACAGAAGGCTAATGTTTTACCTTTTCACACAACTTAGAAATGATTAGATAATCTTGATTCAGTAGTAAAGATCCCTTTTGAGATCTAAGTTTCAATGGTTAACTTAGAATTCATACTAATGACTGGAGTTCTGAATAAAACTAACAAAATCGTCCAATGTTCACAGAAGCCAATATGGATTAGTAATTGCAACATTAATGGCATAATAATCATCATACATGCACTGAGCACTTGCTGGGTGGTGAGTATCCTGACATCAGAAATCTGAGAATTGAACATTTTGTGTGTGTTTCACAAAAGAAGAAACTACGTTTAGGGAAGCCCAGATACCTTCTCCAACATTGATTAGGAGACTCAAGAATTTGTCTTTTTCATGCCAAAGCCTCTGTTATCTTTTTATTCATGCTATCTTTGAACAAAATGTATCCTCTATACCTGAAAACATGCCAACTACTTTATTCCTTTTGAAAAGCAAATAAATAAGGTGTACAATTCAGGCACTGGACATCATTAGCATATTGATATCTCTCCAGTTGCTGAGAGTTAAGTCATGGTTGATGATTGCTCTGTCCAATAAACCAAGGAGGCAGCACATGAAGGTACTGGATTCAGATTGCTTTATTCAGAGTAGGTTCCAGCACTTACAAGCTGTATGGTGTTTGACAATGTTGCTAACCTCTCTGTGCTTGGACTAGCATATCTATAAAACAGAGGTCAGAATCATTCTTGCTCTGTGGAGTTATTATATGGATTGGATCAGTTGAACATACACACACACACACACACACACACACACGCTAAGTACTCAATAAATGCCAATTAAAATGTTCATGGATATCACCAGTTGAACGACCAGGAGTAGAAGCATCAGCAAGGAATATTCCCATCGCAGTGTTTTCATCTCACACTCTACCATACACTCCTGCTTTTTCTTTTAGGAACATAGCTCATGTAGGTGTTTTCATTTTTGGATACATCATTATGGTATTTTTTTTCCCAAAAGCAGCAGAAACTATTTTTGGAATAATTTTGTCTGTTATCAGCTGGCTATGTGAAACAGAGAGTGTCAATTGCCCTTAGGAGGCACCAAAGTATTGTCTGACATGAGATCTTCACCAGGACACTTGGTGGTCCCCTACTGTCCCAGTATAATCACTTCTATCATGAGGTGAACCAATTATTTGAGGGAATTTCACTCACCTTCCATTAGTGCTTCTTCACAAACCAGAGCATACATTATTCTTAGTGAAATGATGACCCTACTTAGAAGGCTGTTGCATTGAGAACACCTAATTATGGATGATGGTCTTGGTTAGTAGTTAAAGGAGCGAAACACAGTAAGAACTTGTGAAATTAAATTACTAAGATAATAAAATTTTTTGTATCAAAGCCTCATGATTTAAGTATAAGAGATGATGAAAATTGAAACATAGGATAATTTAAAGAAATCTTTTTTTTTTTTTTTTGTAAGAACTAGTATTTCACATTCAGTGGGCTCCTTCTCAGCTAAATTGACCTAATATAGTTCCAGGAATATGTCCATTAAAAATTTTCCCTTTGGAGGTAAATGAGGTACTACAGCCTCCAGTATGATAGATACTGGGTGGGGTCTGGGGGAACCGCAATATTGGCTTCCAGCAGGCAAAATGAATGAGTTGTTATCAAGAAAAATAAGAACTGGGATTAGGTGGCCACTCAGTGTGGTGAAGCAGCTGCCCAGCCACAGCTAGACCAGGATGTGCCAAGATTCCCCCACATCAATTTGTAACAATTTCCACACCTTGCTATTAAAGAACTCCCATGCCATCTGGGTGTTTGCTCCAAGGATTCCAGCTGCCTTTCTAAATACATATAGATATCTCCTCTCTCTCTCTCTCTCTCTCTCTCTCTCTGCTAGTTCAGGATTTGCAAGACTAATATATCTGCCTCTCAACTGAATGTGCAAGCTTATCAGGACCACAAGATGCAAGAGTTAAGAGTGGAAAAATGGCTGGCTTGCATCTGTACTTGCACTCCTCAGTTTCACAACCATCTGAACTAGGAAGACAGAATTTGAACGAAGGATTATAAAGAAAATCCTTCCAAACACGCACGCTGAGTTCTAAGTCCACTGCTTCCCTTCGTGGCGGAGAAGGTCCTGTCTGAGGACTTCCGTCTTTAACCTCACCATCTGCCAGCAGGGTTTGAAGGTGCAGTCTGTTTGGGATCTTTATTTTTCTGCTTACTCGCTTAATGCATTTACATTTATTTTAGAGTCAAGAATAAAAGTTAAATTTTTATCTTAGCCTGCGCTGTTTTGAAATCCAGCATCTGGCTGGCTGGAAAAGGCTATGGTACCATTTTGTTTTATAGCCTAGAAGGTGCTGAACTCCATTATGAAGGAATTAAATTCTCATAGGGTATTTTGCTGGTGCTGGTTTTCTCAGGAATCATCATTCTTAGCACTCTGCCTCATTTTGCACCAGAATCGCTCGTTGCCAGGTGAAGGCAGGCAAAACTCAAAAAACAGTGTTAGGGGACCACAGCCCCCCATCTGGGGGAACCGCCAGAAGCGCACGCTGTCAGACAGAAACTCTGAATTGGATCAGTCGCCGACATTCCCCTGCTATTCTGTCAGCCACCTCTGCAGCTCCGTGGTCTGTAGCCCCATGCTTTCAGGTTGTCTCCTTCTTCCTTCCTCTCTTTACTGCCCGGTGCACTTATTTTTCTTTTCTTCCCTCCGTCTTTTCATCTACTGACTGCTGTTTCTCCTGACCCTTTACACAGGAAAAAGGTGTATTTCTGGCGTAACCCGCCTGTTGCAGTAGAAATTGTCATGTTTGCCATCTCAAAGAAACACCAGTTTGTCGTTATATCTCCCATAATGACAGTGAGGAGAGGAGAAGCTTCCCCAGACTGGCTGTCTTGATGCCAGGCGTGGAAGGCGCCTGAGCAGGCAGATTTGCCCCCATCCCGTTGAATCGTGTAATTTCTATTCACAGCAAAACTACCTGGGCTTTGCTTCCAGAAGCATCCTGCTCCGTTTTGCAACTGGGTTCGCTAACATGTTGGGGACGGAGACAGCTCTGTCAGGGAGACTGTGCTCGTGGACCCTACAGAAAGCATGATGATCTTGCCCTTGCAGCCCCCTTCTGTCATTGTAGATCTGAGAGCCCTGTGTCTGGAGGCAGCAGGCTTTTCTCTGTCCAGGTGCTGAGCCGAGCTGCCCTCAAGCCCGGAGGGTTGAGCTTGGCTGCCTCTCCGGAGGAGCCTGGCCCGGTTTCATCTGTAACGAGATAACGCAGCCTATCTCCTAGAACACGCTTTATTTCTGTTGCTGCTGCCCTCTCCCCTCGCACGCCGTCTCCCAGACCTACCCTCAGTGCTCTCCGGAGAAGGGAGCGTGGAGGCTGCCAGCACCTCTCTGTGGATAGAGCAGCCTGAAGTCTCAGCCTTGGGGAGGAGACAGGGGATGCAGGCATTTCCTGAGCTGGCTACACGGAGAGGTGACCAATGGGAGAGGGGGTTTATTACAACCCAAGCCATCGCCCAGACGGAGAAGCATTCTGTTCATTTTACTGGAGGCAAATGTTGATTTTCCTACCGTGATCCCACATTCTTTTTGATATAATAATTTTGATTCACTATTGCAACACATAACTGAAATTAGTCACCTACGCCAGAATATTAAGCAGAAATCAGCCATGCATATGTCTATACTAATTCATTTTTTTTCATTTTTCTTTTTCTAAATCAAAGGCTTATTTTTAGGGACTTTATGACTGTTTACCAGTTTTTATGCTAAATTAGCCAAACTTATATCTTTTAAAAATTGAGAAAGTATCCATTAAGCCACAAAGATATGGTGAGCTTTTTTTTTTTTTTTTAACTAGACATAGAATCCATGTAAATGTAGGGTGTGAATTAAATAGTCAGAGTTGGAGTGAGAATCCAACAGGGACTGTTTTCAGCAATGCACCTTTTTTCCATTTTTAAAAAAGAGGCAGGGAGCAAAGAAAATCTTTTTTCTTTCTGTAATTCATATTTTTGGTTATTTTTAATGTAGCAGTTTGCTCAGTCACCACAAGAATACAGTAGGAGTTACCTAGTTTTAATTTCAGACACCTGAAATTGCTTGACAAGCAGAGCTGTTTGTTCAGTTTTGCCAGCAGAGAATTTTTTTTAGGTGATCGTGGGTGAGAATAAACCATTTGGAAATAAATACCCAATCCTAAATCCTGGCAGTGCCATAGAACTCTGCTACCACCTCTTCAAAGGGTTAACAGCACCACTATCCAGGGGACAATTCATTCAGCTGCTAAACGCAGTGACAAATAACCATTATTCTTTCCAACTGCACTGATAATCGGGACAGCTTAAACATTTTCGCCAGTATAAGTGAAACCATTAATCCTCTTGGATTTCATGATAAGTGGTGACTGTGAAATAATGACTGTGTCATTGTAGGCAAGAAAAAATGTTAACAATTAAAACAAGTTAGCCATTATCTTACCGGCTACTGAATCGCTTTCACATTTCATTAGCAATATTGTAAATGATATGTACCTTATTAAAAAGCTCTTATTATCTAAGAAACCTAATTAGTCAAAAATTCTCAGTCACCACTATAATTTTCTAATGATATAAATGCTGCAGAGGGTATTGCTGTGTGGGGGATGTCTCTGTTTATCCACACAAAAGATCCATAAGATGTAACTGCTTCCCCAGGAATATCTTAGAGAAGAGATGTAACTCATTGTTTTCAGATATAATGACGCTGTCTTTTAAATGATACACCTGTTACTGAACAAAATACAGAATCTCTCCCTAGCTAACATGGTTTGTAAGCCAATCATTCAGCTTTCCACCAAAAGACGAGCAAAGTCCAAGAAAATAACAATTGTAATTTTCTACTGCATTGGGGATGTTTTCTTCTCTCATCATGCTCAATCTTTATGCTTCTTCCAGAATGAAATAACTGGACTGACCTGAGAGATCTAGTTCACTGAGACACTTGGAAGGAGGATCGTCTACATTTCTGAGAAGGAACAAGTTTAAATCCAGTAGCCTTATGCTCCCATAGAGGTATGGAAATACTATTAATATTAACATCTCTGTAGTAGGAGTATGAATGCAAGTACTGTGTCTGGTTGTTATTCACATGTTTGTTATAAGGAGGTAGGCTTTGCTAGTCAGGACAATTCACCACATGAACACAGCTACAAAATTTCTTTTTGAAAGTCAACTTAGAGGGGGCCTGTGCCGTGGCTCACTTGGTTAATCCTCCGCCTGTGGCTCCGGCATCCCACATGGGCGCCAGGTTCTAGTCCCAGTTGCTCCTCTTCCAGTCCAGCTCTCTGCTGTGCCCCGGGAGGGCAGTGGAGGATGGCCCAAGTGCTTGGGCTCCTGCACCCGCATGGGAGACCAGGAAGAAGCACCTGGTTCCTGGCTTTGGATTGGCGCAGCGCTGGCTGTAGAGGCCATTTAGAGAGTGACCCAATGGAAGGAAGACCTCTCTCTCTCACAGTCTATAACTCTACCTGTCAAATAAAAAAAAAAAAAGTAAACTTAGAAAGAGGGGAATAGAGGCAAATGTAGATCCATAAGGGTATATTGCACCATGCACTAGCATATCTAATACTTTTTAAAAATGATCTGTGTCAAGCATTTAGAATTCTTGACATCTGTAAGTGTCCAATAAATGTTATCTATTTTAGAATCATCCATATCTCTGATTACTCAGTAACAGCCATTGGAATACATCTGAACATATAGAGATGTGTAGCAGAAATGAATGAACTCAACTGCATAACTACTGTCACAGTAGAAAGGACACAAAGCGGTGGACTTCTTTCTGGACTCAAATTCTGCAACTGAATGTTAACTGTCAGTTTGCAGAATTCTTAGTGCTGTCTTTACTTCCTCCTTCAGCTTCAATTGCCTATTCACTTAGCAACTGCCTCACATCCAGCTCTCTGCTTGGCACTACAAGGACAGGAATGTAAGAGGAAGTCTCATATATAGTAGCGCTTGCCTTAGCAATTTCTTTATTATCTTATAGGGTACCCCTGTGCATCTTGCTTATCTAGAGCTTACAAAACATTGTGCAAGTATTTTAAAATTATATACATTCAATTCCATATGGTATGTATAATATATATATATTTAATTTTGTAATGAATAGCTGGAACCATTGAAAGAAACAGCAGAATGACTGAGGAAGGTGAGTAGAGAATAAAGGTAGAGAATCAGAGAGAGGGAATAGAAAGGAAGGAAGGCGAGAGAAAGGAAGAGGAAGAAAATTGGTTAACCAGCCGACTTTGTGGTGGTGTCTGTGTCTGCAATATCCTGTTTGGTCCTTATAACCATGCCATTGCATAATCATAACCCCATTTTATTGCATTAGAGATACATTTTTAAAATAGTAATTTTACCTTAATTCCATCAAGTTCAAGGTAAGGCAACGTTAGGAATCAAATTCAAATGCAACTGTGAGACTTCAGACAAACCCTACGGATATTCCCAGACGCTGTGAATGGTCCTGATCAAGTGCTGCAAGGAGTGTTTAGGTGAACATTCATATGCTTCCTTGTAAGTACGGGATTCTGGAGCTTTGTACCTCAAGCAATCTCAAGAAAAGTGCACCTGAACTCAATTCTCAGCACTGGCTTGTTGTTTTCCCAGTAAATGTCACCAATACTTAAAGCAAGCCTAGCAAACAATAATTGTTAAAGCACATATACTGAGACAGAGAATTGTATAAACCTGAATACCATATAACAAAATGGAAGGGAAGAAAATAATAATATCAGTTAGTCTTAACTAAGGAATGCTGCAGAAATTGAAGATGCTCTATTGAGCTTCCAAGGGATGAGAGCAAACACGAAACCAATACAGTCAGACTTCCATGTGCCGCTGCTGGGAAGTAGAATCACAGAGTGGCTCTTCTGTTCTGTCCCTTGAGATGCAGGCAACCCTTTGGTGCATTCTCAAATGCTCTGTCACTTGGAAATAATAGTAAACATAACAGAGAAAGTGTGGTTTATGTCTCTTCTTCCTTTCTTCCCTCTTTTTGTTTAGATCATTTTGGAGATGGGTCTTCAAGGAGCTTAAGGAGCACTGTTACTAGAGTAAACATATATGTTTCCTAAAACAAACTGCCCACACTAACTGGACATTGTGCCATGGGAATCAAGTGGGGATTAGAACCAGTAGGGACTGGACTATGTCCCCCAAAATGCATTTGTTAAAGCCTTAAAACACAAGTGATGCTATTTGAGCCTTTAAATTTGTAATAAAGATTCAACGCGTTCAGCAAGGGTAGACTATAATCCAATAAGGCTGCTGTCCTTATGAGATAAAGATCCCAAGAAAGCAAACACCCAGAGGAACAACCATGTGAGGGTAAAAGGCAGCCATCTGCAAGCCAAGGGGAATGGCTTCAGGAAGAGCCAATCCTGCTAGCTCCTGGATCTTGGACATCAGCCTCCAGAACTCTGAGAAAATAAAGTGAGTTCCTTGAACTCCTTTTCCTCATCAAGTATGTAGAAAAATTGAGCTGCGCATAACTTGGTTTCTCTGTGTCCTTTCTTTTCAGAGTTCAAATTATGCATTGGAGTCTCCAGTGCAGGAACATCATGGACGGAAGATTTCCCAAATTGTAAGCGAGTTTGGGAGACCATCTTTGGGCACCTACTTTCCTTGTAGTGCAATCTGGCACCCTTGATGTGCTGGTGAGCGGGAAAGGTCCAATAACAGCAATGGAAACGTGATATGGGAAAGTGAGGGAAGAAGGAAAATGAGACGAGGGAAGTCAAAGGGACAAACTCCTAGGCACTATGCAAGGACAGAGCTGAAGGAAGGGCCTTGGCACGTGACTGTGGACTCTGATGGCCATGGGCTTGACTGAGTGCGCCACTTTCCTCTGTGTAATTCCTCATATCTGGACAACGGAGCATGTAATTGAGCTTTGGCTTCTTATCTATCAAATGGAGACAATACTAAGAATCTGATTATATTAAAGGCTCAACAAATGGGAGAGCCTTTGAGCAGTAGGGAGTGGACATGTAGGGAAAATGGGGATTTGTGGATACTACAAAATGAGTGAAATGGGATTAAAAGCTACATTTATTTTTGGTGCAAAAGTTCCAATTCCAACATTGTTCTTTTTTATTTTTTAAATTATTTATGTAAAGGGAACCGATTTCATATGTACAGGTTTTTTTAAAGATTTGTTTTAAGTCAGATTTACCTAGAAAGAGAGAGAGAGAGAGAACAGAGAGAGGTCTTCCCTCCTCTGCTGCTTTCCCCAGTGCATTGGTAGAGAGCTGGATCAGAAGTAGAGCACCTGGAACACAAACTGGTGGCTATATGTGATGCTGGCATTGCAGACCATGGCTTAACCCACTGGACCACAGCACCAACCCCAATATATACATTCTTAAGATCATAATGGTACTTCCCATGTTCCCTCCTTGTGGGGAGCAACTGGGAGAAACTTGGACTAGACTAAGTTACTGGAATTAAGACTTATTCTATGCATCTGCTCTCCCACAATATGGCGCTGAGAAGGGAGGAAACAGCTTCTACACAGCTGCCTCCAGTTCAACCAATAAACAGAAGGACCTGCTCCTGAGTGGAGGAGAGCAGCGTACTCGGCATGTGGGTAGCAGAGTTGGGATTGGTGGAAGAGGACTATAAAGGAGGAGAGAGATAACATGCACCAGGAACATCTATCTGAAGGAACACCTGTGCAGCCCCCGAGAGAGCCGGCCGGCGGTGTGCCACTCCCCCGCGGAAGTGGGGAAAGTGGCAGGGGGAACCGCCCTTCCACGGAGGTGGAAGGGACGGTAGCCAACCCAGGAAGAACCAGCAGCAAACCCGGGGAGGGCCGAGCAGATAAAAGAACAATGCAGGGTCCTGTGTCGTTCCTCCACGAAGACGGGGAGCGACACCTCCTCTTTCCTTTCTTGTCATTGCAATGACATACTTCTAATTTACTTTATAATCATAAGCTTAATCCTCCACTAAATAAAAAAATCTACAAGTAGTTAAGTAAAAAGACGACCATTCCTAGGGGGCATAGACAAGGGTTATGAACAATAATCAAATCTCACTATTTCAATTTCACTCATATACATTACATTTTTATACTCTTTATATTAGTTACTACCAGAGAAAACATAGGATATTTGTCTTCTGGGGACTGGCTTATTTCACTAAGCACAGTGGTGTCCAGTTGCATCCATTTTGTTGTGAAAAATAGGATTTCATTGTTTTTTGTGGCTTAGAAGAATAGTTGTATGTAACAGGCAGCATGGAGAGGTCCAGCGGGCCACCTGTTCCTGGTGATTATACTCTGCACACACCTTAGCTCTTTATAAACCAGAGTCCACTGGAACTTATGCATTTTTTAAACTGGGCATTTACGTCAGTTCTTGTAAAAGCACATGCACGGTCCTGTTGGAGGAGGCTCTTTTGGTGGGCTGAGCAGTGGGCACACACATTGTTTGTCATATACTTTCTGTGCTTCCACAACAACCTTCTGCCTGATGTTCTTCTGCCAGAAATTGACCTCATTACATGCAGTGCTGTTGGATCACTTTCTCCTCTGCCCGCATATCAGCTCTGGGGCATTCCTCAGCTATTCCACGTAAGGTCAGGTGCCCGTTCTCCCGTTCTCTTTGTCTCCAGGTGAGCCTCATGAATGCAATTGTCTCACATCATCCACTGCCCCCTTGCCTCCCCAAGCTGGGACAAACGTGTGGAAACCAGAAGGGTGTGTCCTGTGCTCTGCATCCCTGGGATTCTGGTAAGGTTTCTGGGCATTCAGTCTTCCATTAGGTTTGCTTGGTTTTAGTTTTCAGAAATTCGTGTCCCACTTTTTGATTTAGTATTAAGAATATTTAATCCATGTAGGTCATTTCTATATCAAAGCTATCAACAGGCATTTGTTGAAGGACAAAATAACATGGTCATGGTTTTCAAATCTGACACATGAGTTTTTTTTTTTTTTGATATGTTCATGTATCCTTAAAATTTCTTCCAAAGCTACTCATAGGATACTTGAACCAATTATATGTGTAATGGAAGTCTTTCATTGAAAAAACTAAGCTGTGGGGCCAGCACACTGCAGTAGCAGGTAAAACTGCCACCTGCAGTGCCGGCATCCAATATAGGTGCCAGTTTGAGTCCTGGCTGCTCCACTTCCAATCCAGCTCTCTGTTATGGCCTGGGAAATCCGGAGAAGATGTCCCAGGTCCTTGGGCACCTGCACATGAGTGGGAGACCCAGAAGAGGCTCCAGGCTCCTGGCTTCAGATTGGCACAGCTCCGACTGTTGTGGCCAAATGGAGAGTGAACCAGCGGATGGAAGATTCTCTCTCTCTCTCTCTCTCTCTCTCTCTCTCTCCTTCTCTCTTTGTGTAACTCTTTCAAATAATTTTTTTTTTAAAAAGAAAAAACATCTGCACAAAATCAGACCTCTCTTGGCATCAGATGGCCATTTTACAACATGCACCTATGTCACCCTGTTGCTTGAAACGCAACCAATTCTGACTGTGCCATGTTCATACCACATTTTCCTATTATCTGAAAAGGCAGGTTCAGAGCCTGCCTGAAATAAAAATACCCACTCTCTAAAGGATACAGGCTTGTGAGCATTCACAGCAGTCAACTGTTTCACTGATAAAAGGTTTACCGTGAAACCCTTTCCCCTTAGATACATCTTGTAATTTAAGGGGCTTGAGATCATGCAGAAGTCTCAGCATAAATCCTACTAATGGCTTCATCCCCTAGAGAATCCCTGGAAATGCTTTGCTTTTCTTGCCATCCACAAGAAGCTCTGAGAATGATCACTTTCTGGAGCCATAGCTTTCAGGCTCACCTGGCCCCTGCAGTACCCTGCGAACTACCTCCTGCAGTCCCTACAGCCATGGTAGCCCTGGGGGAAGAAAGTTGCCCTAGTCATCACATAGAGTGTCTCCGGTGCCCACAACCATTAATCCCATGTGCATATTGCCCTGTACCTGGCACTGTGGGGTGCCTTGCTTGTTGTCATCTAGTCGACTTGACTAGAACCCAACTGAGAAGTATTCCATAGCTCAGATCATCACAGCTCTCTCTTGATCTTTTCAGATTCATTTTTGTCAGATGTATTTATTATTTTGTCCTTTCAAATTTAATGTATTAGTTTTATTTTATTTTTAGAGGACTTGATAATTGTATAAATTTATGGGGTACAATGTTGTTTTGATACATGTGTACCCCAAATGATGGTCAAATCAGCACAATTAGCATGTCCATGACCTCATGTTTATGTCCATTCTTGTGGCAAAGCATTCACTATTCTCTCTTCTAGCAATGGTTCAACATACACTACATCATTATTGACTACAGTCAGTCTACTGTACAATAGAACAGCTTGTTCCTGTCCAACTGTAACCTTGGGCCCATTGGCAAACCTCTTCCTTCACTCTTCCATCTTGGATAACCATTATTACTTTGTAATTTTTATCTCAGAATATTTTAGGGAAATTTACAATTTCTTGTATCAACACAGTGATTTAGAAATAACAAATTGCTTTTAAACACCACATCTTGCATAACACTCATGACTGCGTATCAGAAAAGAAATGAAGGTATAGACAGAAGTGGGGAAACTTTTTTCTCCCAGGGGCCATTTGGATAATTAAAACATCATTCTCAAGCCATACATAATCACGAACTAAAAGTTAGCCTGCTGTATATTTTTCAGTTTTGAATCCCACCTGAAGTTTTGCCTTGACAGGGCCAGACGAAATGATTTTAAAGGGTTTATGTGGCCGAGTTGCTGGACATTCCCTGCTCTGGGTGTAGAGAGATTAAGAGATTTGCCCAAGTTCCACGAATGGTGAAAGTTTATTGCAAACTCAGCATCTTGAACTCCAGTTTTGGCTTTCTTATTATTGAACCCATCAGAAGAAGCTGAAGAATACTCCCAAGGGAGGACTTCTCTGGTGAATCATGTGTTTTTGAAATGTCTGCCATGATGTTTTAATAGGTCTGTGAAATAAAGATTATTATTGCCTTTTTTGCTTATCTGATAACTTGCTTACTGAAACTATCAATGAGTCTGGGCACCTGAAATTCTGTCTCTGGCAGAAAAATGTGCATCAACCGTAAGATCTTCCTGCCAAGTCCATGTCAGATTCTGAGCCTGAATAAGGACTTATGGAGCAATCACAAATGGATAGTGCATTGCGGATTTATCTAGTCATGCAAGTGGGAGCTCAAAAAATAGATGTGAGCTGGTGGGCTTACATATAGAAAGGCTATACTCTCAAGAACTTTAACTTACAACCATCTGGGATATTTAGTGGGAGACCCCCAAGTGTGCAGTCTTTGAAATGACCCAAGGAAAAATCTGCTGGACTTCTCCTGCTTCACCCCCTGCTAGGCCTGAATAATGTGCAATTCAATTTGCTTTGCACTTTCTTATCCTTAAGGGTGAGGAATACATGCATATAATATTTTCCTTGAGGGTTGGCTGCTCCAAGGATGAACAGCAATTCATGCAAAAGCAGTCCCAAGGAAAACAAACACTGAGAGGCATATTTAACTAGAGACATAGTGCCGTGAACGGCAAACCAACATGTTGCTCCAGGATGAGTAGAACAGAGAATCTGCTCCTGGCACTGCCTCTGAGTCACAAGTTTATCAGAGCCTGCCTGAGGTCGTTACTCCTGAGGTGCCCGTCTTGTAGCTAAGGAGATGCTACAGGCAAGCAGGGCCCGTCATGTTCCATCTACTCTCCAGGCCTCAGCCTGTGTCTGCAGGTGTTTCTCTGTATTGAATCTCCCTGGGGAATCCTTGGCTTCACAGCAAAAGCTGGCTGAAGTGAAAGTGATTTGATTTGGATCCTATTACAGGCACTTCTATTTCCGTGATAATAGCAGATTGGAGTCGATTATTGTACTGGGAGGGGAGTTAATGTGATGTCGAGAAACATTGGGAAAACTGGCACGGGGAGAGAGGGATAGATAAAAAGTTTAGGGCAGATTGAAATCTGCAGCACAGGCCAATGCAACGAGCAGTTTAAGCATCTACCAGAGTTACTGTGTGTTTTGCGAGGGGTCAGGATCGCTTCCCTTCTTGGTGCTGGCTAAGGGACAGAGGGTACTGTCACTACTCATTTTAGCTTTACCAACCTATTGTGCATCCATAATTCTGTTGCCTCTTACTCCACAGCTCTGCTCAGGCCATTCTGCCTGTCTGTCAACCAGGGCTTTTAGGCCCACAAGCACTGGCCACCTACAGGTTCTTTTCTTAGATCAGAAGATGCCAACTTTAACCAACTCACATAAGCCACAAGAAAATCTGGGCTTATTTTAAATGAAATACTTTATGATTATTTGCAAAAAAGAAATAAAACTCTTAAAAAAATACCCTCCCAATCACTCCTAATAGGATATCAGACTGTATCTGCAGAGGGTACCTGTGAGATCTCTACCTCGAGGGGTCCCAAACCATGTGTCCAGACTGGAAGTAAGGATCCTTGGGTTAGAAAATCAACACTCAGCAGAGAGCATACTCCTAACAGGATGTAAGATCAGCATTGGACTGTCCAAAATCTGAATTTATCAAAAGTAAGTAAATATCACAGTGTGATCTATCCTTATTATGATGATATCTATGCTTAGTTATCCCATGTATTACAATGATATTTCACTATTATTACAAAGATGAACACTGTCAACTATATTGTCTTTGACTAGAACTTTCACTTTCTAAAAGCGCACACTTTGTATGGCTGCTTTCTGAATGTGCTGCCTTAATAAGATGTATTATACATTTGAGACTAGATTTTCATTTTCTTTGCAGTTATGTAAAATATTTTCATGAAAAATGTCATTGCAAAAGATGATAGAATGGGTAGGGTAGAGTTTTTGTTTTACTTTGCTTTTGTCTAGCTTAATTGAGATGTGATGGACATACAGAAGAGCATGAGTGATACACCCATGAACTCAACATCCCTGAGTTTTGAGAGAGAGCTGCACCAGCACTCCAGATGCTACCTTCTTGCTCCCTGTCTCCATCACCAAAGCCAGTCTCTGTCTTGACATTACACAGCACAGGTGAGTTAAGTCTGCCTTAGGACATCCGTGGAATCAAATGATGTGTGCCTGTTTGTGTCTGAATTACTACACCCAGCACCGTGTGGATGAGATGCATACAGTTAGATACAACTGTGGACTGCTCACTCTCATTCTTATAGGATCCCTGGTGTGAATATGCCATAATTTATTCATCCATTTTAAATGTTTCAGGCCTTGAGGTAGAATCCAATTTTGGGCTGCTATAAATAGCGCTGTCTTTGACTAAACATGTATAAGCATTTCTGTTTGGTTTATTCTGAAAAATATAATTTCCCTGCCACAGTGTAGGCACATACTCAGCTTGAGCAGCTAGTGTGAAACAGCCATCTGAAGTAGTTGTCTTGGGTTTCACTGCTGCCAGTAGTATATGAGGGTATTTCAAAAAGTCCACAGGAAATGGAATGAAAAGTCTGTTTTGCTGTAAAAATTTTGAAATTGGTGTAAATTTTTTCATAATTAACATTTTCCATGAACTTTTTGAGGTATCTTTATGCAATGGGTGGTCTAGTTTGCTTCCTGTTATCATTGGCAATCAGGATTTCCTTTCTTCATGGATCTTATTTTTATATTGAGTGTATAGAGTTTCTTATGTGGCTTCGATTTCCTTTCCTTTCCTCTGAGAACCAAAATGTTGAGTGAGTTTTTAACATGTTTATCAGTCATTCGGTTCTCTCTTTTCTTAAATACACATTCAACTAATTTGCCCTTTGTTAATATTGGGTTGTTTCACCTATTGACTTGTAGAGTTATGAACATAATCTACTTATTAGTTCTTGTCAGTTTATATACTGCAACTATACTCTTTCTCTGTTTGGGCATCATTTTATTGGCTTAATGGTGGCGTTTGATAAATTGGTGTTTTTGTTCTTAATATAATTTATTTATGAAGTTTTTCTTTTAAGATTCCACTTTGAGTTCTGTTTAAAAATGTTGTATATTCCAAAAGATTGTATTTCTAAATAAAATTTCTTTCAGTAATATACAAGGTAAACATTTTTGTGGATTCTGTCCAAGTTTTGGTTTTGACTCTACCATAAACCAATTTTATTAGGCAAACATGAGATTTCATAGGCTTTCTGCAAGTTACATGTATCTACTTTACTCATTCTGCAACGGTATTAGCAGATTTTTAGAAGACAGAAGTGAGAAAGTCAGTCTTATCTCTAATCCTGAACTAGATTCACTCCAAACTACATACAGATATCTTAGATTGCAGACATATCTGGCACTCAGTAAGCTTCAACTTTCTCACTTGTAAAAGTGAAATAATAATAGCAGTTATCTTATTGGACTGTTGTATGAATTGCATGAGAAAATTCACAGCATTTTATATAGCATCCGGCTCAAGTAAACTAAACCAT
Organism: Oryctolagus cuniculus; assembly: GCF_051225735.1. Taxonomy (NCBI): domain Eukaryota; kingdom Metazoa; phylum Chordata; class Mammalia; order Lagomorpha; family Leporidae; genus Oryctolagus; species Oryctolagus cuniculus. The sequence goes on along the minus strand of NC_142878.1, from coordinate 7,142,111 downwards.
AGATGGAAATTCAAATGTCGAGATAGTCACTTCATTTAAAAATATTATGACTCAGAATTAAAGATCTACGTTTCCTTCTGAGGATGTAGAGTTTTGTTTCTGTTCTATCTTCTAATTCAAAATTTTCTATGAAAATTGTTCAAGATGATATGAAACTAATGTTGTTCTGAGGCTATAGCCTCTTAGCTTTTTCTGTAACTGGGATTGAATGAATAATGATGTGTTGCCATGCAGTGTGCATATGCATGTTTTCTGTGGTAGTACTCTACATGACTTTCTTTGCAGGGTAGCAAATACATGCAGATGGAGAGTTGCAGAGGCTTTGCTGAATATTCTTGACCCTCCCAGAAGACATAGGAAGATGGCATTTTCCAGATACCTTTGACGTCGAATTGTGAAACATGACTTGGTTTTGCCCAGTGGAACTGGAAAAATGTGTCAGCACTGCTTGTTTAGTATCAATCAGGTTATCATTATAATGTAGATTGCACCATTCACTTCAAGCTAGATTCTGTGAATAACTATTGTATCTACCAGTGTGCATCCTTGAGGAGCTTCAAGTTTCACAAGGCAGACACACACTTCGTAACTGTAGAAAGAGTACCTTGCACAGGGCCATAGTCACCACGAGTGTGAAGAGTTGTAGGACCTTGAAATTGAGATGATTTCTTTTCCTGTGTCATCCAAGAATTAGAGAGGTGAAGAAAACTGACAGTGAGACAGATATTTAAGAAATCGTTCACCAGGTGTGCATGGAGAGGAAGAAAATTGCAGGCGGAGAAGTGGATGTGACAAGAATTTAAGTAAATCATGCAGCTTGAAATGAACCAAACTGAGCGAGTTTGGTGTTTGCTAATTATTAAAGCTATTGTCTCCTAGTTTCAAATTCTCCTTCCTATATTATCTGTGATAGCAGAGAGGAGGTTTATTTCTTCTGTGTCAGGAGACTTCCTGTTAGGTTTTGAGAATGGGGCACAGTGTGGCGGGGGCGGGGCGGGGGGGACTTGAATGTAAGAGGAGCAAGGAGAGAATCTCTTCTGGTTCACATTAGTGCTATACCAGCAAGAACCTTGTACCATGACAACACTGTGTAATTCAAGCTCCACCCACTTCCTGCACCTCAGAGCCAGCCATATGTAGGGGAACTAACACCAAATGAGGAGCCCCCTCTTCTCGGAAGAAGAAATTCTAGTTCTGAAAGCATACTTTATTACCAGATATGACAAACCTTTCCTCTTTCCATTCTTCCCCAGGCCTAAGAGTAGTAGCTCTTACTGCCATTAGGATTTCCGTGGTATTTCATACTTCCTTTCCATACTTGTTCAATCCCCTAACACCTGTATAACCAATAGAAGATTCTGTCTTTGTTTTCCTGACTGGAACATGAGTGATAGCCACATGGGCCCCAAGAAATGCCTGAAGTGTCAGTAAGTCATCACAGGGAGGTATAGGGTAGGGAAGAGAAATGTTGGGGTAGGAATGGAAGGGGTTTGGGCTTATGACTTGGGAGCAAGATAAACTGAGTCGTTTCAGAAGAACAACAGAACACTCAGAAAATGAAGGAAAGAAGCAAAGGGAAGTGTTGCCTAACTTGATAAAGTTGGAATTTTGTGCAGAAGGGGTGTCTGGCTTTAGGTGGTGGAGGTGATCATTAAGCATGTCTTTGTTTCTTTTCTGGTGCTGTGGCTTCCAGTAAGGTCCCTGGAGGAAGAAACAATGGCCAACGAGGGAAAAGGGAGTCAGTGCAGGGACAGGGATAGAACACAGACTCACTCAAGGCCAATTCATCACTAGGAGACGATTAAAAGGACAAGTTGGCAAATGCCTACACAGGGCTCTGCTACACTCCTGAGATAATGAATGGCTGAGGATGACTCCATGGGACTTCTTAAAATTAATTCATCTGTCAAGGAAGAGGCAGGGTGATGTAAGCTGTAGGAGTGAGGTAATTTATGGGATTTGGGAGAGTTTTTAGCTTGATTTTTCAGTAATATCAGTAGGAAGGTCAAGGACAAAAACTCTATACGTGTAATTTTTAAAATTAAATGGTTTCTTAAAAAGGCAGATGGGTATGGTTGCTATAAATCAGCTGAATAGCATATTGGCATGATGTGGGGGTGTTGTTGAGGGCATATAAATAAATTTACTGAAATCCATGCTTAAATTCTGGCTGTATCCTTTAGTGTATGACTATTGCAATTAAAGTGCTGCTCAGTAAAAACCCTTTAAAGCTATCACTGATTTTCTTTCTAATTTTAAGAAGTAACTGTATACCTTCAATGCCTTCAATTGACTTATTATATAATCACAGTCTAATGGTGATTGAAGGAAACAATTGGCCAGGTTGATATATATAAAGCATTTAGTAAACTTTTATAAATAGTAAAATTAAAGGGCATATAACAAGACTAGAGAAATATTTTCAATACAAGAAATTACTAACAGTGTTTACTTCTTGGAAACTTGGAGCTGGATGAAGGAAGGGAAGGAGGTGTCTGTTTTAAAATATATCCCCTGTATTATTCCAATTTTCAATATAAGCCTTTCTCACTCTTTCAATTTAAAAATATTAATAGATAACTTGAAGGAAAGTTATGTAACAAAAACATGTCAGAGGATATGTAAGGATACAGATGACTTTTGGTTTTGAGAAGCAGCAGCACTTTTATTTAATAGAGAACTCTTGGTTTGTATTTTGCAGAATGGGTAGAATTATACAGTCAAGTAGGTAACAGATTCTTCAGAAGGTGGAACATTGTGATGTACAAGGTTCTTGAGACAAGAAGGAGACGAGCACTGAGACGAGAAGGGTTACAAGTAACAAAAGCATCCCCAGTTATACTAGAAGTGTTTGTAACAAGATCTAGACCATGCAGGTCCTGGCTCCAGTGGATACCAGTAAGCAGTAATTTCAGCTCACCAGGAGAGAATGTGGTGGTGTGGACTAGGCTGCAGGAGTAGATATGTTCCAAAGGACTTGGGAGGCTTATTTGCTGATGGTCTGAATAAGGGCTATAATGGAAGAGAAGAGTCTAGAATGACTCCAGATTATTTTGTCCAAAGCCACTTGATAATGGTGATGCCATTTATTGAGGAAGACATCAACTGAGAGTGAAACTCATTACTGAAGGAAAACACAAGCTCACCTTTGGATCTGGAAGCTGGCAGCACCTGTTGGACAGTTGAAAATGCTGCATCGGCATTTAGAATTAGACTAGATTCAAAACAGAAGTTCAGAGTTGGAGAAATAATTTGGATATCATCAGTTTATCTGTAGCATTTAAAGATGTGGAAAGCAATGATTTCACCTAGCAGAGAGGAGAATTTGTGGTCTGTGAGGCTCTGCAGCCATGTGAGGGACTAGGACTTATAGCCCCATACTAGGGTACAGGTAACCTCATAAAAAATCAAATTTGAGACTTTTTGAAAAGACTGAAAGATAATCCCATTATCAATTAAAATAGGCAGTGTGTGTGTTGATAGTGTGTGACACCGATGAGGAAGCTGTGTGTCTGAGAGATTAAGTAACTTAACCAAAATCTTGCAGTCAAGCCTCAAACTCAGAACTTTCTGACTTCAAATCTGAACCTCTCACTCTAGGCAATGGACTGGCTGAAGCTTTATTGGAGACACAAGAAAGCCACAAGGCTACAGAAGACCTGGTTGCAAACAAATGAGAGAAGAACATGAAAGCAAGACAAGAGTAGAAACAACCCAAAATCTTTATTCAGATGGCCCTGCAGTGAGACTTTAATGAGTTCCTTAGTGGATGAGGACAGAAATATAAGGACAGTTCATGGGAAAGATCATAGGGTTTTCTTATGCAACTTTAGCAGGTCTATTTCTAGACTGCTCCAAACGGTAATGAGCAGCTTCTATTCATCCTTTGTTTTTGGAATTCCTAATACCTCCTTTATGCACCACACTAAAAGTGAAATTAATCAAATGCCAGGGAAAAGGGCAATTAATTTTTTTTTTTTGCTTTTTCCTCATGATGTATATAAGAATAAATATGAAAGGCAGAAGTGTAAATAAAAACAATGAGACCAAAAACAGTTACATATAGAGGAATCAGCACTAGTGGATTAAGCGTTTACATTTCCAAGTGGATACTTCTAATTTCAGCTGAGCAGAGAGCATGGACGTTCTCATCTCAATGAGCATTTCAAGAACCCAGATGAGAATTGAGGTCACAGGACTAACGACCATCCAAAATCTGGTAACAGAAAGACACCTGCAGAAAGACACGGGCATGAGGTAGAACAACAACAACCCTTTAAAATGAGAGAAAAAGGACTGAAAAAACCTAACGAGGAATTTGATGAAGAGAGGGATTATTGAACACTGGAGAAAAATCACCCACTAATTACTTTATAGCAAAGAGGAGAATCTTGACTCTACAGTGCACCACTCATCACCTTGCCCGAGTGATGAATGCTGGTGTCACCTGCACCCACCAGTGACGCACTAAGAAAAGAGCATTTCTTATGTAAATTTTTTTTTTTTTTTGACAGGCAGAGTGGACAGTGAGAGAGAGAGACTGAGAGAAAGGTCTTCCTTTTCCATTGGTTCACCCCCCAATGGCCACTGCGGCCTGCGCACCACGCTGATCCGAAGCCAGGAGCCAGGTGCTTCTCCTGGTCTCCCATGCGGGTGCAGGGCCCAAGGACTTGGGCCATCCTCCACCGCACTCCTGGGCCACAGCAGAGAGCTGGACTGGAAGAGGAGCAACTGGGACAGAATCCAGTGCCCCGACCTGGACTAGAACCCTGGGTGCCGGCGCCGCAGGCAGAGGATTAGCCTAACTGAAATGCATAATCCAAATATGCCAGTCCCAAATGTTAAGTACTATATTCTCCAAACACCTATGTCATTAATGTTAGAATACAAATTAGAATTAAAATATAAATAATTTAATAATTTTATTGAATATGTACTTTGACCTCTATCATACTAGACTAATGCTAAGTTTTACTATTGATGTTAAATTTTAATTAGGAGAGATTTATATTGATAGGGACTCAGATATAAAGTCTTATTGTATCAAAAATGTTATGTAATGTAACAAATCAAACCAGCATACATATTAAAGGTAAAAAATTAAATGAAAACCTCATTATTCAGCAAAATCCTCTTAGTTGTATTGTGTGTTGGTCAGTCAACCATAGCATTTTCCCTCATTATCTTGTTTATTTTTTCAAATATAAGGTGGGCACAGTTGGAGGAGCTGGGGTTAAAAATCCTATGGCCAATTCTCATTTCAACTAGCGAGAGAAAAGAAGATGGATATGGTACAAATCACTATGTACAATTTATGGAAGAGGTAAAGGTAATTTAATATTATTATGAAAAATACCTGTATAATGGAATCATTTGGGCTATTACAGCAGGTCCAGAAATATAAAATAACGTGAAGATAAAGTGACCTAGTGTTGCAACCTTACTTTACAGAAATAGTACTTTGAACTATCCAATCATTTTTGGTCCAGCCAAATTTTAGTAATGAATTAGAAATAATATCTTTGTTCATCACAACTGATAAATAATCATAAAATTATTTTAAACTAAACAGCAACTACAAATTAGATTTATTAAAGTAAGATTATTTCATGTATCACTGTAATTCAGGCTTTGCCACTGGAATTTCTAACTTTATTCAAAACATATTTGCTTTAGGATCCATGATAGGATGTAAGGTGCAGTTACAAAGAAGCCACTTACTCTAAATTCTATTATTATTAGTTTTTTCGTAAAATAATCTCCTTTAAAATTTTTATTAATGTAAAGATAACAGATTTCGTGTCATTCATGGATACAGTTCTCAAAATATTATGACACTTCCCTCTCCTTCTACCCCTCCACCTTCCTTTTTTTTTAATTTTTGTGACAACACTTTTAATTTATAATCACAGCCTTAATGCTCCACTAAAGTGTTCAGTAAGTAAAAATTAGAAAGACCAATGTTCTGCAAGAATGCAGCTATAAGCAATAATCAAATGCCAGATGTCAATTTCATTCATATGCATTAAGCTTTATTGGTACTCTACGTATTAGCTCTCAAATATCAGAAGAAACCTATAATACACCTTGACATTTTACATGGATAATCTTTTTATCATTTTATTTATTATTTATAATAATTTATTTTTAAATTTTTATTAATATAGCATATTTCATTAACTTTTCATTTACTATTTTTAAATATCATATTTTATTTACATTATAGTGAATGGCTGTGCTCATTAAATAGTTTCACAAATTAAAAGTACAAGGACTGTAATCTAGTAGGAAACTAGGAAAGGGAGGGCTGTACATGATAATCTAACAGTAATTATATATGTGCCTATAGATCTTTGTGGAAATATTTATATCACATAAACCTAAGTATGCAAGAAAATGATTTCATGTGCAAATATTTACACAATACATTTGAGATGACCAGAGTATTTATAATTATCTGTGTTTAAAATGCTCTGAGACACATGTCTTTTCAATACTATCAGAATATTTTACAATATTTCCCTCTTTTTGTCATTAGTTGATAAATGTAAAACTACTGCTTTGGTATTTGGGATGCTGCATAGTTTGCAGCAGCCTGGGAGAAAAAAATCTGCAGGTTTCAGGCATTGGCCCACTTCCAGATAGAAGTGTGCATCAGCAAGGGAGACTGAGTGGGAGTGCTGGCACTCTCCCCACCTCTCAGCAGAGAGGATTCCAGAGCTCTGCAGGAGGTCCCTCAGAGGTCTGGCTTCTCATATTATGGGAACTGTTTCTGACAAAGGAAAAACAGAAGTGGCAGTTTCTGAAGTCAAATCAAGGCACACATGCTGTTCACCAGCCAGGTATAGACTTCTGCCTTCCTTGCACTGGAAGATCTTTGCAGAAGTGGGAAGCACGCATTTCTCTTGAAGCAGAGCAGGAGGACCAGGAGGAACTCCAAATGGTGCCATTTCTTTTCTACCCATGCAGAACTGTGAATGAATTATTTATGGCAATGGCACGAGGGTAATGTACCACACATGTATTGCTCAGAAGGATGTTATGGGCTTGGTGGAATTGGATAAAAATGCACCTGTTTCACTCGCCAACTCACTGCTTCAGATGGACTTTCTTGAGCCCCTTGGGTCCTTTTGCTGACTCTGATCTCAGAGTTGCTCAGGCTTTTCTTTACATATAGAACAATCTCTTGACCCATTTATTATTCTCACTTCACTTCTTATTCACTCCTATCCTTAACTCCCACTGAGCTTCTGACAATGAAATATAAACACAATTTTTAAAATTTTATTTTAATTTAGCTAATTTGTCTTTTTACCATGTGCTAACTCAAAGGACTATCTGCCCCTTTGTGACTACCTTATAATCAACAATTTTGTCCTTTTTGGATGGAAAATTTTCCTGACATGACCAATTTTCTTTCTGCAGAGCATCTAATGATTTTGTTTCTATCTGAATCTATTAAATAATAATGTTTATGGTTTTGAAAAGGATGGATTTTCTTTGTCAGGTCAGACAATAATGTTTTGTTAAGAGAATGGGTGGAGAGAAATTGAACGCATTAACAAGCAAAGACTACCTCCAAAATAATTGAAACTTCAACAGCCTTCATATAGCAGTAGAGAATCAAGTCTGTTCATATTTATTTGACATGATACACTCATTTTTTCTATAAGAAAAATGAAAATTAGAATTCACTTCATAAAGGACCCAAAGTTGATTGTTTTCAACTAGCCTAAATGAACAAGTGTTTTTCACCTATAACACTCTCTGTATGTCATATCATGTCTGCTACCAAAAAATGTATGACTTTTCTCTACATATAGGCCCATTAAGAGGGTCTATCAACAGGCTTTCTCCAAGCATATTTCTTGAGCCAATTTTAATCCTAAAATTTATTTTATTTACAACCTATTTAGTGAGCCAGATTGCATAAAGTACCGAAGACACAGCAGTGCACACATTTGTCTCTCCTGGAGTTTTCATTCTCCTAGGAAAAGATATAAAGCAAGGACAGAACAAAATATTTGCATACATAAAATATTTATGTAAGAAATTCAAGAAGTGATCAGTCCATGAGCTGTGAAAGAAGTTCAACCACATTTGTGAGAGACAGTGGCAAGGAGAATGGGGGGTATGGATCAGTAAATTGACATGACATTGTCAATAAGAATGGCCAGGAGAACTAACAAGACTCTTGCAATTCCCAAGCAAGAAATCTTGGTGGCATGGCCCCAACAATAGTGTTGACAACAGGAAGTGGTCTATATCTAGTAGTCATTCTCTTCAGTGTTATCTAGGGAGAGCCAACAGTATTTGCAGATGGGTTGGATTTGAGATAAAGAGAAGTCAAATAAAATGCCAAAGTTTTGCCTGTCTGTTTGACAGAACAACTATAGTAGAACAGGGTAGCAAGATTGTAAGAGGAGAAAATTGGGAGATTTGGGGTGTATATAGAGTGTCTCTTCAGACATGCAAAGTTTGAGATGCCACTCGGTGAAGTGCAAGAACTGAGAGATGTGCCAGTGTGGTCACTTAAATGGAAGAACTGACAGTGAGCAGGATATGAAAACAGCATTCAGCTTACAGCCGTTCAGTGGATGAAGGATCGAACTTGGAACATGGAGGCTTGGCCCAGGGATTAAAGCTCCATTTTTCATATGATGGGGTTGGGCTACCTATGATTCTCAGAGGAAATCGATGGTCAAGAAGATGTGGCTCTGAAGCCCCGGAGAGAGGCGAGGCTGGAAAGAAGAGACTTGAGTCACATCAGATGGCAGTTGCAGTCTTGAGAGTGGTTGAAAGCCTCCATTCACGTTCTCAGATCCCCTGTTCCCTGAAAGCTCTATTCCCTAAAGTTTTGTGTACCCCCATGTCCACTTCTTCCTCAGCCCACCACGTAAATGGGAAGGTGAGCAATGTCCCTTCACTTGGCACAACAGTTCTATATCATGATAGTGACAACGTTGTTCATCACAGTGGATGATTTTTTTAGTCCTCATGTTGAATGTTGGATCATTTTACTATCTCAGTCACGTTCCACTTCATTTGGTTTCTGGGACACAACAGCTTTTCACTTCTCCTACTTCTCTTCCTTACCTTCTTGGTCTCTTTTGAAGCCTTCTTTTGAAGGTTCATTCACCTCTACCTAGTCTTTAACATTTGGAGTCTCATATCGTGCTGCTTCTCATCGACTCCGTCTGTGTCCCTAAGTACGGGGCCTCAATGATTGAGCCTTTAAATGCCAATGACTCATAGTTTTATGAATGTATCCGAAACTCTCCTAGTTGTCTTTAAATCTAAATACACAACTTTTTTCTCTTCATGTGCATTTAAATGTCCTGATGTCATTCAAACTTGACATAAAAATTCAATCTTTTCTCCATGTTGGCTGGATGTGCAGTGAATGACATTAGCATCCATCTGATTATGCAGGTCTGTAATTTCTCTCTAATTCCCCAGCCTTAACCTCCAGAACCATCCAATCCACAACTCAATCCTTTCTATTTTATCTGCAAAATATATCCTGAGCCAATTTATGTTTCTGTATCTACACTATCATCTCCAAGCTGTCATCTTTTCTTGCTCACCGTACTTATATCTTGCAGCCCATTATTCCCATAGAAGCCCAAGTAATCTTTCTGAAGGAGAAACTTGATTATGTTATGTCTGTGCTTAAGACTACTGGAGTTTCCCACCATTCATAGGAGAAACCAGTGTCTCCAAGGCAGCACTTCAACATCTGGACACTGTCCATCCAACTATCTCCCGTGCTTCCCTCTCACTCTCTCTGTTCTAGCTCTGCCAGCTTTCTCTCTCTCTCTCTCTCTCATCCTAAGAAGAAAATCTTCTTGCCACTACTGGATCTTCATATACATTGGTCTGTGGACCTCCACCACCTCCTCTAGTCCCACAAAGGTTCTCCATCCTTTAGCTATCAGGAAGCTGCAGTCACACATACTTCAGAAACGCCTCCTTAGAATCCCTTACCCCATTGTGATCATTATTTTTTTCACTCTTCCCACTGGAAAATTTTCCTATCTGCTTTTGGTGTTCATTTCATCTTGTCTCTAGACTCTAAATGTTTTGTTTTTAGATTTTTATTTCTTTATTTGAGAGGTAGAGTTACAGAGAGAGGGAGAGACAGAGAGAAAGTTCTTTTATCCACTGGTTCACTCCCCAGATGGCTGCAACACCAGAGCTGGCCCACTCTGAAATTAGGAGCCAGGAGCTTCTTCTAGGCCTCCCATGTGGGTGCGGGAGCCCAAGGATTTGGGTCATCTTTCACTGCTCTCCCAGTCCATAGTAGAGAGCTGGATCAGAAGAGGAGCAACCAGGACACAAACCCACCACCACACAGGATGCTGGCGCTGCAGGCAGGGGCCTAACCCACTATGCCACTGAGCCAGCCCCTAGATGTCTTTCAATGCTCAGCGCTGCACTGAGCATTTATTTGGAGGTAGTCTGCTTGCTTCCCTGTGAATAGAAAACTTGTCTTTTCTTGCTTACAACTGAACCCAAAGCACCTATCTCAAGCTTGGTTCCTAGTATGTACTCATTAAACATCTGTTAAACAAACAAAGGAATCTTTAAAAGGGGGTTGGGTAGTATTTTTCAGCATGAATAGCTAAATGTTTTATGAATTTCTGGAGTATTCCATAACTTGTTGTTAGGAGAGGGAATTAATTTTTGAGAATGACATATTAATGTTGACTCAGAAATTCAGGTGGTAGTTTCAACCTTCCTTCCTGTAAGAACGGGTACAGGATCAGGGTGATTTGTTCAAGACTGGGGAGACAACACACTTGAAACCTGACACAAATGACCTCTTTTCTGACCACTGGGCCACAACTATCTGGCATACTCCTTCCAATCCTGGATGTCAGAATTGTCCAGGATACTTTATCCATCACCTTTTAGGTCTTAGGGGATATATCTTTGGCCTCAGTGTATCAGCCAGATGGCCTATGTGGGTTTCCAGAGAGGGAAGACAGAAAAAAAATTCTGGTATTTCATAGTTCTTAAAGGGGATTTACTGCATAGGGCTTCTCCTGTAGAGCTACATGAACAGATGCAATGGAGCATATTTGAATACCAATTATAAAATCTTCTACTGTATGTTTTGACTCTTGGGAGGTTCTCAGTGCAATCTCTTGAATAATAAGCTAATGAATCATAGGGTATGCCATATAGACACACAAAAAATAAAACATTTTATCAAATGAAGAATCCATGCAAATCTCCAAAGGAATCAAATATGCTATTTATAGAGAACCTACTGTATTCTCCTTGCTTTTCCTGGATTCTTTTTTACTCAGAAATTTCCCACTAAATAGGACTCTTATTCCCATTTTTACAGGTAGAAATTGATAATTAAAGAGTTTTAGACCACACATAACTAGTATACAGCATTAAAAAGTGGAAACAGTGCCCAGTGCTCCTAGTTAGTAAACTGAAATGCCATTGGGAGGGAAAAAAAAACAGAAAACAGAAAGAATGAGTAGGCAGGCTCCTTGTAACCATGACTTCTCTCTAGGAAAAGTATAACAATGTAATTGTGTGCTATGAATTTACGACAATTAAAAATGAATAGGAGTCCTCACTCTAATATTTATTAGCTTTGAATTAATCACTTGGACTTGGGAGTTCACTCATCTCAAATATAACATGAGATTAAGAGTACATATATTTCAAGCTTATATGTGGATACCACGTGGCCTAATTACATCACATAACACCTGTGACATCACCAAATTCTCACTCATTATATGACAATGGCAAAGAATGATTTAAAAAGAAAGTGTTACTAAATATTATCTAGGTGTGCATACATGTGCATACATATATACATGTTTATGCAATACTCATACTTTCCATGCATGTATATTTGAGGGAGAAAAACTCAACTTTAATTTCAAACATCATTATTAGATGTAGTATGCTTCTCTTCCTGCCCAAAGAGAGAGCTAAATTCCCCAGGCATTTGACCATCTGTGAATTTTAAACCTTCTGCAGCACACTTCACAAGTCTGGTCTTTTTTGTCCCCAAAGCCCACTCTCTCTGCCTGAAGTGGGCAAGCAGGCTGCATGCACAGCTCTGAAGAACTGAGGACTCGATGTGAATATGGGAAAGCAGCCTGCAAAAACACTTAGGGACAAAGCATTAAGTCCAATCTTGAAAATTAATGTTAACTTCAGATGTTCAGATTTGAGTGGGGAAGGAAGGCTCTGGTCTACTTCAGACAGGATTCAGTTATCTCACTTAATAACACAGTTGTAAATCTGAATAAAATTAAAAAGAGATCAAACCCTGTAGACAAATGCTTTGGCTAAATGCCCTCTCTTGTGATCTGAATACCAACTACTGTGTTGTATGGTCATTTATAAAGGGGCTTGGAGGTAGGCAACAGTGGGGGGAAAAGGGTCATTAATTTCAGCCCACCCAGAAAGGTGTTAACTATACCCCATCCTTCTGGCTCCATGATAATTAAGCCGCCTCTTTTGTGTCTCCCCAGAGGAGGCACATGTACTGTATTACTCCACGACCCAGTCACTACAGTGTGATTGCACTGAATCACATCTTGTTCATTCGAAGGGTGGGGTGGGCTTGCCCAGCTAGAGGTTTTATTTTTAATTGGGGTTCACAGCACACTGAACACCCTCTCAGCTGAAAATTCTGGACGGCTCTGGGGAGCATCTGTTTAACTCCCTCCCTACCAACACTGAGTGCCATTCTCTAGAATTGCTGGATAGCAGCCATAGAAAAGTTTCTTCTCACAAAAGGTCTAGCATGCTTCTCGTGCAGCAGGAATTCTCTCAAATTTTTCTGAAGAGCTTGCAGCGTCTGCAGGAGACTATTTTCTCAGTTTTCATGAATTAATTTTATAGTTTGGGGTCATAAATCAAAAGCTAGAATCTAAGGATACATTCAGTATTTTTCACATGCATTTCACACTCTCTGATCCTGAGGCCTAGAGATTCCAAAATGGCTAGTGCAATTACAGAGGTCAGTTAATTGGAAAGCAAAGGGTAGGTTCTTCCCCCAAAATGTGGGCTACAAGAATATAATCTCAGTGCCAAGTGACCTCTAAGCAATTATTCTGGATAAACAGAAAATCATTGTCATGGGTTTCAGATAATATTACACTATCTGGGCCTTTGGTATTTTCCAGGTAGGTATCTTTTGTCACTGATGGATGCTGTTTACTTTGGTCCTAAGAACAAAGAAATGCAGAATGAAATAAGATCAGTACCATGGTTAGAAAAATCTACCCTTGCAGTAATCTCGGGTGTCTCCTGATACATTATGAACCTCAACGCTCTTTAGCTGAGTGGTTCTTGGTGATGTGCTAGAGTGGGAAGAAGTATTAGAAATCAAATCTTATTCGATTAAACTCTCTGAGACTCAGTTTCCACCTTATTATACAATAAAGGTAAAATATGCATGTTGGAAGCTTGCAATGATGACTTAAATTTAAAAAAATAGAAAAGGCCTGGCACTCAGTAGGCCCTTTATTGATGTAGTTAATTTCTCATAGTCCTGTTTTCCATGTGTGAAAGTCCACATGTTACTCCTTATCCGGTCACAAGCATCTTGAAGGCAGGAGTGTGATAAATTCGACATTGATGGTTCCAGGGAGAAGGTCAATGAATATTTATTGAATTCATGTTAGCATTCTGAATGGTGTCCACTTGGTGTTTCAATGGGAACAAGAAATGGCCAGAACATGTCTTACACTTTGAATAACAAGACAAGCCAAAGCACAGAGGTCATTTGTTATGAAAAGAGGCTGAAATGACTCTGCTTCAGAACTTAGTGTTACGTGACCAGCTTGGAAGGCAATGATGGCTGTTTGCCATGATTGGGATAGGGGATGGTCTCAGAATGACAGGGAATCCTAGGATTCATGTTGGGACAACACAGATGAGCTGATCTTCTTTTTCTGGAGGAGAAATGTAGGGAAAATTGTGGTGGGAGAAGTGATTTGGGAGACCATTGCAACAGAAAATGATGCTCACTTGGGCCCTGGAGGGAAATGTTTGGTTACAGTGCAAACGTGTCATGTCATGATCTGCATCTCGAAGGGAAACTGGCCTCAAAGCACCCATAGAAGAATGGAACAATGGCAACAAATTCAATCCATCCACACTTCAAACCGGGTCCCATCATGGTGCTCCTATATAATAACTCAGATTGCCAAGGGGGAAGGTCTTTAAGATTGAAGAAGATTCTAGAATCCTCACCACTCCCTACTCATTGTCTCTCAATCAGATATACATATTTCTCATTCTGTCCCCTCCAAAATTGGCATTTACATCATTTCATTACAGAACACAAATAATTTATTTTTAAAAAGCCAGATAGTCAAAATGTCTAGAAGTGGATAAAGAATTTAAACCTCTGTTCAAAGATGATAAGGTTTGAATTGTCAGCTTAACATTTTTAAGACCTAAACTCTTGAATCTACCCAGAAGATTTCAAAATATGTACATTTGAACAAAACATCAACAACCATGAAACAATTTAGGAGTGAAAAAGCCAATTCAAATCACAGGGCCAGCACCACCTTTTGATAATGTGCTACCTGGCACTGGGCATTAATATTTCAGATTCAAGGGAGGAACTTAGGTGTCCCATAGAGAGATGGCAGCCAGGCACCCACAAGCTGTGTGGTTGGAGAAAGAGAATAAAGGAAAGGAGACGGGAAAAGTCGACCCTAAGGCAAGCGCAAAATTTAATTGGCACTAAACGAAAAGAAAAATCATATGTAGGTCAAATCAGACCTCAGAAGAAATTAATGGAAATAAATGTAAAGGAAATTAGAGTATTGTTTTTAGATATATCCCACAACCAGCCTGCTTGGGGAGGGATTCAGTAACTGCACAATAATGTTTGGACTTTCTTCCTTTAGAATGCACATGAAAATATGTTCTCCACTTCTAATAAAGAGAAGCAACCATAAAAATACAGGAACAGCAAATATCAGGAGGAAGGATTAAAGTAGAAATACTGAAAGCTCTCTATTCAGTGCTTCCGTCTCTGCAAGTCCCACCCCTGTGTGCAGCCATGATTAAGACTGAGATGCCCACCTTGCATAGATAAGCAGAAAGTGCCTGTGCTTATTTGCAGGCGGCAGACACAGAGTGCCACATGCATTCTTAGGACAAGTCTTGGCTGAATCTAGGCTGTGGAGAAAAACCACCTTTCATTTCATTTAAGTTTTTGTTTTCTTTAATTTTACTTAATTATAAAAGCAGACTTAGAATTCAGCCCCGTGATCTCCAGAACAGTGTTTTTAAATACATTTTTCTTGTGGTAAGTACACACTACATAAAATAAAATGGACCATGTGTAAGTGTCCAGTTCAGCACTCTTCAGCACACTCACCAGTGTTGTGTAGCCATCACTGTCCTTCTCCAGGACTTTTTCATCTTCCAAACTGAAACTTTGTGCCCATAAAATGTCTTTGCTCCACCTCCCAATAGGCCCTGGTGACTTCAGTTCTCCTTTCTGTGTTTTGCATTTAACTCCTCTGGTACCATATGCAAACAGAATCATAGAATATGTGTCCTTCAGTGGCCAAGTTATTTCACTTAGCATCATGTCTTCAAGCTACATCCATGTTGGAGAAATATCTCATGCTTTCCTTCCTTTTTCAGGCTGAACAGTGTCGCATTGTATGTGTATCCCAGACACAGCTGTTGGGTCCCTCCTTGACGTACATTTGCACCGTCAAACACAATTTTGAATGAGTGGGTGGATGAATAAGTGAAGAAATGCATAGACAAGCGAATGAGTGAAGTGGAAAGGAAGGAGGGAAAAAGAACCTGAATCAAGGCCTAGTCTGGCATTATCCGTTCCACAAAATGAACTAAAGGACCACGTCTTTTGGGTTGTCTTATTTCCTTGTCTGCAAGAAAAGGAGGGGATAAAATTAGAAAGTTAAGCAGCACATAGTCACTCTCCCTCTGCCAGGAACCAGGGTGGGCAGGGTTGGACAATCCCACCTTGGCCACTTGCCTTGAGGAGAACACAGACAATGAAACTCCTGCGATCACCAGAGTACATTCCACGACTCTAACGCCTATTACAAACCCAGAGAAAAGAAGCAAGCTGTATGCAATTTGCATAAAAAATGAAGTTCCACTCATCAAAATCATGCATACCAATACTGATTTGCTATTTGACTGTGTTGTGTTGACAGAGGGATGAACGCCAGTGAATGTACCTGAAGCTCTGAGCTTGTGTTTCCATGGCGAGCCTTGCAACAGTACAAACTCCTGTATTACTCCAGAAAAGTCAAGGAGACTAGTGAAAGCCCTGTGGTACTCTGTGGTACCCAGGGAGTCTCTGAGTACCCCCCTGTGTACTTGACAGGAGCATTTGTCTGGATTTGCAGGGAATTGTGTGCCCAAGAAGATGTTCTCTTTGAAGCCTGACTGTGTCTATTTGTATAACCGCAGCTGATTATCTTTTCCTTTTGGTCCCTAAGAGCGCCTCATTAATTGAGAAGGTAGCTAGGGTGCACCTGCATTTCTCCTCTGACTCAAGATGGCCACACTCTTCCAAGTGGGGTGGACAAGGCAAGTGCTTTGGGTTTTTATTTCCAGGCAGTGTGAATACCTCTGGGAAAAGCACAAGGGCCAGCTACCTCAGTTTCCAAAACTGTCAAACAAAGGATGGGCCTTTTTTGCAACAAGTGCTCCACAGTAAGCAAAAGAAAGATATCCTGAGAGCGGCCATGTCTCTTTTTATTATGACTTTGTCATCAGTGCTCAGCAAAGCCCTCCAGTGTTTGATGTGGTTGCCTGAAAGCAGCCCTCTCAGCCCCTGCTTGAAAGGGGTCTACAGTGTGTAAGTAGTTAATCCTTGCCCTGCTGCGAAGCCCAATGTGATCACACACACATAAACACTCTCTCTGTGCCAACCAGCAAAGAGGAGCTGCTATTTTTGCTTGCGGGTGCTAGGTGCCAGGTCGGCTCCACCTAAAAATCAAAGGCTCACAGGTATTACAGGTGAAAATCCCCTTGGAGAAAATAAAACCAGAGCTACAGAGCTGATCTCATCCCCAGAACCACTCTGCATGGTTTTAAAAACAGGCCCCATCTTTTGAAAGGTTGGTTAATGGTGCTCTTTTGCAAATTACCACTCATTTGGGTAGTGGCCAAACCGATCACGGTCATTTTGATCCTGTTGCACTCAGGAAGTGGACACTTGAAATTCAGCATCGTTCATCCGTGATGGATGGTCTGGAGCCCTTGAATTTTGATTTTCTTTCGATTTCTGAATGCCCAGCCTTCCCTAAGGCCAGACAGCAAATAGGCTCATCTTTTTAGTTACTGTTGTTTAATGTAGGTGATGTCCAAATGCAACTGTCAGTAGCTGTCCCTAGCAACTCACCCACACTAGATTCGCACATTTGCCTCTCCTGATTAACCAGCAATCACTAACTTTTTAATAAATTTAATTTTCTCAAGTTATCCATTACAAATTAAATGAATATAGAGAAACTCGAAACTATGAAAGGACTGCCAAAGAAAATGAACAAACCAGAAAATAAATTCGCCATGCTCAAGCCAGAAGATTCTTGAGCTTTATGGATTTGAGGGAGCAGGAAGGGGGCAGGGTATATCCACATTTGTGTTTTTTTTTTCTTTCAGATTTTGCAACCTGATGTTAAAAACCAAACATTCAGTTATTTAAGAGGGGGGTTTGTGAATGGTTTTCAGAAAAAAGGCGTTTATAATCTAGTAATTGGAGAAATAAAAGATGCTCTTCTACCCTGGCATTAAAAATCTCTAATAAAATAGGGAAAATGAAGGTCTAAGATGACAGTCTTTATCAAAGTGTTTATAGAGACATTATATGTTCCCGTAATTGTTTAGGCCAGTGAATTAATGAATCCTCGCTGCAAGTCTCCATTTGAAATGATTTTGATGGTGTCTGCAGCTCGGCTGCTTTGGAGGGCTTGTTGTCTGCACTCGGGAGAAGGGCCTTGAACCCTGCCATTCAGGCCTTTTCAGCCCATCAGCTGAGTCTAATTGCCAGAAAGCACAGGAGACCCCTGAGCCTGATTGTTCCTCGACCCCCTTTGAGGTTTGGAGGCATGAAAAGCAAAAGGGAAAAAAGAGCTCCCTTTTGATCTTGTGTTTCTTCCTCTCCCCCTCTCCCTCTCCCTCTCCCTTCCTTTTTTTGTCTGCCCACTCCTAGTCTAAGAATGACACATTTCTTTATAAGGCTTCTTCTCCTTCTTATAAGGACAATAATTAATAAGGCCTTTATAAAATGAGGCTTGAATTGGTGTCACCTCAGGGGTGGTCCGGGGCTCTGAAGTGAAACCTCGGTGGGCCCAGGCCTTGTCTGGCCTCTGCACAGGTCAGGTTTAAATACCCTGACCCCAATTTTCAGTCTCTTTCCCTAATGAGGCGATTCGCACAAGGATACAAAATTATACGAGGAGGGAAAGGAGACAAAAGACCCAAGGTGTAGCTGACATCACACCAGCCACATTTTTATTATTGTCCTTGTGACATCAGAGTTGTGGATGGTCCTCCTGCAAGGAGTCTGCCCTGGCTCCCGTGAGGAGCTGGGGAGAGTGCGCAGCCCCCAGCGCCCGCTGCCTGTGTGCGTCAAGCTCAGCTCAGACAGGAGCTGCAGGGGAGCCGGTGACCAGCGTCCCTCCCTGCTCCAGCCCCGTGGGCATCACCGGAGGAGCTTTCTGAATTTCTGTACCTCCAGCGTCTGCCAGTCGCTAGAATACAATGGCATTATTTGTATCCATATAATTTCACAGGACTTATCTTGTTGATATCAAGCGTTTCAACCTGGTCCTATGTGCGCGTTATCTGTCCTAAATCTGGCTAAAAGCAGGCTGGCTTTGAATGGCTCAGGAAGAGAATACAGCTTCTTGCAGAAACGTCTAAGAGGCTTTTAAAATAACTGAGTGACCTTAGTAAATTACATGAGTGCTTTGTCCCAGAGTTGCTAATAGGGTAGACGACCTGTATGAGTTCTGTCGTTTTGGCTCATAACCTTTTTTTCCGCCACAAATAAAACGATATGATTTGAGGAAAAGAAATTCAGTAAATTGGGAGTTTTAGGAGGACATATTAAGACAAGCCTCTTTCTCCTTTTCAATATGACTTCTTATTGCATCTGACACATTTCCATCAATTTTAGGATGGTTTCCTATTCAGAAAAAAAAGACGATAAATAGAAAAGAGAAACCTACATTAAGAGAGTCTAATGGAAAATCTCCAGTCAAGTTCCAAATGCAGTACTGACTTCAACAACAAAAAAATGTTGCAAAATTAGTGTTAAAGATGCCGTCATATATAATGAAATGAAATGGGGCATTTTCATTTTAAAATTATACTATTCTGTTTCATTACATGGGTAGATCACTTTAATTTCTGCTCATAAAGGATAGTATCAAATATCAGCTGAATAATCATCATCCCAGATGAATCACTACTCATGGATTTTATACAAATACAGGTAATTAAATAAGACCACTGTCTCTGAATAATGAAGTAAAGAATATGTATTATAAGAGTAGATTTTATTATGTCATGGCTGATCCTTAATAGCCTTATCTAATAGGAAGTGCAGGCTATCAGTCTACTCTGGTTAAATTGCTTTCATTGCAGAATTCTGTTCCATGGTGCCACAATGGTCTAAGAAATGTTTTTGAGGTTCAAACAAAAAGAAATGTCAGTGAACTTAAGGAATAGGCCTTTGAGATAAAGAAATATGAAATGGTAAACAGAGAGGTAGAAAAGCGTCAGTGGCTCCTGAATCCCAGGCAGGAGGTAGGAATGAAAGCTCTGTCCCCCTCAGTGAGGAAGCAGAGTCATGTGAGAAGTTCTGGCCAATGGTACTGAGCAGAGTGACATGTGTCCCTGAAGGATCACACACATCACTGCCAGGACAAGACCCTAGGGGCTCTATTTCCTCTGCTGTAGCCATCTTCCAGGTGGTGATGCCCCAAACACCTGGTCTCTGCAGAGCATCGGCGACACACGGCAGGGAGCTAGACCTAGGAAGGGACCTTAGCTGTTTCGATCCATTGGATTGTTACAGCTGCTGGTTTGGAGGCATAGCCTGTCTGTCCTGGCTGAGGCTAATAAGAAGATGTGATGACTGATACAGCTTAGTTTTTCTTGCAGCTTGACATTAGTATAACCATTAAAAGCTATTTAAGACTGCATGAAGGCCATAAGATGTCAACTAATCAAGCTCCTTTGAGCCAAACATAGGCTACATGATTGCATTACAGTATGAAAACCAGTTGAAGAACAGTAAATGAAGAAAGAAGTACCCATGATTCTTTTTTCAAGGAATCATTTTGGCCTTTTTTTATTGTGCTTTGAGGAAATATTGCATGTGAGGTTCTAAGAATGAACATATCTTATAAACAATATAATCTTTTGGTTAGTAAAATAAAATTCAGCTGCTCAAAATCGAAACACTGAGTGGGAGCTATCAGATAACATATTTATGAATTATGAATCAGGAAGTATGAAGCAATAAAGAGAGGTAAGGCCTGTGGCAGCTGAAAAGTTCTGTCATTTTTAACAAAAATAGCAATAACTGAATTCAACAGTAGACAAATCACATCTATATTTTAAATTCAGACTTTCTGATGCCCCTTTTCTTCAGGTAGGACACGATGTTTTTGAGCACAAAGTATTTTCAATATACAACAAATATAAATCATAGACTATATTTCATTAAAATTTTTTGCTATATAAAATTATAAAGTTAGTTTATAGTGCAAAGATTTTCATGATTGGAGATTGATCCTGGCAGTTGACTGTGACATAAATGATAGTTTCAAAAAAACTGGCATCCAATGTACATGGCTTAGATTCAATGCCACTTACTGTTGCTGTGGCTTTAGGCACATTCCTGAACTTCTCTGATCCATATTTTTTCTCCTGTGTAGTGATGGGAAGCTGTGGGGGCCAGGAGGAGGGCACCAAGACCCAGGAGAGTAATAGCACTCACACGGTTGGCAAGTGGATATAAATAGAATGAGAGTCCAGTGGTTCAACCACTAGACCGGAGTTCCTGGGTCCATGGCCAACAGGTTGTCTGGTTGGGAGTTGAAAGTCAGAGATGAACACAAATGCAAGCAAAATAGAAACTCAAAGGGCAGAGGTAGCTTCAGCAATGATCAAGAATGGCCAGTTCTTTCTGGAGGTAAGAAGTTTAAAGCCATACTTGCTCATTTTGAATGCCCATAGGTCTTTTGCAGGCTGGAAAACTATATTCCCTGGCTGAAAATTCAAGTCTTTCAATCACAATAGGTTTGTGACTCAGTTCACCACCTTACATTATCTGGAGAAAAAGAATTTTCAAGGATCAAGCCCGTTTTCTGCACTTTCATCATGCACATAGCAGCCGAAAGGAAGCTGACCTTTGGCCTTACCAGTCAAGAACCAACCCAATGAGCCATCAGCTCTGAGAGTCCATCTGGGCTCACAACATATGGTGCCTCCTATTATAAACCACTCTACTCTTCTCCAATTGTTTATCAAGGTTGTGGCATTAGTTGTCATTTTAGGCTACAAAAGTGTTCACTGAAACATTTGGGAGTACTGGAATCAAATCATGCTATTAGAATAACTCTTCAAACATATTTATAAGTAATTTATTTTTTGTAATTTCAATGTAACCAGTGGTTTCCTAATTTGAGTACTGGATTCTTTAGTCTCAATGCATAGACACAAAGTCTCCTAAACT
Organism: Oryctolagus cuniculus; assembly: GCF_051225735.1. Classification (NCBI taxonomy): domain Eukaryota; kingdom Metazoa; phylum Chordata; class Mammalia; order Lagomorpha; family Leporidae; genus Oryctolagus; species Oryctolagus cuniculus. Next base: position 7,120,366 of record NC_142878.1, on the reverse strand, counting down.
TCTGATTTTTAATTATCATCTATGGTAGTGAATAGATCATTGAGTGTTGCACCAGTTTCTAAAATTTTAATATGTGTATGCATATTACCCATGGATATCATCAAAATGCAGATTCTGGCTCAGTAGTTCTGAAGTCACAGCTGAAATCCTGCATTTCTAACCAGTGCCTGGTGATAATGATGTCAGTGTTCCCTAGAGCACACTTTGAGTAGCAAAGGCTTAGACACATTTTTCAACACTCATGAGCTTTATTGATTGATTCTGTGAATGAGCTTAATGACACTCACCTTGCAAGTTTTGGGGAAAAACCTGTACAAAACAAAAAACTTATAAACAGCTATTATGGTGATCAAACACGAAACTAAAGGTTATTGGTCGGAAGAGCAATTTGTTATGATGACCTAGGAAATAACTGCAAAAAAAGTAAGCATTAGAAGAGTCTTTGGGGGAGCATCAATTAGCCACCAAAAGACAGAGCTGTCCCCACTTGCTTTAACCCTTTTCCTAATGTAACACAGAGAGATCAAGTCATTCTAAGGAAATTAATGCTGTTATCTCTACAGCAGCCCAAGTGAAGGCTTGAGAACTGGACTTTGCCTCAAGCCAACATCCCTTGTTTTTGTTTTTGTTTTTTTTTTTTATTCCCAGAACTTGATTGACTCATGTTGAACATTCAGGCCTGTCTTTGCTGTCTGTATTAGTCTTTCACTCAAATGTGCCAGAGAAGCATCTTTGGATAAGGGATGGCTTACTTCAGCTTTTAGTTGGAGGGTGCAGAACTTGGCAGCCTCAGAGTCTGGCATCTGATGGAGGTTCCTCTCGGCAGGGGTGGAAACAAATTCACATGGTGCGGGAGGAAGCAGAGAGAACCCAGGCCAAACTGAGGTTCGTCCAAGGACGTTGCCAGGTTCTCTTGGACTGGCGAGGTTATGGGTTCCTCCATAAAATCCTGCCCTTTGCAAGAAAGGAAACTGTCATGGTCTACACTGCTCATGTCTGTGAAATGGAGAGGACGACTCCCCTCACGTGGGTGGAGGAGGTTTGAAGGGGGAAGAAGTAAAAATGAGCAGCTAGCACATTGCCAAAACTGAACTCAAGACAATGACTAAGAGATTGGGAATCCTATTTTTAAGCATCAACATTGAGTCAAGAAATTGGTTCTCCTTAGCGTGCATCTCGGGAAAGAAGAGATGATTTGGGACAGAAAAGCAGACCAAGACAGCCACAGCTCAAATTAGCGAATAAAGGGATTACTGACATGCACATCAGTGATCCTCTGCCTGAAGCCATTTATGTTCAGATTTTCACAAAGTTTTAGCAGTCTTCAGATTTTAGCAAAGAGCAGCACTTGTTAACTTCACCGGGTCTAGTGCAGTCTCTACTTCCCCAACATCAGCTACCACAATATTTTTTGTATAAATATATAGATGTTCCCGCAAACTATGTTAGTTAGACCGTAAGCATTCTTCTAGCAGTGCAGGTCAAGATTTGTTGTCAAATAAATTATGGAGAAATAACATTTTTGGATTTGGAACATTCTGGATTTGGGAGTTGCCAGTGGGGAATTGTAGATCTTCACTAATTGACGTGGCACTGAAACTGATTACCAGACCCAAACTATCGTAAGGTCTGTTTGTTACTCATCATTCCTACCTTTTTCTACTACCCATCCATCTGAATATGTTAATGTCTTAGTAGCCTCATAGTACATTCCATAGAAGAGATGCCTCATTGTTTGCCAAGTTTCTGCATATTAGTAATGTTTAAGTCTTGATTCCAAAAATCTCTACCTCTTTCTGAGACATAATGGAGAGATGCCACATGGTGATTAAAGGATTCCCACAATGAGAGAATCATGCAAGTGATGGCAATGGCTCCTAAGGAATCCCTACCAAACATCAGAGAGCATTGCATTCCCTCTGTAAACTCTCCCGTGCCCTGTGTGTGGGAGAGGGCCATGCAAATGCCAAGGCCCTTTTCTCCTCTGCCACAGAGGATGTGCTTCCTAATCTATCAACAGGGCAAGGCAGAGAGGAAGAAGGGATTTTAATTTTATATATGCATATAAGTTTATTGAGGTATATTATACATCTACTATAATGAGGAGATTTTAAAAGATCAGTTATCTTCACTACAACAAATTCACATTTTAGACACACCATCTCAATCTCATACTTAAATGGGATTCATGAACCCATCTATAAATTCCAAAAATTATTTTGATTCATTTTATAGTTTTCTTACATTTATTACTTTAAAATAACATACTCTCATTTGATTTTCTTCATTATATACTCTGTTTTCAATTCTGTGGACATTTTGCAGGATATGGTAGGTGAGTTTTAGGCCCTCTTCTTTAAGTATAGTGCCCTGTGTGTGCACAAACATTGTTAAAAATATCTGCTTTAATGTAAAAAGTCAAGGAAGGGAATGATATTAAATTGTACCAAAGAAATTTTTTTAAAAAAGTGATTGTGTGCAAAAGATCAGAGAGGTGTGAAGCACTATTAAGATTTTAAATAAACTTCTCTTGGTTCTATGTAAATTAATTCCCTAATGTTAGGTTATAACTTTTATGTTTTTTTTTTTAACAGAAAGAAATCTCCCTGGTGTCAAAGTACTAACTTTATAATTCTCTTTTCACCCTCGCCAACTCCCAGCAACAGTGTCAAACTTAATTAACTTGTGGCTTAACCACATTTACAGTGTTCGTGAGCCCATTTCTATTAAACAAGTGACTCAAAGCGAGGGTCAAGGCTATTTTTGCCCTCAAGTGAGTCACAAAAGTACTTCCCAGTGTAGGTGGACATAAAATCAGTGAAAATATGCAAAGTCACTGAGTTTGTAATGAATTCTCTTTTAAAAAGAAAGGTTTTAAAATGAGTTTTCTCTGTTTAATTTCCCAAATGAATATAGGGGAAATGATGACCATCATAGACTGGAAAAAAGTCCAACATTTTCTTGCACCTCTTTCCTTTGCCTGTGCTTGTTACCAACCCAACAGAGACTACACAAGCTCTATGATTCTAATCTAGCTTTAAGTGCTTGCATGAAGGGCATACTCAGTAGAAAGCATTATCACTATTTCATTCAGGATAAAATTTCACAAAAACAGTGAACGTTTAATTGTAGAGTATTTGCTTTGGGATAGGAAATTGATATGATGACATTTAAGGAAACATTCATCTACATTGCAAATGTACATACAAATATATATATATATATACATATGAATTTTAATTCTCACAAAGAGAATTTCTACAATTGTGATTATACTCACAGAAGTCAAGCTTCTTATGTTAAAAGAAAGCATTTCCATTACTCCCTATGTATATATAGGACGTTTTCATTACTTTGCAGTACAACACTGCTGGGTTTCTTATAATAGGACCTACATTATAGAATTTATGTGTGCCATGGTCTAAGATAAAAGCAGATAAGCATTTATCCCAAAAAGATTGCAATAAAAAGCAAATTCACAAACATTCTTTTTTTTAAAACATGCAGATGAAGGGAAGTTACAACTTTAAAAATTTTATGTGGCTTTACCCAGAGAAATGGTTACCTGAAAGGCAACATAAACTGATTCTCTGGACTACAAATTCAAATGTTAGAAGTGTAATCATCTTTTAATTATTTGTAAGATATGGAACTGAAGAGAGATGCAAAGAAAAACATGCCTATGATCTTGTATGAACAATGGCTTATTTTGAGAATATGATTTGGAATCCCCCATGCTTACCCCTAGAGTAAACACAGGGCCTAAGAATCAGAGAAATCGCAATACCGTGTGTCTCCTTGTGAGGTCACCCACCGCTAATGAGCACCGTAATGAGCACCGAGATTCTCGCAGATTAGGCATCAGCCTGCTAATGCCTACCCGCCAGGGTCCCCTCCAGGGAAGCTACTTAGACTAGAGCCTAATAAAGACATCTGTGCTTGTCTCCACTCCGATGCAGCTCCTAAAGAAGCAGTCATTTGTAAGACTCTTTTTCACATGGTGTAATGTTCTTGCATATTATAAAAAAGGTCCAAATGTTTATGGGTTAAAACATTTGAGCATTATATTCTCTAGGATGAGCCATTATTCCTTTGATCATAGGACTCTTAATTCTCCCATGGACCTTTTTTTATAAAATGTGAAATGCTTATTTCTTTCCACTAAGTGGTATTTAAGCAGATAGTAATGTCCCTGGACTCTGATTATAGGCATAAATAGAAAATAAAATGGTTTGTAATACCATTGAACATCCAGACTCCAAAATATTGGCTGTAATGCCCAACTCACTTTTGGACACTAGGGAAATTGCCTTAACTATTGTACAGAATCATAGACCTAATTCCTCCTAACTCTGATGTGCAGGAAAAGTCAGAATACAATTTTACTGTGTTTCAAAGGAAAGGATATGTCTAGGTATTTTCTCATAAAACGTATGCTTGTAGAAAATTTGATCCATTCGCACACAAGGTTATATGCAAGTACACAGAATTTATTTCAATGGAATGACAATTATTTTATTGAGATTGCTATACTCCCTGAGCTATTTCTTTCAGCCTGGGCCATTTCTATACAAAATGGAAACACAGGTGCGCTTCAGTTTAAATTCAGTGGTCAGTCATCAAGTTACAGGTGAAATTGGGCTCAATGCCCAGAGCAGGGGCAGCTAGGGCAAGTGTTATTAAAATTCACCAGCCCTGATCTTTACTCTCCAGGGGAAGTTGGTGAGCAAATAAATAAATAAATATGAAACCTGAGCAAAACAGGGACTCCTACTTTGAGAGTTCATTTCAGCTTAGAGTAATATGTGTAAAGGGAACATTATGTCTGACCCCGAAAACTTCGGTACTGTAGACTTTTACTAAAGGTTTCACTGAGTGGGAAAAAGAGGACTCACTCTACTGCACACAATAATATTCCCTAAATATTATGTTTATCTGTCTCTCTCCAAAAAGATACACACCAGGTGGCCATGCTGAAGTCTCCCCGTGCCTTCAGAAACCCTACCCTTCTCCAGCACTCAAACTTCATTGAATCTTCTCCCTGCCTCTTCATTCCATTCTGCCCTCTTCTCTCTTCACAGTGTGACTTCCATTCTCTGTGTGGAGCAATTTTTCTGATCTCTCCTTCAATCATCCACCCCTAGTATACAATGATGAATCCAATGACCCACAACAGTACAGCAACCAAGAAGTCAAACTCAACTAAAGTCAGTCTGTGCCATTTACATGCAGTAAAATTCATTCTTCTGAGATGTACAGCTTGGTGAATCTTGATGTATGTAGTCACGTGTGGGGAGCAATCCGGACTAGACTAAGTTACTGGAATTAAGACTTATTCTATGCATCTGCTCTCCTCTGTGGGGAGCAGCTCGGACTAGACTAAGTTACTGGAATTAAGACTTATTCTATGCATCTGCTCTCCTACAATATGGCGCTGGGAGAGGAGAAAACAGCTTCTACCCAGCTGCCTCCAGTTCAACCAATAAACTGTAGGACTTGCTCCTGATTGGAGAGCAGTGTACTCGGCGTGTGGGCAGCCGAGTTGGGATTGGCAGAGAAGGACTATAAAGGAGGAGAGAGACGGCATGCACCAGGAACATCTATGGGGAACATCTAGCTGAAGGAACACCTGTGCAGCCCCCGAGAAGAGCCGGCCGGCGGTGTGCCGCTCCCCTGCGGAAGTGGGGAATGTGGCCAGGGGGAACTGCCCTTCCACGGAGGTGGAAGGGATAGTAGCCAACCCGGGAAGAACCAGCAGCAAACCCGGGGAAGGCCGAGCAGACGAAAGAACAGCGCAGGGTCCTGTGTTGCTCCTCCACAAAGAGGGGGAGCGACAGTCACGTAACACCTACCGCTTTTTTTAATCCCTTTCCATTACCCCAAGAAGGTCCTCATGCCTCAGGCAGTAAATCCCCTCCTCCCCATCCTCTCCAGCAACTACTTGTGCAATTTCATTTTCTGTTTCGTATTACCTTTCCAGAAATCTTCTGTATCACTTTCCTACTTTTGCCATAACCAAACAGCATAAGTTACATGACTCAAACAACAGAAATGTGTTGTCTCATGGTTTGGGAACGGAAGTCTGAGGTCATGGGGTAACAGGATTGGTTCCTCTGGGAAGGGACATGTTCTAGGCCCCCTCCTTGGCTTGTAGGTGGATGTCTTCTCCTGTCTTCATGTTGTCTTGTTGTGTCCAACTTTTCACAAATTCACACTTTTATAAAACAATGGTATTCGATAAGGAACAGCTTTAAAGATCTCATTTTAACTTCATGCCCTCTGTAAAAAGACTTTGTCTACAAAGAACTTCATGTTCTGAAGGCAATAAGGTGAAGATTTCTACATATGAATTTGAAGGGCACAATTCAACTCAGTGTGTCTTACAAATGAAGAAACAGTACTATACTTAGTCTTGCCTTTGCTACTCTCACGTTACATTTCACTTGTGAAAAATTATCTGCTCTGATGCATTTATCAGAAATGGTTTTCCCCTTTTCATTGTTAAATAATATTCTATTTTATGGATATACCACTCCTTCATGAATGAAGTATGGCTCTCTTATCTGTATTTGAGTTATTATTAATTAAGCTACAAGAAAACATTTTGCATACCGATATTCATATGTACAAATCTCTTCACTAGTTAATCTAAGAGTGGGATTTGTGTGGATCATATAAGCAAGTGGTTAATTTTATAAGAAACTGCCAAGCTGTTTCCAAAACATCTGTGTTATTTTCACATTGGTAATTAAAGGGTCTTCTATCAATTCCACATCTTCATTAGCGCTCTGTATTGTCAGTGTCTTTACTTTTACCATTTTAGTGTGTATATTGTGGTATAGATCTCTTTGTGATCTCAGTTTTCATAGAATCATTGACATGTTTATTATTTTGTTGTATTTTTGTTGTATTTGTTGTATTATTAGTCCCTTTATTGAGTAGAAAGGGTTCTTTGTAAAGTTTGAATGCAAAACTTTTGTAGAAAAACATTTTGCAAATACTTCTCCAAAGTCTGTGATTTGTCTCTTTTTTTCTTAATAATGTCATCTAAAGAATAGAACAAGTTTCTATTTTAATATTTAGCTCTTATTACAAAACCACTAGGAGATCTTGAAGTCTCCATGAATAGTTTCAGAAAAACTTTATTAATTCCAGCATTGAATGAAAATGTAATGGAATAATGGGAATTCTTCTTGTGTCAGCTTACACTGACTCCTAGGACTCCCTACATTACTTGAAGATTTAGAATTCCCAAACCTCCCCACACTGCTCCAGTCATGGTATTCACATCTTATTTCTTGGTGATCTAATACATATATAACTGATTTTTATAATAGTCCCTTGATTTCTTGCCTTCTTGATAAAGGTCCTCTTCTCTCTGGCAATAGTCAGCTATGATATCCACATAACCTCTTCCAGCCCTCAGTTTCATTCATGTTTTTCTCAGACCACCATCTCGCATCCTCCCCCTCATTTATTCATCACACTCCCTCCAGCCGTACTCAACCCCATGAGGGCCATCCGCACACGTACCTTACCACCAGGGCCATTGCCATCAGTTCTGGAGCCATGCGAATATGTTGGGTCCCGAGTGCAAAATGCCTGGGGAAGCATGGAGTTACAGAATAAAGCATTGAGTATTTTCCTTTGTTCTGTTTTTTTTCCACAACTGAGTATGGTTAGGTTATTTAATTTTTATTTAATGTGACACTCCATCAGATGTGGATGAATGTAGGCACTCGTGGGTGCTTAGAGTTCATGCTCTGTTATTCTTTGTACCAAAGGCCTATCAGCTGCACAACCAAACTGCATGCCATGCTCCAGGCAGGGGCATATCAATCATGCTCTTTTACCACAGAACTACCACACCAAGCCACGCTAGCTGAATGACCCATAAGAGACAGCAAACTCTGTGTCAGGATGCATTCCGTACATGGGTTGGGATCAGGCAAGAAGTAAGTTGCTTGCCTAACACACTGTGACACTGTCAGCACAGGGCAAAAATGCCCATCCCCCAAACATGTCATTGCACATTAACCATTGAATTCCCCCAAGCTTGTGCCCAGGCCCCTGACAGGGATGGAAGACAGTGGTCACTGGTGATGGAGTTGTGGAGAGGTTGACTGCAAGGTACCTCAGAGGCAAAAGGGCTGGGCAGCAGTTGTGGCTAGCCAAGAGGAAGAGAAGGAGTCTGGGTGGGGTTTAGGAGGCCATCAGGCAGGGCAGTGGGCAGTCGAGAATCCATCCTGTGAAAGGTGGGAAGCGGCAGGAGTCAGAACAGCATAGAGCTAAGGGACTAGGCCTCCAAGTTCCCACAACCTGTTTCATTGTCTCACCTGAATGCCCTGAAGAACTACAGGTTCATAGATGAAATGATGAAGATTTTAACATGGTGACTTCAGCATCTCATGTGAAGCCCTTCTGAATATAAGGCCTGCGTGAGCCCAGGAAGCTGGTATTGTTTACCACTAAAATTATATGGTCATTCATCCAGGTATCTCGTACAGTCTTGCATCTCCCTTACCTCGCAGCTGCATTTACCCTAACGGAACCCCAGTCTTCACGGTAGCTATCTGTGCTCCTCCAGCTCTGCTTTCAAAGAGCTGTCCACTTATGGAGAAAAGACTTCATCCTTATTGATCCAAATAATAGGATTTCATCCATTTTTAAGGCCAATAGTATTTCATTGTGTATCCATATCACATATTGTTTATGTATTCATTCACTGATGGACACCTAGGCTGATCCCATACCCTGGTTATCATGAGTCATGCTCCAGTGAACATTAGAGTAGAGGTATTGCCTTGACATCCTGATTTCATTTCCTCGGGATATACAAAGGGATTTCAAAAAGCTTGTGGAAAATGAGATGAATGATGAAAATCAAAAATGGAAATGTTCTCAACTTAAGTGCAATCAAGTGCAAAGCACTTTGATTAGCAGTTAGTACCGTCCATTGTCCATTCCTAAAGAACTCAGGGCCCTGAGGATTTAACCTTGTCAGAGACTTTTTAACTAAAGAAAAATGGGTATCCTTCAAATATGTTTTGTTTATTTTTTAATTTTTATTCTTATAAAGAGAAGAGATTTCATAGGTAAAATTCTAATGAGATAACCATAATCCCCTTCCCTCTTTTTTTCCTTCCTTCAGTCTTCTTCTTTCCTTCTTTCTTTAACCAATTAAGTACTATAAATGTGTGCCTAAATTTTCCCATTAAAACCTGTAAAATCGGGGCCCGATCTGTGGCTTAGTGGGCTAAGCCTCTGTTTGTGGTGCCAGTCTCCCATATGAGTGCTGATCTGTGTCCTGGTTGCTCCTCTTCCCATCCAGCTCTCTGCCATGTTCTAGGAAAGCAGTAGAAGATGATCCAAGTGCTTCGGCTCCAAACCAATGTGAAAGACCTGAAAGAAGCTCCTGGCTCCTGGCTTTGGCCAGGCTCAGCCTTAGCCATTGCAGCCATCTGGGAAGTGTATCAGCAGACAGAGGACTTTTCTCTCTGTATTTCCCTCTCTCTATCTGTAACTCTCCCTCTCAAATAAATAAATAAAATATTAAAAAAAAAAAACAAAGAGAGAGTAATGTCTTGTAATGTCCAAGATAAGATAAACTAAGTTGAATGTTCAATAAATAAATTAGGTTCAGCATTGTGGCACAAAGAGTTAAGCCAGTATCTACAATGCCAGCATTTCACGTGAGTGCTGATTTGAGCCCTGACCGTCATTTGAAAAGTGAACCAGAGGATGGAAGACCTTTCCCTCTGTCTCTCCCTCTCTCTGTCTGTAACTCTGCCTTTCAAATAAATAAATAAGGCCTTAAAAAAAAAACAAATAAAATCTCTCTGCTGATGGGTGGAATGAGCAAGAAAATTACTGTGGTGGAGGTATGTCTCTATGGTAGTTTCCAGAAGTTTCTCAGCTAAAGCATCTCCTAATTCTCTCTAAACATTTTTGTAATAAGCAGTCGACATCATTCTTCATTCTCAGAAAATCAACCAAAAAATGCCTGCCACTCCCCAAAACTGTTGAAATCACATTTATTCTTGACTGGTCTGCTTTCTGTTGGGAGAATCACTTCCACCTCTTGGTAGTCATTGCTTAGATTGAGCTTTGTCTTTAGGCTTGCACTTGATACAGCAAGTTTTATTTCCTGTTACAAATTTTAAAATAAATATCTCAGTATCTTGATGCCATTTGCTGCAAATGTTCATTGAAAGTTCTGTTCTTGTCTACAGTTGATCTGGAAATAATTGTTTTATAACCTATAAAGCAATACATTTGTTCTACTTTTTTTCTGGCAAAGTTTTGTAAGCTGAACTAGTTGGGATGTCTATGGTACAGGTCATTGTTTCTCCTGTTAATTATCTATTCAATTAGGGAATTAACAATATTAATTATTTTCTCCAAATTGCTGAGAACTGTCTGCAGCTATGGATTTCAACTTCAACATTATCTCACCCTTTCTTAAAAGGAGTTATACATTTTTAAAGAGCTGATTTCTTTGGAACATTGTCCCCATAAATGTTTCATAATATATCATGATATCATCATTCTTATACCCAAGCTTCACAATAAATTTCTTGTTTTCTCTTGCTTCAATTTTAGCAGAGTCCGTGTTGATCTGATAGCAGATCTTTTCAAACTGATGTCTTCTTAGTGCATAAAACTAGATCTTGTTCATACATGTCATGCAAAGTTATTATGAGTTTATTTTTGTGTAGAAAAGTGAAATACATTCATAGTTTTTTTGATAATACACCTTTTGCATGAATTATTTGACGACTCCTACATTCAGTATTGAGACTGCCAGATCATTTGCTAATAACAAGTTTCTTTTCCTATACATGTTTATTCCATCAGTGGACGCCTAGAAATTCCAGTATGTGTATCTGGTTCTCTCATTCTCTGACTCCTAGGAGAGTTCCCCTTTAACACTGCACTTCCTGTTCCTGTACTTCCTCTTTGATCTCCTGTCATGAAGCCCCCCCTCCGCATTTGCTCTGCCAGTGTTCTCTTGCTCAGACTCTTATCAAGCTTTGACCCCCTGCCCTCAAGATATCTCACAAAGAGGTCCTATATGTCAATTTTCTCAGCCCTCTTCTAACAGAGTGCACCAGTGTGTGTTGCATGGTTGAACTCTGCTTTTCTATGGCGTCATAGTTCACTGGCATCACCTTCTCAAAAGCTTTCTTAAAATCCTCCTCCTCCTCGGAGCCAGCGCTGTGGCATAGCTGATTAAGCTGCCGCCTGCAGTGCCGACATCCCATATGGGCGCTGGTTCGAGTCATGGCTGCTCTACTTCCAATCTAGCTCTCTGGTTTGGTCTGGGAAAGCAGTAGAAGATGGCCCAAGTCCTTGGACCTCTGCACCCACATGGGAGACCCTGAAGAAGCTCCTGTCTCCTGGCTTCAGATCAGCTCAGCTCTGGCCATTGTAGCAAACTGGGGAGTGAACCAGCAGATGGAAGACCTCTCTCTCTCTCTATCTCTATCTCTATCTCTATCTCTATCTCTATCTCTATCTCTATCTCTGCCTCTCCTTCTCTCTCTCTGTGTAACTCTGACTTTCAAATAAATAAATTAATTAAAAAAATCTTCCTCCTTCATAGGGCCAGGGTTGTGGCACAGTTGGTAAAGCCAACATCACATTTGAGTGCCATAAGAGTCCTGGCTGCTCCATTTGCAACCCAGCTCACTAATAATGCATCTGGGAAAGCAGTGAAAGATGGCCCAAGTACTTGGGTCCTTGCACCCACATGGGAAACCTAGGAAAAGCTCTTGGCTCCCAGCTTTGGACCAGCCAAGCTCTGACCATTGCAGCCATTTGGGGAGTGAAACAGTGGATGGAAGACCTCTCTGAATCTCTCTCTCTCTCTCTCTCTTTCTCTCTGTAACTCTGCCTTTCAAATAAATAAATAAACCTTTAAAAATTCTTCTTTCTTTGACTTCTGGGGTTACAGAGCTCCTGGGTTCAGCTTTGTCATTCTTTCATTTTTATCTGGATTCATTCCCTGAGAGAGGTCTCTTGCGTATTTTAATACCATATATAAAAATGATTTCTAAAGCTCCTTACTATTCATGTACATTGCAGTCAGTGAAAAGCTGTTAAACCTTTCAAGAAGAGCCTGGAATGTCCATGTGTTGCCTAAGTCCAGAAGCCAATGAAGACTTACAGAGCAGGCTGTGTAATAGTCTAAAGATAGCAAGTCCTAATCCCTGTAACTGTTTTGTATTGCAAAAACTCTGTATGATTAAATTAAGATCTTGGCATGAATGACTCATCCTGGATTATCTGGTGGGTGCCAAATGCAGTCATAAGTATCCATGTAAGAGAAAGGCAGAAGGATATTGTGACACACAGAGGATACATTGAGATGAAGGCAGAGCAGCGATTGGAGTGGTGGGGCCACAGGCCAAAGAATGCCAACAGGCACCAGAAGCTGGTAGCTTCAAGGAAAGGATTCGCCCCAGGAACCTCTTTGTGGAGTGCAGCCCTTCAGATACCGTGATGTCATCCCAGTGATGCTATTTCCAGACTCTGGACTCCAAAACGAGAGGATACATTCTGGTTGTTTTCCTCCTCTCAGTTTGTGGTAATTTGTTTCAGCAATCACAGGTAACTAAACCAACTTATCCTGCACCCATGTTGGCACAGGAGTGTCATGGGGCACAGTGTGGATGACCTGGTAGACTAAGAGCTGTCATTCCCTGATTGACAATGAGCATTCTATTAAAGACTGGAGATGGCACCAGACTACCAGAGTGAGGAACTTTTAGTCTGTAGGTTAATACTAATTTCACTGGGGGCCATGATAAATTTCTAGATATATATTGTTCAATAATAGCACATCCTCTGCCTGAAGACAAAATCAATACATGTGATTACACACATATGACAAAGTTAATGTCACCTCCTATTTTACCACAGCAATATAGTAATTCTCAGTGTTGCTTTTATGTACTTATGTGAGATCAATATCATACACTTTAGGTTTGCTGTCTCTCAGTGCTAGTTGGTATATAGGATTCTAGTAGCTTTACCAAGCAGCCCGGTTATTTCAGAGTATATAAACTAAATGCACCAACACCCCATAAATTCAATAATACAATCTATAAACAACTACAAAGTCATATAAAATTGGTATATGTAGTAAATATCTAAAGTCTAACAGAACGAATCCAAAATCACCTGTCAACAGCAAACTATGAACAGGAAGCAATGGGAATTCAAGATAAACATCTTAGGGTATGCATCATGAAGCCCAAGATTTCCTTTTGCTTTGTTTGTAAGCTAACTTGCTCTGTTGCTTGGGACCCTCGTTACATACTTACCTCACTTTGAAACCTCAACCCTAACTCTAGATTTTCCCCAAATCTACCAATCTGTGATTCTACCTAAATGTTTTTACAAGTGTTATGCCTATTGCTTTAATTTTTTTCTATGTAAGAAAGCTTTTTGTATCAGCACCACAGTATCATGGCTCCATCACTACTATCATGTTCACTTCTCCACCATTGGCCAACACTGAGCTGTCTTTGGAACCCTGCCCTCCCAAGGAAGTAAAATCCATTGAATTATCTCATCCTTGACCATGAGGTCTAAGTAATATCCCAGTTTTGTTCTGCTTCCCATATGAATCTCAGAGGAACATGATTCTTGTCTTGTTTCTAGCTGTTATAGACACTCACAATGAATTTCCCCATCTCCTCCTGACAGAAATTGGATAATTCTGTTAGTTGTGCCTGCAAGAATTAATTTGGGCAGCTGAAAATATTCTTTATTGCTGTTAAAAATAGCATTGAAACTCAAGCCATCTTAACTCAGACACTTCTGCAGTTCCTATGACCTTTTCAGATCTCTCTCTCTGTCACACACACAGACACACACACACACACACACACTTATTGCTCTCACTCAAAAAATTTCCACAATAAAATCTTCAGACATGAATTATTCCTAAACTGAAATTCTTTCCTTCCTAATATTTTTGTTCACAAATCTTGTCAGAAGTACTAGGAGTTTTGTAGTATCTGCTAACATCCACATCCTTCAAAGGTTCCATTAAATTGACTTGGTCTTTTACAAGAAGGAAATAGGTTTCAATAGGTATAGTCTTAAAAACATACCTTTTCCGAAATAAAACAAAGTAATAAAATAAAATGAATATAATGATTAAGGTTCAGAATGACCATGAGGTATGCCACCACATCCATACAAGAGAAACAATGTCTTGAGACTTTTCTGACTGCAGAAGATACATAGGAGAATATGGATTAGATCCATTTAGCTTGTGTTATCAGGTGCCACTGATGTGACAAGCAGTGAAGCAGGGGTTGATCACTCAACAGTGGAGACTGGAAGACGGTGATGCTCACGCGTGTTTGATGGAGACACTAGTTCTAAGCACTCCTGTGGAAGGCACAAGGTGGTCGGATGGTGGGATTCTGCCTCTCTGACTCTGTTATCACACAGCAGGCTGGGTCCTCCAGGTGTTGCTTGTGAAGGGACAGGGGGGTGTAGACTTTCTGGGGTTGCTGTAGAACATACAATTGGGAGAACAATGAGATTAAGACTTTTTGAAGTAGTCCTTATTGTTTCAAGGTAGTCAAGTTTGACATTACTAAAATTCAAACTTCGTTATTTAGTGGAGGCTTAAGCTTATGATCCTAAAGTAAATTGAAAATAAGTCATTTTAAAAATTCAAAGAAAAATAAGAAAAGAGGAAGGAGGAGAGTGAGAGAGGAAAGGAGATTAGGGTGGGAAGTATCATTACGCTCTTAAAACTGTATATATAAAATATACGGAATTTTTCCCTTTATTTACATTTTTTTAAAAAATAAAAAAGCAAGTGCTTCTCTCTGAAACAACCAAGGATAAATAACAGCATCCTAAATTCACCCAAGAACCATAAAAATTTGGCAACATCACTGAAGAGCTCTAAAGATGCGTGACACTATGATATAATAATCCTACTTCTATGATTCTTTTATCAAGAAATAATTAGGGTATGGACAAAAATATCTGTAAAATCCTTTACTTCAGCACTTTCTACAATAAAAAAACTGAAAATACTGTAAGTGGCTCACAATTTAGTAATGGTTAAATTTATTGTGATATAATCACAAGATAAAATATAAATTAATTTTAAAATTGTTAGAAATAAAAATGATATGAAAATCAATATGCATATTTTAAAAATCACTGATCATTTTTTGGATTGTATATACTTGAGTGATTTCTGTTTTGTTATATGCTACGTATGTGTGTATATATATTTATTTATATATTATCTGTATGTATGTGTGTGTATTTAGTATTTCCAAAGGTTCTTTCATGAATATTGTATTTCTTTTATAAGTGATAAAATTATTTAAAACAGGCAAAAATTTGAGTTCCATATATTAAACTTTGAAGTGTTCCATTACAGCAAGTTTCAACATTTATTCAGAGTCTACTGTGATCCAGTGAGAACATCAAACAGGGGATTCTACATATCCTTAAAGAGCTCAGAAAGTGATGGATTTTATATAAAATTTTTTATTCATTTTGTCACCTATGTTTACATATGCACATCTGTTTAATGCCAGGATTCATAACAGGTGTTAACAAAATCCATACCTATAACAAAAAGAAAAAACACTGTCTGTGAAAAATTGGAATGAGAAAGAATTATTTAAATTTTTTCTACATAAAGGAATATAATGAATAATACTTCAAATGGCAAATATAAATGTTTTTGCAAATAATTATGGAAAATATCATCTAAAATGTTTGCTAACAATGAGCCTCAATTACTAAATATATTATAGAATCCTCTAAGATGTATTAACATGTATGATCTGGAGTTCATCGCTATGAATATCTTTAGTTCATGTACATATTAATTAGATTTTCTTGTATTTCCTAGTTATAAAATGCATTTAATCAATACACTTTTGAGATAAAATTAGTAAAACATTTCATTTTTATTAATAAAGGTTATGGTATGTATATTGAAATATAATCATTATATATTTCTTATTTCTCATTTGTAAATCTGATGATTGCTTTGTTTAATATTGTCAAAGGTCATAGGGAAAAAACCATGAGATTATTCATGCAGAGTATGCGTACCACAGAGGATTTTCATAGAATTAGACATAGGGTCTGGAAATAATGAGTTGGATTTTATTCCTTACCACGGTGCCAATTTTAATATAGCAAACTAAATATTTTTGGAAAGGTTTCCTCACATTAATAAATTGATAAGTGTTTTGTTTCTCTGCACAGTGGAACTATGTCAAAGAAAAAAAAGAGAATGCTCAAAACAAGGTGTAATGAACACGTCTTCTTTCATCGCCAAGTTCCATAAACATAATGATTGCTAAGGCCCATATAAAACAGGGCTATCCAGAACTTCTGAAAAACAGATCTTCTGAGGAAAGCTGTAAGGGAGCTCCCTCTCCCCAACAAGGTCTCCTAGATAGCCTGGGGGAGCAGTGTGAAAAAACCTTGGCACATGGACTTCTGTCATGCCAGCATGTAGAGCAGCAGGGAACTGCTCCCCAATGCAACTGGCAAAAAAATGAGAAAAATGACAATTTACAGTGCCTGGAAATGTACTTAGGGACATAGAGCAATTAGAAATAACATTTACTTGAGAGAGTCTCTGTGGTGTGTTTGAACCATCTTAGAATTCTTCCTTTCCCCATATGTATTCATTATGATGGAAATCCCACTCCTGATGTGTATGCCAAAGAACATGTGGATCCTCCCCACACAGCTCCCAGGTGAAAGACTGTGGTATGTTCCCAAGAAAGGAAGTATGTCAACGTTTCCATCCATGCTCCAGCTACCTGTTGCTGATGAAAAAATCCAAGAAAGCTGAGCCAGGAGACCAAGGAGCGCCTTTATTTTGCCTTTCCAGCATTTGTAGGTCATGAGCTCTATTTTGGATGTGATGTAATGCATTGAGAATCGTGGGTCCAGACAGACTTCATTTTGCCCCATTCTGGAGGTCACAAGCTAATTCCACCAGGGGCTACAGCTACCACAGAACTGTCCTCACACTCAGTTGACTCAATGAATGCTAATCACAGAAAAATGTGCTAATCTCCTGGGCCAAAGTTCCAGAGCTTTCACTCAGAGGTTTTCCAAACAGAGGTTTTCCCAAAGTAACTGATTTAATAACTGACAACAGAATGTGGGGAAGGTAAGCCTAAGAGAGATCTCAAATCAATGAACACATGGCAAAAAGTAGTAAAAAGAAAACTGATAGATCTCTGAAATATAAGCTAAACCTTTTTCTGGATAATTTACTAAAGGGAATCAAGAAACAGCTTAAAGAAAAAAAAAAACCTCTACCATCATCTAAAGAATTTCAAAAACAGACCTCAAAAACTATCCCTGTAAAGGATCTTGAATTTAACTGGATCAATCTCTAGAACAGTTTATGCCTTTTGATAATTTTTAAAACAGTAGAGTACTCAGACAGAAATTAGTGGAGTTTAACACCTAGCTATGCTCAGGAAAAGAAAGGCAATCAAAACCTCATCATGACCAGATGGTAATGAACTTTCCCAGGGTTTCACCTCCAAAGGTTAGCATCAGAGGCTCCAAGATAGGAGGATGAGTCAAACTTCACTAAAATAATCCAGGTGCTCACTGAATAAATAGCAGTAGGGAGTCCTGGGGGCATGAGGACAATACCCCAAGGTGCTACAATAAATTGCTTTAAATGCCCCATTTTCAAACATGCATTATAATAAATATGATGGTTAGAAACAGATGATCCTTTGCATGCACATGAAAAGAGTTAGCCAACAGAAGATGCCTCTGCAAGGGAGCAGATGTCTGATTTGTAAAACACAAACTTTAGAGTAGTCACCATAAATATGTACAAATCATGATCAAAGTAAAAGAACATGTTCTGATGACAATTTTGTAATGGTTAAGGAATATCAATAAAGAGATAGAAGCTATATCTTTAAAATAATAGGAATCTTGAAGCTGAAAAGTACAATAACTAAAAAGAAAAATCCAGTAAAGGAGATTAATAGCTGACATGAACTGGCAGAAGAAAGTATGTTAATTGAAGACAAGTCAACATAAATTATTCAGTCCTAGAATAGATAGAAAAATAATTAACAAAAATTAACAAAACAGAAGTTTTTACATTTTTGTAAACTATAAGATCCAAGTTCTGATATTCAAGTATTCTTCTTCTAATGTTTTATCTGAAAACTCATCACCAAATCCAGGTTATTCTCCTATGTTTACTTTTGGATATTTTCTCATTTTAGTGCTTTCATTTAGGTCTCTGTTTCATTTCTATTTAATTTTACATATGCTGTAATTCACTCAGTTATATAGGGATACCCAGTTGTGCAAACAATATTTGTTGAAAATCGTATGCTCCCTATTGAAGTCCTTAACATTTTTGTCAAAAATTGTTTGACAATATATTTGAGGGTGAATGTCTTGACTCTCAATTCTATTACATTGGTTGATATTCAGATACAGTAGTTCTACCATTGTCTGCGGGGAATTTATTCTAGGACCTCTAGTAGAAACTGAAAATGTATGTAATACTGAATTCCATGTACAGTGGTGTCAGTTTGCTATCTAGTGCCATTTCACTGCAGCCTTAACAATTCTGCAGAATTCCCGGTAAGGCTGATTTGTTAATGAAAACTTCCTTCAATCTTTGTTTGCCTGGGAATGTTTATATTTAACCTTAAGTTTTTAGGATAATTTTCCTGTATACAAAATTCTTAATGGATGGGTTTTATCTTTTCAGCACTGTGAGGTTGTCAGGCCTGTGTTGTTTCTGATATGCAGTCAGCCATAAGCTCATGTCTTCTCCTACTCATTAAAATCTCAATGTTAGGATATATTTCCTTTTGTCCTACACTAAAATTTAATTGTGGCCCTAGCAGCATTATTTTTGATTATTATACTGTAAATTTGACTTTTCTTATTGTACAATTTTATGAATTTTAACTCATTTTGAATTGTGGAACCACTACTACAATGAAGACATCAAACTTTCCTCTCATTCCAAAAAGCTCCATTAAGTTTTCCATTTAAAGCCACATTTCTAATTCCTGGCAAGCACCAATATATCATCCATCACTGTAAATTATATTTTGGCAGTATAATAAATTAATCTTGTGTGTAATCTTTAACTAGCTTGTTTTTTTTTCTATCAGCATAATGCCTTTGAGATTCTTCCAAGTTTTTTTTTTTTGTATCAGTAGATCATTCCTTTTAATTGCCTTATAGTATTATATTACATGTGGCTATAATACATGTTGTATAAAAATGAACCTTTCACCACTTGAAGGACACTTGTAGATAATTACTCAAGAGTAGGATTGCTAAGTCACATGGTAGGTATACACTTAACTCTATCAAAGAAGCTGTGAAAGTGTCCCAGACTAGCTGCTATTTTGCATTTTCATCAGCCAATATATGAAAGTGGCAGTTGGTCCACAGTCCTTGACAGCATTGGATATTTTCAGTATTTATCCATTCCAATATGTGTGTAGTGCCATTTCATCATTGCTTTAATTTGCATTTCCATCTAAGATGATAATGCTGAATATCTTTTCATATGCTTATTTGCCACAGACACATCTTTTTGGTAAAGTGTCTGTTCAATTCTATTGCTAAATTGTTAATTGGGCTGTTGGATTTCCTACTGTTGACTTTAGGAGTTATTTACATATTCTAAGTGCAAGTTTTATGTTGGGTATATGATTTGCAAATATTTTCTCCCAGCTTGTAACTTGTCTTTAATAATCTCAACAGTGTCTTTTCAAGAGCATTTTTAGTTCTGTGGAAGTAGAATTTATCATTTTTCTCCTTCATAGATCCTGTTCAGTAAAACATTGAAGAACTTTGCTTAACCTCAGGTCATGAAGTTTTTATTCTCAGACACTTTCTTTAAATTTTTTTTTCAAATTTTTATCTATGATCCAACATGATTTGTTGAAAGGCATTCTGTTCCATTGAGCTCTTTTTGCACTTTTGTCAAAATCAAATAGTGATACTTGTGCAATCTATTTTTGGAAATTCTTTTCTGCTCCATTGATCTATTTGTCTGTCTCTTCACCAATATCATATATTTTACCTTGTATCCTATCAGCTCACTAAATTCACTGCTTCTAGAACATATGTATATTCCTAGAGATTTTCTATGAAGACAATAATGTCATTTGCAAACAGGAATGATTTTAAATTCTTTCATACTATATATTTGTATTTTATTTTCTTGACTTTTTTAGTAGCTAAAATCAGCATTACTAGATTGATCCAAAGTGTTTATCTACAACATTGCTTTCTTCCATATCCTACAGAGAAAAAAGTCAGCCTTCCACTATTAAGTATGTTAGCTGAAGGATTTTTTTGTAGATAACATTTCAACTCTAAACCATTTCTTTTATTTTTCTGGTTTGTTAAGAATTCTTGTAAATGGATTTCAAATATTGTCAAATGATTTTTCTATAATAGTAACAGAATTACCTTTTTTTGTTCTGTTTGGATTCTATTAATCAGTTTTCAAATGCTGACCATTAAAAATACTTTAAAAGTTTCCCGGAAAATGTATATTATGAAAAAAACTACATGAGTTTCAAAAACTTTTTCTGCCAAAATAAACTTATGCTGTAACTCATTTTTCCTATGAAATTGTTGAAGTACTCTCATCTATACTAAATATATATTCATATATATAATTATATATATAATTATTTTAAATGCAAAATACTTCTTTTTATACTTCTTTTTAATTTTACTGAAAATTAATTTTCTTTCTACTTAGGCCTTTCACAAGTAAGACTGACATACATGTAAACATTCTATGGTAGTGCAGAAGGAAATCTATTTTTATGTATTACATGCAAATAGGAAGGAGAAGAAGAGAAACACTTAGACTTCCATGTCCCTATCTTAAGACATTCCATTTGCAGATTTGAGGCTCTGGATACCATGCTTGTAGATTTCAAATATTAATATAAACAGAACTCAGGCCGGCGCCGCGGCTCACTAGGCTAATCCTCCGCCTAGCGGCGCCGGCACACCGGGTTCTAGTCCCGGTCAGGGCGCCGCATTCTGTCCCGGTTGCCCCTCTTCCAGGCCAGCTCTCTGCTGTGGCCAGGGAGTGCAGTGGAGGATGGCCCAGGTGCTTGGGCCCTGCACCCCATGGGAGACCAGGAAAAGCACCTGGCTCCTGGCTCCTGCCATCGGATCAGCGCGGTGCGCCGGCTGCAGCGCGCCGGCCGCGGCGGCCATTGGAGGGTGAACCAACGGCAAAAGGAAGACCTTTCTCTCTGTCTCTCTCTCTCACTGTCCACTCTGCCTGTCAAAATAAATAAATAAATAAATAAATAAACAGAACTCAAACACACATACACACACAGATATATGCCCCGTTTTATCAATAGCTTGTTTACATTAAACATTTATTGTAATGTAAATTAAAAATATATTATCTGAAAAACCGAGGAAGAAAGAAAGAAAGAAAGAAAGAAAGAAAGAAAGAAAGAAAGAAAGAAAGAAAGAAAGAAAGAAAGAAAGAAAGAAAGAAAGAAAGAAAGAAAGAAAGGAAGGAAGGAAGAAAGAAAGGAAGGAGAGAGGGAAAGACAGAAAAGTGCAAAAGAAATTAATAAAGGGCAGGGGAGGGTGAGAGGAAGGGAAATATCATATTCTCAGAGTTGTATCTATGAACAACATTAAGTCTGTTCTTTTTGTGTTACCATCACAATAACATGAAAATTGATGAGAATCGTGCTGCAGTGATCACCATGCATTGGTTGTGATCCTAAGAATCTAATGTATTAATAAATTATTTAAAAATATAAAAAGCAAATAAATAAATACCACACAAGTACTGAAGAAAATATAGATAATTTAAAATGAATATTGGCCTCTGTGAATGACATGAAAATATTTTCACTCTACCTACTGGGTACTGGGTCTGGCACATGAACAGTGATGGGCTCTTAAAATTTTATCTGTTTCTGATGATTTAATCATCATAATGTTCAGGGAATAGTGGGATTAGAAGACAACATTATTTTGATGCAAAGACATTTATGAAAACCAAACAAAGCTTTTCCATCATACCCATTTTCCACAAACATTGTGGAGTACCCTTAGGCCCTGCTCAACTCATTTATAGATACACTCCAGGCATCTGTGCCTCCCCCCTCCCCCACCTATCCCTCTCTCAAACTTTGGGTTATTTGAGCTCATCAGATTCTAATGGGAGAGCCATATTAATTTCCTTGATCATTTTGTCTAATTAAAAGGATTTACTAGGGCTGGCACTGTGGCATAGCGGGCACCTGCAGTGCCAGCATCCCATATGAGCACCAGTTCGTGTCCCAGCTGCTCCACTTCTGACCCAACTCTTCGTTACAGCCTGGGAAGGCAGCAAATGATGGCCCAAGTCCTTGGGCCCCTGTACCTGAGTGGTAGACCCAGAAGAAGCTCCTGGCTCCTGGCTTCGAATCGGCCCAGCTCTGGCTGTTGTGGCCATCTGGGGAGTGAATCGGCGGATGAAGGCGAACTCTCTTTCTCTCTCGCTCTTTCTCTCTCGCTCTCTCTCTCTCTCTCTCTCTTTTTCTCTGTCTCTGCCTCTCTGTAACTTTGCCTCTCAAATAAAATAAATAAATCTTTAAAAAAAAAAGAAAGGATTTACAGATCTCCAAAATTTTATTTTTTAAAAAATTTATTCATTTATTTATTTGAAAGAGTTGCAGAGAGGCAGAGGCAGAGAGAGAGTGAGAGAGAGAGAGAGGGAGATCTTGCATCTGCTGATTCACTCCCCAGATGGCCACAATAGTCAGAGCTGGACCTATTCAAAGCCAGGAGCCAGGAGCTTCTTCTGGCTCTCCCACACAGGTGCAGGGACCAAGGACTGGGGCCATCATCTACCGCCTTCCCAGACCATAGCAGAGAGCCAGATCGGAAGTGAAGCAACCAGGACTAGAATCGGTGCCCATATGGGATGTGGGCACTGCAGGCAGCTGCTTTACCCACTATGCAACAGTGCCGGCCCCAACATAATCTTATTTTGATATTTACTTTGATTTACATTTTTAACAATGACTATAATGGTCATCCTAGTGATCTTGTTCCTTGTTGGAACACTGAAATAATTCAGCTTTTTTCTTCAAAATCCTTGCAAGTAATTGTGAAGAAGACTTTCTCTTTTCTCAATCATGAAAGTCTTCAAATTTCCAGACTCCCAATTTCCTTTCGTTTCAGGGTATGAGCTATTTAGTGAGTTCACTTCTTCCTTAACCTGTTGTCACGAGCAGCCAGTGGTCACCAATATATATTTTATTAGACTTAATTCCCAACCTGACTCCCTATATACACAAGTAGCACATTAGCTACTTTCAAAATTATCCCACATAACATTTTTACAACTGTTTTGCCGCTATTTATGTGGATTGATTTGTTTTCATATTTTCAGAACAGCCTCTTAAATGTATCATTAAATACACACACTAATACTTATTTTACTATTTCGTTCTTTTAGGTACCAGTTTCCACAATAATCTATTCTGCAAAGGCTACATCATATGAAGTAACAAAAAACTCTGAAATGTTCTTCTCTTTAACATTTCAATGTTTGGTTAAAAATTCCTTCAATTAGATAAAATCAAACAGGTACATAATCAGATAGATAATAATAGATAGTAGATAGATAGATAGATAGATAGATAGATAGATAGATAGAGGTAGATATATACAATGTACAATTCGAAAATCTTAATGGCTTTGTGATGGAACAAGGACGTAAGCCTCAGCCATTTTAGGTTCTTGTTACCCCTGCCTTCTTTCAAGAGGTCAGTTCAGTCTCACACTCTATTCTCCACCCCAGGCCTTGCATTCTTCCCTAGGTTTGGAAGCTGGCAGGCCAAACTTGAAGAACCTGTATGGGGAATCTCAATTCCTCCTATTGCCCCCTACTCCTACCCCTAACCCATCTAAGATATAAAAAGGCCCAACCTACAGGGGTCTGGGCCTTCTGCCACAAGTCTTGTCTGTGTGCATGTTGGTAATTTTTTGCCACCTCTGTAGATTTATTTTCTTTGAATCAACTTGACCTGGCTGTAAGTTTATACCCTGTCTCCTCCCTGTTCTGTGCCCCTTTTTCTTAGACTTGGCACATGAATGTCTATTTTTCTCTCACCTAATATGGCCATCCTGGCTATTTGGACACATTATTATCTCCCAGAGTTCTCACATGAAGTTTCTTTTCTGTTGTTTATTCTGCTGATATAGACTTGGTTTCCATCATGATTGCATCATACAGAACGGTTCCACTGCTCTCAAAGTCCTCTGTAATCCATCTACTCATCGTTTAAATCCCTGAAATCCACTCTTTCGCTGCCTCCACAGTTTATCAGAGATAGCAGCCTTGATAGTTCCCTTCTCTGGCTATGTTTTCAAGGTAGTACTGTTCTTGTAACATGAATTTGAAAAGGTCTTTCCTCTTAAAATTTTGGAAGCATTTGGGAGGGATTGGCATTAATTTTTCATTAAATATTTGATAGGATTCACCAGGGGAGACATCATGTCCTGGACTTCTGTTCTGTGGAAAATTTGTAATTACCGATTCATTGATCTTACTCATTATTGGTTTCTGATGCTTTCTTTCTTAAAATTGTCTCAGTGAGATAAACATTTCTTGGAATTTACTTCTTCTAGAGTAAACTTTTTATTTGCTTGATGTTGTTTGTAGGAGTCTATTAATATCCACCCTATCTCTCTGGTATCAATTATGTCTCTTCTTTCATATCTGATTTTATTATTCCTTGTTTAGTGGACCTATAGTTTTTCAACATTGTTTCTTTGTGAAAAACAATTCCAAGCTTCATTTGCTACTCTATTGCTTTTCTAGTCTCTATTTCATTGAAAGAAATAAGTCTTCTCATTTGAGAGGCAGAGAGCGACAGAGTGACAGAGAGAAATCTCCTGTCCACTGGCTTATACCCCAAATAACTTCAAGCTAAGGGTGGGAACAGGGAACTCCAACTAGATTTACTTTGTGAGCGGTAGAGAATCAACCATTGGAGCCATCACCTGCTGCCCCCAGAGTGCACATTGGTCGGCAGCTAGCATGGAGAGTGGAGCTGGAGTCCAAACCCAGGCACTCCATAGAATGCAGGCATCCCCAGCAATGGCTTGTTCTCTGTTTCAGATGTCTATTGTCTGACCTTTCTTGTTTTTTAATTGTCATGTATTTTTTTTTTTTTTTTTTGACAGGCAGAGTGAACAGTGAGAGAGAGAGACAGAGAGAAAGGTCTTCCTTTGCCATTGGTTCACCCTCCAATGGCCGCAGTGGCCGGCACGCTGATCTGAAGGCAGGAGCCAGGTGCTTCCCCTGGTCTCCCATGGGGTGCAGGGCCCAAGCACCTGGGCCATCCTCCACTGCACTCCTGGGCCACAGCAGAGAGCTGGCCTGGAAGAGGGGCAACCGGGACAGAATCTGGCACCCCGACCAGGCTAGAACCCGATGTGCTGGTGCCGCAAGGTGGAGGACTAGCCTATTGAGCAGTGACGCTGGCCTAATTGTCATGTATTTTTGAATTTCTTTTATTTCTACTTTCAAGCCATTGTGATTGGAAAAGATGCTTAATATGTTTTCAATATTCTCAAATTTCGTAAGCACAGTTTTTATGTCTTAACATAAGTTTCATTCTGTAGAATTGTCCATCTGTGCTTACAAAGAATATGTATTCTGTTGTTGTAGGAGAAACTGTCTTATACATGTCTGCTAGG
Source organism: Oryctolagus cuniculus (assembly GCF_051225735.1). NCBI lineage: Eukaryota > Metazoa > Chordata > Mammalia > Lagomorpha > Leporidae > Oryctolagus > Oryctolagus cuniculus. The sequence continues at coordinate 7,094,590 of NC_142878.1, read as the reverse complement.
TCTACCTGGTCATAATGTTGCTCCAGTATGTGGTTCCCTTATTGACTTTCTGTCTGCCTAATATTTCCATTGTTGAAAGTGGGGTATTGTGATTCCCTAATACCCATTGTATGGCTGTGTAGATTTCCATTCAGTCCCATTAATATTTGCTTTATTCATTTAGCTGTTATTGATACTGAGTGTTTTTATAGTCACAAATGTTATATCTTCTTAATTTAGTGATCCCCTTCATCATTACATAATGAGCTACTCTATTTCTTTTGATAATTTTGGCTTAAATTCCATTTAGTCTGATTTAAGCACAGACATTTATGCTCTCGTTTTGGTCACTATTTGCATGGAATAACTTTTATCATTTCCTCATTTTTAGCCTGTATATGCCCTTAAAGGTAGTGACTCCATTGTAGGAAGCTTACAGTTTGATCTTGCTATTTATCCTCTTTTATCATGCTACACCCTTTATCAGATAATTTAATCAATTTACATTTGAACGATTACTGATAGGTAAATATCTACTGTTGCCATTTTGGTAGTTTATTATCTCACTGTATATTCATTTAACTCATTCTCTTTATGAATTGATTTTTATAGTGGCATATTTTGATTATTTTTCTCTTTTTCTTTGTGGTTTACCAATAGACTTGCATACGACAGCTTATAGTCATAAGTCTATTTTAAACTAACAACAACTTACCACCAATTTCACACAAAAACTATATACTTTATTTCTATTCCTTTGTCATTTTATGTTACTGGTGGCATAAATTAAATCTTTAATATAGTGTCTGTTAACAAATTATTGTAGCTGTGCTTATTTAATTCTTTTTCGTTTAACTTTTATAGTAGAATTTAAAGTGATTTATGCACCATCTCTATATATTAGATTATTCTGAACCTGACAATATTTCTGCTTTTACAACATGTATACTTCTTGAAGTTTCCATGTTTATAGTTAGTGGCCTTTTGTTTCAACTCTCATAGTTCCTTTTAGCACTTTTTATTTTATTTTATTTATTTATTTATTTTATTTATTTATTTTTGACAGGCAGAGTGGACAGTGAGAGAGAGAGACAGAGAGAAAGGTCTTCCTTTGCCGTTGGTTCACCCTCCAATGGCCGCTGCGGCCGGCGCATCGTGCGGATCCGAAGTCAGGAGCCAGGTGCTTCTCCTGGTCTCCCATGGGGTGCAGGGCCCAAGCACCTGGGCCATCCTCCACTGCACCCCTGGGCCACAGCAGAGAGCTGGCCTGGAAGAGGGGCAACCGGGACAGAATCCGGCGCCCTGACCGGGACTAGAACCCCGTGTGCCGGTGCCACAGGTGGAGGATTAGTCTATTGAGCCATGGCGCCGGCCAGCACTTCTTATAAGGCAAATAAGGTGGTAATTAAACTCCCACAGCATTTGGTTGTTGGGAAAGATTTTAGGCAGGAAGTCTTGCTGCTGGAGCCCTCAAGGGGGCTCTCCTGCTGCCTGTGCAGTAGGTAACCCAGGGTGTGCAGGCTTGGATCCTGGAAGTGTGGGTATCATCTTTTTTTTAATATGTATTTATTTGTTTCTTTGAAAGAGATACACACAGAGAGAAGGAGAGGCAGAGAGAGAGAGAGAGAGAGAGAGAGAGAGAAAGAGGTCTTCCATCCACTGGTAAACTCCCCAATTGGCCACAATGGCTGGAGCTGAGCCAATCCTAAGCCAGGAATCAGGAGCTTCTACAGGGTCTCCCACAAGAGTGCAAAGGCCCAAAGACTTGGGCCACCTTCTACTGCTTTCCCAAGCCATAGCAGAGAGCTGAATCAGAAGTGGGGCAGCTGGACTCGAACTGGTGCCCAAATGGGCAGCCAGCACTGCAGGTGGTGGCTTTACTCACTACACTACAGTGCCAGTCCCTGTGGGTATCATCTTAGAGTCTGAGTCTTCTTGGCCTGTTCTGGTACTGGAATGAGCTTGGACTTTAGGTTTTCTGTAGTGGACCTGGACTGCAGACTAGTTGATATGTGGAGTCATGGAGGTAGACCTGCATCTTGGGGCTGTAGGAGCTGCTCTGGCACCAGGTTTCACAGTGGCTGGCCTTATTCTATGGTCCAAGACAAAAGCAGCTGCTCAGTTATTCTACTTCTGCCACACAGAGTGTGTCTCTTTTCATACTTCGCTGTCCAAGGCTGGGAGAGGTACCCCACAAGCAATTGGAAACTGTGTTTCCTACCCACTTCAATTGTTCTTTTCTTATTTGCTGTACTATACCCAGGTGCAATAATCTCTCACCTGGACTCTTTAGCTCTTGTAGAAAGATTTTAATATGCGAATGCTTGTTCAAATTGATGATTCTGAGAGAACAAAAACTAGAAAGTGCTATTATGCCATTTAATGGGAGTTACCATCCCTTTATAAATTAAAGAAGCAACTTCATGCATATGGTATGGGAAGACCTACTCTACCTTATAGTGGAAAATGGAGTGAAAACAGAGGAAATTTGCAAGGCAGAAATTGAAGAATCAGGGGAAGTTAACAATACATTATGTATTACAGAGTTGGTGCAGGTTGAACGTGGCATAAAGCTATGGTGAGATCCAAAGCACTGAGAGATCTGTATGTGGTGCGAAGGAGATTGCACATTTGTTCATAAAAATGTATCAGAGCCAAAACAAGATCTTGAGGCATGTGATCATGTCTGGAAGAGGGGCTGGGGGCAAATCCTGTGGGGAAAGTGAAGGTGAATGAGAGACAGAATGGAGAAAAATGCAGGAGAACTCAATGAAAGGGTGCTGAAGGATATCCTATGAAGTTAATGAAGTTTGCCTAGATTGATTCCTTCTTTAGAACTCATTATAGTGGTTCCACCCACCTTTGCTTCACTTTCACTCATTGTTTGCAGCATTTTCCATAGTAACTCTGGAATTTACAATGCTTTCTCTTCATCATTTAATTCTTGTATACTGGGATGTTTGTTCACATCTAAGTTTTCAGCTTGCTCCTCATAAAGAAAGCCCAGTGTCATTTCACTTTTTCCATTTTTGTTAACAGAAATTCTCTTAGTGGCCCTTTTGTTATTTATCTGAATCATAAATCTGAAATATAAATTTTGGAAAGTCTGTTATGTTTGAATTTTTCTAATGAGAAGTTTCAGGAAATTACCACCCAGTAGTGAGACTTTGTTTTCTTTTACTAAAGTTTTTCCTACCTGTTACAGTCAAACTTCCTGCCTTTCTCTCCTCTCTCTTCAAATACAAACAAACAAAAAACCAAAGACTGTAAATGGCATATGAAAGTAGATTTAATTCAAGAAAAGCTGAAGCAATCCAACTCTAGTGCTAATTAAAGCTGAATAATTTTAAAGATTATTTCAGAAAAAGATAAATTTTGAGGGAGAAAATAAATCTCATGGTCTCTCCTTTGCTATTATTGATCTATTTGTTCTTTCATGGAAAAATCAAATAGCATTTCCATGAGTGTCATCTACTAGACAGTAGTTTCTTGAACACGTTTGCATATGAACAATTTTTCAAAATATATTCATCTAAATTGAAATGATTTTAATGTCTGAATAGTCTCAGATTATCCTATTTACTCAGCTTGTAGTATCAAGGAGAGTGGATGGCAAGTCTCAAAAATTTAGGTGGAAACTGACATGTCTGTTCAAAGGAATCGAAGATCCAATTTTTGCTCTATCGCAAAAAGCTAAAGTGAGTCCTTCTCCAACACTGATATGTTTGTTTTTGTTCACCTTAATTAGGTCAAGTAGCTTTCTCAGAATAGCCTAGTCATAACTCCTTTTGGGATATCTTCAAGGGAGGTTAACATATTGATAAATAGTCTCAAGTGCCATTGAGGGAATTTGATTGATGTACTTCCTGAAGGAAATAAGAGACCTGGTGGCAGATTCAGGCATACCAATATGCCAGTCACAGCAAATGAATACAAAAGGTGGTGAATGTGAGTTATCCACACAACTGTGAGATGTTTCAAGTTACCCAAGTGCCATAACTGGATATAATAATAACACACTTGTCATCATGTGTCACAGTCTTAACAGGAAAAACCACTGTCCACTTCAAAGGGAGACAGTCTGGCAAATGTGATCACATACTGCTGTCATTATTTCAAGCGAATTAACAGGTTATGAGATTGTTCACCTTATGTGACACCATTGTGGAGTTTGACAGTATAGGCTTCCAATGGGAAAAAAAAGCTGATTTGCAAAGATTCCACCTAAAATGACTCATTCAGTCCAAAGGGGATTTACCCTGGTGTGGTGTTAGCAAAGAGCTGCTTCCTTGCAGCAATTTAGCAGTTTAGCCATGTGTTGACAATTCCTCCAGAAGTCCTTAGGGTAGCCTGGTTGGGGTAAGGTTTATGAAAAAAGCACTGTGAAGTCATGCTCGGCAGAAGTCCTGGGTATAGAGTTTGAATGTGTCCTACATAACCCATATGTTGGAAAGTTAATACCCACATCCATGTGTTAATGGTACCTGGATATGGGACTTTGGGGAAGTAGTTAGGATTAGATGGGGTCATGGGAATAAGGCTCTACATGGCACCAGTGGCTCTGTTGGAAGAGGAAGCAAGACCTGAGATACTCACCTTGGGAAGCCCTTGGCCATGTTATCATGCAGCACAAGGCCATCACCAGTGCCAAGCTGATGCTGGAACTATGCTCCTGGACTTCCCAAGCTCTAGAATGGTAAGCCAAATACGCTTTCTGTTCTTTGTCAATTACTGACTCAGGTACACTAAGACACACAGCCTCTCAGACATCATCAGGGGCCATAAATTCATAGAGCAAATATAAATAGATAATAAGGTTTTGAAAGTCATCTGTTAACATTGTCATTACTTGAATTAAAGGGAACGCTCAGTCAGCGGCATGTTGGGAGGGCAAGAGTCTTTCTCAACACAGTCATTCCTTCATGGCAAAGCATGGCTGACAGCTGAACAGTATCTGATGTCTTTGTTACTTTGTAGTATGCATCTGCTCTGTATTTCCAGGCTGTTTGGTGTATTCTGTGTGATGTGTCTCCACATGTGTGCAGGGAGCACTGCACCATGAGTTCTGTATATCCCAGTTCTTCACAGCAGCTGGTACCAATCATTCCTGTGTCATAACTCATTAAGTGTCAGCTTAGATGCCATGTCATTCAGGGAGCACAAGAACATCACATTTGACACTAACTCTGGACCCCCTGCTAAGTCTGGGGTAATTGACTCTATGCCCTACTATCTACAGATAGTAGTAGTGTGGAGGGAGTTCTGTCTCCCTTAACTCCTTCTCTCTCAAAATTTTCTAACTACTTTTTAAGGAAATTCCCCACAAGGACAAACATTCTTCACTATGTGAGTATCAGATGAGTACTCACTCATAGAGTGGGCCTATGACGGCATTGCCTTCTCTGCCCCTCACTGACCTCACAAGTCCTTTTGGATTCTTGCTTTGTACATAAGTTTCAATTTGTCTAATGTGCACGTCCTCTTGCCCATGAATTGTTGTTTGGTAGATATTTATGCTGGTCATATAGATATGATTACTGGTCAGTGGAGAAAGCTACCTGGTTGTCCAGCTATGAATGTCAAGAGTACTGTATGCTTCAAAACTTGTTATTAAGACGATCCAACAAATCACTCAAAAGTCATCATCTGGGCCTAGGAAAATTCTGAGTGGTAAACTTATTAAATTATTTGGGTCTCTCCAGGGCCTCACATTTATGTTTCCTGACTACTTACATTAAATATTTTTATTTGTAGTGCATTTTGAAGCAGTATAAAATATTTAAAGGATCACAGGTCTTTGCAATTACAGTCTCATCTGCTTTAATTCTGCCTGGCTGTGTAAATGCTATGTGGCACTATGTCATCACACCAGGTGAACTGACACCGGTGTTGGTACCTGGATAGATCAGGTTTCCAGAGGTAATATATGAGACATATTAGGGAATTCGCAGCAGTTTGATGAAAGAACTATTTATAAAGATTATTAATTATTTAAAATAGAGAGAATAATATGTAAGTTAATTAAATTGTTGATTCATTTTTATTCAGCTCAACCGGGTTGAATATGGGAACTCAATCCAGGTTGCCCACATGAGTGCTAGGGACCCAACTACTTGAGCCCTTATGTGTTGCCTTCCAAGGTTTGCATTGGTGGAAAACTAGAATTACAAACCAGGTCAGGGTAGAGAATGTAGGCCCTTTGATATGGGATCCAGGTATCTTAACTGAACAGCTAGGTTGATCAAATACCCTACCCTAAAAAGATTTTGGGGTGATTACTCACTAGACTGCCAAATTCTCAGATTGCATGTAAGTTTTCCTTTAGTTTTATTAAAAATATGACTGTAGGCTAGCTTTATGAGCATAGCTGAAGCAATTTGCTAACAAAATAAAGCTAATATATCAACATTAAATTGAAACCAATGTGCAAATATATACCTAGCACCATTAAACAGTGATACAAGAATGAGTCTTCTGAAATGATAATAGTAACTTGAGCCTGTGTTCAGCTATCAAATTGACATTAAAAATTGTCAGTAAATATTTTTGAAATTCATGCATATCTTTATGATTTTTATATGAACTTTTTGAAAACTTATTGTATTTAATATTCTTTTTTTAATTTAATAAATGTGAATTTACAAAGTGCAACTTTTGTATTGTTGTGGCTCCCCACCCCCAACCTCCCTCCCTCCCACGGCCTTCCCCTCTCCCACTCCCTCTCCCATCCCACCCTTCATCGAGTTTCATTTTCAATCACCTTCATATACAGAAGATCAACTTAGTCTACACTAAGCAAGGATTTCAAGAGACTGCCCTCACACAGCCGCACAAGGTACAGGGTGTTGTTCGACTAGGAGTGTTGTTTCATGGTAAAACACATTAAAGATGGAGATTCTACTTTAATGTTTTTTTATTCGGTCATTAAATACCTAAGAATTTATTTCTTTCACTATTCAAGAAATAATTTTATTTTTGGAAGTGGGTTTTGAATAGAACTTTTTTTCTAAAAAAGAGATTTGTTTACTTATTTGAAAGGCAGAGTGAAGGATTAAGAGAGAGAGAAAGCTTCCATCCACTGATTCAGCTCCCAAATGGCTGCAACATCCAGGTCTGGGCCAGGCTGAAGCCAAGACCAGGAGCTTCACCTTGGTCTCCCAGTGTGAGCATCAGGAATCCAAATGCTTCAGTCATCACCTGCTCTTTCTGACACATTAGCAAGGAGTTGCATTGAAAGTGGAGTAGCTTGGACTTGAACAAGTTACTCAAATATGGAGTGCAGAATTTCCAAGCAGTGGTTTGACCAATTGTGCCACAATGCCTGCACCTGAATAGAACTCTTTTATAAGTCCATGTGTATAGTATAATCACCTCATGTGTATCAATAAATAAATATTTAAAAAATTACTTAATTACCTTTGGGACCACTTTCACTGTCAAAATTATCAGTTTTGGCGTCGTGGCTCACTAGGCTATTCCTCTGCCTGCAGCCGTGGTACCCCAGGTTCTAGTCCCAGTTGGGGCGCCGGATTCTGTCCCAGTTGCTCCTCTTCCAGTCCGGCTCTCTGCTGTGGCCCAGGAAGGCAGTGGAGGATGGCCCAAGTGCTTGGGCCCTGCACCTGCATGGGAGACCAGGAGGAGGCACCTGGCTCCTGGCTTCGGATTGGTGCAGCGCACAGGCCATAGCGGCCATTTTGGGGGTGAACCAACAGAAAAGGAAGACCTTTCTCTCTGTCTCTCTCTCTCACTGTCTAACTCTGCCTGTCAAAAAAAAAAATCAGCTTATACAGTATATCTTAACTGCATAATTAAAATTTTGATTTAAAAGGACAGAATATATAGTATAAGTTCTGTGTAGAGTGTCTGTCTATACAGGGAATAAGTACAGAGATACACTTATAAAAAAAATGGAAGTTCAAGCAGTTAACATGAAAAGAACCTCAGTCTCAGGAAGTCAACCAGAAGAAAGAGAATCCGCAAAGAAGACTAAGAACTGCCTGGTGAGGGTAACACAAACAGTAGCGTGCAGGGGTTTGGAGGCCAAGGGAAACAACTGTTTTAAGGAAAAGAAATGAACAGCGTGTCTGATGTTCCTCATAAGTCAAGTAAAATAAGGTTTGAGAATCATATTGAATTTTGCAACATAGAAGTCTTTGGAGAACTCAAAGAGAGCAATGTGATGAGTGTGAACTAAAGGGAGGACTAAGCTACTGAAATGAAATTTAGGAGAGCATGGAGTGAAGGGGATTGGAAACAATGACAATGACTACAGACAAATCTACAAATCTTTTTTTTTTTTTTTTTTTTTTTTTTTTTTTTACAGGCAGAGTGGACAGTGAGAGAGACAAAGAGAAAGGTCTTCCTTTTCGCCGTTGGTTCACCCCACAATGGCCGTCATGGCTGGCGCACCGTGCTGATCCGATGGCAGGAGCCAGGTGCTTCTCCTGGTCTCCCATGGGGTGCACTTGGGCCATCCTCCACTGCACTCCCTGGCCACAGCAGAGAGCTGGCCTGGAAGAGGGGCAACCGGTACAGAATCCGGTGCCCCAACCGGGACTAGAACCCGGTGTGCCGGCGCCTCTAGGCGGAGGATTAGCCTAGTGAGCCACAGCGCCAGCTGTACAGACAAATCTTTCAAGGTATCCTGCTATAAAAGAGAGCAGAACAGTGGAGGGAAAGCCAATTCCAGAAAAAAAATTATTAGATTTTGTAGTAATTAAGTAATTATAATGATTATTATTCTTACTTTCAGAAATCATTGATGTAGCAACACACTCATTATTCATGGGGATGAACCAGCAGAGGGGAAACAAATTGGGGATGTAAGGAAAAGAGGAGAAATCTGAGACGTTCTTGATTGGTGAGACAGAACAGAATTCACTGCCCAAGTGTTGCCAAAGGTAGCAGCTCAGTTAGAGCATCACATATGAAAGGAGAAAGTTGAGGCCGGCGCCGCGGTTCACTAGGCTAATCCTCCGCCTAGCAGCGCTGGCACACCAGGTTCTAGTCCTGGTCGGGGCGCTGGATTCTGTCCCGGTTGCCCCTCTTCCAGGCCAGCTCTCTGCTGTGGCCAGGGAGTGCAGTGGAGGAAGGCCCAAGTGCTTGGGCCCTGCACCCCATGGGAGACCAGGAGAAGCACCTGGCTCCTGCCTTCAGATCAGCGCGGTGCGCCAGCCACAGCGCGCCGGCCGTGGCGAGCATTGGAGGGTGAACCAACGGCAAAGGAAGACCTTTCTCTCTGTCTCTCTCTCACTGTCCACTCTGCCTGCAAAAAAAAAAAAAAAAAAGGAGAAAGTTGAGTGTGTGGGTACAGGTGCAGTAAAGCAAAGAGATGTGACATCCAAAAGCTCTGGTTATTTCTAACCTTTCAGCATAAGAAGGAGAAAATTATCATTAAAATGTGACATCATCATTGGCAATATGTGCTTTTTAAAGGAGGTTTTAAGCCTGCTGGTGGGCACAGGTAAAATACAGGAAGGTTCCTCAGAGAAGCAGAACAAACTGAGCATATACTCTGAAAAATTGGGTAGTGGGGGTGGGGGAGGAGACCAGAAGCTCCAACATGCAAGGGAGGGAACAAGTGGAGGTACTAGGTCAAGAAGAGAAAGAATTCACCATTTTGTGCCTTTTTGTTCCATTCAAGCCTCACTGGACTGGTTGATGCCTGCCTCAGTCGGAATGTCAGATCTTTTTTCAGTCTCCCTATTCAGATGCTAAAAAGCACATATTGCTAATGATGACCTCTCCCATGCTTTCACTTGAGTTATTTTTGATTACAACCTCATCCCACTATTCTCAATGATCAGTCTTTGCAAGCCTCCTGCATAAAGAATAGTCCTCCTACTTCTATCTTCATCACCATGAATCATCTCCAGTATAGATACTACCCTACCCTCCAGAGACATGCTTTGATTGGTTACCATTCTGCATCTTTAGCTCATAATATACACTATGAGTTAATCATTCACAATCTGAAAACCAGTCATGGAAATGCTCTGTATAAGGGTTTTTAGGAAGTTAACAAGAAAATCCTGTATTTGATGAAAATAGTGGTCTCTGAGCTATAAAGGACATTCCATATACCTCCTAGGTCACCAAATGACGGATTGAACTAGGAAAATATGATTTTAGCCATTTTGATGATAAAGAGTCTCAGAAAATTCCGCAATGGATCAACAGATTCAGACTTTTCTCCGAGCACTGTTTCACTGCATCTGGTCTTCAGGCTTTGAGAAGTTCAATTTCCACCATTGCATCTCAATTTTCTCATTTACAAAACCAAGATATCATGCAAAAAATGCTCTAATTCCTGAACCTCCTCCCTCATTTTTTTTTTTACAGGGATCATACATTTCTTTGAGAATTAAGGAAAACCTATGGACTCTCTCCAGAGAAAATTTACCACACATATATGAAATTGCTAAGGATCCTTGTGTAGGTTCGCTCTTTATTTTTAAACTTTTATTTAGTAAATATAATTTTCCAAAGCACAGTTTATGGATTACAATGGCTTTTCCCTCCCATAACTTCCCTCCCACTCACACCCCTCCCATCTCCTGCTCCCTTTCCCATTCCATTCACATCAAGATTCATTTTCAGTTATCTTTATATACAGAAGATCGATTTAGTATATATTAAGTAAAGATTTCATCAGTTTGCATCCACACAGAACACGAAGTGTAAAATACTGTTTGAGTACTAGTTATATTATTAATTCACATTGGACAACACATTAAGAACAGAGATCCTACATGAGGAGTAAGTACACAGTGACTCCTGTTGTTGACTTAACAATTTGACACTCTTGTGTCATGGTGTCAGTAATCTCCCTAGGCTTTAGTCATGAGTTGCCAAGGCTATGGAAGCCTCTTGAATTTGCGGACTTCGATCTTATTTAGACAAGGACATAGTCAAAGTGGAAGTTCTCTCCTCCCTTCAAAGAAAGGTACCTCCTTCTTTGATGGCCCCGTTCTTTCCACTGGGATCTCACTCGCAGAGATCTTTCATTTCATTCTTTTTCCTTGCCAGAGTGTCTTGGCTTTCCATGCCTAAAATACTCTCATGGGTTCTTCAGCCAGATGAGAACGCCTTAAGGGCTGATTCTGAGCTTTGAAGGATATAATATTCTGGGATGGCAGTTTTTCACTCTTAGTACCTGGGCTATATCTCGCCATCCCCTCCTAGCTTGTAGGGTTTGTGATGAGAAGTCAGCTGTGAGTCTAATTGGAGATCCTCTGAGAGTAATCTGACGTTTCTCTCTTGCACATTTTAGAATCTTTTCTTTATGTTTCACTGTGGTGAGTTTGATTACAACATGTTGTGGTGAGGAACTCTTTTGGTCATGTTTATTAGGGGTTCTATGAGCTTCCTGTACTAGGATGTCTCTGTCCTTCTCCAAACCTGGGAAGTTCTCTGCTAGTATCTCACTAAAAAGGCCTCTAATCCTTTCTCTCTCTCCATGCCTTCAGGAACTCCTAGAACCCAAATGTTGGGGTTTTTAATAGTATCCTGTAGATTCCCAACAATTTTTTTTAGATTTCTAATTTCCTCTTCTTTTCTTTGGTTTGACTGTATACTATCCTGTGCTCTGTCTTCCAAAGTCCGATATTCTCTCTTCTGCTTCACTGACCCTGTTTTTAAGACTCCCTAATGTGTTTTTCATTTGATCTATTGAGTTCTTCACTATCACACTTTCCTGTTCTAGTTTCTGCATTTCATTTTGATTCCTCCTTAGGATTTCATTTTCACAAGAAAGATTTTCTATCCTGTCCAATAAGGATTTATGTAGCTCAAGCATTTGTTTTTGAAAACTTCTAAATGTTCTTATAAATTTTTTGAAATCTGTATCTTGCATTTCTTTCTTCTCATCATCTTCATAATCTTGGCTTGGGGTGTCTTGTTCATTCGGGGGCATCATAATGTCTTCCTTGTTCTTGTTTCCTCGGTTTCTGCATTTGTTGCTTGGCATTGTAGAGATATTCTTTGGATTCTTCTTCCCTCGCTGTGGTGTTTTTTTTTTTTTCTCTCTATACTATGACTGTATTAAGTGGACTGTCTGCTTTTGATGGAGCCTTAGAGGCTTGAGATGGGTGTGGCCAGAGAGCTCTGTTTGGTTCCTCAGGGTTAAGGGTATGCCAAAGGTTACATTCCCAGGTTAGGTGCGGTAAATCTCTCTTTCTTTCTTTTTCTTTTCTTTTTTTTTTTAGAAGGGACGTAATTCCACACAGCTGAGCAGAATTGAAGGTAGTCAGCTTCCAATTTCTGGCTCCTGTGGGTATAACATTCACCCACTCTTTTCCAAGGACCACACAGGGAATCTGTTCTGCCCTCAGTGTGGGCTCAAATTCTCCTGCAGTCTCTCACTGGGTTGCAAGGTTACCGAATTGTAGTGTCTCTGGAGAATACTCACGTGAGCTCCATGAGTTCTCTCACTCACCATCTCTTTTATCAGTCTCAGTTCATTAGCTCCACACATTCACTAGGTCCTAATCTCCTGTTATTTCACCCCCACCCCCAGAGTCAGGTTTTTCTGTTTGGCTGTGGGCGGGTGCAGCCCTGAGGTCATGCAGCTTTTACATATGATCAAAATGGTGCCTGCCCTTTGTCTTGATCGCCTTTGAGAGGTGAGAGAGGTGAGCGGAGAGAGAGAAATTCGTGTTCGTACTGGTCCCTTTTTTTTATTTCCTCTCTCCTCTAGTTAGCCTGGTGAACTTGCCCCCATGGGGCTTCAAGCCTCGTTCCCTCTAGGCTCCTCCTTCTTCTTTCCTGCCAGTGTTCAGGCTCTTGAGGTTTGGCTCACCTCGTGTTCCAGTGCTGGTGCATAGATTCCGCCACTGTTGTCCTGAGCCGTGGGCTCCCACTCCCTCCTCGCAGGTCCACCATGAATCACTGGTTCCGGAAGAGTTTCCTCTGCTGTTTCTTCCCCAACTCTTCCTTGAACCTGCAGTATCTCCACTTTCATTAAACTGTCTCTTTCCGGAATATCAGTGTGCTCCCTTCCTATTCCACCATTCTCAAATTATTCATTATATATACAGGGCCTATCTAAGTTTTCATGTGTTACTAGCAAAGTTTGGACTTCAAAAAATTTAATAAACTGTATCAGAGAAGTCCTCAAACCAAGTCATTTCTGTCTTCTCCAATTGCACAGAATTTCTTTCTTCATTGATAGTTTCAAGCCATTTGACAAAAAGACTAAGAACAATGGTTTGCTCTTTGAGATGCTCTTAAGAACCGTCTGCTCCATTTTGCAAATACCTTTCAAGTAGACCAAAGCAAAGATGCCTGCTCCCTCAAAAATCTGTAGGCTGGAAATGTGCACCTGCCTGTGAGGCACATGTTACTGTCTTGTCAACAGGTTTGGGCAGAACTTCTCTCCAAGAGCAAGGCATGTTCATGGGCTCTGAGGCATAAGCAGATTACTGTGATTTTGAAAGGCAGTTCCCTAGCTCCTGCTCATCCTAGGAACTCTCTGCCACTGCATCATGCACTCTGCATAAGTGACGTCCCCAAAGGCTGCATCTCCTATGAGTAAATTTGTCTTCTAAAGAAGTAGCATTGTCTTGTTTCAGTTCTAAAAATATTGCCCTGAAATCTGGACTCATCTGCCGACAGGAGCTGAACTGGAAAGAATCCAACTCAGAGGTTTATAGACGAACTTAGTATTAAAAATTAAGATGCAAATGTTGCTTTTGAAAAAATAAAAACAATAGGAAATGTCTTGGTAGAAAATTATACTGATGTTAATTAACACACTTGGGATGTGTCCAGTTGTCCTTTTTTTAAGTAACAGAACCCTTCACCGGAAAAAAACTCATTGTGTATAACTTGTTAATTTCCATCTTCAGTTACTGTCGCTCCCCCTCTTCGCGGAGGAACGACACAGGACCCTGCACTGTCCTTTTGTCTGCTCGGCCCTCCCCGGGTTTGCTGCTGGTTCTTCCCGGGTGGGCTACCGTCCCTTCCACCTCCGTGGAAGGGGCGGTTCCCCCTGCCACTTTCCCCACTTCCGCGGGGGAGCGGCACACCGCCGGCCGGCTCTCTCGGGGGCTGCACAGGTGTTCCTCCAGGTGTTCCTGGTGCATGTTGTCTCTCTCCTCCTTTATAGTCCTCTTCCACCAATCCCAACTCTGCTACCCACATGCCAAGTATGCTGCTCTCCTCCAATCAGGAGCAGGTCCTACAGTTTATTGGTTGAACTGGAGGCAGCTGTGTAGAAGCTGTTTCCTCCTCTCCCAGCGCCATATTGTGGGAGAGCAGATGCATAGAATAAGTCTTAATTGGAGTAACAGTCTAGTCTGAGTTGCTCCCCACAAGTTACACATTTACGGGGATTTGGTAATGATCCTTTATAAACTGATATGTAGATAGTCACCCATTCCCCATATAATGTTGAGATCCTCCTAGGTACTGAGTGTTTATCAAAGGATGAAATATACAGAAAGACCTTTTTCTTGGGAATTACGTTGTCCTGGTGGGAACAATTATCTTGGAGGATAGAGAGAGGAAAATGAGTGTTACTAGGAGGTAAATCACAAGGTATTTAACAGGGTGTGGAATAATACAGAGAAAATGAAAAATGAAGCAGAGTATGAGAGTGACACAATAAAACTTACCTAGTAGTACTGCCAGGAATCTATAACCTGAATGAAATCACTAAGAACTAGTCAGACAACCTCAAACTTGGGTACATTTTTATATAACATCTTGATTATGCTCTTGACAAATATCATGAGAGAAAAAATAAAACTAAGAAATGATACCTGTTTTAAAAAATATAACGAGACATTAACAACTAAATGAAATGTGTGATTCTAGCCTGAGTTGATTGGAAAAAAATTGAAACATCTAGAAAAAACTGAATGTGATCTATATTTGAGCAATGACTATTACATGTGTGCTGCATTTCCTCAGCTTGATAATTGTGTTGTACGTGCTGTCTATGAGAATGTTCTGATTCTTTTAAAGGTACTTATAGAAATAAGAATATGCAGCTTATGTTTCCACAAAATAATAACAGATTCTTCATAATAAAGAATTTGTCTGGACTTTGTCCATGGTTCTTAGAGGACAGATTTCAAGCCCTTGGGATTTTTAAGGTAGAAGGACTGTCTGTCTTTGTCATTATGGGCCCCTTGGACCTCATCTGATACTTTATGCTGAAGAAATTATTTAAGATGGGGAATGTTCATGCCAACAAATAAAGTTATGTAGTTAAGAGAGTTGGGGCACTTGACATCTGCCCAAACTCTGTATAGAGGACATGGCTAGAGATTTTGTTATATGGTCAATAGTCATTTGTATCTTCTTAATGAGGTTCTAATGAAAGCCATGGACACCAATGCATGAGTAAGCTTCCCTGAGCAACAATACTTTGTGTATTGTTGCACATTGATGTGCCAAGTAGGTCACATGCCCAAGGAACAATGGCAGGTTTTCATTTCTCCTTTCATGTCTCCCTTGGGCTGGTTCTGATTTGTATCCTTTTTTAAAATAAAATACTGTTAATAATCATAGAGCTCTCTGGAATTTTGTGGGTTGGTCTAGCCAATTACTGATTCTGAGTAGCTAGGGTAAATCCACAAATCTGAAGCCAACTGGTCAAGAGTGAGGCTACCCTAAGTGTGGACCCCTCAACATTGGACAGTTACTAGAAGTGAGGGTAGCTTTTTGAAAGTCTGTGTGTTCCCTTAGCCTCTGAAGTTCATCATAACTCCATGTACTTGGTTTCAGAAGACATTCTAAGCTCTTTGCACTATTTCTTACAAATTTCTGTCTGTTTAATTTTTTTTTCAAAACAAATTTGGTAAAAATGGTGTCTTGCTATTGTGCATCTATTAGAAGTGGGAAAAAAATGATCTGAAGACAATACTAGGTGGACTGCTGATGTGTCTGTCTCTACAGGCGTATCACAGCCTACCCAGAGACCTGTCTGATGTGGTAAACAACTGGGCAATTAGATGTGGTGGAATGAAAAGGCCATGCCAAGATGGCCACTGGCAAGCAATCTCAGTTACTCAGGAATGGCTTCGGAACCCACCTGGCAAAGGAGCCTGCCTGGCAACATGCAGTGATTGGTTATGGCATAAACTGCCCCTTGGCTGGATTGGCTGCCTCAGCTATATAAGCTGCTGTACCAACTGAAATAAATGAGTGTGTGAGCTGCTCGCCTCTAGCCTGCTTTCACCTGACTCCTGGTGTCTGTGTCATGACTCCATGCCTCTTGCCTCCACTGAGCTTCTCCTCTCAGAAAGAATCTACCTCAACAATTAGATTCATTTTCATTTTTCTCCAGATGATAGTTTGCACTGGACAAGGTTGTCTTAAGCAAGCTTGATTTTACAGGATTAAACTGTTACCAAAAACATAGTAAGTGCTAATGTGACATTAATGAGCATTGAAATGGAAAATAATTACCTGGTAGACTTGGAAAATAAATGAGAAGTTTAGAATCACACTGAAAACAACATTCTTGTAAACAGTGAAGTACAGTCAATCAAGAGTGAGAACTGGACATTTTTACAATCTGAGCCCAGCACAAAGTGGATGCTCAACAGGTAGTAGCACTAGTCAACAGCAGGTGAGAAGCACAGGGGATATGAGGGAAGGTTGGTACTCATGATTCCTTCTTTGGGTAAAGTATTTTTCACTCTTAAAAAAACAGTTGCAGTTGTGGTCATGAAACGAGGGGGGAAATATTAAAGTAGATTTATTCCTTAGGGCAGACACTCGATACAGCAGCTAAGTTGCCATTTGGGACGTTGTCATCCCATATCAAAGTGCCAGTTTCAGTCCCCAGTACACTTGTGCTCCAGCTTCCTACTAACACACAGGGAGGTAGCAGGTGACAGGTCAACTACCTGGGTCCCTGCCACCCACGTGGGAGCTGGGAGCTCTGGATTGAGTTCTAGGCTCCTAATTAGGTCCTACACCAGCTGTTGCTGGTAGTTGGTCAGCAAACCAGGGGATGGAAGATCTCTGTCTCTTTCCCTCTCCCAGTATCTCTACTGTCCCAATAAAAATAGAATAAAGATCTATTTTTTGAAATGGATTCTTAAGGTCATACATTGTAAAGTACTAGCAAGTTCAGTCCCTTTTCCCACCATGTCATATAGGTGAGCAACTGCATAGTCAGAGGATCCTTCAAGTCTTCTAGAAGAGAGAGAGAGAGAGAGAGAGAGAGAGAGGATCAAAGGAAGCCTGTTTGCTAATTCAAAATGTAAGCAACATTATTACACTAACAATTAAAATGGAAATTCAATTTTTTTCTTTCTATTTTTGATGCTGCCTTTCTACAATGCATCATGACACATTCCCTCCTGTATAAAGAGCTTTGTCTCCCTTATGCTTCCATTGTCTATGTTTGTATTAAACAAACGGTTTCTAAAAAAATGTCATAAAATCTTGTCCATGTTGCTAGAAACTTCTATAGTAGTAATACAATGTGCTTGAAAATCCATATTAATTTACTGGCAATCAACTTCCATGACTGTAGTAGACATCATTCACTCTGGCTCTCCCTCGCTCATCTATGCACTCACAAGCTATATGTTGCTTCTCACAGCATCGCATGGTTATGTGGATGTCTATCTGAGTTGATACAGAGATTAAAATCAATTATTTCGCCTGACTGACCGGCAAGTTTCTGACATGCTGGTTTCTTTCCAGCTTAAACATCAGAATATTTCAGCTGGACTTTTAAATTAAATATCTTAGCATGGCAACTTATTCAGGAGCTGTGCTTAGATATACAACCTGAAATGGACTGCATATTAAATTAAACTACTAGCTAAAGTAGTGTTGCCTGCTCTACCTGCCATAAGGAATCCAGTAGCTCTAATTAGTTTGTTAGATACTGTACCCTCTGAGACGTTCTGAATTATTTCTCACTGGTGTGAGTTTTCTCATAGTTACAGTGCCTGTAGAATCCATGGTTACATATGGCTTCTGTTAAAGAATGACTTCTACCAGCAAACAAATGGAAAAGTATTTTTTCAGTGTCTAATGATATGCACAAGGTTTTTGTACAGACTTCATGGATGACCCAACAAATCAAAATTACCTATTTGGTACTATTATGACATTTTTTCGATACTTAACACCAAGAGCAGTTAGTCATAAGTGACCCCTCTTCCCATAAGACTGGCTTCAAGAAAGGTGCAATTAAGGTGATGGAGCCCTGCCCTGTCCTATCACTCTTAAAAATATATCAGTGTGCTAATGGAAAGAATAAGATTAGTAGGGACAACCTTGAATTCACCTCAGTGATTCAAATCATTGAAAATTTGGGAAGCTTAACCATCTTGGTCAGTAACTGTCCTGTAATCAGACTCATAACCAGGTAAGTTACATTGTTCCATTGTAACCTGCTGAGTTTTACCTGTTTGCAAAGGTTCCCAAAGGGATTGAGGTAGACAGCAGAGAGAAAGGGTGGGTAGGGTTGAGAGAAAAGGTTGGAAGAGAATTCCATGTGTCTGAGGGGCAGGTGAATGGAATTGACCGGGGAAGGCTCAGAAGGACAAAGAGCACAGTGGAAGTCAAGCACCAGCACACAGCTTGGAGCTGACCATGTAAAGACAAGAGATAAGGGGCCAAAGATATGTTTATAAACAAATTGAACACAGATCAAAGTCCTTTACGTCTATTCTTTAAGCCAGTCATGAGTTTTCATCAAATACTTCTACTACTAAGGCTGTCTTATACACCGTCAGTCCTCCATTTTTACAGATTCTATAGATCCAAAATATTCATTGAAAAAAGAACTGCATCTGAACAGGACTTGTAGGAACTTTTTGATCTTCTCATTATTCCCTAAACAATACAGTATAACAACTATTTACATGACTCTTACATTGTATTAGGTATGACAAGTAATTGAGAGATGACTTAAAGTCTTTGGGAAGATGTTCATGCTCTATATGCAAATACCATACCTGTTTTGTTTTCTTTAATTTTTACTTACATATTTTCATTGTATTTAAAGGCAGCAAGACAGAGAAAGGTCTTCCATTTGCTAGTTCCCTCACAAAATGCCCTACGTAGTCAAGGCTGGACTAGACTGAAGCCAGGAGTCTGAAACTCCTTCCAGGTCTCCTTTTATGGGTGGCAGTGACTCAATTACTTGTTCTGTCATCTACTGTCTCCCACGGTGTGCATTAGCAGAAAGCTGAAATGGAAGCAGGGGTGCCAGGACTCAAAGCAGGTGCTCAGATATGGGATGTGAATGTCCCAAGCAGTAACTTAAGCTACTGTGCCAAACACCTGTCATATATTTCACTTTGTATCAGAAACTTGAATATCTGTGGAATTTGATAACTGTAGGGGTAGAATTTCATGAAACCACCCCCCCCATGGATTATTAAAGGACATCTGTATTTTAAAACACACATCAATGATTTGTGGAGGATGGGATAAGAAGTGTGAGGAGAAACGAGAGCCGTGTGTGGTAAAGATTCAGCCTATATCAATAACTTTCTCTGCAACAGCAACAACAGCAAAATAAGAACCAGGAAAATGGGATTTACTGAGCCTTTGTGATATCTACTATATAATGGAATGTTGGCTGGAAACAGGAAAATAAATACGTTATTTTAGCTAGCATCGCTTACAAGGTAAACAAAGCACTGAGCCCTTCCAAGCCTGTTACTGTGCATGGTCTGGCTATGATGGGCTTCAAGCTGTATAAAGTTTGAGCTAATATTCGCTGGTGTAGGAGTTTAGATCTCCCCCACGCCTGAGAGTCCCCTCTTATGATTCCCACAGGTAACATCACCTCAGCGGGTTTCACGAAGCAGTGTAAATAAGGGCAGGTTTGCATAAAAGCCCAGGCTCCATATTCCAGCCAAATCAACGCCCTTTCACTAATAGAGATGTTCAGCAACGAGAAACCGGCTCCAAGCCTGGGTGCTGAGTTTGTGCTGCTATTTCATGTCAAGGCAATTACAGTGATGCTATTAGGAAGATCAGGGCGGAGCGGCGTTGTGGGACGGGGGAGGGAGCAGGAGCCTTTAAGCCATCATGTAGAGCATGCAGAACATCTGAGAGCTGGGGAAGGAACAAAGCTCTGCACTGTCGGAGTATTGATCTGCTCCAGAAGGTGCAGGGAGCCGCACTGCAGTGATTGCCTTCCCCGCTGGGTTTAGAGAGGTCTGAGAGAATACAGTATTGATCTGGCCCTGTTCCTGAGAAGTAACTTACAGATAAGCTCTGACTGGAGGCCACCAACCTTGAGAACTAACTGTTGCAAAGAAGCTCCGGTTTGCCAACATCAGAGCTAATGCTGTGGGGTGTGATTACAGTATGTGGACGTCTGGGCCCAGGGGGAGTGGACTGATCATGGACATTTGTCATACTGAAATCACAGGTGCCTTCCGTACTCTGGAATAGGTGGTATTGCGGGAGGAGAGAACGAGGCACATCTAAATCCTGTTTGTGAGGCTGTGCTTTGTTTAGGAAAAAGATGTCTCTTTAGTTAGTTGGTTAGTTAGTCAGTTAGTTATAAACCACCCAGAGCCTCACTCACCTCGTCTTTAAATGGGAGTAATCATGCCAGCCTCACCGACTGTGGCTTAGATTCCATGTGATTACTTACTAACCTCACTCAGAGGTTGTCCCTCCAGAAGTCAAGGTGACGCTTGCAAGGAATGTTATCTACTTCCTCTCAGAAAGCGCCTCTCCCAGCCACTAAAATCCCATGCATCAAAAGGAACATTTCTCAGAGAAAGAGAGACCTTCAGCATTTCCTCTGTCAGCGCCACAGAGAACTTCTTTGTCCCTTTCGTCCATGTATTTTAACAAATCTGAAGTTCAAAACTTGGAAACAAATATAAACCCTCAGGAAATGCTTCATTTACTTGCCACTCAGTTTCCCATGGTTTCCTGGTGGAAATGATGGTAACCACAGGACTTTGCACAGTTTCTACCTCCAGCCACAAGTTAAGATGAAGCAGATGTTCCTGTGAGCCACAGATTAACCCTGGGGTACAACCAAGTCTGAATACAAGCCCATTTGCACTGTGATGTTGGTGTAAGATGATTTTACTTTTACCATGGAAGGATGTTCCATCTGCTAAAGGTGACAGCACCAAGTTTGTCATTCTTTAAAGAACATAGCTGGGTAATTTTTCCCCAGGACTATAAATTTTGGATCATCTCCTTAGCCTAGTAGATGGGGGACACGTTATTTCCTGACTTGTATTTTGTATAACATACAGAATGTCCCCACATCATGGTTCCTATGAATTATGGGTCACATATAAAAAAGACTTTTGGTGTCCTATGTGTGTTTCATCTTTCTGACTCAGTTCTCAGTTCATCCTAACTGCAATGTAATAGTTTCATCAATTTCTGTCATATAAACAACTTGCCTTAGAGTAAACAAAAAATGGATTTTGTATTGTTGTCACACTTGCGTCAGTTCAAAAGGTACAGGTAGAGGAGAAGTTGCTGCCACCTGGGAGAGATCACTTTCTCTACCAATGAACGGAACTAGAGCCAACTCACTGTGAGCTGTCTGGGGCACTTAAAGATGGTAATTGCAACAATAATGCCTTGGAATTTTCAAAGTGTTTCTCCTGCCCTGACTTTGTTTATTGCACTCAGGGCCCCTGGCAGTGGGCGTGCACAGTCATTCCAGCTTCATTTGATCCACCTCTACTTGACCATTGCTGGACTTTTTCCCAGGCAAAAGGAGAACCCCCAGGAGGATGTAGGAAGTGGACAAAGGGCTGTGGAGGTAGTTTGATTTCACCACAATCATTTCATCTCTCTTAACAGAAACCCCCTGGGTCTGCTCTGCAGTATACAAACTTGCCTTTGTTCACACAGCTCAAATCAGCATCTCTTTCAAAATTTAACTCCTCTGAAACCTTTCAAGAAAATGTGGCCTGTAATTATGCAACACAAAATGCATGCTACCGGCTCCTTCGCCCAAGGTTAATATCTAATCTTTTAGTACTACTAGGAAGTACCTTTGAAGCTATGCTAGTATTGGCAAAGCCAAATAGAAACAATATTAAATATTTATTTAGAAAGCTTATTTATATATAGGAAGTTTGTTAAAAACATTGGCTTTTATTTCTTTTGTAAGCATATCACGAGTCAGTCTTAACTGCCATGCATAGGGCTTTAAGAGCACTGGTTTTCTGAAACATGTCCATCATTTCAAAGTCATTTTAGTTGTCTTCCTTTCAGGAGGACATGACTTTCAAAAATAACCTGTTTTTTTGATCAAGATTCCTAGCCTACAAAGGCATAAATGTACAGCAAGTTAAAAATCCTCTACACATCAAAAGAGCCCCAAGTGCATCATACACAGAAAGCCCCTTGTGCGGCAAGTCCACTACCATGCCAACATCCCATGTGTGTGAGCACATAATTACTCATGTGATAAGAGCATCCTTTGTTACATCCTTCAGG
Source organism: Oryctolagus cuniculus (assembly GCF_051225735.1). Classification (NCBI taxonomy): domain Eukaryota; kingdom Metazoa; phylum Chordata; class Mammalia; order Lagomorpha; family Leporidae; genus Oryctolagus; species Oryctolagus cuniculus. Next base: position 7,072,195 of record NC_142878.1, on the reverse strand, counting down.
CCTCTGCTTTTCTTCCTTCCCTAGTTCTGCTGTTGTGAGAGAAGTCAAGGTGAAGGGTTTAATGCTTCTGAAGCTGGGGTAACTAAACAATCGCCGTTTCCAATGGTCAGTAAAGAATACAAGGGCACAGCTAAAGCAGAGCCACTGAAGTGAACAACCTTGATGTGACCAACAGGGAAACACCCCCTCCAGGTACTCCCCACAGGGCTCCCTTTTGGTTGCAAGGCCATTAAGGTCAGCCCATCTCTATGGTGCTCTCTTTCAAGTGTGCGGGCTGAACGCCAGCAAACAGGTTCCGCATGACTGCTGGTGCACAGGAAAACTCCTCAGAGAGGGACCCCTGACCCACCAGAGGGGCGAAAACCAAAGCAGGACCAGGCACTTTATTTTAAGGGTGTGTGTGTGCATGTGTGTGTGTGAGTATGTGTGCAGGTATAGGCTACAAAGGCAAAGGAATGCTTTCAGATCTAGAAACACTGCACACAAACACATATTGGGTAAGAACAATATACAGGATACAGAAACAAGAGAAATCATCTTTTTATTAGTAAATAGTGGAAAAGACACAGAGATTCTGGTTACTATAACAGTAGAGTTTTCTCTTCTAATTGTGGCCCCATTATTTTGAAGGAGCAGAGTGAATATAATGATATTTATATTTTTGTACACAATAGATAATTCTCCAGTCAGGTGCCTTTCTGTCATGATTCGATACACAGAAAGCGGAACATAAAAATATTTAGCAAATGCCATTGTGCAAATGAGCATCTCTTTGCTATAGGAACCCAGGGCTGCATTTTGCATCCTAGGCTGCCTACAGATCACTGGTTCAACAGAGCTGGCAGAACCACCAGAAAATGTTGGTGTTGCTAGCAAGTTCTTGAGGAAGCTGGAGCCCCTCAAGAACCCTAAACATTTCCTGTTTGTGCAAATATGTTCCCTCACAAATGATCTTATTCATAAGCCAGTGTCTGATGTGCAGCAGGGTGCTATCCAGCAGTTCTTGGAACTTCTCTGAAGAGATCTCAGTTGCTAAGTACAGCCCTGAACACTTTTGTTTCATGCCATGGTGGCATCTGCAGTTGGGGCACTTGAGAGTCTTGCTGTGTCCCAACAAGTCCTGGGCTACAACATGAGTTCCAAGAGTTGAGGTGAGGAGGCACAGGCAGCAGAACCACAGTGGCAGGGTACAGAAGGCTCACGTCTCATGTCTCCATTCAGCTTATTTCAGGTCCCAGATGCCTTGAAATAAGACAGGCATCGTCCCAGCACGGACAGAGCTCCCATCCCAGGAAGGATGGCGACTTGTGGTAGGCACTTCTACCAAGGTCGAGCCACAGGAAGCAAAGACGATGGATAATGATGGCATGCACAGGAGAAACACATGTTAGCTGATTACTGAGTAAGGCTTTCTGGAGCATGGAGCCTTTACATGAGAAGGGCAATAATTAATGCACTTATAAACCTGATTTTACTGATTCACTATTGTGAATATCACATGTATAATAATTTTCATACTCATTCTCTCATTTCTAACCCTACAACTGACTTTTCTTCCTTTAGCTATCACAATATACTAGTTAGATTTGAAAACTCCCTTTCAATTAAATTTAGAACTCCCAGCAGGGAAACATTCTCGGTAGCTTGTCTGATTAAGAATAAAAAAAGAATTATATTTTGACATCTATAATCAAGCCTCATAAAATAGCCCCAACTGATTTTAAAACTCATACTTCAACCAAATATTAAATTTATTTTCAATAGCACTAACTCTGTAACACTATACATCTTGATATTATTTCCTAATTTACTGCCCTTACAGAAATCTGTGACTATTATGAAATTTAAGGGATGTGTTTTAAGCAGAAATGGGGTTCCTTTTTCCACAGAATTGGGGATATTGAATTATCCCTTTATTAAACTAACAAAAAAGATATCCATTTTTTGTGGATATGGCTTAAGGTGGTTGCAGGTATAGTCTTTTTGGAAAAGGTAAATAAGACTTTTAAAATGTGGAATTTGAAGATAAACTATGAATCGTTGACTTGCCAACTTGCAGCATATCAAAATGTCAGCTCAGCACCTTAAGGAGTCTAAAGGGATTATTCAACCCAATTTTCTCTGTGCTTAATGCCACATCCTGGCTTAGAGTCTGACTCCCCTAGAAAATATTTAACTCTTTCTGCACATCATAGCTGCCACTTTCTAAATCACATTATTATAGACAGAAATATTTCCCTGAGCTTCTAAAGGATCCTTGCTTTAGAGACACAGCATACATATTGTGATCACCTCAATCCTACCTAGGATAGGATATGACGAAATCACACTCAAATTTCCATTAGTAAGGCCTAATACAAATGGTAATGGACTATTCTTAGCATTATCTCTTGAAAAGACAGTAACTTGAATCTTCTGACAACCTTCTTTAATCCCAGGGGCAGTACTCAATGGCCTTAATAAAACAGCCTAAGGTTTTGTATTTTTTCCCAAACTTTTTATTTAAGGAATAAATACAATTTTAGGAATATAGTGATTCTTCCAACTATACTCACTCTCCCACCCACACTCCCACCTCTCTTCCTCCTCCCTATCTCATCCTCAGTCCCATTCTCCCCTAAGATCCATTTTTGGTTAACTTTAGACACAGAAAACCAACCCTATACTAAGTAAAGAGTTCAACAATTTGCATAAAAAAAAAAAAAGAAAACTGTTCCTCAACAGCTGAGACAAGGGCTGTTCAAAGTCATTGCATCTTGAAGTTAATTTCATTTCTATTTTTTGTTTTGTTTTGTTTTTTAGAAACTTAATTAACTTTAAAGAAGCACCCAAGAATGATATATTTTGCAAGCACTTACACGTAATTATAGAACAACTCTTTGAGGACAGAGGTCTTGCATGAGAAGTTAGTGCACAGTGACTTTTGATATTAATTTAAGAATGAATACTCTTATGTGTGATGTCAGTGATTACCCAAGGCTGTTGACATGAGCTGCTTAGGCCATGGAAGCCTTTTGAATCCACAAATTCTGTCAGTATTTAGACAAGGCCATAAGCAGAGTGGAAGTTCTCTCCTCCCTTCTGAGAAAAGTACATCCTTCTTTGATGACCACTTTTTTCCACTAGGGTTTCACCCACCAAAGTCCTTCATGTAGGACAATTTTTGCCACCATGTCTTTGCTTTCCATGCCTGAAATGCTTCTGTGGCTTTTCAGCCAGACCAGAATGCCTTAAGGGTATTCTGAGGTCAGAGTGCTACTTAAAGCGATTGTCATTCTATGAGTCTACTTTGTGGACTGCTTCCCATGTTGGAGCCTTCACTCCTTTTTAATTCTATATATTATTATTGCCAGATACTTAATCCTATCCATATGATCACACTTTAACACTTAAGATGGTATTTTTACCATCAGCTTAAGTTATTTGGGGTTCCATGACAAGTTTTTAAACTGTACCCTTAGAAGTAAGTCTGTAGGCATGTATGCAGAATTATACAGCTTTACAGTAACAAACTTCATACACTTCATAATTCCAACTTACGGAACATGGTGATTCTTCCTACCATGCCCGCCCTCCCACCCATACTCCCACACTCTTCCTCCTCCCTCTCTAAGTCCCACTCTTGTTTTTTACTGAGATCTATTTTCAATTGACTTTATATACATTATGTTTAACTCTATGTTAAATAAAGAGTTCCACAAACAGTATGAAATAAAACAGCCTAAGTTTTTAACCATGACACACTAACTCAACAAAAGTAGATGCATTTTACAAAATTTGGGGGAGATCAGAGGTGGTCAAATCCACCTTCTGGTAGGATTCATAAATTCCCTTTACTGTAATCCTGATAGAAAGATACAGCCACTCTGAGATCTGCCATCAAATAGCTCCCTTCCTCAGGAATCCATTATTTATTTGAAGGATCTAACATGAACTTCTTTATTGGAAACACAGAGCAAGAGAGGAAGAGAAAGAAAGAGACTGATTTTCCATCTGCTAATTCAGTCTTCAAATGCTAGCGACAGTCAGTGGCTAAGACTGACTGAAGCCAGGATCTGAAACTCCACCTAGGTCTCCCGCATAGGTGGCAGGTACCAAAATAATAGAGTCATTACCTGCTGCCTCCCAGGGTACACATCATCAGGAACTGGATCAGAAGCAGAGGATCTGGGACATGAATCAAGCACTCTGATGTGGGATGCAGACATGCAAAGTAGCGGTTTAACCACTGTAACACAGTAACCATCCCTAATAAAAAAATTGTTTCTTGAACTTCGCTGTTGTAAACTCTTGAAAAATTTAATCACATAAGCTGTTTCTGTCCTAGGGGGCTGCATTAGAATTGATCTACTTATTTTTGCAGGCAAAATCCCTATAACTATTATAGTTAGATCATTTCTTCATTTGTACAACAATTCACTGGGCATATACTAAGGATAGGCACCTGAAGCAGTTCCTGGGATTATAGCAGTAAAGAGAGCAAAGTCAGTCTCCTCATAGAACTTACCCTCTAGGTTGGTGCTGAGGGAGAAAATGAGCAAACAAGTGAAAATGTGAGATGTCAGGTAGAATAGCTAGGCAGAGAGGAATGTTATCATCTGCAGGGTGAGGAGGGGAACTGTGAGTGTGTTCTGGGGCAGTCAGGATAGGTCTCATCTTTGAGGTCCTGGGGAGCTGAGATTTGAAAGACTAAGCTAGGAGGAGACAGAGGTAGGACTGTAACTTTTGATCCCGCCACTGCGGACTAGTATGTACATTTTGGATTTCTCATCTCCTGTTGATATTGTTTGGTTGATGGTACTGTCTGGATCTCTACATTGAAGGCTGGAGTGCCAGTCTTGTCCCTACTAGTGTCAAAGGAGCTTTATTTGATTAACAATATTTGACAAGAATGTCAGACAGGGACTGGGAACAGATATTCACCACATGCGTATTATAGATCTGCAAAATATATGCTGCAATTCATTCAGTTTTCTCTATCTTGTAGATCTTTATTCAAGTATATCTCTCATTTTATAGCTTTTTTTTTTTTCAGAGTTTGCCACATTTGTCCTTTCTCAGTGCTCAAGTGTATTTGGTTTATATCTGTCTCATGGTGAAAGTTAGGGCTGTGCTTAATCATTTCGGGGTAATATTGGGAGCATAGAGAAAACCAACAATCTCTGTACACTTGTTCTGGAGTCCACACAAAGATATGTTTAGTCTAGGCTGTTGTTAATTTGGTTTCCGTATGTTCATGCTAAATGACTGCCAGTGTGACAGGCTCATGACAAGCACTTCCTTCTTTCTTTCCTTCCTTGGCTAAAAACGTAATGTGAAATTTAAAGAAAGCTTTATGCCCAGGAAGAGTATCATTTGTCAAAGTAGATGCCAATCACTTCACCCTAAAAGTCCTAGCACAGAGCAGAAAATCACAATTCACTATTGCCCATTCCTAGCAAAAGGTTAATGCTTTAAGCCTTAAAAAAATTTGGATCTGTTGGTTGGTAATTGGAATAAACATTCAAATTTGAGCATCAAATTTCTCATTAGTTTCACATCAATACCTGTGCAGCAACTATGGATCAGTGAACTGGGCTCCTCGCTGCCCAAGTGAGTTCATTAATCATCCTCTCCTAAGATGGCTGTGTAAGTAGACAGCTGTTGCAAGCAGCTGTCTTTGAGTACAACTCCTCTCCTACAGACAGTGGGAAACTTTTTGCATGAGTTGGCTGTTGTTTTAGCTGGAAGTCCTACTTGTATTGATAGGTCCAGAAGCAACTGGATCTGAGGTCAGTAACACATTCCAATTTGTAAATGGTCACTTTATGGCTGCAGAGAGGAAGGTTTAAAACCATTAAGGCTAAGTTACCATGTCTTATCTGACTTATCACCAGGAAAAAAGAAATACGAAGCTATGCATTTCAAGTCCACACTGCATTTGATGAAAAGCCACAAACCTTTTCTGAACTCTCGTAACCCTTTTTTTCTGGCCCCAAATGATTTGGCCTGCCTCTGTAGCTCCCCTGATCTCTCTACTATAGATGGTTAACTTTATTTTCATATTTTCAGATACACTTGGCTGGTTGAGGGGATCAGAATCCACACACAGCTCCAATTCTCCATTATACTGAAGCAAGCACTCCAGTAATTGGAGCTTATCCTGTTTTAATATATACAATCAGGAAATTTGAAACAGCCTTGATGGCCCCTATAATATTTCCCTTAGATGCTCTCAGATATGTCAGTGTCTACAAGTTCATCCACACAGCAATGACCTCATGTGTCAACCCTTTTCCATCCACCAGAACACTTAGTAGTAACATGAGAACCTGATTATCTTCTCTTAGGGGAAAAAAATAAAAAGGAAAGAAAAAGAAAAACAACACATATAAACATGAACTACCAAGAGAAATAGACACACACACTGGAGAGAATAAGAATTGCAGTATCCAAACAATTGCTTCGTGGGGAAGAGTGTTGGTTGTTGGGAATCAAGAAGTACCAGACATAACTATTTCCTGGAGATGTATTTTAGCCTTTTCACATTAAGGAGAAGTGAAGGAGATGTCAAAAGTTCAATGCACGAAAACTTTCATTTTTCTCATTAATTGCAGTCAGGAAATAGACACAGGAAAGTGGGAAGGGGAAAGAATGAACGCATTTGCTGGGCACCTCTTAGACAAATCATCCAAACCAGACTTCCCTACTATGCTCTTGGAAAACTTTGAGGGAGACACCTCTCCAAGGGAGAGATGAGGCGACAACAGGTTATTTAGTTATTCATTCATTCACATATGCAATATACCTGTAATAAATATGTACTGATAACTTATTGTATACCAGGGACTGTTCTAGGCAGCAGAAGAAGTAAACACAGCAGAAAGGAGCCTGGCTTCCATCAAGTATGCATTCTAGTGGGAAAAGTTAGAAAATGAGCAAGTAAACAAAAAACATCAACAAATAACAACAATCAATGACAAAAATTTCAAAAGACTTCTATCATGAAGAGGGATTGTACGTTGTTTAAGGCTGGTTGGTATTGGCGTTCTCACTAAGGAGGACCATTTAGCTGAGGAGAAGACTGTAAAAAAAGGAGAGCCAAAGCTGGAAGCGCTGGCAGAAGTGACCTTGCCAACATTACCCGACTGCTGTAAGAACAGGGGGATTGGAGCTCACGCTTGTAAGACTGCACAACCTCCATCTTTTTCCAAACTGCCCCTTTACAGGGTCAGCTTTGTAAACTATAAAATCAAGAGGATAGTTGGCAATTTTGTGTAAAATCAAAGTTGTGTAGACAGAGTAAGTGGAAAATTCAGTAACAAATTCTGTGTTTCTGCTTGGGCCTGTCCAGATTGGTTATATACCCCAACTTCATTTCTCTGGATAATTGTGCAGACCAAATTTCTTTTGGACATAGCATTATTTTGTGAGCATTGCTTATAAATGTTTTCTTGCCCTTAAGCATAAGATATTTTCCCACTATAAAAGTGCTGTTTTTCTGCCCTCATTGACTCTGATTCGTATTCCGATAAATATCATTTAGTTTGGTGTTGCTTAAAATTACATGAGATCTCACATGGAGTGTTAGGATTAGGCTTTTGTTTTAGCCAATGACGGGATATAGTGAGAAACAGGATGTAAAAAATGATTTATTATACATTTTTAAATAGTACATGAAAAGACATACCCAGAAAGCCTTGTAGAGCTGAGCCCACCCTTCCCAGTGGGGTATATTAGTGACAATAGTTTAATGAGCACTGAACACTTGCATGGAAATGCTGATCTCTAAGAATCTGGGAACATTTTCTAAGGTCTTGACTCAGAGGGTTCTCCCTACTGCTGCATTGCAGCCCCTCTAAGGCAGGTCTTGTCAGTCTCCAAGGTGCCCATAATGTGGTTTCTACTTCTGTGAATCCAGCTGACTGAAGGATGATCCAAGAGCCACGCTCTTGGGTTGATAGCCTCTATCTTTTGAGATTTTAAAAGACTGTCAAAGTACCATCTAATATTTATGTGTTTTCCCTTTTTTCCCTTTTATGTTCTTATCAACTTGTTTATATAATTGGTACTTGGGACTCATCAGACAAAACTGTTACTGTTTTAGGGTGGATATGGAGGAAATTGCCATGCAATAAATATTAATGTGAAGAGGATTAATAAGACTCCGATTTTGAAATACGTTTTCTAATATTCCACCCATAAAAATGAATTACATTATATTCCTGGAATGTCCCTCCTTGTTCTTGTTTCTGCTGAAATTCCAAATATGGATCCAATTTCTCCTTTAATTTCAAGTTATATTTCATTTCACTGGCTTCTAAACAGCGTTGAATTAAAGAAAACTCTACATACTTTGATTATAACAATAATCCATAATGATTTGTGTAAAAGAACTTGGTGAGAAAATGTGTACACATGCATAAATTTTATTTGTGCCTGCAGTTTATGTAACTCTGAATTTTATAAAATACGTTATTTACTGCATTATAATTTCTGACAGTTGTGTCACAGGTGTGAAAACATTGAGCTACAAGAAATAGCCTTGCAATCGTGAAACTCTGAGCTAAAAAGATTTTAAAAGACATCTGGTTTAATGAAGATATAAGAAGGTGATGTGCCTAATTTATGGACACACTGTTAGTTATGGGTAGAGCCAGGCCCCCGACTGTGTGGGTGTGAACGCCAGCCAGGAGAATGCTCTTCAGGATGATGCTGTGAGGTTCCTTTGGTCTAATTACAGGATCTTATTTGAGACCCAGTAACATGTCTTCAAAAATATTTATCTAAGTAGTATCACATTAATAAAAACTTGGGAAACTCTAAGTTACAAACTGAAAGGTTTTGTCATACAAAATTTATATGTTGAGGCCCTAATGCCCAGTGTGGTTTTATTTGAAGATAGGTCTTTCCTTTTAAGTTTTATTTATGTATTTGAAAGGCACTGAGTGACACACACAGATAGAGACTTGGAGACAGAGAGAAAAAAGAGAGAGAGAGAGAGAGAGAGAGAGAGAGATCTTTCATTTCTTCTGGTTCACTACCCAAATGCCTGAAACAGCCAGGGCTGGGCCAGGCTGAAGCCAGAAGCTGGGAACTCAGTCTGAATCCCCAAGTAGTTGGGTCATCATCTACTGTCTCCAAGGTGTATAAGCAGGAAGCTGGATTGGAAGCAGAGCTGCGACACAATCCCAGGATCTCTCATGTGGGATGCAGACACCCCAAACAGAGGCTTAACCTGCTCTGGCACAAAACCTGCCGCTGCAGATGGGGCTTCTAAGAAGGTAATTAAGGCTAAATGAGCGGAGTCCAGGTCCAACAGGATTAGTTTTCTTATAAAATATTCCAGAGAGGGTGCTATCATCCTGCTCCATCTCTCCTGGCCATGCCTGTACAAAGAGGCCATGAGAGCACCCAGCAAGGTGCTAGATAACGTGTTCAGGATGGCACCCATCTTTCTGGCACCTTGATTTTTCACTGCCCATCCTCTAGAAAGTGAGAAAGAGATTTCTGTTATTAAGCCAACTAGTCTGCAGCATTGGTTACAGCATCACACACTGACTAATACGCTATAGTAATGCATATTAGATTTACCTAAATATGACAGTTTTTATCTTCTATGAAAAACTAATTTGTTTATCAAGAACATAACATTAAATAAAAGGCAAAAGAAACTTTGCAAGACAATGATTTTCTGAGATGCATAGGGCCAAAAAACCGTATTCTACCATTAAGATTGTTGTAATAATTGATACAACAGGTAAGGTTCTACATGCATCCTTGATTACTTTCACAGAAAGATTATTGAAATGGTTCCAAGTTGACATTTTTTAAAGCCTTGAAGTAGTGAATTTTCACAGAAATATGACAGCATTTTGCATTACTCTCTAATATTAGCTTTGCAAATAGGTAGGCATGCCGGTGGATAACAGAAAGTAAAGAGTTACTGTAAATCTATCTTGTAGATAGACATTTAAAGAACTGTGCTTAGACTTTGGTTCCAAAAGAACACTTGAGAATCCAAAAAACTGGGTGCTTGCTGGAGATATAGCTTCCTTATACTTTTTTTGCTTATTAAAGCCAAATTACCAAACACACAGCTTGAAAAATTAGCACCTGAAAATTAGCACCTCCCATAAATCTCTATTCTAATTCAAATAAATGTCCTGTTAAGATAGATGACCAGGATTCCTGTATAAATCTGATCTGAATAAGGGTTTGCTGGGCTGGGCCATTGCTTCCACCATGTTTCCTCCCTCCCTCCCTCTCTCTATCTCTCTCTCTCTCTCTCTGGTATTTAGAATCCAAGGACAATTTTCTGCAAGGGTGCAATCGACATTCTTCTCAGTCACCTGCCAGGTGACACTTGTGCAGTACGCTCCAATCTCTTCCATTATCCACTGACAAGATGAGGATTTTATATTTTACATCACTTCATATCAAGAAATTCTTCAAAATGATAACTGATGCAGCTAAGCCTCTCAGAAAATGAACAGTTTGGAGGATTTGGCGAAGACCCTAGGTCACCTTTTGAAAATCTCTGGCCAGTGGCCACGCAAGGATTTTTGAACTGAAAAGGTGAGCTCGGCAGGCCCGTGCCTTGACCCGTATCTCAGTCTGAGGCTCAGGAATTGAAGGCTGCAAGATTTTATTTGAAATTCCACCTTACACGGAGCAATGACAACAGAAAATCAAGCTCTGATCTAGCAAGTATAAAAAAAAAAAAGTGTGATTGGACTATACAAGAGTACCAAGTACATTAATGAACTTGGAAACCAGTGTGCTTAAATAATGCTCCCCTCAACAGACACACCTTCCTGTCCACTTTCCTCTGCTTACACATTCACATCCTAAGAAAAGTTAAATTTTCAAAGGAGAGAAAGTGTATCATAGAGATATACTAATCCTCTAATTCCTTAGAGGAGCGAATAACCTTTTCTCTTGATAGAGGAACCATGCATTGATCTGTCACACTGTTTGTTCTACTAGAGGTCCCAGAGGCACATTCAGTTTGAAACGTTAAGGCTAGTTCATTAGGCGTCCCCAGCTCGCTTCTCCCAGAGAATCAAGATAACACTGTGGTTAGTTAATGGCTTTCTCTTGTTTCCCCCAGAGCCTGCCTGTCTGAAGCCTGCAGGCCCGAGAAGCTTCGTCCTCCCTTCTTTTTGCTATTAGTCACAGCTGGTAAGGCTCACAGGAGCTGAGCCTGTTTGAAAACAGTCGGATCACGAAACGTTTGAGTCTTTCTGCTGTGAGCAACAAACTTGGCCCAGGCTGCCACGAGGAGATGGAGTGGGAATGGGGGTGGGGCAGGTATGCTTCAGGAACAAGGAAGGAAGCAAAATTGCTAACAGCCTCTCTTCAGAATCCTCTCTGAGGAAGGCTGTGGGGTGCGCACCCTCGCTGGGAAGGTGCGCCTTCTGCCTTTCAAAACCAAGTGGTGCCTGATGGTTGGGGATGGTGGCTCTCATGTCCTGGCTGATGCCCACTGTGCTCCCCATATTCTGGTGATGGGATGGGGGTGGGTGTTAAGGATGATGCTTGAGATGCAGTGAGCCGACCTTGGCTCTGCGTTCTTCAAGACCTGCTGACCTGTCTTCCGTCGGTACTTACTCTTCACAGAACCAGGGAGGAAAGGGTGAACTTGAGAATCACAGTTAAATTCAAATTCCTAAAGCAAACCCAGAGACTTCTCTCAACTGCTAGGGTAGAACTGCTGAAGGGAAGATGTGATTTTCACTTGTATAACCGGACTTCTAATTGGCCTGCTACTCACCTAGGAGCTCTAGATGGCTGAACCATTTTAGCTTTTGCCTCTGATAGGACCTTGGTAAACTGCTAACAGGGACCATGTGTCTGTCTGTTGCCTGGAGTGGCTGACCAGGTGCTGTTGTGCACAAAGGAGACGTCCAGACAGATTCTGCAATGATGGAGGTGTAACAGTGATGTCATCACTAGTGACAAATCACCCTTTGTCACAGCCCTGACCATGACTCACAAATGCTGTAGTTGGACTGGGTTTATGGGGCCAATAAACATATATGCTTTGGGGTCAATTTTAAATACAAGCTGGAAAGGTTTCATTTTCCATTCCGGGTGTCTCCAGGATTCATATTGTACTGAGAAATCACAGAGGAAAGTTTTATGAGAGATCAGGTCAAACCCATAAAAGTAATGGGGTGCCTCACATCAGTCACCATTTTCAAGGCAGCCTAAAGGTGGCTCCAAATCTGGCTCAGATGTTTCAAATAATGCCCTTGCTTCTTCTAAATGGTCTAAGGAAATTTAGGTTCTTCCTCTCAATTTGGAACATGCTGATATCTGACAAGAGGTGACTCACACAAGAGGATATGCTAAATTCCAGATTCCAGTTTGATAAACAAACAAAAAAAAATCAACAGAAAACCACTCAACACACTTTTATTTTCTTTCCAAAGAGAGAACAAAATATGTGTGTAGCATTTCTAGTTAACAAAGTCAATTGCAATTATAGTGTACATTTTTGTCCCTATTCAAGCATCAGTGATAGAAGATAATAAAGAATAAGTAGGAGGACATACATTTCTGGATTGTCCATTACAACTTGTATTACACAATAGAAAAATGGTCATTCCAGTTATTTTATTTTATATTTACTATAGGATGAATGTAGTTAGTATGCAACATTTCTATGATACACAAGCATCTCCTACACCAATAGGTTATTTATATACCCAAGTTAAATGGACCAATCATATTATTAAACACAATCAAGACACACCTCATGAAGTTTTTTAGGTTTACAAGTTGAGGGATTGTGTCTAATGTCCAATGTTGGACATCAGAATATTACATGAAATTACCTAGCACTTCATCCTATAGGTGAATACATATCTGTGCATCCATACAGTTGCATTAGTGTTGTTCATTTATTCATCAGGCACTAACAATGACTGCATTATTTAATAGAACTCCTTCTGAGCACTTTTGTTTCTGATGACTTCATCCTTATAATTTTCTTCTTTCTGTGCAAGTCCATTTCCAGTGCGTCTTCTTTACGACATACCTGTATTTTGATTATCCACAACCTTGGTCATTGGTTCTACTAATCTATACTTTCCTCTTCAGAGAAAAAGGAAGACTGTGTCTATTTGCAAAGCTACTTCAGATTCTGCTTCAATTTGGCTTCATTGAACACCAACTATTTTAATAGCATTTGTGTCTCATCACTGAAGAAAAAAAGAAACAACAAACCCTAAATGCTCACTATCTTAGAAGTTGAGATAGTATTAATAGCTCAATAGTTTGAATGCCTTATCCAGCACTTAACTACACGCCAGACACTATTCTTAGTGTTCTATATGCATAAATTCATTTATTCTTTAAAGAATCCCTTGAGAGAGGTGCTGTTATTCTCCTTGTACAGAGAAGGAAATGAAGACACAGAGAGGTCGGGCTATCATATCACCCAATGTCATACAATAATGTAAATAACCATGGGTCAAAAGAGTTTGAAGACTGCAAAGGATGCAAACAGAACACTGAAGAGTCTCAACCAATCAGACTGCGAAGAAGGAAACACAGAACAGATTTTCTATGAAGCTGATCTTTGAAAGAAATTTAAGGTAATTTTTAAAGATTTGCTGTCCCAGAAATTTGTATTAAATACTTTGTTTTATATAATTCACACTAAATCTCCATTTCACAGATGAGCAATCAGAGAGGAAAAAGTTGTCTGCTTTCATACTATTAAAATGCAGAGCCATCGCTCAACACCCATGTTGAGTTCACTCTGCTAAACTCCCAGTGGTGCTTGAGGTAGACAGAGAGGGGTAGGAGTCTGAGAGCACAGGCAGGAAGAGGGGGCAGTTTCAGAGAAGAAGGATGGGTATGAAATCAGCAAGGAAGCTTTCCAGGAACAGAAGAAGAGCTGTTTTCCTTTTCTTTCTCTCTGTGGTGAGAATGCGCAACTCATGCATGCCACAGAGCCAGCCCACCCTGGACTCCTACAAACTATGGGGAAGCAAGGTGGCTCAGAAGACAGGGTTGCTTTAGGTGAAGTGGCAAGAAAGGGGCTATGCTCTGCATTGAGAAACAGGGGATTAGAAAGAACCCCTGAGGATATACCACTGTTAAGGCAGCTAGATAGATATTAGCCTATGTGTGTAAAGGGGCCAAAGAAAATGAGAAGTTTTAAAGAAAATAAATTTATGTGCAATGGGATGAGGAAGCAAGTCCTGAAAGCAGAACCCAGTCTCTTGTTTGTCTCCCCTAGCCCAAGGTGCCTTGCCTGTCCTTTATCAAAAGGAATTTTGCTTATGGCCTTATCTAAATACTGACAGAGTTTATGGATACAAAGTCTTCCATAGCCTAGGCTGCTCATGTCAAGAGTCTCGGGTGATCACTGACGTCATACATATGAGTATTAATTGTTAAATTAACAAGAGTCACTGTGCACTAACTTCCCATACAGGACCTCTGTCCTCAAAGAGTTGTATTATAATTCTGTCTAAGTGCTCAAAAAAGATATGTCATTCTTGTGTGCCTCTTTAAATTTAATTAAGTCTCTTAATAAAAAAATAAAAAAGAAGTGAACTAACTTCAAAGAGCAATGACTTTGAAGAGCCCTTGTCTTGACTGTTGAGGAACAGATTTTTGTTTTGTTTTGTTTGTTGTTTTTTTGTTTTCTGTGCAAATTATTGAACTCTTTACTTAGTATAGAGTTAATCTTCTGTGTATAAAATTAATTGGAAATTAATCTTAGTCTTAGTGGAGAATGGGAATGGGAGAGGGAAGAGAAGGAGGGGTGGGAGAGTGGATGGGAGGGAGGGTATGGTAGGAAGAATCACTATATTCCTAATGTTGTACTAATAAAATGCATGAAGTCTATATTCCTTAAATAAAAGGTTTATTTGGGGGGAAATAATTTTTTTTTTAAAAAGAAATTCACTGGATTGAGGTAGTGATTCAGCTGGCCCTACTGAACTGAAGGAGTCATTTGCTTCTCCACTGCATAAGAAAACTGATGGCCAATATTGTCTGGAGTGGTTTGTTTAGGGGATTTCCACATCCAAAAATCCCTCAGCTAGACTTTCCCAGAAGAGGGAGGAGGGGAGAAGAAACTTGGGATCCACATCATGTCCATAAAAAACCCAGTCTGAATGCAGGCTGGGCTCTCAGCCCATTACTGAGACTCCTGCCTGGTCCATCAAGCTTTAGGAATTTCTGTCTCCACTTTTTCCCATAAATTACATTAAAATAGCCTCCTCTGCTCATTCATCAGCTACAATCTTCATCCTACAAAGGACAAGTTCCTGGGGTTTAAGTCAGTGGTAACACCACTATGGTTTTTTAGAATACCTGGTTGGGGTTGGTGCTGTGGTGTAGTGGGTAAAACCACTGCCTGCAGTGCCCACGTCCCATATGGGCGCTGGTTCGAGTCCCAGCTGCTCCATTTCTGATCCAGCTCTCTGCTATAGCCTGGGAAAGCAGTGGAAGACGGCCCAGTCCTTGGGCCACTGCACCCATGTGGGAGACCCAGAGGAAGCTCCTAGCTCCTGGCTTCAGACAGGCGCAGCTCCAGCCGTTGCAGCCATCTGGGGAGTGAACCAGCAGATGGAAGACTCTCTCTCCATCTGACTCCTCTTCTCTCTCTTTGTAACTCTGACTTTCAAATAAATAAATAAATCTTTAAAAAAAAGAATACATGGTAAAAAAATGCAATCATAATGTTAGATGAGATGTATCAAAAGAAGTATCAGAAAGATCATTGAGGGAGTCCTTGAAAATAACTCAAAAAATCTGTTAGTGCTTGAACAACAATGTAAACAGTGACAGTCAAAAAGGGAAAATAAATCCAAAACAAACCACAGAGAAAGAACACACATGTAACACCTGATATTGATGGGGTTGGAGACAGGGAGGAATAAATGTTGACTTTTTCCAGGCTAAGTGACTTGTACAATAATGATGTAGTATCTACAACAGAGATAAAGAAATTTGATGTCATATTCAAGAGGATGAGTTTGAATTTGAACAACTTGATTTGAGGCACCCATAGGGTATCTTGTCCAGCATGCAGCAAGCACTTAGAAATGTATGTCTTTGCTCCGAGAAGGAGGTCGAATTGAAAATTGTGAAGATTCTATGAAATATTTCTCTATAACCTACACACAGTTTCTCCTGTCATTAATATTTTGCATAAATAGGATACATTTGTTAAGATTAAAGAACTAATATTTGTGCAACTGTTATACAAAGCCCATAGTTTATTAGGTTTTTTTCAGTCTTTTTTAATGTGCTTTTTTTCAGTTTTGAGGTCAGTTGTAGCATACTGCATTACATTTAATTGTCTTATCTCCTTTGGGTTATATTGACTGTTATAGACTCCTTGATTTTAACGACCTTGATGATTTTGAGAACTGCTAGGGTATTTTGTAGAATACCACTCTGTCCAGATTTGCCTGTTTTTTTCCTCATGAATATATTGGGGCTATGTATCTTCAGAAGGAAGATCTCAGAGATAAAGTTTCATTCTCATCACACAGTATCAAGGATATACACTGTCAGTATGACTTAGCATTTTTGATGTTAACTTGGATGCCCTGGCTGAGATTGGGTTTGCCAGGTTTCTCCACTGAGAAGGTACTCTCCCCAACCTCCTTACATTCTGTACTTGTAGGACAAAGTCACTAAGCCCACACCTGGGGAGTAAGATGCTGTGTTTCCCTTATTGGGCAAGAGGGGGAAGAATCTACATACATTGTTTGGAAGTCTTCTGCACAGAGCATCTTTCTGTTTTCTGCAATTATTTATTCACTAATTTATATTAATTTTGACTCATGGGTATATATTTTGTATTTCAAATTGTAGCTCAATACTACATTTTTAAATTTTTGCTCAGATTATTCCAGTGCTAAAAGGAAGCAATACTCTCACATTTACAGAGCAGATATGGACTCCTTCCCTAAAAACATTCCCTTGTTAATGTCATCCATAGTTAATGCATTTTGGAGTTCCTGTGGTGGTTTCTCAACAAAAGTCCTCATTTCATCCCCAATTAACCCTGCCCCCTTCCATTCCCTCCCTCCTCCTTCTCCTGTGCCTTTTCTCCTTCCACTTCTGCTTCTTGTAGCTATCAGGTTTTATTAACACAACCCAGTCTGGTCTAACTTATGTTTTCCAGCTTTGATTTTTCATGAATAGTTTTTCAAGTGTCAAACAACATTCCCTTCAGAAATAAGCTCCTGATTCTACCTTCCCAGGAGTAATAGGTGATCCTAATGTGAATTCCCATCATGTTGTACTTCCTGCTGTATCAGTGCTTCTTACTAACTTCTGTCCCCCTTCCTTGCTAACTTGCCACTACACAGGAAGAGAACCACATTTACTCCATTGCATGTGTCAGTAGAGTATGTGACACCTGGTAAGTCACTTGATAAGTATTTGGTGCGTGCACACATTCGTAACCTTAGCTCTCATCACATCAGCCCCACCCACAGGTGTTATATTTGTGGTCATCTTTGAGATTGATTCCATTTATTCCATTCTCTGCTTCTCTTTTCCTCATCAGTTCCAATCTACCCATTTTCCAGCTTTCCAGTGACTCTTTAGTTTCCCAATTTATAAAATATTTAATGTTAGTTACACCATTCTGTTGTTCCCTTGATTTGTCATCTTTTAACTGAGTTCTTGTTGATGCATTGGTAGATGATTAAATCTATGTTGAACAAGTATTTATTGAACAACATCAGTATACATGGAAAGTGAAAATTTGCCCCTCTTATTTAGAGACTTATTTTGTAGCTACATGGATAAGAAAAAATATGCAATGATAAGGAGGGTCACAGAAGAAAGCATTTGGTAGCATTCAGATAGACTCAAAAATTGCAGAAAACAAATACAACCCAACTAGAGGAGAGTATGTTAAACTTGGAAATTTTGATGGTGGAACAATTAGAGGAAACTCACTGTTCTTCCTGTCCCATTTGCAGGGCCCCTTCAGAGTGGGGGATGGGCGGGGAGGATGGAAGCAAAGATGGGAGTGAGAAGCTTTGACATCAAGTGAGCATCAGCTCCGCTACTGACCGGGTACATGGCTGGGCAACTCACTTAACACCATAGAGCATCAGTTGCTCTTCTCCAGGAGGGTCTTACTGCAGGCCTACTTCTCAGGGATCATAATACAGCATGGATGACAATGGATAGTAACAGGAAGGGAACTGGAGGAGCGAAAAACAGGACCAGAACAAATTCTTAGGTTCTTAGGCCTAAACACATGCATTGGTGTGAGCATGGGTGTGCATGTGTGTGTGTGTGTGTGTGTCTCTGTCTGTGTGATTTTAACTGAGATGGGAAAACAGAGATGAGAATGTTTGAACAGAGGAAAAATTAGAGAGGGAGCCAGGGACTCAGAAATACTGTTGTCAACATTTTCTACCTGTTGCACCTGTTAGAGAATGACTTGTTTCACGGACCCATGTCCCTGACCCATTCTCCTCAAATAGCTCACTCTATTTCTATTTCTAGTCTTCCTTGAATTTTTACTGTAGAATCACTTCTGAAGCTGTATAAAATTCCTATTTGTTTGCTTCTTGTTTTTATTCTCCTCAAAATATAACTGCTAAAAAGACAAATGTTTTGTGTTGTTCACTGTGCAGTCTTTAACATCTGATGCAGTGGCTGGCACATCACTGACACTCAAAAATGAATAAATGAGAATAAGTAGAGATGAGGGTAAGCCTTTTCAGTGTTGGAGTTTGGAGATCAAGAGTCACATCAGAGCTAGAGAAAAGGAACATTCACTGATCTAATCAAGTAGGATTTAAAGCCATGGGAATGTGAATTTATAAGAGCCAAGAGAAAGCTGAGGAAATGCCAACTAAGGAAGGTTAAGATATTCACCAGACACCAACTCATGTGGGAAATCCAGGATTGAGTATACTTACTTGTTTTCTCCAGAGTTGAGGCTCTGAAACACCTTCTGCCTCCCTCCCTTGGGAGAGTGATCCTTGCTCAGGATCCACTCCTCCAGTCTCCAATAAATTCACCCTCACCTAAGCCTTCCACCAGCCATTGACAAAACCAGAGGAAGTTTTATACTGAGACAGTAGTCACCGATGGTGACTTCCTGACTTTGAAAGATGTTTGGGAAAAAGGTGACTATAATTCAAAATAGTTTGGACAGCAAAGTTTCAGGCTTTAGCCTGATATCACTCTTGACGATCATTAAGCAGAAAGCCTTAGTTGTCTGTCTTTTTACAGAATGTACCTTCTCCACAACTGAATACAGGAAGTCCTATCCCTAGAGGAGTGGTGACCAAGGAAGCCTTTGACTCCATTCTAGTGTTTCTTTTTGCTGCTCCAAGCATCATCCAGGCTCTTTCTACCAACAGTGATAGTCCAAATTAAGCCAAAATGGAAATTGCTTTTGCAACCTAGCTAGAGAGAGAGAGAGAGAGAGAGAGAGAGAGGATACTTAAGTCGAAAACCTTCGCTATTATTTCAAGGTAAACAGAGTCTTTGGTTAAGATCTTGCTATCCAGTCTTCCTGAAGGTCACTGTAATTCATTAGTACTAACTGATTTTTGTTCAGCTGGCTACTATGAGTTAGTTCTTGAGCTGGGAATGCTTGTAAGAAACAAGCAAGCTGTCAGAAACTCAGTGCTTCTTTAAGGGTGAAAAAAAAATAAAACAGCTTTTTCATTTGCTCCAGGGGAGAAGTAACCTAATGTGGCATTTTTCAGGAGTTTTAGGAGATCTGAATTCATGACTAAATTAAGAAAGCAAAAAGTTCAGAACGTCCAGCCTGCTCAGCTACTCATTCTTGATGTTCTTCTGTGGTTTGATCAATGCTGGAATTTGATTCAGAATAGCAGGAAGGGCAAGGGTTATCTTCATTAGAGAAATGAGAACTTCTTATTGAACACCCACTTATAACTCATTCTCCTCTGGCAAAGTTTTTCTGGGCAGATTTTACTGAAGAAATGAACAGTCAAGGAAAACATCACTATTCATAAGATCTTCAAAATAGTGATTACAGCAAAGGAAAGGCTTTGCCAACAAAAACCCATGAATACTCCTGCCTTTCAGAAAGTTATGTCTTGATTTTGCTGGGTAGGTGCAAATTAGCATATTTTCATCTCAGCATTTGTACATCAAATTATGGTTAGTTCACACTGTTATGTGCCATGAATTGGACAATTGGACAGAGAAGAAATTTTAAAGTAGTACAATTAAACAGAGTGGAACCAGAAGTGAGTCACCCAGGGCAGTTTCTAGAGAGTGGGAAGTCTACAACTGTAAACTGAACAGGATTAAGCTCCACAAATCCTCTCCTTTGAAGTCTTCATTTCCTGTGTTCTCAGACAGGGTAGAGCAGGACAGCAATAGCCAATTTGAAACAAGGATGTACAGTTTTCACCTGAGATATGCTTGGAGGCTTAATTTTATTCTTGGTAGAATCTCTCAAAGCATCCAGATCTGCCTTTACTCTCTTTGGTTGATGCAGTTGTCTATTAAACACACACTGTTTAGTGCCAAGGTTACTCCAAGATGCCATTAAAGTTGGTCTTGAATAATGTATTTATGTTTGCTGTTGGGGATGGGGATGGTAGCGGGTTGTATGCAAACTTATAAAATAAAACTTAGAGTGTCTGAAAGAACTTCATTTCACATATGACCTTTTACAGTAATTGGATCTGAATTATAATCAGTCACCTGAATCCTGAAATAGATAAAATAGTTTTTTAATGTTAAAAAGTTTTAGCCCTTCGTTGATTATCTATCAGTGCTTACAGTCCTGTGAAAATAAGATAAATGAGAAATTTGGTCTCTAATTAGACTTCACTAGATTTACAGCTTTTAATTTATACGCCAATGCAGCTCAGGCCGGCACTAACGCAGATAGAGACGGAGCCACAGTTTTCAATTGATTTAACAATTTAATTGCAGCATTAACATCCATTAACATTTAACTAACCTTTTAAACTAACCTCAGGCACAACCTTAAAGACTAAATGAAGTAAAATTGCATATAAAAAGGTACTAACATACAGCTGTAAGAAGCCAAAGTGAATCTTGAGGGAGATTTAGCACTGCTTCCTCACATCAGCAGGAGGGAGTCTGTTTTCCTTCTTGCAAAATTCAATAGGAAAGCAAGGTCTAATTTATAGGAAAAGGAAATAGGCACATTTGATGGTTATTAACTTTCAGTTATGTCTTCTTGTCTTGAGTTATCTGAAAGATGCAATATTCCTTCAATGGTGATATGCTAAGTGGTCCAGTGCTAAGGAATATTCAGAATGGGATAAAAAAAGGAGACCACACCACAACAGAATTCAAATCTGGTAGGAAGCTGAAATAGAATATATTTTAAATTCTCTATTGTACTCATGAAACATGGAGAATACCTACATTAACTCCAGTTTGCAGAGCCAGTCCTATGTATTTGTTTTAATTTGGGGTTAGTTTAATCTGAAGTTAGATCACTTGGATCACTGCTTTTCTTTAAAATTTGTTCAGTATTTATAGCTCTTTTTTTCCCCATTGACTAGGAGGATCTATACTGAATAACTTACCCTATTCTAAATTTGCAGTTAAATTGTAGTTGTAAGGTTGATTTTAAAATAAGAAAGGTGAAACTGAGCTATTACCTAGGGGGCTCCAATGGCCCATGTGTTATCTCCCTGTGACTGCTCCAGTCAGTGTCCTGGCCTTGAATTCTGTGCAGCAGGAAGGCCTCCAGTCCACAGAGCTGTGCTGTGCTCAGGCCCACTTCTTCATCCATGGTAGTTCAATGATCCTTATCGTGAAAGCCTCCAAGTGCAAGCCCCGACACAGCGTGTTGTTTCCCTCCGTGATTCTTCGTGATTCCTGGCACTTCTGTTCTGAGTCTTATAGCAGGACTCTGAGGATGTATTGTATGGACACTGTGTTCACCCAGGAAAGTAGGAGAATTGCAGACACACTTGCCTTAGAAATTCTCCTAGGGGTGCTTCACCCCTAGGAGAACCTTAGTAAACAGGAAGAAAAAGTGATCTGAAAAATCGTTGGGGGAGAGGAGGAAATAGGTTATAATTAGCTTTGTCTGTTCACATTTGGCTTAATGATGTTTCCTATATATTGTCATTGATGCATATAATTTATCTTATTACACATGGTGAGATATACATCCCAATTCAATACAGGGTGGGACTCTGAAGTCAGACTGTGTGAATTTGTATCCTGCCATTACACTTGCTAGTTTTGTGTTCAGAGCAAGTTCTTTTATGTCTTTAAGTTTATATTTCTTAAAATAAAGAGTTGATTTATTTATTTGGTGGATGCTTTAGCTTGTGATTATAAAATAAACTGACGGTATGTCATTTTAAAAATTAAAAGAGAAGAAAGGGAGGAGGATGGAGGATGGGGGCATGGACAGGAGGGAGGTCACGGTGGGAAGTGTCACTATGCTCTGTACATAGGAAGTGTATGACATTTTCACCTTATATAAATAAAAATTAATTACAAAGAATTAAAATCGCTCCTTTTCCACAGGAAGTCTAGATGTGCCAATGGCTCAACTACATATGCATTCATACAAGGACCAACAGAGAATTTATTAAACAAAGGACAGAAAGAGGAAAAGAGTGAGCAGGAAAGGGAGAGGGAGTAGGAGAGGGAGAAAGTGAGACTCAAAAAGAAATCTGCAAAAATGATAGTTATGGCTCAACACATTATCAACAGGGCTGCTGGTCATCGGTTACATGGAGTCAAATACATAAGAAAAATACTGAAGTTTTGGGTGAGTTATTCTAAAAAAACACATTAGTAATCTACCACTCTGGGTAAAAAGGAAAATTTTATGGTTACTTCTTATATTTAATAGCAAAAGTATGTACCACAGCAGCAAAATTTTATAAATTTTGTCTTATTTTATGAAAGACTCTGATAAAAGAATAAAAAGACAAGCTACGGGCAGACAGAAAATATTTCCAAGCCACATACTAACACAATATTAATATTTAAAATATTTAAAGAAACCTTAGATATGAACAATGGAAACTTAATCAAATTTTCAAAAGGGCAAAAGACAGACATTTCACTTATGAGGACATGCAGATGGCAAAGAACCACATGAAAAGACATTGAATGTAAGTGTCAGTGTGGGAAATGTAAGTTAAAACCACAGTGAGATAACACCATGCACCTTTTTTTTTTTTTAAACTTTTATTTAATGCATATAATTTTCCAAAGTACGACTTATGGATTACAATGGCTTCCCCCCCATACCGTCCCTCCCACCCACAACCCTCCCCTTTCCCACTCCCTCTCCCCTTCCATTCACATCATGATTCATTTTCGATTATCTTAATATACAGAAGATCAGCTTAGTATACATTAAGTATGGATTTCAACAGTTTGCTCCCACACAGAAACATAAAGTGAAAAATAATAGATGATTTTTTTTAAATGATGATGAAATCAGAGCAGACCTATTGTCATGTTTAATCCCAGTGAGAGTCAAGTTGGGAATTGATAATTTCTTTTTTTTTTTTCTTTTCTTTTTTTTTTTTTTTTACAGAGGATCAGTTTAGTATGCATTAAGTAAGGATTTCAACAGTTTGCACCCCCATAGAAACACAAAGTGAAATATATTGTTTGAGTACTCGTTATAGCATTAAATCTCAATGTACAGCACATTAAGGATAGAGATCCTACATGAGGAGTAAGTGCACAGTGACTCCTGTTGTTGACTTTACCAATTGACACTCCTGTCTATGGCATCAGTAATCTCCCTATGCTCCAGTCATGAGTTTCCAAGGCTATGGAAGCCCTCTGAGTTCTCCGACTCTTATCTTGTTTAGACAAGGTCGTAGTCAAAGTGGAGGTTCTCTCCTCCCTTCAGAGAAAGGTACCTCCTTCTTTGAAGACCTGTTCTTTCCACTGGGATCTCACTCGCAGAGATCTTTTGCCAGAGTGTCTTGGCTTTCCATGCCTGAAATACTCTCATGAGCTTTTCAGCCAGCTCCGAATGCCTTTAGGGCTGATTCTGAGGCCAGAGTGCTATTTAGGACATCTGCCATTCTATGAGTCTGCTGAGTATCTCACTTCCCATGTTGGATCACTCTCCCCTTTATTTACTCCATCGGTTAGCGTTAGCAGGTACTAGACTTGTCTATGTGTTCCCTTTGACTCCCAGTCCCTTCACCATGACCAACTGTGAACTGAAACTGATCACCTGGAACAGTGAGATGGCATTGGTACATGCCACCTCGATGGGATTGAATTGGAATCCCCTGGTATGCTTCCAACTCCACCACTTGGGGCA
Source organism: Oryctolagus cuniculus (assembly GCF_051225735.1). Lineage (NCBI taxonomy): Eukaryota > Metazoa > Chordata > Mammalia > Lagomorpha > Leporidae > Oryctolagus > Oryctolagus cuniculus. The sequence continues at coordinate 7,047,927 of NC_142878.1, read as the reverse complement.
AGTCAGCCTGAGCATGTCCCAAATTATACATCTCTTCCCTCTCCCATTCCCACCACCATGTTCAACAGGGATCACATTTCAGTTAATTTTCAACACTTAAGAATAACTGTGCATCAATTACAGATCTAAACCAGTCATATTAAGTAGAACAGATAAAGAAAACTACCAAGAGGGATAATGTATTAAGTTGTTCATTAACAGTCAGGGCTATGCTGATCAAGCCACCATTTCCCATAGTGTCCACCTCACTCCAACAGGTTTCCCTCTTGGTGTTCAGTCAGTCGTCACTGATCAGGGAGAACATATGGTATTTATCCCTTTGGGACTGGCTTATTTCACTCAGCATGATGTGTTCCAGATTCCTCCATTTTGTTGCAAATGACTGGATTTCGTTGTTTCTTACTGCTGTATAGTATTCTAAAGAGTACATATCCCATAATTTCTTTATCCAGTCTACTGTTGATGGGCATTTAGGTTGGTTCCAGGTCTTAGCTATTGTGAATTGAGCTGCAATAAACATTAGGGTGCAGACCGGTTTTTTGTTTGCCAATTTAAATTCCTTTGGGTAAATTCCAAGGAGTGGGATGGCTGGGTCGAACGGTAAGGTTATCTTCAGGTTTCTGAGGAATCTCCAGACTGACTTCCATAGTGGCTTGACCAGCTTGCATTCCCACCAACAGTGGGTTAGTGTCCCTTTTTCCCCACATCCTCGCCAGCATCTGTTGTTGGTAGATTTCTGCATGTGAGCCATTCTAACCGGGGTGAGGTGAAACCTCATTGTGGTTTTGATTTGCATTTCCCTGATTGCTAATGACCTTGAACATTTTTTCATGTGCCTGTTGGCCATTTGGATTTCCTCTTTTGAAAAATGTCTATTGAGGTCCTTGGCCCATCTCTTAAGTGGGTTGTTGGTTTCGTTTTTGTGGAGTTTCTTGATCTCTTTGTAGATTCTGGTTATTAACCCTTTATCTGTTGCATAGTTTGCAAATATTTTTTCCCATTCTGTCGGTTGTCTCTTCACTCTCCTGACTGTTTCTTTTGCACCTTATAGAGTAGCTAAAATTAAAATAAAATGAAATGCCAAATGCTAGCAAGGCTGCAGACATGGGACCATCCACACATTGTCAGCCCTGAATGTAAAATGCTATATGCTGAGTGAAATCAGCATACGTACTCCCGTGTCTATTTTAGCTCAATTAATAATGGTAAAGACATGGAATCACTCTAGGTACCCATCAGCTGATGACTGGGTAAGGAAAATGTGATATATATACATGGTGAAATATTACTCAGCCATCTAAAGGAATGAAATCCTGACATTTGCAACAAAGTGGATGAAACTGGAAATCATTATGCTAAATGAAGTAAATTAGGCCCAGAAAGACAAATATCATGTTTTTTTTTTCTATGTGTGGAAGTTATTGTCTATATAATATAAAAATTGAGTGGACGCTATATCATTTAGTGTATAGTTATAAATATTGCTTCACTGAAGTACACCACGTACCTGACAATACACCCCTTCCTTCTCCACATTATGATAATCATCATGAATCCCTCGTTTTGTGATATTAACATCTATGTTTTCAAGAAAAAATAATATTATATATTTGCATTTATGGATGTATAGAATATCTACATGTAAAGTGAATATGGGAAAATTATACAAATTGTTACATGTTTATCCTGAAGAAACTTATACAGTAATAAAAAAGGCCATAAACAGAGGATGGCAGTTTAATCTATAACTGTATTTAATTAAACTCTTGGGCTTTTCTGCTAGAGAAGTGAATATGCAAGTTCGTTCATACCAAATAAAGTGGGACAGGGTTATTCACAAACTAAATATTGTTCAACCAGCCACTGGTTAAAATACTGTGGTTCATTCACACCATGGCATATAACTTAGCAATAAAAGAAGAACAAATGATTGTTTTATGTGGCAACTTGGATGAATACCCAAGTGAGTTATGAGGAGTGAAAAAAAAAATCCCAAAATATTGCATGCTATATAATTTAGTGCATATAATATTCTCAAAGTGATAAAATTATAATGGAGAATAATTAATGTTCTCAGGGGTTAGGGACCAAGAATATAGTTGCAAAAGGGCAGCAAAAGGGATCCTGGTAATGATGGAAGCTGTAGTAAATAAGGCTGGATTACACAAAGATATTCAATGAAAAAATCACACATAACTAGATACGTACACACACATACACATTCATTAAAACTGCTGTTGTTAGTAAGATCAGTGGGGATATCAATATGAAATACCTGGATACTACCTTGTGATGTGTTATGGTTGCAGCATGTCACCCTTGGGGGAAACTAGGTGAAGAATACATGAGATCTTTCTATATGTTTCTTATAATTATATGTGAATCTACTGTTATTTCAAAATAAAATGTTTAATAAAAAGATAGGTGACTGTAAACAGTTGAAACCTTAAAAGAAGCTTGAACTTCAATCATTCTTGAATGTGATGTGAACTAAGAAGTTTGCCTAACCTCTGAGGACAGCATGCACCCTAGCTTCTCTTTCAGTGTGACCAAAAAGAACCAAGAAAAAGGAAAGAAATCCCAGAGGATAGAACTAAGCTACACAGAAGATGGAAAGAAGAAAGTGGCCTGGAGGAGTGCTGTTATGCTCAACAATGCTCTCAAAGATGTCTGCCCGGCAGATTCCTGATGTTCGCTGTGTCTCCATCCTTTTACCCTCCCAAGTAGGAGATTTATGCTGGTTGTACTGTCTTTTGATGTCATTGGATATTAGCGTTTAAAGAAAGGCATGTGGTCTATTCATTTCATGTCTGGATCAAGAGGAGTCACATTCTTAATTAATATCATTGCCAGTACCATGAATGTCTTGGTCTACCATGCTATCATCCTTCACCATGAAGGGACTTTAAAAAATATATTTATTTATTTGGAAGGCAGAGTGACAGAGAGCAAAGAAAGAGAAAGATGGGGTCGGGGACAGAATCCCTATCCACTGGTTCACTCCCCAAATGACTACAATAGCAAGGAAGGGCAAGGCTGAAGGCAGGAGCCAGGAACTCTACTCTCATCTCCCTCATGAGTGGCAGGGGCCCAACTACTAGGGACATCATCCATTGCCTTCCCACACACATCAGCAGAAAGTTGGTTTCCAGCAGATGGCCAGGATCTGAACCAGCACTCCAATATGAAAGACGCAGCTGCTTAACCTGCTGAGTCACAATGCCAGACCCATGAGAAGACCATTTCAAGCAACAAGAGATCCTGGATTCCTGCAGAAGGACCATTAGCTTCTTCTCATGAGGATAAGGGAGTAGTTTGCCTGCTGGAGGGATATTTAGCTGAATTTTAACAATTAAAAGGATGGTAGGTAGCCATCAAGGCTATCTTCCATTATTCCAATTCTCATCCCTTCAAGCCAATGGCAGGATTGCATTTGTCTGCTTTGGGAAATTAGGCATAGCCATTTGACCCATTTTAGCTAAGGAATTTTGAACAAAAGTGTCATGTGTGGAATCCTTAGAGAGCCAGTGACCAACCCACCATATGAATTATTTATTCTTATATGTCATTCTAGCTCTTCATGTCCCAATATGATAGAGCATGCCAGCATTTATTCAAGAGTAAGAAGAATATGGCACATATATACTGCCAACCTTGAATGGATGTTTGAATGATGAGTGATGAGTAAATGTTTATCATGCAAGACAATACAATTAGGGAGTGTTTTTTACTATGGTATTAACTAGTCCATCCTGACTGATGCAGCTTTCTCGGGTCACACATAGTAACTCAAAACAAAAATGCTGTCATGGATAGCCATGTTTTATTTTTTTCTGTCAGAACATGAATATCCTCTCACTAGTTAGGAAATTCCTCTTTGTAAGATCTAGATAAAGGACAAAGTACACCTGTCTGTAAAATAATATAAAAGGGCGGGATGTTTACCAAACTCTCTTAGAGCCTAGACTGGATACAAGAAGGGGGTGTACACAATGTTCTGGAGCCAGAGTTAATAACTGTGGAGAATCTACTGTGGTGGTGACGTTTACGATGGCAGCACAGCCATCTTCCCATGTCCAACAATGAGGTTAGCAACAAAGTCCGGTGCCTAGTGGCAATGACATCCACCAATAAGCAGAGAGGGTGTTGGTGGTCTTCTGCCCTGGTTTTATGGTGTGATATAATCTGTACCAATTGCTGTTACATTGTCTCTGTTTTCTTGAAAGTTCCCTAAGTTTGATACTTAGTGCCTTCTTAAAAATTTAGTCAATTATCTAATGTTCTTTAAAAGAACCACTCCCACATTTTAAACAGCCTATGTTGGTATCTATCACTGCACACAAGAGTTCTGACTGATACAGCCTAATGCAAGCCTCATTTCCTGAAATTAAAACCACTGGGACAATAAAAATGATGCAAAGCCTCTCTAAATTCTGCATATTCCACTCCAAACCAAACTTCTCAAATGTAATTTTTGACAAAAAAATTAAAAATCATTCCAAAAGAACACTAAATCTCTGCAAATGTTCAAGATTATTCTTTCTTCTAAAGCAGATAAATTGCTTAGGAATAACTTTTTGTGTGGCCTTACGTAGACTTGGCTAGTGTTGGAAACATACTTTAAGGGCAAGCTGAAAGATAGTACCTGTAATTCCAATGCCACCACCATTAAGCATTGGGAGAGAACATTCTTCCCAGTGTTTTCTCTGACACCAAGAATTCCCAAAAAGAAATGTTTTTTTTTGTTTTTTTTTGTTTTTTTTTTTTTTGACAGGCAGAGTGGACAGTGAGAGAGAGAGACAGAGAGAAAGGTCTTCCTTTGCCATTGGTTCACCCTCCAATGGCCGCCGCGGCCGGCACACCGCGCTGATCCGATGGCAGGAGCCAGGAGCCAGGTGCTTTTCCTGGTCTCCCATGGGGTGCAGGGCCCAAGCACTTGGGCCATCCTCCACTGCACTCCCTGGCCACAGCAGAGAGCTGGCCTGGAAGAGGGGCAACCGGGACAGAATCCGGCGCCCCAACCGGGACTAGAACCTGGTGTGCCAGCGCCGCAAGGTGGAGGATTAGCCTAGTGAGCCGCGGCGCCAGCCAAGAAATGGTTTTGAACATTTGAATCAACTTCTCTATATCTTAGTAGTAGGAGAATTCCAGCTCCAGGTTCTGATTCCAATGATAAAAATGCCAGGAATGCTTTGTCTTAAGTTCTTCTAAACTTCAATCAAAATTTTGTGATCCATAGAACTTCCTAAAAATGAATATAGCAATATTTCGTATGTCATAACTACTTCTAGAAGCTTGTCACACACTGAGAAGGGGAGCTGTATTACATTTTTCACCTGCTTCTGCTTTGACCAGATGAATGGCAGTATGTGACTTCTCAGGCTGGGTCATCAATGCCTTTCATGCTGCCTTGCTCTTTAGTGACACTTGCTCTTGGAACTCAGGAGCTGATATCCTGTGTGTAATCCTTAGCCATGAGTGCCGAGACCCACAGAGAGAAGAACCCCATCTGATGTTCGTCATCTTCTTGCCAGTGATGTGATTGAGACATTCTGCAAGTATATACTCCGTGCCTTCATGCGCCAACTCTGCTGATGATAGAAGCAGCAGAAATAAGATGCCTCCGTTATTCCAGGTCTTTCTCACATGGACTTTTGTAAGAAAAAATGCTTTTTAAGCTGCTAAATTTGGGGGAAAAGTGGTTTTGCAACAGATGATAAATGATGCAATGATAAATAGATTAACTTTATGGTACAAGTCAACAAGGAAAAGGACTGTGTTTTCTCCTACCATTGCACTTTGGTGCTAGAAGAGTCATAGTATTTTGTCTTCAACTAACAGGACACAGTTCTTGGTGCTGAAAGGCAACTCCAGTTTGTGAGAACTGACCTGTCAGCTCAGTGAAGAGCTCTGGGACTGAAAGCAAAGCTCTGGAAAACTCCCCAGACTCTGAGATTGCCTGCAAAGACCCAGCTCGTCTCAGTTCTCAGCCTGGCCATTCATTAAGTCGCTCACGCACGCATTTCAATTCATCTGACCCTTGCAGGGGAGATGAACGTCCAACCCATGGGCCATGTAAGACCTGTGAAATCATTTTGCCTGGCCCTGCCTAGGAAACTGCAGGTGGGACTTGAAATGTAATAAATCTATAGCAGGCTAATTTTTAAGTTGATAATTTTCAATAGCCTGCAAATGGTGCTCTGTAGGCTGCCAAATGACCGTTGGCAGAAAAAGGTTCCTCACCACTGCACAGTGTATGAACTTACAATAGGATCCCTAGTATCAACAGAGAGAACATTTAACACTCACTGTCAAGCAATCAGAACCTGGAGTTACTAGATTATGCCCTCTTTGTTTCCCTCGGGGGGACTTTGAGTAGAAATGTACAGAGTGATCCTCTGAGCCAACACACAAAAGGAAGACAAAGGGAAAAGATTCTATTTACTTAAAAATTCTATAAATGTCAGAAAACTTTTACATTTGTCATCCTGATAGAAAAGATAATAACAAGGAGAGGAAGGACACAAAATTAATTAGCATGCCTTTTTTGAGAATTTTATATTTCATCTAAAGAGATTCTCCATTGGCATGTGGGAAAAGTGATGTGGACGTTTAACAGGAGAAACCATATAACCACTCACTAAGGGAAAAACCAAGATGACCGAGAGAAGGGCTTGAGCAATTGATAATATTGATTCTTACCATCTTCTCTTCCTGCTCTGCCTTTTACTCACTCGTCCAATGACTATTTAGTTCATACTTGCTCTGTGCCAGGCAACTGACTCAGGATGGTTTCTGTTTGGCTTATTGAACATAGCTTCAAGAATTGGAGCTTAGTAACTTTCACTCCTAAAATCACTGTTGACACCCAGGTAGATATTTTTGTTAGTTTTGTTTCATTGTTCAATGTCCTTTAGACCTCAAGGTGTTGCCTTCATTTCAAAACCCCCTTCTGCAAAAGCCGATGGTTCTCATACAATTTATCCGTTGAGCAAATGCTATACAAATATACCATTTCTTAAATCTCAAAACAAACCAAGTGCTGCATTTGCCTGGTTACTTTCTCATGGAACACCAGGCTCAGGAAGTAGACTCTTGCCTGAGGAAAGTTAATCTGAGACAATGGGGCCGGCACTGTGGCACGGTGGGTAAAGCCACCACCTGCAGTGCAAGCATCCCATATTGGCAACGGTTTGAGCTCCAGCTGCTGCACTTCCGATCCAGCTCATTGCTATGGCCTGGGAAAGCAGTGGAAGATGGCTCAAGTCCTTGGGCCCCTGCACCCACCTGGTGACTGGAAAAAGCTCCAGGATCCTGCCTTTGGATTGGTGCAGACTCTGTGTGACCTAGTGGGTAGAAGACCTCTGTCTCTCTCTCTCTCTGTCTCTCTGTCTCTCTCTCTGCCTTTCTGTGACTCTGCCTTTCAAATAAATAAATAAATCTTAAAAAAAAAGCCCTGAGATAATGTCCATTGATTTATGCTCAGAATTTTGGTTATGTCCAAGCAGAAAAGGAGCAAAGTTAACCAGAACATATCCAAGACTATGGAAAATTTGTTAGAATTAGAGTTCCAGGGTACTTGAGTCAGGAGTAAACCAGAGGTTTGGATCTGGGAGGTGAGCAAGACGAGAGGGTAGAAAGAGGTCTCAGGAGACTACTGTTAGAAAGGAGAAACCAGTTCAAGTTACAGAATTTGAGGCCAAGAAATGAGAAAATACACATCCTCCACCTTTTCCTAGGGCTTGAACATTTACATGTACTTTCTGGCTTTTTTTTAAAACACTTTCTCTTGGCTGGAGAAGATCCTGGATCTTCAAAAGCAGCCAGAGTATGTTATAGGCTGTGGGACAATCAGAAATCCACAAATACTCCAATCCTGCTTAAAACGAAGGTCAGCCACTACTTAACATATTTAAAATAAGTGCAGAAAACAGGCAAGAGATTTTTGAGTCAGGCATTTTCATTAAGTATTTAAAAAGCAATATCTTGCTTAATCCTCAGTGCAACCCTCTGAAGTAGGCATTATTATTCCTATTTTACATGGAGGAAATTAAGACCGGAGATGCCAAGCAGCTTATGGAGGGTTACCAAAGTAGTCTCCAGTGGATGCCAAAATGTGAAGCAATACCTGCTAAATTCCAAAGCCCTCGCTTTTGACTACTGAAATAAGCTCTATCAGTGTTTAGAATTAATATATTTGTAATAAAATCAGCACTGTGTTAAACCAGATATTCAAATAATCAACACTTAAAGCCTGCCTTTTTCTTATGACTAACCTGGCATTGCCTTTTCTTTTTCAATCAGGAGTTCAGTATATTTATTTTCTTATGAAACACAAAATAAGTAGGGTCTGTTGGAACTCCTACCAGCAGCATTCTGCTATGAGGAAGTGCACAGAAAGCCAGATGTCACTTGGGATGAAAGTCCAGAATGCACTGCATATGTTTTACCTGCGTACAGTGTCCTAATGCTCAGGCTAACTCACTGCATCTTTGTCACAACTGCATTCAGGGATTTGGATCTGGAAATATGCAGACTGGGTAGAAGGTGAACTACTGAGAAGATGTAATTTTTTTTGTGTGTTTTGAGTGCATTAATGCAAATTTGGTATATATAAAACATTTCTAAAAATTCAAAATCAAATAATATTCTCAAAAGTTTTTAATGAATTTCAGATTTTTTTTTAATTTTCTTTCTTTCTTTCTTTCTTTCTTTTTTTTTTTTTTTTTTTTTTTTTACAGGCAGAGTGGACAATGAGAGAGAGAGATAGAGAGAGAGAGAGAGAAAGGTCTTCCTTTTTGCCGTTGGTTCACCCTCCAAAGGCTGCCGCGGTTGGCGCGCTGCGGCCTGCGCACTGCGCTGATCTAAAGCCGGGAGCCAGGTGCTTCTCCTGGTCTCCCATGGGGTGCAGGGCCCAAGGACTTGGGCCATTCTCCACTGCACTCCTGGGCCACAGCAGAAAGCTGGCCTGGAAGAGGGGCAACCGGAACAGAATCCGGCGCCCCAACTGGGACTAGAACCCGGTGTGCCGACGCCGCAAGGTGGAGGAATAACCTACTGAGCCAAGGCGCTGACCAGATTATTTTTCTACTAAGTAATAAAATCTGTTATGAAAAAGGAGAATACTGCAAATATCAAGGTAGATTAGTTTTGAGAAATGCATTGATCATCCTCATATCTGTCAGGACCACAAAAGAACCAAGAGAAATTAAGACCACAGCTTTGTCCATCCTTACATTCTTAGAGCCTAGCACCGTGCAGGGCGCACCTGTGACAGAAATGTGCTAAATGAGCCAAGGATGCTGTGAGGCCAAGGTTGTTAGAGCTCTTTCCGTCAGTTCTGGACACATTTATGAAAGTCACCCACTCAATCAACTATTTAACCACTTCCCTTTTTACTATCTAAATGAAACAGGTATATATTTCACAGAAACGGGGTAGAAAGTGAAAAATTCTGATGCAGCCTGGATGCTCTTATGAGACTGTTCTTTGAGCACGAGGTATTGCTGTAGTCAGGTTCCCGTACAAGGTAAATGTGCTGGAATCTGAATGGTCACGGTGTGGAAAGTGCTCCCTCTTCGCATGGTTCACCTCATGCCTGCCTTTCCCTGCCAGCTGAGCTCGTGACAAGATGGCTCGTGACAAGCTCAGGCACAGGGAGGAAACACGCTTAGGGAGCAGCATGGTGGTTCTTCCGCTCTGCAGACTCTCTCTTGCTCCTGCTTTGCCTTCATTCCTAATCACTGCCACACCAGCAAAGCAAAACCACGGCTTCCTTTCCCAGCTAAGGAGACCAATGGGCGAGCGTGTGATGCACAACAGCATAGGAATTTCACTCAATTTGTTCCCCAGATGTTGGTCAAGGTAACTGTGCAGTCCGAAGTCACATTACAGGATTAGAAACTCATAGCTTGGGTCTGATGATGTTGATTTGCTGATTTTCCCTTTATCTGAACCCAGAGGATGTCCATTTGTCTGCATTGACCATTTAGTCAGCTGCTGTTAACTTTGCTGAAGCTAAGGACTCAATGAGATTTTAAAAATATACTACTAAGCCACGGCACTGGCCCCAAGCCTTATTCTGTCTTAATGGAAATATACATAAATAAAACCTTTAAAAACTGGGAGAGTTCTTTGCCCTGCATCAGAGTCTCTGGGTTCTAGTCCCCCACCTGGCTCTTGACTCCAATTTCCCACTAATGAAAAACCTAGGAGGTAGTGGGGTAATGGCTCAAGTAGTTGGATCTGCCACCCATGTGGGAGACATGGATTGAGTTCCTGATTCCCGGCTTCAGTCCTACTTCAGCCCCAGTCCCAGACATTGCAGACTTTGGGGGAGAGAGCTAACAGATGTAAGGTCACTCTCTCTTCCTCTCTCTCCCCCTCTATCTCTCTATCGCTCATCTCTTTGCCTCTCAAATAAGGAAAAAAAAAAAAAAACTAAATTTTAAAACTTCAAAGCTTACAGATAAAGACAATATGGAAAATACATATTTGAATATACTGTGACAATATCTCTAATATGTAAAATTTATAATTAAGAAACACTGGGGTGGATGTTTGGCTTAGTGGCTAAGAGGCTGCTCATTATGTCCACATCTCAGAGTGTCTGGGTTCAAGTCTCAGTTCTATTCTTTCTATTCTTTTTTTTTTTTTTTTGACAGGCAGAGTTAGAGAGAGAGAGAGAGAGAGAGAGAGAGAGAGAAAGGTCTTCCTTCCGTTGGTTCACCCCCCAAATGGCCACTACGGCCGGCACGGTGCGCTGATTGGAAGCCAGGATCCAAGTGCTTCCTCCTGGTCTGCCATGCGGATGCAGGGCCCAAGCACCTGGGCCATCCTCCACTGCCTTCCTGGGCCACAGCAGAGAGCTGGACTGGAAGACGAGCAACCGGGATAGAATCCAGCGCCCTGACCGGGACTAGAACCTGGGGTCCTGGCACCGGAGGCGTAGGATTAGCCAAGCGCGCTGTGGCGCTGGCCAGTTCTATTCTTGATTCTAGCTTGTATCCTGGGAAGCAGTAGGCAATGGCTCAAGTACTAAGTCTCTGCCACCTATGTGATGTGAGAGACTTGGACTTGGTCTCCTGGATTCTGACTTCTGCTTGGCCCAGCTCCAGTCATGAACTCCAAAAAGTACATATAAAACAGAATTAAAAGTTCTATTTACTTTATTCAAAAAAATTTGAGGGGCCAGCGCCATGGTGCAGTAGGTTAATCCTCCTCCTCCTGCGGTGCCAGCATACCACATGGGTTCCAGTTCTAGTCCCGACTTTTCCTCTTCCAATGCAGCTCTCTGCTATGGCCTGGGGAAGCAGTAGAAGATGGCACAAGTGCTTGGGCCCCTGCATCCACATGGGAGACAAGGAAGAAGCACCTTAGGATCGGTGCAGCTCCGGCCGTTGCAGCCATTTGGGGAGTGAACCAACGATGGAAGACCTCTCTCTGTCTCTCTCTCACACTGTCTGTAACTCTGCCTCTCAAATAAATAAATAAATAAATAACCTTTAAAAAATAAAAAAATTCAAATCTATGCATATGAAGGCTCTTCAACAAGTTCATGAAAAATATATATTATTTAAAAAGCAAGGAATTTAAAAAAATACAGCAAAATAAACTTAGCTCCATTTCCATGAAATATCCTTATGTTTAGCTTTCTGAGATATCATCAAACTGATTTTCACAGCAGCTGCAACATTCTACCTTTCTCATCAGCCATGCAACAATATTATAATTTCTCCACATTTTCCCCCAACGGTAGTTATTTTTCAGGTGTTATTTTTGTAAATAGGTAGTAAAAATGTAACTATTCTGCCTTAATGAAAAATTCTAAACCTTAAATAATAAATACCATCAAACTTCTAAAATTTCAAAATACTTTCTGCTAGCAAGAGTATGGCAAAGAGACTGTGGTAGGAACAGCAACGATCACACAGCAAACACCTTTAAAACACTGATAGCAAGTTAGTTCACTTGCTAGAGTCTTTATTAAGGGAATAGCTCTAAATGCAGGAAAAAAAGTCTGGAGGAGGGATGGGACAGGGAATCCACAGTGACATGTTCATGGTCATCACAGTTGATGGTGTCTGGTCCTTATCTTCACTTCATCCCCTCACGAAGAAACATTCATTTACTGGGCATACACATTATATCCCCCACACACATACACACACACATATGCACAGGCAAAATTTTCCAGAACTGTCAGAGTGTGAGTAGGGTGTAGATGTACTGAGCATTCAATTCATCCTTCGGAATACTGACTTCTCTAGAGAATGCGGAACACAAGGACAGGATGCCTACCACAGTCCTTTCTGAGAACACTCATGTTGAAGTCACAAAACAAAAGGAAAACAAACAAACAAACAAAAACCAAATCCACCTCCTACCCTCTCCCTTGCCCTTACTTTGAATTTCATCAAGAGGATCCTTCATTTGTCAAGGCGAGCTCTCCACTCAGGGCACAGGGGTGGAGTGTATGAAATGGTTGGTTATTTACAGAAGTGCACATTGAAAACACATCTGTGCCCTGAATCATGATGGGGCCTTTCCAACAGCCGAGGAGGAGACTGTCTATAAATCTCCCCTTCTGTCATGTTTAACTAAAGCGCAATACCCACTCAACAAGAAATCCATCAATGTTATAAAGAAAACAATGACAAAGCACTCTCCTTTGTGTCAAGAAAACCAACACTTCCACAAAAGAAAAAATCATTCTTGATTCCTTTTGCTTCTCCCTTTGCTCTGCTAGCATGGCTCTTCCTGTTGTTTTTTCCGTGTCTGTTTTGGGCAAGATGCTAGCAAGGCCAAAAGAAGTGGTTTGCACTGAGAGGGAGACATTCCAGGTTATAAAAATGTGAGAGAGCAAATTATCTGGCTAAACTCACAACTGCAGCCCATAATAATATATGCTGCACCCTGAGCACCTATTCATTCTGAAATCTGAGGTGGAGAAAGAAGTCACGTGGTTCAAGTCCTTTGCACTCCAGCTGCACATTGCTATTCTATCTAGAGTGGCATTTCACTCTCATAGTCATAACCATCTGTTACCTTCCTGTGATCTTGCTCAGTTTCCTTGTAATTCTCTTCCTCACATCACTGGAGAAAATAATCAGCAAATAGGGAGAGCAGTGGCTCCAAATGATATGTGTACATTCCACTTAAGGTGATGGTATGAGCTCAGGGGACATTGCCCTCTTCCATTTGTTACTGTCATGGTGCCGAATGGGCATCAGAAAACCACATGATAGTTGGAAAATGATCTTAACCAGTTAAGAAGGTTTAAACTGAATTTCTAACGATGTCTTTGCCTGTGATCTGATCATTTCAGACATTTAATGGAGGAAAGGTAGAACATCTAGGATGGAGTATGAAGATATATCTTATCCCAACTGGTGCACTTAATCCACTGGTTTGGAAGCTGTTTTATGTCCTGGTGGGGGGAATATCTACTGAACCAACGCCCAACCCTCCCTCCACATTTGCCTGTTCTGCCCTAATAAGCCTCCTCACAGAGCAAAAGCAAGATCTTGGCGCTGTTACAAACTCATGGCATCCTTCCACTCTGGACATTCATTTTTTTTTTTACCAACTCTACCAAATTTTGTCAATTTTTATAAAATATGAGTACACAGTCCTTATAAATGAGTATTCATAGTAGTATTTTTAATATTTTTGACAATATTATAACTTGTAATTCAGTAGTCCTATTATTTCTCACATTGCATTTACTGAGTCATTGACAGGTAAGTTATTTGCCCTATTCCACCTGGTCAACAGAGTCCCAAAGCAGTATATGTAATCAGTGAAGATGTGAATCATGGGAACTCTCACATTCATGGCAACCTCAGCTATTGATCAATAAAATACCAACTTATTTTGATGATAAAAGATACAGTTAGAAATTTTGCCTTCGATTGAAGTGTTATGTTGCACTGGCTTCTCTGATGAGTCAGTAATCATGCTGCAACTTTGGCACTGCGCACATGACTGCTAGTTCTACCAATCCTTGGTTACAAACTCCCCTAGATTCTTAGCTGAGAACCCACACCTTCAGCCTATCTACTGTATGAACACAGAAGCATGCACACCTTCAGCGTATGTATATATAGACACATAGACACACAAAGTACCAGCATAACTGTATGTTAGCATTGCCCGTATCTCTAAAGCATCAATAGCAATAAGCCTAGGATCCAACACTTCACACTTTTTGTTATAATTACATATTTTGAACATTTTTTTGCATCAAGTTTCCATAGCTGTCTATGATGTCTGGATCTTGAACTGACTCAACGGAAAAGAAAGATTTTGCCATTTTCTCTTCTTCTAGGAAGAGGAAAACCAGAGGTGGCATGACAATATGCAAATTCACCAAGGGCAGAGAAACATTTAACCTTTACCAGGAAATAAATTACACATTAGCACATTCACTCGAGGAGATGGTCCCAACTTCTGACAATGGCCTGCCACTCCATAAATGAAGTTGATCTGGGAGTCTGGGTAGTTTTCCAGTGGGAATATCATGGTTGATTGAAAGATAGATTCTGAGATAAAGAGGGGCAAACATGGGATATATAACTTTATTTTTGTTTATTTAAAATGTTTGCTTTGAGCTCATTGGCATATGCTTTGCACCTAATTACATAGAAAAATATTTTAAATCTACAGCGAAGAGCCTAAGTCTAGTTATGAATCCTGAGGTGGATGTCTGGTGTAGTGGTTCAGGTACCACTTGGACTCCTACAACACATATTGAAGTGCTTTGTTCAAGCCCAGTTCCTTCACTTCAGATCCAGCTTCCTGTTATTGTACACTCTGGGTGACAGCAGGTGATAGCTCAAGTGCTTGGATCCCTGCCACCTATGGGGGGATATAGACCAATTCCCTGGCACTGGCTTTGGATAGGCTCAATCCCATTTGTTGCAGTCCTTTGGAGAGTGAACCAGCAGAAAAAAAAAAAAAAAGATCCATCTCTCTCTCTCTGTCTCTTTCTCAAATAAAGGGATAATAAAATTTAAAACTAAAGAAAGAAAATATTAAGTCCCTCAAGAAATCTATGTGGAAAAATTTTGTTGGCTTATGTCCCATTTGCAAATCTCACAAAGTCACTATCCATGTAACGACTTCTCCAAAAAGCAAAGATGGATTTTTCTCTCTCCCTTATCAACAATAGTTACAATAACAACAAGAAAATCTATTTTGAATACAAAATGAAAGATTAATCAATGATTTTTATTTTTCAGTTGAATTGACTTATCTCCCTTTGAATTTTGAGGAAATGGTAAAGCTTTTTGGTTATAATTATTTTGAGGAACACCAACAAAAGCAACATCAAGGGAGAATTCAAAATAACTTGCTAAACTTCACAAAAATGAGAGGGAAGGAATGACAGAGGGAGGTAGGGACCAAGAAACAGGAAGAGTAGGAAGGAGTAGAAGAAACGAAAAAAGAATGAAGATATGAAGGAAGAACAAGAGGGAGTAGAGAAGGAGCACATATAACCACATATAGTTACTAGCAATAACAGACCATTGGCTGGTGCCACGGCTCACTAGGCTAATCCTCCACCTTGCGGCGCCAGCACACTGGGTTCTAGTCCTGGTCGGGGCGCCGGATTCTGTCCCAGTTGCCCCTCTTCCAGGCCAGCTCTCTGCTGTGGCCAGGGAGTGCAGTGGAGGATGGCCCAAGTGCTTGGGCCCTGCACCCCATGGGAGACCAGAAGAAGCACCTGGCTCCTGCCATCGGATCAGCGCGGTGCGCCAGCCGCAGTGCGCCAGCCGCGGCGGCCATTGGAGGGTGAACCAACGGCAAAGGAAGACCTTTCTCTCTGTCTGTCTCTCTCTCTCACTGTCCACTCTGCCTGTCCAAAATAAATAAATAACAGACCATTATTCTGCACTAAACAAACATTGTGCTTCCAGAAACACTTTGTAATCTGGCCCTGAGTATTGTGGTCAATATTTTCTATAGACAGTCAAAATTCTTCCCTTTTTTTAATGAAAGCTTTTATTTAATATAAATTTCATAGGTACAGCTTTAGGAATATAGCAGTTCTTTCCCCCATACCCGCCCTTCCACCCCCTTTCCCGACCCACCTCCTACTCCCTCTTCCATCTCATTATTCATTAAGATTCATTTTTAATTATCTTTAAATACAGGAGACCAACTTTATACTTCGTAAAGATTTCAACAATTTGTACCCACATAGACACACAAAGTATAAAGTAGACAGTCAAAATCCATAATGCTCTAAGCACTCATACACCCTTCCTGGTTTGGTTATCTAATTTATTCTAATTAGGAAAATTGTGCTTAGATGAGCAACACCATGGAATTGATTAATAAATTACCATCAGCTGTCAGTATTCTAGAATTCCCTGCTAGTAATGTTTGAAGCAAAGTTGACAGTAATTAAATAATAATTTTGTCACCAATAGCAATTGAATATATCCAACCAAGTGGATCACTTATGAAATATTAAAAATCCTATTCTTACAGTATTACATTGATTGATGGGCAGGACAGACTGACAATTTTCTTTCAAAGAAACTATAGATAGAAATGGTTCTTCCTGTTGTAAATATTTTGCAATATAACTTTGTTTTTCACATGGACAACTGCTGTCAGTTTGACTCATGTGAAGAAATAGTAATCATCACTCCCAACTTCAAAATTATTTTCATTTGGAAAGTTGGCAACAATATGCATTTGGTTGGTAGAGATGTAAAGAAAATAAATGGAAATTCTGCAAGTGAGCACTTGAAATTTTTTACATTGTAATACATCCTACAATTGAGTATGTGCCGTAGCTCAGTTGGGAGCAATTTTCTTTCTTAGTTGTATATAAAATAACAATGACTTTATAATAAATGCTTCTTAGAATTAATAAAATATGATATGTGTGACTTTATTTCAATTTAAAATGCTATGTTAATTATGTTTCCCTGGACATGCCTTCTTTATATTTGGACAAAGTCTAACAGTTTTAATAATTTATGAGAATGGAACTTCTATATAGTAACTCACAGAATTTGAGGACTGGCAAAGCAAAAGAATAATTTCTCAATTAGATGAAATAGTCATGTTATTTAGAAATATTTGGCTGATAATATTGAATGGTTATACTTCTTAGAAAGTAGCTAATGACTCCACCCCTTAGATACCTACATTCTTTCTAAGTAAAAACATCCACATTGGGATCTCCAATAAGATTCCACTTTCTTTGCATATCTATTTGTAATATAGAGCCATAATTCTATAGATACCCAAGAGTTTTACTATTTATTCTCTGACTCAAGTACTGTCAAGAGCTTTGGAGAATAAAGTTTCCTGAGGAAATGTAATAGTTCCCTCTAAATTGAGTGTTGTATTCCATTTTTTCATATGATGAAGTTATTTAAATTGTTACATGATTTACATACTATAGAGTTCATTAATTTTGAGATAAAACTCAATGAACTTTAGCACTTAGATTGTTCAACAAGCACTAGCACAAAGTAGTTTCGGAACATTCCTAGCAGTGCACAAATATCCATGGGTCCCGTTGGCAGTTAGATTCTCCTCCACTCCAGCCCCAAGTGACCATTGATCTGCTCTTTGTCTATGGATTTGCATTCTCTAGGAAATTTCACTTACCTGGGATTGTACAACTGTTTTTGGTGTCTGGTTTCATATGCTTAGTATAATGTTTCAGATATCCAAGATGCTGTGACATGTGTTAGTACTTACTCTCTTTTTTTCTTGTTGTTGTATCAAATTGCATCATACTTTGTTTACCTACTCCCAAAGTAATAAGCATTTTGGTTATTTCAAGATAGAAGCTATTATAAATAATGCTGCTGTGGACATTAATGTACAAATGGTTGGATGGATCTATTTTTTAAATTTTCTTTGAGAAAAAAAATCTTTGTGTAGAATTGCTGATAAGTTGTCTATATTTAATTAAGTTAGTAAGAATTCAAACAACTTTCAATCTAATCTGTCAGCAGCATTTTCCAATCCCAGCAGAAATGTGTGAGGGTCCCGGTTTCTCCATATCTTCATCAACACTTGTTGTTATCAGTTTGTTTGATTATAACCATTTTAGAGGAAAGTCTAGTACTCACATATAACAGTTGTGATTTTTCATTTCCAGAAGACTTATTACATTGATTATATTTTCAAGTATTGGTCATTTGTATGTCTTCTTTGGTAAAATGCCTATTCAAATACTTTGCTTAATTATACCATGTTTTTATTTCATTATTGAGTTGTAAAATATTTTATATATTATCAACAACAGTTTCTTATCAGTCCATAATTTGCAAATGCTTTATCTTTCTTTGTGGTTTTTTAATGTTTGAATAGTTTTTATCTCCTTAAAGATTTTTTGAAGAACAAAAGCTTTTTATTCACTGATACAGAATTTATAATTTTTTAATTTTACAGATTGTCCCTTTGCCATTCATATCTAAGAGATCTGTCCAATATAAGTTCAAAGCACTATTCACCTTTGTTTTGAAAGTATTGTAATTTGAGGTTTTACAGTTGAGTCTATAATTCATTTTGAGCTAATTTTGTATGTTATCTAAAAATGAATTACAATGAAAGCTTTTCAAATTTTTGGCATATATGATTATTCCAAAACCATTCATTGAAAAGACCATCCATTTACTCAAAAAATAGCCTTACTAATGGTGTCAAAATCAATTGAATATTACAGGATTTATGTCTGTAAATTTCAACTCTTTCATTCATATACATTCATACTTTTCATCAGCATCCCACCATCTCGACTGTGATGGTCTGTTTGAAATCAGTTAGTGTTAAGACCTCCAATTTTAATCTTTTGGGAAAATCTCCAGCTTTAAGATTCTTGAGAAAAATCACCTCATATGTCTTAGTTCTTTGAACTTCCATAAATTTTAGATTCAACATCTAAGTTTCCATCACAAAGCCTGTTGGATGTTGGGGGATTGCATTGTATTTATAGAATATTTGGGGAAGAATCACTACATTAAAATATTTTCAAATAAGTTTTATTAAGATACAATTCACATATATATTATATAAAATTAAATTCATTTAAATATAACCACAGGACTGTGCAACCATTACCACAACCTAGTTTTAGAAGTTTTATCACCCAGGAGGAAACCCATTGACCAATAGCAGTCCATCCTTGTTTCCTCTGGCTCTTAAAAGCCAGTTCTAGGTAACCACCAACAAACTTCCTGTCTCCATGGAGTTGCTAATTTAGGCCATTCCACATACATAAGAACACAAAATATGATATTGCACTTAGAAGAACAAATTCAAGGATCTTCCATATTATAAAACAAATCAATGCCTCAATTTTCAATGCTGAAAAACATTTTATTGTATAAACCAACATATTTTATTCATTTATTTACCATTCAATGGACATTTGAGCTCTTTCAAATTTTGCCCTATTCTGAACAATACTACTGTAAACAACCATGTTCAACTTTTTGCCCCTGAGAAATGAAAGCATATGTCTATGGAAAAGCTGGACATGGATGTTTATGGTAATATTATTTATTTTTCATGGGTATGTAGCTAAAAGTGGAATTGTTGAGTCAGAAGGTGACACTATGTTTTTTTTGTTTGTTTGTTTTTTTGTTTTTTTTTTTAAACTTTTATTTAATGCATATAAATTTCCAAAGTACGACTTATGGATTACAATGGCTTCCCCCCCATACCGTCCCTCCCACCCACAACCCTCCCCTTTCCCACTCCCTCTCCCCTTCCAATCACATCAAGATTCATTTTCGATTATCTTAATATACAGAAGATCAGCTTAGTATACATTAAGTATGGATTTCAACAGTTTGCTCCCACACAGAAACATAAAGTGAAAAATAATAGATGATTTTTTTAAATGATGATGAAATCAGAGCAGACCTATTGTCATGTTTAATCCCAGTGAGAGTCAAGTTGGGAATTGATAATTTCCTTTTTTTTTTTTTTTTTTTTTTTTTTTTTTACAGAGGATCAGTTTAGTATGCATTAAGTAAGGATTTCAACAGTTTGCACCCCCATAGAAACACAAAGTGAAATATATTGTTTGAGTACTCGTTATAGCATTAAATCTCAATGTACAGCACATTAAGGATAGAGATCCTACATGAGGAGTAAGTGCACAGTGACTCCTGTTGTTGACTTTACCAATTGACACTCCTGTCTATGGCATCAGTAATCTCCCTATGCTCCAGTCATGAGTTTCCAAGGCTATGGAAGCCCTCTGAGTTCTCCGACTCTTATCTTGTTTAGACAAGGTCATAGTCAAAGTGGAGGTTCTCTCCTCCCTTCAGAGAAAGGTACCTCCTTCTTTGATGACCTGTTCTTTCCACTGGGATCTCACTCGCAGAGATCTTTTGCCAGAGTGTCTTGGCTTTCCATGCCTGAAATACTCTCATGAGCTTTTCAGCCAGCTCCGAATGCCTTTAGGGCTGATTCTGAGGCCAGAGTGCTATTTAGGACATCTGCCATTCTATGAGTCTGCTGAGTGTCTCACTTCCCATGTTGGATCACTCTCCCCTTTATTTACTCCATCAGTTAGCGTTAGCAGGTACTAGACTTGGTGACACTATGTTTAATGTTTTGAGATGCTACTAAACTATTTTCAGGGGAAATGTATCATTTCATATTCCCACCAACATTGTTTATTACATGTTCAATGTCTCTGGAACTTTGCTAACACTTTTTATTACCTCTTTGTTGATAGCCATGTGTCATATATGAAATAAAACCACATTTTTATTTTGATATGCATTTCCCAAATGATTAATGAATTGAGCTTTTTTTCATGTACTTATTAGCTTTTTGTATATATTTCTGTAGAAATATGTATTCATATCCTTTGACCATTTTAAATTTTGTTGTTCACCTTTTTATCATTTAGTTGCAAAATTATGATTATGTATTCTAGAAACAATTTTCATATAAGATACATGGTTGAAAATATTTTCTCTACTTTGTGAGTTGTATTTTTTACTTCTTTGATGGAGTTGGTTGAAGCAGGAAGGTTGTTAATTGGGATCATCTCCAATGATAGATTGAATAATGGCCTCCCAAATATGTCCAAGTGGTTGTCAATGAAGTCTATGAATGTGTTAACTTACAAGACAATAAGAACTTTGTAGCTGTGGATAACCTAACAAGCTCGAGATGGAGATGTTTCTAGCTTAGTATCAGGACTCCAGTGTAATCACGCGCTCCTTATGAGAGGATGACAGTGGTGTAAGATTAAGGAAAGATGTGATGACAGCAGACGTATGAAAGGAGAGATCATGCTATGTGCCTGGTGTGAAGTTGGAGGAAGGGCTCAAAAGTCAGGGAATAGAAAGCCCTGAGAAGCTGGAAGGGAAAGAAAGTTTTCCTCCAGAAAGCACAAGAGAAATGCAGACCTGCAGTCACTTGATTTCAAATCAGTGAGATTTCTGACCTACAGCAAGGTAAAAGAATACAGTTGTGTGATTTTATGCCACTAAGTTTGTGGTGATTTGTTTCTGAAGCAACAGCAAGCTGATAGTGACTCTGGTTCCAGAAATGGGAGTGCTGTTGTAGCAAATACCTAACAATAAAGACAGTTGCTTGGGAATTGGAGGAATTGTTAAAAGCATGATACCTTGCCTTGCAGACCTTCAGTAGAAATATGACTATTAATGACTGCTAGTGAGGGCTTCAAGGAAGTGAGAACATGATAGAGAAAACTTACACCACATTGTGAATGCTTGAATTGTCGTGGGCAGGCTATTGAGGGTGAGAAGGAAACAAAGAAGCTGCCATCTGATGTGGAGGAAAGGGCTTCTTGCCATGTGATGGTAGAAAGCATGATGGAAATCTGTTCTAAGATAGGGAAATTAGAACTTGTGAGTGATGGACTTGAATGTTTAGTTGAATTTTCAATCAAAATGATGAAGAAAGCTAATGCAACCCAATTTTATTTTTCTGTTTCTCCTCTGTGCTTTTGGAATTGTTGCAAATGAATATAATCATCTTATTAATTTCATGTTAATCTTACTGAAGATATGTAAGAATACAATTTTTATTATGGAAATAAATTGAGTCTATCAAGAGAGAACAAAGCCACTTATTCAGAGTTTGCCATAGGAAGGGAATTAGTCACCATCACATGGGTTTTACAGAAACTCAGAGGATGACAGGGATGTGGGAAGGTTTTAGAAAGAAACAACAGCAGGCTTCAGATTTGCTCATTGGTGGTATCTGCGATTTGGCTTTCTCTGATTGGTCCTGAGACAGAAGTGGGTGCAAAACTTGGAAGTGCTGGTAATCACTGAACAATCTTGGCTCTTCTGGACTGATTACTGCTGAGGTTGTCAGATTCCAATTGTTCAACATGATCAAGCCATTTCCATTGACATATGCAGTCTTTCAGTCTATGAACTGTATTTCCTGATTCTGTAATAAATTCATTGACTAGTTCTAATAATAATGTGTAGATTCCTTAGGATTTTTAACACAGAGAATGTTACCATCTATCATCTATGCAAGTGGTAAGTTTTGTTTCAATCCCATTTGAGTGCTTTTATCCTCTTTTTTCCCTCTCATTTTGCTGTAGGATTTTGCCACTGTAATTGTCTTTATTGGTATGTGTCAATTTAGTGCCAAAGAAAAGTGCAAAATAACCACGAAAGGAAAAAAAAAGCAACTGAAACCAGAAAATGACTTCAGCAGAGTTACAAAGTATAATTATATATCTTCATATTTAATTATCTTTATATGCTAGAAAGCATCAACTAAAAATTAAGAAAAGCAGTATCATTTCCAGTCTGATCAGAACACATAAAATACTTGGAAATAATTTTAATAAGAAGACATGCAGAATTTCTACATTAGAAATACAAACCTTGGTGATAGAAATTAATGTTGGCATAATTAAATGGTGACATGAGCATATTTTGTATTGGAAGATTCAATACAATTAAGATATCAATTGCTATCTAATTAAAATGCAACCTCAGTAAAAATATGAGAAAAATATTTTTCTTGTATACATTACTTTTTTTGTACTCTTTTATAGTAGTTACCATAAATCAGGGAAACCATGATATTTGTCTTTTTGAGACTGGCTTGTTTCACTAAGCATAATGGTCTCCAATTGTATCCATTTTGTTGTGAAAGACAGGACATTTTGAGATTTAATTATCATTTACAGCCCTTGTCTATATTCTTGAGGTACAGTGGTTTTTCTACTTACTATTTGTTAAAATCTTTATTTAATGGAGGGTTAAGCTTGTGATTAGAAAGTAAATTGAAAGCACATTATTGTAAAAATTAAAATAAAAGTGAGAGGAAAGAGGAGAGAAGATGGGAGTGAGGCAGGGAGGGAGGGTAGGGTGGAAAGTATCATTTGCTCTTAAAGCTGTATTATGAAATACATGAAATTTGTTTCTTTTATATAAATAAAAGGAAGTGGAAAATATTTCCTATTGTTCTATGTTGTATAAGGGATATAAAGTGATTAGCATAGCCAAAACAGTCTTGAAAAAGTTTTCTGATTTAAAAATTCACTATATAGTAACAGCACTGATGATAGTGTGATTTTGGTGTAAAGACATGCAGACATTAGGACTGAACAGGAGGACAGACATTGTGACATTGCAGATCTAACTCCTTCTCTGGATGCCAAATCCCATATAGGACCCTGGGATGGACCCCCACCTCTGCTTATGATCTAGCCTGCTGCTGCTGTTCACCCTTGGAAGCAGCGTGTGATGGCTGTCAGACATGGATTTCTATCATCTGCCAGGAACCAGGAACTCTATCCTGGTTACATTCCAATAAACATGTCCACAGACTGATGGGCAAATATTTCCCGGCAAGGACTTGAAAATCCTTAACAAAAAAGTCAATTCAAGTTCACCAAAGTTTAAGATTTCTTCATGAAATTGCACTTTGTATCTCACAAAGTACTTGGACCCAAAATGTATGTAGAAATCAAAAAATAAATAATTGAGACACAATCAACTGAAATAAAAGAAAAGCACACTTCAGAGACTTCAACAGACACCACAACCAGGAAAAGAGATGAAGGCTAAGTAAGTCCATGAGAAAGGATTTAATGTAATTAGTTGTTAAAAGTTATGAATGAAGACAATAAATAAACAAGACTACATTTCCCACAGAAGAGCCAAATACTTGTGAAGAAGTGAGTAACGAGTTCTCATGGTTGCTGAACATGCAAAATGATACAAGCGCCTTGAAGAACAATTAGTCAACTTTTTAAGGATATATATACTTTTACCCAACGAGTAAATATTTTATATACTTCTCAAAAAAAAATCTTACCTAAAAATTATGTTTCAGAAACTTGAACAGCACTCTGCAAAAGAAGCAGTGGTGACATGGTGACAGAATGAAGAGGCAAGTGGTTGATTTTGAGAAAGAAGGCATTTGGAAGCATTCAGAAGATGTGTGGGTGACAGGGCTGTGGGCTGAGTGGAGGATGCATTTGTCTCAAGTAATCAACCAAACACTCCAAGTCTATTCATTCAGTTGTATATGATTTATCCCTCAATTTAAAAAAATAAGTACAGTAGCTCCATTATTATCCCCCATAAAATCCCATGAAATATAATGTAGCCACAGCCTAGACTTAGGAAAGCCATGATAGTAGAACATAATTATTTTATATGCTTATGCAATTCAAGCAAAATTCATCATGATGATGGACTGATCTTGATGAACCAGAAGAGCTTCCAAGTCTTGCTTTATGAAGCCACAAGGACCTCTCCAGGACCAACATCACTTATTACATAGGACTGGTGTATATTATTCTATAAATTCGAAATCATTTCAGTATTTTCCACTTCCATTAATGTCAAATTAGGCTGGAATTCCTCAGGAAATATATACTATGAGTGTGTGAACACTGGAGGAATTAATTATGATTGATTCCATTAATTATCTGTGTCTAATGCCTTTGCAGTAATGTGCTGCTTAAAACACGGAGTCAGTAGTAAAAGGCACACCTAGTGATTACTGGCATGCATTCCACAATGGATTGCACCTCCTTGAAGTACAAAATGAGATTTTAATGTCGTCCACACATTTAATTAAACATTTGTTTTGAGATAGTTACAGACTCATGTGTAGTTATAACAAATAAAACATATCTCGTATCCCCTTCAGTCAGTTTCCCCCGATGATAACATTTTTCAAAAGCCTATTCAATGATCACAACCAGGATGATGATGTCAAGACAAAGAAGATACAGAAGGCTATGTTGCCACAAGGATCCCTAAGTTCTCTTTTATAGCCACACCCACTTCCCTTCTACTCTCACCCTCTCCCTAAACTATGATAAACATGGATATCTTCCCTTTTTGTATAGTTTCATCATTGCATGATAAGCGAAATCATACTGTGTGTAACTTTTGAGGAGTGACTCTTCTCGCTTAGCATAACACTGGATATTCAACTTGATTACTAAATTATCAATACTTTATACTTACGTATTTCTGACTGATATTCCCTGGTACGAAACTGCCACACTTTTTTTATCATTCACCCAATGAATAAATTTAGGTTGTTTCTAGTTTGGGGCTACACTGAATAAAGATTCTATACACACACATACACGTTTATGTAGAATAAAGTTTATTATTATTATTATTATTATTATGGTATACATGCCCACGAGTAAAATTTCTGAATTACATGATAGTTGCATCTTTAGTTTGTTAAGAAATTGCCAAACAATTTTGAAGAGTGGTTCTACAATTTTGCCTCTCTGCCACAATGCATGAATAATCCAAATTTTTTGCATGCTTGTCAGCATTTAAAATTTCCTTTTTATGGCCGGCACCGCGGCTCACTAGGCTAATCCTCCGCCTTGCGGCGCCGGCACACCGGGTTCTAGTCCCGGTCGGGGCGCCGGATTCTGTCCCGGCTGCCCCTCTTCCAGGCCAGCCCTCTGCTGTGGCCAGGGAGTGCAGTGGAGGATGGCCCAGGTGCTTGGGCCCTGCACCCCATGGGAGACCAGGAAAAGCACCTGGCTCCTGGCTCCTGCCATCGGATCAGCGCGGTGCGCCGGCCGCGGCGGCCATTGGAGGGTGAACCAACGGCAAAGGAAGACCTTTCTCTCTGTCTCTCTCTCTCACTGTCCACTCTGCCTGTCAAAAAAAAAAAAAAATTTCCTTTTTATTTATTTATGTCTTTATTTTCATTTCAGGGGGAGAGGGAGGGAGGGAGGGGGAGAGAGAGAGAGATCTTCCATCCCCCCCTCAAGTGACTGCAATAGCCAGGGCAGGTCTCCCATGTGGGTTGCAGGGAACCAAGTACTTGAGCCATCATTTGCTGTTTCCCAAGGTATGCATTAGAAGGAAGCTGGATTGGAGGCATAAGTGCTGTGATTCAAACCAGGCATTCTGATATGGGATCCAGATATCCCAAGTGGTAACCAAACCACAAACTCAAACGCCCATTCGTTATTTTTAATTTTAACCATGCTAAACTTGTAGAGGTATCTCCTTGTGATTTTAGTCTCCATTTTCCTAATGAAAAAGGAAAGAAAGAAGTACAGTTTTGGGACCAGCGTCGTGGCTCACTTGGTTAATGTGCCAGCATCCCATATGGGCGCTGGGTTCTAGTCCAGGTTGGTCCTCTTCCAGTCCAGCTCTCTGCTGTGGCCTGGGAGGGCAGTGTAGGATGGCCCAAGTGCTTGGGCCCCTGTACCGGCATGGGAGACCAGGAAGAAGCACCTGGCTCCTGGCTTTGGATCGGCACAGCACCGGCTGTATCTGCCATTTGGAAGTGAACCAACGGAGGGAAGACTTTTCTTTTTGTCTCTCTCTCACTATCTATAACTCTACCTGCCAAATAAATAAAAAAAATAATAAAAAAGTAGTTTCCACTCAATGTATATCTCTTTCACACCATATCAAAGCTAAACTACTATAGGTTGAGCCACTGTGAGTTGGTAACTGTCTATATTGATTCAATCACGACATGGATGAATCTTAGAAATTTTATACTAAGTAAAAGCCCAGCCATGAAAAAGGTCATACATTGCACGAAATGGCCAGAATTGGCAAATCCATAAAATCAAGTATATATTAGAAGCTGTCTTCAGGGAATGATGTGATGGAATAAGGAGTTTATGAATAAGCATGGAACTTCTGTTTGTGGTGGTTAAAAATATCCTGAAATTTGGTAGTGGTGATGTTTGAACAACAAAATGAATGAACCAAAAGAGAAACTTCTTTTAAAAGGTTAAATGTTATAGTTTGTGAATTTTTTTGCAATAAGGCTGCTATTAGTAATATGTTGAACTTTTTCTCTTAAATTTATTTATTATTGTATTCATTCTGATACTAACATAAATTGAATTGTACCACAATTTCATGTTTACATTGTTAAAATTATCCAGATATGCAATTTTTTGAAGATTTATTTATTTATTTGAAAGTCAGAGTTACACAGAGAAAAGGAGAGGCAGAGAGAGAAAGAGGTCTTCCATCCACTGGTTCACTCCCCAACTGGCTGCAATGGCCAGAGCTGTGCCGATCTGAAGCCAGGAACCAGGAGCTTTCTTCATGTCTCCCACACGGGTGCAGGGGCACAAGGACTTGGGCCATCTTCCATTGCTTCCCCAGGCCATAGCAGAGACCTGGATCAGAAGTGGAGCAGCCAGGACTAGAACCAACACCCATATGGGATGCCGACACTGCAGGTGGCAGCTTTACCTGCTATGCCACAGCACCAGCCCCAATATGCAATTTTTAAAGATATGTTTATTTGTTTTAAAGGAAGAGTGATGAGGTGACAGGGAAGTGGGGAGATCTCCCATCCACTGGTTCATTCTCCAAATGGCCACAATAATGGAGGCTGGTCCAAGATGAAGCAAGGAGCCCAAAACTTCATCTGAGCATCCCATGACTTTTTTTTTTCTTTAATAGGCCATAGTTTCTCGATTTTTAAAGATTTATTTATTTATTTGAAAAGCAGAGTGACATAGAAAGAGGGAGAGCAACAGAGGAAGGGAGAAATTTTTCATCAGCTGCTGTATTTTCCAAATACCTGCAATAGCCACGGCTTTGTTACACTGAAGTCGGGAGCCAGATTCTAGATCCAGGTCTCCCATGTGGGTGTCAGACCCAGGTATTTGAGCCATGATCTCCTGCTGCCAAGGTGCCTTAACAGGACTTAAACCAGTATTGAGTGCAGGCCTATCAAGCTACAGCTTAACCCATCGCACAATAAAGTCTGACCCATCCTGATTTAATTTTAGTATGGTGCATTATTATTTAAAAAAAAACCTGAACATTTTAAATAATTTAATATAATACTATATAAATAAGATCCTCATGTCCATAGTTGGTTGTTGCTTTTGATCATTGTTTATGTTCCTTTGTTTCCATTGGTTTAGTGTCTTTTCTGAACCAGACTGTTTGCATCTCCAGCACCCTGGGTTGCACATATTGAGAAAAAAAAAAAACAACCAAACAAACAAAAAAAACAGTTAAATCATTATCAAGTTATTCTCTGAGTTCAAAGAATTATAATTATTCTGCCTTCTCTCTCTGACTTTCAGAGTTTTCTTATGTTTGTTTCATGGCTAATGTGCAGAGATCTTTTTTTAACTAAGGAGGTATACTCTATCTTCCCAGAAGTGGACATCATAGTGCTATTCACTTTGAAAATTTGTTTTGGATACATAGTGTTTACTGATAATTCAGTAATGGATTTAAGTTTATATGAATCATTTGAGAAGCAGGTAAGACTTTCCTTTTTCTCTAGATCTTTGTAGTTCCTATTCATATTGATAACTTCAATACATTAAGTCAAAACCTGAATCACTAAACTTTCTCAAGTATCCTAAACAAGAATAAGGTAAAAATGGTTTTGTTGTCTTTAAGTTTGTAGAGAGCTAGTGGTTGAATTCGTCTGCTTGGACTGCTATAACAAAATACAGAAATTTATTTTCCCATGGGTCTGGAGCCTAGGAACACTGAGACCTAGGCACTGGCTGGTTTGGGTTTTGCTGAGGGCTCTCTACCTGGATTGCCCACGCACACCTTTTTGAAGATTCCTCACATGGCCTTGTCATAGTGCATGCTTTGGAGAGAGGGGCTGGTGAGAGAAACAACTCTCTATCTTTTAAGACCATCCACCCTACTAACTGATAGAACCAAAAAGGGAGAGAACGATCCATCATGGGAAGCGGGATACACAGCAGACTCACAGAATGGCAGATGTCCTAAATAGCACTCTGGCCTCAGAATCAGCCCTTAAGGCATTCGGATCTGGCTGAAGAGCCCATGAAAGTATTTCAGGCATGGAAAGCCAAAACACTCTGGCAAAAAAACAAAAACAAAAACAAAACAAAACAAACAACAACAACAACAACAAAAACCTAAATGAAAGATCTCTGCGAGTGTGATCCCAGTGGAAAGAATGGGGCCATCAAAGAAGGAGGTACCTTTCTCTGAAGGGAGGAGAGAACTTCCACTTTGACTATGACCCTGTCGGAATAAGATCAAAGTTGGAGAACTCAAAAGGCTTCCATAGCCTTGGCAACTCATGACTAGAGCCTAGGGAGATTACTGATGCCATAAACAAGAGTGTAAAATTGTTAAGTCAACAACAGGAGTCACTGTGTACTTATTTCTCATGTGGGATCTCTGTCCTTAATGTGTTGTCCAATGTGAATTAATGCTATAAATAGTACTCAAACAGTATTTTACACTTTGTGTTTCTGTGTGGGTGCAAACTGATGAAATCTTTACTTAATATATGCTAAATCTATCTTCTGTATATAAAGATAATTGAAAATGAGTCTTGATGTGAATAGAATGGGAGAGGGAGCAGGAGATGGGAGGGGTGTGAGTGGGAGGGAAATTATGGGGTGGGGGGAAGCCATTGTAATCCATAAACTGTACTTTGGAAATTTATATTTACTAAATAAAAAAAAGACCATCCACCCTATTAGGTTAGGACCTCACCTTCATGATTTCGTTTAATTTTAATTACCTTCTTTCTTTAAAAGATTTATTGTATTTATTTGAAAGACAGTCATACAGAGAAGCAGAGAGAGAGAGAGGTTTTTTTTTTTTTTTTTTTTTTTTTTTTTTTTTTTTTTTTTGACAGGCAGAATGGACAGTGAGAGAGAGACAGAGAGAAAGGTCTTCCTTTGCCGTTGGTTCACCCTCCAATGGCCGCTGCGGCTGGTGCACTGCGCTGATCTGATGGCAGGAGCCAGGTGCTTCTCCTGGTCTTCCATGGGGTGCAGGGCCCAAGCACTTGGGCCATCCTCCACTGCACTCCCTGGCCACAGCAGAGAGCTGGCCTGGAAGAGGGGCAACCAGGACAGATTCTGGTGCCCTGACCGGGACTAGAACCCGGGGTGCCGGTGCCGCAAGGCAGAGGATTAGCGTAGTGAGCCGTGGCGCCGGCCAGAGATAGGTCTTCTGTCCACTGGTTCACTCCCCAGATGGCTGCAACATCCGGAACTGCGATGAAGGCGCAGGAGCCAGGAGCTTGTTCTGGGTTTCCCACACGGGTGCAGGGGCCCAAGGACTTGGGCCATCTTCTACTGCTTTCCCAGGCCATAGCAGAGAGCTGGATGGGAAGAGGAGCAACCGGTACTAGAACTGAAGCCCATATGGGATGCCGGCATTGCAGGCCAGGGCTTTAACCTGCTGCACCACAGTGCAGGCCCATAATTTTAATTACCCTCTAAAAATGCTATTTTCAAATAATCTCATTGGGAGTTAGGTCTTCAACATATGAATTTGGGGAGGATACAACTCTTCCATAGCACTTTTTATTCACATTTGTTCCCAGCACTACCTAGGACCTCATCCACAATATTCAAAACGCAATGGGTCTCCATGGTTAATGTGTGCCCCAATGGATGGATGTACAAAAGAATGGAATGATGCAATCATTAATGTATCAATGGCTAGAAGAGGTATTTCTAGCCTTCTCCTAGACATCTTCCCTAAATACCACATAAAAGTCATACTCTGCACCTGGTCTCAAAAGGATAAAACCCTGTATCAGCAACCATGCTAATTGTTTTGCATTTAGTATCCTAATTAATCCTCATACCAACTCTACCAGGAAGATCTCTGTTGCCCTCATTTTATAGGTCGGCAAACTAAGGATAAAACAGGTTATATAACTTGTTCAAAATCACAAAGCTATCAAGTGGAGAATGCAATTATTTAAATACAAATTTGACTGAGTCCACAGCCCACATACCTGTTACTGTATGTGGTCACATACATCAAATCATATGAGAAGTACAGTCACATATGAATTAAATCAAGAATATAAGATAAAGGTACCTGTATCAAGTACTCTCAACTTGATTCTTTTTGCATAAGTCTAGGCAGAGTTCAGTCATTCCAAAGACGTTTGACTGAGGCGCTCCAGTGAATCCCAGAGCCTGCATTTTCAGCCCCAGTGCTTGAAATGCTTGTTTGGTGAAGAAACCTCAGCGGGATACCGGGAGCATGAAGGAAGAAAGGCAGAAATTCTGGCCAGGAGGTGAACGCCCTGGGGATATGTCCAGGGAAATAGGGCGGGATATCGACTGCTTCTCTTCAGAATTCTTAAAAAGCAGTCAGGGGTGGAAGCAGTAGCACTGACTTGGACTTTCTACACAATTCCCCAGTCTCCAAGTGGTAACACTTCTTGCTGATCATCTTTATTCTATATAAGGGTGTTAGAAAAATGTATTGTAAACAGTGATGATCTGGGATTTAACCATGTTCAGTCCAACCAGTAATGCCATTTTTTAAAGAATTATTTATTTATTTATTTACTTGAAAGTGAGAATTACACAGAGAGAAAAGGAGAAGCAGAGAGAAAAAGAGATCCTCCACCCGCTGGTTCACTCTCCAATTGGCCACAATGGCGGAGCTGTGCCAATCCAAAGCCAGGAGCCAGAAGCTTCTTCTGGGACTCCCACATGGGTGCAGGGGCCCATGGACTTGAGCTATTCTCCACTGCTTTCCCAGGCCATAGCAGAGAGCTGGATTAGAAGTGGAGAAGCCAGGACCCATATGGGATGCTGGCACTGTAGCCGGTAGCTTTACCCACTACGGCACAGTGCCAGCACCAAGTAATGCCATTTTAGTGGCTACTATACAATGATGAAAATGAATTATGTTTACTTCTTGTCTTGCAGGCTGAATTTTCTAACTAAAAATTTATTAAAGAAGCTGGAAGAAGTCGGGCGGATGACACTCAAGTCTTAACGGGGAAAGTGATGGACTGATGGGGACTTACACACTCATGGGATAAGCATGGTGTCTGGGGGAAGAAGATTCCCAGGGAAGAAAGGTGTGAAGTTAGTCCCAAACAGTGCTCTAGAAGGAATGCTTTGTAATAGAAGGAATGGGATTCTGGACCTATGACAGTTTGTCAATCATCACCCAGCAGGGTTTTCCAGGTGAAGAATAGTCACTAATTGTTCAAAACACAAAGGGAAAAGTGAGAAAGGCATCCAAATGTGAATAATGACTTCTCTGGTCCAGGAATTGCTGCAAATTTAAAAATCCTTGATCGTAAATTTATGTTTAAAATTATTTTAAATTAAACATTTTGCTTGATCCATAAAAGTTGTATGCATTGATGGAGTGCCTTGTGGATATCATTGGGTGTTTCCACTTCTGCTTATCTCTGAGCATTGCAAATTTTACTACAACAAGTCAAATTATGATAAAGGAAAATAAAATTTCTATAATACTGATAATTCATATGAGGGTGCAAACATTCAAATATTTGGGCCATCTTCTGCTGCTTTCCTGGGCGCATTAGCAGGGAGCTGGATTGGAATTGGAGCATCTGGGACTTGAAGGGGCGCCCATATGGGATGCTGACACTGTAGTTAGTGGCTTTACCCACTATGCCATAGTGGGTATAGCTCGCTTGTTTTTCTCTACATCTTATTACTTAATTACCTGTAGGAAATGGGGTTATGTTTATTTCCTTCCATAGCAAGCAGAAGGTGAATGAATACCATGCACATGCAGTGTGTGACCTTCCCTGAGAGGGAGGTAGTTCATTGTATAAGTTGTTTGATATGAACTAGACTACAAGGAAAGGCAATAGAAAAATAACAAAGTTCCTTGTTATTTTGTTGACTTTTTTTTCCTGAAATCCACCTTTTCTAAACCTTAGCCTCAATAGTTACTCTCAATCTCTGCCTTTGTCTTGTTTTTCTAAAACCAATACCAAGTCCTGTTCACATCACTCAATGTTGCTCTCAGAAGGATGACAAAGAACTCCCAATTCTCTTGTTTAACAGCCTATTCAACACCTATTGCCTTCTGAGACCTTTTAAAACCCACACTTCCTGCCTTCATGGCTACTAATCTGAAAGTGAAGAAAATAGATAGCTTTGCAGAAAAACAGAGGGAGGGCTCCCACTTTTGTAATGATAGAGGTAATAAGTATGAAAGGGAGGAGCATATTTATCAAGGATAATGGGACACTTTGAAACAGAAATTCAGACTTTAAAGATTCCACTTACTGGGCCAATGAGAGCACCAACAAAATCTAAGTAGCTTGTATCTTTTAATCTAGAATTTATAATAAACACTAGTGAGGCTGGGCTGAAACAGATCTGTCCATGGAATAATTTGTTAGGCAAATTATCAATGTACACAAAATCCTAGTCAAGAATATTTATTTAAGACAAAAAAGTACAAACAGTGGAAAGGCATATGTTTGCATATAATGATGGAATTATTTGTATATGCAAACTAAAAGTCATAAAGGTTGTCCCTCTCTTCAAAGCCTCTTTACCGTAAGTCCCGATGTGTAACTGAAAACAGTAGACACTGCCTTGAATGCAAAAGAAAACTTTTCCGTGTGTAGTTATTAAAGCAGATAGGCTTCCTCTTAATTATTCTGAATTGGTTCAGATTCGCAATGTTTTACCTTAATTATGTAACTTTCTCAAAGCAAATTAGTAGTGTAGATCCCCATGTAAGACAAAAAACATACCACTCTTTCAGGACCAAATGTTTCTCCAGTAAGATTTTTTTTTTTTTGTAAAGGTCTTTAGTAAAATCATCTTTTACAGTACTATGCCACATTTAAACAAAGAAGAAGAGATAAGACCAACATAGGATCAAACAATGATGTCCTTGATACTTGTCAGTGGCCTACAAAGTCATTCGCCTTCAGCATATGTGTTTGAGTGTTTTTATAATTCTATAATTGAAGCGTTGTACTCATGCTGTATATACAATAGAACAAAAAGGTTAGGAAATAACATATTATGAGATATAGGGGTTATTTTGTTTATTGAAAGGCCAATCAATTTTACATTCAATAAAATTATTATTAGGAAATCATCTCTCAGGCTGACAATGTGGCATAACAGATTAAACCATTGACGGCAGCATGGACATCTCATTTAGGTGCCAGCTTGACTCTTGGCTGCTCCACTTCTGATCCAGCTCCCTGTTAATGTGCCTGGGAAAGCAATAGAAAATGGTCCTAAGTCCATGGACCTCTGCCACCCACATGAAAGAACTGGAAGAAACTCCTGGCTCCTGGCTTTGGATTGGCCTAGCCATGGCTATTGTGGCCATTTGAGGAATGAACTAGCAGAGGAAGATCTCTCTCTGTCTCTCTTTGTCTCTCTCCCATTCTCACTGTAATTCTGCCTCTCAAATCAATACAAATTTAAAAAAGAACATCTTTCTGTAGAAATAATATTCTTTAAAAGTTTATAGAAATTTGAGGGTCTGGTTCTGTTTGAGAAGTTTTTTTCCCCCAGTTAATTGATTATAATGATTTTTGATGTTGCAAAACTGTCACAAAAATGTGGCACATTTTGACAATATCACCCACCAACTTATCCAAAGTTTGTTGAAATTTAACAAGTTCTTATACCATTTTTATCAATCAGTTTGTTGTGCAAATGGGTCAAATGGTGTTACGTTTTTATATGCTTAATATCGGGACTCAAAACCCACTCACATTGTATTTTGAATAATATCTTAAAGAAGATAGGGGGTAGCATTATGGCGTCTCAGATAAGGCCAGAGCCTGCAATGCCAGCATCCCACATGGGTGCCAGTTCATGTCCCAGCTGCTCCACTTCCAATCCAGCTACCTATTAATGGCCTGGGAAAAGCAGCTGAAGATGGTTCAAGTATTTAGTCCCAATGCTACCCACATGGGAGACCTGGATGAAGTTCCTGGCTCCTGGCTTCAGCCTGGCCTTACACTAACTAGTGTAGCCATATGGGCAGTAAACCAGCAGATGGAAGATCCCTCTGCTTCTGTCTCTTCCCACCTCTCTCTGTAACTCCGACTTAAAATTAAATTAAAAAAGAAGTTAGAAAATTCATGTTTTGTGTCTGTGTGTGCAAGTGTATGTATGCATGCTGTGTATGTCTATTCGTGTTGATACAGGGGGACTTATATGCACATATAATAAGTGGGTACATATCTTGATAAATGATATCATCTAACAATGAAAACATTCCCAATTGTTCTTTTGAAAAATGCTAACTCCTCCTGTTGTCAATCTGTACTTGTTGAGGTATTCTTTCTTTCTATTTCTGTTGACATACCCTTACATTATTTTTTTTTAATTTTTGACAGGCAGAATGGACAGTGAGAGAGAGAGAGACAGAGAGAAAGGTCTTCCTTTTGCCATTGGTTCACCCTCCAATGGCCGCCGCAGCCGGCACATCATGCTGATCCGAAGCCAGGAGCCAGGTGCTTCTCCTGGTCTTTCATGCAGGTGCAGGGCCCAAGCACTTGGGTCATCCTCCACTGCACTCCCTGGCCAAAGCAGAGAACTGGCCTGGAAGAGGGGCAACCGGGATAGAATCCAGCGCCCGGACCGTGACTAGAACCCAATGTGCCGGCGCCGCAAGGTGGAGGATTAGCCTATTGAGCCACGGCGCCGGCCACCCTTACATTATTTTTAAAAACTCAATGTTGTGTTTTTATAGCTCTTCTTTACTTGATTTAAAAAAGTAGTAAATTAAAATCAGCTTTCTGGGGGCCAGTGTTGTGGAGCAGTGATTTAAACTGCTGTCTGGAATGCTGACATCCCATATGGGATCAAGTTTGAGTCCTGACTGCTCCACTTCCAAACCAGCTCCTTGCTAATGGGTCTGGGAAGGTGGCAGAAGATGGCCCAAGAGGTGGGTCTCTGACACCCAGGTGGGAAGCCCAGTAGCAGCTCCTGGCTTCAGCTTGGCACATCCCCAGCTTTTGTGGACATTTGGAGAGTTAACCAGCAGATAGAATATTCCCCCCCCCCCCGCTCTCTGCCTCTCCTTCTCTCTGTGTAACTCCGTCATTAAAATAAATAAATCAATCATTTTTTAAAAAAGCACACTATTTTGTGTGTACTGCACAACACATACCTGCTCAGGAACACGTGAGTTGCAATATCACACAATTCGCTGAAAGGGAACCGTCAGAATTTCTGTGTAAACCTCACCTTCCCCGCTGAGTGAAAGTCTGATGTCCTGGTTCATGGTGAGAACCCTCATTCTATTCCACTTGTTAAATATTAATACATAATTTCTTATCTTATTAAGTGAAAATTAATCTCACATCTGAATACATTTTCCCATACTCCACGGGACTTCCTGGCAACTCTGAGGTACTGGCACCCCTCTTTAAGAACACTGATTAAATAAATCTTTTCTACTGTCATGGAGTGGCTTGTGGCAAGGCTTGATCCAGGTTCTTGTCTCCATGCAAGGAAGAATTCAAGGATGAGACACAGATAAAGGTAAGCAGGAAAGCAAAGTTTATTGAAAGGAAAAGTGCACACTTACGGAATCAGTGTGAATAGTCTTGAGAGACAATGAGCTGGCATTGACAAGGTCCAGGGCCATCCTTTTGTATAATCAGGAGGCATAAGGGGTACGGTCTGGGGTGAGGCTTGGTTGAATGTTCCAAGAGGGTAGAATTGGGGGCAGGGCTTGAATGTTGCCATTTCCCTCCCCTCTTTGGAAATCTCTGATGTGTTCATGGTGACATTATAATGACCTAAAGGTCATTGCAGGGAGAAAGTCTACAGCCATATTGGATATTTTCAGTTACCACTGGTTCTAAGTTGCAAACTTGCAGAACATGTGGTTTCTGCTACCTGCAGTGAGGGTATAGAGGTTTGGACAGGGCTCAGAAAGAGGGTTTGGATACGACCTCTCCATGGTCCCGCTGGTGCTGTCAATAAGAGTGGGCCAGAGTTGTCACTTGTGTCAGCAGGACTCCTGCATTCCCTACTGGCCATGTGAAGGCTGCGGCAGGCTGGGCAGGGCAGCAGGGCATTTTGGTCAAAACCTCAGCTCCTCTTGCTAACGCTATTTACCTGCCAACATCACTGTCAGCTCATATAGAAGACACCGTTTGTTTCTGTCCTAATTCCTTATGAACAATACTTCAGTGTAGGTAAGTAAATAGGTTTCCCTGTGTACAAATGTGAACAAAATAATGTATGACTATTTTGTCAAAATATGATTTCCTTATATCTCATAGTATATATTTATTTCTGATTTTTCTCTGGTTTTTAACCAACACTGTATACACACACATGTGTGTGCACACATACACACTCACACATAATTAGGGGATTTGAAACTTTAACACCACAGCATCAATTACTATGGAGGAGACATCTGTCCTGTACAAATGCTTGGTCAGTGAAAGAGCCAGAACACAGAAAAGATCACTAATGCAGTTTTTCAATTTTCTTTGAAATATGTATACCCTTTCTGTTGGTCTCCAAAAGCTAGTGGAAAACGGCTTCATGGAGAATGAATACCATGCTTTCTTCTGAACCACTGATCTTTCACCTTAGTGATAAGAGCTTCAAGTGTTCAGAACGTCCAAATGGAATCAAGAATTTGTACAAAATCTATGCCTTCTCTTGGCACAAGTATATTTTAAATACTGAATTAAATAAAGTAGATTCTCAAACAGTTGTAACTGGGCAATTATATGCCACCAGGTTTCTCAGTCTTTAAGGGCCACCATTGTGGCACAGTGGGTTAAGCTGCCACCTACAATGCCAGCATCCCATATGAGGGCCAGTTTGAGCCCTGGATGCTCCACTTCCTGTCTAGTTCTCTCAGATGCACCTGGAAAGCAGCAGAAGATGGCCCAAGTACTTGGGTCCCTGCCCCACATGTGGGAGACCTGGATGGAATTCCAGGATCCTGACTTTAGCCTTACACAGGCCATTGCAGGCTTAGGGAATGAACTAGTAGATGAACAATCTCTCTCTCTCTTCCTCCCTCTCTCTTTCTCTCCCTCCCTTGCTTTCAGTAATTTGTCTTTTAAATAAGTAAATAAATCTTTTTTAAAAATAAATAAAGAAACTGTATGGCAATATGAACAATTTAACCATCTTTCCTCCATTTCAGTATAGTTTCTCCCAAGTATCAGAAATAAGAGGTTGTAATCCTCCACCATAAATATGCCAGTTGACCCCAAATTATCATATTAGAAAAGATCATATATATGGACATATGTTAACCAAAAATTTATTTTCAAGTCAAAACATGAGCACAGGGTAAATTCTTCCTGTGATAAAATATCAAGGCAATGCAATTTCATCTCCATTGGAGTTCCCAGCATGTGTAACTAAAGTGAAACAGAGGAAATCTGTTCTCTATCAACATAAGGTTAATTTTTTTCTAATTGGTATGGGAAAGAAATTACATTTGACTGCTTCATATTTCTTTCCAAATTAAGGCATAACAACCCAACACCACCACTATTGGCAAGCTATCTTTTATGGGCCTGAAAATAGTGGGCTTTCCCTTCATAGCTATATTTTCTTCACTTTCTTAAAGTAATATTTAATACAAATATACACTTGAAAACTAATATTACATCTTTGCCTCCATTAATGAATGGACCAATTTCAGAAGCTTTTGTCTAAGTCCATTTTGTGTCTTTTCACAGGTTGATGCTATTGAATGAAGTCCAGGTCAGCAAAGCTCTATTTAATATAGGACACACGCCAGCAGCATGCCCTGTGAAGTAGACACTGTGTGTGCCTGTGTTTGCATTTAGAGTGATTGGTGATAAGTAGCATGTGTGCAGTAGTCAATTGCATAGAGAGTGGGTACTGGAGTCAAGAACACTATGCTACATTTACCCTACCCTTTTGTAAAGTTAATCTCTAAAAAGGTATGACAATAATTACATTTGTTTCTTTGAATTATTGTGTTGATTCAGCATGTGAAACATTACCCCTTCATTTAAGGAACATTTTTTTGAGCACTTCTGCTATAGCCCGACTGTTTGTGTCCCTCTTGTATCCCTATGTTGAATCCTACTCCCATGGAATGTCCTATTGTCCTTTAACAGGTGATTAGGCAATGCGGGAGGAGGCTTCATGGTTGGGATTAGTGTCCTTATATGAGGGCCCCAGAGACCTGCTTTGCCCCTTCTACCACATAAGGACACACAGAGAAGGCACCATGTATGAACCAGAAAGCCCTCAGCAGACATCAAACCTGTTAGCGACTTGATCTTGGAGGTACCAACTTCCAGAACTGTGAGAAACAGATCTTTGTTGTTTACAAACCACTCACTCACAGTGCTTTGTTACAGCAATCCAAAGGAGCCAAGATAATGTCCTTGCCTACACTGTAGGGTAGATGCAAAGAAACAGACATCAGAATGATACAATTGCCACCATTCCGAGCTTAGGCTTGGGTTTTTCTCACTGGTAGTTGAAATGTAGTAGCATCTGTAGCAGCCACAGCAAAGATAGTTATAAGTGCTGTTTATTGGCATTAGCAAAGACTGTTAGAGCAGCATGCATTTTTGAAAGATTTATTTATTTACTTCCTTGAAAGAAGACACACACACACACACACAGGTACAGATCATCTGGTGCTAGGCCAAGTCAAAGCCAGAACTCCATCTGTGTTTCCCACATGGGAGGTGGGGGTCCAAGCACTTTGGGCATTGACATCTCCTTTCCCAGATGCATTAGCCGACCTCAATTTGAAGTGGAGTAACCAGGACACGAACTGTGCTCATATGGGATGCCAGCATCACAGGTGGAAACCTAACCCTATGTGCCACAATGCCGGTCCCTTACAGATGTTTTCTAACAGTGAAGGTGCGTGAATGCTTCAATGGCTGAAAATAGAGAATGTGCTCCCTCAGTTGTCTCTAAGGTTCTAAAAACAATTTGCAACATTACACTTGATTAGAAGAAATGTGTTATGGTCCTAGGTTAAAAGCAAAAGAAAATGTGTGTTGCCAACTATGAGAATCAGAACACAGAAACCTTACATTCTGCTCCCTTTTGTGCATTTCCCTCTCCGTTCTTCCCGTTGATTTCTGCTGTAGGTAGGTTTGGCTAATGACTTGTGAATCAAGAGCCATGATGATGACTCATAAGCCTTATTAACAGAAAGGAAGCTTCAATTATTCCCCAGTCTCCTACTCATAGACTAAGCTGTTTTGAGAAGACATTGGTGTCAGTACATGAAAACCCTCCACTGTGTAATTAAATGGAGGATTTCTAGTTGGGAGCTGTGCTTTCCATTCAGAGTTTGTTCAGGACACACAGAACTACATTCACTGCATCAGAATGGAATCACAAAGGGAAATTTTCACAGGAAAGGTTTTTGTAAGAGGCATCATCCTCTTGTCCTCCACTCATAAAAGGCTATATCAATATCTGTATTTATGAAAGGTATGCATATGTAATTCCCAAAATTTGTTTGGAGAGTTTATGAGATGCACTTACCTATCAGCTTGGTTTATTTCCAGTTTTTCATTCCAGGTACAATTGATGGGTGTGTTAGTTTACAAAGTCTCTCTTACAAAGTAACACAAACACAGACGTTTCATGTCTCACAGTTCTGCAGGTTGGAGTCTGAGATCAAGGTGGGGGTTTGTTCATGTTGCTGGCCTTCTTGTGCTTGTAGATGCATCACTCAACCCTCATCCTCATTGCAGGGCTTTCGGCCTGTGTGCTGGTGTACAAATTTCCTCTCTCATAAGATGCCAGTTGTATCAGATTAGGGGCCCACTCTTCTCCATTATCACTTCATCTTAGCACTTCACCTACTTCCAAAGAGGTTGCATTCATAGGTGTTGGGGTAAGGATTTCAACATGTGAACTGGGGGAATGGGGGAATGACACAGTTTAGCCCATAACACAGTTGGTGTGATCCCCTTCCCTCTCTCCCACCTTCATTATCAATAACTTCTCTCTGATTCCAACACTAAACCAGCATGGGCTCTGGGACCCACACAAGGTGGGTCATGATCATTATTTAGGCAAATGCCTATTGGTATGACCTTAGGCAAAGAGATGAAGCTGACTCTCCTAATTCATGGAATCATTAAATTTATCCCACGGAGAAAGCTGAAGGAAATAATGTACACAAAAGCCAGCACTGTTGGAAATTAAATGGCATTAGTTTCTGAATGTATAAGACCTCCATCTGTGTTTTGGGACATATGTCCCTTACTTGGAGATACTTAAGGGTGAGTTTGTTTTGTGTTAACTTTTGGACAGGATTATATCCATAAGAGTCTCTCCTCAAGCCATGCCATCATTTCATAAGGTGGCAGAGACAGCAGAAGACTCAGTATACTCACAGCAAACATAATTAATTATATCAGTAGACCCTGGAGTGAGCCATGGACACCCAGTCCCATCCATGCTTTTCCATGCATTTCTTTGCTCTTTGTTACAGTTTTCTTAATCACCGAGGGAATATTCTGAGTGCATGTCCTTTTCCATTGTACTTCTTGTTCTCACAGGCACTGGAACAATTTGTCTGAAATATAGGTAACAATGACATCATTATGCATTGTTGGAATAATTTTTCACTTTTATCTGTATTTCTCTTTGTTCTTGCTTATTCCTTCGAATGAAATGAGTAACAGCTGAACTGAGATCAATCTTACAAATTTATGTCAGTTGTAGGGAAAAAATATGTTCACTTAGATTCCAGAATTCAATTTAAATAATGATAAGAATACTGGCGCCTAGCCCCCAAGAACCCCAATCAAATGCTTTGCACAAACAAGTTACTGGTAAAACCCTAAATTTGGTTCCATATGGGAAACTGTTTTAAATTTTACTCAAAGTCACCAGGCAGAAACATTTCAAATACTACACTATAGAACAGCATGAAGGTAAAATGTACTGTTTTGGAACATGTAAAGATTTAAGGGTGATGTAATTGGCTCATTTTAAAAAATATATGATGATGAGTTATCCAGAGCCTCTCCAGTGTGCCTATCCATATCCCAGGTAAAAGGTTTCCAAGAGTAAGATGATTGGAAGTACACTGAAGAATAACCCATGAAAAAAAAATCTTTAGGGTGAAAGTTAGATCCACTGGAAAACAGAGCCACATTCGTGGTCTCCCATCAATTTCAGTAAAGCTAAGTGGCCCCAACTATCTGTCCAGGCGTGGATTACACCACAGGGACTGCAGAGCTGAGTAGGACACAGTCCTGCCCTTGGGAGCCAGTCATTGGCCAGACAAGCCTTGCTGCATCAAACAGGTCCAGGTTTAGCAGGGAAAAGACAGAGAGTGGCAGTGGGTAAGGAGGGGGAGTGAGTTAGGTCTGTCCAGTGACAACTGGGAAAGCTCCCTGGAGGAAACTGTGTATTTAATGGACTGTGAATAAAGAGGAAAACCTAAGCAGGCAGAGGAGTGGGAGAGGACACTTCAGGAAGAGGAATAGCCTGAACAAAGACACAGACATTACAAAAGGGAAAGTGAGTCATTCAGGATGACCAAAGTGCAAGGAACTGAGCGTCAGCGTGGGAAGACTGTAACTAAGATAGTTTTAGAAAATAGTCAAACATTATCTAAAAGTCGCCTGGGAGAATTGTCAGTTTACGTGAACATTAAAATCATATTTAATTCTTAAAAGTTCTGACATACAAGCTTTAGCGATTATGGAACTTGTTAATAATCCAGATAGTTACTCTTACTGCTACAAAGTAAAATGATAATGATTTTCCTTGCAAATATACACTTCATTCAATGCCATGACCACAAAGAATGTATGTGCACCATACCAGGTAGAGTAGGAAAAAGAATGATTAAACTCTTTCTCTGTGGAAGATATAAAGTGTGTATCATTGCCTATAGAAACAAATAAGACATAGTTCACACCACACCTTTTACAAGCACTTTCATATAGGCTAAGATGAAGAAAGAAGTAATCATCATGTAGCATAATGAGAATCACAAAAAAGATATTACAGGCCTTGGAAGCATTTCAAAGGAAGGTATGATGACCTGTCTGGGGAAAATGGGCAAATGAGCTGCCATGGGCCTTTTACCCTTGCGTCACGTGAGGACACAAGAAGACGGATGTCTGTGCACCACGAAGCAAGACCTCTCCAGACACTGAATCTGCCCATCTTCATTCCTGAACTTCCCAGATTACAGAACTGCAAGAAATAGAAGTTTG
The DNA here is from genome assembly GCF_051225735.1 of Oryctolagus cuniculus. Lineage (NCBI taxonomy): Eukaryota > Metazoa > Chordata > Mammalia > Lagomorpha > Leporidae > Oryctolagus > Oryctolagus cuniculus. The sequence continues at coordinate 7,004,493 of NC_142878.1, read as the reverse complement.
TGCTCTGTAAGCGGTTCAGTCTACCATATGTTTCCTTGGCATCCTGAATGGGCTAAGACAAAAAGTTTGGAAAGAGTAATTTTGATGGGATTGTGAGGCGAACCAGACTAGATAAGACTGAATACAACATAAGAAAGATAAGATAGATAAGACTGAATACAACATAGGAAAAATTCTTTATGATCACATATAACAAGAAATGTTCTTCTCTTTTATATATAAAGCTGGTGTTGCATGCACAGACCATGAGTGTTTATATATTTACAAGTTCAGGTAAATATGTATTCATTATACATCATATTTTCGTGAAACAAACACTAACACTAATTGGTGTTTATGTGGTACATAGCAGATATTTCCTGAATGCATGCTATGATTGAACCAGCATAGTGGAGTTACTGCTGTGTTCTCTGTTGAAGGAAATCTTGGCTGGTGAGCATACCGACCACACTCCTTGTCCTGTTTGGGTCTCTATTCTGGCTTGAAGTAAGCAAATAGGTAACTGGGTACAAAACAAAGGGTTCTGAGTAGAAATATCTTATAATAAATAAATTCAAGTAGGAATGAATTACTTGGACAAAATAAAAGTGAAATTGCACTTAATAGTCCTTCCAAAATTGAGGAACACACACACATCCCTGACCAAGATGATTTCAGTAGGAAAAGCAGTACCAAGAATTTCCTAACCTGTCTGCAGTCTGATGTATGTAGAAAACATATAGATAAATCAAAGAACAATGACAACAGCATAAAACAATATCTAATGAGTGGTAAAAGGTGATTACATGCAAAAACATGATAAGAATTTAAAGAAAAGAAAAAAAATTATCTCATGCTGATTAAATTTAGGAGTCTCAAAAGCTAAGGGCAAATGGTGAATGGATTGGATGACAATCAATTTACCAAAAGATAGAAAGGAAGTAAAATCATCTGGTGAATTTGTCAAGATAAATTATGATGTCTGGAAAACAAAACCAAACTAGTAGAAATCAACATGGAACAATATTAAAAGCTAATATTGAAGGGCTGGCACTATAAGCTTAGTAAACTAAGCCTCTACCTGCAGTGCCGGCATCCCATATGGGCACTGGTCCTGTCCCAGCTGCTCCTCTTCCCTCCCATCCGGCTCTCTGCTAATGTCCTGAGAAAGCAGTGGAGAATGGCCCAAGTCCTTGGGCCCCTGCATCTGCATGGGAGATCCAGAAGAAGCTACTGGCTCCTGACTTTGGATCGGCCCAGCTCATCACATTGCAGTCATTTGGGGAGTGAACCAGTGGATGGAAGACCTTTCTCTCTGTCACTTCCACTTTCTATCTGAAACTCTACCTCTCAAGTAAATAAATAAAATCTTTAACAAAAAGCTTTTATATCTACTAACTAATTTCATCCCAATTAAATGAGTATTGTTTTCATCTTTATTTCAATCCCTGAGGAAAGGCAGGCCATGTGCGACAGTAAACATTAAAACAAAAGACTGCAACTCAGGTCTTACAGCTTGAATGTTTAAATGTGTTTGAAACCACAGGGAGCTAATATTACCGTATTTAAAACTACTAAACTGGCTGGCACCGCGGCTCACTAAGTTAATCCTCTGCCTGCGGCACTGGCACCCCAGGTTCTAGTCCTGGGCCGGGTGCCAGATTCTGGCCTGGTCACTCCTCTTCCAGTCCAGCTCTCTGCTGTGGCCCTGGAGTGCAGTGGAGGATGGCCCAGGTCCTTGGGCCCTGCACCCGCATGGGAGACCAGGAGAAGCACCTGGCTCCTGGCTTTGGATCGGTGCAGTGTGCTGGCCATAGCAGCTATTTAGGGGGTGAACCAACGGAAAAGGAAGACCTTTCTCTGTGTCTCTCTCTTTCTCACTGTCCAACTCTGCCTGTAAATAAAATAAAATAATATAAATAAAATAAATAAATAAAACTACTAAACTGCAAAATCAAAAACAAAATTTTATAGTCCTGTTTTTTTTTTTTAAGATTTATTTATTTATTTGAAAGTCAGAGTTACACAGAGAGAGAAAAAAGAGAGCGAGAGAAAGGTATTCCATCCACTGGTTCATTCTCCAATTGGCCACAAGGGGCAGAGCTGCGCCAATCCGAAGCCAGGAGCCAGGAGCTTCCTCAGGGTCTTCCCATGTGGGTGCAGGGGCCCAAGAACTTGGGCCATCTTCTACTGCTTTCCCAGGCCATAGCAGAGAGCTGGATGGGAAGTGGAGCAGCCAGGACTAGAACCAGCGCCCATAAGGAATGCCGGCACTGAAGGCGACAGCTTTACCCACTATGCCACAGCACTGGTCCCAGTCCTGTTCTCCTTATCATTAATCCAACATCTTCTAGGTTATGTGTTCATTCTTTAATTTAATAGATATGCCTAATTTCAAAAGGCATTGAGAGGGGCCAGCACTGTGGTGCAGCGAGTTGAGGCCTCAGCCTGCAGCACCAGCATCCCATATGGGCACCAGTTCTAGTCACGGATGCTCCATTTCCCATACAGCTCCCTGATAATGTGCCTGGGAAAGCAGTGGAGGATAGCTGGACTCCCTGGGCCCCTGAGCCCGTGCAGGACACCCAGAAGAAGCTCCCTGCTCTCGGATTTGGATTGACCCAGCCAGTTCTGGCTGTTGCAGCCATTTGGGGAGTGAAACAGTGAGTGGAACACTTTCTCTGTCTCTGTTCTGTCTCTGTTCTCTCTCTCTCTCTCTCTCTCTCTCTCTCTCTCTCTCTCTCTCCCTACCTCTCTACCTCTCTCTGTAACTCTTTCAAATAAACATAAGAAATCTACAAAGAACAAGAAGAAACATTGAGAGGGAATTTTTTTCTTAATTTGAAACTCAAGCTGAAAAAAAAAAAAGATATTTGAATTCAAACATCCCCACTTGTGTGCAGAGAAAGAGCCAGCCAGCCTTGATTAGAACAGGTACATAGACCTGAGAACAAACAGAGTGTGGGTGGGGAGTGGAGGAGCATAGGCATGCAGTACTTATTATAGAGTAGCAAAATAACCACTGTTTTCTGCAGTCTGGGACCCCTGATGAGAGAGTGCCATCAATCTAGCAGTGACAGGATCACAGTGATCTGAACTCAAGACTAAGCAGAGGGAGGAGGAGGCAGATCTCCTGCTCTTTGAGGATTGAGGAGTGAAAAGAGTGCAGGCACTCACTGAGAAATCGGACGTGAAAATGGGCAACCTCTTAAAGGAATCCTGTTCTGCAAGAAAGAAGGCCTCTTCCTCTCACTCCACAAACCAAGTAAGCATGTTCACTCCCACCAGGTGAACTTGCATTGTGTGGCTTGCATTCCTGCATCGGATGCCTGTCCTCAACAACACAAAAGGTGGATTTGTCTTTTTTCCCACACCCCTGTCTCATTTCTTCCAGCAAGGTAACAGCCACATAACTAGAATAGCTGTCAGGTTGCTAATAAATAAGAGACTTTAAACAAAACTCACACTAATGGAGGTGCTCAGGGGCAGCACGGTTTTCAGAACCACACAAGCATTCCAGTAGCTCACTCCTGGGGAACCACTTCATAACCAGAGGCTCTCGTGGGCATTCCCGGGCACCAGGGCCTTCACTTATCATGTCATCCTTGATGTGCAAGAAGAGATATCAGTGAGAACGGTGCTGGATACTGCTATCAGAGTTAACCCAAGCCATCCTTAGCATTGTGGAGAGAGTCGTAGTGTCTGGGCCCTGAACATCCCTCCATTTATAGTCAGTGTGTGTGTGTGTGTCCACGGGACGTTGATTTTGTTGTTTACATCAGATTGTGCTCTGCTGAAGTAAACCAAGCAAACGTTTTCTGGCAAAGTAGTGAGAAACAGAGTTTGGAACAAGTACATCAATTTTTTCACAATATCTGCAGTATGGAACAGAAAGTGCTTGTCCTCTGGAGTCAGTCATTTCACCCTGGTTCTGACAACATCTCTCAAGCCACTCCAGAGAAAGGCAGTGTTTAGCGTGACTACTGAACTTTTTTCTGTCACAGGAGGGCCAGGAGAAAAGGAAGGCATGATGGGTTTCATTATTTTCAGGACCCGGGGCAAAGGGAAAATGCAGTCCCTTGTTCAAGTGGCTACTGCCCAACATCAAAGAACCACAGTGTCCCTCTGTGCACTGTGCATAAGCTACAGGAAGGACTCAGGACTGGCATACCTGCAGAACAGCCATGTGTATTTTCACTATTTTGCTTGACTTAGAGCACTTGCATATGTTATTTTACATTCCCACAGAGATCTGGATTCTTGACTAATAGCCTCCCTTTGCAAACTGAGTCTGCTTAAATCAAAAGTAGCTGCAATGATTATGCTTGAGGCCACAGTCCCCCGGAAGTGTTGTGAGTCGACCTCCACCATCGCCTACTCCTGTCCCCCTGTTTCCAGTCCTCCTGCAGTGTCCTTGTCATCTGACAGTGCACTATTTGAGAAAGGTCTGCGTGTTTCCATTCTTGATTAATGCGTTTTACTGCTACACGCATCCTCCAGGAGAGATAGAGAGAATGGATCCTCTTCCTGCTTTTTGTACTGCCCTCGTTCTTAGGAAACAGCAAATGATTAGCAAAATCCTCAAACCATGGCAAGAATTCCTGTGTATGCTCTGTGCTCTGGAGATGGTCTGCTGCCTGGCAGAATTTCATAAACCAATCCTTTCCACATCCAGGGACCATTCCCTGGAAGTCCGAATGACTCCCTGTAGACACCAATGCTGTTGCTACTATAAAAATCACACATGTGTAACTTGACAAAAATGAACAAAACTGAACAGGACGAGCTGATCACAAGTAGTCAGATGAAATGTGGCAGGAGTGGGGTAGGCATTGGTTGTTGCCATTTCACTGTAAATGAGGAGCTTGTCCTGTCTGGAGCAAGGTCTGAGATTTGCTTCTCTTAAACAAAACAAACAAACAAAAAAAAAAAAAAAAAAAAAAAACAGGGGAATCCAGAAACCTTACTAATAAGATATAAAAGCAAATGAGATTGTTTGACTTGAACTATTTGAGGTTTATAGAGTCACATTTAACAACTACTTTTTGTTTCACGAACTGAGTTAAGCTGTAACTTGTGAACAAATCATCACTTTCTGTTACTTTAATTTCTCCATCAACAGTAAGTGGGGAGAAATGACAAGAAAGTTATTTATGAAAAAAAAGAAGACATGCAATCTGTAAAGGACTCGGTTATAATTATGGCTGAATTCAGATTTTTCTCCTAACCCCGTGAGGAAGGATGCACCCACCCAGGACTTTTCTTGCTGTGATGTTGCAGCTGGTTTCCAGCATTTACTTTAAAGGCTAGTTACTGCTCAGTGCAGGGATTTGGAGCTATGTGGGCATGTCTGGCAAGAACTGAATGATTAATCATATCATTCATTTAAAGAACAAACAAAAAATCCATTACCTAGAACTGTCTATTTAAAATAGCTTTGATTTCTGACCAAGAAACCAGGAGGAAAGTGTTTTCTCACCAACAGCAAGGAACACAGACGAATCTAGAGGGTTAAGGCAGTTAAATAGAAAGATATATGTTTTAACGGAGTTGTGCTTTAAAATTACTTCTAATTTATCCACTTACCAGACATGTATTGAGGTAAAATGATCAGCCATAATGTGCAGCAGAAAGATATATACTTTTTTAATTGTAGCCAAGAGGAAAAAAGCAGCATGGAATAACTTAATCGTTGCTAATTATAATATCACGGAGGTAATTACAATAGATTTTGATTGTCTCATTTTCACACCAGAGGAGGGCACAATGCTGGCGTTTCTCTTAATACATATTTGTTTTTTAGAGAGGAGCTGACAATTACACTAATTGTAGTCACAGCATGAAACTTTGTTTTTAAAGAAAAATTTGTCTACATGTCACATGGAATAAACGCACCCTTCCTGTTTGGTTAGGTTCAAATTAAAGACACATTAATTGCTTTGTTTATTATAGCAGATACCTCTGAATTGTGGCACACATTACCAATTTTCCAGGAGCAAAATCCGTTTCAAAGCCTTCCATACCCCAGAAAATGTCCCGCTGCTGCAATGGGTCACTTGTATGGAATCTTTGGAAGACTATTTGTTCATTTCACCTGAAATGTTTTGTTCATATCACCTCGAATTCACAACTTCCATTCAGAAAAGTAAGGGAAAAACTGGTGAAAATGCCAACCAAAGCTAGATTGTGAAATATATCTTATTCCACAGATGGAAAAACCCATCTGATGACCAAATGTACCAGTGTGCACCTAATGTGCCTGTGAGGATCTCCTTGGCAAAGTTTCACAACTACAAGCGGCTGAAAGTCTGACCCTCAGAACAGTAGAGCAGAGGAAATCAAAGATGCTAGCCCTGCTAGTGTAAACATAGTCAGCGTCAGGTGCTTCAGTTCTTCCTCTTGCCCACGTGTGCACTGTGGTCCAGAGCAAACAGCCTCCAATCTGTACTTCTACCTCTGTTTGATGGCACACCTGGGCCTGTTTTCCATTACTGACCTCTCTGACAAGCTGTAAGTATCTGTCCACATCCATATCCATCCTCCCTGCCCACATAACAGCTTGCTGGCTCTAAAGGAGGAAGCTAGAACAGAGACCAAAGAAAGGGCAGTGCCCTGGGCTGGTCTTCAGCTGGTCAGAGGTCTTCCTAGAATGCAGTGGGTATTGTTGAGCTTGATGGCACTTAATTGTGTCAAATGTGATTAAAAATCTGTATCAGGGGCCTACACTGTGGTGTAGTGGGTAAAGCCACTTGCTACAGTGTTGCATCTCATACAGGCATGATTGGAGTCCTGTCTACTCCAATTCCGATCCATCTCTCTGCTAAAGCAGTGGAAGATGGCCCCAGTCCTTGGGTCTCTGCCCCCATGTGGGAGACATGGAACAAACTCCTGGGCTCTGGTTTTGGATGGGGCTAGCTTCAGCCATTGCATCCATTCGGGTATTGAACCAGCAGATGGAAGACCTCTTTCTCTTTCTGCCTCTGCCTCTCTGTGACACTGCCTTTCAAATAAATAAATCTTTTTTTTTTTTTAAATCCACATCAGTGTCTTTGAGTGACCCTCATGGAGAAGTAAACAGAATACACATGTTCAGTTCACCTGCTGCCGCCCTGGACTGAACCTAGCTGACCTGCGAGCGCTGGCCGCCTATAGCAAGGCAGCAGCATGCAGGTTGCCCAGTTAGAGAAAAAGTACCCATTAGGGGAGGAAGAAATCATTAAGTTGCAATACAGAGCAGAAGGCCACAAAATCCTGATTTGATATTTTTGATTTTTTGGATTTGCTTTTGGGGGAGGTGTTTTGGTATTATAGCATCTAGGCTGTGGCTTAGAATACCCACATCCCAAATTGGAGTGCCTGCTTCAAGTCCTTACTCCTCTGCTTCCGATCCAGCTTTGTACTAATGTGCACCATGGATAGCAGCAGACAATGGCTCAAGTACCTGGGTCTCTGTTATTCATGCAGAAGACCCAAACAGAATTTCTGACTTTGACCTGGCCAAGCTTTGACTATTGTGGGCACTCGGAGAGTGAACCAGCAGAAGGAATCTCTCTCTCCCTCCCTCTCTCTCTCTCTATTATTCCCTTCCTTCTAATAAATGAAACTAAATAAGTAACACCTAACCGAAAAATAAATTTGCATCACTTCCTAAAGAAACCTTACATGTGAGTGTTCCGTACAGGTGGACCCGTCAGAGTCTGTTCACAGTCAACACAATAACCCATAGACCAGGGACCCTTCTGCACAACTCTGTTTGGCAATTGACTTTTCCCAGAATCTTCATGCATTTCTCCTGTCTCTAGGCCACTTGCACTGTACTGTGAAACCTCACACAGTCAGGTCTCCTGCTTTTGCCACTGACTCTTGCACTTGATCCTTTTTCTCCATTGCTGTGATCGTTGCCAAGCCTAGCCTCTCCGGGACTCCAGCCACTCTGCAGTGAACCCTATGCGGCCTGCTAGTTTCCCGTTACACCAAAGCCAATCCATAATCAGATCATAGAAAGAGACTCCTCATGCAGAACACTTCCATGCCTGGAACTTTCAGTGATTGCCAGCTGCCTGCCAAATAAAATTTCCACTGCTGAGCCTGGTGAACAAATCTCCTTACGATTCCTCCCTCAACTGGGACTCCCAGAGATCCTTTTCCTGGTGCCCTGTGCTCCTTCTACCTAAGAACAATGACTGGAGAAAACATGAATAACTTTGAAGAACAAGAGATGCGGCACTGGGAAGCTCTGGAGTGGAATCCCAGCTCTCTTATATACTGCTATATTTGCTTTACAATCCTTGGTTCTATTATTTTGATAGATTATGTGAAAAAAATAACAACTGCCAGAGGTAGTATGAGGTGAGGGTCAGCTATAGCTTTCTAATTATCACCAGTATCTGGGCCTACGGCACATCTTTGGTCCCCAATGCTGAGGCAGATGACAGATGTTTTGTAAATAAGAATAGTTTCCATCATCATCATCAACATCATCAGCAGCACCACCACCATCATTGTTCCTAAATATCTGTCTAGTTCTTCTATTTCCATGTGTTGGCTCCGTCAACCTAAAATGGCATTTCATTATCTCGGAAAGATATGCACCAAGTTAAAAATGCCGCCACTCCCATGAGGTAAGTCTCGCCCACCCATGACCCACCATGCACCTGCTGTCTTACACTCTCCTGAAGGGATTGCGAATGTTGCCTTTACTGAGTCACACGCTGTGGAGTCCAAAGTCAGTGACTCCCTAGCCCTCTCTGCATTTGAAAAGACAGAGCTCTTCTTACAGTAAAGGAGGAACTCGAAAGCCTTCATTTTTCCTACACCCAAGATTTCACAGGATCCTGTTGACCCTCCCTGAGATACTTCATTTCACTCTCTCTACCCCTGAGACCACTTCTCAGAGGCCCTGCATCAGTAGGACAAAAGATGTGGCTGAAGTCAAAGAATAACAAGAAATACTGGAAAAATAAAGTTTTTTTTTCTGTTCAAAATCACTGAATTGTAAAAAAATATCGACTTAAACAAAGACTGATTTAGAAATCTAGCAGACAGCAAATAAATACACTTTCTATTCCAGGAGTGAAATGAAAGGAAAAAAGGCTCTCCCTACCCATTTCCATCACTATGTAGCAGGAGTTCCAGAACCAACAGCTGAGCAGTGAAGAGACGATAGGGCAGCTTAGTTCAGGGATGTTTTGTATCTGAAGATATAACATAGTTTTTGGATTCAAATGTGTCACATTGATTTCAGTGCCAAGGAGAGTCACATGAAATAAAATTAGAAAGGCACACTTCTAGACACATTCTTATATTTCTCTCCTCCAAAAATTAAGAGAGACAGAGAAGAAGCAAGGTTTCATAACAAATCAAGATGCAAAGTTGTATACCTATATTATTCAAAAGTAGAGACTTTCACCAACAATGCTATATACTCTATTTTTAATAAAGATTTATTTATTTTTTTAAAGGCAGAATTACAAAAAGAGGGAGAAGGAGAGAGAGAGAGAGAGAGAGAGAGAGAGAGAGAGATTCTATCTGCAGTTCATTCCCCAAATGGCTACAGGAGTCAGGGCTGGGCCATACCAAAGCCAGGAACCAGATTCCAGGAGCTTCTTCCAGGTCTTCCACAAGTGTGGCAGAGGCTCAAGCACTTGGGCCATCTTCCACTGCTCTACTGGTCTGTTATCAGAGAGCGGGATCTGGAGTTGAGTAGCCCCAGGACATGAACAAATGAACAGGCACCCATACAGGATGCTGGCATCCCAGGCAATGGCTTAACACCCTTTGCCACAACACCAGCCCCTACAAAATCTTTTCATAATTATTTGTGGTGAGTGGATTGGGAAGAAAACATGTCCTTCAATGCCATCTGAACTTTTCCCCTGTAGGTGATGTGGAGTAATTGCTTGTTTTTGTTGTTGCTGTTGCTATTGTTTTTTGATAAAAACATTATATCCTGAGAACTTTCAAATAATCATATTTTTCTAACATATTGATTTGATTATTTCAGAGAATTATAATTTATACACATGTCACACATTATGAAACATCCTATTTTATTTCCTGTAAGATATTTCTTGATTTTGGCAGGAAAATCCAGATATATTCATTTTGCTTTGTGTCTTTGATTTTACACATAGGATTAATTCAGAAAAGTACAATAACATCTGAAAGACGCTTCGTATTTATTATTAATAGCAGTTTTAAAAGAATAAAAGAAGGTAAATCTCAGTCAAAAGAAGATCAAGTACTCATTTTGTCACACTCTCAACAGTGAGTACTGGTTCTGAACAAGCTGTGGACATGAGTGGTCGATCGGCCATAAATATTGAATTCCTCCAGTATCCAAGGTGCTAAGCTAGGATGCAGTGATTTACCCTAGGAAACAACAACACAGTATCTACTACTGATCAATGACCTACTTGTAGATATGAATAAAATAAGTAGAAAGAGAAATAAATAGTTTAGGGCTGTATTTGATGAGCACCAAAAACAAGATGCAATTGGACTGATGTAGGTGACAAAGCCCTTTGTAACAGTGTTGTAAAGATGGGAAAGCACAGGAGGAAACAGCTGGTACATCGTGGCTACATTAAAATTAAAACAAACAAGACAAAACTCTGCAGTAAAATGAATCAAACGGCTCCCAAGTCCACAAAACAACAACAAACACTAAAACAAACAAACAAACAAAATACCACAAAATATGGATACATAAGTCACAGAATTTCCCTTTCCCTTGGGGTATCTATTATAGAAATGGGACAATATTTCTAGAGGGTGTCGACCATGTGTCCATATAATGTACCATATCATGGGCATTTATACTTTGACCATAATCCAGCTAAACTAACAAGAAGATTTCAAACAAGAGATAGCCATACAAGCAGGAAAAATTACTCCATAAAGTGTCCATTACAGCATTATTACTAAGAGCAAAATAAAGCGCTTCCATAGGGTTTAGTCAAAATGATGCCTACACACAAAGGTGTGTAACTACATTTGTTGACATGGAAAACAGTTCATTAAGTGTTACAAAAAAAGCAAACTACAGAACATGCCAACTATGGCTTCAGTATGTATACATATGTTTAGGGAAAGGTTTGAAGTATGTTCACCAAGGTGTTAATGCCGCTTACTTTCCGTATTGTTCACATTTTTACAATGAGTATCATTGTTTTGCTAAAACAATGAAGTTATTTCTAAAAGACATAAAACATATGCTTGGTATTTGCTTCAGAGAGGAGACAGGTTTGCTGGAGAAATGAGGGCTTAATCCTCATCCTGCCTTGCAAAACTATAAGATTCTGTCTCTTCATTTTTCTTATTGGCTAAAGCATAGATTCAGAAAGTTTGGGTCTTAGAATGATATCATCACCACTATCATCATCACATAATCACACCTACACATTGACTGTCAGTTTGAAAACAATTGTAAAAGCAGGAGTGAAGAAACATTTTTTTACCCAATATGAGAGAGTGAAAGCAAGACTGAGATAGCGAGAGAGAGAGAAAGAGAGAGAGAGAGAGAGAGAGTCTGCACACTCCCCAAAAGGTCAAGCCAGAAGTTAACCCTGGCAGGAGTTTGGCTCCTTCCTGAAGTGAGTGTTCCTGCGCTGACACCTGGGAGGCATGGATTCTAGGAGAGGGAGTGAAAGGAGATAGTGGAGAGGACAGCCTGGAAGAAACTACCTTTGTCTTACAGATTGGGTGGAAATTAAGTTACCTGGAACAGAATGGCAGGAATCCGGAGAGATCTGAAGCTAGCTGGAGGAAGTTAAGGACCTGTTCAATCTGAGGCTTGCAGCGGCCAGGGCTTGCAGCTGAAACAGCACTTGGTATTGAGAAGCTGTTCTGGTTTCTGTCAGCAAAACCTGATACTGTTAAGTTCTTTAGGATTTCTAAACATAAATAAGTTAACTGAACATAGATCTTTGTAAAAAATAAGAATGGGCCGGCGCCGTGGCTCAGTAGGCTAATACTCCACCTAGCGGCACTGTCACACCGGGTTCTAGTGCCGGTCAGGGCGCCGGATTCTGTCCCGGTTGCCCCCCTTCCAGGCCAGCTCTGCTATGGCCCGGGAGTGCAGTGGAGGATGGCCCAAGTGCTTGGGCCCTGCACCCCACGGGAGACCAGGAGAAGCACCTGGCTCCTGCCATCGGATCAGCGCAGTGTGCGGGCCGCAGCACGCCTGCCGTGGCGGCCACTGGAGGGTGAACCAACGGCAAAAGGAAGACCTTTTTCTCTCTGTCTCTCTTTCTCTCACTGTCCACTATGCCTGTCAAAAAAAAATTTATACAAATAAGAATGGGAATAGGAGATGGAGGAAGAAGAAGCGTGAAAGTGTGGGTGAGAAGAACCACTATGTTCCTCTATGTTCCTCAATTTGTATATATGAAACCATGAAGTTTGTGTTCCTTAAATAAAATATTTAAAAAATGAGAGACAAGTGTAACTCTGCTATCAATTAGAAGCAGTGGGTTTTATTATTTGGAGACACTGTTCAGAACAAGTCCACAATTGTCTTTAACAATAATTCACAAAAAAACCAGGCATTTTAATTTAAAATATGATATCTAAGGAAAAGTGTAACTCTGAACCCTTGAATAAATGAGCACTAGCTCATCAGAGTCCGCAGATGTGTGGTCCCTCTCCTGATCCTCTCCTGTGGAGCACCCAGTCACCCCAGGCTTTAGCACCCTGACATTCGGATGCAGTGATGTGATGGCATTTATTATGTTGCCCTTCTATCACTGCAAGAGTTCCTTAGTTGGATGACAGTTGTTAAGATAAATCCAGTTTGTGAACATTAGGCCATTCGTGTAAAATTAGAATATGAGATTTCCTATATTTGTATTTACTCCCATTTTTAGAAGGTAATCTGAGTTATTTGAAAATATTAATGAAATAGTACTCTGATTTTTTGAAGTTATATGCATAGTCCTCAACCTTCACTCAATGTCAAGCATAAAAATTCCCACTCTTTCAAAGCAAGAAAATGCTCAAAACAAGGATTTTTCCCAATATCTAAGAAGAGATTTAGAAAAGTTTGAGTATTTTTAACAAATCAAAAATCTTTCTTGATGTGCCTTAGAGGTTCTAGATGACGTCTTGGAGAAGCCAAATATGATAAATTAAAAGAAGTGAGAGGCAGAAGAGGGTAAGGAGAATATTACCAGAGAAAACATTGCCAACCTATTTCCATGTTGCAATGAAAATGTTAATTGCTATTCTTGGCTATTTTCAACAAAAGAAGAAGCTGTTTTCCTCACCCAAGTGTATTTAATGTCCATCTTAAATAATTGGGTTAGATCAAATATACAGCAATTAAACCTTTCCAATTCCTCTGTATCCCTAAATGCCTTATTAATTGTAATTCTACTTCTTGAAGTTATTAGTTCAAAAATATGAAGGAAGGGGGAGAAATCAAACATTTTTCAAACCCTTACGGCATTTCATGTGAGAATGAGGCATATATTTACTTCCGTTTGGTTACTATCCTCTGAGCTGGTTTAGCATCTCAAATTTGTTACTTTTTGTTTTCCAATCCATCATATTGATTTTTCTCTTCTTTCAGGCCTGTGCAGTTTGGAAATTACAGCTTCTTATGAAGATCTGTGAAATCTTTTATGGGAAAAAATAATCGAGTTCTGTCAACTGAATCACTCCTGTCTGTTTCTGAAAGACACACAGAATAAATGATGGCTGGCCAAATATGACCTTTTAAAAACCACAGTGGTTCCTTAAGGTCTAAGCTTTATGTCCACCTCCTGCCAAAAGGAATGATTATATGAGGAACGCTCAGGCCCTATTGTCAATGTTGTATGTAATATTTATGCAGGATAATTCCCTTGGAATGTAAATAATTCAAGATTTAAAAGTACTAAATGAACAAACACATGCTAAAAATTCAAAATGTTGCCACACTCCCTAAGCAGTGAATTATCTTGTCTTAGTTATATCCCATAGCTGAGCAAAAACAAATCAATTACAATTGAAAACACACCTATTTGTAGTCATATATATTCTAGGAAGAACTGGTTGTACAGGAAAAAACTATTTTACTGGACATGGTGCAAAAGAGTTACTAGCAGTGACTGAGATTATTATTATTTGTTCAGCTCAGGTAATACATGTGGGACTTCAGCAGGGTCTTAAAGAGACTTAAGAAGCAAAAGAATGGAAAACCCATTTGGGCTGGGGAGAGGGGTATAAAGGCAGAGCAATGAAGGGGGAGGTAAATGTTGAATTCGTTTGATTGTAATGAAGTCTTTGTGACAAGAGTGGGAGAGACTCCTCCTGACAGTAAGTGAAGCCCCCTTCCAAATGTGGAGGTGGAAGTAGGGGTACATGAACAAGGACAGAAGCAAAATTAGTGATGGCTGTGTTATAAAGGATATGAAGAGCAGGAGCTTTCTGGAAATCTTCATAAATTTCCATTTTACCCTTTAGTTTTGGGCCAATCGGTAATAATCTCAGAAGACCACCTCTTCTATTCTCCACTCCAAAGAAGACTGAGCAGTTCCTGACGGGTAGACATTCATTATATTTCTGAGTGATTCTGTGGCCAGTGGTGGAGATGCTGTTGACCTTGCAAGATGATAATTTGCATTCAATACAGCACCTGCGCAGGTAAGGAATTCAGCACATGTTTAGCTCAGACCCATTCTTCAATGGTGGTCCTAACTTTCCACTGAAGATGACATAAGTGATTTTCCACTGAAAATGACGTAAGCAAGTCTTTGCCATAATATTGTACTGGCGGGAACTGAATTCCTACCTTCCAGTACTCTAAAAATAGGTGACTGTTGTCAATTACAGCACTCTTCTGTTTAATTGACTGAGATAATGAAGAACCTAACTTTCCTATATGACTTTAGAGCACCCGAGTACACAGTCTGCATGTCCATGCTTTGTCTATGCTTTCCCGTCTTCCTGGAAGCACGTCCCACTTCCTGGTCCTCTTCTTCCTCCTCCTCCTCCTTCCTCTTCTTCTTCTTCTTCTTTTTTTTTTTTTTTTTTTTTTGACAAAATCCAATTAAAGTTTTTAGAGTCATTCTGATGGTGTCTTTATTTGGATAAAGTTTTTCTCAACTCCTGTAGTTCTGTAGTTCTGTCATAACAGCAATGGTCTATGTGCCCCATCTGACTGTCTCCCTTATTTTTGAACCCTGATACTTTCACTGTGTAGTGTGTAATAGCAAAAGACCACTGTGTGCAAGAGTGTGTTTAATTAATTCTAATTTTATGGATGAAAAAATTGAAATTTTGTTAGAGGTTAAAAATGTGTCTGAGTTCCTGGTTCTTTCCACTGATTCATACAATCTCCCTACGTAGAATATAGCAAAACAGAGGAACAAACACTCATGTAAATATAAAGAAAACACTATAATCTTTTTAAAAAGTCAGCTTATGCATAACACTGGTACTGTACAGAATAACATATCTGTGCCTCGGTAAATCAGGATGCCTTTCTTTTTTTAAATTTTTTTTTGACAGGCAGAGTGGACAGAGAGAGAGAGAGAGAGAGAGAGAGAGAGAGAGAGAGAAAGGACTTCCTTTGCCGTTGGTTCACCCTCCAATGGCCGCCGCGGCCGGCGCACTGCGGCTGGCGCACCGCGCTGATCCGATGGCAGGAGCCAGGTGCTTCTCCTGGTCTTTCATGCAGGTGCAGGGCCCAAGCACTTGGGCCATCCTCCACTGCACTCCCTGGCCACAGCAGAGAGCTGGCCTGGAAGAGGGGCAACCAGGACAGAATCTGGCGCCTCGACCGGGACTAGAACCCAGTGTGCCGGCGCCGCAAGGTGGAGGATTAGCCTAGTGAGCCGCGGCGCCGGCCCTAGGATGCCTTTCAAAACCATGTGGGAAACTAGCAGACATGCAGTTGTTTGTGGTGGCTTATCAGTGAGTCCATTGCAGAGGAAAAATGGGAAGGTTTTTCTTACTTCTTAATCCCTCTTGAACTCCTTACTGTTCATCTAAAATGTTATAATAGTGGGAAGCAGTTTCTTTTTGTTGGGAAAAATTGGCAGCTTCTTAGTCATAGATGTGGAAATTAAGCTAGAATATTGTTTGTGATTCCTTAAATCCATAAGTTTACCTTGCTGTAAAGCTATCAGTGGATCCTTTCTTACTGACAAAAAAAAAAAAAAAACAAAAACAAAAACAAAAAAAAACACAAAAAACTGCATTAAAAAAAATCTTACCTGCAAAAGAAATTAACAACCTGCATGAGTTTTCTTTCAGAAAGTATTAGAAAAGGCCTTCACTCTGTACTGACATTCCAGTCCTGACTTCTGCCATTTCCACATCATTACCAGTGAGCTTCTCCTGGGTCTTTCTAAACCCCACTCACTCCCTTGGCCACACTCACTCCCTTGGCCACACTCACTCCCTTGGCCACACTCAAGGGAGCGTCTCAGAGTCATCACTTTATAACGAATTCTTTAGTCTTTTCTTCACTTATCCCATTGTTGTCTCACGTGGTTATTTCTACTGCTTCCACATTCCTGATCAACACTCTTGAGCCAGACTCCCATGTTCTCTGGACAGGAAATTCAGTGAATTTTTCATAGTGTGACCAGATAATTTATTTAATGTCCTTTAAGGACAGCTTTGAACTGAAAATGGAAAACCAAAAATAACTAAAAGCATACCTTTTAATATTTATTTTTAGCACATATTGACTTTACTATTCTGGAGGATCTATAAACAGTTTTATTTGAAAACTAAACTAAGCAATAAAATTCTCTCAGAAAAGTGGAAATAATATATGTTGCTAAAGCATTAAATATAGCAAGTAGAAGATTACATTTGACATATATTCTGATACTGTAATTTGTTCTCCAACTTGTGTTTTGAGGTTTGTATGTGTTCTGAGATGATCCTACTATTTTTATTTTTTCACAAAACTGTCCCCAGCACCAAAAAAATTGAGCTTTCTTTGAATAATTTTATTTTCTGACATATTAACTTATTTCCACTTTTCCATTTTTTATTTCCCAAGATTTTCATCCCTCATTTTTGGAAGCATTAAAAAATTCAGTAGAGCAACAAGATGGTGGCATAGTGACAGAGAGGTCTGTTCTAGGCTTCGCTAAGTTAGCAGAAAACAAAGTGGGGAAGGTGCAGTCTCAGGGGAAAGCTGCAGTGGGAGGTCCTGCGGAAGCAGTGGAGTGTGGGGAGCAACTGGGAGCAACTCAGACTAGACTAAGTTACTGGAATTAAGACTTATTCTATGCATCTGCTCTCCCACAATATGGCACTGGGAGAGGAGAAAACAGCTTCTACCCAGCTGCCTCTCACCAACTTGACAAGCTGCAGGAGCTGCTCCTGATTGGAGGAGAGCAGCGTACTCGGCATGTGGGTAGCAGAGTTGGGATTAGTGGAAGAAGACTATAAAGGAGGAGAGAGACAACATGCACCGGGAACATCTATCTGAAGGAACACCTGTGCAGCCCCCGAGAGAGCCGGCCGGCGGTGTGCCGTTCCCCCGCGGAAGTGGGGAATGTGGCAGGGGGAACCGCCCTTCCACGGAGGTGGAAGGGTCGGTAGCCAACCCGGGAAGAACCAGCAGCAAACCCGGGGAGGGCCAAGCAGACAAAAGAACAGTGCAGGGTCCTGTGTCGTTCCTCCACGAAGACGGGGAGCGACAGTGGAGCTGACCTACACCTGAGTGGAAGGCACAGACGCGCACAGAGCGTGGAGCAGGAACACAACAAAGGACCCAATAGCCTGTTCAGGCGCTCAAGGTGAGGTCAGACTGCACTGGCCCACACCACTGTTGATACAGCTGGAGGGAGAGCCTTGTAGACTGCACCGTGTTTGGTTCCAACCCAACACTCAGGGGAGCTGGGTGACTGCTCACCCAGAGAGGGGAAAGAAAAGAAAGTGGCGTGTCTCTCCCACCCTTTCTTCCCCTCCGTACCAGCACCCTGTGCCTAGCTGTGAGAAGGCTGGCCCCAATTTGGACATACAGCTGCTCCAGCTCTTCTGTGCACACACAGCAGCTAGAGGGGACTGTCAGCAGGGGCAACCATAGCAGTTTGAGGTTATTGGTGGGGGCTGTCTGGACTTTGTCATCAGGGCAACAATACCAGCCCCACTTTGCCCTCAAGGCAACAGGCAGGGAGGGGGAGCCATCCTCACTGAAGGGAAATTCACCCTGTGGGGACTCTTCTTCCAGCCCAGCACAATTGTGAAAGTAGTAGGGCTGCAGCCTTTAGGTATTATGTATGCTTGAGATGCAAGGATTTTGCCAGAGGGAAAAATCTGCATTCCCCACTGACTTTAAGTCTGGCTGGAGGGATCAGATTTGATCTATCTGGGCAAAACACACACAGGCAGTAGCTCTGGGAATATCTTAATCTCTCTGTGGATAAGACAGGCAAGTGGGAAGGAGTAGACTCTCTTTAATTCTTTATCTGTTGCAGATTTAGGTGCTGAGACTGTGAAAACACTGTCACTGTGTGAGATGGTGCAGGGTGTAGCTGGGGTTCTGGGCAAGCTCTGGGTGCAGAGCCATACTCTTGGAAATTCTCAGTTGCCAGGGCAGCGCATTTCAGCTGAAACCATGCTCACAATGAGGACTGCACGGATCATTTGTGTGGATGAGTGTTGAATACACTCAGGACTAACCTCTGGGCATTGCTCAGCTTGAAGGAGAGGAGGTGAGGGAGTGATCACACTAAAGATGGGACCATATCCCCCCCACTTCTGTTAATAAGAGGAGAGCTATCACCCCTAACTTGGATGGTACCCTAGATACTTGCTCCGTCCTGGAGCACTGACCAGAGCTCCCTGAACACATCCACCATGTACCTCTGGATATTCACTGAAAGCACAGACATTCCACTAAGCTACAGAGACACAGCTCAAAGGTAAAGCCATCATAGGGAAAAAAAACAATTAACTCCACAAATGCCTAAAAATAAATGCAGAAATTCAAGAATCAAGAATAAGGAAGACACCATGTGTCCCCCAAAGGAACACAACAGTATTTCAATATTAGAATATGAAGATGAGAGACTGATGAATGCCAGAAACAAAATTCACAAAGTTAATTATAGGATTGCTCAAAAGCAATCAGAAGCAAACCCATGAACTAAAGAAAACCATGCATGATATGAATGAAAGTTTTTCCCATGAAATTTAGATTTTAAAGAAAAATAAAAATGAAATATTAGAGGTGAAGAATTCAATCGAACACATAAAAAATGCAGTGGAAAACAGCAGACTTGGCAAGGCAGAAGAAAGATTATCTAAACTCTAAGATAAATCTTTGGAAACCCTACAGTCAAACAACAACAACAACAACAACAACAACAACAACAACAGAAAGCTTAAAATCAGTGTTAGAGATTCATGGAATACTATCAAATGACCCAACATAACACTCTTAGGAATTCCTGAGGGCGTGGAAAGAGAGAATTGACTAGAAGGTCTGTTTAGTGAAATAATTACAGAAAATTTCCACAATTTGGAGAAAGAAAGAGATATCCAAGTAGAGGTAGTACATAGAACTCCTAACAGACATGACCAGAAAAGATCTTCACCATGACACACTGCAGTCAAACTCTCCACAGTAAAACATAAAGAAAATATTCTAAAATGTGCATGAGACAAATGCCAGATTACTTTCAGAGGATTTCCAATTAGACTCACAGCTGACTTCTCATCAGAAACCCTAGAGGCTAGAAGGGAATGGAGATATATTGTCCAAGTCTTAAAAAAAGAGAAAAAAAATCAAATCCAAATACTGTACCCTGCAAAGCTCTCAATTATGTGCAAAGGTGAAATAAAGACCTTCAACAACAAACAGAAATTGAAAGAATTTGTCAGCATTCTTCCAGCCTTACAGAAGATGATTAAGGATGTGGTATACAAAGAAACACAGAAAGATAGCCATCATTAGAAAGAATGAGAAGGCAGAAAATCAGCTAGGGGAAGTGCAAAATAAATCCAAAGTAAATAATAAGGAAACTTATGGAAAATGGCAAGGCCAAGTCATTACTTACCAATTGTCATCTTGAATGTAATTGGCCTCAACTCTCCAATTAGAAGGTACGGATAGACTGAATGGATTGAAAACAAGACCCATCTATTTATTGCTACAAGTTTTTTTTTTTTTTTCTTTTGACAGGCAGAGTGGATAGTGAGAGAGAGAGATAGAGAGAAAGGTCTTCCTTTTGCCATTGGTTCACCCTAAAATGGCCGCAGCAAGAGCCAGGTGCTTCTCCTGGTCTCCCATGGGGTGCAGGGCCCTAGCACTTGGTTCATCCTCCACCGCCTTCCCAGGCCAAAGCAAAGAGCTAGCTGGAAGAGGGGCAACCGGGAAAGAATCTGGCACCCCAACCAGGACTAGAACCCGGTGTGCCGGTGCCGCAAGGCGGAGGATTAGCCTATTGAGCTGTGGCGCCGGCCAAGAAACACATCTTACCAACAAAGATAGATACAGATTGAACATAAAAGGATGGAAAAAGGTATTCCATGTTGGCAGAAACCAAAAAAGATCTGGTATTTCCATGCTAATATTAGACAAAGTAGGCTTTAACATAAAAACTGTTAAAAGAGATGAAGAAGGGCACTATAATGATTAAGGGATCAATTCAACAGGAATATATTACAAGATGCCTGGCTATTTAAAAAAAATGTTAATGGATCTAAAGGGAGACATAGATTCTACTGCTCAGTTCTACCAGACATTTAAAGAACAAAGTCCAATTCTTATCAAGCTATTCAAAATAATTGAACAGGAGGGAAACCTCCCAAACTCCTTCTGTAAAGCCTGCATCACCTTACTTCTTAACCCAGAAAAAGATACGACAGAGAAAGAGAACTATAGACTGATATTCTTGATGAACACAAATGTAAAATGCTCAACAATATATTAGTCAATCAAATCCAACAACACATCAGAAACATTCACCTGGACCAAGTGGGATTTATCCTTGGCATGGAGGATGGTTCAACAATTACTAATTAATAAATCTGATACATCACATTAACAAACTGAAGAACAAAAATCATATGATTCTCTCAGTAGATAGAAAGCATTTGATAATATACAACATGCTTGCATTATGAAAATCTTAAGCATATTGGGTATAAATATGATGTTCCTCAACACAATCTAGACAATCTATGAAAAACTCATGGCCAGCATCCTATTGAAAAGGGAAAAGCTGGAAGCATCTCCCCTACAATCTGGAACCAGACAAGAATGCACACTCTCACCATTGCTATTTAATATAGTCCTGGAGATTTTAGTTAGAGCCATTAGGCAAGAAAAAGAAATCAAAAGGATGTAAATTTGAAAAGAGGAAATCAAACAATCCCTATTTGCAAATGACATGATCCTTTATTCAGGGGATCCAAAAACTCTACTAAGAGACTATTGGGGGGCCGGCGCTGTGGCGTAGTGGGTAAAGCCACTGCCTTCGGTGCTGGCATCCCATATGGTCGCTGGTTGGAGACCCGGCTGCTCTGTTTCCAATCCAGCTCTCTGCTATGGCCTGGGAGGGCAGTGGAGGATGACCCAAGTCCTTGGGCCCCTGAGCCCACATGCGAGACCCATAAGAAGCTCCTGGCTCCTGGCTTTGGATCAACCCAGCTCCGGCTGTTGTGGCCATCTGGGGAGTGAACCAACAGTTGGAAGACCTCTCTCTGTCTCTACTTCTCTCTGTAACTCCATCTTTCAAATAAATGAAATAGATCTTTAAAAAAATAGTCTTTGCATACACAGATAAGGTCATGGCTGAGAAAGAACTTTTAAGATCGGTCCCATTAGCAATAGCTCCAAAAAAACCCAAATATTTCCGAATAAATTTAACCAAGGATGTCAAAGATCTCTATGATGAAAATTACAAAACACTAAAGAAACAGAAGAAGACATTTAAAAATGTAAAAATATTATATGTTTATGGATTAGAAGAATCAACATAATCAAAATGTACATACTACTAAAAGCAATTGATAGATTCACTGCGATCTCAATCAAAATATCAATGATATTCTGTGCAGATATAGAAAAATGATGCTAGAATTCATATGGAAACACAGAAGACCCTGAATTGCTAAAGCAATATTATACAATGAACACAAAGCTAGAGGTATCACAATACCCAATTGCAAGGCATACTACAGGGCAATTATAATCAAAACAGCCTGGTACTGGCACAAAAACAGACTGTAGACCAATGGTACATAATAGAAACTCCAGAAATCAATCCATGCATCCACCACCAACTTATATTTGAGAAAGGAGCTAAAATCAATTCTTGGAGCAGACGGTCTCTTAAACAAATTTTGCTGGTAAAACTGGATCTCTACATGCATAAGTATGAAAGTAGACCCCTACCTTACACCTCACACAAAGATTAACTCAAAATGGATTGAAGACCTAAATCTATGATCCAACACTATCAAATCATTAGACAGCATGGGGAAGTTCTGCAAGACACTGGCACAGGCAAAGATGTTGTGGAAAAGATCCCAGGAGCACAGGCAATCAAAGCCCAAATTGACAAATGGGATTATATCAAGCTGAGAAGCTGTTGCACTGCAAAAGAAACACTCAGCAAAGTGAAGATACAACCAGCAGAATGGGAGAAAATATTTGCAAACTATGCAAGTGATAAGGGGGTTGACATCCAGAATATATAAAGAGCTCAAGAAATTCAATAACAACAAAACAAACAATCCAGTTAAGAAATGGAAAAATGACTTGAAAAGACATTTTTCAAGAGAGGAAATTCCAATGGCTAACAAATGCTTGAGAAAATGCTAAGGATCCCTAGCCATCAGGGAAAGGCAAATCAAAACCACAACGAGGTTTCACCTTACTCCAGTTAGAATGGCCCACATACAAAAATCAACAAATGACAAATGTTAGTGGGGATGTTGAGAAAAAGGTACCCTGGTACACTGTTGGTGGGAATGTAAACTGGTGCAACCACTATGGAAGACAGTATGAAGTACCTCAGATATCTAAATATATACCTACTATATGATCCAGCCATTCCACTCCCAGGAATTTATTCAAACCTGAAGAAATCATTATATGAAAGAGTTATCTGTACCCCCATGTTCATTGCCACACAATTCACAAAATCAACCCATATTTCCATCAACTGATGAATGGATAAAGAAACCATGGTATATATATGGTACAGAGTACTACTCAGTGATTTAAGAAAAAATTGAAATCTTGTCTTTCCCAGCAAAATGGATGCAATTGGAAACCATTATACTTATTGAAATAAGCCAGTCTCAAAAAGAGAAATATATGGTTTCCCTGATCCAACGTGACTAATAGAGTGCCTGAAATATAATAGATTGGTGTGAAACAGACATTTTGAGAATCAATGATTGTTTTGCTATTTATTTGAAAGTCAAAGTTACACAGAGGCCGGCGCTGCAGCTCACTAGGCTAATCCTCCGCCTGCGGTGCCAGCACCCCAGGTTCTAGTCCTGGTCGGGGCACCAGATTCTGTCCTGGTCACTCCTCTTCCAGTCCAGCTCTCTGCTGTGGCCCAGGAGTGCAGTGGAGGATGGCCCAAGTGCTTGGGCCCTGCACCCGTATGGGAGACCAGGAGGAAGCACCTGGCTCCTGGCTTCAGATAGGCCATTTGGGGGGGTAGGGTTGGTTAACCAATGAAAGGAACACCTTTCTCTCTCTCTGTCTCTCTCACTGTCTAACTGCCTGTCCAAAAAAAAAAAAAAAGTCACACAGAGAGGAGATGCAGAGAGAGAGAGAGAGAGAGAGAGAGAGAGAGAGAGGTCTTCCATCCGCTGGTTCACTCCCTAATTGGCTGCAATGGCCGTAGGTGTGCTGATCAGAAGCCAGGAGCCAGGAGCTTCTTCCAGCTCTCCCACACAGGTGCAGGGGCCCAAGGACTTGAGCCATCTTCCACTGCCTTCCCATGCCACAGCAGAGAGATAGATTGGAAGTGGAGCAGCCGGGTCTCAAACTGGCAACCATATGGGATGCTGGCCCTTCAGGCCAGTGCGTTAACCCACTGTGCCACAGCGCCGGCCCCGAGAATCAATGATTGTTTATAGTCCTGGTCTCTTTTGTTGAAGAATAGTGTTTTGTTTCATTTTGTTTTGTTTCCTCTTTTATTTAATGTAGGGTTAATATATGATCATTAAGTATGCTGAAAATAGATCATTGTAAAAAATTAAGCAAGGAAATCTGAGAAGGAAGGGGAGGAAGGATGGGAGGGAGGGTATGGGGGAAGCGCCACTACATTGCTAAAATGGTGTAAAGGAAATATATGAAACTTGTATTCCTTAAATAAAATATAGTAAAAAAAAAACAAAAGCATTATCAGACACACAAAAACTGTACACATGTATGGAATAGCATGTGATGTTTTGATATGTGCATACATTGTGTAATGTTCAGTTAGGGTGAATATATCTATCTCCTCAGATAGTTAGCATTCATTTATGGTGAAAACATTGCAAATACTATTTTTCCAGCTTCCTCAAAAATAGAGAATTGTATAATGCATTATTTATAGTCATCTACTTTACCATAGAACCCCTAAATTTTCTACTCCTATCTAGCTGAAACTTAGCACCCTTAATCAAACTGAATAATAATACTGAAATAAACAGTCACTATTTTACTGTTTAATAGCTTTGTTACTGGTCAAATGTTTTATGCTCTATTTATTGAATATTTTGTGTAACAAATTTCAGTTGATATTAAACAAAACAGAAGAAAAGATTTCCCAGATAGATTACTATACTTGCCAGTCCCTTATTTTTTGATAAATAAATAGTCTAAATCTCATACATTTAAAATTCAAGTGATGAAGACAGCAAAGAGACAAAGCACAAACAGCCACAATAAAGTTGTTTGTTTTTCGCTTCAACATTAACTTTGATTACACACACAAAAATCATAGTTAATTTGTCTTGTGTGTATATACAAATTTCATCAATTCTAACAATAGCTTCTATTTTTTGTATCTTATACTGGTGTATCTGAATGACCTCTGTCCTATGTATACATTACAATTTGCTGAGTAAATTTCTACACCATAAATTTACTAAATTAGTAAAACACTGTTTTGGCCACAACACTGTTATCCACTACCTACTATGTTATTTTGCTTCATCTCAAAACAAACAAGATTCATCTCCATTGACACTTTGATTGAATTAACTAACGTATCCTTCGTGATGTATCATCTCTGAAAGAATATACTTAAGGGGCTCTACCGAATGGATGAATAATTACAGCAGAACTGGAATTAAATGATTCTATACTTAGAGCATCTGATGACACTGATAGAAAATGATATTTTCATTATTTCCAATATCTTTGTTTTGCAAATAGAGTTAATATTAGCTGTAATTTCTTCAGTTTTTGTATGTACACAAGAATCTTGGTATTATAACTTGTACTGCAAAGGATTAAATTCAATTAAGAGTAATTATTGTATTTAGATGAAAGGCATGAGCTACAGAATATATACAATAAAACTACCTTTTGTAACTGCAAATATCAAATTGTCACCTTTAGGCACAATCTTCTTAACATAACTACAAATTGTTGAAGTCACATGTTGATGTTGCAGCAGCAGATTTGGCACTCTGGCTTTTCTGTGGCTAGTAGAATTTTCACAATTCCCATGAAGAATGACAAATGCTGGTGTTTTTGTCAAATGAGGCACACTTCAATTCATCATCAGGCTTCCGAAAGAAATTCAGATCTTTACTCTGATTTTTAAATTCAATATGTTATTTCTATTTTTATGTCATTGGTGGTAAAAGTGTTTATTGAACCCTCAAAAAGGCAATATAAATAATACACCAATGGGTGATTGCAAATGTATATCATGTACTAAGTGATGAAACCACAATTGCAAGAGTATTCAAACTATTCTATCTTTACAGTTTCCTACAGGATTTCTTAACCTATTTTTCTGACGTACAGTTTACAAGTAACTAAGCTATAACAACACAAATTTCTTATGGAGTCCATCAAGGAGGAATTCTTGAGACTTCACACATCAACAATCACCAGTGGTGTCAGATGCTTCTCCCACCAAAACCTGAAATTGTAAGGTGTTAGCTGACTCAGACGCCCTTGTTCCTTTTTCTTACCTTTATCAGGGAGTTTTCTGACCATGAAATAGACATGCTAGTTATTCTGTGTCAAAAGAGTTATCCTGGGGCAGGCATTGTGGAGAGACAGGTAAAGCCATTGCCTGCAATGCTGGCATCCCATATGGACACCAGTTCAATTCCAGGCTGCTCCGCTTCTGATCAAGCTCCCTTCTAATGCTCCTGGGAAAGTGGTGGAGGATGACCCAAGTGCTTGGATGCCCGCACGCACATGGGAGACCTGGATAAAGCTCCTGGCTGATGGCTTCAGTCTGGCTGACCTAGCTCTTGTGGCCATTTGGGGAGTGAACCAGTGGATGGACAATTCCTCTCTCTCTCTGTTTACCTCCACCCCCACCCCCTGCCACCTCACTCTCTCTCAACTGTTACAGCAAGAACTCCATTTATTACCTTACCAACCCATCTTACTTCTTTTGTAGCCACAACCAATAATAGCAGAAACAGAAGGGAAGATCAGGTCAGAGACTTTCAGTTTCTGGTTCTACACATAAGGAGATTAGAAGCCACTAGTCCATCTTCACAGGTAGAAAAGTGAACACACATCCAGATACTTCTGTGAGGTTTGCCTCTAGGAGCCCAACCAGGTGCCCCTAGTAAGTTTTGGAGTAAAATCCTCTGCTGTTTCCTGGAAGAGAAGGAACAGGGAACTGTTCTGAAGTACACCAGAGAAGTCTGTTCTTCACAAGGTCTGCTTTCAGCAGAAACACATTAACAAGCCTCTACACTGCCAGGATATTATCATAACCTGCTGAAAGAGTATTTCCTTACCTCTTTCAACTACAGCCTACTCTGGTTATTTTGTCCCCCCCAAGGTGGGAGAAAAAAAGTTGATAAATACTTGAAGTTCACTATTTGGAGACTGAGACTAAATATGGAGGATTGTGGAATGTTTCCCCTCCCTCCGCATCAGAAATGGTCTACTTCCAGCACCTCATTTATCCCACTGATCACATTTGGTTATAAAGAAAAAATTACAAGGCATATCAAAAGACAGAGAACACAATTTGAAAAGAGAGAGTGAGTGTCAGAACTACATATGGCAAGGGTGTTGGAGATTTGACTGGAAACTTAAAACAACTGTAGTTAACATGCAAAGGATTTCAATGGGTAAAGAGTACGTGCAGGAACAGACAGACAATGTAACCAGAAAAATGGAAATCCTAACAAAGAACCAAAAAGTTGCTGACAATGAAAAGCACTTTGGCAAAATGAAAAATGTCTCTGATGGGCTCATTAACAAATTGAACACAGCACAAAGATATATACACAGAAATTTCCAAGCAAAGATAACTGCAAAAATGAACAAATATTCAAGGTCTATGGCACAAACAAAAAAGGTGTAAAACAAACCTTATTGGAATCCCAGAAGGAGATGAAAGAGAAAAAGGAACAGAAGAAATATTTATAACAATAAGAATTGAGAATTACGCTCAGTTAAACTAATTTCAGAAACCAAGCCAAATATCTCAGAACTTCTGAGAATACCAAGCAGGACAAATGTAAAATTTCATACACTTAAGCATGATATTTTCGAAGAATTTTAAAAACATAGCAAATAAATCCTGAAGAAGCCCAGAGAGTAAAATTATCTTTGCTTTAGAGGAATAAAGATAGGAATTACACTCAACTGGTCTTCAGAAATCATGCAAGCAAAAAGAGAATGGAATGAAATATTTAGTGTTGGGAGAGAAAATAAAAACCCACCAATCTAGAATTCTGTAACTTACACACTTATGCTTCAAAAGTGTCTGAGAGGGTCCAGAGTTCTGATGTAGTAGATTAAGCCTCTGCTTGTGGTGCCAGCATCCCATATGGGCGCTGGTTCAAGTCCTGGCTGTTCCTCTTCCAATCTAGCTCTCTACTGATGGCTGGGAAAGCAGCAGAATATGGCCCAAGTGCTTGGGCCCCTGCATGCACCTGAGAGACCCAGAACAAGATCCTGACTCCTCGCTTCAGATTGGCACACCTCTGGCCATGGTGGCCATTTGCGGAGGGAGCCAGTAGATGGAAGATCTCTCTCTCTGTCTCTCCCTTTTTCTATCTGTAACTCTGCCTCTCAAGTAAATA
Source organism: Oryctolagus cuniculus (assembly GCF_051225735.1). Classification (NCBI taxonomy): domain Eukaryota; kingdom Metazoa; phylum Chordata; class Mammalia; order Lagomorpha; family Leporidae; genus Oryctolagus; species Oryctolagus cuniculus. Next base: position 6,976,314 of record NC_142878.1, on the reverse strand, counting down.
AATAATTTTTTAAATGAATGAATATAAAGAATTTATCAAACAAAAATTAAGTGATTTTTTTGTGAATAGGTTTCCCTTGTATAGACCTTGTTAAAGGAAGGTCTATACACAGAAGAAACACAATATTGTCATAAACTCAGATCTACATAAAGGAAGAAAGAACTTTTAAGAATGAATGGTGAAAACAAGAGAATCCTTTACATTTCTTATCTTCATTGATGTAACAGCTAACAGCCATTCCAACATAATAATAGCAATAATGTATTTGATTATATACAGTTATGTATAATATATGATGTCATACATATGTACATATATATAGTTACACGCTTATATAAATAAAATTAAGGACAGCAATGAAAAAAAGGGACCAGAGGCCGGGATTAGAATATTTTGTTATTATTTTGTACTCATACTACTCAAGCTGGGACTGTGGTTATTTGGAAGGGACTTGAAGTCATTGAAAACTCATATTGAAAACTTGATGGCAATCACTGCAATAATCTAAAAGAAAAGGGAAGACCATAGAAAATGCTCCACTAAAACTAATAAAAGTAGGGAAAAGAGTGGAAGACAAAAATAGGAACAAAGAGCAAAGAGAACAAATAGAAAACAGTGACATATAGATCAGGTGTTTATCCAAATATACCTATGCTTACTTTGAAAGTCAATGGATGGAATGCAGAAATTAAGAGAAAAAAATTGTCATAGTGAATCAAAACCAGACAAGACCAAACTATATGTTGTCTAAAAGAATCAATTTAAATATAAAGAAATGTGGAAATTAAATATAAATAAATGGAGTAGACATTTGAGCTCGCAGTTAGAGTGCTGGTTGGGACACCTGCATTCTATATTCTAGTGCCTGGATTTGAGTCCTGGTTCTGCTTTTGATTACAGCTTCCTACTATCACGCATTCTGTGAGGCAGTAAGTAACAACCCAAGTATGGTGGGTCATTGCCACCAACATGAGAGCACTGGACTGGGTTCCTGTCTCCCGAGTTCTTCAGCCTGACCCAGCTCTGTTGTTGTAGGCATTGCAGCAGTCAACCACCAGAAGGGAGTGATTGCTCTCTCTCTTTTTCCGTCTCTTTCCCTGTCTCTCCTCTTGTCAAATAAGCAAGAAGAAAAATGTTTCATGCTAATATTAATCAGAAGAAAATAGTAAGTATAATAATTTCAAACAGAGCAGACTTGAAACCAAGGTAAGTAATCCATGATAACTCAGGGCCTAACAAAATAGTAAAGGGGTTAAAATTCTCTAAGGGGACATGACAGTCCTTAAGATATGTGCACCTATCAATTAAACACAATATCAAACTGTGAAGCAAATATTAACAACACTACAAGGAGCAATAGAGAAATGCAATTCCATAGTTGCAAACTTGAACATCCCTCTTTCAGAAATGAACAAATCCAGCAGGCAGAAAATCAGTAAGGGCTTAATGGAACTCACCAACACTGTCAATCAACCATATGCAATTTAGTTTTATGTACTGCTTGTTCAATAATAGCACAGTATACATTCTTCTCATGTTTACATGAGATATTTATCAAGACAGACCACATTTGGGTCATCTTAATTAATTTAAAAGAATAGAATTAATGCAGTGTTTTTTCAGACCATAACAGAATTAAATTTAAAGAAAGAAATAGAAGAGGATACCAAAAAATGGAAAAAATCTTCCATGCTCATGGATTAGAAGAATCAGCATCATCAAAATGTCCATTCTCCCAAAAGCAATTTATAAATTCAATGTTATACCAATCAAGATAACAAAGATATTCTTCACAGATCTAGAAAAAATGATGCTGAAATTCATATGGAGATGCAAGAGACCTTGAATAGCTAAAGCAATCTTATACAACAAAAACAAAGCTGGAGGATCACAATATCAGACTTCAGGACATACTACAGGGCAGTTGTAATCCAAACGGCATGGTACTGGTACAGAAACAGATGGATAGACCAATGGAACAGAATAGAAACACCAGAAATCAACCAAAACATCTACAGGCAACTTATATTTGATCAAGGATCTAAAACCAATTCCTGGAGCAAGGACAGTGTATTCAATAAATGGTGCTGGGAAAACTGGATTTCCATGTGCAGAAATATGAAGCAAGACCCCTACCTTACACCTCATACAAAAATCCACTCTACATGGATTAAAGACCTAAATCTATGAACCGACACCATCAAATTATTAGAGAGCATTGGAGAAACCCTAGAAGATATCAGCACTGGTAAAGACTTCTTGGAAAAAACCACGGAGGCACAGGCAGTCAAAGCCAAAATCAACTATTGGGATTGCATCAAATTGAGAAGTTTCTGTACTGCGAAAGAAACAGTCAAGAAAGTGAAGAGGCAACTGACAGAATGGGAAAAATATGTGCAAATTATGCTACAGATAAAGGATTAATAACTAGAATCTACAATGAGATCAAGAAATTCCACAACAACAAAAAAGCAACCTACTTGCGAGATGGGCCAAGGACCTCAATAGACATTTTTCAAAAGAGGAAATCCAAATGGCCAACAGGCACATGAAAAAATGTTCAAGATTACCAGCAATCAGGGAAATGCAAATCAAAACCACAATGAGGTTTCACCTCACCCCAGTTAGAATGGCTCACATACAGAAATCTACCAACAATAGATGCTGGAGAGGATGTGGGGAAAAAGGGACAGTAACCCACTGCTGGTGGGAATGCAAACTGGTTAAGCCACTATGTAAGTCAGTCTGGAGATTCCTCAGTAACCTGAATATAACCCTACCATACAACCCAGCCATCCCACTCCTTAGAATTTACCCAAAGGAAATGAAATTGGCAAACAAAAAAAGCTGTCTGTACATTAATGTTTATTGCAGCTCAATTCACAATAGCTAAGACCTGGAATCAACCCAAATGCCCATCAACAGTAGACTGAATAAAGAAATTATGGGACATGTACTCTATAGAATACTATACAGCAATAAAAAAAAAACAAAACAATGAAATCCGGTCATTTGCAACAAAATGGAGGAATCTGGAAAACATGCTGAGTGAATTAAGCCTGTCCCAAAGGGTCAAATACCCTGATCGGTGACAACTAACCAACCACAAAAAAGGAAACCTGTTGAAGTAAAATGGACACTATGAGAAACAGTGACTTGTTCAGCCCTTGTCCTGACTGTTGATGTACAATTTAATACTTTATCCCTTTTAGTATCTTTTTTTTTTTTTTGACAGGCAGAGTGGACAGTGAGAGAGAGAGACAGAGAGAAAGGTCTTCCTTTTGCCATTGGTTCACCCTCCAATGGCCGCCGCGGCTGGCACTCTGCGGCCGGCACACCGCGCTGATCCGATGGCAGGAGCCAGGTACTTATCCTGGTCTCCCATGGGGTTCAGGGCCCAAGTATTCGGGCCATCCTCCACTGCACTCCCTGGCCACAGCAGAGAGCTGGCCTGGAAGAGGGGCAACCGGGACAGAAGCCGGCGCCCCGACCGGGACTAGAACCCGGTGTGCCAGCACCGCAAGGCGGAGGATTAGCCTAGTGAGCCACGGCGCCGGCCCACAATTGACACTCTTATTTACGACTTCAGTAATCAACTAGGCTTTTTTCATGAGCTGCTAAGGCTATGGAAGCCTCCTGAGTTCAGCAACTCTGATTTATTTAGACAAGGCCATTGTTAAAGTGGAAGTTCTCTCCTCCCATCAGTGAAAGGTACCTCCTTCTTTGATGGCCCATTTTTTCTGCAGGGATCTCACTCACAGAGATGTTTCATTTAGTTTTTTTTTTTTTGTTTTTTGTTTTTTTTTTTTTTTTTTGCCACAGTGTCTTGGCTTTCCATACCTGTGAAACTCTCATGGGCTTTTTAGGCAGATCCGAATGCCTTAAGGGCTGATTCTGAGGCCAGAGTGCTATTTAGGACATCTGCCGTTCTATGAGTCTGCTGTGAATCCCGCTTCCCCTGTTGGATCATTCTCTCCTTTTTAATTATATCAGTTATTATTAGCAGACACTAGTCTTGTTTATGTGATACCTTTGACACTTAATCCTATCATTATCATCTATTATGTACTGAAACTGATCACTTTGGCTAGTGAGATGGCATTGGTACATGCCACTTTGATGGGATTGAATTGGAATCCCTGGCACATTTCTAAGAAAGAGAAATTCTGAAAAGGCCTATATCTATTTAAGAACTTGACTTCCTAATTAGCAACATTTCAAAACATAAAGCCATGAGCCCAAATGAGTTTGTTGGTGCATTCTATCAACTATTTAAGGAAGACTTTGTATCAAGTCTACACATCTCCATCAGCATATTAAAGCAGAAATAACATTTGCTAACACAGTCTATGAGACCAATATTACTCCAATACCAAAGATGTTATAATAAATGATATCTAATATAAACTAGGCACAAAAATCTTCTATCACAATTTATCAAATAGAATACAGCAATGTATAACAATAATTTTATTTTACAACTAAATGAGATTTATACCAGGTATACAATGGTAGTTCAACAATTAAAAATCACTCAGTGCTGCTATCCCTTCCATCGTGAGGCTAAACTAGAAAAATCACATTATATTTATATTCATTAAATAAAAGTTTAAAAAAAAATAAAGAAAAACAAAATTTAATGAAATCCAATACACTCGGAATAGAGGTGAACTTCCTCAACTTCATGAAGGATGTCTATGGATATCCTACAGCTAATACCATACTTAATAGTGAAGAACTAGATACTTTCTCACTGTGATTAAGAACAAGGCAAGGATGGTCTGTCTCACTATTGCTTCTCAGATGACATGGCAATCTATGTAAAGACTGAGGGAATTGACAGGATAGCTCTTAGACTCATTTATTAAAATGATTATAGTAAGATCAAAAGATACAAGATTACAAGATTCAAATACAAAAATCAGTGCCTTTGTATACACCAGCAATGAGCAAATACATGTATCAGTATTGCTAAAATACAGTTCTGTCAAGCTTTGTCTTATACTTTGTTAAACCAATGGTGTGGAATGTTATACCACTATAGTTTTTGTGATCTATGATTACTTTTTTTTTTCTTTTTCTTTTTATTTATTTGAAAGACAGAGTTACAAAGAGAGGTTGAGAGAGAGAGAGAGGTTTCCTAACCCCTGGTTCACATCCCAGATGGCCGCAACAGCTGCAGCTGAGCAAATCTGAAGCCAGGAGCTTCTCTCAGGTCTCCCACATGGGTGAGGGTGCCCAAGGACTTGGGTCATCTTTTACTGCTTTCCCAGTCCATAGCAGAGAGCTAGATTGGAAGAGGAGCAGACAGGACTAGAACCTACACCCATATGGGATGCTGGCACTTCTGGCCAGGGCTTTAACCGCCCCCCTGCGCCACAGAGCCAGCCCCAGATCTATGATTACTTTAAACTTACTGTTTATTGGTGAAATGATCATTTTTCCATTTGACTATTGGTTAGAGTTCTTGCCTGTAATCCTGCTACGCTATTATCTGTTTGCTTCTTAGCTGTTGAGCTCTTTATTTTGTGAAGAATTAAACTCTTGCATAAAATACAAATTAAAAATATAATGTAAATTAAAAATTAAAATTAAAATTTTATCTCAAAAACAAAAAACAAAAAAGTTAAGAAATGAAAGAAAGAAAGAGAGAGAAAGAGAGAGAAAGGGAGCAAGAGGAAGGAAGGAGGAGGGAGGGTGGGAGGAAAGGAAAATAATTACGTTCTTAGAATTGTATCTATAAACTATATTGATTATTAAAAACTGAAAAACTAAAAAAAATTTAAAAACTAAAAAAAACCCCACGATATCATTTAGTTAGGATCCCCTAAAATAAAATTAAGTATAAATCTCACAAAATAAACAGAGAATCTGTGTGAAGAGACTACAAAACTCTACTGAAAGAAATCAAAGCATTACATAAACAGGGAGATAGTCCATCCACATTCATGGATAAAAGATTCAATATTATCCAGGTTTCAGAACTAGTCAATATGACCAACAGTTTCAATGCAATATCAATCAAAATCATAGCGAGTTATTTTATGGATTTTTACAAACTGTTTCAAAGCTTATACTAAGAGGTAAAATGCACAGAATAGCCACCACAATATTGAAGAATTAAAAACTAGTTGGGGAACTGAAACTACCACACTTCAAGATCTACTAGAAATCTACAGCAATCAAGACAATGTGGTATTGACAAAAGTGTAGATCAGTAGGTCAAGGGAACAGAATAGAGAGGCAGAAAAAGATCCAAATGACTAGTCAACTCCTATTTGGCAAAGAAACAAAGGCAAACAATGAAGTAAAGACAATGTTTTCAAAAAATGGGTCTGAAACAGCCAAATATCCACATGCAAAAAAACAAACAATAAAAATTGAGCATGGACCAAGACCTAAGTGTAAAACAGAAAACTATAACTGAAAGGCAACATAGGGGAACATATAGATGACTTTGCTGGTAACTTTTTAAATATAATGCTAAAGTCATAATCCATGAAAGAAATAATTAACAAACTGGAAGTAATCAAAGGTTAAAACTTCTCCTCTACAAAAGTCAATTTCATGACAATAAGATAATTGACAGACTGGAAGGAAATATTTGCAAAGGATACATTTGATTAAGAACTGGTTTTCAAAATTTACAGAAAGTCTCAAAAATTAACAATAAGAAAACATACAGGGTGCCAGCACTGTGGTGTAGTGGGCTAAGCCTCTGTCTGTGGCACCAGCATCCCATGTGGGTTCTGGTTCTAGTCCTGGCTACTCCTCTTCTGATCCAGCTCTCTACTATGGCCTGGGAAAGCAGTAGAAGATGGCCCAAGTGCTTGGGCCCTTGTACCCGCATGAGAGACACAGAGGAAACTCCTGGCTCCTGCCTTCAGATCAGCCCAGCTCCACCTGTTACGGGCATTTGGGGGGTGAACCAGCGGATGGAAGACCTTTCTGTTTTTCTTTCTCTCTTTCTCTCTCTAACTCTGCCTTTCAAATAAATAAAATCATCTTAAAAAAAAAAAAGAAAAAAACATACAGCCCATTTCAAAAATAGGCTTAAAATTAAAATTTAACAGACACCTTACCAAAAATAAACAGATGACATGAAGGGTATTAAAAGAACCACATCATATCTTATCACATAAATGCAAATTAAAACAAGATACCATTACACACTTATTTGAATGGCCCAGCTAAGGAACATGGACAATCCTAATTGCTGACAAGCATGTGGAACAACAAAAACTGTCATTCATGGCTATATAAGCACAAAATAGTACAGCCACTTTGGCAGGCAGCTTAGAAGTTGCTTATAAAACTAAGCATATTCTTAAATCAGAAGAAAAAAATTAAAAAAAAAACCTAAGTATATTCTTAACACACGATCCAGCAATTGTGCTCTTTAGTGTTTACTCAGAAGAGTTGAGAACACAAAACACCTGTTCACAGTTATTTACAGCAGCTTTATTAAATCAAATTTCATCATGTATATTTAAGGTATACAACATGATGTTATGGTATACACATGGATGCTAAAATGGTGACTATGGGGAAGCAAATTAACATAGCCATCATGGCACACAATTACCCACATGTGTATGTCTCTGTGAAAAGCAGTTAAAAATCTACCCATTCAACAATGTAGATTAAAATTTAAAAAGTCACATATGCATACATAGAGAATAAAACTGGATACCATGGCAGAATTTGAAAGGTAGAGATGAAATGTGGAGATACAGGCCACAAGGTACAAAGCAGTAGATACGTAAGATGACCAGGTCTAGAAATCTAGTCTACAAAATGTGAACTGCAGCTCATAACATCACATAGCTGCTCTATTAATGATTGCCAGTATCTAGGAAGGAACCAGTATGTCCTTCAGCACGTGAGTTGATGAATAAATTGTGTACCTCCAGACAATGGAGTATCATTAAATGCTAAAAATAAATAAGTTGTCAAGTCAAAAAAGACATGTAGAAGCTGTCAATGCATGCTGTCAAGTGAACAGCTATTCTGAAAAGGCTACATGCTGTGTGAGTCCAACTATGTGGCATTTTGGAAAAGGTAAAACTATGAGACAGTAGCAAGATTAGGGGTTACCTGTGTTGGAGGTGGAAGAGAGGATGAACAGAAGATTAATAAGGCAGGGGAGGGGGTTGTATACCATTGTACATTTTTCTGAACACATGGAAAGTATCACACCAAGAGAACCTTAATGTTAACCATGGACATTGGGTGATTGTGATGTGTCAATGTAGGGACATCCATTGTAACACAGGTACCTCTCTGATGAGGGATATTGATCGTGGGAGAGACTGGGCATGTGTGATGGCAGGCAGTCATATGGGAAATGTGTACCTTTCTCTCACTTTTGCTGTGAACTTGAAACTGCTCTGGAAAAGTGCAGATGAGAGAAGGATGGAGGGAGAGGAGAGAAGGAGGAAGAGAAGGAAAGGAGGGAAAGAAAGGAAGGAAAGAAGTAGATCAGGACCACACGATAAACCAATTGAATACTGTGACAACAGGCAAAAAATGGTTCTGAGCTAGATAATCCAGATATCCCTGACAAATGAAATGAACAGTTTTCGTCTTGTTCTCTTCCCAGAATTTCACCCATCAAGGTGGTGAAAATCTGTTTTCACTTCTGTGTAGACGTCAGGATTTCTTTGCCCTTCAAACCATGTGCTATGCTACTTATTGTGCTGTATTTCGACCACCACAGCTGCTTTTGTCTTGCCTTTATCACATCATAACCTCCTATTTTAAATCAGTATCAGTAGACCCATTTCCCTTAAGGAAAAAAGGATGTTGCTCATGGAAATACATTTGTTATGTGGAAAAACACATGGGCTCTGCCACTTCTTGGGATAACACAGCTGTCTCTCATTTTCCTTTACTGGACAAAAGGTATTAATGCATGAGATCAATGGCAAAACATACTACATTTAAAAAAATGTAGTTTTTTTACAAGAGATGGAAGTAACTACAACTCCTTTCTGATTTTTTTTTAATATGCATTATCTTCAACTACAGGCAGTGTGTGTGAGCCTGGCTACTCTGTGCTATGATAGTCCTCCATGGAGCAGAAGTACCAGGTGTCCTGAGAGCTGACTCCAGGTGTTCTTGGGTCCCTTGCAAAGTGAGTGTGGGCAGTGGTGTCTGTATCTTGTCTGAGTACAGAGAAATGGACAGGGGAAATAAGGACACATGAGGACCACACAGGAAGTTTTTAACTTAAACTAGCCAGTTGGGACACTCTGTACCTTAGAGGAGAATCAACACTGTTGTTTGCTTTGCTTTTGTTCAAGAGGTGGTTGAGTGGGTGACGAAGGAAAGGAGACATTCTGTGAACATGTACACCTAATTTGTTGAATTACATAGAACTGGGCCTAAACCCCAGTTCTGCCTCCAAGTAGATTTTAATCCTAGGAAAAATTAGTGAAATTCTCTATGCTTTAGTTTCTGTATTCACAACCGGTAAAAAAAAATACACTTTACAGAAGTGAAGTGAGGAGTACGTGGCCAGATATCTTTAATGAACCTACAGCTGTGGCTACCACAAGCAGCTCTTGATTCTTTGTCATCTGTCACTTCTAGTTTTTCATTTAATTCTTATCAATTATGTAAAGGATATTACTATATGTATGCTCTAAATGGTGAACTCAGGAAAAATATAGTTCTGTATAGGACAGAACCAGTGTGCAAATTTGGGTTCCTCTGAACCTGAAGTGAGTGAAGTCATATGCACAGATAGTTGGGTGATGTAATCTTAAGGACAGCTGTCCAAGGTCAGGTGTGAAACAGAAAGAGGAAGAGCCAACACAAGTGAGCTGCCCTGTGGAGAGGGCTTACAGGACCTTTTGAGGAACTTCAAGGAAGGTGTTAAAGCAACAGCCTGGGAAGAAGAGGAAGTCGTTTCTCCAGAGCCTCTGTGCCCCAGTGGTCAGGTTGTTTCCTGGACGACTGTAGAGACCAACAAGCAGTGGATCAGGCACTCTGGGCTGTAGCTTCTGCAGGCTGCCTGGGAGGCTGGAGTAAGAGGTGGGCGTAATAGGATCTGATCTGTGTAGTTGATGGGGGCCCAGGTCTGTTTGCCTCTAGAGACTATACACTTTCAACATATTACACAGTCTGCAAACAGTCAGATACAGTACCTGCCCAGTACAAGTAACAGCATGAAATAGTCCAATTCTGTAGGCACAGAAAGAGGTCAAATGGCTGTAATGTGTGACTTTATTCTAATCACTATTGCTGGAATTGTCCACGAAGTCACACAATGCATGTCGAGGGGGACTCTGGTTTATCTAGAGATGGCATGCAAGGAAACCTTGCCACCTTGCTGGTTCTCAAACTGGCATCCCACTGAGGATCACCTGAGGAGCTTACAAGGCTCCAGAAGCCCAGTTTCCCCTCCTGAGAGATTCAGATGTAGTTGACATGGGACAGCCTAAACAGCAGGTGTGCAAACTCCCCAGGTGATTCCAATGAGGAGGCACATTTGCTAGTCGCTGCTTTGAGGAGCCAGAAGCAAGAAAAAACTTCCGTTGTGAAGTTGGTGACTCTGCAGATCACAAGATCACAGCTGTAGGAGTCACTGGGAAATTTTCCCACTATCACTTTACTTGGATGAGCACAGCTCAAGAGGTATAGTTCCCCCTCACCCATCTTCCTTTTTTCCACTTCCAGATGAGCCCAAATCCTCTCTCTCTCGTTTATCGAGGGGCAGAGATTAGAGGGTTTGGGTCATGCATATCCACTACAAACAAGAGAAGGATGCTCTGAGAAGGTGAGCCTGAAGAGAACCATTGTGTGTAAATGAAACTTGAGAATATTCCATAGTGTGAAGACAGATTTTCCAGATGTAAACTTTTAAATTTATTTTATGGAATACTAGGAAAATATAGAGGAGAAGAAAATAGAGGGCCCCAGAGAAAACGACTGTGATTTCTTCAGTAACCTTTACTGATCTATATACATGTCTTCATCATGACTCCCTGTGTTGTTTTATGTACCTTTGAGTCTTTGAAAGCATCTTTATCATCAGGTAGTCCTCTGATGGTTGAAAGCCTCTTATGACGATGAGCATAACTGGCACTCTGGTTTGAAAGTGGGGAAGGAGGGGCTCTGTCTCTCTAGGAAGTCCCTTGCTGGGCAGGGTCATTTGCCATCAGAAACCTATCTTGGCCTTGCCTGGTTCTTCTACAGATGAAATCAATCTGCCACAGGCAAGGTTAGGCAGGTAATGCCGTTTCCCTGCAGAGTCCTGGGCTACTCGGCTCCTTGAGGGTGGGAGCCCTGTCCTTCCTCCTTTCCCGGCTGCTGCGTGTTTCCTGGCCCTGCCCTCTGCACAAAGGGGCTTGTCCGCAACAGGGAATTGATTGAGAATTCTGTCTTTAAAAATTCATAAACACCTCCCAGCATTCCAATGAGTATCCAAAGAACAAGGTGCCCTCAGCTCCGTTATTGTGTAATCTGATCAATACAGAGATGAAAACAAGGACCAGAAAGGCTCCTCCAGGTCCTAACCATTTATCAAGAAGCAAGAGAACAGAGCGGGAAGGCAGCGGAGTCCCAAAGCAACAGAGATAGGTCACCTCTCACTCCCGCTCATGGCGTTTCAGCTCTCTTTCTGATCTTTTCGCTTTCTAATTGCCTGGGTGTTTTGTTTGTTTGTTTTAAATCTTTTTAGTTGAATTTCCCAGAAATTCATCTATTTGTTTTCTCAAAGTGTTAGCTTTTGAACTCCTTATACCCTATCTCTTCCTATTTTAATTCATTGCTTTCTGCTTTAATATTTATTATGTTCTGTCTCATATTCTTAGGGTCTGTGTATTTTAATAATCATTGGAATTAAAGAATAATTCAATTTATATCCTTTCAGCATCCTTGGTTATAAATTTACCATTTAACACTGTCTATCACATTTGATGTAGTTGACAGTATAACGCTCGCATGTCATTGGCCCATGAAAAAATCTAGTATTAAGAGTTCATTCTTGTATTCCTTGAGCAGTTTTTCAAAGAATTTTGTTTAATTTTTAAGTGAGTTCTTATATATTATTTCCCAGTGTTCTTGATTTGTGATTGCCTGGTTTGCAGAAGTTTTGAAATTTTGTCCAATGCTTCTAAAACTTTAGAATGTATAGAAATACTCTGGGGATGCACTGAAGATACAGGCTCTGAGTGGATCCGGATTCAGGTTGAAGATGCTGCCCACACATTATTGTCTCAGCACCAGCCCAGGCTACTGGCCTGAGAAGTTGCAATTTGAGCAGCCAGAAACCAAGATATGAACATTTAAAAAATAATCCTAAGATGTTTAAAAAGAAAATATTTATAATATTTCAATTTTTCTGTAATGCGACAAATTGGACATACACATTTTGAGATATATTACTTTCTTTTAATGTATTAATTGGAGGATATTCTTATGTCTCATGAGCTACAGTTATGTCTAAGTGCTTGGAAAAGATGCATCATTCTTGGGAACTTCTTTAAAGTTAATTAAGTTTCTCAAAAAAAATGGAAATGAAATTAACTTCAAGATGCAGTGACTTTGAATGGCCCTTGTCTCAACTGTTGAAAAAGAGTTTTTTTCTTTTTTTTTTTTTTATGATTTTTCAGACAAATTGATGAACTCTTTACTTACTATAGGCTTAAGCTTCTGTGTATAAAGTTAATTGAAAATAGATCTTAGTATTAAAAAAGACTAGGAATGGGAGAAGGGGGGAGAAGAGGAGTGAGAATGTGGGTGGCATAGGGGGCATGGTGGGAAGAATCACTGTATTCCTCAAGTTGTACTTAGATATGCATGAAGTTTGTATTCCTTAAATCAAAGGTTTCTCTGGAAAAAAATTATTTCAAAAATAAACAATGAACTTCTAAGTGAAAAAAAGATGCATTACCATGTAAAATAAATAAAGAGATATATTTTAGGGGCCAGCACTGTGGTGTATCAGGTAGAGACACCACCTGCAGTACCTGCATCCGATATGGGTGCTTGTTTGAGTCTTGGCTGCTCCATTTCTGATCCAGCTCTCTGCTATGGTCTAGGAAAGCAGAGGAAGATGGCCTGAGTCCTTGGGACCCTGCATCCTCCCTCATTGGAGACCTGGAGGAGGCTCCTGGCTCCTGGTTTTGTATCAGCACAGCCCCTGCCATTATGACTATCTGGGGAGTGGATCAGTGGATGGAAGAAGGCCTCTCTCTCTCTTTGCCTCTGCCTCTCTGTAACTCTGCCTTTAAAATAAGTAAATAAATAAATATTTAAAAAATGATCACAAGATTCTGTTTTTAAAAAAGAGATATATATTTTAAAAACTGACTTTGGGGGCAGTGTATATTAAAAACCACAGACCCTAGAGCATAATGGCTTGGGATGAAAATCCACAGGAGTTACTTCCTAGCTGTGTCAAATGGATGTCATGCATCCTCAGTGTTTTGGTAACAATAGCACTGGCTGCACAGGTACTGTCATTGCGAAGAATTAATATCAACAAAGATAAGTATTTCCATTTGTTGTTATTTACTATACTGTTTGTTTTTTCTGAGCATTTACATAAGCCTTGTTCTTCATATTCATTATTTGCTGCATGACTTTTCATCATTGTTAGGAACTTGTTATTCATTACATATTTTAATACTAATACATATATTTATAAGTACTATTATGATCATGTTTATATTGATGGGTTTCCCTGATTTTAATATTTATATCACATTTTCTTTAACATGTCAACTATAAACATCAGAAAGAAGAGCTTTTATTCTAGTCTAAGAATCATTGCTTTGATCATGTTTGTTTGTTTATTAAGCTGCTGTCATTAGAGTAGAACCAGATCTGATCATTGTTGAAGCTCAATATTAACAAAATAAACGACACCATCACCAGTTAAGTAAAACCTCACTATTTTTTGCTAGTACAATTTTGGTTCATTTTGACAAACAATTTAAAGGCCATTCAGTCTAACTTCCCAGACAATCAATGAGACTCCAAAGTGTTGTCAATCAACTGTGATTGCCAACGACTTGCAAAATGTTCCCTTCCCTATCCCATTATCCAGTGTCATTCCTGAAGTTTATTATCCTCAGTCTTGTGTTTGATTTTTCCTTGCTTTGCTTAAGATATGCTTATTATGTATGTCTAATGCTTGAAAAATATATTGGTTAATTGCAATAGTTTTTATTATTAACAATAATTGTATAATATTATATGTAGTCTTTCTATGGCTTTTTTGGGTTCAATATTATATTTCTGGAATTATGTTTCCAAACTTTTGCTGATTGTAGCTATAGTTTATTCAGTATTACTATTGAAGACACTCTAGTGTTTACTTTATCACAATTTATTTACTCATTTTCTTGTTGATTGTTTTCAGTATTTTGCTATTATGAACAGTGAGGTTATCTCAGGGACATAAGTGCTTAAAATTCTTGAATGTTTAAATTTACCACATGATTATACATTGTTTACAAAAAGTAGCTATACTAATGAATAGTTCCACCAGCAAAATACAAGTGTTTCAGTTAGATTTCTTAACTTTTGCCAATGTAGTGGTACAAAGTATCCTTGTGCTCTTCATTGACATTTATGTGATTACTAACCAAGCTGACATGAACGTTTCACACATTTAATAGTAATGTGTATTTCCTGCACCCTAGGCTTCCTGGTTATGCCTTTGTTTATTAATTAGGTATATATATTTTTTATTTTTTAAATCAAATTTCTTTTTAAAAAAGATTTATTTATTTATTTGAAAGTCAGAGTTACACAGAGAGGGAGAGGCAGAGAGAAAAAGGTCTTCCATGTGCTTGTTCAATCCCCAATTGGCTGCAACAGCTAGAGCTGGGTGATATGAATCCAGGAGCCAGGGCTTCCTCCAGGTCTCCCACACAGGTGTAGGGACCCAAACACTTGAGCCATCTTCCACTACTTTCCCAGGCCATAGCAGAGAGCTGGATCAGAAGTGGAGCAGCTGGGACTTGAACAGGTGCCCATATGGGATGCAGGCAATGCAGGCGGCGACTTTACCTGCTACACCACAGCACTGGCCCCTCAAATTTATTTTTTTAAAAAAGATTTATGGCCGGCGCCGTGGCTCACTAGGCTAATCCTCTGCCTTGCAGCGCCAACACACCAGGTTCTAGTCCCGGTCGGGGCACCGGATTCTGTCCCAGTTGCCCCTCTTCCAGGCCAGCTCTCTGCTGTGGCCAGGGAGTGCAGTGGAGGATGGCCCAAGTGCTTGGGCCCTGCACCCCATGGGAGACCAGGATAAGTACCTGGCTCCTGCCATCGGATCAGCGTGGTGCGCCGGCCTCAGCACGCCAGCCGCGGCGGCCATTGGAGGGTGAACCAACGGCAAAGGAAGACCTTTCTCTCTGTCTCTCTCACTGTCCACTTTTCCTGTAAAAAAAAAAAAAAAAAAAAAAGCAGCTGGGACACAAACTGGCACTTACATAGGATGTCGGCCCTGCAGAGAAGCTTAACCTATTTTTCGGAGTTTTTTTTTTTTTAGTTTGTTTTTGTTTTGTTTAATGAAGACATTTCAAAAAGTCTCTGGAATGGATTTACTTTGGTGTAAAAAATTTTTGAAATAGAGGCATATTTTTCTCATAATGTACATTTTCCATGAAGATTTTAAAAGAATTATTTATTCAAAAGTGATAGTTACAGAGAAACAGAGGTAGAGAGAGAGAGATTTTCCATTTGCTGAGTCACTCCCCATATGACCACAATGGCCAGAGCCAGGAGCTTCATCTAGATCTCCCATGTGTGTAGCAGGGGCAAAAACATGTGGGTCATTTTCCGCTGCTTTCCCTAGGCCATCAGCAGGGAGCTGGGTCAGAAGTGGAGCAGCTGGGACTTGAACCAGAGCCCATATAGCATGCTGGCTTCAAGGCTTTTCCCACTATACCACAACACTAGCCCCTTTCCATGAAGTTTTTGGAATTCCCTTATGTATTCTAAATTCTGATCTTTGTTGTTTGGGTAGAAAATAATGTTTTCTGGTTTCTGGCATATCTCTAATTTTTTTTTATCATGCTTTAAATAAAGAGAAGTTCTCAATTTTCAAAATCAAATTTCTAGGAACCCATCAATGATATCACATAATAAAGGACTCCCAATTTCTCTAAATGATTTCCACTCCATCTTGAATCTGGTGCTGGAAGTCTTCCCTTAGGACCTGTCTAAATACTTGTTGGCTGTCTTGGGTGTAAATTCATTTGAGAGGTGTGACATAATGGATAAAGCCACTGCCTCCAATGCAGCAACCCATATGGGAACTGGTTTTTTCCCAGTTTCTACATTTCCAATCCAGCTCCCTGCTAACGACCTGAGGAAAGCAGCAGAAGATGGCCCAACTATTTGGGCACATGCCACCCATGTGGAAGACACAGATTGGAGCTCCTGGTTCCTGGCTCTGTCCTGGCTTAGACTGGCCATCTCAGCCATCTGGGAAGTGAACCAGCAGATGGAAGATCATGGTCTGTCTCTTCTCTGTAATTCTGACTTTCAAATAAATGAATAAATATTTTAAAAAAACTTGTTTTACTCAATTTTCCCTCCATTCTACTGTGAATGCCTTGCGAAGTTGAGAATTTCCTCATCTGCAGAATAGGAAAAGAAAAAAACAATTCTCTTTTCATAACTTTGCCCTAAAGATTAAGCGAGTAACAGACTGTGCACATATCTTGTTCATTCATTGCATTAAAATGTTATATTGTATTTATAACATAGAACTCCAAATGGGTCTAACCAGGACACAGATGCAGAGAGGTGATGGATTCTGTACTTTGGCCACTCTGCATTGATTCAAACCAGCTGAGAGATTTCCTTCACCCACTCTCTGAACAGCCTACATTAATTTTCTGCCTATGTATTTTGTTTCCTCGTGGAACGTAGCTAGCGCAGACCCTTCTTCCATGAAAACTGTAGTAAAGCAAGAAATCTGAAAAGACAGGCCCAGAGTGCTGGAGAAAGCTGGGGTGTCTGTCTGCACTGCATTCTCTCTCCTACTGGTGCTGACTCTACCCTGAGCAAGTCGTATTCCTTCTTGTGATCCGAGGCCCATGCTGCAGTGTCGTTCCTCAAGTAGGAGCCTGTTGGGTGAGCACAGGTCGCTGAGCTTAGAGCAAAGCCCCAGTAACTGGCCTCTGCAGTATTTGAAATCACAACCTTCACCTCCTTGCACCAGATTGTAATCAGCTGAGTGGTGAAAATTGTTGCTTGTGGCACAGGGAACAAGACAACCAGGAGAGGGCCACCTGAATGACAAGTGCGTTCTGCGGGCAGACGGCCTTTTCAGGCGTCTTGGCATAAATGGGCTTGGTGGCACTGCACTCCTAATCCCAAGTGAGTGTTCAGAAACCCTTCCAAGATCTTTCCTTCTCTTCTTTCCATTCAGTATATTTTCCCTTAGATTTGATTAAATACCTTGCTCTTGTACCAGAACAAAATTAATGATTCAAGTGCACAAGGAACTAAATTAATCTCTCTTTACCTTTCTAACATGAAGTGTAACCTTTTGTGGCTGTAAAAAACAAAACTTTGTACAAACTGAGGTCAGCATGACTAAAGAATCCCTGTGCAGTATGAAAACACCCAACCCATTATTTTTCTGGGTAGAGTTTTTACAACTTCAGGAAACACTGCTACAGACATTAATTTTTTTTTTCATTTCTCTATGGTAATTCTGGAACTATTAGGGTTTAGAAGAAAGGGGATTTAAAAAGAAAATACAACCTTATACCTAAAATGAAAGCTAGCATTTTACTTTTAGTTCCTCATCATGTATAAATTTCACAAGAGGAAATATGTGAGCTGCAGCAGCTACAGGTTTTACATACTCAGTTAATTAGCAATTCTTACCAAACCCAGTGTATCATTTCTCTTTAAAATGCTCCATGGCCTCGATTAGACATATTTACGGGAAAAGTCAATGGATAAGACATTAGAGGCCAACCTCAAAGTCAGAACAGAGCAACCATAGGCCTTAGAGAAGTGCTTTATTAGCCAAGAATTGGTTGGTTATTGATCCTGGTCTGTGTCTCTGGTCACAATAGCACTTATCCTAATTTTTCTAGTGTAAATATAAGTAAATTTGAATGGGTGTTGCTGAAAACAATCTGTAAATCTACATTTTGTGGTTTTGGTTGTAATTGTAGTTACTGGAAGGTTCAATATCTGGGGCATGTCGAGGAGACAAGGCTGTGGCCTGGCACCCCGCTCTCTGCAAATACCTCCTGAAGCACTTTCTGAAGGGCTATTAAAGCGACTCTGTCTCTTGCTACTCAGAAGAGCAGA
Source organism: Oryctolagus cuniculus (assembly GCF_051225735.1). Taxonomy (NCBI): domain Eukaryota; kingdom Metazoa; phylum Chordata; class Mammalia; order Lagomorpha; family Leporidae; genus Oryctolagus; species Oryctolagus cuniculus. The sequence goes on along the minus strand of NC_142878.1, from coordinate 6,958,014 downwards.
AACCACATGGGTACTCAGCCGAAAGAAATCTGGGCACAGGAGATCAGTACTGTCAGAAGAGATGTTGTGCATTTAACTTAGACTTCTCTTTCTCTCCCTGAGGTCAACCAAGCAATTAAGAAGAAAGCTATGAAGGCACACAATAATAAATTCACATTTGTTGCGACATTATCATCCCCTTTCCCTTTTATTCTTCTTTTCTCTTCCTTTGTCTCTGCCTTACCATCTTAGATTTGCTATTAGATATTTTTCTAAGATTGTTGCTGTCATCACAACCTAAACTCCCTTTATCCTGGGAAGCATCTTCCCTTAACAGAAGATGCTGCAGGGTTAAACAGGGTTGATGGGTGTTGTACATCTCCTGGATATTGCCAAGAAATTTTGAGCATAGTCGGAGTGGGAGTAGACACTGTCATCATTGATAATGAAACAAGTACAAATAAAGAACTGAAGAAAGCTCATCACTGGAATACCATGTTTAAAGATGAACTGTTAAGTTCAAAAATCTGGAATTGCTGGTGTTGAAGTCTCATTGTTTTCATTCTTGACAAAGAACTCTGCACCTTTAAGTTGCATTTAGAGTCTGCATGGAAACTGCTGCTGCAAGAGGGAAAAGTAACTAAACATTAAAAAAACAGTGAATTAAAATGTGTGATCAGCTCCTGCAGACACACCAAATTATATCAGATATCTTTGTATACATATGACATACTTTATCTCTCTTAATTGGTCTTGGATTCAATGAAGTATATATCAAAAAGCCCATGAAACTTTTCATAGAAATTGATACCCTGATTCTAAAATTGATATGGCACTAAAATTACCTAAAATAGCAAAAAAGCATAAAAACTTTGAAGAAGGGTAAATTTAGAAGACTAACACTACTTGACTAATTACTACTTGATTTCAAGACTTATAATGACATAATTATGAAGAGAAGTTAGGATTGGCTTCAAGACAGAAAAATAAATCAAAGAAAAGCACAGAGTCCAGAAATAATCTCACATATATAAGGAACATACACTAATTTTTGACTAAGGAATTCACTGATGAACAGTTCATTTGTTTAACAAATGGTTCTATGTGCAAGAGAAAGTGAAACGCACATAAAAAAAATCTACAGCTCACACTTATCATCATGCAAAATGCAGCATAATTATGTCAAAATTTATAAATTTATAATGTCAAAAATTATAAAATTGGTATAAGAAAGAAAAGAAAATAATTTGTAATGTGGGATAAGATAAAATTACTTTAAAGGTAACACCTGAAGCCCCATTCATTACAGGAAAAAAGAATGGTAAGTTGAACTTCATCAAGAGTAAAATCTTCAGGTCTATAAGACACAGTACAGAGAATGAAAAGAAAAACCATAGGTAGGAAGTAATATTTGCAACTCACATTTCTAATAAAGGACTTCTATCTACAAAATATAAAGACCTTTGACAATTCAACAAAAAGGACATAAGGAACCCAACATTATATGGGCAAATTATTTAGACACTTCATCAAAGAGATACATGGATGCTTCATAGAACATAAAAATATTCAATATTATCAGTCACTAGAGTTATGCAAACTGAAATTATGAGAAAGAATTAGATATCTTTCAGAATGGCTAAAATTGATAAAAAAATTCACTTACTATTGTTTAATGAAGATTAGAAGAAACTGGAACTCTAATATATTGCTAGCAGCAAAATAAATTGGTAAAATCCCTGTGGAAGACAATTTGGCAGTTTCACAAAAAATTAAATATACACCTGCCATTTGATCCTGCCATTCTATTTCTAGATATTTTACTAAGAGAAACAAAAACATATGTTCATACAAAGACTTGAGCCTGTGATTATAGAATGAATTGAAATTACGTCTTTGCAAAATTTGAACAAAAAAAGAGAAAGGAATGAAGGAGAGGAATTGAGGGAGGATAAGGGGGGAATAGAGGGAAGTATGGTTATCTTAGAACTATACCTATGAAATATATTATATTAATACAATTTAAAAAAAAGACTTGTTCATGTATGTAAATAGCAGATCTTTTATAATAAGCAAAAATTAGAAATATTCCAAGTGTTCAGCACTATATGATTTGGAGCACAGTGTAATGAAATTCTACTTAGTTGCAAAAGAAGTGAATTGTTGCCACATACTACTACAGGGATGAATCTCAAAATAATGACATGGAATGAAAGAAGCCTGGGCCGGCGCCGCAGCTCAATAGGCTAATCCTCTGCCTTGCGGCGCCGGTACACCAGGTTCTAGTCCCGGTCGGGGCGCCGGATTCTGTCCCGGTTGCCCCTCTTCCAGGCCAGTCCTCTGCTGTGGCCCGGGAGTACAGAGGAGGATGGCCCAAGTGCTTGGGCCCTGCACCCCATGGGAGACCAGGAGAAGCACCTGGCTCCTGCCATCGGATCAGCGCGATGTGCTGGCCACAGTGTGCCGGCCGTGGCGGCCATTGCAGGGTGAACCAACGGCAAAAGGAAGACCTTTCTCTCTCTCTCTCTCTCTCTCTCTCTCTCTCTCACTGTCCACTCTGTCTGTCAAAAATAAAAAAAGAAAGAAGCCTGGCTCCTAAAATGGTGTATGCTATATAATTTCACTGATACAACATCCTGGAGAAGGAAAATGAATGTGCCGTGATATAAAGCAGGCCTGGGAGAAAATGAGTACATCCAAGTTACTGGATCGGAGACTAAGGAGAGGGCAGGCTACGACTTTGCTGCTGGAATCAGGATGCTGGAAACATGAACAGAGGCTTCTTGAGTTTCTCATGACAGCAGAATTGCTCTGACAGCTAAGGGTCGATTTAATCCTGATGAGATACCAAGAAGCCCTTCATGTATGGAAAATGCAGGAGAGGCAGTGCCCCACCCTTCTAGCTCAGGTAGAATACACATGAACTTCAAAGTGCCTCATTGCTGTGCACTTGTCCATAAAGTATCTATGCCAGGTTCTAAAGGTTCCTTTTCACTCCTGTCTCTCCTTTAAGTCTTTCAGCTAAACTGTCCTGTACCAGTTTCAGTTTTCAATACCAGCCATAATCTATTCAAGTACAAGGGTACTTTTGAAAGTTCAGTAAAAGTGGAATTAAAAGACAATCCACATTTTCCATTAACTTTCTGAAGAGCCTTCTTATTTATTCACACGTTAAAAATATGCTACTAGGCAAAGGTGCTGTGCTAAGTCCCAGAGATACAGGTAAATCTAGGCAGCCAGATATATTCTGAAGCTCACATAGAGCTATCTACTTGCTCCGAAGAATGAGAATTGGCTTCTTTGAAGACAACACATGGGGGTAGCACCACGTACACACCCAAACCACTCTATTCCCTTTCCCATGATTGCTCTCTCTCACTTCCAGCCCTTAGTCCCTGTGCAGATACACATCATGTGTATGAGGTCTTTCACCTCCTTCCCAACATGTTCACCTTTAAACCCATTCCCTGACCTTGTTGCATTTACTCACTGGTGAGCTGGACCTTCTAACACTGCACACACACACACACACACACCCCTCTTTATGTCTATGTGGTTAAAAGTCAGTTTGTAAAATTGCTCACTCTTTGCACATGTTTTAGTAGAGCTGTAAGTTTCTTTACTGGCAGAGGTATTATATGCCTCTGAAGAGCTTTGTTCCCATCAATGAGGTCATGTGGAGGGAAGACAGATATCACAAAACCGTTCAGATGAAAGACAGCCCTCAACTTCCAGAATTAAAATTTCACCTTTTGTGTGGCATAGCCGTATTAATAGAGACCTAAAATTTTTCTAGCTCACTGTAAAATTAGATTTGAAAAATGTAATTAGATTTATGAATTCACGTGCATAAAGTTAGTAGTAAAAACTACTAAAGTAACTTAAATTTCCATCAACAGGAAAATCTTCAACTCAATTATGTTATACCAATCAACTATTGTATCAGGCAGATATTAAAATGATATAGCTAGAACTACTCTATTAGCAGAAATATATGTAATATACAGAAAGTGAAAAACATTATACATGTGGAATAATCTTCTTGCCCATACCTAGTGTGTGGATGTGTGTGCATTTATTGGATTTTGGTTCATATGACTGTGGTATTACGGAGTATTTTTATTTTTTTGATACACATACTTTATATCTTCTTGATGAAGAATGGGATGGGAGAGGGAGTGGGAGATGGGATGGTTGTTGGAGGGAGGGAGGTTATGGGGGAAAAAGCCGCTATAATCCAAAAGTTGTACATTCGAAATTTATATTTATTAAATAAAAGTTTAAAAAAGAGACATTTTTTATTTCTGAATTCCTTGCAAAGTGCAGGCATTACTTTTATAATTAGAAATTATCCTTTTCACTCTAGCAAAAATATACTACTCACATCTCAATATTGGCCTTGGCTGTAGGCCAGGAAGTCCGTTCTCGGGATGTGGGAAGACCAAATGGATCTTTCCTGTAGCTGATGGCTATGAACCCTGACCCCTCCTTTGATTAACATTGAGAATAGCTAACTAATTTAAATTGTGCCACTTCACACACACAGTCACAGCTATCTTTTAAACATTTCTTTAAGATAGTCAAATTTAGCATAATAATATTAACTTGCAAAACATGGCTCAGTGGCCCTTACTTACCACATAGTCTACACTGAATTCATATGTAAAAACCCACAATGAAAGTTATATTGAGGGGTGGATGTGTAACCGAGCAGTTGAGATGTCAGTAGGGACAGCTCACCCTGTATCAGAGTGCTGGAAGTTTAGCCCTGTCTCCCATCCTAACCTCCTGCAGTGAGCACCCTGGGAGGCAGCAGGTGGTCACTCAGGTACTTGGGTCCCTGCCATTTACGTGGGAGGCCTAGATCAGTCCCTGTTACTGGCTCCAGCATGGTCTAGCACTAACTGCTGTGGGAATTTGTCAAGTGAAAAAACAGATGACAGTGCTCAAATGCCCCCCTCCCAAATACACAAATAAGTGTTTCTATAACGTTATAATGTATGCAATGAAGAAGGCATGATTAAAATATAAACTGTGGCTTCATTAGTTTCCTAGTGCTGCCAGAACAAATGGCCACAAACCAGATGTTAATCAAAAGAAATCTACTTTCTTGCAGTTTTGGCAAAGTTGAAATCAAGGTGGGTTGATCCTTCAGAGAGTGCTGAGGAAGAATCAGTTCTGTTCCTTCCTGCTAGCTTGTGCTGAGAGAAACAATCCACGTCATTCCTTGAGTTATAGATGCATCAGCACAGTCTCCACCTCCATCTTCACAGGTTGCTTGCTCTCTGTAACCGTATCCTTTCCTGGTTATCTTTTTAGATGGACACCATCCTCCTATATTAGGGGCCCTTCCTTTTGGAACAGGATGTCATCTTTACTAATTAGATTGCCAATGACCCTATTTCTAAATATCACATTATGAGGTACCAGGATATGGATTTCAGCATAACTTTTCTTAAGAGAGTGGGAGATGCACAATAGTACAATACACAATAGTAGTTCATAGGAATGCATAGCTTTAGTTACTTATTTAGTTATTTTTATTTTACTTGAAGTCAGAAAGAGAGAGAAAGAGAGAGAGAGAGACAGAGAGAGAGAGAGAGAGAGAGATCTTGCATCAGTTAGTTTACTCCCCAAATGCTCACAATAGGTGGAGCTTGGCCAAACTGAAGCAAGGAGACTGGAACCCAATCCAGATCTCCTACATGGATGGTAGGAACCCAAGTCATCGTATGCTGTGTCCCAGGGTACACATTAACAAGAATCAGAAGTGGGGTAGCCAGTATTCAAACCAGGGGTTCAGATATGAGATCTGGGAGTCAAAATTTGTAGCCTTAAATGTCTAAGTAGATTGTGCAATGCTTGGTAGGGCCAAATCCAGCTCCTTTTCTCACACTCACCTACAAGTGTTTAGAATGCCTACCTACCATGTTCAGTGGAACTGTCCAGGCTTGTGCATGCACATTCCTGTGATTATCACTCCATAGCTTTACTGCAGGCCACTTCTACATCAAAAGCACTTGCTTTTCTTCATTTATGTTTTTCATGCACAAGGAGACAGGAACAGTAGAGGAGTGTCACAGGGCAGTCAGAACTTCACTGAAGCAACCTCTGACCTCTGGTCTCTCCTTTAAATCTGTCATGTTGACTTTCTGAGTATTTCCATTTGGAGACAGCCAACACTCTAACCTAGCTGTGCACATTGGCCAGGAGTGAAACCAGGGTGCCCATAGGAGCTTCCCCAGCATCTTGTTGGATCTTCATCCCAACCCCCATCATGGGTTCTGTCACCAGCAAATACAGCCAAGCACTCTCTCCTCACACATAATGTGCTCCGTGTTGCTGCATGCTTAGCTCCTCCTGCTGCCTAGATGCCCCTCCCTCTCTCACAGCAGGATTGCCTTAACTATTAAAACTCTTCCCAAACACCAGCTCCTTCAAGGATCCCTACCGGATACTCATAGAATTGAATGCTACTTCTTTTTTTGAACTCCCACTATAACCTCACCAACACTACAGAAATTCCTACCTACTTTGTTGATGTATTTTTATATATCTGATCTTTCAGCTGAGAATTCCTGCTCAAAGGCAAAGCCACCCATGCTGATCCAGGTAAATGAAAGCTCTGAGCAGCTCCCTGAGCCTGAAGGGGCAGAAGAGGGTTTCACAGACATGTGGGGTGTGGATGCAGCCTGCCTGGATTTGAGTGCTGGCTCTCCTGCAGTGAAGTTGGAGGAGCCCCCTGGTTCAAATCCTGTCTGTGAATTATCATGCCTGACCATAGGCAGGTACAAAGGCTTTGCCTAGCATGCCTCAGGGAGACACTGCCATCACCACTAGTGACCTTGTGCACTTGGTAGTCTCCCAGGACCCTTTGGCCAGTCATGCTCTGCACATATTTGAATTCCTGGCCCCTACACCTGCATTTCTAGGTCACTATGTCTGAGGCCTTGGACCAAGGTCTTCAGGCACCTCAGGTGTTATGCTCCTTCCAGGGGGAGAAAGGGAGATACCTTAAAGACACTTTCCCTCATGCCAACTCAGCATCTGGCGTTTTTTCATTCCTCATCTTTCTCACCTCATCCTTTCCCCTACCACAACCACCTTAAGATCTACAAAACTATTGGAGCCTATTGTTCAGGGATCAAGAGCAATCTTTGCTAATCTATCTGCCCAGCATGCCATTTCATGGCAGGGAGATGGTTCCAGGGATCGGCACTTTCTTTGGTCCCAGTCTCATGCTTCCATCGTCACAGAATGAGATTAAAGTCTTCATTCATTGTGGCCTGTTGCTTTCATTGCCTACTCCAACACAAAATCGGGGTAATAATATATCCTAACATTCAGAAGCAGTGCCTTGGCCAAGCAAGATAGCACACTGTCTATTTTTTTAAATTGTGGTGGGGCCGGTGCTGTGGCGCAGTGGATTAACACTGACCTGAAGCGCCGGCATCCCATATGGGTGCTGGTTTGAGAGCCAGCTTCTCTACTTCCAATTCATCTCTCTGCTATGGCCTGGGAAATCAGTGGATGATGACCCAAGTCCTTGGGCCCCTGCATCCACATGGGAGACCTGGAAGAAGCCCTGGCTCCTGGCTTTAGATTGGCACAGCTCCCGCCGTTGCAGCCAACTGGGGAGTGAACCATCGGATGGAAGACCTTTCTCTCTCAGCCTCTCCTCTCTGTGCAACTCTGACTTTCAAATAAATAAATAAATCTTTAAAAAAATAAATTGTGGTAAGACATACACACCATGAGAGCTCCTCTCTTAATGGTGACAGTGCACCACTGTTTACTGTAAGCATAAGGTTGTAGAGCAGATCTCTAGAATGTTCCCATCTTTCATACCTTGAACTGTAAGCCTGGCTGAGGGAGAAACAGGGACTTGCTGTACACACAACATCTTTCAAAAGAATGCTTCAACATGTCTCATTCTAAATAAACATTAAGAATTATTATTACTATTGCCCACTTTCCTCCTGGGATTCTTCAAATCCTGATGTATAGAAAGCCAGGATTTTCATGAGTGTGTCCCATCCGCTACTATTAAGTTCCCACTCCCTGCCCTACACATCCTAGTCAGCCACAGCAAGCCATTTTTTAAACTCCCATTAAAATGGATCATTTTTCCTCCTATCCCAATCTACATTAAGTGGGTATCACTCCTCTTTGCCTGATGTTTTCTCACTTATCCATCAAGATCCTGCCTAGGAGCCACCCTCTCAGGGAAGACTTGCAAATTCCTCCAGGTTCTCTCCTCTCTCCTTTCTGATACCTTCACTAAGAGTCTTCACAGCAAGTCCCATTCCAGGCAAATGATTACAGCTGCCTTTTAAACATTTCCTTATGACAGTCAAATTTACCATAATAGTATTGATTTCACTCTATGTCATTTTCTCAGCTTTTTGTTTCTGTCACCCCTTCTAGAATGAACTGAACCTTTTTTTTAATGTTCGTGTTCCTCAATAGTCAGGATCCATTTGTTGAGTGAGCTGGGTTGGTTGGATTATGGTCTGATTGGTCTGATTCTGTGTCCCTTTCCAAGGGCCTAGTGCAATGGTCATTGAGAGGATACCAAGGGACTACCCAAGAAGTAGAAAGGGGATCTTCTTGAACAAAGCGTCAGCCTCAATAAGATCAGAGATCCATAAAAAATCCATCAAGTGAAATAAAAAAATGTAATGGAAGAGGAAAATCACACCAAAAAATTTAATCTAATTTTTAATCTAATTTCCAAGATTGAGAGACATTTAAGATGAAGGGCAAGTTAAATTCTTGGTTACATTCATTGTGATCATTTTTAATGTTGGTTTTTGCCTCCCTTTATACCAAGACAAGAAATAAGGACTGAAGTTATTTATCATAGATAAATTTCACCAAATATTTGTGTCTGTTCTTCACGTGTGTTCTTGGTGTTTGCATAGATGCGCTTAAAGCACATGTGTGCAAGGGTATATGAATCTGTAGATTTGTATTTATAAAAACTACTTTGACTTTAAAGGATTGGGGTTTCATATCCTGTGAGAATTCTCTAATTAGGCTCTGTTCCTCTTCTTAGATGAGTTTAGTGCTCAAGTAAATGAACTAATTAGTAGTCTGTTGTTGAATGAGGCTATGATGTTTTATAAAACCCCTGGTCATCATTGGGAGTTCCTGAACAAGGCAGCAATTAAATAGCTCAGAAAAAATAAAACCTATTATTTCTTCCCTCACCTTGTTCTGCAACAGCGGGACTGTTTGCCTTTGCTGTAGAGTCAGTTCCTTCATTGGCTTGGGCAGCAGGCCACATATGACGACCAGCACACCAAATCCAACTCTGGGCGATAAAAAACAACGTTGTGATGAAAACATAAAGCGACGCACAGAAGACCCTCAGTCTTCTGAATGACCCGAGTACTCTCCCTAACTCTTTGACTTCACCTTGATACTTCAGTGAAGGCGCAGAGAGAAGGGGTTGATTTCATTAACTGGTGTCACTCAAAAACCTAGCATAACAGTAACAAACTGATACGGAGAGTGTATGACATAAAAAAAAATCTAGTCCCGTCTGACCAAATCATGTCCTTGACTTTCTTACGTCCCCATGGATACTTGCAACTCATTAACTGAAGATTTTGTTGGGGATTCATTTAATAAATATATCAAACCTTACATTAATTATGTTTAGCTTCTTCTGAAATGAAAACATGTAGACAAAAGAAAATGAGTTAGTGATTAGTTTTCTGCACTGGTTTTGTAGACAAGATCTTGAGAATGACTTCTTAATTATAATAGCATGTCATTTTTATTATGGTCCTCTCTCTTCAAGTCCCCTTCACTCCCCACAAGCCTCTTATGGACACATTGTCTGGGAATGGGATGCCAATGCCACTTGAGGCTGTGTTGCTAGGTCTTCCTGTTCTTCAAGGAGAACCTCTAGTACCTAGTGTTGTGTGGAGACTTAATGACATTAAATGCTGCAATGCATCTGGGTTCAAACAACAAAAGCACACAGAGTCCAAGGGAAATGCTCAGTGTACTGCAGTTGCCTTCTTCCCAGTGTAGCTCTTCCAAGTCACCTGCACTGCCCAACACAGCCAAACCCACGTATCCCAGCCTCACCTCCCTGTAGGCAGAGCCCTGTCCCACTGCAGCATCCTTTCTTTCCAGGCCTTGACCTTCACAATCTCACAGTGATGACTTCACTCCCAGACTCATGGGTCTTGGCTACCCACCAACTACACAAGCTTGTCTCCTCTGTTGTCTTTTCCTTGAAGGAAAAGGTGCCCTGGTCTTGGTGGCTACAGAACCCATAGGATGGAATGACAGGTCAGGGGAACACTGTCCCCTTGCCAGGAGGAGGAAGCAGAAGTTGAGTTTTGCTTATTAGGCAGCCACTTCCTTTATTCTAACACATCTGGACTGAAACATACCTATTGCCAGAGAGGCTGACATCCCTGTATGTTCTGAAAAGGCACATCACTATCATTTGCTTAAGCCTGTCTCTGCTGGGGAACAGCCCCCTGAATTCCTTGACAGGACAGCAGGAGCCTGGGCCAGATCCTACCTCCTTCTCCCTCCTCCATCCTGGCAGGAGGCAGATCCTTTAAACCCCACTGTATTCAGATCAGTAACAACTTGGTGAATCAATTTTTAATTAAAATAGGAATACCTGGTAGAGGTTTCATGTATCTTCAAAGATATTATGCTCAGATGCAATATTGAAGGAAAAAAGTAATTTGTCTAAGAAAACTGCCTGTCATAACTAAGATAATGCATTAGTAACTAGTAACATTTGTCAACTTGAGACAGAGTGGTATTCCCTGAAGAATTATTTCTTTTAGAAGAACCCAACTAACCTTAAAAGAAAACCAAGAAACTTCCAAAGACATGGATTAAAGGAGAAAATAGAAATTATTACTTAAAAAACATGCTATTTGGATAAAATTCAAGTTTTTCAATATGTGCAAATATTATCCAGTCCATCTTAAAGACTTTGGTAAAAACAATTAAGGTCATGAGCATAGTTTTGCACTGCAGCTGGTTGCCAGAGGTTCTTGAAAGATCTGTCATCACTGCCTAATACCGCTGGGTATGGACGGTTCTCAGTAATGGGTGTGGAGCAAATGAGGAATGAATGGGGCAACTGCCACTCACCTGAAATGCTTGAGGGAAATAGCTAGTATCTGCCATACTCATGAAGAGCCAGTTACAAGTCAGGTGCAGCACATGTCAGGTCTTCTAATGCCTATCTCAGGCTCATGATATGGGTCAGGTTCCTATCACTTTTCTTACAGGAAAACCAGGAAATTTGCAAGTAGACAAACAGGTCATGAGTTCAAGGGCTGAGATCTGTCACTGACAGTTTAGCTGCGTTTCCAACCAGCTCACTTTATGGCCTCCCAGAAGGTTAAATTTTGAACACGAAGATGACAGAACCAAATATGCATCTAAGAAAACAATAGGCCATAACCAGATGCTGTGGTCAGTTTATTTAACAAAATGTGCATTTGATGTCATGTTTTATTTTTGCTTCCTAACTATTAATCAATCTCTGATACACTCAACAGTGAATCATGTCTTACCTTCAAGGAATGAGGTGAGTTTGTCCTGTCAGTCAACAATATGTTCTCCTAAGGAATACCATGAGAGCCATTTGGGGGTTATACCAATTGTCATTTTTAACAGGAGCAAGCAGTCTTTAATTGTGTGTTCCCTATGGTCACAACGTCTTTCAGAGCCCCAATTTCTGTAGTTATCAATGGGGATGATAATGCTTAAACTGTGAGGATTTTCTGGTGAGATCAGCAGTGACGTGAATAACAGCCAGATTCGTGCCTCTCATGTGGGAGGAACCTCAATCAACAAGAGCTATTATCACTGTTAAGTGATACCTGCCATGCCCATCCTCCTTGCAAACCATCATCACAGCCTGAAACATGCACTTCAGACTCTGTGCTCCCGAAGAAGGTCCATGTTATGCATCTGTGGTCAAAATAAAACATTTAGAGTTGGTTTTAATGAGCTTCTATCCACTTATTAACTCTTGCAGATTTGTTCAATAATGCTGTTGGGTGAAGGGCTCCAGAATCCTAGGCCTGTTCTTTGGTCTGGCAGCCAGACATGAGTGGTTTGTGGCATAATACTTACAATGGTACACACCTTTCCTACCACAGGGTCCTTTAACAGTTCTGGTGAACAAAACACTTTGTAAATTGGGTTGTGTGGGCATTTTCATGTTGGTTTCAAAAGTAAGAATCTGGGGTTGTTAAAATGGTTCCACGGGGCTGGCGCTGCGGCTCAGTAGGCCAATCCTCTGCCTTGCAGAGCCAGCACACCGGGTTCTAGTCCCAGTTGGGGCGCCGGATTCTGTCCCAGTTGCCCCTTTTCCAGGCCAGCTCTCTGCTGTGGACAGGGAGTGCAGTGGAGGATGGCCCAAGTGCTTGGGCCCTGCACCCCATGGGAGACCAGGAGAAGCACCTGGCTCCTGCCATTGGATCAGCGCGGTGCACCGGCCGCAGCGTGCCAGCCGCGGCAGCCACTGGAGGGTGACCCAATGGCAAAGGAAGACCTTTCTCTCTGTCTCTCTCTCTCACTGTCCACTCTGCCTGTCAAAAAAAAAAAAATGGTAAGCTGACCCTTTCAGTATCCAAATTATGGAAGACTTTTTTCTGCCATTGGTTGACATTCATTCACGCATTGGTGAAACAGCTTCTCAGCTCCTCTGATGTGCTAGACAAAGTACTGGTTATGGGATGCATTGACACTACACACAAAATATCCATCCTCAGGAAGTCTACAGTCCAGGGGAACCACAGTCACTCCACAAATAATGTTGAGGAACTGTGGAGAGCAACATGAAAGAGAGAAGGAGATTCACACTAGCGTAGAGGGAAACTGAGGGTACTTCTGGGATACATCTTTCTAAATTACAATGGAACAGGTGAGAAGACCTCAGTGGGTGACGTGGCACAGCCCCTGTGGTGAATTCAGGCCTGGGTGAGGCTCCAGAAGAAGGGGTGAGCCAGGCACCTTCTAGGAAATTTAAGGATCAGTGGAGAAGAGTCCATCTGGACTATGTAGGGCAAGAGGTGAGTAACACATGATAGAGCTGTAAGGTTGGCAGCACTCCACCTGGAGGACCTTCAAATTCAAGTAAAATTAGTGATGATAGCAAAAAAATGTAAAAACAACATGCATTCTCTTCCTTTGATTCACCTGGGCTTTATAGAATATATCTACCTTGCATTTAGAGTGAAATGACTTATATGCCTGGATATGGTGTGACGAAGAGCTGAATTTGCTCCCTTTTTAAACTCTACTCATCTTTCATGGCCCCGCTTAAAACCCTTCTCTACTATCAACCTACTCTTGAGTATTATGAAGTCATTTCTCTGTATTTGGACTGCTCTGTATTTATTGCTTTCATCCTTAATTACACTGGCTTGTTCAATTACCTTCTCCTGCTCCATTGCTAAACCCTCTTTTAGACACAAGGTTTCTGCATCATACCTGGCACCAGCATAATAATTCTTTAGGCCAAAACATGTGGATCTAAGCAGAAATGATGTGTCAGGAAAAAAAGGTAAAGAAGGACTCCAGTCTTGTGACTATCAAATTTTGGTCAAGGAGACAAAGTATTTCAAAAATAGGTAAGATCATAGGAACATAATTACATATACCGATGATGCACTTTGACTTCTGATGTGTTACATCCCAAGAAACTCATCCTAGTGGAAAATATCATTAAGTTGAAATACACCTAATCTTTCAGAACATATAAGCTAAGCAACACCTCACACTTAGAGAGCTAGTTGTCCCCCTGTGAGCTCAGGGTGGACTTGGAGCTAAGCTCACAGCCATGGCCCAGCATTGCAAGGGAGGCTCACACGACATAGCATTAGCTCAGGAAAGATCAAGATTCAAACTTCCATGTATGACTTTTAACAAGTGCATATCGCTTTCACCATTGTCAAGCTTAAAATTCATGAGTTTAACCATAGTAAGCCAGGAGTCATCCGTATATGTATACATATACAAATATTATAATTTTAAATAATTCTACCAGCAATGATGAAATGATTGGAGATCTGTTAGGAGGTGATGTTTTTGGCAGATATTTTATCTAATAACCCAGGGAAAGTCCAAAGAGTTGATATTTGAGCCAAGACATGAGTGATAATGGAAGCAGCCATGTGCACACCTGGGGTTCAGTGGCAGAGAAGCAAATGCTGGATGAAGATCTCTAAGACAGCAAAGCATCTGTGTCAGAGAGGGTCAGCAGGGCAATACAGGGAAAGCAAGAAGAGAGCACGGCAAGGAATGAACGCCACAGTAAGTGTGTACAGAGAGAAATCTTTCATTTGCTTGGTCACTCTCCAAATGTCTGCAATAGCCAGGAATGGTTAAGCTGAAACCAGGAGTCAAGAACTCCATCCTGGTATCCCAAGTGAGAGGCAGGGGTACAAGCACTTGGTCCATCTTCTACTGCTTTCCCAGGTGCATTAGCAAGAAGCTGGATCAGAAGTGGAGTAGGTGGCACTTGAACTTGTACTTCGATTTGGAATGCCAGTATCATAAGTGGTGGCTTAACTGTTGGTTTGACAATGTCAGCCCTGAAATTCGGGTTTTATTCAGGTATAATTAGAATATTTGGAAAGGATCTAAGTACCTAAAAATAATGCAATTTATAAGTTCATTGATTTCCTGGGTGTTTTTGTGCATTGAGCCTCAAAAAGAAAAGTTTAAGATAACAAAACTTACCAAAATTTAAACTTTAATACTCATGACTAAGGCCTTAAAAGTTGTGGAAAATTATGGTAAAACCATAGAATTGACTTTACAGAATTTTCACTTACAGCAGATAATATCAGTCAATATTACCTTCTTTCTAAAAACACGTCTTTCATGTAAATAACATCTGCAAGTGTGCATGATGAAAGAGAAATGAACGCCTGCTGGAAAACCATTGGTAATCCTTGTTTCTATCTTCCAGAGAATATCACAAAAAATAAACCTCCTGACTTCAAGTCTTTGAAGAGAGAGTTGGTTAATCAGGAGCATGGCCCATGGACTGGGAAGTACTTTGAAAGGGAGAGCTTATGTACATAAGCATCTATTTGGCAAATGAAATGTGTGTGGCCATGTATATAGAAGGCAGAATCTGCACTCATGGTCAGTGAATAGCTCATGGGCAAAAGCAAGAATAAATTAACTCTATTTTTACTTTGGTAATTGCCATGATTTGAATGTTTAGTGTGGAAGTACTGTGAGTAAAGTAGCCTAAAATGTCAACAGCAAAATAAAACAATAGCGATAGTATTTTTTCTATTTTTATTTTTATTTTGGTAAAACACACATACAATTTGTCATTTATAACTGTACAGTTCAGTGACATTGGCACATTCACAATATGTAACTATCACCATCTCCCACCTCTTATACTTTTCTTCTTTTAAAAAAGTTCCTTATTTATATAAAATGAACAAATTTAATGTATTTTATATATACAAATTTAGAAGTATAGTGATACTTCCCATCCTGGCCTCCCTCCAACCCACATTTCCACCCTCCCACCTCCTTCTTTTCTTATTTTTTCCTTTAACTTTTACAATGACTTACTTTCAGATTATTTTATACTCATAAAATTAACATTTCACTAAGTAAATAATTCAATAAATAGTAAAATTCATATGGAGGCACAGGAGACCTCGAATAGCTAAAGCAATCTTGTACAACAAAAACAAAGCCGGAGGCATCACAATATCAGACTTCAGGGCATACTACAGGGCAGTTATAATCAAAGCAGCATGGTACTGGTACAGAAACAGATGGATAGACCAATGGAACAGAATAGAAACACCAGAAATCAACCCAAACATCTACAGCCAACTTATATTTGATCAAGGATCTAAAACCAATTCCTGGAGCAAGGACAGTCTATTCAACAAATGGTGCTGGGAAAACTGGATTTCCACATGCAGAAGCATGAAGCAAAACCCCTACCTTACACCTCATATAAAAATCCACTCAACATGGATTAAAGGTCTAAATCTATGACCCAACACCATCAAATTATTAGAGAACATCGGAGAAACCCTAGAAGATATAGCCACAGGCAAAGACTTCTTGGAAAAGACCCCAGAGGTACAGGCAGTCAAAGCCAAAATTAACAATTGGGATTACATCAAATTGGGAAGTTTCTGTACTGCAAAGGAAATGTCAGGAAAGTGTAGTATGTCTTGAAATCTGGTATTGTGGTGCCTGCAGCTTATTTTGTTGTTCAAGGTTGCTTTAGATATTTGGGGTCTCTTGTGTTTCTATATGAATTTTACCATTATTTCTTCGAGATCTGAGAAGAATGTTATTGGTATTTTGATTGGCATTGCATTGAATCTGTCAATCACTTTTGGTAATATGTACATTTTGATGGTATTAATCCTTGGAATCTATGAACATAGAGGGTTCTTCCTTTTTTGTGTATCTTCTTTTATTTCTTTAATGTTTTGTAATTTTCATTATAGAGATCTTTCACATTCTTGGTCAAATTTTTTCCAAGGTATTCATTTTTTGTAGCTATTGTGAGTGGGATTGATATTACAACTTCTTTCTCAGCTCAGTTGTCAAGAAATCTATCCAGGCCGGCGCCGCAGCTCACTAGGCTAATCCTCCACCTGCGGCGCTGGTACCCCGGGGTTCTAGTCCCGGTTGGGGTGCTGGATTCTATCCTGGCTGCTCCTCTTCCAGTCCAGCTCTCTGCTGTGGCCCGGGAGTGCAGTGGAGGATGGCCCAAGTGTTTGGGCCCTGAACCCGCATGGGAGACCAGGAGGAAGCACCTGGCTCCTGGCTTCGGATCGGTGCAGTGCCAGCCATGGCAGCCATTTGAGGCGTTAACCAATGGAAAAAGGAAGACCTTTCTCTCTGTCTCTTTCTCGCTCACTGTCTAACTCATTTGATCTAGATTTTCCAATTTTTTGGCATACAATTGTTTGTAGTAATTCCTAGTGATTCATTTTATGTCTGATATCTTTTATAACATCTTCTTTAATCTCTGATTTTATTAATTTGGATCTTCTTCCTTTTTTGATTAGTTGGACCATAGGTGTATCAATTTTGCTTATTTTTTCAAAATATCAGCTCTTCACATCACTGATCTTCTGTACCATTTTTTCAGTCTCAATTTTGTTTACTTCTTCTCTAATTTTAATTATTTCTTTCCTCCTAGTAATTTTTTTTTCTAGTTCTTCTAGGTCCTTGAGATGCATTGTTGGATTATTTATTGGATGCCTTTCCAGTGTCTTGATGTATGCACTGATTGCTTTAAACATACCTCTTACATTGCTTTTGCTATATCCCATAGGTTTTGATATGTTGCATTTTCATCTCCATTCATTTCCAGGAATATTTTTCATTTTGATTTCTTCTATGACCCACTATTCATTCAGGAGCATACTGTTTAGTCTGCATGTGTGTGCATATTTTCTGAAGTTTCTTAAATTGTTGATTTCCAGGTTCATTCAATTGCAGTCAGAAAGGATACATGGTATGGTTTCAATTTTTTTTTTAATTTGTTGAGACTTGTTCTATGGCCTAGTATATGGTCTATCCCAGAGAAAGTTTCATGCACTGACAAAAAGAATGTGTATTTTACAGTTGTGGGATGGAATTTTGTATATATTTGTTAGGTTCATTTGACTCATAATGTAGATTAGATCTGCTATTTCTTTGTTGAATTTTTTGTCTAGTTGATCTGCCCATTGTTGGGCACACCGGGTTCTGGTCCCAGTCGGGGCGCCAGATTCTGTCCCGGTTGCTCTTCTTCCAGTCCGGCTCTCTGCTGTGGCAGAGGAGTGCAGTGGAGGGTGGCCCAGGTCCTTGGGCCCTGCATCCACATGGGAGACGAGGAGAAGCACCTGGCTCCTGGCTTCAGATCAGTGTGGTGTGCCGGCCATGGCGGCCATTGAGGGGTGAACCAACGGAAAAAAGGAAGATCTTTCTCTCTGTCTCTCTCTCTCACTGTCCACTCTGCCTGTCCAAAAAAAAAAAAAAATGGAGTGTTTAAGTCCCCTGTTATTGATGTATGGAGTCTACGTCTCCCTTGAAGTCTATGTCTCCCTTTAGATCCATTAACATTGCTTTTAAATAGCCACACACTGTGGTATTGGGTGCTATATACGTGCTATATTCCCATCTTCCCACTGAATTGATACTCTTAATCATTGCATAATGCCCCTCTTTGTCTCTTTTAATAATATTTCTGTTAAAGTCAATTTTGCATAGTCGTATTGTTTTCCTGGTTGATGTTTCTCATATTTATGTTTATTTTTAGACATTTGTGGAACTACTTGTTGGTTTTCTCCTCTGATGAGTTTTATCTTTGAAAGATGCCTTTGTGACTCAGTGGAGTGTCTGCTCCTTCAGTCAATATTCAGAGGCATGTGCTAAGTGGGACCGGCGAATCAGTGTTTGGGTATGGTACAGGAGTCCAGGCTGACACATTGATCATGACGGATCTCCTCTGTTGTCTGGAGGGGGAAGCATACGATCACATTTGCTCGTGCGATCACTGCCTCACCTTCTGTCTGCCAAGGTGATCCATGCCCAGGGTGAACCCACAGTGGCTAAACACCCCACCCACACATTTGCAAGAAACACACAAAGGATCTGTGCGGTCCTATGTGAGCATGGAACCCTCTGCAATGACCACCCCAGGTATTCAGGGAATTCTGAATCTCTGAAGTCAGACACAGAGACTGCCCGGAGACCCAGCTTTTGAAGATGGTACTACTCCCTTACTGTTTGTTGGGAGCCCTTGTGGGGAGGATGGGGAGCAAGCAGTGTGCTCTCACTTCATGGGTTTAGGTGGGTGCCCTGCCACCCAATACCATGCCAGGCTGAAAGTCCATGCGGTCCACAGGTTCTCCCTCAGGCAATGTCACCAGTGACCCTGGATGCTACAGTCTCCTCTCATTTCTCTTTACAAAGATAGCATCTCCTCCTGATGCTGATTCTGTTACTGGTAGGAGTGGAACAGAGGAGTCCTGCCTGACTTTTTGCTGCCCAGTGTGGTGCTCTGCAGGAATGGGGTGGAGGGTGAGAAGCAGGTCAGCTTTTCTGCTCCAAGTCTGGCAGTACTCAGATCTCAATCAGCTCCCCAGGCCGAAGTAAAATGGGTGACTGGAATTCCTTCTCAGCCAAAACTGCAAGCAACAGGGCACATGGTGATTTCTTCCTACCTTGTCATGGTATGATGGCAGCTCACAGCTGGCAGCTGGCTGTGCCATGCAGCTACCTGCAGTGGCAGCCCTGTCCTCTCTCCTCTTGTCCCACAGAGTCCAAACTGTTTTTCAGTCCTTTGTTGAAAATTTCCATCATTCGGGTCCCTGGAAACGTGGTCCTCCTTTTGTTCTTTTTGCATCCCAGTGCAGCTGAAGTTATTGTGGCTATACCCTATTCAGTCATCTTGGGTCCGTTTTCAGCAATAGTACTAATAGTTAACATTTGTGGCATTAGTACTCTATGCCAAAGCACCATGGTGAGCATATATTGGTTCATGCTTTCATAACAAAACCCCTAGCATCTTTCCCATTAATAAAATTCATTCTAACAGATGAAGAAAGTAAAGCACAAAGAGAATGTACAGAGCTTCAGAGCGAGTCCTTGTTTCTCTTTTCAATTGTCTATCACCATCTGAGACGTCTATATGCAGAGTCTTCCAGCTCATAAAGACTCTTGGTTTGTAGATGTACCTTAATATCACAAACTTCAGTTTGATATTGGAATGCTGCATATACCTCTTTTATCTCAGCAAAACATTCATTACTTCATTAAAAACATGTACAGTATATGTATACTGTCCCAGGCAAAGAAACCATAAGCATGAGCAAAAATGAGTTCCTGACTTCAAGATCCTCTGCTCCAGTTGAATTTACTTACAAAGAAAGGGGGAATGTATAGGCTAATATAGAAAGTGATAGGACAGTATATGGAGTGTTTCTTAGAAGTTGTGCCATCCTGGAGAGTCTTCTGGACAATATTTCACCTTCAGGACACAAATCCAGCACCACACACCCTTGGATGCAAAGGCATTCGGGCATTGCTCTGCCCCCTCTTTAGCAGAAATCCTTAGACACAGAATCTCATTTCCAGTCTGCTGTTTGTAAGGTACCTGACAAGCAATTGCTTCACTTTACACAGAGATTCCTCATGGGATTTCTTTGCATATGAAATAACTTCTCTTTTACTTTTCGGTGAGAAATGATTTATTTCTCCATAAGTATGTAGGGAATACATCACTTAGTATGGTAAGTATGTTTATGCCATTTATTTGTGGCATAATGTGACATCAGCCCAGGGGTGTGATTATTTCAAATTACTTCCAGTGGGGTCCATCATTCCCTTTAATTTAAAAGCAAAAAGTTACCTAGCTATAAAATTACAAAAACAAAACATAGTTTTACTCAAAAAACATATTAATTTTCTTTTTAGGTACCAACACAACAGCCAGTTTGCTGCTGTAACTCAACAAAGGTGTCTATCTTGGAAACAGTAGTAAATGGGCATGACTTAATTTTTGATTGATAAATTCTTCATTAACATTAATGTCACTCTAAGCTTCCAAACTATACCTGTTAATAATGCTTAATTGATACCATATGTAGCCAATGCTTTCCTATATATACAATCAATTGTGTTCAGATTATGTACTTCATTGACTTCTGGCTACACCTAGGAGTATTTCCTCCTCCTCTGTGGAGAGCCCATCTCAGTGCAGACACCTGAAAGCAGGGCACTTGCCGTTTAATTTAGATTTCCTGTGACATTCCTAACATACAGCACCAACATCAGACAACACTGTTAGTGCTCATGTCCCCAGGGCCGCCAGCTATGAAAAGCCAATTGCTGCACTTAAAATCTAGACTGCCAGAAATCATGGTGTACTAGACACCCTGGCTCCAGTTCCATCTACAAAACTCTAAGTGCCACTTGCTAAAAGTATGGACAAACCATATCCTGTCTTTATCCATACAGATTATCATTATGTGCTTTACAATATCACACGAGACAAATAACTGGAACCAGGCAAGGAGCCAGTGCTCTACATTCAAATACTCTAAAGTCTTTAAAGAAAATGGTTTACTTGAATCCTGAAGAAAATCACCCCCTATTCAAGAGACACATGAGTATTGATTCCTTGGAACCAAAAGGAGGGCTGCACCTACTCAATGATGCCATAAAAACACCCTAAGCTTCACTGACTTTCTCTTTCTTCTCATTTAATATGTCTGAGAGTGTGCATTAACACAGAAATCTCAATGTACAGGAAACATTATTAATAGTTGCATCAGGAAGATAAAAGCCAAAAAAAGAAAAATTCAATATTAATTTTTGCTACATTCAAGCAAAATAAGAAATGAAATTTGCTGTAGCTGTGAAACTTCAAAATATCAAAAAGCAGCCCAATGGTTGAACAGAATGCAGTGAAGGCTATGACCCCTTTGCAGGGATGAGTGATGTGAAGGGCTTAGACTGCTACAAGTGCAGACAAAGATCCCAATGATCAGACATCTATCTGAACACAAAGCAGCCCTTGAGCCTTCTGAGGTTTTCAGCAAATGCAAAGAGAAAGGACCTTCCTCCAAGACTCTCTGCACTTCTTCCCTTCTTCCTGCAGTCTATCAGGCTTGGAAGTTGGGAACCTCCTGTTTTCTGTGCAATTCTCAGCTAAGCTGTGAAACGCAAGTGAAGAAAACGAAAGGAAATTGTTGTTCCTCATTCCCTATATCAAGGATAACTGGCTGAATAAACTTCCAGAGAGTGATCCTACAATGGAAGGGACGGTGTCACTTAACCTGGGAACAACAAAATCATTCTCTCTCTCCTCTGTTCATTCTGGATGGTTAGCAGACACCACCTCAATTTTCCATTGCATTTCAAATCCTATTTTACATTCATGTTGTCAGGTGTGGAAAAGTTTCCAGAAGCCTGTCAAAAAAATGCTTTCAGTCGTGGGCCACTCTCACAGGGAGTGCTCATCCTTACAGATTGGACGGAAGGATGGTTGTGCCTGGCACACAGACGCAAACATAGTCCACTACTCTGTATTTATTGAGCCCCATAAGTCTTGTTCATTGTAACAGCAATATAGCATTAAAGAAAATATGAAAAATATGGAGAAGATAGAGATAACCCATATGTTTTTTAAAGATTTATTTATTTATTTATTTGAAAGGCAGAGTTACAGAGAGGCAGAGACAGAGAGAGAAAACGTGAGAGGGAGAGAGAAAAATCTTCCATCTGTTGGTTCACTTCTCCAATGGCCGAAACTGCTGGAGCTGAGCTGATTCAAAACCAGGAGCCGGGAGATTCTTCCAGGCCTCCCACATGGTTGCAGGGGCCCAAGCACTTGGGTCATCTTCCATCGCTTTCCCAGGCCACAGCAGAGAGCTGGATCGGAAGTAGAGAGACCGGGACTCGAATCAGTGCCTAGATGGGATGCTGGCCTGCAGGCGGTGGCTTTACCCACTATGCCACAGCACTGGTGCTAGTCATATTTGTATCTTATTTTGTAGGAATAGAAAAAAAGAGTGTGTTTTTCTGTGTTTGGTGACTTTTCTTCATCTGAGAGCATTCACTTCTATTTTACTTGAAGCAAAATGATGCTTTTGGAAATTGTGCATGATTTTTCCTTTATGTATATTTAACTTCTAATTGATACAATAATTGTACATATTTTATGATAAAACTTGACATTTCAATATGTATATACAACAATCAAATCAAGATAATTGTATCTATCACCTATTTATGTATATTTTCTTTGAGGCGAGAACATTAAAAATTCTCTCTTCATCATAGTTTGAAATACACAATAAATTACTGTTAACTATAGTCACTAATGTAAAAAACATATCTAGTCAGCGCTGAAAAAAATTACCAATACATACATTGTACTTTCTAAAAATGTCCTATTACATGGCCAGAGATTTCATTTTTTTTAAAGGTTTTATCTATTTATTTGAGAGGTAGAGTTACAGACAATGAGAAGGAGAAACAGAGAGAAAGGTCTTCCTTCCATTGGTTTACTCCCTGAATGGCCACAATGGCCAGAGCTGTGCCAATCCAAAGCCAGAAGTCAGGTGCTTCTTCTGGGTCTCCCATGTGGTGCAGGGGCCCAAGAACTTGGACCATCTTCTATTGCTTTCCCAGGCCACAGCAGAGAGTTGGATTGGAAGAGGAGCAGCTGGGACTAGAACCAGAATGTCATATTAATGTACACTAAACAGAACAAGTCTCCAGGAACAAACAGGTTATGAAACGTTCACCAGTGATGAGTTCCAAGCAGTGTGCTTTAATAGGAACACCAGTTATAGTGGAATTTAAACAAAAGAAAATTGGTTCAAGAGCATAAGAAGAGCCATGTGTGGGGTGGGTGGGGGCGTTGTTTATTTAGGATAACAGGGGACTTGGAGGAAATGTGATGCCAAACATATTCTCTCTCTCTCTCTCTCTCTCTCTCTCTCTCTCTCTCTCACACACACACACACACACACACACAAACCTTTTTAAGTACATGAAAATAAACATTAAAAAAAACACAAAATTACACTGGACTACATAGCAAACAAAAGAGTTTTTTTGCCACTTGGGATATTGAAGTAGGAATAATCAAGTTTAAATTTTAACCCATTCATTCATTTGCTCACTTACTCATTAATTCATTTACAGAAAGCATAAGAAAGGTTGCAATACATGGTAAAACTTGCAAAATTATGGTTTTCTGTGCTCTTATTTGGTGCAGTAAGACCAAAATACTCAGGAAATAAGGGTAACCTATGTGTTATGATAGCAGGAGACTTATCTAGTTGATAAGTCTAGTGCCCAGGCGAGTCTGGCAAAGGTTAGATTATACCAACCATGTGCTGCTGATACTGTAACCACTGGCTCTTACAATAAATAAAGCAGGAAGAAAGAAGAAGAAATGGAAATATTGTTGCAGTGGGGGGATTATCAGTGTCAAAAACTGTTTAGAATCCTTACAAGATCTCAATAATATCCCTAGGACCATTTATGTGCCACAGTTTTGAAAATGGACTCAGAGGTGTTAAAACTAAAAATAGTGACAACCCTAAGTATTGGTGAAGATGTAAAGGAATTATTTCACTCACACAGTGCTGGTAGAAAAAGTAAAATGATACAGCCACTCTGGAAAACAGAGAATTTTCCTTATACAAATACACATGGAATTTTAACATGGCTTAATGATTATAATCCTAGACATTTATTCCAGAGCAAAGAAAGCATATGTGTACAAAAATATATGCACAATTGGTCATAGCGACTTCATTCAGATTGGTATAAAACTGGAAACAAGTGAAGTTTCCTTCAATGAATGAGTGGTTCAACACGCAGCAGTACACCTATACCAGGGAATGCACATCAATGAAAAGAACGAACTATAGATGCATGCTTCAGCTGAATGAACTCAAGAAAAGTATGCTGAATTATAGCCAATATAAAAAATTTCATAGTGTAATATCCCTTTTATATATCATCCTTGAAAAGACAAAATTAAAGAGATGGTGAATAGATGAGTAGTTCAAGGAGATAAGGAGAAGATGGGAGCAGAAGGAAGTGGGTATAGATGAAAGAGTAACACAAGGGATCCTGGCCCTGATGGAAATTTCCATTCTTGACTCTGATGTTGAATATGGAACATGCATATGTGATAATGTTGCCAAAATGAAATACACAAACACACACACACAATACAGAGAACACAGAAATGAGTTGATGTGAACTGGAAAAAATCTAAATAAGAGTGATAGATTGTATCAGTACAATTTCCTGGATAAGACAGTGCACTCAATTTTCCAAGATGTTACCACTGGAAGAAACCAGGCAAAGGGACTATAGTATCAAGTTTTATTTAACATAACTATGTGTGAAATAATCATTATCTCAAAATAAAAACTTTAATAAAAGAACTAAGCAGAACTCCATTTGCCAGTTTCTTGTAATTTGCCACTCTATTTCTCTTTGTTATCTTAACTCTGGATTAAAGATTATCTTTGATGATTTTGGTGATTACATGAGATGCTGCTTACAATGTCCTTAGTTCAGTGACTTATCTGACATATAATTAAGAGAAACAAACTAATTCACAGATGCATGCTGTATCTTGAGCAAATGTGGTATTTGTTACTCAGTTGCATTTCTAATGCAAACAGCTGAGTGAGTGAGCATCCTGGACTACCTGTACTTTAGAAATCACTTATGACCTTAACTTTCTTTTGGTGAAGGAGGGATATAGAGGCACAGGAAGACTGGACTCAAGATGGTGCTGAAAACCCTCTCTTTCGCTTCCTATTCTTCCACTTGCTCCTGAAGATCATTATGTGACTGCTTTTAGATAAGCAGGCAAGTCTGGAAAAGACACATGCACAAGAGGAAAAATCTTTTTTACCACATCTATGTCCAATTTTTCCCAGATTTCTGTGTTCTCATGAGCCATTTTTTAAAAGCTAATGAGATATTGGCAGTGTCAATGACCGTGAGAGGCACCTGGGCTTCCAGGGAGGGGCAGCATGCTCAGACATCAGTGCCTGAGGGGCAACACTGGTGATGTGATAAATCTACCCATCCAAAGATATCCAAATTTTACCTTTGCACTTTATAAAAGCACAAAATAGGATATCTCACTTACAGGCAGAGTTAGACAGTGAGAGAAAGGGACAGAGAGAAAGGTCTTCCTTCCGTTGGTTTACCCTCCAAATGGCCACCACAGCCCGTGCAGAAGCCAGGAGCCAGGTGCCTCCTCCTGGTCTCCCATGGAGTGCAGGGCCCAAGCACTTGGGCCATCCTCCACTGCCTTCCCCAGGCCACAGCAGAGAGCTGGACTGCAAGAGGAGCAACCGGGACAGAACTGGTGCCCCAACTGGGACTAGAATCCAGCATGCCAGAGCCACAGGCGGAGGATTAACCTAGTGAGACGCGGCACTGGCCAATAGATCACTTCTTTTAAAAGGGCCTGCTTATCAAAAAGAGTGGGCAAGAGAGCAGATTGGAAACGTCTTAGTGAAGCTGCAGAGGGGCCAGACCCAAGGTGAGAGCTTGCTGTTGTGGTTGGGCATCCGCTGCACAAGCTCAGGAAGAGGCTTCGCAGTTGCCAAGTCTGCTTTCTCCGCAGCATTAGGACCAGAGAACATGCAGGAATCACTGCCTTAACTTCCTCCTGCTCTCAAGGCAAGCATTTGCCCCAACACTGGGAAACCAGGGAAATATACAATATTGAAAAGCACTAGAGGGGCCAGCACTGTGGCGCAGTGGATTAAAGCCCTGGCCTGAAGCACCGGCATCCCATATGGGCGCCAGTTCTAATCCCAGCTGCTCCTCTTCCAATCCAGTCTCTATGTGGCCTGGGAAAGCAGTACAATATCGCACAAGTCCTTGGGCCGCTGCACCCATGTGAGAGATTCGGAAGAATCTCCTGGCTCCTGGCTTCGGATCAGCACAGCTCCAGCTGTTGCGGCCATCTGGGGAGTGAACCAGCAGGTGGAAGACCTCTCTCTGTGTCTCTACCTCTCTCTATAACTCTGTCTTTCAAATAAATAAAATAAATCTCTTTTTTTTTTTTTAAAGAAAAGCACTGAGAAAAGCTGCAATTTTCAACTGAGATTCCTAAATGAGTTCTTTGGGATGATGATAACTGAATGAAGCAGGAAGTCACTTTCAAAGCTGATGCTTCATTATGCTGCTGTAGGTAGGTTCCAGAATGTGACCGCATAGAGGCTCTGAACTTACTATGAAAGGGAAGATTGTGTCGACATTTACCCCAGTTGTAAAAGGGTGTAGCCTATGTAGAGCTCACCCTCATTCTGTTTTCTGTTTTTCTTGGTCAGCATCCACCTCTTGGGACCAGACTTCTCAGGGACGGGCACAGTGTGAGGTGCTGAAGATCCCTAGTAGCCAGACTCAGCACCAGTTCTTAAAGGGACGCCCACTCTTGAGGTGCTGGGCTAGATGATCAGAATGACTGATACAGGAAGGGTATGGGAGAAGAGGGAAAAACAGAAAGACCTTTCCAAGTTGACAAAAACTTCCCATATGAGCTACCTTCCCAGCCAAGAGAAAAAGGATGAGAAGGAGGAGGCTAGAAAGGGCATTAGAGGGCCGGCACTGCGGCTCAATAGGCTAATCCTCTGCCTGCAGCGCCGGCACACTGGGTTCTAGTCCCACTCGGCGGCCATTGGAGGGTGAACCAATGGTAAAGGAAGTCCTTTCTCTCTGTCTCTCTCTCTCTCTCTCACTGTCTACTCTGCCTGTCAAAAAAAAAAAAAAAAGGCATTAGAGGAGGATGAATGGAGCAGAGAAGAGATGGGAAAAGGCCCCACAGAATGAAATGATGTAGCTAGGGGCATTGGTCCTCAAGGCAGAGAGAACAATTTTGCTACCACCCTCAAGACCTTTTGGCATTCCTGGCTACAATTTTTGTTGTTTCAATATGGGTGATTGGGATGAATCAAAAGCCTAAAATGTTGCTAAGTATCCTGCAATCCACGGGCAAGCCCCACTACAAAGAATCACCCAGCTTAAATGTCAGTCAGTAGTGCTACGGCTGAGAAATCCTGGCCTAGGAGCAGGGCTTCAATCAGGGCTATTTCTCTTGTGTTCTGAAAGAAGCTGAATGGTGAGTTCCCTGTGCCATTTGTGGATACTGGGCTCTCATTCTCACTCAATTATGTATGTATGTATGTATGTATGTATTCAGTGTATGAGGTAGTAGAGCAAGGCGGGAGTCTGATGAAAGGAAGAGATGACACAGATGAGTTGTGAGATCATTGAGATTTTGAAAGCCCTTTGTAACAGTGGACCCTCATCTGACCCTCATCTGCTTTCCATCAGTATCTGTTCCTAGTGCCTCCTATTTCTGGGGCCAAGCTGTTGCTTTTAATATTTTCTTTCTAAGGAAAAACAAACAAAAAGCAAAAACAAGCAAAAAGCAAGAAATAAAAAGCAAGAGCCCGGAGATACCACCAAAAAAACTGGTCAGTGGAAATTGCAGATTATCCATATAGACAAAAATAGAATTATCCAAAATAAAACAACTTGAGATAAAGATCCCAACATTTTATTCAAATATTGAAATTATTTTGGTTATATTATTTGCATTAACGCACTAATAGGTCCTGGATTTTAACTTGGCTCTCATCAGTATTAAAATAATGTGTGTCATAGGATTCTGAGTCTACTAAGAACATTTCTTGGCAAACACTGACAGTGAAAAGCAGTGCCTGGTCTGGCGTGAGCACTAAGATGTGATACAAACGCCGCCTTTTCATTCCCTATCTTGACAATCCATACAACCCTTAAACAAAGGGGAGAAATCACTTCTGGAAAATCTTCTTACAAAGTGAATATCTAATATCCCAGGCTCAGGGTCAGTTAATGTATTCCAGCATACACGAAGGAATTTGCTGAATGCTGAAATACTATAAAATACCTAATTTTGCTATTGCATATTTATGAAATTAATGATATAACACTTACTATCCCTCTTAAATGTAGATGATGGTATTTGATCTTGTGGGAATGTACAATCATTAATCACGAGATTAAATGTAAGAGTGATCTCGAGTTCTGAGGAGCTGACCAAGAAAAGTGAATATGAAAGATCAAACTATATATTAAATACTAGAATTTAATGAAAACAAAATAAAACAAAAGATGAAAATGAACCAGATATTTTCCCCAATAAGCCAGTTTATGTTTCACTTTTATAGAAGTTACTCACACTCACTTAAATGACCAAGGTGTTGGTTACCATTTTCCAAATTCTGTCACTCCAACTGTGTACTCTATCGACAGACTAATAGAGCCATGGCCTTCATTCCCTGTTGTACATATCTGACATTCAAAATGTAAGCATATTAGAAATAGGTAAGAAAGGAAAATTTCTTAATGATTTATACTTCTTTTCTTAACAAGAACGAAGAAATTTAATACATGAGAGCACTTCAAAAAGTTCATAGAAAATGGAATTAAAAGATAAGTTTATTTTGATGCAAAAATATGAAAATCTATATATACTCTCAGAAGTCATGGAATGTTCATAGAAAAGGTGTAAACTTATCTCTCAATATTATTTTTTGAACTACTTTTGTATTATTACTAAAAATATTATAACTGATCACAGGTCACAATTCTTCACTGCATATTTGTAACAGTATCATCAACTATTGTAGCCAGCAAGGGACTCTGACAGCCTTCTGGATACATTGCGTGTAAAACTCCAACCTCAGTTGTTAGGTCAATGCTCCTTCCTTCAGGGAGTGGTCCAAGGGCTGTATATGTTCTTTGAAGGAAGCCCAGAATATTCTTAAATTGTGAGCTAGACCTCTGTCAAAAATCACTCACAGTTGGAAAACACACAAAAGAGCTTTCATGCCACAGGAGCCAGTGGATGAGAACTGTACAGTCGGGGCAAGTGCTGTGGTGCAGGGAGTTAAGCCGTGGTCTGTAGTCCCAGCATCCCATTTAGATCCAAGTTCAAGTCCTGGCTGTTCCACTTCCTCTCCAGCTCCCTCCCTGCTAATGTGCGTGGGGAAGCAGCAGAGAAGATGGGCCAAGTCCCTGGGCTTCTGAACCATTTGAGAAACTCAGAAGATGCTCCTGGCTTCCTGCTTCTCTTGGCACAGCCATGGTCATTGTGGCCATTTGTTGGGTAAACCAGTAGATGGAAGATCTTTCTCTGTGTTTTTCCTTCTCTCTGTCTCTCTGTAACTCCACCTTTCAAATAAATAAATCTTCAAAAAAAAAAAAAAACTGTACAGTCCAAAATAATCAAGAACTGTTAGTAGTGGGTGATTTTAGTACCAAAAAATGTGCTTGTTATCCTGGATCAGTGGTTGTCAACAGAATCCATCCAGCAGACTGGCTGTGGCTCAGAATGGGTGGATTGGAGAAATAGCTGGGGTTACATGTCACTCACAGGGAGAACTCCTTGTCAATGACTTCTATGGGTGTGAAAGTAGAAATGGTACCATGAACATCTCATAGTTGTCATCTCAGCTGTGAATAAGTCCTAGTGACTAAAGTGGTAACATGACAATTTATCCATGCATGGACATAGAGCATGTTGTATTTTTTGATCTTGTGTAAGATTTGCCACTTTACTTGGTTTTTTTATGTTTATGTGGTCACATGAATTGTAAGGAATACAAAAAAAATCATTTTCAATTTTTCAGCAGATAATTCATTGTACTTCCCCAAACACAGCACACCAGTTGGGAGTGTATGTCCTATCACAAAGCCAGATTTTAAGGGGACACTCAGTGTTAGGTAGGTAGAATTTTGCAATAGCCAATTCATGCCAAAGGACCAACTGAAGCATATTAATAAAAAAATCTTGCCTGTGGAGCAGTAAAGCAACATGGCAGCAAACACAGCCTGAGAAGTCTAAAACAGAAGAGGGGATGCAGAGTGCATGAGCACCTAAAACTGCGGCAGTGCCTTTGAGCAAGACGACGTGGTGGCAGTTTTTCTCCAGTAGAATTTTCATTGAAGACAGCACCTCAGGGTTTAGTCGTTGCTTTGATGGGGGCTGTGCCCATTGCCTGACTTGGGAGACAGAGGCAAAGCAGCAGGAAGCTGAGCAGAAATGCATCAAGAAGCTGTCCTACATAATCCTGCAAATAAACTTACTCTTTTCAGGCAAACTTCTGAAACGCTGAGCCTATCTCTGGTTTTGAAGATTCTGTTCTTCTGTCTCTACTTATGGAACCACACATTCGTGAGTGGAACACTTCCATTTAAAATGCATGTCCCTATTTTGGTGAATCTGCATTAGTTAACCTACAACAGTTATTTATTCTTTAAAAGGCTGTGCACACATATGCATACCAAAAAAGTGTGGCTTGCAATTTCCT
Source organism: Oryctolagus cuniculus (assembly GCF_051225735.1). NCBI lineage: Eukaryota > Metazoa > Chordata > Mammalia > Lagomorpha > Leporidae > Oryctolagus > Oryctolagus cuniculus. Next base: position 6,927,130 of record NC_142878.1, on the reverse strand, counting down.
GGCTGAATTAGCACAGGGCTTAATATTTAAATTGTTAATTAAATTCTGGTAGAAGAGCTATGATAACTATCAAAGATGCATTCAAACACTGTGGTCCTAAATGCGTTCCTTTATCTCAATTGAGAGTTATGGCAAGCGAAAAAGCTATCGCGTTGTCTCCATTCTTACGTATTTTATTTCTCTAAAACTCAGCATTTTTCGCTTAACGACTGATCTCGTTATTAAAGACGCCCAGCCCTCCCCGGCCTCTCGCAAGAACAATGCGGCAAACGACGGAGGTGGTGGCGGGCAGGCTGGCGGCTTTGTGCGCCGCGTCCCGGCTCCGTGACCCACAAATCTCCTTTGATAAGCCAGGCGGGAGAAGGAGCTTGAAGGGATCAGGAGGAGAGGGCCCCGATGAAGCCATCATGTGACAGGGATCCCGAGGCGCCTGCGGAAAGCAAAGCAGGGCGGCGGGGCTGATAGAGACGTCGGAGCCGCGCGAGTGACCGCGGCGGGCAGCGCGGACCACCGAGGACGCGGGCGCGCGGGGCGCGCGGGCCGGGCAGGCAATCTTCGCTAAATTAAAGAAATCTCCATGGAAATTAGCATGAAACATTTTCTAATCTCCCGCTTTTCACTGCCGACAAGGGTCACTGGCTTACTTTCCTCTTATTTTATTATTCCCTAGCCAGTTCCCCAGCTTCTCCTAACCCTCCACGCCGTCCTGTGGATTTGCAGTACGACCGTGCCCTCGCCTCCCTCGGATCTTTAACCCTTTCAGACCGTCTTCCCTGAAACAGACACACACACACACACACACACACACACACACACGTTTTATCATTGTTGCTGGTGTTATCACGACCACCACTGCCAGCACCGGATGGACGATCCCAAAGCGCAAGCCGTGCCCTGCAAAGCGGGGGCAGTGCAGCCGCCTCTGCGCGCCAGAGTCATCTCCAAACCCAGCTGCCAGCTGGGCGAAAGGCGGCAGCTGCCTGCTGCCTGTGACGTTGGTGTTGGGGCCTCCTGGCTGTGAGGCAGGATGGGGGCCATCCGCCCTCGCGGCCCCTAAGTTGCAGCGCGACCGGCAGCTGGCACCTGAGCTGCAGAGGGCACAGCTGGCGTCCTCCGCCCGGCGTGTGTGTGGAGGGTGGGGTCTGTTCCCGTGACCTCGGGCCTGTCCCCTCAGCTCCTGACTCGCTGGTAAAATGGGGACATTCCATCCTCCTGGGGCGGTGGAGAGCGCATTGGGGTTTGGTGGAAGCGAAAGTTTTCAGAGCTGATGCCTGGAAAAGAAAACCATTTGCATGAGGAATCGGAACCACACACTCACCCCGCAGCAAATTATTAAATAGGTAAAAACTCGAAGATGGGCACATTATTGATTTAGGTTTTTTCCCCCCCTTCAATTAAAAAACTCTAAATGAAGATTTTGAGCACCAGAGCTCAACTCCCATAAAAGAAGCCAGGAAGGGGACAGCGTGGGGACGCACGCGCCATCATCGCCAGACAGATGGCGGCACCTTCAGCCCTCAGCCCCTGCAGCCGCGCACCCGGCTGCCTCTCCTTTGCCTGCGCGCGGCTGCTCCTCCATCATCCCGGACACCAGGGGCGATGGGGGGTGGGGTGGCCCCTCTCCAAGGCCTCTGCGTTCCGGGTTTGGCACGCACAGTCTCCAGTAGCTGTAGCCTTCTCAGGAACTCGCTAGTTAAGCCTTGCTCGGTTTTGTTCAGGAGAGAACGGCTGAAAGTCAAAGACTTCCACAGACACAGCCTCACCGGTCAGCGGGCACGAAGAGAGGGTCTGGGGTACACAGCCTCACCGGTCAGCGGTCACGAAGAGAGGGTCTGGGGTACCCTGGGTTCCTCAAGCAAAACGATCTTGATCTTGGTGCCTTGAAAAGAAAGCGGAGGCCTCCGCAGGTGGAGTCGCTGTCCTGAGAGCCACCCGCGGCACCTGTGACGCCTCTACCGCAGCCCAGGGGCACCAAGCTGTCTTTTAAAAGTTGACTTCTGAGGTTGTCTGTCAATAAAACACAGACGTTGTGTCGCGTTGCAGGCTCCCATTCTACACTTTGAGGAGCAGATCCAAACTTAGTGGTCTAGCTCATGTGGGGAAGAAGTTTACACATACTCCATCACACCTGGTGTGTCAGAATAATATCTGAAATATAAAATATGCTACTTTTATGGTTTTCAACATTTAAAAGAAAACAGTTTCTGAAATAATTTGTGTAACTGCTCTCATCTTGTGGTGACATTTTTATTTTTTGAATTAGAGCATTCAATAAATACTGATTTCACATGTTAAATTTTGTTAATAAAGTTCTCTTTCAGAGGTATAGGAAAACTATTTAAATAAAAGTGCTGTGAATTATTTTATAAAAATGGACATTTTTAGCTGAAACATCTATTTTCAACATCAGTTTGATACAGCTAATGCCATTTGCGTGTGTGTGTGTATGTGCATGAGTGGACATATTTATAATTAGAAAGTTTGACAGGATGATGACATCTGTCTGGGATAGGCAGGTAACAGGATGTCATAGAGCAACCTTATGGAATTTGAATATTTTCTATCTATGGTAAATAAGAAATTAAACCACATGTTTTATTACTGTTACTGATGGGAGTAACAGAATTGTTAATGAATATCCAGTTCTTCCAGCCAAAGCCCAGGGTGAGATTTTCTGCACTGATGATAAGGTGCCTTTGGCATACTGACACTTGGTCTGCAGTAGAAATATTCTCCCAAGTCATAAAGCCTCTTTTTGGAATAGGAATCTTTGTTGATGCAAAATACCAGAATGCTGAGCTCACATGTTTGGCTAAACTCAGATTCAAATGTACCTTTATCTACTGCCATTAAATGTTCTGCCAGATACTTGAATTCAAGTCTCACCTCTGAGTATCTCTCTCAACCCCACCAAGAAAATGTCCAGACAGAAAATGTCAAGACAGGGTACTCAGTGCAAAGAAATGGCATGAAGAAACTAAAGACCAGCAAGACATACAATATAGATATGATTAAAACTGGCATGTAACTTAGAAAATGAGTGTACCTCACATGACAGTTTAATACAAAAAATTAAATATTCCCATAGAGGTTTTAAAGCACAGATTTTTAGGGAAATTCTAGTCATAAATGCTTATTTGCAAACATTACTCAAGGCACAGCTCCCAGTAGGTAAGAAATAAGCAAAATATCCTGAAGAATAAAGCCTAACCAGAAGGGAGTTTGTTCTTACTGGGATTGCTGATGGATCTGAATTTCGGCAGAGCATGAGTGACTGCTTGAGGAGCACCCCTCTAACATAGTTGACTGCAGGTTCTCCCCTTCAGAGAGCTGGAGAATGTAACTTTCAAATTTTTAATTTGTGCTGTATGTAAACTTTTAAGCAAACCTGTCGTTAGAAAACAGCACCAATCTTAAAGGTGCAGATAGATTTTTCACAAAGACAGCACATGCGTGTAACACCCACCCAGAACAAATGCTGACGTCTGATATTATACAGAGCACCTCTCATGTCCCTGTGCAGTCACTAAACCACCTTCCTAGCCCAAAGTAGCCAATATCATAATGACTAATGCTGAAGATGCAGGCTGCGTATTTTTAAACTTTATAAAAATGGAAATGGGGTAGGTGCTGTGGCTCTACAAAATGGTACATTGAGAATGATTCCATTTATTTTTTTTCATTTTTTAAAAAGATCTATTTATTTATTTGAAAAGCGGACTTACAGAGAGAGAGAGAGAGAGAGAGAGAGAGAGAGAGATTGAAGGAGAAACAGAGAGTGAGATCTTCCATCTTCTGGCTTTCTGGCTAGATTCCCAAATGTCTGCAACAGTCGAGACTGAGCCAGGCTGAAGCCAGGAGTCCAGAGGCTCCTCCGAGTCCCCCATGTGGGTACGGGAACCCAGGCACCTCAGCCATCATCCACTGCATGTCCAGGCACATTAGCAGGGAGCTGGATAGGAAGTGGAGCAACTGGGACTTGAACCTGCATCCATATGAGATGCTGGCTCTGCAGGCCTATTTATTCTTTACAAATGTACTGATAAATTTTCAAATATTAGAGCTTTTCTTCCACTTTTTTTCTATTGATTTTAGTATAATTTCAGTATTCTTAGAAAATATACTCTGTGATTTAAATGAATAGAAATTTGATGAGACTTTATAGCTCATTTCATTTTGGTACATGTTACATGTGCATTTTAAATATTTTTAAAAATTTTGTTTAAGGGGGCTGGAGCTGTGGTGCAGTGGGTTAAAGCCCTGGCCTGAAGAGCCAGCATCCTATATGGGTGCCGATTCTAGTCTTGGCTGCTCCACTTCTGATCCAGCTCCCTGCTATGGCCTGGGAAAGCAGTAGAAGATGGCCCAAGTCCTTGAGCCCCTACACCCATGTGGGAGACCCGGAAGAAGCTCCTGTTTCCTGCTTTGGATAAGTACAGCTCTGGCCATTGCAGCCATCTGGGGAGTGAACCAGCAGATGGACGACCTCTCTCTGTCTCTACCTCTGTCTGTTACTCTGTCTTTCAAATAAATAAAATAAATCTTTAAAAAATTTTTGTTTAAGGAATACAACTTATGCATTTAATATATACAAATTTGGGAACGTGGGGATTATTTCCCTCCCCTCTCTCTCCCACCCATATTCCTGTCTTTCTTCCTCCTCCCTTTTCTTTTCCAATTCTTATTTTTTCAGAGATCATTTTTTGTTAATTTTCTACTCATAAAACTAACCCCACACTATGTAAGTGTGTGCCCTTCAATTGTGCACTGCAGATTTCAGGAAATAAGTTCAGGTTCAGTAATCACATGATTCACATAATCTATACTCTCAGTAGTTTTTGTGTTTCTTCTACCCATTGCTGAACAATGTGGGAAAATAATTTGCTGCTTGTAAAGTATATATTTCTCCATTTAATACTATCAATTTCCTCATTTTGCAGATACAGGTTTAGTTAATTTTTGTATACCCAAATCTATATTTTGTGCCTTTATAGCATCCTGGTAGATTGCATTTTTTTCTGCTTATGAAGTATTTCTGCATGTAAGTCCCCATCATCTATTTAAAGAGCTGTTTAGATTCCATTTGCTCAGTCATTGCAAGGCATAAATTCTCCTCTTCTGATTTCCTAATCCTTCTGTGTGTGTGTGGGTGTGTGTGCATACACTTATATCCTCCATGCATAAAGTCATATGCAGTCTCTATATTTTCCTGTTTGTATATATATTCACATAAATGAAAACATATAATTCTTTTATGCAATTTGATAATCCTTGTTAGAAATTTATCTGATCTTCAAAGATTTATCCAATATTTTAATTTCAGCAACCATTGCATTTCTGATTACTGTGATTTAATGTTACTAATTACATATTTGGACTCGAGTTTCCCATCTTACTATGTTACCTAACATTCAACTTGTTCTTCCTTCTCCTGCTTTCACTTAGATGAAGCGTGTGTTATCATTTCATCCCTGTCCTCTGCTATCCTGCTAGTTACAAACTCTTCCCCCTTTTCATTATTTTACCACAGCAATAATCACATTCATCTTTAATTTTAGGATTGATATATACTAATGCTTCTCATTTTTCAGAGAATTTAAGATCTTTACATACACCAAGAAAGGCATGATTATCATTTTACATATTGAAAATATATACAAGTGTGTATTTTTATCACTTGTATGATTTTGTTGCTGTTTATAATCTCCTCTATTTCCTTGTCATAATCTAAAAAATGTTTTTCTCCCTCAAAAGGCTATCTTCAATGGTTCTTTTAGTTTGCTCTGCTAGACACAAATTCTCTCAGATGCCAAAATGTTTATAACCTTAACTTTTAAAAACTGTCTGTAGTTGCTAATGAATTTGGAATTAGTAGTTAATTTTAAGCAATTCAAAAGTGTCATTCAATTATTTTTTCCAACATTTCCAGTATAAAGTCAACTGTCAACTTTACTGTTGAAATTTTGAAATAGTGTGCCATTGTTTTACTTGCTTTTAGGATTTTTTTTCTATAGTTTTGGTTTCAAATATTTTACCTCTGATGTGTTTACATGTGGTTTTCTTTGTATTTATCTTGATATATGTAAATGGCTTCTTGCTTTTTACATTTTTTAATTCTTTTTTTAAAAGAGTTATTTATTTATTTGAAAGGCAGAGTTACAGAGAGAGAGAAAGAGAGACAGAGAGAGATCTTTCATCTTCAAATGGCTGCAATGGCCAGGGCTGGGCTAGTTTGAAGCCAGGAGCCTGGAGCTTCTTCTAGGTCTCCTATGTGGGTACAGGGGCCCAAGGACTTGGGCCATCTTTATTTGTTTTCCCAGGGGTATTAGCAGTTAGCTGCATCAGAAGTGGAGCAGCCAAGATTTGAATCCATGCACATATACAGCATGGCAGGAGGCAATTTTACTTGCTACATCACAATGCCACCCCCTTAAAAAATTTCTTAACCAATATTTTCTTATATAGACTTCATACCATTCTTTGTCCTTTCTTTAAGATAGTTTCAACTTTCCAGCATATTTTTTTAACTTTTATTTAATAAATATAAATTTCCAAGGTACAGCTTTTGGATTACAGTGGCTTTTCCCCCCCATAACTTCCCTCCCACCCACAACCCTCCCATCTCCTGCTCCCTCTCCCATTCCATTCACATGAAGATTCATTTTCAATTATCTTTATATACAGAACAATTTAGCATATATTAAGTAAAGATTTCAACAGTTTGCACCTCCACAGAAACACAAAGTGAAAAGTACTATTTGAGTACTAGTTATAGCATAAATTCACATTGTACAACACATTAAGGACAGAGATCCTACATGGGGAGTAAGTGCACAGTGACTCCTGTTGTTGACTTAACAATTGGCACTCTTGTTTATGGTGTCAGTAATCTCCCTAGGCTCTAGTCATGAATTGCCAAGGCTATGGAAGCCTTTTGAGTTCGCCAACTCTGATCTTTTAATTTTCATTATATTACAAAGATGCTCCTCTCACCTGTATTTTCCAATTTTGGTCCATGTGCTTTGGAATAAATTTCTTCTAGTGAATCTTCAATTAATCAACCTTATGTTTTTCTGTGTTTAATCAGTTATGAAACCTATTTACTCAATCCTTAAACTTAGTTTTCAGTGTCAGACTTTTCAAATTTTCATTTAATTTGTTTTTTCATTCCAGATTGCTTGGTGAAATCCACTTTTGCATGTTTGCTTTTTAATATGTTAATTACATTTATTTTAAACTCTAATAATGTCATTGTCTTCATCCCCTAAGGGTCTGTTTCTGTTGTCTGTTTTTATTCTGTTGCTTTATAATCATTTAGCCTTACCTTCTAAAACACCTGGTAATTATAGATTAAATAACACACTGCTGATTTCTAAATTGGATCCAAGTAGTGGAGTAAAAATTGTCCATTGTTTTTAAGAATATAGTGGATATTACTTCAGTCAGATCTTACAACTTGACAAATTGTTGTTCTCATATTTTTCTTTCAAAAGAGATAAATCCCTGCTGTAAAATACATAGAAATGATAGTACATGCCATGGAACCAATATTTATCAAAACACACACCTTAGAGATGTTGAATTCAATAATTCACTGGTCTAATGAGAACAAGTGAATTGCATGGCTTAAGGCACATGCACTTCATATTAAAAATGATATGTCATCTTGTTCTACCTTCATTTAGGTGGAACTAATTTACCAGACAGCAAAAGCCACAAGATGAAGGCAATTATCAAAAATTGACTCAAACTGAAGAAAAAAAGCCAGAAGAACTATCTCAATGACCAGTATCCAGGAAAATCTCAAAGGAGTAACTTTTTAAATTGCAAATATATATATATATATATATATATATAAAATTTCAAGAAAATGTCTCTAAGAAGAAAAAAATGTGGAATACTATTAAGGCTTGCTATCTGGATGTAATAAACTGTGAAAAACTATATTTAAGCCATTTATTAGTCAACACAGTGTTTTCAATATATAGGAATTATTTGTAAATTCAGGAAGTGATTATCTGGAATAAAATAAGTCATGAAGCTTAGTATAAAAAATCACATTTCCTTATTAGTTACACTTCTTCAAACTCCTAGACCAGGTAATACTTTTCTAGTATGTGTATGAGTATCTATTCATAACCATTACTGTTATTCTGGAGTTTTGAAAAGCTCATACTTCAATGGATTGCTTCTTCCTAGCATCAGTTTTTCTTGTTCCATTTGGTATAGGCACCAGCACATGAAGAACAGCTGATGGGCACTCAATTGCCTAGAAAATATTTATCTAGTCAGTAGACCATTGCTGAACTATTCCTACTCATCCACTTTGATTCATTCTACCGAACTGGTGAACCTCATGTGTAAGGTCACCTAGCACCAGAAGTGAAGGTCTTGACAATGAAGCTTTCACAAAGACAGACAGGCTGTGCTCAGAGAAAGAATGAACGTTCTTTAGGTGAAGAGACAAGAGCAGTTGTTGCTAGAAAGACAGAAGTTTGAATCTCTCCATCGTTGTTACAAACCAAAATGCAGTGAGCATTGTCCTTATGTCAAACTATGCAACATTCACAGTGCCCTGGGACCATTCCCTTTCTTTCTGCTAAGAGTTATCATTTAAAATTTATTTATTTATTTAAGAGAGAGAGAGGAGGGGGCGAGGGGGAGGGAATAGGAGAGTGAAAAAGAAGAGGGAGAGGGAGAGGGAGAGAGAGAGAGATCATCTGTTGCTTCACTCCACAAATGGGTACAATAGCCAGGTCTGGGCCAGGGTGAAGCCTAGAACCAAAAATTCCGTCTGGGTCTCTGATGTGGGTGGCAGGGTTCCAAGTACTTGAGTTATCTGCTGCTGCCTGTCCAGGTGCTAAGGTGGGAAGCTGGATCAGAAGCTGAGTAGCCAGAACCCAAGCTATAACTCTCACATGGGATGCTGGGATTGCAAGCTACACCAAATGTCTGCCCCACTTCAGCTTCATCTATCCGTTTTCCCCATCACCTCAATTTCATTGAATTATTTTCTTTTTTTCAAATACATTCAACTTTCACTCTGCACTATGAAATCATCCACAATGTGCTTCACTAAGCCTCCAATACCCTCAATAGGTAAGTCCCACAAGTCCCTAAAGCCCTAGCTTCAAATTCATTTCCTTAGGGATATATCCTCAGACCCTCTAGATCACCTTGCCTGCCCTTGCTCTCCAGTCTGTAACCATTTCTTAGTGATTCTCTGACACTGAACACAGCTGTGCTGTCTAGGGTTTTGCTCCAAGTGCTTGCTGCACTGCTTTGGTCAAAGTACATGCACTTTCGCCTTTTACAGACAAAAGGATACCCCTTAAAAATAGAAGAAAGCCATCCCATGCTTCTAGGCTTTTACACATTACTTATTGCAAGAAACATATTTGCTTTTAAAATAAGCAAACCCAGCCAGAAATTTAGAGCTGGAAGGAATTTTAAGAAACCAAACTTTATAATGAGTTCACCTTGGTCATAAGAAAACTAAGATCCAGCTAGTGTACGTATTTAGTGTGGAACTGACACCAATGATGATAATGATGATGACAATATGCAAGCTATGTTAGTCTTTCAAAGACTAGAGCACAATGCAGAGTCCTCTTCCCCCACTCCAGGGCTTGCACTGGCTCTCAGCAATATTACAACATGCCAGTACCTAGCATTTACCTTCCAGAGGTTCTTGGTCTGTTCTCCTGCCAATCTTATCAATGCTATTCCTAGAACACTGACCCTCTGACAGATGCCTAACACCAACTTAGACTTTATTTTTGTAATGAAGTCATTTATTAAACTAGTTAGGATTTTTTTCATTATTCTTTTTTTTTTTAATTTGACAGGTAGAGTTACAGATAGTGAGAGAGAGACAGAGAGAAAGGTCTTCCTTCTGTTGGTTCACTCCCCAGATGGTCGCTACAGCCAGCGCTGCACCGATCCGAAGCCAGGAGCCAGGTGCGTCTTCCTGGTCTCCCACGCGGATGCAGGGCCCAAGCACTCATGCCATCCTCCACTGCCCTCCTGGGCCACAGCAGAGAGCTGGACTAGAAGAGGAGCAACCGGGACTAGAATCCGGCACCCATATGGGATGCTGGTGCCACAAGAGGAGGATTAACTAAGTGAGCCATGGCGCTGGCCCCAGTTAGGATGTTTTGGCTCCAAGTATAGAGTATCTAACAAAAAATGATTTACACAAAAAGGACTTTCTCATGCCACACAAGAGTCCAAAGTTTTTAAAAGGGAGTTCTAGGGATGCTTGACTGGTTTAGTGATGTTACCCACACACGAGGGTGCTTTTCCTTCCCATTTGGCCAATCTTGGAACAGTTTCTGTTGTCTTCATGATTCCAGTCATCCTTCCTTATCCAAAGCTTGCTCTTCCTAGACCCGCAGTAGATGTCTGGAACCATAAATGCTTTATCCCATACACACCTATCAATCACAATATTTAATTTAAATGATAAGTTAGGAACAACATAAGATGAGTAATAATAATTAAAAATAGAGTAATTATAATATACTAGAATAAAAGCTTTGTGAATATTCTCCCCCTCACTTTTCCTTATCCTACCCCAAATATCTTACTGTTCTTTCCACCTTTTCCGCAAGAGGAGTAGTCACTATCATGGACAACCAACAGACCAGTCAGTGCCTTCTCCTCAGGTTTGCGGAAGGCCTCAGTTATTCTTGAAGCAATGACTGTCCAGGAAGAGGACAGCAGGCAATGAGCACAGCTTGGTATATTTATTCTAGGTTTCTTTAAAGATTGGGTGATTGTCTAATTGAGATTGGAGAAGGAAAATGTTAATTATTTTTTAAGTCCTGTCAAATTTTACACAAAGCCTTATGATAACATTTCAACTTCCTCTGAAGTCTTAATTGCTGCACAGTGCATCCAATTGCTGGACATTTTCTAAGATCAAACATTATTTAGTTATTGAGAATCCAAATTGTTTCTGTTAAATAATGTGAAAATGAACATAATTTTTTTGTCATTACTTGGCCAACAGCTAATACTGTGATTCTGTCTTAAAAGGAACAAAGACCAACTATTTATATGAAACTGATCAATATGAAGACACATCCGGAGGATCAGACTATATTGTGTCAGATAAAATTAGTATGCCAGGAGCTCCAATGTCACAAAGACAGAAGACTTAACTTCACGAGGGACTTATTAGCAGTCAGACACAGCACATCGCGCTGTACAGATATATGCTGTCTATGCCAAACATCCTTGATGCTATCTTAATGAATAGAGGAAGAGCTCATTTTGAATCTGTGAAGTTTACCATCATGTTGAATAATTATACTGACTATTGTAAAAAAGCTCTCAAATTTCAATGTTTCTTTCTCATATAAAAATATTATTTCTCTACCAAATCTTCCTTCTGACATCAAACCATTGTACTCTGTATCAAATAAATAGATAAAAATATTAATTTCACCCATGTCTGTTCTAGCCTAGGAGTGTTCATGTTTATTTATCATCATACGGGTTCTGCTGGCCTGCAAACCGCCCCAGGGAGATGGTTCCTGTGTTTATCTCATCTGCATCACACTTAACACAGCATCCTGCGCAGAAGATATCAGGAATCTATTTGTGAAAAATAAAATTAAAGTGAATTTTATACTGGTTTAAGTTAAATAAACAGTGCCTTCTCATTCATGGGAGGAATACTACTACAGGAAATACGATCTTGCTATTACCTTTTCATGAACATTAGCATTGGATAGGAGTCAAGTTAGAGAGTGGAAAGAAAAATGAAAAAATACTGTGATGACTTAGCAATAACTTGAATTATATGTACTTCTCTTTCTGTGTATATATATACATTCATATAACATATATACGTATATATCAAATATTATAAGTGAAAGAGAGAATGTGTGTGTTTCATGCGAGTGGTATGAATATGTGTGCTTACTTTACCTAACTCATAAAAGACTTGAGAAGATTTAAAGTTAATGTGCAGTGCCTTAGTGTACCACATAAGTGTTAGCAAAATATTTTGTATCTGCTTCACCTGACTGCAGTGTTGATCAGGCACAGGGTGAGGCCACTATTGTGTAGGAAACATGGAGAGGGACTCAGCACAGGAAACTCCTCTGGCTCCTGGCTCCCTACCAGCTCTGAACGCTCAGCTTTCGGACCAGCAGCCCCACCCCACCCCACCCCTCCACCCTGGTCTCCTCACTTCTCAAACTAAGTTAAGTGTTTCTCAAGTTCCCCTATGTCATTGCACCAGTCTTTCCAGCACCTCTTTCCAGTGAGGACACAGTCCTTTCTGTGTCTGACGTGGGCCCTCTCCCGGCGAAACTGACACAAAGGTGAACCTGCCCCAGGGGCAAAGGTCACACTGATGCTGATGCTGATTGGTCCAGGAATCAATAGTAGCCACCAATGTCTGTCATCTATGTAGATACCTCTTCCTGCAGTTGCACTTCCACAAAGAAAAAAATGATAAATGGGTACCCAGGATATCACACAGCCATCCAACAATAAACGTGCATTCATTCTCTTCTCAAAAGTCATAAAAGTCATAGCAGTGATTTCACCTAGCTCAGAGTTCAGACTACTTGGATGATGTTCATTCCTTCTAGATGCCCACCATCCCTTGATAAAATTCTGGCTTCCTGAACACATGTTATGTAGCTCATCCCAAATGCAGTGCTTCAGGACTAGGAAAGGAAGTTGAAAAAAATCTGTATTTAAATGAATTCATCAAATAGCAAAAAAGGAAAATGTAGATGTCATTACCTCTTGTGTACCCTTTTGCTTTGTGTGAAAGTATAGCTGATATTGAGGACTTACTTCGTTCATTGTCCGTTCTGCACTCTGCCTTCACCATCACCCTAGCTGGCCAGGTAAGTGATGCTCTTTAACCTAGTTGTTGTCTAAGCCTTTGGCAGCTTTGTAATTCATGCTTTACTTTCTTTTATCAACTTTTGTTTCTATAAATGGCAGAATAGGAAGGTGCCCTGAGAGACTACATGGGTAGTCTGTGAATCACATTCATAATCCCCCTGCTTCATTGTAAACTAATAATGCTATTTCCCTTTCATGGTATCAAGCCAGGCAGAACTCAAATCCCTATCATTTCCTTTTCTCCTAGAGTCATAAGCAGCTAAAAATGGCCAGGTGGTGATATTAGCTTCCAATTCAATGGAAAAATTGTTCTGTGTCCTGGTGGAAACTTTCTTCCTTATAGACTAACTAACAGATCCCACTTATGGGAACAAGGTATGACAATTCCAAACAATCACTAAAACAGACTTCAATGACCATTTCCAGGGCTCTGTAATGGTAGACATTCATGCATCATGTAAATATGTTGAAGTTAATGAGTCAAAATACATTCATTTGCCCGTCCATTTTTCTACCTAACTGGTTGCATTAGTAGTACTATTATGATTTTAGAGCAAGAAGTAAATCCTCTAATGGACAACAAATCCAAATCTATAATAAGTATCTATTCCAGTGTAGAAAGTGTTGCAACCTGTGCCTTGTAAGAGTTTCAAAGTTCTCCTGGCCAGACACCACCTGGTAACATGTATGGATTTTAATATCATTCACTGGCTGGCAAATTGAACATCCATTAGTGTCAATATGTTGAATAAATGTTGAATAGTTTTAGTGAATTGGAAGTCCATGTTTTTAGGTCCATCTTGATCATCTAATTTTATTTCATGACCACTTAAAACGGGAGGATGCTTCCAGAAAATCATCATTGATTGTTAAGAGCCTCCTTTGCTTATGTGTGATCTTCAGAAAGCATTCCAAAATAACACCACACTGATTTTTTAAAAGATCCATTTATTTGAAATGGATACAGAGAGAGAGAGAGACCTTCCATCCTCATGTTCACTCCTTAGATAACTGCAAAAGGCAGAGCTGGGTCAGGCTGAAGCCAGAAGCCAGGTACTTTATCTGGGTCTCCCACATGGGTGTCAGGGGCCCAAGCACTTGGGCCATCTCTGCTGCTTTCCCAGGTGTACTATCAGGGAGCTGTATGTGATGTGAAGTAGGTGGGACTCAAACCAGCACTCATATGGAATGCCAGCATTGCAGGTGGTAGCTTAACCCACTGTACCCCAACTCCAGCCTCTACATTGATTTTCCTATGCCTCTTCCCCAAGCACCCTTGCGAGTAATCTTCCACATTTCTGCCTTCAATCCTCTGACCACATAGACAAACGAACAGTCGTTGCCCATGATTTGTATTCACGTTGCATCCAGAGTTTAAGTCATCTCTTCAGGTGAGCTCATTCTGTCATGAACAATAGTGCCAAGACATTTTGGGGAGTGAACCAGCAGATGGAAGATTCGCTCTCTCTCACTGCCTTTCAGATAAATAAAAATTATAAATCCATTTTTAAAAAGGAAGAACTATTTCTTAGTAGTATGTCTACTGGTTTAAAGAACCTGGCTTTGCAGTGTTAATTGTTAAATTAACAACAGGAGTCATTGTGTACTAACACCCCATGCAGGATCTCTGTCCTCAATGAGTTGTATTATGAGAGTTAAACGCGATACTTGTTTTCAAACAGTTTCTATGTGTGTGTATGTGTGTTCATATTGTTGAAATCTTTACTTAGTATAAATTGGTCTTCTGTGTGCAAAGCTAATTGAAAATGAATCTTAATGGACAATGGGACTGGGAAGGAGAGAGGGAGGAGGAGGAAAGGGTGGTAGTACGGTGGGAGGGTGGGTGCGGTGGGAAGAATAACTGTATTCCTAAGTTGTACATATTAAATTTGTATTCCTTAAAAATAAATTAATTATTTTTTAAAAAGAAGATAAGGATAGAGGACTGTTTCACAGTTCTATTGCAGAGTTTGGAAATGTTCTACCTCTTATTCAACATGTCTAAATTCTATTAAGTGAAATTAAAGCTTCATTTAAATTTTCCTTAAGGGGTCAGCACTGTGGCACAGTGGATTAAAGCCCTGGCCTGAAGCACAAGCATCCCAAATGGGCGCCGGTTCTAGTCCCGGCTGCTCCTCTTCCGATCCAGCTCTCTGCTATGGCCTGGGAAAGCCGTAGAAGATGGCCCAGGTCCTTGGGCCCCTGCACCAATGTGGGAGACCAGGAAGAAGCTCCTGGTTCCTGGCTTTGGATTGGCGCAGCTCCAACCGTTGCGGCCATCTGGGGAGTGAACCAGTGGACGGAAGACCTCTCTCTCTCTCTCTCTCTCTCCCCCTCTCTCTGTAACTCTGTCTTTCAAATAAATAAAATAAATCTTAAAAAAAATAAAAAAAAATTTCCTTAAAGAAAAAGAATATGACTTTGCTCCAAAAACTAAATCCAGTCCTCAGTGACTACAAATATGTCAAACCCAATTGGGCCTGTTGGATTGTAAAGGCCAAGGGCCTTGGCTACTTGTTCCGAAGTACAGACCACCAGGAAAGTTTTATTTGATTTAGGCTGTATTCATATTTGGAAACTCAAGTAATTTAGAAAGAGTAGAATACTCAATTATGCTACATTTTTTGCCTCTAAAATGTGAAAAATCCCTATCAAGAATCTTTCACTTTGGTGCTAGAAGACAAAATTTTCATCAAGCATCAATCAAGGAATATCTTAAAATGTTCCAAATTGGTGAATCACTAGTAAATTCACTGACATGATAGTCTTTGTATTTTTATGGGATTTATTTTCAAAACTATAGCCTGTGTGTGTCCTGCTAAGGCATTTAAGATGCCTGTTAATTCTTTCTCTCCAGGTGCTATCAGTATGATAATCTACACATAGCAGAATAACAAAATGCCATTTGGAATTATGAGACAGCCAGGGACTTTAGAAACTAATTTGGATCCTGTTGAAATGATGAGGCAAGACGGAGAAGGTACACTGCTTCCCTCTTAGTTCAGGCAAACTTCTGATGGTTGTTGTATTTATTGGGAGAGATTAGAAAAGCATCTCCAAGCCGACAGATGCAATCCAGGTGCCAGTGAGCTGGCTGATTTCTCCAGCAGAGAAACCACATCTGGAACTGCAGTTACAGTTGGAGTCAAATCTATTTCTTTTTAAAGATAATTCAGTCTCATTCTGCAATGTACTGCATTTTCTGCACTTCTGCAACTGGGGAGATAAATGGAGTTATATTAGGAATCACCACTCCTGCTTTTCTCATGTCTTTGAAAGTAGTACTAATCTCTCTCTGGAGGAAAAGATTTCCCCTAAGTATAAGATATTGTTTTTAATTTATTATTTCATTAAGTACAAGAAGTTCCAGGGGACATAATGATACCATAATAACCTTTACTTTATGAGTCACAAAAACAAGAGTGAATTTTGCCAGTATCTACAATACCTGTGTGCAAGTTCATATGGGCAAGAACGCATTACAAATACAGAATCTTTAATTTTAAGATATATACTATATAATTAGAAAAGGGAAACAGAATGACTTTGAAGTCAATTAAGCCAAATGTTTATTAACACTTGCAAGTCATCACTTTACCTGATAAAGCACAGTGGTATTCTAGGTTTGGGAGACAAAAAGGAACATTGAGTTAATACCCACTAACCCATAAAATATGTGGGATTCCTATTTTGTCAGTGGTTAATTGCATAATATCCTGTTAAATAGACTTGGAGAAAGTATCACTGTATCAGTATCAACTTTGATGTTATTATAGGGTTCAATCACTATGCTAGCTTCTTCTACTTTATTCTAGAAGCATTGTTCATAGGAGTGTCTCGGAAATTGGGATTGGGGTTAGGATAACACAAATACACACCCATTCATCAGACATATGTTCCTCCTCCACAAATATACCCAACCATGTATCCGCATCATTTGGGAAACTTTTAGCAATTCTGAATCTGCCTTGATCAAGCAGACCCTGTAATCACTATCCAAGGTGAAAGACCCCCAAGATCTGACTTCGCTGCTGACTTTTGGTTCTGCACCCTTGCCTTTGCTGCTCTGAAGACTCCTACCAGTTGAAACTGGGAAACTTGGCAGTTTCTCACCAAGCATCCTGAAGCCTAAAAATGATCAATAAGCATGTTTCACAGAAATTGGTGCTCTGGTCACAGAATGTTTGTCTCAGTCTCCTGGTGTTTCTCACGGGGCATAGCTGGGAAATGATCTGAAATAGCACATGGTGAGTGCACGCCAACCTTCTAATCACAGAGTCTTGTGGCTTTCTCCACGTGTTACACCATTTTTCTGGCTTTTTAACTGTTTCCTTTAAGTGTAGGTCATCCTTGAGCACTATGTTTCAGATTTTAGGCATCTGTCCAAGCAAACAATTAAAATCAGGGAATCTGGCCAACATACTGAAACCGTATCAATTAAAACATCCAGATCAAAATGGTGATCATTTCTCATTTCACGTTAGACTAGATCCATTTTTACTCATATTTCTGAGATTTTGGTCAAAATTAATTAGTAAACGTGTGTGTGTGTGTGTGTGTGTGTGCAATGATATAATGTCCACTGTAGAGAAAAATTTTATTTTGTTATTTGACTCGTTATATGTATTATTTCAAACACAATAGTGAAATTAAGTCATTAAATGTACATCATCCTCACCTACTTATATTAATGCTAATCAACTAATTGAGGTACAATCTAGAAGAAAATCTCCTAATTGGCACTTAGATCCCCAAATATCCATTTTCAATGAATAATTTACCATTTAAATTTAATCTAAAGAAAAATAAAAGCCAGGAACATAAAAATTTGGAGGTTTTTTCTATACTTACCATTCATTTGATGATTGATTGTAGGAAATCAATGATTGATTATAGGAAAGTAATTACTGGAAAATATTGTCATTTGTTATTTGCTTAGAAAATTAAGTGCACTCACCTAAAGAGATAAATCATTCAAATAAAGTATGGCTAGCATATAATCAATTTTTAAACTAAAAGATATGTATATATATATGTATATATATAATGTACCTGATTGCTAAATAAAAGTTATATATTTGATGGTCCCTTTTTTTAAAGATTTATTTATTTATTTGAAAGTCAGACTTACACAAAGAGAGCAGGAGAGGCAGAGAGAGAGAGAGAGATCTTCCATCCAATGGTTTACTGCCCAATTGGCCGCAATGACTGGAGCTGCACAGATCTGAAGCCAGGAGCCAGGAGTGTCTTCCACGTCTCCCAGGCAGGTGCAGGGGCCCAATGATTTGGACCATCCTCTATGGCTTTCCCAGGCCATAGCAGAGAGCTGGATCAGAAGAGGAGCAGCCGGGACTAGAACCGGCGCTCATGTGGGATGCTGGTGCTTTAGGCCAGGGCATTAACCCGCTGTGCCACAGTGCCAGCCCCAGATGTTCCCTTTTCAAGTTGAAGACAGAAATTGTAACAACGGAGTACTTCTTAGTATGAACACACCCTTAAGATGCCATTTTCTGTCAGGAAGATTGGTTTTTGTCAAGCCCTGTTTCATGTTTGCTCATAAACTCTTTCAAAAAATAGAAGAGGAAAGAATACACTATAAATTATTCTACACCAGCAGTGTTACTCTGATAAAAACACATAAAGGGGCCGGTATTGCTGGGCCCTGGGTTAAACTTCCACCTGCAATACTGGCATTCCAGATCAGAGCACAGGTTCAAGTCTCAGCTACTCTGATCAGATCCAGCTCCCTGCTAATGTACCAATGAAGGCAGCAGAAGATAGCCCAGATACTTGAGCCCTGCTACCCATGTGGGAGACCTGCATGATATTCCTGGCTCCTGGCTTGGGCCTCGCTAAATGAACCAGCAGATAGAATGTCTCTGTCGCTGTCTCTCTCTCTTTCTCTCTGCATTTCTCTCGCTCTCTCCCGCAACCCTCTCTCTCTGTAACTCAGCCTTTCAGATAAATAAAATTAATCTCTTGAAAAAAATTAGCACAAATAAAGGAGTTGCATGCCCATATTCCTTAAGAATACAGAAACAAAAATTCTGCAGGAACATCACAAAATGAATCTGACAGTGTGTTAAAATTAATCTACACCATGACCAAGTATGACTTATCCCAAGAATACAATAATGGCTTGAAATGCAAAAAAATCAATGTAATATACCACATTAATAGAGTGAAGGAAATAAACCACATGACCACATGATCATTTCAATTTATGAAGAAAAATCATTTGAAACACTCTTCCAGGATAAAAATATTTTAAAAATTAAAAATAAGAGGGAATTTCATCAAACTGATAAAGGACACCTACGAAAAGCTGACATCTAATATCATAATTAATTCTGAAAGAATGAAGCATATCCACTTGAAATTAGGGGCAAGACAAGAATGTCTACTTTTGCCATTTCCATTCAACATTGCACTGGAAGTTGTAGCTTGAAATTAAATGAGAAAAAACAAATAAAACATTTACATTTATAGGAAGTAAAGTGACTTTTATTTGTATATGATATATATATATATATATATATGGAAAATCCCAAAGAATAAACAAGAAAGTTATCAGAACTAGAGAAGTTTCAGTATCAGCACACACAAATCAATTATTTATTTATTTATTTATTTATTTGACAGGTAGAGTTAGAGACAGTGAGAGAGAGAGACAGAGAGAAAGGTCTTCCTTCCATTGGTTCAATTGTTTCTTTTTATCAACAATGAATAACCTGAAATGAAATTTAAGAGACTAATACAATGTATAAAATCATCTAAGAGAACAAAATACCTAGAAATAAATAAATACCAAGAGTGTGAAGGACTTCTATAACTTCTATACTGCAAATCACAAAATGCTTAGAGAATTAAAGAAGGCTTTAACAAAAAGAATTATATTCTAGGGTCATGAACTGGGAGACATAATATTATTAAGATTGCAATTTTCCCTGAAGTGGTCTAACAGCAATGAAATTGCTGCCAAAATTTAACTGCAATTTTTTCAGAAATTCACAAGCTATTTCTGAATTTTATATGAACTTTCTCTAAAATAGCAAAAACAATCTTGAAATTATTTCACAATTGGAGGACTCACCTTTTCCCATTTCAAAAATTACTACAAAGCCACAATAACCAAAATAGTATGTTGTTGGTACAGAGCAGACAAATTAATTAGTGGAATAGAACTGTCAGAAGTAAACAAACATCTTTGGTCAATTATTTTTAACAAGGATGTCAAATCCACTCAATTGGAAAAGAATGAACTTTTCAACACATGGTGCATAAGAAATTTGATATTCACATGGATAAGAATCAGATTAGTCTCTTACCTAACATCATATACAACGTTAACTCAAAATGGGCCAAATCAAGAGCCAATGTGATAAAACTCTTAGAAGAAAACAAGGGTAAATCCTTCAAACTTTGGAGTAGACAAGGCTTACTTTTTAAAAATATTTTATTTTTATTTCTTATATGAATTACAGAATTACAGAGAGAGAGAGAGAGAGGTCTTCCATCTTCTGGTTCACTCCCCAGATGGCCACAATGGCCAGAACTGAGCCGATCCGAAGTCAGGGCCAGGAGCTTCTTCTGGGTATCCCATGTGGGTGCATGGACCCAAGGAATTGGGCCATCTTCTACTGGTTTCCCAGGTCATAGCAGGGAGTTGGATCAGAAGTGGAGCAGCCAGGACTTGAACCAGCTTCCATATGGGATGCTGGCGCCCCAGGCTGGGGCTTTAACCCACTGTGCCACAGTGCCAGCCCCTGCAATGCTTACTGTTATGACTTCAGATGCACAAGCAACCAAAGGATAAAATATAAGCCATACTTCAATACATTAAAAGTTTGTGCATGTCAAGATGCAATAACAAGAATGTGAAACAGTAATCGACATGAGAGAAAATATTTGCAAACATATATATGATAATGGTTTATTATACTGAACGTGTAAAACAAAACTCAGAACCCCAAAATAAAAAGTCAATAAACACAATTTAAAAATGCAGAGAGGGGGAGCTGGCGCTGTGGTGCAGTAGGTTAATCCTCCACCTGTGGCACTGGCATCCCATATGGACATCAGTTCTAGTCCCAGCTGCTCCTCTTCAAATCCAGCTCTCTGCTATGGCCTGGGAAAGCAGTAGAAGATGGCCCAAGTCCTTGTGCCCCTGCACCCATGTGGGAGACCTGGAAGAAGCTCCTGGCTCCTGACTTCAGATCTGCTCAGCTCTGGCTGTTGTGGCCATTTGGAGAGTGAACCAGCAGACGTTGCATAAATTCCACCTTTATTTTAAAATATCTGCTGTGAGTGCCTTTACTATTAGAGGAATGGATAATCTTTCTCTCTCTCTCTCTCTTTTTCTCGCTTTCTCTCTGTCATTCTGTAATTCTGTCATCCAAAAAAAAAATCTGAAAACCTGACTGTTTTTAAAAAATGAAAATGGTGGCAGAGGTTGCATTTATAATGGAGAGAGTGCGAAACATGGCAGAGAGGCAAAGAATGCATTTTGTATAACTCGGAGTTGGATATGAATGATGCACTACTGAACACTTGCATGCACTTAGTCAAATCATTTAACCTCTCTAAGGTCAAAATCTACATCAGTAAAATGGAGATGAAAATGTGTTTGTTATAAACCTTAAACGAAAACATCTATTCAAAGTTGCAAGTAAGGTATCTGACACAGACCAGGACACTAATCATTAGTGCTTACTACAGTATCCTTACTAGGGTAAAAAGTTCATGTCCATCACTCCTCAAATATATGCAACAGCTGGGGCTGGGCTAGGCCAAAGCCAAGAGCTTGGACTTCAATCTAGAAATCCTACATGGGTGGCAGTGATCCAAGTACTTGAGCCATCACCTGCTGCCACCTATTAGCAGAAAATTGGATTGGAAGAGGAAGTAAACTTGGATCCAAGCACCCCAATATGAGCTGTGGGCATTCCAAGTGGCAGCTTTACCACTGTACCACCATACCAGTCCCCAGTTCTTTTTTCTTTTATCTTGGCAAGTAAATCTTCCCTTACCAATACACAACAAACCCTAATCTAAGCTTACACATGAAATGTTGGTAATTCCTTCTTTTGATTACTGTGATCAGAATTTAAAACTTTCCAGTTGACTTGAGAAACTACATTCTTTGTCTAATTCTTATAATTTAAGTCCTTCTTCTGATCTAAAATTCTTAAAAACTTTTCATGCTGAAAGAAAAAAAGGAAAAAAAATGAGAAGCATCCATGTTTGGTGCTTCTCCCATTACCTTGAGGAGAACTAAAATTAGACTTTCATTTGCAGAACATGCTAGGATAGGAAAAGATATTGATACCAAACTCCCCTTCTCTAAATTACTGTGAAATATTTAATAAAATAGCGTAAGTAATTATATGTACTTGATAGAAATTGAGAAAAAAAAAAAGCAGAAGTGAGAAAGGACCACAGACCAAGGAGAAAAGCAATAAAGAAATGTATTACAATGAGGACATACAGGGTACCAGTACAGTGGTGGCAAAGTGTGGCTGTGGACAACACCATGAACTTACTGAATGGTAGATCCTATATAGGAAGGACTCTCAGCTAGATGTCATCCTCATTGAAAAGAGTAACCTAGGGGAAAACAACATGTGAGAGAGTCAACAAAGCAATGCATCTTGCCTGTGGAGAAACAAAGGAAATGCACTGTCAACAGCACGACCAGTGGCTGGCCCGCAAATGGGGCTGCAAACTGAAAATACAATTTGTTGCCATTAGCTTTAATACTGAAAAGAACTATAATTGAGGAGTTGGCACTCTGGGGTAGTGGGTTAAACTGTCAACTGTACCACCAGCATCCCATACGGGCTCCGTTTCGATTCCCACCGCTCCCTGCTAATGTGCCTAGGAAAGCAGAGGAAGATAGCTCAATGAGTTGGGTTCCGGCACTCACATGGGAGACCCAAAGAAGCTCCTGGCTCCTGGCTCTGGTTTCAGCCTGCTTCAGCCCTGGCCATTGCCACAACGTGGGGAGTAAACCAGCAAGTGGAAGATCTCTCTTTCTCTGTCTCTCTCTGTTGCTCTTCCTCTCAGATAAAATAAATAAATCGTTTAAAAATGATTGAAAATGAACCAAACCTCCAGTGCTCTGTGACACCTGTCAGAAACAAATATAAACTTTCTCATGAAGAAGACTGTCTCAAAGAAGATGTCAAAAACCCTTTGCAGTGGGTTCAGGAAAACCACAAACATACCAAATAATTTCAATACACAAAAGAATAAGTCAGAATAAGTGGGAATACAAAGGTAGAACCTTAATAAAATTAAACCTGCAACAATTTCAATTAGTGAAATTATTCAAGCTGTAACTAAGATATTTAGTATATTTTTGAATCAAGAAAAATATTAATTTGAAGTAAATGACTAAATATGACCAAACAGATAAAAAATGAATTAAAATTTCCATAAATGACAAATATAATAATGGAAATGTCAAAATTAATGACTGTCTCACATATTACTTAGGAAGCTATGGAGGAGAGAATTACTGAACTGGAAGATTTATCTGAAGAATCTGCCTAAAGAGACACAGGAAATGAGGTCATAGAAGTTATGACAGACTCAACCTAATCAAACATCAAATATTTGCATAATCAAGAATATGTATCCGATCATTGTTCTAGAAGGAGAGAAAGGAAGTGTCCGAAGAGATCATGTCTGAGAGTTTAACTCAAACACATCAAATCCCCGAGTCCTGAAGCCCAGTGAGTGCTAAGAAGAATGAATCGGGATCCCTACCTGGCTGCATCATAATAAACCATAAAATCCTATGGAATCATTCAGGGCTAAAAATAAAATTATTACCTTCAAAAGAATCACATTTTTGCACAAAACTCAACCACAAAAATGAAAAACTAAAGAATGTAGGACAGCATCTTTAGAGGGCTGGGAGTATATGTTGTAGATAAATTGTTAACATCCATGAAACCTGTTTTAAAAAGAAGAAGTAATGTTCAAGGAATAGTAGTAACACTATTTTTAATAATTTATTCACCAAGATGACCTGACATATATGCCTACAATATAATTTCAAAACTTAAAGAAATAAAAGTGATAGTATTAGAATAAGAATATGAAACTTTATCATAATAATGGATTCTTCCAGTATAATGCCTTCAATAATTGATAGTTGACACAGATGAAGCATTTAGCATGGAGGTAGCATATTTAAAAGTACCATCATCTAATCAACATATCAAAATGCACAAAATGTTGAAATTACATAAATTTTCCATCATTCACAAAGCATAGAAAATATTAAACAGTTAAAAGAAATTTAAAAAATTCAACAAATTATAAAGGAAATGTGTCATCTACTGTAGAGTTTATAATCTATATGTACATATATATCCCTCAAGACACTAAGAGCAAATGACAGGGACAGGCATGTCATACTCCATGTCAGTAGTAAGTGGAGAAATACAAACTGAAATTATAATAAAATAGCACTGTTTTCACTTTACATGTCTGAAAGCACCGAATTATGTCAAGGAGGACAAAAAATAACTTCTTTATTTTGAAATGGTAATTCCTATACATTACTTGTGGGAGAAAAAAGTAGGAATATTGCTTTGCTGGAAATTGCACTAACTCATATATTTGACAACTACAAGGCTTACGCCCCAGATAGGTACTTAGGTATCTGTGTTTAGAAACTCGTGAGCACCCATGAATCCACTTTTTTAACCTTCTCATCAAATTGTCCCATTCCAACTAAATATCTGCCTGATACAAATAATTAAAAAAAAACCTGTCTAATAATATAGGTCAGGTATCCCCAAATGAAAACAAAAGCTGACCTAATTATGAATGCAATGTTTTCTTAGGTGGGGCTCTGGGCCTT
This sequence comes from Oryctolagus cuniculus, assembly GCF_051225735.1. Lineage (NCBI taxonomy): Eukaryota > Metazoa > Chordata > Mammalia > Lagomorpha > Leporidae > Oryctolagus > Oryctolagus cuniculus. The sequence goes on along the minus strand of NC_142878.1, from coordinate 6,902,382 downwards.
ACAAGCTATAATGAAAGTCAATCTGGAATCAGCAGTCACTCACCGTATCTTTTCAATTCCATGGTTATTGACTCTTCTGAATTTACTGGGACAACTCAGTGATCCTAGATTTTAAAGATAGGAAACCAAAATTTTCTTCCGCCTTTCAGAGGTAAAATTCCACTAAGTTGGTTGTGGAGAACTCACAGTGGAGATGTCTCAGATTTCTAAGCTCAGCTGACTTACTGCTCTCACTTTTAATGGACTGGGATGATATCTCTAATTTCTACCTGTGACAAGGAGGCTGCACTGTAAGCTGCTGCGGTAATGTGAACATGATTTGGCTCCTGAACCCTTGTGAGACTTTACACCTCAAAGTCATAAGTTAATAATACTAAGAGGGGATAAATTAATCCACTTATGCTATTTAGAACATGAATCTAGTGGGACATCCTTTCATCATGGAGGGTGTGCTTTTAGGAGGTAGTTCTTATGAGAGGATTGTTTATAATAGCCAAGTTGGGCTCATCCAATCTCTGCTTCCTTACTCACCATGCGCTCCTCCCTCCACACACTCCTTCATTACCAACCCCTCTACCACCACCAGTTGCCAAACCAATGAGACATATGATTTTGTACTTGAATCTCCAAAACTGTGAATTTAATGAAATTTTCTTCTTATTAAGTTTGTCACCTCAAGTATACTTTTATGGTGATGAATAATAAAAGCACTCTGGAAAGATCATCTGTAATCCTTAGCAGTAGAACTCTGGAATTTGATCTTAGAAAAGGAAGAGTAGACTATAAGAAGAGTTTGTATGAAGAAAACCTAACAAAAACCAGCTAGCCCCTGTTTATAAAAAAAATTGAAAGATACCTTTTATCTCTCATATCTGTTAACTTGTGAAACACAAACTATGTAATTAATATATTTAGCCAACACTCATTTTCCATTGAATGCCACCCAGTTTGGGTTAGACCTCATAATATTCACATTACTTTACAGATAACAGGATAGTTAGTTGTTCAAAGTTCTTCAATGTGAAGGAAGAATAAACATACATATGCAAATAGAAAATACTACTTTCTAGAATAATTCTGGCTGCATCAGAGCCAAAGAACTTTGAATAAGGGGTCCCATTTCTGAACCACTCAAAAACACATCTATTACCTGAACGACATTGTCTTGGATATTGAGAAATACAAGACTGGATAAGAAACTAATTTTCCTCAGAGAGTTTACTTTGCAGTGAGGAAACCACAAATCAGTACTAAAACAGTAGGTAAAATAAAACCTGAACCCAGAGAGGTCAACATTTCACAGTTTAAGAAGAATAAAGAGGAACTGATTCTGACCACAACAGCCAAAAGACTATAAATCAGTAGCACTTGCACATGGGAATTCTAGAAACATCTTGAAACGAGGCAAGGAGGGACAGATGTGCATGATTTCTAGTGAGGACAGAGAGCAGAAGTCCTGGAATTGATGAAATGTGGTAGCAGCTGAGAACAGAACAATTTGGGACTAGACTACAAAGGTCTTGGCTGCCATCTTAGTGCCTTTCAACTTTATTTTGCAGGCTGTCAACCACTGAAGACTGAAGAAAAAAAGAAATGTCAACCATTCGGGAAGATAACTAGAGCAGCCATGTGAATGACAGATTTGAAGATTTGTTTAACGAGGGATAGTAAGATACCTAAGGAATCCAGGTTTATTCATGTGATCTATTGGATATGGAGATCTGGTAAGAAACTTAATAATCATTTTTCTCCATTTTATTTTCCCAAATTTTACTTTTACTCAGAGACTTATTCAAATTCAAATATCTATTGCATTTTCTTCAAAATCATGATGGTGCTTTCAGATACATAAATACAACATTTCAAAAGTGAGAAAGATATTAAATGACTGATATAATCTGGTTCCTTAAAATTGGATTGTGATGGACTTAAAAATATGCTCCCCTATGATGAAATTTCTCATTGTAACACTACTTAGTTTTTGAACTGGGACAAGCTGGTTAAAAAGACCATGAACTGCAAGTAAGTGGTGAAAAATGCTAAAAGAAACAAAGCAACAAGACCATTAAGGAGTTTAAGTAACATGAATATTTCAGATATTAAGCTTTATAATTTTTACAGTGTATTTAACAGATTAGAAAATTCTAAAAAAAATTACCTGCATTGAGCATAAGACAACATAATCAGCCTTCTTCTATCGAAAGCTAGTGTTAATTAGATGTGACTTTGAGAAGTCTTTTCAAGTGCAGGTGAGATCAAGAGCTCCGCTGGTGCAGAAAGCAGCCAGTCAAGAACAGCCTATTGCGTACATCAGTAGGAAAAGCATTTCCCCTAGAGACTCGTTATTTGATGATTGAAAAAGAATGTCTAGACATCAAATGGGTTTTGGACAGTTTAAGGTACTAAAGTATTTTCCTGGGGAAAAATTTATATTAGAGACAGATCATAGAGCTATACAATGGTGGAACAGAATGAAAGTTGAGCAATACCCAGGTTGTAAGATATTATATGTCCCTGTAGCAATGTATATTTGCATATCCCCCAGTGTCTCATGAATGAAATATGGTAGTGTATTTATTGAACATGTTTTATGAGTAGTGAAATGATGTTACTGAATTGTCCTTTCTGCCCGTGCAAGGCAAGATTCTCTGCAATCAAATCTCAATAAAAAAATGAAGGAACATTAGCACATGATTTTCTACCCTGTCATGCTTCTCTGTACTTATCTCTGCCGCTCACTCAATCCTCCCAAAGTAAGGAGCCATTTCAGTTTCTGCATGCTGTGAATGAGGGGATGGGAAATTCCAGAAAAATATTACAGAGGATGAGAGGAAACTGGATGATGGGTTGACCCCAGTTAAGGGTTTGCATGTTGTGACGCACAGATGACCCTGACATCCTCTCTTGCCCATACTCCCTCCTTTGAAGAGCACTATTTTTTTTCTTGTTTGTTTTTGCCCATATTTTTTCTGGATTTCAGGATTAAATTTATGCAATGTTTATGAGACTGCCATGAATCAAGAGCCCCTCTTGGGACAGGTAGTTGGTGCAGCTGTTAAGATACTGGATGGGATGCCTAAATCCCAGATCAAAGTGCCTGGGTTCAAGCTTCAATTCTGCTTTCCATTCTAGTTTCCTGCTAATGCACACTCTGCCATCCACATGGAAGACCCAGACTGAGTTCTGGGCTCCTGGATTTAGCTTGCTCAGCACCAGCTGCAGGCATTTGGGGAATAAACTAACAGGTGGGAGCTCACCAAACAATCTATTCAGATAGATAGATAGATATCAGCTTTATTTGAAAGGCAGAGCAAATGAGAAGGAAGAAGAAGAAAAAGAAGAAGAAGAAGAAGAAGAAGAAGAAGAAGAAGAAGAAGAAGAAGAAGAAGAAGAAGAAGAAGAAGAAGAAGAAGAAGAAGAAGAAAAGAGAGAGAGAGAGAGAGAGAGAGAGGCCCTACCTTGTCTCTGGCTTCATCAGTCTGGTTTTGGGAACAATAAGTGACATATGTGCCTTGACTGAGTTAAGACATCAACATAGCTACTCACTGAAATTGCTCCTAACTCTCCAAGAGAACAAAGAGTGCTCCTTTATTTACTAAAGTGCGGGGAGAAATTCTGTAGTATTTATGTGTTTCCAATGCCAGGTAGATGAATACAAAGTATGAGTTCCCTCAGCACTTGAGTCCAACTGACTGCTTGTAGGCTCTAATGAGGACAGAGCTTAGGACAGAAGTTACACTTTTTGGAGTTATTTCCATTGGGTTGCTTTTGAATACAAAGAGTAGCTTTTCCATGTTTCAGTGATAATGTGTGCCAGAGAGCTGGGGTAAGCCATCTTCTTCAACTACTTTCTAAGAAGCATAGTGGATTTTGACACCTGAACTGATCAGCGGGCCATATCTTGCTGAGACACCTCTCTATGGGGAATATTGTACCCAATAAACAAGCTATATGCCTGGGGGCTGTTAAATAGTTTTCTAGATTCATGGTTTGCCATGATTAAAATTATGTATGAATTTTCAGATCATGATTCTATGCCCATTCAGTAGAAAAATGTGTGCCTTTTACCTATTTTAAGTCGAAGACTGAAATCTGTATGTTCCCCAAGAATGTTGATAAATTTACAATAGTTCTTCCATCTATCTTATTCCAAGCCCATCTGGCTTGATGCCAGGGTTTCAGCTCCAAGAACCTGCATTAGATAAGTACAAGGCCTACTTGCCTTCAACTTTATCATTAAACGAGTCCATGAACATGTGCAGGGATCCAAAGAAGTTCAGAAATTCAGGGTCAGGGTAGCATTCTAGTTTGACCCTTGATATCATGGAGAGATAAAATGCAGGCTGTTCAGTTAAGCTTTAACTGCCAATATATAAGAAACTATTTTAGCATAAGCAGTTTCCGAATATGACTTAGATTTAAAATATTACATTGAGTATCTGAACTTTAAATTTAGCTGGACCATCTGTATTCTTTTTTTATTTTTAAGCATTTTTCAAAATATTTTATTTTGTGATAATTGCAGATTTATGTGCAGTTGTATGAAACACTATGGATATTCTACACTTCATTATCTTAGTTTCCCTTGAGGTAACTTAATCATGTATAACTAGAAGACTCACTTTGCTACAAATCATTAACTTTATCCAGATTCAAGTTTCACAGGTAGTCATATCTCTCTCTCCCTGCTGCCCTACCTTGGCAAATGTGCCACCAACAGCATGGTTAAGGTGTAGAACATCTTCATCACGAGGATATCTTGTGCTAGCCTTTTACAACAACCATCCTCTTTCCTAAATTCTGTGGACGAGGAATCTGTTCTATACTTCTTTAACTATAACTATATAAAACAAATACAGACATTTAAATTTAAATGTATATTAAGAGATGGGCCAAAGACCTCAAAAGACATTTTTCAAAAGAGGAAATCCAAATGGCCAACAGGCACATGAAAAAATGTTCAGAATCACTAGCAATTAGGGAAATGCAAATCAAAACCACAATGATTTTTCACCTCACCCCAGTTAGCATGACTCACATTCAGAAATCTACCAACAACAGATGCTGGAGAGGATGTGGGGAAAAAGGGACACTAACCCACTGTTGGTGGGAATGCAAACTGGTAAAGCCACTATGGAAGTCAGTCTGGAGAGTCCTCAGAAACCTGAATATAACCCTACCATACAACACATCAGTCCCACTCCTTAGAATTTACCCAAAGGAAATTAAATTGGCAAACAAAAAAGCTGTCTGCACCTTAATGTTTATTGCAGCTCAATTCACAATAGCTAAGACCTGGAATCAACCCAAATGCCCATCAACAGTAGACTGGATAAAGAAATTATGGGACATGTACTCCATAGAATACTATACAGCAGTAAAAAACAATGAAATCCGGTCATTTGCAACAAGATGGAGGAATCTGGAACACCTCATGCTGAGTGAATTAAGCCAGTCCCAAAGGGACAAATATCATATGTTCTCCCTGATTGGTGACAACTACCGAGCACCAAAAAGGAAACCTGTTGAAGTGAAAGGGACACTATGAGAAATGGTGACTTGATCAGCCCTTGTCCTGACTGCAGATGAACAACTTAATACTTTATCCCTTTTAGTATTTTTTTGTCCTACTTAATATTATTGGTTGAATTCTGTAATTAACACACAATTATTCTTAGGTGTTTAAATTTAACTGAAAACTGATCTCTTTTAAATATAAGAGTGTAAATAAGAGAGGGAGGAGATGTACAATTTGGGACATGCTCATTCGGACTTGCCCCAAATGGTGGAGTTAGAAACGTGCCAGGGGATTCCAATTCAATTCCATCAAGGTGGCATGTACCAATGCCATCTCACTAGTCCAAGTGATCAATTTCTGTTCACAATTGATCATACTGATAGGTCTAAGAGTCAAAGAGATCACACAAACAAGACTAGTGTCTGCTATTACTAACTGATAGAATTAAAAAGGAGAAAACGATCCAACATGGGAAGCGGGATACACAGCCTTTAAGGCATTTGGATCTGGCTGAAAAGCCCATGAGAGTATTTCAGGCATGGAAAGCCAAGACACTCTGGGAAAAAAAAAAAAAAAAAAAAAAAAAAAAAAAAAAAAAAAAAAAAAAAAAAAACCACAAAAACTAAATGAAAGATCTCTGCGAGTGAGATCCCAGTGGAAAGTACAGGCCATCAAAGAAGAAGGTACCTTTCTCTGAAGCGAAGAGAGAAAAGAAGGAGTTACCTTTCTCTGAAGGGAAGAGAGAACTTCCACTTTGACTATGACCTTGTCCAAATAAGATCAATGTTCGCGAACTCAAAAGGCTTCCATAGCCTTGGCAACTCATGACAAGAGCCTAGGGAGATTACTGATGCCATAAACAAGAGTGTCGATTTGTTAATTCAACAACAGGAGGCACCGTGTACTTACTCCTCATGTACGATCTCTGTTCTTAATGTGTTGTCCAATGTGAATTAATGCTATAACTACTACTCAAACAGTGTTTTACACTTTGTGTTTCAGTATGGGTGCAAACTGTTGAAATCTTTACTTAATATATACTAAATTGATTTTCTGTATATAAAGAGAATTGAAAATGAATCTTGATGTGAATGGAATGGGAGAGGGAGAGGGAGAGGGGAGGGTTGCAGGTGGGAGGGATGTTATGGGGGGGAAAGCCATTATAATCCATAAACTGTACTGGAAATTTATGTTTATTAAATAAAAGTTTAAAAAATATTTAAATATATATAATTTATATATAGAAAGCATATATAATTAAACAAATATATATACATATATATTTGTTTGAAAGGGAGATTGACAGAGAGAGGAGAGAAAGTGAGAGAGAGTTAGAGATCTTCTATTAGCTGTTTCACTCTTCAGCCAAGACAGGGCTAGGCTGAAGTTAGGAGTCAGAGACTCCACTGGGGTCTCCCATGTGGGTGGCAGGGGCCTAAGTAGTTGGGTCATCTTCCACTGCCTTTGAAGGCTCATTAGCAGGATGCTGGATCAGCAATATATGAAAGATAGGTTATCTACATCCTCTTCACCATTTGGGATTAGCAACAGTCTGTTTTCTTATTTTAAATCTATCCACATATGTATGTGTGTGAGTGTTACATGAAAAAATGCCGAGTTATATGCCACAGCTTTTGGGAGAAACCATAGGTGCACTGTTTCAAATAAAAACAAAGCTCCCTTTTTTAGTTTACTTTTGTAGATATCATTTTTTTCCCTTTTCCAGGAATAAAAAGCCTAAATTTTATTTAAAATTAAATGAAAAATATGGGAGAATGGAGTGATTATAAAATACATTTCAACAAAAATATTAAGAAAAACTTTAAAATATTTATTATAAATTACTTCATACAGAATATTATAAAGATTAATATCATGAAAATGTCTGTATTCATCCATTTGCTGTTCAATTCACATAATTCATTAGATTGCTTCTGATCTTAAGTTGTAAAATTTTTACAGATAAATTTGAAACTTTCTCTGTTTTCCTTCAATGACATTATTCCTTTTTTTCCCAAATCCGATGCTAAATATTATCCTGAATTTCATGTTTATAATTCTCAGAAAAGTCCTTTTGCCACATATCAATATATACATAAATATATAGTACTTTATTGCATGTCATTGTATGTTTATTGATTTTTTAATTGGTGGCACAATGTTATCCATATAATTTTATAATTTGCTTTTTTTGGCTTAACGGTATGGCTGATTTTTTAAATACATTTTGATAAGTACATTCTAAGTTGTGATTTAAAGCCCTATGTAGGGACCAGCGCCGCGGCTCACTAGGCTAATCCTCCGCCTTGCGACACCGGCACACGGGGTTCTAGTCCTGGTCAGGGCGCCGGATTCTGTCCCGGTTGACCCTCTTCCAAGCCAGCTCTCTGCTGTGGCCAGGGAGTGCAGTGGAGGATGGCCCAGGTGCTTGGGCCCTGCACCTCATGGGAGACCAGGATAAGTACCTGGCTCCTGCCATCGGATCAGCGTGGTGCGCTGGCCGCAGCACGCTGGCTGTGGCGGCCATTGGAGGGTGACCCAACGGCAAAGGAAGACCTTTCTCTCTGTCTCTCTCACTGTCCATTCTGCCTGTCAAAAAAAAAAAAATCCTATGTAGGATTCTTTCTTTCTCACATAAATAAAGATCTCTTTGTATCTAGCATTCTTGCATACATCCTCTTTCATATAATTGCAAGGTTTTCTAGTGGAATTGGGAGCACTGAATCGAAGTGTGGGGAGATCTTGTTTCACCTAGGCACTGTCCTATTGCTCTTGAATGTGGTGTAACAAATTCATTGAAAATCCATGAATATGTTTCTCCACATTCTCACAAAGTCTTATTAATATCAAACTTGAAAATTTTGCCAATCTGTGAAATATCTCCTTTTACTTTGTATTTTTCCATTTGTTTGTAAACTTGAATATCTATATTAAGTCACTTATTATTAATGTGCTATTCCACATGAATTATATGTTTATGTCTTTTGCTCCAGTATTTTTTTTTTTTTTTGGACAGGCAGAGTGGACAGTGAGAGAGAGAGAGACAGAGAGAAAGGTCTTCCTTTGCCGTTGGTTCACCCTCCAATGGCCGCCGCAGCCGGCGCGCTGCGGCCAGCGCACCGTGTTGATCCGATGGCAGGAACGAGGTGCTTCTCCTGGTCTCCCATGGGGTGCAGGGCCCAAGCACTTGGGCCATCCTCCACTGCACTCCCGGGCCACAGCAGAGAGCTGGCCTGGAAGAGGGGCAACCGGGACAGAATCCGGCGCCCCGACCGGGACTAGAACCCAGTGTGCTGGCGCCGCAAGGCGGAGGATTAGCCTAGTGAGCCGCGGCACCGGCGAGCTCCAGTATTTATTTAGCTACTGGTCTTTTTGTTATTGAACTGCAGGTGTTCTTTGTAAAATCCTGGTACTTCTATACGCTTTCCTTAGCTGTGGATTGTGCTTCTTAATGTCATACAGGTGCTTTGTTAAGAAGAGTTTTTGTATTATATTAACTCAAATTAGTCTACTTTATCTTTTATATTTGTGTATTGTTATCATATGAACACAGTCTTAAATATCATAAAATGAGACTCCTAAAATTATAAAGATAGGTATGGAGATAGATAGGTGATAGCTAGACATACAGACAGATTGTGTAAGTATACTCAACTGAATTCCATGCGCTAGTGTGTACTTAAGACTTTTACTTCTGTGTTTATGTACTGGACAGGCTTATAATTCTTATAAACTGCTTGATAATTTATTTTTTACTAGTTGCTTTATAATACAAATATTGTAGCTTCTTCAATTTACTTTTTCAACAGTTTAGGCATGCTAGTAGTTATCTATAAGCTTGAGGATTTAAAAAGAATCTGTGAATAAATCTGAATCCAGGTTTGGATACCACTTTAGTTTATTGGTTAAAGATTTATTCAAGTTCTCAAAATCATTTTACTATCATTGCAAATGTGATAAATCATATAAAGAAACCGAAACAGAATCACAGGGTGCTAATGTTGATAGGTTGTTCCCGAAACAGCTCTCTAGGGTGTGGTATTTAGAGAGATGACCATGAGCAAGCTCTTCCCAGGCAGGAAGAGTTCCGAGACAAAGTGCTGAAGCCCAGAGGAGACTAGTTTGTTGCAGAGACCACAGTGCTTAGCCTGGTCAGCAAATAGGTCAGTGTGGAAGGGCCAGGGAAGCTGGACAGAAAGGAAGATAATGCTAAGCTTCTTGGACATAATAAGGAGTGTAGACTTCATGAAAAGCCATGAGAAATCACCCAAGTCTTTATGTCTGGGAGTGATGAAATCTAGTTTCCATTTTAAAGGCTGCTTCCTTCCGCTCTGAGGCTCTGAGGAGAGTTAGATTGTGTACAGGTCCAAGCAAAAAAGCCAAGCTTAAGTGGGAGGTGACTGTGCCCTCTAGGGGGACAAGCCTATGATGTTGGGGGAGAGTACACAGGTTGAGGGTTTATTGTGGAGAACAATGTGGCAGGACTGACTGCAGGTGAGAACGCACAGCAGTTAAGTTGCTGCTTTCGACCCTGGCAATCCATATCTGAGTCCCTGGCGCTGAGCCCTGGCTCTGCACTAGATTCCAGCTTCCGGCTAATGTGCATCCTGGAAAGCAGCTGGTGATGGCTCAAGTACTTGGTCTCTATCACTCACATGGGAGACCTGGATGGAGTTCTGGGCTCCTGGGCCAGCACTGGCAGTTGTGGGTATTGTGAGAGCGAAACAGTGGTTGGTTCTCTCTCTATATCTCTCTTTCTCTGTTGTCTCTATTCTATCTCTGCCTTTCAAATAAATAAGTAAACAAAATTACTTAAAAATTCAGACTATCGGGGCTGGTGTTATGGCATAGTGGGCTAAGCCTCTGCCTGCAGTGCTGGCATCCCATATGGGCGCTGGCTCAAGTCCTGGCTGCTGCTCTTCCAAATCAGTTCTCTGCTATGGCCTGGGAAAGCAGTGGAAGATGGCCCAGGTGCTTGCACCCCTGTACCCACATGGGAAAACTGGAAGAAACTCCTGGCTTGACTCCTGGCTTTGGATTGGCCCTGCTCCAACTGTAGAGACCATTTGGGGAGTGAACCAGAGGATGGAAGACCATTCTTTCAGCCTCTCTCTCTCTCTCTCTCTCTCTCTCTCTTCTGTAACTCTACCTCTCAAATAAATAAGTAAGATCTTTAAAAGAACATATTATCTCGAGGTAAGAGTGCACCCCATGTTTAGAAATCACTTCAGAGGAGAATATTTGATTCTGTATAGGTAATTTAATACATTCAATGATAATTTACTATTACAGTTCTGTGATTTATAAGTGAGGATTTTAGTTTAGGGGTTGTACCTTGAAACTTCCCCCACTTCACAGCTTAGTGTGTCTCATGTCTCGGAAGCTAGAGAAGGCCTCGGGCTTCCAGCCATTCAGTGGACCCGCAGCAGGCTCTGGCTCATTGCTTGTTAAGATGCACCCTTGCACAGGGTCTGGAAATCATCAGAGCAAATAAGAGATGAGGACATGAACCTCAGCCAGGTGCTTTAAGTTTTTCTCCACTGGGTTCTTAAGGAGGAAAAATATCCAAAATAGATATATTATGGGACTCCCAATATGAATACCTGAGGTCAGTTAAAAATGTTTACTTGAGCCAGAAACCCATCACTAGAGAGAGAATTTCAGAGACATTTAGCAATAGACCAACATTCTAACCATGGCTAGCATTCTGGAGAGTATCACATATATTCATCTCCTTCAATGTCTTACAATCACCATGCCAGCACCCTGCGGTTAAATCATCCCTGTTTTCAGATGAAGAAAATGAAGCAAAGAAAAATTAAATAACATGCTCATGGTCACGCAGCTTGCGAGAGAAAAGCAGAGTCTAGACCAGGTCTGTGAGGTGGACACCTTGAATTTCACATCAAGAGTTCCACATGGAGAACACAGCGTCCCAAAGTTTGCCTGAGATTAAATAGGACACCTCTGTACTGACAAGCATTGACTCCCAGATTGTCTTGGAGAGGTGGGAGATGCTGGAGGAGTAAAGATGAGACAACAAGAATCAAAGTTATATTTACAGAAATATTTGGAAACAAATTTAGTACAACTCAATTCCTTCAGGTCTATGGAGTTGGGCTGCTTTCAAACTTGCTAGGACCTAGTTTTCATTTTTACTTTTGTTGTCTTGATTTGGAAAATCCTTGCCTGGGAGTGAAGGCGCTTGGAGTTGTAGCAGGTTCATCAAGCAAACCCAGCTCCACATGATATAGGTCAGAATTTCTTGTTTGAAAATGGCCATATCTGCTTGACTCCAATCCTGTGCCCCAGAAACAATCAGAGATGATTTTCTGCCACAACAAACAGTTGCTAAATCTCCCCCTTCTGCTTCAGCTCAGAAGAAACTGCAGAGTGTGGCCAAGCAGCTGCCCTCTGCACTTCCTCTACTCACCAATCTTCCTTTGCAATCTAAAACTGGTTGCCCTGGTGCTAGCCCACATGCAATATTTCTGTGATTCAATATTTCAATTGTCTCTCGTCTCTCTCTGACATGTTGCTTCCTGCCCACATGAAACCTGAATAAATTACAGCAGGTTTTGAGTAGAATCATCAAAAAATAGTCTACCAATGTCTACTTCCTCTCGCAGTAATGTCAGAGAGAAAAAAAGAAGATAGCCTACAGCTCATTCTACTACTTGCCATTATTAATCACTATTGTGCAAAAAACAGAGTGCAAGGAGGAGCAACTCCAGAAAGCTTCATGAATGCCAAATTTTCCAAAAAGAAATAGCACTTAACTGCAGCAAGCTTCTGCTCACTGGCCTATCAAATTTCAAGTTGTTAACACTCCTTTAAATATTTCAGTCTGGGCTGCTCTTGTGTTTCGTTCTTTGCTGTGAGAATAAGAAAGGAAACACAACGCTGTCTATGCACAGTCCATGAGATTTTATGTCGTTCTCATGACTAGAATACTTCTTAAAAACGTTTAGGGCCGGAGCTGTGGCTCACTAGGCTAATCCTTCGCCTTGCGGCGCCAGCACACTGGGTTCTAGTCCTGGTCGGGGCGCCAGATTCTGTCCCGGTTGCCCCTCTTCCAGGCCAACTCTGCTGTGGCCAGGGAGTGCAGTGGAGGATGGCCCAAGTGCTTGGGCCCTGCACCCCATGGGAGACTAGGATAAGTACCTGGCTCCCGCCATCGGATCAGCACGGGGCGCCAGCCGCAGCGCGCTGGCCGCGGCGGCCATTGGAGGGTAAACCAACGGCAAAGGAAGACCTTTCTCTCTGTCTCTCTCTCACTGTCCACTCTGCCTGTCAAAAAAAAATAATAATAATAAAAATGTTTAACCCATTTGATCCGTATCTATGAGCAAGGAAGGGTTATCATTATATTATTAGAATTGCATCTATGAACTTCATTGATTCTCTTCTCTTTGCATTCATATGACATTTTTAAGGAATACAAACTTCATATATTTCATAATTACAACTTTAGAAACACTCACTCTCCCACCCTCTTCCTCTTCCCTTTCCTATTCCCATTCTTATTGTTTACTAAGATCTATTTTCAGTTAACTTTATACACATATGATTAACTCTACTTTAAGAAAAGAGTTCAACAAATTGTATGGGAAAAAAAAAAAAAAACTGTTCCTCAACAACAGAGTCCTAAATGAGCAAGGATGGTACTACCATCCAATAGGGCTTTTGGTTTATAGATCTCAAAGACCACTAATGGCATTTGTAGGTAAATGCAGATGTAAGGAGAAAATAAAATAAAAACAAAGAAATGTGAAGCCATGAATAACACCTTTGGTACTCAACTTTTTGATGTTTATGTAGACTTTGCAAACATAAGCTCCTCTCAACATTGCTTTCCAGTGCAATGTTTTCCTGTTGAGTCTCAGCTTTTCCCTCCTTCAAAAAGAAATTAATAATAAGAAGTGTCAGAAGACCTGATTTGTAAACTCAGCTTTGTCTGATACTTGGTGTTCACCCTATCTATGCTGCTTCATCTCTCTGAACCTCAATTTCTCAAGAAAAATTAGGAGGTTACATAAGATCAGTCGTCCTCAAACTGTTATCTATGGACCTATGCAATTCTATTCCCAGATCTCTGGGGTTGTCAGAAGGAAGAACATGGGTCAAGACAGAGACTAAGTAAGCATGAGTTGAAATATCCCTTTCATACACCGCATTTATCAGAATGTAGATTGTGGTTCAATGGCAGATTCCATTTGAAAATTGGATTCTAGACCTAAAACAGGATTACAATGAATTAGATGAGATTTAAAGCTAAAATGCTATGTTCCTCAGTACATCAGGCTATGGAATGACAGGAGGTGAAACACAGTGCTGTTCTTCAATGATGAAGACATTAAATCAAAAAGGTCTGGGAGTAGTAGGAGCCCGGGGGTGAGCACAGACATCAACACTGCCTTTGCACCTTGGTAACACTGACCTGAAGCAGATGGGACCGGGGAAGAAATGGTGCCATTTTAATTCTTCTGAAAGGTAGCATCTCAAACTTTTCTTAAGATTTTAGGGAGCTGTATCATTTATCCAAAATATCAAAATTCCTCTACAAATCAAGTGTAGATTTTTTACGCACTTCTAATCATGAACAATGCCCTTAAAAATGCCATAGCCTCTCCTTTGACCTTCTTGGATTAGTGTTGATTGAACTGGTCAGATGTAAACAGTCTAAGTAAATACTGTGTTCCACAAATGACATGTGATAACCATCAGATTTTAATTTCATTGTATCTTTATTGGTTCTCAGTGAACTTTCAGAATTTATGACTTCAACTTTAATTCTTCATCTGAATATTGTTGATGTCATTCTTTCAACATATTCTCCCAATACATGCACTTCTCAATAAAGTATAACACAAGGCAAGAGGAGTGCAGAACAAGAATTCAACACAAAGAAATTTGAATGAATTGAGAGACCACCAGAGAATTCAATGGGAGCGAGAAGCAGCTTTCTAGAAAGAATCAGAAGAGCAGGAGAGCAGAGACCTAAAGGAGACTGACAGTAAATTGAATAAAAGTCTTCCTGCCCCAAGCATGCAAGAACAGACTCTTGACACCTTTGTGTGTGTTGGGTGGAAACAGAGACTGGACAGGTTGCCCCTACAATGTGTGTAGCAATTGCTCTCTGAAAACTGAGAAGTGACGCCATTGAAGATGAGCCTTCAGAAGTGACAGCAGGGTGGGATGCAGGTGGCGCTCGGCTGTGGTTCAGTTAATCGGTTTCTTCTCATCTCTCAGATTCAATTTCTCCTGGAGTCCCAGAGAAGCTGAGGAATTAGCAAAGCTCTTGTCTCAGATGTCCTATGGCCAAAGGTGTGACAGTAACTTCAAGTAAAAAGGGGAGATTTTGCTGACTGAGCTTAAAAACATTGATGTAACTTTGTTAGAAAAGTGCATGTTCATAGTGAAGATAGTCTCAGACTTGATGATAAAAAACAATCGCCTCAATAATAGTCCATGAACTTAATTACATAGGAGGATTTATGCTAGATTGCATGGATTACAGTGTTCCATGTAGACAAATAGTCAGTACAATGTGAACTCTTATGTGACGCCAGCATGAAAAGCTGCAGTGAATCCTGTTGTAAGTTCTCTTCAGAACAAATGGGAGAATGAATAATGATGCGAGGAATACTCAGAAGTGATATGCAGAAACCAGATTAAAAAACAGTGCCACTGTATGATCCCATATGTGCCCAAATATAGGTTTCATGCAGTTATAGGTATTTATTACCTATAGGTGCATAAAAGTATATCTATGTTTTCTATCTCATTGGTGGTTCTTTCATTGTGGTGAGGTTATTTGTTATCATTACAATTGGAAAATGTAATACTGTTTTTCTGAAGGAGAACCAAGATGATTGAATAGTGAGAAGCGACACTGAACTCAGCCACAAACAGATACCAGAAAACAAAGGAGATTGATTGAGAGAAATGTTCAGTAGAGAAATGACAGAGCAGAATAAAGGCTCCGTAGGGCCCGAGGAGAGAGGACAGACACAGTGTTCCTGTTTCATGGATTCGAGAGCCATCCAGACACAGGAAGAATTGGCCTAAACATAGAGTCTGCTTTACAATCCACTTTTTGGAAAATATTTTATGGCTGTTTTGGGATTCATATATTTAAATGTTTCTTCAACCATATCACTTCCTTCCACAGAAAACTGGAAACAGAAAAAAAAAAAAACTCATACAATACACACTTTAAAATATTCCAGCCCAAATATCAACTTGTCCAGAGAATTGTCCAGAAAAAAAATAGCAAATGGGCCCAAAACTTGGGTCTGAGTTTCCCACCAGCCACAACAGATAAATGCAATGTGCTAAGGTACTCATTAAAACACGGACTGGATCACACAAAGTGAACCATTTCCTGCCCTGACTTGGCCATGGACCAGGCGAGTGGGTAAGGGAGACTATAAGAAAATGTCCACAAAAGCTATTGAATGGATGTGGGAGACAAGAAGGGAAAAGAGGGGCTGATGCTGTGGCACAGCGGGTAAAGCCACCACCTGCAGTGCCGGCATCCCATATGGGCGCCAGTTCAAGTCCCATTTCTGATCCAGCTCTGTGCTATGGCCTGGGAAAGCAGTAGAAGGTGGCCCAAATCTTTGGGCCCCTGCACCCAGATGGGAGACCTGGAAGAAACTCCTGGCTCCTAGCTTTGGATCAGTGCAGCTCCTGCTGTTGTGGTCAATTGGGGAGTGAACTAACTAGTGGATAGAGGACCTCCCTCCTTCCGTCCCACCCTCTCTCCCTCCCTCCCTCTCTCTCTCTGTCTCTCTCACTTTTTCTCTCTGCCTCTTCTCCTCCCTCTGTGTGTAACTCTGACATTCAAATAAATAAATCTTAAAAAAAAAGGGGGGGGGAAGGATGTCAGGTGAACAATTCCAAGACCTTATTTGCATTGAGTTTATCCAATTCAAAAGAAGATTTTCTTGACAACGATGCAATGCATAGTTCTCTCCTATGATCAGTCAGGATAAAAATGCATCATTTCGCCCATGGCAAGAAAGAGAAGCCTGTTGTGGGAAAGGCTTCTTCTCTGCACCAGACTCCCTGGGTTTGAATTGCACTGCCACCCTTTCCTCCATCAGTGACTATGGGCCACTTATCCAGTATCTCCAACATCTGCGTCCTCATTTACAAACTGACAAAAAGGAATTGAACACAGCGAGCACCATATAACTGTCAATCTCTTCATCATCACCACCACTGCCATCACCACCTTCACCAAGCACAACTAGCAGAAACATCGTAAGTAAAATTGGTAAATAATTTGGGCTGCAGTTGGATAACTTAACGAGATTCATTTGTTTCTGCAGTCCTGAGACCATCATCAACTTGCCAAAGCAGCCCAAATGGCACAAGTTTGTCGTAAGACTACATTCTACCTAATCCCAATGTCCCAGGCGTTTTGACGATGATCCCTATCTAACACCAACTTTACATCAGTCTACAAAGTATTTTAAAAAGTTGTATGAAGGGCTGGCACTGTGGCATAGTGGGTAAAGCCACCGCCTGCCATGCCAGCATCCCATATGGATGCTGGTTTGAGTCCTGGCTGTTCCACTTCTGATTCAGCTCTCTGCTATGGGCTGGAAAAGCAGTGGAAGATGGCCCAAGTCTTGGGCCCCTGTACCCATATGGGAGACCTAGACGAAGCTCCTGGCTCCTGGCTTCAGATCACCCCAGCTCTGGCTATTGTAGCCATTCGGGCAAGTGAACCAGCTGATGAAAGACCTTGTTCTCTCTCTGCTTCTGCCTCTCTGTAAATCTTTCTTTCAAATAAATCTTTTTTAAAAAGTTGTGTGAAACTTCCGTATGTCTCCTTGTATTACGTCCCTTGTCTTATGCGTTTTTCCCAAGCCTCATGGCTATCCTAGCTACCCCTCCACCAAAACCCCTCTTCCTCACCCGCACACATACATGCACTGCCCAATTCTCTGGGCAGATCCAGACATCAGAGAATTCACCAAGGAGGATTTGGAGTCACTAGAATTCAGGAATTCAGAAGGAAGATGGAGAATTTAATTTCCTTCTCAGGTATATTGACCTTGTGCCCAATCCTATATAATGAAATTAAAAATACTTTGGGACAAAAAGGCTCTCCCAAGGAAGAATCTGTCTGTGTGTGTGTGTCCGTAGGATAGTTGGTAGGCTTTAATTAATACATAACTCTGCAAAGTTATGTTCCAGCACGGTCATTGCTATCGACAATCAGCATTCTGCCCACCCCACCCCCCAGGCTCTATTTATGGGTGAACAAACCAACATTTATCATAAATAATAGCATTATCTGTGCATCTCCCCACTAATTCAGCATGTAGTTAAAATTCTAAAGCATTATTTCCAATGTTCAGAAATAAAGGATAGTCGCTCTTCTTGGTGAGCAAATAACCAAGGCTCAGTGGCAAGCTGATTTTCTCTGTTCTCTGCAGCCTCTGTAAGTGTTCCGCTACAGGGACAGTTCCCAGTGTCCCCAGCACACTGATGGGGAAAACAAGCAGTCTGAGAATCCACAGGGTTGGATTCTGGCCACTGGTTTAGTCTGATCTGCCCATGGCAACTCATTCCAGCTTCCTGGATCACAGCACCCTCCTCTGAAATGGAAGAAGATCCCCAGGTGGACAGCTTGAAAAATCATCATAAGGTGCTGTTCCCTAGAATATTCTTTGTAACTTCAGTTTTTAAAAATGGTTTCTCTCAGTCATTATTTTTACTTCAATCTTAGTTTTCATACATGCTTACTTATGTGAATACATTATCCCCCTCTGCCTTTAATGAATTTTATTCAATATTTCAAATAAAATAACTAGGAGAAACATTTCATTTAAGCTTAAAATATGTGAATTAACATACAACGCAGTCCAGTACACCACAGCTGAAAGATGTCCACACAATTCCTTATACATATTTTTAAGTGAAAATATCCTGTTAGGAGGAAATTTGTGTTAAAAATGACTGGGTATTCAGGAGTTTAAAAGATGCGCCCTGTGTTGTTGTTGTTGTTTTTCTGACTGATCCTACACAGGAGACCTGCAGATGCCATATTTCAAATAATCAGAAATTACAGCCTAGCGGGTGCTCTCTCCCCGTGTACTCAAATAAAATTTCCTGAAGGCCCTGGCTAGGCGCAGCCAGGGCAGGAACTGTAAATGCCCTTAGAGGGAGAACTGCCTGTTTCACTGCTGGGACCCCCAGTCTGCCCTGCTCTGCAGACACCCACCCAGTGCTCTACAATCAGCACTGCGGCCAGTGCCACCGCGGGTCCATCAGGATCCGAGTGCACCTGCCCTCACCGTGCTCCATCTGCTTTGTTGTGACTTCACCCTCCGTGTTGGATGTCCCCACTCTGCAGCGGATGGGAACGAACCACTTTCTCCCTCAATAGTTTCAGCATGAAGCATTTGATTACTTAAGTGATTTGTTACCACGCTTCATATTTTTCAATTACTGTGGACTTTTTAAAGAAACTTTTTTCTGGACCAAAGAGCGCTATGGCATTTTTCTTAACTTTTTGTTCGTATCTGTTTTGAAATTCCTTTTCAAAGATGAACCACACAAAGAAATCACCCTATTCAAACTCAAGGACCATGATAATATTTTAGAGTTCCCATAAAATACAGCCATTTTTATTTCTGTCAAATATAATTTAGGCTCAGTCAGCACTCAGTCTTGGTGTTGCCAATTAAACTACAGTACACTTTCCAACGTGAAACAAAATTCATGAGGACAGATGGACTCGACAGGGAAAGTGTCTTTGAGATAAAAGAAATATAATTGATGCACCCTTCAGTCTCCAGCATTGATTTCTATTTATTATTACAAACTCTTCAGAACACAAAGACTGGATGTCAACATGTTATCCTGGCATCTTATAACTGAAGAAAACATTACCTGCATGAGTTACTTCCTAAAATTTGTTTACCAGAATTGGAGTTGCATGTTCATTTAAAAGGACTTTGAAGTGAGAGGGGGGAAAGATGATTTAAGCTTCTTTTCCCCTTAACACTTTACTTTTGAGATTTACCAGACTTCAGTTAAATAGCTGCCTCCTTGACAACGAAGAATGCTGGTTAGATGAGTGAAGTGGTAAAGTTGAGTTCGCCTAAACTTCCCTGTAGGCAGAGGGGAGCTCTAAGCAGGGCCACTTTCATCAAGCAGAGCCAGCCGACTTTGAAAATTCCTCCTGAGGAACAATGATCAGCAGCCCCTTCTTACATTCATCTAATTTCCAAGCCTTGATGTGACATATGAAATAAGAAGAAAGTGACAAGAAAAATCAATGTGTCTAAATAGTCTTGCTTCGAAACATACCTGTCACTGGCTTAACTCAGAATTGGGTGGGATATTAGATCTGATATCTTTTTTGTTTTCTGTTGGCTTTTTTTCTCTGCTTCAGAATTTCTTTTAGTACCCACAGAGAGAAAAAGGTAGAAAATCTGTCTATGGCTTGCATAGAGGGAGAGTGCCTTGTTACAAAGAATTCAAAATTATAAACCAATGAAATGGTCAGTACTTGCCCATTTCTACATTGAGTCTTTATTTTCTTCTGTATGAAGATGCTTCTGATTGAAAGAAGGACTGCTACATTTTAGTAGGATCATGTGCTTTTAAAAATATTAACAGAAAATAAATCTCTAGAAACTTAGTTATTTTAAGTAATGAAAGCAGAAATGATGCCTCCATAATTCGAAAAGTTTTACCATTAGAATTTACAGACAGAATACTGAGATTAGTCTGAATTCTGAGCACATTTTTCTTCCATCAGATTCTCTATAGAAATGGGGTATAAAGGCATACATTTCTATTTACTGTCAATCAATTATTTGTCTACTTTATGTGATAATACTTTGGTGATCACTATCTTTAAAAGAATAATAATATACAATTCAAAGTGTAAGTAGTCCTCAGAAAACAGCATTCCTTGCTTCATAGTCTGAAGAAACAATTCAAGTTAACTCTGTAGGTTTTAAAGTTTCAAACTTTAAATGCTTTTCTTCACAACAAGCATCCTTTTTAATAAAACAGTTATCACATCAAGAAAAATTAGCAACCTTAAAAATTTTGGGGGTCATTGTTGAATAATACATCACTTGCCAAAATAATTGCAAAGTTGATTGTCTATGTTTAAACAAAGCAGCAGAAGCCATTCAACCTCCCATTCACACATAAATGCATTTACTTTTCAAAGGATAGTTACCCTTTAAGGGGACATTTTTAACCTTGTGACATCATAAAATTCCATGCATGCAAAGTTATTTGTTTTTATTTTCAGAAATTCATTCTTGAACAGGTATTTTCCATGGGTTTTATCATGCTATTCAACTAAAAGCATAGTTTTAAAATAGTTGATTTTAACGCTTTGATTCATAGGAGACAATTTGTTTAAACACACTGTTTGTTTGGCCTTTTGTAGTGAGTTACAGAAGCTGAGCAGACACACTCCCCCGTGTCTTTTCCAACTGCCCTTGAAAATGTGTCCAATACCCCAGTATTTGTTCAAATCTACCAAGTTTTCACCTTTGGTGGGCAGGCATCTCGGAGCATGTTCACCTACGATGTAGTCACAGGGTCCCCCTGTGACTGTGGGTGCTGACAAGTGAGAGCCAGGGCCGCTGTTGAAGAGGTGCTGGGCAGGGCCACCGTTTTTCGCAATCAGTCCCCAGCCAGCTCGTGCCACACAAGTCCAAAGACCAGGCTCTTTCCAAAGTGGCAGTAGTTACCACCGTGCTCTCTCACAGCAACAGTAGCCCAATGAAGAAACAGTATCCTAACAACTTCCCAAGAAATACTAGTATCATACCAACCCTGTAAGATTTTAAAAAGCAAACTATTTCTGGTTTTGGCCTACCAAGCATAACACAAACAGCTGAGCTGTAGGATAAAATATTTCATTTGAAAAGAAAAGTAGACAAATATACTAATATTTCATTTTCTAAAATGCCTTGTAAACTTATTTTTTAAATTCTAAAATGTAATAATACAATTCTAGGAGAAAATGTGACATAAATGTAGCTCTTAGCAGCTACATACAATTTGTTTTACTCTACCTTGTAAACTGTTAGACCAGACAATTGTAAATATCTAGAAAAAAAGAAAAAGAAAGAAAGAAAGAAGGAAGGAAAGAAAGAAGAAAAGAAAGAGAGAGAGAGAGAGAAAGAAAGAGAGAGAAAAGGAAAGGTGTGAGTGCAAGACCTCTACTGTTTTGGGAGGGGTGGGAGTGTGTACTCTAGAACAAGGACATAACAGCAGCCTCAGAAACTTGAAAAAAAAAAATACATCTCAACCATCAACCATCAAATGACAATTAATACTTATGAAATACGGTCTTGAAAACCATTTTGTTTGTTAGTAATTTTGCAAAACTGACAGAACATCTTATTCAAAATCAGGTTCTAAGTGGTACTCAGAAAAAACACTATGATGCAGCACTGTTTGTGACATATTGAAGGTCAATTGTGTGAAGAACCAAGGCAACTAACCCATCAAACGCAGTGAATGGAGGTCTTTGTCTCTAAGTTCTGAGAGTGTGTATGTATTGGGTCCTGCCAGCCAGCAGCCCTGCAGATTTCTGGGCATAAGACAGATGGCAGTGCAACCAAGCTAGAATTCAGATCTCCCTTCTCTCCCTCTGGGTCTAACTCCTATTATCCACTTGTAAATTAACCTGTCAATTTATCAATCAACACCATCTTGATTCTCCCCTGTTCAGCAGCCCAGCCTTGCAGTGCATTTGCCTCG
The DNA here is from genome assembly GCF_051225735.1 of Oryctolagus cuniculus. Taxonomy (NCBI): domain Eukaryota; kingdom Metazoa; phylum Chordata; class Mammalia; order Lagomorpha; family Leporidae; genus Oryctolagus; species Oryctolagus cuniculus. The sequence goes on along the minus strand of NC_142878.1, from coordinate 6,880,103 downwards.
TAAATAACCGGGAGCCCCATGTTTGTTAGTATTGTGAATGAGTTTATTATCACTTTGATGGCTGCTATGAATCACAAATGCTGCTGAGAGGCTGATAAGAAAAAAGTACATGCACACATTAACAGGGTTGAAACTATTTTAGAGATAAAAGATGGAGGAACTGTGATAGCAAATCATTTAAATGGAAAAAAATGACTAAAAATTGTATTTGTGTGTGTATGTGCGTGCGCCTGCATTGGGCAATCTCTTGCTTAAAGTAGAAGGAAGAGAGGGAGAGAAATAAATGGACTTTCCTTTGTACTATTAAAAAAAGTATCTGCAAGAGGACTTTGGTGGACAGCAGTGGCCCTTGGGTCCTACAGGACTCCAGATAATTAAATGGTTTAGGTGCAAACTTCAGAAAACACACGGCTCTGTTCTACAGGACCAGCTGGCCAGGTTGGCCATTCAGATGCTGTGGGTAAACTTTTAAAAGAAGGAAAAATTCCAAAGTGTGTGTGCTTATTTACATAAATATCCCATTTTCTTCAAGTACTATTCTAAAATATAGCAGTCTACTAAGTAAATGAGACAGTTTGGTCAGGTTAGCACATTAGAATCAAAGTGCTCATTATTTTGCCTATGAAATAGTTACTTATCTGACATGCAAAAATTACACTTAACTGATTTTAAGTTAGACATTATTCAACAACTGCTGTACATAATAGAATCTCCCCTTAATTACAAAATTGTGTGCTCTCTACCATTTCTAAGATCAAGTTTTCTCAAAATGATTAGTCTTTAATATTTAAAATATCATGCTGATGTAAATCATCATTTTCCAATAATATACAGCTTCAAGTTCTGACTGTTAGAACCTACATTATTAGCTCAGAATTACTTTGAAGGACTGTATTAATTATACTATATTTAAGACTACTACATGTTTAAGCATGAACATGATTTTTTTAAGCAATTTTCACAATTTGTAGCAAGTAAATAGAAATTTAAGACTGAACTCTTAGGTTCCAGTACATACATGTTTTCTTTAAAAGTTACATTTGCATGTATTTCATTTCTAGTGACAATTAAAATATTTCCTTCAATATTTTTGACTTGATGGATGATTTTGTTGCAAAATTGTGTGTATAAGGATACTGAATACGAACAAGCACATTATTTATTAAAAAGCGAAAGTTCTATGTGATGTACTTGGAAGTTTTTTATCATGCCAAATATTTATAGATGGATTTAAAACATGATGATTTCCTGGAAATGTAATTTAAGCAGAATATCATAAAAAATGTTGCAAGGCATGGCATACGGTTAAAGTTCTCAAACTTGTAGGTCAGAAACAAGCTATTAGTTGTTCCATGGAAAATACTTTGGCACAATTAAGATGCTGCGTAAAAAGAGAATATTTCCTGTACATTATTATACCCAATATGTCATCGGTAGAAATGTGATAAAAATGAAACTATTTGTTAGAAAGCAATTTAGAGAACCTGATAGTGTCCATTTTATTCAGTTTATAATTAAGATAGTGTTTAAATCTGAAATGAATTCTATATATGCATGTTCAATAGACTATAGCACAACAATAAGAATGGAATCACATCTCATTTTATCGTAAATTGTGTAATAAGCGATAAGGTAAAACTAGGGCTAAAATCCTTCCAGCAAAAATGAAACAGAGCGACCTCAATTGCCCTAATTCATTCTGCTTTTTTTCCTTTTTTTTTTTTTTTAAGTCTCTTCATTTTCCCTCTGTTCACATTATTAGCTTACACATGAGTGCATTATTAGAAAATAACAAAGCCAAACAGGGAGACTTCGAAGGAGCGGGAGATAGGTTCCTTCTACAGCTGAAAGGTATTCTCATTTCATTTGTTAGGAGTTGCAAAAATAGTTTCATAGCCAGGGAGGGACAATGACCTTTCTCTTTCAACAAGCTTGGTGGTTGGTCTTTTGATGGAAAAACTAGGGGATACAACATCTGGTAATTTGTGTTACTGAGCTTAGCTGCGGTCTTAACGATGTAAGCAGATTATTCTTGAAGAAGAACAAAAAAAATCCCGGAAGACTCAATGGACTATTTAAAGTTATTAGGCAGCGCATTCTGGTACTTCAGAACTCTTTTCTGATTCATTTTCCCTTTAAAGCTATGCCTCTAAAACGTAGGTCTATCTCCTTCCAATTCCAGTTGACATTTTTGGTGGTCCACAGCTGTTTTTTCATTCACCCTCGACTCCTTTCTTCCATCTCCACAGACATGATTACTTCGCTGATTAAATTTTCTCCTTCAGAACTTTAGGAAGCTCCCCTCCACCCTCGGGAGTCGTTGCTAGAACAGAAGGGTTGAGCAACACCAAATTGCAACAGCCAAGCCTCGGCAATTTTAAAGAAAGGAAAAAATGTGAACTGAAGCTGTTAGAGAAGAAAACGACCCACCTTGTTCAGGATTTCAGGCAAAAGTAAATAAAAGTTGGCACTAAGTTTCTGCTGGGGGGTCCCTTTTCCACATGCATCAGATTAAAATCACATCCAAAGTTTGTGTTTCTTACTCTGATAAAAATGGCTTGTGGGTATTGACTGTTTCATATGCCCATATGAGAAAAAAAATACAAATAAGGTGAATTGTGTAAAGCTTGGGGAGATTCTTAGCAATCTTTTAAAAGCAAAAAGACATATTCTGGGTTGGCATGAGTGGGTAAATATTAACTTAAAATTCAAGTCTATCTAACTCAACTCTGGCTTTAAACATATATATTTATATATGTATTTATATGCATATATGTTTATATATATTAAATATATATACGTGAGTTTCATTTCACGTTATAACCAAATCAAATTTAATGGCATAGAAGATTGATTCCCAGATTGTAAACCACCTGTGAAGCAGGGTTTCTGGACCCATCAGGCCTGCTGACTTGACAGCAAGCTCATGTGTGCACACAGACACACTCCATGATTAGCAAATCACCTTGCAGTTATGAAATCAGAAAAGCAGTCACATTGCACACCCATTCCAATCTTTCTAATGGCCACAATTATTCTGGACATCAGAACTGTGTCTTAGATTACTATTTTTTCAAGTCAAAGAGCAGCACAGAGAACGAAAGGTGTTGAGAGAGAGAGAGAAGAACAAGAACAAGAAACTCTACAAACTCAAACTGAAAAAAAAATTAATCTTAGAACAGCTCCATAATTTAAAAATGGTTAAAGTGATTTCTGTTAACATCTAGACAAACAACTGTGCATTGATTTATCACGTTTTGTAGAAGTGGGTATAATTCCCTATGTTACACTATTTTTTTTCATGTTTTCTGGACTTTCAGGAATTGCAAGGAATAGGAGAAGTCTAAATTACATGGAACGTGATTCTAGAATACACAGCTTTTAAAGACTGTGATTGATTAGCTATAACTGCATGGTCTATAATACACATTTATTACTTTCAGTATTGCTCTGCTTCATTAGAATTTTATCACACATCAACCACTTCTAACTGAGAGTCCCCTTAGGTAAGGACACAATTGTCTTCTTTCCAACAAACTTTAAAGGTTTTACTTTTTAATTAAAGGGAAACTTAGACAAATATTCTTCAAATTGAGCTAAAATCTACACTGACCATTTCAATTTTGTCAGTATTTGTCTAACACTGTATTTAATTGACACTATTTGGAATTAACAAAAATAGTTGGCCCGTTTATAGTCTCAGTTTACCTCTATCTACAATATTTATGGTAAGTATAATTTATTCTGGTTTATCATGTTTCCCTTTCATTATGAAGGTTCAAAATGCATTAAATTAGCCATGGCAGATATATCTTGGGCATCTGTATTTGTACTACATCAGATCTTCCAGTTTCAAATACAAGGCAGCATTTGTGAACCTCTACTGTACAGAACAAAAAAGGATCCATTTGTACTTACGAGGGGCAAATGTATATTCAGTGTAGTGGCAGATAAGCAATTGTAAACAAGATTCCATTAAAACAGGGAAATTTAGCTAGTAATCTAGCTAAATCCTTCACAGAAAGTTATGCTCACCTACTAACTGAGATTTTTACTATGCTTGAATGGATTTATTTTCTCGGTATTAAAACTTGGAGGTCCAGTCTATCTTAATGGCAAAACAATTTCTAATTCATGAATGGGTCTCCCTTCAGGCAAGGAAGAGAAATCTCTGAGTTAACTTGTGATCTAATGAGTTGTGCCACAAAAGCAGCAATTCCTCCATGGGATGGGATGTTAATGTTTTTTGAATCATCCCCCTGGTTTCAAGTGCTTTCTGTACATTCAAGTTTTTTTCAAATAAGACACAGAGGATAACGTAACTGAGATCTCTCTAGGTCAGGTGGCAATCATTGCTGATTAATTTGTCTCTTTAGCTCTGTCAATAGCAAATCATGTTCTTTACATTCCAATAATTCTTGTTCCATTTTGGATTAATTTTTCCATTTCCATCCTTAATGCCCCACTCCTAATTTGTGCCATCTCAGCCATGTTCCCACACCTCTGAAATAAGCCCGTAGGTCAGCATAACTTATTCTTTCAAAATCCTGCTCTAAGTCTTAGGCTAGTCACTGAATACAATCCAAATTTTTAAAATCTGAGCATTGCTCCGCTTCTGAGGTCTTGCTTTCCATTGTCCTAGTAGGAAGATCACAAATCGCAAAGGACACCAGACTTAATTCAGAAAAGGAATTGTATCCTAGTATGTTGTATAGTCACTCTTTATATGTCCCTTAGTTGCTCTGAACGTGAGTTTCCACATACCAAAAGCTGACAACTGGAGGCTGCAGGCCAGAGATGGACACAGACATGTGTTTTTCTCACAACACTTTACTTCACCCTTTTCAGTTATTTGTATGACTCTGTGGTCTGCTGCATGAATACCCATGCCTCACTTATAATGATACCTATCCCACCACATTGCTGACTGATTAAATTAGGAAATGCATGAGGAAAGCCTAGGCCAGCTCTTGTTATAGGAGAGATTGTCCACAAAATTCAGCTCAGTTTGAAAAGGAAACTACTGACTATAGACAGCCTTTGATTCTGGTTGCATAGACAACCACAAATAAGTTCTTTCATGGTTCAACTTGCAGAATTTTTCCTGTATCTCGTAAGATCCCTCCTTTTTTATTCCCTGGCTAGAGAAATCCTACTCATCTTTCAAGACCAAGCCAAGATATATTTTCTCTCCATAAATCATTTCTTGTGCCTTCAGTATCAGCCTGAATAGCATCAATATTCAAATGAGTTTAATCTTCAGGCCCAGGTTTTTACTTTCTATGTGAGGAAACCCAGGCCAGAGAGTTTGTAAGACTGACCCTCAGCCAGAGAGCAACCAAGAGAGGTCGAGGAGTCAGTACATGTTATGGCCTCTCACTCCAGCTCCTTTTTTCTAACTCTTAGTTTACAATATGGTTGTTGTTAAACCTCACTGCATATATAAAATACACAAATTTGTCTTATTTTACTCAATTGCAGGACACTGAAACCCAGGGATGATGTCTTATTTGTGTATCTCATGGAACCAAATTCAGTGCTTTGTGATATTCATAAATAAGATATTTTGAATAATATTATCCAAGTTTCCCACAGCAGACACCCAAGGTCTCAAGACATTGCTACTACATCCCGATTCTCATGGGGTTTTCCATGTTTCAAATGCACAAAATTAAACATTTGTTGGTTTCTGCCATTTTTTTTCTGCCATGCCTCGGTGCTAAATGTTTTAAGTGGTTTATATAACTTGAATTTCACGACGCTTTGAGGTGGCCACCATTATTTTCAGCCAGATTTTAAAATTAAGCAAACAAGGCTGGGAAACTTTCAGTAACTTGTCTTAAGCCACAGATTTGGAGAGAATCAGAGCTCATCAATCAGTGTCTCGGCTCACAACTCTGTTGCTCTTAATCAACAGGATGAACCTTTTTCTGAAGACACTTCTGCTTCTCTGGTTGGGTTCATGTTGTCATTGCCTAGAGCAGAAATATACATTAAATCACATATGGAACTATTGTTCAAATAGGGTACACATAGGGTAGAAGTATACATTACGTAACATAAATCATCTTGTCCTAACGACCTTCTCCTATCGAGATGTCTAATTGCCTTTGAAAGCCTTGTTGGTCATGGCATGTCTAGATGAGCCATTGTGACTTGGCGTCCACCACATATCCTCAATCTAGCTATCTGGAGAGCACACAGTATAAGGTTTTTCTATAACATCTCCCCAATCTGCCTTTGAGATTCTGTTTTTATTTATTCTTTGCCATTTCCTCATTTCCTTCATCCACCTAACCATTGAACCTTATTGGGGACCATCATGTGACAAGGGTGATAAAGTCATGCCCTAAAAAGCAAGTCAGATAAAGGGAAGTAGGCAAGAAAAACCAAAGGGGGCAGTGAATCATTAGATGAGGTAGGAGAAATCTCCTTGCAGGACACAAGGTATGCATACAAAGTGGGCAGTGCTCTGGGTTGGTCCAAGGAGACTTCTTAGAGAAAGGCATTTGTGTGGGACAGTGGAAGATGGACATGTCTCCCAGTGTTGACACAAACAGCTGTAAAGAAAAAAGTTCTTTAGGCAAGTAGAAACCACTATTGTGTTGCAATTCGGATCTTGTAGAATCTTAGCCCCTTAGGTAAGAACCTCTGTGCCATGAATGCAGAAGGTAGGCACTCACTAGCATAGAACAAAAACACCTGTGCATTACGTGATCTTCCTTTTTGGTTTAGTTTCTTCACATCTAGTGCTTATGCATAGTTATGACAAAATATTTAATGACATTTGAATTCATAAACCACTGTACAGTTCATGACCACTCATTTATACAAATCAAGAAACTACAACATTTTTTTGACAGGCAGAGTTACACAGAGAGAGAGAGAGACAGAGAGAAAGGTCTTCCTTTTTCCGTTGGTTCACCTCCCAAATGGCCGCTGCAGCTGGCATGCTGCGGCCGGTGCACTGCGCCTATCTGAAGCCAGGAGCCAGGTGCTTATCCTGGTCTCCCATGGGGTGCAGGGCCCAAGCACTTGGGCCATCCTTCACTGCCTTCCCGGGCCACAGCAGAGAGCTGGACTGGAAGAGGAGCAACCAGGACAGAATCCAGCACCCCAACCAGGACTAGAACCCAGGGTGCCAGCGCCGCAGGCGGAGGATTAGCCAAGTGAGCCGCAGCACCAGCTGAAACTACAACTTTAAATCAGATGCTTAAATCTTGAAGAAAACTTAGATACAAGAAAGTAACACAGGTGAAGAAAGTGAGTCCAAAGACAGTCTTATCTTCCTCACTATGAGAGAAATGTAGTTCTGATTACACGTTGTATTCCTTTAGTAGAGAACTTTAGGGACTATACATCTTTTCTCCTTTATTGTCGCAATGGCACAGTAAGCCAAGACCAGCACCTTCTAATATTTCCAATTTACAATGGGAAAGGTTGAAGTTTAGAGGGGCTATGTGGTTTTCTCAAGATCATTTTGCTAGTAAGCAGCAAAGACTGAAATAGAACAAAGGTTGCCAGACTATCATTTTTTCTGCTTTTCTTCCATAATTGCAGACAATTTCACATTTGTAAGTTCCATCAGCAGCAAGGACATATATGCAGAATTCCATTCAAAAAACACTTACTGAGTCCTTGTAGGGAATACAGTGTGTTAGACCATGAGGGAAGAACAAAAGCTAGAAAAACATACACACTTCCCCCTCATGAAGCTTACACTCTTCCGAGAAACTTGCAAAGTGGAGAAATTAGCTTCTAAGGGGGAATCTGCAATGCTACAGTGATTCTTCAGTGGTTAATAATGAGAGTTTGTACATAAACTAAAGAAATTACTACAAATCTAATTCAGTTAGTCCAAAAATATAAATCTCCAAGGGTACAATAGTCCTTCAGTGCTAAGACCAATAGTTTCTACATAAAACAAAGAAGTATTACAAATATAAATCAATTAGTCTAAAAATTGTAGACCATTAGCTGGAAAACCTGAGGCAGTTGTAGTCTCAAGAGAACAATTTGGCAAAGGGATACCACCCACCATGAAGTAAGATAATTAGCCAAATCCCTGGACTCAGAAAATAGTACTAGCGGGCGCCAAATTTATGAAGCAACTCCCATCAATGGCATCCCAGTTTCTTCATGCCTATGTTAAATCACCAGATTCTCTTACAAACAGGACAGAGAAGAAATCCTCACCCACCCAGACAAATGCAAAACCTGAAACTGGGGCCATGACTGAGGGTAGACTCTCTCTGTCTCTGTCCCTTTGTACTGTCCAGTTGCTCATCTCAGAGCAACAGGCCAACATGGAAGCCAAGGATTATTGTAGAACTGGCCTCCAAGTAGTTGTACACTGCAGTACTTCAGGCTCTAATTCACTAGCAACTGGAAATCTGAAGTTTTCCAAAACGCAACAGAAACCTGAACATTATACCTAATAAATGATTATAAAGTGGTTATGAAACTGTGTGTATTTTAGACAACCAATATTAAGTTATAAAGTTAACTTTTAAATATTTCTTAGTTACAGTGTAATTCCTATACAATATAACTTAATAAGCACTGTACTATTGTCTCCAACATTGAAGGTGAAGAGAGAAGGAAAACTGTCAGATTGAAAACTTATTGATTACTTTTTGTTTCTTTTTAATCAAATTTGCTTCATATCCCTCTTTAAAAGGCAACTGCCTGTTCAGAAGAGAGATCAGCTCATCTGCTTAGGGGATAGCAAGCACATCTTAAATAATTCAAGACAAATATGCAAAAATATGTCTCACTTTTATAGTATGTAAATATCCTGTTGCTTTTCTGGGCTTCTAAGTCGATTCATGCAGTTGATTGTTTTGGTTTCTTGGGATTCAGAAGTAGGAAAGCATTCTGCAATTTGAATCATACTTTAGACCCCTCCTGAGTAGTTAAGTGCACACCCACACATACAACTTTTCCCATAAACACCACATGCCTAAGCACACAATAGAATTAGATTTTTCCCACCAAGAGAGCAGGAGTGTAGAATATGCATCACCAGGGAGAGAAAGAGAGACAGAGACAGAAAGAGAGAGAGAACACTCCTTTTTCTGTGGTAACAAGATAGATCTTCTTCAATAGCTGCAGCTAGCTCAGAACCCCTTCACTGCATAATTTATCTCCTTATTAATATTTCCTCATTCTTCTATCCTTGTGCACTCTAAATCTTCCATTTTACTCAGAAAACATGAACTTAACTTTCAATCTGGTATTTGACTCTAACACTCTTTACGGACTCACCTATGTTGCTTTCTTGCCTAGCACTGGAAGGTTTTAATAACGGCCAACACTCAATGCCAATATATGTGATTGTGGGCTGCACTATATATGTTGCTAGATGAGTATGTGAGCTGAATTTCTTTTTTTCAAAAATCCTCATCAAAAAATCATAAGCCACATTTCATTCATATGAGAGTATATCCAGCACTTCATGGAAAACATCATTAAATGATCAGTGTACGTTAGTGTAAAATAAAATGAAATTCATGCAAATGAGGGATTTTCAAAAATTCATGACAAACACATACAATTAAAAGCATGTGTGGATTTCCAAAAAACTTTTGCACCAGAATAAATTTACCTTTTACTTTTACTTTTTTTCTCACAAACTTTCTCAAGTAGGGTTTTATTTCTTTGAAAACACTTTATGTGTTTAAACAGCTCATAAGAAATACAAGCTCTCCTTAAGGCCTTTTCTAAACTTGCTTCCAAAGAGACCCAGCCTTCAGGTCTTAGGGCAATGGTGGGTGAGGGTTAACAGCATTATGTTCAATAGCCTCTTTGTCCTTTCCAATAACTAGGCAATATTGTTGATTCTGCCAAGGAGAGAAGGTATTGGGAAAGCTCAGGATGAAACTGGGAGGGGGATATTTCAGGGTTTTTTGGGTACACAGATTAGTAGGGGAAACCCATATAAGATGACAGCATGGAAGGTACGACTCTATGCACTCCTCACTAGGTTCTAGGGCAGATGTTTCTCATCAGCAAATCCTTTTGCTATTAGATTTGTGATGCCTCTTAAGAATAGCTTTGGGAATGTCTGTGCAGAGAGTCGACCAGTGCTCAAATTTAAGTCAGTTAAATTAAATTGTCCAAAGCTGTTCTCTATTCACACTCCAAATCCTACCTCGAACAAGCAACCCTTGTATCTGCAGAGCAGAGATACTTGTAACTGTCTCAGCAAATGATAACCCAAAAAGACAAACTAAACCCTTGTTTTTTACTTGAATAATACAAAAGCTACTCTACTTCAAATGCAGACATGAGCCTTGAAGTTAATTTCACTTGCTAAAAAAAATGGCTTCCTGGAGTATGAGCAATGATAAGTTTGTTTGTATTAATAGATTAATTGCTAATTTGCAAACAATTTCAGAAAATAATATGTTACAAAAAATATTCTGTTTGGCCTCTACAACCAGAATTAGTTGTTTTTTTTTTTTTTTTTTTTTTTTTTTTTTTTTTTTTTTAGCACTGCAGACCCTAACTTTTTGCTGGTAACCAGTTATGATAGAATCTTTTACTAAGAACAGACTCATTTATTTATTACTGTTTGTTGAACACCCTCTTTTTGCCAGGCACCAATGTCAGCATTCACAAGCCATGGTTGCTGCCTCTGTGGGCTTGCTGTCTAGCACCAGGGAGAAATAGGAAGATAATTATTCCAGTAAAGACTTTCATGAAGGGTTTATGTGCTGGATTAAAACGATCTTGAAAAAAATGGGAGCCATGGAATAAATTTCCACTGTAGAGAATGTCATCAGAATGTCTTAGACAAACAACTCCAGTTCCAGTGCAGACCTAGGATGGAAGCATAGGCCTATAGGAGGTCACACATCATTAAGGGGGAAGATGTAATTTCAGGATTGGAGAGTGAGATGTGATGGGAGAGACAGATATGAGGTTGAATGCAGAAAAATATTTAACAACATGCTGGAGATCTCTTTGAATGTCAGAGTGGGAAAGAGGGGATTGGCATTACTTCTAGACCTTATGCTCAGGAAATTCAACAAACGATGTCATTTATCAGGAGACAACATAATGGACAGCAGGCTTGTAGAAAGGACTAAGAGTCCTGATTTGACAGTGAAGGAAGAATCATCAAGGATGTGGATACCAAGTTTGTCCTTTAGCAGAACATCTCTGGGCAATGATGTGGTCAGTACATCAGCATAGGGGATGGCTGAAGCCATGGGTATGGAGGACTTCAACTCAGGAATCCACCATGGAATATACTACCTAGTAGCAAGGAATATAGGCTCTGTATCAGTCAGAGACTGCACCTCTACTTTCATGTTTACTGGCTGCAAGCAATCATTTGACGTTCTGAGCCTCAGTATTACTATCACACAGGAGACACAAGCATAAGAATCTTGCCCACCTGTAGGGCTTTGGGGAGAAACAAAGTAATCCAAATAAGGTATTAATGCATAATGAGTAGCCAATGGATGCTAGCTGCTATTGTTAGTATCATAATGTTGATGCTTATATTACAAAGAATGGACCACCCTGTGTAAGGTTGACATTCAAACACAAGCAATGATTGGAAATCTACACCAACATGGATTTTATTAAAAGTAGATGTAGAATGTCACCACTCTTTCCTTACAGGTTTTATTCTAGGTATACTCTTACCATTCAACCTTATAGCAAAGATTTTTCCTTTCTGAGTTTCAGGTAGATCAATTTTATGGCCAATTAGGAAGATGCTCTGGCTGATTGATTTGTTGATATGTGGTCTTGCCACATTTGGTCTATCTCAGCTGAGGTTTTGCTCATATGGAGATGTCAACTTGCTGCAGTTTTATGTTTTTACACAGCTTACTTTCACCCGCAATTTCCTGAGACTTCCGGTGAGGGGACAGCAGAAGCTTAATGGCGATAGGAAGAAAGCCTCCTTCTCTCTCTGTGAACATGCTTGGCCTCCGTGTGCTCAGTTTCCTCATTTGTAAAATTTGGACAAAACTTGCCAAAGCAATCATAAGCAGTAATTAAATAGCACAGGCATGTGAATAATAAATCATGTAGAAAGCTTGATGCAAAGTGAACACTCAGAAATATTAGTACCACATCTTTCTAACAGCTGCAACATCAAGCAAGTGTTCATAATAAACAATACTTCATGAAACTATGTTGTATTAGAGACTCATTTAAGCAAATTTCCTTGGATTATAGAAAAAGGTTCAGACAATTTTAGGCAAACTTAAACTTTGTTGGTATAAAATTTCCCAAAGGTGCAAACTGTACTCAGCAACTGAGAGTTAATTCTGCCACATTCTTTGTTAATAGAGAGTTATTCTTTGTAAGAACAAGAAAACTTCTTTATTCTTGTCCCCTTTGGAACTATCTAGAGTAGCCCCCAAATAATACAAGATTACAAATCTGGCACCAGGGAGGTATTGGCAAGACTTCGATGAAATCTAACACTATTTGTGTGAACAAATGTTGCCAGGTAAGTGGCACAGAACGTTGGCACACTTTTGCCAAGGGGTAGCAGGGAAAGCAGCTGCTATATTGAATACATTGACTAAGAGGAAGCGTGGCTGTAGCATGGGAAATGGATTGTTTCGGGAATAATAACAGGTGTTTTTGTCGCTAAAGCAATTATACAAAACCTATTCCTTAGGAAAAATGGTTAGCTTCTTTTTGAAAAGTTGAAGTGGAATAAGGAAAGACAAAAGGATGAAGGAAATACATTTGAAAAGCAAGCAGTTGTTCACTAAGAAATCAAAACTCTCTATCCAGTGTCCAGAAGTAGAGTGACACAGTAGTGAACATGGAATATGACTATCAGGGCTTTGTGTCTGCCTAATGAAATCTACTTCCAAAGCACTAGGCCTGAAGACTTGAGCTTAGCAAATGCTTTCTCTCTACAAAGAAAATTCATGCAAAAGATGTCCATTTGATAAACATATATTGGCTTGCAATGCTTTGATAGGTGTGACCAGTCAGGTTACAAATATGATGGTAGCTTTGTCTTCAAGGAGCACAAACTACCCTGAAAGACAGACATACAAATATTTAGGCAAACAGATATACTTGTGTATTTTGTTTGTCTCAGTGTTTTACACCCGCACATAAAGACCAGACTCCCAATAAGAGTAGATAGAATTAGTCTTCTGCAGATACTTCCTGTTCTCTTGAGTGAGAAATTACAGAAGGTAACATGGAGCTTCTTATAAAACTGTTTCTGGGGCCGATGCCAGGGCTCAATAGGCTAATCCTCCACCTGCGGCACCGGCACACTGGGTTCTAGTCCCAGTCGGGGCACCGGATTCTGTCCCGGTTGTCCCTCTTCTAGGCCAGCCCTCTACTATGGCCAGGGAGTGCAGTGGAGGATGGCCCAAGTGCTTGGACCCTGCACCCCATGGGAGACCAGGAGAAGCACCTGGATCCTGCCTTTGGATCAGCGCAGTACGCTGGCCGCAGCGTGCTTCCCGCGGCGGCCATTGGAGGGTGAACCAACGGCAAAGGAAGACCTTTCTCTCTGTCTCTCTCTCACTATCCACTCTGCCTGTCAAAAATTAAAAAAAAAAAAAAAGAAAAAACAACACTGCATCTGTTAGTTTTTTGGACTAGCACTCAGTATGCACATTTTCCTATTTCATGGGCCTAAAGAGAGGAAAAATGAGCAGGGTGTTGCTTCCTCTCAGTCACTACTTTGGTATATCAGAAATTCATATTGACTTGAAAAGTATCACAAGGTCTAGAGAAAATGCATCATACATCCTACTACATAAGTAGGTCTGCTGCCTGGCTAACAGAACAAATTAGTGTGTTCAAAGCTTTTGTTCAGAGCAAGACTCTAAGTGATAGAAAGAGAAAAAAAAACAACCTAAGCAGGCACAGGTATAGAAACAAAGCCAATGGGAAGAGTGGAAAGAAGAAAACGCCTTGGGTTAAAAGTCATTCTTACCTCCACAGGAGAAAAGCTTACTGGAGAATTGACTTGCTATATATGTCACTTGATATAATGCAAAAGTGGGTGGACCTTCCTTGGGCTATGTGGCTTAGGTGTCCTGGGAGATAGCCTTACTGTTTAAAGATTTTTGGATATGAGCAGACTACAAAGAACGCTTTCCCTTACTTCATGATGCAACTTTCATTGCTCTGGGCCCTGATTCATGGCGAGCCAGAAGCGTACAGTGGTTACTGTCCATTGCAGACCATGGCTGGCCTAATTGAAGGCTGACCGTGACACAGATGAGAGAAAACCTAGTGATTTAGCACCAGAAATTGCCAGACACTGGTTTGATAAGCAGCTGCAGGCAGGTGTCCTAGAACTAGAGCCCCATACAGAACGCAGGAGAAGCACAGTGTCCAGGATAAGGTTTGCTTTGTGATGAAGAAAGTTGACATGAATGAGGAAAATGACTTACAGTGCCACAGCCGGAGGAGTATGGACTGTTTCTTATGAAATTACAAGCCAGTTTTCACATGTGTTCTGCTAGAATTAATACATATATCCCCTTCCTTCTCATGTGCCAGTTTATTATTTACAGGAAGGAGAGCCCTAGATTCTACAAGTAACCTCGGTTCAGAAATCTCAGAGAAAAAGGTAAGTACTTAACAGGTGCACCTAAAAACTCACAGGCTGGTGTGGATCATTCAAATTTCTCCAGAATCAGGCAGATGGTCCTCAACGTATTAGGAGAACAACACCGAGAGCTCAGTAAGCCAGCATGTTTTCTAAAAAGAACATACCTTAAATTGACACATCATGAGAAATTGAGCTGGTGCTGATACCATCAGGTTTGGTGGCTCTCTGGATCACATTTTGTTAACATACCCCCTCACCTGGACAGCTCCATTCCCCTAATAGTCAAGAAGCAGTCATTGCCTGCAGGAAACACATCCTCTCTGAACATGTCATTCATGACTCAGATGCTTACCAGGTGTGGTGCTTCATCAAATTTATTGCGTTGTTGCTAATTGTAGTAAATATTGGGGGTGGGAGGTGCATCAAAAAAGCCAAATCATTTAAAAATTAATTACCACAGCTGCAACTTTAAAATAGTTCTCCAGTGAATAAACACTCAGCTTCATTATATTCAAGGCAAACATTCTTTTCATGTGGCATATCTCATTGTGGATTTCTTTGGGCTTCAAGGAGAGAGCCTCTTAACTTTGAGAATTTGTATGCACTTTAATTTTTTCAGCCTAATGAAACAAAAAGGAAGGCAACTCAATTCGCATAGGTGCACTCTTCCCATTGGAGCTGCGGCTATTCCCAGGCTACCCTTCACCCCAGTTTCCAGCCCTGCAAATGAGTGCTTCAAGACCTCCTTCTTGGATCTCTCTGCTATCTCGTTATTTGCATCTTATTTGGACATAGAGCACAAGGAAAATTACATCTTTCATTTTCAAATAATACTAGAAGGTTTCCGTGCATACCTCCAATGGGAGCCAATCAGGGCCTGTTAACAGCAAGCAAACCAGTGATCTGGGGATGTTTAATGCCGCATTGGCCCTGGAAGAAGGAGGACTCTTTCATTTCGCATACTTTGTCTCCGCCATGGAGCTGGCTGACATAATGGACTTTTACAAGGAGCTCTGAAGCAATTGGCAATTAAGTGGTTTGAAGGGGTGCTTCTGGGCTGCTGTGAAAGGCTTCAGGTGTGAAACGCTTGTTTTCAAGAGCACTGAACAAAATGTATGGCTGCTTTCAGCGCCCCCCTTGTCCTTCCCGCGGAAGGGGGAGAGCCGGGGGAAGCAAGGACACTCGAGAGCAATCTGCTATTCAGCATCTGAATGCCGGGTGCTTTCTTCCCCCCCAGTCCTTGTGTGGCTGGTGAGGGGGGCAGATTGAGATGGCACAAACAGCTCTCTGCACAATGGCAGATCAAGAGAGAGGCAGGGAAAATGAGGCCCGGGAGAATGGATGCCTGAATGAAGGGAAGACGGCTTGATTGTTAATTGTGGGTAAATGTGTTGCAAGAGTTGAAAAGGGTTCATGGGCTACTTTAAAGCTATACCCAAGCAATAAGTATAGAGAGTAGAGAAATAAGGAGATGGTCCTGACCCTTTTAAGGGCTATAGTAGTACATCTGGCCCACTTGAAAAAGCAAATTGAGAACTGTTCAAAAAGGTAGGCAAATGCATATGTGTGTTCGAATCCCATCGCTTACAATAACAACAAATATCTGGCAATTCCAATTCAGATGCCATGTGCACTTTAAAGTGTATGCTATTCTTTTTGAGTATTAGTCAATAGGACAAAGATAATATGCAATAAGGACACTGCCGAATAGATAAATATTTAAAATATGACTTTTTCTCAAGAATACAGCCTTCTATTCTGGGATAAAATATATTTGCACTGCAGCAAGCACAAGGGTAAAGGAAACTTCAAACAGTCTTCATGAAGGATATTGTTCCCTTAGTTCTGTTTCATGTCACTTTTCCTGGTCTGACCTTTACTTCCAACATATTGATTTTTTCCTAACCCAGCCTTGCTTTGCAGAAAAAAGGGGTATTGAGTCTTTGAGCTGCTTACATATCACTATTGTACATGCATCCTTAAAGGTGAAGCAGTCCCTTTCAGGAGATGCCTATCTGCCTGACAATGTGATTAGGATTGTCTGAGGACTTTTCATTTTAAACGTAGGAGGCCACATGGATCAGTCTGGGGAAAGAGACAGAAGGGGACTCCAATCAAGCTGTCTTTTAAATGTTTCTCAAAGACTTCTGGTGTTGCTCTAAGCCACAGCTTCTCAGATAAAGTGTACACTACATAAACTTACCTTTGTCAAGCAGGACAGGAATTCTAAATTTTACCGATGATTTCTTTCTTGAATATATGTGTGTGTGTGTACATATATATACATACACTTTCTTTTCAAACAGTCATTAGTATCAGGGTTCTTTGGCATAGATACGTTTTTGTTCAGACTTCTGGTTTCCAATGAGCATATTTGTAAACTATAATATAACTAAACGGCATACCATTGAGCTGATTTCTTGACTAATCCCATTACTCCATACAACCAATAATGCAAAAGGATGGTAAGAAGTTAGATACTAAATCCCCCCTGCAGTCAAGCAGGGTATTAAAACAATCTGAGATATTACAGAATTCTGGAAATCACTTGGCAATCGCTAACCCAATCCTTTTTGTGGCCATATGAGAGCCACAAGTGGAGGAAGAAAGTGACTCACCTTTCATTTTTCCCGCTCTGTTCCAGGATGGTATTATGACCATGTCAAGACCCAGCCACTTGTACACTGGACAGCTTGTGAGTGGTGCACTTAGGTCTGCACAGGAAACATTTTTTGCCTGTATCCCCTAGAAATTGCAGTCCAGTTTCCAACACAGCATTCCTTCCTATGTATCACCCCTAACATGCTGGGTGAGTTGCATATTTGGTCTAAATTGTAAAACACACCCTGTGTTCCATTTTCTCTACTATAACATGGTTTGGTATATCATTAGAGAAAAGGAGAAAACTAAATCCTGTCACATCAATTCCAAACTCCAATATACAATATGGCTCATTTGAACTAAAGTCAGTTAGCTTCTACCTACACTTCGGGTCTAGTCTTCTATCAGGTTGTGGGGGGCCATACTCTCATTTATTTGCAGCCCTGTCATCTCCACAACCCTATAAAAGGGAAGTAACACAACAAACTTGAACCCTAGTACAGAATGAGCCCTCTGCATTACCTCTGACACACTTAAAGTACTGATAGTCTTAAAGACCTCAACACACCACCAAAATATTTCTTTCAACCAACTTACTTCACTGATTTAGTGCTTCTCTAAGTGTTCCACAAAACCTCTAGAATCAGTCATCTTCAACTTTCCTACAACAAATTTTATCTCTGAGTTGGTCCTACAAGTGAGTCTGCATGAACTCTTTTAAGGAGGTAAAATGCAGGGACAGGCATTTGGGGCAGGAGCTTAAGTCACCACTTCAGATGCCATATCCTTTGCCAATTTGCCTGAGTTTGAGTGCGGGCTACTCTGCTTCTGATCCAACTTCCTGTTAATGTGCACCCCGGAAGGCAACAACTGATGGCTCAAGTATGTGAATTTATGCCACTCATGAGGGAGACCTTGACGGAGTTCTGTGCCTCTGGTTTCAACCTGACTGCACTCTGGCTTTCTCCAGAGAAGCGAACCATCAAATGGATTCCTTCTCTACTTCTGTTTCTTCTCTCTGTCACAGAGGTAAAGTAAAGGCTAAACAGGGTAGCGTGGCAATAAAGAGATCACCACTGCAGTAAAAGATAACCAAATTTACAGAGATGGAAACACTGGAATTGCAAAAACTGTTGTGTCATTTGTAAGCAAAATACCCTGTATCGAAGGCCTGTTCCCCTAGTGGAATATAGCTTTATGTTATCGCTGCCCACTTTCAGTTTCCTGAGATGTGGCAGGGAAGTGTCAGTTTCCCCACACACCATATACATTTGTTCAATTTTTTTCTCAAATAGGTAACTCTTTTAGTTCCTCATTTCCTTTTTTTTTATAAATTAATTCTTAAGTTTTTCCTTTTCCCTGGGGACAGCTCACAGTGTGATTTCTAAAAGTATGTTCAGTAAGATAATTTAACAGATGATACAGGTGACAAAAAGCTATTACGTTGTCATAAATATGGAAGGTGGGTATTGAGCCTAGTGGCTAAGATGCTGGTTAAAGTGATAGTAAATGGAAACAAATTATGAATAATCCAGGAAATACCCTCTGGCAAGTTTGGCTGTGGATCAATTTGGGAACTCATGAATTCTCTGTAATTATGTGCAGAATCATGTGTGTGTGTGTGTGTCCTGTTCATTTTTCTTGGTATTAGTCTATAATTTTCCATAAATTCCTAAAGAGAGGTGTGCCCCAAAAGTTAAATCACCTAATTCAAACATCTCATTTTACACAAAAGAAAGATTAGGCCCAAACATAACTTACGAGAGGTCATAAAAAATGAGTTTTAGAAGTGCATGAATCTCTAATTATTCCTTAATCCCCTTCTCTTGTCAGTCAGAGAACTAATACAACACAGGAAGAACAAGCATGTTGATGGCCCAAAAGACTCCTCTAGTTCCAGGTAGGAAAGTCCTAAGCTTTGGGCACCAAGATTCTAATCTGATGATGGTGGATGACGGATCTTCTAAAAGATTTCTTTGTAGTTTAAGGATTTATTTATTTATTTATTTATTTGAAAGGCAGAGTTGCAGAGAGAGAGAGAGGTCTTCCATCTGATGGTTCACTCCCCAGGTAGCTGCAATGGTTGGAGCTGCACTGTTCTGAAGCCAGGAGCCAGGAGCTGCTTCCAGGTCTCCCACATGGGTTCAGGGGCCCAGGGACTTGAGCCATCTTCTACCACCTTCCCAGGGCAAAGCAGAGAGCTGGATCAGAAGGGAAGCAGCAGCACCCATATGGGATGGGGGCACTGCATGCAACAGTTTTACCTGCTATGCCACAATGTCAGCCCCAGAAGTTTTCTTAAAAGAGTATACTCGTCAAGAGGCAACTAAGAGTGAATGTATCCCTTACTGTGATCTGAAGAACTGATGATTCTATCAGTTAGTATTTGCAGACACTAGTCTTGTTTATGTGATCCCTTTGACTCTTAGTCCTATCAATATGATCAATTGTGAACAGAAATTGATCTCTTGGACTAGTGAGATGGCATTGGTACATGCCACCTTGATAGGATTGAATTGGAATCCCCTGGCACGTTTCTAACTCTACCATTTGGGGCAAGTCTGATTGAGCATGTCTCAAACTGTACATCTCCTCCCTCTCTTATTTACACTCTTATATTTAACAGGGATCACTTTTCAGTTAAGTTTCAACACTTAAGAATAATTGTGTATTAATTACAGAGTTCAACCAATAGTATTAAGTAGGACAAAAAAAATACTAAAAGGGATAAAGTATTAAGTTGTTCATCAGCAGTCAGGACAAGGGCTGATCAAGTCACCGTTTCTCATAGTGTCCATTTCACTTCAACAGGTTTCCTTTTTGGTGTTCAGTCAGTTGTCACCGATCAGGGAGAACATATGATATTTGTCCCTTTGGGACTGGCTTAATTCACTCAGCATGAGGTGTTCCAGATTCCCCCATTTTGTTGCAAATGACCGGATTTCATTGTTTTTTTACTGCTGTATAGTATTCTATGGAGTACATGTCCCATAATTTCTTTATCCAGTCTACTGTTGATGGGCATTTAGGTTGATTCCAGGTCTTAGCTATTGTGAATTGAGCTGCAACAAACATTAAGGTGCAGACAGCTTGTTTGTTTGCCAATTTCATTTCCTTTGGGTAAATTCCAAGGAGTGGGATGGCTGGGTTGTATGGTAGGGTTATATTCAGGTTTCTGAGGAATCTCCAGACTGACTTCCATAGTGGCTTCACCAGTTTGCATTCCCACCAACAGTGGGTTAGTGTCCCTTTTTTCTCACATCCTCTCCAGCATCTGTGGTTGGTAGATTTCCGAATGTGAGCCATTCTAACCAGGGTGAGGTGAAACCTCATTGTGGTTTTGATTTGCATTTCTCTGATGGCTAGTGATTCTGAAAATTTTTTCATGTGCCTGTTGGCCAATTGGATTTCCTCTTTTGAAAAATGTCTATTAAGGTCCTTGGCCCATCTCTTAAGTGGGTTGTTTGTTTTGATGTTGTGGAGTTTCTGATCTCTTTGTAGATTCTGGTTATTAATCCTTTATCTGTTGCATAGTTTACAAATATATTTTCCATTCTGTCGGTTGCCTCTTCACTTTCCTGACTGTTTCTTTCACAGTACAGAAACTTCTCAATTTGATGCAATCCCAAATGTTAATTTTGGCTTTGACTACCTGTGCCTCTGGGGTCTTTTCCAAGAAGTCTTTGCTGGTGCCAATATCTTGCAGGGTTTCTCCAATGTTCTCTGATAATTTGATGGCATCAGGTCATAGATTTAGGTCTTTAATCCATGCTGAATGGATTTTTGTGTAATGTGTAAGGTAGAAGACATGTGTCTGCAAATACTAACTGATAGAATAACAGAGGGAGAGAATGATCAACATGGGAAGCAAGATACACAGCAGACTCATAGAATGGCAGATATCCTAAGCAGCACTCTGGCCTCAGAATCAGCCCTTAAGGCATGAGGATCTGGCTGAAAAGCCCATGAGAATATTTCAGGCATGAAAATCCAAGACACTCTGGAAAAAAAAAAAGGCCTAAATGAAAGATCTCCGTGAGTGAGATCACAGTGGAAAGAACAGGTCATCAAAGAAGGAGGTATCTTTCTCTGAAGGGAGGAGAGAACTTCCACTTTGACTACGACCTTGTCTAAATATGATCGGAGTTGGCGAACTCAACAGGCTTCCATAGCCTTGGCAACTCATGACAAGAGCCTAGGGAGATTACTGATGCCATAAACAAGAGTGTCAATTTGTTAAGTCAACAACAGGAGTCACTGTGCACTCACTCCTCATGTAGGATCTCTGTCCTTAATGTGCTGTACATTGTGATTTAATGCTATAACTAGTACTCAAACAGTATTGTTCACTTTGTGTTTCTATGTGGGTGCAAACTGTTGAAATCTTTACTTAACATATGCTAAACTGATCTTCTGTATATAAAGAGAATTGAAAATGAATCTTGATGTGACTGGAAGGGGAGAGGAAGTGGGAAATGGGAGGGTTGCGGGTATGAGGGAAGTTATGAGGGGGGAGCCATTGTAATCCATAAGCTGTACTTTGGAAATTTATATTCATTAAATATAAGTTTAAAAAAAAGAACTGATGATAAAGTATTAGAAAGTATTGCAAGTTTTGGAAGGACAGGAAAATCAAGTGTACCTCTTGCAAGCCCAAACAAAGAAATAATTAAAGATATTTACTATCTTTCAGAAAGAAAGACTAAGTCCATTTTGGTCATCGCACTCCCCTAGGCTCAGCATGGAGTCTGGTTCTTGAGGAGGTGTCAGTGAGAAGTTGATGATGGATGAATATTGCTGTCTACTGAGAGTCTGGATTTGGCTTCCTCCCCATATTCCCACAAGGAGGTCAACACCACATCATCTCCCCCAAGGACAGGAAATATGTCTAGAAGAGTAAAACACAAATCCGAAGGACTGAGTATGCCTTTTGTGACTTGTGGGTGATTACTGAGCACCAGTGAAAGAAGGCAGGCACAAAGGCACTGGCTCCAGCTTCCAGTAATTCACTCCATTAATCTGGACACCCTTGTTTTAAGTGAGATTTAAGGGAGTTTGCTGACATGATTTGAGACCTAATTAGCCTACACTGGAAAAGTTTTGCCAGCGAGCTCTGAAGACAAGATGTTCACAAGGAATGCAAACAGAAAGGAGTTTCATCTGTGTGTTTTAGAAGGCCATGGAGAAATCTCCAGAACTCCTTTGAGAATCAGGATTTTTTTTTAACAATAAAAGACTGTTTTTCTGTTTCTTACTAAGATTCCCTAAATACCTCCATACTTCTGTGACCATAAGTAGAAAGAGTGGCTCTTTTCTTAAAGATTTATTTATTTGCTTATTTGAAAGGCAGAGTGACAGAGATCTTGCATCAGCTGGTTCACTCTCCAACTGGCCTCAGCAGGGACTGCGAGAGGCAGAAGTCAGGAGCCTGAGACTGCATCTGGGCCTCCCCTATAGCTTGCAGGAATCTAAGTATGTGCGCCATCATCCACTGATTTCCCAGTCACAGTAGCAGGGAGCAGGAGTGGAAGCAGAGCAGCCTGTACTCAAACCAATGCTTTGATATGGGATACTGGCATTGCAAGCCACAGCTTGACTCCCTGTGTCACAATGCCATTCCTGACTCTTTCTGTTTAGTTCCACTTCAGTCCTATTTATCAACAGGTGGCCTCATACTTTTCTCCTCTCCATCATTTGGCCTCCAACACCTTGTACAAAGTCAACACCTAAGAAGGTGTCAGCCAAGCATAGCAAACTGAAAAGATGAATCAGAACTGTTGGGACCCCAATTACATGTAGGTCTGTTCATCTAGTGTAGGCTCAAATCCCTAGAATAGAGAAGTCTAAGTCCAGCCAGTCTTTCATGGCTGTCCCATTGTCCCATGACTGATTCATTCTTATCTGAGTCAAGCATTGAAGAGAAAGAAAACAAAGAGAGAAAGAAAGAGAAAGAGAGAAAGAGATAGAGGGAGAGAAAGAGAGAGAGAGAAAAGAAAAGAAAAGAAAAGAAAAGAAAAGAAAAGAAAAGAAAAGAAAAAAAGAAAAGAGAAGAAAATAAATGAAATGAAAAGAAAAGAAGGAAGGAAGGAAGAGGGTAGGAAGGGAAAAAAGAAAGAACAAAAGAAAGAAAGAAAGAAAGAAAGAGAGAGAGAGAGAGAGAGAGAGAGAGAAAGAAAGAAAGAAAGAAAGAAAGAAAGAAAGAAAGAAAGAAAGAAAGAAAGAAAGATAAAGGTAAAACATATTGCTTTTATTTCCTTTTCTCCTTCATTCTCATGTACCGTCTTGCACTCTAGACCCTAGGTCCCTCCAGCTCACCCTGGGGGAAACAAAAACTGAAAATCCATTATAGAAATTCAATTTGTTTAGGAAAATTTTACAAAAACACTAGAGCTAATTTACTGCCCTGAGTTGAGGCAGAGAGCCTCATGGAGTATTCCTCTAAGGATGTGAAGACATTTTCCAAATACTTTCCTTATTTCAATGGCACACCTGCTTTTCTATCATAATATAGCTCATGTGTCTTTTGCTTGTCTTTGTTTGGGTAATTATGGGAGTTTACAAATACTCCTTAAAATATCATTGCTGTAGATTTGCCAAGGAAGTTTCACAAGCTTTACGCAACCGTTTTTTAAATTGTGTTATAGACGTAGAGCTATGTTGGTTTTAAATCATTATTACTCGCTCCCACTGGAGCTGTGTAACAAAATGGGAATCGTTGGATATTATGTAATTTTTTCCCTGAATTTACAAGGGCTTTTTTTCCATATCCAACCCTCAGCCCAAAAGCTTTTTAGTGCCATTTCTCAGAATAGTGGAAGCAACCCTGGCCCCTATTCGATATACAAATGCAATTCAGGCATTGCTGCTCAGTCCATTGGTCTCAATATCTGTGTCAAGTTACCATGTACTAATCCTGTCACTGACATGTCACTTCTCTTTTGTTATTATCCTTGGAAGTTTTATGTCTTTGTGTCTTATCAATGCCTACCTATCAAATCAAAGTAGATTTATATTTACTACTATAGTTAGTACACATGGTTAAACACTTAATTTATCCAAGTGTCCATTTCATCACGTATTCAGAGGGACAGAAGAATATCTCCTGCACCAGCTACTTACTAGGGTTATAGAAGACGATTCACAGAAAACAGCACAGCAGTGGATGCTCACTACCTGTTATTTATTTTATTTATAGCTTTGTCACAACTGACAATTTCAACATTTCCTAGCAGTAAACTCCCCACTTTAATATTCCTGTAAATTGAGATCTCTGTTTATATTCTGAATATGAGAGTGTGAAAGAGAAGTCCATTCAGAAAGTGCTTTACCAGAACCAACATTTTAAAACACCAACTCAACTATCAAAGCGCTTTCACACTGGAGCCTCAGCAAAAAGGAGGAAGACGCCGCCACTCCCTCAGGCCTTTGAGCACCAGCATCGCGACTTTGAAGCACAGTACAAAGGCTTGAAGAGGGCAGTCACATACACCTTCACACGCGAGGCCACATAGGAGCCGGTGCATATGCTTATCCCTCAAGGCAGCTAACTGGATCAGGGAATTCTTTTTTATTATCCTTTTATTTAAATGCATAATCAGAATAGTTACCAGGGAAGAGTTAGAGAAAGAGAGAAAATAGTTCGAGAGACTGGAGTCTTCTATTGATCTAAGAGCTACTTCATAAGCTCTGAAAGTTTTACTCTCAGTGCAGAAGTGCCTGGAGTCTATTATTTGTGGATTAATAGGCTGTACAAAGTAATGCAGTTCATAAAAATGTAGCATTGTAGTTTTACATCTGGTATCACATTTTGAGAAGTTAATTCAAGAAACTTAAAAGGTATCAAAGAGTTCCCAAGATGTTCTCATTGTATCCTGACCCTCCTGCCCTAAACTGTGTAGTCAACCTCAGCCACAACTCTTATCTCTAATCTGATGAGTCCCATGACCCATTTGTTCTTTCTTTTTTAAAAAAGTTTGTTTATTTATTTTGAAAGTAAAGAGTTACAGATAAAGAGAGAAAGAGAGAAAGAGAGAGAGAGAGAGACCTTTCATCTGCTGGTTCACTCCCTGAATGGCTGTGGCCGCCAGGGCTGTGGTCAAGCCAAAGCCAAGATTTAGGAACTTCTTTCTGTTCTCCTACCTGGGCGCAGGGTCCCAAGCACTTGGGCCACCTCCCATTGCTTTCCCAGGTGCTTTAGCAGGGTCATGGCTGGGAAGTGGAGTAGCCAGGATATGACCTGGCGTCCATATGGGATGCCAGCATAGCAGATGGCAACTTTATCTGCTCTGCCATAATATCAGCACCCCCCCCATTCTTTCTATCTCAAACTCTCTCCCAATCTCAGATCTGAGTCCAACTGCCTTACAAGTGTAGGATCTCAAAATATACTAGTGTACCTCTCAATCTGTTTCCTCTCTCAGATTTCCCCAATGATCTAAATTCATCCAGTTACCAAAGGTAGAAACCTCTTTTTCTTGAGGATATCATTTTGCTTCCTTGTGTATCATATTGTGCTCCAATACCACACTCACTATCTCTAGAAACTTTTCAACTAGTTGTTAATGTAGGACACTGGTTTTTGATTTCTACAAAAGTGCTTGTGTTTCATCTCTACACTCTTCCTTCTCCTTACTGAAATGAAAATGCCCAAATTGTATAAGCATGCACTCATGAGTCAACAAGCATATGAAGCTGGCCACGGGACTGGCGCTGTGGCGCAGTGGGTTAAAGCCCTGGCCTGAAGCACCAGCATCCCATATGGGTGCCGGTTCTAGTTTTGGCTGCTCCTCTTCTGATCCAGCTCTCTGCTATGGCCTGGGAAAGCAGTAGAGGATGGCCCAAGTGCTTGGGCCCCTCCACCCACGTGGGAGACACAGAAGAAGCTCCTGGCTCCTGACTCCTGGCTTCAGATTGGTGCAGCTCCGGCCATTGCAGCCATCTGGGGTGTGAACCAACAGATGGAAGACATCTCTCTCTTTCTCTATCTCTCTCTGTAACTTTGTCTTTCAAATAAATAAAATAAATCTTAAAAAAAAGAAGATGGCCAAAATAATTACAGTAATGTTTGCCTGATATTGTTAACTGCAAAACCAACTGCAGGGCAGGCATTTAATTATTGACTTCTGTGTGTGTCACTACCACAAATCTACCTTGTATCCAGTTCATCACAGGCAATAACAATTCTCCAATAAATCACCACTTTGTTCTGGATTACTATAAATTTTCCTATCACAGTTGCCTTCCTCTCTCTTTCTACATAATTTTTAAAAGATTTATTTATTTATTTGAAATGTAGAGTTACACAGAGAGAGAAGGAGAGACAGAGAGAAAGTTCTTCCATCCACTGGTTCACACTCTCCAACTGGCCACAATGGCCAGAGCTGTGCTGATCCAAAGCCAGGAGCCAGGAGCTTTCTCTGGGTCTTCCCATGCAGGTGCAGGGGTCCAAGGACTTCCACTGCTTTCCCATGCCACAGCAGAGAGCTGTATCGGAAATGGAGCAGCTGGGACATGAACTTGTGCCCATATGGGATGGCAGCACTGCAGGCGGCAGCTTTACCTGCTGTGCCACAGCACCAGCCCCTCTCTACACATTTTCCAAAGACCATCCTCCTCCGCAATATTTTCTCAATGACAAAGTTTCCTCCCAGTTTAGTAAACTCTATTTTAGACAACTCCATAGAAAAATTGCCACAGGATACTAACAGGAAATGGGAAAGAATATATAGCTTGTACTTACACATGTACTTTTAAAAAAAATGCTCAAGTTCGTTAATACTTGGGAACTAAGACCTGAAAATGTAAAAGACTTTTTTTTAATTTACCCAATGGCTCAAAAAGGCTAAAGGTCCATAATACTTACTGTTTCCAAGGAAGTAAGAAAACATATTTGCACACATAAAAAAGGATAGTTCAAAAGCCTACAAAATACTGCCTCTAATGAATTTCCATGGAATCCCCATCATAGGTCTGCATCTTCCAAGGAAATCTCAATGAGCTGCAAATGAATACCATCAGATGCCTATCTTTCTCAGATGGCTTGAAACAACATGAAAGAAAAAGAAAAGGAAGAAGGACAGGGATCGGGGCAGAGAAGGGGAGAAATGGAAGAGGGAAAAAGGAAAAGAAATAGTAAAGGGCAGGCAGGCACCACGATCCACTCTGAATGCAGAATATGAAGTGAAAACAAAGCCACTGCAAGAGAAGCACATTTTCAGCTCTTGGAGCCTTCTGCTGCGAGTTCCTAGGGAGGCTACAAGCTGCTGCCTTACAGCGCTGTTCCCTGCTTAATTAGCATTTTTGGATCCACCACAATTCAGCTGGATAGCCATTTCCTTAGCAATTGATAGTTGCCTGGAAATGGCTTTCACAGCTGGGCCACAGACCCCTCACCCAGGGAGTCTGTCATCGAGCCACTCGGCAGCCCTGTTGAGCTGTAATTAATATTTCTGGAGCTGCTGCTCAGAGACTCCTGTAACTATGCCATGCCAATGGCGAGCTAGTTGGAAGAGGATTTACTGCTGGACGAGGGGTGACCCAGCTGTGCAAGCCCCAGGCCTGGGCGACCAGAGAGCTCGGAGTGCTCAGAGGCAGTCACCCTTTACCACCTTTAGCGTGAGAGTGATGTAGAAGGGCAGAGAGCAAGGGGAGTGGGATGCGGACATGCCCTCAGCTCCTGGCTCTGATAGTCATGGTCCAAGCTGCTGAAAGCATCAAGGTAAGATGACTGCTGGCGCTACATGGGCTAAGAAGCAGACCTTCCCCCACGCAAGTGGAAGCTTCCAAAGACAGCATGGACTCACATATAGCTAAAGATTTTATGATAGATTTCTTAAAAGATTTATTTATTTATTTGAAAGTCAGAGAGAGAGGACACACACACACACACACACACACAGAGAGAGAGAGAGAGAGAGAGAGAGAGAGATCTTCCATCTGCTGGTTCACTCCCTAAATTGCCACAATGACCAAGTCCAGAGGCCAGGCTAAAGCTAGGAGTCAGGAACTTCATCCAGGTCTCCAAGTGGGTGCAGGGACTCAAGCACTTGGACCATCTTCCACTGCTTTCCCAGGTTCATTAGCAAAGAGCTGGATTGGAAGAGGAGCAGCCAGGACTCAAACTGGTACCCATATGGGATGCTGGCACAGCAGATGGCAGCTTTACCCACTGCACCACAGTGCTGGCCCCTGTAATAGATTTTATTTGACACATCTGATTTACAGATGGAAATAACAGAGCCCATGGGAGTTAAATATCTGGAGCTAAGGTAAGGGGGTGTTCACTGAATTAGATGGGAAGAGGGGACACTCACTCGACTCCTGTTCTGTCCTCTATTCTTACAGAGCTACAAGACTGTCATAGGGGAGGAGATGACTGTATGTGACTGATATTTGTGGTGACAACAGCCTCAGTAGGAATCCTCTCCATACCACCTGGCATTATGAGGCTTATGGACAACTCATGAAGCCTCAGTGTCAAGGAGTGAGACACAGGCACATCAATATACCCACAATGACTGGTAGCTGTCCATGACTTGCTGGTATTCTTAGGTGGTCATTTCTGTTATCTCTGATTGCTTGTAACTGTGTGAACCTAGATGAATTATGGACACTCTTTGAACTTCAGCTCCACAACCAGAAAGTGAATGCAGGAGAGGCATCATCTTCCAAAAGCTATTGTGAAGAGGAAGTAGCTTGCTGTCTGCAAAGTCCATGGGTCAGTGTCTGGTGCAGAGTGAACTCCTACCAGATATGTGCTACCTTGCTATCCCCATTCACATCAAAGCCAAGTTTCCTATAACTCTGGCTCTGCAATCTGCAAAATTAAAGATATTTCAAATCCCCTTTACACCCAGATCTGAATTCCTTAGCTAGGCACCAGTGGATCCTCCTTGCCTGACTCTCCCTTCCTTCTGCAACCCCACACTTTGGTAACACCTTCACAGGCTGTCTTGCCCCCACTAACCTCCTGCCCTCCTGCCCTCCTGCCTGTCCCTGTGTCTCCTTGATACCTTGCACAAATGGCTCCTCTCTCTGAAAATCCTTTATTCTCTCTATTTTCTCAGTTAATGCCTGCTTGCACGTTATTACTCAGCTTGATTTCCACACACTTCAGTTTTGTGGATGCCCCCCACCCCTTCCTTGCTGTGCCTGTGGATGTGGTTCTGACATAGCGCTTACAGGCCAGTGGAAATGCTGGCTTCTCTGGAATTCGTCTATTTAAGGTATGGCCCTTTGAGGACTGGCACTTGACATTTCCTGTTGTTTCTTCAGTCCCTAGTATATCTCACTGCTCAAAAGTCATCTGCAAACTTAACAACTTACATCTCATAATAAAAATAGCAAAAAAGCAAATGCACTTACTGCAAGACCTGGCTCATTTTAATAACTTGATAAACATTTGTTAAATGAAAGAGTAAATGAGTAATGAGGATATTTAGTCTCTCTGATAGTAAAATATTATCACTTGGTATTTCAAACCCAGTATTTGAAATAAAAAAAGATTACTAGACTGCAAAATTAGAGAAGCAATCAGATTTTTTAAATCTTCAACTCTTAGCTCAGCAATGTCACAGAGAAAAGTCTAGTGAAACTCCAAGCTCTCCAACAGTGGTCAAATTAACTTAGTGTATGGAAGAAAACAAATGCTTTTGTGTGCTATAAAAGGCAAACAATGAAGACATTTTTGCCTTTATATGTTTTCTTACTGGAAGTTATTTTTTACTGTAAGGCCATTCAGTGGGTTGGCTAATCCTTGAATGTCTACAAAGTTGTTTTTCTCTTCCTGTGCATACAATCTAAACTGCATCTCCTAGACTCCTTCGGGGTTGGGTTGAGACCATGTGACAGAGTTCTGACCAGGAAAAATCAGTAAAAGTGATAATCATTAATTCCAGGGCTGATATCAACATGCCAATGATTTCCATGATGACTCTATTTTCCATGGGGGCCTTGGAAGCCATGATCTGACAAAGGCAAAATTGCAAGATGGAAAAATCCCCTTTTACCATCAGCCACATTGAACAATAATATGAACATGCAGTCATCATATGCCACATTCATTAACTGAATCTCCAGGTTTTGAGACGCCCTCACTAATATAGAATATACAGTATGAACTGGAGAGCTGTCAAAGAAAAAATTTCAAGGTTAATACCTTGGCTTAGGAGTAAGTCACTGGCTAAAAATCCACATTAAGTAAGATCACTTGCTTCTCTAACTTGGAAGGTAAATCACACAGGTACTGAGGGACTGAGGAGAAGTAATTGGAAAAGGAAATGTTGTTCTTAGTTGTTACTGAGTTGTTACTCAATGCATCTGGCAACCTAGTTGATGACAGAAACTAAATCTGAAAATCAGTAACTGCTTTACAAGGAAAAATGAAATGGAATTGAGTCTGATGGTATGGAGACCAAAAAGGCAAATGCTTTCTATACCCTCAAGAGTAAACTGTGGGATTAAGAAAGGCTTTCAAGGGCACTGACTCAGTGAGATTTCCCAGTGGAACAGTGGTTTGGGTCTGAAGGACAGATCAGATTAAGTGGGTAGCCTTCCTGTTGGAGGAAGCCATCAGTAAACTAAAAGAGATTTTTTTTAACTTTTATTTAATGAATATAAATTTCCAAAGTACAGCTTATGGATTGCAATGGCTTCCCCCCCATAACTTCCCTCCCACCCGCAACCCTCCCATCTCCCACTTCCTCTCCCCTTCCAGTCACATCAAGATTCATTTTCAATTCTCTTTATATACAGGAGATCAGTTTAGCATATGTTAAGTAAAGATTTCAACAGTTTGCACCCACATAGAAACACAAAGTGAAAAACACTGTTTGAGTACTAGATATAGCATTAAATCACAATGTACAGCACATTAAGGACAGAGATCCTATATGAGGAGTAAGTGCACAGTGACTCCTGTTGTTGACTTAACAAATTGACACTCTTGTTTATGGCATCAGTAATCACCCTAGGCTCTTGTCATGAGTTGCCAAGGCTATGGAAGCCTGTTGAGTTCTCCAACTCTGATCATATTTAGACAAGGTTGTAGTCAAAGTGGAAGTTCTCTCCTCCCTTCAGAGAAAGGTACCTCCTTCTTTGATTACCTGTTCTTTCCACTGGGGTCTCACTCACACAGATCTTTCATTTAGTTTTTTTTTTTTTTTTTTTTTTTTTTTTTTCCCCACTGTCCTGTCTTGGCTTTCCATGCCTAAAATACTCTCATGGGCTTTTCAGCCGGGTCCGCATGCCTTAAGGGCTGATTCTGAGGCCAGAGTGCTGTTTAGGACATCTGCCATTCTATGAGTCTGCTGTGTATCTGGCTCCCCATGTTGGATCGTTCTCTCCCTTTTTGATTCTCTCGGTTAGTATTAGCAGACACTAGTCTTGTTTATGTGATCCCTTTGACTCTTAGTCCTATCATTCTGATCAATTGTGAACAGAAATTGACCACTTGGACTAGTGAGATGGCATTGGTACATGCCACCTTGATGGGATTGAATTGGAATCCCCTGGTATGTTTCTAACTCTACCATTTGAGGTAAGTGAGCTTGAGCATGTCCCGAATTGCACATCTCTTCCCTCTCTTATTCCCGCTCTTGTATTTAACAGTGATCATTTTCAGTTAAGTTTCAACACTTAAGAATAACTGTGTATTGATTATAGTATTCAACCAAAAGTATTAATAGAACAAACAAAAAAATACTAAGAGGGATAATGTATTAAGTTGTTCATCAACAGTCAGGGCAAGGGCTGATCGAGTCACCATTTCTCATACTGTTCATTTCACTTTAACAGGTTTCCTTTTTGGTTAGTTGTCACTGATCAGGGAGAACATATGATATTTGTCCCTTTGGGACTGGCTTATTTCACTCAACATAATGTTTTCCAAATTCCTAACAGGCCGGTGCCGCGGCTCACTAGGCTAATCCTCCGCCTTGTGGCGCTGGCACCCTGGGTTCTAGTCCTGGTTGGGGCACCGGATTCTGTCCCAGTTGCCCCTCTTCCAGGCCAGCTCTCTGCTGTGGCCCTGGAGTGCAGTGGAGGATGGCCCAAGTGCTTGGGCCCTGCACCCCATGGGAGACCAGGAGAAGCACCTGGCTCCTGCCTTCGGATAATCGCAGTGTGCCAGCTGCAGCGCACTGGCCACGGCGGCCATTGGAGGGTGACCCAACGGCAAAGGAAGACCTTTCTCTCTCACTGTCCACCCTGCCTGTCAAAAAAAAAAAAGTATAAAGAGATTTTTAAGACCTAGGACAAAGAAATAAAACTTACATGAGATGTAATCTACATGGAACTTTGAGTTTTTACTGATGCAGAGAACTTATGAGAAATAAAGATATCAACAATCTACAAAATTTAAGATTGAAGCTTTTTGAGCAGTGAAACAACCCTTGGATTTAAAATGGGCTGAAAAATCTATGTTGCACTTGAGGAGGGAAAATTCTTCAACACCCTCAGGTGATCTAGGAGAAAAACACACAAGAATATAGTTCCCATCTGGTGGAGCAGGGCCAGGGAAATGAGTGGAAAAGGCAGCCCCTGCAAGAAAGCAGAGTGGCACCCAGAGCAGGGGCTCTCACAGTGTCGGCCCGATGCTTCACTATGGGCGCATCTTCGAGGAAAGCCAGGCATATTCTTTCTTGCTTGTGTATCAGTTTCTAGAACGTGGCAGCGGCTGGCGCTGTGGCTCAATAGGTTAATCCTCCACCTGCGGCTCTGGCACACCGGGTTCTGGTCCCTGTCGGGGCGCCAGATTCTGTCCCAGTTGCTCCTCTTCCAGTCCAGCTCTCTGCTGTGGCCAGGGAGTGCAGTGGAGGATGGTCCAAGTGCTTGGGCCCTGCACCAGCATGGGAGACCAGGGGGGAAGCCCCTGGCTCCTGGCTTCGGATCAGCGCGGTGCACTGGCCGCAGTAACCATTGTGGGGTGAACCAATGGAAAAGGAAGACGTTTCTCTCTGTCTCTCTCTCACTGTCCACTCTGCCTGTCAAAAAAAAAAAAAAAACATTAATTATAAAACATGGCAGCTTCTTCCAGACTTGACAGGGGCTGTCCACTTTGGACATGTTGGACATTCAGCATAATGCAGCTCAAAATGAGACAGTGGGATGTATCATTATGGCCAGGTCAAGACCGGCCCTCACTCAGACTGACATTTCCACCCGGTGCTGTCATCCAATCTTCTGCCCACCCACAGGCATTTCAAGTTCAACATAGCAAAACTGAAATCAGCATCCTTTCCCCCAAGGCTGCCTCCACAGCCTCCATTGCCCAACACAGCCCTGCTGCTGCGGATGCCCACAGCCGACCGACGGCTGGTTTCTGCTGCTTTCAGTCTTCGTCCATGTCATTAGTCTGCAGTCTCTTTTCAATTTCTGCTCTTTCCTTGTGTAGCCTGCAGAGTTTGAGTTTCTGTCCCACCTATGTTCATCCCAAGTTGTCCTCCACATTCAACCAGGACCAGAGGTGGCAAATCTGACTGCATGTCTTCACTTTGCAGTCCAGCTTCCGTTTCTGCGAGGCCCAAGGAGGTGTCCATTTTCAGCATGGCTCTCAGGACTTTCATGAAGAAGCCCTCTGAACTCTCCAGCTTTGTCTTCTGTCATTCCTTTCATACTCCATGCTGCCTTCTAACCTGCATGTCTGCCTACACTGGACCTGCTCCTGGAATAGGTCTTATTCTACACCCAGTTCTCCCTCCCTAGTCTCCACACTCGCCTTCGATCTACAAGGTAACACATAGGTATGATCTTTTGCTCCTTGGCTGGTACATCCCCTCCACTAGAAAACTTCTAACCTCTTTCCACCTCTGAAGTTTGGCTCCCTTTTCTTTAATGCCATAAAGCCTTGGGCACTGCTTTATCATTCTAAGAACCATATAGTTCACTTATTTATTTGGTCTCTCCCCTTGACTGGACTATGGATATCTGAAGAACAGAGATGTTTCTGGTTATCTTGGTACTCCTGTCACCAAGCAGAGTGTCTTCTCAGTAAATGTCTGCTGCTCACAAGATTCCTGTAGATTTTTGATGACAATAAAAAATCCAGCAGGAATGCTTACACAATCGTTGTGTCCTCCACAGTAAGGGATGCCTCTAGAGTCATTTGTAGGGTTTTAAATTAAAATTAGCATCCTTTGTGCTCTATGACATCACATCTCAGTTTGAGTCAGCAACACTTCAAGTGCTCACTAGCCACATGCACCTAGTGGTTACTATAATGGAAAACAGTTCCAAAACTCAGGAATGCCACGTATTGTAAAAATCACGTGGGCCCATGTATACGGGATATCTGACACAGATCATGGCTTACAAAGATACACCCAGTGTGCAATTATTTTTCCCTGGCTGTGATACTTGTATTCAAAAGGTAATAGCCCTTATAAGATTATTTTCCTCTTGGGAAATATACATAGGAGAGATGTTTTCATAGAATTTTTTAAACTAGAGAAAGGTAAGACATACAATTAAAATCTTTATCATCTGTGTGCTATTTGTCACATCCGTGATCTAAGCTGATAGAGCAGTCAGAAGCAGTGCAGGAAAAGTGCAGGTAGCCGCCAGTCCTGTTCATCACCTAGAGCTGGCAGGCAAAGAACAGGAGCAGAGTTCTGAACACTGAGAGGCTCCCTCAGATTTATGACCCTGCCTCCGGGCCTGGGGTGTTTGGCCTCATGGATGTCGCTCAAGACTCCCTTCTTTTGATGCTAAAGGCACAAGCACGTAAAAAGCCTCTTTGTAAAATTTAAGCCACATAACAAATGTTTTCTTCCCACAAATCTTGTTTTCCTTGTAGTGAGGAAACAAGGGCTTTAACTCTAACCACAAATTGTAACCCAAGGTGTGGAAAATGTCCATGAAGAAAAGTGGGAGATCAGGAGTAGGTTGGAACAAAGGCGCTAAGGGGTGGGTGCAGATTAATCTTCTTAGGATCATATATCATGAGGGTGTCAGGTGTGAAAGCAAACGAATGGCCTGTGTTTATCTGAGCTAAACCGTGTGGTTCACCCAAACATCCACTCCCCAGAGCATTTTTTTTACCCGTAATAAATTGGCCAAGTCCTCGTAGGGCATTGATAATAAAGTGCGTTTAGGCACAGTCGGAGATTTCCTGCCGGGGTTTAGATGCAGCCACCCTCTCCTGCTCTCCATTTCTCTGCTTCTCCCTCTCCCTCTCCTTTTTTTATCACAGCTGATTCGAAAAGCCCTTTGGAAAGATGAAGTAGGTAGAAATCAAAATAAATGGATTCTATTAAAACCGGCAATGCATCAACTGCTTGATAAAGTGATTAATAAACAGCTTAGGATGGTGATTGATTAAACTCTTTAATCAAAGTGCTAAACTGACTTAATATGGAGAGTTTCAACATGTTCAAAGTGTACATTTTCGCTGCCTAGGGTTCACTGTTGTTTATGTAACTTTTCTGAAGTGTATCCCTTAGGTCTAACCCTCAGAGAACCGAAGCCCTGGAATGCATAAGGATTATAAAGTATCACAAACTGCATTAGCCGCTGAAATGGACTTGTGAATTATAGGACCTTTCCACCAGGCAACAAGTCATTTTTCAGAATTTTGAATGCCTTCTCCAAGCAGGTTCTTTGCTTGTATCAGTTCATAACTCTTTAAGCCTTAATGTATAAAGTGCAAGCTTAAAAAGTTCCGATCAGTCACATTTCATTCTGTCCTTCGAGCCCTGATTGGTGTACTGCATGAGGTCAAGACTCTGATGATGACAGAGGGTTCTTTTTACCCTTCAGGTGATTTCATGTTCATTAGAAAAGGTGTATTTCATTTAATAGGTGCAAGGTCCAGTATCAGACACAGTCTTTGAAACAATTAATCATTTGTTCACCAGTTTAAAAAGTCATTTGACTCCTAAAATTTTGTGACACTAAAATAAACTTTTTCCAAACATGGTTCCCAGAGGAAAAATTAAAGATTTTTGAGTTGGGTTTGAGTAGAAATGAAGAGGAGAGTACTATGACCCTGTGCATTAATGGGAAAGCGTTTTTGATCCACATTGCATCTGTGTAATAGGTATAATTCAAGGACTTCACTTAATTCCATCCATAGACTCCTTTGTAATGTACTGTGCAGGGAAGCAAGAGGTAATAAAACCAAGCATAACTAACTCTAAGATCTCATCATATAGTGAGGTACATCATGGAAGGTGGAAAAAGTATTTGTTTTAATAATTCAGAAAGATGATACTTGCAAAGGTTTGACTAAGGCAAAGAACAGCAGGAGAGTTGGAAAAGCTGCAAAAGTACCATTATAATTGACTTGGCATTGAAAAATGGATACAATTTGGACAGGGAAACAGATGCCAGGGAGAGGTGCTCTTAGAAACTACAAGAGGCAGCAAAACATTTTTAGGGCCCCTAGGTGTGCCTGTCCTGAGTACAGTTTATGTGTAATGGGAAGGCAGCATGTGTAGCAGTGGCAAGGATAGGTTGGAACCCACATATCAAAGCTCTGGAAGGGCCTATTGAATTTGATGGGGAATAAGCAACAATTGGAGAATTTTAAATGAAGAATTGATGCTTGTCAGGACACTGGTCATTGGCTTATTAGCTAGAGCATGACACTGTAGCCTGGATGCCTAGGCTTACATCTCACTTCTGCCACTTGGAGACTGCATGAGTGTGGGAAAGTACTTATTTCAAATGCCTCAGTTTCCTAATTTAAAAAATTAATTATTCATTTATTTATTTATTTGACAGAGAGACATAAAGAATAAGAGACAGAGAGAGAGTGAATGAGACAGAGTTGCCATCTGTTGTTTCACTCCCCAAATTCCTACAACGGCTGGGGCTGAAATCAGAAGCCAGGAATTCAATACAGGTTTCCTATGGGGCAGCAGGAACCAAACTAATTGAGTCATTACTGCTGCCTCCCAGGGTCTGCATTAGAAACAAGCTGGAGTCAGGAGCCAGAGCCAGGAAACAAATCCCAGGCACTCCATTGTAGGATGCAAGAATCTTTAACCACTAGGCTAAATGCCCCCTCCCAAGTTTCTATTGCTCTTTTTAATTGAAAATAATGATTGTACCTGTTTCATGGTGTTGTTTTATTAGATTATTTGAATTCTGTAAAGATCTTAGGAGGGTGCCAAATATTAAGTATCCAATGATGTTATCCAAGATTCTCATTGGTATTTCCAAGGAAAGACTTCCTAAATCAGGACTTGACTTTAGGAAACTTAAAGTAATCTTTAAAGACAATGCATGGAGAGGAGATATAGAACTTACTGAATGGATAAAGTTGGAATCAGTTCCACTAAGATCCAGAACTAGAGAAGGATGCCAACTTTTGTCATTAACTATTCAATGTGGTCCTGGAAGTTTTAGCCAGAGACATTATGCAAGAAAAAGAAATCAGAGGGATACAAGTTGGAAAGAAGTAAGTCAAATTATCCCTATTTGCAGATGACATGATTCTATATATAAGGGAACCAAAAGACACCACTAAGAGACTATTGGAACTCACAAAAAAATTCTGGTAAAGTGCAGGATATAAAATTAACACATAAGCCGGCGCCGTGGCTCAATAGGCTAATCCTCCACCTTGCGGCGCCGGCACACCGGGTTCTAGTCCCGGTCGGGGCACCGGATTCTGTCCCGGTTGCCCCTCTTCCAGGCCAGCTCTCTGCTATGGCCAGGGAGTGCAGTGGAGGATGGCCCAGGTGCTTGGGCCCTGCACCCCATGGGAGACCAGGAAAAAGCACCTGGATCCTGGCTCCTGCCATCGGATCAGCGCGGTGCGCCGGCTGCAGCGGCGGCCATTGGAGGGTGAACCAACGGCAAAAGGAAGACCTTTCTCTCTCTGTCTCTCTCTCTGTCCACTCTGCCTGTCAAAAATAAAAAAAAAAAAAAAAAAAATTAACACATAAAAATCAATAGTCTTTAATGCCATAGCTGAGAAGGAATTTCCAAGATCAATCCCATTCACAATAATTATAAAAAATTAAATACCTTGGAATAAATTTAACCAAGGAGGTGAAAAATCTTTATGATGCAAATTACAAAACATTCAAAAAGAAAATAGAAGACACACAAAAAATGGAAAACTCTTCCATGTTCCTGGATTAGAAGAATTAATATTATCAAAATGACCATACTACAAAATGCAATTTACAAATTCAATGCAATCCCAATCAAAATACCAACAACATTCTGCTCAGATATAGAAAAGAACGATGCTAAAATTCACATGGAAAAACAGGAGAATCCGAATAGCTAAGGCGATCTTATACAACAAAGACAAACCCAGGGCACCACAATAGCAGATTTGAAGACATACTACAGGGCAGTTATGATCAATACAGCCTGGTACTGGCACAAAAAAATAGACAGGTAGACCAATGGAACAGAATAGAAACTCCAGAAATGAGTCCACACATCAACAACCAACTAAACTTTGATAAAGGAGCAAAGATTAATTCCTGGAGAAAGGACAGTCTCTTCAACAAATGGTGCTGGGAAAATTGAATCTCCTCATGCAGAATTATGAAACAAGACCCCCACCTTATACCTTATAGAAAAATCAACTCAAAATGGATCAAGGATGTAAATCTTTGACCTGATACCATCAAATTACTAGAGAATAACATTTGAAAATTTCTGCAATACATTGGCAAGACCTGTCTTTTCTTGGAAAAGGCCCCAGAAGTTGAAGCAATCAAAGTGAAAATAGACAAATGGGACTACATCAAGCTTATGCACTGCAAAGGAATCACTCAACAAGGTGAAGAGGCAACAACAAAATGGGAAAAAACATTTGCAAACTATGAAACTGATAAAAGATTAATATCCAGAATATATTAAGAGCTCAGGAAACTAACAACTTGGTAAGAAACAACAGCTGAGTGTGAAACAAGACCCCTACCCTACACCTTATACACACACAAAAATACAAAATGGATCAAAGACCTACATCTACAACCTGATATCATCAAATTATTAGAGAATACTGGGAAAACCCTGTAAGACATTGGCATTATTGGTATAGGCAATGACTTCTTGGAAAAGAACCTAAAGGCATAGGCAATCAAAGCCCAAATTGACAAATGAGATTACATCAAGTAGTGAAGCTTCTGCACTAAGAAAGAAACACTCAGCAAAATAAAGAGGCCACTGCTGACTGAAGAGCCCATGAGAGTATTTCAGGCATGGAAAGCCAAGACACTCTGGCAAAAAAAAAAAAAAAACAAAAAAAAAAACAAAAAAAAACAAAAAAAAAAAACCCTAAATGAAAGATCTCTGCAAGTGAGATCCCAGTGGAAAGAATGGGGCCATCAAAGAAGGAGGTACCTTTCTCTGAAGGGAGGAGAGAATTTCCACTTTGACTATGACCCTGTCAGAATAAGATCCAAGTCAGCAAACTCAAAAGGCTTCCATAGACTGGGCAGCTCATGACTAGAGCCTAGGGAGATTACTGACTCCATAAACAAGAGTGTCAAATTGTTAATTCAACAACAGGAGTCACTGTGTACTTACTCCTCATGTGGGATCTCTGTCCTTAATGTGTTTTCCAATGTGAGGTAATGCTATAACTAGTACTGAAACAGTATTTTACACTTTGTGTTTCTGTGTGGCTGCAAACTGATGAAATCTTTACTTAATATATATTAAATCGATCTTCTGTATATAAAGATAATTGAAAATGAAAAAAAATAAAGTGGTATGAAATTAAAAAAAAATAAAGAGGCCACTGACAATTATTAGCAAATTACATGACTGGTAAAAGATTAATAACTAGAATCTATAAAGAGCTCAAGAAACTCAACAAGAACACAAGAAACAACTCAGTTAAGAAATGGGCAAAGGACTTGAACAGGCAATTTTCAAAAAAGGAAATCCAAATGGCCAATAGACACATGAAAACATGCTCAGGATCACTAGCCATCAGGGATATGCAAATCAAAACCACAGTGAGATTTCACCTTACCCCAGTTAGAATGGCTTTTGTCAAGAAATCAACAAACAATAAATGCTGATGAGGATGTGGGGGAAGTACACTAATCCTCTTGATGGGAATGTAAACTGGTACAGCCATTGTGGAAGACAGTATGGAGACACCTCAGAAAGCTGAAAATAGATATACCGTATGACCCAGCAATCTCTCTCCTGGCAATTTCCCCCAAGGAAATGAAAATCAGTATGTGAAAGAGTTATCTGTACCCCCTTGTTTATGGCAGCTCAATTCATGATAGCTAAGATATGAAAACAACAACAAAAATATATATATTTCCCTGATCTGTGTTACCTAACAGAATGCCATAAAAGTAATGTATATTCATGAAGCTGACATTTTGACATTCAATGATTGTTTACAACCCTTGTCTCTACTGTTGAGGAACAGTGTTTTTGGTTTTGCTTTTTTGTTTCTTTCCATTTTTTTACTATTTGTTTAATTCTTTACTTAATGTAGGGTTAATCTTATGAGTATAAACTGAAAGTAAATCATTGTATAAATTAAGAGAAGAAATAAGAGAGGAAGGAGGAGGAAGTGTAAGTGGGTAGACAGGAGGGAGGGTAGGATGGAAAGTATCTCTATGTCCCTGAACCTGTATATATGAAATACATGAAATTTGTTTACCTTAGACAAAAAAGAAAAGAAAGCAATGAAAGACAAATTAAAAAAGGACTTTTCTTTGGGTGGCACAAGGACCTGCCAGGACAGAGAGGCTGAGGGAAGTTAGGGAACACAGGCTAAGAAAAGAAGGGGCAATTCAAGGATGACCCCATATTGTTTTTCCATGCTGTGTTTTGGTTGTTTCAGTCTGGTGCTGTGAGGAGAAGTCAGAGATATGTTGAGCTTCCCGTTATGCACAATGTCCAGCAGAAAAACTGTTGACCCTGGGACATAGACAGTGTCTCACCCCTCCGCCTGCTTAGAGCTAGTGTTCCAAAGACTGATGCAAGAACAGAGAAATCTGAGGAAAACCTCCATGGCACATCCAACTGTGGATGTAGAATGAGAATGGAGATGGAAAACCTAATAGCAATGTGTGAAGAAGAGGAGATTTGAAGGCTGAAAGACAAGGAGTGTCAGATGCCAAAGTGAGCTCCAGCAGGTGTGATCCACTGACTCTGATTCACTGTACAGTTAGTAGTAACCAAATTCCATGTCTAGTCAGGAAGGATTTCATTGGGTGATTGATTTTCAAGGGACTATGAAGCTCTAGCTTCGTATTTGCTACCACATTGCTAGATGCTGTGGAAGATATAAGAAGTCTTTCACTTTGATAAACAGAAGTTTTGGTCCAGTGAAAGAGAACATGGAAATGGTCTTCAAATATGTGCTAACACCACATGTCCTGACAGAATTCAACCCCATAGTCACTAAGTGGTTCATTCATCAGTAGATACGCATTACATATTTATCAAGTGCCTGCAGTAGACAGTGAGAACACAGAGCTGTGAGAACACATTGTCCATGCACTCAGGAAGTTTAGCATGAAGCAGGGGAGTATGCATTACACATTGAACCATGATAATCCAACTACTTACAATTTCAGTAGATTCCATGAAGAGGTCATCAAGGGTGCTAGGCATGTACAAGACAGGGTGTGGGTCTATCTGGAGGTCCAGGATATATTTCTGAGGAAAAGATATTCAAGCTGAGATTTGGAAGAGGCACTGGGACAACACTATAGGAAGAGGAAGCCACGAAGAAAGGATCTTGATAGAAGGAATCTTTCTTCTTTTAAAGACAGAAATAAATTCAGTGTGCCCAAAGCACAGAAAGATGGAGGCGCTGAGAGAATCTGTAGAAGCCAACGCTAAGGCAAGCAGAGAGGGCCTGGTATGGATGCAAACTTCAGTCTGATGGCAGTGGGAAATCTTTGGGAGAGCTTATGCAGGAAGACTTTTTGCTGCAGGACGAATAGTGAATAGGAAGGTTAGCATAGTTAGGCCATGATAATATTTGAAGCAGAAGATAATGGTTGCTTGAACTACACAAACATGAGAGATATGTAGTTAGTAAGGTGAGCAGGTATTGTGATTGGACAAAGGGAGTAGAAA
Source organism: Oryctolagus cuniculus (assembly GCF_051225735.1). Lineage (NCBI taxonomy): Eukaryota > Metazoa > Chordata > Mammalia > Lagomorpha > Leporidae > Oryctolagus > Oryctolagus cuniculus. The sequence continues at coordinate 6,837,913 of NC_142878.1, read as the reverse complement.
ATTTGAGGACAACATCAATGACTCTCAGATTCTGGTGTAGAGAGTTTCTCCCCCGCTTCCCCTTCAGATGCTTTCCAATATGCACAGAATAGAATCTAAAGTCCTTAACATGGATCGGCACCCCTCCTCTTTGCTGTATCATGGCTCCCATTCGAACTTGGTTTTCTACCTTTCTCATTCATGTTCTCTGCACTCGGGCCTCCTTGTTCCTGACTGGTTTCTTCGGCATCTTTCTCCTGCCCATTACTCTCCCTTCACACTCTGAAACACAAACTTCGTCATCTTATTTCCAAGCTAAAAATCCACCACTGGTGCCAAATCGATATGGACTAGAGTCCAAACCCCTCCACATGGTTTCTCGAAGCTGTCCACTGGTGAAACCTGACAGGAGAGGAATACTGAGTGTCGCTAGAGGCTAAGGGGGCACACAGAGAGATGTGTGCGTCTCTTCACAGTCTCAAGTATTGTGCTAAAAATTCAGGCACAGGTGCTGGCGCTGTGGCATGGTGGGTAACGCTGCCACTTGAAACTCCAGGATCCCACACGGACATTTGTTCATGTCCTAGCTGCTCCACTTCCAATCTAGATCCTTCCTAAAGGCCTGGGAAAAGCAGCAGAAGACAGCCCAAGCGCTTGGCTCCCTGCAGCCATGTGGGAGACCCAGATGGAGTTCTTGGCTCTTGGCTTTGTCCTGTGCTAGCCCTGGCTGTTGCTGCCATCTGGGGAGTGAACCAGTGATGGAAGAGATTCTCTGTCTCTCTCTCTGTAACTATTTTGAAATAAATGAACCTTTTTTAAAAAAAATTCAAGGATATTTGGCATTGTGTTATATAACAAACCCATATTTGTTTAAATAATGGACATATCTTATAAGTGATAAAATACACATATTACAAGCGTTACCATTTTCACCATTTTTAGGTGTCATTTAGTAGGGTTATGTACATTCATGCTATTGTGCTGCCATCACCACCATTTGTCTCCAGAACTTTTTTATCTGCCAGAAATGAAATTCTGAATCTATTAAACAATTCCTCTTTTTCTTCTCCCTTTAGTCCCTGGAAACTACCATTCTAGTTTTTTTCTGGGTACCAAATATAAGTGTAATCATACAATATTCATACCTTTGTGTCTGACTTATCTCACTTAGCATAAAATCTTCAAAGTCCGGCCATTTCATAGCAGTGTGAGAATTTCCTTACTTTTCAAGATTGGATAATGCTTTGTTATTTTGTTTATCTATTCTGTCTTCAATGGACCCATGAGTTGTTTTTACCGTCTGGCTATTGTAAGTAATGCTACTATGAACATGGATATACAAATATCTCTCTCATGCTACTGCTTTCATTTCTTTTTGGTTTACATCAGAAGTGGAATTTCTGAATCATATAGTAACTCAGTGGGTGGTTTTTGAGAAATTGTCATACTATTTTCTGTGACAGGTGCCACTATTGTACATGCCTACCAACAATTTTGGAAGGTTCTAATTTCTCCAGATCCTCACCAGCACTTGCCATCCTGTTTTGTTTAATAGTAGCCATCCTGTGGTTTTGATTTGTGTTTTCCTATTAATGAATGATACTGAAAACTTATTCATGTGTGAGGACACTTTTACATTGGCAATTAAATTGGTGCTTTTAGAATCTCTACCACCCCTCTATTGGTTCTAGTTTGAGAAGTATGACCTGGGCAGACCTTCAAAACCCTTCTTCTTTAAAGGCTGGCCTGTCTCCATAGATTCTGAGGACTCCCATTGGTGTATTTTTCTTCTTGTATACTCTGTATTCTCTCAACTTGTTTTTTTTTTCTCCTACATGATATCTATAGACTAGAATTTCCTCCTTTTCCCCCACTTATCTAAACATTAATCTTCAGGGCTAATTATAAATCTTCCCTACCCCCATATAGTTCGTGCTCCAACTTCTTTGCATGGATTAACCACCCTCACTTCTATATCCCCTAGTACTTTTTCCATTCTGCCAATATCACGGTGAACTACTTTCCTTTCAAGACTGTGAAGTCTTTGAAGACCACCTCCATCATTTTTGCAACCGCAGCTGGGAGCCCAGGGCCTGATGCAAGTTTGGAGCCCCCAAGAAATGCCTACTTAATGAATAGATGGAGAGGGTTTTGCTGACAGGGAGAGCATAAGCCAAGGTCTGGGGTGAGGAGCTACACTCTATTTCAGAAAATTAATGCCTGCAGAATTTACATCTTTACAAAAGTATGGGCCTTGCAAAGTTTAAGAAAGTGCAGAGAGCTGGACATTTAAATTCTTTAGAGGCTAGAAATCTCACTGATGGGACCTGGCCTCACATAAGAAATATTCAATAGCTCGATCAAAGCCGAGGCGTGAAGAGCAGAGGGACCAATGCTTACAGAAAGAAGCTTACAGCTTGCCTAGCAGTGTCTTAGAACAGTCAATAAAACTTTAAAATCAATATGCTGATGAGGTTCCAGCTGGAAAGCATCCCGGAGTAGCCCGCTGTGGTCATAGGGAGCTAAGAACATGTCTAGCAGGACCCTTGTCCCACCTCTCATCACTATCCCTAGATACTCCTGAGCAATGGGAAATCGTTGGAAACTCTGTACCTCTTTATAGAAAAGACAATAAAATTCTATTTTTACGGATTTTATCTAATAATAAAGATGATGGATAATTATGAAGAAAATTCAGAAAACCATACAAAAGCCAGAAAATATCAGAAACATCTGGAGATTACTAAAATTAACAGTTACATGAGATCTCACTATTTTCTATGCATTTCTTGAATAGCTCAAAGCATTCTCAACAGTTGTTTTGATATATTCCCTTTTTAGTGAATAATAACGCTGCCTTATGTTGGTGATAACTTTCTGTGAATGTCATTTTTGTAGGTAAAGATGTTCCCATATAGTACACTTTATTAAATATTATTCTGCTGTCAGACATTTAGGTTATTTCCGCTACTGAGCTGAATATTTATGTATATAAAACTTTTGTACATGTTTTTGTATTTTTCTGCAAATGATATGAAGCAAAGATATTTAATAATATTATATTAAAGTTCATATCATAATTTAGCAAAACTTTTTTGAGGATCATGAGATGTATGAGAAAAGAAACATAGCGTATTCTGTGCATCCTGAAATATAATTTTGATTTAACTATGATAGAGTAAAAGAAAAATTAGCAGGGGCTGGCACTGTGGCGCAGTGGGTTAAAGCCCTGGTCTGAAGCACCGGCATCCCATATGGGAGCCAGTTCTAGTCCCAGCTGCTCCTCTTCCAAGCCAGCTCTCTGCTATGGCCTGGTAAAGCAATAGAAGATGGCCCAAGTCCTTGGACCCCTGCACCCAAGTGGGAGACCTAAAAGAAGCTCCTGGCTCCTGGCTTCAGATCAGCGCAGCTCCCTCAGTTGTGGGCATCTGGGGCGTGAACCAGCGGATGGAAGACCTCTCTCTCTCTCTCCCTCTCTCTCTACCACTCTCTCTGTAACTCTGTCTTAAAAAAGAAGAGAAGAGAAGAGGAGAGGAGAGGAGAGGAGAGGAGAGGAGAGGAGAGGAGAGGAGAGGAGGGGAGGGGAGGGGTTAGTAAATATGGGATTGAAATCAGTGAGCCAAAGTTCATTGTAGCCAATATAACACAACTAAGTTGCCATGAAATCTGCCTAAGTGAAATGCATTCTTTACTGTAAACATGTTTTATGATACTTTAGGTCTAGAATTCTATCACTCTATTTATATGTTCATATGCAGCTGCACACATGTGTATTAATGATTATACAAAATTCCACTGCCAATATTTCAACTTAAATTCCAGTAACACATTTTATATGCCACAAAATAATAATTAAATATGTCATTGGTCATGTGAAAAAACAAACCCAAATAGCAATCAAAGTATCTCAAACACATAAAAAAAACTTTTAAAAATTTTAAATAGCGTCTTTAGTTAAATTAAAAATATCTTGCAAAAATTATTTGCCAAGTTAAATGAATTTACCAATCTTCAAAATGTTCATGTTTTATGAATAATACTATTTTTTTTTTGGCAGGCAGAGTTAGAGAGAGAAAAAGGTCTTCCTTCGTTGGTTCGTCCCCTAAATGGCCTCCATGGCCAGAACCACACTGATCCGAAGCCAGGAGCCAGGTTCTTCCTCCTGGCATCCCATGCGGGTGCAGGGCCCAAGCACTTGGGTCATCCTCCACTGCCCTCCCAGGCCACAGCAGAGAGCTGGACTGGAAGAGGAGCAACCAGGACAGAATCTGGCGCCCCAAACGGGACTAGAACCCAGGGTGCCAGCGCTGCAGGTGGAGGATTAGCCAAGTGAGCCTGAATAATACTATTTTTAAAATAAAAAATTTAAAATAATAAAAAATTAATAAAAAGAGAACATATTTCATGTATCTCATAGACACAATTCTAAGAAGACAATTCTACTTGCCTGCTTCCCTTCCTCTTTCAATATACCCTCCAACCTTCCTTCCTTTCTTTTTTCTTTTAATTTTTGCCTTAGCATACTTTCAATTTACTTTATAATCACAAGCAAAATGCACCACTAACCATAATGCTCAACAAGTAAAAAGTAGAAAGACCACAGTTCCACAGGGATATAGACAAGGGCTATAAACAATAATCAAACCATAAGATGTCAGTTTCATTCTTGTAGATTGTGGTTTTTTTTTTTTTTTTTTTTTGGCATTCTACATTTGTCAACCTCTTCTCTACATCTGCATGTGTCTGCAAATAGGACATGCTGAAAAAAAGCTGCAGACCTTTTATTCATCGTTTAGAGAACTGTGTTTTTTAATTCCTGAGTTCCCAGTGTATTATTCCATCAGTGTCTTCCTCCGAAGCATACCATGGATGGAGCATGAAAGTCATCCATTAGGCAGCTCTAGGTGCAGAGTAGAAAGTTTCTGACATAAGAGAATGATGTCTGAGCAACTGAAATTTAACAACTCATCTTGGAAAACATCCAAGTGGACCCTTAAAATTCACTGATGACCCCCTGAGCCGTGGGCATGGCGTGGTTCTGAAGACACAGAGCCACTCAGAAATGGTTTAGCCCAAGTGCTTTCAGAGGCTTCCGCTTTTAGGCTGAGGGTATCAGAATGGGAATTACCTTACGGGGAGTAAATCACATTGCTTTCTTCATAGGTGGCTCAATTTAACTGTTTAATCTGAGAGAAATGACAGATTTAAGAGCAGGGGAAAAATTCTTGGTTCAGCAGGTTTGGAGGGGTATGAAAGATATTTTATCTCTGTTTTACTGTTTCCATCTGATAATCAGTTTGTAGACTGTAATTTTAGAGTAATTTGAAGCATAGAAAATAGAAGTCTTACAAATAGGTGTGTCTTGGAGTGGCATATCGATGGCAGTGCACAAAGGCATTTGTTGAGAAATAATGTTTTGTTTTTACTGTCACGTTTAATAACTTGCCCAAAATATATGTGTACGTATTTTCTCAGACAGTTTCCCAAGGAAAAGGTCATGCAATTTTGACGACTGGCCAAATAACGTGCTCTATTTGGTCAAGACAGGAAACTAGCTAAGGTAGGGGAAAAAATAGTTTAGAAAACCATGCATGCTTTAAACTCAGAATACCTGACAAAAACACAAAGCAAAATCTTTATTTTTCTGAACTCCATTCTAACTCTATAAACTCACATTGTAAATGAGGCATTTACAATTCTAAAGAAAATGTGAAAACTTAAAAATCCCGAGTTTAATACAGAAACAGTTATAATGTTTAATGAAGAACACTAAATCCATGCCTACGATTAGAAAATATATTAGCAAATATTTACAAAACCTATAAAAACAAAAAATGAAAAAATTTTCAGCCCCCATAATTTTGGCTGGTATATCATCATTTGAGCTAGTGAAATACAAATATGCAGTATAATGTTTTCATTGGTGCCGCTAATTCTCTGACATAAAGTCTAGGAATTGGCATACACAAAGTTTTGGGGGGTAAAATGTGCAGTTTGAAGAGAATGGAATCTGAGGAATGCCCTGAGGAAATATTATACTCAAGAAACAAAATGTTGGGGCTGGTGTGTGTCCCAGCAGTTAAGGTTGTTGTGAAGACAGTCACGCTCTAGTTCCACTGCCTGGGTGTTCTCCTGACTCCAGCTTCCTGCTAGTGCAGACCCTGGGAGACAGCACTAATGGTTCTGTGACTGCGTTCTCGCCACCCAAATAGGAGGCTTGCCCTGAGCTCCTGGCTCCTGAACTCGCTTCCTCTTGGGTACCATAGCAGACAAAGCAGAGTGAACAGTAAATAAGAACATGCTGTTCTCCCCAACAAACAAATAAATAAAAAAAATTTAAATAAAATTTTAAAAATGGCAATCAAAAAATAAATATTATTACAAAATTAGTCTACTAACAATACTTTCAAACTATGGCACTGAGATTCACCAGCGTTCTGTTAAATTATGAATTAGAACTTCAGGGTAAATGTGCTTGGTGGCTTTTTGGACTTCATATCCTATTTCCACTAATCTATTTAATAAGTACTGGAGAAAATTAATGCCCACTCTGGGCCTAGTCCATTCTTACTACAAGTCCCTCACTTTTTAGATTCCTTGAAAGGATATACTAATATTCTTGTCTTAAACACCTGCCCTTCCTCCTCTGGGCTGCACTTTGTGTATATGAAACAGTCATTCAACAAACATTTGTGCAAGGCAGCATTGATTTGTAATGGAAGCAGTTGTAGAAAAGCAACCAATACATCCCTTGCAGATCTGGGATAATAATAATGCCTGGGAGATGTGGGAGAGACAGGATTGTATGGTAAAGATACAGCCAAGGAAGGATGTGGGCCAAGGGGAAGTATCAGCTCTTCCTTTCTCCACTTCTCCTGGAAAATGGCTGGGTTGTGTCCAGCACTGTTACAGGCACTTGAAGATGCAGCAGAGAACAAATCTTTACCAGAAAGCACTGGGAGAGCTCACATAAACTCTCACTCCAATGCAGTGAGACAGACAGTTGAATAAATAAGCATAGTCTGAGTATGTTGGAAGGGCATAAGTTCTTTGAAAGTAAGATGGGTGGTGTGGGTGAGCTCTCTGGCTTGCAGGTTAGGTGTTAAGTGAAAAAGCTCCAGGTTCTGAGGGTGTCAGGCACAAACAGGCTTGCTGCAAGACTGGCCTGGGGTGTTCAAGGTTCAATCCTGGACTGATTTTCCCCTTAGTGCTCAGGTTTAAAGACAGACTAGTCATCATTTGTGGATTTCTGGTTGTTCCCTAACAAAAGCACGTCTTGTTGATGTATTCACTAAGAGATATCTGAGATTCTCCACCAGATGAGAATCAAGACAGGACAACAGTCTGCCCAGCACACAGGTGACATTGGAACAAGAGAGGAGCCAGGAATGTTGCAGACTGAGGGTGCATTGTTCCGGCTTGTGGGAGTGTTTTAATACAGAGACTGAGATTCTGGACAAACCATGAAGGTCAGCTGCAAGATAGAAGACTGCGAGGAGATGTCTTAACCAAATGAGGAAGGCATTGTTAAGGGGGAAATGTGAATACATCAAAATGTGGATAAATAAAGTCCACACACACCAGAAAACTTTGTATTTGGCAAAGATAAGTGGAATTGTAAGAACGTAGTAGGGAGGGGTAGCCTTCATGCCTCCCAAGTCTTATTAATATTAATATTAATAGGCCGGCGTCACGGCTCAATAGGCCAATCCTCTGCCTTGTGGCACTGGCACACCGGGTTCTAGTCCTGGTCGGGGCGCCGGATTCTGTCCCAGTTGCCCCTCTTCCAGTCCAGTTCTCTGTTGTGGCCAGGGAGTGCAGTGGAGGATGGCCCAAGTGCTTGGGCCCTGCACCCCATGGGAGACCAGGAGAAGCACCTGGCTCCTGCCATCGGATCAGCGCCATGAGCAGGCCGGCCGCGGTGGCCATTGGAGGGTGAACCAGCGGCAAAGGAAGACCTTTCTCTCTGTCTCTCTCTCTCATTGTTCACTCTGCCTGTCAAAAAAATAAATAAATAAATAAAAAAGCAAGGAAAAAATTACAAAAAAGATTTATTATTAAAAAATATTAATATTAATAACATTATTTTAGCTATCCCACTTATGGACAAATGGAATCAAGAAAAGACTGCTAAAGAAGCGGGAGCTCCACCTCCCTTCCTGTGTTTGCTGTGATCACTTTATCCCTCTTCCTCTACACACAGTTCAGTTTTTGCTTTGACAGCAACTGCAAATCAGTGAAAGTGTCAAATACTGTCCGGGAAAAGATGCTCTCTGAAGATCATCTCTGCTACCTTCTTAATAAGGAAACTGGTGACTCATTAGAACTCCTCTTCTAAATGGTGGCAGACTAGCTGGCTTGCCAATTTGGGGCATAAAGACAGGTGACAACATTTAGGCAAGTTAGTGGATAATATCACAGGGGCTAAAGGTGGATCTGTGCACCTCAATGCAAAGGAGCATTACAGAAACAAACAAAATCAGACAAACACCTTGGCAGTTCATATGGCTCTGGATTATTCAACACAATGTTTTAGGAAGCACAAACAAGTTTTGAATCTGTGCATGGAGTTTTGTACATGGATTATGAGAATGTAAATAGGTTGTACTCAGCAGTCAAAGATCAAGTTTCTTATTCTCTTTCTCCTTTCTCTGCAATGATGAAAAAATTAGATCTTTTTGGGGAAGATATTGGCACTCATCCAAAATGTCTGCACAGAAATGTATATAGCATACATGAACCAGGCTCTGTAAACCTTAAAACACTACAGGTTTCCTTGGTGATGATGGGATACTGCATTGTCCTATAACCTGTATCCTTTCACCTGTTAGACAATTGATTCAGAAAGTTTTACACTCTTGTTGAATCAGGTGGGTAAACCAGGTATATCTGTGAAGTCCTCAGTGCAGGATCCCCCAGCAAAGTCAGGATACCCAGTCACCCAGGGAGATAGGATGTAATTCCCTGATCACTGAATAGATCCTGATGAAACCTTGGCAAAGCAAGATTGTGCTTTCGGTAGATGTAAAATTTACTGATGGCCAGAATCCAAAGAGATAGTTTAATTTAGTAATAATAATAATAATATTTATATATATGTTATCATCATAGTAATTCTGTAAAGTGGTGGAATAAAGATTTGCTCACCATAACATAAAAATTGACAGTGACTTTTTTTCTGTCTTTGCTTTTTGCTTCCCCTCCTCCCTCTCCTTCCCTCATTCACGCCTCTTGCCCTTTCTTCCTTTCCTCCCTCCTGCCCCATTTCCTCCCTCTCAGGCTTTCTTCTTCTGTAGAACTAGTCCTTCTCTTCTTTGAGGTTAGGCTTGGCCATATGACTTGCCTCTTACTTGGACGGGGCATTTCCTTACCGCTGGAATTTCCGCTTGGCCACATGACTTGTGTTGGCTGATGGTTAAGAGCTGACAGAAGCTGAGCATGCTGGATTTATTCTCCTGAGCCCTTGCTACTCCCCTAAGGAAAACATTCTTGGAGGAGCCTGCTGCTCCCAGGATGATGGAGAGGAGTAAATAAACGTGAACAAAATTCCAACTAATAAAATATAGTAATGAAATTAGTGCAGCTGTAAATGAACATATATGTGTGAAAAGAATGTACAAAAATGATTGTGCTTGTCTCTGATAGTAAGATTCTACATTGGGTGAATTTTTTTTCAACTTTTATTTAATAAATATAAATTTCCAAGGTACAACTTTTGGATTATAGCAGCTTTCACCCCCATAACCTCCCTCCCACCGACAACCATCCCATCTCCCACTCCCTCTCCCATCCCATTCTTCATCAAAATTCATTTTCATTTATCTTTATATACAGAAGATCAATTTAGGGTATACTAAGTAAAGATTTCAACAGTTTGCACCCACATAGATATACAAAGTACTGTTTGAGGAATAGTTTTGCCGTTAATTCACATAGTACCACACATTAAGGACAGAGATCCTACATAGGGAGCAGGTGCACAGTTGGTTTAACAATTGACACTCTTATTTATGACGTCGGTAATCTGGGTGAATTTTTAATATGCATTTTAATATGTGTTTTCATATTTTTTCAGTGAAACATGTAACACAAATAAACTAAAATGTTACGTTAAAAAATTGTCATAGAACCTAGCTATGATGTTCTTAAATATTGTATATATGACTTTCTTTAACTGTTTATCTGCCATTTCCTAATTACCTTAAGGAATGAATACTACATATATGAAAAATGCAACTAACAAAACTACTTCCTCATTTTTCTATTAAATTTTACAGTAATCTGGAATTGCTTCAACTTTTTTTCTTAAAATCCATAGGAAAATAACCCTTACCTTAAAATTTGGAAGCATTTGCAGGCTTAACACTTCACAACATTCCCTGCATGTTTGATTGGTATTGCTACCAGTCATATGCCACATGTCGAAATGGCAGGGCAATGGAATCTCTTTCATCTAGAGCTGTGACTTTGGGCAATCCCACACATCAGTGTATGCATATTGTGCTCATGTCACAAAGAGATCTTATGCTGTAAAAATTAGACACAGGAGCCAGCATGCAGCCTAGCAGGTAAAATCACAACCTGCAATGCCGTCTTCCCACATAGGGGACGGTTTGTGTCCCAGCTGCTTTACTTCCAATACTGTTCCCTCTAAGGCTGTGAGGAAAGCAGTGAAAGATGGCCTAAGTGTTTGGACCCCTACCCCCCATGTGGGAGAACTGGAAGCAGTTCCTGGTTTGTGGCTCCAGCCTGGCCCAGTCCTGACCATGGGGGCTATCTGGGGAGTAAACCAGCAGATGGAAGATTCTCTCTCTCTCTCTCTCTCTCTCATTCTCTCTCTCTCTTTCTCTCTCTGTGTGTCTTTCTTTCTCTGTAACTCTATCAAATAAATAAAAAAAAAATCTTTGAAAAAAATAAGTTGGACACATTCCTGTGACTACACCCAAATTTTGAACTTAGCCACAATTCAAAGTCATTGGAAACCCATCTGCTTACCTGAAAACTAGTTTTTTTCTGCCTGCAGATAAATAAACTTCCACAATTCCTGGTCTTCCAGATTAAGTGAACTCTTAGTTTATCCCTAAGCGGATGACAGACTCAGGGAACATGGCAGTCAGTTCTTTGGCATCCCACTAGAATCTGTCCCCTGCCATGGCCAAGCATATGGCGGATCACGTGATTCCAGACGCAGCCCTTCAGTTCTTCCTTGACAGTCCTGGAGAGGAGCAAATGTCATCAACGTGAACCTTTAGACACCATAAGAATGAAGCACAGTCCCTTAAAAAGAAATGTCAATTTCACTCAAGCATGGCCTTGACAAAATCAATTAAATTGATTAATTTTATTAAATCTTAACCCTTGGGTACAAATCTTTTTCTTTTTAAAAATCCCCTCTTCAGCAAAATGGTAAGTACACATAAAGCACTTCTGATGTTTTATAAAGTGGTGGTCACTAGAAAAACTATTGTTGCTTATGTGATGTGCATAAGTGTCCACATTTTATTCACAGACTATTATTTTAATTAAAAGAATTACTGACAGAAACAATGCAGTTATTTTATAACTACATACTAGATATTCAGCAGTCATTTTCATTAGATGAGCTCAATGAAGCCATTGAAGAAAAGCCATTGCTGGTTTTTACTGCCAAAGAAAACTTGATCAAGCAATTATAAGAATTTTGGAAAATTTCTGCCATCTCCAATCCCAAAACTTAGATATTTTTCATATCAATGTCACTGTTAATGAATCTTGGCTTTTTAAATATTGTGTGATGTAATGTGCCTGTACAAATAAAATCTATACAAATATCTATGCAAATTATTTGAAATCTATTCAAATTATTGAGCTAATATTATGCAAATGACCAATGCATGGTCATCAATGCATGATGACACAATAATTACATGGGGATAAGACATCCATTCAAGTTTTGCTACTGTAGTGTTTCAGAATTTACCAATGTTTCATAATATGACTCAATATTCCACTTTACAGTCTTTTAAAAGCTACTATTTGTTGAGTTTTGGTGTAATATCAAAGAATATCCACAGCTCTCTGAGAGGTTCCCTCATGTAACTAAAAAGTCTGTGTATTGCTAACTGCCCTTCATATACTTTAGCCAGAGAATACATCACACAGATTGCTTTCAAAAGCAGATATGAAATCCCAGATGTCTCTGTCGAGCCAGATATAAAGATTTGTAAAACTGACATCAACACCTTTCTTTTTGCTATTTCTGATTTTCTTTTTTTTAAACTTTTATTTAGTAAATATAAATTTCCAAAGTACACTTTATGGATTACAATGGCTTCACCCCCCATAATTTCCCTCCCACTCGCACCCCTCCCATCTCCCGTTCCCTCTCCCATTCCATTCACATCAAGATTCATTTTCAATTATCTTTATATACAGAAGATCGATTTAGTATATATTAAGTAAAGATTTCATCAGTTTACACCCACACAGAAACACAGAGTGTAAAATACTGTTTCAGTACTAGTTATAGCATTACTTCACATTGGACAACACATTAAGAACAGAGATCCTACATGAGGAATAAGTACAAAGTGACTCCTGTTGTTGAATTAACAATTTGACACTCTTGTTTATGGCGTCAGTAATCTCCCTAGGCTCTGGTCATGAGTTGCCAAGGCTATGGAAGCCTTTTGAGTTCGCTGACCTCGATCTTATTCCTACAGGGTCATAGTCAAAGTGGAAGTTCCCTCTTCCCTTCAGAGAAAGGTACCTCCTTCTTTGATGGCCCCGTTCTTTCCACTGGGATCTCAATCACAGAGATCTTGCATTTAGGTCCTCTTTTTTTTTTCCCCCAGAGTGTCTTGGCTTTCCATGCCTAAAATAATCTCATGGGTTCTTCAGCCATATCCAAATGCCTTAAGGGCTGATTCTGAGGCCAGAGTGCTGTTTAGGACATCTGCCATTCTATGAGTCTGCTGTGTATCACGCTTCCCATGTTGGATCGTTCTCTCCCTTTTTGATTCTATCAGTTAGTATTAGCAGACACTAGTCTTGTTTGTGTGATCTCTTTGACTCTTAGGCCTATCAGTGTGATCAACTGTGAACTGAAATTGATCACTTAGACTAGTGAGATGGCATAGGTACATGACACCTAGGATTGTATTAGAATCCCCTGGCAGATTTCTAACTCCATCATTTGAGCCAATTCTGATTGAGCATGTCCCAAATTGTACATCTCCTCCCTCTCTTATTCCCACTCTGATATTTAACAGGGATCACTTTTCAGTTAAAATTTAAACACCTAAAAATAATTGTGTGTTAATTACAGAGTTCAACCAATAGTACTAGAACAAAAAAAAAATACTAAAATGGATAAAGTATTAAGTTGTTCATCAACAGTCAGGACAAGAGCTGATCAAGTCACTGTTTCTCATAGTGTACATTTCACTTCAACAGGTTTCCTTTTTGGTGCTCAGTTAGTTGTCACTGATCAGGGAGAACATATGATATTTGTCCCTTTGGGACTGGCTTAATTCACTCAGCATGAGGTGTTCCAGATTCCTCCATCTTGTTGCAAATGACCGGGTTTCATTGTTTTTGACTGCTGTATAGTATTCCATAGAATACATGCCCCATAATTTCTCCATCCAGTCTACTGTTGATGGGCATTTGGGCTGGTTCCAGGTCTTAGCTATTGTGAATTGAGCTGCAACAAACATTAATGTGCAGACAGCTTGTTTGTTTGCCAATTTAATTTCCTTTGGGTAAATTCCAAGGAGTGGGATGGCTGGGTTGTATGGTAATGTATGGTAGGGTTATATTCAGGTTACTGAGGAATCTCCAGACTGACTTCCATAGTGGCTTAATCGGTTTGCATTCCCACCAACAGTGGGTTAGTGTCCCTTTTTCCCCACATCCTCACCACCATCTGTGGTTGGTAGATTTCTGAATGTGAGCCATTCTAACTGGGGTGAGGTGAAACCTCATTGTGGTTTTGATTTGCATTTCTCTGATGGCTAGTGATCTTGAACATTTTTTCATGTGCCTGTTGGCCAATTGGACTTCCTCTTTTGAAAAATGTCTATTAAGGTCCTTGGCCCATCTCTTAAGTGGGTTGTTTGTTTTGATGTTGTGGAGTTTCTTGATTTCTTTGTAGATTCTGGTTATCAAGCCTTTATCTGTTGCATAATTTGCGAATATTTTTTCCCATTCTGTTGGTTGCCTCTTCACTTTCCTGACTGTTTCTTTTGAAGTACAGAAACTTCTCAATTTGATGCAATCCCAAATGTTAATTTTGGCTTTGACTTCCTGTGCTTCTGGGGTCTTTTCCAAGAAGTCTTTGCCGGTACCTATATCTTGCAGGGTTTCTCCAATGCTCTCTAATAATTTGATGGTGTCGGGTCTTAGATTTCAGTATTTAATCCATGTTGAGTGAATTTTTGTGTAAGGTGAAAGGTAGGGGTCTTGCTTCATGATTCTGCATGTAGAAATCCAGTTTTCCCAGCACCATTTATTGAATAGACTGTCCTTACTCCAGTGATTGGTTTTGGATCCATGATCAAATATAAGTTGGCTGTAGATGTTTGGATTGATTTCTGGTGTTTCTATTCTGTTCCATTGGTCTATCCATCTGTTTCTGTACCAGCACCATGCTGTTTTGATAACAACTGCCCTGTAGTATGTCCTGAAATCTGGTATTGTGATGCCTCCGGCTTTGTTTTTGTTGTACAACATTTCTTTAGCTATTCGAAGTCTTCCATTCTCCATATGAATTTCAGCATCATTTTTTCCATATCTGAGAAGAAGGTCTTCGGTATTTTGATTGGTATGGCATTGAATGTATAAGTTGCTTTTGGGAGAATGGACATTTTAATGATATTGATTCTTCCAATCCATGAGCATGGAAGATTTTTCCATTTTTTGCTATCCTCTTCTATTTCTTTCTTTAATTTTATGTAATTTTCATTGTAGAGATCTTTAACGTCCTTGGTTAAGTTTATTCCAAGGTATTGGATTGTGTTTGTAGCTATTGTGAATGGGTTTGGTCTTAGAAGTTCTTCCTCAGCCGTGGCATTGCCTGTGTATACAAAGGCTGTTGATTTTTGTGCATTGATTTTATATCCTGCTACTTTGCCAAACTCTTCTATGAGTTCCAATAGTCTCTTAGTAGAGTTCTTTGGTCCCTTAAATAAAGTATCATATTATCTGCAAAGAGGGATAGTTTGAGATCTTCCTTCCCAATTTGTATCCCTTTAATTTCTTTTTCTTGCCTAATAGCTCTGGCTAAAACTTCCAGAACTATATTGAATAGCAGTGGTGAGAGTGGGTGTCTGCTACCAGGTCTCAGTGGAAATGCTTCCAACTTTTCCCCATTCAGTACGATGTTTCCCATGGGTTTTTCATAAATTGCTTTTTGATTGTATTGAGGAATGCTCCTTCCATACCCAATTTGCTTAGAATTTTCATCATGAAAGGGTGTTGTATTTTATCAAATGCTTTCTCTGCGTCTATTTAGATAATCATATGATTTTTCTTCTGCAGTCTGTTAATGTGGTGTATCACATTGATTGTTTTGCGCACATTGAACCATCCCTGCATACCAGGGATAAATCCCACTTGGTCTGGGTGGATGATCTTTCTGATGTGTTACTGCATTCTATTGGCCAGAATTTTATTGAGGATTTTTGCATCTATGTTCATCAGGGATATTGGTCTGTAATTGTCTTTCAATGTTGCATCTTTTTCCGTCTTAGGAATTAAGGTGATGCTGGCTTCATAGAAAGAATTTGGGAGGATTCCCTCTTTTTCGATTGTTCTGAATAGTTTGAGAATAATTGGAGTTAGTTCTTCTTTAAATGTCTGGTAGAATTTAGCAGTGAATCCATCTGGTCTTGGGCTTTTCTTTGTTGGGAGGGCCTTTATTACTGTTTCAATTTCTGTCTCAGTTATGGGTCTGTTTAGGTTTTCTATGTCTTCCTGGTTCAATTTAGGTAAGTTGCATGTGTCCAGGAATCTATCCATTTCTGATAGGTTTCCCTGTTTACTGGCATACAAGTCCTTGTAGTAATTTCTGATGATTCTTTTTATTTCTGTGGTGTCTGTTGTTAAGTTTCCTTTTTCATCTCTGATTTTATTGATTTGGGTCTTTTCTCTTCTTTTTTTAGTTAGTTGGGCCAATGGGGTGTCAATTTTGCTTATTTTTTTAAAAAACCAGCTCCTCGTTTGACTGATTTTTTGTAATTTTTTTTTTGATTCAATCCTGTTGATTTCTTTTCTGATTTTAATTATTTCTCTTCTCCTATTAGATTTGGGTCTAGTTTGCTGCAGATTTTCTAGATCCTTGTGATGAATTGAAAGCTCATCTATTTGGTGCCTTTCCAATTTCTTGATGTAGGCACCTATTGGTATAAACTTTTCTATTAACACTGCTTTTGCTGTATCCCATGTTTTTGTATGTTGTGCTGTTACCCTCATTTACTTCCAGAAAATTTTTGATTTCTCTTAATTTCTTCTATGACCCATTGTTCATTCAGGAGCATGTTGTTCAATCTCCATGTGTTTGCAAATGCTCTAGGGATTCCTGAGTTGCTAATTTCCAGCTTTATTCCGCTGTGGTCTGAGAAGCTGCATGGTATGATTCTAATTCTTTTGAATTTGCTGAGACTTGCTTTATGGCCTAGTATGTGGTCAATCCTAGAGAAGGTTCCATGTACTGCTGAGAAGAATGTAAATGCTTTCTGTGTAGGATGAAAAGTTCTGTATATATCTGTTAGATCCATTTGGGATATAGTGTCATTTAAATCTACTGTCTCCTTGTTGATCTTCTGTCCTGTTGATCTGTCTATTTTTGAGAGTGGAGTATTGAAGTCCCCCAGTACTAATGTATTGGGGTCTAAGTCTCCTTTTAATTCCCTTAATAAATCTTTTAAATAAACTGGTGCCCTGTAATTAGGTGCATATACATTGATAATCATTATATCTTTCTGTTGTATTTATCCCTTAATCATTATATAGTGCCCCTCTTTGTCTCTCCTAACAGTTTTTGTAGTAAAGTTTATGTTGTCCGATATTAAGTTGGCTACGCCCGCTCTTTTTGCATTTCTGTTGGCATCGTGTATCTTTTTCCAGCCTTTCACTTTCAGTCTGTATGGATCTTTGTTGGAAAGATGTGTTTCTTGTAAGCAGCAAATAGATGGGTTTTGTTCCTTAACCCAATCAGCCAATCTGTGTCTTTTAATTGGACAGTTCAGGCCATTAATGATCAGTGTTACTATTGATAAGTAGTAACTTTGCCCTGCCATTTGCCAACGATATTTTCTAATATATGTTTTGAACTTCCTGTGATTTTTTGCTGTGAGGTTTCCTTCCTTTACCTTATTTCATATTGATGACCGTGTTTCTGTGTTTCTGTGTGCAACACATCTTTAAGCATCTTTTGCAGGGCTGGACAAGTGGCAACAAATTCTTTCAATTTCTGTTTGCTGTGAAAGGTCTTTATTTCACCTTCATTCACAAATGAGAGCTTTGCAGAATATAACATTCTGGGATGGCAGTTTTTCTCTCTTAGTACTTGGGCTATATCTCGTCATTCCCTCCTAGCTTGTAGGGTTTCTGATGAGAAGTCAGCTGTGAGTCTAATTGGAGATCCTCTAAGAGTAATCTGACGTTTCTCTCTTGCACATTTTAGAAACTTTTCTTTATGTTTCACTGTGGTGAGTTTAATTACAATGTGTTGTGGTGAGGATCTCTTTTGGTCGTGTTTATTAGAGGTTCTATGAGCTTCCTGTACTAGGATTTCTCTGTCCTTCTGCAAACCTGGGAAATTTTCTGCTAGTATCTCACTAAAAAGGCCTTCTAATCCTTTCT
This sequence comes from Oryctolagus cuniculus, assembly GCF_051225735.1. Taxonomy (NCBI): domain Eukaryota; kingdom Metazoa; phylum Chordata; class Mammalia; order Lagomorpha; family Leporidae; genus Oryctolagus; species Oryctolagus cuniculus. The sequence continues at coordinate 6,820,090 of NC_142878.1, read as the reverse complement.
CTCTCTCTCCATGCCTCCAGGAACTCCTAGAACCCGAATGTTGGGTTTTTAATAGTATCCTGTAGATTCCTGACAATATTTTTTAGCTTTCTAATTTCCTCTTCTTTGGTCTGACTGTATACTTTCCTGTTCTCTGTCTTCTAAGTCCAATATTCTCTCTTCTGCTTCACCCATTCTGTTTTTAAGGCTCTCTAATGTGTTTGTCATTTGATCTATTGAATTCTTCATTTCATTATGATTTCTCGTCACTATCACAGTTTCATGTTCTACTAGTTGTTTCATTTCATTTTGATTTTTCCTTAATATTTCATTTTCACGAGAAAGATTTTCTATCTTGTCCATTAAGGATTTTTGTAGTTCAAGAATTTGTTTTTGAGAACTTTTTAATGTTCTTATCATTTTTTTGAGATGTGCTTCTTACATTTCTTCTATCTCATCATCTTCATAATCTTGAATTGGGGTGTCTTTTTCATTTGAGGGCTTCATAGTGTCTTCCTTGTTCTTGTTACCTCGGTTTTTGTGTTTGTTGTTTGGCATATTGGAGATATTCTTTGGTTTCTTTGCTGTGTTGTGTTTTCTTGTTATGCTATGACTCTAGATTAAGTGGACTGTCTGCTTTTGATGGATCCTTAGAGGCTGTGATGGGTGTGGCCAGAGAGCTCTGTTTGGTTCTTCAGGGTTAAGGTTGTGTCAAAGGTGACTCACCCAGGTTTTTCTCTCTCGCTCGCTCTCGCTCTCTCTCTCTTTTTTCTTTTTCTTTCTTTTTTTTTTTTTTTTGACTCAGAAGGGAATTAATTCCACACAGCTGAGTGGAATTGAAGGTAGTTGATGTATGAAATCTGGCCCCTGTGGGTATTCATCTACTCTCTCTACCCCTAGGACAGCACAAAGGGTTTATGCAGCCCTCAGTGTGGTCTCAAATTTCTCTGCAGTCTCTCACCGGGTTGCCAAGGTTACCGAGTTTGTGTACTCAGTGAGTTCTCTCGCCCACCCTCAGATTTTCACAATCTCAGTTCGTTAGCTCCACACTTTCACTAGGTCCTAACCTCCTGTTATTTCTTCCCACAAGAGTCAGGTTTTTCTGCTTGGCTGATGGCGGACGCCACTTTACGTATGTTCAAAATGGCGCCTGCTCTTTGTCTTGCTCGGCTTTGTAATGTGAGTGGAGAGAGAGGCTAGTGTCCGTGCCGGTTCCCCTTATTTATTTATTTATTTATTTTTCTCTCCTCCAGTCAGCCTGGTGAGCTTTACCTAGTGGATCTTTTGTTCCCTCTAGGCTCTTTCTGCCTTTCCCAGCCAATGTCTCGGGTTACTGAGGTTTTTGTCTCACCTCCCCTTCCAGCGCTGGCGCGTAGACTCCGCAGCTGTCCTCCGTGCCGTGGGCGTCCTTGCTCTCCCCATAGGTCCTCCATGTCACATCCACTAGATCCAGGAGAGTTTCCTCTGCAATTTTTTCCCAAGCCTTTTCCTGAGACTACAGTAACTCCACTTTTATTAAACTATCTTTTCCCGGATTATCAGTGCGTGCCCTCACTATTCCACCATCTTGGCTCAGCTACTATTTCTAATTTTCAAACATAAAGTGCTTATACACACACACACACACACACACACAACATGTAATAATTTTCTTGTTAATTTTAAGTTATTTGAATGTTTTAAGCCATTATGAGTTAATTTCTAATATAGTAAATAGTAAGATTATATTTACAGGGATTATTTCTACAGTTCACTGATATAGTAAATAGTCATAAATATAATCCTAGTGAACAAAAACTCTTCTGACTTCTGAATAATTTTTAAGAGTGAAAAAAGGAGACCAACAGTTTGGGAACTATTGGGATTTATGACTGCTGCTCATGACAATGTTAATATAGATCATTACTTAAAATGGACAGTAGTTCTATCCATTAATCAGTAGGAATGATTTTTCATTTATCCTTGGCCAAATATTGAGGTTAATATTCAACTTGAAAATAGAATTACGTACAACTCGAGCAAAGTTTATGAATTACAAGGATTCTGGAGTTTTCCAGAAGGCTTTTATTGTTCATTCATATGCATTTTATATGCATATGGTTTTCTTTCAAAGATTCTCTTCAGAGGCTTTGCTTTTTGTTTTATTACTGCAGCTTTCTTGGTCCCCATATGCATATGCTTTCAAGTGTATATTGCCATCAGAAATGAGAAGTTCAGAGGCAGCAGCACTCCTTCTATAGTTCCTGATTTGTCTTTTGAGTTATTTAAAAATCAGGTTGATCACATTATAGACATATTACAATCCACTGTTTAAAGAGATTGACACAAAAGGAAATTTCCTTCCCAATATTATGCAGTCACTTTACAGCCAGAAGTTCAAATAAGTACTTTGTCTATCTTTAAAGAAGTTCTACTAATTATTGCAATCTGACCAAACTGTGAATTCACCTCTAAAAATAGCCTTTTGGGTGGCTGTACTAGTTAGTATAAAGCAATTCTTGCACATGTATATGTCCAAGGCTAACAAGAAGTGCCATCTGTAGAAGGAGGATATTTTCACACTCCTCTCTATTATACAAAACAATAAACCCTCTCCAGCTGATTTCTCTCATTGTGAAATGCAAATTGCCTATAAAAGTCCTCAGGGTGTGAGAAGACACTTATCAAACAGACATTACACATGCATTCATAGAAACTATGCAGCTTCAGAATCTATGTTATATGCATTAAGGACCAAAACTATAGGTGCGAACCTGTTCTTTGTAGCTGTAATAGTTATGGCCTGAAGTAGCTACGCTGGTTAGGATATGTAGATTACTCTACTGTGTCTGCTAACTTTTGATCTACTGCACACCTGCCTCCTACCAAGAGAAGTAAAATTTTCAGAACAGAAGAAAACAAAATATATTATATGTGAGATTTAAAAGAGAACTCTAATTATTTATCTGGTGTTCATCAGAAAGCTAAATTTTAAATGTGACCTTCTCTGTAATTCATACCCAGCATATTCACACTCTAGAGACTTGAACGTTTCCCTGTGTGATCACTTTACTATTGGTAACAGGTAATGCAGGTTCCATGGGGTTAATGAACTTGAAGAATTCACATAAAGTTCTGCCCTGAAATTCACTGCCAGCCATGGACAAATGCATAACCAAACAAGGAAGAGGAAGCAAAAAATGTTCTGCAGAAAAGACTTCAGTTTGTAAAGGAAGTGGGGAAAAAAAAGGCAAAGGGATTGGAATAGAAAAAACTAGAAACAGACAAGCAATATGATCCAGGAATCCCACTAGCAAGCCAAAAGACAGGAAGGTGTTGTACCAAAGACATACCTGCAACACCATGTCCTTAACAGCATGGTTCACAACAGCCAAAATTTGGAATCAACCAAATAGTCCATGATCAGATGAATGTATAAATAAAAAAGTGGTAGATATATAAACAATAGAATATTATTCAGCTATAAAAAAGTATAAAATTCCACCATTTGCTGAAAAATGGATGCAACAGGAGGATGTTATGTTGAGTGAAATATGCCAGACACAAAAGGACAAATACCGCATGTTCTCCCTTATATGTGAGAGCTTAAGTTTTAAAAAAGAAAAAAAGAAATGCCTGTGTGTAATATTGTTGATAATATAATTTTGTGAAACTTTGTTTTATACTTTTGTCCAACCAATGATTAAGAACGTTCTACTATTGTAGTTTTAATGATCTGTGATTACTTTAAAATTTACTGCATATGGAAGAAATGGTCATTTTTTTGTTTGATTATTGTTTCTAGCAGTTGCCTATATTCACACTAAACTAGGGTCCTTTTGCTTTTCACTTGTTAAACTTCTTACTTGGTGGAGTAGTAAACCTTTTTGCTGTAATGTAAATTAAAATATGCTATCTCAGAAACTAGAAAAAGAAATAAAGGGAGAGGAGCAGAGTGGGAAGGAGAGGGGGAGGGAGGAAGGGAATACCATGCTAGTCTTACAATTGTTATTTATGAACTATGCTGGTCAAATCTGTTAAAAATTAAAATTAAAATTTAGAAAGAAGAAAAAATAACAATGAAAATATTAAAAAATATTTTAGAAATTAACTGAGAATATTCAGAGAGAGGAAATAGTGGAAGCAAATGTATGGTTCATTTTTATGTTTCCCATGATGTCTAGGTCCTAGATTGTAGACAAATACCAAAGTATATTTTTATTGCTTATAATAAATGAATAAATAGCTTAAAATAAATTAATGAATATCTTTTTAAAAACACAAAATGAATAATGCTTTATAAGCATAAAATGGAAAAAAAGTCTGGTTTAGATAAAACCTTTGAATTTTGCTTTCTAAGGGGAATATTCTACATAATTATTACTCATCATGAGATTTCATTTGTTTTCAAAGGACCATTTCTAAAATTTGAATTTGCATACCAGCCAGCTAAATTTTTTACAAACCTCACCCTGAAATTCAAGTCCCTTGTTCTACCAGGGAAGCAATTAAGGTCCAATCATTTTTAATGCATCATAAATAATCTTCACACTTGCTGTTAAGTTAATTAATATAATCAGTAAAGCCAAATGCATCAAAATGAAGCTTATTTTGCAAACATGCAAAATGTTCTGCCTCATTGCCCCACTACCAAGATTAAATGACATTTTGCTAACAACTTTTTCTAAGTTGAGTCCAAATTTCATCTTTTAAATAGGATTGCAGAAATTGCACAATGCTGTCGAAGGACATTCAGAATGGCTAGCCATAGAAGTGGTGGTGATGGTACCTAGTTTGCTAGACAGCACTCAAGTGCACTGATGCTAACCTGTTAGAAGACTCGGTTTTTAAAGCATAGTATCAACTATAAGGTAACTAGAGCATTGTGATGCATGTTTATTTACACCTCACCTCTTTCCATAAGGATTTGAGACTTTTTACAAGCAGTCATCTAGCAAAGTGGATGTAAGGAAGTTAGAAAATCAGAACCAAAGAAATTAGATCCCACCATATCTGCCGACCCGAATGACACAATAGGATTTCCAGCTTTGCTGCTGCATCTGCAGCCTGAGGGTCTTTGTTCCTCGTGTCAGTCTTCTCTAAGGTTGTCCCCTCCAATCCCATGCAGATTTTAGCATTTGCCCAGTGGGAAGTTCTTTCAGACCAAGATGAATGGTCTGAGATATTTAAGACACAGACAGCTTTCCCACCCTGTCTCTCAAAGTGCCAGCCCCTCATCGCCGTCAGGTCTGCTTTCTGATGTCTGAGACCTACTCCAACCCACTTCAACCCTGCCATCACTCACTGTAAACCATCACGATTCTCTTAGCATTTCCCTGAGATGTATCCTCTGATTCCCTGACCAGAGAATCCAGGGAATTTCTTCAGGACTGCTGGGCTAGTCCATACTTCATTCCTCAATTTTACTGATCCACTCGTGTGGATTCTGCAAATTAGTAATCAAGGAACCATTTTACAGTAATCACAAATGGCTCCATTTTCCCCATTCCCCAGACATGTTGAGACATGCCCTCCAGCAAGATAAATTTTTTTCCATAGACTGAAGGCAGACACAGAATTTCTGAGAACAGATACCAACATAAAGAAGGATGGCAATGTTTCTTCCCTGTTAAAACATAAATAATAATAATAATAATAATAATACACAACGATGATAATGTATCTGACTAAAGCAGCCAAACAGGAAATGACCATGTACGCATATCAAAAAATTATAAAATGAAATGAGGAAGAGTAAGATTCTAGTGTAACTGCAGAAAGGGATATAGTACCTGTCACTGATCCATCCCCCAGAAATGCTTCCAAAATAAAGTATTTTACACTTTTGTAATCTTTTGCACATTAGCTAAAATTGAAGAAACTATGACCAGTGAGCATGTCTTTCCACATCCACTTCATTTCCATGAAAAGATGAAACAGTTAATTGGAGTGAAATTGAATGAGTTAACAATTAGTACTAATTCTCTGGCAAGTTCCTATGCTCAGGGCTCCACACCACCCTCAAAAGGTGATTCAATCCCTGAGTAGATCCCAGCCCACCTTGCTTGTGGTAGTAACTCCTGTAGAGCAAAGTCAAGAAAATTCAGAAGAGAGTTCATAGCTTACCTGCAAAGCAAAGACAGCACTCAACTCTAGTAAGGTGTGTGGCTTCTCCTCTCTCTGATACCATTCTTCATTTCTCTATGGACAAATCATCTCAGGACAAATAAACAGAACTCAGCAGTCCAAGGAGAGTCCACTCACACTGTACCAGAGAAAGTAGAAATCCAAATAAAGACCCTTCTGATCAATGTGACAAAATATGCAAACATTCTGCTAATTAAGAGATGAAAACAGAAATTATGCTTAAACAAAAAATGTAGAATCCAGTCTACAAGACAATTGACAAGAGGCACAGTGGATAATTCACCATTATTGCTCAATGTAATAGAAATTTTTAAAAATATAAATTTGATTAAGCTGGAGCTCAAAATTTAAATGGTATAATAACAAAATGGACATCATAATTAAGTGAAATTAATTGAACACTAAGATCACACTGTTAGTCAATTAATGAGGAAATTTTAGAAATGAGTGCAGAGGATGGATACTGATTAATAGTTGACAAGACAGGAAAAGTTGAGGAAACTATGATGAAGACAGAAAATTCAAAGAATTCAGCAATAAGAAATAAGATAATAATTACGGGAGATTAAAAAATAGAGGTTGACATGTGTTGATTGTGATCTGTTAGAGCTTGAACAGAATTTGGCTGTCCAAACTCTTGAAGAATTTGAACTCCAAAGACTTATGTTAACAATTGATGGATTAAGAAGGGAGACTTGGGGCTGGTGCTGTGGCATAGTAAGTGAAGGCTCCACCTGTGGTGCCAGCATTCCACAGGAGTGCCAGTTCCACTCCCAGCTGCACCTCTTCCAATCCAGCTCTCCGCCATGGCTTGAGAAAGCAGCAGAAGATGGCCCAAGGGCTTAGGCCCCTGCATCCATGTGGGAGACCCAGAAGCTCCTAGCTCCTGGCTTTGGATCAGCCCAGCTCTGGGCGGTGCAGCCATTTGGGGATTGAACCATCAGATGGAAGACCTTTCTCTTTCTGTCTCTCCTTCTCTCTGTCTTTAACTCTGCCTCTCAAATAAACAAATAAATCTTTAAAAGAGAGAGCGAGCGAGAGCGAAAGTGAGAGAAAGAGAGAGAGGAGGCTTGACCTAATTATGGTGTCTGAGAGGTAGGCCTGGTGGGAGGTCTTTAGGTCACTGGGAGCTTATCCTCTGATGACAGTCGGTGTTTAAAGGGTTGTTGATAAAAGTCTATTGTGCTTCCTGTGTTTCTCTTAGCTTCCTGGCTCACCACGTGATTGTTCCTCCACCATCCTTTGGCCTCATCAGATGCCAGTACAAATGCAGCTGCTTGATCTTAGACTGTGAATCTCCAAACTTTAAGTCCTAATAAACTTCCTTTCCTCTGAGGTTGCTCCTCTCAAGTATTCTAATGTAACAAACAGCTGATCAGCAGACCACGCTAACTTAGGGGAAAAAAAGACAAGAGAAAAATTACAAAGTGGTAAGCCAAGAATGATTGGGGAAATTTTCTTTTGGCCCATTCACTCTCTCTTGGTAAAAATCACAACTGAGAGTTTTCCTATAGAGCTTCCATGATCTAGTTTACCACTGACACCATCATTCCTCTTGAAGTAAGCTAGACAAATTTATAAAGATCTATTTTCAAATCAGCTCTGGAAAACTTTAAGTGTAAGTCCTCTGATATAAAATAAGATTTCCTTGAATTTAAGGGAAAACTTAACTTCTTATTTTAAGGGTACATAATCTTTCAAATGCAAACTTGGAGATAGGACATAGTCTAGTATGGAACTTCAAGAACAAATGAAGGAATATTCAATCATTCAAACGAAGGAAGGAAATTACTTTTAAAAGGACAAATCAAAATGGTGTTATACATCTTATACATATGCATACATGGATATGTGTATAATATGTATTTGTGGATATATGTATATGGTATATATATATGTATATGATATATGTATATGGTATTTGTGTACATCTACAATGTAAAAGAGGCAACTTTTTTTTTTTTTTTTGACAGGCAGAGTGGACAGTGAGAGAGAGAGACAGAGAGAAAGGTCTTCCTTTGCCGTTGGTTCACCCTCCAATGGCCGCCGCTGCAGCCGGCGCACCACGCTGATCCGATGGCAGGAGCCAGGATCCAGGTGCTTTTCCTGGTCTCCCATGGGGTGCAGGGCCCAAGCACCTGGGCCATCCTCCACTGCACTCCCTGGCCATAGCAGAGAGCTGGCCTGGAAGAGGGGCAACCGGGACAGAATCCGGCGCCCCAACCGGGACTAGAACCCGGTGTGCCGGCGCCGCAAGGTGGAGGATTAACCTATTGAGCCACGGCGCCGGCCTGAGGCAACATTTTATATCATTTTACATTTAGGATTTTTTTTCCTGACTGGGAATGAATATTAAATTGACATAAGAAAATCAACAGAAGAAAAGTGTACGAATTTATTTGTTGCAAGTTTTACATATGGCTCAAGAGGCTTCAAAAGAAAATGAAGATCCCAAAATGCAGTTATGGAAGAAGAGGAACACTTTACAGTGAATTAGCCAAGAGCAGGAAATTATAAAAATGTGACAGGGCAAAAGGTCTTGAGCTAGGCTAGTTAATTGGGTAAAGAAGTGACTAGGAGGATAATGACTACTCTAACAAGGTTTGTTTGTACAGATTTCAGTTGGCTTAAAGTTCCCATTGCTTAAAAAAAAATTACAGTACAAAGATTCCTTCTTTTGGAGCAGGGGATCATTTGAAAGCATCTAAAATTGAAAATTATACACACATACACCTGTATAATTCTTTCTGCTTAGAATATATACACTTTGAATGACTACTAAGTTGGGAGGTTGCATTTGAAAAATACATTTTCATTTTGTGTAGAAATTTCCTTTCCAGAGAGCTCATGACTCTCAGCCAAGGGATGAACTTTATGGATACAACTGCCTCACAGGGAGCATTAGTATGCTTTGTACTTTAGTGTTTAGTTACAGCATAGGGACTTAGGAAGAACCCATGGGTGGAACAAATTGTCAACAGTTAATATATGTTGGGGAGGTGTGGAAGTCTTATAAAGAAGCATTTTATAATTGGATTTATATGATATTCATGTGACAGCAACTTGATGTCAAATATCTGAAATGATAAAGCACATACATTGGGAGAGGTTTATCAGGCCGTAGAATATCAATTTTCTCTGGATTTGTTCGCACTTTATCACTTGCTTATCTGGAGTCTTGGGAACATCATTTTAATACCTCTGAGCTTCGGTTTCCCCTTTTGTGAGATGAAGACTGTAATATTTACCTTTAAGAAACATTACTAGGACTCTAGCAGACTCTAGCATCCGGTCCTTCTCTCACTCCTAACTTCCTACTGCCTCATAGTGAGACAGGCCACATGACTGGTTCTGGCTGATGGGCGTAACTGGGGCAGAGGAAAACTCCTTTGAAAGCTTGTAACTCTCTCTCCTTGATACATAGAGTTGAGCTCCTTGTTAATCAAGCACAGCCACAGCAATACCTCAGGTTTGCAATGTGGAGATTCTCTACATCACCAGACCTTGTGTAACAACTGAATTTTGTATGGTAAATCTTTGCTGAAGACTTGAAATTGTTAGCACAACACAAGCCTCGCCTGGCCTGACTAATACAAAAGTATGAGGAACGTCAACTGGCAACCAGTGGAGGTGACGAGATAACAGATGAGAAATAACTACCCATGTCAGACAGCACGAAAAGGCTAGGTGCACAGGGAAAGCAGACAAGAAGTTGCCTATGGAACTTGTGGCTGTAGAGGAAGAAACAGAAACACTGTGGTTATCTGTGTGGTGGTTAATGGCTACGTTTGGCAAGGGAGATCCCAGAAATATAGAGATTTTCGGTGTTGAAATCCATTTGCATTTGGACACCAAACATTGAGAAATAAAATTTAGAAGGCTTTTGAGGGTATTTTTGGGGAACAACAACTAAAAGGAAAGCATATGCTGGCGCAGAATAAAACCTCTTAAATTCATGCAGTTTTTTTGTACATGTTTTCCATGAATTTTTTTGAAGATTTCTTAGATATAGATAATCAAATTTTAAAACAAAAACCATGGGGCCGGCACCATGGCTCACTTGGTTAATCCTCTGCCTGCGGCTCCAGCATCCCATATGGGTCCGGGTTCTAGTCCCGGTTGCTCCTCTTCCAGTCCAGCTCTCTACTGTGGCCTGGGAAGGCAGTGGAGGATGGCCCAAGGGCTTAGGCCCTGCACCCGCACGGGAGACCTGGAGGAAGCACCTGGCTTCTGGCTTCGGATCGGCGCAGCACCAGCTGTAGTGGCCATTTGGGGAGTGAACCAATGGAAGGAAGACCTTTCTCTCTGTCTCTCTCTTTGTCTATAACTCTATCTGTCAAATAAATATAAAAAAAAAAAAAAAGGAAAAAGCTTGTTGGCAGTCCAACATGTAAAAAAAATAAAAAAAAACAAAAACCACAAAATCTTACTTATATTGTCAAAACATTTCAACCAGGGCAAATGTGATGCAATTGGTTAAACGTGCACTTGGGATGCCCACATTGTGGTGCACCTTTGAATCCTGGCTACTCTGTTTCTGATCCAGCTTCCTATTAATGCATCCTGGGTGGGAGTTGATGATGGCTCAGGTGCTTTGGCCCCTGCCACTTTTGTGGGAGACCCAGGTTGAGTTCTTGGCTCCTGGCTTCAGGCTAGACTAGCCCTGGGTATTGCTGATGTTTAGGAGCTGAGCCAGCAGATGGAAGATTCTCTCTCTCTCTCTCTCTCTCTCTCTCTCTCTCTCTCTCTCTCTTTCTCTCTCTTTCTTCCACCTTCTCTCTGTTGCTGTGCCTTTTAAGTAGATATAGAAAACCTTGCAACTGGCTAGACTGACTCATGGCTGAAATAAGATTAAGGGGGTTTCTTTCCCACATAAGTTTGCCTGCCTTGAAGTGACAATCTCACATAAGAGGGAAGCCAGGGGTAATGGGATCCAACAAACCAGGAAGTTAGGATTTATAACGAGATCAGCCTTGCCTATTTTTCGCAGGGGTGGGGAAGCTTTTTTTTTCTGCCAAGGCCATTTGAGTATTTATAACATCATTCACAGCCATACAAAATTATCAACTTAAAAATTATCCTGCGGTTGCTTTGGCAAGGCCATGTCAAATGATTTTGTGGGTCTTATATGGATCTTGGGCTAGATGTTCCCTACCCCTGGTAGGCAGTAAGAGGTTTTATTGTCAATAGAGAATTTAAAAATAATACTAACACAAACCAAAAATCATGCTATTTTCTTTATGTGTTGCCAACTGTATACCTTGTCAGTGATAAAATCCTTACCCTTTCTGGGAGAGACCAACTCTGCTTTCTTATAACAATCATATGAGGGCAAATGTAAGAAAGAAAGTCACTATTTCAGGCTAGAGAACCCCATCTATAATCAAATGCACAATAGCTGGCTACTAAGCTGTGGAGTTGGGCTATTTGAGAATCTATGGACCTGGCCTGTCACTATTAATCCTTTCTCAGTTGCCATGAATTGGAATTAGAAAGCTTCTTGGTCAGAAAGGAGAGTATATTTCCCAGTGTGGCCATTGAGTATGATAGAGACAGAACATCCTTGAGGGCCAAAATCTGCCACACAAAGACAGATGTGCTTGTTTTACCTCCAGAAGAGCTAGGCCACCATACTGTGGCTTATGTACCATCAAAAATGAAAAGATTCAGCTTTAATGTTCTATACTGCTGCTGGATGCAATGATTATGTTTATAGAACTTGTGATAGAGACATAAATATGTAATAAGGATATGAATTAGTCAAATTTTTAATTGTGTATTTTTAGTTTACAACCTTATCAACTTTTTATCTGGTTATTCTATAAGATATCAAGGTGTGTTGAACTCCATATTGTCACAGATTTATCTACTTCTTGTAGTTTTCTGTAGTTTTATATGATATATATGTTTGAGTTATTATATTTATCTAATGAGTTGACCTTTTCACTATAAATTTTTCCTCTCTATATCTAGTATTGCCTCCTGTTGCACTGTAGATAGTGTTGCTATAACTACAGTCATCTTCCAGTTAACTTTTCCCATTCTTTCATTTTCTGTTAGAGTTGTTTCTCTCAATAATGGCTTCTAAGTGGGCTTTGATTTTTATCTCTTTTGATTGGCATACACAGCCTATGTACTTTTACTTCTTTTCTATTTGACCCAGTTATTTTCCTTTATCTCTCCTTTCTTTCTTTCTTTTGGGGTTGGCCTTTAGCGTTCGTATTAGTAGTATCCCATTCCATTACCTCTATAATCTTATTTTACTTCCATTCTATTGGTTACTCAAAAACTACCATGTGAATCTTTGACTTATTAGCATCAAATAGGCACTATTACTTTTACCACCTCCTTTGTGATTCTAGAGCCTGAGAAGATGTTTAACCGAGGCCCTAGAATAAACTTCTAGATTCGTTCCCATGAGTTCAGGAGATTTGTGCAACAGAAAGGACCATCCCATTCCAGCTGAGGCAGGGGTGGGGGGATTCTGCCTCTCCCACCTGTTGTGCTCATTGCATCCTCCCATACCCAAACCAAAAGTGACGCGTGTATGCTGCTCCCAGACCATGGCTTTGACTTGGGGGCCTCTGCATGCGTCACCCCCACCCACTGCAGGATAGCCACAACAGCCAGGGATCATGATAGAAACCTACTAGCAAGAATCTTCTTAACAATGCTGACAACATAAGCCAACTGTCTTCATGCATTAGTCTGTGTCACTGATGTTACACTGAGAACACTGTTGGGAGGATTGTGGTCTCTCGGAGGTAGTAACTACCAAATAAATTGCGAGGAGGAATAAAAAAATTCAACTAAAAGATTTCAAGCTGTATTTTCAAAATTGCATTCTGAGTGTAAAATTATCTTTGAGAAAAGCTACATCAAAATGGACCGAATTTTCAGTGCTTCCTCCTTTAGTGTATCTGAAGTAAAAACTGTTTAAGATATTTTAAAAATCATTACTCCATTTCAAATAATAGTTTAAAATAGATTTGAAATATTTTCTTTAAAAATAGAGGGGAATTCGATGGCCTGCAGTGCTTTTAACCTAATTCAATCAGGCGTGTTAGCTATTTGGTCTAGGACAGCGACGCTCACTTTAGTCAATACTTCATCACCTGAACTTCCTAACTTGTTACTTGTTGGAGTCTTTGAAAAGCTTCAACATAGCATTTGTAAGCATGACCAGTAAATTAACGCTAAACTATTCACCAGGGCCCAGTGCTGTGGCCCTAGCAGCCTAAGCCTCTGCCTACAAAGCCACTATCCCCTTTGGGCACCAGTTTGTGTTCTGGCTGTTCCTCTTCCAATCCAGCTCTCTGCTAGTGGCCTGAGAAAGCAGTAGAAAGATGTACCAAGTGCTTGGGCCCTGGCATATGTTTGGGAAACTCAGAACAAGCTCCTAGCTCCTGGCTTCACATCAGCCCAGCTCTGGGTGTTGTGGCCATCTGGGGAGTGAACCAGTGGATGGAAGACCTTTCTCTCCATCTTTCCCTCTCTCTATTTGTAACTCTACCCTACTAATAAATAAATAAATCTTTAAAAGAAAAAAACATTAACTAAATTCTCAGGGAATAATAGCAATATGATTTAGATGGTCGAGAGAACTTGGAATTTCTCTAGTCTAGGAATCAGTAAACTTTTTCTGTAATGGCCCAGATAATACCATTTCAGGTTCTGCCATCTTTGTCATAATCACTTAACTTTTTGGTTTCTGCACAAAAGCAACCATAGATGGTCCATAAATGACTGGATGTGCTACAGTCCGTAACTTTGTTGGTAAAGCCAAAACATAAGGCAATATATGTGATGTGTTTCATTGCTTGCCAATCTCTGAGCCAGCGCAAGTTCCCCATGGAATACATTGGGAAACTGAACCACAAAACCAATATGATAAATTCACCAGATAGTCCTAATAATCCACACCTTGCTAAAGCAGTTTTCCATGTTTGCAAATAAGGAGTTTATAAAAGCTCTCTAAGCGATGATGATAGGCGAGTTCTTTCCTGTCATATAGACCACAGTGGAAATTCTTAGTTTAATTTACAGCAAGTTCTGTTGGCAAAGATCATGGCAGTAACATTTGGTCAGGACACTGGCTCTGAAGCAGCAGTATGTATGAATGTGCACACCTGAGCATGACTGTCCCCGGGAACCTGGACTAGCAGTACCTGGATACCACAATGCCTTCACTGTCTCTCCTAGGCCTAGGAGCCAGATTTCAGCAAATAGTTTCTGGAAAAGTAGTTTTGTACTTTGTTGACAGCGACCAATAGCCTTGTCTTCATATATTTTAGCCAGGAAATAGCAAACTGAAGTTTTATGATGTGAAAAGAATGAAACCCCAAAGGATCTGTCCAAAGACATGTCTGTCCATCTCAGTTTCCCAGAGAGGTTCACTGATAAGCCCAACATCTGCAGGCAGACCCCGTGCAGGGCACCTTATCCCATAGTGGACTGAGTTTCTGGAGCCCTGCTGTGACTAAGCACATGAGCTTCTGAAAGCTCAGCACCACTCTAGCGGTCCTCTCTCACGCCTTAAATCCTCCACCAACCCCTCCGATGCAGCAGGGAGCAAAAAACGTCCTCCTTCTCATGTCCTCATTCTCATGCACTCTATGTTTGACAAAGAGCTATACTTCTGGGTGGTGACAAGTGTTATTTAGAAAAATAAGTCAACATAAGGAGACAGAGAATGAGAGGGAGTGTTTTTTGAGACCACGGTCAGGGAAGTCATCTCCTTTTGAGCACAAGCCTGAAGGAAGTGAGTGAGCAAGCGAGGGGTACTCACAGAGCAAGTTCTGCACACAGTGGGAAGAGCACCGGCAGCACCTGGCTTAGGAGTGTGTGCAGCAGGAACAAGGAGCAGCAGGGGGGTGAGCGACCAGACCTGTGCCCACAATGGGAACGTGAAGTGTCTCCTGTCTTAGTTGCACGTGGAGTGACTGCTCCAACTCCTGAAGCAGTTTGGTGGGCATGGGTCTCCCTCTCCCTGTTGTTCTCCCTGCTCCTGGTTGTTGGTCACAACAGGCGTTCCCTTCCCTGAGGTGTATGCTATTCCTGGGTTCTGGAAGAACAACAGCCTATCTTGTCCCCAGAACTCCTTCTTCCCTTGATATTTATTCAGAGACATCCTCCCTTGCATCAGGAAGGTGCTGTACTGGTCACCTGTGGCCACCACGGCAGAGTACCGCAGACCAGGGAACTTATCCAAAGACATTGACTGTCTCATAGTTTTGGGGATGTAAATCCAAGACCACAGTGTTGGCAGAATTGGTTTCTTCTGAGTCCTTAAAAGTGGCTGTCTTCTTACTGCATCCTTCCTGTCTTTTCTCCATGTGCTCAAGCCCCAGTGTCACTTCCTCTTCTTATAAGGACACCAGGCAGGTTGGATCAGGGTCTACAGCAACAATTTTGTTGCAACAATTTTGTTACAACAATCATTCTTGCAAAGATCCTATCAACAAACAAGGTCACATTCTGAGTACTGAGGATCAGAACTTCCACATATGAATTTTGCAGAGGTGCAGTTCAATCCACAACATGAGCTTAGTGGTTTGTTACCCAAACTTTGTGGGATAAGGGCTTGGCTACACTCTTTTCCAATGACTGGATAGACCCTTGTTGTGGAAGAAAACTAGAGCTTCTGATTTCCCACATTCCAGGGAAAATCAATCAGCCTAAGCTTTTCTAAAAGGACAGCATCTAGGAGATCTTCTGGACAAAGGAGTCTGCTGGGCTCTAAGCTCCAGCAGGAGCTCATGTTATCCTGACTCAATCCCCCGTGTCTGATGTACCACCTGGCTTCTAACAGGACATCAGGACAAGCCTCACCTGTGTCAAATGAATGACAGAAGCTCTCAGCTGTACCGGGAAAAAGTCACTGCTCACAATTGCTGTTTCTACAATCTTGAAATCACACACCCAAGTGTTAATATAGGGAAACTTTCTAAGTCATCAGAAAAGCTTCAAAAAATTACACTATAATGAGAGAACATCCAAAAAAAAAAAAAAAACCAAAAACAAAAACAAAAAACAATGACTTCCATACTTTGCAACATTCCCAGCACTTAGCATTGTTAGCGGTTAACTGCTGAATTCAGTACATGGTGCACTTTGGCTTCTACAGACCACTTTGTTGAGACTTTAGAATAAAGCTCAGATCCATATAAATAAACAAATTTGAAGGTGTGGCTAAGGTTGTATCAAGGAGCATGCTGTGAACTCCACTGCTACCTGACAAATCATTTATGGTCTGGAGTTGGACTTATCTCTATTAAAAGGGCATGATAATGATTTTCCAGGTTGAAGAAAGAAGGTGGGGCAGACCATATGGTAGAATATAGTCTTTTTCTAGGTTTCCATTCTGAAATGTACGATTTGAACAGAAACTGTGGTGTGTCCTTTCAAAGAAAAATTAGGACCAAGTTGATACTCTACTCATATTCCTCACGAGGAAAGCCACAGTTAAAATGAGCACAAAATAACAAATTAACACAAATCATGAAAAATTAATATTTTAAAGAGAAAATTTTAATGAAGTCACAGAATCCATTTTATAGAACTTAACTCAAACTGCAGGCAATGCGTCTCCCAACTGGAACAGGAGTTCTGCTTCCTGGCTGCCCTACTGTTGTGTCTTTATTATGCTCTACCCTAAAGTCTTTCCTGCTGCACCAGAAATAATATACCCTTAGCCAGGTTTTCAGTCAAGAATATCATCAACACACAGTGGTTTGAAGTGGTGGTGTTATTTTATGCAGGGGATTGAAAACAAATGAGATGAAAATGTTAAATGTGGTTCAAGTTCTCATCACACCACAAGGAAAACATATTCTGAACCAAATTAATTTAGGAAGTAAGATGTTCTGAAGCACCCTCCTATCAACCACAGTTTGACATGTTCTGATTGTCTCACTGAGTAATGCAGGAAGATGCGAACTCTGCAGCCTGCTCTCCGGGGAATGTGAAAAAGACAGGACAACATTTCAAACCACAACTCTTCCGACACATTCAAAAGGAGCATGGTTTACAGCAGCGAGTGTCTGAGCTGCGCCATGTGAGAGTCTCTTGCTGGTAGTTAGATGTGCGATGCTGGTCCTGCGGCTCCTGTCCCTGAGGCTGGAATTCTTCTGCACTTCGGTTTCCCTTTTGTTCCAATGGCACTTCTCCCAACAGCGCTTGACAATGAGCGATGCTCTGAAACCCTGCTCTTTCACACCCTGTGGGTGACCTATAACTTTTCATGGCTAACCTTTGACCTGGGAACTGACAGTTTGATTTATTGTCCGGTGTTATGATTTATGAGTATCTTCTCAGAATAATTAACAGACAACAGGTGGCGGCATAATAATTTTGATTACCCAGCGGTTCATGAAACCACGACAAAGGTGACTTCATTTTCTGAATAAGAGAAGGACAACAATTAGAAATCAAACAAAGAAATGCTTTTATGCCATAGTTTTCAGTCTTTTGTCCGTCACACAGAAGACTTATTTAGGGGGCTTGCATTCCCCTTACACATTGGGAAAAAACAAGGAATGTGTACTCTGTGAATATAAGGAGACACTTTTCATCACCGTATTGGTAGAGTTATTTTTCTTTCTTTGCTGAAGTCTTGATTAATTGAGTTATGCCAGACCTGCCAACCAGATCATCTTTTAACTTCCCATTTTTGACAATGGCCTTTGATTGTCCAGGGAAGAATTGATGGCCAAAGAAAGTTGGGGAAGGCATTTCACTTTTTGTCAGGCTCTCCAACAAAGTCCCACCCACAGTATCTCTAAATATTCCTCCTTAAGTATGTAAATAGATAAACAGAAAAATACTCTTTTGCACAATGTTTATTCTCATTTTAAAGGCTACAAATAGGAAGCCATTCTGTGTGTGTGTGTGTGTGTGTGTGAGAGAGAGAGAGAGAGAGAGAGTGTGTGTGTGAAAGATTATGGTGTAGTAATTCACTACAGTTTTTATTCTCTTCTTCTGTCTTCAGTGTTCTCTGGTGTTGTTGTCAATGGATAGCACACTACTTTTATTGAGGACGATGATGGCTGCCTTGCCTCAGATTATGTCATAGACATCTCATTCTCCTAGGGATTGACATTTATTTCCAAATGAATCCACAGTGCCTTTCGGTAAGCATCTACTTTTAAGAATGCCTAATACTGTTTTGGTGATACCACATAAAAAACAAGTCAGGTAAGATTTATCCCTCATAGCTCTCCATTTAATCTCTGCCGAAAATGGACCTAAGTGATACTAATGAAATTGAAGTACACAGGCCTCTGAATATGTAACAGGGCTGCCTCACACCCCAGTGCTAGGTGGCTGAGGACCTCCCGTGCATAGGAAATGAAGTTTTGCACAGCATCACAATAGTGATATTACAGGCTTATCATTTTAATTGACTTTTTGACATATAAAAATATTCCTACAATCCCGCTTTACATTATAGTTTAATAACAGCTTAACACACATCTATGAAATATTCATTCCAGTTACATTCAAATTTTAAAATATCTGATGGAGGGCCTGGTTAACAGATAAAGGAGAGTCCCTGGAATACTAAAGACACGAAGGTGCAGGTGGGTCCTCTACCGCTAAGTAAAACACAATTACCATAAGCATCGCAGTTTTTTTTTTTTTTTTTTTTTTTAATTCACAATGATTCCTGCGAACCAAAACGTGGTGAATGAAAGAAGTGATTTTGTTGTGGGTAATTGTCCTACACCTGTGACAACTGGAGGCAGAAATCTCTGCACCTTGGGTCTCACTCGGGGCACACACACACACACACACATCACTGCTAAAGTAACAGAAATGCCATAGTTCTACAGATTTGTGTTGAAAGGATTATGCCGGTGAAACTGGTGAATTCGGGGGCAGTTCTGCCACGTCAATCTTGCACTGGGTTAACCTGTTTCTCCAATCCCCACCCCCACCCCGCCCCCAGCTTTGGAGAGCAAGTTGGGAGAGTCAGTTTACCTTGAAAACATAATATGTGTTCGAATCATGAGGTAATTTTGGTACTTTGTTCCCCATCAATTTTTAAATTAATTATCTGAAAGCAAGCAGCGGTTAATTTTGGCCATAGACTTTTTGATTAGAAGGTTTGACCTTTTTTGCCTTTTGGCATCTCCTATACAATCGCGATGACATGCGGGGTAACCCTTGACACCTGATTCAACACAAAGTCACAACCCAGCCGATCTTCCAGATTCAGCAATCCTTTTGTTGCAATGGACACTCACCCACTTCCACTCTCCTCTAAGAAATGCTGCTGTCCCTGGAAGTCAGCCTCCGCATCTGCATGAAACTTGTTTCCCAGGGAATAGAAAAAGAAAGAAAAATCCTGGGGCCTGGCCCCCCTCCACCCCCGACTTTGTGCCGTTACTTCTGTTTCACAAACTTTACACTACAGCATCCTCCCATATGTTTGTGCAGCGCACAAGGAGGTTTCTTTAGAAAGCGCTGATGCTAATTATAAATTTAATTTGCATTTTAATTAGAATGGTAGCAAATTAAAAGCGTGGCAGCTGGAGAATTTTGAACGCTTTGCAGAGATTTGGTGTCAGTATCTCCCTGGTTTTGACTTTGCAGGATTTCCATTTTTCTCCCTCACTATCTTTCATTCACACAAGCATGCTGGCAATCTTTCTGCCCTCGTTTCCTTCTTTCTCTCTCTCTCTCTCTTTCTCTCCCCCCCCCCCTTTCCTCTCAGTTGTATACTTTTTATTCTTCTATTCTTCCCCCGAGGACCAAGTTATGAATTATTCCTCTCCCGTGCTGTTGGATGCAGTGTGCTTGCTCGATACTAACACAGGGTGGACAGCAGTGACTGTGGGGCTATTTGGAGGCTATCTCTAAGCCCCTCCTACTATTGCTTTATTCTGCCGTCAGTATCTGTCATAGGGTTCCAGGTAGGATTCCAACATCCTCTCTCCTTAGATAAGGGATTTTTTTGTACTCATCTGGCCTGTTTTTACCACAGATTTCTGTCTGGATAACAGTGTCTTTAAATTACTTGGAATCGTGGACACAGGTCTACAGCATATTAATAAAATATTCATCAGGCATCACACCTGTCTCCTCCACATCTGAGAAAAGCCATTGTTCAGGGCCTACCTTTGGGCAAAAGCTCTGTGCTGTCAGCCTTTGAGTTGCTGGGGTAGCAGGGGCTCCAGTCACTGCGTTTCTCAGCGCTGTCTCTCACTTGGGATGTGAGCGTGTCTGTTTCTAGCACTCACGTGAGCACATGTAGTCAGTTCTGTCGTTTTCCCTATGTTGTGTCTCCATGGTCATTTTCCTTCCTTCTGTTCACTTCCCCCACAGTGTCCTTGCTCAATAATTTTCATTAATTGATTGACAGCTCTGATAGACCCAACTAACCTCTATCTCACTCTCATGTCTGTTTTTAAATAAGTACTTGTACGTCCAATGACCTTGTCGCCTCATCAGCTATCAGAAAATG
The DNA here is from genome assembly GCF_051225735.1 of Oryctolagus cuniculus. Lineage (NCBI taxonomy): Eukaryota > Metazoa > Chordata > Mammalia > Lagomorpha > Leporidae > Oryctolagus > Oryctolagus cuniculus. The sequence continues at coordinate 6,799,518 of NC_142878.1, read as the reverse complement.
AGCATGCAGATATGGAAGGAGCTGATTAGCAAAATAAGCGATAGATCTCATTTCTGGCTGAAGTCCATAGCCAGCACTGACAATGAAACTTTAGCATCTCAGATTCCTATGAGAATCTACAAATAAAGGATAAGCAATAAACAGGCAGCACTGGATCTCATGAGCATCTCTTCAAAGGGTTTGCAAAATACACCCTTGCCCATCACTTGGTCACTTTGAAGGCAGAGGTGGGGTGTGTTCCTTAGCAACTCTGCCAACCGAGCTTCCCTCTCGTCACCCACGTCACCAGCCTCAATAGCCTGAATGGAAATGGTTAAGTCTGGAGAAGCCCTCCATTGTCATGGACTGACATGAGCCTTGTTGCTGTGTTCTCTCTGTTTTCACCTTTGTTTTCTCTGTGTGCTAGATTTTGATGTGTTAGGCGCATCTGCCCTTTTAAGATGGACTGCTTGCTACTCTATCACTAACTCTGCAACTTCCCATCCACAAATCTGTAGGCAGGAAAATGCATGTCAACTCCATAAGAATCCCAACTTCTTACTATATATTAACTAAAGTAAGATAAAGGAAGGAGAGCAATATGCTCCTGACACTGGCAAAACCCTTGTTTTGATCTGCTTTAAGTATTCTGACTTTCATCTAAATCAATATTCACAGCCCATGCATGAGACACAACTGGGATGTTACTAATGATTAGTAAAGAGCAACCCAAATTTCCACACTACCACACAAAACCTTTCAAACAACAGCAAAATTCATATTTTAATTCCAATAATTTTAGTTGATATTGTAACTCATTGAGCTCAACACGTATTTATTTTACATCTTCCGTGTCAAGGGCTTTGAACATAATTCAGAAACCACATACATCAAGAATGATGAAAAATACAAAAGTTTCTGAATGAGGAAATATTTATGTAAATACTGTCTATACACTACATTTTGGATATAAACCATTACAAAAACTATTGATTAATTTGTAGGTTTGATTTAGATAATTTCAAAGGTGAGAAAGCCCTGTCACACAAATATGTTCTTTTAAATTTGGATTCCAGGGGAGAGCTAGGAAAGAAGCAGACCATGTTAGCACTTTCCATAAGTGGAGGAAGAATTCATAAAGTATGCCAGAAGTATCATTTTAATGATGGCAAAGGTGTTGGGGATTTTCACAGTTTGGTTTTCCGATTTAAACTTTGTTTTAAAAAAATGTATTATATTTCCAAGTTAAACAGCTTTGATTTAAAATAAATTTGCTTCTTTAATTGGTAATTCTCATTTGTCTGAGAATTAAATCTCAAAGTTTAAAAAGCAGGAATATCCGTGTGATACTGGCATTTTAAAAATGTTAATAAGCATACTGCCTTCAAAGAGTAATTGTTTAAAATAGTGGATAATGATATGCAAAACGTTGGCCATGACTTACCCTAATTAAGTAACACGATTACAAGACAAAATAGTGAAAATAAAAGTTCTAATTTCCCCACCACCCATAGCATCCACCACTTGCCTTAGTCTAAGCCAAAAATGAACACATCGTGGTTAAAATTGTACACATCAATTCCAAGGCTTTAAAAGGAAACACACATTCGGGTGGCATTTTGAAGTGGACAATATAGTTTTCCCAGATAAATCTTTCTCATTGCCACTTTGGAAAGGTTTAGTTTTTCTTCATGTATTTTTTTTGCAGCTGTACAAAACACTTTCATTAACCCAAGAATGGATTATTTGGAGTGCTAATTAATTGATTCTTCAAAATGCCAATTGACACACTCCCAGGGAAAACCTGATCTAAGCAACTATGTTAATCAAGCTATTGTACTTATGGTTCTGTCGGAATATCAGACCATCTGAAATGAGGAGAACTTTGCCATTACTCGCCTGGCCCTCTCGTGGGCAGCTAATTAATATGAGCCGAATATGACAGTTGTACTTGTACGTTCACCGCACTGCCTGACAATAACTCTATAAAATTACATTTCAGCTAAAGAATGGAAACAGTGTTAAATACCATTATTTGCCTTCCTTTGATGTCTCGGAGTCATTATGAAAGCAATTACAGCAGTTTCTCTGTCTGTGTGTCTACGGGGTATTTATTATCTGTATCTGTCTGAATCCTTTGCCAGGTGGAGAATATATGGCGTATTAAAGACAAGGGATTTTGGCCACAATTATCAGCGTGGGGACAGAAGAAGAAACAAAATCGGAATTTCGCATTTGATCCCTCCACAAAACAGTGATTTAATATTAAATCCGGGTGACCTGGGGAAAACTTGCAGGCTCTTTTTATGTATTCAAATTTAAGAGAAAAATTCTCCGAAGTTCACAGTGCTCATGAATCTGGGGCGAAATTAATTAAAATCAATAGAGAAATGAGAAAACACAAAAACAAAAGGGAAAAAGTAAAACGAGTCCTGGCGGCAGTGGAAAACCTGTCTCGCTCTTAATTCTAAGTGAATATTCTCCCTTTCCACCAGCCCTTTCCTCAACAAACCTTTTCTTTCTGGTTTTTGTTGTTTTTGCCCCAGATAGATCACCCACGGTGTTTCCCACACGGGGTGGGGGTGGCAAACACCAGCAAGGGCTGAGATCGCAGGCCAGCACCGCCAGCCCTGTCTCCCACACGTTTGCCACGGGGCACGAGCCAGGCCCACGCGTGTGTCTCTGCGCGCCCCGGCTCCGCGTCTCAAAGATGCGCGCGGACTTCAAAGGGCGGCCCTCCCTGACGGACACGCAGGGTCCGCCTGCCCCACGGAGGGGCCCTTCTCTCTGAGGCCCGGCCTCTGCAGGATTCAATTCCGGGGCTATTGATCGCGCGGTCCCCCGAGCGAGCGAGCGCCGAGGAGCTAGCGAGAGGACACAGGGCCGGTGGGCCGGGCGGGCTCCGCCTCCGCAGGCCTGGGAGCCACCAGGAGCGCCCGGCCATCTTTGCGCCGCCGGGCTCCGGGCCAGGCCCCGGGTGTGAGTGGCCCCGTCCCCTCGGGGCGCCCCTGACCCACGCGGAGGCCGCGGTGCGCGAAGCTGAGGCCGTGGTCCAAAGCTGCACCCTGCTGCGGGGGCGAGGGGGCAGGGCTGGGCATCCCCCACCCACCCACCGCACACACACACACACAGACACACGCCCTGCACCTCCTGCCTGACTCCCACTGCCCCGGAGCACAGAGGGGCACAGCCACGCGTGAAGGGGGCTGCTGCCGTGGGTCGGGGGAGGCAGCGGCGGCCGCGCGGGGAGAGAGACGCTGGGGAGAAGGTCCTCCGGGGAGCTCGGGCTTCCAGTGGGTCCTGCAGGGGGGAAAGCGCCTTAGGGAGCAAGGGCCTTCCCAGGACCAGGATAGATGGTGGCCAGGGAGAACCGAGGGGCTTGGTCACCGCGACCCGGCCGAGCAGGGCTCCTGTGTCCTGTGTCCGGAGAAGACGGCAAGGCCGGCCGGCGGGGAGAGCCAGGACGCTCCCTGCACTGCAGCAAGGGGGTAAACGACCCCACGGCCACGAAGCGCTGGCTTCCTCCTGCTCTGCCTGGACAGCTTGGCCCACTGCCCTGAGCAGGAGGGAGGCTCTGCTGGCGCTCCCGCGGGAGGCACTGGGGCGTTTCCCACCGGAACCTCTGCAGCTGCAGGGACACAGCGGCTGAGGTCTTCCACAGAGGGCTTGACGGGGACAGGAGGCTGACTGTGGGCCTGAGGTGACTACTCCAGAGTCAGGAAAACGCAGATATTTATGTAAAGAGAAGGCCCTGGGAAGTCTTTCGTTTTTATGCCGTGGTAATTTGGCCTCAGCAGAATTCATGGCAACCCCAAGACACACAGCGACTCCAGGCCTGAATGGAACTAGGTTGCTTTTGTCTCCAGAACAGGAAATGCACATTTTTTTTCGGCTATGTGTGTTATGGAAGATCTTATATATTTGCACCGATACATAATCAAGATAGTAAAGCACTTGTGAGGTTGGAAAATGGCAAGAGTAATAGAGTGACACCAGCTCAGGCTCAAAGTTTTCAGTCTCCGTTCCTCCCACTTCTCCTTCCTTGAATACAAATGCATTTGCCTTCTAAACTCAGTGTGATGACATAAAGCAAAATAAAATATAAATTACCTGTCACTGTGTGTATATATGACACATAGTCGTCCTACAATAATATTTACGTACTAATTTTGTTTTTTGAGAAGCAGAGAAACAGACACAGGAGAAAGAGAAATTTAATCTGTTGATTCGCTTCCCAAATGTCTTCCATGGTCAGGGTTGGCTGGGCCAAAGCCTGGAATGAGAAACTCAATCCGGGTTTCCCACGTGGGGGGCAGGAACCCAGTTACTTCAGCCATCACCACTGCTTCCCAGCATCTGCACTGGCAGGAAACTAGAGTCAGGAGCTGGAGCCAGGAATCAAATCCAAGTCCTCCAATGTGTGATGTGGATGACTTAGCTTCTGGGCTAAATGCTTGTTCCCTACATTTTATTTTGGGTATAAAATGATACTGGCATAAAAACCCTCTTCCAGTCCAGCTCTCTGCTGTGGCCCGGGAAGGCAGTGGAGGACGGCCCAGGTCCTTGGGCCCTGCACCGCATGGGAGACCAGGAGAAGCACCTGGCTCCCGGCTTCAGACCAGCGCGGTGCGCTGGCCACGGCGGCCATTGAGGGGTGAACCAACGGAAAAAGGAAGACCTTTCTCTCTGTCTCTCTTTCTCACGGTCCACTCTGCCTGTCAAAAAAAAAACACATTAATAACAGAGCTGGAAACTACTTAAGAAATTAGTTTTAAAGATGCCTTTTATATGGGAGGGGAATGGGAGGTTGGATGGGAGCGGGATGGGGGGTATGAGGAAAAGAACCACTATATTCCTAAAGTTGTATCTATGTAAAAATGCATTCATTAAATAAAAAAATAAAATTTAAAAAGATGCTTTTTATATTTCTTTCATCAGAATATCAAGTGCTCCAAAATATTTGGTGATGATTTTATAAGTTTTATAAAATGCTGATTAGTTGATTAGTTAAAAAAATTTTCAAAATGTCTGCATCAGTCAAGATGCCCCAGAAACAAAGGACCTCAGAACCCTCAGGTTTCAAAGCCGAGCTGTTCTAGTCGCGCTGAGACTCTCAGCAGGTTTTACTCCACGTGGAGGACACATAGTTCTGCTTGTAGCTGTGTTGGCGAGGGAGAAAGCTGGGGAAGAGTCAGCATAGCCACACCTTCCACCCCAGAAGTGACTCACTTCCTCTACACAGGGAGCAGCCCGGAAGTGGCCATGTGGCTCCACTCAAGCCCCGGAGCCCCAAGTTCAGTGCTCCTATTTTCCCAGAAGGAGGGGAGCTGGAGAGACGTGCTGACCTGCGCTGCTGGTTGCCACTGCAGTCTCAGCACACGCATGCTTCCAGTACCTTCTTACGACACTCACTGAACTTGGAGCAGGGCACTGCACAATCAAGTGACTCCTTGTTGACGGTGTCAGGTGGCCCTGATTTTCTGGCCAAGATAAAGAGCTTTCTCTTCGGGATCAGTTTTGCCGCCAGCCCTGGGGCTCCTGGGACTGTTTGAAGTGTGAGCAGACCCCTTCCACCCTGGCTGCAAGCTCAGGTAACACCCTCTCTCCTGGCCTTCTCCACTGGTCCCTTCTGCTCCCTTGATCAATAACTCTGGCTACAAAAAGCATCAAACGCCTCAAAGACATCCCAAAGGCACAGGGTGCCAAAGGGAATAACAAGAAGCTGGCGCATATATTAGCATGCTCCTTAGGCTGCCCAGACATCCTTGTAGGCCTCGGGCCTACAAGAGGCCAGTAGTGATTGGGATGCTTAAAATTATGGAGCTAGGACAACACTTCTGTGTGCAATTGCTTTATAAGCCTCCAGAGAAACAAATTCCAGCTCAAAGAGTGACACTTTCCAGTTTCACAGCCTGCATTCTTCTCACCAAATAGGTGAGAAAGAACAAAATAGGGAAAAAAAAAAAAAGAGAGTGATCACAGACATACTGAAAAAATATATATATAATAATAATCACATCAGCTTAAAGTTAAAAATAATTCAAATACCTGGTGCTGACAAGGGTGTGGGGGAGCTGGCACTCTTATCTATTGCTGGTGATGGTGTGAATTGGAAAAGATTTCTCTAGGGCAATTTGGAAGGACATAGCAAAATCTAAAAATTTTGTGTGTCCCTTATCTCAGCAAATTCACTCTTTAAGACTCCATGCTAAAGGAATAATCAGAGATGTATCTATAGCTACAATTACATGGATTACCATCAAATCATTATTTACAATAGTGAAATAATAGAAATATAAAATTTATACAATAGGTAGGAATTCCATTATGCAAATTTGATATGCAGAATACTGACAAATCCTTGGAAAAATCATATATGAAATTAATAATTGCAAAAATGAGATACAAAACAGTCTGATAGCCCTTATTTGTAAAACATGCACTGATATACTTCCATATGAGCAGAGAAAACAGAGTGGAAAGAAGAAAAAAATCCTCCATGGATAAGAGAAATAAGGTATGTAAGATATAAGGGAAGATGTTACTGGTTTGTCCTTTTGTTTCCCTTTTTCTTCTTTTTCTTGTCATGTATTTCATGTGAAAAAAGATACAAACCAATAAAAATAAACATTTAGCATGGCTCCTTAGACTTAACAAAGCTTTATCTGTGAATTTTCCCATCTGCTATGCTCAAAAGCCTACATGAAGTAGATGAGTTACCTCCTTTTTCCAAAAGTTAAAGATGAGGTGCAGAGATGTTCTTAAACTGATTTTGTAACCACAGGTGATTTGCATAAAAATCTGCCATTAGAGTAAGTGTCTAATGATGTGCACTATGGAAGCTCATAGTCTGTAAACTAAAGAGAATATACATCTAAAAGTGAATGGAAGCAGTCCTGTGTTGATTTTTTTTCTTTTGGGTTTTATGTCCTTTAATTTTAAAACATGAAATATTGGTTAACATAAGCCATATTAGGATGCAAATATCTCTTTTTTCTGTGAGGGTTAAGATGTTGTTACAGTCAGGAGATAAGAACAAATTGTTAATATGTCACTTTTTTAGAAGAAACACATTCTGACATTTGTTAATTAAACTTTCCTTAAGGTTTAATGCATTGTCAAGATAGAACACATTTTCTAGGAAGTCTTGTGATCTTACCCAGCTTTAAAATAATCCAAAAGCTGGTTTTTGACATTCTACCTAATGTAGATAAAGCAATATTTTAAACTCATACAAGTGTACAGAAACAGGAAAATTTGATTTGTACATAACAAGAGAGAAACATTGCTAATTTTATTCTACAGAGATAATTGATGCAATTTTAAAAGTCTTTTTGGTTTTACAGAACTAATATGGTTTAATTCTGAGGTTAAAATTATACCAAACAATATGATTAATTTGGTATAGGTGGGACCAAAAGTTACAATGTTTAGTCAAGATGACCTTTTGCACTTTTCCAATATTAAATAAAGATGACAATTTTAAAGTATAAGTTCTGACAGCATTTAAGAGTTTTCTTATGTTTGTTAATTTTAGCTTAACAGTCTTGTCTCTTGAGACCACTCATTTTTCCTGGGGTCATGATTCTGTGTGATAAAATGAACTGAGATAAAAATGAGTATAAAACCCATGCACTGGACATTGTTGGATCACAGTCGAGGTGCCGTCTGACCAAGAGCTTCCTATAGTACGTGCGAATGTAATTAGTGTGGAGTGACTTCATGGAGAAGCAGATCAAACACTATTTGCTCAACCTTACAGCAAATCTGGAAAACCGACGCCCCAGGTCGTCTTCCAGAAGGCAGCACGGGAGAGTGGAAAGAGCGTAAACATGGAAACGAGCGCGTCCTCTGAAACGCGGGATCCTGGGGAGGGTCTTCGCCTTGGAGCCTCGCTGCCTCACCTATCAAGCCAGCAACAGCTCACGCTGCACCAGACCGTTTCTGTGAACCAAAGTGAGAACAAAAGCGATTCTGTGCGGAAGGTGCTGCACACACATCAGTACACACGTCAGTTCTCTTCCCTCTGCCCTACCCACTTAGCAAAATATCAGACTACTGGGATTCTTTTTTTTTTTCAGATTTATTTATTTATTTATTTGAAAGTCAGAGTTACACAGAGAGAGAAAGAGAGGGAGAGAGAGAGAGAGAGAGAGAGAGAGAGAGAGAGTATTCCATCCGCTGATTCACTCTCCAGATGGCCGCAACAGCCGGGGCTGCACTTATCTGAAGCTAGGAGCCAGGAGCTGCTTCCAAGTCTCCTACGTGGGTGCAGGGGCCCAAGGACTTGAACCATCTTCTACTGAGCAGAGAGCTGTATCAGAAGCAGATCAGCTGGGTCTTGAACCGGCACCCATATGGGATGCTGTGCTTCAGGCCAGGGTTTTAATCTGCTGTGCCACAGCGCCAGCCCCAGACTATTGGGATTCTAACATCAGACATGGTAGATACATCCATGCAAAGATGAGTGTCTGTAACACTGGCCTAACCGGAATGGAGTGCTGGCCTGAACTGACAACCATAAATCGATAAGTAAACTGATAAAACATCTAGACATTTTGCGTAATGACAGATGTTTTTACAAAGGAGAACTGAAAAGGGGAAAGAACCAATAATAAATTCTGTATCTTTAAATCATCTATCAGATCTGGTTTAGGTTTGCTTTTTTTTTTAAAAAAGTGACCAAAATAAAACACAGATTATTACTTATCTCCAGTCAATTTTCATTGCACTGTGAAAGTGAATAGCTTAGAAAAATATTACTAAAGTTTACGTTCTAAATGAAATCTAAAATAAGCAATTGAATACTGTGGATACACCACATTCACATTACTGAAGAAAATGAGTTCCAACGATAGAGGCTGCCATGGAAAACAATCTTGCAATCATAGACAAGCATGCATGAGTACAATCATCCAGTGACAACAGTGAAGCCAGCCCAGGAGCCAAGGACTGTACCAAGTGCTGAAGATGAAAAGGTGAATAAAACTTGAAACTTGTCTTCAACTCTACAAATGAAAATTAGAATTTGGGGTCAGCATTGTGTAGTAGTGGGTTAGGCTACCACCTGCAACACTGACATCACATATGGGTGCTGGTTCAATTCCTGGCTGCTCCAATTCCAATCCAGCTCCCTGCTAATGTGCCTGGGAAAGCAGAAGAAGATGGCCTAAGACCCTGGGCTGCTGCAACCACATGGGTGACTCAAATGAAGCTCCTGGCTCCTGGCTTTGGCCTGGTCCAACCTCAGCCATTGTGACTATTTGGGGAATGAACTAGGGGATGTAAGATATCCTTCCCTCCCTCCCTCCCTTTCTCTCTCTCTCTCTGTTGCTCCCTCTCTCTGTGTAACTCTGCCTTTCAAAAATAAGTTAGAATTGTTAGAACTATAGCAACCTGCCCTTTTATTTCCAAAGCATTTCTATATGTCTTTTGCTTGTTGACAACCCTATATGACACTTATTATTTACATTAATCTTGATCTTAAGAAATGTTGAACTACAAAGATCTAAGAGTAATTTATTCGAGAGCTACTTATTGAACTCAAGTTTCTGTTAACAGATGCTCGAGAGATAAGCAAGTCAGATTCCTTGATTAGATTATAGATCTAAATATCAAAGCAAATATTCTAAGAAGTAAGTGAGAATATAGACATTTGCTAAGGATAGATTGTGACGTCCAGAGGGCGGGATGGGATGGGCTAAGCTTCTGGGAAGGGCAGAAGAAACAACAGGAGACAGATGCAGGGAATGGTGATGAGCAGAGTGTAAGAGGTGAGGAGTGAGTGACTCTGGGTCTGAGGCCTCTGGACTTGAAAGACATCATCTTCTATGGCCGGCACCGCGTCTCACTAGGCTAATCCTCCGCCTGTGGCGCCGGTACCCTGGGTTCTAGTCCCGGTTGGGGTGCCAGATACTGTCCCGGTTGCCCCTCTTCCAGTCCAGCTCTCTGCTGTGGCCCGGGAAGGCAGTGGAGGATGGCCCAAGTGCTTGGGCCCTGCACCCGCATGGGAGACCAGGAGGAAGCACCTGGCTCCTGGCTTCAGATCAACGCAGCATGCAGGCCGCAGCACACCAGCTGTGGCGGCCATTTCGGGGGTGAACCAACAGAAGAAAGACCTTTCTCTCTCTCTCTCTCTCTCTCTCTCTCTCTCTCACTGTCTAACTCTGCCTGTCAAAAAAAAAAAAAAAAAAGACATCACCTTCTACAGATAAAGGATAAAGGATGAAAGGGCAGAATGCGAGATCCAAGCAGACTCAACATGGATATAGTGAAGATGTTGAAAAAGCAGATTAAAGACATTGGGACATTTGAGGATATGAGAATATGGACCTTATACTTAATCAGGGAAGAGGGAGAGAGAGCACATGCAAGGGAAGGCAACACATCAACCACCAGGAAATCTCGGTGGAACTTGTCCAGGCAAACCTCAGAGATACTGTGGGTTTTGTTCCAAGTTCCAGACCACTGCAATAAAATGAGTATCACAATGAAGTTACTCATACCACTTTCCTGGTTTCTCAGTGTGTGTAAAAGCTAGTCTATGGAGTGAGCAATAGCATTATGTATGAAAGAAACAAACATGGTAGCTTAATTTTAAAATATTGCTTTGAAAATACAATCATCTGAACTGTTGGGAAAAACAGCAACAACAGAATTGCTCCACATAAGGTTACCACAAACCTTTAATGATGCACTCGTCTGTGAGATGTAATAAAATGAAGCACAATAGAAGAGCTATGCCTGTATAGTATTCATTGCTCTATTATTGTAATTTTTCATAGGTCTGAAGTGCGTTAAGATAGAACTGTAGGGGAAGCACAAACTGCATTCAAGTCCAGAGTCTATCAGCAATTAACCTCTCTAAACTTCTTTGCTTCCCCCAAGCTGCAACTTTTTCCATGGAACTCTGAGAAGGCAAAGCAGAGTCTTGCCCTGGGTGGACTGCTCTGACTTCCATACCCACACCTCCGTTTACTTGTTCTCTCCTTGACATATCTGTGGGGCTCAGTGCTCTCAGCTGAAGCCTGTCACTATTCTTGATATCCTAGTGCCTCACTCTGGTGGAGACTGTGTACCTTTCACAGTATATCTGAGCACATCAAGCAAATGTTTGGGGCCAGTGCTGTGGCACAGCAGGTTAAAGCCCCAACCTGCAGTGCTGGTATGCCGTATGAGTGCCAGTTCCAGTCTCAGACGTTACACTTCCCATCCAGCTCCCTGTGAATGTGCCTGGGAAAGCAGTGAAAGGTGGCCCAAGTGCTTGGGCCTCTGCACCCACGTGGGAGACCCGGAAGAAGCTGTTGGCTCCTGGCTCTGAATCAACTTAGTTCAGTTGTTGTGGCCATTTGGGGAGTAAAGCAGTGAATGGAAGATCTCTCTCTGTCTCTCACTGTCTCTCTCTCTCTCTCTCTCTCTCTCACTCTCTCTCTCTCTCTGTAACTCTTTCAAATACATAAATATATAAAAAGATGACATTGAAGTCAATCAAATATATTCAAATATGGTTATCAATATAATTGCAAAGTATAAAAGAACAAGATATGTGCTCTTTATGAATAATGAATAATAATAAACTCTAGTACTAGGCAAATTACCATCATAGTGTGAAGGGATGAATATAGAAACTGTAGTGATAGAAACCTACCTATGATCCCTATTGGCAAACTTCAGCCAGTGCTAATATGTGCTTTACTGCCTTTATTAATAGTTGAGAGAAATGTTGAATCTCAGTTCATGATTAGTAGTAGAGCACCAACCTCCTTGTTAAAAGACTTAGCACTGCCTCTCTTACCTGTTTTCTCCTATTCTTGAAGAGGCCTTTGTAAACTGTGAACCTCTACTTAACTACTTGTTATGGTGTCCTGTTGCTTTGTGCCCACTGCTGAAGTTTCTTTTGTCTGAAGCAGTGGTGCATTACCACCCTTCCAAAGGCGTAAGAAGCTGTGTGTCTTTTTCATCTTGGTATCACCTACCACCTGGCTGTTAATAAACTGGCAAGGTCTTGATGAATGAATGCTATATTTTTCAGCTTTATGGTTTCTGCTTTATGTCCAAATCATGATTTCAGATTTTGCCTACTCTCCAAAATTCATTTTCAACTCTACCAACTCAAAACATCTGAGTCCTTTGGGGCTGTTCTTACGTGTCTTCTCCTCAAAAGTTTTCAACTCCAGGCATTCATGCCCTTGTATAACACCCACCCCATGAATGTGGACAAGACCTGTGGCTTATCTCTAACCATTGGAATATGGTGCAGTCGATGAGATGTTAATTCCCTCACATTGTTACGTAATATTGTATCTTCTGTCTTGCTAGCAGTCTCTGCTGACTATTTCCCTTACAGGCTCTGAAGGGCCGAGCCTCTTAACAAAGACTCATGTGGCAAGGAACTAACAATGATCTGAAGCCACACTTACCCAGGAGGTGAACTCTGGCCAGCACCTTGACATCCTAAGCCAGCAGACCTGCTAAGTGGTGGGCCAAGTCCTGCCCACTGAAAACATGAGAACTTCTATGAGTGTTTTCCTGCAGCATTTCTGATCATTTGTTATGAAGCAAGAGATAATACAGACTCGCTTTCCCAGAAATGTAGAGCAGAACCTATGCCTCTGCTAGATGGAATAGACCACTCAGGCAGGGATTGGGGATACTGCGTAGTGCTGGCTTCTAGGCCTTAGTCAACTTTCCAGCGTTCATCTAGGGTCTCTCCCTTCTTCGTTAGAACTGATGCCAAGTTTTGAGCAGAAACACTCATGGCTAATTTATGAGTCAACTTGCCACAGAGCCAGAGCAATAAGTAGAGATATGATGCGTGTGCTCAGATAATTAAGACACCATCAAGACATTGAAATGAGCATGGAACTTGTGGGTGGTTGGGCTTACAGCAAGTGGTGTGAAACAATCTTTCTGGTCCTTTAGGGGTCCTTCTACACTTGGTCATACATGGCAAGGCCAACATAGACTGTTTGTGAGAATACACATGCATCTTCCCCATCCAGAAGGGACTTCAGGTGACGATGTTCAGTGCACAGAGTGATGTAACTTTTTGAATGACAGCTCTAGGGATTGAGATGTGGATTAGAGAGTGTCTTCATTTGATCACTCACTCAACAAGCAATTTTCAATTTTCTGCTATGATCCAGGCACTTCCAGATGATGGAGATAGAGGAGGAAAGAGACATGAGCTGGTCCTGCAGCTCGCAGTCAACACGGCAAAGAGCTGTGACTGTATCTGAAGAAATTCTGTGAACTAGGATGCGCTGAGAGCTTTATACTTATTAGTTCATTTGTTTTAGAAGACAAAGATGGGATATTATCCAATTTTAACACATCAACAAACTGAGGTTTAGATGTCATAGAGCAAGTAAGGAAGTAGCAAAGAGGAAATGTGCCTCTGAGGGTTTGGGCTCTAGAAATTGCTTCTGACCCTCAGAAACCTTCTTCTTTAATGAGTTTCTTATATTATTAAAGTGATATATGGGCCAGCGCCATGGCTCACTTGCCTAATCCTCTGCCTGCGGCGCCAGTACCTGGGTTCTAGTCCTGGTTGGGGTGCCAGATACTGTCCTGGTTGCTCCTCTTCCAGTCCAGCTCTCTGCTGTGGCCCAGGAAGGCAGTGGAGGAGGATGGCCCAAGTGCTTGGGCCCTGCACCCGCATGGGAGACCAGGAGGAAGCACCTGGCTCCTGGCTTCAGATCAGCACAGCACGCAGGCCACAGCACACCAGCTGTGGCGGCCATTTGGGGGGGTGAACCAACGGAAGGAAGACCTTTCTCTCTGTCTCTCTCTCTCTCTCACTGTCTAACTCCGCCTGTCAAAAAATGATATATGATTATCATAAAACACTTATAAATATGGCAAATGAATTGCACTGAAAATCTCCTTGATTTCACTACCATTTTGACAGCTATCAATCTAGAAAGTTATGGAAATTTCAGTGAACACATGGATAGATAATTATCTATGTGAGCACAGTTTATTAAGCGATTTGTGTTTGATATTTAGGCATTTGGAGTTTTGTTTTCAGGGAACTACTTAAAAACCATTTTGTTTGTAAAAGCCCAAACCATAGAAGAGATCACGACAGGGAGGAACTATCTTAACTGATCAGAAGATAAAGACCTTCTCACAGAGAGTTGAGAGACCAATATCAGTAGGTCTTACCTTCAGAGTGGAGGTGCCTCAGCGGAGATAGAGATGAGGGGCCCTCAGAGAGGGAGAGCTGTGTGGCTCACCAGAGAGGCTGGACTCTCGGCACAGGGAAAGCTTCAAACATGGCAAAAACAGTAGTTCTTCTCCTCTAAGGGGCCCTGAGCCCACTGAAGAAACAACATTGTCTCCTGGGAAATCACCTACAGGGTCCTTGCAGTACTTTGGGGGTTCCTGAGACCCAGGGATCCTTGTACAGCTCTGACAAGGGGAGGAATTCCGTTGTGATTGACAGGAAAAACATCCCACCTGCCATTAGACATGCTCAGAGGCAGACTGAGAGAGAAGGATGCCATCTTTGGATGGGTCAGATAGGCAGACACTGGCAGGCTTATGGAATATTAACATGTACAAGGCAGGATCTCGTTGCTGATAATTTATTTGCAAAAATAGAATAAATCAGTCATTTAATAGTCATATGTGACAAATACTCATGATGCTTTTCCCAGTGAGTCAAATGACAGAATATTAGTTACAGTTCTCCAGAGAGACAGAGCCAGTAAGATAGATAGGTGATAGCTAGATAGGTATGTAGATAGATAGATAGATAGATAGATAGATAGATAGATAATAGATAGATAAATACTGGGGGTAGATTTATTTCAAGGAATTAACTTACACAGTTATGGGAGATCTGGCTGGATAAAACCCAAATTTGTAGAACAAGCCATAAAGCTAGAAATTCACAGGCAGGAGCTGACTCAGCAGGTTCACAGAATTTCTTCTTCCAGAGAAAAACTCATTTTACTGCTAAGGACCTTCAGTTTATTAGATGAGGTTCACCCATATAATGTAAACTAAACTTATTGTAAGTGCTAATGATATCTGCAGTAACACACACAGTAACCTCACAGTAACACTTTGTGTTACTGTAACACACAGTAACACTTTGTGTAGAATTGGGTAACTGACCAAGTTGACACACAAAATCCAGCCATCCTCAGAGGAAGGAGGAGATGCAGGCTGAGCCTTGAGTGATGAATAGGAGTCCACAAGGTGACTGGGGGTGAGGAGCAGCAAAAAGGCATGGTGTCCTTGAGATGAGTTTGGGGAGCACTGAACACAGGAGCTGGGACCCAGGAGTCTCCCAGGAGGCTCCAACAGGGAGGGCAGAGGGATAAACTGAGATAACATATGTACTAGCACACCAGTGAGCCAATGTGGTAGAAAGTCACTGATTTTATTTAGGTGAGTTAGTGACTATTTTCAAGTTCTGCAAAGACCAGCCTGGATACAGCCTGAAGGAAGACAGAGGAGGGTTTACAGGTCTTAAAGAAGAGCTTAATGGTCTGCATCTAAGCAACATCAATGAGGATAGAGGGAGCCACTTAGAAGATGTGGAACAGGTACAGTCTGCAAACCTGAGTAACTCCTTGGCAGTCAGTGCTTGTCCATCTCAACTTGCTTTCCCTTCTTCCTTAGGTTTACAGTTAACATTTTTGACAACACCACTCTGTTTAGCCACTACTAACACTGAGAATCACTAACCATTCCTAGCGGGGCAGGCAGTAGATATTAACCTTGTGGCTGCAACTGTGTATGTAGAGAGCATTCTGACATGCTGGCACAAGCCAACTCAAACCACACACATGTGTGAGAGTACATACAGACTTGCTCCCTGCATTGGCTCATTCTCTCTCATTTCAGACTCCCCCATTAACTTGTGCAGCTGAAAACCCAGAAACAACTTTTAGGGGGTCTGTCTTCTGGAGCCATAACTGGGCACCTAGCCCAAATCGAACTCTTTTCACCAAAGTGATGCAGAAGAATGTGGCATGAGGGTGCATGCAGACAGTAGGTTCAATATTTTAAGCCTCAGTTCTGTTTCTACACTTCCTAGAGCCTAATGGAAGCAGAGATAGAAATTCTCTTTGATCATGGTCTGATGGTATTTCTCTTTTCCCATGTTTTAGCAGCAACTACCACTCATGGTACATTGCTTCAGGATCTATATCATAGACCCTGAATGTGAAATTCATGAATGTTCTCAAGATTGGTCTCCTTTGAGGTCGAGGCTTGACATTTCTGCTCCATTTGGCAACTGTGGCCCCCACATACCCATCTGAACACAGGTGTGACTGTCCTACTGTCTCCTCATCTCCCTTGCCTTGCTTCCTGAGCACATCAGTATCTCCCCCAAACTTTCTTCCACCTCCTTCATCTCTACTTTCACAAAAGAAATTCTCAACTTGTTTACATCATTTTGGAATTATTTTATTCTAAAAACCTTGCACTGAGTATGTGTGCTTAGTTCTGAGCTAAGCATCAGGGATGCAGAAATGCATGAGAAACAGTGCCCTGCCCTCCAGAAGCACAAACTAAGAGAGCAATGGAGACAATAGGATTGAGAGACAAGTAACTATGGGGGTTGGCCTTGAGTACATATCATGAATGTAGCATCCCAGGACTAGTGTTTTGTACCAAGAAGCTGGTGAGCAGGATCTCTCTGGGAATTGGCCCATAATTCGTGTGGAAGGTAGGGTGGGGATATGAAGTACAACATCTCAAGACCATATCTCAGGGACCAGATATTGTCTGATGTGGAGCCAACTAATTACCATTTCCAGTTGAGGACCAAGGGGCAAGAGAAAACAGACAAGAGACAGGTGCTATGAGCCCCCTTGGTTATGGTCCATGGAAAAGTTTTGGGGTAGGGAGCTGTTGGAAGACTCTGGAACCTCAATCAGCAGTGTGGGTGAAGCAAGACTCTCTCCTTTGTCCTCTCAGTTGCTGAACAATGTACTTGCAGAGCCAGGTGGGACCTCTCTTGGGAGTCCTGTGGCTCCTTCCTTGACTTGGAGTTCAATCTCTGTGAACAGAAGAAAAAGTAGATGATGAGAGGCAGAATGGTACAAGTGAAAATACAGCCTGAACTTGGAGGAGGGAAAAAGAGGAGTGAGAAGGAGGACAGTGTTTCTTTTTCCCACTCCACGGTGCACGTGGCAAAGATGATTTGCAGGGCACAGCTGGGTTCCTGGATGATAGGTGAAGCGCACCCAGCTGCGCTAAGGATGGCATGCACCATCATTCACACTCCTGGAACCAGTGTTTATTGGAAAGCTATGGAGAGAATGTCTCAACAGAAGGAGAGAAGCTGTAGTCAGGGGCAGGCATGGAAACTAAAAGTAGGGAGATCAAGACAGCAGGGAGAGTCAGTGTGAGCTTCCTGAGTGTGGGGCTGCAGTGAGCAGGGAGGCCCAGCAGTGAGCAGCTGGTTTCACCGTGTATACGCCTCTTACTTGCAGGGCCTACAAGAAGAAGAGACATCCCCTCCAGAAAGGGTAAGAGGTAAGTGAAGATGCCAGGAGCTGCTCTTGGGGAAACTGAGGCACAGGTGAGTTCCCACTCCCCCACTCTAAACTTCCTCGTAAGTGATGTCATTCCTTCCCACCTCCCATCATCCCAGGCAGCAGCCATTCACGTCAGGAAATGGATCATGGAGGCAGGAAAGAAACCAGAGTGCTGATTTGGGGGACTCTTGGCTCAGCCCTACCACTTACCTTCCTCCCCAGGCACTGCCTGATCAGTCCTGATCTGGACTTGAAATGCCTGCACCGCAGGGACATGTTATGGCTTCTGGGAAATGTTGCCAGGAGGGTCTGCAGGAGGGCACACAGGAGAATCGGATGTTCCCTCAGTCTTAGGAGCCCACCCGAAGCTACAGCCCTGTGGCCCAGTCTCTAAACCTAAACTTGGAGGCAAGCACATCTCCAGCCTGAGCAGGAGGCTGCTTGTAGTTGACACTTGGGAAATTGGGGGTGTTTCCTTGCCCCGCCCTTCCAGGCTGCTGGGGTGCACCAGACTTGTTCCTCTTCTAGGACTCTTTCCCCCTCCCACTCAGCCTGAGGCCACTTGTCTCAAGGGCCCTGACAACTCCCATTAAGGAATAAGAGAGGGCAGGCCACTTGATGTGGGTCTTTCCCACAAAGAACTGGTAGCTTCATAGGGGCTACTCCTTCCTGCAGAGAAGAACTCTTTAAGGATGGGACGCCAGACATCTGGAGTGAGGGTGATTTCTGGGCAAAGGCAAGAGCTTGCACAGGACCCTGGAGTCCCAGCCAAGGTGCTGCTCATGCCCCTCCTTGCCCAATGCCCAGGGTGCCACAAGCAACCAGCATCCCAGGAAGGCACAAAAGTAGTTCCCTGGACTCAGTGGTGGCAAAACACATTGGTCTGAATAGGAGACCTGGGCTGGGACATGCAGAAGCCCTTCCTGGAGTGCTCAGCACCCAGAAGTCTATGGGAGGAGTGGGTGTGGCCCCAGCCAACTGTCAGAACACGGCTGCCCTGGAAACCCCAACGGAAGCAACCGCCACTAGGCAGGGGGAGGGGCCCACATCCTGGGAAGTCAGCAGCTTCTCATTCACTACCCAGCATGCCTGGGGGGAGCCAGCGGCTCTGGAAACTGGAGAGGGGACATCTTGAGGTTTCTGGCTGTCTCCTAGAGGGGAACATGTCTCCTAGAGGGGAACAAGGGTTCAAGGAGACCACTGAATAGGTTGGGAGCATGCACAAACACATGCCTCAATCCATAGTCCTTAAACAGGGATCACGTCCACAAATATGAATGTATGCAATTATATAGGCAAAATACTTAGGCAAGCTGCTGCCTGAGAGAAGCAGCTTTGCTGGCAAGGAGGTATGTGAGGGTGACGGATGTGCAGGATACACTCTGGGCCTGCCCAGATGTACCCGAGCTGGGTGCTAGGCTTGAGCCCTTGGGCAACTGGAGGAGGCCAAGGGCAGAGAGAGCTGGGGACAAATGTCCAGCTCTTATGATGAAGCCTGGCCCTGTCTCACAACCAACCCCTGAGCTAAGCCACTATTGTTGTGCAAGGCAAACAGGCCATCAAGACATGAATACACAGGAGGGAAGGAAAACTCCTCAGGGAAAGGGGAGAAGGGTGCTTAAAGGGGATGGGAAAAAAAAAACAGAGATGGAGAGAACCCTTGGTCAGATTGCGGCAGGGAAGCTAACAGGGAAGGTGAGAGATGCAAACCAAAGAACGAGCAGGCGAGGGAGGAAGGGGAAGGGGGAGTGATGGGATGGGGGTTGGGGGCTGGGTGCAGGAATGGCCAGAGGGGCTGGACAGGACTGGCTGGGTGGCCTTAACCTCTTTAACCAGGCCGTCACTGTCAGGGGAGGCAGGCTGAGGTCAGGAGGCAGGTTGGAAAGCCCAGAGTGCTGGTCTCAACATCCCCTCATCATTTTCTTCTCCCCAGCTCTGCAGGAAGCCCAGCCACAGAGATAAGGGAAGGGATCTCAGGAAGGCAGGGTATGAAGAGGGAGTACCCTTCCCAGAAAGAAAATAAGAGCCATTTATCTTTCCAGGGGGCCAGAAAACACCCTCTAATGGTGGAAGTTTAAGCATTGCATCTGGAGCCCTGGGCCCCTCAAATTGCAACCCAAGTCACTTCCCTTTCCAGGGAATCCTAGGGTAGTCCAGGTGTGAGGCTCATAAGGTGCTCCCAGGAACAGGGAATGAGCTGCCAACTCTGGGGCAGCTTCTGGGAGGGTGCTGGCCCACACTTAGCAGGAGGTAGGCAGGAGAGAGGGGTGCCAAGTCATGCCCACCTCCCTAGTCTTCCAGGCTGCTGGGGAAATCCTGGCAGGCACTATTGTCCCTATACCTTGTTAGCCCCAGACACAAGGGCCATAGCCAGGAATGGAACCTGAAATCAGCCTTCCAGGGCAGGGATATAATCCCAAGCAAATAAACCATGGCTTGTGGACTACACAGCAAGAGCTGGATTCAGGATTTCTCTCCAGCTGGGGTTTCTGGAGTGGTCCAGTGGTCAGACACTGGAGCTTCCCTGGTATCCTGGCCAACATGGTCCAGACTTTTTGAGATCCCTGTTGCCACACTCCTCTGCCCTTGGCTCAGGAAGTCACCCACTCATAAGCGCATGTCTTTATTAAATAGTTGAGCTAACCTGGGCAGTGGGGATGCAAAGATGAATGAGACAAAGTCCCTGTATTCCAGCACTTTTGTTCCTCGGGAAAAACAGCAGCTTGACACGCCGAGGGTGCAGACAGTCCCCACCTGCACAGAGAGCGCTGGGGGTGTGGGTGGTAGTTAGGATACGAGTCAGGGGAGATGGAGTCCCCTGAGTCCCCTGTGGCCAAGCAGGCAGGCAGGTGGAAGCTTGGGAGTGCTTTGTCCACCCAGGAGTTTCATCTCTAGGACAAACATACTCTTACCTACGATCAGGGTCCTGCCCTTGAGCAGCATGAATGCTATGGAAAAGCAAACTAGTTGGGTAGTTTAGGTCCAGTGAGAGTGGCCTCCAAGGAAGCTATAGAAAAATGTCCCCAAATGCTGCAGACCCCAGATTTGTAAGGAGTTCTGACAGGGGAAAAGTGGGCTTATCGGGGATGGACGAGGGGCTTCCTGGCACAGGACCTGGGGATGGGACAAAAGGAAGCCCCCAGCATCCAGGCTGTAGGGGCATCAGAGCTCACAGTGGCTGGGACTGTGTTTGCACACTGCCACCTTGGTCAACCAAGGCGAAGGGTAGAGGGCTAGCAGTGGTCCCAAGAAGATGGTGACAGCCTCGATGATGGACCAGGGGACTCTTGAGGATTGGGATGCACAGGGAGGACTGGGGGAGGTGGGGTAGGGTGTATCACCGAGATGGTGTTTCTTCACCTTCTGAAACAGGAGGAAAAGCATGGCAGTGCCTGAGGTGGGACCGGGTGGGCCCTTGGCCTGCTGCTGCCCACCCCCTGGACCATCACTACTGGTGAGCAGGGTCAGAGGCCTGTAGCACAGCAGACCCTAGAGAGACAGAGGTGGACACAAAAGATGAAATAAAAATGCTGGGGCCATTCTCAGCAGGAAGAAACGGGGAGAGAGAGCACAGTACATGGAAGGGCAGGAAGGTGAGAAACAGCTGTGTGCAAAAGTCAGGAGATGGGAAGGAAGGGAGACCAGAGCCAGAGTACTTAGGACAAGGAGAAAAGTGCCAGGTGGGCCCTGCACTGGCAGGTTGAGGGATCAGAGGCCCGGGGATGAGGCTGCAGGGGCGGAGGTGAGTTGGGGGGACAAGATGCAGGTGGAGGATCTAAGAAGTGTTCCTCCTGGGAGCAGGGGTGCGTGGGTGTGCTGGTGTGACCCTTCCCCTCTGCTCCCAACCCTCTGTCATGCACTCTGTGAGTACAATACGGATGAAGAGAGAAGGAGTTAGCCGACCTGAGCCACCCCTCTGGGCGAACAGCCTGGAGTGGCACCTGTGGACTTCATGGGGGATGCCTGTCCCACCATTGCCAGCTTCTTGTTGGAAATTAGGGAGCTCTCTTTCCAGGCTTCTCCCCCTCCCCAGCCCTATTGGGGCACAGGTGCTCTTAGTGGGATTGCTTGGTAGCCCCACACCTTAAAAACAAATTTTACAAAACCCATCCCAGGAAGACTCCCATCTTAACTGTAGCCTGTTCCCACTGAGAGGAGCAGGCCTGGATGCTGGGCAAGGCACGAGGAAGAAGAAGCTTCATAGGAGAAGGGTGCTGGGTCTTGCCCCAGGAGATCCCCCTGGTGTCCCACAAAAGCTCAGGTGGCCCTGAGAATGGGCGTTGTGAGGAGGCCCAGAAGGATGCGTGCTTGGCCTAGGGCAACCTTTGCAATTGGGGCAGCCCAGTCTCTGTGTCCAGAAACTACATGGCATAAGCACTTGCAGCATATGCCACATGCCAGGCCAAATTGCCCCCCCAGTCCCCACCCAGCGAGCAGCCCTATCCATCCTCCCAAAGAGACTGTCTCCAGGCCAAGGGGGCCTCTGCAGACTCCAGGAGCCCCAAAGTGGTCCTGGGACAGAGGCTCTGGTCCTGGCTCTCCTGTGGGCGTCATGGGCCCTGGGTCAAGATCTGGGCAGTTGGATAAGAGTGAAATCCCAATTCAGTTTCAGAAGCAAGTAGCGGGTCCCAAGGGTATTTTTTCTTCCTCCTTCTGGGTCAGCTGCTTTGACTGTTGGAGCCACAGGACACAGGCCACTCTAAAATCCACTGTGTATGTTTTCCTTGCAATATGTCTCTTGGGTTGGGACTCAGAGAAGGTTGCCCCAGAGCTGCCCTGACTGAGTACACGCAGGGGAGCAAGCCCTGCTCATGTGATCTCTTTGTCTTTCATTCCAAACCACTACGCGGCCTCTCCTTTACCCACTGGCATGTTTTTGCCAAGCAGCTATGAATTTGACCTTGGTACCAAGTATATAACAGTGGCTGGGCCACAGTCCCTGCCCTCAACTTGTTTCCCCCAACTCCACAGCGTTGGTTGATGTTTGTGAGTACACACCGGGGTCTCTGTTAGATCTCGGATATGGAGACCCCACGGTGTTTCTCCCACTTTAGATAGCAGACAGCTGAGGAGTTTCTAGGAAAGAAATTTGACTAGGAAATATCTGGAACGTGGCAAGGAGTGAGTTAAGTCTCTCCCACAAAGGTCTTAGGGTCTGAACGGAGATGTTCCCCTCAGGCATGGGAAACGGATTGCCTCCCTTTACCCTGGGCTGGTATTTTCAGGACCAGGAAACATCTCTGGGGCTCTGTGTTCAACATGGAGAGCGCCCTGAAATGATGGAGATTCCAGGTTTGTAAAGGACTCCACAGGTGCTACATGAGCCCATTATCGAGGACAAGGCCCAAATGCTTCCTGAAACCAGCATGGGACTCAGGAGAGTGACCAGGGAAGCCCCCAGCATCCAGGCTCTGGAGTATCAGAGCTCACTTGGTGACTGGGATTCTGTCTAGAAGCTGCCGCCTTGGTAATCTGCAGCTAGAAGCCAGAGCACCAGGAGCTGGTCCCAAGAGGATGGTAACAGCCCTGATGACAGCTCATGGGGAGTTTTGGGGACTTCATAGAGGGAGCCAGGAAGGGGTACAGGGAGTAGGTATATCACCAAGACTATGGCCCCTCACCTTCAGACACCAGGCTTGAGTTTAGAAGACATGGTAAAGTTTATGGCACATAGATCTAAAAACAATTTATGAAAAAGAAAAAAAAATAAAACTATGGCATGGGAAGGCTGAAAGAAAGGTGCCCTTCCCTTGGCTCGGGGGATGGACAAATAGGGGTACAGTAGAGCTGCTGCCATCCCCGTGGGTCTCCCAGCCTGAGGGGGGTACAGGAGGAAAGACATTTGACGTGGCTGAAATGCCTGAACCTCTCGGGGCACTGAAGAATCATAGGTAGAAACTTCTACGGTTACAGCTGCAGGCAGAGACGGAGAGGGAGAGAAGGCAGCACAGAGAGAAGAACAGTGGTGGGAGATGCATTCAGAGACAAGAGTCAAGAAAGTAGGGGGTGAGAACAAGGTGCCCAGTGGGCACAGGGGCCAAAATGGGATGCAGCTGGCAGCTCCCCTGGAGAACAATCAAATCCTTATGAATTTCATGGTTCAAAGAGATGGAAAGTGAGAAATGAGGAAATTTTAGGGGAAGAAGGAGCAAACTTCCTTACTGGGTCCCAGATGCAACAGCACTCCCAGGGGAACAGCCTAGAATGCTGAGCCTGCACATTGAGACTCGGAGGAAGAGGGCTGTTTAGAAAAGGGCCAGAGGTGGAAATCTGTGATTGAGGGCTGTAGGCAATTGCGTCCTGGGTCGTGGCTCATTTCCTTGGCTGCTCGTGGTCTTGCTGCCTTCTGGGCAGCTATTGGCCTAAATTAAGACTGGAGAGGGAAAGAAAAGAGCCTCCACAGCGGTGGTTCCACTGGGTATGAGGCAAGCCAGGCGCCAAGACAGTACACTCCCAGTGAAGCAAAGACACAACACAGAGTGACGTACCTGAGCGATGCCCTTGGCCTTGGAAGGCCCAACCGCAGCTGCTGGTCTCAAGAGCTGCCCATTTTAGAATCAAGCTTCAGACTGCTTTTGGACATAAATTCTCTTTTCCCTGGACACGCCTGGTGGCCAGTCCCAGGCCCTTTGGGGAAGTCCCCCTCCCTCCTTGCTTCTAGTTCTTCCTCCTCCCCACAGTTTCTCCTCTGCATGTATCCAAGGAATGTAGAGGTCTCTCTTGCTGCCCACACAGTGCTGAAGAGTGCCCTCTTTCCTCAGAAACAGAAGGATGATGCCACTTGGTTAGGTGTCTTTCCCAGAGGACGTTTCCTCTTAGCAGCAAACATTTATTAACAAAATGGAGAAGACCTGGGGTCTGGATGACTCAGTCAGTAGGTGGTTGCAGAGTCAGGTGGTGCCCTGAATTCTATGAAAGCCTACCCCAAGAGGTTTACTGCTTTGCTCTCTTCTGAGGCCCAGAGAGCCTTTATAAACCAGGAACTGAGGAAGCATCCCAACTGGGTCCCAGACACAGCAGCTCTCCTAGGGGAACAGCCTAAAACATAGACCCTGCAAATGAGGACTCAGGGAAAACAGAGAACTGTTTAGAAAATGCTACAATAAGGTATCCAAATGGATTGGCCTACGACCGGTCATCAGCCTGATTCTAGCAATTCTAGCAGGCTTTTCCTTCATCTGCAGCCTTTGTATTCAGCTAACCTGAAGAGACAAGCTCTTCTATGGAACCTTGAGGTCCCTACCTACCATGGATACATTTGCTGTGAAGTCAGGAAGTAGCCTCAGTCCTTACCTTATGAGAACAGCCTGCCTTCAATGAGTGCACCATCTGAAGGAGACACATAGACAGTGAACGGTATAGTGGTGGGGCAATAGAGTGTGCCGCATGCCCTGACACTTAGTAGAAGTCCAGATCCATTGAGTGGACTTAGTAAAGGCTGCCAGATCCGGCAACTTCTGTAATGAAGATGCTCTTCTGGAGATAACTGCCCTGGACCTCAGACCAGCATAAGAAGGTGAAACAGCCACTTACCCTGTGGGGAAGGGGGGCTTTTCCAAGTGTTGCCGGTTGGGTGATTGAAGTATGGTTGGTGGGCTTAGGAACTCTTTGATATTTCCACTTGAAGACTAGAGAACCAAAGGATGCAGAGTGATGGATTAAGACATTGCCTCTCATTGATGGTCCGTTTTCTGGGCAGGGGAGACTTGAGTTGCCCAAAAAGGAAGGAAATGGGGGAACATAAAATCAAGCTGACTGGTGAACTCAATGCTCAACAAAAGAGTCTAGAGCAGGAGGTTATTTTGTCTTCCCTGGAATGTCCCTCCCTCTTTGCTGCCTCAGGGTTCTTATTTTGTGGCCTTATAGACAATTTTACCCAATTTTTTTTTCAATAGAGTCCAGCACAAATGCAAGAAATAAAGCAAGATAAAGTACAGAAAGATATAGAAATAGCAGAGGGATGCAGAAATAAGGGTTAGAGAAGCATTATTAGAGAACAGAGTCAGAGCAGATTTCCCAAAGGGGAGAAGATATGGTGGGGGCTGGGGGTATGAAGCCAGGAAAGGCACAGCTGGGACTTGGGCAATGGGAAGCTAAAGGAACATCTCCTGAGGAACACAGATCCTGTTCCAGTCTTGCTTTGGAAAGAGAACTCTGATGATAATGAGAGGCCAAAGTGGTCAGACCTTGGGAACAAATCACTATCTGACTTGCCTGTTCCTCCTCCTGGTTCTCAACCGAGGGTTCTGCAGGAGGGGAAATCCACATAGAATCAGCTCTGACAGTCTTCCCAACAGGGAATGAATAGAAATAACATTTGGCCAAAGAAAGGGTCTGGAGCTTGCTCTTGACTAGCCTCAAGCCCATTCACACTGTGGAATGTGTGTGTGGGTTGGAGAGAAAGAGTGTAGGACAGAGAGGGAGAGCTATGGGTAGGGAATTTTAAGCAGTTCTTCAAATTGTTTGGGTCATTGCTAGGCTTCCTTCCTCTGGGTTGTTGCCTTGAGGTCTTCACCCTTTCTTGGTTCTCTTCAGGGCCAAACTTCAGGCTGGGCAATGAAGATAATTAAATTGACCTAGACTAGACCCACAAATTATCCCTTCAAAACAGGCATTCTCAAAACCAATGGACTTGAGGTTGGGTCCCCTGCCCTCCAAGGAGAACCATAATAATTAGAGCCTAACTCGACATCCTTTCACTCCTGGAAGGTACATATATCCAACCAGGAAGTCTGGTGAGCTCTCTGCCACAAATCGGAATCCAAAGAATGGATTTCTTACTGTAGTTTAGACATAACTCCATTACAGTGCTGTAGGAAACTATTGAGTGACCTATTGGTAGAGCCTTTTAAAATTAGCAAAATTAGGTTGTTGAGAAGAGTATCTGCCAGCCATAACCAGTGATTGCCCTTTCTTCCCCTATCCCTGTCCCTTGGCTTTAGTCTTCCCCATTGGAAGCATTCCCAAGTGACTCCTTTGGATGGGCCTTTATGACAAAACTTCAGTCCTACTGAACCTTGATGCACCACCCAGCCACTCTATGGTCCTCTGGGAACTGCAAATCACATATTGGCATGACCCCAAGATGTAAATCAGAATGCCTGTTTTGAAGGGAGCATTTGTGGACTCTGTTCATTTTCATAAGCATGTATTAGACCTGTAAATCTAATGCGTAACCTTTTTTTTTTTTAGCAAGAGCTCAAGGAGTTTGTTTTGTAGTTTGGTCTATACCTGCTTGGGAAGACACAATCTCGGAGATCTGGGAGCTGTTGGCAACCTTAAGTCAGTGATTTCAGTTGCCTAGAATCAATATCTGGGATCAATTACAGATATTCTGACACACAAAACCTATGTCTTACCTAACAAGTTGATGCATAATCTCTTCCAGAATCCATGAATTGATATCCCCACCTTCTCATCGCCCATTTCCAGGTTTTTGCATCCTGGATCCTTCATCATTTCTGTCCCGGAGACTACTACTTACCCACTGTCACTTGTAGATATAAAGTACTTTAAATACTGGACCCTAACATTTTAATGCAATTCAAAACACATCCATGGAATCTCAAGTATGGGTCAGATACTCTATATTAAAGTCTTAGGGATACATCAATGAATGAGAAACAGTGTCTTTTCCTCTAGAAGAATTTAATTTTGTTGAATAACCCTAGTCTCTTCTAAGACATTAGACGTGAGCTTGAATTTGTAAATTAACACAGGGAGTCAATCACTGGAATGGCAAATGAAAGAAACCCTTGAGGGTTCTATGTCCATAAATGTCTGGGGTTGAACATAAAGAGCTCCTGGGAAGAAGTCTAACAACAAAGTAGCTACTCCTTGGACTATTGAAAGTCAGCCTTTGTGGATATGGTTCTAATAGTGGGATCCACCATTAAGGACGGAAGCTGTATTGTCACAGTTTCTAGCTGTAAGGCAGAGAGCCAGTTGGGGAAAAGATTCTGTTTCATGGATGTGTCTAGTTATCAAATTGTGGTTATTAGAAAGGATAAAGGAGAATTATGAAGGAAAGAGCAAGGCCAGAAGGGACAAGACGGCTGGTCAACCATAGTCCACCACCTGAAAGGCACAAGTTTGTTTTCTACTTCTCTGGTGTTGCTGGAAATAACCTCTGCAAATAGGTTATGTCCAGCCATGCTCTTGCTCTCCAATCCCACATTAGCCATCCCAATCTCATGTCCTCCCTACAAAAGAAAAGTGTAAATGGATGTTACAGTATGCCCATCAAAGACAGAGGATCAGATAGATATACAACTACACATAGATATACGTAAAAATTCAGAAAAAGAACAAGATACAGAAATAAAATCCCCAAGAATTACATCATAAGAAGAATAAACAAAGAATTAGAAGCATCCTCTGTGAGAAAAATGCAGACTGCAGAGTAATGAGAAGACAAAAATCAAGCAAGAGATAGCAAGTGTCAACAGAAGGTAAAGGTGCAAAGGCATCAAGTGTGAGACCCTGGGTAGATTCTGAGATGGTCCAAAAGCAGAAGCTGAACCCTAGTCCCAGTATGGCCAGTATTCTGAGCTCACCCAGAGTCCTCTCCAAGCTTTCACAACTCCAGCACAAAGACAAAGGATCCAGGAAAAGGAGAAAGAGGGAGTGGAAAGAATAGGCAAAAGAAGTGGATGAAGAAGTGTGGGAGTAAGAAGTCTGGTCTTTGGGGTAGAAGACTAAGAGGTAGAAATGTATCCTGTAATCACCATGACTTTCCACCTCCCAGGTTAAGCCCCTTGTGAAAATGGAAGGAAGCAAAGGGGATAAAAGTTGTGGTTGGATGAAGGTCAGATAAACCCTCATCCTACGGAGTCCTAAGACTCCCCGATTAATTCATCACACAGCTTTGGAAATCAATGATTGAAACTCAGTGCTGATGCTCCTTGAGATATGTTTGGATGCTACCCAAGCCCAGCTCACCAAAACTGCCTCCTCCCACCCCTGACATGAAAGCAAGTGCTGGAAGTTTCTAGTGGATCTCAGTGGTGTGCTCTTGAGATCAAGGAATGGTGGTGCTGCCTTGGTTCAGGTAGGGAATGATGATCCCTCACTTAGAACCTCTGGACTTTGGCCTGGTGCAGAGTTCTCATCCTGTGTTCTCTTTGGCAATGAATGCCAAGCCTCTTTGATCATTCCCGCTAGGCAGGTTTTGGTGGCATAAGTAGGGATGGGAGACAGTTGAAGTTGGAAGCCATGTTTGAGTGGCGATCAAGTCTTCAGAACAAGAGCACTGAAGTGCTGGGAACCACTGCTCATCTATAAGCCTTGCTAAAGAGCTCCTCAGGATGGAGGCCTGTCCTATTTGCCTTGCCATCATCAAAAAAGAGCTTGGAATGCGACCATCTTCCCATTTCAACAAGCATCTGTGGAGTACTCAGCACATCGCACTAGAATGTCTGTGTTCCTGTGGAATTTTCCTGAAATACTGTTTGACGCTATATCCTATTGAAGGGACAGATGCAGATTTCCACCAATGGGTAAGGGAGACGAGAGTCACAAAAGGTCTTGCATTGTTTGAAAAAAATGACCCAGTTGCAATTCAGGCCAATAATCAAGGGCCTAGTGTAAAACATTGAACAGCTTTCCCATTAGCCAGGACCTGGGATTGGTCCTAATCCATTTGCTGTAGGAGACATGTTTCTTTTCAGGGCTTCTCACAGGGCAGGCACAGAGTTTTTGAGAAACTACAGCTGTCTCTGGACTTTTCAGAGATGCAGCTCCAGCTTTAGGGTTAGTGCCCCAAGAAGGCAGCCTAGTGTTTCCCCATACTTTCCTCCTCTTGACCTTTACAAAACCTTACCCATCCTACTTGCTTTAGTCAGCTTCCCTCTTTGAGTGGCGATGCATGGATGCATAAACACACTTAAGAATTCTTTGCGCGTGTCACTGATGAGAGTCACCGCGACAGACTTGTATTGAGCGTTCCTTTATTCCAGACTTCTGGGAGTGATGGGAATTCAGAGTCAACTGAGAGTTGCTCTTTCTTCATTGATCCATTGAGAATGTCACCACTGAGCAGAGAAGGAAAGATTGCAGCGAGAGGGCTCAAGTCTGGAGGGCAGGGTACCTTTCAAGGAGCCATCCTATGGGAATCTACAAATAGCAGTGGAGTTAGAAGGAAAAAAAAATAAAAGACAGTGGGTGAATTCTTGCTGCTCGCAGTCAGAGACTAAGGAGACAGCTGGTAGGGACGGTTCACAGGGAGCTCCCTTCCTTCACATTCTTGTCACACCTAGGAGTGTGCACGGTCTCTGCAGGTGGATTCCCAGGGCAGACAATCCAGTCTTGGCCCAGGTGGAAAATGGTGCCCAGTCTCTTTCCTTCTGTTCTGATTGCCCTTTAGGCCAGCATAGACTATAAGCACCCCTGCTTGTCTGAAGGAAAAAAAAATGATATGAGCAACATACGGACCCTCAGATTCTGACTCTAACCAACTAAAAAAGAAATGGAGATACAAACCAGCGATTTAAAAAACATATATTTATTTGAAAGCCATTGTCACAGAGAGAGGGAGAGAGAGAGATCTTCCTTTCACTAGTTTACGCCCCAGATGGCTGTAATGGCTAGGGCTGGGCCCAGCCAAAACCAGGAGCTTCTTCCGGCTCTTTCTCATGGGTGGCAGATCCCTCAGCAGTTGGGCCATCTTCTGCTGCTTTACAAGGGCATTAGCAGGGAGCTGGATTAGAAGCGGAGCAGACGGGACTTGAACCAGCACCCAAATGGGATGCCGGTTTCGCAGGCAGCGATTTTATGTGTGGCATCATTTTTATTTTTTATATCTGGAAAGACTAGTGCAGAGCTACAGTGGCAAAAATGACAGAAACTTGGAAAAAAAAGACAAGTGAAGATGAAGTAGAGCAAAAGGCAGTGGAAGGGAATGTGAGGGAATGTGATTCTGCAGGGGAGACGGACTGGTGGGTGCTGACACCCTCAGCGAGACACTGTTTGTGCTGGGTGGTGAGGGCCCTGTGCAGCTTATTTTTTGGTTCCTGAGGAGAGAGATGAGATGAGACTTAAGGGAGGAGGGACAAGCAGAGAAGACACAGGGAACAGCTGAGGAGCAGTCATCAAGAATGCAAAAGGATCAAAGGGGCCACAGACGGCCCACACCTCTCTAACTTAACTCTCAGTCTCTCCTGCTTCCTTGCCCCAGCTATGAGTAAGTCAGGTGTCTGACGCCACTTAGCTGAAGATGATAAAGAAAAGAAAAATCACAGTATGGTGGACGGTTCATGCTGTGACCATACATTCTGTGTAGAAGCCTCCACCAATGTTTTCATTCACTTGAAAAAGTAAGAAGATTTGCATCTGCTGGTTCACTTCACCTCCTGGTTCACAACAGTCAGCAGTCAGGGCTGGGTCAGGCCACAGCAAAGTGCGTAGAACTCCATCCAGGTCCCCTACGAGGATTGTAGGGACTCAGAAGACATGGGCCATCATCCGCCATCCTGCAGTACACAGTAGCAGGAACCTGGATCTGAAGCAGTACAAGGAAGACGTGAACTGGCACTGTGACATAAAAGGCAGCCACTGCAAGCAGTGATTTAAACTGGTGCGCCACAAGCCAGCCCCTTCACCGTCCCTCTCTGTCGCAGTCCACTTGGACTCAGTGAACACTGCTCCCTGTTCTCAGGCACTATTTTGGGAGCTAAAAACCAGAACCCAGTTGTGTGATGGACTGGGAAAGGGAAAAGATGGAGAATGGCAAGGATTTGCCTGTTGGACTCGGGATTGATGCCCTTGTTACCTACCACATGCAGAGCTATTAAACAGTTTTAAGGATCCCTCCCTTACCAAGATAAAGCCCAAACTATTAATGTATATATAAAAATCATATGTACTAGGACATTAAAACTAGACTCTTGCTTTCCTTTTTTCCACTGAGACTATAAAAGAACAAGAAGAAAACATTGGAGGTAAGTGTTTCCTATCATTTAGAGGAGCTAAGGCTTAACAAAGAAGGTAGCTATAAACCAATTTTGCAAACCTCAGTTAAACACCCACATGAAGGGTATGAAAATGTTAGATACTTGTAAAATAAAATGGGACTTTGGAGAGAGGCCATGAAGTGCTGAAACATTTAGGTCCTCCATCCTGGGCAGAGAGGAGCATTTTCCCATGACCTCACCCACATGGGATCACCCAGAGCACTAGGAGCAGAGGCAGAGGCCAGCTGAGGCAGCAGAGCAGAGCCTGGGATTCCTGGATGCTGGTAACACCTCCACGGGCAGGCAGCAGAGCCAGGATGGGTCACTCTGTCACAGAGACTGACATGGAGGCATCTTCATATGAAGTTCTGAGTTTTGACTGTGAGACAGGACTGAGAGATTGAGGTACAGAAAGGAACTATCAGCCTTAACTATTTGGACTTCACTGGAGGACTCACAACCTGAGCATTTCTGGGAAAAGTATGGAGCTGGCCAGAGACTTTACAGAACAGATTCATAGACAGGAGTTCTTGAATCGTGGGACATTTGGGTCTCATAAGTAGTTAGAGGAATGTTTCTCACTCCCTGCCCAGCCCTTTGGTCTCACAGCCTCCCGCCCAGCCATCTCCATCCATCAGGTGATGTTTGAGCTGATGGGAATCGAAGTTTTCTGGAAGAACACCCTTTTCTTGGGCCCATTGACCTTGCTCTGCTAGGGTACCCTTCCAAACACCATTCCTCTCCCACCTGAGATCCTTTAGAGTGCCCCTGAGACTGACTTCCTTCTAGAAACTCATTTGCTATCATTACCCGTTTCCTTGTTCCTGGTCTGTCCCAAATGCTGTGACTCACTCAAGGCCCAGGAGGTGACCTTACTCTGTTGTCTGTGTCCAAGGGTTAGAAAGCACTGTGTCCATTGTAGATGCCCATTCGATGTTTGTTGAATCGATGTGTAGACATAGGCACAGTTTGCCTAATTTTATTTTGATGTGCTGAGCATACACATACCTAACATTTCCATTTCAGTATATGTGACTGGAAAGTCTCTTATTTTGAAGGATAATTGAAGAAAGAGGGAATGGGATGTAGGACATTCAGGATGGAAGACAAGAACACCAAGAATAGATTTTTTTCCACAGCTTCAATGAAGAAAACACAAAGGGAAAGGAGACACTACAGCATTGTGGTGTGGCGGTGCATGGGGGGCAGTCACTGCACCCTCAATCCAAGGGCTGCTAGCAGGCCATGTGTGCAGTAGGGTGGAACAGCCTGTTTAACAATGTACACATAAGAAAAACAAACTGATTTAGCATATTCTTCCCGCCGGAGATCCAGGATGTGAGGCAACCCTAAGTATTTTAGGCAGATTGATGGGAAATGAGATAAATGACCTGAAAAAGAGGATTCTGCAAGCTTGGGAAGAATTAGTGTAGAACCTCAGAGCCCTACCCCTAATAGTGCCCCAGGACAGAGGTCACATCCCAGGGAGGGCTTCAGGATACTGGGTAGGCAGGCTTCACTCCAGGACTTCAGGTTCCAGGCTCTGTGCCCAAGGTCTTTGGACTCTGCCTATAATTGACGTCAGAATTGCCGTGTTCTCCATGACCTGGAGACCAGTATTTGTAAAAAGAGTCCCTGGGGACATTTGCAAAAAGGGAACAGGAAGAAGAAGCCTCCCAAAATGAAGTGATGATGAATTTGTTTAAGCCAAGTTGATATGAATACAGAGGGAGATATCATGGGAGGTGGGGGTGGGTGGGGGAAGTACATAAATGGTGCTGGCTTACTCAATGCCATTTTTTCATTAGAAAAAAACTGGAACTGCCAGGGATGTCTACCACCCACTCCAACTGCTGAGTCAGGACCCTGTAGCAGGTTTGAGTAGACAGGAAGGTCTTTGAGTGACAAAATCATAGTGGCACCTGACAGAGAATTGAAAAAGGGGACTTTAGTTGTATTCCCTGGGAAAACACTGCAGCCCTCTGGAAGTCACTCACTGAAGCAGTGCTGAGTTCAGGAGAAGCATCTCCTCTGTAGCAGCACTGAAAGGAAATGATAATGGTGCTGGTCATTGTTACACATTCGAACAACAGACACTGGCTCCACTTGACATAAATCCAGTCCTCAAGGGCAGTAATAAGGAGAAAATATCTGCAGTGCGTCCTTGAATGGGCTCTGCAAGTACCACAGGTGTTGTCCCACATCTGTTAGGCCCTTAATAAATATCCTTTGATGGCAAAGGCAAATAGGCCAGAAATTTTCAGCGATGTTAAGAATTTTCGAATCATCTACATTGAAGTGACCTCTCAGAGTTATGCACTAGCCGGGTGAGAGGCTGAGTTTAATCATACATCATCCTTGTCCATTGACTGAAATTTTTCAGTCCTGTTCTGTTTAATTGTAATGCCCAGGGTCTTGGTTCCTGGTTCCTACCATATTTCCTAAGAGCAGGTTTGATGTGTGTTCCATAAGAATTCCATTTTCTTTTTTTCACTACTATTTAATAAATATAAATTTCCAAAGTACAACTTATGAATTATAGCTGCTTCCCCCCCATAACCTCTCTCCCACCCACAACCATCCCATCTCTTACTCCCTCTCCCATCCCATTCTTCATCTAGATTCATTTTCAATTTATATACAGAAGATCAACTTAGTACATACTAAGTAGAGATTTCAACAGACTGCACCCACAAAGACACACAAAGTGTAGAGTACTGTCTGAGTAGTAGTTTTACCATTAATTCGCATACACATTAAGGACAGAGGTCCTACATGGGGAGCAGGTGCACAGTGACTCCCGTTGTTGATTTAACAATTGACACTCTTATTTATGATGTCAGTAATCACCGAGGCTCTTGTCACGAGCAGCAGACTCATTTCCTTTTTTTTTTTTTTTAAGATTTTACTTATTTATTTGAGAGGTAGAGTTACAGACAATGAGGGGGAGAGATCGAGAGAAAGGTCTTCCTTCCATTGGTTCACTCCACAGATGGCCGCAACGGCTGGAGCTGTGCTGATTCGAAGCCAGGAGCCAGGTGCTTCTTCCTGATTTCCCATGTGGGTGCAGGGGCCCGAGTACTTGGACCATCTTCTACTGCTTTGCCAGGCCATAGCAGAGAGCTGGATTGGAAGAGGAGCAGCCAGGACTAGAACTGGCACTACAGGAGGAGGATTAACCTACTGCACCATTGCGCTGGCCCCAAGAATTCCATTTTCATTGTCCAGTGGATGACATCAAAATTTTCAGACTTTCTCAGTAAGCATCACTGTGTCATATTCCATCAATTGTAAAATTTTAATTTGGTGATGCTCTTAACTGATGAACTTGGGAAAAGCTGTGCATCAAAATCATTATTTGAGAGATGGTCAAAACAATAGTAAACAAATTTAATAAAAGTACCTTAATTATTTTTATTATACATTGATGAAATTCAAAACAGAACCATATTAAAATCCAATTTTGTATATTTCACTTGTGATTACTGTCACCAAAACTGTTGAAATAATTATTTCTCTGAAGTAACAGAAATTAAAATGCTAGTCTATAGTAAACCACCAAATCCCCCAAGTATTTTTTCAAAATTCAACAAAAATACATTGAGTTATAGCTTATTTAAATAGTTAAATTATTAAGATATTATGTCTCACAAATAATATAACTTGTAAAATCTATTGATTACCAAGTGAAAGAAAAGTGGATGTGTAACCAGTCTTCTGTGAAATTTAAACAATGCAAGGGTTAAGAGTCTAAAATTCTGAAAGGATGATCCAATTTTGAATTTGCAACATACTTTGTGATTCTCCAGAAGCTTGCTGAAGTTTTCTTTCCCATTCTCCCAAGAACACACAGATAAGACTTTCTGGGATGAGAAGCAAATCACCCCATCTTTCAGTTGATGAGGATCCTTGTCTTAGACGGAGCAGGATGAAGAAAGTTTGAGGGCCAATGCATCCTAGCTCAAAATAGTCTGTGAAGTCCTATGGGGAAGATGCTTTCAGAGTTGCTCTAGCACTGCGTCTGACAAATCTCTCTCCAACACTCTGCAAAGGGCCCAGAACAAACATCGAGAACCAACAACCGTCCTCGCCAAGGCAGAAGGTGTGTATGTGAATGTGATGCTATCAGCCTTGGGAGACTTCAGCTCTTTAAAATGCTTCATAGTAAATTTCAAGACTGTATCTGTTACACCTCTGGTTTTTGGAAAAAGGTTTGGGCAGCGGCAAAGAACAGTAAAGCACATTTATTTTATGCTCTCTGAACACAGGTGCTTGCTCAGGCCCTAATGAATGCTGCAGTGGGTCATGTGAGGAAGAAGGTGCAGTCCCTAAGCTAGACTACCAGGGTTGGCACATCATTACCTGTCCTTAGGAACTGGGAGAGCCTTGGGATTTCCAACCTGCAAAGAGAAGCAGAGCAGACATTTGTGACACTCTTTTCCTCTTCAGAGTTCTGGGCTGTTGTGCCCCAGACTTCAACTGACAGGATTAGAATGCAAGAAATGGTGGTGTCAAATGTTGACTCCTTTCCTGACAGCAAGATAAATATATACTGTTTGGGTTATATGAAGATGAAACTAACCAACGATAATAGGATTGAAGTCTGATCTTCAGTCACAGCCATGTGTTCTTGCAGAACACTTGGTAACATAGGATTTTGGATGGAGTATTTTTAATCATAATTATACATTAGGAGTTTAATTTCCTGGACAGACAGTGAATATCTTGACAGTAAGTATTGTGTCTTATTCATTGTTGCCATTTATGTATCAACTCAGGAGATTTTAGTACAGCTACACAGCAGGAACTTAAGTAAATTTGTATTGAATTAACATATACTCAAATCTGAGCTTGCCATGATGTCAGATATTGGCTTGTTATTTGCATGTTCAATAATCGTTGCCAGCATTCCCTTTGACAGCAGTATGTCAATTGTACAAGTAGATCAATTTGGACCCAGGTCAACAATAGATGTCTATATACAAGTCTGAAGTAGCAAAAGTTGCTGCTTACAAAGTTTGGGTTAGTATTGAGATAGAAGGTTAATGAGCCAGAATTCTCTTTAAAAACTTCTGTATTTTACAACAGATGGATTATTTAAGATGTATAATTTTTAATAAAACATAAGAAAATGTAGATTCCTACATGGCCTTTGGTTGGGGGACTCTTCCACACACAAAGCAATTAAAGAGGTCATATTGAAAATTCTGCTAAATCTGATTCTGCAAAGCTGCTCGTATTTATAAAAGCTAAACTTACAGTGAGAAAATACCAAAACATATTTTTGTTATCTGTTCTGCTTAGAGGGATTAGAATAAATGTGATTTGCAAAAATTGTAGCCAATGTATAAGAACATAAAATCATAAATTGATTGAGAATGGTTTTAAAAGAAATTTGATGGAACAAGGACTTAAGCCTCAGCCACTCTTTCCCTAACAATTTATACCCACGATACCGCTTTGGAATGAGGCTATCAAACGAGATGTTGAAGGCATTTCTCCTAATAGTGGATCTCACTGAGGTTTAAGAAATGGAAAATAATATTCTTTGGATGAATGTTCAACTGCCAAGCACAAGGTTTCCGAATGTGTAATTGTGTTTACAGCCAATCTCAAATGACTAGATGAGTGACCTTCCTATAGTGGATCAAGATGGGGACTTAGTGGAGGAGAATTTTTTGTTTTGAGTGACACTATCTGCACATAAAATTATTTTTCTCACTCAGAAGCCTAAATCCCAAACTCTTTATGCAGTGAAGGTAGTAGCCCACTTTGAAACTGGACACTGGTGAACTTGGACACCACGAGAGTCTGGTCCTGTTCCCGAAGATGTTTGCCTGCTTTGCTGACTGGTGAATTCTCTCACTGGAGTTTGCGCTTTTCTCCCAGAAGCACAGAACCATGTGCTGGAAAAATCTTGTGTTTGATGTCCTGTTTCAGTCAGAGACTTATCCC
Source organism: Oryctolagus cuniculus (assembly GCF_051225735.1). Lineage (NCBI taxonomy): Eukaryota > Metazoa > Chordata > Mammalia > Lagomorpha > Leporidae > Oryctolagus > Oryctolagus cuniculus. The sequence goes on along the minus strand of NC_142878.1, from coordinate 6,762,134 downwards.
AGAAGCGAGAAGCTCCTGGCCAGACCCTTCGCTGTGAAATAGTGGGAAGAGTCATTTGAGCTTCTTTCCTCTGTGCTTCCTCATTGACCACTTAGGTCACCAGGTGCACTACAGAGATAATCAGATGTTTCTATCTTGGATATCAAAAGTGGGAAAGACCTGGGAGATAGTCAAATCGAATCCACTTATTCTCCAAAACAACTGAGTCTCTGAATATTGGGCCTGACCAGAAGAAACTAACAGAAAGTTTTCATTCTGTTACTTACTTGCTGGGAGGCCATTTTGGAAGCAGATATCCTACCATATGTAAATTTCCCTGTGTTAGTCATTCCATGATAAACCCATCTGCATGTGGGGAGGCTAAAGTCCTCTGTCTAATGATGCAGGTGCTGCTGCTGTCCAAAGATTCTCACTGCTCACAAGTCTTTATTGGATGCCCTAGGGCTGATACTAACCAGCATGGGGTTGGAGAGAGCACAAACTTGGAAGCAAAACAAATGATCATTTAAAGCTTGGTTCTGTAACTGGCTCTAAAATACAGTTTAGGGGTACTACTGAGCCTCTTTGGACCTCAAGTTCCTCACCTGTAAAGTGTGTTTTAAAGAGACGTTGTGTAATTATTATAAGGATAAGAAGAGACAACCTATGAGAAACACCAATCAGCAGATTGTTGTCTCCTTTAGCTAGGGGTTTAGCACAACCTTTCCTGGTTGTCTGCAGGTACATTTGGCATTGGGAAAGCCAAGCTGTCCATTTTCACCAGGTAGCCCATGCTCATAGCCCAAGTGACCCCTACCTGGGGCATTACTGCCAACTAAAACATAGTGCAAATGAAATATCCCACATTTGTAACTTTTAAAAATGCAGTACAGGCCGGCGCCGCGGCTCACTAGGCTAATCCTCCGCCTAGCGGCGCCGGCACACCAGGTTCTAGTCCCGGTCGGGGCGCCGGATTCTGTCCCGGTTGCCCCTCTTCCAGGCCAGCCCTCTGGCCAGGGAGTGCAGTGGAGGATGGCCCAAGTGCTTGGGCCCTGCACCCCATGGGAGACCAGGAAAAGCACCTGGCTCCTGGCTCCTGCCATCGGATCAGCGTGGTGCGCTGGCCGCAGCGCGCCGGCCGTGGCGGCCATTGGAGGGTGAACCAGCGGCAAAGGAAGACCTTTCTCTCTGTCTCTCTCTCTCACTGTCCACTCTGCCTGTCAAAAAAATAATAAAAAATAAAAAAAAAATGCAGTACAAATGGCCCTTGTGGGAACCCTGGGGCTAAGTCAGGTTTCCTCTTCTTGGAAATGCTGGTTTCTGGTTGGAATGTGGCATCTCTAAAGAAGGGGAATTCAGTCTCCTTCCCTCACTGAGGGGGAGGGGAGAGCTGGGAGTACAAAAGAGTATTGCCTAAGAGTGGGCTTTGACGAGGATGACTCCTACTGAAGGGCAGTGCTGATGCAGTATGCGGGTGCGTCATGTATTTAATGACTTGTTTCCTCTAGGAGCTCAACGTCCAGGTGGCAGCCACGTCTCTGTACTCCCTCCTGCCCCTAGATTATCCTTCTATTGCCCTCCCTGACCCAGCCCCTTCCTCTGTGTTGGAAGCAGTGAGGATTTTGAGGGGTAGAGGGGGTCACACAGCCCAGCCAGCAAAAGAATGAAGCCCCACAGGAAGGAAGTAAGGGGGACCAGGATCCCCTGTTCAGCCAGGACAGAGGGTCCCTCACCCCTCCAGACCCAATCCCATCCCTGACCCCTGGGTTAGGTCTCCAGTGGGGCCAAGCGTCCGTCTCTCAACAAGCCTGGGGGTGAACTTTATACTGCCCAGTCTCCACCAGGGCACTAGCCCATCTGGCCCTGCCTGCTGCCCTCTGTCCAGGACCCCTGTTCCACAGGGCGAAATAAAATCTCCCATCCCACAAAATAATGAATACAAAATAAAATAATACAAAATAATGATTTGTGTCCTGCCGAGAGCCATTATACTTCACGGTAGTCAAGAGAGTCTGTTTTCTTGAGCCCAGGAGGAGCCCAAGTTCAGCACTGCATTTTCCTTCAGGCACTATGGAGGATCCAAAAGGTTAATTTTATGTGTATAAAGTCAATTGAAAATATGATCTTAGTAAAAAATAATAATCATAATAAGAGAAGGAGAAGGAAGAGGGTGGGAGTGCAGGTGAACGGGCAGGTGCAGTGGGAAGAATCACTATGTTCCTAAATTTGTATTTATGTAATTCATGAAGTTTGTATACCTTAAATAAAAGGTTTCTAGGTAAAAAAATAAAAATAAAAAAAAGAATTTGCATAAAAAGGAGGATTGGAGCTTGGGAAAAAAAAGAAAAAAATTAGACTTGGAATATACTTAAGGGCATATTACCTAGCAATAAAATGATGCTATGCATAACGAGCCAAAAAAGTATTCAGGGGCTAAAACAAACCAAAATGGACCAAAGGAGTTCAAAGAGGAGAGATGTGGTTTAAGGAATGAAACAAGGTATTTTTCATAGAGTAGTACTTAAGCCAAGTAGAAGTGATACACTTACCAGGGTGGGGGTCATAGGGAGAAGTGTGCATAAAACAGTATTTTTTTAAGATTTATTATTTATTTAAGTCACACACAGATCTTCCATCTGCAAGTTTACTCCCCAGATGGCCACAATGGCCAAGGCTGGGCTAAGCTGAAGCTAGGAGCCAGGAGCCAGGAGCTTCATCCAGGTCTCCATGTGGGTAGCAGGGTCCACACACTTGGACTATCTCCTGCTGCTTTTCCCAGACCTTTAGCAGGGATCTGGATCAGAAGTGGAACATCCAGGATGCTAGATACACCACATTGGCCTGGCACAAAGCATTGTAAACAGAGCTTGCATAAGGCAGAAGCAAGAAGGACAACAAAAGGAAGCTGAGAGGGGGTGAGGTTGGGCTGTCAGCATGACAGATGGGATGGCAAAACACAGAGGGCAGAGACTGTAAGCCCAACAGCAGAGAGATGATTTCACAAATAATAAGAAACTGTTAGTTTGGGCAAAGTAGCAAATAATTACTCAGGGAAAGTATACACTAAATAACGTAAGAGGATAAAAGGAGTGGAAGATTCTCAGGAAGGTAGGAGAAAGTCCCGGGGCTGGTGCTGTGGTGTAGCGGGTGAAGCCGCCACCTGCAGTATTGGCATCCCATGTGGCACTGGTTCAAGTCCCGGCTGCTCCTCTTCCAATCCAGCTCTCTGCTGTGGCCTGGGAAGGCAGCAGAGGATGGCCCAAGTCGTTGGGCCTCTGCACCTGTGTGGGAGATCTGTAAGAAGTTCCTGGCTCCTGGCTTCAGATCAGCTCAACTCTGGCCATTGTGATCATCTGGGGAGTGAGCTGGCAGATGGAAGACCTCTCTCTCTCTCTCTCTCTCTCTCTCTCTCTCTGCTTCTCCTTCTCTCTCTGTATAACTCTGACTTTCAAATAAATAAATTTGTAAAAAAAAAAAAAAAAGGTAGGAGAAAGGGTCAAAGGTGACCTGAAGGAAATACGAGTACAAGTTGTACCAGCTAGGATGAGTATGGAGCTAGTCAGTGGGCCACAAAGAGAAGAGGGGTCAGAAGCTACAATGGAACCCAGAGTTATATTCACAGAGCTTTTGCTTTAAAGTGTATTCTTAACCCACAAATCTGTAGATGCATCTTACACCGCCACCCATTCATACATAACATGTTTCCCAAATGTGTGACAAATCTAATGCACAATAAAATTTCCCATGATCTTGCTCCTAATGCATATATCAGGATAAAATATTTGACACAACATAAAATGCTTAGAATTCACAGACATGTAGTACTTTACATAAGAACATAGCACACCAAGTGATCAGATACGCACACCCTTAGTGCTAGGCATTTGGAAATATTAGTTGAATAAATGAAAACTCTCAGCTTCACTATGTACCTATATAAACTGAATGAGACTCAATTGTGCCAATGGTAAAATGAACTTGATGCAATGAGATAACCCATTCACAAAGCACCTGGCACATATTAGGGACTCGTTAAGTGATAATTATTGTTGTCATTTTAAGTATTTGCCGAGCACTATGTTAAATGCCTTGTAAACAGTGATATACATTATACTATAAAAACATTGTCTATTTCAGGTGGAAAATATGTATGTTTCATTTTTAAAGAGAAAAAATATGTTACCCATTATACAAGTAATCTTGATTAATGTTAGATTATTTGATCTCTAATATATTTGTCATCTTCAAAACAAATGCAGGTGTCTGTCACACTCTGGTGTATCTGATATACACTAACATGTGAGTCTTATGGAATGTGAAAGATGTCAGGAGGGTGTATGAGACGCTGATCTCACATTGTCTAAGAGTGGAAAGACTTAAAATTCAAGAGATGAATACAAAACACAGTGTTCTCTATGAGAATCTATCAAAAATGTGCAACCCTGTGAGCTACTTTATGCAACTGAAGACTGTTCAGAACCATCACAGAAATAATTTGCAATTAGAATTCTAGAGTTCTCAATGGCTGAGGAGACAAATTTCAGAGTCCAGGTCTCATTAGGGCAGACATCCTCTTCCTGAGAGTGTGATACCTTAGTGACTTCCCAGTGCACAGGGTCTGTTACATCACTCTCCCAAAATTTGCCTCCTGCTGTCAACAGGGGAGAAAGGTGTGCTACATGAAGTGAGTGGGTCCTTCAGTATTTAAGAACATAAGGATCTATTTTCCCTTTTCTTCTCTTGCTGTCTTTTCAGAATGGGGCCTTAGAAATCAGAACCACATAAATCCCAGCTCTCTACCTTTGGCGGCCGATGAGGATGCTGGTTGTTGACTTTAGGGATTTCTATTTCATTATCTATCAGATAGGGAACAGGCTATGTTTTTGGCTAAAATAAAATGTATATATTTGAAAATATGAGGTATAGCCAACAATTCCTCCTTTCTCCTCTGCTCCTTCATTCTACTCTGGTTTCTTTGAAAGTCAACAGTGGGGGCACAGCTCACTAGGCTAATCCTCTGCCTGAGGTGCCGGCACACCAGGTTCTAGTCCCAGTCGGGGCGCCGGATTCTGTCCTGGTTGCTCCTCTTCCAGTCCAGCTCTCTGCTGTGGCCCAGGAGTGCAGTGAAGGATGGCCCAAGTGCTTGGGCCCTGCACCCGCATGGGAACCAGGAGGAAGTACCTGGCTCCTGGCTTCAATCGGCGCAGCGCTGGCAGTAGCGGCCATTAGGGGAGTGAACCAGTGGAAGGAAGACCTTTGTCTCTCTCTCTCACTGTCTATAACTCTACCTGTCAAGTAAATTTAAAAAAAAAAAAAAAGTCAACAGTGGGAGTAGAGAGTGTCATCAACAAAGAGTATAACAGGAAAGATGGGTGGAGCTTTTGTAGGTTTGAAAAGTTTAGGAAAGATATTAAATTTTATATTTATTGTAGCAAATCTTGTTCAAGATAAATTGAGAAAATAAAGGGCCATGAGTAGTTTTATTTTGTGGCACTCTAAGATGCTGACATCTTCAAATTGCTCCATATCAAAACTCACAATCGCCACAAAAACACTGAACTTACCAAAACTCACAATCACTACAAATCCACTGACCTTTGATGACCCGCATGGGATGTTTGGGTGGGAAGAAAGCGCTATTCAACGGATGGTCCAGATGCCTCTAGAGTATGTCCTAGGCTCACTGGGGACTGGGTCACTGGGTCATGTGTGCTTTTACCATGGGATAGGACACGTGCTAATCATGTGGTCAGATTGTGCCTTTGCTAATCAGAAACATAACACTGCCATTCCCATTCCCATTCCCATGTGTTGTGCATCGCAAAACACAAAGGTCAGATTTACACTTGCTGGGCCCAACAAGGTTAAAGCAGCAGTGATGCAAAACAGGAAAACCTAATCAGACCCATGAAAATTAAAGAGCTCAGTCATCCTGAACAAAATGATAATTTGCTGGAAATCTCTTATTCCTTACAAGCAGGGACAGTAAAGCTGGTAAAACAGATGTCTCCTCATGATGGAAACTCTAAGTGTTTGAACTTTATTTTGGAAGTCACTGAGTTGTGCTTAACTCTACATGGAGGTAATAAATCCGAAGTTTCTGCAATTATGTTTAAATAGCAAGATCTCTTTTACCAGGTAGTAGCTTTAATTTTATTCTTCTAATTAAATACCAATGTTTTCGGAGTTTTTCCATTTTTCTAAAAGAAAAATCCTTAAAGATAGGAAACTTTAACTAATTTTGGGGGCATCTCCTACTCAATTAACTTAGCCTGAATCATTCTTTACTGTTCTCCTCACAAAGAACCGTGCTGAGTTTCATTGATGCTCACAATGAAAGGAGAGTACCAGTTTAGCTGAGATTTTTTTTCCATTAGGATAAAGTTGGCCCAACTGAGTCTCTGCATGCCTTATCTTGCAGGTGCACCATCATTCCACAGGACCACTAAGAGTAACAAGGTACTGATATTCTTTTACCCGTAATGCAAACCAGAAAGATTAGCACTTCCTGCCATCAGGGACTTCAAGTTCCAAGTCAGAAACAGAGCCATGGATTATAACTTAGTGTAGGGTCAGATGTGGCACTAAGCTGAGTGTGTGGCACTGTCTTTTAAAGCACATTGAGTATAATTTGTCAGTTCTTTAATCTACAAAGTCACACTCTCCAACCCAACCTCTGGAATGAACAATGATCGCAAGTGATCCAATGCAAGACAGACCTGGCCCAGGGTTTCTCAGGAGTACACCAGGGATCTTCAAAAAGATAATGGGAAATACCTGTTTTGAAAAAAAAATGGATGGATTGCAAACATTTTCATCAAAATAAACTTATCTTTTAATTCCATTTTCTATGGCCTTTTATTTAAGAGGCAGAGAGATGGGCAGAGAAACAAAGATACGCAAAGCTCCCTACAGCAGATTCACTTCCCAAATGCTCGTAACATCTGGGATTGTACTGGGGCTAGAGCCAGGAGCCAGGAATGCAATCCAGGTCTCCCATGTGCGTGATGGGACCCCAATTACTTGAGCTATCACAATTACCTCCTGGGTTCTGCATTAGCAGGAAGTTGTTAGGAGTAGAGCCAAATATCAAAATCAGGTATTCCAATGTTGGACATGGCATCTGAACTCACGTTTAACTAGGTCAAGTGCCCACCTCTCCATGAACTTTTTGAAGTATCCACACATAAACCAAGAATGAGACAGGTGATGAAATATGTCTACATTCTCTGTCAGTAAATGCTGTCTATTGCCAACTACAATGGCTGCATCAGTATTTTTGCATTTTTAGTTCCATATTGTTGGGGAAAACATGTTTCAGCTGTTACTTAGTCACCCATATAATGTATTCCACCCTTCGCTCTACTTTGCATGTGTCAGTGCTTTTCCTTGAAGTCAGTTTTCCTCTTACTGGGCTACATCTCCAAGGATTCTTACAAAGAGAGTTAATGTGGAACAAATCTTATGATACTTTTTATTTATTAAAATATGCTCATTTCATCCTTGCATTTAAATGCTGCAATGCATATAAAAGCTGAATGTAAAAATTTGGGGTTTCAATCTTTTGATATTGATCTCTTATGCTCTTGCCTTCAAAATGTCTGATATCAACCTGTTCCTTAGTCCTTTGTAGATTTTCTACTTTCTGTCATTGTATGGTTTCATAGTTTCCTTTTTGTCTTTGAAGTCACAAAATATTGACATAGACACATCAGTATGTCTAGTTAAATCTTCATTGTTTCTTAAATATTCCTCTTTTCATTGCTTAAATATTCATCTTTTCTCTCTATTTCTGTCATTAATTTTTTCTCAGATTTTCTCCATAAAAAAAAAAAACACAATTTGAGAGATGTCCTTGGCCAAGTGATTAAGTTCTCTACTTCTCACTGGATCCATTTTGTTTTCTACACAAAGTCCTTTATTTACAAACCAATGTTTTTTAGCTAGTATCTCCAACTTGTTCCTCTGTGTCACTGGTTTTCAGGAATCATATTTCTAACAATATCCCCTTATTTATCTTGGAGTTTTTAATTTGCCTTTATGTAAAAGCAAAAATTGGTGCAGTCCAGAGTTTTAGACTAGAATTTTTCTGCCTCTATAAATCCCTTTCGTACTCCACCTCTAAAACCATGGAGCCCAAGTCTTACCATCCTTGGTAGTGCCAGATGCTCAGGGTATAAAAATGAATGCATAGGAAACAAGTAAGGACAAGTGAAGAATCCAAGAATTAAGGCCACTAGGGAGAGAGACACACCACACCCTTCCTGCTGCCATAGTAGGTGGGTAGTGACTAACAGTATCTCTGTGCACCAAGGTAGAATGCTCTGTGTGAAGTGAGTACATGGTTGTCATTGACAAAACACATGTACTGCTGTATGTAGTAGAAAAGTACTTGATCTGGATATGAAAATGTTTAAAAGGTTTTGTCAAAGAAAACGGTTCTAATTCTATCAACATAAGTTGGGTTTTGTGTTTTAGTTGCTTTTGTGTTTAAGATTTATTTATTCATTTATTTGAAAGAGCTACCGGGTGAGGGGGAGAGAAGGAGAGACAGAGAGAGACCTTCCATCAGCTTGTTCACTTTCCAGATGGATGAGATGGCCAGGACTGGTTCAGGCCAAAGCCAGGAGCCGGGAGCTTCTTCTGGATTTCTCACATGGGTGGCAGGAGCCCAGGCACTTGGATCATCTTCCCCTCTTTTTCCCAAGTGGTTAACAGGGAGCTGGATCAGAAGTGGAGCAGCCAGGACATATCCAGCGCCCATACAGGATACCTGTTTTCCAGCTGGGGGCTTTACCAGCTATACTACAACTCTCCAATTTTTTTTTGTTGGTTTGTTTAGTAATAATCTTAGGATTGAAAATTTATTTTGTTTCAGAATTTAATCTTCCACCTCACACTCACTCATCACTAGTTATATCGAATGTATTCCCAGGGCGGGTGTTGTGGCACAGCGGGTTTAACTGCCATTTGGGATGCCCACATTCTATGTTGGAGAACCTGTTGAAGTTCCATCTACTCTGTTTCCAAGCCAACTTCCTGGTGGTGCACCTGGGAGACAACAGTACTTGGGTTTGTACCACCCACATGAAAGACCTGGATGGAGTTCCTGGCTCCTGATTTCGGCCTGACCCAGCCCTGGCTGTTGTGTACATTTTGCGGAGTGAACAGGAAGGTGGATAATCATCTCCTCTCCTCCCCAGTCCTCTTCCTTCCCTTCCTCTTCTTCCTCCTCCTCTTCCCTCTCCTCCTCTCCCCCCCTCCTCCTCTTCCGCTTCTTCCTCCACCTCACCCTCCTCCTTCTACTCCTCCTCTTTTTCCTCATTCCTCCATCCTCTCTTTGTCTCTTTCAAATAAATAATTTTAAAAACATATTCCTTTGCCAGTGATTCTAATATCCTTGACTGTCTTATCCTTTGGTCTAAATCAATTACAATTAGAGTTTTTTAAACCTCAGTGGAGAATGGTTTCATGTTAAAAACATTTTTTCTCAAGAGATCACATTTGATTAACTTTAGTAAGCAGCTAAAAGTTCAAGTTATTCTGAGTATAGAGAGTCACAAGTCCACTCTTTACAGGATATTTTATTCTACTTCTAAATGTAGGAAGATAAATGTGCATTGATCTTATCAATTGACTCCAAAGTAAATTTTAACTTTTTCCTCAAATAACAAGCCGAAATGTGAAGGTTGGCCCAGAGGGATCACACAGGGACTGTCAATTAATCATGATCTGGACAGCAGATTCTCCTAAAACAGATACGGATGATATCCTCTTGTGGATGGCTGTCTCTTAGCCTTCTTGTGGATTTTCACCTACCACAGTGCTTTCAAGGTTGAAGTATGAAGTATCAGTCATTTTTTTATAATTGCCAAATAGCATTCCATCATATGTTTAAGTTACCTGTTTACTGATAAATGCCTGTTTGGACCTTGTTCATATTTGGTGATTATGGAATTTACCATAAACATTCAAATGTAGGTAGTTGTAGGAACATATGCACTTATTCCCCCTAGGCAAATCCCAGGAATGGGATTACTAATCATAAATATGACTTTCTTAGGAAATTACCATTTCTTTCATCTTTACAATGATCACATAAATGAAAATTTTACGGGAGTGTTGTTGCTCAGCTCCTTGTCAATGTTTCATATTGTCAGGGTTTTTGTTGTTGTGTGTCTTAACTTCAGTCATTCAAATAGATGTGTAATAACATCTCACCATAGTTTTAATTTGTTTTTTACTGGTTAGTGATGATGTGGAGCAGTTTTTCACAGGTTTGTATGCCATCTCTAACTCTTATTGGGTAAACAAAATGTGCTAGTGAAGTGTCTGTTCAAATCTTTCATCCAGTTTTTATTAGTGACTTTGTTTTCTGTTTTTAGAATTATTTATATGGCGTAAATATAAATCTTCCATCACATATATGTTTATAAATATGCTTTTCTGGTCTATAAATTATTTTCCCATTTTCATAACAATGTATTTTGAAAAGCAAAAGTTTAAAATTTAGTAAGGTAAAACATAATTTTTGTCTTTTATGATTCATGCCTTTGGTGTTATATTTGGAAATCTGCCTGGTAGATTACAGAGATTTTCATATATATATATATATATATATATATATATATATTTACTGCAGCTTTTATGATTTGCAATTTTACATGTAAGGGTGTGATATGTTTTTAGTTGTTTTTTTATATGATGAGGTATGAGTTCAAAGCTCACGTACTTATTCACACAGAATGTCTACTTTCTAGCACCTTTCTTAGAAAAACTATTCTTTCTCCATTCTGTTACCTTGGCCCTTTGTTAAAAAGTATGACTACACGTAGAGGCCTATTTAAGACCATCTATTCTGTCTCATCTGTGCTTTTATCCATCTTTTCACATAGGTACAGCATCCTGATCCTAGTAGGATTCTAGAAAGATTAGAGTTCCTTAAATTTATTATTTTTAAAAAATATTTTGTTGCTCTGGACCCCTCGTTAACTTCATATAAATTTTTAGTCAATTTGTCAGCTTCTAATAAAACTTGCTGCAGCTTTGATGGGTTCCACTGAATCTATACATGAGTTTGGGGAGAACTGATATCAAAACAAAGTTGAGACTGTGATCAATGAAAATGATGTATCTTTTAATTTTGATCTTCCATTTCTTCCCATCAATGGTTTACACATATAAGCATATAAACTCAGTGTTTTCTATTAGATCTGTCTGTAAGATTTTGACATTTCCATTTTATTATAAATAGTCCTAGTTTTAAATTTTGATTTCTACTTATTCACTGTCAGTTTGTAGAAATGCAATTGATTTTTATTCATTGTTCTTATATCTTAGACCTAGATAAAGTTATTGGCTCTAATATCTCACATATAGATTCCTTAAGGTTTTCTATGTCAATCATGCCAATCTGAAAGTAAAGGCAGTTTTATTTCTTCTTCTTTACAATCTGTTTGCTTTTATTGATTCCCCCCCCTTTCCTGAATGCACTGGCTATAGGGCCTCTGGTAATAATACTGGAGTGATGAGAATACACACCCTGCTGTCCACTCTACCTTAGAGACAAAGCATTCACTCACTCACCACTAGGTATGGCACTAGGCTGTAGGTTTTTCACAGACATTTTTATTAGGTTGGGGAAGTTCTAACGTTAGTTTCTTGAGAGTTTGTTTTTTATTCATTAAAAATGATGAATTTTTGTAAATTTGCTTTTGTGTCAACACAATTATACAGTCTATTGATATGATTAATTACACTGACTTTGAATGCTGAATAAATTATTTATGGCTAATATGAACCACATTTGGTTGTGATACATTAATATGTTGCTGGATTCAGTGTGCTATCAACAGTATAACTTCCTTATTTCTAGTTTCTTAAGGTAAAAGTTTATTGATTTAATTTTTTCTAGCATGTACTAAGTTCTATAGATTTAACTATAAATATTTAATTTCACAACTTTTAAGTGAATAGACTTCAAGCAACTTTAAGTTCAGAGAGAAGTTAGTGGAAAAATGAGTAGTGAGAGAATTCCCATCAGTGAGAATTCTCGTCTTTCCTTAGTTTCCCATTTGAAACTTTACACTAGTGAGGCATATCTGTTACCATGGATGAGACAACATTAAAGCTTTATTATTGATTAAAGACTAGTTTACATAAGGGCCACTCTCTGGGTTGTGTATTCTATGGGCTTTGACAGATGTATAATGTCAGGTACCTATCATTACAGTATCATACAGAATAGCTTCACTGCTCTAAAATCCCCAGTGTTCCACCTCATCCCTTCCTCCCTCCCCTTGAACTTTGGCAATCATTGATCATTTTACTGCATTGTAACTTTGACTTTTCAGAATGCCATGTGCTTGGAATCATACAGTATGCCACCTTTTCAGTTTGGTTCCTTTTCCTTAGCAACATGAATTTAAGGTTCCTCCGTATCTTCTCATGACTTGACAGTTTACAACTTTTTTTTTTTAAGGCAAAGGGTTTATTGGGGAACACCCTACAGACCGGAGTGAAGGGGCGGCAAAGGAAAAAGAAAGAGAATATAAGAAAGAAACAGAGAGGAGAGGAGCTAGCAAGGAGAGAAGATAGAGCAGAGAAGAGGAGAGAGGAGAGCAGAGCCAAGAGACCAGAAGAGGAGGCTAGAGAGAGGAACCAAGAGAGAAGAGTCAAGAGAGCACGTGTTCAGGAACAGGCCCTTTTAAAACTTTGCCTGAGGGCGGGCAGGGAAGCAGGAGCAGCGAATCCCATTAGGATGGGGGTGGAGCCTGGCTCAAGTAGCTGGGCCATGCGGCAACCTGGCTAAAACTGCGCCAGTTTCCTAACATTCCCCCTTTTGTTTTTTATAAAGCAGGATTTGTATGGGGTTACATTAGTCCCAGAAGTCTGGGAGGGGTAGAGGGACGATGATCTGTCTTTAGAGCTACTTCCTGCTGACATGGGGCAATGTCTCAAGCCGCTGTCTCCTGGATGGGGAACCGAGTATATCCCTGTAGCAGCATTTGGTTGACTGCCTGGTTGCTGAAGGCTTTCGTTTGTTCCATTATAACCTGCTGTAAACACTTAGACACTGTGGCATAAAAGGGTGAGAATAGTAACCAATGATCCTAAGAGTAGTATTAACCATGTAATGAGAGGATTTTATAGAGAGGAATGGAGGGGGGGTCTCTGGACCCTTGTGGGGACAGTTTGATGGATGTGGCTTAAAGCTGATTCCAGCCAAGACTGGGAAAAAAGCCACTTAACTTTTACAGGTAGCGGGGTTTGTCTGTAGAGAAATTTTGAACAATCATACAATGTTAAGTGGGGAAGAGGACCATCAGTACACACAGGTTGGGAGTAGAGCCGTTGGTGGTAGAGTAGAGGCTATGGTTACAAAGGAATGAGGCCCAAGTGGGCTAGACAGGGTTTAGAACAAAGGACAGAATCATTAGAGGAGCTAAGAAAGGTGCTGTCTAAGCTACAAATAAGTTTTCTGATTGAGAGGCAAATAGAACCTGATGGAAGGGGCTTGATAATAATCAGGTGGGCTTTAGGCCCAGACCTATATCTCTTCACATGGGGTACATCCTAAGGGAGGTGTGAACCTCCTTGGGGAAGGCACCCTGCTGACTTCCATTACCTAGCTGGTCTGGGGGGAGACCTGGCCAGGTAAAGGCAGGTGGTATCTCCAACAGGAAATTTACAGCTCTGCCTGCAATGTTGCTGACCCTGGTTGGCCATTTCCTCAGCTGCGGTGGTCACTTTGGAAGCTGGGCCAAGTGAAGGACTTTTCAGCTTAGAGCCAATAAGATCTGTGGCTCTGACCTGGGCATCCTTCGACGCCAGGGCAGGTCCATTTCCAGTGATCCAGCTCTTGGCTGGCAGAGCTGCCAGGGCTCTTCACAAGCTGACTTCTGCTGAAGCCCAGGCTTACCACATTGAAAGCCACTGCAGTGGACTGGCCTGTTGGGTCTCCTTGAGGGCAGATCACTGTACAGAACACCATTAACAGGCCTGCCACCCAATGCTTCTGATGCCTAGCTTTCTTTTCCTCCTGGTTTTTGTTAAACAGACCAGAGGATGCAAGCCAAGGGGGTGCTCAAGTCCCATCTCTAATCTTCAGTGGCCTAAACTAGAAGTCTATAGTCACATAGTCACAGGCATGTTCTGTGGTAGTTTTTCTAAGATAGACAATGCTCATGAGGAAAACTATATCGTCGCTTTAAAACTTTCTTTCCCTTTGTTCTGAAAGGGAAGTTTTTCCTATTTACTGTTTAACCTCACTAATGGTGAAGTAAATCTAGCTAAGAAATTATAATTTAAGCTCTTGTTTTGGCTATGCTATTACAGAAATGTGTTAACCATCTCTTTTATAAGATCTAAAATCAAATTTTGCATCTTGGAGATTCCTTCATAATAAAATTAGTTTCCTACCTCAAAGAGAACAGAGAAATGAATGAACAAGTTGGGCTTAGAATAGAGAAATGGGGGAGCAAAGCCCAGATCGCTTACTGACAACAGCAATATCACATGAAAACTTAGCAAACAGTTTCAACCATTAGATAACAACTTAAGAAAACATTTACCAGAAGGTCCAATGCCTTCCATAAATATTAAGAATACATATATTTGGAAACATCTCTTAAATATCTAACATGGTGTAGCTTGTTTAACCAGCAAATTTCAGCACAAGCATATAAAGTGTTTCTAGTTTTTTCTACCAACAAGTTTAAAACATAATACAGAGATTCAGGTCACACGAATTAAAATGTATCTTTGATTAATTTTAGCAGCTTAAATTTATGGGCAGTTCTATCTATAAGCCAATTAAAATAAAATTCTTAGTAAATTTTCCCATGTAGACATACAATATGTATATACATATAACATAATAGACCATAAAAGTTTAATAATAGCTTTTTTAAAAAAAAAAATCTAACTCCTTTTTGTAAAGCACCAATTGATTTGAATTACTTTTGTTTTTAATAGCCTCAGTTAACCATATTTTCTCTCAGTTGTTACCTTTAATACATTATTGGCTTCATCTGTTTACAGAGCCATCCCAAAGTACTGAATACAATACATGTGGCTGGAAAAAGTTCATCAGAACCTATAGGAGGACAGCTAAACACAGAACCAACAATGTTCTAGTTTTATGAGCAGCAATTCTGATATATAAAACTGTGGATGACAAAAGACTAAGTTGCCACATTTAAAATTATAAACTTATTAACCAACAAGAGGCACTTGCTTACTTCACACAGTATTTTTGAAAGCACCTCTAGGATTTTACAAAGCATTTAACCCTTTGGGCCTCTGGGGCTTTCTCATTGAGATAACTGTCATGTCTAGTAACACAAGATCATTAGACTTTTTAATTCTGACATTTGTATTAGTGCCATTTTATATTATAGAAACTTAAAATTTAGTACCACTTCACATCTTGCCAGTACTTCTAATATAATCCAAATAGTCTGATAGTTGGTGTCTCTACAAAATGAGAGACATAAGTCCTTCCATTTTTTCAGTTGGGCCTGAACTGGAAAAACCGAGTCCAAAATTTACTGGAAATTTTAGAGTCCAAATTCTTTGAAACTTTGATTTTTGATTTTTTGAATGCCTGTCAAGAATGTCAAGAAGGTTCAAAATCCAAAATATCTTGTTGAAATAAGATTCCTTAAAATCATGACATAATATAGACCAAATTTGATCATTGTTGCAAGGTAATTGTTTAAGTGTTTGAAAATAAGCACATATTTAAATAACCCATTGCTCTTAATAAAAATTCCCCTGTTTTTAAACAATTAGAATTTAGCAGACATCAAGAGAATAGATTACTTTAACTCATTGCTTTAACAGAGAATCAGATTTTAATTTTATGTCAAAGAGAAACAGATTAGTATACTTGTGATGTTTTCCATCTGCCAATGTCCTTGATTTACATTTTAAGATAAACTGTTAAAAATCTTCAAATTAAGATTAAGGTAATGCATCAAGTTTTAGACTGAGTTACTTTAAACAGTGTTGAACTATTTTCATAGACAGTTTGTAAATCAACCCGAATAGTTTTTTATAGAATATAACCTGTTGAGTATACAAAAGTTTTACCCAATTTAAATTAGCAGTTACTCCTAAATGACTTAGGATACTGATATATTTTTATCTGAATTTAATTGAAATTAAAATTGCATTCATCTAAGACAAGTACTAATTACCCATTGCTGTTTCATTGAGTACTGATTACCCAGAAACCTGTTAAAATAAATTGCAAAATAAGTTCAGCATTTTACAAAGCAATAGTTTCAAAGGTGGTGGTATTCCTAGATTTAAAGAAAAATTACAGTGAGCCAGGTCCACACAGAAAATCTGATTTTCCTGTCTGGCTTGCTCATGATAAAACAAAAGAACCCTCAGAAGGGTGGGATACCTAATTTGTTTCTCAATAAGCTGGGAGCCCAAAAGGATGGGACTACCATTCCCTTGCTATTTTTTTAAACTTTTATTTAATGAATATAAATTTCCAAAGTACAGCTTATGGATTATAATGGCTTCCCCCCCATTACGTCCCTCCCACCCGCAACCCTCCCCTTTCCCACTCCCTCTCCCCTTCCATTCACATCAAGATTCATTTTCAATTCTCTTTATATACAGAAGATCAGTTTAGCATACATTAAGTAAAGATTTCAACAGTTTGCTCCCACACAGAAACATAAAGTGAAAAATACTGTTTGAGTACTAGTTATAGCATTAAATCTCAATGTACAGCACACTAAGGACAGAGATCCTACATGAGGAGTAAGTGCACAGTGACTCCTGTTGTTGACTTAACAAATTGACACTCTTGTTTATGGCATCAGTAATCACCCTAGGCTCTTGTCATGAGTTGCCAAGGCTATGGAAGCCCTCTGAGTTCACTGACTCTGATAATTTTTAGACAAGGCCATGGTCAAAGTGGAAGTTCTCTCCTCCCTTCAGAGAAAGGTACCTCCTTCTTTGATGACCCGTTCTTTCCATTGGGATCTCACTCGCGGAGATCTTTCATTTAGTTGTTTTTTTTTTTTTTTTTTTTTCTCCCCAGAGTGTCTTGGCTTTCCATGCCTGAAATACTCTCATGGAAAGTGAGATACACCGCAGATTCATAGAATGGCAGATGTCCTAAACAGCACTCTGGCCTCAGAATCAGCCCTTAAGGCATGTGGATCCCTTGCTATTTTTATGGTAAGACTGGGACAAGAGAGGGATAAAATACCAGTTGGAGACCATGGAGACTGCCATTCCCAAACCGATAAGACAGAGATAGTAAACTTTGGGCCAGGACTGGTTCTAAGATAAAAGTCTGAATTCCTAGGTGGGAGGGGGAGATACAGTGAGAGTGGGGGTAAGAGCTAGGGAGGAAGTACACGCGGGCAGAGAATGGCTCTGAGGAATAGATGAGCAAGGGGCTTGAGATAAGATGGAAGAGATTGCAGTGGAGGTGGGAGCAGAGGTTGACCCCGCCCCTTGGAATTTGATGGGAGGGGGAGGTGAGGATGCAGCCAGGGCTGGAGCTGCTGTGTGGGAGATAATGGCACTGGAACTTCAGCCACTGAGGCCTCAGGAGGCGGCTGAGCTGGTGCCTGTAGATTGGAGTGGTAAGGGGAAGGTTTACCTGCAGGATCTAAGGAGGCTGTGATAGTGGAGGTACCAAGGTTAGAAGTAGAAAACGAGATTTTCTGCTCAGGCCTCTGACCCCTAGTGTGAATTTTGGAGACCAGAAGGACTTGAGTGGGAGATCAAGAAGTACACAGGGAAGGTTTAGTTCAAAGATAGGAAAAGGCTTCAATGTATGGAATCTCCTTCCATTTTCCTGAACGCTCACAGAAGTGATAAAGGTCCTGAATGATATCAGGGTCAAAGGTATTGTGAAGGGGCCATCCCAGTTGACCATCAAGGTCATACTTGGGCCACACCCAATTACAGAAAAAGATTAGGCGTCTCCACTTGAGGGCTGGGGCCAATTTGAGAGGGACCATAATACTTAAAAGGCAACCAAGAAGAGAATCAGATGGAACGTGGGAGGAGAAATTTCCCCTGGCGACTCAGTAGGTCAGATCAGTGGACAGCAAGCGTCCTTGAAGTCCTGGCCAACTGACTAAGAGAGGAATGGGAGCAGAAGGCGGGGTCGTCACCCAAGCGCCCGCTGGAGCCCAGGGCCTAGCCTGTAAAGAGGCGAACAGAGATGGAGTTGTCACTCGCACCCACTGTTGCCTGGACACAGTGTCCGTAGAGGCTAAAGGCCTTAAGTAGGAGTTGTGGTGTCTAGCACTACGACCTTAGACTTGAGTAGAAAAGCCTCAGACGAATGTAGAAGAGAGTAGACCACAACTCAGTAGACAAGTAGAGTCGCTGTGAGAGTTTCCTGTTCCACGTCTTACCTCAAAATTTGGAAGGCCAATGTGTGGATGGAGATCGCAGAGCGTTCGGTGACTTGGAAAGAGTTCAGGAGGTGTGCTTTGTGACCAGCAAAAATCCAGGACCCCAGAGCACTGGAGGATGCTGGATTACCAATATAAGGCTATCCAAGTCACGGCACCAATGTTATATATTAATGTTAGCCATCGCAAAACACACCGAACACCGGAATAAGGGAAAGGGTTTATTGGGAACACCCTACAGACCAGAGTGAAGGGGTGGTGAAGGAAAAAGAGAGAAAGAGAATATAAGAGAGAAACAGAGAGGAGAGGAGCTAGCAAGGAGAGAAGATGGAGCAGAGAAGAGGAGAGAGGAGAGCAGAGCCAAGAGACTAGAGGAGGAAGCTAGAGAGGAACCGAGAGAGAAGAGTCAAGAGGAGTTTACAACTTTTTAAGTTAAATAATAATCTATCATATGAATTACCACAGTGTGTTTACCTACTTATTTATTGAGGGGCATTTTGGTGGCTTTCAAGTTTGGGCAATTATGAAGACACTGATATCGACATGAGTATGCATCTATGCATGCAAACATTTCTCTTTTCACTTGGGGAAATGACAAGGAGCATGATATGCCCAGTTTTGTAAAATCTGCCCAATTGGGGCCAGTACTATTGCATGGTGGATGAGGCCACCACTTGCTATGCTGGCATACCATATGGGCTGCCTCAGGTTCCAGCTGCTCCACTTCTCTTCCAGCTCCCTGCTAAGGGAAAGCAGTCGGGGATGACCCAAGTGCTTGGGCACCTGCACCCACATGGGAGACCTGGAGAAAGCTCCAGTCTCCTGACTTTGGCCTGGCCCAACCCTGGCTGTTGTGGCTATTTGAGGAGTGAACCAGCAGGTGGAAGATTCTCTCTCTCTCTCTCTCTCTCTCTCTCTCTAGCTGTGTCTTTCAAATAGATCTTGAAAGAAAAATCTGCCCACTTGTTTTCCAATAGTAGTGTACCATTTTGTATTCCCACCAACAATGAAAGAATTTCTGTACTGTTCCACATCCCTGCCAGCATTTGATTTTATCAGTATTTTTGTATTATCCATCTAATATATAATATATTGTATATTATATATAATATATTGTACATATACAATATATTGTACATATACAATATATAATATATTGTATAATATGTATAGTAATATCTCCCTCTTCTTAAAATAAATTGTAAATCCTTAATGACATGTGACACTGGATATCTCATACTCATTTGCCATCTGTGTATCTCCCTTGGTGAGATGTTTATTTGGATTATGCTTTTTTAATAGGACTATTCCCTCTATTTACATCCAAAATATTAATATTTTTCTTTATTACTTCCTCTTTCATTCATGAGCTATTTACATATATGTTTCTTAATTTTTAATATCTGGACATATTTATATTACTGACTGGCAATTTGTGGTTGAGGAAAATAATTTGTATTATTTCAGTTGTTTTAAATGTGTTAAAGTCTGTTTTATGATGAAGACTATGGTATGTTTCTCTTTTCAGTTCTAAAAGTTTTTGCTTTATGTATTTTGTAGATCTTTTGAGATCATTAAGTCTTCTTGAGAAATTGATACTCTTGAGATTATGTTAATCCTTCTTTATCCCTGGTAACATTCCCCAGTGGTGTCTACTTTTTTTACAATAACAAAATCCCTCTCTCTTTTGTAGCAATTGCATGCTACAGATTTTGAAATTTTTATTTTTTAACCTATGTCTCTACGGTTAAAGTAAATTTTCTCTAGTCTTTTCTCATAGTCTTACTATGACATGTGACAATCTTTTCCTTTTAATTTGGACGTTTAAACCATTTATGTTTAATGTAATCATTTAAATGATTGGCCTTTAAGCTACCTAATCTTTTTTTTTCAATTTTATTTAAGTTATACAAGTTTCATGTATTTCATATAAACAGATTTAGGAATATGCTGGCACTTCCCACCCTACCCTCTCTCCTGCCCATACTCCAACCCTTTTTCTTCTTCCCTCTCCCACTCCCACTCTTTAATTTTTACAAAGACCTACTTGCAATTTACTGAATGACCATAAAGTTTTTTAAAGATTTATTTATTTATTTGAAAGTCAGAGTTATGCAGAGAGGAGAGGCAGAGAGAGAGGTCTTCCATTTGCTGGTTCACTCCCAGTTGGCTGCAATGGCCAGAGCTGGGTGGATCTGAATCCTGGAGCGTGGAGCTTCTTCCAAGTCTCCCATGCAGGTGCAGGGGCTCAAGGACTTGGGCCATCTTCTACTGTTTCCCAGGCCATTGCAGAGAGCTGGATGAGAAGTGGAGCAGCCAGAACTCAAACTGGCACCCATATGGGATGCCAGCACTGCAGGTGGCAGCTTTAGCTATTATGCCACAATGCTGCCTCTAATGACCATAAAGTTAAACCTACATTAAGTAACAGAGTTCAACAAATTGGATGAAAAAAAAAAAAAACACCGTTCATCAACAGAAAAGACAGATGTCCTTAGTTATTTAGTATTTATTAATTTCCCTTCCTTTCTTTTTTCAGATTCCCTTATTAATTTTTACTTTATTTTTCTTCCACTCCTTAAGTTTCCCCCTAAGATTTGCAGCATGCACCTTTAACTTGTAAAAAATTACTTTCAAATAACTTCATAAGAATCAGCCCATAATGCATTTTCAATTTCTCTCTCCCATTCTTTGTTCTAGCTTGTCATGCCCTCTACATACAATAAAAGTCTATCATTATTGTATTAGATGGTCAATTAATTATATTTTAAACTGTTTCTTTGGAGTCAATTGTATATTTACATACATACGATAAATAATAAAGATCATATGTCACACATAATTTTTTCCAATGATAATATCTTGCAAGACTGTAGTAGAATATTCCAACCAGGGTAGCCATATTGTCACAGACAAGGGACTAAACACTTGCATTACCACAGACTAAACACATGCATTACCACATGTTGTGCTCTTATAGCCACATCCACTTCTCTCCTGCATCAAACCACTCCCTAACCCCATGGAAACCACAAATCTATTTTCCAAATTCATCATTTTGTTAACTCAAGAATGTTATATAGGGGCTGGCATTGTGGCATAGTAGGTAAAGCTGCTCCCTGCAACCCAGCATCCCTTATGGATGCAGGTTCGAGTCCTGGCTCCCTCACTTCCAATCCAGCTCTCTGCTCAGGGACTAGGTAAAGCAACAGAAGATGGTTTAAGTGCCTGGGCCTCTGCCACCCATGTGGGAGACATGGAAGCAGATCCTTGCTCCTGGCTCCTGGTCCTGGCTTCAGCTTGTGTTGCAACCATCTGGAGAGGGAACCAGCAAATAGAAGATTGGAACAAGCAGATGGAAGAACTCTCTCTCTCTCTCTCTCTCTCTCTCTCTCTCTATCCCTCCCTCCCCATCCCCTATCTTTCTCTCTTCTGTCTCTCCCTGAAGCACATGGTTGCTAAATGTCTAGATTTTTAAGAAAGCAGCAAACCTGCCCAAGAGTAGCCGGATCACTTTACAAGAGTCGGTGTTGGAGCAGTCCAGTTCTCTGCACCTTTGTGAGTATATTTTTCATCAGCCATTCAGGTGGAAGTGTAGTGAGACCTCCTTATAGTTGCATGTTCCTTCTATCACCAATTATGTTAAACATGTTTTTATGTGTTCATTTACCATCTACATGCCCTCTTTGTGAAATGCTTCTCCCTATATTTTTTCCACATTCTAATTAAGTTGCTTGTATCCTTTTTACTTTTTGAATCTTTTTATTTTGAACTAATACATAAAAGTGTACATCCTTTGGGGGTTCCACATGACACTTCTATAAATCTACACAGTGTTTCAAGTTCAAACAAGGGCAAACACATGTATCTCCTCAAACATTTGTTAGCTCTTCTGGATTTTTTTAAGGAAAATACATAGTACATTCTCATTGCCTACAATCACCGTACTATGCAATAGAGTACCTGAACTACCTTATCTTTGTTCTTTGTATGTTTCATATACCAGCACACTGTGAGATACGTGTTTCTAAATATTTACCACCGCTTTGTAGTTTGTCACTCCATCCTCTTTATGGGATCTTTGGCAGAATAAAAAAAATTATAGTCTAAAATGTTCAATTTATTATTTTTTTCCTTTTACAGATTGTGCTTTATGTGTCAAGTCTAAGATCTCTTTACCTAGTCTTAGATCAGAAAGTTTTTCTCCCGAGCTTGTACATTTTTCTATTTTAATTTATCTGTGATTCTTTTGGAATTGATTTTTATGTATGGTGGTTTATGGTGGTGGTGGCTGTTCTATCGACTTTCTGATTCACAGGTTTTCCTTGCTCCAGCACTACTTACTGCACAGGTGCTCTGTCCTCTGCCGAGTTGCCTTTGTTTCTGTGCCAAAAGTCAGTGGCTATGGTTGTAGGGGTGTGTCTTTCCTTTTGCAAACTATTTGCTTAATCTATACATCTATCTATCTACTATCTTACATATTTATAAATATATTTAAATATGTCATATGAGAGAGAAAAGTTTATCATTTTAAGTGTAGCCAAGTAGTGATTTTTCTTTTGCTATTGCACTTGAGGACTTATTAATGACCTAATACCAGCTCTTCAATTAAACTTTCTTTCAAATTTTCAAATTCATTTAGAGAGCTTTCAATTTAGTAGTTTTAAAATTATGTAACATTGTATGGAATACACATATAACACCTACTTGAAAAGATAGTTTCAGGCCTACATTCGATATATTTCAAAAAATCAACTTCTGTTATATTCAGCATAGAAAGATAGTAAGATACCAATGGGGAAAAAAATTGCCTCAGATAGCCCTAAAACAAAAGTGTGTGTGTGTGTGTGTGCATGCATGTGCTGATAGAATACAACATACATATGTGAAATCTCTGGTCTCTTCCATATTAATAGGCCTCCAAGGGGCATGCCAAGTGTTTTAGTCACTGATTTACTATTGTTTGCCATATTTATTCTGTTTTGCCATAGCCAGCAGATAACAGCAATGACCTAAGCAGTGGACAATGACATTACTCTTATGTGGTGACCATATTGTTAGGGACTCAGTTCTACAATTTTGCTCTGTCGTTTATCAGTGGCAGATATACAGAATGCAATTTCTTCCATGATCACTTGAGCCAATAATAACATGCCTCACCATATTAACTAGGCTGCTATTTTAAGAGCATCTACTTCTGCTTTCTCTGGTTTCTTAGACAATCCAGGGATACTATTCCTGCAGAGGATAGGGAGTGTTTGAATTAGATATGGAAGAGCAGCTGAACTTGTCATAGGTTGGCACTGAAGTTGAAAAATTCCCAGGTTCGGAAAATAGCCTGAAAGGCAGAGTGAGGGCTGTGGTGTTGTCTACGAAGCAGGGAATAGTGCAGTGAGAGCAGAGTAGTCAACCGTAGCTGGGTTGAGAAGATGGAGACTCCACTGACACTTAGAAATGTAAAAGTTGGGGCTGGCACCGTGGCACAGTGTGTTAATCCTTTGTCTGCGGCACTGGCCATATGGGAGCTGGCTCTGGTCCCAGCTGCTCCACTTTCGATCCGTCTCTCTGCTGTGGCCAGGGAAAGCAACAGAGGATGGCCCACATCCTTCGATCCCTCACCTATGTGGGAGACCCAGGGAGGCTCCTGGCTCCTGGCTTTGGATCCACCCACTCTGACCATTGTGGCCAGTTGGGGAGTGAACCAGCGGAGGGAAGATCTCTCTCTCTCTCCCTCTTACTGTCTGTAACTCTACCTTTCAAATAAAATAATTTAAATCTTTAAAAAAAAAAAAAAAGGAACGTAAAAGGCGTGGAGGATTGGAAGTATGCAATAGAGCCTTGACAGTTGTCCTGAATGACGTCATGAAGCAATAGCAGCAAGTCTTCTGAAAATGATCTTTTTCTTTACTCTTCCAGGCCTATCAAAGCACTCAATGTGTTTTTCTGAATCCAGAATAACCTTGCTTCAAACAACTGGCAAAAGAGCCCCCAAAATTACATAAACTGATGCAATAAAAGCCACATAAATTTTAAAAGTAATAAAGAGACAACAGACTTTTTAGAAGAGTAAGTCTGCAACAGTCAAGTCTGGATGCTTGGAGAACATGAAAGGACATCAAAGGATAAAACTGGATGGGGTCAGGTTGTGGTGCAGTCTGTTATGCTGCCCCCACCAGCACTGGCATCCCATATGAGCGACCGTTGGAGACCCGGTTACTCTACTTCCTATCCAGCTCCTCCCATTACTCCTGGAAAAGCTGTGGAAAATGGCAAAAATGCTTAGACTCCTGCCATTCACATGGGATATCTGGATGCATTTCCAGGCTCCTGGCTTTGGCCTTGCTCAGCTCTGGCCACTGCAGCCATTTGGGAGGTAAACCAGAGATGAAAAATCTCTCTCTCTCTCTCTCTGGGTCGATATTGTGGCATAGTGGATTAAGCCATTGCTTGCAGTGCTGGCATCCCATATGGGCTCTGGTTCAAGTCCCAGCTGCTCCACTTCCAATCCAGCTCCCTGCTAATGAACCTGGGAAGGCAGTGAAGATGGCCCAAGTTCTTGGGCCCCTGCACCCACATGGAAGACCCAGAAGAAGCTCCTGGCTGCTGGCTTTGACCTGGCCCAGCTCTGGCTGTTGTGGCCATTTGGGAAATGAGCCAGCATTGGAAGATGTCTCTCTCTATGTGACTCTGCTTTTCTAAAAAATGAAATCTTTTAAAAAGAAAAAAAAAGGTCTCTCTTCCTCTCCCTCTTTTTTCTCTCTCTCTCTTTCTGTCTCTCTCTTTCTGTAACTTTGCCTTTCAAATAAATAAATAAATCTTTAATCTTAAACCTCAGATCCCTTCAAGAGCTAAAGCAAAGAAACAAAATTTGATAGAAAAGGAAAAACAAATGGTTAGTTCAAGTCATACTGTATTTCTGTGTATCAATAAGTAGACTGGCCAAAGTCAAGTCTGAACTTGATGCTACCAACAGAAAATGCACTGATGAGTTACAGAATAATTACAGGATTTTTAGTATGTTTATTTCAGTTGTTATTAATAACTGTTGGAGTAAAATTTTAAGTATGGCACTACAGTGTAGGCACACTCATTTCTCAGGACTGTCAGCAACAATCTCACACCTGTGGCCCCACACTGCACATTTGGAATACCAAACAGGCTCATGCATCTGAGGCCACGAGAGCTACTTAGGACAGTCCTTTGATTTCATTAAAAATTTTTCCTCTCTTTTTTTCCTCTCTGTTCTTGTGTCTAAAATGAAAGCAATTCACTGTCAATGTCCTTTTTTAAAAAAAGATTGATTTATTTATTTGAAAGTCAGAGTTACACAGAGAGATAAGGAGAGGCAGAGAGAGAGAGAGAGAGAGAGAGAGAGAGAGAGAGAGGTCTTCCATTCACTGGTTCACTCCCCAGATGGCCGCAACGGCCAGAGCTGTGCCAATATGAAACCAGGAGCCAGGAGCTTCTTCTGGGTCTCCCACGTGGAGGCAGGGGCCCAAGGACTTGGAACATCTACTACTGCTTTCCCAGGCCACAGCTGAGAGCTGGATGGGAAGTGGAGCAACCGGGACTTGAACCAGTGCCCATGTGGGATGCCGGCATTGCAGGAGGCAGCTTTACCCCTTATGCCACAGCGCCAGCCCCCATTGTGAATGTTCTTGAACATGCTTCTGAGTTTTTCTTTCCTGTGAAATTTTGAATTGGCCAGGTTGATATTCTGCTTTTAGCTTATCTCACAAGATGGGGCAAGTTTTCTGTCTTCATTTGGAGGACCCATGACCAACACGGATTCAAATAGCTAAAGGTAATTACAGGTCCTAAAGATTATTTTTTTTCAATGCTATGAATGCTAACTCAAAAGAATTCTATGTTTGGAACTATGACATGATCCTATCTTTATAATTTTTGCTGCATTTGTATTAATATTTTATAGTTTTCAGACTAAAAATGCTCTAACTTACTTGGCTAATCCACTCTTCCCATATTTGAATCCACCACCAAACTGTTAACAATTCTCATGCTTTCATAATTGTTTTTGCACATAAAGGCAACAACTTCTACAATTGTTAAGAATCGAATGACTTAAAAACTGTAATATCATATTGTATACTTTTAATCTGCTAGAAGAGATGATACTAAGTGTTTTGTGTTTCATCATACACACACACACACACATATAAACCATAACTATATGAGGTGATTTACTAATTAGCATGATTGTGGCAATCATTTCACAGTGTATATGCATATCAAAGTGTCACATTGTATGCCTTAAATATATTCAGATTCTATTTGCTAATTGTACCTCAATAAAACTGAGGAAATATCTTGCTATTTTGTGTGGAACTAATAGTGTATCAGCATATGATATATAAAATAAAAGTTGTTTGTTTTGAGTTACATGGACAATGTTTATCTTTACAAAAAGTATGTTTGATCATTTTAAGATGCTTTAGTATGTTCAGGTCATATATCTTTCTTGTTTTATGGACACTGTGGTCTTTATTAGATATCATAGTGGCCTATATGATCATTTGATTATTGATTACATACTGAGACCAGAAAGTATTAGATATTCCACTTTCCTGAGGCCTGGGACAAAGAAAAACTGAATAATCAATATGAGCTGACTCTTAGTACCATGTCTGAACTCTTATGTAGCCCTAATGTGCGTGTGTGCGTGTGTGCGTGTGTATGTGTGTCTATGTATGTGTGGCAGAGAGAGGCAACAGTAGGTTAAAAAGCAAACTGCACAATCTTCACAAACAAATAACAATGCAACAGTGGACATTTTCCTTTTTGAAATGTTTAGAGTTATGATGTCTGAACAAAAGCCAGCATCGTGTCAGGGGTGGGTGAGGGCTGTCTGGGTGAGCCTATGCTCCACAGGGACTAGTTGAAACTGAGGGCGTTGGTTTCATGACCACCACCAGGACAGCCCACCCACTAAGTTAACTTAACTGAAACCACAGTCTCAAAAGGGAGAATGTTATCAGCAAAATGCTCTCCTACTATTTCTATGTGTGCTTTTGTAGGTCCCAATGTTTTTAATTTTTTGTTACATAAGGAACATAGTTTCAGATTTACATTAAGTAGGAAATAAGAGGAAACTTCAAAAAAATTATGGAAAATAGAATATAATGATGTTTTGTTTTGTTGTGAAAAGATTTGAAATCAGGCTTAGCTTCATAATTTGTGTTTTTCATGAATTTTTTGGAATATGTGCTGCCTAAGTGATCACTTTCATGAACTTTTTGAAGATCTCTGGCATAAAGAGCAATATTCTAGCTATTCCTTTTTGTAGAGTAATGAGAAGTATTTTTACCAAGAATTTCTCTCATTTGAACCTTGCAGGAAACTCACCTGTGATAGGAAATAGTACGTCCATTTCATAGATAAGAAAATCAAAGCTCCAATTTGCCCATCACCTTACAACAGTGAGACGAGACACAAGCCATCGCACTTTAAATCTGGATGCATTCGACTATACCCTGATGCCCATCGGTCCTGTTAGCACCTGTTTTCTTTGGCACCAGGTCTGAACAGCTTAGTCCAGAGCAGTGAGGTCCCTGGAAGTCAAAGTATTTGCTGGGGTTTGTGCCAGAGCAAAGTTGCATGCATTTCTCAAGACACTCACTCAGGACAGCACCTGACTCTAGCCTAGAGTGGGGACTATGGCTCCTGGCAGTGTGGGCAACCCCACGCTAAGATCAACCTCTGCACAGCACTGGATTTCTGCCACGCTCTCTCCATTTCTGTAATTACCTCTAAATATAACACACAGCCATTAATGGTGGTTCCTATGAAAATGTGATAATATTTCTCTTCTTTCATTGGACAAGTGCATCTGCCTGCCTTATCCTACATTTTTAACAAGTATAGCCTTAGATTAGCAAACCACAGGTTTGGGTAGCTTTCTTTTTTTCTGACCCTGGCTTCCATATAAAGCTTCTAGCTTTCTCTATTCTAAAGTTCACTGAAGTATTTTTCTGCTTTCCTGCAGTTTTTAAGTAGATAATAAGTTCCAAAATTCACCAGCCTTTCACTGAAAGAAGCTTGTCACGGTGGTTGGTAGCTAATGAAGGCCCCTTTAGTTTATCTTCATCAATTGTCAAATATTTGAGTCCGTGAAGTGGTGTGATGAGGTACAAAGACAGATATTTGAAGGGATTTTAACTCATTTGAGCAATTACATGCTTAACTGCTCTGCGATAATCTGTCAGTCCGAGTCTTTTCTACACAGCACAAGTGGGGAGCAGTAGAATAGCTGGATTTAGAACACAAAGGCTTAGTCTGAATGGAAGAAAGGCACCAGCGAGATTAATTGCCAGTAACAAACAGCAGGGCCGCTTGCAAGTTATCTATCACGTAGTTACCTACCAGCAGTGGTGGGGGCCGGCTCACAGAGAGCCGCCCGGGGTTGGACAAAACAGCCATGCATGGAATCCTGAGCCCCACCACCGATTTGCAAAGAGGCAGGCAGCTCCAGGCTTCTAAAGTGTATGTGTGTACCCGTGTTTGCCCGTGTGCATGCTTTCAGACAAGCAGTGTGCTTGTGTTAGTGTACACGCACATGCAGATTTACTAATGTGTGCACTAAGAGTGGCAGTGTGTGCATACCAGTGTGCACGTGCATACAGATTTACCAACACATATGCATTCAGACAGACAGTATATACACATTATTGAAAAATAGCAGCTTTCATCAACGAGCTCATGATTTAAAGGCTCCCTCAGGGCTTGCATTATGGGGTACAGCTACCTGCAATGCTGGGTAAAGGCAGCTGCTCCAATTCCAATCCAGCTCTCTGCTCTGGCCTGGGAAAGCAGTAAAGATGGCCCAAGTCCTTGGGCCCCCGCATCCATGTGGGAGACCCGGAAGAAGCTCCTGGTATCTAGTTGCCTCCATTTGGGGAGTGAACCAGTGGATGGACGATTTCTCTTTCTCTCTCTCTCTCTCTCTCTCTCTGCCTCTTTGAAACTCTGCCTTTCAAATAAATAAGTAAATCTTTTTTTAACTTTTATTTAATGAATATAAATTTCCAAAGTACAGCTTATGGATTACAATGGCTTCCCCCCCACCATAACTTCCCTCCCACCCGCAACCCTCCCCTTTCCCTCTCCCTCCCCCCTTCCATTCACATCAAGATTCATTTTCAATTCTCTTTATATACAGAAGATCAGTTTAGCATATATTAAGTAAAGATTTCAACAGTTTGCACCCACATAGAAACACAAAGTGAAAAATACTGTTTGAGTACTAGTTATAGCATTAAATCACAATGTACAGCACATTAAGGACAGAGATCCTACATGAGGAGTAAGTGCACAGTGACTCCTGTTGTTGACTTAACAAATTGACACTCATAAATAAGTAAATCTTTAAAAAAATAAAATAAAGGCTGCTTCTAGGATCAGTCATCTAATAGCTAACTAAGTCTATGAAGTCGTCATTCCTATCCTTTAAAATTTAACTTATAAATTTTGAGAAGTTAAAAATAAATGTAATGATGAGAGAACTAAAATAATCTTAGAAAATCAGAACACTTTGGAAATTTATATTTATTAAATAAAAGCTAAAAAATAAGAAAATCAGAACAAATCATCAGCTAAATCCAAAACTTGTCACAAAGATACCTGATGGAGTCCGTGCAGTATTGGTATGAGGGCACATAGATCAATGGACCAGAATATAATCCTTATGGACAATAAATAAGTGTGTGGATGAGTCTCCACTCATTAAAAACACAGCTATAAGGGAGGCTGTATCAAGGAAATGGGGTTTTGCTATGGCTGCGGCAGTCACCCCTCAGTGTGGATCTTTGGTTCCCTGTCCTCGATTTCTGTTGGACATACTCTCTGGGAGACACATTGGTTACCTTTGTAGACCATGGTGTATGACAAGATAGTCTGCCCCTCCATGATTCGTCCCTTCTCTAATTCCCTGATGTCACCTAATGCTAAGCATCCCTGGGGGCGCATGTAGAGCAGAGACACAGCATTGCAGGTGTGGGCCTCAGGGGAGTTGCTGTGGGAGGCGTGTCCTCACAAGGGGCTATGAAGACTGGTAGGACACCCAGAGAAGTGGGGAGTGGGGTGGGAGACCAGGCATTTCATGGGAAGAGAAGAGCATGAATAAAATACGGTGAGAGGAACACAGTGGCTTGGTGTTTCCTCCAAAACTTGGGTCACCATTTCATTGCCATGGTGATAGCATTGAGAGATGTGCACTTGAAGAGCTAATTAGTCCATAATCATCCTCATAAATGGGTTAAAGTCTTTGTGGTGGGAATGAGTTGCTCCTAAATGGGATTCTGGGCCCCATGCTCTCTCTCTCTTTCCCACTCCCACCTCTTTCTGTCTTGCTCTGTGTGATTCGCTCTGCCATGTGATGGTGCAGAAAGAAGCATTCCTCAGATGCAGCCCTCAGCCTCAGACTCCCCAGCCTCTCCAACTGTGAGACAAATAAACTTCCACTGCTTATAATTTACCCAATCTGTGCTGCTCCGTTATAGCATTAGAAGGGGACTGGACTTTTCAGAAATAAGGGGTATCTGTACTGGGAGGCCAAGTTGTGAAAACACGGTTAGAAAGGCACGTGTAGGGCACACCTTGGAGGGCCTTTAATTCCTCATCAAATATGCTAAGTGGATTTTAACTCTTTGCTTATTTTCTCTGTCTTCCTCACTTAACACCGTTCTTTGAAGCTTCATGGTGAGCAACGAAAAACCTCCAGTAAAAATTTACATAATAAAGTAATATATCAAATATATTGCATTCAGTCCTCAACATTTGATGTTTCTTAATAATGACTTTAGAATTAAAATGGGGGGCAGAGGAGGGCAACTTGTGCTATAGCAGGTAAAACCAGGACCTGCGATACTGGCATCCCACATGGGCATGGGTTTGACTCCCAGCTGTTCCACTGCTGATCCAAAGCCCTGCTAATGTGCCCTGGGAAAGCAACAGAAGATGTCCCAGGTCCTTGGGCCCCAGCACACATGTGGGAGACCCAGAAGAAGCTCCTGGCTCCTGGCTTAGGTCTGGCCCAGCCCTGGCTGTTGTGGCCATTTGAGGAATGAACCAGCAAATGAAAGATCTGTGATCTGTCTCTCTCTCTCTCTCTCTCTCTCTCTCTCTCTCTGGAACTGTGCCTTTCAAAGAAATGTTGAAAAAATACTTAAAAATGATGAAAGCTAGCTCATCAATGACAGGGAATAGTGCTGCAGTCAGGAAAGGGGAGGGAGAGAAGGCAGGGATTGGAGACAGGGGATGAGAGGAGGAATGTGCAGAAGACGAGTCCTGGCCTTGAGCTTGCAAGCCACAGAGCTGAGCTGGTACCACTGAAGGGGGGTACTGAGAGGAAAGGGGAGAAGAGCAGCTTTGACGGGGAAGATGACTGCTCTCCTTCAGACAAATGGTGCCGGAGGCTGCTGCTATGGTTCCCAGTAGATCAAAGATGGCAGTTAGGGGCAGGCATTGCGACCCCTTGTGTTAAGCTACCGCATATGATCTGGGCTCCGGTTCAAGTCCCAGCTGCTCCTCTTTCCATCCAGATCCCTGCTAATGCATCTGAGAAGGCCCTGCACCCATGTGGGAAATCGGATTGGAGTTCCTGGCTCCTGGCTTTGGGCTGGCCCTGCTCTAATTGTTGCAGCCACTTGGATAGTGAACCAGTGGATGGAAGATCTCTGTTTATTTGTCTCTCTGTCTCTCTGCCTGCAACCCTATGTGTGTATGCTTCCTCCTTTCTCTCTGATGCCCTGCCTTTCAAATAATACATCTAAAAAAAAAAAAAAAACAGATGACAGAGCTCCAAAGAGGGATCATGGCAGGAGACACAGATGTTAAATTGCACCAGTGTGGTGTAGGTAAAACAGTCAAAAGCAAGCAGGAAAGAGCAGAGGAAGTGGACCAAGACCCACTCCATGGCAGGGCAGCCTATCTAGGGAAGTAGGTGGACCCTGGCCCTCAATGGCTATTTTCTCCATGCAAAATGGTATTTTGTGTCCTTTATCCAAAATCATGACTCTGGATTTAGTTACCCATTGGAGAGATGCCTTTGCCCCTCTCCACTCATGCTTCTCCACCTCAGGCAGAAGTGTTTGGAGCTACCTAGCCAGCATTAGGGCAGAGTTCCTCAGAGCAGAACACAGCTGGACAACTGGCCCATCTAGACACTGGCTCGGTGGTTAACTTTGTCTACCTGGCCATGTGTTGCATATATAATGGAGTAATGACCACGTGGGAAGCTCAGGAATGACCAATATCTGCCCCCTACCCCTGCTTTCCCACAAGCAAGTATTAAGTAAGCAGCTTCCATCAGCTCCTGGGGATGACCTCAAATTTGAGAGCACAATTGTTGGAAAAGGGATGGAAAGCAAGATTGCTACCCTCAAGCCCCACAATTGCATAAGGATGACACACGAAGGCATCACAGCACAGCACGACACGAGTTAGGCAAGGGGCACTCAGATCTTTGCCATGGCTTCCGATGCTAAGACCCCCTCTCCCTCACAGCTATCAGACACAGGATCGGAGGAAGAAATGGCATAACTGAGCGCTTCCCAGGGAAGCTGGAACTGACAGACTAAGGAAGGGCTTTCATCCATAATGACATTATACCACATCGTTTTACAAAGCTGCACACGTGGCACTGAGTTTTGAATATTACAGTACTGCTCGGGGCCTTTTCCAGGTGCAGTTTGCCATCTGTCTCCATCAGAGTGTGGCTGCCCATGCCCGGAGACTGGCACAATGTCAGAGGCACCTCAGCCGGCAGGGGCTGTCTCACCACACAGCTAACGGGCAATGGGTCCTCCTCTGCGCTCAGAAACTGCCTATTCTACCCTGTGCAACTCATCCCGGCCACATCACTGTCCCACCCACTGGCTGATGGGCAGGGCTCCCCTTCCGGGTGCCAGGGCCGCCCCTGTGATATTTCAATTGAAACAATCACCTCAAAATGACTCTCCAAGGGCACCAGGAACAGTAATAATATTCCCAGGCACTCTTTGGAACGCAGCTGATTGTGTTGGCAGTGACACAGGAACTCCACAGAATCTGTTTATTCCTATTGTTTGAGTGGCAGCATATGGTGACTGCAAAGAGGGTACCTATGCCCCGATGTGAATCACCATTGCTGGCAGTCATGTGAGACCCACAGTCGCTCACGTGCAGGAGAGCAACGTGGCACACAGAAGGCCACCCCGTGCTGGGGCCTTAGCTGCTGGCCATGAGAAATGTTTTCCACATGCCCTTAACCTGGCCTGGCTGGGGAGGAATCCACACTTCCACAACTATGCAGAGGCTTCTCTCTAAAAACAAACTAGTGGGTTACATCCCTGCAGAATGTCTTCAAGCACCACCCCCCATTTCATTGGAGACTGGACTCCCTGATGTGATCTGGCACTAGCATCGTCTCCCATCACCTTCCAACCCTCCCTGCCTGCAGAGCTATTTACCAATCCCCAAACATGCCACTGTCTCACGCCACGCCTCAGCTCCCCAGAATGCCACTCCTCCTTCTTCACTGAACACATCTGCTCTCCGAGGCCTACCTGAGGTGCTGCCTTGTCTTTCAGCACAGCTGGCCGCTCCTCCTTTGGTCCTGGGGCACTTTGCATGCATGCCCACTGCAGCACAGCTTCTGCAGCCCGTCATCCTCTGTCTGCACAGGTGACTCTGCAGCGTGCTCTCCCTCCCTTGAGAAAAGGTTCATATCCTTGTCACCTCCCTCTCGGGTCCCCGGGAGAGTGTGTGAAAGAGAGTACATGCCTGTCCTCATTTTGTGAACTTTGGTTTGTGTAGATCCGTGAGACACAGGCAGGGCCAGCACTTCTTTCTAGAATCAACATCAAGCACAACCTCAAGTGTGTGCAGGGGCTAGGTTGGCAGTAGAAGTGAAATAATTAATGTACACCCAGCAGAGACTTTGATGAACTTGAAGCACTCAAGGTCTACTCCAGCGGAGGGGGCAGGTGCAACTCAGGTCCAGTCAGGCCCTGCCTCTGGGCCTGTGGGGTCAACCCCACCTCACTCACAGAAAGACTCCACGAGGGCAGATTTTTTGCTTTAATTTTTCTGATCTGTAAGGGTAAGAACGTAATCTTAAAATCTGTGAGATACTCTGCGGAACATGCACAGTACATCTGTGAGCCAGCTATGGCCAGAGGCAGCTGGAGTGGAACCCTGCATTGTTTGAACCACAACAAAGTCTAAGATCTTCCCTCCCCCAACCATGTGGCTCTCCAGCTGTAGAGGGGAGAGTGGAGCTGACTTCTTACAGGTGTTAATAGCTCAACACTTTGAGTGTTGAAGAGGAAAAGGGCTGGTTCAACACACTAGTAGAAATGTTACCTTTTTTCTACCTAATGCACTCTCAAATGGGCACCCCAAACATGAAAGAATAGGTATACTTAGAATTTACAACACCAAATACAATGGAAGAAGGACAGTGCACAAGACTAGCATTTCATGTGTTTGAGTTCCGTATCTGACATCCCACTCCCTCGGGGCACAACTTTTTAATTATTATTTGTACATCATCTTTTTCTTAACCACCTGAGAAGTGCAATTATCACCCTGAAATACAATGTCTGAGGTATGACTCATTTTTTTTCTGAAATAGAAATCTTCTGTTGAAAGAGAAGCCTAAGCATAAAATCCCTGACAGTGGGTCAGAAATCCATGTGTCCAGAAGGTGAAAACTAGCTCATAATTAACTGTGAGACTCGGACCATTTTTACAAAGGAGAAAAAGAGACCCACTGTTTTGCTTTATCCAAAGATGACTGTTTTTCACTCATCACCATAATCAGCTGTAATAGTGGTGCCAATTTTTACCTTCCTACTGCCTAGGTTCTGACCATGCAGAATAAGAAGTAGATTTGTATGAAGTTTATTGAATATAGGGTGCACATTTATCTTCCACATTGTGCAGTCTGACTATTCTCCATCATGATAGTACTACCAAAATAAACAGTGACAGCTATACTGTCACTCTTGCTGATATTTAAAAGGAGCATAACTCCTGGTTGGGTTTAAGCCCAAGAGCTCAGGAACAACAAGCAAGATCATTCGGATCCATTCTGGGTTCCCCAAGTGAAACCCAGATGTTCCAAGCTAATGACACATGTCTGGAAAAACAAGGGATGATTCTTGTGGAGGTGGTTATGTTAGAAGGATGTGAAAGGAGGAGAAAGAGCTTTGCCCAAAACTCTGAAGGCAGAAACCTGAGTGAAGGACCTGACTTTACTTCATGAATTGCAATCCTTGGCTTCCAGCTAGCTAGTCTATGAAGTGTAGGCAAAATCATGTTATTTAATTCATCTCCTTAAAAAAGGAAGATTGATTGATTGCTTGATTTGAAAGGCAGAGAGAGAGAGAGAGAGAGAGAGAGAGAGAGAGATCTTCCATCTGCTGATTCATCCCCAAAAATGTCCTCAAAGTCGAGGGCTGTGCCAAGCCAAAGCCAAGAGCCTGGAACTACATCCAAGTCTCCCCTGTGGATCTCAGTGGCCCAAACATTCAAACCATCTACTGTTCAAAGCTTTCTCCAGGTGTATTAGCAAGGAGCTGGACTGGAAGTGGAGAAACCAAAGCTAGAATCAGCACTCACATGGAATGCTTGCATTGCAGCTGCCGGCTTAATCCCCTGTGTCACAATGCTGAACCTAATTCATTTCCTGAATAATAAACTTGGTTTATCTTTTCCTGGACATTACATTACTCTTTTTAAAATAAAAGATTTTATTTACTTATTTGGGAGGTAGAGTTACAGACATAGAGAGGGAGAGACAGAGAGAAAAGTCTTCCATCTGCTGGTTCACTCTGCAGATGGCCACAATGGCTAGAGCTGGGCTGATCTGAAGCCAGGAGCCAGGAGCTTCTTCCAGGTCTCCCACATGAGTACAAGGGTCCAAGCACTTGGGCCATCTTCTACAGCTATCCCAGATCTTAAGCAGAGAGCTGGATGGAAGAGGAGTAGCCAGGACATGAACTGGCACCCATATGGGATCCCAGCTGCAGGCAGAAGCTTACCCACTACATCACAGTGCTGGCCCCAAAGAAATTTCTAAGAGTAGAGCTAAAATTACCAGTGTTTCCAGCTGTGAATTTAATGTCATCTGTTTTCATTTGTAAGTTGAATAAAATCTTGCAGTTCATCCAGTGACTCCAATCACCTCACTAGTGTCCAAATTCTCAGCATGACAAGTCAACAAAGGGTGATCCGGTGTACACTTCTGTACTTCCTGTAAATGGAAATTCTTCCCATACCAAATCTAACCCTATTAATTTTACTTGCATTGCTCTAAATCTGAGCTGTAAGTACATCTGAAACAACATTGATTTTTCATCTGTATGACGTCTTGAGTGTCTTTCTTGAAGCAATGTGAGACCTCCAACATCCTATCTATTGCTGGTTACATAACCCCAGTTCCTTCACTTTCTCTGCATATGATATGCCTTTTGCCCTTTGCTCGACAGAATAACTCCTCCCTAGAAAGTGGCTCATTATCTCATATCCAGTTCTAGATAGTGGTGAGCCTTACATGGGCTCTTGTACATTCCGTCAGTTAGGAAACTATCTTAGGCTAGATTTTCTCTGACTTCACTTCCACTTATAAAAAATAAATTATGATTCTCATTTTTACTGCTGAGCCTTACTGGTTATACAAATCAGAACATTCCAAAGTGATTTTTGACTCATTCACTTAACACTATATATTAAGATCTACTTTGTGCAGCCTGCTAAGGCAAAGTAAAATGAAGACAGGCCAGAAGAATCTCTAAGCAGACAAAGCCAGTGAGGCATCATAAGTGACCTTAATCTTACTTGATTTATAAACATAAGCATAGCTTGGGCTATGTCTTATAAATGCTGATATTAAAGCAAAACAGAACTGTAGCTCAACCAAAAAGACACTGCAACTAACTTACAGTCCTATAACTTAGAGTCCTATAACTAGACTGGGAACCTACCACCTGCATAGACCAAGTAAGGCAACAATGTGACTGTCACTAATATTTTCTGTCTTACTCCTGTGTTCACCCGTCCTAAACCTTCCCTTTGAGTCTGTTGGGCAGAGCCCCTGAAGCACTTCTAGTTTGCAGCTGCCCAATTCATGAATCATTGCTGACTCAAATAAATTCTTTAGGACTTTCTATTATGCTTCAGCTTGTCTTTTAATAGGGCTCTGTGGTAGAGTGGCACTGAAGACAGAATCATGGTCCCAGCCCTCACAGAGCTATCACTTCTAGTTAGGTCACCAACCAAGAGCAAATCCCTAGTATTCGGACCCTCCCCATCCTAGGAGTCAAGAAAGACTGGAGAGAGAAGCTCTCCTCCAGAGAATCTCCTGGTCACAGCTTTCACTGTGGGTGGCCTTCATGGGGGGGGTCCTGGGTTTGTGTTCATCAATGGAACGGAGGGAGCTCAGCCAATTTCCCTGGCAAGTAAGGCTCTTTACCTAATATCTTCCCACTCACTGCATCCCTCCCCACAACTGCTGCTGTATTGAGATCTCCCCATGTCCCTCACCAGTCAGATAATTCTGGTATGTGATGTTCACACTTGTATGCATCCATTACCACCTGGGTGTGAATATGGATCCCAGAAGCCACTAGGAACTGTCCCTTGAACTCACCCCAACAGATGGGATGTGCACACTTCTCCCCGTCAGTCACAGGTTTGGTGTTGGTTTCTTCCTGGTTGATGTTATTCACCATTCCACTGTTTGTAAGTGTTTTGGGATGCCTCCCTCTGACCCATGTTCAAGGATTCTAGAGAAAAGAATGCTCACTGCAATAAGAGCCCCAATTCATCATACAGCCACGCCATATATTCCTCCTCAAATACAGGGCTTCTCACTGGAGAACCAGCTGCAGCGGGAGTTCTTGCCCCTACCACAAACTAAATCTGACTCCAGACGAGGGTGACAATGCAGGTAGAAAGTAGGAGACCATCCCCTTCTGTAGAGATGGTGAGTGAGGCAGGACGAGGGGTGACATCTGAGAAGGGAAAACACTTCCCTAGCACTCCACTGCTTCTTGCACGGGTCTCTTTATGGCCTCTATCAAGCCATGTCTTGCTCCCTTATCACCCCTTAAGCCTCTTGAGGAGTGTGGCTGTGCTGCACTCACCCCACAGGGGAATGGCATGGCCCCTAGTGGACATTCATGGTGTGTTTGATGAGCACGGATCTCAGCTCCCATTGCTCTCTAAATGGCCAAGACGGCTCGTTGATCCGTGCTATCATTTCCTGTGGCCGTTGTGAGAATTCAGTATAGATCCTTTGAAGAAGGAAGCTATGGAAATAAGTTTGTTTCATTATGCTATGTCCATGACTCTGATTACTTTATGATTTGTGAAGATCATATCAGATTAACGAATCATACAGATTAATAAATAAAATATTATACACAATAACTGTCAAACCATCTTCTACACAGCCACCGTGATTTTTTTTTTTCACAAAAGCACAGCATGCAAAGATGAAAATAAGGCATTTAAAAGATATCTGGTTTCTAAGTACTTGGTGAAGTCAGCTAACAGGTTATATTCTTATTCAGATTCTAAATGAACTTCAAAAACTCAGTCATGCAAGGTAGCCTTCTAGTATCTGCTCTTATGAATGTAGACTATGTTTTATATGCACATTCAGTGAAAAAAGATAAAGATATTTTCTTCATCTACCAACAAATCTTATTGATACAAATGGTTCAATGAAGTTGTCAAATCTTACCAAGAAAAAACAAACGACCTCTTCGTTTATCATCACTAAATTTTCCCACTAATTAGCATCTGGAGATATCATGTTATAGATGCTTCTTTAAAGGCTATCAGCTCTCTAACTCTGCATAGTGACATGGTATCTATCAAAGTCTCATGGTGCCTGCAATTCTAACAAAAGTTACTCCAAAGAACTGGCACATACCACCATATTTGCATTTTTGCATCTCATTAGGAACATAATTGTATACCAACACAGCAATTCTTCTTGACTATCTCAAAAAAAAAAAAAAAAAACACCATCACCAACATCTGAAATAAATGCTTAAATGTCAACTCTTGACAAGCAAGAAAAGCTGACCTTTGAAGGCTCCCATTCTTCTGAGATGTGCCCTGCTAGAACTCACTTCTTAACTTTCTGTCTGTGTTTGATAACGGAGGAGGGACACAGTGGCTCTAAGAATTGTGGTTGTAGGTGGCAAACAAGAAGGAAATCAGGAAATTGCAAAGCTGCGACCAATTTATCAGTTCTACCAGGAGCCATTTGGATTGGCTGAATATTTGCCATGGCAATTCTTAAAGCCACCAAAATTCTGAAGAGAGTGGACACCAGTATGTTTATGATAGAGTTTCTGCAAAATTACATAGTGACTCCACATTAACAACTGAAATGAGTTTATCCATGATTAATGTTATGACAAAGAACCAAACAACCTTTCTCCTACAAGCATGAACCCATTCTACACACTGTCACAAGTAGAGTCTAAGTGTTCGACAAGTACCAACAGCTAATCTAAAACCGCACAGAACCATTTACACCCTCTCCTCCAAGATCGCATATCCCAGAGCAGCCTAAGTTGCATGGATCTCATATCCCATCGTGTGCCTTTATGCTGTCATCATACAGTGCTCAATTTGCACGGCAATTGGGTGCACATTTTTTTTCCAAAAGCACTAATAAATTTTAACTCACATCGAAATGCCACAGAAAGAGCTGCCAATGTCCAAAAAATGCTAATCGATTTTGAAAATCTACACCATGGCTTGCATCCCAGATTTTCCACCCGATCCACATCAAATAGAAATGATAGAAAATTATGTTAACATGTTCAGCCGCTTGTTTGCTTGTTTTAGCTGAGGCATTGGTCATGCTTCAGTGGCAAACTAACCGCCTGTTTGGAAGCTCATCCAGTTTGTGCTACTTTGGGGGGCTGTGCGGCAACAATGGGAAGTGGCTGTCACACTTCACTTTCAAAGACTGGGATTTCCATATGAATCCTTTCCCCTATTTTGCTTTTGAAGAACATAAGGGATTTTTTTTCCTTAGATGGGGAATATGCATTTTTAATGCTTTGAATTCTCCAAAGAATATCCCCTAGTGGAAAAGCTGCTTCTTTGATAGGCATGGCACATAAATTTATATTTCAGACCCACTGAGTAAATCTAGACCCTATAGAAAAGAAAAAAGTTTAGTGTACAAAGCCAATATAAGTAAGCCAAGATCTCCCTGCAGAAAGAGGGAAAAAAATGCCTCTCAGAATGTAGATTTGGAAGGGAGTTTCAGAAACTCTCTGGTCTAACCTCCAAGCAGGAGGATGCCCTTCAAGGACCCCCCAGAAAGATGGTCCTCACAGTGAACAGAAGTCTAGTAGTCCAAGGAACATTTCACTATGAGGCAAACCCACCAACTCACCAATTATTTCTAACCCCTATTTCCAATTTTACTCTTTGGAACCTCTTCAGGCTGGTGTTTGGCTGCTGTACAGAGACACAAAGCCAGCAGTCGCCTCTGTTCCTGGCGGGAGCCACTTGCCACTGGGTCTCCCTTGCCCCTGGGGCAGCAGTCTCATGTAGCCCTTCCTTCTCAGGAGATATGGCTCCCAATGCTGCCTTGCCCTCCTGATTAGCTTTGCCTGATCACTCCCTAGTTGCTGGTCAACAGCCCTTTTAAAACTCCTGAAACTGCCTCCAGGACAACACTGGATACTCCCAAGGGAACCTTGGCTTCTGGGACTGGCATTGCAGTTCCCTGGAAACAGTTGCAGGCCACAGTTAGCACATTCGGCCCTAGGCATGCCCTTGTCAACACTTAAGCTCACCATCAGCCTTACTCCCCCAACTAATGTCAATATGAGCCTGTATCTCTATGCCATGACTTTTTATTTTTCTTCCACAATACTGAAGAGTCTAAATTCTTAGGAAGTGTTTGGAAGCAAAGAGAGCGAGTCTTTTGCCCTGGGCCTAGCA
The DNA here is from genome assembly GCF_051225735.1 of Oryctolagus cuniculus. NCBI lineage: Eukaryota > Metazoa > Chordata > Mammalia > Lagomorpha > Leporidae > Oryctolagus > Oryctolagus cuniculus. Next base: position 6,720,774 of record NC_142878.1, on the reverse strand, counting down.
AAGCTTGGGCTCACCTTGACCATGTTGTAGTAGCAACAACCATGGTCACGTGCTTAGACAGCCACTAACTCTGGGCTGTTTGTGGCCATTTACCTGGCCAAGCTCACTCAGCCTTCACCAAGAGCCCATGATGTGGGAATGATTCTCATCCCCCTTTTGTAGATGCAGCCAGCAAGACCCAGAGAAGCAAAGCAACTTCCAGAAGCCACAGAGCTAACCAGTGTGAATGGAATCCAAGCACTGGCGTGAACCAGGGCAGCAAACAACCTCCCTGGCAGAAACTTGCAACCTGCTTGAGGCTGTGGACTACTCATTTCTCTTTCTTACATGTTTGTTTGCTTATTGAACCAGTACTAACGGCATTGTCTTCTCCTGTGGCAAGAGCAGAAATGGGAGCTGGCTGTAGATGATGGTGAATCAAGAAGCACTCTCAGCTCTCAATGGGAGCACACACTTTCTAAAAGATTCATTTATTTATCTGTAATTCAAGAGTTAACAGAGAGAGAGGGAGAGACACACAGAGGGATCTTCATCCACTGGTTCACTACCCAGATGTTTGCAACAGCCAGCCCTGGGTCAGGCTCAAGCCAAGAGCCATGAGCTTCATCAAGTTTCCCATGTAGGTGGCAGGGGCCCAACACTTGAGCCATCTTCCACTACCTTCTCAGGCCACTAGCAGGGTGCTGGATCAGAAGTGGAGCAGCCTGGAGCACAAACTGGCACCCATATGGGATGCCAACGTGGCAGATGGTGAATTAACCTGCTGTGGCACAATGCTGGTCCCACCAGGAGCCTGTGTTTTTGTTTTTGTTTTTGTTTTTGTTTTTTTTTTTTTTTGACAGGCAGAGTGGACAGTGAGAGAGAGAGACAGAGAGAAAGGTCTTCCTTTGCCGTTGGTTCACCCTCCAATGGCCGCCGCGGCCGGCGCGCTGCGGCCGGCGCACCGCGCTGATCCGATGGCAGGAGCCAGGAGCCAGGTGCTTTTCCTGGTCTCCCATGGGGTGCAGGGCCCAAGCACCTGGGCCATCCTCCACTGCACTCCCTGGCCACACCAGAGGGCTGGCCTGGAAGAGGGGCAACCGGGACAGAATCCGGCGCCCCAACCGGGACTAGAACCCGGTGTGCCGGCGCCGCTAGGCGGAGGATTAGCCTAGTGAGCCGCGGCGCCGGCCAGGAGCCTGTGTTTTAACAGTCATGTGTGCAGGTCTGCACATCCCCAGGCTGGTGGCCTTTAGCCAGGACAGTATCACTGATCACAGACTTGAGCTACCCATCCAGAAATGCCAGACAGCCTGGCCTCCTAGACTATGGTGATCTGCCTTTCACCATGCATGCAGCCCCCAACCGTCACAGCGATGGATCTGCCCATGCAGAGAACTGCAGGCAAATGACAGGTTGAATATTTTATGCTAGGATGCAGTCCAGAATTTCCACTACATATTTGTATTATTTGCAGAAGAAAATCACAAACAGCAAGTTAAAACAACAGAAACGAGAAGGAGCACTGAATTCAGTTCCACCTAAGGTGCATTGCCGTGGATGGGACTCCAAGTGCATTGCCTAAACATTAACGGGGAACCGCCAGTGCAGTGGCTGTGAGGCCCCTTTTCAGGAGAAAGCTGGGAAAGTGCCAGCAGCTCCTTGCCGTCCCGGGGCCTGTAACAGGGCAGCAAGCTTCATAGGTCCTCACACCCTGTCCCATTATCCAACCAAGAGCCCTTTGGCAGAGAAGGGTTAGACCCTGGGCTGTAGCCCAACAGTAGTTCCCATGGAAATTGCCCAGTGGCAGGGCAGAGCATCAGCACTGCCCAGTTACAGGCTCTGGAGTCAGTTCTGCACACACTTAAGTTCGCCAGAACTCTCCCTGACATCACCTTCCATCCATGCATACCCTTTACACAAACGGAAGCACTGTGCTCCCCTGTATTGACGAGTTACCCGCTGATGAACTTTAAGGGAGAACAAGAGACAGCTGGCTTCAAATTGGTTTGGGAAATGAAAGTAAAAGAAAAAGTGAAAACTGGGTAACCAGCAGCTTCTCTAAACTGAGGAGACCTTGTGGTCTCCTCAAACGCGTGCATATTGGAGAGACTGCGCAACTCTGAAGCCGTCCCCTCCACAGACACAAGTGGAGAGGCACATTTCTGCAGACGGGTGGTGGATTCAAATAAATCATTCTGGAAAGGCACCAAGTCTTGAGGTCAAATTCTGCCTTGACGAGATACACAGGGCCACGTCTCCAGGCAAGACAAGACAACGAATAAGCCATGGAGCCACAGCAGACTTTTTCTAGAGATGACTTGAACTGTATTCCACCTCTTTGTTCTGCAGGCATAGTGAAAGGCGAGGCCAGCCTGTGTGAGTGTCCTGTCTGGACACAGGAACCCATTCAGCAGGAATCCAGAAGAGGACCCGCATGTGGAAAGGGCTCTGCCCCCATCATGTGCTTTTCCTACTGGAGAAGCAAAACCAAGGCTACCCTTAAATTGATATACTAGGTTTCTCAGACCAGGGGTCAGCAAAATTCTTCTGCAAAGGGTCATATAGTAAATTTCTTTTCCTTTTCAGCTATTTAATTCTTTCATTAGAGCACAAAGCTAGCCAGATACAATAGAAAGAAGAGTCAGCATGGCAGTGTTCTGAAAGAAGTCTGTTAACAAACATTGGAATTTATAGTTAGATAGCTTTCATATGTCATGAAATATTATCACTCCTCTGATTTTTTTCTGGCTCTTAAAAATACAAAAATAAAAATTGTTCAGAGCTTGTGGACTGTACAAGAGCAGATAGAGGGTCCCATTTTCCCATGAGCCATAATTTGACAACACCCATCAAAGACTGTAATGAGTCAGTAGAATCTTTTTAGTCTGGGCTGGAGCATTTAAAAGCACAGCAAGTATGGTGACAATGATGTTGAATTTTATTATTCTGAATACTGGGGACTCTGCATGGAGACCATTTTTACAGCTGGGCTATGGGGCCCAGGTTGTGTTTAAATGTGGACAGTAATTGTGGTGACTGTCGATCCGCTGACTGCAACAGGGCAGGCATTGTGCAAAGTAATGCTTACATTTTCCTAACTCAGATAGGACATGTGAGATACCAGACAGCCTGATGTGATTTCATGACAGGCATGGAGTTTACATAGAATGTGACCTTGCACTACAAACCTGTGAGAGGGCATTATTGCCCAGCTCCATCTCACAGATGGGAAAGCCAAGGTCCTGAGGTCCTCTTGATTACATGCAATCGCACAACTTAGGAGCAGGGGAGGTGCAATTTCAGTCCCTGCTCTCTCCCCTGAGGGCTCTCCCTGCTTAAGGTCTCTCTCACTCAAGGTCAAGACCTCAATTCAATCAGTCATGCCTGTGACCAAACTTAACCTTAACTGCTGTGAGGCTACTTCTCCTGCCTAATGCCTCACATAGTACTTAAGTTTGATTAAAGAAATATTAATGTTGAGAGGTGATTGTGTGGGGCCTGAAGCTTCTACACACGGAAGCAAGCTGTAAGTAAAAGAATACAGCTATAAAATTATTGGCATTTACTAGCAGTTAAAGGCATTTTGTCAGTTCAACTGCCAAATATTTATATTTGAAGATTTACCCTGCACTAAACATTTTTCTAGGCACTGAGGATGCAACAGTAAACAAAATAGGCAGAAATCCCAGCTCACAGGAATTTCTATGTTACTAGGGAAAGACAGGCAGTAAACAATAAAGAAAGTAAAACATATGCTATGTCAGATGGCAGAAAGAGCTGTGAGAATAAAACCAGCAGAGAAGAAGAGCAGAACAGCATGTTGGGGGTTGGGGAGTGAGAGGTTGGGGTCTAGGATGGGGGTGCTTGGGGAAAGACCTGAAGGAGATGCTAGGCTGGCTGTGCTTGTGCGAGGGGAAGGAGACTGTAGGCAGAGGAACAGCAAGTGCAAAGCTGAGAAGGCTCATGTGGGGACCTGCCAGGAGGTGGGGAGACTGAAGCAGGGTGTGCAGGCAATGATGGCTGGGAGAACAAGGGGTGAGGTTGGAGAGAGGGGAGCACTCAGAAGGTAGAGCCCACTGGAAAACTTTGGAAGAAACTGCTGAAGCATTTTAAGCGAAGGAATGGCACAATCTCATCTAGTCCTGTAAACAGCTCACTCCTGCAACTGTGATGAGAAGAAATGGCAAGGGTAGACTTTCGAAAATTATTTAGGAAGCAACGGTGAGTGAGACTTGGACCAAGATGGTTCTGCGTAGTGGTGGTGTGAAGGGTTAAGACAGAATTCCAAGCCACAGGATCTGATGACTCTAGGATCATAGAGCATAAGAGGAAGAAAGGATTCAAGGAGGAAGCCGGAGCTCTCGGGTTGAGCAGCAGGAAGGATGGAGTCACTAGTGACTGAGGTGGGGAAGACCACAGCAGGAGCAGGTTTGGAAGTGGAAGATCAAGGGATGTGGTTTAGGACACATCAAAGCAGGGATGCTGGCAGGCAGTTAGAGATGAGACAAGTTCAGAAGTGTAGCACGCGCTACAGGTTCAGGGATGCTGGCTTCACTACAGGGGCAGTGTCTTTACTGAAATGTTTGACACAAGGAGCCAGAGAACTTGTGCTTAACTCTGTCACCAGGAGATTAGTAATTTTATGTTATTGACAATGGTCCTTGTTTAACCCTGATATTTGAAACATCCATAGTACTACATATGTGAGTTTTGATCAAATCAATCAATCCCATTTGAAACCTTTAAAATCAAAAGGAAAAATATATTTGGATGATGTCCAAATGTGATCAGGTGGTATGGTGTTCCATGTTTCTCTATGCAAAGCATGAAATGGTGCCAGCTATTATCATCTCATTGCATCCCATCTTCCCATCGAGTTCTACATTTCCAAAGAGAAGGCGTCTGTGTGGATGTTTGTGCTTTCATTTTACTCTGAAAATATTGGGATGGCAGTATCAATGTCAGCCAAACTCAAGGGAACACACTCACCTCTCATGAACTCCAATTTCTCCTAGGTAAGTAGACACAGTCCCATATCCTTCATTCCAGCTGCCTTCTCTCATTCAATGTAAACAACAGCTAACATTTCATAATCATACTTTACCTTTAGATTACATGTCCTACATGTAATATTCAAAAATGATTTCTGGGAACTATGATTTGGGATAAAGCTTAAATTTCTAGGATGGCTCCTATACAGCATGAAAAGAAGGCAGAAGTATAAAACTTTTCATGGATCAGATAGTAGAAAGTGTGTATTAGACATAATTAGTTGTGCACTGTTCCGTGCATCATCTGCAGAAACGTAAAATCTCAGGATTGGAGATGATTACTTAAGGGAACATGGGAGATTTTCTCTAAACAAGATTTTTCTTTGGGGAAAAAGTTATATTCACAAAAGACATAAATTGTTTTTCTCTCTTTAGGTTCAAGTGAATCCTTCAGTTTATAATAATTTTTAACAATAATGTCGTTTTGTTCACTTGAATTTTGACTAATGCTTCTCATGTGCAGGGAATACACAGGCAGGGGTAGAAACTTAGCACACCATTTCCCGTGCACCGAGTTGAACAAGAAGTCACCAGCTGTGGAAGGCACAAGTGCAGAACATCCAGGAAGAGCAGTCCTGGCTGTTGCAGCCACACACCGTGCCAGCCACCTGGGCTGAGAGTCCCAGTGTGTTTGTTTATGTGCCTTGATCTCAGCTTATGTGTGAGATACCATGTTAACGGCCCTGTGGCCCACTCCGCCCTGGCTTGAGATTTAAATAAAAACAAATTACAGGTCTTAACAGTGATAGATGGACTGCTTTTACATTTGTGTAGAGTATTTTTGCTCTAAGATTAAAGGCTTACGCATTTATCTGCATAAACTAACCCCTGGAGTAGGGTACTGCTGACATTTTCCAAGAAAAATGAATATCCTAACTTATTCCAAAGAGAAGACTTGGTATTTGTATGGCCAGAGTGACCTTTGCCAGTGCCCTTTCAGATTAGGTGCACTACATGGAAAATTGTGCTCTTACAGTACTCCATAAATCACACCTACCAATTTTCTTTAAAGGGGTATGTAAATATCAGTGTACCAGGTGGGTAAACAACACTAACCTCGTACAAATGGCTTGAAAATTGAAGAAAAGCACCTTATTTTGCTGCTGAAATTGCTTTTGAAGCCCAACACCGGGGCTTGGGTTGTAGAATGCATGAAATGATTTGTGCATGGGGAATAGAAAATGGGCTGATGATAACCACCCTCGACAGAGTTCCTGTATTTCTGAGTTCTTTCCTTGACCAAAGATATCGTTGCTGTATATTGCTTTTCTTTGCATATCCCAAATGCAGGAGCATTGTAAGTGACATCTTCATTATCTACATATTTCCAAAATGGTCAGGTAGCTATTTCAGCTGGTTAATAACTCTCAGTGAAGTTCACAGAATCCTTCTTGTTATGATCACATAACATTTAAGAAAGCAAAAAAAAAAAAAGAGAGAGAGAGAGAGAGAGAGAGAGAGGGAAAACTTTATAGAAAAAGTAAAAGGTGAAGCCAAATCATTTGAAACGTCCAAGTTCTTAGTAGGAGTAAGTTTTCTTTTTGTAATTCAACAAGGTGTTCTAATTGAATCTTCTTTTATTATTTTTATGATTTTCATCTTATTTGAAAGGTAGGGAGACAAAGCTCAGGCAAAAATAGTTATTCCATCTGGTGGTTCACTCCCCAAATGCCTGCAGCAGCCTAGGCTGAACCAGGCCAAAGTCCAGAGCTGGTAACTCATTCCAGGTCTCCCATGTAGACAGCAGGGACCCAAGTATTTGAGCCATCACCTGTTGCCTCCCATGGTGCATTATAAGGAAGCTGGACTTGGAAACTGAACAAAGACACAAACCCAGTCATTCTGACCTGAGATATGACATCCCAAGCAGTGTCTCAACTGCTGTGCCAAACACCTGCCACTCCTTATTTCAAAATAGGAGTAGATAAAATTTACAGGTATTATCAAAGACGTGAAGAAAAGGGAACCTTTGCACACTGTTGGCCGAAATGTCAAGTAGAACAGTCATTGTGGGAAAATGTATGGAAGTTCCTCAAAAAATCTAAAAATAGAACTAGCATATGATCCCGAAATCCCAATCCTAGGTATATATACTCAAGGAAAATGAAATACATCCATCAGTGAGACATCTGCACTCCCAGGTTTACTGTTGCACTGCTCACTATAGCAAAGAGATGGAAAGAACCAAAGTGTCTGTGCACTGAGGAACGGGCGAGGAAAAGGCGATACGTGTTCAAGAGGGAATGCTACTCAATCACAAAAATGATGGGCCCTTAGTTCTCTTTCCCCTCTTGCAAGATGGGGGGTGAAAAAGTTACAGCTCCAAAGCCGGATGCTGCGAAGAAATCTCCAGCCAAGAAAGCCGATCATGCCCGCGGCAAGGCGAAGAAGAAGACGCTCACGGAGAAGCAGCCCAAGAAGGGGAAGCCCCACGCAGCCGAAACCCCGTCCTGGTGAGAGGGACTGGAGGACACTCCCGGTCCGCCACGGACTCCAGGAAAGCCCTGCACAAGAGGAAGTACGCGGCTCCCAAGTCCAGGATTGAAAGGAAGAAGGAGAGAGAGAGAAATAAAAAAGTAAACGCATTTTGGTGCAGAGAATTCCGTAGCCATGCATAGTTTTTCATAGTAAATGTTTTTCATGGAATTTTTGGAAAATCTTTTATATATGTGGATCCATTTTTTTGCAGCAAAATAAACATATCTTTGAATTCTGTTGTCAAGAAGAAGAAGAAGAAGAAGAAGAAGAAGAGGAAGAAGAAGAGGAAGAGGAAGAAGAAGAGGAAGAGGAAGAAGAAGAGGAAGAAGGAGAAGGTTCTGGCTACCGTCACGAAGCCAGTTGGTGGCGACAAGAATGGTGGCACCAGGGTGGCCAAGCTTCGCAAAATGCCGCCCTACTATCCCACCGCAGATGTCCCTCGGAAGCTGTTGGGCCTCCGCAAAAAGCCCTTCATCCAGCACGCGAGGAAGCTGCGGGCCAGCATCACCCCGGGACCATCCTCATCGTCCTCACGGGGCGCCACAGGGGCAAGAGGGCGGTTTTCCTGCAGCGGCTGAGCAGTGGTTTGCTGCCTGTGACTGGGCCTCTTTCCCTGGATCAGGTTCCTCTGCGTAGAACACACCAGAACTCTGTCATCGCCGCCTCCACGAAAATGGACACCAGCGGTGTGAAACTCCCGAAGCATCTCACCGATGCTTATTTCAAGAAGAAAAAGGTGCACAAACCCAGACACCAGGAAGGCGAAATACGAGATAACAGAGCAGCGCAAGGTTGGTCAAAAAGCTGTGGATTCGCAAATACTGCCTAAGATCAAGGCTGTGCCGCAGCTCCAGGGACACCTGCGATCTGTCTTTGCTCTAACGAATGGAGTTACCCTCACAAACTGGTGTTCTGATTTCGGAAGGGAAGCTCATTAAACAATGAACAACAACAATAACAAAATTAATTAATTAATTAATTAAAATCATAAAAATTATGGAAATCTTGTCATGTGTGACAGCATGCATAGAACTGAAGGCCATCATGTTGAGCAAAATAAGTCAAGAACACAAAAGCAAATATCACATCATCTAGCTAATATGAGGAGTCTAAAAAAGTAGGCTATCTCATAGAAGTTAAAAGCATAATGATGGCCTGCGCTGCGGCTCACCAGGCTAATCCTCCACCTTGCGGCGCCGGCACACCGGGTTCTAGTCCTGGTCGGGGCGCCGGATTCTGTCCCGGTTGCCCCTCTTCCAGGCCAGCTCTCTGCTGTGGCCAGGGAGTGCAGTGGAGGATGGCCCAGGTGCTTGGGCCCTGCACCCCATGGGAGACCAGGAAAAGCACCTGGCTCCTGGCTCCTGCCATCGGATCAGCATGGTGCTCCAGCCACAGCTTGCCAGCCGCGGCGGCCACTGGAGGGTAAACCAACGGCAAAGGAAGACCTTTCTCTCTGTCTCTCTCTCTCTCTCACTGTCCACTCTGTCTGTCAAAAAAAAAAAAAAAGCGTAATGATGTTTATCAAAGGGTGGGGAGTGAGGCGAGTAGGGAGAGATGGAAAAAGGTTTATTGATGGGCACTAGACTATAGTTAGATAGAAGTAAGACGTTCTGGGTTGTATTGCACAGTAGGATGACTATAGATCATGTTAATATATTGTATATTTATTTTTAAAAACGAGGAGATAGGATTTCATGTTTTTACTATAAAGAAATGTTAAATGCTTGAATGTATTTACCTTGATTGGACATTATAAGATGTATGCAATGGAACATCAGATCATACCCCTTAAATATGCAGAAGTTTTAGGTGTCTATTAAAAAAGTTTTAAAGGATTAATAAAAGTAAAAGAGAAAATGGGAATAAACAAATAGCAAAAAGAATCCCTCTATTGAGACATTTTAATAGAAAGTCTGCAACAAAAAGTACAGTATGTACTGTACCTGATTAACACGAGTGTGTTGCAACTCAGTGTTGTTCACTTTTTGTGAGGTAGAAATCCTTGACTTTGAGTTTCTGGCATGAATCAGAATTGGTCTCCAAGAATGCTATGTATAATAAAAGACATACATTTCTAATCAGATAACTTTCCTAGAGGGCAAGATTTTTATATCACATAGGATAAGTAAATAACTCTTGACATTCTTGTGTATTATAAACAGCTATGAAAGTTACAAAGTCATTGCAACTCATTAAATGAATCTTTTTCACCATTCAGTTTGCCAGCTATTTTTAAACATATAGCATATCTTCAAGGGATAGACTATGGAAAGTATTTTTTTCTTTACAAAACTTTTTATTCTCTGTATTTCTTCCTTTGAGGACAATAATCCTAAAATGGAAGCTTTCGTTTTATAGCCCTTGAACAGTGAAAACTGAGTTTCTGCATTTTGTAAAGAAATGCATGTTTAAAAATAATAATAAAAAATGGCACCAGTGACTATGGGCATCTAAGTCACTTTCCCAGTCCTTTCTCCTCCGGGTAGTGACAGTCATGCACGTGAATGCCTTCCGTTCCTTTAATGCCTAGTAAGCACAAGTGAGGCAAGCATGCCTGACACTCAGTGATACACACGCAGGTGCCAGTGTGCCGCTTTCTTTGCCTTGAAGACATTTTCAGTTTGACGCTCTGTTCTCCCTGCAGCCCCAGGCAAGGCACTTTGCAGACCCATGCTTTCCACTTCGGTTCATCATTTCCCTGTGGTTCCAAAGCAAAGAACATCACAAACTTCATCAACAGAAAGGGAGCATCCAGGCATTTGTCCTAGCAGTTAAGATGCCAATTGGAATGCCTGGGTTCAAGGCCTTGCTCCACCCTTGATGCCAGCTTCCTGCTAATGCACACCCTGGGGTGGGCAACTTTTCTGCTGGGGAGCAGACTGCATCTATCTTGGGTTTTGCAGGGAGCACAGTGTCAGTTGCTTAGCTCGTCCATTATAGCTTGAAAGCCACCATAGACAGCATGTAAAGAAATGGGCAGGCTGGATTTGGCCCGGAGGTCAGAGGTGACAGACACTGTCCGGGTTGATCAAATAAATTGGATGTGTGGGAGAGTGGGGACGCAGGAGCCATCCTAATCCCCGTAAATCCATACTACAGAGATGTAATTCTGCTAGAGAGTCCCTCTCATACAACTTGGGTGTCAATGGGCCAGCCGATTTCTAGTGGCCATTATTTAGCTTGTATTGAAGACACGAGTTGCCCAGCGGCCTTTATTAATTTTCTCCTACCTCTCCCTATTTTCTTTATTATTAAGAAATAGAGACAGATTCTGTAATTTCTGTCATTATGGCAGAACAGGCTTTTGTTCTTTGAAGAGAGCTGATCAACTTCTCTCTTTGCTTTGTCTACCAGGAAGCTCACGGAAAAGGATTGTGTTCCATAGCTATAACGTTCTTCAATCCTGATACACATCTTTGTCTTCTTTTCCTTTCGACTTGACTTTCCCTTGATTTGGTGTAGATGTTTTGTTGCTACTTCATTATGTTCACTGCGGTCACCTTTACTCATCTAGGGAAATAGTGAAACATGAAATGCAGAGTGAAGAGAAAGACATGAGCAACAGGAAAGAATAATGAAATGGGAGCTGCTTGATTAAAACGGGTCAGTCAGCATCTGCCTCAGACCAGCGTGTGTGGCCATATTGCCAGGTTGAAAACATTTCCTGGCAATTGTTCTGGCAGACAAAACAGTCTGTCAGGGCAGACACCTTATGGGAGGTGTATCGCATGACCTGTGTGTCAGTGACCTAACGCTGGCCGCCCCTAACCGCCTCTTGCAGATCACACCAAACCCCCACAGGGCAACTTGACCAGTGGGGTTTAGACTCTCAAGGGAAGCTGCTCCTGCAGGCATCCGTAGGGAATCCCACAGTGGGTCTGGGACTGAGACATGCTGGACCTTGGGATCATAAAATAAATTCTGAAGGGTTTCTGATGGTGGCCAGTGAGGTGGGGAAGCCAAGGAGAAGGCACTGGGGACATAAGAACACCAGGGACCATTGCTGAGTCATCGGAAAATGCCCCTTTCTAAATGTTCTCCAAAGTTTATTGCCTTTTTATTTTAGTTCATGCCTTGCTAAGAGAACAAAATAACTGGCCAAGTACATTCAAAACTTTAACACATGGGAAGGAACACTAACTAACATCCTTAGCACTCAAGAAACACACCCATACGCACGTAAGTGGACTTCAATAAGTTTGTGGAGAAATACTATTATGAAAACAGTGTGCATGGATTTCAAACATATTTACATCAAAATAAGCATTTTTATTCCATTTTCTACAAACTTCTTGAAGTTCCCATACATATGTGCCTGTGTATGAGACAGCAGATATACGATCGCTAACTCACACTGTCTTTATTCAGCTAAGTGACCTTGAGTGGATTTCTACCCTTCACCACCCCATTTTTAATGATTTACTGATTTCTTTATTGGAAAGGCAGAATGGCAGAGGAAGACAGACAGAGAGAGAGAGAATTTTCCATCTTTCAATTGACTCTCCAAATGGCCCCAATAGTAAGGTCTGGAATTCCATCATGGTCTCCCACACGCCCACATGGGTGCTAGAGGCCCGGATACTTGAGACATCCTCTCCTGCCTTTCTGGACATGTTATCAGGAAGTGGAACCAGAGGCTGAGCAGCCAGGACTCAAGCACACACTCTGATACGGGATGCTGGTAACTCAGGAAGCTTAACTCATTTTGCCACAATGCTGGCCCTTACCCCAATTTCTTTATCTGTAAAATGTAGGGTTTTGAATGAATTATTTCTAATGTCCCTTCATCTCTAATCCTTGGTAATTTTTTCATTATGTTCCACAGTTGTGGCGCTGGCGCTTGTGCCCGTTGCTCCCTGGAACTGCCTCTGAACATGATGTGTGTGTAGCATCCTGGAAATGAGGCTGAGTTAGCCATGCACCCAGGGTTCCATTCCACAGTGGTCACTAATGATGCCTAATCAAGACACAATCTGAAAGGTAAACAAACCAACAGCTCCTTTGTTTTTGTGAAGTGAGAACTAAGGGCTATTGATTATTCTTCTGACCCAGGATGGGTGTGTATAGATCCAGGGAAGACAGATGGCTCTTTGATCTGGGGATAAGCCAGGCCTGACACCACAGAGCCACGTGAGAACTGGACGGCGCAGCACCTGACGCAGAACTGCAGTTCCTCCTCCTTCTTCCTTCCCTTTAAAGTTGCCTGGTCAGTTAGATCTCTGCACCACAGAGCATGTTGGAATGAAGCATTCAGCCTCAGTCTGATTCTTAGCCTGCACTCCTCTGACCATTAGGGACCGAAAAGGGGGATTGAAACAATGTTTTAAAGGGTATTTTCAAGCTATATCATTTGTATTTTCAAAGCCCGAAGAGAACTGAACATTAATGCATAACACTGCAATCTAAGCTTCTGCTTAACTGTGTCCAGCTGGTCTGCATCATATTAAAACACCAAGCAGCAGACTTGGGGTAACAGGAGCTCTGCCACATATCTGAGGGACTCTGTTCCAGGCAGTCTCCCTCTTTCCTCTGCTCACCTGGTAGAAGGGCTGATATGAGGTGGGACATCATCATGGGCTTAGAGTAGATTCCCACGTGCCATGGCCATGTCCCCACTATGATGAGAGTGTCCAGGAGGCCCGCCTGCTGCCTCATTGACCCTAATGTTCACCAGTTTCCCTTAAGTGCTTTGAAGCCCTGCCATCAGCCAAGCAAGAGACCTAAGGTACACAGAACATCTGCGCAGAGTAGCCTGGGAAGTAAGCTGAAGGATTTAGAAGAGGGATTTAAGTTACAAAGATTCAGCTTTTGCCTCCAAACCCTTACTTAGAGTAATTTGAAGATATTGGATGCTAAGAAAATTAGCCACCTATTTGTTTACATAAGATACCTTACTGTCTCCAACTGCTAAGTATTTAAACAAGCTTTCCTGTGTTGATATTGAAAATATATACTTATACCTTTCTTCAGGCTTTTATGAGCACTGTTGGTATACGTATCTACAATTTCTTTCTAGTGTGGTTGTACTTATCTAATGAGAAGTTTTACACCATAAAAGAACTAACTGCAGGGTATCACAACTGTGTAACTAAGATATGAGGGGATGGGAGGAAGGAGTGGAGAAGGAAGCTGGGTGATTATTTTTGGGGGGGTGCAGTCTGAGGGTTTAAAATGGTCCTAGGGGCAGGCGTTGTGGCCTAGCAGGTAAAGCTGCCGCCTGCAGTGCTGGCATCCCATATGGGTGCCGGTTTGAGACCCGGCTGCTCCACTTCTGATCCAGCTCTCTGCTGTAGCCTGGGAAAGCAGTAGAAGATGGCCCAAGTCCTTGGGCCCCTGCACCCGTGTGGGAGACCCAGAGGAGGCTCCTGGCTCCTAGCTTTGGATATGCACAGCTCTGGCCATTGTGACTGAACCAGCAAATGGAAGACCTCTCTCTCTCTCTCTGTCTGTGTGTGTAATTCTGACTTTCAAATAAACAAATAAATCTTTAAAAAATAAATAAATAAAATGGTCCTTGATTACACAGTGACTGAGACAATGGTGTTGCTACAGACAGAGGCCATGGTGGATGCAGAGTAGCTGCGGATGTGCTGTCCCTCTCTTACCTCCCAAGTCAGAGCAGTGTCGTTGGCAATGCCCTGTCCTTCTTTCCCACCTTCCATGCAGCCTTGAGTCATGCTGCCATGAACCAGCTGAACAACCTTTGATGACTTGCTCACCTGTCTCAGAGCTTTGTTCCTCCTTGCTGAACTGTGGACAATAATATCAGCATCTTAAGGTTGCTGACAGAATTAAGTAGGAATAACATATACATAATACCCAGCATGGTACGTGGCACACAGCAGGTGTGTGACTGGTATTCATTCCCTGTCTGTTCCTTACCTTCCATCAGCCACAGGACAGCTCTGTTGCAATATTTGGAGAGAACTTGTTTCTCTTCCACAGCTACTGCTGAGATGCAGATAACAGACTTTCTGTCTGTACAAATGATGATGATAGATAAGTAACGAGATGTACACAAGTGCTGAATTGAGTGCTCTGTCTGTAAATAAATATGTGAATGTGTGCTACATTTGATCAATATATTCATATACACAGATAGTGTTTGGTCATGCACAGAACAACAAGGAAGTTAAGCAGCGAGATGAAATCTTTATCAACATTTCAATGTAAACTAGGAGAAGCAGTGTGGATTATCTCAGATAATGAGATAAATGCAAGTTTCATCAGCAACAGAGCTACAAAGTGACTGCTCTAATGGAACAAAATATCATTGAATCAAAATTCATAAAAATATGATCTACACAATAACGTTCTGTGATTATTTTTTGAAAAGCATGTTATTATAGCTAGTTTCTCCACATATTGAAATAGAAGTCTACAGGTTACCCCCAATATCCCACCTAGAGAAGTGTTCAGAAAAGCTGGGACAGGTGAAGTGAGTTGGATGGAGGTCAGCTGGTACTTTCAGTTTTTACTTGAGTGTCATTTTCCTGCATCCTGCTCCCCTGGTGGGGAGTTAATCAAAAGAAAATGGAAGGAAGCCTAAACAGCCCCATGATGATTCCTGTGGCATGACACCTGGCCAGTGACCCCCGCAGCTTTCTCTGCACCTCCCACCTGACTCCTTATAAATGCATCTACAGTTCCTCTAACAACTTCAAACATTGTCTCTAGCCTCACAACTGCTCACCACACTCCGCTTGTCCAGGAACATCTCTCTGCTCCATGTCACTCATTCCCAGATCACCAGATCTCTGGCTAATAATTTAACTGGACAAACTACTAGCTTTGATTTCCTTTTCTCTGCAAATCACTGTGTTGTCTCAGGCTCAGTCAATATCCCCAGGTGCTGCAGCACCACCACCACCACCTTCCCCAGGTCACCTATCATGATCTGCTCTCCTATCACTTTTCTTGGGTGCTAGGCCATCCATACAGCTGGGATAGGAGAACCATCCCCACCTTGCCGATGAAACTGAAGCTCAGAAAATTAAGCCCTGTGCTTCAACCACACAGGTAGACAGTGGAGATCATATTTGAGCCCTGCTCTAAGAGGCTGCATTGCCTGGACCATCACCACTACACTATTTAAGTTGTTCTAAAGGCAGCTCAGTGCATAGCAAATTCTGGATCATTTCAAAGCAAGCTTGGCTGTGCAGTTCTGAATGCTGGGTGATATGTGGAATTGAGGAACCTGGTAATTGGCCCAAAGAAGATAGATTTTAACAGAACAGATTTGGTGACCTTTGTTGAGCGCTTTAAGGAGGATGGGGCAGAAATAACCTTGGCTTGGTTCTCTGTGATATCAACAGCAGAATGAGTTCAAAGTAAGAAATAGGGGGCAGGCGCTGTGGCGCAGCGGGTTAACACCCTGGCCTGAAGTGCCGGCATCTCATATGGGCTCCAGTTCATGTCCCAGCTGCTCCACTTCCAATCCAGCTCTCTGCTATGGCCTGGGAAAGCAGTGAAGACGGCCAAGTACTTGGGCCCCTGCACCCGCGTGGGAGACCTGGAAGAAGCTCCTGGCTCCTGGCTTCGGATCAGCACAGCTCTGGCTGTTGTGGCCAAATGGGGAGTGAACCATCGGATGGAAGACCTCTCTGTCTCTCTCTCTCTCTCTGCCTCTCTCTCTCTCTCTGCCTCTCCTTTGTGTAACTCTGACTTTCAAATAAATACATAAATCTTAAAAAAAGGAAGAAATAGACAAAGGGTCTATAGACATCAGAATACTCTAAGGAGGCTTTCACCTGGGAAAACTGCCAAAGATTGACAAGAGGAGCAGGTAAGTGCTTTGCTGCACCTGTATTTCACAGAGGCTTTGAAAATGTGCAGCAATAATATACTTAAAACACAACTAACCACCCAAATGAGAGCTGGTATGACTAGGTGGGAATTGTTTCTCAGGTGGTCTGGTCACCTTTCACATATCATCTCAATCATCTTCCCAATAATGTCTCCTTTCTGAGATGAGATGATGATTGACAGAGGAGTTAAGTAATCTGCCAATGTTAGCCAGTGGAGAAGATCCAGGATGTGGACCCACGCAGTGGGACATCAGAAACTGGACGGCTATCCCAGAGACATCAGATGGCCTCTGCTAACTTTGAGATTATCTGAAAACCTCCCTTGCATGTTCGTACTTCCTAGGATTACAGATAATGACTTCTCCACCTCCCTGCTCTCATAAATATTGCCCATTCATCATCAGGTAGTGACACCATGGTTTTGCTTCTTTACTGTGCCGATGTGTAACACATTAAAATGAACAATAACTGAGAATGATGATGAGCGTCCATTAAAAGGGAACAAATTAAAGCCAGACAAGCCATCTTTACAAACACCTCAGCAACGTACATGACAGTTGTCTGATGTTTAAGGACATAGTCAAAGAAAATGGCACTTTGAACTATAAATTTATTTGCACTAAAGTAGCACAGCGTCACATGCCCTTGCATCTATTTCATGGGCGAGTCAAAGCCTGGTTTTGACAGCTAGTTCTAATAATGAAAAGGTTTTAAATGTAAGGTATAACAGCGTTCCAATCAGCGCCTAATCAGGGTTATGCTTTTCAAATTATATTGTGTCTGCTCTCACCTCCTGCCTATTATCTGCAATAAAAACAGAAGTGCTTAAGAAATTCCCTGATCTGTGCACATATATTTTTAATATTAATATGTCAGGCCAGTGGCGATAAGGATATTAGGGAAATGACGGAATTCTCCCCCAGCTGGACATGTTAATTGAGAAGCCAAGTTTTGGAGGCAAAGTTCACGTTTGTGCAGATGGTGGGACAATGCCGGGCAGTGGCCCGGGTCAGTGTCAGCCCCAGTCCTGGCTCTAATGGCTTGAGTCTCTGCTTTCTGCGTGTCAGCTGGTCCCTCTGGGCTGTGTAGGTTGGGGAAGTCTGTCTCTCCAATTTTCCTGCCCTTGACTCTGGGATAGCAATTTCTCTCAAAATGTCAATGTGCCTTCTTAAAAAAAAGGGGGGGGGGGCGGTAGGAGAGTGTGAGGAGCAAAAAAGCCAGGAGGATGAAAAAAAAAATAAAGGTTTTATTTCTCCTTGGAGGAAATATAACTTACAGCTTCCCCTGCCCTGCCCTCCCTTCCCTCTCCTCTCAAAACTAAAGAGAGGAACCTCCTTATTCGGGGCCAAAGAATGTTAGAATCACCCCAAAGCACAGAGTGGACCCTCTTTTGGAACTGAGATACGACTGGTACAATAGCACTTCCTTTTCCATCTGATTCATTTAAGAATCGGGGCGCACTGATGCCCATTTTACACCCTCCACTCATTGCCTTTAGTGTGATGTGTGTATCATGACCCACCCTTCAGATACAGTTGCGTGGTGCCCACAGCCTTTAATAGTTTCAGTTTCCTAAGTGATACAATTATTTATTATCTCTAATTAAAATTCAGAGTTTGGCTTTCAGTGGGAGTCTGCATGTGAAGCCCATTTTAATGAAAAGAGCAACTGTGCGCTCTAAATTTCTTTATGAAGCAGATAACTTAGGTAATGACTGGTAACCTTTTTCAAGAATATTATCTCACTATTTATAAAACAATGCCTCTTTTACTTCAGAAATTTTCATTTGCATATGAAAAAGACATATTTATTGATGCTTTTGACTGATGCATATTTTTCATTCAGGAATGCTCTTTTCAAACCATTCATATACTGTTGAATTTCTCTTTGAAAACCCTATGCCACAAGCCTTTAAAAGATGTTCATATATGTGTCTATAGATGCGTCTGCATAAGGAGTCATTAGGGAAGCTTTCAATTGTTGATTTCTTTGAATAATGCCTAATTTGAAAATTCAGAACCATTTATGTTTCTGAAGACACTCATAATAAGAAATGGCTCTCCACCACCCATAGCAGTAAATCACAAATCCTTTTCTTCCAAAGGAGAAATCCTATCTGTGACTATTCGTGATAAACTCTAGCTAAAGATATTTCAGGCGCCTACTATGCCAGTATTAGTGCAAACAGTTTCACTTCATTCACAGTATTTTTTGAAGCAGTTTGAATCATTTCACTAATGCTTCCATCTGACAAAAGGAATTACTATGTAACATGGGTGCAGAAATTTGCTGATGAAATTTCCCTTGTGGAAGCAAAGCAGGCAGTGTTTAAGAACAGCGCTTGCTAACATCAGCATGTAAGCTGGTGCCTTCCCCTAGGGGCTCCAGGTCTTGCCAGCCCTGAGTTTGCAGTGAGTCGCCCTGGTCAGGCAGACACTGTGGTGCAACCACTACCTTGAGCAAAGGGAAATGCATGGATCAGACTTTTTCCCTGCATTTCTCATTTGGCTCAAACCTCCGTTAATTTCCACATCAATTTCAGAATATTTTTTTTAAATTTGAGACTCAGGACCTATAAGATGAGTTTATGAAATAGAGTGAGCAAATTGAAACTGTTTTCTCAGTTTTCTTAAAATGTATCAGAAAAATCTTTCTTAACCATGCCATTTAATCACATTCAGATGCATTTCCTTTTCAATAAGCAAGTTAATTTATTTGGCATTTCTGTGTGATGTAAGAGAGTTCCCAGCTTTCAGACTACCTCATTTTCAGGCCGTGTGATTCAGAAGCAAAAAGACCCTAGAAGCATCTTTATCCAGGTTGTGTTAGACAGCATCACTGCAAGAAGACAAAGCATATGCAAGCCCCGAGGATCTCCCCAGATTACCCAAGATCAAGACTTTCTATTTTCAAGACTTCTGGCCAAGAAAACCATGATGTTTCATTTGAGGGAAAGACTTAATCAAATTTCTCCCACAGATTAACACACCAAAATAATACAGACAGGTTCTTGCTGAATAGTATTTACATAGGATAGGAACAATTTTCTGTATAATTTATATGCACTTTTATTTTAGTTTTGTTTATGCATGTGTATTTTAGATGCCTGTTGGATGCCAGGCTATGCTAAGTGCTTGGGGAGAGTGAAGAGACGTGAAGCTCAGTTCTTGGCCTTAGGAAACTCTGGAGGAACTTGACACACACTCTCCATGGAATTGATGGCGCTAAGAGTTGGCTTGGTGGGGGTAGAAACCAAGTTGCAAGGCCTGCTAGATGAATTTATCACTTGTGTTAAAAGGCAGTTGCACAGGGATCACCAGGAAGGCTTTGTGGGCAGATTGCCTGAATTTAAGCCTCAGCTCTGCCAGTTACTGGCAGGGTGACTTCAGCTTCAGTTTCCTTGTCAATAAAATGGAGATGCAAATAATCGCTGCCTCCCCCAGTGTAGCCACAGAGCAACGTGTTTGAATTAGAAAGAGAGGCTTCCAGAAGGGCAAAGAGAAGTGCCATGAATGGGGGAACAGATGATGACCCTGACGCCTTCACATTTTGACTCTGCTTTGTAAGACCTATTTAAAATTGGGAAAAAGTTACAAATCCCCCCAAAATCAGAAAGAAAACAGGACAAAAGAGAAACCAGTATATGCTGTTGAAAATACTATCAATTTTAATTTAGAGGAAAAAATTGTATTTGATATAATGTTCTACTGTACTATAACTATTTTGTGCTGACTTCTGAACATCATAACATAATGAAAAGGCTGCAGATGTAAGTATGAAGTTTCTTCTATACTTTTATTGTCTTTTGGTATTGAAAGTTTACAAGTTTTGATGTTGAGAATGGAGAGGTATATATTCACTGGCTAAAACAAAAGGGCAGTATAGAAAAATGTTTCAGGCAGGGAATAAAAGACTTATCAGAAGCATTTAATTTATTTACAAAATATTTAGCTAAGAAACAGTTAAATCTGGACTTTTTGGTTTAATTTATTTTTTAACTTATTTTGATTTATAAAGATGAACCCTAATATTTTACATTAGAATAATGAAGGCTAGTAGATGATGTCTTTTTTTTCAGTAACACCTACTCTTTCTGGTAAAAAGTCTTCCTTAGTCCTTTATGGAAACTTATTTCGTGATTTTGTACTTTAACATGTCTCACCACATTAAGAGAATCTTTTTCTACAAAATATCAATGGAACAATTCAGAACAACTCAAATAACTCTGCTTTTTTTTCTTTATTTAAGTATTCGGACTTATAGCCAGCATACCTTTCCTCCAAGTTTCTCCTAAAGCATGAAACTCACTTCAACCGATCTCGACAAATTTTTGTTATCTAAACCTTTTTAATGATTCCTGATACCTCTGTTATATATTAATTCAGCTTGTATTACTGCTGATGGTATTCTAAACTTAATTTTAGGTTTAGTGTCTTTTAGTCATAGGAAATAAATATTGCTGCACTATTGTTAATACTAATGCAAATAATAGAAGCCTGAGTGCATTCACTGACAATTCATTAATAACTCTGGTCAACTTGATTAACATTGATTCTCCATATACAAGGGTTGTTACAGAATCTATGTTGTATGTGGTCAGTGACAATATAATTACTTATTGTTCACATGTCCGCAGATTTGCCCTATATTTCATTGTTATTACCACAGCTTATTCACTAGAAATTATGGTAGGTCTTCAAGTCCATAGTCTTTGACCACAGACCCAAGCAGGTGTTTGCTTAATACTTTGGTCAAAGATCAGTGAGTTAAAGGTTAGGCCAGGGAGAGTGAGAATGGAGGGGTCATAGCACTTGCAGGAGGGTGTGAGACTTGATCTTCTCAGGTCTGGAATGGTCGAACCCCAAGGTCACCCATTAGTGATCCTGCCTTGAAGGACTGTGAGATGTCAACAATAAATTCACCATGCCAGAACCTTTAACCCTCTTAATGCTGTGAACACTGGGAGCCAAGGCCAAACCCCAGAAGGAATGGACCCAGGGAGAATTATTCACACAATTGTCTGAGGGATGTGGCATTTATGTCCTTTAGGCTTGCCTCTGTTAGAGCAGACAGCTAAGAAAAAATGTTAATGTTGCTGAGGTTCAGTCTTTCCATGCAGACAATACATCCATGCATGGGGTGTAGACATAATATAAACATGGTGCAAATAGCATTGTTGAATTGTCACATTTTCATTCTGTCACCAGTGTATCCAAGTAACAAGGGTTCTTAATGTAAGATTTCTCACCCTCCACAACGTTTAGAAACACTCAATCCATTAAAGATAATAGGATTAACATATGACACTAGAATTTTTTTTCTTAGTAAGAATGTGATTAACATAGGAGAGCCTACAGATTTCAAGAAAATCTAACGCTTAGATATCAAACAAAATTTTGCTTAACATACTGACCATTCAATCAAGAAACCAATTCCTGATTTAGTATCAAGATGTAAATAATGTGGACAGAGATGGTCTACTATGATGCTACAAACATATTAAAGGGAATGTAGAAGCTTCTACTCAGTAATTGGTTATGTCATAAATTGAGCTCCACTAAGTACCTGATGTGGGCTATGATCCTTTCTAGAATCCAGTCATAAAGCAGGCACTTGGGCTAGCAGTTTAACCATCAGTAAGGATGCTCGTGTATCATGTTGAAGTGTTTGTGTTTGATGCCTGGCTCTGGCTCCTGACTCCAGCTTCCTGCTAATGCAGACCCTAGGAGGCAAATAGTGATGGTTCAAGTGACTTCCTCTTGCCATCTCAAGTGACTTCTTCTCAAGCCATCTTCTTGCCATGCCACTGATGTGGGAGACCTGGATTGAGTTGTTAGTCCCTGGCTTCAGTTCTACTCCTACCTATCCCACCCATTTGAGAAGTTAATCAGCAGATGGGTTTTCTCTCACTTGCTCTAAAAAACATAAGTGAAAAAATTTTAAAAAATCTAATCACTTATCAACTACATCGTCCAATGCTTTTCAAAGTCCATTGCCTTCCTATAGATATCTAGAGTAGATATGATTAGATTGAAATCATCTGTGAAGATTCTGTTGACAATGCCCCAACATGTAAATCCTCAAACTAACTCCTCACCCCTCTAACACAGATTTAAGTCAAACCCACAGTTGGGAAGCAAGTTTTTCCCAGCAGAGAATGGTCCAAGTGCTTGGGCCCCTGCACCCAAATGGGAGACCCAAGAAACTCCTGGCACCTGGCTTTGTCCTGGCACATCCGTGGCCATTACAGCCATTTGGGGAGTGAACCAGCAGATGGAAGAGGTCGTTTTCTCTCTCTCTCTCTCTCTCTCTCTCTCTCTCTCTCTCCCTCTCTCTCCCTCTCCCTCTCCCTCTGCCTCTCCCGCTCCCTGTCTCCTCCCTCTCCCTTTGACTGTCTATTCTGTAATTCTGACTACAAATAAATAAATAAATGTTTTTTAAAAAAGCTAAGAAAGGAATAATTATCTCACAGCCAACAAATATTCTGTGGGCTGATTTGTTCCCTAGTGAGTCTGATGTATTTTGGAATGCTTTGGATACTGAGCAGCAACATGAATTGGTTTTTAGTCTTAGTCCCACCTCTGAGTCATGGACCACCTGATGAGAGTTTGGTCCTAGCATTCATCAAGTCTTGCATTTCTTCCTGGACAACTGTCCCAGTTCCCGTGATAAATTACTCCACCTAAGGGTGTATTTGAAGATTTCACAGTGTGGAGCTGATAGCACATGTGCTGGGTACTGAGTGATGTCATACAAGGAGGGCAGAGATTCTGTCCCTGACTTAAGGAATTTATCGGAGAGAGCAAGGGAGAGACAAGTTCTAACCTAAGTCAGAATGTTTTTGTGAAAATGCCATGGAAACACAGAAGAAAAAAGAGAATCCTGATGAGGGGAATTCATCAAGGAGCTGAAGCAGTAAAACAGGTGGAGCTGGAAGGAACAGCATACAATTGGCCTGTAACACCAGGTACGGGAAGAAGTGAGAGCCTGACCAGGCCAGGAAACTGGGCCAGAGAAGAGTCACATCAGACATCAGTTAGGGAATTCAGACCTGTTCTTTGAGAAACTAGGAGTACCACATCTACTTCAGGGAGAAACAGTTGTCCCTCCGTCTCCATGGGAATTTGATTTCAAGATGTCCCATGGTTATCACAATCTGAGGATGTTCATGTTCCATATACCAAATGTCATAGTGTTTGCATATACACTATGCACATCCTCTTATATTCCAAAATCATCTTTAGCTTATTTTAATACCTAATATAATGCACATGCTATGTAAATAGTCATTGTGCTATATCATTTAATAAAGAATGAAAAGGAAAAAAATTGTATATGCTCAGCTTAGCTATAAGTTTTCAAAACAATAGGTTGGTTACTTTAGAATTTTCTAATTTATTTGAGAGTGACAGGAGAGACAGACAGAGCTCCCATCCATTGGTCCACTCCCACAAAAAAAAAAAATGATGAAATGGTGACAACTCAAGGCTGAGAACTCAGTCCAAGTGGCAGGTATCCAGTTACTTCAGCCATCATCATTGCCTCCATTGTCTGCGCTACTGGAATCTGGGATTGTAATCCCGAGCCAGGTATCAAACCCAAGGACTCCGGTGTGAGAGATGAGCATCGTAACTGGTATCTTAGCTACTAAGCTAAACACCCACCCTTGGTTGGTTAAATCTGGAGCTGTGGAGTACACAGATAGAGCACCAACTGCATTGTTTTCTTTATGAAAGACTATATATATATATATATATATATATTCTATATGAGAGACTATTAGACACTGTCATGGGGGGCTATTGTTCCAGGCGAAGAGAAAGGCATTAACTTAGCAGCGTTGCAGTACCAAGTTTGTCAAATATGCTCTCTTCTTCAATCTTCAGAACAACTTTGTGAAGCAGGTATCATTTTTGTTGTTGTTGTAACCCTTTCACAGAGAAATAATATTAGGGAGGTTGAGTTACTTGCCCTGGTTCAGAAGCAACCACGGCACAGACCAAGTTCAAATCCAAGTCTTGTGTGACTGCAAGCCCTTGTACTCTCTTGAACCACATCACACCATCTCTCCAACCAGGGCAGAGTTTGGTGCCAGCACGCATTTCCAGTGATCTGAAGAGAATTCCTGTGTGGTTATTTCAGGAAAGCATTATGTAGTTTGTAGTCTGTCAAATACAGTGGGGAGAAGAGGGATACAGGGACATCAGATAACAAGTGCCAAGTGACGAGTGACAAGCTCTGGTCTTCCAAAATGCAGTGGAGTGAATACTGTCCACAACAACGTATTAAATGCTGAGTAAACAACTGGACAAGAGGAGCTTGCTGGCCCCAAACACAGAGGAAAGATAAGGAAATGGGAAGGCTACTTGCCTGACTTGATCAGTTCATGTGATGTAACCATATATATATATATATGCTGAAATATTTCATTGCATTGTATCCCATAAAAATGCACAAATAAATGTCAATCAAAAAAATTTAAAGAAAGAAAAAAATTCAACACAAGAAACTTGTGATTTCCTTTTGAGGACTAAAGTTTACCTAAAGGATATAAAATGACTAGGACGTATAGCACAGCGTTGCTGGACTTTAGGAAGCACGAGTTTGAAATGCTGCTGACTAATATTTCACACGTTGTGATGCATGCCCTGGGTGGGCCCACAGAGCTAAATCAATGAAAAGTTCTGGGTGTGATGTGAAAACACACGAAGATTGAAGTCTCCCAAAAAGGCAACTTCCAGCCTTAATAGTAATTTTCTACTTTCTTGCCCTCATGTCCATCACATGAATCAAATAAAAAACTAACAAAATACAAAAGAAAAAGCAATGAAACTCAACATATATGGGATTGAATAGCAGCCTCAACGGGGAAATACAAAGCAAAATTCTTTCATCTAAGTAGATTTAGGACCATATGAAAAGCTTAAGACACTTAACAACCAATCACTTCTCAAAAAAAAAAAAAAATCTAATTTCCACCAGTCTATGTCTAGAGGTAAAGAGAGAAAGGAGGAGAGAGTAGGACACTTTGAGCCTTTATGAAAATATTAGTAGACATTCCAAAAATGACCCAGATTGTGATCAATTAAAGCCCAACTCCTGGTGAGGTTTGAGAATATTTAGCACATAAATGGGCTGCCCCTTCTCAGGCATACTGTGAATGATGCTGGGTGCACCTGTTTATTTTGCTCTCATTACACAAGAGTATATTTTGGGTTGGAATCATTAGTTCCAACAAATGAAATCCCTATTTTTATTCCAGTAAACATAGAAAGTTCTAAACGATGCTGCAAAATGAGGACAGGCACCAAAGACAACCAAATTATGACAACAAATTATATAAATTTCTTTTAAAAACCTCAAGTTATATTTTCTCTGAAACTAGAACATCTACAATATGTTTCCATTTTGGTAGTGTGTGGATTGTTGTTGTTTTTTTTCCCCCAACTTCAAACGCCCTTCACAAATAACACATTTTTTTCTAAAAATAAGAAATGGCTCTAAGATGATAGAGGAAAAATATGCTCGTCTAACAATAATTTTTAAAGG
Organism: Oryctolagus cuniculus; assembly: GCF_051225735.1. Classification (NCBI taxonomy): domain Eukaryota; kingdom Metazoa; phylum Chordata; class Mammalia; order Lagomorpha; family Leporidae; genus Oryctolagus; species Oryctolagus cuniculus. The sequence continues at coordinate 6,694,907 of NC_142878.1, read as the reverse complement.
CAAAAAAACCTGAGCTGCTTTAACAACTGAAAGACAAAGAAAGTATATTTCACTATAAATTATTCATTGCACTCATTTTGGATCAATATTTATAGATAGTCACATGCTTTTTATAAAGCTAGGGAAATTCTTTTAAATGTCATAATTTCCTCCTCAAAGCCAATGTCAGCAACAGAGCTTACTGCTGACAATGAATGAGCACTCGAGGTGCATGCCCTAATTTCTCCATTTTTTAACATCAGGGCAGCAGGATACATGGCAGGTTTCTGCCACCGCTCTACCAAAACACCCCATTGCTGACCTGCCGCATTCTGCCAAGTGACTGCGTTTTACAGGAGCTGAGAAACAGAAACTGGGCGCCCCTTCCCACTGAATAAGAAGAGAAACGTAGCCACTCTGTTGGTTCTCCATTGCAGCGTTTGGAGTAATGATTTTTGCACTCACTCCCAGGAGTCCACATTAAGCCATTGGTGGAGATTTTCGGAGAATCTGAATGGGACGAGCCCTGGTTCCACCTCCCAGGTTTCTGGAGAACCACTTCCAGCCTGTGGTCTGCTGGGCACAAGTCAGAAGAGGAAGGAGAATGAAAAGGCAGAGGGGTTCAAGCAGGGGCTGTCCTGCCAGCACCAGGTATTACCTGCTTCACTCCTCTCGTGCCCCCGAGAAGTAGGATTTCCCTGCTGTAAAAAAGTCAGCACCTAAGGGTTCTCTTCTTGGGCCTCTGCCAGAAGCGCTGTTGCAGTGAGAGAGAAAATAGGTTTCAAGGCTGCCGCAATTAATTCACCTCCCCTGTTTCAAAAGCATTTATATATATATATATATATATATACACACACACATACATATATGCATACCTACATGTACATATACATGTATATGTAAGGAGAATGTATATATACATGTGTATGTATGTATGTGTATATATATATATATATATATATGTTCTCCTTACGTCATTAGAAAATATTTTATTTGTACCTTCTGGAATAGGACAGTAAAAACAGTATAAAACTATTGAAAACAATGTGAAAGTAAGATTCTTGTTTTTAATTACCTGCCCTTCTTAATGGAAAGCAATAGAGAAGTAAAAGAACTTTGTAAATTCTAAGCAGAGTAGAAATCCGAAAGATCATTGCTGTTATTTTTGTTGACTGCAGAAGCAATTTTGCTTTCAATTAAATTGAAGCAGTGAAGCCAGTGGAACTGCGTAATAGTTGGGGCTGGAACAACAACAACAACAACAAAAAACAGAGCCCAAATATCAAATTCAAGGAGTTCCCCATGCATCCAGGTACCACCCTCTGGGTCTTGCAACCCGTGATCTTTCTGAGTCACAAATGGGTGCTCTCGGAACAATGGTGGGGCATTCAAAGGGCAAGAGAATTCAGCAACAAGGCCAGTGTCAGCTGAAATTGAATGCCACCATGAAAAGCTCTTGCACCCTTTATTCTAGTCTTAAAATGATCACTTCATTAAAAAGGTTCTTTTCAACACACGCCTTGCCTTCCCAAGTAGAGACAGCAATTCAGTCACTGACTACATTAGTGGGTGTAATGTAGAATATGTTTTTAAAAATGGTTTTAGCTGCAGAACGCTTCAGCCATCTTCAGGTGGAAGAGCATGACATCACTAGGGGTAATCATTAATGTCAAATAGTACCTTTAGACAAAAAGCACTCTCTGAAAACTTGGAGACCTATCTGAAGAGTTACAGCAGCCTTCATAGAAAATGATTGATGGTAATTTGCACGCCATGCTTCCTGAGTAGGGTACAGTGAAGGGTAAAGCATTTCAGTTCTGTTTATTTTTCCAACCCAGAGATACATCCACAGTTTCAGCTCGTTTTTCCTCTTTCTTGATCAAAAAGCACACCAAGCTCGGGGCCAGTGCCAATAAGCAGCCTTTCTATTTATGTTCGAACTCCCCTGGGTCTCTGCAGAGGTCTGAAGCAGTCCAGGATCTTGCTAGAAGCCCGAAGCCATTTCCTCAGAGGCTTCCTTACCAGACCCCACTGCCTAGCGACTTTCTGCATCAGCAGTCCCATCTTCAGGGCACGAAGATTGATTTTCTTTCTCCCTACAAGACAAAGTCCAGAGTGTGTGCCCCCTGCCTACTACGCAGAGAGACCAACAATGCAACCACCAGATCAACTTGAAAAACTCATCCAGGGGGAGACTTCCCACCACCTCTGTGCTTCCCACTAGGTTAAGTGCTCCATATATCAATGAAGGCAGGCCCTGCTAACCCTAGATCCTGCAGCAGCTGCCTGCTGTACGTAGCTTTAGCTGAGGTTTGTCCCGCTGCGTGTGTCCTTCGTGAAAAGTCTACGCACAGCGTATGGGTGCATGCCTGAGAATCCCAGATGGGATCTGAAAATTGGAGCCTGAAAGATCACATTTTGGTCTGGGGGTGAAATAAAAGCACGCAGTCTTTGATTAGTTAGGAAATCATTAATGTGGCCATACATACCCAGATGCTTTACACATATTATTTATTTATACACAGATATTCATTTATGTTTTAGATGCTCAAACTGGATTTACAGGTAAATACATTGCTTAAAAATAAAATGCTTTTCTTATTCTATTCTGCTTTTAAATAGGAATGCCAGTTCCAGAAAAATACTTGAATTTTTGTTTAGAACACGTGGGGAAAGGGAAAAGGCAAGATTTGGTGAGCATCAGAAAAAAAAGAAAAGCTTTTGCAAAGTGGTATTTAAAAAAAGTTTATTTTACTACAAAAATATTTTGAAACCCATGTATTCTTTTTTCGTAATACACATTATCCAAAAACTCCTTAAAGAATCTTCGTATATGGTTTGCAGATGGACCATTTCCTGTGCTCTACGAAAGCACTTCTGTTTTTTTTTTTTTTTTTTTTTTTTTTTTTTTTCCTCGAAGGATATTGAGTGCCAGGATAGCTTAGTGGAGGTGGAAGGCAAGTTCAGGTTTATAGTCGGAACACACTGAAGTCGTCAGCCAGACTGCACATTCACCTGCACTCTGGACCACACAATTTTCTCATGCATGAAATAATGACGCTGATTAACAGCGTCAGTGCTATGAGAGCAACACTATGACATGTTTCTAAGATTCACATGTATATAAATAAAATAACTAATAATGATTAGAACTCAAAGTGGTTGGTTTAATAGCAATTTAGATTTATACTCTTAGGCTATTTGTCATTTCCTCATTGTCATTTCACTACTGAAATTTTCTAAGAGAAAATTTCAAAAAACTCCACCTCATCCTTTGAAACACATTAAGCAAATAAATAGTGCCTTGTACCAAAATATAAAAATAAGTAATTTACTTTGTTGAGGTAATTCATATAACAAATGAAATCATATTATACTGGTATATTTCAAATTTTGAACTTAAAAATTTAAATTGTCACAGTTTGGTTTGTCTTAAAAATCAACAGTTATAGCATGTGTTATAACATAATTAAAAATAAATAAATCTTCTGCTGATATGTTAATATTAAATATAGTTTGACTCACAAAATGGCTTACTTTATTTGATGCTGTGCTCTGTACTATAATTGCTCTAATATTTTCTGATTAAAAATTTAGGTATAAGTTGCCAAGTAAACATCCTTTATTATGTCAAAAGCATATCGTTCATTTAGATTCTGTTTATCAGGAGTCCTTCATGAAATCCCTTAAATTTTCAGGAGAATCCATTGCAGTAAAATGTGAGGAAAAGGTTCATAAATGAAAAAGAGAACTTTCCCAATGTCTGGAGATTTAAATGTCAAATTGCTATCAAAATTTCTCCTGGTTGCGTGGAAACATATCATCTTAGGAAGCAGAATTAGTATTATTTCTCTTTTACCTTTCACACTAAAAATAAATACAAGAGCAGGAAGAGATTCACTGTCCCTCTACCACACTCATTAGCAAAAATCTGTCAGGCGAACTATCACAAGTAGTGTTGACTTAACAATATTGTTTTCTGATGGTCGTGTGTGGCGATGAAAGGGCAGATTGAAATGATATATGTCAAATATTAGTAGCCCTTTAAGAAGCCATTGCCCATGGCCCTTAACCCCTTACAGATGGCAAAGAAGGTGCAGACCAAACGAAATTAAGATGATAGTGTGTTGACAGGAGCAAGGAGATTCCAGTTCTCATCCCCGCAGACAACAGGAATGACATCACGTCTTTTCAAAGTGACACGTTAATGAATTTAGCAACACCTGAACTTTTCTGGCAGGGCCACCTTTGACACCAGCAGGTTCTTTCATGTCAGTAATAATAGGATTCTGTATCATTCCCCAGCTCCATATTTGATGGCAGAATTACCTTTTGGGCCCTAACAAGTTGACAGGGTTTCATTTTGCTTCCTCTTTTAATGACATCTTCTTTGCAGGTGAACTGGAGATGTAATGACTTCCTTTTTTGTCTGGGAGGATTCCTAAATGTCATTGAGAGACCCAAGACGTCTCAATCTCTCTTAATGCAAACGGGAAGCCAAGGGTTTTTAAAGGTGAAATGGATCTTGCTAATGAAGAGATATCACTCTTGGTGGAGCACGCAGCTTGTTAGTTCGAGTTAGGTGAGTGTCATGGGTTAGGGTTCAAGCAAATGCAGGGTGTGACTGAAGATGTCATCTTTTATTTATCGAGCTTTTAATAAACATAATTGAGTGGTTGGGCAATAAAAGCTGGGAACCCTTTTTGCATTTGGCATCCTAAGAGAAACGAAACGATCTCTTGTGGTGATGGGGTCCCGCTTATGATAAAGTCTGAATATGTGAACTTTATGTGAATATGTGAACAGTAAAACCATTCTGCAAATACAGCTGCCTGCGCGTGGGCACCAAAAGCAAGTTTCTCTCGATTCTCTTTTTATTTTTCCAGTGAGTGTGAACTCAGTAATTACATAGTATGCCTCTGTTTCTTTTCCTTCTCTTCTGCAATGAAAAGGCAAGAAATACAACACTTGTGGCCATCATTAATTTGTAAATTGGCCACAGATCCCAAAAGCGGACAAAGAGGTGGTCCCTCAAACCCAAAACCTTGGTAACATTAGAACTTACTTGTTGAAATCACAGAGAAACTCCCTATGCACTGTCTTTCTGTGATATTACTCGTCCCTCTGGTCGCCATTTGGGAGAAATACAGGAAGGGAAAATCCGACTCACGGGGTGACATGAGATTCCATTGTGGGGGAGGAAAGGCAAAAAAACCACACTTCCCTGTGGCAGTGTTCGGGCAGAGCAGGGAGGATTAAAGAAGCAGGATTTCAGCTGTCAGGCCCCGGCTGCCCTCAGATGACCCAGATGTACAGAAAAAAATATCCCAAATTCTTCCACGACCCAATGCTTTCAATCCAGTGAAACGAACCAGCACACTTTTCTTGGCTTGGGACAACATTTGCTCTTTCCTTGTTTACTTTAAAAAGCTCTAATGGCCACCACCAGAACTTCTCAGATCGGGCAGATCTGTCTGAACAGGCGGGACCTAACCACCCCGACAAAGTGCCACTGCTCTCTCTGCTTTTCTACCCTGTAGAATCCGTGCAGTCACTGCCAGCTTTACCTGTTTACCTTCTTGAAATGAAAATCATTCATTAACATATGAGGGCAGTCTCTCAATTAAAACACAGCCATGGGTTGCAGCCTCAATGCTGTTTTAGGAAAAACACATCTTTCCATTTGGTGGTAACAGGTAAAATAATGACTTTTTCACCTGTCAACTGCTGGCTTAAGATTCCCACACATGTAGGCCATTTCTGTTTCATCTGCTCTTTGAATTTCAGCTGCTTTGCTTTTCAAGGGCTCCGTTTCACTGGTGTCTCCTTTGTGTCTGAGACTCTCACACTGGGTTCTCCCTCTTTGGTGCTGGGCTTTCTTTTCACAGTGACATTTCAACATAAACAGTCAATATTCATTACCTCAAAGGAGACTTCCCTCCTATTGCTGACCAATTAAATACCAGCTGAGATAGGCAGACAAAGGTAAGGGAGCTGTAACACAGACAGGCTCAGAGCATAGTCCCTGCTCCCTTCAAGGAAGAAAAATTGTGATCAAAACAAAGAGAGCTGGGGATTGAGGGACTATCTCTATCCTGGAGACACGATTCTGCAGGATAGCACCGTTCCCTGTCTTTTCATCTGGCGTGCTGCAGAGTGTGGGGGTTTCATCGTATTTTTGTTGTTGTTTTTAATAATTCACCACCGTGCATTTTTGAGGTTTCACCAGGAAAGGACAATCAGCCCCTAATTAGTTCCTGACTGGAGATGGCCATGTTGCCATAGCCTGTTTACTCAGATGCTGGTGGACCTGACCTTTATTTTCTTACTCTGCTGCCTAATCTGATTTAACTTGATTTTCGTATTTCTCCATCACACAAGAGCAACTCAGGAGGCGCCACTTAGAACATCTGCTGAGATGAAGCTTCGCAGGTGAATTCGCCGCTGTAGTGGGAACTGCCAGGAATGTGGCTGGGAGACTCCTCAGCGGAGGCCTCTGAACTGTGCCTGCACTTCAGGGAAGGAAAGAAAAAAAGTGTTCGCGTCTATCTCCTTGAATCATTAAACAGCTCAACTCTCTTCCCGCCATGTCCACCCCTCCCCCCGCATCCACACTGTCCAGGATACACGGGAAAAATGTTGGGCACTCTGGAGCCATTTTCTGAAGAAACCTGGAGAAGTGGTTTTATTGCTTTTGTTGAATTCTGCAAATTTCAAGCCATTTCTTTTTCACAGTTCCGGGCAGCATGCATGGGCCGAGTGGCAAGACTTTACCCCTCAGCAGCGAATCCTGCAATGTGGTGGGCGCTCAGCTCTTTCCCGGGCGCAGTCAGCCCGCAAGTAAGCCACATATTCCGCCTCTGCAGAACCCTATCCCCTGCAGAAGCAGCTGGGTCACTCAGGGCGCTGAATTTGAGAGCTGACATGCAGCCTGGATTTAAAGGGCTGCAGCCCAAACTGCCACCAGGACTGGACTTCCAAAGGCTCGACGTTTTCTTAAGGGCAGATTTAGATAAAATCTCAACCAACAATGACCCTAAAGCAGAAGGTTCCGTGTAAATGAAAGACACCTCATTCGTTTTCCAAAATTTCTATACGCAGCCTAGCCTTGCCACCAATTCTAAAAGCAATTACACTATTCACAAAACAAACAAAAGTCACTCCAGACAGCAATTCCTACTCAACTTCCATTAGAAACAGGATTAAAATCAGTGATCAATACCGAAATACGCGTAGTTTAAATACATGTCGTATTAATTAGCTGCTTGAGAGGCGTGATATCCCAGTTTCATTTTCCGAGTCCTTCATGAATTATTACTCTGCTTTGACTTCTGAAAATGAGAATGCAGTTAATCCAAGAAGGTAAACTTTTATTTATCTGGGTATCTGTTTATAAAGGAAAAGGAACGTCAGCTGGTCGGAATCGTGGCTTTCCCTATCCCAAGCCAGATGAGGTGAATTCAGTCATCAAAGGATTTTACTTTCCATGTGTGCTTCCAGCAGCTAGAGGGCACAAAAGAATGCTTTTACTTTGCTGTGTCTTCTCCTTTTCTTCTTCTTCTTCGTTTTTTTACATCACAGACTGGAACTGTATAGACTCAGAAGTAAACGAAAGTACAGGGAGGTTGATGCATTTTATTGCACCTCTCTTTCTCCGATGTAAATTTTTCAGATTGCTTTTCCAGTGGGAGCACAAATTCTAAGTGATGTTAATATGTGATAGTGACATGTCAGAACTCTGTTTTCCAAAATACAGTAAATTCCAAAGAAAGACAGACTTAGAGTGGGGCTAAATCGTTCCAAGTTTGGCCCATCATTATGCTTCCCAACTATTTCGTAAATCTCCTTGTTCAAAAGCAATCCAAACACATGTTTAACCTTTATCATTCCAGCATCTTAAATATTAATGTTGCTTGTGATTCTGCATTAACAACATCTATTATTTTTGCACTAATAAGGGGCTTACAAGAATAAACATGAAAGGCTGGGAGCAACCTTCCTGTCAATTAAGAAACAGTCAGCAGTACTTCAAGTGAGCACTTCCAGCAGAACTCAGCAACTGGAATCGGAGTGGAAACGCATGCTCTGAGCCACAAAAGAGGCTCCAACCCAGAACTATAAGTTTTGCAAACTATGCCTTATACACACTTATCCTCCCTCCCCCCTCCCCACTCTTGTAAAGCTAGCTACTAATACTCAATAGGAAAAGCATTGTTTTTGGACCATTTATTTGAAAGTATAATAGTTTGGCATTTTTCTGCAAGAAACACTAATAAACCTCAGGAGGAGTCACATCTGTTGCTGTAGTACAAAATGGGTTGGGCCTCAATAGCATAATATATATAAACACTTTTTCCCCCTAATGAACTGTACCACCCCCTTAGGCATAAATGAGTTGGATCTGGATAGAGTGCCATTTGCCAAATTGTAAATTGCCTACATTTATTTTGGGAGTGCACTAAACAGAGTGCTAATTGCCTTGTTTAGCACTTTCCTTTCTTTCATTTGCACTGGTGTAAAATCTTAGTAAATTAACTCAAGGCTTTTATTATGTAGGTAGCATTTGAACAACCAAGAATTAGTGAGGAGGCAGCATGAAAGGACTGATAAAAGAGGAGTTGGCTCTACCCATAATGCCATTTATATGTCCCTTGAATTAAAAGGATGGAATTAACTTTTAATCCTTGGGCTTTTTAAATAGCTGATGTTAACACGGAATGTATTACGCAGCCATTTTATTCAAATTTGCTCACTTAAAATGGGTAGGATGTTAACAACCATGATCGTATGGGGAAAGTGCAGCTAGCTGTATTCATATACACAAGTGTATATATTAAGATTCATTCCAAATAGCAATTTATGTCGTTGCAGTCAATTGCATAGTCAAGATTCCAGCTTATTGTCAAAGACAAAACACTCCAAAGTCATTAACATCCACTGTGGTGCAGTAGCCTACGTGAAATGAGTTGGGAGTCTCATTGCCATTCCTCACGGACAGGTGTGCACTGCAGAAAAGCCATCACCAGGTTGCATGCCACACAGAGTGCCGCTGCTGGCTATGAGACCGCAAAGCACAGAGGTGAAAGCGCATGAATGAACACCCCACCCCCACCCGAGACTGAAGGGCTTGTGCTCCCACAGGTGGCCTTCTCTGTGGGGTTTTCCAGACAGCTGTAGAACCTGCAGATGCAGTGCTACCAGATACACAGAGATACTTCCATTCCCAGTGTTCTTGGTTCAACTCTTTTCGCTGGATTTTCCAGATCCTTTCAAAACCAGAGAAGAACGCTCAATTTTTTTTTATTTCCAAAAGAGAAGGAAATCTGTTGCAAATCATGATGTAAAATGAAAAAATAGTAGGTCAACCCATCATCTGTTTTTCTTCATGCTTCTCCCTGTAAGAATCATGAAGGTTGTGTTACGTTGCGAAAATCTGCCAACATAAAAAACTCAATGAAGAAAAAGATCTGTTTAATTCCCTTGTAGTTATTTGTATTAACCACCACCACCCCAGTCCATGGAACTCTATAGTTTGAGGACAAATGCTATGATTTTAAGAATCTCTGCTGAATTTTTTTTTTTAGGGAAAGGCTTTTTTGGGAAAACCCGACAGACCAGAGGGAAGGGGCATAGAGGGAAAGAGAGAAGGAGAATGTAAGAAAGAGACCCAGAGAGAGATCAAGAGACAGACAGAGGGAGAGAGATCCGGAGATGAAAAGAAAGAGAACCATTTGTTCAGGGACAGGCCCTTTGAAAACATTGCTGGGGGCAGGGGGACAGGCAGGGAAGTAGGAGCAGTGAATCCCATTAGGCCATGTGGCCCCCTGGCTTCCAACAATGGTGGCAGGGGCTAGAGTCTAGGATGGTGTCGGGGTGTAGATCACACCGTAGATAAGACTGTGTCATTTTACTAACATTCCCCCTTATATTTTTTATAAAGCAGGAATTATATGGGATGACATTAGTCTCAAAAGTCCAGGAGGGGTAGAGGGATGATGATCTGTCTTTAGAGCTACATCCTGCTGACATGGGGCGATGAGGCCCTCTTTGCTGGCATGGGGTGATGTCTCAAGCTGCTGTCTCCTGAGTGGGGAGCTGAGTACATCCCTGTAGCTCTGCTGAATCTTCATTGGGGTGGAATGTTAACTTTAGAAACATCCGTCAGGAGAAGTATGTGCTGTTGGAAAAGACAAGGACATGAGTTTCCTGGTTCAGGATAGCAGCAGTAGGAGACAATTCTGGGGTGGCATCGCTATACAGAAAGGTAATCAATATTTTCTATGCTGCAGGTCATTTTGAATCCCATGTGAGATAAACTCAAACACTGAGAACCTTACCAGCAGAAAAGAAAGAATATGTGTTCGTCTTAACATTCCGTAAAACCCAAACAGCATCAGAATAATTTCTTAATGGGTAATATGTTCACGTCAGAAAGACTTTGAAGTCAAGTGGACGTATGTGAATCCCAACTTCACCATTAGAACTCTGGTCTCTGGCAAGTGACTTCATCTTTGAGTATCCCTTTCTTCACGTAATTGGCATGATAAGAGCGGCGTTTGGCATAGAGGTTGAGACATCTGCATTCCACATCACATTACTTGTTGGGGTGGAGTCCTGGTTCTGGCTCTTGATTCCAAGCTCTTGCTAATGCAGACCTTGGAAGGTATGGTGGTGATTCAGGTGGTTGAGTATCTTCCACACATGTGGGAGATCTGGATTGAGTTGCTAGCTCCTGGCTTTGACCTGGCCCGCACCTGCTGTTGTGAGCATTTAGGGAATGAGCTAGCAGATAGAGGAGACCTCTACTTGTTTGTTTCTTTCAAAATAAATACAATTTCTAAAAGCGAAATGAGGTGATAATAATAAAACCTAAGTGCTGTTGTGAAGATTATAAGACAATGTATGTAAAGTGTGTAAAATATACACACTCAATAAGCATGAATTTTCCTTTGATGCCTTTTTATCTTTGTTCACCTCCAATTCCACTCTTCATTTATTTATTGAAGAAAAATCCCTGTTCGGATATTAGAAGATATGTTAGTATAATTACTCTTGTTTTTCTAATGCAGGCCTTGAGAGAGTACTCCCCTATATAAATATCTTAGGAAAGAGCATATGAATGAGAAGAATATATATCAGACAGTGTTTTAAGTTTGCATATAAAATAATGGGACTAAAAACCATGATTTTATTGGAATTTGAGTCACCAATATTATTTAATATTAATCCCCATGCTTCCCAGCCGTGTTTAAAAGCAGCTGGTAGAATTAACTATGTATATAATTATGGTAGATGCTTATAATTTGTATCCATTTATGTTATACCAGAAGCTTTGTGATGAAACATATTTGTTAAGTTTCCAAGCCAGAATGGTTTGGATTCATTTCAGATTGCTAACTGGAATTCTACATACGTCTCTGGATGTGGTGAGGTCTACCTATCACTCAGCACCAACTTGTGGTTTCATATAAGTTTTGCAAGAAATAAGATAGGATTTAATGTAGTTCTGAAACTAATTTATTTGCCATGGGAACAAAATGATGGCTCAACTACTAAACTTTATCTGATTTCCCTTTTAAATAGAAAGCGTATTGGCAAATGAAGACTGGTGAAGAATGAGGTAGAAGAAGGCTGAGAAGGGATATTTTAGCCTTATGTTCTTTACACCACGAAGTGTTTCCCAATTCAGTGTGATTGCCATTTGTGATGGCAACACTTAACAACAGGTCTACACAATTATGGTCTTATATAAATGTGGTAGGTTTTTCTCAAGTCATAGGAGAGGTATGAACTGACTAATCCTTTGCTAGCGTTGTACTACACGGAAGAGTGTTATTCATAGCCTCTCCCTACCCACCGGGAATGGATTCCATAGTTATCAGTGTGAGTGTTTACTTCAACAAGAGCCTTGGCCAGTGTTTTCAGGAAGGTACTATTTGTTTTCCATGAGACTTGCACCAAGGTCAGAAGCAAAAGAGTAGTCAGTCATCCATTCTTTAATTAAAGAAACTGAGAGAACCTAACCAATCATAAATGTGGCTACAATTTCATTCAAAAGTGTGTTCCTTTCTTAAATCCTTATGCAAATAGTGTGAAACTTATTCTATTTTATTTCAACTTACTATGTTAAGAATCCCATCACTTTTATGAGTTTGCATTTTAATCTCTAATAAAATGTAATGGTGCTCCTGATTCTCCACTTCACAGTTTTTTCTCCACCCTTTTATTTAATCTAATCTGTGACATTTTAATCTACTATCAGATACTAGTAAGGAGACTGTTTAATAGAAACCATTCAAACACATGAGCAGTGGTTCTTTTGTTCAAAGAAAAATGCTGTCTTTATGAGCTTTTTTTATCATATTGAATTATATGATTCCTGTGGATTGATTCTTCTCGATTTGGGGTATCTATAACATTAGGACTTACAATCAACTTCATTTTTGGATTAACTTGTAAAATAATAAGTGTATTACTTAGTTTTTCTAGCCAATTAGCCTTGGTACATGGAATTTTTAAAGATCTAAAGCAACTCTGGACTTTCAAAATGTTGGAAAACTCAACCAAAAATATTTGGTTTTGATAAGAAAAAATTTCATAAAAGTGACAATCCCAAAATTGAACACAAAAGTGTTGTGCATAGGTTTTCACAAGCACATCTCTTGTCTTATAAAATATAACACCAGTTTACCAGTAAAAATATTGGCTTAAGAGTCTGTATACCTATTAATTATTGAAAATGCTTTGGCCTAGGTTCTCTGTGAACACAGGGTTAGTTTTCATCCATCAGAAACAGTCAAAGAATTGAAATCTTAGCAGAACAGCAGATGCTAAGCCAGACTAAAGTCTAAGGAAAGAAGAAGAAAGCCCTGTTCATTAGATTATCAGTTACCATAATGAGAGCAAAACCAAATACATTAGGGACTTGTGTTGTGGCATAGTAGGCTAAGCCTCCACCTGTGGGGCTGACATCGAATATGCGCACCAGTTTACATCCTGGCTGCACAACTTCTGATCCAGCACCCTGCTAATGTGCCTGGGAAAGCAGTAGGAGACGGCCCAAGTGCTCGGGCCCCTACGTTCACATGGAAGACCTGGAGGAAGCTCCTGGCTCCTAGCTTCAGATCAGTCCAGCTCCTGCAGTTGTGGCCTCTTGAGGAGTAAACCAGTGGACAGAAGTCCTTTCCCTCTGTCTCTGCCTCTCTCTGTCTGTAACTCTGCCTCTCAAATAAATAAATAAAATCTTAAAAACATAAATATATGTATATATATGTGTGTGTGTGTATGTGTGTATATATATATTCTAGATGACTCTTTAGGTCAAAGTCATGAAGTACACAGGCTCTCTCAATCCCACATGCTTTCTGAGCCGGATCTAATCATGCACATAGTATTAGAGAAGCGTACACTGCAAGTTTCATTAAACAATCAGTCAATGCTGGCAATCAACTAGTGTGCACAGGCTGGGCGAGGCCAGCAGGTTGGGTACCATGCGACTTTCTATCTGTGTGTGACAACTTCCCGTTCTGATTGCTAGGCATAAAAGATGTGTGATGTGTGTGGGTGTGCTTTAAAAGTATTATATTTTCCTTTTTGTCCTGGGAGCTACAGCTCAAAGAATTCAAGCACTTTTTTTTAAAAAAAGTAAGTATTACAGTGAAGATGCTGTTGAAATCTGTCATCTTTAAAAAGTTAAGTATACTCTTTTCACAAGAATTTACATTAAGAAAATAATCTCGGGGCCAGTGTTGTGACGTAGTGAGTAAAGCCACCTCCTGCAATGCTGGCATCCATTATGGGCACCAGTTCATTCCCCGGCTGCTCCACTTCTGATCCAACTCTCTGCTAGTGGCCTGGGACAATCAGCAGAAGATGGCCCAAGTGCTTGGGCTCCTGCCACCCATGTGGGAGACCTGGGTGAAGCTCCTGGCTCCCAGTTTCAGTCTGATCCAGATTTGATCATTGTCACCATTTGAGAAATGAACCAGTGGTCGCAGTGGTTGGAAGAGCAATCTCTCTCTCTCTCTCTCTCTCTTTCTCTCTCTCTCTCTCCTGTGATAGTCAAATACATACATAATTTTAAAAAAGGAAAGAATCTCAACTGAAAATGAAATCATTCTACAAAATGGTCTAATTGCATCTTTTCTAGTAGTATCATTTAATATTGAATAAAACATTTGATAAAATGCAAAAGTTTGCCCTAAAAGATAAAGTGTCATGCAGCCAAATAAAACTATGCTTCTGGTGGCAAAAGCATGACCTAACTTACACCCGCCATTATCATGACTCTCTATTGGAGAAAAGCACAAAGATCATTGCAAGGGAATGGAATGTGCCACCAACATTTGCTCTCTTTGAAGTCACTTTTTTCCTAATCTACTTTTCTCCATCATGTATTTTATAATTTTTAAATAGAGTAAATAATTGGGAAAGAGGAAACTCTCTCTTTGTGGGAATGATGTAAGAAGCACACAACCTGTATGTACCCTGCCTTCTGGTACCCTCACCCCCACCTCAGAATCACTGAACCAGATTAGCAGCAACCTTGGATCCTAAAAACAGGCTTCTTTTCCAAACTATAAGCAAACATCAGATTTCTTCTTTTAGTATCTTTCTTTTCTAGCTTTAATGTGAATTTTTATGTTTTAGATTTGCAAGGTTCCTTGACTTTCATGTGGAAAGTGAAACATATGGTTTGACTGGGGTGGGACCAGAAATAACAGGTGTTAGGTAGGTAGATGATAGATAGATAGATAGATAGACATTCAGACAGACAGATGATATGTAGGTAGGTGTGTAGGTAGACAGATAGCTGACTGACAGATCACAGATAGACAGAACCCAAGTGCTAAGATCCCAGTCTTGTGAGAAATTCTGGTTCTACTCTCCTCCTTATTGCAAGCTGTCAGTTCCTACAGGTTTTGTAGCTGATATTCCCTGTGACTTCCCTCACCTTCTGCAGAGTGCATCTTCACATACACATTCATGCAAAAGCACTTCATAATCCTTTCTCCAAGTAAAGGAGCTGAAGCAAGGTGCATAAGCCTCTTTCTGAAAATCACAAAGTCAGCCCTGGAGGCTGGGCCAGAATAAATTCTACTTCTCATCTGCACATTTAGAGGCCTCCCACTATGAAGCTGTAAGTCTCAGAAAATACATGTTAAATGCGTACTGGAGAGTACACTCACTGGCTGCACTTTGAGGTGGTAGGGTTCTCTGCCCACCCTTCTAAAGAAAATTGAGACTTGTGAAGGAAATGTGGTCTCTATTAGTGAAGCATTAAACACCGATTATGCAAATTGTATTGTCATTTGGCCCCTCCGTTCATTCTAGGGACTGCCTTCCTCTTGTTTTCCTTCTCCTCCAATTGAAAGGTTAACCTGGTCCCAATTGAAATGGCAGTCCATATCCTACCTTTCCCTGATCTCACAGCATGGCTAATAACAGCTGGGGCCCACCAGGCAAGGGTCTTTATTTTTGCTTTATTGTCCCCGACTGCAAACCCGTGAACCTGCAGCATGTTCTGTACTTAACCACGGTCAGGTTGATGTCACTATTTTCTGTTGTGCAGGAGCTCCTGGGGTACTGGACCATATTGACAGAAAAGGGCTGGCTTGCTCTTTGTAGGATAACCTTTGAAAAACAAGCCCTCAGCCACCTGCATGTTTAGCCTAGAGCTGTGATGCACTGGGCCAATTGGTACACTTCAAAACACATATTAGCACCACTTGCTCTAGTTCATCTTGCTCTCTCATTTCCACTTGGTCTTAGTAGGTCCACCTTGTCTGTGCCATAAGCAAAGGCTGGACAGAGCAGAATTTTAAAGATCTTAGCAAGAGCGTGCATGTCTGGGTCACTATGTGCTTTGTCGAAATCTCAGCGTAGCTCTTTGTTAGCTTCCCTCAGCCCTCTTTTTATTATTTTTTTCCCTGTTGCTTGTCCATATGTCTGGCGAACTGGCCAGGCTAGATTAGAGCAGACGGAACCAGGAAATGGCAGAACGGAGAATGACAAGGACAGTGGAGCCAAGTGCTTCTCTGCATGAACCATCTCCACACTTAGCTTTTACAATCCTCTAAAAACTGGTCTACTTGTTATCGGTTCAGACTGGAAAGCAAGCAACAGCCCTCAATTGCCTCGGGCTTTGATGTAAGCACCCCTGACTATTTCTGTTTAAACTCTAGCGGATGGAAGACACCTATAAAGATATTAATTAGCTCCAGTTGTCACCAGATGTGGTTCACATTCTCTGAGCCAGCTCTGAAATACTGGAATTTTTATTAGGCAAGGTAATGTTTATGGTTCTCATTAAAGTCTGAGTCATAAAAGGCTGAAGATGAGATGGGGGGGGGGGACAGAAAAGATAGTTTCCTCTTTGTTTATCAACTTTCAAAAATCCAAGAGGCCCTTGTTTTAGACTGGAGTGGCATGTCAACTTCAAGAGATTTGGCAAGACTTCCAGTGTTTACATTTTGAGGAAATCTTTTGAGTTATACTACACAAAATGACTGGTTTGTGTCAGAATTATTCTACATTTCTGGGCTTAATTATTATAATGTCAGCCATGTAGCATTGCACTGTGCAAAAAAAAAGTCAGCACTAATTGTTATTGGACTGGATACTTATGGGCTGTATTATGACAACAGGAGGAATTTATTGTTTATTCAGAATGGGTGAACAGTACTTCTTTACTTTCAAGGCAGAGTAACAGTGAGAGGAAAAAAATCCAAAAATATCTTCTGAACCCTTTTCTCCAACATCCCCCTCCCTGTCAAGTCATTGCTCTGTCTTTATGGCTCTTTGGAAATACCTCTGCTCAGTTTTCCTCTGGGATAAAAGACAGAATAAGAGCGAAAACTTGTTCAGGTTTACTAGACTGTTGAGGGGGAGAAAAGGCCAAAATAGTTGCTAGGGTCCTTCAAAAGCCTGCCTGACCTTCTCTTGAGGCTATCTGCCCATCGCACCCACAAGCACAGTCCTCCCGACAGCCCAAGTTTTAATCCGTGCTCTGGGCTCCCCAGATGGAAGCTATCTTCACTCCAAGTCCTCTGATGACGGACCACATCAGTGCATCCGATTTACAGTTTCATGAGATCTTTGGAGATTTTAAATGATATTCAGAAATATGCTTATGCATTTTTAAAAGATTCCTTTTTTCCCATCTGAACTCTTTTAACAAAGGTATTACACTAAGGACAAAAGCTGTCCAATTTTTTCCAACCTTTTGGTTCTTTCTAAAACACAGTCATTTTGTTAGACATTGAAAATGTCTTGATTTAGTTGTCTTGCTATTTTGGGCCTGTCCTGCCCCCTGCAGTGGTAATAAGGATGGGGGTTCCTGCTGGGCCCTGAAGAATACCATTTCACGGCCGCCACAGAGCTGGCGGCTTTTATTTATGGAGCCAAGAAAATGAATGGGTATTAGTGTCCAAACATTTCAACACGCTCCCGCGGCCATGCACAAAAGGGACTGATTTGCAGCAAATTTCCACTTATTTTCCAAAAGTATTTACCTTGCCGAAGCTTGGCTGATCACTATAATGGCATAGCTGAGGGGGGAAAATGACCATTTCAGAACCCAATTTATATATATATATATATATATATATATATATATATATATATTTCTGAACCTTAAAAGTGCTCTACTTCTTCCGAAAAAAGATAATACCTTTGGTTGCTAGGCTTTTATGGATATATGTGGATAAATCTAAGGTGCTGGGGTTTGTAGTTCTTATTGTTGTTTTAAACAAGAAAAGAACAGGCACAGCCCCCAACAAAGACAGTTTGCATCCGCAGAGAGAGGCTCTACATAAGAGCACATGACAAGTGCCCAGGTCAACCTTGGGCACCCCCAAAGGAAAAGGCCAGTGTTTTAATGGCTGGAATTGGGGCCAAATATTGAGGCTAACATATTCTATAGCGTTCCTTACAACTAAACCTCAGGCAAATAATTTGTGGGCAACTCTGAGATGTTCTGAAATTACCTTGTTTGCATTATGCAGTTCACTCCGTCATGGTGCACTCTCTGAGAAGCTACCATATGCCAGGCATTTGAAACCTGCCCCACAGAGAAGTTCGAAGTGGCTTTAAATATGTGTGCTGGAGATCTTTGCTCAGGACATCAACATCCTCTACTCAGACACTTGAAAGAATCCCCACTTCTCTACCTATTTTCCAGGCTCATCTGTGAACAACATTGCATGTAATTCTTCAAAACTTGTATTGCTCCCTCACCTCTGGATCCAGGTTCACCATAGGCTCATTCTACTTAATAGGCAAGGAAATCTTTCGCCCAAAATCTGAAAATCAAAGATCCTGCTCTTCAGATGCCAGTCAAAAGGTCAATTCATCCATGACCACTCCCCAGAGTCCCAGAAATGGATGCAAAGTCTCATTTCTCTGAACTCCCTCCCCATGCTACCTCGGTGTTTACTGTGTTCAGGAACCACTGGAGAAGCAACCCTCTGAGGAAGGAGTTGATGGCAGTAGGAACTTGGCATACATTGTAGATGATTTCTGAAAGCAAAGGAGAGAAACTCTTCTGAAAAAAAATGAAAATCCACTATCTCCCATATTCTGTTAGCTTGTCCTCCTTTAAAAAGATTCTGAAAGTCCAAATTCTGCCCTTCATTGTCCCAATCCATAAGGAATAAGATTTACAAATAGGAAGAAATGTGTAGATTTTCTCTTCTTCCTGTTCCAGTGAGGTCCATATTTGCTTTTTTAACATTTGTGTCTCTGTACCATGTCTCAAAGTTTCCTAATCGCCCTTCACAATTGTCATCATTTTGTTGCTCTAATTTCTATGCAGAACAGTATGACAGTCTCCAACTATTTACACAAATTCAGCTCTAAACTACTAAAGAGTTACAATATAAGACATTATTATAATGTAGGAAACATGAAATAAGTGATGGAAGCAAAAATGCATTTACTTCATCCTGATTGCATCAACTACACATGAATGTCCTTATCTGTAAAATGGGATTGATAATCATAACTACTCCATGAAGTTACTGTGTGGATTCAGCAAGTTAATAAGTAAAGTGCTAGAATATAGAAATTGTACAACAAATGTGAATAACTATTTTATGTTTTAGAATATATGGCTTTAATTTACCATGGGCATTTCCAGTTTAACTTCTTGTCCTTGAGTAAGGGATAATAAAATCAAAGCCACTTTGGCACAGGCTACTGTATTACATTTCCATAAAACAAGATATATTATTTTTGGAAGAATTTTATCCAACAAAAACCATCACGTAGGCTTCCAGTGACCTGGGTCTCCAGGAGGAGTTTCCAGTTCTGGGTCACTTCTTGAGCAACTTCCAGTGCTTCTAGATCTGTATCATAAGTTGGTAAATGGCCTAAACGCCTAAACATTGCCAAACAGGAATTCTGCAGGCCAACAAATCAATGGATGTTTCAGCCACGCCTTAATTAACCTAAGCCGTATAATTCTCTCTGTGTTGACTTTTGCTCTTTTAGAGAAAAAAAAGTAGATTTATGTGTTTATTTATTTATTTGACAGCAGAATGACAGAGAGAGATGTAGAGACAGAGAGAGGACTTCCATTCACTGGTTAACTCCTCCAATTGGCTACAATGGGCTGGGCTGGTCCATGTCAAAGCCAGGAGCCCAGAGATTTGCTGAGGTCTCCCACATGTGTGGCATAGGCCCAAGCACTTGGGTCATCTTCCACTGCTTTGCCAAGCATATTATCATGGAGCTAGATTGGAAATGGAGCAGCTGGGCTTAAAACCAGAGCAGTGATATGGGATGTAGCTTAACCTGTTAGGCTACAACACCAGCTTCAGTTTCTGGTGTCTTTCATGAATACAGGCACCCATTTCTCATGAATTTATTTGTATAGCCAGAATCCTATGAGGTTTGAGTTTTGCTTTTTCCAGGAGAACAGAAAAGTGTTATTCTAGGTCAACTCTGCTCCTGACAGGTGACATTATACCACTGAATTTCCACTCTCTAGGTCACAGCTCTCTCATGCATAATCTACAAAGATTGACTGATACGATATCTAAGGATCATCCTAACTCTCCAACCACTGGAGAAAGCAAAAGTAAACAAAACCAACCTCAATGACAGAGAAACTCCCATTCATCATCAACATCCTAGTTTGGGGCAAGGCTGCCTCACGGTCTCATCACTTTGTAATGGCAGCACAATCGATCAATAATTTACCAAGGTCCAGTATGTCGGTTACCTGATGCTACATCTCCTCAGCTGAAGCAGCGTCACAGACACAGTCCTGAGTGCAGCCAAATGAGAAACCTGCACACTACCTTCATGCCACAGTGAAGGAGCTAACAATGTAAGAATTTATTTGGGAGGAAGAATTTTAATCCCCAACCAAATTGGGGTAGGATTAACCAGGATATCAACTGAGGAATGTTCCTACATATCTCAGATCCCTATGTGCAAGGACAAGGATCCACATTAGAAGACCCAGGTGGGAGCTCTAGTTCAGATATACACCTAGCTATTTGATATTTTAACCTCCTGAGCCTCAGTTTCCTCATATGTAAAATGGGGGATGATAATATTCTTTCTCTTAATGCTCACGTTTGTTGACAGGGGTAAATTATTTAAAATTTATTATAGGCAGGTAGAGTATAAATAAGTATTATTTAAATACATAAATATTGTTATGTTCTCTGAACTAGTTAGATAACCAGTCCTTCTCTGGAGTACCTAGTTTGGATATTTTTCTGGCTTTTTTTTTGCTTGGCATTTTAGGACTGAAGAAACTCAGTATCAATTGGAATGAAAAGTTCAACTAACCTGTCTGTGATAGACCTATCATGTTTTTTACTTCTTAGTTTCTCTCTCTTTTCTCCATTGCTGTCTCTTTCCTGCCCAGGGGTAACCACATCTAGAAGATAGTGTCCTTTATTCGCATGCAAGTTTACACAATCCTCCTATTGTATTTTTATACCTGCACTTATACTCTAAATATATGTTTAGATCTACAAATGGTATATAATATTTTATTAACTTGGCATCATATTCTATGTACTTATATTTCTTCTTTTTTTACTCCGTATTTTCTTTGGATTAGATGTACTGATTGTAACTGCCACTTATGTGTCTCACAATTCACATGAGGTCCACTATCCTACTATGGACTTCTGTCCACTATCCTATTATGGACATACACGTTACTTCCCATTGCTTGCTGTTACAATCCAGGCAATGCTGCATTGATTATGCATGACACCCTGGGCATATGCAGTGCCAGTTCTCTAGAGCATGATTCTCAGGTTGTGTGTTTCGAGACCAGCAACATTGCCTGAGGATTTATTGGCAATGCAAATTCTAAGCCCAGTCCCATGTTTTCACAGTTCGTCTGGCTAACTATATATAGCACAGCCTAAAATTTGAGATTTACTACTATACAACCAGAACTGGCAATGTTTGTACAGAAAGTATAATAGTACTTCAAAATGTTTGTGAAAAACTTGAATTACAAGATATATTTTGATGCAAAAAATACTGTAATCCATGCTTAGTTTGTTTTACAGAATACACATTTTTTATGAACTTTCTAAGCCTCTTCATATATGTCTTTGATTTTACTAGGTATTGACAGATTATCCTCCTAACAAGTTGTTCATTTTGCTACACACCCTCATCAAAACTTTGTAGCAACTTTATTTGTCATTTGGTGATTGTAAAATATGTCTTCTTTTGATTTTAATTTGTGTTTCCTTGATAAGTAGGTAAGGTGAAGCATCTTTTTATAAGTTTATTAGCCATTCATGTTTTCTTTCTTTTTTAAAAAAGATTTGTTCATTTGCTTATTGGAAAGGCAGAGTGACACATAGAGAGGGAGGGATGGAGAGAAAGGTCTCCCTTGTTTCATACATCTGACTTTTCATGATTTAGATTGTGTCTATAATTCCTTCTTTCTGCCTTCCAGTTAAGAAACCTTGGGTTGATCATTTGAGTGTGTTAATTCTTAGAAGATTTATCAGTACCTATTACCACTTGAATACTGGTTATGTATCCTATCCAGTCGGCTAGGTGCTTCTACACATATTTCAGCTAATCCTCTCCACTAACCCATGAAGCAGGAACTATTTTACTTTCATTTCACAGATGAAGAAACTGAGGCTCAGAGAGAATTGACCAAGGGCAGCCAGAAGGCTGGTAAGTAGGACATAGTAGAACTGATAGAGCCAGGTCCCTAATTCTAAACCCGTAGCACCTCCATCCTTCTGATCAATGTAACGCAGTACTGTTGATTCCTTCCACTCAGTCGGGAATTGCACTTAACACTTTGCTGTCACTCTAATCTAGGATGACACCTCCCTTCCTGGTTTATTTCAAACCCCCAGTCACAGAGTGGCCTCGTACCTCAATTGAATCAATGTGCCCCTATTGAAGAAAAAAAACCACACATCTTCAAGTAGTGATTTCCTTGATAGGGAAGTAACAACACATGGATTCATGTTGTCTTCAGCACTACAAACACATTTTTCCTGGCTTTCAGTCCTCCACAATTTGGCCCTGCCCCACCTATTGACTTCAGTGCCTAGGGCTCCAAACAAGATGTCCTATGGCTTCCTGATCCATTCAGACAGCTCTACTTGGAATCCTTGAAATTGCTCTTAGATGTAGGATCACAAATGGTTCCCCTCTTATCTGTCTTCTCAGCATATTACCTTGGAGAAGAATAGAATGAGCAAAATGAGGAATTAGATACAAGGTTTAATGTCTGCACATTTTTGGTATGCTTCATAGTTTTCCTATCTTTATCTTCTCTGTCATGTGTATTACATACTGCCCAGGTAGACACCTCCCTTTCCTTCTCTTTATTTGGCTTGTAGAAACTCATTTTTTAAAGATTTATTTATTTATTCGAAAGTTAGAGTTACACAGAGAGAGGAGAGGCAGAGACAGAGAGGTCTTCCATCCAATGGTTCACTCCCCAATTGGCTGCAATGGCCGGAGCTGTGCCCATCCAAAGCCAGGAGCCAGGAGCTTCTTCTGGGTCTCCCACACATGTGCAGGGGCCCAAGGACTTCGACCATCCTCTACTGCTTTCCCAGGCCACAGCAGAGAACTGGATTGGAAGAGGAGCAGCTGGGACTACAACCAGCACCCAATTAGGATGCCAGCGCTTCAGGCCAGGGTGTTAACCCGCTGCACCACAGAGCCGGCCCCTAGAAACTCGTTTGTTCTGTGTGTATGTTTTTAAGAGTAATCTTATGGCATCACATCCTGCACTACAATCATACATATAGGTTTTCATGTGTTAATTCTTCAGGTTCAAATAAGTCTATATTATTGAAGGTTCTGGAATAGTAGTTTGAGTAGTATGGTTCTAGATGACACAAAGTATGGCATCTTGGAATCTCGGCTCTGAGCACCTAAGACCACATTCAGCTCAGTCAGTTCAAATCTTTACTGAAACCTGCAGGTGGGTATCTTCACAAATAAGGAATATCCCTTCTCTGATTCCCATTCTGAGACACACAACTTCAAACAAGACTCAAGCTGTAAGCCTAGAAAAGCCAAATCATGCACTTTGTTGTATGATTTCAAATCATCTACCACTGCAAAAATAGAGAGAACCTGCAGAGAATCTCTAATCTTAATCATTTAATATCAGCACAATATGTTGTATTCACTTTTTGGTATATCCAAGAGAGATTTCTGTATGAAATTGGATGTTTTTAAAGACTAATTAACCAAATCTGACTTTAATGAGAAAAATCCTTCAATCTCAGACATGGAGAGTAAAAAATACTCTAAAAATCGAAGTCTAGAGAACAAGTTCTGTTTTCTAGGTCTATGTTAAGCAGCGTTAGTTTTCCACTTGCACAGTTACTGCTAAGGCAGTCTCCAGTCCTATCGTCCTATGATTTGGATCTTCTACCTCCTTCTTCTTATTTTGACACTAATGGTTCTTATTAAAATTTCCATTTTCTAATATGAAACTATTTCTTGTTGGCCTCTTATAATTACTAGGTATAATC
The DNA here is from genome assembly GCF_051225735.1 of Oryctolagus cuniculus. Classification (NCBI taxonomy): domain Eukaryota; kingdom Metazoa; phylum Chordata; class Mammalia; order Lagomorpha; family Leporidae; genus Oryctolagus; species Oryctolagus cuniculus. Next base: position 6,670,926 of record NC_142878.1, on the reverse strand, counting down.
TTTTGGTACCAAAATTCACAATCATGTTGGAGTTTGTTCAGAATCTAGTTGGGGCTGGGAATAGGTGTAATAGGCTAAGTCGCCATCTGCTGCACTGGCATTCCATATATATGCTGGTTTGAGACCTTGCTGCTTCACTGCCAATTCAAATTCCTTATGATTTGTCTAAGAAAGCAGAAGATGGCCCAAGTACTTGGGATCCTGCATACACATGGGAGATGCCAATGAAGCTCCTGGTTTCAGCCTGGCCCAGCTCTGGCTATTGCAGGCAACTAGGGAGTGAAACAGCAGATGAAAGAATGGGTCATCAAAGAAGGAGGTACCTTTCTCTGAAGGGAAGAGAGAACTTCCACTTTGACCATGGCCTTGTCTAAATATGATCAGAGTCAGTGAACTCAGGGGGCTTCCATAGCCTTGGCAGCTCATGACAAGAGCCTAGGGTGATTACTGATGCCATAAACAAGAGTGTCAATTTGTTAAGTCAACAACAGGAGTCACTGTGCACTTACTCCTCATGTAGGATCTTTGTCCTTAGTGTGCTATACAGTGAGATTTAATGCTATAACTAGTACTCAAACAGTATTTTTCACTTTATGTTTCTGTGTGGGAGCAAACTGTTGAAATCTTTACTTAATGTATGCTAAACTGATCTTCTGTATATAAAGAGAAACGAAAATGAATCTTGATGTGAATGGAAGGGGAGAGGGAGTGGGAAAGGGGAGGGTTGCGGGTGGGAGGGACGTTATGGGGGGGAAGCCATTGTAATCCATAAGCTGTACTTTGGAAATTTATATTCATTAAATAAAAGTTTGAAAGCAAAAAAAAAAAAAAAGAAGAAAGAAAGAAAGAAAGAAAGATCTCTCAGTCACTCTGCTTTTCAAATAAATAAAATAAATCTTTTAAAAAAAATTCAGAGTCTAGACCTGCACCTTTCACTTAGGAGAGCCTTTCTAGTTAGCAAGACTGGTATTTCATAAAGTCTTATTTCAGTGGAATAAAGACTCTGTTGGCCTTGAAAAGTTAACTCAGCTGCCATAAAAGCCTTTATACTTGATGGCCAGTGCCATGGCTCACTTGGCTAATCCTCTGCCTGCAGCGCTGGCATCCCAGGTTCTAGTCCTGATTGCTCCTCTTCCAGTCCAGCTCTCAGCTGTGGCCCAGGAGGGCAGTGGAGGATGGCCCAAGTGCTTGGGCCCCTGCACCTGCATGGGGAGACTAGGAAGAAGCACCTGGCTCCTGGCTTCAGATCAGTGTAGCTCTGGCCATAGCGGCCATTTGAGGAGTGAACCAGCGGAAGGAAGACCTTTCTCTCTGTCTTTCTCTCACCATCTATAACTCTACCTGTCAAATAATAATTTAAAAAAAAACCTTTATACTTGAAATTAGTACCTGAATCTGAGAGCAACACAGGACTTTGTCACATTCCACAAGAACACGCAGAGGGCCACTTACAGAAATATGTCACCCCTGGAGTCAAAAATCTTTTTGAAAACTATCATCACCACTATTTTTATAAATTAAAATCAGTCGAGGAGGAAATGGGAGATGTAGGTCAGAGGGTATCAACTTGCAATTACTTAGAATAAATAAATCTGGAAAAACAATGTACCTCAGAATGACTGTAGTTAGCCAGATCATATTGTATGCTGAAAATTTCCTGAAATAGTAGAATTTGGGTTCTCTTACCATAGACTCACAGGAAAGAAAGGTAATGATGGAAAGCACTGGTATGCTAAGTTGCTACCTTACAGTACTTACCTTACTGTGCACATATATATCAAAACATTGTGCTGTACATCTTAAATTTGTAAACTAAATTTAAAAATACATAGAGCCAAGGCTTTCATTGACAGAGTTGTTTTTAAGTAGTTTGTTTGGACTTCACAGATGACTTTGACTTTTACCCCTTCTTTTGGGTGAGTATTATAGCATCACCACCATATCACCTTTGTCTTATGCAGTGAACACAGTGCTGAAGAAAGAAGCCAAGATTACAACTGGGCACAGTTTTATTCCTTTCTTTGGTATACTACAACCACTCTTACTGAAATCCTTTTGTATATTGTATAAAAAGTCTAAATTTTGATTATATATATTTTGATACCAGTTTCCCATCATAAACACAGACTGCACAAAAGTTAAACAATAAAAATATTAATCTCAGCATTATTTGTAATAAAGAAAAATTGGAAAATACCCAAATGTGCAGTAATAGGTTAATAAAATAATTAGGTTCAATCATATCTTGAACTAATCAAAAGATATTAAAGTTGATGTTGAAAATATTAGTGACATAGAAAATATTCATTATATAATAACTTTTAAAGCTATAAAATAGCACATATAATTATATCTCAATGTTATTGAAACATTTTATATTTATATCTATATTCTTATTTTCATGGGAGGGAAGGGGACAGAAGAGAGGAAATAAGGAGGATTAAAACTGGAGAGTGATATGGTAACTTATTTTTAGACTTTCTTTGACAAACATATTTTCAAACATACTTTAAAATGATTTTCATATAATTAATGTGTGAAAATATAATTGCTCTAGACACTTCAAGTAATTATATACAATAGAATATTATATAGATATTCCATTTTCTATGTCAACTTCATTCCTTTCCTTTCAAAGCTTTTTCTATGGATTCCTAAATGTAGATCATAACATAAATATATAGAGGTTTGTTTTCTTGATTATATGGAAAGCTATTGTAACTATGGTTTGGCAACTTTATTGTTTTTATTTAGCAACACATCTCAAGACTAGGTCTATGTCAATGCACGCATGCTGGGAGACTGCATTCTTTCAAAATAATGATGAAACATCCATAAATATATGGCGTGTTGAACTAATGTAACTTATTTAAGTAAACATTCTCTTGATTGGTATATTAACAATCTGTGCTTGAGTAATAAGCGATCCCAAAATGTGGCAGCTGAAACGCACGTTGTCTCAGTTTCTGGAGGTCAGAGATCCAGGTGTGGCTTTGCTGGTACCTCTGGCTGAGGTGCCCACAGGGAACAAACAGGTGTGGACCAGAGTCACAGTCATCTCAACTCTGGGGGAGGATCCCTTTCCGGCTCACTCACAGGCAGTTGGCAGACCTCAAGTCCCTGCTGGATGTTGGCCAGAGTCATTGGTTCCTTGCATGAACGTCTTCGCAGAGGGCAGCTCACAACAGGCAGCTGGCTTCCCGAGGAGCTACAAAGAAGTGTGTGAGAGATAACTAGTAAAGAAACCAGCACAAAAGGCAGCGTTTTTGAAACCTAAGCCTGAAGTGCCATTCTGTTACTTTCTCATATTCTGCTTCTTAGAGGTGAGTCACTGGGCCCCATTCAGAATCAAGGGGAAGGGATTGCATAAGGTGGAGGCAGTCACCAAATGTTTCTTTGCTTTCTCCCTTGCCCATTACAGTCTATTTTCTACACACCAGCCCAAATGATCTTTAAAAACACGACTTGACCCATGTCACCATACTTGTCAAAAACCTTTTCATTACATTTAAAATAACCAATTTACCATGAGCCATCGAATTCTACATGGACTGACCTTGGCTACAACTTCATTCTGTCTGCTGTGCTCACTTTTATACAGCCTTGTGGTTCTTCTTGTGGTTCCTCAGACAATTCGGACCATGTCACTGGAATACTCTTCCCAAGATCTGTGGCTTATTCTATCACTTTGCTCAGGTTTCCTTCAGAGTGTCACATCCCAGAGATGCATGCTGCCTACCCCCACACTCTTTCCTTTACTCTGTCTTACTTTCTTACCTAGCTAATTTTAAATGTAATGAAAAGGTTTTTGACAAGTATGGTGACATGGGTCAAGTCGTGTTTTTAAAGATCATTTGGGCTGGTGTGTAGAAAATAGACTGTAATGGGCAAGGGAGAAAGCAAAGAAACATTTGGTGACTGCCTCCACCTTATGCAATCCCTTCCCCTTGATTCTGAATGGGGCCCAGTGACTCACCTCTAAGAAGCAGAATATGAGAAAGTAACAGAATGGCACTTCAGGCTTAGGCTTTATCATATAAATGTGGTCTCTTGTTTAATTTCTGCTTGTCATATTAGTAAGTAAGAGCAGGGAATGGTATGTCTTGTTCAGTTTGGTGTTCCAGTAATTCAACAGGGTCTGATTCATAGTGGGCATCCACAAGTTATGGATCTGCTGCAGGTGTATTGAGCTATTCACCCCCACAGCCCTCAGGCTTTGGAGGTCAGGGACTCGAAGCTGCCAGAGGTCTCCCTCTGACAACAGCTGCCTCGTGTAAACTATCAGAGTAACTGAGAAAGTTGAGAAAGATAAGTTTGGGTCTAATCAATGCCCAAGTTAGAAACCCCAAAGAGATTATGATCTACTCTGCTTACAATTGCACCTCCGCCATCTGACCCAATATTGTGTTATATCACCCTTTTGTAAGGTTCCATTCAAACACCTCCAAGCTGAGCCTCAAACGACCCTTCCTGCTTCTAATCCTAGCCTCATTCTTTGCCTCAACTCCATCCATGTGGGTTCTATGTGTTGTGATGCCAGGGTCTATACTCAACTCAGATTTTAATGTTTCTGTGAAGTCTACTCTGATCCCTATCATAATTCTCATTTATCATTTCACAGATTTTTTTTTCTCCTCTAAACATTCTGAAAACTTCATTTGGCTCCTCTTTAGAGTCACTCATCACTGAGTTAAAATTTATACTTATTGATAACCTGTAAGACCCAAGTTTCCAAACTTTCAGTCTTTGCATTCATTGACTTGGGGTCTCCCTGGCCATGGAACAAATAAGAAAGGAAAGGAAGGGACATGTTAGAAAGTTAATGCAGTAAGGAGAAGACCAGCTTCTCCTAAAGCTTAAACCAACTGCAGAGAGCGATGCTACTGAGAAAGCCATGTTCAGCTCCGTAGCTATGTCATGCATTCTATTGCTAATCGATACAGCCACTCGTGGTCCTTTATCTTAGATCGTTCATTTTTTACTGGCATTAGTAGATTAACATCATGAGCACTCCCGTTTAATGGCCTTCCATCTAATTATTGAATGCAATTTTCTATATAAGATAATTCTCAACTTTTAAAGCATTGCTATCTTTGCTAAATGGCAGGAATTTCTTTTTTACACCTGGTGCTTTCCTGGGATATGATCCACATTTATTAAATATGTGCTGTTCAAGTGCTTTTGTGCACCATTTTTTACAAAGGTCTGAGGTGTTACTTTTATAAGTTTGGGTCTATACAAATAGGAGACAAGAAAATGCTGGTCGAAAGCCCAGAGTTTTCTAAATGTAGATGAGCACAGATTAAGAAAGCAGTAATTAATTTCCTTTGACCTCAAGCTGAAATTCCTTTCTAAAGCTGTCATAAAGAGAAAGAGGCCAGAGAGGAGAAGTGAGACTGTGTAACAATGCAATTAAACCCTTGTAATGAGGTCGGGCCTTAGACTTGTTGCAACTGATATCATTATAGTAAATGAGAAGGCATTATATGGATGGTGGGATTTTCTTTTTCTTTTTCATTTTTACTTTATGCTTTTTTTGTCTTGTTTTGTTTAACTCTTTAACACCAGATATATATTCCTTTGTAAGGGAAACAAAAGCATTGTATATGTGTGTGTGTGTGTGGTGGGTATTACACATTTTTTTCAGAAGAAACATTCAATTGGTTCAGGCAGGTGATCTTTTGTATGCAAAGTGTGAGGTATAAGAGTCACAAGGAGATCAAGAGTAAGAGTCAAGACAGTTAACTTGTCACTTGTACTACGGCTCTCAATTTACAGGTGTCTCCATTGAGCTGCAGTCAACTGCGAGGTTGTAAGACACTGGTCTTGAGTCTCTTGCTAAATAGCTGTGTGACCTGAGGCAGGACCCTGAGAGTCTCTGAGCCTCACCTTTCTCATGTCATCAAGTGAAAAAAATGCCATGCACTGTTTTGTCACTTTATGGTTTATCTCATAATTAATGGACTCAATTTTGGGAAAGTTGGTATCCCATTATGAATGTGTCTGTCTTACTCTGTGCAAGTTTTTATATTTTATTATTGAAGACAACTACATCTTTCTAAGACTTCTGGTAGTTCCAATAGGCATTGCATTGGTATGATTAAGAGCATGAACTCTAGATACAGCTTGCTTTGATTCACAATTGTTGTCTTCTTAATCATTGTGAGCTAGGGCATGTTATTCAGTCTTTCAACAAACATGGCCACCTGCTTTCAGGAACACTCACCTTCTCCCCTTGCTTATGCTTAGTTGGTGGTTTTCCCAGGGTTCTTTTTTTAGGATCTTATTTAATTGCTTAAGAGGAAGAATTACAGACAGAGAGAGGAAGAGACAGAGGGAAAGGTCTTCCATCTGCTGGTTCACTCCCCAAATGCCTGCAATGGCTGTAGCTGGGCCAGTTTGAAGCCAGGAGCCAAAAAACTTCATCTGAGTTTCCCATGTGGGAACACTTGGACCAAACACTTGGACCAGAGATGGAGCAGCTGGGATGTGAACCGGTGCCCACAAGGGATGCTGGAGCCACAGGCAGAAGCTTAGCCTACTACTACGCCACAGTGCCACCCTCCTCCCTTCCCCCACAGACTTCTTAACACCTCATTTGTGAGCAATTTGATTTTTCTGCAAATATAAAGTGGGTCTCATTCCTGGTAGCCATGAATTGCAAATAAGAAAACAAAGAAATCTCGGGTTGCGTAATTCTTGTGTCTGATGAAAATAAACAGCTGATTCCCTCCTCAAGCAGTGTTAAAGGAGTGCTCAGTGCACACTCACCATACAGGACACACTGTGCTTGGCCAGGGATATGGAGAACAGAGTCCAGTTTAGGCTCAAGAAGCTTGCAGTCTGTAGGAAACACACTTCCAGTAGAACTCAAGGATGAATTGAAGACAAGGATCTACATTAGTAGAATAAATTGATGGGTAGACTCTTCAAACAAGATTTTGCAAAGGAAATAAAATTTTATTAAAATATTAACCAATTTTGATTACCTTTCTAAAACAGCGGTGATTAGAACGTTAAGTGTTAACACGATTAACTTTCAGCATGTGAATCAATCAGGGTCAAGTCAAGAAAACAGAAACACTTTGACGATGCCAAGGCAGAGGCAGAAACTGGGCCTCGGGTCTCGCCAGCCAAGGGATGTGTGGAGCCATCAGAAGTTCAGCAGGGCGAGAGCAGATACTGTCTGAGAGCTACTGGAGGGAGCCTTCTGGTAGCTTGATTTTAGCTTCTGGCCTCCAAAACTCTGAGAAAATAAATTTTTTTAAGGCCATTAATAAGTAAATCAATACAAGTGATACAGGAAATTGCTACCAAAGCTACGGAAAATCCTAGGAGTCTGACCAGGAATGGGGAAGCAGCCCTGAACAGGAATCATCATTGCTCCAGGGCTGGAGAGACAGAGGGAGCAAACATTTCTGAAAAGAAGCTGGAACCTTAGAAGAACTCTACCTGTCAGAAGCTGTCACAAGGAGCAGAGACAGAGGGGAAGGCCCTCGCTCCTCCCTTCCTCTCCCCGTCTCCTGGCACCGCCTCTCATGGGCTGAATCCAGGTAGAAGTCAGTGAGAGCCAAAAAAACATGACCTAAGACATGGAGCAAACAGGTAGAAGAAGAAGGAATAGCCAACATTGCCTTTGGCAAGATGAGACATATCACCATTTATGCTCTTCCACAGAGAGAGCTTGGACAACTGAGAGATTCTCCATATGGAATGAGCTTGGGAATCCAATGAATTTGTGGTAGAAATTTTGCTATGTGAAGAGTATCTTTCATTATTAATTAAGAGAGGTGCCATTTTTGTGACATTACACTTGGCAGTAGAAAGGTAATCTGTTGTGAAAATTTCAGTTGCTGGGACCAGTGTTGTGGCTTAGCAGCTAAAGCCACTGTCTGTGATGCTAGCATGCCATATCAGAGCCAGTTCAAGTCCCCACTGTTCCACTTCTGATCCAGCTTCCTGCTAATGCACCTGGGAAGGCAGCAGAAGATAGCCCAAGTGCTTGGGTCCCTGCACCCTCAAGGGAGACCTGGATGAAGCTCCTGGCTATCCGCTTCAGTCTAGCCCCTCCTGGCTATTGCAAACATTTGGGGAGTGAACCAGCAGATGAAAGATCTCTCTCTCTCTCTCTCTCTCTCTCCACTTCTCTTGCCCTTTTCTGTAACTCTGCTTTTCAAATAAATTAAAAATAAATCTTTTTATAAAAAGAAAATTGCATGCTAGTTGGTAAGTTGGTTTTGTCCCCCGGGCACATTCCAGTCCTCTTCCACATAAAGACTGACCACGTTGTTTCTCCTTTAAAAGGCATTTAATTCTTGATGAGTGCTTGGACAAACAGTAAGTTGGGGCTCCAAGGCTTTACATCATACATGGCAGAGCAGAGGTTGGCAGGGGAAAATAATAATATGCATCTCACATATGCCCCCTTAGCTACTCTTTTTTTTTTTTTTTTTTTTTTTTGACAGGCAGAGTGGACAGTGAGAGAGAGAGAGATAGAGAGAAAGGTCTTCCTTTTGCTGTTGGTTCACCCTCCAGCGCACCACGCTGATCCGAAGCCAGGAGCCAGGTGCTTCTCCTGTTCTCCCATGCAGGTGCAGGGCCCAAGCACTTGGGCCATCCTCCACTGCACTCCAGGGCCACAGCAGAGAGCTGGACTGGAAGAGGAGCCAACGGGACAGAATCTGGCGCCCCGACTGGGACTAGAACCCGGTGTGCTGGCGCCACAGGCAGAGGATTAGCCTATTGAGCTGCAGCGCCGGCCTCCCTTAGCTACTCTTGGTTTCACAAAATGCACTGAGCTTTTCTGTCTTTGTGTCGTGAAGGTTCTGGACAACATAGCATCAGACACCATAGAACTGGGCCTTGGTGTTATGGAGATTTTAGTATAGAAACAGGGACAAACATTCACCAAAAATATCACAGGTGGTAAATGTATAATTACAAAATATGATTAAAAATCACAAAGTAAAATGTATCATGAGATTTATAACCAAATATTGGCAATCAAAAGAATCTTTCTATTTAGCTGAGTGGATCCTAAACTTCATTTTGTAAAAATGTTAAAAACCAGAAATATCACTAATACATTCATATGTCTGACATGGTTATTTTAATTTTTAATACTCCCTCAATTTCAGTTTTTTTGAAGAAAATGTTATTCTTTATTGATGGTCTAAGCTTGTTCCAGAAATTATTTAAGGTTGATGTAGCTGCAATCATAGTGAACACACAATATTATAATTCCAGTTTTAGCTAAACATCATAATATATGCCCACGTGCATATGTACTGTAGAGTACACTTTCGTACTCTATAGTAAATATCTTCAAATTCATATGTATGTATGTATACATATTTTTCATATTCTACAGAATCATAACTTTAAGTTCATTCAGTGCTATTTCCTTAGACCCTGACATGAGCCAGGCTGTAGGTTCGTCAAGTCTGTCTCTGAGGAAATAAAGTCAATTTTGTGGTTTTGCCCTCATGAAGCTCACACTCTGATTGGTCCACAAAACTTCAGTGAGTTTTGGGGTCACAACTAATTTTCTATTTCCTCATTAAGTTGTTTCCATGTCTGCATCAATACACAGAGCCTTCCCCTCCTATTTTCCCTCTTCATTTCAACAAAATTCTTAAGAGTGAAACTATTGCATCCAAAGATATGGCCACATCTATAATTCTCAATGATTGCTACAATGTGCAAGATCACTGCAAACAGCTAGGAGCCCACCATCACCTCTTCGGAACTGGTTTTCTTTCCATCAACATTGTCTTTCACAGACACAATCCCATCACTGCTTTAGATTGAATTAATGTATCTTATTACAAGTTCGCTTGCCTATTTATTATTTGGTTTCCTTCTATATGTCTCCCCCATATATAATTTTAGTCCTAGCACCTCCCCTCTAACCTCTGAACCCCGCAGGTGCACAGTTGTCTGGTGAGTAAATGGGATAGTCCGTCTTCTGGAGCAGCAGTTCTCAATTTCAGCCATACCTTAGAATAACCTGAAAAAGCTTCCCATGTCTTCCCAACTAGATTAGAATTGTTGGGCATGTGACCCAGCTGCCAGTCTTTTTCAGGCTTTCCAAATGCTTCCAACATGCAGTTGAGGCTGACAATCTCTGCCCTGAGCCATCTTAGTCAAAGATGAGTAGCATTCACTTCCTGGGGAAGCTGCTTAGAAATGCAGACACTCAGACCCCATCCAGACCCAAATCTGCATCTTAACAAATTCTCCAGGTAAAACACAGACGCTGGAGAAGCAGTGACCTGACCAGCATTTCTGACAATTTTAAACCAGTACGGTACCTGCTTCATAAGACTGTTTCCACTGGTTGATACTGAAACCTATCACTGCATGGAAGAGATTTGTCTACTGTACCTGTGAGCAAGAGAACTACAAACTGGCAATACTCAAACAAAGCTTCTCTTTGCCCATCTATTACAGATATCTAAATTCCCACCTTTTCTGGTAGCAGAAGCAGTGCCTTCCAACCTGGAGAGTTGGAGTAGGAAGTTCCCACAGGGGGCCAATGTGGAAGCTGAAAACCAGGGATCAGAGCTATAAATTGAAATACATGTCCAAGGTCCAAAAAAATGAAGGCTCTACAGAAAGGCAGCTGAGCCAGTGAGAAACCAGGGGCAAAGCTGTAAGAATAAAAGTACATGAGTTGGGACCAAATAAGTTGGAGCAAGGAAGGCAGTAGTGGACAGGGATGGAGCGGACGGTTTCTAACCTATTTGAATAAATGAAAACAATAAATGCGTTGGTAGACTTGGATTTGAGTAACAGTGTGCCTCTTATATGGACTGGGAAAGCTGTTCAACCTTTTTGAGCTGCATTGGTAAGCTGGAAATCGTGATTCTTACTTCATAGGTATTGTGAAGATTAAAAGTGGCAATGTATACTCAAGCCTGGCCCATAGGAACACCTCAAAAAAGAGAAACAATTATTCCTCAGTTTCGCATCTTTTCCACAAACATAAAGCTGAAAGGAGCTCAAAAGATAAAGGTTGTATTTGCTACATTTTGTAACCTCTGTTTCTGATCTTATCTAAAGCAATCGAAAGAGAATTTAGGGTTCTTATAGGTGTTTGGTAAACTCCATTAGATAACTGAGCTGGCTGCACTTCCTAGAGTGGCCACAAGGCCTCTCATCTCTCACACTTTTCCCATTAAGAGGATGGATCAGGACCAGTACTGTGTAGTGCAGTGGATTAAGTCATTGCCTGGGATGCTGGCATCCCATATGAGCACCTGTTCTAGTCCTGACTGCTCCACTTCCAACCCAGCTCCCTGTTAATCCTCCTGGGAAAGCAGAAGAAGATGGCCCAAGAGCTTGGGCCCTTGCCATCCATATAGGAGATCTGAACAGAGTCCCAAGCTTCCGACTTCAGCCTAGACCAACCTTGGCCATTGCAGCCATCTGAGTGGTGAGCCAGCAGATGTAAGATCTTTGTTGCTATCTTTCCTTTATCACTCTGCCTTTCAAAATAAATGAATAAATATTTGGGGGCAGCATTGTAGAGCGGCCAGTTAAGCGGCCCTTGCATCCCATATGGGTGCCAGTTTGAGTCCCAGCTACCCTACTTCCAATCCAGGTCCCTGCTAATGTGTCTGGAGACATTCAGGAAGCAGAGGAAGATGGCCCAAGTGCTTGGATCCCTACACCCTCATAGGAGACCTGGATGGAGTTCCAGGATCCTGGCTTTGGCTTGACTCAGCCCTGGCCCTTGTGGTCATTTGGGGAATGAACCATGGAATGGAAGACTTTATCTCTGTCTCCCAAGTAAATACATTTTTAAAGGTTTAAATAAATCTGAAAAAAAAAAAAAAACTGATGAGTCTGTATCCCCTGACTGAGTATGTGGGCAGGCTGGAGAGCATGGCACAAGTGATGTTTTCTGATTTCCTAGACTAGGCCATGAACCTTGATATGCCTCCTGGACTGCTTCCACCTGAAGTCCTGATACCACACTGTGCAGAACTGGAAGGGTCAAATGAGGAGGCCACATGCAGGTGTGTTTGCTGACTCCTCAGCCAGGGCACAACCAGCAGTCACAACCCCCCCCCCCCCAGTCTGTGAGTGAACAGCCTTTCCCATGACTTCATCTCCAAGCCATCAAGATATTTCCAATGCAGACAGCTTGTCCCTTCTTCTTCGTGGACTTTCTGGATCCCTGACTAGCAGAATCTCTGAGCATAGCAAAAGATTGTTTCCTGCTGCCATGAAGTACAGGGTGGTTTATAGCAATCAAATTAGAACCCTAACTCTACAGCATTATCCCACGGAGCTCAAGATTCTTGAAGTTCTAGCCATAATGATCCCCTCTCTTACTGCCTCACAGCAATAATTTATCAGATGATACACTCAGAATTGGGCTTGGCTGAATACAACAGAAACCCAACCAAAATTATTATCCTTTGTATTAACAAGTCCAAAAGCAGGCAGTTCCAAAGAGGTTACAGAATTCTGCACCACCATCAGACTCTGGCACTTCCCTCTTTCCTTCCCAGCATCCCACAGTGTGTCCCTTCCACTCTTGTGTTTACAGAGTGGTAACTACACCATGTGATTCGCACAATCTCAGTCACAGCAAAATCAGAGGAGAAGGGTCAAAGGCCATAGGCACGCCACACCAGGACAGTTACCTGTGAAAATAAAAGTTTTCTTCAGAGCACCACCAACAGATTGTAGCTAGTGTTTCTTGGCCAAAACCGAATAGACGCTTCCAGCTACAATGCCTGAGAAATTAGTTTTCTCGAGTGAGCCCACAGCAAAATGGGGTAATCTTGCAAGGGATGCAAGAAGTAGACAGCTCATACATATGACATAACTCTACAAGGCCCTTGAGGATTGTGAGAATGGGAGGAGAGCCCCCTACTTGTTGGCTTTGCTATATAGAAAATGAAGGGAACAGTGCAACATGGAGCAAAGACAGGAGACTGGAATTAGGGATTCAGGGGCTCGAATTACCACCAAACTTCAGGGCAGTTCTCCATGCGTACTTGAACAGACCCCGTCCCCTTCCTCCTTCCTCACATATAATTCTGAAGAACACCTGTAGGATACTGAGAATGCAACCCTGAGGAAGGCAGAGACCCCAGTGCCACAAGAAGCAGGATGTCTTAGCGCTTTAATCCACCAAATCGATGTGGTTCCTGGGCTTGAAGACACAGGACACATTGCTTTTCAGCACCTTTTAGCTGTGGTACAAATAGGCACAGGTGGAGGCTCCATCTGCCCCAGGCAGCATTCCTGAGCCTGCAGGCAATGCTTCAGAATGAATCTTAGGCTTCTGCTGTTCCTTGCTGCCTCGCTGTGAGTAATGAACCCACTTCATGGAACTTGTGTGAGTGTTCTGTCTCAAGGACTCAGGCAAGTAGGTCCCCAAGGAACCATGAACCTGCTGCCCAGAGCTGCTTCCTCGATGGCAAACTGGACATTGCAAGAGTATCTATAGAGTGAGGTTTTATCTCCAGTTACAGCCCCAAGCAAATCAGAAGTCTTATTGTACCTAAGTCTTATTGTACCTAAAGTACCTGCTATTCTCTATAGTCATCCGTCAGGTTTTCAGCCACATTGCAGGGAGAGATTTAATTGCCAGTCACCCTGAGCTGGTCCAGACCCTACTGCAGGAGCAATCCCTACACAGATAGGCCAAAAATCTATCCAAAGTTCAACCTTTACTTCAGTTTAGTACTAAAATTTCTGCCTCAGAAGGGGCTTCAGCCTGGTTACCATGACCTGCAACCTATGTGATGGCATGCCTCCCTACTGCCACTGTGTTCCTCTTGTAACGCCTCTACATGCCACGACAAGAGCCTCTTCTCCTGCAGACTGATTTCCTGCTGGAATAAAAGATACCTGTGGGGACCGGCGCTGTGGCTCAGCGGGTTAACACCCTGGCCTGAAGCGCTGGCAACCCATATGGGCGCCGGTTCTAGTCCAGGCTGCTCCTCTTCTGATCCAGCTCTCTGCTATGGCCTGGGAAAGCAGTAGAAGATGACCCCAGTCTTTGGGCCCCTGCACCCATGTGGGAGACCCGGAAGAAGCTCCTGGCTCCTGGCTTTGGATCAGCGCAGCTCTGGCCATTGCAGCCAACTGGGGAGTGAACCAGCAGATGGAAGACCTCTCTCTCTGTCTTTACCTCTCTCTGTAACTCTGTCTTTCAAATAAATAAAATAAATCTTAAAAAAAAAGATACCTTTGTCCCCTCTTTGTGGAGTCTGGCTTTAGAATTGATTTCTCCCCTTGGCTCCTTGTCTGTTGCAAATAGATCACTTTGTGTGACAACTCCTTCCAGTGCTTTTCTTAGAACACATCAGGAGACGAACCTATACAATTTTGGGTGTGTGACAGTTATGGTGAAGATGACATGGGAACGCCATGTGACACCTTTGGAAGCCATGTAATTTCATCACTTCTGCAACTTGCTTCAAGTCACAGCCCTGGAGGCAAACGCTAAGTGCAACCTCACCTTGGGTTTGCCCTGCCCACAGTTTGTGGTGCTGACCTTCAAAACTTAGAGGAAGATGGAAGCCCAAAGGTAGAAGTTCTCAGACATCAGAGAGCCTGGAGTGAGACCTTCTTCAACGGTCTCATACAAGATTACTGCAGCACCTTTACAACCTTATTTTTTTCAAGTTTCCAAAAACAATGGAAGTCTTACTTATTACCAGGCTAAGCCAGGTTTTATCACATATACTGAGTCATGCCCTCATTCAAAACGATAGATTCCAAGAATCTGATAAGCAGATCTCAATGGTTGGAAGAATATGAGCTTAATGTCTCCATAACTCAGCTAAATTGAACCTAAAAGAAATCAGTTCTTTCAAACAGCCTACTTTTAGGTCAAGGAAAAAATATTTTACTAATGCAGAAAATACTTTGCTTCAGTAAATTGACCTTTGCCTGTGTTAAGAATGGAATAATAAGATATGGTAAGAAATCGTGGGCTGCTTGCAAATCCTAAACAATGTGTTGGTCCCCACTCTAACAAACTACAGAACAATTCACACCATGAAGAGAAACACTAGACTGCTACTGATTGAGCAACTCAGGAGTAGGCAGACACTTTGTGTTCTCTTCTCCATCTATGTTGGCAATACAAGGTAGCAGCATTTGTAGCGAACCCTCCTCTGTAAGAGGTTTCTCTTACACTGCAAATGCTCAGCGTCCTCCTCAGTTCTCCTCGGTTGACCTTGTGCCTTGAAACCAGAACAGGCTCTGCACCAAGATTAGTATGCAGGGAAGTAATGAATGGCACTGAAACATAAGTGGACAAGGAAAGCACCTTCTGTTCTATGAAATAATCATCCTGCCTAATAATTATTTAAATGACTCTTTTTGATCGACTGAAAAAGGGCAAATAGAAGCTAAGGATTATCTTTCATAACTAAATTCAAGTAGCAGACAGCAAAAACAAGGCCCCCCTTAAGAGGAAGTGGCAATAGGCAGATGCTATTTTGATGTTACCAGCTAGTTTACACAAATTTGTTTGCATTTTCAGCTTTTGTAAACTGGAAAAACATTACAGCTGAGTAAGGAGTAAGGTAGAACCCCCAAACTTCCAAGTTATATTCAAAGGGCCAATGGATGTCATTGTTCTCCCTAAAGCTCTCCCTCCTCACTGTGCTATCCTTGCAGACACACAGGGACACAGTGTAAACAAGTTCAGGGAGGAAAAAAGTCTTTGCTAAAAGACAAGTACAAGGGTTTTTTTTAATACATTCATATTTAGGCTGCCAGAAATATACCCACGGTGACATGAAACACTGTTTTCCTGGGGCTGACTGGACACGTTCAGACTTCTTAATAGCATTCCTTTTTTAAAGATTTATTTTATTTGAAAGGCAGTGTTACAGAAAGAGAGAGTGACATACACACAGTGATCTTCCATCTGCTGGCTTATTCCCCAAATGACTAGAAAGGCCAGAGCTGGGCCAGGCTGAAGCCAAGAGCCATGAGCTTCTTTCGGGTCTCCCACATGGGTACAGGTGCCCAAGTACTAGGGCCATCCTCTGCTGCTTTCCCAGGCTACTAGCAAGGATCTG
The DNA here is from genome assembly GCF_051225735.1 of Oryctolagus cuniculus. Lineage (NCBI taxonomy): Eukaryota > Metazoa > Chordata > Mammalia > Lagomorpha > Leporidae > Oryctolagus > Oryctolagus cuniculus. The sequence goes on along the minus strand of NC_142878.1, from coordinate 6,654,865 downwards.
GATCAGAAGTAGAGCAGCCAGAAATGCAACCAATGCCCATATGGGATGCCAGTGTTGTAGTCGGCAGCTTAACCCACTGTGCCACAGAGCCAGCCCCTCAAATAGTCTACAGCTACTGGAATTGTTTCATGTGTGCTTCTATAGGAAATTGGAGCTACACTTTTCTTAGGAAACAAGAAACAATCATGCAGTTTTGGAAGCCATACAGTATCCTTGGGTAAGTCTCAACTATATCAACAACATATTTTCAAAAACTTTGGCAATTGGTAAGACTACTAATAAAGTTATCATTTCTCTCCTTCCTCATTATTTAGTCCTTCCATCCTTTCCACCTTTCAGTTACACAGGAGTTAACCTGGATAATTCCTAGGATAACAAAACACAGACCGTTTATACTGAAGTTGCTTTCCCATATCTGAGAGCATCCTGGAGGATCTTGCACCTGGGACATGGAAGGAACAGAGAACACAGAGTGCAAAACATATAAAATGAACCCGTTGGAGGATTCATGGAAAGATCATGGTCTAGGACATTTTTAAAGATGTATTTTATTTATTTGAAAGACAGAGCTACAGAGAGAGGTAAAGACAGAGAGAGAGGTCTTCCATCCGCTGGTTCACTCCCCAGATGGCTGCAATGGTGGGAGCTGCGCCTATCCAAAGCCAGGAGCCAGGAGCTTCTCCCAGGTCTCCCACGTGGGTACAGGAGCCCAAGGATTTGGGCCATCTTCTACTGCTTTCCCAGGCCATAGCAGAAAGCTGGATCGGAAGAGGAGCAGCCAGGACATGAACTGGCGCCCATGTGGGATGCCGGCGCTTCAGGCCAGGGCATCAACCGGCTGCGTCATAGCGCCCACCCCAGGACATTTTTAAAAAAAGTAATTTTGAGAGGCATATGAAAAAAGTTGAAATACTATTCTGGAATTTGGCAAGGGTGATCACAGATAATATAATGTACCATCCCCTGGGAGGGTGGTTGCCATGGCTTCCTCCAGGCAGCCTGGATTCAAGAGCACAGTGGGTTAGAGTGGATGCTTCCAGCAGAGTTTGAGCAGACAGGGCAGTGATTTCTGGGGCTAGCAGTAGTAGAAGTGCTTTTCCCAAGTATCTGCTTGTTGGACTCTCCTTGTCAGAGGCCACTTTCTCCAAAATCTTTCCCTGAATCTCAGGTTGGGATCCTCGGAGCCCTCCTTCACAACTGCGCAGCTTCATTGCTCATTCCCTATTTTCATTATAAATTGATGATGCTTCTGATGTGGCATAAGACATCACACCATAGAGCCCACATCCACTCAACACCAACCAGAAAAGGCAGCAGGAACTAATGATACCATCATGAGCAAGTCTGACACAGTCTGCTCTCAGGAAGTGTGTAGGGTTTCAGGAGAGGCAAACAAATAGTACATAAGCAAACAAACAAAAAAATGACCAACAAGCTCCCCCTGGGATAACATGCAGTGTCTTGACAAATATCAAAAGTTAGTCACAAAACATGAATGCATAGAAGGTAACTACTTACACGTTTCTCCATAAAAACAATTACCAAACCCTTTGTTTACATATGATTTTTTTTTTTTGGAAAGGCAGAGTTAGACAGTGAGAGAGAGAGAGAGAGACAGGTCTTCCTTTTCTGTTGGTTCCCCCCCAAATGGCTGCTATGGCTGGCACACTGCACTGATCCGAAGCCAGGAGCCAGGTGCTTCCTCCTGGTCTCCCATGCAGGTGCACGGCCCAAGCACTTGGGCCATCCTCCACTGCACTCCCAGGCCACAGCAGAGAGCTGGACTGGAAGAGGAGCAACCAGCAAAGAATCTGGTGCCCCAACCGGGACTAGAACCCAGGATGCCAGCGCCGCAGGTGGAGGATTAGCCAAGTGAGCCGCAGAGCCGGCCTGCATATAATATTTAAGATAATAAGATCAGCAATCATATTTTCAGAATTTAGCCGTGACACTCTCACTGCCATTGAAGTAGACACTGTTCCTAGGTGTGTCCGACTTCCCTGCTTCCCAGCTTGTATTCATCTCTGAGCAGCTCTCATGATGGAAGAGGGGCCTCCAATGGCGGCTGAGTGAAACCTGTCCATCAGAACAGTAGTCGGTGTATTATTTGCAGGGTTTAACTCCTGCCCCCAATATCTCGCAATGCTCCTGGCTGCAATTCGTATTTTCTGTGTCTTTCTTGTTCATGTTGAATTCACTATGTTCATTATTCGAATCCAGTATTTCAATTCATTATACCAACAGTGTTTTTCTCCCCTTCTCGTTTCCAATTGTTTTTCTTTTCTCCCCAATATTCTCCATCCATTTTCATCCAGGAATTTCATTTCCATCTCAAAGTCTGTCTGCACTGTACTCTGACTTTCATTAGCATCTTATCTTGGATTTTTTGGAGTTGTTTGGTATGATTTGGACATTTTCAGAGCTTTAAAAATTCGAAATTGATAAACTCTTGCATAAAATTATTCAATTAAGAAAGTTAGCTCTCATAAATGTATGCAATATAGTAATTTCTTGTGTTAGATACAAAATAGATGATGCTTTTGCAGTGTTGCCCAGAATTTAAATTTAAAATATTACATAAATAAATTATCTTAAAGGCATATTATGGGGGCTGGCACTGTGGCATAGCGGGTGAAGCCACCACCTGCAGTGTTGGCATCCCTATGGGCTCCGGTTCCTGTCCCGGCTGCTCCACTTTCAATCCAGCTCTCTGCTGTAGCCTGGAAAAGCATTGGAAGATGGCCCAAGTCCTTGGGCTCTTGCACCCATGTGAGAGACCTGGAAGAAGCTCTCCTGGCTCCTGGCTTCAGATCAGCTCAGCTCCAGCCACTGTGGCCATTTGGGGAGTGAACTAGCAGAAGGAAGACCTTTCTGTCTCTCTCTCTCTCTCTCTCTCTCTCTCTCTGCCTCTGACTCTCTGTAACTCTGCCTTTCAATCCTTTTAAAAAAGGGCATTTTATGTATGGGAATAGTCACCACCTTCCTGCTCATCTCTGAGTTAGTGTGAAAACTTAGAAATCCGTCACTTCTTTCTGCAGGTCATCAGATGTTCCGAAATTCACTGGCTGGGCAGGCATTCTCAATTCCAGTGGCACGTTAGAGTCATCCATTCTCCATTCCAGACAAATCAAAAAACAATATCTTTGAGTGCATTTCCATCAAATGTATCTTGTAAAAGTTCCCCAGGTGATCCTAAAATGCAGCCAAAAATGAAAACTAAAAGAAACAAACAAAAACAATGAAAACTCAACTAGATCTCAGAGAAGCATACAGAAGCATCTGACACGTGCAGCATGTGAGAAGCATGGGAAGAAGAGAAAAACACAGTAATGACGTAGACTACCATGGGTGTATAAATCATGACTTCTTATACCTGCATTTCCTGACATTCTGACATCTGAGACCTGGCAGTTTGCTAAGACCACCCCTCTCAGAGCTGCCAGTTCCTGCAGAAAGAGAGGTATTGACCTGCACATGTGCCTTTCACTTGCAAACTGACTCATCCAAAGCCCACACCCCAACCACCCCGTTTATCAGGCTCTTATATACCAGACTACTATGCATCTGCTCTAGTCACTGCAGTGCAGGTGCTGGACAACCAGGGACAGCCCGTATGCTCCGAAGGCCACCAAAACTAGTTGAGCAGCCAGGCCTAAATCTGCTCATTTGCCTTGCCTCTCCCGTGAAAACCACATTTAAGGTGCATGCCCACATGTCTCTTTCCTCTGCCTCCTGACCAGTGTCAGGGCTTCCCCACGTGGCCCTAGGGGTCTCTAAGGACAAAGCCCCTCCTCCTTCATGACAGTCATTGCTGTGTCTGCACATCTTACCTAGCTGGTATAAACAAACTCCAAGTACTTTCTGAAACAGGAAGGAAGCCTTCTGAGCAAAGACGATATTTATGCTGAAACCTGAAGAATGTCGGGGGAATAGCTTTCAAGAGGAAGGAACCTGAAAACCCGTGGAGAGATCTTCACAAGCTAACATCCTGAAAATGGGCAAGAACCTGGCTGAATGGGAGTAAGTGAGAAGGAGGCCAGCAGGCAGTGTAGACTTGAAGGCAGACTCTGGGTCATTATGTGTGGACTTGTTTTACAAGTGAGAAGGAGAAATACAGTCCATCCCTGACAAAGGGGGTCGTGGTAACTGAAATCCTTATTTAAAAACTTCCTGATTCCTAATTCTGTACAAATCTCAGAGGTCGATGCCACAAGAAAACAAATCTCTCTTCCATTTTAAGTTGTTAAGTCTAGTAGGAATGGTGAATAAGCAATTAATTCTAACTTAAGGGAGCAGTGAAGTAAAATTATTTTATTAGAACTTAAGAACTTCAACTTTTAATTAATCAACTTATTTGAGAGGCAAAGAGAGATCCCAACCATTGGTTCACTTCCCAGATGCCTGTAACAGTCCCCAGCAGGTGCTGAACTGAGAGCAGTGAACTCCATCCAAGTCTCCCACGTGGGTGGCAGAAGCCCAACTACTTGAGCCATCACCTGCTGCCTCCCCGGATGTGCACTAGCAGAAAGCTGGAGTGAGCAGCCAGAGCTGGGTACTGAACCCTGGTATTCCGATGAGGGAGACAGCCATTGTATTCTGTGCCTCAGCCACTAGGCAGAAGATTCTGAGCTGCAAAGCTTCGTGGGCACATCAGGGTTTTTATGTATAAAGGCTGCTTTTACTCACACTCCTCCCTATTGTTCTCATCTTGTAAAACTTGGTTCATTGCCTGTTTGATGGAGTGAGGTTTCCCAGCACTGTTCTTTTCATCCTTGTATTTTACCCAGGTTTTGTTTTGCCACTTCTTCCCTCAATAACGCCATATTCAGCAATGAAGGTTTACATTTGGTTACCTTCATTTTGGTTTTTTTTCCATTCCACGGACCCCTTTCTTCTCTTCCCCCTCCCAAGGGTTGCACTTTGAAATTAAAATTACAGGCCCTGATATTCTTCCTTTTGTAACTGTCAGATGTAGTTTTGATCTTTCTGCAGTTATCTCCTTGTTTGTGTGTTTCCTGTAAACAGCTTGCAGTTGAGCTTCCTTTTGAAGCCAGCCTGAATCAAATAAAGATGTGGCTCCCCCCTCCCTGGGCAAACCCCTCACCCTACCACACCGCCATGCGCTGTCAGGCTGCCAGGGTAAAACTCTGGCCCACATTTCACTTTGGGCTCCACTTCCAGAAGAGAGGACAAAAAGACAGCCTGTGGAGTCAGAACCAGGTGAAGATGGTATGGGAGCCACGCCCCACCTCCACTGGGGACCTCTGCCATTTCTCAAGACTTTTCTTACGTCCTCTGACCACAGGTTTTCTGTAGCAACCAACTGATTCTGCAATTGAAACAGACTTCACAAAAGGCTCTCAAAGTGGACACTAGCTTGAATGAAGCTTTATTAATTAAAAAAATTTTAAAAACTATAAAATATTGTATCACAGACTATCGCAGATTCAAGAGAATCCACCAAAAAAAAAATACAAACTATACTTGACATTCACTGAAAAGGCCATTTTTTAAAAAATCTGTTCCTGGGCCAGAGCTGTGGTCTAGTGGGTAAAGCCACCACTTGTGGTGCCAGCATCCCATATGGGCACCAGTTTGAGTCCTGGCTGCTCTACTTTTGACCCAGATCCCTGCTAACGCATCTGAGAAAGCAGTGGGAGATGGCCCAAGTGCTTGGGCCCCTGCACCCATGTGAGAGACCAGAAGTTCACAGCTCTGACTTCAATCTGGCCCATCCCTGACTGTTGCAGTTATTTGGGGAATGAGCCAGCAGGTGAAAGATCTTTCTCTCTCTCTCTCTCTCTCTCTCTCTCTCCCCTTCAAATAAATAAATACTAAATCTTTTTAAAAAGGAAAGAAAATCTGTTCATAACATCAGATAAATAAAAAAGCTAGTTCTATGAATTTTAGCTGTTTAAGAAAAAATGAGTAATACATTCATAATACAAGAGTCCTGGTTCCATTATGGAAAGTAAGAGAACCTGGGAGAAAGGGAGATTTCTAGGAACTTCAGCCTAGGGTAGGATAAATGCATAGGGAATTGTCAATCCTGGAAAAGAAGCAGGCCTGGCCTGATGGGAGCAGCCCCAGAAAGTTGCCAGTGAAAAAAGCAGCATGATTCCCATTGGGCATGTCCACTCTGAAGCACAATTAGAAACACCAGCATGACAGATTTTCCCCGCAAATTGGAAGGAGAGCAGATACATTTCTCGCTCTATAGTTCGATCACAACAATTCCTTCCAAATCTAAACTTTCCGTCAAAAGAAAGCTATGTGTTGGATGTCTCCATCCAATCTTGTGTTTAAATCAATAAGCAAACAGAAAAGATACCATGGAAGAAGATGCACTATTCACTCTCCTGTCATTTTCTGCTTGCGTGGGGGAGGCGGAATGGTGACAGGTTGAAACAGTTTATTTTTTATGCCTGCACTGTTTTATGCTGATCTCTTAACAATCACCATTTTCAAAGTTGTGTCACTCAGAAAGCAATGTCCTATCCTGTTGGCTCAAACCAAAAGCTTTAGGTAACAATGAAATGACAGCTGCCACTCAAATGCTTTGCAAGTTATAATCACTACAGAAGTTAAATAATATATCAAGGGACTCTCTGCCTTTTATGACTATAAAAATAGGAAAATAACTACCACAGTGTTTACAATATTGCAAGTATGATAAGTCTGAATGTGTCACAAACTCTTTCCAGCTGTACCTCCCACCAACTTTAATTTTTTTTTCTAATTTCTAATTTCTGCTGGTACATGGATGCTGGGTAATTGGTGCCGAGATTTTTTTCCCCCTCTAACGTTTTCTTGCCAAATATATCATTATGAGATTCTGCAGTAACAAGCATTCTTCTGTTCAAATTTATATCAATTACTTTAGGACAGTAATTCAATTGGATGACCCACTGGATTTTGAAAGACTTGCGACCATGTCAAAGTGACGACCTTTTTCCTTCTCTCTCAGCCAAAAGCAATTTTTTAACAAGAAGCCCTGGAAAGAAATGCTGGTTTAATAATTAGTTATTGATCATGGCGCGTGCCATGGTGAACACCATTGGATTAGTCAGAGACCAGCAAACCGGGACATGGGCGTTCCCCTTGTCAAGATGACCAGGCAAAGGGAAGCTCGGACTGACAGAGTAAGATATCAAAAACAACTTAATTAGCAGCCTTTCCATCTTTGGTGGGGATTCTTCTCATCTTCAATTGCAGACGTAAAATTTTTAACCCGGGTATATTCAAAGCCAAACTATCATAAGGAGCTGTATTAATATAAAGCAGTTTAATCATGTGCCCTTGATTTAAAATGCTATAAAAGACCAGATATGAGTTAAGTAGACTTGGAAAACACTAAAATTGCTTTGAAACAACACCATGCAAAGTTATTTTGATAAATTAACCCTGCTTTGGCCAGCATTTTTGCCTCACTAAGATACCATTAACCCGTGTGCCCTGCAATGCCCATTAGAAACAATTTGGACACACGCAGAAGGAGACCATAACAATTATGGACAGGAGCTTTAAGAGTATAATTGACTTTTCTGAGTGCTAATTTAGGCATCACTTTAGGGCTGCATAAAAATCTCTACATATGCGCCACTTAATGGAAGGAGAAACTTAAAAGAATGATTTTATTGTACTTTGAGGGGGAAAAATGTTTCCATTAGTTGTACAATTTCTTCCTAGAATAGAAAAAAATACTGAAAATGCACTGCAAAGTGACCGCTAAGACACAACTTCCAGCCAGTCTGGAGGTGGCCCTGGCCGGTGCTTGTTGCTAACAACTGCAGATGGGAAGGTCCTGCCATGCTCTGTAATGGATGGGTTTTCAGTTGAAATCAACCAGATCCATGATAAAGTCACCACAGTACAGGAGTACTCTTAAAAATAGCATCATTTTAGAGAAGATTATGTGAATCCGGAGCAGATGAATGAAATCACTCAATTCCACCCCAGTGGTTTTACCTTTTCAGGGGTCACCTTTTTCCCGGGGGGCGGGGGGAAAGACACACTAATTTAGCATCCAATTTCAAGTAGTACTGATCATTCCAGAGAACAGAATTGCACCTAAATGTTGGGACCATTTCGGGTCAACACAAGAAAGAGATACACAATATTCAGCTCCCTGACACAAAATGGAAAGTCATATCCCATGACTCTACTTTTTGCCTATTACAAAAGATGCTCAGATCAAATCTAGGCAATGATTTGATCTGCAAATCAACAAAAGCACAAGTCTAAGATTTTTCACAACTCAGATTGGAGTTCACATGGCTTCTAGCTGACCTCAGATTCTCTAGCATAGAGAATGTGTCTCTAGCCACATAACAACATGCTAGAATCCCTCTTTAAAGATCAGACAACTACAGCAATCAAGTTTATCACTGCACTTTTTTTATGTTAACCTGACATTAGAGGTTAAAAAAATCATTGGTCATCGACAGGCTGAAGTACATTCCTATTCATATTAATTATAACTCTCAAGAAAACCAGCTCAGCCATTTTTATGCATGTGTAAAAGATCAAAATAATAACTGAAAAAACAGTCACAGGTGAAGAGTCCTGGGCTACAAATAAAGTGAGCGTTTTCTGGTCTTGATTGGACCTCTACTGAGCTGACTTAGGATGTCACGTCAGCTCTCTGGCCTTCACATTTGTAAAATCAGAAAGGTGTCTAAATCCTCATGTTCCTGCAGTAGCAGCATCACCCGGGAGCTTATAAGAAGTGCAGAAACCTGGTGCTGTGGTGCAATGGGTCAAACTGCTACTTGCAATGCCTGCATCTCACATTGGAGTTTTTGGTTTGGGTTCTGGCTGCTTCACTTCCAATCCAGCTCCTTGCTATTGCACCTGGAAAAGCAACGGAAGATGGCTCAGATACTTGGATCTGGCCACCCATGTGGGAGACATTGATGGAGTTCCTGGCTCCTGGCTCCTGGCTCCGACCTAGCCCAGCCCCAGCTGTTATGGCCATTTGAGAAGTGAACCAGCAGATGGAAAATATCTCTCTCTCTCTCTCTCTCTCTCTCTCTCTCTCTCTGTTTGCCTCTTCCTCTCTCTGTGATTCTGTCTTTCAAATAAATATTAAAAGAAAAGAAATGCAGAATCCTGGACCCATTCCCAGCTCTAATAAATCAGAACCCACATTTAACAAGATCTCTAGAAGTGAAATCCTAGTCTAAAAGATCTTTAAGATCAGTTTGAATCTTTGATGGGATGTAGGTAGAGACGAAGCCCTTAAACTGAAAAGCATGGCGCAACACTTGTGTGTTGTAAATTGTGGTGTGTTTGTTGTGTGTTGTATGTTGAGGTGTGTGTTGTAGTGTGTTGTGTGTTGTGGTATATGCTGTGTGCTGTATGTTGTGATGTGTCTTGTGGTGTGCTGTATGCTGTGGTATGTGGTGTGTGTAGTATAAAATAGTGTGTGTTGTGGCATATTGTATCTTGTATGTGTGTTGCATGTTGTGGTGTGTGTCGTATGGTGTGTTGTGATGTTGTGGTATGTTGCGATGTCATGGTATGTTGTGTGTTGTGGTGTGTTGTATGCTGCAGTGTGTGTTGTATATTGTGGTGTGTGTTGTGTGTGTTGCAGTGAGCGTGTGTGCTGTGGGGTGTGTTTATGCATTGGGGGGTATGTATGTTGTGTGTGTGTGTTTATTCACTTTCAAATGTCATGGATGCCTGTGAGGTTTCCTGAGCCTGCAGGGTGCATTCGTCTTGTCATCTATGGCTTCACGTTCAACTCAACAAATGTGCTGTCAAATACCCCAAGCCTGAGCAAAACGGGATGAGGTCCCTGCATGTGCGGAGTCGTTGGCCGACTTAGATGTTTTCCACTGGGGTCGTGGCTCAAAGGATGAAAACCTCTTTGCCACGAGAGCTCATCTAAGCTCACATCCAAATTAGGACAGTACAAGAGAGAAATAATCTCGTCTGTCTTGCTTTCGCAGCATCACCTGATCTGTCAAGTCTGTCTTTAGTACCCCCGTGCCAAGCTGACAGCTCCCCCGCCCGCCTCGCGGTATCTGGCTCGGCGGGGACAGACGCCCCAGCCCTGAGAGGATCCACTTACAGTCCCTGCCGAGGTGCTAGCGGAGAATGAACAATAGAAGGTTGTCAAGGCCCACAGCCAGCCCTGAACGTACGAGCGCAGCGCTGACAGCAAGGGCCTCAGAGGGTAAACTGCTTTGCTGGAACTAATTAAACAGATGAAATTATTACATGAATATGCAGATGTTGTTTACATTTTACCATATGGTATTATTTCAGGTAATAACTCGCAGGAGAATCCCTTCCTCTCATCAAGAGGAAATGGGTTGAAAAGGAGGCCCCGCGTGTCACCTTTCCGTTGCTAGGCAGACACTGATAAGGCGGGTTCCCTCTCAGAGTCGCGGGAGTGTGCAGCTCGGACCCCTGTGGCAACAGCAAGATGAGGCTTGGGCTTCTGTCTGGAAGCACTGGGGCCGGGTAGGGGGGAGCCGCCTTGGTTGAGCTCAAAAATGCTTCCAGCTGCTCTAAAATCCACCCCGAGGTGGAGGAGCACCGGCCGACCAGCCTGCTGTCAGCCCCCAAATGGCATGAAAGAGCATGCTCTGTGCACACCTCCGTGGCAGCCACCTCCTCCAGTCGCAGTGTGGCCATCCACCAAAGCCACTGGATCGCAGGCTGCTGGGTCAGAATCAGGCTGTCCAAACAGGTGTTACGCTGCAGAGTTGCTGCCTTCAGAGAAGCTGAGCAGGAGAGGGGTAAAGTGCCCCCAAAGCCAGGGCTGCACAAGGGACCAGAACCCCTGGGCCTCCCACACTTGCCTCAACCCATCTGCCCTCTCCTGCCTGCCTGGGTTAGTCCATCTGCATCCAGACACTCGGCCACCCGACCTTGACCCAGCTGATCAGGAAGGCCTGAAGATTTTGCCTGCAAAATGATCCTCACCCATTTTCCTGCCATCATCCCTAGTGTGCCCTGGCCAGGCCCCCAGCGTGTCTGGGTAGCAACAGCAGCTGCCTCACAAGATCTCCTGTGCTAACCCCGCCATCTGCAGTCTGCCCTCCCCTCCACTGTTAGAACTTGTCTGAAAGGCAAGTCTGGTCAGGCCTCAACCTTGCATTAGAACAGTCAATTATTGCCTGTCCCTGGCTTCAGCCCTGAGTCAAAACCTCAGACCTGCTTTACAGCACGGCTCCAAGTGGGGTCCTCTTCTGTATCCTACCCATTCTAGCTTGCTTCCAACAGTCTTTTAAAGATTTATCTATTTTTTTGAAAGGCAGAGTGACAGGCAGAGAGGGAGGGACTGAGAGAGAACAGAGATAGAGACAGAGACAGAGAGCCATTGGTTATCTCCCCAGATATCTACAAAAGCCAGCCAAAGCCAGGAGCCCGTAACTCCATCCAGGTCTCTGGGGCCATCGTCCACTGACTCTCAGGCACATAAGCGGGAAGCTGAACTGGAACTGCAGAGTAGCCAGAACTCAAACCTGATGTGGGATCCAGGCTGCCTAAGCAGCAGCTTAAGCTACTGTGCTACAACGCCCGATCCCTGGCTCCGGTTTTTACCTGTTTAGGCTTTTTCCTACGCCATCCCTCTTCCCTGGGACATTTCTTCTCCTCCTCCTTCTCCTGCCTCTCGCCTCTTTCTTCCTCCACCTTCTCTTGTCTCCCCAGCTAAAAGCTAATCATTATCTTCTGTCTGTGTTGGGATTTTAAAGACATTTTTACTCATGTCATCTGCACCCCCTCCCCGAAAAACAGCTCTGCATTATTTACAGCTTCAGGATACTCAGACTTGAGATCCTTCTCTGAGTTTATCCATCTTTCCTCAGGCGCATGTCAAAGACACATGGACATACACACATGTAGTCTTTCTTCTGAACCTGGGATCTTATTAATCATGCTACTCTACAAGTAGCTCTTATCACTTTACAATGTTATGGGCACTATCTAGATCCAAAGACAGAAACGCATCACCTTCTTTTCAATGATGCAAAACATTCCATGTTGCACACACATTATCATTTACTGAACTATTTTGCTATTACTGAATAATCAGGATTTTTGTCTTTGTTAAGTGAAAATGATGCTACTACAGATTTTCTTGTGTGTAAGTCCCTACATACTGATGTCTGTACTCTGGAATGACTGATTCCCCAAAGTGGGACTACTGAGTCTAAAGACATGTGCTTTTAAACTTAATAGATATTTCTAGTTGCTTTCCAAAAATGTCGCCATTGTCTATCTTCCCATCAAGAGTATGTAAGAGTCTTCATTCACACACACCCTTAATGATGTCATATTGTACATTTTATGTAATGCTTACTTCTATTTTCCTTTTGCCAATAAAAACATAAAAATCTGTTCTTTGTTTTCATTCATGATTCCTTCACTCTGAAAAGACAGTGACCTTTTACTAAGATCTTAGTAAAAGATCGTTGTCAGATTTCTTCCTCCTTGAATTCTATGCTGACATTCCTTTCCCACGTTTTTACTGAGTTGTTTGTCTGTCTTGAATTTGTAGGACTTTGTTGGCGAATTCTTTGTCACTGATGTGGCAAATGCAGCTGCCCAACCTATTTTTCCTGTAGAGCTTCTGGGTTCCCCAAGTCTCTTCATAAGGTCTTTTCCTTTCCTAAGGTTATTGTTTAGTCAAATCTTCAACAGATATTTAACTACTTCATTTTTATGTTTCTTCTTTCTCTAGAAAAATATTCTTCGTTTCAATATTATTTTTCCATGTGAACTTCAAAATCTTTCTGTTACATTCTTTACACATTCTTCAATAAAAACTGAATGAAATTCAAATTAGAAACATATTAAATGTATTAATTCAAGAAACTTTGATATAGTATGACATTGTGTGATAAAAATATTACTCACTATTTTTTTTTATTTGTATCTTGTTTTCAACCTTCAATGAAATTTGGAAATTTTCTTTAATCCTAAGAATTAAATTTTTTAAATCCTAGGATTCCATGATTAATTTTTTCCTGGGAGTTTTATTTTTTATTGCATTATTGTGAGTGTAATTTTACTGTTCTTTTAACTGATTATTACTAATACTGATATTTATGAATAACTGTTATCTGATTAATTCTAATTACTCATATCTCATCAATGTTGGTAGATCTTAGTGATTTCTCTCACATTTGCCAGTTATACAATAAAATCTTTTCTCAATAATTTTACCTGTTTTCAATAATTATTTCAGCTTATTTTATTTTCTTGCTATATTGCTTTGGCTGAAACCACCCAAAGAATGGTAAATAATACTAACACTTTGGAAACCTATGCAAAATATCTGAATTTAACAGATAATTTCAGTATTCCATAATATCTGATGTTTATTAGTTATGAGATAAATACTTTATCATATTTAGTAATATTTTATGGTTTATTAGTAACAGCTACTGGATTTTAGAAATTACTTTCTTGGACTCTATTGATTAAATGAATTATACTTGTTGATATGATTAATCATGTTAGTAAAACTCCAGATGTTGACTCTTAGAATTTGTTAGTTACATTATGTGATTCTAACAATACACTACCAAATTTAATTTGTTAATATATTTTTAAATTTCTATTTTAAGCAAAATTACATCCTTGGATCAGGTGTTGAAATTAGAGTTCTGCTGGCTTCGTCACCTGGACTGGAAAGCTTTGGAACAGGCGGGTGCAAAGCCTCGCTCCTCTGAGTCCGCTTTGCAGGTCAGTAGCATTGACATCAGCTGAGCTCCTCTGAGAACACTGACACACTCTGCTGTCCAGACCTACTTAGTCGAAATATGCAGTTCAACAAGATCCTTGGTGGTTTGTGTGCACAGTAAGCTTGGAAAGCTCTGGCATAAATAAGTGATCCTTATCCACTTTTCAAAGGTTGTGTGATACTCAGCTGGAAAGCCAGCTACCAAACACTGGAAGATCATTGGTGATCTCCTCAATTTTTGTTACATGCTTGTTGGACCACTGTTTTACTTATTCTTGAATCAAATTTGAGTGTTGCATTTTGCTGACTACTGTTCCTTCTCACTTTTCTCTCTATACCCTTCAGTCCTCAGTGCAGACACACCAGTGTCCAAGGATGGGACACCCAGCGAGCACTCAGTGCCCTGCCACAGCACTCTTGCACTTCACTTCTGTAACTCTTCTTCGTCTGTCATCACACTTATCATAGCTTGATATGTATACTTATCATACTTATCATACTTGATCATAGCTGCCTTCCTCTCAAGTAGAGTGGCCAATCCCAAAGGGAAGAGATGGTGCTATTCTTGTTCATTTTTGTATTGATTGATATCAAACGAACTCTCTACACGTAACAGACCTTTAAGAAGCATGTTCAGTGATGCCTGGATGGATGGATAGATATACGGATGAAAGGCAGAGAATCCTTAAGGGCAGTGGCCAGTATGTAATTATATCTGTGTCCCTTGCACATTTTGTAGTTCTCCTGACACATGCAAGAAACTCCAGTTGTCTTGTAAAACATAAAGTACAAGTTTCAAAGTGATGAAATTGTGCTATTGGAGTGCACAGGTGAGCCTACCCACTCACACTCTAGGAACGTATTTTGTTCTTAATTTGATAAGTGGTATAATTTAAAGAATTTGTAACTCCTCTTATGTTTTCAACATTCATACCTACTTCTGAGAACTTCAGGAAATTGTCACATAAAAAGAGTGTTTTGGAATTAGACAACAATAATTTAGTGCCAGATATGGAAAATAGAGTATATGTTCAAGCCTAACAAGACAATTTCAAGTTTAAAAAGAAAAAAAAGCAAATGTCAATATAAAAAAAGAAAGCAAACTTCTTGGTGGCACACATACATGAAAGTCAAAGTCAGAACTGAAAGAGCAGTTGCTGAAATGTCTTGAACACGGAGCCAATGCACAACCTCTGGGCAAGCAGAGGCACAGGGGAAGTATTAGCTTCTGTATTTGAAAATTATGTAGTTTGGCCGGCGCCGCAGCTCACTAGGCTAATCCTCCGCCTAGCAGCGCTGGCACACCAGGTTCTAGTCCCCATCGGGGCGCCGGATTCTGTCCCGATTGCCCCTCTTCCAGGCCAGCTCTCTGCTGTGGCCAGGGAGTGCAGTGGAGGATGGCCCAAGTGCTTGGGCCCTGCACCCCGTGGGAGACCAGGAGAAGCACCTGGCTCCTGCCTTGGGATCAGCGTGGTGCGCTGGCCACAGCGCACCGGCCACGGCGGCCATTGGAGGGTGAACCAACGGCAAAAGGAAGACCTTTCTCTCTGTCTCTCTCTCTCACTGTCCACTCTGCCTGTCAAAAAAAAAAAAAAAAAGAAAAAAAAGAAAATGACGTAGTTTATCCTTTCTTGCCATTGCTCAATTCATGGATATATTGTTTCCAAATGATCTTAAGGCCTTGCTTGTAATTTATAGTATTGCTTCTAGGAGGGGTGTAGGCATCTCAGGAAGCTATGGGTGAACTCCAAATAGAGTCATGACTCTGAGAAGACTGGCCAGATGGAGCCCCAGAGCAAATATTGAAGTGGACACTGGATTCAGTCAGGGTTCTGTACATAAATGGAACCAGCAAGGGGTGTGTGTGCGTGTGTATTGTTTATTTAAAGAAATTGTGTCACGAATTAAGGAAGCTGGCAAATCTGAAATCTGTAGAGCAGGTCAGAAAGCTAAAAGCTCCAGCAGAAGATGGTGTTGCAGTCTTGAGTCTGAAGCCTTCAGGACAGAGCAGCAAGCTGGAGACTCGGGCGGGATTTGTTGGTTAAACTCAGGAGACAGAGTTTCTTCTTCCCTGGAAAGGTTCGGGCTCTGGAGTCTTCAACTAATTAGATGAGGCCCACCCTGATCCTCGAGCGCAATGCCTCTACTTGAAGTTGAGCACCTCTAAAAACTTACCATCTGTGTCCCCCTCACATGCTCCCTTTTCAGGCCTTCCTCACGTTTCTCCTGGTCCTTACTCCTGTGAATTTATCGTCCTTTTGAGACGCAAATGTTCTGAAAAAAAGCCACTTGGTCAGGCTGATTTATACTAATTTGTAAATGCTAACTGGGATTTCAGAAACCAAAATAAAAACTTTCTGCTTTTTTGGAGTGGACTAGGGGTGATTTTTAGGAGCCACTTACACTAAACCAGGGAATCACAAAGCAGGTTAACAGCAGAGCTGGCGGGTGACAGAAGCAAGCACAGTGGCTTGATTCAGAACAAGGGGTCACGTGTTGGAACTCCAGCAAAGTGGGCAGTGCCTAACTTTTGTCCATCTTCGTCACACAGGAGCAGTCTCAGTGTTGCCTCATTTTTCACTTTTTCAAGAAAAACTAGAAGCTCAGATTTTTATGGGACATTTTCCAATCATGAAAACTGCTGGCTGCTGAGCAGATAGAAGCCTAGGCACTCCCACCCACGAACCGCAGGGCCCTCTGCACCCCTTGCCACAGGGGAGTTGAGACTGTGGCTCTTCCGGGGACACTGCATGTCCAGCAACAGTTCTATTGCTATGGCAACAGAGGGTGAATGGAGTTGAGTGAACAGTGACAAAGATTCTATCCCTGACAAAACCCCAGCAGGTTCCTCTAAGTCCTCCTCTTGAGCAGGCCTACAACATTGTCTCCAAAGATGAGCAAGCGCTAACACAGATGCTCACAATTCAAGGCCACATCAGTATCGGCCACTTAAACTTCATTCCAGAAGCCCCCAGAACAGGGCCCATCTCCCACCCTCCCTGGAAGAGCAGGAGTCTGACTTTCTTAAGTCCCAGTTAGCAAAGCTACCTGGACGTCACATGAACCAATCCATTCCTACTTCCTGTCATTCTCCACTTCCCTAATTCTGCTGAGCCCATCTTCCTCTCTCTACTCTTTCATTCTCCCTACAAAATGCCCAGGAAGCTCTGTGCAAATGAAAGTTGAATTCAGTTCACGCTGAGCTTTTTTTTATTATCGATTAAAACCCATTCTTATCACGTTAGTCTCTGGCTTTCTCTGTGTCTGAGAATGGCTGCAATCCCCACAGCAGTGGAGCTGAGGTCCATATCTACCCCCCAAGGATCATGATCCTGTGGCCAAATTAGTCTATTGCTTTATCAGCAGGATAGAGGAGTGTAAGGACCAGGCCGGAGAATGTGAGGAGAGAGAAACTGACATTCAAAATGGGCTAGGCCAGACGCTGATGTATTTTGCAAAGCCCATGTATATGGGTAAGGGTTTCTATCCTCACAAGTGTCGAGCACATGGGCAAATGCTGTGATGCTATGCACACAGTTTGTGTAGAAAAACCAGGACTCTGTTGGGTCTGGATGTGAATGGTGGCAGGGAAAGGGCATGCGGGGCACAGGTAGATACCAGGATTTAAATGGCCTTGTAGTCCATCCTGTGTGATATATAGGAAGTGAATAGTCGTGAGAGCTTTAACACAAGCCAAGGAAGTACCTTGATCATGTCTCTTGTCGTCTGAATTTTGGGTTTTATCTCCCAGAGGAAGAAGCTGTCCTTACACTGGCCAACCACCTGCAGAGCGAATCCCACTGCCACGTAGGAAACCAGGAGTGAAACCCTGCTGTGGGCCTCCTGGCACAGGCTCCACTCCCCGCAGAGGGTCTGTGTCTCTGGTTTCTGCGGGAAGAGTGCAAAGCATCTCTTGCTGTGTGGGAATTTCCTGCTAACAGAAGCGGGAGGAGCATGAAAACACCTGCTACCAAGAGCTGTAAAACAGGCATCGCCGCGGCTGGAAACTTACCTGCTCATTGTCAGTGAGAGTACTCCAGATTGCTCGTGTTCAGACCAACACTGACACTTGTTGACATTCCTTAAACCCCCAGCTGCTGCCTGTGGGGCCGTGAGCCAGGAGCATGACACAGTCCCAGAGAAGTGTCGGCCTAAAATGAGAATCAGTGGAAAGTCAGGCATCGGTTAGCAGGAGCGTGGATGGAAAAGTGTTGCGCCCGTCGGGAGGAGCAGTACACAGTATATCATGAAGTGATTCCATTTTCATCCAAATCGTCAGAATCCTGAGGTCCACATTTGGAGTAGGATTAGGGTAGGTTTTACACTGAAAGGCTCAGTATGTGACCATCCTGGATACAGCTCTGTAAAACAAAAGTTTTATTTTTACTATATTTATTTGAAAGGCAGAATTACAAAGAGAGGGAGAGAGATTGAGAAAGAGAGAGATAGGCCATCCACTGCTTCACTCCCCAGATGGCCACAACAGTCAGAGCTGCACTAGTCAAGGCCAAGAGCCAGGAATTCCATTTGGTCTCCCACATGGTTGGCAGGGGCCCAAGTACTGGGGCTGTCATCTGCTGCTTTCCCAAGAGCATTAACATGGAGCTGGATGGGAAGTGGAGCAGCCGGCACTCAAACTGGTGCTCTGATATGGGATGCCGGTGATGCAGTGGGTTAGGCTGTCCACCTGCGTGACGGCCTAACCCACTGCATCACACCACCTGTAGGCCTCTTACATGATGAGGTCTTTACATTCTTTGGGTCACACATGCCTTTGAAAATGAATAAAAGGTGGAATGAACACACGTTTTGTTGGATGCATGGTGACTCAGAAAACACTGCCTTTGAAGATCCTGAAGGTGGAAACCACATCTCAGCACAAAGCAGGACCGACCTTCACTCTGGTTGGGGAAAAGCATCCAGGAAGTGTCTCAGGGCTCCAAACAGCAGTTCCTCATTTTCCAGACTCCCGGGATCCCAGAGCTGAAACAGGAGTCATGTCAGAGGAGTCAGGGGTTGGCTCTACTGGGGGATCCAGGAATGACCGTAAACCAGAGTCCCTGCACATCATAGGATCAGGCACCGAGCTACGTTTCTTGGAAGACACACTTGGCAAGAAACGAGGAAATGCTCAGCATCTCCAAGCCCTAATAGTGTTTCAGATGGAATTGGCAGCCATTCCTTTTCTACGTTTGAAAAGGGATTCATAATTTTGGTTTCTTATTTATGTAAAGGGAACAAATTTTATGCACTTCATATATACATAATGATGCTTCCCACCCTTCCTCCCTCCTTCCCTCACACCCTCTCTCCCCCATCCTTTCTTTGTTATTTTTCTTTTAATCTTTACAATGACATACTTTCAGTTTACTTTCTAATCGCAAGCTTAACCCTCCACTAAGTAAGGATTCATCAAGTACTAAGCAGAAAAAAAACCCTGTTCCTCAGAAGTATAGACAGGGCCATAAACAATAATGAAATGTCAAAATGTCAATTTCACTCATAGCGTTACTTTTTTTTGTAGTCTGTATGTTAGTTACCACAGATCAAGGAAAACATGAAAATTGTCTTTTTAAGACTCCTTATTCCACTAAGCATAATGGTTCCCAGTTGCACCTATTTTGTTGTGAAAGACAGGATGCCATTCTTTTAATAAAGATACAAGTGTGCCTTGTTACTTATGAATATGAAATACAGTGCTTTTTTTTAAGTCTCATTCTAACTGTTGCTCTGTTTTGTGGTGAGATGAGGGTATTTTTTCTTAAGATTTATTTATTTATTTGGAAATCAGAGTTACAGAGAGCAAGGGAAAGACAGAGAGAGAGCAAGAGAGAGAGAGAGAGAGAGAGAGAGAGAGAGAGAGAGAGCTTCCATCCACTGGTTTATTCGCCAGATGGTCACAATGACCACAATGGCCAGGGCTGGGCCAGGCTGAAGCCAGGAGCCAGGAACTCCATCCTGGTCTCCCACGTAGGTGCAGGGGCCCAATCTTCCATGTAGGGGCCCAATCTTCCTTTCCTAGGCCAGTAGCATGGAGCTGAATTGGAAGTAGAGCACCCTGGACATGAACTGGAGTCCATATTTGAGGCCAGCATTGCTCGCGATGGCTTTACCCACTATGCCACAATGTCAGCCCCATAAAATATAGTTTTCAAGTCACAAGTATTTTCAGAGTTCTAATAGACTTCCATTGGTTTTATTATGCAAATTAACATACCAGTTTGCTAATAGAAAATAATTAGATGACTGTCTAAAGATCTCACAGATTAAACAATCCATTGCCATTCTTATCTCCCCTTAGGTCAGGTATATAATTTTTAGGATCACTCCTCCACCTAGAATTTTAAAGTGTTTCCATCTTGATGGTATGGTTTGTCTGTTTTGGAAACAATAGAATGAATTGTTGCTGGCATTCTAGTAACTAACTTCTGTTTTGATGGCTTAATCTTTCTGATTTTACAGTCCAGGATTTTCTGGCTGGAGTCACAAATCAGATTCTGAAAGTCACTTAACTTTACATTCAAAGTAAAGATTTCAAGATGAATCTGTTCTTGGTGCATCCAAGGTTCAGCTAGCCTGGAGAAGCCAGTCACACGCAAGAAGCCAATCTTGCTCCAACTTAAGTGAGGATCTCTGTGAACCCAGGCGTGAGCACATCGTGCCAGCCCTGGCCATTGCTAAACTGAATTCCACGGCGAAAGCTGCAGCTGAGAATGGAATCTTTGCAGGTTCCCTGGGTTCCCAGCAGCCAGTCTCTCTATGAATGTACTGACTTTTGTAATATGCATGCAAAGCCGATGCTACAACTTGCAATTACAGTTTTCCCGTGGAAAAATAATCCAGTGACCTTTTCTTTTCAGGTTTGAAGCATTTTTTTTGTCCCACAAGCACAGACCTCTGAAAAAGAAACCACATCTTAAATTAGCTAAAGATTCAGTCTGTTCACTTCTATAGTGAGCGGGAGATGTGCTGTGTCCTACAAACTTTTCAAGCTTGCATTCTCCAGCAGGTGTTGCTAATGTGGCCGGGCCATTTTACTGCACTAGATGATACAGGTGATTTGCCAGCATCTGCTGCAAGACAGAGTGATTTTCATCTTGCAATAGTTTCTATCGCTCACAACAGGTTTATTAAACGTCTAAATACCAAGCATTTGTACACAGTGGTGTACGTACAGAGAATGAGGCCTATGGAACTCACAGCCTTCCTGAGCAGACAAACAACATACAAATTAGGACAGCAAGGCAGGTGCAATGACTGTCAGGCTTGGAGAGTCGCCTCACACAGTGGGACCGTTCCCCTTCATGCAAAAACACCGCAGCTTCTGTCCAACAGAGAAAGTGTCTGAGTCAGCCCTCATAACTGAGTTTTTGTGTGTGTAGACGCTCACTGGGCACTCTGCATGGAGGAGCTAATATGGCATTAAAAGTCTCTGGGTTCAGTCCCTGGCTTTTTTATTTTCCAGCTGTGTCACCCTAACCAAGTGATTTGACTTCTCTGTGACTGAGTTACTACATCCATAAAAATAGGATTAATAGTAGTCCTTGCTCACAAAGTTGATTATAAATATTATGTTGTAAAGAGTATAAACAGGTGGCCAGTGCCGCGGCTTACTAGGCTAATCCTCCGCCTGCGGCACTGGCACACCAGGTTCTAGTCCTGGTCGGGGCACCGGATTCTGTCCCGGTTGCCCCTCTTCCAGTCCAGCTCGCTGCTATGGCCCGGGAGTGCAGTGGAGGATGGCCCAAGTCCTTGGGCCCTGCACCCGCATGGGAGACCAGGAGAAGCACCTGGCTCCTGCTATCCGATCAGCGTGGTGCTCTGGCTGCAGCACGCTGGCCGCGGTGACCATTGGAGGGTGAACCAACGGCAAAGGAAGACCTTTCTCTCTGTCTCTCTCTCTCACTGTCCACTCTGCCTGTCAAAAAATAAAAAGAGTATAAACAGCTACTATTAAGTATTTAGACATCATTTTTCTGCAAAATAGATACTTGTGAGTGAATAAATGAATGCATGAGCTCATTTATAGCCTTTTATAATCCAAACTGGACTAACTATGATGAATAGTGAATTTTGTGAACAGAAAAAGTGAGCCAGGATGCACTTTAAGGTGTTCATTTGTTTCTTCATTTAAAAAAAGACATTTATTTATTTGAAAGTCAGAGTTCAAAGAGAGAGAGAGATCGATCGATCTTTCATCTGTTGGTTCACTCCCCAGATGGCCACAATAGCTAGAGCTGTGCCAATCTGAAGCCAGGAGCCAGGAGCTTCTTCCAGGTCTCCTACGTGGGTGCAGGGGCCCAAGCATTTGGGCCATCTTCCACTGCTTTTTCCAGGCCCTTAGCAGTGTGTGGATCACAAGTGGAACAGCTAGGAGACAAACTGGCACCCATTTGAGATGCTGGTGTTTTAAGCTGCGGCTTTTTCCACTGCGCCACAGTGCCGGCCCCAAGTTGCCTCTTTTGTAAGATTTCTATGAAGACTAAGAGGGTTTTTCGCTCTCATTTGATAGAGGCAGAGCTGGGATCTCTGCTGGATCCTAAATACCACTTCATTCTGAAGAGAAACCCATACAGCAGGTATTGTTGTTCCTATTTTACGGTTTTTCACGGATGATGAAACTGAATCAGCAGGCTGACTTGGTGGTGGAGCTGACACTCAGTTCCTGGTCTGTCTCCCCCTCCAGAAAATGGCTTTGCTGCTGCTGGCTGGAAACGCCCGGGCTAGGGTCAGAGAGAGCTGCAGAAGCATGGTCAGGACAGAGAAGCTCTGTGGCGACAGAGCAGAGATCACAGTGCTGCAGCCCCTCACAGCCCAGAGGCTCTGTTTGCCTATCTTAAATTCACTTCTCCACTTTGTGAATGGTGCTGCTCACGGACCAAGCAGCAGTGGCTCTAGGTGATTCCACCAGGAGGATTCAGACGTTTTCGTGAGTCTGATTCATTCCTAGATACGGACAGTCAGGGACAGATTACAGGCTGGCTGTGTCTCGTGCTTGCCTCCCAAGTCAGATGACACGATAGTTTTTCTTGGCCTATGACTGGCCAAGAAACCATTTTTATGCCTGTATGGTGGCTGCAATGCAGTCGTGAGTCGATCCACCATGAAATGCATGAAAACTGGAATTTTTTTCCAGTGAGAAACTCCCGATGGAAAAAAACACAAAAATATGGTATATCTACCATTTTTATATTATTAATAATTTAGAAGCCAAATAGAATTTTTTTAAATCAAAGGGTAATTATTTATTGTTTGTCCGTAGTTTGTTGTGTGGGGGTACAGGACTACTTCTGACTATTTGGGGTAGTTATATTCAGGCAACATGAGTCCAAAAATAAACCCTAACCACACCTATGTTTCCAGGCTGCCCAGAGTAGGAAATACATTTCCAGAAGTTGGGGGCATTAAGAATCAGCCACAGATGCTTTTCCCTTCAGGTCTACGCATACAAAATAAATACCTAGAATACAGTAGAAATTCCAGGAATATATATTAATTGAGGACATAAATGAGGCTGACTTCAAGGAATTAACCACAAACTTAGCACTGGCAATTTTAGTACAAGCTGTAATTTAATCCTACCTCAAAACATATTTTAAAACATATTTTGCTAATTTGTGATTTGTTCTCAGAAAGTAGAAAGGAGACTTAGACTTATATGCTTTCTCCATTGTCATTATTTCACTAATGCTTCAAGTATTAACAGAATAGGCAGTAAATTAATTATAATTATCAAGCATAAAATACATTAATGAAACATAGTTTTAAAGTTAATAACATTATGTCATTTCAAATCTTGGAGCAGTCTGGTTATTTCTTTATCTTGGTGAATGAATGGGGAATTCTGTACGCACAGAGCCAGCATTTTGAAAGAATGCATTTCTAGTGGCATTGAGATTTTTGCACCTGTAATTATTTTGGGGTACAAAATTGGCTACACCAATAATTGCTCCTATAAACAGCTAATTGTAGCTGCTGTTAGCCACTTGTGGGTGCAATTAGCCGTTGCCCTTAATCTTCATGGAATGCCCAAATCTCCCTGTAATTAGTCAATTGTAGATGCTATTACTTTCACAGGAGAGAAAAGACTGGATTATCGCCCTTAAAAAATTTTAGGCCAAATCTTCAACTTTGAATTTTATCTGATAAAAATTAGAGAGAAAAATAATTCTACTTATTCAGGAAACTGGAAACAGTTGTAGTGTCACTACCTGTATCTTAGAGACTGCTTGTCATACGCAGGCCACAGGGATGTCTTTATAACACATGTGTAATTAGGTCCCCGATTTGTTAACTGGCATTATTATTTTTATTTTTTAATGGTACTCCTACTGCAATTGTGTATAAAGAGTTCAAAGTCTCTTGGGATGATGGCAACAAAATCCTGCTATAGAAGACCTCAACATCTGGGAAGTTTTGTTTTTTGTTTTACATAATGAACTTCTGAAGCTTAATAAAAGTAGGAGCAGACCATCTGAAACTCTGAACTAAGACTTTGCTCTCTCCTCTAAGTTGCCAGCATGGAGCATGCTGCTTCCCTCTGCAGCCTCAGGAGCCTCTCCTGGATCATGGAAACAATGCTTCCTCCAAATCACCAGGTGGTTGAGGGAATCACCCAAGCAATGCATGAACAGGACATGCACTTGATACACGGCAAGGAAATCTCTGCTCCTCATATTCATTGCCAAGCACAGCATCCATTTCACCACGGCGTGGAGAGGTAGCGTGGCTATCTACATTTGTTATCTTTGTTATTTAGGAGGCTAAGCTAAACGTGTTTTAATTCGTGGCCATTACCTGTTTTGTCATGCATGAATTTACAGAATCGTGATATTTGCTTTTTACCAAGCCTGACTGTTTGAAAGTAGAAACTTTCAGTAGTGTGTAATTAACTCCAAGATGTTATCCTGACGAGCATGCACTTCTATTACATAACTCCACCCTCGGAAAAGTTGCAAAGGATTCTTAGAATTCGAATCCTCTGAGCATTTTCACAAGTCAAATGTTGCTCCCAATGAAAGGTAAGATGGCATCTGGAAAGCTGCCCAGAAACCATGTCCTCAGGCCAAGCCCAGCGTGCTGGGGTTATAGTACCAGCACTTGTCCTATTATTTAATTACAGAACGAAAACTCCAAAGCATTTTCCCAGCCCTGGCAAAATTTGAAACATAGTGTTAAACAATAGTGTTCAACCATAACGTTTCTGGTTTGGGCACAAATCATTCGCTGCGCACAAAAGATTCTGTCTATCCTGATTGTCTGGCGTGTGCTCTCACATGTCTGTGTGTGTGTGCACGTGTGCATGTGTATCTGTGTGGATGTGAGTGAATAATGTTGTCATAAAATAGACCGGAAGCTTTGGGAGCTTGAAGCAATATCTTTCTCCACTAAACTGCTTTATTACTGCTATCCCCTCCCTCCTGGGCATGCAGTCAGCGGAGAATAGGCCAAATTGGCAGTCGTTTTTGAAGAGCCTGGCAGGCCTGAGATCCCTGGAAGTCCCCAGCCTCCATTTCTCTCCCAACCAGTCCTTGGAGGGTCAGCAGCCACCCTGGCTCCCGAGTCCCCATTTGCCTGAGCTGGGTCAGGAGTCAGGACCAATATAAATGTGTATCTTAGAGACAGACTATGCGGGCGCTCTCCACCCCTGAGGTGTTTCCACAGTGACAGTTTCTTCGATTGCTTTCTTCAATCCCTGACTTCCCCATGCATCGTGCCAGAATTCTTTCATGTGGCTGGAAGCAAGGGGTTCTTCGGTGATCAAAGGGTTAAATTGATAACATAGTTTTTCTAAAAGAAAATAATAATTTGGGGAGATGTGTTGACTGTTGATAAGCAGACCTGAAATAATAATAGCAGAGCCTGCTTATCACGGGCAGGCAATAGTTCTATGACAATGTTCCAGCTGATGAAAAAAAATGGGAACAAAAATTAAGAGTGACAGTAGTGTTAGAAACAAGCCACAAATTCGATGCTAAGTCATAAAATACAGCCTAACCCAATAAGCACATGCTACCGTTATTATATTAATATTGTTAAAAATATCATAACATTTTAGAAATGGAATGGAGGTGGAGGGACACTTTTTTTAGAGGTAATTTTCACTCCATGTGGCTTCAAGGAAAAGGATTTTTTTCTTAAGTAAAACTCAAACTTAGCACAGTGAAGAACCTGACTCAGACACAGCACAAGTACCGGGTGCTCCCATTTCTGTCTTCTTCACAGAGGGGACAGGAGAAGGAGGTAATATTAATGGAGGGCTCTGAACGAGCCGATTGCTTTACAGCTGTGAGGTCAACTAGTCATCACTCAGTGTGGGAGATAGGTTGTATCCTCCACATTTTGGAACCTGGGACACCGAGTGTAGCTAAGTCACTTTTCAAGGGCAACACAGCTAGTAGGGGGCAGAGCTGGAAACTTAATGGCTGATACCCAATGAACTTTGTAAGTCAGCTGCTGCAGGGGCCATGCCTAAGGCCAGGAGGAGGAGGAGACGGCAGGAGAGGGTCAGCCGTGGCCCATGGGGAAGGCAGGGCCTGTGGGATCAGGCCTGCTGCGGCTCCTTGCCAGCTGACTGTCACCACTTCCAGCCAGGCAGGTTGATTTTTCCAGAGAAGCCAAAAATCCAGGTTCTAATGTGCAGTCTCATTTTTCATACGTGAGCACAAGTGAATCAGGCTACAGCCCACACATAGCCCAAGGCCCAGACCCCTTTCTCCTGTTCCACACTTTCCCTACGAAGAAACTCAGTTAGGATTGATTCGATGGGGTGTGTTTTGACACTTTGCAATTGATGCCTTGTTTCCCTTTAGGTATTTATCCTCCAAGAAAGGTTTTCATTCTAGGTGCTCTCAGCACAGCATTATATCTCCCGTTCAGAAATCCCTAATCACATCGCAGATATTAATTGCAGGCCAATGGAGAGGTGCAGTGTCACGCAGCAAAGAGAGCACTGGTCACTGAGAATCTTTTAAATCTGGTCCCGGGCAGTGGAGCCTTATTGCTTTAGGCGCAGCTAGTGTGGGCTGTTTGACTTTTAAAGTTCAGATGTTCACATTGGTGAGTCACTGAACTTGATTGAGTTTTCAGTTTGTTAGACACACACAGACACACACACACACACACACTATTAGGTGCTCTACAGTCTCGCTCAGGTTTCCAGAAATGAATGTGGTGGTGGTTATGTGCTTCCACGGGCTAAATAAAGCGCCATTGGTAGCCAGGACTCCTGTTTACCTCACTTGAATACGGCCAACAAGCCCATTAAAATAGGAGGGTTTGTATACGTTTCACTTTTACCAAAAATAATTTCCTAATATTTTTGATCTCATAAGCAGCCATGTAAACAAGAGAAATGAGCTCCCCACTGGCTACACATTTTATTTCCATGTTGGCTGCTTTTCTCACCCTTCCTCCCAGCCCTCCGTGTGTGATAGGCTTTCATTTCAACGAGACATCAGAACTTGACTTAATAGGCAGCAAGGGTAAAATCGCCAGCTCCTTACACGTAGGGAATCCTGAGGTGCATACAAGCCGCGTCCTGCGATGTGATAACGTAATCTAAAGCCGGGCCCAGCCTGTCAGTTCAGGTCTAAAGGGATTTGATTCAGTGTCAGAACCTTTGGCTCACGAGGTCACTTTCTGTTCTTGCTTTTCTCATAACAAAAGCAGAGGGGGAAGGGACAGTGCTGGAGTGTGTGTGTGTGTGTGTGTGTGTGCGCGCACACACACACGTGTTTTTTCAGACCTTGTGAATTCCTCAGCTGCTGTGTGTCGAGCTCAGGGCCTTTATTTCGGCCTCCTGGAACATTTTCATTAGACGGAGGCCTCTGAAGCGCGCTTGAGACGTGGATTGTGCAACTGAAACTCTTAGGCCTCTCCAGAAGCAGCCTGATTGAAATCAGCGCTGTGTCAGGGCCTGTCATATCTCAGAAAAGACATAAAACACACGGAAACATCAATAAGCAACAAGCTTCTGACAGCTCTGAGACATTCCAGCTGACAAGAAGAGAAAGGGGGTGAGGTTAGGGCTCAGGGGGGATATTTAAAATGCCTAACAGCCCGCCGAAGTGTTGGCAGGCTTCAGGGAGGCCGGCAGAAGACAAGATAAAGTCTATCAGGTTATCACCTGGTTGGAGGTGGATTCCTCCTGGCAAGGCCACCGGGATGAGACAATGACACACGGCTTGCTCCGCGCCCCACCCCCCCTTTATTTTTAAATGTTTCCAGGAATCAAGCTACGTTTATAGTGTTACCCAGACAACGTTTGTGCAAGACAAGATTAAAAAAATGTTAAAAAGAAAAAAAGGAGAAATCTGTGAGTTAAAGAATTCTGCTTCTAGCTACAATGTACAGAAATCAAAAAGGATTAACAAGGTTTTTTTTTTTCATTTAATTTCCTGTACACCAGAAGCTTTTGTTAAGAGATCAGAGATATTGCTATTTATTGAATTTTTAATATGATCTTTATTAAAAGGCAGCGCACATGTTTGGTTTTCCTTCTGTCTTTTTTTTAACATGCATGGATATAAAAATCAAAGCCCAGAAATGAACTATGGTTGTTTGATTTCAGTGCTTTTATAATATGGGTGAGGATTCAGATATAGCACGTATTTAAAATTTTAAAAAGAAAACAGATAAATGGGCCTCTATTCCTTTTAATGATTTTTGGTCTCATGGACAGAGAATTGGTCATTATTTGTTAACCCTTTAAGTATTTTAGCCGGCTGGAGGGCTTGGAAAAACGTCTTCTGGTCCAGTGTGGTTGCTCACGGGAAAGGGAAGGGAGAGACGGGGCAGTGGTCTGGTCTCTGGTGAATTCTCTTCATGGACCGGACAGAGTACATTTTCTTCCTTGTGAAGACCCCCGGCTGTTATTCAAAGGGAGCGCTCTTCAGTTAGGCTGGAACGCGTCCTTGGAGTATGAGAATTGGTGTCCACGGGCCCTGAAGTCATCAATTACAGACTCCAAAGGAGTGGGGGGTGTTGTCCCCTCATAAATTTGCAGGCAGGGGCAGTGCTTTAGGCCCTGGAGATCACTTCTGCAGTCCCCCATGCGTGTGTGCAATCTGCCTTTTGCATGCTCAGCTCTTACCCATTTCATGTCAGTTATCCTATTCTCATTCATGCTTTCATGTAAAACCTACTACTGTAAAGAAAACTGTAGAAGATACACGAGAAGGTGGTGTGCTGGAAAACCCAACAGCCTGACCTGAATTCATTGCCTGAATTTCTCAGGGGCAACTTTTGGTTACCACTCAATGCCAGTTTTTCATCTTTGAAATGAGAACAATAATAGCAGGAGTTGTTGGGAGTGTGAAATGAGATAGTTCACATAAAACTACCTCTTGGAGCATACAGGGCTTCTCAGCTTTGTCGTTTTAATACAAGCAAAAGGAAGGGAGAAGAAGAACCCAGCACCAAAGAGAAGAAAATTAATGGCTTAAAAACTTGGGCTATAATTGGCAGCTTGCAATGGACAAAAGGATTACAGTGGGCCTCTCTCTCCCAGTTTACTACTGCAAATGACTGCTGAGTCCCTTCTGGCCATGAAATCGTTGTGGACAACTGTTGGTGTGAGCAGCCAAACGCATATTACTTTGAAGGACTAATTACAACAATTTGAAAATTTATCTGATTGCTAGTGTGTCTAATGGGTCCCTTTACGTTGTACTATGTCCTCTGACTCTGACAACTGTTTATGAGATAAGGAATATGTTCAACCCCATATTCTGGATCTTCGAAACCCCAAAACGTTTCAGCTGTTCACCCACCATCTTAATAGCAACAGCTCTTGGTTTTATTAGAAGTACACCCCCTTTTTTGTCATTTCCCTTGTTCTTGTCACACAAGGAATCTGCAGTACTAAAATTTTGGGAAGAAGCCAAATGACAGAGGAGGTAACAGCAACAGAGACAAAGCCAGGTCTGATCCCGGCATTTCCATTCTAGACAGAGTCTTCAGTCCAGTGTGGCCCTGGCTCCTGCAGGGCCTCGGCGTCCTTGCTCTCTCGGATATTCTAACCTGTTCACGTTGTTAGGTGACAGAACTACAGCAGAACTGGAGCCTTAGGAATGCCTGTGCTGTGGTTGTGTGTCCTCTTTGCATGCCCTCATGTTTGGTTACATAGGAAACCAAATTAAAAGCCACCTTGAACCTGATTGTAAGAAATTGGATTGAAATGAGTGGTTTTCCATAATGATTACCTGTATTGGTAATCCCCGGAGTCTACACTGTGAGCAAGTAATCACTCAGCTTTCTGGGCTCCACTGAGAAGGTTCCTTCCAGGTTGAAGGAAATGAGGAATTTTAGTAGAAATAGTGGCTGGGGAGGGTGGGGCTTGATTTTATTTGTGTAGAAAATATAATCACATTGGGAAAATTACAGTGCCCATTACTTTTCAAAAGGAAGAGAGTTGATGAGATGGATAATGTAGAAAGAAGATGTGTTTCTACATTACTCAAGCAATAATTTCAGATAGTGAACATATTAAGTGCGTCCCATGATTTTTCATTATACTATAAAGTTTAATGATAATTTTTCATGTCTTAAGTCTTGATTATAAAATTTAACACCCTCTTCTCTGGATCTTGACAAATGCACAATTTCATAGCACTGTGCTAGAGCAGTAGGTACGTATTTTTATTGTGAAGCAAAGCATATTCCATTTAATAACTGAGTAACGACATAAAACCTGGGGCATCTGCTGACAAGTAAGTGTTACAAATCCCACAATTCCAGGAAATGCTCCCTCCTGGTGTGGGACCTGGGGTAAGGACACACAGCTGTATTCTTGCCAAGCCACCATTTCCTCCTCTACAAACCAGGAAAAGCACAAATCACTGTGAGGATGAAATCAACTCAGGAAGAGTACTAAGGATGAAATGAAAGCCCAGGTAACAGTAGTTACGACTGCCGTCATCATTAAACCATATTTGCAATATTGTTCTAGATAATGGAGCTCATGTGGATGCGCTTGGCTTTGCTTATCTTTGTTATTTTTAGTTCTACTTATTTATCTGAGAGACAGAGAAACAGAGGAGGGGAAGGCTCCCATCTGCTGGCCCACTTCCCAAACGCCTGGAACAACTAGGGCCAGAAGCCAGGAATGAGGAACTCAATCCAGGTCTCCTACACGAGTGCAAGAACCCGACTACTTGAGTCATCACTGCTCTTTCCCAGGACCCATGTTACCAGGAAGCTGCAATTAGACGCCAGAGCTGAGACTCAAACCCAGTTACTTCGATGTGGAATGCTGGTATCCTAAGCACATTTTAAGCACTAGACTGAACTCCCACCTCCAGCTACATTGTTAAAAACATTCTCAAGGGGCCAGCGTTGTAATGCAGTGGGCTAAACTGCAGCCCACAGCACCACCATCCCATATGGAGGCTGTTTTGAGTCCCAGCTGCTCCACTTCCATTCCAGCTCCATGTTAATGTGTCTAGGAAAGCAGCAGAAGATGGCTCAAGTTCTTGGGCCCCTGCACCCATGTGGAAGGAGACCCAGAGAAAGCTCCTGGTTCCTGGCTTCAGCTTGGCCCAGCTCTGGCTGTTGCAACCATTTGGGGTGTGAGCCAGTAGATGGAAGACCACTCTCTATCTCTCTCCCTCCCTCTCTCTCTGTAACTCTGCCTTTCAAATAAGTAAAATAAATCTTTAAAAATATATATACAAGTAAATAAATAAATAATAAAACGTTTTCAAATCCAAGCTCTTGAATTAACATATCACTATTTTTTCCTTCCAGATTGCACTTATTATTCATCTAGGAATATAACTGATTAATTATCTGAGTCATGACATATCATAGCAAGTGGTATAATCCAAGAATCTTCTATTCTAAGAATTAAATATAATGTTTATTTTCTGAGTTTCTCACTCTATAAACATCTTTATATTTTGCTTATTAATTTCATTAAGACCTGCAAGATTTTGAAGCATTACAGTGATGGATAAAACTACACAAATAAAATTCATTCTTCTAATCAGATTATTCCTGGATATCTCATGATTAAACTTCCTGTAAAACATTTATGTAAGAAAAAGTATTATTTTTTATTCCAAAAGGAAATAGGAGAGCAGGCCAAAAAAAAGATCTTTAATGAAATCTTATTTATGTGCTCTTTTTCCTATGTTT
This sequence comes from Oryctolagus cuniculus, assembly GCF_051225735.1. Classification (NCBI taxonomy): domain Eukaryota; kingdom Metazoa; phylum Chordata; class Mammalia; order Lagomorpha; family Leporidae; genus Oryctolagus; species Oryctolagus cuniculus. Next base: position 6,623,025 of record NC_142878.1, on the reverse strand, counting down.
TCAAAATAATGTTCCTCCAACTGTATATGAATCAGCCCATCAGCATTAGTACAGAAAGATATATAAAGCAAACAAAAATATCCAACAGAATGAATCCAGGCAGAAATGTTGGGGCCCTATGGACTGATATCTGTTACAAAAAGACTCAAAAGTCCCACCAATCTAAATCACACCCCCTGCAGCATGCTCAGTGACAGGACAGAACAATGCCATCCCCAGGCTTACTGGGGCAGCAGTCTGACAGTGCTCACATCATATTGATTTCCTGGCTCCTTCTGTTTGGGAAATGAATTGCTACTGCCTTCATAGGTATTTTCCGTCCAGGCATATGACAGAAAAACATTGCAGACGTCTCAGAAGAGGACTATTCTGAAACAGAGGTAGCTGAAAAGAGTTGCTCACTGAGTATATTTCTATTTTGTTTCTTCCTTCCACACAAAACAGATTTTGCCTTTTCTATTTTTTGTGTATCAAAATCATATTAAAATAGATGGATTGTAGTGGCTGTCCCTCAAGAATTTTAGTGAAGTCTAAATAAAATAGAACTTGTAAAGTACTTATTGCAGTGCCTGACCCATCATAAGCATAGCATAAGTGCTTTCTATTTTTAAATGTTACCATATCATTATAATAAATCTAAGTGTCCAGTTCCAGACAGCAGTAAATCATGTGTTGCAAGAAATGAATTATTGACAATAACATTGATACAGAGACTTCTTGTTAATTTTGAAAACATTACATAATTTTGAAATAGACTTAAAGCAACTGTCTAATTATAATTGATGATATTCAGTTAATATAGGTTACAAAGAGTATGAGATCCTGCCACTGGAAAAGCTCTCTCTTTGATTTTCATACAGATGTGTGTGACTGTGTGAATAAATAGAGAACTGAAAAGCAGAGATTGAGAACTGATTGGCATCTGGTTTACTAACCTGATCATCGATTTGCAATGACGATTAGGAGGACAATACAGAACAACTCATAACTTTCTTCAGGAATGAGGAGAGAGAAATGACCTCAAATTATTATAACAGATTAACAAATATTTATGCTCACCCCTATTTGGAAGCAAAGCAAACCACTAAGAACTGAGTTTCCAATCTATCTCTCTCTCTTTCTCTCTTCATTAAAGGATGCTTTGAACAAAAGTTTGTATTCATTTACACATATTGAAACCAAGAGATTGGAGAGAAAATGTTGCAATAAGCCTGGTTTTTAATGCAATGTCCCAGTGGAGAATGTTTATAATTCACCAAAGAAGGGAAACCAAGTGTACGAAGAAATAATATTGTGAAAACTTCAACTCAGCTTTCCAACCATTTTCATTCGATACTGTAGTTATGGTTTAAAGTTATAATTCATACTCTAAGCAATTAAGATCTAGCTAAAAGGAAAAAATAAAACAGCACACTATCCAAGTGAAAAAGAACCCTGTTAGGATGAGTGCAAACAAGCAAAGTTAGAAATAAATACACGCAGGCAGAAGGTGAGACCTGCCGGCAGACACACTGGCCCATTCTCTTTAACAAGTCATACTCATGGGAGAGAGAAAGTTCTGAACTGAAGGACACACACAGGCATGACTGCCCGATTTGGTGTGTGGTCCTGCCATGTGCCGGGGAAGGGACATTTGGGGTCAGTTGCGTAATTGAAGCCCAGCCTGAGTATTAGCCCGAGAATGCTTACTGAAATGGAAATATGCACATCATCCGCTGGAAACACAGATTGCAAAACAATGTTTATAGTATGGTGTCGTTTTACTACAAAATGCACGTGTGCAATGACAGCCCCAAGGTATGCAGGAGCTGTTCACAGCAGTGATATCTGTAATGATGACAGATTTTTAAAAATGAACTCTACTGATTTTCTATCTACCTTGCTAAAAGAGCACTGAGCATTGCCTTTTTGTATGTGTTATGGACTCAAACACAAGTGGTTAAAATGTTCCCCTGAAGTGGACACACCCAAGCACCATGTAATCATTGTTACACACACTGTGAAAGAATCGTCTGTATTTATTCATCAAAGTCAAGTACATTGGTGACTTCCTTTTACATTTATCCTACAATCAGTACTGTTTGATGAGTTAGACAAGAAAACTGATTTATTTTTCCATTGCATATACTTAGGAGGTGTACTTCAACCCCTGATGGAAACTGCCTGTGTCCTGAGGTCCCTCAGCTGTTCCTACATGGACTAAGGGAAGCCTGTTTGGTGCCTCTTGGTTCCCAGGTTCGCACTACTGTGCTGGAATGTGACACTGCCACCCCACAACTCCAATTCACCTTCCGTAATTTCCAAGCCTTCCTGAGAGAGGCCCCCTCTGTGTGACTTTACTTATGAAGACAATTAGAGAAAAAGCATCCACATTTATAAACAGTACTGCAGTGCCCCGTGCTCCCTTCTGCTTCTGATTAAGAACTATTATTTATAAAAGGTTATCAAATTCTAAGTAAAGTTCATTCTCTTGTTGTTTTTTTTATTATATCACATGTACCCATTTTTAATTAAAGCGCCCTGCATTGTAATGAGTTTACAATTTATTTGCATTCAATTAATGAGCTTTGGAAAAGAACCATATCCACACACCCTCCTCTGCTTGTTCCCTTTTAAAATGTTACAAAGATAATTATTTGTGGAATCGAAACTGAAAAGAGGAGTTTCAAAAACATTTCCATTGCATTGCTTTAAAAAAAAAAAAATCTTTGTTACAGTGATGTGCCTAAACCCGAGTCTTGGTTTCTGATGCAGAGCCATGATATGGAGCAAGCAACATAGCCTTACTTCACCAAACTCACCAAGACTGGTGCAGAGTCCTCATGAAGAGGAGGACATGGCCCTATCCTGGGGAGACTGGGCAGCTGGATAAGCTGACCCTGTTGGGAAAATTAAAAGCTGTATAATCCTTCCTACATGTGAATTTGCTATGAATCCGACTTTACTGTGTTTTCCCTTCTGTTGTCAGTGGAAGGAATACCCATCCCATTTTCTTGACTTCTTGCACTGAATTAGGTCTCCTGAGGTTTCATTTTAAGGAGGATCCCCTGGGATTTCGAGTGGCTTTAGCTTTCTACTTTATGCATTTGGAATATTTCACATTATCTTAGCTTCCTTCGTGGTTCCCTTCCCTTTTCGATTCTTTGATGTAGCATTATCTTTCTCCCCCCATGACGAACACTCTCGACAGCAATAATCCCTTTCCTCTGCAACAAAAGAATCTGGACTTTTTCATTAAAGTCCAGTTCAGCAAAATGCAGCCATCTGTTTGACTCTGTGTCTTAAATGTCGCGTTGCTTTGATGAGAGCACAGATGCCCAGCCGGCAACTGTACAGGCAGAATTGGGCAGACACTGAGGGTGCAACTTCTGGGACACCTCCTAGGTAGACATTTGGACCTGAACCAGTTTATTCTTAATTGATGAAAACAAGGGGCATGCTTAAGTCATTTTAACATCTTTATTAACCTGTATCTTGGCTTGCTCTTTTTGAAGATTAAATCTGGTCTTTGTCTCTCTTCTTTTGTAGTTCGCATTCAACTCTTGTCTGAAAATGTTTCTACTCCTCCCACTCCACTCCCTTCTGAAGACCCCGGCTCTCAAGGGCCCCTTATGTGTTCCCCCAAACTTCTTGGTGTTTGATTTTCCCACTCCTGATTCTACACTTCCTCCACACTGGATGTGAGACCTGGGGTAATGTGCCTCCCCCCGACCTCCACACACACAAGTGGGCCCTCCTCGAGCTCCGAGTCCCACCTCTTTCACGAAGCTCTCTTTATGTGTTTCATGGTATAGGGAGTGGTCTGGGGAAGTGGGTGATGAGTGTATTCACATATGTAGTTGTGGGTGAGAAAATAGAATGGGTAATTGGATTTTCGAACAAACAGGCTCATTATCCAAACTCAAAACACTAAAACATGAAATTAAGATCAATGGTTATGTATCACTTAATTCTGTCATATATTTCAAATTCTGCAAAGGCAAGGGTCATGGATTTTGTTTCTCTGTATCCAGTCTCTTCCAACAAGGACTTAACAAATAACTCAGAAGGCAGCAGACACCCAGGACACTCCAGGAGGAGAGAGGTGCAAGATAACATTTCTGAGTTACATGAATCTTTAGAGAACCCTGGGGGAAGAAACCTCCAGTTGGCTCAAAAGAGGAGCGACTGAGAAAGACCTGGAAACTTCTCCATCTCAGGTTTGGAATCAGCATTCCACTTCCCTTGTTTCTGATTGCAGCCTGGGTCAGTATATTTTTACAGAAATGAAGTAAGTTTAGATCTGTCTTGTGATTCTTCTTGGCATCCGCATCTTGCTGACAATCCTTTGGTTAACCACTGACCTTCTGTTCAGCACTTGGGCTTTCATTGAGTTCTGTGGAAATCTAAAATACCTGCTTGGGGAAAAAACTACAGGCAGTGGCATATAGGATATACCATGTTACAAATAGACTAGGAAGTCAATGGACAATCTTGAGGAATTTTATAGTATTTGATTTGACCACCTTTCTTTTGTTTTTTTTTTTTAAGGATTTTTATTTATTTATTTGAGATGCAGAGTTACAGACAGTGAGATGGAGAGACAGACAGAAAGGTCTTCTATCTGTTGGTTCACTCCCCAAATGGTCGCAGCAGCCAGAGCTGGGCCAATCTGAAGACAGAAGCCAGGAGCTTCTTCAGAGCCCAAGAACTTGGGCCATCCTCTACTGCTTTCCTACGCCATAGCAGAGAGCTGGATTGGAAGAGGAGCAGCCAGGACTAAACCCAGCGCCCATATGGGATTCCAGTTCCTCAGAAAGAGGATTAACCTACCGCACCAGAGCACTGGCCTGACCACATTTCTTGTCGTAAACAAAGGGTTCTGAAATTTGGAGTCAAAAGAATACATACATATCCATTTGCCTTCAAAGTATATTTTCCTAGACACAAAATGCACAGTTACCAGTTGCAAGAATGCTTTTAGCAGCTGCTTTAAGATGATCACACTCTAGAAGAGAACTTAAGCCACAAAACAATATTTATCCAGTTGCAGGGAGAGATCTACCCAGTAGAAAAATTGGGACCCAGATCAGCCAAAACAACCTTGCAAAATAAGAAAAAATTTAGAGAAGTCACATGTCCTGACTTCAAATCATATCACAGCACTACAATAATCAAGACAGGATGGTATAAGGGTAGACAAACAAAACAATGGAATAGACTTGAGGTTTCAGAAGGGAACAGAACCCTTTATATTTAAGATCAACTGACTTTTGACAAGGATGTCAAGACAGTTCAATGGAGAAAGGATAATCTTTCAACTAGCTCAGAGAAAACTAGATATTCACAGGCAAAAGAATAATATTGGACCCCTACCTCACATCATATGGAAAAATTAACCCAAAATTGATCAAAGACCTAAATGTTATAATTAATAGTAGAAACACTTAGGTGAAATGAAGAAGCTAATTTTTATGATCTTGGATTAGGTAACCATCATATGTGATGCTGAAGCAAAAGTGACAAAAGAAAAATTAGATAAATTTGTCCTCATTGCAATTAAAAATTTTTGTGCTGAGATGAATTTTGTGATACATTTCACATCATAGAGCCTGATCTGAGCCCCAGTTACTCTATGCATCTGATACTAGTTCCTGCTAGTGCTCCTAGGAGGGAATGGATGATGGGCCAAGTACTTGGGTTCCTGCTACACATGTGGGAGACTCAAATGGCTCCTAGATTTGGTTTAGCTCAGCCTTGGCTATTGTGGGCATTTGGAGAATGATCTAGCAGATGAATTCTCTCTTTCTCTTTTAAACAAATAAATAAATTTTTAAAAAAAAAAAGTTGTTGTGCTTCAAACAAATAAATCATAAAAAAGACTGTTGTGCTTCAGTGTACACTACCCATACAACGAAAATACAACCTACAGAATGAGAGAAAATATTTTATGTCAAATGATGGACCTGTATCCAGAATGCAAAACTCTTACAACTCAAAAAAAGACAAATAGCCGATTAAAAAATGGACAAATAATTTGAATAGAAATTGCTCCATTGAAGATACATAAATGGCTAATGAACACTTTAAAAGATGCTCAATATCACTATTCATTAGGGAAATGGGAATCAAAACCAAAATATGATATTACTTCACTCCTACTAGGAAAGCTATAATCAACACACAGATAATAACAAAGGTTAGCAATGATGTGAAGAATCTAGAATCCTCATACGTTGCTGGAAAGTAAAACGAACCTTGGGAAAACCACCTGATAATTCTTCAAAAGATCCAATAGAGTTACCATATGACTGAGCATTTACACTCCCAGATTTGTACCCAAGAGGCAGAAATCAAGGTCACAGAAAAGCTTGTTCATGAATGTTATTATTAGAATTTTTTTCATAATAACCAAAAAGGGCCAACAACCTGAAAGTCGGTCAGTTGATGAATGTATACACAAAATGTGGTATATCCATGCAATAGAATGTTATGGATTATAAAAAAGAATGATGTAATGATACGTGCTACAACAAGGTAAACACTTTGGAAACATTGTGCTCAATGAAAAGCCCTTTTAGTGTGTATGAACCCATTTATATCAAGTATCCATAAGGGTAAAATCCACTGAGACAGAGAGTAGATGAGAGGTTGCCAGGAGAGGATTACAGGGAATGACTGAAGTGGGCATGATATTTTTTTCTTGGGATGATCAGCGTACAACTTAGCAAATATACAAAACCCATTGAACCTTAAAGGGATGAAATTTAAAGTGTATGAGTTATAACTCCAATAAAGCTGCTATTTGTTCAAGGACAGGATTACACAGAAAATGACCAGAAAGCTGAAACACAAATGAAGACAGGCTCAACTGCAGTTAATCAGGGAAATGCAATTAAAATCATAATGAGAGATCTCATATCCGCTTCAAAGTACACCATTGCTTCAAAGTACAATTGTTGGAAAACTCAACACATCTGACCATTCTAAGACTTGGTAAAGATGCCTTGTGATATAACAAGAAATCTCATACAGACTAGCAAGACTTGAATTTGTTACAGTCCATTTGAAGGCAACCTGGCCACAAGTGGTTAACCTGCAAATGCACATATCCATTGTCTCAGCAATCTGACTGCAGATTTAAATCCCAAGAAACCCCTGAATGTGCCTAACATCCACCCATAGGTCTCCTATAGCAAACCACCAGTAACTGTATCTCTATCAAAGAAGATCTATTCACATAAACTGGGACCTTTCTGTACTGTCCAATACTGTGCAGCAAGCTAGATGAATTACACAGGTCTCTATGAACAGATACGTATAGTTCATCAAGTCAGAAAAAAAGGCAAACAATAGGTGGAGTTTGATCCCATTTGTTGCCTAAAATGCACCAAGTAATTTTTGCACACGTATTTGTGTATGTTTGAGTTTGAACAGAAGAGCCCCCAAAGATTCATTATTTAGATGATTATTTCTGATAAAGGAGAAAGTGCTTGACTTTTATACATATTGTTAGTGTACTTATTTCCAAAGAGAATTTTGTCTATGTATAATAAAAAGGAACTTCAAAAGGAAGGTTGGAAGGGTATTAGGAAAGACTGAGGGAAGAAAGGAAAAAGAGGGTGGGCAGAAAGCAGCAAATCATAGCTTATAAGGTGGGGAGGGAGGCTGCCTGTCACTTTCTTTGCCCCAGGGAACCGCAGAGTTTTGTGACCATTAAACTCACAGTTATGGCTTTTATTGATTGAATTCTAATTTCTGTGTCTCTACAGAAAAAATTTCCATGAGGGCATCCACAGAAATGGCTATTAAAGAACCCTCTTCTTGAAAATTATGAATTATACTCCCCCATCATCAATAGAGCAAACCTGTTGGATTAAAGCTATCAAAGGTTGCTCACCAACCAGCGAGGCTGCACCATGAACAGGCTCTGCTCGCCGCTCCCTCTGCTACTTTGATTTAAGAGCATTAGGAAACTGTGTAATTTTTTTGGTCCTCTTTTTATTTCCATTATAATTTATGTCTGTGGGTAAGCATTTTATTTTATCAGAGACATGGGGCTAGAGTTATTTTCCAAGGCGCTTGAGTTTTCCTTTGATGCCACTGAAATTAAAGGCAGAGCAGCAAGAGAGTACCCATGCTGTTTGTCAAAGAGTCAGAGGTTAGAATTACATTTGCTGCCATTTATTGTGACTATTCCGTGCCAGTAGTTAGGGTAGCACTTCTCACGGGCAATGCAGTATTATTAATATTGCAGACATCAAAACATTTGTGAATGGGATATAATTGACTTGTCAGTCACATTAACAATATCCCCTATGGAATACCCTTCCAACAATGGCCAAGCAGAATATTCTTAGGCTATTTACATCTGATTCTATAAGTCTTAAGCCTTTGAAAAATACTAAAGATTTATTTTAGCTTTAACACAAGAACTAAGATGTAATTTTCTGTGTGTAATGTATAGGAAGGTTGATAGCAAAGCTTATTGTCAGGAATACCAAGAAACACTTCTGAAAACAAAGGATTGCAATGATGAATTAGAAACCAACCACCATCGTCCAAAATTTTAGGTGATTTTTCAAAAAGAATTAACATCCTTTAATGTTACATGATTATGATAAGATTCCACAAATTTTTAATTAAGTTTTGGGTAGACAAATAAAGTAAATACTTAGAACTATAACTAAGCTAAGAGTTAAAAGATTCTATGAAGGGGAAAGACATAAATGAGCCTTTTTAAAATTGTGCATAAATAGAGAAAGACAGAATTAGCCAAAATGTAAAATTTGACTGTGACTTAGAATTCTACCTTTTTATCAATGTAAATTTTATCATGAAATGGATCTTGAGGCAGGAACAATGCTCTAGCTAAAAATAAAATTAATACCTCCACCAACTGTAATGAAAAATTAATAGGGGTTAGTAAATGCATACATAAATACTTAAATATCCATAACAGAAAAATTCAGATGGGTTATTAGGAAATCACTGTCTAAATGGTAGATAGTATTTGTTTCACAAGCAAATGGGCTATTTTTAATAATTACATCCATGTTTCGAGGAAAAGAGAAAATTCTCAAATTAATTTGCTGTGAATTTTTTCACTGTGCAGCCCGCCGTTCTCTTATTCAAATTCTTACAGAAATATTTAATTATAAGCTATCTTATGTGTGTAAGAGACTTCACTTTTTATTTCACCTACATGATCTACCCAGCTCAGAAAGAATTCTCTGATCCCTGGACTGAGTCCTCTTATCACATGAATAAATACACTGAGAGTTAATTGTTAGATGGAAACGTTTCAATGACATTAACTGACAATTCCTGCTCCATGATGTTTTGGGTTGTCCTGAAGCCTCTTTCATCTAGGTCAGCATCACAGGTAAAATAAGAAAGGGCACTGGCCCTGTGGTGAGCAGGTACTGCCTGCAGCGCCAATATCCCTTACGGGCGCCAGGACAAGTCCTGGCTGCTTCTCTTCTGATCAAGCTCCTTGTTACTGCACCTGAGAAAGCAGTGGAAGATAACCCAAGTTCTTGGGCCCTGAACCCACATAAGAAGCCGGGATGAAGTTCCTGCTCCTGGCCCAGCCCTGGCTGTTGCGGCCACTTGGGGAGTGAACAAGTGCATGCAAGGTTTCTGTCTGTCTCTCTCCTCTCTGTAACTCTGATGTTCAAATAAATAAAACCTTAAGGAAGAAAGGAAGGAAGAAATAAACTATTTGGGAATGTTTCACAAATTGTGGTATCCTTATTATTTAATGATTAGTGAATTCACCTCTAAGGGAAGTCTTCTGTCTTAACCCACTGACTGGCCTCAGTGTCTGGGTACAAAGATACAAGAAAACACTTGAACTGCTTAACAGACCTTTTCATTCATACAACAAACGTTTACTGAGTAGCCACTGTGAGGCAGGTGATAGGAGGTAGTGAAGGTGTAGAAGTGAGCAAGGCTGGAGGGGAAGCACGTGTATCACATGATCATGCACGTGTGGTTACAGCCTAGGGAAACCATGAGAAAAGGAGCCACGAGACTCTGTAACAGGACTATATCCGGTCCAGGCAGTGGTGTTGGAACATAGGGACTCACAAGCGCCGCAGGCAGGAGGACCTCGTATTTTGAGCCCCTACCTTGCATTATTGCTTATAACTGCTCTCATGAGTGACCTGCGCCTTCTGAGTCAATTGGAAATGCTGGAATGTGCAGAATGTGCTTGGGTCCCGGAGGACGGCAGGGTCAGCTCTGTGTGTCCCAGGTCTCTTGGGAGTAACAATGTCCAGGTGTAGGGTGGCTGGAACCAGGGCATATGATGAAAATTCTTAAATTTTTAAGCTACATATGATAACAATCTAATAGAAAGATCCACTCTTGAAACTAAGAAATATAAATTTTCTCTGCTATTTCGATGTAGAAAATCCAAAAATTCTGATTTTTTCCTAACCATAATATATTTTGTCCAATACAAATGTGAACAGTGCACTGCTTACCTTCCTAGATGATAATTAAAAATTGTGACAAAGCTACCTTTCCTCTTTACCCTAGATAACTTCAAGTTTGAACAACAGAAATATTTGGGAAAATATTATGGAAAGGAGAAATAACCAAGAACATTCTGTTGTCAAAATTTACAAACAAAAAAGACAATCTTCCCTCATAAATAATTACATACCACATAAAAATGTTGCATATGTGTTTACATATATGCGTATATTATATATAAATATAATGTGCTTTTTTATATGTTACGTGCAACTTACCATACAGCCAGTATTAAATCTTAAAGTAACCTGTGGGTACCTGCCGGTTTTTCATTAACTTCAGAATGATTTTTTCCTTACTACACTTTTGAAATCTGAATTAACTTTCTGAATCTTTCAGTATTCCAGCCTATCTACATAATGACCCTTCATACCGTGATCTCTGAAAGAGATCTCTGAAAGAGTAAGAATAAATGTGTGGAAATGGTTTGAAGATGGAAAATGTTAATTTTACAAAGGAACAGTGCTCCAAAGTTTTAGCCTGTGATATTTTTAAGCAGGCTGAGATTGATAACTCCGGTCATACCTGCATCCTAAAGCTAGACCTCTTTGTGTGCCTTCATAAGGGAAATGCTTGAAAATTATAAGGCACATTTTGGGCAGAGTTGACCAACAACCTGTGTTGAAATGAATAATATCGTGGCATCAAGCTAACGCAATTCCCTTTAGCCAGACTTGCCACCACCAAATATCCACCTTTTGTAAGGTTATTATGATGGCTTAATTTAATCTTACCATATGCACAACATGGGTATGGTTACCAGCTGATAACGAAACTAGTTGCATTCATTAAATAGTGCTATAAATCTCTCTTCTGAAATAGCGATTCTATAGCCTTCCAGCAACTACAATAATGTAATGCTTAATCTTTTTTCTGTGATATTCTATACCTGTAGCCTGCAGCTACATTCACTGTAGGTGTTGGGGTGATATGAAGTCCTTGCAGCCCTGTGAGAAGGCAGTGGTGAGGTTAGAAGAGCTAGAGGTATGTGAGGGAAATGTTGGAAGCTAAAGAGACCCCGAATGAGCAAATCTCTTCTCCACTGTGGATAAGGAAATAAAACACATCAAAACTCTTACAGTACACTTTTAAAGTCCCTCTGTAAGACTGTCCCTTTATATTTTCATCAATCTACTCTTTTTCTGAAAGCAACCCCTTATCATTTCTCTTCGAGGGGAGTCAGGAACTCTTGAGACGTCCAGGTATGTGATTCTTCTAATGCTGGTTTCGTAATCTAAAGAATGAACATTGAGAAAGTCGGTTCTTGTGGCATTTGCAATCTCATTTAGAGCTTCGTTCTGCTGAAAGCTGTGTAATGTTTTAAAGCACAAACTCCACAATACATTTTAACCAAACTTGCATTCTTCTAAGAAATTTTCCAGTCTTCTAATCGTTGGAAGCAGAGAAAAGTAGTAGATAATCAGGTTGCATTTTTCACTTGGGAGGGTCTGCCCGTTTATTGTAAAGCTCTCTTTTCTATAAACATTCTCTATATTGAGAATTAAAATGAAAAGAGAGAAAAGAATAAAACCTGTTCCAAAGATCTCAAGCGTGGACAGAGGTGCTTTCTTCCTCTGTACTGGCAGTTTTAAGATTAAGGGCCCCAGTAGGCTTCTCCGAGTTATCAACCTTGTCCAGTGGCTGAATATTCTCTGCAGAATTTGTTCTACAGAAATTTTCTCTGCATAGCTCTGTCTTCACTCTAATTTTTATGGCCGTGAGCATTTCTGAAGCCTCTCAGAATTACTGGCATCCCGATTATTTTCTCCTCTTGGATGAAGACCATGAAATCACAGAGCTTTAGGTAAGCAGACACGCACAGGAGTTGGCCAAGCCAACTACAGGGAAGTTGTTTCAGTGAATTGAACCCCAGGGGGTGCCAGTGTTGCTGAGCTGGGAGAGTTTAAGAACAAACAAGTGCATGCATTATTTTTATTTTATTGCATTTCATTTGAGGAAGATAGCATGGTTACAAGAAACAACTCCTTTCCTCGGTCCCTTGCACTAAAAGCAGACTCTACTAGTGAAGTCAAATGGAATCTTTATGAACAGAAAATTAGCTTATGATGCTTAAGACTGACCTAGAGAGCTTAGATTCACTGGAGCCAACCAGAAATCAATCAACGCTGACTCACCTGGGGAGCCCTCAGTAAGGCAAAGGAGCCTTAAGCTTAAATGGGATGTCACCATTAAAAGGCTGTGAACAGGGCCGGCACTGTGGCATAGCAGGGAAAGCTGCCTCCTGCAGTGCCGGCATCCCATATGTGCGCAGGTTCCTGTCCCAGCTGCTCCACTTCCAACCCAGCTCTCCGCCATGGCCTGGGAAAGCAGTAGAAAATAGCCCAAGTTCTTGGTCCCTGCTCCCACATGGGAGACCTGGAAGAAGCTCCTGGCTCCTGGCTTCAGATTGGCACAGCTCCAGCTGTTGTGGCCACCTGGGCACCTGGGGAGTGAAGCAGCTGATGGAAGACCTCTCTTCTCTCTCTCTCTCTCTCTCTCTGCCTCTCCTTCTTTCTGTGTGTGTAACTCTTTCAAGTAAATAAATAAATCTTTAAAAATAATTAAAATAAACATAAATTAAAAATAATAGGCTGTGAAGTTTTCTCAAGTGGCCCCTGCCTTCCTAGCTCTCTCAGGAGAAACTGAAACCATCCCTGTGGTCGCCTGTCCATGCCCTTCCGAAGAAACTTGCTTTAGGAAAATCGGACATGCCAGCAGACTGAGTTACAACATAACAAGCAGGAGCTGCCTTGCCTAGCTGTGCCGGCACCCCTGCTGGGGAAGGCTGTCTCCCCGAGCTCAAGGGCTCTGATGGCATTCTCCCATGAGCACCAAATGTTTGGTTTGTATGAACAACCCAATAGCATACCCCTGCTTTAAAAAAGACACAAGTGTTGTATGTTTGCTGGAATATACCCCTAGCTCCTGATCACCAACTCTCAAATCTAAATTCTCCTACTGTTTACCAAAGGCTTGCATGTGTGTGAGGGAAGGCAGAGGTGATGGTGGATCTCAAGCTCAACTTATGTCCAGGGCTTTCCAGGGCTGACACAGGACATGTTCATAAGAAATGTGAACATGCAGGTATAAATTTTATGATGCCATGGCCTCAGCCCCAGACCGGACCTCCGACTGCCCAGTAGCTCAAACATCTGCAGCCTTGAGGTGCTCCCTTTCTGGCCTGTCCACAGCCCAGCTGACCTACTTCCCCCAGACAACCTCTCTGGCCCCCACATACACTAACACTTCCTCAGAAATGTAACCCATTGCAGCTCTGCAGGTCTCTCCCTCCTCTTACCTGCCATCAGGAGACCGCTTGGAAAAATTCTTGTGGAAGTCGTGAAGTCACACCCAACCGTTGGGCCTCACATCTGACCTTGTGTACGCCCACAATGAAAGCCCCTGTGCAGTGTCCTATCACCATACTACTCTGCAAAATGGTCATTTTCAGAATGGCCCCTGTGCCTTGGGGTTATTATGAGGATTAAATTAATGTGAAAAGCCCTTAAAGAATGCAAATACTGGGCACTGAGTAAATAGTACTGCCTCCCTTTCATAAGAATCCCCCTGTAATGCACCTGCAGTCCATCCTTTGCTTGAATCCTCATTTTGAACTGCAATCTGCATTTCTATTTTTTTTTTTGAAGATTTGTTTATTCATTTGACAGGCAGTTACAAGAGGGAGGGGGTAGAGAGAGAGAGAGACAGAGGGAAAGAAAGAGAGAGAGAGAGAGAAAGAGAGAGAGAGAGAAAGAAATCTTCCACCAGCTGCTTCACTCCCCAAATGGCTGCAATGGCTGGAGCTGGGCTGATCTGAAGCCGGGGGCAGGAGCTTCTTCCGGGTCTCCCATGTGGGAGCAGGGGCCCAAGTACTGGACCCATCTTCTGCTGCTTTCCCAGCTGGATTAAAAGTAGAGCAGCTTGGACTTGAACCAGTGCCCACATGGGATGCTGGTGCTATTGACGTGGCTTTACCTGCTATATCAGCCCCTGCGATCTGCATTTCTGAAATGATAACAGAAACAGTTAATGGAGAATTTTCTGGGGACTGGACACTGTACCAGAGTTTGGGAACATGACCTTCTTTAATTCCCAAAATGTCCCCCTGCACCCATATGCATTAGAACTGACAGAGGTGGAAACGAAACACAGGAAGGTGAAAGTAGACACTGTGGCATAGGTGAGATTGCAGATTCTCAGCTGGGCACCAAAAGCCTCGGCCTCACTACCAGGAAAGGTTTGGGACATAACCAATCTCTGGTAGTGCCACTATTACGACAGGTGTGGGGAGAAGGCAGAATGCAGTATAGATTTAGATACCAGCAAAGCACAGTTAAGGAAATAAACAAGAAAGAAAATATGAAAATGCAAAAATTATGTAGAACAGAATCTGGCATGTAAAACATGCTTATTAAATAAGGGTTGCATCTAGAGCTGAAATTCAGTCTATACACTCAAGGCTGTAGCTTTGTCAGCCATTAATAGACTCTGCCTTACATGGTCTGTGCCCAAGTCCTCTATTAAATACTGTGAATACCACATGAGTTGAATAAGATAATTTAATATATATGTATCCCTTTATTTCAGTCATAAAATGTAATGTTACCTTGAGCTTCTTACAATTTAGGTTTTTTAATTTCAGAAAATAAACTAAGCTCAAATCCATGTACCTTAATCTGAAATTAGAAATTTAAATTTCCAACTACAGGATACATAACCAATTAAAATCCATGATTTTGGCTTTTAAAAATGTCTTGGACTTGGGCAGGTGTTTGGCATAGTGATTAAGATGATGCTTGACTCTCTGCTGTGGCCCGGGAGTGCAGTGGAGGATGGCCCAAGTGCTTGGGCCCTGCACCCCGGGAGACCAGGAGAAGCACCTGGCTCCTGCCTTTGGATCAGCGCTGTGCTCCGGCCACAGCGCACCAGCCACGGCAGCCATTGGAGGGTGAACCAACGGCAAAGGAAGACCTTTCTCTCTCTCTCTCTCTCTCACTGTCCACTCTGCCTGTCAAAAAAAAAAAAAAAAAAGATGACGCTTGAGATGCTCACATCCTACATCTGAGTGCTTGGGTTTGGATCCTGACTCCACTCCCAGTTCCAGCTTCCTGTCAGTGCACATCCCACAGTGATGGCTCAAGTAGTGGAGTCCCTGCCAACCATGAAGACCAGGACTGAGTTACCAGCTCTTGGCTTTGACCAGTTCCAGCCTTGTGACCATAGCAGGTGATTAAGGAGTGAGCCAGTAGATGGGAAGTCTCTCTGCATGTGTCTGGTTAGCGCTTCCCCCACCCCGTCTTCCTCCTCCAAAATTAATAAAAATAAAATTTTAAATTTCCTTTCAAATTTTGGATGATCTAGTTAATGCTACCTCCAAAACTCAGATCATTTGATTTAAAGGATTTGGAATATATCAAGCCCAGATGATGCAATTTTATCAAGCTGTAGCAGGGATTTTCTGGAATGGGGTCTATTGCAAATATAAATTTTATTTGCAAAAGCATTTCTTAGCAAATTGAGTAGGGGCGTGGGAGAAACTGCTCATGGAGGGTATGTCTCCCATCTAGACTGGGTTCCTTCTCTTTCCCTGTGGGGTTACTCATCCTGGATGTGTTTCTCTCTCACAGCAAAAGGAATAAGAACAGTTTGAATCAGTCCTCATAGCTGTGTGGCAGGAGTCCTTGTTGGAGGTTTAGTGGAGAAACGAGTTCTGGGCATTACTTACAATTTGGAAGGGATGTGTGGCCCCTGGGTGCTGCATTGAGATTTGGGTCTTACAAAGGAAATGAAAAAGAATGCTTCCTGGGTTTTATCTTCCTGAGGCTTTTTATGTGAAAGAAAAAGTTTTTGAACCTTGACTATGTCTTCTGGTACAGATAATGACAACCACTTAAACTGCATTAAAAAGTGCTGAGGAGCTGATCCCGGTACCTAATGATGTTACTCATCTCCTCGGCGTCTGATTGACACTAAAAATAATAAATTAGAACAGAAAATGATTTTACAAGATCTATGGGCTGACGGGCAGGCTGAGTACAATATCCTCCATTACACTTGTCACTGAATTCTCTGTGGCTCAGACCTGAACAAGGAAGACAGGATGACACTGTGATTCCATGATTTTTGTCGCCAATCCTTTATCTCTTAAACATGTAAAAGTAATTCGCCTGGTGACGAATTCAGGCAATGAAAAGGGGGACAGAATCATTCTGTTTATACAAACATTATTTTGGGCAGCCTACTGCACTGGCTGTGAAATAATAAATTAAAAACCGTCATTCCTGGACTACCTAGGATGTAGCCTCAAAGACACCTATTTCCTTCACCTGAGCTAGTCAACTTATAAATTCAAAATCAATCGTTATATCTGTGGAATCCCTGGGACTCACGTGGGAAACAATATGAGTTGCCATCCTTGGAACTATCACATATAATGCAAGGTTTTCTTTAGGCCATTATCAAATGAAAAATTAATGTTCACAATTTATTGACAAGATAGTTGGATAAATTTATGCCACAGGGTGTATTTTTAATTTTGCTATATCCTGGTAATTCTGATATATCATGATAGATTTGCTCTTTGATTTTCTTCAAAAATATAAATTTAAAATATTTTTACTTCTCACTTTAAGTAATGTCTGTGAATCATTGAGGATGATTTTTAATTTTGATTCATTCAATAAGCTCTCCCAGTGCAAAGATTTTTCTCCATGGAAGTCCTTAACCACGGTAGCCATTTGCAGCTGATGATTTTTTTATATAAATAATTTATAAAGCTACTATACACTTATACTTTTACACTGAGAGAGAACAGAATTGCATCTTAAACTCTATTTACAAATTTACCTTGGCAGGCCCTCTTACTGCCAATAGGAAGCGATGTTGCATATTTAATTTGCTCTTTTGTTACATCGGGGCTTAGGTTAGTTAATTTCAATTTTCGATTTCAAAAGCTATCAAATATGGCTCAGATGAGAAATCAATTTTTCTCAGCTGCCTCTGTTTTTGTGATGGGAGGCGTCCCATTGGCTGAAGCAGAGTCATGTGACATGGCAAGAGATTAGTTCACCAGACCCCGTGTTGCTGCCACCTCAATTACTGCCTGCCTCTTGTAATTTAGCCTTATAACACCTAATTTCAAGACAGAACTCATATTTAATTCATGAAAGCTTCCACAAGAGTAATTGTGAAATAAATTGCCATAGAAGATATCCATTTGTGACTCATTTTAATTTTGTATGCTAGGAGCATGCTATTTATTCTACTTGTTTAACACTTTAGCACAAACATTTTTTTAAATATTGAACTTTATGCACTGATAGCTTCATGCTTTGCACCACTTGCCCGCATTACATCATCTCTTTTCCTGGGATTTCCTTTCACCAAACTTCCACCCAGTGGTATTTTCTAAGGTTGTTAAAATCAAGAACTTATAATCTCCTAATGATTGAATGTGTTGTTATGATCTGCACAGAACTTTAAAAGTAGCAACTAAAATCACAAATGACAGCAGATAAATGGTAGTTACATGACAAGGGCTCATTCAAAGGGCTGAGAAATAAATAGAGTTTAATTTAAATAATATTTTAAACAAAGGCATTCATGACACATATTGACATTTTCATTTCAACATTGGTATATATTTTAAAATTCTTGAACCAAAACATATATATTTCCTGTATAGACACACCATTTTGTCCTTTTCCTCCCTGTTGCTATGCCAACAAGGTGGGTGAGGCCTTCTCAACTGCCAAACTCAGCTGTCATCCCTTCACCCTAAAAGCCTTATAATTGCTTTTATTTGCATACGACAATTAGGCAGGATGGCTCACAGCGAGAAAAACCAACCTTTCTCTCCCCAAGTGCACACAACGCCAGCCTGTAATTTATAAAAGATACGCGCCATGTGGTGGAGCACTAAAATAGAGTGATGAGTCCTTTCATCTGATTGTAAGCCATTAACAAAAGAAAACACCCCCTTTCAGGCTATAAAAAATGCCTATCTGGTGTGAACCTGCAGAATCACAAAGTGTCCCCCTCCCCATCCCCCCCACATAGACCCTTCACAGTCATTATCACATTGAACTCAAAAGGAGCCCCAGTAAAAGAGTTACATTTGGGTGTTTATGAGTAACGGGGTGCAAATAAAATCCACACTGGGCTAAAACTGCACCCACAGCAGTTGGGATTTGGGGGTGGATTTCCCTTTCTGTTTCTTCTTCTTAAAAAAAAAAAGAAAGAAAGAAAGAAAGAAAGAAAAGAAAAGAAAGAAAAACCTTGTTTGGCATCGAATTGCATGTTGAAATGTCATGTTAATATAGTCATTATTACCCTTTTTCTTCGGGGAAACCATGACAAGATTTTCCAATCAGCATTCCAGTCTGCGAAAGCTCAAGTCAGGAGGAATGTGGATGGTTTAAATCATCCTCTGTTTCGGTTTTCAAAAGGTCTTCAAAAATTAGTGTCTAGTGTAAAAGGTCAAAGCAGGGTTGCAAATCCTTTCAGTGGTTTATTATCATCATTTTTTCTTGTGACTTTACTTCTAATTATGAAGATTTTTTAATTTTATCCTTACGCATGGCATAGAATCTATGACAAAATTTCAAGCATTCTTTCTTCAGTGATATTTTAAGTGATCAGTTAGGCTGGAGGGTTTTGCTAGCCTTTTCTTGGGGAGTTTGTGCCATTAGAATTGACCATATAGAATGAGTATCAAATTTGGATGTCATTTTCTGTAAATTGTCCCAGCTTTAAAACTGTTATTCAGAACACTAAAATTGTGACCTCTTTCTCTCTCAAAGAATCTTCCAACCAGCTGTCAATGTTCCATTTTTATTCACTACATCCTGAATAAATATTGATCATATAGGGAATTGGGGTCTAGAATCTGCAAATAGATATAACTCATTACAAATCACACAGCTATGTTTCTATTTCTGTGGCTTAGAGGAGAGTGTAATTGGAATCCTGTTGAAATATTATCTAGGTTAACTTTCATAACTGAGTTTTCATTCAAGCATACAGAAGTAAATTATGCTGAAGAATCTGCTAAAACAACAAAATATAAAAGTGAAGAGAAACATACGAGTAACTTCAAAAAGCAACAGTGAAATTAAAATCAAAGCACTGGTTATCTAGTTAAAAGAGCCAAATTCCTTCATAAAATTATGAAAAGGGATCAATAAAACTGAGACACAAAATAAATTTGCATGAAAGAAAAAAAGGCTTGAGCA
The DNA here is from genome assembly GCF_051225735.1 of Oryctolagus cuniculus. NCBI lineage: Eukaryota > Metazoa > Chordata > Mammalia > Lagomorpha > Leporidae > Oryctolagus > Oryctolagus cuniculus. The sequence continues at coordinate 6,603,271 of NC_142878.1, read as the reverse complement.
ACAATTCACAAAAAAAATCTATAGCCAATAAATACATGAAAAATAATGCACCTCAACGTAAGGAAAGAATCGCAACTTTTAGAAAAGATACAGTAGAAGTTTTCAGATATTAGAATGCAACAATCAAAACAGTGATATTACCTTATCAGCAAGGATGTGAAGTAACCAGATCTGTAATATACAGTTTACTGACACATGCATTGTTACAACATTGGCAAGATACAATGACATTTTCAATGAGTACATTATTTGACCCAACAATTTCACTTCAAAAATTTATCCTGTGTTAGTAATCAAAGAAGAATGAACAAACCTACGCAAGGATGATTTCACATAATTGCTATTTTATTAACAGCAAAATTTTGAAATAAGCTAAATTTGTTAAGTAAGTTATGCTAAGGCCCTACAGTGGAATATCATGCAACCATAAAAAAGTGGATATTGATGTCTTTTTTTACATGATTATCAATTGATATATGCCAACATTTATATATATAGTTATTTGCATCTATGCTTACATATTTAACTGAAAACTAAGAATGTGAAATTAGTGTTTCACTAATGTAAATATATATTTCTAAATATCTGCCTATAGATAGACACTTCTGAATGTGTAAGAGTACACACACACGATCACATTTTAGACATACACGAGGACTTTGAAAGATATACCACAGTCCATTAGGAACTACACTGCAGTGAGGTGGTCAGAGCTCACAAGGCGACTTCAAACCTCTGCGTGTTGTTTCAGTTCGGCACAAGCTTAGCTTTCAGAGAAAAGGGTTCCGTTCAGAGTAGACTTTCACTGAATCGCGTCAGAGTTTGTAGGACAACGTGTATTAAAACTTTTGCGATATTGCTGTTTCTTTTTTTTTTCTTTCTGGGCCCACTTTATACTCTTTCTCTTTCCTCAAACCCCCACATCTAGTTGCTGTTCCCTCTTCACCTGTTGTTTCCTACAGCACCAAAACTCTCAATTTAGTAGAATTTCTTCATATACTAAAGATTCATCCAGAAAAGGATAGATGCTACACTAAAGATTTAGAAGCTTGAGACTTCCCTGTAGGATTTTTGATATTAATTAAGGAAGAAGGAAAAGTAAGATACATGCCTTTCCCAGAGGAGAGCTTCCTGTGTGAAGAGAAAGCAGGTAAGAGCAAAGAACGGAACTCTGACGGAAAACCTGACTCCTGTCGTCCTGCTGAGTGACGCAGCCTGTTTACTCGTGGGTTTCCAGCATGGCTATAGTAAGTGCTGAATAAATACTCATGGAATCATCAGGATGAAACGAGACGCATCCAAGTCAAGCAGGAAACTCCGTAGCCTACACTGTTCTACTCTTGCTGAACTAGAGCAGAGTGGGTAACCTTTAAGAATTAAACTGCTGGTTTCCTCTCACAGGCAATGTGAAGACGGAAACTCAACTGTTACCTGGATGAGTCAGCCAACAACTACTCAACTTTTTACACATATTTATATTTATTTTACACATATTCAGGTGTGTGATACAGACATTATTTGGCAAATGACTTAATTAAGTTTTGCTGGACCTACTTAGATAATTTATTCTCTACTTCATTTTATACCTGCTCTGAGCCGGAAAATTTTCAGACCCAAAAATAAAAGATTTAATTAACAAAATTTTTTTTAAAGTCTTAGGAAATGACTCCTACTGGAAACATGAATAAAAATTTCAGCCCTATTAATACTTGAAAAATATTCTGCATTTCATCTACATATTACACACAAATGAAATTCCTTAACATCAAGGAAGCCTATTATCTTCATTGACTAACAATGTATGTTGCTTTTAAGGGTTTTTCTTTCCCATAGAAATGATTAATTGCTCTATGCTCAATTAATTTTGTAGGACATAGAATATGGTAAATTATTGTACACATGGGGTCAAATGAAAAGTTTTTAAAATACAACTCTGATGTAAAGCAAAGGCACATTTTTTAAATAAAAATATGAAACATGAGAAATTGAATAAAACCAACATAAATAAGATGACACTTTCTAGGATTATCTAGAACATACTTTGGCAATTCAATAGATTAATGCCAATTTGGGGTTCTATTACCACGTTAAAAAGTAACAGCTCGTGCATCTGCAGGGAAGCATTGTGGTGCTGTGGTTTCATCAGGCAACCCAGAGGCAAGGCGAGACTTCTTGGAATGCAAGAAGAAATACAGCAAATGAATTTTAAACCTATTTGGAAAGAATGTGCGTGCTTTATCTGCATTTCATATAAACTGCTTATTATTTTTTAAAGTTTTCAAAAGTCTGAGTCTTAAGAGGGCTCTGCATACATGCTGTAAGTTTCCCTTAAACACAGAGCATTATTTGGGGGATGAAAATGCACATGGGATGGTGTCAGGAGGAAGAGGTTTGATGGGGCCCTAATTTTGTGCTTTGTCTGCTTCCCCTAAGTTGCCCTTGGTTGGTTTCTGGGGCAATGGAAGCTAGAAATGGTGACAGCCTTGGGAATGTAAAATTCCCTCATTTTCCCCCCACAGAATTGAAGATGCCCATTTCATCTTACTAGGTGTTTTGTTTCCATTTCTGTTTCTCCCGAGACAGTGAGGATACAATTGTGAGGAATCATTAGGCGTTATTGTTTCTCATTATTGTGGTTCCAGTCACACAGTAGCAATGCAGAACTCACTGGCACCATCTGATGAGGTTTGTTGGCGCGATGTTTAAAACCTCAATTCCTTTGGAGCAACTGTCCAGGCTGAATGGGGTGCCTGTTGGCTGTGATTTCTTTATAGAGCTTTCTTTCTTATCTCTTTTTCATTTTCTCCCCACAGCCATAATAAAAAGGAATTCACGGCTAAGAACTCTAAGTCTTAAATGAAACCTCGTGCACAGTGAATATTCCTGAGACATTAATAATAAATTTGGAGATGGACAAGCAGAGGCTGGCCCTGCTCCCCTTTGTATCTCGGCCCCTGGTCCGTGAACTGCAGACTTGACTCTGACACTTTAGGGAACAAAGTACCTCCAGCACTACCTCTCCCCCCTCCTCAATTCAAACCTCATCTGAGAACTCCTGAAATGAAGCTGTCACTCAGGGCTGCTTGGGGACCTGTCAGCACAACATTGAGCCTTTTCATTTTGATGGGTCAGCCTGCAATCCCCTTGAAAGAGAAGTCGGTGCCACCGTGGTTTCTCTTTCCACAGGAATTCTGAATTCTAATGAAACTCCAAACCACTCAATAAAGGCGGAGGCACGAGGAAGTAATCCAACGCAGATCTGAGTGAAATTTGTGTTTTATCTTTTTTTCCCCAGCCCATTATTCTAATCGCTGAGGTGTCTCACAAAGGGTGGGTTCGCAGGGCAGGCGCAAGAGGAATGAGGTGTCCTTTGTCCTGGTGCTGCGACGAGAGTACGGAGCGGCTCTCTGGAAATGAGAGGCCGTGGCTCAAATTTCCTTGGGTAAACACCCATCCACCTATTGTCGCTTGCACCTACAGTGTGACATGTACATTTCGAGTGTGTGCTGGGCTGAATGAGAACAGAGAAATCCACATTAACATAATTTTTTATTATTATTTCATGTGTGGATATGAAACTGTTTTTACAGAAAACCTCATGTGAACTTTTGCCATAAAATGAAGAAAATCCCATTGTTACTTTCTACAGCGTGATCAGAAATCAGACATGCCTCCAATGTATCGTGTGGACAGCATCTTGCAAGTTACTGTTTTCATTATGTTCTTTCAATAAGCTCACATTTTTTAAATACTTACAGTGAATGGTATATACTATTCATGTACTGGAATGGTTAACAGAACTTCTGTAAGGAAGGCATTAATGTAATTGCCCACTAAATCTGCTTGTCAGCAAATTTATATTTATGTAGCATACCTTAGAATTTTAAATGTTAATTCAAATAAAAAGGTAGATCCTCAGAAGTTCACGAGTAAATTTTTATCCCATATGTAATGTATTTATATAAAGAATACATTGTGTCCCTAGCTCATTTAGAAAGATAGATGATAGATAAATAAACTATAGACTGTACATTATCTCTCTATGCATATATACAAAATAAGAAAGATTCGTGGCTTCTCTACAAGCTCAACCCCAGGTAACCTTTGTTTTTGTTATTTAACCTACATGAAGAGCTAACAAGCAATATTTAAAATACATCACCATGTCCTCCCAACCTTTACGATTCTGCAATCCTATTTGTGTTACTTAAAACCTGGGAGCTACCAATCTGGGTTGTCTTCTTCCATGATGACACGTCACCCTGAATGTGTCAGTCGCCTGTACTTTAACTGTCCAGAGAACATCTGTTACAGCTCCAGGTGCCTCAGTGTCCAGACGTCAGTGGTTGTGTTTTTCCCAGATGCTACAAAGAACGCAAGCGACCACTGCACATGAAGCAGTTCCTCCCCATGCCACCGGCTGCTTTTAGCATAGAGTCAGAGGCACATTGGGAAAAAGACCACAAATATTAAGTTACAATTTTTTTCCATAATGCAATTTTGTTCCTTATGAATCTATTACTAGAGAACAGTGAAACAGTCTTTTAAAAATCATAGTCTGCTTCATACAGGAGGGTGGAAGAGAATGAGAGTAGAAAGAAAGTAAGAGAAAGCCAAGAGTTACAGCTTCTTTTTCCTACTCATATTCAGTCTCACATGTGGAATTTTAGGATGAACTCCAAACTCAGGGCAGTCTTACTTGTAAATCTTGATCTTGGATAAGGTTGATTTAGAAGATCACCGTGTGATGGGATTTTTGACATCCTCCCTAAAGCTAATTATTTCTCTTTTCTGATTTTTCCTAGGACTCCTAAATGTATATATCCCCACCACCACACACACATAAAATGCATCCCCTTTTATCTTAATTCAGGTTATGAAACCATCTGTTAAGTAACACACACTCACATACTGGTACTTGGGGAGAACTTTAAAATTACACACCACAGAGGTTTCAAAACTCTCAAACAATACATACAGTTCTCTCTACCACTGCAGAAGCCACTTACATTGCCAGAGGCTTTATTTTATTATTTAGTAGTATTTTCTAAATATGCAGTGTAAGGAGCCAGTGGGAAGTTTGCATTGGATTTCAGTTGTTTTATTTTCTGTGGCTCAAGGAAAGACATACAATGTCCACACTCTTCCATCTCTTCTAAAACTCTACATTTCCTGTGAGAGAAATTATTTTCCTGTACATTAGGGATACACACCCGGTTTGAAATCTAGATCATGAAACGTGGCTGGCTGGTTAGCCGTTGCTCACTCTCAGTCTATCTAATTCAACTCCTGGATCGCTATCCTCCTCTAGTATTGAGGTAAATTGAACTGGCTATAACCTGACACCTGCTTAAAAAAAAAAGCCTACTGCAATATTGACCAACCACATCTATGTTTATGTGTGCAAAAGAGTGTTTCAACAGCTTCATTTTCAGTGCTCCTTGAGAGAAGACATATCCCAACCTGGAAATTCACTTCTGAAGCTTCTTAGACATTTCAAATCCAGAGAAACATTGCTCATTTCTGACGCAATATTGCAACAATTCATAAAATAATATTCACCTATATTAACTTGTGAAACATGCGATGAGAATGTTTGCATTCAGATAATTCCTCAGATTGATATTTTAATGTCAAGTTGCTTAAACTATCCAAATACAGACTAGCCTATAAATCAGATTTTAATAGACGAAGCTTGCATTTGACAATTCGATTTGCTTGTGGATGTATTTAACCATATTTAACCATAGAATTAAAATTGCTTGCCTTCTCCTCCCTAATAGTAGCTGTTATTATATCAAGAGATCTAGGCTTCCAGGTCACATTTCTGCCCAGAAACCTGGATCCAAGTTGGAGTTTTAAGCACACTGTGAGTAAAAACATCTTGTTGCACACAACTCAGTTCTGGGTTTTGGGAAGTGCCCCTAGTCAATGATTTCACTGAGGCAGAAATATACCTGTCCACACCTGGAGAGCCGAGGAGGCTGCCTTTCATTGTCAAAGTAGTTTTTTCTTAGAAACTATTTGTCAAAAGTTCTTTTTTATTTCAAACCACATTTTTAAAAATTAGTTACATAGTTGAGAGGCAGGGAGAAAGAAAAAAAAATGAGCTCCCATCTGCTGGTTCCTTCCTCAAACGCCTATAATGGCCACCTCCTCCCTTTCCCCACTCCCAGTCAAGGGCTGCCAGTCCAGTCTCCCACATGGGTGGCAGGGACCCAGAATCCTGAGCCATCACCTGCTACCTGCCAGGGTTTGTACTGGCAGAAAGCTGGACTCAGGAGTGGAGCTGGGTATGGAACCCAGGCAGCCCAATGTGGAATGTTGGCACCCTCCACAAGGCCAAACACCACCCCATCTGCCCAAAGTTCCAAAAAGTTACATTTATTTACTGTTCTCAGCCCTGCTTGGCAAAAATGACCCACTGTTTACCTCCCGTTCTCCCTCCTTTTGGTAGATCCATCACCATTTCCATGAGTTTGAGCTGAGTGTTCCCACGGAAGGCCAGAATTCTAGACACCAAGCAATGGGCTCCAATCTGGTGTCACATGCCCTTCCATCCCAAAGAGAAAGTCTCCTGGAGGTATTTTGCCCCATGTGCCCTGAGCAGCCAATCAGGCAGGATGCTATGCCTCCATAAGAAAGCAGAAAGTGCCGGAAAGTGATTTGAAGCTGGAGGCAGAAGATGCCATGGAAGTAAACAGTAATTTTATTAATTGCCTCAAAATAGAAAGTGCTGAGCTTAAATCAATGCTACTTTCTTCAGTGTAAACACTAAATATAACATGCAAACTGATATGGATAAAATTAACTTGCAGTTGCTTTTCAAGCTGGTGAAATACAATTTCAAAAAGGGGGGATATTGCCAAATCTCAGTTGCTGCTTTCTTTCTTGTGAATATTATCTGTTCATTCAGGTCTTCATTATACTTCTCAATCGCATTGGAATCCCATTGCATCTGCTTATTCTTGATTTTTATCAATGGAAAAAATTATTAAATTCCCATGCAACATTAAGCACTGAGATAATATACATGAGGGCTGTTGAAGCAACAGCCTGCCACCCTCCTCCTCTCCTGCCCTCACTCCTCCCTCCAATTCTAATTGTATGTGTGTGTATGTGCACTCACATGTGGAGGTGTGTGTGTGTTTGCGTGTGTTCTCCACTCTCAGGCTCTGTGTGCAATATGACTGCCACTGACTGCTCACAGTATGCTAAACAGCACTGAATGGGTTAATTGGCATTTTAAAAAGGTAATTGTAAAGTGTAACGGGCAAGGTTATCACCAGAATTGGGAGGTGGAATGCAGGTCTCCCACCCACTGGAGACTCTCACATCTTGAAGAGCAGACTGAAGACAAAAGTGATGCCACTGCTGTTTCTTGATTTTCCTTTCAGCTACAACCGCTAACCCCCAGTGCTCTTTGTTGAATTGACTGCATCAAGCCAGTAGTTACAGAGAGTATTGTGTGTTGTGTCCTACCGCAGAATTACCTTGGGACTTGATTGTAGCATAAATATGCAGTAAATCATTATATGTGTGGAGTCTTTAAATCATGCATAATGTATATACACAGCATTTGTTTGGAAAAGAGATACAAAATCACGGGAGTCTCCAAGAGACGGATATATTTTAAGACACTTCCATGACTTGTAGCATGGAATCTAAAATTTTTAAATGAGCTTTTAAACAGGTAATTGTAACGCATACATAAATGCCATTTACTGCTGATCACGATTACCCCAAGATAGAGATGCACCTGCCACAGTGGCGGTCTGCCTCTGGCATCTAATGGAACATCTTAGTTTAACTTGGAAAAGAAAGTGTTTCGTTTGGAAGCCAGCTTCCATTACATCTGAGTAAAGGAAAGGCAAGGATTAAAGGGGGATTGTTACACAGTATGACAAACTGCAGAGGCAAATCACACTTTAACTTACATCAGGATTAAACATGCACTCTTCCAGGTTCACACAGTCACACAGAGACAGATACACAGAGACACCCAGGGCTCCACACCCTCCAAGTGGAAGACACCGTCTTTCACTTTTCTATCTCTCTCAATAGATTACTGTAAACTTAATAGGTGGTCAAGAAACTCAAACTCAGTGATTATGTGAGCTGAAACAGAAATAGAAAAGGATCATGGATTTAAAATAAAATATTATAAGAGTCTGGACTTTGGTCACATCAGAAACTGATCTCTTGGCTATTAAAAAAATACAATTCCAACTCAAGAAGAATAAAATTAAGGATATGGTGAAAACATGCTTTCTCATGATAGTAATTGATAGTAATTTTCTGCCAGTGGCCTTATTCTTGTCTTGATGTGGAAGAGGGGATGGCTATAAAAATGGATAAATCTCTCGAACGTCCCATGAATCTTCGCTATAGCAGATGAGATGGTATCAATCGGCGTCCCATCCTTGACTCACACGCACACCCTGTCCGATTACCCTTTCTTCCCCTTGCCCAGAAGCATAGCCCTAGAACCCGTCTTTACAGAACAACTCCCATCACCTCAGGGTTTGCTTGCACAGGAAAGCTGGGGCCTTGGCATATCTTGAGTGTGGCCCAGAGGTCTCTGTCGGAGCCTCCGAGTTCAGGCAATGCCACATTCACACACACGGATGCACAGACTGTGAATTGGCTTTCCCCTGTGCAGCAGCCTGCAACAGTGCAGGAATCCATCCCCAATCCAGCCTTCTCTCCTGCAGGCAGCTTCCCTAACAGGGGAAACAAAGTAGGGGGGATTGCACAGGATCAATACCTCTTCTGGTGCAAACAGAAGGGTGAACAGAACTGTATTCATTTTGGACTCCGAAAATTGCTCCTTTTTACCTCACCTCCTTGCTATTTATAAAAGAAATCTCAATTAATACCCAATTAGTATAATTAGCAACAATTTACTGTGACTTTAATAACTTGGGATAATTTCATTTAATCTAGTTCATATCCGTAGCCAACATTACACTAATAAACAGTTGCATTCCTGTTTGCTTTTTTTTGGACTGGTGTAGATGGAGTTGCCCACTCTCCTGAATGGAAATTCCTTGATGAGTCCCACCTCATGGCCCCCTTCACAGGTGTGCATTAAAATGGCTTCCAGTGGAATTCTACTGTCAGTATCGGAAACACATGGACTGCGCTTCCCCTTTTAACTTCTGCATCTTTACTTACTGTGCCCAGGCCTAATGCAGTATAATTGAAACAATTTTATTGTCTGGAGCTATTCATTCTAATGTTTCAATGACAGAAAATACTGGTCAATTTGACAAGTTAATATGACTTCAGTGGTCATTTGAACTCCTTTAAGCCATTGGGTGCTAAAATTGCTTGTCACCTCCCTTCACCTGCAAACGGAATTTAACCAGGATCTGAGGCTGGGAGGAGGCAGTGGGGGGAGTAGGGTGGAGAAACTTTTCCACTAGAAAGCAGTTCTGTCAGGAGGAATTGCAAGTTTTGATAATTGATAGGACGCTGCCCCTTTGTTCAACAGCAAGATCTCTCTCAAAAGCCACACTTGACTCTCGAACTCACCACCTTCATCAAAAGCTCCTAAACTTTGTATCCTGTCTCCTGTTATACAGGCCTGACCAGTCTCCCTTCACTCCCCTCCAAATATATGAAATGCTGTTCTTAAAAATACCGAGTTCCTAAGGCACCCAATAAGGTGAATCATTACTTGGAACAGCATTCTAAACCTCACCTTGACTGTGTTGCCAAGCCCATGTTGCCAACAGCCATCCAACACAATCCCAATGCAGTAGCTCGCAATAGTAACTGCTTTTCAGGTAAGCTATGAAAAAAAATGGAATTATCTTTTCCTTCGTATTTCTGGATTGTTCCTACATGACCTTAGAATAGATTGCTTTAAATAGAATGTTTTAAGTACGTTTACATATAATGAAAAATCCACTTTTTCAACTACCTAGCTTCAGGTTTTATTTTGCCTAAAAAGAGTTTGGATTGCATCATGGGACCCAGTGTTGTTCTTTTCTATATGTTTCCAAGGAAACCCTTGATTCTAACAGCATCAGGGAAGGCCTGATCAGTGTTTGCTGATCTCTTCTTACTGTGGTAAAAACTTTCTTTACAATTTTGGCTATAGAATCTTCTTGAAAAAAAAATACCCTAAAAACATGTCCTCTTTCTTAAGGAGTTGAATATATCTTTTTATTTCATTGTTGGCTGGCATCACTCTGGCTCTACTTCTAGGACAGCACAGTTGCCACCACACAACCTCTCCCCTCTCTGTTCTCACCGTGTCCAGCCCTGGTTGGTTGAGTCTGAGCACTTCCATTCTGATGTCATCACCAGGCGTTTACAAGACACCGCTGCCTAGCACTGGAAGTGTGCCCACCTCCATAGGGCCAATACATGCCCTTTTGCCACTTCTCACACCAGCATGTAAATAAGTGGTGAAAAAAGCACCACTCTCAACCAGAAAAGTCAAAAAGTTTCTTGGACTTTTAAAAATTCTTTCTCTGCACCATCAATGCTGTTCCAAAAAGATAAAATCCAGTTTATAGTTGAGCGAAGGAGCAAGTAGAATGAATCTGTCACTTGTCCACGCCACCCCGAAGAGCCACAGTCTAGGGTGTGGGTGGATGTCTTAGATGAGGAATTCAAGGTTCTCCACTAAAACCGACTGCCTGAGAATCTTGGGACTTAGACGATGCCATTGTCTTCACCTGGTTGAGGTTTTCCTCATTCAGGTCCTTGGCTTTTCCTGGTGCTCAGACCTCTGTGGAGTGACCATGCCAAGAAGTGTTCCTGGCAACAGAAGGAGGCCTGGCCGTGAAGAGGAGTGGCCTCCCTGCCCGTGGTGCTCTACAGTCCATTTGTGCAACTGCAAAGGGCATCATGCATTGCATGAGGGGAAAAAGGAGGAAAAGGGGGGGGGGGGATGGGATCAAAGTACTCAGTAAGACACATCAGAGAGATTATGCAGACAGGTTTTAGAACCCCTCTTGGAGTCCCTGACCAAAGAAGCATTTAGTCCTAGGTCTGCAGCCAAAGACAGCGACATTGTACGTCACTCCCAGCCTATGCTGCCATATCGTGTCCTTTCTCTCCCTGAGAGTCATCAAAAGTCACTATTAACAACAACAAAAAAAAGTCTATCCCTTTAAAATTAGATCACTGCTTTGTATTAATATGCAGAATGAGTTGTCAATTGACCAAGCAACAAATGTACTTCCTCATCTCCTCATTTTCACTTCTATCTATGAATATTTTAAAACCCTAATGTGCACTTGGCCATTTGGGTTTTAAGCGAAGACTTATCACAGTGCAAAACCCTTCATTTTTATCCCTTAGCTGAGGGCTTCTTTTTCCCTTTTCCAGGGTGTCATTAAAAATCTGATGCCAAGAGCCAGGACTTGGCAAGGTTTGCAATATAATTTGCAATCTGCAGTGTTTGCTGGCTAGCCCCCGCCTGCCCCCCCTTCTCTTCTTTTTCCCCCCTTACCAGCCTGCCTGCTAGAGTCAATAGGGGGCATCGCTCATCTGTCTAAAAGAAAAATAGCAGCATACTAATTAGAATTCTATTTGCCAGAAGCCTCGGAGTTGCTGTGCTTATAGATTTCAAGCTTCTTTTGTTTGAATTAAATTGCCAACTTTTTTTTCTTCCTTCTTTGCCGTAGCATGAGAGAGCGGGTGCCTTATTTGATTGAAGGGGGGTAGGGGAAGGTTGCGCTGGGGAAGGGTCTTAGCTATGAAAATGCTGAGGAAATGTCAGGGTTGTGCTTTCAAATGCCTGGTATGCTTTTCAGGGGCTGACTCCTGTCTTTCGCAGAGTTGTTTTGGGGGAACTGGTGGGAAGGTGGAGAAGCTCAAAGGGCAGAGGCTAGCTCTGGCGCTGAGGCCCCCAGGCTGATGCTGAGATTCTGGGGGAGAGCTGACACTCTGGCCCTGAGCAGAGCCAGATGGTTCGTGCTCGGATGAAAACCTTGGGCTGGGATCACAAAGCTGGTTCACAATGGAGCACACACTCTCCCGCTCTGCCGGATTCTCCTCCCGTGGGTGGAGGGTGGAGCTGGCAGGACCCAGATGCAAAGAAAGGGGCAGATTGAACATGAGCTGTTTGTGCGATGCTTTCGAAACTAAAGTTCTCCCAGCCCCTTCTTAAAATACCAAAATCCCCCAGGAGGAATCTGGAAACAATATCCGTGTTCTATTTGCAGAATGACAGGCAGCAGAAAATTTGAGGCTCCAGAAAAGTGCTCCGATGTTTCACTGAGCAGCGTACGGTGATTCAGCACAATCCCTGGAACTAACCAAATGGAAGTCTAGACCTGGGACTCCAGCCTCGCAGACACTTAGCAATTTGCCTCTGCACTAAGCAAATATAAAGGCTCACAGCAGCTCCTGATTAAGTTAATTGTCCTTGGAAGCAAGGAACATAGGCCCTATTGGATACCAAGCACTTGGCAATGAAATTTACAGTGCAAATGCAATTGTCTACAAAATAATAAGATATTATACATATATGTGAATGTGTAAAGACAAAATTGTGGTAAATATAATAACATTGTATGGACTGATAGAATATAGAGATTGGGCTCCTAGTTTCAAGCAATTCTATCATGAGGAAAAGATTTTGTTACAAAGAAAAATTGGGCATTTTTGTATCTGTATGGTAGGCATTGGGTCTAGCATTAGAGGGCTCTATCCACCCCAGGCTCCAGTGAAGAATGCCCATGCTCGTTATATAGTGTAAGGTATATACTGCCTGTTTATATAGTTGATACAGTATGTTAATATGTATGTATGTATATATGTTTTATATATATGTGTGTGCATATGTACATATATATATGTATATGTGTATATATATATATATATAGCCTGCTAAAGCACTAAAAAGCCAAAAGGGATCTTCATGAATTGAAAATATAAACCATCACCTCTGTTGTTAAGGCTAACTTCTTAGCTCGTTGGTCTAACTTCTTAGCTCATTGGTCTACTTCTGCTTTTACTCACCATTAGACTGCCCAATTCCAGAGAAAATGACATGGGAGCCAGTTCACAGGTAATTATCTCAGGGAAATCTGCTGAGCGGAGTGGCTGCATGGACTAAACGTTCTTGCAGATGTGAGGACGCGCTCCTTGGAATGCACATTTTCGTTACCACAGTCTGGGGTCAGGCCTTGCCTAAGCAAGAGCTTACTTTGCATACGTCTCTCAAGAAGGCAATATTTTAAGCTGTTTAGAAATTGCTATTCTTGTACCTGAAATCAGAATTTTTAGTTGCACAGCTATTTCTTAGTTCTTCAATACACTCCTTTAAATTTCTTAAGCACACTCCAAGCTGGGAAGCAAAATATTGATGCTTACAGTATCATGTAAAGCCTGGAGCCAGCTCCATTCACATCTCTTTGAATTACTTTTCCAATTCTAAGCCTCTAAGAATCGAGTCCTCCTTTATCTGCTCTTGTTATAAAAAGTGGCAGGAGGCAGAGTGGCAGAATGACCCGCAAGATGGCACCTGTCACCAGGGGATTTCTCCTGCCTTCTGCAGGCCAAATTTTGTTTGAACTCACTGTGGCCTCTGTCATATCCTCAATTTCTCTCCGCTCTTGGCCCTACCTCTTAATCCCTTCTTGCAGGCTGAGGCTGTTTACCCGGGTCCCGAAACCTTTTCCTTCGAGAAGCCAAAGTAAAACTTTAATTTGAAATCTGAGCTCAGAATTAAGCAGCAGCAGTGGTGACAGGGTATTGGAGCATGGGCTGGCTGCAGCAGTCTTCCTGGACTTAGAGTCAGTGGTGGAGATGGCTGTCTTAAGACTTTGATTTTTCCCTGTGGCCTTGACCTAACCCATTCAGACTCCAGGCCTGAAGGTGAACGAGCCGACTGGAACACGAATGAAGCCATGGGGTTTGGGATTCTTTTAAGGCACATGCGTGACAAGCTGCTGAAATGTGAGTATCTTGAGACTGCTTTGCGTTTCAACCCTGGCTAGAGTTAAGCAGAGATCTATACATACTCAAAACAAGTTCTCACTGTGCAAAGCAGTCCAAAATCTAATGGAGGGAATAGATCATGTTTTCTGGAGAACTAACAGGTTGAAAAGAGAAAAGACTCATCCCTCAAGACCGGTAGGAGCATAATTTCCTCCAGCATTCGGCAAATCACAAGGTTGCTGTTTCTGCAGCCACTGAGACTGTGGTTTGAAGAAACTGGGATGTGCAGGAGTTTGCTATGGAAACGAGTTGACTTCCGCACATTCCATCAGTCCATGTGTGGGACAGCCTCTTGTGCTGGCCAAAGGCTCACTTTATTGAGACCCATGAACTATCTATAAACATTAAAGCCATCAACTTATTAATATAAGGTTAAGGACAATTATTACCTTATCAATATTCTTTGAAATGAACTCACTTCAAACAGCAGAGACTTTCCATTTCATATTAATTAATAATACCATTCACAATCATTAAAAGCCAGGCTGGAAAAGAGGGCACAGTACAGGCAGGAGCTGGGCTTGGGCGCAGCTACTCATGCTGCCTGGTCTGGTAATGGCTGGGGAAACAGCCAACCCCTCTGCACCAGCAGTCTCGTCCTCCACAACCAGCCCCTACAGCACGGCCTCTTGCGGCAACCCCTGCCTGGCCAAGTCGCAGAAGGCAACAGAGGAAGCTCGCCACCGGCGAGGAACAGTGATCCATTGTGCAACAAGCCCCCGCCTCTCCCCTCGACCCCTCGCAGTCGGGCGAGCCGGGATTCTAGGGCTGCTCCTCGCGGCATATTGCCCCACCAGCTTCTGTAGCCTTTCAGCAATGGCACTAAAGTGGGTCTTAAAGTATTGTAATTAAACTCATCTACAGCTGCTGCAGTGAAACGAACGAGAGAAATGTGTTGTGTGTCAAGGACAGCTACCATCAGTGCTTTTTCATAGTCTTTAAAAAAAATTATTGTCATTTGCCTGTGTTTTGTGGGCGAACACCATGCGTTCTGCTTCTTTTAACCAGCCTGCTCATTTGGGAGTCACTTTTTAAGGTCAGCCAATGTACATTAATTCTGCCACAAATCAAAATTTATTCCTCAAGCTAGAAATGACAGGCCTACACAATAACACATGAAAAAAGTCATCCATTATTTATTTTAGAAAAGCAAAAGGAACGGACTGTCTTCTTGAACATGGCACCAGTGATGTGTCTGTGTGTGTGTGTGTGTGTGTGTTGTGCCAGAAGTACTGTCCCCTACCATGTCTCCTTGCTTTTCTGATCATTTTAATCTTTCTGCACTGGCAGGATTAAAAAGCAACAACAACAACAACTTTTTTTGCTCCTCTCAAGTGGAATATAGTACACATCTTTTCTTCACATTTGCCTCCTGCTCACTTCTGGTGTCTGATGCTGTTCTCTCCCAGTGGATGAGTCTTTTCTTCCTGGAGACATTGAACCATGCAAGGAAGGGAAGGAGCAGGTGCAGAGAGAGAGAGAGAGAGAGAGAGAGAGAGGGGCCAGAAGAAGACATGGAGATACTCACTGTGTGTGCATCTATCTGTCTCTAAGCAGGGGTTGAATATCATTCACTGAGACACTCCTCTCCCTTTTGAGCTGGGCACAAAAACAAGCTCATGAAATCAAACAAGAGGGCAAGAGCTTATCTTCCCCCAACAAATTTATCAAGAGAGAGTTTGTGGTTGGCTTATGAAACTGTCATGGAGGGACAAGGTGGAGATCAAATGTACTGAGGAGGTAGGAAACGAAGCACAAACTTTGCCCAGAGCTTGGGGACAATGATGCTCAAAGATTAACCCACCCTCTCAATTAACACCTCACATGAAAATCCCCGCAAGGTCATGGGATCTGAGCTTCGTTGCGGTCAATCAGCGCGGCCCGTCTCCATACAAACCGAGATCGAATGCAGAATTAACACTGGTCCCCAAGCCCTCGCTCACAGACTCACGTCAGATTAAGCCCTTGCACAGAGAAGATATGAAAAGCATTTCTAATTAGGGTCTGAGGTTACTGGTTAAAATGCAGTCGAGCAGTCTACCAACCATTCTTCTCCTTTTTTATAATTTTAATTAAACTCAGATACTATTTAATTCCTACCTGCATAGATTTAGTGCTACTTGAATGCAAACCTGATAAGGAATACTCCTGATCCCCACTTAGCTGCCACAAGGACTTATTAAAGAGGGGGTGACAGTCTCCAAGATCTTCCAAGAGTCCCTTTGCAATAATTACTTTTCTATCAAATGAAAAGCATAATATTTTTCTGTAAATAGGTTTTTTTCCCTGTGAAACTTTGACTTCCCTACTCTCTTGACAAAATTGTAATTATAGCTTCACTGTGGGGGTTACTTTACCATCAGGCCAGCCATTAGAATGCTTTTTCCTGCACACCAATGCTCTATTTCTTCATGGCTTTCAGAAACTTGATGCTAAAGAAATTTTTTTGCACAAATGTATCACTAATTAGATGTGGATGTGTAGTTTCTGTATTGAAAAATGTTGTTGACCAGACCCTATTTTGAGTTATCAGGAATTCTGCAGTGAGCTTGCATCCTTCTGCCATTGTCTGATTAGGAGTCTGGAGGCTTGATACCCATTTTTAATATCTGCGGTGACCCCGGAAGCCTTAAACAATGCCTTCAGCATACTAACGCCTCATGAAGCCAAAGCGTAGGCCTGAATAATTCAGGCCCTGAGCTGGAAGGTTTGCCCTTATGAGACCATTTGGGCAAGTTTGGGATTCTAGAATCTATAATGCTGGGTTCCTCTCTACAGCCTTCCTGCTTCTCTCTCAGTGGTGCTTTCAAATAGCCACTGCTATTTGAAAAAGTCGTATTTGTGAAGTCATGTTGTGATAATAACAATATCTAGATTTGCACAAGTTAGCTCCTGTTTCAAGTAGTTGTAGCTGAACTGCAAAATTCAGTAGTGTGCAGATCCAACCCTTCGTTCAGCTGGGAAGAAGTTAAAATACACTCTCGTGTTTGATTTCTTATTGAGTATATTCACCACTTTTAAGAATGAAAATAAGGATGGTTGTTGTGGTGCAAGGTTAACCAACGTGCCTGGGCTGCCTGCATCCCGTATTGGAGTGCATGAGATTGAATCCTACCTCTGCTTCTGATCCAGCTTCCTGCCAGCGTCCACCACCCTGGGAGGCAGCTATTCATGGCTCAAGTACCTAGATCCTTGCCACGCATGTGGGAGACCTGGGCAAAGTTGCTGGATCCTGGATCCTGCCTCCAGGAATGAACCAACAGATGGAATTTCTCTCTTTCTCTCTCTCTCTCATTCTGACTTTCAAATGAACTTTACAAAAGAAATTTTTAAAAACTCCACAAAAACAGAGCACGCTTTCATTAGACAACCTATTTTACATTTGAGAAAAAAACATTTTAAATAACCAGTTTGGAATCTGAAAATTACCAACAGCTTTAGGGACCAAGAAATCTAAACTTTTAAGTGATTGAATCAATCTCTCTCTCTCTCTCTCTCTCTCTCACACACACACACACACACACACACACACACAGAGGCTGCTGACTGTAACTCACAGATAGCCAGCAAGACCCTCATTGCCACTCAGGTCATCAACCTGTCCACAAGTGGCATGGCATTAGCAGGGGCGTGCTCAGTGCTGTTTCCAGTGATGTTCTGGACGTTGCGTCAGAACATGCTCTGAGGGCTTGGTGGTAGTCCAAGCCTTTGGAGACATGGAGTACGGCGCAGCTGATCTGGACAGCTTTCATCAGCCCTAGATTTTGCCCTAATGGGGACATCAAGCACAAGAACATTTTCTAGGACAAGAAAATGTCTCTTTGTGGGTAGGACATTTGGCTCAGAGGTCTCAGAGGTTAAGATATTCCCTGGGTTGTCTGCATCCCATATTGCAGTGCTTGGTTTGAATCCTGGCTCTGCTCCAATTCCAGATTCCTGCTAATTCACACACTAAGAGGTAGCAGATAACGGCTCAAGTATTCAGATACTTGCTACCCACTGGGAAGACCAGATTGAGTTCCTGACTCCTGGCCTTGGCCTGGCCCAGTCCTGGCTTCTGCAGGCATTTAGAGGGTAAATCAGCAGATGGAGGCTCTCTCTCGCTCTCGCTCTCGCTCTTGCTCTCCCTCCCACCTTTGAAATATATAAATAATGTTTAATAGAAGAAAAGTTGCTGGGTTCTATCTCCACTGCCACGGCACTGAGTCCTTCTTCACCAACAGGTTACCTGAATTATTAACAGGAATCTGAAAGGTGGCCTCTTTCCTTTTAGTATCTTTCTCCTTTATTTCCGATTTGCACTCAGCCACTGAGATTCTCCTCCTAAAACATACACATTATCTGTACATCACCTCTCCTGCTCCCACTTCCTACAGATCTATTTCCTACCTGCTCTCGAAATAACGTGACTTATACCCCTCCAGGAAGCTGTCATCCCTCCCTCCCAGGACATACACACAGTCTTGAACATGCTGACTTCTTCCAACTAAAGGTTTTGAGCAGTGACTCAGAACAGACTGGCATCCTCTGTCCCCCACTGCCTAGCTGGGTGGCCACATGAAATTTACTTAACCCCTCTCTGCCTCACCTGTAAATAGAGGACAAGGACCCCTATCTACTCAAAGGCTGGACATGATAGCCTGGATTTGTATACAGGAATGACTTAAGACAATGCCCCGCACCTAGAAAAGACCTTCATTGCAGCTATTAAAAAAAAAAAAAAAAGTACTCAAGCCATCATTATCTTGCCTGGAAAGCCTTCATAGTGCTTGTCTGTGTGGCCCCCAGTATTTGTTTGAGGTTCTTGTCTTCCAAGAAGCCCCCTAATAAGCCCAGCCAGAACTGGGGAGCTCTCTCTCCCACAGGCTCCTTTCCACACCCGAGTCCTTCTGGCATCTCCCATAGTTATCGAAGGAACTCAGCGGTTCTCTAACTTTAGAATACACATGCTTACTAGTTTCTCCCAAACTTGGGGCAGTGTTAAAATCTTCTCCAGCTACACCTGAAGGGGTGTGTTCCTCCAGGGGTGCCTCAGAAAGAACCAGAGCTTCTGTCTTTGCATCTCCCTTAGCTCCAAGCACAGGGCTGTGAGCAGAGCATATGCTTAGTAAATGTTTGTTAAATTAAATCTCAGGCAATTTGCTTCGATTTACTTAGAGCTCCCTGGGTAAGCAATCAGTTCCTATACCATTCAATGAGTTTTTAATAGCATTTACATTGGACTCGCCGTACAGGTTAATCAGAACCAGCTCTCCTAACTCTCTGGCTTTAGACTCCGAGATTCCAGATGAACAGACTCAGGTCAGTGCCTTTGCCTATCTTAACCAAGGCTGAAACATTATCAAAAGAGATTTATTTGAAGAGCTAATCAAGTGGGTCTAGGCTTCCAATGAATGTCTAGTTGTCTGAATTGTTGAAAAGAACTTGTTTTCTTTTTTAAGACTTGTTTATTTATTTACTAATTTATTTGAAAAGCAGAATTAGAGAGAGACAAAGGCAGAGAGAGAGAGAGAAGAAAGGTCTTCCATCCACTGGTTCACTCCCCAAATGGCCACAACGGCTGGAGCTGGGCCTATCCGAAGCCAAGAGCCTGGAGCTTCTTCTGGGTCTCCCATGTGGGTGCAGGGGCCCAGGGACTTGGGCCATCTTCTGTTGCTTTCCCAGGAGCATTAGCAGGGAACTGGATCAAAGCTGGAGAAGCTGGGGGTTGAACCAGTGCCCAAAGGAGATGCCAGCACTGCTGGCAGTGGCTTTACCTACTACACCACAGCGCCGACCCCAAGAACTTGGTCTTTTAGAATATTCCATCACTTCAGAAATCAGGTACATCATTTTGGAATTTGTTAAAAATTTTCAGTTATCTGAAATCCACGGGTAGGAGAAGCACCCAAAATTGTGAGGCCAAGATTATCACAAATATTTCTAACACATCTGCCCTATGAACATTGTATCTGACCTGAAAATGATGGCCATTTCATTGAGCTCTATCTCCTTCCCCATAATTTATTTCCTCTTTAAATTTATATTAAGTCCACAATAGTCAAATATAAAAAAGAAGAACATTAGACCCAGTGCTGATGCTTTAAGCAGAAAAATGAGTGAAAACTTAAATGATGACTAAACATAGAGAAGATATTTTCTGAGGAACCATTACTGCCCATGAGATCCTGAAAAGTCATTAGGTATGTGACTTCACTTGCAAAGATACTTCTGGGTCTCCTTGATTGAAAGGAATATTTATTTGATTAGCATATGTAGATTAAGTATAATTTAGAAAATATTAAAATTGTATAAGTAAGACATAGCCCTTCAAATATAATTTCTGGAAATTAACATTATCGTTTGAGAAACACCTTGTGCCACACTCTTACTTGTACTATCTCAATTAATTGTCACACAGCCTGCCAGATTAACCAAGCATGAATCTACACTTCGATAACTCAATGCATTGACTTTCTCTGAGACAGTATTAGTTATAAATAGTAAGCTTTTAAAGAGCTCTTCAAATCATGTATCATAGTTAAAGCACCCATTTCATAGATAGAAAAAAAATGAATTTCAAAGGGAAATAACATGTCATGGTTGCATGATTAGAAAGCAAAATTGAGGTTTAAACTCAAGCACCTCAAACTTGAAGCCCAAATGCTTTCCCCCTTATAGCTCCTTCCTCAAAGAGATCTCATTTATTGATGTATTGTTTCACCAAAACGTGTATCTTGGAAGCCATCTTTGTGACAGGCATTTTCTAAAGGCTCTGGGAATGCAGCAACAAAAACCAAACAAACAAAAAAGTCTCACCCTTCCGTACTGCTCTGAAAACAGGAGATGGCTGACCCTGAGTGCGTTCTGTGACCCTACAGCCTGCAAGTCCCAACAGCAAACACGCACAGCCTGTTCCCGCATGAGGAATGGAACCAATCTTTGTTTTCCATCCTGGTGTCCACCACGATTTTCCCTCTGGTCATAGCAGCTCCGAACACAGAGAAAACTGCAATGACAGAGGAAGTGAGGTCCTACAAGTTAGCAGCAGAGAAACTTGAACTCCGGGTCCCTGAGCGAATCTCTACCTTTATGTGAGTGTTTACCAGTCATTGACTTCACCAAGTGCGTGTCTGAAATGGATGCCGCACACATTCTCCATCCAGACATCTGTGTGACTCAAGGACTCAAGCTCCATGCTCAATATTTCAGATTAATGAGTTTAGGCCCACAGCAAAGCCAGGTTAATATATTTCCTTACTGTCAAATCTGATAATCTCCATCTGATATATCATGCATTAATGTCTCAGAGAGCTTAAGTTGCTTAATAGAGTAAACATAAAAATCACAAAAGATTTTATTTCTTGTGCAGGCTGTATGAAGCAAAATCTGCATAAAGCAATGTTTCACAAGGAACAACAAAAATGACAATAAGATAGTGACAGGCAAAACTCTATCAAAATGTAATTAATATTTTAATTATTTTACCCTGTAATATCTACACCCCATGGTGCAAAGTAAGTGGTTCTCCTGGTTTTCAAAGATGACAAGATTGTCATTTTTCATATTCTAGGATACATGCATTTATATTTCAATGTTATAGATGCTACAAGGGATGGGGTATGCAAGTCATTATGAGGTAAGGATGACAAATCTTTCTGATTTGCCACCTTGGATCTCTGAAATTTAACATTCCATGCTGATCAATAACTATTATGTGCCTCCCACTTGTATGTTCACAAGTCTATTTGTCTACTGAATCACTTTTAAAGAGTTCTTTAAAATTTGCCTATTATCTCACGCAGATAGTTTTGATTGGATAGAATTTTTTAAAATTATAAACAACAGAATACCTATTTTAAGTTTTTCTCTTTTTTTCTGTGAGAATGTTGCTTTTACTGGCAGAAGAAAATCTTAACTTTCCCAATCTTAGACCTCAGGGTTATAATCAGTTAAATTTATGAGACTTTTTAAAATAGTTTAGTTTCCAAACTCTCAAGGCTATCCATAAATAGTGTTATATAGCTACTGAGCACTCGAAATCTGCCTAGTCTGAGCTGACATAAGTTTAAAGTATTGTCTGGATTTCAAAAGCTTAGGACTAAATAATAGTTCTCATTAATAATATTTTACTATTTGTCACACATTTAAATAATAATATTTTGGACACATTAGGGTAGCCATTATCTTAGCGTCTTTTCTTCTTCACCTTTTCAATGTAGCTACAAAAAAATGACTTTTGTAGCTTACCTTGTTTCTGTAGAGCAATGTTACTCTAGAGTTCAATCTTTGTAACTGGTAATCCACCCATTTTACAGATGAGAAAACCCAGTTCACACAGACCAGAAATATGAATTCACACAATTGGGTTCATAACCCCTGTTCTCTATTCTATAGGCTTCAGTGGAGCCAGTACAGTGGCCTAGCAGGGAAAGTCACCACCCACAGTGCCAGCATCCCATATGGGCACCAGTTTGAGTCCCAGCTGCTCCACTACTTCCACTACTAATCCAGCTCTCTGCTATGGCCTGGGAAAGCAGAAGAAGATGGCCCAAGTCCTTGGGCCCCTGCACCCCCGTAGGAGACCTGGAAGAAGCTCCCGGCTCCTGGCTTCGGATCTGCCCAGCTCGATTGGTCCCGTTGTGGCCAATGGGGAGTGAACCAACAGATGGAAGACCTCTCTCTCTCTCTCTCTCTCTCTCTCTGCCTCTCCTTCTCTCTGTGTGTAACTCTGCCTTTCAAACAAATTAATAAATAAATCTTAAAAAAAAAAAAAAAAAGAAATAGGCTTAAGAGCCTGCCATGTTTCAAGCCTTTCCCGTGGGTATCCTAAGCACTTGGCTGATGGGAGAAATTCAAGACCACCAATGCTCAGCATCAGAAAAAATTTCCCAAATAAAACTACAGAACTCTAAGCTGTGGAGCAGACATTGCAGCATGGCTGCTTAAGCCAAGCTTGCTGCATCCCATAGCAGAGTACCAGTTTGAGGTTCAAGTCCCAGCTCCTCCACTTCTGTTAATGTGCTGGGGAAGGCAGCAGCTGGGCCGTGTGCTTGAACCCCCACCATCTATATGGGAGACCCGGATGGAGTTCCTGGTTCCTGACACCCAGCTTTGGCCTGGCCCTGACTTGGCTGTTGAGTCATTTGGTGGAGGTCTGTCTCTCTCTCTACCTTTCAAAGAAATAAATCTTTGAGAAAAACTCCAAGATAGGATGTCAGCAACGTTTGTCTATAAAAATAACTTCAGACAGGATGTGGGCATTGTCTGCAATGAGAACAAGGGCAATTTTTGCTGAGCCAATTCTGCAGGAAAGACAGGGACTGTCATCATTCCTCTCGGCCCCAGATTTGCATCAGTGACTGGCACTCTATTAGGATTGGTATCAAGGGGGTGGGATCCTGGTTTCCCTGGATTTGGGCCTTTCACGCATTCTGATTGATAGCTTCTACTTGTAAAGCAGTCTCCCGCACAGCTGTCTCCTGCTCCTGTCCGCCTTTCCACTGCGGTTGATGCAATTCTGGTTTCATTCATCAGCCCCCTTGAATAGCAACATCCTCCAGTTGGAGAAAAACCTGTCTCTGTGCTCAGCCCACATTTGCATGCATGTGCTGTCCTGCCAAGCACTCCGTGGCACTGTGTCTGCCAACTGACAGGCAGCCCGTGGATCCCATCCCTGATAAGTTTTCTAGTTTCTCAAATTATCTGTGTTTTACTTCACTTTCATGCTCAAAGCATAACAAATTTCTTTGATATGTTTCTGTGTGCTCTGGAATGCCAATGGCATCAATTGAACTGTGTCACACCATGGAAAAGGCTGTTTTGTGGAGCATCAATTGGCCATAAGCTATAAATATCTGCTGTTTCATGATGTCTTTGATTGCTACATAAACTCTGATCATTAAGCATTGATCAAAGATGGCTTGGAATAAATGACATTAGGCTGTGATGATACAGATGCAAAGGCAGGGGTCAGGACCAGCGGCCTTGTACGCGTCCAGACCCTCACTGTGGACAAGCTACCAGTGAACTCAGATATGTCGGATTTTTTTTATCTTTCAGATACATTTAAATATCATGCGTTGTGCTAGAAATTTTATGGCTTATAATATATTTCTTTGGGAATTTGGAATTTTTACAAAACTATTCTGCCCTTCTGGATGATATATAAAGAAATATATAATAAATATATAAAGTGAATATATAAAGATGATAAAATGGAAAATAATAAATAAGTAGTGAAACAGAAAAGACATAGGGAAACATTAATGGAGAGACAGAAAGCATCCTATAGTTTTAAATAATTTTCCCTTTATAGGGACAAAAATAGTAGGTGCTGATTTTAGAAAATTAAGAACATAAAAAATTATCACAGGCTTAGAAACTACATACAATTCAATTAACATTTTCATTTTCACTCTTTAATTTTTGCTATGTGGAAAGACTGTTTTCCCAGACTCTGGAGTATGTAATGTATCTGTCCATGTCATTCTGCCCTTAACACTTATTTTTCACTTGGATACCTGTCCCCAGCATTCCTTCCTGGCACTAAATATTCTTCCATGACATCTGTTGTAGTAGCTATATCATATGGATGTGCCATAACCAATTCAACTAATCTCTCATGTCGCACTTAACTACCTTTTGTCCTTCATCTGTGAAAACCACTGGACTATGGGAACAATTAAACAAAATACTGGTCAAAAATAGAGTAACACAAATTATGCAATCTGAAGACTGACTTACCTATGAGATAATTTATATCCAACATTCTGAATAAAACCAAAATTTCTAAGTGAATTAGAATCATTGGTGATGTCTAAATACGTATTTTTTTCTTGCTCAGTTAATCAAAATCATATCTCAATAGAGAATTGTCCTTCCTGCTTACAGTTGAGGAGTCTTCAATATATGCTTCCTCTCATGCTCCCTGGAAACTGCCACAGACATCAAGTGTTTCCTCATTGTTTTCCTCCACAGTCATTGTTTTCATTTGTAATAACTCCAGTTTAGAGATAAGGTCATTAGCAAAATCCCAAAGACATGATTTTGTCAAGAACAGATGCACTGTTAACACCTTTGACGTCAGAACAACTGAATCAGAGAAAAATGTTTATTTGTTATTGTCATGAAAACAGGGTAAATGGCATGCAATCTAATGGAGATAGTGTTGAGAAATATGTTAGTTCTCTCCTCCACAAGTATGTTAGGTATATGATCTCTAAGTCCTCTTCTGAAATGCCACGCTCAGTTAGTACTTGAGTGAGTCCTTTATTGTCAGTGAAGTACCAAATGTTGAACTCATTCAGTAGACTTGTCTTGGAAAATAAAGACCTCATTTAAGTGTGGGAAGTTTATGGAGAGATTTTTACAGAGAAATAAAGACAGATAGCTAGGTAGGTAGATAAATAGATGATAGAGTGAGACAGAGATAGATAATAGAGATAGATAGATGATAGATACATAGATAGATACATAGATGTTGATGGGCAGATGATAGATAGATAGTAAGTTGTTAGGTAGAAGATAGATAGAAAGATAGATAGATGCAGATACATATCCATATGGGTACATGAATCCATTTGCCTCAGTGGTCCATCAGTTTTCTCTACTTCCCAGTGTTCACTACTGATTTTAAAACAGAGCTAGCTCTGTCACCTACTTTTATCAATATAATATAATATGGACAATGCTATCTGCAGAGATATATCATACTGAAGGCTTGGAAAGTTCTAGAATCTCCTGCCATTGCACTCCTAAAAGCCAGGGGCCATGTCGAAAGTATGACTGCCCTTGTACTAGTATGCTGTGAGGGAACCCAAGCAGTCTATGGATATGTCTAGAGAAGAAAGTTCCCGGTTAGCAGCTCCCAGGGAAGCTTCCAGCTCACCACGCAAACATGGAATGCCTGGTCAAATCACAAAGTCAAGAGGAACAATTCTCATTGCTGTGGTCCGCTTGATATGCACCCATAGAAAACAATGCATATTGATTGCAAAATAGAATAAAGGGGACCAACATTGTGACACACTGGGTTAAGCTGCTGCCGGCAACTCTGGAATCCCATATGGATGCTGATTCATGTCCCACCTGCTCCCCTTTTGATCAACTCCCTGTTAATGCTCCTGGAAAGGCAGCAGAAGACAGCCCAAGTGTTTGGACTGCTGCCACCTACGTGGGAGACCTGGAAGAAGCTCCTGATTCCTGGCTTTAGCTTGACCCAGCCCTAGCAGTTGCAGCCTTCTGGGGAATGAACCAATGGATGGATGATCTCTTTCTCACACTTTGTCTCACCTTCTCTATATATAAGTTTGCCTTTCAAATAAATAAATCTTTTAAAAAATAGAATAAGGGCTTTTTATATTTGCATAATGAATGGAATATATATACATATAGTCAGGTCTCCATATCTATAGGTACTGCATCTATTCTGTGGATTCAGCCACGTGCAAATCAAAATTATTTTTTAAAAATTATTGCATCTGTGCTGAACCTGTGCATTTCTTCTTGCATTATTCCTTAAACGATAATTGAAGATGAATTTCCTGGCTTGTTATCATTGGGATGATTATAATTGGTCAGAGTCTTGCATCAAGCATTTGGGGATTGAGCCAACAGATCTCTCTCTCTCTCTCTCTCTCTCTCTAACTTTCAAATTAAAGGAAAATAAGTTTTGAAAGTTTATTAAAAATGATGAATATTGGATTTGTGCTGTTCCTATATTAATCCAAGTCAACAGATGCATGAATACGATTCCATTCAAGTCAGGAGAAATTGCATTCCACAATCACACGTTAAATTGAGCAGAATCTGTGCTCCTGAAGTTCTGAGGGTGTAATAAGTGTGACAAACGTGTCTGACTTTGTATGGATGAGACAGGGCCTGACCTACAGGTGATAGAAATTAAGCTGCTGGCTCCCACCTCAGGAGGGACACCAGGCAGGCCTATTCCCCTACCCCCATCCATGCTTCTGCCTATCTGGACAGCAGGTGTGTCTCACTTTGACTGTGGGCAGGGACTTCAGCAGAAGTTGGTAGGAGAGGGCAGACCAGTCACAGAGCATCTCTCAACACCCCACCTGATCAGCAACATAAACAAAACAACCACCACACATTTCCCCATCAGCACCCAAACAAGAGGCACCACCTTATCCCATAGGCTTCCTAATATGGCAGCCAATGGAAAAAGCTTTCTTCCCAGCATTACTCCAGAGATGGAGACATTGGAGTTTGCTGTGCAGGACCAGGATGTACAGAGCTCTGAGATTCTCCTCCGCTTTCTCTGCGATCCAAAGACAGGTCCACTGCGAGTGCGAGAATGATGTTTGGGGGAAAATGTAAAGAAAAATCGTCAAGATTAGAAATCTCACCTGGACCCTAGGACCATAGGAGGGTAGGCGATGAGCCAGGGCCAGCATCCTTCACTAAGCTGGGGCTGAGGGAGTCCCCTGAGACACACCCAGCTGGGTAGATTGAACAGCAAAGCATCCAACCAGAAAAGCAGAACCTAGAAGCTCCTTCAGAGCTCCTCACTTGCCCACTGTCACCCTTCACAAACATCAAGAGAAGAGAGATGGATAGAGGTTCAAGTTCATCCTTCTGAGGCTTAATGGCCTCTTGGAACACCTGCATCCCATGATGAAGTACTTGGATTTGACCTACAGTTCCACTCCCAGTTCCAGCTCCTGCTGAGGCTCATCCTGAACGTCAGCAGATGATGGCACAGGTGGTATGTCCCTGCCACCCACATGGAAGATCTGGATTGAATTCCTGGTTCCTGGCTTTGGCTTAGCCCAACTGTAGTTGTTATAATCATTTGAGGGGTGAACCAGTAGGTGGGAGATCTCTCTCTGTCTCTCTCCCTCTTCAATACCTCCAGAATATATAATAAATTACTTTGAATTTAAATTAGAAAATAGATACTTCTTAAGTGAGGCTTGCATACTGTAGTTGTTAGCTGTGGCTACATTGCACGCCAACATAGAACTCAGTGACTTTATACAACATTGATTATTTTTCTCCCATCTGTGGTTTGGCTCAGGTTCAGCTGATGCAAAGTGGGCCAAATAGGATGTCTCTGCTTCCCACATTTCTCTGCCTTCTCCTGAAACGTGTATCTAACCCAGAGGTGTTCTTATGCTGATGGCAAAAGTGCAGCAAGGCAAGTGGAAATACCCAAGGCCTCCTGGGGCCGAGACAGAGTGAGCATTTGGTACAGTGGTTGAGAGGCTTCTTGGGATATCCACATCTCATACGGGATTGGTTGGTTTGAGTCCTGGCTCTTCCATCTCCAATTTCTGTGAATGTGCACCCTAGCAGGCAGCAGTAGTGATTCAAGCATTGGTGTTACTGCCACCCAGGTGGGAGATTTGGATGGAGTTCTGGACTTCTGGCTTCAATTTGACCCACCTCCAGCTCCAGTTGTTGCAGGTATTTGGGGAGTGAAACAAAGGATGAAAGATTCTCTCTCTCTCTCTCTCTCTTTCTCTCTCTTAAATGAAATGAAAATAAATAATTTTTTAAAAAGGAAAACAAATTGGGGTCATAACATCACTGTTATATGGTTAACAAGTACCTGTGATATTGCTAAAAGTCAAGTTACTGAGGTAGAGAAGGGGCTGGAGAGCAGTGGACTCTGATTTCATCCTAGGTGACCCCAGAGGACAGGTCACACTACCAGCTCCACTGTGCAAATGCCAGGCAGGACCCTGTTGACCGTAAGCCCTTGCTGCGATCAGGGAACAGAGGAGAATCTGATGGGGCTTGATCCAGGGACTCATGAGAGGGCAACTGGTGGCTCCTACATCAATAGTGCAGTTGGTGGGAGCAGGAGCATTTTTCCTTCCCAGAAAAGCAACACAAGTGGTCCTGAGAGATGTGAGCTCAGGGTCCTGTGTGCATGTGTCCAGGGAAGTGAGGAGGAAAGGGTGGTCCAACAGGGATGTCAGAGTCACTGTTCAGGGCGGCTGGCCTTTGCTCAGAAAATAGAACCTGCTCTTCCCAGTATTTCTCCAGTCTGCAAGATGCAAATATTATCACAAGAGTCATTCAGAGGGCTTGTGGAAAAATAGAATTAAAAGGTAAGTTTGTTTTGTTGGCAAACATTCTTGAAATCTATGCACACAAAATCCATGCATCATATGCCTTTTCATGAACTTTTGAAGATTCCTCATATCTCTGGGATTTCAAAATTTTTGGCACCACATAAACTTACCTTTTAATTCCATCTATCCACAAACTTTCTGAGATAACTTCTTAGGAGGCCTAGGAACATCTAAAATATCATTTCCATGAGGTGGGTGCTGTGACACAGAGAGTTAAACCACTGCTTGGGACACCATCATCTTATATCAGAGTGCCTGGAATTGAATACCACCTCTACTGTTAATCAAGCTTCCTGCTAAGGCTCAAATGGAGTTCCTGAATCCTGGATTCAACCCGGCCTAGACCCAGCTATTGTGGGTATTTGGAGTGTGAACCAGCAGATGCCAAGATTTTTATTTCTCTCTCTCTTTCTGTCTCTCTCTAACTCCCTCTCTCTCTCTCTCTCCCTCTGCCAGTCTGCTTTTCAAATAAATAAATGGAGCTTTAAGAATAAACTAAAGTCAAATAAATATTGCTTTCACAGGAGGATGTGTTGAAGCACATTTACATATCAGAACAGCCTGTAGCTGGTATGATTCGTTATTTTGCGATTTATTATGCATAAAACATAGAATAAATATAGCTGGGAAAATGCCAGAAACGCTCAGCAACTGATTTCTTCAGTACTGGACAAGGTTGGTGCTCCTTTTCTGATTTGCTTTTGAAAATTGGACTTACCTGTATTTTTCCAGGTTGCTAAAATGCACCTGCATTTCTCAGGTAAGAAAAAGTGTCGAAGTCTGATTTTTTAGGAATTTATACAGATACTAGATTATGATTTTTATTGTAATGACAGTCTTATATGTCTAATTATTTCAAATTAAGCTTCATAAGCCAGCTCAATCACTGCAGTTTGGGCTCCAGTCCAAAGATTTTGCTGTACTTCAAATACAGAAACTTGATTTTATCAGTGAATCCATTAGTAAGAGCCTAAAGGATTAATTAGCTTTGATCAAATTATTAAGAGATTGATTTTTGAAATCAGTGACCCAATAAGCTACACTGAAGAAGAATCCTGTCCCTGGGACCAGAAGACCATTCTGGGGGCAAGGTCCAGAAAATAGTTTGATTGCATGCTACAGAAAATCCAAGCGAATAGTAGCCCAAACGCTCAGGCCTCATTCTCTACACACAAACCCAGCACTCTGTGTCCCACTATGGCCTTTCCACAGAATTCCTAAGCAACCCTTCCAGCCTGCTGCTTCTCCGTCAACACACAGCTCCAGGCACCACTTCACATCCCAACCAACAGAGAGGAGGAAAGAGAAAGGGAAAGGAGCAGCCCTCCCTTGAAAGGCACTTCCAATTGTCGCACAGGTCACTGTGCTTATATCCCGTTGACCCACATTCACCTGCATGGCCATCTCTGGGTACACAAGGGGCAGGGCCATGAAGTCTTTATCCCAAGTGGTGTGTGCCCACTGCTGAGGAGCAGAGTGGGAACAGATCCTGGACAGAAGCCAATCTCTACCACATGTGATGTGAAAAATAAATAGGCAACATACAACCAGTGTGGAAGAAAGGTACTTACATTGCACTTAGTCCATTTTCCTCCCTATTTGAAAGGAAATTTCATCTTAGATTTCCTCTCCTTCCTCTACAATATCTACAGTTGACAAGAAACTTCCATCAGGAAAAACTCACCTGCTGTCTTAGGATCCTCAATATAATAATTGATCTGACAGTTTTATTTGGGGAAGCTGTTTACAGAATCAATATAAGAAGCATCCCATCCTGCATGAGTAAAAGACTTTTTACACCAGAGTGTTGAATATATGCTTAGAACTGAGGGCAGGGGATGGGGGTTCATCTAAGTGCTGATACCTGTTGTTTCCTGCCACCTTCTGGACACATGAGCTTTTTATAGGGCGTTCTGCTCTGTTCCCTTTGCCACACCAGGACATTCATCTGAAGTTCCTGGGCTCCAGGGTCTCTCTTTTTTTCCAATTCCCTGGATAATTGGGCTTGCACCAGCAGTTGCCAGAGTGGGTTTGGGACATTTGCTCTTTGCAGGTACCTTGCACCTGACCCCAAAGCCTCTGCACATGTTACCAGCCAGATTCACTCTGTAAGTCAGCTTGCTATCTGTAAGATTCCTTCGTTCTCCTAGCTCAAAGAAATAGCAAAATGTCCCAACATGGTATCAAGCCAAGGTTCACTGAAGGGGAGAATCATACTTAAATCCAGTATTCCATTATCCCAGCCTCTGTTTTCTGTTTGGGTTATCACTTCAATAGGGAAAGAGAGCAAAGAGGGGAGGGTGAAGAAGAATGAGTTGGCTGATGAATAAAGATAGAATTCGTGGGTATGATCAGCATTTAGAAGAGGAAAGCCCACACACCAAGTTAGCTTGACACTATATTTTTTATGCGTCAATAATAGTATCCTACTGGTCAACTTGTGTGGCTATTGATGTTGTTTTAATTCTTTGAGCCCTACAATTGATTTGCAAGAAAATGAAATCTTCCTGATGTAGGCCCAGGGTACATGTGGCTCACGTCTGAAGACCCATTGTCTAGAGTGGTACCATGCATTTCATAACACCCAGGCGTTGTTTGAGTGATCAATGACTGCCTTATATATTTTATGTGTATATTCACATATATACAGAATACACTTAACACACACACCTCTAATCCCTGTGTGAATTCCCATCTTAGCAGGTACATGGGTGGTGTAACATCTGTCCCACTCCTCTCCCACTGTGTCACTGTTGATACCAGCTTGGTAGCAAAAGCGTCTATTTCCCCACAGAATTTTGTGTGAACAAACTGCTTGTCCATAAATTATGCGTGGGTGTGCATGTCTGCAAGGTGTTAGGAAGTTATTTATAGCAGAAAGATTGTCACCCTGGATTCTAAAGGACCAAAGTCAAGAAATAGCACAGTCTGTCTCCTTTGCTTTCCCAGCAGCTGTCAGTAAGTCAAGTTGTCACAAATCTGATGAGACTGGAATATAACATAAGCTCCCTGTTTTGAAAGCCCTGGTGAATCCTAGGCTGTAGCCCTGCCACCATGGCTGGAAGCCAGGTGACCCCATGGCCCAACCACCAGTGTCACCTCCACCCCCACCCTAATGGGATTTGCTGCTCTTACTTCCCTGCCCTCCCCCCCAGACCCCTCCCCAGGCAAAGGTTTAAGAGGACCTGTTCCTGAACACATGACTCTCGATCTCTCTCTGTGTCTCTCGATCTCTCTCTCTTTCTTGATCTCTGTCTTACGCTCTCCTTCTCCCTCTTTTCTTTCTTCACCCCTTCCCTCCCGTCTATAGGGTTGCCCCCAATAAACCCTTTCCCTTACTCCAGGGGAAAAAAAAACAACTTTGGTGGAAGCTTTGAGACTGGTAGTAGTCACCCACATTTCCCAGACTGAAACTTTGATGTGAGCAATTCTTAGAGAGGATTAACCTACTTTCAAACCTATGCTTAAAAATGCGTTATCATAAATAGGCATTATTTATATATCCTGCTGTATAAAAGCCTTTTCAAACTTATGAAAATGCTTTCTTGAAAGTTAGATGTCATATAACTTAGGGATGCGTGCCAGTTTTAAGCACTATATTCTGTTTCTAAACTTGGCGAGGCCTGTGGAGGTAAGGAAAGAATGCACTTCAACTGTCATTAACTTTATTTTTTAAAAGATTATTTATTTATTTGAAAGGCAGAGTTACACAGAGAGGAAAGGCAGAGAGAGAGATTGGTCTTCCATCCACTGCTTCACTCCCAATTGGCTGCAATGGCCAGAGCTGTGCTGATCCAAACCTAGGAGCCAGGAGCTTCTTCAGGGTCTCCAACATGGATGCAGGGGCCCAAGAACTTGGGCCATCTTCTACTGCTTTCCCAGGACACAGCAGAGAGCTGAATGGGAAGTGGAGCAGGCGGGTCTCGAACTGGCACCTATATGGGATGCCAGCAGTACAGGCGCTAGCTTTACCTGCTATGCCACAGCACCAACCCTTGTCATTAACTTTAATAATTCCTTTGTTTCTAATTAACTCAAATCTTACCAATTTTTCTAAAATCAAACCTTGCTTAAAATTAGTCAATAAAGATGAAGACTAAGACTAAATTTAAAAAAAAAAAATTAAAAGATCTCAAAACCTCTGAATCTCTTTTGAACTCCAGGCATGGGGTCAGTGGTTAAAATGATGGTTTGGGGGCCGGCGCCGTGGCTCACTTGATTAATCCTCCACCTTTGGCGCCAGCATCCCATATGGGCACCGGGTTCTAGTCCCTGTTGCTCCTTTTCCAGTCCAGCTCTGTTGTGGCCTGGGAGGGCAGTGGAGGATGGCCCAGGTCCTTGGGCCCCTGCACCCTCATGGGAGACCAGGAAGAGGCTCCTGGCTTCAGATCGGTGCAGCACCTGCCGTGGCGGCCATTTGGGGAGTGAACCAACGGAAGGAAGACCTTTCTATCTCTCTCTCTCTCTCTCACTGTCTATAACTCTACCTGTCAAAAAAAAAAAAAATCCATGATGGTTTGCCCATCATGTTTCGAGAGACACACTCATTAGGCACCTTGGAACGCATGCCTTTCTCCTCCGTCCTACATTCTTCCCCAACCCTTCATCATAAGAATCGCTCTTTAGTGTAGAGAGTCTCAGGATCCACCAGGTTCTGGACAGGGGTAGCCACACAACAGCAGAGGATGACCACATTAACAGCCTCAGAGGTTCAGGCTGGCTAGTCTCAAAAGCATGGCTCATGGAACACGGAGGCAGTCCTGGACAGCTGGTACAACTATCCCCAGAGCAGAATGAGGTCCTGAAAGGTATCATTGCTCGCTCGATTTAGAATTAATGACTTGGCAAAGCATATGCACTAAGGTAAAAGTTCTGCGGGGAGTGTCCCTGAGGCAGCTCAAGGGCTGTGTGCCCAGGGATGGCCATGGCCAGTCTGTGCATACAAGATGATGCTGACAACGGTGGCTTAAACAGCAGAGCAGTTTGCGTCTCTCTCACCCAGCCTCAGGGTGAAAAGCTCAAATAGTGGGCTGGCTCTTCTTCCATAGTCATCTGTGATCTCATGGCCCTCCTGCCCAGTGATACCAGTCTCCTCTCAGGGACACCATCCTCCGTGCAGCAGCAGCTGAGACGGTGCTAGAACACAGTCCACACTCTGATAGAAGCAGAGAGGAAGAAACCAGGAGCCCGTTTCCATGACTCGAAGTCAGTCACTGAACGTGGCATGCATCGTTTACACTGACAGCCACTGACTACATGTAACCTGCAAAGAGGCTGAGAAATCTCAGCGCCAGTGTGAGGTGGTGTGCCAGCCAAAGCTCCACTTCTGTAACGGAGGAGGAGGTGGTTGGTGGGTATCTATCTACTAGTTGGCCAAAGCGGGGAACAGGCTATGCAAGGCCAGGTTTTGCTTGATATAGAGCCAAGGTGAAATGTTGCCTGTCGATTTTCCCCAAGACCTGTCTCCAGGGTGATCACCCGGTGCTGCCATCTCATGGCTCTGGTCATGGGCTGTGTGGTCCGCATTTTGACAGCTACTGTTGCTCCTAAGAGAATCTCCTGTGTGACAACATCCATTTAAATGAAGCTGATGATTCCCATGAAGGTACTGTTTAAAACTTCAGCACTGTTACTACCTTTTTTTTTTTTTTTGGTCTTTTGAGGAAACAGTCTTGACATTAAAATTCTGAAAATGAAGTCCACGCTCTAGTCAGTTCTTTTCCATTTACTTACATTTAAGAGAGGTGGCTGCCAAGCTAAGAGGCACTAATGTATTCTCCTCACTCCAAATACATCAAAGAAAGAATGACAAGATACTGCAAGGAAAGTTTTCAAAGCCTTCTCTGTCTTTCTTCTTTTTATAAAAAAGACGGCTACTTAATGGAAATGACTACTGCATAGTCCAAAGATTATCCTTATTTAAAAAAAAATAAGGGAAATCCATTTGATGCTTTGTAAAGAGTAACTTTTCAACTTCCAGGTACTTTTAATCCAGGTGCTTCATAAAGGTGACACTCTAGGTGACTGCTTTTAAGACAGGAAGTCCTTACTTGAGTGTGGGAGCTGCCTTAATGCCAGTAACTCAGCTCAGGCTCTGCTGAGAAAATGTCTTAACCTTCTTAGCCGTCACCGTGGGTCACTACAACCAGTCCTACTTTCATCTTTCTAATGTATTCTCCCTTTAAACTGCTCTATTTCTATTTTAGAGAAAATTCCTCATCATGTTGGGGATGCCAACCACACAGATTTTTATCCATGAAGATTTCCTTCTGCTATTTCCCAAGGCCTGGCCTCACCTGCTTTCCTTGCAATGTGTTTGTGCATTGTCCAACAGCTAGCAGACATCTTCTGTCTTCTTTAGGAACTGATGAATACCAACATGGTCAAGCGGATGGTGGCAGGTGAAACACAGAAGAGCTACTCGGCCAGAATCCCTGTCAGGCTCTGTTTGCATGCCACAGAGGCTCTGGGAGGACATTTCAACCAGACTAACTGGGGGAGTGGGTTCAGAACCTTCTCCTCTTTCTCAAGGCTGCTGCAGCTTGGTTCATCTCGGTCAAAAGAGGGTTCACAAGAAGGATTTGTGTTTGTCTTCAATGGAAGCCATAACAAACTCCCACAGATACAATGTTTTAAAACTGCACACATTCTTAACATCACAGCTATTGTAGGCCAAAGGACCACCTGGACCCAGCTGGCTTGTCTGCTCCTGATCTTAACTGTCCAAAATCTCAGCTCTGATCGGCAGTCTCAAAATCAACCTCTGACCTCATCTATGTTCTTGGCAGGACCCAGTTCACTGAAGTGAAGAAGGTTGCCGTTTTCTCGCTGGACATCGACTGGGGGCTGGAACTTCTTTGAAGTCCTTGGGCCTGAGTCAGCAATGGTCTCCCACCTGGCATCATTCTAACTCCTCATTCTGCACCGTTTCTCTGTCTACAGCTAGAGAAAGTTCCATAATTTTAAAGACTTGTATGTAAAAATTATCCAGATAATCCAGAATAATCTCCTTATTTTAAGGTCAGCGGCCTTAATGGTCTCTGAAAAGCCACCTTTGCTATGTGGTGTAGCATGTGCCAGGGCACCAGAGGTTAAAAGATGAATCTTTGGAGACTCATTTTGCCTACCACCAGCCCTGGCTGTGCGTCGCAGAACAGAGATGGTGTTCTCCTCTAAGCAGAGAAGTTATACCTACTCAAGGCACGACATGGGGATGGGAGAGGTATTGGCAATCAGACCACCTTCCTGAATCCCAGAAGGAGGCCCAGAATGAGCTGGACTAGCTGCTCATACTTGACTGATTACTGTTGGAAAACAACCAAGACTTTATACCAGTAGGTCTGACCTGCTTTGTGATAGGTCAGAACTAACATTTTATATGTATTTTTTAACTTTTTAAATTTATTTCATTAATCTAGTTAGCCATTAATGGGCTGTTCATAAACTCATTTATTTATCACCCTACATTTTTACAAATGATTGTGATGGCCTGCCATAAACATGCACAATAAAATAGACACAATAACAACAATGATAAATCAATAAAACCCATCCCTAGAGATATACTGCAATCCATGAAACATTAAGTATCGGTTTAATGGTCACAATTCATGATATTTTTACTTTGGTGGCTGTGCTGAATGATGCTAAGTCATTATGTGTATCCATGAAACAGAAAAAAAGCAGAATCAAAATTTCTTGTCATTCTACTCCTATAGAAGGGACAAAGTTTATGATTTTGTTGGACAAAATAACATAATTTTATAAGTAACGCCAAAAAGGTAAAGCCTGTATTTCTAATAGCCTTCATAATTGGACCCGCTTAACAGTTATCTGTGATTGCATCATGCCTCAGACTCTGGGTCAACGTTTTATTTCTAGACCACCTGAAGACAAATCTTTATTGTCACAGTGCTAGTTGTGAGTTACAGAGAAACCAAAATCAATGCAAAGAAGTGAAATCTGTCTATCTGCAGCTGTTTCTGTTTCTAGCACTCCCTTCCCATTCAGGGACAATCCTTGCTCTGAGAAGCTCATCATCAGGAAACACAGCCAAACACCCTCCCGGGAGGTGAAGGCCCAAATGCACCCTCTTTTTATCTATCGGCCCCGAAGAGTGGGTGTCCACGGAGAGCTTGACCAAATGGGATTCTAGAGTTAAGGCATTATTCATGCAGGAGCAGCAGAAGCATGACTGGAGTCGGCCTTTGGTATTTGAAGGTCCCATCAGGAGGGGCTGAAGAAGACGTTGTACATGCAGAGCTGCTGCTTCCTCTGAGTTCCCGACCATTTGCCACACCTGGCTGTCTAGGCTTCACAATGCTCTCTGAGCTACCTGATATCATTCCAGTTTATCTCTCCCCTTCTTGGTTGAGTTAGCCAGAGCTGGTTTATTATATCTGCAACCAAGAACCCCCACTAGATGTACCATTTGTTGTCACAAGTCTTTCTCTGCTTGGCTGTTACACTGTCAAGGATATATGTGAAGATGAATAATGCAGAAATGCTAATGAAGTCATGTGTCATATAAAGGACTAACAACAATCACGCAAGAGTGACATCTCATAATCCTTGATGGGAATAATAATCCTAACAGAACTATGGCCCAGCATGAGAACTAAGTGGTCAAATGTCCTGTGGACATGGCCAACATGACAAGGGCTCCACAAGAAAAGAGAAACAAGTCACAGGTTGGAAACCAAGAGAAAAGTAGTCTTTGGTCCCTACCAGTCCATTAGACGAAGGAAAATGGCAGGTTTGCAAATAAACAGTAGGCCTAGACCCTTTACATCATGTAATTTTGCTTTCCTTGACTGCAAAGAGAGAATTTTGTGCTTCTTAGAGTCACAAGAGTTACCAATTTCAGGTGTTCTTTAGATGTCTATGATTCACTTCTGATATTACGATATGGAAAAAGGCTCCCATGTTCTTGTGTTTAAAGAATGTGTGCCTAGCTGGCAGCCTGGATTGATGGCTGCTTTTCAGTCAGTTTATCTCAGTGCTGTGAGATGGTGAGATCTCTATAAAACATGAAGCTTCACCTCTTCCCAACTATCATCTTCTGTATTTGAATTTCCAACTCAGTGAAGCCTTATACCATCCTTAACAAATTCCAACTTCTTTCTACAGAGTCAGAGACTGCTTTTAATAGCTGTTTTTACCCTCTATTATTCCTCCACATTTATAATTTCTAATGGCTGATTAAATATCAATGATATCCAAATTTAGCCGGCGCCGTGGCTCAATAGGCTAATCCTCCACCTTGCGGCGCCGGCACACCGGGTTCTAGTCCCGGTTGGGGCGCCGGATTCTGTCCCGGTTGCCCCTCTTCCAGGCCAGCTCTCTGCTATGGCCAGGGAGTGCAGTGGAGGATGGCCCAGGTGCTTGGGCCCTGCACCCCATGGGAGACCAGGAAAAGCACCTGGCTCCTGGCTCCTGCCAGGATCAGCGCGGTGCGCCGGCTGCAGCGGCGGCCATTGGAGGGTGAACCAACGGCAAAGGAAGACCTTTCTCTCTCTGTCTCTCTCTCTCACTATCCACTCTGCCTGTCAAAAAAAAAAAAAAAAAAAAAAAAAAAATCAATGATATCCAAATCAATGTCCCACTTGCTGTTAAATGGGCCTGGGTCTTCTGTTCAGGTTCTAGCATCTCTTGGTGGAGAAGTTTTGGAACAACAGTATGCTTAATCATAAATCCAGCCCATTATCCTACCCACACTGGGGTCTTTATGGAGACAGTCAGGTGAAAGGCTTGCCTGTGGTGATCCAGTTAACACCTGATAAATCAGAGTTCCCTCCTAGGGAAACAGAGTTTCTGGGTAGTCCTGTGTAGACCCTACAGACTGCCCCAGGAAAGGTGCATCAGGTCAGAACTGAGAAGAGACAGCTTGCATTAGTTTCTAGAAGATCCGAAAGCCAGGCTATCAAGGGAGGAGACCCCCAAAGTAATCTAGCAGCACACGGGAAGTCCCCACTGACTCGACAATGTGTTCTTCCACCAAGCTACTCATCTGGACCTGCCTCCTTCTGCTCTGAACCGGTTCTCCATCTTGACCTAGCGTTGTGTAATTTCCCTTTGGCTTCCCTCCCTATCTCTCCTGGGGACATCTCTCACTTGACCTTCACTCACTCTAGCCTCTCTGGGTGTCTCCATTCTTAGACTTCCCCAAGTGGAACATCTGTCTTCTTCTAAGCTCAGATAGCTGCTTCCCTTTATACTGAACCAACGCCCTAGCACTGTAATAAAAGTTGAGAGATGCAGAAGAACATGCTGTCAGAATTTTTGATTGGGAGTCAGACTCTTCCATATTTGAAATCTGTATCTAATTGATATTGTGCCTTTGAGCAGATTATGAATATCTCTGCCCCCTCAGTTTGTTATCTGCAAAATGCAAATGATAAAAATCCTACTTCACAGGCTCATGATGTGACTTCGATTGAGCTGTCTATGTAAAAATCAGTGCTCAATAAACATTGGCCATTTTTATCAACTATTACCATTGGAAATAGGGGGCTCTGAAATACCAACCTACAACACCATAACCTCTCAAAGGAGATTTCTCTTATTCCTTTGTCCAGAGGAAGAAGGTATCCGAACCACTAAGAAACGTGTTTCCAATTGTCCATAGGAAGGGGCCTACAGAAGTGTGTAGGCTGAATCCTTTGAGGGGTGATGTTGGTGGTCCAAGGGGCAGTTGTTCAAGGCTAGGGTTCTGACTTACTGTTTTTAAACTACATTTTTCTGCCTTCTTCTGAAGCCAGATGTTGCTGTGAGTATACAGAATGAGGGAGGATAGTAGGAGGCAGATCACACAGGATCTTGCAGGCCATCTGGCAATTACTTATCTCTATCTCAAGAGCAAAACTACACCACTGAAAGCTTTGAAGCTGAAGAGTGATGTGATGAAATTTGTATTTTCATCATTTTGACTCCAATATGAAAAACAGATTGCAGGAGACAAGCCTGGATGCCAGGTCCCTTGGACTAGGGTAGTGACAATGGATGTGGAGACGCAAGAGCGGATGCCAGAGATACTTAGAAACTGAAATCAACAGCACTGGGTTATGGCTTGAAATGAGAAAGTGAGAGAGAAGGAGTTGTCAAGGATGACTTCCAGCTATTTGAGTTGAGTAACAAACTGGAAGGGTTATGGTGTGTCATACACTGTAGGAGAGAAACTTTTGTTTAGCTTTGTCTTGTATGGAGATGGATTGCAAGCTATGTTCTGAATGTGTTGAATTTTAGATGTCTTTAGACATGCCCAGGTAAAGATGGAATGCAGGAAGTTAGTCATAACCAGCCTGAAACAATAGACGTTGGCAGTGATAATATAAAATCTCTCGTGTGTACCGTGGATTGGTGGTTATCTCACAGTATCCATTCTCCTCTTATTCTACTGCGTGCAAATCACAAGAAAAGGCCACAGATTCTGACCTTCCCATCCAGAGGGTTTGCCGCTGCTGTGGACTGAATGTGTCCCTGAGGAGTTCACATATTGGAAACTTAAATCCTAAATTCTTATCTTAATAGTATTTGGAGATGGAACTTTTGCAGGTAATTAGAAATAAATGAGGTCATGAGAGCAGGGTCCCCGTGAGGGTATTGGTGGTTCCATAAGAAGAGGAAGGGGGACACTTGAGCTGGCATATTTTCTGTCTTGCCATGTGATCCTCTGCCATGTTCTAATGCAGATGCTCATCAGATGCTCTTGGACAGACCAGCCTCCAGAACCACGAATCACATAAACTTCTGTTCTGTAGAAATGTCCTAATCTTAGATTACCCTACACTACCAACAGGAAATGGACTGA
This sequence comes from Oryctolagus cuniculus, assembly GCF_051225735.1. Classification (NCBI taxonomy): domain Eukaryota; kingdom Metazoa; phylum Chordata; class Mammalia; order Lagomorpha; family Leporidae; genus Oryctolagus; species Oryctolagus cuniculus. The sequence continues at coordinate 6,562,414 of NC_142878.1, read as the reverse complement.
AATATTCACTTGGGTCAATGAGCTATTAGCAAATATGACTCTAGTAAAGGCTTACAAATGCATGTGTACTGAGGCTTGCTCCCTTCATGCTGTACTTGCGTGGATGATGTTGCCACCTGATGAGTCCTAGGTAGCCTGCTGGAGGTGAGCAAAGCCAACAACAGCACGACCAACTGCCACACCACTGTGTGAAGCCATCCTACTGGCTGACCGGGACACATGGCAAGTCCAATTCAAGTCAGTCATGCTGGAACAATGAAAATAATTGTCTAGCTGACCCACTGTGTGTGCTACATACAATGGCTAACAGAGCTACTGAATTTGGGTGTTATTTATTTCACAGAGGAAGCTAACTAATGCACAGAGTAAAGCTATCTCTGGTTTTAATCTAGGCACTTTTTCCAGTCTACCTTGCAACTTAGATTTGGTCTAATGACAAAATTCTGGCAGAATCTGGGAAAGTTCTTTTTTCCTTTTGTTTTGTTTTGTTTTAGTTATATATATTTTATTGTGGTAAAATAAAATACATAACATGAAATCTACCCTGAAAACAAACTTTGAGGTGTGTGCAGCATGTGCCACTATAATCACATTGCTACAGCAGATCTCTATGACTTTTCCATTTTTTATAACCGATTTTTTTAATTTATTTGAAAAGCAGAGTTACAGAGAGGCAGAGGCAGAGAGGGAGAGGTCTTCCATCTTCTGGTTCACTCCCCAAATGGCTGCAATGGCCGGAGCTGAAATGATTGGAAGACAAGAGCCAGGAGCTTCTTCCGGGTCTCCCAAGTGGGTACAAGGGCCCAAGGATTTGGACCATATTCTACTGCTTTTCCAGACTATAGCAGAGAGCTGGATCAGAAGTGGAGCGTCCAGGACTCAAACCGGAGCCTATATGGGATGCCGGCAGTGCAGGCAGTGGTTTTACCTGCTATGCCACAGCACAGGCCTCTGTGACTGAAATTTTATATACAGTGAACAGCATCTCATTTTCCCTACCTCCAGCCCTGGAAACAACCTTTCAATTTTCTAGTTACATGATTTTGACTAATTTTTATTTTTTAAATATATTCATATAGAAAACAGATTCCATGTATTTCATATATACAATTGTAAGCACATAATGATTCTTCCATCCTCCTCCCCTCCTCCTTCCTTCCTTTCTTGTTTTTATCTTTTTTTTGTGAATAACAAATTTTAATTTACTTTATCGTCACAGGTTTAGTCCTCCACTAAAGACTTCAAGTTGGCTGGTACTGAGGTTGCTGTTGTGGCTCAATCGCTGAAGCCACCTCTTGGGAAGCCCACATCCTATACCAGAATGTCTGGTTTGAGTCTCGTCTACCCTTCTTCCAATCGTGCTTCCTACTAATGCATTCAAAGGCTGGGGGAGAGGCACAGTAGATGATGGCTTAAGTGGTTGGGTTCCTGCCATCTATGTGGGAGCCCGTTATGGAATTTTAGGTCCCTGGCTTTGGCATGGTCCAATCCTGGCTGTTGTGGGCATGTGAAGAGGAATGAACCAGAACACAGAAAAGAGTCAGTCTCTCTCTCTCTCTCTCTCTCTCTCTCTTTCACTTTTTCTTTCTCTCTCTTTCTCCCCCCCATTTCCTCCCTTCCAAGTAGATATAAATAAATGAACATTTTTAACCGATTGGTACTACCTTCTGTTTTATCACCTCTTTTCCTTTGCCTCCCTTACCTTCTACCTGGACTACAGCTATAACAAAAGCTTCAGCCATCATTCTGGACCACAAGAACAAGGACACATTCTAGGCATTCAGCATTATAAGTGGGAATAAGTTGAGGTCCCTGAAGTCTTCATGAAGAAGAATCCCACACTACTCTAGAGTGTCTGCCTCCATACATTTATGTGAAGCCAAAATCACTAACTTCTACCATGTTTAACCCACTGCTATTTTGGACACACATTGCTTACAAGAGAACCTTAAGGCCGGCGCTGCGGCTCACTAGGCTAATCCTCCACCTTGCGGCGCCGGCACACCAGGTTCTAGTCTCGGTCGGGGCGCTGGATTCTGTCCCAGTTGCCCCTCTTCCAGGCCAGCTCTCTGCTGTGGCCAGGGAGTGCAGTGGAGGATGGCCCAAGTCCTTGGGCCCTGCACCCCATGGGAGACCAGGAGAAGTACCTGGCTCCTGCCATCAGATCAGCACAGTGCACCAGCCGCAGCGGCCATTGGAGGGTGAACCAATGGCAAAGGAAGACCTTTCTCTCTGTCTCTCTCTCTCTCACTGTCCACTCTGCCTGTCAAAAAAAAAAGAGAGAGAGAGAGAACCTTAAGCCCAAGGTTACATCCATCATCAAGTCACTAGATACACAAAGTTTGAATGCCCCATGGTCCTTTGTCTTTGCTTGAGCCCCGGTTTTCTATTTTGCTCTTGTGGTTACAAGCCTGGCAATAAATTGTTAGCTTCTCTGGTCTGGAAATTCCTGTCTCATCCAAATCATAGCAGTTGTGGGATTACCTGGAGAGGTCTAGAGTTGGTCAAAACAAGCTCTGGGCTTATGGTTGAATTGCACCTCCCTCTGCCGACAACAGCTTGGTCTAAACACATATCCTGCCCTGGAGTACCCACTACATTTTTTAGTTTCAAACCAGTTGTACCCACTTCTTCTCATTCTTTTTGCATTGACCTACTAATTCTATATGGAGGCACTTCAAAAGAATTGTGGAAAATGGAATTAAAAGAAAAACTTATGCAGTGCAAAATGTTTGACTTTTGATAGGTAAAGTGGTAAGCAGTGAAAACAGAGTCCCTGCTTGCCCATCCCTCTCTTCTGTTGCTGAAACTGCCGTGGGTGTTGGCACCATCAGTGACCACCACCATAGCAGAGGGTGCCTGTGAGCGGAGCCAGCCCAGAGCAGTACAGCTGAGGGACAGTCAGAGCACATATGAGCCCTGATGCTGTCATTCCAGCTCCCACATCCAGCCCTGCCTGAGGCCTACCGATCCCTGGAATCTTGGATATGTTAACCAAACTTTCCTTCCTTACATCCCACAGGGCAAACAACAGAGAAAGCAGTGCTGTGAAATGAAGCATAGGAAAAAGCAGCAGTAGTTCCAGCATGAGGAAGATTTTTACATCAGATAGTTAGAGGGGGCTTCATGGAGAAGTTAATTAATTTAATGCTCACAACAACCTTAAGGGTTGGCACTAGACCATCTTTACCACACAGATGACCAACACAAGCTAAGTAGCCCACCACTCTGTGCTGCAGAGACAGCTGGCATGCAGGTGTCATGTAAATGAGCAGACTGACGCATATGATTCTTTTTTGAAATTTTTACTTATTCATTTTCATTATGTTTGAAAGAGAGAGCAAAATATTTCCAAGCCGGTTCACTTCCTATATGCCTGCAACAGCCAGGAGTTAGAACTCCATCTGGGTTCTCCCACATAGGTAGCAGGGACACAACTGCTTGAGCCATCACTTGCTGCCTCCCAGCAAGCAGATTAGCAGGAAGCTGGATCAGGAATGGTGTGAGGACTCCACACGCACTCAGATATGGAATGTGGGCATCCCAGGCAACATCTTATCCTCTGCACCCATGATATGTATGACTCTTGTAACATAAAGGCTCATGGAACAGATAATACAGCAGTTTGATTTTTTTAGCAGTTTGACAAGATATTTGGGTGTTGCTGTTGGCAGTAGTTGTTGCAAACTGAAGCTATCCTCGAAGCTACTCCTCATAGCACATCTAGCCAGACTTCTCCTCTGTGCTCTCATCCCCTTCCTCTTTCTTGTCTGGAGATTACCCTTCTGACTTGATGTTGCAACACAGGAGTATTCCACCATCTACAAAACCCCTTGTGTTAGTAACCAATTGGGTTCCAAAATTTATAAGGCAAGAAAGTTGCACTGCTTTATTTTCTAGTCTTGTGAAATACAGTTCACTCCCTCATAGCTAACATCAATCAAAACAGAAGTCACAGCCTTTTGTGATCTCAGAAATGACTGCCTATTACTTGTACCAGGTGGTAGTTGTTAGAAGCAAACCAGTAGGTCCAACCACATTCAAGGATAAGAGATTAGACAAAGGTGTGAATTGCAGTAGGTGGGAATCACTGTGAGCCTGCCACACTGTGGAAAGCATCTAGCTATGTTCATGACTCATAGTAGGCACTCAGCGAATGGCCACAGCAATTACTGTTGCTTTTATTGCTGCTGTTATCATTTGACAATGATGATGATGACAACAACAAAAAGAAAGATGGCCAAACACATTTCAAGCCAATAGATCTTTTTGAACCCAGGCAGATTACCTGGTTTGGACAAGTTACACAACCTCTCTCTCTTAGTTCTTCATTGCTTAAATAGAGATAATAATGAGCTTTATCTCCCAGGGTTTTTGTGCAGAATAAATGACATGAGACAAATACTTTAGCTCAGAAGCTCCGTGGTGGTAAATATGGAGTATACATTAGTGAACACTGAGGTCATTATTATTATAACTCCTCTGCCTCTTGCCTTGGGCTACTCAGTTGGTCAACTATTGCCACAACCATCCGGCAAAATGAATACCTACAAAATCTGAGTGGCAGAAAACAATTACCATTTATTTCTCGCTCATGAGATTGGGTCAGGAAAGAGTTCTGCTCCGTTCGTTTCTCCTCTTCCTATTGGAAACTGTGGTTGACAAGAGCATATTTGTTGTTGCTGTTGTTGTTGTTTGCTTCCCATGGCAATGGAGGAAACCCTAGAGGGCAAGTCCCACCAGGAAGTCTCACTGCAGGTCCACTTTTGTGCAGTTTTTGTGAATATCCCAAAACAACTTACATGGCCAAAGCCAAAACCAGTGGGCAAAAGAATACACCTAACTTTTGCTTGGAGAATCAAAAAAAATTGAATGAGTGTAGGAAGTACAATAATGGATGAGAGAGATAAAAAAATTGGGTCATTCAATCTTCTGTAGCTGCCCATCTCACTTTTAAAAAAGGAAATGTATTTATTTAAAAGACAAAGCAACAGACCCAGAGGAAGATCCCATTCACTACCCAAATGTCTACCACATCCACAGCTATGCCAGGCCAAAGCCAGGAGCCTGAAGCTCCAGCCAGATCTCCCAGATCAGTGGCATGAACCTAAGTACTTGAGCCATCACCTGCTGCTTCTCAGGGTGTATATTAGCAGGAAGCTGGACAGGAAGCAGAATCAGGACTAGAAACTGGTAACTCCAATATGGGATGTGGGTATCCCAAATACACCTCAATCACTGTGTCAAATATCTGTTCCCCCTATGCCCTGCTTATGTATTTGGAAAAGAATGAGTGAAATAATAATAATATCTAAATCATAGAAGCAGAAAATACAAAAATGAGCCAAAGAAAATGAACATATACCAAGCATCTATTACGCTGAACATTAAGTTAATTTTAACATCATGACCTTAGTCATTTTGTAATTTGGGAATCTGAGATACAGAGTTCTGCTCATGGATTGCCTGAATCCAGATGGCTTCTCTCCCTACCACCCAGTGCTGGATGATGCTTGCTCTGTGTGAACTGCAGGAAAGATGACTTGAGGCTAGGACTGGACTAGATTCCCACTCCATCGGGAAGGTCTTTCTTTCTAGATGGCCACAGTTGGAAGAATTGGAAGGAAGAACAGAGATTATTACAGGCCATTCCTCTCATCAGATAAGAAAACTGAATTTCAGGGAAGGCACCAAACCAGTGGGTGGTAAAACCAGGCTTGGAAAGTTCACTCTGGAGCCTCAGGGCTTTTTCCAGCTCCTCCAACTATTCCTTGGCTTACAGCTTTGATCCTTTCTAAACGCAAGTTTTCCCAGGAAGAGAACTTGCAAGAGACCTTTATACTTAAAGGGATTGATGGTGGGAAGCAGAGTCTGTAAGTTCTAAGTGCCTGAGGAATGAAAAAACATTAGCCCCAGGAAGGAAACTGCTGTTCCCCTCTGGGGTCTGCTGAACCTGGTTGCTCTCGATGGTGCACCCTTCCTCAGAGTTCAGGGACAGATGTGACCCCATCGTTGGTCCGAATGGACTGTGGAAGGGAGACTCTAGAGCTGTGTTGTAAACCCTCTCCTCGGGGACAAAGTTTAAAGTCTTGTCCAGGTCACATCGCTAATTAAGGGCACAGGAAAGATTAGAACCACTCGCTCTGATCTTGAGGGGCTATGCCATGTCTCTATACCCACTCAGCCAGTATGCAGACCACACCCTCTCAAGTGCCACGAGGGTCAGTCTCCTGTCGTTGAGTGTGTAGACCATGTTTACCTCAACTGAGCCTTACAAAGTAGCCACATGTGTTCTTAACTAGGAAACAGGCTAAAGGAACCTACCCAAGACTCATAACCCTGCGTTTCATTTATTTCTGTCTCAGTTTAATTCCACTGCAGGAAATATTTGGCTGAGACACGACTACTGTGATAGCTACATTATTAACAGGATCAGGGAAAGTTTCGCTCCATTCTTCCTTTTGATTCTACTTTGACTTCTAGAACAATATCATTTTTCCTGTCTCATTTGTAATGTGATAGCAAAACAAGTGATAAGCTTTAATTGTCTCTGGAAGAAAGGCTTTTAAAAAATGTATTCTGTAATATGCAACATATTTAGAGCTTCCGATAAGCAATTTCTCTGAGGAGGAAGTTTTTCAATGAAAAAAAAGTGACTCTAAAAGTAATTTCAGCAGCAAAGTAGATTAAATATCCACCATATTAGTCACAGAGCATTAGATGGAATTGAATTGACTGAGCAGAGGTCAAAGAGTGGCTGAAGTTTTCAGCCCACCAAAGGAGCAATAAAATCCAACCATACTTAAAATCATTAACTTTAAACCCTTTGATATGAGATCCAAAACCTCGCTGCTCATACCAGGAACTTCCAAACACCACGCCTGGTAAAAGAATAAATCCCTTCAAGAGATCTACATTTCATGAAATACTTTGAAGCAAAATAGAAAGCAATGGAAAGAAACTAGAGTTTCCAGGTTCCTCCAGTGTAGAAACCTTGTTTCTACAAGGTTTGCTAGGCAAACAAACTGCTCCGCCACTCCAGAAAATTCTTGCAGCCAAATGTGATGTGTTCAATACTTAGAGTTAACTTCTATAAACCTCTTGATTGTGAACTTTCTCCTTTGCCTTCACTCAAGCTCAGCCACAGCCCCAATCCTCATTGTCACTGCGCAGGAGGCACTGAGCTCCTACCTGAGGGGCACTGGCTTCAGGATGCCATTGTTTTGTTTTATCACTTATTTTAAACATCATGCTGAGCTACAGATCACCTGAAAAGACAACATAAGAGAGAAATCTAGGAGAGACTGTGCTCTGGCAGTGAGGGCAGAAGTCTTGGGGAGACAGTCCCTGAACTTAGAAGTGGACCTGCAGAGACGACTCACAGATTGAAGCAATGAGTGGCAAGCAAGTGAATAAACTGGAAAAAGGTCTCTCACGTGATAGGGCTGATTGTGAAATAAGTGGTGGTAAGGGACAAACGATAAAGGCACTTTTCACAACAATGAACCAACGTCATCTATTGCTTCCTCCACTTGAACTAGTTTGCTCAACACTGCTGCATCTAGTGCATTCTGTATCCGTCAGTTAACAAAATCAATTTTTTGAACGTCTGTTAAAGGCTGCAATCAGTCTATCTGTAAATAATGAGATGTTCTCTTTAACGGTGCTCAGGAAAAAGAATGAAATACCGATTTTAATTATAGTTGTATTATGACTCAACTATGTATGTGTGTTTCTTAGAAAACAAATACTCTATGGAATTTCCTACGTGCTCAGGCTAATAGATATTTGGAAGAATAACAGAAAATGTTACATTCCATGAAAACAGTGAAGTGCAAAACCTGTGAGGCAAGACTGTAGCATCAGGAAGGATCCTCCACACCTTGAGTTGCTGAGCAGGCAGTGAAAGCTCAGCTTTTGCCAGCATGAGGACACGTGGAGTCTAAGCATGAAGGAGTTGGACTGGGGACAGATACAAACCTGTGTGGGTTCATCAGCTCTAGGATAGACTGAAAGGGCTGCCAGCAGGCCCACAGGTCGGGCAGAGGTATGTACAACTGCGAAGCTGCTCTGGATTTAGGAGGTCCTAATACTGTAATGAAAAGCATTCCTAGTGGGAAAGGGTTAACTCTATCAAGGTCAAGAACCTGAACAAGGCTGTGTATGTGTGTTTACTTATGCATGCTAGATGTACAGGGACACTTCAAAAATGTTATAAAAAGACGGAATTAAAAGATGTTTATCTTAGTGCAAAAACTCAAAATCCATGCATGGTTTTTTCATAATACACATTTTCCATGAACTTTTTAAAATACCCTTCAAATGCACAGACTTCAAATATTTTGCACCAAAGTAAATTTCTATCAATACAATTTACCACAAACTTTTCAGTTTCCCTTCTCTCTCTCTCTCTCTCTCTCTCTCTCTCTCTGTCTCCCTGTTTGTCCCTCTCTCTTTCTCTCTCTCATACACACACACACACACACACACACACACACACACAGAGGGGGAGAGAGAGAGAGAGAGAGACAGAGAATCTCCAAAGTTACCTCTAAAACATTAGACATCTTGGGATGGCGCACAGAGTTAATAAACCCCTCATTCTCTGTGTGAGCTTAGAAAATCAGCTGAAGGGTCAGTGTTGTGGTGCAGCAGTTTAAGCCATCACCTGTGATGTCAGCATCCCATATGGGTGCCAGTGTGAGTCTTGGTGGCTCCACTTCCTATCCAGCTCCTGGCTGGTGCACTTGGGAAAGCAGAAGAGGATTGCACAAGTCTTTGGGTCCCTGTACACACATGGAAGATCCAGGTGGAGTTCCAGGCTCCTGGCTTCCATCTGGACCAGCCCTGGCCATTGCAGTCATCTGGAAAGTGAACCAACCATTAGAAAATTCTCTCTCTCTCCCTCCCTCTCCCTCTCTCTCTCTCTCCCCTTCTATGTGTGTGTGTGTGTGTGTGTGTGTGTCCCTCTCTCTCTGTAATTCTGCCTTTTTTATTCAAATAAATAAATAAACCTTTAAAAAAGGGGGGGGAGAAAAGGGGCTTAACTTCTCCTGCCTTGTGTTACACATCTGCTAGATGGGAGTCATATTAGCAACTCTAATCTTATGGGGTCATTTTAAAGATTCCCTGAATTAATACATGTAGGCATGAGGACAATAGTAGCATATACTGAGTACATAAATATTTGTATCAATCCAAACTTTTGATGACATAAATTATATATTATGTAAATTATCCACAATGGCAAATACTCAAATGTTCTATCAATATTATCAATACTTCTAAGGTTCTTCTTTGATGAAGCATTTAAAAATGTCTTTTTAAGTATTTTATATTTTTAGAACTAGAAAGTCTTTCATTGCCCAAGGTGTTATACATGTAGTTTTCTAAAGAACAAAAGATTTTTCATGAGCAAAAGTCATGGAAATAGATATAATAACACTTTCATGAGAGCTAAGGTTTAATTGATAGATAACAAAGGAAAACTGAGTTACCAACCCCAATTTAGTAATTCTCTCTCAAGGGATAGACTTTTGGCCCAGCGGTTAGGATGCAAATTGAGACACCAAGTCCCAGGACTGGGGTTGTGGTGTAGCAGATTAAGCTGCAACCTGTGACAGCGGCAGCCCGTATGAGACCCAGATCAGGTTCCAGCTCTTGGCTGAGGCTTTGCTGAGTCCTGGCCTTTTGGAGAGTAAACCAGCAGATGGGAGATTCTCTCTCTCTCTCTCTTTCTCTTCCTTTCTCTTCCTCTCTCTCTTCCTCCCTCCCTCTGCATGTGTGTGTCTGTATGTGTGTGTCTGTCTGTCTGTCCCTCTCTCTCTCTCACTCTCTCTCTCACAGTAACTCTGCTTTTCAAATAGATAAATAATTCTTTAAAAAAAAAGACGCCAGGCCCTACATCAGAGTATCTGGTTGTGATGTTTGACTCCGGCTTCTGATTCCAGCATTCAGCTGCTACACATCCTGGGAGGCAGTGGGGATGGCTCAAGTCGTTGGGGCTCTTCCAGCCACGTGGGAGGCCAAGACTGAGTTCCCAAACCCCAGGCTCCCCTCAGGATGAAGTCGCTCGGAAGTCGGTCAATGATAGGCAAAGATCTTTAAAGCACCCATTTCACAGCTTTACACAGAAGATGATGGACAACTAGGAACAACCGTCAATGTAAGAAACTGGTTTTTGGCACAAACATCACAAAATACAAATAGCATTGCTCTATCAAAAATAGATGCTTTTGGGCCGGCGCCGCGGCTCACTAGGCTAATCCTCCGCCTAGCGGCGCCGGCACACCGGGTTCTAGTCCCGGTCGGGGCGCCGGATTCTGTCCCGGTTGCCCCTCTTCCAGGCCAGCCCTCTGCTGTGGCCAGGGAGTGCAGCGGAGGATGGCCCAGGTGCTTGGGCCCTGCACCCCATGGGAGACCAGGAAAAGCACCTGGCTCCTGGCTCCTGCCATCGGATCAGCGCGGTGCGCCGGCCGCAGCGCACCAGCCGCGGCGGCCATTGGAGGGTGAACCAACGGCAAAGGAAGACCTTTCTCTCTCTCTCTCTCTCTCTCTCTCTCACTGTCCACTCTGCCTGTCAAAAAATAAAAAAAAAAAAAAAATTAAAAAAAAAATAGATGCTTTTATTAAAGTCACGTTTGTTTTTATACAACGTAAATTCTAATCTGGTGAAAGGGAAAACACACATGATGAAAACACACCCACAGCATTCCTTGGGGGATTTAGAACAATGTTTAGTAAATATTATGTGTGGCTGCTGTAACAAGACAGCAGCAGCATTTGGTATCATACAACACAGAGTTTCCCACAAAGCCCCTTGTACCCCATAAACACAACACCAGAATTAAAAGTTGACACGGCTTCAAATAAAATTACCTCTGCTACAAATTCCAAACTGTGTCCACGGAGTGACTCATGACTTCCCTGCTTGTTTGGCTGGTATCGCTGAAGACCATCTCACTTGACTTTGTATGTGCTTTCACATGTTTCTCCAATTTGATATTATCTGTGACAGTCAGCTCCTCGCAAGCAGCTTCCCAAATATTTTATAACAAGTCCAGGCTGGTCTTCAATGACTCTCTTACCAGGGCTGGGGCCAAACAGGTATTTGTGAGCCCCTGTCTGCTTTTTGCGTCATAGGGTGGTCGAAAGCTGTGGAGAGGAGAGATTCCATGTGCTTGTGGGTTGGTTCACCCATGAGTAGAACTGGTCGTTTTGCTGGGACAGTGGCTGGGGAGAGCTGAGAGTACTCCAGAGAGATCTTTTGGGGTTGACTTGTTGGCTGCCTAAGGCTCTCAACTGGTTTCATCCTGGAACTTGGGTAGATGAATCTGCTCCAGCATGAATTTGGGCATAGGACTCCTCTCCGGACCCTGGTGTCATCCTGCATCTTGAAGACCAGAATCTAAACCTGCAAATACTACTGGATGTGGTAGACTGGATTATAGCCAGGATGACAGCGACAACTCCCAGGAACTAAGTACAGACCAACCAACAATTTGATCCCACCTCTCTCCTTTACTGGCTCTGTGACCTTGAGCAAGTTTCTTACTAAATTTGCTTGTGCTTCAATTTTCCCATCAGTAAAATGGGCATGGTAGTAATTTCTCCCTCAGTTGCTTTGAGGATGAAATGTTTCATGTAAGTTGCTTGCTTTCTCCAAGTTTCTTGCTATCTGTGATGGTTCCCAGTACATAGTGAGGAGTTCCTAGGGGTAGTAGACATTCGCATCTTTCTCACTCCCCAGCAGAGAGCCAGGTAAGGAGTGAGGATCCAATGCACACCCATACTGTAGTTGTTCCAAAAGACTGAATACGAAAGTTATCCACTATTATTTTTCATAAACAAAATAGAAACCATGAGGACTATCTCATATGGTTTGTCAATTATACATCAGAGCCTCCTGCACCTCTGTCTTTTTACGTATGATCCATTTTATGCCCAATATGAGATGTAAATGCTATACTTTAATGGGGGAATGTTTTTAATCATGCTCCTGTTTTACATGTGAGTATGTATGTGAGAGACCACTTCATCCATGAAAACGTTGAAGCTAAGACAAGCTAAGGGTGCCCCCTGCTTGGAAAGGCTGTCCTCTGGCCTATCTGGGTAATGACCTTATTTTACCTTATTTTGTTTAAGTGGAAAACAAGAGCAAAAATATGCACACACCTCAGGCAGGACATGTTTTATTCAGTTGACCATGGCACCATCCGGAGGTATCATGTTCCTCTGACACTTGCCAGCCATGAAGGCACTGTGGTCTCAGATTGACCGGGTAGAGATTAACGTGACAAAGCTTTCCAACCTCCTGAGCCACTGTGTGTGACTCCATCTTCACTCCAGCTCACTGACTTGGTTTTGTGTGGACCTGGAATAGTCTGTTTTTCTTCTCCAGGCAAATTGGGACTGGTAAGTTTTATTTGAAAGAGGAATGAGCTTCACAAGCAAAATAGCTCAAAACTAGTGTTTGTCTTCAATGGATCTTCTGGTAGACTCCGGTGACTAAGTGCTTGACTCTCATTTTCTCTTCAAATGTGCTTTTCTTGTCTCCTGTCTTGCTTTCTTCATTCGTTTTCTTCCCTGAGGGACAAAAAAAGGCAAGCTTCACTTTTTAGATCTTTATTAAAACTGCATCAGTGAGATGGAGTGAGGATGGAGTTACATAAAGGGAGTTAGGATATCAGAAAGCATTGTCACATCAATCTCTACACCCTGAAGTTGAAAGAATCTGATCATCTAGTGTAGTCTCAATAAAATGCTCTTGTTCCTAGTTAACAACCACTAGAACTCAGATGAGATTCAAATGCAATTTGTGTTGTTTTCTCACGCCTGAACGTCTCACCATCAAGCTGATTACTGTTTTATAGTAAATTATAGTTTGTTACAAAACAAGAACTTTTTCTATAATGCAGAAAGAGTAGGATTTCATATTTTCTGTATTTAAGATACATCACCTCCATTTTTTAGGAGAAATTGTGTTCCTCTGTCTCCCCCACCTAGAGGAGGAGACCTGGCCAACTCACAGGGCAGATTCTCCACCGAGAGTGACCTCCTGTGCGAGAAGAGAAATCCATTTCCATGCTCACTCCTGCCTTCAGCCTGTCTGCCGAGAAAGCCTGCAAGGAGGAAAACATGCTAATGACATAAGTGATTTAATTTTGATAATATAATAGCTGACTATTATTAGATATCAGCCCAGATTCAGGCAGAATTTTCTCTGCTTTGTGATGTCTGAATTGTTCACCAGTGGGCTGCTCTGTGCAGACTTTTTTTTTTAAACTTGTGAAAGCATTTATAAATAATGCCAAAGATAAAATATAATTAAGAAATCTTAAAAGTGGAAAGTACACTAAAATGTGAATGATTTGGGTTGTGAGAGACCAACGACTTGATTTCTTTTTCTTCTGACACACATTCATCTTACAAATGTTTTCTGCCAATCGCTTAGAGATGGGTTTGGAGTGCCTTGTAGACAAATGATCCCAGCTACTGTGATACAGCTAGGGAGAGATATTTCAAATGTTGGCATGATTCATTAGAAAAATTACCAAATATTGCCAAAGGTTAGACTCATCATGTGTAGTGCTCTTCTTGCTACAAAGGTTAGCATCTTTAAGATACGTGAAGTCTTGCATCAAGTATATATTGGTGTTTTCCACTGTAGAAGCCTCCTAAACACAGCAGTCTTTCAGGACAAAGACAAAAAGATCTGCTGCCTCAATTGCAAATACACGAACCTCAGATCTGTGCACTGGAATTTCTTCTCTTGAGTTTTGTGAAAATGTAGAAATAGTCAAAAGTTACCAATACACACTAATCAGTTTGCCATCATGAACAGAAATCCACAGAAGCAAGTCATGTTATCCTCTAATAAAGACACAGAATTTTGTGTGGTTTAATTTTTGGTGACATCAATCACTGAAGTACAACTAGGAAATTGATTCATATCCATTCTCATTTTGGCTTCCAATTCTCATCCCTACCATTCACTTCTGGGGAAAAACCATGGTCATTTCTAATTGTACCCACAGTTACTTAATTACTAGAGTAATTGGTCACTTGTGTGCTCACAATAAGAGGCAAATGCCTGATTTCCACTGCCAACTGCAGGTGTTAATATTTTTTAGCAGAATTCCCACCTGAAATCAGAAATGGGCATGAAAATTACAGGTGTATAAACCAAGTAGCCTAAATTTGGGCTGCATCAGTTTCTCATTCTAATAAAGGTAACTATTAATTAAGAGAAAACAAGTAATGAGTATTGTGTCCGTGACCTTAAGAAAGCCCTAAGAGGGAAATGAAAGGCAATTTCACTGGGACTGTAGGGACAGCAGAGCAAAGAAGAAAGGAGGCTAAGGAGAGAGGAAAGGAAAGAGCGATGGGGAGGGGAGGGAAAAAATGACAGTGCTGGGGAAAAATAACACCACCTTATCGAAACGTTCATGCTACTTATCAGAGCAAGCCCCACTTCTATCATTTAAATCAGAAAGGCAAGAGTGAGGCTCAAGAGAGCAATTTCTTTTCCCAGATAACAGACAAGGGAGAATGCTTAACACCCCAGCACATTTTTGTCCTTAAAAATCACTACCTCCCTGCCTGAAGCTTCTCCCCCCTAAAGATGTCATGGGGCCCAGGGAACCACTTACTGCTCAGTGCCATGCTTGCCCAAGAAGCACAAAGTGTTGGTGAAGTATAAACACAGAGCGCTTTTTCTTTGACCCACTCTGCAGTGTGATGGGGTAGTGTTGTTAGTTTATGTGAGGGAAAATAGCATAGGCTTTCTGAAAAAAAGTGGAATTGGATTAAGGCCTTTGTGCACGCCTCAATGCTGAGGGGAATTAGCAAGAGTTGTAGGCACTTAAAGAGGCCTCATGCTGAAGCTTATCCCAGATTTTGCACAATAAACATTTGAATATCAACAGTGTTTTGCAACTTGCAGCACTAATGTATAAACTTCTCTCTTTTGAAACCCCCAAATCCTTCCAAATGTCTGCAACACCCTCTACATAAACATATAGGAGCTGGAACAGAGAACACCTAGGCAATGGTAGAAGTCTGCCTAAAAAAGATCTTTCTCCTTTTCTATCTTCAGGCTCTAGAATGTTGTATAATGGCTAACGGGTTTAGGGACTTTAGATGCGCTATTTAATTTTAATCATTCAACTTTCTTTCAGGCTTTGCATTCTGATATGGGGGAGGGGGAGAATTCCCAGGAGTGGACAAGGACATGTGGTTGAGTTTAGAACTGTTTCGACCAAGATTTTTGTTGCTGTTTTTTTAAACACCAGCATCCTAAAACAACTTTTATTTTGGAAAGAATACTCATGAAGATATCCAAAAGAAATCCACCTTTGGAAGAAAGAAACTATTTTGTGTATTGAAGCCTGTTGACTACCTAATTGGGAATCTTCATAGGCAAGCCAGTTCCCACCCCGAAAACTAATCTGATACCCAGTCATCCCAACTGAAGACACTGGGCTCATTTTGCAGCAAGAATGTCTGACATCAGAGTTATTTGATGTTCCTTACAGTAAGAAGGTTGTATTTTTTTCCTTAAGAATCCCAAACTACCCAAAGTGATCCCAAGTATTGTAGAACATTGTGAGGAAAAAAAAAAATAATTCTTCTCTTCCAAAATGGATCATGCGACAAATATGATATTTTATTTTCTGAGAACCATATCTACTTTTGGTTGTTGGCATAGCAGAATTCTTCCTTTTAGTCCTTTGTGTAATCTCCCAATTGTGTTACCTCATAAAGGCCCGATACTCTTAATTTTATAGCAAAGCAAACACTTGGGATGCAAGCACATTTTTTCATCAAAATCTGCATTTGCAATTTATGGAACTTAATGAATAAATGGATCTTCTTCCTTTCCAGCATGTATTATCTAGAGGGGATTCTGAGCGAGTCTGCCCGGCAGTAATCTATTCCATCCAACTGAAGAGTTTGCAGAAAAATATATCTGTGGTGACCCAACAGAGTAGTAAAACACTTGTTCAAAATTATTTTTTGTAACTGTGCTTGTTTCCTGCCTGAAAAGACGGTGGTAAAAAATCTCATTGCACTGGGGCTGGCTGGGCTGGGGGGTGGGGATGAAGACGTAAGTGTCCTGTCCAGCGCTGAAGCATGCTGAAGCAGTTTGCCTATTGAATTTGATACAATGATGTGTAGATGAATAAAGTTATCTCCAGTTCTGAATAGGATGGTGTCAGTGGGAGGGTAAGAAGGGGGGAACTTGGAATCTGAAAAGAATTCTTTTTTTTCTTTTTCTTAAAAAAAAGAGAGAGAGAGAGAAAACTTGAAGGTCAGGGTCCAGCTGCCCGGCAAGAGTAGAACACAACAAAAATGCTGGACAGGCCTAAATAAAGCCCACTATGGACACCCAGACATACATATTGCAAAAGTTGCTTGCTTCAAGTAACTAAAGTATTAACATATATTTCTATAGGCAAGGAGCTTTTTTTTCCCTTTAGGCTGCCCTAGACTCTGATGAAAACATAGGAACCTCAAGAGCATCTGTAAAAATTACAGCTTTAATGAAACAGATGAAACAGGCCATCAAAGGTAGGAGAAAAGAAGAAATTCTAATGATTATGGCTTAATTCTAATAGATTATAATTATTATGATTGGTATGAACCAGTTTCTGACTGACATTCCATTTTCCCCCATTTAAGCTTTCATTTATAAAGGGGGGGGGGGGTGGGCAGGGAAAAAAACTAACAGCCACTAATTATTCTGCAGGATTTGCTTCTTGACGCAATACGAGGCCTTTAATCAAAGAGTAAAGAGATAAAACCTTTCCATGCAAATCAGCACACAGACACACACTCTTCCTCATCCTTCCTTTCTCCATCGATTTGGAAACTTGACGTGATTTCTCACCACTCTCGTTCTGTGATACGCAGAGACGATCTGAAGAATTTGCGGGTGGTCAGGGGGATTATGACTACAAGGTTGGGAAGTTTATGACGAATCAACTTGATCTTCTCATAAATGTGCTAGTCAGTGTCACTGCTATCGGTTGCTTTTACTTTTTCACTCAAACGTGCTGTTATTTTCCCTGAGCAATAACGGCTGTTAACCCTTAGTTTGGTCAGATGATGCTCTCTGTTTTTTGGAAGAAAGAAAGGATGAGAGAAAGGGAGTTGGAAGTAGGATAAGGGAGGTACAGCCTACAGGATCTAAAATTAATGGCCCTTCCTGTCACAGCACAGCTGTCCCTCCCCTCCCGCAGGAAGATATGCCTACAGAAAACAATCTCAAAAATCAAAATTTTCGATGGTTTACAGCTATGCATATGCCTTCATTTTGACTTTCATTTTAAGGTATTTTAGAAAGATTTTCTCTCTAATCAGATTGCCGCTAAGGCCATTCCATGCTCTGTGAGAGTTGTGAGAGTTTTGCTTCTCCGTGCTTAGCACTGCAGTGAATCAGTCTTCAATGATGACGCTAAATTACAAAAAGTCAAAATGAATAAAAATCTTATTTCTGTCTGTATTTTGTCCCCACGATTTTAAAAAAGCAGAGTAGAAATATGAATTTATGACTAAACATAAGCATACATTTTGAGAAGGTATTTTCATGGAAATTAAATTTCATTCAATAGTTACAAAATGGTCAAATGTTTCCTACTACCTGAAAAGTATTTAACTTAGAGAAACCATAAAAACACTGATACTAGTAGGTAATAGCCTAAATTGCCTCACTAGCTTACATAACAACATTGCGTACTTCCACCTTTTATCAACTTCTCTTATCCTAGAGGCTTTTCTCTCATCCTGCAATGAAAAAGGCCAGGAATGTCTGATAGATTTGACTGGGATAAGTTCTAAGGGGGCACAGCTTTTTAATCGACAGTTGCTCTGTACTTCCTCCAAAAAAACATTGGGTGCGCTTCTGCATCAAGCGTGTTACCATTAGGCTGTTGACACCCTATTGTGTGGTGGAGAGAGGTAGAGTAACCCAGGAGATTATTCAGAATGTGAGATTGAAAACGTTTCTGAAAGATGTCTTTACAGAAATTATAGCTTCTCTCGTGTGGTCTATGCAAGCTGTAGTGCACGGCGCTGGCACCGCCGTTGTTAAAGGCAGGATTGGTGACATGCTGTGTTTAATGCGACTCTTACCAACAACTTGCAGAGATTAGGAGCCCGGCAGGATGATGTCAATGGAGCTTTAAGGGCTCTGCTTTCTGAAGTTGTTCGGAGTTAATAATTAATGGATATCTTTCTTTGATGGCTCTTTTATATTTGGATGCAGCTGCCTGAAACTCAACCACAAAGGAAACTTGATTTTGTTGTCATTAATTTTGACTTTGCTTAACAAATGTTTTTGTGTGCTTTAGCGTCATCAGCTTCCTAATTTGGCCTCGGTTTAATGTGGAGATGAAATCCTTGATTAGCAAAACTGTTTTACTTTTCAGGGGTCGGTGACAGCATTTTTCATGGAGTTAGTACATTCTAAGCAGCTTTCGGATCTTTTAGATGGGCTGACTCCAAGTAACAGTTCCGTGTGACGCTAATTTTGAGAAAACGTGTTCACAGAGGACTTCCTAGTCTCGTGTTGCATAATTTATTCTGAGTTCCTTTAGCACATGACTACTTCTTCTCATACTTTCTTCTATGCTGCAGTTTTTTAAGGCTAGAGGAAGAATTATGTAATTGCCTAATAAAAATGGTAAATGGCTTCTCTGTACATTAATCCTGTCATATAATAAGCAACAATTTGACCAATTGGAATAGGAAAGATATTGAGAAAAAGCTAAACTTTGAGGAGTCTGCAGCCTTGAAGGTATTCACACAAACTGTTGCCATAGGATACATGTAGTTTACCAAGGTTTTTATTTGTAGTATGATCGTAGAAATAAAATAACAAACAATGTTTACATTTTCTGTGTTTGATATATTTTGGTAGAACCATATCTAAAGTCATTCCAAATGTCTTTTTATGCCAAAGCAATTCCTGTTGACTCATTTCCAACTTCTAATTATATGAATAATCATTTCTGAATCCCGTAGTTCTCCTCAATAGCATCTATTTTAATAACTGCAATTGATCCTTCCATCAGTTAATACACTGTCTTGCTTCAGCAAATAACTCAACATCTGCCAGTTGCATTTGCTGTCACTGAGTAAATGGTTTTATTTAGAAGAAATCATGTAAATTAGAGAGAAGGACAGACTACACCATTTTCCCTTTTGCATTGTCATAAGAGTCTCCTTTCCCTTAAGAACTGTTTTTATACCTGAAGAAAATTGTCATTTGCCTTACTAGCACTCTTTAATAAGGTTAGGGAATAAGATTTGATTCTAGAAAAATAATGCAACAATAAATTCTATTTGTCTCAGGATATTTTTTAATATTCCAACTATTGATATCTAATTAAGTAACTGGGATATGTGAGATCTTTAACACTTCCTAGGACTGGTGCTTAATTTTGCGATAGTATATTATATCACACTCTGATACCTAGGAAATTAGTAGAAGCTTTCTGTCCTGAAATCTGTTTGCTAAGAAAAGGGGCCTGTGTGTTTTCAACACTATTTCTCTTAGCATGTTCTGGGTTTTTTTTTCTTTTTCTGTAAGTATTTCTAAATCTTATAGCCTTATTCTCAGTTTTTTCTAATAGCTACAGATGGCATCCTTTAAAAAAATAAAAAAGAACTTTCCACATCATTCTAGCTTCTCAGCGTTATCAATGAACTCCTGTGATTGATCAGAGCATCTCTCACTTGTTTCTATCTGACAGATGTCAGACGCAAAAGCTCCAGACCTAGGAGGGCTTAAAACACATGCTCGTGTCCTTACCTGTTTCCACTGGACAGGTCGGGAAAAGAAAACTACTACCTCTTCCTGGCTAAGGGATCAGTACTTGGGCTGGGCTCCACAATGCCTTAGAATGATGTTTTAAAAAGATTGAGGGACCATTTACATTAAAATTTCCAAACCAAAATGCTAAAAGGTACCAAGGTAATGAACTCAAACAGGACAGAGAAAAGTCTGGAATTCCTTTAATCTAGGCAGTCAATATTATTTTTTAAAAACAAGAAAAAAACATCTTCCATTTTTAAAAAAGAAAGAAGTTATAGATGTGTTTTATAAAGAATGTTGTTTCTCCCAATTCCACAATTATAAATCAGCATTAACTTGGTCAATACGGAAATAACAAAGAGTGACACTTGTTGCAAACATTTTCTTTTGACAACATCTCACAATTACACGTTAAAATAAACTTTTGCCCTCATAGAAGAAATTATGAGATCAATACTGCAGAAGTGATCATGACCCTGTTTATGATTGATTTCATGTTTCCAATATTCAACACTTTAGCACTCTATTTATTTAAAACAAAAAGGAACAACAACACTGGTGCACAATGAGTGATTTTTATCATCCCTCACTCAATTCTGTTGAGGTTCTTTTAACTAAAAATGGAAATGTCTTCTCTCTGCTTTTGTGAAGATACCTAATTTACTTCATTGTCAGTTCCCAAATTGTCGTACATTTTTGAAGGCCAGAGGAAAAATTACTTAAAAGAAATGTTTGCATTCAGGATTATCCGGGAAAGAAGGTTTAAATTTAACAACGTATACATCTTCTAAAAGAGATCCTGCAGCTCTTTGAGAAACAGAAAACTAGTGCACTAAGTGAGAGTTATGCTTTTTAATCTTAAGGAAGCTTATCATGACATTGAAAACCATTCTTTCTTTGGGTTAACTTCACCGAAAATAGACGGGCATCTTTAAAACATATTACCTCTCTATTGACCAGATCAAAATTCAAATCTGTGCCTCATTATCTTTAATCATAAATACACTTTCAATGGCACAGCACCTACACTGAGAATATGTACCTCACGGAAAAAGAAAGGCTGGGGCATATTCACTCCATTAGCTTTAAAGTATGACAAGATTAAATATTGTTTTTCTTAAGTTGATTTTATGTGTTCCTGCTGTTTTAATGGAGTCCTTCACTTTCTACTTTGGTTATATTACCCTCTGGTCAAAAGATGGCCACTGGCTGGAATATTAGAAAATGGGGAAAAACTGCATTATTGTTCCTGAGTAATAGATATTGTTTTTAGAATGTTTGTCCTTGAGTTTAAAATAAAAGATATGCTAATAAGTGCCCCGTTCAAGACTTTCCTCTCCTACACTAAGAAGCTTGTTTTCATTTGATGAAAACTATTAATGCTAAAACAAAAATTGTTTTGAATTCATTTATGAGGGATACGCACCTACCTCTCGAGTTAAAATCAGTGACCCATTAAGGCTTTCTAGCTTTTTTCCAATCTGTGAGCACACTGGGTATTTAAGTGTGAATAAGAGTGAAGGTGGGGGGTAGGTTTAGCTAAATAAAAGATTGCTTGATATCTGGGGTTCTTTGAAGAGTTTTATAGGCTTAGAGTTCACAGTTTGAATGAAGGACATTTTTTTAACTTTTATATATGGATATTTGTTAACCTGCATTTCAACTATTGAATAATTAATTAATTATACTAATTACCTTGGTGGAAAAAAATTTATACAGTGAGCAAGCTAAACTTCAGTCATAAATTGGAGCTTACAGACTTGATCTTGAAATAATTAAAGTTGTCTTGGGGTGTCAAGAATTCTTATTTTTCAGGATAGAATGTTCACTTTAGGTAGAAAATATTAAGATATTCTGGAATATTGTGTTGGTCTTCATTACGCAAGGTATCCACTTGTTAAACCATCAAAATATCATATGGAAAAAAAATCCAGCTATTTGCCTGTTATAAATAAAGTTCTGCTTCAAGGATTTATAAATATCTAAGGATATTAAAAGTATGTGTACATTAAATAATTTCTTCTGAGGAATACTAATTTTGCATGTCAAGAAATTGAAATTAAGAAACAAGGAAAATGATGGCAAAAATGCAAATTTATCTTTAGAAATTTTGCCTTTTAAACAAGTGTTTTAACATGAACATGAACCAAAGATTCTATAAACGGAAGAAAGAAAATTCATCTTTCTTTGTTGGATGTTTGCTATCTATTTTTTATTTACCTGAAAATGCTTAAGTCTTCCAAAGCACCAGCAAATAAACTGAATTGAATCTTGCAGACTTCCACGAACACATTTACTAACGAAAATAAATAGAGGCAAACAGAGTACACATGTGCCAATATTGACACAAACCCATGAGACACAGAAAATTCACCCTCATTCTGCTCAGAATTTTTCCCCTCTTAGCAAAAACTCTCTGCTACAGTGTTATTTTTAAAGAATAAACAAGATTAAGATCCCAAACTCTTCTCTGGTATATTTGTGGACCATGATACTAACTTAGAATTTTAACAAAACTATGCCTTTGAAAAATGTCTTTAAATCTTTATTCAATGATCTGGAGAACAGAAGTAAGTCTGATGGACAAAACTGACTAAATCAGTGAGTTCTTGCTCAAAATGTTGGCTTAATTTGAATTCAGTGGACCCAGATACTCTCAAATGACTTTGCTAGATTTTGTCAATTATTACGGACTACAGAAACTGAAAGAGTAATATTTCATTATACTTTTTCAAGAACAAATTTTAAAATTGTAAATGATTTAAAAACAAAAATTGCAAAATGAAAATCAAATCTACAATCACTGTTTTCTTTTCACTTCTTGATGTTGCCCTGTAAAATGACTGTTATATTAAATATATCAAAGCAAA
Source organism: Oryctolagus cuniculus (assembly GCF_051225735.1). Classification (NCBI taxonomy): domain Eukaryota; kingdom Metazoa; phylum Chordata; class Mammalia; order Lagomorpha; family Leporidae; genus Oryctolagus; species Oryctolagus cuniculus. The sequence continues at coordinate 6,539,725 of NC_142878.1, read as the reverse complement.
ATCCTTTCTTATATAGTACAAATTATGTTTCCAAAATGTTTCCCTCTCATTCTTACTGCCCTGGGAATATATATGGCAGTTGAACTTTATTATGTAGGACTACAATTGTGAAGGATCCTTTTTCTATAAATTATAATCAGTGAAAAAATATACTATTGTTTTAAAAATCTCCGATTTCAATAGTCCTTGCAAAACTTGTGACCTCTACCTGAGCTTGATTTTATTGTATCATGGTCCACGATCACAGAAAAATATTCAGATGTTCTTGGGATTAATAGTCTCTAAACATTATAATACATTATTTTAAAATAAATGTAAAGAGAAAGTAAAGTTCTAGTACATTAAAATAAATAAGTAATGTTATTGTTAAGCTCTAATAATAATAATTTCTTTTAATATTATTAAAAGAGATCTTAAATGTCTAAGCATTGCTTTGATACAAATAATTTTGTTAAAATTTCAGTGATTCCAAGAACTTAGGCTTCTTAAAATAAAAACCACAATATTCCAAATTCTATTTCACTTAAGTACACATCTTAAAGAGAGTATTGCTTAGACATAAATAAATATTAATGTGAAATTTATCAATATCTGATATTATGAGAAATCATTGAAAAATGGAAATGACAGAGGACAAAGACAAAATTTCTTTCTCTTCCTGAATTTAGAGTTACTGTTCATATTGAAATATTAAAATAGTACAGCAGTCATTTCAATTTTAGTTAAAAAATCTTTTTAAATACCATTTTAACTGTTTTCAAAAATGAAGCTTCTTCGGCCTCAAACTGTGAAAAATGTTTGTTTGTGCCCTGTGTTCAAACACAGATGGAGATGGGCTGTTTGAAGACTGAAGGCACAGACATAACGTAATTTATAGAAGTACATGTGTATTCAGTCTTATTACTTATTTGAGAAGATCAATAATTAAAGAAATTTAACTTGATTTTTAAATCAGAATCTACTATGTTAAAATTTAACACTATTTTTCTTTTTTGATGGTCTGTACTACATGGTTCCTCACTTATAAATCTTACAAAATCTTAACTAACTGTAATCAACACCTATGATAAGTGAAAACATTGATTAAGATTTTATTTGTAGTGACTGAAATAAAAGGGGGAAAAATCCCTTCTTAAACTACAATCAGTAGGATTTTATTTTATTTAATGTTTTCCTATATATAAATATAGCACACAAAAGATTGAAATCATTATATGATCCTTTAACCAAACCTAACATTCGAAGAAGAGCTGTCAGAAATATGAATTCATCCATGAATCTTCCAGATTTGTCAAAAAATAGCATAATAAATTTAAATGATAAATTAATATCTTATTTAGTTTTTCAGAGTCCAGTTAATTAAAATTTTAATAACAATTTTCTTCATCTTAAATTTTTCTCATGTTACAAAGTCTTCATTCTTGAATACAATACAGATTTAGAGCCTTCTAGAAATACGAAAACAAATTAAATCTAAAGGGAGCCTTCTGAGATAACAAAGGACAAAAATTTCTTAGGCTGTAATATAGCTTTTTTAAAAAAATTTACTAACATGTTTTAAAATCTCATGATATTAGGACTGCCTGTATATGTGTGTTGGCAACAGGAACAGTTAAAATCTTCAGCTTTTAAACAGTGAAAATGTTTTTCTTGTCAACAAAGTAAGGAAGCCCAGATGGAGTAACAGTTTCTAGACGTTTTGCTGATGTGGAGTTAAACGACCTCAGTGTCGTTATGCACCTTCCTCGGGAGCACGTGGTGAATAGATTCACAAAGTAAAACTTTGGATGGAAAACAGATCATTACTTGAGATGAAGATTTTTCTGATTAATTTAGTTTACTGCCTATTAAAGAAGAGAAATGTTGGCAGCTTCCAAAGTAGTGAATTGAGGAGTATCATTATGGTGATGAGACCACCCTACCATGATAGGACAATGGAATCATCGTATTGAATGAAGTCATGCTTAAGTCTGAAAATAATAAGCTAAACTCATCAGTAAATATTCTTAACAGGAATCTTAAAAACATTTCATTATTACCTAATTTAATGAAAAGATTTTCAACAGCTAGCTATAGGCCCACATTCATAGTCAAGAATAACTTCTCAGAAAAATCATAAGAAATAGTGTACAAGGTCTTGATTTCAACCTTGGCTGTTTTTATTTTCCAAATGAAAAAGTCTTCTTACTAACTTCACAAACACTGGTTTCATGTACAGTTCTATAACTGCACAACATCATTGGCTATATATTACTAGTATGACATTGCTTAAACCAACACGTTAATTCAGTACTAATTTATAAATATTTATAGTGGCTTTATGCTACATTAAGTTCAGTTTTATAGGTCCTTCAGATATAAGCAGTGGGTGTATGGAACTCTCAACATGTGTGCCCCAGGAGCAGTGCATAACACTGGGGATAATGTTTACAAGCAAACGGCGGTTCCTATCTTCTCCACCCATGTGCAGTAGCATTTTGCTGGGGGATAAGAGGCCCTGCCCCACAAGGTGTTTTCAGCACCAGAGGTGTTGCAGTCACGTGACCAGCACAAGGCCAGGCACACAGGAAGCAGTGCAGAGATGAAGGGAGTGCTCAGCACTAGTGCTAAATAAAAGGTCTCTCTCTGATAGCTCTGCTCTATCACTACAGCTCAAGGGAAGTTCTCTCCCTGGTGTCCATCTTCAAAGGACTTAGCCTATCATCCACACGTGTTATCAGTACAATGTGCATTACCATCTAGGCTTATACACGGCATTAGTTAGAAAGTGATGCAGGGTGAATGGATTTCAGATGAAATACATGAAAAAGCCATGGAAGATGACTCTGTAGTCGAAAATGCATAGAAGCACCAACCAAAGCCTGTGTCTCAACACAACCTAAGGCTGAATTTACACATATTGGCTTCAAGAAGGAATTACACAAATTGACTGAATCACACAAAGTCACACTTGAAATTTTCCCTAAACAGGAGAACTAGACAGTTTCTTGATTTGTTTAATGTAACCTCGATTTACTCCTTCTTGCTCTCTCGAATGAAATGGGAAAAGGGTCTCTGCTGGACACAAAGGGAAATGGCGTTGAGCCCCACAACCCGCTTGGTGCCCTTTCTGATGCATTTCTCTGAGTGGCCGTGCAGGGAGAAGGGACGGAGCCGTGTGTATGATCTCATGAGCTTGGTGCAACTGGGGGCAGCTCCTCGAGGCAGCTAAATTAAAAACCTCCCTGCAATTTGGATCTTAATCACCCCCTTCCCAGGCTGTAATTGGTGATGGTCACTTAACTCTTTCTGTCCTAGATTCAAATGTGCAGGGTCCCTTTACATACATGTGTTTATTTGATCCCGCCCAGAGAATTCAAATAGCACTGGTGACAAAACCTTCCTGGCTGTGCATCAGGACTGGGAAATTTCCCCTGCATCAGCCTGGTGTGAGCTCATTCCTTCCCTTTTTGAATGAGAGAAGAGCAGGGACACATCTAGAATTGAAGTGTCATCAATTCTTGTCTATTTTAAATGTTTATAATAAGACCTCTATTGGTAAAATAGCAGAGGATTATATTGTCTGTATTGGACCTATAACTGGTTGAGTTAACAAGATGTTGTGAAAAGGGAAGGTCTCTATAAAAAATTTTAGAAATGACACCAAGTTAGAGAAACATCTAATGTTTTAAAAAATCTCTACATGTTGGTTTATCGGAGGTCACTTTAAACATATCTGGGCAGGTCTATTTATTTAACTAAGAGTGTTTGTGGCATCCTGCTTTCTTTTTTGTATTTCTTTTTCATGGAAGGATACATTATTAGGAGTTACAGAAGAACTAAGGTGGTTATAGAAGACATTCAAATCTGGTAGTCTGGAAGATCCTTGTAGGGGCAGCGTGGAGGATTAACTCTGTTTAATGAACACCTACTGAGCTGCGGCAAGCCCAGGAGAGGCCTGGTGGGTGTGGCTCCTTCCCTGCTGTAAGAATGCAGGAGCTCACTGCTCCACGGCAAAGATATGAGACAAAGGGGCGTGTCACTCAAATGCCAAATGAAGCATACAGTGACAAAACCAGGTACACGTGGTACAGATTAGAGAGGCAGCAAGAGCCAGGAGGAAGGCCAAGTGCACGTTCCACACAGTGAGACTGAAGGAGGAGGCAGCCTCTCACATAGCTGTACTGTAGCTCATGCAAGCGAGGTTTACAGTGTCACCTCCACAAGGCCCCCCACAACGCCCAGAGTGAATCATGGGGGCGTGTTGGTGGCAATTTGAAGGCTTATCTCTTTCTTGAACCCTGATGCCAGTGAGAAATCATCTGGATGTGAAGGAGGAGGAACTGTACATGCTGATGGAACGCAGAACCCATTTCTCCACCCAGGGAGAACAATTCTCTGTCAGTTGAGGCCCATGTGTACTCAACAAGTTGAACGCCCAGCCCTGGCAGACTCTGCTTCTTGCAGAGAGGAATGAGAAAGCAATTTCCCAATTCATCCTAAAGACAGTCCTCAATGGCACTCAAGAGACAAGCCAAGCCACCTGGAGGGGCAGCTCTGAGCCAGCACCCAGCCCTGTACTGTGGATTGGCAGCCACTGCGGTCCCGATGGCTGGGAGCTAACGACCATGATTATCTTGAACAATGCCTGACTTTGTACAACAACACTGTGACACTCTGCCTGTCTGTTGGGTCTGCTGTGTAAATTTAATTCATGACACTCTTCACTTCTTTCCCTGGCTTTACAGACTGAGAACTGTGAAAGCCTGACATTGGCAAATTCACGTCAGGTCCTAAAGAAAACCAGGCTGTGAGGTCCCTTAATTTACTGACTATTTGAGCTGAACAAAACATAAGGGACCCTTTTTTCTCATTTCCTCAGGAGAGAGAACTGAGGCCTCAGGAAAAGTGACTTGCCCAAATTAGCACCTTGTGACTGGCCACAGTGGGACCAGAACCCACACGCTGGCCTCCTAGCTAGGGGCTCTTTGCACAACACGAAGAGAACTTGTTGCCACCAGGACTATTGCTAAAAATCTGCTCATTTAGCCCACTCAGGACCAGACTCTCTCAAGAGATATGAGAGTAAACCTGTTATAATTCCATCCTCAAACAATGCATAACCTGGTAGAAGGACAGAAATAACTGGAAGTGACAGTGGAGTGTCTAGTCGCGTGTAGCACTGGCTGGGATCTCAGTAGGCAAAGATAAGGACTGTGTCTGGTATTATTTCTCATTTCCCAGTTTGGGTTCCTTCCCACGCCAGAGACCATGCCAGGAGATCTTCAACTGTTCCATGCCAGGCACCAGGACTTCCCCAGAGAGGCAGCCCATGGTGAACATGCATTCGCAGCATCTTCCTGGAGACACAGACGCAATCAGACACAGCCTGTCCTTCCATCCAGGAAGAGAGTACAGCCTTGAATCCACGCGGAGAACACTGCTTCTGAGAAATGGAGGGACTCTGCAGCCTCATGCGTGGTTTTCCACCCCGGAGCAAGCTGTGAAGACTGCCAAGAGCAAAGGGTGCAGTGGACTGCTCCCTGCACCAGCTTCCCCACCTGGGTCTCTGCTCTGCGGAGCTGTAGAAAATGCAAGACATTAGCGGCACAGAACACACGATGCACACAGACAGCAAGAGCCCGGAACCCAAAGGCTCCCTGCTCTCCATCCTACTGGGTAACACACACTCGAGATTATTGATGCCAAGTACTCTCCTTCAGGAATTTTAAATGTCTTCCCACTGTGCAGCAAATCATATACCATCCAGAGTCCTGATGTGAGCAGCATGAGTTTCCCCAGGCTTTGCGGGAGACATATGGAAGTGGTATTACTTCCTTCACAAGATGCCAGCCCAAACGGATGGACCATTTCTTCCTTAGAAGGGTAGATGCTCCTTATCTGAAAGGTTTGTTTTATGACAATGCTCTGTCAGGATCAGGGGGCAAGTCAATAACTTGGTTACATAGCTCCCCGGTGAGGAAGGTGACGTGGGCATTAGCCTGGAAACTGCCCAGATGGCAAACTTCACGTCCAGATTGGCACACACCAGGATGCATACATCCTGGGACGGACCAGGGTCAAGGATCCAGGCGGTCTACAATGAAAGACTTTGTTCCTCACAGGTAGGATGTACTGGAGGTGAAGAGTGGGAAGAGGTGGGGCTGTAGGGATGTCGGCAAGGGGACAGTCAGAATCAAAGAAGGAACTCTAACTAGTGTGCCGGAACAAACATGCTAGAAGTCGATGCTCAGTGCCAGAGTTGGGAGATGGAAATGGTCTTTCAGTGGGCGAGCTGGAAGTGTATCCCAAGGGAACCCTGGAGGCTGAGGCAGCTGTCAGCAGCCGCACACCTGTGGCTTGACACCTGAGTAATGTTGCCATCTAGTTTTTCGAGAACATGGAGAAGGCTTGGCAGGAGTTACCGTGCGACTGTAGCACCTTAAGGTGCAGCCTTGAGGAGAGTAGAGATGGTCACCATCTTGTTCGTTGCTACTGCCCCAGAAAGTACAGCTTCCAGGAACTCAGCAAACATCTGACGAATGTCAGTGAATAGGCCCTTCCCACGCCTTCCTCCACCCAGGAGACGACGAGCCCAGGATCAGGGCATCTTTTTCACTCTTCACATCCTGGAAGCCAACCACACTTCCCTCACTCCCATATGGAGACAGGAAATGGAAAACGATATAATAATTGGATATGGTTACATGAAACTTTCTGGATTGAACATCTTCATTCACTTATTTACTTAAGCACTATGAGGTAGGTACTGTTATTTCCATTTTACAGAGGAGGAAACTAAAGCAAAATGAAGCTAATGTGCTTCCAAGAACCAACAGTGAAAAGCTAACAGATTCAGGAGTAGAAACCCAGTGGTCAACTACAAGAACCTGTACGTTCTTTTCTTAAATCCAAAGGGGTTTTCAGCACAGAAGAAGCTCAAGCCCTCTAGAGAAACCTTCTGCCAGAAATTTAGTGACCATTATGTTTTCCCTAAACTGGTGGACAATAAACAAGAGTTCACTCAGACTCCTTTGCAGCACACTTCCAATTCCTTCAAAGTTGGCATTGTGGCATAGCAGGTTAAACCACCGTCTGCTATGCCAGCATCCCATATAGGCAAAGGTTCAAGTTCTGGCAGCTCCTCTTTGAATCCAGCTCTCTGCTAACACACCTGGAAATGCAGTAGAGGAAGGCCCAAGCTCTTGGTCCCCTGCACCCACATGGGAGACCCGGAAGAAGCTCTTGGCTTCAGACTGGTCTAGCTCTGGCCATTGCAGCCATTTGGGGAGATAACCAGCAGATGGAAGACCCCTCTCTCTCTCTATCTGTCCCACTCTTTCTGTAACTCTTTCTTTCCAATAAATAAAATAAATTTTTAAAGAAAAAGTTATCAAAAGGTCAACAAGAACAGGACAAACTGAAGGTGATATCCCAAGTCTGGAAGACAAGATTGAAAGGTGATGGATGTAAACCAAATCCTGGTGAGAACAAAGAGCACAGCACTAGCAGGAATTCGGGCTATCACCCAAGTCTGGAAACCTTAGTGCAAGAGAGGTGCTAAAACAAGTAGAAATGAATGAAAGTGGGTTTGAAAAGAAATCAGATTCCCAAACCCCTCCATTTTCTGCACACCAGTTGAACTGCCCCTCCTCCTCCCTGGACTAAACATGAGAGCTTCAACACTCAAAGAGGGGACACATCATGGGGTTCAGATACTTCACTGCTTTGGGACCCACAGCACCCACTCCTCAACACCCACCCCACCCATCCCTTGTGTCTCCAGAACTCCGTCACGTGAACCTACCAGAAAGAGATTAAACACATTTTCCCATAGGAAAGATTTCTTCCTTCTTGCAAAAGGAAAGATTAAAATGTCCTGAGAGTTTGAATCCATCAACAAAGTGGCCTGATCACTTCAAGTGACATGAAATATTCAATTCCAGGCCCCAGCCAGTTCTGAGGATCCCTTGCTCTTAACACAGAGGATCATGGCACTGGGAAAGACTTTAGTATGAAAGACAGAGATCACAACACCAGAAAAGGCAACTTAGAAAGACAAAAACTTCCAATAAACTGTCCTTCATGCCTCTCAAGAATGAGAAAGCAATTCAGCAATGTTCAAAGAGAGGATATTATGCTTTAAAGGAATTTATAAAGCAAACTAAAAACCAAAACAAAAATCTATTAGAAATTAAAAAGTAAAACAGTAGGTTGAAAAGTCTTCAATATAAGCATTAGAATTTAAACAAATGTTCTTAAAGATTTAAAGCAAAGACAAAGAAAAACTAGAAAAAGATCATGAATGTATAAAAATAATGTAGGATCTTCACTATCAGAAAACTAAGAGTTTCAGGAGGAGCAAATAGAAATTGGAAGGGAAGAAATCAATGAAATAACTCAAGGGGTTTTTACAACTGAAGATAATGCAGTCCAGATAGGAAGGGCTCATTAATAGACAAGTGCAAGGAATGAAAGCAGAGCCATCCGCAGTCAGTGTCTTGAAGTTTCAGAATGCTGATGACAGAGGTAAGCTCCTGCCATCTACAGACAGCACATGATGGGTCACACTAGGAATCACGTCTGGAAGTCTGGAGCTAATAAAATAATTCCTTCAGTATTGGAGAGGGGTCCAGCATTATGGTGCAGTGATTTAAGCCATAGCTTGCAGCCCCAGCATTCTATATTGGGCTGCCAATTCAAGTGCCAGCTGTTCCACTTCCAAACCAATTTCCTACTAATGTGCCTGGGAAGGCAGCCTAAACTGGCCCAAGTACATAGATTCTTGCCTCCTACATGGGAGACCAGGATGGAGTTCCTGACTCTTGGATTCAGCTTGGCCCTGCTCTGACTGTTTTGTGGTCATTTGAGTGTAAACCAGTAGGTCAAAGATTGTGTGTGTGTGTGTGTGTGTGTGTGTGTGTGGGTCTGTATGTGCCTTCCTCTCTGTTTGTGTCACTTTGCCATTCAAATAAATAAATAAATCTTTAGAAAATTTCTGAAGACTATGAATATTAAGGATCTTCAAAGTACAAAAATGTGGACTATAAATTATGCATTTCACCATCTTTTGCACCAAAATAAATTTAATCTTTCAATTGTAATTTTCCATAAACTTTTTGAAGTCCTTTTGTGAAAGTAAGAATGAATATAGAGGTCGGTGTTGTGTATGGGTAAAGCTGTCACCTGAGTTGCCAGCATCCCATGTGGATGCAGATTCATGTCCCAGCTGCTCCTCTTCTGATCCACCTCCCTGCTAATGACCTGGGAAAAGTTGTGTAAATTGACCAAAGTGCTTGGGTCCCTGCTATCCACATGGGAGACCTGGAGAAAGCTCCAGGCTCCCAGCTTCAGCCTGGCTCAGCCTTGGCCATTGTGTCCATCTGAGGAGTGAACCAATAGATGGAAGATTCTCTCTCTCTCTCTCTCTCTCTCTCTCTCTCCCTCTCTGCAGCTCTGACTTTCAAATAAATAAAGAAATCTTTTTTAAAAAATGAATGCAAACATTGTCAGATTTGCCAGGTCTCAGGATTGCCCCTGCTCAAAAATGCGACAGGATGTGCTCCATCAAAAGGAGGAGGTAAGGCAAGAAAGAGGAAGATGTAGGAAAAAGAAAACAACATCGTAGATGGGAGAGAAGCAGAGAGGCTCTCAAGCTACAATACAGGGAGATTCCAGGATGGCAGTTGAGCCTCTAATAGAGACACAGACCAGATGAAGGCAGATCTAGGAGCAAAGACACAACAGTGGAATAACAGCACAACTGATCATCTGCATGGCCTCAGTGATCTAAATGCAAAATATTGACCTAACCAAGACTTCAAAATAACTGGATTGAATGAAGGTTAGCAAAAAATTGAAAAAAATCAAGAAGTAGATATACTAAACATGCCACTTAGGGATATGGAGAGACTATCAAAAGTATATGAAGAGCTAGGAAAGTGGCTTCTCTAATGATGTGGTTGAGGGGAAGGGAGGCAAGTATCTACAACATGTATACAATGATTTGACTCTTAACCAGTGTGCATATAAAACTTGGACTTTTTTTGAATGGCCTTGTTTTAACCAAATCATTTGCTTCATAAAGTGATACTAACAAATCATCTGTACTGTTAAATGAAAACACACAATGTTGGAATTGGTAGATAATAGGATCAAAAAGGGAGCAATAAAGTTGGGTTTGAATGATCATAGAACAAATTCCCATTAGACCTAAGAAAGGATTCCCTAATCATGTAAATGATGCATGGCAATGAAAAATGGATGGAAAATTTCCAGAAAGTGGAAGGAAGTTCACCAATCTCAGCTGGTTTGTCCACATCAAATCATCTCATGTGCTTTTCATGTTCTTAATCTATTCCAACAGGTGGTACTTAGCCTGTAAGAAGATTTCATAACTAAAATAATCCCTTGAACACCAAGGAAGCTCAAGGGATAGTAAACAAAACAAGGTTCCCAAAATAAGTGTTTTCTTCATTAGGGACATCTTAAAATATGTTGAACCAAGTACAAAAGAGCTCTTCCTTCGTACAGAAAGTAGTACTTCTGCTATAGCACAGTCTTCTAGCATCTTTCCAGATAATTCAGGGTTAACTTCCCCAGCAAGTAACATGCAAACCAGCCACATGGCACAGCACGGCCTATGGCATGGCCTTCCACACTCCACACCTTGAGAAGGAATCTGCATTTCCTATCCAGCAATTCACACCAATGACATTTTCTTAGGCTCTGCCTGTTTCTCGTCACCACCCCAAGTATGTGGGGAATTATGAAATTAGAAATAAATTAAAAACTGCTGGTTAGTGTACTTCCCTCTGCACTTGCTATACTTATACCTCATTCCTCTACTGAAAAGCAATGTCATTAAACTAGGATAATGAGGGAGATATCACCATAGAACAACCAATGTATTACTAACAAACTACTAGCGACACAGACCTCTGTACACTGAGGCTACACAGGTCAGTTCCTCTACTATGATGCCACACAGAAGTCAAATGCTGGAAAGCACCCCTTCAATACATTCAATGCATTTTACTCTTTTAATAGATGAAGATGTCTTGACAAGTCTCACTGCCAACTGTTCTTGGTAGAGAGGAAGAATTTTCTAGAACCAGGTTGATTCCCCCCAATTTGATTGATTTCCTTTTTATCCTTCCTTTTTATACCTTCAAGTTGCATTTTTCATGTGTCCAGTATTTCTAATTTTTTTTCTTCTAGCCATCTTGCTCTTATAGTGGCTCCATCTAAGCATAGAATAGACTGAAGACCCTACTTCACTTCTGCGAGTTCTGCTGCTTGTTGACCTCTGCCTCCTGCTTTTATGCATTGATTAACTATTCATTTTTATGTAAACACCTAGTTTCACATGTTTCCTTATACAGTGTGGTCTCAGAAGACACAGCTCACCATCTGAGCCTGTTGTCATCACTTTCTGTCTTAAATTTCTGAACTTTGGGTCATACATTTCTATAGCTCCACATATGTCCTCAGTGATTAAAAAAAAATGGACATTTTAGCCAAGGACAGAGCCAGTGTCCAGACATTGAAGACTTCTATTCGAGCAGCACCCAGATGCATTAATCAGCTCTTTTGTTTTAAGAAGTACTCCATTAACATTCTAGGCAACCAGGAAAACCATGCAAATTTGAGATGACAAAGGGGTAGGTCACCTAATTGGTTCCCAAGCCAATGCTCTATACAACTGTGCTCCTCTCTTCCTTGAACATCCTATCTCTGAGAGGCCCCTTTTCCTGTTTCATTTTCTCAGATTATTGCATTTCGTGACTAATCTTTTGGCTCTTTTCCCTCTTGTTCTATTGTCAGACTATAACAAGGCATTCTCTTTCCTAACATGAGACCACTTTGGATTTCTATCCTAACAACTCATTTCTCATGATGTGACACTCGAATGCCATGAACTTGAGCTATCCTGAGGTCTGGCATTGCCTGGGTTTAAATTGCCCAGTCTTGACCACATGTCTATCATGGGCAGATCAACATAGGGCAGCAAGCACAGCCTGAAGTCGAAAACTAGCTGCACCATTTCTGGGTTTTATGAACCTGGCAACTTTCTTATTCCTTCTGTGCCTTAGGAACATTATTGGAGTCTTACTTCCAGCAAGTTCATCATCATCATCTCTGGCATTTTCGAGGTATCTGATCTTTTTCAAGTAATGGCAATAGTGGCACCAAAGGGAGTTTGGAAAGCTCCCCTAACCTTTACCTTGAAACCAATTGTTTTCTCAATTCCATTCAAGAAAATGCTCAGAATTCATAAAATCTATAGGCTTACTAAGCAAATGTGTTACTAAGTCAAATTCTTCCTTGCCAATCATATTCTGCTCCAAAATCCCTCTTTTAAAAGGACCACCATTGGCAATAAATAAGAAGAGCTTTGAAATCACAGCTCTGGATTTAAATCATGTCTCTGCACTCTGATCTTCATATTTTGTGGTCAAACTTCTCATTACAAATGAGACAGAGAATGAATGATCTGAGGTTCACATAAAATTTTTTGAACATTTTTATCTGTTTTATTTTTTATTTGTATGTATCTCATAAATATAATATTAAGAACATAGTAATTCTTCCCACTGTACCCATCCTCCCACCCACTCTCTCCCCTTATCTTCCTCCTCTCTCTCCTGTTTGAGAAAAAAAAAAGAAAGGAAGGAAAGACAGAAAGAAAGGAGAAATAAAATAAAAGAAAAGTAAGAAAACAGAAAGGTAAAATTGTTCCTCAACAGTCTAGAACAAGGTCTGTTCTATGTTATTGCTTCTTGGAAGTGATTTTACTCCCTCCCTTCCTCTTTTCCCTTCCTTCCTCTGCCTTCTTTTTTTTTTTTTTTTTTTTTTTTTTTTTTTTTTTTTTTGAAACTTGTTTTTAAAGAAGAACTCAAGGATAATACATCTTTTGCAAGCTCTTAGACATAACTATAACTCATGAGACATAATATCCTCCATTTAATACACTAAAAGGAAATGGTTCTTGAGAACAAGTTTTACTATTAAGTTCATGATACAACTCTTTGGGGACAGAGGTCTTGCTTGGGTCCATACACTCTTATGTATGACATTGGTGATCACCCAAGGCTCTTGACATGAGCTGCCTCAGCTATGGAAGCCTTTTGGATCCACTAGCTCGACAAGGCCATAAGCAAAGTGAAAGTTCTCTCCTCCCTTCAGAAAAAAAGTGCCTTCTTCTTTGGTGGCTGCTTCTTTCCACTAGGGTCTCACCCACAGGTATCCTTTATGTAGGACATTTTTTGCTAGAGTGTCTTGGCTCTCCAAGCCTGAAATGCTCCCCCTGGACTTTTTAGTCAGACCAGAATGCCTTAAGGGCTGATTCTGAGGTCAGAGTGTTACTTAAAGCAATTGTCATTCTATGAGTCTGCTATAGGGACTGCTTCCCAGTTGGTGCCTTCACTCCATTTTAATTCTGTCTATTATTGTGTCCAAACAGTCCTATTTATATGATCACTTTAACACTTGATCCTATCTATAAGGTCATTTTACCACTTAATCCTATCCATTTGATCTTTATGACACTTAAGCTGCTATTTTTACCGGCCAGCTTAAGGGAATTTGGGGACCTATGGCAAGTTGTTAAGCTATACCCTTAGAAGTAAGTCTGTAGGAATGTTCACATACAGTTTTAAGTGAAGTTACAAGGTACATTTTGTTGTCCAAGGCAAGAAAATCACTAGAAAATTTTAACTGTTCATATAAAAATCATGAGATATTTCTGCCCTAATGGGCAGGGCAGATAAATGCTAGGAAGTTATTAGATTAGGGTCCAGAATGGAGTTCCAATACTTGAGAAAATAGACAATAATTCAGAGTTCTGACACCAGAACCAGGAAAGCAATGTTCTTTTGGGACCATTGAGCTTTTGAGGGAACCAATAGCAGTGTATATAAAATAAAAGAAGTTGTTATCCTTATGATGTCAAACAGCTGTTTGTCATTTCCCCTAAAAGCAGGGGGAAATTGGCTTAAACTGCAAGGGTTTGAGTTAAACATAAGGAAAGAATTCCTGACAGTAGGGTCTGTTAAACAATGGAAGAAGTTAGCAACAACAATTGTGGAATAGATTTCCCAGGGCTCTTCGGACATTGTGTTCCATTTGTCTGGGAGGTTTTGATATAACCTTGCCTATTGGAGACCTCCTGGAGTCTTTTCCAGTTCTCTGGGTCTTAATTAGTTCAGCATGATTTTGCATTAATAGCATTACAATCCTGGTCACAACTGATTAAAAGACAAAAATCAATTTCCCACTCAAATCCCCCAAACAAGAAGGTGTTTTTGCTCCTCTGTGTACAAGAAATGGGATGTTCTGCACATTTCCATTCATATGTTTTTAATTTCTTTGGAGTAGTTTTAAAACTGAGATTACCATAAACCAAAGTTTAGCCCAGAAATACATTGAATTATAAACTGGTGGAAACACTGAATAGAGATATATAATGGAAACATTAACAGAGCTTCAGCAGTGATGGCAATAGTATGTCACCACAATGCAAGGAAAATCGTGTTAAAGTAACTGCTATTGCAGATAAGGGGGTTTTGCTCTTAATAATGGATTTTTCATGCATTACTTCTATGCTTTTAACATTTTTCCTATCATGAACAGTGACCTTGGAATAATGCTAAGAACCATATTTTATATTTAACCTAAATACCAATTTAAAGACTTAAAGAGATAATACAAAGGGCTTGATTCCATGCTGCTGAAGATTGTACAAGGTCATAGAATGCTTCCACAAACCCATACCTAATGGGAGTAAATCTTTCTTTTGGAAAGTTTTTTTTTTTATGGGAGTAAATCTTTATTGAAAATATGCAACACATAACTACTTTCTTCCAACAAAGTCAGGAATACTTTACATGGAAATAGAATAAAATTAGAACAGTATTGATAGGCAGATAAGATGGAAGTCCCAAAGGGGAGTGGGAGGAGAATTAGTCTCCCCCATTAATCCCCATGGTCCCCCAAATCACCCTCGAAAGCTTTGAAGCAAGAATCTGTGTTTGCAGTCATAGCCTCCAGTGATTTCTCAGTGTCCCTCTTCCTCTAGATCGGCTGTCCCAAGGCTCTCCACTGGAATTCTAAAATTCATATGTGTGTCACAGGACAGGGACATAACATCAATGGATATCTGTCTTGGCCTTGGGGGAAACAGAAAGAAAATGAATTTTAGGTTTGTTACCCTGTACCACTTGCCAAAAAAGACTTGCCCACTCTTCTACCTGGCTCTGCTCCATCCCGAGGACCAGCATGCTTGCATCTCCTCCAGTTCCTTGGTCTGTCCTGCCTTTATCTGCTTACGCCACTGCAGGACTCTGTCTTCTCTCAGAATCAGGATGGCAACAAGTTGGCCTGATAAGTGCACTGCCCTATGTTTTACAGAAAAGAGCTAAATAAGTGAAGACCACGAGCTCTGAACAAGGATGCCTAGTGCCAAATGCTACCAGAGCCATCTCCTCCCTTGGAGGGCTTCAGGGTGTATTTAATTGCTCTGTGTCTCAATCTACTACAAACCAATCTACAAAATGGAGACAGTAGCAATATCTACTTCATAGGGTTACTGGAGGGTTAAATGTGCTAATAGGCATAAAATGTAGACTGAGACTGGCACATAGTAAACACATGGTAAGAGTTAGCTGATTATCTAACATTGAGAGGTGACCTTGGTTTCTCCATGACCGGGGACTACTTTGTCAGAATTTCAGCCCAGGGCATATTTGAGGCAATGGGTCCTAGAGTGAAGTGACCCATTTCTCTTGCCCATGCAAAGTGCCTGGAGATGTGTATATAATGTAGAATTACACGTGTACACCAGTCAGGGTTGAGAAGAGACATTTTACTCAACAAGATCCTCCAGCCAACAATTCCTTAAGAGTAAGTTGAGAGGCCGCCGCAGCTCAATAGGCTAATCCTCCGCCTGTGGTGCTGGCACCCCGGGTTCTAGTCCTGGTCGGGGCGCCAGATTCTGTCCCGGTTGCTCCTCTTGCAGTCCAGCTCTCTGCTGTAGCCCGGGAGTGCAGTGAAGGATGGCCCAGGTCCTTGGGCCCTGCGCCCACATGGGAGACCAGGAGAAGCACCTGGCTCCTGGCTTCGGATCACAGCGGTGGACCGGCCGCAGCACGCCGGCCGCAGCGGCCATTGGGGAGTGAACCAACGGCAAAGGAAGACCTTTCTCTCTCTCTCTCTCTCTCTCTCTCTCTCACTGTCCATTCTGCCTGTAAAAAAAAAAAAAAAAAAAAAAAAAAAAAAAAAAAAAAGAGTAAGTTGATTTCCAGCCTCCATCGGTTGTCTGACTGCATTGCTTTGGGCAAGCCAGCTGAACCCAAAACAAGCCTTGTTTTCCTTCTTTTTTTTTTACAATAGAAACACTACTGATCTCACAGGGCTTCAAGAGGCTCAAAGGAGAGGTTATCTATGGCAAAGTTTATGTTAGAAGAAATCACAAAGAATGATGTCTTTCATACATATCACTCTTTTTTTTTCATTTATAGCCAGTTCCTCATTTCTCTAATTTGTGTTTCAAAACAAACTGTACTTTACAAAAACTTAGTCTTCCTTTCCTGGTCCATTCCTCTTTAGATTTGCCTCTAGGAAATCCATCTCCTGTTTCAAAAGCTGCACTTGGAAAGCTCCCTCTTGTCTGCTCTGCAACCAGTGGCTTGCTGACTCCCCTTTACTCTCCCAGGTGAGATCACACTCTCTTGATACAAATCTCCATGCTGCATTATTGATTTTTCTTCCCTGAAAACACCATATCTGAAGAAATCAGTAGAGGCTGGCATTCTGGAACAGTGAGTAAAATCATCACTTGTGATGCCGGCATCCCATAGGAGCTTCAGTTAGAGTCCCGGCTGCTCTACTTTTTTTTTTTTTTTTTTTTTTTTTTTTTGACAGGCAGAGTTAGACAGTGAGAGAGAGACAGAGAGAAAGGTCTTCCTTCCGTTGGTTCACTCCCCATGTGGCCGCTACTGCTGGCGTTGTGCCATTCTGAAGCCAGGAGCCAGGTGCTTCCTCCTGGTCTCCCATGCAGGTGCAGGGACCCAAGCACTTGGGCCATCCTCCTCTGTCCTCCCGGGCCACAGCAGAGAGCTGGACTGGAAGAGGAGCAATGGCGACTAGAACCTGCATCCCAAATGGGACTAGAACCCGGGGTGCCGGCACCACAGGCGGAGGATTAACCAATTGAGCCATGGCGCCAGCCTGCTCTACTTCTGATACAGCTCCCTGCCAATGCATCTGGGAAAGTAGTGAAAGATGGCCCAAATGCTTGGGCCCCTGTACTTATTTGGGAGATCTAGATGAAGCTCCTGGATCCTGGCTCCTGGCTTTGGCCTGGCTCTGTGTTGGTCACTGGGGCCATTTGGGGAGTGAACCAGTAGATGGAAGACCTCTCTCCATCTTTTTCTGTAACTCTGACTTTCAAGTAAATACAATAAATATTTTTTTAAAAAACACCAGTAAACCAGCTTTCTGTTTTCTTCTTATAAGATCTATTTATTTCTTTGAAAGGCAAATTTACAAAAAGAGAGAGAGAGAGGGAGAGAGAGAGAGAGAATCTTCCATTCACTGGTTCACTCCCCAAGTGACTGCAACAGCCAGGGCTGGGCCAGGCTGACTGAAGCCAGGAGTCTGGAGCTTCATCTTGGTCTCCTACATGGGTGCAGGGGCCCAAGCACTTGGGCTATTTTTCACTACTTTCCCAGGTACATTAGTAGGGAACTGGATTGGAAGTGGAGCAGCTGGGATCCAAACTGTGTCCATATGGGATGCCTGCATAACAAACGACAGCTTAACTCTCTATGCCACAATGCTGGCCCCAGCCAGCTTTCTATTTTCTAACAAGAAACTAGTATTACCTAAGTAATAAAGGGAAAAAACCTTAAAATTTTCCAAAATCTAAAAGTCTAGGTTTTCTTTTCTTTTTTAAAAAAAGATTTTTTTACTTATTTGAAAAGCAGAGTTACAAAGAGGCAAAGGCAGAGAGAGAGAGAGAGACAGAGATAGAGACAGAGAGAGAGAAGTCTTCCATCCACTGGTTCACTCTCCAGTTGGCTGCAATGGCCAGAGCTGCACCATCTGTGCCGATCCAAAGCCAGGAGCCAGGAGCTTCTTCTGGGTCTCCCATGTGGGTACAGGGGCTCAAGCACTTGGACCATCTTCTACTGCTTTCCCAGGCCATAGCAGAGAGCTGAATTGGAAGTGGAGTAGCCAGAACTCCAACCGGCACCTATATGGGATGCCGGCACTGCAGGCAGCGGCTTTACCCACTATACCACAGCACCAGCCCTATAGGTTTTGTTTTCTTAAGTTTGCTTTGGTCCCTTCTTTTCTCTGGTTAGATTGTAATACAGAAAGAATACCAGGAGTACATCCCACATTGGAGGATGCTCAGTTCTGTTCTGGCTCTGGCTCCTCACTCCAGCTTTCTGCCAATGCAGACCCCAGGAGGCAGCAGGAATAGGTGCCTGCTACCCACATTGGCAACCTGGATTTCATTCCCATTCCTGGCTCTGGTCCCCACCCAGCATTGGCCATTGCAGACAGCTGGGGAGTGAACCAAAACATAAGACTCTTTCTCTCTTTCTCCTTCTCTCTCTCTCTCTCTCCCCTACCCTCCTCCCTCTCTCCCTCTTAAGTAAAATGCTAAAATGGAAAAAGAGAATCTTGTGAGCAAGTGAGAGGGGCCCCAAGGAAAAGAGACCCATACCCATCTTGATATGACCCAGTACCCAGGAAGACTCTAAACTCATCATTCCCTCCAGATGCCCTGGACTGTGACCATCCATGATCAAATGGGATAACCTGATTCACCCTGTAAGTTGGGGTCAAGATATCCCAAGGGCACTATTTCAGGTACTTGGGTAACACAAGGGAGAAAGGATCAGGAAATGAATATGGGGAGGAAGGTGACCAAGTGAAAGGAAGAAGAGGAAAAAGACAAATGCACAAGGAACTCCGCAGTTACGTTAATTGAGCATTTACTATGGGCTAGACATGTTCTCATTTAAGCCTCCCAATGATCCAGGCAGCCAAAGCTTGTTATCCCACTTCCAGGTGGAAGATGGAGGCCCCAGAGCAACGCTGCACACCTTGCTCTCAGCAGGTCCTGCCTCTTCTGTACAGCCATCACATTCCCACCTCCAGTGCTGCCTCCTGGTGGGGCTCCCAGGCTCTCCCCAACTGGACTGCTGGCTGTTCCCAAACTTCCCTACTCAGTTTCACAGAAAAGACCTTGAAAAAGTCCTACAGATGGCTCATGATGTCTGTTGTGTGTGCATTTTAGCAGTTTAAACTCTAAAAACAACCTTATTTCCCTTTAAGTTCCTGGCAGAGTGTGTGGTAAAGAAAACATCTCATTTGACCCTTTGTACTTACAACACAGAAATTCAATAAAACTCTATTACTCTGGTTCACAACGTTGAGATTATATTTGTACTCTCCATGCATGGCCTACACTTTCCCAGCTTGGAGTTTTCTGTCTACTCTCCTTCCTCACAATCTGCTGATGCTTCCGGGCTCCAACACCTGCTCCTCTACAAAGCGGCTCTCCCTTGGACACCTCACGTCTAGCCTCCAGCTAGCTGGGACCCTCTGGGCCTAACCAGGATGCATCAACACAGTCAGGTGCTGCCTATCTGCTGATTTAGCATCAGAAACCTGGCACCTGATCCTCCCGTCTTTATCCTTGTCCTTTCCCTCCATTCTCCCACCCCTTATATCCTCTACCCCGCATCAATCCTTTTATTTTTGTTTCCAAGACTTAGACCACTGTGCCTACTTCTCATTTTCCTTGTCATTTTCAATATCCTAGGATACACTAGCAGATACTGAACTATAGAAAACTGTAGGGTGATGAATTCCACCCACATCATCCTTTCTCTCCAGCTTCTCTTTACTTCCTCAATTTCTTTCCTTTGGACAATATTGACATTTTGCTTACAGCAAACAAACTCAGGGTATCCCAGAACCCTATACCAACATAGATTCACATAAAAACCAAACACAATGTAAATGGAAAAAAGAAGTGCTTACAGTTCTCATTACTTCTGCTGTCTGATCGTATTTCTATTCTAGACGCGTGTTCTCCCTGTTATTCTCCTGGCTCAATTAGGTCACTGCAATTACAAGGTGAAGATTATGGATATGAAGTCTAGTGCCCAGGAGCTCAAATGAGATGAGGATGCTGAACAGTGGGTCCCAATGTGTACAGGAATAACAGGGTGGTTAGATAGAGATGTAGATATGGATTCCAGTAATTTCTCTTCTTACTTGTTGCCTGGTACTTGTATATCACACAGTTCAGAAACCACTTTGGTGGTTAATCAACCAACAAAGCCATCAGACCTAGGTATTACTTTTTACATAATTGCTTCCCTCTTTTTCGTCCTGTGCTCCTCAGCATCAGAGTGTGCTTTGACTACAAGGAAGGGGTCAAGGGGTGAAGAGACTGCAGTGTTAATGTAGGTGTCATATAAATGCATTAGCTCTGTGGACCAAATAAGGGAAAATATTTTGATGAGAAAATGGCATTTAGAAGCGTTAGTGCATTTAAAACATTTTCCCAGTGTGGTTACATTAGCAGACCTAAACAATCAGGGGCCAGGAGGCATTGCTGCTGGGCTGGTGAGCTTCAAAAGTTACCCTGTTCTGACACCTATTAATAACCACCTTTGGAGAAGTACAAAGCACAGTGAATTGAGGACTGTTCGACTTTGCATCTGCAAATATTCCATAACTGTGATTCATACCCCAAAAATCTATATGGTATGATCCACGTTTAACTCTCTGCTGAACAAGAGGCTTTTGGCATTAAGAAATCTATTGCTAATTCTAGGTGCTGATGGCACTTGGGATTTCCCTGACATTTCTTCCTCAAACAGCAGATTGATTGCAGGCACACAATCATTCATCAGCGAAAGAATTCAGTACGTTCAAGTTTGCTCCAGGTTTGAAAGAATTTTTGCTCCCTGGACTAAAGAAAAGTCCAGCATGTGGGGGACAGAAACTTACTCATCTCTCCACACTTCTGACTCAACTGCCTCCCAGAGCAGGCTCTGAAAGTGCCTCGTGGAGGCCATCCTGCTGGCTGCTTAGATTGCACATTTGATAGGAAGGAGCAGGAAGACCCCTGCAGGGTAGAGAGCTGGAGGGTGTGCTGATACTGGGGACTGTGCCACCACATGTCAAATGCGGCCTTGTGGTGGTGCAGTGGTTCACTAGGCTAATCCTCTGCCTGTGGCGCCGGCACCCCGGGTTCTAGTCCCTGTTGGGGCCCCGGATTCTGTCCCGGGCCACAGCAGAGGGAAGGCAGTGGAGGATGGCCCAAGTGTTTGGGCTCTACACCTGCATGGGAGACCAGGAGGAAGCACCTGGCTCCTGGCTTCGGATTGGCACAGTGCAGGCTGTAGCAGCCATTTTGGGGGTGAACCAATGGAAGGAAGACCTTTCTCTCTCTGTCTCTCTCTCTCTCTTTCACTGTCTAACTCTGCCTGTTTAAAAAAAAATGCAGCCTTTTTTGACAGAGTGAAATGTCCAGGGTTCTGCTATGTGGTGAGAAGCATCAGTAACCACCCCTCTTGTTCCCACTCGTTCTCACTAATCTGGGCCCCCTTGAAATCTGCCCCTGATGCCAAACCTCAACACCGGGAAAACATCTTTCTTTGTCCTGAAGATAGAGAAGTCCACAAGATGAGCACCACACCACACACACACACACACACACACACACACAAAGTTTTCTGTAGTCCTTGCTTCAGTCAGTTCCTGAAAAGCCAGACTTGAGCTCTCCTAGCCCCAAGTGTCTTCCTTCAATGCACAGGGCTTCTGGTTCTAACAAGGGACTCTTGTGCTCACCTCTGGACTGCTGCTGTAAAATTCAGATCCAAAGTGAGACCCCTCTGGCCAAACCAGTAGGGGACCTGGTAAGCGCATTGGTATTTTAAGTCTTTTGGAAAGACGTAAGCAGGTTATGGGGAAAGAAAAATCTGAAGATACGCTCATCTCTGGAGTCAATGTCCACCCTCAGACGCAAGCTCAGTTTGGCAAACGGAAGCCAGTTGTTGAGGGACTCTTACAGCAGGATGCTGATCTTGGGATGGGTGTGTATCAGCAGGACCCAGGCAATGCTGGGCTTATTTTGATTTTTCAGAGCTTGACGAGAGTTCTTTCTCATTACGTATAAGCAAACTGAGGTATAAAATCGTGACATCAATGGAAGTTCGAGACGGAGAGGGTTTTAGAGCCTGTGCTGAGCAATTCTCTGCCTCTTCAGATGTTCGGGTCCCCACTACCACATCAGCTGCAGAAGCAGCGTCTCCATCACGGCCACTATCAGAGCATTAATTACTCATAGTCACTGTGCTCACCCTCCTCAAACGTTGTTCCTCTTTACTTCCCTGCAACTCTGTGGCTTGAGTATTTTAGCCCATTTTACACGTGAAGGAACTGAGAAATTAAATAAAATGAGATATGAAATCAAGAGGAGCTGGTATTTGTTGGATTTTGGGTTCTTAGTCACAGTATTCTTTTATTTCCGCAATTGCTCACTTGCTAGCCACTTGAATACCATTAATGGTGGGGAGCTCAGCACCACCCAACAATTTTTTTCTGTTTTAATACAGTTTCCTTATTGCCTCCATAAAAGGAGATGAAATTTTTCCCTTTGATGAACATTCTGCCTGGGTTTGTTACTCAGCTCCAACTTCCTGGTGACACAAACCCTGGGAAATAACAAATAATTGGATTCCTGCCACCCACACAGAGACCTGGATTGAATTCTGTCTTGTCTTCAACCCCAGGCTGGGGCCATTTGGGGAGTAAACCAGCAAATGGAATCTCTCTCTCTCTCTCTCTCTCTCTCTCTCATCTATATTTCTCTCTATCTTGCTACTTTCTCAAATAAAGAGATATATTTTTAAAAAGTCCTTTCTGCTACAATCCTGCAGAACAGGTCTAATCTTTCATATGGAAACCTGAAACAATCTACAGACAATAATTGTGTCTCTTTTTCTAAGTTTTTGCTTTAAGCCATGGCCCATTTTTTTTTTTTTGTCCTTAGTAATTTTTGTGAGTGTTGACATGAGATTCTATGCTGTACCAGAACAGGAACCATTTCTTACTAAGCTCATAACCTCAGGACCTAGCATTATGACTGGCACAAAGTTTTCTATAATTGCTAAAGGGTATAGTGCATGGTGAACAAATTCCCCCTAGTAGGTATGCAACAAACATTAAACATCTTGAGACTTTATGTTTTAAATTTTGGCATCTTCTCACAGTCCTTCACAGAGTGTGAAGTAAAAATGAAATGCAATCGCCAAAATGAAATGCAATCTCCATGTGTGATTTAGCTTTCAAGTTGAGCAAGATTAGCACATTCTATCTGGGAAGTGCTTTATTACTCTTAATGCCATGTAGGATGGCATCAGGATTTTTGATAGCCTGCTCACCTTGCAGACTCATGCCAAGATTATAGAAAACATACCTCCCAGTCCTTTCTCTATGAGCTGCTAATAACCACATCTGCCAGAGTAGTAGTTTTTAGACCAAGGAACAGGATTGCACCCACAGGAAAGCTCATGCTAAGCCCAAATCTGCCCTGCTGGGAAGTTTTGGGATCCTGGGATCTCTCATGGAAAGGTGTCTTTATGCTTTCTGGCTATGTGTTATTCCTGAATTTGGGAAGCCAGACATTTATGAGCTTAGCCCCACCAGAGGAGAAAGGCTTTCAGGATGAGTGTCCTCCTCTAGACTCCCATCAGCAGATGCTCTGCATCCCCACACTAGCACCAATCATAACTCTTGGAAACAGACTTTGAGGAGTTTCACACCCAGGAGCTGATTTCCATTTCTTCAAGTTTTGATCATTTGGCCTTCTGACTTGCTCCTTGGCTCAGGTCCCTGGGATGGCCATTTGTGTAGTACATGGGTTCCATGAGGGTCATACTAGGTCAAATGAGCAAGGATATGCTGTAAGAACAAACCAACCCCTGAAGTCAGACAGTAACACATGCAGGTTTGTTTCACCCATGTGCAAACCTCTAGCATTCACTTTCAGACTGATTTCATCTTACAGTGCTACCAATTCAACATGTGACTAGCACAGTCAACAAGACAGGGCAAGGGAGAGGGCAGAGGGAACACACATTTGCTCTTGAGTGCTTCCTCCCAGGAGTTTCGTGTGTCCCTTCCCAAAGCACTGGTGCTCAGAACTTAGAAAATGGCTTCCACCGAGCATTGTACTTCCCATGTCTCTTGGACAAGGAAATAGACACAGGACTTCATAAGCACGTAGTACTGCCTTCGCTGATGTGTTGTCTTGCAGTTCCTCTTTCTTCTTTCTCTCTGTGGCTAAATTCCTCCACAGAACAAGCACAATGATGAATTCTCTACTTTCCTGGTGTTTCACTTTAGCTTTGACTCTTCTGGGATTTCTCACTGAGAAGCTGAGAAGATCCCATATATAAGCCAGGACTCCTCTTACAAATAACAGAAAATGCACCAAGATTAAAGCAGGAAAAGGAATTTACTACCTTGTAGAACAAGGAAGTTCAGATACACACCTCAGGTAGGTGTTAAGGGTACCAGAGTCCCTTTATCATAGCATAAAAGCATTTACCAGGGCAGGGGGAGTAGTGACTCAAATTCCTATATAGCACAATTCAAAGTACTAAATACATCTCATTGTTTCTGATTAACTTGCCCAGTTGGGTCTGTGTTCCAATTATTATCTCTAGTAAGATCTAGTACTCTGACTGGACAGAACTGGTCATGAATATATTTCCTGAAGCTCAGTGTGGAAGAACATGAATGCCAAGTAGGGACAAGGCAGATTCTCAAATGAAAACCTGAGTTGTTCCAGAAAGTAACCTAAGTGAGTGCTAGGAGACCACAGATCCAAACTGCCTATGAACTCTACTTATTTTTGTGTCAAGCAGCCCCCAATAGCAGAGTTTCATCCCTGCCTGGCCTGAATTTCATTTGCCATAGCCTTTGCAGCTAACCTCTTTCTCCTCCAGACCCTAGAAGTGGATCTGCTGACCAGGACCTACCCTTATCCCTTCAGATCAACAGACCAGCCTGCTCGTGCCATTCCCATCAACAGGAACTGGATCAGGCCTGATCTATATCCTCTCTATGATGATGAACTGGAAAGAACTTTGGGTCCTGCCACTAGAGACCACCTTAAAGAAGAGCCACACTCTTTACACAACACTCTTTACAAGACAATCCATCCTTGAGCCCCAGATTTCATGACCATATAATTTGCATTTCTCCATCATATTTCACAAGGCTCTTGTGAGAGGTGGCATTGATTGTCTTTCTGAAGTCCATACACACTTTATCTCCCTGTATCCTAAAGGGAAATTAAGTTATTAATCTGGATAGATGTGTTCTCACTGAATCCATCCTGGCCTCTAAAACCACCACTTCCTTTTGTCAAGGGCTCACAGCCCATCCTCTTAATAATGCATTTTAGAATTTCACTCACGGTTGACATCAAGCCCCCAGGTCTGTAGTTTGCAAAATCCCCTTTTCCCCTTTTCAAAAGCTGGGGCTGTGCGTGTCAGCCTCCTGTCTCTCAGCACCTCCTCCTCTTCATGAGAGGCAGTTAATGGAGGATTTGCCTAATGTCTCTTAATGAGACAGTGCAGAGTCAGGATTAGAAGTCAGCAGACCGCGAGGGTTCAGCCTTTTGCATCTCCTTTTCAGCCATGGCGATTTCCCTACCAACTTCTTGTCCCCTAAGATGAGTTCTCTACCAGGAAAGATTCCTGCACTGAAACGGGCCGCCTTCTCCACTCACCCATCATGGAACTGAAACAGATGGAAGGGGGAGCAGGGCTCTGGGACTTCTGGGCAGGTGCAACACAAGGCCAGCACTCCGGGCAAGGGCAGTCCATGCCACCTTTGCTCTCTGGGATCAGTCCCCCCAGTCTGTTTCAGAATTAGTGTGATGAAGCAGTTTTACTCCAAGGTCCTCTGAACCCTCATCCAGAAGAATCATAGGCTTAGGGTCACTTGTGTGCAAATGACAAATTGGAAATTCTCTGTAATCCTCAGTCCAAGCACCCACATTTGTCTGAAACCCAGCCCCCTCTGAGCTGCCTTAATTGAGCCTTCCTCTAGACTTTCTTTCCTTTTTCTCATGTGAATATCTTCTTCATCTTTAAGTATCAGTTCAATCCCCCTTCACATTTTAAAATCCCAACTAAGTTAGCATAAGCTAATTAGAAAATCCACATGATAGCACCTTTAAGAGTTCAATTACACAAAAATCAGAGTGGTGTTGGGCAAAGTAGATTTCCAAATTGGTGTAAAGTGTACTTAATGTTGATAGCTCCATAATTTCCAGAAGAGCTCAGTGACGTAATTGGGCTTTGTTTGAAGTCTTCTCTTAGATTTAAAAGGAAAGAGAGAGTTAAAATCAATATATTACACAGCTCCGAAGTAGGAGTAAGTGAATCACCATCAGCCTTAATTTATTCCATGAACAGAAGAGGATAATATTCACCTCTTTGGGTGATATTTTACATCAGGAGTAGACGCTGTGCTAATTTTTGAAGGCTAAGTTCAATATTTCCACAAAGCAGAAAGCTTGTTTTTCACTCCTGGCTCACAAAATAATTTAATGCAGAAGTGACACATAACAGATGTAGGGGCCCTTTTATCTCAACCTGTAGAGTTAGTGTTGCCTTCATTTTGTGCCAAAGTGTGTGTCTTATGAGAAAACAAATACTTTAATAACCAACCACAACAACAAAGAAAGATAACAGATTTATTTCATTGAAAGGCAGAACAACGGAGAGAGGGAGGGATAGAGAAAAAGAGACCTTCCATCCTCTGGTTCACTGTTCAAATTACCACAAAAGCTGGGGCCAGGCCAGGCAGAAGCCAGGAGCCAGAAACCCCATCTGGGTCTCCCAGGCGCATGGCAGAGGCCCATGTACTTGGCCCAGCCTCTGCAGCCTTCAAATGCATATTAACAGGGAGCTGGGTTGAAAGCGGGGTTGTAGGAGCTCTTCCTGGCATTCCAACATGGGAGGCTGACATCTCAAGCAGAGACCTGGCCCACTGTGCCATAACACTCATCTCTGCCCCTTTTAAGGTGAAAGGGGCCAGCAAGTACAGTTTGTTGAGAGAAGAGGACCCAAGATTAGATGGGGACAAACCGCCCTGAGCCACCTCCCAATGCTGTACTCTGAGGAAGCTCATCAACCTCTCTCAGACTGTCTGCCTTCTGTGGGGTCACAGCACTCACTGACATAACACTCACTGTGCCTGCAGTTGTGTTCTGTGACAAGGCCCCTAAACCTCGTGGGCTCGTGCACAGTGATTTACTTCACACTCATGGTGTAGAGGGACTGTGGTTCAGCTGAGCTCAGATGGCCTTGGCTGGGCTCAGCTGGACAGGGTGGAGGTTTTCTCCCCATGTTCATTCCAGGATGCAGGTGGCAGTAGTGACTGCTACCTGGGGCGCAGCCTTTCTGTGAATGAAATCAGGAACTCAACTGGGATGAGCCATTGTATCTCAGGGACACAGTGACACTTCCACCCACACGGCTTTGATAAAGCCAGAGGCTTGGCCACTCCCAGCCTCAACAGAATGGAAAAGTTGCTATATGTAGAGTGAGCATGAAGAGCATGGTAGGGGGCAATTGTGAGCTAGTGGCTCATTCCACCACACTCCATAATAAGGAGGATCAAAGAACTTAAGCACCAACCACCTCACAGGCACCCAAAATGATGCTAGTTATTATTGGCCATCTAATTATGGGATTAAGGGATCTTAAAATCACCAACATTGCTCAGCCCTGATCTATTGAGCCCTCAGGCACCGGCACTGTAATCACTAGATACTCAGTCAAAAAGGGGGTGATTCCTTGCCAAAGAAGTGTTTTGGCCACTGAAGCCACACATCTCAGTACTCTGGATCTGGCTGAGATACAGGCTGAGGAAGGTGTCTGGAATTGCCATAGTGGAATCACCTTACTTCTCCTTTCCCCCTCTTACAGGCATACAAACCGGCAGCTGCCCTTTCCGTGGTCAGCTGACAAAACTGTTATAAGTTTATGTTGCTGAACAAGGCTGATTGTTGGGATTTTCAGAGTGTCTGGCAGAGAGCTTCTACCAATGGAGACTTCTCGACTTTCAGAATTTGCTTTTTCATGTGTGTGAGCCGCTGTTTTTCAGTTCGTTTCCTAAATCTCTATACAGTTTCCTGCTTGGGAACGAAGGATCAGTTTCAGAAATAGATATTCAAGATTAAAAAATAATCATATAAATATTCTGAGCAGTCAAAAGCAGACCTGAGACCTTGTACAATTCTGATTCATTTCTCCCCCAAACACACTTCTTAGTTTCTGTGCCTTTCCCTCCTCAACTGTGAAGAGAGATGATGTAGAAAATCTTTGCAATCTCAACAAGATAAAAAAAAATTCTATGACCCTAACCTAATTCCTACTCAAATTAGAAAAAGCTCCAGGAGGGATTCAGTCCAGATGTTGAGGTGATGTCAGTCATCAGGACCCTCTTGGTTTAAAGGGACACCCACGGGCACCATCATGGCAATGACTCCATCCCAAAGGTTTTCCTTAGCCATCCTTGCTTTCTCCTCTTGCCTACCATTTGATCTTTACCTCCAGCACACTCCTCAAACCTGCCCAAGTCTCCCCATCCCCAGTGCCATCAGCTGGGAGAGCTCCTCACTGGCCTCCCTGGTTCCACGCCCAGTCATATCTGTTCTGCACCCAGTGGACAGAAGGCTGTCTGTGAGATAAAAACCGCTTTTGCACCTCAGAGTGTTCGTCTTTTCCCAGAACATGGTCCCAAACCCAGCCAAGGTCTACCAGGCCTGCAGCGCCTGGCCTCTCAGCCCTGCCCCACTCACCTCACTGTTCTCCAGCTGTAGAAATATCCTCTGGGTCCCTGGCCAAGCTACATTCATTCCCCTCAGGTTCTTTATTTCTCCATTCTCTCTACCAGGACATCCCCCCAAGTTGTCGTTTGTCAGCTCCCGTGTCACCTTCTGGGAGAATCCCGCCCTTATACTGAGTCTCAACAACATTCCATTTTTAGAGCTCTTATCACTGCAAAATGGTCTTGTTCATTCATTTGCTTTTTACTTAAAGTTACTGCATTAGTTCCATCTGGTCCCTGCTGTGTCCTCAGTAACTAGAATTACGCCTGGAAGATGATCAGCGCCCAACAAACCATGGATTAGTAAATGATGACATAGGTAGAGTGAGTTGGCATATACCAGACCTCACCAGCTCCAAGACAGAGTGAGTTCATAACCCTGTAGCTCTTTGAGTGGCCAGGACCATGTTCTCCCTATAAAAACTGGTGACAGCAGGTGTCTCAACCTCCTGAGGTGACTGAAGACTCCAGAAAATTCTGAAAGAAGTCCAGGTGGACTTCAAAAACCATTTGATGCTAGAGTGACTTTCTCAGTCCAAGAAAGGGAAGGACCTTGACACTCACAGGATACAAGCGAGTAATGTATGGGCACTAACCAGCTTAGCCTTCAGCCACTGGGCTGTCTCTCAGCCTTGGGTTATCTGTGACATGGGACTGATAATAATGATTGTCAACTGGTGGGCATGGGGAAAGAAGAAAAGCAAGTGCGTGTGCTAAGGAAACATCCGTCTTATTTCCTTTCATGGAACCACATTAAGATTCTTTGTGCATCAGAAAAACTCCTAATTAAAATGGGTTAAATAACAGGAGCTTGCTTTTCTCCCATGACATGTGATCAGAGCAGATGGTCCTAGTGCTCTTATGAGAGATGCTTTCTGCCTTTTCCATGTAGGGATAAAATCAGCCAATGGCTTCAGCCTGCAGATCTCCCACCATGAGTGGGGAGGGAGGAAGGAAAGGGACTTCTTGTACTCTGCCCCCGGCCCTGCTCTCTCTCAAGATTGTGGACATTTTATTTTTTAATTAATTTATTTATTTGAGAGACAGAGGGGGCTGGCACCATGGCTCACTCGGCTAATCCTCCGCCTGCGGTGCCGACATCCCATGTGAATGCCAGGTTCTAGTCCCAGTTGCTCCTCTTCCACTCCAGCTCTCTGCTGTGGCCCAGGAGGGCAATGGAGGATGGCCCAAGAGCTTGGGCACCTGCACCCGCATGAGAGACCTGGAGGAAGCACCTGGCTCTTGGCTTCGGATCGGCGCAGCTCCAGCCATGGCAGCCATTTGGGGAATGAACCAACAGAAGGAAGACCTCTCTCTGTCTCTCTCTCTCATTGTCTATAACTCTACCTGTCAAATAAATAATTTAAAAAGAGAAAGAGAGAGGAACACAGTTACAGAAAGAGGCAGAGACAGAGACAGAGAGAGAGGTCTTCTATCCACTGGTTCACTTCCCCAGTGGCCACAATGGCCAGAGCAGGGCTGATCTGAGGCCAGGAGTCTGGAGCTTTTTCTGGGTCTCTCAGGCAGGTGTAGAGGCCCAAGGACATGGGCCATCTTCTGTTGATTTTACAGAAGCAATAGCAAGGAGCTAGA
This sequence comes from Oryctolagus cuniculus, assembly GCF_051225735.1. NCBI lineage: Eukaryota > Metazoa > Chordata > Mammalia > Lagomorpha > Leporidae > Oryctolagus > Oryctolagus cuniculus. Next base: position 6,509,206 of record NC_142878.1, on the reverse strand, counting down.
TTGGAAGTGGAGCGACCAGGACTCAAATCGGCATCCATAAGGGATGCTAATGCCATAGGCAGGGTCTTAGCCTTCTAGCCATAGCACAGGTTCCAACATTTTCTTCTCCTTCAACACCCACCTTCCACACTCTCCTATCTCTCTGTTCCTTGGACACCTTGGATCAAGGCCAACTCCCTGAGCCTCTGATTTCTGCTTGCAGTTGGCTCCCCTCCCTGCTGGGTCACCTGCAGTGGGAAAGGCCGTGGCTCCTGTGCTGCCAGGTGGCCTCTCCCATAGCTAGAGCGAGTCTCTCTGGCTTCCAACTTCAGTAGCCATTCCCCGCTCACCCTTTCAGCCCCAGAGTGGTAACAACCTCCTGCTGATCCCGACCCTACAGTGGATTCCCTTAACCATCTCTTGTAGGCTTCTCTTCGCCCTATTCAGACCTTTGTAAATAGTCACTTTATTAAATTCTCCTTAATTACCCTGCCTGAGTGAGCCATCTGTTTCCTGCTGGGACCCTAGCTGATACCAGAAGCAAAATCTTTCTCAGGAGCTCCGCCATCCCTCCTCCTGCCTACTGCTCCATTGCAGAGAAAGAAAGAAAAAAGAAAAACAGTCTTTCCTCCAGCTCTCACTCTCTAGCATTGGCCCATGTAAGGAAGGGATATTGGTTGGCAGCCAACAGGCTCCGCCTCAGTGGTCCTACCAATCTCAATCCAAAGAATTCATGGTGTTTATAGGCATTGTTGGGGAAGAAGGCCAGGCAAGGGTGCCACTTCTGGTTTTTTGGCAGCAAACACATGGTTGCAGGTTTGCAGCGGTTGCTGTGGTTATTGGGCTATAGCAGCAGTGAGTGGTCAAAGCTTGCTCCAGAGGGGTCCAAGGATGACAACAAGAGGTTGCCAGCTACCTGCAGGCTCTTGGAAACCCACTCACAGTGCAGGCAATAACAAGAGGAGCCTTTAGCTGAGACATTCAGATACCCATTATCAAGCCTTTCTTTTCAAACTGACTCTCAAAAGGGAAATATGTAGTTCCTGTTGTCCTTTTGCCTAGGATCTTTCCTTTAGTTCCCACGCAAAGAGCATGAAATTCTTTGGCCAGTAGTGACAGATGTACCACTTGCCTTTACATAAATAACATATGATTAACTCTTACCAGCAACAGTCAACAAAGACATCTGAGATTATGAAGACCTGGGAGGGACATTGGTTGGCAGGATGTGGTCATGATGCCTTTTTGCTTTGCATCACCCACAGTGTGACAACCCTTTCAAATGGCCAGCATTGCAAGTCACCCTGTCATCTGCCTTAACAAGTTGTTTGTTATTTGGTTTGGTTTTTGTTTTGGGGGGAAATATTCCTGACTATCAGCCATAAGGGAATGAAGGGAGGAAACTCTTAATACAAAGTGAGACTGTGTTTTGCCATTGAACATACATATCCTCTCCAGCCACTTTGTATGTATATTTGATTTTCTTGGTTTGCTTCTCTTTGTTCACATGCATCTTGTAACAACAACCAAGGTCACTAAATATACACAATATATTATAAATATTTATCTTATTTCTTGAATGTATCTCCTTTTAGCAGGCAGGCACAGGTACTTTTAATTGGCATAAAACAATCGCCTATATTTAAGGGGCACAATGTGATGTTTTAATACATGTATAAATTGCTCAATGATCAAATCAGGGTAATTAGCCCATGCATCACCTCAAACACTTATCATCTGTTTGTGTTAAAAATGTTTGAAATCCAGGCTGGCACTGCGGCTCACTAGGCTAATCCTCTGCCTGCAGCGCCGGCACTCCGCGTTCTAGTCCCGTTTGGGGCATTGGATTCTGTCCCAGTTGCTCCTCTTCCAGTCCACCTCTCTGCTATGGCCCGGGAAGGCAGTGGAGGATGGCCCAAGTGCTTGGGCCCTGTACCCGCATGAGAGACCAGGAGGAAGCACCTGGCTCCTGGCTTCAGATTGGCGCAGCACATCGGCCATGGCAGCCATCTGAGGGGTGAACCAACGGAAGGAAGACCTTTCACCTCTCTGTCTCTCTCTCTCTCTCTCTCTCACTGTCTAACTCTGCCTGTCAAAAAAAAAAAAAAAGGTTTGAAATCCACTCCTACCTATTTTGAAATAGATGAGAATACCCTCAAAAACTTATAAGAAAATAGAATTAAAATGTTTTCTTCAGTACAGAATATTAAAATGCATGTGTAGTTTTTGCATAATATGCATTTTTATGAGCATTTTTAAGACCCCTTGTGTGCATGGATCTCAAGTCCTTGGAGCAAAATAAACTTATCTTCTAATTCCATTTTCCACAGATTTTTGCAGCACCCACAGACAGTAAGCTGTTGTTAACTCGAGTCACTCTTCTGGAGCACAGGTGTTTCCTGCTGTACCTCCAACACCTAGAGTGGTATCTGGCATGTGGTAGATGCTCAATGAAAATATGTTGAGTACAGGATTGGGTGGGTGAATGAATGAACAACTAAACATAACCTCAGACACTGACTGCTGTGTATAGGCCAGATAATAGCTGGCTCATCTTCCCTCTCCACCCTTTGCCAGAAAATAGTCCAGTGAATAAGTCAAGGGTCAGAGTCTTTGGGGTATCCTCTGCAGACTCACACTGAGGTCCCTCGATTCCCAAGGTGAAGACACCTTGCCTGCTTCTTCTCTGTTTTATCAATGCCCCGATAGCTGACACGTGAGCCAGGGGAATACACAACCAAGGCAGGCCAAGGCGGATCTCAGGATGATCTCGGTGTGTCATCCTGGGTTGGCACTGGGTGTTGTTGCTATTGACCGGTTTCTCTGAGCATTGTTGCCACATCTGAGAAATCTCCAAGGCAGAAAAGTGATCCTATTTTCTCCAGAGTGGAAGAAATGTGTTAAACAGTAAGACAAACAGTAAAAGCAGTAAGAGTTGCCCAGCAGGAGTTCGGAGAGCCGCAATGAGGGAAAGCCTCTGTCTCTTCCCGCACTGCTCCCAGGCAGCCATGGACGGATTCACAGAGCACCTGCAGCCTCAGAGTTGCCTGCTGGACTCTCAAACTGCAGACCACCACTTTTGTGGGCACACCACATGGCATCATCCCCAGCTTAAAGGGGCCATAGCGAATGTTCTCCTTGGAAGCATCCCTCATGTGTACAGCCCCATTTACCCTTCCTGGCCAGCTCCATAGTCAAGGAGGCCGGCACTCCTTGGATTCTTGACTCCTTTACACTACTAAAATATTAAAACATCTGAAGTACTTTGCTAATACAACACTATCTGTCAGTATTTACAGTATCAGAAATTAAAATTCAGGGTCTGGTGCTGTGGCCACCCTGGCCTGAAGCACCGGCATCCCATGTGGATGACAGTTCGAGTCCCGGCTGTTCCACTTCTGATCCAGCTCTCTGCTATGGTCTGGGAAAGCAGTAGAAGATGACCCAAGTCCTTGGGCCCCTGCACCAGTGAGAGACACGGAAGAAGCTCCTGGCTCCTGGCTTCAGATTGGCACAGCTCCAGCTGTTGCGGCCAATTGGGGAGTGAACCATTGGATGGAAGACCTCTCTCTCTCTCTCTGCCACTGCCTCTCTGTAACTATGCCTTTCAAATAAATAAATTTAAAAAAAAAGAAATTAAAATTCGTAAGTGCTTAAAATATCAATTTATTTATTTTAAAATAACAAAATGTATGTGTTAACATAAATAACATCATTTTAAAGGAAAATAATATTGTACAAGAAAAAACGTGGAAAGTAGAATTATTTTGCATTTTTACAAATTCATTTTAAGTTTGACTTAATACAAAACAACCGTTTCCTCACATCAGCTTCCGAATTTTCTCTGATGTGATATTACACAGCTTAGACTCTCTGGCAAGTTCTGTCGTACACTCACGAGAAAATGAGAATGAAGGGGCTGGTGCCGTGGTGCAGCAGATTAAGCTGCCTTCTGCAGTGCCAGCATCGCATATGGGCCCCTGTTCAAGTCCCAGCTGCTCCACTTCTGATACAGCTCCGTGCTAATGTGCTGGAGAAAGCAACAGCAGATGGTCCAAGTCCCTCAGCCCCTGCATAGGGACCAGCACAGCACCATTTGAAAGCTGATGAGCCAAGCCACTGGACATTCTTCTTGGTCCCCTTATCCTATGGCTCAGGCCAATCCTCACATCCATGGCCCAGTGCCAATGTCACCCATTCTATGCCCACAGATCCAAACTCATTTCCATGACAACTAAGGAATGTGGAAGAGTAGTCCAGGATTAAAAAAAAAGTGAACAATTATGAGGTCTCATTTTACACTTATCAAAATGCCACTTTTAAAAATTTATTTCTTGGGGCCGGCACCGTGGCTCACTTGGTTAATCCTCCGCCTGTGGCGCTGGCATCCCATGTGGGCGCCGGCTTCTAGTCCCGGTTGCTCCTCGTCTGGTCCAGCTCTCTGCTGTGGCCTGGGAGGGCAGTGGAGGATGGCCCAAGTGTTTGGGCTCCTGCACCTGCATGGGAGACCGGGAGGAAGCACCTGGCTCCTGGCTTCGGATCGGCGCAGCGTCGGCCACAGCAGCCATTTGGAGAATGAACCAACGAAAGGAAGACCTTATGCTCTGTCTCTCTCTCTCACTGTCTATAACTCTACCTGTCAAAAATCAATCAATCAATAAATAAATAAGTAAATTTATTTCTTTCAGTAAAATGAAATAGTGTCTCCACCCTCAGAAAAGGAAAGAAAGTACACAGACAAAAAGACTGGGTCAAGCTTGCGATAACTTTAAACAAGCAAATGTGGGTCAAATCCTGAGTACAGGCCCAGAATATGGAGGATTTTTCACAAAACACAGTGGTTATTACAACCCTACCGCCATGACTCAGATACTATGTGCATTTTTTTTCAGTGTGGGAAAATAAAAAAAAAAAAAAAACATCAAAATTGTGAAGCACAAATAATCACTACAAAATTGCATGTGCTGTGTGGGTCTGTTTTGTTTCCAGTACGTTAAATTGGTTATGTTTGGAGAACAGTAGCTTTATGGTTTTTATTTGATGAATGTGTTACTACATTTTCTAGAATCAAAGCCCATTGATTTTTTTTTTTATCTTTTATTTAATGAATATAAATTTCCAAAGTACGACTCATGGGTTACAATGGCTTCCCCTCCCATACCGTCCCTCCCACCAACAACCCTCCCCTTTCCCACTCCCTCTCCCCTTCCATTCACATCAAGATTCATTTTCGATTATCTTAATATACAGAAGATCAGCTTAGTATACCTTAAGTAAGTATTTCAACAGTTTGCTCCCACACAGAAACATAAAGTGAAAAATAATAGATGATTTTTTTTAAATGATGATGAAATCAGATCAGACCTATTGTCATGTTTAATCCCAGTGAGAGTCAAGTTGGGAATTGAAAATTTCTTTTTTTTTTTTTTTTTTTACAGAAGATCAGTTTAGTGTACATTAAGTAAAGATTTCAGTCGTTTGCACCCCCATAGAAACACAAAGTGAAATATACTGTTTGAGTACTCGTTATAGCATTAAGCCTCAGTGTACAGCACGTTAAGGACCGAGATCCTACATGAGGAGTAAGTGCACAGTGACTCCTGTTGTTGACTTTACCAATTGACACTCCTGTTTATGGCATCAGTAATCTCCCTATGCACCAGTTATGAGTTTCCAAGGCTATGGAAGCCCCTTGAGTTCTCCGACTCTTATCTTGTTTAGACACGGTCATAGTCAAAGTGGAGGTTCTCTCCTCCCTTCAGAGAAAGGCACCTCCCTCTTTGAAGACCTGTTCTTTCCACTGGGATCTCACTCACAGAGATCTTTTTGCCAGAGTGTCTTGGCTTTCCATGCCTGAAATACTCTCAAAAGCCCATTGATTTTTAAGGAGGGAAAATGCTCTATAGATAAATCACTGGACTCCGCAGAGTGTCTGAAGACATCCTTCCTTGCAGGCTCCCTCCCCAGAAACCCCTAACAGCAATGTCCCCTGGAGCTTTGCAGCAGCCTTACCAGCTAGGGGAGAAGTGAGAAAAGAGTTGGTCAGACTTGACAACCCCACCCATGGGATAGGATTAGAGTCATCATGTTGACTTTTGACAAAAACCCTTCTCCTCTCCGCTGGAGTGTCAGTTACAATGGCAGAGGCAGAGGGAAGCAGCAGCTAAGTGGAGAACCCAGAAGTTCAGACACCCTGCAAATCCTCCACACTGCATGGCCATGAGCTGTGATTTGGGGTGGTTTGGGAAAATACTTGGGAAAAATCTTTGGAGTTTCTACTAAAGCTAAATACATATCCATATATTAGGTGTTAAGATTTTAGGTACCAGTTCCTGAGAAATGTGTACATACAGTCACCAAAACACATCATCTAGAATGTTCTGCCAGCAGTATTTGTCATAGCCAAACCTGACACTTCCACAAACGCACTCAAAGACACACTGTAATATAGTGATAAAAAGTGATCTCCAACAACATGAAAAAAATCACAAATGTAACTCTCAGCAAATGAGGCCAGACAGGAAAGTGCACACAGTGTAATAGTCCATTTAAATGGAAACAAAAACACACAAAATACAATCTGTCCAAGCATAATTATGTGATTAATACTTGACAGAGTATAACACTGGAAGAGAAATAAGAAAACTGCACTGCTCACAATGTTCTGTTCTTTTTTTAAGATTTATTTATTTATTTGAAAGTCAAAATTACTAAGAGGGAGAGAGAGAGAGATCTTCCATCTGCTGGTTCACTCCACTTGGATCATCCTCTGCTGCTTTCCCAAGCCATTAGCAGGAAACTGGATCAGAAGTGAGGCAGCTGGACATTCATACGGGATGCTGGCATTGCAGGTGATAGTTTGACCAGCTATGCCACAATGCTGGCCCCAATGTTCTGATTCTTTATGCAGGTGTTACTCATATATGCTCAATTTGTGAAAATCCGCTAAGCAGAAAACTCACAGGCACTTTTCCACACACGTTATATATCAATAAGAAGCTGTTGTGTTGTATCATTGACAAGGCTTTCGTTTCTACTCAAGATGGAGCAAAGGGAACCGTATTTTTCTGCTTACCTTAAACAATTTTAAAAAATGGAACCGAGGGGCTGACGCTGTGGTATAGCGGGTAAAACCATTGCCTGAAGTGCCGGCATCCCATATGGGCACCAGTTTGAGTCCCGGCTGCTCCACTTCTGATCCAGCTCCTCGCTAATGCACCTGGGAATGCAGCAGAGGATGGCCCAAGTACTGAAGGGCCTGCACTCGCGTGGGAGACCAGGAAGAAGCTCCTGGCTCCAGACAGACATTTGGGGAGTGAACTAGCAGAAAAAAAAGGAGAGAAAGAAGGAAGAAAGGTGTCGCTCCCCGTCTTCGTGGAGGAACGACACAGGACCCTGCGCTGTTCTTTCGTCTGCTCGGCCCTCCCCGGGTTTGCTGCTGGTTCTTCCCAGGTTGGCTACCGTCCCTTCCACCTCCGTGGAAGGGCAGTTCCCCCTGCCACATTCCCCACTTCCGCGGGGGAGCGGCACACCGCCGGCCGGCTCTCTCGGGGGCTGCACAGGTGTTCCTTCAGATAGATGTTCCCCCTAGATGTTCCTCGTGCATGTTGTCTCTCTCCTCCTTTATGGTCCTCTTCCGCCAATCCCAACTCGGCTGCCCACTCGCCGAGTACGCTGCTCTCCTCCAATCAGGAGCAGGATCAGCTCCTGGAGGTCATCACTCAAGTTGGCAAGAGGCAGCTGCGTAGAAGCTGTTTCCTCCTCTCCCAGCGCCATATTGTGGGAGAGCAGATGCATAGAATAAGTCTTAATTCCAGTAACTCAGTCTAGTCCGAGTTGCTCCCCACAGAAAGGGAGGGAGGAAGAGAGGGAAGGAGGGAGGCGGAGAGGGAAGGAGGGAGGGAGAGAGGGAAGGAGGGAGGGAGAGAGGGAAGGAGGGAGGGAGAGAGGGAAGGAGGGAGGAAGGAAGACAGAACTGAAAATATGAAGCAGGGGTGTCAAACATCAAACAACAGCCAGCACAGGAATGCCCAGCTGTGAGAGAAGAAACACCAACAGTGTGATCCCTGCCACGGCTCCAGCTTTACTTCCTGGAGGCATCCTCCAGGCTGCAGGACAAGGAAGGGGGACCAGACATGCATGGGCCTCACCAAGCCAAGGAGACATCAGCCTATGAAAGGCCCTGGAGAAAACCGACACGCTGCTACAGAGGTTCCCAGCTCCCGACTTTTGTCCCTCTTTCTCCCTCTCCCTGTCACTCTGCCTTTAAAATAAATTTAAGAACTAGGAAATGAATTCCCTCAACAAAACATTTGTTTAAAAAAGAATAAATTACAAACAAAACTAGAAGACATTCAACGTAATCAAGATGAAATAAAAATAAATCAGAATTTGTGTGATGCCAGTAAAGTAAGACCTGTAGCTTTAGATACTAATATTAGAAAAGAAAGTAAATCATTTATCTATGCCTCAACTTTAAGAAACAAGAAAAGAAATATCAACTTCAATTCAAAAGAATGGAGAGATGAAATAGTGAAAATAAGGCCAGACAACCTCAAGGCCAGATGGAAACAGAAAAGCAGTTGTCCGATAAGTCCATTTGCTTGAATAAAGCAGCTCTAACCATACCAGACAGGAAAAAACAGAGAAGACGCACATGACTTCTCAGCAATGAAGGACTGGAGCTCACAGATTTCACAGATGCTGAGAGGTCAGTAGAGAACTTTATAAACAATGTCATGCCAAAATTTTCCACAATTCATATGACATGGGAAAATTCCTCAAAAGACTCCAACTGCCAAAACTCACTGAGAATAGTTAAATAGTGGCAATGGCCCTATATCTATTTTTTTAAAGTTTCACTTATTAATCTGAAAGTCAGAGTTACAAAGAGAGGAAGAGACAGAGAGAATAATCTTCCATTCACCAGTCTGTTCCCCAAATGGCTGCAACAGCCAGCACTGGGCAAGTCTGAAGCCAGGAGCCAGGAGCTAGGAGCTTCCTCCAGTTCTCCCACGTAGGTGCAAGGGCCCAACGACTTGGGCCTTCTGCTGCTGCTTTTCCCAGGCCATTAGCAGGAAGTTAGATTGGAAGTGGAGCAGCTGGGACTTGAACCAACACCCATATGGCATGCCAGACTTCAGATGGCTCCTTTATCTGCAAAGCCACAACACTGGCCCCTATATATCTATTTTTAAAATCAAGTTTGTGGCTTCTGATCCTCCCCACAATGAAAGCCCAGGATCAGACGGCCTCACTGGGGAAATCTACCAAGCATGTGAGTAATAAATGAAAATGTTGTTACTTACATGTCCTGGGGAACACATAGCATGCCTGGAAACCACCCCCACAGAGGTCAGGGAGCTCAGGACAGAGAGGGTAGGCATCCCAGGTATTTGCTTCCTTGAGGTCCAGGGTAGGGAACATATGCCTCAAAGGAGGAAAGAAAAGGAGTGCACAGAGAATTTAAAAGTAAACAGGCAGGAGATTAGAAACAAACCAATGCAGAACCCTTTCCCACAAGATGTCTTGGAATCCTCCAGTCAGATGTGTGGTTTCAACCAGAGGATATCTAAGCAAGACAGCCAAACAGAAATGGATGCTGAGGAAGCATTTATTTTTACTTTTTAATTTAATTTGCTTATTTTATTTATTTGAAATGCATACAGATCGAGAAAGAGAGAGAGAGACAGAGACTTTTCAACTATTGGTCCACTCCCCAAATGCTCACAATGGCCAAGGCTGGGCCAGGACAAAACTAGGAGCAGGGAATCAATCCACATGTGGTAGTGACCCAACCTGCTGCCTCCCAGAATTTGCATTATTCTTGTCTACTGGAAATTTTCTAAGAAAGTAGATTTTAAGTGCTCATAGCAAAATAAATGTTTCAAGTCCAAGAAAGAAAGGTAATCATGTGAAATGATGAATCTGTTTATTGGATCAACTATAGTAATTATTTAACTATATGTGTACCAAAGCATGTGTTAAATATATACAATGAGAGGAAAAGGAAGATGGTGGAATAGAGAGGAATCTTACTGCTCTAGTTTAGAGGAAGATAGTTTAAAAAAAAAAAAGTAGAAAGAGTTCAGTCTTAGGGAAGAGTTAGAAAGAAAATGTCAGAGGAAACACCATGCAAATTAGAGGGACACTGTGGACCTATGTGGAGGGTGTAGATGCACACAACTCAGGACCCCAACAGCTGAGAACCTCAGCACCAGCTTTGGAGTGAGGTGAGACCAAACTGTAGCAGCCCAAGCCACTGGTGGTATAGCTGCAGGAAAAGCCTGGTGTGAGTCTGGCTTGGAAACAGTGTACCTGTCAGAGACAGTGTACCTGCCAACCTAGAGGGGGATAAAAAGGGAGAGGCACGTTTCTCACTCCCTGACCACTTGGCACTGGTATCCTACAACTGAGAGAGAGGATGGGTGCCATTTTGAATATAAGTAACAGCTGTACCAGTTCGTGTCCATATGACCAGCAACCAGCAAAGAGGAGACACCGGAGTCTGGCTGGGAGCACTGACAGGGGGCTGCATGCTTGTGACTGTGAGCCTTGTGTGCCGGGATTGTGAAAACACTGTGGCTGTGTGGGAGGGTGTGGGGTGCGGCTGCGACCTTGGGCAATCACTGTGGGCAGCTCCACATGTTTGGGGCTCCTGATTCCCTGGTGAGGATCACTTCTGCGTGACCCGTGCTCACACCAAGGACTGCATAGATCCTTTTGTGGTTCTTGTGAGAGCTCAGACGAATATTGTACCCACTAGGGCTGGCGCTTAGGCATTGGTCTCCTCTGAGGAGAGGAGTAAGTGTGAGAATATGCCAACAGAGAGAGCAAACCTCCCCTCTGATAAAAAAAAAAAAAAAAGAGGAGAAGAGGAGACTTACCACACCCAATCTGGGTGTCACCTTGAGCATTCGCTCATCCTGGAACACTGAACAGAACTTCCTGGCCAAAACCAGCACACGTCTCGGGATATTCACTGAAAGAACAGATACTCCACCGAGCCACAGAGCTATAGTTCAAAGAAAAAAGCCATCACAGAGGAAAATTTAGTATCACTACAAATGCCTATTAATAAATGCAGCAATTCAAGAAATAAGAATAAGGAAGACAATATGACACCCCCAAAAGAACACAACACTTCAATATTAGATAAAGAGATTGATAAACTGCCAGAAATGTAATTCAAAAAATTGATCCTAGGATTACTTAGAAGTAATCAGAAGCAAATACATGGACTAAAGAAATCCATATATGACATGAATAAAAATTTTTCCCACAAGATTGAGATTTTAAAGAGAAATCAAACAAAATATTGGAAATGAAGAATTCAATAGAACAAATTAAAAATACTGTGGAGAGCTTTAATAACGGACTTGGTAAGGCTGAAGAAAGAATGTCAAAGTTAGACGACAGATTTCTGTAAATTTTACAATCAGACCAAAAGAAAGAATCTGAAATTGGAAAACTAAAAACCAGTACTGTAGATTCATGGAGCCATGAAAACATAGAAAACCTAAACAAGCCAATAACCAAGGAGGAAACTGAATCAGTAAGATAAGACCCTCCCAGCAAAGAAAAGTCCAGGGCCAGATTGCTTCACCACTGAATTCTACCAGAACATTTAAAGAAGATCTAACTACAATTCTTCTCAAGCTATTCAAAATGATTGAAAGGAAGAGAATCCTCCAAAACTCCTTTTGTGAAGCCAGCATCACCTTCATTCCTAAACCTGAAAAAGATACAACAGAGAAAGAGAAGTAAAGACGAATTTCTCTGATGAACATGGATGGAAAAATCCTCAACAAAATACTAGCCAATCAAATGCAACAAAACATCAGAAAGATCATTGACCTGGACCAAATGGGATTTATCCCAGGTATGCAGGGATGGTTCCACATTCACAAATCAATTTGATACACCACATTAACAAATTGAAAAATAAAAACTATATGATTATCTCAATATATGCAAAGAAAGCATTTGATAAAATACAACACCCTTCCAGGATGAAAACTTTAAGCACATTGCGCATACATGAACCATTTCTGAACACAATCAAGGCAATTTATGATAAACATAAATGTTGAAAAGTTGGAAGCATTCCCTCTGAGATCTGGAACCACACAATGATGCCCACTCTCACTATTGCTAGTCAATGTAGTCCTGGAAGTTTTAGCCAGAGCCATTAGGCAAGAAAAAGAAATTAAAGGGATAAAATTTTGAAAGGAGGAAGTCAAACTATCCCTATTTGCAGATGATATGAATATATATATATTCCAAAAGACTCCACTAAGAGACTATTGGAACTCATAGAAGAGTTTGGTAAAGTGACAGGATATAAAATCAACACTCAAAAATCAATAGCCTTTGTATACACATACAATGCCTAGGCTGAGAAAGAACTTCTAAGATCAGTTCCATTCATAATAGCCACAAAGTAATCAAATACCTTTGAATAAATTGTCAAAGATCTTATGATGAAAATTACAAAACATTAAAGAAAGAAACAGAAGAAGACACAAAAATTATAAAACATTAAAGAAAAAAATAGAAGAAGATACAAAAAAAAAGCTTCCACGTTCATGGATTGAAAAAATCAATATCATCAAAATGTCCGGACTACCAAAAAAATTTACAGATTAAATTTGATACTGATCAAAATATCAAGGACATTCTTCTCAGATACAGAAAAAATGATGCTGAAATTTATATGAAAGGACAGGAGACCCCAAATAGCTAAAGCAATCTTATACAACAAAAACAAAGCCAGAGCATCACAATACCACATTTCAAGACATTTTACAGGGCAGTTATAATCAAAACATCCTGGTACTGATCCAAACAGAGATGAGTAGACCAATGGAACAGAACAGAAATGCCAAAAATCAACCCACGCACCTACAACCAACTTATCTTTGAGAAGGGAGCTAAAATCAATCACTGGAGTAAGGACAGTCTCTTCAACAAGTGGTGCTGGGAAAATTGTATCACCACAGGAAGAAGTATGAAATAAGATTTCTACCTTACACCTTACACAAAAACCCACTCAAGATGGATCAAAGACCTAAGTCCATGACATGATACCATCGAATTACCAGACAACATTGGGGAAACCCTGCAAGACACTGGCAGAGGCAAAGAGTTCTTGGAAAAGACCCCAGAGGCACAGGCAATCAGAGCCAAAATTGACAAATGGGATTACATCAAATTGAGAAGCTTCTGTACTGCTAGAGAAGCACTCAGCAAAGTGAAGAGGCAACCAACAGAATGGAAGAAATTATTTGCAAACTATGCAACTGATAAAAGATTAATAACTAGAATATTTAAAGAGATCAAGAAACACAACAAAACAAACAACCCAGTTAAGAAATGGGCAAAGGACTTAAACAGGCATTTTTCAAAAGAGGAAATCTAAATTGTCAACAGATACATGAAAAAATGCTCAGAATCACTAGCCATCATGGAAATGCAAATCAAAACCACAATGAAATTTCACCTCACCCCTGTTAGAATGGCTTTCATACAGAATCCAACAAACAACAAATGCTGGTGATGATGTGGGAAAAAGGTACCCTAATCCACTGTTGGTGGGACTGTAAACTGGGCCAGCCACTGTAGAAGAGAGTATAAAGATACCTCAGAAATCTGCATATAGACCTACCATATGACCCAGCCATCTCAATCCTAGGAATTTATCCAAGGGAAATGAAATTGGTATCTGAAAGAATGATCTGTACCCCCATGTTTATTGCAGCTCAATTCACAACAGCTAAGATATGGAATCAACCCAAATGCCCATCAACTGAAGACTGAATAAAGAAATTATGGGATATATACACCATGGAATACTACATAGCAGTAAAAAGAAAATGAAATCCTGTCATTTGCAACAAAATGGATGAAATTGGAAAACATCATACTTAGTGAAATAAGGCAGTCCCAAAAGGACAAATACCATATGTTCTCCCTGATCTGTGATAACTAATAGAGCACCTAAAAGGCAATCTGTAGAAGTGAAATTGACACTTTGAGACGCAATAAGTTTGAACAGCTCTTGCCTCCACTGTTGAGCAACAGATGTTGTTTTCATACAATTTGTTGAACTCTATACTTAGTATAGAGTTAATCATATATGTATAAAGTTAATTGAAAATAGATCTTATTAAAAATAAGAATGGGAATAAGAGAGGAAGGAGGAAGAAGGGTGGGAATGTGGATGAGAGGGCAGGTACAGTCTGAAAAATCACTATATTCCTAAAGCCTTATTTATGAAATGCATGAAGTTTGTGTTCCTTAAATAAAAGGTTTCGGGGGGGGAGGTTGGAAGAAGGCCATTCTCCACTCCAGTAACTGCCCAATCTTTAAATAAATGTGTGTATACATATATATGTATATATGTAATGAAATATACTGGTAAACACAATGAAAATACATATTATAAATATATGTTAAAGATTTATTTATTTGAAAGTCAGAACTACACAGAGAGAGGAGACACAGAGAAAGAGAGAGAGAGAGAGAAAGAGAAAGAGAGAGAGAGGTTTTCCATCCACTGGTTCACTCCCCAGTTGGCTACAATGGCCGGAGATACACCAATCCAGTGCCAGAAGCCAGGAGCTTCCTCCAAGAGTGCAGGGGCCCAAGGACTTGGGCCATCTTCTACTGCTTTCCCAGGCCAGAGCAGAGAGCTGAACTGGAAATAGAGCAGCCAGGACTCAAACTGGTACCCATATGGGAGATGTTGGCACTGCAGGCAGTGGCTTGATCCGCTATGCCACAGTGCTAGCCCCATACTGTATTTTTAAAAACAGTTGTTACAGGTCATAAGGAGAGATTAGTTACTGAGCATGAGGGAAATTTTTGGTAAGATGGAAATATTCTAAATTGTGATAGTCATGACTATTGCATGATTGTATGCATTGACCAAAGCCCATCAAACTGTCTCAAAATTGGTGATTTTATTATATGTAAATTATATTTTAGCAAAATTAATTTAAAATTCTTCAAAGAGAAAATTTACTTGAGGGGGTCCTCAAAATGTTCATGGAAGATGTGTGCTGTGAAAAAGCTATGCAAATTTCAATATTTTGCACCCAAATAAGCTCATTTTTAATTTCATATCCCATGACCTTTTTGAAGTCCCTGTCAGGTAGCTGATACACACATAAACTCCACCCATGCCTATATAGAGATTTTTTTTAATTAAGCTTCTACATACATGGCAAAATAAAGTGTCATATTTGAAAAAGATACCAGTTTTAAGAATGATAAGCTCTACCATGATGGTATATTTTTCTTCAACAGCAATTCTCCTAATGAATGATGAAGCTTTGGGTCTCAGTGAAGCAGAAGCAGGAGAAGGAGAAGCAGCAGCAGCAAAAAAAAATAAAACAATGATGAGTTTTTGAGAAAATTTTAACCTGCTTGTCTGCTTCCTCCTTCAGTACAGCATAACACAGAACAATTTTGCACACAGAGGAGTATGATACCTAGCACACATCTTCATGTATACCAAGCATGCGTGAAATGAGTTTCTTTGACACGCCACCCGAAAGCCCTTATTAACTGTAACTCCTGATGCAAACCATAGTGGAAAAATATTCCATTTCTGAAAGGACAGAATGAGATGATGGTTGAGAAAATGCTAACTCCCTGCACACAGTCAGGTGTATTTTATCAGGTGGGTTGCATTTAACAATGTTTGATAAGAGATTTTCCATCTGTTTGTATAACTGTCTCCTAGAGAAAACACAAAGCCTTGGAGACTGCATCATCATCATGTTGTGGCATGTATTTGCTATTTTTTTACAAACAGGACAGGATTCAAGGTGAAGGATACAATACCAAAGATTTGCTCCATGAGCAGTTTTAATGGCAAAAGAACCTTGACTTTTGCTGATTATACTACTTCAACTAAAACTGACCTTCACAATATGAAGATTTCATTTTCACAAATAAATGGCTGGACTGATGTCTTTTATTAGACTCACAAACAGTGATTAGCATAGATGCTTTCAAGGCCACAATCTGTCTTTTAATTCAGCTACAGATAAGAGAACGGAAGTCATGGGAGGCACTAAAAGCTTAAGTAATCTTTGTTTCTTAAGAACGCAGAACTATTTACTTAGGGATCACATTCTGCCACTTTCCAGCATTATCAACAGTTATCATATTTATCCTGTTAACAGGATGGATTTATTGTTTGTGTATAATAATTCGGGCCCCGGCTGCACTGATGTGTTTTATGGCATGTAGTCAACGCCGATATATTGCTGGTCTATAACCGCTCCATAAACTGCAGATGCCATCATTGAAATGAATGAGCCCAAGTATCTACTGAGCTGTTTTTAATTATATGTTTATCTTTCCTCATTCCTTTGACTCACATTTTATTTATACCACATGTGGTTACATGTGGTATAGAAGCAATTTTAGGAGGTTTTGGAAAACCCTAAGCAATCATCTTATTTTACTCCACGAAGCCACATCACTTACATTGACAGCAATTATGTCTCTATATATCACAACATTCATGCAATTTCTGGTCCTCTCCAACCACACCATTCCCCTGTGAAATACTCCTACAGACAGAGGATTTTGAAAGAAAGCTTATTCATTGGACTTGAAATTTTTAATTATTCTCATAATTGTATTTGTAGTGATAACCGTGACATATGTAAACCCAATTATTTCATTATTGCATGTCATCCTACACTAAAAAGAAAATCACAAATATTTACCAAAAATTGCAAATCATCATAGGAAATAGTTACCTGTGGATCCAATTCAAACAGCTGTTTTGATTAATATGCTGTATCTGTTCATGCATTACCTTTGCTGTGTCTTGAAAGGGCTTTGCCAGCTAGTGCAGACAGGAATTAGCCCACTCCTCAAAGCCAAGGGTACTCGAGAGCCAGATGCGGTCACCTGTGTGGACATGGCCTCCTGCTCACACTTTCTAGCCCCACCGCTTGCTGGCTCTAGCGAAATGTGACCAATTGCTGTCCTTTGTTTCCTGGACTTGCCCTTCAGCTACCCGTGAAATGGCATCCTCACCCTCAGCACCCTCCTGCCAACTGGGGCTCTCCCTCTTATCCTGAGTTTTCCTCTCCTCTGCTCTGAAAGCCAGGGTTCTAGGTAGAGACTGCCACCCATCCCCTCCCTGTCCATGAAAGCAAGGCTCAGCTTTGCCTTGTGCTCCAACCGCAGCCTCCTGCACAATGAGACCTCTCTACCCACCCTGAATTTGAAGCCACCCTTTAGGCATTTTGATTGCTATGCCCATACCCTATACATATAGTCTCTCAGTTTCCTGCTTCTCCCCAAGTGCCCTGCTCCCAGGCCCACCCAATTACAACCACGGTTTTATGATATCAAACTGATCTGAATTTTCATTTCTGTATATAAATGAGCTGATTTCTGCATATAAACGAGTACTGTTTATGTATGCTTTTCCCACACTTTTTCTGCTGGTCAGTATCATGAACAAAATATCACTCGGATGACTTCCTTAAAGGAAGGAGGCCTGTGCCCTAGCTCTGTAACTCAGCCTTATCTGCCTGGTCGGAGTATCTGATAAAGAGAGAGAAGTTTGGGTCTGGGCGTTTTATCACCAGGATGGGGCTCTTGGAAACATACACCAAGTTGTCTAGAGATAGCACAGTTCAGAAAAGAGTATTGAGATGTTCCTAATAATTACCATTACAAACCCACTTACACACTTGCCACTTTGGACAAGTGAAGGGTCAAGGGGTTACCAAACAATTGTACACAGTTCATCTAGGCAGCTGGGTGCAGCCAGGCTCACGTGCATAATTTAGTCTCCATCAGATTGGCTGTCAGTTATACTCAAGCATTGGCTCAAGACCTTTCTGCTATAGATAACTTGCTACAAACTGGACACACACACCCAGCATAACAGGTGGGGAAGTGGACTTCTCCTTGGATGTAGTCCATCACCAAACAGAAGCCCCACATGCCTCTGATAAACATGTCTTGACCCTTAAAAAAGCATTCTCAAAAGTCCAATACTTTGTTTCAAAGGCCCACAGAATGCATTCATTCTGCTTTGTTTTCTTTTTCAAGAATTCAATGTGTGAGGCTGGCGCTGTGGCGCAGCGGGTTAAGCTGCTGCCTGCAATGCCAGAATCCCATATGGGTGCCTATTCATGTCCCAGCTGCTCCACTTATGATCCAGCTCCCTGCTAATGTGCCTGGGAATGCAATGTAAGATAGCCCAAGCACATGGGCCCCTCATCCAAGTGAAAGACCTAGATTAAGTTCCTGGCTCGTGGCTTCTGCCTGGCCCAGCCCTAGCTGTCACAATCATCTGGGGAAAGAACCAGCAGATGAAAGCTTTCTCTCTTTGCCTGTATGCACCCATTCCCTCTCTGTAACTCTCTTTCAAATAAATATGTCTTTAAAAAGAATTCAATTTGTGCCTCAATCCGAATTTATCTTTCTAGTGGGGAAGTTCTGTCATTCACATGTATATGTAATTGTCTTTTGCTGTCAAGAGCATTTCTAAGAGCTTATTTTGATCTCAGAAAAGGTTGAAACATTTAAGCTTTGAGGTTCACTCATTCCTTCATTTGTTCACTGAATGTTTCTGCACACACTTTGCCAGGTGCTGTGCCATGTGCTGGAGAGATTGCAGAGGAAAAAGCAGATAAAATATCGTCTTCGTAGAGTTTACATCCTGGTGTTTTGACTGGCAATAAAACAAAAAAAAAGTTAATACTGACAAATGCCAAGCCATAAAAAGCTATCATAAAGAAATACAAAGAGGGAACTGGCTAGAGACAGGATTATAGCTAGGACAGTCAGGGAGGGACTGTTAGGGAGCTAATAATTGGACAGAGATCTACAGACCTGAGAATAGAGACGCGTATAAATATTGAGGACGAGCATCTTCTAACAAAGGAAGTACATAGGAGGTCCAAAGGCCCTGGGGCAGAGGGGAGCAGCCTTGATCTGTTCTATGAGCAGCAAGAGGCCAGAGTCCTGGGAACTGCGGAAGCAAGGGAGACACAGGTTCACAGTCTCCAACATGGTAATTTCCTATCATATTAAATATTTTCCCCGTAGCGTGCTGAGTAAATGCTGCTTTAAATCAAGACTTCTTTTTTTATTCTGACCCCCAACCTGACTCAGAAATCACCTTTGTTTGAATTAATTATTTAATCACTTTCATCACACATGACTTCAAGAACTGCCTCGTGTTTAATTCAAGACAGTTGGCTTTCTCTTTGAAGACAGATTAAAAACGGAGTGGCAAAATAGAGAGGTGGTGTCTTAAGTTTAGAGCCGCTTCAGAGAGGAACAGGGAGGGGTGTGCCCAGGCTTTCCTTTGATGCACAAGAGCTGTCTCAATGCTGGCAGTGACAAGCTCCAAATTCACCAAAGTGACAATGTTCACTTCACAGACCCGGAGTCTGAGCCAGCAGAACAAACAACAAGCCCGGGTGTGCGAGCCACACCTGCACGACTCCCGTCATAATGAGACTTGGGTTCTGCAGACAAGAGAACAGGCAGGCAGGGGTCAAGCTGACTTAGAAAGAGGGCAAAACCCCATCACACAGTCCGAGGGATGAACTCCTGCCTGCTACACTGTCGCTTTATCTGATTTTTTTTATTAGACAGCTGTGATCTCCCTTCAAACCCTTGTCACCGCCGTTCACAGCGATGCGACTGATATGATTAGGGAACATGGCATCTTGTGTAATCAGGCCCAGTCACCACGTGAGGGTTAGGGAACATGACACATGCTGGGTCGAGAGAAGCTGAGGGCAGGCACACGGGCTGGCTCCTTGCTCTGCCCAGCTGAGCCCCCGGGACCTCCCTGCTCCTACTCAACCCTGGGAGCTTCAGGAAAGGACCTGTGCTTGGCAAAGCATTCCTCTCATAAGAAGTTGTGAGTGTGTGAATGCTTCCTCTTGTTTATTGGATGAAAAATTTGCATGCTCTTTGACAGAGGCATTCTGGGTAAGCGATTGCTACAAATAATTGAAGAATTTACCTTGAAGTTTTCAAATAATTCATCCTTGAAATCGGTTTAAAAATTTAAAACAGGTTTTACTTGACTTTCAAAAATTATATCACAAACCTCCATTTTTTAAAAGAAGTATAGCATTGCTTAAGCGTATCCTGAGGTTGAGGGAACCTCATTGCTTATTGGATGAAATGACTTCATGACGTCCTCAGGATGTTTTAAGCTTTAGGTCTGGACTCTCCTTACATGATGGCCTGTGCAGGAAAAACCTGACATAGGACCCTGGCTCTACCACTCTCTGGCCCTCTGATCTTGCACAAGTTGCTTAACCTCTGAATTTCTGTTTCTTCATTTGTAAGAATGCGCTGAGTTAAATAAGACACTGGGAGGCGTCACAAGCATTTATTCCAGTCAAGATTTTTGATGGTAAATAAGAGAAAGATATTGGCTGATTGACATGGAAAGTGAACATTCAGGAAAATATCAGGGAATATTTTTAAATATCAGGGATTGAGGAAAACATGGAAAGTTAGGCAAAGAACCCCGGCCTGTAAATGGCCAGTTAGTCCCACTAGAAGATCTCACTTGCCACACCAGCCTCGGACCATTGACCCCAATGTGTAGCACAACTATGACATCGACCCTAACAATCCGCACTTGTGAGTCTGCCTTCACATGACTCCCTATGCACTGGACAGACCCCTGGCTGACAGAGAAAGGGGAAGGGGACTGGATCCTTTCAGAATTCCTAGTGGAAACCAGGTCCAAACCAACACCACAGAGACATCCCCAAAGAAGGGTGAGGTCAGATGTAGGGCAGACAGCTCATCAGGTACAGGATCAGATGAAGGGATGTGTACTAGGCATCCTTCAAAGAGCCTGGCACGCAGCAGGTGCTCAGGAAGGCTCTCCCGGCCAGCCCCCCGCCTTTATCTTGGCCTGCTGATTACCAAGGAGTCCTAGTTCTGCCATCCACTCTGCCATTGTGATGCTGTACTTACTGAGCGAGTACACCTGAGGACCAAACACAGAAGAGCTGTGTGTACACCAGCACTATCAGCGTCCCTGAACACCTGGGTAAGGGGACCTGCGAAGGAAGCCCTCTCTTCATGTTAGTCTATCTTGTATTCTGCCCACCTGTAGGCAACTGACCCGACATCCATTGCCAAGTTATTCAGGTGATTCTCAGCTCGGTTCTCTCCATTCTCAGCCCTACTTGAGGTATGGTGATTCTTATCCAAACCTCTCCTTATCTTTACTGGTATCTGCCACTCTTTTGGCTGCCAGGATTTTACATGGTGGGCATACCTTCTCTCTCACTCACCTATGAAGCCACCAAGCACTCTGTCATGTACCTCCTGATTAAACCTACCCATCAATACCATCTACTACCTCTATTGCCATACTCTGGAGTTTGCCTATGGCTTCATTTCCTCCAGCCTGAATCCACGTGTAGAGACCCTATTATTCCTACATTACTCATCTTAATTTTTATTTATTTATTTGAGAAGAAGAAAAACACACACACGCACAGAGAGAGAGAGAGAGAGAGAGAGAGAGAGAGGAGAGAGAGAACTACCATATACTGATTCACCTCTTAAATGCCTATAATGGCCAGGACTGGGCTAGGCCAAAGCCAGGAGCCAGAAACTCAATCCAGGTCTCCTATGTGGAAAGTAAGGATCCAGGGTTTTTTTCCATTTTATTTTTAATTAGTTTTTAGCAGATTCAATATAGTACATAGATTTAATTCTCAGAATATAACGATATTGCCTCCCTTCCTCCCTCCCTCTTCCTCTCTCCTTCTCAGCCCCCTCCCTCTTTTTTCTTTTTGCTTGATTTTTGAGATAACATCTTTCAAATTTACATTACAGTAAAAATACTTAATGATTCATCAAATAAGAACCCAAACAAGTCACGAAAAAAAAAAAGACCCTAGTTTACTGGGAGTATAGACAAAGGCTATAAAAAATAACTGGATGGAAAAATGACCATGTCATCCATGTACAGAAATTTCAAAGTAATCACAGATCATTAAAACTTTAGTAGCATAGGGGTGGGATCTGTGGGGTAGTGAGTAAAGCCACTGTCTATGGCACCGGCATCCCATATGGGCACCAGTTCAAGTCCTGGCTGCTGTACTTCCTATTCAACTCCCTGCTAGTGTGCCTGGGAAAGCATCACATGGCCCGGGTGCTTGAGCCTCTGCACCCACGTGGGATACCTGGAAGAAGATGCTGACTCCTGGCTCCAGGTGGGCCCAGGTCTGGCTGTTGCAGCCATTCAGGAAGTGAACCATCAGCTAGAAGCTCGATCGCTCTCTCTCTCTCTCTCTCTGTAACTCTGCTTTTCAAATAAATAAATAAATCTTTAAGCCGGCGCCGCGGCTCCCTAGGCTAATCCTCCGCCTTGGGGCGCCGGCACACCAGGTTCTAGTCCCGGTCGGGGCGCCAGATTCTGTCCCGGTTGCCCCTCTTCCAAGCCAGCTCTCTGCTGTGGCCCGGGAGTGCAGTGGAGGATGGCCCAAGTGCTTGGGCCCTGCACCCCATGGGAGACCAGGAGAAGTACCTGGCTCCTGCCATCGGATCAGCATGGTGCACCATTGGTTTGACAAAGGTATAAAATAAAGTTTTACAAAACTATATTTGCAGCAATACTGATACACACAGATATTTCTTTATTTATTTATTTTTAATTCTATCACCCACATATAAAGGAAAACACGCAGTATTTGTCGTTCTGTGTAGGATTATTTCATTCAACATGATGTCTTCCAGTTGTGCTCATTTTGCTACAAATGGTAAAATTCCATTCTTTTTTTACAGCTGAATAATATTCCGTGATGTATATAGACCATGTTTTCTTTATTCATTCATCTAATTATGGACACTTTGCTTGATTCCAAATTTTGGCTATTGTGAAAAATACCTATAAACATGATCGTGCAGGAATCTCTTTTATATAACACATTCATGTCTTTTGTGTATACACCCAGTAGTGGGATTGCTGGACCATATGGTAAGTCTATTTCTTGGTTTTTTAAAGAAATCTCCATAGTGTTTCTCATAGTGGCTATACTAATTTACATCCCCACCAACAATGTATAAGTGTTCCCCTTTCTCCATGTCCTCCCCAGCATCTGTTACTTTCTGTCTTTTGGAAGGACTCAATTATTGGAGCCGTTACCTACTGCCTCCAAGTGAGCATACCAGCAGGAAATCTGGATTCAGGAGCCAGTTGTAGGCATATTGACTGCTAATTTCCTGACCCTCACTTTCTTTTTAGCAATTTCTGGTTTATCCATTATGAGTCCCCATCTTCTATTGGATTAAGTCCAAATTCTGAGACTTTGCAAGCCATGTCTTCATAATTTACCCAAAATGCTCTTATTCAAACTACAATTAATCAATATCAATAAATAATTACTAGTAGTAGAAATATGAAAAAAAAACTTCGAAATGCTCTGATCGGGCTTCCTTTGTAAAAAAAAATATGTTCATAGGATTGCAAAATAACCAACCTTTCCCAAATGCTTACTATATGCCACGCACATTTCCCTTTCTCAACTACGCCCCTGCCATTTTAGTCCCCATTTTATAAATGTGTGATGAGAATTCTACTGCATTTGCTTTTTTGAACTTATTTACATTGAGGGAGTTCCTAGTATATTCAATGACAGTACGGGACTAAGGTTGGGAAGCTGTGTTCTCAGCTGAGTTGGGTTACCAGAAGGCCAGAGATAACTGTCAAGTCTGTTTTCTAAATCCCTCCTCTTGCAATTGCCTTAAAATATTAATGCTGTCTTGTTTTCAAATATAAGTAGAGCCAACATTTTTGTGTCAATTCCAAGATGGATAGCTTAAAATGCACTCTGATGATTTGGGTTGATTCAGGTCGAGGCTTAAAAGAAAAAAATGTGTACACGGGTAAGTAGTTGAAGATTCAATCTGTAAACACCCCTCCATTTGCTAATGTTCTTTTGTCCTGCTAGGTTTTCTATTTTGCAACAAAATAAAGAATGTGTTGACACTGAATTATATAAATACAACTCTTAAAATTGACTTAAGTGAAATGTGTGTTTTAGGGTAACACTTAGGGTAGGCGTCAGCAGATAATGTGGAGTATAAGGAAAAAGATGCAGGCCTGTCAGGAAGATTCTGCTGGACACCCTGCTTCCTTCATCTCTCAATTTTGACTGTAGTTTGGGCTTCCTCCCTGTGAGAGTCTCTAGTTCTTCACAAAGAAGTATTAACTACCTGCCTCAAGCTTGTACTAGGAAATTAACATAAGATATTTTCATTTGACCATGATCACGAGAAGCCCTCTCTAATCTCATTTGGCACATTACCCATCAGATTTATGGAAATTCCCAACGAACCTTGACCCTGAAGTGTAATAGTTGCATAAAACTGTGGGTGAGACGTGGCTGTGTGTTCACAAGGTGTACCCTTGACCTTGGCTACTGGCTGAGTCCTCGCCTAGATCTGCTAGTCACCCTGGAATCCAAAAGGGAATGCCCAACAAAACCAGGCTTCCAAACAAATGCTCGACACTGGGACTGATTAGAGGGGTAAAAAGGAATTAGTAATGAAGGGAAGAAAGATAGCCAGAAACTGCAAACAGCAGGGAGCCTATTTGCAAGGAACTAGAAAATAAAGTAACAATACAGAGGGCAGTCATCTAATTAAATAATAATTTCTTTCTCTTTAATGATGTCCATGCTACTTAATGTCTTGAGTTCTTCAATCATTTGGGCCTTAATTTCAAAAATTCTCAAAAAGGAACTTGTGAAACTTTTAACAAGCCCAGAATCTGATCATGCTAAGTAATATCTCACAGATGGAGAAAAAAATTGAGAAGTCCTTGAGCAGCAAGGTGCACTCCTACGTGATTGGCACTTAAGGTCATGTTGCTAAAGCCTCCAGGTGAAGCGTGCTTTTCAAACCTTATCTTTTCCCATAGCTATGAGTTTCAAGAGAGGAAGTGGGAAGAAGAGAAATTACAGGGAACAATTACGAATTTCTTTCAAAGTAAGTATTATCTGAAGAGGGCAGTGAGTGGTGTCTACAGTTATCAAATCCTGTATGTATTGTTAAATGTAGGTATTTTTGTACTGTGGTTTAGAGCACAAAGTCAACACTCCTGGTTCAAATTCCCACTCTGCCTCTGATCAACATCTGTCCTTAGGAGCTGGCTGAAACTTGCTATGCTTTGGTTTTCTCCTTTATTTAATTTTTTTTAATTTTTTTTTGACGGTTTTCTCCTTTAATGGACTTCCCTAACCTCTTGGTGTTTGCATGAAGATTAACATTAAAGAATCTAGGGCCAGCATTGTGGCACAGTGGGTTAAGCCTCCACCTACAATGCCAGCATCCTAGATGAGCATCAGTTTGAGTGCTAGCTGCTCTGCTCCCAAACCAGCTTCCTGCTAATGCACCTGGGAAAACCAAAGTGTTTGGGCCCCTGCCACCCATGTGGGAGATCCAGATGGAGTTCCTGGCTCCTGGCTTCAGCCTGGCCAGAACTGGCTATTGCAGCCATTTGGGGAGCAAAGCGGCTGATGGAAGATATCTCTCTCTCTCTCTATCTATCTTTCAAATAAATAAATATTTAATAAAACTTAAATGATCTACATCATGTGTTCACCTGTGGTCCTGGCATATAATTAGTGCTCAATATATTGATACCCACCCCCTCCTCTTTTTCTTCCCTTCCTTCTCGTCCTCCTCCTCCTTTTTCTTTTCTTTTTTTCTTCTTCTTCTTTTTTTTTTTTTTTTTTTTTTTTACAGGCAGAGTGGACAGTGAGAGAGAGAGACAGAGAGAAAGGTCTTCCTTTGCCGTTGGTTCACCCTCCAATGGCCGCTGCGGCTGGCGCACCACGCTGATCTGAAGGCAGGAGCCAGGTACTTCTCCTGGTCTCCCATGGGGTGCAGGGCCCAAGCACTTGGGCCATCCTCCACTGCACTCCCTGGCCACAGCAGAGAGCTGGACTGGAAGAGGGGCAACCAGGACAGAATCCGGTGCCCCGGCCGGGACTAGAACCTGGTGTACCAGCACCACAAGGCGGAGGATTAGCCTAGTGAGCCACGGCGCCAGCACCCTCCTTTTTCTTTTAGTCATCTTCTCTTCAACATAGAGACATCCTCTCCTGACTTCTTCTAGCATGTACCTAGGTAAAGATAGCCACTACTTGACATTTTCCCACCATTTAAAAATTGCTTTATCATAAACTTCTAGAATCCTTGCTGGTTGGAGTCAGGAGATCCACTTCATCCCAACAGAGGAGAAAACCAAGGTCTCAAACACTTGAATAGCTTACCCAGGCAATACCCAACCAGTTACTGCTTTCTAAAATGATAAAACACAGGAAGCTACACCACTCATGCCACAACACTCTAACAAACCCCTCTTACTGGCCATATAAATTACTGCCTTGCTATTTTAAGGAGCACCTGCAGTAGGTTTTCTCAGCCACTGAAAGTCTTTTGTTATACAAACATAAGAACTTATTTTTTTATATTGAACTACCTGGTTTGCACTGTTTTGTTTTGTTTTGTTTTACTTAATTTTTGATGGCAAAAGACAAGCCTCAGAATTATTGAGCATAACAGCACATGAGAATCACCTTTATTAACACTTTCTTTAAAAATGCTTGCTCCCTTGAGACAAGCACGTGGTGCAGCAGCTCAATCCCATTTGGGATGCCTGCATCCCATAGTGAGGTGTCTGGTTTTCAGATCCAGCTTCCCGCTGATGCTATCCTGGGAGGCAGAAGGTGTTGGCTCAAGTACTTGGAAGACCTGAGTTGAGTTTCTGGCTCTTGACTTCCACCTAGCCCAGTGTTGACTGTTGGGACATTTGGGGAGTGAACCAGTGAGCTGGAGATCTCTCCCCACTCTGTCTCTCTCTGTTTCTCTGCCTTTAAATTAAAAAATAGTAATATAAATAAATAATAAATAATTGTTTAAAAATACCTATTCCCGGTGTTATCCCATCTGTGAAGTCAGGATTTCTAGGACACGTGGTGTCTGTGCCTCTGAATCTGAGATTCCACATCTTGGGCAATTTTTAAGATATGCTGGCTGAGGCCAGCGCCGCGGCTCACTAGGCTAATCCTCCGCCTTGTGGCGCCGGCACACCGGGTTCTAGTCCCAGTCGGGGTGCCGGATTCTGTCCCAGTTACCCCTCTTCCAGGCCAGCTCTCTGCTGTGGCCAGGGAGTGCAGTGGAGGATGGCCCAAGTGCTTGGGCCCTGCACCCCATGGGAGACCAGGAGAAGTACCTGGCTCCTGCCATCAGATCAGCGTGGTGCGCCGGCTGCAGTGCGCTGGCCGTGGTGGCCATTGGAGGGTGAACCAATGGCAAAGGAAGACCTTTCTCTCTGTCTGTCTCTCTCTCTCTCTCACTGTCCACTCTACCTGTCAAAAAATAAAAAAAAAATAAAAAATAATAAAA
This sequence comes from Oryctolagus cuniculus, assembly GCF_051225735.1. Taxonomy (NCBI): domain Eukaryota; kingdom Metazoa; phylum Chordata; class Mammalia; order Lagomorpha; family Leporidae; genus Oryctolagus; species Oryctolagus cuniculus. The sequence continues at coordinate 6,481,777 of NC_142878.1, read as the reverse complement.
TAATAAAGATATGCTGGCTGATCTTGTACCATCTTTTAAACATAGTATTGGGCAAATGGAAAGTGGTAGATTTTATAGGCACTGAATAGTTTTCCTTTGTCATTATCAACTCTTACCAATAATCTAAAGATGAACTTTTTTGTAGTATACAGATATATGCTTAAATAGTATTTTCTAAACACTATTTCCCACTCACAATATTTTAATTGCATTTTTATACTTCCAAGCCACAGTAGCATTGAAACCTGTAATTACTCACCACAATCCTGGTGCCATGGACATTTCAATATTCTCTGTATCTTGGGATTGCTTGTTACCCAATATTTATGAAGCCACCACAATTTGCCAGTCTTAGAATTTTTTTTTTAAGATTTATTGATTTATTTGAAAGGCATAGTTAGAGAGAGGCAGAGGCAGAGAGAGAGAGAGGTCTTCTAGCTGCTGGTTCACTCCTCAAATGGCCTCAATGACCAGAGCTGGGCCAGTCTGAAGCCAGGAGCCAGGAGCTTCTTCAGGGTCTCCCATGCGGGTGCAAGGTGGCATGGACCATCTTCTACTGCTTCTACTGCTTTCCCAGGCCATAGCAGAGAGCTGGATTGGAAGTGGAGCAGTCAGGACTCGAACCAGCACCCATATGGGATGCCGGCACTGCAGGAAGTAGCTTTACGCCACAGTGCCGGCCCCATAGACTGTTTTAAAAGGACTCCTTCTTCTGAAATATCATTAAAAGTCCATGTGAACATAAACATTACTTATATAATTAAACTTCACTTGAATCTAAGCATTTTACAACACATTTGCATTGAATAAAGGTTAAGCCACTGTCCGCAGTGCTGGCATCCACATGGGCACTGGTTCAAGTGCTGGCTGCTCCACTTCTGATCCAGCTCCCTGCTAATGTGCCTGGGAAACCAGCAGAAGATGGCCCAAGAATTCCTGGCTCCTAACTTCACCCTGGCCCAGCACTGACTGTTGGGGTCATTTGGGGAGTAAACCAGTGGATGGAGGATGTATATCTCTCTCTCTGTCTCTCCCTATCTGTGACTCTGACTTTCAGATAAATAAATCATTTTTAAAAAGGACAATTTATAGTGTCACAAAGCCAGAGTCTCTGAATCAAAAATTACAGACGTTTAAATTTATAGAAGTCGCAGTTTCCAAAATGCACTTCTGTAGAGATGCTTACAGCATCGATGCATGCGCAGACACACTTCCTATGGTCTGTACTTGCATCACAATGCACATTTTTTGCCCATTTAATCTTTATGACAACCTCTTTTCCTGCAAGTCACCACAAAGCTTAAGGAGAAATCCTTCACGCAACCAGCATAGTGGGTGGGTTCAGAGACTCTTGTCAGCCAAAATAGAAATCTAACCCTACAGTGAGCAAATTGAGCTGTAGGAATGAGCTGTTCACCCTGCTGGGTGGAGTCAGCTCCCCCAGGACGCCAAGACCCCTTCCAGAAATAATCTCTCGCACAATGGAATCCCAGGGTGAAATGAATGCATCCTACCCAGGTTAGCAATGGAAACATCAGTCCAGTGGAGTTTTGGAGTCAAGGCAGCCTCCTGTCTACGGTTGAAATCCTTGGTTGGAAAAAATCGTTGTGCATGTCAGTTTTAAGCAGCACCCTCGTGGAAGCAAGAGAATGCCTCTTTGATTGTCCAGGGGAATACTACATGACAACTTTGTTTCGCACTTTGCGTCAGCCTTTTGGTAGCGCAATTTAACACAGTGAAACAAAGGAACATGGATGGGATACCATAACCGAGTTGGAGTCAGTATCCTGGGGACGCAGGGTCTCCTTTCTGCAATAATTGCATTTGCTGGTGCCATTCCATTCAGCACAAACGTGGCTCCTAGTACTCATCTAAAAAGTGCCCTCCGGCTTCAACCTTCCCCAAGTGGTGAGTAGGGATGGCACAAATGTGGTTGGGGAATTTAAAACACACTCAAACATCATTAATTAGAAATTCCCTGATGAAATTAAATCTTTGTATTTGGGTGGAATCATTTCTTGACATCCTGAGTTATTTTGCTTTTTAAATTACCAGGTACTCAGGTCTGTATTTTTGAGAGCACCTAATTTTTGAGAACACTTACCAGATTAGCAATGTTTTACCAAAAATTTAAAATTATTGGGTAAATAAGATGATAGATTTTAAAGAATCGCATACTCAAGTGACTGTGGTGTATCTGGCTCCGAGGCCTGAGGCAAGACTTCCAACCAATGAATCCAATGTCATCCCTAAATACTCTTATGGAGCAAACTGGAGGAAACCTACACAATGAGTGCCCATGGGTATTGTGGGCATTAACCATCTGAAAGCGGAGTAGGAGGTTGCGTTGCCTGGCAAATAATAAGAATGATTTTAACTGAATTTAATTATATTTTAGCTTCTGTAAATTTCAGATACTAGAAGGATATAATGGAGACTGGAAGATTCAATATTCCATTACCAAAGAGGGCAGCAGTAACCCATTCACCTCATAAATCCCATTCTAATTGTCCAGGAGGTCAGTAATCAGTCTAGGGCACACTTCCACCAGTGTCTCCACAGTACATTGCAGTAGTTTGAATTGTCTCATACATTTTAATACTTAATTATATTGACACTAGTTACTGGCACTATAGAGCCACCTATTGTTACTTATTAGCAGCTACTGTTTATTGAGTGAATACTGCACGGAAGAACAGTGCTAAGAATTTTACGAACTGTATCTCACTTAATGCTCACTGTAACCCTGAAACAGCTATCATTATTCTCCCACTATGGATGAAGCATCTGAGGACTAATACAGCTGGAAAATTCTGTTACATGCCTACCAAATGAAAAAGCTGGAAGGTCCAATCCAAGTCCATCTGACTTCCAAGGACACACCTGTCTCTCTAACAAATCAATGTAAGGCAAAGACCATGGCAAAGACTCTCACAGCACATCCTAACACAGTTTGTTCAAAACAAATTTCATCACATTATAATTTCTCAATTTTCAATTGAACTAAATTTTTATTTGAGTCTACAAATCAAGACGAATGCATTACAGAATATTATAAACAACTCCCTTGAATATTGTTGAATTGGGTGTCCCAGGGAAATTGGTAGAAGAAGGATAACACAAAGAATTTCATCGGATTGCCCAGCTAATAAACTATACCTACTGATGACAAAAGCAGTCCAGGATATTGGGCATTGACAGATACAAAAGAAATTTAGGATGCACTTCACAAAAATAATATTTTTCACAACCTTAGGCCAACTTACCTTTGGCAAGCATATCTTTTCTCCAAAATTGTTCCATGAGGATTCTTATAATCACAGCTACGTTAGAGACCTTGGGATAGATCCAGGGGTGTTCAAGATTTAGTTATCGACTACTCCCAGTGCAAACAGTCCCATGATAAAGTCAACAGTGCCACTGTCTGAGGGTCAGGAGACTTGAGTGCCAGTTTCGGGTGGGTGACCTTGAGCAAGCCATTAAGCCACTGACCCAGGTTCCTCTATATTAAGCAACCTTGAACACATTAGTATAGCAAACCCAAACCTGAAATGAGCCTGCTGCATTAATTAATTAGTTAGTACAACTTCTATCACAAAAACTACTTATCTCATTTATCAAAAGTCAAAGAAAAAATTCAGGCATCTGCAGAAAATCCGGGAACCACCTAAGTGATTATAGCCAACTGGGTTGTCAAGTCTTTTTAAGAAATTCTTATGCTCTTTCCAGGATACACATTGATTGAAAAACATTTTTTTTTTCTTTTGAAGAAAGGAGGTTTTACACAAGTGGGAAATTGAGGTCAGAAAACAAGTGAGGGAGCCGGCGCCTTGGCTCACTTGGTTAGTCCTCCACCTGCATCCCATATGGACGCCAGGTTCTAGTCGCAGTTGCTCCTCTTCCAGTACAGCTCTCTGCTGTGGCCCTGGAGGGCAGTGGAGGATGGCCCAAGTGCTTGGGCCCTTGCACCCGCATGGGAGACCAGGAAGAAGCACCTGGCTCCTGGCTTCAGATCGGTGCAGCGCTGGCCATAGCGGCCATTTGGGGAGTGAACCAACATAAGGAAGGCCTTTCTCTCTGTCTCTCTCTCTCTCACTGTCTATAACTCTACCTGTCAAATAAAAAAAAAAAAAGTGAGTTGTGTGTCTTCACACCACACAGCTGGGCCCAGTTTCCAATCTGTTTTGATGGTGGGACATTCTCTGACCCAAAACCCCGAGGTGGGATTCAAAGGCCAGTGGGCTTCTCCACAAATCCTGCTGGTGAAGTTGGGTATCCAGAGGTAAAAGATGGTGAATTCTCAGGGTCATATCTTCTAGTTAATCAGCAGAACTAAAATGAAAGTAGTGAAATTTAAACACTCACATTAAGTCAATTAAATGGGTATTTTGCACTAAGTATATCTGTACAATTTGAAATTTTACAACCAGCATACTTTAATTTCATTGTTCAAAAGAGGATAATAAAATATGAAAGGCACTTCACAATGACATCTTGTTAGACTCAAATATTTCCATAAGTATATATTGAACCAAGTTTGGATGAAGTCCTGGGGATACAAAAGTGAAAATGACACCTGGATCACCCACCCTAGATAGGCACCCATGCCTCCTGGCTCTCAGACAATGGCACTGTCCACTCCATCATGGTGTTGTTTGTACTGGCAATTGTTGATAACTAGGTCTTGAATATTCCTGGATCCATCACCCAGGAGTAGGCTGTGGTCGCCAAGCTAAGAATCCTCATGGGACCATTTGGGAGGAGAGTTAAGCTGGCTGACAAGTTTAAAGGCGTTAAAAATATTCTTTTTGTGAAGTACATTCGAAATTGTTTTTGCATCTGTCAACAGCACTCAACAGATCAGACTAACTTTGTCATCAGTAGGTAGTTTGTTAGCTGGGAAATCAGGTAATCATCAACACTCCAGACTTTTTTTTCCTTTTAACTTTTTGAAAAATATAATGCATCTTATAATTTTCTGAAAAAAATAATATCTAATAAAAACAACAGTCTATCAATGGCTCATCTACTTCAGAAAACATGCCAAGAGAATCATTATGCCAAAAAAAATTATTTTTCTCACATTAAAGCAAAGTTACCTGGAGGATAGCATGCATAATCTCACTGCCAAGGAGCTGGAAAAATGCTTTTCTGAAGTGTCAGCTTCACAGCGTACAATCATTTCTTCAGTTTTTGAAAACTGTACAATTTGAAATTTTTACCCATGGCAGATATTTCTGTCACTTAGCCCCTTTTCATATCATCTTTGAGTAGGACTCACAGTACAAATGGTGCTCAAATATTCATATATATGATAAGTTCTCCTTCTGAGATCAAATATCTTAAATATTATATAGTCTTTATTATGCAAAATACACAATACAAAATATCTGGAATGATATATATCAAAATGTAAATATTGATCTATTTAGTGGGATTCTATGTGACTTTTATATTCTTTTTTTTTAAGATTTTATTTATTTATTCAAGAGTAGAGCAGCAAAATAGGATCCAAGTGTTTGGGCGCCTGCCTTCCATGTGGGAGAACCAGATGAAGCTCCTGTCTCCTGGCTTTGGCCTGGCCCAGCACTGGCCATTGCAAACGTCTCTCTCTCTATCTATCTATTTTTCTCACTCTCCGTCCCTCTCAGTAACTCTGACTTTCAAAACAAATAAATAAATCTTTTTAAAAAATAAAAAAGAAAGAATGTGCCCAGGTATGGCCTAATAAGGAATAATTGCATGTAAAACATTGGAAATGGACCCCATAGCATGACTGCATAGCAATCAATGAAAGCAAATGTTGGGACACTATAAGGAGGAGTTAAAAACTCTAGTGAATTTTCCCATTTCTCAAACTCAGTAGAAGTGGGCTCCATAGTATAAAAGCCATTCAGGGTCCGGCACCATGGCTCACTTGGTTAATCCTGCACCTGCGGCACCAGCATTCCATATGGACACCAGGTTCTGGTCCTGGTTGCTCCTTTTCCAGTTCAGCTCTCTGCTTTGGCCCGGGAAGGCAGTGGAGGATGGCCCAAGTGCTTGGGCCCCTGCACCTACATGGGAGACCAGGAGGAAGCGCCTGGCTCCTGGCTTCGGATCAGCATAGCTCCGGCCATAGCAGCCATTTGTGGGGTGAACCAAGGGAAGGAAGACCTTTCTCTCTGTCTCTCTCTCTCACTGTCTATCTGTCAAAAAAAAAAAAAAAGCCATTCAGAAAGACATGTAATAACTAAACCCAGCATGTCTGAATGTATTTCCTAGGCTGGGCTGTAGGATTCTGACCTGTCAACAGATCATCTGACTTGAGAGAAAAAAAATCCAGATTCACAGTATAACAAAGTCAAGAGGAGTTTGAGAGGCAGCAGGCAAAGCCTGAGCAGTATCCTGAGCTGTGGAGGCAGCTTCAAGTCTCTCTATTGCATCCATGGTTTCAACCACAATGACAAGACATTAGAAGGAGCCATTAGGGACCAGTACTGTGGCATAGTGGGCAATAGCGCCAGTATCCCATATGGGCACCATTTCAAGTCCCAGGAAAGCCACAAAACATGGTCCAACTCTTTGGACCCCTGCACCCATGTGGGAGACACAGAAAAAACTCCTGGCTCCTGGCTTTTAATCAGCCTGAGTTGTGGCTATTTGGGGAAAAAAACAGAAGATGGAAGTCCACTCTGTCTCTGCCTCTCTCTGCAACTTTGCCTTTCAAATAAATAAATAAATCTTTAAAAAAAAAAAAAGGAGCCCTTAGGATCAGAGGAGGTAAGCGTATGGTTAGTGTTCCCACAGCACAGACTTCAGAGGAGCATCAACTTTGTGTATATTAATGCATCCATCTCTAAACTGATGACCTTTCAGTTGCCGCACAATTAGCACGTACTATATAGCAGTATACTAAACTTGTGTACTATAGAGCAAGCACTATTCTAGGCAATAGACTTACAAGAATAAATAAAAAAGAAGAAATAAATAAATAAAATAAATAAAAAGAATAAGTGTCATTTTAAACAATAAAGCACAGTGAACGGATGGACTGAAGAGGAAACAGACTAGAGAGTCGTCCAGGTGAGCAAAGTCCTCTCTCTCTCTATCACTCTGCCTTTCAAATATATATATATATACACAAATATATACGTATGTGTATATACTTTAATATATAAAATATATTTTGTATTAAGTATATATTATATTAACTATATCAGTGAGAAAAGAAGGTGTGAGAAGAGCTGTGAGGGCAGCAGGGCAGAGGCTGGTGTATTGGAGTGACCCAGAAAAAGCTGGGGAGCTGGAGAGCACCCCCACCTTGGCAGGTTGTAGGAGAAGCAACTGGAGGAGTCGGTGTGTCATGGCGTGCTAGCACAAAGGGTGTGCTGCTGTGGTGTAACGCATTGGAGAAGGAGCTGAGAGATGACTTGAGCCAATCTGCATCTTCAGAATTCACCCTTCCATCAGAACAGGTTAGAGGTGGACCAGAGTGGATGCCAGAAGATGAGGTCAAAGAACCCCAGTAATTGCTGAGTTCTGGTTTAGAACCAGGAGCTGGCAGCTGAAATGTCAGGAAGTAGCACAATTTTGGTTGTGTTTTGTAGACAGAGTAGATAGGACTCATTGAAAGGGTAAGTGCAGAGAAGTTAACAGGGAGGGGAGACTCCAGGATGAGTCACATTTTTGACTGACTCATTGAACACAACTTAGTAAAACAGGGATGAGAAGGAGGACAGGGAGGAGGGTCACTGAGGAAGAGGCAGAAACATGAGACTTGTATTTTAGACACTTGAAGTTTGAGATCCCTATCAGATAGCCAGGAGGAGAAATTGATTCACCTGTAGCTCAGAAAGGAAGTCAAGACTTGGAATAAAACCCAACGATATGGTTCAGAGGTGATGAATGTCCAGCCCACAGGCCAACTGCAGGTAGAGCTGGAAATTCAATGAAGCTATAGCAGACTAATTTTTTAGACTTTTTAAATTCCATTTATTTGAAAGTTACAGAGAGGAGAAAGAGAGAGAGAGAGAGAGAGAGGTCTTCCCTCAGCTGGTTCACTCTCCAAATGGCTTCAATGGCCAGAGCTGGGCCTGACCAAAGCCAGGAGTCAAGAGTTTCATCCAGTTCTCCCATGTGGGTGCAGAGGCCTAAGCACTGGGGCCGTCTTCGGCTTCTTTCCCAGGAGCATTAGCAGGGAGCTGCATCGGAGGTAGAGCAGCTGAGACACAAACCAGCACTCTTATGGGATGCCAGTGCTACAGGCAATGGCTTAACCTGCTAGGCCATAATGCCAGCCCCTTTAGCAGACTAATAGACTAATTTTTAGGATGAAAATTTTGTAGAACCCACAAATGCTGTTGTAAATTTCCAAATGACTCATGGCAGAAAAAAAAGGTTCCTCACCCCTGCATAATACCTACTGACATGGAAGTAAGTGAGATCGTGTAGAGAGAGTGTCAAGTCACCCCTTGATATCCACAGAGGATCTTTGTTCCAAGGATCCTGTAGTTCCCAAAATCCATGGATGTCAAGTTCCTTATTTAAATGGCACAGTATTTGTATAGAACCTTGGCACATCATCCTATATACTTTAAAACATCTCTAGATAACCTGTAACACTTAATACAGTGTAAATGCCATGTAAATAGTTTATACTGTATTATTAGGAAACAATGACAACAAAACAAGTCTTTGCATGTTCAGTACAGATTCGACCATCATAGGCTTAAGCACACAGTATGTGAATGAGACACAGGTACACAGGCTCAAAGAATGTGGACAGAGACTGATGATTGTGAAATGGCAGGATGCTATAGTAGGGTGTGCCTATGCATCACTTCAACCCCATGGATCCAGCACAATGTTCAAGAATCAAGATTTGCTTCCTAGAACTTTCTAGAATGCTTGTCAAACATTTTGGTGGCTTTTTTTTATTTATTTGAAAGGCAGAGAGAGAGGGAGAGGGAGGGGTGAGAGAGAGAGAGAGAAATCTTCCATTCATGGTTCACTCCTCAAATGGCCAGGACTGGGCTAAGCCAAAATCAGGAGCCTGGAACTCCATTCGGGTCTCCTATGTGGGTGGCAGGAACCCAGGTAACTGGTATCATTAGCAGGGAGTTAGACTGGAAGTAGAACAGCTGGTATTCAAACTGGCACTCATGATTTCATCACCAACTTTGGTATGGAATTCTGGTATTGCAGGCAGTGGCTTAACTTGCTTTACCAAAACTCCCGACCTCCTTCGAATACTTCTGATACACAGTTGCTTGAATCCACAGACGCAGACCCTGCGCATGTAGAGACCAACTGTACATAGAAAGAAAGACAGCTGGGGCCAGGGCTGTGGTACAGTAGGTAAAGCCACTGCCTGCAACACCAGCATCTCATATTGGCGCTAGTTTGAGTCCTGGCTGCTCCACTTTCTATCCAGATTCATGCTAATGGCCTGGAAAAGATGGGCCAAGTCCCTGGGCCCCTGTACCCACATGGGAGACCCAGCAGAAGCTCTTGTCTTCTGGCTTCAGATCAGCCCAGCTCTGGCCATTGCAGCCATTTGGGGACCAGTGGGTGGAAGACTTCTCTCTCTGTCTCTCCCTCTGTCTCTCTGTAACTCTGCATTTCAAATAAAATAAGCAAAGGAAGGAAGGAAGGAAGGAAAGAAGGGAGGGAGGGAGGAAAAAAACAAAGCAAGCTAAGAACTGAACCGTGGATCACACCCCCATTTGGAGGTTAAGAGGAAAAGCGGCTAAAAAGCACACCAAGAGAGAAGGTAAGCCAAAGACACTGTTCAGAGGGCTGGGTGTCTAACCCAGTGGTTAAAACCTGATCCTTCCCATTAGCAGGCCTGGATCCTAGCTCCTGACTGGGAAGCAGCAGCTAATGGTTCAAGTTCACATGGTAGACCTGGATTGAGTTTCTGGCTCCTGGCTCTGGCTTCAGCCTAGGCCCCAGTCAGGAGCACTGTGGATATTTGGGGAGTGAATCAGCAGATAGGAGTTCTCTCTTCTCTCTCTCTCTCTTTCTCTCTCTCTCTCAAATGTTTTTTAGAAGGAGGGAGTGGTTGGTTGTACCATATGCAGCCAAGAGATCAAGAAAGAAGGAAAGATAAAGTCGGACATTGTCATGGGGACTTTTTCAGTGATCCTGAGAGCAGTTGATCAGCGACAGGAATGGGGAGAGAGGAAGGGGAGAGGAAAATTGATGAGACAAAGTTGTTTAAGTGTGATCCTTCACAGGTCATGAAAGTGGGGAGGAATACCCTCATGTATTTCAGTCACCCTAAGCGGAACTCTTTTCAGAGAATAGACCAGATGTCCACATTAAGTTACATATTTTCTTCTCACTTAAGCTATTCATGTGAGGCTTTTTTTAAATCTCAAATAGAAAACACTAATAAGATTATGCCATGAAATTTCAGAATTGTCATTTTATCTTTTATATTTTGCAAAGAAACATGGTTTGGTTCACTCCAAAAAGAATATAATAAAAACTGTCCCTTTAGGAAATTCCTCCCCCATCCACACACACCTTGCATTCCTTTTGAAATTTAATCTATCATGTTTACATGAAGGCAGTAGCTTATTAACAGGCCCCTCTTGAAGTAGGGGTGAAATAATCTGTGTCCTATTTCTTTTGGACTACCAGTATCAACATACTTTTTTCATTGGAGTATATTAGGATGAATTTCTTTGATCTTTTAAAATATGTCCCTCCCTTGAAGTTTTAATCAATTATTGACTGTTTTTAAATCATTGTATGGCTTCCATATTCATAATTGTAAGAAATGTAAATTGGTATCTTAGAGAGTCTGAGAAAATTTTTCATTCCTCCTTAAAATATTTATCATATCAGAGACTTACTTTTTCTCATAAGATGTAAAAGCAATTTTATGCTTTTAATCAAAGTATTTTTTAAAAACCCCTTTCTTGACATATAGTATAACTCTCCATTTACAATAAAATATAATTTTTGTATATGTAGAAAATCCTTCAGCTTAAGATTTTTAGATTGTGTATGTTCATGGTTGGTTATGGATTTAGATATCTGAAATTCTTCTCACTACAGAACATGTTTATTGCAGTTTCACTTGTTTGTTCTCCATTTGTTCTCAAAAATTGAGGCATGAATGATGAGGGTTAAAGCATAATTCTTGGTTAGTTGTAGGTTATCCCAAATGCTTGCATCTGGTCGGAGCATTTGTTAGTTTTATCCTAGGCTACACAGCAAGCAGTAGGTGTCAGTGAAATGAGCATGGACTTTGTGCTGAGCTCGGTCTGCAAGATCTAGCACATGCCACGTCAACTCTCTGAACCCTCATTTTTTTGTGTCTGGTGGAGATCCTTCTATTATCTTCTTCACAGGAGTGCTGAGAGATTAACAAATGATGTATAAATGCAAAGTCCGAGGCACACAGCAGGCACTCAGCAAGTGGACTGCACTGCTCTGATGCTCCTATATGAGTGGAGACCTGTCTGTGTGATTAATCCAAGGAGGGTGCTTATAATCCAGTGAGGCTGTGATTAATCCGAAGAGGATGCTATAAAATACTGCCAGAGTTTAGAAACAGTTCCTGGAACTTTATTAACACATGAAACCTTTCGTTAAGTTTATACCAGGTAATACTAACTTGTAATTAATTAAAAACCTGGCTGTGTATTAAAATGCCTTACAATTTGATTAATGGAAATAGATTAGAAAGCAATGTTTTGTCATACTAAAGGTGCATTCTTGCACAATCAGAGAGAGCAAATGACATGGGACACCATCTAAACAAAAATCAGCAGCTACTAATGAGGCTTGTTAGTGATGCTAATCTATGTAAATGTTATTAATTGAGAACATCTATCTTTTATCTCCAACATTTGGTAATCAGGCAATTAAAAAACAATGACATTCCCGGTGGTTGTTCTTCCTGGTTCTTTTTTTTTTTTTTTTTTAAGTGATCAAAGAGTTTAAAATAAGAAAAAAGAAAGTCCTTATCAAGAGGTAGGCCTTGCCTTGGGCTACTAGGCCTCATTAAAGGCAGAAAAGCTCCGTTGATCACCAATTAACCTGATTTGTAGGAACTCTGATAAAGACCTTGAACAACAGGAGTTTTCTTACTACAGCAAATGACACAGTTTGTTGACAAAAATAAAAGCAATGCATTGAAAAAACATAAAAGAGAACTATAAAGGATTCATTGGAATTGGAAAGTCACAAGAGAGAAGGTTTTGCCTCTCTGGCGGCCTAATGCCCACCCCAAGGAAGCCGATCACACCTCAAGCCAAGTAGAACCAGAACCGAAGACTTCTTTCTGGCCATCTTCCTGCTTCTCCAATCCCAGCAAGTAACTGATTTGATCAATACTGTGAAGGTCCTGGTCCCTGTAGGTACACCACCTCCCAGGAACAGGAGGATTCAAATTCAGATTTTCCCGGTGAACCAATCCTTGGAGTTTTCAAGGATTCAAATTTAAAAGCTAACATTTTAAGTCACTGTGGGCAATTTATCTTGTAGATTTTAATACAGTGAAAATACAGTTAATAGTAGACATAGCATTAAAGGTAGTCATAAGAAGAGTTATTGGGGCCGGCGCCACGGCTCACTAGGCTAATCCTCCGCCTAGCGGCGCCGGCACGCTGGGTTCTAGTCCCGGTCGGGGCGCCGGATTCTGTCCCAGTTGCCCCTCTTCCAGGCCAGCTCTCTGCTGTGGCCAGGGAGTGCAGTGGAGGATGGCCCAAGTGCTTGGGCCCTGCACCTCATGGGAGACCAGGAGAAGCACCTGGCTCCTGGCTCCTGCCATCGGATCAGTGCGGTGCGCCGGCCGCAGCGGCCATTGGAGGGTGAACCAACAGCAAAGGAAGACCTTTCTCTCTGTCTCTCTCACTATCCACTCTGCCTGTAAAAAAAAAAAAAAAAAAAAAAAAAAAGAGTTATTGGCATTTATCACACACACCATGCACATTGCTAGGTATTCTGCAATGGATTACTGCTTTTGAACTTCACAATAATCTCATGATATCTGTGCCATTCCAGAGATAAATAGAACATGATAAATAGATGATGGCTAGATAGATTAGATAGATGATAGATAGATAGATAGATATCCTGTATTTGACATCTCATCCAAAAAGTTAATAATTCATCAAAATACATTAAAACTATTAAAGCATTCTTATTAGGTTCTGCCTTTTTTTTAAGATTTTATTTAGTTATTTGAGAGGTAGAGTTATAGACAGTGAGAGGGAGAGCCAGAGAGAAAGGTCTTCCCTCTATTGATTCACTCCCCAGATGGCCACAATGGCCTGAGCTATGCCCATCTGAAGCCAGGAGCCAGGTGCTTCTTCCTGGTCTCCCATGGAGGTGCAGGGGCCCAAGCACTTGGGCCATCCTCCACTGATTTCCCAGGCCACAGCAGCCGGCACCCATATGGAATGCCGGTGCCACAGGCAGAGGATTAACTTACTGCAGCACGGTGCTGGCCCCTGGCTCCTTTTCCTTTCCCTTTCCTCTCCCAAGTGGCATCCCTCATTTTCACCCTGGGAAGTGATCCCAAGTGCCACACACCCCCCAACACACATACTACACACAGGCCTGAAAAAACTGTGAACCCTCCCTCCTGTGGCCCCCCAAATGGTGCATTTGCTTTATGATGATCTGCTTGACAAATAGCATAAAAGGGACTTGTCCTTAAGATGATCAGAGTCTATTTGCATCCATCTTACATTAATTCTTGCAATACAGTTGTTGATGGTTGTGAGTTTCCAATCAGTATGAATTTGAATGTATGGCCATTTTCAAGTATAAAGTTTTTTTTAAAAAATATGACGTTTCTATGAATTAAAAGTTTAATTAATGCAGTTTTGTTTCTTCCATTTGACGGTCAAGGATAGAATCTTGGACTGAAAGAGAACTGATGATAAAAGCAGCTCATTAGCAAACTGGACTACACTAAACTTGACTCCAATTTTATTTCTGCAATGTAATGAATGATGTAAACTGAAGACTTCCCTAAGTCTTCCTAGACTGACTTCCCTGCATCTTTGTGATTGTGTATTGAGGGATGTGGGTGTAGGTGTAGCATACAGAAAAAAAGCTCCTGTTATGCTTTAATTGGGAACTCGTTTTGCCTAAGCTGATATGTTCTGAATTCTGGATAAAATGTTTAATAGAGCATTTATCAGTATCAACATAAGGCAGTGGTTTTCAAATTTTCCTGTACATAAAAACCTGCTGAGTGCTTGCTAAAATTTGGTAAATTTAATAGAGTCTCTTGAAGTATAAAAGGCATCTCCCTACTACACACACATGCCCCTAACCAGTGTTTCTGTTGCTAGTAGTCCATGAAGTATAAAAGCTTTTAGACTGGTTTTACTTCATTGAAAATTTCTGTATTCAACTATTCAAAGTTTAGGATATGTAAGGGATGAAATCTAGTAACTACAAAAGAGGTAAAACAAACTTTTTTCTTCTCCTTTTGTCTATGAGGCAATTGCAAAGTTAACTCAAAATGAGAGACTTGCTGGTCCATTATACATTGCATTTGGAAGTTGAAAACCCATCTCAGGAGATCTGGATTCATGTTAAAATAACAATTTGGGGGCCAACATTGTGGCATAGCAGGTAAAGCTGCCGCCTGCAGTGCCGGCATCCTATATGGGTGCCAGTTCGATTCCCGGCTGCTCCACTTCCAATCCAGCTCTGCTGTGGCCTGGGAAATCAGTAGAAGATGGCCCAAGTCCTTGGGCCCCTGCACCGTCATGGGAGACCCAGAAGAAGCTCCTGGCTCCTGGCTTCAGATAGGCACAGCTCCAGCCGTTGCAGCTATTTGGGGAGTGAACCAGCAGATGGAAGACCTCTCTCCCTCTCTCTCTCTCTGCCTCTGCCTCTCTATAACTCTGCATTTCAAATAAATAAAATAAATATTTTAAAAAAACAATTTGGTGCTCGCATCTCTCTGTGACATATTTTGCTATAAGAATGTAATCACATTAGCCCCAAATCTCAGGTATTCAGTTCTGTTTCCATTTTAAGGACTTACTGAGTAATGCTAAGGAAGCATAGGCAAGAAGAAAGGAAAGACAGCTGATTTATTGATTAATGATTTGGGGGAACCACCAAGTGACTTGACAGTGTGCTGAGAACACAAATGACACCTCTGTGTTTTTGCAATGCTGTGCTCTGTTTAGTCACCTCAGCAAGGTATGTGAGACCTGTCCCTGGACATGTCTCAGGGACTTGGGCTGTCTCCAGTGACCAAAACCCGGTTCTATATCGGTAGTGTACCAATAGGCAGCTGAGATGTGCTGGAAGGGTTAAACTTCGGCATAATGTGAAAGATGGCTGGAGTCAGGTGGGCATAATCTAGAAAGTTCTCCCTGATAGGCTGGAGCAAGCAGGGCTCGAAGAGAGAGTAACAAAGGTTGCATGGTGAAGATGATTCTGACAGCTGTAAAGGGAGCAGGGAGGGGAGAGATTAAAAGTGACATAAAAAGGGATTGTCTGACTAAAGGTCCTGAAACCAATAGGTAATAATTTGAATATGACCCAGAAGCTAATGGGAAGTCATTTGAGGGTCTTGAGAACGGGAGAATGGAAACAGCAGGCATAAAAGATTATCTGAGCTGCAGAAGATTGGGCCAATTGGAGGGATGAGAGGCCAAGGACTGAGGAAGGCTGGTGGAGAAGCCCGGATCGCAGGGCTGTCCTGCAGCAGATGGGTACTTGGTGGTGACAATGAGGAAGCAAAGCTAGGCAGGATAAGTGGCTTGTCCGGGGCCCCATTGTGAGTTTCTTTGTTTGCTTATGTGTATTCTGCATGCAATTATATATATTTTGTCTTGTTCTTAACCTAAGATTTAATATAGCTTATTCATTGTGCACATCTACTCTACCCATTGCCAAAATGGTTCACTAAACAAGCCATGCACCAAAGTTCAATTAATCCAAAATTTCTGGGTGCAAATCACCCACAGGCTTCAATATTTTTGAAAAACTGCTCAAAGAATGCTGATGTGCAGCAAGGGTTGAAAAACAGTTTTCCAAAGACAGCAAAGAGAACAGACACTCACATCCCTGGGATGCCTGGCACTCATGACAATATTAGAGGCTGAGGCCAAACAAGACAGGCATTGGCAGATTTTTCTTTTTCTGCTAAAAGAAAGTATAAACATATGTTTTCAATGACAGAATTTTCTTCTAGAAGATACACTCAAGTCAGAAAGTAGTGCATGGTGTTTCCATGAGATTTTCACTAAAAAGACTTGTATGACTTGAACAGCCATACAAATCAGTACACATGTGTTGTCCAACGCACAGTTCCAGGGCCACTTGCAGTGCTGGCATCCCAAATGGGCGCCGGTTTGAGTGCAGGCTACTCCACTTCTGATCCAGCTCTCCGCTATGGCCTGGGAAAGCAGTAGAAGATGGCCCAGGTCCTTGGGTCCCTGCACCCACGTGGGAGACCCGGAGGAAGCTTCTGGCTCCTGGCTTTAGATCAGCGCAGCTCTGGCCATTGCAGTCAACTGGGGAGTGAATCAGCAGATGCAAGACTCTCTCTCTCTCTCTCTCTTTCTCTCTGCCTCTCCTTCTCTCTCTGTGTAACTCTGACTTTCAAGCAAATAAGTAAATCTTTAAAAAAAGAAAAAGAAACAAAAAAAATAAATGCACAGTTCTCTAGTGATGTTTCTTGAGAGACAGTTCACAACACCAATACATGATGGAAGGCATTGCTTCAAGAAACTGAGCAAAATGGCCCAGCTACTGTTAAAAAAAAAAAAAAGCTAACATTTTAGATGAATATGAGATGTTTGAACAAACCTCAGGCAGATGCTGAATTGCCAACAACTCATGAAATAATTCTCGAACAAGAACTGATAGTGAAGACAGTTTATGATCTTATTTAAGCCGAGAACCGTCTGCTTTAAACACCAGACATGAACGAAGAAAATGTTATTATCTGTTGCTTGCATGTTAAGGATGAGGCAGTGTTGTGGATTTTTTTTTCCCAGATTCAGCAGGAGGCCAACTCTATTCAAATAAATACAATACTTGCATCTGAAAGTGGGTTTTATTATTTCCAAGAAATGCAGATGCCTGGTTGAGACTCAGAGTTGTGCTTCTTATAACCTGGAAACTGACTAGTTAGAAATCTAGCCAGAGCCACCACCTGCTCAAACATGATTCCAAAACCTCAGCTCACCAGATTGTCCCCCTCACCTGTCTTCCATCCCATGTTTTCCCCTTAGACATTAGGATTGGACCTGTAAGGATAAATACTGGGAAGGAAGAGATGGAAAAAAACAGAGAGAATGAGATTTGATAATGTTATGGAAGAAAAAAAGAATAAGGCATGGAGTAGGGGTTAGAAATTATGTGAGTTTGCAGAGCACCCTAACGCCCAGAAGCAAAAGAATTTTAAGAAAATGTCAGTGATCTGGGATGCCTTTTTTACACAACACCAAGCATCACCTGGGGCATCTGAGAGATGGTGTGAATTCTTCACTTTTCATCTGAATGTTTGGCATCACCTACACATCACCAGACATTCATAGACGGAATGCTGAGAAGATGCCTAGAAAGAGAGAGAAAATCTGAAGGACTTTAACAGAATCCAATTAATCTTATTAATAAGGCAGAAAACTTGAAATCCAAATAGGGGTATATGTGCTTCATTCTGGATCAACAGAAAATACACCACGAAGAACCCTAAACATAGAGCAGCAGTGATTTTGCCCACATGAAAGGGGGCATGAATTAAAACTGCAGCCTCTGCCCCGAGAACATGCTTTGCAATACGAGGAGATTGCTGTCATTGTATTCAGGTGTCTTAATTATATGATTGATGTGTACTTCAAAAGAAAACTCAGAAGCCATAGTGGCTCCAAGGGCATGGGTAGTATCGGAGGGATAAAGCCAGCTTCCCCAGAAGAAAACCACTCGAAGAGGAAGCCTGGGAGGTTTGCATGGCAGAACTAATCAATAATGCCTTGGTTTTATCTATATTAAGTTTAATAAAATTTGATGACATCCATGATTGAAGATCACACACACAATTATGGTGACATCAAAGGTATTCTGTCACATATGCTCAGCTGGAGAAGTACAGCAAACTGGAGTCTGAGTGCCTATGGCACTGTGCACCCCTGGGGAGGATTTGCTCAGTGCCTTCTCCTGTGTTTGCAAAAGGCAAGGTGAACACCCTTCCGTCTCACTTTCCCAGCATTCCCGTCTCAGATTTTACAAAGCAGTGGGTACAAGAGCATGTCTCCAAAATCCAGCAAATAGCCAGACACCTGCATAGACTGGTTCCTTCTTTATCTAAATCCACGAAGCCAGAGGAAGCTGGGTCATTTCAAAGGAGGCTCAGCAGAAAAGGAGGGGGGCAGACTGGTGAAATCTCCACCCAGGCCTTTTCAGAAACGGGGACCAGGGCTTGGCTGTCAAATTTCACATGCAGCAATGCAGAACAAAAGAAGAAAACGAGACCTGCAATTACCTCTGCTTTCAGGGCTCAGCGCAAATCACTCTAATCCCCTGGACTTTGTACCACTGTCATATTCTATTTTCTCTTCAACAGGTGTACAAATTGTTTGGACTGGAACTGAAAAATAGCACTCAGAGCCTACAGGCTGAATGCAAGCAGAGAATCTCATTTGCTTATTTGCTGTTGGTCATCTGGTATTTTCCTCAAAAAAGAGGAATATGTTC
This sequence comes from Oryctolagus cuniculus, assembly GCF_051225735.1. NCBI lineage: Eukaryota > Metazoa > Chordata > Mammalia > Lagomorpha > Leporidae > Oryctolagus > Oryctolagus cuniculus. Next base: position 6,463,102 of record NC_142878.1, on the reverse strand, counting down.
CGTTGTGACTTATTTTAATCAGATTGATGGCAGAAAATATTACGACTTTGCTCACAAAAGTGATTCAATCAGGTGAGCATTCCCTGATTTTAAATCAGGCAAGTAAGCAACCGGTGCCGGCTTCAACTCAGCTCTAACAATTCAGGTGAGAAAAATAACGAATCAGTATAGCCTGTCTTACACCTGCGTTCAGTGGCATTTTGTACTTGAGAATCTCTTACAAGATGGATGCCTAAGTGACGTCACACTATAGAAGTTGAGCTTTTATTTTACGTTGCTTTAAAAAAAAAGTTGTAAGTTGTAAAACAAAAAAGGCAATGAAGCCATGATAAATCATTAACAAACCAAAAACTGACTATGCTTCCCAAAGTCATCACTTTTCCTAAAACTATGACTTGGATCCGCTTTTATTATTAAAGCAGAACAGAAATTTCTGGACAAAAGTGAAGTAGTACATTTTTTTACCAAATACAGCTTGTCCATTTCCCTGAGTATGTAAATGATCCAAGACTCTGAACTAGAGCTCCTGGCTCCAAAACCATGTTTTGTCTGCTATACAGCACTACCACTAGTTAAAGGAGTCAACATGATGTCGTGTTTCAAATTTCCTAATTTTTATAGGTTAGCCAATAACATTTTTCTACAGCCATTTAACACAAATTTAGATGCAAGGGCAAGGGGGCCGTCTCCTAACTTTGCAGGAATCTTGGGCTTTGGGTCAATAAATGTCCTCTGAGAAGCAGAAGCCAAGATGAGCTTAGCCATGCAAGAGCCTCAAACAGCTAAGTATATAAAGTCTGGTCTCACTTGGGTAGAATGAGCCAGATCCTGAGAAGATTGCTACTGGTCAGAATTTGGCTTCACCAAGAAGGCACCTCAATCTCTCAGTCCTGGAGAGAAGCAGTGTGTGCACACTGCATTTCCTTGCCGTGTGTGGAGGCACTGTGTTGTGAACTCACTGGAGCCTCCATCCCCAGTGAAGAGGGATATTATTAGCTCTGATTGACCAGGTCTGACGGTAAGAGAGTGAGAGTTAGTGCTACATGAATTACACAGAATGTGTATCAAGATGAAAATAAAAGCTGCAGTGTGCAGACAGAAGAGGTGAAGGGTCCATTGAAAATCAGAGAGATTAGCAACTCATCACATTATTTGTGGGTTATCAGGAGACAGAGGTAATGAAAGTGAGACCTATATCCTTGATCAATAAGAGTTTGACTGCATTTTGAGTTCATTTTCCCCTGCCGAGAGAGAGACAGCAGGCTTACTATTGATCACCGTGTTAATCCATAACCAGACTGGGCCTTAGCCTAGTGGAGCAAGCAGGAAAAATAAGATAATAAGCAGGAACTCTTGATCTTTTATTATGGTGTGCTAGATAAAGAGAGTACGGGGGTTCAAGGTGGAATACTTTATAGTTAACCCTTGCATTCCCTCTTAATTTGGAATGCATGAGATGAAGACATGCAGCCCACCTTACCCTGACTTCCATTTGACATTATTTTGCCTGTTTCCTAACTGAAGTGCATCAAGGCCCCCTTTTAAAGACTGGAGATAGATGCTACTGGGCCAACGAGCAGTCACAATGACAATAGTTCCATAAAAAAAGGAGGAAGCTCCTTCAAACTCCACTCATGAAAGTCAAGAGAGATCAAGCACTGATTTCCTGTTTTTATATTTTGTGTATATTTCAGTTACTGAATCTCATAATCTTTATATACGTGTGTTACCAATAACATATCGCTCTATTGTTTCCTTTATTTTTTAAGATTTGTGTATTTACTTGAAAGGCAGAGTGACAGAGAAGGAGACTAAGAGGGTAGGAGGAGAGAGAGAGAAAGAGAGATCTCCCATCCTCTGATTCATTCCCTAAATGCCCACAGGAGTCACTCCCCAAATGGCCACAGTGACCCAGGCTAGGCCCTGCCAAAGGCAGGAGCCAGGAACACCATCTGTGTCTCCCACATGAGTGGCAGGAACCCAAGCACTTGAGCCATTATCCACCACTTTTCCAGACCCATTAGCAGGGAGCTAGATCGGAAGCACAGCAACCAGAACGCTAACCTGCATTCCAATATGGGATTCCAACGTTACATGCGGCAGCTTCATCCGCTACACAACACTCTATTGCTTCAATAGGGAGTTCCATCTATTTGTGGTTAAGCGAGTGGGGAGACTGAAAGAAGACATTGCAAGTTCTGTTTAAGGCTGCTCTGGTTTCACAAGATCCATCAAGTCACTCAAGCAGGCATCATCACTGATAGGATCATCTTAGAAAGAAGGTCCACTTTTCCTTCAGAATTTCTAGTTACCAACTTGGTCTACATTCAACCCTTGCTATAATTTAGGCATTTAGTGACCTGTTTTTAGCACAGTCACACACACATTCAACACACACCTACAACTCTTGCTCAGTGATTCAATACTTATTCATAATAACTTTTGCTTACACTGATTCTACCACCACTCTCACTAATCCATACAATGCCTTTCTACAAATTGGGAAAATGGGCAAACACAGTCAATAAAGCAACCAGGCAGGAATTGGGTGTCCCCTCATCCCCTTTTCCCATTGTGCTGAGTCCATGACGGTGGCCTTGATGTCTATGCGGAAGCAGTTGAAACAGATGAACTGAACCAGTCCTCTTGTACTTGACAAAGACACAGTTTGGTTTTTGCTCTGTTTCTCATTTAGATGGATCCAGTGCTTATCTGAATTTTCCATCTGGTTCTTCATCCCTCCACCCAAGGTCACTATTAGTAGTAAGTAGAAGCTTATGTCACCCTAGAGTTGAGTATTCAGAAACAAAAGAAGAAAAAGGGGTATGCGTATGTGCACATTATGTGAGAAAGGGGGAGAAGGAGAGAGTAAACACCACTTAAAGTGTTCTAATTTGGAAGCATACTACTTAAAGTACTTTATTTTTTTTTTTTTTGACAGGCAGAGTGGACAAAGAGAGAGAGACAGAGAGAAAGGTCTTCCTTTTTTGCCGTTGGTTCACCCTCCAATGGCCGCCGCGGCCGGCGCACCACGCTGATCCGATGGCAGGAGCCAGGTACTTCTCCTGGTCTCCCATGAGGTGCAGGGCCCAAGGACTTGGGCCATCCTCCACTGCACTCCCAGGCCATAGCAGAGAGTTGGCCTGGAAGAGGGGCAACCAGGACAGAATCCAGTGCCCCGACCAGGACTAGAACCCAGTGTGCTGGCACTGCAAGGTGGAGGATTAGCCTAGTGAGCCGGGGTGCCGGCCAAAGTGCTTTAATTAGAATTGATAATTCCATACAAAAATGAAAAATGTAAGTATAAACTTTTTTTAACGAAATGCTTTGGGATCATTTGACACTTTATCATTGGCTAGCCAGGGAAATTAAACAACTCAAACAAGTTCCTATTGTTATTTATGGGGAAACTAGAACCCAACTCAGGGCTTCTAGGATTGGAACCAGAGATGTTTCCATAAAAGTAAGTCGAAAAAAGACTGAAACAGCATGGGCTACTGAGGAGCTCATTTTGAGAAATCATTAATTCCAGCTTTGAATCACCATATTCAGTGCTGATAATGGATAAGTGTGTGGGGAGCAACTGGGAGCAACTCGGACTAGACTAAGTTACTGGAATTAAGACTTATTCTATGCATCTGCTCTCCCACAATATGGCTCTGAGAAGGGAGTAACAACTTCTACCCAGCTGCCTCCAGTTCAACCAATAAACAGCAGGACCTGCTCCTGATTGGAGGAGAGCAGCGTACTCGGCATGTGGGTAGCAGAGTTGGGATTGGTGGAAGAGGACTATAAAGGAGGAGAGAGACAACATGCACCAGGAACATCTATCTGAAGGAACACCTGTGCAGCCCCCGAGAGAGCCTGCCGGCGGTGTGCCACTCCCCCGCAGAAGTGGGGAAGGTGGCAGGGGGAACTGCCCTTCCACGGAGGTGGAAGGGTCGGTAGCCAACCCGGGAAGAACCAGCAGCAAACCCGGGGAGGGCCGAGCAGACAAAAGAACAGCGCAGGGTCCTGTGTCGTTCCTCCACGAAGACGGGGAGCGACATAATGGTGCCATGACTCAGATATGAAGCCTAGGCAGGGCTTAGTGTCGTTCCTCCACGAAGAGGGGGAGCGACATAAGTGAGTCCTTCTGAAGTGAGTGAAGTTCCTGACTGCTGCCTCAGGAGGCTTGTCAGCATTCATTTACATTTTGTATGAAGAAGAGATTGTTGAACTAGGAGGATTTCCCACTACTCTTGAATAACAAAGTCAACACTGCAAAGATTTCCCTGAAGCTTCCAGAACACAGGCAATGAAGTCAGCAGCATCATGTGGGAATGTAGAGAATTATATCACTATGATTGTGGACCAGTTTGCAGTAACGGATGCCAGAATTTCCATTGGCATTCAGATCTGGCTAAAAAGCCTATGAGAGCATTTTAGGCATGGAAAAACCAAGACAAAAAAACGCCAAGGGGAAAAAAAAAAAACTAAATGAAAGATCTCTGTGAGTGAGATCCCAGTAGAAAGAACGGGCCATCAAAGAAGGAGGTACCTTTCTCTGAAGGGAGGAGAGAACTTCCACTTTGACTATGACCTTGTCTAAATAAGATCAGAGTTGGAGAACTCAAAAGGCTTCCATAGCCTTGGCAACCCATGATAAGAGCCTAGCGTGATTACTGACACCATAAACAAGGGTCAGTTGTTAAGTCAACAACAGGAGTCACAGTGCACTTACTCCCAATGTAGGATCTCTGTCCTTAATGTGTTGTACAATGTAAACTAATGCTATTACTAGTACTGAAACAGTACTTTACACTTTGTGTTTCTGTGTGGGTGCAAACTGTTGAAATCTTTACTTAATATATACGAAATTGATCTTCTGTATATAAAGATAATTGAAAATGAATCTTGATGCGAATGGAATGGGAGAGGGAGTGGGAGATGGGAGGGTTGTGGGTGGGAGGGAAGTTATGGGGGGGAAAAGCCACTGTAATCCAAAAGCTGTACCTTAGAAATTTATATTTATTAAATAAAAGTTAAAAAAAGACTGTTATGAAAAGAATAAAATAAAGTTTGTGATCTGTTTCAATAGGATGTTTCTATGTTGATTTAGGTTTAGTTAACTTTTATTTTTTTTTTAAGAATGCAGTAGGGTCCAACATTGTGGCTAGGTGGGTTAAGCCACAGCCTGCAGAGCCAGCATCTCAAATGAATGCCAGTTCAAGTCCCTGCTGCTCCCTGCTAATGTGCGTGGGAAAGCAGCAGAAGTTGGCTTAAGTCCTTGGGCTCCTGCACACATGTGGGAGACCTAGATGAAGCTCCTGGCCCCCGGCTTTGGCCTGGCCCAACCCTGGTCATTGTGGCCATTTGGGGAGTGAACCTGCAAATGAAAGATTTCTCTCTCTGTCTCTCCTTCTCTCTCTCTGTAACTCTGCCATTCAAATAAATAAATAAGTCTTTTGTAAAAGAAAGAAAGAAAGAAAGAAAGAAAGAAAGAAAGAAAGAAAGAAAGAAAGAAAGAAAGAAAGAAAGAAAGAAAGAAAGAAATCAGGAATAATTGAATTGAGTAGATATTATCAGGAAAAGTTTGTGAAAGCAGAGGAAACCTTGTAATGGCTTTGGGGAAATGCTTAATAAAAATCAGCATGCAATTTTAAATGGAAAAATAATGTTTGATGATTTCTATGCACTGAATGTTTGTGTCCCTCCAAAATTCTTGTTGAAATGTAATCCCCAATGCTGTGGTATTAAGAGTGGGGTCTTTGGGGAAGTGATGAGGTCTTGAGGGTTCTGCCCTGGTGAATAAGATGAACACCCCTGTGAGGGCACAGCCATCGTCCTCTCCAAAAGACGCACAAGGCGCCATATTGGGAGCAAGGGAGGAGCCTTTACCAGACATTGAGCTTGCAGGCCCCTGGATCTTGAACTTCCCAGCCTCTGGCACTATGACAAATAGATTTCTATTCTTCATCAGTGACCCAGCAGTGGCACTTTGTTACAGTAGCAGGAATGGACTAAGATGAGATTTATTTAAACACCAAGAGAAAATCTTCTTATAAAGGTATTGTTTTCTTGACTGTAAAGGAAAAATGGATTTCTTACAGAAAGTAGGACAAACATAAAAACATATGAAAAACAAAATATTTACAGAGATATTGTTGACATTTTGCTGCATAAACTCAGATTATTGTCCTATGCTCATGTGTGCATGCTGACTCTTCAGAAAATTGGAATCATATTATCTTAGTTCACTTTTTTCACCAAGCTTGTATGAGTCGCCATATTCTTGAGCAGTCTGTGAAAAATTTGAGAAAATTATCCTTTTAAATGCAATTTTCCCTTCTATATCAAATTTAAAGTCTATTTCCCCCATTTGTAAGTGGGCTGATGTAAGTAAAAGACATAAGCGACTGCTATTGTGGTGGAATGGGTTAGGCTGCCACCTGCAATGCTGGTATCTCATATGGGCGCCAGTCCAAGTCCTGGCTGCTCCACCTCCAATCCAGCTCCCTGCTAATGCACTTTGGGAAGCAGCTGAAGACACCCAAATGTTTGGACCCCTGACAACCATGTGGGAGACTCAGATGGAGGTGCCGGCTCCTGGCTTCAGCCTGGCCCAGCCCCAGCCATTGTGGCCATTTGGAGAGTGAATCAGTGAATGGAAAAATCTCTTCCTCTCTCTCTTTTTTCTCTCCCTCTCATTTTGAAATTCTGCCTTTTAAATAAATAAAATAATCTTTTTAAAAAAGACATATAAAATCCCTTTTCAAATACTATCATTCAATAATTAAAACATTATTTCTTTAAAAAGACCCACAAAATGACAGTTTCCCACTTTACTTTCATGTAATACTTACTTCCAAGTAGCTTGAGTTATAAGAAATAATAAAAACAAGACCTCTGTGCTGAACAGATCTTTCTTCCTGGGAGCAGAATGAATTATTGCAACATACTTTACCTCTGCCTGTCCTAAGACATTCTCTTAACCACTCCAAATATGCAGAGACCTCATGCACAAAATAAAATGCTTCTGGTCAATATTTTGACCTCAATTTTAAAAGTAGATTGATTAATTGATTGAGTCACATATTTGAAAAGCAGAGAGATAGAGAGACAAAGACAGGGAGGGACAGAGAAAGCTTCCATCCACTGGTTCACTCCCCAGATGGCCACAATGACTAGGGCTGGGCCAGGCCAAAGCCAGGAACCAGGAACTCCGTCTTGGTTTCCCACATGCGTGCAGGGGCCCAAGAACTTGGGCAGTCTTCTACTATTTTCCCAGGTAAACTGGCAGGTTACTGAACCAGATGTGGAGCAGCTGAAACTTGAACTAGTACCTACTTGGGATGCTGGTGTCACAGGAATTGGCTTAACCTGCCGTGCCTCAACACCAACCCATGGTCTCCTCTTTGAACTAGGTTTTTTTTTTTTTTCATTATATATAACGATGTGATTTCAAGTATCAATTTTGTTGTTGTTGTTGTTATTGTTTTTCCTATACCTGTAAAATAAAAATCATAACTCTTGGATTTGGAGGGCCAAGCCTGGTGAAGAGAGCTCTTTGTCACCGAGAATGCAGTATGCTCTGATGGAACGGGTCTTTATCCCTCCAAAGCTAATGAATGTGCACTTTCAACTCAGCTCAAGAATCCTCAGCTGTCTCTGAGGCTCAAATCATTTGCTGCCTTAGAGTTCTGGCTGATTTCTCTTTGAGGTTCAGGGCAGGACTGTGAGCAGGTAGAAGTGCCTGCAAATGAGTGTCTGCTGAACAGGAAGATTCCAGCCTTATGTTTGCTCCACTGACAGCAGTGTTAGCTGCCTGGCACTGCACTAGTCATGCCAGTGCACTAACTTCCTTCTCCCCAGGTCTTTGGACAACAAGCTACTCAATGTAGGCAGTATTAGCCTCGTTTACTAGGTGTGAAAATGAAGACTCAGGGATCTGGAAAACCTAACTGAAATACATACAATATACAGCACAGTAATGATTTACGTTCCTCTCTCTGATTAGGAGGCATGACCATCACCCAAAGTGCAGGGGCCCACTGTCCAGGATGTCAGGAGAGATGGTAGAAACCTGGAAAGGAGAACCTGTGGTCCCTGTGGACCACTTTAATCTGTGTTCAGGAATTAGAAGAATTCAGTCTTCTCCCATGTAATGCTGTGGCGCTCAGGTAGCGAGTGGTATCTCTTCCCTTCACGGAAGCTGAGATTGGGCATCCTCTAATAGCTCCCCTAAACTATCCCACACAAGTAGTCATCACCAAGAGGACTGATGGCCACCCCACCTAACGCCTGTGCCATACAACATCCCAAACACTGGGTTGTCTTTGGAGAAGGCTCCATTACATGTAGCTCGTGCAGAGAGGGGTCATGTGTTGTTGAATCTGTGGTTCTTTATCTCACTGGAGAAGTTGACAAGACTCCCGGAACCTGACTTGATTATGGGGCTCCCAGTTCTCGTTTCACCTGGTCCCACACTCGAGGATGGCAACCCAAATCCCATCTGTTTTGTAGATGCATATGCCATGGTCACAAGGGTGGAGTGAGCTGTTCAGATGCAATGAGGAATCGAAATGAAGTGCTCTCCAGGACAAGGATAAAACACCATTCTTCCTTCCAAATTCCAGACTGCAGATTGCAGTGATGTAATAATCTTCCTCCAAGTTCTCGTCTCTAAAGCAGAAAGAGGGAAACAGAACACAAGCTGGAAAGTTTATACTTTCAAATAGCTTTGCTTTCATTAAGAAACCAATGTATGCTTTAAACTTTAGAAACAGTGAACTATTTACAATTATAATACAGCAAAAAGCTAACAAAGCAACGCGTCGGCAGACCCGTGGATCTGTGTACTGCTTCAACAGTGTTGGAACGGAACAGGCCTGGGGACTCTCTCACAGGCTTGGACCGCCTTCCAATCTCCTCTCCAACTAGAACCTCCGGGACCGCTTCTCAGCCACCTCCTGCTTCTGGGACCAGCCCACAGCGGTTCTGTGGTCATCTCCTCACCGCTGACCAACCACGCCCTCCCAGAATTATTCCACTGAGGTGGAGACTGGTAATTTGCATCTGCCGGCTTTCTACACCCACCTCTCTCTGGGCTTCCATTTCGATCCGACGATGTGGCTCTGGAGGGCGTGGGCCACTTCTTCCAGAAGCTCGAGGCCGGCAAGCGTCTCCTGAAGGCCAGCACGGAGGCAGCGCCCTCTTCCAGGACATGCAGAAGCCATCTCGAGATGAGTGGGGTAAAACCCTCAATGCCATGGGAGCCACCTTGGCCCTGGAGAAGAACCTGAACCAGGCCCTCTTGGATCTTCATGCCTTGGGTTCTGCCCACAGAGACCTGGAGAACCACTTCCTGGATGAGAAGGTGAAACTCCTTAAGAAGATGGGTGATGGCAGGCACCGTGGTTCACTAGGCTAATCCTCCGCCTTGCGGCGCCGGCACACTGGGTTCTAGTCCCTGTCGGGGCGCTGGATTCTGTCCCGGTTGCTCCTCTTCCAGGCCAGCTCTCTGCTGTGGCCAGGGAGTGCAGTGGAGGATGGCCCAAGTCCTTGGGCCCTGCACCCCATGGGAGACCAGGAGAAGTACCTGGCTCCTGCCATCGGATCAGCGCGGTGCGCCAGCCGCGGCGGCCATTGGAGGGTTAACCAACGGCAAAGGAAGACCTTTCTCTCTGTCTCTCTCTCTCATTGTCCACTCTGCCTGTCAAAAAATTAAAAAAAGAAATAAATAAAAAATAAAAAAAAGAAGATGGGTGACAACTTGACCACCATCTGCCTAGGCTGCGCTGGGCAAGAATCTCTTTGAAAGGCTCACCCTCAAGCATGACTAGGACCTCCAGAGCCCAGTGGCCTTGGGGGCTCTCTGCATCTCCTGGTATCCCCAAAACCACCATATTCTAAAAAAGGAATTTTTTAAAAAAATTATTTATTAATTTGAAAGGCAGAGGTACAGTGAGGCAGAGACAGAGAGAGAAAGGTATTCCATCTGCTGGTTCATTCCCCAAATGGCCACAGTGGCCAGAGCTGCACTGATCTGAAGCCAGAAACCAGGAGTGTCTTCCAGATCTCCCATGAAGGTGCAGGGGCCCAAGCACTTGGGCCATCTTTTACTGCTTTCCCAGGCCATAGCAGAGAGCTGGATCAAAAGAGGAGCAGCAGGGACTCGAACCAGCATGCATATGGAATTCTGGCACTGCAGGAGGCAGCTTTACCCTCTACGCCACAGCACCAGCCCCTAGAAGAGGATTTTTAAAATATATATGCCTACATATAAAAACAGAGAATGAAAGATGATATTAAAGCAGAAAAACATTTGGGGCTGGGAAACAAGTGAAAGACTGGCAAATGGATTAGCAGGTCCCAGAAAAATAAATAGCAGCCAAGCATGGGGGAACTTGTGAACCAATATGCATTACATGGAAGAATTTCAAGAGTTTCAAGCAGGGTGGAACCACAGGTTTCTCTGAAACACAATGAAGGTGGGGGAACTGGGACATTAAAATTAGAAAAATTGGTTGAAAAGTTTGCTTAAAAATAAATCAAATTTCTAGATGTCTGCCCCAGCTCACATGGTCAAAAAATGTCCCAACTTCACCCTAGAGAGACAGGACCAGCTGCCACTTTGGTTATGCAGCTCTTAGGAAGAGAAATCAAAACTCAGAGGAGGGTAGGGACGATGTCTGAGGGCCCGCACAAGGAAATGATGTCACTTCTCTTCCTACTCCATCACTTATGTGTGCATATCGAGCTGTGAAAGACCACTGGGGGATGTAGTTGCCAGCTGGGTCATCATATGCTTACCACAGAAGCTCTGGAGGTCCTAGTCATGCTTGAGGGTGAGCCTTTCAAAGAGCTTCTTGCTCTTTACCACAGAAGAGGGGGAGTGGGGGCAGTGCTGTAGTGCAGCAGGTAAAATCTTCACTCGCCATGCTCGCATCCCTTATGGGTGCTGGTTCAAGTCCCAGCTGCTCCACTTCTGATCCAGCTCCCTGCTAATGAAAAGCAACAGAAAATGGCCCAAGTGTTTGAGCCCCTGCCACCCACGTGGGAGACCTGGATGGAGCTTAGAGAGAGAGAAAGAGGGGTTGGAGGTTGGATGGGAGAAGGATACAGTTAGCTGTATTTGGAGGCAAGAAGTAAATGTCTAAGTCCATAAATTCTAGCAGAAATTCAAGAATATTGCTCCAGAAAGGCCAAATGGGACAGATGCTCAATGGATAAGCATTCTATAACAGAGACTCCGGGGAGTGTGGAAGACAAGAGGTAAAATCAAGTGCACTCGTCCCCAGCTGATGCCACAATGCAAAGGAGCAGCAGGAAAGGAAGGAAGCCCAAGGGACTGTGCATTGGCCCCAAAGCAGTATATTGAGTACTGGAAATCTCTTAAACACATCACCAGGATTTCTTGTTCTAAAATTGTCCACTAGAAAATTTTTGTTTTTTTTTTTTTATGTATCATGCACTTTGAATGGGGTCTAAAGTGAAAGGTTAGTGGGTAAGTGTTGAACTCAATAATTAGTGATAATATAGGGTTGGCATCATGGCATAGTGGGTTAAGCCACCACCTGCAATGCTAGCCTATAAAGATACTAGTTTGAGTCCCAGCTGTACCATTTCTGGTGCAGCTCCCTGCTAATGTACCTGGGAAACCAGCAGAACATGGCTCCAATGCTTGGGACCCTGCACCCATATGGAAGATCTAGAAGGAGTTCCAGACTCCTGGCTTTAGCCTGGCCCAGCCCTGGCCATTGTAGTCATTTGCTGAGTGAACCAGCAGATGGAAGATCTCTCTTTCTCTCTCTCTCTCCCTCCCTCCCTCCCTCCCTCCTTCTAACTCAGCTTTCAAATAAATAAAAACCTCTTAAAATCATTAGCAGTGAAAATTCATTTCTAGTCATTTAATAAGAGGTTCATAAAAGAGCAGAAGAAATACTGAAACACTACAGTACACTCATTGGCTACTTCTGACAGCAGCTGGCTGTGTGAGATTGGTAAATCACTCAGCCTCTCTGGGCTTCCATTTCTCTGCCCTTACAAAAACAAAGGCTAGAGTTAAATGTATTAAGTTCTTTTGCCATAAGGTATCAGAACCTTAATGATAATACATTTTATAATTTTCACTTGAGCCAGAGATACTACCCTGAAGACTGAGCCCTGCATGGTTGAAACACAAAACTAAAAGGAGAAGAAATGTTTCATTTGTGCTATCATCAAAATAATCTTCCTAGAGATCACATTATAAATGATTCCCTCCTGCAAGATAGCAATGCTGGCATAAATGCAGATGGATGGATGTAGCTAATGTAAAATTTTCAGCATCATTTCACTTAAATTCAAAATTCAAATTTAACAAACATTTATCGTGCCAGGAGCTGTTCCATGGGAAGAATGTAAAACAGTGACCCAGTCCTAAGAAAGCTGACAATGTAATGAAGGCATTATTTCACAGTAGGTTTTCAACATGAAATAATTTCTACCTAAAATAATAGAACAAAGTAGGAAGACCAAGAAATGCTCCAATTAAATTACAAAGATTTCCAAGCCTTCTCCAAATTGAGGCTCACTTTCAGAAGTGACTCACAAAATCTTTTTAATATTTAATATTTTTGCATATGCCATAAGTAAATATTTGAACCGTGTGTTGTTTGTGTTTACTATGTGTATATATATTGCTATATATATAATTAATAACACATTAATTTTAGTATTAACATCAGCTTTTTATACATTTAATAATTCTTAAATGAAATTTTCAAAATTGACAGAGAAATACAATTGGCATCAGAACAGCAACATGTTATAAAGCATAATTACTTAATTTTTTAAATTAACTCAATGTAATTAACTAATACATCAATAATTAAGTAATATGTAATTAAGTAAGTTGTAGTCTCTGCCACTTAGTCATTTAATCATAAAAAGGAAGCATATTTTTATAAATAAATAGAATAAACATGAAATCTATTAATTAGTTGTGTGGTTGGAGCTAAGAATAAAATTATCTATTTCCACAATCTGTGTAATCAGAACACAGGTTTTATGAGGAAGTGCATAATTATTATATTAGTATGGAGCAGGTGCTGTGGTTCAGTGCCTTGGTTTAAATGCTGGCTCTGCCCCCTTACCAGCTCTGATGTGCGACTTCACCTCCCTAAGTTTATTTATACATCAGTAAAATGAGTATAATAGTAGAGCCTACTACAGTAGGTTGCTATCAGAATTAAATAAAACAATGCATAGATAGATCTTGCTATAACCCTTGACACTGGGAAAATCCTAGGCACAATTTTATCTAGCCTGTGTGAAAAATTGATAATTTGATATTAAATGAGAATTCTGTGATATCTTCCCTACAGTCAACCTAGTACATCTCTGATTGCTAGGAGAAACACAGTAATGGAAGCTGGAATATTATAATCATGATAAAAGTTCTGAAGAACTCCTCCTCCAACAAATCGTGCATTCTCTTCGAAGGATGTCATGATCCTGCTACTAAAAAATTCTCTCAATTCCTTTTGCAAACTACTACAGCAAATTAGCTCTGATGGCTGTGGGCTCACACTTCCAAAAGGGAACACCTATGCATGGGTCTTTTGAAAGCTAATGTCAAGTGAAAAAAATCTGTTGGAAGGACATGAGGAATGCAAAGTATCTTTGTGATGGCTGGAATACAAGATTTGGAACCAGGTGGGAAAAGCGGCCATTCTTGAGGGTGGATGTGGGCCAATAAGGCCCAACCACAGTACAAGAATCACCTGGTCAAAGCCAGCATCTGGGAAGGCAAAGTGTCAGCCTTTCCTCCAACTGTTTGCTAGGCATTGGACAGGTACCCACACCTGTCTGTGCAGAGGAGAGAAAAGAAGGTTTCCCCCTGGACCACTACCAGGAGGGAACACTGTGTGACGGGTGCCTTGAGAAATGTGAATGACTTCTGGACAGATTCAGATCATGGGTTTGTCATAGTCAAATGCGAGAAGAATCCACGGAACTTCAAGGAGCTTAAATATAATTCCACTAACGTAACTAGGGGATACAGGAGAAGCAGCACTCACTGGGAGGGAGATGTTTAGTAATCACAATACTTTAAAAGATTCACATGTGAGGAGGTGATCTAAACACAGAAGATAATTATAAACTACAGCGTTGCAATTTTGGGGGGTGGTATTATTTACTCATACCATGTCTATTAATTTGTAAAACACAACCCACTCCACAAATGTGACAAATATCAGCATCAGTAAATCCCTATCGGAAAAGTAGATACATATTCAGATACAATTGATTGGAAACAAGACATTCTTTTCCCCCACCTATTGTTTTCCTATCTGTCAACTCCCTTCCCTTTAGACAATATGTTGTTCTAAACACAGCAAAGGTAAAATTTTAAGAAAGTCATTCAAAAGAGCACATATCCTTTGGTATGCCAAATACACACACACACACACACACAAGTCTCGTATTATAAAGCTGTTCATAAACCTTCCAGGTTTAATTGGCCATGTTGAGATATTACAAAGAAATATTTCCCGAGAATGGGAAATGCTTTTTAATAAGCCTGAATCTGGAGCAGCAATCAGGTAGGAATTCAGGGAATGTTCTCATATTAGTATTAGGAGGGTGTCTTTGCTTGTGTCTGTTAAATTTACAGTGCTTAATTTTTCAACACCAAGACTCAAATCTCCAGTAGATGTTTCATTCACTTAGTTTCCTTTGTCTGCAGAATGAGGCTCTCACTGAAATATTTCTAAGGAGGTCCCAGACGAGATCTTTATAGACAGAGAGGTAATTGCTTAAATGGAATGAGTTGGCTCTAAATCTTTGTACATGCAGAAAGTCAAATAATATTCCAGTGATATGGGAGTTAACAGATCTGGAGTTTGAAGGTAAAAGCCATGGAACAATACATATACTGAAGAGTGAAAAAGAAAACCATGCAAGTTTAGGTAGAGACACCAAACGAAACTATATTTTTTTCAAAGGCTCAAAATTCTGTATTTTGCTAAACGTTAAAGAGTACGAATTACACTAAAGTTCTTAGAATACATAGAGAAGGGGACAGGCGTTTGACACAGTAGTCAAGACACTGCCTGGGATGCCCGTATCCCATATTGGGGTGCCTGGATTCAAGCCTTGGCTCTGCTTCCAAGTCCAGCTTCCTGTTAATGAGGACCCTAAGAGGCCAGTAGGTGACGGCTCAAGCATTCACGGGTACTGTCGCCCACATGGGCGATCCACATTGAGTTCCAGGCTCCTGGCTTCAGCCTAGCCCAGCCCCAGCTTTTGCAAGCATTTAGGGGAAATGAAACAGAGGATGAAAGATCTCTCTTTGTCTATCTCTGTCTCTCCCTCTTTCTCTCTGCCTTTCAAATAATTAAAAACAAATAGAATAAATCACTTTTAAAGAGAAAAACAGACCTTATGATTCTTCTTAACAATATCATTTGACATGCTCAATGTTTTAATTATAATAAAGCATAATTTATCTCCTTTATATTTAGTTTTGTCGTCTTCTTTAGTGCCTGAAACATCTTTGCTTACCCCGTGCTCTCTTTTCAATTGGAAAAACATAATCTTTGCTTTTTCCTTTTAGTTCTGTGATCCATATGGGGTAACTTCTTGTGTATGGTATAATATGAATGCCACATTTTTCACTTTGATATCCTGTTGCCTCAGAATAATTTATGGGGAAAAATTCCCTTTTTTCACTGAATTGTTTTGCATACTTTTTGAAAATTAACTGATCATTTATGTGTGGGTCTATTCTTGACCTCTCTTTGTTCCAGAGGTTTATTTGCCAGACTGTATACCATACAACGTTATTCAATTATTATAATTATATAGTGAGCCTTGAAATCAGGTAGTGAGAATCTTCCACTTCTACTTTTCTGAAAAATAGTGTCTGCCTACTCTAGCCTCTGCCTTTTCATATATGTAGAGTCAGCCGGCTAATTTCTATTTTTAAAACTTATTTTATGGACTGGCTCTGTGGCACAGTAGGTCAATCATCTGCCTGCAGCGCCAGCATCCTATATGGGCACCAGTTCTAGTCCCAGCTGCTCCTCTTCTGATCCAGCTCTCTGCTATGGTCTGCAAAAGCAGTAGAAGATGGCTCAAGCGCTTGGGCCCCTGAACCCATGTGGGAGACCCAGAAGAAGCTCCTGGCTCCTGGCTTTGAATCGGCTCAGCTCCAGCCATTAAAGGTCATTTGGGGAGTGAACCATTGGATGGGAGACCTTTCTCTCTGTGTGTCTCTCTCACTGTTTGTAACTCGACCTGTCAGAGCTAAGCCAGGAGCCAGAAACTCCACCTGATTCTCTCACATGGTGGCAGCAGTGCCAGTACTTGAATCATCTCCCACTGCTTTCCTAGGTGCATTAGCAGGGAGCTGGACTGGAAGCAGAGCAGCCAGGACTTGAACAAGTGCCCTGATGTGGGATGCCATCGTGACAGGGAGTGGCTTATCCCACTGTGCCAATGCAAGCCCCTGTAGATTTCTTTTTTTTTTAAATCTGGGACAGAGCTACCATATCAATTTTGAACATTCTCAAGCTCTGAACTTTTCCGTGAGGGAGAAATAAAATGAATCTGGTTTAAGTTGCTTTCATTCTGGGGCCCTTTCACTGAAAACCAAAACTAATCCCAGTTGATACCAACTTTGATTGACTCAGACAATTTGCCAAGCCCTGGCCCAATTGCTGTGGCCAGAGAAGTATGAGGAGGCAGGACTCTGGAGTCACAGGAAGTGATGGTAGAGAAGAGCAGGTGTCTCCAGAAAGTCAGGGCACTAGAGCTGGAAGGATTGGAGAGGATGTACAGTTGGCTGAACTGCTAATGCTAACCCCCTGCCAACACAGCCCCAAAACTAAACAAACTGGAAGTTATACATGTCTCAATGTGTCTTGTGTTTGATATTCTGTGTTTTTAAAATCACTCTCTACTTAAAACAAGCTTGGAGCTAGAGTTGATTACAGATTCTGAAACAGGAACTACCACACCTAGAGTGAAACGTGTGAAAGGACACACCCACCCAGGGATCCTGGAAATCCCAGAGCCTGTTCTGCTGGCGAATGCTGCCAGCAGCTCAGCTACCAGAGAAGCCAGAAGCCCATCTTGCCCACATGAACCATGGCACCTGCCATATGAGGAAGCTTCGCAAGATTCCTGGTTCATCTGCTTTTTTGCTTGCTCAGTTTTATTTGATTTGCACTTGTTCAAAGAGCAAGGTTAAACAAAAATAGAAAAGGACACATTTTCAGATTGGAGGACGAAGATTGGGAAGTCACAATTGGAAACTTCATTTTAAAGACAGGTGCTGATGGGACGGCCTGTGCCAAACGCTTTCTGAAACCCCAGGTGAAGTTCTGCAATGTGGAGGTGGCAGAACTACAAAGCCCAAAGCCAAACCCAGCCCAGCCTTCCTGTTAGTGCCTGATGACACCGCATGAGCACTGCAATTGGAATGTGATGTTGAGAGATGACTCAAGTGATCCAGTTGGCAGACAATCTAAATTCCTTGGAAGTGCCTCCCAGCCTGGGTTGAACTCCCTGCTCGGAGCGGGTTGGCTGATCTTCACAGTGTGCAGCTATGGGATGAGAAAAAGCGTCAGCTCGCCTTGCAAGCTACACGGCGGCTTCAGAAGCTACTTGGCCACATTGCAGATGGATGCTTGGCTCTGCTGTTCTGAGGATTACTCCCTGCTCTTCATCCTTGGCCCATGTCTGAGTCCATCAAATCACAGTGCAACTGATGCCTTTCCAAGTATCCAAGCCAGAAAGGACCTTAGAGATCAGTGAAACGCCATCCCCTTGTTTTCGGATGAGCAAACTCATGTACTGGGCCCTCTGGAGTTTTTTTATATGTGGGATGACTTCCTTGCCCTTGAACAAGAAATCTTGTTTTGTGTTTGTCTTGTTTGCTGCCCATGGCTCTTTTTCCTTCTAAAATCATCTATCCTAAAGCCCTCCCTATGTTTCAACCTATCAAATGCATTGAATCTCAAAACAAATGAAATTAGAAGATCATGGAAAGGGCCGGCGCCACGGCTCACTAGGCTAATCCTCCGCCTTGCAGCGCCAGCACACCGGGTCCTAGTCCCGGTCGGGTCGCCGGATTCTGTCCCGGTTGCCCCTCTTCCAGGCCAGCTCTCTGCTGTGGCCAGGGAGTGCAGTGGAGGATGGCCCAAGTGCTTGGGCCCTGCACCCCATGGGAGACCAGGAGAAGCACCTGGCTCCTGCCATCGGATCAGCGCGGTGCGCCGGCCACAGCGCGCCAGCCGTGGTGGCCATTGGAAGGTGAACCAACGGCAAAGGAAGACCTTTCTCTCTGTCACTCTCACTGTCCACTCCGCCTGTCAAAAAAAAAAAAAAAAAAAGATCATGGAAGGATTTCAAATACTGAAGTGTGTGAAAGATATGATATTTCATTTGCTTTAAAGCAATTAATCTGAAATATTATCATCAACCCTTGGCATAATTTTAACTAAGAACTTGTCTGTCTATAGTGCAATGCCAGAGAGCACACAAGCAGGATTAAATGGACGAGAACCATGGCCTCAGACTTAACAGCAGCAGACAGGTTGCTTTGGGGCATTAGCAATGAGTGGCCCTGGTAAGAATCACCCATGTTTTCCAAACCCATAGCTCTCAGATGCAGGTCAATGCCTGAGTACTCTGAGACCCATCAGGGCTTCCTGGGCCTGCACCTGCTCAGGGCCCACTGGGGAGATGAAACAACTGCATCCTCTTCTGCTTATTCTCTGCTCCCGTCTCCAAGGCACCATGTCACACGGTGTCCTTAGGCTCGGAGTCAACCTCATGATTCTAGCAAGAAAATAGGCCTTTACAAGTGACATGTTGCATCTCATCTTTCTTTCCTTCTTGATTTATTTTATTTGCCCTAATTTACTTTATTTATAACACAATTTGAATTTTTGTCAATCACTGAAAATATCTTATGGAATAAGGTATGATTTATGTTATATATCATGCTATATCAATTATATCATTAATGGGTGTGCATGTAAATTTGCGCGTCACAGAGCGTAAGCTTTGACATCACAGCAACCTGCTTTGAATCTCTGTTCTCCACTCAGCACCTGTGTGAGCCAGGACATGCTAGTCTACCTCTTTGAATTTGTTTCTTCATCTGTGAATTAGGAATGAAAATACGTGAGTATCTGCCCCAGGAAAAGTTGTCATCACTGAAGACAGTAGCTGAAATATCTTGGTATGGCCTGAGACCAAGGATCACACATGCATCGTTTACAATACCTCTTTGTGAAACAGGCCACAGGAATTGTATATAGGAATGATTCCGCCTTCTAAACAGGATTGAGCATTTCCTGCCAAGTCAACAATACTGGATCCAACGATGTCAACACTCCACTATTTCCCCTTGCGAAAGCGCAAGCTGCGGCCGTCCCTCGAGTGTCATATTGATACAAGAAGGGAGAGAAATAAGAAACACAGAAGGAAGAGGAGCCAGGGAGACCCCCTGGATTAATCCTCAAGTCTGTACATAACATTTACCAACCCAACAGGAGCAGCAAGCTCCCCACGTGGACGCTCATGGGCCAGTGTCAATCTCAGCATCACCTGGGAACTGGTGAAAAGTGTGAATCTCATTTTTTTTATTGTGTAGCCTGAGAGTCTGTGATTTCACAGGCTCTCCAGGTGACGCTCAAGCACACTAACGTTTGAGAAGCGCTGCTGGAGAATTGTAACGCTGGAAGGTACCTTCAGCCGTCCTCAGCCAGCGAAGGCAGAACAAGCCAATGCCACACAGATCAGATCCAGCCCCGAGGTGTACCTGGTGGGAACTGTGAAATGATTTTTTTAATGACCTTCTGAAGTCTTAAAAAATCAGATTTCCAGGTTATCTTTCAAAACCAAAAACTGTGGCAAAACCAAATCTACATTTCCACAGAATCATATTTAACAAAAGTCAAGGAGCGGAACAGGTCCATCCTCTCCAGTTTGCCAGAGTCCCCTCCAGTGCCAATTCTGTCATTACCTCTATTACCCATCTCTAGTCCCTGTTAGGTCCCTGTGAGCATTTGGCTTGTCCTCTCCTGATCTCAGTCAACCCCTTAATGCCATTCAGAAATAAAACTTTAAGTCAGAGAATTTAAGCAATTTCAGTTAGCAAGCTAGGAATCAAATAATGTATTCTATAAATGATAGCTCACATTACAATATCATTTGCTAAGGCCGGCGCCGCGGCTCACTAGGCTAATCCTCCGCCTAGCAGCGCCGGCACACCGGGTTCTAGTCCCGGTCGGGGCGCCGGATTCTGTCCCGGTTGCCCCTTTTCCAGGCCAGCCCTCTGCTGTGGCCCGGGAGTGCAGTGGAGGATGGCCCAAGTGCTTGGGCCCTGCACCCCATGGGAGACCAGGAGAAGCACCTGGCTCCTGGCTCCTGCCATCGGATCGGCGCGGTGCTCCTGCCACAGCGCGCCGGCCGTGGCGGCCATTGGAGGGTGAACCAGCGGCAAAGGAAGACCTTTCTCTCTGTCTCTCTCTCTCACTGTCCACTCTGCCTGTCAAAAAAAAAAAAAAAAACAATATCATTTGCTAAAAAGAAAAATAATTTGGACCGGAATGCTGCTAGTGTGTGAGACTTCTGTACTATTTTTCTACACCTTTTTCCCTTGCCACCGTCTCTCCTTTTCATTCCCATGCACCCACCTCAGAATGTTATTTGGAGAAGAGAGGAGAAGAAAGTGTGAATCACTGAGATTCATGAGGGACAATCAAAAAAACAAACAAACAAACAAACAAACAATTTTGCTCTCACGGTGACCGGATCTCATCTTGCTATTATGTAGTCAAGGCATCTCATTTCTAACAAATGCCAGAAAATACACTTGTAAGTGGTATGTTTGTGTCTCTGAAAAAAGACACTCTGTGAGTACATGTGATGTGGATATTTAAAGTTTTCCAAGTGATTTTCCAGGTGATTCTGTTCTATGCAACAGGATTGGGATACAGAGATTTGAGCACCCCGATGTAATACAATTGTTCTCTCTCTGCCACCCCTGGAAGGTGACATGACAAGTTTCTTTATTGTTTGTAGACTGAAGGTACTTCCTTATACTTGGCTGAAATCCACCACTTGCAAGATCTCTCTTCCACCTACTTCTCTAGAAAGACTTTTGAGGATATTTTACAAACCTCCACCCAGTCTCTCAATTGTTCTCAAAATGATTTAGTTTCTGAATGGAGATCCATCTTGCCACCACCCTCAGGAGATACAGTGAGACTGAACTTTCGCAGGAAGAGCTAGGAACTTTGGATCCTTTCTCTTATTCACAACAAGCCAGCAAAGTGGATTTCATTATCTATTTTTTAACTGGAAAAAGCAGACCTGGGACTGAGGAAGTCGTGGATATAAAAGCTATGCTGGCCTGCAACCATTGGGTACCAGAACCTGTGGACAGCATTTTTTAAGTGAATGCCTTCAGGCTTACAATACTTTATTTCCAGGTCAAACATCACCAAGCAAATCTTGGCATAATTTGTTTTAGAACCAGCCAAGATCTTACTGAACATAAGATTGGCCTTGCCATAGCCTGGCAAAGGTGCACACTTGACCCATCACATGCATCCACCTAGAAGGGAGAGGTACTAGCCCCTAAACTCGAGACAAGGGCCTTGACAGAAGTGAGAGAACAGCTGATGATTTACTCCTGAGAAGTCCTCAACAGCGGTGGGAAACAAACACTAAATGTGAGTTCTGAATGTTGAAGTGTGGGCTCTCTATGGACATGCGAAAAAAAAAAGGGAGAGTGCCAGGGTTCACTTGGTTTGCTTTGTGTTTGGGGTTTATATAATATATGTATTTTGGGGTTTTAACTGGCATAATTTTATAACTTTATGGAATACAATGTAGTATTTCAATACATGTATGTAATGCGTATGGGATACAACATGATGCTTCAATATATGAATGCAGTGTATGGGACACAATGTGTTGTTTCAACACTTGCATACCATGTGTGTGGGATGCAATGTGGCGTTTCAATACATGCATGCTATATGTGAGGAATACAAGGTGGTATTTGAAGACATGTATGCAATTTGTGCAGGATACAATGTGGTATTTCAATATACATGTATACAGTGTGTGTGGTTAGGGGTTTTGTTTTTTAGTCCCTGTTCTCCATGCTTTCTCCATCTTCCAATTCAAAATAATGGTAAATAAATAAGGGTTTCATTTTTTAAGGAACTGTCACTTGTAATTCCAGCAAAAACTCCCCAACAACAACAACAACAACAAAACATAACGGGAACTGCAAAGTGTTCCAGAGTGTGTGTCTTCCTTTTGCATCTTCTCATAAATCAGGAAATCTTTGCAGGGCTCATGTGTGCTTGGGTTTTGTGTCTCTGTCAATAGGTAATGAGGTGATTTCAGAAACTTCACAGATTCCTTCTTGTATTTTATCTCATGATACTGCAGTTTAGGGGACAATAATGTAATTTCAAATGCATTTATAGGGCGGGACTTGTATCTATTTCAGAGAATTGAGTCAAATGTATTAAACTTGGGTTTCATTGTAGACACTGTTTCAAATTCTGCAGAATGGCTAGCCTTTTACATAATACCCAAAAGAAAATGAAATGTGAAGTCCAATTTATATTTTTATTTTTACATAGTTATTACAAATTGATTCCTCTTTAATTGAAAGTTACATGGTTTGATTATACAATCTCAATAACATAAACAAAGGCAGTTTGCAATCACTTGATTTATTTCATGTTTCTCCACTTTGCCAATATTAAATTAATTCATATTCTAATAAAAATAATTCCTAATGTTGAGAAAATACAGATAAGTAGAGAGAAGCTTTATTAAGATCATTAGTATTAAAACTAAATCCTTTTTTTCTCATTAAAGAAGACACAGTCAATTTAATTAATGCACATTAATCCCTAGTTGACATTAAATTCATCTAAAAATCTACACTCATACGGATTATTAACACCAAGGCATAGAAAATGTTTAAAATGATTAATCCATAGAAGAAACACATTTCTAGAGATTCAAGTGATTATATTTTAAAATGGTCTATAGATGAACTAATCATTGAAGGCCATTTCTTCAGTTTATTAGACACTTTACATTTGAAAAAAGGGAAGCAGAAAAGTCTCTCTGTTTCTAAGGAAAAAAATAGAAAATGTCACTAGAATATTGACTTAGAGTTGATATATTCCTCTAAATTGACATAAAATCACAATAGGAAAGTTAAGCATAAAATTATCTTTATGTTTACATTATTTAAACTTTTATTTTGGAAGATGGCTCTATCATTGTGAAAGTTTCTGGTTTTTTTTTTTTTTCCTTTTACTTCTTCCACAGAATGGAAATTATTATGGAGCAATGAATAGTTCACCCCTACATTTTATAAATCATTGTAGAATGTAAAGCTATTTTATTTTAAAATGTCTTTAAGTATTAAGTTATTTTAATTGGACTTTGAGAATATATTGACCTCTAATTGTAAGTATGTGCCTGGTGGAATATTTTTATTTTGTCTTTATCAATCTGTTTTCAGGCTATAGGTCACTTTACAAAGAATGTTATCACATATTTAACAATAATTTTAAAACCACATTCTCATCACAAGTCCATGTATATCAGCCTTATAAAAAATTAACTTCAATTCATGAACCTCCCTTATTTAGGAGCTCAGACCTGCCACCAGGGCAAGACAAGCAAGACAGAATAACTGTCTTTCCAATAAATACTGACTTACAGAACTTACCTTTCACATTAAATAACAGCAACAAGAAATAGACTTGTATTTTGTCCAGCTTTTCAATTTAATGATAAGCTCCAGAGCTAATTAATTTAATAGACTACAAGATGCCAATTTTCTTTATTTACCTTTTTTGTCTTGATAAACATTAGTGTGCTTGAATGGACACCTCTATTTTCCTTGGAGTTTTAAAGCTTCCTTTCATGTGCATGAAAAATGGCTAAATATGTCAGGGTTTATCAAACAGAGCCTTGCTTTTTTGGCTGGTCCCTTTCTCCTTATCTGGCAAACACATTACCCTCTCCATCAAAATGCGGCAGAGCAAACACTGCAGTGGGCCGCACACACAACCAGAGCTACCTTGAAACAGCCTCTGGACTCTTTAAACTCGGCTAGAAAGCTGATTAGGTCCCAGATCTTTGGGCATTATCTCATTTTTGATAGCTGTGCTATGAAAAGGCAATAAAGAAAAAGCTGTCTAATAGGAAAGCAAGTTAAAGTGTCTGCTTACTTAAGAGCTGTACTTAAAAGGAAGGGGGGAGAACTGTGTAAACTAGTTTAACTATTTGCTAAATCTCAAAGGAAGCAATGTTGAAAAAAAGAATTTATATATGAGTTAAAGGAGAACCACGATGTTTCCTTAAACCTCAGCATTCACATACAGGAAACAGCACACACTTTGGCATAATTTCCTTTGGAGGATATTCTAGTGTCTTCGTGTGTTACCTTTCAGGTAACTTTGAAATGATTGTTAGCCCAAATAGAAGCATTCAAAGATTCATTCCAGGCCCAAGGAACAATTATGAAAAGACATAAGAGAAATCTACGTCTATTTCACAAAGGCTACTTCTATGCGCTTCTGGAGGAGTGAATTAAGTAAAAAGCAAGACACCATCTAAATGAAGCTGAGATTGAATGTCACCAATTCACTTTATCAAATAAAGCAGTAGCATGATATTTAGAAGGAAATGTTGTATTATTAATTTTTAAAATTGTTTATTTGAAAGGAAGAGAGGGAAAGACGGGTAGATGGCAGAGCAGCTCCCACCTGCTGGTTCACTCACCAAAGGTTCTCAATAGCCAGGGTTGTGCCAGCCAAAGCTGGGAGCCAGGAGCTCAATCTAGGTCTCAGAAATGGGTGGCAGGAGCCTAACTACCTGAGCCAACACCCACTGAGGCTAGGCTCTGCATTCACGGGAAGCTGGAATAACAAATAGATCTGGAATAACAAATAGATCTGGAACGTGAACCTAAGCACCCTATTGAGGGATGTGGGTGTCCCAAGCGGCATCTTAACTACTGTGCCCAACACTACCCCTAGGAGGAAATATTTTAAAAGGTGAGCAAAGTCCATGGTCTTGGGCATCTGAACCTCATCTAAAGCTCCGCTTCTCAGAACTTCATGTTTTGGGCTTAAGTGCAGAATGGAAATAGACTGTCTTCTAACACTGGACAAGTTGAAAAGAGGTGAGAAGGATGTAGATCACGGATTTCAGGAGAAGGGTGTGGTTCACAGTGGCAAGGCTGGCACTGGCACTTATCAGAAAACACAGCTCCTGTCCAGACCAGTCTGCCTGAGTGAGCTGGAGGAGTGACATCAAATCGAAACTACTCAGACTGAGGTCCTGGGATGGAATGGTCACAAAACAAGTTGCATTGTGCACCCACGGAGGGTGACCTCAGAGAGTGGGGAGGGTGCTGTTAGTAGCCTTTTAAACACTCTGGTTTCACTTCAGCTCTGGTCTCAAGTTACTATCCACCAACTGAAAAGCTCAAAAGCCAAAGGAAAGATACTACATCGTCCAGGTAATGCTGATACCATTGGTTTTGTCTCCATTTTAAGTCAACATGTAGGGGGAGAAATCAAACCCTAAGAGATTTTATTATTTCAGTCCATTCAATTTCACATCCAGATTCTAGTTTTTAATCGATGGTCTGACATAGAATTAGGACATATGCCTTTCTGTTAAAAATAAATTTAAGCCTAGAGAAACTGATAGTGCATAGTGTCTGGTACATATAAAATGCATATCATAAAAGGATGCCTTTAACAAAGGGTGTTAAGAGATCATTAACATGGCCAATATCATTTACAGAGGATGTTAAAACAGGCTACGAAGGACTGAGGTCCTGTTAGTACAAAGCAAAAGTGGGGAAGGAGCGCACCCGTATGCTTACCCAGTAAAGTGGCAGGATGGTAAGTCGCAGTTACTAGCCTTTTGAGGGGCTCTTTGTAATGTGATCTTGTGATTTTGGGCACATGTATTTCTGCAGCATTTCCACACTCCCCGGATCTGCCTTTTAGCTTGGCTTCTTACAAATGAGGCTATTTAGTGGCTCTGGGGCTTAGGAACACAAGGAATAGCACATTGGTCACTTTGCCCCTTTGGGTGGTAGCTTTGTACTTCTGGTTTTGGCACAGTACAAATTTGAGGCAATCTGTAGATCTTTATGAAACAAAACCACCTCAAATGTAGAATTTAAGTTTTGGAGTCTGGCCATAATGTTCCAGGTGATCATAACAAAATATTGTTGTTGACAATAATATGAGTAAGACATTAGCACATGCTATGGAACATGTCTGGGATTTACTTAATGCAAGGCACAGCATGAACTCACTTAATTTTCACAGCAAACCCTGAGGCAGGAAACTTAGGCACAGAGAAATTACATAACTTGCCCAAGACCCAGACAGTTAAGAACTAGCCAAACTGCAAAGAAATTAATTGGCGTGCATGAGCTTATATGTATATGATCAACATCCCTTGATGTTGGACCACACATAGGACCACACAGAATTTATTTGACTTCCGAGGAGACAACACATGAGGTTGTTTTCTTCACTGTTACAGGAAATGCACAGCATTAAAGCAACCTGGTTGTAGATGACTTCTGAAAGTTTTGTTTCCCAAACAGACCAGAGATTTCTAAAACATTTTGGAAAATGACTACAAATCAATGCACTTTGTTTCTCAAAACTTCGGTACTCACATGATTATGTGTAGATTTTATTCACTACAAACAAGCTGGCCTTGCCTTCACCTTGCTTGGTCTGCCTTAACTCCCCTGGCTGCCACTGAGGGATGGGTAAACATTCTCTGCGCCAGCCTGCCCTTTCTCTTTCTCTCTGGATATTGTGTCTACACTCACTTTTGATAACGGCTGCTCGCTCAGCAGAAATCCGCATCTCCCAGAGTTTTGTAAATATTTTGGTTTTTGTCATTGAGTATCATACAAGGATAAATAGCAACATCTAGGGATAAAAAGAGTTGCTGAACATGACATTATCAGCAGAGCAGGCATGCCGTCAGGATCTCCCCCATGTAAGACAGGAAGAGAAAGGCTTCAGTGTCAGCACAAATCAGGAACACTTGGTAAAGAGAAATAGTAGCTGGAATGGGATGTATGCGTCATATTTGGTTAATGTCTATCATAATTTTTATGCACACAATCAAAACAAAATATACTTTTTGTGAATCATAATATTTGAGATTGAGAAAGAAACTTTTTTTAAACTTTTATTTAGTAAATATAAATTTCTAAAGTACAGCTTATGGATTACAATGGCTCCCCCCCCCCATAACTTCCCAAGAAACTTTTAATAATGTCACTATTGCCTGCTATCACTTGATATATGAGAATTTTTTCCCCCAATATTAACCAAAGAGTTGAAGGGGACAAGGGGATCTGCTTTAGCTGTGTTGACTTGCATTGGGAAAAATTATACACACCTAACATCCTTTTTAAATGCTATGAATCCTGACTCTCCTGTGTAGCATTATCTACTCATGCAATCAGCCACCTTGATGATAATGTTCTCATCCGACCAAGAAGTATCAAATAAAACTCTGAGGCACAAAGAAATACACAGCAATGTTGAGATAGCCTTTTTGGCCTTCAGGAGTCTCCAGAAGACAAATGGAAAAACACCAAGCACAATAAACAGATCTCTGCCACTGGAAATCAGCACAGGTATACAGCCCCACTTTTGCACACACACGAAAAGGCATTATCAGCCAGAACGATAACATTCCAAAAAGATGTTCAGAAAAACATGTCTCATCTTTATCATGGTGAATAATTTATTTAATCAACATACGTTAGTTACTACATATACACGTTTTTGCTCTGTTGGTGTTAGAGGGAGAAAATGTCAAGGAGAAGGCTCTTTTCAGAAATCTTATTGGAAATAATTTTGTATTGGTCTTGCATTAGGTAATGCTAACTTTATGTCGCAGCTTTCAGAGCCCCTGGAAGTCCCTGGGTCAGTGAGATTATTTACTTGGAAACACAAATATTATGAAAGTTCATTCTGCACACTCAACAGTCTGTCACTTATGGAAAACACACACAACTTTCCTCCCCCATAAGGATAAGTAGTGATAGTAAAAATCCAGTTTGCTGGCAGTTTGTGAACTAAATCCAAAGCAACCTCAGCAAAGTGTCTGTGGAAGATAACCTGCTTTTAGCTGCTTCCACACCCCCAAACTTGCCATTGACAGAGGGAGGGTGAAAGAGAGAGAAGTCCTCACTCTTGGGCATTGTATCCACTCCCACCCCCAGTTCAGGAAATGCTGAGAAAGCCACGGATTTAAACTGAATAATCTGATCACACTTCAGGAAACCAGGGTCAATGAAGGTTGTGTGCCCTGTAATTATTAATCACCCAGACCCCACCACCCGAAACAGGCATTTAAAATATTTGGGGGCTGCAGGTGGAGAGTGGTTTCTTGGCGGTAGAGGTTCATTGAAATCTGTCGCAGTATTTTTTTTAACCTAGTCTGTGATGCAGAACCTGCTGTGCTAAATTATGAACCAAAGGCTTTGGGGTGGGAACAATCAATCAAAATACCTGGGGTAGTGTGCAATGTGCATGCTCTTGTCAGCGGGAATAGGCTGCCCCCGAACACAGGCCCCCAGCAGGTTAAATAAATATGATACTATAGACAAACCGACAGGATCACACAGCTGCCTCCGTCAGCTGTGGATAAAATACAATCTTCCTTTAATACACGCTGAGAAAGTTATTTAACACTTACAAAACCTATATCCACTTCTTGTCTTTTTTTTTTCCCCCAGTCTTTTTCGAAAGTGTAACTCTTTTAAAGGGCAAAGGGAAGAAGTTGCGAGAGCCTGGGGTGAGGAGGGGGCGGATTTAATGGCACCAAAGAAACACCGAGGCACAACTAGGGGGTGTGCGAGGGAACTGGCCAGAGGGCCGGCCCGTGTCCACGCAACGCGTCTGCGAAACGTTTCGGCGGATCTGGGAGACCGTGTTGAGACAACTCCTGCGGGAACACCCCGGGTGCCTGCGGGTTCGGCTCCCAACCCAGCGTCCATCTCCGCCTGCGGGTGTCTAGAGCGGGTGAGGGAACTACTGTGTTTTGGCATCCTTGGGGGAGGGGACGGAACAACTGCGCAGGAAATAAGTAAAAGTGGTGAAGGGGAGCTCTCGGTGAACTGCACAGCAAAATGACCGCCTGCAGAGCTGGTGGCAAAAGAGAGGTCACCGGTGGCTTAACATCGGTGGCCCGTCGGGGTCAGACCCGGGGAAGGAGGAAGACGGCGGCGCGAAGTCAGAAGCCAGGGGGTCAGCGCCTGTGCGCGCGGTGGCTCAGAGAAGCGCCCTTCTGCGAGGCAGTGCTCTTCCGAAACAGAACACCCGTGCGCCACGGCTGTCAGGAGCGCCGGCCTGGGCTGCGCCCTGGTTGGAGTAGCTTTTGACCTTCACCTTCCCCAAGCTCCTGGCGTCTCCGACTCGCTCACCTTGCCCTAATTTCACCCTGGGTTCCCCGCGCGCCTCTGTGCTGCACAGGTGCGGTGGCGGAGCCCGGGATGCGCCGAGAGCCGGAAAGCCCCTGGGGCAGGTGGCGGCCTCGCTCCCAACAGGTGAACGTCCAGTCCCATCCGAAACTACGCTCTCAGCGCCGCGCAACGGCTCGGAGGACGCTGGCGGTGACTAGAGGCTCCCCTAGCCGCTATCGAAATAACTCGCCGGGCAGCTCTGGGTGCTGACGGCCCCGTTTGCCAGCGCGTCTCTCCTGCCCCGACCTTCCCGGGCACCGACGGCAGCTCGGCACGGGTCCCGGCTAGGCGTCCGCCGTTCTCCCACGGCCTCCCCGCGAGTTTTCCGAAGATCCCCTCCAGGACAGAGGCTGGGCTGCGGCCCGGGGCCTACGATCCTGGAGTCCGCAGATTGCGACCACCAGGCTGCCTCGGCGTCGGCGCCGCCTGCGCGCAAGACGGGACAGTTGGAGAACCCCAGGGCGAGACGGGCGGTGGCGGTTGGCGGCGGGTCCCCAGCCCGAACCGCCTCCCTGTCCCCGCCCAGGCGCCCAGCCCAGCCCCACGCCCAGCTAGGAGCCGTGGGCAGGGAGCCGGGGGCAGGGAGCGCTCCTGGTGAGGGTCGGAAGTAGAGGAATCTTGCAGCCGTGCCTGAGATTCCCGCCGCAGGAATTCGCTCGCGGTTCGTCACCCTGCGCGCTTGGGGTCCTCGCCTCCTTCCACCCCCGCCCGGGTACCAGCGCCTCCCGCTGCTGTGGTGACTTGGGGAGGCGCTGGAACCCGGGTCACCTTTTCGGAGACTGCGCTTTGAAGAGCTCTTTATCTGAAACTGACACCGGCAAGCCCTCTCCGGGGGCCTGTTGGGCAGATGGAGTGGCAGGGCCAGGCAAGGCCTGTTGGCGAGACACGGGGACATTTGTCATGGGTGACCCGGCGCCTCGGCTTCTGAGCCCACGCCGGCGCGAGGAGGCCCGCGCTAATGTAATAAAGCGAGAGCGACAAGAGGAAAGGCCTCTCTCGCCCGGGGCCGCCACATGCTCACTCCGTTTTACTGTCAGGGCTGGCGGAGGCTGTGGCTTCATTTCATATTCCATTAATATTTACAGCAGCTATTGAATTTCCCATTACAAAGTTCACCATACACACTGCTAATATGAAATTTTAATAGTATTGTGCACATTATGAGAAGTCCCACCATTAAGAGGGGCAGAGGGAGGGTCCTAGGCAGAAGTTGCCCTGGAAGCTACTGGACACTCAAAGCTGGAGCCGCCTCCCTCCACCCCCAGTCTTTAAATGTATTCATTTGCAACTATTACCATAAAGATGTGACAGTGGTGCCCATCTTATCAGCACTGGAATCAAGGGAGGGAGAGGAGGGTGGGAGTGGGTGAAAAGCCCTCTGGGATACTGAGTTCCCTGACTGATGTGGCCTCAGCTTATAGAGGATGTTTCTATCCCTCCACTGCACTGGTGTCCTTGCCCGCCAGGAGTGAGGGGCAAGCAGGTACTTCCAGCTTGTGCTGGGTTCTGCCTGCAGTCAGTCCTGGGTGGAGGCGTCCAAGGCTGGTGGGACTGGCATGTGCATGGCAGTGGAAAATCACCTTCCCCCTCAGCCTTACCCTTCCACGAGCCTGCAGCCCCGGGCCCCAGGAGGTATCAACTGCAGTCCCCAGGTGACCCCAAGGAAACAGAGTCCTCCT
Source organism: Oryctolagus cuniculus (assembly GCF_051225735.1). Taxonomy (NCBI): domain Eukaryota; kingdom Metazoa; phylum Chordata; class Mammalia; order Lagomorpha; family Leporidae; genus Oryctolagus; species Oryctolagus cuniculus. Next base: position 6,431,869 of record NC_142878.1, on the reverse strand, counting down.
GGAGTTGTGAAACTCAATCTCTTCTGTGTTGTTTGAGGATTAGTACCCTAAGAATGTGAGAAACCCATGCTGGGGGACCTGGATACTTTTCCATGTCATGTGCAACCCACTTCAGCGGAGGGGGACAAGTGTCAACTTGGAGTGAACGTGGGAGGGAGAAGTAGGGGAGAGAGGATTTGACCTGGACACCTGGGCCTGGTCATGCTCAGATCCCAACTCCTAAGTCCTACCACCTGACGTCACCCATAGAGTGGCAAACCCAGCTGCTCCAGAATGGTTACATGGAGTGGTGAGGTCAGGTTCCTCCTGTTGGCCTCTGCAGGGCTTTGCTGCAGTGTATCCTGGTCAGGTTCCACCTCAGGCCACCTCTGAGGGCACCTGCAGGCACAGAGGGTCAGCCAAGGGGAGCAGCCTCTGCCCAAAACCCACGGGCCAGGGCAGGCGGTGGGTGCTGCCAGCACATAAGATGTTCTAGGCATTCTACTATAACTGGAATGACGTTCAGCTTCCTGGGAGACTGGACTGGCACCCAAGCTTCTCGGGTTTTGAACTTGGCCTTGTCCCAGAGTGGGTAGACAAAGTAGGAGGAAGGGCAGCCTGAATTTGCTTGTGAGTGGGCAGAGGGTGCTGTCATTCCTCCAGTCTGCACCACCTACAGACCCACCCTCACACCATCCCCCCTGCTGCACTCCCTGGGGTGTAAATTAATGACGATACTTTGAGCACCAGTGTAGTGCCTTAACAAGCTTCTATTTCCGCAATGAGAGGCGATTTCTGAATCTTTAGGTTACTTCTCAGCTAAAGGAAAGTGACAGTGCCAGAAGGTAAAAGTGGGTGACATTTCCATGGCAAGATCTGGTGTTGATTTTTTTTCCCTGAGTTTTAAAAATTATCACTAGTATTATTATTCCCCCATTTTCTTTGTGGATTTTTTTTCTGAAGTCCCTAGATGTGTCATGCTTTGTCACATCCTCTGTGTGTGTTTTTAGAGAACATTTGAATAAAAGGCTCGATGCCAGGTATTGGTGACACAGGGGGTGGAATTTTCAGCCGTTCCACAAAGAGTTGGCCGCCTCTATTTGCATAAGGTCAGAGTAGAGCTTCTGATAGAACTTTACCAGCATCTCTGTCTCTTAGCAACACTCTTGCACTCTTGGTCTCTGCATTAAATTGACTGGTCCCTTCCTTTTCTTCCTTTCATTGGGAGGCTTACAATAAAATGTCACCCTTCCAACCTGTGCCTGTCACCCAGTAGGTCATCTGTATCTCCCTCCTCCCCCTCCCCTTTCCCTTCACTCCTCCTCCCCTTTCTCTCCAGCTCCAATTAGACGATGAGATTATTCATTTGGTGGATTCCCAAAACTGTTTCATTTTATTGTGTTAATTAATATTAATACCATTTCTCCCTTTGTTATTAATAAAAAGCCCTCATAAACAGAGGCGAGATAAGGAGCAAATTGCCAGCACCTGCCAAACAATGGGCCTGGAGAGGGGTAATAAGGAGACCGGGGATGGAGGGGGCCGGGCTGGGGTCAGCCCCTCCACCCATTTGGTGGATGCGGGGTGAGCACAGCACGGAAGCCCTTGAAGCACTTGGAATATGCCAGGCAGCCCTCTTGGCTCTGGGACTGAACCAGTGACAGGATCCAGATGCTGTTAGGTGGTGTTAATGGAGGGTCGCGTTTGGACAATAGTATCCATCACTTGCCTCCTGGCTCTTCTGTCAGAGGGAGTCATTTCTGACTACTCCATCACTCAGATTTGGGATAGATTCAATTATTACCTTCACCTTGGCAACAGGATATACAAATCCATGTCCAAAAGACTCCATAATAGTAGTTATTGTTATTTTTATTACTATTATTAGTATTGCACCTCTCCTCTTGTTTGCTTTAAAAGAAGTCCTGGTATGTTCAATACATTCTTTCCTATTTTATTCTAACAACAGCTGCCCAGTTACTCAATCCCACAGGATAATGGCTGCTTAATTAACACACACACACACACACACACACACCCCTTTTGTCTGAATGCCTCAATGATTATTGCTGAATTTTATAATCTTAGTTGCACACATTAAATAGTCTTTGGATGTTTTCTAAAGTTTTGCAAGAAAGGGTGTCTTTTTGCAATATGTTTGCAGCTGAGTGAACAGGGGAGTTGTATCAAACAGGAAAGAAGGAGATGAGGAAGGGAGGAGACCTCTATACGGTTCCTGATCATAAGGTTATTTTATTTCAAGTTAAAGATAAATTTGAAAACCTGAGAACATCTGTCTGCAGGCATAGGAATCAGAGGTGCATGGGAGGGCTGGTGCTGAGTGTCCCTTAAATTCCATCTCTGCTCTCTTCCAGGGCAGACAGCGCCGGGCTGTTTTCTGTAACACATCCCTCATCCCCTTGAGCAGCGCCATTGGTAAGGCAAAACCTCCTGTTTCCCCTGGTATTTTCGCAAAACCCCTGTTTGCTTTCTCCTCCTTCCCAGTGTGCCCACCCTGTAATTCTTACGGTGTATTGCCAGATAAATTTGCAGGTAATGGGGTCTGAGAAAAGCAACCAGGGTTAAAAGTCAACTAGCTCCGCTTTAATAATTCACCTGTCATATTTCTTCCACTGTGTCAGTTCTGCTAAAGAAGATGTACAGAGACTGACGGGCAGCCACTGGAGTTATTATTCTAAGTCTCGGGAGGAAGGAAATCCGGTATAAAAAAAAAGTTGCTCTCACGTCTCTACCAAAAGGGCTACACAGTCCAGACCTTCCTTGGGACTCAGCCTCCTCCTCCTCTTTGCATGGCTTTCAGGTACCTCTCTTAGCTGCCTGGAAGACTTCAAAGAAAGAGAAGGAAAAAAATCCGTGGGGAGGTCTCTTGTTTTCATTGACTCATTTTTATAATTTCATCTCCTTTCCTCCTTAGCAGACTTTTCATCCTTATACTTCCAAGTGGTAATTCTGTTCCCATTTCCTTGGCCACAAGACAAACCCTTCTTCCAGGTCGACTTCCTTCAAGGGTGATGGATCTGGTTTCAACTCTCTCCCAGAAGACCTCTCTTCTGTTTCCAGTTGTTTTTTTTGGTGGCATTGCCTTTGTACTCATGTCCTCAATATAAATCTCTCTATTCTCTTTCTTTCTGGAAGGGTATGAGGGAAACTGAGGAGATATGATTTTTGTTTTTCTTCTCACTGCCACCATTTTGCTATTTTCAGGAAGAATGAGGGATACAGGACAAGAACATGAGAAATCAAGGAAGTAATTTGATCCTGGGGTACAAATTGATCTATTAGCAGATTGGGGGTGGGGGGTGAGCAGAAAAAGAGAAATAAAGAGTCCCAAATGCAGAAATAAACCTTACACTTGGTCCACTGTGCATTTTCCTACCATTCCTGTTGTAGCCCCAGATTTTTAAGGTTCCTGATTGACACAGCACCAGCCAGGGCAGTGATTTCGTTTACAATGTCTCTCTCCCAATCTTTTCTAGAGCAAAATGTAAGAAGAAGGTGTTGTATCATGAGGCTTTCAACTTTTTCATTTGTTACTTAATGAAAAGAATCACCTTTTCCCTGGTGAATGGCCAATGGATAGCCATTTAAAGAACAATTCCTTTGCATGCTTTTATTTCTGAAGAGTTTCAAACCAAAAATGACCCAATACATCGATTTGGGGGGAAGTATAGTTTCATCTTTTAGGCACAATTCTCACAAGGACACATCATGACATAGTATCTTCCATTCTGTTGTTTCTCTGACTACAGTGCTGTACGAATTCTCTCTTTTCTGGGGGCCTCCCGTACTCACTCAGAGCTGTGGTCTTCGGATGTAACACTAGGTTGGCAGCAGCTGCTCTGCTCAGGGCCCGAAGTTAGATCTTGTTCTGCAGGCTCCGAGACTTCAGCCAGAACCCTTTTCACCTGCGGCCACAAATTTGCATCCACATCTGATGCAAGTTGGAAGTGAGTGTTCCAGAGGGAAAGCAAAAGGTTAAGGCTTATAAAAATCAGGCACACTTGGATAGAAGAACAAATAGTTTTGGAAGAAACTTGTGTTAAAGTTCGAGTAGGGTTGGGAAAGCACAGTTAGAGTGATGTTGATTAGTCATGTTGAGGAGGAGAGGGGGCAAAGTGCATTGGAGACCCTCACTCCAAGAAACAACCTGTTTGACACCACCACTTAAACTTGTTAGATTTTGTCTGATTGAGACACACTCGAGAGCTTGGGGAATTTTTTAAACAAGGGGCAGAAGCCAACTGCCCTTCAGGAATGGGCAAATGGCCATGTGGTTGCACTATACCCACTGCTTCTCCCTCTGTGAGACTCAGACCAGGCTGTATGCCTTTTTTTTTTTTTTTTTAAGGGAAAGAAGAAAAGTGGAGATTCTGTAGTTTAAGTATTTTCCAGGGTGCACTGAGTATTTCTAACAGAAAGTGTCTAGTTTCTGGCTTTAACCGAGCTCCAATACTTTACAGAAATAAACTTTGTAGGGATGCTAGTGACCTGGTCTTCTCTAGGGTGGGGCAGTGGGGATGGAACTGGGAGAAGCAATTTCGTTTTGGAAGACGGGGTCGCTCCAGATCACCGCGCACCCCCTGGCCAAGCTGGCATCCCCAGGCCGGAGCAGATCTCCCAGGCGCCACTTGCAGTTGGGGCGCTGGTGGTGTGTCCTGTTAGGGTCCCCCCAACCCGGCTCTGAGTTCAGGGCCGGGCACGACTCTGTAGGTGAGGGAACCCACGCAGACACAACTATTTCCCAGTGGTGAGAGGTGGTGAAAAGCCTTGGAAAAGCTGCAGGGGGAAGGGGCGGCCTTCCCCGCGCTGCCAAGTCGGGGCAGCTGTGCAGACTCCGGCGCCGACAGAGCAGAAACCCCGAACAGCGCGCGTCTCTGCTGTGACTTCTCCTCCGGTTTCCGCGCCGGGAGTAAAACAAAAACAGCTGGGGAAAAAAAGGCTAGAGGAGTTTGCAGATACCGCGACGGCACGCCTGCCCGCCAGGTCCTGGGAGGTCCGGAGCCCCGGGAGACGCACTGGCACCTCGCCTTCGCGTCGCCTAAGGCACCCAGCTGCGAGCCGGGGCGGCGTTTCCAGGCCGAGCGGGGCCTCGGGGCCGGGCGCGGCCGCGAGCTGCACTGCCCCGGCCTCCCCGGCCCGCGCCGCCGCCGCCTGGGCGCGCCGAGCTAACACCTATCATTTGAAACCATCTTCGCTCTATCTTCCAGACATCTCGGGCATTTTTTATTCCATTCGCCGCTCCTTATTGAGTTCCCCGTGTCTCTCCGCAACTTGTCATAACCTGTAATAAAATGCCCTTTCTGTCGGGAGTCGCCGTCCGGAGGGCAACGGTTCTATTTTCAACTGACAACCGAGAAAAGGAGCCGCGGCGGCCTCCCTTTTGTCTGCCTCCGGGTTTAACTCCTGCGGGGCCGGCAGGAGGATCGCGCCCCGCGCCGCTCGCCCCGGGCCGCAGGCTCGGGTCCGGGCTACTGGGGGCCCCGTTGCCCCGAAAGCGGCTGCGCGGGGACAACGGCGACACCAGAGCTGGCGCCGCGCACACGTGCTGCGAAGGTGCAGGCCTCGGAGGAACGGGGCCCACCCGCACTTTTCCTATTATTATTATTATTAATTTATTGAGGAGGGTCTATGGCGAGAGGAACAGACAGGGTGGAGAAAGAGGCGAAGGGTCCCGAGCAGGCGCTGGCCGCCATCCCCGGCGCTGGACGCCGCTCGGACATTGAAAGGTTTCAGACTCTTCCCTTCCTTACTCAAACCCACCCTGCAGTTATTTTCATAAACCTGGAACGGACACAGGAAGATTGGCAAAGACAGCCTGTCCCCCAGGCGCGCGTTCCGGACGCACGCGGATGGCGCGCCGCCCGCACCGCAGTCGGGGCCTGCGTCCCCGCAAAAGGACTGCGAGCCCGGACGTCCTGCAGGACGCCCCTCGCAGGTGCGGGGAGCCTCCCTGTTGTCCTCTGGCTCTTCATCCTCCGGCCTGGGGGCCCACCTTAGGCTTTTAGAAAGACCCTCGCCCTCACTTCTTTAAGAACTTCTTTTGTGTAAAATGGAGAGAGGGAGAGGCGGTAGCTGTGCCGTCGGGGGTTAGGAAGGCAGGTGAGGGAGGTCAAACCGGCCTGGTTTGCAGTTTGGAGAAAGGGAAGCGAGGCACGTGCGTGTCCCCTCGGCCAACCCTGGAACTCCCTCCTTGAGGTCTCTGGGATTGTTGTCATCCAGCCGCCGAAGCCGACTCAGCCAACCCCGGCCTGCCTTCGCGGCCGGTCCCCTACCTACTCTGGGGCTACCCCAAGAAAGATGCGCCCCGTTTCCGGGGTGGGGCCGCCTCTGCGGTCCTGAGCTCGCCCCTCGGTCGCCGGCTCTGCGCCTACACAAACGCTGGCTCCTTCCTTTCTGACCCGGAAAGCCGGCAAAACCTCACCAACACCGCTTGGGAAACAAGCCACATTCAGTTCTCCACGGTCTCCTGGGAGGTGCGGAAAGCTGGTGCCTAAACGGTGCTAACAGAGAGAAGGTAGTAAGGGTCGCTTGCAGAAGACCGGGTATTCGATTTTCTGCACAGAGGTCCTTTGTGTGCGGTTTTTAAAGGCGGTTCTGTCTTGTGTCTCAGCGGGATCTGGTGGGACGTGGGGAGCACAAGTTTAGCATCTGGGGAAACTTCCGCAGCGCAGACCTTTTATTCCCCAAAGAAGAAAAAGAAATTAAACTTAGGGAGAAGATAGAGAAGCACAGTTCTGTTTTAGCAAACATTCAGGAGTGCTCTGCTTCATTGTTTACTGCAGTCTCTCTCTCTCTCTCCCTCTCTCTCCCTCTCTCTCTCTCTCTCTCCCTCCCTCCCTCCCTCAGGGGTGATCTGTGGGTCTCCAGCAAGATCCTGACTCTGGGCGCCTTAAAGGGACAGTAGCTCTTCCCTTGGGTGCTGATGACTTCAGGAAGGTAACTATTTCTGTCTCTTTCATCTGGGCAAAAGCAGAGTCCTTCTCACATGAGTCGGAGTTCTGTGGAAACCATGCTCATTTCAAACTCTGGTTAGGGATCCTCCACACTTATTTGAGGACCTGACAATTGCAGTCTCCTTCTCCCCAGTTGGCTCCTAGATTCTATTCAGAATGAAGCTATTTGAGGACTTGTAAAAGCCAGTAAATTTCCTGATGCACAAAAGAAAATGGTGCTTTCTGCCCAGCGCCTATTCCCCTCGAAAGTGAATAATGCCCCAGTTACCAGCAGGCCTGACTTGATTTATCTTGGTTAATAGGATTAACGTGTCAGCCTCTCTCAAGAATTTCCAAATGCAGATCTGGAGTGTCACCGACTTGCTGGTGTCCTGTTTCCTCTCTGACGGGCACAATGACGCACCTACAAGCAGAGGGCCTTTGTCCGATGGGAGCAGGCAGATTATCTGTCTCCAGTGAAATAAGGCGTGTTGCAGCCACCTTTGCCAAGACTCAGAGCCAGAACCCAGTCACTATAAAATAATTGTGTCACTGCCTCACCGGTGCACCAACCGCATTTCATTTATCTTTTGACTGTAATTGAATGGTTGAAAAGCAAAAATGTAGACAAATTCCAGCTGTATTGCGATCTGTTTCTTCCTCTCCTACCTCGCCCATCATTAGATACTTTCCCTCTCTGCACAGGAGGTCAGAGTGTATAAATATAAATTGCATTTTGCATTACTTCTAGATGAGTGAAACTGTCAAAGCAATAATATGAGCTTTCAGTCCCACATTCTACCACTTCTTTCCCATTTTTTGGCCAGGAGGTCATGTGCAAATTGAACGTGACAACCCAGAAGACATGTCCAACAGACGCGTATTGTTACCCAGCTCAGCCGCCTGGCTCATAACAACATTAAACCCACATTAGTCCCCAGCCTCCGCCAGGCAGAAGCTCCCAAACAGGGGATCCGGATTCTCAGAAAGTTCACTTCAGTGTTAATGTTTCATCTGAAAGTAGTAGGCAGCACTGACCTAAAATATGTTCCACTCAAGAATGTCATTCTTAGAAAGATGAGGACAGTGTCTTGTAAGATAAAGAACAAAGCAGGGTGAGGATCCAAAGAACAGACACACACACACATACACATGCACACACATACACACAATAACAAACATACATGCACACACATACTCACATGAATGCACACATACATATATGTAAACATGTACAGAGAGAGGAGAGGAAAATACATTTGCTCCGATGAGAGATTATGCATATTTTCCAGAATGCAATAATGGTATGGTTGGAAATAATTTTTCTTATTGCACCAATGAAGACCTCTTTCAGGAAGCTACCTTGAAGTATGCATTATCTTTTTTTAACAAGTATTTGAGAGGTAGAGAAACAGACACAAAGTTTCCATCCTCTCGTTCAGTCCCTAAATGCCCACGATAGTGGAGACTGGGCTGGGGCTGAAGATGGGAGCTGAAATCAATCCAGGTCTCCTATGTGAGTGACCAGAACCCAGGGTCTGCATGAGCAGAAAGCTGGAGTTGGGAGCTAGAGCCAAGAATCAAACCTAGGGACTCCAATGTGAGATGTGGGTGTCTTAACTGCTAGGCTAAATGCCTGCCCCTGACCTTGTACTCTTATTAGTAAGTTCTTGAGAGCATTGTTTAGAAAGAATCCATTGAATAACGAAGTTTTACAGATTCTTATCACCATCATTAGAAGATAACCCTCCTCAAACTGCGTTGTGATGAAGGGATCAGAAACTTTCATCAATTTGAAGGAATCTGCGTATCTTGGTGGACTAGTAATTGTCTATTGATGCGGCCCATCCGTGTCTTGCCCAGATTGCAGTGAACGGAGAGCTGTTGTTCCCTGACAGGGTGTTTGATGGTTTCTAGGAAATGAGTGGCTGTTTTCGTTCCTGTTCCAAATGGACAGGTGTCTACATCAGAATTGGCAACCTGGTTGGCAGACTCCAGGAGTGGCCAACAAGCAAATTGTTTATGGAGAATAAATTTCCTCCTTCCCGTGATGACTGTATACGTGTGTGTGCTGGCAGTGGGGAGGGGGCAGACACGGAGGTGCTGGAGGCAGGAAGATTGATGGGGATCCACAAAACAGAGCGGGGCTGAAGCCCTTTGGTTCCAAGTGGTGCCATTTGTAATCCACCTTTCCTGCAGCTTGGCTGTGCTTAAGCACATTGAGCTCTAAGCGCACAAATACAAGTCCAAGAAAGCCACTTAGTCTCCCTTAGGATGTGCTGGTGAATCATAACAGCCAAAGTCAGTTAAGCCAAAGGTATTTTACACTTTGCTAAACCAGCAATAATTTTATACATGTTTTCTTTCTCAAAGAAAGTGTCCTTCTTCTCAGCCCTTCCGGTGAACTGAATGCGCTTGAATAAGTGAGTGTGGGGAAGTGTAACTGTAAGAAACACATCTTGGAATACACACTTCAAGGTAGGAATTGGTTCCTTTGTCTGGGCTGGATAATACCGTATTGTATCACACATATTACCTGAGGGGGCACCATCAAATACTTGAAAGTATTTACATCTCTTTTTACTTGCACACATAGTGCCTACAACCCCAAGTTATCATTCATACTAATGATTTTTATTTCCTGGGTGCTGACAGTCATTGTATTACCTTAAGATCAGATATCTTTTTATTGCCTGACCTCTATTTTAGCAAGTAGTAAAGTTGTTATAAGTTTTGGCAAAGGTTAATAATAATAAACGCTCCTCTAACTGTGGAAATGAATTGATCACTGCTGTTGACATTGATGAGATTTATGTCTAATTCTGGGCAACTTTTTCAGAACATCTATAATTAATTAAGACTATTTACTCTTGGAAATAAAACGATTTTAAGCTTCTAGGCCAAGTTTCAATTGTTTCTCCCCTTTATGCTAACATTTCTCTTCTTAGCATATGCAAACCTGACATTAATTTTTCAAAGATTTATTTATTTATTTGAAAGGCAGAGTTACAGAGAGGCAGAGGCAGAGAGAGAGAAAGAAACATTTTCTCTCCACTGGTTCATTCCCCAGATGACTGCAACAGCCAGAGCTGTGCCAATCCAAAGCCAGGAGCCAAGAGCTTCTTCTGGGTCTCCCACACAGGTGCAATAGCCCAAGGAATTGGACCATCTTCTACTGCTTTCCCAGGTCATAGCAGAGAGCTGGATCTGAAGTGGAGGGCCAGGACTTGAACCGGTGCCCATATAGGATGCCTGTACTACAGGTGGTAGCTTTACCCATACGTCACAACATCAGCCTCCTGACATTAATTTTTTAAAACATTTTTACTCTATTACTCTGCTAGATGATGCAGCAGTAAAGATTGACGATCTGGGAGTGAGACTGATTCCTACACTGCTGTGTGATGTATTCCATGACTCTGGGCACATCATGTAACCCTGAGGGTCTCTGTGTCTTCATCTCTGAGATGAGGATCTTATCAGTTCTTCCTTTACAAACACATCTGAGAATCTACAAAATAGCCTTTTTTCCTGTCCCAGGATCAGGGTGCCTTCACAGAGTTAAGCGCAACTGTGGCTACTGCTGCTGCTGATGTAAGCTCTCAAACTGTCGATATTCTTATCTTCATCTGTTGTAGAAAACACTGACGTTAGACAAAGTACGTAAAGTATTGGGCCTGTGGCTGCAGTAGAGCTTGCCTTTCATAGATAGGAGATGGGTTTATGGTGTGACAGTGAGGGAGGCACAGAGCTGGGAAGAATTTGTACCAACCAAGTGAGTTCCCTTTGGTAGGACTTCCTGTGCACATCTAGAGGTGCGGTTGGAAGAGGGTGCAGGAATGAAGCCAAAGTTGAGAATGAAGCCCAGTTAGCTTCTTTTGTCCTGTGGCCACAATCCACACCTCACTTTCTCATAAATTCATACTCCTGCAGGTAGTGAGAAACCTCATCATATAGGAGCTCTGGCTCGAGTCCCTGCTGCTCCATTTCCAATCTAGCTTCCTGCTAATGTATCTGAGAAAACAGCAAAGGATAGCCAAGTGCAATTTGTTCTCTCTGGAACCTTACTTTTCAAATAAATAAATAAATCTCTTAGAAAAATAAAAAGAGAGAAAGTGGCAGACACAAGCCAAATTCACCTCTTCCACTGAGGAAATGCATGAAATAAAACCCAGGGCATGTGTTGCACATATCCACAGATATGCCTTGGAATCTGAGCATATTGTTTATTTCCTGATATAATTAATGCACTTCAAGAAATGGTATCAAAAGCCTTCTGGATTCTGAGTCTAAGGATAAACTGTGGTGCCATTAACTTTGTTTAAAGACTTATTTATTTATATGAAAGGTAGAGTGAAAGCAATAGAAGGAGAGAGAGAGAGAGAGAGAGAGAGAGAGAGAGAGAATGTTCCATCTTCTGATTCACTTCCCCAAATGACCACAGCCTCCAAGGCTTGGTTAGAATTAAACCAGGAGCCAGGAACTCCATCCAGGTCTCCAGCATTGGTGGTAGGGACCCAAGTATTGGGCCATCATCCACCGCCTTCCCAGACACATTAGCAGGAAGCTGGATAGCAAGTAGAGCAGCTGGGATTCAAACTGCCACTCTGATATGAGATGCCAACATCCCACCCACTGTACCATGGTGCCTGCCCCTCGGTGATGCCATTTAAAGTTTCCTTATTAGGGACCCTAAAGAATTATGAATACAGCAGCCCCAGTTACTGCAGGCAGAGTTAGGCATTTCTCTGGAAGCTCAGGGAGGAACTGTCAGTTTTGGTTCTTTGGGATCTTTCAATGACCCTGTAATTAAATTTGGGGGGAAGGCTCTTGGGGTTTCATATATCCTGAATAAAATTTCATATTGAAAATAATATTCCACACTTTAGGAAATTTCCTTGTATATCAAGGATCATGGATATAACCTTCCTTGGGGGAAAAAAAGAACCAAGAACTAGAAGTTTCTATTCTGAGCCCATTTATGTGCAACACAACTAGTAAGATTCTTGACCTGATTCTGTATTTGAAACACACCATTTGAGGCCAACATTGTGGCACAGTGGGTCAAATCACCAACTGCAACACCAGCATTCCATATGAGTTCTGGTATGAGTCCTTGCTGTTCTACTTCCAATCTGGCTCCCTGATAATGTGCTTGGGACAGCAGCAGCAGATGACCCAAGTTCGTGGACTCCTGCCACCCCTGTGAGAGACCTTGATAGAATTCCAAGCTCCTGGCTTTGGCCTGACCCAGCCCTGGTCATTGCAGTCATTTGAGGAGTGAAGCAGTGGATGGAAGATCTCCCCAACTCTCATCCAGCCACATAACTCTGCCTTTCAAAATACATTAATACATCTCATCCCCATATGTATATGCCATTCCAAAATTAATTAGATAGAAACATTTTTTTTTCAAATAGTCCCCCATTGCATCAAATTTGGTGCATATGTGTGAGTTTGCTTTCAAAGATACTGCCCAGTGATATTTAAAACCGCTAATGTCTTCAGTTAAGCAAGAAAGCCAAATAGAATTGGGTTTGCTCCATTCTCTCAAAACATAACTGCCTGATTCTGAAAGAGCAAATTGGATTTAGAGAAAATTAAAATGTAAGCAAAGCAAAAAGTATCTCCTCTACTCGGTTGTCACCGAAGACCCACACAGCCAAGTGTTTGGCATTTGCCTATCATCTGCTTTTCAGACCGTGGGGAGCAGCCGGAGTGACAGGCACCCAGATGGACGGGTTGCATGATTAATGGGTCTACCAGACCTGGTAGTGAGGATGCAGGAAATGGTGGCAGAAATGAGCTGGTGCCCTTTATAGTCTACTACTCCTTCCAAGGTTTGAAGAGAGAAGAACAGAGAAAATTCCAGATCCATTCTTTGCTAGAAATTCTGAAGGTATCTTCTTTTTTTTCTTTTTTTCTCCCAAGGACCACTTGCCAAGACCAGGTCTTTAATGGAAAACACATCAACTTCCTGTTTGGCCCATCACAGTTACAAGCTCTCACTCTCTCTTGCTCTCGCTCTCCCTCTCCCCCCACTTTGCTTCCCTCCTTCCTTCTCTTCACTCTTCCTTTGTTCCTTCCTCACCCTCTTTCTTTGTGCTTCCCTGTTTTTTCTCCCCTCTCTCTCAAGCACTCTCTCAACTCATTGAGTTCAGAGTGCAGACTGGACCTCCAGAGTGAGCCCTCTGTGGAGTCTCTTGGGAACAAATGCCGGTGCTCAAGGCCTCGGAGGGCAGGAGCAGGCAGCAGAAAGACCTATCGCACCTCAGCCTCCAGTTTCCAAACAGGTGGGTCATCCTCTAGATTGGTACCTCCAAGGCATCAAGAACAGGAGACCATGATTTCATCATTCACAATGGATCCGACAAGAGGCTGCAGCTTTAGGATCACAGCCAAACCTGAGAATTCTTTCTTTTTGTGATTTTTGATGAATATGTAAGAGTTCCAATGAGATGGCTTTTTAAAAATTTATTTGTTGTGAATAGGTAATAGAAGCATGCAAAATGTAGAAAGGAGTAAAAAATATTTTTCCAGTCCTTCCTCCAAGCCCTCCCACCCAAACTCACCCATGCTCTTTTTTTAGAATGAAATAATTTTTGAGAGTTTTTGACTATTAGAAAACCTGAATGGAATATAGACAGAGTTCCCATGTCTTCTCCTATCAGTTTCCCTTATTATTATAATTTTATCTTAACATGGTACACTTGTTATAATTGATGAATCAATTTTTTTTAAAGATTTATTTTATTTATTTGAAAGAGTTACAAAGAGAGGTAGAGCCAGAGAGAGAGAGAGAGAGAGAGAGAGTCTTCCATTCCACTGGTTCACTCCTCAAATGACCACAACTGCCAGAGCTGAGCTGATCCAAAGCCAGGAGCTTTTTCTGGGTCTCCCATGTGGGTGCAGGGGCCATAGCAAAGAGCTAGATTGGAAGAGGAGCAGCTGGGACTCGAACTGGTGCCTATATGGGATGCAAGCACTGCAGACTGGGGTTTTAACTCACTGCGCCACAGTGCCAGTCCCAAGTCAATATTTGTACATAAATATTGAAACCCCATAGCTTATACCAGGGTTGCTTTAGGTTTTGCACATTCTGTGGGTTTTGCCAAAGGTATAAGGAGCAGCACACACCATTGAAGCACCTAGTCATCGTGTGGCTCTCCCCATTTATGTCTCCTTCTCACCTAACCGCTGGAACCACTGATCCTTTTACTGTCCTCACAGTCATATGGCTGTTTCATGCATTGTGTAGCCTTTCAGACTGACTTCTTTCACTTAGCAGTATGCATTTGAGGTTCTTTCATGCCTTGGTAGCTCATCTCTTTTTAAAGCTGAATGATATTCCATTGTCTGGATGTATCACATTTTGTTTATCCATTCACCTGTTGAAGCATAGCTTGGCTGCTCCCCTATTATGGTCATAAAGCTGCTGTAGACATTCCTGCAGACATACATTTTCAACTCATCTAGGTGAGTGCCAAGGACCACCATGGATGGATCTTACCCTAAGAGTATGTTGAGCTTTCTAAGAAGCTGCCGAACTGTCTTCCCACCCCATGCCCTTTTCAGTGGTTTCAGCGGATGTAATAGCACAGTGGGCACTGAACAAAGGTGGAGACCCAGGCCTGCCAGTGGCTTCTGGTGGACACGGAGGAAAGAGTTTCCTCCCTGAACACAGGGTAACTGTGAAGTGCAGGGACTCAATCAGGCTGCTGGCTCTTTCTTGACTTGGCAGTTTCCTTGCTCTGTGACATCAGGCGAATGACTCAACATTTCCACGCTTCTGTTTCCTTGGTAGGAGCACCCACACACACAGGCTTTGAAAGTTCCCTGAGATATTCCCCACACGTCTGAGCACCGCTCTTGGTGCAAGTAGCCGCTTAATAAATGGCAGCCACTTTTATTTCATAAACCAGCATTTTCCCACCCCAAATTAGTCAGTACGTTCTTTAGGGACAAGTTGTGTGACAATGCATTTAGGAGCACCAAAGATAAAGCAATCTGACACATTGTGAAATCTGAAAAAATGCATAGCAGCTAAAAGAAAAGGAAACCAAAACTGAGACAGGAACTTCATGAAGTAAGATCGTGTCCTCCAAGATCTTGGTTTAAGGAATAAAGCCCCTCCCTCTTCTAGCCCTTGGCTCCCTGCAGAGACCTGCTGGCTCAGAACCCTCTGCAGTGTGTCTTGGATTGTGAAACACTCCCTCCCTGCCTGCTCCGCAGCTGCCCAGGCTAACTGGCACTTGCTTGAGAAGCAGCCTCAGGGCCTGACCAAGCCTCGTGTTTCTCCTTCCTCAGACAGCACCACAGGCAAAGGGGAGGGAATCCATTGAGCAATCCACAGCGTAATTTTAAAAAATTCTTTGGGCAACTCTTAGATGATGACATAATTACAATGTGCTGACAATGAGAAATAAATGCACGGTAGCTGTATCTTCTTGTGTTGGGTTCAGTTCAGAAATCAACAAACAAAAGGCAAATTCTCTCCTGCACAGTCCTGTTGAATTATCGATGGCTCCCTGCAAAGCCAACAGGACAGTGGGGCTGGAAACTTTCGAGTGCATCCCCCAGCTGATTTGCCTTCATAATATCAAATAACCATTTTTCCTGGCCAACTCCATGGGTAGGGCATGAGTGTCAGGAGGTCAGAGCATATGGAATTTGTTTTAACCAAGAGTAAACAATGAAACCTGATGACTTATACAGGACAAATGGCTACAAAGCAGGCCCTCACTGATGTAAGTCATAGCCACACTAACAAAGCATGTCTTAGGAGTTTATTAGGATGCAAGTATTTTTGAATAACAGTAAAACTCAGAACCCTACCTAGAAATTACAAACAAGGCAAGTCTGGGGAGTGGGGTGATAAGAGATGGGGGTCTACTGTATTTCCCTGAAAGGATGGGCCACAGCCAGGTTCTAGGAGGGTTTGGCCCTCCTGTGGGAAGGAGACTAGGGAGCAGGCAAGGGGTCAGAATGGACATCTTCATCTCCCTCCCTGCACTAAGGTGTCCTCAGCAGTTCTGCACAGCTTAAGGAAAAGTTGTGGGAAAAAGGAAAGGAAGAAGAAAGGAAACAAGAAAAGAATCCATGCCAGGGTAGGCCGCTCATTCTAAATTTACTTTGGATGGCCTAGGGCCCAGATCTCTCTTCTGGTATCTCTGGTGCTCTAAGTTCAGCCTGGTCAGTCTGCATAGTGCACAGGGGCAGGCATTTGACCTGCCGATTAAGCCACCAATTAGGATGCCCATGTCCCATGTCCAAGTACCTGGGTTCAATCCCAGGCTCCGGGTCCTGATTCCAGCTTCCTGCTAATATGGACCCTGAGAGATAGCAGTGATGGCTCAAGCGGTTGGGTTCCTTTCACCCATGTGGAAACTTAGATTGAATTCCTGGCTCCAGGCTTCAACCCCTCTTGCCATTGTAGACATCTAGGGAGTGAACCAGCAGATGGGAGCTTGCTCTGTCTCTGTCTCTGTCTCTGTCTCTCTCTCTCTCTCTCTCTCCCTCTCCTCTCTTCTAAGTAAATAAATTGTTTTCAGTATAGCACAGAATCCAGACTCAGACACACTCTACTGGGAGTCCAGCTCTACCTCTCACCAACTGTATATGTTTGCACAGGTCTTCTGTATGCCTCAGTTTGCTTAACTGTGAAATGGAAATAGTAACAGGAAAATGCCTCATGCTGCTCTAAGGGTGGCATAAATAAGGGTGCCCACAGGTCTCTTATGCGTGATGAGTACTCTGTCTGGATACTTTTACACTACTGTGGTCATCATTACCATTCTGATTTGACTAATTAGTTGTGAAAAGAAATGGGAATTTGAACCAGGAATTAGGTAGGAAAGTGGTTAATTGTGGGGTTCAGGTGTGGATGCCGGGGCTAGGCCTCAGCATCCCTAGATGATGTCAGCTGTTTAATGCAGCTCTGAAGTCTTTTTCTGTGGAAGACTCCGTGAGGTGTTTTGTAGAGTAGCTTGGGGCAGAGGGACAGCACAGTGCCAGCCTGGGGGACCTGCAGAGATGCAGCTGTCCTGTCCAGCTGGGGTTGCCACCATGTAGAGTCCCCTTTAAAAAACTAATTCCTCAAAGTACAAGATTGACTTCATTGAATCTGAACTAATACACATAATATCCTAAACACTGTTCTTAAAACCTATGTGATATTTTTATAAAACAATGTCAGTTTAAAATCTTTTTTAAAATTTGACCTGTAAACTGCTTGGAGATGCACCCATTAAAAATCCAATAGAAAAATAAAATCTATCTAAATGAAAGAGTCCTGACCTATATAATCTCCTTGAAGAAAGACATTGTTCCGCCATTGTAAGCAACCCATCAGTACCAGGCATGAGGGAGGGATGCAAGGCTGTTCCTCCCTTCAGATGGAACCCACTTGCTGCCTCTGTATAGACATGACTCTGTGGTGGTTATGTGGTAAGTAGGCACACAACCTGCTTCTGTTAATACAAAGATGCTGAAGCCGGAAACTGTATGATATCTGAGGATCCTATGCTGACTCTCCAAACTTCAGAATGATTTTATCCCTAGAGTTGCAAAAAAAAAAAAAAAAGTAGCTTTACTACCTCTCCTAACCATTTGCCCTTGTTACATGAAACAGAGAGGCTTGACTAGGAGAGAGAAGTTTATACATAGATAAGGCTGGTAGTTGAACTGATGCAGCAAGGTGTGGAATATTTGGAAGCAGGGTGTGGACTCAGACTGCATTCTCAAACAACAATCCAGGCCTCTGTTAGGCAGAGCTACACCCAGTTCTAAGGAAGCTTTTTCCAGCAAATTCTCCTCCCCACTTGAAGCCAAGTGTCTCTTACCCACTGTCCACACCAGAGACATGGAGCGGGATGGGTGGGAGGAGACTGTCTATCTCCAGGAGTGTTCAGAACCCTGTGATTACTTTCCTGCACCAATAGAGGGACAGGCAGGGAGGTCGTGACTCCAACCCTGTATTCCGTCTCATTGTCAAGAGGATGACCCTCCCCCTGGGAAGAAAATCTCACATTGCTTAATTTTTATGATTTATGTGGTATTAACTACCAAAAGCAAGGAAGAAAGTTTGAGAACTAATGTTCCAAGTATGACATACCTGGAGAAGGGCTTTCTATGGTATCTCTGAGTTGTGAGGACTTGATGCTGAAAGCAACACTCTCAATAGAAAATCTTCCTATAGGTACAAGGGGAAGCCTCTTTCCCAGCTCACAAACAGCCTCCACTGCATCCCACCCATCTCCCTGGGCTGCCCAAATGCAGGTCCTGTTTAGGGAAGAGGAGACAGGGTGCTGGGGCTTCAAATATTCTTGAATTTCAAGCATGCTCTTCCTTGAAGCTATGAAGCTATGCCAAGTGATTTTGTTGTAATGATTCCACTTGTGCTTAGTCATTGTTAGACTGAGAAAAGGAGATACCCTCTTTCCCCCAAAAGAGCGGTCATTGGCTTTGTTCTCAGGACATCTTGCTGGAGAAGTCCAATCCAGGGTTCCCTGACTCCAACCCCTGTTCTGCCACAGGCTTCTTTTGTTCTCTGGGTTGTTTTTTTCTTTCCTCTAATTCCTCCCCCTCAGCTACCTCCACCCCATCACACATTGGACTTTACCTTGCTTTCCCACAGAAAACTTTCCCAGCCCCTTCAACCAGAACATGTGCTCCTTGTCCATGCTCCTGGGGTACCCCAGTATCACCCCTAAAGCAGTTGTTCTCTGGCTGCCTGGTCCTGTTCTGCACACCAGGACTTAGTGCTGTATCCCAGTGCCTAGCACCATGTGGGCACACAGTAGGTGCTAAGCAATCATTGATGAAAACAAAAGAGATGGCGGGGGGAAGCAGGAAAATAGAAGGAAGGAAATGAAGAATGAAGATGGAGAGGAGGAGCCACTTCCAGTCTGTCACCCCTTGGCCTCACCCCATTACTTTCCTCTTCACAGAAATGCCAAAACTAAAATGAAATTAAAAACGATCTCTGGGGGCCGGCGCTGTGGTGACAGCATCTCATACAGGTGCTGGTTCAAGTACTGGCTGCTGCACTTCCTATCCAGCTCCTTGCTAATGGCCTGGGAAAGCAGTGGAAGATGGCCCAAGTGCATGGGCCCCTGCACCCACATGGGAGACCCAGATGAAGCTCCTGGCTCCTGACTTATCTCAGCCATTGTGGCTGTTTGAAGAGTGAACCCACAGATGGAAGCCCTTTCTCTCTGTCTCTCCCTCTCTCTCTCTTACTCTGCCTCTCAGATAAATAAACAAATCTTAAAACAACAACAACAAAAAGCATCTGCCTTCTGTATGTCCCCAATTTGATTTCTGTTTCAGGGCTTTTGTTTTTTGCTTAATTGTGTGTGTGTGTATGTGTGTGTGTGTGTGTGTGTTGTCACTCTGAACCCTGATTCCATAAATTCAAGTATGTTTCAAAAGCCTATGGGGCTGGCGCTGTGGCTCAGTAAGTTAATTCTCTGCCTGCGGCGCTGGCATCCTATATGGGTGCCTGTTCTAGTTCCAACTGCTCCTCTTCCAATCCACCTCTCTGCTATGGCCTGAGAAAGCAGTAGAGGATGGTCCAAAGCCTTGGGCCCCTGCACCTGTGTGGGAGACCAGAAGAGGCTCCTGGCTCCTGGCTTTGGATTGGCACAGCTCCAGCCATTGCAGCCATTTGGAGAGTGAACCAGTAGATGGAAGATCTTTCTCTCTGTCTCTCCTTCTCACTGTCTGTAACTCTATCTCTCAAATAAATAAATAAAATCTTAAAAAAAAAAAGCCCAGTGTACTTACAACATGAAGTACCAGGTCTCTGTCACATACTTCTCAACAAATGGTGACAAAAAATGTTTTATTAGTATTATCTTTTAATTAAAGATTGAAAATCTTACAGAACAGGGACCTTGCAAACCTAACAAGAAGAAAGCACTGAAAGTAGTAGTAATGGCAGTACAGGCACATGAGGCATATTTTGGGGAAAATCTGGAGAGAATATGGTTTTCTAGTAGATGTTTTATTTGTACTTTTTAAATGTTTATTTGATATCATTGATTTGAAAGGCAGAGTGACAGAGTGACAGAAATATCTTCTATCTGCTGGTTCACTCCCCAGATGTCCACAAGAGCTGGTGCTGGGCCAGGCTAAAAATCAAGAGCCAGGATCTCCATCCCTGTCTCTCATGTGGGTGGCAGGGCCCAAGTATTTGAGTCATCACCTGCAGGCTCCCATGGTACGCATTAGCAGATAGCTGAACTGGAAGAAGAGACCGACCTCATGTACTCTGATATAGCACAGAGGTTTCCCAAGTAGCAGCTTAGCCCACTGTGCCTTATTTGCTGTTTTGTTTCATTAGTAAGTAATGTTTGAGGAGTATATCTTAGAAAATAGCTGTGTATCCTATTTAATAAAAAAGTAGTCTTATTTTCTTCCCCCCCAAGACATGTGAAAATAAGAACAAAGAAATGCCATATCTAGGCCTGCGCCTTGGCTCACTAGGCTAATCCTCCGCCTTGCGGCGCCGGCACACCGGGTTCTAGTGCCGGTCGGGGCGCCGGATTCTGTCCCGGTTGCCCCTCTTCCAGGCCAGCTCTCTGCTGTGGCCAGGGAGTGCAGTGGAGGATGGCCCAAGTACTTGGGCCCTGCATCCCATGGGAGACCAGGAGAAGCACCTGGCTCCTGCCATCAGATCAGCGCCGGTGCACCAGCCACAGTGCGCTGGCCGCGGCAGCCATTGGAGGGTGAACCAACGGCAAAGGAAGACCTTTCTCTCTCTCTCTCTCTCTCTCTCTCTCTCTCTCTGTCCACTCTGCCTGTAAAAAAATAAATAAATAAATAAAAAGAAATGCCATATCTCCTTTAGGACATTTCTCACAGAACATTTATTAAAGGAAGAAGAATAAGGAGGAGGAAGGGGAGGAGGAGGGGAAGAGGGGCAGGAGAAGAAGAAGAAAAGAAAAAGAGAGGAAGTGGTGTGACGTACTGGGTGAAGCTGCCATCTGCAGTGCCAGCATTCCATTTGGGCACCAGTTAGAGTCCCAGCTGCACATTTCTCACCCAGCTCCCTGCTAATTCCCTGGGAAAGCAGCAGAAGATGGCCCAAGTGCTTGGGCCCCTGCACCCATGTAGGAGAACTGGAAGAAGCTCCTGGCCCCTGGCTTCAGATTGGCCCATTGCATTGAGCCATTTAGGGAGTGAACCAGCTGATAAAAGATCTCTCTCTCTCTCCCTCTCTCTCTCTAACTCTGCCTTTTAAATAAATAATTAAAATAAAGAAAAGACCATGTGATGTAATGCTGTAGGAAGGTGACATTGCACTGCATGTGAGTATGAACTAGATAAAAATCTTTTAAAGGCACGTTCCAAGGTGTACAGTGAATTTCCTTTTTCGTGTGTGGAGAAATCAAGAAGATGAAAGATATAAGAGGGCACAGTACAATAGCATTACAGGGGAGAGTAACACAGCCACTTGGGTCACGTCTTCATCATTACTTCCTCGTGTTAGGAAATGCAGTGCAGGGATGGCTGAGTTTCAGAGCAGGGTGAGAAAGGGAGCACGGTGGAGAATCACTCATGACAGGAGATCTCAAAAGTTAGAATGACTAAGTCTGGGCTGAAAAATAAGAGTGATATACTTAGGCATTAAAGATACGCTGTAAGCAGTAAAACAGATAGATCCTTATTACATAGTTCCGTGAGAGATGAGGCCACTTGGTTAATACTGAGGAAATGTAAAGCAAAGTATAGGAAAGACTCCTCCACCTGGGACAGTTCACGTGAGAAAATGTGCTGCCACCAGCAGTCATAAGATCAATCAGAGAGCTGGAGCTTGCAGAGGGGCAGGATAATGTATAACCCACTCTCCTGGCTCAGTGGGGAGAAGAGAAGCAATCAATTCACCTGCTTCTAGGAGAGCACGGTTGATTACAAGTGGGGTCAGCAGAGGCTGTCCCCCACACTTGATCAGGATAATTAAAAAGCGCTTGTCCATGCTCACAAGTCCTAGAAAGACAGTGGAAATAGGATACAAAGATCAAACGACCTGATCCAATATGACAAATGTTTTTTTGATGAGAACAAAAAAAAAATGAAACCACACACATACATACAAATCAATTCCAGTAACTAAAGATGTAGCTAAAATGTTTTTCATAGAAGTAATATGTCTCCTGGTAATATAAATATGACTCAATATTTTTGTTTATTTATTTGAAAGGTGGAGTTAGAGAAGAGGGAGAAATCTTCCATCTGCTGGTTCACTCCCCAAATGGCCTCAACTCCTGGGGCTGGCCAAGGCCCAGAACACCATTCGCAGTCTCCCACATGGGCAGCAAAAGTCCAGGCACTTGAGTCATCTTCAGCTGCCTTTCCAGGCATGTCAGCAGGGAGCTGGATCACAGGCAGAGCAGCCTTGAGCCAGACTTGAACCAGCACTCCAAGATGGGATGCCAGGCTCATAAGCACCACAACACCAGCCCCCGTTTTTGAATTTTAATCTGATGCCTTAGCAAGAACTCTGGAAGGACATTTGGCACACTTGGGAACCGTTCACATGCGTGACTTCCTGCTCCTAAAGCAGAGTGTAGTTGAGAAGTTGTGCATGAACTGCAAGTCTTAGCAAAGCATTGCTATTTTGAGATTGTCATGTTGAATGTAGGTAATAAAGTCTCTTGATGAAGTCCTCACAGTTTAAATACAGCTTCTTTTTTTTGAGCTATTATCATCTCCCACCTCTTTGAATATTTTTCTCTCTTTAAAATGGGATGTAGGCCGGTGCCGCGGCTCACTAGGCTAATCCTCCACCTAGCGGCGCCGGCACACCGGGTTCTAGTCCCGGTTGGGGCGCCGGATTCTGTCCCGGTTGCCCCTCTTCCAAGCCAGCTCTCTGCTGTGGCCAGGGAGTGCAGTGGAAGATGGCCCAGGTGCTTGGGCCCTGCACCCCATGGGAGACCAAGAAAAGCACCTGGCTCCTGGCTCCTGCCATCGGATCAGCGCGGTGCGCCGGCCGCAGCACACCAGCCGCGGCGGCCATTGGAGGGTGAACCAACGGCAAAGGAAGACCTTTCTCTCTGTCTGTCTCTCTCTCTCTCTCACTGTCCACTCTGCCTGTTAAAAAATAAAAAAAATAAAATAAAATGGGATGTAGAGGCTGGCGTGATGAAGCAAGTAAGGCTACCTACCACTTGTGCCACCTGTGCCACCAGCATCTCCATGGACACTGCCAGTTGGTTTCCCAGCTGCTCCACTTCCCATCTAGCTCCCTGCTAATGGCTTGGAAAAACCCGTAGAAGATGATCCAAGTGCTCGGGCCCCTGCGCCCATAAGTAAGACCAGGATGAGGCTCCTGGCTCCTGGCTTTGGCCTGGCTCAGCCCTGGCTGTTGCAGCCATCTGAGGAAGTGAACCAGCGGATAGAAGACCTCTCTCTCTGTCTCTGTCTCTGTCTCTGTCTCTGTCTGTCTGTCTCTCTCTCTGTAACTCAGATTTTCAAATAAATAAATCTTTAAAAAGAAAATGGGATGTAATTTCACAAACCTCACTTGATACTGCTGCAGAGGCTTCTAGAGTGATTTTCATCTTTGGCATCTTATTTATAAGCTTCTGAATGAGAGACTAAGGGCACATCAGGGTGGGCAGAGCCTACATTTTCATTTGGGGACAAGAAAAATCACAGTTTATTAAAAAGAGAAATTTTCCATAAAAATTGCAAAACAAAATAAAATCCTGAATAAGTCAAAGTAAAATCTAGTCTTTGCATTTCAATGAGGTGTAGCAGTGCTGAAAAAGCTATGCAAATGCACTGTTGTCACTTCTGGAGAACCAGGATGTGTTACTAAGTCTGAGGGACAATGACCTGTCTGATTCCATTACCCACGTTAAAGAGAAAGCAAAAGTCAAGCTAAAAGGGGTCTGAAAGCTCTTCTGTGCTAAACCACCATAACTTGCAGGCCCACTGTACTGTGGAGCTTAAGAGCATCCTTACTTTGTTTGAAATATTTATTTATTTATTTGAGAGGCAGAGTTACAAACAGAGAGAAAGAGAGTCAGAGAGAAAGATCTTCCATCCGCTGAGTCACTCCCCAAATGGTCACAGTGGCCAGAGCTGGACCCATCCAAAACCAGGAGTAGGAGCTTCTTCAAGATCTTCCACATGGGTGCAGGGGCCCTGGCACATGGGCCATCTTCCACTGTTTTCCCAGGCCGTAAGCAGAGAGCTGGATTACAAGTGGAGCAGGCGGGAGATGAACTTGTGCCTGTATGAGATGCCGGCACCGCAGGCAGAGACTTAGCCTCCTATAGCACCAGCCCCGAACATCCTTATTTTCACAGGAACATGTCATTTAAACATTGTTCTGGCCAATCCCCTCCACCCTTTACAAATGGACGTAGATTTCTCGATGCTCAGGGAGTTTTCTGTCGTGGCCATGCGCTGTGTGGGAAACTCTTCAGAGAACACCTAACTGCTCCCAGCCTCCTTGTAGAGAGCCCATCTCTGGGGCAGGTGCCCTGCATCCCCTCCTGGCTCGGCCTCTCATCAGCTGCACTTCCCTGGAAATCACCTCACTGCCCTGTCCCAATGTCGTCCCCTGTAAAAGGGGCAGGACAGCATTGCCTACCACAGAGGACTGCAGTAAGTTTAAACCTATGCAGAGGAGCTAGAACTCCATCTGCAGCTCAGTAGCTCTGGGCACAAAGGGAGATCATCTTTCCTATAGGAGGAAGAGGTACAGAGGCGATCTCTTCCACACTCCTGGTCTGGAGATAGGCATGGGAGAAGTTCTCTTTGTTGCATTTCCCCTCTATTTCAGCCTCTTCTCCTTACACCACTCTCCTAAGAGGTTTCCCTGAATTCTGCACCCCACAGACCTGCTAAGCTCACTCCCTCCTCCAGCCCTGCATCTTCTCCTCAGTCCTGAAACTGTTGCCTCTTCCTTCTCCTGTCCGACCTGGACTTGAGTGTGACACTTAACTTATACTCCTGGGCCAGCCCTCTGCTTCCATGCCACCGCCTCTGAGAACTCCGAAAATCTGAGTTTGGTGCTCCTGGTACTTGCATACCCAGCCCCCTATACTTCCATCCCGTCTTTCTCTGCATGTTTACTTCTCTGTGTCCACAGTAGACTGCAAGCCCCACATGGTAAGAATTTGGCCTTGCTCTGTCTGATGACCAGATGTGGATGAAAGCTCTCCTGGTCACCGGAAAGGCTGTTTCCCCACAGAACAAGCTTTCAGGTTTCATTTGCCTTTCTTCTACAAAACCACCTGCTGATTAGGGTAGGCAAAAATGAAGTTGATGTGTTTTATTTAAAATGTTTTATTTATTTATGTTCATTTATTTGAAATGTAGAGAGACAGACAGAGAGAGATCTTCCATTCACTGGCTCACTTCCCAAATGCCCCATGATAGCCAGGGGTGGGCCAGACTAAAACCAGGAACCAGGAACTCAATCCAGGTCTCCCACATGGGTGGCAGGGACCCAAGTACCTGCTGACTTCCAGGGTGAGCACCAGCAGGAAGTAGGGTCAGAAGTGGAGCCTGGACTCAAACTTAGGCACTGTGATATGGGATGCAGGCATCCCAAGCATTGTTTTTTTTTTTTAAATTTATTTTGTTTATTTGAAAGGCAGAGTAACACAAGGAGAGAGAGAGAGAAAGAGAAATTCCATTCACTCATTCACTCTCCAAATGGCTACAATGATAGTAACTGGGCCAGGCCGAAACTAGCAGCCAGGAAGGACTAGAAGAGGCATTCCAACATGGAATGCTGGTGTCACAGGTAACTTAACCTGCTGTGCCACAATGCCAGTCCCCCAAGCACCAAATGCTCTCAGCCGAAGCTGATGTTTTGACCACTATATTCCATGTCAACATTGCAGAAGTACCAGTGTGGGAGTAGTGTGGAAACAGCTGGATCATCTTTCCTGAAACTGATACTGAGAAAATCTATAATGTAATAGGAATTGGGAAGAGTTCAAAACAAAGTGAAATGGGAGAAATACTACCTTTTTTGTTTACTAAATCTAGGAAGAAAGACTCAAAGGAATACTTTTATTTTTATGTGAGTCTAAACTTAATTGTTTAATCAAATTACAGAGTTTACACTTATCTCTCAAAACATGCAAATGTCCTCATCTTTTAATCATTTGATTGCATATAGCATATATGAAGGGGCTTCAAAAATTCATGGGAAATGTGCTTGGTCTTTTAGCTCCATTTTCCATGAATCTTTTGAAGCTTCCTTGCACCCAGCTTTGTGGTGCACAATTAGAATGGGAAAGCTCAGTAGGAAAGCAAGCATGGTGAGGTGGGTGAGTGACCAAGGTGATGAGGACACTTTTCCTTCCATTCTTGGAAGGTGCAGTTGTCAGAAGCAGGAGTGTGGCACAACCTAGATGCATCAGTGGGTTCTTTGCTGCAGTTTGCAAGTGCAGGTGGGATACACACTTAGAGAAAAATGATGACAGCAGAAACTGGAATATTAAAGCCAGAAAAACATCCAGAGCCCCTGATAACCACTTCCCATGCATTAATTCACTTAATCATCACAAGAATGGGCAACAGGTATGGAACAATTTAACAGCACAAATTAGTAAGTTGAGGCTAAGTAGTGAAGAATGTGCCAAAGGTAACACAACCAACAATCAGCAGAAGCAGATTTCAAACCCTCCATCAATCAGTCCCAGTTAGCCATCCTGACCCAGACTCAGACAACGAGCAGTAGTAAGACAAAGCTGAGGTCCCTATGTGCAGGCTTACATGAACTCTGGCTTCCATGAGCTTGAGTTTGTCATCTCGTCTCTCCAGACCTCTGCTTCCTTATCCATGATATGAGAATAATATTACTATCTGCTCTGCCTGCCTTCCAAAGCTTCTATGATAATCAAGTGAGATAGTTTACATATAAGAAGTTAGGAAACAGGAATGTGCTGGGGAAATATTAGATGATAGGTTTATTGAAAAGCATAGGTTATTGATGGATTTATACAAATTTAGTTTCTGTTTAGGGAATATTTCACACATCGCAGTTGAAAATTGGTGCTACCCAAGCCAGATAATATCAATAGATGAGGATGATGGAGAGGGGCAACATTGTGGCACAGCAGGGTAAAGCCAACACCTGTGATGCCAGCATTCCATATGAGTGCCAATTTTGAGTCCTGGCTGCTCCACTTCTGATCCAGCTCCCAGATAATGCACCTGGGAAAGCAGCAAATGATGGGCCAAGTGCTTGGGCCCCACCACCCACATGAGAGACTGGTATGGAGTTCCTGGCTCCTGGCTTTAGCCCAGCCCAGCCCTGGCTTTTGGAACCACCTTGGGAGTGAACCAGCAGATTGAATATTGATAACTCTCTCTCTCTCCATCCCTCTCCCTCTCTCTGTAACTCGGACTTTCAAATAAATAAATGCCTTTTTTTAAAAAAAAATGATTTTGGCTAAAAAGTAAAGAAAATTATGGACATTGTCCTCACAGGTAAATGGATGTGACTTCAAGGAGAAAGTGGCAATCCCATAACCATACATTCCAGGCTTGAAGAAGTAGTAATTGGTATGCATAGAAAAACAGGACACACATACACACACACACACACAAAGAAAAACAGGACACAAAGACAAGTTGCCATTCTGAACATAGTTGTGCATAAAATCATCACTGTCTTCAGATTAAGCAAATCTGAGTAACAGGAAATTCCAGGACATCAAAAAGTGATCTTGGGGCTGGAGCAGTAGCATAGCCAGTAAAGCCACTGCCTGTCAGGCCGGCTTCCCATATGGGTGCCGGTTCAAGACCCAGCTGCTGCACTTCTGATCCAGCTCTCTGCTACAGCCTGAGAAAGCAGTGAATGATGGCCCAAGTCCTTGGGCCCCTGCACCCATGTGGGAGACCTGGAAGAGGCTCCTGGCTCCTGGCTCCAGATCGGCCTAGCTCCGGTTGTCTTGGCCATCTAGGGAGTGAACCAGCAGATGGAATCTCTCTTTTTCCCTCTATCTCTTTGCCTCTGCCTCTTTGTAATTCTGCCTTTTAAATAAAATAAATAAATATTTTTAAAAAACTTTAAAAAATTGATCTTATCTGAAGAATAAGTCAGTGTCTCTATATTGGATTATTTGGAGAAAATTAATCAGTCACAAGGATTTAAAACTTCACTTTATTGCATTTGGTTCAGTGGCTAATGTGCTGCTTGGTGTGCCTGCATCCCGTATCAGAGTGCCTGCTTTGAGTCATAGCTCCTCTGCTTCCAATCCAGCTCCTCTGCTTCCAATCCAGGTGAGAGCTTTATTACTTACATCTATGCCACCCACACTGGAGGCCCAGATTGAGTTCTGGACTCCTAACCTTGGTCATCCCAGTTCTGGCTGTTGTGGGCATTTGAGAAAAGAACCAGAGCATGGGCATGGACGATCTCTCTCTCTCTCCCTCTCCCTCTCCCTTTCTCTCTCTCTCTCCCTCTCCCTTACTCTCTCTCTCTCTCCCCCCAACTCTCTCTCTGCTTTTCAGATGATAGATAAATGAATAAAATTTTTTGAATATTTTATAGCCTACACCCTTCTTTCATGTGTTTTTCCACAAAAATAAAAATACAAAAGTTGTTATCAGCCTCTGTGAAATGTGTAAATCTCAGTGTCAAAAAGAAGGTAATCTGAACAAATTCCAGCAACTAGCTTTCTCCACCTGTTCCTAATGCCATAACTATCCTTGTTTTCAGCATAACACAGTGACTACAATAATTTATTTTCCATTCCACATTACTTGAGATCTCAAACATGTGGTCAAGTACTAGAACAGATATCTGCAATTTTTCTCTCTCCATCATCCATTCCGCCTTTAGTAACAGCAGCTTAATTTTCCTTTAGGACACCATCGCCTTTCTCCATGTTCCATTCTTTAGGGTTAAACAGGGTCAGCCCTTCCCATTCATAAGTTGGCAAGTGACTCAACCCTGACCAATCAGAAAGATGGCAATGTCTTTCAAGACTTACGGACTTTTTTCAAGGCTTATGGATGTTAACCCTGAAGTTTCTGGTGTAACTTTTGAGAAAGAGAGAGAGGGAGAAGGAGAGGGAGAGGGAGGAAAAGAGGGAGAGGGAGAGGGAGGGGGAGGAAAAGAGGGAGAGGGAGGGGGGAGAGAGAGAGAGAGAGAGAGAAGGGAGGGAGGGAGGAAAACTTGAGATGCTGCCAACTACCTTTGCTGCCACTTGAAGAGAATCTGAGAGTGAAGTTGACATAAAAGAAAACAGAGATGAAAGACAAAAGTTAGTTTCCTAGTGGCATCATTTTCACACGTAGCACTTCCCCTATACAATACAAACTATTAGGTCAGTCTTTGATAAGATTTTATTATTTATTATTTTTGTGATTTTGTGAAAGGCAACCTCATTAACCCAAGGAGCTATTGCAGCTGTGCCAAATTCCTGTGGATTATATATAGTGTCTGTCAGGATTCCAGCAGCTTCTAAGGAATGGGAAGTAGGGATCAAATTTGTAGAGCCGGATTTACATGTTTTTTGAAAAGGTTTATTTTTATCTATTTGAAAGGAAGAGTTAGAGAGAGACAGAGGGGGAGAGAGAGAGAGAGAGAAGTCTTCCATCTACTGGTTCACTCCCCAAATGGTCTTAGCAGCCAGAGCTGGGCCAAGCTCCTTCTGAGTCTCGCATATGATTGCAGAGGCCCCAGTCTTAAGACATCTTCCACTGCTTTCCCAGATACATTAGCAGGGAGCTAGATCAGAAACTGAGCAGCTGGGACTTGAACTGGTGTCCATATGGGATGCCAGCTTTGCGGGTGGTGCCTTTACCCGCTACACCACAATGCTGGCCCTGTAAATTTACATGTTTATTTTCCTTCTCTATCCTTGAATATTCCAGAATGTTGAGTCTTAGTAACGGTGAATACATATGGAGCACAAGCAACAAGACAGGCATTCTTATAATCTCATGTTATTGATGTAATTATTAGCCCAATTTTATCAGCTAAGGATACCAAAAAGACAGAATTGTTTCCAGTATTTCAAAACATATCAAAGCACAGGAGATGTAAGTTTAACCTCACATAATAGCTTCCAGATGTCAACATGTGTTGCATTTTTATCAACTTAAGAATCTAGCAAAAACATCCTAGGTTAAGAATCAAATCATGCTGCTCATCTTACCACTAACAAGCTGGTGACGCTTGGAGAAAGTCACCTAATTATGCCTTTCACACCAGAAAATCTACAATCCCAGGAACAAGGAAGGAAATTGGCTTTCGTCCTTGCACCGAAGATTCAAGCTTTGCCCCCAGTCCCAGGCTTTGTGAGTTCAGGCACATCACATCACTGCCCTGCAGGCCTGTCCCATCAGGGACACTAAACCTGCTTACCTCAAGTTATAGGTGGAGCAAAAGAGGAAAAACATTTGAAAAGGCTTTGAGACATCTAAGGTTCTGGGTACCTACAAGATATTATTATTCCTAGTAGTCATATTGGCAATCAATCATGTATGCTTAACTATTTTTCCACATATTCTATGGCTCTGCACCATTTTGGTGCCATCATTCCCCACACAGAAGAAGAGTTGACTGCTGTAAAATAATAAGAGAAGTAATATCTACTACCAAAGGGGCTGCACACCAGCACTGGCAGAGGTGACTGGGTCACTTTGCCACCTAGGATTCTGGCTCCCTCTAGCCCTTGGTTTTCTTATTTGCCCAATGAAGGAATTGAAATCTGTAACGTGGTGGCCATGGCTGGCACTCACTGATATCTGACTCCCCTCTCCTTTTCAAGCACAAAGAAGAGGGGCCCTGTGTAGTTACGCTTGTCCAGGTGACTAGTTCTGGCCTACAAGATGTGAGTAGAAGAGACATGTGTCTCTTCTGGGTATTTCATTGCCCAGGAGAGACATTCCCGTCCTGTGGCCACAACTACTATGAGATGGTCCTGCTGTGGATGGCAGTACCTCTATCACCCTGAGCTCTAGAGTGGGTATGTGGAAGACAGTTCACCTGCTAACTATAACTGTTGAAATGTAGTGTAAATGACAAATGAGCCTTTGTTGTATCAAGCCACAAATATTTTAGTGCTCATTTGTTGTAGCAGCATATCTTGGTTTATCTTAACAAATACAGGCAAGGTCTATATTTTATCTCAAATTTCACATTCTACATTTGCTATATACATATATTTTTTTCTGTACCTAAACAATGGATTTAGAGCAAAATAAAGCTATGATTTCCACAGACCTAGTAGGATACTTTTCTTTGTAGGTTGCAAGGAGCAAGGGAGTAAAGAGAGGACCCATGGAGGGTATATTCTGTAAGATCTCCTTGAATATGACTTCTAATTGCTCAGAAAGACTTTTTTAAAAAAGTAAAGAGGTACTTTATTTCACTAGATATTAGAAAAATATGTCAAACTTGAACACTAACAGAAAAGTGTTCAGAATAGAAATGTAGATTTTATATAATTAGATACCAGATTTAACTTATTCATAATATATTTGTGATGTAGCCTGAAGAACTAGAATAATAAGTGCATTTTTAAAAATCTAATAAATAAGACCATATTCCCAATGTGTTCCTTGTAGTTTTTACCCCTATAACCAAGAGGTATGTTCAGACTGACTGCTGTAGGGGAACTTTTTTAATTACAGTTTTATTTATTAATAAATAGAGAACAGATTTCATTGATTGTAAGGGTACCCTTATGTATTTGTGGTATTTGAGATACTAAGATATTTTGTCTTCTTCTTTTTTTAGAAAAATTATTGGATTGGCAGAGTAACAGAAAGAGATAAACAGATAGAGAGGTCTACCGTCTACCGGTTCACTCCCCAAATGACCACAACATTCAGGGCTGTGGCGTGCTGCAGCCAGGAGCCAAGAGCTCATCCAGGTCTCCCGATGGGTAGCATGGGCCTTTGTGCTTCAGCCGTCTTCTGCTGCCAAGATGCGTTAGCAGGGAGCAAGTATCAGAACTGGAGCAGCCAGGACTGGAACTGGCACCCCAGTACGGGCTGCTGATATCACAAGCTTAACCTTCTGTGCCACAACGTTGGCCTCTTGTTTCCTTTTTGTCTGCTAAATAATCAGAAGATTTAGTCAAGTAAAACACCAAATCGATGGGAGTTAAGAATCATGCTTGCAGCCAATGAGGAAGTCAAACATGAAGGCTGTTTTGTGCACTTTACCCAAAGCCCTGCTTGTATTTTATCAA
The DNA here is from genome assembly GCF_051225735.1 of Oryctolagus cuniculus. Taxonomy (NCBI): domain Eukaryota; kingdom Metazoa; phylum Chordata; class Mammalia; order Lagomorpha; family Leporidae; genus Oryctolagus; species Oryctolagus cuniculus. Next base: position 6,399,753 of record NC_142878.1, on the reverse strand, counting down.
TGCCTACATAAAGCCTAGATTTCTATCTAAAATACAGATGGATCCATGTGAACAAAAACAAACTCATCTGCTTGGCAAATTCCAAAGTGTTTCTGCAATGCAGGATGTGACGTGAGTAAGAAAAAGGAGACAAGGAAGGAACAAAACTGGTTCCCATCCCACTTGTTTGCCTCATCTTGAAGGGGAGTGAACAGAAAGGATTTTCAGAAGAATGGGCAGGTTAAAGTAGAGGGGGAAATTGTCAAAGTGAGAAGGGTTAATAGAGAAAGAAGAGAAACTGAGGGAGGCTTACACAGTTTCAGGTGCAAATGCAAGGTGAAACAACCAAGAGATGAACCAGAAAACCTTGACTTGACTTGTTCACTGTTCTTGAAGTGTTTGGCTGAGCTCAAATCACAGAAGTGCAGCTTAGAGGTGCACAGGACCCACCATCGAAGTCATATTGGAGCAGAGGAGCCTCAAAATGGGCTCTTAAGAGAGACCAATGAAAAGGCAGAACCATAACTGAAACAGGGGCCATGTAGAGCACTCATATGAAGCATCTCTTCTAGAGTCCAGCACTACAGACTGACACTGTTATCATGTTACCTTTTTCCCTCTTCATCAGTCTCCTCCTAGACCTGTGAAGTCCGGCGACAACACTCAGATCATACTTCTTATCTCTATTTTTCAGACAATTCTATCACATGTGCATTTGTAAAAAGCAGGGGAACATGGCCTGGTGCTCTAGAACACATGGAAATTCAACCAAAGAAAAAGCAACGAACAACAATTTAAATACCTACCATGTGCCAGGTGGTAAACTTAACCTTTGGCATGCCCTGTCTTATGTAACATCTCTATATCGTCCACTTGTCTGTTCTATTTACAGACTAAGAAAATTAGGCTCAAGAAGATTAAGTCATTTAAGATGGCACAGTTGGCAAATGAGAGAGGTAGAATTAGAAACCCAGATTTTCTGAAGCCGGAAACCAGCTTCCACAACATTTCACCCCAAATTATTCCCAGTAACCACTGATTGGTGTTATTCATACCTCTTCGTTTAGTGATGGGTCTCATTCCTACCTGTAAATAGCTCAGGTAGATCAGCTCCTCTTCTACCACTTTCCCTTCAGCTTTCTTGATCAGCCACGTGTTCTCAATCTAAAATCTGGGCTTTAATCTCTAACGGCACAGAGTCTTGGAGAGAGATGGAGAGAGGGAGGGAGAGCAAGAGAGAGCAAGGGAGGGAGGGAGAAAGAGGGAGAGATGCTCTTTATAAAAGTTTGGCAATGCTCAAATGGTTTCGCAAGTATTTCCTGGTGGGAGAGAGTAGCTCATTGGCAAACAGTAGCGGTAGTAAATATTTGTTGAATGACTGAATTTTAATAATTAAATAGCTCTTCCCTAAGAAACACTCTTTTGTGAAGCTACTAAAAAAGAGGTTATAAGAATAAAGAAATCTATATCAGACTACAAAAACATTTGCATGTATTCATTTTAATTAAAGCACTTAACAAGTATTTATCAAGTGTCTTTTCTAGTCAACACCAGACAATGAACTGCTTCCTTCATAGGAGTGTACAAGTTATCAATTGCTATGTAACAAATTAACTAAAAACCTGGCATGTTAAGATGGACAACAGTTATTATCTCATAGTTTCTGAGGATCAGAATTCTGAAAATGCCCTCTCATGAGGGCACAGTCAAGTAAGGAGCTGAAGTCAACATAAGATTTAACTGGCAAAAAAAAAAAAAAAAGATTTAACTGGCATCAAAGGGTCTGTTTCCAAGCTCACTGGTATAGTCAATAGCAGGCCTCAGTTCCTTGCTGGCTGTTGGGAGACACATTCATTCCTTACCACGTGAGCCTTGCCGTAAGGTTTTGCAGAATCAATGATCCAAGAGAAAAAAGGAGCATGCACCCAAACCAGAGCCACAATTGCCTTTTAAAAAAAAATAGGTTTTTTTTTTTTTTTTGAAAAGGAAAATGACAGAAATACATACACATGGCCAGCGCCATGGCTCACTAGGCTAATCCTCCACTTGCAGCACCGGTACCCCAGGGTTCTAGTCCCGGTCGGGGCGCCGGATTCTGTCCCGGTTGCCCCTCTTCCAGGCCAGCTCTCTGCTGTGGCCCGGGAGTGCAGTGGAGGATGGCCCAAGTGCTTGGGCCCTGCACCCACATGGGAGACCAGGAGAAAGCACCTGGCTCCTGGCCTCAGATCAACACAGCACGCCGGCCGTATCAGCCATTTGGGGGTGACCCAACGGAAGGAAGACCTTTCTCTCTGTCTCTCTCTCTCACTGTCTGAACTCTGCCTGTCCAAAAAAAAAAAAAGAGGAAAGAAAGAAATACATACGCATGTGCACATGCTTGTGCACACACACCTACAGTAGGAGAGAGAGAAGAGAGATCTTCCATCCAGTGGTTCACTCCCTAAATGGATGCAGCAGCCAGAGCTGGGCCAGGTTGAAGCCAAGAGGCAGGAACTTCGTCCAGGTCTCCCACATGATTGACAGGGAGATAAGTACTTGAGGGAGATAAGTAGTTGAGCCATCACCACTACTTCCCAGGTGCAATATCAGGCAGTTGTATCAGAAGTGGAGTAGTCAGGACTGGAACCAGAGCTCTGATATGGGATCTAGGCACCTCAGGCTGTGGCTGAATCCACTGAGCCATGGCACCCACCTCCACAGTTGACTTCTTATTGCCTAGCGTACAAAGTAATGCAACATCACTTCCAGGAATAAGTCCCCACTTCTTTTTATTTTTCCTTCTTTTTTTTTCTTTTGAACATCAGAAAGACATAGATATGGATGAGAGATATCTTCCATTCTCCAGCTAAGTTCACAGATGCTTGCAACAGCCACCTGGCGCAGGCTGAGGCCAGGAACCCATCTAGGTCTCCCATGTGGGTTACAAGGACTAAAGTACTTGAACCATTATCTGCAGCCTCCCAGGGTGTGCATTAGCAAAGAGCAGGATTTGAAGAAAAGTACTAGCAGCATAAACCAGGCATGCTTAGATGGAATGTGGGCATTCCAAGTGGCATCTTAGCTACTGACCACATGCCCAGCCCAATATTCACTTCCTGAATGGAACAGTATCAAAGAGCTATATATACATTTTTTTATTTGCTAAAAACAATTATTTTTATTTTTGATAGGCAAAGTAACAGACAGGGAGGAAGAGAGAGATAATGATCATTTATCAGCTGGTTCATTTTTTCCAAGTGTCCACAACAGCCAGAATTGGACCAGGCCAAAATCAGGAACATGAAACCCCATCTGGGTCTCCCATGTGGGTGGCAGGGTCCCAAGCACTTGGGTCATCTTCCACTGCTTTCCCAGGAGCATTAGCAGGGACTAGATCAGAAGTAGAGCAGCTGGGGCTCGAACCTACATCTATATGGGACAATGCAAGTATCAGCTTAACCTGCTACACCACAATGTCCCTAATGGATACACTTTTTAACTAGGGTGGAGAATCGGAGGATTGGCCCATGTCTGTTGTGGCCACTTGGGGAGTGAACCAGCAGGTAGAAAGCAAAACGTAAAATTTTCAGTACCTACTTCCTTATTTGTTGAGTATAAATTACATCTGTTATTCTGTGACCTAACTTCTGCCTAATTGCTCACTGAAAAGGCTTAAAGGAAATGTGTATTCTGCAAACACTGTGCATAGATTTTAACTTGTTGGTGGCAAATAAATGTATCTCTCAATTTCCTTTTTCCATGAAGTTTTTGAAGTCCCCTCATACAGAGCCAGACTGGAAGGGAGATACTTTGACTTGGGTCCAGCGTGGCAGGCACTTGACCTCTTGAGAGAAGGGGTGTTATTTTCCATTCCTATATCAAGGTATCACATAGACCCAAAGTTCTATTATGGCTGGGTTCCTTTGTAGCTCAAAGCAAGTGGAGGAAACTTGAGATGACACAGAAACTTAACATCACTGGGGCGCCTGGAAACTGCCATACAGACGTATTTCCCACTGAATTTTAATGTTCCAATTTACTTCACTTTTAATTGTCTGCCTGCATTTGTGACTTGCTGGACTGCTTAGCAGACCCACATCTTCACCATTGTTCTTCGCATCGTGTAATGCATTCAGAAGCAGAACCTCCACCTGTCAGTTAAGAGAATGCAGCATCTCAGCCTCACATTGAAATCAAGTTCCCTCACCTTCCAACAGCCAAGGTGCCACTTTATCCTCAGCAGTGTGGGAGGCCACAGATCAATTCAACTTACCTTGCATTTTTGAGTACCCATGAATGGCACTTACAGAAAGAAGTAGTGGTGCTCCGCAAAGGTGTGTAAGTCAGGCAGTGGCACACGTGAGGGCAGCGACATTTTCCTCTGTGTCCTGTGTGACACTCCAGCAGGGCTCTGTATTCTTTTCCCTCAGGCACACTGCCACCCCAACATCACAATATGCCTTGTCATTTTATTGAAATCTAAGAAGGAAACCACATGCAGTGATCTGAAGTGCCGCCAGTAGCTACGAAAGCCTCAGGTTGGACGGCAGCCCTGTAACCCCCTCGCAGGGGTGGAAAGCAGACCACTCTGTGGAGGACTCCAAAGACACACTAATGCCACTTCGAGTTACACTCTACATTTCACTTTCTGCTTAAAATCTCCACTGGCTGCACATGCGAGAAGGCTTCAGAACAAAATTTATGCCATATAAGTTTGCTAGTAATTTATGCCCACTACAATTGGCAACACAGGAACAATGTTTGCATGGACTACCATAGAAATTAGTTAAAGTTTTATGAGTAAATACAGCTCAAACAGCCATACTTTGTAGAAAAGGAAAATCCCTAGCATCCTGAGTTTTAAATGAAAGTAATTTTTATCTTTTGTATTTATAAACTTACAATATCAGTTTTTAGATAACTGTCCCTTCACACATAATCCTTCTCCAAATACTCAAATTCCAGGATATACTTTGTCTCTTTTAATCTCTCTCCCCCAAACTGGGTAAACACAAAAATAATCTGATTTCTATAACTTACTCTACTTCTGTGCTTTTTTTTTTTCAATTTGAGATTTGTGCCAAGATAATAGCTCACTGCCCTGAAATGCTTGCTTTCCTGACAGGTAAATATTAACTATTTGTTCTCAGCTTTACTTTTCTTAGCAAGAGACAGAATTAGCACCAGTTTCTCCAATGCTTTGTCCCTGGGTGAAAAACAGATTAGTTCTATGTGCACAATGCCAAACCTGCGGTTCCAAAGTAGGAACTCTGTTTCCTCATTTAGATAGAAACTCAAACATTTCCATAGTTATACTTTCTGTTCAATGATTAATGAAATTGTCATTTTCCTTCCAACTTTTTTTTTGCATTTACTAAATACGATTATGGATTGAAGAATGCTATTTGTGATTACTTCACAATGAAATAATAGATCTTCCTCCTTTATTAACTCTTATGTTTGCATTAAGAACATTAAATGGATACATTGTTGCAATACTTATTTAGATTCCTAAGTATAAGCATCTGTGTATGGGCATCATTCTCCAAAGTGGTAGGGGCTGTTATATTGCCTTCCTATCAGAATCATAAGAGCAAAGTTAGGCTGCCAGCACTGTGGCATAGCAGGTAAAGCTGCTGCCTGCATTGTTGGCATCCCATAGGGACACATGTCCAAGTCCTGCTACTCCACTTCCAATCCAGCTTTCTGCTATGGCCTGGGAAATAAGTAGAGGATAATGCAAGAGCTTGGGCCTCTACACCCATGTGGGAGACCTGGATGAAGCTCCAGGGTCCTGGTTTCAGATCTACCCAGCTCTGACCATTGCAGCCATTTTGGGAGTGAACCAGTGGATGGAATACCTCTCTCTTTTTATGCCTCTGCTCTCTGTAACTCTGCCTTTCAAATAAATACTTAAAAAAAAAAAAGAGTAGTTAGTCTCCCCGCCACACACACACACACTCTAGCCTGCATAGAGCTATCAGAATGCAGAGGGGTTGACAATTAACCTAAAACTAGGTTCCCCAAATTTTGCATTTGTGTCATTCAGTCCCATCTGAATCTCTTGTAAACAGGCTCCCTAGATTCCATTGTAATATTGGCAGTAAGAGGCCGGCGCCGTGGCTCACTAGGCTAATCCTCCGCCTTGCAGCGCCGGCACACCAGGTTCTAGTCCTGGTCGGGGTGCCGGATTCTGTCCCGGTTGCCCCTCTTCCAGGCCAGCTCTCTGTTGTGGCCAGGGAGTGCAGTGGAGGATGGCCCAAGTGCTTGGGCCCTGCACCCCATGGGAGACCAGGATAAGTACCTGGCTCCTGCCATCAGATCAGCGCGGTACGCTGGCCGCGGCGGCCATTGGAGGGTGAACCAACGGCAAAGGAAGACCTTTCTCTCTGTCTCTCTCTCTCACTGTCCACTCTGCCTGTCAAAAAAAAAATATTGGCAGTAAGAGAGTTTGATTCTATCCTTATCACCAGAGGCCTCTAGTCCTCAAGGTTTTGCCTGTGTTTGAGTCATGTGTTGGTGGCTGAATGATATTTGTACAGTACCTCAACTGTCTGGATACCAAGATGCAGGCTAGTGTCTCTGCAATGTTTATCAAGGCTAATGTGGCCTTTTCAACGCAAAACAAACACAAGCTATAAATTCCTTTGCTGAAATTTTCTACTGCTCCCTAGAGCTGGGAACACCAGTAAACATAATATTGGAAAATGTATTCTGTTTCACTTGTGAAGTGCTTTGCAATTGGAATTCTTAAGAGAGAATTCATGAGAGATAGAAGGTAGTAGGAAGGAATCATTTAAAAAGGAAGACTGTGTTTAGAAAAGAAGAATGAAAAGATGCCTTGCCACGAAGCCAGTGGGAATTTGAAATTACTCCAAGCCAGGGAGCCAGGAGAGTGGCTGAGACATAAGGTAGCATTCAGAGGGAGTTGATCATGTTTTGATCTCATTTAAGGCTTTTTTTCATGCTTATTTCTGACACTTAATTGGTGCCTATGTGGAGAAGTGTTAGTGCAGGGCAGTGGTGTAAAAGCCCATCAAAACATCTTAAAGGAATTTGTTGTAGATCCTGCTTTCTCCCTGAGATAGTGGGCATAATAAGATCTTAACTTTCAAGAAAGCAGGTTATTGCCATTCAAAATAATATGAAAGCCACAGGACAAAGACAATGCCTTCTTAGCCCACTTTTCATTTGTTTTAAAGATTTATTTATTTATTTGAAAGAGTTACACAGAGAGAGAAGAGAGGCAGAGAGAGAGAGCGAGAGCGAGAGCGAGAGAGAGAGGTCTTCCATCCACTGGTTTACTCCCTAATTGGCTGCAACAACCGGAGCTGTGCCGATCCGAAGCCAGGAGCCAAGAGCTTCACCAGGTCTCCCACGTGGGTGCTGAGGTCCAAAGACTTGGGCCATCTTCTACTGTTTTCCCAGGCTTTAGCAGAGAACTGGATCAGAAGAGGAGCAGCCGGGACTCGAACCAGCGCCCATATGGGATGCCGGCACTGCAGGCGGTGGCTTAACCCAATATGCCACAGTGCTGGCAGCCCACCTTTTAACCCAGCTAAGAAAATACTGTGCCTAATGCTCACACTGTACATAAAATGACAAATTCGCAACAAGAAAACATCTACTGGGGGCTTGCACTTGGCACAGCAGTTAAGATGCTGCTTGGAAAGTATGGAAAGCCAAAACTCTGTGGCAAAACAATAGCCTACACAGAGGATCAGTGGAAAGAAAGGGTCATCAAAGAAGGATATACTCTTCTCTGAAGGGAGGAGAGAACATCCACGGTGCTTATGGCGGTGTCCAAACACTGATGGAGTCTATGGTTACAAAAGGCTTCCAGAGCCTTGGCAGCCCATGGCAAGAGCCTCGGGTGATCACTAAGTGTTAACTGTTAAAGGAACAACAGAAGACACTGTGCACTTACTCCCCAAATAGGACCTCCATCCCTAATGAGTTGTACTATCAAAAAAATATATAGTACTACCATAAACAAACAATCAAAAAGATGTTGCTTGGAATTCCTGCACCCTTATTGTAGTGCCTGAGTTTGAGCCCTGACTCTTCATCTGACCCAGCTTCCTGCTAATGTGCACCCTGAGAGACAGCAGGTATGCTTAGGCCCCTGCCACCCTTGTAGGACACCTGAATTGAGTTATTGGCTTCTGGCTTTGGGCTGGCCCAACTCTAGCTGTTGTGGGCATTTGGAGAGTGAACCAGTGGACAGAAAATTCCCTCTACCTTACAAATAAATAAAAACACCAAATGACAAACACGAAAAGATATTCATATGTTCCATCCATCAGTAATACAAACCAAAAATTAATGTTCTCAGACTTTTATCATTCACCCACTCAGAGTAGACTGAGCTGTTACTGTGTGCCCGGCACTATGCCAGGGCCTGGGAACAGAAGCAAATCAGCCAGACTCCTAGCCTCCAGGGAGCTTCCAGCCCTGAGGAAGAGAGACATGGAGAAAACTGACTGAAGCAGTATGCTTCATTTATTCTGACAGGGGCAAAGACACCAAAGAGAAAGGTACCAGCATTTTTGGCACCTTTGCAAAGTGAAGCATCCATTCCGCAGGGATTGAATTTTTGGCCACAGTTCCCGTGTACTAAACTCTTTATTTATTTCCACAACTTTGCCTACGTTTGAGTCCTCCTCTCTGCCTTAAATGCTCAATTCAATGTCCAGGACCTGAGAAGGACATTAGCCACTCCAGAAGGAAATCTAAATTTCACTTAGAAGAAACATCATCCACTTGGAAACATTTCTACTCCACCTCTCTCCCATGAAAATGACCACTTGGAGAAGATGCCCTCTTAGAACTATGTGGGAAGTCTACAGTTTCTTTACAAAATCCCTGTAATCCCAGGAACGATGGCTTCGAGTGTTCCTAGGGCAGTAAGGACACAGACAAATAAGGACACAGCCTCACCTCCCTTGCTCAGTGCTTCCTCCAGTGAAATTCCCTGTTCTCTCTTCCTCACCCTTGCTCCGCCCCTATCTCTCATGTCCTCTGAGTCTGAAGTCAAAATCACCTCCACTGAAGGCTGCCAAACTGGCTTTGGCCTGGCTCAGCCCTGGCAGTTGTGAACATTGAGGAAGTGAGCCAGCAGATGGAAGATTTCTCTGTCTCTCTGTCTCTCTGCCTCTCAAGTAAAGTGAAAATAAATTTAAAATTTTTAAAACTCACCTCCACTATGAAGTCTATCCCAAGCAGTGCTCCACAGAAGAAACCAAGTTTCCAAAGTGTTTTGTACTAGTTACCAGAATGCAATCTCAAGGCATTTGCTCTTGCCTCTGCCTGACTAACCTAGGAGCCCCTTGAGGGCAAGAACATCTGTTGTATCCACGGATACCTTCTACCACTCTGGGTACATCCTACGTACACAGCAAATGGGTTTTACTAAATGCACAATGAGAAAGTTTCTCTGAGAAGCAAGAAAATGATGACTCTTCCCCCCTACATACTGTATTCTTGCATTCTCCACACTACATACTCAGACCCAGGGTTCCACTGACACTCCCACATCCTGCCAGTATCCTAGGGCCCCCTTCCCAGGTTGGGAAGCTCTGCATTCAGAGTAAGCCTGGGATATAACCAGTCAGGCACAGCTGCTGTTGACTTTCGATATTCCTCCAGGGCAGGCTGGCCTAAGCTGATCATCTCCACGCAGATGAGTAACACTCACACAGGTGGCTCCTTCCTACAAGCTGGTGATCTGTAGGCTGGCTCTCATTCTGGTCTTGAATCAAAAAGAATGTAAGTAACTAGGTACAGTGATTTTTGTTTCATGATGGGCTTAGAAATATTAGATGCTTAGCCTCCTGGAGATGTAACTTGGGCATGCATCCAGTTATCAAACATGCGTCTGAATCACCAGTCTACTTTGCTTTGAGTTCTCCCTGTTTTTGGTTGAGATGTACTTTAAATTGGCTTCTCATGCCCCACTGACCTGTCACAGAAAACAGGCAGAGAAGGCTGAGGCTGTTAGAACTTTGGGAACCAACATCTGAAATTCTGCTTTACATCAATGGGCCCTTAAAACCAGCCTGAGCCAGCTTCCCAGGGGGCAAAGCACTGATTCCCTAGCATTTGAGCATCCACGCAGGTTTGACTCAACAAAGATCCTTTCCTGGTGTGGCCTGAATATGCAATAGCACCTCTTCTGCAAAGAACAGGAAAAGATCCTTTACACAAGGAAGAAAATGATCTTCAGCAAGCACCCAAAACAGGCAATAAATCCAGGAAACTGTCTAAATGTTTGTGCAGGTCTTCAGTGTGGGATTACACATAAGTCAGGAAAACCGCTTGGCTCTTTTAAGGAAGTAGAAATTTTGAAGACATAGCAATTGGATGGAAAATTGAGGCATTATGTTGGCATAGGTGGAGAGAAGTTACAATTGTATTTACCTCCCCCACCCCTGATTCCACTTCTTCCCCCCAAAAGAATATACTGCTAAGAAAATATTTTTGCATATAACCTTCCAACAGACTTGATGAAAATGGAGAAACTTATGATATTGATCTTATAAGCAGAGGCTGCAATCAGACAGCCGCGGTTCAAAATTTGCCTCTGTGCATTGGCCTTGGACGTACAACTTAACCTCTGTGCCTCTGTGTCCACATCTACAAAATGGGGATAATGACAACCATTTGTGACACATGCTACCACAAGAGTTAAATTAAACAGCAAAGGAAGTAGGAAAACGCCTGGATCACACAGCCAAGTTCTTCGAGATGAACCAACTGTGATGCTACAGGTATTAATATCAGAAGTGACAGGATACAGATGAAATCATTTTCATATTGTCCACTGGCTTCCAGTTTCTTGGCTTGGACTATGTGGTTAATAGCAGGACAACCATAGGCATTGCTTGTTATTTGACATACATGTGTCAAATCCCTAGACAGATGCATACATAGATAGATGATGGATAGGTAGAGAAACAGGCAGATAAGTAGAGAGACAGAAGATATTTTGTTAAATTGCCTGAATGTAGACCTGCCTAGCTTAGAATCCATCCTCATGAGAAAGTTGAAAAAAAAGAAAAAGATAAGAGGTTGGGCTATACACTAGTCACATCAGTTTGGTAGGGTAATTAATGGTTTTCTATCATCACTACTACATGAGTTTGTCACAGTTACCCTCAAGGCATAATCTGCTTTCCTAGCTGGAAAAAAATCAGTTTAAAAGTCTAATTCCTCATGAAACTGTTGTAAAAATAGCATGGCTGCAGATTCAAGCAAAGTAGGAAGACGCCCTGCTGGCCATCTGTCCCTGCTCTAGCCCCTGCAGACATTTACCTCTGTTAATGCAAACGGATAGCTCCTGACTCACCCTTGGGACATTTTCCTAGGGTCCCAAGAGGATTTCTTAGGAGAGGGAAATTCTCCAGCTTGTGTGCTCACATCAGTGTCTCTCCCTTCCTTACTGGAAACACAGTAGTGTTTGGAATGTGACTACTTGTTCTCATGCTGCAGATTGCACTATTTGCTATCCACCATTTGTGTTCATCTCCTGGGAGCAGCATGTCCTGCAGTTACCTCCTATTTAAGGGTTTTCTTTCTTCTTCCCACCCCCCATCATAAGTGGAAGTGTTCTTTCAATAAGCTCTCAAAGAGGAGTAATCACAGCACTTCTTTAGCAGGAACACAGGGCACAAGCACCCCTGGATCCTCTGTGAAATTGGCAAAGAACAGGGTCACACCAGCTCCCAGCCCTGCAAGCAATAACCCCTGCCATGTAGGGTGGGGATCGCACTGGAGGCCCGGAGGCCACTCCTGGCTAGCCCCCTGCAGACTGGGACATCTCTCCAAGAAGAAGCAAGGCTCTGCTCCAGGGAGGTGCTCCACTGAGCCTCTAAGCAAGTGGGTTTCTCTCCTGAGCCAGCCTGGGGTCTGAGCTAACGTCCAGAACGATCAGCCTGGTGCTATCCCGGCCAGACCTGTTTGCTGCTAAACTTGCTCAGGGCGCATCATTTACCAGAACCTCAGGGTTTTCAGTAAGGAAAATGAGACAACAGTAAAAGATATGTCTTAGGAACGCGGAGAGGCTGTAACAAGAACTCAGCTAAAGGCTGAGCTGCAGGCAGGGCCCACAGCCCCTCTTCATTCCTCCTTATTTCTATTTTTCCACATGCCTTTTTCCAAAACAGTCTTTGTAGCTGCTGACAAACAACTTTGTTTGCAAAGGTTAACAGCTGGCAAAATCCGATGCTGGGCCAAGTCTACAGGGATGGGAAACGCAAGAATGCCAGGAGCGTGCACTGTGGGGCTGAAGTGGAGCCGCGCAGTGAGCTGGAGCCAGGTCACGAAACAAGCCTGGCGGTAGCTGTGGTTCCCGGCCGGGCGGCTCTCAGGTCAGCCCGACTCGCCGCAGCCTCGCTTGGCCCAGGGCGAAAAGAGCGAGGTCTGGCTCTGGGCTTCGTAATGGGCTCTGAAGCCTCTTCTTTCGACTTGGAGAGCGGCAGGCGCGGGCCTGTCCCACTCGCTCGTCTCGGGAGATGCGGAGGTGCAAATCTAGGACCCGAGCTCCCGCAGAGAAAACCAAGTCCACGTGCATTCAGCTGTGAGCTGTTTCTTCCCAGTCCAGAGCTGAGCCGTGAAGCCCTCTGTCCCCAGCGCGGCCTGGGACCTCCGCAGCTGAGCCAGCGCCTCCCCAACGCCACCGCCCACCTGTTCCTTCCGAGGCAGGCCGCGACCATCAGGCGGCATTGAGTCCTCCCCACCCCACCTCCCAGCCACGCAGGGAAGGATTCAATGTTTCTCGCAAATGTTTGTTTGGCAATGTTTGATTCACAAAACGGTAGGTGTGGACTCCCGGTTTTGCTGGGAGCACCCCGAGCGACACCTCCCAGGAGTCCCAAAAGCACGCGTTAGCGTGATCAGATGCCACCCAGTGCGTGGAGTGGGCTTTTTGGTTATGACAACCTAGGAAATGCCAACGGAGGCTGAGGATGTCCCAGTAAAAAAAGTCAACTAGAGTCACGGCACGCCAAGCCCTCGCAGCCCCGCCCCAATCTTCCTCTCACTGCCCTTGCCAAGTGCGCAAGAAAGCGCGCGCGCGCGCGCGCACACACACACACACACACACACACACGAGCGCACGCACTTCAGGCGAATCCCAAACGCCAGCCATAAGGCATCCTGGACCGGTGCGGAGGGTCAGACTGCGGGGACCGCCTCCTCAACCCAGAGCGCGCCCGCTTTGTCCCCTGTTCCGCGCTGGGGCGGCAGTTCCAATGCCCTGCTCTGCACTCCACCGCCACGTTCATTTCTGCCACGCACCTCGCAGGTAGCTGCGGGTCCCGCGCGGGCGCGAGCTCCCACAGAACCCTGACCTTCGTGGTCACATGGGACTGAGGATGCCGGGTCCGTGGGGGCTCCCTTTGGGCCCAGTGCACTCGTGGCAACCACACTCTGGACACCCTCGCAAGACCGGGAATGCACACTCCAGCCTCGAGGGCTTGGCTTTCCATTGGAACCGCTTTTAAAAGTAGCCATGAGGACTCCATTGGGGCGACAGAGTGGGGACAGCTCCCCTCTCCGCCTCTAGCGACTTTTTCCAATCTGCTGCGCTCCTGGCCACAGCGCCAAAGGCCGCGGGAAGGATCTGAGTCCACGGTTTGCTCTCTGTGCCTAGAAAGCAGTGTGCAGATCCTGAGAGGGACCAGTGAAGGGTGATGGAAGGTTTGGGCCCCAGAGTCAAAGTGAGAACACTCCTGGGGTAGAGAGGGAGAAGGGATGGAGGTGGCAGAAGTGAGCCAAGATTTGACTGGCCGAGGATGGAGCCAGATTCTGGGGCTGAGAAATGCAGGTGGTGGCTGATTCTGCTGGTTTCAAGGTCCCCTACCCTCCAGCCTCCCACCCTCCAGGCCTGCAAACCAACCGGAGGCTGGGGAAGGGGGGTGGATCCAAGCTGTGGGAGAGGGATGGAGCTCAGGGTGCCGCATCCCAGCACGGAACCCTAGGCTCTGACTCTTAGCCCTGCAGCAGGAAACTTTTCTTGCCGCCAGGAGGTTCCCAGAGAGGCACCAAGACTGGAAGGAAAGAGAGGGGGAGGTGAGGCTGAGCCAAGAGCTCCAGATCAAATGCAAGAGTGAGAGCAAAGGCCTTGGTCAGGCGGAGTTGATGCCCGACTGCTATTGATTTTCTCTGTCTCTACAATTCCAGGTCCTGCCCCCCATGCCTTATTCAGGGTCGGCTTCGTGTTCTGGCCCACTCGGGAGTCCTAGGCATCTCCAGATCAGAGTAAGGCCAGGGTCGACCATGGCCCTGCATGAATTCGCCTGAAACTGGGCTCCTTGGGGATCCATCCTAGAGCCCTCTGAGCCAGGCACCCCCATCCACGTGGCACAGTGCTGCCCAGCCAGCCCCCAGTGAGCCACGAGGAAAGCAGGCAGCCACAGGCCGCCAGCGCAACTTTTTTTGAAAGCATTGCTCTCCCCTTGAAAGGTGTTATAACAGCAATTCAATTACAGTAAATGGCGCACAGCGTCCTCGCAGCTGGAAAGCCGGTAACTAACGGTGACTCACCGGTGTGAAGGAATCCTGCTAGAGTCGGTTACTTTGATTCCCTCCCGCCCACCTTTGGAAACCCCCTACACCCTCCTGTTTCGCTTGTATTAATTGTAGCTGGACCACAGGTTAATTAACTCCATAGAGCTTAGTCTATCTGGACAGAAACACACTGAGAAATTGGCAAGAAATCCTAAACATTGGACGTGGCCTCAAACAGATCGCTTAAAAGTTCTTCGCGTTCCCTTCCACCCTACAGCCCTAGCCTGCAAGGAACAGCTTGAGTTCCCAGTGGCAAAGCTGCATGTGGGTGTGGTCCTCCGAGTGTAGCTGCCGCCCACGCACTCTCATCACTGCTCTGACCAGGGGGCCTCGTGCCAGCAGAGGGCACCCACTAAACCCCACGTGGCCTGGACTGCAGGCAACCAAGCAAAGGCCGGGTCCTCTGCAGGTGTATTTTGATTCACAGTTCACTGAAAATAACCAGCACGTGCCTTTCCTTTAAACTTTTAATGGGAGCGGAAGACAGGAGTGGTGCTAGCCCCTTACTGTCCTCATTAAACTCAATCTAGAGGGAGGGTTGCGGAGGGGGAAACCCTCTCACCAGTCGGGCCTCAGAAATCGGTTAAATAATAGTAAAATTAGCGTGCGCTCCTTTGAAGTTAGAGCGAAGATGGCTTGAAAGAGGATTTTAGTTAGTGCGTGTCATCGCAAAACAAGAAGAAAGGCGTTGCCTCGCCTGCAGTGTTCAGTTTCATGATATTTAAATATATATATGTGTGTGTGTATATATATATATATATATATCTTAGACAAGGCAGAGATGGCGAGAGGCGGGAGTCTGAGCGCGCTCTCGCCGCCAGCAGGGCAGACCTCGACCCGCGGACGCAGCAGGTTTCCAGGCGCGGCAAACACTCGGTTTTCTGGGAAGACGCCTCCCGAAGTGCCCTCCTCCTCGCCCAGTATTCGGCTAGGCCCTGAGCGCTTTCAGGGTGACTCCAGGAAAAAGCAGAGGTTTGGGATGGGGCCCGGTCGGCAGCAGCCCAGACCGCAGCTTCCCGCAGTTCTCCCCCTGCGCTCCACGCGGTCCCACCTATGGGTTGCGCCCCCCGCAGCCCACTTGTTGGGAAGGGGCGAGCACATGTGAACAGAGGCACACGCGGGGTCTCTGGATTCGGGGTCAGTCAGGCGGAAGCCTGCAGCAGCTCATTCCCAGGGCTGGTCCCGATGGACCCGGAGCGCAGCGAGTGGTGCCGGCTCTGCCCCAGACGGATCGCGGGAGCTGCGGCCCACACGGCATAAGGCATTTGGGCTGTGTTCGGCTTTGCTTGAAAATCTGGAAGCGCCATTTCAAGCTCCTTGGTGCCTCTGACCTCTCCTCTGGGCCTTGACTTTTTTTGGGGGGGGGGGGCGGTTTCCCGCGAGTCCTCGCTCTCGGGGCTGGCGATGGGACGGGAAACCTGTCCTGGTAGCAGCAGGTCAGCGGAACCTGGGATCCGGGTTGGCCATCTTCCCGCCGCTAGAGTTCCTGGTTGAAAAGTTTCGAGGGAGCCATCCGCGCCTGTCCCTGACTGCATCCAATTGCGCGGACCTCGCCTCCCCTCCTGGCAGGGAAAACCCGTGTTTTGTGGGCAAAGTAGGCGGCCCTCAAGACCTCTGCTGCGGTGTATTTAAGCAGCGCTGGTCGGGGAAGCCCAGGCCCTCCCACGGTCCTCCGGAGGAGCCCCAGAGCCTTCTCGGGCCTGGCTCAGGGGACAAGCCCGCGGCGGAGCTGATCTCAGCGGAACACTAACCGGCTGTGCGGCCTCGGGGCTCCAGGAGCCACGGTCCGCTTTTCCGCCGAGCCGCTTTCCTGATTCATCTTGCCGGCTCTACTCTCTAGGAGCGCTTCTCCCGGACGCCAGAACGGGCCTCCTCGCATTCACTGCAAAAACCCTGCTTTTAAAGCCCAGCTGGGGGCCTGGGTCCTTCCTAGGAGACCCCTAAAGACTGAGATTGAGAGCCCTGTGGGTGGCCCTTCTCCAGAGAAAACTCCCCTTCGCTTCCATCTCTGCTCAAGTATTTTAAACGCGAATGTAGAACTTTCTCTCTATCCCTTTACTGTGGCTCCGGAAAAAAAAAAAATACTCGGAGAAGCCAGCCTGAGGGCAGTGCAGCCACGCAGACGTCCGGCCGGCGGTGCACTTCCAAACCTCCGGGGTGAGAGTCCAGGAGGACTCTGGATGGGGGACTTGAGGGTCATTCACAGTCCACACCTCTCCAAAGCCCTGGTGCCACAAGCCCAGCTTTCTTGCTCCACCCGATCGGGATGGCTGGGACCAGCCCTTGGGGGTCTGCCTAGGAGCCCGAAATCTGCTGGAGGAGTCAAACATTTAAACTTACCCAGTTAGACCAATTCCTAACAATTTCTACCTTCTGCCCACCTGTGAAACAATACACATTATGAACAGTAGCTAATTCAGAAAACAGGAAACTTTTTTTTTAATCTGTGTCTCTTCTTCCTCCACTGTGGCTTTCCTCCTGCACAAACTCCTCTTATGTGCACTTAAAGGAAGTTCTCATCTTGGTGTTAGAGTTAGTGAAACTGAACTGTAATTCAGGTTATTTCCCAAACCACCTTGTCTGTTTGTCTAAGGTAGGTAAAAACTAAAACTGGCAAAGGAATACTATAGTCATCCATTCTTCTGCTCTCCCTAAATTTGTGAAATCGATAGCAATCAAATCCAGAGGATTCGTGGTTTGACATAATTTCCCTCAGGTCTGGGGTTGTTCTCAAGGCATCACCCTTGTCCCCCTGGCTGTCCGGACAGCTTCTTTGCATCTCTAGCAATAGCCCCATTTAGAGTTTCCCGGTTAGATCTGCTTTCCCAGAACTCCCCTCCCTGGATCCTTCTATATTTTCTCTTTCCTGTTGAATCAATTGCAGAGAAAATTGATTTTTCTGTGCCCCTCCCCCCCAGTTTTTTTGAACCAGAAAGTGTTGACAACTTTGGAGGTGAGCAAAATATGAGTGAGCATTAAGTTCCATAGAGCACAGGGTGGGCAGCAGCCAGACCAAAGCGCAGGTTTAGGGGTAAAAGTTGTATGTGCACACACATACATATATGTTGAAATGCACACTCGTGTCATCATGCTTACGCACCTGCATACGATTGACCGGTGCAGGAAATTTGGCTGAATTTTTCAATGTAAGGCTGGGCTGTAAATTTAGTAAGAAATCACCTCAATTTGGATAAATGAAAAGAATCAAACCTAAATGTCTAGGAATAGATCATTAATTATGAAATCTGAAATTCTTTTCAGCTTTCTATGCCTGCCAGAAACAAACCATCTTCCCACCCCCTACCCCGCCTCTTTTATTGAAAATAAGACCTTAAATTCCTTTTGACTGAAAGGAAGTTACGAGACAAGATGCAATTTTCTCTCTCTTTTCTGACGACTCTGTCATCCAGAGGATCACAGCCGTGTCAGGGTGTCTGTCTCGGAAAGGAAAAAAAGAGAGCGAGCGAGGGAAGCACCGCAGCCCGTGGCCATCTTTGCATCAAAATTTTCCAGACCTCTATTTTTGATTGTGATCCCACTGATCTGAGTTTGAAATGCGAACGCAGTGAAGCCCCTAAGCCTTCAATCGTGTGAAATTTTCAAAAGATCTCTAGAAGCAATCTCAGGCTGCCTGACCCCTGACAGGCACCGGTCTCTTTATTCCTCTCTCTGCCAGCACTTCATTTGTTGGAATATCTTTCAGATTTGCACCTCCAGACGACAAACCCGAGTGTTTATTATGTGTACATGAATCGGAAATCTTCAAGCCCGCACAAAATCACCATCTTAAACATAATATTTAATTTCGCAGCCTAAGTGTCTGCTTCTTTATTTGCTTTTCATTAGCTTAAATATTTTTTCCAGGTCTCCCCATGTGTCACTTTGATATTTAGATGACTCTCTCTTTTAATCATCATTTCCCCCTTGAAAAAATCCCCTGTCGCCTGCGTCTGCGGGCTCACTCGGCCACGTCACCGTGCGGCGGGCGGCGAGCCCGCGACGCTGGGCAGAGGATGTGCCGGGAGAGTGGGGTTCGTCTCTCTGCGGAGCTGGGGGCCGGTGGGGGGCAGGAGCAGGGAAGCGCTTGCTTTAGAGCCAGCGGCCACAGCTGGGCGCGGAGCAGTGGTGAACCTGGCATCTCACTCCGCTCTCTTTCAGGCCTTTTAAATTATTTGTGTTATTATTTAAAACAAAACAAGACCTCAGGTGGCTCGCGAAAGGTGTTGAGAGCGGGCCCGGCTGCTGGCGTCTCTGAACGTGGGCGGTGGGTGTAGACCTTGCGCCCCAGTCAGTCAGGCTCCCGTTCCTGCCCCGGACTCCTTCCTGCCTACCTTCTAAGTGTGGGACCCTAAGTTGGAGGGGGGGTGCCTTGAGAGAGCCGCAGAAGAGGAGGGGCGAAATGCGCTTCTTGGGTGAGGGCTGTTTTTGTTTAAAATCCTCGCGCCAAATTATTCTGGGTACCAGACCTTGGGCTGGAGACGTCGCCCGCCCCTCCCCCAGTGCCAGCCGGGCCTCCAGGTGGACTGAGGTGGGACAGGGAGGACCCCCATGCTTGCAAGCCCCAGAGGCGAACCGCCACTCCCCCAGTACAGGCGAGGACTGGAGGTGATGGGCTGACGCCTGAGCCCCCTCCCTCCGTGTTTGGATGAGCCGTGTTGCTATGATTAACTTATTAAACTCCCTCGTAATTATTTTAATTTGACTCGAAAAAATACTTTGGGCGGTGTTGCGATGTGTTTGTATTTATCCGTTCCTCCCCCCCCCCCCATAAAACCTGTGTTAAAACAAATGTTACTTTTCTCCTTTCTGTACATAGACCCTCCCTTTCTGAAATAGACCGCAGGGACTGCCATTAGATCGAATGGCAAGTCTTTATGGAAAGTGTTTTGCATAATTACATACCAAAGCCAGAACAGTCACCTCCACATTTTATGGGTCACAAACCATCAACAATTGCCACATTATTGTCCACGAAACCTTCGTCCCTTCATTGATGGAGCGGACTCCACTGCCTAATCTAGAACGAGAGAGGATGGAAATTTCTTCTAATAAGAACCCGAGAAGATTATGTCCCCACTGACAACGTGTTTACATAGAAAGTTCAGAGGATCCACGGCGACAGGGAAGAAAACCGGAACAGGCCTGAGGAAGAGCCGCGCATCGGTCCACGCGGAGAGCGCATCAAGCCGGGCGCGCTCTGCCTCTCCCCTTTCCAAATTCGACCCTCTTTCTACCTTTGTGATGCAGTAATTAAGATATTCTTATTTAGACAGACAGCTTCTCTGGTAACTAAAAAATATTAGCTCCTTTGATGTCAAACTTTCGACAGTTAGCACACCCGCACTGTGCAATTTAGCACAAATGTTCTCCGAAAGAGAGAGAGAGAGAGAGAGAGAGAGAGAGAGAGAGAGAGAGAGAGAGAGAAACCCCCATCGGCTTTGAAGGAATCTAATAAGTGTGATCCTTATCATCAAATGATTTAAATCGCCGCCGACAGGCCGCCCAGCTATAAATTACATTCGGTTGTACATGAAGAAGCCGGATTTGGGTTTTAGCTCTTTGAGTCAGTGTTGGGAGAAAGTACGATCCAAGCTACGCAACCCCAGCCCCCCACTGCGGGCCCCTGCACTCGCTGGCCTCCAGCGGAGATCCTGCGCTAAGTGCCGGGAGTCGGCGCTGGGATCCCGCGGGGGGGGGGGGGGCAGAAGAAGGGGGCAGGTGCGGGCAGAGCCCACCATGGCCTCGCCCCAGCTCCGGAGGGTCGGGCAGGACCTGCTCCGGGGATGAGATGTCGCTGTTGCTTTCCCAGCTTGGTCGCCAAATTTGGGATTTGCCAGATGGCAGGATTATCTTCGCGTCTGTTCTGTGTGTGTGTGTGCGTGTGTGTGCGCGCGCGCGCGCGCGCTCTCGTGACGGGGGCGGAAGATGGAACTCGGAGACAGGGAAGTCCAAAAGACTGCGCTGGTTATCCTAAAACACACACACAGCCCCCTCTTTGCCCACTCCCCGGCTGCCGCAGCCTGGAATCCTTCCAGAGTTCTTGGCATCTCCAAAGAGGCCCCGCGCGGGCAGCAGGAGTGCCCGACACCCCCACCCGTCGGTGCCGGCCCCGGCCTGCAACTCTAGACCTGCGGCCCAGAGCACAGACTCTAGGGCGAGCTTGGGCGACGGGCAGGGTGAGCGGGCCTCCCCCAGAGGAGAAAACGGAGTCGTAGGTGGGTCAGAGGGAAGAGGCCCACGAGGGCAGGTTAGGAATGATGGCAGTGCGACGGTGACACCTGGAAGGCATTGTCCTGGCGAGCGACACCTGTCAATCTCCTCCCCGGGTCCAGGAGCCGGGGGCGGGGAGGCCGCGGGTCTCCGCGGTGATGTCATCTCAGAGTCCCTGCCAGGCGGTGGGCGGGAAGGGCTGGGAGGGGCCCGGAGCGCGGCGGGCCTGGCGGAGGGTGGGGGAGGAAAGGGGAAAACACAGGTCGTTCTCACTCGCAGAGCTCTGGTCTCGCAATTTACATGGAAATCAATAATCCAACTTTAATGTCATTGCTAATCTTGATTGACCGCCTTGCCTTTTCACTGGGGGAGGCGGGACAGGGTGACAGCGCCCCGTCCGCAAAAACCTGCGCGATCTCTGGGAAGCCCCTGCGCCAAAGCTCTGAGCTGCCCGCACCCCCCCACTCCCCCCAGAGCCGGCTCCCAGCTCGTTCCGGCGGGCCCGGCAACCGCAGGCTCCGGGCTGCAGGGAGAGCGCCTGGGGATGAGTTCTGAAAGTCTTCCGATATCGCTGGGGGTGCTGGCGGAGTTCCCCAAGGCTCGGCTTGCTCAGCCAGTGGGAGCCGGGGCCTCGGCGTGGGTGGGCGGGCTGGGTGCGGCGCGGGGGTGCGCGCGGCGCGGGAGGCTTGTGATCCGGCCTGCAGGCCGTGTCTGGGGGAGGCGACCCACGCTGGTCTGGGCTGGGGGTGGGAGGCTGAGGTGCCCCGCGGGGAGGAGGGGTCTCCTGCTGGCCCTGGGGAAATTCTGCTCTCCCACCTACCGAGCCTCCCACCCCCACCCCGCCGTGCGCTACGGAACTCTCATTCTTTTCGGTCGGAGCTAATTAGCAGCCTGCCAGCGGCCTGATTTATGGAAACGCTCGGGCGGGCGGAGACGCACCGATAGCCGAGCCCCGGCTGCCTCGGGGCGGAGTGGAGGAGGAGCCTCCACCGTCCCCCTCCGTCGAGTTTCCCTCCAGGCGGGAAAATGAAAGTTGCCAATGGCCCAGCGCCAGCACCGCCGAGGTCCAGGAGGGCCCCCCACGGCCACGCTGCCCCAGCCGGGGGGCGCAGGCAGCCCTGGCGCCGCCAACCAGCACGACGGATTGGGGGCGGTGGCTGCTTAGCCTACGCGAACTGGCGAGGCCGTCAAGTTTCAGCCCTTGCTCACCTCGAGGGCGGGCTGGGCCCAAGTCGAGCCCGCCTCCCGTTTGCTCGAGGTAGTACAGTGTTGGACTCTCCCTTCTCGCCTCTGGGTGCCCCAAGAAAGGAAATCAGAGTTGAACGGGGAGAGGGCGTTGCAGTGGACAACAGGCTCCCAGGCCGCGGCGAGGCGGCGCAGGCCAGGAGGGGACCCAGCGGAGCCACCGGGTCAGCTGGCCCGGGAGTTCCCGGCGGGCAGGGCGTGTCCTTTCCCCGGTCCCTCCCAAGCACTTTGCCTGGGTCTCAGCCTCGGAGGGCTTCCCTGAAGCGATCCTCCAGCCAAAAGTGAGGCAACTTCGGGGGAGGCGCGTGCGGGCCCCGGGCAGGTTCTACCCTAACCGGGTGTTTTGCCCTGCGCTTTCTCCTCGATGCTCTTGGTCGTCAAGGGTTGGGAGGACGGGGCGAGGGGCACTCCTTCTTCCCAGTAGACCCCCGGAAGTGATTGGAGAGGGAGGAAGTTGCGGGCGGCAGGGAAGAGGGAGCAGGACTTTTTGCGGGCTCCCCGTAGCCTGCGCCCCTTGGTGCCACTATTTATCCAAGAACTGGGGCGGCGGGGCGGGAAGCGCTCTGCGCCCGCTCTGCTTCGGGGAAGCGTCGGGCGAGAGACACCAGCAGATCCGAGCACTCTCAGAGGCTGGGGCTTCATGGGGACGGCGCTGGGTTTTGGGGGCAGAGGGGGGAATGTTACGGGGAAGAGGACTACTCCCTGTCCCCCAGGCCTTGCTGCGGGCGAAATTATAGTTGTGTGGAACTGAGGTCGCCAAGGGCACCTGCAAAGTTGACTCTGAACCGCCACATCAGTTCACTTTTTTCCGAAGCCGTTTTGGGCCCCCCTAGCTGGGGGCAGGGAAACAGTAGCCCTCCTCCTCCCCATCTACTCCACACCTCCAGACGAATACTACCAGATCTCCCTTTGGCTGGGTTTCCCCGGCATTGCCCTCAAAGATGAGTGTCATTTAATGTCACCAAGATCCTAACCTCTGCCCACCCCCACCCCCCCTTCCAGGGCCCTAGGAAATTTGGTCTGCTCCTCTTCCTCTCTGGCCTTTGCTGCCACCATTTCCACAGAGTTCGTAGGGTTCACAGAGCTCTGCATGCCGGAGCCCTTCGGGACAGGTTGACAAGCTGGGCTGATCCCCTGTCTACAGCAGCCTAAAGTCCCCTGGCCAGCGGTGCCCCTGCATTTACCACTTTGCTGAGGGCTGGGGTCACCTGCATGGGCGAAATGCAGTGGTCCAAACCTGGGGCCCACACGCCCAAAATGTCTCCTTTCATAGGTGGGGTCCCAGGCCCGGAGGGGTCACACTCCAGGCCAGGGTCTGACCGAGTCAGGCAGCTCCAGGGCCGGCGGCAGGCTCAGCAAATGCTGGCGGTTAGGTGCCCACATAACATTCTTTATTCGTGTTTTTCAAAGTTGATTTATAGCAATCGACAGGTTAAAGCCTCATCTGACTTCATTACTTTTAAAAGCTGTCTATTTCATGACTGTCACTTTTCATCACTTAGCTCAAATAAACACTTGAAGAAATGAATTGAAAGAGACTTTTAGATCATGTTTGTAATTCGTGGTCGGCGCGTTAACATTCCTAATGGCCTGACCTTCTGAGTTTCTGCAGACTCTGAAATTAGGCTGAGAAGGCCTCCATTTGTACGAGAAAACTTCAGGGAAGGTTAAGGGGAGCCGGAATTACCGCAGAGGTGCAGCTGGCTGCAAATCGGTCACCGCGTGCAGCCACACTCAACTTCTCGGGGACAGTCCGGACCCAGGCCCGGTGCCCAAGGCTGAGATCCCGCCCGCGCCGCCGCCAGGGATGTTCTGCAGGGCTAGCAATGCTGCGAATCGTGACACCACCGCACAAAAACGGCTTCACAGGGCCGCACGGCAGCCGGCTGGAAGCAGCGTTTCCTCTCGGGCGCCTGGAACTGAGCGCGCTTGAGACAGACCCCCCAGGAAGGCCAGGTGCGAGGGCGAAACAGCATGGACCGAAGGCCGCGCCAGAAACCCAAGCGGTTCCTTCAGTTTTTCTGCCTGTTCCCCAGTGCTGGGGTCTTCTAAGGCTGCTGGTCAAACCCCTGTCCTCTCTCTCTCCCCCTTTCTGTCTCTGTCTCTTTCTCTCTCTCTCTCTCTCTTACACACACACACACACACACACACACACCAGCTTTCAGAAATAGGTAGGAAAACGGAAAAATAAAGAACGAAAGAAGGGAAAAGAGGGGAAATTACAGAGGAAGCAAAGGTGACCGAAGGAAAAAAAATTGGAAGGAAAAGGAAAACAAACAGGACACTGCCTAGTTTGGAACTAAGGTCAAGCGCATTCGATTTTCTTTCCTTTATTAGTATTTTTTTTTTCTTTAAAAAGGAAGGAAAGAGGAAGAGAAACAGCGAAGCCCCCGAGCTCGGGCTGCGAGGATCGCCGGGCGGCTCTTGGCGCGGTCGGAGCCCGCCTCCGCCGAGGCCCTGAGCCTGCGGCCCCGCAGTCGGAGCGCGGAGCTCGCCCGCGCCTCCGCACAGGTGCAATCTCGCGGATGACCGGCTGCGCTCGCAGGCGTTCACCGCCTCGCCGCGTGGGGGCTTCGGGCCTCCGCCCGCCGCGCGGGACCCTCGGCCTAGGCGTGCCAGCGCGCTCCGCGGCCTTCGGCGGTGCGGCGTGAAGACCCCCGCGCTGAAGTGCCGGGGCGGCCGCGCTCGGCGGTGCGGAGCGGGGCGCGCTGCCTGCCGTGCCCTGGAGCGCCACCTCGCTGCGGAAGAGGGGATTACGGAGCCTGCCCGCGTCCTGCAGCCGGACTTGAACATAACCCGGGCTTTTCCGGCTCCTGCAAGCCCCGGAGAAGCCGAAGCACCCAGGCCTCCTTCCCACGGGTTACAGACCGTTACCCGTGACCCCTATCCCCCACAGTGCCCGCACAGGCTGCAAGGGAGAATAACAGGGACAGAAATACACATCCAGGTACCCAGGCACAATTCCACCCACTGTGGGCCAGTGCCCCGAGCGGGGGAGTGAGCCGCCACCACCAGGGAGGGCTGCTGTGGCGATTCGAGCGTCTCCCTTGAGGCCGGTGACTGTGATGCCATCCCCTCTTAATGAGGATTCCCGCCCCCTTCCCCCAAATCCTTTCCCTTTGGTCCTTCGGGCATCAGAGGGGCTCTTGCTGCGCCAGTCGCCAGCCTCCGGGGACCTCATACGGGACCGTGTCCAGCTTTGGTGGCCAAAAAAAATAAATAAATATAAAAAAAAAAAAACCACAAAATGCACCTATCAGCCCGCGGCAGGAGAGACGGCAAGAGTTGCAAAGTCTGCGCTTCTTCGAAGTGCACCCCACTGGACCCTTACGGTAACGTAGGAGGCTCGGCCGCGCGCGCCGGCCCATCCACGCAATTATTAAATAGACGAAAGACATGATCCCCGTCTGTGGAACGTCTTCAGTTTGTTCCCAAAGCGAATCATCCCAGAGATAGGTGTTAGCAGTGAAAACAAATTTCACTCGCCAAACACGACTGCTAAGTGGTGCCCCTCCATTGTGGTACCGTGAGGATTTGCCGGGTTGCCTTATTTTGAAAGGGGGGTCCACAACCTTCATCTAATGTAGTTTTGGTTGTAAGTTTCATATTTTTAAAATTAATAATTTCAGTGGATCCCACACAAAATGATGGCTGAGCTGAGGACAGAGAGTGTGTGCAGGCTATGGGCCCCTGAATTTCCCTACCTGAGCAAACTCAACAAGGGCGTCTTCTCTTGAACCCAGTACTGCCCTGAATTGTCAGGGAGGACCCCCCCAGGGGGCAGTCAGGGGTAGAGTGCCCCCACTGCAGACCAGGGTCCCTAGGGCTGGGAAATTACGGGGTTACCCCGGGAAAATAGCCAGCTTTGCTTTCTGGGTGGCTGGTCCCTCTTCCATCAGTCTAGGATTCCTGAGCCATCACACAGCAGAGAGGCCCTAGTATCACTCGAGAATTTTGATGAGCATTCCTCTTGCAGGGCAGATGAGGTGGGGTGGCTGAGCCTCTAGGAATCCTGGGACTTCCTGGGGTGGGGCAGTGTTCTAACCTGGGGAGAAGACACCTGCCGAGAGCCCCTAGGAGCTGAGAGGCAATTTTTCCACTGAGGGCCCATCCGTGAGGAGCAGGGACAAAAGCAGCAAAGAGGTGCCTAAATGATAGACTTGGACCTGCACGTCTACAGTTTGGAGAAGAAAAGTCCTAAACTGGAAAGGTTTCATTTGCTTCTGTCTCTTTCTCTCCTTCCCTCCCTCCCTCCTCTTTCTGCTTTTCTTTTCTTTCTCCTGCACCCCTTCCTCTTCTCACGTTTGGGTTTTGTGTCTTCCCCCCCACACACCGAATAATGCCTGGAGATGAAAAATGATTTTTATTGCTATTACACTTCCTACCGCAAGATGCAGTGCAAGGCGGCAGAGTTTGTATTACAACTATGTCACAATGTTTCACTGATGCAAAACATGTAGCCAGAGGGTGTTGCTAATGACTCCTGGATTACAGTAAGATTGAGACTGGGAGAAAGAAAAAGAAACAGCAGACTGAGGAAGGGAGCAGAAAGAAGAATTTCATTAGAGAAGGAGAAAAAAAAATCACCATAAATCAGGACTAATCATCTAACCAGGATATTTTCAGATTTACAAGTTTTCTACACGTTTGAGAGTGTGAACTGGAGAGAGACTATTATCCTCTAAAACATCACAAAGGGTTTTTTTTTTGCATGTTAATAACTATTAATTATGTTTACAGCCAGTTAAGTGACGGACTCTCCTTTGACAAGCACCAAACTTTGGAAAACGCTCAGTAGCACACTCAAGGCTTTTCCTGGAACCGAGGCCACCTGGAGGGAGGTGCGGCCGGCTAATCACCCAAGGGTGTGCGGAGCGCCGGGCGGCCGACGCAGGCTCAAAGCCCTTGCCCCGGCGGTGTACAGAAACGGACAAACGCCTGTGGCCGCCTGGATGGGTCCAGGGCGTCCCGATGGGGTTGTGGCAGAGCCCCAAGGCGCAAGCAGCCGCCCGGGCTCGGCCTCCGCTCAGTCTTGGCGAAAGTGTCCCTCGGTGCTCCGCGCGCCCCGGCGCCCTCCCCCGGGACCAGCGCTATTTAGGGAAGCGGGAGGTTTCGCGGTTCCTACCGTGGCCCAGGCCGGTCCCACCGCCCTGCAGTCCGCTTCTGCCCCGGGGCACAGCGAGGAGGGCATTCCCTCGGGGCTGCGGCCCTTTGAACCCGGGAGCCCTGGGCTCCCGCCCGGACGCGCGGAGCTCGCTCGGGGCCAGGCTGCGGAGCCGAGTGTGGGTGGCGGGTGGGGTTGAAGGGGAGTGGGGGAGGCGGCGGAGGTGGGGGTGGAGGGGCGGGGGCGGGTGCGGGCGTGAAGCTGGAAGCTTGGCTGTTTACCCAAACGATTTTCCTTTCAGGCCGGAGACGCCAATGAGACAAGATCAAACTCCCGTCCTCGCAGTGCGTGTGTATGTGTGTGTGTGTGTGTGTGTGTGTGTGTGTGGCCTCCTCCCAGCGGGGCTTTCTGAATGCGGGCTTCTGGACGCCGGCTGGGAGGAGCCAGAGGCCGACCCGGGCACCAGCGCCTCCTCCCGGGGGCTGGGAGAAGCCGGGCGCAGGGCGCGGGGTCTGTGAGCACCGCAGCGCAGCCGGGCGCGCGGTGCTGGGGCCGAGAGACACGAACGACGGGGACGCCGGCCGAGGAAAGCTAAGGGCCGTGTCCCTGAAAGCCGAGCTAGGCGACTCCCGGTGTGAGTGGGAGGGAAGGGGGAGATTGGCAGGACTCGCATCCTCCTGTCAGTCCCTTCGTTCCGATCCCTCCAGAGCTGAAACCTCGCTCCTTACGCCACCGGTTTCTTCGCGACTCCCTCGCTGGAGCCCTATTAGCTGCAAATTAGGCCAAGGTTTTGGCGATTAGGCTACAATGCAGGCCGCGTGACACGCGCCGCCCGGCCTGCGCCTGGGTCCCCCTTCCCACCGCAAATGGTTGGAAATCGAGAGAGGACAAGCAGTCTCCACTGACAAGACATTAGTCATTTTTAAAGGGGCCCAGACCCAAGAATATCCATCAGCCTGAGGGGTGGGGGAGAGCGAGCAGAAGTCTGTGCGGTAGCGCAGCAGGTGACGGTCGTCCTGGACTTGGCTCCCGCCGCTGCTCCAGGGGCCATCCGGGACCGAAACGCCGTGTGCAGAATAATATTATTATCGAGAATAAAGAGAATCCAAAGGCAGAGTGGTATTTATTTGTTAAGGTCGCAGGACCATTAAATCCTGGGTACACGGGCGTTGTTCGTGTCTGTAGCGGCGCGCTCTCGGCGGAGGCGGTTATGGGCTTACCTACGGAACTGTTCTTGGGAGAAAAAGTGTCATTCCCACGCTTCCACTCCGCCTCTGCGGCTCATCCTGCCCCAGCCTGCCCCTCCCCACCACAGACACTTGCTCGCTGTAGGATTCCATTTTACATTTATTTTTAGATGATGAGCCTGGATATTCTCATTTAAGCGAAATACATCCTCCCCCCTACACACGCCGCGCCGACCTGCTGGGCGTCTTAGGGACCTGCCCGCACTTGCTCCTGGCTTCTGTGTCTTCTGCTCTGGTGGCCAAGACTTGGATAAAAACCCCGGAGGAGGGGCAGAGGAGGCTCCCAAGCATGCTAGGGGTGGCAGGCTGGGGCCCCAGGGTTCGGAAGGGCAGGGGCGGCTTATGGTCAAAGACCTCGTTGTGTTGAAGTTGGTGAGGTGTGCGAGAGGACCGACCTCAAGGAGCATAGCGGGTGTACCCACTAATGATAAAAAAAAAAAAACCGCCACGAACGTTTATTGAGCGCCTACTATGTGGAGATCGCTGTGTCCACATCTCCCGGAGCCCATAAAGCAAAGGACAAACCATCATAGTGGAGGATAGGCCACGGAGCAGGTGTCTTGGACCAGGGAGGGAAAGTGGTGGGGTAGGTGGAGTTGCACGGTTTGGGGGGGGGGGTCAAGATTTCTGCCCCTCAACAAGGTGGGGCGTTGCAAACATTCGACAGCCAGGCCGCAGCTTCCTCCCCAGGGCCGGCCAGAGAAGGTCCTCCAGACAACCGATCGGGCCCACGTGGCCACGTGCTGTGCGGGCCCCAGGCCTCTGGCCTCGGCAAGCGGAAGCCAACGGATACTATTCACGTTCCTTCTTCTTGGCGTTGGAATCCGGAAAGAAAAGTGCACTGTGCCACGAGGGCCCCGGAGGTCAGGCCTGGGCAGGTCGGGGGAGAGCTCTTGGCGCACCACAGCCAGGTACACAGGCAGGCCCCAGGCCTTGCGTCCTGCGCCTCCCCACTGCCCGCATCGTGGCGACGCTGCTCCCGGAGAGGGACGCCTCCCTCGCCGTGCCGGGGGACGCTTAACCGATTCTGGGGTCGCGGCACCCCGAGAAGAGCGGCCGGGGTTCGCGGCCTTGCGCACGGAGAGCTGGAGCCAGGCGTGGCCCAGACCGCCCCTCGCCGCGTACAGGCCGCTCTCAACTCCCCAGTCCGCTGGGGTGCTCTGATCTCCAGTTTCCGCCGCCCAGTCGGGAGTTTTCCTCCATTCTCTGCTTCTCTCTCCCATCCCCCTAAAGCAGGGGGCTGGGACTCGCCGGTGACTCGGTGCCGCGCCCCGAGAGGTTGGGAAAAGCAGGCGCCGCGTTCTGTCTGGAGACAAAAAGCTTCCGCGCTCTGGCTCCTCCAGTCCTGACCACTGCGCCTCTGCACCTGGCACAGGAGGCGAGGGCAGGTGGAAACAGCATCCATGTAGGGTGGCCGAGAGCCGAGAACCTTAACTGATCCCAAGAATTGGACTCCTCGGAGTCCAGGCGCGTAGGCGCGATGGGCATTTGCCCCCAGAATTCCTCACCAGCATCCACCGGGAAGGGGCCCCTCCTTTTTGGTGCCCTGCACCCCCATTGTGAATCACCTGGCAGCTAGGAAACGCTCTCCCCTAATATCGACAGCTTTGGGTTACTTCCTCCACCCCCACAATAAAAAAACTGGTTTTCCTTCTGTTAGACCCCAGGGAGAATTCAAGGGTTTTAACACGAAAAAAAAAAATCTTTAAACTCTGGGTGTGGGATGTGCTTGGAAGTCAGGCTCTGAGCTCCTCACCCTGCTACCTGCTGCATCTGGAGAGCCGGTCCTAGCCAGAATAAAGAGTGTTTTCCTGCAGTCTGTCATTTTGGTATTACAAATAACCACTGCAGAGAAACACCCCCCCCCCCGCGTGCGCGCGCGCCCGCTTGAGAATATTGATAGATGATAGTTGTGATATTCACAATCGATCCTTTAATAGGCAGACGTCATAAATCATATTCAATGTCCTGACAGCACAGTACTTCACTTAATAATATAATTAAGATTAAAACTTGATATTGGAGGCAGCAGGGATTGATAGCTTCAAAAATTACATTCTAGATATGACAGACCACAAAAGGAACTTGGAAAAACATAACCCCCTTCCCAAAAGGCGAGGTCATCTGGGTAGGCTGTCTGGGAGGCCCTTTGGTCCTGCTCCATATGCACCTTTTCCCCTCACAAGTTAATGCCAGTTTTGGATAGGTCTGAACAGAAAGGAGTGTGGCTCTTTCTGAGAACTGATTAAGAGGAGGGAGGATACATGGCTAGACTTGGTGAGTTCCCTGAATATAGGAATCATTTAAAAATTCATCCCTCCAACCTTGAATATAGACACACACACACACACACACACACACACACACTCAGGAGATCATGGATATAAGGTTTTTTTCCTTGTATGCAATTGAATTCCTTGACAAAGTTTTCAAAAATGACATGCAATTAGTGGAAGGTATGCAGGAAGCCAGACCACCCCATCCCTGTGATTTCCCTGTGGGTCCTCTTTCCTCAGAGCTATGGGCCTTGGGATGAAAACCAAAATTTCACTGGAATCGTAAAACCAGAAGGGCAAAGTCCCACACAGGGGTGACTGTCTTTGCACCATGGACGTGCTGATTATAAGAGCAGCTGAAATTATTTCAAGGACTGGAATATTAATCAAATCAATCAGAGCTGACAAATGGGAAATATCTGAAAGTCAGTGGTAATTTACTACTTTGTTGTTAGTTAAGAATTGCCTGCCTTGTAACAGTAATTAATAATGCTCAGAGAGGAGTGATTTGGAAACCCCCCTTCCATTCTTTTCATTTTACTGTCTCTTAAGGAAGGAAGGAAGGAGAGAAAGGCAGCAAATGAGTGATCAGCAGGAACAGGAAAAACACTGAGTTGTTTGTGGGGAGAACAAAACTGGAAAATATAAAAGAAAGGGAAAAAAAGATTAACCCTATGGGAGACCATCAGAAAATAAAGAAAATACAGGAGGAGGGGTAGTAAATTAAAAAAAAATGAATTCTGTAGCCATACTCCAAGAGTAGGTTGGCTAA
This sequence comes from Oryctolagus cuniculus, assembly GCF_051225735.1. Lineage (NCBI taxonomy): Eukaryota > Metazoa > Chordata > Mammalia > Lagomorpha > Leporidae > Oryctolagus > Oryctolagus cuniculus. Next base: position 6,368,373 of record NC_142878.1, on the reverse strand, counting down.
AGGTGGAATTCCAAATGGCCCAGAAACCCCATCAAAATGAACAGTACTGCTAAAATATCTTGAGAGTAACTCAGCTCTGAATCCAGGCAGAGCTCAGGGCATTGTCTGTTTTGTCGCTGTTAACAATGTATTTCTTTACAGCCCAGGAGCAGACGTGTGCAGGCTCTTTCCCAAATTCCGTCCCTGGAGACCGGACTGGCTTTCATGTTGCTGGAGTTAAGTCTTCTCTTGGTCACACACAGTCCACGCCCCCTCCCAGCCCCCCACCCCATCCTACATGGATTATTAGATTGTCTCAGCCCCACCTAAACAACACACCAAAATAGTGACTTCTTTCAAAAACTATAAATCATTTCAGCGTCTGAGTTTGGAAAAGCATTTTAGTCAACAAACCTGCTGTGAAAAGCTACAGAAATCCCCAACCTGCTATTCTCTGAGAAGCAGCTGCTACTTCCTGAACTTTCATTTGTTGGATGGGGGTATTTTTTTTTAGGTTGCTAAAAGGAATGGAGGGGGGAGTACTAACTTTAGCAAACTTTATCAGGTCTTTATTATAAGCCCTAGTTTCATCTCATTGAGTCCAGGCTGGGTCTACAAAAGGTAGCTAGAGATTGAGATTTATTGGCTTCTAAATGAAAAGATTCATTTGATATAAGAGGTTAATTCAAAGTTCCACGCCGTGAATAGCTTCCACAAATTCCTCTGCCGAGTCAGCACAAAATCGGGTCAAAGAAATCTTAAAAACACAGAGATAGAGACACACAAACACACTCGCCCACTTAGGCTACAAATGCGGTTCCTCTCCTCTTTGTCATTTCTCCTGTCACGACAGAGCTCCAGCCCCTTTTCAGGTGGCTGGGATGATCCCCACCCCACCCCCCAATTTTGTCATTTTGTATCTTTTGCTTGTGGGATAAAGGGAGAAGGGAGAAAGGAAAAGGGAAGGAGTGAACTAATTCAGATAAAGCAGAACACATTTATAAATGAGCCACATGAAAGGTGTGGGGGGTGCTCTTGGATAAAAATAGGCAAACCAGTCAGAAACTGATGAAATGGGTTTGCAGCCATTACAGTCTACTATCCGATAGGAAGCTGGCAGAATTTAAGGCTGTGATGAGGGGGCCATCAGAGACTGAATGTGCCAGAGACAGTGAGAAGGAAGCAGAGAGAAACAGCAGCTCCTAGCCCAGAGCCGGTGCAGGGAACAGACTATGGAGATGCTAATGAGGGAAAATTAACCTTCGGGTTGGGTCTGTGACTTGGGCCCTCCACTGAATGTCTGACCCAGGGGCTGCCAGCAGCTTCCCCCTGCACCGGCGAAATGATATAATCACTCTGAAACCCACCAGCCTTGGTGCAAACACACTTCTAAACCCAGCCGTGGAGAGCAGGGAGCAACTGACAGCTCCTTCCCCCAGAAAACGCAAACAAATGAGAAGCAATCGGAACCACAACCGGGCCGGGAAGCAACCTGGGAGACCTGGGCTCACGTGCTCAGTTCCGGAGCAGGGCAAGAAAGGGAGGCACAAGGCCTGGGACTCCAGACCTGTCTGTCACCCAAGGCTCTGGCTAACTGGGCCGCAGTTCGGGTGGCCCAAGGGCCGAAGGGATTTGATCTTCAGGACCCTGGCCCCAGGGCCAGAGGACTGTGGCTTAGCTGGATAGAGGGAGTGGGAGTGGGAAGATAACGGACTAAGAGAAGTTGGAGAGGACAGACACAAAAACAAGCAAAAAAGGGAATTTTGAAAGTGGTTCTCATCACAAACGGAGACAGTCACAAAACTACACACACGGGGATTTTATTAAGCAGGCGCACATCAAAACACATTCGCTCCTGCCGACACGGAGAAGGAGGTTTGGGCCGACTGTGGGGTTCTGGTAGGGACCCTTCGGGCCTTCGCCGCTGAGGGTGCTCGGCCCCCTTCCCACCCCCAGGCGCCCCGAAGCCCCCGGTGGCGAGGGGCGGCCGCAGAGGCGCACAAGAGGCCTGCCTGTTGGAGGCGCAGGAAGAGGTCGTGTTTCCAAGTAGAGACATCAGCAAACCGCAATCTTAGTGACAGTGACAGCGCAAAATTATGTTTAATGTCGGAAAGGGGAAAGGGGAAATATAAAATTAGCACAGAGAAAATGTTTCCCAGACCTTCGTCACAATTAGGGCCGAGCATCTGGGTAGGCACAAAAGCGGGGTCCACAGCGGGGAGGCCGTGACCCCGTAGGACCGGGGACCCCTTGGGGGCGGGAGAGGCCAAGGACCCTCCCTCCTGCCCTGGGGGCGCTCCCTCCCCAGGAGGAAAGGGAAGCTTCCGGAGAGACACTGCTGACGCCCCGCCCCATCACTTCATTCGGTGCGAAGGAGGGGTGGTCTAGACTTCCCGGCCTGGTGGCGAAGGCAGCTCATCGCCCGGCCTGCTCGGTCCCAAAGCCACCGGGCTTTTTAATTAGCGCCGAGCCCAGGCCTCAGAGAAGGACATGGGGGAGGGGTATGCTCAGCCCCAGCCTCCTCCCCTCTCCTGGGGGAGCCGCATGGAGAATTATGCTGCGGGGAAGTAAGAATTATTTAATAAATTAACAGCCCCTCTATGGAACTTGTTATCAGCCCTGCCTCTGCGGCGGCCGCATATAAACAAACCGGACCCCACGCCACCTCCTTCTGTCCGGTGGCTTCCTTAGCCCTCCCACCCCCAACTAGGTCGAGAGCAGGCCAGAGCCGGCAGCCTAGGGACAGCCAGGGAGTTGGGAACCATCGTGATTCTGGGGAGGAAGCATTTTTTGTTCAGGCCGGGAGATTATTCCCTAAACTGCTTATTTAAAGGGGGAGGGGAGGGGAGCGAGGGACCCTTTCTGTTGTGGTTGCGGAGAATATAATTTTGCCTTTGTCTCGAAACCGCTGTATTACTGCGGTTATTAAGCACCACGGTTTCACTTCTAAGTGTCAGGCAAGGGGAGTGGTGAATGAAAATCTATTTTCAAATAATAAACATTAAAATAAATTCTTTTTTTTTAAACAAACCAAACCAGGCAGATAAAGGCAGGAGATGAGCTACTGCAGTGAGGGGGAGGAGGCACAGAAAATAGTCTGATTATTTAAAGCAGAATCTATGCCCAAGAATTGTGGGGGGGGGGTAAACTTGGGGGAAAAAGCAACAGCGTTTTCTCGCTGGTAGCTCCCTGGCTTTAGGAAGAGCCGAGAAAGCAGCTGTACCTGGGGGTTAGCGTTTTATACTTTGATTTTAGCAACAAGTATCAAAAGATCTAAACTAATTGATTGCCAAGTTCCTTGGCCCTTCTCCAAAGAGCAATATAGATTTAATTGTATGTTGCTTAAAACTCCATTTCTCGAACAGTGTGAAACATGTAATAAAAGTCATAAACCGTATCGGAGATGTTTTTCCCCCCACAAGCATAAATACTCAACTGACACTTGGAAATCTTAGCTAATACTCCTAATAGGTTAAAAAAAGGGGGGGGGGCCTCTGAGAAGGGTAGCCACATAATAAAATCTAAACTGTTAATCCATTTTAACTCGTTCAAAGGAGCCTGCGGTCGCGGGTGGGCGTTCCGCAGACGAGACCGGACAGCAGGCACCTGACGCGCCCCGACGCAACCACACTTCCCTTAAGGACAGAAGTTCTGCCCTTCCCAGAGACGCCGGCCACTGGTGCACGCGAGACGTGTGCATCTCGAAGTTGCCGCGCTGGGCTGCACGGCCCGAGAGCTCTCGTGCCAGGGGATACGGCAGTCGCCCCGCGGCGGCGGCGTCCTCCGCTGGCCTCTGCCCGGCTTCCGGGGTGGGGGGGGGAGGCGCGAGAGGGGAGGGGGAGCCGGAGAGGCCGCGAGAGCGCTCCAAAGCGGCCGCGGCCAGAGTCCCACTCTGCCCCTCCCCGGCTGCGCCCACTCCCGCATTGTCCTCCGCGCAGCCCGCACTCGAGCGGCCGTGCGCATCTTATAAAAACCAGCCGGGGCACCCTGGTGGCCGGTGGCATCCGCAGAGCGGGGTTAGCGTCCCAGCCACGCCTGCGTTGTGCTCCGGAATCGACCACTGCAGCCGAGTTCGCGGCCGCCACGGGGCCGGCGGCTGCGCGCGTCGCGGGCCGTGGCCTGGCGCGGCCACGCGGGCCGGCCGCAGGCGGAGATCTGTAAAAATCCACGTGAGCCGCCCCCTCCTCCCGCGGCGCGCGGCCCCTGACACTGCAGCGTTGAAGCCGGCCCGGAGGTCCCCTAGGTCTCCGAGTGCGACAGTACTCAGCGTAGCGGGTAGATGGCACAATTTTCTAACATTTAGAGAGAGGAACCCACGCTGGGAGCAATAAGTCCATTTAAAAGCCCTTTATTTAAGAGGAACAAAGATAACTGACAAGCCAAGTACAGAGACATCTCAATGAAATTTCCAAAGAAGAAAGAGAAATCAGAGGCCAAAGCGAATGCGAACTGGGCCTGGTGGAGTAGGACGGCGCGTCCCTCCCCTTGCAGAAGAGAGAAAGATAAAAGACAGAAAGAAAGAGGTGGTGGGCGTTAGCCACCGCGGCCCAAGCCCGATCCTCGAAATCCTCCGCCACAAAAACTTTAAAATGGCCGGGTGGGCTCGGCGGAGGCAGGTGGGGCAGAAGCCGAATCTGTTTGGGGAAGACTTTTTACGTCTGGCCCCCCCACCCCCGTAAGGAGGCCGCGTCTCCTCGACTTCTGTGTTGGCGTGGTGAGGTCCAGCTCCCCCGCCCCCAGGAGGACGAGCACGCAACGGCCCCCAGCTCTGGGTACAAGCGAGCCCCTGGGAGGGCCTAGGGACCCGAGGAGGCTGTCCTCCAGGAAGGTGCCCAGGACTGGGCCGCAGCCGGCGGGGATCCCAGGACACACCTGCGCGCCCACAGACTCAGGAACGAATGTCACCTCTGCCAAGCTAGCACGGGCGCAGGGTGCCCACTGAAGTCTACGAGGAAGCCAGGGCGGCCCGCGCTTCCTGGAGCGCCCTGGTGCTTCCAGACCTACTCCCGCAGGCCGGAGGAAGGCCAAAGAGAAGGGGGCGAGAGGCCAAGAGATGGGCAAGGGTGTCCCTCTGGTCCTCCCGGACCAGCGCTGGCCCCGGACAACCCTGCCTGGCTTGCCTGCCTAACGGAGGGAAGGGGCGCCGCGCTAGCGCCCGCGGGAGGTCAAATGATTGTATCTGGGTGGGTGCTCGCCGACATATTTGCTGAGTAAACCTCCCTCCTGTGCTGAAGGCGAATCCCCGTTGATAAATCCATCATTACGGTTCGGATTCTGGGAGGCAGCCGCGCCACTAAATTCATCTTACATTTGTAGCGCTTTAATAGACATTTATTAAATGCTTTTAGAGAGAGGCATGGGGCGCGTGATTACATCCTAGTTATAGACAGAACATAAAGACCCACGTTAACACCCTTTTGCAGGAAGGAAGGAAGAGGTGGGGAGGGATGCTAAGGCAGGGAGATGAAGTGAAAGGAGGCGAGAGATGGGGCGGGCGGGGGGCGCAGGGCCTGGGCGTTATTACCAGGGGCTGCCTGGGGGCTGGGAGCCAGGGGAGAGCCGCAGGAAGTCTCCCGCGCTCGAGCGGAGCAGTGCCCGCTCCTCGCGGCTCCCGAGGTCGCCCTCCCCTTGTCCCTCAAAGCCCCTCTCCTATTCTTTCTGTTGGTGCACAAGGGATGCCGCCGCTGCCTTCGCCGCCGACCCATTCTGTCCAGTCTCCTATTCCTTTACTTTAGTTTAGGCCTTTCCAACTGCGTCTCTTTTTTTGGAGTAGCCAGGCTAGAATGAGAAGACAGGGAGACTCCGGCACTCCAGGCCCCCCCAAGAACCCCTTCAAAGCATCCTCTCCAGCCCAACCCCCAACCACAGAGCACACAGATGTCCGGCCCACCAGACCCGGGAGCCCTGAGGGCTCTGACGGCCCCTTGGCCCGAAAGGCTCTGCTGGACGGTCTTCCTCCGCCAGGCACAAGGAGGGCGTCCGGCCACTCTTGGGCTCCCCGCTCTCTAGTGCCTGGACATTTGCCCAGGACTTGCCCCTCGACCTCCTCCTCCGGAACCCGGCCGGCAGGGACACCTGACCCTGCAAAGGGCCTTGTGCCTTTTTGAGCGTCCTGTGGACCTCACCCAAAGGCCCAGCCAGTCTCCTGGCTCCGCTGGCGCCGCGTGCACAGCCAGCGCGGCCTGGCTTCCCCGGGGGACGCAGCCGCGGACCCGGGCTGGGACAGCAGCCGGTAGGACTCCCTGGCTCTTGGTAAGGAACACTTCCGCTATCTCAAAGTTGCCATAAGAAAATAAATACAAGTGACATTGTACTGGGCCAAAGCTCATTAGTTCGTTGTCCAGGCCTAATAAAGGAACAGAAGCGCAAATTATAGAGTTCAGCTTCAACACACGCTCTGTCAGCCGAGATCAGCGCACGGCGAGTCTGATTCCAATTGCTCCCAACTTGCTGTGCAGTTCGCCCCCCACCCCTCCTCGCGAGCAGGAGGTTGGGTGGAAAAATATAGTTCCAAAGGGGGTAATGATCAAGCTTTTCCTCTCGGAAGCCTGCGCCACCTCATTTCCCATCAGTAATCCCAATAAAATTAACGTCGTGGCTGCAATTGAAAAGAGAAGGGCCCGCGACACTCCTGAAATAACACACTCTCCCCCAGCAAAAGGTAAAAAGCAAAACGACCCTTTGTTCGGCTAATTAACGCAGGCCCAACTCCGAAAGCAGATGTGTTTGCTTAGCTAATCACAAGCATGTTTCTTGCAAGGAACCTCATTTCAAGGGGGTGGCTGGGGGGGGGTGATGGGAAAGGGGACATCACCCCCCACCCAGGTCTCTGCCTCACGTCTCTCACCCCACTCTACAGTCCAGTGGCTGAGTGTAGGCGGCCTATCACTCACACCTTTCTTCCCACCCCCCATACCCCAGAGGCCTGGAAGGCAGAGGCCTCTGAGCACCCCCAAGACTGGGAGGTGGGGGCAGAAGGGGGTGTAGAAAAAAATAAAAGTTTTAATGACACAGATGCCATATTAAATGAGGCAGTTTTACAATTCAGTTTGAATAGGACGCTAACTTATTACAAGTGTGTTATCAGAAGGACGATAAGATTTATAACTCCAAGAGTCAGCTTTGGGTCTTAATGACAATGGATGTTAAAGGGAGGAAATCTGTTCTCTATTAGAGGAGAGGAGAGTCCGCTCCCCGTCTTTTAGGTCAGGTACAGATGTGTCCAGGAGGGCTGACACCAAGCCCTTTGTGTCTCCGTATGAAGGATGCCCCCTTCTCTTCGAAATAATCAGGGGTCTCCTTGTTGTGCGAGCAACTCGCTCAGCTGAGAGACAAAAAAGAGAGGAGAGCAACCAGCTAGAATTGGAGACGGAGGTGGAGGTGAGGCAGGGGGCAACTCTGGTGGACAACTCCGTGCCCATCTCTAGGTGCGCACAAAGATTGCTTTCCCCTAAACCAACACAGTAAGCAAACTTTAAAAAACTGGGGTCCTATTACAAACCAACGCCCAGCACTAACTGCTTTAAAATTACTGCATAATTAGATTTAGTTGAATTTCACCATTAATTAGGCAGCCGCACTGCAGGGAGCCTTTGAAATCTGAGAAAATGGGAAAAATCATCTGAAGCACGTTTTTTCAACCTAACTTCAATAAATCTCGACGAGGCCTGGAATTCAGAGAGCACCTCGCTCCCCTCCCCGGGTCTCCAGGCCGGGGCTGGAACTGGACACATAGGGTGAGTCCAGCCAACCCGGGTCGGCCGAGGGCCGGTCCCCAGCGACTGTCCTGCAGAGGCCCTCAGAAGACCCTCTCCGGGAGGCCAGGCCCGTCCCCCGGCGCCCTCGCCCGCTCTCCTCCGCTGCACACGCGCTCCTGCTAGGGGCGCAGTCCACGACGGCTCCGCACGGTTCCAGGGCCTGCGACCACCCGCCCGGAACCGGCCCGCGGCCGGCGCTCGCCCCGAGCCCCCAGCCCTTAGCCGTCGCTCCTCCTCGGCAACTCGCGCCAGCAAGTCCTGCCCACGTCCGGCGGGGTTCGCGGTCCGCCCCCTCCGCAGCTTGGCTCCGGCCCGCGCAAAACCCGGGCGCAGCCCCTGCGTGGATGCGCTCGGCCACGGGCCGGGGTCTGTAAATACCGGCTTCTCCCCTCCCCCTACAGCTCGCCAACACTTAGGATCTTGGGCAGAGGCCGACTTTTAGTCCTCTCCCTGGTTTCTTGGGGGGGGGGAGCGGGGGGAGAGGAGACACGGAATCAACTCCACGGAAGCCAAGCTGGGGAGGGGCTGGGGGCAGGGTCCGAGGTGCCAGCGTTTCCCCTACGACCCGGGCTACTTTAATTACGTAGTCACCCAGGGCCGCGCTCCCTGGCCCGCCAGAGGAGTGCAGGGTTTTCTGCCTGCGGACGCAGCGGCCTTCAGCGGCCCCCGCCCCCCGCCTGCACCCCCCACACCTTTTTTTTTTTTTTTTGTCCTTTTGGTCACCACAATGTGTTTCCCATTACCCGGCCCTTGCCGTGCCTGGCAGCCGGCGCTCGCCGTGCAATGGGAGACGCCATGTTGGCTGCGCTCACAGCACCGAGTCCACCGCGAGCTCCGAGGCCGCTTCTCACGCTCAGCCCCGCGGCCAGCCCCCGCCCCCGCCGCCCGCGCCGCCCGGAGCCGCGGCTCCGCGCGCCCGGCGCCCCGCACTCGCCGCAGGCGCAAGCCGGCTCCCGCTGCACGGCGGCGGGCGCTTCCCGCACGGGCGCCCCGGTCCCGGCCCGCGGCCCCCAGCCCCCGGCGCGGGCTGCGCTGCGAGGCGCGCGAGCGGGCGCCGGCCTGGGGCTGAGTCGAAGTGGCCCGGGCAGCGGCCGCCCCTCGCCCTGCTCCCACTATTGTTGCCTTCCGCGTCTCACCCGGCTCGCACACACCCCCGAGCGCCAAGGGGAGGAGGGGAGCGGGGCTGGGAAAAGAAATAAAGCGAGCTCAGATCAGATGGAGAGAGGAAAAAAAAAAAAAAAAAAAACCAGCAAGGAAAAAGAGACACTTAAAGGGAAAGAGTCGCCATGTTTAGCAGCTTTTTTTTTTTTTTTAAAGATCTCGTCAATTTCACACAGAACGCACTCACTGGGTCCCAGCCCTCGCCTTTTGTCCAATTCAGTCGCAGCAAAGATCTTTTGTTCTAACTCAGCGTGAAAAGAAAAACTTTCTTTAAATGCAATAAACTTAAACCGAACTCAAGACTCTAAACAGATCCTCCTCCAGTCACTCTAAACATATACAAGGGGTTTTGTTTTAACCGTTTCGAGAAGGCTGAGTCCTATTTTGCTCCTGCCTGCAGACCCCCAGGTCCTGGCTGAAACTTAGCGGCACACAGAGGAGCGAGCTCCAACGCCTGGAACACATGCTTCGAGCATAATAAAACAGGGACTGTCTTTTGCTTTGAACATCATAAATTATAATTTAATGCCAATAATAATTTACAACAAATGGCTGTTTACAATAAACGAACACAAAACAAACAAGGAAAAGGGCCTGTGTTTTACTCAGTGGAGCAACTTCACACTCATGGATAGCACTCGCAAGAGGAGAAAATAAACAACCGCCGACAAAACCTCGACCCACAGGTCAGCGGCGCTGCGCCGCGAGCACTCAGGCTAAGGCAGCTCTGGCTACGGAGCGGAGCTGAGGGTCCGCCGGAGCCCGGCCTGCTCGGGCGCCCAAGTCGGAGTTCTCGGTTCTCCGCGTCCTGACTCCCAGTGAGTACCAAAGTTCATAACACACTTTGTAAAATGATCCCCCTTTCTTCCACCTCCCCCTCCGAGAGCTAAACCACAACACGGTGAAGGGTTTGGAGGGGGCAGCCTGGAAAACCTATTTTGAAGAAGAGCAAAATTGCAAGCTCCCAGCACTGAGAACGAAGTAGCAGGGGGGAGGGGGTGGGGGGGGGCACCAATGAAGACTGAAACAGAGAGTTACTACTTCCAAATCACCACAGCCTGCAAAGTTTCCTTCCTTCATTCCTCTCTCTCCCTCTCTCCCCTTCCTTCCTCCTCTGCTTTTTCTTAATTAGGCTTCTTAAGGACAAAGGATCCCAAGACCAGCACAGATTGTATCCACACAATCTGAAATGTCCAAATGTCGAAGTGTTTTTATGTACATAACTCCCATGGAAAAGATTCCCTAGACCTGTGCTCCGGCTCTTACAGAGTGGAGGTAGAGGGGGAGGGGAGAGGCAGGCCCAAGTTATCACAGATCCATGAAAAACAGACCCTTCAGCGCTCCATCACTGAACGTGAGATCCTCTCAACAACCACACTGGATGAGAACCACAGAGTATTTTTAAAAATCGCACCTTCTTAAGGAATACACCTCATTGCAAACAACTGTCCTCTACTTACAAGGCTGTGATTAACTTGCTTGACTGATCTTCTGCATGACTGTCAGAAATGTACAAAAGGGTATTTTTTCTGATCATAAAATAGATACTGATCTCAAGATTTCTAATACTTTTCACAATACCTTCCCTAAACAGGCACTTAAGTGTGACAAATATAAGGGCCCCCTTTTTTTTTCTCCTGGAAAATCCATTTTTAATTAAAAGGAGGATTAGGTGAATTGGGGTGGTTTACTATATCAGTATGCCACTTCCTAAACCATAGATAAACCATTAACTTCAGCTTCTCCCCCCCACACACACCCAAATTAAACAGGCAAATACACTAGTCCACCTTTGAACAAACTGTCTGACGGGAGTAAACAAATGGAGACCCCCGGCCCAGCTCAGAGAGAGCTTTAAAGGGGCTCTTAGCGAAGCAAAACAGTGACTGGGGACAGCCAAACAGGTTTCAGATATCAAATAATATTTTAATTTCTGAATACTTTCAATTTTCCTTGGAATATAACACACAAAGACTCGACCAAACAGTTCAGTTATTATAACTTTTACAGTATACAGAAATGTTGCACTTAAAAAAAAAACCTTCAGTTTTTTTAAAACACAAACTGTAAACTCTAAGATACTGAATCAATCACGTTACCTATAAGTGCCAACAGTGTTATTTTGTCATGCTGATTTCAATGGTATTTTTTTAAAAAGGGAAAATATCAACAATTATAATACAAAGGGTTTGCAAATATACAAACAGATATAGGATTTTCATAACAATTCAAGAACTAAGCAGGGACCCAATTCAAATTACAAAAGTTCAGTTTTTATTCAAAACCTCAGCATGTGTCTTGGACACATTCCTTGGCTGCCAATAAATTCCACAGTTCATTCTCTTTCTTAAAATATTTTTAAAAAGCTAGGTTTGTCATCATGTCTTTGGGGGGAGGGGCTGGGGGCAGTTAAGTGTTGTTTGTGGTTCCTCCCGTTCTCTAATTAAGAGTGCTCAACTTCACCTAACATTTTTGGTCACCACTTGTAAGTGCGTTTCCATCATCTCTGAGTTGCCTTTCAAAAGTTTTATGTCTTCCTATGATATTTTCATGGACTCAGTTTTAATTCTTGCAGAACATATACTTTAATGATACACAGTTTTTAAGAAGCCAAGATTATATCAAAACTTATTATAGAACCACAGAATAAACTGGTTTGGAACCAGAAAAGTACAAAAAAAGAACAGCTAGAGGTACATAGACACAGGACAATTAATAATTTGGAAAAAAAAAAGACTTACTTTCTCCATTCTGCTAATTTTCTCTCAATCTCCTTAAATGCACTTTTAGCAATATTTTTCAAAAATTTACCAAAAAAAGAAAAAGACTAATTTCCTTTTTATACAAAAATGATAAGTAGCAAGTTGTTCTGACCGACACAGGAGTTTTTTTTTTAATGCATTCTGTAAAAGTTCATTTGACAGTCTTTTTTTTTTTTTGAAATTCACAGTCCATTAAATTCTTCCCCTCTCTTCTTTTAGCAAACTTGTAACATCCTTTTATATCCTTTCTTAACAGAAGGAAATTAAGCAAACAAACCAGTCTTTTGCCTTTTCTTTCTCTGTTTCACTCCCCCTTCTGATTTTGATTTATTTATTTATTGAATTGCCATGTAGGGCCAGTTAAAACTGCTGCCGGACAGTAACATATCCCGGATGAGGGTTTCGATGGGGGTTTTACCTACCAAACGGACGAAAAACAATTGCTCTATGACTGAGGAAGAGACGGTGCGGAGGGAAGGGAGCCGGAGCAAAAGCTTCCCGAACCGCGTTGGCTGGTTGGGGTACTGGCTCCTAACGTATTCTTCCAAAGCACATTGGGACTTTTCCTGCAAGCTTTCCACATGGGCTACATCAGAGAGACCACAGGCATCTGGAAGAAAGTTTAAAAAAAAAAAAAAAAGAAACAGAAGAAGAAGAAGAGGAAGAATTCAGTCATCAGATTAAGAGGTTTGAAATGGGTCACATGAGGTGTGTGCACAGTGCTCTGTCAAACTGCCCCAACCGGAGCAGGCGCAAGTGCCTGTGCACTGAGACCTGGTGCTGCTGGAGCTGGTGGTTTGGGGCAGTGAGAACGGGCACGGGATGGTCCGGCCGTCTTTGCTCCCGGTGCTACAGGTTCTCCCTGCCCTAGTCCTCAGGCTGCGTCACTCAGAGGCCCAAGCAAAAGTGCACTGGGTCTTTCTGGGCCAACTCAGTAAACAGACAAAACAGATAAAGCCCAACCCGCGGTGCTCCTCCCCTCCTCCTCCTCTGTAAATAATAGTTTGGCTCATAATTATACAGTGTGGTGGTGGTGGTGGCTGGGGGGCGGGGTGGGGGGCAACAACCTGGCCCAGCACCGAGCAATGGCGTCCACGACCCAACCTCAGATTCTCCCCGAAGAGGGCGACTCATTTTTCTTCAGTCTTTGAAACTGATTTAAGTGGCCCTTTAAAACTGATCTTGTCAGTTTAGCCCATTGAAAAGCAGCCATGCAAACTGTGATCTCTCTGTTCATTTGAGCTGTTTCTTTCCCCCCCTTTTCTTCTCTCTCCCTTTTCTCCCACCCCCCTTTATTTTTTTTTTTAAACCCAGGTCTCTCCAAGAAGCACACCCCCCTCCCTGTTATCTTCAGGAAAACACTTTTCTTTTTCTGATACGTGAAAATACAGTAAGTGCCTTTGAAATGAGAGGCTTCTTGGTGAAGGCGGTTCAGGTTGTGACCTGACCTTTCGGGGGCTCCCCAGACAAGACTGGGGTTAACACATGCATATTGTGAACCAGTAAGACAGATATTCCAAAACAGCCTCCACCAAAGCACCGGAACACGCATGCAACCTCCTCGCGTGTGCGTGTGCGTGTGCATGTATGTGTGTGTGTGTGTGTGTGCTCCTACAGTTGCTGTGCTGCTGTGTGGCCACAGACTGCAGAGCTGTCTGTGGTCAGGCATCAAAAGGTCTCCTTGCTTACGACTCCTTCCCTCCGCGTCTGTACTGTGAGTCTCCCTCTGAATCAGATAACAGGGACCTTTATCTCTTTGTGAGGCGATTTGCATTCTCCACACAGGCCTCCACATTTTGCAAATAGTAATAAATTAAGCTGGTACGACAGTATCAGGCATTTCCTCCGTTGGAAGACCGAGGGTAAGGCTGAGAGCTAACAATGAGACCCCAGCCGTTCACAACCCACTGCCCCTGGTCTGAGAACGCGGGCTGGGTGTCAGGTTGTGGGGCAGAGGACGACCCAGAGTGTTCATTTGCATCTGGCAGGCGTTCTAGATGTCACTGGCTTGCCAGAAAAATCACCCAGGTCCCAGCCCCTGCGTAGGGCTCTCGCCTGCCCAGACACTGCCCTCTAATTGATTACCTATGGACTTCTGAAATTAGCGTCTGGGTGGCTGTGGGGCAAGACTCCACGTGAAAAGTAGCCACCTCCAAAAGGACACAGGTGGGAGGCGAACCTGCAGGGGCTGGGTTCCCCAGACTTCCTCCAAACAATGAGGAAGACACTGTGGGCCTTTTTTGTTGGTCACAGAAACTACCCATCTCTCCTAGCTTCCTGATTACAAGTTGACACCAACTGAGGCAGGCCACCAGGCTCCAAGCCCTGCCAATGCCCAAATGTTTGTTACCCTTCATTGGGAACCCCTTTTCCCTCTCAGCCATGACAAAGGATCAGCTGACAACTTGTCCAAGAGTGTGAGTGTGTGTGTGTGTGTGTGTGTGTGTGTGTGTCTGGAGGGGGGTGGGGAGGCTCCATTCCCACCCACCTGGTCTACCCTGAACTCTGCCTGGAGGCAGCCAGAGGCTCAGGCGTGGCCTGGAATGGAAAGCCAGACACCTTCAGAAAATCATTTGGCCTCAAGAGTTAATTAATATCAGATCTATTACTCACACAGGTTAAACTACATGCAAACTAATTAGATTTCATAATGCAGGCAATGATGGTTTTACATCTCCAGCAACACTCCATGCCCAGCCCGAGCTGGCATGTACTTAGAGCTGTTTGAAGACTGCCTCCAGTGTTTGCCTGGGCAGCAGAAGTAAGCAGCCAGGGTCTTCACCCCTTGCACTTGTTCTACAGGGTCATGGTGGCCCCTTGCCCCTTCCTGCCCCTCTGACAGCACTTCCTCCTCTCCAGGCAGTCTGCATTATTTTAGTAAGAATACGATTTTGGAGACTGCTGCCCTCGGGTTGGCTCTGCCTGGAGCTCCCACTCCTACTGAGATATCAGGCAAACTTTTCCCCTGCAGGGACGATGCCAGGGCTGCTGCTCCCAGGCCCAGGGGGCATCTCTTGCAGGCTCAACCAGGGTGCCAGAGAAAGCTTGAAGGGATGCCCCTGGGGTCTGGCAGGCCCACGGGTGGGGAGGGCCTTAGGCTCAGAGAGGGAGAGGAGAGTGTGTCCCAGCAGGGCCGGTGGACAAGGGGAACAGGCCAGAGACTGCCCTGTGGACCATTTGGGGAGGCTCTGCTGGACGCATCATTCCTGCAGCCCAGCCACCTTCTCTGTCCCGGGCCAGGCCTAATGGTGCCTGGGCAGCTGCACACAGTGCCCATTTGAGGCTGCATTCAACAGTTTGACCTATCAGGGGGAGGCTGGGATTGCCCTGGGGACTGCTAATTCTCTGGGCCCCAGCGGTGGGCCGATGGGCCGCAAGGCCCCCTGAGCATGCCAGACGGGCTCCTCCGTACCTGAGGTGAACAGGACTATGGCCTTGAGGCAGCTGTACTCGGCCGAGTCGACGTGCAGCGCCTTGAGCTTTTCCACTTGCTCTTGGAAGATCCGTATGTGGTCCATAAAGGCGACCACCCGGTCGGCGGACATGGGCGAAGCGTGCAGGCCGGCGGCTGCCAGGAGCGGGGCGACGTGGAGGGGCATGGAGCATTGTGCCGCATTCAACACGAACAGCTCGCTCCAGGTGAGGCGAAGCAGGGCCACCTGGTCCGTGATCTGCAGGTCGGGGAAGAAGGGGATGTTGCGGGCCCACTCGACGGCGCTGAAGAGCATCCGCGCGGCCAGTTCGCAAATGTTCTCGATGCCCATGATGTTGTTCGGTTGCATGCACTGGCTGCCGAAGCGAGACGTCGGGTAGGGCTCGGCGCGCAGCAGCAGGGAAATATATCCGGACAGGTACGAGTGGCAGTTGAGGGGGTCCCCGTTGGTCAGCGCGAACTGCCCGTGGGTCGGCTGGGTGGGCGGCATCCTTCCCCTCTGCACGGCTGCGGGAAGAAAAGAGACACTCCGCAGTTAATGACCAGACTCGGTCCCCACAGGTCCCCCGGCACGGTCGGCCCCTGGCCCGACCCCCACCTGCCCCCAGGCCCGGAGCAGCGCAAGAACCAGACAGGCCTGCCTCCCACAGAGCTGGGCGCCGCCGGGCGCCGGCAGCTCTCGGCTCGCTTCGCCACCCAGGCCGGCTCCGGCCGCCAGAGCTGCACATTTGCCTCCTAGGCCCGCTCGGGGCTGCTCCGTCAAGGACCCAGAATTGGCCACCTTGCCTGGGGGTGGGGGGGTCCCAGCGCAGTGGGCGGGAGGAGGCATTCTGGGGGGCATCTTTCTTCCTTACTGCTAAACAGCTGATATTTCTTATTGATTGGAGGAGAGGGAGCGGGAGGGGCGAGTCTGGGGGGTGGGGGGGAGGGCGAGACGCGTTTGCAGAAGACACAAGGGCTGGCAGGGGCCGGCCTGTGGCCACCTCGAAGCGGCGCTCCACCAGGCCTGCAGTCCCAGCCCTAGCCCGCCGGGGAGCCCCCGTTGAGAGGCGTGCGGAGGGCCCAGGTCTGGCGTCCTCCTAGCCAGTGAGCTCAGAGGAGGCGGTCGAAGGGAGAGGGCGGAGAGAGAAAGAGAGGCCGGCCGGCCGCGGCGAGAGGAAGCCGGGAAGAGGCAGGGAGCGGGCGGCGGGCGCCCACGCAGCCCGGGCAGGGCCGAGGGGGTCCAAAAGAGCCGGCTAGGCTCGGTTGCTAACTGAACGCGGACCGGGGCAGTCGCTCTCGCAGAAACACAAAGGAAGCCCGGCGCCGGCTCGGCCCGGCCCGGAGCCCGCGCCCCGCGCCCCGCGCCGAGCGCGCCATTGGCAGAGCCCTGCTCCGGCGCTCGGCGGGCTGCACATCACAAAGACCCAACTCGCGCGGAGCGAAAGCGGCCGCCCGAGGCCCCTCGCCCACCCTCTCCTATCGCTCGCTCCCCGTTTCAAAAGTGAAAGAAGAAAAAAAAAAAGAAAGAAAAGAAAACAGAGGTGTTTTTTTTTTTTTTAGCAGAATGTTAATCTACGGAGGGTCACATGAGCGCTGCCGGGGCGGCAGCGTTAATACGGCGAAGTGCATAAAATTGCCATTTGTAATTTGAACCTCCTGTGCAAAAGTACAATCTCAGGTTGTTGGTTTTTTTTTTTTTTTTTTGAGAGGGTGGGGGCTGGGGAGGAGGGACATATGTTGAACATGCAGGAAAAACAAGGGGAGAGAGAGAGCTGGAGAGAGAGAGGCAGAGAAGTAAAGCAGGCTTGAAAACAACAACCACTACAACGGCACAAACACCACCCGTCCCTCGCGGAGAGGCCAACTCGAGTGAACTCGCAATCGGAGCGAAGGGAGCGAGAACAGCCCGGGAGGGAGGGAGAGGGGGAGAGAGAGAGAGAGAGAGTAGAGGAGCTCGGCTGGCCCAAGCATGCGGCTGTGGGGTCCGCGTTCCGGCGCGGACCTCGCGGCTCCAGGGCGCCGGCTCCGCGTCCTCACCCGAGCGCAGGGCCCAGCCAAACGCACCCAGGGCCCGGGATCCCGGGGAGGGGGAGAAAGGAGAGGCCGATACCTTCCCGTCTCATGCCCACTTTGAGGCACTTTTTGAGGCGGCAGTACTGGCACTGGTTGCGGTGGTGCTGGTCGATGGGA
The DNA here is from genome assembly GCF_051225735.1 of Oryctolagus cuniculus. Lineage (NCBI taxonomy): Eukaryota > Metazoa > Chordata > Mammalia > Lagomorpha > Leporidae > Oryctolagus > Oryctolagus cuniculus. Next base: position 6,351,109 of record NC_142878.1, on the reverse strand, counting down.
CAGTTCCGGTTGGCGCGGCACGTGTAGCTCAGGTTCCTCCGCACGCTGCGCTTGAAGAAGCTCTTGCAGCCCTCGCACGTGAACTGGCCGTAGTGCTTGCCGCTCGACTTGTCCCCGCACACCACGCACTCGATGTGCTGCTGCTGCTGCTGCTTGTCGCCGCCCGGGCCGCCGGGGCCGCCCTGGCCGCCGGCCGCCGTCTGGGCCGGCGTGCTGGCCGGGCCCCCCTGGCCGGGAGTCTGCGGCGTGTGCGGGGCGCCGGGCGGCGGGCCGGGCACGGGCGGCGCCTGCGAGGCCTGGCTGCCCTGGGAGCCGGGCACCTCGTCCTGGGGGTCGCGCCACGTGCTGACTACCATTGCCATATCTATGGGGGCTGCGTCCGGACTTCCTGCTCCCCTGGCTGCGGGCGGCGGCGGCGGGGCGGCGGCGGCGGCGGCGGCTCCCGGGTCTCGGGCTCCTGCGCGCCGCCTTTTGTGTGTGCGAGGGTGCGAGAGGGCGCGGGAGGGCGCCCCGGGTGGCTCAGGGCTAGTTGGTGGAGGTTGGTGAGTTTTTCCTTTTTTGTTTTTGCTTTTGCAAAGTTGTGTCGATGGCTTGTCTGGCCCGGTGTGTTTGTTTTGTTTGTTTCCCTCGGCTCAGCTTTGTTGGTTTCGGGGGGCTTTCCGCCGGGAGGGGAGGGGAAGGGGACAGGGGAGAGCGAGCGGGAGCAGAGCGTGGAGAGAGGGAGGGGAGGGAGAGCTGCGAGTCGATTGTCTGGCTTCAAGACAGAAGTAGGAGGCAAAAAAAAAAAAAATCTCTCCAAAGATCTCGCTCGCTCTCACTCTCTCCCTCCCTCTCTCGTTCACTCTCTCGCTCTCAGAGCTGGTGTGCAGCCCAGGAGGAGTTGGAGGAGGAGGAGAAGGAAGAGGAGGAGGAGGAGGAGGACGAGGACGAGGAGGAGGAGGAGGAGGAGGAGGTGGAGGAAGAGGAGAGGCGACTGTCCGGGGGCCAAGTCCAGGGCAGCCCACAGTCAGCCATTCAGGAAAGCCATCGAAATCAGGAGGACTGGGAGAGCAGAGGCGCCGGGCGCGGGCGCGCCCAGGGAGCCCGGCAGGCCGGGGCGGAGGCCGGCGGCCCGCGGAGTGGCCGGAGCGCTGCCCGGGTCCGGGGGAATCAGCATGAAAGTGGTCCGCGTCGAGCGCTGCGCGGCGTCGTCCTGGCGCTGGGCCGCCGCCGCCGCCGCCGCCGCCGCCGCCGCCTGCCCCGGGCGCCCGGCGCGCGCCTCGCTCGCTGCGGCCGCCGCCGCCCGCTGTCGCCGGGTGGAGGCCGCCGCCGCCGCCGCCGCCGCTCCCCGCGGGCCGCCGCCGCCGGAGCCGCCGCCGGGTCGGGCCCGGAGCCGCCGGAGCCGCCGCCGCCGCGTCTAGCGCCGCCGCCGCCGCTGAAGTCGCTGCTGCTGCCGCCGCTGCTGCTGCCGCCGCCGGAGCCGCTGCTGCTGCCGCTGCCGCCGCCGCCGCACGCACATAGGGAAAGAGTCAAGGCGCCGGCGGCGGGGGAGAAATGATAGAGGAGAGAAAGGAGGGCAGATCACCACCTAGAAGCGCATCCTCGGTGCGCGCAGGGGAGAGAGAGACGGAGAGGGAGAGAGGGGCAGAAGAGGCAGCGCGGCGCCCGGAGCAGGCGAGGAGGAGGAGGAGGAGGCGAACACACACGCGCGCACGCACACACACACCGCGGAGAGAAAAGAACAGAGCATCAAAGTGATCAAATATGCTAAAAAGGGGGGCGCGGGAGGGAATGCGATTTATAGGCGCCGGGGCTGGCAGAAGTGGCTTCTCCGCGATCGGCTCACCGAGCTCTCTATATAGTGAACTTTGACACGACTGCTGCAACTTAGCGCACGTTGCCATGGCGACGGCGCGCCTTATAAGGCAGCCGCCGGGGTTGGCCTGGCCAGGCGCGCGCGCGCCGCCCCCTCGCCGTCATTGGCCGGAGCGCGCGGCGGCCCCGCCATGGCGGCCCGCGGGCGCAGCCCGGTCCTAGCGCGAGCGGCGTGGCGGGGCCGCGACGCGGGGCGCGCGGGGGGCGGGGACGCGGGGGCCGTGCCGTGGCGGGGCCGCCGAGGCTGGGCGAGGCGGGGGGGGGGGAGGACGCGGAGATGGGCGCACGGCCGCTCGCCCGCCCGCCGGCCCCGGGGAGCGCGGCCCTCGGCTCTCCGCGCGGCCCGCACCCGAGGTTTCCGCCCCGGCGGGGAGCCGAGCGCGGCGCGCACACACAACGCCTCTTAAAGGCTCCGCGAGCGAGCGAGCGAGCGAGCGAGCGGCTCGCGAGGGAATCGGGGACTGCGCCTCGCACAACTTGGCGATGCCGCGCGGCGCGCCGCCCGGGGACTCGCGGCGCATCCCGGTGGCCTGTGGCGCCCGGGCCGGAGAAAAGTTCTCCGCCGAGGGGCAGCGGGCGGGGGCGGGACGCTGAGGCGAACGGAGCCCGCGGGCGTTCCCCACACGGAAGGTTTGGCCAAATCCGGGCGGTGGCACAGCCTTCGCTGGGTCGGCTCAGTTCTCTGGCTCGGTTAGGTGGCTCTTTTCCCACCCCCCACCCCCGCCCCAACTCTTTTTTTTTTTTTAAGGGGGTGGGGGTGGGGAAGCCCTGGTGTGCCCGTCTGCTCTCGGCAGGGCTAACGTTTCTGGGGTAGGTGGCCTGACATCTAATTGCTCCAAGTAAGCATCTCGGATGCTGAGAAGCAGAAGTGGGCTTCCTCTCCTGGTCAAGGCGCAAGTGCAGTCGGTTTCCGCCAACTTTATCCTCTCTCGCTGGTCTTTGCAAACTCCGAAGCCAGCGCTCTGCCGCCCGGTCGTGGGGCCAAGGGAGAGGCCGCTCGGCTGGCTGACGGACAGGCGGGGGTGGCCGCAGCCTCGCCGCGCACACGCATCGGATGCACATTTGTCAATGTACGCAGACAAAGAATTCGGCGACTGTGTTCCTCCGTCGCAGAACAGTTGAGGACGGACCTCATTGTTCCTCAGCTGCCTTTTAAGCATTCATACAGTCATTAAAACACACCCAGAGATTCTGCCCCAAACTGGAAGTGAGACCAGCCCAAGGCTCACAGCAACCGCGCACAAGCCACGACTTCTCCCTCAGGAGAGCCCCTGCGACAACTTCAAAGCCTGCTCCCCCATGTGCGAAAACTATCGACCGACCGCGGCCCGTGTCTTTCAGCTCCAGGGTGTTTGGTCTTAAACATCAGATATATACAATTGCGCCTCTGGAATACACTGTATATTCGCACGCCTTTTCCTGGGCTACGGTTCTCTCACACTGATACCAGAAAATCATGATTCCACCAGACACACCCTGCACCGAGAAAAACTGTAAACCGCCAGTCAACCAGGTTGATGAACAATTAAAATATTTTACACAAAAGACGCTGAGCCCTAGGAAAAAAATGAACACTTATAAGGAGTAAATTGACGACTGCAGAAACACATCCCTGGTAGCGCGAAAAATTGGTGAGATAAGGTATTTTAAAAAGGAAACGCCACATTTAATTGACATGTGTAGATTGTAGTTTGTGTTCAATTCCCTTTGCCCACACATAGGCAGAACAGGAGGTACGAACTAGACGTAAGCAGACAGGGGCTGGTTTTTTAGGGAAGGAGAAATTCCACTTAAACTTTACTCCTGAAACTCCTTAGCCCTTGCTCTTTCCCCACTGAAGTCACACTTTTCGCTACAGCTGCAGGTGCTGGGATTATTTGAAAGTATTTAAAAAAAAAAAAAACACCCTAGAGTGGACCCTCAACTAAGATAAACCTGGTGTTTAATAAGATTACCACAGAGTGAAGCCAGACTGAGAACTTCAGGTTGATGAGAGACACAATATAGCTTTCTCCTGAAGAGGACCAGAAGGATGGAAAAGAAATCATTTCAAAGGAGACGGTTTTGGGTTTTTTCCTCTTCCTTTCCAACCTCTATGATTCGAGCAGTTGCCCAGTGCCACAAATGTCAGTTAATTAGGGGCAAACTCAGCCTAGATGTAGTGGGACTGGAATCGAGATGGGAAATCTAATGGGTATACTCATCTCAATTTAATAGATGAGAATAATTGATTATAGGGAAATTTTAATCTTGACTTTTGAGTGCGGAGCGGTCCACGGCAACATCATCTTTTATTAAAAAAAAAAAAAAGAAAAAAGAAAGAGAAAAGGGAGATCAGCTTCCATGGGTCATGTAGAGATTTTTGGAATCTGAAGTACGCTCTGATGGCCTTAGATTGAAAATAAAGAATTTCCCAAGCCATCTCTCCTGTGAAATTGGAGCCTGCCAGGCACACGACCACAGGGCTGCCATAAAGTCAGAGGTGTTTCTGTATTTTTGAGACTCATTCAGTCATGGAAGTGCTGTCAAAAAGGTTTTAAAAATCACCATATGAATTGTAGTTAATTTTACTGCATAGAAGACATAGGTATGGCAGACTGCAAAGGAAAAAGAAACACAAATATTTTAAATGTCTTCTTCAGAGATGCTGGCTTGCCTTGATGCCAAGATTAAAAACCTCAAAGACTAACCAATAAATATCAATATATTGTTCTTTTTAAAGGAAACCCAGGCCAGTCTCTTATTGCAGATGTAAATTTATTTTAATGAGAGGAATGACAAGCTTTAATTTGGCTGGAGAAAGCTGGAATAGCATTTCTTTTAATCTGGGGAGACAAACAAACACACACCCAGGAATATGATTTTTTTTTGCGGAAAGTGGCTGGATGGGCTGTAATTCTTTACAGATTAAATCACACTATGAATACAGGCCCCAGCAAATGCCGAGTTTAACTCTGAACTCAGTGGAAACCAGTTCTGTCCACCAGGATTCATTGAATTCCTCCTTTCCCCCAATCTCGTCCGTGTGTGTTTTTCTCTTCCACCACACTGGAGCTCCATGAATAGGGAAAGGGGCTTCCATTGTGTCCCTCTGAACTTCCAAGTCAATGCAATTTTTAACCACTGGCTTGTGGTACTTTGAAAATCACCAGGGGCTGTCAGAGTTGGGTCCTCTGAAAAATTTACAGTGCTAAATCAGAGCATATGCTGGGAGGGAAAGAATTGCTGAAGATTGGAGCAAGTACAGTATCTGTCTGCCCCCTAGTGTAAGAGCCCTCGCTGCCTAAAATTCAACTTTAAAAGAAAAGGAGCTCTTAAAGGGAAACGACTTTGGGCTCACGTAGGCATAGCAGAATGAAACTTCTGTACATTTTAATCTGAATAATTCTTCAGGATTTAAAATTAATTGGCTCTGGCGTGGTTGGACTGCACCGGGATCTCGCCACCTCTGCGTTCCCCGAGTCACTGGTGAAGAGGTGATTTTTTTTTTTTTGAACTGGGTTTATGTGAGTCCCCCTCACCCCCTCCTCTCTTTTTCTTTCTCTCTGTCTCTGTCGTCTCTCTCCCTGGCTTTTTAAAAATGAGGAACCGTTCCCCGAACGTTCTGGACAGAGCACAGAATTACTGCTTAAGTCAGCCCGGCGCGGTTGCAAATAGACAGCCAAAAGGTAAACGTTTGCCAGAAACCCGCACGCCAGCTCCGCCACCCCGCCGATGGTGAGTACCCCGTCTCGTCGCGGTTCTCCCGGCTTAGCCGGGCGCTCGCCTCCCCGACCGGCGGCCGAGGGCGCCGGCCGCCGCTTTTCTCGAGCCCTGCCTGCCTGCCTGCCTGTCAGTTGCACAAGGTTGCAAAACGAAGCGCAGAGACAAATCCAACAGTAAATTCGTATACTTAGCGCGAGCCTGGCAGCTCCTTTGCTAGAAAACCCAGTCGCCTGCTCCTTGGAAAGCCACGCTTATCCGACTGGTTTTCGGCTTTCTCTATGGAAGGAAATGAGTTTCAGGAGACAGGACGAGGAGATGGGAGGCACCGCAGTCTTTATGCTTCGGCTTAATCATATTTTGGCAGCTTTGCAATTGTATTTTCCCCCCTCTTCCCCCTGCACCACCTCTCCTACCACACACATGTAATAAAACATGGCAATGCATTGAATTGACTCTGTCCCCCCTTCCCCAAAACCCCTTAAACCACAGTCCTAGGCATTCCATACACGTTAGCAAACCGAATTTCTGAAAAGCCCCCAAGTCATCCCCAACCCCACACAGCACAAGGAGGAAAGTGAGAAAGGAGAGAGAGAGAGAGAGAGAGGAGAGAAAAATACTGTAAGTAAACATACCAAAACCATATTTGCCTTGCTCAAGGTCCCAAACCGCTTGCATCTTCCTTCTAAACTGGAATAACTCTCCTTTAGTTTGGCGAGGGAAATAAACGCTTTGTTGGCCCCCTGAAAAGATGTGTCTTGGATAATTAAAGAGAATCGCCTCCTCGGTGTTTATCTAAGCGATTGTGCAAACTGATAAAAAGTAGGCACTAGCCTGCAGGGAAAACGAGGAAAGGTGACGGGAGAGATCTTCCACCTCAAGGAAGTGCTTCCCCATGTATTAGGCGCTAGCTCTCAGCCCTGGAAAACCCTGCACACTAACTTTAGAGAGACAAGGTTTCAAGGAGTCTGTACATAGCTGCTGAGGAATGCAAGCCTCGCCTTTAAGAAAAAAAACCCCAAACCGTAGGTAGGAGATGTCTGGAGTGATCCTTGTCTCTCATCTCATTCCTTAGAAGGAAGAGTGCGTTGTTACACCTTGTTTGGGGCTGGAAAGACGAGACTTTAAAAACACCCGTCCAATTGAAAAAAATCTCCCAACTTAATGAGTTTAGTCGGAGGCTGGAGCAAACGGCTCAGCCTCAGCAGAAAACCGCCAACAACTATGGGCGATACTGCAAAGCAAGACGACCGAGGTGCAGCCAGATCCCACTGTTTGGGGTCCAGAGGGATGGAGGCTAATCCTAAAGCAAGTTGGAAAAAAACAGAGGTGGGAGAAGAGAGGAAAAAGCAGCAGCCTTGCAGGCTGGCACGCAGGCTTCCCTTGTCCTGGATCAAAGATAGAACTTGAAATAGGAGGGCAACGTTTTTTTCCTAAGAATCCCTTGGATTCCTCATTTCCTACTTTTAACTCAAATTCCCCCCAGTGAGTCCCCCCTCCCCCTTGGATTTGTGTCTCTCCCCCTTTCCAGTCCCCATTCTAGAACTTTCCTGAAGAGGAACTCTATGTTTTTTTGGGGGGAGGGGTTCCCCATTTCATGCCTCCGTAGAATGAATGCCCAGTTCACCCCCTCTTTTAATCTTCTCCCCGAAATGAATAAAGGGAACAGGAATACTGTTAACCAGCAAAAACTGAGGATAAACTAAGACTGCCTCCTCACACTTTTAAAACGGTTTTAAGTAATGGATTTTTTGGGGGGGTTGTTTTAAGAGGAGAATAATGGGGAAACACAGATCTTTTATTTTGGGAGACTGTTATAGTAAGATGTATGTCAGACTTGACAAATGGAACTAACGCTCTTGGGCTGCTTCTTGTCCTTGTCTTAAACAGGAATTAAGTTAAACACAGTGCTGAATGTTAATTACATGTTTACTGGCTAATGAAAATTACAAATGGTTTTGCCACCTCAAACAATGATGAAAACTCTGAAGACACTGTAATTATATACTTTGAGGGAAATAACTCAGAATATTGATCATAAGAAGTGTAAATCTTTTTTTAACTATTCATTAATACCATAAATACGGGCTGCAGAAGTTCTTCCTTGCGGTTTGTCTCATCAGTTGCAGGAGCGGGTGGAAGGTGAGGCTCCTGAGGGGTGAACTCATTCTCTGAGTAGAAGGAGGCCACTTGTGTAACTGGGGGGTGCCCCTCCCTTGCGCCCCGCCCCTTCAACCCCAGCTGAAGGTCGAGCGCTGGTTGAACCAGGAGGCCAGCTCAGGGCAGGTGAAGGTGATCGCAGCGGGCCTGCCCCTCCTCCCCCCTCCCCAGCTCTCCTCTCCTCTCCTCTCCCTCCTCCCTTTCTCGGCAGGGCTGATGGAGGACTGCCTTCCTCACCTGGCCTCCTTCCCCCTAACCTGGCACTCTGGGTTCCTGGTAGGGACCATCCAGACCGGGCAGCTGACCTCAGTACAGCCGTGCCACCCTGACAACTTGAGTTCCCTCCTGCTGTCAGAGGTGGCTAGAGCAGGTCATTGGTGGGGTGGGAGTTAGGGATGGAGGTGGCTCTTGGGTACGGTGGCTCTGGTCCATGAACCAGAACTGGATTCCCTGGCCTGAGGAGCAGAGAAATTTTTTGTTTTTGTTGTTGTTGCCATTTTCTTTTAACTTTGGCCAGGGTTGGCAGCCGCTTAGATCTGGAGGGGTCAAAGGTGAGGGCTGCACTAACCCTAAAAGACTGACCTGCCCTGGCCAGAAAGCCAAGTGGCCAGTGGAGCTGGGAGTTTGTCAGCCACTGCCTGCCTTTTTTGAGGGGGCGCTGGTGAAACCCACACATGCCTAGGAGCCGTGGGGGCACAGCACCGAGTGTGGGGTTTAAGTGGAATATTGCCGGTTTTTAAAAAAGTGCCCTGGGCTTGTGGGACTGGAGTCCTCTTTCCCCCTGAGAATTCCCAAGGCGCTGGGCTTTGTCTTAGAAGGAGTGGAGTTTCTGAATGGTGTGAAAGGGACAGAGAGGGTCGCTTCAAATCGATTTTACTTGTCCTTTCTGTCTTTTCGGATCAACGCCCTTCAATGGGCACAGAGGTGCTCTTTCAACCAAAAACTTGTGCTACATTTTCTGCCTGTATTGGTGCTAAATACAATAAGCGTTGGGCAGATTTTTTTTTCCCTTTGCCCTCCAAAGCAAGAAAGCACCCTAATTAAATTGTTTTATATGGACAGTCAAGACGGACCAATTAAGTATGCATTAGTATAAAGATAGAGTCTGCAGATAAGGCAGTTGAGAGGGTCCTGGCCAGGACAAAGGAGAAGGCGCCAGCGTCCGGGAGGGGGGGCGTTGACCCAGCGAGGTCGCACACTGCAGAGGCCCGGGCCCCAGGTGAAAGGGGCACAGGCCGGCCAACAGGTGGGTGGCGGTGTTGCAGACCTTCAGGACGGTGCCCGTGGCCCAAGGGCGGTGGAGCCCCAGGGGCTGGTGTCCCTCACTCTCCTCCCCTGGAAACAGAGCAGTCTCAGGTGGCTTCGACCGTCGGACGTCGGAAGTGCCGGGCCCCATTCGGGGTCGGGCCCGCTTCCTGGAGTCTCAGGTCCCCGGTGCTGCCCTGCAGCAACGAAGCGGGGTGAGCCCGGGCGGAGGCCGGCAGGGCCAGGGGGCGCAGACACTGGCCGCGGCCCCCCAGCCTTGGGGGCAGAAGTCCTTCTCATAACATCTCCAGGCTCGGCGCTTTCCCGAAGCGAAGGAAGGGGACGCCTCTGTGCCAGGAAAGTGAAAGTTCGCCCTGGACGCCATCCCGGCCAGAGGGGCGTCGACCCGCCGACGCGGGACAGGGCAAAGGCAGAGAGGGTCCGAGAAAGGGTGGCGAGCGGCGGAGCTCCTGGTCCAGCGAAGGGCAGCCCTGGCCTTCTCCACCCCCTCCTCTCCACCCCCCGAGGTTGTGGGCGGGTGGAGAGCAGCTCGCCCCGAAGGAGGTGACCCCCGGGGCAGGGGCTGGGGCCTCCCCGCCGCCCCCGCTCGGGCCGTGATAGGTGGTCCCCGGGCCGCAGGGCCGCACGGGGCGCCGTCGGAAGGGGCGGCGTGGGGGGAGCCCAGGGAAGTAGTTGAACGTCAAAAGTAAAAAGGTGGAAAAGCTGATTTTCCAGGCGCGCTGGAGCCCCCTCCCTCGCCGGTTGCCGAGGCCGTAAATCAGCGGCCGGCGGCGGCAGGGGCGGGCGAAGCCCCTCGGCGGGCCCGGCGCGGCCCCGCCCGGCCCGTGCGCACCTCCCGGTGGGCCCCGGATCGATCCGCAGCCTAGCCGAGGATGTCACCGCACTAAATATTTACTGATCACACACAAATAGCCGGGGCTCCAACGATTTTCCTCTGTGAGAAGAGCGCGGAGAGAAGGGTAAATCATTTTATTAGTGTGGATAAAGCCCAGAGCACACTCCGGCCTGGAGTGTTTTAAGATGTGTCTTCAACGGGATGAAAAGAGTTAGGGAAATCGATACGGAGTGATTAGAAGCCCCCGGGGTGACCGAGGGGGACTGGGCTTTCAGGGATTTGGCGAGGCTGCAGGGGGAGGGGGGAGCAGGCCTCGCGCGGGGCGGCCCGACCAGCTCCCAGAGAGCTCCCGGCGCAGGCCGGCTTCCCCCTCTCCTCGACGGGAGACGCGAGGGCGCAGCCGGCGGCAGGGAGGCCGCCCCGCCCGGCTCCGCCGCGCCGGCGCCCAGTGAGGGCCGAGCCGGCCGCCGCGCGGTGCAGGGCTCGGGAGCTGCGCGGGCTCCGCGCGGCGAGCCGCAGTGGCCAGGTGCCCCCGGGAGGCGGTCGCAGGTGCGGCGCGCCCTCGAGGGAGCGTGCGTCTCGCGCGGTCTGTCCGGGCTGCGCCCAGGAGGACAGGTGTGGCCCACACGAGTTGCATCCCTCTCCCTAGCATTTCGGGGGGGCTCCCGCCAGCCGTGTCCCTCCGCACCCACAGCTTTCTCCCCTTTAAGTCCCTGCTCCTCGTCTTCCATATTTGCGAAGAGGACCTGGTGAGCCAGCCCAGCTCGCCGCCTTTCCTTCCCAGCCACCCGGCGTCGAAGGAGGCCACCGGGTACCGCGGGGCGACTGGAGCGGTTCGGGGCAGGTGCGGCGAAGTCTGCGGCCGAGGAAGAAGGCCGGGGGCAGGGAACCTCCTCGGAGAAGTGCCCCCCCGTGCGGTCCCCGTGCTCTGCAGGGTGGGAAATCAGCTTTGGGGGCATCAGGCCACAGCCCTGATGGAGGTGGAAACCTGTCGGGGAGAGAGGGGTGCAGGCTGGTGCAGGGACCTTAAGTGGCGGAGGTGTCCAGGCTGGCCGGACTCAGGCGGGTTGGGGACACTGGCGAGGGCACCCCAGCGGCGAGGTCGTGGCTTTGCGCTTCTGGGGCTCGAGGCTGGCTCGCCACGGGGTTCAAGACAGCTGCAGAAAACCAAGTAGAGGAGGGGCGGAGGGTGAGGAGAGAGGAGAACCTTCTTCGTTTCTTCTTCCTTTGCCCACTCCTGACCTTCTCCTAAAAATCTTCTCCCTAGGAAACTGATAGCGCCCTACATGTATGTACGTGTGTGCGTATGCATGTGGTGTGTGCGCGGCAGGGTCGGCCCCTCCCCCTGTCCACTGCTTCATGTTCTGGGCAGCCTGAGGGATTCAGTTCAGGATGCCCTGCCTGGCGCTTCGTTCGGTGCAACAGGAAATATAACCGCAGATCCAATTAACCGTTTTTCCAGAAGGGAGTTTTTTTTTTTTTTTTCCTAATGATGATTATGAATCCCAATGGATTGGAGGTTCTGTTCAGGTGTGAGGAGATCGGTGTTCGGAATTCCTTCCTCGGTAATCCTCTCATTCCTGCATAGGGAGCTGGCCAGCGTCGCTGACCTGGCGGTGTCAGGAGCCGGGTCTCCATTAACCCTTGTCGGTCTTGGCCAGGGCGTAGGTTAACTACACTGATCTACCAAAAGGGACTGTGGCAAACATGATGCACACCAGGAAGGAAGGGAGGAGAGGAGGAAAGGAGAGAGGGCGGGAAGGAAGAGGAAGGGCAGGGAAATGCAAAGGTTGTAGAGCCCAGCCTTTCCGTGAGAGCAGCTTCCATTCACAGCTGTCGCTCGCGTCCCCACGCCGGCTCCACGACGAGGGACCTCGGAGGAGAGGGGACCGAACGCAGGGAACTATTTCCTTCCATTCTAACCGGCCGCCCAGCTCACCTTCAACAAATATCCAGTGTGTGGACAGCGCTAGATTATTGTGTGAGGGAGTTTTCAAAAGTAAAACAAAGACCCCATTGCATCGTTTACCTTCATTCATTTAAATAGAATCTCATTTATATTTCCTCCAGGGGTCAAATTATAGCCATAAAGTCTGGAGGGGATAAGAAGGATATATTCTGCTGGCTTCGAACTGGGTGGCATTTCAGTGGACAGTTACACACCAGTCACGTGCAGGAAGGTGTATGCACATGGGTGTGTGGACATTTTCATGGCATTAGAAGTCCCTGGATGGATTCAGGATTCATATACTCAAGCACCAGATAGAGTCTGTCACTCACCCGTGCATTCCGGGAGTCTGGCAGGAAGCAGTGAAAAAAAAAAAAAAAAAAAGGTTTGTGAATGAGCTCCTTGCACTCACTATTGTGGAAATCCAGGCACCTAGTAATGCTAAAGCTGTTGTGGCTTGCAAAACCCGTAGAATGGCACTTCAAGGTAAAAAATCAGCTCCAGTTTGGTAGCTTAGGCAGGGCGTTTAAACAAAAGCTGTGCCTCTTTTCCTACTATTATTTAAAAGCTCAGGGCTACACTTCTGCATTTCCCTCTTCAGGAGATTGGTGAACTGAGGAATGACAGGCTGTAGCTGGAGAGGGTGGCATCAGGGAGTCCTCTGCCCATTTAGCCAGGTCTGATGGGGGCTCCACACGCTTTTTATATTGATGTTATATTGCAAAGCAACTCCTTGGTGAGAAAGTTCTGAGGAGATCGAAAGCCATGTGGACATCAGGTCCTATTTAGAAGTGGACAGAGAGGGGAATGGTTGACTTTCTTATTTTTTTTTTCTTTCTTAAGACGGTGGTAATGAAATCTTGAGGACAGTTAATTTTTGGTATGTCAAAAAAGCATTAATCAAATGATATCAAGTGCCAGTCATTTAAATGTGAAGGTCTTAGGCAAATTTCCAGATAAATTAATATTGCTAATCAGCTGCATCAGTGTACTTAAAGAAAATACAAGCAGAACAACTAAGGGGATTTATTGGATTTAATTGATTTTAACCACAAACTAAAGGTAAATTTCAGAAGAAGAAAAATAATTTAAGAAGGAATTTCAGTACCACTGGTTTTCAGAAAGCTTTTTTTAAATAAAACATAAAGCATATGATTAGGGGAGTAACTGGATGGTCACAGACATGCTGCCACAATAGAAAATCATTATGTATAAATTTAGGAAGACTTAATTAACTAAATTACCAACTTCTTTTCTCCTCTTAAAAGGTTAATTTCTTGAAATGGGAAGGCACATGATTTAAAAAAACACTAAAGTTAAAAATCCTGTGCAAAATTAAGAGGAGGTGTGCTGCTAACATATTCAGCTTCCTGATCAAAGGAAGCATTAGCTTGAGAGTTTACAAAGTGTATTGTTTCAGTGAAATTTACAATGGTCTTTTTCATTTGAATACAGGGCAGACAAAGGTACTTCTCCTATCCACTTAGTGCAATTTATTATAAGTTAATCAACCTTATCCAAGCGATTCCTATATACTTGACTGAGGTGAATTGATTAAGATGATGTCACTTTAAATAGTTAAAGCAGAAGTGAAGACATTAAAGCAAGGGAATATTGACTTCAGTGAGAAATGTCATGTTGGGCATTTCTTGACAGGACCACATCAGATCACATGTCAGGCTAAAAGATTAGGGAAGGCTATGTCTTTGCAGAATGTACGTTAATTTAGATATTTGCTTCCAAGGATAGGTTGTACATTTTTTGTGCTTGTTGCCACCTTACCAAATAATTGAAAAGAAGCTGGTATTGTAGAATCCAAACAGAGGGAAGTTTACAAAGGATATTTTTCTTCACAGTCTCCTCTGAATGATAAACTTTTATGCTTACTGATTCATTGATTTTCTTTCATGTGATTTTGGTTAATTTAATGGCTTTTTAAATCATATGCTATTTTGCTAATGTCCACATCATCTATAAACTGAAAACAAATTCAACAGCATCAGATCTTTTTCAGGAACTGCAATTGAATGCTCAGTTATTGAAGAGCTCCTCTTGCAATCCCCCAGGTTCTATTAAAAGCAAACACCTCAACCTGTTCTTCTTTCCTAACAACTCTTAAAATTGCAACTGGCATGGCTGTGGATGAATATTTAATGGAAGAGCCTTTAACTCTCTCTTCCTATTTGCCCTAGAAATGCCTTTCATTTGTCTTTTCTGGTTACGTGCTTTAAAAAGCATTAGTCAGTATGCAAGAATTATCCACTCCCTTTTAAAAAACCATAAAAATTCTAATTCTAGGAAAGAGGTGTGATGTCTATTCTGAAGTTTCAGCAATATATAAAGTTTTCTGAATAAGCTGGAGGAAACTCTATTCCAGATAAATTAAAATGGGGCAGCTGCTGGGTATAGCAGTTTATATTTATGTCCTTCTGCTGTTGGCCTTTGGTCCTATTATTTTGGATTTTTGTCTTCACTCACTGTCTGTTGTTAACAGAGTGAGTTTTTGAAATTAAAATGTATTTTCAACATTTACAGGCTGAGTGTATAGCTGAATTGGAAAACAAGATGCATTCCTGTGTCCCCAAGTATGTGTTCAGGCAGCAGTGAGGAGGGCATGCCTGCAAGATGCCCCCTTCCCCCAAGGACAAACAGGAGCACACCACATCTATCACCTAAGGAGACGCTGACTCTCAGGGTGCAGTGTGTTGGAAATACAGGCACACTGGTTTTACAGCAGAACCCTTAATAAGGTTTTATCTCATCCCAACTGTCCCCAAGATGTGATGTTTCAGTTTTATATTAGATCATTTTTGAATTTTACAGCAAGTTTTCACAATCCACCATCACAGGCATTTTGAAGTGAAGGGAGATTATAGAAAGAAACCCCCAAGATGAAAGAAGACCGTGGCAGGGCAGGGGGGCTCACCTTCATTTTTAGGGATGCCACGAGAGCCTGCTTTTCAAAGTTATCATAATATGCCGTGTCATGGAGTACAAAATGAGATGATTCCAGGAGGACAAAAAAATAAGAAAAAGATTGCTTCCCACCCTCCCCCACCTAAAAATTGAAAAACAAAACAAAACAAACAAAAACCAAACCAAACCAAAACTAAACAAAAAACAAACCAACCAACCAAAAGCAAAGCTCCAGAACAGCAGCAATCAAAACCAACCAACACCAAACCCCAATCCTGACCCCCACAAAGAAGCCCCTTACCACTCTGGGAAAGTTTCTGTGTAAGAGTGGGTCCTGCCCAAGTTCCCAGCTGGTCAACTTTTGAGACGCGACAGGCAGGGGTTTGCCTGGCAGCAGACTTTTGGAGCTGGACACCACAGTCCCACCACTAAACAGGGAAACTTGGGAAAGCAACTGTTGAAAGTTAACCTCTCCTTTCCAACGGAGGCTTGCAGAAGCAGAACAGTGAGAGCTGATACAAGCGATTTTAGTCTTTTCTGAGGCATTCCTAACTTTTATGATTCCCCCTCCTTCTTTTACTATCTGTCTTTGTGCCTCCAGGGCCAGAGAAAGAGCAGGGCAGATTCTAGATTGCTTTCAGAGTTTGCCTTCTCTGATGATGGATTACCATGTCAATTTAAACGGCATAGGATTAATTTGTTTCAATGATTTCTCTTTAGGCTGAATGCCAGCCGTTTTTCTGTCTCTCCCCTTGCTCTTCAGAACAACAACCCCCCCTCCTCCAAAAAAGAAAAAAAAAAAAACCTTCTTCCCATATTGTATGTAGAAAGACAATAATAGAAATAGACAAGTTAGGTGTAATGTTGCAACACAGTTCTAGGTCTGAGTGTTTTTATCTCTGCCTAAGAGGCTGAAACATAGAGTCAGTCACATTAAAATGAAATTGGACTCAACATTTATTCAATAAATACTTGTCTTGTAGATAATCCAGTGCCGAGTGCTTCTGACACATAAGGACTTAATTTGTCTTGGATAACAAGTTATTAATATGGCACATTGAAACTTGCCACCTACAATAAGGTTATTGAGATCCATAACAAACTCAAATGATCATTGTAAAAATAGTTTATGTGACAGAGGGAGACATTTTTGAGAATGCATATCTTTATCATATGAACACACATTAGTAATACACTATGTATATGTGTGCATACCACATGCAAATATATATATATATTTGTATATTTCAGGATCACATATGATAAAGATTTCAGTGAAATTCAACAATTCCACCATGATGCAGATGTATCTAACCTTTCCAAAATGAGACCGTCAGTTTTCTCTTTTGAAAGATTTCTAAAGTGCACAAGAAAAGTGCTGTTCCAACCCACTTTTTTTGCAAGATCAAACCCATCATGAAATTGAAAATGGTACAAAAAGCACTTTAGTGCAATCCAAAAAAAAAAAAAAAGGAAAAAATCAAACACTCTCTTTACAGTCTTCACCTAGACTCAACTTGCAGCCAGGAAAAGCACATTCGTGATAGAACGGAGTGATGTAACGGACATAATCTATCCCTGAAGAGATTATTTTATTTCTCTCTCTAAAGGCAGGTTCACCAGTGGATGCAAAAGGAAAAAAAAAAAGATTTTCAACCTAGGGACCCTGTATGTTGGGCAAATGTGTACACAGGGCTGATTTCTCCACCCTGTTCTACCTGCTTCTCCTTTTCCCAGCATTCTTCACACTGAAACACACATCACAGCTCAGAATACAAAACTGTATTTCAAATATTAACACAAATGGATTTTATAGCCCTCCTCTTTTTCTTAATGCACCAGCAGGCTTCATTTGTGTAGGTTCTACCTTCTAAGGACATTCACAATCACAAGTCGATCGATGACTGTCAGAACTGGGAATCGGTGCAATTTTAATTTGTAAAAAAAAAAAAAAAAGAAAGAAATTGTTGGTTGCTAACCTTGGGGGAGATTGTGCATCTCTAAGAAACCAAATCGCTGAGAGCTCTCCCTGGGAAATGTTACACAAGAGCAGAAAATCCAGGCAAGAAAGGCTAATTGAATGAAGAGAGAGAATTAGGTTAAAAAATAGAGTACAATCTGGTATCACATTTTCACTAGTGTAACTTGAAATGAAGGTGTCTTCAAGTCGCCAGTGATGCCACAGTGTTTAGATGTTGGCCACAGATGGGAACACCTATTGAAATGTGTCTGAAGAAGATGAATAGGGCCTGTCACTGTTGGGAAAGCACTGCTTTGCTGTAAATTTCTCCCAGCACAAGATGAATTACTGATGAATGCTCACTTATCAACCCCATCACTATCGTTCGACACTAAATCAAATTGAGAAGTTATCTGCAATCAGAAAATTTCTTTTTAAAATAGACACACACCTTTAGGCCCCAACTCTTTAATAATCCCACTCACCAAACAATTCCCCGTGCCAGGATGCTGTTTCGGCTTATGTAGAATGATAGTGCGGTAATGAATGTATTTTTAAGTTCACAGACAATGGACAGCTGTTCAAATGGCAACGATTGACAGTATTTTAATGAGGGTATGAAGGCTTCTTGGAATTTAGTCTTTCATAAAATGTGTGCTTTTTACTTTTAGGTTTTCCTCTCCTTTACTCGGAAGGAAAGAGTGGACTTGCTCTTCTGAATTGCGACCCAGTGGTTTCCTAGCGCTCTGGTAAGATCACGTTATCAGATAACTGCACATTTAGGTGGGGCAGACTGGGATTAAATACATGACGGTAATAACTGAGAACGTGCTCTTTAGCAAACCGAGTTATGGCACTTCATGTATCTCAGTTTTAAGTTGATTTATTTGGAAAGCAAAACAGAGGAATTTTCTCTTTTTGTTGTCAATTAACCAACTAAACAGCCAGAGCTTTCCAACTCAAGGATAGTAATGTTTCCATAAAACCTTCAGGCACTGTCTTTTTATGGGGCTCTACCTGCTTAAAAAGTGTTCTCACATGTATCTCATTTGAGTTTTCCTGAAATCCTGCTCAGGCAGATATTTTGGATTCCCATTATGCTGATGAACAAACTGAGGCTCTGAGAGTCATCTGAGGCCATGGAGCTCATAGGAACACACTCACAGTTTGAACCTGTGTCTTCTGTGTTCTTTCAAAATTTTTGTTTTCAAATCATTACATAAATAAGGCAGATGATGATGAGGTTAATCACAGCTAATGCTCACCACATACCAACAGTTACATGTGTTATAATCTCTATACAACTGTGAGTTAGGTGCTGCTATTATTTCCGTTATCCAAGAGAAGAAAAGGAAAACAAAACAAGATGAGGCTTACAGAGATGAATGGCTTGCCTGAGAGTCACATTGCCATGAAGTTGGGGACATTTGATCCGAATCCAGGAAGTCTGATGTTAAAGCTACGGCCCTGGTGTACATGCCTGCTTCTAAGGACAAGACTCTCGAATTGTGCTGAATAGTCACAAGAAATCCCTCTCATTTTTGGACCATGACTCAGAGTCAGTGTGGCCAAATAGGTCCTGGTTTGCAAAGGAGGAGACTTAGTTTTAAATTTTAGCTTTAATAATTCCTATGAAGGTAGCCTTAAACTCCCTGGTCTTTATTTTCCTCATCTCTAAAATGGCGTGGTTGGAGAGTGGCTACTGTGGCGCAGAAGGTTTGTGATGCCTGCATCCTCTGTTGGAGTATGTCGATTCAAGTCCTGGCTCATCTGCTTCTGATCCAGCCTCCTGTTGATGTTCATTTTGGGAGGAAGCAGGCGATGGCCCAAGTACTTGGAGTTCCTGGCTCCTGGCTTCAGTCTGGCCCAGTCCTGGCTGTTGTAGGCATTTGTGAGAGAATAGTAGATAGAAGCATGTTCTCTCTCTCTCTCTCTCCCTCTCCCTCTCTCCTTCTCTGTCTCTCTCTTTCCTTCTCTTGATCCATCTCTGTTTCCACCTATGTCTCTTTGCCTTAAAATGAAGTACAATAAACTGGCATGATTGGGCGGAATGATGCTATGGACTTTGCTCTTGGGTGCTCCTACATTCACCGTCCCTAATAGGAAAGAAAGAGGATCACTGCTTGGCCTCCTGGCTAAGATCAAGTGTAGGAAAGAAAGGAAGAGCAGAGAAGCAGCAGCCAGCTCTGCGGGACAAGCGGGGATGAGCGACAGGCAGGCATGGTGAGAGTGCATGGCTACCATTTCTCAGAGAGGGGCACTGGGGACGTTCTGCATCACTGTGACCTCCAGATTCTTCTTCTTGTCCCCAGAGAGCACTGACCACAGTTATCCCCCAGTATCCTCAGGGGTTTTGTTTCAGGGCCCCAAGAATAACAACATCTGTGGATGCTCAAATCCTTTTCACAAAATGGTATAGAGTTTATGTAGAAACCATGCATATCTTGGTCTATGCTTTATCTCTAGATGGCTTGTAATATCTAATACAATGTAAATGCTTTGTATTGTGTTGCTTGGGGAATAATGACAAGAAAAAGATCTGTGCATATTCAGTACACTGGCAGTACTTTTAAAATTTTTGTTTGTTTATTCGAGAGGAAAAGAGAGACAGATACAGAAAGATCTTCTATCTCCTGGTTCACTTCTCAAATGCATACAACAGCTAGGCCTGGGCCCGGCCAAAATCAAGAGCCTGGAACTGCATCTGGGTCTCCCACATGGGCACTAGGGGCCCAAGAACTTGAGTCAACATCTGCTGCCTCCCAGAGTGGGAATTAGCAGGAAACTGGATTGGAAGGGGAGCTTGGACTCACACCTAGGCACTCTCCTGTGGAATGCAGGCATGCCAAGCAGCTTCTTAATGCTGCACCAAATGCCTGCCCCTGGAGGCAAACTTTAGAAAAAGTATTTTTAATGTATAATTGTTTGAATTTCTACATGTAGACCCCACAGATTTGAAGGGCAGACTATTCTTACAGAAGGAGGATTCTTCAGAAAATCACAGAATTGAAAACTTACAAGGAAGCCTTTCCCGTCCTCATTTTCCAGATGAAAGCAAGAAGAAAAACTGGAGGTCTGGAGAGGTCAGGGCACTTTCTCGGGGTCATCCAGCTAATTGGTGGTGCAGATGCAACTGAACCTTTTCCTTTGGTTTCCCAAACTGGAATCCCCACCCTCTGAAAGCATCTCTCCTGTGCTATGCTCCTTATTCCACAAAACATACTTTAGATCATAATGTTCCTATTACAACTCTCCCTGTATTTTATGCTGATACTTTGTGTGGATTTTTTTTTTTTTTGGTTGTAATAATGGCATTTCTCCAAGTCTCTCCGGCAACCATTTTTCATAGAACTGATTAGGCTAAGCAGCCAAGTGGTTGAAACTGCAATATAGAATCACATAATAATAAGAATATTCTGTAATCTCTATTAGGTCACAATCATATTCCAATCTGTATTTCTTATCAACCTTTTTCTGATGCTTCTATAACCAACATTGCTAGATTTATACTCTCTAATCGTTCTCCAATGGGAAAAACCTGTGTTTTTTTATCTTTCTTTTCCTGTCCCAAATCACCATTCCACATACATTGCCTGTTTTGGGAACACCAGTCTGGGTTTAATCAGAAGTTGCAAGACAAAATGTGCATTATTAAGAAATATAAATATTTTCAGAAGCAATCAAAGGGATGAAAGATTGATTCAGCATGTAGATTGGACCTAATTCGAAGCAGCTTTGTTCTAATGAGGGCTACTGGTATACAAAGTCAAGAACTGTTGTGGCCACCAGTTAAAAATTCCGACACGTTCCAACAACTTGTCAGGGTTTCTCTCACTGGATACGCTGAAACACTTTTTGCAAGGAATATTCCCCAGCCTAGGCCACCTTCCTGGCCACCCCTAGGGACTTGTTATAGTCATCTTTGAGAAGTGATGACTAATTCTCTCTTTAGAGTTGAGATCAGCAGGTACCTCCCATTTCACAACTTGGAAGTTGGCTTCACTTTAACTTTCATAAGAACATTTTGGCCTGGAGGCATCTGTATTACACTTTCTTTCTTGGCTTAATAAAAGGTATTGCATTATCTACCTGGTCAATCTCTATTGGTTTTCAAAATAGAGACATGGAAAAACCTAATAAGCCTCATTAGGTATCTGCGTTAAAAACAACGCACCGGCCTAATTTACCATGTTGCTTTGAAATGTTCCAGTCACTCTGGGTGGTCGTTGCCTGAATGCAGGTACTGCTACTTTGGTATGCTTATTAGTCTTGAAGCTCTGGAAAAAAAACTAGTGTGTAGGTGGAATTTTAATACACAGGGGATCAAATCCTGATTGTTGTATTTTGTTTTTGTTTTCTTTCTTTCTTTCCTTTAATCCTACTTTTTGTCCACATGGCCATGTGTGAGAGATGGCTTGATTTTCTTGATATGGTTCACCCATCCACAGCTGGAATTCCAAAGGGGACTGAAAATGTCTTTAAAATCAACACAACTCAGGGAGCCTGAGAGAACAAGTTTTCCTTTGTTGTAGGGTATAGTATTATTTGCTGTAGGTTTTTTGATATACATTCTAAATTAGGTCTGCAAAGGCATGCTTCATCTTTAATTCATCACTCTCAGCTGAAAGAGATTAGCAATGTCTAGCACGCACCCCTCGTATGGTGCTGACCTCATCAAGTATGGCCTGAAATTAATTAGCCTCATTCATTCCAAATGGAAGAGGATAATGGAGCAGCATTTCAGAGATGACCATCACAAATTGTATGCAGCATATTTAAAAGGGCCCGTTTTCCAACCGTGTCGATTACAATTCTCTCCAGGGCTTACAATATGTCCAAGTTATCAAGGAACCAGACTTGAGAGCTTGGTCAGACTTCATGTATATTTTTTGTGTATATATGCTTTTGTGTGTGTGTGTGTGTATGTATGTGTGTGTGTGCACGTGCACACACATGGGAAGAGTTGGATGTTGATGAGAGTTACTGCTTGTGAACCAATAGGTCCCATATTTAGCTATCTTGCTCTCTAGGATGAGATCTGGAATACTTGACCAACAAAACTCCCATATTTAGTACTGTGGTTCTGGTCATCAAGTACATAAAATATCCATTTTTGTTGTTGCCATCAAGTGGAACATGCTAGCAAAATTTGCTGTGATTTTTCAGAAAAATGCTACTTTAATTTGAAACAGAAAAGCTTCTTAAAGAAATGCTCAACTTTTCTGAGTTATTTTTGAAACTTTCTGTGTCTATTCCCAGTTCCTACTGTTTGATCATATTTTAAAACATGATTAAGGACTGAGATTACAGACTCACTTGAATTTACCATCTTGCTAAGATTAGCTGATTTTTCTCTTTTGGGGATTGACCAAGGGAAGCCAAATTTTTGAATATTAAAACTGCTTTCTTTTCTAGCCAACAAATCTTGACCGGGGTTCTTTGGGATTCTCAGAGATGTTGTAAAGTTTATTTTTATGAGCAGTAGTTTGGGAATTACAAATTGGAAGAAGAAAAAGCCCTTGACTTATTTGTCTTTTCAAGGTTTTAATTTTTTAAATAGCATGAGATGTGGCTAATTTATGGAAAGAAATCAGTGGTATTTAGGGGAGGTTTTATATAGTTTGCATTTGTTATGAAAAAGTTATCCCAGGATGACTGTTTAAATTGAAAAGCAGATATTCAGTGTAATGTAGCTGCAATGCTTCCATTTAACTATTTGAGTGACAAATGAACTGTTAGGCAAATAATCTTTTCAGAGCTCATCGATACAATGATCTTCATATATAAATTGTTTAACAGTATTTTGTCTTGTAATAAAGCAGAAACTGGAAGTGTGTGGCCCATGTCTCTGCAAACGGAGGATTTAGAAATTTATCTAAGCTCACTTTTGCCTAATCTTCTCATCCTGGAAGGTCCCTTTATCTAATAGGCATCTATCATTTATATGTACAAGATCATCAATCACGGACTGTGAAACTATCATTTTGACATAGAAGATCTATCCTTAAATCTTCCTAAACCTCTAGCATATAATTTGAGGAAATTAGCTGGCTTAAAGTCTGGGCTTCTGACTTCTGGGGGATGAAATGCAAAAATGGAGAAAGCTTAAAATTATACAAATTCAATTTTAAAGTCACAGAGTTTAACTGAGCCAGGGATAAAAGATGATGAAACACAGATCTTTAGGTGTTGACAGAAATTGATAATTTTGCTAATTATCGCCTGGTCAATTTGTAATTTCATAGCAAACACATGCAATAGTGAGTAAGGGAGAAGAATCTGCAAAAAACAGCTTACCCAGTGGATTACTTTTTACAAAAATGATTTTCCTTTTAATAGTTTATTATTGAGACAAAGGAACACATGCAATTCTGCAACATTTGCTCTTTTGCTCACATACCGGACAGCATGTCTCAATTTTGACCTAGTTTAGGTGGCATGAAATTTGAGTTCATTCAAATGATAAACTCAAAGTAGAGCTCAGAGGCGCTCAACACATCTCATTTGGTGTCCACCTGAAGCTATAAATCCTCACGTGGCACTTGAGAAGGGGAAAGGAGGTTCACCTAAAGTTCACACCAGGTTTCCCTGAACTTAACCCAGGATCACTAACGTTAGGGTGGACCAAGGCTGCCTCTTGGCTCCATAATGAAACTTTTATCCCGCTTTAGCTTACGATGAATACATGATGGGTTGGTGGTGGGGAGAGAACCAGAGGGTGCTTTTGGCAGCGCTGTTTTATCTGATTTTATTTCTTATTTCCTGCAAAGTTCTGAAGTGGGAGAGAACAGCATATGAAGTAAATTTTCGATGATATACATGAAAGAATGACCACATGTGACAGACCAAGAGGGGAAACTGGCAGTCTTTGGATTATTAAATACACATAGGATTTCTTAAACATGAGAGTTTGTTTGAATGTTACTAACGTTTCTAGGGTGCTTACTATGATCAGGCCCTGTGCTAAGCACTTTATGTGTATTAACTCAGTTTGGTTCATCATAGCATTATCAGGAAAACCCCATTATTTCCATTTTGTAGATGGCAGAGACTAGGCACAAAGTGTGTACAAACCTCGCTCAAGGTTACATCACTTGTAAAAGTCATTTGAACCCCAAGATGTCTGGTTCTGGAATTTCCGTACTTACATACAACACCATCCAGACTGCATCTCTAGAGAAAATACATTTACAGTTTTGTTTGGAAAATAAACTGCTACAGACCATGAATGACAAAGAGACTCCCCCATTTTTTAAACAGCTGAGCACAGCAGTAAATTTAATGGGAAAAAACAAAACAGAGAAAGCCTTTTCTTGTCGAGTCTTCTTATGCCAAAGGTGGGAAGGGAGCTGATTTCTCAAATCTCCTGTAAATCTTTCTAAGCTTCCAGTTGGAAAGTTAAATTATACATGGGATGCCTTACTGTTGCCCAGGTAGAGCTAGAATGAACGGCATTCAAAGAAAGAGAGTGTAAAAACGACAGGGCAAGAGTTTGACGTGGGAGGAGAGATCTGAAGAACGGAGAAAGCAGAACTTGGCAAGCAAGAGTTAACAGAAATACTTAGAAAAGAACTGAGGGCCTAACAGTGTCATGAGGGAGGTTGGGAAGAGGCAGAGGCGGAGGGGAAGGTCCCAGAGAAAAATAAATGAAGGAAACGGTAAGAGTTGGCCATTGTCTCGCAAGACCCACAAAGAAAGCTGTACTCTGTTTTGGATATACTGAAGCCCAAGCCAGAGATTTCACTTCAAAAGAAAATTCTGTTCCTTGCCTTGTGTGGGCTGAAGCAGAAAGATAGGCTAAAACAATACGGTTTAAAAGTCTCAGTCATACTGACCTATGGAGTGCTCCCATAACCTCTATCTATGCTGTCTCATTTAATGGTCATGAAGCATTTGCAAAGTACATCTTATCTCCTTTACAGAGGCACAGGAAGGGTGTGGCACTTGGCCAGGGTCAGAGAGCCAGAGTCCCTGAGTCCTTCCTAAACCTGATGCCTTCCCAGAACGTCACGTTGCCTTCCCTTGCACTTCTCCATGATTTTGCTCAGAAGATGATGTCACAAGTCAACTGGTATCAGGCCAAGTTCACGACTGTGCATCACCCTCAAGAATCATATCGACAAGAACATACTGTGCTGGCATGAGACAGCGCCCTGTTCTGAAATCCTCCTGACCTGCCTTGAGGAGGTGGTCCTGTCTGCTCAGCTTTCTCAGAAACTATGCAAGGTAAGCAAACAGTCATCAGTCACCACGGAAGTGGGAGGGACCCGGGAAAACGGAGGGGGGCTCTCGAGGGAGGCCCCAAGCCTCCCAGGTCCACGGCCCCCAAGTGAAATCACCTGCCTGTTTATGGGAGTCTGAGTGCTGATGAAAAGACTGAATTACACTCCAAACTTTTCCCTGCCCATGGAGAAAAGATCCAGATTCTTTGAAAGGTATGTAAAGCATCGATCTGAAAAGTGGCAACAGCATTTGGGACCAATTACCCAGATTAGGAGGCAATGTCTGTTTACACTCCACAGCCAAGAGCCCTTCAACTCTGCTCCACAAACTGGAGATTGTAAATTACAGAAATTTCAGCCTTACACTGACGTCTCTCCTGACCCGTGTGGCTGCGTAAAGAAAAAAGCAGGTAGGAAAGCCCTCTGCTGACTCGCCCTAAAGCTTCAGTGGATGGGAAACTGAAATCTGTCTTCCAGGTAAGATGTTTAACATGAGGCTGCCCCGCATGGAGCTTCAGGTCCTGCTGCTTTGCAAGGGCCTCGTGGATGGATGTGATGTGTCATGATGGACTTTTTCAGCTCCGCACTCCTCAAAAATGATTTTTGCAAAATATGTTAGAAAGTGAGGGCCCCCCGCTGTCTTCTACTAAATGACCACAGCACTTCAATTTAACTCCATGTTCCAATACATTGTGGGTTAGTCAGCAACAAACGGTGGACGGTGAAGCTATGTCCATGAAAACTGTGATGCCGAGAACGATTGAGCGTACATTGTGACAAACACAGGTACTATGAACAATAAAGAGGCATCTGTAATGTTTGGCCAAATCTCAGAGTTGATAAAGGTTTGGATCATTTGAGATGTAGGTGACTGCTCCTACCCACTTTATGTAACTCTGATAATTCCAGAATTTTTTGTAAATATTCGTCTGTCTTTTAACATCATCCTGATGTTAAGGGCTTGACCTTGCCAGGAGCAAAATAACCACAGAGGTCAAATAGCCAGGAGAAGAAATGAGAGGTATCTGTTCTCTGCCAGATGCAGTGTGTTGAAAAGACAAGTCCTCATTTTACCTGTAGCCATAATGCATGTGTTCAGAGTTTAGAGATTTAACCGCACTAAATAGCACCTCTGGGCCATCAAATTGGAAATAACCACAGGCAGGGCCTGAATTCTTCTTTTTGAAGTCTTGTCAGTTGGAGAGCCATTTAGCAGAAAACAGAACTGAAGCTGTGACTGGGGAGTGTCTGGGAACCGTGGCGTGTGAGAGTGCTTTTTATCCAGTCAACCAGCAGGCACAGTGCAGGGCTCTCTGCGGAGGCAGCGCATTTGTGGTGCCATTCCACCATAACATATTTTTCTGATAAAAAAAAAAAGCTGGCCAAAATCCCAACTTTATTCAATTTTGGATTTTTCTGACCCTGGTTTATCTCAACAATTTACCATTTTCTGCAATGTCAGAGCTTCCTGACACTTACAATTAACTCACAAATTAACTTAGAAATGATAGTAAGCTCTCAGCTAAATGATATAGTGGCCACTGGGGACCAGACCAATTTTCTAGAATAAGGTTAGACTAAGTTGCTGTGTAGCAAGGCTAAGGTTGGTTGTGTGATAGTTATTCACGTGTGAGCAGGAATCCAGGGGTGAGAGGAGAGATGTTTGTCTCTAATTCTGGCTGGTGACTCAGCCCTCTGGCATATCTTCATTTATTAAACAGAGGTACTTGGTCTTTACATTTTTTTTAAATTCATAGCTTTTCTGAGGAATCTAGAAGTGATGGACTCCTGCCCTTGGAAGGAAGGTTG
The DNA here is from genome assembly GCF_051225735.1 of Oryctolagus cuniculus. Lineage (NCBI taxonomy): Eukaryota > Metazoa > Chordata > Mammalia > Lagomorpha > Leporidae > Oryctolagus > Oryctolagus cuniculus. The sequence goes on along the minus strand of NC_142878.1, from coordinate 6,324,437 downwards.
GAGGTCCTTGTTGAGGTTGTGGAGAGGGGCAGCATGAAGCAGAGGCAGCCTGAGCAAGGTGCAGGGTTTGCAGAGTCAGTGCAGGCAACATAAATGTGTGAAGGTCTGGGTAGAGGTGGCCAGGTGGGCAGGGAGTGGAGAGAGAGAGTAGAGAAGGGCTCACTGGCCCGAGCTGGTGAGTGGGTAGCGTTGCTCTCAGAAGGCTTTGTTCCATGCATAGGAACAAAAACCCAACCCAAGATTCCATTGGGTTAGACTCTGTGTTCAGAGGCATCGTGACTGACTCCTGTCCCTTTACCTCTGACAGCCCTTCAGATACTTGCTCTTCATCCACTGCTTTGTTTTATTGCCCATTTGCCCAAAGCCTCTGTATGGCATGGACACAAGAGGTTTTGCTCTCCCGAGTTGCCTTGGTTTGCGAGTGTCTCTTAAGAAGCCTCTTGAAAGAAATAAAATATGAGAAGTGACATGACCGGAGTAGACAGTGACTGCCTGCCAGGTCATGCCACTGGCTTAGTACCAGCCCTGTACCAGGAAGAGCACAAACCCTGGAGTCAGGTCTCAATCATCTGGGGCTTATACAGGGGATTTATCGCCTTTCAGAATGTCTCATATTTATCCCCATTAAATTTCATTTTGCTTTGGCTTTTTGGTAGCGTTTGGAGTCTGTCTCTCTCATCCTTTGTTCTTTTATAAGTTTTCTGGCACGCTTTCCCTATCTTTTTATACAGTTTTGTCCAGTTATTGAATCGAGCATTGGTGACACCAGGCATTCTTGGGTTTTCTGGTGTCACTAGTGATTATGTTGAAAATGACTGCATATTTATCCTTTCAGTTAGCTCATTTGTAATGGTTAATGGCAGGGGTCTCTGGAAGTAGATCTGCCTCCATTTAATTCCTGCGACTGTCATTTTACCAGCTATCATTTGATTTTAATTTGTCCATGCCTCAGTTTCCTCATCTATAAAGTGGGGATAAAACTGTAATTATCACATATGGTTATTTTGATGATCAGATGAATTAGAAGACTAGTACTTGGTACATAGTATGCACTGTTTACCATAATATAGACAAAAATGAACTTAGAGAAGAGCCCTAAGGAAGGACATGGAGTTTTCTGTATAGTTGTATTTCCAGAGGCTGGCACTGTGCCGGGACTATATCTGGGGCTAACATATTGAAAGTTTCCACAGTGTTCTAGACACTGGGTATAAGCAGACAACGCAGCCAATGCTATGGTTTCCATTGCTAATGGGTTTTCAATATTATTGGAGAAGAGAGGTCTTGACCACAGGAAGAGAAGCTGTGCACATTCAGCCTCTCACCAAGTCCAGCATGGTTATTTTGCCACTAATCATTTGGTGAATGACGATGGCACCAGTGTCTTCATTGATGCTAATTTATCGTGCCTGCATTTGGCGTGCAAGATGAGAAAAACCACTCCCTGAAGCCCACTGCTCACTCAGAGGGAGAGAGCATCCCACTTAGTGTTGCTTGCACAGTCTGAGTGGGGAGGCTGTCCATTTCTGGCATTAAAAAGGGCTTCACCAAAGAAAGCTTGTTTCTTAGATCTTCATTTTGTTTAAAACTGGGTAGATTCCTACGCCACAGGCAGATTGAAAAAATATACTAAAAAAATAGTATAAATGTTTCACGCATCGTGCACCATGTGAAAGGTTTGCATTTTCCTCTCTTTCCACTAACACCACCCATCAAGCTCCTGACGCGGGAGTCCATCTGCATTTTGCTCCCTTTGACTGTGAATCACAACATGACCCAGGGATCTCATCCGGTTGGAAATCTGAACCTGTCGGATATCTTTTCTTGTCATCCATGTTAATTTGAACACGCGCAGCTCTGTAGTTTCCTCCTTCTAGTGCAATACAGTGGAGTTCCTAGAATAAAACTCACCTTTCTCCTTTGTGTGTGTTCAGTAGGTAGCCCTGAAGCGGTTACCTGCTAGAAGGGGTGGGAGGAGTTGGGCTGGAGGAGCAGGGGCCACCAGTAACATGAGACATGGTTGTTGTGTGTGTAATGTGCTAATACTTTTGACAGCAGCCATCCTAAAGGGGTGTAGCGAGTCATTTGAAATTTGTACACACACTGCCCTATCCATTACGCGTTGCCCATATCACATCCATAATCCCCAAGGCAGATATGCTATTACACACATTGGGGCCAGGCCTGCGAGCCTCCACACACACACAACTCCTGCCCACTTGCCACAGAGACACTTCAATAGGAGTTGTCAGCAGCATAAATTTATCCCAGGACAGTCACAGCCACAGCGGGCGCAGCTAAGCAGAGAGACCTGGCTGTGTGTTAAAAAGGCTGAGGAAGAACAAAAAAGCTGCCAGTTTTCATAAGAAATCTTATCCCGAGAGCATTGAGAACTGTAGCCTGATCCCCACCACGCTTTATCCCTGTCCCACGACCTGCGGATCCCAGACTGGGACTTGGAAGCAACTAAAACAGAGTGGGCATTGAAGAAAAAGCTCTGCTACAGGGCATGAAAACGCTTTGCGCGCAACTTATGATGTGAGGTGAATATTCCCCACAGATGACTTTCAGCACATTTATTTATCAAAATGTAAAGGAACATTTTGGAACCAATGACCTTTTTTTAAAATATAGAAATTGTAAAATGCATGCAACAAGGACACACAGGTACTCAGGTTTGGAAAGTGATGAGAGTAACCTGTATAAATAAATTGTTGCAGGTGTTATAATAATTAATACATGGAGGGGTTTTCAGAAAGTTCACAGAAAATGCATATTGTGAAAAACTATGCATGGATTTCAAAATTTCTTTACACCAAAATAAACTTATTTTTAATTCCATTTTCATTGATTTTTAAAAAAGATTTATTTATTTGAAAGGCAGAGTTACAGAGAGGCAGAGAGATAGAGATAGAGAGATAGGGAGAGAGAGGTCTTCCATCCTCTGGTTCACTCCCCAGATGGCCACAAAGTCTGGAGCTGGGCCTATCCGAAGCCAGGAGCCAGGAGCTTCTTCCAGGTCTCCCACGTGGGTGCAGGGGCCCAAGGACTTGGGCCATCTTCTACTGCTTTCCTAGGCTACAGCAGAGAGCTGGATGGGAAGTGGAGCTGCTGGGACTCAAACCAGCGTCCATATGGGATGCAGGCACTGAAAGTGGCGGCCTTACCCACCATGCTACGGCGCCAGTCACTCAGTGAATTTTTTTAATTAATTAATTATTTTTTTAAAAATTTTTTGACAGGCAGAGTGGACAGTGAGAGAGAGAGAGAGAGAGAAAGGTCTTCCTTTGCCGTTGGTTCACCCTCCCATGGCCGCTGCGGCCGGCGCACCGCGCTGATCCGATGGCAGGAGCCAGGTACTTCTCCTGGTCTCCCATGTGGGTGCAGGGCCCAAGTACTTGGGCCATCCTCCACTGCACTCCCTGGCCACAGCAGAGAGCTGGCCTGGAAGAGGGGCAACCGGGACAGAATCCAGCGCCCCGACCGGGACTAGAACCCGTGTGCCAGCGCTGCAAGGCGGAGGATTAGCCTAGTGAGCCGCGGTGCCGGCCGCAGTGAATTTTTGAAATGCCCACGTGTGTCGTCATTCTAATAAGATAACTGGTACAGTGGACTTTGCACACTGTTTTCCAGCAAGTCCTCAAATGGGACTCTTTGGGAGGCCTTTTTGCCCTGTCAGACTAGCCCAAAACTGTCTTCTAAGTGATTAGGTGTTACTGACTCAAACCCTGGTTGTAGGGAGCACCAGAATTTAATCCTTACTCCTCAGAGTCACAGCCGTCGCTGCGGTAAACCATGAAGTCCTCACCATCAGAAGTAGCAGGCTGGCAAGCAGAGCCTGGAGTTGAATCCTTACTTTGTGCCACACCAACTGTGTGTCTTGGCCATATTGTTTATCATCTGCATCCTGAAGTTAACAAGGACTTCTTCACAGCGATGCTCTGAGGACAGCTCCAGAAACACGTCCAAGTGCTGCGCACGGCCTGTGTGCTCCAAAGAAGGGATGCACACCACTGTGGCAGCAAATGGTGCTTAGTAGGTCTCCAGGAAAGCTTCCTTCTTCTTCCTCCCCACCACTTCCTAATAAGAAAACACTAATGCAAGCCTGGAATATTAAGATGCTGCCTTTAAAAACAGCTTAATTAAATCTTACCCCATGGATAAAAAATGACTACGCCATTAACAGAACACGTTTAACGCTACACTTATTCCTTTTTAAATTGCCAGAGAGTGTACTGTACATGTCGAGGGGTACAGTGTGCCAGTTCCAAACATGTACACCATGTGCAAGGATCAAAGGGCAGTTAGCATTTCCTTCAGCATTTATCATTTCTTTGGGCTGAGAAACTTCAAACTTCTCTCATCTAGTCCTTAATAAAACACATCATAAGCTGTTGTGAACTATAGTCACCCCATATACTCATCCTTTGATTTTTTGGTATATGGTGCTATAAAACTAATGTGTTTCATGATAATGAGCTAAGATACGGAAAACTGTCTTTCTTCATAATAAGTTTAGATTTGTTGTCGTTTCCTCAGTTCATAATATGAGGACTCTCATTTGGAGTTGAATTAATTATGTGTTAAAAATTACATCACCCTAAAAGGCTTATACTCATTCTAAAAAAGGTAGTCTAGGTCACATTTAAAAAATAATGTGTTCCTGAATATGAAAAAGTGCAATAGGTTAATTTGAGAAGCATGAATAATTCAACACAGAACGACGCATTTCTTTTTACGTATTTTCCCACATAAAAATGTTTCTTTATCATTGTTAACTCCCATTGGCACAGACAACTCCCCAAGAGCTCAAATAGGAAATGCAAAATTGCATTTTTTAGACGAAAGTAACGACTGAAATTAATACATTGGGAAGGAGCACAAGCAGTTTTTTGTAAGTGTGCTGATAGCTTTTTTTTTTTTTTTTTTTTATAAACTGATCTTCTCTGGCTTGAAGTTCAGGTAGAAAATGGTCCAAGTTAAAACAAAGTTCTACAAAATTTGTACAAAACCATGGCTTTGAAGAGTGAGTGTGTGAGAGAATTTGCTAGTGGTAATGGCAACATAGGCATTTCCATTTGTGTAGTAAAATCAAAAGTCAAACAAGGCTTACTCGAAACATAAGTTTGGATGTTACACTGAGCTCTCAATGGAAATAAAACCGATATACTTATATTCAAATAAAACAGGTTCCATGTCACTCTTCTCCGTGTATCCGAGCATAAACGTATTCAAATTCTTTTTGTCATCAGACATAATCGACAAGTAACACAATTCAAATCTGCCTTCTGTCTTCCAGCCTTGCTTGTTTTCCTGTAGGGCTGATCATGCTGGCCTCCAAAGTCCAGGCTGGCGCTGTGGCCCAGGCATCTTGTCTACCAGAAATTCTTTTCACAAACAAGGTGCTCCCCTTGTTCTTCCACATTTGCCTCAATGTCACTTACTCCCCCGGTCGCCCGTGCCCGGCAGATCATAGCATCGCATCAGTCTGCATCGAATCGATTTGGGACACCAGGCACTGCCTCAAAGATTACATTCCCCATGAAAACTTTACAGGACCACAATGACATCCAAAAAGCGTTATGGGAAATGTGCCAGGAGTTGAGCTGAAATGAAGGCCGATCCTTTAGAGCAGGGAGAAGGGGAAGAGGGTCAGACAGAAAGAGAAGCGAAAGGAAAAGCAGGGCAGGAGGAGAGACACGAAGGAGAGGAGGCACCGAAATTAGAACAAGAGGCTGTGTTTATTAATAACCTTACTGACCCACAGGCCCCTGACACAAAATACATTAAGGGTTCTTGGGACACGCCGGTCTGTCACTCGCAGGAGGAGCAAATAAAATGGTGTTGGAAGCTGTGAACTTTCCCAGAACAGACAAAAGAGAAGACAGAAAGTGAGAATACCATGAAAGCGTACACTTACAAGTTTAGGGATCCTCCTGGTGGCCCCCGCTCTGGGTTCCTGCCCCTGCAGAGTCCTCTCCAGGCAAGGCACCCTCCCTGTGCAGTTCCAGCAAACTAGGAGGTAAAAGACACAGGAAAGCATTGTTCTCCTGGTTGCAAAAACAGTACGTGGCCAGGATAGAATACTTGGAAATGGTGGAAAAGCATAAAGAGGTGAATAAAGATGACCTCTGATCCCATCACTGACGTTTAATCCTTGTCAGCACTTCAAAACACATTTTCCCCACTTCCCCTCTACTCTTCACACACATCTTTGTGTGTTTTAAAAAATGTAGAGACCGTGGGGGCTGTTTTGGAAGCTACTTTTCCCCTTTGACAAGATGTGATAAATATTTGCTCATGGTGGTAAAACTGTTCCAAAACATGATTTTTTATGCCTGCATCATATGTCCCCTTATTTGTATGTACTGGAATTAATTTAACCTCCTGTCACAAATTGATGTCATATGTAACTTTTTGCCTTTATAAAATCTTAGATCTCCATTTCTTTCAGATAAATTACTCTAAGTGAAAATCTTGAATCAAAATATTTAAAACATAAATTTATTTACTTATTTATTTACCTGCGAGAGAGAGAGAGAGAGAGAGAGAGAGAGAGAAAAGGTGTGAGAGCCGGCTAGCAATGGCAGAGGCTGGACTCAATCTGGGGCTCCGCTGTGGGTGACAGAGACCAAGCTACGTGAGAAACCGTCTGCTGCCTCCCAGGACGTGCTCAGCAGGAAGCTGGAATCAAGAGCAGATCCGGACTTGAACCCAGGCTCTCTGATATGAAATGGGGATGTTCCACCTGTCATCTTCAGCCCCAGGCCAAGTGCCCGCACCAGCCAAATATTTTTAAAGAAATTTCTCTTGGCTTGCATGTTGTAGAGTTGCCCTCCAAAGTGTTTGTGCAACTTATGCTCCCATTCACGGTGAATGGCGGTGGAGATTTCGGGCACTTTCAGGAACTCTGCTCACATTAAGATACGAAACCTGCCGGCGCCGTGGCTCAATAGGCTAATCCTCCACCATGCGGCGCCGGCACACCGGGTTCTAGTCCCGGTTGGGGTGCCGGATTCTGTCCCGGTTGCCCCTCTTCCAGGCCAGCTCTCTGCTATGGTCAGGGAGTGCAGTGGAGGATGGCCCAGGTGCTTGGGCCCTGCACCCCATGGGAGACCAGGAAAAGCACCTGGATCCTGGCTCCTGCCATCGGATCAGCGCGGTGCGCCGGCTGCAGCGGCGGCCATTGGAGGGTGATCCAACGGCAAAGGAAGACCTTTCTCTCTCTCTCTCTCTCTCTCACTGTCCACTCTGCCTGTCAAAAAAAAAAAAAAAAAAAAGATACGAAACCTGGCCTATTTAGTGAGTTGTATGCTTTTGATTATGTGTGATGCTGTCTTCTTATTTCTTGACTATTTGTCTTGTTTTATGTTTCTGTGATTTGCCTGCAGGTCTTTATTTTTATTTAACTTTTGCCTTGTGATTCTATTTAAGTGTTTGTTGATTTTCTATTAGTATATAAATGTTCCTTGTAAAAATTGCTTATTTAATTTATTTGAAAGAGAGAGAGAAAGAGAGAGAGAGAAATCTCTTATCCTCTGGTTCTCTTCCCAAATGCCTTTAAGAGCCGAGGTTAGATCAGGTCAAAGCCAGGAGCCGATAGATCATTCTGGGCCTCCCAAGGACTCAACTGCCTGAACCATCATTCCCTCTCCTGAGGTCTGTGTTAGCAGGGAGGAATCCGGAGCAGAGTCAGGATTGTACAGCAGGCACTCCAACATAGGATGCCGCTGTTCCAGGTGCATCTTAATTGCTACACCAAATGCTTGACCCAAAAGTTCTTTACATATAATTTATTAACTCTTTCACGATCACATGTCACAACTATTTTCTCAATGTTTTGGTTTTTATGTTAATAGATTTTAATGTATATATTTATGAATTTATAGTAACAAATGTTTTCCTTTATTCTCTCTTCCTCTATTTTTACATTTAGAAAGTCCTTGTATATTCCAGAGTGAGATCAATATTAACCTACATTTTCTATTAATGCTTTTGTGGCTCTTTTTATTTTTGGAAACAGTTAAATCTCTCATTTATCTGGAAATTTTTTGGTCTACCTGATCAGAATCCATTTAATAAAACCTGTTTTCCTCACTGAGAATCTAAACATTATAAGTAATTGGGTCTGTTTTCGTGTTTTTACATTTTATTTCATCATCTTTGTGTTTTCATTACCTTTGCTGAAATCTTCATTTTTTTGTTATTGTAATTTTTTTTTTTTACTTTTAAAGGTTTATTTGTTTATCTGAAAGGCAGAAATACAGAAAGTGGGAGAGACAAAGAGAGAGATCTTCCATCTGCTGGTTTATTTGCCAAATGGACGCAATGGCCAGAGTTGGGCTAGGCTGAAGCCAAGAGCCTGGAACTCCATCCAGGTCTCCCAAGTGGGTGACAGAGGCCCGGGCTCTTGGGCCATCCCGTGCTGCTCTCCCGGATGCATTAGGAAAGAGGTAGATCAGAAATGGAGCATTTGGGACTCAAACTGGTGCTCACATGGGATGCTGGGTTGCAGGCAGTGACTTAACACTGTTCTACAACACAGGTCCCAAGAATAGATTTTCATATCCAGTAATACAAATCCTTCTTCATTAAAGTAGACTTGTTGGTGACACTTCCCTATTTGTTCTTCTATAAGCACTCATCAGGTTCAAAATGTTTGAAAATACACTTTATATATTAATGTGTGCGAATCTGAGGTCTTTACCACTGTTTTTTCCATGTAGAAATAAAACATGCCTTCTCATATATCTTTTTTTTTTTTTGACAGGCAGAGTGGACAGTGAGAGAGAGAGAGAGAGAGAGAGAGAAAGGTCTTCCTTTGCCATTGGTTCACCCTCCAATGGCCGCCGTAGCCGGAGTGCTGCGGCTGGTGCACCGCGCTGATCTGATGGCAGGAGCCAGGTGCTTCTCCTGGTCTCCCATGGGGTGCAGGGCCCAAGCACTTGGGCCATCCTCCACTGCATTCCCAGGCCACAGCAGAGAGCTGGCCTAGAAGAGGGGCAACCGGGACAGAATCCGGCGCCCCAACCGGGACTAGAACCTGGTGTGCTGGCACCGCAAGGCAGAGGATTAGCCTAGTGAGCTGCGACACCGGCCCTCTCATATATCTTTTCATATGAACTTCTGTGAAATTGTAGCTTCTCAATACAGGTTCAGTGTTATTGAATGCCTTTGTGCATGCAGCTTCCATCTCTATTTTATGACTGCTTTCTGAGCAGAGTTATTTACTTATGGATTTTCATTTGGTGTTTGCCACTTCACTGATTTCTTAGTCAAATAACTTTCCAATTTGATTCGTTTGAGTCATCTAGGTAGATAACATTATCACAGAAACAATAATTATTCTGTCTCCTTCCCAAATTATCAAATTTCCTTATTTTTCCTGTCTTATTGCAAAATACTAGATTCTTAGAAATCACTTAAAATACTCTTCATTAAGAATGTCTCCAGTATTTCAGTAAAGTGTTGACCAGTTTTGGTTTTTAGACATATTTAACTTTCAATCTTCCATCCTGAACCTTTTGTTTGATGGTTTTGTGTGTGTCTTCCCAGCCTGCTCTGCCTGGGATTGCACAAGGCTGACCCTTTTTACCCTCAAGAATGTCCCATCTCTAAGCTGACACCCCCCTCGGTACCTGTTGATGCTTCCTTCAAGTCTGAACACCCACAGTTCACGAGAAAGCTCTCCTCTAATTATAAGACCAACACATTAAAAATTGGAACCACTCTTGTTTTACTTAGTAAATCATATGAAACCACCAGGCTATTTTCTGCTAACTAAAAGTTAGTGTCTTGCATAAGATCTTTTTTTTTTTTTTTACATTTTAAGAAAATGCTAAACTATTTTCTCACATAGAAATTATCATTTCATTTGAATTTGCTGACTTTTTGCCAGTGAGAAGTAAAAATAACTGAGATTTCGCAAATGCCGTGCAAAAAGGATTGGTTCCATGGATTGAACCAGCTAGAACAATTTGTGAAAATAGACCGAGGGGGAAAATAACGGCAACAGTTAGCAATGGTGGTGGGGTTAAATCAGTTACTAGAATTGTGAGTGCCTTTACAGTGAGCCAGATCTAGTAATTGTGAGGCCTTGAGCCTGTCTCTGTATCATCCTGAGCCCACATTACCTCTAAGCTGAGGGTGTTTGCCTTGCGAGGATAATGTGAGAATCAGAGCTGAACTCTGTAAAGTATGTAGTTTGACACTTGGCATCTAGCAGGCACTTGCTGAGTGAAACTGTCGTGTCTGAAGGCAGGTGCCCAGGCTGTGCTTGAGGTATAGCAATGGAGAGAAAGAACCCTTCTCCACTGTGAAGTTCTATGTGGAGCTGACATCAACAGAATCTCAAGAAGTTTGCGATTGAACCAATAGGCAGTGTTGTTTGTAGGGTGCAATTGAACTGCCCCAAGACACTGATCAAGGTTGTGGAGATTCTTTTTTATTTTATTTTTAATTTGACAGGTAGAGTTATAAACAGTGAGAGAGAGAGAGAGACAGAGAGAAAGGTCTTCCTTCCATTGGTTCACTTCCCAGATGGCTGCTACGGAGCCAAGAGCCAGGTGCCTCTTCCTGGTCTCTCATGCGGGTGCAGGAGCCCAAGCACCCGGGCCATCCTCCACTGCCCTCCTGGGCCACAGCAGAGAGCTGGCCTGGAAGAGGAGCAGCCGGGACTAGAACCCGGTGCCCATATGGGATGCCAGCGCTGCAGGAGGAGGAGTAACCAAGTGATCCACGGCGCTGCCCCCGGTTGTGGAGATTCTTAGTGTCTTTCTGTCTGGTATGACCCTTACCATGATTACTGAGTTCCCTTGGACCCCACTTCCTGTCCCGCCCTGCTTAGATCCAGGCTTCTCTGAGGAAGACTGGCGGGTCCATACTTTGCTGGTACAGTCAATTTAGTCATTGTAGCTAAGCTCCTGGCATTTAAGAAACTCCTTGTCAGCACCACTTAAATGTTCTAAACTGCCAGCATCCAAGGCACCCTTGTTAGTATCAAACTTCAGTCTTAGTGAGGCAGAATAGGGCCTTTCTTCTATCATTCCCCAAAGGAAGATCGAGATCGCTATTTTTTTTTTTTTTTTTTAGCATGGTGGGAGGTATCTGTATTATTATTGTTTAAAATCAATTATGCTTTACTCCATATTTTTTTTTCTGTTGTTTATTTTATCTGTCCTGCTTTCCCAGAGGGGCAGAATTAAAGCCCCCATTTGGTTTTTATTAGTGTAATCATTTAATAGCTGTTCTATAATGCTTTACTTATTGTGTTAATTTTCTGAAGTTATGTCCAGAGGCAGCTTCCTGGAAGACCACATTTAAAACAAATAGAAAAATTTAACTTGCTTCTTTTTTAATGGGTCCAGTTCCTACTTAGAGTTTCAGCGAAGATTATTGAGCACTATTGACTTAGAAAGTCATTGAAAAAAACATAAATATAAGCAGTAGTTAGTATTTTAAATATATCTGGGTGAGTCTAGGCATCTTGTTAACAGGATGACAGTACAGTCACTGATCCTAGCATCTGTATGGACCTCAGTTCATGACATCAGTGCTCTGGATTTGCTCTGAACAAATCAGAGGTGTGGGTGTGGCTATTGTGATGTGTCCCTATCAGCCACGACCGCTCTGTTGCACAGGGGGCTATGCTGTGGGTGCCAGGGCTCATTGTCTGATTGTTGTTGGCTGTTTTAATGGGAATATATCCCATGTCGACTTCGGTATTGAAAGGACTAGTTCTCAACTTGAAATGGGGCTTCACAGCAGAGCATAGTGACAAACTAAATTACCCGAAGGATAAAACAAATATTTATTTGTTTATTTGAAGGGCAGAGAGAGAAATACAGTTGGATAGATGATAGGTTGATAGATTGAGCTCTTATCTGCTGGTTTATTCCCTATTTGTCCTTAGTGGCCCCCTGATGGGGCAGAAGCTAGAAGCTCAGTCTAGGTCTCCCACATGGGTAGCAAGGACCCAATTTCTTGAGTCATCACTGCTGCCTCCTCGGCCTACATTAGCAGGAAGCTGGAGTCAGGGTCAGAGCTGGGCATCCAACGCAGGTACTCTGATGCAGCATGCAGGCATCCTAACCAGGGTCTTGACCAGTAAGCCACATGCCCATCCCCAGAGGACACCTGTGATAAACGTCATCTGTCAGACCCAGTGTTCGGTTGCATCCTGAAGGAGAAGGGTGAACTGAAATGTAAATACCTCGGCTCAGCTGTGAGTGTCACAGACTCTAGACCTACCCATAACACAACAGTAGCTGTGAAGCCTCTGGGTTTGTTTCCTCCTCAGTACAACCAGGAGTTGGGAGAGAGTCCCTCTCAGTTTTGCACTTTCTGCAGTGTTCAGTGAGTGAGCGGTCGCTGTGTCACGCACTGAGGAGGTCTTCAGCAGTGACCAGGATTAGAGTGTTTCAAGTTCCGTGTGCAGATTCTGGAGATAGGTGTGGTACTTGCCAAAATTCCCTCCAGGTTGAGTGTCCCTTACATTAAATGCTTAGGAACAGAGGGGATTTGGATCTTGGACTACTTGAAAACATACACAGAGGTTTCTTGTAGATGGGACTCAAGTCTAAATATGAGATAATTTATTCATTTATTTATGTTTCATGCATACCTTGTGCATTGGTATAATTTAGCACACCTGCTCTTTGTGACCTGTCACATGAGGTAAAGTGTGGAAATTTACCCTTTGGCAACATGTTTTGCATTTGGATGAATTTTGGGTTTCAAAATTTTGAATTAGGGATAGTCAGCCTATAATGAACTAGCATTTAAGGTGAGATTTCAGTAAAATCCTAGTTTGAGATCCGTTATTTATAACAATGGCTGAGAGAGGAGTGAAGAGAATGCTAGGGAACAAATCGTGGGGACCAACCGTGTGACCCTGAGCCAGTCACTCTATCTCTGCTTTTCTCCTCTGGAGAAGATCAGCCTCTAACAGGGAAGGTCAGTGACCTTTTCAAACTGCCAGCCACTCAGATGTTCAGCTGCATCAGGTGCCCTGAGCAGGTACAGCCTGTTACCTGTGATTTAAAACTCAGGAGGAAGAAATGGACGAGGTTTCCATGGGGATGGGCCAAAAAGGAGAGGAAGGGCAGGGGGACTGAGGTTTACCTGGCAATTTTATTCAGAGAAGGAAACGAGGTCTAGTATAATTGCCTGTTGTTCAGGTACAGAATGTATCAGATGTGGTGTTTAAATCCATTCAGTGCTCAGTTCTTAGCACAGGGCACCACCTACTTTGGCTATTTCTATTTCCTGCCCATAGTCGTGATGTTTGAAACCTTTAGCTCTGGGCAGTGCCACTGGAAAAGGTAATGGAAGGCAAGAGTCTATTTGAAAGGAGGAGAAAAGGGGTCCATTTCCGTGGAAGCACTTTTAAGGCCCTTCCAGGAAGGGTATGGGAAATGATAACAGTTTAAAAGAAAGAATCTCAGATTTGATCTTTCTTCTGCAATGGAATTTGGTGTATAATTTTTCGAGTACTAAGCCACAAAATCTATTGCATGGACCCAGATGCCTTCATTTGCATCTTGGGGCTTCTATTTCATCTTTTTTCCAAAAAAAGCTAACGTGGTGGGTGTTTGGTGTAGTGGTGAAGATGCCAGCTGGGATGCTGGAGCATCTGTGTTCACGTCCTGCAGCCACTCCTGGTTCCAGCTGGTGGCCAGCGCAGACCCGGGGCAGCAGTGGTGATAGACTGGGTTGAGTTGTTGACATCCACAAGGAAGACCTGGATCGTGTTCCCAGCTCCTGGCCAGCCCTGACTGTTCTGCGCACGTGGGGAGTGAACCAGTAGATGAGAGATCTCTGTCTCTGTCTTTCAAATAAATTGAATTAACAAATAATTTAAAAAATGGCTTCTCCCTACAGGGCCATCGTCAGATACATTTAAAAAGTAAAAAAAAATTAATAAACTATTAAGGTGATTTTCTAGAGAGATTAATGCACAGAGCATTCACTAGTCACCTCTCATTAAAAACTACAGCAGCACAGGATAGGTAAGATTAAGAGCTGGATTTAAATCATATAAGGGCCAGCACCTAATTAGGAAATCTGTAACATTGATTTGATAAAGGAAAACTTAATCAAGGTGTGATTGTAATTTTCGCTTCCAGTTGCTGCTGGGGATTTTACTGGGAATGTATCCTATGTGGACTCTGTTCACAGGACTGATTCTTTTTTTTTTTTTTTTTTGACAGGCAGAGTGGACAGTGAGAGAGACAGACAGAAAGGTCTTCCTTTTCCATTGGTTCACCCCCCAACGGCCACTGCGGCCTGTGCACTTCGCTGATCCGAAGCCAGGAGCCAGGTGCTTCTCCAGGTCTCCCATGGGGTGCAGGGCCCAAGCACTTGGGCCATCCTCCACTGCACTCCCGGGCCACAGCAGAGAGCTGGCCTGGGAGAGGAGCGACCGGGACAGAATCCGGCGCCCCGACTGGGACTAGAACCCCATGTGCCGGCGCCACAGGTGGAGGATTAGCTTATTGAGCCGCAGCGCCGTCCAGGAATGATTCTTAAATTAGAATGGGGCATCAAAGCAGAGCACAGGGAGGAACCAACCACCTTGCAGGGGAACAAAGGAGACTCTCAGCTAGCAGCAAATGTGGCAGATTGAAGTTCACGATGTCATTGTGTTTCTCCTTCCCTGTTTATACCTGGAATCGTTCACATGTTGTACGTGTGGTGTTAGACTCTTAGCTGTCTTAAGACTCCACTGTCTTAAAGGCAGATGATGGGTATTCTTCCTTTTTGTAGGGGGTTTCCAATGGTCATCCCATGACTCCTAGCAGATAATAGATTTCCATAAAGTGTCTATGAAATAGCAGGACCCATGCACGTTGGTAATCTGGAAACCATTGTTGCTGAACTTTGGCCCTGCTGTGCCATCGCCTCTCCAGGTCCAGATGGATTCGCCCCTTGGGTACCACCGAGGCGCCTGAGAGAGGTGGTCCAGGCTGGATCTGGTCAGTGTTCGTTTGACTTTTAAAACCTGAGACACTTCAATTTCACACAATGATAGGAAGTTCTCGATTGCTTTCAGACATCTGAAGCTGTGGCACTGCTTGGCCCATGACCGCATGTGGTGGCAATTAGTAGCTATCCCATCAGACAGGGCTCCTTCAGATTCTGCCACCAGGAGGGAGCAGGACAGGAGGTCCTTGTGTTCGGCTGCGTTCTGCACGAGATGAGCGAGGCGAAGCCCCTTGCTTTTGACTCCAGACTGAGTTCACTTTCTTACTGACTGAGGTGCAGTCTCAGGATTCAGCGTGCGTTTCTGTCATTGTTGGGTAGGAATGAGTTAAGGAGCTAAGGGCGAGCTTTTGTTTTCTCCAGCCCCACGGAAAGAGGCAGCAAAGCTCTGAGCGCTAGGCCTGCGGGGACTGCAGAGCACATACCCACCTCTTCAGTGGCTCCAGCGGGAACTGAGCAGGATCCAGGCACTAAATAACCCTAATGACATCGAGTAGGAACTCTTTGGGGAGCTGTTTGGGAGTTTGTCAGAGCATATTAAAATACAATACATTCACATAATCAAAAAAGGCTCATCAGTCCATCTGTCTATACATTCTTTTCTGATATTAAATTTGTCCAGGGACTTTTCAAAATTACATCACCTATCCATGCCCCTTCCTTAGTGAATAAAAATGTGGAAAGAATGGAAGGCAAATCAGAATAATGCACATTGGTGGAAGTCCTGTAATTGAAATCATTATTGCTTAAGACACCATTGCTTTCATCAGCCCTATCATAAATCAATGCTTTTCGCAAGTGAAGGTTTAAAATAAAGTGCTGTTAAACAAATTGGGCCACTTAAAAGGCATGATGCAATCGGGAAGCTACTGAAAATGGATAAAAAAAAAAGTGCTTTCTGAATAGATACACTGGCTCTGGCATTTCATCTTCCATTTAATTTAAAAACATATATTACCTGGTCCTTTCTTAAAAATTACATATTGGAGGTCTATAATGGCCAAGTCTTTAACCCATTAAAAAAATTTACTCCCAGGACCAGTTAATATTTGATGTTTAATTGCCTTTTTTTGTTGGAGAGGAAAAAAGAAATCTCTTTCTTTCTTGATTTTTCAAAAGTCATCTTGTGAGCTATAAACATGGAGAGGAGTAATTGATTTTCAAACATTCAACTGCACAAAAATGAGTGTGTGTTTAAAAAAGCCTGGGGCAGGCTTTGTGGCTCAGCAGGTTAAGTCACAACTTACAATGCCCACATCTCATAGAGGAATGCAGGTTTGAGCCCTGGCTGCTCTGCTTCTGATCAAGCTTCTTGCTAATGCATCCCAGGGAGCAGCAGATGATGGCTCAGGTCTCGGGCCCCTGCCCCCCACATGGGAAATCCAAGATGAAGTCCCTGGCTCCTGGCTTCAGCCTGGGCCAACCCTGGCTGTTGTGGTCACTTGGGGAAGTGAACCAGCAAACAAAAGATCTCTCTTTCTTTCTTTTTTTCTTATTTAGATTTATTTTGTTTATTTGAAAGGTAGAGTTACAGAGAGAGGTAGAGTCAGAGAGAGAGAGGTCCTCCATCCGCTGGTTCACTCCCCAAATCGCCGCAATGGTCAGAGCCGCACTGATCCAAAGCCAGGAGCCAGAAGCTTCTTCCGGGTCTCCCACGTGGGTGCAGGGGCTCAAGGACTTGGGTCATCCTCTACTGCTTTCCTAGGCCATAGCAGAGAGCTGGATCAGAAGTGGAACAGCCAGGACTAGAACCGGCGCCCATATGGGAAGCTGGCACTTCAGGCCAGGGCGTTAACCAGCTGTGCCACAGCTCCAACCCTGATCTCTCTTTCTTTCTCTATCTCTCCATCTCCTTCCCTCTCAGTGGCTCTACCTTTCAAGTAGAAATTAACAAATACAACATTTGTTTTATTTTGTTTTAAGCCTCTGCAAGGCTTAACTGGCCAGGCAGCTGAGGTCTGGAGAGGTTAATTCCCTGCATGGGGTTACATGGGTGGTAAGTGCTGGGAGAATGAGTCTTCTAGGTATGCTTCATACCAGGGTGTGAGGGTGTCAGGGGAGCCAGGACAGAACGCTATGCCAAGCTCCCTGCTTCGGAGCAATGGATGCCTTCCAGCCATTCAGCCAGCACCAGATCTGAGAGTCAACAGCAATGCCACACATGGAGAAAGGGCACGACCATGATTTCAGCCTCCACCGTCGGGGAGCCAGGACCTGCTAAGGCCTCAGAGGGTGTGGGATGAGTGGGGAGGTCAGACCGGGTGCCCGAAAGCACCACCCACAGGGACTCCTCCTCACAAGCTTTTCAAGAGAACCAGAGGGCAGGAAAGAGTGAGAAGTCTCCAGCTGGGCTCCTCGAGTTAGAAAATTTCGATTTCAGCTTTGTCAGTCTCCCAATGCTTGCCCAGGCCATGAATTCACTCCCAGAGGCCAAAGTTTCCCTTTCTCTCCTGCTTTTCTTTGTTCCTCCCTTCCCAGTTATTCTTCGGTCTCTTCAAAAGCTGCACGAACCAACTGGTCCTCCAGAGAGCTCCCCTCTGAGCTCAGGTGACATGCCTCATTGAGTTACACCTTCCCTGACTTGCGTCCGGACCTGGACTGTGCCACTCCGTGCTGTTTTCCACCTCGTGAGAAGAATATTTATCAATTGGCTTCCCCGGGTTTCCAAAGAGTGGGCCTGCCTGCACCAGCTCCCTACCCAGGGTGAGCCATGAATCCCTGGCCCTGGTGGCGGAAAACCAGGCCAGGACACTGCTCTTCCTCCTGCTACTTCTCTGAGCCAGGAAGCCACAAGGTGCGTGACTGCGGGTTGGGGGCTCTGAGAGGTGTGTTAGGATGCATTCGTAATTTGCATAAAGGAGACTGGCTGATGCCACGGTTGACAGTACTCATGGAATGTTTATTTCCCTACACAGTAGCTTGCTTGCACAAAGGTTTTCTTGTTGTTGTTGTTACTTAATTTTTTTCCCTTTCCTGCTTCCCTTTTCTCCCCATTGTCTTTTTTCACTTTTTAAAAAATTCCCAGTTAATGTTAATTCTCTTTGTACTCCAAGCAGTGGTGAAACCAACAGGCTCACATTGCTGGGAGAGTATGTTGGCAAGACCCTTCAGGAAACTCATTGGGCAGTGCGTACCAAGGGCCATGAAACATTTATGAGAGCTGTGCAATCATAGGGAAATGGGATATGCACTTCTCATGCTTACGAGTACATAGGCAAATCTGCATGGTCGTAATAATAGGTTGCATCTGTCCACTTAATGTATGACAGGCACTGTGGGTGAGCTCTGTGCTGCAGAGACTATCATTATTATATCTCCGTTCTGCAGATGAGAAAAGAGAGGCACAGGAAGATAAATTGAGTGAGATTTTGGCCCCATTCTGACTGCGGAGCTTGCACCGTTCACCTATAATTACTTGTTTTTCTCATAATGTGTGGTTCATTCTAAGCAATAAACAAACATTAACAACTGAAGTCCCTCCACACCAAGGAACAAAATTCAGACAAGCTATACTCCCATAATAACCACATGAAAAAAGTAAACAGGAAAGCTTAGGCTGAGAGAAAATACCGAACTCGCAAAGGCTTGTATGCATACTGTTGGTAAAATGACAGGCAGCTATCCGAAACAGCACCTGCACTTTGGAAGGTCTTTCCTCTAGATCGGAGCGAGACCCCATATGAGACTCTTTTACTAAGAGAATCCAGTTAATGTTATTCTGTTGACTTTTATGGATGGTGCAAGAGAACAAGTCTTGCCTGTATTTGCAAAATACTTTAAGATAGCTTTATCTGAATTCACATGAGACTTTTCTTGGGGCCTAGACCGGTGTGTCTTCATGTATATTGTGTGAGAACATAGCTGAAAGTATGAATGGAATCTGTGGTCCCTTTCTCTTGCTCGAAAAGCACATGCATTAACAACATTTTGCTGAGTATTTGTTCACTTTTGTCCAGGGATCTTTGGAATGGTCTAGGCTCATTGCTGTATTGAAGGTTTAAAACAGCCTTTTCTGTTTGAACTTGCAGAGATTTTTTTTTAATGTACCTCAGTTGAGGGACACACTTTTCCTGTAGTTCAAACACGGACACAATTTCTCTTTCTTTTTAAAAGATTTATTTTATTTATTTGAAAGGGAAAGTTTACAGTGAGGCAGATGGGGAGAGAGAGAGAGAGAGACAGAGTGAGAGTATCTTTCATCCTCTGGTTTACTCCCCAAACGATCACAATGGCTGAAGCTGGACCATTCCAAAGCCAGGAGCCAGGAGCTTCTTCCAGGTCTCCCACATGAGTGCAGGGGCCCAAGGACTTGGGCCATCTTCTACTGCTTTCCCAGGCCATAGCAGAGAGCTGGATGGGCAGTGGAGCAGCTGGGACTTGAACCAGAGCCTGTATGGGATGCAGGCACTGCAGGCAGCAGATTTACCTGCTACACCACAGCACTGGGCCTGACACGGTTGCTTGAGTGTTGTCCACACCCGAATAACTAAGACTTGCTTGTTGAGGAGAGCAACTATTTGGTTTCAGGGCTTTAGTAGGACACTGTGCATTATGAACACTTGTATTCAGATACTTGGCTAACAATTGCCTTTTCAGTTTTCCAGGGTTAGAGTGAACAAACGCACAGCACACATCACCAAGACTCAAAGGTTGTGCCTGATTCTCTAGCAAAGAGGAAACTTTCACAAGGTGAGTGGCAGCAGTGTGCATGGCTTCTCCTTCCACGGTGGCACGAATGTGCTCTCAGGAAACACATGTGTTAGGTGCATGTGCATGAGGCGCAGCGTTAGGTGGACATGAGAAATGGGTGGATGATGCCCTTGGGGGAGATTCCACTAGGACTCTTACGTGCTGATGTTTGGAAGAACTCAGACGTCCTCTTGCCACTGTCAGCCAGGCGCTAACAAGATTACAGCCACGGCATGATCTCCTTCTGTGAGATATTTTCATCATCAGGAAGAGGGAAGTTATTTTTTCCATTTCTGCTTTCCAAAATGGAAAACTTCAATTTTGCAAATTCTGTACCTCCTCTTCAGGACTGGGCCACGGAAGACGGAAACACCATGTTAGAGGTCGTTGGTCCGTTTGCCCCAGGAACTACTCCCCAGCAGCCGTCCCTTCCTGAGTTACAGGAGACGGCAGAACTACGGGCCTCATGCATCTGGCCAATTATGCAATGCCCAGTCACAGGGGGAAATTCCTCCTTCACCCCAGCTGGTGGACACTTATGCCCTGGAGCTCAGGACGGACATGCCTTGTAACTTTTTAACCTGGTTAGTGCAACTGCCAATATTATTCCTGTTCATATAAATGTCTAATCCTTTCTTGAATCTTGCTAGACTATTTGCCTCAATAATATCCTGAGGCAATGAATTCCACAGGTAGATTATATGCTGCTTTAAGAAGTATTTCCTTTTATTTGTTTTAAATTTGTTGCCTTTTAGCATCACAAGATGGCCCTTGTTCTTGCCTTGAGTGGCACAAGATACAGCCACTTCAGACTGAGCTTTCCTTCTCCCAGTCACTTTCTTCACTATTGTTTCATCCCAATGTTCTTTATAGATCGGGTATTCTGGCAGTGGATCAGTCCCAGAGGCTGGGTAAGTCTTGGTGGGTCAAAGTCCAAGATTGGTCAGCTCCACTCTGGTGAGGCCCCTCCTTGGCTGGGTCACCTCATGGCACCTGGTACCACGGCAGGGACAAGTACACGAGTGAGAGGCCGCACGTGAGACAGGAAGTCAGAAGGAGGAGGGACCAATTTGCTCTCTCGTGCACTAACCAGGGTTCCATGAGAATTGCACTAATATCTTCTGAGAACAGCATCTCCAATGACCTTGCATCAAGTCTCACTTCCTAAAAGTTGCACCATCTCTTAATACCACCACATTGAGGACCAAACTTCCGAATACGTGAATCCATTAGGGACAAGCTGCACGCAAATCATGGAAGGAACCTGTGATTTTGACTAAGTGAGATGATTGAAGTATGCATTCTCATACTATTTCAGACAACAGTAGGCTTGGGGAAAAAAGCTGTACTTGATGTTCAATGTCATTTATTGGACAGATAATGCTTATTATGTACTTATTTGTTGGACACCTACTATGTTCTAAATCTGGAGAGCCATTTTTGAATGAGACTAGGTTTTTATTCTGAAAACCTAAGTATGTGGAGAGAGAAGCAGGCCATAAAAGGATAAATGCACACCCGAACAATGGAATTTCAGATGGTATTGAGTATTAAGAGTGACCAGGACAGGACGGCAGGAGCCGCTTGAGATTGCATGGGCAGAAGTGGCCCTCCTAAAAGGTGACAGCTGTGATTGGTGGCTAAGGGCTCAGTTATGTGAAATTTCTGTGAAGGTGAACTCCTGCTTGCAGAAAAATGCCCACAGTAGTCGAGGCTCACTCCTATGTGTTCAGCGTGTGGCTGAATCAATGTTGAGAAGTCACAGTGAGTGACTCAGTTGATCCAGGAGAAACTTGTCCAAAGACTCCTGGAGTGGGGCCGGCGCTGTGGTGTAGTGGGTAAAGCTGCTTTCTGCAGTGCTGGCATTCCATATGGGCGCCGGTTCGAGACCTGGCTGCTCTACTTCCAATCAAGCTCTATGCTATGGCCTGGGGAAGCAGTAGAAGATGGCCCAAGTCCTTGGGCCCCTGCACCAACATGGGAGACCCAGAGGAACTCTTCACTCCTGGCTTCAGATCCACGGAGCTCTGGCAGTTGCAGCCAACTGGGGAGTGAATCAGAGGATGGAAGACCTCTCTCTCTCTCTCTCTCTCTGCCTCTCCTTCTGTGTGTAACTCTGACTTTCAAATAAATAAATAATAAATCTTAAAAAAAGACTCCTGGAGTAAGAAAAGCAGAGGATTTAGGCAACTAGCAAGACTTGAGTTTCAAGACCTGACCTTGTATCCAACTAACCAGCTAGGTGACCTTGGGATATCATTCAGAGTGGCCTTTTTAGAATGAGAGCCAAGTTTCCTTGTTGTGAAGGTTTTGGAGATCAGAGGTAAAGTTATGTAGAAGTTCTTTATAAACTGTCAAATGGTGTGGAGATGTTGGTTATTCCTGTAGGAATCAGCATGCTTTGGTCTTTCCCGCTTTCCCCTTGTCCTACCTTACTTCCTCTGATTGCTACTTTATTCCTTTCTAAAGGCCACCACTGGCAGCCAAGGTACTTTACTCGTTGCCACAGAGGTGGCTTAAGCAGAGTGGATTTACCTTCCTGAAATTCTTGTGTGTTTCTTAAGGACCTTAAAAATGGAATCATGCAAAACTGTTGCTTTGTGATACAGGAGCTGGAAGTGGTTTTCCGGCAGTGATGGTTTGCTTTGATTTTGTGGATTGCTAAATCTCCTGGGGTCAGGCTAACTTCTATCCATAAAGACGAAGTCCTTGCCTGCACTTCCCAGACCTGGAGGCCTGGCTGAGCCGGCCTGAGCACTACACTGTGGTGCCGTGGGTGCATACTATTTCCTGACACTGCCTCTTGCTCTTCCTTTTAATTGCCCCATCATGCACCTTTTTTCCTGTTTAGGCTATTTGGAGCAGAGGCGTGTGCAGCTCTGCATAATGATGTATTGTAAAGACATTTCAAGGCATAAATTATCAGGATTGTTTACATGCGTGGCTCCAATTTATTGGCACTTGTGTAGGCCTTGGTTTTATGATGTTGCTGCCAGCCAGGCTCCTTCTGGGTAAAACTCTGAAACAGGAGAAGCTGCCTTTTGCCAGGCCTCACCAGCACTTCCTCTGCCTTGTTCCTGCCCTTTCAACACCTGCCTCCTTTCCCATCCCCAGAAAGCACAGTGGAGATGTCAGAGCTTTTCCCCCTTCACGTGAGGACATATCGTGGGTCCTCCCCAGACCTGCCTCCAGCGAAGGTGAGACGCACAGAATAAACCTTCAATGATATAATTTTAGAACGGTGGCAACTGCAAGGGTGGCTATTTTTGGCTGTGGGGCTTTCTCCTTGACCTGAGATGATACTGCTCTGCCTGCTGCTGGTGTGGCCAGCCAATCCTGTTAGCAACGTGCTTGCCATTCCTGGGGGGTGGCTTCTTCATTCCTCTGCCCAGCAGCACTCTGCTTGCCCAGAATTCTGTGCGTTTGTGCAAGGTCAAGGATCTGTTGACATGCGCCCACCTGGGCTTGTCCCAGGCTGACATTCCACGGTAATGTTCCAGGCCACCCCGAGGGGCAACACAGATGGACTATGCCCTTCTACACAGAGGGTGGGGGAAACGGCTCGTCCGGTGCCTGCAGGTCCCTGCTCGTCTGAGCTCTGTCAGTTGCTCAGCAACGGCCCTCTGAGTCACTCCCACTCTGAGCTGGGTGATCTGCAGGCCCCAGGGTCTCAGCATTCCCACCTACACTGCCTCGGCTGGAGCTGGATCCTCACTGTGATGCCTCTGGCCACCCTGCTTGCTGCCTTCCCACTCAGGCTCCTGACACAGCTGCCGTCTGCAGACCCCCTGTGCTGGCCAGGCAAGTGAGTGGGAGCTCCTGCAGCAGATGGGCGGAACAGCTACAAGAAGACCTGAAGGTGGCCAAAAATAACAGTGCTCTCCAGATGAGGGTGATTAGAGCCAAGATCATCACTGGGTAGGGATCTTGTTCTTCCTTTTACAACCTAGAAAGGGTGCAGAGACTGGAAGATCACTCAGGAAGAAAGAATAAGGTCAGGAAAGAGTGGAAAAAAATGATAACTGCTTTTGAAAAAAAAAAAAAAGGAATTGGATTTCTTTATGTCCAAAGAGAGAAAACAAAGGCCTTGTACAGGAGTGGGGAGCACCCAGGCTCTCTGCATGGTAGCTCTCTTCTACAATTTCCCTAGCCATAGAAAACTGGGAGCATTCTGGGTTTGGGGAGAGAAAAAAAGGGGGGGTGGCTAGGACTAGAAGTTATGATAAAAAGGGAGAGAAAGATCAAGAGACAATGTTGCCTTCTCTTATCTGCTGTTTGAGCCAACTTTATGGATATTTATTGAGAACCAATGATGTCTGATCCAGTTATCCATTTCTGCCTGATAAATCACCCTAAAATGTACTACCGTAAAGCCACAGCAAGCATTTTATCTTTGTCTCTCAGGGCTCTGAGTGGGACTGTCTGGTTCTCACCACCATGGGGTTGGTGGTGGCCGAGGCTGGAGCCCTCTCTAAAACCTCCTGGATCACATGTCTGATGGCTGATGCTGGCGTCGTGGCAACCTTAGCAGAGGCTGTCAGCTGGGACACCTGCTCAGGGTCTTTCGCACAGCGTCTCATCCTCACGCTCCTTACATGGCCACTCAGGACACCAAAGATGAGTCTCGGAAGAGAACAAGGTAGAAGCTGAATTTTCTGTTTTGTCTCAGCTGAGTCACTGGAGCTCTCCTGTATGGGAGGAGTGCGGAAGAACTTGTGGACATGTCTTCAAGCTGCCACCGTGGCCCATCCTGTGTCGGCCGCTCCCGACCTCCTAATCACCCTGAAGTAATCCAAGTCAATTAAGTATTCAGTGATAACTCATGCAGTAGCCATTTGCCAGGTGAAGGAGGAGATGGAAGAGTGTCTACCTGCGTGTGTGAGGTCACAGGCAGGAGACGGTCAGGAAGACCTGTGGCCACGTATCATTTGGAGAGCATCAGAGATACATAGGACAACAGTGGTCAACATTCCTTGACCTTGGAGAGAGTGATCTTCTTACTACCTGTTGTAAGTCCATGAGTTTGTTCCTGCTAACTTACGTTTTTCACTACCTGTCTTCTCTTCCCCTGTCTCACCAGGGTCCTGCCACCTGTCCTTGCTTTCGGTTACATTTTTCTGCTGTGACTCTAAAATTCTTCCCCTTCCCTTAATGTCATTGGCCATGTCTTTGTCCTTTCTATGAAGTAAATGGTCTGACCTCTTTTTCCCCTTCCCTACTTATTTGCTACTCAATGGCCATTTTTGTCACAAAAGTGAATTTCCTTCTGCCCTTCTTTGTTTCATTGCGCAGTTGCTTGTTTGCAGTGAGTGTTCCTGTGCCCTCTCAAATCACTGCTCACATGTCATGTGACTCCTGCCCTTCTTCTCTGCCCTGACTTGTCTTAGCCTAGGAGCCAGCGCCCAGCACAGTACCACAGGACTGAAGGCATGATCCACCATGCCTAGAATCCCCACCAGGGACACCATTCACATCTTTGTGGTGAGATCTGCTGCAGCCCAGGGACGTTCAGGTTGAGTTTGCTGATCAGATGCTCACCTCTTTTGGTAAGTGTTTCCTACATTGCATTATCCCTGAAACTGCTCTCCTCTTCACCTGAGCCCTCAGTCTGGACAGCCCTTTTTCAACTCCCATTCAGATTTAGGCCCTACTTCTCCTCTTACTACAAAAGAAATGTGTGTCTGCTATAGACAAATTTCTAGCACATAGAGAAGTAGAAAAGAAGCACTGAAGATATACATGTAAGTAATGCCTAGATGTGGCTCCTTCTCATCTTTTTTCTCTATATTTATGATTATTTTATGTAAAAAATAGCATCACTACTTAGATAATCCGTTTGACCTCCAAACCACTTACTGTTTCGTAAAACAGGTTTTATATAACTTTCGTCCCTGATCCCAGTTGATTGGGACAGGGCTGCTGTATGGCCTGGGTTAGTTCCCTTCTTTCCTTGGGAGTAAGTGTGACGTTCTCTGGGCCTGGGGCTATGTTATCGCTCCGAGGTGGGATTAGAGTTTGCATCTCGAGTCCAAAGCTTAGCTGGAGAAGCTGGTTTTCACAAGACAAGCAGAGGAAGCAGACAGAGTGGACAGAGTGGTGACTGAATTCCGGGGCAGACTCCTGACACCCTCTCGCTAAGCCCTGCAGGAGCTGCTCCACCAGAGCACCATCCGTGGCGATCCGATATTTGTATCCAACAATTTGTACAAGATAACTGTGCTTTTTTTAGCTGTTTTCACTGAATACGCACCAGTGTTTTCTGTATCATCACAAGCTCATCTGGATTATGATTCTGGTGACTGCAGCGATGGCTGTAGATGCCTCAATGCTTAGAGAAGTGCAGTTTGTAGGAGAAATTTGAGATCGTTGTTGCTAAGTGGCTTGGAGATCCAATGCCTGCCCTGACACTCATTTCCTGTGTGATTGGGTCAATTAAACATACTGTCTCAGTTCCCTCATCTGCAAGATGAGCATAACAATAAATTAAATGATGTGTGCACCAGCACATTGTCTGTCATACAAGTAAGTGGGCAGTAGATTTTACCTTCTATTTGTAATCATGAGGGTACTTCTCTGTTACTGCTCATGTAACAAGCCGATTAATAGAATGCAATGAACGTCTCTATTGTCAAGTATTCGTACATGATTATTTCTTGAGATAAATGCCTATAGATTGCACGATTGGATCAAATATTATGAGCATTGAAAAATGCTTAAAACATGTACTGTCACTGCTGTCAACAAATCTTCTAATTTTCCCCACACGAGGCTTCTCCATATTCTTGAGTGCAGAGTTAGAGACGAAGTATTTCCTTCTGAGTCCAGGAGGGGTCTGTGGTCATGTTCCAGTGAAATTAAAACATTGTTACACCTGGCATTTGAATTGGGGTTCTTTAAAAAATTTAAATAATTCATTTAGTCATTCACATACATGCCAGATTTAGATTAAGTTTATATATAGATTGGGTTTATAGATGAGATTTATAACCAAAGACTGGGCTACTCAGCTATTGTTGGAAGGACTCCAGATGATTCTAAGGAAGTTAGTATTGACTCAAGCCTACGGTTCTGTAGAGCCTTTTTTTCCTAGACAGAGATGTTTGGAGTATGAGTGACTTTATCCTTTGTCCTTCCTGAGATGACCTCCCATCTATTGACCCTCCCCTGGCCCAAGAAAGTATCCATTTGGAATTTAGTGAGATGCTTCTTTGAACCACCCACCACACTGGGCCCTTTGGGAAGACAAAGATAGCCCAACGTGGTTCTTTTCTCCGAGGAGCAGAGTACTGGAGCGAAGTCAAATTGGGCAGGAAGAAGGTATGCATCTGGAAGGGTATCCCAGAATAAGATGTTCTGAGGGACAGGGTCTACACAGTTAATCATTTGGTCCCCAAGGACTTTTATTTGTTCCAAAGTTATGACATTAAAGAAAATTTTAGTTTCTAACACTGAACAACTGGGGATTTTAGTTAAAAAATGCAGACTTCTCTCTTTTCTGGAGAACAGTGGAGGGACCGTCAATACTGAGCCCTCATACCATCATAGCAAAAATGAGGAGTGGCTGATCTTTTGGCAAAGGAGTAAGTTGTGTTTTTTTTGCCACAGTTCCTACTATTCCCCATTGTACTGCCTGGACCACTATACTCCTTTATGATATCTGTGTGGGCCAGGAGAGTTTAGAAAGAGGGCCTTATTATTTCACACAGTATCAGGGAAGTTCAGCAAAAGTTACTAGAGGGGAGACCTGGCTGAGCTTGCTTTGTAGATTAATAGAGGGTTGAATACCCCAGATAGGTGGAATAGCCTATGCACAAGCATGGGACTTGAGCACAGATCTGCTTGGATGATGACAGGCAGAAAAAATGGCTAGTGACTTTGATATTTGAGGAAGGAAAGGCATTGAAAGAAAGAGTTGGAAAAGTAAGCAAGTGCCTGGCATGGCAAAATAAGGACTGTAGCTGCCCTAAAAAACCAGATTGGATGGTTGATAGGATCAGAGCTAAAAAGGTTTCTAACAGTGCTCTGACTCCATGCTGGCATGGAGCAAAGCAGAACCTAGCTAAATCCTGACCCCAGGCTCATGAGATACGCACTTTTGCAGCATAAAGAATATGGGGAGAGGGAGAATGTTTAAATGACTTCTGCAAGGTCACAAAGGGTAAATGGTAAAGAGAGAAGGGGGACCATAGGCACAGCCCCAGAACTTGGGGTGCCCCACATCTGGGACAGATCAATGCTCAAAAAAGCTAGTCCAGCAGCACAGTTGGGGTTGCACTGGGAGTGAGTGAAGGGAAGCAGTAGCAATGGAGTCAGAGACCATGGCTGTGGCCGGGCAAGAGAGCAGGAGGGTCTTCACCAAGGTGGCCTAAGAGCCAGTGCAGAAGCAGGTCGTGTGAGAGCCATAGGGGGAGGTCAGTCTGTGTCACCGTCCTTCATGGGCTCCCAAGCTGTGGGTTTTCTCTCCCTCCTTTGATTCGCAGAGCACTTTCTGCTTCTTTCCTAGGGTTGTGCTGTCCCCACACAGCTGCACACATCCTGTTGCATCCAGTGTACTCTGAGTTCCTTCAGGGCAGGAGGAATTATGCTTTATGTGCCTTCATATTTTCTTTGCATTGCTGAGCATGGTGCTTTGGTAAATGAATGAATTCCAAAATTATCTTTCTCAGATCATTTCTCCTTATGTATGCATTTTGGAAGTTAGTGGCAAGTTAAGTACTCTTTCTTTTAAAATATGAAAATAATTTCCTTACACAATCTACTTTAAACTTTTTTAAAAGATGAGGAAAAGTAAGACTAGGAAGTTGTTTAAAAACAGCAAACCCTTTAAGAGTCAATGTCACATTTATTGCTATAAAATATTTTTCTCTCTCTGGTAGACATCTGGTTCCCATTACATACAGTATTGGGTACTTGAGTTCACCAGCCATTTTGCATACCAAGCAGTGTGCACGCAAAATCCCACTGACATCGCCAGTACATATTTGCATCGTGTAATTCTTACTTTATATTTACAGACAACCTTTCTCTCACCATCTTAATTCTTACCAATACATTTGTGAAGTTACCTCAAGGACTGAATTACTACATTTGAAAAATGAAGAACTTTAAAACTCTAGAGTCTGTGCTTTATGTCATTGTATGGTCCAACTATCTATAATCTAGTACTGGAGTCAATGAAACATCTAAATCTTAAGTCTATATTTCCTAGTATCATTGACCCAGAAATGAGAAACACAATATGGAATGTTTGCTAATGAGTCATGAATTTCATTGTAATTGCTTCCACATTCAGGATGGCTCCCTTAAACCACCTAATCTTGACATATCCTGCAACAATCCCATGTGTTGTAAATGATTTTGTTTTATTTCTTAGGTTACTGTAAAGGGCTTATTTTCTGGTTCATTTCATTTTCTTAAAGAAAGCCACACACTGTGTGAATGTACACTTGCATGTTCAGATGCACACACACACAAACACACACATGCACCATTGCAGACTTCTCTCCAATCTGTGCTTTTTGAAATAATTACAGAACAGAAAGGATCCCTCATCTTTTGGTTTCTAAATAAAAACAAGCACATTTAGGAAGAAAGATGAAGGAAGGTCTACTTTAGAGTCCTCCTTCAGGTCTTTTGAGAATTAAAGGCAGAATCGAGGGATGCCTTAGCAGGCAGCAGCCTGTTCCCTTCCTGGAATTACAAATCTGTCCCAGAATGAACAGGCACCACCAGCATTCCATACAGTAATAATGAAAAGTTAAATATGACTTTTAAAAACTGCTTGCATTATAGAGTTATCTGTTAGCATTATACAACCTCAGCACTTCAAGTGAGTAGTTCTAATTGCAAGATTTGCCCTATAGTAAGCATTAAGGAGCTATTTTATCTTTCTTGGGGAATATTGTAAAGTGGGTTTTCTTTGTAATAAAGCTTTATTCCCAGAAAAAGGAAAAAGAATGTGGAGGAATGTCATTCTACTTTGATTTTGACTCTGTGATTTTTAAAATTTTTATTGATTTACTTGAGAGGGAGGAGGAGAGGATGGGTGACAGAAAGGAAGAGAGAGATGAGGGACAGAGGGAAGGAGAACTGTAACTCTTATCTGCTGGTTCATTCCCCAGATGGCTGCAATGACTGGGGAGGGCTGAGGCTGAAGCTGGGAGTTCAATGCAGGTCTCTCACATGGGTGGTAGGAAGCAACTACTTGAACCGTCACCCCTGC
This sequence comes from Oryctolagus cuniculus, assembly GCF_051225735.1. NCBI lineage: Eukaryota > Metazoa > Chordata > Mammalia > Lagomorpha > Leporidae > Oryctolagus > Oryctolagus cuniculus. Next base: position 6,294,544 of record NC_142878.1, on the reverse strand, counting down.
TCCCCAGGGTCTGCAACAGCAGGAAGCTGGAGGTAGGATCCGGAGGTGGAAATCACCTCTGTGGGACACCCAGCTGGTCCTCTGTGGAACATGGGAATCTTTTTTTTATTATTATTATTTTATTTTTTGACAGGCAGAGTGGACAGTGAGAGAGAGAGAGACAGAGAGAAAGGTCTTCCTTTGCCGTTGGTTCACCCTCCAATGGCCGCCGTGGCTGGCGCGCCGCACTGATCTGAAGGCAAGAGCCAGGTACTTCTCCTGGTCTCCCATGGGGTGCAGGGCCCAAGCACTCGGGCCATCCTCCACTGCACTCCCGGGCCACAGCAGAGAGCTGGCCTGGAAGAGGGGCAACCGGGACAGAATCTGGCACCCCGACTGGGACTAGAACCCGGTGTGCCGGTGCTGCAAGGCGGAGGATTAGCCTAGTGAGCCGCGGTGCCGGCAAACATGGGAATCTTAACCACAAGACCAAAGGCCTATTTCTTGCTTTTATGTCTTTGATAGGAGCATCTACAGAATTTTTCATAATTTTAAGCTATCCATTACAGTCAGCTTGTTAATTGAATAGTAATGGAAATAGCATCTCATTGTGCTAAGGGAGTTCTTGTTGGACTTACATGAGTCAGTAGATGAAGTTACACTGAAATCCTACTTTCCTCTGTGTGTATATGGATTTCATGTTGATGGTGTTGAGGACCCCCTGAAAGTGGAAAACGTGCTCCATGTGCTTTAGATTTCTGATGTGATAACGACAGTGCTGTTGATGAAAGCGATAGTAGGCTCTTGAACATGCAATTTGAAGCTCCAGTACTCCAGTGGTGCTCCAACCTTGTTTATTTAAAGCAACTCACTCTCTAAAATTGACATTATTTTTTTTAAAGGACAGTCCTAGGTAGGGAGAAGTTTAAGGGCACTGACTTCTTGTGAATTTTTCACTAGTGTATAAATACTTCCTTCCTGCCAAAACCTAGAATCTGCAGAAGAGAGCACAATTACTTGTTATTGACCTGAATCAGGATAAAAGGAATAGAGAAGAGACGATCATAGTAGTTGGCACTTGGTTTATGAAAACATCTTTTTGAGGATGTGCTTCAATCAGGCAAAAGTAGCCTGGCTCCCTCCTCTCCCCACGTATTTTAAAAGCCAAGTTGGCCAGACAAAAAGAACAAGGCCCTTTTTAGGGCACTGCCTAGCCTGTATGCTAGTGTAATACATCATAACATCATTTAATCATTATTATTTCTTAGATATTCTAGATGTATAAAAACAAAATGTAAACATAAAATTAACATGTTTGTTTAAAAATTTATGATATTTTATTTCTATGTAACTTCAGACTCATTAGAAGTCATAAAAATAATTCAGGGCTACTTGTACCCTTCACCAATTTTCCCCTGAAGATAGCATCTCACATAACCGAAGTAGGAAAGTGTCTTCAAAAAAGTTCATGGGAGGGGTGGGTGGCTGCTACTTCAGTAAAGATGCCACTTGGGACACCTGTGTCCTGTATCAGAGTACCTGGGTTTCAGTCCCCTGCTCTCCTACTGATTCCAGGTTCCTACTAATTTAGAGCCTGGAAGTCATGACGTGATGGCTCAAGTACTCAGGTCCCTGCCATCCATGTGATACATCTGGATTGAGCTCCTTGCTGCTGGCTTTGGCTTGTCCTTGCCCCAGCTGTTGTGGGTATTTGGGGTGTGAACCAGCAGATAGGAACTCTCTGTCTCTGACTTTCTCATCCTTCCAAATAAAAATAAGTAAATTTTATAAAGTTCATGGAAAATGCATATCACGAAAGAGCTATGCATGAACTTCAATAATTTTTGTGCCAGAATATACTTATCTTTTAATTCCATTTTTTCACAAACTTTATGAAGCATCCTCTTATGTTATCAAAAGTAAGAAATTGCTTCAGTATTATTAATTTGGTTACAGACCTTATTTGGACTTTAATTTTTATATGAGCTCTCCTCTGCGGTATATATTAATATGTAGAAATGCATAACATATCTGTTAAGTGAATATTTTCGCCAGTGAATATTGGTGGTAGGCAAGATTCCCAGATGATACTGTTTTATGTATCTTGTGGTTGAATAAAAGAGAGGTAGAACTGGTGCTTTGATGAAGATCCTTCTAATTTAATTGCTTTAAGTACATATTAATTAATACGTTAACCAGTACTGTATCAAATGGGAATTGTGAGCTGGTCTCTTTATAAACTGGAGTTGCAAAGATGGACTCTGCTCTCAAAGAACTCACAGAAGGAAATAGAAAAAAAATGCAACAGAATTTTGACACCATGGCACAATGAAAACAAATCGTACTAAACACCTACAAGTGTCTGACACTGAACTAGTCATTAGGGATATAATGGTGAATAAGACGCATGCTTTTTCTGTTCTGTGGAGTTCACTGCCAAGTGGAGGAGGCAAGACCATTGAGAAGCAGGCTGTGTCAGAGGCCATGGATCAGAGTGGGTATGCCCTAAGCAGATGAAGCAGTGCAGGAGGGTGACTTAGGAACGTATAATGTGGCCAAGGTCAATATCTCCAGTTGATAATGACTACTTATGTGATCCTCCTTTTTATAGAATCTTCTAGCTCAGTTGTAGCATTTTAGCAGATGGTTTGCTATTGCAAGAGCAGTCATGGCTTATTAGAATCGACTCATGAGCTCTTTGATACCATACCTGATATCACATCTCCATTCACTCCTGGCAGCCCTCACAGAGGACATGGGATGAGATAGGGGGTGCCTGCTAGCAGAATAGAACCTGGTTGGTGGCTGTTGTTGGGAAAATATAACTGTTGTATGTTTCTTTCCTAACAAATTGAGATTGTTTATTCAAAAGGGGCCTTACGATGGCATGAAAATTTATTCCTAAGAATACAGTCTATAGGCTCTGTGTGGTATGGCCCTGACCACCATGTATGTCCTCACCTGAACCTCACCACATTCCTCTTTCCTTCCAAGTCCCAGTGGCCCGGCCACACTGGCATGTATAATGTTCCTTTAGCTTGCCATGCCCATGCTGTTTCTAGAAACATCTTTCTCTTCTCAATACCTTTGTCTATAACCTCATTCTTCAGGATTCTGTTCTAAAGCAGTTGTTAAAATTAAGTCTCTACTGTAAATCCAACTTTATCTTTACTTATATTTCATGCTTGTAATATTGCATGCAATTTTATACTCACAGGTGTGATTATATAATATTACAACATTTTTTTGAGAGAGAGGGACACACACATAAACACACACACACAGATATTGATAGAGAGAGAGATGAAGAAAGAGAGGGGCCGGCGCCGTGGCTCAATAGGCTAATCCTCCACCTAGCGGCACCGGCACACCGGATTCTGTCCCAGTTGCCCCTCTTCCAGGCCAGCTCTCTGCTGTGGCCTGGGAGTGCAGTGGAGGATGGCCCAAGTGCTTGGGCCCTGCACCCCATGGGAGACCAGGAGAAGCACCTGGCTCCTGCCTTTGGATCAGCGCAGTGCGCTGGCCGCAGTGTGCCGGCCGTGGCGGCCATTGGAGGGTGAACCAAGGGCAAAGGAAGACCTTTCTCTCTGTCTCTCTCTCTCACTGTCCACTCTGCCTGTCAAAAAAAAAAAAAAAAAAGAGAGGAAGAGAGAGAGAGTGTGCTGGTTTACTCCCCAAATTATTCCAGCAGCCAGGACTATGCTGGGACTGAAGTCAAGAGCCAGTAGTTGGTGGCAGGAACCCAACTACTTGATTACATATTGTGTTTCTCCCACCCTTAGACTATAAGTTTAATGAGGACAGAGATGATGTCTATTTTTATTATTATCTCTTAAATGCTCAGTATTTGTTGAATCAGTTATTGAATGAATGAAATAATGACACATACCCTGTTTCTCCTACAAATTTTGGCAATATCACATTTGAGATCTGAATGTATTCATAGGCTATTCTAGGATCACTCGATTTGGACTAATTTCTGGGGTCTTCTCGTCCTTAAGCTCAGAGTTAATAAGAGGAAATCACAGTGGATGTGATTTTGTCTTTGGTTTTGTCTACTCCAGTGGTTTCTGATTTGGGTGTTTTATATACTTACCTCAAGGCCATTCAAACTAGGAGTGTACCATATGTCATGTGCCCACCCATGGTTGAAATGTTGGTCATTCCTTGCAAAGCACATTCTAGAAATACTTTGCTCAGGGCCAGCGCCATGGCTCACTTGGTTAATCCTCCGCCTGCAGCGCCGGCATCCCATGTGGGCACTGGGCTCTGGTCCTGGTTGCTCCTCTTCCAGTCCAGCTCTCTGCTGTGGCCCGGGAAGGCAGTGGAGGATGGCCCAAGTGCTTGGGCCCCTTGCACCCGCATGGGAGACCAGGAAGAAGCACCTGGCTCCTGGCTTTGGATCGGTGCAGTGCCGGCAGGAGCGGCCATTTGGGGAGTGAACCAATGGAAGGAAGACCTTTCTCTCTGTCTCTCTCTCTCTCTCACTGTCTATAACTCTACCTGGCAAATAAATTAAAAAAAAAAAAAAGAAATACTTTGCTCATCTCAACATTCTGAGCATGGCCCAGTGGCAATCAGGCATTCTGGATCATGGAAGACAACCTTGGCAGGTAGATCCAGCACATCCTTGAATGTGTGCTTCTTCTGGATGCCAGATTCTAGACCCTCATCCTATCTTCAGTGGTTTCAAGAAGGGAGAGGCCATTATGGGGAGGAAAGCAGCTTATCTAGGGAGACCCAATCAAAGAGGTGTTTTGAACAGGGATGAAGAGAACTTCTCTGCGAGAAATTATCTGAATTGAGTCTATGTTGGCAGGCAGGGTGGCGCTAGATGGGAATAGATAGGGTAATTATGGGGCTGAGGAAATAGCTTGTGAAGACCCAGAGATGTTTGGTGAAAAGATTCAGCTGCATCTCCAAACATGGAAATCTATGTCTCTTGGAACATTCAGTCCACAAACTGGAAAGAATGGTAATTTTCTTGACCTTCAAAGTTGAAGTATCTAAATAATTCTTTTTTAAAGATTTATTTATTTAATTTAAAGGCAGAGTTACAGATAGGGATGGAGAGACAGAGATAGAGAGACAGAGAGAGAGAGAGAGAGAGAGAGAGAGAGAGAGATTCCACCTGTTGGTTCACTCTCCAGATGGCTGTTAACAGCTGGAGCTGGGCCAATCAGAAGCCAGGAGCCAGGAGTGTCTTCTGGGTCTCCCATATGGGTACAGGAGACCAAGTACTTGGGCCATCCTCTGCTGCTTTCCCAGGCTCATTAGCAGGGAGCTGGGTTGAAGTGGAATAGCCAGGACTTGAACCAGCAGCCATATGTGATGCCAGTGCTGCAGGTGGCTTAACCTGCTGCATCACAGGGCGGGCCCCAGTATCTAGATAATTCAATTTTGTACTTGAGGTGTACCCATTCTAAGTGTATGTTTGTAATCTATCAGATTATCTATTGTAAATTTAGGTAAGAAGGCAACAATGCAATGTGCTTTCCATTATTTTTTCCTAGGAGATTGTGTGTGTGTGTGTGTGTGTGTGAACTCTTTTGTCCAAGTATAAATGAAGATCACGAGACTTGTTTATGTTCACAGATGTGAGATTCTGGAGAGCCACTGTGGATAGGGAACGAGGAGCTAGGCAAGAGGCAGTGCAACACGAGAGCCCAGACTTTGTGGGGAAGACCTGGGGACAAGTCTGAACTTGGCATTTGTAATGTGAAATTTGGGCTAGCCACATCCCTTCTCTAAGTTTCAGTTTTTCCCCTTCTAACTTCAGTGTAATAATAAAATTATTTGGTTCATTTATCTCATGGGATTGTTTATGCAAATTAATTTTTTATGAAAGAAATTCAACCACGATGAAGCACTCTAAACATTGGGCATTATTATAATAGAATAAATGTACTATTTTCTTAAGCTTTATTTTTAATTGACAACTAGCAATTTTACATATTTATGGGGTACAATGTGACATTGTGATACACGTATATATTATGTCATGATCAGACCAGGGTGATTAATATATTCATCACCTCAAATGTTTATCGTTTCTTTGTGGTAAGAGCTTTCAAAATCCTCTCTTCCAGTTGTTTTGAAATATATGTTCCTGTTAACTCTGTCCATCCACGTGCAAGGAAACATCGAATTGCTTCCTGTGATCTAACTTGACTGGGTACCCACTGGCCAGTCTCTTCCTTTCCCTGCCCCTCCCCAGCCCCTGGAAGCCACTGCTGTGCTCTTACTTCTGTGAGATCAACTGTTCTAGATCCCCCTAGGATCAATGCGCTTTTACAAAATGTGACAGGCTGCATAAATGAATGGAGGAGACCTTCCCAAGCTCAATATAATTCAAAAGTTTACTATGTTATATTTCAAATATGGCAGTGTGTCTAGACAAAACTTTCTAAGACCAATACAAATTTACATTTATTATGTTGCAGGTTTATAGTTTAGAAAGTCATTCAGCATGGTAAAAATTAAAGTCTGCCTCTTAAATAAATATTGATTAAAAGCTTTTGATTTTTAGCAAGGAAGGCATAAAGTGAATTTTCACAAAATATTTTTGGTAGCTTATTTTTTTGCAAACTATGTAACATTTGAACCACTTTCCGGAATATAGTAATAAACTTTTCTCAAATGTTTTATTTAATCAAATTGGCTAGAATAACTGGAGGAAATGTAAGCACATTTTATATGGTGCAAGAGGCTATCTCAAATGTTAATTTTAAACAGAACAAGTCTAAAAATGCACATCAAATTCAGCATTAAAATTATTGAAATCCTCATGTTATGAAAATGGTTTTCTTATATTTTCTAGAAATTCAGATAAGATTTAAATTAAAGAAGACAGGAATGGATTTATTCAGACACCACAAGCCCAGGAAGTGTTTGCTGGGTAAGACAAATGGGATTATTGATGAGTGAAAGGGAATTGGAATGTAGAATTGGAAGAGCAATTAACATCTTGATGAGTGACTCACCATAAACCATTTTAGACCAAGATGGATTTCTGTCTGCTTATTCATTCTATTTCTAGTTCTCCTTTTCTGTTGCTTTTCTTTTTTTTTTTTTTAAAGATTTATTTATTTAATTGAAAGTCAGAATTACACAGAGAGAGGAGAGGCAGAGAGAAAGAGAGGTCTTCCATCCACTGGGTAACTCCCCAATTGGCCACAAAGCTAGAGCTGCACCGATCTGAAGCCAGGAGCCAGGAGCTTCTTCCAGGTCTCCCACATGGGTGCAGGGGCCCAAGGACTTGGGCCATCTTCTACTGCTTTCCCGGGCCATAGCAGAGAGCTGGATCGGAAGAGGAGCAGCCGGGACTAGAACCGGCGCCCATATGGGATGCTGGCATTTTAGGCCAGGGTGTTAACCCACTGCGCCACAGCACTGGCCCCGCTTTTCTTTTCCTATCTTGCCATTTGGAACACTTTTTTTCTCTTTTTAATCGACAAGAAAAACCATTACTAAAATATTGCTTATGAAGAACACAGATAGTCTTGAGATGCACCAGCTACAAGTGATTGGGTTTACCAGCTCTCTGATCAAAACCTCTGCCAGGTATTAAATAAAACATTTGAACCTTGAACAGATAAGACTTATATTTCGAGTAGTTTAACCACTAAATAATGACTATGTAACCATCATGTAGAAAAAGCTTTGACCACCCAAGAATGGAGACTGAATTGGTGTTCCAGCACTAACCTGGGTATGAGAAGGAGACAATTCGGTCAGCTGCCATCTTGCCATCTGTCACCACCTGACATTCTTCCAAGGACTGGGGTGCTTTCCCTGACCTAAGTACTGACATTTGTACTTTGTAACCTCCTCCACCTAGAGCAACCCCTGTGGTTGGATGCCTCTGTCACCACTACCAGGGAGATTCGTTTTCCTACTCTTCAGTAGATAGTCCTTTTGTGGAGCTTAAACCACAGCTAGAAGTTGCTCAATGCAAACCTCAGACAGCACATACTGCATCTTTAAGAGATAGTTAACTTGTGAATCAGTAAACGCAATAGAGGAAGCAGCCATTACTTATGCATTCCTACATAGCCGGCAAGGTGAAAATAATAGAATAAACATCATATACTTCATTATGATATCGGTTTACACTTCCAGGGTACACAAAAAGAGGCCATTTCATCAAGCTAATTGCCTGAAAGTAAAAGAGAGAGAACTTTAGCTATTAGTCTATTATGGGGCTTTTTTCTTAATCACAAATAGGGGCCGTGTGTCCCTAGGGGATGTGTATTCTAATTTACAATTGAACTACAGATCAGAGCAATCAATCTTGGGCAGCACTTTTAGAGTGTAATTGCTGCAACATAACAAATAAAAAGAAGAAGAAGAGGAAGAGGAAGAAGAGGAGGAGGAGGAAGAAGGCCTAAGCTGGGCTTCAGCTTGAGGTAGAGACATTTCCCAGTGCTAGTGCTGGGTGGGAGGGAGGGAAGCAATGCCACATACATGAATATGCAATGAGGGCTCATTAGCGGCCTAGTGTTGCCATGACGAATGGCATTATCCCCGGCCTGGTGCTGCCTAAACATGAATTTTATAACGACCCATTTATCATGACTTGTCATGGGCTTCTGTACTGCACTTTCTTCCAGCTCACTCACCTTTCCTTATTACAAAGGTAGAAATCTCTCCTTTTATTGTTATTGTTTCCTTTTGTATTGATTTCTGGTTCTTCCAAGCAAGTGCTCAAATATAGCAACATGCTGATGAGTGGATTGTGACTCTAAAGTTGAAGAGTGAAAAGTTGTTTTGTTCGTTCCATCTTCTCTGTGGTCATATATGTGAGAGAAGAGTTGGGCTAGACTTTGAAAGGAATTTCCCAAGGGATAAGCATTCTGATACTACAGATTTAAAAAGAAAATTAAAATGAACTAGGTTATCTTCCTTTGGTTTATTTTACTTCTCCTTTTTGCACTTGATGAATCTTTCAATATCTTAAATGTACAACTCAAAAGTTTTAATGTGTTTTCCAAAAGTCTTGAAGCCATTACAAGGAAGTGTAAGATTAAGATGTTTGAAAGGTTTTAAGTGGTTAGCGTTTTACAAACAGATGAGTTGATTTCTCCTAGAAGAGCTCACACTGTGGAGAGGAGGGTTGGTCTGTGATGACAGCTTTCTAGGATATGCATTTTACTAGCAGCAAGAAATCATGGACCCCATTTCCCATGGTAGAGATCATGAAATCTGTTTGGATATTCAACGACCAGTGACACAATTGCTGTACAGGATGACTTCAGTCTTTGCTATTGGCTAGGAGGGAGAGAGATGTGTGAGTCCATCAAAGTGAAGTCCACATAGTCAGCCTAGAATAGGGTTCCAGATGAGCTGAAGTGTCCCACATAATCAGGCAATAGTGGGCTTCACAATTTCTCTCTTTAGCTATGGTAGAGAGGGTAGGTGAGGTGCTGCAGTACAGATGACTATTTGGCACATTTCTGTTAAAATTTGTGAGCAGGAAAAAATCACCCAGGTCTTTTTAGTGTGACTGTATCTACTGTGTGCCCTGGATTCTGTATTAATTGTATTGACACTTTCAGATGCTAATACCTGTTTATGGAATCACAATATGTAAAATTCATGCTAAATTATCTTGGGTATTAATGGTAATTTTATATCTGTAAAACATTTCCCATCTAAAGTTTCCCTATCCAACCCTTAGGTTAATTGGAGGTTTATTATTACCATTTTAAAGTAGAAAAAAAAAAAATCTAGATTCACTGGTTAAGTGAGTGGCTAAGGTCAATACCGTTACAGAAATAGAAGTGTTGGAACTTAATATTGAATATTTTTATCCTTAGGTTTGTAGTTTAACTTACCCAAAGTCACAGAGAGGATATTGTTCTTAAAATGTTAAATACAGTCATCCCTCAGTATCAATGGAAGATGGGCTTCAGGACACCTGTGGTTGGCAAAATCCACAGATGCTCACATCCCTTACACAAAATGATGCAGTTTTTGCATCAAAACTGGGCACATCTCCTCCTCTACTTCAAGTCATCTCCAGATGATCTGTCATAACTATGCACCGCAAAGCTATGCAAATGGTTGTTGTGCGGTATTGTTTGTGAATAATGACAAGGGGACAAAGAGTCTGTGCATGGTTAGGGAAGTCACAATTGTTTTCCCAAGTATTTTCAACTCGTAGTTGGTTGAATGGGAGAATGTGGAAATCATGGATATGGAGAACTGATTAATCTATTTTAGGATATAGAAAGAAGAGAGTAAGTTGGTAAAAGAGTCCACCAAAAAGATGGCTACCATTTATACTGGTAAGCCTGTTACTCTCAAAAGTTGCTTACTAGAACTGAAATGAACACATGTGTGTCAATTAAAATTAAGTTGCCATTCCAACCATTTAAATTGAATTATCTGTCATAATTTAAAAAATAGGCATGCCGTATTTTTCAATATAAAAACTTGGGCATCACTCTAGATGGGGTTCTTATGTTATGAATTTACAAGGTACTCTGTATCTCATCTCTGCAGGAACTATTTTTGTTTTATCCATAAATAAATTAGGTAGGCTTTTTAGAGATAATTTTGTGAAAAAGGGATTCAAATAGTGGCAAATGATATTGAAGAACACCATAATTGTGACTGAACAGATTAACTCTGTGTCTATATGACAACAAACATCTGGATGAAGGTGGAAAAAATTGTAAAAAACCTTTGATGTTTTGTTTACTTGACATCATACATCTGGATCTTTAAAAACATCTGGATGTTTGGCTGTTTGTGCCCCACCTCAGGTTTCATCCAAGTGTTTAGCATCACATACAGGAAAGTGACAAAGAAAATTCAGTTCCATTATTTGGAATTAAATAAAATTACTGCATTTGATTAATTTGCAATCATTGATTATTCTATTTAACATAACAGATAAACACAAATAAATATAGATGTCAGTAGGCTATATAAGAAAAGATCTTGACTTAATGAATATTTAAATCTTCACCATAGTTTATTGACATAATTTCCCTGGGTAAAAATCTGTTCAGGTCCACACACAACAGTTTTCACTCCTGGGGAATAGTTTCCACTTGCATTATGAGGATCTGTTAATTTACAGTGTGTTTTGACAATAGCCAAATTTAGTAAACACTTAGTAACATATGAGATACATCTAGTAATAGGCGTTTTCTTTGCCAAGTGAGTTATCCCGGCTGATAAAATCAGTGTAAACCCACTCTCAGCCTTTTGACGTGCCCGAGGCAGAACCCCGAAGAAGAATCAACTGAAACCGGACTTCAAAGTCCTCATCGCAGTGAAAAGCACCTTATGTGACTGACGTTTTTTGTGATCTCATCTAAAAAAGTTATCATAATTATTGAACATTTCCTCTGTAGCTTATTCTCAATCCAATCAGTTGTAATGAAAATAGTCTGCTTGCTTTTTATATTCTCAAGTTTTTGAAATGATTAGTGCTTCCTTGAGATATCCCATTAATTGGACACACAACCCAGATGAAAGGGCTGAAACCCAAGAGTATATAAAAAAACATAAGGTTGTTGCAATTTAAGTGCCTTCAAAAGATCTAATTTGATTTTTAAAAGCAATTCTGCAGATGTGAAAATTAAAGGCACGCAGAAACAAGATATGCTTTAATGAATGTGTAAGTTAAGAAACATTTAGAGGTTTCAGTAGCCTTACTCCAATTTTTAAAATTATTTTGATTTAACTGCGAGGCTGGAAGGATTGAATGCACAACACAATAGAAATGGTTGAATTTTGCAGACCACAGTTTCCCTTATTGAATTGCCTCCTTTCTTCCCCAACACATTTCTCAAGCAACTTGGTATTTTGCTTACCGATTTTCAATCTCAATACTCATCAACCAGATTTCTAATTCTAATATGGTAAAAGGAGCCCTCCACTTGGCTGTTCTTAGCTGCTCCATCCATGAGCCCTCCCTTCTCCCAGCAGACTGTGCATTTATTCCCAACTTAAAAAAAAAAAAAAAGAAAAGAAAACCCTTTCCCACTGTCTCTAATGACATCTTCAGTCATTAATGAGTTAATAAAAACCTCAAAGTCATCTGGGCTGGAGAAGGAGGAAGAAAGAAAAGTCTGTGCTGTAATGACAGGCTCTCCACTGCCCTCTGACATGTCACGGGTCAGTCATGTTAAGAATGTGTGCGTCCAATCATCTGCTGATTTTTATCAGCGAGCCCTCCAGCAGGAGCTGACAAGGGCCAGTTTGGGAGTCACGATGAATAAACAATGACTTTTTGGATTGTTGGGGGCTGTGTAATAGAGTGAGGGGTTTATATATACTAAAACACGATGACATTAGCAATCAATATACCAATTACTGGACAAGTTATTGGATGAGGCAGTCATGTGTCTTCAGCCTTCTTGCACTTTGAAGAGGCCTCTGGCAGAGAGAGTCGCTGTGCTCAGAGGCAGGCAGGATCTGAGACTCCAGGCCCTGATCCAACAGGCTCTGTTTCTCTGGTGGAAGTGGTATGGACCTGGATGAGGTGATTTACCTGGGGGCTTTATTAAAAACTCAGATTTCTGGGGTCTCTCTCCGAGAGATTCCATCCCAGGAGTCTGGGAGTACACTGGAGCGTCCTGTTTTTAACACAGCTTCTGCTAATGCTGATCAGGGAGCTGTCATTCTTGCAGTATTGTCCCTAGGCTGGCGAGCTTCGGCAGCACCTGGGAGTTTGTTAGGAATGCAGATTCCAGGGCCTTCCCTTGGATCTACTAAATGGCCTCCAGGTGATCTTGATGCTTGCGACGGTCTGAGAACCAAGCCTGCTGGGTCGGTCCTGTCCAAGGGCCACACAGTGCTGCTTTCCATCACCTCTGAGATCCTCATGAGTCATTGGTTGCTTATACCAGTTACGCTGCTGAAACTTGCAAATGATTTATGTAAAGAATTAAAATAGAGTAGATCCGAGATTATCTTCATACTCACGTCACTAGTCTTTGCTTGTACATCACAAGGTTTTGTTAAATCATCTTGAAGTATGAGCGACTTTGATTACAGAAAGAGAAGAATAAACACAGCTTCTGTTGACTTTCAAAAGTAGAAAGCAGAGGTGAATTTGTATGTAACCTTAAGATTAAAAAAGAATCCATAAGAAAAATCAACACATGTGAAGAACTTGGTGTATAACTATTATTCATCGGAGTAGTCAATGCCAGTTTTGAAGCCCATGGACCTTTGTGTAGACTAGAAAGGTCTAAAGTGCTTGTTCTTGTGAATCACTGGAGAACATGCAACTTGCCTGAATTAGCAGAGGTGAATGTGTGTGACCCAAGGTTGGTGTAACATCAGGAGAAAGGGAACGGTTCAGGCCTTCTTTTCTTTTCTTCTTTGTTTTTTATTTTTTGGACAGGCAGAGTAGACAGAGAGAGAAGCGCCCCGACTGGGACTAGAACCCTGGGTGCCGGCGCCGCAGGTGGAGGATTAGCCTATTGAGCCATGGCGCCGGCCTGTTTTTTATTTGTTATTGGTGCTTACAATTGTGCACATTTTTGCAATACAATATGATGTCCCATACACGTATACACAGTTAAATGATGAAATCAGGGTTATTAGCATAGCCATTCCCTTCAACATGTATCATTTTATTGTGAGAAGGATATTCAAGATCCTGTCTTCTAGCTATTTTGAAATATACGATACTATTGTTAACTATAGTCACCTTTTGGTGCAGTAGAACTTTTTCCTCCTAAGAGTTGCTTAGTAGGGCCGGCGCCACGGCTCAATAGGTTAATCCTCCGCCTAGCTGCGCTGGCACACCGGGTTCTAGTCCCGGTCGGGGTGCCGGATTCTGTCCCGGTTGCCCCTCTTCCAGGCCAGCTCTCTGCTGTGGCATGGGAGTGCAGTGGAGGATGGCCCAAGTCCTTGGGCCCTGCACCCCATGGGAGACCAGGAGAAACACCTGGCTCCTGCCTTCGGATCAGCGCGGTGCGCCAGCCGTGGCGGCCATTGGAGGGTGAACCAAGGGTAAAGGAAGACCTTTCTCTCTGTCTCTCTCTCTCACTGTCCACTCTGCCTGTCCAAAAAAACAAAAAAACAAAAAACAAAACAAAAAAAAAACCAATTCTATGGTTGTGAGTATTAATACAAAAAAGGGGTCAAATGTGATGTAGTTGGTTAAATGGAGCTAAACAGCATTGTTCATAGCAGGCTCCCCGCCGCCTCCAACGAATGGCATGCACTGTGCCATTGCATGAGCAGTGGTGCCTGGTGGATTTTGCCACCAAGACCCTTTCAAGGGTAACATTGTCGGACTGGTGTTGCAAGGAATCCAAATTCTTTAAGACAGTGAATACCTGTGCATTGAAGTGAGTTCTTCTAAATGTTGTGTAGGAAGGCTCCTCCTTCTTTGTTATCATTTATTAAACTCTCCGCGTCTGGTGTCAGAATTGCTCATTTGATGGCTTGATCTCAACAAGAAGCTTCACGTCGCCATCACCAGTGAGTTAAATAAGTTGTCCCACTCTTGATGGGCTGCTTAAATCATCGCTCAATTGTTGGCATACCTCCCAGAACAGGTACTCATTTAAAAGGGAAAAAGAGAGAGAAAAAAACCCTTGGGTTTTACTGGTGAGACTGTAGTGTGTTTTCATATCTGAGGGATATTCCCATCCCAGCTCCTTGCATGCACCCAGAAACAGGGTGCAGGCGTGTGTCAGCCGGGCCTGATACTGGACAGCCCTTCAGCCCCTGCACTGACAGTAGTGCCGATCTTTCCGCCTCACTGGGCTCCGGCTGGCAGCTGTTCTTGTCTCCAGAATGGCTATTTCTGAAGGTGATTGGAGGTTGCGGATGTGTCCTGGCGAGGTCAGGCCAGTAGGGATATTAAGTACATTGCTGGCTGTAAGATTTCTTCTCTTGAAGTTATTGCCAGCACTGTGCATTAAAGCCAAATGTTAATTCTTGTTGGGGACATGATGTCTTATAAATGTTATGAAAGAATATCATTTTTCTTGTAGAAGTGGAGGTACTTTTAAGGCCATGTTAAGCACACGGTTAGTTTCCCGAGTAACATCTGCAGGTCACCTGCTTGCCTATAAAATGTCCCTATGCCACCTCTCTCTGTCCCCACACCCCCGAACTGTTACACAATAGGTAGAAGGAATGGTCATGTGGAAGAAAAGGCAGAACTTAAAGCACATTTGAAAGATGTGTAAAGATAACAAAAAAAAAACAAACAAGCAAAAAAACCCTCCAATAAAACCATCCTACCACCATGCTAATATTTGTCGACTTTTCTACATGGCTCTGCAGGTCTGTGCAACACTCAGAACTCACTAGGATGTGTCGCTCTGAACTAAAAATAATAGAGCAGAGTCGACTTTGGGAGGTCCGAAAGCCTTTGTTTTTTCCCGTCTCCTTTGTAAATACATCCCCATTGACACCACATGTGCTTCTCAGCTTCGGAGACGCAAGGCGTTTGCAGGCAGGGATTCATCCACACCCTGAAGGAGCTAACCCTGCTAACTGAGGACTGCCCGCCACCCGTCTGGTTTGTTATGTCGTTGAATATTTCTCCCCTTTATATTCTTTGAAATGTTTTGAATTAAAATAGCTTACTCAAGGTCACTGAAGGCATATGGTCCTGCTCAAAACGTTAAACAAAACATTAGTTTTTACAACCTTTTGTAATTTGGTATTGTATACAACATGGTTATATGCAGAGTTTCTGTAATCTTTTCAGTGGGTGACAGAAATATGAGAAGCAAATTTATAAGCCATTTAGTGAAGCATTTAATCAATTTCATGCATAGGAAATAACTCCGATTGCTTTGCTTTATCAATCTTTCTCCCCAGCAGAACTCCAGTCAACGCAATCAAACAGGGCCCGGCGGGGGAGGGGCGGCGCGTGTGCGCAGGCAGCGGAAATGTCAGGGCCTTGTGAAGTCTGCCTGGTGGGGTTGCCAGCGTCTCAGAGCCTTCTGGAGGTTGTTAATGTATTTCAGAAAGAAAACCGGGGCCTAATGTTTAGAGGAAGTTTCCAAGGCCTTTTACTGTAAAGTTATTCATTAAACACCCTTTTCCCAGAGGGACTCTCACGTGCTCAGCAAGGCAGACCGTGTTCAACTTTTAGGATCACAACAGCATTTCCCAAAGATGGCTCCAGTGGTGATTACAGGAACAATAAACGGACTTACGTGAAAACCTGACTTCTCAACCAAGGAGTGAAAGGGGTGTGACCAAAATACCGGAAATCCACCTGTGACAAGTCGTGCTACTTTTACATTTTTCAGAATATTGTCAGGTGTCTTCTGGGGTTCACATTCTGATTGTTTTTCTGAATTGCCTGAAGGATTAATCCAGTCCTTGGCTACAGAGTGGGTTAACATCTTGGTTTCTGTCACTTATGGCACTTGGTTTTATCCCGCTTATGGCCTTTACTCCAAACATCATCATGTTCTTAGTGAAGGAGTTCTGGGGGAGCAACGAGGATTTTGCCAGTAATCATTATCAGCTACACTGTATTAAAACCGCATTAGCTCTACCTTGGCCTCTAACATGGCAACCCATATAAAGGTATTATACACATAGTTTCTCATTTAGAAAATAATTTGCTCCCACTGATATTTGAGCCTAGAAAAATATTCCAGTGAATGAGTTCCAATCTCCATTATTTATTTCTGATTTTAAATCTGCTCCATCCGTAGCGCTCACCTCAGCCTCTTGATGTTTCATGTTTTCTTTTAAATATGGCATGTTCAAGGATTTTCCTGCATTGGCCACTCAGGGGTATGCCATTTGCTATTTATTTTGTAAAATGTGGGGGTCCCATGATTGTATTGAGCAGAGTAGACTCAGTAATCTCACATAAAATGGCACCTCTGGTGGTGATGGGTCAAAGAAGGTAGGTTGTCTATCTATTTATGTATCTGTTCCTCTTTATTCAACCTTTTAACTCCAGGGTTAAACCAGCGCCTCACTGACTTTTTTTTCCCCTAAGCAATCATTTTGGAGAAAAGATGTCTTTGGTACAAGATCTGATATGTGAGGGGAGAAAACCTGCTCTCTACAATTAAGGAATTTAAACATTGCAAATACATTTTGAAACACTAAGCAATTATCATAGACTTATGCTCCCTGCAAACGTTCAGGTTCAGACAACATGGCTGAGTCCGTCTTGATGTCCTCTCCTATCCCAGGCTTTCTCCAGCTCCCTGGATATCAAGGGTGTGCATTTTTCCAGTGCCTTTTCTATCCAACTGAATCTCAAACACATATGTCACTTTGTGCATATCAGGGTGCATTTGCTATTCTCACTCATTAGCGTCCTGCAGATCTTACCTTGCTGTGGAAACAGAGTGCGTCATTCTTTTAACTGCCTCAAGGATTTCCCATGTTCTGGCCAGATGATTGCTGATGGAGCTATTCTCACACAACAAGCACAGAGGTTTCTTCTGATTTTTTATCAAGTGTACTCCAGTGAATATCTTTGTAAACTTCCCCATGTACTATAGTATTTCTCACATGCACAAAACTCTTCTGTTGAGTGTTCCTCTAGCATGGATACTTAAAGTGAAATTAATGGATCATTAGTATGAATATTTTGTTTTAATGGTTATTGACAAATTGTTCAGCATTTTTAGTTGTAAATGAATGCCCGCAACAATCTCTAATATGCTTAAACCTATGAGTCCATCCAGCCACTCTCCTCTGTTAATAATGTTGCTCTTGCTTCCCCAAGCAAGAAGGTGGAGATCATCGAAGATGCATTTCCCCTTGGAGTTTCCCTCTTCTAGAGGAAGCTGGGCCCAGGTGGCCTAAATTTAGAATACGAGGCTGCCTAGGGCCATCCTGGTGCCCAGGCTTTCAGAGATGGCGCAACTTCAGGTAGAACAACACAATGCAAATCCTGTGCATCCTTTTGAGATGCATCCATAAAGTTAGAGACTTGTATCCATGTCAGTTGTTAACTTTGATGTCTAAATTAAAAGAATGATTTTGGTGCTTTTTTATACTTGAGTTCTATACATTTTTACTATTTCAGGAGACAGCCTTGGGAGCAGACAAAAAGTGTTGTAACAAAATGGTATTTGCTTGGGTTTTAAGCCCCAGAAGTGGGGACTGACCTGGGGGTAATGTGCCAAGAACAATTTTGTCCTCATCACCAGTGGATCTGTTCCTCACACACGCCATGTCTTCCTCTCCCATCTCGTTGCCGTCTCTTCATTCAGACCCATCTCACCAGCTTTCCACCATTCTAGAAGGTCTGCCTTTCCCCAGCCTCAGCCAAGTCACCTCCAGGAGTCCTGTACTGTCTTTCTTGTGCTCCACCAAGTGAGTGCGACCATTATTAGGAGACAGCAAAATGATCAGAACAGGGGAAGGGAAACAGGAGCCAGCTGTTGGGCTCGCTCTGACTGAAAGGACTTGACCGAGTGTAATGTAAATAACAGCCCAGCAGTTTCCATGTGATGGATGTGTTTTCGATCGTACAGTCTAAAACAGAATGTGAGAATGTAATCAAGTTGTGGCTGTATTAAAATGTTATGCTGCGGTGAATTCTCTGTTCGGCTCCACTGTGGCAGAGGCATCTAATCAGGAAGAGGTCCACTATGTAAGCCATGGACTGTTTGTAGCCTGGGACCTTTAAGTGCAGCGAAACTAACCCCATGTATTAATAACACACTTAGACCGTGTTATGTACTCTAACACAGAAATGTAAATGATACTTTTGAGTCTATTAGTACAAACGCACTTTCAGCTGATTTTTAAGATAAGAAAGTTTGATTTTACATTGTTTTCTTGACACTGTTTGCCTGTTGCTCCCTGTGATTAATGGCATACACTTACAGACTAATGGAAGTTAACAATGACCATGGACCAAGATTCTTTAGACATAACTCAAATATTGAGTTCAAATTTCTAAAATTAGCCTTTAGGATTTGTTTCTAATCATAAAAAACTGGAAGCCAAGTATATGTTTAAGAGTGGTAGATTGATTACATATATCTATATGTAACCTTTATAAGTATTGAAATATTATGTGGGCATAAAATGTTATAAAGTCTATGATAATGAAAATACTTTTGATATATTTTTAAAATTTTTATTTACTTGAGAGGCAGAGATACAGGGAGATGAGAGGAGAGACATAGATACAGAGAGCTTCTATTCACTGGTTCCCTGGCCGTGACCAAAGCCAGAAGCCAGGAACACAATCTAGGTCTCCCCTGTTAGTGGCAGGGACCCAATTACTTGAACCATTATGGCTGCCGCCTAGGTGTGCGCTAGCAGGAAGCTGAGCAGAAGTCAGGCAGGTATCGAACCTGGGTACTCTAATGTGGGACATAGGTGTTTTAACAGGTGTCTTAACCAATGCCTTAATCTCTAGGATAAATACCTGCCTGTGTTGTACTTTTTTTTTTTTTTTTAAAGATTTATGTACTTATTTTGAAAGAGTTCCGGGGACCGGGAGAGAGAGAGCTGAGAGAGAGAGCGGAGAGAGAGAGAGAGAGAGAGAGAATATCTTCCATCTGCTGGTTCACTTCCCGATGGCCACAGTGGCCAGTGCTGGGCCAGTCCAAAGCCAGGAGCCAGGAGCATCATCCAGGTCTCCCATGTGGGTGCAGAGACCCAAGCACTTGGGCCATCTTTCACTGGTTTTCCTAGGCCATTAGCAGGGAGCTGGATCAGAAGTGGAGCAGCCGGGACTGGAACTTGTGCCCACATGGGATGCTGATGTCTCAGGTGGCAGCTTTACCTGCTGTATCACTATGGCCCCATGTGATGCATTCTTGAGAAAAATTAAGGATCAAGCCTGCACGTGAACTTAACTTTGTATGTACATGCGTGATGAGCTTTGTCAGGATGGCAGATTTTGAAGTTATTTTGCTGCTTTAGGATTTCTTTTATGTGATGATAGTGATTGAACCCAAACACTGCTTCCGACTTCCCCTGATCTGATAAAGGGGTGAGGGAAACAGGCAAGCAGTATTGTCAAAGCACCTTGCTAATCTCTGAGGAGCTGCAAAACATGGCGGATTTGCTGGAAATGTAGGGGCATGCAAATGGCATCTTACTTTCAAAAATATTTGGTAGACGACTTCTGGAAACCCTGCAGTGGCCCATGAATTAGATACTGAGTTTCAGCAAATTTAGGAAACATTTTATATTGGTTGTCTTGTTATCCTTTATCCAAGGATGCTGGAAACCTAGACAACAGGGCTGGGACAAGGTTGGAGATGGGCGCAGACTCACTTACAAGAGCAGGGTTCAGGAAGAAGGGCTGTATCATGGGGTCACCTTTTGTTTTGTTTTTCCTGTAAGGTGAAGTACAGTAGGAGAGGGATGCTGTAAGTCAGAACTCTTCAGTGAATTGGGGCTTTTCCCTGGAGTTCTTGTTAAAATGCAGGTTCTGATTCAGCAAGTCTGCAGGCCTCACAGCCTTCCAGATGCTGCTGCTGCTGCTGGCCTGTGGACCACATGTTGAGTCCCGCATACAGTATATTAAGAGCCAGATTCCTGTGCTCTCTGTCCAAAGTCTCTGACTTTGTAAACACAGGTTCTATTTTTTTTCAAGCATTCTGTTAGACCTCCCAGAACATACCACAGTGTTAGACACTGCCTGACCAGTCATGATACTGTTGTAGTGTTCATACTTAGCTGTTTGTGTACCTGATTGGACCTTTGCCCATTTCTAGATAAAATAATTGCTTCCGCCTCTGTCCAACTTCTGCACCTTGTACCTCCATGCGTCTTTCTCTTTTTATTCTTACATGCCCTAGCTTCTGGTACCCGTGCCCCCTTCTCACCAACACACCCTTAGTGGACCTTCTATGTTTGGTTGCTTCATTTTTTAAATGGAATTGAGCCTTGACTTGTTCTATATTCTGAGCCTCAGGTTCTCCTCTGGAGAATGGACATAATACCTTCCATATCTGCAGTCAAATAAGACGTAACTTGAAGGAGTGTTCAGGGGTCAATGTCAGCAATCAGTAGCTTTAGGATCCAGGCTGCTCTCTGGCAAGTTGACATGACCCCGGTCAAGTCATCCAAGGTCTCTGACCCTCTCCTCCACCAATGGCAAAGGGTTTTAAAAAGGGCGAGGTGCTAAACAAACACACCTTTATTACTAGCAGTAGGAAAATATATTACTTTCTAATCTAGTGAAAATAATATCCAAAATTAGTTGAGTTTCTCTTCACATGGAGTCTACCCATTAGCACTGTATATTATAAATGTCTACTAGAGGGACCTAATAGGTGAGCATTGATGGTGATTTTCAACTGATACTCGTGGTAAATTTCTACCTCCTTACAAGATTCTGGTTAGGGCCCATATGTTTCCAGTCTCACTTGCCCTTGCAGTATGTGGTATTTTCTCTCTTGTGTGTTATGCAAACTTGTTGGAAAAGCAGTCTGCCACCAATATTCCCTATTTGTGCCTTGCTAGAACTGTGACTCTCAATCCTCATTTGGCTTTGGCCAGACAATGAAGCCAAAGTTTTTATTTTGAAATTGCGGCTGCCATGTTTTCCTAAGTGCTGTGAAGTGGGCATTCCTTCAGTGTCTACCCATATGTGCATTCCTTTGCCTGGATTTTATTTTCTATAGTGAATTTCAGAGAGACGTAATGTAGATAACTAGTTTTTCAAATAAAGTCAGTCTACCTAAATGGAGACCACCACTGAGGAAAGTCCAGCTGACTGCACTTAAGTATTAATTCCTAAGGACCCAGGTTTGCAGACTCTTGAGCCAGAAAAGGGTGAGTTGGAAATGGCGAAGGCAATTGAGATATGGCAGGTTAAGAAGAGGAGTTCTGGAGACAGGTGCCCTGGGCCCTTATTCTGGCTTCATTGCCTTCTCTCTGGGGAATCTGAGGTACGTTCCTCAGCTCTCCAAGCATCAGCTTCATTCTCTGTGCAAGGGAGTTAAAGGGAATATCAGTTCTGTTAAAACCTACACTTGGTGGGAGCAGAGATCTTTGTATTTCTATCCAGAGTACAACAAATACCTGGTGCACAGTAGGTGTTCAATGGCTGTTTGAGGAATGAGCACTTCCTTCCAGAATATCTTTCTCTGAGACCCTGCAAGTGGTCCCCCACATGCCTCCTTGACAAGTGTTCTGTTGGAATGCTACTACTGTTCTTTTGCAGTTAGTGGCCCCAGCATTTTGTTTACCATGCCAGAGAAAAAGCAGTGGCATAGTTAAAAGCCTAAATACTGATGTGGACTGTCACATCATTTAAAGTGTTTACTGGCTTGGACTATAGTAGATGCAACAATTTGAAGCTTCCACCAACTTTAGTCTTTTTTTTTCTTTTTACTATTTACAAAACAAGATATTTTATGGATGTAATTTATACATTGAATAGAGGAAGGCTATTTCCAATATTATCTTTATCTTCTAGACATAAATTACAACAACTCCAGTAATCAAAATTTACTACAATTGTAATAGATTTTGGCAGAGTTTATGTATTATATGCAATGCTAACATAACGCTGACTTCCAAGGATAGAAGCCAGGATTTCTAGTTTGGCTTTGTTAAGTGGAAAAAAGAGAATCCACTACTGTATTTGTAGTTTTACTACATACAAGAGATTCATTCTCATAAATAAAATTGCTATACCAGCTTCTAATCAGAAAGTTGAAATTATCTGTGGCAATGTAGCCACTAAAAACTTGTATACTATGAAAATATTTCAATAATTAATGCATGCTCCATCTAGAGTAATTGACAGCAAGGTCATAAATGTAATGGGCCATCTGTGTTTGATTTGTACATGAAAATGCTTAAAGGGATAGGCAGGTAATTCAAGCTTCTCTGGTGAGGAAGGTTTGTTCTAACTTCTCCAAGGTGCAGAGCCACTTACTAGATTTTTTCCATTTTTTCCCTTAAAGTGTTTTCCAGATTTCTACTTGAGCTGTGTTACTTCTTACTGCTTTTTGTTCTAATGTAATAATCCCTTTGAGAGTTTTCGTACATGTTGGTCAGAGCCACCCTCAGCAGTCACACTTGGCTCTCCTCATTTCAATGGCAACTTGAAAGCCACATGTCTAATTAAAAAATATTAAAAGCACACTTCAATGTTATGACTTTGCCATTCATTCTACTCAGCTTTACCACTTCAAAAATTTATTACTGCAGTTTTTGCTGTTCCGTGGGTGGACAACTAACCAACCCTAGTTATATCTGTTAAACAAAAAGTACATGGAGCATTGGGAATCTTGCTAGGATTTTTGTAACTCACCCCCTTGTGTGTGGTGAATCTCCATATTTCTGGATGTAATGAGATCTTGTTAGGCATCAAAGGAAGGTCTTGGATTTTCTGTGCAAAAAAATCCAAAGGGCATTGAATAAGTGCCTTGAACACTGTCTGAGATGAGACCCATACATGTATCAAAGAACACATATTCTGCTGCCAATTTGCCAAGTACTTATTGTTGGCCAGGTTCTGGGCTAGGCAAATGTGTACTGAACTAACTCAACAAAGCCCCTGTCCTCACAGATCTTGCATGCAGGAAGCACAGCTTCCTCCTTAGACATCACATAGGTACCATAAACTTGACAACTGAAAACTAGTGGATTATCTCTCTTGAAAGCCTCTCCCCCAGGTCTGCGTCTCCTCCAGTATTGCCTGCTTTGGGGAAATGTGCCACCAGCTACCCAGCTTCCCAAGGCAATATCCTAAGATTATCCTGGATTAATCCCTTCCTCTTCCCCTTCATCCCAGCAATTCACAAGTTGCCAGTGTTGACTGCTTGTCACTGCCTGATTCTGCTTGTTAGTCTTGTGCCTACAAACACAGCCTGGAATGGTGGAAAAGCATCCAGTATTTCTTTACCGATGTTAAGAGTGGTATTTTAAACATTAAGATCTAATAGGATTCCTTCATTTCTCTATAAAATGTCCTTACCAAAAAGGTCCACAATTGCCTTTGAGACAGAATCCAGATATCTTACCACGATAGACAAGGAAGACTTAGGCTAATGCAGCATGGGCCTGTTTCTACAGTGTCGTTTTGCTGCACATCCTGTTCTGGAGTCCTGTGGCATTCTCTGTTTCCACTGAACACATCGTGATTTGGTGCAGTTCTCTCTGCCTACAATTTGTGGAGTTCTTTCTTGTATTCCCTTGAACAAGCTCTTCTTCACCTATCAAACTCAACTCACACAGATCCTGCGTTTTCCTTTCCCTTGATGCTTTCCTTGGTTATCAGGGGCTGTGGTTCATCTTTGAGGGACAGCTTGGGGTGTCTATTCCCTGTGTCAGGTGGTCACGTAGTTCTTGCATGTGGAGGTGTGCTGAGTGGGAGGCGCTGAGGAGGTTCACCCTGTGCACAGCACTGTGTCTCTGTGCAAAATGGTGCAGTTTAAAGCCAGTTCTCACGGATTATTGTCATTAAGGGACTTACGTATTTGGAATGAATTGTTAAATCATTCTTGTTCTTCACTTTTCCAGGCTAATGTTTTTCAAAAGTTTTTAGCTCTTAAAGTAATTTCTAATATCCATTGATGTAAATTCTTACAATTCTCATTTACAAATATATGCCTTTTATTTTTTAGAATTATTTTACTTATTTGAAAGAGTTACAGAGAGTTAGAGCCAGAGAGAGAAAGATCTTCCATTCCACTGGTTCACTCCCCAAATGACTGTAAAGGCCAGAGTTGAGCGATCTCCAAAGCCAAGAGCCAGGAACTTCTTCCAGGTCTCCCATGTGAATGACTTGAGTCACCTTCTACTGCTTTCCAGGCCATAGCAGAGAGCTGGATTGGAAGAGGAGCAGCCGGGACTGGAACCGGCACCCATTTGGGATGCCAGTGCTGCAGGCTGGGGCTTTAACCCACTGTGCCACAGCACCGACCCCAAACTTTTGAAATTACTTAGAGAGAGAGAGAATGAATTCCCCTAATGCCCACAATAGAGGAGGCTGGCAGGGCTGAAGCAGAGAGCCATGAACTCGGTCCACCTCTCCCACAGGAGTGGCAGAGACCTGGCTACCTGAGACATCACTGCTGCCTCTCAAGGTGTGCGTTAGTAGGAAACTGAAATCAGGAACTGTAACAGGAGATTGTATCCAGACATTCCAGTGCAGCATGTGGGCTTCCCAATGTGATTTAACCTTTGGGCCAAGTGCTTGCCCCTAACATATGCATTGCAATGGCATCAACATACGCCCTTATTATTTCTCAAATGCATCTGAAAAAAATACAGGAAAATTTTAAATTAATTTTATCCTAATGTTTTAAGTAGAGGGAAGTTTTCTAATTCCACTGTGGTATTCTACATAATGTCAATCAACTGAACAAAAAGTGAAAAAAAAAAAAAAACCCACACAATTTAGTTTTCCATGTATTTGCCATTGCAAAGATATAATGTCTGTACATTTAACTGAAAATTTCAATTTCCAGATACATTTTTGGGTTTGAGCAGACACAACTTTTCTCTGTACTAGAAGTAGACAAAATACCAGCCGCACTACTGATTTTAATCAGAAAAATATAAATAAATATAAAACAAAAATCAGCAAAAATGTAAATTCAGCACTTCAGTCTCATATTTCTTGAATATATGCTCATTATCTTTCAATGTAGCAAATGTGATACAAAAAATGAGAACTTTGAAAGTTGTTAATGAATGTGGTTACAATACGTATTGAAGCAAGAGGTAATTTAAGAAGCCGCAGTTATGCGAGGGAAAAAATGCAATAGGGGTTAAGTAACCTACATTTGCAGTTGTTCTAAACAAGGCTGAGGTCTTTAGTGCACCAAACATTATAGGATGCTGCTGATGGGAGACACAGGAGGATGACTTGGGTCAACCTCTGCCTGAAGTTTTTCCAAAGACACTTGAGAAAGGTACAAGAAAACATTTAAATTGATTTTATCCTAGTTTTTAACATAGAGGGGAGCTTTTCCTGTGCCAAGCTAATGAGGTCAGTTTTGCTTTCAACACATAGGACTACTTGTTCTTGGTTTCATCGTGGTGATCAGACGGGTTTTTATGTACTTTTTTTGGTGAATTTAAAACACTAAATAGCAAAATTAAACAGTTAGAGCCCTTGCCTCCCAGGTGCTTTGAGTTCTAAGCAAATAATAATATGAGGCGTTGGCCGGCGCCGTGGCTCAGTAGGCTAATCCTCCGCCTAGCGGCGCCGGCACACCGGGTTCTAGTCCCGGTTGGGGCGCCGGATTCTGTCCCGGTTGCCCCTCTTCCAGGCCAGCTCTCTGCTGTGGCCAGGGAGTGCAGTGGAGGATGGCCCAGGTGCTTGGGCCCTGCACCCCATGGGAGACCAGGATAAGCACCTGGCTCCTGGCTCCTGCCATCGGATCAGCGCGGTGCGCTGGCCGCAGCGCGCCGGCCGCGGCGGCCATTGGAGGGTGAACCAACGGCAAAAGGAAGACCTTTCTCTCTGTCTCTCTCTCTCACTGTCCACTCTGCCTGTCAAAAAATTAAAAAAAAAAAAAAAAAAGAATTGAAAAATAATATGAGGTGTTGAGCCATATATCAAACAAATATCTGGCCTGATTGAGAAGGGTTTCAACTGACAGAGGCCAGTGCCCAACTGTGTTCTCCACCACAGCATAGTTCTTCCATTGCTTTTTGATAATAAAGGCAATGCATATTCATAACAGGGGAAAATTAGAATATACAGAAAAAAAACTAAGAACACCCAAAAATGAATTTTTTCTTTCATTATAAGTCAGCCCTGTGGTTCTATTGATATGCATCCTTGCAGATGAATAAAATAGCATGTCATTCTACATACAGCATTTTCCACTTACTATGCCATCAAATATACTGTTATCTCTAGACCTACCTGGGTTTTTGTACTTGAATAAGAAACTACAATTTGTCAAGTAGATATGTGACATACTGCAAATCAGTTCACATATTATATTTTTTTAAAAAAATCATATGTGTAGACAATTTGTAGAATAGTGTATACATACATCCAGTTGGCATGATTCTTTAAAACATTTGAATGGTATTCTTGTAAACACATTGGTTCCATATTTGAGAGTGATGGGTAAGAACAATTAAATAGTGAAGTGAATATTTTCAAAGGATTTGGTATCATAGGATGAGTTTGAGCTTTGGAGCCCAATGGATGGATGTTTGAATCCCAGGTTTCTGGTTGGGGTTGGTCATAACCACCCAAGCCCTAGTCTGTGTGGAGGTGAGAACCCTAGTACTATGCTTGGCATATTGTGGGTGTAGAGGATCTGGTACCCATTTAAATTACTGGAAGAAGTAGGGACTTGGAACATGAGGATGGGAAGGGTAGGCAATGTGAGGAGGAAGGGGTCAAGAATGTGATGGAAATGCTAAAATGACTCAGAGAGAGTGCTTGGTGACAGAACGAGGTAAGAAAAAAATGCTACCAACTACTATACTGCCGTAGATCACTTGGAAGACAAAGATCGTGATAGTGGTGGTGGTAGTGATGATGATGACAGTGATGGTGGTGGTGGTGGTGGTGATGCTGTTGATGGTGGTGATGGTGATGATGATCGTGGTGGTGACAGCAGCTCATGGATAGTTTTGCAACAATAATTATTGTATTATTAAATAATATACAGCATTAACAACATCAGATAACACTTATTAAGTATATACTATGTACCAAGCAGACCCTAAACTCTTTGCGTATATTAACCTTCTAATCTTCACCATGTTCTATCTGACCTATCTCCTATGAGATTAGCTGAATTGATACTTATAAAATACTTAAAACAGTGCTACCCAAGTGTTCATTAACAACATCCTCTTTTGCTGAGGAGCAGAGAGCTTAAGTACCTTGCCTGAGACCACATAAGTAGGCCATGGCTGAAGCAGGGTTAGTGCTTGGCCATGTGGCACTGAAGTCCATGCTACCTTTGAAAGGTCTCTGGACAGTGACTGGGCTATGGCTCCTCCCTCCTGAATCGACTTCACCCACAAGACTGGCAAAGGCAATGCTCTCTTTCTCCATACAAATGACTTTTTTTTTCCTCTGTGAAGAAGTCTTTAAGAAAAAATTTAGTTATAAAAAGATTCTCAAGTTTCACTTAACACAGCACAAGGGAAATCACAATATGAAGAAGGTTTTAAGTCAAGCCCTCACCAAATTCCTACAGTATTAGATTCTCACAATGAACTTTATTTTTAAATTAAAGGCTTTTATTTAATAAATGCAAATTTCATGGGTACAACTTTAGGAATATGGTGGTTCTTCCCCCCATACTCACCCTCCCACCCCACTCCTGTCCTACCTCCTACTCATTAAGATTCATTTTTAATTTAACTTTATATACAGAAGACCAAATCTATACTAAGTAAAGATTTCAACAGTTTGTACCCATACACACACACACATAATGTATAAAGTACTGGGAAACAGTCCAAACAGCAGACTCACAGAATGACATTCGCTTTAAGTAACACTCTGACATCAGAATCAGCCCTTAAAGCATTTGGATGTGGCTGAAAAGCCCATGAGAGCATTTCAGGCATGGAAAGCCAAGACACTGGAAAAAAAATATCCTACATGAAGGACCTCTGTGAGTGAGACCCCAGTGGAAAGGATATACTTTTCTCTGAAGGGAGGAGATAGCTTCCACTTTGCTTAATGCCTTGTCCCAATACTGGTGGAGTTTGTGGTCACAAAAGACTTCCATAGCCTTGGCAGCTCATGGCAAGAGCCTCGGGTGATTACTGACGTCATAAGTAAGAGTGTTAATTGTTAAATTAACAATAGGAGTCACTGTGTACTTACTCCCCATGTAGGACCTCTGTCCTCAATGAGTTGTACTATGAGAATTAACTGCAAAACTTGTTCTCATAACGAACTTTTAAAAAGCTGAAAGCTAACCTAAAAGATTCGAAGTGAAAACATGAACTAGAATGAACAAATGTGAGAAATGTTTCTCTTTAAATTATGGATCTAACACGTTTGAGTTTTCCAAAACGTTTCCCCAAGGTGTTCACTGGGGTGTGGTGTGAAAGCTCTACAATTTGAGTCCTTAAACTACTTTAACTCAGATAACATCACTCTGAAGGCTACTACTAAAATGTTAATCGAGACAAGTAGAAAATGGTTTTAGTTTACTTAATACCCCATGTTAGAAGAAAAGTTTGCATGAGCAAACATTGAAGAGGTAATTTTTTAATCCAGATTTCACAAACTCATGGTGCAAAATGGGTCCCACAGCTTCCTCCAGTGTAATAAGTGCTTTTCACTGCTTGCTGGATGCTTGTGAAAATTTGATTTAAATGACTCAAATGCTTCTATAAAACTAGTCATATCTGCTGTTCTGACCACCGTAGCCATCACCATAACAGCCACTCACAGACTGGCTCTCCAGGTCACTATAGGTGGCTCCAGGCCGCAAACAGCTCCATGGCATGCATTGCCTGGATGCGTTGAGTCCAGTTGCTGGCCCTGCTTTGGAATTCAAGGAGATTGCTATGTTCCTGTGCTGCATAACTCTTAAGGCTAAGGAGTTGTGAAGATGACGGACACTCACTGGTCCATCGCAGCTGGGGGCCGCGTGACTGCTGTGCCTCTTGCTTCCTCCCATCCACTCCATCTCTCTGGTCCTCTTTGAGATGACTACCAGGTAGGGAAGGCAATGACTTAAGAGTTTTGGTGTGACAAGACTTAACAAAATGGCAACAAATATGGACCCAGTCTAGAAATGTAACCATTACTGGGAAAGGATTTACAATCCCCTTTAATAATCAATGTCACTGGACTGATTCGGGAGCTAAGGTCTGTTCCTTCTTGTCCTATCCCCAGTTTCTCTTCCCCCTTCCCTGCTTCTGCCCTTAAACCATTTAGCACCTGCCACTTCTCGCCACCACAGCCTAATGACAATCAAAGCAATGCTGTTAGTGCACTTAGGGAGTGTTACTATGTGTCAGGCCAATCAACAAAGTATTTAACTTAATAATCATAACAGCCTTGTGAAGCAAGGACACATTTTTTTATTTTTAATTTGTTTAAATTTATGCAAAGTGAACAAATTTCATGTATTCCATATATACAGATTTCGAAGCATAGTGATACTTTCCACCCACCTCTCCCCCCACCCAAATTGCCCTACTTCCTCCTTTCTTTCTTATTTTTTAGAAAGGACAATTTTTAAACCTACTTTATTGGTGAGTAAGTTGAAGTTTAGGGAAGGTAAGTCACTTGGTTGGTATGGAAAGGAACCCGGATCCAGGCTTCCTCCCTTCATCTCCCAATATATTGGCACCGACTCCACTGAACGTTCAGTTTCTCTGCATTCCCTGGTCCCTGGAAGCTAAATGAGTAGATGTGCCTGGTCTTCCATGAGTTAGATACCCTGGGAAGTTTGGTAGATGCAATCCCAGCTATTTAGATTATGATTTTCAGCCAGGAAATATTATTAAAGGCAGCAAGCAAGACCACAGGACTTGTTGCCAAGGCCAGCACCTGCTTATTGAGTATCCGCACTGCCCTCGGCCACATGTGATGGCTGCAGAGAGAAATGCACAGTCACAGAGGATGTGATGATAGCTGTTGGCCAGAAACTTACCATTTGAAAGGGAAGATAAGAACTACTGCATCAGAAGAATACAAAGAAACCTGGAGGGGGCATTCCATGAAAGTGGTATGTTAGAATCTACATTTGAATCTTCCTTCCAGCCATTCAAGCCCTGGAGTATCAGAGTCACCAATGAGATAGTGAATCTGATGCTGAGGGATGCCTGGAGGTTGAGTTAGAGCAAAACATCAGAGAAAGGGAGAGAAGGGAAAGTCAGTCTCTTCTCAATCTCATGCTGTGGTTTGTGGAAGGACCAAAGGCTCTTTGGTGGCCCTGGAGGAGGGAAGCAGGCACAAGTGGAGGGATTTCTGTGTCTGCAGGTGGAGCATCCCCATCTCAGTAGATGCCAACAGTTTTGTGTTTCTCCTTGCCTACAGCCAAATACATGACCTTTACAAGCTAGTAGTACATGGTCTTCAAGGAAAACCACAGCTTCTCTGAGGGGATTCAAAACTAGGAGAGAGAAGTCCAGAGGACACAGGAATGAGTCATCACTAAGATGACCCAAACTGACCGGATGGAGAAAAGGGCACGAAAACAATGAGCGTTCACAAGGGCGTATCACTGAGATTCCATGATGACCATGGGATCTAAAATCATGATTTCTGAATTAAAATTTCATAGATTAATTAGAACAAAAAATGTAATTATCAATTAGAGATCTGGAAGATTGAATAAAGGAAATACAACGTGCCGCAAAGACAGTGACTCAGAACACCCACCCGGAGAGACTAACCCATAAATAATGAGCCATCTGGAAGGAGAAAAGAAGGGGTGGAGAAGTGGGTATCCAGTCTAACATGGAACACGTCACTGACCTGAATGAAGATGCTGGCTTTCTGGTTTGAGAGCGGAATCTAAGAACTTGTTAAGACAAAATTGAACAACAAATCCAAACAAAAACATTCAACAAGACGTATGTTATTCAGATCAGCAGAGTAGACCCTGGAGTTCCACCCCTACACGATCACTCTAATCCCCTACCCATTGCCATCTTCATCCTATGACTGTTGTGTGGAAGCTAAGGACTGGTTCCCTTGTCCCAGTTTGCTGACTGAAACCCAGTCCCTGCAAGACTCCTTGCAGCCTCTGTTAAGTTAAGCCTGCAGCTCAACTCCTCCCTTGCCCAGTCCTTCATTCCTGCTGGGCATCATCTACAAGACCACTCCTCAATAGAATTTCTGAATTCCTATCTCTGAATGTTTCCCAGGTAACTGGACCTATGACACTAAGTAGTAAACAAGGCAAGCAAAATAAAACAAAAAATCCCAAAGTTCAAAACTAAATCAAACCCAAAAAACTCCCTCCCAGCTCCTAAAAATCATAAATTTTTCTGACAGGGCAGTTAACTACACATAAAGGCAAACTGCACAAGCATTATGTTTATCTACAATTTTGAAAGCTAAAAGAAGGTGAAATGATGGTGGAATAAAATCTATTGCAGAAAAAATCCTGAGATCAAAAATGCATATATCAGTAAGATACTATTTATTTGGCTCAAAGGAAAATTATTTGAGACAAGTAAGGACTTGGAGCACATGCTATGTACAGGAAGTTCTCAAACCAAATGACAATGGATTATGCTGGAGATCTCATGACCAAAGTAAGTGGAAACAATAGACCATGATAATCATATAGCTGAGAATTAATGATATCGTGATGTGTGTGGATTGTGGGAATAGAAAGGATATGTTGGAAGAATTCTGGAGTTAAGAGGGTTCTGGTGTGTGTGCAGCAGGGACTTGAGTAGGGAACGTCATGAGGAAAGAAAATCATTAGCTTTTGGTGGTATACCAACAGGGGAGTAAAAATGAACTTCAATTACTGTGGCAGGAACACATCTGACAAAAATGCCTCTCAGATTACCAGGGAGGAATGAAACAATGAAGAGGTACTTAACTAAGTCAGCAAAAAATTAGAGAAAGTGTAGAGAAAAAGCAATAACAAAGTATTAAAAATAGAAGAAATTAAATATAAGTCTGGGGAATTATGTAGAGCGGTCATTGTAAGAAGAATGGGCATAATTATCTACCAAATGTCAGATTAGGATTAAAAAATAAAATCCAGCTATATGCCATTTATGAGTAGTACCTGAGAAAAATATAAATACAGCAAATTAGGGATTGGGCAAAGATATCCCAGACAACTGCAAAGGATGTAACAAAATAAAAAACAGTATCAGATCAACCAGAATGCATGTTTGAATTCATAAAAAAAGTCAAAAAAGGTACTACATAATGATGAAAGGCACAGAGCATTAAGGATGTGTGATAACCACAAAATATCAAATAACAGGGTAGACAAATACATAAAGTAAAACACTTAGAATAATGATAAAGGCATACAGTTATAGTGGGAACAATTAATAAACTACTCTTGGAATCTCTGATAAACTAAGAAAACAAGTAAACAACAATATATTAGATTCCAACAAAATAGTCAATAACCTAAAACACATGCACAAATGTGTACCTATATATCCCACAGGGAATTTAAATTCATACCTTGTTGCATGCAGCATTTATAAAAGTTAATAGGTACCTGGCCACACCAAAAAAATCTAAATCAATTTTATAAAGTGGAGATTTTATGGGCTACATTTCTGATCATAACTCAATAAAATCAGATATCTGACAAAATCTTCTTAAAATTAAGATGCACTCTTTTAAATAATTCTTAGATCAAAGGGAAAAACCAAATTAAAATTACAAACTAAGGTAATAAAAACAAGAACATTTTGTACTATATAAAACACTCAAACTTTGTCCTAAGACAAAAATTATATACTTAAATTATCTTCATTGTTAAAAAATTATTGAAAATGAATTTTAAAATACTGGAATTCAAAAGTAATCATATAAAACAAGAATGTCGAAGGAGGAAATTAATAAAGATAAAAGCTGCAAAATAGAAAACAAACATGGATAAATAATATCAAAATTAGACTGTGAAAATATCGATGAGATATATAGAACCTAATCAGCTTATTTCAGGACAGAGAGAGAGAAAGTGAAACAAACACAGCATTGTGCAGGAAATATAACCACAGATATGGAGAAGATGAGAAAAGTTATTGGTGGACATTTGAAATTCTGTAGAAATAGGTAAGAAAACCTAGAGGCAATGGACGATTTCCTAGCAAAAAATGCAGACTCAATTTTAGCTCAAGAATAAAGAGATAGGAAACATAAGTAGATCAATTATGAAGAGATTAGAAAGTAAAAAAAAAAAATCTCTCATTAAAAAAGCACCAGGCCTAGATAGTTTTACAGATGACACGATAGTGTTTAGAAAATGAATTTCAGTGTTGTGTAAATTCTATTCAGCAGAAAAAAGGAACTGAAATAATTTTGTGAAGATACCTTTTAAGGCCAGTACAACTTTTCTCTAAAGGGAGGAGAGCACTTCCACTTTGCTTATGGCCTTGTCTAAATACTGACGGAGTTGTGGACTCAGTAGCCTAGGAAGCTCATGTCAAGAGCCTCAGGTGGTCACTGACATCATACATAAGAGTGTTAATTGTTAAATTCACAACAGGAGTCACTGTGCCCTAACTCTCCATGCAGGACCTCTGTCCTCAG
Source organism: Oryctolagus cuniculus (assembly GCF_051225735.1). NCBI lineage: Eukaryota > Metazoa > Chordata > Mammalia > Lagomorpha > Leporidae > Oryctolagus > Oryctolagus cuniculus. The sequence continues at coordinate 6,260,475 of NC_142878.1, read as the reverse complement.
TGAGTTATATTATGAGAGTTAAATGTAAAACTAGTTCTCAGTTTTTTTTTTTTTTGGTGTGTGTGTATGCAAATTGTTGAAATCTTTACTTAGTATAGAGTTGGGCTTCTGTGTACAAAGTTAATTGAAAATGAATCTTAATGGAGAATAGGACTGGGGAGGTGAGAGGGTGGAGAAGGGGTGGAAGTGTGGGTGGGAGGACTGGTATGGTGGGAAGAATAACTATATTCCTAAAGTTGTACTTATGAAATTTGTATTCCTTTAAAAATAAATAAAAAAGACAAAAAAGATAGTACAAAATCTGAAGATCAATTTTAATAATTTTTAAGCAGATTAGCAAACTACCTCCTTCGGTAGGTCAAAAGCATACTACACCACACACAGAGTGTGTGTTTCCAGAGTGGAAGAATGTGTCTTAATCATTACAATTTTGTACAAATTGTGGGAAAGCTTCCAATGAGACACAAGGGGTGGAAAACAAAACTCTGATTTCTGTATAGCCTGGAAATTACAGAAGTGAGGTAAGCCTAGAGGGTAGACGTTTAACTTTAGGCAAGTGCAATAGTTACTTGTGCTTATTAATTTTTAAGATACAAGTTGAAGGAAAGAGCAATCAATAAGGAATGGACCTGTAATGAGTACCGACTGTATTCTAAACCCCTGTCTATGTGCTCTGCATACAATGTCATTTAATGGTTTGATCAGGTCAAGCCTGATGAGGGTTTTGCATGTACAACATACACGTGTGTACTCATATCATAGAATGCCTTTTAGAAACAAACGTTCATAGATTAAGGAAAAAAGCCCCAACATACTCTAAAAGAAGTTATATGGGGAAAAGCCTTATGCACAGAGCATTGCCTTTGAAATGAATTGTAAGCAAACACTTCATTGGCAGATTTCATCATGAGACAAGAAATAGAGCAATTTTAATTGGTGTGTGAGTTCCTAGGTCTTGACATTGCTCTGCAGGCTTGTTTGAAAGACTGTGCTGGCGATAACCACAGAGGCACAAGCATTTAGGCGCTCACCTGCTCTTCTCAGGCTGTCTTTGTAGGGAGTCTGCTGCTTGTACCTTCCCTGAGTGGAGGCTCCTAGGACCTCACAGTGCCAGGGTAGACACTTTCTTTTCTACTCAGCACAGTGCTATGTGGAGTCCACTGGGATCCCGGCTTTGGGTGGTGCCAGCAGGACGGAAGAGACCTTTGGGCATATTTTTGCCACCCTTGGTGAGGATGCTCCCTTCTTCCTTTTCTCTGGCTGGCATTACTGGGGAGCTGCTTTCAAGTTGTGTTCCTTCTGTTTGCTATGAGAAGGGAAATTTCCCAATGCAGCTACGGGGCCTTGAAAAACTGGTCCCTTCCTTTTTTGTAAGTGGGGGAAACCTTCTCAGTACTGCAGAAAAATGACAGGACAGAGCTCTGGCTAAAAGAGGTTGCTAAGAAAATTTAAAGCTAACTACAGACACCTCCGTTGTGAGATGTCGTTTCTTAGCAGGTAGGAGTAATAACTATCAGGTCAGTGACTGTAAGTCTATCCTATAAACAAGGATTATAAGATTTAAAGGGGGCTTTGCCTCACAGCAAAGATGTCAGCAGCCAATGGCAATGGCTCCCCTATGTCTTGGCTACATCACTTAAAGCGACAGTGCCCAGCTTTCCACTCTGCATCTATCATCAAGACACATTGATTTCCTTTCTGGAAAAGCAGAGATTTCTTTTCTCCTGCTAAAAAGATAAATCTGACAGATTTTAATCAAATGTAGTTGTTCACAACTATAGAAATGTGCACAGTGCCGTACATGGAAACAAAAATACAACACAGAGTTGTGTGGCCAAGTTTATTTGTAGAAAAACACTTGCATTAGTACACACATGGGGCAATATTGGTTGGTGATTTCATATTCTTCAAGACAGTGTGCTTGTTTGTAGTAACATCAACAAATGTCAATCTAATTAAAATTTCTACTGAAACTATAGGTTTCTTTACTTAACCCCGAGTTTCTGTTATCGTGGGCCCTGGACTTCAAAATGAACTCTTTCACAAGATGAAGCTTGGCTTTTGGAGGAAACACTGTTTGAGACATGTTGAAAAAAGGGGCTCGTCGTGTCTCTTATCCAGCAGGCTCTCATAAAGGCAGTTTTGTTCATTACTTAGCTATGATTTGGCCAAGTGTGGCGTTAGCATTTGCAGTATTTTGTGTAGTGATTCTGAGTAGCTCTTATTATTCTTTTCAGTGAGCCAAGGATGTTATATATATGTTTTTCCTCTGAATTTGGGTAGACATTTAAACTGATTTTACTCAAGATGGAACAAAATAACGCTGTGGGAAAGAGACTGAAAATCAACAAGACTGGATGCCTTTCACATCTCCTTCATTGATTAGTTCAGTTCCTCTCATTTCAGGTTGCACATGAGCTGATTTTTAATGGTACTTTTGAAATATTTGAGTCTTTTGCGTGTTTTGTCTTTTATTCTAAGTATAGATAGGACTGATTGCATTTTCATTAGAATGGAGACACTGGATGTCTCTTGTTCACACCTAGTGGCAATTTCCTGCCTGGGTATCTTGGCATAATATGTCTTATTCCAACTAATTTTTAGAAGTTATAATAAAAAGGATTCACATCAAGAATGGAAGTGTAGAGATACAGTTTTAATTGACTATCAATCCGATCCTTTATGTAGTCCATATTTTCGATAGTCATTTATTTTTGTCCTCATAATTTTAAATATTATATTAAGATATACAAGAGTATTTCAAAGAGTTCATGGAAAATACATATTGTGAAATAACTATGCTTAGATTTCAATTTTTTTGCACTAAAATACATTTTTAAATTCTATTTTCCATGAACTTTTTTTTAGGTGGAAATTTACTTGCTTTTTTTGTGCCTCATGCCATCTTTTTTTAAAATTTTATTTACTTGACAGGTAGAGTTACATACAGAGAGAGAGAGAGAGAGAGAGAGAGAGAGAGAGGTCTTCCATCCTCTGGTTCACTCCCCAAATGGTTGCAACAGCTGGAGCTGGGTCAATCCGAAGCCAGGAGCCAGGAGCTTATTCCTGGTCTCCCACACGGGTGCAGGGGCCCAGGCACCTGAGCCATCTTCTACTGTTATCCAGGCCATAACAGAGAGCTGGATTGGAAGAGGAATAGCCAGGACATGAATCGGTGCCCATATGGGATGCTGGCATATTTGTACCCTGGTCTGATTTGAGAACTGTGTATCAGAAAAAAAGTATTGAAAGCATATGCACATATAATTCAAAAGTATAAGTGAATATATGTGTATCAATATTTGGGATTAAGAGTAATAAGAATAATTCTACATAGTGATATATAGTATATATAGTATATCATATATATATATACACATACATATATACATATATAATTCTTTCAAAGGGAAAAATAGAAAGCTATTTCTTAACAGTCTTTTTTATTTTAACATTTATTTTATTTATTTTAAAGGAAGAGAGCCAGAGAGAGATATCTTTCATCCATTGGTTCATTCCCCAAATGTCCACAACTTCCAGGACAGGGCCAGGCCAAACTCAGGACTGGGAATTCAGGAATCTCCATCATGGGTGGCAGGGACTCAACTACTTGAGCCATCAGCTACGGCTTTCCAGGGTGCACATTAGCAGGAAGGTAGAATTAGAAGTGGAGCTGGGAGTGGAACACAAGGCACTCTGATATGGGACATGGGTATCCTAAGTAACATTTTAATCTCTGTACCAAGAACTCACCCCACTCTTTCTTTCTTTTTTTTTTTTTTCAAGTGTGATCTTTAAACATTTCCCTTTAGTGTACTTCCATTATCATTTTTCCCTATAAAGCAAACATTATTTATATGATAAAGTGCCCTATAATGAATTGCCCTATAACGCATTATTAGGTTAACTTTGACACTCCCCTTTGTTTGAAAATGATTCCACAACTCTGGTATTTGCCCCTGATGTGCCCTTTAGAGATGTTTCCTCTAAAAAGTACAAAGTGACATGAGAAAGAGAGAAGATGGAATGATCAAATCAGAAGCTACCTTATAAGAATAATATTAGAAGAGATTGGCATTTAAATGGCAAGAGGAATAAATTAACTTCTTAAATGAAAGGTGAGAAAGAGAAGCCAATAAAAATGGGTGAACTCAGAGTTGCATATTATGGTGTCCTCATTAAGCCTCAGCCAAGAAATCAGTGGTTAAAAATTTGTCCCAATTTCCATCTGGTACTGGAGTCATTTGAAAATTTAACCCAAAATGAAAGGCCATCATGACACAGGAAATACGTGATTCTTTCCTGAGAGAATATTGGTGATGCCACAAACTACAGCTGCTGCAAGAGAGGAAGGCAAGTGCAAAATACGACCTGGATCATGATTTATACACACCGAACAGACAATCAGCTCACCACACTGCTTTGTCCCCACAGAAAGTGCTCCTGGCTAGCCGTAACTCCAGCACGGTATTTTACGGCAATATTTCCAAAAGTTACCGAGTTTTTTTTCTTATTTACAAAAGAAGCAATTCATTTTGTAGGACATTTCAAACTGGCAAATGGCCAACAGCAATTTTGACCAAAGCTGAGTGCAAAAGGTATTGCAAAACACAAAGCGACGGAATATTTAAGAAAGATGGAGACAAAAAGAAGATTGTTCATCCTTCCATATGGCTTTTTAAAGCCACTTACAATTATGCACCGTTTATGGTAGTTTCTATAAAATTGTCTCCATTGAGAAAGCTAAAGACTGAGTAAGTTTGTGAACGCATTGCAGAAGGCAGAGAAGGGGTTCCGCATGACAATGGAATTCAGCTGATTGTTTGAGAGTCTGCAGCCTGATAACGCACTGTTAACCAGGAGAATGGAGAATGCGATCTCATTTGCTTTTTCAGAAACGTAACTGAAAATCACAGTTGCTGGTGGTAGTGTGTGGGAAGTAAGCAATGATAGGCCTACTACAATTATGCATTTGATTGAAACGGTACAGTGTATCAGAAGGCTTAGAACCTGCATTTTGTTCTGCTTGCTGTGCATGGAAATGTAGTTATAGAGAAAGGAGGAAGTGTGGGCTTTCTCCAGATCTATTTAGATAGTGTGACGCAGTACTCAGTTTAGATCGTATGCCGTGCCTCCAATTCTTGTCCTTGGCCTCTTATGACCTGACTGTAAGGAAATTTATAGCCATGTAGGGGCTAAATGGGATTCTTAGAGATTTCACAGTTCATTCTGCAACTGCCTAGTAAAGACTTTCTTATACAATTCCAGCTACAGTGCAAGACATTTTTCTCATCGAAGTATTCACAGATACATACCAGCGATCCCACTCCTCCAGCCCCACCAGTCCCTGACAAGTTCCAATTTCCTGTTTCAGAGAAGATGCGATTTTCACCACCTCCCTTCTGAGGCTGGCTTTCTATTTGCTTTGGAAATGATCCTTGAGATCCGCTCAGAATTCTCTGTGCTCCCTAAAATCGGGAAGTCACGCCACGGCGTTTCCATAGGAGCTCATTAGCTTCGGATGTGGCAAGGAGATGCTGGACCCCAGAGAAGTTGTTGAGACTGCCAAGCCTGAACTTTTCTCATACTGAAGATGCAAGGGGCAACGCCTACTTCGCACGAGTGTATTAGAAACACTAACATGGGAAAGCTCGCTCAACAACAGTGAGCTCAAGGCAGGGGGTGGCGGAGGACAGCAGGAGAAAATGACTTGTGGCTTTGAAAATTTTCCCTGTGTGACTCCCATTTTTTTCATTTTGGCTGATTTTAGGAGCAGGGGCATAGACAGGAACACATGCCAGAGTTTGTGTTTGTCTCTCTCTCTCTCTTTTTTTTTTTTTTTCCTGATCCACCCTTCTCATCTCCTTACAGACTATTCTGAATTTGGAACGTCAGAACTGTGAGAAATTAAGTCTTCTCCGAAGAAAAGTGGCTGCTCAGGCATTCCTTGCAGTACAATACGACTCTGATGCAACCAGTGATGCCCTGGAGGCTGGACGCCACGTGTGCTGTGTCTGTAGCATCCAGCCTTGCCCGGGATTAGTCACTTGGCCGTCTCACTGTGTAGCTAGTAATTCAGAGATAATCATGTTACCAAGATGCCAGTTAATCTGTGTTTGGCATATCTCAAGTTTTCATCTTCATTAATAGAGCCATCAAAGTTTCATTGGGCCTGACTGGTATTGGACACACCAGTGTTTCACCCGGGGGGGTCTGCAGCCTGCATGGAGAGCCTGTAGTTGCCAGATGGCAGCTGTTAATCTGCTTGCTTCAGGGGCATGAGGGGGGCTAAGCTTGCCTGGCCCCTGGCCAGTGGGGCTCTCCCTCACCTCTGATTATGCAATGCCTTGTGGCAGGGTCTGCTCTCTCCTGCCAGCAGGCATAAAGGCACTGGGGGAAATGGGCTCCTGATGAAGGGAAGGAATCCTTTTCTGACCTCCTTGCAAGAAGGATTCCTGACTTTGTCCTCACTGCCTCTGGCCTAGGCCTTGGAATCATATCAGTCTCATGGAAGGCAGTGTGGCACAGAGGAATATGTGAACCTAGGAGTCAGAGAAACTTGGCCTCGAATCCTGACTTTGCCAACCTAATTAGTGTTTGAGTATTAGTGCATTTTTCTGCTACTGTAATGAAATACCCAAGGCTGGGTGTTTATAAAGAAAAGAAGTGGATTCAGATCATAGGTTTGGAGGTTGAAAGTCCTACCCTCTGGTTGCCCCAGGGCAGATGGCATCAGAATGGTGGGAGGTGAGTGAGAGGAGAAATCACACTGCGGCAGGAAGCCAGAGTGAGCAGGAGGAGCCAGTGGACCTCTAACTAGGCTCCATCTCATAAGGGTCCACCACCTCAGAGCATTGCCATACTGCAGACTGAGCTCCCAGTACAGGAAGCTGCAGTGGACACACTCAGTGCAGGAACCTGTGGTGGACACACTCAGTACGGGAACCTGTGGTGGACACACTCAGTACGGGAACCTGTGGTGCACACACTCAGCACAGGAACCTGTGGTGCACACACTCAGTACGGGAACCTGCGGTGGACACACTCAGAACGGGAACCTGCGGTGGACACACTCAGTACGGGAACCTGTGGTGGACACACTCAGTACGGGAACCTGTGGTGGACACACTCAGTACAGGAACCTGCGGTGGACACACTCAGTACGGGAACCTGCGGTGGACACACTCAGTACGGGAACCTGCGGTGCACACACTCAGTACGGGAACCTGCGGTGGACACACTCAGTACGGGAACCTGCGGTGCACACACTCAGTACGGGAACCTGTGGTGGACACACTCAGTACGGGAACCTGCGGTGGACACACTCAGTACGGGAACCTGTGGTGGACACACTCAGTACGGGAACCTGTGGTGGACACACTCAGTACGGGAACCTGCGGTGCACACACTCAGTACAGGAACCTGCGGTGGACACACTCAGAACGGGAACCTGCGGTGGACACACTCAGTACAGGAACCTGTGGTGGACACACTCAGTACAGGAACCTGCGGTGGACACACTCAGTACGGGAACCTGCGGTGGACACACTCAGTACAGGAACCTGTGGTGGACACACTCAGTACAGGAACCTGCGGTGGACACACTCAGTATGGGAACCTGCGGTGGACACACTCAGTACGGGAACCTGTGGTGGACACACTCAGTACAGGAACCTGCGGTGGACACACTCATTATGGGAACCTGCGGTGGACACACTCAGTACGGGAACCTGTGGTGGACACACTCAGTACAGGAACCTGTGGTGGACACACTCAGTACAGGAACCTGCGGTGCACACACTCAGTACGGGAACCTGCGGTGGACACACTCAGTACGGGAACCTGTGGTGGACACACTCAGTACGGGAACCTGTGGTGGACACACTCAGTACGGGAACCTGCGGTGCACACACTCAGTACAGGAACCTGCGGTGGACACACTCAGAACGGGAACCTGCGGTGGACACACTCAGTACAGGAACCTGTGGTGGACACACTCAGTACAGGAACCTGCGGTGGACACACTCAGTACGGGAACCTGCGGTGGACACACTCAGTACAGGAACCTGTGGTGGACACACTCAGTACAGGAACCTGCGGTGGACACACTCAGTATGGGAACCTGCGGTGGACACACTCAGTACGGGAACCTGTGGTGGACACACTCAGTACAGGAACCTGCGGTGGACACACTCATTACGGGAACCTGCGGTGGACACACTCAGTACGGGAACCTGTGGTGGACACACTCAGTACAGGAACCTGTGGTGGACACACTCAGTACAGGAACCTGCGGTGCACACACTCAGTACGGGAACCTGCGGTGGACACACTCAGTACGGGAACCTGTGGTGGACGCACTCAGTACAGGAACCTGTGGTGCACACACTCAGTACAGGAACCTGCGGTGCACACACTCCGTATAGGAACCTGCAGTGGACACACTCAGTACAGGAACCTGCGGTGGACACACTCAGTACGGGAACCTGCGGTGGACACACTCAGTACGGGAACCTGCAGTGGACACACTCAGTACGGGAACCTGCGGTGGACACACTCAGTACGGGAACCTGCGGTGGACACACTCAGTATGGGAACCTGCGGTGGACACACTCAGTACGGGAACCTGCGGTGCACGCACTCAGTACAGGAACCTGTGGTTGACATACTCAGTATGGGAACCTGCGGTGGACACACTTAGTACAGGAACCTGCGGTGGACACACTCAGTACAGGAACCTGTGGTGGACGCACTCAGAACGGGAACCTGCGGTGGACACACTCAGTACAGGAACCTGCGGTGGACACACTCAGTACGGGAACCTGTGGTGGACGCACTCAGTACAGGAACCTGTGGTGCACACACTCAGTACTGGAACCTGCGGTGGACACACTCAGTACGGGAACCTGCGGTGCACACACTCAGAACGGGAACCTGCGGTGCACACACTCAGTATGGGAACCTGCGGTGGACACACTCAGTACAGGAACCTGCGGTGGACACACTCAGTACGGGAACCTGTGGTGCACATACTCAGTACAGGAACCTGTGGTGGACACACTCAGTACAGGAACCTGCGGTGCACACACTCAGTACAGGAACCTGTGGTGCACACACTCCGTATAGGAACCTGCAGTGGACACACTCAGTACAGGAACCTGCGGTGGACACACTCAGTACGGGAACCTGCGGTGGACACACTCAGTACTGGAACCTGTGGTGCACACACTCGGTACAGGTACCTGCGGTGCACATACTCAGTACAGGAACCTGCGGTGGACACACTCAGTACTGGAACCTGCGGTGCACATACTCAGTACAGGAACCTGCGGTGGACACACTCAGTACTGGAACCTGTGGTGGACACACTCGGTACAGGAACCTGTGGTGCACACACTCAGTACGGGAACCTGCGGTGGACACACTCAGTACGGGAACCTGCGGTGGACACACTCAGTACAGGAACCTGTGGTGCACACACTCAGTACAGAAACCTGTGGTGGACACACTCGGTACAGGAACCTGTGGTGGACGCTGTGTGAAGTTAGGCAGGCCACGTAAGCTTTCTGAACCCCAGATTCTCACACATAACATGAACCTGATACTGTTTCCTGGTGGGTGCAGGGCAAGGAAACCAGATGGAAGCAGCTCATGGGTCCCGTGACCTGTCTGTTCCACTCCTGCGAGTAGAGCCAAGAGAAGCTCTCACCCCGATCCCCAGGGGGGCTGGATGGCGACAGTCCTGGTGGTGGTGTGTATGGCAGTGAGGAGGGTGGTGACTGGGGGTGGCAGTGCATTGGAGTATGCAGATAGGTCTTAAAATCTATGCCGGACAAAGGAAAGAAAAAGGAGCATAATGAAGTATGTGGACACCATTTATGGAAAGTAAAACTTACACACAGAGCACAGATACACCCAGGACAAGGAAACTGCATGTCTCATGGGAATATATACAATTTCAAGGACATCATCAGACACAGTGAAGCAGGGAAATGGGAGGAGGAAGGGCGTGAAAGGTAACAAGTGAGCAAAGGGCCTGTTAGAAACGTGGAGTGATGGTGTGCTGAGTGGACAAGTATGGCTTGCTCAGTGTCCTGACTCTGGAGCTGAAAGACAGGAAGCAGTGAGAAACCATTCGAGGTAAAGGGGAGAATGTCATTCACAGTAGTGGTGTGAGGGTTTCAGGATCAGTCGATGAACACAGGCTGTGCAGTGACCCTGCCCTCGGCTTGCTCACCGCCCTCCCCTCCCCCCTGCCCCATGTTGAGTGTGGGAAGAAATCTTAGGGAAAATGTGAAACTTGAATGAGGAGAATGGCATGAGATACTGGCTGTTATCTGAACTCTCAATCTCTCAGACTCTGGTTGCCTGAAGGCACTTTCCTAATTTTTCCCAATTCTGTAGACTGAATTTTTGTGACTTGGTCACTGGAGAGCTTTCAGAAGGTGTGGTGCTCATTCTTGTTAAACCAGTTGAGAATTTCCTGGATCCCCAACCCTTTGGCCCTGCACAGAAGTGTAGCTGCTTTTGTAATCAATGGGATCTTTGTGTGGAATAGGGCAGACGGATATTGCTGTGTGAGAAAGGACCACAGAGAAACTCCCACCCTTGTCGTGGACTCTGAGAAAGAAACTATAAATGTGCCATGGGGGTACACTGTGTAATACCATTAATTCACGTTTTCAAATGTGAATGGGCTTTGGGGAATGATAGAACTGTCATTGTGGGCCTGATCGTCTTTGTCACCAAGTACAGTGAAGCAGAGGAAGGAAATTTCTCCCTTGGCTGGCATCAGCCTTACGAGCCTTGCCTTGTTCAGAGCTCCATGTCCATTTCCTTCAAATGCAACACACAGGGCAGACACAAAAGATGAACATAACCTGAAGAGTAGGATGAAGTTTTTTTTTTTTTTTTTTTGTCGGTTCCTTTTTTGGAAGATACTTTTTTTTGAGATAACATCGAAGATAAAGATCATCCAGACACCTCTGGGCTAAAAGAGGCTGCTCTTGTGTTTTCCGCTCATTGCCATCATCTTCCTCTCTTACATCTTCCCTTCTTTTTCCCTTTTACCTCCTTCCTACTTCCTGGATGACCAATCAGATGTCTAATCTCTCTGAAGGCATTTATTGGTTCAGGGATGGGTATATGATCCATGCTACGCTAACCAAAGGCTTCACTGGGACATTTGATGGAGATGTGAAGAAATAAATGCTTTTATTTCTGTAATAGCCATATAAAAGCAAATAACTGCTAGTGAAGATAGCCCAAGAAGGAAACCAACGAAGAGAAAAATGAATTAATGAAGAGAGGCATGGAGCAGGAACAATAGTGCAGTGGCCGTAATGATATTGTCTGAGTGCCTGGATCCAGCCATGCCTGAAATCCAAATTTTCTCTAGATTCTTTACTTGTGGGAACTTCTTTATTCCTCTTTTTTGCTTTAGTTCATTTGAATTGACATTTTGTCCCTTGCAAACCAAAAATTTGTGAGTGATACACCAAGCAAGGAAAGCAAATATTGCCACCTTGGGGGGCATGTAGTTCTTTATTGAGCATTTAGTATGTGCTTTATTTATGACAAAACCAGCCTTCACATAGCAGAATTATATGACTTGTTTGGATGATTTGCAAATAGAGATGGACTCTATGTGTTAGTTTAGAGATACCTGCCATATCCTTAGGTGTCTAGGTGTATGTGAGCGTACATGTGTTTGTTTTCACTTCAGTATTGAAGAGTAACCCAGCCACATGTCGAGTTTCCACCACCACATCCTCTAATGAGAACAATTCGTGAATCCCGAGCTATCTGGCCAAAGTCTATGAGGAGACACCTCAGTGGTGATAGACGGAGGAGCTGGGTGACCTTAGGCATTTTGTTTAGCTTCTGTGTTTCCCATTTTATCTCCAAAATGGAGATAACAAAAGTAGCTACTTCAATGGCTTGTCATGAGAAATATATAAGCAAGTACAGGTGCAGTGTTTTGATTAGTGGCTGCACACAATAAAAAAAAACTCATTAATGATAGCCATGTTGCTAGTATTATCACTACCACTACCGCCAGTGTCATCCTCATCAAGGAAGTTTCCAGTAGTCTGAATAACTTGCATGCATGTACATTTTACTCATCATTTACAAAGTGCTTTCGTGTGCAGAATGCAGTCTGAGGAAGTGAATCTGCCCTGTCTCCACCCCCATATCCATTCCATGGGTTGACTGCTTCCAAGTTATAAAAGCAGTTGTTTCTGAGGTTTCCATGATATTTGGCATGATCCACTGAGTTTAGTATCACATATGAGTAACTCCGAAACACATTTGTTTCTGCAGAAATGTTAAAAAAATAGATTTCAGCACAAATGTGGTCTGGTCCTGAATGTCTTTAATCAAGACTGGAAGTCTAGCTACTCACAGCTTTGGTTCCAGCTGTGAACAGATGCAATCATGGGAGCTGGAACGTTATTTTGACAAGAATTTCTTTCTTTTTCTTCTTCTTAACATATCATTCAATATCAAAAAGAAAAGTCTGAAGCAAACTCATTTTTTATGTCATTGGTCATTTAGGATATTTTACAAGCTGGACCTCCTGAAAGACTTAGTGTGTTTCATGTTACCAACATACACACATTGTTCAGTTTGACACATCTTAAAGCTTTGTTTATGGGATTTTTCACAAAGGCCTGCTTTCAAAATGCTAAAACATGCAGCCACGGTAACATCCTTTTTTTTTTCCACAGGAAAATACTTCTGAATTAACAACTTGGTAAAATTCCCAATAGTTCTATTTAGGTCAATGTTATATCTTTGATCTTACGCAAATTTCTAGAATAAGTGAATTCCCCAGGTTATTGAAATATCAAAATTTTCTAGCAATCTGTCTTAATTTTGGACCTAGCTGTCATTTTTTCCTTGTTTGGAGAAAATATATTATCTTTATTAATTAATAAGGGGACATGGATGGTGTGAGAGGAGAGTCACATAATTTTTTTTAAAGATTTATTTTATTTATTTGAAAGGCAGAATTAGAGGGAGAGAGAGGTAGAGAGAGAGAAACAAAGAAAGAGATCTTCCATTTGTTGGTTCAAACAGCTGCAACAGCCAGAGCTGTGCCTGAGGGAAGCCGGGAGCCAGAAGCTCAATCCATATCACCCATGTGGGTAGTAGGCAATCTGCTGTGGCCTTCCCAGGTGCATTAGCAGGGAGCTGGATCAGAAGCAAAGCAGCTGGGATTCAAACTACTGCTCCACTAAGGGATGCTGGCGTGGCGTGTCACAATGACAGCTTAACTCATTGTCCTACAAGGCCAGCCTCAAGTCACACAATTTCACACTTGTAAATTTTAATAATCTCTTGCATAACACTGCAAAAAAGGCACAGTGTATAAAAGACTTACTTCAAGATTTAATTATTTCTTCTGTTTCAGAGCCAGAAATTGGAAGAAGTATTTAGTTCAGAATTTCTTCTCTTTAGACTACTCTGTTACTGAATAACTTGCTTTTTAAAAATTATTTATGCATTATTTTTATTTATTCGAGAAGTAGAGAGAGAGAAGAGAGGAAAGAGGAGAGAGGAGAGAGAGAGAGAAACTGCCAGATTGGTTCGCTCTTCGAATGCCTGCACCAGCTGGGACTGGGCCAGGCCGAAGCTGGGAGCCAGGAACTCAATCCAGGATGCCCACTTGGAAGGGATCTAACTACTCAAACCATAAAGTGTGCATTGGTAAGAAGCTGAAACTGGTAGCAGGATGGGACTTGAACCCAGACCTTCCAACGTGAAATGTGAGTGTCCTAAGTAATATCTTAATCACTAGGCCAAATGTGCACCATACCAAGTGACCTCTTTTTAAAAAAGATTTATTTTTTATTTATTTGGAATTCCAGAGTTAGAAAATGAGAGAGGGAGAGTGCGTGAGCAAGGCTGCTAAACATGCTGTGTCACAACACTGGCCCACTGAGGGACTCTGGTGTTGCTACATTAAAATGTAAGTCCAGAAATGTTCTAGGTTCTGTGTCTGTGGTTGGCTGGTCTAGTCCCCACCTAGATTCTTCAAGTCATCTTATCAGTACTTAGATTATTAGGCAGCACAAGGTGATTGTCAAATTTTAGGCATTTACTGATGCTCCTAACTGTTGTCTCCAACCTTTACTTGAAGATGCGCCATACTTTTGAGGTTTATAAATCTTGAATGTGTTTTAAAGACAAAGAGATGGATTCTCGTGGTGCTTAAACAATCATACCATCTTAGCAACTCAGGTGCCATTAGTAGCGTGTTGACACTTGCTGCAAGATTGCTGGGTAATAGAAGAGGTGTGAGAGTGAGGGTGTGATTCTGTCTTAGAGAAAGGAGTTGCAGGGTCAGGCTACCCCACTGAGCTTTCCGTTCTCACTGAGAATTTTTCAGGTAGTTAGCACATAGTATTTGTACAGTTGCAGGTGGGTGATGCCTGTCCGGACCAGTCCTCCACACACACAGGGCATCTGGATGTGGCTGGGTCTCTCCCAGCTGCAGGCACGTGGGAGGTGGAACTCTCATAAATAGCTCTCAGGAGCACGCCAGGGACCTCGGCAGGGCCTCTTTTGCGTGCTCCACCTGGGCTGCTCTGGGCCCGCAGCTCTCTCCACTGCGTTTCCTACAGGAGGTGAGCGTTGCCGTGAGGCCTTTGGTGGAGTGTGGGGTGGTTCAGTCTGTGTCCGCAGTCACACTTTGTCACTTGGGCCTGCAGACAGCACAGGCTGGACCCGAGTCTCACAGCGACTTTCATCAAAAGGGCCCTTCAGGTTCATCCCACAGTCTCTCTCTTTGCAGGGCGTCGGACTGACTTTTCCACATTGCCTGGAAACACCCAGCCTCCTCCATCTGGCTGGCCTCACTTGTCTTCACAGACGCCTGCTGCAAAGCCCACATCCCCGATGGCCGGGCGTCAGCTCCTGCAGGGGTTGCTCTGGAGGCAGCAGCATGGGGGTTTGTGCCCCACCCCAAGTCTTGGCACACATTTCTTCACTATTGTTTATAGATTTTATTTTAATGGATCACTCAAGAAGATGGCTTAAATGATTGGATTTATAAGGGTAAACAGACCCAGACACTTTATAAAAAGCTTCTTTTGTGATTCTGTGGTTATGAATGTATTGGGCTTTTAAGAATTCACTACCTACAGAGGATGGCTGTAGATACAGAGAGCATTATAGACAGTGCATAGGATTGAAGGAAATCTGTGGAAGATCAAAATAACATGTTTGCCACGATGGGTTTTGGGGGTTGTTTTAGATATTGAAGAGGCGTGGGAGTGCTAAGCAGTCAGTGACTTCTGCATAATATTTGCATAGAGAGAACTTTAAAAAGGTTACATTTCTTTTCTACTTTCATATTTACTTCATGTTAAGGTTATAGGCTCTCCTTGGCGATGTTGCTGGTGCTATTTTTGTGAACTCCGAATCAGTGTTCAAATGTAGTAGGGTGGAAATTCTAAGCTGCAGTAACAGTAAATATATTTTATGTCCTTGTAACACTCAAGCTGTGGTATGTCTGAGAGTCAGGGAAAGTCGTTCCTTGCCTCGAACTCTGGAGCAAGAAGGAAACTTTTGTTTATAAATCTCAGAGATTTTTGTTTTTGCATTCACTGCAAGTCAAATGTAGCTGTAATCCACTTTAAGCACTTTGGGCAAAGTATCAAGTATGCCTGTTTTTTGATAAGGGGAAAAGCATGAGTTCTCAGGAACACAATTCCTTCACCTGCGCTGCAGATGGAAGACTTCTGTGTGCCACACCTTCCGTCTTGGGGCCTATGGAAGCAAGCGCAGATATGCCATCTCAGACAGCTTTCTGATCCATTTTCATAAAGCCTCATTTTGGATTTACAGGATTCCACATCAGAGGATCCTGTTTATTCCTTATTCCTCTCTTCTATATATGTAAAACCTAATACGCTTATTTGAATGGCAGAATGTGTCCAAAATCAATCAAGGGTTACTTAATATGTGCTTCAGTGTGTTCTCTATTGGATTCCTTTACAAAGTTATTTTGCGACAGCAATTGTGTGTGTGCGTGTTGTGTCTGCACACATATCTGTCTATCTTTTCCTTACCTCATCATAATTTGACTTGTATACTAGATTGTAAGGTTGTTGAAAGATTTTGGTTGTATGACATTGTCCATTTAGTTAGCCCTGTAACACGTAATTGAATATTGTCAGGAACTAAAATGCTACTTCATAACTGTATCAGCTTTAGATCCTGGAAGCTGTCTGTCAGCGACCTGTGACTCTTAAACCCATCTGGTAGGGAAAATGGGATTGGTTTTACAACCATTGTGTTACAAATGGCAAACTGGAACCTCATGGAGAGAGATAAGAGAGAGAGAGAGAGAGAGAGAGAGAGAGATTCTCTCTGTGCCTTTCACCCTGTCCATGTCTTGCACTGCCACAGCTGGACACTTCATATTGAGAGGAGGAGTTGGTACCTGGCAGAGAATCGGACTGCTGACAAGTGGTACGTTTGGATTCTTGAGTCTACTTAGTGACAGGCAATAGACGTTTACCTAAGAGACCTGGAGCTTCTCTGTCATGGCTGGCACTGCACATTAGGGAGCAGAGTGCTTATCAAACTGTGTTCAAGACAGTCATGAGCAAGCCTTAGCAGGACTGGCCGTGAAGTTTCCAAGTGGACAGCAGTGGACATGGGTCTTTTGCCCAGGAGAGGTTGCCAGCATATCTACTACAGTGTGTACCAGCTCTCAACTGAATCTCCAAGTGTGGTCCTTGGGTTGCTAGACTATCTTTGCTTAACTTGTGCTTGCTCTAGTTATTTGTAGACAATTATCTCTCTTACAGGTAGGATATTGTACTGAGAAGGGATCAACTACAATAGCCTCACTCACTTGGCACATGCTGTGTTGTATCTTGGGGTAGCAGCTTATTTTTTTTTATTAAATATATATTTATTTAGTTTGAAAGTTAGACTTACAGAGAGAGAGAGAAAGATGCACGCACACACACACACACACACACACACAGAGACAGATCTGCTGGTTCACTCCCCAGATGGCTGCAATGGCTAGCCAGAAGCCAGGATCTTCGTCTGGGTCTCCCATGAAGGTGGAAGGGGCCCAAGCACTTGGGCAATCCTCCACTGCTTTTCTCAGGCACATTAGCTGGGATCTGGATCAGAAGTAGAGCAGCTGGTTCTTGAACTAGTGTCCATATGGGATGCTGGTATTGCAGGCGGTGGCTTTACCTGCTGCACCATGACACCAGCTCCAGTTCTTTACCTAACAGACTTTCTCATCTCCCTCAGTTGCAGTGAAATACTTGACAGTTGACTAAAGTGCTGCAGATCATTCTGATAGGTACTATAACACATTGGCTTGGCTCTTAACATTGCATTGTGTACAGATACATTTCTAGTCAGTTCCACAATGAGCACAGGCTATTTACCAGGTACCTGTGCTGATGCTGGGAATCGGGTGGAAGATACTAGACACACAGTTCCTGCCTTCATGGCACATAAAACCTGGTGGTGACAGTGGGGAGGGAAGGAATGACTGTGGCATCAGGGTGATGAAAGAACAATCCCATGAGACAGGAATCACTGTTTCAGAGTGTTAAGCAAGCACTGTGGAACTTTCTGGTTGTGTGAGATTGTCTGAATGTCTTCATGCCCTTACAGGTAGGCTGTGGTCTTGGTACCCCTGTAATATTATTAAAGTTTCTTGACCTTTTGGGACCACAGTTTCTTCATCCATGAAACATATGAGTTAAACTGGATGATTTAAAAGGCTTTGCAACCCTGAACTATTGTGGTTGCATTATTGCAATAGCTAACATTCATCAAAGGTTGAGTATATGCCAGACACTGGACAGGGGCTCTTGGCAGCATCATTACCTTTCAAATAAGTGGCTTTTGTAGACCTGCTATGTAAACACAAGTCATATGGGGAGGGGCATTGCAGGTATTGTGGTAAAATCTAAACACCTACCAAAGGAGCAGAAGGTATTGTCCTGGTAACTTTGTCAATTTAGATACTCTGTATCGTTTTGGGGGAAAATCTCTGTCACATACATAAACATCCATGTTTATGTAATATTTTCATTTGAACTCTTGATTTGTATTTTAAAAAATCCATTTGATGTCTCAAATAAGTTTTTTCACTTTTATTTGTATGTATCGCATTAATACAACATTAGGAACATGGTAATTCTTTCTACCGTACCTGCCCTCCCCCCCACTCCCCACCTTCCCTCTTCAGTTTAGTTTGAGAAAGAAAAAGAAAAAGAAAGGAGGAAAAAAGAAGGGATGAAATAAAAGAATTAAGAGAACTGTTCCTCAACCATCTAGACAAGGGCTGTTCTATGTGTCAAATAAGTTTTTTTAAAAGATTCATTTATTCACTTGAAAGAGTTACAGAGAGAAAGGAAGAAACAGAGAAAGTTCACTCCCCCAGATGGCTGCAAAGGCCAGGGCTGAACCAGGCTAAAGTCAGGAGCTATGAGTTTCATCCGGGTCTTCCAACTGGGTGGCAGGGGCCCACATATTTGGGTCATCTTCTGCTGCTTTTCTCAGGCCATTAGCATGGACCTGGGACTCGAACTGGCATCCATATAAGATGGCGGTACCTTGGGCAGTGACTTTACCTGCTATGCCACAGTGCTGGCCCATAAAATAAGTTTTAAAAGTCTAAACATTTCTGGTAAAAAATCAGTTTTCAAAGCAAAATGGAGTCTTTCCATTTGGAATAGTCATTCATGGAAGGGGGGCCAGATTTTAAGTACCCCCAATTCAGCCGTCTCCTTTAAGAATGTCTCTCTTCAGAGTTAGGTCGTTTTGGAACTCTTCCGTGCTGTTTTCATATGCTCTTGAGTTGATTCGCTGTACAACATCATTGGGCAGATCTGGCCATCAGCTCCCTGCCAGAGACTAGTACACACTGTTGGCAATGTGAGGGCAGGAAACTGAGCAATGCCCTTGCGATGGGATGAAGCACACTTGCCAGGATAGAGATGGGGTGTCCCATGTCCTGCTAACCTGACTACTTAGTTACCTAACAATGATAACAATGCTCTGATGGCAATGACAGAAATGGTAAAGAAAAGGACAAAGGCAGCAGTAGGGCTAATAACAGTGGATAATAATGCATGTTATATCCCTGAGACTCATGGAAAATTGGTTTGCACAATTGCAATTATTTCATTTAATCATCACAACAACACATCGAAGTGGAGGTTAACGTGCCTCATGGAGACAAAATTGAGTCTGAACATTCATGCCCAACTTGCTGTAGTCACAGTCAGCAACTGGATGAACCGGGATTTGAACTCAGGTTACTCTAACTCTCCATGATACTAGTTCAAGGCTTTTTTGCCAGGATTCCTTCTTAACAGACCAGGTGGGATCTGCCAAGCCATCTTTAATTCTGTAATCATGGAAATGGAGCTGTTACCATTTTAATGTTATCAATCTACACACTTGGAAATTCTCTTGAAGGATCAATGAATGGAGAAGGTAAAGTGTTACACAAACACTTGTCTAGCAGTTCATGCTTTGATCTGTGTGTGGGCAGGCAGCTCTGTGGAGAAGAAAGGATCTGGGATGGTGCTGGTCAGGCTTGGGTGGGAGCCCAGTGGGTGCTTAGCTTGCAACTCACTCTCCTGAGCCCCACTCCTCACCTACATGGGGAGTAAAATACCTTTGTTGAAGAGAAGTTAGAACGGTTTGAGTTTAGGAATTACAAATGTCGGCACAGTGTCTGGCAGTCAAAGTGCTACGTGAATCCTGTCAGTGTCAGTAAGAGGTGGGAAAGCTCTTTGACAGGAATTATCCCTTCTTTTTCTGACTTACAAACCATGCACCTGTGCCTTCCAAGCCCCTGGGAGAAAACACAAACCTAAGGGCCCTGTCTGATCGGATCCCTGCTCATGCCACCAACCCTATTTTTATACATCTTTCCCTTTTCTTGTTCTCCTCAGCACCAGCTGTTGCCCATCCAAGTTTCCTAGGATGTAAATGCTTCAAGTCTTGTATTAACTTGCTCCTCTTTCTTGTCCTTGAGGTCTCAGATTAAATGTCATTTTCCCAGGATAGTTTTCTCTGAACCCTCGAAACACCAACTCTCCCTCTTCTGTACCCCAGAGGGACTTCCCACATGGGAGACTCCCCCACAGTAATTAAGTCATTAAGTCCTCATTGATTGTTTATTGTCTGTCTCCATTGCTAGCATGTAGCTTCCAGAAGAGCAGGGTCTGTGTAGCCACATTTCACACTCTGCCTTCAGGTCCTGGAGCTCATAGTGAGTGAGTGAAGGACAGAATGAGTTGTTGAAGAAAGGAAAGCCTTACGGCAAAGATCTCCCTTTGCTTTTCCTGACGCATTTTGTTAAAAGAAGGACATATGATGTCAGCATAGAGACTTACAAAGTCGCAAGCTTTTACCCAAACTGGTACCCTTTTTCATCCCCGACAAGAGCAAAACTTCCCAAGGACCCATCGATCCCTGTAGCACACAGCCTTATGCACCAAATGGGCTGCATGCACTTGGACCAGAGTGGTACCACAGGTGAGGAAAAGATATTATGCTACCACCTTCCTATAACAGAGGCTTCCTTTTGTGAGGGAGAAGGAGATGTGGAAGCCTGCAGGTGCCAGGCTGACACATGCTCTGTGGAGAATCACCAGGGTCTCCTTGGAGAACGGTTTTACTCTGTGTTTAATCAACCCCAGGCAAAAGAAATGGCTTCCTTTCAGCTCAATGAGAACCAGATCACTGACGGAAGATAGATGGCCAAGTCAGCTCATCACTGTATGCAGATTGTCTGAATTTGAAGGAACAGCCTGGCATTGGGCTAATCAAGAAGGAAAGTACAATATGGCAGCAAGAAGGGCCAGTCAGTTTAACTTGCCATGTGCCCAATAAGGGACAACTCTCATTTGTTTTCTTAATATTTTAAGGAAAGTGGGAACCATAAGACACATTACTGTCACTTAAGAAGTTCTCTGGCTTAGAATTGAAAATGCTCAAGGAAGGACTTATAACACCTGAGAAGTCTAAAATTCTACCTACAAAAAGCATCGCAGCCAACAAATGAAGTGGGTTTAGAAGGACAGTCAATTTGCTGGCCATTTGTCATACATAATGTGTTGGCCCAGTTGCCAGTGGAAATGGCAACAAAATAGAGACACTGCTATGTCCATCGTGTGGGTGCCTGCTGGTAGGCTTTTGCTCTCAATGGCTCAGTCCTCTGCTTGCTACTTTCTCCCACTCCCAGATTTACTGAGGTGTGACTGAGAAATAAAAAGCTGCCTAGTTAAGGTGTACAATATGAGGTTTGATAGACATTGTGGAAGGTTACCATAATCAAGCTAATTGACATATCCTTCATGACACTCAGGTACCTTGTTTTTCTTGTGGCCATGACATTTAGGATCTTGTGTCATCAGACTTTAAGTATACAACCCATTCTTACTGGCTGTCATTATTAGTCACCATGCTGCACCCTAGATCTACAGAGTGCGTTGCTGAAACTTGCTACCCTTTGACCAACACCTCCCCAGCTCCCTGTCCTCCTGCCCCTGGCACCTGCCATTCTACTCTCTGTCTGCTGTTGAGTGAGGATTGTCACATGGGTATTTAGTTCAGTTGCAGTTAGCATCTCAATGGCCCAAAAATGCCAGAAAAGGGATTTGAGGCTCATGTGGGAACAGTAACACATATCTGAACTCAGAGTCCTTGCCAAACCCCTCGTATTTAAAGTAAAAGCAGATAATGAGTAGTTTGGGTTCTTAAAAGCTAGTGGATGGTTTGGAGTGAGTTGGTGTGTTTTGTAGCCATGCTCCCTTAGATCCCCTGAGCCATGGCACCAAGAGCTTTAGCAGCCACCCACACACCATGACAATTTCCCAGATGCTCTGCAACAGCACCGAGTGACCCAGTTTTCCCCCGAGAGGTTTATAAAGACACATCCTCAGGGAGATGGCTGAGTGAGCCGAGACGCGCACGCTGCAGCTTAGTCCTGGATAATCTCTCGTGAACATGGTATCGCATCTAACTTTTCCTGAGGCACATTGAGTTCGGTTTTTAGAAAATGGTGTGCTGAACACTCCTGAAGTGAAGAAGAACCTTAAGAGGCTTAACATTGGATGCAGAAATATTATCATCAGCTATCGCAGCAAGAATATCCAGTCATTCCCCACCTGCAGGCACAAGATTTGGGATTAAGCAGATGAGACAACACCATGGAAATGAGTGGCCTTTGAATGCTTAACTCTTGGCAAGGCAAGGGGAAGGACTTTGTGAGCAGAAAACCTGAACACTTGCCATCAGCACTTTGTGCTGTATATGATGAAAAAAAATCACAATTGCAGAACTGAAAATGCCCAAGAGGTATACCAAGGTTTTGTACAGACCTGTATAAAGAAACAGTGCCGTTGAAACAAGAGACGTCATCATTTGTTTCAAACAAGAGATATTTTTGTTCTTTGTACATGAGTAGCAAATACTAGAGAAGTCCGTGGAAACAGAACTCAGCTGTTTGCCTAAGTAATGGAGGTGAGCCTTTTCTCAAGGAGAAACCATATGTTGCCTTTTATTCGGTCATAAGAAGAGAGTCACCAACTCCCACCGAACATGGGCGTTGGGGAGCATGTCAACTCTGGCTAGAAGGTGGGATGATTCTTCCATGGCACATCTGCTATGTGTGACTGGCAATCTGTGTTATAGGTGTCCTTAGGGTTAGCAGCATGCTACAGCTTTGATGCAGAGTACTACTGTTTTACGATGTGTCAGGCACCCAAAGGCAGCCAGTGAGAGCCAGTGAATAACCTTGCCAGCATGGCTTCCACTGTTGCCAGTGCACAACTCTCTGAACTTGTCCCGTTGAAGTGCCTTTACATGAACGGGAAAGTGAGCCCATGTGAGGGACCCCTACAGATCTCAGAGCACCTGCTGATGGCCTGCTGTTTAGCAGACGTTTGCAGGAGGAAATTTCATTGTGCAGCCACGCATTCACTAATTTTCTGTCGACAGTCCTTGTGCTGAATTCAGAAATGGATGCCCTTCATCTACTAGAAGGCTGGGTGGTCTTGCGCGGCACTGACAGGTTGGTTTAGCTCCAATTCTGGTAATGAAGTACATGCCAGCATCATGGTGAGGTGATGCTCAGTTGAGCCAAGGTGAACCTCTCCTCGCTTTGAACATGTGTGGTCTGGGACATCCAAGATTGAACATTTTGAGTCAATTGTCATTGTTGGTGCTTTTTTTGACTCCAGCAACTATCTGCTCATAGTTAGAAACATGAGTTAAATTACCCTTATCTTAACATCCTCAACTATCTTTGTTGTTATTGGTCATAAAATTAGCCACTTCCTTTCATTTCAAATCCACTGACAGTTTCGGGTGGTTTGAGTTGAGTGGGTTGGACAAGGGGAAATAGGCAATTTCCTCTGCCTCTGGTAGAGTTAATCTCTCATGCAGACACCGCTAGAGAATCTCTTTCAACAGCCGTCTTTACTCCTAGTTTAGCAGCAAAGAACTGTTTCTTCCTTAGACTGCTCCAATGCAAAGTCCAAATGATAGATGATTTTCCAGTCTTAAAGAATACACTTAAGCACTTACGTTTCTCTTATTCCAGTTTGAACAAGACAGTCCATTTCTCATTTAAACACAGAGCTAACAGGTTGTATGTGTGTGCTAACAAAAACGATTGGCTCCTATTCAAGTGTTGGGTGAAAAGAAGGAGCTAGTAAGGCCGTAATGCTAGAAATAATGTTTTCTAGGAGCCACCATTTGATATTTTGAAGTTTCTCTCCTGTCTGTACAGACTTCTGTTCTTAAAAGTCCTCTTTGGAAGGGGCCTGAGCTGCAGCTTAGCAGGTAAAACTGCTGCCCATGTCACAACACCCCATATGAGTACTGGTTCAAGTCCAAGCTGCTCCACTTCTGATCCAGCTTCCTGCTGATGCACCTGGGAAAGCAGCAGAAGATGGCCCAAGTGCTTCAACCCCTGCACCCACATGGGAAACCCAGAAGAAACTCCTGGATCCTGGCTTTGGATTGGCCCAGCTCTGGTCATTGTGGCTATTTGGGGATGCAACCAGTGGGTGGAAGATTTCACTTTCTCTGAGTGTCTGTCTCTCTTTCTCTGTAACTTTCCCTTTCAAATAATAAATAAATCTTTTAAAAAGGGCCCTCTTTGGAAAGCTACAGTCATGGGCCTGCTGAGAGAACAAATTTTGTTAGCAGTGATGTTCAAAAAATCTTAGCTCACTCTGGTAGCCCCAATAAATGATACCTCTAGTTTTTTTTTTAATATAAAGATTTATTTATTTGAAAGGCAGAGCAGAAGAGAGAGAGAGAGGGAGAGAGAGGTCTTGTATCCTCCGGTTCACTCCCCAAATGGCCACAATGACCAGAGCTGAGTTGATCCGAAGCCAGAGCCTGGAGCTTCTTCCTTATCTCCCACATGGATGCAGGGGCACAGACACTTTGGCCATCTTCAGCTGCTTTCCCAGGCACATTTTCAGGGAGCTGGATTGGAAGTAGAGCAAGCAGGGTTTGAACTGGTGCCCGTATGGGATGCCCGCACTGCTGAGGGTGGCTTTACCTGCTACACCACAGTGCCGACCCTCCACCTATAGTTTTTAACCTTTGCATTCCTGTTTTATGTGCCAGTTCCACTCAGAAGTCCCCACCACCTAGCTACTTGGGCTTCTCCTATGGTCAGACTGGCTCTGAGTCTAGACTGCACAAGCAGCTTCATCTATCCCAGCTTCTTTTCTGCCTAAGCGTGACATTTATTTCAGCTAATATGTCCTGTTCAATGTGGTGCATCTCAGCTGCTAAAATGTCACTTCTGTGGCAAATTTTTCCACAAGGAAACATTTGCAAACATCTATGAAAAGAAGTCCGAATCCCTTACCCCAACTAAAATATAGCCAAGTCAGCATTTAAAATCTTCCTGCCTTTAAAAATGTCAGCCCATTCCAGCATCTCGGATTAGCAGGAAGAGCTCTGTGTTCCTTTCTTCTTTATTTGTTACACAAGTTTCATGTATTTCATAGATACAGATTTAGGAACATAGTGACACTTTTTCCCCTCCCCCTGCCCATTCTCCAACCCTTCCTCCTTCTTCCTCTCACATCCCCACTCTTAATTTTTACAAAGATCCATTTTCAATTTACCAAATGATTATATAGTTAACCCTACACCAAGTGAAAGAATTCAACAAATAGTAAGAAGAGAAAAAGAAAAAAAAATATTGTTCCTCTGTGGAAGAGACAAGGGCTGTAAACAATCATCAAATCTCAAAATATCTATTTCACTCCAATGCATTATATTTCAGGTACTCTAATTAGTTACCCCAGATCAAGGAAAACATGTATCTGTCTTTCTGGGACTGGCTTATTTCACTAAGTATAATGATTTGTAGTTGCTTCCATTTTTGTGCAAAAGACAAGATTTCTTTCTTTTTTTTTTTAACATTTGAGTAGTACTCCATAGTGTATATACACCATGATTTCTTTATCTAGTCATCAGTTGATGGACATCTGCATTGATTCCATATCTCAGCTATTGTGAATTGTACTGCAATGAACAGGAGGGTATAGATAGCTCTTTCATATGCCAAGTTCTTCCGGTTTGGGTAAATTCCCAGGAGTGGGATGGCTGGATTATATGGTAGATCTTTATTCAGATTTCTGTGGTATCTCATACTGTCTTCCACAGTGCTACACCATGCAAGAGTGATATGCTGTACATTTTGCCGTATCTCCTCAAGCCACAGAGGCTTCAAGAGGACTCTAACATCCTTGAGCTTGTAGTGATTTTTTAGTAATCTTGTGACATGCTTTTCAATGGCATATTTTTGGGCAAACTGAGACCTGCTTCTTCCATGAATGCCTCTCAAGATAGCAATGAGTCAGAAATGACTGGCGCTTATTGCTCATGTTTGCAGCATGCACTGAGAGTGTGAGTGCTCCAAAAATTCTGTCCAAGGGGAACATTCTGGAGAGTTGAACCCACTCTCCGTCTAGACTTAGAGAGCAGTCACTACCCTGCAGGAAACTTACATGAACTTCCTTCTGGCCTGTGCAAACACAAGACTCATCTCAGCAAAGTGTTATGAGAACGTTCATGCTTCGTCGCAGGGAAGCAGCTGTGCATTGCCACTGTTATTAACTTTTGAAAGATGTTTAAGAGAGCTCCCCTTTCAGGTTTTAATACCACGGTGTATCCTCCTGCTTTTCTAAGTGTTACCTTCTTTCTCTGTAGGAGCAGAGGAAACCAGGACCAGTAATTTATGGCTCCTGTTAAGGGGGTTGGCTAGACGCGCGGACAATATGTCAATAATTATTTCTGGTGGGACCCTAACAGCAGCAGAAGTGTCTCTGCAGAATGGCTTATTTTAAGATAAGACAGATACGCCTGACCTGGGTTTTATGACAGATGTCAAATATATCGAAGTGTGTTGTGAAGCAGATCACCTTATTGGCAGAGAAATGAAAGACCACCCAGAAGACGGATGGGAAGCTTTCCTTGAGGGTTTTCTCATCTCAGTGCAGGTACAGCAGTGAACTCTAAGAAGGGCTAACAAGCAGATGAGAGTGGATAATTTGCTGAGCAGTGGGAGCATCTGCCTATCCATAAGATGTGGACACAAAAGTCCCTGACCTCAGAGGAACACTGGGAGAGGGCAGAGGGTGGGGGTGAATGGTGGTTTGCCCAGGAGCAGCAGGGGGACCACAGTAAAGACTCTGAGAGCCTCCTTCCCTCTTTTACCCTAAACACCCCCTGGACCTATTCAAGAAGTCTGTTCCCCAATCTTCCTTCCTGAGTTCACTCAACAGATTCTGTGGGAGGGTCCACCAGGGGCTGGGTGCTGTGCTGGGCACTGGCGATTAGCACTGAATATGACGGTATTCCTGTTGTTGTCCCCACCTTCCTTCCTTTGGGCCCCATCACCGGAGGGCATGAGGTCTGAGGGTCACTTATTAACTTTCCAGGGGCCTAGAGTAGCTGCAGTCATTTCTTTGAGCCTCATTTTTCTTAACTGGAGAAAGGGGCTCATGACTCCAGCTCTACAAGTTGGAAGATGGAAGTTAACAGTGACTTTATGCTTGGCCAGTTGTAGGTGTGGAGAGAGAGGAGCAGGAGCCCAGCCCTGCTGAGCATGTCCCCACACCGAGCTTCTCATGACTCTTGCGGGGTTAGCTTCCTCCATAAAACCACTGTAGGAAGTAAGTAAGCATTGCGCATCCAACTTAAACCAAGGAGTTGGCAGCAGAAAGAATTGTCTTGGTCAGAAACTGGCTACAAAGTTATTGACTAGATATACAATCTGTAGAGGAGGAAGTCATTTTGCCCAACTTCTTGCCTTTTTACTCAAAAATATTGATTTCCAGATAATTTATATCACTCTTTACTGAAATGATACTTCACTAGACTATAAGCTCTCCTAACGCCTATACCTTGAGCTTCCTTTACCAAATATGGTTAGCAGGAAACTGCTCCTTGTGAATGATGGATTGTGAAATGGCTGCCTTTTTCATTTGCTGCTGCTCTTGGTGGGAGAGGAAAATGATGGTGTCCAGCTGCCCTTCAGCTGGGCAGCCCTGTGTTTGGTGCTTATGCATGCAGTCTTTTCTGATTCTATTTGTTAGACTAACTGGTGTGCATAAAATGATGGTGCTGTTTTCAAAGAGATTAGTCATTGCAAAGATGGCTAAGTCATGGAGGAAATGCAAAAACTCACCACAATGATATTCTTTTGTCCTCTTAAAATGTTTCTTCCTTTGAGTCAATCACAAAAGAATATCATGTTTTGTTCTTTTTGGTTTTGCTGCATGTAAATCATTAAGTGATACGTGTGAGTGTGCGTGTGTGTGTGTGAGAGAGAGAGACAGAGAGAGAGAGAGAGGGAGAGAGAGCTGACAAACTATGCTTAGAAGATCAGAGGGAAACTGAGGCAGCTCAAATGAGAAAAGAAGGAAACTGACATTTTTATCCCCATGAGAGTCCCCAGGATTAGGTGAGAGAGGTGAAATAGGGAAAAGCATGAAAGAAAAGTGAGTTGTGATATTGAATACTTGAATACTAACATGTATTTTTCCTATACTTAATGATACTTTAGATGCTAAAAATGTGTCAAGAAGAGAAATCTACAGGATGCGGGCCTTGTTGCTTGCCATCTCCCCACTTGATCTTTTGACTACTGTGACCCACAGAGGGGAGGTGGGATGCAACCTGTTCCCGCAGATTTTATCTTCCAAAGCAACTGCCAAGGTTGTTACATGTGTTCACCATTGGCTAAAATTTTCCAGGGAGTAAAGAGTGCAAATATCCTAGAATGAAAAAAGCAGGACCTGATTTAATATAAAAGAAGGGGGAGGGAAGAAAGTAGGAACTGCAAAAGGAATTGCTGTGTCTATGAAGCAGCTGCCTCCAGTAAGACCCTGAGAGCTCGATTTGTCCCTCCTTGGCACGGAATTGAGTTGCTGTGCATGTCTGCCTGGGGTTCAGTGTCAAAGGACAGGTGACGTTTAGTCTGAATCTAGAAATGTAGAATCTATCCCTGGGCAGAAGGAGGAGCACCTGACTTTTCAATCGCAAGAGGATTGCCACAAATTTGTGTTCTTTCACTTCTTCTTTCTGACATTTTGTGTCCCTGCTACTCCTTTCATTTCCCCTTGAACTTGTATTAAATTTATTACATGCTCTTAAGGGAGAGCCGTTCTCCAGGGTTTACTGAGGAATGAGATGCTATGAATAATAAAGGGGAGGGGGAGGGTCACCATTGCTTCACAGATCCAAACTCAAGTTTTTCTCAAGTACTTCTTCCATTCTTGAGACATGTATACCCTTCTCCTCCAGGAAGCTCAAAATCTCAAAGGCCTTTATTAACTCGATCTTTGGGAATAGTGATTTAATTTTTCCATAATCATCATGCAAATTGATCATGATAATCTCTTGGAAGGAAAATAAGAGAACCAATGGCCTCATTAACTCTGATGCTAGGGGACCCGTGCTCCTAAGAGCTGGTGCCCTTACCCCAGAGTGCCCCAGAACTTCTTTGTGTGTCACGTGGTCCAGTCCCCAGCGGGAACTGTGGTTTATACTCTGGCTGCCCTGTTTAAATTGCCTCATTCATTTTCCTCCCCTACAAAATAATGGGGAATAATTCTAAAGGTCCCAACCTTACAAAGAACTCTTGTATTCTGCTAGATTCCCACTGGCATCCCTAACTCTCCTACGACAGAACAAAATCATAGATGCACAGACTTCATCCAGACCTCACCTTAGTGACCTTGAGGTCTCAAATTGCTAAACTTTGGGCAATAATTTGAATCAGTCAGCATCTAAATGTATGGCTTTTCTGCACAATTTTGAATGCTGTTCTGTTGAATTAAGAGGGCTTTTCTAGGAGCGTGTTTTAATTTTTTTTTTAATTTAACACGGAGGATGGCAGAGACAAATAGTTGTGTCCAAAATATACTTAGTATCATATTTTTGAGTTGCTTATTAATTTTGTGTCAGTGGTCCCCCTTTTTATTTTTACAAACTGTAAAACTCAGAAGAAATCAGAATCAAACGCAATACACCTTTCTTGATTGCCTGCCATGTGCCAGGCATGGAGTCCAGTGTTTTGGAATGCAGCCTCACTAATCCTTATCTGACAGAGGAGGGTGAGCAGGTGAAACAGCTTGCCCAGCTGGGAAGTTGCAAAGTCATTTCCACATCTTCTGCACCATTAAAAATTTTCAATGCAAGCTTTTGAGAGTGAAGTTCATCAGATCTATGTAGAGTTAGCTGATGGCTTTTTCTCTGTGGACCTTGTCTTGTCAATGAGTAGTAAGGAAGCTCTGAGAGCTCTAGGGGCCCCTCAGACAAGGACATTCACATGGTACCAAACCCCTCGGACAAGGACAGTCAGTACCTCCCACTGGCATCTATGGCTGCAAAATATCCCTTTTTCTTTCAGGAATATTGCTCTCTTCTAGTGACGTACTAGGACTGTATCAGTCCGATTTTCATTAGTATAACAAATAACTCAGGGAAGCTACTTATGAAGGAAATAGCTTTATTTTAGATCATGGTTCTGGAGGTTCACACTCAAGACTGGGTGGCCTCATGGTTCTGGCATCCGATAAATGTGATGGAAGTGGAATGCATGTGGAGTGAAGATCACATGGTGAGCCAGGAGAGAGGCAGGGAATATGTGTTGAGCCAGTGAATATGTGTTGAGCCAGCAGGATTGGTCGTGGAGCTTCAACCTAGCTACCTAACCCAATCCAATCACTTCCCAAAGACCCCACCTGTAGCTGCCATAGCCATATTTGGATCAAGCTTCCCCCCAGATCATCAGCTTAAATGTCTCATGAGTTGGAGAGCCAAATCCTGTTCAAAAGATTTCATGGAGGATGCTGTGGCTTGGGTGAGGTTTGTCCCCTAAGCGTTCATGTATTGGAAGCTTAGTTGTCAGTGTGGCAGTGTTGAGGTGGAGAGAACTTTAAGAGGTTGGACCTTAGTCGCTGGGAGCACCATCCTCTAAAGGAGCAAGATGGTGATCACGGGACCCTGAGTTAGTTCTTGAGCGAGGAAGAGCCAACTTGAGCCCTGAATGTCTCTCTGGGTTCCTGTCTCAAGATGTGATCTCTGGCTTCTGCAAGTGCTCCTGCTGTGATGATGTCATCTACCAGGAGGTCCTCATTAGAGCTGGACGAAAGCTGGCCCCATGCCCTGAGTCTTCAGAACAGTAAGCTAAACCAGCCTTTTTTTCTTTATGAAGTAACCCAGCCTTAGGGGTTTTATTATAGCAACAAAAAGCCAATTAATACAGAGGGTATACATGAAGTTGGAGGGCGGGGAGGAGAAACCAAACAAGTAAGTGGACTAGCTGAATGGATGTAGCCTTCTGAAACACAACAAGGAAACGCATATAAATCCCTTTGGAAAACCCCTTTGTTTCAGCTGCAGTAAAGGAATAGTTTACATGATTTTAAAACCACTTCTTCCTCTTTGGAGACATTTTTATAAATATATGTTGGTACTTACTATATGTAAGACAATGGAATAGAATAAGATGAATTATATCTTCTATTAATATTTGTTGAATGTCTACTACATGCTAAGTGTTGTGCTATATCCTCCAGAGACAAATTTAGATGTGCCTAATAATGTTGCAGGACAGTGGACTCATGAACAAATGCCTTCAAAATTAGAAGGATGACTCTCAGCCAAGCAAGCACAAAGGAGTGGTTTGAGGAAGACTTCAGAGAGACAGGTATATTGTGGCTAGGTCTTGAAGTTATTAATAATGATCCTTTAGATTGAAAAGCTGGCAGAATACATCCTAGTTCAAAGGAACTTCATGTTTAACTTGACAAAACAGGAGTATGTTGTTGCCTTGGAAACACCTACCAGTATGGTGTGATGGGTAAAGAAGTGGTACTTGGTAGAGGAGAGCTGATACTCCAGTTAACGTGTCTGGTAAGATGGTGTTCCAAATGATTCTTGCAACAAGGCTGGTTCCTTGAGATGTCAGTTGATATTATCTGGAAGTCTAGGGGTTTTGAGGCCATATGAGAAACTCTAGGATATGCCATTTACAATGGTTCTTTTCTGAAAGACATCTCAGAGCCTTTAATATGTTGCTACTCTGCATTATAAATTTCCAAAGGGTTGTCCTGAACCTATTTGTCTTTCCTTGCTTATTGTACACACAGCATTCTATGGATCTCATGGTAGAAAATGCTACTTTAGTGTAAGGACAGTTGCCAGCAGTCTTTAGAAAGTTTCAGAGAGGTAACCTTGGATACCTGGGAGAAAAAATACAATGGTGAGAATCTGGCCCATAGGCCACCTATAACTAAGGTGCTGAAATAATCTAGGGTTTAGAAAACAAGAGTAAGAATTAAGGCAGTGATGATGGAAGGAAAGAGATAGAACTGAGAGACACTTAAGACATAGAGTGGATAGTCATAACCATCAGGAGGTGAAGAGGAACAGGGATTGAGGGTGACTCCCAAACTTCTTGTTGGAAAGCTTTGGCAGGGAAGGGGAAATGCTAGGTAGAAGATGAAAACTTTGATTTAATTTAGGATGTGTTATAGTGAGTTGTCTCTGGGATACACAGATAGACCAGGTCAACTCACAGCCAACAGTTGGGAATAGTAATGTGCAGCTCAGGGCCCACATGGACATTATTTTATATCTCTAAGAAGCTTTAGGTGACTATTAATGTAAATGTCTTAGGGATCCTCACGATTAACATGGTGTTGTTCGACCATAAATACATAAAACCGCGGATGATAAATATATAAAACTGTGTTTAGTAGAAAGTAGACTGCAAATTATTCACTAACTATATTCATTGAGATCCTAAGATATGCCTAGCACAGGAAAAATAAGCAAAGATGGACAAAGACACAAGCCCAGCTCAATTTTCTTATTGTATTAAGATACAACAGTAGGTCACAGTGCATATGTTAGCTTTCTGACCTTTCACTTGCTATGTGACCTGGGACAAGTTATACAACTTTTAAAGCTTGGGTTTCTCCATTTCTCAAATGTTCTTTATAGAATATTCCTTGTAGACTATTAGCATCTTTCTCAGTAGGGAGTTGTGAGGATTAACTAGGGTTCAACAAAAATTATTTACTGTATTTTGAATGTATAAAATAAATTTCTTTAGGAAATAATGTATGCAATGTGATCTATTTAACAATTTTTACTATTACTCCATTTAGTTTCCATTTAATACCAAATAATAATCTGTCTATTTGAATTGCAAAAATCAAGCTGGTTTGAATTAAAGAAGTGTGAAAACTTTTGAGTTGGCAAAATACATAGCACTTCCATCAATTAAAATATGTAAAATGTGTTAAAAATAATGAAAAGTTCATGCTTTAATTGAACTGGGTTTTTCATAAGCCTATATTTTTATGAAGCTTAATGAAACAAAAATTGAAATTGTGCCCATTATGAAATCTGTGTTAATTGTTATTATACCTATAAAGTTCACATAATTAAAAAAAAGTTTTGCAGTTATGCCAACTAGAAATGCACAGTACCTGTCTTTCTTTTTTCAGTTTATTTTTGGTAATAAAGACCCATATTCACCTTGGCAGACAGAGTATTTATAGATTGAAAACTTCCTTTAAACACATCAGAAATTTTGACACAAGATTGCCAAAATTGGAGGGTATTTTTTGCCAATCTGACAAAACTTTCTTTGTCCTTCCTGGCTTTGTCAAGAGTAAGATTGTTTCTCCACTTGCCTCCAATCTTGTCATAATCTTAAATATCATTGTGCTAGAAGGCACTCCAATATTAATTAAAAATACAGTCTAATTATTTACCCTAGTTGGTTCATACAAACCTCTCTAGTATAATCAGTGGACTCCCTTAAGGGGTTTCACGTATTTCAGAATGAAATAGGAAGGTTTGTTGCTGCCTTACACTTGGCTCACCAGTGTAATTACCTGTAACCTACAATTCACCTTTAGGTCACTAGATCAGAAATAACTTATCTGGGCAATGTCCAAAGGTCCGTGCTGATGTTGTTTGAGTGCTGGTGGGCGGCAGACATAAATGAGTAGGACTTTTAATTTACCTCCAGGCATCTCAGAGAATGTTCTGGGTGTTTCTAAGAGACAGAGGGAAAGCAGAGGGCAGCCAAATAGGTCATTCATTTTAAGACTGTCCCCAAGATAAAGCACTATAAGCCAAGCTTGAGAGCAGATCAGGTGCCTGGAGGTGTTCCCACTTCTGGCCTTAGTGGCAACCTGACACTGCAGAGAAATCTTTCCTAGCTGTTTCAGGTGTGTTATAAAGCCTCCTAGGGGTGCCCAAGGCTGAGTCATCAGGGGAGGTTGACCTGCAGAAGCAAAGCAATGGAGTGTATGGGTACAGCAGAGCTGTCAGGTCAGTGTTCAAACCTATGTCCTTGGGCTTATCTGCTTTAATAAAGGAGAGATTTCCTTCTGAAGGAGACTCAAAGGGTCCATTGGTCTACCCCACAAATATGTTTAAGGAGTGACAATGACAAAACCAGCTTAAGGGCATAAAATGTCCCACCTACTTCCTTGATGTATAACCAGTGTCTAACAGCCCTACTTAGCCTGAAACATCGAGTGGGTAGGCTTGGGAACCTGTGAGCAGCACAAGCAACCCAGTGAAATGAGAAGAGTTGGGGTAATGGGAAACAGCAGTACACATAAAATGGTTTGAGAGTCTCAGAATTGAAACTCGTTAGAACTCAGAATAGCTGAAGTGTACCTTCACTGAACAACTGAGAAGAGAAAGGTAGATATGGGAGGTCTTGAATGTCTGGACTGTTCTTTTGAAATGTACAAAGCCCATGGGAGTGGTTTTACCTGCACGGGCAATTAAATTCACCTTAACATCTGAAGTGGGAAAAGGTATTTGAAAGGACTTTCCTGATGGAAATCAATCTGAAATTATTGCCAAGTAACGTTAAGAATTCAGAGTAGAAATGGACTAACTGTCTCATAATTTGACAGGTGTTAGCAGTTAGGAAAGGAAATTAAAATGTGGAAGATGTACATGAATCAGATATGTGATGATGCCTCCTGTGGGGTGATCAGTGAATAGGGAAAAGGTTAAAGTGACCAAGGATCCTGGCTTTTTCTCCCTGATGAAAAGTGACAAGTATGATTTTAGCAGCTGAGGGCTCTGATCCACAGAAACACAAGAGCGGTCAAACAGAAAGGACTATATGTGCAGTCAAAAGCTTTTGTTTCATAATGTTTTCATCTTGATATTGGGGATTAGACTACATGTTGATGGTATCCACTAACAAGCTTTCCAAACACATCACTTCTGATCCAAGGAATGAACTACTCATCTACCCATTGACTCAAAAGCAGGTATGGAGCTCCTGTTGCATGCTTCTTTCTCTGATAATCAGAAACAGACATTCCAGCGACCTCATGGAGCTTACAGTCAAAAGAATCCAAGGAAGGAAGACACCTGCTGTGCCCCTGGGAATGTAAGCAAAGGGGAGAACAGCAGGAGGCATAGAGGAGAGGTGGACAATGGCCAGGTCTTATAGGTCCTCTGGGTCAGGGGAAGTGTTTTATTGTTAGTATGAAGAGTAAGGGAGGTTCTGGCGCCGTGGCTCACTTGGCTAATCCTCCGCCTGCGGCGCCAGCACCCTGGGTTCTAGTCCCGGTTGGGGCGCCAGTTCTGTCCCAGTTGCCCCTCTTCCAGGCCAGCTCTCTGCTGTGGCCTGGGAGTGCAGTGGAGGATGGCCCAAGTGCTTGGGCCCTGCACCCGCATGGGAGACCAGGAGGAAGCACCTGGCTCCTGGCTTTGGATCGGCGCAGCGCGCAGGCCACAGTACACCGGCCGTAGCGGCCATTAGTGGGATGAACCAACTGAAGGAAGACCTTTCTCTCTGTCTCTCTCTCTCTCACTGTCTAACTCTGCTTGTCCAAAAAAAAAAAAAAAAAAAAAAAAAAAGAGTAAGGGAGCCTAATGAAGGGTTACAGCACGAAAATGAGTGATCAGTCAGATTGAAAAGTGGAGGTTTCTGTTGGCATCATCACAAGGGTTCCCAGTGCCCAGTTTCTTCCTGCTGCCTGTGAAGAAGGGGTTCACTGACAGTTTTGGAGAAGGGATGAGGGCACGAGAGCTGGGGTAATGGTCACCTGGAGAAACAACAGTGGATGAAGAGGCCATTCTTTTCAGTTGAGTTTGGACCCTTAGTGCCCTTCCACTGGATCACAGGGGCTCTTGTTTCTTCTGGGTCTGACGTGTGTCTTTCCTGCCAGAAAAAGATCTCTAAGAATTGATCTTGTCCTGCCTCCATACAGAGCCTCCCCCAGATCCCCAGGGCTGCAACTTCAGAGCTCCTTAGTAGAGCCACCTTGGCTCTCTCCAGGACAGTCTCTATCAACTTGCTGACTGTTATGGTCCAGGGATTTTGCAGCAGGCCAGTTTACCCAATAAAGACAAAAAGCTAGGGAGGATCCTCTGGTCAAATAAATTGGTACAACAAACCCACTCTATATCCTTCATCTCACTGAGATTCATAATGCAATTAACCTCACAAAAGGCCCTGGGAAATTGTGAAAAAATTTGTTTAACCTAACACCTTCCAAACATGATCAGAATCAATGGCCGTCTGCACACAACAACCATCATTGAATAGTTCAGGAAGCAATGCTTCATCTAAACACCTTATGCCTGCTGTGATGTCCTGTTTAACTCCAAAGGTGCCCCATGAGCTTCTCTACCAAGTTCTCTTTAGCTGCTCCTCTTTTGGAAAAATCTTTCGTGACTCTGTTCTTTCAATCTCTTCCTATTCTGATGTCACCTCCTTTGTGAAACCCAATCTGATGATCCCAGTTCATATTGACATCAGTTTTATCCTTTAAAACACTTCTTAGATGGTGACTTCTATATTTTTCTTTTTACCATTATGTTTATAAAGCTCTCTTTTCATCCTTACAGTGATGAAATTAGCTTTTACATCTTTTGAAGGGATTGGATGATTCTAATTTTCATGTTGAAAGACAGAGTTATGAAAGAACACAAACTTTGGAATAGCCAAACAAATCGGACAAATTACTTAAGCCCACTAATTCTGTTTTCTCATCCACGAAATAGGGAGAACAAACTACCTACCCACTAGAAATGTTGTGAAGGTTCAATGAGACTATGTATATTGTCTGATATATGGTTAGGAATTAATATATGCTGGCTGCTATTCTAATTGCTATCATCACTTCTGTTTCCAAGAGTATTGTAAAAAATCACCCCTTTTTGTTGGGGTGACTATATATGCTCAATATTCTGAGCAATAAGTGTTTCTGAATATTCTGATCTTTTGGCGTCCAAAGAGGCTACTTCTCTCTTTGTCAAGACAGGGAGGGGTTTGTGAAATGTCTCCATCACCCTGCAAGGAATGATCCATTTCCTGGAGATGGAGGGCTGATGGTTGTGACAGCCATGATCACTGTATTTCCTGATCCATCCAGATTGCAATTACAAATTCTAGGAGCAAACAAGGAATCCGTTGAAATGTTCAGTGATTCCTGGTTCAATGGGAATGCCGTGTCTTGTGTGAAGAGGTGGTTGGTTCTCCCTCATGCCTGGCTTGTCTGCCTGGTCTGTGTGGCTTGAACAGCAGGGATACACAGCTGTGAGGCAGTGGCAGGCCAGAAAGAGCCAGTTAGTTGCTTCAGGTTGGGTTTCACTTGAATCTTGATTGTGAATATATATATATATATATATATATATATATTTGACAGGCAGAGTGGACAGTGAGAGAGAGACAGAGAGAAAGGTCTTCCTTTGCCGTTGGTTCACCCTCCAATGGCTGCCGCAGCTGGCGCGCTGCTGCCGGCGCACCGTGCTGATCTGAAGGCAGGAGCCAGGTGCTTATCCTGGTCTCCCATGGGGTGCAGGGCCCAAGCACTTGGGCCATCCTCCACTGCACTCCCTGGCCACAACAGAGAGCTGGCCTGGAAGAGGGGCAACCAGGACAGAATCCGGTGCCCAGACTGGGACTAGAACCCGGTGTACCAGCGCCGCAAGGTGGAGGATTAGCCTAGTGAGCCACGGCGCCGGCTGGATTGTGAATATTTGTGATAGGATTGTTTGGCAAAACAAAATGTCAGCAGTCGTTTTATATTTTACATAATAAATACATACATCTTAAGAAAAAAGTAGCATATATATTCATATTTCCATTTATTATTTAAATGTTTGGGTGCCCTCTGGGTGCTGAGTGCAGTTACAGGTAGTTGTTATATGACAGTAAATGGAAGACAGACATCCATAGTATAATGGAGCATAATTTTAAAGGGAGAAGACTGGAAACAAACCTGGAAAGAAATGAATATGAGGGGGTCTTCAAACAACTGATGGAAAATGTATAGTATGCAAAATCTATGCATGGATTTCAACATATCTTTGCATCAAGATAAACTTATCTTTTCATTTCATTTTCCATGAGTTTTTGAAGTGCTTGCCCAGTAACATACCAGGTAAGTGCCTTGAGAAAATTCAAGCAGAAAATGGGAACTACTGAGTTGAGAAGGCCAGGAAAGGCCTCACTGTGAAGACGACATTTTAGCAAAGATGTGAAAGGAATGCAAGGCATTTGTGGTCTAAGGATCTCTCAAAAAGAAAGGGGCTACATTACTTAATACACAAAAAAAGAAAGCCGGGATAAGGGAACAGGATGACCTGAAGTCAATAGCCGTCTCTCTCCATTGCTCAACTGCATTATTGGCAGAGATGGACAGAAGAGAACAACTTGAGAGGTCAGGATATTGATGAGGAAGAGAAGGAAGGGAAGATGGAGGAGCCTGGTGATTAGCCTGATTTCCCAAAGGGTTTCTTGGATAGAGGGTGCTGCCCTTGCCAGGCTAGCAACACTGGAGGAGGAGCAGACTTACTGTGGAAGATGCTGACATTGGTCTGTTCTGGAAGTGCAGCGTTGGGCAACCCAATGGACTCCTCCAGTGGATATGGGAGCAGCAAGCTGAATTTCCAGGTCTGGAGGATCAGAGGGAGATCTGCTCAGAGAGGCAAGTTTTAAAATTGGTGGTCCATGAATAGTGACGGGGACCATCATGGACATGGAAAAGTTTAACTAGGAAGCTCCTTAGAGAGAGAAAGGAGAGGCCAAGTGGAAAACCTAGAAAGGAGATCAGTAGAGACCTCAGAGCCTGTGACAACCTGGAGGCTGCACACAAGAGAGCATGTATTCAAGACTGGAGGCTGTGGGGACCAGCCAAGTTGGCTTTGAATTCTGATACCACCACTTAAACTTCGATGACCTTGGGTGTTTTCTCAGCCTTTCTAAGCCTTGCAGTGTTGTTGAAGGACTGGGTACTGTACTGTATTTAAAACCTTTATCACTGTGTCTGTGTTGTGGGAGGCA
The DNA here is from genome assembly GCF_051225735.1 of Oryctolagus cuniculus. Classification (NCBI taxonomy): domain Eukaryota; kingdom Metazoa; phylum Chordata; class Mammalia; order Lagomorpha; family Leporidae; genus Oryctolagus; species Oryctolagus cuniculus. Next base: position 6,221,582 of record NC_142878.1, on the reverse strand, counting down.
CTCAGTAAAGACATAGAAGTGGGAAGCGCTATGTAGCCATCTATGGAGGTTAATAGATATGGTGATAGAGATGGAGACATTCTCTATAAACATTCAGCTTGGAGCCCATGGCAGCATTAACAGAAAGAGGGACAGCATCTCACTTAGCAAGCCTGAATAGGACCTGCTGTAACTCTACCCAGCTCAGGGCCTGCCATGCCCTGGAGAAATGTAATGAAAGGTGTTGTCCTCCCTTCAGGACAGGTGCTCAACTGATACAATTTAGAGTCTCAAATTCCAGAGCTTAATTGTTTGTTCTACATACAAGTTAGCCCAGCTTAGAACACCTGTGGAGTGAGTTCTTTGGACGCATCAAAGCCTGTCTTTTTATTAAGCTCCTTTTAAGCAGTCAAAGTAAGACCAAAAGTCCATGTGTCGCTGCACAGCCACGTGGACATGAAACAAGCCAGCGGGGACTGCACAATGAGCGCTTAAAATAGCAAGTGTGTTCTGGGGCTCCGGAAAATATGGTTATATTATGAATGTAACCAGAGTTAGATATGAAACAAAATTATATATTTTATATATAGAAACTTGCCTACACACATAAAATTCCCTGTTAGTTGTACTTGAGGTCTGGCCATGTTGAATCGATAAAAAATGATTTAGAATGGATGGTTTTCAGCAGCTGGTTGCTCCTTCAGTCTTCCATGAAGAAGTTAAGATTAATTTTCATATGTTGATGGTGCTTATTGATGATAATATTCATAATAAATATCCATTGGAAAAATTCTGTAGCACATCTATGCGACAGAGAGGTCAAGAGTGTTAATGGTGATCACGACTACAAAACGCAATTCAGTCAATTACTTTAATTAAATCTAAAACTACTTTATGTCTTCCCATTTATATAGTAAACTGATAGTCAGGGAAAGGGCATCATCTTCATCTGGCTCATTTTAGAGTCCAAATATATGGTCTCAGATTGTGTTTTAACATTTGTGCCTCTTTCATCCTTGTGGAATATTTTAAATAATTATGGTTTTACAAGTAATGTGCTTGCTTCCGTAAAGGGCGTGTGATGTGGAAGGAGAGCTTTCTCTTAGCAGATCTAACCTTGTATTTGCAGATGAGCTTCTATTGGCTAGAGCCTGCATTCCAGGGTAAATGGTAGAAACACCTACATTTCAGGGAATTCCTTTTCATTGTATTGTTCTGGATCAGAAGAAAAAGAACACAGCTGCCTGAAGTCCTCACTCCACACAGACTTAGAGGCCCATAATTCATTCAGTCACCATAACTGTGCAAAATGCTTTTTTATTAATTGTGGCATTACATTCAATTTTGTATTTCTTCTATGTTTATGTAATGAAATCTGTAGAATAAGAAGGTGTTCATTTTAGAAAATTAATCAATTAGTTAACAATTCATAGAGTTTCAACAAGTAGTTATTTAGTGCCTATCTTCTGCCAAGGAGTGTTTGGAGCATCTAAATGCACCTGGGAACTACACAAACTCCTGCTGTACCCTTGAGCAGCTTACACTTTAGTTTGAAGGATATGAGAAAGCCATCAATCAAAAAAAAAAAAAAAACAAAATAAACTGAATAATATACAAAGGCAAAGATGATAAAAAAACAAAACCAAAGTAGGTTGATGATAAAGTTATCAACTGTTCCTGGTTTGCTCAGGACTGTCATGGTTTTAACACAGAAAGTTCTGGGTCCCAGCAAATCTCCCAGCTCTTGGATAAGATTGGGATGACTGGCCAGCTGAGAGACAGGAAAGAGAATGACAGAGAGTCATCACTATCATCACTACTGGGTGGTCGTGGAAGGCCTCTCATAGGAGGTGATATTGGAATTGACATAACATCGAGGCTCAAGAGCTGTCTTCATATAGCCGTAGAACCTGTGGGATGAAGTTACAAAAAAGAAATTCCACATTTTGCAAAGAAAAATAAGCATTGTTGGAAGGTTTTCCGTGAGTCAGAGTACTTAAATATTTTCTCATTTAATTTATATAACTACGAGGGGTAGTCATTACTATTCCCATCTTATATGTCAGACAGAGACTGGTGAATACTGTCTGAAGGCTTGAGGCTCTAGTAAGTGGAGCTAAGGTCTTTCTCCACTTGAGTTCGGAGGTCACACCAAGTAGGGCGTGGAGTTACTTTCTAGAGGAAGAATCATAGTCTGCTTGGAGAGGAGATGAAAATGGGCCCTTTATTTATGGAGCTCAGGCTCTGGCTAGATAGCCCATTACACCTCCTTCCAGCAGGAGGAACTTCCACATTCTAATTCTCTCCTCTCTCTTCAGGCGTGGCGTCCACTAGGTTGGGCAGTCTCCAAGAGAGGAATATCTAAGAAGAACTCAGGAGGGGAATTAGGGAAGGGTATGAAGGTGAGATTTGCAGTTTCTGAAAATTACAGATGGGATAAGAGGCAAGGAATAGAGTTTTGTAAAAACGTTTCTGGGATCCTGTTTTATCTCTAAGTTAGTATTGCCTAAGAACAAAGGAGAGGCATGAGAGGTCTGTCTTTAGCTCCTGGGTTGTGCGTGTTCTTCCAGTCTTTTCAGAGCACACCCTATGTATTACATCTTTGGATCTTCATTGCCACTAGCACAGATCCTTTTATGTAGCATAAAATCCATAAGTAAATATTTGTGGAAATTAAAATGCTTGAAAGATAAGCATTGCTGTGCTAATAAAGTTCAGATAATCATTTTCAAGTGGTTTTCTGTATGAGAATTTCTGAAGCAACTCAATTCTGGATTTGACTAGCAACTATTTTGGACATCAAAAGGAACACTATTCCCTTGCCATAGTTATATTTTGACCCTATTCATGTGATGATTACAAATTTTTAAGGATTACATTTATTTAGCTTAAAATAGAAACCTCTGAGAAATCATTTCTGGAATGGAAGTGAGGACATAAAAAGTACACTCCTCATAAAGGCAATAAAAACACTGGAAAAGTTGTCAGAAGCAACTTTTCAGAACTCTGGAAATTAACTAAGGATTTCTAGTGAACTGAAGAAGTATTTATTCAAGAAAGATTCCTGATTCTTGGTAAAAACAATGTGCATTGTAGCATTTTAACTTGCCCTTCTCTGATGCTACTCCCCCGAGTCCTATGAAGGTCTGGAAAATGAACAGCTTCATAAGCATGGTAGCTCTGATAACAAGCTGCCTGATATTCATTGAAGGGAGAAGAATGGGGTTGAAGATCCATAAAGGCCCCAAAAAACTTTTGCTATTTGACTCATCTCATAGCTTGCTCCTGACTTTCCTCAGAGCTCATACTGTTCAAAAAGCCTCTTTGCTAAGCTGTTAGCCAAAACAGTCAGTGGCAGTTGTTGAACATAGTAGCTGTCTGAAGTGGTAATAACATTGAGAATAAGAAGAGGCTAAAGCAAAATAAAACAAAACTTGAAAAGTCAGGAAACAAGATTCTGTAGAAGGCTTTGAAAACTCCAACATATTTCTAGGAATCTTGAAGACTACATGCAAGTTAGGGTTATGCACATGCTCATAAAAGACATGAGAAGACGGTAGTCTCTAATCCTCAACTGACCTTGAGGTTCTACCTAGGCAGGAAGTGAGGGCTAAGACAGCATTATGAGACTTTATAATGTCCTTTCTTCTGCCACAGCTCCTTGGTAATTTCTGTAGACTTATTAGTTGAAGTAATTTAAAGAAATCTCTGCTTAATCCCTAGCTACCACTGAGTATATAAACAGAGACTTAAGTGGCCATACATGGAAAAGACTACAAAAAACAGCAGCAACATAAAAAAAAAACTTGTACAATAATAAACTATGGGAGAATTCTATTTACAATATAATCATATTATATATATAAATGTATATTTAACAAAATGTCCAGTTTTCAACAAAAGAAACAATTAAAATATCAGCAAATAGAAACTGTACTGAAGAAGCCCAGGTGATGGTCTTAGTGATACAAAAGTATTAAGTAAACTACTCACATAAGTTACAAGAACCAAAGAGAAGCACATTCAAAGAATTAAAGGAAGATATGGAACTGATGTCTTACTAAATAAAGAATTTCGGTGTTCAGAAACTGTTTTTGAAAGAAAAAAATAGTGATTCTAGAATTGAAATATAAAATAATTGAAATAAAGGTTTGGTAGAAATACTCAACATCAGGTATGAACTGACAGAGGAAAGAATTAGTAAGCCTAAAAGTAGTTCAATTGAGACTTTCTTGTCTGAGGAACAAAAAGAAAGAAGAGTGAATGAAAATGAACAGACACTCAGAAATCTGTGGGTCATTATTTAATGTACTCAATACACATAATGGGAGTCACACAAGAAGAAGAGAGGGAAAAGAGGGATAAAAGAATATAAGAAATAATGACAGAACTCCCTTCCTCAATATGAAAAAGAAAACATTAAAATGCACATTCAAAAATCTCAGTGGAATCCAAGTAGAACAAAGTCAAATTGAACCACACCTGGGAATATCACAAACTGTCAGAAGACGAAGGGAGGATCTTGGAAACAACAAGAGAATCATGGGATAATCAATAAGATTAACAGCTGACTTTTTGTCAGCAACCATGAAGGGAAAAGGGCAATGATTTGCATATTCAAAGGAACAACAAAAAGCTGTCAACCCAGAATTTTATACACAATGCAACTATCCTGTAAAAACAAAAGGAGAAAAGCATTATTCCCAGGGAAGCAAAACTGTGACGATGTGACCAGCAGAACTGCCCCAAGAGAAGTACCACAGGGAGTCTTTTAGGATGTAATCCCAGTCCCCCATGTGGATGGCAGGAATCCAGTGACTTGAACTATCACTGCTGACTCCCAGGTTCTGCAGCAGCAGGAAACTGTAATCAGGAGGCAGAACTGAGTATTGAACCCAGGTACTCAGATATGGGATGTGGGAGTCCTAACTGCTAGAACAAATGCCCACCGAAGGAGACACACTGCAGATTCAAAGACACAAATAGATTGTAAGTGAAAGGATGGAAGCACACTGGGCAAACAGTAAATAAAGGAGTGTTGGGGTGGCTCTGTTAATTCAGATGAAATAGACTTAAAGACAAAAGTTGTTACTATAGACAAAGAAGACAATTTATAATAATAAAAGGATCAGTCCATCAGGAAGACTTTACAAATACAAAAAACACCCACCCAGACTGGAAAGGAAGGAATAAAAGTATTTCTGTTTGAAGATGACATGAACTTTATTCACAGAGAATCCCAAGGAAGCCATTAAGTTCTTATTAGAAGTAGTAGATGAGTTTAGCAAAGTTGTAGAATACAAGACTAATATGCAAAAATTAATAATAAAAATAGCAATGAACAAATTCCATTTGTAATACTAGCAATCTGACAATGAAAGGAATAGAATATATAGGAATACATTTAACAAAGAAGTTAAGATCTATAAACTAAAAGCTACCAAGCATTACTGAAAGAAATTAACAAAGAACTAAATAATTGGGATGAAATCCTGTGTTTGTGAGTTGGAAAACTTAATATTGTTCAGATGGCAAAACTCCCTAAAATGGTCTACAGATTCAATACAATCCCTTTTAAAAAGCAAGTTGCTTTTTTTCTGTGGCTTGTCCAGCTGTTCCTAAAAATTTAAATGAAAACTCAAGGGACCCAGAATAACCCAAACAAAGCAATCTTGAAGAAGAACAAAGTTGCAATATTCATAATTCTCAGTTTGAAAAATTACTATAAAGGTATAGTAGTCAAGATGGTGTGATACTAGCCTAAAGATAAATATTTGGATCAATGGAATAGAATTGAGAATCTAGCAATAAAGCTTCACATGTATAGTCAATGGATGTTTGACAAGGGGGCCAAAATAAGTGGGCAGAGGAGTAGTCGCCTCAAAAAATTGGAACAATTCAAAATCCACCTGCAAAAGAATAAATTTAGACTCCCTACTCCACCGTGTATCCAAAAATTATCTCGAAATGGATCATAGAGGCCAGTGCTATGGCTTAGTGGGTGGAAGTTGCCACCTGTAGTGCTGGCATCCCATATGGGTACACGTTAGAGTCCTGGCTGCTTTACTTCCAATCCAGCTCTCTGCTATAGCCTGGGAAAGCATTTGAAGATAGCTCAAGTCCTTGGGCCCCTGTGCTTACAGGGGAGACCCAGAAGAAGCTTCTGGCTCCTGGCTTTGGGTCAGTCCAGCTCTGGCTGTTGGGCCCATCTGGGAAATGAACCAGTGGATGGAAGACCTCTTTCTTTCTTTCTGCCTCTATCTCTCTGTAACTCTGCCTTTCAAATGAATCTTTTTAAAAAATGGATCATAGACCTAAATATAAGAACTAAAACCATAAAACTGAATTAGGTAATGTTTTTCTAGATATACACCAAAAACAAAATCAAAAAAATAAAAACAGGCAAATTTATATAAGTGAAAAACTTTTGTATTTCAAAGACAGCATCAAGAAATTAGGGCGAGGGCTAGCACTGTGGCATAGTGGGTAAATCCATCTCCTGCAGTGCCGGCATCCTATGAGCACTGGTTCAAGTCTCAGTTGCTCCACTTCTGATCCAGCTCCCTGCTAGTGTGCCTGAAAAAGCAACGGAAGATAGCCCCAGTGCTTGGGCCCCTGTACCCACGTGGGAGACCCAGAAGAAGCTCCTGGCTTCAGATGGGCCCACCTCCAGCCATTAGGGAGTAAATCAGAGAAGGAAGATCTCTCTCTCTATATATATAAAACTCTGTCTTTCAAATAAATAAATAAGTCTTAAAAAATAGGGCAAACTGTGGCCAACAGTATAGAGATTAAATTCTTAATTTATTAAATTTAATCCTTAAATACTAGAAATATACTTGCCATATGATCCAGCAATTTCACTACTGGATATATACCCAAGAGAATGAACATGTTGTGTCAAAGAGATATCTGCACTGCTATGTTTATAGCAGCACTGTTCATAATAGCCAAATACGTCATCAACCAAAGTGTACATCATTAGATGGATGGATGAAGAAAATGTTATATTTGTATTATATATGTGTCTGTGTATTTTATACATATATATGTACACACAACTGAATACTACTCAGCTATAAAAAGAATGAAATTCCACCATTTGCATCAAAATGGATGCAACTGACATCATGTTGAATGAAATAGGCTGGACATAGAAAGACAAAACCACATGTTCTACCTTAAATATGAGTACTCAAATTAAAAAAAATAAGAAAAGAAAGAAATGCCTGTGTGTATCACTGTTGCTGCACATAGTTTTTTTTATCAAACTTTTTTATATCTTTGTCAAATCAATGGTTAAGAATATTATACTGCTATAGATTTAATGATCTGTGATTACTTTAAAATTTTACTGTAATGGTCATCTTTATTCCCTATATTCCCACGTATCTACTTTTTACTTGTTAGTGGAGCATTAGGCCTTGACTGTAATGTAAGCTAAAAATACATTATCTTAAAAAGTAAAATAAGGAAAAAACAAAGAAAGAAAGAAAAAACAAAAAGGGAAGAAAAAAGAAAGAATGAAGGAAAGAGAGAAAGGGAGAGAGAGGGAGTGAAGAGTGGGAGGGACGGAGGAAGATAATATCTTTATATTCTCCAAATTGTAAAATAATAGGTAAATTAAAGAAAAAAAGAAAATAAGTCAGCTGTTTGGCATAGTGGTGAAGACACCAATTAGGATGCCAGCCTCCCCCAGGGGAGCCCATGCTTTTATGGGCATTTGGGGAGTGAATCAATGGATATGATCTCTGTCTCTCCCTTTCAAATAAACAGACAAAAACTTTTAAAAAGAAAATAAAACACAACCCACAAATGGGAGGAAATATTTTCATTTCATACATCTAGTTAGGTACTCGCGTTTAGAGTACATGAAGTACAATGGAATAACAAAAAGACACATAACCAAATCAAAATGAGCAAAGGATTTGGACAGTCATTTTTCTTGGGAGAACATATACAAATGGCCAATAAGCACATGAAAGGATCCTCAATATCATTAGTGTTTAGGAAAATGCAAATTGAGAATCTACTACACGTTCACTGGGATAGCTAAAATTGAAAAATACACACTGTAACAAGTCTTGATGAGTAAGTAGAGAAACTGGAATTTTCATACATAGCTGGTGGAGCTGTGAAATGGTGTAACCACTTTGTAAACCATTTTGGAGGTTTCTCAAAATGTTAAACATAGAGTTACCATATAACCTAGTAATTTCATGATTTTGTGTATACCCAAGAAAATTGAAAATGTATTTTCACACAAAAATATCCTCAGGAATGTTCTTAGCCACATTGTTTATAATCATCAAGAAGTAGAAGGAACTAAAAGTCCATCAACTGCATACGAAGAATGCTGTTCCTCCACACAACGGGTACTATTTTGTCCTAAGAATGAAATAGCAATATATGCTACAACATAGATGAACCTTGAAAACATTCTACTAAATGAAAGAAGCCAGACACTTAGGGCCACGTATTGCGTGATTCCATTTATATGAAATGTCCAGAACAGGCAAATTCATAGAGACAGGAATTAGGTTAAGAGTTGCCAGGAGTTGGGGAAGGGAGAACAGGGAATCATTGTGAACAGCACAGTTTGTTTTTGTGGAGATGGAAGTGTTCTGAAATTAGATGGTGGTGATTGCTGCATATCTCTGTGCATATATTGAAAACCATTGAATTGCACACGTTAAAAGCATACATTCCATGTTTTCTAAATTGTAACTCAATAATACTGTTATAACAATAAGAATATACTTTGTAGAAAAAAGTACATAAGAATAAGCACCTTAGGAGGGGAATTTCTACAATGTAAAGTCTGTGGCAGGAATTTAGAATTGCCCTTTGATCCCCTCTTCTCCTATCTCTTTTAGGTAAGCATGAGGGCATTGAACTAGACTGTTTCCCAGCTCCTCCTGCAGGTACGTGTAGGCATTTGACTACGTTCTGGATTAAAGTTTAAGAATGAAATGGTTGTGTGAAGCTGCCCTGTGTGACCTTTGAAGGAATTTAGTGGCTTTGTAATGCCTCCTTCCCATTTTATGCATGCGAACTGTTGGGCCATCTTTGAACAAGAGCACCACCGTGGGAAGCTGAGTTGTTGGGCCAGCTTAGGGAGTAGAACCTTCCAAAAGGGTCTGATCTCAGAGAGAAGTAAACTCTACTACATATTGGCTATGGTTATTTTGGCCACTTTTAAAGCAATAAAGCCAAGCTTCTAATTTCTAGAATAATATCTTTGGTGTCATATCACTGATTTTTTTTTTTTTTCTTTCCATGGCTCTATGAGGTTCAAGTGGTTCCAGACGAGCAATTCTGAGGCCCTGAGGATAAATCAGCACAGTCATTATCTTTCGGGACTTGACAGTGTCGAGAAAGAGTTTGTCACGTGTGTGAATAGCTAATAGAAAGTGCAGCCACGGCAAGAGCAGTTTCAGGTGGCGTTTCTTGGAGTTGTAGTTGAAGTTTAGGTGAGGTGGCTCTGGCGCCAGTGAAGGGCTTCACCAGGAGGGGGGTGTGGTTGGACTGAAACGGGAGAGATGGCGGCAGCAGCAGGCATTCGCCAAGGTTGCGATGCCTCAGTGAAACTGAAGGGAGAAGTGGTTTGTGATTACGCTGAATTCTCCTGGTTGACCAGTCCTGCAGCTGTTTGGATTCAGGTCAGCACAGATGTCCATGTCAGAAATTTGAATTTGGTGAAATGGAAGTAAGTTGACTCTTATCAAATGCTTTTTCTGTGTCCATTGAGGTGGTCATAGTTTTTGTCCTTCAGTCTGTTGATGTGATTTATGATATTTATTGATATGCAAATGTTGAACCACCCTTGCATCTCCGGGATAAATCTCATTTGCTGGTGATATGTAATCTCTTTTTTTTTTTTTAAAGATTTATTTATTTACTTGAAAGAGTTACACCAAGAGAGAAGGAGAGGCAGAGAGAGAGAGAGAGAGAGAGAGAGAGAGAGGTCTTCCATTCACTGGTTCACTCCCCAACTGGCCATAACGGCTGGAGCTGTGCCGTTCTGAAGCCAGGGGCCAGGAGCTTCTTCTGGGTCTCCCACTCGGGTGCAGGGGCCCAAGGACTTTGGCCATCATCCACTGCTATCCCAGGCCATAGCAGAGAGCTGGATTGGAAGTGGAGCAGCCGGGACTTGAATCGGCACCCTTATGCGATGCTGGTACTGCAGGCGCGGCTTTACCCGCTGTACCACAGCGCCGGCCCCATATATGATCTTTTTGAGGTAGTGTTGGATTTGGTTTGATAAAATTTAGTTGAGAATATTTGCATCTATCTTCATGAAAGGCATTTATCTGTCTGTAGTTTTCTTTTTGTGTAATGTCTTTGTTTGGATTTGGTTTCAGAGTGGTGCTGGCCTCATAGAGTCAGTTCAGCAGAGCTCCATCCTTTTCAATAGTTTGGAAAGTAGGGGAGTTCCCCTTTAAATGCTTTATAGACCTCAGTAGTAAAGCCATCGGTTCCTGAACTTTTCTTTCATGGGAGACTTAACTATTGCTTCAATCTTATTGCTTGTAATGGGTCTTTTTAGATTCTCAACATCTTCATTTAATCATGGTAGGTTATATACATCTAGGAGTTTATCCATTTCTTGGAGATTTTCCAATTTGTTATCATATATTTGTTCACAGTAGTTCCCTCTGATCGTTTGTATTTCTATGGTATCAGTTGTAATGTCTTCCATTGTAATCTTTAGTTTTGTTCATTTGAATTTTTTCTCTATTTTCTTTGTTAGTCTGGATAAAGGTTTGTCTGTTTATCCTCTCATAAAATTGCTTTTCATTTTGTTGATTTTTTTGAGTTTCAATTTTGTTTATTCTGGGCTGATTCTTACTATTTCTTGCCTTCTATAAAATCGGGGATTTGTTCTTGTTTTTCTAAGTCCTTGAGAGGCATAATTAGATTGCTTATTTGAGATCTATTTTTGTAATGTAAGCACTTATTGCTATGAAGCTCCCTCTTAATAATGCTTTTACTGTATCCCACAGGTTCTTACGTTTTGTGTTTTCATTTTCATTCATTTCAAGAAAATTTTTAATTTCCTTTTTAATTTCTTCAATGATCCACTGTTCGTTCAGTAGCATGTTGTTTAGCTTCCATGTAATTGTGAAATTTCTATTGTTCATGTTATTGATTGCTAGTTTTATTCCTCCGTGGTCTGAGAAGATACATGGAGCCTGGAGTTGCACCCATGTTTCCCACATGGGGGACAGGTACCAAACTACTTGAGCCAGCACTGCTGTCTCTTAGCATTTTCATTATCGGGTAGCTGAGTATCAAACCCAAGTACTCTGATTTGGGATGTAGGTGTCTTAACTGCCTGGCCAAACGGCCACCCCTTAATTTATTTTTAATATTAATAACTTTACAAACAGGAAAATAATGGTATAAAGATTTTGCTTCTTTTATGCATTAATTAGAAAACAACTCCATGGGGCTGGCACTGTGGTGTAGCAGGTAAAGCCATCCCCTGCAGTGCTGACATCCATATGCGTGCCAGTTCAATTCCCAGCTGCTCCACTTCTGACCCAGCTCCCTGCTACTGTGCCTGGGAAAGCAGTGGAAGATGACTCAAGTCCTTGGGCTTCTGACCCATGTGGAAGACCCAGAAGAGGCTCCAGGCTCCTGGCTTCAGATCAGCTCATCTCTAGCTATTGCAGCCATCTGTGGGACTGAAACAGTGGATGGAAGACTTCTCTCTCTCTGTCTGCCTCTCTGTAACTCTACCTTTCAAATAAATAAACAAATCTTAAAAAAAAAAAAAAGAAAACAACTCCACCTAACCAGAATACAAAAACATAATATGATGGCAGGCATTGTGGCCTAGTAGGTAAACCTCCTCCACTTGGAACACCCCCATCCTGTATCAGAGTGTCTGTTTTGAGTCTCAGCTCCCTCACTTCCAATCCAGCTGCCTGCTAATATGCATGGGAGGCAGCAAATGATGGCTCAAATACTTGAGTCCCTGCCACTCACATGGGAGAGCTGGATGGAGCTCCAGGCTCCTGGTTTTGGCCTGGCCCAGCCCTGGCTGTTGCAGGCATCTGGGTCATGAACGGGAAGATGGAAGATCTCTCTCTCTTTATGTCTCTCTGTCACTCTGCCTTTCAAATAAATGAGGTTAGTAAAACACAGTATAAAACACAAGAACATAAAGTAGAAAAATAAATTATGTTACCTTTGCTCTAATTTTCAACTAGTTAGTTGAAAAATGATACTTTGTTTTCACTTAGAATTATGTTAATGCTAACTTGGCAAAATAAAATAATATCATTTTAAAAGTAAATTAGTTATTTTCAAAAACTTTTTGCTTTGAAATATCTTTAGAGTTACAGAAGAATTAAGATTTATACTATTAACTAAACCTCAGAATTTATCCGATTTCATAAGTTTTTCTTCTAAGTTTTCGTTCCAGATCTAAAACCACCTGTAGTTGTTAACTCTTGGCTTCCTCCTTAGCTGGACGTAGAAGGCTGAGTGGACGAAGGGCATCTCTCCAGGCATCTGAAGCTCAGAGACGGCAATGGAGCCACCAAGTGCTGGCTGGAGACCAGGATCAGTCATGAACAAAGCCCCGGGCTGTGCAGACCAAACACGAGAGCTCTCTGAAGACCCTGAACTGGTGTGCTCCAGTAAGATCACTTGTTCCATCACTGATTGTTCAGACACCAGGTTAGGCACAGACAACAAAGACTCCAGGCCTTGCTGGCTGGACGTCCTACCTTGTATTTATTGGGTATTTATCAAATGCCTTCCACTGACCCGGTGATACGAGTGGTTACCTTCCCATTAGCGTGCACTGCGTGAGTATTTGGTTACAGGCTTGAAAGAGTTAATGTGCTGCAGATGCCTCCCGTGTGCCTGGGGAGTCCTGCACCTCCCCTGCCCAGGCTGCAGATGTGTTGGGCTCAAGGATGTGTTTTCGTTTCCCCTCATGTTTATGTTTCTGCTTTCTGTAAAGTCTCCCGAACTGCAGCAGTATCTTCCAAGTTCCCTGACATCGTTATAAATTTCATTAGGAAGATGAAGCCTTATGGGGCAATTAACTCCAAAAGTGGAACAAAGCAACAGCAAAGAGATACTGGCCTGCAGTACTTAGCACTTAGCTCTAAAATTGAGATAAGCCCTATCAGCCCAGGGTTGTGTTTAATGTTCACTGCCGCCTCTATACCACAGCTACAACCTAGCGGTCACCGTGTTAACACTCCCCAATATCTATTACAATTAGTTTTTGATTAAGAGGCCTAACGTGGCTTTTGAAGCTTTTTATGTTGTGTCAAATGGCTGGTGATGGAGTGAAATGCACAGACGCTTGGCGGTAACAAAGCCGATTGGAAAGGGTTTCCGTGAACTGTTTTATCATCCTAATGGAGACCAGATGACTCCAACTCCCCCCTGAATTTCAACTATTTACTGAAGAGTCCTTGTTTTGAATTACCGAAGATTTATTCTTAAATGACGACCTCATGCATTAAGAATCGCTAATAACTGATCCGTTTGAAATTTGGGAAAGCTCTTAAGGATGACCAGAGCGATGTTCACAGAGGGTTTGTTTTATTTTATTTTCCATTTGATTTTTAAAAAGGCAAATGCCTTTGCCGTTTTCTAGAATTTAATTATTGTTTTGAGTACTGTTCGCGAGGCCTTCCTCTGTCAAGTTAGGCTCTCTCTGCTAGGGTTCCCATCAGCAGTCTCGGCCTATTGTCTGAAAGAGCAGCCACTGCTGTTTTGGGAGGAAAGGGAAACTTTGCTTAGTTACGTGTGGTATAATTCTGTGTGAACTGAAAGTATCTCTCAATTCTATAAAGTTATATTAGCTGAAACAAAGTAAAATTTAAAAAAAACTGTAAAATATACTTGAAAATTAAATGAAAATAGTCTATATTAAACACCTTGTAATTATGAGACATGCTTTTTAGAAATATATAAAAATTATTTCAATTGATACCTAGTAATCATATCTATTTCTGAAGTACAAGATGACATTTCAATATATGCATAGGATGTGTAATGGTCAGATTAGGGCAACTGACATATACATCATCTCAAATATTTATTTTTTTGCTTTGGGAATAAACAAATCCTCTCTACTAGTTATTTTGAAATATACAATTACTTGTTGTCAACCAATACTTATTCCTCCTACCCAGTGCTTCTCCTGTTAACCATCTTCCCTCCATCCCTTTCTCTGCCTCACTCTTCCCAGCTTTTAGTAACTACTATTGTATTCTTTACTTTTTTAAAAAATGAATTATTTTGTTAAAAATTTATTTGAAATGTATCATTACACACACACACACAGAAAGAGAGAGAGAGAGAGAGAGAGAGAGAGAGAGAGAGAGATGTATCTTCCATCTGCTGGTTCATTTCCTAAATGGCCACAATGGCTGGGGCTGGGCCAGGCCAAAGCCAGGAGCCAGGAGCTTCTTCCAGGTCTCCCACGTGGGTGCAGGGCCCCGAGCACTTGGGCATCTTCCACTGCTTTCTCGAGTGCATTAGCAGGGAGCTGAATTTGAAGTGGAACAGCCAGGTCTTGAACCGTAGCCCATATGGGATGCTATGCCACAGCACCAGCCCCAATTCTCTACTTTTTCTTCTTCTTTTTAAAAAGATTTATTTCTTTATTTGAGAGGCAGAGTTACAGAGAGAGAGAGAGAGAGAGAGAGAGAGAGAGAGGGAGAGAGGGGTCTTCCATTCACTGTTTCACTCCCAAATGGCTGCAACGGCTGGAGCTGGGTCAATCCAAAGCCAGGAGCCAGGAGCTTCTTCCAGGTTTACCCCACAGATGCAGGGGCCCAAGGGCTTGAGCTATCTTCTACTGCTTTTCCAGGCAGGGAGCTAGATAGGAAGTGGAGTAGCCAGGACTCGAACCAGCGTCCATATTGGATGCCGGCACTGCAGGTGGCGGCTTCACCTACTATGCCATAGTGCCAGCTCCTCTGCTTCTTTAAGATCAACTTTTTAAGAGCACACACCAGTGAAATAATGTGGTAGGCGGTGTTTGTCTTTCTGTGCCTGACTTATTACTTACCATATTGTTCTCTACATTTCCATCCATTTTGCTGTGAATGGCAGGAGTTCACTCTTTTGCACTGCTTAAAAATAGTATTCTATTGCATGCATACACATACAAAACACACACGTGCATATTCTTGATCTGTTCATCCTTTGATGGACACCTTGATTGAGCTATATTTTTGCTGATATGAATAGCAACAGCCTTCTTATGATTATGTGTCTCTTTGACTAATGTACTTTTTTTTTCTTTTTGACAGGTAGAGTTATAGACAGTGAGAGAGAGAGACAGAGAGAAAGGTCTTCCTTCCGTTGGTTCACCCCCAAAATGGTCAGGAGCCAGATGCTTCTTCCTAGTCTTCCATGTGGGTGCAGGTGTCCGAGAACCTGGGCCGTCCTCCACTGCCCTCCTGGGCCACAGCAGAGAGCTGGACTGGAAGAGGAGCAACCAGGACTAGAACCGGCGCCCATATGCGATGCTAGCGCCGCAGGTGGAGGATTAACCAAGTGAGCCAACCCTGACTAATGTACTTTTTCACTGTCTCTGGCCTTGGCCATGCCCCTCCCTTGGAACCTCAGTCTCTTCCCCTGGAGCCTGGGGCTTTGACAGATGCTGCCCGAGTTTTTGTTCACTTCTCTCGGTCACTGATACTGCGCCATCTGATGTTCTAGATAGCTAAGTCCTGGAGTGCAGGATCTTGGTATGGTGTGCTGGGTTCATACCCAACTCATGAGACTTGTTCTTTCCATGCAAAATAAGAGCAATGTTGGCCATTTCATAGGGTTATCCTAAGTAACCTATGAGGCGAACAAAACCAGGTGTCTGGAGTGCCTGCTAAATAGTAGCCCAGTAGTGATTTCTATTTCTCCTTTTTTCCTTTCATATTATGTCTTGTCTAATGGCCCTTTGTAAGATTTGAATGAAAGAAATTGCCGTGATGTTTGAGGCATCCATTGTGGCGTTATAAAATTGAGCAAGTACTTTCTATGTGGTGGAGAAGGTGTAGAAACCTGTGTGAGCTCTGGGGATCCTGAGAGAGTGCCAAGTCCGTGTTGCTACACAAATTGTGTCAAAGCAGCAGACAGGGGATTTCAGTAGAAGCAGAGAGTGGGGAAGGCCATGCTCAGGGCTGACCCTTCACTCCAGATTGAAGTGGGGCTTCACCACTGATCGGGTGGTTAATCTCATCAAGTTCACAGCAGGGCAGGTGTTTGGTCCACGGGTTAAGATGCTTTTTGGGACACTTGCATCCCACAACAGAGTACCAGGGTTTGTATCTCGCCCCAGTGCAGGTCCAGCCTTTGTGGGCGTAAGGGGAGTGGATGGAAGCTCTCTTTTTGTCTGTCAGTTGTATCTGTTCTTTGTCTCTCAAATAAATAAATAATAAGTAAATAAATGTACATACATCTCTATCAAAAAAAGGAAAGGTACACAGAAAGTATATACATTGGAAAGAGTATGCATGGATCTCAAATTTTTTTGCATCAAAATAAAACTTATGTTTTACTTCTATTTTTCCATGAACTTTTTGAAGTACTCTTGTATATCATTTTATGTAGTTTCCTCAACCAATCCCTGAGCCTAAAGCAAGAACTAAAGAATTCAATCACTGGATATTTTATTACTACTACTACTAATATTCATCAAAATAAAACTTGCTATCACAAAAGTATTGCCGTGAATATGTGCAAAGATTTTAAACCAGGAAAATAAAGCTGAACAGATCCCCTTGTTAATATTTTACTTTTCAATTCTCTTTTCTAAGCATTAGAGTCTGGAGACCCATTCATCTCACGCATTTATGCTTTTGTTCAACACTAGGGTGCTGTTTCCCAAGCACATGTGTTATGTTTTGAGTAGTTTGTCCCTCACCCCGCCTGACCCCTGTTGGAGCCTGGTCCCCAGCGCAGCAGTGTTTGGAGGGTCATGAGTGGATTCATAGTGTCCTCACTGGAGCGAGCTGCCTATCAGCCCTTTCTGTCTTCCACGTGTACTTCTCTGCTCCTCTGCCGTGAGTCGAAGCAGCATTTGGCCCTCACCAGATGCTGCCAATCTCAGACTCCCTAGGCTCCAGCTCCCCGAGCCAAAATAAACGTCTTTTCTTTATAAATTACCCATTCTCAGGAATTCTGTTACAGCACAATGCAGGAAGCAGACTCAGGCCTAGGCTAGGGGATAGGGTTCAAAGATGAAACTCATGACCTCTGCCTTTGCGGAGGAATTTGTTGTCCAGTGATGACGTGTGCACCCAGGTCTGCAGTGCAGAGGGGCAATCCCAGAGGCTGCGAGGGGCTCCTGGTTACGTGGAGGGGACTGAGGTGCCGACACTTGAACTTAGGGGAATTTTACAGGACCGATGAAGACCTCCTGTGTCCAGCGTGAGGGTGGCGTGGAGAAGAACGTGGGCTAAGGGTGGTGCGGGCAGCTGAGAAGCATGGTCCATAGTGGTCCATAGTGGGAAGAAACAGTGTGGTGGGATGTGGCTGGGGAGATGTGGGGAGAGGACCATATGATGAGGCTGGCAGACCCCTGGCCTCGCTCAGCGGCAGTCTCTGATGCCATCCCTGTGCCCCTGTGCAGCACATGCCCATCAAAGCCTACCCGCATGTAGCTGGTAACCAAGGCTTGTGTCTTGTTTCTTTCTATCCCCTCTTTACCTCGTCTCATCTGCTGCCTTTGGCTAGTCTAGATTTATAGTCCACCTTAGCAGCTGGTTAGAGGCTGTTATTAGTATAACCAACCTTAAATAATTTGATTTTCAGGTTGGGCACATCACAATATCTCCTGTGGGCTTGATAGTCAAACTACACATTTATTTAAAAAATCAGTTTCCTCACAATATATTTGAAAGTAGTGCTGCTCACTCATCTGTAAACCATTAGGCCCCATGTGCAAAAGTAGCTCATTGGAGTTTTCTTCACATCATTCTGAGGATAAGTTTTAGGTGTTCCAGCTCTCTATTAAGCCTATTGTCTTATTTTATTAGTTTTCCTTTAAAAACATTCCTATCAGAACTCTGTTTTAATGGAGGAGAGAAACTGCATAATAAAATTTAAATATATACTCAAACATTCCTCTTCCTTAATAAATTTTCAGGGATTTTTTTTTTCTTTGCTTCTTTATTATAGTTTTAGATTTAAATAAGAGATTTACACTGGCCTGATGTCATTGGTATTGGATGCATACTGTTTGAACTGAGCAAACTTTGAATGAGTTGTGAGGATTTAAAAGTCCTGAAATCAAGAAATTTGACTTAAAAAAATCAAAGGATGTGATATTCTGGGTTTGCAGGGTAATGATCTGGGTGGCTCAGGCGCAATCAGTGCCCAGCTCTGCAGGGTCCATGGGCCTCACCTCACTCACAGGAGTTCCCTGCCTGATCTCCCTTCATATGTCTTCCTGTCTACAGATCTAAGTTTGACTTTTCCCAATTAGAAAGCTGGGGTGAATGCCAGTAGCATGTGCAGAATGCAACCCCTTCATCTCAGGCACACATAATAACTGATACTTTTAGAGAGACTGTAGGTCAGTGATAAAATAAATTTCTGGAGCAACTTTGCACATGGCTCTGGAAGGAAAACAAGGAAACTGCAGTGTTAGGCTGAGTATAATTTATCAAGGGAAAGGTTACTGAAAGTTTTTACTCCATTATCCCACAGACCTGTTATCCTGACCATTGTGAAACCGATTTTTAAAAATTTTTGGTGGGGACATGTGACATGCGAAAATGGAAAAACCAGGTTTCTACTTTCTAGCACCCAGAAAGTACTACTGGACTTCCTTGTCCTCTTCCGGGGGTGGGGGATATCTCCTCTGTGGGCACCCACCTTCCTGAGGTTGGCTGAAAGTGCTAGTATTTCCTGGTGTTAATTATTAATGTGACCTGTTTATGTACCAGTTATCCGGCTAACCATTAATATCTGTTTACTCATTGATGACCTTTGCAATCGCGTACCCAGCTCCTGGCTGTAAATGTCAACCTTTTTTATTTATTTATTTATTTTTTTTTTGCTAAATGTTCTCTTCATATCTTCTGAGTGCCTGAAACAGTTGGTTAAGAAAGTAAAATAATATCAAGTAACACAAGTATATCCTTTATGCAAACGAGAAGGTGGCACGGTGCTATTGTTCACAGAGATTAATACACAGAAGTTTCCTTTGTGGAATGAGCAAGAGGTGTACACAAATGGCAAATCCAAGGATCCCTGTGGGGTAAGAAAAAAAAATCCCACAATTGGCAAGAAAAAAGTTCTTTAACTTCCAGGCTTAGGTTGGGAGGGGGGGGACAAGGAAAGGACTCTGACCTAGTCCTGGGGAATAGACCAGTTTTCCTCTTCCATATATCAGTGTTCAGTGCTTGTACACTAAAGCAAGCCTATAGGATTTATCTCTGGTTACTCAGTCAGTCTACATTAACTCCAACACTAGCAAGATATTTTCATCCCACAATTGTAATGGCTAAAGCCGAGATTAAGCAATGCAGCTGGATTAGGGCTGCAACCAGTGACCTTAATTTTACCCATCATTGGAGCCTGTGTGTATTTGACTCTTCTAAATTGCATTTGCCTAATTTAAACAGACAATAGCAGCCCAAGACATTTTTTTTCACCCTCAAATAATAAAAAAGGAAGAAGAGCTCTTTCTTAGAAATTAACCCCAGGACAGTCTTGCCAAGGCTGCTGAGCGGCCAACGAAAGCAGCTGTTTTTCTTTTTCTTGCCCCATTAACATACCCACACGGGAAAGGACCCATTGAAATATTATTGTCTTTGCATAACAATACAATTTTAAAGTCTCGCAGCGCTTCTTTAGTGAAATAGTTTAAAATGTTAATATCATTCCAGCCATAAATAACCATTATGGCTTTCACAGAGATTAAAGTTTTGAGGTATGCCCTAGGTGTGCATTCACATTTTCTCGTTCATTGAGTTCTAACTTCAGTAAAATTAGTTTTTTTAGATAGAGCTCTGAACACTTGCTGTGACTGTCACTTCATGTTGAATTTATCATATAGAATTTAAGGCGGAAGACTCAGGAGCAATCTGTCACAAGCGATTGTATTCCTAATCTTTGAGGGGTGGGCTGGGGGCTGGGCAGGAGATAAGCGCTTTGGAGCCTGGATGTTTGCTGGGCTCTGGTGGATGTGGCTACGGGATTTGCTGGGGCTGCATGTGATGTGTTTCCTTCAAGCCTGCCTCAGTGTCTCTGCTGTTCTTCATGCATATAAATCCTAAAGAGGTTTTCTAGGCTCAAGGAAAATTCAGCTTGTCTTTCCCAGGGAATTCAATAATCAACAAAGCTGTGGGCTAGACGTGGGCTGTTCTAACTTAGGTAGATCCCCTTGTACCTTAGAGTGAAGAAGTAGACGCACTCCTGCTGGCAACAAAACACACACTTTCCAGGGAAATGGGCATCGGGATTTTATGCTAACTTGGCACAAAGCTGCACTGAAAAGCAATTCAAAGTCAAGGTTAGTGTTGCAACCTCCTCGTCCAGTGCATTTGCAGGGAGAGCAGTCAAAATACAGATCATTCTCTGAACGCTGCACTTCTGTTGGGGTGGGGGTTGAAATTAGAGTGAAGTAGAATAGTTGGTTGCTACTCGAGCCCATTGCATGTGTACCTTTTGCTCTGGAAATTAAGTATTTTCCCAGGACTACTACTCAGTGAAGTGTTTTTTTTTTCTTCTTTTTCTCTCTCTCTCTGATGTGCCAGGCAGGCGTTTCTTCACCACCTCTGGATTTTGGAAATCAAGTGCTCATAATAACTTGCAGATCTCTATCTGGGTATCAAAACCAGAGGTTTCTGAACTTTGCCCGTCAGACTCCCACATTTACATTTCCTTTTTATGTCACATGGTCAATGCACTTACTTGACACATGGAAAATTTCCTTTGCATGCCTTATTCCAAGAAGTGCTGGGAGTTTGGGTTTATGGAATGTGCCGGCAGCCCCAAGCGCTCTTGGCATCATCACTGCTGGCTTGGTGCATGGCCCAGGATGATGCAAGTTACGCGTGGCACAGAACTCCCACAGTAACTGCTGTGGCAGTGTTTGGAGTGTGCTTAGGCCCAGGATCCACTCCTGAAGGGTGAAGTGGGAGTGGGGCAGGCAGAGGTTACTGTTGTTTGTAAAGACTCGGGCCATTAACTTCTGCAGGAAACCTGCTCTCATTCCCACCCTGCACATGGATAGAGCCCTTGCTCTGGGCCACATAGGATACTGGGCTTGTTCCATTTGCAGCACTCACACATTGCACTGAAAGCTCAAGTCTCTCCTCCAACTAGACCATGGAGGCCCTGTTGCAAGGACTCAGCTCCCGGCACAGCATCTGGGTCACAGAGATATGCAGTGTGACTGCCACTGTAGACCCTGCGACCGTAGCTCCTAATTCTTGCACAATCCTCATTGATTCTGACTGCTGTAGTACATGATTCCTTTAACCCCATTTCACAGGTGAGAAAAGTAAGACTGAGCCACGTTGAGTGAAGTTCACTGGCAACATTAGGAAGCTGGATTATTGCCAAGAAGAAATGGCACTGCAGGCTCTCTGCTGGATTGCTGATAGTGTGAGCGCACTCCGCTCTGTGTCATGTGGAGGAGGATAGCATTTCCATCCTCAGGATACAGTTGGGCGGCAGCTGTGGCAGAGCTGGTCACCGCTAGAAGAATCTAGGCCTGCTGTGGTCTGCCTTCCAGGGGCACTCAAAGTGCACTGCGTTTACAGTTTTGGTGATGCCGGTTTTGACCCATACAGGATTTTATACTTAATATTTTGCAATAAATTCATGGCTTTGTCAATACTTCTAGCTGGCTTCGCTGCATCCTAGGTGTGTGATCATGGACAAGCTATTTTGGTTTCCTCTTCTGTGTCCCTAGGAGTCCAGGGTTGTCTCGTAAGGTCTTGGAATGGGGCTTGGCACATTCTGAGCAGTCCACAGATGTGCGATGCTGACTTGCAGCTGGACTGTCCCTGTCTCCTCTGCTTGCTGCTGTCCCAGCCGGCCTGAGCTTTCCTGCTCCTGTGCTCTTCTTGGGTGCTGGGAGCGTTGGATAGAACTTTGCTGAGTCTGGGCCAAGATTCTGGAGGTCCACTCTCGTCCGATAGCCACCACCACCCTCTTGGAGTCCCTGCCACTTCCCAGAGGCTGTCACGGATTATAATGCCAGGCCCTGCTACTGGCTTGGAGCTCTGGCCTTCACCCTCATCCCACCTTCCAAACCTCCTTCTCTCTCCCTACTCTCAAAAGCCCCGAACTTCTCTCCTCTTCCTCCCTGTTGGCATTATCTCCTCCCAGAGTGTGGGCTTTGAGGAAACAAAAGCCAGGTGTCTTGGCTTTGGCCTCTTAAAACAAACCTCCCCTGAGGCAGGGGCATAGAAAGGCCTGGCTTCCTTTGTAGAGCTGAGAGCCGGCAAACACTGAGATAAAAACACAAATTAATATATCAGTAAATTATCCTCCACTTTGACAGGCTCTGTAATCAGGAAGACAGTGAAAACATGGGGAGTTTGCCAGCGAGGAATCTACAGGAGGCGGGAGGAGCCACGGAGACAGCAGCTGAAGGAGGGGCAGGTCTTCGGAGGCTTCAAAGTCTGAACTTTTCCCCCAGAGATTTCCCTGGGTGGGTGGGGAGCAGCAGCTTGCACTGCACGGGAATTATGGGAGGAGTGGGACCACCAGAAGAGATGGGGATTGGAGGAGCACAAGCAGGCCAAGGAGGCAGGGGCAGAGAGGCAGGGCAAGCACAAAGGCAGACGCTTCCTGACTCTCCTGCTGTCATTGTAGCCGCCTTCTGATAGTGGCCATGCCTCTGTCATCTCCGTGTTGAAGAACGGAAGACTGAGGACATGAAGGTTAATGGACTTTTGCGATATCCTACACCTCCTAAACGACAGAGCCAGGTTTTCTACCAGATTGTTGGAGACTGGAGACGCACGTGTAAACACTTTGCTAGCAGTCTCACAGCTACTGAGCCTGTTTTCTGATCACAATGGGAATGGGGTGGGTGCTCATTGGAACCAGGAAAAATTAAGAACAGGGAAGAGCGGGGAGTGCTCCTCCCAGGTCTTCAATATGAACAAAGATCAAGTGAAAGACAGACACTATCGCACCTCAGAAGTGATGAACAACCTGCACAAACATGGCCTCATTGCCTGCCCTCAACCTCAGGCCAAGTCAAGAACACAAAGGTTCAGAGAAACTGAGCAACTGAGACAAGTGAATTAGAGACAGGATTGAAGGCTGAACACAGCTCTGCTGGGTTGAAGCCAGAGGCTGAGAAGGTGGAGGACATCCTCGGTCAAGAGCCCTGTAGCTCCAGACACTGGGGGTGCCCAGGGAAGGGAAATGTAGCAACATTCCTTACCCCGTGCAGACTGCTGGGCTCTGTCAGGGTATGTGGGTGCTGCAGGTCAAGTGGCTGGCACTGTACGGATGAGAAGAGAAGAGAGATTCTCAGGCGGCTCCTGGCATAAATGTGAGATGTGGTAGGGGAAGAGTGATTGGGAT
The DNA here is from genome assembly GCF_051225735.1 of Oryctolagus cuniculus. NCBI lineage: Eukaryota > Metazoa > Chordata > Mammalia > Lagomorpha > Leporidae > Oryctolagus > Oryctolagus cuniculus. The sequence goes on along the minus strand of NC_142878.1, from coordinate 6,198,062 downwards.
TCAAGATCTGAAGCCAATGTGCTGGAGGAGAATGAACAAGAGCAGCAAAAACTGCAGAGCTGTGAGAGGAAGAGGAAGTGCAGGAAGGACTTCCAGGTGGAGCCCAGGCAAAGGACACTTGGCACACAGGGTGGGGAGGAAAGAGACGGCGGAAGGAAGCAGGAAGTGAAAACTGGCGGAAGTGGGAGAGAAAGTGAGCATGTGGGTGATTTGGAAGTCATCCGTATCAGCTAGAAATGTTGCCTGGAATTTGCACAAAACAAGGGAAGATAAAGTTTGAGGCATGGGAGGAAACACCTGTCCAAAGAAAACTGGGGGAGAAGATGGAGGCTGACTGATGGACATCATTACAGCAAAGAAAGGAAACAGTGTGCAGGTGTTTTAGCCAACTCAGAAGACAAGCACAATGGAAAAAGGAAAAACAAAAAATCAATGCTTAGAACTTGCTAGGACCATAATTTTTTACTTATATTTTATTAAAATAAAGAGAACAGATTTAAGGTAGTTCCTGGAGAGCCCTCTAATAATGTAATGATCTTTTGTTCTCTCAATTTTTCTGATAACTTGTTTTTAATTTACTTTATAGCCAAAGGCTTAATGCTCCACTAAATGAAGTGTTCAGCAAGTAAAAAGTAGAAAGACCACTGTAGGACCACAACTGAAATGTTCAAGGACAACCTGCTGGGCCAATGTTTCATAAACTTACCTGCTAATAGATCCTCCTCTTATTTTAAGGAACATTTTTAATATTCTGTGAAGCTATAACTCTAGGATGATAGTTCATAAAATACAGATTTGGTAGCATGAACATGAGTGAGCTTTCTTTGCTTCTACATTCCATCTTCCCAAACTCTCTTAGATTTTGAGCTCTGAACGGTGGCTACTAATTCTCATGGCTCTTGCTGTTTCCACCATGACCATGTACACACAGCCTCTTTCAGGGTGTGTTGTGGAAATCCAGGCTTGTCACCATTTTGCCAAAGTACGAGTTGTAGGACTATGAGTTTTGACTGTGGAGATTCTCTCATCAACAAACAAGCTTGACACTAATACTTCTGCAGCTGTCTTTTTAAAATAGATTTATGTATTTATTGAAAGAGTGATAACGAGAGAGAGACAGACAGACAGACAGAGATTTTCCCTCTGCTGGTTCACTCCTCAAATGGCCACAACAGGCAGGTCTGGACCAGGTGGAAGCCAGGAGCCAGTAACTCCATCTGGCTCTCCCATGTGAATGGCAGGGGTGCCAGCACTTGGACCAACATGTGCTGCCTTACCAGGCACGTTAATAAGAAGCTGTGGTGGAAGTGGAGCAGCCAGGACTCTAATTGGCACTCTGATCTGGGATGCTGGGTCTCAAACAGTGGCTCCAAGTGCTGTCACACAAAGCTGGCCCTTTTTGGCTGCTGCTTTGACTGCTCTCGGGCTTTTTCTTGCTTACTCCCTTGGCTTGGAGTTTCCATCAGAAATTGGAACTTTTCAGGTAATTGACCTACAAATAGTTGAAGCATGCTTGTGTTATTGCTACTAATAATATTGGCATTGCATGAAGGCAACCGAGTCAGCCTGCAGATTATATACTGCAGAGGTAAGGAAACAGTTAATCCAGAGATTATGCTAAGTGTTTTGAGGACTTTTTCCATTTTCTTTTATCACATACACACACTCATCTGATGTTTGTGACAGTGGCAAGCATATTGTTTGCGAAATGATAGTGAACCCGAATAAGAGAAATACATGACAATCTACTGGTAAGATTGCAAAGGCCAGGAATCCACTTGTGATCAACCCACATTCTTTTTTCTAGACTTTCATGAGCAAGATTGTAAACTCACTGATGGAATCTCTATGGCTTTCCATAGAGGGCTAAGCGGCAGTATCTCATTGGGGATATTTCTGCGCTTTTCATTTTATGCAATATTTTATTGTAAAATGAACAAAAAAATAAAAGATGGACTCCTCCGTGGAGTCACACAATACATTCCTAGCACTAGTCCTGACAGAGCAAGAAGCTTCTTTGTGGGAGTGAGGGTGGCAGGAACTGCAGCACTGTGGTACAGTGAGTTGGGCTGCTGGCCTGCAGCCCCAGCATCCCATACATGTGCCAGTTCGAGTCCCAGTTGCTCCACTTCCAATTCATCTCCCTGCTAATGGCCTAGGAAAGCATCAGAAGATGGCCCAAGTCCCTGGGCCACTGCAACCCACATGGGAGACCCTAAAGAAGCTCTCAGTTCCTGTCTTCAACCTGGCCCAGCCCTGGTTGTTGCAGTCATTTGGGGAGTGAATCAATGGATAGAAGATTCTCTCTGTCTGTCTCTCTTCTCTCTCTGTAACTCTGCCTTTCACATAAATAACCTTTTTAAAAGGAGGCTCTTTGGGTCAGTGTAAGGTAGGATACTGCAGGGTCCAATAATGTGCACTAAGGTAAGATAAAGCTCCCATGAAAATGGCCAAGGGAAGGGAAATGATGATGTCACTGTGTGCCGCGTTTGGAGGAGTTGATTTCATAATGGGCATTACATTGATTCCCCTCTTTCCCATTTTATTATGAATATCTTATTCTGAATTTAAAATTTTTTTTTTGAATTTTGAACATAAGAACTAAAAGAATTAGACAATGAATGTGCATGTACCCATTGCTCACTTTCATCAAACAACATTTTATATCCCCTGCTTATCACATTTTTGACCATTGACCCATCTTTCTATCCAGTCATCTGGCCATTGATTTTCTGATGCATTTCAAAATATGTTGCACATACTGCTGCACTGCACCCGTACACACTTTGGCATGCAGATCATTAACCAGACTTCAGTATTTATTTACATGTTTTCTTGCACCAGCTATCATGTAATGTACAAACAGTATGTGAACATTTTGCTGAATTCTTGGCAATCGTGTCCAACTATGTGACCCAAACAACTGTCAAGGCCAAGAATGTTCCCATTGTCTGAGAGCATTCCCTCATGCCCATCCCAAACAAGTCATGTCCCATTTTCTCAAAGTCAATCATGCTTTTTATATTTTTTAACCATGGAGTCCTCTTATCTGTTTTAGAATTTCATATCCATCAAGATCATGGTAAGAATAAGTTGGGTAAGGCTTTTTCACTTGATGTCATGTTGTGGTGATTTGCTGGGTTGTTGTGTGTCTCTTTTGTAGTTTGTCCCTTTTTACTGCTGAGTAGTACCCCACTTCATGAAAACACTGAGAACTATTTTATGAGAGAGAACGTGTGGTGCTAAAGGCAGGCCAGAGAAGAGCTTTTAGGAAGGAAGAAGAGATGGACTTGAGATATTTGACCATAAACAAAGAGACATTTAGGAAAGGACATGAGAACAATTTTTGTGCAAGGGTCAGCAAGTATTTCCTGCAATTCACAGTTAAGAAGTATCTTAAGGTTTGTTGAGCCATGTAGTCTTTATTGCAATTATTTAATTCTGACCTTGTAGTAAAAGGAAAGCAGCCATAGACAATATGTAAATGAAGTGTGATTATGTTCCAATAAAACATCCTTTTATGTACACTGAGATTTACATCTCCTATGATCTTCATGTGTCAAGAGTATTATTCTTCTTTTGATTTTCCCCCAACTGTTTAAAAATTTAAGATTAATTCCTAGCCCATAGCCTCTATAAAAAAACTGATGATGGCAGGATTTGGCCCACAATGCATCATTTTCCAGGCTCTGATATGAAGGACTGCTAAACAGGATATTTATTTTTCTGTGTAGGGCTAGTGTGCACCATGAAGACTTAATAGGCAGGTTTTGTTCAGAAAACTGATATTCCTATTAACTGGAGTTGAAATGGACTCCAACTCTTCACCCTGTCTCTCTCCCCTGCCTCTGTTGGTAGCCTAGAATTAAGGGGGGTTGGCATTTGGGTCAGTGTTGTGGGATAGTGGGTTAAGCTGCAGCCTGCAACACCAGAATCTCACATGGGCACTGGTTCAAGTCTTGGCTGCTCCACTTCTGATGCAGCTCCTTACTAATACCCTGGGAAAGCAGCGGAAGATGGCCCAAGTGCTTGGGCCCCTGCACCCATGTGGGAGACCCAGATGAAGCTCCTGACTTTGGCCTGGCTCAGCCCTGGCAATTGCAGCCATCTGGGGAGTGAACCGGTAGATGGAAGGTCTCTCTCTGCTTCTTTTTCTCTATATATAACTCTGGCTTTCAAAAAAAAATAAATCTCAAAGAAAAATGTAAAAATCACAGGGTGTGGCATTGTGGTACAGGTATTGGGCTACTGCTTGAGTGCAGAATTCCAGGTGGGAGTGCCAGTTGGCACCTACGCTTCCTGCTAATGTACCTGGAAAGGCGGCAGATGATGGCCAAGGTGCTTGGACCCGTCACCCACATGGGAGATCCAGATGGAGTTACTGGCTCTCAGATTTGGCCTGTTGCCCCTACTGTTGCATGCAGCAGTTTGGAGAGTAAACTAGTAGATAGAGGATCTCTCTCTCTCTGTCTCTCTCTCTCTCTCTCTCCCTTTCTCTTTAACCCACCCTGCCTTTCAAATAAATAAATAAATCTTTAAAAGGGAGAGAGGGGAGGGAAGCTCCAGGGCTGGTCTGTTTACTTCAGTCCCCCAGCTCTTCCATGTTTAGCCGTGTGACTCCAAGAAAGTGATTCAACACCTTTCTGTCTCCTTTTATTCATCTATAAAATACGAGTGATAATAGACTCTACCTCCTAAAGGCATTTCCAAGGTTGAATAGTAGTGTATAGAAAGTTTTCAGAATGATGCTGGCTCACAGCTGGTGCTCAGGATACACAGCACAGTGCCTGGCACATGATAGATGCAAAATAAGTGTTTATTATCATCATTGTCACTCATTTTTGTTGTTCTGGGGACCCCCTGGAGGCTGCCTGGGTCTGTGTGGGAACTTTGTGAAAGACATTGCTGCTTTTCCTGGGAGGCTGGACTCATAGTCGCTTAGATGCTGTCTTGTTCTAAACATCATTGTTTTCTTGAATTTAATGCCCTGTACGTCAACCCTGACACTGTTGTTGAAACCTGAGAAGAAATAGCAGGATAGTCTAGTTGTTAATGTTAGCATAGCTTACATTGTAAGGCAAAGAGTATTTTTTTTTATCTTTTATTTAATGAATATAAATTTCCAAAGTACGACTCATGGGTTACAATGGCTTCCCCCCCCCATACCGTCCCTCCCACCCACAACCCTCCCCTTTCCCACTCCCTCTCCCCTTCCATTCACATCAAGATTCATTTTCGATTATCTTAATATACAGAAGATCAGCTTAGTATACCTTAAGTAAGGATTTCAACAGTTTGCTCCCACACAGAAACATAAAGTGAAAAATAATAAATGATTTTTTTTAAATGATGATGAAATCAGATCAGACCTATTGTCATGTTTAATCCCAGTGAGAGTCAAGTTGGGAATTGATAATTTCTTTTTTTTTTTTTTTTTTTACAGAAGATCAGTTTAGTGTACATTAAGTAAAGATTTCAATCGTTTGCACCCCCATAGAAACACAAAGTGAAATATACTGTTTGAGTACTCGTTATAGCATTAAGCCTCAGTGTACAGCACATTAAGGACAGAGATCCTACATGAGGAGTAAGTGCACAGTGACTCCTGTTGTTGACTTTACAAATTGACACTCCTGTTTATGGCATCAGTAATCTCCCTATGCACCAGTCATGAGTTTCCAAGGCTATGGAAGCCCCTTGAGTTCTCCGACTCCGACTAGACACGGTCATAGTCAAAGTGGAGGTTCTCTCCTCCCTTCAGAGAAAGGCACCTCCCTCTTTGAAGACCTGTTCTTTCCACTGGGATCTCACTCACAGAGATCTTTTTGCCAGAGTGTCTTGGCTTTCCATGCCTGAAATACTCTCATGGGCTTTTCAGCCAGATCCGAGTGCCTTTAGGGCTGATTCTGAGGCCAGAGTGCTATTTAGGACATCCGCCATTCTATGAGTCTGCTGAGTATCTCACTTCCCATGTTGGATCACTCTCCCCTTTATTTATTCTATCAGTTAGTATTAGCAGATACTAGACTTGTTTATGTGCTCCCTTTGACTGCAAAGAGTATTTTGTTTCCACTTGATTTCTCCTGACCTTGGATCTTAGACTCATCTCTCAGAGTATTTTATTAACAATGAGGCCTCTGTGATGTTCACCGGTTGCCATATCACTTCAACTCTTTCTTTCTTTCTTTTTTGACAGGCAGAGATAGGCAGTGAGAGAGAGAGAGACAGAGAGAAAGGTCTTCCTTCCGTTGGTTCACCCCCCAAATGGCCGCTACGGCCAGCACGCTGTGCCATTCTGAAACCAGGAGCCAGGTGCTTCCTCCTGGTCTCCCATGCGGGTGCAGGGCCCAAGCACTTGGGTCATCCTCCACTGTCCTCTGGGGTCACAGCAGAGAGATGGACTGGAAGAGGAGCAACTGGGACTAGAACCCGAGGTGCCGGCGCTGTAGGCGGAGGATCAGCCTAGTGAGCCGTGGTGCTGGCCTCAACTCTTTCTCCATAGGAGAAAGTGAGGAGTAGGAAACTTGCTTGGGAAAGCAAAAACATGTCACTCCAAAGTACCCAGCAAGGATGTGATTCCTCCTAGGGGCTCTGTTCACCTGTTAGGCAGTGTTGAATAGTTGTTTAGCTGAGGGACTATTATCCTGTTGTGCCCAGGTGTTGTGGGGTTTCAGGCATCATGATTGCTGCTGCCTGCTGAGAAAAGAGGCAGCAGGTTGAGTTGACTACAGCCGACCTCCCCGGGGACCTCCTCACCCCTGGTTCTGACACTTACACTACAATGTAGACTGTGTTTACTTTGTCTCTGACATTTGTTTTCCCAGGCCTGTTTATCTTGACTGGTGTTTTTAATTGCTCCTCTTACTTTTTCTCTGTTAGCTGGCAGTGAGGATGGCCCCTAGCAGTGGTTAAGTACAATATGAAGGCACAAAAGAGTACTGGAAGGGAACTCCACGATTATTTCTGGCAACACCTTCATTTTCCAGATGAGGGAATCAAGGCTCAGATAAGATAGCACCTTGTGCTTTCAGTGTGTGCTTTTTTTTTTTTTTTTTTATTACACCACATCAGTCTTGTCTGCCAGTGGGTCTGACGTGAGGGTGTGTTGTGGATGGTGGGGGGGATGGGCAGGGGGAGGGGGAGAGTAAATGGACAAGAGGTCTCTCTTCATGCCTAAAACGCAGTTCTGGTATGATTTCCAATTAGACTTGCACAATCACTGAGCAGTACTCTCCATCCCGTTGGACATGCTCAGCTAAATATTGACAAACACCAAATTTTAAACCTAATCCATTTTGGAAACTCTTTGGGGGATGCTGTATTTAATCTGTCAGAATCTGAAGAGGTGGCGTGGAACTCATCTGAAGAGAAAGTGGAACTGCAGGATATTTGGAGATTAGGATGTCCCTCTGAACAGGTGTCCCAGGAAGCAGAGCCGGCAGGAGCTGGAGCAACATGGTGGCAGCCTTGACTGACTTGAGAAGATAAGTTGAAAAAAAGTCAGCATGGGAGTAAGGGAAGAATGACAGTGGGGAAGAAATGCCAGCTAGTGGGAGAGAGGGAAGGTGACGGAGCCCAGGGGCCCTCAGGCAGGTGGGCAGGTAATGCAAAGCTCTCCTGCCAGGGTGAGGAGCATTTGACAAAAACAGAAGTGGGGGCATCCCTATTCCCCCTGCTCCTCCATGTCACTTAATAAAGCCTCTCCAGTCGTCTCCTGTGTTTTTTGACCCACAGAGGATCTGAATGGACTCCTTCTGTTTTCCAGCTTGACCCCAGGATGGTTTACAGCCCAGGAAGTTCCAAGGTTGCATGTAAAAACTGCCCTGGGAGTTATTAATTTTCAAAGTAGAGTTGATGGCCTCCTAACTGACTTTTTGAACTTTTTAGATTTAGGAACTATTGCTTTGAGTGCAAATATATGCTTTCCTTGTAAAAAAAAAAAAAAAAGCCATAACCAAAAAAAAAAAAAAAAGAAAGCCAAAGATGCTTTTTTAGAATATAATGTAAATTTAATTCCATGATTGACCCAAATTCTTTTTTTTTTAAATTTTTTAGCTGTAAAATTGGAAACCCTCCTTACCCTTTCTTGTAAGATACAGATGCTTCAGGCATTTAAAGAATACCTATAGGGATGCCTCACTCATTTATTTAAAAAATTTACAGGATAATAAAGAATTCTGCTGGGCAAACAAGTGGAAGGTGTAAAACTTGTTTATCACAGAGGAGGCTCCGAGATCACACATGTCCATTAGAGGTATTCAGTGCAGGGTCACGGAAGGGTCTTCAAGAGACAGCCAATTTGCTGTCTGTTTTTCCTTTCAAAGTCCTGTCTGATTCCTTCACCCTCTTCAAAACACCCTAAGTAGACATATATATCATGAGGTCAAAGCAAGGGGAGAAAAAAAAAGAAAGAAAAAGAAAAGCAAAGTAAAAAAGAAAGACCAAAAAGACAGCCGTGGAACAATGAGAGCTTTCTTTTATTCTCCAATAGTCATGTGCCAGGTCCCTGATAAGAAGATGTGCTGCAAAGCAGATTAGTATTTAGATTTGTCAAGATTTAGGCCAGAACATACTGAATAAAAGAGTTCACTCTCCACAGGGGAAGAAAGATGGCTTCAAAGTTGGAGCAAAAGTGTTTGTTTAGAGTGGGGACGACCAAGTCTTGCTGGTATTTACGGCGAAACAACCACCACCCAGCCTATCTTCTCGGAAAGGAATGCATGGTTAAATTGGCTCAGCTTGTCCTTAGCAACCTGAACTCGCAGGCCACATTTTTTCCTCTCTAAGAAGCAAGTGGGAACTTGAAAAGTATGTAGCATGTCGTGAAAAGGGAGCAGTGAACTTTGCCCAGGTCTGCAGCCAGCACTGAAATCTGAACCTTCCTAAGTCCCGGGCCTGGTGTTCCCCCTCCTTCCTTTTTAATCGCCCTACTTTTGGGGCCTTAGCAAAGTGTCTTTGCAGGCAGGCAGGCAGGCAGGCAGGCAGGCAGGTACAGCCGGGGACTCCTTGGAAAAGGTCTGCCCTCTAAGGTTTCTAGGGTCGTGAAAGAGGAAGTGCTAGTCGGAACTGTAGGTGATGGTCATTGTATTCAACCTCGTTTCATGAGTCTGGTGGTCCTGTAGGATGAACCTTTTGCAACATTCATTTTGAAACAAACTTTTGAACTTTTTGAGGTTCCCATGTGGAGGTTATTACTGATTAGAAAGATTGCGCCGATGCTATTGGGGAAAATTCACCACGTGCCCTGGGTTGAAGCTGCTTGCAGTATGAATCTTGTCACGAGGGCAAGTTCCTTGGTAACTTGAGCTGTGCTCGTTCCTGAAATTCTTTCACATAATTGAAGATTAATTTGATTGCCCAGATTGTTGAGGGTGGTTGGCAGTGTGTGTGTGTGGGGGGGCTCTCGGTGGGTGGAAATAGATTATTCAAATCTCAAAGAAGTAGGTGCGTCCTAAATGGCGGCAAACATTTCTGTATATGTCACACTTGGGGCTGCGGGATCCCGTGGGGAGGACAAGGTGTTGAGAAAGCGGGTGCCCCTCAGGGAAGGGGACGTACTTTGTAGAGAGTTGTGGGTAGAATGGCTACTCCAGAATCCATTAACGCCTGCACAAGCCAGCTCAAGGGTTCTGACTTTCTTAAGTGTCTAATGTAAACAATATGAAAGTCAATAGTGGGGGACATTCCAAGATAGTATTAACACGATTGATTTATTGAAGGTTGCACAATGGGAGGTTATCTTTTGTTAATTACTCAGTAAATAAGCTAGCAGGAGTCAGTGCATGGGGGACAAGCAACCAGAGGAGGAAAAGGTGAGGCGCCCGGATTGTAATTCCTCACACTTCCAGCTTGTCTTGGGAAATTCCAGACCACTTTTGCCAACCTGATACATTTAGCAGTGTTAATCCCCAGGACTGGACATACGTCCTCCATGAGAAATTCAAAGATTCTGAACTTCTGTCAAATACTGCAGTGTGCATTTTTTTTTTTAGAAATTACTTATTGATGTATTTGAAAAGCAAAGAAAAAGAGCTCCCATCCTCTGGTTCATACCTCAAATGCTTGAGGGCACCAGGGTTGGGTCGGGTTGGAACCAGGTGGCCTAGGAGAGTGGCAAGCGCCCAATTAATCTGATCCATCATTTGCTGCCCCTCAAGGTCTGCGTTAGCGGGCAGCTGGAATTGTGAGTAGAGTTGGGTATCTAAACAAGGTACTCTGATAATAAAATGCAGTCATCCTAATAGCTAAGCCAAATCCTGTTCCATGAACACACACACACACACACACACACACATACACACATACTCTTGAAGTTTTTACTTCAGGAAGAAGTAAAACCTAGCAATACTACAGGTGTGCGGGGAAGAGAGCGAGAGCAAGAGAGCACTATCATCTTGGCCCCAAATATAGAAATCGTGGGGAAGATACATGATCAGCTCATATGACATTGTAACCTCTGAGTAGTAAGTGACTGAAGTATGAGGAAAGCATACTGGTTGCTATTGACAATTATTTACATCACATTTCAATGGAGAGGCTACCATAATGTGATAGTTCCTCTTGGAAAAGAAGAGGGAGAGAGAAAAAAGAAAACTTTGTAAATTCTGGCTGATTCCTAGCAATATAGCATCTAGATGAATTATTTTCCAGACTTTCAAACTTTCAAGGGAGAGTTTAATAGGCAAAATTTCTCACTGTTCATCCCTTTCTGTCTTCTAGAACATTCAAGAACCATCAACTCTCCTTTCAAGCCGGTTTCTCTGCTGCCTCCCTAAGGCTTTTGTTTGATAGTGGACACTCTGTCAGCTCCCCTGAGTCTCTTCTGACTTCTGGCTGCTGCTCTGTAGGGGAATGTAGAGGTGCATGACCTGCACAGCAACACTTGCACCAACCCTGCCTCTGTCTCCATCTGCTGCCCTCCAAGTCTCCCTTCCTGACCCAGCTGTTTCTGTCCATAAGCACCACCTCCTCCTCCTCCCATTGTCTTTTGGCCCTCAGACTTGTGGTCCACTTTACTTCTCCACTTCCATCTTTTGTACATCCAGTAAGCCCTATAGAATCCACTTCTTTTACATACAGTTTTTAAACTGGGGACTTTGCCTCCCAGCTAGGATAAAGTGGCCCAGGCGTTGACACATAGTAAGCATTCAATTAACATCTGTGGAAGGAAGGGATGGGTAGCTTTTTCTGCAGCCAGGGTCTCTGCTCCAAAAAGAATCCTACGTATCTCTGCCTACTCTTGCATTATTCTTCATGGTAATCGTATCTGATCACATTCTTTCAGGGCTCAGAAACTTTCAGTATCTAGTTTTTACAAGACAATCACAATCAACTTTTTCTTTGTTTTCTCTTCCACCAAACTCCTAAACGCCCTATGCTCAGTACAGAGCATTGCTCTCTTCCTTCTAAACTCTTTATATCCCTCCACCTTCCTATTTCAGCTCATCTTCATGTCTTCAATCGCTATGTTTCTTCAACCAGCCTTTAAAAATGTTATTTGTTTTCATTTTAATTGGAGGAGAGAAAGAAAGAGAGAGAGGCTCACTCCCCAAATGTCTGCAACAACCAAGGCTGGGCCAGGTGAAGCCAGGAGCCTGGAAGTCCAACCAGATCTGCTACACTGATAGAGCCATCACATGCTGCCTCCTGGGGTATGCATTAGCAAGAAGCTAGACTGAAAGCAGAGGCAGAACTTTAACCAGGGAGTTCAGTAGGGGACATAGGTGTTCCAGGCTGGCATCTTAACTAGTGCATCAAATGCCCACTCCCTATCACCTTTTTAAGTTGAATTTTTACTTTGTTTTTCATGCCCATCTCAGATGCTATCCTATCTGTGGAGCTATTGTTGGTTCTCTTTTTCTGCCAAGCTGGGTGTGTTCTCCCGATATAAATCAATTGTGTTCAATCTGGATTGCAGGTGTATCTGTGCTTGATTTGCTCTTTCCTAGTAGAAAGTAAATGCTTGGGAGGCAAAGGCTAAATCTTCTTCTGGCTTTAGACTCCCAGTGCCTCATTCATAGTAGGACACAGAATACTATGATTGACTTACAGTGAAATAGTAGAAGCAATTATTTAACTTATGGATAAACAATAATATGAAATTACTTTGAAAGGATCATGGAAAATGAAATGAAAAGATAAGTTTATGCCACAGTGTTGTGGCATAGCATGTAAAACCACTTGCCCCTGATGTAGGCATCCCAAATGGGTGATGGTTCAAGTTTTATTTGCTCCATTTCTGATTCAGCTCCCTGCTAATGGCCTAGAAGGAAAAGTAGAAGATGGCCCAAGAGCTTGTGCCCCTGCCACCCAAATGGAGCCTCTGCCTCCTGGCTGTGTCCTGGCTCAGCCCTGGCTATTGTGGCCAATGGGGAGTGAATCAGTGGATGGAAGACCTCTGTCTCTTTCTCTCTCTCTTATCTCTGTCTATAACTCTGATTTTCAAATAAACAAATCTTTAAAATGTCAGGATAAGCTTATTTTGCAGCAAAATTCTGAGATCTATGTATACAGTTATTAAGAATTCATGAAAATGCAGAATATGAAAAAAGTTATACATGGATTTATTTTTGCAGCAAAATAAATATATATTTTCATTTCGTATTCTTCCATGAATCTGTTGAAGTACTCTTGTACAGTAATTGTTAAATTATTATTTTTTACGATTGCAAGATTTTTCTCTTATTTTTGATTACATGTTATTGATCAGCACTGTGTGTGTTTCTGCATTTTCCAGCTCACTTGACTCCACTATTCTTGAAATACTTGTCTGTTAATCATTGTTTTAGACTTCTCTTCTGAAGAGGGGCTGAAGTATGGGGGCAAAGCCCTTTCTGTGTGTGCTGCCGTGGCTTTCTGCTCTTTCTTTGCCCATCAGTGTCTGGGAGTTAGTTCCAGTGCACACAGTGCTGCCTAGTCACTGTGGCCACTTTCTAGGAGCCTGTGAACATTTGGGGAGAAAAGACACTGCTGTCTCCTTTACCCCATAACAATGAAGACATCAGATTAATACAATCTTTAAATTCCTGTAGGATGCTTGCAGGAGAGTTGTGTTTGCTTTAACACAAAGGAATACTTTCTGAACTCTAAAGGTCACTCAAGAAATAATGGAGAGAGGCTTATGAATCATGTATGCTGATACTGGGGGAATGGCATGTGTCCTTCATATAGTGTTCTGACTTTGGAGCTAGCTGGCATGGAAAGGGCCTGAGCTTTAGTCTGAGAGGCATTTCCTGGGCAAGGAATCCCCTGTATGGAGGGGGCAGGCCATCAGGAGAGTCTGAGCTGAAATTCCAGTATTCATCAAATGAGTGTAATGTTCTCGCTAATGGGATTTAGCCACAATACCTATCCCTAACCTTGTCACCAAAAAAGGTAGTCTACAAGCCCCTTTTTTCAATACGGTCTGCCTGGTGGCTGTGCAGAAGTCTGTTCTCCCAATTTTCTAAGTGGTAATCCTAGAATTATCTTGGCTCAGAAATAAATGAGGAACTCATGTACAGGACTCAAATTTCCCTACAGGGCTTGTAACTGAAACAAGGATTAAGTGCCAGTACACAAAACCTCCCAAGCAATGGACAACATGTCAATTGCTAAACATCGTATCATAGAAGGCCCTCTGTTTTTCTCTTTTATAAAGCTTGAGATCAAGTTTTCGTAGGCAGTAAAAAGCAAGGCAATTGAACTCCTTTAAAGGATTGCTTGTTGGGATGGATAGAGCTATATTTAGCGCTGTGTTGTCTCTCCAGGAAGTTAAAACAACTAGGCAATTAAAGGGTAAATGGTGAGTGTGTGTGAGTATAGAGGGTATGCAGGAGGAGAAGAGGTTGGGGAGGTGATAATGCAGTCTTAGAAAACAGACTGTTCAGGAAAAAAAAAGTTCCGCACAGTTGTATGTTATCCAGCAGAGAAAACAGCCTTTGAGTAAGCACCTGTTACGTATCACAAATGTTTATTTTGAATGGTGCAGATTGAGATGAGGACTATGCATTAGATAATCTCTCATACTCAAGCCCACTGTATAGTAATAGTAGTAGTAAGAGTAAACTCTCTGCCATTTATTGAGGACCTACTATATCCCAAACACAGTGCTTTCCTTTTATTCCATCATTCAGTGGTGACAGCTGCTCTGGGAAGTGGATCACTGGAGTGATTGCTCGAGACCATGCAGCTGCTATGTGGCTGTAGCAGATGTGACTCTAGGTCTTTCTCTGACCCCATTTTTAGTTGCTTCTATAGTCTACCTCCTGTGTTGCTCCCTCCCCATTGCACTGGTATTTCATGATTGTAAATTCATGTATGAGAGCCCTTTGACTTTTTCAGGAAGAGGCATGAAACACACATACATACATAATATACATACACATACATTTGTATACATAAATCTACATCTAAATCTACATTTTAAGTGGATGGTATCCTTAAAAAAACTAATGAGGAACTCTCATTTACATTTTAATTTAGATCCAGGTTTTCTGGAACTACAACTCACGCATTTTCTTTCTCTTTTTAAATCCCCTCTCCCCTCTTTTATTGATTATGATTCCTGGAGACTGTGCTTTGCTCATATTCTAGATAATAGGTCATAGGGGTAGGGCAGAAATTGGCAAGATAGAAACTCATCATGAAAAGACACAGGTATATATGGCATAGATCCAGCTCTTGGTGGTCTTTCCTCTTCCATTTTACACGGCAATTTTAAATCCTGTTCAGATTGGCACATTTTGTTTTAAGCTCTGGGTAAAATCAGGTAGATGACAGCCAGTGATTCTGAATGGATGCTGTGTATTTATGAAAGGTTAAATAATTTGACCTGAACCAAGCATAGGAGTCTTCTAAGGGTGGAGTTTAAAATTCCAGTGCGTTGGCTGGCACTGCGGCTCACTTGGCTAATCCTCTGCCTGAGGCGCCAGCACCCTGGGTTCTAGTCCCAGTTGAGGTGTTGGGTACTAGTCCCTAATGCTCCTCTTCCAATCCAGCTCTCTGCTGTGGCCCAAGTGCTTGGGTCCCTGAACCCACATGGGAGACCGGGAGGAAGTACTCGGCTTCTGGCTTCGGATCGGCACAGCGCCGGCCGTAGTGGCCATTAGGGTAGTGGCCATCAGGGGAGTGTCTCTCTCTCTCACTAACTCTGCCTGGCAAAAAAAAAAAAAAAAAATTTCCAGTGCATTTTAGTGCAAAGTGTGCATCTCTCCTCTTACTGAGATGGGTGAGAAACTTGTACTACATCTTTTGGAAGACTATTGTTCACTCTACAAAAAGGTATATGAACCAGAAGTAAGTTACTGGAATGACACAGTTTTAGTTTAATGCCTTATATACAGAAGGGGCTCAATTACTGGAAAATGAAATTTAGAAATAAACATTCAGATGTGAAGGTGGCATTAAAGTTTTCTCAGAGTAAATGATAGACTGCTTTCAATCTTATTGCATTTCTTTGGATCTAGTTGGAAGATATTATCTCTCAGGTTCTGTTGAGCCCTAATAATCTATGAATCAATAACAGTCAGACTTCCTTTCATTTTTCTAGTCCATCGGGATAAGGATAAAGTGGTCAAGGATTCCAAAATCAGCTGTTGAGCCCAGATATAGTTGTAGATATAAAATGGAGTCTCTCCTCCTCCCACATCAAAGAGTTTTTGGAGCCTCAAGTCTGAACCAGATGAGGAGGAGAAATTAACACTAAGCATCTACAGCAATGGTGAATATAAAAATATGGGCTCATTGCAGAGACCTGGGAATCAATTCTCAGGGGATGGTCCTGCTGCCAGGGATTATTTAATTACAGGCGACTCCTGATTGCCTGTGAAGGAACGAGATGGAGTGAGAAAACTCAAACCATGGATATTGCAAAATCACAGAAATTGTCTTGGGAATTTTCTGTAAAGTTTCCCCTAGAAATTTGCCTTCCTAATTGTGTTTTGCTTAGCCCAATATTAAAAATTAGCGGCTTTCCCTGGAGTAGCTTTGAAGCTGAACTACAGAGGGAAATTGTTCAGAGACTTACCAACTGGAATATGGAATATGGAATATAGAGAATGAATCATTTTCTTGTGCTAATGTAACAAAACAACCTCAAAGTTATTTTAATGTTACAGTAAAATCATACCTTGAGGATTTACCAGTCTTCGTACATTGCTTGTTATGCTACAAACATCTGAAGTGATTTAGTCAAAGAGATGATTCTGTCTTAGGTGTGTGTGTTTTTACTCTGAGAAGTCCACTCCTTGGAAAGTGTACTAAATATGGTCTGTGTCTCTCAGACTCAAGTGCGGATCCTTCATATCATAGGGTGGAAGTTATTTATTGAAGGAATCAATGCTATAACTTAGGCAGGGTCTCATCTAGAGCGCAGTACATCAAGCTAGATTTTTTTTATAGAAAGCTTTATTTAATAAACATAAATTTCATAAGTATAACTTTTGGATTATAGTGGTTCTTCCCCCAATACCTGCCCTCCCACCCCACTCTTGTCCCACCTCCAACTCCCTCTTCCATCCCATTCTTCATTAAGATTCATTTTTATTGTGTTTCTATGGGGGTGCAAACTGTTGAAATCCTTACTTAATGCATACTAAACTGATCCTCTGTAAAAAAAAAAAAAAAAAAAAAAAAAAAAAAAAATTATCAATTCCCAACTTGACTCTCACTGGGATTAAACATGACAATAGGTCTGCTCTGATTTCATCATCATTTTAAAAAATCATCTATTATTTTTCACTTTATGTTTCTGTGTGGGAGCAAACTGTTGAAATCCATACTTAATGTATACTAAGCTGATCTTCTGTATATTAAGATAATCGAAAATGAATCTTGATGTGAATGGAAGGGGAGAGGGAGTGGGAAAGGGGAGGGTTGTGGGTGGGAGGGACGGTATGGGGGGAAAGCCATTGTAATCCATAAGTCGTACTTTGGAAATTTATATGCATTAAATAAAAGTTTAAAAAAAAAAAAAAAAAAAGATTCATTTTTAATTATCTTTATATACAGAAGGTCAACTCTATACTAAGTAAAGATTTCAACAGTTTGCATCCACACAGGCACACAAAGTATAAAATACTGTTTGAAGACTAGTTTTACCATTAATTCTCATAGTACAACACATTGAGGACAGAGGTCCAACATGGGGAACAAGTACACAATGACTCCTGTTGTTGATTTAACAATTGACACTCTTATTTATGACATCAGTGATCACCTGAGGCTCTTGTCATGAGCTGCGAAGGCCTTGGGAGCCTCTTAAGTGCACAAACTCCAACATTATTTAGACAAGGCCATCATCAAAGTGGAAGTTCTCTCCTCCCTTCAGAGAAATGTACCTCTTTCTTTGATAGCCCCTTCTTTCCACTGAGCTCTCACTCACAGAGATCTTTCATGTAGGTCATTTTTTGCCACAGTGTCTTGGCTTTCCATGCGTGAAATGCTCTCATGGGCTTTTTAGCCAGATCCAAATGCCTTAAGGGCTGATTCTGAGGCCAGTGTGCTGTTTAGGGCATTTGTCATTCTATGAGTCTGCTGTATGGTCTGTCAAGCTAGATCTGAAATGACACAACTGGATGTGGATCTCAATCCTGAATCTACAAAGTATTCCCACAGGGGTTCTTTTTATATTTTATTTCATAATAGGTTTAAACTTACAAAGCAAAAACTGTGAGGTAGTAATATAAAGAGTTCCCATGTACCCCTCAACCCAGCTCCCCTATTAACACCTCATAGTAATGTCTTTGTCACGATTCCTGACTGAGCTCCCCACCTCTTTCTGTCATTCTCCTAAATTTAAGTTATTTCATATTCTAATAGTGCTTCAATATATATATAACCTGAATGTAGGCATGCATTCCTTAAGATTATGGCTGCTACACAACTGCAAATCCAACAGAAATTTACAGATTGAACTCAAACGAAACAGCAATCTTCAACACTCAAATTAACAGAATGAATTCAGTGTGAGAGATGATGGTTTGCTAACATGAAATCCCTACTCTGGGCATTGGGGTTACACCAGCTGGTCTGCTGGAGTCGTTGTGATCTTAGCTCTCTGTATTTCCTTGTGACCCATACAACAGTTTGCTTTACCTACTGCAAGCTGCTGGCCTACATATCCTGCCAGGACATCACTGGACCTTCACGTGGCATGAATCCACCATTTACTTACTAGAGATCTCGTATACCCTGGCATGAGTTACTTTCAATCAAAAAAAGAGTGAAAGCAAAGTTGCTAGGCCCCTCACAAGATGTTGGGAGGAATCTATGCACAGGAGAGTACTGGAGCTCAGGCTTGATTGGCTTCACACCAAATCTGTCTGTGTCCACGGATGAAGCCCTTCTTTGTCCCTGTTGCCCATAAAGAGGGATGACCTGGTGACAATGGCATTTTTAAAAGTTTATTTTTTGGAGATCAACTTGAAGTTATGTTAATGTTTTTTTAAAGCTTAGTCTAAAAAAAAAAACCAAAACATTTCTAGGATAACATAGAGATAGTTGAAAAATACCTTTGCATCAAACACTTTTCCCAGGATAGATTCCTAGGTGGAGATACTGGGACAAAGCTAGACGTTTTGTCATATTTTGCTAAATTGGATTTATGGAGATCAGAATTTGGGATGGAAGCAGAGAGGCAGCAATTTGCCAGAACAACGTTTCCCAACTGCCCAAGCTTTCTGTGCTGGATCTTTGGACGTAGCCACTGTTGAGTGCACAGTCCCTGGAATGTGTACTGGCCCAGCCCCTGGCCTAACGACAAGGTTAGGAGGAGAGGACCCTTGGGCACGGAGGGCCTTAGGGAATCACAGGCCAGTGTTTCTCTGGGGGTCAGAGGAAAGCACAGAATACAGAGGTCAGGCTCTGCCTCAGGGACAATGTCTCAGAGTCCAGTGGTTGTAATCAGGTGTGCTCTGAGTCAGAGCTTGGAGGCAAGCTGCAGGCAGAGGACTATTGAAAGGTCAGACAGACAACGGAAACCAGAGGTCGGGAAGAATTTGGAGTCATGGTATCAGTTGGCAGGGTGGGGCAGATACTAACATCACCATCAAGCGAGTTGCATTCTTTGGAACCCAAGGTTTTCCTGCTTTCCCTTCCTGGGAGGACTCGTGCATGCAGGACTTGGCTCATAGACCATGGATGAGGACAGGAAATGGGTGTGACTCTTCCTTACTGGAGAGATCCTGGAATTATTTTTATCGCAGTAGAAAGGGGAATAAAGAATGATAGTCAAGATCTGACCTTTCCTCCCAGGCTCTCTTCCTCCTAAGGGAGACGACGAGGAGAGAGCATCTGTGGTACATGCTTTCAGCGTGCACAGTCTGAGCTGAGCTTAGTTCTAAGAGCGTGTTTATGGTGGAGCACTTTAAGGCTTCGCATTAAAGAGCTCTACCCTTCCATCTCCTTATCTTACGACTGTGAAGTTCAAGTGGAAGCATATATATGTATGTATCTATGACATATATGTATATATATAGTGCATGCATGTACATGTGTGCAGACACACACATACACACATAGTGACTTCAAAAACTTCATGGAAAATGGAATTAGAAGCTAGATAGCTAGATTTATTTTGGAGCAAAAAACTTTGAACTTCAAAAAGTTCATAGGAAGTGCATATTAGGAAATGCTATGCATGGATTTCAAAATATTTTTGCACAAAATAAATCTCTTTTAATTCCATTTCAACGACCTTTTTGAAGTACCATAAACGCAAGCATTTTGTCAACAGTGAATAACTACCATACACCAGGTTATTAGAATCCCATTTCTTTCCAATGGAGGAGCTTATTTTTAGCTTACCTGATAATTGTTTTCAGGTGAGAATCTCACCTAATTAAGATCGTCTTTTCATTTTCTTTATATTTTAGTTTCTTTTCTGCTTTCTGTTGGGAAATGATTGCATTGGAAAATTTATATCAGAAAAATGTTTTTAGAGAAGATTTAAAGGAGAACCTTCTTCTAAAACTTGGAGCCATAAGAACTACCTGTTTATCTCATCAAGCAAGTCTTTAATAGGGTACTCTCACCTGATGCGGTAGCAGACTCTAAATTCCCAGTCACATGAAGTCTTATCAGTTATACGACTGAGAAAGAATTAGCTGCTCTGTTTGGGTAAGATGATAGCTGTGGGTTCACTCATTTTTCTTGAAATATTTGGGATTTGAAAGCTTAGAAAATAAACAGGTTGTTTTGTTCAGGGAACCTTTTCTGCGTGAGTAAGCACAGTTCATCTGATGACATTAGCTTTGCCCATAATTTCCGTGATGTCAAGGGCACCCACCGGAGATTAAAGCAGGATTAAGACCCACTTGCTCAGTCAAAGCAGCACACTAAATTGACTTGACTTGGCAGCTGCCCCTCGAGTTGGCACCTTTTCACCACCTAATCATACACAACCCTGGTTTGTGGTGTTAGCGTGGCTACTTTTCACAGAGGCCAAGAAATGTGAAGCAGGCAAAGTGGGAGGGGAAAGTGGCTGAGAAAGAGGGGTAGACATGCAGGGGGTGCCCTCACCCCAGCTGCCATCAAGACTTGCCCAGGAGGATTACGGCGCTAAGGAGAAAGGTTTCTCTTTTTTGTTCTTGTTTTCAGAATGTTTCAAACATGAATTTAGTTTTTTGTTTACCTTCCTCCCACCCACTCTGGAGTCTTCCAGATATGGCTGTCTCTTCAAGCCTTTTTAATCCTTCATATTATTATCAACTGTTCTGCAAAAAGCAGTCAGGTTTGCCCAGGAACTTCAGGGAATAAAGATGAGTTTGTGTTTTAAAAAGGAAACAGCTGGATGGCCAGAGCCAGGCAGGGAGGCAGCTCTTGTTTCATTAGCAAAGGGAAACTTGAGGGTCCAGAGAGAACAACTGGGCTGGCAGCCACGGAGAGGAGAAGAAAAGGAAACACACGATCATAAAGAACTAATCATGAAAAATGGAAAGTGAGGACGAGCCAAGAACAACAAGCAATAAATAGATTTGGAAGGGGGAGAAGTCGGAGAGGAATGCAGTGCCACTCTCAGGAAGGGGCAGCAGGAGTGTGTTCGTCTCCCTGGAAAAAACGAAATCATTCTGAAAATCATTGAAAAGACCCACAGAAGATGTTTTAAGGCAACATTTCAGACCTGGGTTTTAGTTCCTTGTGTCACTTCAGAGCCTATTTCAGTGCATGGTAAAAAAAAAAAAAATCAACTCCAGTTAGAACGAGAAACTTCACGTGGAATGTCCCAGAGTGTTTTCTTCCTTTTTGCATTTTTTCTTTTAATTTTTAATTTCTGCCTGATGGTGGGGGAAGGAAGCAATTAGTTGGCTATGTAGGTTCAAAGACTATATCCAAACTAATAAATCAAGTGTTTCGAAGTGTAACTCCAACAATGCTAGCCTTGATTAGACGGCAGACACATTTGTACCTGTGTAGTAATCCCCTTGTCCATTTGTTTGTCATGAGTAGGTGATGATTCAGTACACACAGGTACATCTCTAAATATTTTCAGATGACATTAGCATGGGTTTAAGGAAGACCTAAGAAGAAAACCAGATCTCAGTCTCTCCTCCCCTATAGTGAAATCTGTTCAACATTATAAAGTACACAAACATGGCCAACAGTCCAGAAAATCCTAGAGAGAAGGGACTGTTTTAAACTATTTAAAATTTCACATTAGTTACAGGTAATCCTTTACCAATGAAATGCCGCTAGTCTTTCATTTTGGAGGGGTGGTGCTTATTAGCCTTTTAAAAAATTAGTTTTTAATAGCAGCATTTGTTTAAGGAAGAAGAAAAAATGCTTGGTGGTGCCTTCTGGAATGTACATTAATCTTGTTAATGACACCACAGTTCGTGTCTGGCAAAACAGGACTTGTGAATCAACCTGATACTTCTTTTCCCTTCTCCTCCCCCCACCCTCTCCTTTTTGTGGTCACTATACTTGAGAAATAAAGCTGGGGCACTAACGATACATGAAAAGTGCATGAAGACAGGATACAGGATTTCCTATGATTTTATGTTGTTCTTAATTAGGAAGCATATTGGCAGCAAATGCTAACATGTGTTAGGATGTTTAGTTGTAGCCAAATAAATGTTTTCTATTACAATTCTGAATTCCATGCCTCGTCGGAACCCATGCTGTTCTGCTCATGGCTCACAAAATCCCTTTACAAGTCATCTCAAGGGCCAATTTTCTGTTGGCTCACAGAGAAAACTACTTTCACCACATGTTTTCCTGAAGGGTCATCCACAAGTCCAGGTGGGAGTGGGAGATAGGAGGAGAACAGTCTCTGATGTTGGCTTGGGGTTGCTTGATGGTACAAGTGGTCTTTAATGAGGATACTCAATTTGAACTCTGAGTCGGAAATGAGCATCAACAAGCCAAAGCAGCATCCTTTCAGCTATGTTTACTTTTTTTCTTGCTGGGGGAGGAGCCAAGGGAAAAAAGATGGATGATTTAGCAAAAAACAAAACAAAACAAAACAAAAAAACAAGCAATGAGTTAAGGTACTTACATTAGGGAAATGTTTGCTTGTGTACACTTGGAACCATGTACTAGTATATTTATTTTAAGCATTGCCTACAGGAGCAAAATTTGGAAACAATTTAAATGTCCGTCACAAGGGAATGGATAAATATATTGTGACATAGAGTACTCTAAAAAAAGGGATGAGTTACTACCTCTCAATAACATGTTGCGCAGGGAAAGTAAAGATGGAAAGTAATGTTTCAGAATAGTAGAGTGTTATCATTCCATTTGGTTAAAGAAACCCAGTGCGGCTGGCATTGAGGCTTAGAGGGTTAAGCCGCCACCTGCAATGCAGGCATCCCGTATGGGCACTGGTTCAGGTCCTGGCTGCTCCACTTTTAATCCAGCTCCCTGCTGGGGCATGGGAAGGCTACAGAGAATGGCCCAACTGCTTGAGCCCTGCCCACCATGTGAGAAACCCAGAGGAGGCTCCTGGCTCCTGGCTTCAGCCCAGCCCTGCCCTGACTATCGCCAACCATTGAGGAGTGAAGCAGTGGATGGAAGATCTCACTCTCGCTGACTCTCACTCTTTCTCTGTAACTCTGCCTTTCAAATAAATAAATAAATCTTAAAAAAGAGCTGTAATTCAAGTAAAAAAGGAAACCCAATGTAACAATGGGTTTGTATAAACATATGCAAGAATATCCCATCAGTTCTGGATAGCAATGTATGCCAAGTAGTTCTATTTGGTAGGTGCTAGAGAAGGAACAAGCTAGGTAATAAGGGAAGAGTATCTTTTTATCTTTACCAGTATATGCTTTTAAAAAGAAAGTATTATATTTCCAATCTAAGGTTAAAAACTAGTGAATAGTGATTGAGTTTACTAAATTCATTATCCAAGTATTTTCCCTAAACATGGCTATTACAGTGTAAGCTGACTGTGTAAGTTCTCAATGCTGTTAGGGGATATTTGGTGCAGAGTTTCTGTCTTTGTGTTAGAAATTTCCAAAAATCTTTCACTGTTGGGTCTGAGAGACTGCATATACTTTCATATATGTAGCTAACATGACACAGCACTTGACTCTTAGTGGGAAACTCCTTTTTCCACATCATCCATGAGTGAACTTGGATTTCTAAGGGCTAATTGAGGTATTCATCCACTATGCTGTGACCACACTGCCTGCAACTCTTCTGCTCTTTCTTACTTGGGTGCTTGCTCATAGGTCAGCCTCCCCTTCTGGAACATTCTTTCCCCAAAGTTTGCCTCTTCCTTCACCTCATTCAGGTCCCTTCTCAGTTGTCCCCACTCCCAAAGCTTTCCCTGATCTCATCATTGTCTCCTCTCCTCTATTTGTAAATATTTAATTATTTATTTATGTTCATTCAGTTAGCTAGCTCCTTCCCCTCCTCTAGAATATTTCAAGGGGGAAGGAAATTGTTTTGCTTTCACTGCTACACCTTAATACTGCACGGCATAAGGGACACAGAAGATGTTCAGGATACATGTAATTTATTCCCTGAATTAGCAGGACATGGTGTTTTTGTTATTTATTATACATCCATATGTGACATCGTCAAAGCCTGGGAGATTACTAAACCATTTTCTCCATTTTATATGTAAAATTTTTGTTGTTCCTAATAAGAATCAGCCATACATGCAGGCTGCTTTTTACTTTGACTCATAAACAATTCTACTCAGTATATGGGCCTAAAAATTTAACAATAAAAAAAGCAAGAATGTACAAAACAGCATTCAGCTAGTGAAAGGGGACTTTTTTTCTACATTCTTGAATGAAGATCTCATAACATATATCAGATCTTTCCTAAACCATGAAATGAAATGACTGGCTATCAGGACTAATTTTGAGAAGAAAAACTGTCATCTCCAAAGCAGTAAAATCTCCATAAAGCAGTGTAAACTAATTACCAGGTTAAAATCACTGGAATCTATCAGGGCCTCCTCATGTCCCCAAGGCAGACATAATACAGTAATTCTCTAATAGTCACTCTGGGAAGATACTGTAATGGGTGGGATGAAGTCATTACAACAGTCTCACTTAGTTCTGGTCCTGAGACTTATAAAGAGAATGTTGGCAGCAGATCACATGTGCAGAAGAGATGACTCTCCGTGGAGCATCAGGCTAGCTGGCCTTGCCCAGTCTCTGGGCTCACTTACTTATCCTGTTCAGACAAGGAATGTACACTTCGAAACCTATTCCAGGATTTCTTCTCACCCCTCCTGATTGAAAGTGAGGAAAATATTTTGTATATTGTGCTTTCTATTTTAGGTTATTTAGATGCTTGCAAATATTTTATGTTTATGTGTGCAAGTAATATAAACTGAAAACATGAGCAAATCCTACCAGAAGCCTCAGGAAAAAAAAAAAAAAAAACAAAAAACAGAAAAACCACAACAATCAAACCAGGTGTACAATAACGGACCCTGTGTTTCTCTCTTTTCTAAAAAAGGTTTATTTATTTATTCATTTATTTGAAAGATGGAGAGAGAGAGAGAGAGAGAGAGAGAGAGAGAATCTTCCATCTGCTGGTTCACTCTCCAGAGGGCTACAACAGCCAGGTCTGTTCAGGCTGAAGCCAGAAGGCAAGAACTCTATTCTGGTCTCTCATATGAACGGCAGGAGCCACCGTTGACCACCTTCCTTGGTGCATTAACAGGGAGATAGATCAGAAACAGGGTAGCCAGGACTCATATTGGTTCTCCGTCATGAGATACTGGCATCTCAAGCAGAGGCTTAACTCTCCGTGTACAATGCCAGCCCCCTATTGCATGTTTCTCTAGACTAGTAAAAAGCTCTATCTTTTAAGAAGTCATGTTGGTACTTGGGGTAAACCAAAATGACTGGATAAACTCATTGGAACAGTGGGTGTTTATTTTATTAGATAATTTTGTACATACACATACAAACGTCCATGGAAAATGGAACTAAAAGATATATTCATTTTAGTGCAAACATTTTTGAAATCCATGCAGTTTTATCATAAAATGCATGTCCATGAACTTTTTGAAGGCCTCCCCATCACGTGTGTCTGCACAGGCACATGTATTTACATTGGTGACATTTGTTTTCTCAAGCCCTCAGATAATCTTTGACAACGCAGCAGGTAATCATAGCTCATCACCCTGGGTTGTAATGGATTGTTTACACTTATGTCATTCTCATGAGATTATGCACCGTGAAGGGAAGGACTTCACCTTGTTTGCTTTATTCCCCAGTGTCCACTTTGTGGAATGGATGAACCACCTTTAAAAGCAGCAGATCTGTGCTTTTCATAACTGTTAACTTTTCCTAGAGGTATGAATTGGAAATAGAAGTTGTTGAGAAAATGGCCGGTGCTCAGAAACACAAGTTCACAAGACACAAAGCTGATCTCTTTGTGTTCTGCCATGGTGATTTCCACCTTGGCTCCAGGCTATATACTCATGAAGGAGAGGGTTAGGAATCAGACTTCCTTAAACTGGTGAGTGCTGAGCCACACACTGACCATCATACACGAGAAGTCAAAATGGGAAGAGACATTAACATTTGCCTAAATGGCTTGCACAGGAAAAGCTGGACACCTCCCCCCGCTCCAATTAACGTGGATGGAAATCTTTGAGTAGATTTGGTTCTTCCCTCTGTGTTCTTAGCCTGACGTTGCCTGGCTGGCCGGTGTGTCCCTTTGGAATTGATAATGAGGTTCAAGAGAGGTGGAGCCTTCACTAAACATGTCACCCCTATTTAGCACCTTTTCCAGGATGGCAGCCACTATTGTTTTATTATGTCCCTGATCAGCTGTCACTATTCATGAAGTAATCACTGCCATTAACACGTCACGCCTCAAGCCATCTGCTGCAGAAAGGCACACACGGAGTTGTTGGTTGCAGGCAAAGCAGGTGTCACCTAGGACTGACAGTCCCATGGTAAAGGCGGGAGTCACCATGGTGAGATAGGATGTCATGTCAAGTAATTCTATTTTTATTTGATGTATTACAGTCAATGGACAATAACATTCCTGCTCAACTTGCAGAATGTTAAAAAATTCATATTTGAGGTAATTGAATTCAATATTGGTTTTGGGGACAAAAATGTCATTAAATGTCTTGACAACAGTATCTAGATTATAAATGGACGATTGTGTGAAATTTGCAGTCAAGTTTAAAGTATTCTTAAGAAAAGTAAACTTTTGACCATTTGAATCTTTTTCTAGCAATCATTTATTGAGCATGTACTAAGAACTGGGGGTGGCCCAGTCAAAATGTAAAATTACTGTTCTCAAAAACATCATCAACTAATGTGTGCTGTGGGGATTCCTGCATTTGCAACCTTTGATCTGTCCCTAACAACACTTGTGTTGATTTTCAAAAATTTCAGTTTCTTATTACTTTCCATACTGATTAGATTTCATGTAGACATATAGGAAAGTGAGTTTGCATTGGGAAACTATGATAATTTAATAAAGTCTCTCAAGAAGGATGATAATCAGTTATCTTTATCACCTTCATTATAAAGGGGAATTAAATTTATACAATGGAGAGAATTAGAAATTTAATTCAGGACTTCAAGTGCTGTTAGAAAGTGAGATGAGTGATTATACTTGGGTCTAAATATCCTTCTAGTATCTTCCACTACTGCATATACAGTAGAATTGCATTCCAAATTTCTTTAACTTCAGAAAATTTCCTTATTTGCCCCAGGCGAATAAGAAAAAGAAATACAAAAATTTAAGTGTGGTAGCTACTTCCATGAGTTTTGCTTTTTTACCCCTGGGAATGAAGAAGGTTGGTTGAAGGTTGGATTTGCCAGCCCGTCAGTTACTTTTAGCAACAACCCCCAGTTCCCCTTGTTCGTGTGAGCATTTTGCTGCATGGGTAGTGGTTTAGGGCATGCACAACACAGTACTGTTAACTCTGATGCACATATCTATACGTCATACATGTTAATGATGGTTTATGGGGTGTTTCAAGGATAAATGTGACTCTAACATTTAGAGTCTGTCCTGTGTGGAGTTATGTTACTCCATTAAAAATTAAATTAAAGAGGCTTACACAATCCTGAAGTCTATACGAAGCAAGATATCCATCTTTCTATAT
The DNA here is from genome assembly GCF_051225735.1 of Oryctolagus cuniculus. Taxonomy (NCBI): domain Eukaryota; kingdom Metazoa; phylum Chordata; class Mammalia; order Lagomorpha; family Leporidae; genus Oryctolagus; species Oryctolagus cuniculus. The sequence goes on along the minus strand of NC_142878.1, from coordinate 6,170,542 downwards.
CAGGATTTCTCACCTTCTTTTGAACCCAATTTCCTTTTGAGAAATATAAAAATCTCAAGCTTTCTCCCCAACCCTGGAGATCTGTAGGGCCATCTGTTGAAAACAAAAATATATAACCAGGCTTTATTTTGGTAGTTTGTATTAAGAAAAATGTTTTCTATTTTTTGGAATCTATAATTGTGATACAAACTGTATGTGCTTTTCAAAAAGGATTCCCTTTTTCTTTGGAGATTGTGATATGTCCTGCTCTTCATATGATTCTATTTCTCTGCCATGCCGCAAGAATCATGAGTGTAGATTTCAGATAGGAATCAGACTGTTTCATTTTAAAACCGTCTAAATATGAGAGCCCCTGTGGTTTGGATGTTCTCCCTGGAATTCACTTGTTGGAAACTCGATGCCCAAGGCAGCAGTGTTGGGAGGCGGGGGCTAATAAGAGGTGATTAGGTCAAGAGGGCTCTGACCTAATGAATGGACTAATGTCTTTATGGTTGGGCATTGGCTGCTTATCCTGAGAGTGGATAGTGGATTTGTTCTAACAGTGGCATCTCTCTCTCTCTCTCTCTCTCTCTCTCTCTCTCTCTGTCTCTCCTTCTCTCTTGATAAGGTGCTCTTCCACCATGCTATGGTGCAGCATGAAAGCTGTCTGCCAAGGCTGGGGCCATGCTCCTAGAATTTTCAGTCTCCAGAACACTGAACCAAATACATTTCTATTGTTAATAAACTTCTATTGCTACTCTGTAATGGACAGAGACAGGGCCATTTTAATTCTAAGCATCAAATTTGGGGATCTGAGATGCATGCCATTCAAATGGCTCTATCATAGTGGCTCCTAACTACACTTAGAAGAAACATAAAGATATATGATTCTTGAGTTCTGACCCAAATCACTTACAGTGTTATGTATGGCTTTACAAGTCCAACCAAGAAAATGGCTAATATTTCCTGTATGTTGTGCAGGCGATTGTAACATTTTTGTTAAGTTATCAGGGATTGAGGGAGGCAAAGAGGGAGGAAGGGAAATGTGGTTATCTTAGAATCATATATATGAACTACATAAAAACTGTTCTCTTTAATAATTTTTTTAAAATTGTAAGGCAGTATAGATTAAAATTAAAAGAGTGTTTTATTATATCTTCCTGACAAAAGAATGAATCTTGGGATTTCAAGACATCCCTGAATACATGTGGCCATGAGTTTACGTGGGTTCCCATGTAAGTCATGAGAATTACAGTGTACACCTGGGGTGTGCACATATCTGTACAAGGGATGCACTTGCTCTGCTCCATGTTAGAGCTTATGAGTCAGCAGGAGGCTGATCAAGTTAAAGCGCATGAATAGGTTGTGAATATTGAGATTGATGACCATCTCCCATAAATGAACTTCCATCTTCATTTTGAAGTCTTCAGGAGAAAGTTGCTGTTCGTTTTGCCATTTGGTAAGTGTCAGGATGAATTTAATCTGTCTTAAGAACAAATTTTAAGCCTTGCTGATACAGTTCTGTTTTCTCTGGTTCCACTCCCTCACCCCATTCCTACTTCCCTTCATCCTTAACAAAATCTACTTTTCTCTCTGCTCACAAACCTTTGGGGTCTCCATAGGCTCTTATAGGGTCAGACAATGCTGCAAACATTTATTTGAGCACTGAGGTCCAAAATGTTTCTGGGAATAAAAATGAGTGCAACCCAGGGCAAATAATTATTCTCTGTAGTAGGGACAATTTAAGACCTAACCAAATGTTGCTGAGTTGATTATATACTTTTTATACTTTTAAGTAATACTTATATGATGTGCAGTGTTAAGAATATATAGTTACTGAAACATGTTTTACTTATAATAATAGAACATATTTATAATTATTATAAAACACATATGTGTGTAGCATCTGACAAAATCAGTTACTGTTATAGATGAAGACAAAAAGTCAATGAAATAAAACTGGGATACTATTTTTGTATAAAATCTACAGGAGTAGGACTGAAAATGTGGGTAACTGAATTGAACACTATCAAAGATTATTTTACAGGGAGTTTATTAAAAATGGGATGCATTTTGGTGAGAGAGTGGAACCTTCCAGGAGAAGTAACATGAGCAAGTTTTGAACCAAAGAGGAGAATCCGTTGTTTTCTTCCTGCATCTACAGACTGTAGTGTTTTTCTTACATTTTGTTTTATGGGTTCTTCTATTTGGCCATTTTTATGTTGACCTGAACATTAAATCTGTCATTTAGATTAAATTTATAGAGACACTTATATTTTAAAAATGTTCAAGTAAACAGTATCATTTATGAGTACAATGGGTATTAGTATAGTTGATAATTTTATATCAGAGAATCATTTAAAATTTTCTCATCCAAAAATCATCTTCTTTAGCCCTGCTTATTATTGACTCATTTTTGTACTTAACTTATTGTTTAGATCATATATTGTTATTTAGATCATATATATATATATGACTGAATAGACATGGGAAATGAGCAGAATGAGAGAAGAAGCATGCAATCAAATAAAATTGTATAGAACACTGGCTATTTTATATTAAAAATGAAATTTGAGACCTTGAGGTTAGTATATGATCCACAGGCAAGAGTCTCATGATTCCATTAGAAGATAGGATCAGAGCATATCTGCTATGTTGTCAGGGTCCTGGTTGGTATCTGTTGACTTCCTCATCCATGTCTTCACTCAGGGTCACCTGACTTTTCTTAGTGGAGCCACTCCTGCGTATTCCTTAGTTCATGTGGTTTAAGTGCTTTGCTAAATCTCATCCATAATCTCTTCCAATCCCCAACCCAAGGGCAGCCATCCAGGCTGTCTGTCCTGGGAAACTGAGGTGGTATATCAACAGCTGACTGAGCTTGCATTCCCAGGAATTTCTCATTGAACCCTTATTTTGAAAATAACGCACATAAGTGATAGACAGTGTTCTAGGCACTTAATTCAGTGACAAAGAAAGCAATATAAAGAGAATAGGTTTTCTACCAGATTTAAGCAGTGGGACCTTCACAAACTAAATTAACAGGCTAACAACTTTTAAGATTCATTCAACTTTTAAGATCATTATTGATATGATCCTCTGGGAGAGCTGTTAATAGGTTTTTTACAAGAAGAATAAAACTACTAACAACAATTCAGGTAAATCTCTTAGAAAAAGAGTTCCTTCTGTGGAAAGCAAGTGAAGTGTTGATTTAAATTTCTCAATGATCAAAGTGTTAATATATTTTGAATAGATCCATCTATAAAACATATCTGTATAAACAACAAAACTTGTAACTGTGTAATGGGCAAAAAATAAAATAATGCATTTTCTTCATTGTAATGCCACCCACTAATTTTTTACAGTTTTCTAGCATGTAACATTACCCTTCATAAAAGATGATATTTTGAAATAAGAAGGGGTTGGTAAAAGAAACAATGGATAGTTAATGGAAGGAGAATTGCAAAGCTGTGCTCTGCTGGGTGAAGGAGAAGGGAAAACAGAATTCATCTGGGGATTTTTCAAGCCAGAGGTCATGGTCCGAAGCCTTGAAAGGAGTGAGCAAAGCTCAGTGCCAAGGATTTTTATATCTTTATTTTGATTATTTGTTTCTTTTTTCTAAAGAAATCAAGCACAAGTTATTTAAAATAACAGAATTCATTTCAACATAATACTTCATAAGCAGAGTTGAGAATCGCTCACATATTAAACATTCAAGTATTCTGTGTGGATTCCCAGATGGTTGCATTCTCTCTGGGCCAATACGATGGTGTTCACATGAGGCAGTTTGGTGCAGTAGAAGGCATCTGGGATATGAATGCTTTATTTTTCCATTTAGTCAATGAACACCAAGCACCTATTAGCTGTGTGGCCTCATGGTAGGCATACAGATACATAGGACATAATTCTGAACTTCCAAAAGCTGGGATGCAGGATGAAGAAGACAGGCAGAGAATCCTATACAAGGAGGTAGGTGAGTATATTGTGGGAGCGTTGAGGAAGGAAACCTCACAGGTGAGAGTTGGGTGGAAGTTGGCAGGGAAGACTATCCTCGGGAAGTGGTATTTAGCATTAAGTTGAAGTTTATACAGATGGACTAGGTGGGGAGATTGGAGGGAGTGGGCATTCAGGCAGAGAAGCAGGGCAGAGTCACAGGCACAAACAGATGAATCCACACTGTGTGTGTGTGTGTGTGTATTTGTGTGTGTATGCAAACACATGTGTAAGGGACTAGCAGCAATCAGTGCTATGGTGCACAAAGCTAGAAGTGGGAGATAGTGAAAGGGATGATGTTGCAGAGGCAAGATGGAACTGGATCGTGGTAGTTTTCTTTTTCGGGCCACATTGCTTCAGTTTTATGCAGTCAGACAAAAGAAGGCTTGGGCAGAGTTGTAATATCTCTGCTCAAACTTGTGTGCAGAATAGTAATTAGGGGTTAAAGCCTACAGGAAACTGGTGCTGTGGTCTGTGGACAGGCCAAGGTCAGCTGCAGTGGGACACAGAGCAGTGGGAGGTGCCAGCATGAGCACCAGTTGGCAGCATGAGCTCAGGGACTGAGGAAGACGGTAGGGTTCAAGGTGACTCCCAGTGGAAGCATAAGTGCCTGAGGTAGTGCCACTACCTGAGCTAGGGAGCACATAAACATGAATGAGGTTTTGGGTTCAGTTTTTGCTGTTGGATGAAATTGCATGCAAAGGACATGTATCACTAGACTGTGGGGTCCTTCGGAACTGGCCAGCACTGTGAGCTAGGAATACCTCCGTGAAACGGTGATGCTATGCTCTCACTTACTGCTTTTCCTGGTGGATGGAGAGACCATGGCATCGCAAGATGTGGAGCGGCCTTCATTCTGCTTCCTGGTAGCTCTGGGATTGTGGACGAGTCATTTCAGCTCCGTAGCTTTCTTTCCCTCACAGAGGGAGTAGATTTGGCAACTGGTTCCTCAGTTACAAATCTATTCTAATTCGGCTTATTACAAACCACTTAATGTGGTTCCCTTGCTCTGATTTTTGGCATTATCCCTTCTCCCCATGTACAAAAGTTACCCTCCTGCAAATTTAGGGTGCATTTGATATTTGATGACATAAAAGGAGTTTTCTTAATGTATACAGATAATCTTTGCCCCTTCTTTTCAGGAATTTCTTTCAGTTCTCAGATGATGTGAATAATCCATAGAGAAGGTGCTTGATTACTCAATATTTGGGTGTATCCTTTGAAAATAAATGTCAGCCATAAAGCAGAGCCTCTCTGTCTGTGGCACAAACTCTCACACACAAAGTTTCACCTCCCTCCCCTCTTAGGGAGGCTGCCCAGTGCAAACAGTGGCCACTTTGGGAGCAGTAGATTCTGCTGTGAAAGAATGCATTATAAGTAAAACAATATGTTCTTCAGATTAACACACACACCAAAAAATGTGTTGACTTAGTACACCTAATGACTTTCAAGGAGCCATTAGGCTCAATGGAGTGAATATTGTGTGTATTGCCAAAATATGCCCAATGTATCCCCAATTAGGCATTTGACCTGCAAACTTAATAGGACAAGCTAATTTCTCTTTCAACTCTCTTTCACTGCTTCTTACCAAGTAATTTTCATAGCCCATCTTAGAGCAAGACTATGCATTTTTCCCAAGGCCTGGGTGTTTGCTTGCTCTGTTCCAAAGTTCAAAGAATAATGGAGAAGTGTGTTCATGCGTTATTGAATGGTCTGAGGGAGGGGAATGCTCTACCTGGTCCACATTTGCTACATTTTCCTTATTAACAGAGGCACCAGCAAAGTGTTAGAAGCGAAGAAGACTAATGTAAATTGCCTACAGAAAACAACAGTTTCTTTAGGAATGAAACAGTATAACCCCTACCTCCATCATTTGCAAGTTTAGGCACTTTAATTTGACAAACTCAGTGTTTAGGCTGGGAGTCTGACCAATTGCAATCTGTCACCAGAGGAAGCAGATGCAGAGGGGTTAATAATTACTGACAATTTTTTAACAAGCAGTTTTATTGCAGAAATGGGAGTTGAACCGGAACATTCCCAATCAGAATGAAAGGGCTCACAAACCCAGTCTGGAAAACTCACTATTGTACATGAAAAGGGAGTCTTTCTGGATTTTAAAGAGGCCTAAGGAGAGGGTTTATTTTCTATTTGAGAATATAGTTTAATTTAGATTTTTAGACAAGTCACAAAATCTTTGAAATCCACGAATAGTGCTCTGGAGAAATGGAACAACCCCTCTGTCTGATAATGGAAAGGAAGGCATTGACATTTGATTGTGCCCTCTGCAGTTTTCATAAGATGTTTGCCTCCAGGTGATTTCTTAAGAAGTCAATGTGTAATTTAATGTGTTGACTTTTATTTCCAAAGAATTGCGTTGCTACCCGACTATCTTAGAGGCTATTGTTCCACTTTGAATAGTGACTATGAAAGGGTTCCAATTGGTCTGCATGGATCTTATGATAATTTCCAGATGTTTCCCTAGAAACTCCTAGCAGGACACATCATGCATGGGTGGCACCTTATCGTAGAAAGAGCACTGCACTTGGAGGTCAGAAGATGGAATTCAGAGTCTCAGCTCTTCCACTCAAAAATATGGCCATTAGGCCATAGTTTGTTTCAGTGGTTTCCAAACGTAATTAACCAACAAGCATTGTCTGTTGAGTTTACACGTGTACACCTGGGCCTTACTCCTGAGATTGGGGTTCAATAGGTTAGCAATTGGATGCTGTGTTGTTTACAAGCAGCTGGGGTCAATAACTATGATAAATCCATTGAACTTTAGTGTCCTCATTTGCAAACTAGAAATAGCATTTCCTGTACATCATGCAGGATTGTTGCCAGAATGAAACATAATGATGGATTTAAGACACCAGCATAGTGCTCAGAGGAGGCTCACATATTTTCTGTCCCCACTTGGGCCTTGATTGTTCTGGTTCAGATCTCCCCAAAGTGGATTCTAAGGCTCAGCAGCCCCATGGGATGCTTTCTGGAAAAACTGCGCCAGTCATGTCTGGCAGCTGCACCTGTGCTCCCTTCCAGACTGTTAATGGGACAACTGGCACCTCAAGCTTCTGAGAGGACCTGAAGAAACACACCTGGCTAACATTATTGAGTTCACTATTTATCAAACGCATTTGACTTCTAAATTGTTTTGAAAATGGCAGTTATTGATGGTTGTTGCTACACATTTTAGGGATTGCTCTTTGTACAGTCTCTGAGCTATGATTCTGTAACCTCTCTCAAGGATATTCTCAATACAATGAAGACCACTGCATTACCATGTTTGCCCAGTGCTTGAGGCTTTACATCAAAGGACTGGGGTTCAATTTCTGGCTCTTGCTCCTGCCTCCAGCTTCCTACCAGTGCAGAGCTGAGCAGGCAGCAATACTGGCTTAAATAATTGGATTCCTGCCATTCACGTGGGAGATCTGGATTGAGTTCCTGGTTCCCGGATCCCAGCTCTTCACTTTGGCTCCCACCCTTCTCCTGTTGTTGTAGGCATTTGAGGAATGAACCAGCATATGGGAGCTTTCTGTCTCTCTGCCTCTCAAACAAACAAACAAGCAAAAAACAATAAAAGACCCAAGCTTCTTGATCATCTTGAATGATACCTTATCTTTTCTTGAATTGAAGTTAAAATGGGCTGTCATATTTGAAATGAATCTGTTTAAATACTTTAGTTTTTACTTTAACTGCTCAAACTTAGGAGAACAGAACACAAATCATTTAGAAAGGACTTATACCACCATTTTAGAAATAAAATGAATAACTAAACAGTAGAAATTCTTAGTTCAGTAATTGTTAAAGGAAAGGCAATTAGATTTTAAGAGATCAAACCTTACCCTTGAAATCAATGGAATACGATAAAATTAGAAATCCAAGTATGCCTACATCCAAATTAATCTACTAGTCAAAAAGAAGCTGGGTAGAAATTTATATAAATGAACCAAAAATAAATGAAGTATGTGTTGTAATATAGTGCCATTTCCCCTAAGTCAACAGTTTAAGAGCTTTTGGGAAATTGAATATAATCACAAAGATTTTCTGGCAACATAATCTGCCTGGTATGTACTCCTAGAGTAAGGGAAATGTTTGGCTTCTAATACATCTTCCTGGGAACAAAAAGCAAAATGGAAAAGTCTATCTCTGGTTCAGGTGTATTCGTCCAAGAATCACCTACCCCTTCAGGCATGAGTAGAAGAAGGTACATCTGCATGGATGCATTGTTTTGGGATGGATGAGTGGACAGGGCTGGGAAGAATGCACTCAATGTACAAAATTCCAAGTCAGGTTGGGTGGGGTTTGCAGTAAGAACTTGTATCAGATAACTGCTCTGAAATATTCCTTTTGCAAGCATTTTATTTTGCAGGTTTGGTATGGAAATCTCAGAAGAACAGCTTTGCTTGTGAGCTTTCCGATATTTCCACTCTGGTTCTGGCCAGAAACACTGTGAGAACACCCTTTCATTTGGTATTTGAGCCCTTATGCCTCTGTTTCTGGCTGCGGACCAAAGGGAACAAATGCAACTGAACATTTCAGAACCTCAAAATAGTAAACCAAAAATGGTTTTCTCTGCTTTTGGTTCTAAAAATGATCAACCTCAGAGCCTTGTACCAAACAGTTTGGTTGATCTACCACTAAGGTGGATTACTGGATTTCAGAATCCTTTGGAGAATATATTATGATAGATGACTAAAAGCAAAAAAAAAATTGCTCACTCAAAATGGTTGTAATACAGGTACCTGGTCAGGACCCTAGAGCCTAGATTTTATGAATAGGATTTATGTTTCAGTGTCAAATAATTCAAAGAGGCAGGAGATTGGCATTTAGAGTAGCATAGCTGGGCTTGAATACTGACTTGGTCCATTACTGGCTGAGTGATGAGGGCGTATTTCTGTGGCTCAGTTTCCTATGAGTAAAATTAATAAGAAAAATGAAAAATAATTATACTCATTATAACTGGGTCATTATGAGGAGCAGAGTATTTTAAAATATATTTAAAATTATAGTGTTCATAATAATACAAAAGTCAATGAATCATAGTGATTCAGAGTTTGAACATTGTGATCAAACTGCTCCTGCACTTCCGTAGCTCTCTGACATGCCCAAGTCACTACAAATCTTTGACTATCAATTTACCATCTGTGAATGGGGACAGTGTTGTAAGAAGAAGTTAGTGAAATAATGTGTATAAAATATTTGGCACATAGTTGACACTAGAAAAACTGCCATCAGTTAATAAATTTATAAAACGATGTTGATGATAATGACAGCTTTATATACTCATAGTTTCAGGTGCCAGTCCAAAATGCAGACTTTGGAGGATCTGGATAACACCCTTGAGAGTTCTCTGAATCCTTCTTCCACACAATTACATACTCCACAGTATCTTACTGCATGAGTCAATACAGGAGGGGTGCAGTGGGAGCCTGAGATGGCTTACTTGGTCAGATATAGAATATAGGTTGAGGCAAATGTAAAAAACTCTCTGGGCTAATGTGTGAAGCAATGCTGGTCTTAGCAAGTTTTAGTATCCAGTAAAGAGGGAAAGGTGGAGGTGTAAGGGTGTGAACGTATGCACAGGCTGTAGGAAAGTGAGAAAGTTGAATGCTGCACAGCGGCCTGGGATTGTCCCAGTGCCAAGACAGCTTGACTATTTCCTCCCCTCTGCCACTTTGCACCCTTGGCTGTCTTCAAATTCCCTTCTTTGCCTTCTGCTGCCCTAGGATTGTATTCTTTCCATTTTTTATGAGTCCTTTTCTGCTGCTTTAGGGTACTAGCTTAGGATTCTCTCCTTTATCACCTTCTCTTTGCCTGATACTGTATCATTAGGCACTCACCTACACTTGTTACCCCAGTTGTCTCCTGCACCTTCAAGGCTGAGCCACTGTAACTTTTTCCCAGAGTTCCTTTTGTCCCTGGATTTGCTCAGGCTCATGATGTGAAGGCAAAGCTCATCAACTGCCTCTGTGAGCCTGCTCTTCTAACCTTTCTCCTTTGTTTCAGCCATGCTGTTTCAATATGTAAATACATTTCTCCTGGTGTTAAAACCTCAAAATTTCCTCATTTTCTTGATCTCTACAGCTTTGTTTGATCTCCAGAACCAGGAAGTACCCACTCCAGTAATTCCATCTCACAATGTCTGCCACACTTGGAGCATGGACAGAGTGATGGAAGGTACTTGTGACACTTGCTATGAAGTTCCTGCCTGTGTTCTCAAGACAGTAGCCAGAACTCCTGCCACTGCTTCTCCACTTCAGACAGTGAGAGGGTGGAAGCCCCTAAACCAAAGGGCAGGTGCTGAGTTTGCCACCCATTATGGGGAGCTTCCCTGAAACCATCTCCCAAGGCCTTCTCCTTACATAGACTGGACCAGAGCAGTGTCTTATGACGACTCTGATGTACACGGGGTACAGAGAAATATACTTCTAAAATATGGACATGGTGCTACTCAGATAAACAAGAGATCTATTTGTAAGGAAGAAAGTACAAAATGACACTGGGTAGGCAATCAACAGTTTCTACAAAGTTGTTCTTACTTCCTTGTGTTTCTATAGAATAAATTTCCACTGACTTTGGTAATATGCAAGCGTTAACATCATTGTTTCCTGCTATAATCATCTTATATCACATCCTCATCATCTTTTTTTGCTAAGATTATTACACTGCCAAAGTGATACTGTATATCCCTGCCCCACTGCTGTGACTGCCTCTGTCCATCAATCCATTCATTCAGCAAGGAAGTGTTGATGATGGGTGCTGTGCCACATTCTAGGCACAGACAAACCCACGACTGCTGGCTTGAGGGTTCACAGTTCAGCTGGGGAAGCCAACATGGCAGCATGAGTCCAGGATGATGTGGTGACACACATGGGAGGAATTGAAGGATCAGAGAGAAAATCCTGACTAATTTAACCTGGGAGTGGCTGAGAAGTCTTTGTAGAGGGAATGATGTTGTGAGCTGAGTTGTGCCTTAGTAGGAGTTTCTCCGGCCAACTCAGGGAGGAACAGTAAGTTTTCTGTTTTTGTAAGCTATTCATTAACAATGAAAAACAAAGTGGCTGTATACTTGACCTCACTCTGAATTTAATTTTTTAACAAAGTAATCACAAGTGAAAGCAATTTTAAATATAGCATTATAGGGCACAGTATTGATAAATGAGAGGAAAACTAGTTCTTAAAGAGTGTACCACTCACTTGCTATGCCCTGAAATTAACTGAGAACTCATTTGTCAAGAGCTCACCTACCCTACAGAGAATTCTTCCAATTAACATCAAAAGCGATCATTCTTAACCTCTCATGCATTAAGAAAATCTTGTCTGAACCCAATGTTCTGTTCATAATCAATGAAGCCCTTTATGTATGTTATTTCAAATTTATCACCCTGTATATTACTAAAATGAATGAATTAATAAATGAGTCTGCTGTAGGTCCAGAAGCCAGATTTATTTGTTGTCTCCTAGTTCTCAAGGGATTTTCCTTTGGTCTTTCAGGCATTTCACTCTGCAGTTTCTCATAGTTTGGGATATTTATTGATAGCTACTGACAGCATGTGTTGGTACTCACAGACCGACAATGTCTGTATTGGAAGAGTGTTTTTTTGTGGATTATTTATATTCTATAAATGTCAGCCAAGTCACTATCAGGCTACCCTAACAAGGCTGTGTAGTGGTTGTATTACATAGTTTTAACATTTTTTAAAAATAAAAAGTGTGCATCAAGATAAAGTAAATGTACTTAATGCCAGTGAGGTTATAGAAAGATTGATATGTTCATAAGCTTTGATTTAACAGCACCACATTCCTGAGGCTGATCTCATGATGTCAGATGAGGATAGATTAGGATATATCCCTACAGTATGACCCTTAATTACATCTTGTTAAGGACCCACCTATGGTGATGATTAAAAATTTAGCATGGTAGGTGCTGCTTTGTGTAGAAGGACAGTTTTCCAGAGCACAAAGTATGCTGCAGAATGTCCATGGCTACATTATGCAGGCAACAAATTTACATTTTCAAATAATTTTTGATCCCAGGGAAAGTGCCCACTATGTTCAGTGATGTGGAAAAGAAGAACGTTAAACTAAGGTCTGATTTCCATATATGTGTGGGTAGGTACTCAGGTGTCGTAGACTCATACATACCTTGGAAATGATTTGCACTAGATTGTTAACCTTGCTGTAAGTTTAAGTGAATTCTACTATCATTTTTAAAGTTCTCCAAATTTTTAAATTTCTACACAAAGAGTATGAGTTGGATAATCACAAACAGACCACTGTTAAAAGGAAACTATCAAGGATCCCATGGTAGAGGATGAAGGGGTTACTTTTTGGCCATTCTTCCACGTGTGCTGTCCACACTGCTGATTCTCACACCCACATACAGTGTGAGATCAGTTCCACCAAGGGTTCAGGCTGTGGCCAGGGTGGGCTCTCAAGACTCTGAACATGGCTCCCTGCCACTGTGTCTCCCTTCACGACCCCATCCTCCATTGTCATTGGATTCCTCTCGGAATTAAGATTAAGATTTCTTTCTGTTGTTCCCTCCCTGAACCCTCCCTGACTGCTTGCAGCATTTCCCCATGCACTTGTGCTGGGCTCCAGCCCACATCTTCCATCCGACACCTCTCATTTTGCCTAGTTTTCTTGTGCTGCAGCACAAGACAGCTGTTGTCCTTCAAGATTCCCTTCACCCTGCAACCTCCATGTTCAATTTCATTTTTCCCATCTTGTCCATTCTTCAAAGCTCTGCTCTAGCTTCAACAGTGTTCGATCTGAGCTAAACTTGGCCCTTTCACTTCCCTTTGCACTTCTTTGATCTCTTCTATTGCATTTATCAGGAACTGTATCATGTTTACTTATATCTTTCTGTTCTCATATTAATTTTTATCCTCCCACTTTTTCCTCCTTTTGTAGGGTGCAGTAGTGCCAAGTGGTCCTCAAGCATAGGCATGTACTACACTTATCTGAGGGTTTGTTAGAACAGATTGCTGGACCTCATCCCCAGCGTTTCTGGTGCAACACACCTCGGGTGAGGCATGCATGCCTAACACGTTCCCAGATGCTGCTGCTGCTGTCACAGGTATGGGAACCACAATTTGAGAACTACTGCTTTTCAAAAAGGTAGATAAGATGAACTAAATAAGTGAGCCCCCACCACCTTACTGTCATATATCAAGCACACAGGTTAAGAGGACATGATTTAGAATCAGAGACTTGGGTTTGAATCCCAGTTCTTCCACTTACTGTTTGAACAAGTTAGTTACCCCCAACCCCTGAATCTTCATTTGACATATTTATTTATTTGAAAGTCAGAGTTACAGAGAAAAAGGGACACACACACACCCCCACACACATTCATCCATCCATTTGTTCACTCCCCAGATCCCAGATGGTCACAACTGGCCAGGATTGGGTCAGGCTGAAGACAGAAGCAGGGAGCTTCATCTGAGTCTCCTATGTGAGTGGCGGGGACGCAAACAGTTGGGCCATCTTCTGTTGCTTTTCCCAGGCTGTTAGCAGGAGCTACATTGGAAGTGGAACACCGAGACTTGACCTGATACCCATGTCGGGTACCAGCATCACAGGCAGTGGCTTTATTTACTATGCCACAACGTGAATTATCAGAGGGTTGTCCAGAGGGTTATATAAGATGATGTTAAAGTCCCCATCACCGCAATAGCTTTAGAAGCTAGATTTTGCCCCTTTCTTACAGATGAAGAGACTGAGGCCCATAGCAAGTCAACAATTTACCTGAAGTCATTTATTGTATAAATTATGAGATTGAGATTCTAACTCAAGTGACATTGAGCTTTTAAGTAAACAATATTTCCATTGTGAAGGGTGCAAGGGTAATTTCTTTTTCATTCTAAGATGCTGCAAGAATAACAAATCAGGTAGTAAAAAGTCATTATTAAAGAAGAAGTTAGTATTTAAAAATAATAGGGCACAAAATCAAGTTGCCTAAACAAAGTACCATCTTCCAAAACTTTGCTACTTCATGGTGTTAATAGTTTCAGGAACATTATAAAATATAGTTTAATTTCCCTTATTGTTGTTTTTCTTGGGGGGTGAAAGTATTTTTATTATAGATTTTATGATAAATAACTTGGTTTCCACAACACTTTTGTATTTGCTAGACATTAAAACAATAGAGAAAGACCATTTCATAAATTGAAAATTCACATGTGTGAACACTAAATGCTGGGATTTGATTTCTTTGTTTCTATAGAAACAAAAGAAAATTGAGATTAAAATAAGCTAAAATGGAATTATGTTTTATGAAACAGTTAAAAGAGCTTATTTTACTTGTTCCCAGTGTAGTGTGGGGAAATAAAATTTTTATTTAAAACCCAAGCTGTCTGGGCATTTCTGCCTTCTGAGGAAAAATTCCCTTGGAGCAGGGGGAAGGGCAGTTGGGTTGTGCAGAGTGGCAAGATTCCCATCAATAGAAAATCCTCTCTGCTCATTTCTTCTAATTAGAGAAATGGCTGGTGATGGTTTGGGGGTGGGGATAGGGAAGTGAAGACTGTCTTCAAGGTAAAAAACCCAATCCAGAGCTGTCTGTATTGTTCATAAGGAGAGAGAACTCAGCACAGATGTCAGTAACAAGTCTCAGGGCAAGGGAAGATAGATTGGCCGAAGGACCTGTATCCCCTGTGGCAAAAACGGAGATGATCATCACGGAAAGAGCAGGCAAGGTCCCTGTGAGGCAAGCTCCAGAACGAGGAGAGCACAGCGTTAGGGTATCCCGGTGGCATGGGGGCTTACAGGCTCCTAACAAAGCTGCCAGATGCCCAGTGGAATGTTTGATTTGTTGAAGTCACTTCCATCTATTTAGTATAACATGGCATATGCCAGTACCTGTGTGATTGGTTTTAGGGAAGTCAAGGTAAATGGGCTACGTTCAAATGCTGAGTTTGCATAGTTCAAATGAAAAAAAATCTGTTGTAGAAAAGATGGGGCCATTTGGGAGACTGTGGAGTAGGGAGACAGAAAACTCAGTTGAAAATTTCTCATGAATACCAAGAACTGTAAAAATTCAAAGAAATACTATGAAGGCATTGGATTTTGAGACCCTAGCTGACATTAAAGTTATGCTTGTTCTTTTTAGACAATATTAAATAAAACGTTGCTCCAATATGAGAACCCTTTGCCATTTCGGCTCTTAATCATCTCTCAGTGTTTTATACAATGATATTTTCTTGTATTGCCATGATTCTCATCTAGGCAGGAAAGGGTACTTCTTCAAACCTACAAAAAAGCATTTGGTAACACCACATAATTAAATTGCAAATAAATGGAAGAAAAATGAATGGAAGAGGGAGAAAATCTCAAAATTATTACCTGAAACAGATAAAGATTATTCTTTTTTAAATGTAGTGTAAGAACATCCCCCATGGGGCAGGCGCTGTGGCGTAGCAGGTTAATGCCCTGGCCTGCAGTGCCAGCATCCCAAATGGGTGCCCATTCGAGTCCTGGCTGCTCCACTTCTGATTCAGCTCTCTGCTATTGCCTGGGAAAGCAATAAAAGATGACCCAAGTCCTTGGGCCTCTGCACCCCTGTGGGAGACACGAAGAAAGCTCCTGGCTTCAGATTGGCAAACTCCAGCCATTTTGGCCATCTGGGGAGTAAACCAGCCAATGGAAGACATCTCTCTCTCTCTCTCTCTCTCTCTCTGCCTCTCCTGTTCTCTCTATGTAACTCTGACTTTCAAGTAAATAAATATTTTTTAAAAGAACATCCCCCAACTTCAAGTTAAAAGACTTGAGTTTGAATTGCTAGAATTTGAGTAAAGTTTCTTTTCTTTCCAAACATTATTTTTCATATTTATGAAATGGAATGCCTACATTATGATATCATAGGGAAGAAGTAGCCCATGAATAAATGTGTATTATTTATTGATGTGCAAGCCAATTTGATAAACTTTTTCACTCAAAATTATTTTGTCCTTTTAAAGGGAACCATAGAGGATGATTAGAATAAACATCACAGATGTACAACCTGTACTACCACACAGGGCTCCATACTCTCACTTAGTTTAATACTTAATGTTTCACATTAATAAAACATATTAATAATTAATACATATTAATAAATAATAAAATATATTAATATATAATACATAATATATTATTATATAATACATAATATATAATAATTTAATAAATAATTAATATATATTGATAAAATATATATTTTCATAAAATATATGAAACTTGTATAACTTAAATAAAATTTTTAAAAATGAAATAACAAAAGAAAGAAAGAATTTTATTTAAGTTATACAAGTTTCATATATTTCTATATACATATTTAGGAACATTGTGACACTCCCACCCTCCTCCCCCCACCTCCTTCCCATGCTTCAACCCTTCCTCCTCCTCACTCTCACATGTGCACTCTTAAATTTTACAAAGATCTATTTTTGGTTTACTTAATGATGGTATAGTTAACCCTATTCTAAGTACAAAGTTCAACAAATAGTGTGAAGAGAAAAAAACTCTCTCTCTATGGAAGAGATAAGGGCTGTAAACAATCATCAAATCTCAAAATGTCTATTTCACTCCAATACTTCACATTTCAGGTTCTCTAATTAGTTACCTCAAATCAGGGAAAACATATGATATCTGTCTTTTTGGGACTGGC
Source organism: Oryctolagus cuniculus (assembly GCF_051225735.1). Taxonomy (NCBI): domain Eukaryota; kingdom Metazoa; phylum Chordata; class Mammalia; order Lagomorpha; family Leporidae; genus Oryctolagus; species Oryctolagus cuniculus. Next base: position 6,153,924 of record NC_142878.1, on the reverse strand, counting down.
TTTTTTCGCTAAGTATAATGGTTTCCGGTTGCATCCATCTTGTTGCAAAAGACAGTATTTCATTTTTTTTTTCATTTGAGTATTACTCCATAGTGTGTATATACCGTAATTTCTTTATCCAGTCAACAATTGATGGGCATCTGGGTTGATTCCATACCTTGGGTATTGTGAAATGTGCTGCAAAGTACATGGGGGTACAGATAATTCTTTCATATGCTGATTTCTTTTGGTTTGAGTTAATTTGTGGGAGTGGGATGGTTGGATCATTTGGTAGGTCTGTGTTCAGATTTCTGAGGTATCTTCATACTGTCTTCCACAGTGGCTACACCTGTTTACTTTCCTACCAGGGTGCCTTTTACTCCACATCCTTGTCAGCATTTGCTGTTTGCTGATTTCTGTATGAGAGTCATTTTAACAGGAGTGAGGTGATACCTCACCATGGTTTTCATTAGCATTTCCCTGGTTAGTGATCATGAGCATTTTAATTTGCTCTCTGGAAAAATACCTGTTCAAGTCCTGTTCAAGTCCATTTCTTCACCAGATTGTTTGTTTTGTTGTAATTGAATTTCTTGATCCCTTTATACATTCTGGATGTTAACCCTTTATCAGTTGTGTAGTTTGCAAATATTTTCTCTCATTTTGTCAGTTGCCTCTTTACTTTTTTGAGTATTTCTTTTGCAGTGCAGATGCTTCTCAGCTTGATATAATCCCATTTTTCAACTTTTTGGCTTTGATTGCCTGTGCTTCGGTGGTCTTTTACAAGAAATCATTGCCTATGAAATATCTAGCAAAGTTACCTCAGTGTTCTCTAGTAATTGATGGAATTGGGTCATATATTTAGATTGACCCATTTTGAGTGGATTTTTGTATAAGGTGTAAGATGTGGATCCAGTTTCATACTTCTGCATGTGGAGATCAAGTTTCCCCAACACCATTTGTTAAAGAGACTGTCCTTTCTACAGGGATTGATTTTAGCTCCTCTGTCAGAGAACAGTTAGTTGTAGATGCATGGGTTGATTTCTGGAAGTTCTATTCTGTTCCATTGGTCTACAACTCTATTTTTGTGCCGGTACCAGGCTGTTTTGATTATAACTGCCCTGTAGTATGTTTTGAAATCAGGTATTGTGATGCCTCTGTCTTTGTTTTTGTTGTATAAGATTGCTTTAGCTGGGGCTGATGCTGTGGCATAGTAGGTAATGCTGCTACCTGCAGTGCCAGCATTTCACAAGGGCACCGATTTGAGTCCCAGCTGCTCCACTTCAAATCTAGCTCTTTAGTATGGCCTGGGCAAACAGTAGAAGATGGCCCAAGTGCCTGGGCCCCTACACCCATGTGGGAAACCCAGAAGAAGCTCCTGATTCCTGGCTTCGGATCAGCTCAGCTTTGGCCATTGCAGCCATCTGGGAAGTGAACCAGCAGATGGAAGTCCACTTTCTCTCTCTGCCTTTGCTTCTCTGAAACTCTAACTTTCAAATAAATAAATAAATCTTTTTTTAAAAAAACATGGCTTTAGCTATTTGGGGTCTTGTGTTTCCACATGAATTTTATCATAGTTTTTCTAGATCTGTGAAGAATATTGTTGGTATTTTGATTGTCATCGCATTGAATCTATAAATTGCTTTTGGTAGTATGGACATTTTGATGATGCTTCCAGCTTTTCCCCATTCAATAGGATGCTGGCTGTGGGTTTTTTTCTTGATAGTGTGGAGGAATGTTCCTTCTATACCCAATTTACTTAAGGTTTCATCCACTCCATGAACATGGAAGATTTTTCCATTTTTTTAGTAAATATAAACTTCCAAAGTACAGCTTATGGATTACAATGGCTCCCCCCCATAACTTCCCTCCCACCCACAACCCTCCCAACTCCCGCTCCCGCTCCCATTCTATTCACATCAAAATTCATTTTCAATTATCTTTATATACAGAAGATCAATTTAGTATATATTAAGTAAAGATTTCAACAGTTTGCACCCACACAGAACATAAAGTGTAAAATACTGTTTGAGTAGTAGTTATAGCATTAATTCACATTGAACAACACATTAAGGACAGAAACCCTACATGGGGAGTAAGTGCACAGTGACTCCTGTTATTGACTTAACAAATTGACACTCTTGTCTATGGCGTCAGTAATCTTCTAGGCTCTTGTCATGAGTTGCCAAGGCTATGGAAGCCTTTTGAGTTCACGGACATTGATCTTATTTAGACAAGGTCATAGTCAAAGTGGAAGTTCACTCCTCCCTTCAGAGAAAGGTACCTCCTTCTTTGATGGTCCGTTCTTTCTACTGGGATCTCACTCGCAGATTTTTCCATTTTTAATGTTTTCTTCTATTTCATTCTTTAGTGTTTTGTAATTTTCATCATATAGATCTTTGACATCCTTGGTTAAATTTATTACAAGTTATTCATTCTTTTTGGAGCTACTGTGAATGGGACTGGTCTTAAAAGTTCTTTCTCAGCCATGACATTGTTGGTGTATACAAAGGCTATTGATTTTTTTCCATGTTGATTTTATATCCTGACACTTTAACAAACTTTTTTTTAATTAATTTTTTTTTTTGTTTTACAAGTAGAGTTATAGACAGTGAGAGAGAGAGACAGATAGAAAGGTCTTCCTTCCATTGCTTCACTCCCCAAATGGCCGTCATGGCCTGCGCTGTGCCGATCTGAAGCCAGGAGCCAGGTGCTTCTTCCTGGTCTCCCATGCAGGTGCAGGGGCCCAAGCACTTGGCTATCCTCCACTGCCCTCCCAGGCCACAGCAGAGAGCTGGACTGGAAGAGGAGCAACCAGGACTAGAACCTGGTGTCCATATGGGATGCCAGCGCCTCAGGTGGAGGATTAACCAAGTGAGCCACGGTGCCGGCCCTACCAAATTCTTTTATGAGTCCCAACAGTCTCTCGGAGTCTTTTGTATCCTCTTTATATAGAATCATGTCATCTGCAAATAGGGATAGTTTGATTTCATCCTTTCTGATTTGTATCCCTTTACTTCCTTTTTCTCACCTAATTGCTCTAGCTAAAACTTCCAAGACTATATTGAATAGCAGTGGTGAGAGTGGGCATCCTTGTCTGGTTCCAGATCTCAGTGGGAATGCTTCCAGCTTTTTTCCATTCAATAGGATGCTGGCTGTGGGTTATTTGCCTTGATAGTGTTGAGTAATGTTCCTTCTATACCCAATTTACTTAAGGTTTCATCATGAAAGGATGTTGTATTTTGTCAAATGCTTTCTCTGCACCTATTGAGATAACCATATGGTTTTTTGTCCTTCAAGTTGTTAATGTGATATATCACATTGATTGATTTGTGAATGTTGAACCATCCCTGCCTACCAGGAATAAATCCCACTTGGTTTAGGTGAATGAATTTTCTGTTGTATTATTGGATTCAGTTAGCTAATATTTTGTTGAGGATTTCTGCATCTCTGTTCATCAGGGATGTTGGTCTATAGTTCTATTTCTTTATTGTGTCTGTTTCAGGCTTAGGAATTAAGATGATGAAGACTTCATAGAAGGAGTTTGGGAGGATTCCCGCCCCCCCTTCATTTGTTTTGAATAGCTTGAGTAGAATTGGAATTTTTTCTTCTTTAAACTTCTGGTAGGATTCAGCAGTGAAGCTGTCTGGTCCTGGGGTTTTCTTTGTTGGAAGGGTCTTTATTACTGATTCAATTTCCATCTTGTTTATTGGTCTGTTTAGGTTTTCTATGTTTTCATGACTCAATTTTGGTAGACTGTAGGTATCTAGGAATCTATCCATTTCTTCTGGCATATAGCTTTTTGTAGTAATTCCTGATGATTCTTTTTATTTCTGTGGTATCTGTTGTTACATTTCCTTTTTAATCTGTGATTTTATTGATTTGGATCATCTCCTCTTTTTTTTGGTGTATCAGTTTTGTTTATTTTTTTCAAAAAACAGCTCTTAATTTCGCTGATTGTATTGTATTTTTTGTTTCAATTTTGTTTATTTTCTAATTTTAATTATTTTTTTCTTTCTATTTATTTTGGGCTTGGCTTGTTATTGTTTTTGTAAGTCCTTGAGATGCATTGCTAGTTCATTTATTTGGTACCTTTCCGATTTCTTCTATAGAAACCAATTGCTATAAACTTCCCTCTTAACACTGCTTTTGCTGTATCCCATGAATCTTTTTTTAAGATTTATTTATTTATTTGAAGGGCAGGGTTACAGAGAGGCAGAGGCAGAGAGAGATAGAGATAGAGATAGAGATAGAGATGTCTTCTATCTGCTGGTTCGCTCCCCAAGTGACTGCAATGGTGAGAGCTGGGCCAATCTGAAACCAGGAGCCGTGATCTTCCTCTGGGTTTCCCACACAGGTGCTGGAGCCCAAAGACTTGTACCATCTTCTACTGATTTCCTAGGCCAAAGAAGAGAGTGGATCAGAAGTGAAGCAACCGGGACTCGAAGCACCATGCATATATGATGCCAGCACTGCAGGTGGTGGCTTTACCTGCTATGCCACAGTGCTGGCCCCGATCCCCTAAGTTTTGATATGATGTATTTTTGTCTTTATTCATTGTCAGAAATTTTTATTTGTCTTTTGATTTCTTCTATGACCCACTGTTCATTCAGGAACATGTTGTTCAGTCTCCATGTGTTTGCACATGATTTAGTATTCTTGAGTTGTTGATTTCTAGTTTCTTTCCATTGTGGTCAGAGAAGATGCATGGGTATGATTTTTTTTTTCAATTTGCTAAAACTTGCTTTATGGCCTAGCATAAGCTCTATCCTAGAGAAAGTTCCATGCACTGATCAGAAAAATGTGTATTCTGAAACTGTGGAGTGAGAAGTTCTGTAGATATTAGGTAGGTCCATTTGGTCTACAGTGTCAGCTCTATTGTTTCTTCATTGATTTTCTGTCTAGTTGATCTGTCCATTGATGAAAGTGGGGTTGAAGTCTCCTGTTACTATTGTATTGGAGTCTATGTATCACTTTAGATCTATCAACATTTCTTTAAAATAGCCAAGCACCCTGTAACTGGGTGCCTATACATTTATTATAGTCACATCTTCTTGCTGAATTGATCTCTTAATCATCACAAAGTGCCATTCTTCATCTCTTTTAACAATTTTTGTGTCAAAGTCTATTTTGTCTGATATTAGGATGGCAATACCTGACCATTTTTGCTTTCCATTAGCATGGAATATCTTTTTCCATCCTTTCACTTTCAGTTTGTGTGTATCTTTGTTAGTGAGATGTGTTTTTTTGTAAGCAGCAAATTCATGGGTTTTGTTTTTAATCCATTCAGCCAGTCTGTATCTTTTAACTGGAGAGTTGAGGCCATTTACATTCAAGGTGACTACTGATAAGTAATGGCTTGGCCCTACCATTTTTCCATAAATATTCCTATTGTTTACTTTGGATTTCCTTTGTACTTTTCCTAGAGGATTTTCTGTCTTCGTATTCTTTCATAATAATGGCTATCTTTCTGTGTTTCTCTGTGTAGCACATCCTTAAGCATCTTTTTTAAGACTGGATGAGGGGTGACAAATTCTTTCAGTTTCTGTTTGTTATGGAAGGTCTTTATTTCACCTTCATCAATAAATGAGAGTTTTGCAGGTACAGTATTCTGGGTTAACAGTTTTTTTTTTCTTTTAAGACTTGGACTATCTCTCTCTATTCCTTTCCAGCCTGTAGGGTTTCTAATAAGTCAGCTGTGAGTCTAATTGGAGATTTCCTGAAAGTAATCTGGCATTTCTCTCATGCACATTTTGGAATCTTTTCTTTATGTTTTACTGTGGAGAGTTTGACTACAATGTGTTGTGGTGAAGATCTTTTATGGTCGTTTCTGTTAAAAGTTCCATGTGCTTCTTATACTTGGACGTCCCTTTTTTTCTCCAAATTGGGAAAGTTTTCTGTAGTTATTTCACTAATTTGGCCTTCTAGTCCATTCTCTATTTTCATACTTTCAGGAACTCCTAAGACCCATATATTGAGTCATTTGATAGTATCCCATAAATCTCCAACCTCCAACACTGATTTTAAACTTTCTATTTTCTTCTTCTTTTTATTTTGATCTGACTGAAAGATTTTCAAAGATTTGTCTTCTAGTTCAGATATTCTTTCTTCCGACTTTCCACATCTCCTGTTAAGGCTTTCCACCTCATTTTTTATTTGACTTAGTGAACTATTCATATCTAATATTTCATTTTGATTTCTCTTTGAACTCTCAATTTCATGGGAACATTTTCATTCCTGTCATCTGTGGTTTTCTTTAGTTCATAGATTTGCTTCTGGTTGCTTCTGAGTAATCCTGATTAATTTTTTGAATTACATTTCTGGCATTTCCTCAATCTCTTCATCTTCACATTCTAATATTGAGATGTTGTGTTCCTTTGGTGGGGGGGGGTCATAGTGTCTTCATTACTTTTGTTTCTTGAATTTCTGCATTTGTTTTTAGACATTTGTGGATTTGATTTTTGTTTTTTCTTCCTCTGATGGCTTAGTGGAATGTCTGCCTTTCAGTGAATAGCAAGAGGTGTGTGGTCAGTGCTCCAGTGTGGGGCGAGTATCCAGGGTAACACCTAAGTTGGGTGTGGCAGATCTCAGTGCCAAGGTGTTATCCCCTAGTGTGTTCTGCACCACCATAAGAACTGCACAAATGACTTGCACAGTCCTCACTATGATCACAGTTCCTGATGCCATGACCTGCTGTAGGCAGCTAAGGAGATCTGAGCATGTGGAGCTGCACCCAGTGATTGCCCAGAGACACAGCCTCATCCTGGACCTTCTCATGTAACCACCGAGTCCCCGTGGTCTCAGCACACAATTGCTCCACAGTGACTGGGTACAGAGGGTTCTCTCAACCTTGCCAACTTATCCAGTCAACAGACAGGTAGATGTTCCCTGGGACAGCTCTGCTTAGCTGTCTTGATCCTCCTGGGAGGCTGTGGGCACCTCAAGACCCTATATGTTTGCCCAGCCACCTCCCAGCCAGGCTCAAAGTTGGTAGGGACTGTGGATTGTTCTCTCCACTAGAATCACTGGATTACATGCATACACAAGAGCCGCTAGCAGAATGTTGCTCTCTTCCATCCACTGCCACCAGTACTGCTGAGAAGGTGCTGTCTTGTCTCAGCTAGTTGCTGTGCACATGCACAGTCTTTCACAGCTCACATTCAAACCCAATTTAGCACCTGCCCTTTCTTTGTCAGGCAGTGGGCACTGTTGTGGGGAAGCTGGGGTGAGATAAACATGCCCTCTCTACTTCCACTGGGTCCACAAGCAGCCTGTAGCAATTGCTAGCCCTTAGGGTTAGCATCTGGATTCCAGTCTGGATTCATGCCACAGTCTCATATCACCACAGGCTGCTGCAGTCCAGTCTCACCTTGTCTCCAAACTGCCATCAGCTCCGACTCTCATGTGCTGCAGTTGCGTGCTGTGTTAGCGTTTGTGCTGCTTGTCCACACCCTCCACACAGGTCCATGATGTTTCTCTTCCTCTTGTAGGATTTCCAGTGAGTTTTTCTCTCTAATTCTCCCCTGGGAGTGTACTTCTTACTTTTTTTTCACTGCTTATCCCTAGCCTAGTGCAGTATGTCATTCCCCATTCTGCCATCTTGGAATTGTTCCAAAATTCTTTTTTTTTTCTTTTACAGGCAGAGTAGACAGTAAGAGAGAGAGACAGAGAGAAAAGTCTTCCTTTTGCTGTTGGTTCACCCTCCAATGGCCACTGCGGCCAGCACTCTGCGGCCGGCACACCATGCTGATCCGAAGGCAGGAGCCAGGTGCTTCTCCTGGTCTCCCATGGGGTGCAGGGCCCAAGCACTTGGGCCATCCTCCACTGCACTTCTGGGCCATAGCAGAGAGCTGGCCTGGAAGGGGGGCAACCGGGACAGAATCCAGCGCCCCGACCGGGACTAGAACCCCGTGTGCCGGTGCCGCAAGGTGCATGATTAGCCTAGTGAGCTGCGGCGCCGGCTACAAAATTCTTAATATTTGAACGAAGGGCCCCACATTTTCACTTGCTATTGGCATTGAAAATTATGCACCCAGCTCTAAAGATAAGCATAACTGATGGTATAAACTTCCTTCTCTCCAACTCTTGCCTATATCGCCTTCAGTCTCGCCATGTGGTTCCTCCAGGTGAACTTGCTCCTTGCCTGTGGTTGATTGGTTTACAAGAGGACACCTGACCCCAGAGGGCATAATTGCAACCACTTTTCATGGTGAAAACTGGTACAATGGTGGACACTTGAATCGGACTGAACCAACTTCTAGAAATTCAGAAATTCGGGCTGGATGGTTGTGCTGCTAGACTATTTATGGTAATATTTTTCACCATTTGCAAAAGAGAGGAAGAGAAAACTGATTTTAAGAGCAAATACAAAAGAACAGGCAGGTATGACGACAGTTGCAAAGGAGAGGAATGGAAAGACGTTCTTGTTTGTGGAGCCCAATTGCCTTCCTAATATTTGGATTCTGTTGCTCATTATCAAAAAAGCCTAGCTCTGACATTAATGAAGGTGAATTATTTCCAACCTACTCCCTTTTGTCTTCACTCCACAATATCATCCCTACTTTGAAGGAATATTTCTTCATCATGCCATCTGTAATCCCTTACTTTAAATGAAGCCTTCACCCTGAGCTTTACCGCCTTGGTGTCCCTGCAGATGGGAATGCTCCCCACTGGGAACATGTAGGTAGAGTCACATTTGTCTTCATGCCTGTGCTTCCATGGGCTCTGCTTTCCTTGTTCTACTTATGTGGCATAGATAGCTGCATCTGACATGAGAATCAGATGTTTTTACAATCAGAGAACACTCAACTCACACTACCTTTATTCTGAAACTTTGCTTGCTAAGGATGCATTAGGGTTGGTTGAAAAGAGAAGGGGAAGTCAATTCCACTTCAGAGTAACAGCAGTGGTGTTAAATTTTAAAAAAGTAGTAATGATGTTTATAATAGCACCTGAATGGCTGCTGACTTTTCACTGTTTTAGGCTCCATAACCCAAAGGGAGAAGTTTGGGACCTGAAATGTACTATTCTATGGCTTAATGATATCTTCATTATTCCTTTCTGATCTCAACTGGGGGATTTGCGTAATGGGGCCCATTACCCCGACAGCAGCACTAGGACTTACACATAATATGTTGCAGACATTGGCTAGAATATGCATAAAAGTGGAAGTGGATCCTGGATAGCTTGCCTTATTTACTGCTGGAGAAATTCAGCATATGCAATGGGATAATTTCTTCCTTTCTTCTCCTGTCTTAGAGGCGCGGTCCCATCTGGCATGCTCTCCTGTTTGGGCTAATATTAAACAATCTATTACTTAGAATACAGTCTTCCTAGAAATAAAACATGAAAAGTTCCGGGAAAAAACCATTCTTTCATGGATGCTACGAGTCCAACTCTGTTCTTATGTCCATAGGAAGACATAGTCAACTCAGGAAGGAAAAACAAATGTTCAGAAAAACATTTTTGACAGAAATGTGTCTAACTGTATATGGGATGCTGATCAAGACATATTTGGTAGTCATTAGAAATGTTAATTCCATGGGATGAAAGGAATAGGGTGTCTGTTCTCTAATGTGAAAAGCAGTCTGTGGGTAGGAGTAGCTCTGGTTTGGTTTTTCCTGTAGTTCAATGGCATCATCAGAAACCCAATCTTCCCATTTCTCTGCTCTTCTTACTCTGTGCCCTGTGCTGAACCCCATGCTTCACTTGGCTGCATCAAAAGCAGGAAAAGGGAAGAGAATTTGTTCAGAGGGCCTCTGCTTGTCTTCATGTCCTTTGGCCAGAGCTGCATCATTGGCTGGTCCCAAATCAAACCCTGTCAAGGGTGTAGAATTTCTATGATGGATTCCTTCCCACAACTAGGGGACCCAGCCTCCCTGGAAGGACACAAGTATCCAGTATTTGAAGAAAACTGGGGTTTTGGAGGCAAAGAATAGAAGAGGATGGCAGGAGAGAAGAAATGACAGGTAAATTGTGTCAGTGGCAAGATGTGATAAGAAGATCTTTGACTTTTACAAAATCTTGAAATGACCTCACGTGGTGGAATACATAGGTATTAATTTGGGAGGCCTGAATTACTGAAAAAGGGCTTTTTAAAAGTAATAATGTTTTCTTACATCTAAGCTCTATCTAAGAAATCAAATAAAATTCCCATATTTGGACACAGGGGAATTGGGAATTTTTAATAGCAACATTCCTCTTTGAATCCACTTAACCTCCTGGGTTTTATAGAGTTGCTTTTGATTCAGCTGCAGGGTCTGGTCTGAGACTGTTTTATTTGACTTGGCCAAGTCCATTTTATGGTTCCAGTCATTTGGTCTGTTCTTGTTTGTTTGATTTTATAATCTGCAAATTTATATCCTGAGTATATATTTTTTAATCTAGTAGGTGAATAAGCTTATTTTGAAATTGTATTTTATTTCTCGAACATTCCAAATAATTTTAACTGTATTTACTGCATAAAGGAGAAATGTGAGATATAAATTAAATCAGGAAGTATTCCAAATTTTCTATAGAGGCCACTTCCATTTAAATGTTTTCAGTGATGCTTCATAAAGGAAGTGTGAAAGTCTACTTCAGTTAAACAGTATTTGTTTTCTTTCCTTTTCCCCCATACACTTCCTCAGTTTACTCTCCAATTGTCTCCTACCTGTTTGATTCCAGTTGCTTCCTAACTGGGCTACCTACTACCATGTTGCTCACTAAAGAGGCTTCTTTAAAAATGTAAATATGATGCTCTTGTCTTGTTTGACCCTTTAGTCAAGGTTACCTGCAAGAGCAAGGCCACAGTCCTTGCTCTGATGCCTAAGACACTGGCCAGCCTTGTTTCTACCTTCCCTCACAGCTTCCGAAGTGGCCACTTCAGTAGAACCTCAATAGGACCTCAAAGGGTGTGCCCTCTGTAGTCCCAAGACACGGAGACCTGTCTGTGGCTCCCCAGACACTTCTTGTTTTGTATTTCCATGCATTTGCACTTACAGCTCTCTGGATTACAGTTTTCTGCCCATTTTACCTGATAGGAAAATTTATGCATTCTTCACAAAGTGAATGATCCCCCTCCATGAAAACTTTCTGGAACTCATCTTTCTCTCCTCTGTGGTCCTACAGAGCCAATCTTTTACACTCCTGTGACATTGATTGTGTATTTCCAGCACAGAATGTGGACCCGTACATCGCATACACATTTAACATGATCTCACATAAGATGAGGCCTCACAGATCTGGCCCAAGGGCTTGAGACAGGCCCTCAACAAGAAATGGAAACCAGGTAAGGGTCACTATTTTTTGTGATGTTTTAAAGACATTGTGTGATTAACCCAATCTCAAACAGCAATATATTAAAAGTTATATGAGTTTATAAATGTTTTAGAAGCTGAATTTTTAGTCAACACTGATAAATTCTTGCTGGCAAATGATGATGTATAGAGAATTTTCACCATCCTCCATTCACTACTGGAAGGATGGCCATCTTTATTTAAAATTTTTTTATTTATATAAGGTGAATAAATTTCATATACACAGATTTGGGAGTATAATGATCCTTCCAACCCTTCTCTCCCTCCTACTTCCTTTTTTATTCTTTTAGTTTTTACAATGACATACCTTCAGTTTATTTTATCATAAGATTATACTCACAATACTTCACTAAATAAATAATTCAACAAATAGTAAGAATAAAAAAATACTGCTCCTCAACAGTAGAGACAAGGGCTGTAAACCATAACCACTTCTCAAAATATCAATTTCGCTCATATACATTTTTTGTACTTTATTAGTTACCACAGATCAGGGCAAACATATCTTTTTTGGGACTGGGTTATTTCATTAAGTATAATGGTTTCCAGTTGTATCCATTTTGTTGCAAAAGAAAGGCTTTCATTCTTTTTTACAGTTGAGTAGTATTCCATAGTGTATATATACACTATTTTCTTTGTTCAGTCATTGATTGATGGACTTCTAGGTTGATTCCATATCTTAGCCATCGTGAATTAAGCCTCAATAAACATAGGGGTGCAGATAACTCTCTCATATGATGCTTTAATTTCATTTGGGTGAATTCCAGGAATGGGATAGCTGGAACCTATGGTAAATCTATTTTCAACTTTCTGAGTGATTTTCATACTATTTTCCACAATAGCTGTGCTAGTTTGCATTCCCACCAACAGTGGATTAGTGTACCTTTTTTTCTCCACATCTTTGCAAGCATTTATTATTTATTATTTACTGATTTTTGTATGAAAGCCATTCTAATGGGGGTAAGGTGAAACTTCATTGTGGTTTTGATTTGCATTTCCCTAATGGCTAGTGATCCTGAGCATTTTTTTCATTTGTATGTTGGCCATTTGATTTTCATCTTTTAAAAAAGATCTGCTCAAGTCCTTTACCGTTTCTTCTTTTTAAGTTTTATTTGAGTTATACAAGTTTCATGCATTTCACATATATAGATTTAGGACACAGTGACATTTCCCCCCACCCTCCCTCCTGCCCACGCTCCAGACTTTCTTCCTCCTCCCTCTCACATTCCTACTCTTAATTTTTATAAAGATCTATTTTTAGTTTACTTAATGATCATATAGTTAACCCTACACAAAGTAAAAGATTTTTTTATTTTTTATTTTTATTTTTGACAGGCAGAGTGGGCAGTGAGAGAGAGAGACAGAGAGAAAGGTCTTCTTGGTTCACCCCCTAATGGCTGCTGCGGCCGGCGCGTTGTGGCCCTCGCATTGCGGCCTGCGCACTGCGCTGATTCGAAGCCAGGAGCCAGGTGCTTCTCCTGTTCTCCCATGTGGGTGCAGGGCCCAAGAACCTGGGCCATCCTCCACTGCACTCCCAGGCCACAGCAGAGAGCTGGACTGGAAGAGGAGAAACCGGGACAGAATCCGACTCCCCAACCGGGACTAGAACCTGATGTGCCGGTGCCACAGGCAGAGGATTAGCCTATTGAGCCGCGGTGCCGGCGGAAAGTAAAAGATTTCAACAAATAATATGAATAAAAAAGAAAAGCACTGTTCCTCAATGGAAGGGACAAGAGCTATAAATAATCATTGAATCTCTAAATGTATATTTCACACTAATACATTACATTTCAAGTACTCTGCCAGTTACCTCGGATCAGGGAAAACATATGATTGCTGTCTTTTTGGGACTGGCTTATTTCACTAAGTATAATAGTTTCCAGGTATGTCCATTTTGTCACAAAAGACAGGATTCTTTTTTAAATTTATTTTATTTTATTTTACAGCTGAGTAGGTCATCTTAAAGGCAGAAGGTTTTGAAAGTCAAGACAACTGGATTATAGAATTTCTTTTTATTCTCTCTTTGGTTCTCACTGATGCATGTAAACAAAAATCACCAAAAAATCACATGGTAGCTGCCGGTATCGTGGCACAGTGGGTTAAGCTGCCCCCTGTGACACTGGTTTGCCACATGAATGTCGTGTGAAGTCTCAGCTACTTCTCCAGCTCTCTGTTAGTGCACCTGGGAAAGTAGTAGAAGATGGCCCTAGTACTTAAGCCTCTGCCACCATTTGGGAGGCCAAGATGCAGTTCTGGGCTACTGAATTCCATTTGGCCCAGCCCTGGTTGTTGAAGCCATTTGGGGTGTGAATCAATGGATGGAAGATCTATCTCTCTCTCCCTCTCTCTGTGTCTCTTGTTCACTCTCTTGCTTTTGCTTTCTGTCTCTGTTTCTCTCTGGCATTCTGTTTTTCAAATAAAAGTTTAAAAATTACACGACAAGGTGTGTTTGTTGTAGTTTAGGGATAATTAAAATATCTTTCAAAAACAGTAAGTTTAGAATTTCCAATTGTGGGGAGCAACTGGGAGCAACTCGGACTAGACTAAGTTACTGGAATTAAGACTTATTCTATGCATCTGCTCTCCCACAATATGGCGCTAGGAGAGGAGGAAACAGCTTCTACACAGCTGCCTCCAGTTCAACCAATAAACAGCAGGACCTGCTCCTGATTGGAGGAGAGCAGCGTACTCAGCATGTGGGTAGCAGAGTTGGGATTGGTGGAAGAGGACTATAAAGGAGGAGAGAGAGACAACATGCACCAGGAACATCTAAGGGGAACATCTATCTGAAGGAACACCTGTGCAGCCCCCGAGAGAGCCGGCCGGCGGTGTGCCGCTCCCCCGCGGAAGTGGGGAAAGTGGCAGGGGGAGCCGCCCTTCCACGGAGGTGGAAGGGACGGTAGCCAACCCGGGAAGAACCAGCAGCAAACCCAGGGAGGGCCGAGCAGACGAAAGAACAGCGCAGGGTCCTGTGTCGTTCCTCCACGAAGAGGGGGAGCGACATAATGGTGCCGTGACTCGGATATAAAGCCTAGGCAGGGCTTAGTGTCGTTCCTCCACGAAGAGGGGGAGCGACACCAATCTTCATATAATTAGAATATAGTGTGATGTCTTCCTACCTATACTCTTAAGATTGCTGTTAGCAAACCTATTTCTCTTTGGCATTTTCCTAATGTGTAATAAAGGGTTTGTACTCATAATTTGAGCTTAATAAATATTTGTTAAATGAACAAATTAACTTATAAATGTTAATTACTTTTATTATAATATCTGAGCATTGAGATATACTCAGTGTCAAGTATAATGGTCTTTTTATGATAAATTTTTAACAATGGCATCAATGTTTAGCTCCCCTTGAATTCCGAATGCTTGTTTGCAATGGTATCTCTTTTCCATGTCCAAGAAGTAGCAAATTGGCAGCATCAGATGTTCTGTTCCTACTTATTTGGGTGGACTTGCATGGAATGCCAGTAAGAAATTTGAATCGTATTGTTTCACATTAAAACATGAAAACAAACAACAACTCTTTATTATGGAGAAGCCATTTTGTCAATGTGTTCATTGTTAGTCCAAAGGCCTCTGCCACTCATGTTGCTGACTTTTTGGCCACCTTACTTTTTCTTGTATCTTCACCATGGAAGAGACAGCCCTGAGAGGCAGCTATTGATTTTGTTCCTTGGTGGCAGCAGCGTTGCTAAAGCAGTTGATTAAGACATTGTTATATGGTAAACAGGGAGAACACGCTTGAAGAAATCATTGTCCTCAGGATCAGGTAAGGGTAGAAGTATGTGGGCTCTGGATCTCTTTGTCAGTGACACTAGGCAAGCTTGTAGGGAACTGTGACCACATTCTTTTTTTTTTTTTTAAAGATTTATTTAATTATTTATTTATTTGAAAGGCAGAGTTACAGAGAGGCAGCAGCAAAGAGAAAGAGGTCTTCCATCTGCTGGTTCACTCCCCAGATGGTTGCAAAGGCCAGAGCTGGGCAGATCCAAAGCCAGGAGCTAGGAGCTTCTTCCAGGTTTCCCACACAGTTGCAGGGGCCCAAGCACTTGGGCCATTTTATACTGCTTTTCCAGGCTTTAGCAGAGAGCTGAATCAGAAGTAGAGTAGCCTGGATGTGAACTGGCACCCAAATGGGATGCTGGCACTCCAGGCAGTAGCTTTACCTGCTACACCACAGTGCTGGTCCCTAACACATTCTTAACAACAGCTGAGGTGCTCCTGATGTGATTGGTTGCTGGACCCCACAAAACACCAGTTGAATCAGTTTAAGGAGACAGTTAAGCAAATGAAGGACTTCTTTTAGCCTCCTATGTGAGTCTGATCAGCTGGTGTAAGTTTTAGAGCCTGAATCTGGGGTTTGAATCCTGCTCCGTCATTTACCCATGTGTGCTACCAGGAAAGTTATCTAACTTCTTTGCCTTAGTTTTCTCAATTGTCAAGTAGAGATAATGCTAAGGGGAAGAGATAATACTACCTCTTAGCATCTTCAGAAGATTAAATGAACACTTGCATAATGTCTGGAACACCGTAAATATCATGTGAGTGTTACCTCAGACTCTATTGATTCCAAGTCTTCAAAATAGGCCTTCCCCTCCATCCTGAGGTCATGCCACATTTTGTATGACTGCCTTAGGAGATAAACTGCTTGTATGTTAGGAGTGTGGGTGTGAGTAGTTAAAGATATTGATGACTTTTGCTCTTTCATGGAAATACCCTGCATTAAGCAAGCCAAAAGATTGTGCTACAAATGTGAATTTGTAAATTCTTAGAAATTCACATCAAGCAAAAACAGAGAGGGACATGTCCCAAGGGACATGTTACTAAAATTAGGTTCCAGATGGAGAAGTTATGTGATTTGGTACAAGTTTAAGTTTAGAATTGTTTTACTCCGAAGCTAAATAGGAGAGCAAAGAAACATTTTGGCCTTGGTTGTTACATTTACTCTTGCTTATTTTCAAAACTGAAATGCAGGCAACTATGATTATTTCTAGTATTTGTTATTTATCTCAACCAGTGTTCTGACTTCTACTCTTAATTTCTCTCTTTTAATATAATTTAATTTCTAAAAGCTTTTATTATGTGATAATTTGATCTTTTAAAAGATTGAAAGGAAGAAGTTGAAGGGGAAGGAATCAAAGCTGTTCTGGGAGCGAAAGTCGGCACAGCAGACCAGAGTGGAGGACAGGCCCATAGAGACTGATGCTGGGTGTCCCGTGGGCCTCAATGGCAGCTATCTCAGCCACGCCCTCTCCTTTGTAGTTTCTGACCATCATCTGACTGTGGATCAGCCACTCATGTCTGTTTTTTTTTTTTTTTTTTTAACCAAATGAGAAAAAAAGATGCATGGAGATTCTACCGTTGGTGTCAATGAAGTCATAGAAGATAAACAAACCTACGTTTAATGAGGAACTTCTACGTTGGAGGGTCTGTTTGATCTTTCTTTTCTATGTCATCTTGCTCTAATTTAAGAGCTGCGTTCAAGAAATGCACAGATTTGAAAATAGCACACTCAGTAAATGGCCGTATGTGAATTCTTCAGTGGAAAACAAGGAACTTGAGCAAGGCCTGGTGACCCTAAATTAACTCATTTAGAAACAGGATTCTTGACTTGGTTATGAATTCCCTTACCTCCGGTACTACGCTCGTAAATGTTTAACTGGTTCTTTGGAAATGAAGACCTGAAAAAGGGTGTTGGCTGATTTCCACAATATCCCTAACACTGCCAATTTTGAGTCACCACCGTGATGCCACTGGACGCTGAGTTGAGAAGAGAGGTGCACAGTGACCTCTTGCCGGCCTGCTTGAGATGACACTGCTGCAACTCTGCTTACAACCCAGGAAATATGAAATAGAGACCAATATATGGGAGGTGCTGAGAACTGCCTTATAGAAAAAAGCCCTGTGGCTTGCCCAGAGAAAGTGAGGCACAGCACTAAGACAGCACTGCACTCTGAACAGCATTGGATAAACCAGCCAATAGTCACCGTTACACTACTATTTCATGACACCACATTAAACTCAACTAGTCTTGTGTTTAGAAATTTCTATTGGTGTCCATCTGGGTAGAATAACACTCTAAAACTGTGCTTTCCTAAGATATGTTATTTTCCTTTGCTTCTCTGAACTTTTCAGATTGTGCATTACTTGAAGAAAATTTCTCTATGGAGTCCATATTCCTAGGTTTCTGAAGCACTGGAGGAGTTCACTGTATATTTATTTCCCCCTGTTAATGCAGTGATGTCCGGGAATGTAATATCCTAAAGTCACTCTCAGGATCTGTCAGAAAGAATTTAAGAACCTGACATGGTTGAAGTGTTTCAGAGGAAGAGAAGGGCGTCCATGTGTATAATATGTGATCCTCACAGGCGACAGAGGATCAAGTGCTATGGGGATGGAAGTCTTCTCCGGGCATGTGATGCTTGTGGTGAACCCCAACAGATGAACAAGGGCCACGTACTTCCTGAGTTGATCAAGAGATAGGCCCTATCTCGGGCTGAACTGATGGTTGGAGAAAACACAGGCCTTTCAGGTTGTTGGAGGAGTGCCAGACTGGAGCCCAGGGGCTGGAGGGAGCCTCTGTGGGACAAGAACAGATTTTCAAGGGAGTGGCATTCAGGAGCGGGACTCTAGGCTTGGGTCCTTGGATGGGGATGGGGGCAGGAGAGTGAAGGGTCAGGTGTAGTTGCATCATCAAGGAGGGGGAGGTGTTCATGAGAGAGGATCAATAAATTTAGTGAGCAACATTGCTTTGGGTCTTGAGTGATGTGGAGCAAAGGAGACTCTCTGTTTCTGAGTAGTCTACAGAGTGATGGACAACCACACAAAGGTGACAAAACGGAGATGCATCTCAAGGACTAAGTTGAGAACTCCAGGAAGACAATCATAGGGAGCAAGAGGCCTGTTCTTGAAGAGGTGTGTTTGCTGCATGGTGCAGAAGCATCTCCCATAAGATGTAACACACATAGCTGTGTAGTTTGCACACTTGGCAAAGGCACCCCACATGGGAGGACTGGGATTCTCTCCAGCCCTCCTTTCACATTCTGAGTCTGCACTCTGGCAAGGGACCCAAGTGAGTAGAAGTGGGTTCCCTGCCATACTCACAAAGGCTGTAGGAACATCTTAGAGTAAAAGTGTATTTGGGTTTGGGAAGAGGTTCCTGATATTCTCTATTATCTAAGAGGGGGTTGACAGGCATCATTTGTCCCTATGGGTTCGAAAGGATTGTTTAATTTTTTGCCACACCTATGTGTGTATATAAAATATCCACATTGCATGAGTATGTGTGCATGGTGCGTGCACATATGGCATGCATATTTAAATGGAGAGGATGCTCTACAATTACATTCACATCCTTTCTCTTATTCCCACTTACCCTCCTCTCCCATTTTGTCCAAAGTATTCAGTTGCTTCAAGGAGGATTACAATTACTCTAATGTGATTATAAAAACAAAGAACGACACAGTATTCAGTATTTCACATCAGATACAGGATTTGGGTGAGTCTCCGAAGTTAAGTTTTGTTGGAAAATACTTTTCTAAATTACTTCAAATTCTGGGTAACTCACTGAGCATTGGGCCTGGGAGGGGAGCTCGTCAGTTCACAAGATCTGTTGAGTCTCCATTGCTCCCCCAGTACTCCAGGAGGCATGGGTGTATTGAGTTCAGTGTAGCGCTAGCAGAAGTCTAGAGCTGGAACGAAGATTCAGTGGCACATGGACTCTTCAAGACCAGAGACCTGACATACCCACGGGTCCGGAAGGACACCCTGCTGTCCAGCCTCAGGCCAGAGCAGCCAGTCTTCACAGATGTATGGATTCACCCTGTGAAGCAGACGCCCTCTGTCTGCTGCTGTCTCAGGAAGGAGCAGGGGAAGAGGAGGAGACCCTTCCGGGAAGAGCATTGGCTCTGGAGGAGCAGAGTTCAATTGGAGATGACCCTGGCTTTGACGTTTGGCAAGGCTACTTTTGTTTCTCTTCCCATGGGACCTGGTGGGATGTAGGCATAATACATCAGGGAAGGCTCCTCAGAGAGCTTTGATGAACTCTAGCAAATAAGACACCAAGGTGGGTATGGTGCACCTGTGCTGCCTGAGGGTGCTTCAAAAAGTCAATGGAAAGCAGAACAAAAACATTGTTTATTTTGGTGCAAACAATTTTGAAATCCAGGCATAGAAGAGATCCTCAAAAAGTTCATGGGAAGTTTGTATTATGAAAAAACTGCAGGAATTTCAAAAAAATTGAAGTAAAATAAGCTTATCTTGTGATCCTGTTCTATAAAAGCATTCAGAAGTTCCCTTGTTTATGTACATAAAATCGAGCTTCAATGCCAGATCATTTACTTTTGAGTTCACCCTCGTAGGGAGACAAAATGAACACAAATTGAAATTAAAATTAGGGATTTTAGATTTGTATTAAAATGTGGAATTTAGTGATACATCAGGTTAAAAACATTATTTGAGTTATGCCATTATTCAAAAGATCTTGTTAGCCACAGATATGCGTTATCACTTTAGAACCTAAGACTAGGGAAAATAATAAAGTTGAATGATCAAGAAAGTTAGCTTCCCACAAATCAGATGTTCTCCAGGTATTTGAGCAGGAGACAGTCACACTGATGAGGTACCAGATACAAGCATATGGGATGGCACAGAGGACATTTCAGGCACTCCAACCTCCTCCTTCACCAAGTAGAATATTCACCTGTACTTCAGAATGGTGACTTCTGAAGTGACAAGACTAATTTTCCCTCACTCTAAGTTAAACGCAGACTCACTGACTCCAGACAGAAAGCAATTATATGGGGATATTGCATTACTATTGCCTGCAATTTAGATAAAACGAGGGTGCACATGGTGCGTATGCATGTATACACACACCCTGTGAACTACTTCATTGACACGCGCACTCTCCACAAAGCAACTCCAACACCAAGAACAAAGCGATTGTCTCCCTTCGTAAAACACTACAGTGAAAAAACAGCTATTTGTGATGTGGAAAAAAGTTGAGAGCAACTTCTCCAGGCACCCAGGGAGATCAGGCTGCCTGGCTGACACCCTCATAGTCCTTTTAATATTGAAAGCGATTGCTGTCAGACTGCTGGCACTGTGTATATAAATGCAGAAAGGCAGGCTGCTTCCTCTGCTCTGTTTGTTCTTTTTGATATAAAATACTGTAAAAACAAAAGGATGATGTGATCTTTAGCTAGATAAAGATGTATCTCCTTTGCTCTTCTTTGTGTGCCCAACCCCACTAACCGGGCCAGTTGCCCTGCACAGCCTGGTGTTGACACAGATCGGCAGCATGAACCTTAAACTGTTGTAAACACCTATAAAATGTGGCCTTCCTCACATGGTCAGTGATGGGGCCTTGACAGCATGGCCCTCGCCATCTGATAAGCCAGGGTCAGGAGTCACTCGATTGCTTTGCTTTTGCTTTGGATGTCAAAGAACCAAAAACTTTTAATGTTTTTAATAAGTCAATTGTCCAAATATGTACAGTTGTGTTACACACATGAGCTCATCAAAGACCAATGGGGATCCAGGAGGACACCTGGAAGGTCAGAGGCTGTTCACCTGGTGTTGTAACTGTGGGATCAGGTTTTGGTGAGAATTCTCTATGTAACTGAAATTAGGGTTCACGTGCTGACGCAGCAAGGGAGTCACATGCTCCTCCTTAGCAAGGAACCAGAGGGAACTACTTTAGGGGAATAGTGAGATGGACTTCAAATGTTGACAATCCCTCCACTCCAGGGGTGGGAATTGTCAGTAGGAATTTGATGAAGAAAGGATCTTTTCCTTAAAGCAAAATGAATTTTAGTGATAGAACTAGCTTGTCAGTTTATCATTATGTGTTAGTATATAAGAGGCTATTTAGTAGTTTTAAAAGTAGAATTAAATGTATGATTTATTTTGATATAAAAATATTTTCAGCAAAGCATTTTTTTCATAACATGTGGAAACTGTGTTTTATTAAAAAATTCTGCATAGTTTTTCAAGATTGTTTTTGCCTCAGAATAAACTCATACTTTAATTCCATTTTCCCACAAAATTTTAAAGTACTCTTGTGTGTGTGCATATATACGCACATACAAACATATGTACACTTGTATGTATCTATGTATGTTTTGCCTGTTTTATAATATCTTAGAGATTGAGATGACCAGATGTTCTCCATACCAATGTTTGGAATTCAGTAAAACCAGGTGGCTAGGCAAAAACACCCAATAAATTATAACAAGAGCTCCTCCCTTAGTTACCATGTGGAAGGTGACTTATTCAACAAGTCATCAAGTTGTGAAGAGAAATGGCTTGGTAGAGGAAAATTTTGAACTGATACAGACAAATCTTTATTCTTTTCCAGGTCTCTTTTGTATTACTGAGACTCTTCTGGAGGATGATGTGTGAAACAAAGATTTCAATGATTTCATTAAAACACTGTGGTAGGGGCCAGCGCTGTGGCTCACTTGGTTAATCCTCCACCTGCAGTGCCGGCACCCTGGGTTCTAGTCCCAGTTGGGGCGCCAGTTCTGTCCCGGTTGCCCCTCTTCCAGTCCAGCTCTCTGCTGTGGCCCAGGAGGGCAGTGGAGGATGGCCCAAGTGCTTGTGCCCTGTGCCCACATGGGAGACCAGGAGGAAGCACCTGGCTCCTGGTTTCAGATTGGCACAGCATGCTGGCCGTGGCGGCCATTTTGGGGGTGAACCAATGGAAGGAAGACCTTTCTCTCTGTCTCTCTTTCTTTCTGTCTAACTCTACCTATCCAAAAAAAAACAAAAACAAACAAACAAACAAAAAAAAAACACACTGTGGTAACACAGAGGGAGAGTGTCCGGGGATGTTGGAAACGTTCCTCTACTCTTCTCCTCTGGTCTCTTCATGTGCTTTGATCCATGCTTGAGAGTGGGTGGCAACTGCTGCATCAGCCTGGATGTCTATAAAGCTTTTTGGAAATAGTTTTCTATTTACAACCTTAAAATTCCGCACTTACTAGATCTCTCTCTCTCTTTTTTTTTTCGACAGGCAGAGTGGACAGTGAGAGAGAGGGACAGAGAGAAAGGTCTTCCTTTGCCGTTGGTTCACCCACCAATGGCCGCTGCGGCTGGCGCACCGCGCTGATCCGAAGGCAGGAGTCAGGTGCTTATCCTGGTCTCCCATGGGGTGCAGGGCCCAGATACTTGGGCCATCCTCCACTGCACTCCCAGGCCACAGCAGAGAGCTGGCCTGGAAAAGGAGCAACCGGGACAGAATCCGGCGCCCCGACTGGGACTAGAACCTGGTGTGCCAACGCGGCAAGGCGGAGGATTACCCTAGTGAGCCTCGGCGCCGGCCCTAGATCTCTTAAAGTATGTAATCTTGCAAAATTTGGGACTAAGCCATTCTCTTTGCACAAGCATCTCTGTCATTGCTTTGATCATCCTAATTGCAACACTGGTGGTCTTAATCTTGGTGAGGACTCAGTCCATGCAAAAGCAGCTCTCACTCTCCAATCACAGATGCAAATCCAACAATTCATAATTCATAGATACTTTTAGATTGAATCTTGCAGAAATTTTTTACAAAGAAATGAGTGGTAAATTGAAAGAAAACATTGAGTAACAACTGTGCCAATCAAACCCAGCCTCTTTATAGAAGGTGATTGCTTCCAACTGAACAACATTTGGCAAAGTTTTCAATTTTTCATCTACACTGCAAGACTCAATTCTGGGCCAAAACAATTTGTGACTATGAACAGGTAAAGAAAAAGTTGGTTTTTAAATCTATCTAGCACCTAGGAGTTGTCTTATCAACCAGGATAGATGGCTTTTTCACATTTTATCTAATCTTTGACACTCTGCCTTAACACTGGGTAACGGTAATGGCCCAATTTCAAGCACTTACTTACTCTTCCAACTGTGGTTCCCTCCCTTTTTAAAAACTCCTATCCCATCCTATCCGTAACACCAACTAATCCAGAGTTTTTCTTATTTCAAAGCCACTCTCCATTTGACATACACATAAGCTTGATGCTGAAATCCTGTGGAAGTTATCGGCAGTTTCTGTATTTTACATCTTGTTCTTGATTCTGAGTCATCACATTATGATTTGATGTAATTCACAGGTTCACTTTCATAAAAAATTTAACCAACTCAAGGTCTAGATTCATGGTGCTTGGGTGGAATTGTGAGATATGGCAACAAATCAGAGGTTTGACCTGTAGTCCCCTATCCTATCTGACCTTCCAGAGCTGGTTGTGCATAAATCATACCAAAAAGGTGTGTTTCTGAACTGTTTTCCAGTCTTACTCATCAAATATATTTTCCCCACAGGAATATCCAGTACTGTCTAAGTGGGTAATTAACATTCAAGGTGGTAAGACCATGTCCACATGATGAAAAGTGTTCTGGAAAGGAACAAATGGGTGCATTACTAATGAAAGATTTTTTTTCCTTTACAAAAAGTCGCTGAATTATGCTATCCAGACAGCCTACTGTCAGATAATGCATTGATAAATGGAGGAGTAGACAATCACATTAAGAACGTCAGGCCATTATTTGCAATTCTCAAAGTCGGTATTCAGAATCGACGAGCAATGAACTTTCTCTCAAAATTAGAGGGAAGAACCCACTCTCGAGTAGCAGTGATGTGCTCAGTTGGAGACAGAAAAAGGAGAGGTCTACTGTACTCTCAGGAGCCTTTAGTCCAGAGAAGTGGTTTTCAAACTGTTGGCAGACACACAGAGCAAGACATTGTCTTTTACATTGCAACACCAATGCAAATGCATGTGTATAAATTAAACAAAGGTTTCCAAAGTAATGTTTACTAGCCACAGTTCATACTGACATTTTCTATTCTATTTTCTTTAAAAAATAAATGCTAGTTGCAAACCACAAAATCCATATCCCTAGTGGGGAGCCAGGATTCACAGTTTGCAAACAGCTTTGGTAGTTATTGTCAATCTACATTTTTGATGAACACCTCCGATGAACCATGAAGGTTTCACAAAAATGAGCATTCATGAAATGAATGGACCAAAGACCACCTTAAGGACAGATACAGTATGACATGTGATAAGGGCTCAAAAAAGTTTGTGGTGAAATTATTCCTAGAACATCATAGACAAGAAGATGGTACAGGTGGGCAGAATATCAGTTGAATGAGCATCAAGAAATCAGAGAAGGGGTGGCCTTGTCTGGACAAAGATTTTTGGACTGGTTGAAAAGCAAACTGGCAACTACTGTTGCTGCAAATAGTAAATATTTCTGTAAAATAAAATGAGCTATAATGGAAAGTTTAAAATGTTTGTGATAAATGGATCTGGATTTGAATCCCACGTTGTCCACTAACCAGAGTTTATATAAGCATACAGATACATAATTTACCATATCAGTTATATTTTCATATATGTGTAATAAGTTGGTGGTTTACTAGTGACACTTAAAAGATGAAAGGCTATCATCAGAGAATTGTTAATAAGATGGTTCTCTGTATCATACATTACATTTGCACACATGTGCACATTACATTGACAGTTGTTCCATTTTTTCAGTTGTTCCATTTTAAATTTCATTGGATCATGGTTAGGTTAGCAATGCACTCAAGGATTTTGTTTTTTAACTTAACAGTGAGGAAAACCCATGTAAAAGTTCATGTTTCTATGTTGGGACAGCAGTATTTAACACATACTTATCACAGATTTCTACACATTTGCAATCATTTATAATTAAAAATTTAGAGAATAAAGAAATATCATGTGTTTCCAAATTCCATGTATGGAATTTCAAGAAAAAAAGCACAGAAGTATTAGTTATAACGCTTGGAATAGTCAACTAAATGTCAGACTTAATATAAACAAGCTAGGCCTATTCATCTAATAACAGAGGACAGTGTCTCTACTGTTTGACTTTACTTATGATGGCCTGGATCAGAGTTTCTCAAGTTGTGGTGCACCACCATTTACCACTATTGTTTGTTAGTGATACAGATTTGGAGACCTTCCCTCACAGAGACTCTGACTCAAGCTTTGAGATAGACATGCATGTGTTTACAAACCCAGCAGTCCATTCTTCTGACTGTTCCTTGAGAAGCTGGGATAATTCAGACCAATTTTGGTTTTTGTTTTCCCATCCCTTGGCGCCAACCAACACAGTAGTACACACCTTGTAAAACTCAATATTTACTCTAAGCAAATAAGTAGAAATTCCAGGTGACATTCTGATCTCACTTTCTGACTTTGTTTTCCATCTCTGTTGTGCACCTACACCAATACCCCAGTGATCTTTCTTGAGCCTTTTGAAACAGCTTTGCACCCCACATCTGCCCATGAATTCACACCCACAGGCATACACACGTTGCTTGGAGTTCCGTTTCTTACAGCAGGTGTGGATTGATTAAGATTCTGGTAGTGCTGGCAGTATTACTATCAGAAATGGCATTGCTTCATGGCAAAAGCAAATTTCTAATTGCAGTCAACATACTTCCTACATTATTTTTTTTTCTTTTTGACAGGCAGAGTGGACAGTGAGAGGGAGAAAGACAGAGAGAAAGGTCTTCCTTTACCGTTGGTTCACCCTCCAATGGCCGCTGCGGCCGGTGCATTGCGCTGATCTGAAGGCAGGAGCCAGGTGCTTCTCCTGGTCTCCCATGGGGTGCAGGGCCCAAGCACTTGGGCCATACTCCACTGCACTCCCGGGCCACAGCAGAGAGCTGGACAGGAAGAGCAGCAATCGGGACAGAATCCGGCGTCCTGACTGGGACTAGAACCTGGTGTGCCGGCGCCACAAGGCGGAGGATTAGCCTATTGAGCCGCGGCGCTGGCCACTTCCTACATTATTGATGGGGGACCAGCATAGTTTAGAGTGACACACAGCAGAGTTTAGAGTGAGTTAAAACAATATGGTAGGTGCCCCACATGGTAAGGATAAATTACTGGACAACCCTAAGAAGATGTTAGCAAAATGGAGTGCAAGCTTTCTGTAGCGACTTAGCACTGCAAACATATTTCATTCTATACAAACTTTCAATATTCTTTTATATACTAAATGGCCACCTGTCTCCTGTTAGTTCTTTGATTATGGGAAGAGGATGTTTTCCTTTGCCCTGTCTTCCCTGTTCTTCATCCGTCTTCTCAGTCCAAGCTACAGTGGCATCATGGAAGTACCCTTGGTGCCTTTTTTTTCCCTTCCCACACCAACCCGCTCTGTAGAGTCCAATGTCTTTGGATAAAATGCCTGGAGAAATCTGATGATGGCTCGCCACAGAAAAGGATTATTGATGACACAAAGACTGCAATAAGGTTTACATTTCATATATCTGTGGTGATGTCATTCTTAAAATGGACAAGAAAAATCAGGAAACTTATGTAATTCCCGAGTGTCTAGGTCAAAAGGGTTATAGTCTGTAGACTTGGAGGTTGGTATAATTAGGCTTTATTACTATTGTCCTCACTATTATTCCTGCTTTGTGGGCAGTGATAATCTTATGAAAATCAGGAGGGTTCTATGCTAAGTTCATGCTGAGAGAGCAAGAGACAGACAGCCAGTGAGCTCAGTTAACTCCATGGTGGGTCCCCCTCCAACTCCTACCAAGCCCCTGTTTTCTTACTGTTACTTCCCCAATCCCTGCCCTGCGCTATTTGGTGAGGTTCCTGCCAGGATCCTGGAGACCACTCTAAAGAGTTTATTAGAAAGAGTAGGAGGAGAGAATGATACAAAAATGTGAAGAGAAGCCCCTTGCTTCTGACTGCTCATGCCACTTCTCTCATTACATACCTGGCTAAGATTTACTAGGTTGTTCACCATTGGAACAATGGTAATCTCCAAGGACATCTGGGCTATGTGTCTTGGAACCTAACTGTGGAAATTGTGGATAATGGTCTTGATGGAAAAATGTGTTGTGAGGTTGAATCCAACAACGTGGGAGCACATATTTAGCATTTAACTCTGTTCACACATAGAGATCTACTTTTCACCTGCATGGTATATAATTCCACAGGCAGAATCCTGATATCCCACTAAAGTCAAGCAAGAAGCACTGAGGAAAACATGCTGTAAATGACAGTAATCTTTTTAATGCTAAGCGAGAGGCAACTAACATTGTAAGGAAAACACACAGCAAACTGCCGAATGTGTAGGGAGGTTTCCCAGGCTTGAAGTAAAGATCACTCTGAGGATGTTTAGCATTGTCAAAAATTTTAACAATCGTGTGCTGAGAAATGTACCTTATTAAAAATCACATCCCAAGAAATATACCTCATTCAAGTATAAAACTAATATATATTACTTTATTCTTATTATACAGTAATCTGCAAATGATGAAAAATAAGTGTATTAAAGGAAAATGTGAACTAAGGAATTTCTTTGAACATTTTAAGCAACATATATAAACATACCACACATATATTGTAAAGAAAAATTGGGTCATCCTGAAATATGATAGTGTGATCTATTTTTCACTTAAATTAGAGGATAGCCCAAATACCTTTCCATGCCATGTACAATACAATAATTAGACTATGTTCACCATTGATTTATGGTTGACTACATTTTAATTAAATAATCATTTTTAAATAACAATTTATTTTTAACTAGTACAAAAATTGAATACATTTGTAGATTACCATGTTATGTTTCAGTACATGTATCCACTGCATAATGTCCAGTCAGGGTTATTATATACATTTACTCAAGGATTTTAACATTGCTTTATGATAAAAATATTTGGAATCCTTGCTTTTAGTACTTGTTTAGAAAAATAAACAGAACGCTATCATTATCTATAGTCACTCTACTGTGCAACAGAACACTAGAAGCTCTTACTCCTATCTGACTGCAACTCAGTACCCATTAAGTAACCCTTCCTCATCCCTCCTTCCCCCTGTTGTCCCCAGCCTCTGCTAACCACCATTCTATCCTCAGATATATTAAACTAGCTTTCTTGGATACTGCACATGAGTGGGACTGTGTGATAATTGTGTTTCTGGGCACAGAATACAGAAGCAAAAACAGACAAGTGTGATTTTGTCAAATCGAAGCGCTGCTACACAAAACAGTGAATAGTGCTCCTTTTCAGCATTCAGATGATTGACACATTTTCACAACTTCAAATTCTCCTCAATGGTTGTACTAAGGCACGTTCATTTCTTTTGGACATGATATCGGATGTTTAGATTGTTTTGAGTGAGTTTTGTGCAGTTGGTCTTCTAAGTCTACTGGTTTGAACATGGTGCCTGTGTTACCCAGACAATTCAGACAACACGACTCCCAGCCACCTGATTATTTCAGTCAATTTGAAGGAGCAACTGGTCAACCTTGTGCCCGATGTTATTTTTTTCCCTTCTTAAATCAGAAGAGACATCAAATTCTTAGGATAACTCACAATCTCCTACTGCCTCATGTGAGACAGAAAATGCAGATGACAAAAGACCCAGGTCAACATCAGCTTTCATTTCTCAGATGCCTTGTGAGAAAGCATGCCTTGTATTAATTTTCTCAGTTAAGCCTATAGTTTTATGTTAACTTCTCATTTAAGTCCAGTAAAGGGGTAAACTAATTGGCCTTTCTACTTTCCCAGTGATTGAATCATTAGATAGAATGCTTGAAGAGATCAGAAACAGTATAATATAATATAATATAATATAATATAATATAATATAATATAATACAATCATGATGAATGATAAAATTAGATGATGGCACTGAAAATAAACTGAATGTCAGGATCTTTCTGGAATCTTTCCTTGGCATGAGAAAACTGGTGGACCTGCATTTCAGAATGAGTGGTCATTGCTCATTCAGCTAAATTAGCATCAAAATATGCTGACTTTCTACCCTTCCTCCATTGCTGCCATTCTATTCAAAATAGATGCTTTGATAAGAGACAGTGACCAAGACTTGGGAAAGACAAGCAATCAGTCATTGTAGTCAAAGATTGTGCATGAATGTTTGTACGTATGCAAAAGGCCAGCTTTCTGTAGGCCATTTCTGATTAGATGTGAATCTATACATAGCACAGATTCATTTAAATTCACATTATGGTGAGGGGGCAAGCAGGCGCAGCACCAGCTGTTTAATTTGTGGCCCTCATTATTTTCACATTAGCACCTGTTGAATTAGAGTTATTAGCACAGTTGATTTTTCCTGTGTGTCTCTTTGGTGTTGTGTTCCTGAATAGGAGCATAGGGGGTAAGGAGCCATGCTAAGAGATCATGACATATAACAAATGATGACACTATCCTTCTAGAAGTATTTAATAAATAAATAAAACAATTTTGGGATGCTAACGCTGAGCAGTAGTTACTCACCAGATTCCGATTTCTGAGCCCTGGAGCCTGGGGCCAGCACGGGCAATCCTCCTGGGCGTGACTTCATGGTCACCTAAACCAACACAAATAGAAGGCATTTCCTTGAAAATGGTCTTTATCATTCTCTGCTATGTAAAGTGCATCAACCACACTGTTTCCTCCGTAATAATATTAATATGGCATTTTAGATCAAAATACTTTTGACCATTTCTGACTTTGGTATTAAAAAGAAACACAAAAATTCTCCTTTTCAGTTACTTTGCCCCATACGTTTAGGTACTGTCAGAGTTTTCAGTCCATATTAATTTTAAGAGATGAAAAATATAATAAGTGGCCGGCGCCATGGCTCAATAGGCTAATCCTCCGCCTGTGGCGCTGGCATCTTGGGTTCTAGTCCCAGTCGGGCGCCGGATTCTGTCCCGGTTGCTCCTCTTCCAGTCCAGCTCTCTGCTGTGGCCCGGGAGTGCAGTGGAGGATGGCCCAGGTCCTTGGGCCCTGCACCCGAATGGGAGACCAGGAGAAGCAACCTGGCTCCTGGCTTCAGATCCGCACGGTGCGCTGGCCGCAGCGGCCATTGGGGGGTAAACGAACAGAAAAAGGAAGACCTTTCTCTCTGCTTCTCTCTCTCACTGTCTACTCTGCCTGTTAAAAAAATAAATAAAATAAAATATAGTAAGTGGCCATAATAGTCCGTTACTGATGAAAGGCATTTAACTTAAGGTAGTGTGTGAAATGTGTCCAAGTAAGTGTACAAACTTTCTGTGTGATAGGATGAGAAAGTAAATCTTGTTGCCTTTATCTCTCTTGGGTTAGGTGGCTGCACACCAGCCGCGGGTGCTCTGTTTGCTGCGGCTTCCATGAGCTCAGTGCCTTAGCAGCATCAGAGAGCTTTGCAGCCGAACTCCCTGGGAGCGGCTGGGCTCCCCAAGGTGGGAGGAGCCTGAGAACGCGCATGTCTGACAGTGCTCAGGTGCTGCTGATGGTACGGTCCAAGAACCGCATTCTGAAAACGCTGCTTTCAAGACTCAGTTCTATAATCTCTCTTATATGCTCGGGGTCCTTCACATCCATGTCTAGTGTCCTTGCAGTTTTTTAAGATCTATTTATTTTCTTATTTTGCAATGAGAATTAGAGAGAGAAAGGGAGAGACAGAGAGATCTTCCATCTGCTGATTCACTCACCGAATGGCTGCAATGGATGGGGCTAGGCCAGCCTGAAGCCAGGAACCAGCAGCTTCTTTCAGCTCTCCTATGTGTGTGCAGAGGCCCGAGGACTTGGGCCATCCTCTGCTGGTTTCCTAGGTGCGTTAACAGGGAGCTGGTTAAGAAGTGGAGCAACCAGGCTCAAACAGTTGCCCTTATGGGATGCCAGCACTGCAGATGGCGGCTTAAACTGCTGAGCCACAGTGCCAGCCCCTGTAGTTTTAAGATTTAGCTGATAGAGCAGAAGAAAGAAAGGATGGTTGCTTATTTTCACAGTGAAGTCACAAATTCCTGATCTACTGCATCCTGAAAAGTGACAGATTGATGTCCAGCCAATGCCTTGAAATGCTCACTCAGAGACAAAATTATTTACGGTGATAAATTATCATCAAAGAACGGGGTGGGGGTTCTCTTGAGGCCTTATGGGACAGGTACACAAAACATACTTAATAACTTACTGAATGAATGCACAGAAAATTCAACTATATCATATCAAATTTATATATCATGGCTACTTGCCGCTACCCCTACCACTTTCAACACCATCTCCATGTTGTGCAGAAAATTGGAAAGCAAACTATTTTCTTCACATATCCTCATGAGCAAATCACATTTCATTTGTCTCCAAGTTCTTCTGAGGCAAGGAAGGGTAACAATCTCTCTCCCCATTGGATGGATGTAGAAATGAGGCCCAGAGAAGGGGTTTTCTAAGAGCACTGACTAGCAAATTATGCAGAGGGACTGAACCAAGGCCTTGCAGTCCCAGGTTTTGTGTGGTCCTCACTGAATAGGGTCTTCACTTTTGGTGCCATGGAGGACAAAAGGTTACCTGAGATGAGCAGCTGCCTCCTTGCCACTGACCTGGCCTGGTAATGAGCAGGAATAAGCTGTCGGGTAAGAACTCCCTGAGGACCCAGCTCTGTGGCGTCACAATCAAGAAATGTAAACACCTGTGGAGCTCCGCCCAAGGACCCACCACCCCTGTTAGGCACTGTCAGCTCCAGGTAGAAAGCCAGAGCAAGAAAAGCGAATGGCTGACCTGGGACCATACTGCTCACCTGAGGGCCCACCCCTTGTGTCTTCCTTTCTCTCCTGCCTAAGATCTGATGGTTCCCTCCTCTCTCTGCTTCTCCATATCTCAAAGCCAAAGCTGATCATGTATATCCTGCACTACAAGGTGTGCAGGGAAGGCTGGGAGGTGGAGTCTGGCCTGCCTTACTAGAATTCCTTGTGTTGTTTCACCTCATCCATCGACACTGGACCAGGCATACGAAAGGCAACTGAACACGTGTGTGGAATGAATACCGTGCAGGAGACAAAACGAGGTCACTGGCTATTTGACTTCTGATATTCCAGAAGTATTCTGTGTGCCTACCATTTGGTGGGCACTAGGCTGTGTGTTGGAGACATGCTAGTAAAGGGGGCTGACCCCTTCCCTGCCCTTAATATATTTTAACACAGAATAAAGACAGACAAATCAGTTATAAGTGAGTGCACATGCTGCTATGAGATCCAAGGGAAGAAAAGCTCTGACACCCTCCAGGCTCTGCCTGGTACAGAACCATAGTATGTGTGAGAGCCCTCAAGTTCTGCTGACTTCGCAATCTGGACTTTTCGACATTTAGTGTAGATAAGGAGCCACTGCCTTTCCCTACTTCCTGCTCCTTCTGGCCTCTCCCTGGCCTCATTTGGCCTTGGGTGTGGAGCTCTCCTGCCTTGCAGCATAATTCACCTTCTATATAGTAACCCCAGCATTGGTGGGAGACTCTGGCTATTTAGCTTTCTACATATGAAAGCTTGAACTCTGAACTTCGAGAGCCAAGGGAGCTGGAGCAGGCTTTCCCTTCCAGACACCTCCCAGCCATCCTGGGAGGAAACCTGGCTGTGTATGTGTAGCTTTGCTCAGTCTTCTGGCACAAGAGGTGTGAGATAGACTGAGCATTCTAGGGCACAAGTAAAATTGTCCCCAAGTGGAGGTGAGAATTTGAAAGGCCAATAAAAGTTGGTGAGTGTGCATAGGACTGTAGGGTTTAGATACTTAAGTAATTGTCTTTTAGTTTCTGAAAAGAGAGTTGTCAACCTAAAATGAGCGAGAGTGAAAAACATGCTGACTAATACAGTCATATTTGGTTAGGGGGAAATGGCATAGACACTTTTCTTTCTATAGTAAAAATCATACACTTTGGAAATGACCAAGTTACAGAAACTTCTGGGGGCACTTTTTGGCCTTAGTAGAAACTTGGCTTGTGATACGAGGTTAATTTATTTGGGATGAAACATCGCCAGTTCAACTCCCTATCACACTCTCTAGTAAGCCCATGGTCTGGGAGGCCCCAGGCAGGCTCATTTACATTTTTTATCTCCCCATAGTCAATTCTGAAATTCCAGTGGTCATGTTCAGACATAACTTACCAGAGGAGTCATTTCATTCAGAAACACCTTAATTTTCAGTGACATTTCCAGTCTCTAAATCTGGGCTACAGAGACTTCTCTATTTTGACATGTTCATTCTAGTTGAGTAAATTTGGTGTTGAAGAAACTGATTTGAAACTGGGCAAGGCAGGCTCCTTCTTCCATTACCCTTTCTGGAAGTTCAGATTTTTAATTTCTACTCTGAGTGTTTGCAAACTGTAATGGAAAGTGAGTTTTCTGCTGATCGTGAGTTGGAAATGAAATTTCTGAGCACTTGTGGAACCTTAGCAAAGACCCCACGGAGGCACAACGAAGGAGGCTTAGAAGATTGCAAATATCCGAGTTGTGTGTTGGGGAGAGCCTCCCTTGGGGAGCTGAGTGACCCATATTCAGAGATCTGAACATGAGCACTTGCCAAGTTCAGCTCTGCCACTTACCCTCAGTGTGATTAACCTCTCCACCACACAGGGGGATTATTTGATCTTCGTGCTTGTTGTGTGAAGATTGGGGTATGTGAAGGGTATGCCTGGCACATCATAAAGGTTGGATAAATGGAAATGATTATTGCTACCACTCTCTGTTGGCAAATTCATCCCGCATAAATTTAACTTGATTCACCCAAGGTTTTTCTCATTTCTGTGTTGGGAGACAAGGTACTCCACTGTCCCATTTTTTTTTTTTTTTTGACGGGCAGAGTGGACAGTGAGAGAGAGAGACAGAGAAAAAGGTCTTCTTTTGCTGTTGGTTCACCCTCCAATGGCCGCTGTGGCCTGCGCACTGCGCTGATCCGATGGCAGGAGCCAGGTACTTCTCCTGGTCTCCCATGGGGTGCAGGGCCCAAGGACTTGGGTCATCCTCCACTGCACTCCTGGGCCACAGCAGAGAGCTGGCCTGGAAGAGGGGCAACCGGGACAGAATCCAGCGCCCTGACCGGGACTAGAACCCGGTGTGCTGGCACCGCAAGGCGGAGGATTAGCCTAGTGAGCCGCAGCACCCACTGTCCCATCTTTTAAGTAAATGATTTCACAATGATGCCTGGTTCACAGCCCTGGTTCACTGGGTGAGACACACTTGCACTCAGGAAGTCAGTGCTGCTTAGAATTTTAAATCGTGGCGGTGGGGAGAACTGACCAGATAGTTAGATTTCTCAAGTAAAAATGCACCCCAGAGAAGGGAAATGTAGAGCAGAAACAAAAGATGCGTTTATTTTGTTTGATGAATATTTAATTATTTAATGCATCCTGGACCTTGTTGGGATCTTTAAACAGTGGACTTAAAAGTGTTAGTCCTGGGGCCGGCATTGTGGTTTAGTGGGTTAAGCCGCCTCCTGCAATGCCTGCATCCCATATAGGTGCTGGTTCCAGTCCCAGCTGCTCCACTTCTGATCCAGTTTCCTCCTAATGCACCTGAGTAAGCACTGGAAGATCGCCCAAGTGCTTGGGCTCCTGCACCCAAGTGGGAGATGCAGATAAAGCTCCTGGCTCCTGGAAATAGTCCTGGCCATTGACATCATTTGCAGCATAAACCAGTGTATGGAAGATTCTCTCTCTCTCTCTTTTTCTCTCTCTCTTTCTCCTTCCTTCCCTGTAACTCTGCCTTTCAAATAAATAACCAAATCTTCAAAAAAAAAAAAAAAAACCTTGTGGTTTCTATTGATATATTTTCCGCCTTTTTATAGCTGAACTCAGTTAACTTAGAACCTTCTATTTCAGAACCTTCCATTTCTTCTCAGAAGCTAGAAACTTAGTCTTTACACCCAACTTAATGTCCTAAAGCTAACTGGACTACTTTTGCCTTATTGGGTCATTGCTGATTCCTCAGTGTGAATTCAGGGAGGGGCTGGGGTACATTTTATGCATTTGTGGAAATAGATTCATGCCATCTTGACCCAACTGATCTTCGAGGGAAGGTGTCAACCCTTATTGCACGTGCAGCAGAAGTGGCTCTGGTTGAGCTAAAGACTTTCCTTTTAATAGTGCTAGTGCACGCTTAGATGCTAGCCTTAGATCTGGCTGTGGGAGGACCAAGTGCCCATCTTCATTCTCACACAGAGGAAAACTTTCACGATACTACTAAAAGAGAAGATGGACAGTAATACATTTGAGAGAGCCATTGGGCAGTTAGATGTAAATTCCTGATAGCCTCCTTAAATGTGGGGCTGATGCTCTAGATTAAAGCTAGAGATGACAGACACACATTTGTTAATGTCTGGTGATAACAGCTGAAGCTCTGAGACCAGGGGAGACACAAGCAGAGTGTCAGTCAGGGTCTTGGTGCTGGAGGCAGGGAGAGAGGGGATGATCTGCCTGGTTCCTGGTGGAAGGGCTCATCTCCCATCTGTAGGATTTAGTCCTTCCTGATTCTGAAGCTCTATTCCCTATCAGGAATAGGGATATTCCCTATCAGGACCAGGAGTGATTCCTCATGCTGGTATCTTGTATCCTCTCATTTCTTGGTGGGGTGGCTTATTATTGGGGTTCCAGTAATTCATTGCCATGTCCATCTACTTGGGTTTGATGTTCTTGGTCATGTGGTGTAGAAGGGGATTTGCAAGCTTCTAGGGACCTTGGCAAGTGCTCAATAGTACCCTGGGAACTTGGTTGTCCTTGGTGATTGAGCAGCACCTATCTATGGCGTATGGGGGCACAGGGTCTAGTGTCCAGTGACACCTCTAGGTCAGGATAGGTGAAACAGCCCTAGCTCGATATCCCTGTCCACACAGGACAAGACAGTCAAGGGGGAGCAAGATGCAAATCCAAGAGGACCCAGAACCATGCTGGGGAGGAGCAAATTCACTGGTAGGTGTTTTTCATGCTTTCCTGTCAGATTACCTGGAGTCTCCTTGAGACAGATCGTGCTTAAATTCTGACTTATTCTTAACCTCCTCTCCTAATGCCTAAACTCTCTGTGTCTCAGTTTGCTCCAGGGACAAGACCATGAAAATCCTGTCCTAGTGATGATTTTCTGCTCCTTATCTCTCAGGTCTTCTTGGTAATTAGGCTTTGAACTTGGTCTGCACTACTTTCTCCTGGCCCTGCTTAGTCTCATCTGTTGGTTTACCATGGTCAGCCTTTTCCAGACCTAATCTCTGTTCCTGGGGCATTCTCTGAAATGGCTATCTTGGCACTGTGAGGGTGTCTTGTCTTTTGCAAGTCGCTATGTAAAATGAAACCCAATCTTCTCAGTGTTCAGAGGGCTTGTCCGTCAAGGGCACCGATCTTTCCTAGGAACAGATTTGTATGTGATTGTCTCTAAAACACTTTCAATGTAGACTTATAATTCATTATATGCCTCAAAAGAAGGCTCAGAGTGGTCCAGGAGCCTTCCCAATGCCACTGAGTGAGAAAGAGCAGGTGCTAGGATTAACTGTTGGATGGGTTTTGTCCCAAAGCCCATTCTCTTTCCATCACTAGAGGTGCCTTCCAAAGAGGCATGGGAGTTGGAGAGGTGAAAAGCATATGGTCAGGAGAACAGGATCTTTAGAATTGCACAGTCTGTGGGCAGTTAATGTCAGATGAGGGGCCTTGCTGGTGAGTGGAGTCCAGTAAAAAATCACAAGTGTGAGGGAACTTGAGGGAGGTTCCATTCAATGTTTCAGAGGGGCTACACTATGTTGCTGGTCACCATAGCCAATTCTGCTCTTACAGATTTAAAATCAGGATGAAATGTAACATTTCCTCTAAAAATAATTGCTAGGAAACAAATATTATTGGAATGAAGGTTGCTGAATTCACCTGGTCTCCACACTCAATCCTGTTATCTATAGGCCTTGGAGATGCACATGCTGTGTGTTGCAAATTTGCCGGTATGACTGGGCCAATAATCTTGACCACAACCTCGGGGAGGTATGAATTTAACATTTGTGAGAAACGCACACATGTCGCCTCTCCAGTTTGCTATAAATAGAACTTTGCTAGATGTTCCTGATGTAACACATCTGAATCTCCCTGCCAAGTATATGCAGAATAGCTAACATTCTTCCTTTTCCTCTCAGAAGGAGGATTACTACCACCTGTCTCAGCTAACATTCATGGGATTCAGCAGGAAAAACAGTATTAGGAGGAGAAATCTCCTTTGAATGCGGTATTTTAGGATTATTTCTTTGGTTGCCAAACTGCTACCTTTGTATTCAAAGGTGATGAGACATTTTTTGGCTAGGAGACAGAGACATCCCAGAAAGGTGTCAAGTTAAAAGAGGGCTGATGAAAATATTTGAGCCATTGATTGCAGGCGTTGTTCATGTTTTCTTCTTACTGTTACAGTCAAGGGGAGGATTGCGGTCAGTACCTTGCTGCCCCATCCCACCCCTTCTTTGATAGAAGGTTTAACCTGGGCCCTCAGTCCAGCTGGATCTTTGCCAGCCAGCCCCGCCTGCTGGACGGCTTTCTCAGTATGGAGGAAGAGGGAAGGTACAATGTCTCCTGGTTCAAAGGGCCGTCTAGACCCAAGAGTCCTGAAACTTTCTCTTGGATCTGGCACTCAGAAGGGATGGAACTATGCATTGGGTACTTAACCTTTTGCTATCTTTTCCCTCTTCCTAAAATAAAAATAATAGAATTCTCTTGCAGGAGTGTTGGGAAGATTAATGAGTTAATGTTTGGTGAAGTGCCTGGAAATTCTCAGATGAAAGGTGCTACATAATAATCATAACAACACTTTGTTCTTACATAGTGCCTTTCTTCCAGGGAGCTCAGAAAGTTTTATAAAAATTATTTCATTAATCCTTGCAGCATCTCTCAGAGGTAGATAGCAATTATTATCCCCTATTCTTATATCTGGAATTTGGGGCACAGAGAGGTAAATTAACATGACCAAAGTTACGAATTCATCAGCAGAATTCAGAGATCATCTATTCATCATTGATTGACATTGACCAAGTGCTCCTCAGGAATATAAGCCAGATACTGGAGCTGTTAGGTACCGGGGGACAGGCTGTACAGCAAAGTCAATGCGTTGTCTGTCATCGAAGAGACTGAGGTTATCTCACTTAAACCATGTAGTGATAGAAACAAACATGCATCCAAAGTGAGAAAAATGCAGCAAGTAGCTTTGGTTTTGCCCAAGAGATGTCACATGTGCGAGCTCTGGGGATGAGTTCACCAGTAGAGAAAAGGAAGTGGGAAAAGCATGTCTCAGACAAGAGAACAAAGCAGCAGGATGCTTCTGGGCAGAGATGGTCACTTGGCATGGTAGGAACAAAGAGATTTTTAGACAAAAGAGTGGGTTAGAGATTTGAACTTCATGTGAAGGCAAGCAGAGGGAATGAGGTTTGCTTTACAGTGGTCCGGTCGTACCTGCAGTTTTGCAATTCATTTACAGTCAGCTATGATCTAAAACTACTAAATTAAAATTTCAGAAATAAGCTGTTCTGGGTAGTGTGGTGAAATCTGGCATCATCCAGTTTGGTCCTACCTAGGTAGTGAAACATTGCTTGTCCAGCATTTCTCCACTATGTCTACTTCCTGCCTGTGAGTCACTTTGTAGCCATCTTGGGTATCAGATTGACTGTTACGATAGTGCAGGTGGACTTGTGTCCAGGTGATCCTTGTTTTACTTAATAATGGCTCCCAAGTACGAGGGTAGGGATGCTGGTAATTTGTTTATGCCAAGGAGAAGCTCCATAGTGCTTCCTTTAAGCATCATTTCACATCATCATAAGAAGAGGATTAGTGCAGTACAGGAGGATATTTTGAGAGAGACTACTTTTAGTACAGTATATTAGAATTGTTTCATTTTATTATTGGTTATTGTGACAAATCGTTAATTGCATGTAATTTATATAAAAAACTTTATAACAACTTTTTGTGTATAGGAAAAAAATCACACTATTTGTAGTGTTTGGGTCTATCTGCTGGGGGTCTTGAGTAAAGAGATGATTTTCTGTTTAGAAAATTAACTTTGTTGGTTGAGTATTAGAAAGTGTGGATGTGGAGAAGATCTGAGTTTGGAAAATCTTGCCCTGACTCAGAATCGAGACCATCTTCTGGTTCGCTTTGCTTCTCAGAGCTTCATGAACTGGAGCTCCCAGTTTGTTTAGCAATTCTGCACGTGGTGCTTCAAGAAAGCAGCCATAACAATGCTTTCATTTCATGAGGCATGCAAATGTCTTTTTTTTTTTTTTTAAAAAAAAGACAACTGATCTATAATGCAGCTTTTCAATGATGGCACAGTGAGAGACTGTCACTCTTCTGCCTGGAATTCCATCAGGCAAAATGGTTGCGTCTGCATCAATTACTTATTATAATAGAAAGTAAGCCTTTCTTACACTATTTGTTAAGGATCTCTCCAAATTAGATTCAAGAGAATGATCTTCAAAGCAAGAGTGTTCATTCGTATTTCACATGATAAACTATTCTGTGATTAGACATATTTATTTTTACTTTCACCCATGATTATAACTACTGTCAATTGTAAGAACAGTTTCCTGATCACTTGTATTTTTTTTTCCTTGTCAAAACCTCTTTTAAGTGTCTGACAGAGAAACTAGTAAAACTACTTTGCCTCCATTGGAGACTCTCAAAATATGTTTCAGACTACTGGTGGTATAAAAGAGGTGGGTGCACTTGGCACTCAGAGTAACAGCTACTTGACATCAAATCCTTTCATTATTCATGGATGATAGCGACTTGGGAAAAGTTGTGAATTCAAAACATTCTACAAAGTTTCAATCCTGACACATGACTGGTTAAACTGTTCTGTACCTATGGATAGCCAATAAATGGTTCTTGGTTAGATGGCAATTAAATCATTCAGAATTCATATTTTTAAGCAACAACTACTTTATAAAGAATCCAATCTACTTTGCTTAACTATAATGAGTATATCATCGGGCGCCAGTACTGTGGCGCAGTGGGTGAGGCTGCCACCTGCAGTGCCAGCATCCCTTATGGGCACCAGTTGAAGTCCTGGCTGCTCTACTTCTGATCCAGCTCTCTGCTATGGCCTGGGAGAGCAGTAGAAGATGGCCCAAGTCTTTGGGCTCCTGCACCCTCATGGGAGACCTGGAGGAAGCTCCTGGCTCCTGGCTTCACATTGGCACATGTCCAGCTGTTGCAGCCATCTGGGGAGTGAACCAGCAAATAGAAGACCTCTCTCTGCCTCTTCTTCTCTCTCTGTGCAACTCTGCCTTTCAAATAAATAAATAAATCTTTGAAAAATATGAGTATATCATTGAAGATAGGCAAGCTTGTGCATCAGTAAGAAGCATCCCTAAGTATCAGTGACTAACAATGATGGTTTAATTCTGGCTCATGCAATGTTTATTGCAGACCTAAGTGGCTCCAGAATACTATCCATGAAATTCACTTTTCTGTTAATATGTATTTCAGTGATTGCCAAATCACAATAAGAAATAATTCAAGTATTAACAATTAAAAGTATCTGAGAAGTTCTACACTTCATTTCTACAAACATTTCACTGATCAAAGAAAATCATATGATCATACCTAATTTTAGAGGGACAGGAGACTGCTATCCTGCCTCACGTCCATACAAGGGAGTCACACCAGCGAACAATAGAGCATTTGCCCACCAGCCTTTACTGTTGCTCTTTGAGAGGCAATATTTTTTTCTTTGAAATAAATCACATATTTCCATTCAAGAAACATGTATGCTAATGTCTGAAAATCAAGTGATTTATTCTTTGTAGCATTCCTGGAAGACTAACGGCTGTTATTGCACTGCTTAAGTGTAGTCTACAGTCTGAGACTCTTTACTGGGTGGTGTCTTTCTCTGAGTGACAAATACTTGAAGAATCTTTCTTTCCTGCATTCTCACCACCTGGAAGGGCCGACCTGATGGGCACTGAAGTCTTCTCCTGCATTGTGACATTGGCAAGTTTTACTTCAGACACATCTGGAAAAAGACGTGGGCAGGTAAATCTGACTTTCTCTAAAGAGAAAAAAAATCCCATTTTATCATGATAGAAAATATTAAGAATCCCCATAGGTGGACTTTTATTATGCTTTCAAATTACACAAGCACATTAAGAAAAGCAGAAGTATTTTTGTCCCACCTCAGCCTCACCAAATGACATTTGTAAAACATTTTTGAATTTTGGAAATAATTTCAGTGCGGGTGGGATGAAGTGCATTGTGCTTGATACCGTGAGGAGATTATAGGGAAACTGTACTTTTATAATGAACCTAGGTAACCAACCAAAGGGAATTTTACACTTCCAGTGGAGAAATGCATTCCAATTCATTATTGTTTAGGAATCATCCGATCTCTCTCGGATTTATTTATTTAAAGTCAGTTGTACAAAGGTGGGGGGGGGGGAGACACACAGAGAGGTCTTCCATCTGCCAGTGGGTTCCTTGCTGCTATCACCGGAGCAGCAGGGAGTTTCCCCACTTTACTGTCCCTCTCGGACCCTGAAGGCAGGTAGAGGATCACAGCAGGAATGAGAATAGAGGTGGAAGCTATTTTTAATAAGGGATGTGCCAGTGATAAAGGGACGATGTCAACTATTCTAGGGTCACTGTGGTTACATAAGGTCCCCCTTTCCCATTCTGTGCTTTGTGTGCACCACAAAGTGTAGTTTAAAAGCAGCTGCTTGAGGGGAGAGGGAAGAACCCTAGGAAAGGCATCTTCTTGTTTCCTCTCAAAGGGTGACGGGGTCTTGGCATGGGAGCAGAAGTGGAGGTGGACAAGGAAGAAGAAAAGATTTGGGGAAGCTGTAGGCTGGGCCCGGCGCTGGGGTATAGTGGGCTGAAGCCTCTGCCTGCAGAGCCTGCATCCCATGTCGACACTGGTTCTAGTCCTGGCTGCTCCACATCTGATGCAGCTCCCTGCTAATGTGCCTGGGAAAGCAGTGGAAGGTGGTCCAAATCCTTGGGCTCTTGTACCCACATAGGGGACCCAGAAGCTGCTCCTGGCTTCTGGCTTTGGATTGGCCCAGCTCTGGCCATTGTAGCCATTTGGGAAGTGAACCAGCGGTTGGAAGACCTTTCTTTCTGTCTCTCCCTCTTTCTATCTGTAACTCTATCTCTCAAATAAATAAATACAATCTTTTTTTTTTTTTTTTAAATTTTTGACAGGCAGAGTGGACAGTGAGAGAGAGAGAGACAGGTGAGAAAGGTCTTCCTTTGCCGTTGGTTCACCCTCCAATGGCCGCCGCTGCAGCCGGCGCACCGCGCTGATCCGATGGCAGGAGCCAGGAGCCAGGTGCTTTTCCTGGTCTCCCATGGGGTGCAGGGCCCAAGCACCTGGGCCATCCTCCACTGCACTCCCTGGCCATAGCAGAGAGCTGGCCTGGAAGAGGGGCAACCGGGACAGAATCCGGCGCCCCAACCGGGACTAGAACCCGGTGTGCCGGCGCCGCAAGGTGGAGGATTAGCCTATTGAGCCACGGCGCCGGCTCAATAAATACAATCTTAAAAAAAAAAAAAACACTAAAACTAAAAGAAGTCACAGGTTGCCAGAGGACTCACACTTGAAGCCTGACTTATTGTCAGAAGCTACCTTAAGAGCATCTAATTTTAGCAACAGCTTTGGAAAAGTCATTTTGAGAATTGTCTCACTGTTTTGGGGTGGTGGATGGGAGACACGGGGAAACAGAAGAAGCTAAAGGGTCAGGGCTTCTACCTTGTTTCACCGTTAAAAATAGGAACTTTTCTGTTTCTGTCCAAACTCATGTAAAAGTAGATCCTCGGTCGGGCCCTCTTGGCCTTGCCCAATGAGCATAGACGTATTTGTTGATGGGGTCTCAGTATGCTTCTGTCTTAGATTCTGTCTGTTGTTTCACTCCTTCCTTCAAGCATTCTGCACGTCAACATTGTTCACCTCCTAGTCACTTTGAGTAGCTGTCTGTGGTGTAGTTAGTTAATATGCTACTTTTGAGTTAGCTGGTACCTGAAGTTTTAAAGCTGGGATTTTTCTGATTTTAAAGATTGTATAAATTTGCATGTGGTAATGTAAAATGTTTATGTTGGTGTCTAAATTAGCTGCCGGTTAAAGGC
The DNA here is from genome assembly GCF_051225735.1 of Oryctolagus cuniculus. Lineage (NCBI taxonomy): Eukaryota > Metazoa > Chordata > Mammalia > Lagomorpha > Leporidae > Oryctolagus > Oryctolagus cuniculus. The sequence goes on along the minus strand of NC_142878.1, from coordinate 6,110,800 downwards.
TGCCCTCTTTTCCTTCCTCTTGGTTCCCAGTAGTGTGCAGCCCCCGAACTTTGAGATTTCTGACTCCCAGTGCTCATCTCCAAGACCATCAATCCCAACAAGGTGATTTTCATATAATAATTTTCTGCTCATAGTTTTAACCTCTTTTGGTGTGCTTCTATTATTTCTTTGTCCTTACTGGTGGTTACACAAGCTCCCAGTTTAATATCATTTGCACATTTCATTAATATGTGGCTTACTCCCTCTTCGAGATCCTTAATAAAGATGTTAAATTAGATTGTATCTGACATTGACCCCTGGGGCACTGCCATGCTTTAACGATATCCCGTTTTCCTCTCTGCAGTCTATAGAGTTCTTGCAGAATGCACAAGGAGCAGCTCCAGCCTGGGATAAATCTCCAATTTTAATTCTCAGGCAGAAGTCAAGTCATGTGGTTTGGGATAACTTGACATTGCCAGAACATACTTGTAGCTGCTAGGAAGTCATATTTTAGCAATTAAGTGCAGGTTTGCCAGGATTCGATGTCAGATTGCCAGTCTGCTGACAGTTACAAGAGATGGTCTGTCTGTCCTGCCTAATGCCTTTCAGTCAAACTGAGAAGAGTCTTGTTTTTCAAAATGAAACTAGGCTTTTATATTTCCAGACTAGCAATCACCTTTCACCAGCTTTCTAACAGCACGCCTCTTCTGTGTTTCTAAGCAGATTTATTAAAGAAACAGTTGTACCAATACCCCAGTGTAGATAGACTTTGGAGAAATGCACCAGGTACCCCACTGGGAATCTGGATATAAAATCAGCTTTCAAATTTAAAGAATTTACAACAAATTCTTCTTCTAAATTGGAAACATTAATTTTTAATAGAGAAGGTGTAATACCATATGATATTCCTGGCACGGAATTCAATTATTTCATCATATTTAGTGTAATCAGAGAAATCTATGTATTTATATCACATGTAAAATTTCTTCAAATAAATTATAGAATAATATCTTCAACTTGGGGTGCATTACCAAATAAACCAGAATTCCTATGCAGTGAAATTAACTACAGTTAAATGGAACGTGTTCCTCAATCTTTTAACTGTAAAAATCTCTAAATCACTCTAAATGATCAAATATTTTAAAAGCCCCATACTAAATAGTCTCAACAACTTTTCTTGTTATACCTTAAAAGTAAACTGCCCTAGCTTTGCAAAGTTTTTAAAATTTCCTCTGGGCACACACATTAAGACTGTTGTTCTGATTCAAGAGAAAGAGAGTGATTAGAAGAACAAACATAACAAGAACTTGGTCTTGTCAATACCACTTTCTTGGAAATATGAGACCCACTGAAAGTGTGTTTCAGTGTCAATCACAGAAGACAGCTTTGCTCTACAAGAGAAAACGTGTTCTGCTCATGTGGCAGTTCATATTTCCAAGGCAATTTCCAAATATGTGATGGCTTATCATGTCTTGGAAAAGATAGTTTTCACCCAAGTTGCTCCTTGCATTTGAAACCTGAATTCTGGAACATCTGTGTGAAATTCTCAGAGTCACCTGCCACATCCTCCCTGTCCAACCACACACCACAGGCATGACTGTCCTGTGGACAATGATTCAGGCAGTTCATTCAGCAAAACAAATCAGGGCCGCCAACTTGTACCATGGCATGCTTTATGCTGCTTGACTTCACTGAGTTGCGATGGTAGAATTTAGATAGTTCTCTCGACTCCTGGCTTTTATTTTGGGTGAATCATAGTCTAGAATATATCCTGACCTTTAGGATCTAAGAAGTTAGCTGGCAGGGCCAGAGCTGTGGCGGAGCAGGGAAAGCTGCCTCCTGCGGTGCCAGCATCCCATATGGGTGCCAGTTCGAGCCCTGGCTGCTCCAGTTCCCATCCAGCTCTCTGCTATGGCCTGGGAATGCAGTAGAAGATGAGCCAAGTCCTTGGGCGCCTGAACCTGTGTGGGAGACCCAGAAGAGGCTCCCAGCTCCCGGCTTCGGATTGGCACAGCTCCTGCCGTTGTGGCCAATGTGGGAGTGAACCAGAGGATGGAAGATCCCTCTCCCCACCCCTCTTTCTCTATCTTTCTCTGCCTTTCTTCTCTCTGTGTAACTCTGACTTTAAAATAAATAAATAAATAGATGAATAAATAAATACATAAATCATTAAAGAAAGTACCTTATACCGTCACACTGATGGTATATCTTTCTCCATTCCTCTGTACTTAAGATAAGAATTAGCATGCTTCTTTTAGTAATTCAGCTTGGTATACTCAAAATTTCAGTTTGCAAACACCTACAGCTTCTGTCTGCTGTTGTACCTTTAGGCGGTTAATTTAGCTGGAGGGTTTTTTTAATTGGTTTCATATTAAAGGTAGAAATTGTTGGCTATTTTAGAATCATTACAAAGGTTATGATGCTTTCTTCCCCTTTTTAGTAATTCCACTTTGCAAAAAGGAGATGTTACTGCTGACTTCTTTGTTCTTCTTCATTCCTGGGAAGGACAAATGTGACTTTGGTTTCTCGAACTGGAACCATGTCAGGAGGAAAGAATGCTCAGAGCTGGTCTCTCATCCAGTATATAAGTAAGAGAACAGAAAAACCAGAGGAAGAGAGAAAGGACAATTCCTCTCTATTATTGTGAACTATGATAGACTTTCTTCCTTTAAGTGATGTCTTCCTACTTGTCAGACAAGAGCAGAATAAAGTATCTAAACCATGTTTTTTTCTCAGATCACATGTTTGTGCTACTTCAGTGCTAGAAAACCTACTTGTAATTATTATTTAATGTGTATTAAAGAAGTTATTTTATATGGGGGAGTATGATGTGGTTGTAATAATCTGTTTAATCTGTTTTTCTATAGTGTGTAGTGTTGTACTACTTAAATGTCAACTTAGTTCTTGAGCCAAAGTGATTATACAATTATGCAAAAAATAACTTACCCAGAAAATTCCTTAGACAATCAATAGTCACATGTTAAAGAGAAAGACTTCTCTTTTTTTTTTTTTGTAAGAAATAGCTCTTCTCAGACCATTTTTGTAGCTAACTTATGATTTCCAGCTTGACATTAAAATAAAATGAGATGTGTGACACTGAGCTTGAATATGCACAGTAGTGGACAGAGACTTAAGACGGGAACTAAAAAACACATTTCTTCACATATAGGAATAGATTGTGAATGTGGCACATGCATAACACCAACCATTCTCCTACACATCTTTTTGGGCAAGGAACTGACTCTTGTGTGGTTTCTACATGTGTTCAGTGGGGTCATCACACTTATTTTGCCTACCTCCTAGAGCTTCTATGTTGACCACCTATAAAAATACAAGTTGGGTACTGTCACACTTTTTGAAAAGTTTTCCTTGAATCTCTCTCATGAATTTGCAAAAGTCTGATCAAAACACATATCTGTATGATGACTTCAGGAATTTGCATGGTCTTTCCTTCCAATAACTCCTTTTGATAAAAACTTCTCCATCCTGCTGACTTTACTTCAGAACCTTGACATGCATTTCCAAGAAGGGTACCCTGTCATATCATGATGTTACATATTCTCATGCCTCAGTTTACATGGGGCCCTCCTAGCAGCCTGAGCCAGGACCTGTCTCCCTTGGCCTTTGTTTGAAGAGCCCTCTGCATTCCATCGTCACAGGACTCACCTCTGAAGTCACTTAATTCCTCATCTGATCAAAAGACACTGCGTTAAGAAATATCTCTTCTCCAGATTGTCATCTTCGCCAGGGCAGGGCTGAGGTCTGACTTGTTGACTGTGATCCTCCAGAACTCAGCAGAGTACCCACATCCCAAGGTCCACAGTAGATGCCTCAACCCACACATAGTACTAAACTACACATCAACTATGTTTTCCCTACATGTACACATCTATCATACAGTCAAGAACATTCACTTTTTTTCATAAAGGGAGGACTTTATGGCTTCTCTTTGGCAGATCCACATTGCCAGCATCACTTATCTTGTGATTTGGAGCCATCATTAGTGAAATAATATATTCAAATAAGGTTTACTTGAATGCAAGCACTATAGTATTGAGGCAGTCAGTTTGACTACTGAGATGGCTAAATGACTAGTGGGCAAGGAGTGGATGCAGCATGGGCATGCAGGACAAAGGGATGATCACATCCCAGTTGGGAGTGGGACTTCTCAAGATTTCATCACACTGTCCGTTGTGGCCCACAATTAAAAACTCAATTGTTTATTCCATTTTCTCATTTACTATTTTAGAACTGCCATTGACTTCAGATAGTGCATCCTTTAGAAGGTGTGGACTGTTTTACCTGACACACAGTCTTTCTCAAGTGATGAAGAGAATGTGATGATGCCAGTGACGCCCCTTTTGGGACAGTGAAACACTTCTAACCCCTAAGACATTAATCCCAAGTGTGTGAACTGATTAATTGCAGGAACAAAAATATAGATACAATCTCTGAAAACATCCCTACAAGTAGAGATTGACCACCCAGAAGACTCTTTATGTTAAAAAGTTTCAGTACAATTCTTCACAGTTTTGGAATTTGGCTATATTTTTATTGTATGTGCTTCAGTGTTCTACTATCAAGGAAACTCATCCGGAAATGAGTTCATTTCTACAAGTTCCAGAAATTAAGATTTTTAATGAAAAAGAAATTCAGGTAATATATTTTCTGTGGCAGTAGTTATCTTTCCTATTTCCAGGCGAAATGCCTTTTTGAACTTTTATTTAGGATCTAAAAGTAGTATTTATTTGCATTTTACTTATTGATTATAGTTAACATCTGAACAATGAAGGAGAAATTGTTCCAGCTAGTAAATATTGAATTAAACTTGGAGAAACTTTTTTTAATCTGTTGTGCTTCATCATGGTGAATCTCGTCTAGATTTTGGTGCAAATCAAAGTTTTCAAAGTATCATGAAGAGGTAAGATACTTGGCTTTATATCTCTGCAGTGATTTTTGGATTTTGAAGACTGATTTAAAACTTATTTGGCATAAATATGCATAAAATAGCTCTGAAGATTTTCCTTAAAAATGAAATTTAGTGAACTGCTAATGATTCTAAGGCAAAGTAAGAGTTGTTTAAACTTATAGGTGAACATTGGTTTTCACTTGAAAACTGAAGTTAGCTCATTGAAGCCTTTTGTTGAAGATGATCTTATTGGAAAACTGAGTCTCTAAACAAGATAAGAATCGGAGAACTCAGAGGGCTTCCATAGCCTTGGAAACTCATGACCGGAGCATAGGGAGACTACTGATGCCATAGACAGGAGTGTCAATTGGTAAAGTCAACAACAGGAGTCACTGTGCACTTACTCCTCATGTAGGATCTCTGTCCTTAATGTGCTGTGTATTGAGATTTAATGCTATAACGAGTACTCAACAATATATTTCACTTTGTGTTTCTATGGGGGTGCAAACTGTTGAAATCTTTACTTAATGTATACTAAACTGATCCTCTGTAAAAAAAAAAAAAAAAAAAAAAAAAAAGAAAAGAAATTATCAACTCCCAACTTGACTCTCACTGGGATTAAACATGACAATAGGTCTGATCTGATTTCATCATCATTTTAAAAAAAAATCATCTATTATTTTTCACTTTATGTTTCTGTGTGGGAGCAAACTGTTGAAATCCTTACTTAATGTATACTAAGCTGATCTTCTATATATTAAGATAATTGAAAATGAATCTTGATGTGAATGGAAGGGGAGAGGGAGTGGGAAAGGGGAGGGTAGTGGGTGGGAGGGACGGTATGTGGGGGAAGCCATTGTAATCCATAAATCGTTCTTTGGAAATTTATATTCATTAAATAAAAGTTAAAAAAAAAACCCACATGTTTTCTATCATGTCCATCCGCACACAACAAGTTGTTTCCATAACATGACAATGAGAAAACAAGATGAAGCACTTTGAGTTCGCAGTTGGAGATACCACTCTGTGAGAGTTTACGGCCTCAGTATAGGGCTGTTCTAGAGGAAAGCCTTGGGTTCTCCAGACAAGATTTTTCTTTCCTCAATAGGTGGTCAGTTTGTGCAGCTAGTGAAGCAGAACAAGTCCAGAGGTAAACAGAGAGGACAAGAAGAGGGTGTCCGTGTGTTTCTTTTCCTTCTGTGAAGTGTGGCTCGTGCATCATTTCTAATGAGCGCGATAAAGCATACCAAGGCAAATGTGCCATAATTCATCATGTTTTCCATTTCAAAAGTGACAGGCAACCTATGGCGAGGAAGTCTTTATTTTGCAACAATAAAAAAAAGGGGGGCTGAGTAATCACATCCCTAAAACAATATTGGCAAAGGAACCCTTACGATCTATATCAAATATGGAGAAGTGTCTAATGTTGGAGTTTTGTTTGGGAAATACTGTACCAAAACTTCCCATAGAGTGTGTAAGCAAAATACTAATTTTTTATACTTTATCTAAATATGCAAGAAAAAATGTTTAAAAGTTTCCAATTTGATGGATAATATGCTCTTATTATGATAAATAGCAGTGTTTGCAATTGTTAGAAAGATACCATTAGCTTTTATGATATCCTGTTAAATACTATGACACAAAATGTTGAAAAGGTCTAAATTAAATCATCCCATAAAGAACCATAATGTACTTAATTTTCTGAGGATGTTGCTTATTTCTAGAAATGGCTCAACAAAATGATATTTTAAAGAAATATCTTTTTGCTTTTGACATTTCTTTTTTGGAAATCAGTCACATTTTTCTGTAGTATTGACCTAAGTGTCTTAGACCTCACACAGAGACAAGCAGAGTTGGGAACCAGCTGTACATGTGGGGCATGATGACATCCTCAGGGTCTCAAGTCAACCTGCCTTATCGCTAAGAATGTGGGAGAGGGAGGGAACACGTTGGGTCATGTAAGAAAAAGAAGTACTGATTTTTACAGTGTCTCATATCTACGAACCCACATTCAACCACCAAAATACGTCCCTTTTTATGACAGCTGAAGAAGGCAATTTGTCTTTATGAGGAAGTTTAAGGATCGTGTTTATTTAAAGGTACAATCTGCACAGTAATGGACAAATCACAGGAAGACTATCAGGGGGGAAAGCTTCTAGTTTTTTTTTTTTTAACTTGTTTGTTTAGAATATAAGAAGTGTATTTACACGAAGATTTAAAATACAGAAACTCATTTGCTTCCAAATAATTACAATGGATGAACATCCTGGATGTTCGCATTGAGGTGCTGGTGGGTCAAGGGCTTCAGGGTTAAGATGGAAACCATTCTCCATTGCTTTCTTTGCACATTAGAACACATTGCATTGGGTAGGTTTGGGGAAAGAAGTCTCGTGGGACTTAGAGTAATTGATTTTATATGGTATGAATAGACGCATACTTGCAGAGCAAATTCCATTATTGTTATGTCCTTATCATTGGCTTTTGTTTAATGGTATTATGGTGACAAACAGCCCAATCTACTTGCCACTGATTCATTAGTATGCCACGGCATATTTCAAGCAAACTTCGTTTCTTTGGGTACTCAAGGAGACCTCCTCACTAGTACTTTTGAGTTTTTCAACAGATGAGAAAAAAATAAAAATTACAATTATTCAGCTCCATCTCGTCAGCTCACACTTATCCCATGTAATGAAACATCAAACAGAGTTTTCCTCACAGAAGTTTGTTCATCTGTGTCGCTGCCCGAAGTAGCATTCCTGTAAGGGTGATGGCATTTGTTTTTATCTCCTACCGCTCAGCCTTTCTCTCGGATAGGGGAGGTAGAGACTCCCACTGTGACTCTCTTCCCTGCTTCTCAGAGTCAGTCAGAGACCACTGGACTGGAAGTGCCAAGCTTGGGAACATGAATTGGGATTTAGCTGGAAAGAGGCCTGTACAGACTGTGTGGTTCGCACTTGCTAATCTCCAAATTGTTCCGGAGGGGAGCTTCAAGGTTTCCTGCCCATACCACTTCAGTGCTTTGATCTTAGCAGCGGGACAAGCAGAGAGACCATCAACATGGTTTAGTCCATGTCGCACCCAGGAAGGAATGGAAAAACAGGACCAAACTGTACTTTTAGCTTTAAGATTTGGTGAAGAATATCTGAACTTCTACCGATTCAGGCAGTGACACTCATAGTCTAGCAAAGTATCCCTAAGTCCTGCATAAGACAAGTCACTGGCCATGCCACCCTATCTACGAGGAACCACTTCCAAGCCAGGCAATGGACACCCCCCGAACTGATCCGGGAAGAAATAGAGGCCTGTCATGGTGCTGCAATGTAGATATATATATATACATATATATATACTGTAGATATATATATATACATATATATATACATATATATATTTTACAGGCAGAGTGGACAGTGAGAGAGAGAGAGAGACAGAGAGAAAGGTCTTCCTTTGCCGTTGGTTCACCCTCCAATGGCCGCCGAAGGCAGTGTGCTGCGGCCGGCGCACAGCGCTGATCTGATGGCAGGAGCCAGGTGCTTCTGGTCTCCCATGGGGTGCAGGGCCCAAGTACTTGGGCCATCCTCCACTGCACTCCCTGGCCACAGCAAAGAGCTGGCCTGGAAGAGGGGCAACTGGGACAGAATCCTGCGCCCTGACCGGGACTAGAACCCGGTGTGCCGGCGTCACTAGGCGGAGGATTAGCCTATTGAACCACGGCGCCGGCCCCAGTGTAGAGATATTTTTAAAAAATCTCCTTTCGTGCTATAAAAATTGCTGCTAAAGCTAAATAGATTTAATATTCCTGGAGGAAGCCGAGGGCAACCACATGCCTTGGCTTTCAGAGGTGGAACTGTGGGAGTGATGGTCACACAGGGCGGCAGGAAGACCCTTAAAGAAGTATTGACTTCAGACGGGACCTAAACTTCCCGGGCACCTTTTCTCCCATGCCCTTCTGCAGCACGCTCTCCTACTCTGATGGGTCTCAGAAAGGGGAAATCAGGTTTGGGCATGTGGAGCAAAAGGGAATACTTGGTGTGTCCATTTAATACAGCTGAATTTCTGCTATCCAAATGTAGGAAGCCTAATTATACCCTGGTAAATTCGCTCTAGTCTACCAAACACAGAAAGAAGAAGAAGAAAAAAAAAAAACAGTGACAGAAACTGAAAGGCCAAAAAAGAGAAAAGAGTCCCTAAGACCTAATGAATCCAAACTAAACACCTCTCCACAGAAATGTCAAACATTTCTCTTAGCACAAAACAAGGCTTAAAGAATTCCCGGCTTTTGTCTCTGGCCTAATTCCTTACTCAGAGAGGGGATTTTCCTCTGGGAGTGTTATTTCACAAAGAGCGAAACAGCAAATAAACAAAAGACTCTCAAAGAGAGAGAGAGGATAAATAAAATTCATGACTCCTTAAAGAGTTCACAGTGAAAGAATGTGGAGGATTATTTACAATTAAAGCACAGCTCCCAAAATACAGTTATTATCCATAGCGATAGATGTAAAAAGAGTAAGAGTTCACCTCATTTTGTTCGCAGGAAAAGTACACCTGGGTACTCTGGTTTTATAAAAAATTACAAGACTTCACTTTGTTAAGATCTTTTTGCTGTAGTTTTTGTAGCATATGTATTTAAGATTTCTTACATGTTTGATGTAGCATCGTTTTCATTAATTACATATTTTTTGTTTAAAAAGCTGCAGGTAATGTATGTTGCTATTTGAACTTTAAAAAAATCAACCTGAAAGATAAAGTATCAAGAAAGGATTTTTGTGGTGTGTGTGTGTGTGTGTGTTTAAAAGTAATTTTCTCCAGTTAATGAGTGTTTTCAGTGGTGAAAATCTTTTTGTTGAACAAAAAAAAAGTTGTAATCTATTAAGAAAAGACATTTGAAATAACAGAAAAGTATAGAGAAGGAAAAATTCAGAACTACCTAGTGTCTTGGCAAACCATATGATAATTCAATGGGAGGTAGAGAATGACAGGAATGGGTTCAGGGACGGGTAAGATGAATATGAAACAAGTGGAAGATTTTGGTATTAGTGTAGCAGGCAGACAGAAATAAATGGTTGTTAAGATAAGGAAGCGGAGCTAAGGAACCACTTGATTATCAATTATAGGGCAATTAGTCCTTTTTCAATTGTGTGTGTGTGTGTGTGTGTGTGTTTACTAGGCATTTGGATTCTGCTTTGAGTGTGACTTAAAACAATGTGGATCATAATGTTACCAGCCATGGAGCAAGGGCCATGTAGACAAGTGGTGTTTAAAGCAGAGCCCAATGAAAGGAAGGTCTTCCAGAAGGCTTAGGTTGGGGGCCTAGGAGTTGGCGCCCTGATTTTGGCGCTTGCAGCATTTACTGCAGAGTTGAGATTGAGTCCTAGCCTGACACGCCTGTCTCCATGAAATATCTGAAACATTTGGCCCCACGAGATTAAAAGAACAGTGCTTATATTTAGCATCTGCCGCCCCCAACTCCAACTTTGCTACTAATAAAATTCAGCGCTATGGAAAAGAATTTGAACTCCAGCTGGGCAGTTTTCAAAATAAGATGAAAAGTTAAGCAGGCAATTGGTGTGTATTTAGGGCTCAAAACACCTTGCCCCCTAAGAAGACTTGAAGGAGTTAATCCCTTCTCAAGATAATCCACTAAAGAGCATCCTTCATTATGATGTTAAAAGCAAGGATCAGTGCCGGGGAGTCTAACAATAGGGCAGGAGGCTTTTCAGTCCCAACCACATTCTTCCCAGGTTAGAAACAGAAACTGCTGTGATTCCAGCTGAAAAATAGAGCAGGACTTTTTTCTAACGTTAAATATTCAGATGGAAGCAAGGCGGGGAAACTGCCATTTTAGCTGAATTTCTCATTGGGTAGTTTTCCGTGGTAGCAAATCTTTTTGATTAAAAAATGGACTGGCATGACAGAAACAGTTTGGCAAAAGTTTCTATTTCATAGCAAAGCGAGTTTCTGATTAAATTATATTCAACTATTCCATCCCCCTAAAATATATTCAACAAATACAAAACTCATGACAAACTTCCACCAAAAGTGTAAACTAAAATTATTTGTTCGACATTTTATCCTCTAAGATGTTATATTTTAAGTTTATGGCCAGGCTTAATTTCTCCAAGATTCTTAATCATTTTCCATAAATTACAAGATAAACATTTTAGTGTTTTTAAGCAAACTAGTCTAAAAATCTCAATATAAACAATAGTTTACATTATGGCTTAATAAGTTTCGTTGTATTAGTCATACTATTTGCTTTTTGAAAAGCTCTGAATGTTATCACTCAAAAATTTTTTTGTTTTAAAAATAAACACTTCATATAAAAACCTTAAACTTCAAAAAGTCCATGGAAAAATAATAAATAAGTTTATTGGTGGTGCAATTTTCTCTTGGTATTCAGTGAATGGATTTTTCATAATTTGAATTTTCCATGAACTTCTTGAGGACCTCCCTCTGCAAGCCCATATCTTAGGAAAATCAGAATGCCAAATGTTGGAAATGTTTTCTTCTCTTTTTTCTTACTATTCAAAACGTACTTACAATTTTTGAAAGATATATTTGATTTTAAGGAACTGCAACCTTACCAAAATTGAATTAAGGCCATGGAAAGCTTTTCGAAAGTGGAATCAACTGCAATTCACAAAGGCAGGTTTGTTGCTTTGCCCTGAGTGGTCTCGGTGTACGCCTGTGATATTCCAGGCAGCTGGCTCCGAAGCCCCCTGAGCTGTGCCTGTAGCCCCCATGCAGCTGGGGATGGAAAGCACCATTCTAGGGGGTTCGGTTGGACATGTGGTGGACGACAGTAAATCATTGGATCTAGACGGACTGCTTACAGAGAAAGGAGCAGAGGCTGCTGCAATTCTAATTTGGATGGGCTAAAAAAACTGCCTGGGAACCCTGATAGGACAAAGAATTTGAAAGGACCAAGGCACACACAGCCCAGAAATGATCATCAGAGACCAAATGGAAAAGTACCAAAGCCAGTTTGTTTTTTTTTTTTAAAGAATTTTATTACTATTTTATTTCCATGGGATGCATCGTGGCCAAGGAAGGATCTTTGAGGGCAGAGTTTTGGTTCTTACCAAAAATACGACCTTGCCTCTGCTTCCTTATTTGGGTCGTGTGAGCATAACTGTGTCTCCACCGTGAGACAGCAAATCCGAACCTTTGTTATCTCAGGGCACCGCTGGTCAGGAGTGAAGGCTGAGAAGGCTGGCAGACCCGGCAGGGACCCGCTATGTAACCTTGGGCTAGGCTCCTTTTCTTCCTAAGAAAGTTTGCTTTCATCTGCAAAGCGAGAATGCTACCAAATCACAGGGCTGCTGAGAATTCAAAATAACATAGTCCATCCACAAATACCAGTGCCTGACCCATTTAAGCTCTCAATTTATTTTAACCAAAACAACAATGAAAATGTGTGTATCACAAAATGTTGACATATTTCAAATGTGCAAGCCAAGTAGATTCTTTTCTTTTTAAATATGCTGTTCCTTATTTCAAAGGAAAGTAACAGGTGAGGTCTTCAGAAGGTTCATAAGAAGTGGGCATTGTCAAAAATTATGCAGAGATTTCAAAATTTTTTGCACCAAAATAAGCCTATCTTTCAAAAATATTTCTAATTATTTATTCATTAATTTAAAAGGCAGACAGAGATCTTCCATCCACTGATATACCATCAGATGTCCACATTAGCAGGGGCTGGAAGCCAGCAGCCCAGACTTCCATCTGGGTCTCCCACGCTAATGGCAAAGACTCTGTAATTTGTGTTATCATCTGCTACCTCCTGGGGTGTGCATTAGCAGGAAGCTGGAATCAGAAGCAGAGCCAGGACTTGTACCCCGGCATTCCTATATGGGATGAGGGCATATGAATCAAACTGGAATCTTGATTACTCTGTCAAATGTCTGTCTATGAACTTGCCTTTTAATTCATTTTTTCTCTGACAGATTGTACAAGATTAATTCAAAGAGTGCAGTGGTTAAAAATGAGTATGACCTTACAGTTAAACCCTCATTTCTGTAGTTGAATATTTTTAAAGATGAAGGAATATTAATTCAGTAGTCGATCAATCAATGTGGTCTCATTGGCTGATTTTCCTAACCTGGCTGTTCACAATACTGAGAACAAGCCATTGTATTTTAGAACTTTGGGTCCTGAGAATTCTGAATGCTTCCTTATTTGGGAAGCAGTTGGGTGGCTTATATTCCACTCCCCGTCTTCCTCCTCAATGCTCAGGAAGATTCTGACTGCTCTCTTTTCCTTTGGGTTCTATTGTCACTGTTTTCTAAAAAGGGCTAATGATAACTCAGGAGTGAAACTTGGCCTCTGACTTGAGTTTCACTCATTCCTCCTGTAGCTGCTGAGCTGTATTTATCACAGTCACAAAGCCAGATTGAATGCAACATCCTTGATCTGTTGTCACCTCAAGTGATCTCTACATTTGTGTCAAATATTGTTAATAGTTTTCCAGTTAATGAAGGAACATGGAAAACGGGCCCAGGGACATAGGGCTGGGGAGCAAGTGGCAAAGCCAGGATTTAACCCTCAAGGTTCCTGCTCCAGGAGTGTCCTCCCCTTGAGGTCTACTTCCATTTGCTTCTTCTCCCAGCGCCTGACCTGGTAGGGGTCCTAGCAGTTACAGGAGGCCCTGGTCCCTTTGCTGTATAGCCACTTTCTGAATGGCGGCTCCAGGTTCTGTCCGACTCTGCAGTCACTCTCAGAAGCCACTCTCACTACCTGACAGTCTGGGGAAAGACAGCATCCTGGCTGGGGCAGGGATTCTGCTGAGGGGCTACACACATGCACCATAGGAGGAGGTGTTCTGTGAGAAAATGGCCTAGACTTGAGGAGGGCACGTTCCGGGGGCTAAAAGAGAACTTCCCAATCCTCAGGGAAGCTCTGCTCACTGCCATGCCAGAGACTGGAAATTGCTCACCCTCCTAGAGTACCACACACTGGGTAAGTGTTCAATAACTACTAATTGAATTGAATTAATTTGACAAAATAAAATTTAAAAAAAGTATAGGTCAAGACATTTTCTTGGGTTAAGAAGCAATCTTGAATTCACAGCTTAATCAATAATGATTTGCAGATTCATTATTCCGCAATTCTCAGTTGGTACTGCTAGCTGTATTGTTATTTTTAAACCTTTACTGGGTACATAAATACTTTCTTCTTTAATGACAGTGAAGCTGGGCATACTTTATCATTAGTTCCGTTTCACTCACAAATGTTTCAATTTCTGGATAGTCCTTTTCAAAAGTTATTAATTTATCACCCTTTCTTCTTAAAAAAAAAAAAGGAAAAAGGAAGAAACTCTGGTTGGTCAGTAGAGAGAACACATTTCTATCAGTTGAGCCAATAATTGAATCTGCTGATTATGCCAATTACAGGCCCATTTTGGGGAAAGAGGACAGCCCTGGGCTCCATCTGCCCTCCAAGCATAGATTATGGCCTTGAACAGAGGGACTTTCTTTCAATTGCGGAAATCCAGAACCATTGGTGAAACAGAGAAGATACTGCACAAATATTGTAAAATTGGGACATAGGTTGTGCATTTGAAAATTTGCCACCTAATATGTCTTTTTCCATCAATCTCTCTTAAGATTGCACACTTGTGCATATGCATTTTAAATGTGTTTCTGAAAGAATGAAAAGTGCAATTTATTATCAATAGTGGAACATTTATATGCCATAATTACTATCAATCACATCTATATTGTGAAGCAAAATTGAAATGCAGTTAAGAGCCATAATTTAATAAATTTTTATTTTCATATATATATAATTCAGTTGGTTAAAGTGTGTACATACATGCTGTCTACCAATTAAGATGTTTCAAATTCATTTCAATATTAAGTAATAGAAGCCATAAGGGGTAGTGCAATGATTCTTTTAAAATTATTTAACGAATTTAAATGTTTTGTGATCATTATAGAATCATCCAAGTCAGACCAGTGTTTATTAAATAAGAAATCTAAATGATTAAAAACTGAAGGTCATTGAAACAAATTAAGCTGTTTATTCCACAATTTGGCATAGCTGCCAAAAATGTCTCTTAGAACATCCAGAAACACCCTTCCTATGTGACTGTACCATACCAGCTTAACTTGTGATTGTCCACCTCCATGCACAGACTCATTGTGACAGACAGACCATAAGATGGCCCCAGTGATCCCTACCTCCTGGTTTTCACGCTTTTGGGTAACCCTATCCCCTTGAACTTTTATTGGTCTCTAAACAATCAGATCTTAGCAGATGTGATGGGTATCACTCTGCAATTGTGTGCATTAAAAACATAACTACTTGCTCTCTTGGAAGTTGAATGTAAAGTAGTGATTACCAGAGGCTGGAGAGGGTAAGGACGAGAGAGGCATACAGACAGGCCCACCAATGGGGCTAAATTAATGAGAAACCGAAGAAAAGAGCCCTGGTTTTCTGTTGCACAACAGTGTGTCCACAGCTCATGACAACATGCTGCACATTTCATAAAAGCTAGAATAGAAAATTCGAATGCTTTCACCATAAAGGAGTGCTACATATTTGAGGAGACAGGTAGAAATGTTTACCCACAATGTGTACATGTATCAGAACATCACAAAGTACATTATAAATGTGTACAAAGTTTAAGTCTCATGTAAAAACGCAGCTTCTGTCTTACAAGCCAATGCTCTTGCTTGCTGGCTTTGAGGAAGCAAAGTGCCCTATCAGAGACTCACAAGACCCAAATTCCCTCAGTCTCACAACTCGAAAGAAATAGACTCTTGCCAATGGACAACCATGTAGGTGAGTGTGAACCGACTGCCTCATCGATGGAGCCTTCCCATGGGATCCTCCAGACTACTTCCTGATTACAACCTGAGAGAGAACCCGCAGCAGAGGGCCCCGCTATTCTGTCCTGACTCAGAATAACCGTGTTCTAAGTTGCGGTGATTTGTTGTGTGGTGATAGACATCAAGTGTACACACCCTCATGCTATTTCGTTTCACACAGAGGACAATACAGTGAGTGAGCCCATTTCAGACAGCCACATTCCTCTTCTTGTCTATGATCTGTCTTGGAGGTCTCATAGTTCTTTTTAAGACCTTTTTAGTGAGTTTGTGGAGAGGAGCCAAAGTAATTTTATGCTATGTGGACGTTATTGCATACTTACATCCTTCAATCTAAAAGTAGTTCTAGAATTTATTCTAAGAAAATCATCTAACAAGGTGAGAGAATTTCTGTTGCCTTGTTGTCTTTCTTTCTTTCTTTCTTTGACAGGTAGAGTTAGACAGTGAGAGAGAGAGAGACAGAGAGAAAGGTCTTCCTTCCATTGGTTCAACCCCCAAATGGCCACTACGGCCGGTGCTGCACCGATTCCAAGCTAGGAGCCGGGTGCTTCCTCCTGGTCTCTCATGTGGGTACAGGGCCCAAGCACTTGGGCCATCCTCCACTGCTTTCCCGGACCACAGCAGACAGCTGGACTGGAAGAGGAGCAACCAGGACAGAATCTGATGCCCCAACCAGGGCTAGAACCTGGGGTACCGGCACAGCAGGCGGAGGATTAACCTAGTGAGCGGCACCCACCTTGTTGTTTTTCTTTACCAAACTGGGAAACATTTGAATATCACTCCCTCCAAAGCCTGATTCATTATTATTGGTACCCCTGCATGATAATAACAACATGAAAAATCTACTAAATACAATAAATCTACGTGTTTAATGTCTATCAGTTAATTTTGCAAAGACTTGTTGAAAACAAGTTTAAAAACTACTTATCCCATATTTGCTTATATATGTAGGGTTTCACTTAAGTGGGAAAATTTCTAGAAGAACCATTATTAAAATGTTCTTTGCTTTCTACAAGCACATGGAATAAAAATCAGATAAGTCAAATTTGTCATCTTTACTCTCTATATTTCCTACAATGAATACGTCTGTGAATGAATCAAAAATTTTTATCATGTTCACAGCTCCATGTGAACTGAAATTGCTTTTGAGAGGACTACAGATGTATCCTAACATCATCTTCCAGGGATATCAACATGCCTCCAAATGTAATTCTTTATGACATCAATTCTTTTTGTTTGATTTTGGATAATGAATAATGCCAGCTTCTTTTTTCCCCACTTGCTTCCACTGCATTTGAGAAGATGAGTAGAGAGGAATATCATCTCACGACTCATACTTTTTTTTTTCTTTTTTTTGTCTATATGACTTTTTTTTTTTTATCTTTTATTTAATGAATATAAATTTCCAAAGTACGACTCATGGGTTACAATGGCTTCCCCCCCCATACCGTCCCTCCCACCAACAACCCTCCCCTTTCCCACTCCCTCTCCCCTTCCATTCACATCAAGATTCATTTTCGATTATCTTAATATACAGAAGATCAGCTTAGTATACCTTAAGTAAGTATTTCAACAGTTTGCTCCCACACAGAAACATAAAGTGAAAAATAATAGATGATTTTTTTAAAATGATGATGAAATCAGATCAGACCTATTGTCATGTTTAATCCCAGTGAGAGTCAAGTTGGGAATTGATAATTTCTTTTTCTTTTTTTTTTTTTTTACAGAAGATCAGTTTAGTGTACATTAAGTAAAGATTTCAGTCGTTTGCACCCCCATAGAAACACAAAGTGAAATATACTGTTTGAGTACTCGTTATAGCATTAAGCCTCAGTGTACAGCACGTTAAGGACCGAGATCCTACATGAGGAGTAAGTGCACAGTGACTCCTGTTGTTGACTTTACCAATTGACACTCCTGTTTATGGCATCAGTAATCTCCCTATGCACCAGTTATGAGTTTCCAAGGCTATGGAAGCCCCTTGAGTTCTCCGACTCTTATCTTGTTTAGCCAAGGTCATAGTCAAAGTGGAGGTTCTCTCCTCCCTTCAGAGAAAGGCACCTCCCTCTTTGAAGACCTGTTCTTTCCACTGGGATCTCACTCACAGAGATCTTTTTGCCAGAGTGTCTTGGCTTTCCATGCCTGAAATACTCTCATGGGCTTTTCAGCCAGATCCGAGTGCCTTTAGGGCTGATTCTGAGGCCAGAGTGCTATTTAGGACATCCGCCATTCTATGACGACTCATACTTTTACACCTAGGATCTAACAGATCTGAAGGATCCACTTAAACAAAGTTTATGCTTCCTGACGGAATAAAATGATTTTGCATAGTTAATGAGCATCATTTCCGATGCTATCTCTTCTCTGTCATGTCACTGTGGTAATTCTATCATCTAGAACTATTGAACCTATACTTAACTCTATGTGGTTTTCAGGGAGTAAAGTTTTAACTATAGTATAGGGGAAAACACAAATGTGTATGATTCCTTTATAAACTATGCACACATGATTAAACAATTGACTTATAAAGAACCATTTTCAATAATGTTAATACTATTATGATCATAATGCTCTCTAGAAGGTAACATGGACCAGTTAAGCAAGCTGGTTCCTGCACCGAAGAAATACATATGCAGAGACTGCAAGAAGTTCACGCAAAGTGGATATTATGAAAAATGATGCATGGCTTTCAAAATTTCTTTGTGCCAAAATAAACTTATCTTTTAATCCTGTTTTCCATGAACTTTTGAAGTACCACATTGTACCTTCACAAACATTTAAAACACATGTTATCAAGCAAACCACAAAAGTAGTGCCCTTTGAAAACGACCAAGTGGTAATCATTGCTTTTGGTTCTAAAATCCACTGCTCAAAAAAGTCTGGGACATAAAGTCAAACACACACACACAGACAGACAGACACAGACACAGGCACAGACACACACACACACACACACGGAGAGAGAGAGAGAGAGTATGTTGAATAACTTTGTGACTTTTTTTCCCCCAAAGTCTAAATTGTACTTTGTTTTCTAGAAGAACCACATGTGTTCAGTGCCAAGTCCAGGTTTATTCTTAAGCCGATCTTGGTTTTCTGCTTGGCAGAAACAAACAGACATGCTGCCAACACCATAGCATGCTTACTCCTTTACAAAGCGGAAGACTCATGTGAAACAGACATGATTAGAAATTTAGATACAGAATAGCTTTCAAAACAAGACTTTCCTGAGGAGCCAATCTTTCATTTATCTCATGAGCTGGTTGAGATGACCCATGTTTCTCTGCTTGAACATGCAGGGTGGCTCTCAGCTTGCCTCTAGCCAAAAGATCCATCCTCTATTCCCAGGAATCAGGGCTTGCACAGGGGTGAAACACGCCAGCAGAGGAAGTGCCACTGTGCCACCCCTGGGAGAACCACTTGCAGCAGGCCACCAGGCAGACTCCTGGCTGGGGCACTGAATATTTTACCAAAGATCAGCATTTGCGACATTGTGCCTTCCTCCACCTGTTTCAGAAATAAGTGACAAGAATTTTATCAGTCGAGGAGTTATGTCCTGAAGCAATGCTACAGAGATTTTATGGTTGCCCTGTATGGGGGTCTTGATTGTTTATGTATTTGCTTACTTTTTAATCATTCATTGGTATTCCGGTGGTATAAAAATGTGAAGAAAAATTATTTTGAAAAGTTCAAGTGTTTTTTTCAAAATATAAAAAATAGAACAATGAATATAAATTTTATTAGTTATGTAGCCTATTATGAAAAGTTTGGAGATATTACAAGAGATTTTCTTACGAATTATTAATACCAGTCACTAGTTGTTATATCTTATTCTGAAATAGAGAATAACAAATCTGACATTTGTCATACATGATTGTTTTGTTCACCTGAGTTTTTATGGAGAAGGCACACCGTGACTTTTGATGGTCGTCTTGCCCTGTATGAGTATTTTACAGACTGCATTTTTGGAAATGACAGAGGTCATAGGCACTTCTTTTCTTCAGGATGCTACCGTACCACTCTGTGAAACCTTTCCTGTCAAATATTGTCAGAAATGACCAATTCCTTCTCCTCTCCCAAATTCACAATTCTTGTTAATCAACAACTTTTGAGGCATCTCATTTTATACCAATTATCTCTAAGTCTTCACAGCGTCTCTTTGGTACCCAGCATACATATCATTTCAAGTTTAGTTCTCAAGTCTGATAAAACTAATAAACCCACACTGCCAGAGGTGGCACATTAAGCTGGTAAAATGGTTTTCATCTTAATTGGATATGAGCACTGTTATCGCTAATAACCCCAGGATACTTCTAATTGGAGTCTCTCTCTCTCTCTCTTTTATTTTTGAAACACTAATCTCATTGACCAGTCTTAATTCCTCCATCCCCCATTCCTCCAACTCAAACCTTGAAATGCAGTATGGAAATATTCTTATTTCAATGGGTTATTGCAGTGTTATTTTCTTATGCTAAGCCAAAAAAAGAGGTAAATTAGTTTGAAAAAATAAATGCTACCTTTCTAAGTTTTCCGGAAAAGAAATTGTAGTAGGACTATTTGATTGATATTGAAATAATGCCTCAAATTCAATTTAGTTAGACACCAGCTTCACCTAAGGAGACAAAATTTTCAATTTTCATTTTGAAAAGCAATGACCTTCCTTGTTGAATTATTTAGTGTAATTTTAGTACAAAGTACATGTCAGAAGGAAATGTTACTTTAAAAGATTATCACATATATAAACACTGGATTTTTGTTTCAACTTAATTTTATAAATATTGGCGCATATATATGAAAACTATAGAAACTATGGTTAAGACATGAGAAGATGTGACAGATCTCCTTCCACAGAGAACTGTGATCTCATTGCTGGTAAGTACACACTAACAAACACAGGGAAATTCACATCTGAATCAGCCATTCCACAATATAAATTAAAAGCTAAATTTCAACACGGAAAATCAACTTTGATTTTTCTTTATACTAGCCTTTTTGATTTGGTAG
This sequence comes from Oryctolagus cuniculus, assembly GCF_051225735.1. NCBI lineage: Eukaryota > Metazoa > Chordata > Mammalia > Lagomorpha > Leporidae > Oryctolagus > Oryctolagus cuniculus. The sequence goes on along the minus strand of NC_142878.1, from coordinate 6,090,082 downwards.
GCACATATTTGGTACCAAAAGGACATGATGATCAATAAAATCCTAGGAGAAATGAACAAAAAAAAAAAAAAAAAAAAAAAGGAAATGAAGAAAGAACAGGAGGAAAAAAATTTCCCTAGTAAGTGCAAAACCTGAGATATGCATGTGTTTTAATTGTTGAAAAATGTCATGTGAACAATTCTCTGGCAGAAATAATTCATTTAATAGACATACTTTTTTTCTGGAGCAATGTATATTTTATCAGCTAAGTGTGGGCATTTATAATTATTATCACTATTCCCATATAATTAAAAGCCTTTATGCAGATATCATTAAATAATTATGGGTGTGTGAAAGAAATGCTCTACCATTTCCACAATTCATACAACTACAATTGGAAAAGCTGTGCATTAATTTATATTTACATTATGGCAATTAAATTAGCAATATCTGGAGCACATGTGAAGGTCGATCAAAAGCCTTTTATAGGAAGAGGCTCTTAAATTATCTAATATAGAGAAATATCACTTATGCCTTTTATAGTGACTTAGAAACTCATATATGCTCTGACTCAAAAAGATATCCAAACTGACAGTCTTTTGTCCTTTTTGGTTTTGTTTTATTTTGTGTGCGCATATACAATGGAGGAGGTACATAAATACAACACACAAAAAAAGATAATGGAAAAATTCTTATTATGAAAAAAACCATGCAGAGATATCAATTTTCTTGGTGCCAAAATAAACTCATACTAACTTGTTATGGCATGACCGAACAGAATTTAGTCTGAGGCACTAAGAAGACTAAGACAGCAATTTGAAAAGAAACCCTACAAGAGTAGCATGAATTCTGCTAGAACTGAAGCAAGAAAAAAGACCAAGTTTATAATGAAAGTTAGATGGGAGAACGGTTAAACCATTGAAGCTTTATCAAAAGTTTATTGAGATACTGCCCCAAATAAATCAGTGGCTTACAAATGATGATACATTTTAAGAAGAGTTGAAATGGTATTGATAAAGTCCACAGTCACAGAAAATTCACGTCAACTTTGAAGGAAAAATATTAATCTTCTTTGTGCCCCAACTGAAAGGATTTATGATTAACAGTAGAAATAATAGCTAACCTCATTGATACCCCCACTGGTTCAGCTTCCATAGTTATTTCTTAAAAATTAAACTTTCTATGTCCCAACTGTTGCGTCCAGATCAGCTATAGACATGGGTTGAGTTTCAGTGGAAATTTACAAGTGGGATCAAGATCTTGATTTTTCTTTGCAGAATAACAGGAGATTAATCATGGCTTTGCCAGTAGCATTCTGAAGACAAAGCACAGTCAAAGCCATGGCTATGAAGAGATGAAAGTGGTCCAGTCAAAGCAAAAATGGACCACTCAAGAGCAAAGTCATAGTAACATCTTTTTTTTTTTTTTTTGTGGAGTATTTGTTGTGTCAAAAATTGCTAACAATTGCTTATGATGACAGTGTTTTGAGAAAGTTAGCTGAACTTTCAGAAGAAAACTGCCTCAGAAGACTTCATCAGATTCTTTCTCCACCATGACAGTGCTTCTGTTCATTCTCATAAGACAAGGGAAATGTTGCAAAAGTCTTCATGGGAATTCATACAGTCCTGATTGGGCCCCTTCTGCTTTGTTTTATTTCTAAATCTTAAAAAAAAAATCTCTAGGGGACATCTGTTTTTCTTCAGTTAACAATGTGAAAAAGACTGTGTGGATGTGACTAAATAATTAAATTCTCAGGACCCTCAGTTCTTCAGAGATAGGATAGATGGCTGGTATCATGGGTCACAAAAGTGTCATGAGCTTGATGGAATTCATGTTAAGAATAAAATTTTTATTTTAGATTTTGATCTTTTTTTTTTAGATTTTGATCTTAATTCCATTTTTTATGAACTGTTTAAAATCCCTTTGTGTATATATACATACATGTGAACACACACAGTAATATATGCATGTATATATGCATGGGTATATACGACATATAAGACGTGTAGATAAGCAATCTATATTACACAATATTATATAAAACACACACATACATATATATGTATATATATATGTGTACTCACACATTTATGAGGGTACATATAATGGTGAAAACAGTGATGATAATGATTTTTTTAGCTGGCAAGCATTTTAGTCTTTTAGGGACTCACTCTTGTTTTTCACTCTGAAAGACTAAAATCACATGATTTCCTCATGAGGTTTTTGAAAGAGAAAAATTTCTAAATTCTCAAAGATCACTCTTCTCCCTTTCTATCAAGGTCAGGTGGAAGGGTGTAAAGCCCGCAGCCTTGTTTCTCATTCTTACCAGGTGGGCTCTGTTGCATTTGCTTGCTTTCCATTTTAAGGCAATCAGAATTCATTGAGTGCTGGTGATCAGACTCTGAGGTGTGCTGCTGGTCCCTGGAAAATATGCTGGTGGCTGCTGTGTGAGACTGGCCTTCCCTTAACAAATGCATAATCTGGGTGTAGAAGGTTAATCCATTCATACAATTCAGACACATAATGGAAACATAATCAGAGTTATTTATTATTAAAACCAGTCATTACATCATTTGATCAGTTGATGTAGACTTGCCTTGTATATATGAATTTTTTTTATTTTTATTTTTGACAGGCAGAGTTAGACAGAGAGAGAGACAGAGAGAAAGGTCTTCCTTTTCTGCTGATTCACCCCCCAAATGGCCACTATGGCTGGCATGCTGCGCCGATCCAAAACCAGGAGCCAGGTGCTTCCTCCTGGTCTCCCATGGGGTGCAGGGCCCAAACAATTGGGCCATCCTCCGCTGCCTTCCCGGGCTACAGCAGAGAGCTGGACTGGAGGAGGAGCAACTGGGACAGAATCTGGTGCCCCAACCGGGACCAGAACCCGGGGCACCAGTGCAGCAGGTGGAGGATTAGCCAAGTGAGCCACAGACCGGGGCTGTATATATGAATTTATATGTGTTACACATGTGCTACTCTGCATAAAACATAGACAAAACAGTAAAGAAGAAATGAGATAAAATCAGTATTAATAGCTGTGGTTTTTTTTTTTTTTTTTGAAAGATTTATTTATGTATTTGAGAGGCAGAGTTACAGAGAGACAGAGAGACAGAGAGACAGATAGAGGTCTTCCATCCGCTGGTTCACTCCCCAAATGCCTGCAACAGCCAGAGCTGAGTCAATCCAAAGTCAGAGCCAGGAGCTTCTTTCAGGTTTGCCACATAGGTGCAGGGGCCCAAAGACTTAGGCCATTCTCTGCTGCTTTCTCAGGCCATTGGCAGGGAGCTGGATCGTAAGTGGAGCAGCTGGGACTGGAACAGGCACCCATGTGGGATGTCAGTGCCACAGGCGGATGCTTAATCTACTACACCACAGTGCTGGCCCCTAATAGCAGTTTTAATACCCTCTTTCATCTCACCCAGTGGAGCTATTTGCCTATTCTCAAGATCACTGATACAGACAATAACTGTCATTAGGTACTTGATTGTGAGTTGAGTCATGATGGTGTGCTTCAAAGATGTGATGGTCAAGGTAGTAATGGAAGAACATAGTAATGGAAGAACAACAGCCACAAAGCATTTCCAAATATCCAGGTGTAATTTCCTCCCACACCCTAACTGTGGGGTCCTGCCATTTCTTAGGCTGTCATGACTTTCATGTTCACATGTCTTTTCCCTCACCTATAGACCAGCTTTCGTCTCAGTATGTTGAACCCTAGTTTCCACCATCCTTCCTTTTCACTTGTCTTCTACCCCCTATCTCTTCCACTTCTGCTTTATTGTTAAATATCATCATTCAGCTTCCTTCCTAAACTCTGAATTCAAGGTCAGGAAAAATCAAATGATTTGTTCAAGGCCTAACAGTCTGTGATGAGGATAGGTAGGAGTTTGTATTTCTCCTGCCAATAGGCACCATCTTCAGATACGGCCCACTGTGGTGGGGGTACATGGGGTTCTCATTCAACAGCTGACTGATGCCCTGTTCTAGGATGAGCATTGCCCTGGGTAGTGGGGACATGCTGATAAATAAGATGAGCTAAGCTTCTCTAGAATATAAAAATCACATTCTAAAGGGAAATGATGTGAAATAAGAACAGACATAAAAGAGGAAGGTGATCTCAGACTATGCTAAGAGTTTCATCAATTTAAAAAATTGATGGTGGCTGGCACCGCAGCTCACTAGGCTAATCCTTACCTGCGGCGCCGGCACACCGGGTTCTAGTCCCAGTTGGGGCTCTGGATTCTGTCCTGGTTACTCCTCTTCCAGTCCAGCTCTCTGCTGTGGCCAGGGAGTGCAGTGGAGGTTGGTCCAAATACTAGGGCCCTGCACTCATATGGGAGACCAGGAGGAAGCACCTGACTTCTGGCTTCGATGGGTGCAGCATGATGGCTGTGACGGCCATTTGGGGGGTGAACCAACAGAAGGAAGACCTTTATCTCTGTCTCTCTCTCTCACGGTCTAACTCTGCCTGTCAAAAAAAATTATGGTATTACAGAAAGTGATACATGAGGGCATTGTGACCAGGAAGATATTTCAGAGGATGTGGCATTTGAGTAGAAACATGATTTAAAAAAAAAATTGATTTATTTATTTGAGAGATAGCGTTATAGGTAGTGAGAGGGAGAGGCAGAGAGAAAGGTCTTCTGTCTGTTGGTTCACTCCTCAGATGGCCACAATGGCCGGAGGTGAGCTGATCCGAAGTCAGGAGCCAGGAGCTTCTTCCAGTCTCCCACATGGGTGCAGGTGCCCAAGGACTTGAGCCATCTTCTACTGCTTTCCCAGGCCATAGCAGAGAGCTGGATCAGAAGAGGAGCAGCCGGGACTAGAACTGGCATCCATATGAGATGCTGATGCTGCAGGTGGAGAATTAACCTACTGTGCCACCACACTAGCCCCGAAACATGAATTTTCAAGAGCAGTCATAAAAAATGGGGATGAAGAAATCAAGACAGAGGGTAGATACTAGGATGCTAATGTCACAAAACAAAACAAAACAAAACAAAACAAAACAAAAAACATAGCCATGTTAGTAGAGAGAACCAGGAATGAGAAGTATCAGACAGGGGAGGGAGGGGCCAGACCACGGTGGACTAGGATATGAGTCTTGGATTTCATGGTAAATGCACTTGAAGTTGATGTGGTGCGATTTATGTGGTTTAAAGATCGTGTTGACTACAATGTGGAGAATAACAAAGGTGGCAATCTTGAATAGCAAGGTGGCTTCTAGAAAAGCAAAAGTGACTCCAGAGAGATAAGTGGGGAGGCTATTTCAGGAGCCCAGGTAAGAGATAGGGTGCTGTGATCCAGAGTGGAAGTAGGATCAGAGAGATGGTGATACAGACAAGCGGACTTTGTGAAGGGTTTGGTGTTGGAGTATAGATAAAAGAAGAACCTAGGACCCTCTAGGTTTCTGGCTAGTCATAAACTAAATGTGCTGGGTACAGGCATTTCACTACAAATAGGGACAGTAGATATTCGTTGCATGGGAAATCCTGAGACCTAGTCTGGCCATCTGAAGTTCAAGATACATATTTGCAACCTAAGTAAAGGTGTCCAGCAGGCAGTGGAAGATGTGGGTCAGGGTCTTTATGTTGCGGCAAAGCCCAGAGATAGAGCTTTGGGAAGCTGGAGCAGGCAGATGATGCCTGAAGCTGAGGAACTGAATGACACCCTCTAAGGTGAACACTAGTCAGGGATGAGAAGAGGGCCAGGGTTATTCTAACCAATAGAGGCGAAACAGAAGAGCATCCGGAAAAGGGTGCTGAGAACAGATATGCAGAGCATGTCTGTGCATTACTTAAAGTAAGGGATCAAAGGCTTCCACATTATAGTTTCTTGGAAACACCTAACTAAGCATGCGTAGGGCAGAGTGGTGGGTTTGGGGGATATAAAAATTAAGATTCACCATCTACAAAAAAGAAGGATAGAAATGTAAAAGTTTACCATGTAGTTGAGTAGCTTGCTTTCATTTTCTTCTCCAGATCTGTGATACTGCAATGTGTTGCCTGGTGTCTCAGCAAAGACAATGCAGAGCTGGGACTTGAATCCAGGTACTCAGATATGGAATGTGTGGGTCTCAAGCCATAGTTTAGCATCTTGTTCAGCAATCCCATTGCACCAGGCTGACCAATACTCCTGCAAGCTGTGGAAGGAGGCAGTGCTCTGCACTCATTCTAGTAGGCGCTGGTCTAAGGGATGTCCGTGGTTGCCAAATTATTTCTAGCTCTCTCGTTTTTCTCACATAAAAGTTCAGGAAGTGATTTTCATGTAAAACAGTCATTAATTTTGCCTTTTAAAATGCACATCCTTTTTATTTTCCCAAGTTGAAAACTTATTCAACTAAACATGCCCAGGCCATATATGGTGTTCACAGGGTAGATGACAGAATTTCTCAAGTGCTTCTCTACAGGACTCTGGCTGGGCAAATAAATAGAGAGTAGCTGCTATTTACTACATGCTTGTTATGTGTCAGGAACATTTGAAGGTCGTTTATGTGTTTGGTTCCATTCACTGCCTTGGTGAGACAAACTGGATAGTGTTGCACATCTTGTATAGAAGTCACAATAGAGTCTATGGAAGGACTGACCAAGGAGATCATCTATACTTTGTAAATACGGATACTCCAGATATGAAAAATATGGGATCTGTGTGTGTATGTGTGTACACTCATGTGCTTTTTTTATGTTCAGATACTATATATTATATTATATTATATTATATTATATTATATATATGTATTATATATTATATATAATTATATAATCATATAGAATAAATTCTGGGAGAGCCAAACAAAAGCTATCCATGGCTTGGATGCTGTCTCAGCTCAGTAGGCAACTTCTGAAGTCTATGTCTGTTGGAGTTCCTAAGAATAGTCCTCAGCTTGGGAAGCTGGGCACCTGTCCATGAGGGCCTGGGTTGAGATGGAAGCTGGTGGTACAGTGTCAGATAAATTATGTTCCTTTGGACTTTAATAATGCACCCTTAAGATTTATTGCAACATTAGGGGCTCAGTCAATGATGTTAAAACTGAATGATGAGCTCAGCCTACTGTCAGGGACTTGGGGCCATGGCATCTTCCTACGTCAACCCTCGCTATACCACCTGACCCAGCTCAAGAACTAATCCAAAGTTAAGCAGTCCTAACTGGAAAATCCAAATCTAAAATGCTCAGATTTATGAAATATTTTGAGTGCCAACATGATGCCATAAATGGAAAATTCCACACCTGACATCATGGGACGGGTCACAGTCAAAATGCAGGAGGATTTTAAAGTTGTCCTCAGGCTGTGTGCATGAGATGTATATGAAACAAAAATGAATTTTGTGTTTAGACTTGAGTCCCATCCACAAGATGTCTCCTTACAGATATAAAAATATTCTAAAATCTAATATCCAAAGCACTCTGGTCTCAAGCATGTGGGATAATGTCAAAGTGTCCACCATCTTCCTTCTTCTTAACTCCCTAATGAAATAAATGCTTGATAAAATTGTAAACGGGGGTGGAAGGGATATTTTTGTTTTGAATGGAGTTAGCATTTTTTACCAATTTTTAACGTACATTCTTCTGAGCTCTAGGATGCCTGGACAGAGAAGAGCAGTACATATCCTTTTCCCACCCACCACCACTGAACAAGCCTCACTCGCAGTGTATTCATGCCATACACTGAGGCTCTGAGTAGTATTTCCTTTATAAAAGGGATTCTTGGCAGTGAAGAAATTTAATTATAACACTCAAGTTTGGAGCATTAATTATTTTTATCTCAATTTCTTGCAATCCATGGTTTTTTTCTACTTATGAATAAATCTTAGAAAAATAAAATAATAGAGCGAGTTGGAGTAGTGACATTCTGCTTCCAGGCATGGAACTATATGATCCAAGCTGCCTAGCTGGAATTCTGGGATGGTACACCACCCCTAAACCACGAACACGATGCACATACTGTTTTCCTGGCAGGATGATTCCATACCATCTGCTCAGGAGTGCCATGCCAACTGCATGTGGGCCTTGCCACAGAGCCGGTGGCACTGGGAGTGCGCCCGAGTCAGCACTCAGATCCCTCCCATGCCAAGCAGTCCCTGAGTCAGAGCACATGCTGATTACAAGAGATCACATTTGTTGATACTGTAGATGAGGAGCAATCAGCAAGCATCCAGATCATGTGCTCCATTTCCTGGTGCATCTCCCGTCTGGGAGAAGCAGACGGATTACGTAGACCTGGCTGAGGAGGAGACGCCTGGGACTTCCCTGTTTGATGATATCCTACTTTGAAAAAGGACAACTGGTTTCTTTTTCTTCCCTGCATGCAAGGCAAAAAAAAAAAACATTTCCTCCAGTCCCATGCTGAGCCTTCTTGCTTGGCAGTGAAATCTCAGTGTCATAAAGCTTAAGAGAAGTGAGTGGGTACCTGATTATTTCCTAGGCCTTTCTCTCTGTCTCTCCTGTTCTCATTCTCCCTTTTCTTTTGTTTCTATTGAGGCCATGCTATGGACATCTGAGAGCCAGTGGCCTCAGTCAAATTCATATTTTTTTTGACAGGTAGAGTTACACAGTGAGAGAGAGAGACAGAGAGAAAGGTCTTCCTTCCGTTGGTTCACCCCCCAAATGGCTGCTATGGCTGGCGTGCTGCGCCAATCAGAAGCCAGGAGCCAGGTGCTTCCTCCTGGTCTCCCATGCAGGGCCCAAGCACTTGGGTCATCCTCCACTGCCTTCCCGGGCCACAGCAGAGAGCTGGACTGGAAGAGGAGCAACCGGGACAGAACCGGCACCCCAACCAGGACTAGAACCTGGTGTGCCAGCGCCGCAGGCAGAGGATTAGCCTAGTGAGCCGCGGCGCCGGCCCACATTCATATTTTCTATGGAAGGAGGTGACTGCAGGCACAGAGACCTGTAGGTTGAAAGGTTGGCACTCTGAAGCTTGTGTATGTGTGCAGGCATCTGCCTGTGTGGCTGTATAAATATGAGCACAGAAGTCTACCTTCCCCCATTAACTATTCCAAGCAGACTGTACTCTAGTGCAAGTGTTCCTACCTTCTTATTTTTTAAATCAAGGCCCCTTTAATTATCTTCTTTGACTCCCCATGAATATCATTAATTGAAGAATACCCCACTGCCTTTATTAAGTGCGCTGTGTGGCTTCTTTGATGGCCAGTGCAGGGTTTCTTCGGCTTTTTGAAATGTGGGAATTAATTGTGGAGTTTCCATTGCTCCCTCTGGGAGTTCTGAAAACGGAGCATCCTGCTTTGCTGGCTGTTGCTATGAATGAGGGGGCATAGGATGGACAAAAAAAATCAAGGGACCCAGTGAGGCGCCACAGCGAGGTCCTCTTCAGAGACTTCGTTTCCTCACCCGTTAAGGGGAGGAAGCCAGGGATGCTTCTGGATTCATGATTTTGTCTTTCCTGAATCTGAGTTCAGGCATGGCTGGGGATAGCTACCTCTCTTCGGGCCCTTTCTAGCTCTCTGACATGTGTGTGTGTGCTCTATCCCCAGCTTCCCCATCCTATGTGTACAGAGCAGAAAAGCCCTGAAAATCCTACAGAAGATCCCAGAGGTATGTAGGAGGGAATCTAAGGCCAGAAATGAGATCTGCTTGGCAAGAAAATTCATTTTATCTAGAATGTGTAGGTGCAATAGGCTGTGCCAACATGGAGAGCCGAAGAGATGCACTCATGGCCAGAAACTCACGTGTCTATCTAGTAGAGCTGCTGAGGATTAACTGGCTTCTGAAAGGGGTACATCAAAGACAAACAAATCAGAGTGTGGGACTGTGTTGTGGGTCTGCAATGCCTGTTATCACTACTTAAGCATTTCTTCAAACATGGTGTTGAGTCCAAGAGTCTACTTGATTATTATTAAAGTAAAAGCATGTTACATTCCAAAGATATTTTGGAAACAATAGATTTTGATATTCCCTGGTGGCTTCCATCATTTCAACAAACTTGTATTTAGGGAGCAGGTGATGTCTGCAAGCCTAAACTACAAAACTAGTATTTAGTGGTGAGGCCAATAATTCCCCCACTTGTTTCCAAGATTGCACTGAGGAGAGAGATATCACCCAAGTATGTCTCATGCCAGAAGCTAGAGAAATGCCAAAACTGGAAAATGGAGTGACTTGTGTACAATATGCCTAAAGTATTGTTTTTCTTTTGTCTGAGGTAGAAATGCACAACTACTGAGTTTGCATATTTGTGGAGAAAATTGATTATAGATGGTAAACTCATGTGTACTTCAAGAACAGTGTTGGTTATATGGGTCATGGTCAATGTAACCTGATGTAAATCTAGTGGGAACATGCTTTCTAAAGAGAATACTACATTCCTTTTTTTATTTCTTTTTTTTTAATTTAGTAAATATAAATTTCCAAAGTACAGTTTATGGATTACAATGGCTCCCCCCCCCCATAATTTTCCTCCCACTCGCACCCCTCCCATCTCTCGTTCCCTCTCCCATTCCATTCACATCAAGATTCATTTTCAATTCTCTTTATATACAGAAGATCGATTTAGTATATATTAAGTAAAGATTTCAACAGTTTGCACCCACACAGAAACAGAAAGTGTAAAATACTGTTTGAGTACTAGTTATAGCATTACTCACATTGGACAACACATTAAGGACAGATGCCACATGAGAAGTAAGTACACAGTGACTCCTGTTGTTGACTTAACAATTTGACACTCTTGTTTATGGCGTAATCTCCCTAGGCTCTTGTCATGAGTTGCCAAGGCTATGGAGGCCTTTTGAGTTCGCTGACTTCGATCTTATTCCGACAGGGTCATAGTCAAAGTGGAAGTTCTCTCCTCCCTTCAGAGAAAGGTACCTCCTTCTTTGATGGCCCTGTTCTTTCCACTGGGATCTCACTTGCAGAGATCTTTCATTTAGGTTTTTTTTTTTTTTTTTTTTTTTTTCCCCAGAGTGTCTTGGCTTTCCATGCCTAAAATACTCTCATGGGCTCTTCATCCAGATCTGAATGCCTTAAGGGCTGATTCTGAGGCCAGAGTTTTATTTAGGACATCTGCCATTCTATGAGTCTGCTGTGTATCCCACTTCCCATGTTGGATCGTTCTCTCCCTTTTTGATTCTATCAGTTAGTATTAGCAGACACTAGTCTTGTTTGTGTGATCCAAGAATACTACATTCCTAACCAGTTGGATACCACTTACAGGAATCAACAGTATGAATCTAAAGTCTCTTTTTAAAAACTCTAGTGATTCTTTGAATATCAGATTAAGAGAAGGTTAAATTGGATAGGAGTGAGCTGTAGTCCTTGCTAGGAGGGAATCAGTTTTGGCCTTAAGATATATTTTGTGTTCAGTTCATGTCTCCAGAAAGGAGTTACACAATTCAGACGATTGGAAATGGAATATGGAAGGCATCTTACTGCTCCGACAGGTGTACCTTGCATTCAAAGAAAGGGGGACATGATTAGAGACACATTCAAATCCTATCCAGAAAGGATGTGAGTGAGGTGGACTGAGTCTAGTGACCCTTGGCCCTTGATGGGATGAAGTCAGGTGGAAAGGGAGCCTGGGGCTTTGCTTTAGGACATGGTCCCCAGCCCAGATCACAGGCCCTCCTGCCATCTCAGGACAACAAGTGTCTAAGGTTAGAGGTTCAGAGCCTGGCTCAACCCCTGCTCATCCCTGTGTAATTTTAATGAGTTATTCCAACTCTCTCAATCTTCCTAAGGAAAGAGTTGATTAAAATAGCCTTCTTGAGATTTTAAGTAGAGTGATATGTATAAAATGCATAGTTGTACTTGAAAAGCAGTTGCTGTTATTATTATCAATTTATTTTACTTATCTTGAAACCAAATGAAAAGTCACTTGAGCACCTTATAAAAAAGATCCTGCATGAATATAGAGTATTCCTGGTGATAGAATTGTTTTTCTTTCTCAAATTAATTTTTTTCCAAAATGCTAAACAGAAGATACACAATCTCTAAAAGCCTAAAATCTTAACTTTTTTATTTTTGACATGCCTTGGGTCTATTTATTTTTTCTGTTTTATTTTTTAAATACATATAACCATCAGGGAAAATAATATAGGCTTTATAAGTCCACTTTGCTTGAGAATTATGATCTGAGGCAATTGGCCTTTTCCAAAAAAAATTTGCAAACTATATCTTTACTTTAAAAAAAAAAAAAACTTGGAACCTGATGTGGCAGAAGAATTTGATTCATATTAGCTCTGTCAGTCTAAATGTTAAAATATTTATTCTTTTCTTTGAGATAAATAGAAAAATTGAATTTAAACAACTAAGAAAAATAAACATACAACTTCTTGAAAAAGTACAAACAACTAGATGATTTTTAAAAATGTGATCAGTAATGCCTTTACTACTAACAAGACCTAAATGAAACTGTTTGTTTCTGATGTCATAGACGCACTGAGTGGGGACTGCCCTGTCTGGGGTGGATGAGGCTTAGCATTAGCAGGCATTGGGAACCCTGGATGGATTGATCCCAGCTGTCTACCCCAAGCCTGCCCACTCTTTGGCAAGGTGGTTGAGCCCATGTGCTATGGTACAAGTGGGAAAGCTTAGGGGGAAGTTTCCATTTGAACAGAGCCTTAAGGAATGGCTGAATGAAATTGATCTGTCCTTTTCAGGCAAAACCATTTTTTTTTCCTTCTTCTTTTCCCCAGCACTGATTTCCACACACTAGAAGCATGAGGTTGGGGGCCGGCGCTGTGGCATAATGGGTAAAGCTGCCACCTGTAGTGCCAGCATCCTATATGGGGGCTAGTTAGAGTCCCAGCTCCTCCACTTCAGACCTGGCTCTCTGCTGTGGCCTGGGAAAGCAGCAGAAGATGGCTCAGGGACCTGCACCTGCGTGGGAGACCCTGAAGAAGCTCCTGGCTCCAGATTGGCACAGCTCTGGCCGTTGCGGCCAATTGGGGAGTGCATCAGCGGATGGAAAACCTCTCTCTCTCTCTCTCTCTCTCTCTCTCTCTGCCTCTCCCTCTCTCTGTGTGTAACTCTGACTTTCAAGTAAAATAAATAAACTTTAAAAAAAAAAAAAAACATGAGGTTGGGAAACCAGGGAAAGATCAGGACACCAGGAATCACCTGCAAACCAACAAAAACTCACAGGAGATCAAGGGATCATAGGAAAATTCAGATTGGCTGATGAACAGCATTGAAGCAGAGCTGAGGGGGAAACTGAGAACCATAATGACCTTGTGAGATGACCTTGTCTTCCTCAGATTATCAGATGTGCAATTGAGTGACTATGCAGATAGGTCTGGAGTGAGACTTACATTCAAATCTCTTGGTCACCTGCCACCTGTGGTGCTGGGGTTCACATTTTGAAAATAAGCAAATAACAATTGGATTGTTGTGACGCCAGATGACATAATTATAATAATTACTGTTTTTTTAGTCTGCAATTGCCTCGTACATCACCATTGTGGATAGTTGTGTGCATTAATATTTACTTGGCGTCTAGTTTCTCAATTAACTTAGTTGAAATTACAGGTGACACAGGCCTATCTCTGACCTACCAAGTCTTATTAAACTCAGGCTATTTTTTCCGAGCCAGAGATATATTTTTAAGAATATTAGTAATCTCTAATGCTAGAGTTTAATAGGGTAATAATTTTAGGGAATATCTGCTTGGTTTACAGGAAACGGGCTTAAAAGAATGCATTTAAGGACATATTTCCTTTTTTTTTTTACTAGGCAGACCATTTTAAAAAAATTGCAAAAATGGATTTTTAAAAAGCCTTATTTAACAGAGAAAGAAAAGTAGAAAATTTTTAAAATCTTTAATTAGAGTTCTCAATATACACCTGCCTCTGCAATCTGCAGGGATGAATCTCAATGGAAACATCCAGAAAGGGAAAAATGGATATTGTGTCATAACTTAGGAACTAGAACTCGTGTGCCTGATTGCCAATCACAGACAGTTTACTAAATCTATTAACAACTATTTTCCTTCACTTAACAATGGCTCTTCTGTAACAAAATAAATTATCAGCAATTTCAACCATAAATTACAGTTCAACAAAACAGTGTTTTAAGCTTCATAAATGCATGCATAGTATTAAATTTCATATATGTTGATGACAGTGAGGACGTATTTCTTTTAAGTTTGATACAGCTTTTCAGCATCTGAACTTTTTTGTATTAAGATTTATCATATGCAAAAGCATTAGCAAATACAAAAGGGAACCATAGTGTAAGGATGTTTGTGATAAACTTTTTTTTTAAATCTCAGCTTGTAATAATTTCCTGTTGTCTTAAAACTCTTATGTTTGAGTTACAATAATACAACTGGAATTTTGATTCTTATTGCAAATAGTGATATCTCAAGTAGGAATCATCATACACAAAGAACACATTTGCAAAACTTAGGTGTATTCAGAGCAGCAAAAATTATAAAAATAATTAAAAATTCACTCTTTTGGTTGTTTTGAGTTATATTTTCCCCACCAATTCCACAAATTCTAAAGAACTAAAGGTTGTTTCTGGTCTCATGCAGGCACAATTAGCCAGAACATCCGCTTGCCTTAGATCTGTAGGTATCTGATCTAGAATCAGAATTTAATCCCAAGTTAGAAGAGCAATATAAGGCTCTCTCATCTGTATTCTGCTTTGACACTGAAGATTGTTATTGTGGTAGTTGTTGTTCTTTGACAAATATGGATTTTTTTTTGGATACTACTCCAATGTTCTGATCTCAAATCTGAGAACCTGGCCCAGATTGGACAGATGATAGTCCCATGTTGCCTGAGCCACAGTGGTTGGTACAGAGAGAAGTATGTGGTCCAAGCAAAGCAGATCAGAGTCTTCCCCTGGATCTGTTTAACTGCTACTAGAAGGGAATACAACTTTTCCTTCCTAGATTGATAAGGGTGTGACCCCAGGACTCCAGCTGTGTGGGAAAGGATTGCATCAGCCCAAAGAGAGGTTTGGCCCTTTGCCCACAGCTCCAGGGAGGTAATCACTAAACCCTTGGAATGTCCTGCCTTGAATCATGTCAGACAGTCTATAATTTTTACCCAAGGCCCATGTGATACCACTCAAGCTACAGAAAGGCTAGAGATCAAGGCTGGTCTGTGGACAAGTAGCATGTCTACATGGCTAACTTCAAATAAAATATCTGGACAGCAAAGCTTCGGTGAGCTCCCCTAGATGGCAACACTCTGTGTGTGTTACTGCCATCACTGCTGAGAGTGCTGGATGCTATTCCCATTCTTACAAGAGTAGGGGGCACCTAGAAGGCCATACCTGGCCCTGCCTATACCTGCCCTATCCATTGGCCAACTTTATCTGAATCGCTTCAATGTGACAGACCATTACCACGAGTGTAATGGTGTCTCTGAGTTATGATAACTAGTGAATTATCAAACCTGGAAATGGGTTGAGGACCTCGAAAGGCATTATTCAGGGCATCTATTTCTCCACTTCTAGAGAAAAGCTCAGAAGGAGAATTGCAAATGAGAGACGGGATGGGTGACTGAGAGAACGGAGGGAAAAAGCAGAGAGAGAGAAGCATGTCGTGTTTAGAACTAATCTTTGAGCTTCCTGAAGTTACATGATTTCCTAGTTATTGTTTTGAATATGCAAATAAGATAGGAAGATTTTCAATAATTCCCTCTTTCTTTCAGAGAGTTTACATTACATTTCTGAAAGGCTTCTTAACTATTACATACTTTTTCAATTTCAATTATATTTTGTTAAAAAACATAATTTTTCACCCTTAGAGATGTATGTATAATTAAGGTGAAGCCCCAATAAAATAAAGCTTTGTAAATATTTTTAGGTCTATTAGCAAAGTCATTAGACAATGTATTCAATTGAAATAAATTACTTTAGAGATGTACATATCACCCAGACAGGCCATTTTAACACCCAAGTCATTTCTAAAATGCTGTTACAATGCAAGGTTTAGCACGCTGAACCTACTACTTTCCTAGTATCCTTAAGGATATTCTGATATATAATTTTCTACATTTTGAGCTCCCAGCATAATTTTACTTTTGTGAGACAAGAGATAGAATTCCATCACTCTAGGGAACTAAAGCTAAACATTTGCAATGCTGCTCAAAAGAGTCCATTTTAAACCCAAAGAGAGTGTTTTTGTAGAAAATGCTATGTTCTTCTGCCACTAAATCTCAAATATTAGCCCACAGAAGAGCAATTAGAGACTATATTCTCCATAAACTCTATGAACATTTAGACATTCATATTATCAACATTTGTCATTCTATGATGGAGATTGGATCATGTCATTACATGACTGTTACCAGTCCAGGAATGGTGATTGGATTTTCAAATTGTTTCAGAATTTTTAGGCTTTCTGGAAATAAAATATAGCTGTCTTAATTTGATAAAGTAACTACAAATCTTTTAAGCAAAATCATCGTATTTGATATTGAGATGTCAGGAACAAGTGAAGAGTTTCCCTTGTAGCTTAGCCCCAGACAGTGTAATATCTAAGGAAAAGAAACATGAACTATAATCATTGAAATGAAAATCATGTGATCAGAGACAGTGTACTTTTTTGATGGAAAACTCCAAAGAATTTTGGAAATTTGACAGACACAGTGGTCAATGTGTAAACATTAATTCAGCCAACAGATTGGCATAATGTTTGTTAAAGGCTCTGATGACAAAAAATATTTGAGAGAATGTGAGGAAAAGGGAGATTTAAAATACCATGCTAGCAGTGATAACTTTGAAGACTCACTCTGGAGGATAATTTGCTAACATACAACAAGGATAAGGATGTTCTTGTACAATAGAGAAAGCTTTACCATGTGTATCTGAACTCGTGATCCCAAATAACTGGAAACAATTGACACATATGTCAACAGAGGAAGTAACGAGTCAGAATTTTACAGTGAAATTATAAGTGCGAGTTTACTTGGATGCAATAATGTTTTTTCATCATTTGTAGGAAACATATATTATGAAAAATCTATGCCTGGATTTAACACAAATTTTTGAGCCAAAATGAACTCATACATTTAACTCCATGTTTCCATGAACATTTTGAAGTGCCTTTTTTTTAAGATTTATTTTATTTATTTGAAATAGTTATAGAGAGAGGTAGAGCCAGAGAGAGAGAGAGAGAGAGAGAGAGAGAGAGGTCTTCCATCTGCTGGTTCACTCCCTAAATGATGGCAATGGCCAGAGCTGAGCTGATCTGAAGCCAGGAGCCAGGAGTTTCTTCCAAGTCTCCCATGTGGGTGCAGGAACCCAAGGACTTGGGCCATCTTCTACTGCTTTCCCAGGCCATAGCAGAGAGATGGATCAGAGTGGAGCCCATATGGGATGCTGGCACCACAGGCCAGGGCTTTAACCCACTGTTCAACAGCGCCAGCCCCTTGAAATGCCTTGTGTGGTGTAAGTATTCCTATAAGGAATTACGGAGCAGGTAAAATTCATTAAGCAGATCTCTTAGCAGTTTACTGGTGTGCTGCGCTCTCCATTCTTCCTCCATCCTTCCAGGACACTGATCTCCTTTGGAGAGTGGCGTATGTGGCCCTCTCTCTGGAACACTCCTTCCCCCAGACATCTTTGTGGCTCATTTCTCTGTTTTCTGTTTTCATGTCACCCCCTGGAAAAGGCCTGGAATGAAGATACCATAGAACTTCGCATCTTTCTCACCCCCCCCCTTTTAAAAAAATTTATTTATTTTACTTGAAAGTCAGAGTTACACAGAGAGAAGGAGAAGGAGGGAGAGAGGGAGGGAGGGAGAGAGAGAAAGAGAGAGAGAGAAAGGTCTTCCATTGCTGGTTCACTTCCCAATTGGCCGCAACGGCCAGAGCTGCGCTTATCTGAAGCCAGGAGCCAGGAGCTTCTTCCAAGTCTCCCACGTAGGTGCAGGGACCCAAGGACTTGCACCATCTTCTACTGCTTTCCCAGAGAGCTGGATAGGAAGTGGAGTAGACTAAACTTGAACCGGCACCCACATGGGATGCTGGCACTGCAGGTGGCGGCTTTACCTGCTATGCCACAGCGCCAGCCCCTCCCACCCCCTTTCTTCCCAAGACCTCCTTCAGGAAAGAGCTGCTCTCGGTCTCCAGCAGCAAGCAGCAGCATTTTGGGTTGTTCGCTGCGGTATCCCTAGGATCCAGCAGAGTGTCTGGCACTGAAGTATGCTGGGTTTGTGTTTGCTGAAGCAACACAGAGACACTTACACATATGGCGGTTCCTGAGTGCCCGACGTGTGATTACGGTCTCCGTCATGCTCCTGTATTCCTGTAGAAGCAAACCCAGTGGATCTGCTTCTCCTACCTCAACCCTTCTCCCAGTACCAGATGAGCAAGAGGAATGAGGGGCATCGGGCAGTCCAAGGATGCTCCAGCTTCCTGGCTCCCTCACAGCTTACTCTGCTGCGTCTTCACTCAAGGCTCTGGTGGACATGATCCCATGGTCTGTCCAGCCGTGACCTTATGTTTTGCCGGTGAATGCTGGAGATATCCTATGCTGAAAGCCTGTTAAACAACATGGTAGCAGGAGCAAAAGGCATATGCTCAGACTCCGGTGAACTCATCTGCTTCCCCTTGAACTTTCTGCAATATCACCCATGCTGGAAAAGAGCATTTAAAGCCACAGTCTAGCACAGTGTTTACATCCCGAGGGTTGGAAATGGAGGGTCATTAAGTCTTTCAGGCAACAAGGTAATGTTCAACCGCTGCTCTTCTTGGAGGGGGTGTCATTTAGTGCGCTGTGGGGTGCTGATGGGAGCTGCATCCTGGGGGCCGAAAGCCTTCGTAGCTCTCTTCTGACCCAGGGTTCACCTGTCTTCCCTGGGGTAGGCTGGAGATTTGCTTTCATTTCCTTAAGTTCAATAACCACATTTCTTTCTTTCTTCCTTCCTTCCTTCCTTTTTTTTTTTTTTTAAATTACCCATGTTAATGGGAAGAATATGGGCTTTGGGATCAGGTGGATTGGGTCTGGACCACGCCCACTTTACATCCTATTACCTTATTCATATTACCATTAATATTACCTTAGGAAGTTGTTTAATTTCCCTTGATCTTCTTTTTCCTCTCCAACATAATAACAGCTGTGACGCAATCCAACCTCTGGGTTTCAAGATTAATAAGATAGCAGATATAGAACATCGTACTGCAAAGCAGAGAGGTGCAAACATAATTTTTGGCCCAGCTTAAATTCTAATCTCTCTCTGTGGACATACTAAAAATTCTCTTCAGTACAAATCACAAATGGCCACATATGTTTATTTATTAAATGTTCATTTATTTATTTGAAAGGCAAGGTAACAGATAGGGATAGGCAAAGAGAGAGAGAGAGAGAGAGAGAGATCTTTCATGTGTTGGTTTGCTCCCCAGATGGCTACAAAGGCCAGCGCTGGGCCAGGCTGTAGCCAGGAGCCAGGAGCTTTATCTAGGTCTCCCATGTGTGTGGCAGTTAACTTTATCATTTTCATCCTTTCATGTGCACAAGACCCTCCTCCTTCAACTCTCTTGGGTAACTTATGTATAGGTGCTGAAATCTGGCCTCCTGAAGATCATTTTCCATGGTCTCATCATCATTCCTGTACACAGGCCCTCAGCAGCTGTGGTTTTGACCCTCAGTGGACATTTAGTGATGTCTGGAGCATGCTTTGTTGTTCTAACTGGATGGGGCATCACTAACAGCATCAGGAGCGTAAAGGGCAGTGATCCTGCTAAGCAATGCTTGCAATGCACAGGACAGCCCACACAACAAAGAGCCATCCCGGTGAAGCTGGTAAACTCTGAGCCAGGGTGACCACACATTTTTTCTAGACATTTTGAGAAGTGAAAGAAAGCATTCTTTCAAAAACTTGAGACAGGGGCTGTAAATAGGAACTGTTACTACTACTATACTACTACTACTACTACTAGTACTAGTACTAGTACTACTACTATTGTGATAGCAGGGATCTGTGGGCCCTTTCTTGAGTTCTTTTCTTCTGGGCTGCTGATACTGCCTCTCGTGTAGCCTTTATTTTCCTTGGCTTGCTTATAGCCTATCTCATCAATTAGATTCTTGGCCTCCCAAAGACAGGCGGAGTGGCTTCTACACTCATGTCTCCTCCTCCTCATCGTTTATACAGAGTACCCGCTTGATAAACCTTCTTGACTGATTGTACTTATTTATAATCTCTGTTCACAACTGGGTCCTTGAGAAAACCTACAATAAACTTTTCAACTATCAATTATCTGATACATCCAAAATGTGGGTGAAATGATGGAGAAGAATTCAACAAGTTCCATTGCTCCTAACATAAAGAAGGTTCTACCCTCTATGATATGTAATTTGATGAAATATGCTAAGCAAGGTACAATCCCCTTAATTGGTACTCATTTGTTTACTGTAAATGATCTTATTGCAAGTACTTGTATTGAATTGGGTAAAGTTGACTGTTGAAAGAATGGTTTATATGTGTAATACAAACAAAAGTCTGTAAAGTTCCCCACCCTGTCCAGGTCATTGTAGACATGTTATAGAGTTTCCATCCCATTACACGGAACTCCATTTGTAAGATTCGAACTATTGATTCTAAGGGATATTTGAAGTCACTGGGATGGTTAAAATCGCTTTATGAGTTAGTACGGCAGAACTTCCACAACAAAGTACCCCACACCAGGTGGCTTAGACAGAGACTTCTTGTCTCACAGTCCAGGAGGCTGGAAGTCAAGGCCAAGGTGCATTCGGCACTGGTTTCCCTGCTGCGGGCCCCTGTCTCTGGCTTGTGGATGGCGGTCTTCTCCCCATGCTTCTGTGTCCACCCTTCTCCTTTGTACAAGGACAGCAGGTATTTAGGGGCAGTGCTCTGCAAAGACTCCATCTCAAAAGAAGGCCGTCTTGTGAGGTCCTGGGAGTTAGGGCCCAACAGTTAATTTTTGTGGGAACATGATTCAACTCATAGAAGTTGGTAATTAAGGAGAATTATAAGCTAAATTTCAGTTTTGTGGAAGGAATAATTATTTTTTTGTAGATCACAGCTTTATTTCCAATAGCTTTTTTTCCCCAAAGAGACCTTTAATTTAATGAATACAAATTTTAGGGATATGGTGGTTCTTCCCCCCATACCCGCCTTCCCACCCCCACTCCCATCCCAGCCCCTCCTCCTTCCCACATACCACTCTCCGTTAAGATGGAAGGAATAATTTTGCAATACTTTGCTAAAGGAGAAAGTTGTGGAGTAGTTTGCAAATAGGGATGTGCTTTGCATTACTGTGAGTCACTGGAATTACATTATAGTGGTTTCTTTCTAAAAATATAAAAGAAATTTCTGCAGAGATAAAAAATGTGAACTTTTTTCCCCAAGCAATTCAATATTCTTTGCTTGTCTTTTTCCTCTTCAGGTCTCTAGAGATGGAAAAGGGACAAGCTTTAGGTGACAAGAGAGAGGTAAAAGTAAGCAAGATCATTTGTTTCATACTGTCTACACTTCCAAAGCAGAAATGAATTTGTTCTCTGTGTTTGCTTTATTGGAGGTATGTATGCTTGACTGGTTAGAGCATGAAAAAGATTATGGGATTCTGGGTTTGTTGATCTTTAAATGGATTGTATTCATGAATTAATCAGGGCGGGGGTAGGTCTCAGGGAAGACCCAGGATCTGCCAGGCTGAGACTGAAGCCAAGTGAGGGATTTGGTTTCTTCTCAGTCTGGAAAAGTCTAGAGAGATGCAGTCCGCCTGCTGCATCAGGAAGGGAGGCGGGAACATCAATAAATAATAAACAAGATATAAACGGTATTCTCTGTTTCTCTGTGTATCTGGAAGGAGTGGTGGCCAGCAACAGGGTTCCAGCACCCCCACCTGTGATGGAACTTGCGGCTTGGGGTGGACTCCTTGGCCCACTGGGCATCTGCTTCATCAGCTGTGGATCCAGAGAGTAGCCTGGAGGCCCTGGTCCCCCACAATGTTAAAATCTTTCGAGGGAGTCTGTTCCCCCCAGTCAAAAGTGATTTTCCTGTGGTTGACCCTGCGGATGAGTCAGCTCTCCAAGCACAGCGGCATAGCTGCTGTAAGATTTGCTGGAGGCAGGGAAGTCGCAGGGTTTTTAAAGCAAAAGGACGGGTCCCTCCAGACCCCTCGCCCTGCAACTCCTGCCCTTCCTCCACCCGACCCGCAGTCTCCACTCCCACAACAGTGCCCAGCTCTGCAGCCCCGGGCAGCACAGCCGGGGTGTACGCACAGCGGCCTCCAAAGCTGGGGAGCACAACTCTCGGCTCCCAGGATTTGAACAGTCACCGATTCTTAAACGCAGGACAGTTGCAAAGAGCGGGGTCGAGGCCTGGGCTATTTAAACAGAGGCCTCTTTATCTGCTTCAGCCCCTACCGCAGGGCAGCCTTGCGAGTTATCGGAGTGTCATTAACCGGGACAGCTGCGGGTAAACTAGGAGGAGGTGGACACCAGCGCCTCCGTCAACAGGAATTTAGCTTTAATCTGTCCTTTAGTTAAAGAAACACCACTCTCCGTCTCTCTCCGCTGTGCGTCATTTATTTATCTCCGTCAACCTCCAGATAGAAGGCTGGCATTGACTCAGGAAAACCCATGGGATAGAAAATTAATAAGGTGCGAGGGACATTCACCTTAGGTCAATTCGAGGGGACGCGGGGAGAAAGGGAACTTGCTCCGGAGTTCCTGCTTAGCTGGGAACCGATGCTACATATTTATAGAGGTGAAGTTGGAGGGCTGCCAAACGCCTGCATTTAAGTGATTAACAAATGTTTCTCTTTAAGTGGACACCTCTTGTTCTAAATATATTTGACAAGAATGCAAAGAGTGCTCTGGGGGGCAGAAAGGGCAGCGCCCGGGCCTTCCCCCTGCGCGGCGGGCAGCCCGGCTCGGGCGCGCCGCTCGCCGCTCGGTGCCAGCCTGGTTCACGTCGCGGGTGGGCAGGCTGCCAGCGCCAGCGGCTCCCCGCTGTTTAACGACACTGGATTTACTGCTTCTCTGCATATTGCTGTTATTTTGTATAAACAAGGTTAACACTGCTTTTAAATTAAATGCACCACCTGGTGACTGAATGGGTGACCTTCCCAGCTCTCTTCACCTGGCTGGGCAGAGCCCGGGCAGGCTCCCATTCCAACCTGCTGCTCTCTTGGCAATCCCCGTGGCTCCCCAAATCCGGCGGGGGAAGCGCGCGGCGGAGGCACCTGCTGCGCCCCGCGGCCAGCAGCCGCGTTCAGGGCGCGGGCGCTGGGTAATTGGTCCAGGGCCGGGGCGCCTGCCGCGGGCACGAAGCCCAGAGACGGCCCTGCGCGGGCTGTGGGTGTCACAGGGCGCCTCCCCACCCACCCCGGGGGGGCCTAGATCCCCGGAGGGGCCTGCCTTTGTGTCGTGTCGCGCTCCGGCGTGGAAGCGCTCTCCCGCGAGGCTGCGCTCTCCCCGCCCTCTCGGAATTTGAACACCTGGAAGCATTCCGCGGGCTCTGGGTTTGAGGAGATTTAATGGTGTAAACAAACTCAGCAGGAAGCCCCCTTTGATATGAAAAGGCCGAGACCGGCGGGCGGGCGGGGCTGAGCCAGGGTTTGCCGAGGGCTTGGCCTGGGAACGTCCCTTCCACGGGGAGCATTGAGGCGGACAGCTGAGTCTTGGAGGCATCCGGGAAGTTTCTCTGGAAACTTCAGGCAAAAGGCACTTGCGGTTACTCATTTCGTTAAAGGCATCCTCGCCCCCCTCGTTCCTGCCCTCCGCCAGGACGCGCACGGGCAGAATTACTCCGAGAGCCCCGGCGGGGCGGTTTGCCCGCTGCGCTCCGGACCGGCTGCTGTGCGCAGAAGGAATCAGACTTGGGGGGCACCCCGGGGTCACCGGATGCGGGGTCCACCCTCGTGGGTGCTGTGGGTGCTGCTGTCCTGGGCGGTCCCCAGAACGCTGCGAGCTGCAGGGGTGGAAAATCTGTGCCCACGCCTAGCAGGACAGCAATCCCTGGGCGCACAGCTTCTGCGGCAAGAGGCCCTTGCTAGCGACTTGTAATAATAGAGCATCACGCGGGTCCTTCGCTAGTGGAAAACTGGAATTAACGACAGGTCTGTTTTGTGACAACACTTTTTTGCAAATTGTGCATAATTTTTTTTTAAAATCAGGATACACGTTTTCAATGACCCTTCCAAGGATCCTTGGTATATAGGCAGAGTCATAGAATTGTGATTGCTGAAATCCTAACATTTGTATGCGAATTTTATGAAAAGTTTGAGTATGAATTTTTTAAATACCTTTTAATATCAGTCTATCCAGAATCTTCCCGAAGCATACGTTATGTTGGGGGAACGTGCCACACAGCCAATACAATCTGTAGTCCATGCACCTTAAGTGTTCTGGCCCGTTTCTAAAGACTTCCAGGTGCTAGGTTTTGGGGACAGTCAGGATCTAGATGGGATCAATGGGAGAAATGTGTGCCTAAAACCACAAGTCCACTGACTGGACTCTGATGCTGGCCTACTAAGTGAGCCTCCGTTGGAGCTCCACCTCTGATCCAGATCCCTTGTTAATGCACTTGGGAAAGGAGCAGAAGATGGCACAAGTGTTGGGGGCCCTAATACCTGCGTGGGAGGCCCAGCTGGAATTCCTGGTTTCTGGCTTCAGTCTGGTGCAGCCCCTGCTATTGTGGTCATTTGGGGAGTGAACCAGTGAAAAGAAGACCTCTCTCTCTCTCTGTAACTGTGTCTTTCAAATAAATTAATAAAGCAAAACAACCCACTGTGTGCAAAAAGACACACATGAGGAGGCACAAAACTCCAGACCCTAAAGGAGACTTTCCAGATCAGGTACCACGGTGTGCCAGGACCTCCCTCTGCACTATTGTGGGACAAATCAGGAGAGGCAGACAGTTCACTTTGCTTATATGGTGGCTGCTGTGTGCCAGACAGGATCCTCGATGCTCCACATAATCCTTACAAGAACCGTCTGCGGCAAGAACTGTTATCTCCATTTTACTTGTAGGGAAACCAAGAGGGAGAGAAATCGGCTAACTTGGCCATGGTCTCACAAGCAAAGCGTTCAAAGGGCTGGCTGGAGCCCACCCCTACCCCCACCCCCAACGCTGCCTCTGAGGTTCCATGGTCTTGGTGTTGCCAGAGCTGATTTTCTTAAACAGCCTGTCTTCTGGGCACTACTGCTCCAGAGAAACGTGAACTTTTAGAACTTACTTATGGCTAGACATTGTTGTGGACTTGATATGCAAGCCTGTCATTATCTTCTCCCTCAAATTCAGAGAGAAAGAGAGAGGGTACAGAGAGAATTTTTATTTATAGATAACAAGGCAGAGCCCATCACCATCAGCCTCACCAGTAGCCACCAGCTTCTCAATTGTGATGAATATACGTCTGGAAAGTAAATCCTCAGTGGATCAGCTTTTCTAGAGCAGTAAAAATTAAAATATTCTCTTCTGCTGGTGAGGCTGAATTCCCAGGGTTTTGCTTGGAAGCAGAGGGTTTGGAAGCTGTGGTGGACAATGCAGCAAGCCCAACACACCCTTGGAGAAACAAGCATCCTTGCAGAACTAGGGACTATGCAGAGGCTGCAATGGGGAATAGTCATTGAGAACTAGGGTTGCCAAGAATACGGAGGTAACTGCCAGCTAGTTCTAAAGGAGACCTTTCTAGAACAGACAGGTTTCTGTTTCCTCCTGAAAGCTTCTCTTAGACTAGAAAGCAAATTACTTCACGACAATTTTTTTTCTGGGACTTTTCTCCATGGTGCCTCTGCAGTCTCTACTCTATACTGCAGCTGCAAGAGGGAGCCTTCTTGTTCCCTCTGCAAACATTCCTTGGGTCAGAACAGCAAAGCACTTCTGGGAGATGGTGGCTGAGTGGAAGTAAGAGGTGTTTTCTGGTCAGACTTAGGTTTTGTTCCTTTGTAAGTAATAGCTACTGAATGGCCTTATTATATAATGATATATATTATACCTGATAGCATACCAACATGTTATATTTATCGTAAATGCATACTATACTAATAGAACATTAATATACAATATTGATAACATTGACAACACACAACATTAATATAATTTAATGTAATCATATGTTACATTATAATAAATTATGTAATATATTATTACATTATAATAAAATTGGGAATATTAAGAACAAGAAAGTAGAAAGTCAATCCATCACTGCAAATATTTTGGCATTGTTCCTTCTAGTCTGTAACTAACAAACACTTAAGAAAAAAGTATGAACACACACACTGGTTGGGAGCGAGCAGCATTGTAGTGCAGTGGATTAAGCCATCACTTTTGACTCCTATGATGCAGTTCCCTGCTAATGCACCTGGGAAGGCAGCAGGTGATAGTTCAAGTACTTAGATCCCAGCTGCTCACATGGGGCTGCAGATGGAGTTTTTGGCTCCTGTCTTCGGCTTGGTCAAGCCCCTAACTGTTGCGGCCATTAGGGAAAAGTACCAGTAGATAGAATGGATGGAAGGCATCTCTCTCTCTTTTAAGATTTACTTATTTATTTGAAAGGCAGAGATACGGAGAGGGGAGGGAGGGAGAGAGAGAGAGTGAGATCAATATTCCATCTGCTGGTTCATTTCCCAAATGGCCTCAATGGCTGAGGCTGGGCCAGGCTGAAGTCAGGAGCCAGGAGCTTCTGCTGGGTCTCCTGCTTGGTTACTTGGGCCATTGTCTGCTGCTTTTGCAGGTACATTAGTAGGGAGATGGATTGAAAATGGAGCATCTGGGACTTGAACCCATGCCAATATGGGATACCAACACTGCAGGTGGAGGCTTAATCTTCTATGCCATAACATTGATCTTCTTGCTCTCATTCTGACTTTCAAATAAATAAGAATAAATAAATCTTTTAAAAAATAGACACACAATTAGGATCACCATCATTCAGTTTTTTTAAAGATGTATTTATTTATTTATTTGAAAGTCAGAGTTACACAGAGAGAGAAGGAGAGGCAGAGAGAGAGAGGTCTTCCATCTGCTGGGTCACTCCTCAATTGGCTGCAATGGCCGGAGCTGTGCCTATCCAAAGCCAGGAGCCAGGAGCGTCTTCTGGTTCTCACCCATGTAGGTGCAGGGGCCCAAGGACTTGGACCATCTTCTAATGCTTTCCCAGGCCATAGCAGAGAGCTGGATCACAAGTGGAGCAGCTGGGACTGGAGCTGGTGCCCATATGGAATGCTGGCACTGTAGATGATGACTTAACTCACTGTGCCACAATACTGGTCCCAGTCATGCAATTTGGAATACTATTTTTTCACTTCATAATTATTTTTGCTTTATTAAATATTTTAAAAAATGTTAATTTTTATGATGACATAACTGACTATAAATATTTTTATGGCTTCTCATGAGACAAGTTTCTCTATTTCTTTCTCTTTTTTTTGACAGACAGAGGTAGGCAGTGAGAGAGAGAGACAGAGAGAAAGGTCTTCCTTCAGTTGGTTCACCCCCCAAAATGGCCAATACGGCTGGCGTACTGCACCGATCCGAAGCCAGGAGGCAGGTGCTTCCTCCTGGTCTCCCATGTGGGCACAGGGCCCAAGGCCTTGGGCCATCCTCCACTGCCTTCCTGGGCCACAGCAGAGAGCCAGACTGGAAGAGGAGCAACCGGGACAGAATCTGGCGCCCCAACTGGGACAAGAACCCCGAGTGCGGGTGCCACAGGCGGAGGATTAGCCAAGTGAGCCACGGCACCAGCCAAATTGCTCTATTTCTGACCATGTAAGTTATTTCCAAATTGTTGCTACTATAAATAATCTTGCATACACACACTTTTTTTACCTGCCTATCTAATATTTTCTCCTTCAGTAGATTCCTTCGAAATAGAATTACATAGAGTTGTATTTATGAAATACATGAAATCTGTCCTCTTATATTAATAATAAAAAAAGAAAGAAAAGAAATACTATAGCCAAAGGAATTAATTTTTATTATTTCATCTAGAATGTCAAAATGCACAGCATACATGGGTTTGGATGGAGTAGGATAAAATTTGAAAGTCCAAGTATTTGGAAATTTATAGCTATGCTGGTTAACTTCTGAATAAAAGTGTGTATGTGTGTTTTGCAAAATCTGAAAATTATGCTGATCATCTCCTTTATTCCAATTCGAGATTTCATTGCATCATTTTGACAGAGAGACAGACAGAGAGAGATTCCCTTCATCTGTTTTACCCCCCAAATATCTGGAAAGGCTCCTGGGCTACCTACATTTTTTAAAAATTGAAAATCAGTTAAAGCAATTAGGCAAGAAAAAGAAATCAAAGGGATACAAATTGGAAAAGAGAAAGTCAAATTATCCCTGTTTGCAGATGACATGATCTTTCATCCAAGGGAATCAAAAGGCTACACTAAGAAAAAGACTATTGTAATTTATAAGAGAATTTGCCTAAGTTTCACGATATAAAATCAACACACACAAATCAATAGCATTTGTGTACACTAAGTGTCATGGACGAGAAAGAACTTGTAAGATCAGTCCCACTCACAACAGCTACAAAAATTTAAATACCTTAGGATAAATTTAACTGAGGATGTGAAAAATCTCTACAATGAAAATTACACAGCATTAGCCAGCACCGTGGCTCACTGGGTTAATCCTCCGCCTACGGCACTGGCACACCGGGTTCTAGTCCCAGTCGGGGTGCTGGATTCTGTCCCGGTTGCTCCTCTTCCAGGCCAGCTCTCTGCTGTGGCCAGGGAGTACAGTGGAGGATGGCCCAAGTGCTTGGGCCCTGTGCCCGCATGGGAGACCAAGAGGAAGGACCTGGCTCCTGGCTTCAGATCAGTGCAGTGCGCCAGCCGTATCGGCCATTTGGGGGGTGAACCAATGGAAGGAAGACCTTTCTCTCTGTCTCTCTCTCTAACTCTGCCTTTCAAAAAAAAAGAAAAAAAAAGAAAAAAGAAAATTATACAGCATTAATGAAAGGAGAGGAGACATACAAGAAAATGGAAACATCTTCCATGGCCATCAATTGGAAGAATTAATATCAGCAAAATGTCCAAAATGCCCAAAGTAATTTGCACATTCAATGCAATATCAATCAAAATACTAGGGACTTTTTTCTTAGATTTAGAAAAAGATGATCCTGAAGTTCATGTGGAAACACAAGAGATCCAGAATAGCAATCAATCTTAGCAAGCAATCTTAATAAAAACAGAGCTAGAGGTACCGCAATACTAGATTTTAAGAGATATTACGGGGCTGTTATAATCAAAACAGCCTGGTACTGGCATAAAAGTATACTTGTGGACCAGTGGAAAAGAATTGCAGCTCTAAAAGTTAAACCATGAGGCCGGCGCCGCAGCTCACTAGGCTAATCCTCCGCCTTGCGGCGCCGGCACACCAGGTTCTAGTCCCGGTCGGGGCACCGGATTCTGTCCCGGTTACCCCTCTTCCAGGCCAGCTCTCTGCTGTGGCCTGGGAGTGCAGTGGAGGATGGCCCAAGTGCTTGGGTCCTGCACCCCATGGGAGACCAGGAGAAGCACCTGGCTCCTGCCATCGGATCAGCGCGGTGCACCGGCCGCAGCGCGCCAGCTGCGGTGGCCATTGGAGGGTAAACCAACGGCAAAAGGAAGACCTTTCTCTCTGTCTCTCTCTCTCACTGTCCACTCTGCCTGTCAAAAAAAGTTAAACCATGCATCTATAACCAACTAGCATATGTCAAACTAAAGTCACTTCCTGGAGAAAGGGCAGTCTGTTCAATAAATTGCATACACCAATGTCTTTCAGCATTTTCCCTATGTTTTCCTCCAGTAATTTGATGGTTTCAGGTCTTAGGTTTAGCATCTCAATCTGCTGTGAATTGATTTTTGTATAGGCTGTAAGGTTGGGGTCTTGTTTCATACTTCTACATGTGAAGATCTAATTTTCTGACCACCATTTGTTGAAGGTGTTAGGTAGAAAGCTTTTCTACTTAGCAACATAGTTGAACTGATTTTGCTTTAATGAGGTGAAATGGAGCTTGAATTATCTAGAAATGTGTTGAATCAGTAGAGAGAAATACAACTCTAGGGAAGTAGGAAGCTATTGTGGGAAGCTTTGTTCACTCTCAAGGATTTGGACATTATTGTAACAGATGATGTTGTTAAGATTGTCAATAACAGAACACATCTGTATTAATTACAGACAGGCTTTCTGCTGAGAAAGTTGAGATCTTCTTTCCTTTTTGCTCAAATGGAAAAGTTCCTTATAGCCCCCAAATCCTGCTTTCTTACTCCTATACCACACTAGAAAATATGGGCTATATTTCACCCAGAATGGCCTTATCCCTTTCTGTGAGAGCTGGTGGTGGATGCATAGAATTTTAGCTCATGGGAGGACTAGCTGCAAGTGACAGGGACGGATAGGAATTCCTACTTTTTGTCTCTCCTGTCTGTATTGTTCAGTGTTAAAAGCTGTGAACGATCCAACATGGGAAGCGGGATACACAGCAGACTCATAGAATGGCAGATGTCCTAAACAGCACTCTGGCCTCAGAATCAGCCCTTAAGGCATTCGGATCTGGCTGAAGAGCCCATGAGAGTATTTTAGGCATGGAAAGCCAAGACACTCTGGGGAAAAAAAAAAAAAAAAAAAGAAGACCTAAATGAAAGATCTCTGCAAGTGAGATCCCAGTGGAAAGAACAGGGCCATCAAAGAAGGAGGTACCTTTCTCTGAAGGGAGGAGTGAACTTCCACTTTGACTATGACCCTGTCGGAATAAGATCGAAGTCAGCGAACTCAAAAGGCCTCCATAGCCTTGGCAACTCATGACAAGAGCCTAGGGAGATTACTGACACCATAAACAAGAGTGTCAAATTGTTAAGTCAACAACAGGAGTCATTGTGCACTTACTCCTCATGTAGGATCTCTGTCCTGAATGTGTTGTACAATGTGATTTAATGCTATAACTAATACTCAAACAGTTCTTTACACTTTGTGTTTCTGTGTGGGTGCAAACTGTTGAAATCTTTACTTAATATATACTAAATTGATCTTCTGTATATAAAGATAATCGAAAATGAATCTTGATGTGAATGGAATGGGAGTGGGAGCGGAAAGGGGAGGATTGTGGGTGGGAGGAAGTTATGGGGGGGGGAACCACTGTAATCCAAAAGCTGTACTTTGGAAATTTATATTTATTAAAATAAAAGTTAAAATAAAAAAATGAGATATTGAAAAAAAAGTTGCAAACACCAGTTTCCACTCCAGCTTGTTTAAGTTAGTAAGGAAATTAAGTAACTCACAGAATATCTGGGGGATGGCAAAACAGATTTGAATCTTAGTTTCCAGAAACATGGCCCAAATCATTCTGTGAAACTGTGGTGGGAGCTGAGCAGAGTTGCGACTGCTGGTTCCTTGATAAAGCAGAGGACTCTTAAGAACTTCTCTGCAGACAGTGCTGGTGCCAGTGCCCAAAGATTCAGCGCTGGAGTCCTCTACAGCCACCCACACCAAAGAAATGGGAGCCATCCCAGGTGTCCAAATCCAGTTCTCAGATGTGTGTGTCTCATGCATAGGGCACCTTGGGGAGATGTGAAGGAGGCTGGAAATTTGTGTCCTGGTTACTGCAGTGGGGCTGCGGGCCAACACACAGGCCCCATCTTTATATTCCCATATATGCATTCATTCAGCTGGAAGATGTCTTTCTGTTCTAGAGTTGAAGATGCAACCTAGCAACATGATTCAGAACATTAGATAATTCAGAATTAGATATGAATTCATTTGCTTTTGGAGCAAACGTACATAGGTCACCGATTCTCTCTTTCTTCCTCTTTGGCGTGTCAGCTTTCTTACCTATAAAGGACATGTGATACTACAGACCTTAGAGGTACATGATAAGAACTTAAACAAGCACATATATAAAACCCTTAGTATTAGTACTTTTGTAATGTAGTGAGCATCCAATATGTGACGACCCTCATTCTAATTAATAGTAATGAGGTAAAAGTAAGAAAAAAAAATGCTTATGACCAAAAGTCACAATGCTAATAATGGTAATAACAGTAATATCAAGCCAACCTCAACTCAAGCTACTCAAATTTATCTTAACATTTCTCACAAGATATTTTGGTTTGTACATGGGATTATATGGCAATAGCTGAACAATGGAGATGTTTGAGGTGGATGCTTCCTCAACTGTTTCCAACACAAACAGTTACAGGAAGCTCACTACCCTGTGCATTAAAGTACAGGGGAATTAGGAGGGGGCTCTATTACTCTAAGTTCACTCCAGGAGACGTGGGAGCAGATCAATATGCGGTTAAGTGTTTTAGTTGCACTTTTATTATGTTTGACAGCGATGACAACATAGTAGGCATGGAATAAAATGACTAATGCACACATTTCTCCCTCCATACACACTGCTTCTATTTTTCGACCCTCCCGAGGGCAAGGCAGTCATACAGAAGGCATGCAGAGTGGGAGTTCCGACTGGCCAGGGCCAAAATTGCCCACGGATTCCAGATTTCCAGAGTCACAGAGGGGAACCTCAGTGCCTGAAGCCGAAAGAACAAAAACGGCTGCGTGTTGAGTTCATGGTCAGTTAAGTCAGAGAAGGCCTGCTTGGTTACAGAACTACATCTGTGCACCACTAATCCACAGCTATTCTTTTTAGAAGGACACTTTTGCTCAACTTTCCCAAATCGTATTAGATGCCACTCAGTTCCACCTCTTTACTGCCACCCAGATGTTTCCACTTGTGCTCGAGGCCCCACCAGGCAGCATCCAGATGTTTTGAGGGAGCAGAGGAAGTTCTTTCATTTGTGGCAAATTCTAGAAGTGAAGATTCATTGACTCATGTAATATTAATCTTCCTACACAAGGAAATTGGAGCCAAGCTGTTTGCCGACTTTCCCACTTACTTGTAGCTGGAACGGGGGCACTGGGGAATCCCCTTAGGCTCAGGTTCCAAAATACCTTCAACTCCTTCTCTGCAAGACCGTTTAGTGGAGAAGGAGGAAACAGTGTTTCTGGAGGCGTTTCCTTGAAGTGCTGTCCAAGCCAGCAGCACCATCTCACACTTGACCCCTATAATCTTCTCCCAAGTCTTTGCTCTGGAACCCTTTTGCTTTGTTTTTGGAAACTGTCCAATAGCTTTTCATGTTGCCTGGAACAAATAATTTTTTTAAAGATTTGTTTAATTATTTGAAAATCAGAGGTAGAGAGAGAAAGAGAGAGAGAGAGAGAAAGAGAGAGAGAGAGAGAGAGAGCTGCTGCATCCACTGGTTTACTCTTCAGGTGGTCACAACAGCCAGGCTGAAGCCAAGGGACAAGAACTTCATTAGGGTTGCCCACATGGGTGGCAGGGGCCCAATATTTGGGCCGTCTTTTGCTTTTCCCAGTAGGGAGCTGGATCAGAAGTGGAGAGGCCAGGGCTTGAACATGCATTCATATGGGACGCTGGTGTAGCAGGAAGCAGCTTTACCAGCTGCATCCGGCACCGGCCCCAATAAGGAATCTTTACAAAGCAAATATTCCTATTGTCTTCACAGTCTTCCCTTCTCAGCTCTGTTTCCATTCTCCATTCTGCTCCAGCCACCTTACCTTTCTGATGCTCACATGTACCTATGGCTCATACCTCCTTCCTGGAATGTGTGTGTGTTGGGGTGGGGGAAGTCTTTTCCTCTGTTGCTGTATTCCCTGGGTATTCCTATGATCTTCATATGCAGGCTCTGCCCAAGAATTAACTCTGCGATACCCTTTGCTTTTCCACTATGGGGAATGATATCAATGCCTTGACCAGTTTTTTTTTTTTTTTCTCTTTAATACCATTTATTTGCTTAGTCAATTTTATTTTGCTTTCCTTACTAACATCTAAACTCCATGAGGGTGGGGCTGTGTCTGTTTGGCTTTCTATCTATGCAGAGGCCAGACGGGCATCCTACACCAGTTGCGGACATATTCAACAAATACTTGGATCAGTGAACAATTATTGTTTGTGTTTTCATGATTTTGAGGAAAGATCAGTTCATACTGCCTGGCAGTTGAGACTCTTACTTGTTTTACTCATGACATTTATTTTCCTGAAGAATTAGGTGAGAACTGGAGAGAATAAGCTATCTCTCAAAGTTGTCAAAGCAAATAAGGAAAAGAATAGGTTTAAGGAGCTTATTTTTTTTTTGCTGTTTTTTTTGGGGGGGGGGAATAAGTATAGGTCCTTGGATCGCCACCAAATTTAATAAAAAAAGAATAACAAGGATCTGCATCGGTGCTGAAGTGATAATTGAATGCAGTCTGATTTGCTCAAGTATAGAGCTTCCTGCAACCCACTCTGCTTACTTGCCCTTCATGATGCAGGTGACATTACATATATGGGTCCACTTTGAAAATTTCCCATCAAAACTTTTTTTTGATCCTAAATATATTCTGATTTATTTTGGAAGCTTAATTTAAAAAATATAAGAGGAACTTAAATCTCTTTCCACAGTCTTTTATTGTAACCTCTGATCTTTGTACTCATGATGGTATTTTTGTGATTCCTCATTGCTCTTCCTTACTGTAAGCTCACTGAAGCCTTACAGTGAGTTCTCAATCAATATTTGTAAAGTAGATAAAAGATTATTTGGGCTCGAGATTTTTTTTCTCTTAAAGATTTTATTCATTTATTTGAGAGGTAGAGTTACAGAAAAGGGGAGAGACAGAGAAAAAGGTTTTCATTTGCTGGTTCACTCCCCAAATGGTAGCGACGGCCCAGGCTGATTTGAAGCCAGGAGCCAGGAGCTTCCTCTGGGTCTCCCATGTGGGTTCAGGGGTCCAAGCCCTTGGACCATCCTCCACTGCTTTCCCAGGCCATAGCTGAGAGCTGTATTGGAAGAGGAACAGCCAGGACTAGAACTGGTACCCATATGGAATGCTGGTGCTGCAGACAGAAGCTTAGCCCTCTATGCCACAATACTCGCCCCTGGGCTAAACTTACTAATTCCCAAACTTAGATCTAGAGAATGCTAGTATATCGATTGAGTTCTGTTTGAACTTTCTGGTATATGTTTTATAAGTAAGTGTTTTTGTATATGATAAGGTAAAAAAGATGATAGAGTGAATGACTTTCCTAAAATTTATTTACAATTTTGAAATTCTCCTTGTCAAAATACTTTCATTGTCAAGAAAATAGAGTTGTCTGCATAGCAAGAAGAGTGGGGATATGGTACAGTGTTCTGAGGATGTTTGGGGAAACCAGCGTTAGCTATGGATCAAGTTACTCATTGTGTTATAGTGATGATCAAAATTACCTCTGACTATGGTGACGCCAAAGGAGAGCATTGGGAACTGCAGTTGGATCTTCCATCTTTGATCTAAGAACACAATGACTGGCCGGCGCCGCGGCTCACTAGGCTAATCCTCCGCCTTGCGGCACCGGCACACCGGGTTCTAGTCCCGGTCGGGGCACCGGATTCTGTCCCGGTTGCCCCTTTTCCAGTCCAGCTCTCTGCTGTGGCCAGGGAGTGCAGTGGAGGATGGCCCAAGTGCTTGGGCCCTGCACCCCATGGGAGACCAGGATAAGCACCTGGCTCCTGCCATTAGATCAGAGCGGTGCGCTGGCCACAGCGCACCGGGCACGGTGGCCATTGGAGGGTGAGCCAACAGCAAAGGAAGACCTTTCTCTTTCTCTCTCTCTCTCACTGTCCACTCTGCCTGTCAAAAAAAAAAAAAAAAAAAAAGAACACAATGACTCCACACCTTCTGTGTCAGACTCTCACTCAACATTCACCCTTCAAGGATGGGGAAAATGCTGGCAAGTCACTGCCTTTGGCTTGAACAATGCCCAGGCAAAAGGAAAAGAGTGGAATTTCTTTCCATTTAAGCAGCTGGAATTCTCCAAGTTAAGTAGACAAAATAAAGATGTGTAATTAGGAGCCCAAGATCATCTGAGGCTTTTCTGCTAAGCATTGCCTTTGTATGAATTTGTTCAGATTTGTTGAGTTCTAGCTTTCCAATGCTCACTTCTTTTTACGTTTGGACCTTGATGGAATAAATGGAGATAAGATGTAGTCTATACAGATAGGACAGATAATGTGCAATTCATCATTTGCAATTTTTAAATCTGTATTTTTGTTGCTAATAATCAATGGTTTCATATGATGGCTGCTTTTACTTAGCTGTGTTTCTCTTGAGTCAATTGCATAAAACCTGTTGATATAGTTTCAAAGATCTATTTTGTAGAAATACTAAAGTCTTGAAATTGGTTGCGTACAACCTCTCCAGTTAATAGAGGAAGATCTTTCACCCACTACCTCAAAAGTGTACTCTGGAGAGAGATGTGCCTCAGTCAGGTTGAAGTCTGCTCAGCAATGTGTGCAGAGCCCATCTCCTGGGCTACACAAAGGCAGGAGTGAGCGAGCCAGACTCTGACAGCAATTGAGGACCTGCCATCTCACTCTTAAGAAAGGACCTTGGCCGGCGCCGAGGCTCACTAGGCTAATCCTCTGCCTTGCGGCGCCAGCACACCAGGTTCTAGTCCCGGTCGGGGCGCTGGATTCTGTCCTGGTTGCTCCTCTTCCAGGCCAGCTCTCTGCTGTGGCCCGGGAGTGCAGTGGAGGATGGCCCAAGTGCTTGGGCCCTGCACCCCATGGGAGACCAGGATAAGTGCCTGGCTCCTGCCTTCGGATCAGCGCGGTGCTGACCTTATTCTATGCTGCCTTTACCACTTTGAGATGCAAGCATGTGGCAGGTCGAAGGAAAGAAGAGATCAGGGCTACAAGAGCCCAGCATGTGACAGTCTAATTGTACAGTGATAGTACTGTCACACACGCATTCATTTGCAAGCTTGGGAGAAATGCAAGTGGACCACACCCAACAAAGAAGATGATGCTATCATTTGAAGCATTTTAAAGGGCAGTGAGACTGGCGCCGTGGCTCACTAGGCTAATCCTCCACCTGCAGCGCCAGCACACCAGGTTCTAGTCCGGGTCGGGGCACCGGATTCTGTCCCGGTTGCTCCTCTTCCAGTCCAGCTCTCTGCTGTGGCCCAGTAGGGCAGTGGAGGATGGCCCAAGTCCTTGGGCCCTACACCCGTATGGGAGACCAGGAGAAGCACCTGGCTCCTGGCTTTGGATCAGCGCAGTGCACTGGCCGCAGCAGCCATTTGGGGGGTGAACCAACAGCAAAAGGAAGACCTTTCTCTCTGTCTCTCTCTCTCACTGTCCACTCTGCCTATCAAAACAAAACAAAACAAAACAAAACAAAACAAAACAAAAAAAGAAAGGGCAATGAATTGATTGTACCTTAAAAAGTGGAGACAAATCTCTCAAACTGAATGGAAAAGTAGATCTTGGCTTTGCAAAAATGATGTAGAATAGCGATCTGTGACATGATGGAAAACAATTTTTGACACTTTTTGCAGGAGAGCCAAGAGAAGAAAGTTTGGCCAATGTTTCCCATAAATACTTAACAACAGCTCTAAACATTCCCATTGGTTTTGTTTGTTTGTTTGATTTTCAGAGCCTTGTTTTTTATTTTTCTATACACATTAAAATCCCCCACATAGACTGTATAAATGCAAGTTTGTGTAAACTCCCCCTTAGCATTTGGCTCGAAGTGTTGCTGGCGCATTCAAATGGGCACTGCAGATATTTCAGTTCTGATTTTCCTCAGAACTTCATGGATTGGGTTTGATGAGTAAACTTGGCCCTCTCTGTGTCTGGAGAAGCTGGGAATAGATTGGCCCAGAGTTCTTGTCTGTGCCAGATTTCACAAGCATTGTTTTCATCTGATTTACATAGTGAGTCTTCATGATGCTTTTTTTTCTTATTAAACATTGTGGTGAAATACATATGACATGAAGTCTACTGACGATAACCTTGAGTACATCTACAATGTTGTGGTGTCCTCTTCACCACCAAAAGGAAATCTCAGAACCTCTAATCAGTTACTCCCCATTGTCCCTCTGCCCCCAGCCCCTGGCAACCATTAATTTGCTTTTTGTCTTTATAGATTTGCCAGCTCTAGACTTTCCTATTTCATATAAATGCAATTATACAGTGGGTAGTGTTCTATGTAAGACTTCTTTTACTTATCTTAATGCTTTCAATTAATGCTCATCTATGATGTAGAATATATCAGAACTGCAAGCCTTTGTGTGGCTGAACAATAACGTTCCATGGTATAGGTATATTACTTTTATATGACATCATCAGTTAATAATAATAATAACAATAACGTTCCATGGTATAGGTATATTACCTTTATATGCCATCATCAGTTAATAATAATAATAACAATAACGTTCCATGGTATAGGTATATTACCTTTATATGCCATCATCAGTTAATAATAATAATAACAATAACGTTCCATGGTATAGGTATATTACCTTTATATGCCATCATCAGTTAATAATAATAATAACAATAACGTTCCATGGTATAGGTATATTACCTTTATATGCCATCATCAGTTAATAATAATAATAACAATAACGTTCCATGGTATAGGTATATTACCTTTATATGCCATCATCAGTTAATGGCATTTGGGTTCTTTCCACTATTTTGTTATATGAGCATGTGAGTGCATATTTTCATTTGAATGCCTGTTTTGAATTCCTTGGGGACTATATCTAGGAGTAGCATCCCTGATTCATGTGATAATTCTCCATTGAACTAATCGAGGAACTGCCAACCTACTTTCCATGCTTGCTATTCATTTTGCCTGCCAGTAAAACACAAGGGTTCCAGTTTCTCCACATCCTGCAAACACTTGTTATTTTCTATTATTTTCCTAGCATGTGTGAACATGGTTTTTTCTTCCTTCCTTCCTTCCTTCCTTCCTTTCTTAAAAGATTTATTTATTATTATTTGAAAGGCACAGTTACAGAGAGGCAGAGGAAGAGGGAGAGACATCTTCAATCCACTGGTTCACTCCCCAAATGGCTGCAACGGCTGGAGCTAGGCCATTCTGAAGCCAGGATCTAG
Source organism: Oryctolagus cuniculus (assembly GCF_051225735.1). Lineage (NCBI taxonomy): Eukaryota > Metazoa > Chordata > Mammalia > Lagomorpha > Leporidae > Oryctolagus > Oryctolagus cuniculus. Next base: position 6,051,288 of record NC_142878.1, on the reverse strand, counting down.
GAGCTTCCTCCAGGTCTCCCAAGTGGTCGTAGGGGCCCAAGGATATGGGTCATCTTCTACTGCTTTCCCAGGCTAGAAGAGAGCTGGGTTGGAAATGGAGCAGCTGGGACTTGGACAAACGCCCATATGGGATGCTGACACTGCAGGCAGTGGCCTTATCTGCTATGCCACAGCAGTGGTCCCGGAATGAGGTTTTGATTTACATTTTCCTGATGGGTAATGATATTAAGCATCTTTATATGTGCTTATTGGTCCTTCATGTTTCTTTGTAGAAGGTCTATTCTTGAGAAAGTGTTTTGCAGTTTATAAAAGACATTGAAAGGTACATTTAAAATGTGACGATTTTTTCTATTTCATCCTATTCCCTTTGAGAGGTTACTCTTGACCCTGAAACAAACAGCACAGCTCCTGTCAAAGCTAGGGTCCACAGAAGGATCTCCTTAGCTAGTTGGCTTTATCTATTGGTGCCTCCTTAGGTCTCTTGACTTCTGTACCTAATGCATTATCTCTTCTTCCATTTCCCCAATTCATACTGGTTTCTTCCATCACAGGAGATCCACCTGACCCTAGTTTTGCTTACTTCATCCTTATTCCTGCACTCCTGACCTTAGAGTGAGCCACTTAGCGGCTGCCTAGAGTGTTTGACATTTAAGCAGAAAATTCTAAAGATCCCAAAGGACCCTGTTAATAGAGTAGCCTGAACCATCTGAACAAACCTCATCCTGCTTTCCTTTCCTCTTTTCTGACCAAACAGGGTGTATGTAAAGTTCTGCTTTATACCTGGAGGTGGAAATTGGTCTGTGGAAAGAACTTGTAGAAGATTCTTTAGGAATTAAAACATCTTCACCTCCTACAGATTCTGAATGACTAGAACTTGCAGTATAATTGCCATGCTTATTGCAGCTCAATTCACAATAGCTATGATATGGAATCAACCCAGAAGTCCATCAACCGATGCCTAGATATATACACTATGAACTGCTAGTCAGCCATAAAAAGAATGAAATCCTGTCTTGCAATAAAACAAATGCATCCAGAAGTCATTATGTTTAGTGAAATAAGCCAGTCTCAAAAACACAAATATCATGTTTTCTCTGATATGTGGCAGTTAAATATAGAATACAAAAAATTATAGGAATGAAATGGTCATTTTGGAATATGATTGCCATTTTCAGTCCTTCCTTATACTCCTGTGGCACTGTGGTCTTCCTACTTTTTATTTCTTGAATGTTATTATTAGTGGCAAATTTAGTCTGTGAAAACAGAGTGGATTAAAATTATGTCTTTGCAAGAACTGATGAAGAGAAGGAGGGAGAGAAGGGAATGGGAGGACAGGGGAGTGAGGGAAGTGTGTGGTTGTCTTTTTGGAACTGTACCTATGGAATGCACAAAATCTGTTTTCTTTATATCGATAAAAAGTTTAAAAAACAAATAGAATACCAAAAAAGAAGTATAGTTTTAATGTAATATTTATATCTTGTTCCTGAAAAACTAGAATATACATACCGCAAATGTTTTGAAAATTTGTTAAAGAAGAATGTTACACAGGGTAAGCTATTCACACTTGTAATACTTAACATGAAGCCAATTAAAATACTGAAATTAAAATTAATTCAACCTTAAGTCATTCAGATAATTGGATAAATATAATTTGTTTAATCAGACTTAATTATTATGTTTTTATCAGTCAGTTTTTAAAGAAGAAAGAAAAAAATAAAGAAAGAAATCTACTGGCCACTTTCTTTCCATATGGGTCTAGGGGAACAACACAGATTTATACCTCAGGTGTCTGCTGCGATCTTCCAAACAGCTATTTATTTCTTGTTTGAATGACTGTGTCACACTCAGACCTCTGTGGATGGCAGTTGAGAGGACTTTGTAGTCATTTGGACCTAAGCCCTAAGTTCTAGTTTGAATTTGAAACGCAGCACATTTGCCTCACTAACTTCAATCTGGACTGTTTCACTTGCTGTCTTGCCTTTTAGTTTGACTTGTTACATAATCTTGGTGCAATAGATCTGTAATTCATGTTAAGTACTTTAGAGAATATAATAGAGTAAGACAAAAATATAAAGTGATAGACATTGTAATGGATAGGTTCTCTACAGGATATTTGAACTCTCTGTCCTTAGTGTGGCTGGCATCCCACAGTTGCTAAAAAGCTGAACAAAATTTTAATCCCACCCAGAAGGGATGATTGAGTCTAATCACCTATGTATTTGAATTTTTTATGCAATGTTGTAGTCACATAAATGAGCAAGTGCTGGAGAGTGTGGCATGTTTCAGATCCATCTATTTGTAGTTACTCCTATTTAAGTGGCCAGTTGGGCCCAAGTTCAGAGAAATAATTGAGTTTATTAAAAAGTTTATGCAATGCTAATATAATTTGGAAGTTAAGTAATAATAATAATATCAATAATAATAATAATAGCTATTTAAAACTTCATATTCTTTGAACTGAACCAAACAGACCATTTGACCATGCTTTCAGGATCCAAGAAGGAAAAACCCATGGTACGACCACCTTGTGAATTTTTGCAATGTCAGAAAATTACTTGCTAGCAGCATCATTAGAGCCATGCTTTCAAAGCATATTGTGAGTTTGTTTGATCTTGTAGGATCCATCTGGGTGTTCACAGAGAAGTTTGCCTGTCTGCGAATGAGTATTTTTTTTTGTGGGAGGTGCTACAGGATGGGTCACCATGAGCCTGCCGGTGGCAGCAACTTCGGATGAGGGGCACAACCAGCAGGCACTAGGCAGCAACGGCAGAGAAAATGTCACTTGAAACAGTCTCAGTAAGGTATCACCACTTACAGGCCTAACATAATGCTGTGACTTCAGAGAATTCTTATTCTGTAAGCGTTGCCTATGTTGTTGGGAACAGTTATTCACACACATTTGGAAAACAGAACAAAGTTTTACTTGCTCAGAGTAGTAGTGACTGTAAGGGGCAAGGCCAACTAAATTGCACACAGTTAGATAATTTTAATTAAAAACAGAAATTTAAGCAGAATTTTGGTAAAGAAATAACATTGCTTTCCCTTTTTTTCTAAACGTTGTCTTCAGCTCCAACATCTATGCATGTGTCTGTCTACGTAACGCACATTATTGCCCACTTTGGACCAGAGAGAGATGTGGATGGATCTGGGAATTGCCAGAGAAATTCTCTGAGATGGAACCCCAGTGAAATGACGGATCACTCCTCTTTGTGTATCTCCGTCCAATTTTTCCCATGGCAGAAGTTTTAAGGGCTTACTAGTGGCAGCTTCTAAATTCATTTGCTAAAGGTAGCTGTGGGATTTAAGAAAAAGCAACTATTAGGGAAAGTTGAACACTTGCCGGAGAAAAAACACTCAGCTCTCCAGTGGTTGTGGTTTTGCCCAAGTGTGAAGCCGTGTTTGATTTTTAAATCAGCAAATCCTTTTCAGAAAACGTGTGTGGAGTTACAAAGTATTGCTTGTAATAAAGGAAGATGACATATTTGGAGAAGTGCGACTCAAAGCTGTGTCTAGGAGAGTGGGTATGTTTACTACCTATCGGGAATGAGTTTCTGTTTGAAATCCCCATGCGACATGGTACACTGCTCCGCGTAGGAGGCTGCATTCCAGGGACCACAGACTTGATTCTCTTTGTCTTCTCCCTGTGTTCCATACTACTAGTAACAGTGGCACATAAGCTGCTGACGGAAAACAAATGCTCATGGAATTAAATGTTTCCACAAAATGAAGAGTAGAGGGAACAGAATGGCATGGTCTTATTTGGAAACGTCTCTAAGAATTAAACTTCCCTGTATATTTGTCTAGCAACCACATGTGCAGAATAGTCAAAAGAGAAGCAAGAGCAACCAAGCAAATGACCAATAGAAAACAGAAGACACAAATCCCATCTCCCACTCCCCTAGGAAAAAGATACTGGGCTCTTGAATATGTTTTCTATTCTGAAATGGACACATTTATATCACAGATCAAATTAAATTAAACATTAAATTTGGTAAAATTACTTTTGCCGCTGTTGGATCAATGTTTTCATTATGTGTATTTTTTTTTTTCAAAAGGTTCACATTTTCCCTGCCAACCTTGCATTCGAAGGAGTGTTCTCATGGCTTTGGAGTTTTTGCTTGCATCATTAGAAATCCCCTTAAATATGGATGAATTAATTTGGTGGAATTAGGTTAACAAGTCATATCTGAAGTGTGCCAGTTTACATTGTGGTTTGTGGTGAGTTTATGGAGGTTTTGTGAGAAAACTCCAAGTGCTGAAAGCAAACGTTTCTCAGACCGTAGTGCCTTGATGTACTAAGCACACAATTTCCTTTTGTGGTCTGTGCTGATGCAGCTTTGGATAATAAATATCTGTAAAAAGATTTCCTGAGGTTGACTGGGAGGCATCACTGACACTTTAAGTGGTTGATTTCAGAGCTTTCCACAGAGAATTGGAAGACTTAAAAAAATATATTGAAGTCACATCACTTTGCAATCATCCCTTGATAGACAATAATTATCTAATCTCCTTTGAGCTGTAATACCCACGCCCCTTTTTGGTGTGTGGGCCAAGAAGGCGTGCATTGCAACTTCTGCAAAAGTGCTGCCTTTCTTTACTCTCTTATTATCTGTGTTTCCAACCTTTGGACAAGGAAAATACAACCTTATGACCTTCCCAGTTATCAAAAAAAAAAAAAAAAAAAAGTCCTGTTAGGAGTTTGAGAAAGAAACTCCCTACCGTACTTGGAAACCCACAGCCCACTCGTGCTAACTGTGGAAACTGTTTTCCATTAATGTGTAATCAAGAGGCAGGCAGACCATTTACTCTGAAAAATAAAATCAGAACCCATTGTCCTCCCCTGCATGCCCTTCCTAATCACAACACCACCCCCTCACCCCCAACAGCAACTTGTTGGCCAAACTTAGCCTTTTAAAGAGTAAATTCCCTTTTTGTTACAGAACGAGTAACAAATCAGGAGAGGTGGATTTTTTGTAATGAGTTAAGATCTTCCAAAAGCTTCAGGCTTGCATTGCAGTTGACCTTTAAGGCATGTCACAGCAAAAAAGTTAATTCACTTTGCACATGTTGTAGACCAACAGGTGGTAGACAACCACGGGCCTGCACACATTCCTCTGTCTTCCAGCTCCTGGCCCCTGGTATTCTGGGATTTACACTACCTCCCCCAGGCCCTGACTGACAAGCTAATCGGTGTACTGGGAAGCGCTGAGCTATTGATTCCACTGTAACAGAACACCACCCTGTCAATGAAACTGCAATGAAATGCTTCAGCAACGAAGAAAGGGAGGCATTCGACTGTTGAGCAACTGGAAGAAATCTGCTTGTAGGGAGCGCGGCAGAAATGAAAAGGCTCTCAGGAGCAGGGCCTTGAAAAGCCAGGTTATTAAAAAAGCCACAAAGCTGGAGTCTGGCTGAGTGGAGAAAAATAGTTATGGCTCAGTTAGGCGGATCTAAAAGGCGAAGGGAGGGGGTGCAGCTTTCAAAATTGCGTTAATCCCTCGAGTACTTAATTTCTTTTCTTTTACGGCAGCTTGTAGTATAGCAACAAGTATTCAAGCAGTTAATAATTTTAAACAGTTTAGCTTACCTTAGGCAATATATCTTTAGCCTTAATTAAAATTTTATTTTAGTAGGAAAAGTATTAAAATGACATTAAGATCCATCCCCCACAATGGGAAGATATATGATAATATGAATATTTTATTACATAAATTATTATTAAACAGCTGCTGATGTATTCTCTCTTGTGTTTCCCTTCATTTGTTGGAAATGTAGTCACTATTTCTTAATAATGTCCTGATAGCTTCCTTCTGAAATATTTGAAAGTGCCACATTAATTAGAAACAGAAGCCAAATGCTTATAACGTATTTAGTACATTGAGAGGAGCTCTGTAAACCAGAACTGGGCATCGGTAATGCATGGAGAAATAGAAACAGATTCTTTTTTTTTATTTTTAAGATACAATATTCTTGCCTATCTGTATGACTTCTTTTTTTTAAAGATTAATTTGTTTATTTAAAAGTCAGAGTTAACAGAGAAGGAGAGGGAGGGAAGGAAGGAGGGAGGGAGAGAGAGAGAGAGACAGAGAGAGAGAGAGAAACAAGTCTTTCTCTGTTGGTTCACTCCCCAATTGGCCGCAACAGCTGGAGATGCACCGATCCGAAACCAGGAGATAGGAGTTTCCTCTGGGTCTCCCACATGGGTGCAGGGGCCCAAGGACTTGGGCCATCTTCTACTGCTTTCCCAGTCCTTAGCAGAGAGCTGGATAGGAAGTGGGATGCCGGCACTGCAGGAAGAGGTTTTACCTACTATGCCACATCACTGGCCCCAGAAACAGATTCTTGTAACCCCAGGTATTCAACACAGTGAAACAAATTGATTTTTTTTTTTGACAGGCAGAGTGGACAGAGAGCGAGAGAGACAGAGAAAAAGGTCTTCCTTTTGCTGTTGGTTCACCCTCCAATGGCTGTCGCGGCCGGCGTGCTGCGGCCGACGCACCGTGCTGATCTGATGGCCGGAGCCAGGTGCTTCTCCTGGTCTCCCATGGGGTGCAGGGCCCAAGTACTTGGGCCATCCTCCACTGTACTCCCTGGCCACAGCAGAGAGCTGGCCTGGAAGAGGGGCAACCGGGGAAGAATCAGGTGCCCCGACTGGGACTAGAAGCTGGTGTGCCGGCGCCACAAGGTGGAGGATTAGCCTAGTGAGCCGTGGCGCCGGCACAAATTGATCTTGATCATCCTGGTTAAACATTTTACACTGAAAAAAGTATGCCTTGCATATTCTGCAACACCGAAGAAGAAACATAGAGGCCAGAACTGATTTATTTGCAATCATCCCAGATTTTATCCACTTGCTATGTGGTTGCACATGTGCACATGTGTGTGCATGCATGTACACATGTGCTCTGTTCTTTCTGGAAGTGTTTAAAGAGTTAAGCAGTTGGAACTTTCAAAGTAAAACAAGTCTTTGATGATTGCCTCCAACCTAAAACTAGTGGGAAAATAACCATCCATTTTCATCCATATTTCCCATCTTTCTTCTCTGAACCTAGTGCTGAACATGATGGCACTGAAGTCCTACTTCTACCTAATTAGATTGATTTCAATTTCCATTGTGTGTTGAAGGGCATGCAGATCATCGCTGCCCCTATGGGAGCCAGTGATTGATTGGGTGGCAGTAGGCTGGGAAGTCCTCATGCCGCAGTGAGGGAAGGCCTGGGGGTTGTTGAGATTTCCTTTTGAAAGCTGGAGTTGTTTGTTTTACTTGAGACTATAAGGATGGAGTCCTTCACTGTTTGTCATCTTTGCAGAAGAGTTGGCTGTACTGTGTCTCCTAAATATAGCTAGCATGTTGGCCTGCTTCAGAGTGTGATAAGGCATATGGGAAAGCATGGGCTAGGGCAGAAGTCAGAGTGTTGGTGAGAGGGGTGGCACATTAAAGCAGGGGAACATTAGACCTGGAGTAAGGAGGTGTATGTCTGAGTGCCAGTTTTGCTACTGGCCAGCTAATACATTCCAAGATGAACTTGTCTTGAGAAAGATCTAATTTTCTGATCTGTAAAATGGGGAGGGAGGGATTTTTCAATACACATTTATTAAGCATCTTTACCACCTAGCACAAACTGTAGGAGGCTCTGAGGATGGTCTTTGTCTTGAGCTGGGATGTGATAAATTACTGTGCAGACAGAGCAAAGGGGATGTGCAGGGGAGACAGAAGGGCAAGCGCACAGGGTTGACAGATGGGCTGTGAGAGAGTAAGGGCATGTTTTATGTGTGAGGGATTTGCAGAGGGAAATGTAAGAAGAGGGAGGTATTAGAAAAGGGATGGGGCTAATCACTATTGGTTGGAGAAATATTTGTGGCATAGAACAGGAAGAGTGGAAATGGATCAAGCCAGGCAGCTCTTGTGGAAGGACCAGTCTCCAGTGATGGCGACCTGTCCATGGCTGGGACTGGAAGGGAAGCTGGCGGAAATCAGGAGAGATCTAAGAGACACTACAGATAGTGCTGGTAGTGAGTTGAGTTTAACATTGTAGGAGCACATTTCCCTAGATTTCTGGTGGGAATGACCCAATGTATGGTGATGCCACCCACAGACTGAGGACACTGGAGAAGGAACAGATTTGTGGGACAATCAAAATTTGGGTCAGGACACAGAGTTTGAGGATAATTGATTCATCTCTGTGACATCTCAAATTTTATGATTCTCTGAGGTGTCTGGTTCAGGAGAGGCACATTTGGAAGGGGAAACATTGTGAACTTTTCTCACAGACAAGACTGGACCCATATTTGACTATTTGCTGGTTGATAAACATTAGATAATTTATCTCAACCTCAAGTTACTATAAATGACGGCTATACCTTCCCTTCCCTGGTAGAAATAAGTTAAATAAGTTAAAAGAAATAAGTGCTAGAGAGAAAGGTGCCACTCAACTACATTGAAGTTACTACCTGGTTAGCCCAGTGTCTTAAGCTGAAAATATTGCAAGTGGAAAATGCATCTTAGAGAGCTAACTTCCTGAGCAACCTCACTCAGAAGCTGGGCACACTGTAGAGCACTGTTTCCCTGTGACTGTGGGACTGACCAGGAGCTCACAATGCTATCCCGGGACAAGATCCAAACTGAAATTCAAAGTTCAGTTTTAAGTGAATGTGTATCATTTTCACACCATCATAAAGTGGAAAAAACATGAGTTGAACCATTGTAAGTCATGGATCATTTGTTTACAGATGTTTCTGATGTTGCACTGTACACAAGGAGGAGACAGATTTTTTTTTTTTTTTAAATCCAGATCCAAGATTTGTTGTGATGAGGTCTTCACATTATCTGGCATCACAATGAACTATCTATTGTTCTGGATCAAGGGACCTCTGTATAAACTCCACTTAATAAATGACTGTTTGTAGAGAACAGTGGCTGTTGTTTAAAAGTCCAGCTGCTAGTCCATCCAAGGCCACTCTGCCCTATACAAGGAGCTTCAGTGCAGTTGATTTATACCGGGCATGTTCTCTAGCAAGAGCTCGGTGTCTGATGAAATTTCTTTCTTGGCAATGGGACACATGAGTTACATTCTTCTATGGATGCTTTGGAAACAGAGTTCCTGGAAGCTGATGGTGGTACCACATATATTCCTGCTCCCCCATAAAAGTACACAGGACTCCTCTGCAACCTATATAGAGTAATGGTGCTACAGCAAGAAACTTTTCCTGTTGTATGTTTCTGTACCTCATTCAAAACCTTGGCGCATCTTAACTGTTACGACTTAAATATTAGCCAGTCCACTTTGCAACAGAGCAAAGTTCACCATTTTGGTTACATAATTAGACTTCTTGTGGCTGCATCTTTCATGACACATGAGGGAGAGAGGGGTCTACCTGAGAAGAGTAATGCTCCGAGCACCACGGTCTCACTTCTAAGTGTTCCTTTGAACAAAATCCGAGGGAGTTTTGAAGTATTTGAAGATCCTGGGAGATTTGTTTCCCTTCCACCACACGAAGCTGGGATGATTATTTCTGCGATTTCCTTCCTTCCTTCCTCTCCTTCCTTCCTTCCTTCCTTCCTTCCTTCCTTCCTTCCTTCCTTCCTTCCTTCCTCTCCTTCCTTCCTTCCTTCCTTCCTTCCTTCCTTCCTTCCTTCCTTCCTTCCTTCCTTCCTTCCTTCCTTCCTCTTTCTCTCTTTCTCTCTTTCTTTCTTTCTTTCTTTCTTTCTTTCTTTCTTTCTTTCTTTCTTTCTTTCTTTCTTTCTTTCTTTCTTTCTTTCTTTTTGACAGGCAGAGTTAGACAGTGAGAGAGCGAGAGAGCTAGAGAGCGAGAGAGCGAGAAAGGTCTTCCTTTTCTGTTGGTTCACCCGCCAAATGGCTGCTACAGCCGGCGCTGTGCTGATCTGAAGCCAGGAGCCAGGTGCTTCCTCCTGGCCTCCCATGCGGGTGCAGGGCCCAAGCACTGGGGCCATTCTCCACTGCCCTACCGGGCCACAGCAGAGGGCTAGACTGGAAGAGGAGCAACCGGGACAGAATCCAGCGCCCCAACCGGGCCGCAGTGGGGAAGATTAGCCAAGTGAGCCTTGGCGCCGGCATTTCAGCGCTTTTCAAATGTGATAACTTCTAATATGTAAAGAGGCCATGTACTTTTATCCCTCTGCATTTCAATTCCAATTTATGATTACACCCAAATGCAATATGAACTCTTTGTTCATTTAAATAGACATTTGATTTAAAAAGTAACTATTTTCTTTCAGGCACTTAAAATATATTACCAACCCCTTCTCTGCCCTTCCTGAGTTTACTTACTTGCTAGTGAGAAAAGTCTTTCATGGGGAGGGTATTACGGTGCCGCGGGTTAAGCTGTTGGTATTTGCGTGCTGTTTAAGTCATAGCTCCTTTGCTTTGGATCCAAGTGTCATGCTAATGCATGTGGGTAGGTAACGGTAATGGCTCAACTGCTTTAGCCCCTGCCACACACATGGGCAACATGATTCAGTTCTGGCTTCTGATTTTGGCTTGGCCCATTCCTGGAAATTGCAGGCATATGGGGTGTAGACAAGTAGATGGATCTCTCCCTTTCTCTTTCTCTCTCTCTTTCTTTGCATTTCAAGCTGATGAAAATAAATAAAATAAAAAATAATTCTCTAAAGTGTATTAAAAGAAAAAGTGATGTGGTCATGGGCATCAAGTTATAAATACTTACTTTACATTGCAAAATTGCAATATTTCCTGCAAAAGATTTTAAAAATAGGGAAGAAGGGGCCAGTGCTGTAGCATAGCAGGTAAAACTGCCGTCTGCAGTGCCAGCATCCCATCTGGACACCAGTTCAAGTCCCAGCTGCTCCTCTTCCAATCCAGCTCTCCATAATGGCCTGGGAAAGCAGTGGAAGATGGCCCAAGCCTTTAGGCTCCTGCACCTGAGTGGGAAACCCGGAAGAGGCTCCTGGCCCCTGGCTTCGGATTGGCATAACTCCAGCCATTGCAGCCTTCTGAGGAGTGAACCAGCAGGTGGAGGACCTCTTTCTTTCTCTTTCTTTGCCTCTGCCTCTCTGTAACTCTGCCTTTCAAATAAATAAAATGTTTTTAAAAAAGAGAAGAATCAACCTGGATATTTTTTGCATTTGCTTACAGGACTTGAAATCTAACTGAGTTATCTGCCTCTGGAGATGTTTGCATTTTTTAAATACTTGAAAAATGTTGGGAAGACAGAGAGTGTTGGCAATTTTGTGAAGTAAGGAGTGTGAACATTCCTTTTCATTGTAGCAACTGCTGAGTGAGCACTTAAATATCAATATACCAGAGCTGTTTAAATGATCCAATCCTCCATAAAATTTTGAGTATTTTTTTTCCTGCTTTAAAGCAAGGTAAGAATGTGCTTATATGAACAATTGGCTGTTGAAAATATGCCAACCTCATCCAGTGTGGAAAAATTAAATTTGGCGTTGAATCCAAGTCACTTAATTCATACAAATATAGTTTTCTATATATTTTCAGTGATGTCATGAAGCCTATTAGAGCCAAGTCATGATTTTCTGTATTACTGGAAAACAGTGAAAAAGTTTGCAAATAACTTAGCCAATCGTACCAACATTTTGCCTTGCCTGAAGTTTTGAAAGATCTGGCTGATTTCCTATTTCTACATTTATCTGTTTTAAGGGTGGCTATTAAAGTTGTGTCCATGGCCTGTAACGTAGAAGGCAACAGGAGACAGAGGGCAATGGCCTACCTAATATCTATTGTCTGAATATTAAGGGGAGATACAGATACAGGCTGACAGAGAAGCAATCTGGCTGGTAAGTCATTCAAATCTTTGACGAGCCTACTGTGATAGAGAATGAGTTTTTTGATCAGTATTTGGAGTTCTGCACTACTAGGGAATAATTCCAGCCTTCAGATCCTACCTGTAGATGTGCTTTATCGGCACAGAAAGAAAAAGCAGCGTTCCCGTTAACAGAACTACAGAATGTTTCCTTTTGGAATCTGCACCTCATCTTAGCTGTAGTGATCACTTTGTTACTTCCATAAAAGACAGCTTCTCCTGGGTCTCCTGGTTCCTGGGCTGTCTCATCTTCTCTATGGTCTTGCCAATGTTGAGTATTTGTTTCTGTGTGTGCCCTTCAGCTCTCTTTCTGTAAGTATTCACCCCCTACTGCTCATGAAAGGGTGATGTCTCAGACCATGGCTCATGCATTGTCTGGTCTAGTCAAGATGTTCTTCTTGGAAGGAATAGAAACTCACAGACAGCACCTCAGTGTAAGAGAAGGACAGGAAGAGAAAGAGGAGGAGCCGACGGTGGGGGCTGATGCAGGAGCTGGTGAAGCTGTTGGGGAGCAGTGTGGCCTCCTGTGTCTCGCTCTCAGCACTGAGGCCCAACTCTCCCACACCCCTGGATATTCTTCTCGCTGGAGACAAGCTTCCTTGTGCAGCTCTCAGGTTTACCTATCCTCATTTCAAGGCAGCCACTGAGAGTCACTGGAGTTGCTGGCTCGCAGCTCTGAATCTCTGGATGATTGTGTCACAGACACATCTTCTGGAGACATCTTCCTTGTAGGGCAGAGGAATCCTGGCCAGCCTCATGTTTGTCCTTGTGTCCCAGTGCTGGCCCTCTCCCCTGTGTTCCCAGTCTAAAATGCTAATATTTTAAAAATGTCACATAGATTGATCTCTTTTCACCCATTCTGTTGTCATTACCCAGATCCACGCTTGTTTTCTCTGCAGTATGATTCAGTTCCAGATACTTTTCCTGTTTCCATCTCTGTTAATCTTTAAATGACCAGCTGAACATTCAGTTAAACCTAGTTTCCTTGCTCTGGCTTCCAAGTTTTTCCATTACTTGGTCCTCTGATCCACTCCTGGGAGCCAGACCCTCTCTCCCCCTCAGAGATACCACAAGGAACTGACTGAGTCAAATCCCTTGTGTGGAGCCACTTTCCCTAATGAAAATGCTTCCTATCATCAAGGGACCTACATTTACAATGTGAATAACCAAAGTTTCAGCTTTCAGTAAAATAGAATCTTTGTCTTCCTTTGATTGTATTCTCTGTTAACATGAAAACCATCAGCTGCGTTCATTGGGTTTCCAACTAATACATTGTTTAAAAATGGTTGTATGCCAACTATTCTCCATAGAAGCCCGCCATGGGGCGGCATCTCTGAAATCAACCACATCATCAGCTTCTCCCTTTGGAGGGACCAAGTCTTTCATGATTACGTGCGAGAAGCTAAAGGAGGGTGGAACTAAAACAGACCAGAACCCTTGACATTTAACAGCAAGATACCCAAGGCCCCACACTGTATCAAGTTGCTTGCAAGCAATGAAGAGAAGTGAGGACATTCCTTTGGGAATGAAAATTAATTTTCGTGTATTTACAACCATATTCAGCAACTATTCGTCACTAATGGTGAAGTGCTACTTCTTCTGTATTACAACCTATTTGAAGTTTCATTCACATCAGGCTGAGGGGTCCCCAGCTTACTGGAAACCTTAGATTAGTTGTGATATCAGAACTGGCATGACCGATGGCAGCTGTTAATGCAACACATGCCTATCATTTGCTGTTGACAGGTATTAATAAAAACCTAATTTGAGGAAATTATGAAAAACCTACTCATTATGCAGTCTGGTTTATGTTCTGGCATGTGGCAATCATTGGCTTGATAGCTGAGAAACCTTTATTTCCAGGACTTTACAGCCTAAGTTTCAATTGCAGGCCCAGCCAGAGCCCCTCACCTCTCCCGTGTGTTTGATCTTCTAATTGCCTCAAGACATACACACACATTTGCTTTATGATGCTGCAGGCCTCAGTCTGAGCTGTGGCGTGATGTACACCGGAGTCTAGCATTGCTGCCAGAAATGGGTCCCTGGCTCTTACAAGAAACTTAATTCTGTCCTGTCTATCAAGAACGCTCACCTAAAACCCCACCCCCTCCCCCGCCTCCCTTTAACTTGTTCCTTATGGCCTCTTTGGACTGTCTAGTGGCTCCATGGCAGCAGAAAATGCCTCCAACGTTGGAAGAAGAATTCCTAAGGGTCCTGAGTCTGCACAAGGAGCAAGTGCAGAGTGATCTGTGCATGACTTGTAGGTACCATTCACCTTGATGATAGCTAGTAAATAACCATTGAGCCATTGGAGTGTTTTAATTAAAAAGAAGAATTTCCTAAAAAAAAAGAATTTCCTATAAATGGTATCCCATGAAATTTTGTCATGATATAGAAAAGTAGGTCAAAAAGGGTTTAAAATAGTTTGATGATAGAGGCTTAGATTCCTGCTTTCTGATGTTGTGTTTTTAAGATACTAAATTCAAAGAAAATAGTTTGCAATTTTGCATTTGCAAAGCATTGTCTCCTTCCACTGGCCTCTGACTAATGTTATAAAAGCTCTCAGAAGAACAACAATGGCAAAGTGTAGCCTCTTTCCCTCCCTTCCTTCCTGCTTACTTTTATTTCAATTAGAAGTTTAAAATTCTGGGCCCACGCAGCGGCCCAATAGGCTAATCCTCCGCCTGCGGCGCCGGCACCCCAGGTTCTAGTCCCTGTTGGGGCGCCAGATTCTGTCCTGGTTGTTCCTCTTCCAGTCCAGCTCTCTGCTGTGGCCCAGGAGTGCAGTGGAGGATGGCCCAAGGACTTGGGCCCCGCACCCCATGGGAGACCAGGAGAAGCACCTGGCTCCTGGTCTTGGATCAGCGCTGTGCACCGGCTGCAGTGGCCATTAGTGGGTGAACCAACAGAAGGAAGACCTTTCTCTCTGTCTCTCTCACTGTCCACTCTGCCTGTCAAAAAAAAAAGTTTAAAATTCTGAAGACAGGCAAGGTGGACACATAAAGTAGTCTTTTCTGTGCTAATACCACGGTCTGAGAATGATTGGTTGGTTCTTTCAATTCTGTGTTGGAAGTTAGTCAAAGACATAGAGCAAACTGAAGATGAGGGGCTGGGATCTCCCTGCACAGAGGTCTGCCTATAATCAGAGTCCACTTTCTGTGGTTTAAGTTTTTTTTTTTTCTCAATTGTGGTCCAAATGGAAAATTCCAGAACTAAACAATTAATAAGTTTTAAATTGTGTGCTATTCTGGGTAGCGTGATAAAATCTCATATGGTCCTGCTTCATTCTTCAGACACGGATCATCCCCTTGTCCAGGGTGTCCACACTGGACATACAACCTGTCCCTTTGTCACATGGTAGGCATTTCTGCTGGCAGATCAGGGGGCATCTTCATTGCTTGTGTTCAAGTAACTCTTATTTTATGTAACAATGTCCCCAAGGCACAGGTAGTGGTGCTGGCAATTCAACATGCCAAAGAGAAGCCATTGAGTGTTTTCATGAAGAGAAAAGTTGACAAGAGAAAGTGTGACAAGATATTTTTGAGAGAGAGACACACACACACAGAGCACATTCATAGCACTTTTACTACAGTATACTGTATATTTTATTCTAGTATGTAACAATTGTTCTATTTTGTAATTAGCTACTATTTTTATTGTGTTACTGTGCCTAATTTATAAATTAAAACTTAGCATGGGTGTGAGTGCATAGGAAGAAACATAGCAAATATGGGTCCAATACTATCTGCAGCTAGTCTTGGAACTTAGCCCCTGTGAATAAGAGGGAGACTACGTGGGCATGGGATTTGCATCCCTGTTTGCTAGCATAGTAGCAACTCAAGAATAAAAGCATTTTTCTTCTTCCAGTCTTACCAGTTCTACCCCTGGAGATTTGGTTTTTTTCCTTCTAAAACTGGAGGAAGAGGGCTAGGAGAGCGGGCATTTGATCTAGCAGTTAAAATGCCAGTTCAGATGCCTATGTCCCATTTCAGAGTGCTTGGGTTTGAATCCTCGCTCTAGTTCTGATTCTAGCTTCCTGATGATTCAGACCCTGGCAGGCAGCAGTGATGGCTCAAATAGTTGAGTTCATGCCACCCACATGGAAGACACAGGTTGAGTTTCAAGCTCCTGTCTTTGGCTGGCTCAGCTCAGCCCCAGCTATTATAGGCAGAAAAATAAATAAACAAATAGATAAATAAAGTTAAAACTAATTAAAATTAGAATTTTGGGGGGAAGAGTAACATTTTTAAAACTTCATTTATTCATTGTAATTGACAGAATACATAGCATATTAGGGTAGAGATAGGTGAGATCCTCTCAGTAGATTCTGTTTTAAAAAGTCAACTTTACATGTAAAATGTGTTAATTTTGAGTACATATTCTGAGGCATTGTAATCAATATAAAGCATCAAGATATGTAACATTTAGATCATACCCACGATTTCTCTCAAGCGAGTTTTCTATTTCCTTCTAGTGGTGTTACAGATCATATGTTCTTTTGCGTCTGGCATGATTGACTCAACAAAATGGTTTTGTGATTTATCCTTGCTGTGTGTGTCAGTAATTCACCCCTTTTTACTGCCAAGCAGTATTCCATTGTATGACCACAGTACAGTCTGCTTATGCATTCCCCTGCTCATGGACATTTAAGTTGTTTCTGGCTATCAGAAGTACAGCTACCACGCACATTCTTGTACAAGCCTGTACATTTTTGAGGGTGAATATCTAGGCATGGAATTGCAACATATGTTTATCTTCACAAGATGCTGGCATCTCTTCTCCAGGTGTTTGCACCACCTTTCAAACTGGTTTCATTTGTCCCACTTCCTTGCAAACACTTGCTATTGTCAGTTTTTAGAAATTTTGATTGTTTTAGTTTGTGAGTAGTGGTATCTCAGTTTGGTCGTATTTTGCATTTTCTGGATGACAATTGATGTTGAATGTCTTTAACATGCTTTTGTGAGTATCTTCAAATATTTTGTCTCCTTTTAAATAGTGGTGTCTCTTAATTACTGATCTGTAAGAATTTGTAGAAAATATTTAAAGTATATGTTCAGATACATGTTGTTTGTCATAAATATGCAGGGCAAACATTTCTTTTAATATCTACTAACACACATTGCTGTTATTTCCAAAAATGTCTCAGTTCTGGGGCAGGCATGTGGCCTAGCAGTTAAGCTGCTACTTGGGATGTCTACGTTCCATATGAGACTGCCTGGGTTGAGACCTGGCTACTCCAATTAATACAAGTTTCTGGCTAATGTTCATTTGGGAGGCAACAGGTGATGGCTCAAATATTGGGTCATTGCCACCCATGTGAGAAACTTGAATGGAGTTCCAGGCCTCCAACTTTCCTGGCCTGGATCTGGACATTGTGATTATTTGGGGAGTGAACCAGCAGATGGAAGATGATCTCTCTCTCTCTCTCTTTCTTTCTCTCTCATTGTCACTCTGCTTTTCAAATAAATAAACAAATCTTTTTAAGATTAAAAAAGTATAAAAACCAAAATTATCTCAATTATTTATTTCTTTGGATATATTCTTTGTGACTTTCTAAGTTTGAAAAATACTTTGGAACTTTAACTGGAAATGACTAAATTTATTAATGAACTTGAAAGAAACCAGACAGGCTTATTTATAATACTGTATTTTCTTCCACTTGTGACTTTTCATATTAGACTCTTAGATTTTAAATAAAGTTTTATATTTGAATGTGATCATATATTTGTTAATGTTTAAATATTTACTTTATTATTTACTGTAATACAACAGGTTTTTCCTCCATTTTGTTTAGTTATCATGTTATAAAGTCATTCTTTTTTAATATTTATTACTTTACTTGGGACAAATTAAATTACTCTTTCAGTAACAATTTCCAAATCTTCATTTTAAAAATGATTTATCTATTTGAATGGCATGGTTACAGATAGGGAGAGGGAGAAAGGGGGGAAGGGAAGAGAGAGAGAGGGAAAGAGAGAGGGAGAGAGAATCTTCCATCCTTTGGTTTCTCCACAAATGGCCACAATACCTGGGCTTGAGCCGGGATGAAGCCAGCAGCCGGTTCCTTATATTAGTGGCAAGAACTCAAATACTTGAGCCATCATCTGCTACTTCCCAGGAACATTAGCAGGGAGCTAGATTAGAAGAGTAGCCAGGACTTGAACGATCACTCCCCAAATCTTAGTATTCCAACAAAATAATTCTGTGTTAGTTCATCATGTGAAGACAGTGGCAGTTCTTGGAAAATCTCTGGTAGTTAACCCTCCACATATTAACTCTGTGATCTGGGTCATATCTACCTAGGGGTACTTTTATATCCAAAAATACTTTCACATTTGCCTTAGGGAAAGAGAGAGAGATTGGAAAACTGAGCAATAGCAAGTCAAACATGTCCTCAGAAGAGACGTGGGTCCCTTCTGCTGCCATTTCATGGCCAGCAATTGTCATATGGTCACGGCTGACTTCATGGGAATTTGGAATTAGTGTATCCAGAAGTAGAGGAGAATGGGACATTTGTGAAGATTGGTCGTGTCCTCCATACTTGTTTTATTGACTGAACTCTCTCATTAGGAATAACAGAAATTCATTTGGATTCTGAGAGTGTTAGGTAGTTGTTCACCTTATCTTCAAATAATGTTATTGCTTATTTTAAAACTAATGTGGAATTGGTGAAATTTTTAAAATACTTTAAATTGATAGAAAGATCTGGGGTATTTTAATCTTTTACTTGATATTAAACAATAGATGTCAAACCTATATATGAGAGCTTTGCTATGATTTGACATAGAGAACCAGAAGTGGAAGGAAGATCCAAAATATAGTAAAAACAACTCACATTAATAGAATATCAAATTCTCCAATGACTTTTCAAAATTGATTGTAATAATCATCTGATTTTTCTTCCTTGGTGCATCAGTGTTATGGGTGATTTCAGTATATTATTTTATGTGGAATCATCCTTATATTCATATATATTCATTTGCCATTTAATGTGATTATATCCTTTATTTGATAAGACTTTACATAATAATATTTTTATTAATATAAGTAGTTGCAATGCACCTGGAATTTTGTCTTTGTAGTGTTATCTTTGTTAAGTTTCAAGATATAAATTTTATTGTTTTAAAGATGAATTGAGATTTCTTTCTTTTGCATACTCTGAAATAGCTTATATATTATGGGAAAAATTAAAAAGAAGTATATCTATAAAATCAGCTAAGCATCCCAGATTTTAGTCATTCCAATTCTATCATTTGCTCTTATATCTTTTCATTATTCACACGTGCATACATAAAATTTCTTGAATTGATTTTTATAATTTAAATATCCTTAAAAAACTTTAATCTCTTTATACTTTCAAATAATCAAAAATACAAGTATTATTTATTTTATGCTTTTATCAAAAACACATTTTTGTAGTGACTGGACGATTGTTAGTGGATTTTCTCCCCAGAACCAATTTTCTTGGTTATTTTTCATTTCTACTTTGTTTCTTTTTTTTTTTTAAGATTTTATTCATTTGTTTGAGAGGTAGAGTTACAGAGAGAGGGAGAGACAGAGAGAGAGGTCTTCCTTCAGCTGGTTCACACCCCCAAAAATTGGCGCAACAGCTGGAGCTGTGCCAATCTGAAACCAGAAGCCAGGTGCTTTTTCCTGGTCTCCCCCTTGGGTGCAGGGGCCCAAGTACTTGGGCCATTTTCTACTGCTTTCCCAAGCCACAGCAGAGAGCTGGACTGGAAGAGGAGCAGCCGGGATTGAGCTGGCACCCACATTGGGATGTCGGTGCTGCGTGCGGAGGATTAACCTACTGCACCACGGCACCAGCCCCCTCTACTTTGTTTGTTAATCTCCTTAGTTGTTTTTCCTTTTCTCCTGCTTTCCTTCATTGTTGCTTTGTTGTTCTCTTACTTCTGATTGTACTTAATTTGTTTAATGATAAAAGGATGTGCACTATAAATTTACTCTGCATATGTCTTTGACTACATTTGCTACCTGATGATACTAGGTGATGATCCAATAGGTACTATTTTCTAATGTTTCTGAAATTTTATTTTTTCCTCTTTGAGATAATGCAGTGGCTAGGATACTCAAAGTTTTCAATTATTTGTTATGAAATGTACTTTGTTATTAGTACCAGCTTAATTGCGTGAGTCAGAAAATGCAGTGTGCACAATTTCTATTTATTGAAGTTTTCACTGAAGTATAGCACATGCATAAAGTTTATAAGTAAGAAATTCTCACATTTTAGGGCACATGAGGATCTTGAGGTATTTATTGGAATGCATTGTTTCCAGTCCTTCTCTAGAGATTATGACCAGCACAGGTGTGTGTTCCATTTTTGCTCAGTACTCAATGGGTCTGGGTGTAGCTACTGTGAGGAATGCAGTGATTAATGATGGAGGGACAATTGTGTGACCCTGACAGGGAAGCTTGTCTTCCCGAGGTCACTGTTGCAGCTCAGGACACTGGAGACAGTGGGTGCCTGAAACTGGTCCCACCAGATCTCAGTCTTTGCGGCCTCATTTGTAAATAGAAACAACCAGAAAGGAAGCAGCGACCAAAGTGTATCCCTTTGCCAGCTAAATACCATGTAAGTTCATCTAAGCAAAACAAAGTTGCATCCAGAATCACAGAGTCTAAACTGTGAGATTTCCAATGTCTCCCAACCCCACTAATGGGAGTGGAATTTGAAGGCATCAGTGGATAGATAGAAATGATTTCTCTTAAGGGTGTGGCCATGATCATGATGTGGAAAGAAAGACACAGAAGGCACCTAGAAGAAGGCTAATCTCTATTAATAGAAACTTTATGATGGAGAAGATTAAGATTTTGACCATGTGTGACTACAGGTTTGAGATTCTCACTGAACAAGACAGAGAAGCCAACAGGTGGTGGTGGTGGTGGTCATAGTGATGATGATGGTGATGGTGAGGTGATGTATGTGTGTGTGAGTGTGAGTGTGTGTGTATTTATTAGCATGTAAGTTGATGCAAATAATAAATCTTATAAATTTTGAGTCCAAGTTTACATGAAACTATTCAAAAAACATCCATAATCTAACAGAATATCTGAGCTAACCAGAAAGAAATAATAATTATAAAAATTGGAGACAGAAGCTGTCTCTATATATTTCATATATGAGATAAGTTATATCCAATATTGAGGTTATCAGAATAAGCATAAAGGAAAAAACATAAATTAGGTACTCTATTTTAAGTAGAAAAAAGAGTGGTGTATGAGAACTACTTTTGAAAGATGTCTGTCATGTAAAATTGCTCACTGTAGTAGGATGCAGGAGACATGAGTTGAAGTTTTCATCCTGTTTTTACATTGTATGTTGCATGAGCAAACAATGTTCCTTGGATTTATTTGTGTTTTCCACAAATGGGATGTGTAAGTTAGCAACCGTGTATAACAAAGCCCATCCAAGACTCGTTGACTCGTAGCACCGTGCATGTGTAGTTCTGAGTCTGCTGTTAACCGGGTGGCTCTTCTGTACAACCCTGGGCTCCTTATGCATTCAGAGTCTCTTGCAGTTGGGGGAAGCAGCTCTGCTGGTGCTGGTTGGCTCACTCGCCTGTGTGTGAGGAGGCTACAGCTGGTCAAGGAGGGCTCTGTCTAGGACAACGGGCATCACCTCCACATGATCTCTCAGTCTTGAGCTTATTAATTTGGCAAACAATTTTTAAGAGAAAGAGAGGGACTGTGCAAGGCATTTTAGGAACTGGAACCCCATCACTTCCCATGTATTTAGGTCACAAAAGTCAAAGTTCAGAGAATGGGGTAAAAAATCTGAAGAATTGATGATAAACTATAAATGGTAATATTTGGAGGATGAAAGGATTATGGACAACTTTAATTTTGCCTTTTTGCTAATATTAATTTTACAAATTTTGTACCTGGAACTTCACAACTACATATACTAAACCTTCAGTTATATTAATTAATTAGAAAATATAATTATTGGTATAAAGTAATCTAGAAATTCATTAGCAGCCTGAACATCAGCTGAGGTGAGCTTCTGGTTTGAAAGTTTTGCAAAAACTGACTTGACATCTCTTCCTGAAATTGTGCAACAGTCGGCTCCTCTTGACTCTTCTGTGATGTTTCAGGAGGTCGGGTTCTTTCTGTCCTGTCCCCTGTCCAATTTCTTTGCTTTGGGGAATGCACAGATGTAATTGTGCGGGTTGGGGTGATGGTGACGGGGATGATTGCTTCTCTACACCGCACAAGACTTGACTTGACACACCAAATCATCTGTCAGAAGAGATTCCTCTCCCACTCAGCCCTGCCCTGCAGCCAGCTTTCCTGAACCTCCAAACTTTGGCCCTTCCTTTTCTGCTCCTGATCTCCCCAGGCCTTTATTTTTTTATGTAAACCAATTTATTCAATGCTGTGTTTTTCTGTATCCTTCCTAATATTTCTTTAGGGAGAATTCATCCTTTTAGCCCAAAGCATATCAATAAAGCACTTTGTTTTAAATACAAAAAAATAGTGGGAATTGATTTTAGAGAAGCATATGTGCTATTATTCCCCAGGGATAGGAAATAGCTACAGCCACTGTGGTTTCAAATCCTACAAAAACCCTCTACACATGCATTTATTCAGCAAGTTTTTTTTTTTTTTTAAATATCTACCATCTTCTGGGAACAATGCTCAGCCCTAGGAATTCAAAACTTAGAGTGTTATTGTCCTGGAGCTCATTGCTAATATGGTATCATTTTCTAAAGGTATTGGGAAAATGAAGTATTACTTTAAAAACTAACTGAAAGGGAATCTTTGCCTCAAATTTTTCATGCATTATTTTTCAAAGCACAGTGTATACACCGATCTCCATGAGACGTAATAGCAGTAGAACCTGAAATGAGGTGAAAAGCAGCAGTGACAAATGTTTGCAAAGCTGTCAGGGAAGCAAATGATTAATGAATCAACCAAGCACCAATTCCTAGCTGAATTCTTGAGCAGCAGCCTCATAGAGGCCCGGGTGAAACAGGAGGAGCTGAGTACATATTCCCCTAACCTCAAACATCTCCCTGTCAACCAGGGAAGACAGACTGTATCTGGAGGAAGAAATAAGACGATGGTTAAATGCTACGTCCTTGGTTACAACAATTTCAATGCTTACGTTTTTAGAAAGAAGTCCATGTTGCTCGAAATATCGCAAAGAAACTTGGCAGAAGCAATTGTTCTTGATTCACCAGAACAATATCAGAATTCTGGTTTACCCAAAATGGACTTTAAAATTGGGTCAACTAGTGCATAAGGAAGTTGGATCATGTTTGTGTCTCCAAACTACGCTGGTCATCCGTAAATCCTGTAAAAATTGCTTGTTTTTTTTTTCCTTCTTTCTGCCATGTGTCAGTCTCTCACCTCCATTCCTATTCTATGCTGTTATTTCTGTGCACATAAGAAACAATGCCCAATTGCAATCCACTACAAAGATTTTTCACAGGTTAATAAAAAAAAATCTATGAATTCCTTTATGGAAGTGAGTCTACCTTCAAGAAGGAAAGAGGCTGGGGGTGGTGGTGGAATTCAATAGCCCATTCAGTGTTGAAATGTGAACGTGAAGGCTGCTCTTTGGATAAATTCATGCCAGATTTGGCCTGCAGCTCTTGCGGGGCAGTTCCCAGATGAGAGCAGGCCTTTAGCCTGTGGTGAAGAAGCGCGGAATAATGCCTCTTTGAATTAGTTTCAAAATAGTGCTGCAATGCCGACCAACAACTTCTGCTGCCAAATTGCAAGAACAACACATAATAGCCGTCTGTTAAAGTGCCCATAGCACCACTACGGATATGGATATTAATACAAATTAAAAACCACAACAAGAAACCAGAATAAACTGGCATCAGATGACTAACCTAAGAGGAAGACATTGGAATTTTTATCAAACTGAGTCTATAGATAATGTATAATGCAGGAGACTTCTCTTATCCGTGGTATATGCTTCAAGACACCCAGTGGGTACCTGGAACCACAAATAGTGCCAAACCTTATATGCACTATTTTACTATGCTTTTTCTATACATCCATATCTAAGGTGATATTTAAATTTATAAATGAGGTACAGTCAGAGATTAGCAATATACTCTATCATGAAATAGAACAATTGCAACATTATACTGTAATAAAAGTTTTGTGAATGTGGTTTCTTTCTCTTTCAGCCCTTCCTGTTGCGATGATGTCAGGTGATACAGTGCCTAAATGATAGATATAGTGAGCAGATGGATGTATGCACTGTGATGTAGCATTAGGCTACTACACGAGGGTTACTTGGATAGCTATGTGCTAGCCAGGACGGCTGCAAAGTGATTAAACAGGGGGTAGCATATACCTTGTGGACATGCTAGTAAAAGGACAACTCATGTCTCAGGCAGGATGCAGCGGGACAGTGTAAGATTTAATCAACACAGTCCAGAACAATGTGCAATTTAAAATTTATGAATTATTTATTTCTGGAACTTTCCATTTTATATTTTAGGATCACAATAATTGAGATCACAGTAAAAGCACAGACAAGAGAGGGTTATTGTAATAAATACAAGTAAATAGCCAATACATAACTTGCAATTGCATATAGCTTTCCTGTAAAAATTCTGTTTGCAACCCAATAAGATAGACTACCAAAAATGTGCCCAATCCACTTTGTGCAGCAGGTAAAATAGTTTTTGTCATAGTTAGATGGATAGAAATATATGGGCATATTACATACAACATGATGTTTTAGAGTGTATGTACATTGTAGACTGGGTAAATCTAGCTAATTAAATGCATTACCTCACATAATTAACATTTTTTTTTGTAGTGAGCACTCTTCGGGTTCACTTTGCATTTTTCAAGAATACAATATATCATCATTTACTATATTCATCATAGTACACGTCGATCTCTTGAACTTATTCCTTCTGTTTAATTGCAATTACATGCCCTCTGACCAACATCTCCCACTCCCATGTCCCCATCCAGCCATCCCACTCTTTGGTAACCACCCTCTGTTTGCTACATCTTGAGGTTTACATTTTAAGTTCAAACTATCGGCCAGTGCCCTGGCTCACTTGGCTAATCCTCCACCTGTGGCTCTGGCACACCGGGTCTAGTCCCGGTTGGTGCGCCGGTTCTGTCCCGTTGCTTCTCTTCCAGTCCACCTCTCTGCTGTGGCCTGGGAAGGCAGTGGAGGATGGCCCAAGTGCTCAGGCCCTGCACCTGCATGGGAGACCAGGAGGAAGCACCTGGCTCCTGGCTTCGGATCAGCGCAGTGCGCCAGCCGTAGCAGCCTTTTAGGGGGTGAACCAGCGGAAGGAAGACCTGTCTCTCTGTGTCTCTCTCTCTAATTCTGCCTGTCAAAAATAAAATAAAATAAAATGAAAAGTTCAAACTATCAGTGAGGTTAGGAAGAGTTTATTTTTTAGTGCCTGGTTTCTTTCACTTTACATAACATTCTCCAGGTTCTGGATGCAACTCTTAAGAATACAGATGGATTTGAGCACATTAGAAAGATGGTAGCACATAATGATTAGAGTTTTCACAGAGGCACAAGTTTCCAACCAGTACTACTATGAATGTAGATGGGAACAAGGCATTTGTGCAGCTGATTTGTCTGGCTGATAGACCAGTATATACCTCTCAACTTGGTTTCTTTGTGAAAAATGGACATCAAGGGATAATGAAATTGTAGCAGTAATTGAAAAATTGATCAGCCTATGATTTAAGCACAAGCATGTGAGAATCCTGTTAGTTTTGCCACGCCTGTGCTCAGTCCCCAAACTGGTGCGTGCCTCACACGCCTGTGTTGCCCTTCATTGTCTGCAAAAATGTCCCCCTGAAAGGTGGCCCCAGACCACCACTGATCCTGCAAGTTTGCTAGGGCCTCAAAAAGGCAGAACTTTATCTGGAGGAGATCAAAGTCTCAGAGAGGTTTTTTCTTCTGAGCCTTCTCTCCTACTCTCCTGCCTTGTAGATGCCTTCCTTCTCCTTGGGTCTCCATACAGTTGTCCCTCTGTGAGTGTGTGTGTGTGTGTGTGTGTGTGTGCGTGTGTGTGTGGTCTAATCATGTCTTTTTAAAAGTGTATTTATTTGTTTTTACTTATTTAAAAGGAGAGAGAGAGAGAGAGAGAGAGAGATTGAGATTGAGATTTTTCCATTTGTTGGTTCTCTCCCCAAATGATTGCAACATCCAGGGCTTGGATAGGCTGAAACCAGGAGCTAGAATTCCATCTGGGTCTCCCACATGAGTGGCGAGGGCCCAAGCACTTGGACCATCTTCCATGGCTTTCCCACTGCCTTAGCAGGGAGCTGGATCGGAAGTGGAGCAGCTGGGACTTGAACCAGCACCCAGGTTGCTGGCATTGCAGTCAGTGGCTTAAGTCACTGTGATACAAAGCTGGCCCCTTCCCCCCAGCAATATTTCATTGGCAAGGATTATTCCATTTTACTTTAAGTATATCCTTAATTATTTGATACCAAAATATTTTAAAACAAACTAATGAGACTACTAGATGGGTTTTGTAAACACGATGTCTTTACTTAGCCTAAATAAATAAATAAATAAATACGGGGAGGAAAACAAATACCTTGACATTTCTCATTTCTTTTAGAATGTTTTTTTTTTTTTTCCCCAGATGTTAACATCTGCATATGTGGTCAGGGGCCTACCTTCTGTCATCAGTAAAATGACTTTCTATAAATCCTTCCCAGATTTCTCTTGTAATGAATCTTGGCATGTGAAAATGAATTTCATTTCCCTCTTTGTACTCAAAACTAGAAAAATAAAAACCCACCAAGGAAACATAAATACACCCCTATTATTTGTAAGTCTGCAGTTCTCCCTTATTTTCCATAAACACTGCAGGACGAAAAGACTGCCCTCGTCTACTTTTCTGGAGAATTTAATTACAGAAAATAACATGTGTTTGGGGCACTGCAGAATGCCAGGTAAGCATGGCACATGGCACAGGCCTGCTCCCACCCTGGGTTTTCTCTCCGGAAGCTCTCAGGCGTGAGCATACTTCCTCTTCACACAGATGTGTGTGCTCCTCACCTTGGTGCCTGACCCAGTGGATGCTGGGGTAACCCCCAAACATGCCTTTCTGACAACTGTTCCCTGTTGTTTCAACAACCTCTGCCCTAAGGGATCATGGTGACACTGGGTGATAGTGGTTGGCTTTGATGAAGAAAATTTTCCAGAGGCCTAGGTGATTCTGAGTGTGCATATTAAGATTAAGGTAGAGGTGGGAATGCAATAATGCTAAACCCTACCATACTCTGCCAGCATTTTTGAGAGCGACTGCTTCAGAAAAGTGTCCTGTGAGGCTGAGCTCCTCACATAGCTGTTACTCTGGGGACAGAGAAGGATGACCAGATAAATGTTCAGTCTGCAAATAATGGACCATACTTATTTTTCTCAGGATGGACACTTTCTGTATAATTACTGTATTTCTAAAATTAGAACAAACAGCATGGGTTCATCAAGAAAAACTAGCATACAAAAGAAAATATTTCAAGTAAAAGGCAGAATTTCCTCTCACTATCAACTTGTGGCAGAGTCATGTGTGATTAGCTATCCAGGTTACCTTGTTCTTGTGCCCTTGAAAAATTTTAACATTAATGGGTATCTGCAAAATTGTAGAAATTAAAACCTGACTCCAGTGAACCAATTTGTTCTCTGAGAAAAGATGATGGTGGGAAGAGCCAGATGTTGTAGTGATGCCCTCGTCATTGTGGCCTCATTGGAAGTATGAAGAGAGGCATATTCATCAGGAAACAAGTGATGCTGGGCCCTCACTTGCTGGGGAGACCAGGGAGAGGATCAAGGAGAGGCCCAGGGAGAGGACCAAATGATGCTTTCCTAAGGCATTGGCCTTTTGTAAATGGACAAATTGTAGATATTTTGCATTTTTTCTTTTTTTTTTTTGACAGGCAGAGTGGACAGTGAGAGAGAGAGACAGAGAGAAAGGTCTTCCTTCTGTTGGTTCACCCTCAATGGCCTCTGCAGCTGGTGCACCGTGCCGATCTGAAGCCAGGAGCCAGGTGCTTCTCCTGGTCTCCCATGCAGGTGCAGGGCCCAAGGCCCGGGCCATCCTCCACTGCATTCCCGGGCCACAGCAGAGAGCTGGACTGGAAGAAGAGCAACGGAGACAGAATCTGGCACCCTGACCAGGACTAGAACCTGGGGTGCCGACGCCGCAGGCAGAGGATTAGCCTATTGAGCCGCAGTGCCGGCTAGATATTTTGCATTTTTTCATAAAGCTCTGTCCCACTCGCCTTAAATTGTGTATGTTTCACAAATCCAAATGTTTCCCTTTGGATAAAATTCTAGTCCCTCCTAAATAAAATAAAACTAAATTAAATTAGATTAAATTAAAGGTGAAAACAATCACAACATCTTCACTCTAAATAGTACACTCCTGTTTGTCTATCATGAAAAAACTCCTTTAATTTTATGAATGAAAGCAAAACAACACAAGAACAGAAAACATTTTTGTTGGAAGGCATTTTACTCCTTCATAATTTATCTCTAATAGATCTATTTAGTATCTATTGAGAGATCAACTTAATGAAGACATTTGTGTCTCAACTTTTAATTTAATAATTTGAGACTACTAGCAAATTCACAGATCAAAGATTTAAGCCTTAATTGGTCACTTGCCTTTGCATTTCAGAGGCTGCTTAATTATCTGAGGGTTGTTATATTGTTGCTCTTAATGCAAATTTCATGATTTTTTTTCTTTGAGACCTGCACATTTCAAGGTATTCCCTCTTGCTCTCAGTCTGTCTGGTCTTCCAGTCTGTTGATTTGATCCTGGCAGTAACCAGCAAATTGTCAACTACTCTGAGCTTCAGAGACTCTTCTGTAAACACAGAGGAGGATAATGATACCTTATTCCTACTACCTACCTCTGGGATTAAATGAATCAAGTACACCAAATCTAATGTCTGGCAAATGCTGGGATCTTCTCAATGCAGATTGACTCTGCTTAAAGGGATACTTATACAAGATTTGAAACTACTCAGAAAATTTTGATTTTGATAAATCACACCAGATATGCTTTCTCCTTCCACCAATTATTTGCTAAGTCAACAAAAAATTCATGTATATTTTATTTTGTTTTGAATTTATGAGCAACTGATCCCAGATAGAAACTACTGATAGCGAATGATGCAGATCTCGAAATCATGCTTATACTTGTCAGCTAAAACAATCAGATCATAGCATATCACTAATGCTAAACATTAAAATGTTGCTGTCATGGATAGAGTACAGCCTTTATAGCTGACCTGACGACAATCTTATGGCTAAATTGCTCATTTTGGTTGTCATATCTAGTTCACGCAGATTTTCATTCAGCTGACTTGGGTGTAAGGCTTGGTCTCTGTCCCAACTCTGGGCAAAAATAAACTTGTCGACTCTGTTACATACTGACAGCTTTTACTTGACATTCATTTTCCATTTTTTACCTTAATATAGGACCATCAAATTCTAGCTAGACTTAAAAAAAAGTACATTTTCAGTTTTTCATGATGCTAAGTGTAGCCATGTGGCAAAGAGCAGGTCAATGAGGTGAGATATGCAACTCTTAGGAAGTATTTTCAAAGCAAAAAATGTGGTGAAGATTGTGCTCTCAAATGAATTTGTCATGGGGAAAAATGGAGCGTCTATCATGGACATGGAGTTGACTTTCAGAATGGAAATCATGTACGATAAAGCAAAAAGACTGTGCGCTCTTCTGAACTTTGTGGAAGAGAGCCCCCATGGTCCCCCGTTTGCCCTGAAATGGGAATGATTACTTTCTAATCTTCTTAACTGTTATTTGGAATTGTACCATTTTGCACAGTACTATCCAGTCTTTTTTTTTTTTTTTAACTTTTATTTAATGAATATACGTTTCCAAAGTACGAATAATGGATTACTATGGCTTCCCCCCCATACCGTCCCTCCCACCCACAACCCTCCCCTTTCCCACTCCCTCTCCCCTTCCATTCACATCAAGATTCATTTTCGATTATCTTAATATACAGAAGATCAGCTTAGTATACATTAAGTAAGGATTTCAACAGTTTGCTCCCACACAGAAACATAAAGTGAAAAATAATAGATGATTTTTTTTAATGATGATGAAATCAGATCAGACCTATTGTCATGTTTAATCCCAGTGAGAGTCAAGTTGGGAGTTGATAGTTTCTATTCTTTTCTTTTTTTTTTTTTTTTTTTTTTTTTTTTTTTTTTTTTTTTTTTTACAGAGGATCAGTTTAGTATGCATTAAGTAAAGATTTCAACAGTTTGCACCCCCATAGAAACACAAAGTGAAATATATTATTTGAGTACTCGTTATAGCATAGCCCTGACTGTTAATGAACAACTTAATACATTATCCCTCTTAGTAGTTTTTTTGTCTGTTCTACTTAATATGACTGATTTAATTCTGTAATTAATACACAGTTATTCTTAAGTGTTGAAATTTAACTGAAATGTGATCCCTGTTAAACATAAGAGTAGGAATAAGAGAGGGAAGAGATATATAATTTGGGACATGCTCAAGCTGACTTGCCCCAAATGGTAGAGTTAGAAACATACCAGGGGACTCCAATTTAATCCCATCAAGGTGGCATGTACCAATGCCATCTCACTAGTCCAAGTGATCAATTTCAGTTCGCAATTGATCATAATGAAAGGACTAAGAGTCAAAGGGAGCACATAAGCAAGTCTAGTACCTGCTAACACTAACCGATAGAATAAATAAAGGGGAGAGTGATCCAACATGGGAAGTGAGATACTCAGCAGACTCATAGAATGGCAGATGCCCTAAATAGCACTCTGGCCTCAGAATCAGCCCTAAAGGCATTCAGATCTGGCTGAAAAGCCCATGAGAGTATTTCAGGCATGGAAAGCCAAGACACTCTGGCAAAAGATCTCTGTGAGTGAGATCTCAGTGAAAAGAACAGGTCTTCAAAGAAGGAGGTACCTTTCTCTGAAGGGAGGAGAGAACCTCCACTTTGACTATGACCTTGTCTAAACAAGATAAGAGTCGGAGAACTCAAGGGGCTTCCATAGCCTTGGAAACTCATGACTGGAGCATAGGGAGATTACTGATGCCATAGACAGGAGTGTCAATTGGTAAAGTTAACAACAGGAGTCACTGTGCACTTACTCCTCATGTAGGATCTCTGTCCTTAATGTGCTGTGCATTGAGATTTAATGCTATAACGAGTACTCAAATAATATATTTCAGTCTTTTTTTTTTTTAAGATTTATTTATTTGCATCAGAGAGAGAGAGAGAGAGAGAGGAGAGGTCTTCCATCCACTGGTTCACTTCCCAAATGGTTGCAATGGCAGAAGCCAGGAGCCAAGAACGTCCTCTGGGTCTCCCATGGGGTTCAGAGGCACAAGTACCTGGGTCATCTGCCACTGCTTTCCCAGGCCATAACAGAAAGCTGGATCAGAAGTGGAGCACCGGGGACTTGAACCTGAGTCCGTATGGAGTGCCAGCACTGCAGGCGGCAGTTACCCAATAGGCCACAGATCCAGTCCCCAGTACTATCCAGTCTTAACATATTGATCACATTGGGAGATGGAAGGATGGATTTGGAGGT
The DNA here is from genome assembly GCF_051225735.1 of Oryctolagus cuniculus. Taxonomy (NCBI): domain Eukaryota; kingdom Metazoa; phylum Chordata; class Mammalia; order Lagomorpha; family Leporidae; genus Oryctolagus; species Oryctolagus cuniculus. The sequence continues at coordinate 6,019,898 of NC_142878.1, read as the reverse complement.
CACGTATGAACATAGCCATATGTGACTTCCCTGCCACCATTAGGGAACTATGCTTTTCTTCTTTTTAATGATTTATTTTAATTCTTTTATTTGAAAGGCATGGACCTTGTTCCAGTTATCCCAGGGGTGTGCAGGAGCTCTAGCATTTGGGCCATCTTCCATTGCTTTCCCAAGCATATTAGCAGGAAGCTGGATCAGAAGTAGAGCAGCTGGGTCTCTATGACCTATATGAGGTGCCAGCATCACAGGCCACAGCTTAACCCACTACATCTCAATGCCAGCCTCACATTGATTTCTTGAAAGTGTGAATTATCTTTAACTTTAGCTCTCATTTTTTTAGACTACAGACAATTAGTTATAAAGACAGGAAAATCTTTCATGTTATTTGAACCTTAGTAATAGTATTTTTACCAGAGAAAGATTATATGAATGCTGGAATATATATAAGAATATTATAAAATATTTATAAGTGCATGGGAAAAATTTACAAAGTTAAAAATAAAAGAATCAACCACCATAATTCTTGTATTACAATCCTATGCATTTTTGTAAGCCATTCCATGTCCTTTGTGAAAGATGTGGTGAATAAAGAAAACTAACATAAAATTTATAACAAAAATCTTTTTTAGAATACAGTATAGACACAGCTTTTGGTTGATGCTGGCCACTGGCTGTGACAATTTAGATGCCAGATTTGTAAGTGGAGGGAGGCGCTCACTGGAAATTGGCCAGAGCTGAAACTACCAGTTTGTCCCCTCAAAACAACTCAACAGTTGTTATATGGCAGTCTTTGGAGTTCAAAACTTAGGGAAAGATCTTTACCAAATGTTCCCCCCAACCCCCCACAAAGCATGTTTTAAGAAATGAGGTAAAGAGAGCTGTTTTGTTCTAAAACTTTAAATACTTGCTTAAAAGCATTTACATATTCATGTAAAAAGTAGCTGATACAAACTAGACAAGATCAAGAGATTGGGAAGACAAGCCACAGCCTGGAGAAAATATTTGCAAAAGACACCTGATAAAGGACTGCTATCCAAAAATATACAAAGAACACTTAAAAATCAACAATGAGAAAACATGTAGCTTGGTTTAAAAATGAGGAAAAGATCTGAACAGACACCAAAGATGATATACAGGTTGCAAATAAGCATAGGAAACTATGCTCCACGTCATGTGGTATCAGTGAAACACAAAATTAAAATGAGGTAGCACTGCCCACCTATTCGTATGGTCAAACTTCACAACATCAACGACACTAGATGCTGATGAGCAGGTACGTGGAGCAACAGGAACGCTCACTCACTGTTGCTGGGCATACAAAGCAGTAGAAGCACATTGGAAGACCTTGGACAGTTTCCTAAAAACTAAATATACTCATATTCATTAGGTGAATGGATAAATAAAGTATAGCATATCTGGACCATGGAATATTAGTCAACTCTAAAAAGGAATGAGCCATCAAACAGTAAGAAAACATGGAGCAAGTTTAACAAGGAGTCCCTGAGTGAAACTATCTGCGATGGCCACAGGCTGTGTGATTTCAATGTTACAGCTTCCTGGAAGTGGTGGAAGGTATGGAGAAGAAAAGAGATCCGTAGTTGTTGGGGACTGGAGTAGAACAAGTGGAACACAGAGCATCTTAAGGCAGTGAGCAGGCTCTGTGTGCTCCCTTAATCCTGGACACAAGGCACCACACATTTGTCCAAACTCACAGAATGTACAACACCAGGAGTGAACTCAAGGCTGTGGATTGGAGAAGAAAATATCTCAATGTGGGTTCATCAGTTGCAAGAAAACGTCAGCTCTAGTGGGAGGAGCTGATAAAGAGGGAGTGTGTAGGAGTGAGGCAGGGGACACATGGACTATTTCTGTGCCTTCTTTTCAGTTTTGCTGTGAGCCTATGACTACCCTGAAGAACTAAAGTCTTTAAAAAACAGCCATCTTACAGCAAAGGCTAAAAATGTACCATGATACAATTTTATGGGTACATATCATAGGAGAATGCTATTTGGCTGAGGCTGGAAAAAAAAGCAATATGAAATTAAAGAAAGAAAAACCAAACTCCTAACCAGTTTATGATTCTGGAGGGTTTTCATTCATGCAAACTTATTGTCGAGATAATGTAAGTAGGAAGATGCAAGAAACTGAAAAAAAAAAAAAGAGAGAGACAGAAAGAAAAAGGAAAGAAAGTCAGTTAAGTGGAATTTAAGTTGTCAGGCTACAGTGCAGAGAACTCCATTACCATATCTTTTTTCCCCCTCTCTCTTTTTTTAATAGTATTCTCTGAAAAGCACTAGATGTAATAAAGTCAATTTAAAATTTGTTCTACCAATCTTTTGCATCTGTAATTTTCCCATTAAACGTAAATGCCCATGAGGCAAGCTATTTGCATTACATTGCATTTGCAGTCTTTAAAACAAACTATAAATCCCCTCCTTGTTTCATGTGATTGATGCTGTGTGTATAAATACCACCATAAACCTCAAAGGGGGCTAACAGTGACAGTAAATTAAAGTTTTCAAGTCTGGCAGCATCTCGGCACTCCAGCCCTTGATCTTAAGCAGTGTTGTTAACCCTCGCCTCATTGCCCTCCTGAATCTCTTTTTTTCTTCTTTCCCGCTCTGCCTCCCATTCTGATTTCCTTGGGAAACACCTTCCTGGCCATGCAAGTCACACCAGGGCAGGGATAGGCAGTTAATTAAATTGGGGGCTGTGACTCTGGCTGGAGAGCTGAAGGCCCTGACTTCAGCCCTCCAGTATCTGACATCCAGAATCTCGGGCCCCTTCTCTCTTGTAAACAATGAGCAGCCACACAGATACTGATGAGCTGGCCCAAACCCCATGATTTGCTGCTTTCATGGGACTGTCTTCTACTGAACGGTCTTCTTAGAGTAAGAGGCACAAGTAGTTGATGGAGAAGGGACACAGGACAGAAGAACGAAAGAAAGACGTTTGGCCATATTTTTCAATTTCCAGTTAGTAACTCATTGTTGTGTTCTCCATGTTAACACTTCACCATGGACATAATTAATTTTCATTAAAAATTGGAGTAGGACCAAAAAGAGACTTTACCTACGCAGGAGAACTTCTGTTAGAAATAAACAAAGCTTATACCTCTGTGGAATTTCAGAGGCCCTGGTAACTGATGGTTCCAGCTGGTCGTTCCTTTCTTTTTCACTATCAGGCTGCAGTGGGGTTGCATTTGGAGAAACCTTGAAACAGCGACCACAGAGAAGTCATACACGTTGGCTTACTGACTCTAGTTGCCTCCAGTTTCAGCACGACAGGATTCTCCTCTGAACATGCGACTGTAAATTCCTTGACGAACCACATGTGAGTGCTCCCTCAGACTGCTGAGGCTAATTGAGTCAGGGCACGTTGGGATTCCTCGTTGTTATTTCATATGTTCCACAGATTTTTTTTTTATTTTCCCCAGAATGAAAGGAACTAATTGTAAAATCCCATGTCAATTTTTTTCTAGCTGTATATTTCATATATGACTTCAAAATAGGAATGTAAATTAACAGAACCTCACAGCTCATATATACAGAATTCTTGGGGGAATGGCAAATCTTCAAGGATGCGTAAATTGTTCCTCCAGCAGGGAAAGGAAGGACACAAAGGAAAAGCAGTTGGGAGGGGGGAAGGGAAGAGAGAGGAAGAGAGGTGATAGCAATGAGAGAAGGAAGCTAATTAATTAATTTAGGCTATTAATCTAGGAGAAATGTCCTTTGATGATAGAATCAGTGGTGCATCCCAAGTGAATATTGATAGGGACATGGAAATATGTTTGGAAATGAATGTCTATGGTTTTCCCTTTTTTGTAGGATTGTTTAATAATCTAGGTATAAGAATCCAAAAATTAGTAGCACTAGGAAGAAAATCAACCCAAGATACATCTCTTAAGGCTTCCTTTGTTCTTTTCCTCTGAACGGCCAAGCCATCTACTCTCAGAACCTGCTCCTCCTGTCACCTGGATGGCTTCTTCAAGAACGTGTGAATCCTAAGCTGCCCTTTGGCCATCTTTTGGCCTCCTTTGGGCTGTTGGCCTTCTTGTGCATCTACTTTTCACTCTGCCTGTTTTTTTTTTGTTGTTGTTGTTTTTTTGTTTGTTTGTTTGTTTTTGACAGGCAGAGTGGACAGTGAGAGAGAGAGAGACAGAGAGAAAGGTCTTCCTTTGCCGTTGGTTCACCCTCCAATGGCCGCTGCGGCCGGTGCATCACGCTGATCCGAAGCCAGAAGCCAGGTGCTTCTCCTGGTCTCCCATGGGGTGCAGGGCCCAAGTACTTGGGCCATTCTCCACTGCACTCCCTGGCCACAGCAGAGAGCTGGCCTGGAAGAGGGGCAACCGGGACAGAACCCGGGCCCTGACTGAAACTAGAACCCGGTGTGCCAACGCCGCTAGGCGGGGGATTAGCCTAGTGAGCCGTGGCGCCGGCCCTGTGCATCTACTTTCACAAGAGTGTTTCTTGTACAAGTTGTAGAAAAAGTGAAAATGCAATTGACTAACATTTCTGTAAAGGGCCCTTTACCTACATTTAAAGCCAAGTAAAGGAATAGTGGAGAAGTGGAAGAGAGCACCCATCTGTTGCATCATCCCATTTAAAGATTTCAAACTTTATCAATCTTCACAATAATCTCACAAAGCAGCCTCATTTTTCTTTGTCAATAAAATGAAGTAAATAATGTTTAAGAAATTTGCGCAATTAATGCAGTGTTTTTTTGGAGTTAATTTTTTCATTTGGAATTTCTAATGGAGCTTGTTCAGAAATGCAAAATGTGAAATCCTTAAGCCAGATCCATAAAGCCCATAAATGTAGACTGGTGTCTATATTTCAAGCTACTCATGCACAAGTAGGAGTCTAATAGGAAATTCTGGCCACCTTGTCATTGCTTCATGTTTCCACTGTTGGAAATCAACAGAATAAGAAACCCACACTATATGTGTATCTGTATCAGTGTGCACACGTGCTTTGGGTATAAGAGACCAAGAAATAGATTGGTATGGTAGAATGGGAGGCGAAGAGGAAAGGGCATGTTTTGGAATTGATAGAATTTGGTGTAATGATTAGAAATAGGGGGGAGCTGAAGGGCAGATCTTAAAACACACAGAAGTTATTTTCAAGATCTCATGACAACTTTTTGCAAACATAGGTGTTAATTGCTTCATATCTACTTCACCTTAATTTAAAGGCCTCCAACACAAATATCACATCAAGACTTTCCACCCCAGAACTCCTCCTTTTCAGTCTCATTTCCAACTCATAAATAAAAACCTATCTATTTCACTTATCCTTTCCTTGAAAAACTATTCTAGGCTACAGAACATGATATACTGATTCCCACTCTAGTGCTCTATAGAAATAACCATACAGATACGTGTCATTTTGATCAAGAGAATTGAATGCCTTAAATCAAGCCAAAGACTAATGGTGAAAGGCACCTTGTCTGTTTTTAACTGCCTTCACATTACACCTTGTAATCACTAGCAATAAAGGGGTGTGGTGATAGGGGTGTGATCTTGAAGGAAGTAGGAACACTGGCCCAGGGAATGATCCATTCACATTTATACACTGCCCTGAGGTTTCCTGCTTCCTGGGACTCCTTGTCCTCTGCAATCAGCAGGTATGTTAATAGTGTAGATTTTGCATGAGTCACTGGTGACCTTAAATGTTAAATCTTAGGCCCTGGGGATTTAGGTTCTAATTTACCTTGTATCAATGAATATTCTCTGATGTCTGCTTACCTTTCATTAAGCATAGCAGAGTGATTATCTTTCAAAAGAACACAAAGTTGAATAAGCAGCCATTTCTGCCCTTAGAAAGAATATGGTCTATGATTTTTCAATGTGGAAGAGTTATCAAACGTGACACAGATTCTACAGAGAGAGCTTTTACCATAGGCATCAGAGCCTATTTTTCTTAGTACCAAGACTGGAAGATTTGATCCTTACTTTTAAGAACTTTCTGTCTAGAAAATTTTCAATCTAGAATGCTTGAATTTAGAATTTGAGTAAAAAACAGAAGCACAGGAAAATGTAACCAGCTATCAAATTCCTGATGGCAGTTGTAAAATTCTAGCTCAACAGGGAATTCTGCATAATTTAATGGGTCATTTGCATTGTAATTGTTAATAAATTAATAGGGAAACCACATCATTTAAGGTATGTTTATCTCAATGTTACCTTTTATACATAGCCTTTTGTTGAGCCTACCCTGAATCGAAGTATGGAGGACTTGTGCACTAGGGGCCAGAGTCAAGTGGAGAACAATTGAAATTGATAGGTAGAGGGAGTTTTGTGTAGATTCTCAGGCAAAGGATGGGCATGGGTTGGAAAAAAAGCTGTGTGACCATGAGAAGGGGATAATCTGGGGAACTATCAGTATAGGAAATAACAACTGAAGGCTAGGAGATGGGTTGACGTGGCCTACAGCAGTAGTTCTGGACAGAGAACGGATATGTGAGGGGCGTCAGATGCAGTGAGTATTTCCAGCTGAAGCCAGAGACTAGCTGCCAACCAGCCTCAACAATGATCATGCTGGTGACTTAGAGAGCTGACTGGACCTGGTGGAGAAGTGGCAAGTGGGAGAAGAGGATGTGTTTGGCCTACTGGAGAGATCATACAAGCCAATCCTCCTGTTTGTAGGTAGGATCGCAAGTCTGCTGTTGCCAGATATGACTGTTCACGAACTACCTTGATATTTAGACATTGGCCGTTGTGTATCCTTGCAGATACATGAGAGGAGAAGGAAAAGGGGGAGGAAGAAGAAGAGGAGAAAGGAAGAGCATTTCCCAATCTTCCTTTGTGACACAGAAAGTTCTGGTTTGGTTAATTTGGTTTTAACTGGATTTATTTATTTGTTCTGGCAGAATAAAATGATTATGAAAAATTCTTATTGTTACTGTTGGAAAATGAACAAAATTTCCCAGTTTTCCACTTGGAAAGTTTTACCAAGTTATTTGACATATTTCATCATTCATTTCTTTATTGAGGAAGACATATTACATGTAGGAAGTATGAACTGCTGAACACTGTACATAAAATGCATTTGCAGTTTTGATTCTCCTGTTTCTGAAATCTTGGGGGACTTTCTGTAGTTGTGAGTGTATGTATGTGTGCTGCTTACTTACTTAACATATTTTTTATTGTTGTTGTGTCATCAGTGGTGAAATAACTTCCTCTGTTTATTTTTCTTTTTGTGCAAAACCAGTAAAATATTGCTAACACGTGAAGCCTGGAATTTTCATGTGTATCGTATAATCAAATGATACCAATCACACAGGCTCTATAAACAGAATATCACTTTGGAAGCTCAAACTGAAAAACAGAGTTGTACTGGATTCTGTTCAGTGGTAGGGGATTACAGGACTGAATTCAGCTTCCTCCTAGCTGAACATGCATGCTGTTAAACCTTTGGGATTCTGCAAACACAGCCTCTTTGCAGATCGATGTCAAGCACATCCTCCTTTGATATTATAAAGGCTCACATTTTTGTCTGGCCATTAGTGTGTTTCAGGAATTAATTGATTGTTAGAGATTACCTGGTGAAACCAGAGGAAGAGCAGGTGCCTCTACCTGGCTATCAGAGAGGCAGTAATAACCATAATGATGGCTTGCTGCATTCAAATATGTGGCACCAAGTACCCATTTCAACCCAAACAGATTGCACATATATCCCTCTGCTTCAATCACCCTATTAATTTGGAAATGCTTAGATCTAAAATTCAGCATCGGAATCTACAGATCCTACCAATTAGAGTAAGCCACCTTGTCCTACTAAAACTGCCACTGTGCTGTTTCGTTTAACAGATAATGATAATTTAACTTCAGAATAACCTTGTCATTGTAAAAAGCATTAAAATTATAACTCTTCCACAATGTTGGTGTGCAGCTTTCTATAGATTGCAATGTGCTGAATTTCAAGTAATATTCCTCCGTCGCCCCATATCCCCAGGTCTTGGATAAAAATGAAATGTGCATTTCATAAGAAGATCCCAGTGAGCAGTAATAAGAAAAAGCATTCAATCATAGTCAATTGGCTAAAGCTGTGGGGATGGGCTCAAGCCACCAAGTTTTTCTTTCATAAGGACATGGCTAAAAAAATTAAATAAAAATATTTGTTGACTCTCACCAGATATATCTGCCCAGGGGAATAGATGGAGTTATATCTTTAGTAAAATAAAGATTGTTTTCAACAGAGTTTTTGAGAATTAATGGAAGCATTATCAATCATCTCAGCTACAGTAAACAAAAATCCTGGTCACTGTGATATACATTCTTTTAAGCATGACCTAAGGTCATATTACAACATATTGCTGACACTTTTGCTTCCTCTTCATCCCAATAAAAAGATTTAGAGAAATTATATATTTTTCTATTAAATTTATGAAAAGTCTGGCCGCACTACATCTTTGCAGCATCAGGATTTCTGTTTTTGGAGTTTTCAATAAAACTTAAAGAAAATTATTCAAAGGATGTTTTTATTTTTAAAAATGTTCAAGGAAATATGTAATTATATATTTGTAGTTTTGTTAGATCCTTCAATTGAAAACATTTTTAAACAAATAATTGTGTCATGCTATATATACATAAGTTATGATATTCAGAAACAATAAGTAATCCCCAAAGTGGTCAAATATATTTTTGCATTGGTACACTTTAGTCTGCAGAAAAGTAAAATGTTTTCCAGAATTTTGAAATCCTTGCAACAAAACCTGGACTACCCAAATAGACATGTTTCTGTGAAAATCTGGAGTAGAGCTTCCTTTTCCTTTTACCCACAAGGAAGCTACTCTAACCGCCAATATGATAGTCAGCATTTTATGCTATTCTGAAACAGTTGGGAACTTTCATTCATTCTGACTCACTGCAAAAGGAATTTCACTCTGTCTAAGCTCATTATCAGCAGGTGCCACTGACTACATTGGAAAAAAAGTTCAATGGCACCAGGAAAGTCCAACATTAGAAAAAATATGCTTAAAATAATAGTTGTTTAGAGAGACCTCAATGGATCCCCGTGCTCCGGAACCTTCTCCTGGGTTGTGAACAATCACAGATTTATTTGAGCTCTCTGCACACTGGGAAATGAAGACCCAGAAGCTCATTATCATGTCTATTAAAAAGCAGAAACTGGGGTACATCTAAGAAAAGATGTATTACTTTTTAAACCGCACTGCAAACTGCAGACCAACAGGGACTTGAACTATATAAAAATACTCTCAGTAGTGGAGGTGGAGGGAAGGTGGGGGTGGAGAGCCACTCTCCCAAATAGCAGGCAAATACCAGCCCGAAGTTCCATTGTTGTCATGGCCATGGGAAGGTGGCTGCATTCGCCTTACTAGAAAGAGGATTTTTAGGATCACACTGTTGGTTCGACTAGGGGGTAAAGTGTGACTTTTCCAGTAACTTAGGGGCCACACAGCATGTAAGGTGAAGGAAGCTTCATGAGCAATGACCAGTTAAATTCTAGTTAACCTCAATTATAAACCTTCATCTTTGCTAATTGGATTAATTTGTCAGCAGGCAATATACTCATAAAATGTTCTAGAGCCAACTTTCTGCCATTTTATTACAAGATAAAAATCGCCATTGTGGCATGGCTCATTTCTTAAGAGTAGATCTATAACTAATTTCTGCAAAGGTAGAATAAAGTTGAGCATAACTATAAAGTTGGAAGAGCCAATAATTATGGATGTTCTCTTCATAGCTCAGAAAATATGCCCAGTAAGCAAATTCTCTCTCAATTAAAAGCTTTCCAAACTCAGGGTTTAATGAAATCTTAATTAAAGTCAATGGAAAATCATGTTCAGAAAAAAATTTAAAGGTACTCAAATCTGTCCTTTATTTCCCTCTTGACTGATCCAAGCATACTGACTCTGTGTGATGCTTTCCGACTTTGTAATATGTGTTGTGCACAGAAAGACACAACCCAGAGAAACCTGCTGCTCTTAGACAGAAATCCCCACTACCCCAACTACCAGTAGTGCCTACTTTTTCATTAAAATTGCCCAACATATTACAATACTATGTCTAGACATTCAAAAAGGCTGAAGGAAAAAATTGGTAGTATTATATGTTGGGCTTAGTTTAAATACCAAGAAAAAAAGTTCTGTTAGGGCACATATGAATGGGACCAGTTTTGAGTAAAATGCAACAGCAGTGCCAATCATGCTTATCTCTGTGGTAGAAATAAAATCTTTCAAAGTGGTCTACATTTGAGAGGACACAGACTGTTATCCTTGAAAATATGTTAATAAGACTATAAAATATTGTGTTTTAGAATTGGCTGAAGGGTGAATAGCTAGATCGTCAGCATCATCTGTGTCCTAGGTGAAGCAGCAGCTGTACACTTACATCTGAAGCACCACTGTTATTACATACGTGCTTCAAACCGCCACGGGAATACTATGGAATTTTCTGCTTTTATCTGCTCCACAAAGGGAGCCACTGGAAATTAGATATTCCAAAGGAATCTAGATTGTATTTAGGAAGTCATCTTTTTTGTTCGTTTTTTTTTTTTTTTTTTTTTTTTTGTAATAAGGGTACTAGGACAAGTGCTGGCAGATTCTCTCCATTGCTAACAAAGTAGTTCACAGGAAGGAGACAGTAAGAATGATCAGATCCTGGATATTAATTACAATATGCTGTGCTTTATTTTCTGTGCATGGGAGGGTGTGATGTACCTAGGACCAGAGCAATGAATGTTCCTTCTCTAACACTGGAACTAGACCTCATCACCTGTTGACAATAGAAAAAGAACAAAGCCAGGCTTTGAGATCAGGGCACAGTAATGCATGTTGACAATAAATTATCAAAACAATAATCATGTTTAGCCAATCCCTTTGTGTAAAACTGTTATTATGATTCCAGTGCCAGCTGTCTGAAACTTTAATTTAAGTGCTTGCTTGAGGCGAGACATTTGGAATGCTAGTTTAGAATGTTTTATAGCTCAAGCAATATGTTTTACTAACCTCAAATACTGTGATGATGGTTTAAATGGTAACTATAATTTGTACGTGGGGGGCTCCAGGGTGAGTTTTGCTTTCCCTGGAAAGTGTCTGCTGCATCAAAAATTCAGACAGCTCTGAGCTATCTGGAGCAGCTTATGACCTCTAGGGTCCTTGGAGCTGTGTCTACCTGCAAACAAGTAAGCATCGCAAAGAGTTGCCTTTTGGGAAGCTACTATAAGTTGCTTGCATATAGGAAGATTCCTCGGAAAACAGAAATGTTCTATTGAAAGCATGTTGCTAAAGAAGCCATGGTTTAGTTAGGTAGGAACACAGGGTTCCTTCACCATGACTGATTCCCATAACTTGAGACACTGGAGAAGAAAATGAAGCCAGATACTGTCAGATTATCATGAGTACAAATATGTACATATCCAAGTTTCCCTAATAATGAATCAACAGGTAATGTGCTTATTAATGTAATGATATAATTTTCCTTCAAATACTCAAATACTACTTCAAATACTTGTAGTCTCCAAGATATAACTCTTTTCTAAGGATTTTCATGCATGAATGAAGTAGACTATGTATTTAGAGATGATGGTCATTTAAGATCAGTTAAAAATTATTGCTTTATGTTGGAATATTATTTTTCTAAGATTTATTTATTTATTTTGAAAGAGAGAGAGGGAGTGACACAGAGAGAGAGACAGAGAGATCTTCCATCCTCTGATTCACTCCCTTGATGGCTGCAGTGTCCAGTACTGGGCCAGGCTGAAGCCAGGAGCCAGGATCTTCATTTAATTCTCCTACATGGGTGGAAGGGGCCCAAACACTTGAGCCATCTTCTTCAGCTTTTCCAAGGCCATTGACAGGAAGCTGGATCAGAAGTGGAGCAGCCAAGACATGAACCAGCACCATATGGGAGGCCAGCATTACAGGCCGTGGCTTTACTTGCTACGCCACAATGCTAGCTGTTGTTGGAATATTATTAAGGTAGTATAATTGCGGGGATATCTATAAAATATTAATTATTTAATATATGTATTAGTAGTCATATAAAATGTTAGTTACATTATTTACATCACTTGAGAATTTGCAAAGCATCTTATACACATGTTCTCATTACCATAACAGTATCCTTCTTGGGAGAAAAATCTAACCACAGTCAAGAAATCAGAAGTTTGGTGAGGTTATGTGATCAACCAGATCATGTATCTCCAAGGAGTGACATCCATAGGTGGGTGTATCAAGTTAACCGGCAGCACAATGCCATTTACAGCTTTTTACACTTTCCTTTTTATTCACTAACTCATCAGAAATGTTTTCATGTATGCTCCTATGGGCTTTGCCTTCCATTTATAAACACTGGAACATGTAGTGGATATAAGTTCCAAATTCAACATCTAGGTTTCCAGAAAATAAACAAAAACCCAGAAAAACAAAAACTTGTTCTCACAGCAGATCCCTCATATCTAACCATTGGGAGATATTATTGGTACGTAATACATCTTGGGAATAACTTGACATCTAAATTACAAATCACATTGTATCTCTTTTCCAGTATGCGCACTATTTCATTTATGTTCTCTAAGTGTCTTCTGCAATTTTCAAAGATAAAATCTGCTATGGGGATAGGTAGAAAATCGCAGGAAAGCTTATGGTGAGTATCTACAAGGCAAATAGCTCTCTGACAAGTCTTTGTCAAGAAGAGTGGCTCAGATAATAGCAATTGTCTCATAAATTATTCTAATATAGGGGTCCTAGTTGTGGCTTGCGGGTTAAGCCACTGGCTGCCATGCCGGCACTCTATATGGGTGCTAGTTCAGGTCTAGGTTGCTCCAGCTCCCTACTAATGTGCCTCGGAAGGCAGTGGAAGATGGATCAAGTACTTGGGCCCCTGCATCCACCTGCGAGACCCAGCTGGAGTTCCTGGCTCCTGATTTCAGTTTGGCCCATCCCTGGCCATTGTGGCCATCTGGGGAGTGAACCTGCAAATGGAAGCTCTATATCTGTCTCTGTAACTACGTTTTAAGTAAATAAGTAGATCTTAAAAAAATCATCCTAATATAAAAATTGTATATATGTGCATTGGTCAGATGTATAGCCAGATGAATTTCCGGGTGAAAAGTATGTGTAAGTCACTACCTAGCACAATCCCTGGCACAGATAAAGGCTTCATAAATATTAGATTAATGCATCAGTATCAACACATTACATTTTATTGGATTTGGCAAGGCTCGCCTCTTAAAGGAATTCCAAAGGAAGTGTTATATAAAGCAATAACTCCTTGCTCTCTCATCAAAGTATTGGCTTTATAATTCTGGATGCTTATGTATGAATTTATAGCAGGCAGCATTTGAAATTACTATGCCGAGAAACAAATGCTCCACTTAATTGGCATCTGCAATGCAACTTTCCAATTAATTTGTTTGCTTTTTTTTCAAACAGAGTCAGTTGCCATTTATACAATATAGGTGATATTTACAGCTTCAATGATTCTGTGAAAATGTTGTTTTTTTAGAAAGCAGGCAGAAGGGACGCCTGAAAACTGTAAGTATTGTTTGTCTGTGTAGAATGAGTGAGTTGAGTCAGAGTGGAACTGATCAATAGATATTCAATATATCAATAGATATATAAATGTTCAGAAAATTCAGCCAGGGTGTGTCCAATTTTTCATTCTTGAAGTTAAGTATCCACTGATGCATATGACAGTGGGACAGGAATCAAACTGAATCTACTCAGGTATGTACTACTTCAATGCCCACATTCCAAATGATGAAATGGATTGGCCATTTGGCAACTCGAAGTGGATATTTATATGGTGTAGTGTTTTGGAGGTGGAGTTTCTAGGGGAAATTGGGGTGAATTTATTTTCTACCTTTGTCTAATATTTTATTTTCATTCAGTAACCAATGTTAATAATACATGTTAATTTTCTTTACCATCAACTAGTAAAATCATAAGTGATTGTGCTTTTATTTTAAACATTTAGGTATATTCCACTAGGATAATTAAGATTTTTGCATTGTAGTAATATCCTTCTACATATTTTCACATGGAATCACCAAGTTTCCCTTTAAAATGTTGAAAGTAATACAATTATTATCTTTTTTTCTCACAGCATCCACACAGGCTTAGATCTTCATGGCCATATTTAGACTATTTATAAGATCTAGGGAAAAGTCTGCTTTCTATCGCCTTTCCTATCATCCTTCAATAAATAACAAATTATCAAGAGGTTTTATCATCTAGTAAGGAGATAAGACATGTGGAAATAACTGCAGTGTCATGGTCTGACAATGATTGCCTGAATCTGAATCCTGGATCTATCTCTCACTAGCTTCACCATTGAACAAGTGAGCCTAGCTGTGTCTTGGTTTCCACATCTATAAACATGTAATGACATTAGCTCAGAGGATTATTGCAAGAATTAAATGTGCAAATACATGCAAAACCTTAGAAAATCCTGAATCAGTAGAAATAGTCAATGAAAATTACAAGGGATGGTGATGAAAAGACAGTAAATAATACAAGAATTTTTAAAATAAAAGGAGCAAAGGGAGAGAATTGAGATCTTCCAAAGCTCATGGAATAGAGGAATGGCTTCCACTACCGGATGTTCCCAGAGACCTCATGGTCAAAGAGGTTTTGGAGCAGTGCCTGGAGGTATTGATCAAATATGATGGATGAGGTATGTGAGCATGTATGTCCTGGACTGGGAGAATGTAGTTTTCTGAGGGACACCCATCACTCATTACCCAGGTCACTTCTACATGACAGTACTCACGCCACTTCCTGTGGCCAGGAGGTCTGATGCTGCTCTTTCACTGACTTATTATCACTGAGCTTTCTGGGAAGACTTTGCTGAGCAGATAAGATTTAGATTTTGCCAGGAGTCCTTACGCCTGCTCTTGCTTTTCTGACCTCCTTAGTTTTACATTGCATTGCAAGAAGGGGCCTGTGGTTTCTTTCCCCTCTAGACTGAAGGCTACATTAGGTCATAGTCTCTGTTTCTGAAGATTCAATACCTGGCACACTGCTTGGCACAAAGTAGACACTCAAGAAGTGCACATTGATCTAAACAGCATCACAAGCAATTTGTTCACCTATAGGGAAATGGTGTATTATAAGGCCCCATAACTTTGTATGTTGGGTGAGACTTCCAATGGCTGTACACACGTCTTTGCAAGGTTGCATTCATTCAGTCT
This sequence comes from Oryctolagus cuniculus, assembly GCF_051225735.1. Lineage (NCBI taxonomy): Eukaryota > Metazoa > Chordata > Mammalia > Lagomorpha > Leporidae > Oryctolagus > Oryctolagus cuniculus. Next base: position 6,004,740 of record NC_142878.1, on the reverse strand, counting down.
GGAGAGAGAGTGGCTCTGACTCCTGTTGTTGATGGTCCAGAGAGAAAACTGATAGGATTCCTTGGGAAAATTACTCATCACCAGGGGATGGATGGTATTTCCTATGCTTTCTCACTTTGAGCTGTCATTAAAATTTAGTCTCATGAATTTCCTCTGCTGGAGAATCATCCCAAGTTCTATGAAACTGAATTGGTATTGAATAGAATTCCTAGGCTGGAGGTGGGTGGGTAGAGGGAACTTTGCCTTCTAGACAAGGAAGATAATAAAAGCATGCAGTAGTCACACATTGACTGTTTTCTTCTTATCTTTTTGTTGTACTGGTAAGTAAGAAACAAAGCAACTTTCATTTCAACAGTCTTTACTCAGAAATATATATATATATATTTATGTATACATATATATATACATACAAATACATCAGAATGATAAAAGATTAGTTTTAACTAAAAAAATTATGCCTCTATTATATTTTAGAATCAAATGCAGTTCAAGTGCATTTTTCATACTTATCTTACCTTCATATAATGCATCGAATAGGTTACTAATGCCTCTCAGACACAGTCAGAAATTGCATTCCTGTTATTGAGGTCAAAATCTCATCGAGGAGTTGTGTTTCTTAGTTTGATTTATATCATTTCTTTATTCACTTCTCTTTCACTTATTTCTATTCTTCCTTGACCCAAAGAAGAGGCCACCAACTAACAAAAACCTCAATGCCATTGAAACTCTGGACAAATAACACTGACTCACATTAACAAATTGAGAATCTTAACTAGTTTTTATGCTGCAGAGTAAAAAATTATGGAATAAGAAATAAAGATGTTATCAGTCAAGCAATTTGTCTTCTCTTGCAATGCAGATTAAATGGTTATAACTTCACTGGACTCCAATCTACTTGACATCTGTCAAAAGTCTTGGGTCATCTTTCTTCCATTAGTATGAGTTCCCATTTCAACAATCGCTCCATACCCATATTCATGTCAGATATAATTGTCTATTTCTTGTCAATCTTCCCTGTTAATGGGATCAACAAGTGATGAAACTAGACATATTTCTTTTCCTACACTGCAAAGAGAAAATGCTGCTTTTCAGGGACAGAAGAGCAAAAGGGAAAAGGGAAAAATAGCTCCTGGATTTTTTTTTTTTTGTCATCTACTGTTCTCTTTTATTTAGTTTCTAACTCAGGAACTTCTTACTGTGCCAACCTTTAAGATACAAAAATTCCACTAAAATGCTGCAAATGATTAACCCCAAAGGCTCCATTTGTGGGCATGATCTGTCTCACTCCAAATAACCATGGTAGACAGAGGAGATTTTGAATGTGCAAAATGAGGCAAGACAGTGCAGAAACATAATTTGTGTCTGGGAAATGATGAGTAGATTTTTGCATCTAGTTTCAATGCAAAGTAGTGTCCAATTATGACATACTTGACTTATTACTTCCTGCCTCAGCTACTATGCAGATCTTCAGACTTAAAACATATTTGTGGTAAATCTACAGATTTGTGTCTGTTGCAGACTTCCGAATGTTGTGCAGAAGAAAGTGAAATGCAATTTCTTAATAAACACTTCTCTCTGCTTGACATTCCTATTGATCTGTGCTTAATCATAGATTCTTTCGGAAGAGACAAGAATTTGTTCTTCCTTTACATAAATCAATTGTCCCATCCTCTTAACCTGTGAAATTGAACTCAAGAGTTTGTTTTAGATTATCTATTCTTTTCCAAGTGCTTTTTCGAATCTGAGAATCTGGTTGGATAGTTGTGAAATCAATAGCATATGATAAAGGGTGTGGTTAGAGAAGGAAAACCACATGCGCAGGATGTCTTTTGATCAGAAAAGCCAACCTTTAACCACTAAAACCCTGTGGGTCCTCCTTACTCAGAATATCTCTCACTAAATCATGTTCTCACTTTTTACAAATGCTCTTTTTTAATATATAACATAAAAATCCAGTTAATGTGGCTGAAGAATCCTTATTTAAGCAGTTCCAGTGAGGAACTGTATTCTGCAAGCATCATTTAGGCTTTTAGGTTTTTATTCATTTGATCATTAAGTTCATTCCCATGTGTTTATAGCCGTATTTGTATCTTCAGTTCGTAAGGTCAGTAAAAAGAAATGTTTAAAAGCAGCTTGGTGGAATCAGACGTAACATGTCTGGGAAACATTGTTTTTATCATTGGCTGGCATCTTGATATTGACATGTCCTATTGTGTTTATTATATGCTAAGTACATACTATATATTCGTATGTCTACATGCATATTATATCTGATATATACTGTGGTATATACATAACCATATGTGTATAAGTGTTACATATTCATATCACGTAATTAAATATGTTATGCAACATACACTTAATAAAATATTTTTAGTTAGGTATATTTTCGATATAAATGGGCTGTAGGATACTAGGCACAGATTTATCTTGGAGATTGATTGCTATGGGTGATATATTTCTAGAAGGCAGGATTTTCTCACCACAATTCCCCTCAGTCCAAACATACATACTCTATTTTAAAATGATTCTGCACTTTTGTTCAATTGAATTTGTTAAGTGCCAAATCATTGAGCCATGCCCTCTTTTTCCTACTCTGAAGTCTGTGCCAAGTTCTGTCTGTGAGGCAGAGCAGAAATAAACACCTTTCACTAACACTTTACTCTCTTGGTAAAATATGAAGGCATCTTCTTTCACTATTTGCAGAGCAGACTCTGAAAACCTTCCTTTCTGGATTTTCTGCTTTTCTCATTCTATTTTCCCCCAGAATCTGTTTGCAAAACATTTTATGGTATTGGCAAGTTATTTGCACTGCTTTTGCATTGCAGTCTGCCTAATTCAATTGCAATTATTTGTAAACTGCCGCCATAACTCTTCCTTGGCTAATGTCTGCAAACTGTTTACTAAACAATAAACTTAATCATGCATTCATTGTTGCAAATGTCTCCAAATGGCTTCAGAGTAGAGCTGACTTGACATTTTTGCCTATTTGCAAAGCCATGAAGGATGCTTTCTGAATAGACACCAACTTCTATAACATTTTATCATTCTGTTTTCTGTACCCCTCTAATCCAGTGCAATTGGAATGACTTCTTTTCTGGATTGGTCAATGTGCCAATACTGGCAGATCCAAAAGAAACTAGACTGAAGGTTGAGGCACTGGTAACAATGAATGAAGAGTAACTATGGCGTCATGGCACAGGTAATAGTTAGGTTATTAAATATTGCAAGGATATTTGCTTAGGCTCTTACCAAATGCCTATTTTATTTAGAACCTTCTTGAGAGGTACATGAAGCTAAGGTTCTGTCCCTTAGGGCTATGAGTGGATATGAGCATGAGAGGAAGAGAAAAGATCAAAATAACTTCTGTGTTTCAAATCTAGAGATCAGAAGTGCTATTGATAACAATGGACAAATCAGAACATAGAATTGATTTGGAGAGGAAAATGAATATGATTTCGATTGTCTTGGTTTGCACTAATATCAGCAGAGTTCAGCAGAACAGTTTCTCAGAAATTTTTATCAGGTAGTTAAATGGAGGGTGGCATGGCTTAGGGATATCTGATAGGCTTGTTCAATGAAGGGATAGAGGGGCAGAGAAGCTTTTGGAGGGAGGACACTTTTAGTGGAAAGCAGGAAGATGCAACTGTAGTGAAGGACACAGAAAGTCAGATGGGAAGAAGCCATAGGCATGACATCAAAATGTCCCAAGAACTTGTCTTTTGACTTCTTTGTATCTCTAGCTGCATTGATTACCCCATGGCACCCCTCCTCATCTTTAGTTCCACATATCCTCTAAATATATACAACTCTAAAATATTATTTTCAGCCTGTACCTATTACTGTCAACCACTGGTATTGTCTGTACTTGCTTTATCCAACTTGGATATCCAAACAACATCTCCAACTCAACTTTCTTAGAACAAATCTTGTTGCTCCTCTCCAAACACCACTCTCCTAAACCTACATCTTTTTCAGCTTTTTGTATTTTATCCAATGACAACTTCATCTTTCTAGTTTCTCAAGGAAAAATAGTGTGTGTATTCCTGATTACTTTTTTTTTCTTCATACCTCCAAACCAATCCATCAGCAATTGCTGTCAAAACTTTCTGTGGAATAATTTAACATTCTTGCCACATCCATTGCCACCACCTTGGTCCAAGTTACTATCATTTATTGCCTGGACAATTTTAATAGCATTCCACCTCGTCTCTCTGCTTCCACACTTGCCTACTCAGATTCTCTTCTCAATACTGGCCAAAGTGATTTTTTAAAAAATATTGTTTTGCCAGTCTTCTGCTCAGAGGCCTCAAATACTTTTCCAGACATTACCAAAAACAAAACACAAAGTTTTACAATAGTTTCAAGGGCCTACCTGATGAGGCTGGTGTTGATTTAGCAGGTAAGATACCTGCATCTCTTATCAAAGTGCCTGTGTTTGATGCTGCACTCTGGTTTCTGACTCCAGCTTGCTGCTCATGCAGACCCTGGGAGCCAACATTGCTATAAAGTCATCAGGTTCCTGCCACCCATGTGAGAGACTTGGATGGAATCTATGGTTCCCGGATTTGGACTTGTCCAGCCCAGGCTATTGTGGGCATTGGGTGAGGGAATCAGCAGAGAGGAACATTCTCTCTCTCCGTCTCTCAAATAAACAAATACATTTTTGTCAAAAGCCTACCTACTCTGAGCTCTGGGAATTCTTTGACCCCATCTTCTCCTTTATCATCTTTTTCTCACTCCATGCCAGCTGCAGGGCCTCTTGCCTGCTCTGCTCTCTTTTACAGATATACTCTTTTTCAAAAAAACAAAAACAAAAACAACTATGCGACTTTTTCCTTCACTTCTTTAAGTTTCTTCTCCAGTGTCTCATTGTCATGAGGTTTTTTCCTTTGGAAAATGATAATCGCTTCACTTAGCACTCCACTCTTTACCCTTTCAAAGTTCCTCCCACTTCAGCATTTGGCTGGTAATGTTTACTACATTGTTTCTGTACTCATTGCTTCCCTCAGTAGAAAGTAAGATCTACAAGAACTGAGAGATTATTTTCATCACTGCTCTGTCTTTCATCTTCACCACTCAGGAAAAGCACACAGCACATGGTTCATGTCAGGTAAACTGGATCTATAAAAGTTGAATGGTGCCAAGAACATCATACTGTTCAATGGACATCTCTTGGGTGAATGCCTGCATTTCTAGGATTGGGGAACTACGTATCTACTTGTAGGCAGAAGACAAGAAACAGTGGAAGAAAGATGGATATCACTGAGTGGTTAGTGGAATAAAATGTAAATATATAATCAAGTAAGTCCAGGACAGGAGGACCTCCAGGCATTTCACGTCATGAACAATGTGATGGGATATCACCCAAGAGTCTCTTCTTGGGCAGGCCGTGGCAGAGGGACTGTGCAGTCTTTAGGAAAAACTGATAAGAAGGATTCTCAAATCAGGGGTTATAAGAAATCTTAGTCTAGGAAATCAGTCAGTGTTAGAAGCTGAACTGAGTCACCAGAACCTAAGCTCCAGAATCAAAATAAGGAAGAATATTGAATGACACCAGCTTCCTGGACAGGTGGCATTTCAAAATCAGGCATGGAGCAGAGAGGCTAGGGGATTGCCTTGAAACAAACCTATCAGCAGTACATGGAGATTTTTGATATAAGAGAATGAATGTATTCTAAGCCTATAATCTGGGATCTAGTTTTTGGCATCTAGGCTTAGAGAAATATAGAGTTTGGATAGGTTATATGTCCCAGCTTGAAATCATATTCACTCAGTCCCAGACACAAGCTTTTACCTGGAATAGCAAATTCTGACCTAGTATATCGTCTGACTGAAAGAGCCAAGGCTACGTCAGTGAAAACTCTGCAAAAGCAGATTTCCGATTGGCTAGTCCCACAAATGCTTTGTTTGGGAAGGCCTCATCTGGGAAAACCACCTTCAGGTTTCCTAAGCATCCCATTAGAATCAGACACTTTCGTCTTCTAAAAGCAACTACGGAATGCAACTTATAAAATGCCCCAAACCATTCCATTGAGCCAGAAAGCACAACTCCTCTTGGCTCTTTAAAGATGCCAGCTTTATGACCAAAATCATAACCTCAGCAGCATACACACATGCCCCTGTTGGACCGGAAGTGGCATTCTCTCCTGCCAGAGCAGTCCCCTCCCCAACACCATGACACCTGCATCGTCACAGGTGCACAACCACAACTGTAAGCCACTCTTCAGTTTCACTGGTCCCCAACTCAGAGTGCCAACTTCTGCTCTCAAATTGTTAAAGTGAATAATCAAAGGTCATTTAAAAATGTGACACTTACTTGAATCAATGTCTTCTTGAGGCTTTTGAAAGGTTCAGCAGGCATAAAATTTAATATTGATTGTGGGAGCACATTCCATTCTCCCTTTCAGAGTCATTTCAGGATGACAATTTGTTCTGATCCATAGCAGGGCAGGTCTGCTGGACGCATGCCAGTCCCAGGCCTTCTTATGGAGGCTGAGCTTTCTTTTTTCTGTCCACTTCACTCGTAGTTTCTCCCCGCCTTAAATTTCTTAGTTCTTGCCGTCCCCTTCTGCTCGCTCCTCTTAGCTCCTGTTCTAATTTCAACTGTCATTTCCCCTGCTCTCCCGAGTGCTCTGAGCTCCTGTTCTAATTTTTCATGTCTTCTCCCAGTGCTGCCCTCCTTTCTGCCTCTCTGACCCTCTCTCCTTCTCGCCTTCCCTGTTTCTCTCACTTTTTACTCTTCCATGTCCCACAGGAGATTTTTGTCTTAGGTTTTGCTTCAGCTTCCGTTTCCTGCATACTGTTTAATGAAGACAATAATGTGATGTCCAATCCACTCTAAATCACAACTATGCTGCTGGATTTTTCCATGATCTTCTAAATCCAAATTTGGATACCATCTCCCCCAAACATTCCCTTTCCCCTTGCAGATGTTACTTTGAATTGGAATGATCTAAGAAAATCTCTTTTTCTATTCATTGTTTGATAAGACTGACAAATAGGAAGTTGATCTGATAAGTCTCATTCTGATATAGTTTTTTGTCTTGCTTGCTTTTCTAAAGAAGTTGTGATGGATTTCCAATGTCTATGCAGGTAAATGTAGACAATGCTCTACTGTGAGCCAATCATTAATTCCAACAATACTTAAATGGAAAACTAAGTTACCCTCATGGTTTGTGATGCATTACACATAGAAGCAATCATATTCTCATTAATTATAAGAGAAACTATTGCATTATTCACAAACTACTGTACCAAATGTGTTGATGAGAATCTAAATGAATGGAGTTTTGAACACACTTGTCTTTCGTAACATGAAAGAAGTTTTCAAATTTGGTTTTGACATATGGAAAGGAATTTATAGTCGCTTCAATATTCAAACTTCTTCAGAAAGGTATTGATATGGGAATCGAAGTCCCTGTTTGTTCTTCATGGCAAAGGGACTCTTCATATAAAACTGTCCCAGCTTCAGAGATATGAATAATTTCTTATTAAAAAAGGCCCACACAGAAGAATATGGTGACTATGCAGGAGACATTCTGGCCTCTGGATTAGTGTACAAGGGTAAGAACGTCTTTCAGAATGACATAGAATTTTTCTGTTGCCAGTTGGCAAGTTAAAATGAGTAAGCTACCTGGTCATTTCCAGAAGGCTGTAGTCATTTTATGTAATTGGCCAGTTATGGTGGCATGAAGTGTTATTTTCTGAAACACAACATTGGAAGCTCACTTTAAGTCTACTTGTGTCAAGGAGGAGAAAGTTTGCATTGAAAAGGTCAGCGTGTAAAACTGCCCATGTTGCATCTTATTTCTTCAAGACGTCATGGACAATCTATCTTTCTGGAACTAATTTAAAAATGCTCTAAGAAATTGTGAGTGACATGATATTTTTGGCTGTGTATTATTGTTATTATCTTTACAGATGGCAAATGAAAGTTTGGGGTTATGACATTCAACCCACATTGACTCAATAAACTTTCTGAGTGTCCACTTTGTACCCAGCACTGTGATGATGGGTGCAAGGGTCATCAAGATGAATAGGCCTAAGTTCCTTCTCTGGAGGCACTTCAGTTAAAGGTCACATCGAGGGTCGACTGAGAAGCCTTAGGCACATCTGAAAATCTTAAGCCCAAATACCTTTCTCTACACAATCACCCTAGAGTTAAAACTCTCCAGGGCCACTCTCTTCAAAAACATGAGCACAAAGCACATGACTAAAGGACTGTACATATGTTGCATTTTTCACCTACAACTTGCCAGATTGACAGAATATACCTGTGTGCAAATTTCTCAAATATACATGATGCAGAAGGAGCAATTAATGCAAGGTTAGAACATGTAAATTTCAGATTATTTTCTGATTCTAATTAAGTTATTTTCTTTTTCTAACAGTCTTCAGGTTTTTTTCTTCCTTTCCATGAGAAGGAACAGATAAAACAAAACCATGGAGGAAGGGGAGAATCATAGGTCTGTGGAGAAACAGGAAGTTATGTGAAACCTTGTTTGCCCTTTGTGCTGTGAAGAAGTTTGCTGAAGAGCTGTGACCCTGTACTCTGCTATGTAAACCACCTACAGAAATGGCAGAGGTCGCCATGCAAAAAGAAGAGGTGCTTTGGACTCAGAGTGACAACAAAAATCAATGCTTCTAGGCATCTCTAGTTGAAAAGTAGTACCACCGAACAGTTCACGGCTGCCATCTTTCTTCCTCTTCTCCTTTCCCTTTCTCTTATTAAAATTTCAAATCATTATGAACCCATCAAAGATGCTGATATTTCCAAAACTTGTATGTTCTAATGAATCAATTGAGTCCAAATTAAAAACATGCTCCATTTTGCTGCTTTAAATGCTACAGCTTCCATCTTCTCTCTACAGTTGTGTGTTGCTATGAGAATTAAGGAGGGCAAGTGTGTTCAACTTGCTTTTTCCAAAATTTTTAGGGCTTTCAATGGTGGCACAGAGGCCTCAGGATTTCTGAGGAAGGCCATGACATTGGGCCTAGCAGTGTCCGTGTTGAGGCTAAACTTACATGGTTTACAGAAATAACTCTGTGACTAAAACCAAATTTTGAAAATGATACTCAAGGGAATCTTTGCTGCCACCCACTGAAATATCCAGATAATTGAAGGGGGTTTTGTTTGCTTTTGTTTTTTCCTGCTTCTTGGATCTTGTTGCCTCTTTCAGTTCATGTGTGTGTGCATCCACTCACAAGATAAAAATGTCTTTATAGTTTAATGGTTCCAGATGTAAAGTGGCAGAAAATTCTGATTTTAGGCCCAAATGATTGCACGGCCTTTCTGAAATTTCTGTTTTTGTTTGGTCAGTTTAGCATTAGCTACACTGCAGCAAAAGAGAAGATCCTTAAAAGGCTATACTTAAACTTTTGGGTGGTAGCTATCATTTTATTTGTTGGAGTAAAACTTAATTTTGGTTCACAGGGACAGGTTTGTTGTGGAGTGTGGAGTGTGGAGTGGTACTTCCTGGAAGGTTGATCAGATGCAACTTGTTGGAATATGCCACAATTTGTGATTGCATGAGTCAGGGGGAGCCTGGAAATGTGCATTTAATGTATTCCAAAGGATGCTGAGGCTACTGGTCAAGGGATCTTTCACTTTGAGAACAGTTGACTGAGAATGACAGTTCCTGTTAAATTGATAAATTATCAGGGCTTTACCCAAAATATTTTGATTCAGTAGGTTTGAGAAAGAGTCTGGATTTCAGCATTTTATTTCATTTTTTTTTTCCAAAAAGCAAGTGCTTCAGATAAAACTTAATATCTGGGAAATTTACTGTCTCTTTATCAATTCAATAACTATGTGTAGGTTGTTTGCTGAGTTACACAGCCAAGGATTGCTCTTTACTAGATGTCTACATGTCTCATTTAAAGCTTAAAAAGGAAAAAAAAATGGCTGAAAGGAAAGAAAAGAAAGACAATTCATCTATGGGTGATGCAGGATAAGTATAATCTTTGGGTGTGGTAGGGACAGGAAGGTTGCTCATAAGTGAGGTGGGCAAAGTCACAGCAAAGCCAGGGTATGGTGCTTTGATTATCTGCTTGTTGGTTTCCCACAAGACTTTGAGTTCTTTTCAAGGTCAGAGAATGAGTCTAAGCCCACTTACTCAGTATGTGACACTGTCTTATTGGCCAGAAAATGTGTGGCAGATGAAGGAGCACAGGGCAAGGGGAAGAGGATTCATACAAAAAAGATGTAGTTTGGTGCCAGATTGAAACACGGAGTATGGAAGGCTTTCAATGCCATGATAAGTAGCCTATTCCTGAAAAGGTCCTGAAGTTATAAAATCAGCTTAACGAGACTGCTCCCATTGGATTTGTGTTTTCAAAGTTCATTTTGGAGAAGATATAGTAGTTAAATTGAAAATAGAAGTCAGAGGCAAAGATTCAATGTGGAGCTATTGCAATGGACATAGAACAGAGTTGGTCTAGATGGAATGAAGATTTCTCAGTGCTGTCAGAGAGGTGTGGGCACATATTAGAAGCATGGCTGAAGCTGACGTAACAAGACAGATGAATCAGAGGTAAGTGCATATGGAAGATTTAAGGGTGATATGAGCTTCCAGTTCAGGCCTCTTTGGGAAACAAGGATGTGCAGTTATTTGAAAATTAGAGTACAAATAAGTATGGTGCAAGACAATGGGATTTGTTTTTAGATTGGAGTACCCAATGGACATCTGGAAGCATTGGAAATACATGTTACTAGCTCAGTAGAGAGGTAGATTATAGGCTATCTATATGTAAATACCACTGCTCTCAGGGATAAAGTCTTCACCCAGTTTCAGTTTGTTTTTTCATTGCTTTTATCCATTCTATCACTTTCCTATAAAGAAAATACCAAATAAATTAGACTATGACATTTTTAGGTAAAAAGTTTTATTTTCTTACTTTGGACAATTTACCAATTACTGAATTTGTACTGTACCATTCACTGGATTCTGTAGAGATGAAATTTGTCTTTGTGGTAGTGTCATAACTATAGAAAACGGAAAAATGATTTCACAGAATGACACCCAGATTGACATCTCTTTGGGCAATTGCAGCCATTATTTGGGCATCACATGTCAAACGCTAGTCTTGACCCTGGACACAGTAGTGAGCGAGACTTTGCTCCTGCTCTGTTAGGGTTTACATTCTTGAAGAGGTAACATAATAAACAAAGAAATGCATACAAATTATAGTTTTAGAAGATATGAAAACAAATTGGAGAAGAGAGTGATGAGAAGCTAATATGTTGATCACAATGCCTTGCCACACAAAAAAGTGTCCTTTTTTGTCTTAAATCTGGGGCCAGTCAAAATGGTATAAAGTGTAGGGACTCAAATGATCATCTTTCCTTCATTTTGAAACTTTGATCCACATCCTATGTGTGTCTAGGGATTCTTTGAACTATAACTAATCTATCTTCCTTTGCAAAACATATTGCCTTTATTTAATGGAAAGGGGGTGTAATATGTGATGGAGGATATTTTGTGAAGTACAATCACTCATTTCCTTCTGATGTTGATAGAAGCATTTTCATTCTTTACACTGAAGTCAAGCTGAATCTCTTCTGTCACAGGCTCAAGGAAAGATGTGTGAACAATTGCGTTACAGATTCAGAAGGAGCCACTCACTTTTTCCTCAGGTCTGCTAAAGGAACAGTATTGTCTACTTGTTGGCCAAGGTCTGAAATAGAAGAAATCACTCTACTCTACCAACCTTAGGTTAAACTCTGGGAAAATACATTCTCATCCTTCTAATCATCATGTTAATTATCTGTGAAAAGGCATAAATCTCAGATTCCAGAAGTATGTTGAATCAACTAACATATAATTAAACTTAACCAAACCTTTCTTCTCTCTTCAGGAGTGCTCAGCAAACTCTACAATATGACAGCAAAGGAGGCATTGCATTTTGAGAACTGAGTGAAGGTGGAATCCACTGGACATTGAAGGCATTGCAGACATAGGTTTGACTCACAAGGCTAACACCCCAAAACTGTATTGCTTGGAGGTTAGTTTGCTACATGGATTAATGTCTTTCCCAGTGTGTGGTGACAGCAGAGGGTTGTAGCACAGGTTAAAAGTGTATATACGTATAAGATTTTGGGGTTTCTCACCATCTCACAACTCACAACATGTCTGAAGTACAAACTCTGGATGAGACCAGAACAATCACACTTGCAGCATGAGGTCCTACTTTCTTTTTCTTTGTTGATCAGAAGAAAATGGGCCTCTGTCCTAACCCATGCCAATCAGATATCTCTTCCCAAATCTGACACTTGTAATGGGGAGACACAGTCTGTGAGTTGCTGAACTGAGTCATATTGGTGTCGGATCTCTGGAGACCGACTTCCTGCTGCTTGGTTCCCTCAACTGGCCTAGTGCTCCTCCAATGGGTAACTTTCTCCTCAGATTCTGTGAGATCCTTCAGTGCTCTTCCAGTAGGTTTCCTTTTAGTTGGAATTGGATTCCGATTATCTACATCCTAGACAAATCAGTGAGTGCCTGAAGTCTAATTTCCTATATTCTTTTATCTGCTCTTTCTAATATTTCCTGTGTCAGAATTCAGCCCTCTACTCCTAATTGCTCACTTGGGCCTTGCAGCATCTTTCTAGACACTGTCTTCTTTAGCACAGTATCAAGTTCATACTGAAGTCACCTTGAAACATATCCCTCAAATGTGTCTTTTCCCAAGTGCTTTGTTTTCGTAAGCATTCTCTCTCTTGGACCTCCTCTTCTTAAGACGACATTGACAAACCTAACCCAGTTATGCTTCAGCTCATTCTCCAGAAACGGGAGGAGAGGAGTCTACCACAGATGGGCCATAAAGCTGTTTGCTGTAACTCCTTCACTGAAACACTGTGAATGGACTCCCATTGCCTTAGAGTACCCACCTCTGGGCCATCCCTCCAGGGTTCAGCCAGCTGTAGCTCCACTCACCTCCTATTCTGCTGCTCTTCTCTGTTCCCCAGCACTGTCCTTGCCTTGGTTTCTCAAAGATTCTAATTCTTTCCTGCCATGGGACTCTCTCTGTGTCTGATTTTCTAATTTTTTCTCCTTCAGATTAATTTTATTTTGTCCTCTGATTTCTCATCTCAATCATTTTCTGTAGACATATTCTCTGACATCCAGTGATACAATAAGGAATTTAAACCCTGGTCTTCCTCCTGTTTCCTGAAACATAGCTTCTAAAACCTTTATAATCTATGAAGTGGTGTCTTTTTGTACACTAATGAGATGATTGATGTCTTGGGCTCCTTGATACGGGGCCAGCCATGTGCTTAGAGGATTGGAATTTTCAATCTCATTTTTCGATCTCCAAAGAGAGAAGAGAAAATAATGTTTGAACTGATCACCAATGGCCAATGATTTATTCAATCACATCAATATAATAAAGACTTCACAAATACCCCCAAAGGACAGAGTCCAGAGATTTTCTTTTCCTTTCTAAAAATATTTATTTATTTATTTGAAAGGCAGTTACAGAGATGCAGAATCAGGGGGTGGGGAGCTCCCACCTGTTGGTTCACTCCCCAAATGACCATGACAGCTGGAGGTGGTCCAATCTGAAGCAAGGAGCCAGGAGCTTCCTCTGGATCTCCCACTTGGATGCAGGGGCGCAAGGACTTGGACTATCTTATATTGTTTTCCCAAACATTTTAGCTGGGAGCTGGATCAGAAGTAGAGCAGCCAGAACTCGAATTCATGCCCTTATGAGATGGCAGCACTCTAGGCGGCAGCTTCACCCATTACGCCACAGTGCCAGCCCCATCTTTTTTTTTAAAGATTTTATTTTTATTTGAGAGAAAGAGAGAGAGAGAGCGAGCAAGAGAGGGAGAGAGAAATGTCTTCCATTCACTGGTTCACCCCCAAAAGGCCATAATGGCCATAGTTGGACTGATCTGAAGCCAGGAGCCGGGAGCTTCCTCCACATCTCCCACATGGGTACAGGACCCAAGCACTTGGGCCATTTTCCACTTTCTTAGGCCATTAGCAAGAAGCTGGATCAGAAGATGAGAAACCAGGACACAAACCAGTACCCATATTGGATACTGGTGCCGCAGGTAGAGGCATAGCCATCTACACCACAGTTCCAGCCTCCAGACATTTTCTAAGTGGATGGATGCATGGAAGTTCTGTAAATGTGGGGTGCCTGCAGTGGGCGTGGAATCTCCCCCTGCTTCCTCCATACCCTGCACATCTTTGGCATTTGGCTGTCCCTGAATTGTATCCTTTATAGTAAATGAGTGAACCTACAAAAAATGTTTTCTGAGTCCTGTGAGTCATTCTAGAAAATAATGAAACCAGAGGAACAGAACATGGGAGGAAGGGAGATTGGCATGTGAAGTAGGTAGCCTATGGGACTGAACGTCACCCTGTGGGATATGATGTTATCATCAGGCAAGCAGTGTCAGGATTTAGTTAAACTGCAAAACAAGCTGTAGTTATCTGCAGAAGAGAACTGCTTGGTTTTCCTACACCTCACACACATTGGGTCATAGTAAAGTTCATTATTGACTGTAAGTACAAAGAAAAAAAAAAAAAGGTGTGTTCTTGCCATTTGCCCCCACATTCAAAGTCAGTCTCCTGATAGCACGCTGTCTTTGTATCTCTGATGGTCAAGAGGCTACACATATTTGTACTCACACATGTACTGGCATGACTTGTTTCACTCTTGCAGCTATACCTGGAGACTAGAGTGTTGCTTGCTCTGTGGAGCTGAGACTGTCCACTCCATGGATACTGGGGACCATAGCCTTCAATTCCTCAACCCCAGAGCCATAGATGGCATCTGTAGAATACTTAGACTACTTCCATGGCATCCTGAGGATGAACAAATGGATGGCAGATGTCACTTGACCAAGGAGTATATTGACATCATTCAGCTTGACAACTGACCTGGAATCAAAGGACCATGGCTGTAAAGCACCTTTGGTACTTTCAGAAGAAAATACTGTTGACTATTTTCTTACACTTCCCCCTCTAACTGCAGAGCCATGCTAGGCAGGCAATGCGAAAGGATAGAAATAAACCAAGGTCGATGAAAGCACTATTACATTCAGAGGGGGATATTTTCCATTCGTTTGAAAATTAAAGTCTCATGCAAGTAGCAGAAAAATACACCACAGATTCTTTAGCTTGATTGTTTCAACTTTTAATAGTAAAGTCAATATGTGCCTCCAACTAACTGCTGGGCATTGTTCTGTGATTGCCAGGTTGTTTTATGTATGTGAAGCAACAAAACAATATAAGGTGACAAACAAAAGATGGAAAATATATAAAAAGGGGAAAAAGTTGGCTATGTGCTACCTCAGGCTTTAAAACTCTTCTTATACACTTCACCACAAAGTCTATTAAAGCAAAATATAGTGGAAATACAATATACCGCAATGAATGTCTTCAAACTAGCAATTTAGCGCAAAAGCTGAGGGCAGTTCTTATGCACCGACTTTTAATACCAAGACGATTTGTGGTCTCACAAAGTTCCTGCCTTAGGCAAAAGTTGTGCTGAGTTCTAATAGGTCTAGTTTGTTGGCTGTCAGAATAATGGAGAATTTGGTAGCAGAGGGGTAGAAGCTGTAAACAGCAGAGATAATTAGGAGGTCTGTGGAGAGGCAAGCGAAGCTCGTTTCTATTCGCTTGCAGGGGAGAGGGAGAGTTCAAGAGACTCTTGGTTGATACAGCCTAGTGTAGATCACAGAATGCTCATTTGGGGAGCTTGTGCGGGTCACTTGTCAGGCTAGTTTTCCTTGTTTATTAAAACACATCGTATCAGCTACAATTCATTCGATTCCTACTGTGCGCATGGTCCTACTCATCTAGTTCCTCCCAGAGGAAATCGTGGCTTGGAGAGGAAGAGAAAGGAATACAGTGTTTGACACCAGCAAGTAGTAGAGTTTATGATTGACTAGAAACCAGGTTCACTGTACCGTGTGGTGAGGTCTCCCTGTGAAGCAAGGCAAATGTTGCCAGAGTGTTCCCACTGAAAACCCCGTGCATTAATGTCCAGTTAGTTTAGATTTACCCTAATTGTAGGGATGACTTTGGTTCTCCAGCAGGAGATTATGATGGAAAATGGGATTCTTTCTTTTTTAAAATTTTTTATTTGTTTATTATTTATTGGAAGGGCAGTGAGATAGGCAGAGGTCTCCTATCTGCTAGGGCACTCCCCAAATGTCTACAACATGCCAGGCTAGGCGAGCCTGAAGCCAGGAACCATAAATCAATCCAGGTCTCCCACATGGGTGACAGGGACCCAAATGCCTGCTAGTGTACTGCCTCCCAGGGTGCACATTAATAGGAAGCTGGAATTGGGAGCAGAGACAGGACTTGAACCCAGGAGCTCCAACATGGGATGTGGGTATCCCGAGCAGCATCTTAAATGCTGTGACAAGTGACTATCAATTTCGTAACAAAATATGAATAGTAATTCAAGAGTTGGCATCTTTTACTTATTTAATTTTATTTTATGTAAATCAATACAGACTGTAGATCGGCTTATAAAACAAAGCTATCTTTACTCCCTGGGGCAAAGTTTGTATGTTTGCCTGGTAGGAGAAAGTGGCCAAGTTATGGAAGCTTTTCAGTGTGACAGTACACCCTTCCCCCCATTGTCTATTCCCAAATGCCCCTCTGCCAGGTGTGTCACAACCAAGGAAGGTACAAAATCCAAGGGTGAATTCCTACCAGGTGTGGAGAGGCATAGGTAATGATTTTGCCTTAAACTCCACCTGCAAAAGTCAAGCATAAACAGTAAGTCATCCATCCACTAAAGGACAGGGACCAGAGTCAGTGGCAACCTCTGGTTTGGGGAGCTCAGTTACACTCTTAGGCTGATCCTGTTTTTCTTAAATAATAAATAGTAATTAGCATTTTTTCAGCACATTGTGGGATGTCTGCACTCTCCCTCAGAAAGCTACAACTAAACTATGAAATTGACAGGAAATGAGAGACTGATGCCAGCTGATCCAGACACCAAAGAGCCTGGGATTATTCAGGCTGGAAAGAGGGAAGTTGAGAGACTGCATTATTGTAAGTGTATAAAATACTCAAGGGGATGATTAAGGACTTGTTTACCAAACACTGGATCATACAGACAAGATGGCTGCGTGGAGACGCCTTGCTATGTTGCTTCCTTCTAGGCAAAATCAGCTTCCTTCTCACTTGTTTGGTGTGTGTATTCACTCACTCACTCACAGCCAGGAACTTGTTTCTCCTCTCATTGGTCTTTGATGCAGTTACTTAGAAACTGCAGGTGCAGTGCAAAGAGCAGTGGCCTGGGGGTAAAGAGTTATGGATTCTGACCTGGCTCTGCCATTGTTTCCTTCAAGCCTGGAGGCCTGGTTTGCTCATCTACATATTGGGGATGTTAAGTCCTGCTGAGATTTTAAAGACCTCATAGGTCAAATGGGAGAGAGTGTTTAAAGCACTTCACTTTCTAGTGAGAAAAGGCTTTTGTTGGACACCTTTGTGTACCCTATCACATGATTTAGACCTACTTTTTGCTGGAGCTGTTGTTGGGACTAACACTTGGGGTGCTCTCACTTGGCAGACCCTCCCCTTCACTGCTCTGGGTATCTCTAGCTTTCTGGACCAAAGCTTCTGTTGCTATGTAGAGGTCATGCATGCATTACTCAGAACAGCTCATGAAGAAGTTCTTAAACAATGAAGTACAGGACAATAAATGACACTTTGTTCTGCACTCAAATGGAAAATTGTGAGACCCAGTCTGTATTTTCCTCAGAGCATAGACCACAGATGGATTGTGGACCATACATGGATCAATGCCTGTCCCACCGTAGTGACCAACTCAAGAACATTCCCTTGTATGGTCTTCTTGTCTCACTCCTGTGTGTGGAGTCTGTTTCCTGTCTCAGACTCTGTTTTCTAGGAGAAACTCAGGGTAAGACAGAGCTGTACAATGTTGCACAGCTGTGCATCCCTGACCCTCTGACATGATCATAGTGATGTTTTCCAGGTTAAGGCTGATCATCAACCAAGGCAGCTCACATGTGGACAGTAAAGTTCCAGCGAGATTCAGTGTCTGACTTGTCTGGAGACTTTAGCACTGACAGTGTTTCCCGCCTGCAGCAAGGAACAGAGAGGAATATTCTTCACAGTCTTAATCTACTCTTCTGCCTATTGGAAGATAGTGCTATGAGAACTCAGTGTGCCTCTCGGCAGCAATGGTGGAGCCTCCAGCAGCCTCAACTGTCAACAGACACTGCTTCCTAAAGTCTCTTGACATTTAGCCTCGAAATTCCAACTACAATTGCTGGCCGGTGCCCAGAACCATCTTTTAAAATTCCCAAACCCACACCACTGCCCTGCATAAAACACCTCCTCATTACCCTACTGCTTTTAGAAGGCAATTCAGTCTTCTCATCTCTACCATCACCAGACCTCCTGAATCTGGCACCTGCTCAGCTCTTCACCCTGGCCTTGTCCTCTGTGTCCTCCTGCCCTGGCCTTACTGTGACCATAAAAGTCCTCCTTGGGCTCCTGGGTCCCTTGCGTCCTTTGCAAAGACTCTGCTTCCTTGGATCCTTGTGATTCATTCCTTTTACTTTTGGTCTCTGGTTAAATGTTGTGTCTGCAAAGAAACATTCTCTGACTATTCTATTTATGCAGGATTAACCCCTCTTCTCATCTGTCATTATTTTGTTTTGTAGGAGTCTATGAATGGTTCCAGTAAATGGCCAGAGAGTAAACATTTTAAGCTTTGTGGGCCATGATTTTTGTTGCAACCATGCAACATTGCAGTTGTTTGGCTAATGCAGTTGTAGACAAAACATAAATGATGGGGTGTGGCTGTGTTTCCATAAAACTTTATTTGCAAAAACAGACAGCAGGTGATCTGGATTTGGCCCTGGAGGCCATAGTTGCCTGACACTAACACTACTATTTAACGTAGTCAGTGTCCTTGATGGCACTTATTACTATTTTCAAGTATCCCCCTGTACCCTCCAAGGCAGGAACCACATCTCTTTTGCTTGTACTTGTTATTTTAGCACCTAGAAAGGTTTCTGGCACATGGCAGACATTAAATACATATTTGAACAGTAAATAAAGCAATTAAATATATCTTTCCTATTTTTTCCCCAACCCTACCCCTTATATATTGCCTTACTTGTTTCACAGCATTTATTTCAATTTTTATTAATTTATTTTTTTCATATCACACGAATGCATAAACTCTACCTTATTTATTGTTTATACCCTCAGCAACTTCTACAGAACTTGGAACGTGGTCATTAAAAAAGTTGGAGTAAGTAAATGAATGAGTTAAATTATGGGTTTAGGCTGAGTATTTCCATATGTAAAAGAAAACATTCCCTGAGAGTGGGTTAAGATGGTGGAGTAGGGAGGGAGCTTACTGCTCTAGCCTAGGAGAAGAAAGTTTAAAAAAAGTGGAGAGAGTGCATTCTCAGAGAAAAGTTAGGGAGAAAATGGCAGGGGAAACTCCACACAAATCAGAGGAATAAAGTGGACCTACATGGAGGGTGTGGACATGCAGGACCCCAGCAGCCAAGAGCAGCTGCGCCAGCTTTGGAGTGTGAGGTGGGATCAGACTGCAACAGCTCAAGCCAATGACGATAAATCTACAGGAAGAGCCCGGAGGGAATCTGGCTTCAGGCTCTGTGGGGGATAGTGTACCTGTCAAACTAGAGGAGGACAAAAAAAAGGGTGAGGGCACCTTTCTCCCTCCCCAGTAACCCTGCAATGGCATCCTTTAACAAGCCGATAGAGAGTGGGCACCATTTTGGACATATGTAACAGCTGTGTCAGCTCCTGTCTGCTCCCAGCAACCAGCAGAGCAGAAACTCCTGATTCTGGCAGGGATGCTTAAGGATGTGCTACACACAGAAACATAGAAACATGGTCATCACTATGAAAGAAGGTAAAGGCAGAAAATTTGCCAGTAAAAGTACAAAGGAAATCCAAAGTAAAAAATAGGAATATTTATGGAAAAATGGCAGGACAAAGTCATTATTTATCAATAGTCACCTTGAATGTAAATGGCCTCAATTCTCCAGTTAAAAGACACAGACTGGTGAATGGATTAGAAAATAAAACACATCTACTTGTTGCTTACAAGAACCACATCTCACAAACAAAGATTCATGCAGACTGAAAGTGAAAAAATGCAAAAAGATATTCCATGCTAACAGAAACCAAAAAAGAGTTGGTGTAACTATCCTAATATCAGACAAAAATAGACTTTAACACAAAAACTGTTAAAAGAGACAAATAATTGCATTATGTAATGACTGAAGGATCAATTCAACAGGATGATATAATTATTATAAACATATATGCACCTAATTACAGGGTACCTGGCTATTTAAAAGGAAGGTTAAGGGATCAAAAGTGAGACATACACTAAAATACAATAGTACTGAGGGTCTTCAATATCCCACTTTCAGCAATAGACACCTCAACCAGACAGAAAATCAGTAAGAAAACTACAGGTTAATCAACACTATAGACCAAATGGACTTAATAGATACCTATGAAACTTTCCATCCTAAAGCTGCAGAATTCAAAGTCTTCTCACCAGTGCATGGAATTTTCTCTAGGATTGACTACATGCTAAGCCATAAAGCAAGTCTCAGCAAATTAAAAAAAAAAAAAAACAAACTGAAGTCGTATTATGCATCATTTCAGACCACAATGGAATGAAGTTGGAAATCAGCAACTCTGGAATCTCTAGAACATATGCAAACACATGGAGGCTGAACAACACACTCCTGAATGAACAGTGGGTCACTGAAGTAATCAAAAGAGAAATAAAAAAATTTCTGTAAAAATGAAGATGATACAATTGGAGTCCCCTGGTATGTTTCTAACTCTACCATTTGGGGCAAGTCAGCTTGAGCATGACCCGAATTGTACATCTCTTCCCTCTCTTATTCCTACTCTTATGTTTAACAGGGATCACATTTCAGTTAAATTTCAACACTTAAGAATAACTGTGTATTAATTACAGAATTAAACCAGTCATATTAAGTAGAACAGACAAAAAAAAAAAACTACTAAGAGGGATAATGTATTAAGTTGTTCATTAACAGTCAGGGCTATGCTGATCAAGTCACCGTTTCCCATAGTGTCCATTTCACTTCAACAGGTTTCCTTTTTGGTGTTCAGTCAGTTGTCATCGATCAGGGAGAACATAGGGTATTTGTCCCTTTGGGACTGGCTTATTTCACTCAGCATGATGTGTTCCAGATTCCTCCATTTTGTTGCAAATGACTGGATTTCATTGTTTCTTACTCGGTATAGTATTCTAAAGAGTACATATCCCATAATTTCTTTATCCAGTCTACCGTTGATGGGCATTTAGGTTGGTTCCAGGTCTTAGCTATTGTGAATTGAGCTGCAATAAACATTAGGCTGCAGACCGCTTTTTTGTTTGCCAATTTAAATTCCTTTGGGTAAATTCCAAGGAGTGGGATGGCTGGGTCGAACAGTAGGGTTATCTTCAGGTTTCTGAGGAATCTCCAGACTGACTTCCATAGTGGCTTGACCAGTTTGCATTCCCACCAACAGTGGGTTAGTGTCCCTTTTTCCCCACATCCTCTCCAGCATCTGATGTTGGTAGATTTCTGGATGTGAGCCATTCTAACCGGGGTGAGGTGAAACCTCATTGTGGTTTTGATTTGCATTTCCCTGATTGCTAGCAACCTTGAACATTTTTTCATGTGCCTGTTGGCCATTTGGATTTCCTCTTTTGAAAAATGTCTATTGAGGTCCTTGGCCCATCTCTTAAGTGGGTTGTTGGTTTTGTTTTTGTGGATTTTCTTGATTTCTTTGTAGATTCTGGTTATTAACCCTTTATCTGTTGCATAGTTTGCAAATATTTTTTCCCATTCTGTTGGTTGTCTCTTCACTCTCCTGACTGTTTCTTTTGCAGTACAGAAACTTCTCAATTTGATGCAATCCCAATAGTTGATTTTGGCTCTGACTGCCTGTGCCTCCTGGGTCTTTTCCAGAAATTCTTTGCCTGTGCCAATATCTTGAAGGGTTTCTCCAATGTTCTCTAGTAACTTGATGGTGTCAGGTCGTAGATTTAGGTCTTTAATCCATGTTGAGTGGATTTTTGTATAAGGTGTAAGGTAGGGGTCTTGCTTCATGATTCTGCACGTGGAAATCCAATTTTCCCAGCACCATTTATTGAATAGACTGTCCTTGCTCCAGGAATTGGTTTTAGATCCTTGATAAAATATAAGTTGGCTGTAGATGTTTGGGTTGATTTCTGGTGTTTCAATTCTGTTCCATTGGTCTATCCATCTGTTTCTGTACCAGTACCATGCTGTTTTGATTACAACTGCCCTGTAGTATGTCCTGAAATCTGGTATTGTGATGCCTCCGGCTTTGTTTTTGTTGTACAAGATTGCTTTAGCTATTGGAGGTCTCTTGTGCCTCCATATAAATTTCAGCACCATTTTTTTCCAGATCTGAGAAGAAGGTCTTTCTCCAATTTAATCCCATCAAGGTGGCATGTACCAATGCCATCTCACTAGTCCAAGTGATCAATTTCAGTTCACAATTGATCATAATGAAAGGACTAAGAGTCAAAGGAAGCACATAAACAAGTCTAGTACCTGCTAATACTAACTGATAGAATAAATAAAGGGGAGAGTGATCCAACATGGGAAGCGAGATACTCAGCAGACTCATAGAATGGCGGATGTCCTAAACAGCACTCTGGCCTCAGAATCAGCCCTAAAGGCATTCCGATCTGGCTGAAAAGCCCATGAGAGTATTTCAGGCATGGAAAGCCAAGACACTCTGGCAAAACAAACAAACAAACAAACAAACAAACAAAAAACCCTAAATGAAAGATCTCTGTGAGTGAGATCCCAGTGGAAAGAACAGGTCATCAAAGAAGGAGGTACCTTTCTCTGAAGGGAGGAGAGAACCTCCACTTTGACTATGACCTTGTCTAAACAAGATAAGAGTCGGTGAACTCAAAAGGCTTCCATAGCCTTGGAAACTCATGACTGGTGCATAGGGAGATTACTGATGCCATAAACAGGAGTGTCAATTTGTAAAGTCAACAACAGGAGTCACTGTGCACTTACTCCTCATGTAGGATCTTTCTCCTTAGTGTGCTGTACATTGAGATTTAATGCTATAACTAGTACTCAAACAGTATTTTTCACTTTATGTTTCTGTGTGGGAGCAAACTGTTGAAATCTTTACTTAATGTATGCTAAACTGATCTTCTGTATATAAAGAGAATTGAAAATGAAACTTGATGTGACTGGAAGGGGAGAGGGAGAGTTAAAGGGGAGGGTTGCGTGTGGGAGGGACGTTATGGGGTGGAAACCATTGTAATCTATAAGCTGTACTTTGGAAATTTATATTTATTAAATAAAAGTTTTAAAAAAAGAAAAAAAATATAATGTATATGTGCAAAATTGAAAAAAAAATGAAGATGATACAACATATCAAAACTTATGGGATACAGCAAAAGCAGTGTTAAGAGGAAATTTTATAGCAATTGGTGCCTACATCAAGAAATTGGAAAGGCACCAAATAAGTGAGCTATCAATGCAGCTCAAGGATCTAGAAAAACAACAGTAAACCAAATCCAAAACTTGTAGGATAAAAGAAATAATTAAAATTAGAGAAGAAATAAACAAAATTGAAACAAAAAATACAAAAATCAGTAAAATGAAGAGCTGGTTCTTTGAAAATATAACCAAATTGACACACATTTGGCCCAACTAACCAAAAAAATGAGAGTATCCAAATTAATAAATGAGAAGAGAAAGGAAATATAATAACAGACACTAGAGAAATAAAAAAGGATCATCAGAAATTACTACAAAGAGTTGTATGCCAACACACTGGGAAACCTAGAATCCTGGAATATACAACCTACCTGAATTGAGCCAGGAAAAACATGGAAAACCTAAATAGACCCATAACCAATATGACAATTGAATTAGTAATGAAGACCATCCAACAAAGAAGAGCCCAGGACTGGATTGCTTCACTGCTGAGTTCTACCAGACATTTAAAGAACTAACTTCAATTCTTCTCGAGCTATTCAAAACAATCGAAAGGGAGGGAATCCTCCCAAATTATTTCTGTGAGGCCAGTATCACCCTATTTCCTAAACCTAAAAGATGCAACAGAGAAAGAGAACTACAGACTAATTTTTCTTATGAACATAGATGCAAAAATTCTCAACAAAATTTTAGCCAATCAAATCCAACAACACATCATAAAGATCACTCACAATATCAGAAAGGTCAATAACCCAAACAAAATGGGATTTTTCCCTGGTATTCAGGGATGGTTTGACATTTGCAAATCAATCAATGTGATGCATCACATTAACAAATTGAAGAACAAAAGACATATGATCATCTCAATAGATGCAGAGAAAGCATTTGATAAAATACAACACCCTTTCATTATGAAAACTCTGAGCAAATTGGGTGTAGAAGAAACATTCCTCAACACAATCAAGGCAATTGATAACAAACTCACAGTCAGTGTCCTATTGAATAGGGAAAAGTTGGAAGCATTTTCACTGAGATCTGGAACCAGAAAAGGATGCCCACTCTCACCACTGCTATTCAATATAGTCTTGGAAATTTCAGCCAGAGCAATTAGGCAAGAAAAAGAAATCAAAGGGATACAAATTAGGAAAGAGGTAATCAAACTCTCCCTATTTGCAGATGACATAATTCTGTACAAAGGGGATCCAAAAGACTCTGAGAGATTATTGGGACTCATAAAAGAGTTTGTTAAAGTGGCAGGTTATAAAATCAACATGGAAAAATCAATAGCCTTTGTATACACTGACAATGTCATGGCTGAGAAAGAACTTTTAAGATCAGTGCCATTCACAATAGCTCTAAAAAAATCAAATACCTTGGGATAAATTTAACTATGATGTCAAAGATCTCTACAATGAAAATTACAAATCATTTAAGAAAGAAATAGAAAAAGATACAAAAATGGAAAAATCTTCCATTTTCATGGATTGGAAGAATCAATATCAAAATGTCCATACTACCAAAAACACTTTACAGACTCAATGTGATTCTAATCAAAATACCAAGAGCATTCTTCTCACATATAGAAAAACTGATGCTGAAATTCATATGGAAACACAGGAGACCCTGAATAGTTCAAGTAATCTTATACAACAAAAACAAAGCCAGAGGCATCACAATACCAGATTTCAAGACATACTGCAGGGCAGTTATAATCAAAACAGCCTGGTACTGGTACATAAATAGATGGATAGACCAATGGAACAGAACAGAAACCCCAGAAATCAACCTAAACATCTACACCCAACTTATCTTTGACAAAGGAACTAACCAGTCCCTGGAGCAAGACAGTTCTTCAAGAAATGATGCTGGTAAAAAATGGATTTGTACATGCAGAAGTGTGAAGCAAGACTCCTTCCTTATATCTTAGATAAAAAATACACTCAAAATGAACTGGAGACCTAAATCTATGCCCCAATACCATCAAATTATTAGAGAACAATGGGGAAACCCTGGAAGACATTGGCACTGAGTTCACAAACTCCGACCTTATTTATTTTCAATAAAGAGTTATTGAAAAACCTCTCTGAAGCACAAGCAGTCAAAGCCCAAATCGACAAATGGGATTACATCAAATTGAGATGCTTCTGTACTGCAAAAGAAACACTCAGGAAAGTGAAGAGTCAACCGATAGAATGGAAGAAATTATTTGCAAACTATGCAACTGATTTTTTATAGAAAAAATTATTTAATAAATATAAATTTCAAAAGTACAACTTTTGGATTATAGTGGTTCTTTACCCTATACCCACCCTCCCGCCCAAACCATCCCTCCTCCGACTCCCTCTCCCATCCCATTTTCATTAAGATTCATTTTTAATTATCTTTATATACAGAAGGTCAACTCTATACTAAGTAAAGATTTCAACAGTTTACATCCACACAGACACACAAAGTATAAAGTATTGTTTGAAGACTCATTTTACCATTAATTTTCATAGGACAACACATATAAAGTACTGTTTGAAGACTAGTTTTACCATTAATTTTCATAGTACAACGCAGTAAGGACTGAGGTCCTACACTGGGAGCAAGTGCACAGTGACTCCTGTTGTTGATTTAACCATTGACACTCTTATTTATGACGTCAGTAATCACCCAAGGCTCTTGTCATGAGCTGCCAAGGCTATGGAAGCCTCCTGAGTCCACAAACTCTGACGTTATTTAGACAAGGCCATAATCAAAGTAGAAATTCTCTCCTCCCTTCAGAGAAAGGTACCTCCTTCTTTGATGGCCCATTCTTTCCTCCAGGATCTCACTCACAGAGATCTTTCATTTAAGTCATTTTTTACTGTAGTGTCTTGGCTTTCCATGCCTAAAATACTCTCATGAGCCTTTTAGCCAGATCCGAATGCCTTAAGGGCTGATTCTGAGGCCAGAGTGCTGTTTAGGACATCTGCCATTATTTTTTTTTTATTATTTGACAGGTAGAGGTATAGGCAGTGAGAGAGATAGACAGAGAAAGGTCTTCCTTCCATTGGTTCACTCTCCAAATGGACGCCACGGCAGGCGCTGTGCCAATCTGAAGCCAGGAGCCAGGTGTTTCCTCCTGGTTTCCCATGTGGGTGCAGGGGCCCAAGCACTTGGGCCATCCTATACTGCCCTCCCAGGCCATAGCAGAGAGCTGGATTGGAAGAGGAGCAACTGGGACTAGAATCTGGCACCCATATGGGATGCCGGTGCCGCAGTTGGAGGATTAACCAAGTGAGCCACAGCTTCAGTCCCTATCTGCCATTCTATGAGTCTGCTGTGCATCCCGCTTCCCGTGTTGGAATTTTCTCTCCTTTTTACTTCTATCAGTTATTATTAGGAGACACTGGTCTTACTTATGTGATCCCTTTGACACTTAATCCTATCTTTATGATCTATTATGGACTTAAACTGATCACTTTAACTAGTAAGATGGCATTGGTACCTGCCAACTTAATGGGATTTGGAGTCCCATGTATTCAACTGACCAACAAGTAATATCCAGAATATACAAAGGGATCAATAAACTCAACAACAACAACAACAAAAACCAAACAATGCAGCAAAGAAATGGGCAAAGGACTTAAACAGATATTTTCAAAAAGGAAATCCAAATGGCCAACAGACAAATGAAAAAATGCTCAGGATCACTAGCTGTGAGGGAAACACAAATCAAAACCACAATGAGGTTTCACCTCACCCAAGTTAGAATGGCTTTCATACAGAAATCCACAAACAACAAATGCTGGCAAAGATGTGGGGAAAAAGGCACCCTAATCCACTGTTGGTAGGAATGTAAACTGGTAAAGCCACTAGGGAAGACAGTATGCAGATACCTCAGAAATCTGAATATCCACCTACCATATGATCCAGCCATCCCACTCCTGGGAATTTTCCCAAGGGAAGTGAAGTCAGCATATTAAAGAGTTATCTGCACCCATATTATTGCAGCTCAATTCACAATAGCTAAGACATGGAATCAATCCAAATGCTTTTAACTGAAAACTGGATAAAGAAATTCTGGGATATGTACACCATGGAATAGTATTCTGTGGTCAAAAAAAAAAGTATAATCCTGTCATTTACAACAAAATGAATGAACCTGGAAAGTACCATACTGAGTGAAATAACCCAGTCCCAGAGGGACAAATACCGTATGTTCTTCCTGACCTGCAACAACTAATTGCCTAAAAGGCAATCTGTAGAAGTATAATTTACACTTTGAGAAATAATGACTTGAATAGTCCTTGTCTTGATTATTGAGGAATAGGTTTCTTTTCATACTATTTGTTGGACTCTTTGATTAACAGAGTTAAACATATGTGTATAAAGTCAATCAAAAATAGATCTCAGTAAAAAGTAAGAGTGGGAATTAGAAAGAGAGTGGAAGAGGGATTGGAGAGTGAGCACAGTGGGAAGAGTCACCATGTTCTTAAAGTTGTAATTAGGAAGTGTATGAAGTTTGTTACTGTAAAGCTGTATAGTTCTGCATACCTTCCTATGGACTTACTTCTAATGGTACAGTTGAAAAATTTGCCATGGGACCCCAAATCCCTTTAAGCTGGTTGGTAAAAATAGTATCTTAATTTTTAAAGTGATCATATGCATAGGATTAAGTGTCTGGTAATAATAAGATGGAATTAAAAAGGAGTGAATACTCCAACATGGGAAGCAGTGCACACAGCACATTCACAGAATGACGATTGCTTTAAGTAGCAGTTTGACCTAAGAATCAGCCCTTAAGGCATTCTTGTCTGATTGAAAAGCCCACAAGAACATTTCAAACATGGAAAACCAAGACATTGAGGCAAAAAATTTCCTACATGATGGACCTCGGTGGGTGAAATCCCAATGGGAAGAAGTGATAATCAAAGAAGGATGTACTTTTCTCTGAAGAAAGGAGAGAACTTCCACTTTGTTTATGGCCCTGTCTAAATACTTCCATAGCCTAGGCATCTCATGTCAAGAGCCTCAGGTGATCACTGATGTCATATTTAAGAGTGTTAATTGTTTAATTTACAACAGGAGTCACTGTGTATTAACTTCCCATGCAGGACCTCTGTCCTCAAAGTTGTATTATAATTATGTCTAAGTGCTTGCAAAAGATGTATCATTTTTGGGTGCTTCTTTAAAATTAATTAAATTTCTAAAAAAACAAATGACATTAACTTCAAGATGCAGTGAATATGAACAGCCCTTGTCTCGATTGTCGAGGAATAGTTTTTTTTTTCTTGCAAATTGTTGAACTCTTTACCTACTATAAAGTTGGTCTTCTGTGTATAAAGTTAATTGAGAATGGATCTTAGTGGAGAATGGGACTGGGAATGGGAGAGCGAGGAAGTGGATGAGTGGGAATGTGGGTGGAAGGGCAGGTATGGTGGGAAGAACCATTATATTCCTAAAATTGTACTTATAAAATGCATGAAGTTTGTATTTCTTAAATAAAAGTTTTCTTTGGGAAAAAATAAAACATTTCCCTCCATTTATAATAAATTTTGATTTAAAAACTATATCAATGAGAGACAGATGAATGTATGGATGTATCCCTGAAATATTCCCACTGCCCCCAAATAGAGCTGATTTGAAAAAATATAAAAGTTTTGTATATTGACAAATTTAGTGACTCCTGCAGGAAAATCAAAGGCTGGTCATTTGTCCCCATCTGGCTAAGTGTCTTTAGCCTCTTAGAGAGTTGATAAATACATAAATTCCCAGAATTTTACCAGGTAACCTTTGTATGCATGCAAAGCCTCCTGAATTGTTGATTCAGAGGCCATGGGATTCCAGTTCAATTGGCAGATTCAGCGTTAACCCTGAGGACATCTTCTTGCTATGTGTTTCTATCAGTGTTTGTCAGGAAGAAATGATTTTGCTGGCTCCTGGTTATAACCATTATGCTGTCTACATGGTGAAGCTTTGAACTACTTTTAAGGTATGCGAAAAAGACATAATGTATCATAAAACAAAACAAAAAGGAAAAACTGAGCAATATAATAAAATGTGCTAATTTATGTGGGGCAGGCTGTTTATTTTTTCCTGGACTCATTATTAGTAGTGTCCCTTTTCCACCTCAGAAATGCCTGATTTGGACAATAAATTACATTTTCACTGGAAACATAAGGGATATATTATGTTTCTTTCCTACGGACAAGATGAGCATGTTCTAGGTGCCCACCTAGTTCCTTGGAACTGGGCTTTGGGAACATCAGTCTGTTTTCTCTGGCCAGTTGGGGATAGTCCTTCTGTTCAAGCCATCTACGGAAGTGTTGGTGGGAATTATGGAGGTAATTACAGCAAAGCGATCTAAATACTCTATTATCCCATCTGTGCCTCAAGTAAATTGTGGACAACTACAGGTTTGCAATGCTGGCTGGAGTTTGGAAGTTGTTGACGTCACTAACTAGATTCTGTCTTCACAAAGTACTGCAAGCATTGCAAGTCAAGGCATTAGCAGCCGTTAAGAGACCTGAGTGTGAATTCTCCATTGACCCTTGAATGAATCCATCAGTGAGACGGATGCCAAGGACAGTGGTAAGAGCACCAGCTCTGGGAGCAGATCGCTGTGTTTTACATGCTGGCTCAGATACTTGTTGCCCATTTTGTTCTTAGTCTCCTGGTGCCTCAGCTTCCTCATCCACAAAATGGGGTAGTTATGGTCCCCATTCCTTGTGGTTGCTGCAAGCATTTACTGAGTTATTCCCTGGATGGCACTTGGAGGGCAGTGCCAAACACACAATGCCGAGTATTATGCGTCATTATTACTGCAGGCTTCAACATTAACACTCTCTAAAGAGGATTTTCAATCTTTAGGTAAAATCCAATTTCAAAAGATTTGAGGAATGGTCACCATCCCGTGGAACTTTGTCATAACCGCTACATCATAAATCTTATTGGCATGTTTGTTTTAAGGTTCATGGAGATGTCATGATTTCCCTAACATTTGCCTCATTGCAGAATGTCCCCAAATATTTTACAGCTTTTGTGCCTCTCTGAACCAAGGTCATAATAAAATAAATTAAATTAGTTAGAGCGGATAATTATTTTAGCTAACCATTGTTTTCCATAATGTATCAATTCAACACTGCTTCTTTGTTCTAAAATATCTTGCTTGACTGGCACATAAGAATAAAGTAATATAAGGTTCAATTCTATTTAATAGCATCTGATTGTATTCTCTTGGTAAGTCAGATAATTAAGTAATTCCTCTGTAATTATTAGTATTAATTTTATATATCCTTTCTAGTTACCAGAATTATTATTCCTTCTCTTAGAGTGGCAATCATTGTTAATTCAATTCCATATTTTACATTGACTCCTGGCATATGACTCCAACTCTTAAACTATTGTATTTGTTGAGGCCCTAAAAACACACACTCATAAAACCTTTCCATTTTTAGCTCATTTAATTAGTGATTTATTTAAGTAATTTTTACAATGTCAGTTTGGTCATATCTGAAATCCAGATATTGCTGTTATTTGTTTTGAAATACACAGCTCAGCAGCAACAGTGAGTTATTCATTGTTCCAGAATCATTTATATTTGACTTTCAAAAAGGCTATTTGGACACTAAGAAAACACACAATATAATCTTTTTCTTTGCAAATATGGAGGCTGGAAATGTTCTAAGACTGTGCCAGGCTCATAATGCTCATGTCCACCTTCAAACTTTTCCCTTTCCCATCATCATTTTTTTTTTTATCTGAAAATGCTGCTCTGTTCCCCACCCCCACCCCCCACTCCCCCAGCTATTATCTTTTAACCTTCAGGTCAAACATGGTTGGTTCTAAGTAGAAGGAGAGCAAGGAGTAGGCTCTAGAAAGTAGGATCAGACATGCCCCTGGTCTGCAGTGAATAGGAAACTTGAACTTGGGCTGCCTTGGGGATTTCTGGGTAGATGGGTGGTCAGATGACTTGGAGGAAGTGGCCTGGAAATGACTTGAGGATGACTGAAGAGGGATTGCTGTTGGTGTTGAAAGGGCAAGTGGGAAATGAACTGATTCTTTCAGAAGTGGCCTAAGAGCAGCTGTCTAACCTGCAGGTATGAGTTGTGGGTTAGGGTCCAGCATCATGGTGTAGCTTACCGCCACCTGTGACACCGGTATTCCATATGGGTGTTGTTTCAAGTCTTGGCTGCTGCTCTACTTCCTGTTAATATGCTGGGGAAAGCAGTGGAGGATGGCCCAAGATCTTGGGACCCTGCACCTGTGTGGGAGATCCAGAAGAAGCTGCTGACTCCTAGCTTCAGCCTGGCCCAGACCCAGCCAGTGCAACCACGTGGGAAGTGAAAAACAGAGGGAAGATTCCCTCTCTCCCTCTCCCTTTCCCTCTCCCTCTCCCTCTCCCTCCCCCCTCCCCTCCCCACTCTCCTCTGCAACTCTTTCAAATAGATAAGTAAACCTTAAAAAAAGAGAGCTGTGGGTCAGCAGGTAATTTAACCATTTAACTTAGCAGACCCTATTTTGCTTTTTCAGCTCCCGTGCATCTGCACTCTTCCAGGTTTCTCCAGGCTGCCTCTTGCTCTCCAGTCTCACTCTCCTTCTCCTACTCAGGTACTGCCATGGCTATCTTGGAAGTCTTGTGGTCTTCCCCCTCTCCCATGCATCCACCGCAGCCCACGGTAGAGGGCTTTCTCCAGGGCCCCAAAGTGACCTTATCAAGTATCTGCTTTAAACCTTAGTACTCTTATTGATTTTCATGGTGAAGTTCTAAAAAAAATCTTCACATTCGAGGGGACCTCATGAATTTTTCTGGCTATAACTCCAGCTCTTCTAACTGCTTACCCTGCCTACTTCCATTTCTGTGCCCCACTATAGGATTTTCTGTCGTTTCTTTTCTTTCTTCTCTGCTCAGAGGACTCCAGTTCATGGGCTCAGCCCAAATGCCTCCTCCACTTTTCAACAGTGTGAGATGACCCTTCTTTGCACTTACTATGTGCGTGGTTCTTAAATAAGGCGGCAGTTACACTGCAGTATGTGTATGTGTCCCTCCCATTGTTTAGGTCTGCTATATCATTGAATGTTCAGTGCTGATACAAAGGTTGAGGATGTAGCACCTTCCCAATAGATGGTTTTGAATTAATTTTTGGTTTCTTAGTATACCATTCAGGGAAGAGCAAAAATACAGCAGCAAGATATCAATCAGTGACTTAAACATTATAGAAGTCAGTTTGTGCTTTGCATTCAGCTGCAAGATGTAGTCTAGTTTGAAAGAAGAGCTCTCCTCCACAGAGTCATCTAGGGACTCACACCCCTTCTGTGGGGAGTTCACAGGCTGATGCAGGGTCACAAATCTTTCCGAGTTCCCCTGGAAGAATGGGGAGGCACAGACTCAAGCATTGCCTAGGCTCAGAGGGGGCTCCTGTCATGTTTTCTGATCCTCTGTAGTGTAAGCTAACAAGGAGACCACATCAAATGGCAAGGGAGGTGAGAAAAAGTACAGATGGTTTCCGACTTGAGATGGTTCAATTTGGAATTTTTGACTTCATGGTGGTACAAGAGTGATAGGCATTCAGCAGACAGCTTGCTTGGCATTTTGAATTTGGATTTTTTCCCTGGGCCAGCCATGTGCAGTGTGACCCTTTCTCAAGATGGTGGACAGCAGCAGTGAGCAGCCCCTCAATCCTGAGATGAAACTGTTTGTGCTTTGTTGGACATTGTGCTGCTAAGCTACAGGGTTTGGTAGTTTAGGTGTGTTAAATGTGTTTGCAATTTAAGATTTTTTTATTAGGGTGTATATCTACAGTAAGTCAGGGGGCATCTATAGTTTATACCTATTCCGAGGGATAGGGGAGGACAGATTTTTGGTAGGCAACTAGCAAACTCCACCCAACTGACTTCTTAAATAATTTTGCAGCTCTGTTACTGAATTCTCCTCTTTGACCTGCCTCCTCCCCAGGCATCATGGTTGTGAGATTTCATGCTTCCTGGTGAGAAAAATATCTGTCCATATGCAAATATAGTAACTGATTAACTGTCTAGTATCAGCCAATCTTCTGTCTTTACTTTTTCTTATTTTCCTAGAAAAATTTTCATAAACTTCCCTACTTAAACTGTCAGGCTTTATTTTTCTTCTGTATGAGGAAAAGTTCCTGTATGTTAATTTTGTCTTATTTCTTTGTTTAATTAGACAATCTCTATTTGGCATAACCCAGGCCTGATTTAAATTTCTTTTTTCTCTCATCTATTGTCTTTCTTATGGCATCTCCCAGAAACTGTACTAATTTAGTGGATCTTTTATCTCCATCAGCCTCATCAAGCAAAGAAGGTAATTTTTTTCAGGAAGTGTTTGTGAAAATTCTTTTGTGCAGCTATTTCCTCTTATGGACTGATCTTTTGTGCTTCTTACTTAATGCCATTGCTGTCACTTCTAACAAGGGTGTTCCAAGGAGAAGTGCTGGTGTTAAGAGACAGTGCTTGCTCTGTGAAACAACTGAATTTTAAAGATCCTTGGGTAGCATTTGAACATCACTGTTCCTCTCCTCATCCTCCTAGAAATCCACTTTTATATTAAATCTATCAACGGCCCCATATTTGGGGAGGATAGATTCTGTTTTCTTGGTAAATTCATAATATATACTTTGTCTATTCATTTATTTTGCTTTTTCTTAATCTTATATCTAGATTTACTTTAATATTAAAGACATGGCTTTAAGTTCCCTCTTAGAAGGCAGAGGATTGGGGTTGGCGCTGTGGCATAGTGGGTAAAACCACCGCCTGCAGTGCCAGCTGGATTGACTCCCAGCCACTCCACTTCCAATCCAACTCTCTGCTGTGGCCTAGGAAAGCAGTAGTAGATGGTCCAGGACCTTGGGCCCCTGCACCTGTGTGGGAGACCTGGAAGAAACTCTTGGCTCCTGGTTTCAGATTGGCTCAGCTCCAGCCATTGTGGCCAACTGGGGAGCGAACCAGCAGATGGAAAACTTCTCTCTCTCTCTCTGTCTCACCTTCTCTCTCTGTATAACTCTGATTTTCAACTAAATAAGTAAGTCTTTAAAAAAAAGATGGCAGAGGATTCAGCAGTGTGGGATTATTAGTTTATTAAAATGTTCCTTAATGTTTGTGCTTGAGAAAAAGAGAAGAGTTCTCTTGTTGAGAACCTTGGCAACTTGTCCCTGAGTCTCTGGAACCAAGCATTGGCCAGGCAGTGCAGTCTGTAGTGCTCCCTCCTGTGTGCTCATTACTTTCGCAAGGTGCCTGTTGTTCTCCTGTCTCCATGGCCTTCTGCACTAGTCAGAATAAAATGCCAAATATCCTATGGATCAGAGAGAGTGGAGAAAAGGGAGAAGGAATTCTCTATTCTCATCATAGTCTCACTAATAACAATAATGCGTATTTTTGAACAGGTGTTTCAAGCACATTTGCTACCCTATGTGCAAATCTCTGTATCCCTACAATCCTCACTGATCTCATTCAAGCCCCGAGCTTCAGGAGTATGCTCAACAAGCTCAGTGACCTTGTGGGCCCTCTTACGGATGGCTATCCAGTGGATTCCCCACTCCGCTCTCTGTTGCTGCCCATGTCTTGCAGCACATTAGACCTCTGTGCTTCCTTCTACATGAGAAGATCTACTTCTTGGAACGTCTATCCTTTGCAAAACCCTGGGCAACCTTGTTCATTGTATGGATCCCAAATCTATAGTTAGAAACATCAGCTTTTCATCTAAGTGTTCATCATGATGGACACATCCAGATTCTTCTTTTTTTAATTTGACAGATAGAGTTAGACAGTGAGAGAGAGAGAGAGACAGAGAGAAAGGTCTTCCTTCCGTTGGTTCACTCCCCTAATGGCCGCCATGGCCAGCACTGCACTGATCCGAAGCCAGGAGCCAGGTGCTTCCTCCTGGTCTCCCATGCCCATGCAGGGGCCTAAGCACTTGGACCATCCTCCACTGCCCTCCCGGGCCACAGCAGAGAGCTGGACTGGAAGAGGAGCAACCGGGACTAGAACCTGGCACCCATATTGGATGCCGGTGCTGCAGGTGGAGGATTAGCCTAGTGAGCCACGACGCTGGCCCCAGATTCTTCTTAACTCATCATTTGCTTATCCATGAAGGGTTAACTCATGGTGCCCCCAACCCTACATTTTTACCTGCTACAAGACAAGACACCAGGAGTCACCATCAGTTCATCTCTCCCTACAGTTCCATATCAGCCTGACTGGTCTGTTGTGTAAGACTTTGTAGGGTCAAAGCGATCCTCCCTGTTCAAGTCCAGTTGCCTTTTGCTGGAACATGTTTTAGCATCTTTTGCTAACTTCTCTGCCTTAGGTCTCAAGGACTGTGTGGCAGTCAGAGGGACCTTTCTGAGATGGAGAACTGATCATACCAAGTTTTAAACAGAGAATATAAGAACCCTATGGAGAACAAGTCAAGCTCAGAACTGCAGAGCAGCATGGAATCCTGTCTCCTTCATCTCTCTGTTGCCCTTCTGTCTTGTCTTGGAGCCCTGTTTGCTCGGTGTATAACAAAGGGACAGGTGACCTCCAGGATGCAGGCTGAACACAACGCTCTCACTGCCTGCATCTCCCTTATTCATATGACTCAGGCCTATTTAAGACTTGCCCTCCTTGTCCTCTGCACACAGAGACCTGGACTTGTGCTTCTCTGGACTTCGTTGTGTAGAGCTCTGTCTTCCCATAATTCTAACCATTCATTTTTGCCCCTTTTTCTCATTTTCTGAGAGAAAAATCTTGGGTACAGGCACTGTATCTTTTTTTTTTTTTTCCTATGTGTCTTCAGCCCCTTGCCCGGGCACATCCAAGATCAAACTTACTGGAAGGTTTGTTTATCAGCTCCCAGGTATCAGGGGCCACACGTATTTGTTTGTGGAGCACCTGCACTGCCAGAGCCTGCTGTGCAGCAGGAATGCTTGGAAAGTGCTGGAGTGGGGAGAAATCGCTGCAACCCTCTCAACTTCTCCACCTCTCTGGTTGCTCAAGACCTTTTCTTCCTCTGATGGAAATGCCCCTCTGCCTCAGACAGGCACTTGTCAGCACCTGAATGGCTCTGGCTATCTTGAGTTGAGCGTCATTTGGGCAACATGGAGGATTTTTTAAAAACACTTTCAGAACGGGGGAGCAGGGAAAAGCAGACAGTGTGTGATTGTGTTGGGACTCCAGAACAAACCTCAGCTCCCCGGCTGTGGCTGTGTGCCAGGCATCGGCACTACTGAAGACAGAACAACCTTTTGAAGTGCTGAAGATTTAAACCAGGGAATCACTTAACATCTCCCTAAGCAGCCAGTAGTGGAAACAAGGAGTGTATTTGATAATGGAGAGATGCTGGGAGAATGGCCGAGCCTGTGCCTCCCTGGTGATGGGTGCTACAGAGCAGAAATTAAAATTAGAGGGCTGAAGAGTGGCAACACTGCTCTCATTAACAGAGTGGCAGGCATGGGGTTGTTTTGTATCAGGAAATCAGGCGTGAGGTCAGAAGGCCTTAGGAAATCTTGTGAGGGCATTTCCTAGCTGATACTTGTGATGAAAATCAGGTTGTTATCAGAGTAGGAATACCAAGTACCACTTCTGGAATATTCTCCATGACTTGAAGGTAACTCTGCGAGAGGCAGCACTGGTCCTAATGGATGAGTGCCTCTTTGCTTGTGTGCCTCACTCTTTTAATGCTTTCCATTCACAGATATCAGCACCATTGCTATGTATGGTGCCAGGCAGATGGCTATGGAAAGTGGAAAGTGCATGGACTTCCAGTTTGAACTGAAATCTGGGTTTAGGTCTACTTCCATCTATTTCTGTGTCTTGTAAGATAATAAGTCATTTAATTTCTCTGACACTTCATCTCCTAATAATGTTAAATGGAAAAAGTAATTGAGCTCATAGAGACATGATGTGGTTAGGAAAATGCATTACAAAGGTACCCAACTCTGACCAAGTTCAATTGTGAATCTGAAGTTCATCATACAATACCTGTATAATGGAACTTCAAAAAGTTCATGGAAAATAGAATTCAAAGTAGAATTAAAAGATAAGTTTAATTTGGTGAAAGGTTTTGAAGTCCATGCATAATTTTTCACAACACACACGTTGCATGAACATTTTGAAGACCCTTTCTACATATAAGTTCAAAACTTCCTTGCTCCAAAATTAACACAAATTTCCCCCCCAAAACACTTATTTGAGAGGCAGAGAGAAAAAAAAAGAAAAATGTCATGTGTTGGTTAACTGCCCAAACCAAATGTCTGCAGTGGCTATGACTAGGCCAGATGAATCTAGGAGCCAGAAACTCTAACCTGGTCTCCCATATGGGGAGAAGGAACCCATTTGTTTGAGCCTCCAATGGTGTACAACATCAGGGTACTAGAGAGAAGAGCTTGAGCTAGGTATCAAACCCAGGTACTCAAACATGGATTACCAGTGTCTTAATCATCATCTTAACCAGGAAGCTAAACACCCACCCTGCCTTTTTATTTCTAATTTTTCACAAACCTTCTGAAGTCCTCTCGTATTCAGAATTATTGAAATCCTTATAGCTTTCCAGCCTCTTGTTAATTGAAATACAGACACATTTTTAAAATGTTGCATGTGTTTGATTCACAACCACAGAAATCAGTGTCAAGACTGTTTGCGGGCCGGCGCCGTGGCTCACTTGGCTAATCCTCCGCCTGCAGCGCCAGCACACGGGGTTCTAGTCCCGGTTGGGGCGCTGGATTCTGTCCCAGTTGCTCCTCTTCCAGTCCAGCTCTCTGCTGTGGCCCAGGAGGGTAGTGTAGGATGGCCCAAGTGCCTGGGTCCCTGCACCCACATGGGAGACTGGGAGGAAGTACCCGGCTCCTGGCTTCAGATTGGCACAGCACGGGTCATAGCAGCCATTAGGGGAGTGAACCAACAGAAGGAAGACCTTTCTCTCTGTCTCTCTCTCACTGTCTATAACTCTCTCTCTGTCTCTCTCTCTCACTGTCTAACTCTGCCTGGCCAAAAAAAAAAAAAAAAAGACTGTTTGCATTAGCCCTAGGAAATCAAATGCTATCATATTAAAGTAAGATAATAAACTTGTAGCATGACCCAATAAGCTATGAGAGTGCTGGAAATATTTCATAAATCTATTAGTTGCTGGCGATTAGAATTATTAATGAGTGAAGCAATGCATTAATATATGATTAGATATCATTTTCTTGATTTCAGAGGGAGAATTTAATAAAACCCACAAATAGGTTTCTGTTATCATTTTGTTCAGAGACCTAACTGAAATGCCGCTGCCTATGTAAACAGATCAAATGGATGCTGAGTTGGAAGTAAGTCGTTTTCTCCTAATAAAGCAGTAATCCACTCATGAATCCAGGTGTGTGACTGGCTCCAATGGGTACTGGTGGGCCTGCACCACAGCGTAGAAATGTCACAGTGTAGTGACTCACAGGACCTGAGGGGAAGACCCGGGACTGTCACAAGTTAGATGCTTGCAGACTCCAGTGGAAATGCCATATTCTAGACTAATTAATTTCCCGTTTGCATAATACAGTCATACTTAGTGTACTGTGTGCTCTTTGTAATCTAATTTCAGTTGAATTACTTTTTACAATCTGCTCAATATGTGTTTACGACAGAGAATCATTATAGGAATAATTTCTTTTCCTTTTCAACTCGCCATTTTTTTCTCCTTCTTTCTTTCATTCTCTACTTTGAAATGTGCTTCCCTCTGCTAAACAGATTAAATGATTTTAGAAATTCAGACATCTTTCTGGTTCGCTTTATCATCTGCTCAATCAACTTCTTTCATTCATTGCTTTATCAAGAAAAGGAATTTATTTTCTTTCAAGAGATTACCAAATGGTTGACTGAGTTCTAGTCTTCTAGACTTCCTCTTAAGTTGCCTTAAAATACCTTAAATATTTCCTGAAGATTTACTATATCAAACATCCCTCTAAGTGCCTGGGATATGAATATATAAACTGTGAGGTCTGCTATTCTCAAGTAAGCCAAATATATTAAACAACATTGAAAAGGGGTGGACATTTCAACATGCACTCATTCACTTGCTCAGCCATTTCCTGAAAGTTTAAACACATTTTTAAAACTGTTACAGGTATACTTGCTTCCGCTTTTAGAATATTAAGCATATCCATAAAACATTTTAAAAATCAGGAAGTCGGCCGGCGCCGCGACTCAATAGGCTAATCCTCCGCTTGCGGCGCCGGCACACCGGGTTCTAGTCCTGGTCGGGGTGCCGGATTCTGTCCCGGTTGCCCCTCTTCCAGTCCAGCTCTCTGCTGTGGCCTGGGAGTGCAGTGGAGGATGGCCCAAGTCCTTGGGCCCTGCACCCCATGGGAGACCAGGAGAAGCCCCTGGCTCCTGCCTTTGGATCAGCACGGTGCGCCAGCCGCAGCAGCCATTGGAGGGCGAACCAATGGCAAAGGAAGACCTTTCTCTCTGTCTCTCTCTCTCACTGTCCACTCTGCCTGTCCCCCCCCCCCCCAAAAAAAAAATCAGGAAGTCAACATTGGTACAATACCAGTTACTCAAATACATTCTGAATTTACTTGACTATGTGTATTTCCAGAGAAAAAAGGAGTCTCCTTGAAAAGGAGAATGTCTCAATCAGGGGTAAGTTTCCCCCCATGGGACATTGGTAATGTCTAAAGACATTTTTACTTGTCACAATTAAGGTAATTGGATCACGCTACCTGTGTCTGGCAAATACAGCCCAGTCGCATTTCTAAATGCCTGACAACACCCACATCAGCCTCCACAGCAAAGTTTCTGGACAACAATGTCAACAGTGCCAAGGTTGGGGAATCCTACTTCAGAGGAATACACAGCAAATCACTTCTCACTCTAACTCGTTAGCAGTAATTGAACCAGAGTACTCCACGTGACTACTCAGCCAAACTCAACTGCTGGTGGTGGCCCGCCAGCCAGTAGTCAGGAGTGTCGCAGACCTAGTGAGACTGTGCAGAACTAGACAGCACGTGCTCTGTGCAGAAGGAGCAGCTCCGGCTCAGCTCCAGAGAGACTTGTCGGGGGAGGCATAGCACAACGCTCTTGGGTCTTCAGAGCTTTCCACAGATGTCAGGTATTTTTACTCAGGAATGTGGGCAAAGCCAGAGAGTCACCCTGTTTGTGAGGATCCTGGGGCAACCACAAGTTGGATTCTTGGTAAAGACTCCTGGCCACCTAAGACATGGGTGCTTAAGCAAAAGTAACCCTTCTCTCAGCTTCAGTTTTTTCCAAGAATAAAATGGGAACAGTATACAGGACTGTTTTGAAGATCACTTTAATAGATAGCATGATGAGCTCAGTACTCTGTTTTGTGCAAGAGGTATTTAATAGTTGTGCCAAAATAGTAACAACTGTAGATTATAGGAAACTGAACTTTTTTCTTCTTCAGCACCTTCTTCCCTGCACATTATCCATCAGTCACCAAAAATTTGCAGCTGTCTGAGCCCTTCTAGAGATTAGGGCCCAGTAGATAGATGATAATTACAATAAAACCTGCCATTCGTGTAGCGCTTTATTTGCTGTACCACAAGTATGTCTCCCTCATGGAGAACAGAATCTCCTGATGCCCATTTGGACAAGCATCCCATACTACTCGGGGTTTGTAGAAAGGCACATTTGACTTTGTACAAGCACCACTTATTTGACTATTCTGATTGAATTGGACAGAAGTGTAAGTGGCTAGACTATGTCAAAATGCTACTGAATTCATAGGTGTATTTGCTTAAAATGGATGTGTGGGACTATTTCACTAGTGGATCCCTAGGGTTGCTTGCTACATCTCTGAGTCTTGCATCTCTTCTTGCTTTACTCTAGAGGTGAGCTGTCTGTGCTCCCCTAGGTATTCCAATGTTACTCAATATTCCCTGGGCTTATATTTTGTTGACTCAAGTGTGGCATAGCTGCTATCATTAGCCACATCCACTGTGCTCTATTTTCCACAAGTAAGAATTAGAAACATAGGATTATTGCCTATCACCTGGACCCAAAGGAAATCTCTGACCCACATTGTTATAGAATAACCAGGCTTTGGGAAACTGGGGCAATTTTAGAGCCAAAGTGATAACCCATGCCAAGTGCTGCCAGTGAGCTTGGCATCTGTGTTCTTCAGTTTTTGTTTTCTTCAACTGTTAAATTGGACAATTTTTTTGTAAATAAACAGAGAACTATAATAAAGAAAATTACCTAAAAGGGCTGGGTTGTATGTGTGTGTAGTGTATGTGTGTGTACATGTGTTTGAATTGCTAAATAAAATACTTTTCCAAAAAGTTCATAGACAAAATGAAATAAAATATAAGTGT
The DNA here is from genome assembly GCF_051225735.1 of Oryctolagus cuniculus. Classification (NCBI taxonomy): domain Eukaryota; kingdom Metazoa; phylum Chordata; class Mammalia; order Lagomorpha; family Leporidae; genus Oryctolagus; species Oryctolagus cuniculus. The sequence goes on along the minus strand of NC_142878.1, from coordinate 5,962,953 downwards.
ATATTGATACAGCGATTTTTTAAATGCAAGTATTTTTTTTCATAATACATACTTTCCACTAACTTAGGAAGACCTCTCTTAATTGGCTAATAAGTAGTGTCAAGGTATTATTTGCAATGAATGTACAGGTTAAACAGTTGGATGAAAAACACAGCTCTTAATATTTCTTCATTTCTTATGGTAATGTCTGTTTAATTTAGTTGAATTTAAAAGATGCCCTGGTTCCTGTAAGCTAGCATATGCTATGGTAACAAAGAATCCAATAATCTCAGTGACTTGAATACAATGGAAGCTTCTTTTTCTCTTGTGTTTCAAGTAGAAGGAATATCAGTGGGAAGAAGAGGGGCTTTTTTTTTTTTTTTTTGACAGGCAGAGTTAAACAGTGAGAGAGAAAGAGAGAAAGGTCTTCCTTTTTCCGTTGGTTCACCCCCGAAATGGCCCCTACAGCCAGCGCTGCACTGATCTGAAGCCAGGAGCCAGGTGCTTTCTCCTGGTCTTTCATGCAGGTGCAGGACCCAAGCACCTGGGCCATCCTCCACTGCTTTTCCCGGCCACAGCAGAGAGCTGGACTTGAAGAGGAGCCAACTGGGACAGAATCCGGCGCCCCAACCGGGACTAGAACCCGGGGTGCCAGCACCACAGGCGGAGGATTAGCCAAATGAGCCGTGGCTCCGGCCAGAGGGGCTTTTCTTATCATAGTTTATCAAAGGTCATTAGAGATTGAAGCACCACCATCTGATGAACATCATCACTTCAAAACTGCATTTCAGGAATCCTATGAAGGGGAAGAAAACCTGGAGAATTACCCAGTTTCTTTCAAAGACTTTCCATTTGTAAGTTGCAAGCTTCTGATGACATTTTATTGGCCAAAGCAATCAGATTGTGCATATGTCTACAAAAAGAGATAAAGTAGACATCTTTGCAAGCCTCAGTACTGTCTACCCGTGAAGCTATCTCAGCTATCTCTACATCATGCAGTACACTATACATCACGAACATAATAGAAAATGGGAGAAAAAAAAACTCTTCAAAACTATATATATATATTTTTTTCTGAGTCAAATAAGTTTGTGAAATGGGCTGTAATCTATCCCTCTTACAGATTCACATACACATTGCCTATTTACTCTGCAACATAAAGCAGCAAACAAATTCAATCTCTTTACTGTTGTTTTTAAGCAACTTTATTGATGTATAATTTACATACTGTAGCATTCACAAATTTTGAGTGATCAGTTTTGATGATCTTTAGTGAATTTTTAAAGTTGTACAGTGGAGCTGGTGCCGTGGCTCAATAGGCTAATCCTCCGCCTTGCGGCGCCGGCATGCTGGGTTCTAGTCCCGGTCGGGGCGCCAGATTCTGTCCTGGTTGCCCCTCTTCCAGGCCAGCTCTCTGCTATGGCCCGGGAGTGCAGTGGAGGATGGCCCAAGTCCTTGGGTTCTACACCCCATGGGAGACCAGGAGAAGCACCTGGCTCCTGGCTTTGGATCAGCACAATGCGCTGACCACAGCGCGCCGGCCGTGGCGGCCATTGGAGGGTGAACCAAGGGGAAAAGGAAGACCTTTCTCTCTGTCTCTCTCTCTCACTGTCTAATTCTGCCTGTCAAAAAAAAAAAAAAAAGTTGTACAGTGATGATTATAACTAATCAGAACATTTCTATCAGCCCAAAGTGATTAACCATGCACATTTGCAATAAATCCTTGCCCTCATACAGGCAGATAACAAATAATCTGCTTCCTGTCTCTATAGATATGCCTTTTCTAAACATTTAATATACAGCGAATGCAATTGTCTGATGCATTGTCCTGTTTGTTTGGCTTCTTTCAGTTCATGGGGTTTTGAAATTCACTGATGTTTCATATATGTTTTCTTCCTGCTATTGATGAATATTATTCAGTTGTATAAACTTTTGTATCTTTTCATCAGTCAATGAACACTTGAATTGTTTCTATGTTGAGGATTTTTATTTTTAAAGATTTATTTCATTTATTTATTTGAAAGGTAGATTTACAGAGAGAGTAGACATGGAGATGAGGGAGGCAGGGAGAGAGAGAGAGAGAGAGAGAGAGAGAGAGAGAGAGAGAGAGAGAAGAATCTTCTACCTGCTGGTTTGCTCCCCAAATGGCCATAATGAGCTGGCCTTGGCCAGACCAAAGCCAGGATCCAGGAGCTTCATCTGGGTCCCCCTCATGTGTACAGGGGACCAAGCACTTGGGCCATCCTCTGATGCTTTCCCAAGTTCACTGGCAGGGAGCTGGATTAGATGTGGAGCAACTGGGAACAGAATCAGTTCCCATATGGGATGACAGCATTGCAGGCAGCATCTTAACCCAACACACCACAACACCGGCCCCCAGGGTTTTTATCAACTATGTTACTATGGAAGTTTGTTAACAAGCCTCTGGTAGGTATTTCTATTGAGTAGATATGTAGGAATTATAGAATATTAATGGGTCATATGGAAAATTTATGTTTAAGTCTTTAAGCAAAATTGTTTTCCCAAGCATTGTCAAATGGCTTCCCAAAGTAATGAGGTCACTTTACAAGCTTTCCAGCAGTGAGATTTCCAGTTTCTCTACACCGCCCCAAATACTTGTTTGCATTTTCTAGCCAAATTATGTTTAATGTTTCATGTGTGTACCAACAGTTCAAATATTGTAAGTAGTGAACTGCCTACTTGGAAGGAATAGTATCATTTCCTTAAATGTTTGATAGATTTCACACTCTTTACTTGAGTTTTTCTTTGTGGGAAAATTCCAATCACTGATATAATTTCTTTGTGGGCCTATCTAGATTTTCTATTTCTTGTGGAAATACCTTTAGGAAATGGTGTCTGTCTGAGGATTTGTGTGCTTCACTTGGGTTGTATAATTTGTTGGTGTTAAGTTCTCAGTAATCTTTAACGTTCATGGCATTGGTAATGATAGTTCCTCTATTTTTTCTGATTTTTGATAATTTGTTGCAATTTTTTCAATTTTGTTCATTTTTTCAAATAATCATCTCTTTTTTCTATTTAATTCGTTTCTAATTTAATTTTTATTTACTTCTTTATACCAGTATGATTTAGGATGATAGTACTTTTCTTGTTTGTTACAATGTTAGCTTAGATATTTGATATTTTTTATATTCTAATCCTGGTCCTTTGGAGTGGGCTTGATCTCAGAGGAGTGCGTTAATTCCTGAGAGAGTGTATTTTTATAAAAGAGTAGACACTGTCCCTCCCCAGTCTGTTGCTTTCTCTTTTACCTTGCATTTCCATCCACCATGTTGTGACACAGCAGAGTGACCCTCACCAGATGTGAACCAGACGTGCTGCCTGAGCACAGACTTTCAGCTTCAAAATTATGTGGTAACTGTGAGCCAAAGACACCTCTTTTTAAAGATTTATTCTATTAATTTGAAAGGCAGAGCTACAGAATTTGAGAGAGAGAGAGAGAGAGAGAGAAGGAGAATGTTCCATCTGTTGGCTCACTCCCCAAACGGCCTCAATGGTTGGGGCTAGACTAGGTCGAAAAAGGAGCCAGGAGCTTCATCTGGGTCTCCCAAGTGGGTTCAGGGGCACAAAGACTTGGTCCATTCTCCGCTGCTTTCCCAGGCTCATTAGCAGGGAGCTGGATGGGAAGTGGTACAGCTGGGATGGGATGTTGGCATTGCAGGCAGCAGCTTAACCCATGATACCACAACGCCAGCCCTCAAATATTTTGTAAAGTATCTGCCTCAGATATTTTGTTACACTAACATACAATAGCCAAGGATAACAATGATGTGTCTAAATTTGCTAATCTTCCTTGGAGTTTGTTCAGGTCCTTGGGTGTGCACATTAGCATTATTCATCAAATCTGTGAAATTTTAAAAATAGACTATTTTTTAGAAAAATTTGGGGTTCATAACAAAGTTGAACACAAAATAGAGATAATTCCTATCTATCCTCATTCCCACATATACACAAACCTTCCCTATTGTAAACAGACTACCTCATATTTGGTAAAATCAATGAACATACATCAACATATAATCGTCATCCAAAGTCCATGCTTCATATTACAGTTCATTCTTGATGCTTTACATTCGGCAGTCTTTAGCAAATCCATGACATACCCACCATTACAGTATAATACAGAATAACTGCGTTGCCCTAAAATCCTTCATGTTTTGCCAATTAAAAATTTAGGAATTGTTTGTCCATAATTTTTCAATATTTTTTGTTTCTCAGTCTCTTCTAAATCAAGAATTTCAATTAAATATAGGTTGATATACTTGATGATGCCCCACAAAACTCTAAGGGCATTGCTTATTTTTCTTCAATCTTTGTGATTTGGGTTAGATCATTTCTATCAATCCATGCTTGATTTAATTTATTATTATTTTCAGATGAAACAGCTATTTAACTCCACTAGTCAATTTCATATTTTAGTTATTGTGTATTTTACATTAGAATTTTTATTTGGCTCTATTTATTTACTCACATATATATGTATGTGTATTTTTTATTTCATTGTTTTCTCTTTGATAAGTTATTTTTGTCATTCATTCCTTTAATTCCTTAACCATGATTTTCTTTGGTATTTGAAAATATTTCAATAAATATTTAAAGCCTTTGTGTGCTAAACTTAATGTCTGTGCCCTATTTGAGGCAGTTTCTATGGGCTGCTTTTCTTCATATATGGGTAAATAGTGTAATGTTTGTATATCTCACACATTTTTACAGAAAATTGGACTTGTTGAATAATATATTTTAGTAAGTTTGAATTGTGCTCCTTCTCACCCCAGGATTATTATGGTTGCTATTTGTTCCTTCATTTAGTGATCTTTCTAGATATATTTTAAAAACATTGCTTTTCAGCTCCAGGACCAGGCCAAGCAGACCTGGGATTTCTGGCTTGACATCTGGTCATGGAAATCCTGGCTATTTCCTCTCCTTGGCCCAATAACTTCCATAATCTTGATGCTTCTCTTTGGACCGTGAGTTTTTAACGCCCTTGTTCGTTTTGTCTCTAACAGAATAAAAGCTGTCAAACTCCAAATGGTCATCAGACAAGGCTTCCAGCCCATTCCATTGGACGACCTGAGCAGCCCTCTGGACTGAGCAGGACAGTGTCTCCAAGGCCACTGTCGCAAACCATAGGACAGGTAGCAAGAGGAAATACCCATATCCTTCTCGATGCCCATATGCCAGCTTGGAAGAAGTTACAGAAGACAGAACTCCATCCATTAACCCAAAAAGAATTTTGGGTATTCCTCTGGAGGGGGGAATGTTAGGTAGGAAGTCAGATATGAGCTTATGTGTGTGTGACAAAGGCCTAAGGAGTTGACATCTAGGTCCAGCATATGTATCTCAAAGTCATCCCAATAACCTTCCAGGTGCAGCCCAGCATCTGCACTTGAAAGATCCTGCTCTGCCCCTTCTAGCTGATAACCTTCCAACCTTCTGCCTGGTAACCTTCCAGGTGCAGCCCAGTATCTGCACTTCAAACGTCCTGCCCCTTCTACCCGATAACCATCCGATAACCATCCTTCCTCTAACTGGGGGTGACACCAGCCAGGCTTCCCCCTGTCTGATAACTTCAGGGGGAAACTCAGAAAGTAATTTTCATATTTACATCCAAAAAAGTCCTTTGTTCCAGGAGGAGTAGAGGTGGGAAGGCAAGACCCATCCCCTTAAAAACACCCAGCCTCAACCAGACTGTGCGCTCAGCCCTCTGCCTCTCTGCTGAGTCGCCCGCCTGGGCTGCCCAGGTGTATTCTCTCCACTCAACCATGTAATCTCCCTCTCCCCCAGTCTGAGTGACTGGGCACTTTCTCTCAGGTTCTGTCTGAAGTGGTGCCCATCAGTTCTTACGGATATCCCTGCCCTAATAAACCTTGCTATTTGCTTTTCACTTAAAAAAAAAAAAAGCATTGTTTTTTATTTTTAGTCCTGCTTTTCTAAAGATCAACTCAAATCATCAGAACGCCATGTCAGCTACTGCTCAGTCCGAGGCTGCTCTCCAAAACTCAAGTCTCTCTTATCCTGGTCTCCCATGGGGTGCAGGGCCCAAGCACTTGGGCCATCCTCCACTGCACTCCTGGGCCATAGCAGAGGGCTGGCCTGGAAGAGGGGTAACCGGGACAGAATCCGGCACCCCAACCGGGACTAGAACCTGGTGTGCCGGCTCTGCAAGGTGGAGGATTAACCTAGTGAGCCGCGGCGCCGGCATATATGGTATCTTCTGGTGATAAAGGAAGAGATTATTTGACAAACGATAATAAAAAATAAATGTTGATATTAAACAAATGGTAGAGATAGAATAATATGGCCTGATTGTTGGTTTTTAAGGGGTTGTTTATTGGGATTGTTGGTTTTGAGGGAGTGGTTTATCAGTATAACAGATGGAATGGAGGACTAGCTGGAAGAAAAGAAAGACATTGCTGCCCGATGGGCCACCTGCTCTGTCCTGTTATTACTGGCCATGATGATAGAGTTATCAGTCTAACGAGCCTTACAGTGGACAAGTCTGATTGGTGTTGGAAGGTGGGTTGCTTCTCAGAGAGGGGTTGTGAAGGTAGCACTGGAAATGGCTATCCCTTTAGTGGTAAGAAGGCCCCTTTCTAAATCGCCAAGTGGGATAGGAGAATATGGAAGGCATATTTTGAGTTGGTGTAGACAGTGATGGTTTTAATTCTTGCCAGTATAAAGGCATGGGTTAGGGCGTAGAGCTCAGCCTATTCATTAGTATTATTGAAAGGAAGTGATCTCACCTTAACTGTTTTAGTGGTTGAAATCACAATATATCCTGCCCTTTTTATTCCATCATGAAAGATGGAGCTATCATTAGTGAACCAGAATAGAGTAGGGTTAATGAGGGGACTCCCCTGGATGTTTGAGGGATGAGGCAGTAAGTGTTCAATAGTCTCAATGCAGGAGTGAATAGGAGCTGTGTGGTCTGGAGAGGTAAGGGGAGTGGGATGGAGGGTAGCTGGGTTAGAGGAGGACGAGGTTCAGTAGTGGGGGCTGGGTCCTCAATTAGCACCACCTGAAGGGATAGAACTCGAGATGATGGGAAAGATTGAGGCCCTTGTAGGTTAGGAGTTCTGATAGGTGATATGAGGAAAGAATGGTAAGCAATGAACTGAAAATGAGGTTTTTGACTCTTGTATGAGAACCACTGCTGAGGCTAATACCTGTAAACAGGTTGCCCAACCCTTGACTGTGGGGTCTAATATTGTTGAGAGATAGGTTACAGGAGCAAAGGAGGGACCCACTTGATGGCTGAGAACTCCCAAGGCTGTTCCTTGGTTTTCAGTGACCTAAATGAGGAAGGGCTATGTGAGATCTGGTAAGTGCAAGACAAGGGCTGTTGGAGCTTATGCTATTTGAAGGTGACTGTGTCTATGAGAGGCTCTTGGAGGGATCCCTCTGTGGCTTTGTATAGTGGTTGGGATAGAAGGGAGAAGTTAGGAGTCCACGAATGTAAGAATCCTGCCAGGCCTAGAAAGGAAACAAATCTCTTCTTTGGTAGAAGGAGGTGGGAGATTAGCTATGAGGAATTTTCTATCAACAGTGATAGCCTTGTGGGTGGGGGTGAGAAGTATACCAAGATAGGTTACCATGGATAAGCAAAGTTGTGCCTTGGTAAAGGATACACGGTAACCTTTGGCTTCTAGGAAGTTGAGGAGAGTAAAAATCTATCCTTGGTTATATATTTTTGAGGGGTTGAAAAGGAGGATATCATCCATGTACTGGAGAAAAAAGGAGGGGTATATATCTAGGGTACCTAGATCACTGGCCAAGGCCTGATCAAACAGGTGAGGGCTATCCTAGAATCTCTGGGAGAGTATGGTCCAGGTCAGTTGAATGGGAACTGGGTGTTAGGATCTGTCCAGGTGAAAGCAAATATGTCCTGAGAGTTAGGATGTAGGGGAATGGTAAAAAAAAATCATCTTTTAGACCCAAGATGGAGAAATGTGATGTGGATGCTGGCATAGAGGAAAGGAGATTGTATGGATTGGGGACCACCAGGTGTATAGGTACTGCCACTATGTTAATAAAGTCAAGGAGAGATTGGAGAGGATCAAAAAGACATCATGAAAAGTCAGATCATAGGACTGGATTAGATACGAAACTCCTTAATGTACAATGTTGGGTTAGAGGTAAAGGAACCTGGTTGTTGTTCGAGGTGTGACAAAGGAATAAGAATCCTGACTATACCCTATGCTCCCACCACCTATCGAAGGGGGGACTTGGAAGCAGGTTCCATAGCTGCCACACAAGAGTGAGTGATTTGGGGACGGGGGACAGGAGAAGGGGGGTTGAGGGCTTGAGGCAGCTGTAGCAAGGCAGGAACAATATGTTTTGGCTCAGTGTAACAGGAGAGAGTGAAAATTGTACCAAGGATGAGATAAGGCAGGGGGAATAGAATCAATGCTTCTTCCTGGACTTTCTGGGGAGGAGGGGGAGGGAGGTGTCAGTGAGATAGTTAGAGCCAGAGCAGATGATGCCAGAGTGGGTGCTGGGCCTTGAGATTACTAAGTAGGTGGCGACTGTGTTGGGGCTTGAGCAGGTGTTGAGCCAGGGCCTGTGGTGGAAGGCAGCAGGGCAGGGCTCATCAGCATCTGCAGGATCGAGTGCACAACAAAGGGGCTTCGGTTCTGGATCTTTAGTGGGAAGCTTGGAGGCTAAGAGTACCTGAACTGGGGAACACGAGATGCAGAGGGAAAGTTTAAACTGGAGAGAGAAGAAAACCTGAACATAGGGAATCTCCTTCCACTTTCCCTAATGTTCACAAAAGTGGTAGAGATCCTCAGTAATGCTAGGGTTGAACATGCCATTAAGTGGCCATTTGGACTTGTTGTTGAGGTCATACATGGGCCACGCCTGATTACAAAGAAAGATGAGGTGGTGGCATTTGAGATCTGAAGCCAATTTGAGAGGAACAAGATTATTTAGGAGACAACTGATAGGAGAGTCAGACGGAACATGGGACAAGGAAACTCCCATAGCAACCTTGAGAAGTGGGCTGACAGATAGCAGGCATCCCTGAGGTTACGTCAGTCCAACAATTAGGGAGAGAGCAGAGCAGGTGTGGGGTCATCACCCATACCCACTGGTGCCCAGGACTTAAAGCCCGAAGGAGTTGTGGTGCCTGGTACCAGGACTTCGAGACGAAGAAGAGTGAAACCACAACCCGAGGTACAGGTCGCAGTGGGAGAATACCCCTTTCCCATATTATCTCAGGGTTTAGAGGGCTGGTGTGTGGAAGAGAATCATAGGGCGTTTGATAATGCAGAAAGAGGTCCAGAGGTGGTTTTTTGTTTGGCAAGAGTCCAGGGTCCCGAAACAGCTCAGATCCCCAAGGGGAGAGCAAGGTCGATGAAAGAGCCTGGATTCGAGTTACAGCACCAATGGAAGACCACCACAAAACACACCAAACACTGGAGTAAGGGAAACATTGATTGTCAGCCAACAAGGCTGCCTCTCTGTGCACAAGGCACATAGCACCCTACACTAAAAGAATGAGGCTTTTATAGGCTAGCATAAACAAGGAAGTGAGAACAGTAAATTCCATTGGGTAGGGTGAAGGCAACGCATATGATTTGGCTATCTAGTTACCTTATTTCTAGTAAATCAGGCTGGGCTTCTGAAATTGTGCTTGAGCCTTAAGATGGTGCCTCGGATAAGATGGCACCTGTTTCACTGACACAAATCTCCCAACACTACACTTAATGCCTGTTCCTTTTGAACAATTAATCTAGATGGCATTCTCACTTGTGTGGGTGTATACTTGCATGCATAATTTTACCAAAAATTGATGAAAGACCAGGACCAAACTTCTGTGTTTACACAGTCATGGCAAAAGCATTGTAAGTAAATATTTAAGTTTACATAGTTCTTTACAGATGCAGCACACTCATTTGTGTTAGCTACCTGGGCTCAGAAATCATCAGAGACTATAGCATCAGCACACAACAAAACTCCCAGAGTAATGCAGGATGTTTACTCATGTTATTATGACTCTGATCATGCCTCAGGTGTTCCAGTGAGAGGTAGGCACCAGCTCATAACTTTTTGCCCAAATCCAAAATATGGAGATTACTTTGTCAAGCTTCATTTGTTTCTAGACTAGTGGCATGAGTGTGCAAGATGACTGGTTCTTGTTAAGGACATTGTTAGTAGTCACAACGCAAAACAAAGCTTTTTGGGGAAGGCAGTGTGGCATAGTGGCTAAAGCCACTGCCTGCAGTGCCAGCATCCCATGTGGCGTGCTGGTTCAGGTCCCCTCTGTTCCTCTTCTGATCCAGCTCTCTGCTATGACCTGAGAAAGTAGTAGAAGATGGCCCAAGTGTTTGGGCCCCACACCTATGTGGGAAACCTTGAAGAAGCTCCTGGCTCCTGGTTTCAGATAGGCCCAGCTCTGGCAGTTGCAACTATTTGGAGAGTGAACCGGCAGGTGGAAGACCTTTCTCTCTGTCTCTTCCTCTCTCTCTCTGGAACTCTGCCTCTCAAATAAGTAAATAAATAAATATTTTTAAAACCCCAAATTTTCCGGTTCCCATAGTGATAAAGCTTCTCAAAATCTTCAGCTCAAGATTCTGAATTCATGCATATATCCATATATTTCCTGTGTGACTTTAAGTTACAGTCAAGCAAATTAGTAATGCAATGAATGCATTAAGTTGGAGAAGGAGCCATGGATTTAAAAAGGAAGTTGAAACTCTGAGAAGCTTCAAAGAAGTCAAGAAACCCTTCTGAAGAAGGTGATTCTGAGAGTAATTTTAGGAGGCAGGAGAGAAAACTTGGGGATACAAAGTCAGCAGAAGGCTCAATGAAAACAGCACAGTTTAGAAGAGGGACAAAGATTCTGTCTGAGAGGATCACAAAGTTACTGAGAAAAAAACGTGATGATAAATGTAACGGGGATGGGCAGAAAAGAAAAAAATAGCCGAATCTGCTTCTTAATTTCCCTGAGTACTTGGTTCTTCTGAGTACTTCTAGCCTATGAGTCTCCAAGCACTTTATAGTCCTCCTGCCCTCTTATCTTTCTTACCCTGGCAGCTTCATACCCCTGCTACCTTCCTTTAAAACTCAGAGAAATTCCAAAGCTTTGTAACTCAGCAAAAAGTGGTAGCTCTATTAATTTCCTTTTTGTGCAAGTCTCAAAATTTACTCACGTTTTATTTACTTAGCAGAAATGCTTTCACTCCTTTCCCCAGTTCACTGCAGAGCTGATTGTAAGGCTCTCTCGCCTTGCCAAGTCGCTGTTACGGTGCCGATATCAATATTAATCATATGCATTTGATACTGTAATTGAATAGTTTTTACACAGATGATATTAACAGATAAAATATGGCATCCTCATGAGAAAACATTACCTTGAAATATTAGTATTATGATATGTTAATTTCTTTGGAGGATATGACTACAGATATATGAGCAGAGGTAAATTTTCCAGCACTTCGGCTGACAAATTCCATGTCAACATAACTCTTAAGAATTTGTGTTTCTACTTGGCGATGACTTATATGATGATGTATAACAACTTAAGGGGTTTTAAAATGCAATATTTTGACTAATGTGGTTTGGTAAATAGCATTTGTGATTAGTCCCTTTTCTTTTTCTCTCCCCAAAGTCTGTTATGCTGACAAAAGCCTGTAATAGTAATAAAAATCACCTCTCCAAACGGAAAATGCTCCACTCCATCACCAGCAGTTCCTGGGGACGCTCCAAGTTCCCTGAGAGTGCTGCAAAGTCAGATTCTTCCTGTACTCATTGTCACAAAAGTGCTTCCAGTTTCTATCACAGAGTTTGGTCCCAACATCTATTTGCTGAGAACTTTTTCTGCATGGTGGCAGGGTGTAACACTGGGTGGGAAAGCTCTGTGTTGTATCCACGGAAGACCTAGGGTACGTCATTCTGATGTCCTTTAGATGTCGGAATTGTGAATGCAGTCTTACAGCGCTGCCTCCACTCCTTGACATCCTGAGAGTGTCACAAATGTGCCCATCTATGGGAGACACCGGCAGCAGAAGTGGCAGTCATTTGTAGCCATTTTATTTGCTTCATTGAAGAGAAGTTCCAGAGCTGCCTTCTCCTGATGATTGAGAACAGACCTGGCCTTTTGGGATTTTCCTGGATACCTCCCACCTGCTCTCTGGTGAGGCTGGTGTCCATTTCACAATTATCTGCCAGCCTTCATCATTTGGAAGCCATTAACTCCGTACTTAGGCGTCCCTTGTAGATCTATCTCCCTTATTTCTGTTCATATACTTCAGCCTGGCTTACTGATGTTCCTTTTCAGAGAAGGGCCAGCTTTTCAAGAACTGGTCAGCCCAAGCAGACTGGGTCATGCTTTGTAGTAACACTGGATTTTCTCTAGACAATGAACTCATGTTTACTGCTCTGGGGAGGCAGAGAGTCTCCTGGCCTCTCCTATCTGATCCGTCACCTGGAAGGTGACTAAGTACAGAGCTCACTCAAATTATTTGCAGAGATTTCCTACTGCAGCTCTTGAAGACCTCAAATGTGTTTGACTCCAACAGTGCCATTCCCATTCCTCAATTTCAAGTGGAACAACGAACTTGATTCTTAAGCCAAGTCATCTGGAGGCTGGCTAGTAACTTCGATTTGATGGAAGAAAAAGGCTCTCAATCAAGCTCTGCTTACTTAGGCCTTTGGAGCAGCTCTTTGCTGCTTGCTTTGTCCTAGGATCTCTGACTCCCCCACCCCCACCCCTCCACCCCCGGCTATGCGGGGACGAGCATGACTTCTGCCTCAGTGTTCCAGTTTGGGATGCAGTGCTTCTGACTATTGGCAGTAAGAGAAATTATAAATCTCAGCCACACTTTCTCATTCCCCTCCCCCAAATCTCTTGGCCCCTTCCCGGTTCTCACTTCATCTCCCTTACCTTACACTTCCTGCCTCTACTGGAGCTCTGGCCAGATGTTCGGCCCCTTGCTGTGATGTTAAATGGCCAGCAGTCTTGATCCAGGCAGCCAGATGCTCACAGCAGCTTCTGGAAACCTCTGTTCACTGACTGCTGACACAGGCCTTCTGAAGAGGCATGACAATGTCAGAAGGCATGGTGGCTGACTCACAGGCAGACCGCAGCACGTACCCTGACGTGGGCACCCTGTTTAGGGAACATCAAGCTATTCCTTGCCCAGGAACAAAGCTAGGAAACAGAGTGACCATTAGGCAAAGTGATATTTTCCCATTACCGACATTGTCTTCTTTGCCTTAAAAATTGCCTCTTACACATTTACGTTTAATATCATAGACTAGTTATTTAAATTAAGAAATTAAATATTCAATCAATTTGTAATTTAAGAACAGTTATTTTTAGGGCACCTCTAGGCTCTAAGGGAAACTGGAAAGAAAACAGAGTTTCTGTATACCGCAACTCCCGTACCTTCTTCCCAGCGTACGACCTCTCCCACTATCAACATCCCTCTTGAAAATGGTGCATTCGGCTGGCGCCATGGCTCACTAGGCTAATCCTCCACCTGTGGTGCCCGCACCCCGGATTCCAGTCCTGGTTGGGGCGCCGGATTCTGTCCTGGTTTCTCCTCTTCCAGTTCAGCTCTCTGCTGTGGCCCGGGAGTGCAGTGGAGGATGGCCCAGGTCCTTGGGCCCTGCACCGGCATGAGAGACCAGGAGGAAGCACCTGGCTCCTGGCTTTGAATCAGTGCAGCGCGCCGGCCGTAGCGGCCATTTGGGGGGTGAACCAATGGAAAAGGAAGACCTTTCTCTCTGTCTCTCTCACTGTCTTACTCTGCCTGTCAGAAAGAAAGAAAGAAAATGGTGCATTCATTATACCTGATGACTGCACATTCAGCTTACATTCCATGGTTCCCTCTTGGTGTCCGGAAGAATGTACACTGACTGCATCCACACTCTAGTCTCATCCAGAAGAGTTTCATTCAGAGACATCTTCCATCTCTGTTTGCTTGTCTCTCTCTCTGGCCTGACCTGAGTTTGAACCATAGAGTAGGTTACCTTTTCAGATTGGTTTCATTCACTTAGTAATAGGCATTTGATTTCTCCATGTCTTCTGTTGGCTACATAGCTCATTTCTTTTCAGTACTGAATACTATTCAATTGTTTGGATGTTCAATGGTGTATTTATCCATTCTCCTACTGAGGGACAGCTCAGTTGCTTCTAAGGTTTGGTATTATGAACGAAACAACTGTAAAGATTTATGTGCAGAATTTTGTGTGAACATAAAATTTCAATTAATCTGGGCCAGTATCAATGAGTGTGATTACTGGATCATACGGTCAGAATATATAGTAGTCTTCTGACATCTTCAACCACCTCTGTCTCTATTTCATGTGTCTACAATCTAGCTGAATTTTCACAATATGATTGGGCCACATTAACAAAATATTTTTGAATTACCATCTACCACTTTCCAGCAAAAGCTGTGTGCATCTTCTACTTTGTAAAATAAAATCTCTGCAAAATGAAAAAAATTGCAGGTATTTTAATGCAATTGGACAGTTTAGCTTTCATGTGAAATTTGTGGGACATGTGCTTTCCAGCATGCCTGTTCATGGGATTGGCTGATCTTGGCTAAGTGAGGACTCTTGTCAGTGATTGGTCAGATCAATTTGTGGTGTGCAAGTGGGTTGCTCACCTTTATGATACATGGGTGTGCTGTTTATGAAGCATGAATGTTTCTAGAAAGAAAGAATGTTTCTGGCCATAGCAGTCATTTGGGGGGTGAACCAATGGAAGGAAGACCTTTCTCTCTGTCTCTCTCTCACTGTCTATAACTCTACCTGTCAAAAAATAAGATAAAGCAGGCCTACACTACTGTATCACAGGTCTTGACTTCACATCATCCTTTTATTTCTGTGGCTTAAAATCCTGTTTTTATTCCAAATACCCCTAAGTTAAAACAAATATGATAGTAAATGATCAGTAGAATTGGAACTGTTATCCAAAATTAAACAAGTACTATTGATTTGTGTGTGTGTGTGTGTGCTAAATGCATCAAGCAAAAGGAAATGAAAACAGTGGCAAAAGTTTTTGTGAGAAAATCACTATAATGCCTCGGGGCATCACTGGGTCTCTACCACACATGTGGGGATAAATGACCCTAAGGAAAGGAATAAATGCAAATATCCCACCCACTCATGCATATATAATACCTACATATACAGACACAGACGTGCCTGGGACAGAATGGACACTTTGAGAATTATATTACCCATACTTTTACTGTACCATTCATAAAATTAAATGTTGGAACCTAAACATTTTAAATGTTAGTTCATATGTTCTAAGCAATAGCAGTGTCCTACCCCCTCATCCCTTTCCAGAGTAATCTTTTTTTTTTAACTTTTATTTAGTAAATATAAATTTCCGAAGTACAGTTTATGGATTACAACGGCTTCCCCCCCATAACTTCCCTCCCACTTGCACTCCTCCCATCTCCTGCTCTCTCTCCCATTCCATTCACATCAAGATTCATTTTCAATTATC
Source organism: Oryctolagus cuniculus (assembly GCF_051225735.1). Classification (NCBI taxonomy): domain Eukaryota; kingdom Metazoa; phylum Chordata; class Mammalia; order Lagomorpha; family Leporidae; genus Oryctolagus; species Oryctolagus cuniculus. The sequence continues at coordinate 5,947,487 of NC_142878.1, read as the reverse complement.
TTTATATACAGAAGATTGATATAGTATATATTAAGTAAAGATTTCATCAGTTTGCACCCACATAGAAACACAAAGTGTAAAATACTGTTTCAGTACTAGTTATAGCATTAATTCACATTGGACAACACATTAAGGACAGATCCCACATGAGGAGTAAGTACACAGTGATTCCTGTTGTTGACTTAACAAATTGACACTCTTGTTTATGGTGTCAGTAATCTCCCTAGGCTCTAGTCATGAGTTGCCAAGGCTATGGAAGCCTTTTGAGTTCGCCAACTTTGATCTTATTCCGACAGGGTCATAGTCAAAGTGGAAGTTCTCTCCTCCCTTCAGAGAAAAGTACCTCCGTCTTTGATGGCCCCATTCTTTCCACTGGGATCTCACTCGCAGAGATCTTTCATTTAGGTTTTTTTTTTGTTTTTTTTTGCCAGAGTGTCTTGGCTTTCCATGCCTAAAATACTGTCATGGGCTCTTCAGCCATATCCGCATGCCTTAAGGGCTGTTACTGAGGCCAGAGTGCTGTTTTGGACATCTGCCATTCTATGAGTCTACTATGTATCCCACTTCCCATGTTGGATCATTCTCTCCATTTTTGTTCTATCAGTTAGTATTAGCAGACACTAGTCTTGTTTGTGTGATCCCTTTGACTCTTAGACCTATCAGTGTGATCAATTGTGAACTGAAATTGATCACTTGGACTAGTGAGATGGCATTGGTACATGCAACCTTGATGGGATTAAATTGGAATTCTCTGGTATGTTTCTAACTCCACCATTTGGGGCAAGTCAGCTTGAGCATGTCCCAAATTGTACATCTCCTCCCTCTTTTATTTTTAGAAGCAATATTGTGTTTCATTCTTCCAAACTGATTAGCCTTGACATAAAAGCCCCAAACCTAAATGTAGTCTTTGCATTAGGGTGTTCATACTGTGTTCCCTGGATCATCCTGGGATTGTTGACTTTTAGAAGGAAAGGCAGGAACCTTATGAAGAGCTCCATGTTTTTATGTTCTCTGTGAAAAAAAAAAGTGCTGGGAACCAACTCACACAGACACAGCTGCAGAGTTGCCAACTGTTTGAAAATCCCAGAAGTGCATGCATACACAAATATACACATATGCACACACATGCACACACAAGAACACATGGGTCAAAGTTGGCTTTTAGAGATTTTTTTATTTATTTGAAAGTCAGAGTTACACAGGAGAGAAGGAGAGGCAGAGAGAGAGAGAGAGAGAGAGAGAGAGACAGAGGGAGATAGTTCTTCTATCCACTGGTTCACTCCCCAGTTGGTCAGAATTCCTGGAGCTCTGCTGATTCAAAGCCAGGAGCCAGGAGCTTCTTCCAGGTCTCCCATGTGGATGCAGGGGCCCAAGGACTTGGAACATCTTCTACTGGCTTTCCCAGGACACAGCAGAGAGCTGTATTGGAAATAGAGCAGCCAAGACTCAAACCAGCACCCATATGGGATGTTGTCACTGTAGGCGGTAGCTTTACCCACTGTGCCACAGCACCAGCCCCCAAAATTGGCTTTAAAACTATTTTGGTTATGACATGTGTCAGTTTCTTTTCTAACCCTTCATTCACAATTTCTGTATTTCAATCCTTTTAAAATATTTTCATATCTCTGAAAATGATACATTTTACCAATGACATATCATTAAATTGGCAGCATTTTTCTTCTAGCATGTAAAATAATAGTATCTTTTTTCTTCTTATGTTGTAAAGTGGCAGTATATTTAAAAATAGGAGTTATCTTAGGTTCCATGAACATAGCAATTCAGCTATTTCATTACCCAGACTTCAATATTTTAGAGAGCAGTAAAAACAGTCCCATTAGGATTTCTTGATGAGTTTCCCAAGATTCATTTGTGCTTTCTTGATCTGAGACCAAGGACTTCAATGTTTAACATTGTTGATGATTTCTTTGGAGATGATTATTCAAAAAAAAGAATTATGACTTCCCATGAGGACTTTATCAAATACATTAGCATTTTGTTCAGATTGGTTATGCAGGTTTCTGTCTCCAATGTCCTACCTGTTTGTGTACATTATCTATACTCCCCTTAAAGATGGAAGCAATATTAGAGCTGTCCCTATCAAGCTCCTGATCCCATATCTCACTTCTTCTAAAAGCCATATAATATACATCCACTGGCACCAGTTCATACATTGAAGGAGTAAGAGGGGACTGAGAGAGCTTAAACCCATGGCTCATGAGATGTGCTAAAGTGACGGAGTTCAGTAAGCAGCATGTCTGCCTGCATTCCAAAATCTTTACTATTTTGATCTTTTGTCCTATGGTTTTCTTTTTTCCTTGAATTTTTGGGCCTTCATCTTTAGGCCCTGGCTGTAAATGTCTTTCTTAAACAGATCCACTCATGGTCTGATAAACACATACTGTACTGATCTCCCTGACATTACATCCTAGCTGTCAACAGTTCTTTAGCAAGGTGTTACATAGCATTCCTTTTATTCTAACTCTGTGTACTGCATTTCATCTGCACTTATTTTTATTGCAAAAGCTAATTGGAGAGCTATTTAGCCCTGGTGTTATGACTTGCTTTTCTAGGTGCACAAAGAAAACATTCAACTTTTTGAGCTTACATTGCAAGGATGAGAAATGGATTGACTTTCTGCTTCCCTGGTTAGCTTTGAGTTCTTGGGAACATTCATTACCTTTTTAAAAAAGTTCAGTCAACATTTATTGGACACTGCTATGTTGCAGACCTTGAGGGAGGCAAACACACATCAGTCATCACCTCAGTTCTTTCAGACCCTCGGTGTGGTGTACAATAGAAGTCAATGAGCAATGAGATTGCCTGTGTGACCATTGTGAATGGTACACTGGCAGCTCAGAGTAGGAGGCTCTTGCCAAGATTGGAGGATTTTAATAGGGATGGTCAGAGGCAATGATATTTCAAACTCACTGCCACCAGGATTTGGGTGAGCTCTCATCAACAATGTTCTTTCCATTGGAAAGTTTCTATTTTAGTTCTGATCTGAAACTGACATAAGCTATCTGACAGATCCTCTCAAGCTGTATGCATTGGTGATGGTGACTCCAATCTGGAGACATAAGGAAGTTGGAAATGACTACCTTAAATATGTTCTAGCTTGATTTAGATCATGCTATCATTTTGATTTCTTATGGGTCATCCAAGTCTGTTAAGAAAGGAAACTTCTTTAAGCAGCTGTGATGCTGTGATGCTTATGCCAAAGAATTGCAATAGAGCAATCGGTGAGCAAGTACAGAGTTATTGTCCTGATGGGACTTATTCTTTCATAGACCTTCTACCTGACTCAGTTGATATACTGGACAATTATCTTCATCAATGATGAAGAAGAGTTCATTGTTTATAGGCTGAAAAGTTTATAGTCAAATTGTGCTTCAAGTTTGAACAAAATACTTGATTCTTCATTTCCAAAATCCAGGTTTGATTTCTGAGAAATTTGACTTATCTGTTACAGATTCCTTTCACCTCATTTATTAAATCTGAAAATTCAGTTTATGTACAAAAAGAATTTGAAAGCTAGACCTTATCTTTCTAGGCCAATGTACATATATGCAAGAGTAAAAAGTAGGGACTCTAAGAGCATGATTGTTTCAAATTCAGAAATGGCAGGGCTTGTGCTTGTGATTGTGTAATGTGAATGGTGGCAATCGACCCTACCTTAGTCAGGCATGAACAAGGGAGGACTTCATGGTGACTATCCTGTAAGTTGAAAATTGTTCTCTTCCTTGATGGAATAAGCTACCTGATTTTGAAGTATCTTAGGTTTCATTGTCAGAATTATTGAGAGGTCCTCAAATAATAAATGAATAATAATTATTAAGAAGTTCCCAAATAATAGTATTGAGAGGTCCCCCAATAACCAACCATATCCCTTTTCTCCATTTTAGTTAGCCACACGTTAAAAATTATGCCTATCGGCTGGCGCCGCGGCTCACTAGGCTAATCCTCCACCTAGCGGCGCCGGCACACCAGGTTCTAGTCCCGGTCGGGGCGCCGGATTCTGTCCCGGTTGCCCCTCTTCCAGGCCAGCCCTCTGCTGTGGCCAGGGAGTGCAGTGGAGGATGGCCCAGGTGCTTGGGCTCTGCACCCCATGAGAGACCAGGAAAAGCACCTGGCTCCTGGCTCCTGCCATCGGATCAGCGCGGTGCGCCGGCCGCAGCGCACCGGCCGCGGCGGCCATTGGAGGGTGAACCAACGGCAAAAGGAAGACCTTTCTCTCTGTCTCTCTCTCTCACTGTCCACTCTGCCTGTCAAAAAAAAAAATTATGCCTATCACTGAGAAATATTTTTATTGGAAAAAAGGATACATGAAGGAGAACTGGAGTGTTGTGAGTCTATAAGATATGTTAGATATGATCAAGGTAACTGGTGATGTAACCTAGCAAAAGAGCCCACATCTTTCGAAAGGTAGTATGTTGTCTTGTAGAAATAACAGAGCATTGTTCTGAGATGAGAACAGGATCACATGCTAGGAGAATGTGGGTTTGTTCTTTGGCGGGACAGGCAAGGGGTATTTGCAACTCCGTAGCCAGTACTTATGCTGTCTAACTTAATCTTTATGAAACACTTAATTATCCACATTTTCCTGATGAAGAAACTGAGGATCAGAAGATTAAAACTCCTCTCTTCAGGAATGTGCAGGTGGATTTTTGACCGACAAGTATTTTCACTGAAACCTTGTACTCTTTCCAGAATAACACACAGCTAGACTTCAAAGTCCACAGAAGTATATTTTGGACAATATATTAAACATGAGCTAAAACATGTGCTAGTTCCCCAAACATGAACTAGTTAAATCATTAAGAGCAAAGTAAAAATTTTAAATAGATAACAAAAATAAGTGAAAGAAACCTAATGACTGCCCAGAAGATGGAATTGTCCGTGTTGAGCCCAAATGAAGATTCTCCAGATGGATAGGGATTATGTTCAAGGATCACAGGATTCTGTTATTTCATTCTTTTGTGGGTCAATTCCTCAGAAAGCAGGAATACATACTCGCGCAACTTTTTGGTTTATCACTTTCAGTTGGTGTCAGGCCTTATCCTCTGTTTTAGCATGACAATTCAGGTTCCTTTCAAAGATGTTCCTATTAAATAATTCCAGGGATGATTTACACTTGGCCAAGCCTTTAAATTAACTGTTGAAAACTTGTGTTGAACTCCCTTTAGTATACATACTTTATATTTTAGTCTAATTTCTTACATAGACTGAGCTTAGATGATGTGGATGATTTTGGTTTTAAGTTGTTCTAAACCTGAGCCAAATTTCCCATTTTATTTAGTTTATCAGCCATTGTAATAGTGGGATTATCAGCTTCAAGTTATGTTTTTGAGTTTAACTGATCCCAGATTATTTATGATTTGGACGATGCACTCCTTACCCACAACATCGATTCCCTCAGTTTCCTTTGATTTCTACAAAACAAAGGTGATCAAATCCAAACAAATTTCTTCCCTGCTAGAATATGTTATAGGTTTATGAAATACAATGAAATTTTTATCTTAATACATTTTCAGATTTAATGTTGAGGTTTCCTCTCTGCAAATCCACTGTGTTTTCTGTGGACATAAATAGTAAAAGGGGAGCAACACAGACAGAAAAGGGAGAATAAAATCTTAGAAACAGAAAAGAAATAGGGGCCAGGTAGAGACAAAACAGAAGTGAAAAATTTCTAATAAGATGAGTAGGGAGTGATTAGGGAGAATAAATTGCTACTGGAAGCAAAGGAGTTGAAATTCTTATTCAAAGAATGTCACTTGGTTATTATGACACTTTTCCAAATGCCCTGTTTGTGTTCTACTCAAGATCTCGAGCCATTGTTTCCCCCAGAAGGTTGTGAACACTCAGGGAGATAGAGTTGTTTCTTACTCAGGTCTAAATCTCAAATCATAGTTAGTGTTTGAAAAATAAATATGCAATATTAAATTGAACTCTGACGAGTGAAAATAAATGTGCCCTTTATTGCTTCAATGTGGAGCTATTTTTTTCCTCCCTTATTTTAGGGGTCAGTGAAGGTCAGGGCAGATACAGGTTGCAGGTTGTACGGTTTCAGGCCCTTCCTCTTTCAGGTCTTCCGTCGAGGGATGCTTCCTCATCTCTGCCCGTTCTCTTTCTTCCTCTCTTCATCTCGCATCGGGCACAGCAGCTCTCCTATTTGTATGCCTCAAAAATGTGCACGCACATAGCAAGACTGGAGCTTTCTTCAGCTGATTTCAAGAGAAAATACTTAGATGTTCACAGTTTCAAATTGGGATGTTCTCAGTAGGACTTCAAAATGCCTTCTTTGCTTTGTACAAATGTGCAACTGCAAAAGGTGAGACCACCAAATAAAACCCAAGCCTGTCTACATGGTGTGGAAATCAGGATGTATTTCTTCTCTCAGATGTTTAGGGACTTGAAATCATGTTTTGTCTTTGGTGATTTGGAGCTTAATGAGGTTGATACCTGTTGTATTACTCTAGAGCATTCTGTCGCTTGGCTGGTTAAAAGGTGGGAGTGAGAGGTGGAGGGAGTAGAGGAAGCTGTACTTGATCCTTATGGAAGCCAGTTAAAATTAATTGGAAAAAGCTTTTAAAGACCTAAGATGCAGACCAAATGTATCTCCAACCACAGCCTCATCCCGCACTGAACGCGAAGGTCACCGCGAAGCTGCAGATTTATGCGGAAGGGTTGGGTGATGGAAAATGAGACAAAAGCATTTGGATTTTATTATTCCATTTACTCTGACCCTGGGCCATAAAGGGTTTGGAGAGCCTGTTTTATGTATTCAGCTGGTTGCCACACTGACAGGCATTTGGAGCCACTTAAATAAACCACCCCGGTCCCACAGCTGCAACAACACCATATCAAATATAGGTTAGGGTTAAAATGTAGAGCCTGCAGCACAGCGTCCCCAGCAGGTGCACTGGGGCGAGTTTCTTGTTTGTTTGTTTTCTTGTAGCCTTGTTTTTAGGAAAAGCTTTCTTACCCATCAATGGATTTTGATTTAAAGCTAACTAGTATACTGCAATGGTTTTGTTTCTGCATAAATGGTATGCACTTTGGATTTGACCTCTGCTTTCCAGGAATGCAATCTGTTCACTGAGTGTGAGTTGGCTTTCCCAGAAGTTGTTTAGTGGTGGAGAGCTGGTGATTTTTTTTTTTTAATTTGTGTTGATCCATTGTACTTCTTTCTTTCTTTTAAAGGGTCTTCTTTTAGCTCACTGGATTATTGCAAACTAATTTGGTCATGAAAGGTACAACTTAAAAGCAGATGAAGAATTCAACATGCAAGACAGTGAAATTGAATCCACAAGTGTGCCTTATGATAGACAAAACATCTGTCTAGGTTTTTCCATAGGTGTGGGTACACTGGAACTCAACAGAGCACAGAAACAAAAAAAACCCTTAAGATCATAGCAGCTCATTTCGTGCAGATAACACCTCACAGGTGTCATCTATTTCCTAAATGAACCTCATTCCAGAACAGTGTATTGATGCCGTTTTATAGATGTGGGGACTGAGGCTGAGCAAAGTTAAATGACTTGCTCCAGTGCAAGCTGACTAGAAAGGTGTGTTCTTTTCACTACACCCAATGGCATTGCACATAGTCATTTTTCCATAACAAAGCATTTGCCTGTTGCTGTGAGAGAGGTGTAATTACCGAACAGAATCCAGACACTCTGATTCTGAAAACCAGAGACACCCAAGTGTTCAGGGGTGCAGTAAGAGCCTGGGGCCTATGACCTTTCACCTCTAGAATGTACTCCTTCACAACCCCAAAGAGGGTGTGGACAAGCTAATTGAAGATACCTGTTTTCTTTCATACTGTTCCTTAGGGGTCTGTTCTTCATAGAGAAGCCATCAGGACTTTGAACTATAATCACTTGTCACAAAGACTGATTTTGCCCTTCTTTTTCCTCCCTCATCGGTACTCACCTAAAAAACACCCGGAGAGGCTTTCGCATGGTATTTCCATTCTTTGATGTTCCTTCTAGTGTCTGAAGGTTGGGAAAATTACCAACAGAAACATCGCAATTATTGAAATTACATTATTTTTTATTCCAGGTTTTGTGAGTGCCCCACAGTGGAGTGTTAAAATCTTGATGAAGAATGGGATGGGAGAAGGAGTGGGAGATGGGATGGTTGAAGGTGGGAGGGAGGTTATGGGGGGAAAAGCCGCTATAATTCAAAAGTTTTACTTTGGAAATTTATAATTATTAAATAAAAGTTGAAAAAAAGTGGATCTCAACTGAGCTTTCTGTAAAAAGCTGGGTACAAAAATAAGGGAGGTTACTAAGGAAGTTCACTTTTTAAATAATTTAAAATTTTTGGTACAAAAGATAAATCCTTACATTTATTTTTGCTTTAAGTTGAAAACATATATTTGAATAAATTATAAATAGTACTGTACTCTATGATATGATATGAAACCAAAAACATTTAACTGTATTTTTTGTTCCTTTCTTTCTATTCTAATTTTGTAAAAGGAAGAACAAGACTTCTTATCTTTCCAAGTGAAAATGATAGAGTTGGGAACTTTAGAATCTCCTTAGGATTCAACACTGACCTGCCATATTTATGATTAGTTTCCCAAAGATGACACATTAGCCACATTGTCAGAAATTGTTTTGAGAGTCACCTGCCTTTTCTGTTTTTCTAGAATCTGTTCTTTGCTTCCTTACCTGCAGCCCACTTTATTTCTGAAAGTGAGAGAATCAGAGATGAATGTCTGTGCATGCTAGGGTTGGAGGTTTGACCACCTCCTGTGTAGTGCAATGATGGCTTGAAATTGTGACTATGTGTGCCACAGTCCACAGTGATAGCTGGAAATTAAAACATTAATATGTTGGTCAGATTTTTTTATACAGATTAAGCATCCCTAATTTAAAAATCTCATATTAGAAATGCTCCCAAATCAAATGTTTTTGAGTGCTGATATGATACATCAAGTGGAAAAATCCTACCTTTTACTTCTTTCATCTGATGGACTGCCATCTTAATGCAGGCACACGAGAAATATTGTATACTCTTACTTTCCAAGGCTACACGTAGGAGATGTATATGAAAGGTAAATGACTTTTGTGTTTGGCCTTGAGTCCCACTCCTAAGATATCCCATGATATATATATGCAAATAATCCAAAATTCAAAAGACAAAATCTAAAATTGGAGACACTTTCGTTCCCACTTGTTTGAGATGAAGGGTCCTCATCCTGGGTGTTCTGGCTCCTGCATTCCCCACTCAATTCTCCCCTCCTGTTGTCCTTCTCCTACTCCTGCATTATTTGCCACATACAAAGCTCCTTCTTCTACACTTCACCATGCCTCTCTTTCCTGAAGTACTCGCTGTCGAACCCACGTCTCTTCCAACTCCTGATCAAAATTGTCCTTTTCTGGTACAGTTCATCTTCCATGCCTATTGCCATAGACAAGCACATGCTAACCATGTGAAACATCTTCATGCCGTAGGCAAGGAAAAGATCAGCTGATCTTGATGGAGAAAGAGAAGACTTTTTGGTTAAAATGGTAACCAGTGACTATGGTTATCCCCAAGAATCTATGCTGCTATCTTGTTGACAAGGGGAGATTCCCCAAAGCCTCTTGCCTCTTTCTTCTTCCTGGTTGTCCTGCTTTAGAAGAATATACGTCAGGCACTTGGTGCTGCTCTTTTGCATCACTGCTGACCTTTACTCTACCTCATGCCAAAATAGGTTTAACTGTATTTTTCACTGGATGGGCCAGTTACCTGGTGAGAACTAGTTGGTTGTCTGAGTATCCCCTGGTGATGTTCTAAACTCCGGCTTATACCTTGATTCAGGCTGCTGCATAATAATGTGTCTTCTTTTTGGCAGAATCAGAAGAGAGCTTTGGAATACTCACGGGTTCCTCTTAGACCTCATTCTGAGTGCATGAGTCTGTCATCCAAAGTGACCTGAGAGCTGTGATGGAGGCCCTGAAAGATGAGGTGGGAAAGTCATCTCTTATCACAATCCCTGAAATTCCAAAACTCTTTTCCAACGCTGTTCACTGTGTTGCTGGCGGATTAAAGAGCCATGTGAGCCCTGTGTATGTGTTAAATGCAGGTATAGAATAATAAAAACTAATGGTGATTCTTGATGACTTTTGTTAGGATTGGGGCACCTGCATTTTAATTGACATTTCCCCCTGAAGCACAGCTTTAGAAGGTCTATTCCAGCCCTTTTGCAACAGGCTGGAAAATCGCAGGATCCCTGTGTAACTTCTACAGCCATCAGATGGTATTCATTTGTGGTGGGCACAGGGGTGGCTTAATTTCAGCTTGGATTCTGAAACTTAGAGGGAAAATCTGCTGCACTATGTGGGGTTTTGTACTGTCTAAATTTAGAAATGTTCTGAACTTGATACATAGCTTCTCTCACCCGTCTTTTGGCATTTCTAGGAAATGTTACATAAAGAGACCAAAAAAAAATTTAGTCCTACATTACAACCCTGGCACATAAATCTGTTATTGTGGTAAAACTACATGGAAACTCTAAGCAGCACAAATTACTACCATGTGAACAAATTCTTGGTTGGGTTAACACCCTCCTTGCAGACAAAGAGACAAAAAATATGCAAATTTCAAACAAAACAAATTCGCACTTTTCCTAAAGCAAAAAACATTCATATAATTTGGAACAAGCAGTCTGCTTGAGTAATGTTCTTATATGTAAGTGGAAATCCTTTTTGATATTTACACTGCTGATTTCTTTAATCTCCACTTTGGAATTAATAGACAATAACATCAGATTGCTTCCTCGGCTGCCCCAGCACTTGTGCATATTTACCCAAGTGTCTAGAGTGGGGATTGTACACATATCTCTAATCCACCTGCCTGTGCTAGTTAAAAGCCCAGATAAAATCAGCAGCCCTTAGATCTTAACCTTTTAAGTCTGAAATGTTTTTAAAGTCTGGCCATGGCAACTGAAGCGGGGGTGTGGATGAGGAGGGAGGAGAAGACAAGGAGAGGGGAAACAGTAGGAGAATTTGTATATAAAAATGGGCTCAGCTTGAACCACTGCTGCATTCAAATAAACCAAAAATGATATAACAATCATGACAATATCCATAAAAACTGGGACAGTGAGCCCCAGTAGGTTGAAATAATCTACTTTATGATACAATGACATGGTGCCATACCTGGCTAACCAGCTGTTTAAGCAAACAACTTGGATTCCCTTTCAGCCTTCTCTATGTGTTGAAGGCATCTAAGTCTTCTAAATCCAGACACCCTGATGACAGATGCTGAATGTGCTAAGATTACAGCATCCAGCTTTTAGCATTAGAGGTGGGAGCAATCACCCACCTTGTTATATGTGATGTTTTCCCAAACTTAAACTTGGGATCTGAAAGTACAGAGGAAATAATAAAAAAAGAAAGAGAGAGAAAAAGAATAAGAAGAAGAAAAAAAAAGAAATACCTGAATGTAAGTCATGTGATGGCAAGTCAACTCTAACTCAGTCTTTTCTATTCTCCTTTACCAATCTATCCCTCTAAGTAAGTTAAAGCGTGGTTAATAATGTTTCTGAATTGGGAGGTTACAATATTTTTTCTCCATCGTTTATTTTGCATTTTTTAACTTAAGAAATCAACTTCAAGCTGAAAAGTGGTTATAAGGTTTTGATACTTTTCTTACGATATACACATTTATACATGATATATTACACATTTTTAAACCACAAATCCAAAGAAAAACTGATAATTTTATATTAAGAAGATAATTAAAAGATTGGTTTTTGCAACTGTTTGTTTAACATATCTAGTTAAACAGGCTGATATTGTCAATCCAATATAAATGTACTTCAGTAGTTCTCTACTAACAACTATTTAAGCACAGCCCATTTATTGGGGTCTATCCCTCTGGGGATGTGATATAAGGGATCATCCGTTTATTCCTCATCTCATCTGGATTTTTCCTTGATGGCTGACACTATACTTTATGTGTCTCCGTGCCCTGGTATAGAGTGAATGCTTGGTACACATTTATCAACTGAGCACTTAAGTTCCTTAATCACATGAAACTATAAACTTCTAATGGAAATGCTGCCCACTGCAAAGTTTAGTTTTGTGTGGTCAGCTCTTGCTGCCAGTACCTAGTGGAATGGTCCAGCGGGATGTTGCTAGAGTTTCCTTTCCTGAGGAGATGAGCATAAGGAATCATTCAATCAAGGGTGTTCTGTGCTGCATTGCTGCACACTTGGGACTGAATTTGCAGCTTCCCGCTCTGTTCCTAATGATAGTCATGGTGGAAAATTGAACATTGAAACTCTGCATCTGCTAGCAATCGACTGCTATATGTCAGGCCCTGCACCAGAAGCTTTATGTACTTTATCTCATATAATCCTCATCTTACCCCTATAAAACCAGTATTATTACTGCTGTTCTAGAGCCAATGGCACTAAGTCCTGGTGATGTTAAGAACTTGCCTAAACTCATGCAACTCCTGAGTGCAGGATAAGGATTGAATTTAGAGTTGGCAATGCCATGTCTCACAATGAAAATGGTCTCATTTCTGATTCTTAGTACCTCTGTGGCATAGTGTAGGAGGCCTTCTAAAGTGTTTGCAACTGTTGTGTCAAAATGAAGTCACTCTACAGCCATATTGAAAAAAAAAATTTAAAAACAATGGACAAAATATTTGAATGGACATTTCTCCAACCAGAAGTACATAAATGACCAAAAAAACACATTAAAAGATACTAAACATTATTATCTATTGGGGAAACACAAACCATAACCTCAGTGGTTTGCCACTTCCTACTCATTAGTGTGACCATTAAAAAATGGAAAACAACAAATTTTGATAACAATGTGTAGAAATTGGAAACCCTGGACTTTATTTATTTATTTATTTTTTGACAGGCAGAGTTAGACAGTGAGAGAGAGAGAGACAGAGAGACAAGACTTCCTTTTTTCATTGGTTCATCCCCCAAGTGGCTGCTATACCCGGCACATTGCAGCTGACGCGCTGCGCCAATCTGAAGCCAGGAGCCAGGTGCTTCCTCCTGGTCTCCCATGCGGGTGCAGGGCCCAAGCACTTGGGCCATCCTCCACTGCCTTCCCGGGCCACAGCAGAGAGCTGGACTGGAAGAGGAGCAACCAGGACTCAATCCTGCACCCCAACTGGGACTAGAACCTGGGGTGCTGGCACCGCAGGTGGAGAATTAGCCTAGTGAGTCGTGGCACCAGTGAAACCCTGGACTTTTTTGCTGAGGGAGTGTAAAATAGTGTGGTCATCATGGAAAGCAGTTTGGCAGTTTCTAAAGAATTAAGCTTAGCATTCCTTTGTAACCCAAAACTCTACTCCTATATGTGTGCATCTCACTGTTCTCCCCACCCAAACTAAAAACACATATGTTCAAAAAAAGCTTGGACACAAATGTTCATAGAAGCATTATTCATAATAGTCAAAAAAGGAGGAAACAACTCAAATGTCTGTAAACTGGTGAATGGATAAACAAAACCCAGCCGTGCTGTGGAATATCATTCAGCCATAAAGAAGAATGGAACACTAGACATAGACTGGTCTTGAACACATTAGTTTAAGTGAAAGAAGCCAGGCACAAAAGAAAACATATGGAAGGATTCCTTCTAAATGAAAAATCAAAAATAGAGATCTCCATAAAGAAAAAAAAGCATAAAGCATAGTAATGGTGTCCAGGGCCTGAAAGAAGGGGTAGCATGAGGCGTGATTGTTTCCTGAGTATGAAGTTTCAGAAAAAATGTTCTAGAATTATATACTGGAGAATGTCGCACATTAAAGTAAACCGGAAGCCACCAAATTGTACTTTAGAATGGTTAAGATAGTGAATCTATGTTATATGAATTCTACCACAAAGGAAAATGATTGCAAACATGAGACATGCCCAACACTCAGATTCCATCACCTTACCTTCACCCACTTCTGAAACCTGTAGCTTTCAAGAAGTTCTCACAGGTGAGGAGGGCACCGGGCATCTGCACTGTCCAGGCACTGAGGGTGGTGGGGGCGTGCTCTACTGATGATGTGAAGTGAGCTGAGAGTTTGGAATTTCAAAAGGTAGGCTTCATGGCGAAGTGCCCAGGAATTTCTCTCTGCTCCGAGTTTAGGAAGACCCGGAAATCTGGATCCACAGCACTGAGCGCTTGTGTTTGGCAGAATCACAAGTTCACCACTCTCCTTCAGGTCAGAGTTGGGTGGGAGGAGGCTGCTTGGGGAACAGGGCTCATGAGCGTCTAGAAAAATGAAGGCTTCAAGTGCGTATGCATATTTTTATTTTTAAGCAGGATCCTAATATACACTTCCTTAGAAATTGTGCAGATCAAGACGTTGTTGTGTGAGAAAAGATTTGTTTTGGCATCTTACACTTAGGGTTATTACTAAAAGTATCAGTGAGACACTCACAAAAAGTGCCCTCCACTCTGCAAACACTGCTCAGAAATGAGAGCATGTTGACCGTATACCTAGCTATGTGTCATACTGCTGCTTTGTTGAGGAAAGTAAATCCGATGAATGTGGAAAAAAATATCCTCCTGACTTTGCAAGTGTATCATTCTTACCCTCTTCTTCTGACTTTCTCTCTCAATCTAGGCCCAACAAGGGTCCCCATAGACATAGAATAAAGCAGCATTGTTCGGTGGGGGATTTAATTTCACTCCATCACAAGTGACCATCGCAGCCCTGTCATTGCAATTTGTCACACTTTTTTGTGTGCTCTATCTTAGTGAAGTCCCACCTCCTCTGCAGACCACTGCATAATCTCCTTCTGTGGGACAAAGCTCCCCAACATAATGAAAGAGGTGGAATCGGGAACGGAAAGTCAATGGACACAGTTATCAATTTGGGCCCCACACCCCCTGACTCCTGGGATTCAGCCTCAGCAGCCAAAGAGGCGCTAGCGGGGCCTGCTGTGTAGGAAAAAAAAGGCACCACCGCGAGCTTTGCTGAGGCCAAAGGAGGAGCTGGTGGCCGCCTGGCGATGGAATCCTGCGCCCTCCTGAAGAGACCACCACATAGAGGAATGCCAGCAGCTCCCCCGCCAGCCCTTGGAGACTCAGGCTGCCCAGTTCCTTAGGACGCTGCAGATACTCAGAACGCCCTCAATTCCTTCTGAAAGGAAAAATGGGGAGTATCCCAGACAGCGATAGAGAGACTCCTAGGCCTTGGTCTTGGTTTCCACATGGGTCTAAGGATGTTAAAGTGAACCAGAATACATTTTTAAATGAATTCTGGAAGGCAAATATATCTAAACCAAACCAAACCTCTCACTTGTGGAATCTCAAGCTCCAATCTTTAATTAAGTGTTTTGAATAGAATCTCTCAAGCCAGCAAGGTGACAGGGTTTAGTTTAAGTGTTTACAGAATGTCACATATGGCTTGTTTCTTTTCATTTCTTGCTATTCTTATCAAAGTGAGATTTTCTTTTTTTCAATTGTTTTTCTGTTGTAGACATTTCTGGAGGGTCACCATTGAGGGCTTTGTCAGGCCCTGTGTTTTTGTGTGAGACCATGGATTTTCTCACATCCTCAGCCAGTGAAGAGGACAATCCTCCACAATCAGGGAGAAGAAAGTGGACATTTCCGGGGCTAGAGCACTATTATTCATAACATCTCTGAACAAGGACTTTATTGGAGCTACTGCACACATGATTCCTTGATTCACTTATGAATACTAACTATTCATAGTCAGTTATACTATTTTATAATTAAAATATATATAGCCATTAGATCTAAAGAAATGAGGAAGCTGCTCTGTTTTTTTTTAAATAAATCATTTGATTTTTTCTAAAATGTTCACAAAAAAATTGAGGTAGAAAATATGGATTTGACATATGGCTCTGTTACACATTAGTTACATGAACTGGGGAAAATTGCTTAAGTTTTGTGTTTAGGTTAGCCTTCTAATTGGGAAAAATAGAAATAATATCTCTGAACCTTTGGAGATATCTTGGGTCTCAATAAAATATGTTGTAAAGCCAGAATATCAACAATCTGTATTGCTATTTCAATAGACTGAAGAGTTATGATTTTTATTTTACAGATGTGTGTGTGTTCCCAATCTGTTTCCCTTTCTACTACTATTTAAAAATTCATAGATCTAATCTCATTTTCACCTTACTTCCCAGCATTCACCAACTCTAGCACCCTGTAATGTCTTTCTTTTTGTAATCAAGAGGGGCCATTTACTGCTGTGTGGATCTCTCATTAACTTTCCTCTAGCCGGAGTGTTTTTAGTTCAACTCTTTTCTCAATTAATTGATTAATTTAAATGACATATATAGAAAGATAGAGACAGATTTGGTGACAAACAGAAAATGATCTCCCATCCATTGATTCATTCCCCCAAATGCCTGTAACAACCTGAGCTGGGTTAGGCTGAAACCAGAAGCCAGGAACTCCATCCTGGTCTCCCACACAGATGGCAGGGATCAAATTACAGGAAGCATCACTTGCTGCCACCAGGTGAGCCTTAGCAGGAAGTTGGTGTCACTCCCCGTCTTCGTGGAGGAACGACACAGGACCCTGCGCTGTTCTTTTGTCTGCTCGGCCCTCCCCGGGTTTGCTGCTGGTTCTTCCCGGGTTGGCTACCGTCCCTTCCACCTCTGTGGAAGGGCGGTTCCCCCTGCCACATTCCCCACTTCCGCGGGGGAGCGGCACACCGCCGGCCGGCTCTCTCGGGGGCTGCACAGGTGTTCCTTCAGATAGATGTTCTTGGTGCATGTTGTCTCTCTCCTCCTTTATAGTCCTTCCCACCAATCCGTGCTCTGCTACCCACACGCCGAGCGCGCCGCTCTCCTCCAATCAGGAGCGGCTCCTGCAGCTTATCAAGTTGGTGAGAGGCAGCTGGGTAGAAGCTGTACGCTCCTCTCCCAGCGCCACATTGTGGGAGAGCAGATGCATAGAATAAGTCTTAATTCCAGTAACAGTATAGTCCGAGTTGCTCCCCACAGATCCCCCTTTCTTTTTATTTTTGGCGTTGATATGCACCTGTCTTCGGTGCCCCGCGGTACACACTCTGCTCTGCTTGCTAGAGTTGCCCACAGGTGCTTACAAGCCCTACCAATCAGGCAAACCGAATCTGGGTCCTCTCTTCGCCATGTTGTGAGGAGGTTTTTAGGCGCTGATGCTTGCCTGTGTTCGGTGCCCTGCAGCGCATGCTCTGCTCTGCTAGAACTGCCTGCAGGTGCTTACAAGCCCTATCAGGCAAACATTCCAAGCCTTCTCATTGCCGTATTGTGGGGAGACTTATTGATGTTAATTCGTGCCTGTCTTTGGTGACCTGCAGCGGGTAAGCTGCTAGCCGCCCACAGGTGCTCACCACCTCCCTAATCAGGCAGACCGAATCCAAGCTCTCTCATTGCCATGTTGAGGGGAGGCCTTATTTTTCTCTATTTCTCTACCTCCGGGCATTCCTATCTCTCCTATTTTACTTCTATCTGCCAGCATTCCTATTTCTCTCATTTTACTTCTAAACTTCTGTTTCTCTTATCCCTGCGGCTTCCCGGCGCCCGCCCTGAGGCTGCTTCTCGGCGGCTTCCTGGCTCTGAGCCGCTTCAGCCCGCGCTTCTCTCATCTGCGTGGCTTCCCGGCTTTGCGCGCCCGCACCACGGCCTTGCACTAGCCCCACGTTCCCTATCTATTCACACCCCGTGCTCTCTCTGCACGCGGCGGCTTCCACGAATCACACAGCCCCAGCTCACGTTTCCGCCACTGGTATTCAATCTAAGTTCCCCGGGCTAACCTGGTGAATTCAACCTAGCTTATGCGTCTCCACCTTATGGTTTGGCTTCCCGTCTTTTGCTCCCTGGGCTAATCTGACGGATTCCAACCTGGCGGCCCACGTCTCTGCCTCTGGTTCCAGATCTTCGCCTTTTGTTCCCCAGGCTGACTTGAAGAATTCCAACATAGCTTACGTTTCCGCCTCGGCCTGCATTCGCGGCTTCATCCTCCCTAACATATTTTTCTCTACCTGGTATGTTTCCCTAACTTTTCTTCCAACAACAATATTCCTCCCTCATTTCTCCTGGCTTCTCCCCACAGTCCGTATCCGAGTCTGTTTGTTCTAGCTTTCACTTTCGCTTTCGACCTTAGAGATTTCTCCCAGCTTCCCCCCCGTAGTCTGTATCTGAGTCTATGCCTAGGCTTTTGATAGCTTCTTCCAGCACCTTTTTCCTCCGGCTTTCCCCTAGGCTCTTTGCTAGTCTCTCTCTCCGGTATTTTCCCACTTCTTCCCGTTTCCTCCCTCCTAGGTTTCCTATCCGAGTCATGGCACCATTATGTCGCTCCCCCTCTTCGTGGAGGAACGACACAGGACCCTGCGCTGTTCTTTTGTCTGCTCGGCCCTCCCCGGGTTTGCTGTTGGTTCTTCCCTGGTTGGCTACCGTCCCTTCCACCTCCGTGGAAGGGCGGTTCCCCCTGCCACATTCCCCACTTCTGCGGGGGAGCGGCACACCGCCGGCCGGCTCTCTCGGGGGCTGCACAGGTGTTCCTTCAGATAGATGTTCTTGGTGCATGTTGTCTCTCTCCTCCTTTATAGTCCTTCCCACCAATCCGTGCTCTGCTACCCACACGCCGAGCGCGCCGCTCTCCTCCAATCAGGAGCGGCTCCTGCAGCTTATCAAGTTGGTGAGAGGCAGCTGGGTAGAAGCTGTACGCTCCTCTCCCAGCGCCACATTGTGGGAGAGCAGATGCATAGAATAAGTCTTAATTCCAGTAACAGTATAGTCCGAGTTGCTCCCCACAGTTGGAGTTGAGAGTAGAATTGGGACTTGATCTCTGGCACTCCACTCATCCCATGCTCATTTCTTAACATCAAAGAATCCTTTCGACCTAGGGAAACTAAACTCACAAATTATTTTTTAAATGAGTCCTCCCTATACCACCAGTTCTAATCCAGAGCCACCAACATTACTGTTTACCACACCACTATTTAATGTGGCTATCACATTAGTATAGCACTTATGATCCAAAATTTATCTTAAAATGCTTGTTATTACCTGTTCCTTCCCCTAGGCTGTAAGTATTAGAATGGCCACTGTCATTTACTTGGACATTGTCCTATTCACAGAAACCAGCAACATTTCCAGCATATAGTTTCTCAACAAACACTTTCTGAATAAGTGAACTTTTAAAGCCATTTTCACAGAAAATTGATTTATTTGGATGCAAGTCTTTCCTTATGGGATGGATGAGTCTTTCTTATTCCTGCCATTCTGCCCCTTTCTCTAAAGCACATTCATACTCACTTCTGTTTCTTTCCAAGAACATTTATATTAAGACTATTTTTTGAACAATAGGATGCATTTACTTGAGTTTCAAAGATGTTCAAGAGACATAGATTTTTTTTTTTTTTTTGACAGGCAGAGTGGACAGTGAGAGAGAGACAGAGAGAAAGGTCTTCCTTTGCCGTTGGTTCACCCTCCAATGGCTGCTGCGGCCGGCGCACCACCCTGATCTGAAACCAGGAGCCAGGTTCTTCCTCCTGGTCTCCCATGGGGTGCAGGGCCCAAGTACTCGGGCCATCCTCCACTGCACTCCCTGGCCACAGCAGAGAGCTGGCCTGGAAGAGGGACATCCGGGACAGAATCCAGCACCCTGACAGGGACTAGAACCCAGTGTGCCAGCGCCGTAAGGCAGAGGATTAGCCTAGTAAGCTGCGGCGCCGGCCGAAACATAGATCTTGAACCCATTTGGGAGAAGACAGATAAGCTGCAAAGACCAAAACAGCAAGCACTGATAGAAACACAGGCGTGGAGTGTGCAAATCTTCACAAGGAATTGCTTCCTGGGCCCAGCCTTGGCTTTGAAGGATGATAGAGCTCTTCAAATTATACCAAAGGAAGATAAGGAATTAGGAGCTGAAGGAAGTATGTAACTAATTACAGAGTGCATGAAGAAGAAGGGCATCTTGTTGGAATGGTTATTTGGGGTGGTTGGAGTAGGAGCCATAAGGAGGAGTGAAACTGTAGGGTGAGTTTGAACTGACAGATTGGAACAATATCACAGAACACCCTCAATGCTCTACTAAAGGGGCTGTTTCAGTGGTAGACTCTGGGATGCCAGATACTCTTGTTCTGCTGATTCTCTTGCCTGAAATGTATTTTCTTCTTCACCACAAATTTTATGCTTTCTTTCACTTTAAAAGTCTTTCTCTTTTCAACTGGGGCTGATTTTGCCCCTCCAGTTACTCTTGATTGGTTGCTATAGCAGGTGCAGGCCTGGAGTGCTGTTGAGCCTGCTACGAAGCATGTAGCCATCCACACCGGAGGCATTCAGTGAAAAACGGCAGCAGTGTGGGGCTGGGGAACCCACGATTTTAATTCATTCTACCAGTTGACATTCTATCCTGTTATCATTATTTAAATGGAGTCCATGACCATGCTTTATCCCTTGAGTCCTCATCCCAGAGAACTACACCCGAATCCATGTGTTGAATGAACACTGAGCCCCTACAGATGAAGAAGTAGTGGAGGAGATGCTTCTTTCTGAGAGTGTCCCCTGAAGACAGAAGTCTTCCTCTGTATGACTTGTAAGTAGCCCTCAGTAAGTCTTAATTGAACAGCTTTTGAAGGTTTTGTTCAAGAACTCCCCATAAAACTGAAAGGTAGGGACTTTGAGTTCCAATTTGCCTGGGCTATAAATTACATCACGTATCTGGAGAAACAATGTTTTTTTACAGTTACACAATGTGCTCACCCTTGATGTTTTTTCTCACCCACAGTAACAGCAGCAGGCCCTTGTAGTTATGGGTATCAGCCAAGCCCCTGTTGGACCCTGTGTCTGATTCTTTGAGAAGCGTGGTTGTCCTGAGGATACTGCAATGATCTTTGGCAGTCTGGTAGCCAAGGAGAGTGAGGAGGTGGCATTCAGTGTCACTAAGGAAATTTCCTCGTGGATCCGTGATGGAGCAAGGGCTGATAGGCAGTGTGAACCCTACACTGAGTGAGTTACCACGGTTGGGCAGGATGCACCCTTTGAAATATGTGGCATTGTACTGCCAGACAAAAGTGCTTCAGCACAAAATTAAGGAAGTCTTTTCTTCGAATGAAACATGTACCCCAGGTGGTGGGGACCAGAATGAGCAGCAAGGAAATGACAGAGAGACATATTCCTGCCTACCAAGAAGCCTCTGCATTATCCATTGCCTTGGATTCTCCTTGCTTAATCAGATGAGGAAGTGGGCGAAGGAAAGAGGGAATCTTGCCCATAAAAAAAAAAAAAAGCAAAAAAACAAAACTATAGCTTCTTTGAACTGAATCAAAGTATCACTCCTACATTGATGAGGGCAGGATAAGATCAGAGGGACTGACCAAGCTGCAGTGGAGCTCATGCTGACCAAGTCACACTAGGGAGTTTCTGCTTAGAGAGGTGAGGAGCTTCAGTTTCCTGGTAGGAGTCCCTTTGGCGAAGTGGAGGAGATGGCTGTCATTCAAGGTGAAAGATTGGGAGGGACTCATTATGTTGTAATTGGCATAGAAACCTTTGTAATATAGAGTGATAAGGAACACTTTCTACAGAAATGGTTTATTAACATGAACTGTGAAAAATGCACCCAGTTGTGGCGCTGCCTATTGAGGAAGGGCAGAGGGAGGGGTCTGAAGTGGTGATCCCTCCCTCTATCCTTGCGTGGGTGAGTCGTCAGCTGCACTACACTCCCTGGGCTGGACTCTAAGCTACAGGCACAACAGTTGGCTCAGTATTTCTCCAGGAAGCCCTCTGGGTGGTCTTGCTTGTTCAGAGGGAAAAGCAGATAGCAAGAGGCTTTCCAGATTGCTCTTCCAAGCATTAGTCTTCAAAGGGAACAGAACCACCTGCAAGGATGTGGCCAAGTTTCCAAGACATGGAGGGGAGGACTGAGGTTGGACAAGCCCAGAATGGAGGCCTTTTCCTCTAGCAGCTGCACTGCTGAGCCAGCTTCCACCCTGTACTGGAAAGATGATTTTGTATCTTTAATTCTTTCACATGAACTGTATCAATGGAATAAGAAAAAAAATTGTTGTGCCTGAATTGAAAACTTCATGGGATTGGAAATCCCAAAAATGTCTATGACTTTTAGCTTTTAAAGGTTGTTTTGTTCCTTTTTGGAAGTATTTTTGGTTTGATGTGAGAGGAGAAGATGCTAATTTTGTTTGGTCTTAGAAAAATATTTCCAAGTCTCTTTGGGAATTTCAAACCCAGAAATACAAACTGCCCATAAAAAAATAAACAACCTATGTTCTTCTTTGAACTGAATCAAACTACCACTCCTTTGACATTAAATGAGTTAATATTATCATTTTTTTCAAATATAAAGTATTTGCCGGCGCCGCGGCTCACTAGGCTAATCCTCCGCCTAGCGGCGCCGGCACACCAGGTTCTAGTCCCGGTTGGGGCGCCGGATTCTGTCCCGGTTGCCCCTCTTCCAGGCCAGCTCTCTGCTGTGGCCAGGGAGTGCAGTGGAGGATGGCCCAGGTGCTTGGGCCCTGCACCCCATGGGAGACCAGGAAAAGCACCTGGCTCCTGGCTCCTGCCATCGGATCAGCGCGGTGCGCCGGCCGCGGTGCACCGGCCGCAGCGCGCTGGCCGCAGCGGCCATTGGAGGGTGAACCAACGGCAAAGGAAGACCTTTCTCTCTGTCTCTCTCTCTCACTGTCCACTCTGCCTGTTAAAAATAAATAAATAAAAATAAATAAATAAATAAATATAAAGTATTAACAGTATTTTCCCAGACTTCAGGACTGGAAATACAGAGAAAATGAAATCTCTTTGCACACATGAGGGGTAACAGTCTCACACGGTGGCTATATTCACAGTAATGTATTAAACACTGAGCCCTGGCTATGGCCAGCATCAGCTGTATAGGTTGCCCCTACACTGGAGTGGCTGTTCACAGTGGGGTGAAGACCTGTGGTATTAAGCAGAGAGAGGGACAATGGCATGGAGCAGCAGATGGGATCCTCTGTAACTTTTGTTCTTTTTTGTAGATACTCCCATAGTACAGGTCAATATCAAGAATTCCTGAATTTAAAAGAAATCCCAGTGAAAGTAGGTCAGCAGCAGAGAGCAAATTCAAATGCCTAAGTCTAAGTTCACACTTCCACGCTCTATTTTCATATTTCCTGAAATCACACTCAAGTTTGGAAAAATCAGCTGTGTTAGAGTAAGGGATCCCACGTTTTCCCTGGTTGCTTGGTACTCAACAGTAACCATAACAAGAATCTTAAAACTTTAAAATAATTATTTTATGTATTTGAAAGGGAGAGAGAGAGAGAGAGAGTGAGTTAAGCCAGGAACCCAGAACTATACCTACATCTCCCATGTGGGTGGCAAGAGTGCAAGCAATTAGACCAGCTTCTGAGGCTCCCAGGAGTCTTTGCAGGGAGCTGGGTCAGAAGTGGAGCAACTGAAACTCAAAGCAGCACTCCAATATAGGTTGCCAGCATTGCAAGCAGTGACCAGCCCACTGTGCTACACCACCAGCTGCTTTCCTCTTCTCCTTCCCATTTTTTTTCTTGCTTTGATTTATCTTAAAACATCTCTAGCAGTTTGATCCTGGTTACGGTGGTGGGTGGTGGATGTTGAGCTGGTAGAGCTGGATATGCTGCAGTGAGCAGAAGGATTGAGGTAAAGGACTCTGATGTCTTGTGTGCATGTAACCTGTTGTTACAAAACAACAGTCAGGGTGACTTATGCACAATAAACATTTATTTCTCACAGTTTGGGAGCTTAGGAGACACCAGCAGATTCTGCGTCTGGTGCAGGCTTGCTTTGTCATAGATGGAAAGAACGTAAGAGCTTCCTTGGCCCTCCCTTACAAGGGTATTGATTGCACTAATAAGGGAGTGAATTCCTCATTCCTCATGGCTCACCACTTCCCCAAACCCCAGTCCCCTAGTGCTATCACTGGGGAGGGTAGGATTTCAAGAGAGGAATTGTGGGAAGACACAAGTATTAAGGCCACAGCAAATTTCAACAGGATTATTGGGAAGATTGACTTAAGGTAACCAAAGCCACATCCTGAGTAATGGCTGGCAGATAGAATCTCCCCAAAATCTTAGTTATTACCATTTATTAACACAGATCAAGAAGCCTAGATATTTAAGAATCACGATTTTATAATCAGAGGATTCTTGGGAGCCCAGTCATTTAGGTGGCATGGGGGGAAAAGAGTTTTCTCGGTACAAACCATAAAAGGAATGACTTTGGCTTGAGGTAGTTACTGGGAAACAGATACAAGCAGAGATCCTCCTGCAGGTTGAGAAAATGATCATATTTCACCTGAGGAGGATGTTTTGTGTGCTATAAATTGATATTCATTCCGAGTGTCATCCACAATATCACGGAGCTCTTCAGAAGGATTTCACTCTTCAAAGGAAATGGAGGTGATGAACAGATGTAGCTGGTCTTGTGAGGAGCTCAGAAATGATGCATCCAGCTCGTGAGAAGTGTCCAAATGACAGCACGAGTGAGTCTGGCACTCTTTCCCCTGGCCAGGTGACTTGTGGAGTGATGTGGCCAGACAGGTTGGAGAGAGGAAGAATCATCCTCCAGAGGAAGTGGAACGAGTATCTTGTTCACCAAGTGTTCTTGGTGAGAACTATCTGGCTTTCCAAAGGTGCATCTTACCAAACACTTCATACTGAAACAACTGGCTTTCATTGGGGAGTGTGTGATTGCACAAATCTGTTTTTAAAAGCATGGTGCTACTGGGCCCTGAAAGAAATGATCTCTGGGGCTCTAACCAAGACCCTCAATGAACAAAGTATATTTATTTCTCATCACTTGGTGTACAATCCCCTTTTCTCACTCAACCCTTCCAACTTGAATCCCCTGAGAATGATATGTGTTGCTTATTAAAGTTTGTAGCATTTTCCCATCATTAATCCTATGTTCTACATGACTCATTAGTAGAGAATACTGCTATTTCATGAATAAGTGACTGTTTTTAATTTCATAGATGTTTTTTCTTGTCCACTGTTTGGAAGGGTCTGTTGTATGGACCACGCTAGAGCACTATTCATATGTTGGGCACTCAGAGTCTAGGAAGAAAGGCAAGTGCAAGATTAGAAATATAAGACAGAGTCTACTATATAATTCAAGCTAGGAAGGTAGAAAGTGCCGAGTGAGGTGAGAGAAAGGAAAAGTCGAAGAATGGCTCCCCTGACCTAGCCCTCTACCATAGGCACTGCTGGTCTGGAAATCTATGAGTACCATGGCCAAAGAAAGAGATGTAATAGCCTAGGCACAGTTCTAGGCTTTGGGAAGTCATCAGGAGATAAAAAGAGATTTGCTGTCATTGTTCTTAAATTCTTGAGAGAGATGGGGGTGACAGGCAATGACCAATACTCTGGGAAGTTATCTCTGCACCTGCTAAGTGTTTTATTAGGGGGAAACAAAAGAAATATTCCTCTAGAAGCTACTTCAGATGGCCTGGAATCATGTGTTTTGGGCCCAGCTGTAATGGCCCTGACCTTCCCACACACACTCTGTACCAGTGAGGGACAGAGGTGAAAAGTCCTAGTGTAATAGATGGATAATTGATTGAGTTATCTTGTGGCAAAGCAGAGCTATATGGGTGGAAGACATGCTATATGTTATACCACTTGTAAATTGCAAAAGCAAACAAATTGTTAATTGGCAGAGATCTCCACATGTACATGCATTATGCATATTCATATAATCAAGATTTTTCAGTCACTATATCCAAAAAATTGAGAAAATAAGTATGCAAGGAAGGTATAAGAAAGAACATCACTGACGGTATAGATTCTGGCTTTCTACAGTTAGAAAACTTGTTTGACAATCTTTCATGAAATCAACTGGTGGCTTTCAACCAACACCTGGTCAGTTCCATCAAAAATGTTAAAAATTCTGTGACTGAATTGACAGGTGCTACACTGCCTGACTGGTCAATTCCATCAAAGCAGGAGAACCATTTGTGCTCAAAGATACATTTCAGACCCAATATAGAAAAAGAGAATTTAGGGAATTAGTCCCTGAGTAATCTCCTTGAGGTACATTTTGACTCAGAGACTTGGTAATAAGTCACCATTTTAAACTACCATCCCATATTGATGGCAAAGCATAGTCTTGGTGCTAGCTGAGATATGCCCCCCGTCTTATCTGCTGTTGAAGGCAGAGCAGGGAACTGGTTCGCGTCTATCTTCATCCCCTCCCACAGCTGATGACTGTGACCCAGTGTGCACTTTCCTTGCAAAGCCAGAGCATGCAGGGGACCCTTTTTGATGCTTCTGTTTGATCATGAATGAATTTCTGCGAGGGCAGGAATAAGGAGTATGGGTGGAATAAATCTACATTTTTATTATCATAGCACATCGGTCTCATGCATTAGGTAGAAAAATGTCCACTTTAAATATTTGCAACTCAGCACTTTCTTTTCTCACAATGATAATTTCCTAATGACAGATAGAAGGTTATTAGAATAAAAATGTGGGACTTAAAGGGAGTTAAATATGCTAACTAAGTTCATACTTCAATTTCTGGTAAGTTGTCCCAGTGTGTGGTATTTGGTCTATGGGGAAAAGTGCAAATTTTAAGAAACCAACAGGATGGCCTAGAATACCCTCACTAGGACCCCTACAGCCAGGAGACATGTGCATCTGCATAAAGTCCACTATATTACAGACCAAAGGGCCTGCCAGCCTCTCCCACGGTCTTAAGTTAACACTTGTCTTTGTGTAGCCCACTCTTTTCTGAACTTGAAATCCAATTGGCCAACAATTAAAGCCAATTAGCACATGAGGAAAATAAACCGAAGTCTCTCCCCTTATGTTTTCCATGGCTGATGGATGGAAAGCTAGTTAGCTCAAGGCATTAGCATAGCTGTGTATCAGGCCAGGCACATAACGGAGACTCGTTGGCTTAAAGTATTAGAAGACTGGGGTAGCGGCTGGCGCAGCAGAACTGTGTGATTCTGAGCTAACAGCTGCCAAACATTCTTGACAGGAGATGAGGCAGATGTCCAAGGACAATCAAAGGGAGAAGAAAGTTTAAGCCAACGTTTGCCTATCTCATATTCTCTGCTTGATCCTCAGCCTCAAAGACCATGCACAGCTGCTGCACTTCAAGGTCTAGAGGCTGATCCCAACTCCCTGCCTGCCCCCCACCCTTGTGTACCCTCTGAGAGCCAGCTCAACTTTCCTCTGAGGGCCCCCTCACGGGTCATCTCATTGGAGAAAGTGGGGTTTCTCAGTGATGGCCAATTTACTGAGCACTGGCAATGTTTGAGTCAAAATTCCATAGTGTGTGTTAATCATAGGATTCAAGACTGGAAACAACAACAACAACAACAACAACAAAACCTTTCTGTGTTAACTCTAAACGGGCTGGCTTACCAGGAGACAAGAAATGGCTGTAGCAAAAGCGGTGTGCCCTTGGAGGTAAGAAATCATTGATTCTAATACAAAGTGAGTAACAGAGGAAGAAGCTATGTGAAATCTACACGATGCAGATTTACTCTCAGAGCTGCAGACACTGTGTTTCAGTGTTTAAATAATACAGTATGATGGACACCGTCGGGGAGGATTGGAGTACAAATATTCATTTTGGATAAAGCGTGGTAGGTGTCTTAGTGAAAGCATTCACTTAAACATTGACCTGTTAGCTCTCTTGCAGGAGGGGCAGGAGGACTCCTTCTCCCATCAGTACTAAGAGGCATTGCATGTCCTCTGTTAAGGTGTTGTGTTTATTTACAGAAATCCTTCTTGTCGCACAGTACACAGCACGGCCCAGTTACTCCCTCCTTGTTGTTAACATCTGAGGCAAATGAAGCAGAATCTTCTCAGAGGAGGAAGCTGTGTATTTGTCAAAATTGTAACACCTGCCACTGTTCCACACATGAACAACTCAACATTTTAGGTTTATAGAACACTTTTCTTCTATGTACCATCACCGCTGGAAAAAGAAAAACCTTGTGCCATATTGGATAATAATTATTTGATGCAAGCTTCAGTCCTGGCTCTACTGTGCCTGTGAACTTCCACACAGAAGTACTGTTTAAACACATGAGTACCCCTGTGGCCAGAGCACAGCATACACTTAAGATTTTACTGAACAAAGAAGTGAATGAGCAAGTGAATGAGCGAATGGATGATAAAAAATTAGTGAACTTCATCCCATTGCCAAACCCATTGAAATCACAGGCAAATGGTACTGCTGTGTTTGATTTTCATAGAGGCCTTAGAAAGCTATGTTTCTAGGGGATTACCAAAAAAAAAAAAAAAAAAGAGGACTCAATATGAACTAGTTTCTTTGCAAAGCACTAATTAGTTAGGGATTGTTTTATTTCAACAAAAATACCTATTTAAAAATAACAATTGGAATCAGAGAGGGTTTCAAAAACTACCCGGATTTCTACCCCAGCAACTAATTACAGGGATAACTTTCACACATACTACCATTGCAGGTGCAAATATTTAATTGTGTGTGCAAGCCAGGTGGTGTGGGGGTTCCTTAACTGCATGTTCAATTGTGTCTGCTCAGGTTGCCCCTTCAATTAGCTGTGGGTGCAAAAACCAGAGACCTAGCTTAGGTCCTATTAAAATGAGGCCTGTATATTCCACAGCCTTTTATCTGTGAGGGGGAAGGGTTGTGCATTTTGCATTTATTTTAGCCGCCCCTAGCTGGGGCCTGAGGGAGTCACTTTCAGCCAGCTAGTCAGCCTAGAGCAGCGGGACATTGCCTGATAAGAATTGCACCCTGTGGCATAGAAAGTGGTCAGCTCCCCTCCACAGCAAGTTTGTGTATTAAGCTAGGAAGTTTATTAAAGGCCACTTGGCTGCTTATTCTAAAGGTACTTGAAGACATACGGGAGTTTTTTCCGGTGAGGTTCAAATGGAGAAGTTTAAGCAAAACATTTGCCACAGGCAGGCTTTCCCGGCTAAAGAGTCTCAGTGATTTTAGCAGTTCTTCACTCTGTGAGGTGAGGCAAGTGGATCTGTGGTTCTTGGAAGCATTGGGGAGAAGATTTGGGCTTTTGATGTGTTTTTAAATTTTAACTTTGTAATTTTAGAAATATCTATATATTTGAAAAGCAGAGCAGCAGAGCAGAGAAAGAGAGAAGGGGGGTGGGGAAAGACTCTTCCATCCACTGGTTCATTCCCGGAATGGCCGCAATAGCTGGGGCTGGGCCAGGCTGGAGGCAGGAGCCTGGAACTCCATCCAGGTTTTCTTCATGGGTGGCAGGGGTCCAAGCACTTGGGCCATCTTCCACTACCTTCCAAAGCAGATTAGCAGGAGCCAGAGTCAGCCAGGCTTGGCACTCAGATATGGGATTCCAGTGTTGTAAGCAATGTCTTAACCCACTGCACCACAGCACTGCCCCTTGATCTTTATTTTTAAAGGCAAAAAGGAATTAAAAGGCTATTTGGGGAGATAAACCTCTATACTCATGTTGTCTGTGAATTTGCAGGTTTAAAATTTGAACAAGGCCAAGAATCATGAAATAATCTCAACTTGATGTTGAGTCTTGTACATCTAGCAAAGGATATAAACAGTGGGAATTCGGAGTCGATGATGACCTGAATTCCAGTTTCCTCTATTGGCTGTGACTCCAGACTTGTTACCCAATGTCTCCGACTCCCAGATTTCTCCATTGTGAAAAGGATCCTGCGGTATCTCCAGGGCAGATCTGTGTGAGGGCTGAAGAAAATGTACTTAAAACAACTCACAAGGCACTGCGTCCAGAATACATGTTCCACAGAGAACACCTTTGTCTCTACAGGGAAAGAGAAGGCTGAGGATTCTTCTGTTCAGCTGCAGAGGAGAAGAGCTCAGGGGAGGGAATGGCTAGAAATCTTGGACATGTATCTAATTTTTACCCTTCAAAAGCTGATGACCACGTTCACATCTACAGTGATGTATTATCGGATTTTTAGCTTGGGCAATAAATCACAGCCTTCTAAACCTTATTGCTTCCATTTCAGAGAGCTTAAACATGTTTCAATAATTCAACATCATTTTATTTTAAGTATTTTCCTTTTTAATCACTGGCTGCTCATTCTTAGGGGAATGTAGTTATTTAAATATGAGATTGACATTTTTGTTAATAATTCTTATATTTTTAAGGTTTTTTTTGTATTTGTATTTTTTTGTATTTGCAGAGTGATAGAGAGAGGGAGAGACAGACAGACAGAGATCTCTATCCACTATATCACTACACAAATGCCAACAACAACTGGGGCTGGACCAGACTCAAGCTGGGAGTCAGGAACTCCATTCAGGTCTTCTGTTGGGTGGCAGGAATCCATGTACCTGGGCACATTAACAGGACGCTTGGTTGGAAGCAGAGGTGGGACTTGATCCCAGGCACTCTGATATGGGATGCAGCTGTCCCAAGCAGTGACCTAACCAACTGCACACACACACCTGCTTCTAACTATTATATTTGTACCTATTTTTGAATCTCATTTATTCATATTGTTGGTTTTTTATGATGCTCACATAGGGTGCTGTAATTTCAAGTACACATTCATGTGCACATGCCATGACCATCCATAATGATGACTTGGATTCGCAAATGTACAGCCTGTATTAGGAAAAAATGCTTGGCCTGAGCACAGAGACTAGGAGAACACTAGCATCAAGTTGTCAAAGGGACTCAACATCACTAATCATGCTGCATCTCCTGTGAAATGTTGGGATGATCAGCGAAGTGAGCCCAGCTTCCAGGAAGTTAAAAGCAGGGACATCTGTATGAGAAGTCTGGGAAACAGTTTGGACTTCCTTGCATATACCTGGGGAGGACTTTGTAAACTTCTCTATAGCTCTGAGCTTTCTCTCTGGCTGGAGCTGAGCTTGGGGAGAGAGACCTCAGAACGCAACAGAGTTTGCTCAGAAGATGCAGATGCTGAACTTAAACCCAGAATGGATTTCTTTCAACCCCTCTTGCTCTTCTTTCCCTTCTGGTCGGAGGAAAGGTGGAATGGACCCTTTGTTAAGAGGTAGCTGCTGCCACAAGGCCCTGAGTCCAGTGGCCATTGAGGACTTTGAGCCACTGAGGGATGGAGAAGCCAAAAACATAACAGGCAGTGCATGGGTGTTGTTGATGTTGCCCATCCTGTTCCCCAGTGGCTGTCCCTGGAACCTGAGAACAGGTTCTTCCTGGGTGGTGCAGAGGTGGCAAATGTAAACCCATTCAGAAAAGCTCTGGGAGGGGCCTACATTGTGGGGCAGTGGATTAAGCCTTGGTGAGGCTCTGGCATCCCTTTCATTTTAGAGTGTCAGTTCAAGTCCTGGCTACCCTGCTTCTGATCCAGCTTCCTGTCAATGCATCTGGGAAGCAGCAGTGATGGCTCAAATCCTTGGATACCTGTCACCCATGTGGGAGACCCAGATGGCCTCTGGGCTCCTGGCTTTGGTTTGTCCCAGCCCTGGCTGTTGTGGCCAGATGGAAGATCTCTCTTCCTCTCACTTGCTCTCAATCTGTCAATCTGCCATATGTGTGTATGTATGTATATATATATATATATATATATATATATATATATGTCTGGAGCTGGTGAATATGCTTACAAATATGAGAAAATTTAAATCGTATCCACCAGTGCTGTTTTTCTCTGATAATTTCGCACAAATGTTAAAACTTTTTGATGGTGAAAACAAAAAGCAGAGAACTCCGTCACTCTGAATGTAAAATCATCATCATCACCTTCACCATCATCATCATCACCTTCATCATCATCATATCCATTTACTAAGGGATGCCCATGGGCCAAGCTAACTGACTTGCATATTTTCTATCTTTTAATTTGCATATGAATCCTTGAAAATGTTGATGAGTTAGGCCAAACCCTCCATCATATGCATGATGGGGAATGTAGCATTCTGTACAATTCCAGAGACATCTTTTCTGATCTCTTCAGACCTGCTCCAGCCCCAACTTTCTTGAACTCTGGTCCTCATTAGCATTCCACCTCCTGTGGCTCTTCTCTCTGCTCCACACGGACGTGACCACTTCTTACTATGACTAAAATCTCATTTTCACAAAGCATTTGTGTGCACAGTAGAAATGAATGAACTGGAGGAAACAGCTGTCTCCACATCAGTGAGCAGAACTTAATGCTTGAGCCCCACCTGCTGCAGCTGACCAAGGCTCATACCCACGTTTTGCGACAGAGCCATGTTGTCATCAAACTGCCACAAGAGTAAGCCTTTCTGGGTACTCATATTCTCAGGATAGGAGCCGGAGGAAGTTACCTTGATTCCAAAGACTTACCCATTAAGCCGAAGGCTGCAGAATGGGAGAAATGGAGAGAGAAAAGAAGAGCTGTCCTTTTCTTTTTTTAATTTTTTTTTATTTGACAGATAGAGTTAGACAATGAGAGAGAGAGACAGAGAAAGGTCTTCCTTCCATTGGTTCACTCCCTAAATGGCCGCTACGGCTAGCGCTGTGCAGATCCAAAGCCAGGAGCCAGGTGCTTCTCCTGGTCTCCCATGTGGGTACAGGGCCCAAGCACTTGGGCCATCCTCCACAGCCTTCCCGGGCCACAGCAGAGGGCTGGACTGGAAGAGGAGCAACCAGGACTAGAATCCAGTGCCCATATGGGATGCTGGCGCCACAAGTGGAGGATTAACCAAGTGAGCCACGGTGCTGCCCCCAGGCTGTCCTTTTCTAAATAGACTAATGGGAATAAAAGAGGAGTCCAAACTGAGGTTTACTGTTGACAGTCCAACCCAAAGGGTTAAGAATAAAACAACACCCAGTGTTTCCATTGGAATGCTGGATTGTTTACTGAGTCCATTGCTGAATACATGACTATTTCTTGGTTTGGGGTATCTTGTATGGTATACTGACATTATTTTTAAGTAACAATTGTTGTAAGCAAGCAGGTATATTTTAAAGTGTATTTATTAGCTGGCATGAATCTAGGGAAATGATTCTCAACTATATTTCTTGTAATACAATATTTTCCCTTTTACTCAATTAATTATTTGCCATGCTCCAATAGGGAAACACGGAATGTTTGGCACAGGGACGGCAGTCCTGACAGAAAGGAACTGAGAGTGTAGTCAACACCTTTTTCTGGAGCTGGGTTCATTCTCTCAACAAAAGTGTTTATGTCCACATACCCTTGCGAAATCCTTCCTTAGATCTTCTCTTGCTACGTAGGTAGGAACATCAACTTTAAGTGAATAAAAGGACTGCAACTTGCTTGATCATCCCTCAGAGCCCAGAGTGAGGCCCTGAAGGTCCAGGACACACTGGCAATGTAATCAGGAAGTTCCCAGATGAACATCTAGGGGAAAACACAAAAAAGGAGATGGCAGCGAATCAAATTTGAACTTTAAGTTCCCATAGGATTATTAATATGTGAAAAATGACTTCTAACTTATTTTTAAAAATTATTTAAATTTACAATTTCCCATATAATTAAATGTACTGAATTTCTAAAATAACCACACACATGTACACACACATGTGTCCACGCTTTTCCTGTTTCTTAGGATGCCATTCATATTCCTGGGAATGGGGAAAGCCCTGCAGTGGTATTGATTATTATGATTCAGAGTGGCTCTAAATCTAGTCAGCACACATGAAATAAGGGAAGCTGAGGAAGGCGAGGGCACCATCTCTGAGCACCCTTTTCTGTTTGTGCAGCCAGGCTCAGCACTCAGTCCTGCCTACAGGCAGCTGAGGTCAGCCCGTGTGTTCAGCTCTGCTGTGGGCTCCTTGCTCAGAGCAGTGTGAATTTTCAGTAGCTCACGGGATTGTACCTCTGTACCAAGACTCTGTACCTCCTGAACTCAATGAACTCTCCCAAGTGAACTCTCCCAAGTTCACCTGCATGAGCATGACAGTGAACTGCTGAGAGCAAGGCTGAAGAGAGGAGGGAACTATCAAGGAAGGTGGCCTCTGGCTATCGCCCGCATTTCCATAGGAGGTAGTGCAGAAAAATCACACCAAGTGTATGTGTGTGTGTGTGTACCCCTGTGTGTGCTGTAGACTTCTAAAATCCTTAAAATGAAATGAGAAGTCAGATCCTAAATCAGACTTGTTAGAAACAGTCTATAACTTGAGGTTGGCTCTCCCAGCTTTGAGCACTGTTCCACCAGTGGCTATGCTAGGTCATTTGTTATGCGTGCAGCGAGTCCTGTGCCTTGTGGGTGACTTACACCAATTCTATGAATTAGATCATCTTTTCCTGTAATAACAGCTTTCACACCTACTTCCTTTCTGATATGCTTTAAAAAGTGCTTTATCTCATACCAGTAAGCAAGGATAGCACATATGAAGTTCACACATCACATGTGGAAATTGGTAATTATAGGTGGCTGCTTACATACTGATCCCACCTTCATTATTCAACATTTTCTAAAACTTCTAAATGACCAAGATTTTCATTATTGTAGGCGTCTGTCACCTAGGTGATAGTAGCCTTTGTCAATGGCTTGAGGAGACGGGTAGATGGGTTATGTTGTTTTTGCAAATGGAGGTCGTGTTTTATTTTCTCAGTATCCAGAGTGCCTAGACAAGTCTAACAGTAAAGAATGCTAAGCATACACATATAGTCCAGCGCCGCGGCTCACTAGGCTAATCCTCTGCCTGCGGCGCTGGCACACCGGGTTCTAGTCCCGGTAGGGGTGCCAGATTCTGTCCCGGTTGCCCCTCTTCCAGTCCAGCCCTCTGCTGTGGCCAGGGAGTGCAGTGGAGGATGGCCCAGGTCCTTGGGCCCTGCACCCCATGGGAGACCAGGAGAAGAACCTGGCTCCTGGCTTCGGATCAGCGCAACACACCGGCCGTAGTGGCCACTTAGTGGGTGAACCGACAGTAAAAGGAAGACCTTTCTCTCTGTCTTTCTCTCTCTCTAGCTCTGCCTGTCAAAAAACAAAAAACAACAACAACAAAAAAACAACACTTACACACATAAAGTAATTGTTATTTCTTCAAATTCCAGCAGTTGTACTTCAGTTAGCATAGCAGATACACCAGGAAAACTGTGAGTCAAGGCCAGTGTTGTGGCATGGTGGGTCAGGCCAGGACCTGGCAACACCAGCATCCCATGTGGGCACTGGTTTGTGTCCTGGCTGCTCCACTTCTGATCCAATACCCTGCTAATGACCTGGGGAAAGCAGCTGAAAATGGCCCTTGGGCCCCTGCTGCCTATGTGGGAGACCCAGATGAAGCTACTGGCTCCCGGCTTTGCCCTGGACCAGTTCTGACCATTGTGGCCATTTGTGAAAGTAAAACTGCAGCTGGAAGGCTTCTCTCTCTCTTTCTCTCTCTCTCTCTCTCCTTCCCTCTGTCTGTGTAAATCTGCTTTTGATGTAACTGAATCAATCTTTTAAAAAATGTGGGTAATCTAAGCTTTTTATTTCACCCTTAACCACACAAACCTTGAGAGGAAGTTTTAAAAAATACAGTGATTATTTGGAGTTGCGGGTCTTTGATATCTGCTTTTAAATATATCTGCTTTATAGAAATCCATGCCGGCTTACAAAGCACAAGTGCCATCTCTGATAGTGGCTGCCTTTCTAGAACAAGTGTTAGCAGAAGGGTTCATGATCATCTTTTTCCATTGTATTGAACCCATACTATTTCTATCACTTATTCAAGTTAGTGGGCTGAGCAATGGAGCTTGGAAAAATAGTTGAAGTCTAGAGTTCCAAGTTTAAGCTCTGGTTTTCTCATCTGTCAAATATGCTCTGGAGGTTTCTTAAATGTGATCGTAATTATGAAAATGCTCAGTACATCCTAAAGAACTGTGCACAGAAATGAGATGCCCAGGGTGAAAGCAGTAGTTGACGTGAGGTGCCCCGAGAAAGAGGCTAGATTCACAGACGTGTAAGGAACTCTTGTGTCCAAATTGCAGAAAGTATCCGGGGGCAGTGTGTTACCTCCAAACTCTGCTGCTGCCTGCAGTCACAGCCTGTCAAGCTGGGGCTACTCTAAGAAAGGGCCAGGTCCGCGAGGGACCCAAGACTGGGAGACCCTGCCCATGGTGTGTAACCCTGCTGCGCTGCTATTCACGTGATTCTTGACATCTGAAAACTCACATAAAGGTGTCTCTGCCACGACCCATTCCTGCCCCGCCTTGACCCAGGCCTCTGTGCTAGTGTTCATGGAGAAAGCTCGACTGGAAGCCACTGCCCTGGGTGTGAGTTCCAGGCTCATCATCCGCCCTGAACTTCACTTTGACTTCCCTACCAGCAAAATGAGAGTTTGGAGTCAGGTGAATATCGAGGGTGCACTGATCCACTTAACATTAGCTCAAATAAAATATAATTGAAGACTCACTGACAGACAGCCACATATGAAGAGTGTGT
This sequence comes from Oryctolagus cuniculus, assembly GCF_051225735.1. NCBI lineage: Eukaryota > Metazoa > Chordata > Mammalia > Lagomorpha > Leporidae > Oryctolagus > Oryctolagus cuniculus. The sequence goes on along the minus strand of NC_142878.1, from coordinate 5,911,234 downwards.
TTATCCCTAAGTTAAACAAAAGTGACTTTATTTTCTATTTCACACTATGCATATCATGATTTTCTTGTAACTGGAAATACAGGATTAGCACTCCACCCAAATCTCTTACTCATTCACTCTTTTCTATTAGATCTCTGTCTTGAGTTCTTTTCCTCTTTTATTTTCACTTTTAATCGGACAAATCTCTCTTACTTGAATTCAAAGCAAGATGTTGTCTTCTAACCAGAATTAAACAGAAGACTCCTATCAAAGTTACATGTTAAATAGTCTCCGTTTTATTGCCTTGGTGGTGACCAGGTTAGCTAGAGAGCTGCTGTGCTTCAACTCCAGCTTGTTTCCCAAGACGTGTAACGACACAGAGAGAGCGTGAGTAGCTTCGTACTGTTGCAATGCTTTCCAACACCAGTGAGAGTGCTCCTCCACCTTCTCCTTAATCAGAATGTCCTGGGAAGGAGAGAGAGAGAGAGAGAGAGAGAGAGAGAGAGAGAGAGAGAATGCATGGCTCTCCTAGCAATGCCTTATCTTTGGTATGAAGTTAAATTCATCCTAAAATGCTATTGATGCTCTCATTTCTTATGTCTTGCTTTCCTGTGTGTGTGTGTGTGTGTGTGTGTGTGAGAGAGAGAGAGAGAGAGAGAAAGAGAGAGAGAGAGAGAGATGGGGAATGTGAAGCCTATTTTAAATGTGTAATAGACCAGGAAGAAATAGCCTAATCATTTCTTTATCCAAAGTATAGGTTGGTAACAGATTGGCAAATCAAAATTATGGTGGATGAAAACTCACTCCTCTTCCCCCACGAGACACTGGCAATATTAACCCTGGTATTTATTGTTCATTTTAACTATAGTACCTAGCAAACACTTAAACCAGCATATATTACAAAAAATTATATAATTCATGTGCCTAATATTTCACCCCAGCTCTCCATGTATACTTTACAATGTTTGAGATTATTTGTGTGTTTGCTGTATATCAGCTGACACCTCTGTAAAATCTTTATATTGAATGCCTTTGGCAACTATGTGCCAAATAATAGCATTACCATTTGTGATTCTTGTAGTTCCAGTTTTCCCATAAGCTTGGTTCTGTGCATTACAAGTGGGAAGGGCTTAAGAAGTTTATTGACACTTCTTTTTAATGGCCTTCCTCAGTGGCCTGACATTCCACCCTGACATTCCTGTTCTTCTCTTCCCCAATTAACAAGATGTATCCTTTTTTAGGGAGATGTAATTGTCAACAATGCAGATTTCCCTCAGGTTTCTCTCTGTAACTTACACTTAGGATTGGGGCTTTTGGGCATGGGCTTTGTTCTCCATAGCACCCAAAGAAATTATTTGCTTTCATTTAAGACTGTTCCAGCTTCCATCAAAAGAAGCAAAGAATATAAAATGATGAGGTGGATAAAACTGCATAGAAAGAGAGATCCAAAAGCAAGAGAGAGGTGGGTATCAACTTTATTCCTAAAATGTGTGTAGATACATTTCTATGAATCAACTACAGCATGAACTCTATAAGAGCAGGGATTTTGTCCATGAATGAAGCTGCAGGGTTGAGTTTAGTGTCCGAACAGCAGTGTGTGCTCATGTGTAATTGTTATTTATTGAATCAACATTATAATAAATTTGAATTTTCACAGAAACTAATGCATGAAGGGACATGGAATGAGCCATATAGATTTTTGCCAAGCACACTTTGAGCTCTGATGGCAGTTACAGATGAGAAAACAGCATAAAGAATTTGCCAAAAGAAAGTTCCAGAACTCAGTTTCTGATTTCAAGACCAAGATGCTTTCTACTGCTCTAATATTGGGGCAATGGACCATGTTCATAGCATGTACAATTATTGATAGGGACTCTGTGGGTGGCACAGAGTACGTGTACATGTGCAGGATGGGAGAATCTGTTCTTATTCAATATGACCTTTGCCCATTCCATTTGGAAGTGAGTTCATTATATGGTAGTAATGAGACAACTTGTGCACATCTTTATCCATGCCAGTGGCCCAAGAGCAGACACCATGAGGTGACTGGACAGAGGCAGAATGCTGCCTGTGGGTAATAGCCTGCACCTGCTACATAGAACAATCAATCCTGGAAATTATTAAATTCAGTTGTTCCTAAGTATTTACAGCCTGCTTTGGACAACTTCAGCCCATTCCTTAAAAACATTTAATTCATTTTTTGACTAGCATCCAAAGAAGTTCTGTATCTAAATTCTACAGAAAAATATAAGCAAATAATAAACCTAACAAATTGTATTCATTTTAACTGATTAATAAGCAATTGTATTAAGCATTTCTATGCATGCATGTGCACACATGCATAATGTTTATGTCATCTTTGTCTTTGCTGGGGGCTTTGAGAAACACCATTTCTTTTTTTCTTTTTTTCTTTTTTTTTTTTTTTTTTTTTTTGACAGGCAGAGTGGACAGTGAGAGACAGAGACAGAGAAAAAGGTCTTCCTTTTGCCGTTGGTTCACCCTCCAATGGCCGCCGCGGCCGGCGCACCGTGCTGATCCGAAGGCAAGAGCCAGGTGCTTCTCCTGGTCTCCCATGGGGTGCAGGGCCCAAACACTTGGGCCATCCTCCACTGCACTCCCGGGCCACAGCAGAGAGCTGGCCTGGAAGAGGGGCAACCGGGACAGAATCCTGCGCCCCGACCGGGACTAGAACCTGGTGTGCCGGCGCCGCAAGGCAGAGGATTAGCCTAGTGAGCCGCGGTGCCAGCCAAGAGAATCACCATTTCTTCACTGCCATGCTATGAAGTTATGGTAGGAAAACCTTCCACATACACAGTTCGTCCAGTTTCCATGTACTAAAGTGAGGGACTTGTGCCTGTGACTCCAGTCAGGTGAATGAGTGCCAAATTTCTTATCATCTGAATTCTGTCTCCTAATAGTCAGTGCCCACTACCACAGTCCCTTAAATGTTTATAATGGTATTTAGAAGGATATTTTAGAAGTGTTGCATAGAATTCTAAATGATGCAAGAAAACCCAATTATGATCATAAGCAGCTCACTGTAATATACAAAACATGCCCATACATTTAAGGAAAATTTTTTCGATAATAAGTTGAAACAAAAAGGCTTTTCTGTTTAAAAAATGTAATTAACTGGAATCTCAATCCCCTGAGGATCTTAATTAATTTAGGTTTGATTGCAGAAATATTCAAGCATTTTGCTTGAAAACAAAATTAATAAAATTTGTCTAATGAAATGTATCCAATGAAAGAAGTCACAAAATAGTATTCTAAAAATATACTGTTAGCCTTCAAATGATAGCTAAGTAGAAGAGATAGGGTCTTTCAACTTTTATTTTATTTTTTTTTTCAACTTTTAAATTTTATACTGCTAATAAATAAATAAATTAAACAACCATCTTTAAAACGGCTTTTCATGGTTGGCACTGTGGTTTAGTGGGTAGGGCCCCCGCCTGCAGTGCTGGCATCCCATAAGGATGCTGGTGTGAGTCCTGGCTACTTTACTTCAGATTCAGCTCTCTGCTATGGCCTGGGAAAGCAGTGGAAGATGGCCCAAATGCTTTTGCCCCTCCACCAATGTGGGAGACCTGGAGGAAGCTCCTGGCTCCTGGCTCCATATCAGCCCAGCTCTGGCCATTGTGGCCATTTGGGGAGTGAAGCAGCAGATGGAAGAACTCTCTCTCTCTCTACCTCTGCTTCTCTGTAACTCTACTTTTCAAATAAATAAATAAATAAAGCTTAAAAAATCCTTGCTTTTCTCTAAAAGTTATTCTCATTGCATTTTTAGGCTAAACCTTTATTTTTTATGATAGTGCTTTCTAATGTAAAAAAGTAGATTACATGCTCAGATGATTTTAAAGTAGGTGCCATTATATAAACAGTTTTTGCTGCAGAACTTCTCAGGGCCTTTAATATGTGAATATGCAGACAAATAATAAACACCATAATTTGTACTGTGTGAAAAGTTTTCTAAATCTACTTGGTTTTGACCTATAATTTATAAAGCACATTTCTCAAGATTGATATTCTAAGAAAAATATTTCAGAAACCTTTGCTGTATGTCCAGCTTAGTCTAAAAATTAAAAGGGGCTTTGACCTTTTCCCTGTGCCTTGTAAATATCTGTTATGCTTTATGCAAAAAACCATATTTAAACCAAATGATTAAACCAATTGGTTATCCTTACCAAAAACATGAATTGATAATATTCATTTTTGTGCAACTCACGCTACTGTGATTGGAGGAGTTTTATAACCCCAGTTTAACTCAAAGCTTAGAGATCAATGGCCTCTCTTTCCTCTCCAAGCATTGGTACAAGATATTGGCACCTCACAACGATGATGAACCATTAAGGACAAGGAAAATAACTAAGAAAACACTTTATTAATAACTAGTACCCTGAAAAATATAATGAGCTGCATGTATCTATATTTATTATTAATTTTTAAAAAGCTCAAGGATCTGAGAGAAAAAATGCATACTACAGCCAAAAGCATTGTAGGAGCTGTTAGGACTCCTGTTCTGACTTCTGCTTTTGATGGAAATTGCATGCCAACTCATGTGAGTGAGGCCTGGCAGGGGGGCTGCATGTCATATAATGCATCATAATGTGATCATTTCAGCATTCAAACTTCAGATTAGGAATTTGACATTTTAAAAATTCCACTGAAATTGGACTACAAAATATAATAGGTTTAGGCACCTGCTCTAATAAGATTGCATAAAAATATCCCAACAGTCTTACCATAAACATATTTTACAATATCAGAGTCAAATTTTATGACATCATTATAAGAATGTTCCACCAGGCCACATGATTGGCTGTTCAACCGAAGCAGGAGGCTGATACTGTAGCACAAACATATCATGGCACTTCCCTCATAAAAGTTTTATCGTATCCCCATGCACATTAAAAACAACACTAACTGCATTAATATGTTGTAATTTACTTTTTTGTTATAGAACAAATAATAAACCTGGTGCTAATGAGCTCATATTTTCCATTATTCCAAAGCAACCTGTTAGTGTATCCATTCCTCTGAGATTTTTGGCTAAAAAAGTGAAGCTCCCCTTACTGTGCAACGGTGTGCACTTGTCTGGAATTTGCTTATTCCCCACCCTACTCATGCTTATCACATCACGTTCTAAACACCTGTGTTTTTCTGAATGATACAGTTATAAGGCATATTATTTGATTTTCATGGTACTATCCTTTTCAAAAGGGAATACATAAGATTCTTTTGTTAAAATTGTCTCTTTCTGTGATAGCTTTTTTATGTTCCAATAAACAAAGGCATATTTGTAGCTAAACTACAGACACAATGCCTTGCTTTCCCTTTGGCTGTCCTCTGAGTGGTTGTAAGTTTTTCAGTAGATATTTTCACGCTGGAATGTATGAAGTACCAGAAAAGAATCAATTTTCCTTTAAGACATGGATGATTGTTTTCATAACATCTTCCGGTGTTGTCTCAATGAAGCTGTTAGATGATTAAGCTTTTTCACTTTTATAAATTAAATCACTAAGAAGGGACTTTGCGCCTTTCTTGGTTTCATTCAGCTTAGCAGAAGTTGACTTACAGTCCAGCCTCTCACCCTTGCAGTCATTGTCTTATCCAAGCTTCTGGTGTTTGTTCAGAACAGAGTGGCAGTGAGGTGGGAGGGAAGAGCTGATGTCCATTACGCTGGAGGAGAATCAGAAGAAACATAGGAGTTACCCACAGATCCTGCTTTTATCCAGAGATAGGACATTTCTCTATTGTAAACTTCAGGTTGTAGTTATCTTGGGCTGTTTTTGTTTGGGTGGGTATCTCTTTTGCCCTCTGACAGTACCAGATGACCCCTCTGCATAGTGGGCAGTAGAGGCTCCAGGGGATAAGATAGGGAGGACCTTTCTGAATGTATGGTCTCAGTGATTCTCTAAATAAAGTCCCTTGCTGCTTGGACAAGTGGCTATCTATCACATTGCCTCTGCTGTCACTGTCTGCTCTTCCAACAGGAGGCAATTTAAGATTGTGTCTACACTGCACACACACACACATGCACATAACCCACTGACCCCTGCTAGACACTTGATTCAGAGGCTTATAATGATGTTTCATGATCAGTTTATCAAGTTTTTACTTTCCAACAAGATGTAGACACTGTCCAAGTCTATTCAGATGGGCTCATTATAAAACTGTTCTCTTATTCAAAGTGGGACAATCCTTAGGAAGAAGTCTTGACAAGCATAAAAATCTTGACTTTTATTTGTGAACTACAGTGTGAACAGTTATTTTAGGGAATTTAAATATAACTTATATAACATTAGAATAATTTTTTGTCACCAAGATTAAGGCTAATCATAGTCCCTTTGGGAATTTCTATGTGCTTATACTTTTTCTAGGCATGCAAAGACACACAATGAACCAGGAAAATCCCTGGGTTTAAAAATCACATGTCTTTTTTGTAGAAGAAAATTATAAGACTATTTAATAACATCTATTGGCACTTATTGCATGTTGGGCTTTGTTGGAGGTGTTTGCACTTATTACTTAAACTGCAAAGAAAAAGCTCTCTGGGACTTTATTTTTATTCCCATTTTACAAATGATGAAACTGAGGAACAGAGAGCTTCAGTAATTTGTCCAATGCCACCTAGCGAGGAAGTTGAGGTGCAAAATTAGGTCATCACATCTTGAGCCCTTGCTTTTTATCCTCTCAAAGCATCCCGTTAGAGTGCTGGCTAATGGGTTGACTTTGTTTTCATTTCATTTCATTTTATTTTTACTTATTTGAAAGGCAGAATTACAGAAAGGCAGGGAGAGAGAGAGAGAGAGAGAGAGAGAGAGAGAGAGAGAGAGAGAGAGAGAGTGATTGGTTTCCCATCCACTGGTTCATTCCCCAGATGGTTGCATTGGCCAGAGCTGTACCAATCTGAAGCCAGGAGCCAGGAGCCTCTTCCAGGTCTCCCACATGGGTGCAGGGGCCCAAGGACTTGGGCCATCTTCCACTGCTTTCCCAGGCCATAGCAGAGAGCTTAATCAGAAGCAGAGCAGCCGGGACTCAAACTGGCTTCCATATGGGATGCCAGCACTGCAGGCAGTGGCATTACCTGCTACCCCACAGCGCCAGACCCTGGATCGACTTTGGCATGAATGGATGGATTGTTGGTCTCAAAAATTACAGAATACTCTTTCCAGCCAGCGCCGCCGAGCGATGGGCATCTCTCGGGACAACTGGCACAAGCGCCGCAAAACTGGGGGCAAAAGAAAGCCCTACCATAAGAAGCGGAAGTATGAGCTGGGCCGCCCGGCTGCCAACACGAAGATCGCCCCGGCGGATACATACCGTGCGAGTTCGCGGAGGCAATAAGAAGTACCGGGCCCTGCGGCTGGACGTGGGGAACTTCTCCTGGGGCTCCGAGTGTTGTACCCGCAAAACAAGGATCATCGATGTTGTCTACAATGCCTCCAATAACGAGCTGGTCCGCACCAAGACCCTGGTGAAGAACTGCATCGTGCTTACAGACAGCACGCCGTACCGACAGTGGTACGAGTCCCACTACGCGCTGCCCCTGGGCCGCACGAAGGGGGCCAAGCTGACTCCTGAGGAGGAAGAAATTTTAAACAAAAAGCGATCACAGAAGATTCAGAAGAAATACGACGAAAGGAAGAAGAATGCCAAGATCAGCAGTCTGCTGGAGGAGCAGTTCCAGCAGGGCAAGCTTCTCGCGTGCATTGCGTCAAGACCTGGCCAGTGTGGCCGAGCAGATGGCTGTGTACTGGAAGGCAAGGAGCTGGAGTTCTATCTGAGGAAAATCAAGGCCCGGAAAGGCAAATAAGTCCTCCACCATGTAATAAAGGTGTTTATTCTATTAAAAAAAAATTACAGAATACCTCATCCATGCCACTTTGACTCTCCTAAGTTTGGCCAGAATGACATAGCTCATCAGGAGCGGACAGGATTGTGCAATGACTATAGTCTAAACCCGACTGATGGTCTACTAAGCAGAGAAAGACAGTTTGTCAAGCTGATAAATTGTTTTTTTAGACTATTAATTCATCCAACCTTCTGCCCATTGATCCATTTAGACAGTCTTCCAGCTTTTCTTGAACTCATGCATCCCCTCACACTTCTGCCTGCCACTTCCCAGTGATGAAGACACTGGGCTATTTCATGACGTCAAGCCCCATGCCCTTCTTACTTTGATGTAAACAATCACACATGAATTTGCCCCCTTATTCAGCTTCTCAGTGTTTCTTGGGCTCCGAGTAGGTCCAGGTCTTCATCCATGAAGAGATGTTAACAGTGACCCTACTGGGCTTCCTTAAGGGGACAGAGCAGAAGTAAAAGAGATAGATAAGTTACATACATTCCAAGAACACAGCATTAGGTTCTAGGTCAGTGTTTTCCTTCAAAGGGAAGCTAAACTCAATTAGCAGTAACTACTGAAGCAAAATTGTGAAACAATTAGGAGAAAACACAGATGAATATATTCTAGCGCTTTTCTGAATGGTGAAAATGCAAAGTAAGAAAGTATAAAATAGATGCATTTAAATACATTAACATTAAAATTTCCATATGCTATGCATATATAATTAAGGAGCAATTAAAAAATCATAAAATTCCTAAAAATCAAGTAGATAAACCAACAGAATGCAGAAAAATACATAAATTGGTAGCTCCAAAAATTCACAGAACTAGCTAATGGAAATTATTAACTATACTGGCAATGAAAGAAAATTTTTTTTTGTTTGGAAAAGAAACTGAAGTATGAGTGAGGTTTTTTTACATATTACATATTATTGTCAGGTTTTTTATTAGCCAAAGAATGAAATTACTTCTCACTTTCTTATTAAAGTGTAAATTTGCATTTCTTTAAGAAGAGTATTTGGATATATTTACAGAAAGCTTCAGAAGTAAGCATACATTTTAGTAGTGGATATTTATAAATATTTATAAATATTTTAATATTGTTAAATATTAATATAAATATTTATAAAACATCCACTAATATTATATATTTCTGAGAAATAAAAGAAAAATAAAGAAGATGATCACTGATTCATGTGGGAGTGTTCACTGATGCATTACTCGAAATATCAAAATTTTGAAATTAATCGGGGGTGCAATAACAGAGTAGTTATACTGAGTTAAGTAGGGCCTGCTCAGTGGGTTAAACCACCTGTGACGTTGCCAGCATTTCATACAGGTGCTTTCTTGAGTCCTAGCTGCTCCACTTCCAGTCTAGCTCCCTTCTCCATGTGCTGGGAAAGCAGCTGAAGATGGTTCAAGTGCGTAGGCCCCTGCCACCCACGTGAGAGACCTGGATGGAGTTCAGGCTCCAGGCTTCATCCTTGCCTGTTGTGGCTATTTAGGGAGTACACCAGAGGAGGAAAATCTCTCTCTCTCTCTCTCTCTCTCTCTCTCAGTCTTCCTCCCTTTCTCGCTGCAATTCTGCCTTTTAAATAAATAAGTAAATCTTTTTAAAAATTGAATTGATCATGGCAAAACTGTCAGTAAGAAAGATATACTGCTACTAAAAGAATCATAAGATACACTGGTAAGTTTTAAATGGTGTACTTTGGAATGAATGCTATTGGAGTGTCATTCAGCCATTGTAATGCATGTTTTTGTATAAGTAGCATGTGTGTATGTGTGTGATTAGTGCTCACATGCTACTGTTATGTTGTTATACTAAATTGTTTCTATACTTTTTGGGTATTAAGTGTCTTATTTTTAAATTTTAATTAAATTTTAATAGATTCGATATATTTCATAGATACAATTCTAAGAATACAATGATATTCCCTTCCTCCATCTTTCTCTCTCTCTTTCCCTCCCACCCTCTGTCCTTCCCTCCCTCCCTTCCTCCCTCCCTCCCTCCCTCCCTTCCTTCCTTCCTTCCTTCCTTCCTTCCTTCCTTCCTTCCCTTTCTTCTTTTTGTTTTGAGATAACATATCTTACATTTACATTACTATTAAAGGCTTGCTGCTTCACCAAATAAGTTTAACAAGGAAAAACCAAAGACCCTAGTTTAGTGGGAATATAGACAATGGCTATAAAGAATAATTGAAAGGAACCATTACAGGTAAAGAAAAAAAGGACAAGAGGGTAAGTTCTTATCCTAGCAAAGGATGTGATGAAACCGGAATTATGCATTTACATGTTTGATATAAAAGTTACTGGCAATACAACTTAGGACACTAGTCTATTCTCCAATGTACTGCACATTAGAAAGAGATCCACCCCACAACACAGCCAAGAACTAACAGAGGTGACTACCACAGTTAATGTGCCATATAGGGACAAAAGCCACACCCCTGAGAGACAGATCCACATTCAAGCCTTGACTCTGTCACTTTACAATTCCATGGTCCTGGGTAAGTTACTCACACCACAGAGCTGTTGTGAAGATGTGGCATGTGCCTGCAATGCATTAAGTTTTATAGGGGTATTGCAAATAATAAGTGTTCAATAAATAGTCGGAAATACATGTGTATCTTTTGCCAATTTTCTTAATGAACATATTACTCATATTCAGAAGTACAATAAATATTATTGTCGAAGAATGAAGTAAACCAATGACCTGATGTAAACCTCCAAAAATTGTTAAAAAAAAAAAAAAGAAAGAAAAAGAAGCAATGCAGTCTTTGTGTGCAGTCATATCCCAGTCCAGGCTGCTAACCACAGGTGGGTATCGAAGCCCGGAGGGAAACCAATTACGTGCAAATCCTTTGACTTAATGAAAAATAAAATTAAGCAGACTAATACCCAGCAGGTACTTAAACACACCTAATGTTACAAAAGTGTTTCTTAAAGAGGAAAAACCTCTGGAGTAAGAAGCTCTGACCCCGGAAGAAATCCATGGGTGCAGGAAGACTTTACGGTGCACAACTGACAGACCATCAGGCAGTTCCTCCTACAGCCACTCACCTGTGTCCTGGGATGAGCGTGTTTACTCTGACCTCTGTAGGAGGGTCTGATGTGTCCAGTAGGGGTGAATTAAAACTTATCAAAAACCGTTATTCTATTGCTTCTTAATGTGCTCAAAACTCTCCTCCATATTGTACCCCGTTACCTCATCTAATATTTGCAGCATCCCAGGAAGAAGATGCTACTATTTTTCCCCATTTACAGGTCACACATTGGCACCAGAGTCCATGACCCTTTCACTCAAAAATGCTGGCAGGAGGAAATTCCTGTTGGCTTCCGAAAATGGTCTGGACCAGGGAGCTTCAGAGCTGTACTCTCTACCTCGAGTCACTCCTTTGGGAACCACTCATTGAACAGAAAACCCTTCAAATGTCATCGTCCTGATTTTCAATCTAGTTAGCCAAGGGCTGGGGAGGCCCAGGACGGGAGTCCCACTGGGAAATGGGAGAAGGGGAGAGTGCTCTGGGAATGTGGAGTGGGTGGGCTCTGCAGAGTCTGGGCAAGTCCTGGAAGAGCATCTTCTGGCCTCCGCATGGCAAGCCTGGCACCAGCAGCCCGTTCTCTCTGAATCAGTCCTAAGGGTCCAGGACCTCCTACGCAAGTCTCCATGCTGATGTCAAAACAAACACAGAGTGCAGCTCATCTGGGGCTCTGAGCTGCGGTTCACTGGTGGCCCACTTGTGACTGCTTCTTGTTCTCAGGGTAGAGTCATGTTTCCATAATTTCCGCTTCACAGCGAGAAAGGTCATTCTCAAATGCAAAGTCATACAATGATCCTCTGGAAGGGCTGGGAAAAGTGCTATCTCTCCGTGTACAGTATTGTCCCATCAGCAAAGGGTCAGCCAGTTTTCCTAACACTCTCCTGGCCCTCACTCTTCCTACTTCCTTGCCTACCTCTTTGCTCCTTTTGGGACTTTTCCTGTCTGTGGGTGTCTCTCCAGCTCTGAACGTCTCTGTTCTGTGCTGCCTCTTTGTGCCTGCAGTGCTGGTCTCCTTTCTGTAAGGGTCCCCCTCCCTGCTGGTGGCTCAAGTCCTTCTAAAAGCAGGCATTCCTCACCCAGGCCACTGACTTGCATAGTTGGGACTCTCGCAACACAACACACACTGCCTTCAAAGGTTTCTGTGGGGGCCTTCCCTGTAAGATGTGGTTATTAATTCCCCTTCAGGGTTTAAAGACCCAGCTAGCAGCAGCAAGACATGGCCTATGGCGGCCAGCTGAAGAGATGATGAAATCTTGGCTTGATCTGTTATCTCCCGGTGCTTTAAGGGTCTCGGACCAGGAGATTAGAGAACAAGGTTACAGTGACAATTTGTTTACACGCAGGGAGCAGGGAGAGATTAAGATCCTGTTGAAAAGGAATAAAAATCACGTCATCTTGAGCTGTCACAGCATGAGTCCCATTGTAATCAACACTGCTCCGATTTCAGGGATAATTTAAGACCAATTTATTATCTTAATTAAAAAAAGAGGGGGCGAATTTGATGTTTCAGATGCCAGTTAGATTGTTGGACAGAGTTGTCTCACAAAACAGCAATCCAGACAGGAATCTCCAGCTGGAGATAAACATAACTTTTTTCTTTCTCTCTTTAGTTATTTTTTAAGCACTGCATCAGTAACAGAATAAAAGGCAAAAAAAAATATGCTTGTGTGTGTTGTGGTTTTAAAAAAAAGTAAAATGGGGATGAAACTGATTCCCATCCATGTTTTCGTTGAGTCTTTGGTATTGTAAGTAAAAGTCTCCTAACATTTTTCCTTCTTGCCTGAAGGAAATCAGCTGAATGTCTTTGCTTTGGGCAGGCTCACTTTCTCATTTTCCAACTTAACAAATTCACTCTTAGTGCAGAGAAACTAAGAGCAGCCCAACCCCAAGCTAGAGTAAGGGTGGCAAGCTGAGCATAGTGTGATTTGTGATCAACACCCCATTCTGGGCTCCCCCTTTCCAAGTTCTGGAGTTCTGTGGAAGCCTCACTTCTGACTTTGTCTACAATAGTGACCAGGCGCACCCAATGCACAGCTTGAATGGAGCTTTGAGAGTGTGGAGGAAGTGCCCCACTGGGAAACCAGGTGCAGGGACAGGGCCACCCCAGGGCACTCCCTACTCCATGGGAAAGCCAAGCCCACCAGCCCACTCATTTGAAAAGCAACCATGTTTCCTTCTGCCTCCCCCCTCCCTGTTTACAAACATGCTTACAAGTGTTTGATAGGTGACCTTATTTACTTAGGAACCTGTGGATTCATTTATCTTGAAATTAGTAGGTAATGAAGTGGAAAACCTCAGCAGCCCTCCCACTAATTAACATGATAATAAGATTGTTTTGCTACAGAGGTACAATTAGCATGTATGAGCAAAAGGGAGAGAAAGATCAATACCGTGCCTCAGGTCTCCAGAAGAGAAGAAAGGAAGAGAACCTCAGATTTTCAGGCTCTTCTGTGTGAAGGGATCCAGCTCTGAGGATAATTCGATGCCTCCTGGAGAAAGCGGTGTCCGGGTGACAGAAAGGAATTAATCACAAAGTACGTGTTTTGGTGCAGCTGATGTGTTTTGAGAAGAAAAGGGAGAACTGGGGAGTCAGATGCAGATCTTTAGGGTGTGCTGATGGGAGTGGGGGTGAGGTAGCTGGGGTGAAGCACTAGGGCAGGTAATTGCTCCTATAAAGGGGCTCCATTGGCCCTTTTCTCTAACTCCAAAGTCCAGTGGCTCAGATGTAAAACAGCAGGGCGATTCCTCTTGCACATCCAGTGTCACCATACATTTTCATGAGGTGCCTTAACACACAGAGTGCACAGCTCAAATATTTATTTATTCCATGGACCGAGGTGTGTAGGGTAAATAAATATGGCTTTAAAAATTGCCTCAACATGTATTTATGTAGTAGACTCATTTCTTGGGTAAATTACATGGATTTTGGTAACCTTCCATGACATTTTCCCTTGATTTTAAACATACATAAACAAAGAATTTAAATGTCCAAAGTGTCTAAATAACCTAATTGAACTTGTGACACAAGCCAGGAAGAGCCCGGAGACTTCATTGTAGAGGGAATGGGTTTCTGGACAGATAATCCAGAGGGAGGCTCAGAAGATGGATAACAACCCACATGCAGTGAGCAGCCCCAGGACTTTGTAGGGGCTCAGGCTGCAAGTGTTCTTCACAAGCATGGGAAATATTATCGCATTTCACCATCTATCGTCCGTTGTCCTCTGCTGGAAGATCTTCCTGTGGAAGTCCACAATGATCACCCCCTAAAGCCAATGCTTTCAATTGTGGAAAGCATCTGTTTTTGCATTTGATTTTGAAATAATAATTTTAAAGCCCCCATGTTGTCTACAACTGTTAAAACTGGGTCATCTGAGTGCAACAAAAAGGATTTTCTATCTCTGACAAAGGAACATTCTTAACATCTTTCCAAATAGAAAATCTGCCCAGATCTTACTAGTCTGAAAACTCCATGGCAGGTTATTCTGCTGATCAAGTTCACAACGTTTTCACACTGAAAATAATGGAATTGTTGATTTGCTTATGACATTAAAAAGGACCTTGGAGAAAAGTTATATTCATTTTGTTTTTTGTTTTACATTTTTCAGAAACTACAGGTTTTAAAAAAGTGACCAACACCTCTCTATGTTTTACACTGGCTTTAATTGTACATAGATTATCATTGCTAAAGTTCCCATCTTTGGAATGAGGAGGTGAACACATTCTTATTTCTGGGAAGCATTTGCCTGACTTTTCTCAGTTGTCCTGGATCTCACTGGGAATATGGATGTGTTTGTGGTACTTAGGGGCAGTAAGCAGATGACGGAAAGACGACTTAAGCCTCCCTGAAAGGAGTTTGGTGATGCCGCCTGCACAGTCAGCCAATGAGATTTTAGGCAACCACTGGTACACAGGACTCAAACCCATGCACGTAGGTAGAGACCAGGAAGAGCTGTGAACCAAGGCCCCCCGGGGAAGCAGGAAAAAGGAATGCACACTCCCTACCGTTTGCAATGCGACAGCTGATTTAGTGAGGAGCCGAGTTAGGGCTCACTATAGAGATCATCTACCACCTGAGTGAAGACAGAACTCCAGCTTTTAGACCGACACAGCCACAAGAGTCTCTGGCCTTTTCTGATGCTTTTTGCCCCATCATATAACTCACTGGTTGATAGAATGTGGGGAATTTTAGAACAAGAAACAGAGCCACGTGTGAAAAGGGTTCATAACCTCCTGGGATTCCGATTCCCTATTTCTGTTTTTTTAGCATTCCATAGCATTGTCACCCAACTAAATATTCAGGTCCCTACAGGGCACATACTAATTCTAAAACCCAAGTGATGTACTTAAGAGGAATTTTTTCTTGAGAATTTTCCCACATCTCTGGAGACCATTTGAGACACCCTAGGGTGTCATACAATCTCGCCTGGGTAAAGCTGCCCCAGGAAAAAAAAACTATTTTTAATAACTAGAGCCAATTCCTCCTAGGAAGAATTCCCTTTGGGTTCCATGGCTTAGCTTTAAATCCAAATTCCTCATCTGTGAACAATTAGAAAATATGATGTAGCCCAGGAGAGTCAGAACTTGAATTCAGTTCAGAGAAATGAAACAGCACTGTGCTCGGACGGTAAATCTTCAAGGCATAAAACAACAGTCACTTGTTCAATGCCACCTACGCCTTCTAGTCTTCACAACGCTGCAAGTGGGGGATTAATGTCCCCCTTTTGCAGATGGCAAAACTGAGATGTAGAAAGCCAGGTAACCAGCTCAAACTCCAGCAGCTAGAAAGAGAACTGAGATCCAAACCTAGATTCTTGTGGATCCAGCAAAAGCTTTGACCAGTATTTCCTCTTCTCTCTGGCGAAGGGGCACCTACAAAGCCAGTGTTGGAACTGCTTGAAAGTCTTCGTGACCTCTGTCTCCGGAAGGCACTTATTCTTTGGGGGTACATAAGATGTCAAGAAACTAGTGTGAATAATTTTTAAAAGCACGACCTGCTGTGACGTGCTTGGCAGTGCTTCTGGCTAGGGCTTCCCACAGTACACGTGAATGTTCTCACAAGTTCGCAGCAAGCCTCCTTCCCTTGAATTTAATGACTTTGTAAAATAAATACCCAAGGTTGTTACAAAAAAATAAAGTGTTTCGGTGGGAGAACACACTGGTTGGAAATTTAGCTTCACAGAATTCCCTGCCTCCTTGTTAAGGTTGAGCATGTGACGGGAAATTGTGAGAGGGGCTTGGATGAGCTGATGGTAATGAGTAGCCTTTCTGGCCTAGATTTGTATCTTCCTTGAGAATAGTAGCAATTTTCAAGTTTCATGCCAGAGTTTTTTTCTTACTTGAATATCCACTGTGCAACTGGGAGCTAGTCTCAAGGTGCAAAGCTCCTGCAAGCTGATAAAATCGTGTCCTCTTGTCTTGTGTTCTTGGGAAGAACCCGGCACGAATGAGATGGAATCTGCAGGCAGCTTTGAAGATCCCAAGTGCCTCTCGCCTCCAGGTTGTGTGAGTGGGACCATGGCTTGAAATGTGTAGAGGCCAGCAACTCTTGTGAGTCTCGTAGGCTGTGGAGGGAGGTTGGGCCCTAGAATCTGCTCACCATTGTCATCTGGGCATGGAAACATTAGACCCTGGCTGACATCTGTTCTCCAGGGCCAGCTGACTGGGCGGGAGGGTGGGGTGACAGTCCAACTTTAAGGGAGTGGGTCAGCATGAGACTCCCTTGTCTTAGAAGAGGGCAGATTGAGGCCGGCGGCACTGCAGCTCACTAGGTTAATCCTCTGCCTGCAGCGCCGGCACACTGGGTTCTAGTCTTGGTCGGGGCGCCGGATTCTGTCCCTGTTGCCCCTCTTCCTGTCCAGCTCTGCTGTGGCCCGGGAAGGCAGTGGAGGATGGCCCAGGTCCTTGGGCCCTGCACCTGCATGGGAGACTGGGAGAAGCACCTGGCTCCTGTCTTCGGATCCGCAGCGGCCACTGGGGGGTGAACCAATGGAAAAAGGAAGACCTTTCTCTCTGTCTCTCTCTCTCACTGTCCACTCTGCCTGTCAAAAAAACAAAAACAAACAAACAAACAAACAATACACAGGGCAGATTCAAAGAGGTGACTTCCAGAGGCCTCTGTGAGACAAGATTCTTGTGAACCCGTGCTGCTCAGCCTGGTGGTCCTAGTCCTGGTGCCCCAGCTGCACATCCCCAAGCTGAGCAAGGGCCCATGGGATGTGTAAGGAAAAGGATGCTTTCTACAAATCCATTAGCATCTTACACTGGGCACCATGGGACGGGGATGACATGATTTTTGGCTATCAGTCAGCCTTTTGAAAGGAAAAATCTAAGTTCATATTTAGTTGAGTGAATGGTGAAAGTCATTGAACACATGACCGAGTCATTTATTTATGCCCAGTGTTCATAGGTTGCTTAGCAGTGTTGGTCTGCTTGTTCCATGGCAAAAGCTGTAGGAGACTGTCAAGTTGGGAGTGAGGCTGCTTCTTGCTCATCTTCATTGTGCCTCTGCTTTCTCATTTAAAGAGTGGGGATGAGCAATGTCTTCAAGGCTGGTGAGAGGCCCTGAGAAGCCTCTGTACCAATCCTGGCACATCAGGAATTAGGTCTTCCTCCTTAAGATCTTCCCCTCAGCAGGCCCTGTATCCATGGATTCGACCAACTGTAAATCAAAAAAAATTTTTTTTTAAAAATTATCCCTGTACCTGAATAGATACAGCTTTTTTCTTGTTATTAAGCAATGAAGCAAAAACACTGAAATATCACTTACATCCTATTAGGTATTCGAAGCAATCTAGAGATGTTTTAGTGTATATGGATGGATGTGTGTAGGTTCTATGCAAACACTACTCCATTTTATTTAAGAGAGTTCCACATCTGTGGATTTTGAAATTGGTGTTGGGTGGGTCCTTATCCCAATCCTCTGTGGATCCCAAAGGGCAGTTATCCTCTTGCAGCAGATTTGAATTCTCAGGATGCACCTGCCAGAACGCTTGAGTGGAGTAAATGTAACAACAGACACAACATCCTTGTAGATCTGTTTGGAGAAGAGAATGAGGTTCCCTTAATCTTGTGCAGAGCACAAATTCCAGGACTGAAGTCCTTTATGGCTTCACTAAAGGAGGTGATTTTTGTCTTCTTCCTGCTGGAGAGTGAGGCACAGAAATCTCTCAAGATGTAGTTGTTTCTTTTCCAACACCTCCATGAGCAACTGAAAAAAGATTTAGTACCCCCAAACTCCACTTGGGTCAATATGTTGCCTGAAGCCATCCCTTCTTTCCTGTTTTTACTCAGGGTGGTGCTAGGCAGTGGAAATCCAAGGGTTAGCAAGACAGACAAGAGCCCTGCACTCAGTGTGGGAGAGGGAAGACGTAAGATGTTGAAATGTTGATAGAAGGAATGCACTTTGGATTATGATGAACTCTGTAAATGAAGCCTAATGAGGTGATTGTGCTGAAGCTGGGAGAGAGAGGAACTGATGACTTTGGACAGGGGGCCTGAGAAGGATTTTCTGAAGGCACATGACATTGAGACCTGAAGGAAGCAGAGGCAGCCTCAGAGCCACATCGGATGGGGAAAAGCATTCCAGGTCCAGCGAACAGGGAGGGCAAGGTCCCTAGAGAGGAGAGAAAGTTTGACATTTAGGAACAATAGAAGGCTGGTGGTGCATGAAGCTGGAGTGTAGAAGGGGTTTTAAGGGTTTCTGGCCCCAGCTGAGCAAATAACTGCCCAGGGAGCAGTGGGAAGAAATTTCCCCTTTCTTATTTTGAGTGGTGAGTTGTACTTAAAGAATGAACGGGGAGTTTCTGGCTCATTCTGGCTTATGATTCATCTCTATACAAACTTGTTTTTTTGAAGGTTGCTTTTTGTAAAACATCTTAAGGATAGACACCACAGATGTTGCAAATTATGAAAGGAGCTCCACAGGGTGGACATGGGTTAGTCTGAAGACTAATTTACCCAGATCCTAATTCCTACCCAGCTACCTACAAGGTGAGTGCTCTTGGCTAAGACACTTAATCCACCTAAACCTCTACTTTCTCATCTTTAAAGTGGATTCAAGGCTTAAGTAACACGGCGAGGATTCCAGGGCCTCCAATCAGCTATCTGTTGGGAAGAATTAAATAGTGCATAGCTGAAGTTGCCCTGTCTACCATCTGAGTGATGATTGCTCACACTGAAGACCCTCGTGGCAAGTCCCTGAGGAGCAGGCGTGAGAAGAATGTCTGATGGGATTGGATGGGAAGTGCTTATTAAAAGAAAGGGAAAGTAATAGAAATCAGAGTAAATGATGGAACAGAAGTTTCTTTGGCTCAGGGTTGAGGTCAGGAGCTCCAGGGATATGACCTCTGAGGATCAGTTTCCAAGGTGGCCCTGGTGAAATGGTGCTGGTTCTCCACTAGAATTTACTTCTGCAATGGGTCACCTCTTCTTTGAAATATGTCATACATTGGATGCCCCCCAAACACAGATGATGGCTGGGCACCTGGCCTAGACGTTAAAATGTCCACATCCCACATCAGAGGACCTGGGTTCAATTCTCAGTCCAGGCTCCCACATCTGGTTTGTGCTAATGTACATCCCGGGAGGCAGCAGGTGATGGGGTCGTGGTTAGGCCCTTGCCACCCATGGGAGTCTGGATTGAGTTGCTAGGTGGTGGTGGTGTCAAACCCAGCCCCAGTGAGAACTCAATTTATTCCTTTTTATTTTTAAGGGCTTATTTATGTATTTGAAAGTCAGAGTTGTACAGAGAGAAGGCGAGACAAAGAAAGAAAGATTTTCTATCTGATAGTTGGCTCCTCAGATAGCCACAATGGCCAGGGGGTGCACCAGCCTGAAGTCAGGAACCAGGAACTTCATCTAGGCCTCTCATGCAGGTTGGCAGGGGCCCAAACACTTGGGTCATTTTGGGCTGCCTTTCCCAGGCCATTAGCAGGGAGCTGGATTGGAAGCGGAGCAGCAGGGACTTGAACTGTTGCCCATATGAGATGCTGGTGTCAGAGGTAGTATATTAACCCACTGTGCCGCAACAATGACCCGGGGGAGTTCACTTTCTGTCTGCCAATTTGTCATTCTCTATTTGCAAATAAACAAA
The DNA here is from genome assembly GCF_051225735.1 of Oryctolagus cuniculus. NCBI lineage: Eukaryota > Metazoa > Chordata > Mammalia > Lagomorpha > Leporidae > Oryctolagus > Oryctolagus cuniculus. The sequence goes on along the minus strand of NC_142878.1, from coordinate 5,891,272 downwards.
ACCCAGGTGATGATTTACTGTATCCTTCTTTGGTTTTTAATATCCTCAAACTCTGAAATAATAATATGAAAGATGAACCCCTAAGCACATTAATGTAGTCACAGTCTCAGCCAAAGGTAATATTTTGGGGCCTTGGAAACACCTTCAGGCGCTGGACAAGTAAGAAGTCACTGGCTTGAGACGTGCAGTTAAAGCTGTGTTTCTGCACGTGGATATCCAGGCATATCCCTCAGAGGGGCTTGAAGTGTCCAAGGACAGCTGCCTCCTGTGTGCATGTGCAAAACTACACTGTGGCTGCAGATTCAGTTCTTCAAGTCTTTCCTACCCTCTGCCTGTACCCTATAGACTCCTGGTGAAGCTGGAAAGACACCCCAGTTCATGTGCCTAAAAAACATCCACTTTGCTTCTCTTCTCGCAAGAAGGAAATGAGTGCCTACACAAATCTTTTTTCTTCCTCTTCAGTTTGATAAACTCTTGGCTCTTTTGGCAGATCTGACCCACTCGATTCGACGTGTGACTAAAAAAACCCTTACAAATGGATTTTCAGCCACTGCTCGACAGAGCTGGTTGACAGAATTCCACTGAATCCTGGAGGGAGGTAAGCTTTTAACTTGATGGATGAAATTATATCTAAATCCAGGAGATTTGGGACTTCAAAGGCATTTTTCCCTACTTAGGGCATCCCGGATGAAGGGCGTATGCTATTTGTACCAAACTCCCAGGCTCAAGTGGTTCGCAAATTGACCCCTTTGTAATAGGTTAAAGGTTTCTTGCTAGATAACGGTGGTTCATTTTGATTAATTATGTCAGGGAATTAATGTATGATTACTAACTTTTAGCAGACCCTGCTCCTTCTGACCCCAAGCTGCTTGTTTGCGTGGCTGGTTGTAATTTTCGACCGATGGGTTAGGGGAGGTCACTGTGTGGTCAGCATATTTTAAACAAAGGAGGGAAAAAGAGAAGCTGAGACCTCCAAATGGAGTGGACATCGCATGCAGTGCACAGCCTTGACAGAGAAGATCTGTTAAGCATTTAACAGTGGGCTTTTATATATTTACTCTTGCTAATAAAAGATGGCTCGCCGGCTCTAAGAGTAACCTGGGAAGATGGGGAGAATAATTTAACAGTTAAACGTTAGCCCATAAATTTCACTTCATACTGGTTTCAATGGCCTAGGACCTTGTTAAAAATTAAATGGCAAAGTGTTGAGTTTTGGATTTTGAGAGGTCAAGAGAATTAAGACAGAAGAATCTTGTTCACAATGAAGCTTCCCAGTGCATGGTGTGTGGGTCAGAAAGCTGTTCTTAAATTAAATACTAGATGCTCAGAAGAGACGTCACAGAAGCTAGTGACACTCGCTCCAAATTGTTTTTATTCCTTTTGTTTATGTCACTTACGTAACAAAACTGCTCGGGCTGGAGCGAGACCTTTCTTCAGCTTGAATTCAGTCTCTCTGGCTCCCAGTCCACTGAAGGACCCCTTGCGAGCACCCAAGTACCTCTGAAATCAGGCCAGTTCTCCTGGTACCAACAGAGTTACGGTCTTCAGGCTTAGACAAAACTTGAAGAGTTTGCTCCCAAAAGGAAGTTTCCTTTCCTTTTGAATTCAACTTTGAAGGTTGCTGTATACAAAATTTGGATGTTACATTGCAGTTGTTTTATGGCTGTGACCACTTGAGACACAATTATAGGGCTCAAAGGGAGAAAGGCAGGTCACAGAGGAGGAGGAAACATTTGTAGGAAGAAGAGAAGTGTCTGGGGGACCATATCAGGGAAGCCCGGGAGGCATAGTTATGAGGAGAAGTTGGGCACGGCATTGGGTTAAGGAAGGAGGACCAGGCTGCTTGGTTGTGGAATAAATGCTGGATATTAAAGGATGTGAAAGCAGAGAATTTTAGAAATCAGAGAGACAAAGTATTGCAAAGGGAAGGAGTTACTTAGGTGCTGTATTAATCTTCCAAACATTATAAAGCATCTTTTTTAGGAGGTTATTCAGAATCAAATTGCGCTAAGGGAATATCATTATGTTCTTAGAACTGTATCTACAAATCACACTGAATCTGTTAAAAACTAATTGAAACTTAAAAAAATGAAAAAAAAAGAAATAAATTGTGCTTTAGCATTCAGATTTGGTTAGTTCTGTCCAGAAGATATTGGACAGGCAATGGGCACGCTGACAACTGCTCATCGCCCATGGCCTTTTATGGACAACATAATCACAATTACTGTATTTCAAACAAGCCCCTTTCAAAAATTAGAGGTGTTGATGACTTTAATGGGGACATAGACCATTTGTCTGTTCCATTATTGCAATTACTGTCTGGCTTGGTATCTTCTCCCTGACAGTGGCTAATGCTGTACACTTCAAAGGAAGATGTAAACCCTCAATAATGCACTTATGGTCCAATTCACATCTAGCTTTTCATCTACCCACTGTGTCCGCCCTGCCTCCTCCATGCCAGTGCACACATACGCACACACACACACCCAGTTGTGACTCTAGGGGTCTGCTGAGGGAATACACGCACGCTGCACTTGCACTGCATCTGCAGAGATAGAAAGCAGCAGAGGGGAAGAGAGACCAGGACACAGGGCTATAAGTTGTTGGGCTGATGAGGCATAGACTGGTTTCCTCACCCACTCCTCTGTTACAGCAAGGCTGCTCCAGTGTAATGGGCTTTTGTTTTTAAATTGTTATGGTACACCTGTGGCACTTTATAGGAGTTTGAAACACAAATCCACTTAAATATTATCTCCTGACTTGAAAAAAAAAAGGAGATTTACATGATATATACCTACAAACACACTTCAAAAAGTTTGTGGGAAAATGGAAATAAAAGATAAGTTTGTTTTGGTTTTAAAACTTTGATATCCATGTATAATTTTATCATAATATGCATTTTATGAACTTTATGAAAGTCTGAATATCTCTTGATGGTGCTCTAATATTTCTAAAACACACACACACACACACACACACATATATATATATAAAACTCTTAAACGTTTCCAAGTGATATAATTTTCTTGGCTTCAGGATAACATGATTTGACCTAAATTAACTGCTTCCCTTTGCGTGTATGCTGGAGAAATGATAACATTTTCACCATACCACTATTTTGTAAAATAGACACATACAAGCAAGCCGGAGGAAAGAGTTGTGAGAGGCGAGGACTGCAGTGTGCTGTGGCCTGTCTGCTCTCCAGGTTTCTGGAGAATAACGGATGCTTCACTGGCTGGTCAGACGTCGAGCAGCTTTTTCTACTCAGGGCCCTCACTCTTCAGACACACATAGCAAGGCTCTCTGCTGCCTAGATTTCCATGGGAACTTAGTGATGTGTCTTCCCTTGCTCCAGGAACATGTGAAGGATCAAGAGCTGTAAAATCAAAAACACACTGACCAGCCTCAAGCATTTAAATTGCTTTTACGCAGGCTCACCAATGTCATGACGCATTTAAAGGAACTTCACGTTGATGTCTGCCTCAACAGGTGAACTCGCAGCTCCATTCATTTTCCTCCTGGTGAAAAGGCTGATGAATTTATTTGGATTTTGATTGTCTGTGTCCATTAGCTCTCCAAGGCAATGTATATGCTTAATTCGTACCTCAGATCAATCTGAAGAAAAGGGGCCAAAAACTCTCTGAAAATAAGGGAGCTGCAAGGTAACACATGTTCTGTTTGCCTGGGCTGAGGTTTCAGGACATGGGTTTTTCAATTTTAAAACCAAAAGTCTCTCAGGCATCCAGGATGAAAGAGGTTCACCTTAGATATGGGAGCTCCTGTCAAGCGCCAAACTGTTAATGCTATGGAAGTTGGGTTTTTACCCTAAAAGTATGTGGAATAATTGCCACGGATTAGATGAAGTCTATGTTCAAAGTGGCTCCCCCAGATATTAATGTTGATAGAGTGCTGAGCACATGAAGGGTGATTTTCACTTCACCTGCTCAGTTACATCCTATTTAGTGTGTGTGTTTGTGTGTGTGTGCTTTAAATGAGATTGCTACACGAGCTTCAAAATTCTCAATCAAGATTAAACTACCAAAAAGTGATTGGCTATTTGGAAACATATTTATCTTGGCTTTACGGGCTCACATGAATCTTTTAGAGCTTCCACAATAGAGCAGCATTCTAAAACGCCAAGCAGAGTAATGGTCATCAATGAAATTTAATGCAGAACAATATTTAGGGGGTTTTATTTTTAAGTTCAGAGGTGACTTTCAACAGAACTTCAAAACCAAATTGGGGAACAATGCACATAGAACTGTTCTTTTTAATCACGAGCAAAATCTATCACATATGTTCTTTTAAGTAAAGTTTATTAGAAAGAAACTGCTACTAGGGAGCCACATGTTAACTCTGACTTGGCAAGGTCAGGCTAGGGCAATAAACCCTTGAACTTTACAAATATGCAAAGCTGACATAAATAACAAATTAAACCCAGCCAGGTATAACACTTTGGCCAGTTGGATGTGAGGCAGATAACAATTCCAAGGAACAAGAGCCTGTTGATTTGTAAGGAAAACCCGGTCTTACCCTCTTTGTTCGCTGCCCATTAGTTTTGCATCTGGGGGTCACTGTGTTTCTTCCTGCTGAGGTAAAACCTAATAAAATCAATTCTGCTGTGTTCTCTACCAGTGACTCCATGTTATGGCTCATGGGTTGTTGGTGTGGAACATTGGGCTAATAATGTAGCATGTTTTTATGAAGGAACATAAGGCCTTGGGTGGAATTGACATCAGGTGTCTGGGGATTTTCAAGCCGTTGCCCAGTGAGGGAGCCAAGGACATGGGAGCTGCAGGACCATCCTGTGGAGAGATACCTGACTCCATCCCACATAGGAGAAGATTAAGCAATTGTGAGAGAGAAAACAAAGGGAGAACACACACTCTGCATTTCATGTACAATATTTAACCTATTTTTTAATATTTAGGTTATTTAATTACAAGGAAAAAAGAGGATAGGGACCTGGAAGAAGTGAAGAGGAAAAAAAAAATCTCAAGGACTGTCCAATATTCCTGGTGTGTGACATACAAGTGAAGAGTGAGATTTGCATCTTTCTTTGATGAATTTTTAGTTTTCCTTAGTGTGTAACATAAAAGTTTTCAGGCTCGTTATTGAGCTTTAATGTGAAACATTTGAGCTATTTCAAAAGTTTCGACAGATGGAATCTAGAATGTATTTTATCTAAGAACAGAGTCTATGAAGCTGAACAATTGGAGGCTGGATTCAGGGCTTGCAGATTATCTGGGAGAATTTTGTTGTGGAGTGTGACCCGATGTTTCTCTCTTCATGGTTGAAGAGACAGTGGGGCATCTGGAAGGAAGGTCCTTGTGAATATTATTGATGAAAGGGAAATGCTCTTTAATGGCCACTCTACAAGAGGCCAGTCGAGGAAAGGATTCTCTTTTTATTGATTTATTTTTAAAGATTTATTTATTTATTTATTTGAAAGGCAGAGCTACAGAGAAGCAGAGGCAGAGAGAGAAAGGGGAGGAGGGAGTGAGAGAGAGAGAGATCTTCCATCTGCTGGTTCACTTCCCAAATGGCCGCAATGGCTGGAGTTGAGCTTATCCCAAGCCAGGAGCCAGGAACTTCTTTCAGGTCTCAAATGTGGATGCAGTGGCCCAAGGACTAGGGCCATCTTCTACTGCTTTCCCAGGCCATAGCAGAGATCTACATTGGAAGTGGAGCAGCCTGGACCCAAACTAGCTCCCATATTTACTCTCTACGCCACAGCTCCGGCCCCAAGATTCTCTTTTTAAATCAAGTTTGTCTGTGTTGGCAGGGAATAGTAAAGACTTCTGTCCAGGTCTTTCTTTGGGGGGAAAAAAACATGTGGTGACTTGACAGAGGGAGAAGACATGATTCCCTTGAATGTGTCAATGTAATTTCAATATGTTGGATTTCGAATTGTGAAAATTACCTACAAAGCAGCTTATGAGCCTCTAAGCCAACCATGAAATTGAAAATATTTGTTTAAATATTTTTACAATTAACATTTGCTAGATTTTATATAACTTATAATCTCTTGAATTAGGAAAATAACACCTTCCTTTTTTGAATGCAAATTTTAAATGATATTTAACAGGTCCACCAAAGTGAAATCTGATCCAATGTTTCAGACAAATTTTGAAAACTATTACTGCCAAACACAGAGGACTGCAGAGATCCTTGTGGAAACACAGGTGATCGATGGATTGAGTACTTTCTCTGCTGTGCCAACTCAGGTCTAATGAGGTGGAACAGTCACTCTTTTAACTTCAAGAGAGAGAAGAAAGATGTGTTTTTTTGCAATTGGCCCAATTTAAGGGCAAGACGTTTGGCAAAGGCCTGTGGAGGAATAAAAACAGATTGTAACATTATAAAATTGAAACACCCAATAATGAGCAAACGGGATGGGATAAATGGAGATTTTCAGAAAACTGGATGTTGAAAAATGATATTTCACTGCCATTTTTTTCTGATTTGTACTTTTCTTTTTATGTTTAAAAGTGTGTGATGTGTCCTCTGGTGGTATCAGAAGTATGTTTTTTCAGTGGAAAAGCTGCCGTTAGAGGCAGCTCAACTTTTGAACCAGACAAAAACTATTTCTGGTCTTGGTTTATTCTACTTCTGTATGCATGGACTTCAATGTTTTCTGCACCAAAATAAACATTTTTAATTCCATTTTCCACAAATTTGTTGAAACATGCTCATATGAAGTAGTCTCTTCAAACTGCAGAAAAAACAGTGAATCCACTGTGTAGAATTAAAGTTCATGGTAACCTCTGAATAACTGAGTTTTACTGTCTATTGTGTTTCTTAATTAGGCTGGGTGGGTTGCATTTTATAATCTCTGACCTCTCTAATTCACATTTTTCTTGAAGATCAGGGTATCAGACTGGCAGACTGGATTCCATCTTCTATTTTTAAATTGGGTAGCAGTTATTTATTTTAAAGTTTGAAATCCAATTTGTCATTAACCCGTCCCTTCTCTATTATCTTACACCAGTGCAAATTTACAAGTAAATAATTCTACCCTAGCCTCAGTCACTTGAGGTCCTGAGCACTTGATGCAGGCTGCAGAGCCGCCCTCCTGTCCTCAGCCTGAAGTGGACTAATTAGCTAAGCCCTCCCTCCAACCTTGACCTAGGTAGGATTCTTGCTTTGGGGATACAGGATACCTGGCAAGTGTTCACGTTTAGTGTCAAGTTAAGCTCAAGCTAGTTTGGCAAAAATAGATGAGCCTTGCTCCTTGCTTCTCTGTTGATAGTTGGTGAGAGACAACTAGAGAAAGAACAGCAATCCAGACACTCTTGTACAGGAAGTTGAATCATAAAATGTATCATACCTTATTTATTTTTGGATTCCTGTGGATCCAAGGCTGTTGCCTGTACGTCTCAAGGACTAAAAGATTAGGACGTGTGGAAATACGTCTACATTACTAAGAGGAAAGCTTGTTACTCTTGTCTGTTCATCTTGGCCTCAGGGCACGTACTCTTGAATTGTATTAAATACTATATGAAAATGTTTGTTTAAAGTCCTTTCAACTGACAGGTTATTAAATGCTAGATCAAATGACAAGAAAATTCAACATCAGACTTGTTAGTGGATGAGTTAAGGGTGGAATATGTTGATTCCCATGTAAACAAACAGACAGGGAAATAATTCTCAATTCCATTTAGCTGAACAGAGGTTCTAAAGAAGAATTGAGTGAAACAACTTTTTAAGCCATTCAAGGACAACCAAAACTGGCAGAAGTTCATGTATTTGAGTTTACTGAGAAGGTGTAAACTTTTTTTTTTTTTTTTTTTACACCACATGCTTGGTAACTAATTAGGAATACCTACAATCACCGCAGACCTAGGCAACTTCTGACTCTTTTCCTGGACATATAAAACAAAAAAGTAACAACACAAATAGGTAACAGTAAGTAGAAAGCGACCTTCTTGCTTCCTTCTTTCTGCAGTGTTGGTGGTCAAATTATTTGGCTTTTTGGAAAATGTCTTTCTTTAGCCCCATGGTAGGTCACTAGAAATATATTTATTCCCACAAAGCCGTCTCCTAGCAGAAGGTCAGTGGAGAAATGGAATCAGTTTAGGACTCGATGGTGTAACTTACTTGAATGAAAGACTTTTCTTAAGGTGACATTAAGATGAAATATTTAAGATAAACTGGAAGATTTGACTGGAAATTCACAATGGCTCTCTGAAATAGTCTTCCCTGATTTACAGATCCTCAATTTTCAATTTATGAGCTGAGACCAGAGTATACCACTAGAGGATGAGAATAGAGTAGTCATATTAGAGGCAGCTCATATATCCTAAAGACAGACTTTGGAAGAATTAGAAAGTATAATAAAGTGCCTGTCCCTTTAAGACAGGGCTTGGCTCGCTGCCAATTTCCAACCTAAAGCATTAGATATTTTTAAAGCCCTTAAAACTGTCACTTTTTCCCTAGACTTTTTGTCATCTCTAAATGAAAAAACAGTACCAGCGAGATTTGCCCGTATTGTTTCCAGTCTCCTCAGGATATTTCTGAAAAGTAAATATTTATGGCCCACAATAATTTTCGGCGAAGGTTAACGAGCGCTCCAAGAACAAACGCAGCCTCCGAGAGGCAGCCGGCTGCTGGGCCAGGTGGCCGCAGGTGCAGCTCGGCGCGGCGCCCTCGCCCTTGCGCGAGGCTGACCTGCGCTGGCTGCGGCCTGTGCAGCGCCGGGTGGGGCTCAGATCGCTTCCCTCTGGGCGAGCCCGTGCGCCTGCAGCACGGGACCCGCCACGCCGCCCTCGGCCCGCGCGAGCCCGTGCTCCACGTGGACCTGAGGACTGGTCACCTCCCCGGCGCGCTCCCGGCCGCCTCCGTGGAGAAGCTTCCAGAACACACTGGCGCGGTGACCGCTCGCCGCGTGCTTTGCTACCAGACATGCAAAATCGGCTGAGCTTCCGCCCCAAACGATTTTGCTGCTGACTTGCTCCGAGGAATGTCTTTTTTTTTTTTTTTTAAAGGATTTTGTAATCAAATCAGAACCAGGCACAGCTGAGCTAGTTTCTGTAGCGCAGTTTTCCTCACCTTCTGTGGACCTCTCAGGTCCTCGGGGACCCCTCTGGGTTCTGAGGGCTGGTAATCAGCAGATCATACATTGTTAAATGCTGCCTTAAAGGTATCCGCAGACTACAGCTCCTGTGATCCTTGCTGTTTTTGTTATTGAGTAATTAATTAGACACCGAGACACTGAGTGGCATTACCCGTGTGCCTGGAGAAGACCGCACAATGGTGACTTTACTAGAGATATGAAAGGTGTGAGGGAGAAAGACTTCATCTTACAGATTGTCCTTCTCTCTGTCTAAATACTTATGTGCACACAGATATACTTGCACATATGTTGGCGTTAGTACCATTAGAATTTATATTTGGCTCCAAGTAACAGTGCACTTAAATGACTTGATATTTTTTCCCTAATGAAGTGGTGATTTCATAAAATCAGAAAGGACTGGACTTTGCCTTTCTGCTCCAAATCTTTGGCTCAGATCACCTCTTGATTGCAAAATGACTGCAGCAGCAGCAGTCGTCACGTGTGTATTACAAAGCATGGAAAAGGAGCAATGGAAAAAGGCACATGCCCATTGAGTCCCACTTCACCAGGAAGCCCCATGGCTTATGTTAACATTTCCTTGGCCCCATGGCTACTTCTACTTGGAAGAAGGCCTGCGAAGTATGATTTCATTACCAGGAACACATTCAGAATTCTGTTAGGAGGAAAGACGAGGAGAATGAATATTGGGTGGACAGTTAGAAGTTGGTGATATGGTATGTCTTTAATTTGCCAGTGGTGGTACAGAAGGTAGTCTCAGATATAGGTTTGGATAAGCTTATTTATTTATTTTATATGTATTTATTTATATTTGTTTGAAAGCCAAAGCGACAGAGACAGAGTCAGACAGAGAAGTCTCCCAGTTTATGGCATAGTGTCTGTGGGAGCCAACTGGACCCAGTGCTCTTAAGTGAGAATTTTGAGGATCACAGAAGTAGTTCTACAGAGTTTTTTTTCCAGATTTCTACACATGGAGAAAGCTTTGGTGTCAACTGTTGAGAAAGCTTTCAGGGAATGGGCTGAAGAGTATATAATCTCAGCAATGCTTGATTAATGGTAAAACAAAACAAAACAATAAGGATGTCACAGAAGAAAATATTTTAAGGGGCCAGAGTTGTGGCATAGTGAGAAAAGATGCTGCCTGCAACACTGGCATCCCATATGGGTGCTGGTTCAAGTCCCAGCTGCTCCACTTCTAATCCTTCTTCCTACTAATGTGTCTGGGAATACAGGGAAAGATGGCCCAAATTCATGGGCTCTAGAACCCATGTGAGAGACCTGGAAGAAGTTCCTGACTCCTGGCTTCAGCCTGGCCCTGCACTGTCCCTTTTGGCCTTCTGGGTATTGAACCAATGGATGGAAAGCCTCTCTCTCTCTCCCCAGCACCCCCCCCCCCAATTCTGCCTTTCAAATGAATAAATGAATCTTAACAAAATGTAGGGAAAGACAGAAAAAGAGATCCCCCATCTGTTGATCCACTCTCCAAACAGCTGCAACAGCTGGAGCTGGGCCAGTTTGAAACCAAGAATCAGGAGTTTCCCCCTGGTCTGTCATGTGGATGCAGGGCCCCAAGCACATGGGCCATCCTCCACCGCCCTCCCAGGCAGACCAGAGGGAGCTGGATAGGAAGCAGGGCATCCAGGACTCACACTGGTACCCATGTGGGATGCCGGTGCTGCACACAGCTGTTCAACCTGCTTTGCCACAATGCTGACCCCTAAATAAATAAATCTTTTTTAAAAAACAAAAATACTTTGGCATCTTTCTTAAATGTCAGTAAAATATTAAAATAATATTAAAAAATCCAATTGGAATATGTTTTCATTTACTGTGTTTATTTTATAAAAACTTTAATACCCCTGGTCCTTATAGTCCATAATGTTTATCAACATTTATGCTAATGCTTCAAGAAATTAATTTTATTTACAAAAGCACTCTTGACTTACAAAAGATTTTTAAGGGAAGCATCATGATTCAGTCTATAAATATCTTTTGTGCAAGTCCGCTGATAACTATGGTGCCATCTACTGGTTAGTATCCTGATATGCAGACACAAGGTCCCTGGGGTGTGGAAACAGGGGGCAACAGGTGACAAAATCAATACTAAAATTAACCAGTATTGGGGCCATGGTTGTATTCCAGCTGATAAAGCTGCCACCTATGACACCAGCATCCTATATGGTCACTGGTTTATGTCCCAGATGCTCCGCTTCAGATCCACCTCCCTGCTAAAGGCCTGGAAAAGGCAGCAGGAAATGGCCCACATTTTTTGGCCCCTGGCCAAACACATGTGCTCCTGGCTTCAACCTGGCTTAGCCCTGGTCATTGCCATCTTTCGGGGAGTGAGCCTTTGGATGGAAGATATGTCTTTCTCTCTGCCTCTCCCTTTCTCTCTCTATAACTCTGACTTACAAATAAATGAATTAATCATTAATGAAAATTAAAAAAATTAAAAATCAGCCAATGTTGATTATCACCACCCCTAGCTCTCTTAGTTTTTCTTTCCCTCAGTTTCTTTTTTTCATTTAACTCCAAAATTATGAATTAAAAAAGATTAAGTCCTTTGCTCTTCTTTTTTTCTCAATGACTCTGTCCTCTTATATTTGACCTGTCTATAAATAAAGATGTCATCATACTATTTATGATTACATTAGAATTTAAAATCCCATGCTTTTGTTATTATTGATTCCAATTATATACATCTTGGCCTGTTATTGTTACTGAGCTCTGACTAAAAATCTCCAAATTCCTAATAAATATATCTGCTTTGGGGTTCTGCTGTCATATGTCAGTTCTGATAATGCACTCAACCCCAAGACTAATGGAAAACATCTATTTTCTATTAATGATGCTCATTTCTCTCTTTTTAATGGTTTAAAACCAATATTCTTTCAATTCTGATTCCTCTTTCATATTTTTTTCTTAATGATAAGTGGAAACAACATGGGATTTGCAACTGGCTGATAAATACTTGAAACCTGGATTTGCTAATTATGGGTGGGAAATGATGAGGGAAAGATACATTGGGAATGAAATTTTCTGAGAAGGCAAACATATGAGGAAGTACAGAATCTAGGATTCCACAAAACAAAGATGCATAGGCACACAAAGACACATATTGGTCACGCACCCACTTAGGTGGTTCCTCTTGCAACTTCAGTTTAGAAATGTAGCAAGTTTAGAAAAATGGCAGAGAAGGAAGACAGTATGTCAAATAAAGGATACTACTGTGCATGAAGTGCTGGAGGTAAGACCTTTCATAATACTTTCAAAATCAAGCGAGGAGACAGTTGTACTGGGAAAAGTACTTTTGAAATATGTTTAGAAATGTGAATTTTCTGAAGTTATAACAAGCCTTGAATCCTAGGCCTATGTATTCGCATCTTGAGATTAAGTGATTTGAGGATCGTAAGAAACAGAACAATATGATCAATGCCATGTAATAATACACAATGTTTTTGGCTTAGTAAAAAAAAAATTCTGTGTGACTTAAAAGATGAAAATTTAAAATAACAGTAAGAGAATGAGAGTGAATGCAAACGAATTTGGGAATAAGAGAATAATAGACATGAATAACCAATGAAGGTAGGAAGAATTGGTAAGAACTCTAAAAATATCACAGAAAGTTGCATTGGACCAAACTAATCTGGACTGGGAGTCGTTAACTTAACCCCTATGCACCCGTACTGTGCCTTTAGAAGGGTATTTTGACTAAGTGGCTCTCAGATGTCTGGGCTGGGGTAACAAGAGGGATGGGGAAGCTCACTAACTCTTGTTAAGCAAGTGAATGGGCACAATCCAATTCAATCAGCATGCTCCCAATAAAAAAGTAATTGAAAAGGTGAGTTATTAGCAAAATAAAATGATTATGCCTGCTGTGATAAGTGGAAAGCAGCAAAAGGACAACAAATATTTTATTGGTTTTGGAAAACCATCAAGACTGGGAAAGTTTGGAAGAATGCAACTTGACACTTCTGAGATTTAGGGGGCTTTCACTGCTCCACAAATGACCAGGGAACCATCTGTTTAAGGAATCCTTTAAAAGGTTGACATTGAATGTTTAGCACTACATGGTTCGATCTTGCTTTCCCCTGAAAATCAAGAAAGAACCGAGCAACACCCAGTGTAGCACCGTGCACAATGTGATTGCTCACTGGATACTTAAAACTGTGTTTCGTATGAAGTGGAAGAGTCTGAAGGTCAGCTAGTTGCCTCATCTTTAAAAGATGAGGAAGTGGAAGTGGACAACTTGTGAGACTCAGTGCTGATCCTTGTAAACTATATACACGGGGCTGCATCTGCTCTGAAAAGACTTGTTGGACATTCATATTATATTTGCATAACTTTGACCATTTGTTAAATCTAATTGTTTTCCGAAAATATCTTCAACAAAGTCTCAGTCCTCATGGTTGTGAAAACGTTGCATACGGGAATAATAAGAAAACTGTGCTTCCAACAAGTCACTGTTGAATGAATAGAGTCTCTACTTTCTAAACAGTCTACAAGGAAGCAATAGGGATCATCATTTATAGATTAGATCACATGATATTGGCAGTTTGACAAATATTGGCATATATGCTACAACCTCTTTCTTCTCAGTGGCAAATCGCCCTTGCAAGTGATTACTTAGTGTATTTTTGTAATGACTTGATTAAGATGATTAAATGAGTTATCTTTTATTATGGGGTGTACATTCCCCAGGAATGTCAGAAGCGATACTGGTATACTTGTGGATTTTTTGTTTTTTATATGAAAAGCATTCCTTTGCTTTGGAAGTTAAATTGATCATCTTCCTTTGGTACAATTAATTCAGTTTTTAATAACCCAAGAATGACTCATATTTAGGGTTACTATGTGCCTTGGCTTTGCAGGATTTTTAAACATTTCAGAGGAATTCCCATTCTTGCCCAAACATGGGAGGAAGGTGCACATTTTCTTCTCCAGGCAGAACCAGGATTAGACATGGCTGTTTGTGTTCTTTCAGGAAAGAGCCTTCCATTCTCCTCCCAGCCAGTCGAGCCTCTTCCTGTAGATTAGGAGACATTGCATCTGGACTAACGTGCGCTCATACAGGTTTGTGGTTTATCTGAAAATCAAACCCCAGTCATCTTGTAGTCCATCTGGTTGCTCAGACATTTGGGTAAAGTTTAAACATCAACTGCAACACAGGGCTAATGACTTCCAAAACAGGGAGGAAAGGAAAGTCCCACTTCAAGCTGGGGCTGGGGCTGCCTCTGTCTCTCAGCACCCAGAGAGGGCTGCTGGCAGAAGTCTCTTCAGTGTGCTTGTTCTTTCTGTGGCCCTAGGTGCTCATTAAGCTCTTGGAAGTGTGGACAGAATGCAGAGCTAGTCTTGCTGTGGCTGAAGCAAAAAGTTCAAAGGTGCGAAAACGTGAAGCTCAAGATGGAGATTAGTCTTCCCACATTGCTCGTGTCTGTCCTGGGTGATGAGTTGACTAGTGAACAGGTAGAAGGGTAGGACAGAGCAACATGTTTGGCTGTTTGGTATTTGATTAACAGTTGTCAGAGCAGGAGAGAAGGATGCAATTCAATACTAGCTAGAGGCTGAGATGTTGAAAAACAACTGACCATGGCTCAAAGTCAGGCTAGCGAATGACTTTGAGCAGACTGTGGGTCCTGCCACATTTAATTTTTTAAAATTTTACTTAAGGAATACAAACTTAATGAGTTTGATATATACAGATTTAGGAACACAGTGATTCTTCCCACTTTCCCATCCCTCCTACCTGCACTCCCACCCTTTGTCTTCCTCTCTTTCCTATAATTGATTGTATTTATTTTGAAAGACAGGAAGAGAAAAAGAGGGAGATCACACATTCCCACCTGCTGGTTCACTACCTAAATGTCTAGATCAGCTGAGGCTTGGTCTGGCTGAAAACAGGAGCCAGGAACTCAATCCTAGTCACCCACATGGGTGGCAGGGACACAGCTACTTTTGCTCTCATCTGCTGCCTTTCAGGATGCACATTAGTGGAGATTCTGGAATTGGGAACACAGCTGGGATTTGAACTCAGTAACTCAAATGTTGGACCCAGGCATCTTAACCACTTTGCAAACACCCACCCTCTCTCATGTTTTATAACCTGTGGTGAGGACAAAATATTCCCCTGGGATTCTTACATGAGCACTGCATCAAATCAATGGACAAAATGGAATCTCCTAATGGACTATTGACCAAATAGAATTGATAGTCCATCTTGTTGAGAACATACTTCTAAAGAGTTTGTTGTTCTCTTTCTATTTCTTTTATTTTAAAGATTTATTTATTCATTTGAAAGGCAAGGCTACAGAGAGGCAGAGAGAGAAAGAGAGAGACAGAGAGAGAGAGAGAGAATCTTCTATCCACTGGTTCATCCCCCAAATGGCTGCAATGGATGGAGCTGCTCTGATCCGAAGCCAGGAGCTAAGAGCTTCTTCTGGGTCTCCCACATGGGTGCAGGAGCCCAAGGACTTAGGCCATCTTCTGCTACTTTCCTAGGCCACTGCAGAGAGATGGATTGGAAGTAGAAAAGCCAGGACTCGAACTGGCTCCTATATGGGATGCCAGCACTGCAGGTGGCAGCTTTACCCGCTATGCCACAGCACCGGCTCTGGACTCTCTGTTTCTACTGAGACTTTCAGAAGAGTCCTGTGTGGGCCAAAATGCTCTCCTAGACATGATGAGGAGAATGAGATTTGGCGCAGTGTAATGTTTCTGAAGGGTACCTTATTGATAGGAATCAAGAGCCTTAAACAAGTGCACATACTTCACATAAAAAGCCAAATTTTGTTACTTACCATGAGGAAATAATCAAAAGTATACACAAAGGGTAAATATAAAATGTTTCCTATTTTCCCTTTGTGTGCTAAGCATTATTTATAGTGATGGAACTCAAAGTCAAAACCCAACACAGTAGGATGAGATTTGTATATCTAATAGAATCATTTTACAGATACTAGAAAATGAAGTTCAGAAAATAATTTTATGAAAAAGTGCTTTTAACAAACTATTAAAAGACTCAGTCACAAGTAATTTAAAAATGCAGAAAATAGATACCAAAGTGGAACAATTCACTTGTTGGATAGATGTTAATATAGTTATGTTAAATAACTACATATTTCCTGACAGCTTGGTTACTTAGTTCAGAAATACAGTTTTTGAAATGACAAAGAAAATGATGATAATTATTATAAGGCTCTTGGACTTTCTTTTATTTGTATTAACCATCTTGAGTTTCAATTTCTACCTAATGAAGTATAAAGAGAGGTCTGTTCAATAGGATAAAATCTTAGCAATATTTTATAAATATTTTTAGAAAAGTGAATAATTAATAGCTATTCCATAGGGTAATATGAGATTGTTTTGACTCACTGTTCCACTCTGTTAATCTCAAAAAAGTGCCCTTGTAATGATTTCCTCAAGTTCATTATACGCATCCATAGCAGGCGGGAAATATTCCACAAGTTTATTTTCCAGAGTTTCTTTCAGTAAAGTTCATGAACAATTTTTGGGCATATGTGAAAATGATAATAGCTTAGTCTTTGACTAGGAGTTAGAAGTTGGATTTAGATGAATTTATGAAACATAATGGTTCAGTTCTCTTATATGCTTAGAAAATAATTATTTGGTTTTGGTATAGAATTGGAGGAGCCAAAAATTGGAAAGTTTTCAACTTTATCTCTTACCCCAATATCAGACTTAAAATGTCACTCTCTGGACTGATGTAGCACAGTGGGTTAAGCCACTGCCTGCAAAACTGGCATCCCCTAGGAGTACTGGTTCGAGGGTTCGAGTCCCAGCTGCTCCACTTCTGATCATGCTCTCTGCGATTGCACCTGTGTAAACAGTGGAAGGTAGCCTGATTGCTTGGGCCCCTGCCATGCACATGGATGAACCAGATGGAGTTCTAGACTCCTGGCTTTGACCTGGCCCAGCCCTGGCCATTGTGGCCATTTGGGGAATGAACCAGCAGATAGCAGATCTCCCCTACCCCATGAGTGTGTGTGTGTGTGTGTGTGTGTGTGTGTGTGAATGTATGTGTCTCCCTCTCTCCCTGTAACTGTGCCTTGCAAGAAAAACAAATCTTTAAAAAAAAGATAAAAAAATGAAATGTCCTCTCAGCCACGAATTGCAGAAAGTGACTTTGTACCTCTAATGGTTCTTTCACATATAAATTAGATTTTCATTTCACCTACAAGTTGGTTATCTAGATACAAGTGTTGAAAACGAGGTCCTAAAAAAAAATAAAAAAAATAAAAAAAAGAAAACAAGGTCCTGAAGTTTTGTCACCCTCAGAGAGGCTCAGAATTGTCTAGTTAATATGCTTTTAGGCCAATTACCAAATAATTATTTGGTGGGTGTTTCAGACAGCTTGAATTAATTTTAACTGCAGTGTGGAATTTCATGCAGCTGAAATATAAACAAATCCAAGCACTGATATTCTTTTTCTTTTATTTTTTAATTTATTTATTTGTTAGGTAGAGTTACAGTAAGTAAGAGAGAGAGAGAGAGACAGAGAGAAAGGTCTTCTTTCTGTTGGCTCACTCCCTAAATGACCACAATGGCTGGAGCTAGGCTGATCCGAAGCCAAGAACCAGGTGCCTCTTCCTGGTCTCCCATGCGGGTGCAGGGGCCCAAGGACTTGGGCCATCCTCCACTGCTATCCCAGGCCACTGCAGAGCTGGGCTGGAAGAGGAGCAACCGGGACTAGAACCCAGCACCCATGTGGGATGCCGGCACCGCAGGCGGAGGATTAACCTAGTGCACCATGTCACCGGCCTCCAAGCACTGATATTCTCTAGGTGATTTTCTTTACCATTTTCCACCAGTCATTACAAATGATGAAAGGGAATGGTTCAAGTCCAGGTGATTATCACATACAAGGATTATCTCTGTAAGAGATCACAGGGCTGGTGAATTTACACTTGTAAGCTATTACTTGATAATGCATTGGGATGATATGGCCACAGGTATATTATAACCTAGCACAATTTAGGCCATATTCTATCATTGTAGAGATTTTGTAACTTCAGATTATTTAGGTGCTTGACATCCCAGTTAGTTGTGTGCTAATTTGATGTAGGATCCACTTCTAATGCTTGAAGCTAGCCAGGCTCAAATTCTGGAGTATTATATATCCAAACGGTCTAGCCCTGCCTGGTCTGCCCTCCACGCTACTTAGTTATGCTCTTGATGACTCAACAAGACATACTGCTGTGAATTAGGACCTTCATTATGAAGGATTTCACACAAGTTCTCTCCTTATGGGCCCTGTGGTTAGTGCAGAACTTGTAGTCCTGACTTGGCATTGTCTTTCTACCCTGTGTGCTGACATATCACAGCAGAAGTACCTTAAATGTATTGGTGTAGACCACAGAAATCCAATTCCAACAGCAGTGCAAGTGTTGTATAACATTAGAAAATTATTTCTCAAAGTAGCTTGCACAATCAGCAATCATCAGTGGGGACAGAAACAAGGATAGTCACTATTTTACAGGTGCAGGTTATAAAGGACCCTATCACTGGTATGTGCAAACAAATAGCATTCCCTGGACATCCCAAGAACACCTCCTGACTGACATTTCTGACAGGATAGCAGCGTGGGAGCATCATGTACATAGACTGAGAGCGAAGCGTGTGGAGTTGGTTCCCTGGGATCATGCCGTTCAAGGAGACAAGGTGATCATCTCTCGCTCATGCAGCTTGGGCTCCAATCCCTAGTCAAGCTGGCCTTTAAAAGCCTTGCAGTTCAACATCTCTGCCGTAAAGTGGGAGAGCTGACATTCTTTAGGACCTGGGGGAGTTGTTGTGTTCCACTGGAATGTGTTGAATGGCTTGTAAATTAGAGTCCCTAATGAAAACTCGCTGGTGTCCAACTGGAGCAATCATCTGGTTAAAATCAGGCAGTAATTCCACTAATTTTACTGCCCTTCTCCCAGCCCTCAACGCCTCATTTAGGAAAAAATGTTTATGTTCCCCTCAAAACACCTGCATTTTAACTTCAGTCCCCAAAGCAATTATGGTATTTCATTTTATTTTATTTTTTAGGTCTCTCTGTTGTGAATGAAGCATTCCATTCTTTTGTAAAATGTAAGTAAATAAAATCAACCCTGAAATCTTCCACTGTAGGCATTCTAAGTCGTCATGTGTTTCTGTGCACAGAGCTGTTTGGCAGCTGTTGCACAGAACCCTTTAGAAACTTTTCACAAAACAATAGTAAAAACCTTCCAGAGACATTGACATAGTGACTAAATGAGTTCAGGTTGAAGACGCAATGGTGGGAATGCTACTCCTTTAATTTGAAACCTTCTTAGCAGACTGTGGCTTTTATCAAAATTTGGTCCTATCAAGGCCCTCCATACTTTTATTGATTTAATGTCATTTAAGGAAAAAAAACTGTTACGATATAGTGTGGAAGTCTTTAATCAGCATGACTTAATAGAGCCTTACCTGGTGTTGATTTTTCTGGTTTCCAATTGTTTAAATTTTCTGCAAATATGTGCAAAATTTCTCTCCAAGTTCAGTAAAAATCCATAACTTTGTTTTACATGTTGTTCCTTGATACAAAACAGAGGGAAAAGAATTTTGAGTAACATATACACAAATCTCTCTATTTGTTTCCAAAGCGTCATCTTTCCCTCACCCCCTCCACCCTGTGTCTGGGAAACATCTGTGGGCTGGGTAGGCATTGTGGGTAATGACATGCAAATGAGCCCACCAGTTAACAGAATTTCCTTGTCCAATAATGGAATTGGACCAACATGTAGGTTTTTAAATTGGAGCCAGGCTTGCCCAGGCCAGATGTGCAAACAAGAGCACGTGTTCCTGGTTTTAGGCACTGGAGCAGCAGTGCCCCATGGGGGAGGGGGAAGACAAAACCAAGGGACAGGTTATTAAATAGAGAATGAGAAATGGCTAGGAAACTTCTCTTAGGTTGTTTGCATAAACATCTCATTTTGATATTCAAAAATACCTGCTAACTGGGGAGAGTCACCCAGGACACCAATCCTTTCTGGTGTCCGCCATGCCTGCTGGCACAGCTGGTGCAGAGTAGCTGGCTGTGTCTGGCTGTCCCATGGCTCATACCCCACTAGATTTGCCTCTTCCCAGGGAGCTGAGGAATGTGCCCAGGCAGAAGCAACCTGAGGTAGGTGGGGTGTCAGGTCCCTCGAGGTGTTCTTCTTGCCCTCATTTACCTTCCTGAAATGCAGAATGGGAAGCAGAGACTAAAGTCTGTGTCTGTGCCATCCATTGACCGATCTTAAAACTACATGACTGTCACCCCCAACAAAGAGAATTCAGAATTTCAATTTCAGCCTCCACCACAAAGGAGATAATTCAGTACCTAATGCTTTTTTGCTTAGAAAATAAAATTAATACCATTAACTCTGTAACAGTAAAAGGTGATTAATATAGCTATTGAAAATATCTCAAAGAATGAGGAAGAGGACCCTAAATGATTGAGACCGAAATTTGACTTTTTCAAAGTGGCTTGAAATAGGATTTCAAAGCTTTCTCTTTTTTTGAAGTGAAAAAAATACCTTACCTTTTTTCTTTTTTTAAAAAAAATGAAAGCCAAGAAGGTATTGTATTATAGATGTCACGATTAATGATCGTCATGAAACGAAGGCTCATTGAGGACCAGAAAATGAGCCAACATTTGGTTATGCTTCTCAAGGATGATGGATATATTTAACTGATGGCTATTGCATTTATCAGGGTCAGTTAGCATAATGAAAACATATTTTATTAGGCTGTTAAAGGGATAAATTGTTTTCATATTTATTCATCTGTTCCCAGGGCTAATTTTGGGGTTTCTAAAACATGCTTTTCATGTTCCTAGAATGAACAGCTAAATAAATAAAGCATTAGTTTGAGAACAGAAGTAGCCACTATAGATATAACACAGTTCTTTTCATTAAAAGCCTAAGTAATGATTTTCTGACTTGATGCTCATCATCCTCTATCAAGAGTCACTAGAATTCCAAAGCTAATAAAAACAAATCAAGTTAGAAATATACATCAGTAAGAATTAAAGAAAGGTCATTTTGATGTTTACTATATAAAACACAAAACTAACATACTTTTTATACATTACCTAAGCTAAGAGCACTTTTTGCTTCAATTTGTCGTTACAGTATTTTTTCATGTTCTGAGGAATATTAAGAATTTGGAAAAATCTCCATTTTACTTTGCCTATTTAAGGCATTAATATTCTCAATTAAATGGACCTTCTTAGGTACTGAAGCACACAAGCTGTGTTCTGAGTTTAGAAACTTCTGGAGAGGAAAAATTAACCAAAGAGACCACATTCATGTGCCATTCATGTGGAGTCTATGCATTTACTGTGGTGCAACATTAGAAATTGATCCAAAAGAAGCAGAGTCCGTTCTTAGAGGGGATTGTTGGACTGGTTCCCAGGGTGACCTGAGGCCTGAATGCTGTTTGTAATCTGTCTTCTCCTCCATGGTCTTGATTCCACGAGCATAAACTACAGGCAGCACTCAATCGGGGACTCCCCCACACCCCGGCGGCTCAGCTGGCAGGTGCACTCTTTCGGTATTGCAGCAAGGATTCTTCATGTCCTCAATTCATTTATTCAATCACTAGCTCCTCCCAAAGCCTGTTCATGAAATGCTGGTTTTTTTTTTTTTTTTTTGGATAGTTCTCTCAATCCTTTTAACTTTTCACTCAGATTAGAAGTGATTCCAATAACTTTTATGCTTTTTATGAACACCTTTTCTTCTATCTTTTCTCCATCATGCAAAACCAGGCTTATGCACCTGATGAGCTGCAGGCATCTAGTTTTGGAGGGTCCTTCGGTATCTCAGATCCATCATAACTAAAAACAAACACCATTTGTCATTTTGCAATCACCTAGCAGCCTCCTTCCTTCTTTCTACCCTCTTTTGGTTAAGGAAGTCACTATGCATTTTGACTCCTCCTCTCTCACCTGTCACATCTGTGGGATGGTGAGCATCATTGGCTTAGCCTCAGAACTGTTACCAAGTGCAGTGCCTCCTCTCCTTTCACACACTTACACAGCCTAAACAGGGTCACGTCATTGGGTGCAACAGAATTTCTCTCACCCGTTTCTCTCTTCTCCAGTTAACTATCAACACCACCACCAGATTTTGGATTTTGTTCTTCTAAAACATGAATTGTGTAAGATCTAGACAAAATGTCCGTTGATTGTTTCCTGTTGCCTCCTGGATGGAATGTGCATTCTCATTGCAGAAGTGGTATAACGATTGGAGCATCACCTTTTTCTTGGGCTCCTCTCTTGCCACTACTGTCTTGCACTATCTTTATCACAATGACCTTCTCCTTATCCATAGCCTCCAGGCACAGTGGGACTGCACTTTATTAATTTTCTCTCTTCCTCTCTCTCTCTCTCTCTCTTTCTCTCTTTTTTCTTACTTGACCATAGTCTTAGAATTCAGGTTAACTAAAGCAATTTATGGTCAGAAGGTCATATAGGGCAAGGATAGTTAGTGTATTTTCATTGTCAATTATACCATAACACTCTGGGAAGAACACAGATAGTAAGATACATTACATTACTATTGCTGGAAGAAAATGTTGACAAAATTGTCCCTGAGGATTTATAGTAAAGAAGTAGAAGAGAATTCCAATGCAAAATAAGTTGGCTAGGAGGTGTCAGCTAAAGAGGAGTTGTCTTCTATGCTAAGGAAAAGCAAATGTAAATTAGCAAAGGAAATATGCACAATTGGTCAAAGAACAAAATTGGGTAGGAAACCCAAGAGCAATGTGATGGATACAAGAAGAGGGTGTCGAGATGCAAGGACATGGAAGTTGATCCCTGACACATCTAGGCCATTGCAAAATCTGGCATCTCTCTCCACACTCCAGTAGCAACAATCTAGGCCACAATTTACATTTTACATTTGTGTTAGCTCCTGGAATTGGGTAGTGGAAGTGTTAGGGGCGGTAGATTAGAGAGAAACAGACCGAGCAGCAGCAGTAGAGGAACAGGCAGGCATGCAAAATGTGCAACGAAGGGCAGATAGAAGTATTTGCTTCAGCTTTAAACCAATGTGTGTGTAATTAACAGCTCCAATTCATGATTTAATTTCCCCAACATATTACTTTTTATTGCAAACCCTTCATGGAACATTGTGAATTGGCTGTGAATCAGAAAGATGCTTCAAGATGCGTCTGACACAGTTTCCTTCAGTTTCTTGTGACTGAATTTGGGGCTGGTGGCAGACCAGATAGCAAAGCTCTAATCCCCACTTTACCTCAGCGGCATGCACATTGGGGAAATTAGCAGAATAACCTAGCACATTCTTGTTAGGATGACACCGTGTGGGGACCAGAAGGTCTACTTTGGGAATTGTGACTTCTTTCCTGTTCAGTTATTCGTCTCTCTACTAAGACCACCTACAATTGCCAATTAACACAAGTTGTAAAGCGATTCACGCTAAATGGATACTTTGATTCGGCTGCACTTTCTCAATCATAGTCGAAACTTTCAGATGGTAACAGCTTCCAGTCCCTTCTAAGGAAATTAGATTTGAAATAGAAGCAGAAACCAAAGTCTCCGTCTCTCAAAGAGAAAACAAGAGGCAAACACGTGCACACACACACACACACACACACACACCACGGTGAACCTCCAATCTGCATTTCTTTAAATTCTGTCAGAGTGGTGTTACTGAATGAGGTCTAAACTGAAAGAGGACACATCTTACACAGAGAAAAGGACAAAATTAGGAACCACCACGAAATTCATTGAATGAGTGTTAAATTTTCACAGTAATGCATTGCAGGTTCAGATTCTATAATCACTTCTAGAGTACGTATGAGCAAAACATGGAAACTTGATCATAAGGAAACATGAATTATTCAAAATATGGCTCTACTCGCACAAAAATGAAATTAACATCCCGTGATTCTCTTAACAACTCAAACAAAATTCTCTACTTTCCCTTAATCAATTGTATGTTTTACATAAAGTATTTTTCTCACTGAAATAGTCAAGGGATTTCTTCAAATGCCCACTTGTGTACACACAGACAGAATGTACACATTTGAACATGTACTATAATTAATTTTGAAGTGAAAGAAGAATGTGCCAACATTTCAAGTAGTGAGTCCATTACCAGAACAATTGGAGCCTCGCTTACAAATGTGGGTAAACTACTTTTTCCTTTTCCTTAAACACACATATATTGTGTAAATAAAAAAAAGTATTTCCATTTGTAAAAAGTGCTTTTACTTTGTATCTGTAGACATGAAAGAAGCTGTATTCAATGATCCATTAGCTCAAGGAGCTGAAACAAGCTTAGATTAAAACAGGCCACAGGTCTGTGAAAAAATACTATCATATAGGGCTTCATTTTTTTAAAAATTTTGACAGGTAGAGTTATAGACAATGAGAGATAGAGACAGAGAGAAAGGTCTTCCTTCTGTTGATTCACTCCCCAAATGGCAGCTACCGCCAGCACTGCACCGGCCTGAATCCAGGAGCCAGGTGTTTCCTCCCAGTCTCCCATGCGGGTACAGGGGCCAAAGCACTTGGGCCATCCTCCACTGCCTTCCCTGGCCACAGCAGAGAGCTGGACTGGAAGAGGAACAGCTGGGACTAGAATCTGGTACCCATATGGGATGCCAGCACCGCAGGCAGAGGATTAGCCAAGTGAGCCACGGCGCTGGCCCTAGGGCTTGATTTTTTAACAGAAAAGCAAAGGAAAAGTCATTTTATGATCAAATATGATACTAGCTATTCTTTTAAAATTATAATTTCTAATGTAGAGTAAGGGGAGAGAGAGAGGGAGAGAAAGGAGAAGAGAGGGAGAGAAAGAGAGAGAGAGGAGAGGGAGAAGGAGAGAGAGAGAGATTGATTTCATTCAGGGTATGCTCATCAAAAGACTTATGTATGACAACCTGGGCTGGACCAGGAAGTGGCGTCATTGGGACTTGATCCAGACTTGTCATATGGAATATGGGCATTGCAAGCAGCAACTTAACCTGCTGTGCCACAACGCTTGCCCTTATACCAGCCGTTCTTACAGAAAATTTGCCTGAACACAATTTATAACCAGTTTAATTGGATAGGTCTAGATTCCCTTGACCCTAGAATCCCTTGAATCAGTGTGTGCAGAAAGCATTATCAGGGAAGGAGGAGAAAACTAAGCAATTCTATTTTTAAGTCCTAAGCACACTTCCTATCCTTTTGGGGCGTGTGCCTTACATGTTTGGCATGCTTCTAGAAGGAATAGTCTTCTCCCCCAGGTGGATACTCAAGCCAGATGACGTCAATCTACTAAATAGGTTTGAACTGGAAATACTCGAGTCAGAAGCTTGAAATGGTAAAGCATCATCTAGCATCCTAAATATCTACCATTCTTAAATTGAGTAATTCTTTGTAAGACTGAATGAAATTACAGTATTACTTTGTAGCTCTGGTTACAGTTCTATTAATTTCTTTAAAACTCTTGTTGAAGTTATCAATATATCTTGGTCTTTTACCCAGTTGCCTTCAAAGCTTACAGAAGGATAAACAGCCATCTATGTATTACTTCTATAGTAAATCCAGTATATATCAAGAATAAAAAGACTATCTGAATAAGTAATGAGTTGATTTGATGGATGGAGAATAAAATTGTGAATATAAAGGAAACACTTTAATTCTGCCTTTTTTTCGTCTAGAATTGTGTTATTATATTTAGCTTTAAAGCAAACCTTATCCTTGAAAAGCCCAAATAGAAACTTCTGCTTGCACTTTAGGTGGTTGCTCATTCATCCACACTTGTGCCTCACCTGTTTCCTGACTGGTCAGCCTACCTATTTACCAAGTTTAATTAAAAACTTCCATTTTTAAGGATCCTGGAATAATTAAAGCTGCTTGGCCCGAGGTCCTCAGGATCTGATACTGTGTGATCACTGCCAGAAGGCCACTGAACACTTGAAGAACTAGAACTCTGTGCTTCATCTCACATCCAAGCTCAAGACAGGCCAAACCAGGTGGACCACACAGTCTAGGTTGTCCTATTGCGGATGAAGCCCCTGTGCTAAAAAGGCCAAAAAGAAGTGGGAATCTCCCTTTGATGCTAGGATAATCTGCAAAGTAACGTGAATAAAGTAGATTTGAGTCACCAGGTTAGGCCTGAGTGCCAAGTACGTTAAACAAATACATATCATAGAGTTGATCATTTTCTTTTTCTTTTTTTAAATTTTTTTAAAAGTTATTTTTTGACAGGCAGAGTTAGACAGTGAGAGACAGAGAGACAGAAAGAAAGGTCTTCCTTCCATTGGTTCATTCCCCAAATGGCTACTACAGCGGGCGCTGCGCCAGTCCGAAGCGGGGAGCCACTTCCTGCTTCCTCCTGGTCTCCCATGGGGTGCAGGGCCCAAGCACTTGGGCCATCCTCCACCGCACTCCCGGGCCACAGCAGAGAGCTGGCCTGGAAGAGGAGCAACCGGGACAAAATCCGGTGCCCTGACCAGGACTAGAACCCGGTGTGCCGGTGCCGCAAGTCAGAGGATTAGCCTAGTGAGCCGGGGCGCTGGCCTAGAGTTGATCATTTTCAACAAAGAAAGAGCAGCAGAGAGTCAAGTTAAGTATCTAAAGGATTCATTTACAAACTCAGTTAATAAAATTTTCATTCCTAATTACTCAGTTTTGCTATGGAAGTTTACCTATTTGCTGTGTAATTATATAATTCTTAATTTTCTGCTTCAGGTTGTTGAGAGGATTAAATGAAATAGTGTATTTAAAGACTTGTGCTTCTTTATGTGCTTACCTCTGGCCCAATCCATCCCATTGACCCACTATCAGGTGGTCAGGTCTCCTGCAGGAAAAACTCCCATCACATCATTATCCAATTTTGCACCATTTTTCTCAATGTAAATTTTACCACAATTTATTTGATCACAGGATGGTTACACAGACACAATTACAGGCCAGGTCTATATCTGAAAACTAAGGCTAAGGAGAGAAATTCCTAAGCATGACTGAGTTAAAACGACTTGGACAGAACAGAGCAGACAAAGATTGTGTGGACACATTGTGTGCTCGTTTGATCCTCTAGAGAATTGCTCCAAGACTAAGTGACCAATTCAAAGATGCTAAGATTTGACAAGGGTCAGACACAAACTCCATGCCATGCAAAACTGTTAAGTGGTGTGAACAAGACACTAGCTCAGTTTTTCTTGCCATAAAGCCTAGATTCTCCCCAGTGCACTGTGAATCCTTCAGATGCAATGCCAATCACACGACTGCCATTCATACTGAAATACATGCCAAGGACATAGCACAGATTTAAACTTGATAAGATGCACACCATGGCAGGAGGAAGATATATACATGGCTGAATTGGGCTCACCAGCCAAAGACTCCATCAGTCCTGATTTTTCACACTGACCTTTCAATTAGATGATTTTCTTTTCTGTTTATAAAGAAAACATAGTTCAATGAATTGAAAGCTGAAACTTCCATGGAAATGTGTGACAGCTTTAGCTAATTGTATGTTGTGCTGTCTTGTGGGATCCTGGGTTGATCCTTTGTTCCTCTTTGGGGAAGGCTCAAAGAATTCTGTGTGACTGTAGGTGTACACAGTGGGAACCCAATAAAGGAGGAAGAGAAATAAGGTGGAAAAAGGAATTTTGTGCAGCTATCCCATATTTGGATATCAACAGAGAATTTGTTGGTGTGAGTCGGAAGAGTGGGTTTAATTTTCTATAATACTTCCTGTTTGCCCTTGATCAAGTCCCTCATCTCTCTTAATATTGGTTTCATCATCAGTAAAATAAAACCAGTCTGGATCTCCCATCGTTAAAACATAAAAAAAGCACTGTAGAAACATGAGGGTTGTTAGCAGCTAGTCTGTTCCATTTCTGTTGCCAGGCAAGTCCTTGGCCAATTGCCCCGACCGCAACATCCTCATGACGGGCATGGTGCATGGTACAAACCGGAAACAGGCCACTTTCACATTATTTTAAAATTTGTTATGAAATTTTGCCAAAACTTTATAAATACCAGCTAAGGCAATGGGGTGTTGTACCACATTCTTTCCACCTCATGAACCATTGTTTTTTGTTCTGAACTCCTAAGTTAGAATGCGCAGTTGCCTAGCTGGGTCAGCTTGTGAAATGCCTGGGATGTAATGCTTGATTCTAGCCAATTATCTTTAGTTCCTCTCTTTTATTAGTGTTAAATTTGAATTACAAGGGGAAGGGTGGGAGTGGAGCAAGGACCACAGGCTAAATGTTCAAGGCAGGGATTTCATTTATATTATTTTATGATCTCTCCTTGTAAGTACCACTGGTTTTAGTCCTTTGTTGATGTTTGGACTACCCCAAACCCACCCTCTTCCCCTCTTTTGCTTTAAGTTTGTTTCCTAAAATAAAAGATGAACTTTTCTGTTGTGAAGTTTGAAAGAAAAAAAAAACAATCTCACAACAATCTTAAGCTTGTAGTTAACAAAATAAACTGCAGATAAAACCCCTGAAGGTCTTGGCAGTGCGTGTTCCTCACTAAAATGGAACTCTGTGCACTCATGGGTCTGGAACAAGTTAGGAAGGAGGGGAAAATCAACAGCTCTGGGGTGAAACTGGGGTTGGTGCTGCCTCATCATTTTTTAACCAAAAATAAAACAAGCAAATTTTGTTTAACTGCAGGTCAAAATAAAAAAAAAAATTTAAAAAGCCCCTCATCTGTTCACTGTAATTACTAACAGAGCACACTCTTACCAGCTGCAGGGTTCATGGATAAATGGAAAGAACAATCATTTTCTCCTCCTGGGGTTAAACCTCCAAACTTTAAGTCAGCTCTTCTCTAGTATGCTTTTAATCCACCATGGGAAGCCCAGTCAGAACACTTTTAGAGTATGGCTCTATTCTTTGTTTACAGAACAACATAACTGTACGTGTTCAAGAAGAACACGTGTATTTCTTCAGTGTCCTCAATCAACACCCTCTCCCTTGTCCCTAATGGTGACTATAGGATTTTCAGTTGTTCACTCAGCAAGAGATAGGTGAAGTTGGCTATACGTTGCTTGTAAAATGTTGCCAATTCCTTTCTAAATGTTCTTGTTTTGGAACAACCAAGGAAAGATATATTTTTTTTTTTCTAGTGCATTTCCATTCATGTTCAATCCAAGAGTATATAAAGGAAAATTTGACCCATATGTTCTTGACTCATTTATGTTTAACTTATTGAACTTTTTTATTTAAAGAGTTTTGGTGTCCAAAATACCCAATGATGTTTTTTCAAGAAACCACCTTTGAACTGTCACTTTATTTTCATAAAGACGTCAAATACGGGCTGAAAGGAAATGGAATTAGAGCTTCCCAGTCTCCCTTTTGGTTTGAGATGGAAGTTATCAGGGTCACGTGGAGGTCTGAAGCAGAAGTAGGAAAGTAATGCGTCTTCACCTCCAGCGAGGCTGTGTTTAATGGGTTATTCCTCCTTGTTGGCAGGCTCTAACGGAGAAACATAGATTAACTGCATGGAGGAAGTATTAATTTCATAGTAATGTGAATGGGGGGCTGCAATCACCAGTAACAGAAGCTGTCAAAACGCTTGCAAGGATGTTCTGGATCTGATTAACCTCCTCACTATCTTCATACTTGACCCAGAAAGAAGGAATACATGTCCAGGAACGGGATAGTTTGCCAGGAAGAAAGACAGAGGTGAGTTAAGTACAAGTGACTATGGGAAATGGACAGAGGATCCACACCTGGGCACACTACAGCCACATGTCTTTGAACTTGGAGAACCACTGGGGAGCACACCTGTAGGTTCTGAGCAAGGCTGTCTTCTTGACGGGAGGGAAATGGCTATTGCTAACTCTCTACTTTGGGCATTATCATTGCAACAAATCTGGAAATTGTATAAATTGGAACATGTTTAAAATTCATGTGTGAAATGTAGTGGCATTTATGTACAAACATATGTATGGATTAGATCTACACAGGCCAAGTGGAAGAATCCTGACCAATAACCCCAGTCTTGGACCTAGAGTAAGCACAATCACTCAGTAGCCTTCCCTTTTGCCTTGCTACCTGTAAATTGCTTATAATGAGCTGTGCCTTTAGCTATGTTTTACAATGCTTGAGAACTGGATTTAGTACAAGGGTTCAGAGCATGGTCTTGCACTAGAACTCATGATTTGAGCCATTATTTTTCCTCTCCCGTAAAGTGGACATAGATACATAACATATAATTGCAACTGTTCAAGGATTAAGTGAGTTAAAAGAGCTAAATTCACTATCTGACACCAGTAAGGACTCAATCAAGATGACAATCACATTTACTCAATTCCAGGATTTTCTCATATTTTAACATTTTTTTTAAAAATCAAAGGGTGTCTCACAACAGAAGGTGTCTTATAATCACTGTTTTCCAGGTGGCAGAGGTGCTGTAATTGCCACTGCCTGCATGTGTGTATACATCAAAAACTCCAGCAACAAAATTTACCAGAATGGCTGTTAATGACTTGGAAAAAATTCCAGAGATTATAGTGCACACTCTTTTCATCATTAGCAACCAAATAGGTGTGAGGTGAAGATTGGGGGATGGCAAATCAGGCAAGTTTAGCAGAATTCCTGAAGTGGCAGTCAAGATCAGGACAGCTCTTTAGAATTGCAGAGCTGGCCTAAGGGTTCAGCACCCATGACTTTCAGTTATGATCAGAAAATATTTCATCATGAACTTTCCATGGCATAGAGGACAATACTGAAAATGAAAACTCAGTCATTTAAAACAATGATTTGGAGTTAAGTAGTTGTTCAGTGGAGTTATGCTCTGTAAGAAAAGTATTAGGCATTCCTTAACTCATTTATTTTGCACATATGTTTGTACCTACATATACAAATACAAGAATAATAGATGATAAAAATTGTTATAGCTAGGTTTAAAAGTGTCATTTCAATCAGCATCAAATAGACATTTCTAAATAGTAGGAAACAGCCACAGTTTTACTGGTAGTTGTTTTAGATGCTTTATTTTCTGTCGAATGATAAACTATTACAGGTTTGATTTATAGTGATTGTGTCTTAATGAAATGTGGAATGAGTTTGATGAGGACATGAGTAGAATGAATTCTATGGCACTCATTGATTGAATATTTGTTCTCTAGGGTGGAAATATTGCCTGGACCTCACATGGGGTAACTCCTAATTGTCACTCCACTTATATCCTGTCATTACTCACAATTCCTTCCTTGCTCCATCCCCACAGCACATGATGACACTTGTATATGATTGTTGACCTCTCTTCCTCCATGTTGCTTACAACAGTAGATGTTGCAGTGCCTGCTAATATGACAACTTCTCTTCTCCTCCAAGGTCATGTGAGAACATTTCCCTCAAGACACCCATGGCTGTGCCATTAGCTTTGGTCAAAGAAGTGTAAGAAGATCCAGTGTTCTTTTCTCTATTCTCTCATCACTGATGTGAAAACCGAGTTGAGATAGGGTTTTGACACATATGGAAATTTCGTGGAATTATCAGCTACCAAGGAGAGGATAGCTGCCTTCAGGATGGCCTTGAGTTCCCACAAATTGTTCCTCTTCTTTTGTGTCTTGGGGATACTTGGCAGTACGGTATAATCTAGCCTACATTGACCTAGTCCATTCAAAGTTCAGTTCTTGAGAATCTCTTACTCTCTTTATGCCTCAGCTTCTTCATCTCTCAACTGGGGATACTATCTCATGTGACTAAGAGGAAAATACATGTAAGAGCTTGGAATAGTACTTTGATCTATAGTGAGCTTTCAATAAATAGTCACTCTTAGGATTTCTCAAGAATTCTAGGCCAGCGCCGCGACTCAATAGGCTAATCCTCCGCCTGCGGCACTGGCACACCGGGTTCTAATCCTGGTTGGGGCGCCAGATTCTGTCTCCAGTGCTCCTCTTCCAGTCCTGCTCTCTGTTGTGGCCTGGGAGTGCAGTGTAGGATGGCCCAGGTGCTTGGGGCCTGCACCCGCATGGGATACCAGGGGGAAGCACCTGGCTTCGGATCAGCACGGTGTGTCGGCCGCAACGGCCATTGGAGGGTGAACCAACAGAAAAGGAAGACCTTTCTCTCTGTCTCTCTCTCACTTGTCCACTCTGCCTGTCAAAAAAAAAAAAAAAAAAAAAGAATTCTAGCATTGGCTAGGTCATATTCCCTGCTTTAGAGACTCTTAGCTCCTTTTATCTTTCCACAGCACCTGTATCAGTTAGAAATTCATGTTTTTTATATGATGATTTGATGAATGTATAGTTCCCTGACTTGATTGCAAATTCCATGAAGGCAGGCACTATGCCAGCGGCATGTCTGTAGATAGACAAGCTCACTATTTGTTGAGAGAATGACTCTGAATATTCAAACACAGTTCTCAGTTAGCAGAAGGTTTTGAATCTGAGTTATCCAGCAGATGGATCTGTTTTACCTTTCCATTATAGACACATCATATAGATATTTGAAAGGATGTGGCCCTAGAAGCATGTGCACTCATCAAAATGGCATTTATAAGGGCCAAAGCAAAGGAAGAAAGAATTAAGGGCCAGAATTGGGAATAAGATTCTTTGTATGCATTAAAAAATTTATCTTCCAGCCTCTGATTGTTCTGAGGATAAAGCTTCCTTTTTTGCCTTTTCGTTCCATAATTCTACAACTTTCCTGGTGCAAGGAAAAGCTAATATGAAGTCCCTGTTTGTAGCATCTCAAGCAGTGACATTCTGTAAATTTGTTGACAGAACGACTTCAAAGTGAGAAGCAAAGCAACAAGAGAGGCCCTCTTGGGTTCTCCTGTGTTTTCTGCTGCTGTGCTTTCGCTCTTGCCTGAACCTTGGCCACGAATAGCCTTCCTGTGTCCTTTTAACAGTAATATCTTAAACGTTTATAGTGCCTTATAGCTAAGCATCTCTAGACATTTTACAATAACATTAAAAGGAAAGCCAGTTCTTTTCCCAGAATTGCCACAGGGGCCACACTAAAAGCCAGCAGTTGCTACTTTATCCTGGAAAGGCGAGAGGCTGGTGGGCTGATGGAGTAGAGGATGACCCCCGTGTCTCAGCATTCTTGGCTGGAATTCACCTTTTCCTGCATGACAGTGAGGGCAGGAGGGGGAATGAGTGTTCACAGCAAAGGGAGACTTGAGATTCTTCATGGATAAGTGTGAAACACGGGGAGGTATAAAACCAGAGAATTTAATTCTCAGAGTCCACGGTCACTTTCTTTTTGAAAAAAAAAAAATATTACTGGTGCAATTCTACAGGATTTGTAAGTGCAGTCAAATATTTACATGATAGAAAACTAATTTTCTTATTTAAGCAATCTCACACTTTGAGCTTAGAAATATGTAAAAATATTTCTGCCATGGAACTCTATCGTTACTTTAAATAAATGATTGAATTTCTGTATAAAATATAGATGATATACATTACATGCTTTTATATTTCATGACAAGCACACCCACATACATGCACACATATCTTTCTTGGCTGTTCACAATATTGCTAATAAATGTTAGGATTCATTAGGTTATATAAACCAGTTTTTTCTTGTTTTACTTTTTCATTTTTCAATTACAATGATCTAAGGATAAAGCAGGAGATTCCAAGCCAGAGCTACATTAACAAAGTGAAGAGAGAATGAAGGCAATTAGCTAAGTAATTAACGGGACTGGCCAAACCTTTTTTGGCTGAGATGTCTAAACAAGTTAAGGAAAATGTGGGCTGGGTAGAGGCAGAAATACTTACATTTTTGGAATAAAAGCCACATTTGGCCAATTCACTTTCATCATCTAAGCAAAATCATAAATTTTGATTTTTTCCTGTTCCCCACAGCAGAGGTTTTTGGCCACTAGTAACTGATCACTTGGGAAAGCCCTCCTCTGGGCAGCTGTCCAGGAGAGCAGGAGAGCTCTCTGCTTCTGCAGATCCCACCAGCCCGTCCCTGAAAGGTACGCCATTTAAAGAGGAAGGCTCACCTGTCTGGGGGCTGCAGCCAGTCCTACACGGGGGTGTGTGTTAGTGCTGTCATGACACCACGCCCTGGGAAACCATCCAGTGGGATTTCTTCAATCACTTTTATGAACCCTCTTCCACCAAGGAAATTTCTGCACAAACCCAGATTCCTGTCAGCTGCTGCTCTCCTCCCAGCTAACACCACCCTGGAGAGGGCAGGCCCAGGGCACAACTGTTTTCCTTGCTCCTTTTTTTAGGGCTCAGCCCCAGTTTAGCGGTAGCTGCCTTTAAAAACGACAAATGTGTTCTAATTTTAGTGTATCACAGCCATAATTGTTTTTATTTCAGTGGTGAGGAAAAGTGAAGGAAAAACAGCTTGGGACTTAATAACCACCTTAGCCTGCAGCCTTCGACTTTATTCATGAGATTTTTTATCTTCCTTCTCCCTCTCCCTGCACTCTTAGCATCTTCTTTAAGGCACTGCTTTAAATTACCTTTGCAAAGGTTATATGTTTATTTACAAAGAGCTGGCTATCAATGGTCTTTCCGAGGATAGCTGCTGGCAATAAACATCTCAGCTCTCTTACCCACCAAGGCCTACTGAGTAAAGTGAGGTTTAGTACTTGGACATAGCACGCTTTATGACTTCATTAACCATCCAACCTGTGTTGTGTGCAAATTTCACGAAAGCACGCTGCATATCGATTCCCTGAGGTATGTTGTTTGGTGATGTTTGATTCTTACAGAGAGACTGCAATAATGATCCTCCAAGGTAAGAGTTTTTACTTTCATATGACAGATTAGAAACAATGTAACATGCACCTGTGCACTAATTGTGTCCACCACGGTGATGTTAAGAATCCCAGCTCAACAGCTCACATGTACATTCCAGCAAAATTTTATTGTTTTAAATTTTTAAAGTTTTATTTATTTATTTGAAAGTCAGATTTACACAGAGAGAGAAAGAGAGGGTCTTCCATCCGCTGGTTCACTCTGCAATTAGTTGCAATGGCTGGAGCTGTGCCGATCTGAAGTCAGGAGCCAGGAGCCTCCTTTGGGTCTCCCATGCGGGTGCAGGGCCCCAAGGACTTGGGCCATCTTCTACTGCTTCCCCAAGCCATAGCAGAGAGCTGGATCGGTAGAGGAGCAGCCGGGTCACAAACCGGGGCCCATATGGGATGTAGACGCTTCAGGCCAGGGCATTACCCGCAGCACCACAGTGCTGGTGCCTCTAGCGAAATTTTAAAATGACATGATGAGCTGACTCACACAAAATAAAGATTTCTATTGGGTCCACAAATATCTGTTTCAAAAAAATAGATACATTTTTTCAACTTTTATTTAATAAACATAAATTTCCAAAGTACAACTTTTGAATTATAGCGACTTTTCCCCCTCTAGCCTCCTTCCCACTCCCAACCCTCCCATCTCCTACTCCCTCTTCCATCCCATTTATCAGATTCATTTTCAATTATCTTTATATACAGAAGATCAACTTGGTATATACTAAGTAGAGATTTAATAGACTGCACCCATACAGACACACAAAGTATAGAGTACTGTTTGAGTAGTACTTTTATCGTTAATTTACATAGTACAACACATTAAGGACAGAGGTCCTACATAGGGAGCAGATGCACAATGACTCCCATTGTTAATTTAACAATTGACACTCTTATTTACGACAATCAAAGGATAGGATAAAGTGTCAAAGGGATTACATAAATAAAACCAGTGTCTGCAAATAATAATTGATAGAATTAAAAGGAGAGAATGATCCTAGATATATATTTTTAATCCAAGATTCTGAGGTAAGTGGGGGTATTTGGTAAAAAATAAGGGGCAAATAGACAACAGTCTGATTCATTTTATCTTTATAAATAACCAAATGTGGAAACAAAAATCCTTGCTACTCTATGTGCAACAAAATTGGTCACTATGCCAGTGCTGAGAGATTTTACATGCTGAATTTGTGTGTGAACAAAATGGGAAACATGAAAAGCTGAATGTCATGGTGTAGTCTGTGCAGATAAGGGCACGTGAAATTGAGCATCATCATGACATCTACTGGTGTTTCCTGTGTGCTCAGGGCCTTCCAGAGCTGTCTCCACCTCTGGGGGAAGCACAGTTCCCCTGGCTGAGTGCCCACCTCATGTTGGTGTTTTTGGGAAGCTCTCAAAGGTGGAAGGCTGGATGTGCTTGTTAGCCTGCTCATTCCTGTTTCTTTGCAGTCACCTGCCAATCACGATCACTGGTACTTTTCCCCATATGTATAGTCACACCCCTACTTCTCCAGCTGTGTAGACAAACTTCGGGAGAGCTGAAAATTGTTTCTTGTACTCCTTGTAGCATCTACCTCACCCACAGTGGGATCTCAGTAAATATTGTTTGATTGGCTGATATTAAGTCCTGTGATGGATTCCGAGTGCTTAGTGTAGGGTCTGGCACTTAGTGTTTAATAAATGTCAGCAATAGAGTCAGGTAGTTAATATAGTAGAGGAAAACGAAATATTTCACTGTCTTTCTTGCTTATCACAGTTAAATGGGAACTTAACACAAAGCCTTTCTCATCGTAGTCAAATAAAATGATCTCTCAGCATCTCTCACTAGTTATTTTTTTTCCTTTGTTACTAACCACTGAGCATTTCCAAACCTTGTGGAAACCTTGGTGATCTATTCAGTTATCTCTAGTTATCTCTGAGAACAGAGATTACACTTTCCACATTGCTGCCACGAAATCTGTCACTTTTCCAGTCCCCTGCAGCTGTGCAGGGTGCTGAGGAGTTTCTATGGGAGCTGCTGTTCCCCGATGCTTCCCAGCAGCAGGAGGCTCCGCCTGACGATGCTTCCTGAGATTTTATGGCTCATACTCTCACTGAGTGAGGTTCTGTTTAACTACACCTTCCTAATCAGTGCAATTACAGAGACCATTAGAACCTCTCAACTTACACTAGAATGTGTCAAACCTGTGTCTAACCTGTGTTATGTGCAAATTTCATGAAAGCACAATGCATATTGATTCCCTGAGGTATGCTGTTTGTTTATATGTGCTATCCCTAAAATAAAATGCTAAGCTGGCAGAATTTGTTTATTTATTTTTCTATGTGGTGGATTGTCCCCCTTAACTGAATTCATGTAGGAGAAGTTTGCAATGGAGTTTGGCTGTTATGCCCTGAGGATAATTATCACCAATGTGAACATTTCCAAAAATTTTGTAGTTGGCTGAGTCTGTACAAAAAAAACCGGGAAGTGGTTATCATGGAAGGTGATGTTGCACAAATACATCAGGCCTTGATTTTTCCTCTCTTTCATTATTTTTCATACTTTAAGAGACACAAGTGTGCTTTAAAGACATTTGTTGTACTATCCTTTTTCTTGGTCCATAGCCATTATCTGACAGTTCTTTATTAGGTAATGTTTGAATTATTAACAAACCTCATAATGAAATTTTGTGTTAGGGAAATGGAAAATAAGATTTTTGGCTGGAAAACTGTGAACCTCCATTTTGTCAGTTCATTATAGACTCTTTAAATGGCCTGGAAGAGCTGACCAAGCAGCACAGTAGCCAGTAGATCTTGCAGTGGGAAGAATGTTGTGGCACAAAGCCTCATAATGGAATTGGAAAATCCTGAGGAGTGAGGGACTCCAGAAAGGAAAAAGCAGGGAAAGGTTTCCAGGAATTGATATAGAAAAGGGGTCACAGATGATTCTAAGATGACAGAATGGGGAACCCCGTAATACTCTATGCTATGGGTAAGTAGTAAAAAAATTAAAGTGTAGAGAGTACATTCTCAGGGGAAAGTTTGAGAGAAAACCACAGTGGAAATTCTACAGAAGAGGAATGCCATGGATTGGTGTGGAAGGTGCAGACATGCAGCATGAACATGGACACAACACCACCCCAGTGGCTGAGAGCTGAAGAAAACACTAGATTTGGAGACTGAGGTGAGATCAGACTGCAGCAATTTGTGCCACTGGTGATGAGGGAGAGTGTGGCATACGTTTGGCCTGGAGCCCTAGGGGCAAAGGATACCTGCTGATACAGTTAAAAAAAAAGAGGGGGCACATTTCTCTCACCCTATCCTGCCCACAATGATGCCCAGAAACCAAATGAGAGAGAACGGGCACCATTTTGGCCATAAGCGGAAGCCGTGGAAGCCCTTGTTGGTGTGCATAGCAATGGTTGATGAGACAAGACCGAGTCTTCTGAGCAGTACTGGAAGCAGCAGCTCTGGTGCATGCACCTCGCAACTAGCTGGTGGGGAGAAAGCAGCATCTGGCCAGCATCTTTTGTGCATGAGTGTGATCTGGAGATTCTAGCAGAGCAAAAAATTAGCACTAACCACTGACTTTGAGTCTGGCTGGGGGGATTACATGAGGCTAGGTACCCACATAGGAATGTGAGGTGCTCCCAACCTCTCAAAATACCACAGGCTGCAGGGCTCAAGCCACCTACACAGAGCATCCACTGGAAGCTGTCTCTGGGTATGTCTCTGCCTTTCTGTGGTTGGGACAGGTGAGCAGACCAGAGAAGACCCTTTGTACTCTGGGACTTTGGGAGCCTTGAGTGCTGAGACAGTTGGGACTCTGTGACTGCACAAGAGGGCTCAGGGTGTAGCTAGGTCTTGGGCAATTGCTGTGCACAACTCTACATGCTCAGAGCTCTATGATTGTCTGGGGTAGCTTATTGCAGCGGGATCAGTGTTCACACTGAGGATTACACAGATCCTTTGAGCAGTTCATGGGGAAGTATGGTAACACTTGGCACTGATATCGTTGGAAGAGAGAAGGTAAGGTTGTGAATATGCCCACAGTCACCATACCCCTCTTTTGTTAACAGGAGATCTACCACACCCAACTTGGGTGTCACCCTGGATACGCACCCACCTGGAGCTCTGACCAGAGTTCCCTGGCCACATCCAACACACACCTCTGGGTATTCATTGAAAGAGCAGACATTCCACTAAGCCATGGAGGCACAATCCAAAGATAAAAGCCATCAGAGGAAAAAAGTTATCTTCACAAAAGCCTAAAAATTAACAGAAATTCAAGAAACAAGAATAAGGAAGACAACATGACGCCTCTCCTGCAAAAGGAACACAACAACACCTCAATATTAAAATGTGAAGAAGATATTGAAGAAATTGCTGAAACGGAATTCAAAAGATTAACCATAGGGTTACTCAGAAGCAACGAGAAGCAAATTCATGAATTAAAGAAAACCATACAACACATCAAAGAAAAATTCTCAAATAAAATTGAGATTTTGAAGAGAAATAAAAATGAAATTTTAGAAATGAAGAATATAGTATGTCAAATAAAAAAGAGAGTAGAGAGCATTAATTACAGATTTTGTGAAGCAGAATAAAGAATATCTGTGTTAGAAGACAAATCTTTGGAAATTTTTCGATCATACCGAAATAAAAAAGAAATTTGAAAAAATTAAAAGCAATGCTTGGAGATTTATGGCTTACAATCAAATGACCCAACATATTGGTCTAAGGTGTTCATTAAAGTATAGAAAGAGAATGAATTAGAAGGCCTAAAATGTATGTGAGAGAAATGCCAGATTACTTTCAGAAGATCTTCAATTAGATTTACAGGTGACTTCTCATCAGAAACCCTAAAGGGTAGGAGAGAATGGAAAGACATAGTCCAAATCTTAAGAAAAAACAAAAACCAAAAAATTTTAACCCAAAATACTGTACCCTGCACAGCTCTCATTTATGGGTGAAGCAGAAATAAAGACCTTCCATAACAAACAGAAGTCAAAAGAATTTGTCACTATCCATTCAGCCTACAAAAGATGCTTAAGAATGTGCTACACACAAAAGCAGAGAAAGTCATCGTTATGAAAGAATATGAAGTTAGAAAATCTCCCAGTAAAAGTACAAAGGAAATTCAAAGTACACAATGGAAAAAGATGGAAAAAGATATTCCATGCTAACAGAAAGCAACAATGAACAGATGTAGGCATCCTAATCTCAGACAAAATAGACTTCAACATAAAAACTGTTAAAAGAGACAAAGAAGGGCACTATGTAATGATTAAGGGATCAATGCAACAAGAAGATGTTACTATAATAAATGTGTATGCACCCAAATGCAGGGTGTCTGGCTATTTAAAAGAAATGTTAATATATGTAAAGGGAGAAATAGACTACAATACTTTAATAATGGAGGACTTCAACACCCACCCACTTTCATCAATGGACAGGTCAACAAGACAGAGCGATCTATATTGTAGACAAAATGGGCCTACCTGATATATTCAGTACGTTTCATCCCACAGTTGCAGAATACCCATTCTTTTCATCCATGCATGGAACTTTCTCTAATATAGACCAGATGCTAGGCCATAAAGTAAGTCAAAACAGATTCAAAAAAAATCAAAATCATACTATGTATCTTTTCTGATTGCAAGAGAATGAAACTGGAAATTAACTCAAGAATCTCACTAACATATGCAAACACATGGAGACTGAACAACATGCTCCTGAATGAACAGTGTGTCATAGAGGAAAACAAAAGTAAAATAAAAAAATAAAAAAAATCCTGGAAAAGAATAAGGATGACAATGCAACATATCAAAACATATGGGATACAGCAAAAATAGTATTAAGAAGGAAGTTTATAGCAGTTGATGCCTACATCAAGAAATTGGAAAGGTACCAAATAAATGAGCTCTCAATGCATCTCAGTTATGTATACAAACAATAACAAGCAAACCCCAACTTAGGAGAAAACAAATAAGTAAAATTAGAGAAGAAATAAACAAAATTAAAATCAACTCCACAAATGCAGAAAAATGAGTTGAATTTCAAGAAACAGGAATAAGGAAGTCACCACAACCCTCCCCCAGAGGAACACAACAACATTTCAATATTAGAATACAAAGAAGAAGGGATCAAGGAAATGCCAGAAATGGAATTTAGAAAGTTAATCAGAAGCAAATCCACAAACTAAAGAAAAGCATACATGACATGGATGAAAATTTTTTTCCAGGAAATTGAGAATAAAAAGAGAAATCAAAATGAAATTTTATAATTAAAGGATTCAATAGACCAAATAAAAAATGCAGTGGAAAGTTTTAACAGCAGACTTGATGATGCAGAAGAAAGAATATCTGAACTAGAAGATAAATCTTGGGAATTCTTACAGTCTGACCAAAAAAAAAAAAAAAAAAAAAAAAAGAAAATAGAAACTTAAAAACAGTGTTGGCAATCTATGGGATACTATCAAATGACCCAACATACGAGTCTTAGGAGTTCCTGAAGGAGTGGAAAAAAGAAGTGAATAGAAAGCCTATTTAGTGAAATAATTACAGAACACTTCCCCAATTAGAAAGAAAGGGATGTTCAAGTAGAGGAAGCACATAGAACTCCTAACAGACATGTCCAGAAAAGACCCTCACCACAACACATTCTAATCAAACTTTCCATAGTAAAATGTAAAGAAAAGATTCTAAAATGGGCATGAGAAAATGCCACATTACTTTCAGAGGATCACCTATTAGATTCACAGCTGACTTCTCATTAGAAACCCTACAGGCCAGCAGGGAGTGGCAAGATATAGTCCAAGTCTTAGCAGCAAAAAACTCAACATAGAATACTGTACCAGACAAAGCTTGCATTTACTAATGAAGGTGAAATAAAGACCTCATAGCAAACAGAGATTGAAAGATTCTGTCACCACTTGTCCAGCCTTACAGAAGAATCTTAAGGATGTGCTACACATGGAAACATGGAAAGATAGCCATCATTAGGAAAGAATGTGAAGGCAGAAAAACCACCAGTAGAAATACAAAATAAATCCAAAGTAAACAATAGGAATATTTGGGGCCAGTGCTGTGGGGCAACGAGTTAAAGCCCTGGCCTGAAGCTCTGGCATCCCATATGGGTGCCAGATCTAGTCCCGGCTGTTTCTCTTCCTATTGAGCTGTCTGCTATGGACTGGGAAAGCAGTGGAAGATGGTCCAAGTCCTTGGGCCCCTGCTCCCACATGGGAGACCTGTAAAGAAGCTCCTGGCTCTTGGCTCCTGGCTCCTGGCTTCGGATTGGCGTAGCTCCAGCTGTTACAGCCATCTGGGGAGTCAATCAGTGGATGCAAGACCTCTCTCTCTGTCTTTACCTCTCTCTGTAACTCTGTCTTTCAAATAAATAAAATGAATCTTTAAAAAAAAACCCAAAACCCAATAGGAATATTTATGGAAAAATGGCAGGACCAAGTTATTATTTATCTATAGTCACCTTGAATGTAAATGGCCTCGATTCTCCAGTTAAACAATACAGACTGGATGAATGAATTAAAGAACAAGACCCATCTTTTTGTTGCTTACAAGAAACACATCTCGCCATCAAAAATACATGCATACTGAAAGCAAAAGCATAGAAAAATATAGTTCATGTTAACTGAAACAAAAAAGAACTGGTGTTGTCTTCCTAATATCAGACAAAATAACTTTAACATAACAACTGTTACAAGAGACAAAGAAGGGCACTATGTAATGATTAAAGGATCAATCCAACAGGAAGATTTGACTACGATAAATGTATATGCACCCAATTACAGGGCACCTGGCTACTTAAAAAATGTTAATAGATCTAAATGGAGACATAGATTCTAATACAATAGTAATGGGGGACTTCAATACCCCACTTTCAGCAATAGGCAGACCAACCAGACTGGAAATCAGCAAGGAAACAATACAGTTAATCAAAACTATAGACCAAATGGCTCTAATGGATATCTAGGGAACCTTTCACTTCACAATGGCAGAATACACATTCTTCTCATAAGTGCATGGAACATTCTCTAGGATAGACCATATGTTAGGTCACAAAGCAAGTCTCAGCAAATTAAAAAAAATTGAAATTATTTCATTCATTTTGGACCACAATGGAATAAAGCTAGAAATCAACAATTCAAGAATCTCTAGAACATATATAAACATATGGAGACTGAACAACATGTTCCTGAATGAACAGTGGGTCATAGAAGAAATCAAAGATAATTTCAAAATTTCTGGAAACAAATGAAGATGACAATACATCATATCAAAACTTATGAGATACAGCAAAGCGGTGTTAACAGGGAAATTCAGAGCAATTGGTGTGTAAATGAATAAACTGTATAGGTACCAATAGTGCATCTCAAGGACCTGGAATATCAACAACAAGCCAAGCCCAAAACTAGTAGGAGGAAAGAAAAAATTAAAATTAGAGAAGAAATAAACAAAATTGAAACCAAATAAATTAAAAGCTGCTTCTTTAAAAAAATAAACAAAATTGATATGCCATTGGCACAACAAAAAAAAAAGAGAAGACCAAAACCAACAGAATCAGATATTAAAAAAGGAAATGTAACATTAGATACCACAGAAATAAAAATAATCATCAGAAATTACTACAAAGAGCTGTATGACAACGAAATGAGAAACCTAGAAGAAATAGATTCCTGGACACCTACAACCTACCTAAATTGAGCCATGAAGACATAGAAAACCTAAACAGACCCATAAACAAGACAGAAATTGAATCAATAATAAAGACCTTCCCAACAGAGAAAACCCCAGAACTGGACAGCTTCTCTGCTGAATTTTACCAGACATTTAAAGAATTAATTATAATTCTTCTAAACTCTATTAAAAACAATTGAAGAGGAGAGAATCCTCCCAAACTCTTTCTATGAAGCCTGCTTTACCTTAATACCCAAACCTGAAAAAGATGCAACATATAAAGAGAACTGTAGACCAATATCCCTGATGAACATAAATG
Organism: Oryctolagus cuniculus; assembly: GCF_051225735.1. Classification (NCBI taxonomy): domain Eukaryota; kingdom Metazoa; phylum Chordata; class Mammalia; order Lagomorpha; family Leporidae; genus Oryctolagus; species Oryctolagus cuniculus. Next base: position 5,847,503 of record NC_142878.1, on the reverse strand, counting down.
CAAAAATCCTCAACAAAATATTAGCTGATTGAATCCAACAACACATCAGAAAGATCATCCACCCTGACCATGTAGGATTTATTCCCAGAAGGCAGGGATGGTTCAACATTCATAAATCAACCAGTGTGATACACCACATTAACAAACTGAAGAAAAAAATCATGTGATTATCTCAATAGAAGCAGAGAAAGCACTTGATAAAATACAACATCCTTTCATGATAAACACCTTAAGGAAAATGAGTATAGAAGGAACATTCCTCAACACAATAAAGGCAATTTATGCAAAATCTACAGGAAACATACTGTTGAATGGAGAAAAGCTGGCAGAATTCCCCCTAAGATCTGGAACCAGACAAGGATGCCCACTCTCACCATTGCTATTTAATATAGTCCTGGAAGTTTTATCTAGATACATTCAACAAGAAAAAGAAATCAAAAGGGTGCAAATTAGAAAAGAGGAACTCAAACTATCCTTATTTGCAAATGACATGATCCTATATACAGGAGTACTACTCAGCTATAAAAACAAAAAAAACCCTGAAATCCTTTTGCAACAAGATGATTACAACTGGAAGCCATTATACTTAGTGAAATAAGCCGGTCCCAAAAAGACAAGTATTACATGTTTTCCCTGATCCAGTGAAACTAATAGAATATCTGAAATGTAATCTATTTGATCAAAATAGTCATTTGGAGAGTGGATGATTGTTTATAGCCCTTGTCCCTTCCCTAGAGGAACAATTTTTTGTTCAGTTTAGTTTGGTTTTCTTTCTCTTCATACTATTTGCTGAACTCCTCTACTTAGAGTAGGGCTAACTATAATATCACTAAAATAAACTGATAATATATCATGGTAAATTTAAGAATGGGAATCCAAAGTGGGGCGGGGGAATGGTTGTAAAGTAGACAGGAGGGTGGGGAATCCCCACTTTGTTCCTAAATCTATATGTATGAAATATATGAAACTTGTATAACTTATTTAAATAAAAGATTTACTATCGTTGAAATACATTAAATTTTAAACTAAAAAAAAGAAATTAAGGAATAATTCCCAGGCAATGTGGACTAAATAATCAAAATTAAAATCATATAATTTTTAACAGACACAAAAATTATATATATTTATGGAATACCACGTGATTTTTTTTTTTGGTAATTTTGGTTTGCATTTCTTCTTTTTTTAAACTTTTATTTAATGAACATAAATTTCCAAAGTACAGCTTACGGATTACAATGGCTCCCCCCCCATAACGTCCCTCCCACCCGCAACCCTCCCCTTTCCCACTCCCTCTCCCCTTCCATTCACATCAAGATACATTTTCAATTCTCTTTATATACAGAAGATCAGTTTAGCATACATTAAGTAAAGATTTCAACAGTTTGCTCTCACACAGAAACATAAAGTGAAAAATACTGTTTGAGTACTAGTTATAGCATTAAATCTCAATGTACAGCACACTAAGGACAGAGATCCTACATGAGGAGTAAGTGCACAGTGACTCCTATTGTTGACTTAACAAACTGACACTCTTGTTTATGGCATCAATAATCACCCCAGGCTCTTGTCATGAGCTGCCAAGGCTATGGAAGCCCCCTGAGTTCACTGACTCTGATCATATTTAGAGAAGACCATGGTCAAAGTGGAAGTTCTCTCCTCCCTTCAGAGAAAGGTACCTCCTTCTTTGATGACCCGTTCTTTCCACTGGGATCTCACTCGCGGAGATCTTTCATTTAGTTTTTTTTTTTTTCCCCCAGAGTGTCTTGGCTTTCCATGCCTGAAATAGTCTCATGGACTTTTCAGCCAGATCCGCATGCCTTAAGGGCTGATTCTGAGGCCAGAGTGCTGTTTAGAACATCTGCCATTCTATGGGTCTGCTGTGTATCTCACTTCCCATGTTGGATCATTCTCTCCCTTTTTGATTCTATCAGCTAGTATTTGCAGACACTAGTCTTGTTTATGTGATCCCTTTGGTTCTTAGTCCTATCATTATGATCAATTGTGAACAGAAATTGATCACTGGGACTAGTGAGATGGCATTGGTACATGCCACCTTGATGGGATTGAATTCGAATCCCCTGGTATGTTTCTAACTCTACCGTTTGAGATAAGTCAGCTTGAGCATGTCCCGAATTGCACATCTCTTCCCTCTCTTATTCCCACTCTTATATTTAACAGTGATCACTTTTCAGTTAAGCTTCAGCACTTAAGAAGAATTGTGTATTGATTACAGTATTCAACCAAAAGTATTAAGTAGAACAAACAAAAAAAATACTAAGAGGGATAACATATCATGTTGCTCATCAACAGTCAGGGTGAGGGCTGATCAAGTCACCGTTTCTCATAGTGTTCATTTCACTTTAACAGGTTTCCTTTTTGGTGCTCAGTTAGTTGTCACCTATCAAAGAGAACAAGTGGTATTTGTCCCTTTGGGATTGGCTTATTTCACTCAGCATAATGTTTTCCAAATTCCTAACAAGGGATCACTTTTCAGTTAAAATTTAAACACCTAAGAATAATTGTGTGTTAATTACAGAGTTCAACCAATGGTACTAGACCAAAAAAATACTAAAATGGATAAAGTATTACATTGTACATCAACCGTCAGGACAAGAGCTGATCAAGTCACTGTTTCTCATAGTGTCCATTTCATTTCAACAAGTTTCCCCTTTGGTGCTCAGTTAGTTGTCACCGATCAGGGAGAACATATGATATTTGTCCCTTTGGGACTGGCTTAATTCACTCAGCATGATGTTTTCCAAATTCCTTCATCTTGTTGCAAATGACGGGGTTTCATAGTTTTTGACTGCTGTATAGTATTCTATAGAGTACATGTCCCATAATTTCTTTATCCAGTCTACTGTTGATGGGCATTTGGGTTGGTTCCAGGTCTTAGCTGTTGTGAATTGAGCTGCAATAAACATTAATGTGCAGACAGCTTGTTTGTTTGCCAATTTCATTTCCTTTGAGTAAATTCCAAGGAGTGGTATGGCTGGGTTGAATGGTAGGGTTATATTCAGGTTTCTGAGGAATCTCCAAACTGACTTCCATAGTGGTTTAACCAATTTGCATATCCACCAACAGTGGGTTAGTGTCCCTTTTTCCCCACATCCTCGCCAGCATCTGGTGTTGGTAGATTTCTGGATGTGAGCCATTCTAACTGGGGTGAGGTGAAAACTCATTGTGGTTTTGATTTGCATTTCCCTGATTGCTAGTATCTGGAACATTTTTTCATGTGTCTGTTGGCCATTTGGATTTCCTCTTTTGAAAAATGTCTATTGAGGTCCTTGGCCCATCTCTTAAGTGGGTTGTTTGTTTTGATGTTGTAGAGTTTCTTGATATCTTTGTAGATTCTGGTTATCAACCCATTATCAGTTGCATAGTTTGCAAATATATTTTCCCATTCTGTCCATTGTCTCTTCACTTTCCTGACTGTTTCTTTTGCAGTACAGAAACTTCTCAAGTTGATGCAATCCCAAATGTTAATTTTGGCTTTGACTGCCTGTGCTTCTGGGGTATTTTCCAAGAAGTCATTGCCGGTACCTATATCTTGCAGGGTTTTTCCAACGCTCTCTAATAATTTATGGTGTCAGTTTGTAGATTTAATCTTTAATCCATGTTGAGTGAATTTTTGTGCAAGGTGAAAAGGAGGGGTCTTGCTTCATGATTCTGCACGTGGAAATCCAATTTTCCCAGCACCATTTATTGAATAGACTGTCCTTACTTCAGGGATTGGTTTTGGATCCTTGATCAAATATGAGTTGGCTGTAGATATTTGGATTGATTTCTGGTGTTTCTATTCTGTTCCATTGGTCTATCCATCTGTTTCGGTACCAGTACCATGCTGTTTTCATTACAACTGCCCTGTCGTATGTCCTGAAATCTGGTATTGTGATGCCTCTGGCTTTGTTTTTGTTGTACAAGATTGCTTTAGCTATTCGAGGTCTCCTGTGTCTCCATATGAATTTCAGCATCATTTTTTCCAGGTCTGAGAAGAAGGTCTTCGGTATCTTGATTGGTATCGCATTGAATCTATAAAATGATTTTGGTAGAATGGACATTTTGATGATATTGATTCTTCCAATCCATGAGCTTGGAAAATTTTTCCATTTCTTAGTATCCTCTTCTATTTCTTTCTGTATGGTTTTGTAATTTTCATCGTAGAGATCTTTAACGTCCTTGGTTAAGTTTATTCCAAGGTATTTGATTGTTTTTGTAGCTATTGTGAATGGGATTGATCATAGAAGTTCTTCCTCAGCCGTGGCATTGCCTGTGTATACAAAGGCTGTTGATTTTTGTGCATTGATTTTATACCCTGCTACTTTGCCAAACTCTTCTATGAGTTCCAATAGTCTCTTAGTAGAGTTCTTTGGGTCCCCTAAATAAAGAATCATATCATCTGCAAAGAGGGATAGTTTGAGTTCTTCCTTCCCAATTTGTATCCCTTTAATTTCTTTTTCTTGCCTAATAGCTCTGGCTAGAACCTCCAGAACTATATTGCATAGCAGTGGTGAGAGTGGGCATCCCTGTCTGGTACCAGATCTCAGTGGAAATGCTTCCAACTTTTCCCCATTCAATAGGATGTTGGCTGTGGGTTTTTCATAGATTGCTTTGATTGTATTGAGGAATGTTCCTTCCAAACCCAGTTTGCTTAGAGTTTTCATCATGAAAGGGTGTTGTATTTTATCAAATGCTTTCTCTGCATCTATTGAGATAATCATATGGTTTTTCTTCTGCAGTCTGTAATGTGGTGTATCACATTGATTGTTTTGCGCACATTGAACCATCCCTGCATACCAGGGATAAATCCCACTTGGTCTGGGTGGATGATCTTTCTGATGTGTTGTTGCATTTTTTTGGCCAGAATTTTATTGAGGATTTTTGCATCTATGTTCATCAGGGATATTGGTCTGTAATTCTCTTTCAATGCTGCATCTCTTTCCGGCTTAGGAATTAAAGTGATGCTGGCTTCATAGAAAGAATTTGGGAGGACTCCCTCTTCTTCGATTGTTCTGAATAGTTTGAGAAGAACTGGAGTCAGTTCTTCTTTAAATGTCTGGTAGAATTCAGCAGTGAATCCATCTGGTCCTGGGCTTTTCTTTGTTGGGAGGGCCTTTATTACTGTTTCAATTTCTATCTCAGTTATGGGTCTGTTTAGGTTTTCTATGTCTTCCTGGTTCAATTTAGGTAGGTTGCATGTGTCCAGGAATCTATCCATTTCTGATAGGTTTCCCTGTTTGCTGGCATACAAGTCCTTGTAGTAATTTCTGATGATTCTTTTTATTTCTGTGGTGTCTGTTGTTACATTTCCTTTTTCATCTCTGATTTTATTGATTTGGGTCTTTTCTCTTCTTTTTTTAGTTAGTTGGGCCAATGGGGTGTCCATTTTGTTTATTTTTTCAAAAAAACCAGCTCCTTGTTTGGCTGATTTTTTGTAATTTTTTTTTTTTTTGGATTCAATCCTGTTGATTTCTTCTCTGATTTTAATTATTTCTCTTCTCCTACTAGATTTGATTCTGGTTTGGTGTAGATTTTCTAGATCCTTGAGGTGAATTAAAAGCTCATCTATTTGGTGCCTTTCCAATTTCTTGATGTACGCACCTATTGATATAAACTTTCCTCTGAACACTGCTTTTGCTGCGTCCCATAAGTTTTGGTATGTTGTGCTGTTATCCTCATTTACTTCCATAAAATTTTTGATTTCTGTTTTAATTTCTTCTATGACCCATTGTTCATTCAGGAGCATGTTGTTCAATCTCCATGTGTTTGTGTATGCTCTAGGCATTCCTGAGTTGCTAATTTCCAACTTCATTCCTTTATGGTCTGAGAAGCTTCATGGTATGATTCTAATTCTTTTGAATTTGCTGAGACTTGCTTTATGGCCTAGTATGTGGTCAATCCTAGAGAAGGTTCCATGTACTGCTGAGAAGAATATAAAATCTTTAGCTGTAGGATTGAAAGTTCTGTAGATATCTGTTAGATCCATTTGGGCTATAGTGTCGTTTAAATCTACTGTATCCTTGTTGATCTTCTGTCCTGTTGATCTATTTCTGAGAGTGGAGTATTGAAGTCCCCCAGTACTATTGTATTGGGGTCTAAGTCTCCCTTTAAGTCCCTTAACAAATCTTTTAGATAAACCGGTGCCCTGTAGTTATGTGCATATACATTGATAATTGTTGTATCTTCCTGTTGAATTGATCCCTTAATCATTATATAGTGTCCCTCTTTGTCTCTCTTAACAGTTTTTGTGTTAAAGTTTATGTTGTCTGATATTAAGATGGCTATGCCCACTCTTTTTTCATTTCTGTTGGCATGGTATATCTTTTTTCAGCCTTTCACTTTCAGTCTGTATGCATCTTTGTTGGAAAGATGTGTTTCTTGTAAGCAGCAAATAGATGGGTTTTGTTCCTTAAGCCAATCAGCCAATCGGTGTCTTTTAACTGGACAGTTCAGGCCATTAACGTTCAATGTGAGTAATGATAAGTGGTAACTTTGCCCTGCCATTTGCCAAAGATAAGTTCTAATATATGCTTTGAATTCCCTGTGATCTTTTGCTGTGAGGTTTCCTTCCTTTACCTTCTTTCATATTGATGACTGTGTTTCTGTGTGCAACACATCTTTAAGCATCTTTTGCAGGGCTGGATGAGTGGCGACAAATTCTTTGAATTTCTGTTTGCTATGAAAAGTCTTTATTTCACCTTCATTCACAAATGATAGCTTTGCAGGATATAATATTCTGGGCTGGCAATTTTTCTCTCTTAGTACCTGGGCTATATCTCGCCATTCCCTCCTAGCTTCTAGGGTTCCTGATGAGAAGTCAGCTGTGAGTCTGATTGGAGATCCTCTGAGAGTAATCTAACTTTTCTCTCTTGCACATTTTAGGATCTTTTCTTTATGTTTCACTGTGGAGAGTTTAATTACAATATGTTGTGGTGAGGATCTCCTTTGGTCGTGTTTATTAGGGGTTCTATGAGCTTCCTGTACTAGGATTTCTCTGTCCTTCTCCAAACCTGGGAATTTTTCTGCTAATATCTCACTAAAAAGGCCTTCTAATCCTTTCTCCCTCTCCATGCCTTCAGGAACTCCTAGAACCTGAATGTTGGTTTTTTTTAATAGTATCCTGAAGATTCCCGACAATATGTTTTAGATTTCTAATTTCCTCTTCTTTTCTTTGGTCTGACTGTATCCTTTCCTGTTCTCTGTCTTCTAAGTCCGATATTCTCTCTTCTGCTTCACCCATTCTGTTTGTAAGGCTCTCTAATGTGTTTTTCATTTGATCTATTGAATTCTTCACTTCATTATGATTTCTCGTCACTATCACAGTTTCATGTTCTACTAGTTGTTTCATTTCATTTTGATTCCTCCTTAATATTTCATTTTCACATGAGAGATTTTCTATCTTGTCCATTAAGGATTTCTGTAGTTCAAGAATTTGTTTTTGAGAAATTCTTAATGTTCTTATCAATTTTTTGAGATCTGCTTCTTGCATTTCTTCTATCTCATCATCTTCATAATCTTGAATTGGGGTGTCTTTTTCATTTGGGGGCATCATAGTGACTTCCTTGTTTTTATTACCTCAGTTTTTGTGTTTGTTATTTGGCATATTGGAGATATTCGGTTTCTTCACTGTGGTGCTTTTTCTTGTTATACTATGACTCTAGATTAAGTGGACTGTCTGTTTTTGATGGAGCCTTAGAGGCTTGAGATGGGTGTGGCCTGAGAGCTCTGGTGTGCCAAAGGTGACACTCCCAGGTTAGGCATGGTAGATCTCTCTCTCTCTCTCTCTTTCTTTCTTTTTTTTTTTGATTCAAAAGGGAAGTAATTCCACACAGCTGAATGAAGTTGGAGGTGGTTAGCAGGCAAATGATATACCCACAGGAGCCAGAGATCGGAAGCTCTTTCCCAAGGACCACACAGGGAATCGTTCTGCCCTCAGAGTGGGTGCAAATTCTCCTTCAGTCTCCCACTGGGTTGCCAAGGTTACTGAATTGTAGCGTCTCTGGAGAGTAGTCACGTGAATTCCATGAGTTCTCTCCCCCACCATCTTTTTTTTCACAGTCTCAGTTCAGTAGCGCCACAAATTTACTAGGTCCTAATCTCCTGTTAATTCACCCCGCCCAGAGTCAGGTTTTTCTGCTAGGCTCAGGGCTGGTGCAGACCTGAGGTCACTCTGCTTATGACGTATGTCCAAGATGGCACCTGCTCTTTGTCTTGCTCGCCTTTGAGAGGTGAGTGGAGAGAGAGAAACCCGTGTCCGTATCAGTCACTTTTTTTTTCTCTCTCTCTCTCTTCCAGTTAGCCTGGTGAAGCCCCCCCCCCCCCCGGGGGTCGTTCCCTCTAGTCTCCTCTCTCCGCTTGCCTGCCGGTGTCTCGGGCTATTGAGGTTCGGCTCACCTCGCGTTCCAGCGCTGGTGTGTTGAGTCTGCCACTGGTGTCCCGAACTGTGGGCTCCCACGCTCTCCACGCAGGTCCACTGTGAATCACTCATTCCGGAAGAGTTTCTTCTGCTGTTTCTTCCCCTACTCTTCCTTGAACCTGCAGTATCTCCACTTTTATTAAACTGTCTCTCCCCGGACTATCAGTGTGCTCCCTTCCTATTCTGCCATCTTGCCTGCCCCCCACATGATGTTTTGATGATAAATGTGTACATTGTGTAATGTCCAATTGGGTTTCAAATATCAATCTGCTCAAATATTTAGTATTTGCATAGCAACATACCCCAAACCATATCTTTTAGTTTTTTGCTTGTTATAGAGGAGTATAGAGTACATTAATCTTTTCCATCATCACCCTACTGCTGAATAGACAACAGATGTCTTTTTAAAAAAATATTTATTTTCTTTATTTGAAAGACAGAGTTACAGAGAGGGAAAGAGACAGAAAGAAAGAAAGAGGTATTGCATTGCTAGTTCACTCCCCAAATGCCTGCAATGGCTGGAGCTGAGCTGATGTGAAACCAGGAGCCAGGAGCTTCTTCCAGGTCTCCCATGTAGGTGCAGGAGCCTAAGGACTTGGGCCATCTTCCACTGAGTTCCTAGGCACATTAACAGGAAGCTGGATCTGATGTGGAGCAGCCAGGTCTCAAATTGGTGCCCATATGGGATGCTGCTGTGTGCAGGCCAGGGCTATAACCTACTGCACCATAGCACCTGCCCCACAACCAGAACTTCTTATTCTTATCTCACCTTAATTTAGTGCCTATTAATCAACCTTCTGCATTCCCACTTTTAACCTAGCCTCTGGTAACCACCGTTATATTTTAACCTCTACGAGATCATTGTGTTTTAGACTTCACAGGTGAGTGTGATCAGGCAATAAATGTCTTCCTGTGCTTGTCCTCTTTCACTTAACATAATGATCTCACCTTTCAACTATGTTGCTGCAAATGATTTCATAAATTTTAAGGCTTAATAGTATTCCATTGGACATATGTATCACAGTTTCTTTATTAATTTGTCAGTGTATGGATCCTTTGGGATGTGTCCAATTTTTGGCTAGTGTGAATAGTCCCACAATACACATGGGTGTGCTTATTTTTCAATTGGGTAATTTGTTTTTTTTTTCTTTTTAGTTCCTTCTATATTCTGAATATTAATCTTTGTCAGATATGGTGCTTGCAAAATTTCTTCCATTTAATAGGTGATCTCTTCACTCTATTGATTGTTTCCTTTGCGTGCAGAAGATCTTTAGTTTGATGAAATTCCATTTCTCAATTTTTGCTTTTGCTTCTTTTACTTTTTGCCTTGGGTTAAAAAAATCATTGCCAATCTCAATATCCTGAAGTGATTGTCCTATTTTCTTCTAGTAGTTTGACAGTTTCATATCTTACACTTGTGTGTTCAATCCATTTTGAATTGATTTTTGTACATGGTAAGCAATAGGAGTTTAATTTCATTCTTCCTGATGTGAATATTGAATTTCTAGCATTGTTTATTGAAAAGATGTTTGGTGTTTTTCTGAAGGTTGTAGATGTCTGGATTTACTTCTAGAGTATATATTGGATCTATTTTTATGAAAAAAACCATGATGATTTAATTATTGTAGACTTAAAAATATTTTATGTCAAGTATAGTAAAGCTTCCTGCTTTGAAATACTTGCTGAAGATTATTTTGTAATTAGGGTTTTTTGTGATTCGATTTTAGTAGTTTTTTTTTTTCTAGTTCTGAGTAAAACATCATTGGAAATTTGATAGGATGGCTTTGAATCTGAAACTGGAAATAACTTTGGGTAGCACACACTTTTTAATGCTATTGATTCAATCAATGAATGAGCACAGGATTTTTATGTTCCTTTGCATTCTCTTCAATTTCTTTCATCAAAAATGTATAGTTTTCAAAAAAAATGTATAGTTTTCATTGTAGAGGTCTTTCACCATTTTGGTTGAATTCATCTCTAGATATTTCATTTATTTATTTTTGTAGCTATTAAAATGGGATAGTTTCTTGATTTCTTTTTCAGATAATTTGCTGCATTCATAATAATGCTACTGATGTTGGCATGTTCACTTTGTATGTTACAATTTTTCTGAATTTATTAGTCCTAATAGTTTTGTTTTTGGTAAAGTTTTTGGGATTTTCTCTATATAAGATTATGTCATGTACAAAGAGTGACAATTTGACATTTTATTTCCAAATTTGATGTCCTTTATTTCGTTCTCTAAGACTTCCAGTACTGTGTCAAATAAAAATATCTGAAATTAGCATTTTTGTCTTGTTCCAGAGCTTAGAAAGACTTTACCTTGTCCCCATTTGGTACAATGTCAACTTTGTTCTTTTAAAAAATGTTCCTCTTTATTTATTTTCACCCACGTGAAAGAGAGAGAGAGACAGAGAGAGAGAGAGAGAGAGAGAGAGAGAGAGAGAGTCTTCTATCAACTGTTTTGCTTCCCAATTACCTGCAAAAGCCGAGTATAGTACAGGTTGAAGTCATGAGCCCAGAACTCCACAGGGGTCTCCCATACGGGCGACAGATCCCAGCACCTGAGTCATCATTTGCTGCCTGTCAGATGCTTTAGCAGGAAGCTCTATCAGAAGTAGAGTAGGTGGACCCCTGCGAACACGGCGCTGCAGGTGGCGCGGAGCTTGCGGGCTGGGGCCTGCAGCCTGCTCGCCGCTGCCCTGGCGGCTGTGGGCGGGCGCCGTCCGGGCGCTGCGCACTGGACCCGCTCTGCTCTCCTGCATAAATTCACAGAGAAACATGAATGGATAACAACAGAAAATGGTATTGGAACAGTGGGAATCAGCAGTTTTGCACAGGAAGCTTTGGGAGATGTTGTTTATTGTAGTCTGCCTGAAGTTGGGACAAAATTGAAAAACAAGATGAATTTGGTGCCTTGGAAAGTGTGAAAGCTGCTAGTGAACTCTATTCTCCTCTATTAGGAGAAGTAACTGAAATTAATGAAGCCCTTGCAGAAAACCCAGGACTCGTCGACAAATCTTGTTATGAAGATGGGTGGCTGATCAGATGACGATGAGTAACCCTTCAGAACTAGATGAACTAATGAGTGAAGAAGCCTATGAGAAATGCATAAAATCTATTGAGGAATGAAAGTGGAACCGTTACATGAACTAGTATGGAATAACTTAATCCAGCACAGTTTTCTCTTAAATTAGTGGCGGCCAGGACTTAAAATAGCAACTTTTAGCAATCTTGATGGAAGAAATGCTACTTTCAACTCTGCTACTGGAAGAAAATATACCCTAACTTTGTGATGATTGCAGAAAAACTCAATATGCATCTTTTTCACAGTACCTTGTGATTTTTATTCTAGGCCCTAGGCACTGGTATTCAGAATACATGAAGTTATCTGCGGTAAAAGCTAGTTTTACAAATAATGTAATTCAAGGATAACATTGTTTTCTTAAGCCTTATGTAATATTGTAACTTGCTTATACTCATCCCTGTCTCTGGGTATGTCTCTGCCTTTCTGTGGTTGGGACAGGTGAGCAGACCAGAGAAGACCCTTTGTACGCTGGGACTTTGGGAGCCTTGAGTGCTGAGACAGTTGGGACTCTGTGACTGCACAAGAGGGCTCAGGGTGGCCGGCGCTGTGGCTCAATAGGCTAATCCTCTGCCTAGTGGCGCCGGTACACCAGGTTCTAGTCCCAGTCGGGGCGCCTGATTCTGTCTTGGTTGCCCCTCTTCCAGGCCAGCTCTCTGCTGTAGCCAGGTAGTGCAGTGGAGGATGGCCCAGGTGCTTGGGCCCTGCACCCCATGGGAGACCAGGAGAAGTACCTGGCTCCTGCCATCGGATCAGCGCGGTGCGCCGGCTGCAGCGCGTGTGCCACGGCGGCCATTGGAGGGTGAACCAACGGCAAAAGGAAGACCTTTCTCTCTGTCTCTCTCTCTCACTGTCCACTCTGCCTGTCAAAAAAAAAAATAAAATAAAATAAAAATAAATAACTATAGTTGTATTAAAAGCAGGAACTCTGGTCTCTCACTTGGCTTTCGTTGCCCATGTAGGGGTGACTGGTTTATTCACACTGGTGTTTCTGTGGAGAGCACATCACTAGAGAGTCTCGCTCAGCTATCATCTTGCTCCACTTTCCTTTGCATCTTTCTGTGATTGTTTGCCAGCTCACCCTCTCTCCAGTCATGTAGAATTTGTGATTTTACCTCTTTTTTTTTAATTTATTTATTTGAAAGGAGGGAGAAAACGAGAGAAAGAGAGAAAGAGAGAAAGAGAGAGAGAGAGAGAGGGAGAGAGAATGTGTTTCATCTGCTGGTTCATTCCCCTAGTGGCCACAACATCCAGGTCTGGGCCAGGTGGAAACCAGGAGTCAGGAACTCCATCGGGGTCTCCCACTTGAATGGCTGGCACCCAAGTTCTTGGGCCATGTTCTACCTTCTCAGGTGCATTGGCAGGAAGCTAGATCAGAAATGGAGCTGCCAGGATTAAAATCAGCTCTCCAATATGAGATGCTTGGTCTTAAACAACAGCTTAACCTGCTGTGCCACAATCCTGAACAAGGTGGTTCTGCCTCTTTAACAAATACTACTTTGTGTGTCTATCAATTTAAAACAAAACATCTAACTGACTGGCTTTCCTGATTCCTGATCAGTCTGAAAATTTTGGGAAACATCCATTTCGCTCTCTCCCCCTCATCTCCCCTCTCTCTTCTCACATTGGCTTATTTCATGTAAAATCATGTTCTCTGGTTACATCCATATTTTGCAAGTGACAACATTTCCGTTCTACTTAGACTGTGATATTCCAAGTTTGCTTTTAAACCACAGTTCATTTATGCATTCATCCACCAGCGGACTCTTTGGTTGCTACCATGACTTGGGTTTTGTGAATATTGCTGTAATGAACTTGGGAGGGCCAACATTCATTGATGCACTGATTGCAGCTCCTTCACATCAAGAGTGCAACGGCTGGATCAGATGGTCAATATCAGTTTTAGTTTTGAGGAAAAACTTCATAGTAAGGATATGATGATAAGTGAAATAATGCAGGAAAAGTAAAATAAATACTGCATGCTCTCACTTGTGTATGGAACCAAACAATGGCAGTCTCACTGAGAGGGTAGAAATGTGATTACAGCACTGGGGGTGGGGTGGGACAAGGGAGTAGGAAAGACGGGGAGTGGGAAAATCAAAGGTATGAAGTTTCAGTTAGGCTGAAGGAATGTTTTCGTGACTCATTGCAGTGTGTGGTGACCACAGTTGATAATAATGTATTTAATATTTCAAATAGCTAAAATAGAGTTTTAATAGTCTCCTTACAAAAACATGTTCTTGTTGAGGTGATGAATATGACAATGGCTAGATGGAATTTTCCTTTAATATGTACATAGATTAAGCATCACATCATACCTCATGAATATACACAAGCATTGTTTGTTAATTAAGAATGCATAAACAAACAAACAAACAAACAAATAACATATTGGGGACAAAAAGCATGATCACAAGTAGATGCTGGTGCAGCTGATGAATGTCTTGGGTACAAACTATCCTATGAACAGATGCAGGCTGCAGTTTTACTTGGGCAGTCCCATTCTACATTCATTTAAAACTAGATAAGGTTCCTAGAGAGATGTGCTTTATAACACAGTTTTACACAATTAAAAGTAAGTTTTCCTTCAACATTAGGATTCATTTACATACAACTATCAGAAAAAAGTCCTTTCCTTCTATTCGTTCAGTATCCACGGGCTCTTGAGTGCTAGTCATAGATTGTATCTAGCATGGTGTCTTACACATTTAAGGGTCTTACTTAAAAGTTCTTTAGTGAATGGGTATGTGAACAAATTTACTCGTGCCAAATTGCCTTCCTTATCTCTGCAAGAATCTCTCAACTCCCCATTTCTCTGTCAAGTCTGTACCTCCTTCACACTTTATTAGCTACTTATTTTTCATTCAAAATCATGGCAAGGCATCTAGTAATTGAAAACCAAGTCAGCAATACCTTTCTTCTCATCTATGCTGGAATACTAAAGTAAAAAGGAAGGAATGAAGGAAGGAAGGAAGGAAGGAGGGAGGGAGGGAAGGAAGAATGAAAAGGCCAAGAAAATTTTAGTGTAATAGTCGAACTTTGGTCAATGCCCTTGGTCTGTGTCTGTGTGCACCATTGCTTTTCTTCTCCTCTTGAGGAGACAGACACATAGAGAAACAAAGATGAGTGTTTCATACGGATGAGTAACATCTGTTTTAACCTGAACGGTTCAATGTGTTTCCTGAGAATCGTGTTTACAGAATTAATTTGGTTATAAATATGAGAACAAATTTAGGGTACAAATTTAGCTCAATCTTTCCCTAAGGCAAGCTGATTCATAAAATCTGAAATACTGCGTGGGCTATGAAGTGATGTTTCCTCTAACTTAATAAGTAAATGGAAGGAGAAAACCTAATAAAGCTCAAATCCCCAGCAACTAAAAAGTTAACACCTCTGTGATGAAGAGCCAGAGAGAAAATTGATCCTTGCCAGACCTCTAGAAGTCCCAAAATGGCTACACCTTTTTCTTAGAATTGTAACTCTTTTCTTTCAAGTTATTCAACCTTTCACCTAATAGGTCCCTTTCGCTGACCCTTGAACTATGGTTATTTGTTTAGCATTTCAGTAATAGAGTTTGGAAATCTGAAAAACATTAAGTTAAATGCAAGGGTGTTGAGAAGGTGAAATTCTTAAGTGAGCTAAAGAAATTCTATCTGGAAGATTTAAACATTATTTCTCATAGGAATAAGGGGTAATAAAAATATTTTGAGTCTTTAGACACCTTATCAAAGTGTTTATTTAAGTAAATAAAAAGAGAATGTTACTGATAACATATATCCACAGAGAGATGTATTTTCTCAGTCTTGCTTTGTATCTACAGTACTTAATTTTATTTATTCATTAAACACTTTTTTCAGTATATATCTTATAGCTGATTCAGAGAGTGAATAAAAGTAATGTTCTTTTGCAACTAATTATTTTTAAAATCATTACAAAAGTAAAAAATTAACAGAAAAAATAAAATTCTGATTGAACTGGGGTACATTTCTAACAACACCAAACCTGAAAAATATAATTACTTATTCAAGTAATTTCTAGTGTCTAATGTTATTAAATTAGGTAGTTACAAGATTTCTATAGAAGTTTTTCTTTCTTTGCTGTGTTTGATTACATTGTTTAAATATTTCTTCAAATGTAGCAAGTAAAAGAAAATGAAAACATGATATTGACTCCTATGAAATAACATTAAAAGTCTGAGATTCAGTTGCTTGATCACCTAAAAATATCAAGATTAAAAGTGCAACACTTAAGTCAGTTTCAACATCTGTCATTACAATATTATCATCATTATAATGTAGAAAATGGCTCTTTATTCTAAATTTTTAGCTTTGTGTGTCTGGGCTTTCTTTTCTCAGAGAATTTTGGTGCTAAGACTTTTCTATATTATTCCTGATAGTCTAGAATTTAATATCTAGATGTACAGGAGGAGTTCCTATTGTCTTTTTTCATTGAGCAATAAGGCTTGGCAACAATGGTTGCAATTCACCAGTTTATTTAAATCTTGAATGAAATACATATAACAGTATTCCTAGCAAGACTAAATTTAGAAATAGTTTTCTGAAATAATTTAGAAGATCAAAAAACTATTTTGGATCTCTATATATGTATCTACTTTGTCTAGCTATCATTTTGTCTCTCTCTTTACATGTATTTTCTCAGTCTTGCTTTGTATCTACAGTACTTAATTTTATTTATTCATTAAACACTTTTTTTCAGTATATATCTTATGACTGATTCTATGTAAAACATTGAGGATAATAATGAGATAATGTTTTTTAAAGAACTTCAAGACACTGAATAATTTGTTTAAATGTAAATCAGATAAAACATTAGGCATTCTAGATAGTTTTGAATATATGTGGTTCAGTGAAAATAACACTGGAATTGAAGTCAAGACACTCAAGTATTAGGTGTACAATCTAGACTTTGGTCTATCACTAATAATCCTGTGATACATTTAGGGTGCTTCATTCCACTCTTCTCTTCTACTGTCCACTCCAGCAATTAGCTCTGTGTTAATCAAATCTTACTTCTGAAGGAATCTCTGCAAACAAAACCTCAACCTGGTACTAGCTGGTACTGATTTTTATTCCCATTCTTGTTTTCTCACAATACCATCTGTGATGCTCCAATAGGGCATGAAATGTATCGAGTTGATAGTTGTTTTACTGTGATTTCCCTCCACGTTCCTCTCACCCTCTACCCCAGCCCCTAGTGCAGTGCCTGGAATACGATATATGTCAAGAAGTATTTCAATAGAAAGTGACAACAATAGTCACAGAGTCATTTGGAAACAGATCCAGTATCAATCTGGCAGTGATTATAATGTCATCTAAAGAGTATATGTTCTTTACTTTGCATACTTTGTTACACAACAGAAATCTGTGCTGGTAGCATTGAGAATGGAAGGCAGCTTACACCTGCTAAAGTAGGTTTTGCAAATTTTTTGAGGACATCTCGAATCAGAGAGGAATCAGTCTATATTCACCCAATCACAAATAGCATATTTAGGAACAAAGATCTCCTTTCCAGGTTCCCACTCGATAGTTGATTTGCTAAGTCATTGACTCAGTTGCCTTCAGGACAACAAATAATCTGAAACTTGTTTCATGGGCTGTATAAAACTCACAGATCATTATGTTCACTGACATTAAACAGCTAGGTCTTTTCAGGTATTGATTTCATTGCTGTTTCTACACACAGAATTAGTTTAACCATTTTCAGAAACTCCTCCGGTGAGTGTTGTCAAACAATCAGGAAAGTCACCTAAGAGATTAACCTGTCTACTGTAATTTATATAACATTTGCCCAATGAATATTTGTTGAATTAGTTTTTTAATTGAATTAATGAATTTTGAATACACTAATGTCTGAATATTATAAATTCTATGAGATAAAGAGACCGGGTTGTTGGCTGACTGCAAAAAAATTATTGCAAAACTAGTATCCATCTATAAGCATGGGAAAATTGTCATACATTGAACAGATACCTGTGTCAATTTAGCAATGCATGAAAGTAGACAGTAACAAAATATAAAAATGGAACTACCTTTATTTTGAGATATATGTGACACATAGAACTTTGCTTACTCTAAGAAGATATGGTCTTTGTTTTCAAATTTATGAGCATGATATTGAGTTAGGTTCTGTGGGTCCAATAGAACAGAGAGGTTCTTTTGAACTTCACATTAACTTTGGAGTTAATATTTTTGGAAGGGTGACAATGCCATATGTTCTCACTCTGTCAGTTGCCACAATATGTACAAGGAGACTTCTCAATGAATCATGGGAACTGATTTCAGAGGTTTTATATGTTTCCATAATCCTCTTTAAGAAAAATATACACATAAGTTCACAGAGTAATTGAGAGAACACTCTTGATTATTATCCAGAAAACTTTATTAAGCACACTCTACTTTTTAATTTGATAAATTAGGAAGCAATATAAAAAAGTTGATATGTTCTTTGTGTTAGGATGACTTTTAGGAAAGGAAATTTAAAGTATTGACACATTCATTTGTAATTATGCTTAGGAAAAAGCCTGCATGATTTATGGATTTGTTGCAGTAAATTAAGGACAAGTGCAATTTTTCTTTCTTTTTTAAATGATTTATTTATTTTTTATTTGAAAATCAGTTACAGAGAGAGAGAGGGAGAGAGGGCTTTTTATTTTTTAGATAAAAAAAAGCACAGTCTATGTTTTAAAGAACCATCTGTCTATTCCCTTTCCTTGTGGGGTTTTAAAAATGTAGAACCAAGGAATTTCATTGATCCCACTTTGTATCCCCAAGGATTTGCTTCTCTATGTCTTTTCCCATGAAGCTATATCCAGCTTTTAAGTACATGGAGTCCCTTTCTTGCTATTCTCCCCAGGAGCCTGGAACTATTCTTAGCCTCAGTTAGCCTTTCTTCTAGTGATGGATGATATGTTTTCCTGTAAATCAGCATCATTACAAATGTAACCAAATTATATAAAACGGTTTTGTAGAATAGTGGTCTTTAGAAGATTAGGTTTTGTCATTCTTTAAAGTGATCAATTCTAGAACCAAAGAACATTGTGTCCTCTCTATCCCAACCTCCTGCTTCCATTATTTTCTCATAGTGTTTTCACCCCCATTTTAGTTTCATGCTTGTGTGTCTCACATATCCTCTTTGTTTCCTGCATTTCGCTTAGCCCAGATATTTACTTTGTAATGGATTCCTATCAATACCACTTGGTATTTGTTTTCACTGGTCATGTGCTTTTCCTTCCCACCAAGACAACTCAGGTTCAGATCCACATGATTGCTCTCCTGTTTAAACTAATCTCTAAACTGAATTCTCAAGCCTCACCCCTCACTAAGCAATTCCCCACACAGTTCCCTAAAACACAGTTCAGAAATTCTCTTTTCCCAGGCACAATAAACCTTTTGTTTCCCAAACACGCATAATAAAAGCCACAACTTAACTGCAATTTTTTTCAGTTGAGAGGCAGAGGGACAGAGAGACAGAAAGATAGAGACCAACAGATAGACAGAATTCCTGTAGGTTGGCTTAGTCCTCAAATGCCTGCAACAGCCACCGTGGGGCCAGGTGAAGCCAGGAATCAGGAACTAAGTCCTGGTATCCCAAGTGGGTAGCAGGGACTCAGCCACATGAACCCCCACTGGTACGTCTCAAGGTACACATCAGGAGGAAGGTTAAGTCAGGATCCAGAGCAAGGTGTCAGACCCAGATACAGTCATGTGGGATGCAGGTATCCTAACCAGTGTCTTGCTAACTGCTAGCCCAGATGCCTGGCCCACACAGTTTTAATTTCTGGCCTCTCAACGTTGGACTCCAGTGGCAGCTTCTGGCTGTAGCACCTCCCTCTCCTGGCCTATTTCCTAAGACTCAGTTTGTTTCTTTTTTTTTTTTTCTTTCTTTCTTTTTTTTTTTTAATATGGATGGAGTTTTCTAAAGAGCTGAGGATTTGGGATAGTCATTCATTACCATCCCTCTTTTATAGAAGACTCTTTCAATAAGAAACTCAACTACATACACAATTAAGTCTTTGGGGTCAACAAACCTGAGTTTGAATTCCATAACCCATCATTTTCAAGCCTTGGCAGTTCAAACAATCAATAGGAATATGGAGATAATTCAATCCTTGATAGTAAAATAAATGTTCACGTGAAAGCACTTTTAAGAATGGGAGCAATTATCCATGAGTTCCCTTTTTGTACTCAGGTTGGAAAATAGCTCCCAATTGTGTTTCACAGGCTCGAAGGTCAGTCCTCCAGAGAGTGTCAGATCTTAAGTTTCTGCTTTCCCAGGGGCCTTTGGTTAACAAGAACCTCGTTGATGTGTGGGGTTTCCAGTCCCAGGAAATTTGTTTTTACTGGGCAGTATCATCTTATTAGTTGCTTCCTCTACATAGTACCTGACTTCTGATTTGCTCAAAAGACCAAATCAAAGACGGTGTGTGAACTTCGCCCTTGGTACAAGACTGAAGATGGAAGGGCAGTGACAAAATGAAACTCATTTTGCAAAGTGATTTTTGTCAGTTCTGAAGACTTGTGAAGAAAGATCTTCCTAGGGCTGGTGCTGTGGTGTAGAGGTAAGGATGCAGTGCCAGCATCCCTTATGGGGCTAGTTCAAGTCCCGGCTGTTCCACTTCTGATTTAGCTCTCTGGTATGGCCTTGGGAAAGCAGTGGAAGATCACCCAAGTGCCCAAGAGATATCTTGCATCCACAGGTTATTACTCCAATTTCTCACACAAAATTGGGGCTGGGCTGAGTCAAAACTATGAGTCAATAACTCCACCCCACCAGTATTTCCCATGTGAGTAGCAGGAATCCAAGTACACGAGCCATAATCTGCCACCTCCCATATGCGTGAGTAGGAAGCTGGATTAAAAGCAGAGGCTGGATTCCATCCCAAACACTCCAAATTGGAATACAGGAATCCCAAGTGTCAGTTTAACTTGCTCTGTGTGCCACAACATCAGACTCCCTTTACTAGTGCTTTAATACCTATGGAATTTGTAGTGATGATTTCATTTTATTTCTGATTATTAGCAACTCATGTCTTTCTTCTTTGCCCTAAATAGAAGTTTTTCAATTTTATTGAACTTTTCAAAGAACCAGTTTTTGCCCTTGTTAATTTTTTTACTGTTTTCCTGCTCTCAATTTTATTTCTATTTATTACGTTTCTTTCCTCTGTTTGCTTAATTGCTCTTCTTCACTAGTTTACAAAAATGGAAGCTTAAGTTACTGGTTTTCAATATTTCCCCTTTACTAATGTATGTATTTTTGCTGTGAATTTTCCTAGACACTGATTTCAGTATATTCCACAAATCTTGGTAAGTAGTAGTTTCAATATAATATGGTTCAAAACATTTTTATTCTATTTGTTGATGTTTTTGACCCATGGATTTTTTTTTTTTTTTTTGGACAGGCAGAGTTAGACAGTGAGACAGAGAGAGAGACAGAGAGAAAGGTCTTTCTTACGTTGGTTCATCCCCCAAATGGCCGCTATGGCTGGCGTGCTGCGCCAATCCGAAGCCAGGAGCCAGGTGCTTCTCCTGGTCTCCCATGCAGGTGCAGGGCCCAAGGACTTGGGCCATCCTCCATTGCCTTCCTGGGCCACAGCAGAGAGCTGAACTGGAAGAAGAGCAACTGGGACAGAAACTGGCACCCCAACCTGGACTAGAACCCGGGGTGCCATCGCAGCAGACAGAGGATTAGCCTAGTGAGCTGTGGCGCCGACCTTGACCCATGGGTTTCTAGTTTCTACAAAGTCATGAATTTGGTTTGCTTGTTTAGTTTCCAAACACTAATTTCTATTGTTATAAGCTCTACTTTAACTCCACTGGACAAAATGAACTGAGAACATATTTGGTATGATTTTTGCTTTGTTTAATTTGTAAGTTGACATTTCTGTTGCATCAATATTATAAATTTTAGTTTAGGGGTCAATGCTGTGGCGCAGTGTGTTAATGCCCTGGCCTGCAGTGCCAGCATCCCATATGGGTACTGGTTCAGACCTGGCTGCTCCACTTCCAATCCAGCTCTCTGCTGTGGCCTGGGAAAGCAGTGGAAGATGGCCCAAGTCCTTGGGGCCCTGTACCCTCTTGGGAGACCTTTAGGAAGTTCCTGGCTTCTGGCTTCGGATTGGCGCAGCTCCAGCCGTTACGGCCAATTGAGGAGTAAACCATCAGATGGAAGACCTCTCTCTCTGCCTCTCCTCTTTCTATGTAACTCTGACTTTCAAATAAATAGATAAATCTTTAAAAAAAAATTTTAGTTTATAATTGAGTAACTCTGCCAGACTGATTAAAATGGTATGTTAAATATGATGCCCAGCCATTGGGTTAAAGAAAATTTTCATAGCCAAGCAGACCAAGACAGTGGCATTTGCTGTGGAAAATTATTATGGAGGGTCAACATTGCTTAGTGGAGAGTGGGAGCCAGGGACATGCAGCTTACAATCTATGAGTTGACTTTCCTACCTCAAGAGGAAGTAAGCCACAATGGAATCTTTATTCTTCTCATTTATCAGTGGGAAATTTCAGGAGGTTAGATGGTCAAAAATTCTTTCTGAGGAAGTGCACTGATTTGGGGAGCTATCTGAATTTGTCTATAAATTTTGAGCCTGGAATACTCTCCATTCTAGAAAATAGCAATGATCCTAGTCTGCTGGCAGGATCATCAAGGACATGCTGCCCTGAATAGCAAGAGACATCTGCCACATTCAGATATTCTGGTTCACCTTTCTGCAATTCCAGTTGACCATTAAGTTTGAATCTTTTCTCCATTGCCTCTTTCTTCTCTGCTCCTTCGCGTAATCGGCAAATCAAAGCTGCTGGCTTCACCGGAACAAACTTGTGCCCTTGTGTTTTTGTTTTCCGTCTTCTACAAGGATGTTATACACATGTATCTGGGATATAATTATTAATAGTTAGTTAAGTCATAGTTAAAATAATATCAACCTCAGGGCTGGTGCTGTGGCTCAGTAGGTGATCCTCTGCCTGTGGCATCGGCATTCCATATGGGCTCTGGTTCTAGTCCCGGCTGCTCCTATTCTGATCCAGCTGTATGCTATGGCCTGCAAATGCGGTGGAAGATGACCCAAGCTCTTGGGCCCCTGTACCTTTGTGGGAAACCCGGAAGAAGCTCCTGGCTTCAGATCAGCACAGCTCCAGCCACTGGGGCCATTTGGGGAGTGAACCAGCAGATGGAAGACCTTTCTCTCTGTCTCTCTCACTCACTGTCTGTAACTCTACCTCTCAAATAAATAAATAATATCAACACCCAAGATTTTATAATAGTTTGTTGTCACCATTATGATATTCTGTATTCATTATCTTATTTTATACTTTTTAATGTAGTGCCTAATATAAGGTAGCAGAACAAAAACTCTTATCAGGTCAATTTATGCCTATCTTTAGATCCCTTACAGCATTTAATAGGAATTGTATGATTATTTTGTATCCAATAAGAATAAATGGAAGTCTATATGAAGTAATTAAACACAGAATTTATAATGTGGTAGTACTCTATCTTGCAGATATATTCAGTAATAATGAGATCCAAGTTGTGTCCAATTAAGAGGTTTTAGAGAAAAGGCAGGTATATATGGATAAGAGAAAAAGAGCCAGAATAGAACTAGGAAAAATTGCATCAGGTATGTGCAGCTGAAGAACTGTACTGCAGGCCAAGACACCTGAATGAGAGGTCATTTCCCTAAGAGAATGAAAGATTAGACAATGACATTATTTTAGGAAAGTGCAATGTAGAATATAGCTAATGGCATCATTGTGTAAAAAGTTTGTGTTAAATTGGTAGATTTGGGATCATGATGGACCTAATCCACCAGGGAATGGGGTTTTGAAGAATGCATGTAAAACTGATGCTTTGAGTTAACTTCTGTTGAGTTAAAATGGTCTTGGGGGCAACCCACGGCTTATACAGCAGAAACCTTATTTCTTCTTCTTCAAAGCACAGAGCCACAAAGAAGAACAGGAAGTTGGCCCAAATCAGTTCTTTATATCAGGAAGAAGAAAGCATGGTCAGATCTTTATTTTAATGTATTTAAGCAATGCAACATCTTGGAGTTGGAAGAACTGAGATCCTGATAAGGTTCTGAGGCAATTGTGAAAGCCTTAATTGCTAATTTAGTCCTCGTGTTGTGGCTCTGGAAAGTTCAGCCAAGTGTAAAGCAAAGACTTAAATAGAGAGATTGTACCTTGCAAAAGAACACATCATCCTACAGTCATAGCTGCACAGCTGAACCATGTGCTGTTATTTATAGGAGTTGATGTACATTTTAGCTGATTACAAATAGCCCAAAAAAATATGCGTAAAAGACCTGAATAGACACTTCTAAAATAAGACACACAAACGGCCAACAGGAATATGAAAAAGAATGTTCAACGTAACTAATTATTAGAGAAATACAAATCAATCCATATGAGTATCACTTCACCTTATTAGAATGGTTATTATAAAAAGATGAGAGATATCAAATATTGGTGAGGATGGGAAGAAAAGTCCATCCTTACACACTGGGTTAATAGCATTGGCAATCAGTATAGTCATTATGGAAAACGATATAAAGTTTACTTAAATTTTTTTTAACTTTTATTTAATGAATATAAATTTCCAAAGTACAGCTTATGGATTACAATGGCTTCCCCCCCCATAACTTCCCTCCCACCCGCAACCCTCCCCTTTCCCTCTCCCCCCCCTTCCATTCACATCAAGATTCGTTTTCAATTCTCTTTATATACAGAAGATCAGTTTAGCATATATTAAGTATAGAGTTTACTTAAAAATTTTAAAATAGAATTACCATGTGATCTGGTGATCCCACTTGTGGATGCACGCCCAAAGGATATGAAAATAGTATGTCAAACAGAAATCAACATACCCACCTCCATTGCAGCACTGTTTGCAATAGTCAAGATATGGAAAAAATGTAAGTAGCCATCAAGGGACAACTGAATACAGAAAATGTAATATATGTACAGAATAGAATACCATTCAGTTTTAAAAAGAAGGTAATTGTGTCCTTTGTAATAATACGGATGAAACCAGAGAGCATCAGATTGTATGAAATAAGCCAAGGCACAGAAAGACAAATGCTGTATGACCACACTTTAACTCACAGAAGTAGAGAGCAGAGTGGTGGTTGCCAGGAATGAGTGGCAGGGAGCTAGGGAGAATGGAGAGATGTTGACCAAAGGACACACAAGTTCAGCTGGACAGGAGAAAAAAAAAAACTTGAAGAAATTCTACATATCCTCAAACATTTCATGAAAAATATGTTCTTAAAATAACAACTTGTGACTTTCAAAAACTTTTTCAAACCAAAATAAGCTTATCTTTTAATTTTATTTTCCTTCCAACATTTTCAAATGCCTTTGCATATTGTAGATGATGGGGTCTATAGTTAATAACAATGTATTATATTCTTGAAAAATTACTAACACAGTAGATTTTGAGTGTTTCTAATACTCAAAAAATAAATACGTGAGGTAATACATATGTTAATTACCTAGATTTAACCATGGCCCAATCTACATACTTCTTTTTTTTTAAAGATTTATTTTGTTTATTTGAAAGACAGAGTTACACAGAGAGCTAGAGCCAGAGAGAAAGAAAGTCTTCCATTCACTGGTTCATTCTCCAGATGACCGCAACAGTCAGAGCTGAGCTGATCTGAAGCCAGGAGCCAAGAGCTTGTTCTGGGTTTCCCATGTGGATGCAGGGGCCCAAGGACTTGGGTCATCTTCTACTGCTTTTCCAGGCCATAGCAGAGAGCTGGCTCCAAAGTAGAGCAGCCTGGACTTGAACCGGCACCCATATGAGATGTTGGTGCTGCAGGCTGGGGCTTTAACCCGCTATGCTGCAGTGCTGGCCCCCCAATATACATATTTCAAATTATTCTTATGAATAATAAATATGTATTTGTGTTTGTCATTAAATTATTTTTGAAAAAGAATCACTTGGATAATACAGAAATCACACGCACCCCTTAGAAAATCCAAGACATTTTTAGTAAGTAAAAAGGAGATCCAGCTTGGAAGTAGGTTTTTTGTGAAAGTGCTCTGGAGCCTCTGATGATCAGCCAGGTCGGAGAACATCTAGGTTGGGCAGCTCTCCCGGTCAGACACCTCTGGAGGCGTTAGAGGGTGAGCCACGTTTGGAAGTGACCTATTAAGAACCTGGAGGACAGTAGAAAGTTAGAGCTGTGGGAACAGGATGGGGACCTTGTCTGGGGGCTCCCTTTTCAGGCAGAATTCGCTGTTCCTTGTTGTTTCTCTGAAGGCTTAAATATCAATATCTGGAAAACATTACACCTAGAATTTTGTCAATGCCCTCTACTTCCTCTCAAAAAAAGAAAAACAGTTACGAAGAAGGGACAAAAACAGGAAGGAACGAGACAGCAAGAAAAGAAGAGAGAGCATGTGTGTGCATTAACATAATTTCTGAAAGATGGAAATTTGCCTTCTATTTTAATATTGTTATAAGACAATTATTAAACTATTAAAACAATTTAATACAAGACATTGGAAGTTAGCAAAACCCAATAGGGGTCCATTTTTTAACAGCTTGGAAAAGACAAGATAAATCAAATTCTCCTCCTAGCCCACATTGTGTTAGAGAGCACAATGTTTAATTAGTTTGTCTTGAATTTCTTTAATTAATGAAAGCGAACCACAACAGGTAGTTCTTGGAGAGCCGTGAAGCTGGTGGATTCCAAACTGCAAAATCAGTTTCCAGTCCAAGCAGTGTGGCTCCCTCAGAACTCCTCCAGGAGCCATTGTAGGACTCAGAGGTTTGGGGTCTCACCAATGAGCCGGGTCTCCCTCTCTCCAGCACCGGCTGCTCCTCAGTGAAGTTCCCCAGTTCATGCTGTCCCGGAGGGCTTGTGAAGACCCACTGAATGAGCTCGGTCAAGTGCACACCGCTCACAGATTGCACAACAGTAAGAACAGAGCAAGGGAATGTAACTACCTTCTCTCTGAGCCCCTGACCCCATCTCTCCTGCTTGTACTAATCCAGGGGGGCGTATCTTAAGGGAGACAAATATACAGTTTATTTTTCAAAAGTACACCACTTAGTTTTCTAAATGATAAGCAAGAACTTTCTGAATTGGCCATCAAAGTCCTTTCAACCAGACTCTCTGCAGTGAGGGAGAACTACACACATCTTGTCTTTTTCTTTCATTTTGCGAAAGGTGACTCGAAAACTGGTATCTGGGGGAAGCGTGTGAGTATGTGTGTGTACATGCTGAATAGTCTCTCTCTCTTTTTCTCTCCCTCCCTCTCCCTTTTTCTTCCTTCCTCCCTCCCCACCTCTGTTTCCTGGACAGCCCCAAGGCTGGTATCGAGTTCATCTCATTCCTACTTATTCCATCTTTGATGGGGAGAACTCTCTGTCCCCCTCTCTGGTCCTTTTTTCTGTGGTTCTGGAGAGCATGCATTTCACAAATGTAAGAGAGTCAACGCTGATGTGCAGGCCACAGTTGTTTCTGTCAGTTGAGGCCTTGGGAGCCCTCCCCTTTCCTCTGTTTCTTCAAGTTGAGAATGATTCATCAGCTGGCCTTTAGCAAGAAAAGAGGCTGGCCTGAGGTCTGAGGCCTTTGACCTCCATGAAGAGAAAGGTCACACTGAGAGCAGCTATGCAAGCGCGGGAGCAGGAGCCACAGGCTTGGAAATCCAGGCAGAGGCGCCCGGCGGAGCAGAGGGGCAGGGTGGGAAAGAGTGGAAGTTGAGAAAAGTTAAGAGTATATTTCTAAGAGACTCAGTGGATCAGCTGACAAGCGGGGTCAAGGGTCCTATTTATGCCTGATTCCCTGAGCACGTTACAGTAACATCTGCTTGTTAGGGGTCTTCAGGGAGTAAGCAGGGGACCAAGCACTTCTGACCTCCTTCCACAAAAGGGGACAGGCCAAGAGATTAGGGGTCCCCAGGAACGTTTGTGTTTGACTTGACGACTCCCCCGCCTTCGGTCTCCTGGGCATTATTTGTCAGCTTCACCCCTTTTCTTTTTAGAATCTTGCTGAATATTTAAATGAGGACCATGGTTGTCAGCAGAATGGCAATGAAATAGCAGAAAAGAAAGTTAGAAATTGGTTGGGAAAAATCAGAGTGAAAATTCTAGAATGGGAATGAAAAATAGAGCAGAAAAAATGCAGGAAATTCTTCTTGGGCTAGAATTGAATTATCTCACAGGAATTTTTCAGTTTTTGACATAATAAATAGAGAAAAACGGCTGTAATTGTGCTCTGACACATCCTATAATAAAGCTACTAACAGGAGAGATGATCTGGTCATGCAGATGTCAAAAGAATTATAACCTCACGAACATTCTGTCTCCGACATTTGTGTCTTAACCTCAAAATGAAGCAAAAACTTACATTCCCAGGGAGGCTGAGAGTTGAGCATTGACTTCACACTTTTATCAGCCAATTTTTGTTGGAGTCACTTTTTTGCCCTTTTTAAAGCAAAATTTCCTTTAAAAAATCCTTGCCTCCCACCCCCATTCAGTCACCAGGAAGGCAGAACTTTATCTGTAAGTATCCTCTGCCTCTAGCTTCTCTGAGCAACTATACAACCAACAGCAGCATGAAGTAGCTTTTTCAAAACAGGTTGAAGGAGCAAGAAAATGTGCTAAGCTTCTAAATTCTTCTTTCCCATTTCACAAAAGAACGTGTACTGTGAATCCGCTGGCTTCTAAAGTGCACATTTTGCCTGGGTTACAGTTACCCACCCTTCTGTGCTCCTGTTTCCCACAATTTTTGCTTAGAAGTTTCTGGAAGGACTCAGCTTAGTTTTAAAAGATCTCTCAGTGCCACTGCAGGCCTTTATTTCACAAGCATCTGTGGTTGATGCTTCACCACTCACATGATGTGTTGTTTTAGCCTAGAGCTTTCCACTGAGAAATGGAATACAGGAATGGAGGGAGGGGGCTAGTGATGGAGAGAGTGTTTTTACATAGAAAAAAGTTAGAGTAAGCAAGTGAGTGATAGCATGTAAAAAAGTCCCCTCTGGGTGCCACATCCACAGCCCTGTTCAAACAAGCCACCATCTCACCTAACTGTGTGAAAACAGAATGTTTGCTATTTATAGGGACTCACTCTGGGGAAACCAGCTGGAGGAGAGTACACTGTTTCAAGGCAAAGTGGATGATTGGATGGGGTCACTTCAAAGGTAGGGGCTTCTGGGTGTGTGTGTGTGTGTGTGTGTGTGTGACAAGTGAGAGAAACAGACGAGAGAGAGAGAAAGTGCAAATGAGCTCAGACGTGCATTTGGGGTCAGGGAAGTTGGTGGGTGGGGGCTGCAAGCTGTTCAAAACCACTTTGTGATTATAAATAATAATAAAAAAATCCAATCGGAAGTCCGTTCTGCCAAACTTCACAATAAACCTCCTAGCAGGACATTGAGATTTTCTTAATCAGGGTCAGACCCACAAGCTTAAGGCCAATGAGTTCAGTGGGAAAAATGACTCTTCTTCCCAGTTTTTTTCCCTTTCCTTTTTTCTTTCATTTGGAAGGGACTCCCTGATAAACATGCAGGGCAATTTTCCAGTACATTAACCCAGGAGGGATCCTCTCTCCATCGGCTCCAGAGACAGAAAAGTCAAGAAACAGGGTGAGGGGAAGATGGATGGGCCTGGGATATAAGGGCGGGCAGTTTTTCCACTGTCCTGCCCTGTACACCTAGGACAAAGACTGCATTGACTGCAGTGCTTGACATCAGCCTCATAAACTAGTAGCCAGCACAAAGGGAGTGACACTTGAAACTGCCAGCCCCTGCCTCCTTACCACTGCAGCTGCACACAGGGTGGGGCCTAACAGTAGTGTCCCTTTGTCAGCCTGTAGGACAAGAGGTGAAGATAAATAGTGTTGACTTTCACGCAGTCACACAATTTTGCTATTTCCCAAAAGACGACATTTCCTCCCAGGCCTCACCTCATGGCCCCGAAAGATAGAATCCTCTTCACGTTGGTGGAAGAGCAAGTGTAGGATTGTGCTCTGAGAGTTCGGAGGGTGCACAGGGACAGGTGGCTTAAGGGACAGGGATAGACAAGGGACATGTACAGAGTCGTGGGATCTGTTCCTTGTCCTCAGAGGTATGGTTTTCACGCATTCCAGCTTGGTCACAGTGGTTTCTTTCATTTTCTTGAGATGCCTAGAAATGATCCTCAAGGACAAAAAAAGAAGGGGAAAAAAGGACATAGGAATCAAGGCTGAAAACATGCACAATAGTATGATTTAACGGAGTTCTGAAACCACCATGCTATCTTCCTGATTATCGGAAATCCAGAAAGTAAAGTAGTTTCCTGAGAGCATTTTGGTAATGAGACTGCAGGAATTCAAGAAACAGAAGGCAAGGACACCTTAGCTATGTGGTGTGTTGCATTTGGTTCCTGTAAGCCTTAGTTTTTAGTTGACTGGGCATCAGCATAAAGCAAACTTTTTGTATCGCTTCCTGTAGTGTCAGAATCTGAAATGCAGAACACAGAACTCATTTGAACATAATAAGGTATTGTGGCCAAGTCCCAATATGGTGTCCTACATACTTCAGTTTGAGAATCCTGGTTTAGATCTGTCTTTTTTCTCCCTGCAGTGGGTCAATGAGGGGCAATGTCTGAGCATCTCCCATTGGATGCTTCTGTCTCCAGTCAGGCCTCTTCCTATCCGCAATGGACTCCAGGAATGTGGAGTATCCAGGCTCTGAAGAGTTCTCCAAAACCATTTGATGTAAAAAGAGGGGAAAATGTGGAATCTCAAATACATGTAGGTCCTAGTACCCAAGTAGAAAATTCTAAGTTGTGACTTTGCCAGAGGAAATCCTATACAAAGACCAGTGCTATAACTCAAATCATTTACACTTTAGCTGTTTTTAACATTTGACTTTTCTTCCCATTACCCTACAAAGACTGCTTGTTTAGAACCCCCTTTTACTGATGACACTTTATTCCATAATTTAAGCATATATTTTAGAAATTTTAGACCCATGGTACTTAAAAAATTGAATTCTGTGTATCCCTACAATTTAATTCCATAGAACATGGCTTGGAGATGATTTAAAGATTTCTTGTTTGATGGGAAAATATTTGCAATTGAATCCTTTCTATAAATACTTTAAGAAAACACATCTATACCTAAAGTTAATGGTTATATGTTGGGAAACAATTTCTGGAATAAAGAGTATGTCCTGAGCAGCTTCCCAGTTCCACTGGTTTCACCTTCTTTTCAGGAGAATACCGAGGCTGATGTATTTCCTCATGGACTTTGTTTGGAGTTGACTGTGTCTTGCTTTGGAATAGTTATGTGACAGTGATTTTGACATACTGGTGAATACATCAAGCTTTGAAGAAGATGGGATTCAGTAATTGTGTGTTGTTCATTATTTCTAGGATATACTTATGTTCATTTATATTTAACTAGAATCTTGTTTTAAAATATTTATTTTATTTATTTGAGAGTCAAAGTTTTACACCCACCCACCCCCCCACACACACACACACACAGAGAGAGAGAGAGAGAGAGAGAGAGAGAGAGAGAGATGTCTTCCATCTGCTGAGGGCTGGGCCAGGCTGAAGTCAGGGGCCAGGAGTTTCTTCTGAGTCACCCATGTGCAGGGGCCCAAGGACTTGGACCATCTTCTGCTGCCTTCCAAGGTACACTAACAGGGAGCTGGATTGGAAGTAGAACAGCAAGGACTAGAACTGGCACACCTATGGGATGCTGGAGCTGCAGGTGGCAGCCTTACACTCTACTCCACAGCGTTAGCCCTTTAAGTAGAGTTTCAAATTCTCTAGAAACCAGCAGTTATCTCAGGATGCCACTCCCATTTTCACTTTTCACATCTGGTTTCTGGGGAAAGAGTAGTGTGAACCTAATTATGCTCTTCGGCCTCTTCCTGGCCAACTGCCTCCTCTTGAGGCTACCAGGATCTTCATTCCACCAGCCTCTGGACTCTAGAAGCGAGAAAGCTCTCATATGGGAAGCTCTCAGACATCATGTTCTCAGCTGTGAAATGCTGAGCTTCATTGTAGCAGAAAAAAACAAGCAAACAGAAAATTCCAGTTGGAAGGGGTAGCAAAAAAAGAAGAAACCTTCAAGGGTTTTTCTTGTGATGATGAGACATGAGCCACAGGACAATTTGATATGCTTTTCTGTGTCAACATAGGCCTTTTCTAGCCCATTCCACCCCAAGGGGCTTGATTCTACACGTTTTCATTGCCAGGGAGTGTCTACAATAGAGAGAGAGAATGTTCTGAGCAGTTCTCCTTACAGACAGAAAGTGGCTGGGCTTTGTTCCCTCCTTCCCTACACCCTGTGCTTCTCATTCTCTTTACTCTGTGCCTTGACTCAAAATATAGGGAGGATTTTCGCTCATGGGTACTCCTGTTAACCCTCTGATTGAGAAAGTCCTCAGTGTTTGCTTCTGAGTCTTTTCCTACCCAAGAGTTGACAAGGTAGTTGAAAAAACTCATGGGTAGGTACTGGGAAGACCTCAACTCTAGACAGTACTATCTTAATTGAGCATGAGCAACCATTTTACCTCCATCAGTTTTTTTCTTATATGAAAAATGGTAGATTTAACTCATGAATGATTTCCTTTCTTTTTCTCTCTACTTCCCTAAATTCTAGCAGTGAACTGCATTATAAGTAATCATGGAAAACAGTATATATGAGAACAATTGGACATTGAAGAGTTTAATTTCTTTTAAGGTATTATCAGTATCAAATCTAGAAAAGTCAATAAATTTGATGTGTCCACATGATCTAGCATTTCCTTCACTCTATATTTAGGCCTGTGCCATAGATTTGGACTTGACGTGCCTTTGGGGGTTTCTTAGTTCTACTTGAGGACACATAGTTTCATAACCACACCATAAAAAAATTGACTTTCAAGGCAGAGACTTTGACATTGATGTCCCCATGGGATTCAGTGATTGGCCTGGTGACCCTAGTCTGAATCAGAGTTTAAAAATTCTTTTAAATAAACATTTCTATTCTGCCTCTTGAAGGGCCTTACTTTTTGACCAAATACTATTTCCCTTTGCATGATATAAAAATCTTTATTTTAAGTCAAAGAGGAATTTCAATCCATTTGTATTTATGCCAATACCAGCTGTGAATGCATGCTGTGACTCTGGTCTCTGTCATGGGAGCTGGGCTGAGAAAGTTCCATGGTCCTTTGTCCCTATTCACTTTGTATCCAAGAGTTAGACCATTGCTGCAGATAAAAAGGTATTTTATATATGTGTATATATATGTATATATATATATATGATATATATTATATATACCCCAAAACTGAAGAACTCCTGTGCAAAGAAGCTAAGAACTAAGGCTGTGGGTATACAACCAGCAATGGAGTGACTGCATTGGTTTTACTCCATCCTCACAAATGATGGCACCAGCAGTCTTCTGTTCATCTCAGAACTTGATGTCTGAGAGCTTCACATATGAGAGTTTTCTAGCTTCTAGAACCTAGAGGCTGGTGGAATGAAGATCCTATTACATATTGATGCCAGCTTTACAAGGACAAGAATCAGCTGAGTTGAGGAATTTATTGTTGTTTCCTATTCTCAAACCTTGTTTTCCACTCAGTGACTCAACCTCATATTTTAATAACCCAGCAAATATGTTCAATTTGGAAACCTTCAAACTAAAAACTTAATATTTCAAACTAAGTTCCTATATCCGCCTAGAAAAATGGACTCTACTTTCTCTTTCATTTTCCTATTTGTATTATCACCATTGCCTTTGTTCTACAAACCCAATAACTTAGACTCACCTCTGAATATTTTTCTTCTCTTTTTCTGTTGTTTCCAGTATTTTACAGTGATTCAATCCCATTGAACTTCCCTTCCATGAGCTGATCCTATTCCTATTCTTTCTATCCATTGCCTCATTTTGTAGAGATTCTCAGATTTCCAGTCCTAGATGACTGCAATAACCCCCTTTTCATCACTTACCCTGTATTAATTCTTTGCTGAAGCTCCCTCTTTTCTACCACGCCTCTTTGACTTACACCTAACTTTGATTTTCCACACAGAATGAGATGGTTTTTGTTCTTCCACACACTTCAACTTACATTCTTCAGCAAGCTTGCTTTGACCCCTCCAGGAGCCCAGTGAACATTTTTCCTCCAGCTACTAATCACATCATTAGTATTTACCATATATGTCATTAGTCTTGCTTGATGAAACACATAAAATATCCAATTCAGTCCTTTTGGAGCTCTTAGAATTATGAACAAGATGACATGAACATCACAAATCCACTCAGAAAATTAGGTATAGGTACAGAGTCAGATAGTAATGGTAATGATATTTATTCTAGTTATTCTGAGCAAGTGTCACATGTAGCAAAATATTCTGAGAAGTTTACTGTCATTGACTGATTTAGTTCTACAGCAATCCTTTGGATTTGGTACTCATAGCTCATTGCACAGAACGGACAACAAAAGTTCAAAGAGGTTCAGTTCCATGAGGCACCTATTTGAACTGAGCTACAAAGGATTAAAAAGGCTAATAGGAGAGATGACTGCTATCTAGTTGGGAGAATGGTTGTGAAAGAACTTACCAAAAAGGGGAAAATGACTTTCTATTTTCTATTTATTTAATTGGATAAGAGTTCTTTCTCCAAATGTTTACCAGCATTTGTTACTCTGTTTGGCAGGGGTGAGGTGCTACCTCATTGTGGTTTTCATTTGCATTTGTCAAATCGCTAGTGATATAGAGCATTTTTCATATATTTGCTGGATATTTTGTATTTCTTCTATAGAGAACTGTCTATTGAAGTCCTTTCCCCATTTCTTAACTGGATTACTTTGTTGTTGTTGAGTTTTTGCGCTGCTGATGTATTTTGGATATTAATCCTTTACCACATAGATAGCTTGCAAACATTTTCCCCATTCTGTTGAATGTCTCTTGATTCTTTGATTCCTTTGCTGTGAAATGTTTGTGAATTTGATAAAATCCTATTTATCTAGTTTTGCTTTTGTTGCCTGTGCTCTAGGGTTCTTATCAAAGAAGCTATTACCTATATCAATGTCTTCAGTTGTTTCTCCTACATTTTCTTCAAGCAACTTCATAGTCTCAGGACTTAAATTTAGGTCTTTGATACACCTTGAGTTGATTTTTGTACATAGTGAGAGGGATTTAATTTCATCCCTCTACATATATACATGCAGTTTTGCAAGCACCATTTATTGAGGAAATTATTCTTACTCCAATGTATGATCTGTGCATTATTGTAAAAAAAAATCAGTTGGATGCATATATGTTGATTAATTTCTGGGCTCTCTATTCTGTTTTATTAATCTGAGTGTTGTTTTTTTTATGACAGTGCCATGTTGTTTTAATTACTATTGCTTTGTAGTAGCTTTGAAATCAGGTATTGCGACACCTCCAGCTTGATTTCCTTTTGTTCAGAATCACTTTGTCTCTTTGGCATCTTTCGTCATTCTATATGAATTTTAGGACAGTGTTTTCTAATTCTGTAAAGAATCTCATTGAATGTCGTTGTGCATATACACAACATTTTCTTTATTCACTCATCGATTGATGAGCATTTGGGTTGATTCCATATCATAGCTACTGTGAATTGAGATGCAATAAACATGAGGGTACAGATAATTCTTTCATATTCCAATTTAAATTTGTTAGCATAAATTCCCAGGAGTGGATGTCTGGTTCATCTGATATATCTACTTTCAGCTTTTTGAGGTATCTCCATACTGTCTTCCACAACGGCTATGCTGCTTTACATTCCCTCCAAGAGTGGATTAGGATACCTTCTCCCCCACATCCTTAAAAGCATTTATTGTTTGTTGATTTCTGTATGAGAGCCAAACTAACAGGGGTGAGGTGAAACCTCATTGTGGTTTTGATTTGCATTTCCCTGATGGCTAGTGATCCTGAACATTTTTTCAAGTGTCTGTTGGACATCTAATTTTCTTCTTTCGAAAAATGTCTGTTCAAGCCCTTTGCACTTCATGACTGGATTGTTTGCTGTTACTGTGTTTCTTGCACTCTTTATATATTCTGGTTATTAAACCTTTATCTGTTAAATAGTTCGCAAATATTTTCTCTCATTCTGTTGGTTGCCTCTTCATTTACTGAGTGTTTCCTTTGCAATGCAGAAGCTTTTCAGCTTCATTTAATCCCACTTTTAAATTTTACTTTGATTGCTTGTGCTTCTGGTGTCTTTTCCAAGAAGTCTTTGCCTTTGCCAATGTCTTGTAGAGTTCCCCCACATTCTCTAATAATTTGATAGTATCAGGTCATAGATTTAGGTCCTTGATTCATTTGCGTGGATTTTTGTGCAGTGTGTAAGGTAGAGGCCTAATTTTCTGCACATGGAGATGTAACCCCATTTGCCAATTTTGGCTTTGATTGCCTGGCTTCTGTGGTCTTTTTCATGTAGTCTTTGCCTTTGCCAGCATCTATCACAGTTTTCCCAACATTCTCCTCTAGTAATTTGATGGTATCAGGTCATATTTAGATCCTTGATTTATTTTGAGCTGATTTTTGTATAATATGTAGAGTTTTTGTTTCATACTTCTGCACACAGAGAATCCAATTTTCCCAGCAACATTTGTTAAAGAGAATGTCTTCGCTCCAGTGATGGATTTTAGCTCCTTTTTCAATAAGTTGGTTTTAGATGTGTGAATTGATTTCTGGAGTTTATATTCTGATACAGAGGTCCACATATTCATTTTTTGCCAGTATTAGGCTGCTTTGATTATAAATACCCTGTAGTATGTCTTGAAATCTGATATTGTGATGTCTCTGGCTTTATTTGTTTAATTTTGCTTTAGCTATTTTCAATCTCTGGTGTTTCCATATGTATTTTGCATGGTTTTTTTAGATCTGCAAAAATACTTGGTATTTTGGTTAAGATAGAATTGAATTTGTAAATTGCTTTTGGTAGTATGGACATTTTGATTATACTAATTCTTCAATCCATGAACACAGAAGATTTTTACATTTTTTAGTTTCTTCTTTTTCTTTCTTTGATGTTTTGTAATTTACATTGTACAGATCTTTCACCTCCTTAGTTAAATTTTCAACAAGGTATTGAAATTTTTGTAGTAATTGTGAATGGTACTGACTTTACAAGTTCTTTCTCAGCCATGGCATTGTCTGTGTATACAAACACCATTGAATTTTGTGGGTTGATTTTATTTCCTGAAACTTTAGAAAACTCTCTTATGAGTTCCAATAGTCTCTTAGTGGATTCTTTTGGTTACCTTATATATAGAATCATGTCATCTGCAAATAGGGATAATTTGACTTCTTCCTTTCCAGTTTGTTTCCTTTTGATATTTTTTTCTTTCCTAATGGCTCTAGTTAAAAGTTCCAGGACTATATCGAATGGTAGTGGTGAGAGTGAGCATCCTTGTTTGGTTCTGGATCTTAGCAAGAACACTTCCAAGTTTTCTCCCATTAAATATGATACTGGCTGTTGTTTTGTTGTATATTGCCTCAATTGTGTTGAGGAATGTTCCTTCTATATCCAGTTTGCTTAATTTTTTTTTCATGAAAGGATATTGTACTTTATCAAATGCACTCTTTGCATCTATTGAGATAATCTTATTGTTTTTGTTCTAAAATTTGTTAGTGTGATATATAACGTTGATTGATTTTTGTATGTTGCATTATCTCTGCATACAAGAGGTAATCCCACATTTCCATCGAATGATTCTTCTGGTGTGGTGTTGTATTTCATAAGCTAGTATTTCATTGAAGATTTTCCATCTATGTTCATCGGGGATATTGGATCACAGTTCTCATTCTTTGTTACATATTTTCATAATGCTGGTCATATAGAAGGAAATTGTGAGGATTGTTTCTCTTTCAATTGTTTTGAACAGTTTGAGATAAGAATTGGAATTATTTGTTATTTAAATGTCTGGTAGAATTCAGCAGTGAAGCCATCCAATCCTTGGCTCTTCTTTGTTGGGAGGATCTTTATTACTGATTCAATCTCAATCTCTGTTTTTGTTCTATTTAGATTTCCTATGTCTTTGTGTCTAAATTATGGTTTATTGAATGAGTCCAGGAATCTATCCATTTCTTCTGGATTTTCCAATTTGTTGGCATATAGCTCTTTGTAGTAATTTCTGATAATTTTTATTTCTGTGGTATCTGTTGTTATATTTCCTTTTTCATCTCTGATTTTATTGATTTGATACTTCTCCCTCTCTTTTTTTCTGGTTAATTGGGACAATGGTGTATTAACTTTGTTTATTTTTAAAAAAATAGCTCTTCATTTCACTGCTCTTTTGCATTGCTTTGGTTTCAATTTTGTTTATTTCTTCTCTAGTTTTAATTATTTCTTTCCTCATACTAATTTGAGGTTTGGTTTATTGCTGTTTTTCTAGGTCCTTGAGATACATTGATAACTTATTTATTTGATGCCTTTCCAGTTTCTTGATGTAGGCAATAATTGATATAAACTTCCCTCTTAACACTGACTTTGCTGTGTCCTGTGCATTTTGATATGTTATATTGTCATCTTCATTTGTTTCCAAGAATGTTTTGATTTCTCTTTTTATTTCTTCTATAACCCAATATTCATTCAGAAGCATGTTTCTCTGTCTCAATGTGTTTACATATTTTCTAGAGATTCTCAGGGTGTGAATTTCCAGCTTCATTTCATTGAGATACATGCTATGATTTCAATTTTTTTGAATTTGCTGAGACTTGCTTTACAGATTAGCATATGGTCTATCCTAGAAAAAGTTTCATGCACTGTTGAAAAGAATGTGTATTCTTCAATGATGGGATGAAAGATTCTGTAGATATCAGTTAGGTCCATATGGTTCATAGTGCAGATAAGCACTGTTATTTATTTGTTTATTTTTTTTATCTAGTTAAACTGTCCATTCAGGAAAGTGGGTTGTTGAAATCTCCCATTAGTATAGTTTTGGAGTCTATGTCTCCCT
This sequence comes from Oryctolagus cuniculus, assembly GCF_051225735.1. NCBI lineage: Eukaryota > Metazoa > Chordata > Mammalia > Lagomorpha > Leporidae > Oryctolagus > Oryctolagus cuniculus. Next base: position 5,809,057 of record NC_142878.1, on the reverse strand, counting down.
TTACAACCAGTAACATTTCTTTTAAATAGGCGCCCTGGCATGGGGTGTATATATATTTATTATAGTCACATCTTCCCATTGAATTAATCCCTTAATCATTACATAATGCCATTCTTTATCTGTTTTAGAAATTTTTTTTAAAGTATAATATTTCTGATGTTAGAATAGCTACACTTTTTTGTTTTTGCTTTCCATTAGCATGGAATATCTTTTTCCATCCTTTCACTTTCAGTCTGTGTATATTTTTGTTGGTGAAGTATGTTTCTTATAGCTAGCAAATAAACGGGTCTTGCTTCTTAATCAATTCAGCCAGTCTGGATCTTTTATCTAGAGAGTTTAGGCCACTTACAGTCAAAATTGCTATTGATAAGTAATACCTTGGTCCTGTCATTTTTCCATAAATATGCCATTGTTTGCTTTGGATTTCCTTTTTACTTCTACTAGATTTTCTGCTTTCACAGTCATAACTATATTCCTGTGTTTCTGTGTTTAGAACATCTATAAGCATCATTTCTAATGCTGGAAAAGTGGTGACAAATTCTTTCTTTGTTTTTAAAGATTTATTTTATTTATTTATTTGAAAGACAGAGTTACAGAGAGAGAGGCAGAGACAGAGAGAGACCTTCCATCCGCTGGTTCACTCCCCAGATGGCCGCAATGGCCGAAACTGCACTGATCTGAAGCCAGGATCCAGGATCCAGGAGCTTCTTCTGGGTCTCCCACATAGGTGCAGGGGCCCAAGGACTTGGGCCATCTTCCACTGCTTTCCCAGGCCATAGCATAGAGCTGGATCTGAAGAGGAGCAGCCGGGACTAGAACTGGCGCTACATGGGATGCCCGTGCTTCAGGCCAGGGCTTTAAACTGCTGGGCCACAGCTCCAGCCCTGACAAATTCTTTTAATTTTTGTTTATTATGGAAGGTCTTTTTCTCACCTTCATTCATAAATGAGAGCTTTGCATGGTATAGTGTCCTGAGCTGACAGTATTTTTTAAGTCTTAGAATATGTATCTTAGCCTGTAGGGTTTCTGATGAGAAATCAGCTGTCAGTCTAATTGGAGATTCTGAAAGTAATCTGACTTTACTCTGGTGCACATTTTAGAATCTTTTCTTTATGTTTTACTGTGGGAAGTTGGACCACAATGTGTTGTGGAGAAGGTCTTTTCCAGTTGTGTCTATTAGGAGTTATATTTGCTTTTTGTAGTTGGATGTCCTAATCTTGAACACAGTTTTTTTAATTTTTATAATTTCTTGTTCTTTTTTTTTCTTTTTCTCCTTCTCCTTGTCTTCCTCCTCCTCCTTCTTCTTCTTAATTTTGGTCTGTCTTAGATATTTCCAAAAATTTGTTTCCTAGATTGGACACTCTTTCTTCTGCCTCTCCATGTCTTTTGTTAAAGTTTTCCAGTGTATTTTTAAATTTGACATACTCAATTGTTTATTTCTAATATTTCAGCTTGATTTCTCTTCAAAATCTCTATCTCAGAGGGAAATTTTTGTTCCATGTCAAGTATGGATTTTGTTAACTCAGGAATTTGCTTTCCATTGCTTCTGAGTAATCCTATGATCATTCTTTTGAATTCCTTTTCAGGAATCTCATCAAACTCTTCATCTTCACATTCTAATATTGAAGTGCTGTTGAGTTCCTTTGGGGATAGTCATGTTGCCTTCCTTATTCCTATTTCTTGTATTTTTACTTTTATTTTTAGGCTTTTGTGGGAATACTTCTTGGTTTTTCCACTGATGAGTTTTATCTTTGAACTATGCCTCTGTGGCTTAATGGAATGTCTGCTCCTCAGTTAATAACCAAGGAGATGTGCTTGATGAGTTCAGGAAGCTCTGGTCAGTACTCAAGTTTAGGGTGAGAATCCAGTGTGACATCTAAGTTGGGCATGGTATATCACCTCTGTTCTCAGCAGGTGAAAGGGTACAATCATTCCTATTGGTATAACCACAACCTTGTTTCCTCTCTACCAAAGTCATTCAATGCCCCAGGTTTGACCACAGTGGCTAAAGCTATCATCCATGGTGGTGCGTGAACCCCACAAAGGATCTGTGTAATCTTTAGTGTGAACACGGAGCCCTCTGTAATGACATACGAGGCAGTCATGGAGCTCTGAGCCTTTGATGCCAAACAGTGATTGCCCAGAGACCCAGCTACACCCCAAGCCTTATTGTTCAGTTGAATTCCCATGGTCAGAGTGTCTTCTTCTGTTTCTTTCTTTAATGTTCTATGATTTTCATCATAGATATCTTTGACATCCTTGGTTAACTTTATTACAGGATATTTAAATTTTTTGTAGGTATTGTGAATAGGATTGATCTTGGAAGTTCTTTCTCAGCCATGTTATTATCTGTGTATACAAAGGCTATTATTTGTGTGTGCATGTCTGTGTGTGTGTGTTAATTTTATATCCTGCCACTTTATCGAATTCTTTTATGTTTCCAATAGACTATTAGTGTAGTCTTTTGGATACTCTATTTATAGAATCATGTTATCTGCAAATAGGGATAGTTTGACATCCTGCTTTCCAATGTGTATCTTTTGATTTCTTTTTCTTGCATAGTGGTTCTTGACAAAATTTTCAGGACTATATTGGATAGCACTAGTGTGTTTGGGCATCTTGTCTGGTTCCAGATCATAGTGGGAATGTTCCCAACTTTTCAATTCAAGAAGACACTGGCTGTTGGTTTGTCATAAATTGGCTTGATTATGTTGAGGAATGTTCCTTCTATATCCAATTTGTTTAAGGTTTTTATTATGAAAGGATGCTATTTTTTTTGACAGGCAGAGCTAGACAGTGAGAGAGAGAGAGACAGAGAGAAAGGTCTTCCTTTTTCCGTTGGTTCACCCCCCCAAGTGGCCGCTACATCCAGCGAGTTGCAGCTGACGCGCTGCACTGATCTGAAACCAGGATCCAAGTGCTTCCTCCTAGTTTCCCATGCGGGTGCAGGGCCCAAGGACCTGGGCCATCATCCACTGCACTCCCGGGCCACAGCAGAGAGCTGGACTGGAAGAGGAGCAACTGGGACAGAATCCAGCGCCCCAACCAGGACTAGAACCCGGGGTGCCGGCGCCGCAGGCGGAGGATTAGCCTAGTGAGCCGCAGCGCCGGCCGAGAGGATGCTATATTTTATCAAATGTTATCTCTGTATCTATTGAGATTATCATATGGTTTTTGTTCTTCAGTTTGTTAATGTGATAAATCACATTTATTGATTAGTAAATATTGAATCATCCTCCAAACCATGGATAAATCCCCATTTTCCAGGTGAGTGATCTGCCTGATGTATTCTTTATTTGATTAGCCAGTATTTTGGTGAAGATTTTTGCATCTATGTCAGGGATATTGGTCTGTAGTTCTCTTTCTCTCTTGTATGTTTTTCTGGTTTAGGAATTGAGATGATGCTAGCTTCACAGAAGGAGTTTGTTGGGATTCCATCCCTTTCAACTATTTTTAATAATCAAGAAGAATTGGAATTAGTTCTACTTTAAATGTCTGGTAGAATTCAGGAGTTGGGCTATCCAATCCTGTGCTTTTCTTTGTTGGGAGATTCTTTATTATTGATTCAATCTCCATCTTGTTTATTGGTCTTTTAGGTTTTCTACATCTTCGTGACTCAGTTTTGGGAGATTGTATGTGTCCGTGAATGTATATATTTCTTCATTTCTTCTAGGTTTCCAATTTGTTTGCATACAGCTCTTTCTAGTAATTCCTGGTGATTCTTTTTAGTTGTGTGGTATCTGTTCCTACATTTCCTTTTTCATCTATGATTTAATTGATTTGATCTTATCCCAATCTTTTTATCTGTTTAGTTGGGACAATGCTGTATCAATTTATTTTTTAAAAAAAAATCTCTTCATTTCACTAAGTTTTTATATATTTTTTTTGGTTTCACATTTGTTTATTTTTTCTCTGATTTTAATTCTTTCTTTACTCATACTAATTGGGGGTTTGGTTTGTTGATTTTATAGGTTTGCATTGATAGCTCATTTATTCAGTGCCTTTCCATTCTCTTGATGTAGGCAACAATTGCAATGAGTTTCCCTGTTGGCACTGATTTTGTTGCATCTCATACATTTTGATATGTGGCATTGTCATCTTCAATTGTCTCCAGAAATTTTTTGATTTCTCCTATGACACACTGTTCATTCAGGAGCATATTTTTCTGTCTCCATATAATTGCGTGTGTTCTAGAGATTTTTGAGTTATTTTTTATTTTAATTTATTTTTTATTTAGTAAATATAAATTTTCAAAGTACAGTTAGTGGATTACAATGGCTTCCCACCCCCCATAATTTCCCTCCCACTCACACCCCTCCCATCTCCCGCTCCCTCTCCCATTCCATTCACATCAAGATTCATTTTCAATTATCTTTATATACAGAAGATCGATTTAGTATATATTAGGTAAAGATTTCATCAGTTTGCACCCACACAGAAACACAAAGTGTAAAATACTGTTTCAGTACTAGTTATAGCATTACTTCATATTGGAAAACACACTAAGGACAGATCCCACATGAGAAGTAAGTACACAGTGACTCCTGTTGTTGACTTAACAATTTGACACTCTTGTTTATGGCATCAGTAATCTCCCTAGGCACTAGTCATGAGTTGCCAAGGCTATGGAAGCCTTTTGAGTTCGCCGACTTCGATCTTATTCCGACAGGGTCATAGTCAAAGTGGAAGTTCTCTCCTCCCTTCAGAGAAAGGTACCTCCTTCTTTGATGGCCCTGTTCTTTCCACTGGGATCTCACTCACTGAGACTGGGACTGGCTTAGTTCACTCAACATAATGTTTTCCAGATTCCTCCACCTTGTTGCAAATGACTGGGTTTCATTGTTTTTGACTGCTGTATAATATGCTATAGAGTACATGTCCCATAATTTCTTTATCCAGTCTACTGTTGATGGGCATTTGGGTTGGTTCCAGGTCTTAGCTATTGTGAATTGAGCTGCAATAAACATTAATGTGCAGACAGCTTGTTTGTTTGCCAATTTCATTTCCTTTGGGTAAATTCCAAGGAGTCGGATGGCTGGGTTGAATGGTAGGGTTATCTTCAGGTTTCTGAGGAATCTCCAGACTGACTTCCATAGTGGCTTAACCAGTTTGCATTCCTACCAATGGGTTAGTGTCCCTTTTCCCCCACATCCTCTCCAGCATCTGATGTTGGTAGATTTCTGGATGTGAGCCATTCTAACTTGGGTGAGGTGAAACCTCATTGTGGTTTTGATTTGCATTTCCCTGATTGCTAGTGATCTTGAACATTTTTTCATGTGTCTGTTGGCCATTTGGATTTCCTCTTTTGAAAAATGTCTATTGAGGTCCTTGGCCCATCTCTTAAGTGGGTTGTTTGTTTTGATGTTGTGGAGTTTCTTGATTTCTTTGTAGATTCTGGTTATCAACCCATTATCAGTTGCTTAGTTTGCAAATATATTTTCCCATTCTGTCCATTGTCTCTTCACTTTCCTGACTGTTTCTTGTGAAGTACAGAAACTTCTCAATTTGATGCAATCCCAATAGTTGATTTTTGCTTTGACTGCCTGTGCTTCTGGGGTATTTTCCAAGAAGTCTTTGCCAGTACCTCTATCTTGCAGGGTTTTTCCAATGCTCTCTAATAATTTGATGGTGTCGGGTCATAGATTTAAGTCTTTAATCCATGTTGAGTGAATTTTTGTGTAAGGTGAAAGGTAGGGGTCTTGCTTCATGATTCTGCACGTGGAAATCCAATTTTCCCAGCACCATTTATTGAATAGACTGTCCTTACTCCAGGGATTGGTTTTGGATCCTTGATCAAATATGAGTTGGCTGTAGATGTTTGGATTGATTTCTGGTGTTTCTATTCTGTTCCATTGGTCTATCCATCTGTTTCTGTACCAGTACCATGCTGTTTTGATAACAACTGCCCTGTAGTATGTCCTGAAATCTGGTATTGTGATGCCTCTGGCTTTGTTTTTGTTGTACAAGAGTGCTTTAGCTATTCGAGGTCTCCTGTGTCTCCATATGAATTTCAGCATCATTTTTTCTAGGTCTGAGAAGAAGGTCTTCGGTATTTTGATTGGTATTGCATTGAATTTGTAAATTGCTTTTAGGAGAATGGACATTTTGATGATATTGATTCTTCCAATCCATGAGCTTGGAAAATTTTTCCATTTTTTGGTATGCTCTTCTATGTCTTTCTTTAAGGGTTTGTAATTTTCATTGTAGAGATCCTTAACGTCCTTGGTTAAGTTTATTCCAAGGTATTTGATTGTTTTTGTAGCTATTGTGAATGGGATTGATCATAGAAGTTCTTCCTCAGCCGTGGTATTACCTGTGTATACAAAGGCTGTCGATTTTTGTGCATTGATTTTATATCCTGCTACTTTGCCAAACTCTTCTATGAGTTCCAATAGTCTCTTAGTAGAGTTCTTTGGATCCCCTAAATAAAGAATCATATCATTTGCAAAGAGGGATAGTTTGAGTTCTTCCTTCCCAATTTGTATCCCTTTAATTTCTTTTTCTTGCCTAATAGCTCTGGCTAGAACTTCCAGAACTATATTGCATAGCAGTGGTGAGAGTGGGCATCCCTGTCTGGTACCAGATCTCAGTGGAAATGCTTCCAACTTTTCCCCATTCAATAGGATGTTGGCCGTGGGTTTTTTATAAATTGCTTTGACTGTATTGAGGAATGTTCCTTCCAAACCCAGTTTGCTTAGAGTTTTCATCATGAAAGGGTGTTGTATTTTATCAAATGCTTTCTCTGCATCTATTGAGATAATCATATGGTTTTTCTTCTGCAGTCTGTTAATGTGGTGTATCACGTTGATTGTTTTGCACACATTGAACCATCCCTGCATGCCAGGTATAAATCCCACTTGGTCTGGGTGGATGATCTTTCTGATGTGTTGTTGCATTCCATTGGCCAGAATTTTATTGAGGATTTTTACATCTATGTTCATCAGGGATATTGGTCATTTCCAGCTTCATACCATTGTGGTCAGAGAAAATGTATGGTATGATTGCAATTTTTTGGATTTGCTGAGACTTGCTTTATGGCCTAGCATATGCTATATCTTAGAGAAAGTTTCTTATACTGATGAGAAAAATGTGTATTCTGCAATTGTTTGATGAAAATTCTGAATATATCAGTTAAGTTCATTTGGTCTGTAGTGTCAATTATATCTGTTCTTTCTTTTTGATTTTATGTCTAATTGATCTGTCCATTGATGAAGTGGGGCATTGAAGTCCCCCATAACTATTATATTGAAGTCTATGTCTCTGTTTAGATCCATTAATATTTCTTTTAAATAGTCAGTCACCCTGAATTGAGTGCATTATGCATTTATTATAGTCACATCTTCCTATTAAATCAATCCCTTAATCAGTACATAGTGCCCTTCGTTATCTCTTGCAAGTGATTTGTGGTAAAGTCTATTTTGTCTGATATCAGTATGGCTACACTTGCTGTATTTTGCTTTCCATTAGCATGGAATATCATTTTCCATCCTTTCACTTTCAGTCTGTGTGTATCTGTTGGTTAGGTGAGTTACTTTTGGGTAGCAAATAGATGGGTCCCATTTTTTAATCAATTCAGGAAGTCTGTATTTTTATGATTTATTTTATTTATTTGAAAAAGTTAGACAGAGAGAGATCTTCCATCTGCTGGTTCACTCCCCTCAAATGGCCTCAATGGCCAGAACTGAGCTGATTGAAAGCCAGGAGCCAGGAGCTTCTTCTGTGTCTCCTTGTGTGGTCCAAGGACTTGGACTATTCTCTGCTGCTTTTCCAGGTGCATTAGCAGGGAGCTGGAACAGAAGTGGAGCAGCTGGGACATGAACCTGTGCCCCTTTGGGATGCTGGCAGTGTGTGCTGGGGTTTTAACCTGCTGTATCACAGCTTTAGCCCCAGTCTGTATTTTTAACTGGAAAATTTAGACTATTTACATTTTTTATAATTATTTGACAGGTAGAGTTATAGACAGTGAGAGAGAGAGATAGAGAGAAAGGTCTTCCTTCAGTTGTTTCACTCCCCAAATGGCCACTATGGCCAGTGCTGTGCCAATTTGAAGCCAGGAGCCAGGTACTTCTTCCTGGTCCCCCATGCGGGTACAGGCGCCCAAGCACTTGGGCAACCCTCCTCTGCCTTCCTGGGCCACAGCAGAGAGCTGTACTGAGAGAGAAGCAACCGGCACTAGACCCCAGTGCCCATATGGGATGCCGGCACCTCAGAGGATGAACCAGGTAAGCCATGGCGCCGGCCCTAGGCTATTTGCATTTAAGATTATTATTGATAAGTAACAAATTGGCCCTGACACTTTGCCATAAATATTCCTATTGTTTCCTTTGGATTTCCTTTGGTCTTTTATTGGGAGATTTCCTGCCGTCACATTCTTTCAGAATGAAGACTTTCTTTCTGTGTTTCTGTGTGTAGCACATCATTAAATTTCTTTTGTAAGGCTGGATGAGTGATGACAAATTCTTTCAATTTCTGTTTGTTATGGAAGGTCTTTATTTCACCTTCATTCATAAATGAGAGCTTTGCAGGGTACAGTAATCTGGGTTGACAGGGTTTTTTGGTTTTTTTTGTTTGTTTGTTTCTTAAGACTTGGACTATGTCACTCCATTTTCTCCTAGCCTGTACAGTTTTTCATGAGAACTCAGCTGTAGATCTAATTGGAGATCCTCTTAAATCTGGGGTTTCTATCATGTACATTTTAGAATGTTTTCTTTACATGTTATTGTTTTAAGTTTGACTACAATGTGTCATGGTGAAGATCTTTTTTGGTCACGTCTATGCAGAGTTTTATTTGCTTCCTCTACTTGGAAGTCCATTTCCTTCTCTTAATAGGCCTTCTAATCCATTCTCTTTTTCCACACCTTCAGGAATTTCTATGAGCCATGTGTTGAGTCATTTGACAGTATTCCATAAATCTCCAACAGTGTTTTTAAATTTTCCAAAGATTTGTCTTCTAGCTCAGATATTCTTTCTTCTGCCTCACCAGGTCTGTCGTAAAGGCTTTCCACCACATTTTTTATTTGAATACTTGAGTTCTTCATTTCTATTATTTCATTTTGATTGTTGTTTAAAATCTCTATTTTTATGGGAAAATTTTTCATTCATATGATGTATGGATATCTTTAATTTGTGGATTTGCTTCTCATTGCTCCTGAGTAATCCTATGATTAATCTTATGAATTGTGTTTTAAGCATTTCATCAATCTCTTTATCTTAACTTTCTAATATTAAAGTATTGTGGTGTTTTTTTTTTTTTTTTTTGGCAGGTTCGTGTTGTCTTCTTTGATCTTGTTTCTTGAATTTCTGTGTTTATTTTAGGCATTTGTTTAGGCATTTTTCCTCTGATGGTTTTTATCTTTGAAGTGTGGATTCTCTGCTCTTTCAGTGAATACTTAGAAGTGTGTGCTGGATATGGCTAGGGAATTCTGGTCAGTGCTCCAGGTTGAAGCAAGTATCCTGGGTGGCACCCAAGTTATATGTGGTAGATCTCTTGTTAATAGGATGGGTGGTATGGTCACCTCTGTTAGCATAATCACACCCTCATGTCCTCTTCCAAGGTAGCCAATGCTTGGGTGTTAGTCCTCAATGGGTGCCACACTCATCTGTGCTTCCCCTTGAACTGCACAAAGGATCTATGCTCTTTTCAGTGTGAGCATGGATTCTGCTGAAATGACCCAGCCCAAGCAATCAGGGATCTCTGAGCAAGTGGCATCACACACAGTGAATGCCCAGAAACCCAGCTACTACTCGAACAGTCACAGAGTCCCCACCATCTTAGCACACAAGGCTCCACAGTCATGAGGTTCAGAGGGTCTGCTCTGCCTCACTAGCTTCTCCCATCCAAAGAAAGGCAGAAACACACCCAGATCCAGCTTCCACCTAACTGCTTTGAAACCTAGAGCCTGTGAAATGTTGAGAGAGTGGTGGCATCTCACAGTTGTATGTGGGTACCCAGCCCCCTGTCAATCCTCCCAGCCAAAGTCAGTGGGGAGTGTGGATTTTTCCCTCTGGTAATATCTGCATCACAAGACTCCACAATACCCACCGGCGATAGCCATACTCATTTCGCAACTGTGCTGGGCACAAACACGAGTCTGCGGCTGATGGTGTCAGATGTTTCCTTCACCCTGCCTGTTTCTAGGTTTGTGTACAGAAGCTGCTGCATTTGCCTCTGCTGACAAGAGGGCCACTGTCCCCATGAGTTGCTTGGTGCATTCACAAGACCTGCAGCAAGTGCTACCTAATTATGTCCAAAATGGCGCCCACCCACTCTCAGCTGGTTGCCAGGTGCCATTGTTGGGGGGATTGGGAGAGACATGCCCTTTTCTTTTCCTCTAGGTGAGCAGGCATGCTGTTCCCCTCAGGGCTCTGGGCCAGACTCAAAGACAATGTAGTCCAGTGGGCTCTCCCTCCAGCTCTATCAACAGTGGCATGGGTCACTGCAGTCTAATCTCACCTTGGTCTCCAAAGCTGGTGCTTTCCCAGAGCTTCTGTGGCTGTTTGTTGTGTCAATGCTTATTGCTGCACTTTCGCACCTTCCACATAGATCTAATGCTTCTTTCTCTCTTCTCCATTTTTTTTTTAACAATTTTCTCCTAGCCTAGAGCAGACCAGCCTGTTTCTAGTCCACCGTCTTGGAATAGTCCCACAGTGGTGTTATATGTATTAGGTATCACCATTTGCATCACCATCACCACCACTACCATCACCATCATCACCACTACCATCACCATCATCATCCTCATTTGCCTGCATGCATCTCTAAATGTCATTGGGTTATTAGTAACCACAATGTTAACTGACATTAGCACTTCTCTTGGTTGATGTTTTTAGAGTACTTACAAGTTTAGATGTAGTTAACCTTTATAGCACACACAGCTGGCATCATCACTTCTCAGGAATCTTATGGGAAATTCTTCTTGAGGGCAGAGTAGTACAATAGCTCTGCTTGCAAAAGTTATCTGTGACTCCCTGCACACATCTCCTCTCCCTTTCCTTCTGACCTTTAAATACTCAGGACCCCTGAGCCAAAAGTTGGTTCCATTTACATGAAATGCAATACTGGTTTTCTAAGCATTCAGTTTAAAGTCCCTGAAAAATTATGCCTCTGAAATGTCTGAATTAAACTGAATTTATGTTTGATCATATACTTTTTTTACAAATAATTTTGTGCTTCAAACTAAATGTGCTAAAAACTATGGAGAAGAGAAGTTATTTTTGATTTAAATGAAAAACAAGGGACAAGCATTTGGTAAAGCATTATGATGGTACTTGGGACATCTGTGTCCCATGTCAGAGTGCTTATGGTTGAGTCTCAGCTTCCTGCTAATATGCATCCTCAAAGGTAACAGATGACGGCCCAAGTATTTGAGTCCTCACCATCTAGCAGATGATCCTGATTGAGTTCCCAGATCCTGGCGTTGGTATGGCCCATCTCTGGCTATTATAGCCTTGGAGGAATGAACCAGTGGAAGGAAGGTTTCTGTCTCTCTCTCTCTCTCTCTTTGCATGTATGTGTGTGTGTGTGTATTTGTGTGCTTTTGAAATAAAATGAGAATTAAAAAAAAACTAAGTAAAAGACAAAGTGACTAAGTTAAAGCAAAACAGTTTTCTGGTGGTGCATTTTTTTTTTTTTTTTGACAGGAAGAGTGGACAGTGAGAGAGAGAGACAGAGAGAAAGGTCTTCCTTTTGCCGTTGGTTCACCCTCCAATGGCTGCTGTGGCCAGCGCACTGCAGCCGGCGCACCGCGCTGATCCGATGGCAGGAGCCAGGTACTTCTCCTGGTCTCCCATGTGGGTGCAGGGCCCAAGGACTTGGGCCATCCTCCACTGCCTTCCTGGCCTGGAAGAGGGGCAACAGGGACAGAATCCGGCGCCCCAACCGGGACTAGAACCCGGTGTGCCAGCGCTGCAAGGTGGAGGATTAGCCTAGTTAGCCGCGGCGCCTGCCAGTGCATTTGTTTTTACCAAAGGCAAATGACACATTTAAATATAGAGAACAGACCAGTGTACTAAAAGCTATCAAGAAATTCTTGTCCAGAGGACTGAATATTCAAAAATACTGATTTGCCTTTTTTCTCAGAATTCTCCTAAAGTAAACAGCATAGAGTTTTGGGGCAAATACTGTCATCAACTATAACTTTCCTACTATTTTCACTCTTTTTTGTAAATGTATTGGCCTTTGATAAAAATAATTTTAAAAAGGAATTTTTCTAAAATGTCTATGCAGATTAGTAACACTGGATTTGTTCCTTTTTGTGTTTGACAAAACCTAATATTCTACAGTATGGTTTTAACATGAATTTAAAGGATACACTTCCAAGCTGCCTAAAAAAGAATAAAAATGATGTTTAACAGATGTTCTTTTTAAAAAAAAAAAACATATTATATTGATTGGAAAGGTAGAAAGTTGGCCAGGCAGAGAGGGGAGTGGGCAGAGAGACAGAGATCTCCCACCCATTGATTCACTTCTCAAATGTTCTCAACCCCAGGGCAGGACCAGGCTAACGCCAGGAGCCAGGCACTATTAGATCACCCATATGAGTGACAGGGACCCAACTGTTTGAGCCATCACTGGCTGCTTCCCAGGGTGCACATTAGCAGGAAGCTAGAATCAGGAGCTGAGTTACAACATGAACTCAGATAGTCTGACATGAGATGGAGCATTCCAGAGAGTGGCTTAACCACTGTGTCAGCTCTCCCCCTACCTTAGATTTTCATTTTTATTTTCCAAAGATTTCTCTCCATCCTATTTTCAAACTTCAGTTTAAACATCCTTAGAACTATTTTGAAGTTACAAAGAAGTAAACTGTAAATCAGTATAAGGGAGGCAATGTGAGTTCTCCCATTTGAAAATTCATTCAGAAAGGGGCAGAAGAAATAAATTTAAAATAAAAATTTTAATTTTAGAATAAACTTTACCATGATTGAATGCATTTTGTTTTTTAATTCACTTTACTTCCTCAGATTGCTGCTCTCTAAGGCTTGGGCTTCCCAGGAATACAGAAGTATCCCTTTGGTCCTGTCTGAAACAACAGTCATTGAAAATCAGTGTCAATGTGATTTTGGAGGAACTTTCTGATTTTGTACCATTTTTCTCTAAAAATGGTAATAATTTAATAAATAGTAGTTATTATCATGCTATTTATGAACTGACATAATCAATTCATTGGTTGCTTCTGATTGTAATCAATGTACAGTAAAGGGAAATTGTAACCGTTCTATAGCAAGTATGAAAGCTTCTTAGTAAAACAAACTGAAAGTGGTTAACAGTCACTTAGTGCTCAAATTCATTTCTGTTTGTGTTTTTAAATGCACATTTTTCGGTTATTCAAACATTGTAAGTATTCACTATAGATATTGTAGCATTTGAGAAGACTGGATAAAAGTTGCTTTCTTGTGATATAACCATTCAAGAAAGACCTTGGTTAGCATGATGCTGTGAGTCTTTGTAAATGGGGTGTAGGGGTTATGCACAAAATACTAAGATCTCTCTTCCTCACAGGTTTTGGCCAATGGCAAGCACTGCTGAGCGTAAATAGTCAATATGGATGAGTCTGGTTTGCTGAATGGCATATACTTGTGTGTCCATTAATGCATAAGTTTGTATGTTATCTATCACACATGTGTATATGATGTGCGACTTTATGTTTGTGTATTTGAATAAAATGATCACCATTTTTATATTTAGACTATTCTAATTGCTGTTTATTTCTGACTAATTTGCGAAAATAGAATAGAAACTAGCTGAATGGGAAATGTAGATTAGATTGGTGAGGGAGGATGAAGTTTTAAACTATTTAAGAGAGAGAGAGAGAGAGAGAGAGAGAGAAATGCCAACAGATCTACAAAAGAGATCCCATATACTGTTTCATTCCACAAATGCATGCAAGATCCAGAGAAGGTCCAAAGCTTGGAGCCAAGAACTCGATCCAGGTCTCTCCCACATGGGAGGGAGAGAACTCTCCACTGGAGTCGTTACCTGCTTCATTAGCAGGAACCTGAATTCAGAGCCTGGAACAAAACACAGGCACTCTGATATGGGATGTGGGGTCTTAACCGGTTTCTTGTTTGCTAGGCCGAAAGCCCACACTTTGTTGTATTTTTGAGATATTACATGAAAAGAAACTGGTTCCATCTTCTTGCCTGTAACTCCAAGGAGTTAATCTTGGAAAATATAATGATTCATGTAAGAACTACATGGATTATACCCAGAGTTGAGCCTCTGGTTTTGGGATCATCAATGTGCTCCCCTTCCTCTGAAGGGGGTTTCTCTGTTATACCACATCAATAACGTACTTCGGTTATTATAAAACACACTCACCTGAGAAGCCATTGAAATGCAGAAGCCTAATAAAGCCTCACTAAAAATTACATTTCAATACAATCATGCACTTCATCAGGTGTGGAGTCAGACCACAGAGCGCATGATGGAATGGCTTTGATACGAAGGGGCTGTGAAAGCGTAGTTTTGCATCTATTCACACCCCAAAATGTCCTGTCACAGGGAATTCACTTCATCAGAGAAGAACGATTTCTATCCTCATTTGTGTCTGAAACATGAAAACAACATAACAGCTGCATACTGCATTGAATAAAGAAGATACACATGCATTTAAATCACTTATATCTTACTTTTTTATGATGCAATTGTGAATTATGTTCTTTCTGCATCTGTAATTAGAGGGCAGAACAGATGGCGAGGGCTTCGTTGAAAGTGATGTGTCCATTAAAATAACCTATGCTGCCAAATGATTGTTCACTATAACAGGGTGTTCATTCACTATGGCAGGCACTTTGCTGCGCTGAAATATGTTGCAAAGGCCCCTGGACTATACACGACGCTGATTATTTTTAAGGGCTTTCCAATAAAAGGGTTCACTGTAGCACAGCTAGCTTTGAACCTCATTTATCTTCTGAGCATATGTTTTACTATATTGTTCTAATTAAAAAGTGACCTTGTATGGAATGATCAGAACTCAGTGCTGAAAATGACTCATAGAAGTTGGGGGTGTAAGAGACAGACCAGGCCATGCTAAATAGGGCATTGAGAGGTGAGAGGGCTCCCCGAGGGTGGACGAGAACATCTTTCCACAAGACGCTATGAGGAAAAGGTTTAAAAGGTTCCACTCATCTGTGGGACACAATAGCCTCTTAGTACACATTATTTGGAGGAAGATTTTGAGGAAAATGAAAGCAAGAACAAAGCAAATAGAAAAAGGTAAAGCTCACCATAAAGGTTGGTTCAAAAAAGCTCCCCTGAAATTTAGCTGTTTTGCATGTGGCCAAATTACATGGACTTCTGGGTTGTTCAAAGTTATTAAAGATGCATTTGTTTAGTTTCACTTGATCAAGATCTGTCAGAATGTTCTTGGCATAGCAGAACCTGCCAATCATAATCATATAAATATTATTGAGTTTTCATTTTACCACCTTCTAAAGACAAAGAACTTTCAGATGTCACATAATACGGTGCTGAGAACTCTGTAAGATGGTTGTGATTTACACACTGTGAAGGAGAAATAGTTTTGCAGAAGACCTAAGAGAGGCCCAGCTCATCCAGCTGTAAAGGCAATTACAAAAATCCATAGAAAGCAACAGATGAAGACATACACGACTTTTGTTTTTTTGAATAGTTTCTGGGAAAAGATTTTCTAGATAAAAATTGATGAAAAAAATCGAAGTATATGTTGGAAATTCTACCAACAAAATTAAAACACAGAGTAGAAAAATATTCAATCGACATTAAAGGAAAACTGTTATCCTGATTCTGTGAAGAATTCATACAAATCAACAGCAAAAGTATTAAGTCTCCCAACAGAAGGCCAGGGAAAGAAGAGTTTGCAGAAAGAAACCCAAAGCACTTGTTATAGTAATAAGATCATTCACCTATATTCATCATCTCACTAATTTAAAATAAACACAAACTATTATTTTAAACCAGCACCCTAGGAATGATTTTCAGAATGTTCCTATTCCCTTCTGGTGAAGAAGGCCTTGTATTATGGGGAATGTACATTGGAACTAACCATCTGAAGAGTATTTGAACAGTTGTTGTCGACAACATTAAGTAATTGTGTGCATTTTGTCCTTTAATGCTACCTTCACAAATCACTCATCAACAATCAAACAGAAATATAGATAAAACTTTGTGCATTAGGATTTTAATAATAGTGTTATTTGGCGAATTAGAAAAACTGGGAGAACATCTACATACCAACACTTGGGTAATTGTTGACAAATTTTAGTATTTTTATATAATATCTAAATATTTCAGCATTAAAAACATTTTTAAAGCTTTGGTTCTATTTCCCTGCCAGAAGGAACCCATGTGTAAGGATGATTGGCATACGATTTTGTATTCCAGAATTCATTTCTGGTATATTGAAGTATGTCTCTCAGTCATCTTTCTCCTAAATTTTTGGTTAATCAATAAGAGATTCTTATGCTTTGGCAGTTTTCTGTCCAGCCTTTTCTTGAGTAATTAACAATCTGTAAAACACCGTTTAAAGATGGCAGGGATGTCACCATTTAGAAGAATTTTGCAGGGAACTCTTTAATAAACTGTCTTAAGGTAGCACAAATAATCATGCCTAAGCAATTTTAATTTACATTTATTTTATTATACCATTAGTTAAATTATTTTTTTTTTTTGACAGGCAGAGTTAGACAGTGAGAGAGAGAGAGACAGAGAGATGGTTTTCCTTCCGTTGGTTCACCCTCCAAGTGGCCGCCACGGCCGGCGTGCTGCACCGATACAAAGCCAGGAGCCAAGTGCTCCCTCCGGTCTCCCATGGGGGTGCAGGGCCCAAGCATTTGGGCCATCCTCCGCTGCCTTCCTGGGCCACAGTAGAGAGCTGGACTGGGAGAGGAGCAACTGGGACAGAATTTGGTGCCCCAACCAGGACTAGAACTAGAACCTGGTGTGCTGGTGCTGCAGGTGGAGGATTAGCCAAGTGAGCCGTGGCACCGGCCTAGTTAAATTATTTTAATAACTAGTTATGTATTAAAATTCTGTAAGTGGAGGCCGGCGCTGCGGCTCAATAGGCTAATCCTCTGCCTGTGGTGCTGGCACCCCAGGTTCTAGTCCTGGTCATGGCACCGGATTCTGTCCCGGTTGCCCCTCTTCCAGTCCAGCTCTGCTGTGGCCAGGGAGTGCAGTGGAGGATGGCCCAAGTCCTTGGGCCCTGCACCCACATGGAAGACCAGGAGAAGCACCTGGCTCCTGGTTTCAGATCAGCGTGGTGTGCCAGCCGCAGCGCACCATCCACAGCAGCCATTGGAGGGTGAACCAACAGTAAAGGAAGACCTTTCTCTCTGTCTCCCTCTCTCACTGTCCACTATGCCTGTCAAAAAAAAAAAAAATTCTGTAAGTGGAGCCATCATATTTCTTTCTGTTTCTGAAAACAATCACTCTCACTTTAGCAAAGTATATTTCCCCAATTTCCTTACGCAGCTTTTGTTTGGCATTACAGTGAAAGGACGGGTTGTGGAGGAGGAGACTCTCTGAGTGATGGTAGCTCCATCTTCAGATGCAAGGAATGATTCCACGCATACTCTAGCAGTCCTGACGCAGAGCTTGAAGGTAAAATAGCAAGCTCAGCTAATGAAGCAGCTTTGCCTCAGCCTTGCATTCTTTGGGGAGGAGCTGAGCTGTCTGCCTGGACTCCACACTCCTGTGGAGACTGGAAAATCATGGCTCCCTGATGTCAGGCACTTGAGGTGGGGAAACTGGACATGCATTCCAAGACTTCCTGCTTAATGCTCTGTAATCTCCCAAGGTCCCCAGAAGTCCCAGTGTGGACTAAGACTACACATAACACCAAGTTCATAGGAAAATCGTGAGGATTAAAGGGACAGTAATATCGAAGTGATTTTCAATCTCATACTGGGAATTGGGAATTTATGATATTATGTGTTCTGATTACTTTCTTGTCAACCACAGCCTAGCTGTAAATATCTACAGACCAGATGTGAGGCCCAATCCATCTTTTCTTCCCGAAGGCTCAATCCAGACAGTGGCTGAGAGTTTACGGTTCCTCATTTTAAAATTGTTTTCATTTCTTTCACTGGATTACATAAGAAGCACCCACTGACTGTCTTTGAATAGAGTGTTGTTTTGTTTTAAACTCTTTGGAGGTTGCCCATATATCCCAAGGATCAATACTTTTTCTACTCTTTATTTTATTTTTATTTATCAGTCTCTGTTCCGTCATTATTAACCCTTTCACGTAAGACCTTGGAAAAAATTTGAAGATATTCTATCTGTCCATTAGGATCTGAGACTCAGCTCCCTTCTGTCACAATGTGATTAAACAGTAATGAACAGATTAAGTATTCTAGACATATTCTTCATTGATTTAAAAGGGGACCAGGGCATAAAAGGTATGCAGGTTTAATACAGAATAAAGAATAGCTGAATATACATTGACTTGTGGTTGCAAAATATACTGAGAGAAAATGGTTCTCTCATACGCTTTTTTATTATGAAAACTTGATTTTAAAATATCAATAGTTTACAGTTTAATTTCTGATCCCTGACCAGGTTATTTGTCAATGTTGGAATGGTGTTTTGCAGCCACTACTTATGTGCTTTTACATTGTGAAATGGGTCTTTGGTGATCATTCTTTTTCACTGAATGCATCAATCTTTCCAGGTTAAGACTTTCTGCTTTTACTTCCCAGAAGGTTACATCTATAATAATTGTGTTATTCTATCTGTCAATGATCATTTCTCAATTATTCTAACTTGAGTATCTGAGGTTTCCAGAAGTATTCCTCCCGTTTCTTCCCATACATGGATGTTCACTTAATGAATGCCTGCAGTGTGTTTCTTCTGCCCCAGAAAATTCAGAGGCCATGGATCAGAGGAGAAAATGCTAATTCAAAGGCCAAGCATGGCATGGTTTGAACCTTTTGTCAACCTGGTGAGATGGCTTAGAATTTTGTGGCTTATTTAAACAATATCTTCTGCGTATGCAAATTTTAATTCATTAAGGTCAATTCAAGAAGCTGTGCAGTTTTACCTGTCGGCCACCCAGGTAGGCCATGAGTGTGCGCATGTGTGTGTGTGTGCACGTGCTGCAATTCCGGAGACCTTGAGCATTGTTCATTCTGATTGTGAGTGAAGGTGATGACTGACATGTTTACACAGATGACAGTTCTCAGGTCTTGAAGAGACCTGTTGGGATAAACACATCCAAGATAATAGCATCAGGGCAGGACAAAAGCAACATCATTGTGAAAATGCCTTCAACCTGAAACACCCTGATGGAACTATGCATGAACAATGGACACAAACTGCCTAATGTGGTATGTAAAGATAGCAATAACCCTTAATGGCAACTGTAAAATGAAGCATTATGTTAGCCAGCAGAAAGGAAAATGCAAATTGATTCTCTTTTTGTTTAGATGTAAGTGCTTATCAAGGTTAGTAGGTATTCAAGGTCTGTGACACCAGAATAATTTGTTTTATTATAATACATGTAAAAGGAGAATGCTTGGGGCTTTCTGAGTGACTCAGATGGCCAGATACAATTCTACAGTGTGGGCTTTAACAATCTCATCTGAACCTATCTTGTACTCAATCTGATGGGGAAAAGTGATTCAGAGCTGAAACCCTTTTTAAAATGAGATGTTAGAATTAATCCTTATAATAGATGATGATGGTAGTATTTCATTATTTGGTGAGATTAAAGAATTGAAGTGTGCATTTTGACTCAAACCATTTTACAGTCTCTTAATAGGACAAGTCTTTCCAAGCTCTTGATTTCAGGTGCCTCTGGAAAGATGTTCATTGCTGGCTGTCCTGTCACAGAAGTGCATCACATAGCTGGGTCTGGGCAAATACAGACGTTTTGGCTCAGATACAAACCATACCCAGCTCAGCTCAGCCACCAGGATTCTATCTCTACTAACTCTGAACTCTATAGGGCCAATTTATCTGGTCCTGCCACCAACTCGAATTACAGCTCAATCTATGGAAGTTGTCACATAATGACACCTATTGTAGAATGCAGTACTTTTTGGCAATGCCTTAGTTCATCTCTTAGCAGGTGGCAGCTCAGGAAGAGGGAAGGGTGGGGATTGGGGGTGGTAGAAGGAATCATATTCATGGGTAAACATTTGCATTTGAAATTCTGAGCTGTGATGAGAGTTACTGAATGCCTTTCTCAAACGTACCCAATCTCTAATGACAAGGCTAATTTATGGAGCTGTTAGCAATGGAAAGTGGCTGCTCAATATTCTCTTTAAGCTGTTAGGGATATGTGAAATGTAACTGGTCAGTCTTAAAAACACCAATGAAACTTGAAGCCAGAACCTTATATATATATAGACTCAAGCAGAAATGGATGCATATCTCTAATTTTGAAGTAAAATTTTAGTAGTAGGATCTTCGTTCCTGTAGGTTACTGAGTGATGTAACCCGGGTGCTACTGAAGGAGTGATCTTCATAAGAAATTGATCCTTTTATTCAGTGAGTTGTTAAATAATGAAAATAGCTGTTTGGTTCCTACTCTGGAGATTTCACAGATGGGATGCTAAAAACTTGTGATATACAGCCACTTTCCTTGGGAAACTGAAAACTGAATTTTCAGCTGTATTTCAGCTGTCCTTTCATGCATTTGCCCTGAAAATGAATGGGATAGTTTCCCTAGAAATCCATCATTATTTGTCAATGGAAAGTCATCAATGAGGTATATAACTAATTAAGAATAAAAAAATGTGAAAATGAAACAAACTACATTAGTAGTTTTTTTTTTAACTTCAAACCAGTAGAAAACGACTTGAATTAGCTTAACCAAAGGAGAATTTTCTCAGCAATACACTGCACTTGTCTTGGAAGGGTTGAATCCAGTGGCTGCAGCAAGAGCAGCAATAAGCCATCCGTGAGACTTCACAGAACAGTTGGTTCTGAGCCTCCATCTTGAGATGCACCGTTAGTTTACTCAGATTCCAAGGGGTTCTTCTGCTCAAAGGGAGAAGCTGATGTAAGAGAGTCCCACTTGGCCCGACTTGGGGAAGGGTCACACGATGCCCCACTCTGTGACCAGGGAAGCTGAACTGCAGGACTCACACATGGCCACAGAAGAACACTCCTTGGTTTCGATATATACTCGAAAATATGCCACTTGCCAAGGTGACATAAAAAAGATGCTCATTTTTATTCAAATGCTGACTTCATTTAAGAGAACCAAATACTAACAGAATGAACATTTCAGATGAGCATATAACATTTTTATTTATAGAAATCAATGACTTGAAGCAATGTGGCAGAGTTTGAACCATGATTGTTTATCTTGGTTCCATTGCCATCTTTCTCTCAGTGTGTTGTTTCTCACTTTCTGGCCAGGCCCGGATGAGTGAGCAATATTCTCACCACCAAGTGATGCCTTAGGTTCAGAAGAGATCTTGATTACAGAAAATCCACAAACACCATAGAATGTACTCAACGCCTTGCCTAGTCTAGCTTCCCTTCTCAGGCCACCCATTCCTTGGGCATGTATGCAAATTCCAGTCACACAGAATTTCTTGTATTCCTTGAACACATGTGCATTGCCCATATTGCTGCTCCTTTATTTATTTCATTTTCCTCAACCTGAATGCGCTCCCTCCCCTCTACCTGGCAAACTCCTATTGGCCCTAAGTGCACCTGGATGGATTCAAATGTCACCTGCACTTGGAGGGCCTCCCTGTCTCAGCATCAGTCAAGGGGTTGGCTGGTATGTGTTAGAACATGTGTTCTCCAATATGAGGGTCAGGTTTCTTCCTCACCACATCTGGCCCAACACTGGCACTTGATGTCCATTCTGCAAGAGTGAATGAGGCAATGTAATTATGAAGGCTAACTGGGGACCTCCAGTATACTCCTTCCTGCTGCTCTCCAGAGCCTTGCAACTGTCACCTGGCCTTCCTTTCACAGCCTAGGGGAGGCAATGAGAGCTTTCTCATGGATGCTTTTCTTTCTTTCAGGTCTGATGGTAATGACAGATCACTCAGGAGCATGCTGTGCTTGGAATGAAACCAACACAGCAACACTGTTATACACTCTTCAGTCCTATCAATCTTGACAGGAGTTTTATATGGGGTTGTTATGACAAAAGAATTCATATCCCATCTTACCTTGCCTAAGCCATCCACTCCCTGGGGACTGTTTGTCTACATTGCAAAAAACAAACAAACAAACAACAAGAAAATGTGCAGCACAGTGTTGTTTCCCCATGTTTCTTGTGTTTCCTGTTATCGGCTACACAACTGCACATGCTGCTTGACAATACGGTGCATATATAATAAGTGAATTGTATGCATTTGCATATCCTCTTGCACAAATTACACACACATATGCATGTATACAGAAAACTTTCCTGGACACAGGGTTGCAGATCACATGCACACCTAAGGAGCAAGGGAAGGACAGGAAAAGTGACTTCCTGTTTCTAACGAATTGTAGATTGAGTATTCTGCATATGTCAAAGGTGTGAGGAACAAGAAATGACATTCAGATGAAAAGGGATGCTGTCTTTAGGGGGTCTTTCTAAATTTTGCTGCATCTTTCATCTTTTTCACTTTTCCTATTGTTAACTTTACCAACTATCAAGCATGCTAATTTGCCTGATTTGAGGTTAGAGAGAAATGTGAATGGATTTCCAACTTCCCTTAGAGCACACAGGAAGGGCCATCTGTTAGAATTCACTGGGTGTGTCAATCCCTTTTGACTCATCTTCCCTGACAACAGGGTGGAAGAGTAACTGGCCGACCACAGAGTTCTCGCTATTCACAGTAAGAAATACACTTTCCCTCTGAGAAGTCCATCAGTTAATATTAACAAGGAGAAAGAAAAGAAATAACTTGGCAGGAGGCTCTGAATCTCCCCCTGACTCTGTTTCAAGACATGAACAAGGATAGTGTCCAGCTGTAAAGGATACCTCTCTTCCTCTGATGAGAGTGACAACCAGGAAACTGAAATCAGGGGGCACCTGCTCTCCCTGACCAACACCCACCCACTCTGGTAAGTGCTTTTTAATGTGCGTTGAGTCTTTGTCTAGGAAAAGGATGCACAGTTGGCGAGTACAGAGCTGTAAGGGGATAGTTTTGACATGCTGATAAAGCTTCTCGGTTTACTTTGGACTTGACTTTATCATTTACTGAAGGATATTATTAGTGTGAGGAGGATAGCCATTCTCTGACTTCTGGAATGAGAGCCAATGAAATGAACATGAACAAAAGGTCTGCGATGGGGAATCCTACCCTGTTTGTTCAGTGACTTAGGGATCCTAATCATACAACTTACCAGAGATAAGACCTGGATCCAAAGAAAGGAGCCCACCCAGTTCGGGGCCCCCATGAAGACTGGTGAAAGTCAGTCCTGTTATAAATGGAAGCTCATCCAATGCTGAACATGTGTGTAATTTTGCCTTATTGCAAATTTAATGTTATAAAAATAAAATTGCTCTTTGGAGCCAGATGGCATGCAGCACTTCTGTGGCAGAGTGCAGCCTCATGCCAATGGCCATCACCCACCAGCAACCACTCTTTCTGAGGCCTTTGCATCTAGCAAGCACTTCTGAGCCCCCTTCAGTGGACACACTCACGCAATAAGTCCCTTAACAATAGCATGGCTCTGGCTGGAGAGGCTAGCTTGGTGCTTGCTTTTAGTGGAATCTCTTCTTCTGGTATGTTTGTATTTATTTTTCATCTAGCTCATTCTTGACTGAAAAAGAACAATAATTAAACACACATAAGAAATAACGATTGCACTGATCATAAATTATTTGGTTGCTTTAGAACATGATTTTACTGCTCATTTGCTGATGGGCTCATCGAGTGACTGGCAGGGTCACGCATCCATTCGTTCAGCAAAGTATTGTGGCATGCAAGCAGGATCACAGGACCTGGAGCAAAGACACAGTCTTTAGGATCATCATTGTGCAGCTCTTAAAAGCTGTGCCATCTTGACAAACCCTTTATAAATGTTTTAACTCTACTTTCTATTACTTATGTAGAAGATAATAGTAATTTTACCTAAAATATAATTTATCAAAGTGATTTGTCAACTGTAAAACATACAAATATTTTCTTAATCTCAGAGGATAAAACTATGAATGGAATATGAAATAATTCTCAGTGGCTAGAACCATTGATGGAATTTGGAATAATTAAAGTGATTAAAGATATTATAAGCAACTATTACATGCTCAGAACTGAAAGGGGAGTTCTATAGACAAAAAAGAAGGTTAAAGGCTATGAGAAGAAAATAATTTAAGGGAACACAAAATTGTAGTCAGAATTTTCTTAAAATGTTCAACATAAGTAAACTTTTTACTAATTATTTTAAGATATATCACAAAACCTTCTAAATGTAAAATATTACTCACTTTTATCTAACAATAAATACTCTGCTTGTTAAATAATTTCCTAATTTCTTGGCAAATATGGAACTCAATGGAAATGGAATGAGACTAACTTTCTCTGTATTTTTCAGAAACCAGAGCAGTGCTCAGTAATGGGAGAATGTTTATCTTGCAGTCTTAGGAGTACAGAGAACTGCTCTAAAGTAGGCTTCCAAAGTGTCTTAAGTCCTGAGTATTCTGCTTGCTATGTTCTTTAGGAAAGGAACTTCCTGTGCCCCTGTCATTCACATGGGAGACCAGGGAGGAGTTCCTGACTGCTGGTTTTAACCTGTTCCACCCCTATCTGTGGAGATGGAAGGTATCTCTGTGTTTGTCTTTGCATTTCTCTCTCTATCACTCTACCTTTCAAATAGATGGAAATAAATAAACATTGCAAAAATAAGGTAGCCTAACTTTTTGCATTGCGATTTTCGTATGTATACAATGAGATTTTTTTTTTGACAGGCAGAGTTAGACAGCGAGAGAGAGAGACAGAGAGAAAGGTCTTCCTTCCGTTGGTTCACTCTCCAAATGGCTACCACAGCTGGAGCTATGCCGATCCGAAGCCAGAAGCCAGGTGCTTTTTGCTGGTCTCCTATGCGGGTGCAGGGCCCAACACTTGGGCCATCCTCCACTGCCTTCCCAGGCCACAGCAGAGAGCTGGCCTGGAAGAGGGGCAACCGGGACAGAATCCAGCACCCCAACCGGGACTAGAACCTGGGGTGCTGTTGCCGCAGGTGGAGGATTAGCCAAGTGAGCCGTGGTGCTGGCCTACACTGAGATTTTAAAGATGAAACATGAAGGTACATTAGATTAGTTACACGAGGAGACCTTGAGCGCAGTGGTGTGAAGAAAAGAAGCTCCTCTCTTCTTCATACGTAGCCTGGCCAGTGCTGTCCAGCTCTCGGGGGTCCATGAGAACCCAGCAGGCCTCCATTATGGGTTAGGAAACTTGCTTCTGTCATGAATGCCAGCAGGGTAGGTGGACCCGTCAGATAAGGGGTATGACTTAGTGACCAGAGGGCCTGATCGGGGGTCGCAGGGGCATCCTGGGGCCTCTGACCACTGCTGCTGCGTGGATCCTCAGGGAAGCGCTCACCCACAGTCCTGGAAGTATCTTCCCGTCTCTCCTTTCAGGGATGCAGTGTACACAGTGTACCTTCCTCAAAGCAATCACCTCTATTTCAATGATTATTTGTAGCTGTTTTTCGTTCCACAATGCTGTGAATCTCAGGCTTAACGTTGCAGGAAGACTATCTGGTGTGTGTGTGTGTGTGTGTGTGTGTGTGTGTTTGTAGGGATTGAAACAGCTGAGAAGAAGGGAGGGGCTACACAGGAGGCCTATTAACAGGCATTGCACATCAGAGCCTGCCTGAGGATCCTCAGAGGGCATTTTTAGCCTGGTAGGATTTCATGAACCAGAGTCGTCACCGCTGTCTTGGAGCAGCCATCCGTCAACTTGGGGCACGGGGACGCAGTTGAGGGCTTCCATGTTCCCCAGAGGCCATGAGCCTTCCCACCACTGAATGGGTGTTACAGATGGTGCTGCAGGTGAGTGTCAGATGGGAAACCAGCATGTGTCCTTGTCACCTCCCTTTCCCCAGAAGTCACTTCCTTGAGTCTCTTCACATTGCCAGCAACAGCTCAGGTGCCTGGCTACCCGCCTGCTCCTGGAGTTCTCTTTGACATTGCACTTGTGCACTGGGCTCTGCCAAGTGTGAGAAATCACAGGCAACCAAGTCCATTGGATGTGCCACAAACAAGGATTCTGGCCCAGACTCTCATTTATGTTTTGCCTCTCTTCTCTTTAGCTGAGTACTTGCACAGTCACACTCTGGTATCCTAGGTGCTGAACCCAAAGACAGTGGAACCACAGGTAGTTGCCTAATGTCCCTAGTCTAGACCAGGGCAGATAAATTGAACTTGTAGGAGTTTGGCTTTATCTGTATTGAGTCAGAGGTGACATCCAAGTGCAATCGTCCCAGTAGTTTAAGCCGCAGTAACAGAACCTGGGACGACGTCAAGTCCAGGGGGTGGATAGAGCCTTTACAAGGTTAGGAGAGTTCTGGACCAGAATAAAAGAAAGAAATGAAAGAAAATAGACATAGATTTTATCATATGTGTAATATTTTTATATGTATTAAAATAACATCTTTAGAATATAAAAACTATTTGTTTCTAAAATCAAGATGATCGTAGAGTCCCTAAAATATATTTGCATATGAAGGATTAACTAGTACAGTTCTTTAAAGTATATATGTAGGGTGATCATTTGTCTCAGTCTACCCAGGGATAATCCTACTGTATTCTTGTTATTGCAGAATTGTTAATAGCACTCACAAAATATTCCATTTGAGTTCATAAATTGTTGAGTTAACCTAGGGGTATAGTAAGTTTAATGTATATGATGAATGCTATCTTTCCACACTATCCTTGTGGCTCAATAATTCTACTCAGAGAAACTTCAAAAATCTCAATTGGATTCATAGAGGGAAGGGATATAACCTTTGTCCACATAGAAACGACACAGGAAATTGAGGTGATAAGTGACTGGTGGGTGATTTCCAACAGATACTCAAGAGATGGGAGTGGTGAGACTCTTGCCATCTTTATTCAAATTTGGGACTTGGTATTTTACATATTACAGCCCCATATATTATTTCAACCAACCTATTAACATTACTATGAGATAAGTAGTACCTATAATATTACTTCTTCTTCACCCCGATGAAGAAAGACCTAAGGAATGCTAGTTTTCTGAGCACATCTCAGCAAGTCAGAGACAGAACAGGATCCTAACCCCAATCCGTCAGACTTGAGTTCAGAGCATTGCCCCGCTGCAACTCACAAAGGGAAGGCTACCAACGTTTAACAAGTTGTCCATGTTTTGAGTTGACTGTGATCCACAGTGTCCCACATGGCCATCAACATTACCAGTGACAGGTAAGGCAGAACCAAGTTTATGTCGTCTCTCATTTGTTGTGACATTGACTTAAGACATCTCCCCCAGCCTTTCTTTTACCACTTGCTTCGTGTGGAAGGTTACTGATTCCTACTTCAGTGGTTCGGTTGTACTGAATGAGATTTGTGTAGCATGCCTCAGGTATATTAGGGAGGAAGCACCAAACAGTCCCTTTCCTCTTTAAAGTTTGTATAATTAGGCCGGCGCCGCGGCTCACTAGGCTAATCCTCCGCCTAGCGGCGCTGGCACACCAGATTCTGTCCCGGTTGCCCCTCTTCCAGGCCAGCTCTCTGCTGTGGCCAGGGAGTGCAGTGGAGGATGGCCCAGGTGCTTGGGCCCTGCACCCCATGGGAGACCAGGAAAAGCACCTGGCTCCTGGCTCCTGCCATCGGATCAGCGCGGTGCGCCGGCCGCAGCGTGCCGGCCGCGGCGACCATTGGAGGGTGAACCAACGGCAAAGGAAGACCTTTCTCTCTGTCTCTCTCTCTCACTGTCCACTCTGCCTGTCAAAAAAAAAAAAATAAAGTTTGTATAATTTACTTACTTTTAGTACATTCTTAATTTCAATTAAGGATTTGTATAACAGAGACAAGACACTAGAAGCTTTTTCCCAATTTGGCAGGTGGCATCCCCTGTAATATTAGGGACTAGCTAAACCAGAAGCTGAATTTGCCTTCAGATAATAATACATAGGCTGCTTCTCTGCTCCATATAAACACCAACACCACAAAAAAAAAAAATCTGACTATCTCATCCTGGGAAAGAAATTTAATATTTAAAGGTAATTTGACCTGTACATGTGTGTACAATGAATAGTTAATGAAATCTATAGCAAATGTATTTCTATAACATTTATCTGAGGATACTTACTTCCTCTTCATTTTCTTCAGCAGATGTGAAGTTGCCCTCTAGAAAATGTGTGGGTTCTAAAAATGCAATTAAAAATCATGGAAAGGAGCGGTCCCTTTTCCTAACATGACTCTTGACACCTCCTTATCCAAAAACACTAGGAAGAGATATGACTCAAGGAAAATTTTGCCATAGGGCTAGACCATCAATTTCACAAGTACCACCATGGACTCTTCATTCTTCAGTGGTATCCAAAATTATTGGAAAGTCTTAACTTGTTGACTTTCCTTTGATGAAGTAGTTTCAGTGTTTTCCAGTATTTCAATTTGTTAATTATTTAAATTAACAGATATATATGATTCAATTTTGTTGACATCCTATATAATGTATAATTCAGAGAACTTTCTAATTTTTTTTCTTTTGCAATGGGCATTTGGTCTATCCAGAAAGGCAGTGATTGGAGGCACATATCCCGTATCAGAGTGTCTAGATTTGAATTTCACCTCCACTTCTGTTTCTAGCTTCCTGCTAATGTGCACCCTGGAAGGTAGTCTGTGGTAGTTCAAGTAATTGTATTCCTGCCATCTAAATGTGAGTCCCAGATAAAGATCCCGGATTCTGGTTTGCACCTGGCCCACCCTCAGGCTCACCAGAATCCCTCATTCCTGAAGTGACGTATTGCCAGCATTCCTACTGTGTGGAGAGATATTGCAGTGTTCCATTCCTCAAGCTTTGTAAAGCCCACCCTAGGCAGTGTCCTCACCTCCTCTTCTGTCAGCTGAGAATAGAATTAGTTAGACTTGGGGATACCCTGAACCTAGGAGGACAATATGCCAAAGGAGTTGAACACCGGATTTGAGGATGCTTTGTCAAGGTGTTCAGAATGTAGGATCCGGTGAGTGAGACCTGTCCTCAGGCCAGGCAATCTGCTGGCAGTGGTGGAAAGTGATATAGTTCAAGGCAAGTTGCAATGGGGTGACTACTGTGCAGAGCTCTAGGGTTCTGCATCACGGACACGTGGTTATCAATGAAGAGCTATACTCATCATTCTACTGTGCCCTGGAAGAGAAGACATGTTTAAGAGCAAACAACCATGCATCAAGGACTTCCACCGCAAGCTAGGCTCTGTCAGAGTCACCAATTCGTCAACCTGGGCAGACACTGCAGGAACAAACACAGCATGGAAATGGAACACTTGAGTCTGAGCTCAGGCAGAACCAGAGAGCACAAGGACCCTGCATGGCAGCCTGGTGCCCTGACTTTAAATCTCACTGATGCCATTCTGAGGAGTGTGTAAGACAAAGATGATAGAGGAAGAAATATCCTAGAGCTGGCTAAAAGATAGGCCATCTCACAACATGGGTGCAAGCTGCAAATGGATGGTTAACAGCATAATAGTGATAGGCAAGGGTGGCCTTGAAAGATAGTGGTCACATAAGATATTCCCAATGGGAAAGCTTTGAGTGGTGTGCCTGACTGTGCACTTTGTATGGTGGGAAAAGTGTCCCGAGTTAACAATGTGTATACATTCATGGGCAATATCCACCATTTATCTGGCACAGCTGGTCAGGTTCTGATAAGGGAAAAAACTGAAAGATCATAAACAAAAAGATAAGAAAAATGAACAACCAAGGTAGTCTTTGGAAATACACTCTCAAATCATCTGCAAAAGAAAGAAGGTGAAATTAGACCAAGGAATGATAATGGATGTAGGACTCAATGTGTTGTGGCTTGGGAGGCTTGATCACAAAATATCAGATCATAGAATTCAAAGTAAATCATTATTTGGGAGACCCTCACACATAGAAAAGAACACCCACACCAAAAATTTACCTTTTTACATTGTCTATAGGTATAACAAAATCAAATAAATTTACAAACATTTTGTGAATTAGATAACTATTCTAAAATATTTCTAGTGTGTTAGGATGAATAAATGGAAAGTAAAAACCCATCATTAAGTTAGATTTAGGTGTCAACAACTATGTATGTATTTACTGTGGTATATAATTTTAATTTAATTAAAATTTAAGGTTAATAAATTTTAAGTTCATACATTTTTTAGGCTTTCAGATATTGATTCTAGTTTTAATCTTCACATCAATTCACAGATTCCTTAATTGACAAATTTTCCACTGCAGGAAGTTTCTGGAATCTAGCCTCCATTATTGAGGAAAAGTCATAGGGCTTTAAATTTTCTGTGGCTAGGTTATACCACAGGCTGGAAGGAAAGAATCTCAGTTTGAAAGCTCCTCTTATAGTTACTTTAATGTTATCCCTTAAGGAAGTAAAATCTCTCTTCTCTAACTTTCCTTACAGGTTCCCCTGGGCTACGCTAGTCATAACCAGTAGCACTACTCACACATGTGTGCATCTGTTGCACATTGTGAACTGTAAGTACCCTTAATGGTGTGACCAGGAATTATTCTTAATCATTGACATGAAAGGTTCTTCTTTAGGTTTCAGCGTATTCTCCTTTTCAAGTTCTGTCTTTAATTTAGAAAATAATTATTCTTACTATTGCAAGGTTCTTTGTAGATATCTAAAAAATTCTACATATGCAATTAAATTTTTCTAATTCATAAGAGAGCAACCATTGATTAAAAATACCACTTATAATTCCCATACCCTCAATATTTTTCTTCTGAAGAAGACAAAAAAAAAAAACCTGTAAAATTGGTTTAAATATATTGAGAGTATATGGCATAAGTTGAAAATGGAGAGGAATTACAAACAAGAATAGAGTGGATAGAAAAATCATACTGAGGAATAATGGAGGAAAATTTCCCTTAGATGAAGGAAAAAATTTTCTCCAGATTAAAAATTCACCAAGTTTCTGGAGAAAGGAAAAAGAAATAAATCTAGATTTATTCTGAGGAAAAGTCAGAATTTGAACAACAAATAAAGTATTATTAACATTGTCATGGAATAAAACAGTATTACAGAGATGGGGTAGGGATAAGTTTAGCCTAAACTTCATATATTCTGAACAGCAAGGGACCCTATCTGCCTATACTTTGTTTTTTTTATTTATATTTATATTTATACTTTATTTTATTTAATGAACATAAATTTCCAAAGTACAGCTTATGGATTACAATAGCTCCACCCCCCATAACTTCCCTCCCAACAACAACACTCCCCTCTCCCACTCCCTCTCCCCTTCCATTCACATGAAGATTAATTTTCAATTATCTTTATATACAGAAGATCAATTTCGCATATATTAAGTAAAGATTTCAATAGTTTGCACCCACACAGAAACACAAAGTGTAAAATACTATTTGAGTACTAGTTATAGCATTAATTAAACACCTAAGAGTAATTGTGTATTAATTACAGAGTTCAACCAATAGTTTTAAGTAGAACATAAAAAATACTAAAAGGGTAAAGTATTAAGTTCTTTTTTTTCTGTTTCTTTTGTTTGTTTGTTATATAGTTTTTTTTATTTAATAAATGTGAATTTACAAAGTGCAGCTTTTGTATTGTTGTGGCTCCCCCCCATCTTCCCTCCCTCCCGTGGCCCTCCCCTCTCCCACTCCCTCTCCCATCCTGCCCTTCATCGAGTTTCATTTTCAATTACCTTCATATACTGAAGATCAACTTAGTATATACTTAGCAAGGATTTCAACAGGCTGCACTCACACAAACGCACAAGGTATAGGGTATTGTTCGACTAGTAGTGTTGTTTTTAAGTTTCATAGTAGAACACATTAAGAACAGAGAGCCTACGTGGGGAACATGTACCCAGTGACTCCTGTTGTTGATTTAACAATTGCCTATCTGCCTATACTTTGAGTATGAAAAATTGTGATTGCCAAGTTCCAAATGAAGAGACACTATGACTCAGATATGAGAATCAACCATGTCCCTGGAGACGCAGGTCAGAAATCATTCTGAAGCACTCATGAAAAGAATTTCTTGATAGTATATTCCAATTAAATGAGAAATGAATCAAAATAATAAACACAGTAAATGAAAGAATATGATATAAAGTAAGGAGTGGAAAGAAGTAAACTCCATCGGTCTTAACATTCTTTTCAATGTATTTTGCAAACTGTAATAAGGAATATAATCAACATGTCAAAATAATTTTTGACAAGAGAGGTTAACAAAGTAAAAATGTTTCACTATTAACCTATATTTTCAATCTGAAACTATTGAAAAGGACAACAGTAGGAAGAAAGTAAAACAATATGTCTAAGTCAACATACTTTGAGTTAGAAATGCTGCTTTATAACTGATGTTGAGTACTAGAACAAAAAAAATGCTAAAATGGATAAAGTATTACATTGTACATCAACAGTCAGGACAAGAGCTGATCAAGTCACTGTTTCTCATAGTGTCCATTTCACTTCAACAGGTTTCCCCTTTGGTGCTCAGTCAGTTGTCGCCGATCAGGGAGAACATAGGATATTTGTCCCTTTGGGCCTGGCTTAGTTCACTCAGCATAATGTTTTCCAGATTCCTCCATCTTGTTGCAAATGACTGGGTTTCATTGTTTTTGACTGCTGTATAGTATGCTATAGAGTACATGTCCCATAATTTCTTTATCCAGTCTACTGTTGATGGGCATTTGGGTTGGTTCTCTTGTCTTGACTGTTGATGTACAATGTAATACTTTATCCATTTTAGTATTTTTTTTTGTTCTAGTACTATTGGTTGAACTCTGTAATTAACACACAATTATTCTTAGGTGTTTAAATTTTAACTGAAAAGTGATCCCTGTTAAATATAACAGTGGGAATAAGAGAGGGAGGAGATGTACACTTTGGGACATGCTCAATCGGACTTGCCCCAAATGGTGGAGTTAGAAATGTGCCAGGGGATTCCAATACAATCCCATCAAAGTGGCATGTACCAATGCCATCTCACTAGTCCAAGTGATCAATTTCAGTTCACAATTGATCACACTGATAGGTCTAAGAGTCAAAGGGATCACACAAACAAGACTAGTGTCTGCTAATACTAACTGATAGAATCAAAAAGGGAGAGAACGATCCATCATAGGAAGTGGGCTACACAGCAGACTCATAGAATGACAGATGTCCTAAATAACACTCTGGCCTCAGAATCAGCCCTTAAGGCATTCAGATCTGGCTGAAGAGCCCATGAGAGTATTTTAGGCATGGAAAGCTAAGACGCTCTGGGGAAAAAAAAAGAAGACCTAAATGAAAGATCTCAGTGAGTGAGATCCCATTGGAAAGAACGGGGTCATCAAAGAAGGAGGTACCTTTCTCTGAAGGGAAGAGAGAACTTCCACTTTGACTATGACCTTGTCTAAATAAGATAGAAGTCAGCGGACCCAAAATGCTTCCATAGCCTTGGAAACTCATGACAAGAGCCTAGGGAGATTACTGACACCATAAACAAGAGTGTCAAATTGTTAAGTCAACAACAGGAGTCACTGTGTACTTACTTCTCATGTGGGATCTGTCCTTAATGTGAAGTAATGCTATAACTAGTACTGAAACAGTATTTTTACACTTTGTGTTTCTGGGTGCAAACTGATGAAATCTTTACTTAATATATACTGAATTGATCTTCTGTGTATAAATATAATTGAAAATGAATCTTGATGTGAATGGAATGGGAGAGGGAGCGGGAGATGGGAGGGGTGTGAGTGGGAGGGAAATTATGGGGGGGGGAAGCCAATGTAATCCATAAACTGTACTTTGGAAATTTATATTTACTAAATAAAAAAAAGAAAAAAACCCTCAACTTGTTGAAATATAAGCATTAAAAATTAACTGATGTTGACTGAGGACTATGTGAGATATACACAGCTACTTAAAGGTTTTCAGATAAACGGACTAAGAAGATGTTTATTTTGGTGCAAAGTTGTTTGAAACCCATGGATAACTTTCATAATATGCACTTTCTTTTAACTTTTTGGTGTCTGTTTATACAACTTCCTAATCACTAGAGAACAACAACAAAAATGTATAAAGTATTCATTTAAAATTTTTTCCACTAGCAAACTTTAATGGTTTGCTCATGTATATAAATATTCTAGTTGACAATACAACAGAACATTCTATTGAGTATGTGGTCTGGAGATTTTTAGGCAACATCTTACATTTAATGTATTCTATATGCTGCCAGATTGTATTCCAGACAGTTTCTATTGCTTTGCAGCCTCACCAGCAATGAATGACAATTCCTGTCACCTCAAATCCTAACCAACATGCCACTAAAATAAAAATATGGAAATACTGCTTCATTTTAGCTAAGCCACAAAATATGTATTCATGCAGGAATTTTCCTGTTCTGAAACAAAATGTTCTATTTGCAATCTTTGAACAAGTCAAGACACTTAGAGTACTTTAACTTAATATATATGTTATTTGTATTATATGTGACATGTTACTTCATTAGGACTATATTCTAAATTCAAGAAGACATTGTTATCATTTTTTCATACAGTTCATGGGATCTTTTTATGTGTCTTTCCTTTCTATATTTCAACTCTTCTCTATGGATACATTTTTTGCATAGAAAACTTCTTTTATATTATATTTCCTTTATGACAGTCATGCTGGCAAGAAGTTTTCTGGATTTGCTTGAGGTTGTCTCCATTTTTTTTCAATCATTAAGTACATGTTTGCTGGGTATAAAATTATATGTTGATACTGGAAACATTATTACAGTGCTTTGAAGATCTGAGTCTAATATTTTCTTGATGTCATTTTTTCTTTTGAAAATCTATTCCCTAATTTATTATTGTTTCTTTATATATATACATATATATATAATTTATAAATTTTGTCTGGATTTTTTTATAATTATTTGTTTGCTCTTGATTTTCAAGAATTGTGATTTAATGTTCCCAAGAATAGTTTCTTTTTATTTATTATGTTTGGGATTTGAGTGAGTTCATCACATCTGAAAAGTCTAAGTCATTATCTTTTTGTTTATGATCTGCCCCATTCCTTCTAGCTTTTCAATCTTGTGCTCTAGTGTCATCCATTCTTATTTTTCAGGTTTTTTCTTTTTTATTTTCTAATGTTTTATTTTCCGTGCTCCAATGTGTAAATATTTTCCCTACCAATCTGCAATTCCTTAATATTCTCTTCAATGGTATTTAATTATTTGATAACCTTGGGCTTTTGATTCTTAATTCTAGTTATCCTATCCTTTGCTTATAGAATTCTATTCTTTCTTTCTTTATCTAAGTTTCATTTAACTTTTTACTTGATATATTGACCAAATTAATCAAGACAACAGTAGTAGGTATAGTCATTTTAAAATTCATGAATTCTAACTCAAACATTTGGATCTCATATGGCCTGTTTATATTGTGTTACTTTCTATTGGGTTCTGCTAAATTCTTTTATTGCACAGCTAATATATTTTCATTGAATGCTTGACATCATGTATAACAAAAGTACAGATAATTTGAAGCTTTGAAGGGTGTTATCTTATTTCTGTGAGAACTTTCTTTTGCTTTAGCAAGCTGTGTAAGACACACCATATTGTCCTCAATTAATCCAGTCATTAATGTTGTATCTTTTAAGTGGAGTTTTGGTATTTGTAGGACTGGTTTATTTTCAATTCCCCTTTATTTCTCAGGTGTATTATTCCTGGAGTAAGAACTCAGAACCCTGCCTGTTTATCAGGGTTTCTTCCCTCATGGCTCTAACTCCCAACATTGTCACCATGACTGTTTAAGCTTTGGTCAGCATCCCTGGTTCCCAGCCCCTCAGTTGACACTTTCCTCTTGGCTTATCAAGTGTTTCTTAGAGTCAGAAATTGCCTCAAGGGGAAAAGTGATGTCAAATGAGAGGTTAATTTCTCTGCTTTCCTGATCTCTGGAATCTCAGCCCTTTTATCTTTGCTACTAAATAGCTGTTGGATGTTTGAAATGGAGTGTGTGTGTCAGTGTGTAAAAGCCACGACAAAGTAACTTGGTTTTGACAAATGTTCACCTGAACACGCGTTGCTTTTCAGATCATGGCTGGATCAGAGAAATCTTTGACTGTTATATGGGCAATTTATTATTTACTTTTCTATTGAGTTTGTTTAAAATCTACATATGAATTTTACTTCACAGCCAACTGAGTTGAAATATATCACTTTCAATCTTACCGTTACCTGGAGTTTTACATTCTGACCCAAAACAACACTTTAAAACTATTTACTTCAAATGTTTAATTCCTAAAGTGAGAAATATTAGCAAGAACAATTTTTTAAACCTTAAAGTAATTGATTTTTAAAGGTAAATGTCTAGTTTATCCTGTACCTAGTGATTAAGTAAAATACTCTGTTAAAGTAAGAAATAAATGGATCCTAGCTATTTAATTTGTAGTACAGCTAGAAATTTATCAGTTAATACTATGTTAAAATAGCATTTCTTTTTTAAATGTCATGTTTTTATCAGATTTTAAAGACATTTCTCCAAATTATAGGGACATTGTTGGCATATAGGTTTGCTCAAACAAGCTGAAATGTCTATGGAGTATCACCTTGGATTATTATCACTTTTTTGGCAAAAAGACTTAATTTTTGAGAGTTCATCAGAAAAAATATGAAACATAAACTCAATTGATTATACTAATAAGTTCTTTTTTGAAAAAGTAACTAAAATCAATAAAACATACAAATAAAAATTAAAAGGAACATAATTTAGATTTGTGTTTTCTCTTTCCTGCAATGCAGTTTTATCTTTGTTGTTGGTGGTGTGTTTTGGCTGTGTCACTAAACTTACATAGCAGGAAAAGTGAATGAGCAGATAATGCAGACTTAAAAATAAAGCACTTTAACTATTGGCAGATGTCAAGGCAACCTGGGACTTAATGAATACTAAGCTAAATAGCTGCCATCCTTATCTGTCTCCAGCACAGTTGACAAAACAAGGTAGTCTTGATGTCAAAACAGATTAGGAAGGAAGAAAGAAAGACAAAAACTTGGGAAGTATTAAGAAGTCTTGCTTTTCATTTTAAGTTTATTCTTCAAATCTAAATTGTCTCCTGAACAATCTCTTACATGAACCTAAAATAGAGCGTCTAATAACCACAGAGAATTAATAAGAGCGGTCTGCACCACTAGCATCCACAATCTGGCAGATAAAATCCTATTGGCCCTTCTTCTCTCCCTGTTAAAACCACAGTTTTCAGTCTTTGAGAGCCAACACTGCGCATGGTCATGGTGATCAGTCTTTTCTCCTTACTTAAACAATCTGTTTGTTCTGATTTGTTTTACTCTTGGAGATCATCATATATTGAAATTACCCAGGTTCTATTGCCCAACACTCTTTTTCTCATAGGTGATCAAGGTTTTCTTGATCATCTGTATAGATTGATTATACTCAGTTCATATTCTCTTTGGAATATCAGACTCACAAATTCACAATAGTCATTTTCTTTCTACTTGAGCTAGAAATCTGACAGCCATCTCAGTTTTTAAATCTAAACCCTTTTTTCAGTGCCTATTTCTCAAGTAGGCTTTCAGCATCTAATCTTTACTTCTTTAAAGTCTTTCTTCATAATGAATTGAAAATGGGTTGATTTGATACCGTATTTGTGTCCCTATCCATGTTAAAGTACTTCAACTGCTCATCACTTGCAGGAAAAATCCTTCAAAAGGTGTCTAGGGCCCTAGCTGATCTGTTCTACCTCCACCTGTCCAGAAATCTCCCTTCAGTAGAAACATAAATGCAAAAATACATCAAGATGAAATTTGACTCATAAATAAATAGTATTTTGTGCCTGATTTCTTTGACCCAAGGAGGTTGAGAAGGTTTTGATGAGCAAATGGCATCTGATCTCATATCTGTAGGAAGTGTAGGTGTTGTTAATGAGAAAAAGAAATGGAAATTGTGGGAGGAAGCATTGAAGAGTTGAGCACAGCATTTGCAAGGGCTCTGCTGTGGGGTCAAGTGTGTTTAAAGAACTGAAAGAAGGCTCACCAGCTGGAGTAAGAGGTGGGCATGTGATGATAATGAAGAATTGACATAAGAGGTAAACAAGGACCAGACATCTCCCTCGACTTTGTGGGCTCTGCAAAGAACTTAGTGCTTTCCTCTGAGAACAACAAAAACCACCGAAGTCTCTTAGCGCTGGACAATAATGTGATATATTTGAATTTTGTATGGAGTAAAATTGAAAAGGGAAATATTGTGCACTTGCTGATGGAAATTAAAAATTGTACAACTAATCTTAAAAGTGTGGTGATATTTTATATTTATTTTATGATCCGGATATTGCACTACTAGGTATCCAGGCAAAAGAAGTGAACATGGGTTTACAGAAACACTTGTACATCAGTGTCCATAGAAGCATTATTTATAACTAAAAACAAAACAAAACAAAAACAAATGTTCATCAACTAGTATGTGGATAAGTAAAATGCAATGTATTCATATAATCTGCAATGATAAAGTACTTATATATTCTCTATTGTGGATAAATATGAAAAACACTATACTTAAAGAAGCCAGACACAAAATGCCACTTTTCATATGAGTTATTGCACATGAAATCTCCAGAAAGCAGGTCTATGTTGATGGAGCATAGATTAGTGTTTAGCAGGAGATGGATGTGGTCAAAATGCAAAGTGACTATTAATGGACACAGAAATTCTTCTGGGATTAATAAAAATGTTCTTGAGTTGTACTGTGTTCATAGTTACA
Source organism: Oryctolagus cuniculus (assembly GCF_051225735.1). Taxonomy (NCBI): domain Eukaryota; kingdom Metazoa; phylum Chordata; class Mammalia; order Lagomorpha; family Leporidae; genus Oryctolagus; species Oryctolagus cuniculus. The sequence continues at coordinate 5,770,230 of NC_142878.1, read as the reverse complement.
CAACACTTTAAATTTATTAAAAAATGAATTTCACAGTAAAAATATTTGAATTTTATAATGCACGAATTATCCCCCAACAAATTATCATGTTGTTGAATGATGAATGAATGAAAACATAGATAGGTAGATAGATAGATGATAGATAGATAGATAGATAGATAGATAAGATAGAGAGAAAAGCAAATTGTGCATGTAAAAATACCAATTAGGGGGCATTGTCACAGTCTAGGTAAAAGGTGATCCCTAAGACTAGAGTGGTGGTATACCTTAGAAAAAAATAGATTTGAGAAATATTTAGGAATAATTGTATTCAAATGCCGCATGCTCCTTTTCACCTTTGCCCCTACATGGTTAATACTGGGGTCCCTAGGAGTGAATGAAACACTATCACCCTTTCAGAGGAATCGAATGTCTTCTCTCCTTTGAAACCTTTTCTGACTCACCTTAACTGTATATGCAAAAATCTTCCTTGAAAATTTCTATGCTAGTATTTTTTGCACACTTTTGCTTAGGTGTCTATCAATCCCACTTGACATTGTTGTCAAATAACTGGATATTTGTGTTTTCCATTTTGCTATAGCATACCTGTCAGACATGAGTAATTGATTCCAGTATTTCCTCTTGATGAGTCAAGACACCTGTCAATACAATGCCATAGGTAGCTTCCAACCAATTGGCATTGGCTACCTCCATAAAGTTGATCTTCCATTCCCACTCTTGATTTCAATGTCTAATTATATATGCATCTTATTTGTCTCTGTGTCCCTTACATCACTTATGTAGAAGGGATGCAAGTTGGGAAGATGCTCCCAGATATATTTACACTTGAGATTCAAAGCTGTTTACTCATACCTCCTATACCTTTCTTTGCATTGGATTCTGATCATCACTCTCATGTAGCAAGAAATTTGCTGGCTATTCCAGTAATTTCTAACCATTTTTCCTCTTAAATCCTGTATCTGGCTGAGTGTAGGCACAGTCTATAGTCTTCCACCACAATATCAAACTCCAGTCCATAATGAGGCTTGAGTTTCACACAATAGTCTTTATATTTTAGACATCATGCCTTTGAGAGCTAAAGCTTTCTAAGTCAGGCATCAAGATAATGATTTTGTTATTTATTTCTTTGAACCAGCTACTTTGGTGACTCATTTTTCTCCCTAACCCATGCTATTATACACTAATCCACACATTACTTCCTTTCAATACAAATGACATTCGCTGTTTACTTAGGATGATTTTGCAATATGCACATTAACAAAGACTTTGTGAGCAAGAAGAATACCAGTTATTCAAGCAACTTTAAGAAAACAGCTGAGTGGTAGACCAGCTTAGCAGGGTGTTAAACATCCATTAATAATGGCAGGGAGACAAACATGAAGCTTTTGAGTTTAGTTCAGATAAGTACTCCCAGTTCAGGGCTCAGTAACAGGAATTCTGGTTCAGCTGGAGAATATGATAGGCAGACATTTTTATACCAGCATATGTAATAATTATTCTGATGCAATGCATATTAAAATTATGATCAATGTTGAACTTGGTGGGATAATGCAGGTCTCAAATTCTTAACCCTGTGGTTGTTCATAATTGCATTTCTCAGATCACATGTGTTGGTTATTGGTTCATAAAATATAGTCACTACAGCCTACCTGAACCCCTTACCCCTGCACATAAGCACACACACACATTTACAAACTTTAGTCAAACTAACGCCCTTCCCAGTATCAAAATCACCACTCCCTTCAGTTTTCATGGACTCTCACCCAGCTCCTCCATCACTCTGTGAGTTCTTTGGAAACACAGATGCTGTTGTTGATTTCATATTCTAGTATCATCTCTTCCTCTTAGTTGCTCAGCTGATGTTACTCAAAATTTGTTATATAAAAAGATATTTATATGCTAATATGATGATCATGTCTTCATGGCTTGTGGGAAATTTTAGAAACTGTTAAAATGGTTAGTTTTCTAGAGTTTCACATAAAATCAATTTGTTTTTCTGATTCATGCTGAGTGGCTTTCGTATATCTGCCACAGTGATGGTCACTTACACAGATTTTTCTCAATTTGGTACTCACAACACATTTATGAAACCACTGCTATGATTATAGATATGAAAAGTCAACCTCATCAAAAACTCCTCCATGGCCAAGCAGACCACTGCTTTAGGCAAAAAAGCCCAGATTAAAATGTGGGTCCTGCTCCTTGAACCCAGAAGTTCCATTTCATTTCATTTCTAGAAAAATGCAGATTTTCTCACACCACTTCCCAGAAGAGAAAACAAAAATTTTCATTTGGTTTCTTTTGTACTTTTTCTTTCTTTTCCTGTTGCCCTGATTTAAAAAAAAATGCAAGGGGAGAATGTTTCTCAAAGAGGTTAAGATACTGGTTGAGATGTCAGCATCTCATATTTAGTGCTGGTTTGAGTTTCAGCCCCCTCACTTCTGATCCAACTTTCTAAGGTGAGTCTTCGAAGGCTCCAGCACTTGGGTCCCAGGGAAATTTGGATGTAGTCCTGATTCTTGGTCTAGTCCTGGATGTGGCAGGCATTTGAGGAGTGAGTCAGTGGATGGAAGTTTTCTGTCTATTTCTATACCTTTCAAATAAAGTGAAAATAAATACCAATTTTAAAATATTTATTCTATTTATTTGAGAAGTGTTGGGGGAAGAGGGAGAGAGAGAGGGAAAGAGAGGGAGAGGGAGGGAGAGAGAGGGAGATAGAGGGAGAGAGAGAGAGAGAGAGAGATCTCATCTGCTGGTCCACTCTCCAAATGGGTACAATGGTCAGGGTTGGGCCAACATAATCCAAAAGCCTGGAACCCAGTCAGGAGCTCTTGGTGGTCAGTAGGAACCTAGCCTGCTGTCTCCCCGGGTATGCAGTAGCAGGAAGTTGGAATCAGCAGCAGAGCCAGGACTTGAATCCAGGCATTTAAGTATGGGTTGCAGACATCCCAACATGTTTCTTAACCACTGTGGCAAATTCCTACCTCTTATGCATTATTTGTAAAAATTAAATCTGTTGACTGGTTACTGAAATCAATATCCCAGTGTTTTCTTTGTGTTGATGTCACAAATCTAGTTCATCAGCAAATCACATCACCTGCACTTTCCAAACCCATGCAGAACCTCATCCCATCCTCACTTGCCCTGCTATCCCGCCGGGGAACTAGGCACCAGTAACTCCCACCTGGTTGTTACAGTGCTACTCCTCTCATCCTGTACCACTGTATTTCTTGTGCTCCTATGCACAAGTCTCTAAACAACAGAGGGTTTCTTCAAAACCCCAGTAAGATCATGTCAATCACTGCCATGAATTCCAGAGACTTCCCAGCTCACTCATACTGAAAAAGCAGATCTTCCCAATAGTTCAGCTTGCTGTCCCATCTCTAGCCATCTCTCCGACGGCATCCTCTACTGCTTTGCCCAGTGTGTATGCAACCTCAGCCACTCCACCTCATACCTACTCCATGGCATTGGCTCATGCCATTGTGTGTGGCTGGAATATTCTCTCTCAGGGCAACTGAATGGATTGTTTTCTCACTTCTTCCAGGTCATTGATAAACTCTCCAATTTTAAGAGATGCTCCTTCAACTGGATATTTTAAATTATTTTATTATTCTCTTTTATTTTTCTCTGAAGCACTTATCAATGTCTGATGTGCAATATATTTTTTTAAAGATTTATTTATTTACTTGAAATTCAGAGCTGCACAAAAAAGAATGAGAGAGAGGGAGCGGGAGATCTCTCATCATTTGGTTCACTCCTTAAATGGCCACAATGACCGGGGTTGTGCCAGGCCAAAGCTAGGAATCAGCAGCTCTTTCTGAAACTCCCACATTGACCCAGAGAACCAAACACTTAGATCATTTCCTCTGCTTTCACAAGGACATTCACAGGTTCCTGTATAGGAAGTAGAGCAGTTGGGTCTTGAAGCGGTGCCAATATGGGATGCTGTCATGGCAGGCAGTGGCTTTACCTGCTATGCCACTATGTTGGCCCAATTCCATTCACAACCACATCTCTGGGACCTGCATCACTGCTTTGCACTGAGTAAGAATCTGATAAAATCAGAAACTCTTAAATACATCCAAAGTGCAATAATGCCCCACCTATTTCCTTCAAAAAATGAAGAAGAAATTTTGAAATAATCTGGGATGGGTTACAGTTTCAACTAATGGGATGGAAAGGATACCCCTGATGTTTGATTTCTTTATCACTGACTGGTCTCTGTGTTTGAGAATGCAGTTTCCTCTTGCACCGATTGCTTCCAATCTTCTGAGATATGGATTGGAGCTGAGACAAACTCCAGGTTAGCCTTAGACTCTAATTATGGGTTTCTCCAAGAAATTTATACCCAGTGTCAGACAAGCTCAATTTTACTATTACAGAAATAAACTGCACAATAAGGAGAAAACCAATTGCAGTTTTCCTTTATTTTCTACCAATGGCGGGGTACAAATTTTATTGGAAATAAGTAAAAAAAAGTCTGTATTTTTATTGTGTATTCTAATAATCCAGCTGCTGAGTTAGTTATTTGTGAATTTCATCTAAAATACTGAAAACTTGGAGCTTTGTATTGGGTTTCAAAGTATGTATTTTTAAAAACAAAAAAAGTGGGAGAACAATTTAGAATATTCTATAAAAATGATTAATGACATAATCAAGCCAAATATATTAAAAAGTGCCAAAAGATAGATCTTTCTCTAAGTTATGATAGTCTGTAATAATAAGAATCAGGGTTTTTGTGTGTGTGTGTGTGTGTGTTGTTTTCAAATTCATATATTCATGGGGCCAGCGCTAGCGGGTGAAGCCGCCGCCTGCAGGGTCAGCTTCTCATATGGGTGCAGGTTCAAGACCCGGCTGCTCCACTTCCAATCCAGCTTTCTGCTATGGCCTGGGAAAGCAGCAGAAGATGGCCCAAGTCCTTGGATCCCTGTATCTGCATGGAAGACCCTGAGGAAGCAGCAGGCTCCTGGCTTCGGATCGGTGCAGCTCTGGCCATTGCGGTCAATTAGGGAGTGAATCAGCAGATGGAAGACCTCTCTCTCTCTCTTTCTCTCTCTCTGCCTCTCCTTCTCTCTCTGGGTAACTCTGACTTTCAAATAAATCTTTAAAAATTCATATATTCATTACGGGTGCATTCAAGACTTATATATTCCATAAATACTATATTCAGCATATAATGTGCTGATAACATATAAAATAAAAAAAAACAAGATCCTGGATTTCAAGGAATTTATAAACAAGATAGAAAGATCAGTCACTTTCATTATTTTTTCTTATTAAACATCAAGTACCAAAAAAAATTACGGAGTGAACCCTGAGAGAAAGCCAAGAGTGAGGTGATGCATTTAAGGTAGAAGTCTCTATGACTGAGACGGAAGTTTAGTTTGGTTCATCTACTACACACTGGAATGCTATTTAGCCATAAAGGAACATATTATTACTATTTGCAACAACATGGATAGAAGTGGAGATCATTACTTGTAAACACTATAAGCAAGGAACGGGAAGATAAGAACTCTATGATCTCTAATCTAATCTAAAAAGTCTATCTCACAGAAGTTCACAGTATAATGGTGGTTAGCAGAGGCTGGGTAGAATGGGGGACAGGGAGAGGTGAGGAAGATTTCTTTAATGGGTTCTAAGTTACAATTAGATAGGAGTAAAAAGCTCTTGGTGTTTTATTGCACAATAAGGGGACTATAGGTAATGATCATGTAGTGTAAATCAATCTCTCACTCACACCTTTCCTCCCTCCCTTTGTCTCATCCTCCTTCCCTCCCTCTCTTTTTAAGAAATGTGACAAAAGAACTTTAATATTTTTGTATTTATATTTATTTCAAAAGCAGAGAGACAGAGAGACAGTGATCTCCCTCCTGCTGCCTCAATCCCCAAATACTGGCTAGGGCTGGGCCAGGCCTAAGCCAGTAGTTGCAGACTCAATCCTGGTCTCCCATGTGGGTGGCAGGTATCCAGCTGGGACTTGAACCCAGGTACCAATATATCCCAAATAGTATTGGTGTCCCAACATGGTATCTTTTTAAATTTTTTTTTTTGACAGGCAGAGTGGACAGTGAGAGAGAGAGAGAGACAGAGAGAAAGGTCTTCCTTTACTGTTGGTTCACCCTCCAATGGCCACTGCAGCCGGCGCATCGTGCCGATCTGAAGCCAGGAGCCAGGTGCTACTCCTGGTCTTCCATGCGGGTGCAGGGCCCAAGGACTTGGGCCATCCTCCACTGCACTCCCAGACCATTGCAGAGTGCTGGACTGGAAGAGGGGCAACCGGGACAGAATCCAGCGCCCCGACCAGGACTAGAACCCGGTGTGCCGGCACCACAGGCGGAGGATTAGCCTATTGAGCCGTGGCGCCAGCCCCAACATAGTATCTTAATGGCTAGGCCAAACTCTTTCTCATTATGATAGTTTTTAAAAAATTTTCTGTTTTCATCATAAAGAAATGTTTAATGTCTGAGGAGACAGATGTTTACCCTGATTGAGCTTTATACTATGTAAATCTATATATCAAAATATCACAAGGTACCCCATAGCAATGATGTGCAGTTTTTATTTATCAGATAAAATTTTTTTAAAAAATTAAAAGCAGCAAAAGTTGGACACTTGGGTGTGCAAGTTTCACTCAGGATATTGACTGATTGTGGGTAGCACTGTAGAAATGGGGATGCAGGCCCGCATTGTGATGTAGCAAGAAAAGCCACAGCCTACAACACTGGCATCCTATATGGGCACTACTCAGGTCCCTGCTAATGCACTTCCTCTCCAACTCCCTGCTAATCACCTGGGAAAAGCAATGGAAGAACTGGCCCAAGTGTTTGGGCTCCTTCCACCCATGTGGGAGACCTGGATGAAGCTCCTTCCTCTTAGTTTCATCCTGACCCAACCTTGGTTGCTGTGACCACTTGTGGAGTAAACCAGCAGATGGAAGATATCTCTCTGTCTCTCTGTCTCTGTATCTCTCTCTGTCTCACTGTATAATTCCAACTTTCAAATAAATATATATTTAAAAAGAGAGAAAGAGAAAGAAATGGTGCTGTAGGCATATGTGTTGGAACATAACAGTCACTACTCTGTCTTCTTTTCTCTAATCTCCTGCAAATTCCTTCCCAGACTTCTCTGTTATGGCTGGGTGATCACTCTGTACAAGGTCATTTGTTTTTCCTTTGAAATCCATTGCAAACCTTCCTCTTATTGGGAGGCATCCATCATTCAGGTACCTTCTTCCTGTCAGGTGTAGGAGATGGACCGCTGTAAGAGATGCTGTGACTTTCCATCCATAGTCCTTCCTGACTCAGGTTTAGTAACTGTGGTTCTTAAATTATTAACCTCAGATGCTTTCTTGTCCAGTTTCCCCACTAAGCTCATGGACTGAGACAAAACTTGCATTCTGGCTTTATTTCCTCCTTTGAGACACCCTGCTTAGCACAGCATCTGCATGGAAGTACTAGATCATAAATATTAATTCAAATAAATAAGTTGCTTTCTATCAAATTGTGCCTTAAATATCTGACATAGAATTTCACCTGCAGTGACTAGGGAAGTATTTAAGGAAGCAGTTTATGTTTAATAATTCAGCAACCCTTAGGTGAGTATGTTTTGGCAGTTTCAAATATCTCAGTGCAGTAGGAAATGGGGGCAAGTTCATGCATGTGCGACACAGGTTTCCAAAGGATTTTGCAAAAATGAGTAATTTATTTTATAATTATTGCCTGCATTGTTGTTCTCCATATCTTCAGCAAGGTAGGCTGAAAGACCTTGAAGGGAGTTCACATTATGAAAAATTAAAGACGTGAACGAAGAAAGATAGAAAAAGGGAATATGTAAAAATATGCTTGTTCAGTCTTGCTACTATTTCCTGGAGTCAATCGTGGTTTAAAACATAATAAGCAGACCCCAGCTTGTCATACCTACTTTTCTCCCAGGGGTTTGAAACTGTAATGAAAGCATTTTAACTCAGTGGTAACTGGATTAGAGTAATGCAAGAACCTGCCACCTTGGGACCTCCTGCTTGTGTCTCGGCTGAATAAACGTGCATGGAAATTGTTTTAAACTGATGGCTGTGCAAGATCACAAGTTATAGTAATGTTGACAGTCTCAGCTTGGAACCTGGCAAAATCGCGAAAAATGTGGAACAGGGATAGAAAACAGCTCGTTTGCTGACATGAAAGCAGCGCTCTGAGGTTTAGATGTACAACCTTTGCAGGTCAATGGTGACAATATTTGCAAAGTGCCATGAGCATCTCTACTGCAAATGGAAACAACTTAATACGAAGCCTTGCTGCAAATCTAAAGCCACTTGATTTCTTTTCCAGCCTCCAGTACTTGGAGGAAGCTATAAGAAGTTTCTCAGACTTAACATGTGCGAAAGGATACTAAATCTTCCATCTCCTGGAGACTGGGTAGGAAATGAAAAGGTGGAGTTGTCACATTCTCTCACAACTGAATAGCCTAGAAATAACCCAACCGGCTCACTCCCTTCAAAGTGGCTGTGCTGCTGTGTGGGTTCCGTCTTCATTGTTTCACAGGTTGATTGTTCGCTGTCACACAGGCAGGAGATCTGCTGGCTAAGACAAGGAAGGAGAAGGAGACTTTCCATCTTCCTTATGAACATTCACAAAAAGTTCTGGTGAATTTACCGCCAATGAACGTGGCAGCTTGTCTGTTTCCAAGAGCCCGGCTTTGGAGAGGCACCAAATTGCTCCTGACACAGAGCAGTCAGAGTGTGCATTTCCACATCCTGTGACTGCATCTTGGCATCAATTTCAGCAAAGTGGGCACAGGAAGGAGGATTCAGAAGACACTCAGACTTAGTGATCTTATTGTCCACCATTCAGAACATTTATAGGCATCCATGTTTGAGCCCTAGATTTCTGGGTTGTTTCCTGAGGTGATGTAGTTGGAGTCCATCTTTCTGTAGAAGATTCCTTGAGTCCATAGAACTGGAAAAATAGCTCAAGTCATGAAACTACCCATTTTAACAAGAATTCCCAAAAATCACATGGTTCTTTCTACCTCCAAGCAGGATAGGCAGTAGGACTTGCTATGTGCAGAATAAGTGAGGTTCAGCGATCAGGTGAGTCGTAGGTATGGCTACAACTGTGGATCTTATTCGCCATTACCCAGGAAAAGGTCCTGCACATGGTAGATGTTTTCATTCACTTTGATGCTTGTGAAATTGGATCTTAATAAATCAACAAGCAGTGTGGGAATACTTGCCTTCCTGTCCATCACTCTCTTAACAAGAATGTCATTATCCACAACTACTTAGGAAATTCATTTATTTGTTTATGAGTTTGTATTTCATTCCCTTGCATGAAGCCTGTGAAACCTTCACAATTTATATTTTGTCAAGATTTAGAGAGTTTGGACTAACCATCTTTTTCACACATGGTGTTAACTTGGTTTTTTATTTTCCTTATGTTTCCAATTGGGATTAAAAGAAGTAAAGTATTTAACATTAAACTGGAAAGGCAGGCCAAAGCTATCTGTGTTTTCTCTTCAATTTTGAAGCAGAGATAATGGCTTGCTATTGACCAAATTGAAAAACAAGGAGGCCGGCGCCGCGGCTCACTAGGCTAATCCTCCGCCTAGCGGCGCCGGCACACCGGGTTCTAGTCCCGGTCGGGGCGCCGGATTCTGTCCCGGTTGCCCCTCTTCCAGGCCAGCCCTCTGCTGTGGCCAGGGAGTGCAGTGGAGGATGGCCCAGGTGCTTGGGCCCTGCACCCCATGGGAGACCAGGAAAAGCACCTGGCTCCTGGCTCCTGCCGTCGGATCAGCGCGGTGCGCCGGCCGCAGCGCGCCGGCCGCGGCGGCCATTGGAGGGTGAACCAACGGCAAAGGAAGACCTTTCTCTCTGTCTCTCTCTCTCACTGTCCACTCTGCCTGTCAAAAAAATAAAAATAAATAAAGAAAGAAAGAAAGAAAGAAAGAAAAACAAGGAGCCAGCACCATGGCTCACTTGGCTAATCCTCCGCCTGCGGCACCGGCACCCCGGGTTCTAGGCCTGGTTGGGGCGCCGGGTACTAGTCCCGGTTGCTCCTCTTCCCGTCCAGCTCTCTGCTGTGGCCTGGGAGGGCAGTGGAGGATGGCCCAAGTGCTTGGGTCCCTGCACCCACATAAGAGACCAGGAGGAAGCACCTGGCTCCTGGCTTCAGATTGGCACAGTGCCGGCCGTAGCAGCCATTAGGGGAGTGAACCAACAGAAGGAAGACCTTACTCTCTGTCTCTCTCTCTCACTGTCTATAACTCTCTTTCTCTGTCTCTCTCTCTCACTGTCTAACTCTGTGTGTCAAAAAAAAAAAAAAAAAAAAAAAAAAAAAAAAAACAAGGTTACAACCTTAGCATTATAGTATTATTATTATCTTCTGTTTCTTTCCTTTTTTTTTTTTTAAAAAAAGATTTTATTTATTTGAAAGTCAGAGTTACACAGAGAGAGTAGAGGCAGAGTGGGGGAGAGAGAGAGAGAGAGAGAGAGAGGTCTTCCATCCATTGTTTCACTCCCCAATTTTCTGCAACGGCCGGAGCTGGGCCGATTTGAAGCCAGGAGCAAGGAGCTTCTTCCAGGTCTCCTGTGGGTGCAGGGGCCCAAGGACTTGGACCATCTTCCACTGTTTTCCCAGGCCACAGCAGAGAGCTGGATTGGAAGTGGAGCAGCCAGGTCTCAAACCGCCGCCCATAAGGGATGCCACCACTACAGGCTGCAGCTTTACCTGCTACACCACAGCGCTGGCCCGTTTTTTTTTTTTTTTTTTTTTTCTGTTTTTCCATTTGAGTGTGTGTTTATAATATGTTTTTCCACATTTTTACACAGAATCCACTTTCTACTCCATGAAGAAATCAGAAGCAGTGACAATAGATACCAAGCCAACCCCAAATCTCCCAAGTATACTCAGAACAAACAACTATTCGAATGCTGTACAATGGACACAGGAAGCTGGTGTATTCAGTATCTAAGGAGATTTCTCTTTCTTTCTATTTTTCCTTTTTTCCCCACAGTGGAAGCTAGAACTTTATTACAAAACCACAGATAAGTATATCAACTGTTAGGATGCTGGCCCAGCAGAACACAAGGAAATAAGAGATAAGGGAATTTGGTCACATACAAAAAGTGTTGTGGGATTTAAAGCGAATGACAGCAGATAAGCCTTTTTCTGAGTTTCTATTAAAAATGTACTAAATAAGAAATCCAAAAACATCCTTTCTAGGCCAGCACTTTTGTTCCTATATTGCTCATCGTAAATGTATAGACTCTTCACCAAGGAAGTGATTCTACTCACAGTCGCAGAAAATACACTTCGCTGGAGTCATGTTAAAGACACAACAACTTCAGACTGATGCCCTGCGAGTTTTTGATTAAAGTTCAGCATTTGAATAAATAGACTTTATTTATACACTGTAAAGAATTAGTCCCATAAACTTTCTTGGAGACCTTGTAGTAAAAGCAGGAGTGACTTAATAAAAATCACCAGGAATCAAAACACTGATTTTTAAAAAAAATACAGGAATTTTGTTTATAGCAGTATTTATGGAAAATTTCTTGTGTTTTCATCTTATCATTCTAATAGTTTTTCAAGTGTATATAATTCCCTAAGGATCCCAGTGGTCTATGATTATTGCTTCTTAATGATATTTCAAGTTCCACTGTGGAATTTAAATTGGCCTAAATCAGAGAGGTGAATTTCCTCCCCATAAATTTGCATAGACTTGTGTAGACCATCTCAGTGCCTTTGGTCCTTTTGAGCTCAGGGAAGGGCGAGAGATTGAGATCTGGACAAAAAGCGGATGCTGGTGGCTCCCTGGGATGATAGCGCCTCTGGGGCCTGCAACTTGAGTGTGACCTGTGGCCTCAGGTGAAGTGGGACAGTAGTGTCTGTTCCATCTCCAAGGGCTCCAAGCCATAAAACACCTCTCCACATTACACATGGCATGTCTGTCCACTCAGCATCTCTCAAGCCCAGTTTATATCTGCCTTGGGATGGTTTGCAGAAGGAAAAGATCACCCCATTTGGATAGCAGATACCAAGCTGTTTCATTTTATTGTCTTTTGTTCTTATGTGATATACTTACGTGGACTTTTTATTGAGTTGAATTTATATTTTGAAGCATTTACTTTCAGGCAATTATGGAGCATCTTCTGTATGCATGTCAACAGACAGGAAAAGGATATCCTATTATGTAATTTTTCATTCTAGGTTCCTGCTTAGAGGGGGGAAATGATATTATCAACTTTCAAGAGGAATTTCTACTGAATGTTGCAATAGATCTTTTCTAGGCATAGTAAATTTGGTGCTGCAAATAGGTACCATTTTTATAACAGCTCTGGGATCAAATCATGGGTGAGCATTCCTATCAACAGAAAAAACCGGATCCATCAGGAATAGGTAGTCTGGGTAATTGTGACATTTACAATGTCATCATCCAACACCTATTCTAGTCTAAGTTTTGGATATCCTGCTGTTTCATTGATAAAATCTCAGATTTCTTGAGCTTTGGAAGATTTTGGTGTTCAAAAAATATTCAAGAGTCCAGGCTATATGGAACGTAGAAGATTAGGATCAAACCTCTCAAAATTAACAATCAAAATGCTTACAGAATCATGAGAGCTAAAAAATCTAACTCTGACCACTTTTTTAAAAATGCCACTTTTTGAACTATGTAGTTCTCTTACCGAAAACAGCTTAAGATTTGGTATCAACAGGACAATTCCACTCATTTATAAATAGGATTCCCATAAATCTTCATGGCTTCTGTGCTGTGACCAGAATATGAAATGAATGTGAGGTTGGATAAAGGCTGATATCCTTTCTCTCCAGGTTTGCTGCTATTTGTAGGGAAACGCTTCGCAGCATTATTTCTGAGTGGTCACAAGTGATCCCTCTATTCCCAAAGAAAAATATCTGATTAATGAGTAATCACAATTTAATGACCATGCATAAGGTGTGTAGGACAGTGTTTGGCACATAATGGTCTCTAAGTGATGATTATCACACTGATTAATCTATTAGTCTTATTTGTCAATTCAGATTTCTAGATTAGAGCTCAGTTATTTCATCATTCAATTTTTCAGGACTTCCTAGGAAAACAAAATCTATAGATCATGAAGCTGTGAGCAGAATACAGACATGTCTTTCCTCTTTAAATTTCAAATTTCACCATGGATGTTAACTTTTTAAAATCACAAATACATTGTATATTCATAACATTATAGTATATGAAAAATAATTTTAACTAAAGAAAACTCTGTCACTACGAGGGTTAATATAGAAATAATTTCACTTAGCATATTGATCAATGAAGCTGTGCTGTGATATGAAAACATCTTGTGTTTCACAGACAGCTATCAACCTCATTTGTGCTAGTTTCCTTGGGTGCACTTGGGTATCAATTACCTGTCCAGCCTCTGTATGTGAGCCCAAAATGCCCTGTGGGCAAACCTGAGCATTCCTTGGTGTTACATGAATTCCAAGTACTGTTCATATCTGTCCAATTCTCTGTAGAAAATGAAAAAAAGAAAAGGAGGAATTTTCATTTCCTTAAGTTTTTAGTTATTGAAGGGTAAGTGCTCTAGAGGACTTTTCACATTAGATTTATGAAAATATTATGCACTGATCCATTTAACTTTATTTTGTGGTTGCTTAAAAGGTATGTTTGGGACTAGTTTTCACTGTGCCAGTGGAAACAAAAAATATGTTTTACTTTTGTCAACTTCTTTTGGCTCTAGCATGCTGTTAATTAATTGCTCAAGATAAGTGATGATATCTCTGAAAAAATTGGTGTAATTATCTCTTTAGGTAGAAGTAGCATCAATGAACATTGTCTGCTATGCCTTTCAGATTTACCCACAGTGGCACTAAAAATGTCCAGCATCTACCACATAGTACAATGATAAACTGGGGAATATATCAGAAGGAATTCAATCAATTGTAAATCTTCTCAGTTCACAAACCAAAAATCATCTAATTTTTCTTTTCTCCAGCAACATCTTCGGTTTTGTGTAAAAATCATACCTGAAGTCTTGGTCACTATCCTATTAAACACTATTTTGGGGAAATTGACTATTTACAATAGCCTTAAACCAGGTTAATGGCACCTAAAATAAAACAATCAGCAAAATTTTTGTTTGCTTTTATATTTCTAAATTATTCTAATTACATAGTGTATGGTAAACATTTATCAACAACTTGAAATATTACAAAATTGTTAAGAAATATTTCATAGAATGGTTTACATTTTGATAAACATTATACCTAACCATTGCAGCTATTTAACCTCAATAACTTCCCTATTTAATTAATTCTGCTTTTATCTAATGAATGGATTCTATGTTTTCATTATAGAGAAATATAGATGCATTATATAGTTTCATAAGAATTCTGTCCAGTAACAGTTACGACAGGCAGTTGCATCACTGTCATTTAGCAGAGCTAGAGATATGCACACAATTGCTCAGTTCAGAAGGACTCTACATTGTCAACATGTGTGTGTGTGTGCGTGTGTGTGTCTTTGTGTGTCACACCCTCTAAATTCAGGTGGCCTCAAGCTGTGTCATATAATTCCAGCCTCAATTAAACTTTCCAAGGTCAGCAGTGCTGCTACAGGTCAGACATAAATAAGGCAGAGGATAGTCCTAGGGTACAGAAAAGTCATATTTATTCTTTGTACATAGTTCACGGCTATCAAATAAAACCTAGCACAGAAGAAAGAGGAAGGAAATAGAACTCTCAAAAGGCACTTCCCATTGAAGAGTAACCTTTTCTAAAAAATGAAATCAATGTATATATAATCAAAGACACCATTAATTAGTGGTGTGTGTGTGTATGTGTGTGTGTGTGCATTTTTCTCTAAGACTACAGTTTTAATCAGAGCTCCATAAAGAATATGTAGGTATGAGTCCAAATAAATGGCCCAATTTCTCATTTTTGATGTGCCACGAATCAGTAGGTAAACCTGTATACTTATAAATGTTTTATTACTTGCAGGTTCCCCTTCATAAAAGGAGAAGGTTAAAGCAGACAAGTATATTAGGTTTTCAAGTTCTAAATTCTAGAGTTGGAGTTCTGTTTCAATAGTGTTTTTAAACAAACATTTAAAAAACTAAGTTAAAGGGGACAGCACTGTGGCATAGCGGATAAAACCACCACCTGCAATGCTGGCATCCCATATTGACACCAGTTTAAATCCCCGCTGCTCTACTTCTGATCCAGCTCTCTGCTATGGCCTAGGAAAGCAGTAGACGATGGCCCAAGTCCTTGGTCACTTGCATAATGTGGGAGACCAGGAAGAAAGACCTAACTCCTGGCTTCCGATCATTGCAGCTCTGGGGTATGAACCAGCAGATGGAAGACCTCTCTCTGCCTCTGCCTCTCTGTTACTCTTTCAAATAAATAAGTAAATCTTTAAACAAATTGCTAAGTTAAAGACAAGAAATTAACTGAGAGAATATATACAGTCATATATTAATGTCTAGAGATCAGTTTTTAGAATACATAAAGAATTCCCATAACAAGAAAAAGACACACTTAAAAATGTGCAGATAACATTAACTGTTGATTTGATAAATGAACACTTGAAATGTGCAGTCTTTCATAATTTGGGAAATGAAAACTATGTCACAATGTTAAGCTATTTTACACCTGCTAGCTTGGCAGAAGTAAGAAAGCTGGCCATGCTGAGTATGTATTGGGCTGAGGTCCCTAAATTATCCATGGAGTTTTGCTAGAGCACTACAGAGAAATCACTAGGGCCCCTTAGACTCTGTAAAACCTTTGAGGAAACCACAGAGATATCTGCTGAGCCGTGTGTGATGTCCCAGCTTGTGGGAGCTGAGTTCCTACTTTAGATTATCCTCTACTTTCCTGGATGATGTCAACCCTTGCGAGCCATTTCCCTACATTCTGTAATAAAAGAAAGAACTGGCCTACAAGATGCAATTGTGGACATTCTTAGGAAGAATTCTAGCTTACTGTTCTCTAGTATTCGGCAGAGTTCTCTCTCTGATGTGTGCATTAGAGTCTGATTCTTAGTTTAAGCATAGAGTTATAGACTCATTAATAGTGTGGGCTAGTACAGGACTTCTGTTATTTTCTACAAATTAAATAGTGAATGTAGCAAATACATTGGGTAAAAAATAAAAGATGAAAGAGAAAGCACAATGTGTATAAATTGGATTGAGAACTGGTAAGCTTCTTGGTAGATGGTGCAGGTTTCTTTTGGAAGCAAGACTGACAGATTTAGAGAAAATAAAACCAAAACACCATAGGGCATGGAGTGTCAATTGTTAAATCAACAACAGGAGTCACTGTGCACTTACTCTCCATGTAGGATCTCTGTCCTTAATGTGTTGTACAATGTGAATTAACGGTATAACTAGTACTAAAACAGTACTTTACACTTATTTATAAACAGTACTTTACAGTCTGTGTTTCTGTGTGGGTGCAAACTGTTGAAATCTTTACTTAGTATATACTAAATTGATCTTCTGTATATAAAGATAATTGAAAATGAATCGATGTGAATGGGATGGGAGAGGGAGCGGGAGACGGGAGGGTTGCGGGTGGGAGGGAGGTTATGGAGGGGGAGAAACCACTGTAATCCAAAAGCTGTGCTCTGGAAATTTATATTTATTAAATAAAAGTTAAAAAAACATCATAGGGTATGCTTATTCTAAAAAATGTTTACCTGAAACTCAAATTTACCTGGACACCCTGCATGCTATTTGGCAGCTCAACATGAAAATGACCACAAAGTTGTGGGAAACACAGACATCAGGAGGGAGGAGTTGATGGCTCCACAGCAGGTGCTCAGGAGGCTTTGTGTAGGTGAAAGGCAAAGGGATCCTCACATAGTGCTTAGGGGAGCCAAAGAGTGGAAAAATTTCTCTCTAATAAGAAAGGGAGAAAAGATTGGGGAAACACGACTAAATGTATTCTTGGCTCAGCCTGATGGACTTGCCCAATGAGGCAGCCAGCAATAAGAAGCAGAGAGACAGGAGAGAGGAGAAGTGAGAAACTAGAATTTTCTCTCTCTCTCCCTCTCTCTCTCCTTCTCTTTCTCCCTCTCCTCCACTCTTTTCTTCATTCTCTCTCTGTCTTGAAAATAAAATACACTCCACTTCTAATCCAGCTCTCTGCTAATGCGTGAAGGAACAGAGTGGAATATGGCCCAGGTGCTTGGATCCCAGCTACCCACGTGGGAGTTTAGCTCCTGGCTTCAGTATAGGTCAAACTTGGCTGTTGTAGCCTTTTGAGGGAGGGAACCAGTAGATGGAAAGTCTCTCTCCCTCCCCCCCCCCTTTGTATGTGTGTGTGTTTTTCTCTCACGCTCTCTGATGCTTTGCCTTTCAAATTAATACATAAATGAATAAATGCTGCACTTATGTTTTAAGAGCCACAAAAACACTTTGAGAATATATACAACAGGCTTGGAGCATAAACAAGGGTACTCCAAAAATTTCTATGAAACCTAGAATAAAGATAAGTATATTTGCAGCCAAAAAAATTTTGAAACTCATGCATAATTATAACATAATTATTTCCATGAACTTTTTGAGGACCTCTTTTGTGCATAGGTTTACAGTGTATTGCACCAAGATAAATGTATGCTTTATTTTCACACATTTTCCCCGCTTTAAAAGTACATTTCTTGCTTCTTAATAATAAAACGCTAGAGCAGGGTGGGTCTTCCTCTTTAGTTCAACTGCCATAGAGTCATAGCTGATGTCCCTCAGCATCAACAGCTGTACATGTGGCAGACATCACCCCTCATTACCAGGTGCTAATTTAGTATCCATACATTGGCACCTGATATAAAGTTGGTTCCGTCTGAAAATCTTTGATAATAAAGAGTAGGCTTGAAAAGTGAAGACTACCCTATTATAAATGCAATGCTTGGAAATTTGAAGGTAATTAAGGAAAAAAGATATCCATTACCACTAAATTTCAGGAGAAAAACAGGATTATCTGTTGACATTAGCAATCACATCACAGAATAATTATTTAATGATACGGATAAATGTTTTTGATATAACATGTGAAAATAGTCACAGACGGAAGAGAATGTGTAGTTTGAGCCTACTTTTGTGATTTAAAATACATACCAAGTATCTTCATCAAAATGTATTTTATGAAAGACTGCGTGTAGTTCGATATTTTTTGCACAAAATAAAACATATATTGTAATTACATTTTTCCACAAACTCTCTTAAATCTCTTCATCCATTTAAAATCTAGTACAGGCGTTTACAAAAACAATTAAAATAGTGTTTGTTGGAGTCAGAAGTATACAGTTTTCCTTTGATTGATTTTTTTCATGCTGTCAAAACTCCGATGTGTATTAATTACCCATATTACCTAAGATGAACATAAAAGGGATAGATTGACATTTGAAGAACAAACATTGTAAACCTTGTTAATCACCTTGTAGGCCTCAGGTAGTTTACTGTGACAAGTAGACCACCTTGGACCAGGGGATGAGACGGTGGCTAGGGTATACATTTAAACTGTCAGGAAGATTAACTTGTGTCTAGAAGAAACCCAGTCTTATGGATAGAAAGGCAGGCTCAGTGCCTTTGAATCTTAGGTTAGTATGCATTTCTGGGGAGGATGCAGGGAGTCTTGTTAAGAGTGATGGAAACCACAGCACATAGCTCCAGTGTAAGCTGCGGTTTGTTTTCTTTGATAGGTTTTATTTTGTCATCTATAACCTGAAAACAGTAACAGCTATTTCACAGGTTTCTTTTGAATTTTAAACCACAATTCATTAACAAAATCTTTTAGCTCATGACAGGGACTCGATTAATGTTCATTTAATCTGATGCTACAATCTGCTTTTAAGGAGGATTTTTTCTTTTAAAATATAACTTCCGGGCCGGCGCCGCGGCTCACTAGGCTAATCCTCCACCTAGCGGCGCTGGCACACCGGGTTCTAGTCCGGGTTGGGGCGCCGGATTCTGTCCCGGTTGCCCCTCTTCCAGGCCAGCTCTCTGCTGTGGCCAGGGAGTGCAGTGGAGGATGGCCCAGGTGCTTGGGCCCTGCACCCCATGGGAGACCAGGAAAAAGCACCTGGCTCCTGGTTCCTGCCATCGGATCAGCGCGGTGCGCTGGCCGCAGCGCGCCGGCCGCGGCGGCCATTGGAGGGTGAACCAATGGCAAAGGAAGACCTTTCTCTCTGTATCTCTCTCTCACTGTCCACTCTGCCTGTCAAAAAATAAATAAATAAATAAAAATATAACTTCCACAGTGTGCTTTCACTAACCGGTACATGATTTCTGCTTTTAGCGATCATAGCCAAATCAGACAGATTGGGATCAAATTTGCACCAACCTCTGTGGCTCTTGTTTCGGACAGAGGTTCAGTGATATGAATTGTATATCTGAGCTGACACCATTAACCCCCTCATCTAAATCCTGCAGATGGGGTTTGTCTTTTCCTAAATATTTAATCTCTAATATTGGAACTTTAGCATGGCATGAAACTCCTCCATTGG
This sequence comes from Oryctolagus cuniculus, assembly GCF_051225735.1. Lineage (NCBI taxonomy): Eukaryota > Metazoa > Chordata > Mammalia > Lagomorpha > Leporidae > Oryctolagus > Oryctolagus cuniculus. Next base: position 5,750,733 of record NC_142878.1, on the reverse strand, counting down.
TTCTTGTTTCCTATTAAAGTCACTCTGCTTGCAATCACATCCCAGACAGTGAACATACTAGTAAAGTGATAGGAACCCAGTGCAGTAAGCTCTTGCTGTGCATTTTGCAATGACAGACTCAACCAACTTCAGATTGAAAATATTATGGGCTTTTTTTCTTGTCATTATTCCCTAATTAAGACAGTATAGCACATATTAACACACAGCTGTATTTTGTTAGTTATTGTACATACTTTAGAGATGGTTTAAAGTCTACTGGAGATGTTCATGGTTATATGCCAGTACGATGCCATGTCACATAAAATACTTGAGCATCTGTAGATTCGGGCATCTTCTGGCAGTCTTATAAGCAGTACCCCCTGCAGATCCTGAGTGATGACTGTGCCTTCACAAGTCCACGTTAAATTAGTTACAACATTTACTGAGTAATTACCTTATAAGAAAAAGGACATGGCATGTTCTGCACTTACATTTCTGAAGTGGCTCTAGTGTTTGAATATTCTACCTCTTTTAGCCAGGACTTGAATTTCATTTGTGAGAGAAACCAACAACAAAGTGTGCCAAGCAAACTTAACCAATGGCTGACCAGTAACTGCAAAAGAAAGTTCCCCAAAGTCTCTTTGGCAAATTCACTTGCAGCATAAAGACTGCCATAAAGTTCATCACAATTCTTGAATTAAGTGTGCACAAACTCAGAGTTGCTGGCAGAAAAAGGAGATAACTTCCAAACAGTTAAGACCTTAACAGTATAGCTGGTACAATTCTCTCGTGCATTACATTAAATTAAATGAATAGTTCAGTGTGTCCATTGATAGGGCAGCTAAAACTTTTGATGAAGTGTCATTGCTGGATACTCTGATGGATACTTCAAGTCCTCAGATCCATTTGGTAACCTATGTGGTGCTTTCCTGGTGAAGAGGAGAGGCAATATGACCAAGGTCACAAAGCCACAGGGCAGCTTAGCCAACCCGCATCCAGAGCAGTGTGGTGGGGACACTGTGATTACTCTAAGAGCTGGCACTGAAATTCTTTCCAGGGAAAGAATCCATGTAAGAATGTTTTACAAAAGGCTTGCTGGAATAGGTTTGCATCACATGGGAAAAAGATTCGGGCTTCCTGATACAGCAAGTAATTGAATGAGATAAATCTCACAAACTATTCAACATAGCATCATCCTTACTCACTATGGCCTGTTAACCTCCTGGATGTGGTTTTGTATCTGTTTTCTTGTACTGGACATAGAGGAACAGGTTTTTGTTGGAGTGGAGGAGTTAAGATCATGTGGACGCAGCAAGGGGATGATGACCATTATGAAGCCAATAGGATGTGAAGTGAGTTCTACTATGAAATTAGTCTGACCATGGAAGAAATTGATGATAGAATATGTGCTTTGCCAAAGCCACCAAACTAAATAGGGTCCCAGCCAAGATTTGAGCCTGTGAATTTACATGGTACACAGTTGTGAAATCCAACATGAGAGAATTATCAGTGCTTTGAAATATTTTAAAATTTCCCTCACTTTCTGATATTATCAATTCTGTTTTCAAAAAAAATAGTGTATATGTGTAATTATATGGTATCTACATTTGAAATAAATGTGGAAAAATGTTTAAAAGAAGTTCATTTTAATCTAAAAATGATAAATGTATAATCTAAAATAATTTAATTTTTTCATGCACAAATAATATGATTTTTGGACACAATGAGGAAAATTTTAAGCTTCTGTCAAGAGGATTGTTTTCCCTGTGATCAAGGGAACTGTATGTAATGTCATGGACTTCAGAATTGAGATTAAAAATAAGTGGAACAAGAAATTACTCCCACAGAATGATTTCACAAAAGTACATTAAAAATGTAGACACTGGAAAATTACTTAATTGACACATTTTTCCAACCATAAGATCTCTATGAATTTCAGTAGTGAAATCTGCATCTAAGCAGCTGGCTGCACACTGACAAAGCTTGATAAAGAAGAGACTGAAGAACAAGTAGAATAATACCGAGGAAAAGCCTTAGCTTTTTGCAATGTTGGCATTCAAAGGTGCCCAACTGTCCAGAGAAAGGGAGGAGGGTTTAAGAACTAAATCCGTTTTGGAGATGAGCCCAGATCTATTGTGAGAATTCTTCATAATGACATTTACTGTCTGCAATATTGACACAATGATCAAATGCTATAGTTACTGAGAATGGACATGAGACACTTTTGAAAATAAACATGGTGTCCTGAAGAAAGGCTGAAAGGAACTACTCGTAGCCAACATATGGAAGACACATCCCTGTTTGGTAAACTGGGGAACACCTGAGTGCTTCGGATCCTTCAAAAGTTCCCTTGATGAGTGTTCCTTGCTGCTATATTCTACAGGGATGTCAGCACAGGACCTTCAGTCCTCCCCTAATCACAACTGAAACCCATTTACCCATGTTCTATTACAAAATAGAAAAAAAAAAAAACACAACAAAAATTCATTCTTATGATAATTCTGCACATTCTTTAACAGCATTCTAAAACTGCCCTTCAGATTCAGGTTTTCTTTCATGAAGAACAAATCATCTCACATCCTTTTATCTTCCCTCAGAGGTCTCATTTTCCCAGGCTTTAATCATTTTTATTGTTCCCATCTGTACCTACTTTACTTTTTCCTATCCCCTTTAAAATGTGTGTCTGTAAACTAGACACAGCATTCTCCAAATTGCAATACATCTAAAATATCTATTGATCTGTTATTAGAGTTACTCTCTGTGTTTGGATAAGGTAATAGATAGAAAACAGTGGTGAGGGCAAATGGAACAGCAGGCACACTTAACTACTGCATGTAAGGATGCTTCAAGATTTAGGAATTTATGAATACCTCAAAATTATATTTCTATGAAATGATTACCACTGCATATAAATGAGCAAGTATAGGAAACAAAATTTGCAGGGGAAACTTTTTTCTTAAACTAGCATAGTTTCTGCTTTTTTTTTTCCAATTTTAATTTCCCTGATTTTAGCAGGGTTATGTGAGCAATAACTAAAACTTACTATTTTTTTTTTTTTGACAGGCAGAGTGGACAGTGAGAGAGAGAGAGACAGAGAGAAAGGTCTTCCTTTTGCCGTTGGTTCACCCTCCAATGGGCGCCGTGGCCGGCACACTGATCCAAAGCCAGGAGCCAGGTGCTTCTCCTGGTCTCCCATGGGGTGCAGGGCCCAAGCACTTGGGCCATCCTCCACTGCACTCCCTGGCCACAGCAGAGAGCTGGCCTGGAAGAGGGGCAACCGGGACAGAATCCAGCACCCCGACCAGGACTAGAACCCGGTGTGCCGGCGCTGCAAGGCGGAGGATTAGCCTATTGAGCCACGGCGCCGGCAAAAACTTACTATTCTAAAAGAGCTATCTAAAGAAAGAAATGCTCAGGACACCTAACAGTGAAATAACTTAACAACTGAAAAAACCTGAGAGTTTGGACAGAGGAATAGTATGCTGCATTCAGTAAGCCCTGTGGAGATCATCTATTTTTGCTCTTTATGCTTCTATTGAGCAAAGAGTGAAAAAAATACTACCACTTAAAGTACTCCACAATTCCTGCATATCTTTCAACTCAGAACAATTAGGAAAAAAGATTAAGAAAAAATCAATTAAACCAAAAATATATAAGCTCAGAATAATAGAATTTTTGGTTTTGCAGTGCTCTGCATCATCTACTGTAACACTCTGATTTCACAGATGACAAACTAAGGTCCCAAGGGTGCACCTGCCTTTTTCATGGTGATGTGTCACTAGAAAAGCATGGGTTCCACACAGGTTCTGTCACAGGAGCCCTGCAGTCATCTGCATGGCTTACTCTATCAAATACCACACCTGATCAGAAGGAAACAACCCATTAAATGAGATTATTAGGATTTCATAATTTCTCTGTAGAGATCAAGTTTCCTAACAATTCGTACTTTTTACAAATGTAGTCAACACAAGGAATGATTGGTGCTTCTGCTTGCATTGGCTCCAAAAAGAAAAAAAAACAACAACAAAACCATAAATGCATTAAAAATTAGACCTGAACAAAACTTCTTCAAAATCCAAGTCAATTAAGATGGACATTCTTAGTTAGTTTTAAATTTTTTTAAAAAGGACTTATTTATGTATTTTGAAAGAGTTACAGAAAGAGGAGAGACACACACATACACACACACACAATCTTCTATCCTCTGGTCTACTTCCCCAGATTGGTGTAATGGCCAGTGCAGGGCCAAGCTGAAGACAGCATCTAGGAGCTTCATCTGGGTCTTCCATGCTGGTGGCAGGGGCCTAAATACTTGGACTGTCTTCCTCTGTTTTTCCCAGGCCATTTGTAGGAAGCTGGATCGGAAATAAAACATCCACAATATGTCCTGGCACACGCATGGGATGCCAGCATTTCGGAATGCAGCTAAAATCACTGTGCCACAATGCCAGCCCCAATTTTAACAATTAAACAACTGTATTTTCATTCAATGTTTAGTTTATGGCTTAAAATTATGTCTTCGAACTTTCCTAACATATTGATGGCTAGTTTCTTGTCATTCTGTAGGAAAGTTTCCCTCCTTAACTCTAAATACAAACCCTAAACTTGTTTCATTTTTTTTTACCTTACCTTAATTAAGACAAGCAACCCTTTGTTTCTTTTCAGCAATAGATTGTAAGACTATGGGAAAGAGGAAAATGAACAAAAATTTTAGTACAAATACTAATATATCGAGGGAAACTTCCCATTGTATGTATGCAGTTTCTAGACTTTTCATAACTATCTTCATCTACCCACCTGGGAGCAGAGAACAGTTATGCTGCAGCAAGTCTCAGAACAGCACCAGTGGCTTCTCACAAGAGTTTACTTTTCAATCCAAGATGACAAGAGTCCAGACAAATGTCCAAGACACACACCTCTGCATGCAGGCTCAGTGGTCCAGGTTGCTCTGTGCTGGCATCTCCGCACTGTCACTTGCTTCCGTAGCCACTGCAGCCGGAAGAAAGGGTGTGCTGTCAAGAATCAGAACCCAGGCCAAGGCTCCTTCTAATGTGTGATACATCCCTTCCAAAGGTCAGGCTTGGCAATGTGACAAGATGATGAGCTGAGGTCTTGGATTGGTGAGTAGGATGTGAGTGCCCCTCCCTCCAGAATAGGGTTTGGTTATAATCGGGTTTGATGGAGGGAGTTTGTGCTCCTCTGATCCTTCCACCTATAAGAAAGCCCTCAGCTGAGGCTGGCACCTTGATCATGGACTTCCCGCACTCCAGAACTGCGAAAATTCAGTCAAGTTTTGTTCTGTGTGAACTTTCCCAAGTCTCAGGTGTTCTGCTAACTGCGGCACAAACAGAATAAGGCAGGTCCTAAGTAGTGCACATTTCCTTTGTTTTTATTTCCTTGGCCAGGAGCCATCATAGAGCCTTGCTTCCAGTCACCATGGAAGTATGGAGAGAACTTTGAAAGTTCACCAAAAATGGAATTAAAAATAAGTTTGTGTCAGTGAAAACAAATTGTTAAATCCATGCCTAGTTTTTTCATCATTTGCTTTTTCCATGAACTGTTTGAAGACCCCTGTCCTATGATCCTCCGGTGTGGAACAATCGAGTATTGGTAAATAATAAATTGTAAAAAACAAATAGGGAAGAATTGAGTATTGGTAAATAATAGTGACTATTGCTGCATATAGACAGAAACACTCATAATGATGAAAAATTAATGTCATGTTTAACTATTAAATTCAGTTGAGGATTGAGATTTACGGTTGTAGTAACTAAAGCCCAGTATTTCTCCCAGTGTTACTGTGGTTTACCTACCCATCTGTCATGTACCAAACATTTCTTGTGGGCCAGGAACCAGGCTAGTTGCCTTTTTAATAGTGTTTACTTTTGTTTTCTTATTCACTTATTAACTTATCTGAGAGACAGAAATAGACAAAAAGAGTGTGCTCTCATCTATTGGTTCATGCCACAAATGCCCACAATGGTTGGGACTAGGCCAGACTGAAGTTCGAAGCTGCGGGTTCAATTCAGATGTTCCCACGGGAGGCAGGAGTCTTGTTACCTGAGTCTCCACTGCTGCATCCTAGAGTCCGCATTAACAGGAAGCTGGAGTCAGGAGCCAGAGCTGAGGATCACATCTAGGTACCCAGATGTGGGATGCAGGCGTCTTAACCCTCAAACAGCAAGTTAAATGACAATCCTACTAATTGCTTTTAATTCTCACTAAAACTCTGTGGAGTGGAAATTATTATCTCCATCTTCCAAACGAGAAAACAGAGTTTGAAAGGTTAAGGAATAAGCTTGTTTCCTACCAAAGGTTCAATGGCTGGAACTTAACCAGAACTCAGTATGATTGCAATATCTCATTTGGCTTATGAGAGGAGGAGAAAAACTATGCAGACTGTGAATTCATGTTAGTTTAGGATCAGTTGGTTATGGAAAACTTAAAGACAAATGAGGAGAATCTTCCAAATGTGTCTGAAGGTTTACCTGGCAAAAAGGAATGTTTATTACAATAAATAGTGACTTGTTAAATTACTTTGAACTAATTTATTTATAACCTGAACAATGTTAATTACCTCCTCTAAAACATGTTCATAAAAATTACATCCAGAATATAATAATACAAATTTAAAATATATTTTCCTTTAGTTTTTAATGTGAAAATTCATGCCTAATTTTTCATAAAGAAAATGAGGCAAATTAAACAAATCTGACATAAGTCAGTAGCGAATTCATTGAGCAGATTGCTGGCAGTTGGTGGCAAATAACAGTTTGTAATGGTGGCCTAATTTAAACATGACAATGTGACTGAGACCTTTGACACTGATGGGAACAAGCCCCAGAGACGCTCTTCACACTGATGGTTTGCTTCAAGGGACATAGGAATTCCCAAGATTCTTCGAAGAATTCACAACTTCTTTTGCTTGTAATTACAGAATTCACTCAAACAAAAATATTCCTTTATTTATTTGAAGAGCCAAGCAAGAGGGAAGCAGAGAAAAAGAGATTTTCTATTTGTTGTTTCATTCCTCAAATTCCTCAAATTGTAGGGTGGGCCAAGTCAAAAACAGAAGCCCAGAACTGCATGGTGGATCCTCACAATGGTGACAGGGAAACACGTACATCTACTGCCTCCCAGGAACATTAGCAGGAAGCTGGATCAGAAGCAGCCTGAGATTATACGTAGGTGTCCCAGGTGGGGGGTTAACCCATGTGCCACAACACCCTCCCCCACAATTTATTTTTGCTCAGATACATTCTTACATCTTTATAGCCATTGATAATTATCATAAATATACATTTTACTGTTATCTGAATAATGAAAACTGTAAATAGATTCTGCAGATTTCTGCTGTTAGAGCCATGGGAGGGAGTCCAGCACTGTGTCTGATACCAAATAGCATCTTGCTAAAAACTCCTGGAATGAATGATTAACATTTGTTTTCATCTGCACAGAGTGCAATGTAACATTGACAAAGTTGTTTCTTTTTACTCCCAGAACAGCAACTTGTTAAGTGAGATTTATGAAGACATGCTTCCCAAATAAACATGTAATTATATTGAAGTTATTGACATACCTTTAAGTTTTCAAAAGGGGTTCATAATAAGACTGCATCTTTGAAATCATCAGAGTCCTCACAATAGATGGAGAACTGAAGCTTGCTCTTAAGAGTTAATTATTTCATTTCAGAGAGTTCTGGAGGGAAATAACTTTTCTGCCAGATTACCCATGTTTTTCCCCAAAATACTAAAAGAAACATCCTCACTTCAGGGTGGTAGGCCCCACTTGAAAATGTTCTATACACAGTGTCCAGTAATGTACCAAGAACAGCTTCCCAATTCCACATTACAATTTTTAAAAACTGTAGAATGCAGAAGAAAGGTTTTGAATCAAAGAAAAGCTAAGAAAACTTATGTACTGCTTGTTTTGCTCTCTCTCTCTCTCTCTCTCTCTCTCTCTCTCTCACACACACACACACACACCCCTATACACAAAGATTTAAACACTGAATATATTTTCAGGAAGAACAGGTATCAATGTTAAAATTGCAGTACTAGAAATAAAATGACACAAAAATATTGTAATAGTTCTCCAAATGCAAGAAATAAAGGTGAGGATAAATAAGCTCTCCCAAAGTCCTTTTTATGCCAAAGAGTCTAAGATGAAACCTACATAAACCAATAATCTTGTATAATAATATCAATTTATATTATGTGTCAGTGTATAAAACATAATATAAGTGTATGCCATCTTTATAACAGTGCCTGTTTCCTTTGGTGGAATTCACTAAAATATCAGGATTCTAGTCCATATATAGGTGATAGTAACATTCTATGCTATCACAAGATTTTTGGTTAAGAGTAAATGACCATCCATCAATGTGATTTAATAAGAAAAAATCGATACAAAATTCAAACATTAAAAAGAGCCTTTTAAAAAAAGATTTATAATTTTATTTGAAAGACAGAGTTACAGGGAGGGAGGGAGAGAGACAGATTTTCCATCTGCGAGGTTACTCCCCAAAGGGCTGCAATTGCCTGTGCTGGGCCAGGCCAAAGCTAGGAGCCAGGAATTCCATCCGGGTCTCCCATCTGGGCGGCAGGGCCCCAAGCACTCTGGCCATCTTCCAGTGCTTTCCAAGACGCATTAGCACAGAGCTGGTTTGGAAGTGGAGCAGCTGGAATTCCAACCAATACCCATATGGATGAGCTGTTTAGCCCACTGGCCACAACACTGGGTCCACAAAGAGCTTTATTTGTACTGGTTCACTGTGCTGGGAGAGTTCATGGGTTAAAAATTCTGGCTAAAAAAATATTGTCTCTCAAAATACATGGTTTGTCAAAACTTGAATTTAATGCATGTGTTAAAGAGTCTATTTTCAACTCTGCCTGCTTGGAGAACTGCAGTCTCCTCTCGGGCCCTTGTTGCAATCTTGCTGCTCATGGCCTGGCCATTTGTCCCAATGCTGCAGAACTGAATGGATTGTGTTCAGGGGACAGAAAGGGAGGGGGAGGTCTTGGTAACACTCTTCCATGTATTAAAGAAGATTAAAACTACTCATTTGAAAAATCAGCTTTTCCCCCTTGTTCATTGAATTGCTTTAAAATGAATTTCGTAGTTTTGGCATAAAAACATTTTGAAAGGATGTTTTTTAGCCCAAAGGGTTAACATTAAATCCTAAGAGTCTCCCTGTTTTGTGGTGTTGGAGTCTTATGGTAACTCTGACTGCAGTGTGAGTGCTTTAGGAAAATAATATGGGAATAACATGGAGAGCTTTTCTCTTTTATGTGTGATTACTGATATTTTTATGGTAGTCTCTGGTAACAGATTGTCCTTTACAAATGCTTACTTTTAGTTTGAACGCACTTTTCTGATAGCATTTGAAAAATCATCATTTTCAAAACTAGAAATGCATTTTGGAGCAAATGAGAACATACACATTGGTATCTCTTTCTCTCTCAGGTATGATAGTTTATTGCACAGCAATAGAATACGAAAATGAGTTTATTAAGTTTACTTAGAAGTGATTTGAAGATATCTGTGTGAGCTCCTTGAGCTATGTCAACATTTTCTTGAAAGATACCTGAGATTATTTGATGTTTACTTTTTTAAGTACAGTATTTGTAAGTTAAAGTGCACAGGAACATTTTATTACATTTTAAATGTAATTCCTGATCCCCGATGCCGTCCATATAAATCTGAACAAACCCAAGACATCGCTATCTATATTAGATCAACAAATCCTCTCAGTGCTGGGGCTAGTGTGGAGAATAAGCAGCAAAAGTGAAATTCTTGGTAATAAAACTTCTGTTTCTTGACAAGTATGATGTAAGGACATTTTTTGCTATGCTGCCTACACCTTTCAAACTAGGTTACACTGTACCGTATGATTATGTCCTCCTGTAACCTCTATTTCAAAAGTGCATGGTGTGTAAATAATACACTTTTCTAACAACTGTTTTAATGGTCACTGTTTTTAAGGTCATCTTCATGTGAAATTCAAAACTACAAAATGCTGAAAATCCAATTTTGCCTCAGAGGAAGAGATGCTTTCTTTTTTCTTGTTTTCTTTTCCTTTCAGGTTCTTATTTCTATTTCTTAAAATGGCAAGCTCAATGAGAATTGGCATACTCATATATCAAACTTCATTTGTGCCAACATCAGGTTAAATAATTTCTCTAAGCTTTAACTGTACCATGAGATGGGGCATACCTATGTGGGCTATTGCTATTGACTTCTCAAATTATTACATTACACTTTTCTTCTTGAAACCAGACAAATATGATATTTTCAGGGTTGGGAGACACAAATTTATCTCTTTCTAAAGTCCTAAAAAGACATTGTAAGCTGCTGTGTTTTCTAGTTTGCACAGAAAAAAAATAATTAAGGCCAGCTGAAGCACCCTGGAAGTGATCCTAAACCTAACTCTCAAAAACCACAGTCCTAAATATGCACTTCTACCTAACAGTCATTATTTTTTCTGGTTATGACATATTTTTATAGAAATTTGGAAAGTTACATAAAATTGCAGAAGGAGGGAAAAAAAGGAATAACTTGTAATTCTGCCCAGATAGTCATGATCTATATTTTGAAATACAAGAATTCCCTTCCAACGGAAGTTTTGAGATGACAATGTTTTGCATCCTTATGCAAAGATTTTAAATTCCACATTTAGGATACAGTACAATCTCCTTAAACAAGTGAAGAATGATGAGATTACTTTAAACTCCACCTCTTTGTTACAAAAATAAAACATAGAAAAGCAAGATTTCACCTTTCTACAAAGATGGCAGGAGGAATATTTAAATCCCTGAAACATGTTATTAAAAAAAAAAAACACACAGAGAGAGAAACACAGGGTCAACAGCATAAATAAATAAATAAATAAATAATTTTTAAACATTAAAAGCTTGAAATATTCCAACTGGAGTAGAATGCACATAATGTGAAATCAGTAGAATACATTGTCTATGGCAGATAACAGACCCTAAAAATAATCTTTCACTGGAAGACTTCTGAGGGACAAACATTATTATTATTATTATTATTATTATTTTGACAGGCAGAGTGGACAGTGAGAGAGAGAGACAGAGAGAAAGGTCTTCCTTTGCCGTTGGTTCACCCTCCAATGGCTGCCACGGCTGGCGCGCTGCGGCCGGCGCACCACACTGATCCGAAGCCAGGAGCCAGGTACTTATCCTGGTCTCCCATGGGGTGCAGGGCCCAAGGACTTGGGTCATCCTCCACTGCACTCCCTGGCCACAGCAGAGAGCTGGCATGGAAGAGGGGCAACCGGGACAGAATCCGGCTCCCCGACCGGGACTAGAACCCGGTGTGCCGGTGCTGCAAGGCGGAGGATTAACCTAGTGAGCCATGGCACTGGCTAGGGACAAACATTATTATGATTAGCTACAAAAGCAGGTGTTGCTAACACCATAGATCTTGTCCATTTTGTTTATATTGCATTCCATGTTTTAAGTATAATGCACCTTATTATTTTCCATGTAAAACTTATTTTCCATGAACTCTTGATACAATTGCAGCTTTGTCATTCATTAGAGTCCCAGGAATTTAAACATCATATTGATAAGGACTACTAACAAATATCCTTCCAGTCTTCTGGATTTACATATTTATACTTTTTAAAATAACAATGGAATGATTTTATTTTGAAACTAGTTTTTCATTTAACAGCATAACAGTTTTTATTCCACATTGGTATGCTTCCTTGAGAAAATTCTGAATGGCTATAGAGAGTACCATAATTGAATAAACCATCCTTTATTTATGTCTTCCATGTTTTGAATCATTAGATTTCCTTTTACTTCATTTTCCCTATAATTAAAATAAACTACAATTAATATATCTGAGTTAAAAGCAGGGGCTGTGTCTAGGGGTGGAAGGTTCACAGTTGTGGCCACTGACCTTCCCATAGTTGGCTTAGCAGGAGTATTGTGCTCTGTCTCCTGTCCACTCATTGCCGGTACATGGACTTGCACAACACTGGATATGGTCAATAAGGCATATTTCCAACATTAGAAGGGGAATTATATATCTTCTTGTTATTTTAATTTGCTTTTCAAAATTACCAGGCATTTTAAACACTCTTTATAGGTTTATTTTTTCTTTTCCTTTTTATTTGGAAATGACTTTTATTCATGCTTTCATATATTTTAGATAGAGACAGTCTTCTACTTTCTAATATATTTTTAGGTATACTGTTATCAAAAGTTTGTATTTCATTGAGATTATATTTCTTCCGGTTCTTTCTTTATCATGTTGTAACCCAAGCATCTCTCATATTACATACTGCAACTATCAACTCATATAATGTTTTTATCTGTACCTGTATCTAAACTTCCTATGCAATACTTTAAAGATTTTCCCCCGTGTGCTGTTGAGAAGATTCCAGGACTTAGGATCCTCCTGGAAACACTGAGCGAGCCAGCTTGCATGTTGGCTAGTGATATTTGTACCTAGTTTCTTTTTCCTTCCAGGAAAATTATTTCTGCAGAATCCTCTCAATCCTCTCACTTCCTATGCAAATATGATTCCATGTGCACAGACCAACAGTTTGCCAGAGACATGCTAATGTGCTGAACATCTACTCTGCCCAGATAGGACCCCTGTGACGTTCAGGTACTCCTGCAGGTGAGGTGGTAACCCACAAGCCAGAGAGTCCCACATGCCTGAAGGGTGCACATGTACACTGGTAATTGGAATCTCACTCACTAACATTCATTGTTCTGAATGACTATGAAAAGGAACACTGCTTTCTTGGTATTTGTATAACAAGGCAGGGGAAGAAGCAGCAATCCATACTATTCTACTGCATGCTGAACTATGAGATTTTTCCTAAAGAAGTTTAATGTTTTCTTAACTAAATGAATTTGAGATGAAATGAAATTGAGACACATAATATTCAACATGATAATATAACATGAAAAAACAAGTTCTTTTAGCCAAAGGAGAACTATAGTAGATGGAATGCAGGATCCACTGCAAGAAGGATTAAAGAACACCAGAAAGGGTGACTATCAATAAAAGTAAAAGAACAGGTTTTTTTTTTTTTTGCAGAACTTTTATTATATTTATATATATATAAATACTTTTTATTAAGATTTATTTTGTTTATGTGCAAGACAGAGAGAGAGAGAGAGAGAGAGAGAGAGGAAAGTCTTCTGTCAGCTGGTTCACTCCCCACCTGGAGGCAACAATCAAGGCTGGTCCAAGCCAAAACCAGGAGCCAAGAGTTTCATCTTGCCCTCCTGAATGGGTGAAAAAGGCCCAGGTATTTGGACCATCTTCCACTGCTTTCCCAGAACCTTAGCAGGGAGCCAGATCTGGAGTGGAGTAATAAAGTACCATTTGAACACAATGATATTTAATCAGATGTTAATAGTGATAAAATACCTAAAAATCCATAAGTATTAAACAATTTATGAACATACTTCCACATAGGCCGGCGCCGCGGCTCACTAGGTTAATCCTCCGCCTTGCGGTGCCGGCACACCGGGTTCTAGTCCCGGTCAGGGCGCCGGATTCTGTCCCGCTTGCCCCTCTTCCAGTCCAGCTCTCTGCTGTGGCCCGGGACTCTGCAGTGGAAGATGGCCCAGGTGCTTGGGCCCTGCACCCCATGGGAGACCAGGAAAAGCACCTGCCTCCTGGCTCCTGGCATTGGATCAGCGCGGTGCGCTGGCCGCGGCGGCCATTGGAGGGTGAACCAACGGCAAAGGAAGACCTTTCTCTCTTTCTCTCTCTCTCACTGTCCACTCTGCCTGTCAAAAAAAAAAAAAAGAAAAAAAGAGAAAAAGAAAAAGAACATACTTCCACATAAACAGTGGATTCAAAAGTGAATCATAAGTAAAATTAGAAAATATTTTGTATTGAATAATTTTGGGAACACGGTAGATTGACATTTGTCAAATGAGGTCAAAGTAGTGTTTAGAGGAAATGAATAGATTTAAATGTTTATATTATAAATTGAAGAACAAGTAAAATCCATAGTTTAAATACTTCATTAAGAAATTAAAGCAGGAAAGCAAAATAAGCTCAAAATAAGTTAAAAAAGAAAGCCCTAAAATAAGAGCAGAAATCCATGATATAGAAAAATTAATTGCCAGTTCAAAAAATAAATCTGAAAATTTTGTTAGAAAAAAGACCCAATCAAATAGAAGCTATCTGCAGAATACCTTCTGCTAGCACCAGGCTTTGGGTGACATTTTAAAACATTAGAAATAAGACAAAAACATTCTTTCTCACTATTTGTATTTGAAATTCTTCTTTAGTTCCTAATAAATAAGGCATGAGAACAAAGTAAAAAGCATAAAGATTGGGGAAGTAAAACTTTCATTATTCACAGAGAACATTATTGTATATAAAGGAAACTACAATAAATATGCAAAAATTTTAGGAAATAATTTCAGCAGTATTACATAATAAGAATGCACTGTCAAATTTCAACTATATTTTTGTTTATTGACGAAATATATTTTGAAAATAAAATTTTGGAAGGATTTTCTTCAGCATTCAAAACAAAGAAATATTTCTGGATAAATTTAACAAAATATATGTAAAATATGTATGCTGAAATGGGAAAGCCTTGATGAGAGAAATTTAAGAATTTAAATATGTGAAGGGTAATATCATTTTAATATATTAGAGGATCTAATATTGTTAAGATGCTAATTATTCCCAAATTGACCTATAGATTGAACACAATACTAAACAAAATATTGGACGGCTGATTTCCAAAATGTATATGTGTATTCAAAGGAAGTAGATAGCAATACTAAAAGTAATAATAGCAAATTATAAAACATAGTGTTGGAGAACTTGCATTGTCTATTTTAAAAACTTATATGGTTAGAATGACCAGGGTATTTTGATTTTGTCTTAGGGAGATACATGTAGATAACTGAAACTAAATGAAACTAACTATTAATTGATCCACTTGTATACAAATAATAGATTTTTCACCAATTTCAATGAAAGGAAATTTATTTTAACAAATATTTCCACAACAGTTTGATACCCACTAAAACATTGTTAAACTTATTCCTTATCTTTCTCCATATACAAAAGTTAACTTGAGAAAGACTCTAATGTGAAATCAGAACCAAAACACTTCTCAAAGAAAGTACATATGTTATCCCTCTTAGTATTTTTTTTGGTTGTTCTACTTAATACTTTTGGTTGAATACTGTAATCAATACACAATTCTTCTTAAGTACTGAAACTTAACTGAAAAGTGATCACTGTTAAATATAAGAGTGGGAATAAGAGAGGGAAGAGATGTGCAATTTGGGACATGCTCAAGCTGACTTACCTCAAACGGTAGAGTTAGAAACATACCAGGGGATTCCAATTCAATCCCATCAAAGTGGCATGTACCAATGCCATCTCACTAGTTCTAGTGATCAATTTCTGTTCACAATTGATCACAATGATAGGACTAAGAACCAAAGGGATCACATAAACAAGAATAGTGTCTGCAAATACTAGCTGATAGAATCAAAAAGGGAGAGAATGATCCAACATGGGAAGTGAGATACACAGTAGACCCATAGAATGGCAAATTTCCTAAATAGCACTCTGGCCTCAGAATCAGCCCTTAAGGCATGCAGATCTGGCTGAAAAGTCCATGAGAGTATTTCAGGCATGGAAAGCCAAGACACTCTGGGGGAAAAAAAAAAAAAAACCTAAATGAAAGATCTCTGCGAGTGAGATCCCAGTGGAAAGAACGGGTCATCAAAGAAGGAGGTACCTTTCTCTGAAGGGAGGAAAGAACTTCCACTTTGACCATGGCCTTGTCTAAATATGATTAGAGTCGGTGAACCCAGTGGGCTTCCATAGCCTTGGCAGCTCATGACAAGAGCCTAGGTTGATTACTGATGCCATAAACAAGAGTGTCAATTTGTTAAGTCAACAACAGGAGTCACTGTGCACTTACTCCTCATGTAGGATCTTTGTCCTTAGTGTGCTGTACATTGAGATTTAATGCTATAACTAGTACTCAAACAGTATTTTTCACTTTATGTTTCTGTGTGGGAGCAAGCTGTTGAAATCTTTACTTAATGTATGCTAAACTGATCTTCTGTATATAAAGAGAAACAAAAATGAATCTTGATGTGAATGGAAGGGGAGAGGGAGTGGGAAAGGGGAGGGTTGTGGATGGGAGGGATGTTATGGGGGGGAAGCCATTGTAATCCATATTCTGTACTTTGGAAATTTATATTCATTAAATAAAAGTTTAAAAAAAAAACATTTGAAGCATTCCCAGTTTCAATAAAAGGATGTGGTTGAGGAAAAATGCAACTTTTGACTGCTGAAATTCAATAAGCGTTCACTATATATTAAAAAAAAAGAAAGTACAAGAGGGTCTCTTCACCATCTCCCTCTTTTTTTAAAAAAAGATTTATTTATTTACTGGAAGACAGAGAGATTGAGAGACAATGATATGAGAGAGAGAGAGAGAGGTCTTCCATCTACTGGTGTACTCCAAAAATGGCCGCATCTGCAGGGACTGTGCCAGGCTGGAGCCAGGAGCCAGAAGCTTCATCCCGGCTGCCCACATGGGTGCAGGGGCTCAAACACTTGGACCATCTGCCAGCTGTTTCCAAGGCATGTTAGCAGAGAGCTGGATGGGAAGCAGAGCAGCCCATGCATGAACCTGCACCTAAATGAGATGCTGGCAATGCAGGCAGCAACTTAACCCGCCGCACCACAACGCCAGCGCCCAAAGGATTCTTACACAGAAACAGAAAGCACTAACTATAAAAACTGATAAATACTGAATTAAAAAAAAATCTGTTCCCTGTGCTTTTCAAAGGACACCACAATAAACTAGAAATAAACCTCTACCAGGGGCCGGCGCTGTGGCTCACTTGGCTAATCTTCCACCTGCAGCGCCGGCATCCCATAAGGGCACCGGTTCTAGTCCGTACCTGCACCCACATGGGAGACCAGGAGGAGGTAACTGGCTCCAATAATTTTTGTAGAAGTTCTACACACCAACTATAAAAAGACAAAGAACCCAATTGAAATTGGGCAAAGACATTGACAGAAATCAAAGAACATATAAAATATATGAATACACAAGACCGTGTTAGTGAATACATTTAGTTATCAGGCAAATACAAACATAAATCAGAATGTGCTATCATTTTATATTTGTTGACATTGAAAGTGAAAAGTAATAGCATAAAATAATAGACAGTATTGTGAATCACTTATTCATTACTGGTAGATTCTTCACTGGTGTAGCTACTGTGGAGAACTTTTGGGCAATTTCTTATGAAGTGAAGCATTGATCTATCCTTCAACCCATACATTCCAACCCAACCATGTAGCTATTTATGCTAGAGAAGGAAAACATTCCCATGAAGAGTTTGTGCAACAGTCCTACAAAACAAGACAGATACACAGTTTGTGGCTTTTTCACACTAAGGAATATAAAGAATGATAGACACACCAGCATGGATAAAACTGAGAAAGAATATATTATGTGGAAG
The DNA here is from genome assembly GCF_051225735.1 of Oryctolagus cuniculus. Lineage (NCBI taxonomy): Eukaryota > Metazoa > Chordata > Mammalia > Lagomorpha > Leporidae > Oryctolagus > Oryctolagus cuniculus. Next base: position 5,733,238 of record NC_142878.1, on the reverse strand, counting down.
AAACCAGACATATGAAGAATATGTGCTAGTTAGTGCCCTTTACATAAAATTTAATTTACTTGTTTATTTTAGATTTATTTATTTGTGAGAGAGAGAGAAAGAGAAAGATAGATAGACAGAGCCTCCATCTCCTGGTTTACTTCCCAGAAGCCCACAGCAGCTGGAACTGGAACTAAACGGGTCAAAGCTGGGAGCTAGGATTCAGCCTAGGGCTCCCACGTGGATGACAGAAATTGATTACTCAAGCAATTGTTCCTGTCTCCTGGGTCTGCATTGAAGCTGGAATCAGGACCAGAACTGGGTTTTGAGGCTAGGTAGTTCCATACTGGATGCTGGGTTCCTAATTTCTAGGCTGAACACTTGAATGAAATTTTGGAAGAGGAAATACTAAACTCTGATGCTATAAATATGACCAGTTGTAATCTATGGAGTTAGACAATTAAGAAGAATCTAATATGAGGGAATTACCTAGGGTGATGAGAATTTTATTTTTGCTGTTGGGTACAGAAATATGCGCAACTGAAAGAATCTCTTGAACTGAACAACTAAGCACTGTGCATTTTATGAAATGTCAATTTTATCCCAATTAATTTTTTAGAAAGCTTTTATTTAATGAATTTCATTTTCAAAGATACAGCTTTTGGAATATAGCAGTTCTTCCCTCCATATCCACCCTCCCACCCCCACTCCTGTCCCACCTCCTATTCCCTCTACCATCCCATTCTTCATTAAGATTCATTTTTAATTATCTTTATGTATTCAAGACCAACTCTATGCTAAGTAAAGATTTCAACAGTTTGCACCCACACAGACACACAAAGTATAAAGTAGTGTTTGAAGACAAGTTCTATCATTATTTCTCATAGCACAACTCATTGAGGATAGAAGTCCTACATGGGGGGACAAGTGCACAGTGACTCCTGCTGTTGATTTAACAATTTAACAATTGACACTCTTATTTATGACTTCAGTGATCACCCGAGGCTCTTGTCTTGAACTGCCAAGGCTATGAAAGCTTTTGGAGTATACAGACTCCATCAGTATTTAGACAGGGCCTTAAAGCAAATTGGAAGTTCTCTCCTCCCTTCAGAGAAAGATACCTCCTTCTTTGATGTCCCCTTCTTTCCACTGGGATCTCACTCACAGAGATATTTCATGTAGGTCATTTTTTTTTTTTTTGCCACAGTGTCTTGGCTTTCCATGCCTGAAATGCTCTCATGTATCCCAATTAAAATTAAATGAATTTACAATGAAAAATGTAAACTTAGGAAATATGAGTGAAGAATACAGTCAAGAAAGTAGGATGTCAGATAAATACAGAGAGAAAATAAAGTATGTACTTGAAATAAACCCAAGTGCTGCAGTATTAATGATAAATACAAATGAATTGAGTCGTTAACTTAAAAGAAAGCTAATTACAATATCAAAATTTGCTTGCCTTTCACCTTACACAAAAATTCACTCAACATGGATTAAAGACTTAAATCTACGACCTGACACCATCAAATTATTAGAGAGCATTGGAAAAACCCTGCAAGATATAGGTACCGGCAATGACTTCTTGGAAAACACCCCAGAAGCACAGGCAGTCAAAGCCAAAATTAACATTTGGGATTGCATCAAATTGAGAAGTTTCTGTACTGCAAAAGAAACAGTCAGGAAAGTGAAGAGACAACCGACAGAATGGGAAAATATATTTGCAAACTATGCAACTGATAAAGGGTTGATAATCAGAATCTACAAAGAAATCAAGAAACTCCATAACATCAAAACAAACAACCCACTTAAGAGATGGGCCAAGGACCTCAATAGACATTTTTCAAAAGAGGAAATCCAAATAGCCAACAGACACATGAAAAAATGTTCAAGATCACTAGCAATCAGGGAAATGCAAATCAAAACCACAATGAGGTTTTCCTTGATTTTTATGAACCTCAGGACCACAGAACCATGGACTACAAGCTTGTCAATGTGTCTCCGTGTGTGTGTAGCAGGCAAGCACCAAAAGAAAGTTGCATTACTTTAGCATTTTCAGATGAGACAGATTTTAAAGCAAAATCATTATCACAGGCTCAAATTCTTAAATGCTGTGCACCTAGTGTGTGCTAATACAAATGAAGCAATATGGTATACAGTTGCATAGAGACAGCACGTACAGAGCGGTTTGCAATAGAAAATGACCTGATCTGTGTCATGGAGGGAGACGTCAGATAGCTTTCTAGGGCCATTGTCGTGAGCCGTGACCAAGTAAACCAAGCTTCTCAGATGCCAGATCCCTTTGGGGGAGGGTTGAAGCCACAAAAGCCCCTCTGCTCCCCAGCTGCCCTGTGTGAGATGCAGCTTACTAAGGATACTTTTGTTAGGTATATTTTTAGACAACATTCAGAATTCTAACCTAACCATATATAACACTAACCACATATAACTTTCACATGTAACTGCAGATGTGTTACTATATCTATATCTATGTCTACATCTATGCAACTGTACATGGTGTGTGGGTGTAAAATCAAATGAATATCTATACCTGTTTATATGTAAATTGGATATAAATATGCGTGTTTACCTGAAGGGGCAAGCTGAGTCATTAGTTTTTGGCTATGGCATAAGGTATGGGACAAGTAATTCTTATGTAACACTCTAACTTTATTCTCTAAGGGACTTTTGAGAATAGTAGATTTTAGAATTTTACAGATCAGAACATTGAGTGATGCTTGGTGAAATCATTGAGTAAAATATATAAAATATCATTTTTAAATTAACTACTTTTATTGTTTACTTTTACAGAGCATAAAAATGGCTAGCCAATAGTGGATTCAAGTCTGATTCTAAAATTTGTTACTTTCCTGCCAGTCAATAGATGGATCCATAGTGGGTCAAGAAGCCTGTCTTGGTGACTAGAAGAAATGCTCATATTGGAGAGATGGTCTCAGGACTCACAAATTTGAAGCCAATAATTGTAACTCATATAACAGTGAGTATATATATAATATATATAATGTTCTTTCTAAAATACATTTCAGCATTAAAAAATGAAACAAATCTTTGTCTCTCAGTGACATTGGTGCCAAATGAAGATACTAAAAAATTGTAGGAAGTAAAGGGTGGCAAGTAGAAAGCTACAGGACCCATTATTACTAATTTAAAAAGCATAAAATGTCATTGATATTTTCTTTATTTCATGTGAACCTTTTAGGATTCTCTTCTACCAGTTATAAAAATATTTTAAGGGCTTTCAGTTACAGGTTCCTTTGCAAACTGTGTGCCTTAAATGTATTTATTCCTGTGAGTTACTGATTTGTCAGAGAACTGACCATCTCACCGTGAACTGGGTCAGCTGGTGACTGTCCAGAACAGCTGCACAGAGCTGCACCCTGGGGACCCCTGCTGTGTCACTGCGGTGGCTGGAGTGAGTGACACCACTGACTACTGATCTTATTCTGGTCTTGGTCTTCCCCGGGCTCTACCTCTCCACTTTATAAGGCATGAATAGCACGGATTGGTGGGCTGAGAGCAAGACTGGACTTATACAGGGGAACTATGGAAACAAAACCTCCTACAATGTTTTGGAAGAATGGAATGGAAGTGACTCTGAGAACTAAATATTACGCCCCTTCCCCTAAAGCATGGAGCCAGATTTGTCTGCTCCCACTAGAAAACCTGAGGATGATTGTGAACTCTAATTGTAGACATGAGGCCCAGGCAGCCAGGAAGGCACCAGGCAGCATGTGGGTTTCTATGTTGAGAACAGGTGGCCCAGGGAACAAGTGTTCGTTTGGTTCCTATTGAAGAATGTGGAAGTCAAACTGGGCAACGTGAGTATGCATCTCCTACAGTCCCTGGGGCCAGGACGGAACAGCCGCCATGCCCATCACCTCACTGGCTTCCCCATACCACTGTCTCTGGGATCCCCATCTGCAGTTGGTGATTTTGGCCTAAGTCAGCAGTGTCAAGAAGTACAGATGATTCACCTACACTGTAGTTTAATCTGGTTTACATCAGAAAGGAGAGCAGATCGCTCCTGAAGTCAGGGCTTAGAAGACCTTCAGTTCAGTTTTGCAGTAAAAATCTACATTTGGCTTCGTCAGAAAGCAGCAGTTGATGAAAATATTTCTCTTAGATAACAAACATTAAAAACATTTGCTTGCAGCTCTATTGTATGTGATCAAAGCAAATTAGTAAAAATTACACTATGTACAGATCTTACATTACAAGCCATCCTTGTGTTGTCTTATGATAAACTAAGAAAGCCGCATTCTAAATAGCACGGGGATCTTGAATTTAGTGAAAAAAAATGAGGAATAGAAGAACGAGAAACCCTGATTCTGAAATCAAAGGATTGACACTGATACAAGCAATGTGTGATATCTGCTGTGTGTGGTCCTGCAGGTGCAGCTGCAGAGGCAGAATAAACACCAGAACATAACATCAGGGCAGCCGCTCCCATTACTTAGGGGTGGAGATGAGAATAGAATCGCTAATTTTGTAACAGTGCTGTGTCTTCAGACCTGTGTGAGCTGGAGAAACACCTATTACATTAATTATGGGGACTGGAATTTTGTTTTAGCAAGGATAACAATGTTTGCTCAGACAGAAGGTGCTCAGGTTCATCACTTAGGAAAGTGGTGTGTGTGTGTGTGCATGTGTGTGTGTGTGACCTCCTAGCATTAATACAGACTAGGTAGCAAGGGGTGTGGTGAAGGATTTTAATTTTGGGGTGACACAGAGGTCAAAGATATTTGTGCCGTGTACACAGCACAGCCTATATTTAATTATCACCTGGCAGCAATATTTTATAGCTGCTCCCAGACGGTATGAACACTGATTCAATGATGATGTAAGCTTAAGAAATAGCTCTATTGTTTAAAAAACCAATAAAAAGAAGAATCCTCTACTGGAGATGAGAGATAGAGACAAAATAAGTCGTCTGTAATGCAGATTTATTAATACTCATTCACTGATTTTCAGTAAAATACTCTTTCATGTAACCTTGACTTTATTAAGGAGTCCTTAAGGTGCATTTGAAGACAGATAATGAGTTTGGGGAATAGCCTTATCTACATCAAGCTAATCTTTAACAGCTTGGAAAGGAACTGGCATGAAGTTTTCCAATTTGAGTGACAGGAGCATGTTAAGACGAAACCATTTAAGCCATCCTTTTACTAGGAAGACTTTACGGTACATGGCGATATTTTTATAAGCATGCCTCGTGGAGCAGTGGGAACATAAAACAAATAAGAAATAGAGAAAACTATGGAGCTTTAGCACCATTCGTGAGGGTCAAATGAATTGCTAGTTAAGAGAATAAAGAATTCTACTGTCCACAGCCTCTGAGTGGCACTTTGTATCTGGGCTAATAAAAGCAAGTCAGATGTCCCCAGGGGGAAAAAGTGTTTCATTCACGTTGGCTGTCTCCTTTAAAGGGAGGGACAATCTGAAGGGAGGGCTTTTGAGTGGCATGCCATTGTGGAGCCTGCACATGCCACATTGTCAGGGCTTCTATGGGGAGAAATCCTCAGGACCCTTTCTGACCCTTGGCAAGTGCAGGATTCTGGGGCTGTGTGGGTGTGCGTCAGAGGCTGCGAGCCCAAAGAAAGAGGGATGAAAAGGAAACTAATTGAGAAGTACCTTTCTAATGAGACAGCTCGTACTCACTCGTGTACAGATTCCCAAGTCCTGATTTTTCTTCTTTACTGAAAATCTGGGTGCCCTGCTTTAGCATAAGACTGGGCGTGCCATGGGAAGCTTCAGCTCACTTCTGTGCAAGACTTACATCACAGTCCGTGCTGACGCTGCCTGCCTTTTTCCAAGCTTCGAGTGTGTTCATTAGTTCAGCTTTTCATTCCTGTTGTTCTGAGAACCTTACTGGTTCAAGTCATCTAGTAGTTCATTTGGTGATTTGTTTTATTCTGCTTTCCCCTCTCTTGCCTCTGTGGGCCTGGACAATTTTCTCCTGTCCTCAGTCCTTACAAAATCAAGTCCTTAGAAAAATATCTTCAGCCTGAAGGTCATGACACAGAGGTTCAAACCAGGAAACTTCAGCAGGTTTCTGAGAATTCACTTCCCTAGCAATAAGGCACTCCCACAATTTGCCCGAGAGAGCTAATAGTTTCCTACTATTTCAACATTTGTCCTTCTTTTCTGACTCCAGAATAAAATCGTTTCTTCGTCTTATTAAGGCCCAAATGGATCATTTGTCGATATTAGCCAAGGCTAAAAAGCGTCATTACAGATTTATCTGCAGTGGATAAGACGTGAATGTAATTGTGAGCAAAGCAAGAAGCTGCCTGCTCTATCCTCTTCAGAAATTGTAGTCTTGGGGGTAAGAAAGCTGGGATTTAGTGATTGGATTGAGCTTTTTCTTTCCTTTAAGAAGCAAGTGATAATTCATCTGCAAATACACCTTTCTTTGCTCTGTAGTCAATAGAAAAGTTGTTTTGCTAATGGTTATCTGTCTACAAGCCCTTGACCTGCTTGTAAACACATTTCTGCAGGAAAACCCTGGGCCATGGCCTCAGGACTTTGCGTCAACAACAAGAGATAAAGTGACCACAACTTAACCTGTTCTGGCCTGGAGTGCCCTCTGCTGCCCCTTGGCCAAGCCTGTCCCTAATCTCTCTGCTGAAGGAACAGATGGCTTGAGGGCCAGCCAAGGCTTCTCTGCCTGTCTCCCCATCTCTCCTGCCTGGGAGCCTTTCAGAACCACTTCTCTATTAACTGCCAGAAAAAGTTCTGTTACGTGATAAAAGTCGACCTGAACTGCGTCAGAGAGGGGAAAAATAAAGAAAGAAAAGAGGGTATAGTTAGCTGATTAATAAATTTTTTTTTTTCATTTTCAAGTACTTGTAAGGCAGAGAGGGGAAGAGGTGAAAGAGAGATTGATTTTAAATGTGTTGTTTCACTCTCCAAATGTCTACAGTAGTCACAGGTGGGCCAGCCCAAAGCCAGAAGCCCAGAGGTCCATCTGCATCTCCCACATGTGTGGCAAATGCCCACTCACTTGAGCCATCATCCACTGTCTCTCAGGATGCATTAGCAGGAAGCTGGCTGGGAAGCAGAGGACTGAGAACTGGAATTGGCAATCCAATATGGCATGTGAGGATTGCAACTTGCGGCTTAACTCACTGGCAACCACACTCACCCCATCCAGTTAGTCGATCTGATCATGTAACTCCCATGTACACCCATGTCCCCCAGACATTTTGACACCAATGAAGGCAGCTTTTAGAAAGACAGAACATTAATGTCATTAGAGGTATGTAGGGTGAGTTGATTTCTGTTCAGTTTTAGTAAAACATAGTTTTACATTTCAGTTCTATTTCTCAGCATATCTGCCCCCAAGGCATCCTCAGTAAAACTCTCTCCTTAGTGTCCCCTTTGTTCTCTCCTTTCATGTTCCTTCCTGTCCAATTTACTTCCTTTTCTTCACTCACTCCCCAACTCCCTTTTAAAGTTAGCTTTGCAAAGTCTACCATTGCTTTAAAGTTTCTGCAGTGTTTGTAATCTAGTGGAAATCCTCACTGGCTCCACTATGATTTCTCTTCTTACTTAGTTTTTCCAGGATAGTCTTGTGTGGCCTTCTATGTTACTCTTTTCAACTGTGGCTTTTCCAACTTCTCTCAGCATTGCCTAAGTTTGTTCCAAATCAAGTGTACATCTGGTTAACTAGTGTCCACTGATGATGTTTTAAGAGGTTAATAAAAAATATAGTGCAGTTCTTGCTGTTGATCAGTTTTGATAGGTCCAAAGTGAACACCGGAGACCAGCACAGAGGTGCAATGGGGTTAAGCTGCTACTTGCAGTGCCAGTATTCCATAGTGGAGCCTTGGTTTTAGATCTGGCTGCTGTGCTTCCAGTCCAGCTCCCTACTAAAGCGCTTGGGATGGCAGAGGAAGATGGTCCAAATGATTGGGTCCCTGTGGTAGATCCAGATAGAGTTCTGGGCTCCCAGTTTCAGTCGTCGTAGCCATTTATGGAGTGAACAAGCAGATGGAAGCTTCCCTTTCTCTATCTCTCCCTCTTTCACTGTCACTTGACCTTTCAAATAAATAAGAATCATCAACATGATAAATGAAATTAAAACCTCATTAAGGAACAGAGACCTGGATGAAATTTTGCATCTCAACATAGACTAAAAGAACATTCTGGGCCAGCGCCGCGGCTCACTAGGCTAATCCTCTGCCTTGCGGCGCCGGCACACCAGGTTCTAGTCCCAGTCGGGGCGCCGGATTCTGTCCCGGTTGCCCCTCTTCCAGGCCAGCTCTCTGCTGTGGCCAGGGAGTGCAGTGGAGGATGGACCAAAGTCCTTGGGCCCTGCACCCCGTGGGAGACCAGGATAAGTACCTGGCTCCTGCCATCGGATCAGGGCGGTGTGCTGGCCGCAGCGCGCAGGCTGCGGCGGCCATTGGAGGGTGAACCAACGGCAAAAGGAAGACCTTTCTCTCTGTCTCTCTCTCTCACTGTCCACTCTGCATGTCAAAAAAAAAAAAAAAAAAAAAGAGCATTCTGTGCAATTTTCTTTCTGCTGTTTCAAATATCAAGTTAATAAACTCAACTATTAAAATAATTTGACTATAGATTATCTGATTTGGCTTTATCTCTTCCATATTTCAAGTCAGATTCTGAAAGTTTTAAGATGAGAAAAATATTTTTTGCTACATTTTCAGTGGCTGAGCCGTTGTTCTCTAAAATGAAATATCCAGAGATAGAATATGTTCTTAGAAAATAATTTGCTTTCATATCAAATATAGGTTTTTCTTTTTATATGTCTGTAAAATGAGTGATTCCTGACTTCAGGTATAAATTAATTATGAAAGCTGGTCAAAAACTGCTATTTTGTGTTTGTTAATGTGAATAACTGGAACACCAATGCTTTAAATAACCATTTTTCACATTTGTGCCATGGACATATGATACTACAATCAACACTTCTCTCTTCATTCAGGGAATACAATTGGAAATACTTTTTATGAACTACAGATGAAAATTGTGCAAATATGGAAAAGATATGCAGCTCCAAGAGTATCATAAGATGAAAACCTAAAAAGTAACCCCCTTGTCAAAAAGTGGAGCAATGCTTAGCATCCCTGGTGCAGCCTATCTCATTACCACCTCCTCCTATAATCACTCCCTAAGTAATCACTAAGATGCATGCATAAACACCTTTCTGTTGGCTGTTGTCGTTTTACCATCTAAACAAACTTTTTAAACATGGTGGTTACATAAACACGTACATAAAAGTGAGACAAATAACATTTATTATGTTAAATATGGATCCATTTGTATTTATTTTCCTTTGTTTAGAAAGACAGAGTGACAGAGGAAATGAGAGAGAAAGAAAAGAAAGGAGAGACAGCGATCTTTCATCTATTGGTTCACTCCTTGAAAGTTTACAACAGCCACGGTTGGGTCACACTGAAGCCAGGAGCCTGGAAATCCATCCAAGTCTCCTAGGTGTGCAGAAGGGAGCCAAGTATTTAGGCCATCATTATCTGCTGTCTCCTAGGCATGGTAGAAACTGGATTGTAAGTGGAGATGGTAGGACACAAACTGGCACTTCAATATGGAACGTGGGTACCCTGAGTAGCGGCTTAATCTGTTGGGCCACAATGCTCACCCCATCTGATTTCTTTTCAACGTTATCTTTGTGTGACCTATTCCTCATGTATGTTGATCTGTTTTCTTCATTTTTTCTGATGAATTGTACTCTGCTTGTTCATATTCCACAGCATATTTTTCATTTTCATTTTACTGTGATACATACTTAAGTGGTTTGCAGTAGCCTTTAATGCATCTGATGAGATGTTCATGCAATTCTTCTCTTTTACTTGGTTAATGTTTTGAATAACATGATAATTTTAAATATTGAAGCTACCTCAAATATCTAAATTAACTCAAATTAGTCACCATGCATTACTGTGTTTCTCTTTTGCTGCATTAAATTTTGTAAAATGTTTGCATTTAGGTACTATAATTTTACTTCGTGTAAACAGAATTTGGCAACAAGGTTATGCTATCTTCAAGAAGCAAGTCGGAGAGCCAGTTCCTCTTTCGCTCCCCTGTGAAAGTATAGGTAGACTGGCTTCTCACCCAGGGTTGATGGAGTTCAGTTGTGAAGCCACCTGAGCCTGGACATTGATTTCTTTTCTCCATTTCTCCCTCTCCCCGCACCTTCTCCTTCCCTGACTTTCCCTGTCTTCCTCTTCCCCTTGTTGTAAGATGTCATTTAATTACCAATTTTTTTTGCTCTATTTTAATGTTTTTCTCATAGACATTTTGTGATTTTAAGCACTTCATTTAAATTTTTGAAATTGTTACAATATCGTTCTTCATATTCATTGTGTTCTTTTTGGAGTACAAAACATCTGTAATGATGTCTATTTTTTCTTCTGTGACACTGATCATTTTTACGCCAGGTTTAGTCAATCTTGCTACAGGACTTTCTTCTTTGTAGCATATGAAGACAACATACCTTGGCTTTTGTTGCTCCTCTCACCATTTTATATTATTTAACATAAGTTAATAATTTTTACACATTCTCCCAATCTTTTTCTTTCCTTGGGCTTAATTTCCCAATATTTTTTTTAATTTTTGAGATGGATGACTAACTATTTGACATCTGGATTCTATAGTTTCCAAAATATATTCAAGGTTATAAATATCCTATTAGTCAAAATTCTTTATTGCTTGATTAATACAGAATATTTAAAATATTTTTGTTAATGTTATTAACAAAATGGAAATATTTTATTTTTCTATTATTTCTCTTCTGACTTACAAGTTAGTCATCATAAATATCTTAAAAATTTTCAAGCCTCAGGATGTCTTCCAGTAACCTGTGAATAGATTTCTGATGTAACTATATTGCAGTCAGAGGATGTTTTTTGCCTGATTTTAGTTCCTTGAAATTTGTGATGATAATCCCCATGGTTCATTCTGGCGTCACTTTTAAAAAATGTCCCATGTATGCTGACAACGTATGTATCCTACAATTATCTAGATCAGTGTTGTTCAGATTTTTCTGAGATCAATTCTGGGGAATTGTGGCTGAAAATCCTTACATCCCCAATAACATTCTAGTTTATTTGTCATTTTTGTTTTAGTTTTGATTATTGAAAATTTCATTTTAAAATATCCCATTAAGATTATAAACTTGTCTTTTCCTCTTTTTAGTTTTGACCACAATTTTTCCTATATATTTTGCAGTAATACTAATAGGCACATTTAAATTTGAATTGTTAAATTTAATCTATTGTTATTATTATGGCACTTAAAATTTTCCTTTCATAGAGTCAATTGTGTATTCTACTAATATAAATACATGATTTTTTATTGTTTTTGGTCAATGTTTACACAATCTATTTTCTTTCATTCTAATTTTCAATTTTTCTCTTTGTTGTAGTATATAGCATATTTTCAGGATTTGTTTTTGGTACTGTCAGAAACTTTCATGTGAAGAAATTAGAAACTAACATTATATATAATTATTAACATTACATATAATTACTAGTATATTTGGGGTTAAACATAATTTTATTAAATACTTTCAATTTTTATGATGTTCTAAATTTTCCTCTCATTATATAAGGGAATTTCAAAAGTTTGTGGGAAAATAGAATTAAAAGACATTTATATTGGTACAGAACAAAATTGAAATCCATACACATATATTCAGAATGCATATTTTCCATGAAATTTTGACGATTACTTGTTCTGTCTTCTCACTCTCCCGTGTCAGCTTGCAAAGTCATCTACTCATTCACTATGCCATACATTTCTCTGCTAAACAATGGTATATTAATTGGTGTTTCTATCCTTTTTATAGACAATGCACAACAGGAATTTAAATCATTTCCCCTCTGTTCACGTGTATGCCATTGCTATCATTTTTATAATCCTAAATAAGCAAACTCTGTAAGATTATGTTTTCATTTTTCTTTTAGTTCATGCTTGTTTTTGCTCAACTGTGCTTTTTGTTTCTTTCTGGATCTTTTATCATTCTTGTTGCATTGGTTTATTTCTGTCTGAAAACAACTTTTACCATGTTCTTTCATACAGGAATGCTGAAGATTCCTTACTATTTGTCTAATTTTTTTTATTTTGAAAGACAATTTTTACTAAGTACAAATTTAATGATTGTCAGCTATTTCTTTGAAATGTTTCAAAAATCTATTCCATTGCCCTCTGTTTTCTGTTGAGAAGTTGGATATATATATATATATATATATATGAGTGTGTGTGTGTGTGTGTATTGCTGTGTTCCCTTAGAGAAAAATCTGTCTTTTCTTTCATGTGCTTTTACCTTTTTAATATATTTTTCCTATATACTTCTTGTCTTCACTAGTAGATAGCTTTTATATTTTATCCAGAGTTTTTAGTTGTCATTTAGAGTGTGCTGTGACCGGAACCCTGAACAATACTGTTTATCTCACACTAATTGCCAATACTCTTGCAGTTACTTTAGTGCCTTTAATTCTTCCCCTTCAAAGGGGAACTTACTTTCTTTATCCCAGTTAGGAACTTACCCTTACTTAACCCTTGTATTTTAATTAAAGGCTGTATTTTAACAGCCTTTAATTAACTGTATTAATGATTTTTATATCTCTATGTCCAGTCAAACATGAATTATTTCCAATTTTGTGGGTGTCAGTTAAAAGAGCCTTGCATCTCCTCAAGGATATGGGTTTGTGTTTGGGGAAGTTAGTGGCATTTAATGGCAATTGCATATTGTTCCTATTTTCAGAAATGGGGTCATTTGGGAAAATATTTCTATCAAAATATATTTTGTAAATATGGACTTAACAATTAATCATCCAGAAAATATTTTTCCAAAAAGAGAAAATATTTTTAAAAGCACTCCTCTCTTAGAAATGGTTTTCAGATGCTCTAAGGAGTGGCATTCAAGGTTCTTCACAATTTGGTTCCTGCTCATCTATTACAGAGTAATGACATAACACGTGGTGAGTTTTATTTAAAACAAATTTGAAATTCAGTAGAGTGGACATATATTTTGTAACGAAATATTGTATAGCAAATGAAAACTGAAACTAACCTTATATTTATATGTGGGAATTCTTCTGTTATCAGAAAAGCAACTCACACAAACATATACAAAGGAAAAAGAAAATTTATTAGAAAAGTTCATAACATCCAAGGGTAGATATAAATACGTATTTCATTTTCATATTATATTGGAACTGGTGACGGAGAAGTTAGAAATTGAGATAAGTTCCCCATTTCTGTAGACCTTGTGAAAATCATTATTGTTTCCTTCCTGTTTTCTCTTTCTCTTTTTCTTTTGAAGAATAACTTCCCAATTTAGACAAGCAAATATATTATCAGCACCTCTATATGTCTGGTTAGTCAATTATGAGGAGCAACTCAGTCTGCTATTCCCATATTCCAATGGAGAAATTTTATTGTTACATGTTCAGCCAGTTGACCAACCATACCTTCATGAACTATGGCCATAACAAAGAGATCATTACACATGGCTTTGTGTCTTGGCAGGGAGAAGAAATGTCTGAGGGCAAGATGCAAGACACAGAGTTGTACATTATAGATTAATATGTCGAAATTATTAATTTTAAAAAAGCACAAAAATAGTATTCGTAAAAAAAAATCAACTCTCCTTAATTTGTTCCCTTTACTTTGCACACTTTTGTTCAAAGATTTGTCTTCCTCTGAGCTAACCATTGGTCCATCTTTGACTTTCTTCTCGTTAAATGCCTCATCTCTCTCTGGACCCTCTGCTCCAAGCCACCAACATCACCTTTCTCGACAGTGGACCCTGATTAAGCTTTCTTCACTTCACGGCCCATTCTGCTGCTATACATTCTACTATTTTTCTTGTCACTCTGTCCTTTGGGTAATTCCTTTGTGTGCCAAAGTCAGCTAAAGATGGATGCTTGCATGTAGTGGATGGGTAATGCCATGGAGGGGAGGAAGAGACTGGAGACCACACCCCAGCCTGATCATCATGAGGACTCCTTTGGAAACAAGAACTTGTCACTTTCACTTTCCCTCAACAATGAGGTTAAGGACAACTTGAGGGAATCTACACAGGAAACTGGGAGCAGCCAATACAGTTCTTTCTCAGATAAAGACTAGCTACAGCAGAGATTTTCAGGTCTTCGTGGTGGTGACTGTTGGGGGACAGAATCATTCTAGGGGAAACATCACTGTGCTTCCCTCCCTGAGGGCCATCAGGAAAGAAAAAAAGAACACAACCAATTTATCATCTTATGATAAAGCTTTTGTTGGGGCCAGTGTTGTGGCACAGAGGGTAAACACCCTGGCCTGCAGTGCTGGCATCCCATATGCGTGCCGGTTCGAAGACCCAGCTGCTCCACTTCTAGTCCAACTCTCTGCAATGGCTTGGGAAAGCAGTAGAAGATGGCCCAAGTCCTTGGGCCCCTGCACCCATGTGGGAGACCTGGAGTAAGTTTTAGGCTCCTGGCTTCAGATCGGCTCAGCTTTGGCCATTGCGGCCAATTGGGGAGTGCACCAGCAGATGGAAGACCTCTCTCTCTCTCTGTCTCTCCTCTCTCTCTGTAACCCTGACTTTCAAATAAATAAATCTTTAAAAAATTACACAACTAACTGAGCACCAAAGAGGACACCTGTTAAAATGAAATGAACACTATGAGAAACAGTGACTTGATCAGCCCTCACCCTGACTGTTGATGAACAACTTAATATGTTATCCCTCTTAGTACTTTTGTTTGTTTGTTCTACTTAATACTTTTGGTTGAATACTGTAATCAATACACAGTTATTCTCAAGTGTTGAAACTTAACTGAAAAGTGATCACTGTTAAATATAATAGTGGGAATAAGAGAGGGAAGAGATGTGCAATTTGGGACATGCTCAAGCTGACTTACCTCAAACGGTAGAGTTAGAAACATACCAGGGGATTCCAATTCAATCCCATCAATGTGGCATGTACCAATGCCATCTCACTAGTCCAAGTGATCAATTTCAGTTCACAATTGATCATAATGATAGGACTAAGAATCAAAGGGATCACATAAACAAGAATAGTGTGTGCAAAAAACTAGCTGATAGAATCAAAAAGGGAGAGAATGATCCAACATGGGAAGTGAGATACACAGCAGACCCATAGAATGGTGGGTGTCCTAAACAGCACTCTAGCCTCAGAATCAGCCCTTAAGGCATGCGGATCTGGCTGAAAAGCCCATGAGAGTATTACAGGCATGGAAAGCCAAAACACTCTGGCAAAACCAAAACAAAAACAAAAACAAACCTAAATGAAAGATCTCCGTGAGTGAGATCCCAGTGAAAAGAACAGGTCATCAAAGAAGGAGGTACCTTTCGAAGGGAGGAGAGAACTTCCACTTTGACTATGACCTTGTCTAAATATGATCAGAGTTGGTGAACTCAAAAGGCTTCCATAGCCTTGGCAACTCATGACTAGTGCCTAGGGAGATTACTGACGCCATAAACAAGAGTTTCAATTTGTTAAGTCAACAACAGGAGTCACTGTGCACTTACTCCTCATGTAGGATCTCTGTCCTTAATGTGCTGTACATTGAGATTTAATGCTATAACTAGTACTCAAACAGTATTTTTCACTTTGTGTTTCTATGTGGGTGCAAACTGTTGAAATCCTTACTTAATATATGCTAAACTGATCTTCTGTATATAAAGAGAATTGAAAATGAATCTTGATGTGAATGGAAGGGGTGAGGGAGAGGGAAAGGGGAGGGTTGCAGGTGGGAGGGAAGTTATGGGGAGGAGCCATTGTAATCCATAAGCTGTACTTTGGAAATTTATATTCATTAAATAAAAGTTAAAAAAAAGAATTACAATAGAAATTACAATAGAAATACAAAGCTTTTGCAAAATTCTCCTGGGAATATCCCCTACTGGGAATTCCAAACAACTGACATGTGAAGAGTTAACCCTTTCATTAAACCCTGGCACTTACCTCTCAGTGCCCAACAATGACTATCCTTCCACATATTTCACAGAGGAAAGTTATGGTCTAAAGTGAGATCCATTGCTTAGTTAGGAACAGGTGTTCTCAAGTGAGTATTCGTAACTTTAGGCACTGCCATGTATACATAGGGATATTCAGAGCATATGTCTTGTATGTGTTAAAGCAATATGAGCCTTTACTTTGGCTTACAGATAAACTCATAAATTAATTTGCATTTAGGCAGAAAATGAAGAATTTAAGAAATATAAAAAATGTTATATTCCGTTATAATATGCACATATTAAATTAGGAACTCTGTTGGAATCTTCTAGATTTTCTAATTTTCATTATAGCTTACTATTCTAGGTAAAATTAATTTTATACAGTATTTACTGTTGGTTTACACTCTTTGTTTTTTGGCACTTTCACTCTCTGCTCTAACCTTTTAAAATATTTATTGATGGCTTCTTCAATAGATTTCTGAGTTGCTGTCTGGTGGCCTCATCTGTAATGCAGAGGCTGTCTGTCATGCTTTGAATGGTGATTTTCAAATCTGCAAATTTTGTTATTTCCTACCAGTTTTGATATCCGATGTTTAGTTTCTTTGAATGTTGAATTTTTGGGTCCCATGAAAGAAGTTACAGAATGAAAAGAAGTTTTTATAAACTGGCCATTCTTGTAATCTCTGAGCTAACTACAGTGATTTATTTCATTCTGACTCATCTTAAATTTGAAGTACCTGCACTTTCAAATAGTATTATCCTCCCATTTTCAATGTTTGCACACTTGGAATTTGGAAACTTCTGGACAACTTAAACATCACAACACTCAGATTATTATTATTACTTTTAAATGTAACTGTGAGAGGCCTCTCAGCCCATGAGAGCTCTCTTAAGAATCTGACATTGTTGACTGCTGTTTTTCTCTTTACATCCTTCTTTTTTTTTTTTTTTTTTTTTGGACAGGCAGAGTGGACAGTGAGAGAGAGAGAGAGAGACAGAGAGAAAGGTCTTCCTTTTCCGTTGGTTCACCCCTCAACGGCTGCTGCAGCCGGTGCACTGCGCTGAACCAAAGCCAGGAGCGAGGTGCTTCTCTTGGTCTCCCAAGAAGGTGCAGGGTCCAGGGACTTGGGCCATCCTCCACTGCATTCCGAGGCCACAGCAGAGAGCTGGACAGGAAGAGGAGCGACCAGGACAGAATCCGGTGCCCCAACCGGGACTAGAACCTGGGGTGCCAGCACCGCAGGCGGAGGATTAGCCTATTGAGCCACAGAACCAGCCAATCCTTCTGTTCTTGATCTTGTCTCTGATCTTGGTTTCTCTGGTCATTCTGTGAAGACATCACTGTGCTCCTCTGAGGTCCAGAGGAGGAAGAAAAGGACATGGTCAATGTGTTCCTTGCTGGTCAATCCTGTTCTAGCAGGATTGTTCCTTGCTGGGAACTTAGCAAACATGGTGTTGTAAAGAGTTAACACTTAAATAAATCTTGGAGTTTCCTCACAGTGCCCAGTGTTGACTGTTTTGCCATGTGTTTCAGAGGTATAGAGCATAGTGGCACTTTTTTTTTTTTTTTTTTTTTTTGAAAAACAGAGTTACACACAGAGAGAAGGAGAGGGAGAGAGAGAGAGAGGTCTTCCATCCACCGCTTCACTCCCCAACTGGCTGCAATGGCCGGAGCTGCCGCCGATCCAAAGCCATGAGCCAGGAGCCTCTTCTGAGTCTTCTCATGCTGGTGCAGGGGCCAAGGACTCGGGCCATCCTGTTCTGCAGAGAGCTGGATCAGAAGTGGAGCCGCAAGGACTTGAACCATCACCTATATGAGATGCCAGCACTGTAGGCGGCGCCCCTACCATCCTTTGTTAATAAGTTCCTAAATTTTATGCACCATATGTTTGCCATTGGATTTATGGCTATTGCCTCTTTTGTTATCTGGCCACTTATAATATTCTCTTCTCTACTCATGTTTCATTTATGTCCATTTCTGCCTAACATTCTCTCATTTGGAAAATAACTATTTTCCATGTATTAAACTCCAGAAATGTCATTTCTCATAGTCTGAAAAATAGCTGCCAAAATTTCTCATATGGAAATGATAACAACCTATCCCACCTCTTAATATTCTCCAAACTCGCACACCCCAGCTGCTCATGAAAAGCATTCACATACTTCCAAGGCCCCTGTTGTAGTTTGCAGCTGTCCTGTTAAAGTCAGATCTGTATATTTACTGTGGTTAAAATGGTATAGTTCCTATCACTGTTATGTGTATTTTAATGCAATCAAAGAAATGTTTTCATTTTTTGAGGCCCAGATCTAATCCAACCATCTCTAAGAAAGTTATCTAGTCTCTACTGCATAGAATGAATCACCCTCTACTTGTGTTTCTAACACGCGTTGCATATATCTCTAAAACAGCTCTGTTGTATTCTTACACTGTGTTTGCTTATATCTGGATGTCTTACAGGAAATGTATGCTGCTGTGTGCTGCTTGGCCCCATTCAGGGTCTAGAGCAATATACCTCGGTGACCTGAAGCTTAGAGCATAGTTTGGAGGGTCAGAGACACTAAATAGGTGATAAAATGCTCAATGCATAAAGCATTTGAGGAAATGTGGTGAAGAGATAGAGAGAGAGAAAGAGAGAGAGAGAAGAGGAAGGGGAGGAGGAAGTGGAGGAGAAGGAGAAGAAAAGAACAAGATGAAAGGAGAGGGGGAGACATGAGAGATGAAAACAGGAAAGGAGAAGACTGAGAAGACTGGAGGAGGGGAGAGGACATGACGGGTGAGAGGAGAAAGAGAGCAGGAATCTGCAGAAGTCCCGGGGTTTCCCTCAAGCACCGTTTCTTAGGGCACTGGAGAGAGTTTTGCTCTCGTATCCAAGAAAAGAATGACCTTTCATTTCAGCTGGCATTCCTTAGCAGTTAGTATCACAAACTAGCATTCCCTTAATTAAAATTATATTGCTCAAGTAATAGCAGAGCTCACATTTGGATCTGCCTATATAGTATCGAAACCAGAATGTGATTCTTAGAAGGACTATTTAATTTGTGTAAAAGTGGACATGGGAGGAATAAAAATCACAAGAACTCCAACCAAATTATTCTAGGGCAGGTTGCCTAAAAGTTGCGTGGGCAGAGACACAGACTACGATTAGCAATAGGGGTAGACAGATCAGGAGTGCTTGTTTGGCACTTTTAGGAAGGGATGGCATTCGCTTGGGTGCCATCTATTAAAGAATTTCTTCTCTCTGTGCAAAGAACATCCAACTCGAATACAGTATAGAGTGAGGCGCAAGGTGGGCTCTCTCACATGTGACAGTCATATAGCAAAAGCCATTTACAAATACTGTTTTCAGAAGATTCTAACGCCAAATTTATTATTTCAACAATATGAGCCTTTCCTTAAAATGGTAACATTTTTGTTACATTTTGTTACCTCTTTGTAACAATCCTTTCCCCCCACATCAAAAATAGCACCAAAATACTTTGTGGACTTCAGTAAAATATTCAACAAAATAAACACTGGTTTTGATTTTTATCAATGGCACTTAGCAGAAGAGGAATTTTCATTATCAATAGTAATTTAAGTAGTCTCTGCAGTGGAGGACCCAGAGAATTGTTTTGAGAGTGGGATTCCTCCCCATGCAATCATGAACAACAGTGAGAACTGTTGCCTGCAATGTCACAAATAGGTGGCCTTTTGTAAAATATGAAATTAGTGATAACCACATGCAGCATCTGATAGGACTCTTTTATGAGTTACTGTAGTATCTTCTTCACAAAACACCTGTGCTGTTTATGTAGAATCTACACTGTGAGAACATGACACCAGTGGCTTTTTCTGAGGGATTTTCCTTTTCCTCTTGATTTGTCTCATATTTCCAAAGCTTGATGAGAGCAATTCCCTTTAAGATTAGGACTTATTTGGATATCACTGGGCTAGTGGAAACATAAATATAAAGACTGATCAGCAATAGTGTTGGTTAATATGATGGTTAATTTTGTTTCTGGACTTAGATACAGGGTGCACAAATATTTGGTTAACCATCAGTTTGGGATGTAGCTATGAGATACATGCTTTAAATCCATATACTGATTAAGGAATATAGCTCTCCCCACTGTGGGTATGTCTGATCTAATCCACTGAAGGCCTGAATGCAACAGAAGGCTAAGCAGGAATTCCTTCCTTCTCTCTCTCTCTCTCTCTCTCTCTCTGTCTCTCTCTTTTCCTCTGATCCCCACTCCCAGTCACCTGATAGCCTTGGAGCTGGGACTTCTGTCCTTCTGTCTCAGCCTCAGGCCTGGACTGCAACTTATACAACAATCTTGCCTGGGTGTCCAGCATGCCAACTCTCTACCCTGAACTTCTTTTCTTCCGTGATCATATGAGCCAATTTCCTTTAAGAAATCTGTGAAGAATCCAGACAAATATCATGGGACAGATGAAGACACCTTAATCAGTGTGTCAACAGTTTCATAAAACACAAAGAGAAAGGGATACACTTTAGGCTGATATCTAAATCAATCTATGTATTCTCAACTGTAGGTTTCATTTTGCAGGAGAAATATTTCTGTGGATGGAATTAGACATATAAACAAAATGTTTTCGGATGAAACAGTGAGACATTACTAATGAGTGTTCTTTTTCCCATGTCTACATACATGCACATTTACATGCCTTCATGTTTAGGCTACAGATAAACCACAGACACTTGAGTGAATACTGCTTGTAAATTAAGCTAAGGAGAAAACATATCATTAGCTCTTCAACTATGTGGATTATATGGACTTGTAAATGTGGCAGCTTGTATGAATGGGGATATTCAAAGAGTAATGTGCAGAAGACACTATTCTGTAATTGGTCCCAGGGCAAAGGGCTGATCACTTGGATAAAAGCCTCCAGATATGCATTTGGTTCTGGCTTCTAATTAGTGAAACAAAAAAGAGCTGAACTTTGGAAATTGTGATGAGCCCGTGATCTTCTTTCCTTTAAGGAAATAATCACTTTGCCCTTGAACTCCAAAAGGCCTTGAAATCAACTGATTCTTCTCTTAGGTCTCTTAACAAGCATGGGGATTAGAAGCAAGCAGTGTAGAATGGTCCATAGTAGATATAAATGATAATGGACAATAGACATTCAACCATCAATTAAGTACAGCTACCCTGATGATTTCCTTCCACTGAATTTATTATTTTTTACAAGATATTGTGATTCCTCTGTTGCAAATCCATGCATAATACACATAAATGATAAAACTAATGGAGAAAGTCGAGAAGAATGCAGAATTTTACTTAAGAACAGTTCTTCATAAAGTGCTCTGACTGGCAGTAGCATTAAGTTGATTCAGCGTAGCATCTTGTGAAAATAAAATGTAATCTAAATGACTGCTTTTATATCTATATATTTATAAAAATAAATTAGTCTAAACTTACTACTTCTTTCTTTGGAAAGAAATGAAAAGTCACCACATCTCCTATTTCAAGTCCAGAATCATGTGGATGCCTTCAAGCCTATTCTTAAATTCATTAGAAAGTAAACAAATACTATATCCAAGTGATTTCTATGCACTTGGTTCTTTTTCATCACAGTTCTGCTGATCTGTACAAATAATTCCTTTGCAGACTGTTGGTCCTATTCTCACCCTTTAAATGAAAAGTTTGACTTAGTGCTGTTCACCTTGAAGGGAGGCACATTCTGCTCTTGATCTGAAGATGGGGCATGAATTACCTCTCCTTCTGCCACCCACCCCAAGAACAGAATAAAGTGTAATGGACCAAGGAGGAGGGTGGGAGAGGGAAGGATGAGGAAGTGAAATACAGCAGGTTTGGGAAAAGGAAATAGCCTTTGTGATTAATATTAAAGTTCTCAGCTCACAGACATCAAATTTTATTCTCTCTTGCTGGGATGAAATGGGTCTTACTGTACCTGGCTTGGAGCAAGAGTCTCGCACTAATACCAATATCAGGAATGGACATGTTCTGACATTTTCTGCTTTGTGAAATCCGCTAAAGTTCAACTGAGTTTTGGATGACACTTTGTAGATATGGAACTGGCCAATACTGTGCACATATTCCTTTGACTTCTTGAAGCCTTCTGTTCTATTCACCCCATCTTACATATAAATTCTTTTTAGTGCCTGTTTTGATTAAATCAATATTTAGGTAGGTTGACGTGCTCAACACTTTAGAATGAACCTAAAGCCTGGTTGATTGCTATGTTTTGAACTCCATGGCAGCTTTTAGTTACAGAAGTCATTTTGCAGAAACACATTGGGCACATGTTCTAAAGCAGTGTCACTGGTCTCAAGAATCACTCCAAGAGTACAAACCAGGTGCCAGGCAGGCGTGAAGCCTTATGTGGTAGACGTGAAGGGTAGGTTCTGGGAAGTTTTCATTGTGTGAGTGGAACAGACTGTGGAAAACTGGAGAGTGAGTGTCATGCTTAAATGGAGCAATCAGAATTCAACTTCAGACCATTATTGCTGTATAAAAACACTAGTCAATTATTCCCCAAAGTCTGAGATTTCAGGAAACCTGGAAAGTCCATATTTTATGAGATACTGTAAATTAATGTCATATTAGTTTGATCTTTAAATGTGTCTTCAGAAAAACGTGTTGTGTTCACTGTTACACAGCATACCCAAAAATTCAACTTAATCATCATTTTATTGTTGATTATAATTAGGACCCTTCTGTAATTAATACAGAACATAGTTATCCCTCTTTGATACTGACATTTCCAACAGTGATGTTTTATATTTGAGTGAAGGTTCCTAGTTTATTAGTCAGAATAGGCTATGATAAGACACAATGACAATTGATTCCATAATCTCTAAGTGCATTTCTCACTACCAGGACATCTTTGGAAGACTGCACTGTGCTCAGCATTTTCCTCTCTCTAGATCCTAGGATGACAGATCAGTCTCTTTGTAGAACATTGATGGTCACTTAGGTCAAGAGAAGAAAAGCACAACTTTTAAACTCTTGAAGTTTGTGCTTGGAATTGATATCCAAGCATATTTTGTTGGCCAAGGCAAAACATTTTACCCATTAGATGAGTGGGAGCAGTTTTCCCTGGACAGTAATATAGCTGAAGAACTTTAAGTCAGTTCACTGTCATTGGATAGCCATCAATTGGGGGTGCTGTTAGTTTTGTTTCCTGAAAGTAAAACCCTCAGCGTCTTCAATATTGACTTCCTTTGCATTAGGAAAATTCCAGGTGTGACTATTTAGTGAAGAGAATAAAGGCAAATATACAGTATTTTTTCTGGGAGAAAACCTTGAGAATTAGCATAATTTGAATGCTGTTATAAAGATGGAGATGCCAAATGTTCTGTTTAGTAAAGTGAATTGGAGAAATCAATTACTCTTATTAAAAGTGAGAAAATGATTCCAGAAATCAATGCAATATCATTTATCTGGAATAACTTAAAATCTCAATAGCCCTAGAAGAGTGGTCAGAAAACTAAGCACCTGGGCAAATCGAGTCTGGGTTCTGTCTTTGTTAATAAGTTTTATGGTGGTATGGTCAAGCTTAGTTGCTGAGAGCTCATCTATGGCTGTTTGCACACTTCTATAGAGCAGTGAATTGTTGCAAAAGAGAATGCAAGAGCCACAAAGCCTAAAATATTCACTACTGCTCTTAATGAAAAAAGTTTCTTGATTCCTCACTTAGGCTAAAAATTACTAGGCTGATCCAGGCTAAAAACATATTCATTAAAGAAATATACCTATCATTATATGCTTAATTCTGTGAAAGGTGTGGAGTATATTAATGAGTAAAATAGATACAGCCTGGCCTTTTTGCAAGTTATAACCAAGCAGAGAATATAGACACTAAATACTTTTTTATATAAAAGTATTTATTTATTTAAAAGGCAAAGTTACAGAGAGAGAGAGAGAGATGAAGAGAAAATGGGAGGGTAGGGAGGTAAGGAAGGGAGGAGGGATAGGGAGGGAGAGAGAGAGAGTGAGCGAGCGAGCTTCATTCATCCAGGTATCTTACATGGTTGCAGGGTTCCAAGTCCCTGCACTATCTTCTCCTGCTTTTCCAGGTGCATTAGCAGGAAGTTGGATTGGAAGTGGAGCAGCTGGGACTCAAACTGACACCCAAATACAGACGCAGGAATTGCAGGCAGCAGCTTAACCCATTATGCCACACAGCTAGCCCCAGACACTAAATAAATTATCCCTCAAATAGATATAAAGCTTCATACTAAGTAATGTGAGGTAGAGAATAGGGCTCATAATCACATATAGTTAAGGAAGATTTAGATTGGAAGTCAACTCTGTCTTTCTTAAGAATATGATGCTAGATGGCCGGCGCCGTGGCTCAATAGGCTAATCCTCCACCTTCCGACGCCAGCACACCGTGTTCTAGTCCCAGCCGGGGTGCCGGATTCTGTCCCGGTTGCCCCTCTTCCAGTCCAGCTCTCTGCTGTGGCCAGGGAGTGCAGTGGAGGATGGCCCAAGTGCTTGGGCCCTGCACCTGCATGGGAGACCAGGAGAAGCACCTGGCTCCTGCCATCGGATCAGCGCGGTGTGCCAGCCTCAGCGCGCAGGCCGTGGCAGCCATTGGAGGGTGAACCAATGGCAAAAAGGAAGACCTTTCTCTCTGTCTCTCTCTCACTGTCCACTCTGCCCGTCAAAAAAAAATATATATGATGCTAGAACTGAAACCCACATTAACTAAGTGATGAAACAGCTCAGGCAAATGTCATATAGGGCTGCATATAGGGCATATAGGCAAACTGAATGAATCCAATATTCACATTGAAAGAGGATTGGATTCTGATAGCAGTGACAGTGAAGAAAAATGAACTATTTTAAGAAACATTTTAAAGATAAAATCCATAAAACTCGGTAATGGATAAGAGACAAATACTAACTGAGAAAACAGAATTTAAAGGAACATTCATATTTTTGATTTGTCCAGCCAGGGTGGGGAACGTCTTGGCCTGTAGGCTATATAAGGCCTGCAAACTCATTTGATCTGACCCAGCCAAGACAACTGCAAGAGGGACTTGAAATTCAATAAACTTATAGCAGGCTGATTTTTTTTTTAAGATTTATTTATTTATTTGAAATTCAGAGTTACACAGAGAGAAGAGAGACAGACACACACACACACACACACACACAGAGAGAGAGAGAGAGAGAGAGAGAGAGAGAGATCTTCCATCTGCTAGTTCACTCCCCAATTAACCGCAATAGCCAGAGCTAAGCTGATCCAAAGCTGGAGTCAGGAGCTTATTCCAAGTCTCCCACACAGATGCAGGAGCCCAAGGACTTGGGCCATCTTCTACTGCTTTCCCAGGCCATAGCAGAGAGCTGGATTGGAAGTGGAGCAGCCAGGATTCAAACTGGAACCCATATAGGTTGCCAGCACTGCAGGCGGTGGCTTTACCCACTATGCCACAATGGTGGCCCTGCAGGCTGATTTTTGTTGATAATTTTGTTTCATCTGTGAATGATGGTATAAATACCCAAATTGCCTTTGGCAGATCAACGTTTCCCCACCCCTGCAAATGGAATAGGACCACAAAGAGAAGAATATTTGGAAAAAAGAGCTTATAAAGAGCCTAAGAACACGAAGGATATGGTTAACACTCCAAGGATGAAGGGTTTGGGCACCTAAATCTCAAAGGGGAGTTTAAGCTGCAGTATAATTTCTGAATCAGTTTAGACAGAACGTCTATAGACATCCATAGATGCCCATAGAAAATAAACAAAGTTCTTGAAACTGATTCTTGAGAACTCTCAACACATAACATCTGGATTAAAGAGGATGATGGGACCAAGAGCAAAGCATAAGAACATGGTTTTGCCAGGGGAGGAAAGTGATAAAAGAGAGTGCAGGAGGAAGATCACAGATGTGCTACCAGGCACAGAGCAAGATGCATGCATCGCCCAGAGTCACCCTCTCCAGAGGCAAAACTGGTGACTGTGGACTCTGGTGACAACACTGTAGCACAGCAGAGAGGAGTAGGTTCTTTGGGAGAACTCACTATGCTTCCTGCAAGTCTCTTCCTGTTTAGACTGACTCCCTGGAGTAAATACTTGAGACCATCTGGAGAAGAATCAGTTTCCTGAGACTTTTGGGAAGCCTCTCAGAATTGCAATGATTGAAATACAAAATTTCAATTACCATTTTATTTTCTTCTCCAAACACCTTCTCTGGTCCCATGACCTCTTTACTTATTAAAAATGAATAGACCATACTTCAGTACAGCTTTCTACATGCTCAAGCAAAGGGACTGGTGTGGCGTGAGATAATCCTTAATCCACTTTAATTCATATAATAAAGAGTCAAAACCAAAGTTACCAGGAAAACGTCATCTCCCAGGACGTCAGAGGCATGCTATGGAAGACAGCGTGCTTTCTCCTGAGAGTACAAACGGGGTTTACAGTCTTGCTCTAGTGCTAGCATTTAGACAGAAAAGCATTTTATTTTGTTTTGTTGAAGAGACATATGTAAATAAAATCAAAGAGAAGACAAGTGTAAAAGACTGTAACTTTCATGTGGTGTAAGAGTAAGCTTAGATGCGCTGGAAAAAGTGATTCTGCATAGTTAGGACTCGGGAAAATCAGTGACAGAGTGAATATGATGAAAGATAGCAAATCAGGGAAAGTGCTTCTTTTAGCTTTTTAAAAACTTAAACTGATGATTTTTGTTTATGCTGGAGTGTTTTCTTCAATAATTAAATTTTCAAAAGATTTATTTATTTATTTGAAAGGCAGTTATAGAAAGGTTGAGGCAGAGAGAGACAGAGATCTTCCATCTGCTGGTTCAAAATGACCACAACAGCCAGAGCGGTGTTGATCCGAGGCCAGGAGCCAGGAGCTTCTTCTGGATCTCCCACTCAGGGACAGGGGCCCAAGAAACTGGGCCATCCTCCACTGCTATCCCAGGCCATAATAGAGATCTGCATCCAAAGCAGAGCAGCTGGGACTTGAACCAGTGCACATATGGGATGCCAGCACTGCAGCGCCAGCCTCATCAAGAATTAACTTTTAGGAGCCGGTGTTTGGCCTAGTCATTGAGATACTCATGTCTCACTTCAGAGTGCCTGGATTCAATCCTCGGCTCTAGCTCTTGATTACAGCTTCCTGCTAAGGTAGATCCCCGAAGGCAGAGGTAATGACTTAAGTAATTGAGTTCTTGCCATCACATGGGAGACCTGGATTGAGTTCAAGACTCCTGACTTTGGCCCTGGCACAGACCAGTCTGTTCCAGACATTTAGAGAGTGAACTATTCAGAAATATTTGGAAACTCTCTCTCACTGTGTGTGTATGTGTGTGTGTGTGCACCACCCACATAAACAAATACAATTTTAAAAAAGAATTGACTATGTTTTGAAATATATACCATTGATGTTCCTTTAAGTGCCTTATGTTAATCCCCTGGGTTATAGAGAGGTCTTTAAAAAGTTGATGGAGAATTCATATTATGAAAAAAACTATGCATGATTGACAAAATTTTCTGCACTAAAATAATTTATCTTTGAATTTAAATTTTCCAGGAATCTTTACCTACTTATTTATTCTGCAAAGAAAGTGTATTATAAGGTGCCCAAGCCTGGAGACAGGATAAATGTTCACAGCTGACTGTCTTTGAACTTTCTGATGCACCCTTCTGTGTGTGCCTATCTGGCTAGCCATGATTGCAAACTTCTGCAGTTCTGTTCAGAAATGACGCACCATAATTGGGTGGTTAGGGAGAAAACAGGCTTGATGTAGGAAGGAGTATGAAGGGGATGCTTCTTCTAAGAGACTTCAAGGCCGGCGCTGCAGTTCACTAGGCTAATCCTCCGCCTAGCGGCGCTGGCACACCGGGTTCTAGTCCCGGTTGGGGCGCCGGATTCTGTCACGGTTGCCCCTCTTCCAGGCCAGCCCTCTGCTGTGGCCAGGGAGTGCAGTGGAGGATGGCCCAGGTGCTTGGGCCCTGCACCCCATGGGAGACCAGGAAAAGCACCTGGCTCCTGGCTCCTGCCATCGGATCAGCGCGGTGCGCCGGCCACGGCGGCCATTGGAGGGTGAACCAACGGCAAAGGAAGACCTTTCTCGCTGTCTCTCTCTCTCACTGTCCACTCTGCCTGTCAAAAAAAAAAAAAAAAGAGAGAGACTTCAAGTCCATCTCATGTTTTGGCTCCCTAAAGTAGCCTGAAATCAGGCTTTGTGTTTTTTTCTTGGTATATATTATGTAGAATCCCCGAAAGGCAATCAACTGCCATTTTTTTTTTTTTTTTAAATAAGGAGTCTGAGTGTTCAGTACAACATGGGTCATGGCTCTTTACTTTCCAGTGTTAACAGCAAAGCCCTTAACAAGAGCGGTGAGGCTCTCCCCATGTGGTGGGTGCTTCAGGTTCTTGCCAGTTGTCTCCACTTGGCCTTCTATCATTGCTTGAGGTAGCCACAGCACTGCCTGCCTCCTTGCCTTTGCACAGGCTGGTTCCCTCTGCCCAGAATGCTCCCATCTGTACCTAGTCTCTGAAATCTGTGAGTGTGTCAGCTTACACGAAAACAAGCTCTGCAGATGGGATCAAGATAGAGTTTCTGAGATGATGGGAGGATCCTGGATAACATGGCGTTATGCAGTCCAGAAGCAACAAAGCTTTAAATGTCACTCGTCAATTTCAAAATACTAAAACTCACCTTCTTGTGAAAAAGAGACCAAACTCTATGATTTTGTTCAATTCTTAAAGAAGTGAAAACATCACTTTATTCTTTTTTCTTAAGATTTATTTGTTTATTTGAAAGACAGAGTTACAGAGGGAGATAGAGACAGACAGAAATCTTCCATCCGCCGGTTCACTCCCCAATTAACCGCAATGGCCGGAGTTGCACCCATCCGAAGCCAGGAGATAGGAGCTTCTTCCCAGTCTCCCATGTGGGAGCAGGGGCCCAAGGACTTAAGCCATCTTCTACTGCTCTCCCAGGCCATAACAGAGAGTTGGATTGGGAGAGGAGCAGCCGGGACTAGAACCAGCACCCATATGGGATGCCAGTGCTGAATTCAGGCCAGGGCTTTAACCCACTGTGCCACAGCGCCAGCCCCGACATCACCTTATTCTTAAGAGTGGACGAGAGTGCTTGGTAGCAAGCAACAAACCAACTTGGGGGGTTTAAGCAGGAAACACACATTTACATATTTTAGCTACCAGAGAAATGGGAAGAACGCAGAAGCAGGCACAGAAAACTGAAGCTAAAACCAGATGAGCAGCAGCCAGGACCAGCGTGTAAAGAGAGTTCTCTTATTCTGATGACACAGGTGCTGCAGCACATGGCTCCCTGACCTGGCATTGCTTCCGGTCCCCCCCATAGCATTGCTGGCACCACAGCCCCCTCCAGCCCAGAACACCAGGTGTTGCTGCCACACATCTGCTGCCACCAAAGAGAATGATCCTCTGCTTTCCCGGTGAATGTCAGTAGTTCCCAATTTAAGTTGCTGTTGGCTGCCAGGGCACCTGCCTATGCCTTTTGTTACCAGGGAAGCTAGCTTGGAAAATTACTAGCCAGTCCCTTTACCTTTAGAGAAATGGGGATGCTGTCTCTAAAGAAGACTTAATTTTACAAGAAAGGTTAGCTAAGAATAAATTTTAAAATGTTAACATAATAAAAGGCTAATGACCACACAAGCAGTGTTCTCCTTACTCTGAAGAGAGTAATTTATCAACTTAGAATTGAAATGCTTCTGTTGTGAAACAAAAGCCCATTGATTTGAATTATTTCTTCTGACCTTGGATAACTTATTTAACCTTTACTAGAAGGCAAAGTGCTGAGTCCATATTGCCTATCGTGTATTGCATAATACAAGCTGTGTCCATCCTTTTCATCAAAGTTAGAGCAGTAGGGCTATCTCATTGTTTTGGAAGAGTTGGCTTCTGTTGAAGGGAGGGATTATGTTTCCCTTCCTCCACTGGCCTCACAGAAAATTGGGTACTGTTAGTATATTCAGACAGGGTCTCTAGCTGTTTTCAATTCCACCTGGATTTTTTTTTGTAAGCAGAACATAAAAGAGATCTATCGAGTTGCCCAATCAATGTAGGTTTATTATTGCTTACCCAAGTGTTTAATAAACCCATCCCCATCCTGAGCATAGCTTTAACTACTTCATTGACTGTAACAAAGCTGCTCTTTTCTTCCTGGCCAAAGTGGCCATATAAGCTATAATTAAGTACTAATTATGGGCTCTACTGGTCAGACAGGAGAAAGCAGAGTCCACTGTGCAACCTCCAAAACGAGTCCTTGGAGGCAGTTTTTGTTGATGGAAAGTAATATAAAGTAAGCAAAATGAGTCATGTAATGAAAAAATTCACAGGTTGTATTTTCTTTCTCTTCTCCAGTAAACCCCTCCCCCCAATTCTATGACTATGGCACTGACCTCACAAACTACTTTTCTGTTTTGTGAGAATATTGGTAAAAGGAAGATAATTTGTAAACAATGACTCATATTTTTCATAACTCATAGTTATGATAAAATTGAGCGACTTCTTAAGTTTTTGCTATCTGAGGAAGAGCAACGTTACATTATTCTGACACATGAGAACCCACTTTGAAAGTCATTCCTTGGTTTACAGACATCAACAAAAAGTAGAACATGAATTTCTGCTGAAACTTTCCTATGGGGAGGATTATGTGATTTGAGAAGCAGAGGAGAAATGTGGCTTGTTTTGAACACACACACACACACACACACACACACAGCAGTGTAGCTGGAACCTCTCTGTGATCTCACTCCACTACTTGTCAGGAAGAGTGTCCAGGCCATGGCCATGTGCATACTTTACAGGAGCTTAGCATAGAAAAGACATATTTAATAGTTTATAACTGTCTCGCTGACAGCAAGTTCTAATTTAAAACTCCTGTGTAATACTTGTTAGGAAGTTTTAATATCAAAAGGCCAGCCAAGGTCTTCCATGAAAAATTTCTAGACAGTGAAAGAAACTAATCCTTTTTAGTGATGTTTGACTTCTCCTCCACAGTAGGCAAACTTGATTTCATCTTTCACATCCACGGTTTGTTAATGAAATTTACTCCTAAAGTCTCCTCAGAAAAAGAGGGGAAAGAGCAATACTTCGTAGTAAATAACTGAAGTGAATTTCATATAGAATGCAAAAACTACTCAAATCTTAGCTGCTTTAAAACTTGTGTTTCACTTTCTTGAGGGACTTCTGCTGGTTGTGTTCTTTGAGAGGCCGATCCGAGTCTGTGCAAAGGGACCACGGTGGATTTCACGGTGTGAAAGAGTTAGCACTATCTCCTTGCTCCCAGCTCCCCTCCCCAGGTGACTGCACCTTCACACGTTTTAAGGAACTCCTGGTGTGGTGACAGGTGAGGACCAGTAATTGGCACACAGTGCACAAATCCCACTTGGTCCAAAGTCATTTTTCTAACTGTCTTGGGGTGGTGCTGGTTGCACAGCACACGAACTTAACAACGTGATCGATCGTCATTCTCATCGTTGCTTCGGGGAAAACCCGTGTCTTTCTTCACATACATGTAAACATATATCTGTACGTCCTGAAACACAAGCATATGTATCTGTGTGAAATGTATGTGAATATGTGTGACTACAGCTGCATCTGGCAGTGGTACATCTGGCAGTGGCACATCCAGATGACATTCTAGGACATTTTTTATGCTGTAAAGGATGGCTATTATAATTCCTACATACGATGGTAGATGGGAATACATGGCCTTAAATATGGAAAACTGTTTTCTAGAATACTTCTTATTTTACAATAACCTCAAGTTGCTTGAGAGTTGGTTGAATATTAATCTTCTCTAAAATGAATTACCTGAGAAAATAGAATAGGGCTGTGAAGAAAATCACATCTGTAGAATACTTTTAGATTATGAGATGAAAAATAGCCACTATTAGACAACATGCTGTATTAATTGCTCTTTTTATCATTTATATGACACATTGTTTTTAATAGTAATATGTATCTCCTTGATTCCTTTATTTGCCTATTTTTGTCTTAGTGCATTATATACCTACTTTTAAGCTGTCTTGAAATATCTTTGGAAAAATTGTATGTGGGGGAAATTTTCTAGGAAGAAAGGTAGGAAATAAATAAATAATATCTGATTTGTGTAGGATATTTTAATTTTTTTAGGCAATGCATTTAATATCGTGTGAGCTCAATGGATGGCATGCATTGATATGATTAACATTTTCTTTCTTTCTTAATATAATGAAAAATGAGAATAATCTTTAATACTAATGAGCTTGTGTTTAAAAGCATTATTGATTTCTTTTAGCTAAGACATTGCATTTCTTTATAATCCATGCTTTACTAAGATTTATTAACAAACAGAGTAGAAAATAGATTTTTTTCCAGACACCTATTAGTAGGTGGATGTCAGTCCTGAAGTATGCAGTCTTTTGGAATTTGTGTTTAGAGCAAGTACAATGTTTTTGACCTAGCAAGAAGTAATGTGCCCTAAGAAACCAAAGAATCTTTTGGCCATTTTCTCACCACTTTTAATATCGTAAGTGATAACCACTTATACTGCTAAAATTCATCATAACATTCTATGGCTGCACATTCTTCATCATAGTAGATAAATACCAAGCTCCTGGTCAGGCAACCTTCTCTACTGCCTTCCTTTGTATCCTTCTTCATCTTCCCTACTCATACCCTTCTTTGGCCATACAACCTACTGTGCAAGACTCCCACATGTGGAACTAAAAGATGTCAAACTCAGAGATATGTTTGTTCAGATAAAGATGTTGCCTGGGACAGAGTCCCTCACATGATGTCGTATGAAGGCCCTCTATGCCTTCTTCTCACCTCGGTCTCGTACCTGTGGAACTCACCCATGTATAATTTGACAGTAGTTACTATGGTTCACTTATAGGGGACTGTCTGGATACATTTCAGTGTTACTCTCCCCATCCTGCTGAACTATGTGTCTTTCTAGGATGGAAGACAGCCCCCCCTGAAATGTCAAAAGCTCCCTACCTTTGAAAGATTATCTTCATGAAACTGAATAGTTAGTGAAGAATCTGGAAATGGGGAACAAGGCTGAATTGCATTTTTGAGCACTTACTATTTTCCAGGTATATTAGCAAACATTTCACATATATCTTCTTTACTACATTTTCACATTAGCCGTGCAAGTAGAGAGTGTTCTTTCTAATTTATGTATGAGAACACTGTGGCTTGGAGTTTGGTGCCTAGAAGTGAGCCATGCAGTCTAATCTGTGTCACTGTCATACTTACTGCTAAATCACACTGTGTGGATTAAACATTTGACCAGCAATGCCCACTCACAGTCAATTTTACATGGAGTAGCCAGAGTACAATTTGTGAAATATAAAGTAGATAATAATATTTTTTGCTTCAAAATCCATCACCAGCAGTTTATCATGTGCATGTTAAAAATCCAAACTCTTCACATTCCTTGGTTCCAGAACACCTCTATAACCTACATCCTACTTGTCTGACCTCTGGTCCCCTACTCTGGCTCTCTCAAACCTAGCCACAGTTCTCTTTGCTCTGATTTCAATGTTATTTTGGTGAAACCTCTCCTTCTGAAATATTCTTCATCCAAACAATTCCCTGGATCTTATTTGACTTTATCAAGATCTCGATTTGACACATCACTCTGCAGAGACGACTTCTTTGATCTCCCTTGTCTATGACAGCCTCTTCCCTCTTCTATTGTCTTTTACATTACCTATGTTTTTTTCTTCTTCCAACACTTTTATCAAACCAGACACCACTCTATATATGCATTTGACAGCTTTTTTGCTCCAATTACAGTCATATGAGCTCTGAGTTTTAGGAACTTTGTACATCTTAATTCTATCCGTATCACTAGCACCTAGAGCAGGTCTGGCATTTGGTGAGCTCTCAGTAAGTCATTAAATAAATTTTCACTAAGCTAGTATTCCATTAGCGCCACATGGATAATTAAAGGCTGACTTTGATCTTGATGTTTCATTGGATTGTCCACTTACATGTGTGAGGGAACTTCTAAAAGTTCACGGGGCCGGCGCTGCGACTTACTAGGCTAATCTTCCGCCTTACAGCGCCGGCACACCGGGTTCTAGTCCCGGTCGGGGCGCCAGATTCTGTCCTGGTTGCCCCTCTTCCAGGCCAGCTCTCTGCTGTGCCAGGGAGTGCAGTGGAGGATGGCCCAAATCCTTGGGAACTGCACCCCATGGGAGACCAGGAGAAGCACCTGGCTCCTGCCATCGGATCAGCACGGTGCGCAGGCCTCAGCGCTGGCAGCGGCGGCCATTGGAGGGTGAACCAACGGAAAAGGAAGACTTTTCTCTCTGTCTCTCTCTCTCACTGTCCACTCTGCCTGTCAAAAAAAAAAAAAAAAGTCACGGAAAATTGAATAAAAGGAAAGTTTATTTTTTTGCAAAAATTTTTGAAATTCATGCACACAAGGAATCTTCAAAAGGTTAATGGAAATGTGTATTGTGAAAAAAATGTGTATTATTTCAACATTTTTGCAAGAAAAGAAACTTATCTTTTAATTTGTTTTCCTTGAACTTTAAAATAGGATTATTTATTTATGTATTTAAAATGTACAGGTACAGAGAGAAGAGAAAGAGAGAGAGAGATTTCCAGTTTCTGGTTCACTCCTCAAATGGCTACAATAGCCAGTTCTGAGCCATTCTGAAGCTAAGAACACATAACTCCATCTGAGTTTCCCACATGGGTGCCAAGAACTTGAACCACCTTCCACTGATTTCCCAGGTGCATTAGCGTGGACTTTAATCAGCACTCTGATATGAGATGATGATATCACAACTAATGGTATACCAAGTTGTCCTACAATGCTGGCCCCTCATGACCTTTTGAAATCTCTTGTACACAAGGAAGAGTGTCTTGCAGGGTTCACAGAACCGTATAGTGTGAATTCCAATCAGGACATACGCTCCAAGGAAGTGTAGCTTTATTCAATAGGAGAGAAGATTTGAAATGGATTTGGAGGAAGGTTGAAGTACTCGGGCCCCTGCTCCCATGTAGGAGACCCGGAAGAAGCTCCTGACTCCTGGCTTCTGATTGGCCCAGGTCCAGATGTTGTGGCCAACTGGTGAGTGAACCAGTGGATGGAAGATATTCTCTGTCTGTCTGTCTGTCTGTCTCTCTCTCTCTCTTAATGCTGCCTTTAAAATAAATAAATCTTTAAAAAAATGAAATGGGTTCTCTGTGGGGAAGTCTAAGATCTAAAATGATACGCCTTGCTCAACACTTTTTAAGAGTAATGCGTGGCACAGTACAATTCTGTCACGTGCACTTCTCTAAGGAAGTAAGGTAAGAAGCCACAATTCCAAATAAGGAAGCAAATATGCTAAGTAGTGAACAATCATGGTTCTCTATATTTCCTCATTTAGCTCCCACAAGAGTTATGTTCTCCTTTTGCCACAGATAAATCAAGTGCCTTGTGGTTTAAGAACTTTCACAATGTGAGACCCACTCAGATTGTAAAGCAAATATTTGTCAACAAGGTTATCCAGCTATGAAGGCCAAGCACAACAACTGGGATCTTATCCAAACCCACACATCTCTTAGTCAGATGGTCCCCTACATTCACTTTCCCCAAAGTCACACTGCATTTTCAGTGCCTCATCCCCCCAACATCAATACCCGATGGTACACACATAACAAAGCAACCTCTTCTCTATGGAAGATGGCCAAGGATTTGAGGCTTTGCTGTCCTGTGCCAAGAACTCTCCTGCTAAGCCGGGAATATAACACCTCCTTTTGGCTTCGGTAAAGCTTCAAGACAAACCTTAAACCAGATACACTCCTTTTAATCCTATTGTTACTGTCTTTTGTGGTGCCAAAGTAAAGAAAGGACATGCTTTTAAAATGGGGACTCTAAGAAGAAATAAGTAGGATACACAAAACACGCACTTAGAACAATTCCCACTGGGGTTAATGCATGATCTCTTCTAACCACACTTCCTCCTTCCTGCGCCCCTCCTTCCTGTGCAGAAATAAGTAAATAAGTGAACCAACAAGCAACACTATTTTTTGAGAGGATAATTTTATCTGAAGATTTAGCTATTTCATTTCTTTCCTGAGGGAAGCAATTGTACCTACTTGAGTCAGACTCAGGAGCAGTCTCTGTATATGTATTCAATTATCTTTATCATAGCTTCCAATGCCAGGTATCAACAGGGTGAAGCTCATAGAGAAGTGACTTTATGGTCAAATAGCTAGCAAGCCGTGTAACTGAGATTTGTGTTGAAATATTATGATTTCAGTATCTAACTTTTTCCACTTTCTTTCAATATGTCAAAACATGCAAAATGTACATGCACATGTGTGCTTTGGGGCAGAGAAAGTTGACTTTGTAAATTTTTAAAATTGTAGAGGAGTTCAAGCTAAGGTTAATGAAAGAAAAGTTCAGGGTACTGTAATGATGGCTGCGTGGACATTCGTGGTGCAAACCTGAAACATGCAGAGATGACAGGTACTGGTGAGAAGATGGATGTCCCTGTGTTTTCACTGTTGCTTGTCCCATTGTTGCAGGTCAACACCAGTTGACACAATCAAGCAATAAACTGCCCAACAGAAGGTAGTTTCTGTGCACTTGCACATTCTCTGGCGGGCAGAGGGGCTTCCTGGTGGGTGAACCCAAGAGCAGAATTAGTGCTTTTTACCAGTAGGTGTTCCAGACCCCCCTCCAATTCTTACATGAAGCTACTAAATAACAACTCAGTCATGTCAATACCGTGACAGCTCTGGCATGCAGTGACATACTGTTTCTAAGGAGAAAGCCAGAAAGAAGCAGACAAGAAACAAATGTTTATTAAAGCACACGAGAGAATAAATGAGTTCTTTCTCAATATTACCTGAAGTGATCAATAAACTTCTGAGCTGTGCAGGAGTTGAGAACTTGGTTAACTCTATACACAGATTGCTAAAGCCTGCATGCCTCCCTCTGTGGAACCATGCAGCCATCAGCCACGCAGTTCTCCTTCCAAGTGACTGACAGAGAATATGAAGTACAACGATGACTTAAAAGATCAAAGACACATATACAACTCTGACTGACTGCAGATTCAGGCAGACAACTGTAGACCATAACGTATGGATTTACTTCTGCCTCAATTTTTAAATGTAAGCTATTTGAGGCATTTAAAACACTTATTTCCCCTTCCCGTATTTCTTGAGATCAGTCAGTGGGCTTAGTTGTAAACCTCTCATTTCTGGTATGGTTTATAGAAACAGGTGCAACTATCTCATATAGTTACCATCAGCATCCAGGACTATCCTTTGCCAATTCCTTATAAAATATTTTGTCATGCTAGGATTTTAATACAATCTGGGGTGGGCAGTTGGCCTGGCAGTCAAGTCATGAGTGTTAGGATGATTGTGTCCCACATTTGAGTAACGGATTTAATCACCAGCTCCAGTTCCTGATTCTAGTTTCTTGATAACTCAAGTCCTGGGAGGCAGCAGGTTCTGGCTCAGGCAGTTGGGTCTCTGTCACTCATGTGTGGAACCAGCTTTGAGTTCCTGCCTCCTCGTTTCAGTCCTGACCCAGCCATCTAAGGAGTGAACTAGCGGATGGGAGCATTCTCTCTCTCACTCTTTGTCTCTCCACCTCTCAAAGAAATAAATGTAAAATGCCTTAATCTGATACCATCATTTGCCATAACTATGGAATCTGAGTGATTTCTTGGATTGAAGTTTGCACTTTTATTAGTAGCAAATGTGAAGATGCTAAAATGACAACTCTCAGGTCAAATATTAAAATGTACAACCTCTCCTTTTCTTGCGATGCTTGGTTGATAAGCAGTTATTGTCCTGGAAGGCAGTCATTGGAGTTGAAAGATAAATATTATTCCATATCTTATTGAATGAAATATATCACAGGTGATGGAGACAGATTGACTCAATAAATTCTAATAGTGTATGCTGAGGAATAGTGGCAATAAAAATGCTGATGACTTGACACAGGAGAATATTGAATGTCATTAGCATGCTATTTCCTCTGTTCTGATCTCGCTGTCATGTTCTTCACCCTGTTATAATCTCTATCAGTGGATTTTTCACTGGCTCATTAGTGTGAGAAAAACAGCACTTTTTAGTTTTTAGTTTTAGTTTAGCAGTTTTTAGTTTTAAATTATCCACTACTCAATTGCAGAAATGATGCAATGGTCTAAAATACAGAAAATTAATATAGAATTTTTTATTGAGTAGTATCACAATCCTGTCCTCAAGGATACTGCAAACATATGACATCATGGAGCTCTATGGTTTGGTCTTGACCACAGAATTTTCTCCAAACTCCCATTTTTGTTTATTTTATTAACTGAATCAGTTTTGAATAATAACTGAAAATGTTGAAAAGAGGTAGAGTCTATTTTTAGAGATTATTTTAAAAGAGATGAATTTCATGGATCTTATTTCACGATATTCAGTATGGTAGAAGAAATGGAGCTTTTAAAGTTTGTTTTAATTCTATTACGTTCATATACTGCAAAATCAATGAATGCTGACATATGTACTTCATGCTGATAGAATTTAACTTTCAAATCACCATGTGCAAAATGATAAAAAATGTGAGAGCTATGTCAGGATAATGGCAAGCAGCACTGAGGATGGGACTCTCCATGGTGATGCTTCACAGGGTCTGGCTCCAATTATTCCCAGTCAAAATTCTCCAGAATTTTGCATGAAATATTCTTCAGTGACATGGTTCCTTGACTTATCCACAAATACCCCAAACAGAAACTGCCCTAAACTAATACCATGTTTCCCCCCCAAACTTATTTCTCATGGCCTCAGTGGTGACACCACCACCCAATCTGTGACCCAAACCAGACTATCATGTCACCTTGTCCACTTCTTGCCAGGAAACTTCCACAAGCAAACATTTAGCAAAAGGCAGGTGTCCCCTTCCATATTTTTATTAGAATCCTTCTATTTTTCCAATCATAATTGTTCCTATATGGATTTAGGTAATTATTACCTCTTCTTGAGATTATTGCAATGATCTCTTCACTCTTTCCTCATCTTGCCTCTCATTTATTCATGACATTGTGAAAAAGCTGAGCACACCATACCCCGATGGAAATCTCCAATGGTTTCATCCCATTTTCAGCCTGTTCTAGTGGTCCATTAAGTCCTCCAAATATTCCTCTCTTTAAAGGCAGGAATGAGGTCTGTTCTATTTTCTACCATAAATCAAAAATGAAACTATCAAAATTTTCCCTCTTTAGAAAGGGAATTATTTGAGTCTCAAAGAGTGGCTTGAAATTTGAGCATTTCTGGAGTTGGCGTATCTGAGATCACTCAGCCAATGAGTGATTTAGACAGATACCCTGAATTACATGAGTAGTTAGAGCATGTAGGAAAATTGTCTTTATTCTTAGTCTGTTTACCTGATGTCTGTTAACTACCAGTTAAGGAAAAGAAGTCTGAACAGTGATAGAAATATGTAGGTTAATAAATTATATGGAAATATAATGGTATTCTGAATTTCAATAAATAGGTGAAGTAGTATTCATCCCATCAGAGTTCACATAAACCATAGCAAGATATATCCAATGATTCCAAACTCAAGGTTAGAAAAGAAAGATGTAGCAAAAACATTCCATTTTTTATGTTTTAATTTATCATTTAATTTTTTGGTAGTGAAATAATATCTCCATTTCCATAATATCTTATTAGTGGAAAGCAGCTGCCAGTAGCCTACTACAGCTTAAACTTTGGAAACAAATTAAAATGTTTCTAAAAACAAATGGACAATACTGTGTTTCTGTGTAGGTATGTGTGTGTGAATGTGTGCATGAGGAAAAGAGGGAGATGGAGAGAGATAGAGATGGCTTGTAAATCCCCAAACTGCTGATCGGTCTATGAAATCCAATTTCAGATTTATTTATTTATTTCAAAATCAGGGTTATGGAAACAGAGGGAGAGACAGAGAGAGAAAGATTTTCTGTCTGCTGGTTCACTCCCCAGATGACTGCAATAGCTAGTTCTGGGTCAGATGGAAGCCAGAAAAAAGGAGCTCTTTCCGGGTTTCCCACATGAGTGGCAGGGGCCTAAGAATGTGGGCCATCTTCCACTGTTTTACCCAAGCCAGTAGCAGGGATGTGGAGCAGCTGGGACACAAACTGGTGCCCATATGAGACACGGGCATTGCAGGTGGAAGCTTACCTGCTATGCCACAACATTGGCCCCTG
The DNA here is from genome assembly GCF_051225735.1 of Oryctolagus cuniculus. Lineage (NCBI taxonomy): Eukaryota > Metazoa > Chordata > Mammalia > Lagomorpha > Leporidae > Oryctolagus > Oryctolagus cuniculus. The sequence goes on along the minus strand of NC_142878.1, from coordinate 5,693,132 downwards.
AAAGTCAATTTTTATGTACTCCTTATATTACGAGAAATAATTCACTTTCAATATAGATTAGTACAAAAACATACGGTATGTATATCATCATTATTTCTTAACAATTTTCATATAATTTTAAAGTAAATAGTAAAAGTATCATTTGTATGGACAAGATTAGACATTTGTCTACCTATAATTGCTGTTAGTAATAATAATAATAATAACAGGATGTCAAGGAGGAATTTTTCTGCCTCCTTTTTGGCTTGAGCTCCTATCGCTGAAAGGAATAGAATGTTCCATGCACCCTGGCAGCCTAACAGGAAGAGCTGGCTGGCCGTGCTAGAGGTGCCAAAGCGTGTCCTGCCAGCCCTGCTGATAACCCACATCCTGATCCCAGAGCCTGCCAAGGAAAAGCATGTGCATGTGGCCAGAGGTACTTTTATGATCTTGCAATCAGAGAGAGAAGCCCTCAAGCTCTTGTTTCTTAGAATTCGATGGTCTCTTGCTATCACCTAGAGAAGTCACATGGCAGAGACCAAGAGTCTCTGTGACCTCTGCAGACCTTTCTGAAGGTCTGGCAGTGCCAAATGGGGCTCCCGGGAGAGCATGAGTACCTGGGCTTTCCCAAAGGGACACCACCCAGGAAGGCCTTCTGGATTAAAGAGGACCCAGAGAAATGAAATTTTATTTTTACTAAAGGTAAAATGTTATGACCAAACAGGACTAAAACACCCAATGCCTATTGTCCTTCAGCTAGGAATGGGTGACATCTCATCTCCGGAGCAAGTGGTTAGAGAGAACAAAGTTAATTTAGACTTGGATCCTATCAGGTTCAGCTTGATCAGTTAGTAATAATATCTAATAAGAATGATTCAGGCCACAACTCAGGTTCTCTAGGGAGGCAACTCTGGTACAAGATCAAGGGCTGGAAGTTTTCTGGGTCATGATTCCATGATCAAGTTTCCATAATAGTAGAAAGAAAATTAGGTACATTTATAACCTAACCTTTGGCCCAATTGGAATGGTTCTGCAAAGTTGTCCCATTAAAGAGTAAGGAACTAGGTTTTTTACATAGATCAGACATTTTGTGTGGGTTTCTTCACAGAAGGGCACATGAGCTTGGGTGAGTGGAACACTTCTGTCTTGAGAACCCAACTGGAAGGGAGGGACTCTCAGTTGCAATCTGCATGTCAACAGCACTCCCTGTGTCTGGGAAAACAGGAGGGTGCAATTCTGTGTGGTGTGGCTGGCATCGCATAAGCCTCCATCATAGTCCACCCTTTGGATAATTAAGATCCATTTGCTCAAAGTCAGTTTGGAGATAAGCTTCTTTAGAACTCCAGTGTGGGTTTTTACTGTTGAGAAAATTTACAAGAGATTGATAAAAACTGTTACAACCCCCATCAGTACAACTGGTCACAAAGCTACAACCAAAACTCAAAATTTCCTTTTTCTGCTATTTGCCCAGATTTCCTCCTCCTGAGATAATTTCTTGGCTGGTCAGCCTACCTGAGGGTGGGATGGGCCTGACTCTTATTTCTGACAGGACTGAGCCCTGGTCACCAATCACTGCTCATGTTGTGATTGCTATACTTCCTTATTTATTGTCTAAATTGGGTATAAGAATAACAAGAATCACCTAAAATGGTTACTAAATCCAAGTCTTCTCTTTTCCCCAGTTCCTTTTGCCAATTCCTAATGAGCAGTGCCAGTGACTCCTGCTGAGATGGTAGCGATTTCTTTCCCCACTGATGTTCTCATGATGGATTTTCCAGTTACTGATGTATCGAATACACATTGTATGCCAGATCTCAAGGCCCAAGTGGTAGGGATGTTTGCACCTCAGCCTGGGCCTGCTACAAAGCTCTTTCCTTCTTCCAGAACTTCACAAAGCCTTTAGCCTTTTTAACATCTGATACATGATACATCTTTAGTCCACATACACAACTCCCCAAGAAGGGACTATGTATCCCAGAACAGACTCAGATACTGTGCCCTAGAACATTCAAAATTTGGGGGTATTTTTTGACAGATAGAGTTCAACAATGAGAGAGAGAGAGAAACAGAGAGAAAGGTCTTCCTTCCTTTGGTTCACCCCCCAAATGACTGCCAAGGCCAGAGTGATGCTGATCTGAAGCCAGGAGCCAGGTGCTTCCTCCTGGTTTCCCATGCGGGTGCAGGGCCCAAACACTTGGGCCATCCTCCACTGCTTCCTGGGCAATAGCAGAGAGGTGAACTGGAAGAGGAGCAACCAGGACTAGAATCCGGTGCCCATATGGGATGCCAGCACTGCAGGCGGAGGATTAACCAAGTGAGCCACGGCGCCTGCCCCTGGTATCTTGTTTTGTTACACAAATGAATCACTTAACTTTTAGAAGGACTGAGAGACTTACTGTAGTGTTACTACATTCTTCCCTCTTGGAAATCTGGTCTTTCCCTCAGTTAGTTGGTTCTGAAATATAAGCTGTATCAGACCAGGAATTGAACAAGAAGTTGTGACTTTTTATTAGAGTGGCTTCCCTAAACATTCTGATATATCTCTCTCTCTATCTCTCCCTCTCTCTCTTTTTGACAGGCAGAGTTAGACAGTAAGAGAGAGAGACAGAGAGACAGAGAGAAAGGTCTTCCTTCCGTTGGTTCACCCCCCAAATGGCCGCCACAACCGTCGCGCTGTGCCGATCTGAAGCCAGGAGCCAGGTGCTTCCTCCTGGTCTCCCATGGGGTGCAGGGCCCAAGCACTTGGGCCATCCTCCACTGCCTTCCTGGGCCACAGCAGAGAGCTGGACTGGAAGAGAAGCAACCAGGACAGAATCCGGCGGCCCAACCGGGACTAGAACCCTGGGTGCCGGCACCACAGGAGGAGGATTAGCCTATTGAGTCATGGTGCTGGACCTGATCTCTCTTTTTTAAAAATTTCCTTTGATCATGTAGACTGAGAAGTATTTTTGTTATCTGATCATTAACCTTCTGTTGGTGCTGGTTCCCATCACCCATCCACCCTTGTACCCTTTTATACTTGTTATTCATCATGATCATGTGTACAACTTGCTCTGTTAGTTAAGTGGTACCCCATTCTTTGTATTTTTCTGAAACCTGTCATCCCATTGTCCTGTTGAGCCTATTTCTATTCTGTGCCTCTTACTGTCAGTGCTGGCCCGCATCACACAGATACTACTAAGCCTCTTGATGCTGCTGCATATCACTTGATGGGCAAGGTGACTTCTGCTGCCTTTACATAACACAGTCAGTTGGTGGGTTTTTCTTCCTACATAGAACACCAACTCTAGCAAGCTTGTTGAGACGTTTGATCCTTTTTTCCATAATCTGTAATGGCGGTTCTGTCATTTTTACTTAACCTACTGTGGGTCATTGATTTCCCCAAGCTTATAAGACATACTAGCAACGCGTTAAAATCATCATCCAGGGTCTTTGCCTGGGAGTACGCCCATTTTGCTAAACTCTCTCTATCCAAACACTATTTAGTCCCATATGTAGTCTCCTGGCTTCTAATAGTATATATTGAATATGTCCTGTAGCAAATTCCTTTTGTCCCTTGTCAAACTCAGCAGCTTCTTGGCTAGCTAATAAAGTCATTAATTGCTAGTGATTGCTCTACTGGCCAGGAGTAGACTTGGGAGCAGATTCTAACAGAAACACAAACACATACCATTTTACAAACAAGACAACTGCAGAGTCATCATGAAAGAAGAGAGAATATAGTTTTAATTTTTTTTTTTTTTTTTTGACAGGCAGAGTAGACGGTGAGAGAGAGAGAGACAGAGAGAAAGGTCTTCCTTTTGCCATTGGTTCACCCTCCAATGGCCGCCCCGGCCGGCACACCGCGCTGATCCAATGGCAGGAGCCAGGTACTTCTCCTGGTCTCCCATAGGGTGCAGGGCCCAAGCACCTGCGCCATCCTCCACTGCACTCGCTGGCCACAGCAGAGAGCTGGCCTGGAAGAGGGCAACCGAGACAGAATCCGGCACTCCAACTGGGACTAGAAACTGGTGTGCTGGTGCCGCAAGGCAGAGGATTAGCCTAGTGAGCCACAGCGCCGGCCCTATAGCTTTAAATTTTTTAAATATTTTTTTTAATTTTCATTTTTTAAAGATTCATTCATTTTCTTGAAGGCAGAGTTACAGACAGGCAGAGGCAGAAAGAGGGAGAGAGATCTTCCATCTGGTCCATTCCCCAAATGGCCACAATGGCCAGAGCTGTGCTGATCTGAAGCCAGGAGCCCCTTGGGGTCTCCCATGTGGGTGCAGGGGCCCAAGGACTTGGGCTTTCTTCCACTGCCTTCCCAGGCCACAGCAGAGAGTGGATCAGAAATGGAGCAGCTGAGACTCAAATCGGCACCTATATGGGATGCTGGCCCTACAGGTGGTGGCCCCACCCATTATGCCACAGCGTTGGTCCCTAAAATTTCCATTTTATTTGAAGGGCAGAGAGACAGAGACAAATATATGAGATCTTCCATCTGCTGGTTCGTTCTTCAAATGCCTGCACCAGCCTACACAGGGCCAGGCTGGAGCCAGGAGTCCAGAATTCAATCCAATTGTCCCATGTGATTAACAAAGGCCCAAATACTTGAGTCATTACCTGCTACTCCTCAATGTGTGCATTAGCAGGAAACTAGAATCATATTCACAGCCAGGCTTAGATTTGATATACAGTCATCACAAGCCATGTCTCAACCACTGCACTAAATCCTTACCTTGTGCACTGGCTTCAAAAAAAAATTTGAAGATTTATTTATTTAAAAGGTAGAATTTCACAGAGGAAGAGACAGAGATACCTTCCATCTGCTTGTTCACTCCCAAGAAGATCACAACAGCCAGAGCTGTGCCAGGCTGATGTAACGATCCAGAAGCTTCATCTAGGTATCCCACGTGGGTAGCAAGGGCCCAAATACTTGGGCCATCTTCCCTTGCGTTTACCAGGCCATTAGCAGGGAACTGGATTAGAAGTGGTGCAGCTGAGATATGAACCAGTGCCCATGGGATGCTGGCTTTACCCGCTAAGTCACAACACAAAACCCCATGTGCTAGTTTTTAATGGAAGGAGTAAACCATTCCCATTGACCTAAGGAGCTCAGTGTATCCACAGATTTGAGCTTGTTGCAGGTATCCCAGTTCTAATTCTTAGGATCTTACTGTATCCTATCACAGTCATGACCTGTTATAGACAGTTCTACCAGGGTCCAGATCAACTGTCACCCTTCTTTGGAGTTCCCCTATTCAAAAGATTTAAGCCTTAGGCTCAACAGTCAGTGATTGTTCCCTCCAATTACCAATGAGGGTTTCTTTTTAAGCATCAAGGTCTCTGACTTTCACACTTATCCTTTAATTTTCATCAATGGCCCTTAGTTCCTCATTGTCTCCAAAACACTTAATTGCCTCCAGCTAAAGGCCTCCAATTCCATTGTTCTTATAATTACTTGTCTCTCAGTACTCAAAAAGTTGACACATTGTTTCAGCTGGCACTTTCCCTTCAGTAGATATGTCCTTGCAGATCACCACCAGGACTAGAGGTTGTCAATGACTTACCTACCAACAGCGACTGAATCCACAGTGCCACCAAAAGGTTATGATTTGGCTTCAAAATCCAGTCTTAAGAGTCTTCCCCTGGGATGATCTTGATATCACCTGTGGCAGGTTAGCTTCACTGAGAAGCAGATAGACAGATAATATTGATATTTGGATGCAGGAAGCTAATCTGAGTGTTTTTGAGATCAACAAGTTAAGAAGTGAAGGAAATCATAGAACAGAGTTGGAAGCTGGGCATGATAGCATCACAAAATGAATTAATAGCTTGAGACAATACCATGGGAATCCTCATTGCTAGGATTGTCCTACACTGGGGCATGAGGCTTTGACTGTTGGTGAATATAAGACAAGGATTGGCATGTGTCTTAGCCAAGGCATTTGCTGGGGGATAAACTCAGCGGTGAACTCTGAACTCTCCACCAGGTAAGGAAATTAGTGCTTCCATCCTGTGTGGGGATGGAGGACTGGGAGTCAGTTCAAGGCACCCACCACCTTCTGTGATAATCTTGTCACACGTCCTATCCCATTTGATGCTGACAGCAATAGTGTAAGGAAGGCCCTGGGTGTATTTTATAAACTGAACAACAGTGAGATACTAAGACACTTTCATTTCAGATATAATTAGGAATAAATCACATAAAACAAAATGCACATATTTGATGGGTTAAGTCTGATGTGTACTGACACATGTAGACATCTGTGTAATCACCACTCAAAACAAAATTTAGGCCATTTCCATCAGTTCAAACTGATCTTTCTGTGCCTTTCCAATCAATTCCATTTCAACTCATGAAATCAGTTTTTTGTTTTTATCATTGTAGATTAATTTTTGCCTATTATTGTAATTCACATAAGGGAAATATGTTTTACTTATCAAGATGTTTTTGAGACTCATCTGTGCTGTTTCTTGTAAAAGTAGACCATTTCTTTTTACTGTTCAGTAATTTTTTATGTTATGTTATTATATGTTTTATATTATGTTATAATATTATATTATGTTATATATATATAACATATATATATAATATTATATTATGTTAATAATAGCTGTAGTTTATTCATGATCCAATTAATGGACATTTGGATTGTTTCAATTTTGGCTGTCATGAATAACTGCTATGAAAATTCTTTTCTATCTACTTGGAGATTGATTTATTTTGTGTAAACATATAGGACTTGATTTTCTGGGTCTTGAATATAAATATGGAAACTGATGAGCAGTTTCTTGAGTAATGTACACAACTTGAGCTCTACATTCTTGACAATATTTAGTGCTGCTGTTTTAACTCACATTTGTGACTAATGCTGTTGAGTACCTCATCACTTTCTATGCACAGTATCTGTTCAAGTAGTTTGCACATTTTTAATGGTTTTTTTATTTTGAGTTTATGAGAGTTCTTATATAAGTATATTCTGAATAGAAAATAGATGGTGTATTTATTCTGTTTTTCAGGGGTCATTTGGGGCTTTGTTCAATTTTCTAGTTTATTTATTTATTTATTTATTTATTTCATACTTGAGAAGAGGAGAGGGAAAGAGCATGCTCTGGTGATGGGCAAGGCAACAGCAGAGCCAGGAACTCAATCTAGGTGTTCCACAAATATTTTGAGAAACAGAGAGAGTGCGCACCCTTCTACTTGTTCACTCTCAAGATGCTCACAGCAGTCAGAGCTGAACTTTATATGTGAATCAGGAACATACACCAGGCTTCTCATATGGGTGACATACGAACCAACACTTTTGATCCCCAGGGACTGCACTGGCAGGAAGTCGGGGTCAGGAGTCAGAGTCCAGAATTAAAGCTACAGACTCTGACAAGGGACCCTGGCATATTAGCCTGCACCCTGACTGCCGGTCTACATGCTGACCCCATGTTAGTGCTTTGCATAATATGTCCAAGAAACCTCCATCAAAATATCATGAAGTGGTTTTCCTCTATTATGGTAGAATTTGTGTATCTGTGTTTTATTTTTTTCTGTAATCCATAATGAAGTGTGTGTGTGTGTGTGTGTGTGTGTGTTATAGACTGAGGAAGAAGTTATCCAGATACCTAGATTTTGTTCAATCTGACATCTTAGTAAAATGTCAACTGTGGACCCACTCCCTGCATAAGATCAACTTGCCTCAGTCATTCTCCAGTTTTTCTTTTTCAAAATTCTTTTGCCTTTCCATATACATTTGGGAACTGGCTTGCTTATTTCTTCAAACAAACCTTTTAATACAGATTGCATTGAATACTTAGAAAATATTGGGTAAATTGGCATGGTATATCTCCACTATTACAGTATTTTTCACAATTTTCTTTATGATCCTTTACAGTTTTTAGTATAAAGGTCTTATATGCTTTTGTTGGAATTATTCTGAGATATTTAATGAGTGCTTGTTTAGTGCTAGTATATAAAATATAACTGATTTTAATATTAACCCTGTATTTTAATTTTTATATTAAAATTTTAATATTAACCATGTATATTATAATCTATTATAAAAATTAACTTGTAAGTTTAATTAGATTTTATTATGCATATTGCATAGTATTTTTAATGTGCATTGTCATTATCTAATAAAAATGACAGTTTCACTATTTTTCAATCATCAAGTCTTTTACTTCTTTTTCTTGCCTTCTTTTACCATTAGGGCCTCTAATATAATTGTACGTGCTCTTCCACCTTACCCACAGTTGTCTAATATCAGGATATGAATTCCATGTATAAAGCTGCCTACTAATATCCAAACCCTCATTCTTCATCTCTGTTTTGGAGGTTATGATGGGCCCCTGAGATCTACTCTTTATTTCCCTACCTGCTTGAGATATTGCTGGATGATGACTCTGTTGACTCTATCCTCAGAGATTGTCCCAGCCTAGGGTTGGACAGCCCATGTCCAAAGTAGCACAGATCCAGTGTCTGGATGGGAGTGAAGGTGCAGCCTCTTGTATGAAGGCAGGCAATTCCAAAGTGACGAACATCTGGAAACTCTCCAGGGGAACTTGGGTTGGGGTTGGTGCCTTCTAAGTGACTGTTCTCCCTCTGCACAGTCCTCCTTCCTTTCTTCCGCCCCAGGAGTTGCTTCTGTCTCAGTAAACTCTCTGTGTACAAATCTATCTCTTCTATCTATCTCAAGAACCCACCAAGTATACCCTCTGATACCTGTAGTCACTAAACCTATATCTTCCTATAGGAAGATGGGAAAAATATTCCTCACAGCTTGTCAGATTATGCTGCTGCGAAATGAGTTTGTGCGTCTACAAAGGTTCATTAATGATGGTATATAGAACCATTTGCTACCACTGGTCCCTCACATTCTCCTTCTCACATCCCCACAATAGGTAATACATTGACTGCCCTTTGAGGCATAGTGTCATGATTTTGCTGTTCTCTCTTAACTTTACATAGAAAAGTGAAGTGGAACCAGGAAAAAAAAAGTTTTTTTCTAATGACTCTGTTGAGATCATTCACTTAGCACACCATCTCCTGAACTCATTAAGATGAAGATACCCTGTTAACATGACTCCTATCATTGGCTTGTGTTCTTGTGTTACAACCTCAGTGTGGTTTGGGTCAGCAGAATCCAGAGATCTCATTCCTACAAGAAAGTTTAAAAAATGAGAAAAGAACAATTTTCAATGGAATAGAATCCAAAACACTGTGTTGCTGGTTTACACATTTTTCTGAGGGTAGTTGTGCCTTACACATTTTTCAAAGTATGGATGCCTAAAGCCAAGTTTTAGATGTCAACCTAACTTAGTTTTAGCTAATTTAGGGTTTATTGGAAAGAGTTTGCCAACCATAGTCTTGAAAGTACCCTTTGTTGCCTGTTATCTAGTTCAGAATTTTGAATCTCAAGGATAACATCTTAAATAAAAATATCCTCATTCTTTTATCAAGAATAAGTGTCCTTATAATTTCCAAAATGTCCTAAACTGATGGCATTGCACATTGATGATAGCTAATACTTCAGAATTTGAGAGGGTGATGAGAGAGCATTGAGCCATCTTGAGTAATCCTTCATTAAGAAATTCTTAAAATAAAATGTAAATGTAATAATAAATGTTTGAATTTTGAGAGGCAGGAGAGAGAGAGAGAGTAGAGTGAGAGAGAGATAGAGATTCCATTGCTGGTTCATGCCCCAGTTGTCTGCAACATCCAGGGCCAGACAAGGCTGAATTTGGGAGCTGGGAACTCAGTATGGGTGGGTCCTCCATGAGTACAGCAAGAATTCAGTTATGTGAGGAACTGCCTACTGCCTCTCAGGGTTTGCATTAGCAGAAAGTTGAAATCAGGAGCTGAAGCTGGGCATCCAACCCAAGCATTCTGATGCGTCATCTGGGCATCTTCACCGAAGTAGTAACCACAGGACTGATTTACTTAGCCCATGCAGGGGTTTTTGAGTAGAGCTACATGCTGGATTTCCATAAAAAATAAGAACTTCTAAGGGGGATAGTTTATAATTTTACACTACTCCTAGTCAAAGATTTTCTAATGTCAGATCCTGTTCTAGTAATGAGACATAACCTCTAGCCAGAAATAGGGGCATCAACCTCAGAAGTGCTGTAGGTAGTGTTCAAGGTAATTTAACAAATACCTTCTGGAAAAACTATTTGGTTTCTGGAAAAAAGGTATACTTTGTCAGAAGACAATTAGCTGACAGTTTATTTTCACTCTGTTAGTATCTCTTCCACAAATGAATCACTCCTACTATAATATGATCTTGGGAGAATCTCACATGATAGACTCTATAGGACCACGGATTGCATTCTCTAACTGCAAATGCTGCTTTGTTATCCAGGTTGGGCCATGGATAGGACTCTATCTCCTTCTATAACAGTGTTTGTTCAGAAATGGGTATGATATCTAAGCCAGGGCAAGCAGAATCTTCCCTGAGATCAACTCTCGTGCATTAGAAAAAACAACACATATTTATGTTGGGATTTTTAATCTAAGAAGAGGTAACTAGAGATAGTCAGTTGTGTCCAGTGGGTATCTTACCCACTGTATGTAGGAGAACTTCATTCCAAATGATAGGAGACCTCAGAGAAGGGTGCCAAGGAAGACTCCTGGCATTATTCCCCAAGTTTGTGAATTAACTGATTAACTGAATACTTAGCAAACTATACACTTAGATGTTTCATTTAATGAGCCACTGAATTATTTTCCTGCCTGTTTGAATTTGGGTTTTTTTTTTCACTGTAAGGCAAAAATATTCAGTCTAATATAAGAAATTGTTTGGATGAATTGTGCATGACTTTAAGCTGCAACTGATTCTTTCATTCTCTTCACCTTCTCTAAGACTATTTCATGTCATATGAATGTAGAACCACTACATATAGTTGTATTATTTCTATCTAATTGGAGAAATGCACCAAAAAGGTTTTCCTAAATCAACCTCATCAAGTGGAGAATCTTCTGTGACTAGCAGCTCACAAATACTCATAGAACTCAACTCTACAAGTTCTAGAAAATGTGAAAATGCTAAGTGAATAATTTGTGTAATACAAGTGGTGACATTACTAAGATACAGACCTCTGCTTAGTGGAGAGAAATACCCCCAAAAATGTGATGAACATAAAGTTGTGAAGATATGGTTGTAGTGATAGTGATAGAACTTCATTCTCATGAAAATGGAAAGGATTCTGTTCTGTACTACTGACCTTTCTTTTTCATTTTTAAGTAGTAATATGAAAATTTCAGTTGTCTGCACTGGCCATAGTCTGACATGCATGGACTCACGTAAGGTGATGGAGATATCAGTGATGGCAAGACAACACTCTGGCTTCAGAATCAGCCCTTAAGACAACAATGCTTTGTATATATGATACACTCTTGAAGAGTCAAGAAAGCTAGAGTTTTAGAATTTCTCTTCTCAGTGGTGAACATCAAAAATATGAAAATGAATGAAGCTGATCATATGAAATTGACTGTAATTTAACCAAAAAGGTGTTAACTTTTTATGGTTCAACACAGTAGTAATCTAATAATGTTGAGTCTAATCCTGACAGTAATGGTAGCCTTATTCATTAGAGAGTGTTTACCAAATAGTAGGCGCTACATTGATACAGGTTTTACTACTTAAATTCATGTTCCTCATAACATGCCCCAATTCAATCAACAGGTATAACGTTTTTTTTTATCTTACAGATGCTGAAAGTGAGTCACAGAAATGCTCATTAACTTGCCTCAGGCCACAAAACTGGAGTATGTGGTAACTGGAGTTTGAACCTGGTCAGCCACTTCCAGAGCTGTTGCCTTTCCACTGTGCTGTATTTCCCTACAAGAAAGCAAAGATGGAATACACATACGGTTTCAGAATTCCAAAATCTTTTATTGGGATATTCTGTATTTTAGGCTGACATAATAAAAACAGCATTTTCCAAACCTCACTTTAAGGTCCTCCACTATGAGTTTGAGTCTGGACCTTGCTGATCACAACATATGAGATCTTGAGCAAGTGTTTCCATTTTCTCAGGCCAGTTTGACTTTGAGTGTGGTCTAATAACAATCCGTTTCAAGAGGTTATATGGAGTTTGAGAGCTAAAATAGATACAAATGAGCTGGCACTTCAAAAGAATCAATAAACATTAGTCCTTATTAAATTTTTTTTTTCCTTTCTACCTTACTTTCTGTGAAGTTCAGATGCAGTCTTAATAACTAGATCTTTTTACCAGTCATTGTAAATGTAATATTTGTATCAATAACATCATTTAATATTTGAAACAGAACTACAGTTATACAATACTTGTACATCAGGCCATCCAAAATTCCCAAAGTCTTAAATTTAGGAAAAAGTAAGGCACCAGAGTGGAACAAAAATGGCAGTAGTCACTGGCCTCCGGGTTCCATTTGTAATATTTAAAGTATAAACGATGACTGATGGTGTTAGTGGGAAGTGAAATGTCAATAACCCCAGTAGTTTATTAATGTCTCATTGCTAGGTAAAACAGGGGGGGAATGAAACATGATCACAACCTATGTTTAGATTCCCAGATAGTCTTAGAACACCTTTCTATAAAAGTTACATTTTCATTTCATTTGTTCATAGCACATTCTTTTTTTATACAGAGAAACATTTATTAAATTTTCAACAAGGAATAGTTTTCAGTTAAGCTAAAGAAACATTTTGTTACCAACATCTCCTGGTAGAAATATAAAGGGTAGAGGAGCTCAGTTATTTCTTCTTCCTATTTTGATTTTTAATTCCCATATCACATCTTTGTTTTCCAGTACAAGGTAAAATATTGTTAAAAAAAAACACGTTTTTTTTTTAACTTTTGTTTAATGAATATAAATTTCCAAAGTACAGCTTATGGATTACAATGGCTTTCCCCCCATAATGTCCCTCCCACCCACAACCCTCTCCTTTCCCACTCCCTCACCCCTTCCATTTACATCGAGATTCATTTTCGATTCTCTTTATATACAGAAGATCAGTTTAGCATACAGTAAGTAAAGATTTCAACAGTTTGTTCCCACACAGAAACATAAAGTGAAAAATACTGTTTGAGTACTAGTTATAGCATTAAATCTCAATGTACAGCACACTAAGGACAGAGATCCTACATGAGGAGTAAGTGCACAGTGACTCCTGTTGTTGCCTGAACAAATTGACACTCTGGTTTATGGCATCAGTAATCACCCTAGGCTCTTGTCATGAGCTGCCAAGGCTATGGAAGCCCCCTGAGTTCACTGACTCTGATCATATTTAGACAAGGTCGTAGTCAAAATGGAAGTTCTCCCCTCCCTTCAGAGAAAGGTACTTCCTTCTTTGATGACCCGTTCTTTCCACTGGGATCTCACTCGCAGAGATCTTTCATTTAGGTTTTTTTTTTTTCCCCCAGAGTGTCTTGGCTTTCCATGCCTGAAATACTCTCATGGGCATTTCAGCCAAATCCGCATGCCTTAAGGGCTGATTCTGAGGCCAGAGTGCTATTTAGGACATCTGCCATTCTATGGGTCTGCTCTGTATCTCACTTCCCATGTTGGATCGTTCTCTCCCTTTTTGATTCTATCAGCTAGTATTTGCAGACACTATTCTTGTTTATGTGATCCCTTTGGTTCTTAGTCCTATCATTATGATCAATTGTGAACAGAAATTGATTACTGGGACTAGTGAGATGGCATTGGTGCTTGCCGCCTCGATGGGATTGAATTCGAATCCCCTGGTATGTTAATAACTCTACCGTTTGAGGTAAGTCAGCTTGAGCATGTCCCAAATTGCACATCTCTTCCCTCTCTTATTCCCACTCTTATATTTAACTGTGATCACTTTTCAGTTAAGTTTCAGCACTTAAGAAGAATTGTGTATTGATTACAGTATTCAACCAAAAGTATTAAGTAGGACAAACAAAAAAAAAATACTAAGAGGGATAACATATTAAGCTGCTCATCAACAGTCAGGGTGAGGGCTGATCAAGTCACCGTTTCTCATAGTGTTCATTTCACTTTAACAGGTTTCCTTTTTGGTGCTCAGTTAGTTGTCACCTATCAAGGAGAACAAGTGGTATTTATCCCTTTGGGATTGGCTTATTTCACTCAGCATAATGTTTTCCAAATTCCTAACAGGGATCACTTTTCAGTTATAATTTAAACACCTAAGAATAATTGTGTGTTAATTACAGAGTTCAACCAATGGTACTAGAACAAAAAAAAAATACTAAAATGGATAAAGTATTACATTGTACATCAACCGTCAGGACAAGATCTGATCAAGTCACTGTTTCTCATAGTGTCCATTTCACTTCAAGGATCCAAAACCAATCCCTGGAGTAAGGACAGTCTATTCAATAAATGGTGCTGGGAAAATTGGATTTCCACGTGCAGAATCATGAAGCAAGACCCCTACCGTTCACCTTACACAAAAATTCACTCAACATGGATTAAAGACTTAAATCTACGACCTGACACCATCAAATTATTAGAGAGCATTGGAAAAACCCTGCAAGATATAGGTATCGGCAATGACTTCTTGGAAAACACCCCAGAATTTGGGATTGCATCAAATTGAGAAGTTTCTGTACTTCAAAAGAAACAGTCAGGTAAGTGAAGAGACAACTGACTGAATGGGAAAATATATTTGCAAACTATGCAACAGATAAAGGGTTGATAACCAGAATCTAAAAAGAAATCAAGAAACTCCACAAAAACAAAACAAACAACCCACTTAAGAGATGGGCCAAGGACCTCAATAGACATTTTTCAAAAGAGGAAATCCAAATGGCCAACAGACACATGAAAAAATGTTCAAGATCTCTAGCAATCAGGGAAATGCAAATCAAAACCACAATGAGGTTCCACCTCACCCCAGTTAGAATGGCTCACATTCAGAAATCTACCAACAACAGATGCTGGCGAGGATGTGGGGAAAAAGGGACACTAACCCACTGTTGGTGGGAATGCAAACTGGTTAAGCCACTATGGAAGTCAGTCTGGAGATTCCTCAGAAACCTGAATATAACCCTACCATTCAACCCAGCCATCCCACTCCTTGGAATTTACCCAAAGGAAATGAAATTGGCAAACAAAAAAGCAGTCTGCACATTAATGTTTATTGCAGCTCAATTCACAATAGCTAAGACCTGGAACCAACCTAAATGCCCATCAACAGTAGACTGGATAAAGAAATTATGGGACATGTACTCTATAGAATACTATACAGCAGTCAAAAACAAAGAAACCGGTCATTTGCAACAAGATGGAGGAATTTGGAAAACATCATGCTGAGTGAATTAAGCCAGTCCCAAAGGGACAAATATCATATGTTCTCCCTGATTGGCGACAACTAACTGAGCACCAAAGGGGAAACTTGTTGAAGTGAAATGGACACTATGAAAAAAAACACATTTTTATTTAAAAAAAAAAGATGCTTCCCTAACTTCTCCTATGAAAGTTGTCAATTCTGCTATTATTAGGTTGTTGGTAACACACACTTTTTATGCTAGTTATTCTACCAACTGTGTCCAAGACGTCTTCTTGATGATGTCTCACAAGGCATCCCAACTTGATGCACACACAGTAAAAATCTCATGTGCTTCAAATTAGTTTTCTCTTCTTCCTATTTTAGTGAAGGACACTGCTGAATATGGAGCAAACTAAATAAGAACCACAGTTCATTAGTCAGCTTGTGTTACCATAATTAAATATCTGAAGCAAATAACTTATAAAGTGAAAAATTTCATTTATCTCACAGTTTGGGAGGCTCAAGTCTATAAAAGGGTGGTCCCATTGGTTTAGCCTCCACCAAGGACAGTGGGTGGTGGCACATCATTGTGTATATGAATAAAAAGGGCACATTGCAAACCAGAGCAAAGAAAGCAAGTGGGCTCAAGCTCAGGCTTCTATACAAACATTCCCACAAAAACCACCTTTTGAGGGCACACTACAAGTGACCTAAAAACCTCTTAGTAGGATCTACTTCTTAAAGGGTCTACCATCCACCAACAATGCCAACCTGGGGACTAAGCCTTTCACACAATTTCAGCAATTCATCTTAAGAAGACTCAAAGAAAATCATGCTTATGTTTGCCATAATTCACTCAAAACTTAAGGTTGAAAACAGGTAAAGAAAAGTGACATTTCTTGTGCAGAAAGGATGGTTTGAATAGTAGTGAATTTTATTGAAATAAAGAACTGTCAAACCATGATACTATTTCCAGTAAAAATATTTTTCAGAATCAAAGATGAATAAAAACAAATTTTTCATAAAAAGAAGACACTTTTTTACAGAGCAAACTTGCTTTATAAGAATTCTTAAAGAATTTCTTCATAATGAAGGAAAAATATGCAAAGAGAAGCTTGGATTTTCAGGGATAAAGAAAAAGCAATAGAAATAGCAAATAGTGGGATGAATATGAAAAGGAATAAATAGTATATGTAACTATTAATCTAAAAAAATTAATATATGATTCTTAAAGAAAAATAGGATCTTGTAACGTTTTTATATATAAATGTAGTGTATATGATGACTGTACAATAAAGATCAATAAAGTGGGAAAATCAAAATATATGGTTGCAAATACTTACATAAAGTGATTCAAAATTAACTGCAAAAGTTGACATAAAATGCTAAGTATGTATACTGAAATCTCAAGAGCAACTACTAAAATAAAACAACAAGAAGAAAAGAAAATTTTGATCAGGTAATTTAAAAAAAATCCAAGATTCACAAGTGAAAATGACAAAAAATGGGGAACAAAAATGTCCATATAATATAAAAAGAAAAAAATAAATTGGTGGATCAACATCTGACCATACTAATGATTAGATTAAATGTAAACGGTTCAATCATTTGATGTTAAACATAATGAACAGAAAAATCCTCTATGTGTTCATTTTAAGAAAAACATAAAGATGGCATTTTTTGAAAATAATTGGGAGGAGAAACATATAATCCTCAAAACGCTAGAGCGCCTGTTTCAACAGAACATAAAGCCAAAGACAAGGGTACTACTAAAGACAAATATACCTATCATTGTCAGATAAAAGAAAGTTTCAGTAGGAAAAGGGGAAAATTCATAAGGAGACATAGAAATAATCAATATACACGCACTAAATATTATAGCCTCAAATTACAAAAAGCAAAGCTGACATCAAAGAGGGACATATTTAATTCTACAATCAGAGTAGGGCATTTCTAACAATTGATATTTCTCACGAAAGGCAAAATCAATAAGAAAACTGCAGATCTGAACAGCACTATTAAGCACCTTGATCTGACCGATGTTTCAGATATTACGTCCAACAACTTCCCAGTATACCCTCTTTTCAAGTGCACATGGCATACACATTAAAATAGATCATATGATGGACTATAAAACAATTTTTACATGGTACATTTTAACTTTACATGTTTTATTAGGTATTGTTTTTAGTAATGCTATGTTATGTTTTTAATTTATACATTTTATTTGTTATATGTTTCATATATTACCTTTATATTTTTTAAAGATTTATTTACTTATCTATTTATAGGAAAGGCAGAGTGATGGAGAGAGGAAGATACAGAAAGAGTTATCCCATCCTCTTGTTCCTCCTTGAAGTGGCTGCCACAGTCCATACTGGGCCAGGCCAAAACCAGGAGTTGGGGACTACATCCAGCTCTCACAGGTTTGTTTCAAGTGTCCAAGTAGTGGGCCATCTTCTGCTCAGTGCCTTCCCAGGCACAGTAGCAAGGACTTGGATTGAAAGTGGAGGAACTGAAATTCATACTAGCTCTCCAGTATGTGACGCCAGCATTGCAAGTGGAGGCTTAACCTGCTGTGCTAGCATGCTGGCCCCCAAAACAAGGACCAGGTCAGGGGTATGCATATGGTCTATTGGTAAAGACACTGGTTAGGGAACCTGAGTCCCATATCAGAGCACCTGAGTCCGATGTCCAGGTTTAGTTCCTGACCCTGGGAGGCAGTAGTAATGTACTAAAGTGATTAGGCTCCTGCCACTCACGTGGGAGACCTGGTTTGTGTTTCTGGCTTCCAGATCTTGGCTGTAGCAGCTTTGAATGGACACAGTCCTGGCTGTTGTGGGTATTTGAGGAGTGAATCAACTGATAGGAACCCTCTATTTCTTAAATATACAAATAAATACACACATTTTAAGAAGACAAAATCATACATGAAAACCCAAATTTCTGGATATCAACATATTTCTAAGCAATTTATGAAGCAAGGATGAAAAAATAAGGAAAACTAGAAAATGTTTTTTTAGCATTTTTTTAACTTTTATTTAATGAATATAAATTTCCAAAGTACAGCTTATGGATTACAATGGCTTCCCCCCATAACATCCCTCCCACCCGCAACCCTCCCCTTTCCCACTCCCTCTCCCCTTCCATTCACATCGTGATTCATTTTCGATTCTCTTTATATACAGAAGATCAGTTTAGCATACATTAAGTAAAGATTTCAACAGTTTGCTCTAGAAAATGTTTTAATGAAAATACAAGATATCAGAATATGAATAAATAAATAAATCTTTATTAAAAAAACAGAACTTCTTATTCCTGTCTTCTTATATCTTTGTATTCATTAAATAACCTTTCCTCACTGTTCCTACCTCCAGTGTTCCCTGGCCTTTGAAGCAACCATTAACTCTCAACTGCAATGAAACTGTTTTTTAGACTTTGTGTATGTGTCATATCATGTGGTACTTGTCTTTCTGTGTTAGGCTTATTTCACTTAACACAATGATTCCCAGTTCCACCTATTTTGCTGCGAAGAACAGGTTTCATCCTTTTTATGTCTAAATAGTATTCTATCATGTATATATACCTCATTTTCTTTATCCATTCATCAGCTGATGGAAATTCAGATTGATCTAATGTATTTTATTAATTGTATGTAAGTAATATAACATTAAATATTTTATATATTAAACAGACAACTGTATTGATTACATTGTACTTTATTAAAATGTATTAATATTATTAACATGGCTTATAGCATATATTGTGAGTCAGGAAAAGAGAAACAGTGACAAAAATATTTTACATTTTAAAATTAAGTCACACTAATAAGATGTAAATTCAATGAAATAAATAAATGTGTTACATATAAATAGATTGACACACTCCACAATGAAAAGGCAATGATTATGAGACTAGATGAAAAATTAATATCCAAGTATAGATTCTCTGCAAGAGGCATATTTTAGATTCGAAGATGCAAACATGTATAAATAAAATGATAGTAAAAGTCACAATGAAAACAGTAGCTAGGAGAGAGCTGAAGTGGCTATATAAACATCAGACAACATAGTCTTTTAGATAAGAAATATTGCTTGAAGTCAGTACCCCAGGAAAATATTATAAATATAAATATATATGCATCCAACAACATAGTCTCAGAATACATGAATGAAAATCTGACAGAAATGAAAAGAATAGTAGACATTTCAGCAATAAAATTTCAATACTTGTTCTCAAAAAAGAATAGAGAAACATCCAATGATAAAAGACTTAACTGTCCTGACTGTTGATGTACAATGTAATACTTTATCCATTTTAGTATTTTTTCTTTGTTTTGTCTAGTACTGTTGGTTGAACTCTGTAATTAACACACAATTATTTTTAGGTGTTTAAATTTTAACTGAAAAGTGATCCCTGTTAAATATAACAGTGGGAATAAGAGAGGGAGGAGATGCACAATTTGGGACATGCTCAGTCGGACTTGCCCCAAATGGTGGAGTTAGAAACGTGCCAGGGGATTCCAATACAATCCCATCAAGGTGGCATGTACCAATGCCATCTCACTAGTCCAGGCGATCAATTTCTATTCACAATTGATCACACTGATAGGTCTAAGAGTCAAAGGGATCACCCAAACAAGACTAGTGTCTGCTAACACTAGCTGATAGAATCAAAAAGGGAGAGAACGATCCATCATGGGAAGCGGGATACACAGCAGACTCATAGAATGGCAGATGTCCTAAATAGCACTCTGGCCTCAGAATCAGCACTTAAGGCATTCAGATCTGGCTGAAGAGCCCATAAGAGTATTTTAGGCATGGAAAGCCAAGACACTCTGGAAAGAAAAAAAAAAAAAAAGAAGAAGACTTAAATGAAGGATCTCTGCAAGTGAGATCCCAGTGGAAAGAACAGGGCCATCAAAGGAGGTAGCTTTCTCTGAAGGGAGGAGAGAACTTCCACTTTGACTATGACCTTGTCTAAATAAGATCAAAGTTGGTGAACTCAAAAGGCTTCCATAGCCTTGGCAACTCATGACTAGAGCCTAGGGAGATTACTGACACCATAAACAAGAGTGTCAAATTGTTAAGTCAACAACAGGAGTCACTGTGTACTTACTCCTCATGTGGGATCTGTCCTTAATGTGTTGTCCAATGTGAAGTAATGCTATAACTAGTACTGAAACAGTATTTTACACTCTGTATTTCTGTGTGGGTGCAAACTGATGAAATCTTTACTTAATATATACTAAATCGATCTTCTGTATATAAAGAGAATTGAAAATGAATCTTGATATGAATGGAATGGGAGAGGGAGCAGGAGATGGGAGGGGTGTGAGTGGGAGGGAAGTAATGGGGGGGGGAAGCCATTGTAATCCATAAACTGTACTTTGGAAATTTATATTTACTAAATAAAAGAAAAGAAAAAAAAGACTTGAATCAGAGTATCAATCATTTTGAGCTCACTTATGTTTATGTAGTTCTCCATCCACAGACAGTGTAGTTACTATCTTTTCAAGGTCACATATTCTAGACTAGACAATATGATAAGCTGCAAAAAAGTGTTGGTAAATTTTAAAGAGTGGAAATAATATAAGGTATGGTGCTTGCTTATTGATCACAAAGGAACTAAATTAAAAATCAATAACAGAAATGGATATGACAAATCTTCAAGTATTTGGAGATTAATTAACAGAAGTCCATTAAATAACCCACAAATCAAAAGAGAAATCTCGAGGGAAATTTTAAAATATTGCAAAATGAGTAAAACAAAGATATAGCAGGTCACATAATGTAGCTGAAGCAATGATTAGGATATTTATAACTTTTAAAACATCTGTATTGGAAGAGAGGAAAGATTTCAAGTCAGTAGTCTGTCGATCCCTTGCCCACAAAGGAACGACACTGCTCCCAGCTGATCGGTCTTCAGTAGACTTTTATTTAAACAGGATAGAAAGAGAAACCCTTGAGCAAGGGGAGCTCCGAAAGAAAGGGGAAGCTCCCGTTACTATTTCACAAACAGCTTATATAGTATAACATTGTTCAAGCACGTAAGCAAGCTTAGTCCATGCTACAGTCCATGCGACGGTGCTCCAATCGGGTGCCTGATCACGCACAGTCCATGCGCTCCTTGTCCAACCATAAAGGTGATCACACGCCTTCATCCATTCAAGCTCCTGGTCACGTAGCAGGCGACTCAGGTGCTAAAACAAGCTTCCACCTGGTGTTTTCTCAGCCTTGGTCAGTGGGAAAAGAGGTACGGGAAGCCCCAAGGCCATAGTTGTTTTGACTCTAGCCTGGGGTTATGAAACGGTCCCGATATCGCAGCTCAACAGAAACCATAAACATCCACACAGCAGTAACTAATGCCAATGGTCAGCAAGCCAAGCCTTAGCATGTGGGCCCATGGCCGGCTCATGGGTCCCCACATAGTCTATATTTCTTTTTTTTTTATTTTTAACTTTTATTTAATGAATATAAATTTCCAAAGTACAGCTTATGGATTACAATGGCTTCCCCCCCATAATGTCCCTCCCACCCGCAACCCTCCCCTTTCCCACTCCCTCTCCCCTTCCATTCACATCAAGATTCATTTTTGTTTCTCTTTATATACAGAAGATCAGTTTAGCATACATTAAGTAAAGATTTCAACAGTTTGCTCTCACACAGAAACATAAAGTGTAAAATACTGTTTGAGTACTAGTTATAGCATTAAATCTCAATGTACAGCACACTAAGGACAAAGATCCTACATGAGGAGTAAGTGCACAGTGACTCCTGTTGCTGACTGAACAAATTGAAACTCTGGTTTATGGCATCGGTAATCACCCTAGGCTCTTGTCATGAGCTGCCAAGGCTATGGAAGCCCCTTGAGTTCACCAACTCTGATCATATTTAGACAAGGCCATGGTCAAAGTGGAAGTTTCTCCTCCCTTCAGAGAAAGGTACCTCCTTCTTTGATGACCCGTTCTTTCCACTGGGATCTCACTCATGGAGATCGTTCATTTAGAATTTTTTTTCCCCCAGAGTGTCTTGGCTTTCCATGCCTGAAATACTCTCATGGGCTTTTCAGCCGGATTAAGGGCTGATTCTGAGGCCAGAGTGCTATTTAGGACATCTGCCATTC
Source organism: Oryctolagus cuniculus (assembly GCF_051225735.1). NCBI lineage: Eukaryota > Metazoa > Chordata > Mammalia > Lagomorpha > Leporidae > Oryctolagus > Oryctolagus cuniculus. Next base: position 5,670,807 of record NC_142878.1, on the reverse strand, counting down.
TATGAGTAGTCTATATTTCTACCTTAAAAGTCTTAGATTAAGTAAATTAATCCCAAATTAGTAGATGTAAAGATATAGCAAAGATTATACAGAAATAAACAAAATAGAAAACTGAACACACACATGCACACACACAAAATCTCAAGGAAACTAAGTTATTTAAAAGAATCATTCTAAATAAAATGCCTGGAATAATAAAAAGAATATATTATTAAAATTATTTTATAATGATATTTAGAAGATTGCTATGTTTGAGGCTGGTATTGTGCCATGGCTGGTTAAGTTGCTGCCTAGGATGCTCCATGCCATATGGGTGCTGGTTCAGTGTCCGGTTGTTCTACTTTCAATGTAACTCCCAGCTGATATACCTGTGAAAGCACTGAAGGATGGCCCAAGTACTTGGGCCCCTGCCACCCACGTGGTGATTCTGGATTGAGCTCCTAGCTCCTGGCTACAGCCTGGCCCAACCCTGGCCTTTGTGGCCGTTTGGGGAGTGAACCAGCAGATGGAAGATCTGTCTGTCTCTCTGTCCTCCCCTCTCTCCCTGTAACTCTGCTTTTTAAATAAATGAATACAAATTTTAAAAGAATGACGATGTAATATATTTTTAAAATATTTATCTATATATTTGAAAGGCAGAGCTATGGGGAGAGAAGGAGGGACAGAGAAAGAGAGAGGTCTTCCATCTACTGGTTCACTCCCCAAGTGGCTGCAAAGGCTAGGGGTGTGCCAGGCCAAAGTCATGAGCCAGGAGCTTCTTCCTTGTCTTCCATGTGAGTGCAGGGGCTCAAGTTTTGGGTTGTCCTTCGTTGCCTTCTCAGGTGCATTAGCGGGGAGCTGGATAGGAAGTGGAGCAGCCAAGACTCAAACAAGCACTCATATGGGAGCCTGGCATCGCAGGTGGAGGCCTGACCCACTACACCACAATGCCAGCTGCATGCTATGTAATATCATACACAACTTTATACAGCAAATTAGAACATAACATATGAGCTAGTATTTGGCATAGTGATTAAGATGCCACTTGGGGTTTTGCAACCTATATCAGAGTCCTGGGATTCAACTCCCAGCTCTATTTTCCTGCAAATGAACTCTTTGTGAGGCAGCAAGTGATGGCTCAACTAGCCGAGTTCCTACCACCTATGTGAGAGAGCTAGTTTGAGTTTCCAGCTTCTGATTTCTTTCTTACTCAGTCCCTGCTGTTGTAGGCTTTTGGGAAGGTGAAGAAGCAGATGGGAAACCTCACTATTTCTCTCCTATTTGGTTTCTCTGTCTTTCATATAATTTTTTTAAAAATAAAGTAAACATCATAATATAAATGAAATATTAAAATTTCCAGAATTAGAGAAATTCCTGTAAATAGAGAAATCAAAATTATAAAAGCATCAACAAACAAACTACACAGATACATGTAGCAACTTGGATCAGCCTAAGCCAAACAAAATCACCACATGTATGATTTCATTCATCTGGAATATGTGGGTAATTAATCTACATTTATAGGAAATATTTAGAAAGTACCAATATCTAGCTGATTATTAGTTACCTGGAACTGGTGGCAGAACTTGGATTGACTTAAAATTGGATGAAGAAACATTCAGTGGCAGTGGAAATGGTTCTAGAACTGGATTACAGTGATCATTATGCAATTACATACATTTATTAAACCCAAATGCATTATATAATTACAATGAATACATTTATGTTGTGTAATTTATATTTTAAGAAAGCTGCTTTAAAAAGAGAAACAATTAAGAAAATGAAAATATGAGACCCAGATCGGAAGGAGAAAATTCAGTCATACATGTGCCATGGGACTTACCTAGAAATCAGAAAAGAACCCTTAGAACTCAACAAGATGCGACAAAAAGCCCAAACAAATGGGAGCAATATACTTAAACACACATTAACAAATAAGATCTAAGAATGCAATGAGTGTATGGAACGTTAGTTCTCATCTTCAGTCATTAAATTAATATTGCAATGGGATACAATTTCAAGCCCATTGATGATATAATCTGAAAGTTTGACTTTAAAATATTAAAATATGGCCGGCGCCATGGCTCAATAGGCTAATCCTCCACCTAGCAGCACCGGCACACCGCGTTCTAGTCCAGGTCGGGGCGCCAGATTCTGTCCCGGTTGCCCCTCTTCCAGGCCAGCTCTCTGCTGTGGCCAGGGAGTGTAGTGGAGGATGGCCCAAGTGCTTGGGCCCTGCACCCCATGGGAGACCAGGAGAAGCACCTGGCTCCTGCCATCGGATCAGCGCGGTGCGCCAGTCGCAGTGCGCCGGCCATTGGAGGGTGAACCAACGGCAAAGGAAGACCTTTCTCTCTGTCTCTCTCTCTCACTGTCCACTCTGCCTGTAAAAAAAAAAATTTAAATATAATATAAATTAATATTTAAAATATCAAAATATAAACTTTCAAATATTGGCAAAGAAGTGTAACTAGTGGGAACGTACTTTGCTGCTAGTGAGAATGTACTATGTATGGCTACTCTGAAAAATAGTTTCTTAAAAGGTTAAAAGCTACTTATTATCCAATCTACCCATTTCAGTCAGATATTTACTAGATAGATAAAGAACTTTCTTCCATGCAAAAAAGGGGATAGTGTTTGCATTAATATTCATAAGAATTTTATTTTTAGTAGCAAGCAACTGAGAAAAAACACAAATGGCCAACGACATATAGATGTATAAACAAATTGGAGTATATCCATACAATAAAATACTACTCAGTCAGCAAAAACAAGAACAACTTTTGAAGCACATTAGGATAGATCTAAATTACGAACCTGTGTGAAAGAAGTCAGAAAAAGTGTCCAGGGACCAACACTGGGATGTAACGGGTTATGCCAATGCCAGAAATGCTGGCGTCCCATATGGGCCCTGGCTGAAGTCCCAGCTGTTCCACGTCTGATCCAGCTCCCTGGTAATGCTTTCCCTGGGAAAGCGGAAGAGGACAGTGCAACTCCTTGGGCCCCTGCACCCACAAGGGAGACCCAGATGAAGCTTCTGGCTCCTGGTTTTGGCCTGGCCCAGCCATGGCCACTGCGCCATTTGGGGAGTGAAACAGCAGATGGAACATCTCTCTCTTCTCTCTCTCTCTCTCTCTCTCTCACCTTGCTTTTCAAATGAGTAAATAAATCTTTTAAACAAAGTACATATTGTGTGAGTCTATAAATGTGTACATAATATGTATGACCTAAATAAAATTCCAGATTAAAAAAATAGCAAAAAATTCATAGCTGCCTGGTTAGAAATGAGTAGTGTTGTTAGGAAGGAGAGATTACAAATGCGACTGAGGGAATGCTTGGTTGTAATGAAAATCTTCTGTTACAGTTATGACTTGACAGCTGTATACCTTTATCAAAACATCTAAATGTACATGTTAAAAATGTGCACATTGCACTACCTCAGTACTATCTCAATAAAACCACAACAATTTTAAGGCATATCTTCTATGGATCCCACAGTTATGTGGAAGATTTTCTGATTTTTTAGCATGGCATATATAAAATTCCTCAGGGTTTGAGTCAGTTTTATTCATATATGACAGAAAATCTCAACGAATCATGGTTTTCAACAAGGGTCAGGATACTTTTTCTATAAAGAGAAAGACTGTAAATCATGGGCTTGCAGGACACATGATGGCAACTACTCAACTCTGCCTTTGTAGCTCAAAATCAGCCATCGCCAATATCTAAATGAATAGCATTATTGTGATCCAATGAAACTTACCCAGAAAACCGACAGCTCAGATGTGGCTGGTGGACAATTGTTTGCCTATACCTGGTGTAAAAGACTGCTTTTCTAAACAAGGCAATTCAGGTTTAGGGTGGTGTCTCCAGCTATCTTCCAGCTCCTTTGCCACCTTAATAGTTGGCTTCTGCCTCATGGCCCCAAATGGTGACTCTAGCTTTATCCATGTTCATAGTTCAGCAAACAGTAATCAGGACAGGAAAGAGAAGCATAGCGTTCTCTTTGGGTTCCTCATGGAAACTGTAAAGTTTGGTGCACCTTTTACTGCATGGATATTAATCACATGGTTACCGTCAGATACAAGTGAGCCTAGGACAGGTTATCTTCATTCTGGAAGACCTTGTGTCCATACAGACTTCAGGATTCTCTGACCGAAAGAAGGAATAGGCAAAAGGTCTTCCAATACACAGTTTTCTGTGCAATATGGGCAACCTGAAATAATATGAAGAAAGCAAGAAATAATATGAATTTTCAGAAAGAAATTATAAGATAGATTGCATATGTTTTTACAAGGCATTTGTTTATGTAAAGAAATTTAAGATTCTTTTAGTTATACAGTGGCTGTGTGGTTCACTGGATGCAGATAGCTCTGGGTTAGAATTCTGGCTCTATTACTTATTGTTTATGTGAAATTAATAACCTCTAAATCTTAATTTATTATCCTATATCATGGGCATACTTTTAGAATACGTATGTTATATATATATATCAAACATATTTATTTTTATATTTTATTATATGTATATAGGGACAGGGAGAACATCATCTATTCACTCAATATTGTAGTTACGAAATCACAGACTTTGTTTGGCTCTGTTCCTCAATAATTGTAACAGTTTATGTGTGATCAGTTTACAAGATACTAATTTTGGACATTTTTGTATTTAAATCACAGAGGAATCTTCTGAGGACCTGAGGAATGTGCCACACATATTTTAAAAATGGATATTGGGTATGCAGAAACACAAGTTACAAATAGCATCCACTTGTAATCAAAGTGAATCACATTTGTCACAAAGTTAATTCAAAAACAAGACAACAAACTTCCAGAAAAATAATGAGTTTGAAATCAGAAATTTGAAACATTCTTACATGTGTTATTGATAAAGTCATTGTTCTTACAAATGTAATGATTTATTAACAGTTTGTGTTTTGGGAAAAAAAAATACGATCATGATGGTGTTCTAAGAGTTTGAGAATCCCTGTGTGCAAGGTGAGAAAGGCACAAGATGGAGCAGCTCCCAGCCTCAGAATGATAAGCAGGCATGTATTACTGAAGTGCATTGCCGCTTTGGGACCACAGTGTAAGATGATATAACTGGAATTCCTAATCACAATGGCCTCCCCTGGACATGTGGTAGTCCACATCTACCTCTACATTGCAGCAGTTCTGCGTGCTGGGTCTCTGGGTGGCTACAACAATGGGTGTGGTACTCAGATACATCCGCATCCAGGCTAGTTCCCCTCCTACCAGTTGTACTCAGTCGCTATAGGACTTAAGGCATTACATACCTCTAATTCAAATTTTGGTGAGCCAGAATGCATCTGGTTAAAAGCTCCAGGTGAGGAATAGGAGAATCCAGGCTGCAGACTAAGGACAATGTGGGACTGCTGGATACCACCAGCACCCACCAGAACCGTGCAGCCTCTACTTACAGCATCCCTGGAGGAACAGGACAATTCTCTTCAGACATCCCAACCAGCTGCTCACTTCACCAAGCCCCTGGGTTTAGCAGTAGCCCCTCATTTAAGCCTCAGAACTCTTATTTTTTTTAATCCTCTTATGACATCTCCAGAATTCCTGATTTAATAAAACTGATGTGGGACTTCCCTCTTGTATGTTTCAAAACTTCCCCAGGTGTTTTTAAAATACAACCAAGGTTATGCACTACAGCTCAGGGCTTCCCTGGCTGAGACTTCAAACTACCTTAATTTTCCTCCTTCTTGGATGATAATGCAAGCTAGGTCCTCACTGCTGCTGCCCAGCTCACTCTTCCTGATTATTGTCTGCACCTTTGTCTGCAACAGTTCAGACATCTTGCAGGTTCACCTCTCTCTGATGCTTGTTTTGTGTTCACTCTTAGAACCTACTAGTTTCCTACCTCAGTTGCCTCACAGGTGAGTTTGAGAATAATTCAGGTTTGCCTCCTTCAGGTTGGCTCCAGAATTTTCAGTAGACATCCTGACCTGAGCAGAGCACAATATCCAAACCCTTGTCCTCACCAACTCTTCGTGCAGATGCTCTCATTCCAGGGTTTCTCTCTCTCTCTTTCTCTTGCTTTCTCTCTCTCTCCTTCCTTCCTTCCTTCCTTCCTTCCTTCCTTCCTTCCTTCCTTCCTTTATCTCTTTCTTTTTTAGATTTAGTTAATTGAAAGAGTTACACAGAGAGAAGGAGATGCAGAGAGAGAGAGAGTTCTTCCATCCATTGGTGCACTCCCCAGTTGGCCATGATGGCTGGCACTGTGCCAATCCAAAGCCAAGAGCCAGGAGCTTCTTCCCTGCCTCCCAAGCGAGTGCAGGGTTCCAAGGACTTGGGCCATCTACTGTTTTCCCAGGCTACAACAGAGAGCTGGATCAGAAGTGGAGCAGCTGGGACTTGAACCAGTGCCCATATAGGATGCCAGCACTACAGGCGGCAGCTTTACGCACTAAAACACAGCGCTGCCCCTCCAGAGTCACTTTCATTGTCTAGCCAACCAATGAGCGAAGAAGCAGCCAGTCAGTCCCCTGGATCTTCTCTGAATTTCCCTGTCATTTCTTTTTACTTACCCCAAGGCTGTTAGCAAAGCATAGTGAGATTCTAAAGACGTCCTTTGTGTTCTTTTTTTCTTTAAAAGAAATAAGAGAAAGGAGGGTGGGAGAGGGAGATTCCAGAACATATTTCCCCTATGATTGCTCTATTACTGGCAATATAAATTTTTAAATTTAATATACTTTGTAGTATATTTTATGTTAAATATAATGTATTATTAGCAGTCTTTAAAATCTAACATGTTATTAGCATTCTATTAAAATATTTAATATTTATTAATAAGAATTTATTATACACCTCATTTATTTAACTTACGATACTGCCTATTTTTGGTGAAATTAAAACTTCAAATGTTGAGCTTGTGTTTATTGAAATTAGGGTTCCTGCAAGTCAGTTGATTTTGTGAGACTTATGTTTTTGATACCCGGATTGAGTAAGAAAAGGAAGGGGCAATGTCACATTCCAAACCCCCGAAAATTGAGCATCATATTGTACATATTATACCAATGTTTTCATTGTCCTCAGAGCTACTTGAGAAAGAAAGTTAGAGTCTAATTATTTAGTTCCCAAAAGAAACAAATTAATAATTGCCACTCATTTCCCTTTCCCTTCATCTCATTCAGTTTTTCCCAACTGGGGTTAACTGGAAACTAAACACCAGAGGTGTGGGAGGGATGGCTTACGGACTCAGTTTACCCTCACCCTTTTTATCCTTATGGGGGAAATATTAGGTGGGGGGAAGTATACCTGTTACTTTATCTCCATGTTAAATATCATGAGTACACACTTTGAGTTTAGTTATACTAGCAACTGATATTGACTGAGAGCTAAGAAGTAGCATCCTTCAATATAATAGAAAGCCCTAAAGTAATCTTAGAATAACAGACTCCACTGACCGTAAACATTGGTGAGAATAAGAAAATATCACTTTATGACCTCAAGTATTTCGTCTATGAATGAAGTTTAATTTTCATTCTATTTATGTTATTTTCTCTGCTAATATGGATGATACTACACTTAATCACTATGTACATCTTATTTCACATTTTAAATTCTTAGATATAGATTTCTGGGATTAAAAATGATGATCAGGGCCGGTGCCGTGGCTCACTTGGCTAAGCTGGCGCCTCTGCCTGTGGCGCCAGCATCCCACATGGGCACCGGGTTCTAGTCTGGGTTGCTCCTCTTCCAGTCCAGCTCTCTGCTGTGGCCCTGGAGGGCAGTGGAGGATGGCCCAAGAGCTTGGGCGCCTGCACCCACATGGGAGACCAGGAAGAAGCACCTGGCTCCTGGCTTCGGATCTGTGCAGCCCTGGCAGTAGCGGTCATTAGGGGAGTGAACCAACGGAAGGAAGATCTTTCTCTCTCTATCTCTCTCTCTCACTGTCTATCTGTCAAAAAAAAAAAAAAAAGATTATATTGCAAATAAAGAGTACCTAAATTAAAAAAAATTATGATCAAGTACCATTAAAGTTTCCCATCTAATGAATAATACTTCTCAGTGCCCACACATCTGTCAACTCCCCAGGTGAGGGGAGAAATGTTTCAAGCCTGGTGCAGGCATTGATAGGAGTGCTGTGACTGAGGAGGGGAGGAAAGCAATTTCTAGGGCATTTCTGTACCAAGATGAGTTGATTCTCGAGTCCTCTTTAGGAGAAGCCTGTTATTAAATCCTATAGTTACTAATGTTTATACACGTGTTGAGAAACTGGGATGAAACTACAGGGAATTTGCTATATTCAAATTTTAAAGGTGATTGGTTTGCGTAGTAAAATGACTGAGTGAATGAATGAGTGAAACAGGAGGATACGTTTTGCCACCTTTCTTGATTGAGAACCTCTGTGTTTGGCGGTCCCCTCTCCCTGGTCACTGCTGTGTGGTTCGTTGGCCAGTTGCAAGGCTTCTCAGCATTTGTTCTTACTGTGTCTTCTTCGCAGTTGGACGCATGGCACACTCGTGTGATCGGCTTTCTTCTCCAGACGTCCTCTTGGCTGGGTGAGCAGGCTCTGTAACACCACACGGAACTTCCAGAGTGTAACAAAGGTGGGTCAACAGCTTCTTTGTGGGTCAGGGTCACAGTATTTAGGTTTCACAGGATTTCCTGACAAGTGTTTTATGGAGAATGAAAGGACATTTGATCCTTGTCTTATAACCAGTTAAAATTTACCCCCTTATAATTTTACATCATTTCATTCATAATGAGTCAAAACTTACCTTCTATTGGAAAAATAGTTTATAACGTAAAAGAGTGCTTTTTTTTTTTTTTTTTGGTCTCAACTGACTGACTTGTTTCATTGATGCTATATGCAGTTTTTCTCTCTGCGTTTCCCAAATTCCATCCATCAGGAGAGCTTCTAAGTGAGCCATCTCAGGTCTGAGGTTCTCCTAAGGACTGAGTTACTGAGTTTGGCTGAAGTGGGCACAACTTGTTTTGTCGTTATTGTTGTTGTAAATTTCATTCCTCTCTTTTCAAAATAAAAGACCCAACCACTTACACTTTCCCAATCAGGCTCCTCTCCACAATGACATTCTGCATGCACTCTTTATTTTCCCTCTCCACAGCGCATGGTCCCAGCTGTGTGGCTCCCTTCATGAATATGCATGAAATCAGATATGACATTGCCCTGCTCCCATTAATAATCTTGTCATCTGACTTGTGCTCCAGAAAGCTCCAGTCCATGGCTTCTCAGAGCAAATGTAGCCTGAAGAAAAAACAAGGGGAAATGAAACACGATGGAAAACCCTTATCTTTGTGTTCATCTTTTTTATTTGATTGGGATTAAGTATTCCAGCATCTGGGTTTGGGCTTGTGAGCAGAGCCGAGTCAGCAGGGTTGAGAAGGGGGTAAGCCTGTATGAATGGCCTGGCTTGTTGGGAGCCTACAGCAGTGGGTGTAATGGTATGCGGAATGACCTTGGATATCAGCGCTGTGGGTAGCCCCAGCTTTTTTGTAAAAGAAGCATTTGCAGTGCAGGTTTGGGTTTCAGGCCTCCCAGTCATCAATCATCTCAGCCCATTCTTCTCTTTGACAGCTCAGTACAAGGCCTGACATTTGACACCCAAGACCCTGGGACTTATGCACAGACACAAGCTGAGGCCCTAAGGGAGGAGGAGGAGGGGAAGGAGGGCGGGAAGCACTCTCTCTCCTTTTTAGATGCAGCAAACTGAGGAAGATACCAAACAAATTCTGCCGCAGCAGCAAAGAATTCTGTAGGGGAGCGTTGCCTTGAGTTCTATTTGCTGCTTTGTGATTTTCTGTGCTCTTCAGGGTGCTTAAAAGAGCTCTGTGTGGACAGATATCTGAGCCTGGCTGGCCACTTTCCACTTGGTCAGATTGAATCCAACCTCAGCATTCAAGAATGGATTGCAGGACATGGGGGTTATCACTTTCTGGACAATGGCTCATGACACTATGACCTGTATGTCATTATATCACACTGTCACCTCAGAGGAAGGCCACCCTCAGGGTACTTTCCCTTTGGAAAACTGAAAAAAATGAAAAAGAAGGATAATAACTTGGTTCAGATATGAGCTCACTGAAGTTCGAGATCAACTAATGCAGGTGTTTCAGGGATCAAAGGATGGTGATTGGCGTTAGGAAGAATCAGGTGATTGATGGTTCTAAGGCTGGAAGAGCCTAAAAGGTTTACAATGTACAACTCCCAGGATTACTCGGGGGAGGATCCTGTGGCTTTTTCCTCAAACCATTGAGGAAATGATGCTTGTATTACAGAAGATTCAAATGCCACAAGAGAAATTCAAAGTTAGATATTAGTAAGTATCTTTAGGAAAAAAATTTCCCAGAGAAAATGAACAGCATCAATAGTGAGTGGGTAATAACTGAAGGAAAAGAGAATTTGATTAGCATGTTTAGTTCAGTTTCCAATAATCTATAATGAATAGATAGATAGATAGATAGATAACACTTCTATTAATAAAAAGGTGCAGAATATTTTAAGATAAAGATGCATTGTGGCTACCTGGGGTCATATGCCACTTTGAGTTCTTTCTGTGGTTTTTCTCTTCATGCAGAAAGTCTGCTAAGGTGTTTCACTGCTAGTTACTAATGTTCATACTCTTCTAAGAGGAGGGTAGAGGCTGTACAGCCCCTAGTTGGCTCTGAGCAAGAGTGAGACTGCTTGTTTCACATGGGTTTCCTCTTCTGCAACCTCAAGGTGCCTGGTATTCTAGCCTAGTACCGACAGGTTGTGATAATATGGATGAAAATTTCTCTCCTGCCCACTAAACTGTGAGCTCCTTGAGGGCCAAGTGTCTGTCTTTTGCTCCAGGCAGTTTGCTCAACTCAGTGTTTCCTGGGGTAAGTTTCTTTCCCTGCAAAGGAAGCATTCGTCCTATTGCAAGACTTATATACTTAATTATATACGCATCAACATATGTGGCTACTTATTAGACAAATGTTTTCATTATTGCTATCCTCATTGTGTTGAGAGACTAATTCATGCACCTATAGGTAGGCTCATACTTATTTTCATTGTATTTTGTTTTCTTACAATTCTTGACAGTAAGCAGATTTCTTCCCCCAGTTTTTCAAAGGATACTTGTCAAGAATGGACTGAGAAAATGTTGCCAGACTCCCACCTTCTCCCAGTGAAAATTGCCTGTTGTGGGATTCCCCTGTAGAAGTTCTCTTTTCTAACTTACTCTCTTTACTGTCTACACTTTTATTAGCCTTTTTTTTTTTGCCCTTTTGGCCTTTAAGTCTCTGGGGAAATAGAGTTTCTTTACTGCTTTTAATTCTTCACAATAAAGAGTCAGCAATAATGATGTTCACATTTAGGTTTCAGAAAGTTAATTCCATTTCAAAATACATCAAGTAATTTTATTGGCTTTTAAAAAGTATTTTATTGTTCTGTGTGGACCCTCATCCCTGCCTTGAGAAATCTATGGTATCTCCCCACACACAGCCCAAAATGATGACTCTGCTCCTTTGAAACCCTCCACCCAGTGCCTTCAAGAAATCTAAGACCAAATCATGCCTGTTTTTCCCTCTTTCCTCGAGAAATATGGGATCTGTAATTCTGCAGTAAGAAAGGTCTTAATCTTGAGGGAAAGCCTTTGATCCATAAAATAAGACTTATGCTTAGCCAAGAGCTCTTTGAAACATAGGATTCTTCGTTTCGTCAAAAGATCCACAATCAGAAGTTTGAAAATGTCACACAATGGAGACGACTCATTTTCATATACATAGAATAGTGTTGCTGAAAGCAGGCTTGAGACAAGTGTTCAGGTTTGCTTTAAAACTTAGATTTTTTTACCACTGGCAAACATGCTGAATTAAACATTTGTTGTTAACAACATTGAATATAATTGTGACTCTTTCAAACCAGGATACCTGTTAGGTTTTGGCTCTCTTAGAGTGAAGACTTCTGCAGAGAAGTCCTAGACCTCCTTTCCTCTGGGCTCCTGGGCCTCATAGCATGGAATGAGAATTCAGGAGATGAGTCTGTCTTCTTACCTTGTTGATATTTCCCATGTAGCTTCTTAGTCAGCTCCTTGGATTCTTCACACAAAACTGTAAAAGGTCATCAATTACAGGGACCTTATGTAAATACAGAGCTGTTTTGTGATTCTATTCTGAGCAACGTTTATATACATCTGCTCACATAAATTAATTTTCTTGTCCCAAATGACTCCTTTAGTGGAACTAGAAGTTCTTATGCCAATGCAAATAGATAAGGGAGAGAGGGCACAGGGGAACAGCGAGGGTAGGAATTCATTGTCCTGTGTACCAGTGGAGGAGGCAAAAGCATAATTTTTAAATGGAAGCACAGGAAAGGAAAGGAGTGGAGAGGGAGGGACAGAGAGAGAAAGAGAGAGAAATATGAGAGCCGTGGCTCCTGTCTGTAGAATATAACGATCCTAAGGGCATGGGTGTGGGCTCAGTCACACCTATACTGGGGTATTATTGCCACTTTTCTCTTTCTTGATGACCTAAATCATTTCCATTAACTTTCCAGAACTTTCTTTTCCACATCTATGGAATCATAATACAATTTTTCAAAGTGCAATTACAATGAAATCTCTGAAGCTAGTGCCTTTTCCACAGACATTAGGCATACTACAGCTGAAGAAAGTCTTGGAAGATTTGCTCAGTGATGTTACGAGACAAGGTGGGTGTGACAATTCTCTAAACTTCTATCTGAGACCTGAGGTTATGCAACTGGATTTTAAGTGATTTCTTTCCAAAAAAACAACAACAACAACAACAAAAAAACAACTTCCAGCATGTCTCCAACACCTGTTTACAAAGTGTCACTACTGCCTGCTCCAGAATCCATATAGAACCCAGTCACAGATTTGATAACGATACACTTCTCACAGCGTACCCTCTCGCTATCACTTGGCACCACTTACCCAGTTTTGTGGAATTCATTGGGACTGTTATTTCATGACTTCATGGTTGCAAACCTTTTCTGTACCCTCACACAGGGCCTTTCTCTGGCATCGATGTTAGTCATTTTTCTTGATCTGGAGCCCATAACTTCCATCAGGACTCTGCTCACTTTTCTGCATCCAGAAAGTCTTCCTAAGCTCACCTTCTTTGAAGTGCTGCCTTGTTTTGTGTTCCCTAAACTTCATGCAAAATGAGTGTGCTCATGTTTTTGACAATTTTTACCCTGATACTTCCTGTAGTTTCTCTTTCTTTTCAAATAGAGTGAAACTCTTCAAAAGATGATATTTTTAAAAATTTATTTTGTGTTAATTATATGACCTGGATGAGTGCCTTATACATGATGAAGGTTTTAATAATTGCTTCTTGAATAAAATTATGATTAATTAAATGCTACTAAAGATTCTCCCATTAACTATTACAAATCTTCTTGTATAAATTCTACCTTTTCTATCTCCCTTCTCTGGATAGATAGACTGAACAATTTACTGATTTGAATATTAGTATTGATAATCATCTTTCTGTATACTTAATTGTGTAGTGGCATTGCCCCTTCAAATATTCACTTATAATTATTGCATTTTTGGTCCTAGAAAAGTCTTGACACATCTAGACCTAAAGTAGCGTGATAATAGCATAGATTAATTGAGTAATTTACTGTGAGGTCTTCAAGTTTTACTTCTTTATCATCTCCAAATGCTAGTGCTGTAAACCTGCTGGATCATATAGCATGGTCAAGACCTCAATCCAGAATTACGAAATAAAATGAAGACATATCATTTAATTTATATTTTTAAAATTCTTAAAAACCCTTTGTTATCATAGAGATCCACAAGGGACTTGACTTCCACCTTAGTAAATCGAATGGACAGTGGGCCAATTAACTCGGGATCATGTGTTCCTCGACTCTTGTCCCAGACTCTTAGTGTGTAACATCTAAGCAGAGCGATAACACAACTACCTTGGATGACGGTGAGGCAAGGGGATGCTGTCTACTTTTTACAAAGGGGAGCATGAACAGGCAGTAGAGCAGGGGGTTAGAAATGTGGGCTCAGGACCCACAATATTCTGTTTGAATACCAACCGACTACTTCCTAGCTCTGCAGACACTCTATGCCTTACAGTACTCATCTCTAAAATGAAAATGAAAATAAAATGCAGCCTTGTGGGGTTATTGGGACAAACCAGTTATGCAAGAATGCAATATTCTTTCCTAGCGTCTAGCTTTCACACTAACATTTCTACTTATTATTATTTTTTATATTATAAATTAATTGTCTGGATTTGCTGTGAGTTAGTCCGCAGTCAAGGGTTTGCTTATTTGGCTAGCCCGATTGCCCAGTGTCCAGCTTCCGTGTTTCTTAGTTAACATCTGTGTGGGCTAGATACGAAGACGAGTGGCAAAGTTGAAGGGGAGACAACGAGGCCCCTGAGCATTAAACAGAGTATATTCTACACACCTACTCTAGGAGATTAAAGAGGTGGATTTGCAGCAGTTCTTCAGACTGACTAATTTATATGTATATCAAGGATTCAGCTGGAGAATTTTTTTTAAAAGAGGAGCTGAGGGAAAATACGATGCTCTCACATTCCCAGTGGTGTTGCCACGTTCATTTTACTGGCACGTTCATTCTTTAGTACTTTCATGGATTGACATGAGGGAGGAATTCGCATGTCATGGAAGATAACATCTCACTGTTGCCAAAGGAGTCTATTCAGACATGCATGTTAGTGGGTTGATAACTTATTCGGTATTGCAGAGGACTCAAAGATAGACATTTCGCCTTTTATCTCCATCTCTGTGCTCCCTGCATACTAAAGATAGTGCAAAACAGCCAGACACATCTTAACTAACCCACACAGAAAAGAGGGATATTTGCCTGCCTGCTGCAAGGAGGGGCTGCAAAGGTAAAGCAACGCGGTGTCAAATGGATAACGACAAAGAAATTAAACACTTTCATACACCCAACTTGAGCTGTTGGTGAAGGTAATTTTAAATCACAAATCTAATGATAATTTGACCAGAGATGTAAAATAAATGGATTCTAAACATTTTGGTGCTGTCTGGTACAGGGAGAAGAAAGAATAGTGATGCTGCAAAATTTAAAAAAAAATATGTAGACTATCTCCTACGTGCCTTAGCAGACCCATATTTTGAGATAAAGGAAGGAAAATGAGAACTAATTCAGCAATGATGATAATATGCATTAAAACATAAAAATGGTAAGTCCCTGGGCATTCTCTGACAGGTAACACTGCAGAGCTTTTTTAAACAACTGGACCAAAGCAGCGTTCATGGTCTGCAGAGCACCAGTCACTGACCATTGATCCTTTGTTCAAAAAAGTATATTTTCTCTCCCATAATTCCTTATGGGTGTTATTTAAGTGGGATCATTTAAGGTAATATGGAAAATGCACTTTGAATACGTAAAGTGAAATTTACCATTGAAGACAATGATCCAATTATTTTATGAAAATCACAGTAACATTGTCAAGATCAGAAAACTGAAGCCATAAAGTGACACATTGGATGAAAATTTCTAATTAACTCTTTGTATTTAGTTAGAAAGCATAGTGCAGTAATATAACAAAAACAGTTATCACGAAAATGACACATTAATGTTTTTGGGAAAAAGTAATACACTCGATGGAAACTTTCTGTTTAAAGTGATTGGAAGGAGTTTGGAAGAATACAAACCAAGATTGTTAAAAAGTGGTTCATAGGACGGAACAATTTCAAGTGATTTTTGTTTTCTGCTTTGTGTTTTGTTCTAGATATTTCTAAATATTTGCTGGCTTTTGACTAATAAAATTAGCATGTATCTTATAATAAGTATATGTGCTTTAAAAACCATCTTCTAATATTAAAGCTAATTATTTGCCTAAACTGCATCACTCTCAATTATATTTTAAGTCTACAGTTCACTTACTATTGTAAGTTCCTTCTGAACATGTTCATGATTAAAAACTATACTTGAAAAAGTTTGCACCATACAGATATCATCTACTAAATCGTATAGTGTCTTTCATAGCCACATGGGTCAAAGCGACGATTGTATAATCCTCAGTAGAGTAAACTGAACTACCACACACTAATCACTCAAAATTGGGCTCACATTCTTGCAAATGCAATAATTCAGTAGCTGTAATGCATGTGATCTAAAATACTAAACATTTAGCAAGAAGAATCTGCAACACTCTTTAAAGGGTTTATGTTGAGAGTTCTACTGTAACTTTTTAGGAAATATGCTAGTGATGTTTTTTCTGCCCAATTCCTTCTCTTGATTTCATTTGTACTCTTGTTCACATAATGGAAAGTTATTGTGGAAAACAAGTGTTTAGTTATTTGGTCAATATAGAGAACAAGCAAGAAAACTTCAGGCACCAGGAAAAATTGTGTCACCTTGTTTAGCTTATCCATGATAAGAGAGACAAGTTCAGTCTTCATCGTCCTGCCTTGTAGAGGCAGCTGGTCTTTAATGGAGAAATTGTTGGCTTCAGTGTCGTCCAACATTTTCCAGATGGGAATAAGTTTTCTTCCCTTTCACATTCTAGTGCCATCATCTGTGAATGCTGGTTAGCCAGGACTTGCATTGAAGTCATTGAGTGTGGAGGGCACCTTGTTAACTCAATACTTATTTGAAAATGAATAGTAAGAGTAAATGAATTTTTATAGTACAGCCATCTGCTTGAAAATATAAATCTATAACATTTGTATATAGGCTGCAGAAGCACAGAGGTCATAACCTCCTCTGAGGATGTCTGCGAGGCCGTACCTCTGCATCCTGCCTGGGTGAAGGTTCATGCCTTAAGTCTGCATCAATTAGTGCAGAAAACTACTGTACCCCTTCAGAGATGCTAGTTCATCTTCTATCAACCACACATACACATCTCCAAAGGCTGGGGGAATTCTGCACACACAAACTCCACAGTTTTTGAAAGTATCCAGGATCTACTTATAAACCTCGTAAGCAGAAGCTTATAGAAATAGAGAAAAAATCATGTTGGTTACCTGTTTTTGGTTACTTGTCTGCTTAAAAAAAGTGATCTTGAGTTAAAATCTTGTGTAATTGTCCCAAAGACATGCTAACATAAAATTCAAATTTGAAATTACTTGGTTTGACAAAGGTTTAATAAACTTGGGTCAAGTAAATTTTTCTTTGAATTTCAATTTAATTTTGGGGCTTCAACAGAGTAGTGTCTGTGTGTTCCATATTTTATTTTTTTTTCTTTAGAACTAATGTGCAAGTTCACTAAATGTGCATGTTTAGCATTAGAAAGTTTTTCCTTACATACTTCTACTGCCTAGCCACACTTATTACCTATCTATTTACATTTATAAATAAGTAAAATTTGAATGTATCCTAATACTAATTCAAGAGAAATATTGTTACCTCAATAAAGTACTTATGAATATCAACTACATGGGGATTTCATTGATATTTCTGGTAAGATCCAAGTTAGAGATGTCAGGATGAAAATAGCCCTGTGTTATGGTCAACTTCATGTCCAATGGATTGTGTCCATAAATTTACAATTCCCTAATACCTCTGGCTAAAGATTTATGCCTGACAAATGTGACACCATTGGAGGTCCATTAAAATCTGGCTACATTAGATGCATCCATTAGGTAATCTTTTATTCATGGATAGCTTATTGTATCCTATTTTAAATCTCTTTTGCCTATGATTGAGCAAGAAAGCAAGAAATAGCTGCATAAATGCTAATATTCCTAGATTCTAAATAAATATGTTAAATATTATACAATAACCTATTTTAGAATATCATTGTCAGTAAAGCAGTCAGCTACATGACTTCAGTTAGAGTCCCTGTGCAGTTGACTTCTAAATATAAACTTCTTACTGCAATAATTTTAATGAGATGTTTGAATTTAACGGCCCTGGATCAGCCATATCATGTCCTTACCAAGATCCTACCTCCTCTTTTGTGGCACATTTCAGTGCAAAATCCTACCACCACCTTCATTATTTCTTCATAATATTTGGATCATCATTGGTGTTCCCTTCTCTCGACATCTTCCCACATGTCCTGAGTTGTACACTGAATCGGCTTTGTCTTTGCAGTTCTTCTCAGATCTATCTTTTTCTTTCTCATCCTATTCTTGCCACATTTGTTTAAGCCCTGCACGTACACTGCAGAATCTTCTGACCCACTGTCTCTGATGACTTTAGTTCACTTTAGCACTGCTGACAAATTTTTCGTGTGAAGAGACCCCCCAAAAGTCTGTTGGACAATGGAGTTGAAAGAAAGTTTATTTTCGTGCCAACTATTTGAAATCTAGGCATAACTTTTCCATAATACGCCGTTTTCATGAACCATGAGGTGAAGAAGCTCAGTGAGTCCAAGTAAAAGAGGAGAAGCATTGGCCACGGGTGTGGGAATGTGGATGGTCATTAAAACCAGGGAGGGAACAACATTGCTACACGATGAAACATTTGTGTCCCCATTTGACAAATCAAAAATAAAAATTTAGCTCAATCAGCAATTCAATAATTCTTAGCTTTGATGGACATGATTAACTTCAACCATTTAAGTAGTATATTTGTAAACTAAATACATGTGGAGGGGCAGCAACATGGTACAGTAGGTTAATCCTCCGCCCACGGCGCAGGTATCCCATATGGATGCTGGTTCTAGTCCCAGCTGCTCCACTTTCAATCCAGCTCTCTGCTATGCCCTGTGAAAGCAGATGATGGCCCAAGTGTTTGGCCCTTGCACCCGCATGGGAGACCAGGAAGAAGCGCCTGGCTCTTGGCTTCGGATTGGCACAGCTCCAGCCATTGCAGTCATTTGGGGAGTGAAACAACGGAAGGAAGACCTTTCTCTCTCTCTCCCTCTCACTGTCTGTAACTCTACCTATCAAATAAAATAAATAAATACATGTGGTAAGACTGTACATCAGATAGTTACTATATTCTGTCTTATAAGACACTAGAATTTTGGTAGGGATGGGTATATGAAATGAATCTTTTCTTGGGTCATTTCTGAGTGGTTCCACCTGCCTTCATTTTTAGCGGGTAGAAATAGGAAGCTGTCTTACTTTCAAACGAAATTGCTTTTTAAACTCAATCACTCATTGAGTAGTAAGCTCCAAATCACAAATCTAGTAAGGAACAAAGCTGAGATTTTCTTACCTTCATTCTGAAATTCATATTTTTATTAATGATTTTTCTACATGAGCAAGCTAGCTCTTAAATGACCATGTCCTCAGAAAATCTGAAGTGGAATTTCATTCATGCAAGGAGATGAACATTCTTCATGCTTGTGAATAAATCCTGATGTTAAGTGTGACAAATCTTCAATACAGGTTTTACTTTCTAGGATATCATTTTGAATATTATGTTTCAATTAAAGAAGGAGCAAAGCATTCTTTATTAAAATTCATAGCTCCCCCAGTTGTGATTGCCTAACCATTCCCCAGTCTCCTTCCATAAATAATATTGTAAGTCTCAGAGAGTAGTATGTTCAAGCAAGCACTTTGGGTAAGAACCAAAGACTTCCTAGACTAGAAACTTGGAGATATATTCATTCATTCTATATAGAGCCCAACTGCATACATCATTTTAGTTGCTTTAACTCACCCTGTTTTCTATTTTAAACATAGTACATTATGATTTTAAAAACATAAAAATGGCAATCTCTAAACGCTACTTACAGATTTTGTAAGTTACAGATTCAATTAAATTAGCTTAAGTGAATAGATATATAATATTCCTAAACATTTGGATGTCATGGTATCTCTCCAAGTTTAGGAATTAGATCAGTCGGAAAATGCAAACCAATTTTGTTATTCTTTCCATTAAATACTAAAAAAGTTTATTTATAAAACTGTATTGTATGAAATTTGAATACTATAAGGAAAACTAAATGAAATATATAACAATGCTCTCTTCATGTAAATTTTCTTATAACTCATATAAACTATGTTTTCTCTAATACCAAAATTACAAATACAATTTTGTAATTTTTTGAAATTCTTCCAGAAAACACAGGTAAGAGAACTATGATGTAATCCCTGAAAGCTCCCTTCCCAAGAGACTTGAGGAGCCCAAACCCATAACTCTCAGAAGACATGAATGGTTCATGTTCAGAACAACTCATCACACCTTTGGGGAAGAATTGCAGGTGAATATTCCTATGGATGTGCCTGTCTTATAGGTTTTGTCTGTTAATTTATGGGTGGAATTTGTATATATTCAAGTTACCCAAATCTTCCTTGCCTAATGTATGTTATTTATCATTAAGGAAAAGCAAAAAGTGCCAAATCAGTTTTTTTTTTCAATGCAAGAAGTACTGCTTTCATAACTCTATTCAATACATTTTCTCTCTTCCAAGTAGGCCATTACATTTCAAGTATTATTTTGAAAAAGATGTTTTATTCCTTTTTAAAATAATGCCAATTTAATCACTAGGAATTTAAATAACTTTATTATTTGCATTTCAAATTAAAGGAGAGAAACTGAAGTCATTTTCAGAAGCAAAACTACGACAAAGAACTATCATGGAAACCAAAGTTTGCCCTTGAGCTCTTTCTTTACCAATAATTTTAAAATTTTCTAAACTCTTCAGAATCAAAAGAAAAAATACACATTTTGGTTCCTCTTTTTTGAATTTCAAAAAGAATGAATTGATTCTGCAGTCAAGTTGGAGTGCATGGGCTCATGTGCATTCCTCCACAGAAAGAAAATAAACACTAGGTGATTATTTCAGCACGAATAGATTGATATGGCTACTCATTTCAAAAATGCTAACTTTATCTGTGAACAACAGATGCAGACAAGTGTGGGTGCCTGATAACACGGATACAAGATGGATACAAATGCTATCAGCAATCTTGTGCATTAGGAATGTACACTGCAACAGCCAAGTTGACACCACCAGAATAAATACAGATTTTTTTCTTTCCTAAGAAGGTTAGTTAAACTCCGTTTTCTTCTAGATATCCTACCTAGCTTTTAGAGAAGTGTTTTGCAAACTTTAATATGCATGTGATTACTTGTTGATTTTGTTAAAATTCAAGATGTAAATTACTAGGCCTGAGATGTTATCCAAGAGTTTGCAGTTCTAGTATTATTATTATTATTATTATTGAGAGAGAGAACAGGAGGGCTCCCATCTTCTGATTCATTTCCCAGTGCTCCTACAACCTGCAGCAAATCTGCACGAGTAGGAAGTTGAAATTGTCTGGGGAAGGAACCTGGGTACCCTGATGCGGGACAGTGTCTCTTATAGGTGCCTTAACCATTAAACTAAATGCCTGCCCTATGGGTTTGTGTTTCTAAGGAGCTCCTACATGATGCTAACATTTCCCTTCTGAGGACTAGGAATAATGCTACTTGCAAAATGTCACATGACTCTTCTAAGCCTTTAAAAGAAGTTTAGCAATGCATACATTTTTCTAAATTATTGCTTTACATTAAATAATAAATTTGGGTTATTTAGATGCATAATGGAGTAGAGTTCACAATTATATTATCATTTATAATTTAGTAGATTTTGATATCATATAAATAAAACCTGCTTGCTTTAGTGATTCAGTCTTTTTTTTTTTTTTCAAGGAATAAGTTTTTATGTCCTTTGTCGTGAATCAGATTTGAGATTCCTAAATCTCGGTGCTGTTTTTGTCAGGAAAATGATCATTCCTTTCCCTATGACAAGAATTTTCCTAGGCTTTATTTTTTCACTTTACCTTAGCTAATTTGTCATTGTCCCCCTTTTATTACATGGGAAAGAAGAAAAAAGGCAAGATCATCTACCCAGTACAAGCCTGCTGATTCAGAGTTAACGCTTTGCTATATTATCTGTTCAAGATACACAAAGTATTATTCCTCACTTCAGGGAGAAAAGAGGTATCTGAACAAGTCCAAATTGATAATAAAAATTTGAAAGATACATACAGAATATTGTGGGGCCGAAGGAGCTGTCTTCCTTAGGAGACAGACGAGGAAAGCTTTATGGAAGACCAGGCTCTGCTGGGGTACAGCTTCCAGGGCTGAAAACACTGGGACAGCAGACACTGAGAAGGACTTCCATGCAGGACCTAGCAGACTGTGAGCGTCTGGATGGTCGGAGGCAGTGCAAGTCATTTTATACTAATGGAAGAAGCTTCAGAAAAGAAGTGAAAAAGTAGAACAGAAACCAGCCTTTGAAACTGTGTTAGTCAGGCTCGAGGATTTGTACTTTACCATGGCAATATAGAGTCACTGATGAATTTTAAGTAGAGTAATGATGTGATAAGATTATTTTTCCCATAGGTCCTTCGTCTGCTTCCACTTCAAGGTTGTATAGAGCAAATCTCTTCCACATAATGCACATTCCAATCATAGTCCTTTCAGAGGTCAGTGTTTGTCAGATTCTTCACAATTTTTTACCATGACTATATGCATTTCTGATTTTTGCCTCAGTTGTTAAAATTCCTTAGAAAATAACTGCACAGTATCTAAAACGTAATGTATTGGGGTGAAATGGACATTTTGAGATCCAATGATTGTTTATAGCCCTTGTCTCTTCTGTTGAGGAACAGTGTTGTTTTTTTCATCATACTATTTGTTGAACTCTTTTACTTAGTGTGGGGTTAACTTTAGGATCATTAAGTAAACTGAAAGTAGATCTTTGTAAAAACCAAAAGTTGGAATGGGAGAGGGATTAGAAAGAAGGGTTAGAGTATGGGCAGGAGGGAGGGTGGGGTGGAAGTATCACTATGTTCCTAAATCTGTATATATGAAATCCGTGAAACTTGTATAATTTAAATAACATTCAAACAAATGTATAACTTAAATAACATTCAAACAAAAATTATATTCTGTTTCCTTTTCCGTTTTGCTTATTTTTGTTTCAGTAAAAAATATAAGTGTTCACACAAACGGCCGGTACTGAAATCTAGTACAAATTCTGGACCTTTGCCCACAATCTCTGTAAGTTGCATTTCCACAGATCATTATATTAGACTGAATCATGGAGATCCTGATACATTGCTTTAAGCTTTATTAAATTTAAAATAGATAATAAATGACTTCATTGTGTTCTTCAGAAATTGCTCATATTGATTATATAAGATTTTGGCAATGTTTCTATAGAAACTCATTAGAAAAAGTCTCCAAACATTGTTTAAAACAAGTTTAAACCTATTTAAATCATGAAGACTTAAACAATAAACGCCTCAATACCCTTCAGCTGGCTTAATCTACTGCTTTAATTTTCTCATACATGTTTTCTTCTCATATGGTTGGGGAAGGCTATATCATTCATTATTCCTTAATAACTAAATTCTCCTTAAATACGTGTGACAGTCTTGTGACAACTAAGAAAATAAGCAGCAACAATAATACTATAGCGATTTTAACAGTATTATTTAATATGTAGATCATATCTAATTTTCTCTTCCTCTAAATTGAATTTTACAGAATTATAAAATTAAAAGTCATATATATTGAGTTTTCTTTTTATGCATTTCAGACTTTCAAAATCTAGAATATTCATGTATTTTTTCTTCCTTTTGAAAGATATCAGTTGTTTTACTTTCACTTATTTTGCTTTGAAGTAAGAGAGGTAAATTACATATGTGCAGAATTGCTCTAACTGAATATTCCTACACTCAAAAATAAAGTTTGAATTTCCCGTCTTTGCTGGCTTTTTCCTGTTCATTGTGGAGTTTCCAGGAAGAGAAGTAAAATTATTCAAATGTAACTTGGAGGTAGAGTTTGATTTCACTGAGGATGCTAAAAAAAATAAAAGAAACACACACACACACTAAAACTCAATCCCATCTTATCCTGAGAAATAGTTGGCAAACGTAAAAAAAATAATCACAACTTTTCATGAAATCATCAGAGAGCTGAAGTCAACAGGCAAGTGAGTGAGTTGAACTACAAGAATTTTAAAAGCATTTAAGAAGAGATAGTGCACACTAGCTCTTCTACCTTTGGCTGAACACTGTCGAAAGAAGAGGGCTTCATAGAAGCAGGTGAAAGTAAAGTAACTAGAGGTTAATGAATTATTGAAGGTGAAGTGTATGCTAATGGGACAGTTTAGCAAAGTGGGGAACACCAAACATGAAGGGAGTCTACATTCACTCACGAGCTATTTTCCGCTGCCTAAACTGAGAATTCACAAGAAATACTGGAGGTCGAACAGGAAATGGAGAGGATCCATTCATTTGACACTTCAGGGGTTGTTGACTGCTTGCTGCTGGACCTTGCAAAAGACTGAGTCTGGACCAGGATAATCAATAACTCCATCTGTCCCCTGCAAGGAGCCCACTGAGTAACAAGCAACAGCAGCATTGCTGGAGAAAGATGGCAAGAGTGTGCACAATTGTGTGCAGGCTCTACTAAGAGGTTAGAGTAGCGATGGAACACCGAGCACGACCCTGTGTCACCTCAACCCTTTACTAAGTACAAGCCAACAGCATTCCATCACGCTGGGGCCTTGCAGTCAGCAGTGCCTGGAGGGTAACTATAGCAACAAAAACACAGTTCAGCTTAATGTCTTACTAGATTAACTCAGCATCTAACAATAACATCCAGATAAAAGGAATGCAAAATTAGGCTTCCAATTATATTTACCTAAACCTCTACATTTTAAATTTACAGATGATTTCTGCTATTTAGTAAAGATTGTGAGATATTCAAAAATAAACCAAGGAAAATATAATTACCAACCATCAAAATCTAAAGCAGTTAATAGAAACAGATTTAGAGATAGTAGAGAGTTTAAAGTAACTGTGAATAATATGATAAACAGGTAAAATAATATGAACAATGTAAATGAGGGAGTGAGATATTTTAGCCTAGATATAAAAATTAATATAGAATGGTAATTATATAAATGGTAAGTATCAGAAATGAAGAAGTTTATGAATGTATTTTACAAATTGAAGAGCAAATCAAATTGAAGGATTAACTTAATGGTAGTTGAACAGGAATACAAGAGAAAACAGAAAGAAAAAGGAGACTACCCAAAGCCGTGAAATATAGTAAATGATTTATAGACATACAGTTGTCTCTCTGAGGAAAAAATGAAAGGAACGTTGGTCAAAGAAAGTATTTGACAGAGTAACAGCTGAGAATTTTCTGAAATCAATAAGGAATACAAATTCCAGACTGAAGAAAACAGAGAACCCAAAGGAGTATAAATTCAGAATAAGAAAAAGCAAAAATGAGTCACTTCAGAGTAAAATTGATGAAACCCAAATATAAAGTGAAAATCTTAGTCAACTAAACAATACTTATAGAAGACCATAAATAAGCATTACAGCAGACTTCTTCTCATAAATTATGCAAGCCAGAAGACAATGGGGCAACATCTTTCAAATATTAAAAGAAAAAATAGAATTCTATACACTGCAGCAATATCCTTCAAACATGAAAGAAAATATCTTTTTAGACATTATAGTTTTAATGTCGAGGTAACTTATTGACAGATATTTCATTATAAGAGATATTAAATAAAGTTCTTTATACATAGATATCAGATGGGAATTTACATATATATTCAAAGGAAAGAAAAATTGCAAAATTATATCAGTCAAGTTTTATATATACACATGCATTTGAATATTTTATATTTAAATGTGAATATACATGAGAGGCACAAACTAATTTTAAACCATGTCGAAATAAAGTGTATGACAATAGAAGTACAAAGAAGAGGACTCAAGTAATCACAGTATATCATTGCCAAGATTCATATACTGTATGTTTATTGTTGTACTATTTTCAAGGCAGACTGATAACTTAAAACTGTATATTCTGAATCCCATAATAACACCTAAAACTTTTAAAATATAACTAGTGGAAAATGAAGAATTATAAAAAGTAAAGTATTTAATAGTCCAAATTAAATCACTAAAATTGGGAAAATGATCTAAGTGCAGATGAGATAAAAAGTAAAAACTCAGCAAGATAGACTAAAAAAACACCTATATCAATAATTGTATTAAATATAAATGGTTTCCTAATTATAAGGAAAGCATTGAATTATCAAATTTGAAAAAAGAACAACTTAAGACAATTTTTCTGTCTGAACTATGAAATAAATATTTACATATATTTCTGAACATATATCTTTTACAGATATGCCCTTGAATACCCATATATAGTGCTTATTTTAAAAGAAATGTTACTATCATTATGGAATATTTGAATCTTTTTCTACATATTCTGCTATCTTTTGCTTCAAAACTAAGATTTTTCCCTCATCAGTGATTTTTTTATAAAACATTTGAAATTGTTTTAAATTTACTTACAATGAAATTGCCTTAAGTTATGGGGGGGAAGCCATTGTAATCCATTAACTGTACTTTGAAAATTTATATTTACTAAATAAAAAATTTAAAAAAAAAGAAATTGCCTTGCTTGGTATATAGGTCTATATGATCCATAACTATATGATCTATATGATCTAAGTTTCTTCTTGGCCTTTTGCTTCATCCTTTGTTTGTCCCTTCATCCTTTACTGTCAACCTCTTCTGATTTTTTTCCTCCATTTTCTTGAGTTTTATTTTCTTCTGATGTTATGCAAATGCAATCATGCATCAGGTAGCCTTTTGAGTATGGTTTATTTAACATAGTTCATGTGAGGTTTTTTTCATGCTTTTACAATTTTCAGTAGTTTCTCCTGTATATTACTAAATAAAATCACATTTCACAAATATACCACAATGTATCTATTACACAATGGGTATGCTGATTGCTTCCCATTTGAGAAAATTAAAAACAAATTTAAAACATTCATGTAAATATTTTTGAATGAATACTCTTTTCATTTAACTTGTGAGAATACTCAGTAAGTGATACAGTCAATTTATATTTTAATTTTATGAAAAAACCAGTAAACATGTTAGCAAATCCATTTTGTAAGCTTTTAATATATTCACTAGAACTTACATCATAGGCGTCTTCATATTTTATGATTTTTCATCATTTTCCTTTTTTTTTGGACAGGCAGAGTTAGTGAGAGAGAGACAGAGAGAAAGGTCTTCCTTTCAGCTGGTTCACCCCCAAATGGCTGCTACGTCCAGCGCACTGAGGCCAGCACACTGTGCTGATCTGAAGCAGGAGCCAGGTGCTTCCTCCTGGTCTCCCATGCGGGTGCAGGCCCAAGGACCTGGGCCATCCGCCACTGCCTTCCCGGGCCACAGCAGAGAGCTGGACTGGAAGAGGAGCAACTGGGACAGGTTCTGGAGCCCCAACCAGGACTAGAACTCGGGGTACTGGCACCGCAGGTGGAGGAATAGCCTAGTTGAGCCGCGGCACCGGCCCTGATCCTTTTACTTTTAATCCATTTCTAAAATATTTTAAGTGGGTCTCTTTCAATCAGCACAGTTAGTTTTTCAATGAAAGATCCAATTTTACAATTTCTCCATGTTAATTTATTGTTTAGTTCACTTCCATATAATATATTATTGGAATGGTTGGGACTAGATTCAGACTTTTAATGTTTTGCTGCTTAGGTACCATGATTATTTTTGTTCTCTATTTCCTCCTTTTGTCAACACTTAAAATATAAAAACATTTTATTTTGTCTATGGAGTTTTGACCATTCGGATTTTTTAAAATTTTTTTGGAATTATTATATTTCACAATTTACTCAGAAAACACACAAACTTATCTGTCCTTTTGATGCCTTTTGTCTTACAGTTATCAAATTTATTGCATCTCTATATGGACCCCCTTAATAATGTTATAATTTCTGTTTTCATGAATCATAAATGTTTTGAAATACTTAACAGAGAAAGACATTACTGCCCAGATATTCTGGTTATCATCCCTGTTGCTCCTTTACCAACTCCTTAGATTTTTTTCACATATAAATTTCCTCCTCTTCCTCCTCCCCCTCCCCCTCCTCCTCCTTCATTTGTTCCCCCTTCTTCCTCTTCCTCCTTCTCCTGCTCTTGGTCTCCCTCTTGCCTCTCTCCTCATGCTTCTCCTGCTTCTTTGTCCTATTTTCCTTTTCCTCTTTTTACTTTTATTCTTGAAGGATACTTTAGCTGGATATAATTTTGTTTTGACAATTTCTTTTACAGGGGGAGGGAGAGAACAAATTATGTTCTGTCTTCTGATCCCCAGTTGCTAATGAGAAGTCCACAACCTTTGCTCCCTGATATGTAATGTGTCACCCTTTCTTTGCCTGCTTTTAGTTTTTCCCTTTCCTTTGTTTCTCAAAAGTTTGATTATGATATATCTGTGTCTGATTTTCTTTGATTTTTTCTTTTTAGAATCTCTAAGTCTCTTGAATCTGCAAATTTGTGTCATCTACCAATTATGAAAACTTATTCAGCCATAATTTTGTCAAATTACCTTGGTTTCTAATATTCCAATGTTACAAAGTTAGGCTTTTGAATAATATACTACAGTGTTTTGAGACGCTATTTAAACATTTTATTCTCGGGATTTTAGGTTGCATCTTTTCTTTCTATCTACCTTCATATTCATTGTCTCTTTCTTTTGTAATCTCACTTCTACTAGTGGCCCATACAGATATTGTTTCTTTTTTTTTTTTTTAAGATTTTATTTATTTATTCGAAAGTCAGAGTTATACAGAGAGAGAAGGAGAGGCAGAGAGAGAGAGAGGTCTTCCATCTGATGGTTCACTCCCCAGTTGACCACAATGGCCGGAGCTGCGCCGATCCGAAGCCAGGAGCCAGGAGCTTCCTCCGGGTCTCCCACGCGGGTGCAGGGGCCCAAGAACTTGGGCCATCCGCCACTGCTTTCCCAGGCCATAGCAGAGAGCTGGATCAGAAGCGGAGCAGTCAGGACTAGAACCGGCACCCATATGGGAAGCTGGTGCTTCAGGCCAGGGCGTTAACCTGCTGTGTCACAGTGCCAGCCTCAAGATATCATTTCAAATATGATACCATAAAATTACAATACTTTCATGTTCTATAGGCTATATTATTCTGTGGAGAATTTCTACATTTACATTTACTTTAAAGTATTTACCTTTATATTATGGGAAATACTTATATAGTTGCTTTAAAGTCTTTTGCTTTATAATTCCAATATCTGGGTCATTTGAAGGTTGGGATCTTTGGATTTTTTTTTTTAAGATTGTTCAAATTTTTTCATTCTTTGTATACTTCATAATTTTATTGATTTTTTTATTTTTTATTTTTATTTATTTTTTAAAAAACTTTTATTTAGTAAATATAATTTTCAAAGTACAGTTTATGGATTACAATGGCTCTTCCCCCCATAACTCCCCTCTCACCTGCACCCCTCCAATCTCCCACTCCCTCTCCCCTTCCATTCACATCAAGATTCATTTTCAATTATCTTTATATACAGAAGATTGATTTAGTATATATTAAGTAAAGATTTCATCAGTTTGCACCCACACAGAACATAAAGTGTAAAATACTGTTTCAGTACTAGTTATAGCATTAATTCACATTGGACAACACATTAAGGACAGAGATCCCACATGAGGAGTAAGTACACAGTGACTCCTGTTGTTGACTTAACAATTGACACTCTTGTTTATGGCGTCAGTAATCTCCCTAGGCTCTAGTCATGAGTTGCCAAGGCTATGGAAGCATTTTGAGTTCACCGACTTCGATCTTATTCTGACAGGGTCATAGTCAAAGTGGAAGTTCTCTCCTCCCTTCAGAGAAGGATACCTCCTTCTTTGATGGCCCGTTCTTTCTACTGGGATCTCACTCGCAGAGATCTTTCAATTAGGGTTTGTGTGTGTGTTTTTTTTTTTTTTTTTTTTTTTTTTTTTTTTTTTTTTTTGCCAGAGTGTCTTGGCTTTCCATGCCTAAAATACTCTCATGGGCTCTTCAGCCGGATCCGCATGCCTTAAGGGCTGATTCTGAGGCCAGAGTGCTGTTTAGGACATCTGCCATTCTCTGAGTCTGCTGTGTATCTCGCTTCCCATGTTGGATCGTTCTCTCCCTTTTTTATTCTATCAGTTGGTATTAGCAGACACTAGTCTTGTTTGTGTGATCCCTTTGACTCTTAAACCTATCTGTGTGATCAATTATGAACTGAAATTGATCACTTGAACTAGTGAGATGGTGTTGGTACATGCCACCTTGATGGGATTGTACTGGAATCCCCTGGCACGTTTCTAACTCCACCATTTGGGCAAGTTGTTTCTACTTACAAACCAAACTAAATGAATAACTGTACATAGGTAGTTTTGAATAATTGCAGTTACGATTTTAAGGTCGATTCTGGGAAGTGGGATTGCTGGATCAGAAGATGAATGCAGTTTTTTAGATATTGCCAAATTCTTCTCTATAAGGCTTGTACCAACTTGAATTTCCACTGCCAATGTATTCAAGTGTGTGATTATCCATAGATTTTTTTTTCATCAGGATACATTGTCACATAATTTATATTTTTTGTAATTTTATAGTGTTTCAATGTTGCTTTAATTTGCATTTCTTTAATTATGAGTGAGTTTGAACATCCTCCCTTATATTTGAGGGCTTTTGTAACACTATTTTGTTGGGTGAATTGTCTCTTTATGTTCGTTCTCATATTTCTATTTGACATTGATTCTTGTTCTTCAATCTTTTTAAAAATATTTGTTGTTATTTATTTGAAAAACAGTTACAGAGACAGAGACAGAAGTTCTTGGTTCCATAATACTCACATTGGAGATCTGGATGGACTTTCAGGCTCCTGGTTTCAAGTGATCCAGCCCTGGCCACTGCAGCCATGTGGGGAGAGAACCAATGGAGAAATGGAGAAAAGATCTCTCTGAATTTTTTTTAACATTGTGTTGTGAAGCTTTGGAACCCATTAAACTCCGCTGGAGAATTTTGAGTTTTTCTTGAAGAGTCAGTCAAGCTAGTTAGATTTAGTCCACCCATTATGTTTCATCTTCTGGGGAGAGTTTAACCAAAACAAGTCAGATTTGCAAAAAGTTCGTGATAAAGTTGGTGTTTGTCCCCTTGCCTATCCTCCTCCAAGTTTCACCAGGAGGTAGGAAGTAGTGAAATATGCTTCAGCTATCAAAAACATTTGCTACCCTTCTTTAGTGTGTTTGGTGCTTATGCAGGTTGGGAGATAACCCAGGGACTTCTGTCAATTTGTCAACTTATATACACCATCAGAGTCCTTCCTCTCTCCTTTCAGAATCTCCCTTATTCTCCAGCTGGTGGTTAGAAAACCAGGGTTTCTCTCAGAATTTTAGTTCCTGAATTTATCAATGGAGAAAAGCAGCAACAGGTGGAGTGAAATGAGTGACATATGTTTCTCTGTTCTTCACACAACATGGACCCCTTTTCCTGGTTTTTCTATGTTCATGATTGTTTTCTTCGTTAACATTTTGTTTCCCTATCAACCATCCATTTTATCTAAGGGGACAGAGAATGAAGAGAGTAATTAATAAGAATACTTATTCTTTTTCCAGAAAGAAATCAAGATACAAGAGACACCTTTCCCATGTTAAAAGAAATTGACTTCAAAGCCATTTGTAGAATATATTCTCTAACCATGGAAATTTATCTGGGTATTCCCACTAATTTCCTATCCAAACTGTCAAGACTTGTGTCATTGTTTAGTAAGTTCTTTGTACAAAAGTTGCCTAAAACAATATGTGACATTGAAGGCTTTTACTGGAGAAATATTTAAAATTGCTTAATGCACTTTATTTTAGATTCCTTCAAGATCAATATACCATTTTGAATTAATTGTTCATATAGTGCTAAAGATTTTCCATCATATATTTCTTATGTTAATATTTATTTTAGCTAATGTAGTTCAAAGGTTTTGCTAACGACCTAATTTTGATGCTCTTTATCGTGCTAGAGTGATGCAAAAGCACAATTTTTTACTACTGAAATTAAAATGTCTGATTATAGGGTATTTATACCATGGATGTTATTAGTAAAGTGGAATTTTTATATTATGTCATTAAAATGAATATTAAAATGGTACAATGACAAAATATAGATCTCCATATTTCTTTGACATACAGAAATTCTAATATAGTAGAACAGATAGTATAGTAGAAATATTTGAATTGAAATCCTTGATTTAAAAGAAGTGTCATGTGACTTATTTTAAGTTTTCTTAACTTTTTCACTAATTAAAGTGATTAAAGAAATGGAATAGAGTTTTTTTATTATTTATTATGCATTATTTATTTTAAAGGCAGAGTTACAGAGAGGCACAGAGAGAGAGGGAGAGAGGTCTTCCATCCACTGGTTCACTACCCAAATGGCTGTAACTGCCAGAGCTATGCCAATCCTAAGCAGAAGCTTCTTCTGGGCCTCTCACATGGGTGCAGGAGCCCAAGCACTTGGGCCACCTTCTACTGCTTTCCCAGGCCACAGAAGAGAGCTGGATTGGAAGCGGAGCAGCTGGGACTTGCACTGACGCCCATATGGGATGCCAGCACTGCAGGTGGCAGCTTTTCCTGCTAAGCCACAGCACCTGCCCTTG
The DNA here is from genome assembly GCF_051225735.1 of Oryctolagus cuniculus. Classification (NCBI taxonomy): domain Eukaryota; kingdom Metazoa; phylum Chordata; class Mammalia; order Lagomorpha; family Leporidae; genus Oryctolagus; species Oryctolagus cuniculus. Next base: position 5,638,463 of record NC_142878.1, on the reverse strand, counting down.
GAATAGGGTTTCCATACCATTCTGCATAACCTATCTTGCTATAATTTTTCCAGATATTGTAGTCATGTGGAAAGTTGAACAGCTGACCCCTGAGCTTGGGTAGGAAAAGGTAGCAGGCCAGGTATTATGCCCTAGTTGGCTGCTATTACAGATATTTCTGACAATGTATTTTTGACTATGTGTTACTACCTGTAACAATGTGTTCTGGCGAGCATGCCAGATTTCCTCTGGGAAGCCAACACTCACTGTTATGATGTGATTTGGTTCCCAACTAAGGAAGTTGTCCACAAACTTGAAACATACCAAACATTCCCAGAGTGCCTGCTAAACCACTGATTCATGGGCCTCCCCCACACAGCTTCTGATTCAGTAGATCTGAGGCAGGGCTTGGGAATCTGCATGCTAATATGCTCCCAGAAGACACCGATGCTGCAAATCCAGGAACCACCATCTCTAGAGCCCTAAACTAAGGTGATTCGCTGTATTTTCCAGTGGTAGGGACAGTGAGTTCCTGCTGTAGTATGTGTGAACTGTCTTTGCCTAGGCCAGCACAATGCTCTCCAGGCTGTACCAAAGCACACAACTCTATTCTGAGTGCATGGCACCTTGCAGTGACATTGGTGGCTTCTGGCTAGAAGCCAGAACTTAGTCATTGGTGTGCTGTAGTCAGAATCACAAGGATAGCAAATGACATAAGCCAATGTCCAGTGGGATAAGCAATGTGTTCCTGTGTTTGTGAAAACGATGAATCACAAGCCCCTCTTTATGCCTGAACAAAATCACTCCAGTCTTCATGTTACAAATTGGATACTTTGGCCTCCAGGAAGTCTTCTTGACTTACCCCTTTATCACTTCATTTTGCTTTCAAGACATTCTGTGTATGTAACTATGTATATGTTACATTCATCAGACATTTGTTCATTTCTTATTAATGTACAAGAGGTACAATGTTTTGAACAAAGTCTTTTGGGTTGTTGGTACCAACACACTTTTGTTGAATAAAATGTATTAACAATGGGGTGGCAACTAACAGCCATTCAAGAAGATGTCACTAGCCATCAATTGTTTGCACCAGCACTTCATAAATTCACTGACAACTGCACAGGAAAAGTGATTCTCACCACAGCCCTGTACACTTTTCAAGAAAGCATCTATGTGCTTGCAACTTGCAGCAAGAATGATAAATACAATGCTCAAGGGGATAGGAGGCGATAGACTGGAAAATTTAAGCTCTAGTTGGAAAGACAAAAGCTGAAGGGGAACTTGTCTTAAGTTTAAAATTCACTGAAAGTATAGGTGGAAGAATATACATTTGTTTAAAAGACAGTAAAATAAGCTAGAATTGAGTGTCTTCTTTAGATTTAAAAAATGACATTACTACAATTTTTTTAAAAAAATATTACTTTGCATAGTGATGAATACAGGGCACATTCAACTATACCTACATTTTTATCCTCAACTACTTTGTGATGTCAAAACATTCTCTCCTGTTAAATTCTAAGCTGCATTTCAAGACCTACAGTAGACCAGTTACCCCAATTTATCTCCGTTCCTATTGCAGCCTCCAGTGACCTTTTCTTCCACTGCAATCACAAACTCACTCATTATTAAAATCCTGCTTACTTAATGGCATATGTACTACCTCCAACCAACACTGGAATTCTTTCATGCCAGACACCAGAAAAGGAAAATGGGATGCGTCTTCTACCACTATTTTCACCAAATAGTGGTAGCTGCAGAGGCATGCCTATATGAGTCTGATGAGAAAGAGTGCGTCATTTTACAACATCACATCTGCACAAAGGGAGAAGAGGGCATTAGAACTGCAAAATGTAAGATTTCTATTTAACTTGTATCTGCAGACTTGTAGGAAAGGATGACAAAGGGCTGTCAATATGTTTAATAAAAAATTAAAATGAATGTAACATTTATTGAATCACTTTTATAAAATGAAATTCAAAGTTTACAATAATCCTTACATAACAGATTTATGAGGTATTCATGAACTCATGAGTATATATACCTAAATTTTGAGAAGATTTTCTCCTCCAGAATATTCCAACACTCAAATCAGAACTATAATGTATTTATTTATGTATTGAAAGTAATTATATTGACTTCATATAAATAGGAAATTTTAATCTGTATTCATGCAGAGTGTTACCTCTCACCTCAAGCACAGGAGAACTTAAATCTACTTTGTCTATTTTAAAAACTGAACTCTATTTGACTAGTAATCGAGTTGTTAATTTGCTTTTTTCTTCTGTTGGTGAAACTAATCTGTTTCTCTTGTAAAATAAATATCTCCTTATTCATTTTCTTTTTTCTGGTTTTTTTTTTTTTTTTTTTTTTTTTTGACAGGCAGAGTGGACAGTGAGAGAGAGAGACAGAGAGAAAGGTCTTCCTTTGCCGTTGGTTCACCCTCCAATGGCCGCCGCGGCCGGCGCGCTGCGGCCCGCGCACCGCGCTGATCCGATGGCAGGAGCCAGGAGCCAGGTGCTTTTCCTGGTCTCCCATGGGGTGCAGGGCCCAAACACCTGGGCCATCCTCCACTGCACTCCCTGGCCACAGCAGAGAGCTGGCCTGGAAGAGGGGCAACCAGGAAAGAATCCGGCGCCCCGACCGGGACTAGAACCCGGTGTGCTGGCACCGCTAGGCGGAGGATTAGCCTAGTGAGCCACGGCGCCGGCCTCCTTATTCATTTTCAATTGGAAAAATTGCTACTTCTTATAGACTTATTAGTACCTTGATAAAAGCACAGATGTAATATGCCTTCTAGCTCTTTCTCCCAAGTAGAAATGTCGTGTCTACTCTTGGATTTTAATCCCTAAGCTCGGAGCCGGCACTGTAGCATAGCAGGTAAGGCCACTACCTGCAGTGCTGGCATCCTGTATGGGTGCCGGTTTGAGACCTAGCTGTTCCACTTCCAATCCAGCTCTCTGCTGTGGCCTGGGAAAGCAGAAGAGGATGGCTCAGGTCCTTGGGCCCCTGCATCCACATAAGAGACCCAGAAGAAGCTCCTGGCTCTGGGATTTGGATCGGCACAGCTCCAGCCTTTGCAGTCATCTGAGGAGTGAACCAGGAGATTTAAGACCAACCTCTCAACTTCTATCTCTCTCTCTCTGCCTCTGCCTCTCTGTAACGCTGCTTTTCAAATAAATAAATAAGTCTTTAAAAAAATTCCTAAGCTCTGATATTTGCAAGTCTAGTTTCTATATAAAGGGTAACTTTATTAATCTTACTTATTCCCAATGGCATATTTTTATTTTGTTATCTTTCATTACCTCTCTTTTATAAAAACGTGTTTTCGAGCCAGCGCCGTGGATCACTTGGCTAATCCTCCACCTGCGGCGCCGGCAATCTGGGTTCTAGTCCTGGTTGGGGCTCCGGATTCTGTCCCGGTTGATCCCCTTCCAGTCCAGCTCTCTGCTGTGGCTCGAGAGTGCAGTGGAGGATGGCCCAAGTGCTTGGGCCCTGCGCCCGCATGGGAGACCAGGAGGAAGCACCTGGCTCCTGGCTTTGGATCAGCGCAGCGGCGGCCATTGCGGCCATTTGGGGGGTGAACCAATGGAAGGAAGACCTTTCTCTCTGTCTCTCTCTCTCACTATCTAACTCTGCCTGTCAAAAAAAAAATGTGTTTTCAACTGATAATCATTTTATTCCTTCTCTATGTCAAACACTTCACTAAGTGGTGTGTGTGTGTGCCTGTATGTGTGTGCCCGTGTGTGTGTGTAAACAGTAGACCCTACACTCAAGAAATTAATATACTATTGAAAATAGATAAACAGAAAATTAGACCAAAATATAAGTGTTATGATAGAAGTAAATGATTTTTAACTTTCAATCTTTCATCAGTTGTGTCTATAAGGACATAGGTCTCCTAATATCAGTATAATTTCTACACCTAGATTTTCATGTTTTTGTTTATTTCAATTTTTTTATCAGAGCAATCTCTTATTCTTGCTCACCATCCCACATTTATTATACTTTCACTATTCTTCAATTATCAGATATAGTGATGATTAATAGCTGTGTAGAGGCAATAGAGCAAACCTAACACTGAAGGAATATCTCTTCCAGGACCTGGATAAATTATTAAATTTGAGTTTCCTATGAAGGATAGACACATGGATGGAGGTAGGGTGATTTAAGATTGTCCTGGGCAAAATTTTAACGAGATAATACTATCCTTGAGATAGTCTGTCCCAGAGTAAGAATCCTTCCTTTCCTTGGTTTTGTTGCATAATTTTCACATTCAGTATTTGCTTTGTATTTATAGCAACCCAGAATGTAAAGTAGATCACGTTCAAACAGGCAGAAATAAGGCCAAAATCTATCCTCAACATCTCCTTATCCCTGAAAAACATATCATGCTTATTCCAAAGCATTTATTTGCATTAGAAAATGGGAGATGGGTGATCATTTGTTGTTTACATGTTCTGAAAAAAAAATTGATCTGGATAACAGACACTTTACACAGACAAAAGTAGTAGATGTGTTGTGTTAATAATCCACAATATGTATTGCCATATTTTGCTTATAAATGTAAGTCCTCCCATTCTAGCCAAAAGTACAAAGTTGAGAGCACACTGTACTTACACTTTTGTAATTTTCTTTTTTTAACTCAGCAATATTTTGTATTTTATGGTGTTAATACTTTCTCTATGGTTTCAAGCCTACAAAATTTCAGTGCATTTATCCCATACATATATACATGTAATTAATTCAACCCATCCTCTGTTGTTAGACACTGAATTTACATATATTTTATAAAATATAAAAAGGACAGGTATTTTGTACATCTTTGACAAATTCTTTAGGATAGATTCTTTCAAAAGGAATTATTTTATCCAAAATACAAACATTTTCAGTTGTTAATTATTTATTATCACACTAAACTGTAGGAATATCGCTAACATCTCTGATAACTGTCTATAATAATATTCTATTATGTCATAATAAGCTATGAAACATTTGGAAAAATTGAATTTATCCTTGTTAGGTGCTGGAGTATTTCAGTGATATAAACAACTAGGGAATATTTTTAATTACATGTTCAATTTTATTAGTAATGATGGGACTATGCCATTGGTCTATTCCATCTTGTGTCAACTCAAATATAATACATTTTTAGTGTCATTATGCAATCATTTAATGTCTCAAGAATGATAGTGATATTCTTTTTATGGCTTATATTTGTTATCTTTGTTTTCACTATGTTTGTTGTTTTCCAAGAATCAACTTTTGGATTTATTGATCTCTACTATATGTCAGATTTCTGAATAGTTTATTTCTGCCCTTCCACTTATTGTTTTTATTGCACTTTATTTGAGTATATTGTTTAAGATTTTTCTTCTTTCTTGAGATAAGTGCTTAGCTCACTGATTGTCAGTCTTTTTGTGGACTGTAGCTTTTTATGTGAAAAGTTAAACAATAAAGGCTAAAATGATAATAAAAACTCCTAAACAGAATCCAAAAACTCTTATATAAAACAAGAACTTGGGCGAGCTTTGTGGCATAGCATAGGGAGTGAACCACCACCTGAAATTCACCACATGTGAGGGCTGGTTCGTGGCCCAGCTGCTTCTCTCTGATCCAGGTATTTGCTAACAGCCTGGGAAAGCAGCTGAAGCCCAAGTGCTTGGGCCCCAGCACGTACACGGGAGATCTGGAAGAAGCTTCTTCCTCCTGGGTTCCGCCTGGCCCAGCCCTGCCAATCACAGCCATCTGAAGAGTGAAAAGCACAAGGAAGACCTCTCTCTCTCTCTCTCTCTCTCTCTCTCTCCCTTTCTCTGTAACTGTAACTTTCATATAAAAAAAATCTTAAAAGACAAGAGCTTCATATTGTGAAAGTTATATAAGTCAAAAAAGAATCTACTTGAAATATGTTTGTGTCTGTCTATCTATCAAACTATTACAAATATAGTTTCAAAAGACAAGTGACTGAGTATGAAAAATTGGAAAAAATTGAGAAGTTACTCAAGCAGCTACTTCAAGGAAGCTGTTACTAAAACAACCAATAATAATATGAAAAGCTGGCATGTATGCCTTGAAATTTGAAAAATGACTATCAATATTATGATTCCATAAATAATACATATTCATCACAAAAGCCAGTATGAACAAGATTGGTAATTTAACCATAATAACTAGTGAGTTCCAGAAGCACGGTCAATGGGCAGTAAAATCGCTGAGTGCAAGATCACCGGGAACAGGGTATTTTTCTGCTGCTGTCACATCCAAGGCACAGGATGCTGAGTCAAGTCCAGCACATGGTGTTTTGCAAGCTGTGACGTGAATCATGAGAGCTGTAACTCCAATGATCTAATATTTTGCCTGTGATCCTGTTTCCTTTACTGCTTTTTTCTGGAACTCTGAAAGGAATGTTGAGAGATGAGCGAGGAGATACAGTCTCCCAGTCTCAGAAAGCACCACTTGGGAAGGAAAGGGGTCGCTGTGCACTCTTCCACATGGGACGACTCGGGCCAGTGAAATAAGAAATCCCAGTGATGAGGCATTAGGAGAAAAAAAGGCTTCACCCTCTTTCAGGACCTCTATCATGAGATAAAGCATGAGTCAGTCATTGATTATTTTGTCAGTTTCACTCAGTTTGGGTGCAACCTATCACGTGAGAACAGGAGTAGAATCTTCTACTTGTGGTATCAGATCACTGTTTCAATGGCGGCTTTTCAGATTCATGATTCTCATTGTATATCGCTTTATAATTCAACATGTATAATCTATTTTAAGAGTACCAAATACAATGTTATATGTAATGTATGAATTCCTAAGTTTCTGTCTTACATTTTGACAGATTGCCTTATATTCCTAATAAGCACTACCAATTATTTTTAAAATTTTACTTCCTGGGTCAGCATCGTGGCACACTGTCGCTCCCCCTCTTCGTGGAGGAACGACACTAAGCCCTGCCTAGGCTTCATATCCGAGTCACGGCACCATTATGTCGCTCCCCCTCTTCGTGGAGGAACAACACAGGACCCTGTGCTGTTCTTTCGTCTGCTCGGCCCTCCCCGGGTTTGCTGCTGGTTCTTCCCTGGTTGGCTACTATCCCTTCCACCTCCGTGGAAGGACGGTTCCCCCTGGCCACTTTCCCCACTTCCGCAGGGGAGCGGCACACCGCCGGCCGGTTCTCTCGGGGGCTGCACGGGTTCCCTTAGATGTTCCCCATAGATGTTCCTGGTGCATGCCGTCTCTCTCCTCCTTTATAGTCCTCCTCCGCCAATCCCAACTCGGCTGCCCACACGCCGAGTACGCTGCTCTCCAATCAGGAGCAAGTCCTACAGTTAATTGGTTGAACTGGAGGCAGCTGTGCGGAAGCTGTTTACTTCTCTCCCAGCGCCATATTGTGGGAGAGCAGATGCATAGAATAAGTCTTAATTCCAGTAACTCAGTCCAGTCCGGATTGCTCCCCACAGCACACTAGGCCAACCCTCCGCCTGTGGCACCGGCATCCCATATGGGAGCTGGGTTCTAGTCCTGGTTGCTCCTCTTCCAGTCCAGCTCTCTGCTGTGGCCTGGAAAGGCAGTGGAGGATGGCCCAAGTGCTTGGGCCCCTGAACCTGCATGGGAAACCAGGAGGAAGCACCTGGCTCCTGGCTTCGGATCAGCGCAGCTCCATCCGTTGCAGCCATTTGGGGAATGAACCAATGGAAGGAAGACCTTTCTTTCTGTCTCTCTCACAGTCTGTAATTCTACCTGTCAAATAAATAATAATAATAAAATTACTTCATGTACCTTATTCTTTCATTATTTGGTTTAGGGATTATTAGAAAGAGAAACTGAGAACATTTCTCAGGCTGTTTTAGTATGACTCTTTTTATTGCATTCATTCAAACTATATTATCTAGAGGAAATTCTCAAATCTTAATTCATGTCCTTACTCCCATATTCTACTAATGTTTTTGAAGAAATTAATCTTATTTATTTATTATAGTTTTAAAATTCTCTGAAACTGTGTCCATTTTTGCAAATATTTTGATCAGTAGCTCATAAAGCTCTTTTACATTATCCTCTGATTCCAAGCATTCGGGAGCAGAGAGCTTTCTTTACAATGTCTGCTCATCCTCTTCCATCTCAATTACTTTCTACCTTCACAAAAAAGTCTGTCTTGAGATATTTAAGCTCTTGACAAGAAACCTGTTTGGTTGAATGTGCAACAACTTCCTTCATGTATTTCCCCTTCATTTTAAGCAAATGCCCCAGATTTTCAAAAGTGAAATGGAAGTTCCTCATAATAGTGGCACATGCTTGCAGGTTTCACTGGAACTTTGTGGCAAAGAACGTGTCCTCATGAACTCATCTGAGCTAAAGGAAAGCTGTGCTCTGATTGACAAAGCGCTGCCCTGTTTGTAATAGTTGTCGGTTTCTCTGGCTCGGTCCCCTCCCCAGGACTGGATGCTGAGTCAAGCATATGGCGTTTGCTGCTGCAAGTGACACTGCACTGACTTTCTTAACTCAGGAGAATCTCCCATGCCAAGTCAATTTGCAATGGCTTGGATCTTTCAACAGTCTATTGGTCTTGCTCCAAAGTCCTTCTCAAATGTCAGAAGATGAAGAACTCCTTGTGTAAACTTCAAAATCTCAGGAACCCAGCCTAAAATCCAAGAAGGTTTTTCAGTTTTTGAACTGTAATCTTGGGGCTCTAGATTCTGTCCTTTGAGTCCATGTAAGGATTACTTGGGACTGGCTGATGTGCCATCCAATTTGTCTGTAAGCTTTGGCTTATAGCCCCGCGTAAGGGTAGACACAAAGACGTGGGAGATGAGAGGCAGATGAGAGCTGGCAATGCTACTGCATCCAATTAAGATGTATAAGTGAGGAGGCAGGAAAGAGGTGAAGGGAACAGAGGTATGATGCCAAGAACAAAAACTAATTAACAAACAAGAGACAAAACAACAGCAAAACAATTTATTGGCTGCACTTTGAGTATCTCAAGTGTTAAGTGATTGTGGCATAAATCTGTGTTTCATCTAGATAATACATTTTTGAACTTGGTATGAAAGTGTGTTGGGAAAGGTATAGGAAATGTAGAGTCCACAATAACAAGCTGATTCTAGGAATATAGAAAAAGGAAATTTATTAAGAAAATTCAATAATTATGAAAGACAAATCTATCTTCCTCATTTTTTTTCTTTTTAACATTTAAATTCTACTTAAAGAAACAAAAAAGTCTTCATCTTGGTCTTATCTCCAATTTTTTTCTGGGAGAATTTTGATTTGTTCCAGATTAAAAAAATGGTCAGAAGTTACAATATTTACTGATATAACATTAAAGACACTAGTATTTCTCTGTTTACGGTGACTAAAAAGGGATAAAAGACACGAAAAGACCTCAAGCTCCCAAGAAGCTTACTCTTTAATTGGAAAAAAAGGCACTTTTACTAAAAAAAGGGAGAAACTGACAATGTTGTCCATTTGTAAACACAAACACACACACACACACTCTTCTCTTTTCTACTCATTTGCACTCTGAGCATTGTCACTGTCAATAACACCATGTTTCAAAGTATGTAGAAGTCCCTCACTGCTTTCTTTTTTGAGAATTAACAGTATTTTTTAAAGATATGTTTCATTTATTTGAACAGCAGAGTTATGGAGAGAGAGAGAGAGAGGGAAGGAGACACACACACACACACACACACACACAGAGATCTTCCATCTGCTGGTTCACTCTCCAAACAGTTACAGTGGCCAGACTTGGACCAGGCTGAAGCCAGGAGCTTCTTCTGGGTCTCCCACATGAGTGCAGCGTCCCAAGGTCTTGGGCCATCCTTTTCTACTTTCCTAGGCATCTTAGCAGAGACCTGGATCAGAAGTAGAGCAGCCAGGACATGAACCAGCACCCAGCACCCATATGAGATGCCATCTTTGCAGGCATTGGCTTAACTCACTACTCCAAAATGTCAGGCCCAATAATCTTTATTTTTCAAATTAGGTTTTTAAGATTACAGGACAACTGAATAGAAAGTACAGAGGTTTCCCATATATAACCTTTTCCACCACCAGTTTTCTCCAATTACTAATAGCTTGCACTAGTATGGAACATGATACAATTGCAGAACCAATGTTGATATATTGCTAAATGAAGTCCATAGTTTATTTTATGGTTTACATGTTGTGTTGTAAAGTTCTAAGAGTTTTGACAAATGTATAATGTCATGTATTCAACATTAAAGTATCGTATGGACTATTTTCATTGCCCAAAATTTCTTTTTCAGAGCATTATTAAACATGTTTTCTGAGTGAGGGATAAGTTAACTTCTTGGATGGTAAACGAGAAGTAGAATGGCTGTGACACTGGAGATCAACCAAAAATCTATTTTAATAAAAACTGCCAATCTTTTTTAAAATAGACAAGCCATGATTCACCCTGACCAACAGTTTGGGAGTTTCTATTTCTATTTGTTATTGTCAACATATTGTGACATTTTAGAATTTTTGCCAAAAGCAAGTATTATTTCAATTGGCTTTTGCCCTAGTTATTGGTGATATTAAGCATGTTTTCTTCCTTATGTGTAATTAATCATTGTTGTTCCTCTTTATGATAAATGCTTTTGCATGTGTTATGTCTATGAGTGTGGCATAGGTAGTTTGTAACTTTTAACTGATTTTGATTTTTTAATATATCCAAATATTTATCCTTTATGATTAAGTATATTATAAATATTATATTTCAATTTACTTCTTGCATTTTACCATTGCTTATAGTCTCTTCTTGAAGATAAATTGGAGTAAGAAAATTAAAATTAAGCAAAGCACAAAACTTACAGTATAATGATATACTAGTATAGGGAATGAGATATTGTAGGTAAAAAAAGTAAAAATGAGCTGTGGATCCAGTTCTGTAGGGAGCACATCCTTTATTTGGTGAGTAGTTTCCAGTTGCTTTCCTGAATAGCATAAGTCATTTTTTTATTTTTTCATTTCCTTCTTCAACTGTCTGTAAATGAATTTCATTTGGTTTTTCTGTCACCCAACCATGTCATTCTGTGAAAAGTCCCTGCTATTAGATTTCCTTATTCAGAGCTCTTGTCTCCTCTGTTTGATGCTCTAGAAAGGGCTATGTACACTCACAGCTCTCTATAAATAATTGAAAGAGTAATAATTTGCATATGCAGTGCACTGTAATTGGTTGTGATATACTCACTAGTAATTTAGCATGAGGGATGCTCCAGTAAAATAAATTGTGCTTGTCTGTGTTTACTCTGGACAGGTAAAGTACTACTACACAGCAGGCTGAATTTTTATATCAAGTTTTAATTAGGTCATCCTGCTTGAGTTACCAAAATAACCAGCTCTCCCCAACAATGAGAATGGGATTTATTTAGAAATGAATATGAATGACTCATCTGTACATTTCAGAATATGAAAGAACTCTTCTCTGTAACATATGCAAGTTAAATATTTTGCATCCTAATCGAGTCAGGCTTTGTGATTGATTCTTTGCCAAAGGAGTTGCTGTCAAATCAGGAAATGGAGATAGTGAGGTCAGGGCTCCTCCGCATGCCCAAGAGAGCACTTGGACTGGGAGTCCTGGCAAACACTGATCAGATGGAAGGCGCAATGAGGGAGAGGAGGTGATGGGTGGAGGGCAGCGGGAGGATTGGGGGTCAGGAAAATCACACTGATTGCAGATTGAGACCACTACCACGGATGGAGGTCTCCGTGCTCCTTTGGAGACCCAGTGATATGAGACCATTAGTTCACCCACCTAACTGGGCCACAGAGTTCTGTTTCTTTCTCAGGATATTTTGCAATTCCTCCTCCATCCTAAGCGTGGGTAAATTCTCTTAGGTGAACATGAGACAAAGAAAAAGGAAGATATCTTTCCTCGGCTTCTTTCCACATATTCATGTTTTGACCAGACATAGCCTGAGGAAAAATTAGGAAAAATTACTAAATATATTTGAACTCATCCCTTTTCAAACTCTTCTTTCAAAATCACCTTGATTCTGTTTCTTTGAACGGTACTGTTCTCATGATGTTCTAAATTTGACCAGAATTTCCTTTCTGTACGGTCTAACCATAGCGATTTCCTTCTACCCACCCCCACGTGAAGAATAGATTACTCGCAGGCCTAGTATCATAGATGTCAGAAAAAAAGAATGCTGAGTGAAATAAGCCAATCCCAAAGGGAAAATACCACTTGTTCTCCTTGATAGGTGACAACTAACTGAGCACCAAAAAGGAAACCTGTTAAAGTGAAATGAACACTATGAGAAACGGTGACTTCATCAACCCTCACCCTGACTGTTGATGAGCAACTTGATATGTTATCCCTCTTAGTATTTTTTTTGTTTGTTCTACTTAATACTTTTGGTTGAATACTGTAATCAATACACAATTATTCTTAAGTGCTGAAACTTAACTGAAAAGTGATCACTGTTAAATATAAGAGTGGGAATAAGAGAGGGAAGAGATGTGCAATTCGGGACATGCTCAAGCTGACTTACCTCAAACGGTAGAGTTAGAAACATACCAGGGGTTTCCAATTCAATCCCATCAAGGTGGCATGTAGCAATGCCATCTCACTAGTCCCAGTGATCAATTTCTGTTCACAATTGATCGTAATGATAGGACTAAGAACAAAAGGGATCACAGAAACAAGAATAGTGTCTGCAAATACTAGCTGATAGAATCAAAAAGGGAGACAATGATCCAACATGGGAAGTGAGATACACAGCAGACCCATAGAATGGCAGATGTCCTAAACAGCACTCTGGCCTCAGAATCAGCCCTTAAGGCATGCGGATCTGGCTGAAAGGCTCATGAGAGTATTTCAGGCAAGGAAAGCCAACACTCTGGGGGGGGGGGGACTAAATGAAAGATCTCTGCGAGTGAGATCCCAGTGGAAAGAACGGGTCATCAAAGAAGGAGGTACCTTTCTCTGAAGGGAGGAGAGAACTTTCACTTTGACTATGACCTTGTCTAAATAAGATAAGAGTCAGTGAACTCAAAAGGTTTCCATAGCCTTGGCAGCTCATGACAAGAGCCTAGGTTGATTACTGATGCTATAAACAAGAGTGTCAATTTGTTCAGTCAACAACAGGAGTCACTGTGCACTTACTCCTCATGTAGGATCTTTGTCCTTAGTGTGCTGTACATTGAGATTTAATGCTATAACTAGTACTCAAACTGTACTTTTCACTTTATGTTTCTGTGTGGGAGCAAACTGTTGAAATCTTTACTTAATGTATGCTAAACTGATCTTCTGTATATAAAGAGAAACGAAAATGAATCTTGATGTGAATGGAAGGGGAGAGGGAGAGGGAAAGGGGAGGGTTGCGGGTGGGAGGGACGTAATGGGGGGGAAGCCATTGTAATCCATAAGCTGTACTTTGGAAATTTATATTCATTAAATAAAAGTTTAAAAAAAAGAAAACAAGAATTTGTTTAAATCACAAAGGCATACATGAATGAGAGCCTATCGTACCCCACTCTTTTTTTTTTATTATTTTTTGACAGGCAGAGTGGACAGTGAGAGAGAGAGAGAGAGAGAGAGAGAGAGATACCCCACTCTTTTAAATGTTTCAGGTAGATGCTGGTTAACCTAATGATTCTATAGATATTGCAGTTTCTAACAGGATAACCAAGCAGATTTCACGGCTAGGACAACTCTTCCCAGGAACTGTTTCCTAGTATTTAATGTTTTGGGAAATTTCTATTTTTATGCTTAGGTTTCCACTGGTCTTTCTACATTCATAATTTCCTTGCAAGTATGAAGTTCCTTTTGTTATTTTTGCTGTCATTTGCATTTCACTTCTTTTTCCCTCGTTCAGCATCCCCGGTCCATCTGGTGCACCTGTGGTGTGCACCACCCCTCTCCCATCCCTTCCTGAGTACCTCAGCGACGCCGTGCATCACGCCTGCTCTACAGAGCACGCCCTTGCTCACATGCATGCCCTTCATCCCCTTGCTGTGTAGCACAGCTCTCTCTGGCTCCAAGTTCTGCTCTTTGGTCTTCCTTGGTGTCCATGGCTCAGTGAAAAGGGAGTTTACTAGTTTTATTTCACATTATTTTAACAAGCATGCTTGTTTTTAAGAGCTCTCAGGGAATCATGCCCCATAGCTGCCCCACAGCCAACAAAGGCTCTTCATGTTGTCTGCACTGGCCTCAGGAAGGCCTCAGAGAGGTGGTACAGAGAACCTTCTGCAAGGAGAGTTTCATCTGGTCTCATCCCTGGAAGGCGGGGATTTCTCATCTGATAACAGTAATGGAGACTGCAGGGAGGGCAGTGGGCAGTGGTAGTATTTTCTGTAACTAATTACAAAGTAAGATGTTTCTCTGTAAGGATTCACCAATCATGAAATTCATCAGTGCAAGTGATACCACAGAACAGTTCATATCTAGTGCTGAAGTGATGTTTTGTGAATAAAAGAAAACCCTAAGGATGGTGCTGACTAGCAAAGATTGTTTACAAGATGAGAACTGAAACAAGTCAAAGTTGTCTGGCTGCAGAAGTATCGAAACCGTATTTTAGGTGATGAGACTGAAACGGAAAATAGCACTGAGAGATGAATGTATTTTCCTCCGATGTTTAGATCAAACCAAGACTAATTTTTGTAGGCCAAAAGTGATCAAATATCAACAATTTAAAATGATTTAATCTATAGCAGAAGAATGTTGCTGAAGGTTGGAAATGATTGGAATAAGTCAAAAGTTGACGAGGCCAATGGGAGTCACTGTGGCAGGATTCTTTGTCTAAGCTTATAGTTTAAGATCGTCCTTTTCCATATGTGTTTTGGGAAATCCTGAATTATTTTTGAGAAAATCCAAGTCATGAAAAATAGTAGAAGTGAATCTGAAAATATAATTCAATTATTAAGTATCAAAACTAAGTCTTAGTTACATGATTAACTTAATGAAATAAAATGAATTCCAAGTCCTAATGAATGACTTTCATAACAATCAGTGTTCTCCCACTCCCTGCTCTTGGGTGGATTTCCTGGAATTAAGCAACTTTTTCATACATGTTCTTGTCATTTATCTTATAAAGGAAAACAGGAAAAATGAGTAAATAATTAATCTCATAGAAAATATGGATGTATATATAATTAGTCTTCAGAAAGGGAAAACTTGTTAAACATAAGAATATGAAAGAAATCAGTGTAAAATTCAATAGATATGGAAAATAAACATGACATAAAAATCAATATAATTAGAATTAAAAATCCAAAATAAATCATTAAATATTTGGCAACACATATCTTGATTTATAAGTGCATTTACACAGCAATAAGAAGACTCCTTCATCCTAATAAAATTTACAGATAAATCATAAAAGAAAAGTAAAACTAATAAACAGATGAAATTATTCTCAATAATCAGAAAAGAACAAGTTAACTTGCAGTGAAGGACTATTATTTCTCATTTACTTAAAACCATTCTGCTGTTTATATTCAATATGAGTTTATACATAGCAAGATGGCGTCGCAATATTGCCACTCTGGAACTAGGAACTTGGTGTCAAGATTGTGCTCAGAACCTTGTGTGTCAGAACCTTAGAAGTATTTCCATCATTTGACTCTGAAATTCTCTAAGGAATTAAGAAATGAAAAAAAAGTGATATTTAAAGATACTGTTCAGTCAAATGTGAAAACAACACTGCATCCTTAGGGCTCTTAGAGTAAACCAACAAACAAGAAAGAATCCACTTTAATGATCTTAACCAAGGCTCACAGAATTCCAGGAAGTGCTAAAGTTGAATTTCAAGCTCTAGAGCCACACTGGGAACACACTTCATGGAAGAACTCCAGATTGCTGTTTGTCACAGGACTCACAGCTCACAGAGGGCAGACTGTAGACTTCGAAACTTCAGTCCCACGACCCCCATGTGCCAGGAGGCATCAGTGCTGCTGTCTGCGTGTATGGATCTGCCATTTTATTCCCCGTTACTTCCTTCCCAAGTGAAAGATCCCACAGCGCTATTTGATTGGTAGACCCTGGATCACAGCACTCCGCTTTTGTGGCAAGGGAGTCTGAGAAAGTGAATTCAAATTTCTACCTTGGGGAACAAGGACAAGTGCCTGGGAAATTCCTTAGTTATGTAAGGGATATTTAAAGGTTTCTGGTTAGTGAAAAATATAAAAAAACTTCTTCACAGGAGAATAAATAAGTTTATATACAAAGGATGACTTAACAGGGAACCAACCAATAGGTATATTTCAAGAATATTTCATAGCATGACACTTGAAAACAGGATCTATCTGATAATATATAGATTCAAAACTATAAATATAGAACGCTTCTATTTTCTTAAAGATTTATTTATTAACTGATTTATTTTTTTAAAATTTATTTGAAAGTCATAGTTACACAGAGAGAAGAGAGGCAGAGAGAGAAATGAGAGAGAGAGAGAGAGAGAGAGAGAGAGAGAGGTCTTCCATCTGCTGGTTCACTCCCCAATTGGCCACAACAGCTGGAGCTGTACCTATCTGAAGCCAGGAGCCAGGAGTTTCTTCTGAGTCTCCCACATGGGTGCAGGAGCCCAAGGACTTGGGCTGCCTTCTACTGCTTTCTCAGGCCATAGCAGGGAGCTGGATCAGAGTGGAGCAGCCAGGACTCAAACCAGTGTCCATATGGGATGTTGGCATTGCAGGTGGCAGCTTTATCCCCTACACCACAGTGCTGGCCCCGATCTTCTGCTTTCCCAGGCATATTAGCGGGGAGCTGGATGGGAAGTGGAACATCTGGGACTCAGGACTAGAACCAGTGCCCCTATGAGATGGCAGTACTGCAGGGGGTGGGGGCTTTACCTACTCTTACACAACTCTGGCCCCAAATGCTTCTATGTTTTAAGTACATGAGAATACTTCAGAAAGGTCATGAAATTGCATTTTGTAAAAAAAAAAGTATGTGGATTTTATAAAATTTTGCATCAAAATAAATTTTAACTTATTTTTCATGAATGTCTTGAAGTACTTTCATTATGTAGAGAAAAAAATTAGAAGCTAACAAAATATTAAACATGGATGAAAAGGTAAAATTTTTTTGTATTTAATGTAACTTACATATTATTTTACCATAAGAATGATCTACGACAGTCTTATTCTTTAAATTTAACTATAGATGTTAATAAATTATCATTGCTTGTACCTGTGCAGACACACAGAACAAGTGCCTGCCATAGGTGCCCAACTCCTTCCCTAACCAGTACATTCTTGAAAAGGAAGAAAATCATTCATTGCATGTCTATCCACATACCTGGCTACCAGGCACTTTTACCTAAATACTTTTTTAAAACAAATTCTACATTCATCAGTCTAAGCTTTATGGCTTTCTTTCATTTTTAGTGCTTAGCAATCCAGTTTCTGCTCTCACTGCCCTACTAAAAGATCCCTCAATCAGTCACATGTGGCTTCCTCATTGTCAATCCAATGTCTATGTTTCTAGTCCTTAAGCTCCAAATTCTCTCTTGCTCTTCTTTGTTAAGCTTTGCATCCATATCCCTGTGATAATATTCTCTCATTTATATCTCTAAACAAACTTATTTGGTGTTCTTTATATTCCTTGTATATCTCTGAACAAGGTAGACACACGCTTGTCCTAAAGGAACCCTGTGCTAGAGGAGGAGGAGAGGAATATTAAACAGTAATGTAGCAGAGCAACAGCGCGATTCAGTCTGTCTGTCTCACATATGCTTCGTTCTTCCTGAAGTCCCCCGGATCTTGGGTTTTCTAGGATTTGCTCTTAATGGCTCTTCCCATTCCACACACTTTTCAATCTTTTCTCATGGTTTCAAATGATCTGTTTAGTCCTGGTCTCACCCCAGCTGTCTATCCCCACATATCTCCACGTGGACGTCTGTTGAGCATCAAGTTCCAGTGCCCTAAGGATGAGTTCATCGTCTTCTCCTTTGAACCTCCCCCTTCAGCAGGGCTCCCCCAGCAGAGGCATCTGTGAGGACTGCTGTACGGCTGTGAGAAGCATGTTCACTGATGCCTGTTCCCGTGCTCTCCAGTCTCCCCTGTCCCCAAAACAAGGTCTCATGGAAAAGGTATTTTTTTTCTGTTTTCACTCAATTTACTTTATGAATCTGTCCATTCCACATTACAATAGATACATCAAAATATATACTAAATATTATACATTATATATATTATGTGACATATTTACTATACATTACTATGTCTAAATCAAGCTTCCTCTTCTAATGGAAACATAGTATTCTAGACTATGAATATACACTTTCAATTATCCCTATACTAATTTATGCATTCTTTTTTACTGTTTTTTTTAACTTTTATTTAATGAATATAAATTTCCAAAGTACGACTTATGGATTACAATGGCTTCCCCCCCATACCGTCCCTCCCACCCGCAACCCTCCCCTTTTCCATTCCCTCTCCCCTTCCATTCACATGAGGATTTATTTTCAATTCTCTTTATATACAGAAGATCAGTTTAGCATACATTAAGTAAAGATTTCAACAGTTTGCTCCCACACAGAAACATAAAGTGAAAAATAATAGATGATTTTTTAAATGATGATGAAATCAGATCAGACCTATTGTCATGTTTAATCCCAGCGAGAGTCAAGTTGGGAATTGCTAATTTCTTCTTCTTTTTTTTTTTTTTTAACAGAAGATCAGTTTAGTATACATTAAGTAAAGATTTCAACAGTTTGCACCCCCATAGAAACACAAAGTGAAATATACTGTTTGAGTACTCGTTATAGCATTAAGCCTCAATGTACAGCACATTAAGGACAGAGATCCTACATGAGGAGTAAGTGCACAGTGACTCCTGTTGTTGACTTTACAAATTGACACTCCTGTTTATGGCATCAGTAATCTCCCTATGCACCAGTCATGAGTTTCCAAGGCTATGGAAGCCCCTTGAGTTCTCCGACTCTTATCTTGTTTAGACAACATAGTCAAAGTGGAGGTTCTCTCCTCCCTTCAGAGAAAGGTACCTCCTTCTTTGAAGACCTGTTCTTTCTACTGGGATCTCACTCACAGAGATCTTTCATTTAGTTTTTTTTTTTTTTTTTTTTTTTTTTTCTGCCAGAGTGTCTTGGCTTTCCATGCCTGAAATACTCTCATGGGCTTTTCAGCCAGATCGGAATGCCTATAGGGGAGAGTGATCCAACATGGGAAGCGAGATACTCAGCAGACTCATAGAATGGCAGATGTCCTAAACAGCACTCTGGCCTCAGAATCAGCCCTAAAGGAAAAGGTATTTTTACATATTCTCCTCTGGTCTTCCAGAACAACCTGTATTGGCAGGACGGTGATGGTTTTGGCCTAAAAATATAGATAAATAAGTGCAAATGACATCATGGACGTACATGCAGACTAAATTCTTGAGAGGTCAGTTAAGTCTGGTGTTCCTAACTCAGTCTATTCATTTCTGGAAATACACATTCAAATTAAGATATCAGTATCAGAAATCCTGATTTCATCCCCCCCCCCCATCTGTAAAACAGGTAGCAGCAGGCTCTGAGCATCATAGCATCACACTCAGGACCAGGCATCCCCCGGGAGTCCCACATATGTGCGCCTCTTAGCTCTTTTTCACCGGGAGAGTCTTGAACAGGGGTCTGTCAGACGTTCACAAAGGAAGAAAACAAAACCGAGGAACTGGTGTTCTATTTCCATGTAAGGTTTGAATTCTTTATGGGGAGGTAAAGGATAGATGCTAGCCTTTGATTAAACATGTGATGTGTTTCCTGCACTTACTTCTTGGCTCTGTTATTGTCAGACGAGGTAAGACCTTTTCCTTTCTTTAAAAACAGAAATTTGGCAGGCAAGTGAATCTATTTTATTCTCCACCATGCATGTATTCTCTTCCTTTCTCTTTTTTAAATTCTAATTCACTGTAGCTGACCAATAATGTTCCTGTTCAACTGGGCAGAGATTTCTGTCCTGCCCACCTACCATCTGAGGATGCAGGTCCACTACCGAGGAGACACCAGGGCATTCTGCTGAGCTATGGCCTAGGGCAATGCTGTCCCTTCCCAAGAGGCAGCTGCCCCAGGCCATGGTCTTGTCCCCCCAGAAGGCATGGTTAGTCCTAGCTGGTGGAGCCTGATCCATCGCCCCCCATGCAACGACGTCTTTGTTTGCTGGAAAAGGTGAGCAAGGTGAAGGGGCAAGTGCATGCATATTTGATGGAACAAGCTTATTGCAGCTTAGAATCTGATTCCAGTCTGCACCCTCACCTTCTAAAAGCATCTGTGTTCTCCCCTCAAAACTTCTGCGGGCAGTTTTATTCTGACACCGCGACATAAGCACCTGATCACTCCCACACGCACAGTCCTCTCGGTTTCCCTTGTCCGTATTTTCGTCCTTGTTTCTGCTTTCCTCTCTCCTGTTTCCAGCTACCTTTGCACCCAAGAGAAAAGCAGGTTGGAATAGAAGGTATGAAATAGGTTTCAGCCCCCTTTCCTGCCTCTGGAGTGTTAAAACTGGTGATAACCACAAACCCATAACAACACAGAAGCAAGGCCCCAACACCCAGAGAACCTCCAACTTCTCAGGTTACTTAAGCCCCAGAACTTATCAGAGCTCATTAAGAGAGATGGTGCATCACAGTGATGCAGTGAGAACTTTTTAAAGCATTTCATTCAAAAAGAGGAAGGCAGGGAAAAGCAGTGTGCAGGGCTCAGACGCAGGGAACAGGGAGGGGGCCGTTATTTGCGGAAGGTGTTCTTCTGCACCTCCCTGTTGGGGATTTTTGCACACACACTGCAGCCCCAGACAAAAGGAACAGGGCAGCTTTAGAGCCTTCAGAACGGGGGTTGAGGAGGCGAGGGAAGAGAGGAGCATGATTGATGGAGCTCCGGTTGGCTTATAAAGGGCAGCCGGGAGTGCAGGGAAATAATCAGGGAAAAGGGCGTCCCGTGCTGGCTTTCTCAGAGGGGCAAAATGAATCCTGCTCTTCTGCATTATTAAGTTGTCAGGCGGGCTGATGATGAAAATCTGAAGGTCAGGCATAACAAGAAGCACCTTATGGGGGGGTCACGACCTTTCTGGAAGTGCTACACTCATGTTTATCTGCACCTAACCCTTATCCACAATTCTTCATTTGATAAGGACATTGGGAGAGGGGGAGGCAGGGCGGGGTGTCTCCTCATATGTATAAGCAGTGAGTGAAATTAGGCTTCCCGTGAAACTGATTGTGGAGCCTCAATTCACAGGGAAAGATAATAAACCGAAAGGACACACGAGGGATGCAGGCAGAAATTGTTCGCTACAGTGAAACTCAATAAAGGGAACAAGAGCTTCCCTAAATGACAAATTTGGTACAGTGGTGCTAAAATCAGGATTCTCTCTGGAATTGCCACGGCAATTCACTCTCGGCAGTACCACTGTTTATTTACTTTGGAGATCCTAACGGCATGGGAGGGGGTGCTTTTGGGGAGTGTTTATTTCTTTATCTCCTTGTTTTAAACCAGACTAAGGTGAAGGACAATCAGACAGAAATACGCCGCTGGATTTGTATTTTTGTTTGTTTTCAAGCTGGAAATGGAGCAGCCGTTCTCATGCATCTTGTGTGTCTGGGGTGAGAGTTTATATTTTCCATTTAGAGACGGTTTTCCAGGTGTTCTCCTTTCCTGGGGAACAGAGTTCGTGCTGGGGATTCTCAGCTGGGACTCATAGGACCAACCTCTAACTGATCGCAAAAATAAACATATCACTTGTAAAAATAACACTGGAACAATTCACAACCTGCACTGTAGACTAGTGACACCAATCTCCCTATTTGTAAAGAGAGCCTTCTTCAGGTTTTGATTCTTTGCAGTGATGTGAAAAACATAGCATTTGCAATATCACTTTGATTCCAAGGTGGAGGTGTGCTTGAAATTGTATGGAAAGGGAAAAGCTGGGTTAAATGAGGATGGAAAGCTCTTCTACGTGGCATATTTAGAGCTATACATATAAAACCCTCAATACCAACTAAGGAATTAACTCCATAAACTTCAAAATCTGGATATTATGTCATAAGATCCCCTTCATGTTTCTTTTGCTTATGTCTCTTTTAAGAGTTTAAAGCTAATTTTTAACATGATACCTGAAATTCACTTATTGCCAAAATGAATAAATTGCTACCTGGGTGAATGATATCCAACTTGTGTTTGAATATTCATTTATTTGCTAGAGCATTTTTTTTTTGTATTTTCTTCAGCTTCCAAAGCTATTTTCATAAGCCAATCGCCACGCCTTTTACCAATTCATGTATTCAAACACATTATCCAGTATAGATAAGCTGTATACAAATTAAGAATAATTTACATTTTAGATTCTCAATTTTATGTAGGAATAAAATGTCATATACATAGGAAAGTAAATAGATTGGTACATTATGAAAAGATAGATAGATAGATAGATAGACAGATAGGAAGTTAGATAATAGATGGTAGATGGATAGATGGATAGGTACATGGACAGACAGAAAGACATATAGAGTACTTAACCTTTCTATCCCTGTTGCCTTACACATATGGGGGTCACAAGTGTGTCTCCTGCCACACGTGTATCTCCTGTGTAGCTGGGATGAAATCACTGCCTTCACAGAGTGCCCTTATTTGTAATGTTTATTTAAAAGTTGGAACTGCTGCTATGAAGTCAGCATTGGGATATAAGTAAAAATATATGCAGCAGCAGTATGAGACTCAAGCGTGTTTCACCCATGATTCTTTTTGCTTTGCTTTCTTTTCTGAGAGACCAGATAGGTTTATAATTGATGAGTCTCTCTGGCTTGACCCAGAAGTCAGAATGAGAGAGAGAGAGAGAGAGAGAGAGAGAGAGAGAGAGAGAATGAAGCCTTCCAGTGTGGGTGGCACATCGGGATGCACTATGACTGACTTTTCACCCAGGGCTGAACAGGTGCTGGGGAATGAGCCCCCAGCCATAATTACTCTCTTTGGGAGAGATTTAATAAAATAATATTTTTACCCTTTCTAATCTAAAATAAGGGTATCATTTGCAGTTAATTTTACATGATATCGATTGGAAAATATTAAATCTGTGTCTTATTCAAACAAATCTTTAAAGAGTCAAAGTTCAGCCTGTCACTAGCTCCATGTGTCTAGATGCATCCGCCTAATTGGCCAAAATGTCTTTAGGACTTAATGGTGAATGTTCCAATGACATAATATATCATCAACTACTCAAGAGATAACTGCCCTGTTGTTACACCAAGGGTGAGAATGCAATTTTGGTTTTAATCGTCATGTTGCTTATTTAAAAACCTGCACTTCTTGAAAGAATGGATTTGAACTTGCTCCCATTAAAAGGTAGGTACATATTAAAAAGATTAAGGTCAAAACTTTACAAATAGAATTGAGGATACTAAAAGGGAGGCCACTGTCAGCTAATGATCCAGCAATATAAGGCAGTCCCAGGGTCTCTCCCTACTGGCCATCTGACTTTTGTCATATGGCCCAGTCCTTTACTTCCTTGCTTTAATTGTGACATCAAGAAATTCCTGCTCTCAGATCCGGTTTGTGGTCCAGGGTCACGATGTCCCATTTCCCAGGCTTCCTGCCAGGTTTACATGACATTCGGAAATTTATCTGAAAACCTTGCTAACGCCTGAGTGAAAGGGAGGGGCCCAAACTGCCCAAACCCCTGTCTTCATGGTGTGGTCCCTGGCCAGCAGCATCTTCCCCACGTCAGCCAGCAGCACTAGGATCTCATCAGGAGTGCAGTCTCAGGTCCTCTGTGGCCCAAACCTCCCTGCTCAAAATCTGCATTTTAATGAGATCCAAAGAGGTCCATGTGCATATTCCAGTGGGATTGAACTAGAGGCTATTGTGTATTTTCTTGGGTTTCATTTGGCTTGGGAGAGGGCTATCTGCTCTTGATTACAAGATGATCTAAGATATCTGCTACCTCTGCTGCATAGTTTCATTGGTGAGTTGACAATGCTTAGTGTTTCTCTGTTTGTCTTCCTCCCAGGTGAGCAGAAAACATCAAAGATGTGTTGGAAGATGCTGTGGCTAGTTCTTGTGGAAACAGAGATCCCTAGGGAAAGGAAGGATTGCATTCCTTACCACAGGGATTACTCAAATGTAACCAATCATACTTTGTCCAATAGCAGATATCAGCACATGGTTAATTGAAAACTGGAAACACTAATAAAAAAAGTATATTTCAAAAATCAGCCACGAGCCGGCGCCGTGGCTCAATAGGCTAATCCTCCACCTTGCGGCGCCGGCACACCGGGTTCTAGTCCCGGTTGGGGCGCCGGATTCTGTCCCGGTTGCCCCTCTTCCAGGCCAGCTCTCTGCTATGGCCAGGGAGTGCAGTGGAGGATGGCCCAGGTGCTTGGGCCCTGCACCCCATGGGAGACCAGGAAAAGCACCTGGCTCCTGGCTCCTGCCAGGATCAGCGCGGTGCGCCGGCTGCAGCGGCGGCCATTGGAGGGTGAACCAGCGGCAAAGGAAGACCTTTCTCTCTCTGTCTCTCTCTCACTGTCCACTCTGCCTGTCAAAAAAAAAAAAAAAAAAAAAAAAAAAAAAAAAAAAAAAATCAGCCACGCCAAGAAAAAGTCCATATTATTCTCATGACACATCTTATCAGCTACTTCTTTTATCCTGATATTTGATTACAGAAAAAAATACTGTTTGTGTTTTTAAAGGTACTAGAAAGTGAATGACACCTATCACAACACCCTCTATTTTATTTTCAGTTGTGCAGGAAAATTCTACCATGACTTTTTACTGCTGTCTTTTTTAGACATTCTTAATTTCATGGGCCAATCCATTCCAATACATTTTAAATCTCAATGGGCTGGAATTTGGCATGGAAGTTGGTTGGCCAGGTGCAGGTTTCTCCAAAATATGACAAAAGTCATGGCTGAAATATAGAGCAGCAGAAATGTTGGAGAGTTTTGCCAAGCTGTGGCCAAACAAGGCTGACTGTTATTAGCAAGGGGCAGAGGGACAAGCTGGGGGAAGGAGAGAATGTGGGCACCATGCCATTTGCATAATGATCAACCTAGCTTCTTTTCTTTTTAAAGAACATTTTGCTTCTGTTCACTCTTGTTTGAGCTCTTTTTTTGAATCGTATTAAATAGAAAAGGTCATCCAGAAATCCAAGGAGGCAGAAAACAAATGAGACAGGAGAGGTGAGAGTGGCCCACTATTCAATCCCGAACTTCCATCCCAATGACACCTCAAAATTCATAGTTTCAGTCACCACCACACGAATCGTCGCTGTGACACACACAGTTTATGTGCCAATGAGCAGATGCTGCAGGAGAAGGAAGAAACAGTTGTAGTTCGTCTTAGATAATCACAGCAGATTAAGCAGTAGTTTCATTACAGTGTTTTTACTATGCATTATTTTTACTATGCAGCGGCCTTTGAAATAATGGGAATTGATTTCACAGATCTTTTGCATATTACTGATACTGAATAATGTTGCCGAGTAAAACCTTTTCTATCCTGCCACTGTGAAAAGGCACTAATTGGGGAAGAAGAAGGTTCCCTGTGGAAGGCTCTCTTCTGCAGATTTGAGGCTGGAAAGCAATGGAGCCAGGAAAATCTATATGTGGGCCTTTGTGGGTTAGCAGCTGTAGCTTTGTGTCCTGATTTAGCTGAC
The DNA here is from genome assembly GCF_051225735.1 of Oryctolagus cuniculus. NCBI lineage: Eukaryota > Metazoa > Chordata > Mammalia > Lagomorpha > Leporidae > Oryctolagus > Oryctolagus cuniculus. Next base: position 5,612,891 of record NC_142878.1, on the reverse strand, counting down.
CTAAAATTCACGCACTCCCAGCTCACAGAGCATAGGCTGCATTGCCCTTGGTTTCCCTTTCTTGGCCCTGAGTTCACCCCCAGCCTCACCCCCACCATATTTCTCCTGCTGCATAAAACAATCAAAATATGAAATATGCTGCCAATGAACAAGAGTCCAGAGAATGACAACAAAGAGCAGCCACGTCTTCTGAAATCAGATGCAAACCTTAAAATGCATAGAATTTTTACACTGGCTTTGGGTCACTTTGTGTTCAGTCCATTTGTACTTGGCCGTTGTCCATTGTCCCTTATTAAGTCTATCTTCAAAGGTATGCTTTGATAGGTATGCTGAGAAAAGAAAGACCTTGTGGCCTTTCTTCTCCAAAGTTGCCTTTCTCACTGATTAACTTGGCAATTACCTCTTCATTTTTCTTAGAAAGATTTTTATTAGAGAGCACCTATGCTTTTTATTTTAAGTCTTATCTCTAAGGCAATGAGAAGTTCCCCTTGCTGGGAATGAGGGAATTTGCAGAACTTGGGAAAGATGAGTGGTAAAGGAAAAGAGGAAATCTGGAATGGATCTTAGTGTGATGTCTGGTCATAAATTAGTCACAAGACTCAAGCAAGACAGCAAACACCACTGGAACTGACCTCATTCCTGTGCAGCTTTGCAGTGATTCAGGGAGGCTTCCTCCTTATCACTCTTGCCTTTGAGGAGTTCTGCTATTACAGTTAAATTCCCATTCACTAATTCATTTGCATGACCTGCCCCAGACTGCAAGCAAGCAGACTGTACCAAGCTGAACACCAGGAAGATGCACTAATGTAATGGATGAAGTCTGAGAAGAGGCTGTGGCAAGGTTTTTCTCTCCCATTCAGGATGAGGTGATACTTGGGTGGAGAAAGTCTATGTGAGTAACTCAAATGTTTTAGATGATGATGTTGGATCGAGTCAGTAGTAATATTCTAGAATTATTTTAGTTATAATTTGGATGGGAACAACCAGTGTGGGTACACTCTAGGACCAAATAGTCAACAAAGACCCAGAATAGCCTTTGGTCCACAAGGTTTCCAAGAGACATCAACTGGTTCCACTTGGATTCAAATTGTGAAACCTCAGAAATTGCTCTGGAAATTTCCCAAATGTGTTGAAATTATGTAATATGTCAATGATAAGTCTACACACACACACACACACACACACACGTGTGTGCATATATGAGTACAAACAGTAACATTGTATGGTAAAAACAGTTTTTAATATTAGTTTTTGATCACTGGATGTTCTGGGCATTGTACCCATGAATGCATGCTGTGAATCTCCTAGCACCTTCACAACCTGTAGAACCATGCATTTCCACAGGGAAATGCCAGTTAAACTCTTTCTAAACTAGCTCATCTCAAACACTTTTGTTAAGTATTGATATAAATTGAGTCTCTTGGGAGCAAGTAGAAGCAGAGATACAATGATGACTCTTAGACGTTACTTTAAACATGAAATTCAAACACCTTGGACCATGGGTTTCAAGAGAAGTTTATGTGGTTGTTTTAGAGATCATTATCTCCCTTGGTAAAGAAGGATCAAGACCTCAACAATGGCCAGTTATAGGAGATAAATGAAGATGGTGGGTGCATTAACTCTTTGGCTTTACTTTTTACGAGGTATTATGCTATTCATAGCCTGCCATGAGCAAATCCTAATAAACTGGATCATTCATTACACATAGACCAACCTGAATTTTAGTAACATCACAGTAGTTCACATTCTGCAAACCCACCATGTACTTCCCTGCCTCTTGCCGCAACTCACACGAAAAAATCCCTTCACCTTCATGGCCACTGTTAAAATTCTATTAATCCCTGAAGAACCACATCAAATGCCAGCAAGGTTCCTTTGATCTTCGTGTAACTAATATTTTCCTCTTTGGCTCTTACTTAGGAATCTGTACTTTTGCTAGTGGTGGATACAGGCTTTTTCTTGTTATACTCAGCTGTCACTTGTTTCTTAAGCATTTCCAATGTCACTTTGCACACATGGTCTTGTTCTTGTCCACCTGATGTAATGAGGAGTACCTACCTGCTCCCCTTCACACACACTCTAACCCTATTCCCTTGTCATCACTCTCTTTTTTAATGATGGAGGAGGTTTACTGAAGCCCCTGTGGACTATATGAAAATTGATTTTAGGGTAGATGCTGTGGAGTAGAAGGTGGGGCCGCCTCCTGCGGTGCTGGCATCCCATATGGGCCCTGGTTTGAGTCCCAGCTGCTCCACTTTCGATTCCAGCTCTCTGCTGTGGCCTGGGAAAGTGGTGGAGTACCCGCGTGGGAGACCCAGAAGAAGCTTCTGGCTCCGGCTCCTGGCTTTGTATTGGTGCAACTTTGACCATTGCAGCCACTTGGGGAGTGAACCAATGGATGGAAGACCTCTCTCTTTCTCTGCCTCTGCCTCTCTGTAACACTGCCTTTCAAATAAATAAATACATCTTTTTTTAAAAAAAAAAAAGAAATTGATTTCAAATTGGGTTACTGAAACTACATCTCTGAGATGAAACAGTGACATCTTTTCAGGCCTCATTTCCTTGAACAACGTCCTGAAGACATCCTGCTTGGATGTCCTTGTATAGGCATTGATTCTCTGCATGCGAAAGTCCATGCTGGACATTTCTATTAGGCCTTAGACACCATGAGAAGCTGACAGAGACCATCCCAAACTTCAGTGTAGCCCTTTCCTTTGAAGGACCTAGGACTCATCCAGGGGCCACAGAACACTGTTTTACAAAAATGTCATTCTTTGTCTTATTCCAGAGTGTCAGGGACGCTGTCATTTGGTTCATGTGAGTTTTGTGAAAAGCCCCACCTCAGACAAGCACGTTGAGTACTTATTCTGTACCAGGACTTACACAAGGCATTATGGGCACACAGTTAATCAAGACATCTCAGAAGGTGCTAGTGGGGAAGGCACCTAGAGACACTGTTCCAACAAAATGTTAGTGCAGTCTGAGGTTGAGGCATGTACTGGGTGCAAAGGGCATTCTCAAGAGGCACTCTCCCTGACTTCACATCTTCAACCCAAAGCAATCCCAGTTTCTACAGTTACTGGACTTGTTGCCTGACGTTTCTTCTCTATGTTTGTGTCTGAAGTCAGGAGAATTGATCTTTCGGATTATCACGTGCCTTGCTGAAAAACTCCTACCCTGCCATGGCACAGTAAGTTAATCCTCTGCCCGCGGTGCCGAAATCCCATGTGGGTGTCGGTTCTAGTCCCTGCTGCTCCACTTCCCAGTCTAGCTCTCTGCTTTGGCCTGAGAAAGCAGTGGAGGTTGGCCCAAGTCCTTGGGCTCCTGCACCCACGTGGGAGACCCGGAAGAAGCACCTGGCTCCTGGCTTTGGATCGGTGCAGCTCCAGCCATTGCGGTCATTAGTGGAGTGAACCAATGGAAGGAAGACCTTTCTCTCTGTCTCTCCCTCTCACTGTCTGTAACTCTAACTCTTAAATAAAATAAATAAAATCTTAAAAAAAAAAAAGGAAAACTCCTACCCTAGGAAAAGCCAATATCTGGTGTCCTAGGCTTTTGTCCTAAGCAGTTTCTGTGAAACCCACGCCTGAGTCTCCAAAGAAAGGAGGCAGGGAGCAGATATTTTTCAGCTGAAATCAATTTTTTCTACCTCAGTCCATTTACTGGCATAAATTGTTTCGGAAGAAGCTCAATTTTGCTGGAAAATCCAGAAAAAAATGGTAGTTACAGCCCTACATAATAAAGCAATTGTGTAATTGGTAATACATTCGTCACTCCTTTACTGAGCAGGGGAAAAAAGTAACACATGCCTTGCTTTCGTGTAAATCCCGACAGTGGAGATTTTTTTTCCAGGGAATTATACCATTATACCATAAAAATGTCAAGGCACAACTTTACTGTTCCTACTAATATTCTAAAATATTCTCTTAGGCTGACATCTCTGTCAATTAAAATTAAACAAAATTGCATTCTGCCACATACACTTCGAGTAGGGAGCTTTGGCGTTTATGGCTTCTCTTTGAATTGATTTTTAAGATGGCATCTGTAAAACTTGGCTCGAACAAGATGAGGTGGGATGTATTTAAGGACCAGTCAATTTAAAAAATGTTTTTAAAGATCATAAATTGACAGCCAGAATAGACTGTGCACACCTCCAGCTTTCTCAGCTATTAAAATAAATCCAGTGATTCTTCTGAATCGAATGTTTGTGCTGACACAATTCAGTGCCAGCACGCTTCTGACTTGTTTCGGGTTTCCAATATTTTTACAGAAAATAACATAAACACGGAAGCTCGTGCATGTTGCTTCCAGTTGCTCCGTGCACACATATTTGGGAAAAGTCCTTCCCCAGGGTTTCCCACAGCGCGGCAGTGCGAACGTGCTTTCTCACGGGACCCTGGTTCCCAGGGAGCAGAGGCAAGGCCAGTGGCCATCCAGCGCTTTTGGCAGCACTGGCCTGCCAACAAAGTCCTCAGGGAGTTCACCCTCTGTGATAGGGAGATGAGCAGAGTACATCCCCGTTCCAATTCCTCTAAAAGGAGTTTAAGAAGCCGTCTTTGGGCTCTTCCCTCTAGATGCCAAACCTTAATGTACAATGTTTTATTGGTGCATTTAAAGCAAGTATTATTTAATGATCCAGAGATTCCTAGGGCCAAAGTACCTCCCTCTCTCTTTGTTAAGCACCTTTTGGAAGCTCTGTGTGCCTTTTGGGTCACCTGGCTACCACTTAAGGGAAAGAGGTAATAGCCTAAGCAGCTTAAAAGGGTTTGTGCCCTTCTAAGCAAGTTCACAAACGGTGCTCTGGCTTGGCTGCTGTCTGGAATAATTGGGGAGGGGGCGGGAGGAGGTGCACCACTGTGGCTGTTAATGGGTAGACGCTTTACGTCGACAAAGAGGAAATGGCCCAAAGAAAAACTGAGGGCTGGGGAGAACTTTATTGTTAAAAAGTGTTGGGGGGGCTTAGCTGTTTAGGCACAAGAAGCGGCTGGGTGCTGCCAGCACGGCCTCTTCATCAGGGCTCAGGCACGAACTTCTGTGAATGCGAGGGGAGAAGCCTCACGCCCAGGCTTTCCCACTGAGGAAACCCCCGGCCTGGAACATAGCTAATCCACAGGGAAGTCTTCACGGCCAAGGAATCAAAGGGACTGAAGTCCTGTGCCTCAGTTCCCTAAATATCTCTGCTAAGGAACTGGAGTAACTGAAGACGCCCAGAGAGTGAGAGGCACGTGGAGAAAAGCTGCCCACTGCGGGAGCTTGTTGGGCTTCGGAAAGCCTTGTGGACACCACAGGAGTGGTTGAGTCTCCTTGCTGCAGAGCCCAGGAGACTGACAGAGGTCACTTTCACAGCCTTTCTGCCCTCATCCCTCAATAGCAAGGTTCCCGTGTCCTCTCTTTCCCCTAATTCTGCTCTTGCTGGTTCAAGGTCAATCTTTGGGAGATACCCATGGTGTGCTGCATGTCCAAAATAGACTTGTGGATGGTGGTTGAAAGGGAGGGAGAGAGCTACAAGACACACATGTCAATGGGGTAGGCAGGTGGACCCAGCAGCCATGCAGCCAAGGGGACCTCTCTGAAGTGGGTGAGAACTGTAGTGAAGACAGGAGGAGTGTCTGAGAGAACTGAATATTGTTCTTAGCCACTGTGTGGGTAACTTCAAAATCCTGCACCCTCCCTGGCACAACACACCGTCTCAAAACACCAAAAAGGCTCATTTTTAGACATAAACTGGTGCTGCAGATACCTGGAATATCTGACACTGTAACACAGAGTTTACTGAAGACGATTATTGATTCCCTTTCATAAATACTTGTTGGAGTTCAATGAAATACAGAGTCACGATTCTAAGCATCTGGGTCACAAACAGGAACAACAGTAAAACTCTTCTTGGGAAGATGAGGTTCCAATGTGCTAGATGGAAACAAACTTATATTCTATATTTTACAAAGGCAAGCTTCATGGTGTAGCAGGTTCAGCTGCCATCTGGGACACTAGCATCCCATATGAGCACCGCTTCAAGGCCTGGCTGCTCCACTTCTGATTCGTCTCTCTGCAAATGTGCTTAGGAAAGCAGTGGATGGTGCCTCAAGTACTTAGACCTCTGCCATCCTTGTGGGAGATCTGGTGGAGTTCCAGGTTTCTGGCTTCAGTCTGGCCCCAGTCTGGCCCAATTCAAGCCATCGCAATCATTTAGGGGGTGAACCAGCAGATGGATGATCTGTCTCTCCGCCTCTGCCCCTCTCCATCTCTCTCCTTCTGCTTTTCAAAAAAATAAACCTTTAAAAATTATGTGTTAAAGGAAGTCAAGTTTTATGTATGCCTGTGAAATAATTAGTGTGTGTGTGTGTGTATTTGTGTGTGTACAGTGTGCTGGATGGTGTGAGTATAAAAATAAGACAGAAGATGATGGAGAATGTGGGTGGGTGGAGTGGGGAGCATGACAGGTGACAATATTCATCGATTCATCGGCATGAAGAACTGAAGAAAGGAAAGGAGCAAATCTATAGTTTCCCAGCCACCACCTTAGCCCTCTGCTGATTTTGAAATACCCTGCCTGGGCCCATCATAAAGAAGTTGCCCTTGGGCTTCACTCTGCCTCATCTTCAAAACCCATGCAAAGCATATCTGTGTTTAGCTGAGTTTTATCCTCAATGAGTCTCACAGCTTTGAACCCCTCCATCCACCCCCAATGACCTACTGTCAGGTTGGCTGCCATCCTTTCTTAGGGACCACTTATTTTTACTTACAGCCTTTCAAATGTGCGCTCTACCTTGTAGTAAGAGATCTTTTCAAGACGCATGTTTCATTATTTCGCTTTGCTCCCAAACTTCTGTGGTGTCGCACTTCTCTGAGGATAAGGAAAATGACCCTGTCCTGGCCCACAGGGCTTAGCATTCCACTTTTCTGTGACAAGTTTATGCCTGTTGTCCCAGAGTCATTCTTATTAGCACCCTCTTTCATTCTCAGAAGTACCCAGCTTTGGACAATAAATTATACAGTTACTTTTTCTATGGCCAAGTTTATATTATCAACTGGTGAGCCCCACAACCATTCTCACCTTCTTAAAGAAATATTTTCTGAACAAGCAGAGTCACCTTGATTGAGATAAAACACAGGTGCTGGCAGCAAGGAAGCATGTTTTTTTTAAAAAAAAAGTATTTTCCAAAGTTCCCCAGAGAGGAAATGAGAGGCCATGGGGTTCCTGACCCAATGAGAAGAAGTAAAAAGAGGTTGATGACAGAAAGACATTAATTCATGCACTGTAAGTATGAATGATGTGTTTTCTTTACTCTTTCAAAGAAGACCAACTGGAAGACTACATCACAGTTTAATCTTCCTTTACTTGTTACAAACAATGTAACAGTCCAATCCTTTGTATTTCATCTAAAATTCCTATGTGAGAAATGAAAACAAAATTAATAGTCATTTCATGATAAATTTATAAAGACAATGTGAGCTTCTGTCCTCAGATGACAAAACACAATCAATTTTCTAAATAGATATTATTTGAACATTATTGAACACTAAGTGCATGTAGTATGGTCTTTTTCCCATATGAAAATTACTTATTCAGCACTTGTGTCTGGAGATGGCTAAACTTGCAAGGAGACTTGCAAAGTTGCACGGACTGGCAGTGATGTGTCAAGGTTTTATTCTAGGTTCTGGATACTTCTGAGACCCTTATGATTCACCCCATTCCAAGCCCTTTAGCCTTACTTTACTCTATGAGTAACACACTTCTTCTTCTTCTTCTTTTTTTTTTTTTCCCTACACAGTCCTCAACAACTTATCCATCATGCTTCTAGGATGCGTCCTCACATTCTGACGGCAGTGACCTCTGAGAGAAGAGTAAGTCTTATCCACATCTCCAAGAGCTTACAAGACAGCTACATAGAAGTATAGAGGAAGGCTGGATAGTGAGTCCCAAAACACGGTTGGCTAAAAGGAACAGTCTCTAATATACCACAACACAGTGAGGCGGGGGGAGAGCTGCAGACCCCAATAATCTGTTATACATAGTATGAAAAAGTAGAAGCATGGAGCTCAAATGCTATAAACAAAGTGGGGACAAGGAGAAGGAAATGTTAATTACCCTAAGTGATCAATAGCAGTATATATAGAGTATTTCACAAAAATGTACAGTTATTAATCAAAATGTATTTTGAAAATGTTTAGGATGTGAAAAGCTAACTAATCTGATTTGGTCACCACACATTGAATACATATATAGAATTGTCACACTGTGATATTTATACAATTAATTATAATAAATCATCAAAAACTACTCAAAGAACAAAACTACACAGAGATAACGGATTCAAAACACTATAAGCAAATAAGCAAAATAGATGGATATAACATTTTTTCATTCTTTAAAAATGAATATTGTATCTATATTCCTTCCTCAATTTGCCTCTTACATGAAAATTCTGATGAGATTTTCATACCTCTCTAGATTCCTTAAACACCGTGACTTTATTTGCTTCACACTCAGATCTGGTGAAACATTTCTCATATTCTGGGGGGATTTTCTCTGATTTTTTGTCCATCCATCTGAATTGCCATTTTTATTTGGTAAACAGCCAACCCTTGATGGTCTGCATATGCAAGGTTGAAATGGCAAGCATCAGTATGTTTACATTAACTTGAGATCTCTAAAAATTCACTCGACGATCATGTAATTCCGAAACACACTTTGAGGCTGAAGTATGCCTGTCTGGTTTGTTATTCTGAAAAAGATCCCCAGAGGGGCCTGACCTGACCTCAGAGTGTTTTTCTTCATTGCTGGAAAGGGGATGTGTTCAGTCCAGTCCACACCGGCCCTCACTGCTCACCATATAATTGTTTATTATGATTCCTAGGCAGACCTCCATGATAAATAATGATGATTTGCTTTGCATGTATATATTTATATTTTATAAATGTGGTCCAGGTTTCTCAGTTCACATAATCCTGCAGGGGATACAGTCAAATGGGTGAGGATAATGCAAAAACAGCAGTGGAAGCTTCCTATAAGCAACGTAACTTGATGACTTACCCCCAATTCAAGCACTTCTTTAACTCAGAAAGAGGCCCGGCCAAGTTCAACATCCTTCACTACCAGGACTGAAATCCTCATCCTAATACAAATTAGTTCTGTCCATCGCTGTGTCATTTCTAGGGGCCACATTTGTCCTCCACATTTTTTTCTTGCCAGGCAGAGTTAGACAGTGAAAGAGACAGAGAGAAAGACAGAGAAGAAAGGTCTTCCTTCCGTTGGTTCACTCCCCTAACGGCTGCTATGGCTGGCGCTACGCCGATCTGAAGCCAGGATCCAGGTGCTTCCTCCTGGTTTCCCATGCAGGTGCAAGGACCCAAGCACTTGGGCCATCCTCCACTGCCCTCCCAGGCCACAGCAGAGAGCTGGCCTAGAAGAGGGGCAACCAGGACAGAATCCGGCGCCCTGACCAGGACTAGAACCCGGTGTGCCGGCGCCTCGAGGCGGAGGATTAGCCTAGTGAGCCGTGGCGCCGGCTGGATCGTTCCTTTCTTTACCATCACCACCTGCACCTGAACATTCCTGTAGCTCCCACTCTTGGCAGGGTATAATGTGAACCACCATACAACCATTCCTATCCACAGAGTCAGCCATCTTCACCTCGGTTTCTTTACCAGATTTATCTGACAGTCTATTCAACTGATGCTGCCTCCCTCCCCCATAATGTGGCAAAGTCTGGAGGAAGTCCAGTCAGAAGATGATAAGAGCATCAGTGATGAAGTGGCCATTGAATCAGTGCATCCTCACCAACACAGATGGAGTCCCTTAACCCCCTCTTTGCTCAAATGTGTTCATTCTCTACCCAGCTACCATGGAAGGCAAGGCATAGTCATTCTCACATCATTTAAGAGTTACTGGTCTAGGAGAGGGCTAATACAATCAACATGTCCTGTTATTTTAGGTAATGCAGAATATTGCTTCTAGATCTATGACAAACAACATAGGGCACACTGATATAGAACTGTGAACTCTCCAGAAGTTCCATCAAGGTTTTTTTTTATTTGTGAAATTCCTCTTTGCTATTATTACGTATGTTTACCTACATTTGTTGGTATACCAACTGAGCTTTCATAATGAAAAATAAACCACAATGACTCTGAGAAGATAAATGTTATTATCCATCATGGAGCAATCCAGAGTGGGAAACTGGGGTTGGTAATTGGTTCTACTATGAGAGATGAACAAATCCCAGTTTCCTCTGTGGTGACCTCTTGCTGCTCAGCAATTTCCTAATGTGGAGTCCTCACTTTGTTGTCAGTCTTGGACAAGAGTTTCCATGACCTTGCTACAGCACACAGGAAGAAATGAAGTTATGGAAGGTAAGAAGGAATTGCGTGTTTCATGCGTTGTTCATATCGCATGGGCAAGAACATGAATATGACTTCAGTAAGCTACAAGTTAGTCTGATAAATTTAGCTTTGAGCTGGTGACCACTTGCTAAAACTCAGAAGCAGGGGATTCTGTTACTAAAAGGAAGGCAGAACAGTGATGGAATGACAATGGGCAGGCTTCATTGAAGCACTGTTTTGGTGATACCATAGGATGGATGACTCTACTGAACAGTTCATGTTGTATGAGGTGAACTGCGCACAATGACTCTAAGCAGGAATAACACGTCAATCAGCTATTGGGACTTTGCTTGCTAAATCATAAGTGTAGCCAGGGATGCCTAGAGGACTAGCAAGGTGCACGGTATGGGAAGGATAATCAGACAAGGCCAGGGACATGATCACATGCTCTCAGGAGCTTTTGACTCTCCTAATTTCTTAATCATATATTGTATGACAAGTTGTAGGACTCCAAGCGGTGCTGAGGCACAGAACCATTCTGAAGAACTAGTGTCATGGACGAGGCAAATGGTCACACCCTGTGGCTACAGGAGAGGCAGGGTAGACATAGTGTCTCCTCCCAAGAAGCGTAGAGGCAGGGTGAAGAATAATTGCAAACATGAGAAAGGCTTTTGACGAGATTCACAGGTTGCTAAAGGAATGTGTCACAAGTCGTTTCCTCTAGCTTGGGTCTTAGAAGTTTCCCACACAAGTGATGCTGTGGTTCCGGGCCTGCAAGATGGGGAACGATTAGAGAGGTTAAAATGTAGACATTTAAGTGGTAAAATAGAATGTGTACATTTAGGAAGGTAAGCCAGACAACTTCAATCTCAACACTCAGCCTTCTTCTCTGTAGAGTGGGAATAGCAATGTCTCCACCTGAAGCTGTTGTGAGGACTGAGTGAAATATCATATGTAATGATCTGGTGAGAAAGTGCAAAAACCAGTGGCTTTTGTTTTTCTTATTGAATTAATTTCTCTTCACCTGAAGACAAATTTATATAAATGAAGTCTCTCATCTGACCTAAAAAGTCTGAATTCCTCTCACTTCTTTTTGCTGATCATGTAGAATCTCTGTATGTGTATGTGAGTGTGTGTGTGAGTGTAAGACTCTATCTGTACATATAAATATATATATATATATATTTGATTCATTACTTAGCCAGCAGAAATAAGTCATAGCTACATTAGCCAAACACTAGTTTCAGAGGTACATAATTATACCAGAATATCCATTTAGTGGATAGCTAAAGCAATAAAGACATTTAATTATCTGCCTGACAGAAAGTCTGGAGATATGTGGTTCCACTATCAGTACAGTGACTCTGTGCTGTCTTTAAAGACTTTCCAGTGCTCTGCTCCACATTGCTCAGGGTTGCCTCTTGACGACATATGGCTGCCACAGCTCCAGGCAATCCAGCCTTCAAATGCATTCACAGCAGAAAGTGAAGGCTACATACAAAAGGGATCTTTTACCAGTGAGAAGTCTTCCCCAAGAGTCCCCCAACAGATGTGTCTCTTGTGTGGTCGTCCACCTCTAGCTCAACTATTGTCAGAGGAATCACCAAACTGGTGTGATAGAGACAGGCTGCAATTTATGGTTGAACATATCTCTGCACTGGAAATCAACGAACAACAGAAAAAGTGGGCATTGGCTGTTTTATGGGCAACCAATGGTGTCTAACCATGGTTTAAGGATAATTTGAGGAGACAATGCTTGGTTGACTTCTTAGGTCAATACAGGATGAACGAGTGTGAGTCAAGGGAATGTGCAAATAGAAAAGTACTCAATGTTCTACATAGGAAAGGACAAAGGACATTTTTACTCAAGTGCAAGGACTTTTTAATGCACCATCTCATTTAATTTTCTCCCAAATCCTTCCTCTTATTTACATATAGGAAGACTTAGCCTTAGCTCCCAAAGTGCTAGTCCCTAACTTCAAAAATCACTAAATCAGTAAGGGATGCAATTTTCTAAAAGAACCTATTTCTTACAGGGGCGTATTTCTTAAGAAGAGCTTTGTAAAAAGCTGTTCCTCTTATTATTTTATATTTTTACTGTTTTCTTTTTCTACTTAATACCATTGGTTGAATTCTTTACTTAACATACAATTATTAATTTAGAGTTAATATAATACAGAAGGAGGGAGGGAGGGAGGGAGGGAAGGAAGAAGAGGGGGGAGAGAGAGAGAGAGAGAGAGAGAGGGAGAATGTTTCCTTCTGTGGTTTCACTCCCCAAGTATCTGCAACAGCAAGGGAAGATTGAAGAAACACAGCATCCTACATGGTTGGCAAGGACCCAACTAGCGGACGCATCATCTGGTGCCTTCCTGGGTCAGCATTAGCAGGAAACTGGAGTGAGGACTTTGAACCCACATACTCTGATTTGGGAGGCAGAAATATAAATTACTAGCATGCTCTTGAGGTACTTTTTTCTAGTCATAAGATTCTCAGAAGCTTAGATTAAGATTTAAATGATAATGAAAGCAATCTGTTTGTCTAATAAGACCTCTAATAACAATCCAAGTTTCATATTTAATTTCTTCAAAGGTGACAGCTAACAGAGTAAGTAATCACACTATCTAAAGGAATAAAGCAGCAAAATAAGAAACAAATATATGGAAAAACAAAATGGCCCTGAAAGCTAGGTCTGCATTTTCAAAGGATAATAAAAGAAAAAGCAAGGTGATTTTGTAGGCCAGTGGGGTCAATTTAGATACCATGTAGTGAAATTAGAGAGAAGATCAGATGTGTTGGGCATGTAGAAGTGAGGTTTTCTCCCTTTTCTAAGTATGGATTCATGAACTTAAGGGGCAAAGAAACAGCAATCAATTGATAAGTTTAAATTAACATCATTTTATCTAATAGTAGTCACATTACATCTGCGTGGTTTTTTTTTTTTTTTTTTTTTTTTTTTTTTTGTGAAAATCTTGGCCTGATCTTTCTCCTGCTAGAACAGAAATTAGCAATAGAAAAAAGTTCACAAGCAAAGGGGCCAAGGGTATCACTGCCCAGGACACAGAGAATGGCCAGGCTTTGCAGCCAGGGTCTCCAGTGACTAAACTCATTCAGGTTCAGGCTTGAACAAAACCAGAAATGCAACTTGCTGTCTAATCTTTTTAAGATCATAGACATATATACAACAAAGAAATAGGAACAAGACAAATTATGTTCGTATAGTTCGGAATTTATGTGTGGCTTCAAATACATATATCATTGCTAACGATATGATTGATTATTGATATGAATGATTATCATTCCTAATTATAAGTTCCTGTTTTACATATATATATATATATACACCAATATGTGTGTATGTATGTTTGTGCATGAGATGAAATTTTTAACTAACTGATTACTAGTGAAAAAATAAACCAAAGTAAAGTACTAAATACCAAATATTTTACTGTTTGAAATTAATAAAGATCACATATTAAATATAAATAATAACATTATTTGATATTAAACATATGGCTTTGTTTCCTTTAACTACACTAAGTGACTATACTGTAACTACTATAATTGAATTAAATTGTTCTGTAAGAATTATCAAGTTGAGTAAAAATATTGGGGGGAAACCAAATTGACTCAGTAATTGTAATTCTGACCTCCATTTGATGTGGTGGGAGTTGTCATAGGAGTAGCCCATTTTTCCAGTTTAAAATTGTGACTGGAATCAATTTAGAGTTAATTTGAAGAAATTAGCATTTTGGAAAAAATACACCAGATATTAACTGCAGTTATTTCTGGAATTGGAGATTATGTGATGCTTATTTTCTTCTAGATACTCTAGTGTTTTTCAAATTTTGTGCAATGAGCTTGTGTTCCTCATATAGCCAAATGATTAAGAACAGCTTTTTAAAATAATACAATGTAAGACATCAAATTTTTTTCATACTGACAAAAAATGATTCATATTCAGCCCAGGAAAAGATAAACAAAAAATAAATTCACATTCATTCAGTTGATGCCCCAAATTCGGAAAACATACAAACACCTGAACCAAGTAAAGCATCATTACTAAAATTGTTGAAATAGTTGTCTTTCAGTTATTTAATTCCTTAAATGTTTCTTACTGGTGCCCAATAAATTCAATCACATTTAATTTTTTTTTCTGAGAAATAATACATTTGATTTGTGCTAAAGAATCATTTAAAAAACATTGTTTTAATATTTTTTTCACAGCAAGAACTAGTGTTTTCCTTATTTGGTTTTTCCAGTATACAAGATTTCTGTCCCCATTTGACAGGCGTTTAGTGCATTTAGATTTGAACATATATTCTCCAAGTTTACTGCTTAGAGGGACTTTGGAAGAATCTCACATACTGACTTCTTATAAATTGCAGAAACTACTTCTGCTGCAGATCTGCGCTCCCCACCACCAATCTGTTTTATTATTTTTACCATCATTTAAAATCTCCTTATCTGGTAAGCACTTACAGAGACTCTAACAGTAACTTCGGGAACAGATTAAGTTTGTTTTCCAAAGCCCATTCATCATCAGAGATATGTTTTTGTTAGTGTTTTCTTTTGTAAATCATTTTATTATTGTAAGGTGCCTGTGGATTGCTGGCGTGATAATAGGCTATATAAATGATTTTGTCCTATATTTGTGTTGTATATACTTTATTGTAATGGCACTCCCGGGTCAAAAGCAGGCAATATTATTCCGATTAATTCCTGTCTAGACACTCATAAATTGTCCCTTAATTTGCAGAGAGAAAACGAAGTCATATGAAGCATAACCTTTCCCTGCTGCAGAAACTGCACCTGGTTTTTCTGGGCAAGAGGAAGCAGAGGAGAGGAGGCCCGCCTCCCCGTGTCCTTCACAGCAGTGGGCCTCGCTGCTACAAGGGTGTTCGCTTGGCCCAGGTAGCCAGACAAGGCCTGCCACTTGGCGTGCTGCTCCTCAGAAGGCAAACACACAGCCTAATCCTCCAACACAGTTTCAGACAAACACTCATTTTATTTACTCATATTCATCTCCCCAGAAGGAAAAAAAAAAAAAAGGTGGAGAAAATAGCCTGCTTAATCCCCATCCTAACACAATATTGATTCACATTCATGCTCACTGTTTATTGACGTGCATTGCATACAATGGGGGCTACCATTTAGACTACTGTGTTTAAGGGAAGGTGCAATCATGTTGGAGAAAGAGATGAAGCAGTTTATCCGGCCTTAATTTTATGTAACGTAAACCTTTCAAACATTGCACACAGGAGTGAAAATGGTTGTCCTAATGAAAAACCAAATGCATACCAAATGGATTTATCTTAAAGCTAATTAGGGCTGCAGAATATCTGTCCTCAAAAGTCCACCCTTATTTCCTAAACTTGTATAATGAAATTAACTTCTTTGGCTTTGCAGCCGCTTTCTGTATATCTCATTAACCAACTGTAAATGCATTTGTGCTTGAGAGCACAGCGCAGGGTTTTTGTTCTGTGACATCTAGCGTTCAGTGTTTTGAAATTATGCAGGTGGTGTGTAATGCTCCAGGCTAACTATATACAGAGCTGGAGTATATATTGAACACCAGACAGCATCTATGTATTACTAGCATATGGCTTCTGCAAGAAGAAAGCAGATATGAAAAACACGGCACTCTTTTTTTGGCCCCTTAGAGATTTTTATTGCCTAGTGGCAGCTGTATTTAATAAAATATTAGTAGTCACTTGAGGTTTAAAGGTGTAACACAATTCCGTTTCAATATAACAATTCCATAAATTCAAATATGAAGCCTGCATAGAAGCATGGTATGGCTATAATTAAAGAAAACTTGGTTTGTGCTTTCGAAAAACCAAATGTGGGGCACATGGAACCTGCAATAATCTATAAAGAGGGCCTGAGGTAATCACTCATGTATCTGGAAGTTGGAAGTGATTCTAGAGGGCTCTCCAGCACATGCTGATGGCTTAGTTTCTGGGTTTTTTTTTTTTTTATTACCAGTATTAATTGTCATGCCAACAACACTGTGATCTGCTCGTGGCCTTTTTCACTCTTGTGCTTCCTTCTCCGTACCTCTTACAGCTCTCCGTCTATCCAGACATATCAGATGGATTAAAATGCGTAGGAATTGTCACCTACCACACCAATAAGAAATGCTGTTGTTGCTGTCGTCCAGTTCAAGAAGAAATAAAACGCTACCAGAACAACGTTGCCTAGATTCCACGCTGGCTTAGGCAGGGCCCTGGAGAGGTGCAGGGTATAGAGGAGTTTGCTGATGAATATGTCAGGAAGATATGGAGGGAGATAATAGTACTTCTCAGGAGGGACTTGTTGCTTGGTAGACTCCCAGCAAGGAATGTGTAGGAAGCAGCACACACAGAGGCTCTGAGCCTTCGGAGAGCCTGCTTAATCACAGGATGTAAGTCTTGGAGAGTGGCCAGGACATAAGCAGTTGCAACGGCCTCTCATAGCCTACATCTAGCCTGCAGACGAGCTTTGGCTTTCTAGCACTGTGAACTTGAAGTGATATGTAACTGCTTCAGATTGTACACATTCTACTGAGTTTATCACATACCCTGTGATTCTCTGTTGCCTCCTACTAGCTCAAACACCCAGGTAGCAGTGTGGGTCATGACCACTGACCTAGGGAGTGGGAGCAGGAAGGACAAAGGAGGTCACATGGGCAAGAATAGTGGGGAGGTAAGTGAAAGGGAGAACCGATGTCAAACGAAGGAAACATCCTGGTACAAGCAACAAGAGGCCATGGAGCAGTCCTAAGCGTAGTACAACTTGAACAGTGTTGAGAGTGGCCACAGGAAGATACGATGAGGGATGCATGAATGGCAGCATCAAGGGACAGGTCTTGCTAGTGAAATAAAACAAACAGAAGCACGGTGTTACAGCAAAGTGTCATACAGCTCAAAAATCCAAGCTGAGGTACAAAACAGATAAGGATCAATTCACAGAGCTGCAGAAGCCAACTGGAGGAAAACAAAGGCATTTTTTTTTCCTGTTTCAGTATTTTTGCTGTTGTTGGTGGTGAGAAGCCAGGTGTAGCAGACCAGCTCAGGAGCAGTGTGAGGTTTTGGTGTCAGACTTTGGCTGGAGAAATGGACTTGGGTGAACTGGATGGGAGTAGACTGCAGGGCATGGATTGAAAGGCCTCACTTAGAAAAGAACATCCAGTGAGGGGAGCAAGGTGCCCGGAACACCAACCCTCAAACACTGAGCAAAGGGGGAGGAGCATACTGGAGACACAGAAAGAGTAATCTGAGAAGAGACAGAGAATCAAGAGAGGGGCTTTAAGGAGACTGCTATGTTCCCTGAGTGATCCCAGGGAAGAGAGTTTCCACAGAGAGGAGTGCACTAATCAACCACTTCTTCCTTTCTCTCTACCAGAATTTTTAGTGCATAAATTGATTCCATGTTTGATCAATGTGTACATATCCCATTTTAAATATATTGAGAACTAATCTTTTCTGATTAAACTAACCGAAAATAGCCTTCTTGTTTGGAGATGTATTTCAATTCCATATGTGTTGACTCGATTACAATGTTCTAACTGACCCAGCAGCTGATTTGTTTTCCTGTGACTGTTGTAATAAGATTGGGGCTCAGGAAACAGGGCTTGAGAAGTTCAGAATTTAAGTCAAGATGAACTTTAAACTGAAGAATTTGAACCAAATTAAAAGAAGAACCACACCATCCAATCAAGTAAGACTGCGTTTGAGGCAAACTTATCCATATGAGGGTCAGAAGATGTTACTGTTGCTATGGTAACTTCTGAGGGGTGTGTGTGTGTGTGCGCGTGTGTGTGTGTTCTATCTTCCACTGTTCCAAAGTAATATAAAGGTTGCTAAAAATTCAGTGTTCCTTCCTCTAGTAGTTAGAAGCAAATGCATATCCAATGTTACTTTGAGGCCAGTGGTTTTCTTACATATGTATTACAATGTGATGGAATTATTTAATTACCTTTGCTAGCAAGTTTAGAGACAAACACGGCCCTATCATATTGCATACTGGCAAATAGGATTATTTACGTCCAATCTAAGGAGTGCTGATTGGTGTCATTGGAAGCTGAAGCTGCATCAGCATTTAAATTCCCACTTTTCTGGGCAAAAACCCAACTGAATGATTCAATTAAACTCATTTTGTTATATATTATCCAGAAGTTCACAATATAAAGTGATTTTCCCAGTCCAAACCCCCTGCCTTTATGATTGCAATTTGGTAGCAAGACAATTTCTAAGGACTATTTCACTTGAACTGCAATGAAAACGTCAGGCCATAACACACTTTCTGATGTGGTTTCTATGAACAGCACTTCAGCATCAACCGTTAATTCAAGCACATGCAATAAATAACCTTCATTATTCATCGGAGTGTAAATATGCATTTGTGTTTGCAAACATGGTGCTTCCTGAGCAGAGCAGCTGGCAATCAACAGCTCCTTTTGCCATTCAAGGAGGTAAAAAATGGACGTCAGCTTCTTTAATTGATAAAGGCCATCTTCGGGGCTAGAGACAAGCAGCTCATTCTGCTGCATAAACTTCATTCCCTGTGTTGTGCCCAGTGTCTCATGCCTCAGACAATGCTCCACTTTTAGACACTCAACTGACTTATATCAGATGGGTATGAATTGACTCATTCCCCCCATTGTCTTAAGGGGATATAAAGTTTTCCATTGTGTTTAATGAAATTCTAGTCCTATTTCTTCTGTAATTTTATTTATTTGACAGGTAGAGATATAGACAGTGAGAGAGAGACAGAGAGAAAGGTCTTCCTTCTGCTGGCTCACTCCCAAAATGGCCACCACAGCCAGTACTGCACCAATCCGAAGCCAGGAGCCATGTGCCTCCTCCTGGTCTCCCACATGGGTTCAGGGGCTCAAGCACTTGGGCCATCCTGCACTGCCCCCCCCCCCGGGCCACAGCAGAGAGCTGGACTGGAAGAGGAGCAACCAGGACCAGAACCAGCTCCCATATGTGATGCTGGGCCTCAGGCAGAGGATTAACCAAGTGAGCCACAGCACCGGCCCCTCTTCTGTAATTTTCAAGCCAAGGAAACTAATTCAACAAAGTTAATCTATCAGCTGGACTTAGCATATTTTGATCTTGAGACTAGAATGCTGCAGAATTTCTTTCTTAGAAGACAATGGTCTAGGGGCCAGGGATTTGGTATAAAAAGTTAAGCTCCTGCCTGCAACACCAGCATCCCATGTGGGCATTGGTTCGAGGTTTGGGTCCCGGATGCTACACTTCTGGTCCAGCTCCCTGAAAATGCACCTGGGAAAGCAGCTAAGGATGACCGAAGTTCATGGGCCCCTGCACCCATGTGGAAGACCCAGATGAAGCTACTGGTTCCTGACTTGGGCCTGGTGTATTTGGGGAGTGAGCAAACAGGTGGAAGATCTTTCTCCCCATATTTCCTTCTCCATCTCTCTGTAATTCTGCCTTTCAAATAAATAAAATAAATACTTTTCTTTAAAAGAGAAGACACTGGTGTCTACTACTTGTGGGCTTGTCCTGTGAGACCCACACTGTTTGGGATGGTGGGGCAATGGCATTCTTTGACAAGAAGTACCAGAGACAAGTTTCATGAATATGTCTGTTTATTAACAGCCAGGAACAAGCTTTCAAAGGGCAGGCAAAGGGGAGTAGCTAGTTCAGGGTAGCAACACTAATTCTATAGGACAAAGCAGATACTGGTGCCTCTATGCTTCTCCAATCAGCTTGAAGTTCAAGCGGCCTATGTAGGCTTTGAGGTGGTCTTTATGTGCCTGGGCCACACCCAGGAGCTGTTTACTTGGATGACAATTACAAGGCTCTTCAACAGAAAGTGGGAGTGGGGAAAATGTGCCTTGCGTCCCTGCCTTCTGCCAGCAGTCAGGCCATATGTGATTCTCAGTGTGCCTGAGATCCCAACCAGGGTCTTTCCTGGGAGGCAAGGTGTGCTACGCCCTCTTCAGGTCCTGCATGGGATAGGCAGGAAATATCCCAACCAGGCACAGCATCACCCACAACTACTTAACATCCTTTTTATTAAGCCAGAAGAAGCAAAAAAAATATATTGATATTATGACAGTATAAAAAGGCAAAACTAATATGTCACCCACTTTGAAATGATAAATCCAAGAAGTCCAGTACAGTCATTTTGTGTCATTTGCTTTCGTGTTTAGGATAAACACATTTCCGCTCATGTTCTAAGCACTTGGCACTCAAATCTTCCTCTGCCCCAGACCTCTCAGTTGGGTTTCTTTGACAATTAATTATTCTCTCCTGCTATTACTAGGCTAATGGAAACATCTTTACCTCTGTGTGAGTTCTGTCACTTCACCTTCTTCATGAGTATTATGTTGGCTCATCTGCTTGTTCATAGACTGATTCATAAATATTTACTAATTGCCTACAGTGTGCCTGCCCCTGTACTCTGTGCTCTGTACTTGGAAAGCAAACGTGATTAACTCTGCTATGGACTGAATGTTTGCTTCCCCGATCCCTTAACTTGTATGTTGAAACTCTAATCTCCAACATAATGGAGCCTTTGGAAAGATTTTAGTATATTCTCTGCTGCAGTGACCAAATAACAGATACTGAGAAAGTTATAAGGAACAGAGGTATATTCCTTACCATTCTTTAGTTTGGGAAGCACAAGAGCATGCAGGAGTCTGCTTGCTGTGTCTTACCATGGCAGCTTGTATCACAAGAGGATGTGTGAATGCAAGACAGGGAGAGAAGAAGGCCAAAACACATCATTTTACCCTGAATCCACTCCCACAGTCATCAACCCACTCCCATGATAATGTCCCAATGCATTCATGATCATGTTGCCCTCTGGACATAATCAGCTGTTTTTTAAAAATATTCATTTTATTTATTTGAAAGGTAGTGTTACAGAGAGAGAGGGAGGAAACAGAGAGGTTTTCATCTACTAATTTACTCCCCAAATGGCCATAAATGCTGGGGCTTGGCCAGCAGCTTCTTCTGGGTCTCCCACATGGACACAGGGGCCCACGGACTTGGGTTATTTTCCACTGCTTTCCCAGGCCCATTGGCAGGGAACTGGATTGTCCATGGAGCAATAAGGACTGGAACCGGTGCCCATATGGGATGCTGGTTTTGCAAGTGGCTGCACCCACTTTGCCACAATGCCAGCTCCCTAATCACCTTTTAAAGATCCTTTATGATGGCAAAGAAATTTATAGCATGAGTGTTGGAGGAGTCATCCATTCATACCATAATAAAAGGTGATTGGCATGAGATGAGTTTGTGAGGTTGGATACAAGGTGAGGGGATGAGTGGTCCAGCAAGAGATACCAGATCACTCTTCTTATCTCCACTCTATGCAAGGAAACAGTAAGAAGTCATCTTTCTTCAGGAGAAGAGAGCACTCACCATGATCTTGACATGTTAGCTCCCTGGAATTGGACTTTTAGCTTCCAGACCCGTGAGACAATAATTTCAGTTGCTTGTTTAAGCTACTCAGTCTATGCTGTTTTGAGATGACAATCTTAGGAGACTGAGACTATCTTTAAAGTGATTGCTTCTTCGTGCCAGGTGCTGATATGCAACATCACCATATTCACTTTTGTAATGATAGTAACCTCAGGGAAGAAACAGCCTACCCACTTGGAACAGCCACAGATGAGTGAATATTTGTTTTGGAGTTTACCCTGAGAAGAGAAATGTGGTGGATTACATTTTGGCAGAAGGTGTGGCATGTGCAAGGGCCTGGTGCTGTGAAGTGGTGTGTCACCCTAAAGGAGCAGCCATGATCAGAGTAGTTGCAATATAGGCACGATCAGAAGAGGGTGAAGCTGGAAAAATGATTAGTGTCAGATCACAAAAAGTACTGAGTTCTTTACTAAGGAGCTTAGGATTCATCCCATAGAACAAAACAAAACAAAAAAAAAAATGAGTTACTGAGGATTCTTAAGCAAACAAGGGACAAAGGTGACAGAGTGGAATTCTTTAGGAGGTTCTGCCACAGCCAAGGACAACACATGTGACACAGACACCAGTAGAATGTGCTGAAATAGTGTGTAGGAGAGAAAGAGAACAGGAGCTGCATGGAGGTCATGGAAGAGAGCCCCCAGAGAGGTGTTGAGTTCACCAGGACTGTCCCTTCAGATAACAAGGCATCAACTGCACATCCTCTCCAGTGTGACAGATGTTCCCTTTTTCTAAGTCTTTACTTTGCCAACATGCCTGATAATTCCATTGCATTTCCCTCAAATTGAAGTAAATTTTCCTTAAAACAAACAAGAACAGTTTTATGGGAGGTGCAGCTCATATCAAAGATCTTTTTGGATCGGTTAGGGGGCATTTCTCAAAGTATGTTCTGTAGAATCCTAGTGTGTCAGATGTTAATATTTGTTACATCAACCAAACAAATCTTGAGTGTTTTTATGAAGAAATGACCTGAGGAAGTCTCTGCATGAAGCAGGTTTGTTTGCCTCAACACTGTCAAAGCTCTAACACCTGTTGTGCATCTATGGGCATCCAAAGTGGTGAGAAAGAGAGAGAGAGAGAGAGAGAGAGAGAGACAGAGAGACAGAGAATTGTTTCTCAAGCACATTGGACCGTAGCCACTTTTCACAGAGCTTCTCCCATGGTCAAGGTTTTCAGGGATAACTTTGGGAAATTCTGATGTGCACAGGCTTTCTCATGAATGCAGGACCTTCACACACACATTTTTATGTGCTCTCCTCAAGAATTTCCTGTTATGTGGTGTAGTGGGCTAGGCCTCCCATATGGGTACCAGTTCATGTCCCAGCTGCTTGTCTTCCAATCCAGCTCTCTGCTAATGGCCTGGAAACCAGTAGAAGACGCCCAAATGCTTGGGCCCCTGCATCTGCATAGACGATCCAGAAGAAGCTCCTGGCTCCTGACTTCAGATTGTCCCAGCTGGCCATTGCGGCCATTTGGGGAGTGAACCAGCAGATGGAAGACCTTTCTCTCTGTTTTCCTCTCTGTCTGTAACTCTGCCTCTCAAATAAATTAAGTAAAAATATTTTAAGAAAAAGAATTTTCTGTTGTGGATAAGACAGCATCATGGGGGACATGTTAGCAAGAAGAAGCAAAGCTCAGATCTCCCAAAGTTTTAAATGGAAAATACTGGAAATTATATGGGAATTCTCTGACTCCTGGTCCTGGGATCTTTCTGCTACACACACATACCATCAGTGTCTCAGCTGAAAGGATTGGGATGAAGAGGACCACCAGAGCAGTATGTATGTGGGGTTTGGGGTAGTGGAGGAAAAACTATAGGAAGGTTTGGAAATCTTTGTAAAGTCTTGGAGGGCATCCAACAAGAAATTCAACAGGAGAGTGAAAACCCACTCAGTACAAATTATACCTGCCCTTCAACATCATCTCAATTCACTATCTTAGGATGGAGCTGAGAGTCCAGTGGTCCTTATTCCATAAATACTTATAAATAACAGTAAATCCTTATGTCATCCATGCCAAGTGGAAGACAACTAGTTTACATCTTCTCCATTCCAAGTGTTCTGAATGATGATATAACACCTACAATATGATATCATCCCATCCCCAAAACCAATCCATCCCAGTGGAATGAGGAATGTTACTCTATAATTATGAAAAGTTGAAGGGTTAGCTGGATATAACATACACACTACCCACAAACTTCCTTATAATTCTTTCAGTTAGATAGCCATTCAACACCACAGAGCACCTACCATAAGTCACAGGTATGCTAAGTACTAGGAAGAGCAGTGTACAAAAGAAGTAAGGCTTTCTCCTTATAGGAAATGAGAATCCACCAGCAAAGGAGGGTAATTGTGGAATAAATAATGTTAAGTGATTAAGCCAATCCGTTCGAATGAAAAGCTGTTCAATACAATTCTAGGAACCAGGGAAAATCCTTAAAAAAAAAAAAGGCCCAACAATTATCTGCAACAGTGCTGCTCAGAACAAGCAGCACTGAGTTTCTCAAGACCTTGTGGTCTGAGATCATCTGCCCCACTGTAGCAACGTTTTCCAAAGAACCTCTGCAGCATGAGAATCCTCACGTTTGGAGTCATCTTGATCTTCGGGTGAGGCTGACTTTTCCCACAGGGTCCTAGGGTGCTAATATACAGCCTGAGTCAAATGGAAGCCTTAGGGTAGGACTACTCCAAACCCAATGGGAAACAGTTTTTTTTTTTAACTTTTTCCCCTGTAGAATATTTATAGCAACCAGTATTCCAAGGAAAAGCATTTAGAAAATATTGCAGTAGATGTCTAAAGTCTCTGCCAGTTTTAAAATTCATCTATGGTGGGGCTGGCGCTGTGGCATAGCAGGTAAAGTCACCACCTGCAGGGCTGGCATCCCATATGTATGCTGGTTCAAGTCCCGGCTGCTCCACTTCTGATCCAGCTCTCTGCTATGGCCTGGGGAAACAGAAGATGGCCCAAATCCTTGGGCCCCTGTACCCACATGGGAGACCTGGAAGAAGCTCCTGGCTCCTGACTTCAGATTGGCACAGCTCCAGCCATTGTGGCCAACTGGGGAGTGAACCAATGGATGGAAGACCAGTCTCTCTCTGCCTCTCCTTCTCTCTCCGTGTAACTCTTTCAAATAAATAAATAAATCCTTAGGAAAAATTCAACTATGGTACCTTAGAATATTCCTTATGGAAAAAATAATCCAGCTATGAGGTATAGGAATGATGGGATGGGTGGATCCTGTGAGCTGGCAGTTGTGGTAGCAAATGTGTCAGGGGAATCAGGGTAGCCTAAACTCAGATGAATGGGCGAAGAAGGTTTGGAAGTTAAAGAAATATATCAATAAATTATATAAGTGGAAAAAATCCACAAACAACAGTTATGTATTCAGGAACCACCATCATCACCATGGTCGTGAGCTAAGTAGATCAGTGTAATTTAGTCAATTAACATAAAAGGTCAAAAGGTACCACCCACAGATGGAAACCTCTAGGGTGCAGCGCATCCAGAGGATTCTGAATCAACTGGGCTGACCTAGCAGGAGGAGGGAGGCCGAGTGACTGCTGCTTCTTCAGAGAAAGCCATTGAGCATGGCAGAGAGCCCTGCATCTCTGCTGAAGGCTCCTGGGTGCTCCTTGTTCACTAGAGTGTGGCTTACAGTCTTATCTACTTCTTGCCCTTGAACTCATCCTTCCTTTTCTAATATTTGTAGCTTGTATTACAAGCATGGCTAGGAATGAATTTTTTCTCTGCAAATCCTCTACGTCCATAAGTTCCCACTTAAAAGATCCTTCATATATCTGTCAGCAAAACCATACTAACTCCAAGTCCTATCTCCAATCCCACGTCCTCAGGGAAGTTTTCTATGAAAACCCCAGCCAATCACAATAACATCTGGTGCGGACCGCCCAATAGTGCCGACTTGTGGAGTAACTCGTCATCTGTCCCCAACTGACTATTTCCTTCTGCTCAACTTGGTGTTGTTTTCCCATTACACTGAGGACTTCAGTGACATTCCTAAGAAGCTTGTGTTTCTGCAGGTAGCACATTACCAGATATTCAGGAAATCTCTCACATTCCGGAATGCCTAGGCATTATGTCCACTTAGATGATGGCTTAGGAGAATTAAAATATAAAATATTAAAATATAAAATTGGGACATGCTCAGGCTGACTTGCCCCAAGTGGTGGAGTTGGAAGCATACCAGGGGATTCCAATTCAATCCCATCGAGGTGGCATGTACCAATGCCATCACACTGTTCCAGGTGATCAGTTTCAGTTCACAGTTGGTCATGGTGAAGGGACTGGGAGTCAAAGGGAGCACATAGACAAGTCTAGTACCTGCTAACGCTAACTGATGGAGTAAATAAAGGGGAGAGTGATCCAACATGGGAAGTGAGATACTCAGCAGACTCATAGAATGGCAGATGTCCTAAATAGCACTCTGGCCTCAGAATCAGCCCTAAAGGCATTCGGAGCTGGCTGAAAAGCTCATGAGAGTATTTCAGGCATGGAAAGCCAAGACACTCTGCAAAAGATCTCTGCGAGTGAGATCCCAGTGGAAAGAACAGGCCATCGAAGAAGGAGGTACCTTTCTCTGAAGGGAGGAGAGAACCTCCACTTTGACTATGACCTTGTCTAAACAAGATAAGAATCGGAGAACTCAGAGGGCTTCCATAGCCTTGGAAACTCATGACTGGAGCATAGGGAGATTACTGATGCCATAGACAGGAGTGTCAATTGGTAAAGTCAACAACAGGAGTCACTGTGCACTTACTCCTCATGTAGGATCTCTATCCTTAATGTGCTGTACATTGAGATTTAATGCTATAACGAGTACTCAAACAATATATTTCACTTTGTGTTTCTATGGGGGTGCAAACTGTTGAAATCCTTACTTAATGCATACTAAACTGATCCTCTGTAAAAAAAAAAAAAAAAAAAAAAAAAAGAAAGAAATTATCAATTCCCAACTTGACTCTCACTGGGATTAAACATGACAATAGGTCTGCTCTGATTTCATCATCATTTAAAAAATCATCTATTATTTTTCACTTTATGTTTCTGTGTGGGAGCAAACTGTTGAAATCCTTACTTAATGTATACTAAGCTGATCTTCTGTATATTAAGATAATCGAAAATGAATCTTGATGTGAATGGAAGGGGAGAGGGAGTGGGAAAGGGGAGGGTTGTGGGTGGGAGGGACGGTATGGGGGGAAAGCCATTGTAATCCATAAGTCGTACTTTGGAAATTTATATGCATTAAATAAAAGTTTAAAAAAAAATATAAAATAGGCAGAACAAAACAGTAAGAGAATATAGACCTTACTCTCATGGAGCTTAAATTCTTGTGAGAAATGACATGAATAAATAAGACAAACAGAGGCCAAAATATATTGCTTTTATGTTAGAAAACAATGTTTTGATTTGTGAGAGAGAAGCAAACAAACAAAGGGAGAGTTTCTATCTGCTGGTTCACTCCCCAAATGCCCACTAATAATCATGCCTGGGGGGGAGAGAGAGAGAGAGAAAGAAAGAGAAAGAGAGCATGACAGAGAGACAGAGACAGAGAAGCAGAGATGTAACTCCCCAAATGCCCACTAATAACCAGGATTGAGCCACACCAAAGTTTGGAGATTTAAATTTCATCCATGTCTCCCACATGGATGGCAGGATTCAACTATTTGAATACCGCATGCAGTCTCCCAGGGTGCACATTAGCAGGGACTCAAGCACCTGGTGGCAGTAACTCAGTTCTTTGAGCCATCACCTGCTGCCTTCCAGAGTGTGCATGAGCAGAGCTGGATTTGAAGCAGAGTAGCCAGGACTCAAACCAAGCTCTCTGATCTGAGATGTGGTCCTCCCCAGGAGCAGTCCAACTGCTGTGTCAAATGCCCACACACTGGTTCTGATCTCTTGTGTTATTTTGTAAACATAAATAGATTCTATATAAAATTAGTTTTAGTTATAGGGACAAAATTAGCTTGTTTTCATGTAACAGTACCCTGAGCATTTTGTCGCTTTTCCTATAGGTTACCAAATTATACAATCACATTTTATTGTTATTTTTTAAATATACTTTATATTTATGACGCTAAAATGAGAAGCCCACACCAGCCACGTGCTGCCCAGCGATTTGATGTGTGAGTTCTCCTTTAGCTCAACTAGAGTTATGCTATCAGGTCCCAGACCATGCAGGTTAATGCTGCCTTGCATTATCTGCTCGCTGATCCAGAAGTCTGCAGGAAACATGTGAGAATCAACTCTAGGACATTCCGGGATCTCTTCACTGGCAATAATAGCATCTCAACAGTTCTGTTTCCCTACTGTTTCCCTAGATTTACATACTGAAATCCTAACCAACAAGGTGAAGGTAATATGGGGGAGGGCGCCTTGGTGATTAGTCAGGAGGATGCAGCCCTCATGAATGGAGTTAGTGTCCTTATAAAATATGGTCCTTGTGAGGGCACCATCTGAACGTTTCATCTGTGAACCAGAATGAAGGGCCTCATCAGACACTGGATTTGTCAGTGCCTTCATGTGGGAATGTTCAGCCTCCGTAACTGAGAAATGCATTTCTCTTGTTCTGAAGGCAACCAGAAGCTGGACTATGATAGGAACAATGATATCTAGGAAACAGAAACTCATCTCTACTTTTCTCATAAGCTACCCTCTACAGCAGCTATGCACAGTGCTGGCTGTCATGATGTTCTCCCTGGTCCTGCAGGAGGAGCCATGTACCCCATCAGACCACCAGCTGCAGAGTCTCCCAGCTGTGCTTGGGAGCCACAGAGTGACGTCCAGGCCCTCTCTCAACAGCAGCATGGCTGAGCTGGGTCCCTGGCTGGGGGAGATGAGGCTTTTTGGCATGCTCTTGGCAGATCTCTTACCAAAACTGATAGCAGTGATGTATCTGCGAGAGCTTCTCTGCCTGTGGGTTGTTACTCGCACAGCTAGGAGGATCCCAAGCTGGCTCCAGTGCCTCGCTTCCATCTGTCCTCACACCGTGTTGCTACCGAAGAATGCGTCAAATTTTCTGTTGTGTCTGCCTCTGTCTCCATGGAGATGCAGGTTTTCCCTTAATTAAAAAAACTTTGTCTTTTGAATAACATTGGTGGGCGGTAGGCAGGTAGAAGAATTACGCAAGTGGCCATTTTTAGCCAGAAATATATCCATTAGATTTATTTATATTCTTTGAGGCCTAAGTTCATCCAAATAGAACAATTAGCTTCCTTCCTTTTGTGAGTAGAGGAAAATGACCTTCACAAATGTCAACCCTGGCCCAGAACCTTCCTGAGTGTTCCAGGCTTCTGCTTTGCCGAGGGTTATGGATCAGAATTTTTTCACATTTAATGTCTTGTTTCAGTATTTCTGTGTGGTTCTTAGGATGTAACACATATAAATGACCACCACACTCTGCCTCTCACCTGATCAGTGCTTAAGTAGGTTCAAAAGAGATAGTCCTATATCTATCATCGGTGGAACTCTGTCCAGGGTTCCTGGGTGTAACTTCACACCACAGACACATATGGCTCCTCTTGCAGGACCGAAGCCATTAGTCTTTTCTAGAAAGACTTCAATTAAAACATAGGCAGCCGGCGCCACGGCTCACTAGGCTAATCCTCTGCCTTGCTGAGCCAGCACATCGGGTTCTAGTCCCAGTCAGGGCGCCAGATTCTGTCTTGGTTGCCCCTCTTCCAGGCCAGCTCTCTGCTGTGGCCAGGGAGTGCAGTGGAGGATGGCCCAAGTGCTTGGGCCCTGCACCCCATGGGAGACCAGGATAAGTACCTGGCTCCTGCCTTTGGATCAGCGCAGTGCGCCAGCCGCAGTGTGCCGGCAGCAGCGGCCATTGGAGGGTGAACCAACGGCAAAGGAAGACCTTTCTCTCTGTCTCTCTCTCTCACTGTCCACTCTGCCTGTCAAAAAAATTTTAAAAAAATTAAAAAAACACAAAAACATAGGCTTCTCTTCCAACAATTTCTCTGTGTGTGTGTGCATATGCGCGTGCCCATTTAAAGATTTAGGAGTTTCCAACTATTCCTCTTCTTAGTAAAAAGCTCTATGAAATAGTTTATGTTGCAAGGATGGAGTCCACAATGTTGTCTGTGTGATCAGCGTCCAGAACCTCTCTGGGAGTTGTCACAATCTGATCCAACTCAAAAGTTTATCTGGAAAAATTAAGCTCTCAAAGAAATCTTGGCGGTTCTCTACCTTTTCCTGGATTTCAGAGAGCGATTTTGATTTGTGATCTCTTAAGTCCGTAACAATTTGCTATTTCTAATTTATTGCTTCATTTGTGACTGCTGCTACAGCAAGGTAAATTTATTCTGATTTGCACAACCTAAGTCCTTCCTCTGACAGTGACTAATTATTACCTGAGTTAAAATAATGAAAGTGTCGGAAAGTGTCCGAATGCAATTTGTTAGGAAAACATGTGGCATGCTGTGTTACCCCAGTCCAGAGAAGCCTA
Organism: Oryctolagus cuniculus; assembly: GCF_051225735.1. Classification (NCBI taxonomy): domain Eukaryota; kingdom Metazoa; phylum Chordata; class Mammalia; order Lagomorpha; family Leporidae; genus Oryctolagus; species Oryctolagus cuniculus. The sequence continues at coordinate 5,582,663 of NC_142878.1, read as the reverse complement.
AGTGATCAGAAACCATGGAGAATTAAGATTTTTTTTTCCTCTCAAAGGTTATAAATCAATGTAGAAAATTTTAGGAACTTCCCTGCAAAGAACTGAATTTGTAGGGGAAAGGGTTGTTTGTAGGCTCTTAAATATCTTAGATTTTAATAAAAGTAACTGTTGAAGGGAATCTACCATACAATTATACAACATCATTAAGGAAGTAAAGAGAAGCATCTATTGAATGCCTACTATGTTCTTGAACTCCCTGTGTCATGGGCACAGTGCATGTGTCATCTTGATTCACAACAATTCCACTTATAAGCTGATAGGAATTAAAGTTGTATTTAAAACAGTAATTTCTCCAGTCCAAAAGCTCATGTCCTTTCCTGCATACCAAAATTTCTTGATTTTGTTCAACATGTGCAACAATTTAAAAATTAAGATAGGTGCTGGCGTCATGGCATAGCAGGTAAAGCTGCTGCCTTAGTGCTGGCATCCCATATGGGTTCCGGTTTGAGTCCTGGCAGCCCCTCTTCTGATCCAGCTCTCTGCTATGGTCTGGGAAAGCAGTGGAAGACGGCCCAAGTCCTTGGGCCCCTGCACCCGTGTAGGAGACCTAGGAGAAGCTTCTGGCTCCTGGCTTTGGATCAGCACAGTTCCAACCATTGCGGCCATCTGGGGAGTGAACCAGCAGATGGAAGACCCCTCTCTCCCTCTGCCTCTGCTTCTCTGTAACTCTGACTTTCAAATAAACAAATAAAATCTTTTAAAAAAATAAATAAAAATTAAGATAAAAAATTAAAGGGAACTCCTATGAAGAGGTTATAGGGATAGAACCATGGATATGTAATAGATAACTTGTTATTAAAATAAGATGTGGCTGGCAACGCGGCTCAATAGGCTAATCCTCCGCCTGCGGCGCCGGCACACCGGGTTCTAGTCCTGGTCGGGGCGCCGGAGTCTGTCCCGGTTGCCCCTCTTCCAGGCCAGCTCTCTGCTGTGGCCCGGGAGTGAAGTGGAGGATGGCCCAAGTCTTTGGGCCCTGCACCCCATGGGAGACCAGGAGAAGCACCTGGCTCCTGGCTTCGGATCAGTGCGGTGCGCCAGCCACAGCATGCCGGGCGCAGCGGCCATTGGAGGGTGAACCATTGGAGGGTAAAGGAAGACCTTTCTTTCTGTCTCTCTCTCTCACTGTCCACTCTGCCTGTCCAAAAAAAAAAAAATAATAATAATAAGATGTGATAAATGCAGACTTAAATGATTAATAGAATTTGGTGGAGAAATAGAATAGCTGAAGAATGTCTCATATGTACCAGATCCAATAGCAATACCTGGCTCAGGGATGGTTTTGTCCTATTGTCCAGCTGCCCCAAAATTTAATTATTTAGCCTCTAAATATGTTTTTCTTTTTAACTTTATGACTTATTCTCTTTAAAGATTTATAGCGCAAATATGTTAGACAGATCAAGATTTTTCCAGGTAAAATATGTAAATCATGGTGATAATTATAGTTACAAAGGAAGCAAGTTTGCAAAAGGAGCTCCATTTGAATTAATGGTATAATTTTAAATGTAAAGTCAATTTATAAAGTATAGCAACTAAATTTTGGCAACTTTTAGCTGTAATACAATAAACATATGTTTATGTTGGAAGCTCTGCTTTTACACATTAAAATTTTGGTAAGTTATGTAAATGGGTAAATAAATACTTCACAGTTAAGATATTTCTGCTTACGAGCTCCATAAAGAAACCTATATTGTTAACTTAAGCCACTGCTTTGATTATATTCCATATTTTGTGAGAAATATTCATAATGAAATATTTTTTAAAACTGTTGCAGTGTTTGTTGAGTGCAAGGGCTAGTCCTAATTCAAATTATATTGTTAATTAAGATAATGAGAACATGTCTCTACAGTGTTCACTCCCACAGTGCTAATTGGTGTTCTAGATGTTGAGGCAGGAGCCAAGATAGGAGCACACATTGTCACCTACCTGGCTCTCACAGCCCTCACAGTGCGGACAAAGTCTTCTCCTGGGAAAGTGACTCATACAATTGTTCTGTGCCAGACCTGATTGTCTTTCTTTTTTTTAATTGAACCCTAAAAAGTGAAGAGATTTCATAGATACAGTTCTAAGGAGATAACCACACTTCCCTCTCTCCCACCCTCAGATATAGTTCTAAGGAGATAACCACACTTCCCTCCCTCCCACCCTCAATCCCCACACCCTTTCCTTTCTTTCTTGATTTTCAACCCAGATGAACATCAAGAAGAGAATGGAAGACAGCATGCGGTATATACTGGTACATGCAATGGAATGTTACCCAGCATCAAAAAGGAAGGAAATACTGACACATGTTAAACCTTGAACACATTATGCTAATTAAATAAGGCAAATACCAAAGGAAAAAAATCTGTTTGATTCCATGTGAGCTACCTAGAGTAGGAATGAGGGTGTGAGAGGCTGGGACTGGGGAGTGGGATGCCGAGTCGTTTACAGCTGCACAACTTCAGCTAGAGGAGGGTGAACATGTCTGGAGTGTTGATGGTGGCAGCAGTAGTTGTGCAACAGTGCTAATACGCTTAAGGCAACAGAACTGTACACTTGGACAGGGTTAAAATGGTATTTTTTTTTTTTCAATAAAAACAGCTGACTGTTAGTTTAGGGACTATGTGCTCTTGTAAAGGCTTTACTAAAGTGTATTGGCTGGTCAGGGCATGTTAAGGTTGATTTAGAGATAATTCTTCAGTTCTCCAAGCTTCTGTTTCCTTGCTTCTAAACTCTTGCTTTGTGCACAGATGAAACAAGACAACACATAAAATGCTGAGCACAGTGGCAGGTGCATAGTGCATATTCAGTAAGTGCTCTATCTCGTCACGTCCTTGCATACTCTTATTTCTAGGGTAAAATGATTCTATTTGGAATTTGGTGGAAGACTGAAGATACTTGGCAGTATACTGTGAAGTTCAGAGCACAAACTACAGGGCTTGTCTCCATGAACTGTAATTCAAGACTTAGTACTATAGCCATGCAACTAATAGAAATACAGACTTTATTCCCCATTACCCCTAGTAACATGCAGCTAACCAAAGCATCAACGCATACAGTTGCATGGTTGAAGGAAATAATGCAAGTGCACTGCTTTTCACAATGTAAGCACTTGGGAAATGGAGGCTGATGAAAGCATTTATTGCCACATGAATAAAGGTGCTCTTATCCACTGACTATACCTAAACTGCCCTATTCTTTTGCATTGAAGCACTTGGAAGACTACAGAGAACTCTATACAGGAGTAGCCATTTAATTGTTCTTCAAAGACATGTCTAAAGAGAATGCAAATCTTAGATTTACAGACTTGTGGAATGTTAGCATAGGGAGGGACCTCCTTGAATGTTGGGAAAGTAGTATCATATCCTTCATTTCTGAATGACATGATAAATAGAAAGTAACTGGACATTTCTGTTGTGTTTAATGTGTGCATGTGCACTGTCTGAGATTTCCTTTAACGGCACAACATCTATTGAATATTTCCTCTGAGAACAGGTCTTATTATTAGATTACATTATACCGAGATGAGACCAGTCAATAAGGGACTTTTTTCAACCCAGTTTGCCAATGGAAATACCTGTTTTTAAATTACTCCAAGACCTTCTTTGTAGGAGGCTAGGAGAAATATACCCATGAATCATAAAATTGACAAGCCCTGAGGCCAGCCTGGGCCTGGTAAAAGAGATGCAAAAAACAAAGATAAAGGTACACTACAGGTGTGCAAGGGGACAGGGAGAATTAAGATAAGGGAAAAGAGGGGTGAGGCAGAATGGAATACTTGGAATGCAAAATAAACAAGCAAAAAAACAGATTGGAAAAAAAGGCACATAAACTGGAGAGAACAAAACAGCTTTACTTCAACTATTAGGAGGAAAAAAAAGCCCGAGGATTCAATGAGTAACTGCAAATTCATTGGGCCAAATAATGCTGTAAGTCCACCTTTACTATAATTGTTTTCATTTTTTGATTTAACTCATCTTCCATTACAAAGGTTTTTCTTTTTTCTTCTTAGTCTCAAATCATCACCAAAAACAGCTCACCTATTTTAAAAATATCTTGACCCGAATAAAGAAAGCCTCTTTTGAATTAATTACTCCTCACGGGACAGGAAGATACTTCCTTGATTTCTAAGTTAGACTTGTGGGGTTAAAGGAAGAAAACTAAACCAAACCAAACCCACAGCTCTCCTTTGCTGCCAGTCTAATAGGAGAGGGAAAAAAGTATTACATTTAAATATCCATTTTGCCTATGTGGATTTTTCATATCTCACAAAACCAAATTCCTCAGTAAGATTGACATTTCAGACGTAGAGGGAAGGCAGACAGGTGAACTCAGATCAAAATGGATTTTACCAACCTTCCATTTTAAAGGTCAAGGTTGTTGCAGAATAGTGTTGTGTTTTTAGTCTAAAGCTCCTGCCTTCATTTGCACCACTCAGGAAATGCCCATGAACAAAAGGAAGAGAATTCTTCCCTTGCTCGCCCTGGGACTTCAAAAATGTCTGCAGAAAGCCACCTGCATTTACAACAGCAAGAAGACTTCCTGTCAGGTGTTCTATTCTTCTAGAAGTGGAGGAAGGATGCTTCATTCATTCATGTATGAATTTGGGGCAATTATGTTAAAAATGACACATGAGATGATCCTCATTTCAGGTTGCAATGGTCAGTTGTATTCTGCGTGGATGTTCACTTTCAAGTGACTGGGCTTCCACTTTCTGCTTCCACCTGCCACACCATCTGCTTTCACTCTGTCTCGTGCAGCCCTGTAAGGACCATCTGAGAGTCTGTCATTCTCTGGTGAACTGAGGAACTGCCTATGCCGACTTAAACTGCTGCACACTGATGTGGCCTGGCTCTGTGCACACGCAGCACTCCAGTCACATGAGGAAGGTTCCCACGTGGCTTTTGTTCTGGTGAACCACGTGGTCAGTGAGGGGACGCCCTTGTAGAAAGATGAGTTTAGTTCTCTGGTTTTCGGGAGGTAGGGCGATGAACCATTTGCGTAAAATATCCAATAAGTACCACTTTGAACGAAGTCAAAGCATACACAGGTCCTTGGGTGACGCTTGATGGAAAATTTGACCTAATTGTTCTGCAGATGCACTTACTTACTGTGCTGGTACTTTAGAAGACGCTAACTCTTACGGTGTTTTAAATTCTCATACCATATATATTCGTGAATATATTCTGTGCTGGGGGTAACATGTTACAATTATTTGTACTTACAATATTATAAAATTGTAATTCACAGGCTTTGGTGCTTTGTGACAAGTATAAAGCACAGTACATTTACATGCTGTGCATACTTGCTACATTCCACAGCCACACACATGTGCACACATAAAAGGAAGATACGAGCTCAACATATAGGTCAACAGAAAGTTAACAGAGACAGGACAGGGGCTGGTGTTGTGGCATAGAGATTAAAGCTGCTGCCTGCAAACCCAGCAACTCATATGGGTACCACTTTGTGTCCTAGTTGCTCTACTTCTGATCCAGATCCCTGCTAATGACATGGGAAAAGCAGTAGGACATAACCCATGTGTTTAGGCCCCTGGTACCCACGTGGAAGATATGGAAGAATTCCTGGTTCCTAGCTCCTGGCTCTTGGCTTTGGCCTGGCCCTGCACTGCATGTTGTGGCCATCTGTGGGCTGTATGAGCAGACAGAAGATTTCTCTTTCTCTCTTTGTCTCTCTCTATCTATAACTATGATTTTCAAATAAATAAGTAAGTCTTTTAAAAAAATAGAGACAGGATATTCAGAAAAGCTTGAAAATAACCCCTAGTTTTTATTTAACTTATTTTTTCAAAGACTTTATTTATTTGAAAGGCAGAATTATACGCGCACACACACACACACATACACAGAGAGGGGGGTTGGGGAGACAAGAGGGAAAAATCTTGTATCTATTGGTTCACTCCTAAATGGCTGTACCAGCCAGATCTGGGCCTGGTGGAATCCAGGACCTGGGAATTCCATCCTGGTCTCCCATATTGGTGGCAGGGTCCTAAGTACTTGGGCCCTCTTCTACTGCCTTCCCAGGAAGCTGGGTTGGAAGGGAAGCACTTGGGACTCCACCATGCACCCTGATAAGGGATGTCGGTGCAGCTCCTGCTGTGTCACAATGCAGGGCCCCCATGAAAATCCCATCATTAAAGTGAAATAGTCCATCTCAGGGATCTGGAGCACTGACAAAGGTGGCCCAGTGGTTAATGGACTGCAGGGATGCAGCTGAGGCCTCCTGGGTTCTGACCTCGCCAGCCCCGAGCTCCCAATACTCAGCAGCCAGCTCAGATTCTCGTGGACTCGAGACGCTCAGGAGAGGTCTTCAACGCCAGCCGATGGAATAGAATAAGCACGTGCAACTGAACCACTGAGATTCTGAATATTTGACATTTAACACCCTCCACTGAGGAATATCTGTGACCCATCAGTGCTGCATCTGAACCTGAAAGAACAACGTTTATGTTTGTTATTAGACATATACATGCCTGCCTCCCTTCCCTGCACTTCTAGACATATGCCTCTATTGTCAGCTCTGCTTCCTATACTTAACCCAGGCTGCGTCTCCTCCCAGCGCCCATAATGCAGCTTGACAGTTGTGGAGCTAATCCAAGCTTGGTCTCCAGGTTTCACCTCAGGAAACAATCAGTCCCCAGGGTTGTGAGGCTTCTTGCAAGGCTATATTCCCCCAGAGTCCTTTCCCAGCCCAGCTGGGGAGCTTTCCCATTGTCTGCCAAATGGACACCAATTAAGTCAACAGTTCCCCAATTAGAATTGTGCAGGATTTATCTTGTTCTCTTGTACCCTGGCTTCCAAACAGAGGTCTGTTTTTGGAATTAGTTACAGAAGGAAGAAAATAAATAAATAAATGGCAGCCCTTTCCTGTAACCCGATACCCCTGGGTTTTTCCTGTCAGCCATTCGCGCACAACATGATCCCGGGTGGATGGCCACAGCTTGGTAGCCCTGAGGTTTTTTATCTGCATAATCCTTCCAGCCGGGCTGTTCTTCTGAGCTGGGCGCAAAGTGAAGGGCCAGTGCTCACCCAGGAGGGGCACTCACGTTGCCAGGAAGGGGCGGAAAAACTCCTCTTTGTACCCCAAACCGAGGATTTGCTTTGAAGAGATGAAAGCCCGGTGTTTTGCTTTCTGCAGGAAATGCCCGTGCGTGTGGACAGCCGACTTGAAGGCAGATGTGTGCTTGTGATGAAGGATTTTGCAGAGTGCGGCATTTCCAGGCAACGTTTAAGATGTCAATCAGTGGTGTTTGAAATCACTCAGGCTGTCACAGCTGGGTGACACTGGGGCTGCACGGGCAGTCTTTAGAGAATGGGACGTTGTTGACATCAGAATGCACTTGTTTATGAAACACAGTCAATCACAAATAGTATCGTCTTCCAAGACTCTTATTTATTGTCCTATAGTTTTAAGCATTGCTTGGGCGTATTCATTTGCTGTACTTGCAAAGAACAAAGAAAGGCAGGTGGCTGAAGGCCTCACTCTTCTAATTTTGACAAGCACAGGGTCACCAGGGATCTTATTCAAATACAGATTTTGGATGAGGCAGGTCTGGGAAGGGGCCTGAGACTCTACATTTTGCAAGCTGCCAGGTGACACTGAGGCTTTGCATGTCCCAGCCCAGTCTGAGAAGCAAGGGTTCAGATGGACGCCGTGCAAGGGAAAGCTACCTCATTCGTGCTGGATTGGCTCCACAACAAGCAAATAAAATTAGGACTCGCTTACATGGACAGGGGAAGAGAGGAGAAAGAACCATTCGCAATCACTTTACATTTGTTACTCTTATCATTAAAGTTAAATAAATACTTAGAGAGTACATGAAAATAGCACAAAGCAAAATGTCACCGGTCATCCAATTAGCAAGCAGATAACTGTTTTAAATGGGCTATGCATCCCGCTAAAAGCAACTCCACAGCAAAGAGCAAGATCTCAAAGAACAAAGCTAAAGGCCCTACGGAAAATTATGTGTTCTGGGGAAAGGGCCCTCCTAACAGCGGAAGATGACAAACTATCCATGATCCAGGTTGGTTTTCAATAATGTGCTTTACGCTGTGAGAGGAATTCCTTTGCTTGTCGCAAATCACCAGCAATCCCACCAGGCTTCACTCAGCAGTCCGATACGATAATGTGAAAATTCAAACCTCCACACGCTTTTCAGCTCTGAGCCACAGCCTGGGAGAAAATATCAACTATTCCTGAAACGAGGTTGACTCAATTTGCTCTGACTTACATTTGTTTGGAAAGTGATCAATAACCCTCTTATAAAAGGAAAATTGACATCTACATTCAAAAGGAGAATGGCCTGCCTGAGCAGCCGTTTCTGTCTTTTCTGTCATGAAACGCAAACAAAAAAAGAGGAAAAAAAATTCAAGTGAATGTATCTGAGGCCTATGTTTGTGGTTATCAAAGAGTGATCATTCATCAAGCTCCCGAGGTTCCGAAAGAGTGACTGAATGGCGTGAAAGACCCGTCGTGGTCCCCGTCTGCCTCTCTTCATGTCGCAGGTATTTCTCTGCTTTCTCTTTCCTTGCTCGACTCTTCTGTGACCAGCCACCCAGAGCTATGTTCTGGGCAGCTTTCCAGGCCTGGTGTTCCTTGCTATTCTTCTCTCTGGTTGTTATCCTAAGAAAGTAATGGCATTGCCTTATTAAAATATCATTACTTTCTATGGGGAAAAGTAAGAGAATGCTTTTATTTAATTTGCCATTAATGAGGCCGCTTGGAGAAGTGCCCAAAGGACCTGAAACTCCTGTCTCAGATGGCGGGGAAACTTCCCATCTCCGTTGGACTTGGCCTCAGACTTCCGTGGGAGCGTTGCAGACTTGAGCTTACCCTGCAAGGGTAAGGCCAGGGCCTTACCGCCACTGTCTTAATTGTCAGCACCCGCAGGGGTGCAGAAATTGGGCCAGGGGGCTGTAAAAGGGAGTGTTTCTGTCTTGACCCATGGCAGGACAGCCTGAAGCATTTATAAGAAAGTTTGTTTTTAGGAAATTTCCAGTCCAATTATGCTTTCCCCTGAGACGTGCATAGTTCAGATAGCCTTCAGATAAGCATCCACAAGTTTGGGAACTTCATAAAAAAATAAAACACAACTAGCAAACTAGCAATATTTTGAGGCTTGGCCTTCCCTGGCTAAAATAGCTCCTTCAGGGTGAGGCTGCCTAGCGTGTGGTCTCAGGGTGGAGGTTAGAGTCTGTAGATGCGGAGTGTAAGGACGCCCGCTCTTTTCTGCCTCTCTGGGTGGTCTGAGGAATAACATGAGAGCGGACCTCTGGAGTTAAGGCGCAGTGACAAGTAACAATCAATCTCGCTCACTCCTTTGAATTGATTAAGTGTCTTATAGATGAGGCTCAGCAGGTCATCAGGCTCTAGTCCTGGCCATCCTTGAGCTGTGCTCACCTTTCTGAACAGAGCTCTACCTGCCCCCACAGGCCTGTGCAGTTACTACCGCGGTGTCATCGGTTGCACTTTCTTTGGCAGGATCATTTCAGATCAGTGTGGTACCTAATATTGACTGAGATCATTGACTACTCCTCATCCATTTCAGAAAACAACATATTGAAGTCATGGTACACATATTAGATGAATTTTGAGAGGGTAGAGGAGAGTGTTCTGGATTGGAAGAAAGAAAAAGAGAACCGCTTTGGAGAGATACTACAAGATGAACAGTTTGAGGTCAAAAGACACTTATTGAGTTCTTCCTGCAACTAGCATGTCACCTCTGGCATCTACATTAACACTGTTGGCAAACAAGTGAGTGTTCATGATTCAAATGAACTGGCTTAAATAGTGAGTCGAATTTAGGCCTTGTGTGGCTGAACACTCCAGAGATTTGGAAGGTGATGTTTGCTGCCTCACCTCTGTTTCTTGGTGATCTCGGTGGACTGCCTATCTGACAGTAGGCATTGCCTATGAGTCAGTTTTTCTCATCGTTGCAAACAGGCTGCAGAATTCACACCCACATCCAGTACTGTACAGAAGAAAAGAGAACTCCTCCCCAGCATCATTCAATGTGCTGATATCCCATCCATGAACCTTCCTGCTGGTGGTGAACATTAGGCTGATTGATGTGGGCTGATTATGATGTGAATGGAACTGAATCTTGCGTCAGTCCCACCCAGCTGGCTGCTACCCTGTGAGAATGAGGTGCGGTGGTGGATGCTGGGGAAGACCAATCAATGGTCCTTTACTGTGAGAATAGCAATGCCCGTTATAGAGGTTAATCCATTGCGTGGTAGCTAAACAATCCATTCAAGATTACACAGACAACCTGTGCAGAAACCAAGATCTCATCCACACTCAGGGTTCAGTGATACCAGAGATCTCTTCATGACAAGTGATCTTTCAAGATGGAAATAGGATCACAACACTCCCCTGATCATCATTCATTGTCAGTTCCCTTGATCTTCAGAAGAAAACCCAAGTTCCCTAACCTAACATTCAAATAACTTTGTGTCCTCTTCCTGCCCATCCCCCCAGACTTGCAGTAGACCACATAAGAAGCCACGGGACATTCCTGCTCTGTGTTCTTTGACTCCACTTCAGGGCTTACCCCTCTGACACCCTTCTGTGTTCCAGTATGTTGTTTGGCAATCATAGCTAGACAGTATACAGTCAGGGTTAAAACTCAGGTCTTTGGAGTAGTGAGTACAAGGTATGAACTGTGGACTCCACAAGACGTAAAGGACTTGCCTTGACACCATGCTAGCAGACTTGGCCAAATACAAAACTTCCGCTTCTGGGGAAGTGTTCCAAAGTCATCAAGTTCTAGCTGAAATTTCCATATTACACAGTGAGCATGTATTGACTTGGCCTGAAAAGGCAGGCTTTATGTAAACAGGGCCAAATTTCTTCCTGGTTGGAGATTAGAATATTATTGCTCAAAATACCTTCAGAGGGGGTGTTGTCTCTGAGAAGGGGCTACCAACTGATTTTAAGAGGAGCCTTTCTGGGAATAAACAGGAGTGTACAGGATAAGAACAAAGGATTCTTCAAGGCTGCTCCAGTTGCCAAAAGGAACAGATACTTTTTGTCCATCACTCATGTCAAATGGATCTGATAGAGGAAATCGGCCAGTCCTCAGACAAGTCTCAGTAGGTGTTTCTCTTAAAGGCCTGGCAGCTTTTAGGGACAATCTAAGCACGATGCCATTCTACATAAGGGGCTCTGCTTTCTGGGTCCAGTACCAATCCCCTGAGGTCACAGAGGGCCCACCATGATCTGCTGCCATTTCTGGGCAGAAACTAAGCATGAAGAGCAGGGTTGTGAGTTCTTCCATGTTGTCTCTCTCTGCTGACTGCTTGCCTGCCCAGGCACACAATGACATCTTCTCTATCTTCTGTAAATGCAGGTATCTAAAATGCACCTGACTCTGTCTCCAGAATGTCCCAAGTCTTTATTCCTGGTTTGTGCAGTGGCTCCTGTCTTTGACCTTTAGCTTCCACCCCTAAGACAGAGCTCCACCTTGACCTTGGAACTTCACTGAGGAGGCCACACCCACAGCATGATCCTTGCCCTCCTTACTTTAATCCATGGAGAGGGGCCCCTACTGCTAATTTTACCTTGACCCTGGCAGTTTTTAATCAAATAAAACATTGACTTATCAGTTGTCCTCCAAGTCTTATTGGCAGCACCGCTGGAAGTCCTCATGGATTCTAACCTACAGGGCCTAGAATATCTGAGATCATCTATTTCCTCATTGCTTCCTGAGAACTGGTGAATTCTTCCTCAAGCTTATCTCATTCCCAGATTCAGTGAACAGCAGTTAATGTTCTGTTTTCCAAAGTCTCTTATTTTAATAGGCAGAGCTCATCTTCAAATGAGCATAGGTGACAAGTTTTCCATCCATTTTTTCCTGAAATATTTAGATACTTATTTTTTACCATCTCCTATTTAATTACAGATGATAAGTGTATGTGTTTGAGGGGTAGAATGTGATATTTTGACATATGTATATATTTAGGAATGGTTAAATCAAGCTAAAATTAACATATCAATCTTCTCACTCATTTGTTTTTCTGATGAGAATATTTTAATCCACTTTCAGCCATTTTGAAATATGGCTAAAAAAGCAATACATTGAGTTTTGGAGATCAGCATCTCTGTATTTCCAATATTTCTGACATCTGATATTCACTTTTGCACCTCCCCTGCCCTACTGCTCAGCAAATTTCTCATGTTTTTGGCTTTTGCTCTGATTGATTCTCACTTCTGGCTCTAATTCTCACATTGATCAGGATAGCAGAGGCTTTTCCTGGTAATAAGCCTGCGGTTCTCGGGGACTTATTACTGTGTAACGGACAAATTCTTCCTCATTCACAGACACCTACAGGGGGAGCAACCCTCTGGGTATGCTCAGGAACCTTCGCTACAGGAACCTGCTAGGTATAGGCTCTGGGCATCACATCTTTCTGGGTCTCCGTGGGGAATGGGGGAAGAAGAGTACAGGGAACTCACTCCTCATTCACAAACCTCAAACTCCAAGTGTCACCCGGTCCTCAGTTCTGTCGCTGCTGATTGACCCAGATCTCATGACCTATCTAACATGAAGAGACTGGGGAAGACACAGGTAGGGGGCAGATGGCATGTACCTAGTGAGCCCTACGGCATTGCTCACCTCACTTTCTACCTTTTTCTTTCAACCAGATTTTGAGCGTAGAAAGCAATATACCTTTTTGGACATCTTTAGTTTTGGAATTGATAGGAACAGGATAAGACCAGAGATGAAAAATCTAGTGTTTATGGGAGAGGGGAACTGGTGTCTTCAAAGTTCCAACCCATCAGGAAAGAGTAGCAGGAGAATGTGTCATTCCAGATGCATCTCCCAGGATGTTCACTAGAGCAAGCAACTGGAGTTGTATCAACACAGCACGTCCAAGGGAAGTTATTTGAGATGGTGGTGGAGGTGGGGGGAGGATATGGATTGTATGTAGTTTTGCTTGCTTTTTCTAAAAAAAAATATTTACTTATTTGAGAGGTAGAGTTCCAAACAGAGAGAGGAGAGACAGAGAGAAAGGTCTTTCATCCAACGGTTTGATCCCCTAATTAGCTGCAACAACTGGAGCTGGGCCAAGCAGTAGCCAAGAGCTTGTTCTGGGTCTGCCACACGAGTGCAGGGACCCAAGTACTTCAGCCATCTTCTACTGCTTTCCCAGGCCATAAACCGAGATTTGGATCACAAGAGAAGAAGCCAGGACATGAAGCAGCACCCAAAAGAGATGCCAGCACCCCAGGCAGAGGCTTACCCTAGTATGCCACAGTGCTGGCCCCTGTTAACTTACTGCTGATAGCTAGAACTTTCAATTTATCCATCTGAGAGGATGCCAAGATTTCAATATTTCTCCAGACTATCTGTTTGGTCAACCGCATTGACCAACTGATCAAAGGTCACACAGGAAATGTGAAGTCACTTGTTGAGGACTCCGTCTCAGGGGTAAAGAACTGAAGCTGTTGGCTGGAAATTTAAAAAAAAAGAAGAAAAAGTTTAAGGAGGCTCAGGATGTACCCCTGGGTCAGTGGGAAGGTGGATGGTGTAGTTGTTGGTAGAGGAAAGGGAAGATATCTTTTTGCCAACAGCAGAACACAAGATGGTGAGTGGAGGAAACTGTGAGGGGCAGTCCCTGGTGGCTTCAGACTCCCCATCTAGCCTTCACCTGTCGCATCAGCCTCCAGACATCTAGCCTTCACCTTTCACATACAGCCTTCATCTATCAGCTCTGGCTGCAGGTGCCACAAGCACAGTTTTGGAGAAGACAGCCATAGTCCTTGCCCTTAGGCACTCCTGACAGGCAGGAAGCAGAGGTGAGAATACCACCATGGGATGTGTGAATGACAGTAAGAGTACGAGGAGGGGGCATGAGGGGGACCTTCTGGTGGTGGGGGGATGTTTTCTGGAGGTTTCAGCGTGAAATAAGTTCCAGGTGCTGCCCCCTTCATTTTTGCTGCTTTGGATGAAGTATACAAAACAAACAAGCAAAGCTGGGCTCTGGTGTCTTTGTTCATAGGGTGGTAGCATTTCTCATATTCTAAATAAAATAGAAATGCAAATGCTGGTAGAAATGGGATAATATGATTATTAGGTGCTACTATTGCTATTAATAGTGCAAATATATTATTATTATATAACAACCTAGGAATTACATTTCATATCTCACACATCATTATTCTGAAGGTACTATTAACTGTTCTCCCTCTTTTCCCACCTTCCTTACTTTCTTCAGTATCTTTTGAAAAGTACTTTGTTGATATAAAAGATACATAAAATAACTACATTTGATCTTAGCCAAAAGGAAGAGATGGGATATGTAAAATAACTTAAAGGAATTAATGAATTAAAATCACAGTGAAAAATAATACAATGATTAAGTGATACTAATAACAAGATTGGCCATGAAGTACTTAGTTATCTTGTAAGTAGATTTAAGGGTTGGTTTTCAGCTTCCAAGCAGCCAAAGAATAAAGAGAAATATTTTCAGATCCATAGTGTGTAGCATGTCGGAAAAAACTACCAGTTTCTTTGGAGATTCCCAACTATTATTGGTGCTAATTTCAGAGATGCATTTCTCTCTGAGAGTCTCTTAAGGGTCCCCTGCATGCTGCAATGAACAATGTTCAAGGCAACCCCTGACAGATGGGGAAAGAGCAGCCAGCACTGTGCTACTTTCTGCAAGATTCCTAATGTGGGCCGATGGTTGACCACAAATCACTTATGGAGCAGAGGAATATGGTGAAATCTCATAAACAACTCTCTTCTGATTTGAATTAATAGGGACAGGCACAATATAGAGTTTTTGTAGGAATGGATGGGCTAAATGTTTTGTGACATATTCCCTATGGGCTCTCTTATGTGTGTTTGGTGAAAATGAGTTCAAGATACCTCTAACTGGGAGCTCACACAAATTTGTTTGCTTTATCTGGGTTTACCAGTGGAAAATCTTGGAATCTTCCATTAAGAAATTTAAATCATGCTGAAGGTTCATGATGAGGTCCCTTAGGCATGCTTTAGTCCCCTTTCTTCCTGATTTGTCTTCTTCCTATGGCAGGGGAAACACTGATCATCAAACTCCTACCTTGAACACAACTGAAACTTCATGTAGGAAATGAATAGAGGATTTCTTACCTCAAACCCAGTACTGTACCTGAGAACCCCATGATCAATTCTTTGTAGATTCTGGTGTTTCAAGAGTTGATTTAATTTTCTTGCAGTTGCTTTTTATTTAGCTGTGTTTTAAAATAAACATTGTTTCTTGACAATATTAAAGAAAGGGCTTAATAGAAGGCCTCTGGGGTTCACAGAAGCCCTTTAGACCTTAATGTTCATTCAGTCGGCACTCAGCTGCACAGTGGAGCACAGTAGCTGCACCTGCTCCTTTGCAGCGTTGCTTCTGGGATGGCTCTGGCTTACTGCGCCAATGTCCACTTGGCAACACTCTACCCTTCCTGTGTCAGCATGCTCTTCTAACTAGGAAGAGTAGACCGCACACAGATGTTGCAGTGGGAGGCACTACCACACACTAGTAATCACACAGGCCCTTTCACCATACATGTCTTGCATGTTTAAGGACACCTTTCCCAGGCACATAAGCAACTTCTACCTCTGTACACAGAAGAAGAGGGATCGGCAAGTGGAGATTCAGCATTTGTCATCCATGGCAGATCCAAAATGTCACCCTCTGTACCCACTTTTCTTTTTTTAAAGATTTATTTATTTATTTGAAAGGCAGAGTTGCACACACACATACACACACACACACAGAGAGAGAGAGAGAGAGAGAGAGAGGTCTTCCATCCACTGGTGCACTCCCCAATTGGCTCTAATGGCCGGAGCTACACTGATCCAAATCCAGGAGCCAGGAGCTTCTTCTGGATCTCCCAGGTGGGTGCAGGGGCCCAAGGACTTGGGCCATCTTATACTTCTTTCTCAGGCAATAGCAGAGAGCTGGATCAGAAATGGAGCAGCCGGGACTAGAACCAGTGCCCATATGGGATGCCAGCACGGCCACTACACCACAGCACTGGCCCCTGTACCCAGTTTTTAAAACTGTCTTCACATGGTCAGGGGTGAGAAATTCCCCTTAGACAGCATCGATTAGGGTCCTGTGTCTTAGTGAGTGGATCCAGGGCCACTCTGCTCGGGTTCTGTGCAGTAAGGAAATGGCAGAGCCAGGAACTTCACCACTCCATGCTCATGACTGTAAGAAAAAGTGAATGTGACAACCACGTGGGAGTGTTGGGAGGATAACATGATTGGACACATGCAATTTGTTCAGCATATTTTCTTGCAATAGATTATGCCTACTTTCTGTTTTTAAAACTGTTGTTTCATCCATTGTTGAAGGCTGGGTCACCATTTGCGACACCGGCATCTTATATCACAGAGCTGCTTCAAGTCCTTGCTCTTCTGCTTCCATTCCAACTCCCTGTTAATGCACATGGGAAACCAGTGGGTGATGGACCAAGTACTTAGGCCAGTGCTAAGCCTGTAGGAGTGAGAATGGAGTTCTTGGTTCTTGAATCCTGGCTTTGACTTATCCCAGCTCTGGCCATTGCAATCACCTGGGGAGTAAAATAGCAGATGAAAGAGTATCTCTGCGCGTTTCTTCCTCTCTCTCTATCACTCTGCATTTCACATAAATAAAATAGCTTTTTTTTTATAATTGTGGTCTTATCTGCTACAAAGGTTGTAAGAAGGCTTACAGAGTCTACAGAGATAACTTAGATTGGCAGACAACTCTCTTTCTTCTCTATGGATCTCAAATCAGATGGAGTTTATAGGACTCAGAATTCTAAACGTATTAAACAAAGGAGAAATGAACATTTTAATTTACTGTGCTGTGGGGAGCAACTCGGACTAGACTAAGTTACTGGAATTAAGACTTATTCTATGCATCTGCTCTCCCACAATATGGCGCTGGGAGAGGAGTAAACAGCTTTTACACAGCTGCCTCCAGTTCGACCAGTAATCTGCAGGAGCTGATCCTGCTCCTGATTGGAGGAGAGCAGCGTACTCGGCGTGTGGGTAGCAGAGTTGGGATTGGCGGAAGAGGACTATAAAGGAGGAGAGAGACAACATGCACCAGGAACATCTAGCTGAAGGAACACCTGAGCAGCCCCCGAGAGAGCCGGCGGCAGTGTGCCGCTCCCCCGCGGAAGTGGGGAAAGTGGCAGGGGGAACCGCCCTTCCACAGAGGTGGAAGGGACGGTAGCCAACCGGGAAGAACCAGCAGCAAACCCGGGGAGACAAAAAGAACAGTGCAGGGTCCTGTGTTCCTCCGCGAAGAGGGGGAGCGACACTGTGCTAAAATCCAAACACATGGTAGGGCTTCATACACATGATTGACTGTATTTTTCCTGGCCACCTATGAGTGTGAGGTAGGTCCTGCTGTATGTATGATAGTAAGGATATTATCTTTCCCTAGAGGGGATAGGATTGGTGTACTGGGTCTTAACGCTCATCTCACTACAGGTAGGGTTGACATTAAAATTCAGGATGCCCAGTTCTGTTCAATTATAGATAAAAAAGAATATTTAAGTTATAGTATATTCCATCTATGAGTGTATTTCAAAATGTGCATGGAAAATATAATTGAAAGATAAATATATTTTGGCATAAAACATTTTGAAATCCATATACCTGAAAATGTATATTATAAAAAAGCTCCACATGGATTTCAAAAATTTGTTACAACAAAATAAACCTATATTTTATTTCCATTTTCCAAACATTTTGTATGTCATGGGACATAGTTATAATAAAGAGTAACTTATTTGTTTATCTGAAATTAAAATTTAACCAGCTGTCCTGTAGTTTTATTTGCTACATCTGTGACCTTGACTGAAGGGACTGAGTGTTTTCTAGATGACAAACACCAAACTTACGCCGTTATACAAATGATTACCTCCATGCTATGCAACAAGTGGTAAGCCATGGACAAGGGGCACCAGGGACAATCATGTATCTCCATGCCAACTGCTCTGATCTTTCACCCTGTATGCTGACAGCCAACCTTACTTCTGGCATAAGGGCATTTTGTCAGAGCATAGCAGATTTTTCATGTAATTAGCCTTCAATTTTGTTGGGAAGACTCTCTCCTAATGAGCTATTGGCAAGGATATTCAAAAATTCATTGAAACAATAAGAAGCGATCTGAAACAACATCAAAAAAAAAAAATGGATGGGGGCAGGTGGCATTGGATTTAGACACACCTAAAATTCATCTGCAAGGTCTCTTGTTGGCTCTCTTAATGAGCCTCAGTTTCATCATATCTAAATTTATCCAACTCGCCACAGGTACCGGAGGATCAAACAAGGACATCTGTACCTTGCTCAGTGCAGCACGTGGTGAGTGTTCAACTTGCACACTTCAGCAATAAGTGACGGCTGTGAAGATATTGAATTCTTCACATCTTTCACCTCCAGAGGAAACCCATTTTCCTGTGTTTCCTGCCATAAGATCCACATAGATAACCAGTCATTGGGAAACTGTCACAACTTATGCCAGCTGTTCTGACTTCAATAATGAGAGGGGGATAGGGATGGGATGCCACCAGCTCCAAGAGCAGGCTAACCTCTCAGTTGATGTAACTTGTTGAGTCCATGGAAATTCTTCTGAACGGTGGAAACAAAGGGGCTGGAGGAAAAAAAAAATTTATGCAGATGTCTAAGGGGGTTGGTTATGAAAAGCATGATCCACAGCTGTGTCCAATGTCGGAGCCCAAGCTCCATCCTTATAAGATCTGAGAAATGAGGGTGCCCTATTCTGGCCTCACTGGTAAGTAGTTAACCCAGGATTTTCTTTTGTGTGCTCTTTACAGAATTCACTGATGTATCAATCAAAGGATGGCTTAGCGATGAAGCTTACATAAAAATGACAGGTAAGCCTGGTGCCCCTCCCCTGTACCTTGCCACATACAAAGTACCAAGCCCTCTGGTGGAGCTACTATGTTCGGCTTGGGCAGCAGGGCTGCAGGAGCAGGAAGAAAGGCATCTGTGGTCACAGCATTTGCTGGTCCGGAGCCAGCCCACGAGGTGCATCCCCTGGGCGGAGCTTCCCTTGCTGTCTGGGACAGGACTCCTGTTGAACACACATCAGGCTGTGCCCTCTTTTATCTAAGGGTGCTACGAAGGAAATGAATGTGAACTTCAGTTTAACACCCTTGCAACCGGCTCAGAGGCTAAATTCCATTTCCTTACCTTCACTAGCCTGCACAATATGAAATTTGCTTGTAAAATAAAGACAAACATAGGCTGGCCAGAGATGGCATAAATAATCAATCCATCATATATTTATACAGAAGAGAGGTGAAGCTCATGGATGATTGCTTCATACTTCATTTCTTTGATTTTCTAAGAAATTCTGATAGAGGTAGTGGGATTGTTTGACATCATGTGGAAATGTCCCTCATATATAACTTCAAAAATAATGAAAGCCAAATCAGGTCCGGTGATTGTTCAGGGAAACAAAAATAATCAGAAGAAAGAACTTCAGAATTTACTAATAATTGGCACTTCAGCAATTTCCCAAACTGTATGACATATTTATATACACACACACATATATATGTATACATACATACATATATAGCATCCCAGTTTCACGATGGAAAGTCTTGCAAGAGGAAATGGAAGTATTCTGTAAGGTGAAATTTTGGTGAGGTTTCCAGCTCAGTATAGAATACCCAGATTCCAAATTAAGTTGGGTCATATTCAAATCTTAGCAATGCATGTGAAATGCCAAGTTCTGCGGAGAATAATGTGTTTGTTGAATACACATCTTCACAACAATATGGTATTCCATTTATTAATTCCGTTTGCCACAGATGGCTTTATTATGCGTACTTATTTTAGTGCTTAAGCAAACATATATGAAGTGTGTGTTACACATATTCAAGGCAACCTCAAATAAAAAAGCAAAGAATGTGTAATGCCATGGGAGAGCCTGTTGAGAGTACATCCAGCCTAAAGCAGTTTGGGGGGAGTTTCCTGAAGGCCTTCAGTGTGTGCGCCTCCTTGTTTGCGATGAGGTGGAGAGTTTGCAAGTGAGATACTAATCAATGAGGCCGTAATTTGCAACAGCAATTACAGTGATCCTATTTTTCGCACAATAATTGCCACATGTTGACTGTGCAGATGTCCAAACACATGTGAGCACTCCTCTTTCCATAAGACAAATGAAGATTTTCACTTTGTTTGGTAAACGTGTCAAGATTTATCACTTAGTCATGTGCCATACATTAGGGTGTTTATAAAATATGGCTTTCTGCACTCTGGTTATGTAGTTTTATGATTTCAACAACATGGCAGTGATGAAATCAATGTTTGCTGGGTTCAGATTTGTCTCCTATCTCAGAATGATCTGTGGGCAGAGGTTCAGTGGTTAAGAACAAGAAGTCCCTGTCTACAGACAGGGCAGCGGATGATCCTTCCGGAGCTCCTCTCCAGTGTGTCCAGGAAATTGGTGACCATGTAGAATAACCTTGTCCAATACAAGTTTGGAGCTGGAGCTCACAGATTGACTGTGGTAACTACTATAAAATGCAATAGAATTGAATGTAATATTTCACTCTTATGAGATGCATAGTAGGAAAGTAAGGGGTGGAAACAATTGGATTATAAGCTCAGAAAATAGCATGTTAAATCAGAGGACAAAACAAAGCATTTCAGAAAGATCTAAGTCCTGCGTCTGGTCCAGTGCTGATTCAATACTTGTCTATTACAACCAAACTCATACTGCTTGAGATGCCATCTCTCTGAGCCATGAACTAAGCTAATCTGAGTTGTAATGGCTTCTCCAAAACATGTACAATCCACAAAAGTTATGCTTAATAGAATATGAAAATACGCTCATCGATTATGAGGATGTTGATTTATACTTCAGATTTAACAGTTAAGAAGACTCCAAATAGCCAGATTAAGGGCAAGTGTTTTGCATTCTAACCTATGGTAAAGCTAAGGATTCAGAAAAAGATGATGTTATTTAAAAAACTCTTTGGATCTGAGATATGTTCATTCTCTGCATTGTCCTATAAATGAACAATTTCACAGAAAACGAATGGATTTTTTTAACATATGGGAAGGAAAAGCTTTGAGGATTGGGAAAAGAACACTCTCCTGTTTTGCTCTATGACAGTTTCCATTGCAAACATCTTTTCTTCTCAACAAGACTGTAAAATCCACAAAGCCAGAGGAAACCTTTGGATTACCCTTACATATCCTTGTTATAGTGCCAGCTATGTGTTTGATACTGTTTAATAATGTATTGGTAGAACAAGCATTGATATTTAAGCACTGGTTGCTCAATATTTCACACAATATCTTTAAGACAGAGGACAAATACTGTGTTTATCTAAAGAATGAATGGTAGGTAATCCTTAGAACAGGGCATATGAGCCATGGCACATAGGAAACCCCAATGACGGACACACATGAACACTTGTGTGACTCTGATATGGTCAGGCTCTTACCCAAGAGGACAGCAGAATTCCCTCTGAATGCCATGATATGCATCCTGATAGCTCCCTGGCTAGAGTTAGGACTAATGCATGGCAAAATTTAAGTCCTGGGCATTCTGTTTGCTTAAGGAATCAGAAAGCCTGCTGAAAGTCAGTGTCATTGTCAAAGACAAGGCAGTGCATGCGGCAGTGCTGAAATGGAAGGCCTTGCTTGAAGACCTGGTTCACTTACCAGTTACTTGCTCAGGTAACTGGTAAGAGGTGTTCGATGGCATGAGCACCTTGGCAAACTCCAAAACCTTTTTCTTGTAATCATAGGCTTACTAAAACGTTGACAAGTGATTCTAACTTTGGAAAATAGCTCTTTGTCATTACTTAGTAATGAAATAACTCTTGAGGAATAGAATTCAAAACCACAACAAAGGAAAGGAACAGATTCAAGAAATGATTATACACTCAAACATAGTCTAAAGCAATGAGGGCAAGAGTTTTAGGACAATTAAAGATAATTGGTTACTCATCAATATTTGAAAAATGTGTTATGCCTGCTAAAGAGAAATCTAATTTTCTCATGGATGGACCACTGTAATGTGAAAGGAACTGTCCCTAGAATGGTAGAGGTAGCAATCAGCAGTTTCTCAGACAGAGTCCAAAAGAGAATTGTTTTTCCACCATAAGACTTAAAATAGTGCATAGGAGAAGATGGAGCTAAAATGTAGAAAGTAATTATTTTACTTATTTTTTTACCCCTGTCCTACATTTACTGTCTAAAAAGAGATCTTTTCCCCCAAGCCACACAAATACTCACAGATGGGCACGGCTGTCTTGGGAGCGCCTCACGTAAACAGCAGCCCTTCCTCCCTGTGGTGTCCCCATGACGTATGCATGACGTGGGTCACAATGCACCTTCTCTTTTAGAAGAGTCAAATGCTCTGGGTCTAAGGTAGATGCTGGCAGTTTTGTAAATGTCTCCTACTAATGAAAGGCCTAGCAGAAGGTGATGGTACCCCCGAAGCCAGAGAGAAAATGATGAGTTCTGGTAGGTTTTCCAAGCCAGCACCCCCTATACTGAACTGTTCAGAGAACAGGACAGTAGAGACAAATAATTCAGACGATCCTTTAAATGCATAAAAGTATAGTAAATATTCCTCTCTTCTTGTTAAACAGACAAAGTAAGACAAACGAATGCTTTAACTGTTAAACAATATTAACAACAAAATCCCAACACTGTCTTCACATTGTCCTTATTGAATGCCAGCAGTATTTTCTGTTAGTGTCTATAACACCAACTCAAGAGTCTTACATTTTAAAAAGCTTCATAAATTGTTTTATATAAGGTTTTCATCAATCAAGAGGTACTGTTTTTATACTTCAATATTGTGTATGCAGTTTTCTTACAATGTGACTTCATTGTCAAGAATCAAAACCATTGCATTATATTTTTTTGACAATTTGCTTTTTTGTTCTTCCATTGAAAATAGGCATATAAAATCTCCATGGAAGCCATAAAGATGTCCCTCTTTGGTTTATCTCCTTTCTGGACGGCATGCCTTTGTGCATACAGTTGGGGGTGGAGTGTGGATGGTGCAAAAAGGCATGACTATCTTTTATCAGACAAAGAATGTAAAGAAATCCAGGCATCATCCTAGTACAAAAGCTTGACCTCTCTGGCCTTTGGGGCCTGAGGCCTAGACAATCATCCCAGCCTGGATCTTTCCTGAGAATTGCTGCGGGGAAGATCTGAGAAAGGATAGACATTGAATCTTTCAGAAGCAAAAAGGCTGAGGTCCCAAGGATCTTACAGGTTCTAGCTGGACAAAGAACAAGGTTGTAAGCTGATTCTCAAGGTAAGTGTATAAAGGAAAAAAGTCAGCCACACAGATCTTAATTCTTTAAAATTTAAAAGGTAATTTTGTGTCTTTCAGTCAATTTCCTGCACAGGAAGGAAGAATTTATTAACTGCCTTCTGGTATTAAATGGAGTGCTAATGGGTAAGTACAACAGTTCAACAGGTGCCAAGTAGATATATAGAGGCATTATATCAATATTAATCGTAATGCCTTGCAAATGCATTTGTAGAATGATAGCTTTTTTCTCCCCAGTTGAGTTTATTTGGGAAACGGTCTCACGTTAAATAATAAAATAATGGCTGCTATGTCTTATTCTGGAAAATAATGCTAGATGGTCTCGTTTGTGATTTCATCCTATGGAAACATTGTTGCAAAGTTCCGAGTAACGGAATAGACAAGAGCAGATGTTGTCTTTTAAAAAATAATGATGAAGAGAGCCGTTGAGGGTTTGAATAAGACTTCAGGAGCAATTCCCTGATTCAGTGCCCAGTATTACGACCGTAAGCCATGAACACTGATATAAAATGCACTCACTTGTGCTGTAATATCTGTGAGGCAAAGGCTTCTGTAAAGCCAGGAGATGAATGCTCAGTTTTACATACTATGTTCTATTTTTGTTCTTCATATTTTCCCCGGAAGTTCAGCCCAATTCAGTTGTCAATAGAAACAAAACACAGAATGCTGCACATTTTCTCTAAGTTTATAAACAAATGAAGACCAATAATTAGTGCCACTCTCAACAAACCTGTTGAGGTTTACTTGCTCTCCTATCTGGTTCGGGTAACTTCTGGAATGAATTGTATTTAAAACCACGGAGCATGGCCATTTATTCTATCTACAGGAAGGGTTTTTCACCAATACTGCTCTGCTACGTCCCTCTCCCGGTGAATTTTCTCTGTAAGCCACTCAAACTTCTTCTTCCGAATGGAAAGGGAGATGATCTCAGATGGAAATCACCAGAGCCTTGAATGATCCTGTTTTTGTCAAGATTTATGGGCAAGGGGTGGGGGCAAAGGAAAAACATTGCTTTTTTTTCCTGTTGCTCCCCATGTCTTTGAACATGAACATTTACCTCAACTTCCATCTGAACAGCTGACCATATTTCTCTGTAAGGAACAAGTGAGGGTAGAGAGCACTTGCAGTGCAAACTGCATTACTGAGTGAAACCGAGTCTCAGACATGAGGACCGGAAGAACCAAGGCATCCTGAAATTTTACGACTAAAAATGGTGAATTCTGATTACAGCAGATTGACTACAGATAGTGATAAGGTACTGCATTTTTTCTTTAAAAGAATAAAAAACAGAGTAGTTTGTAAGTTTTCACCATAAAGAAAATGATAAATGAAAATGATAAATGTCCTAGGAGGGAAGTATACATGTATCAGAATGTCTCATGGTTGGGGCCAGCGCCGTGGCTCACTTGGCTAATCCTCCGCCTGGAGTGCCAGCATCCCATATGGGCACCTGGTTCTAGTCCTGGTTGCTTCTCTTCTCATCCAGCTCTCTGCTGTGACCTTGGAGGGCAGTAGAGGATGGCCCAAGTGTTTGGGCCCCTGCACCCGCGTGGGAGAGCAGGAAGAAGCACCTGGCTCCTGGCTTCAGATCGGCACAGCGCCATCTGTAGTGGCCATTTGGGGAGTGAACCAACGGAAGGACGACCTTTCTGTCTCTCTCTCTCTCACTGTCTAAAACTCTACCTGTCAAATAAAATAAAAAAAAAAAAAGAATGTCTCATGGTAACTCATACCTATGTACAACATTTGTATTCAGCTAAATTTTCTGGGAAAGGTATATTAAATGAAACAGAATCCCCAAAGTAAAGAAATAAAGGCCTAACTTGCTGTCTCTCCTGCTCTATCTTTTTAAATAAATAAATCTCTTCCTAATAAACTATTTTTCCAAATAAATAAATACTTTTCAAATAAGTAAATAAATATTGACCCAAAAATTGGGGGCTAGCATTGTGGCGTAGCAGATTAAGCAGCCCCCTGAGATGCTGGCATTCCATATGGACGCTGTTTTGAATCCTGGCCTCTCCACTCCGAATTCAACTCCCTGCTAATGCACCTAGAAAAGCAGTGGAAGATGGTCCAAGTCCTTGAGACCCTTCTTCAGTGTGGGAGACCTGGATGAAGTTCCTGGCTCCTGGTTTTGGCCTGGCCCAGCCTTGGCCATTGTGGCCATCTTGGGATTGAAACAGTGGATGGAAGATCTCCCTCTATTTCTCCCTCCATCCTTCTGTTTCTCTCTCTCTCTCTCTCTCTCTCACTCACTCAGGGTGTGTGCTTGTCTGTGTGCTTGTGTGCGTGTGTGTGTAACTCTTCATTTCAAATAAATAAGTAATCCTTTTTAAAGAGAGAAACAAAGGCTTAATTTGATCAAGGTCGATACTTCTATTGTGGCCCCCAGCAGGCCAGGAACATGGGATGTGGGGAATGCAGAGAGTGGAACGGTTTTAGGTCTTCCTCTGAGTCCGGAACTGCCAAAAGGCTCATTTGAAATTCTCCGCTAGACAAACATCTTAATAATACCAGACACTCAAGATGGAAAACATTTGAAAAGTCTTTCATAGCTACACTACCAGCTCACAGGAAGTGACACATAATGCTGTCAGGAACCATCCAAGCAGAATGCGGTAAGCACAGCAAACACCCCATCACCAAAACCTCTCTTCTCAAAGACAACAGGAATGGTCTTCTGTTTGGAAAT
Organism: Oryctolagus cuniculus; assembly: GCF_051225735.1. Lineage (NCBI taxonomy): Eukaryota > Metazoa > Chordata > Mammalia > Lagomorpha > Leporidae > Oryctolagus > Oryctolagus cuniculus. The sequence goes on along the minus strand of NC_142878.1, from coordinate 5,556,602 downwards.
GTGCCTCTACTTAAGCATGACATCTCAACACCTGGGAAGAAACGTCTCTGCACTGTAGAATTTTAGAAGCCAAAGTCAACATGAAGGACCTCTACCTTGTCCTAAAGATACGAAGCCCTAAATTGAATTACGATTATTCGGCCACCTTCTTGGTTACAAATATATTTTTCAAAGACTATTTTGCCTATCTTCCATGATAATTTGTTTGGTATATCCTTCTAACTTGATGTGTTATATATAATGTATATTAATTAAACCTAACAAATCAAAATATTTATTCTGAAGCTGTTTATTTACCAATCAAGAAAAGCTTTTTCAAACACTAAAAAAGAGGGGAAAAAAACCCACAAAACAAGTGTGCACACACCAAACAACTGTTAGCCATTACTCAGTGAGGTTTGTTAAAAATTTCAAATTTCTAATTAACTGAAGTGAAAAATAGCAAGGTTACAGTAGAAATAAATTCAACCAAGAGGGAAGAATTTAGAAGTAAGTAATAACAGTGGAGTATAAATTATATGCACACATAGACATTGCCACACAGATGTAAATAATCTTGCTTCAAATGGACCATAAAATTTAAATTACTTTCCACACCAAAAAAATTAAACCAAGGGGGGAAAAAAACAACTAACCTTGGTTAAAATAATACTGTGGACCTCCAAAGAAAAACATAAAAGTAGTAGTTGATAATTTAATGGTTGCCCTGGGTTTTCATAAACATGTCACTTCTAACCTTCAGAAATATCATTAGTTTCTAATTTCCCAGAGCTAAGAAATGAGAAAAGTAAGGAAGGAATCCTGGCCTTTCACTCTAGTACGTCTCAAATTGCTACTTACATGATATAAAATTTTTCTAAGCTTTTACCATAAGGATATGAAAGTATCACTGTTTAGGAATTAATGAAGTTCCCATTACTCTTTGGGATTAAGAATGCAAATTGTAATAATAACTTCATATACTTTCAGTTAGGGTATTTGTTTCTTTAAAACTAGGAAAATTATGTAGTTTTAAAATATGAATCAATAAAATGTTAACATCAAAACATATTTTAGCACAGAAGTCCTTTTTAATATTTATTTGAGAGGCTGAGTAATCTGTCATCTATCTATCTATCTATCACCCCCTTTCACTGCTTCACTCACCAAAGCTGAGCCAAAACTCAGAGCTGAGAATTGAGCCCAAATTTTCATGTGGTAGTTGGAGCCTGATTCCATCACTATTGTATATTTATGTAACATACCAAAGTATTTATAAAAGCCATTTTATGAATAATACCAGCTAGAATGCAATTTATAAACCTTGTTTTATTCATGTGAAAAAACTGAAATATTTTAATTCAAATGAAAAATTAGTTTCCGTCAGAAAAAAATGTAAGTGAAAACTTCTTAGTTTGCAACTTGGCAAAATTACAAATGAAACCCATTTTTTGTGGTTCTATAAATCAACAGGTCTTAGCAGAGTTCAATTTGTTGTTGCTGTTGCATATGAAAATATTTAGAACTGGGGGGTTCCACACCTGAAAAACTCAAGTGAAAAAGGAAACGAAACAAAACAGACCTGAAGTGAAATTTATCCATCAAAGTGTGCAAACTGAGAAACAGTGATGGCGCATCTTCAGATCATGTACGATTATTCTTTGTTAAAAGTGTTAATACTAAGAGAGTGGGAAAACTCTTCATCTTACACCTCCCCAGGGGAATCAACGTCCTCAACCATTTGCAACAGAATAGATACAGCAGTTGCCTTTTCAACTCACTTATCTGGACAGGAAGTGCCTTGAGTCAGGAGAAAAGTTGATTCCCAGTGCAGGTGGCTAAGGACAGTCTCTAGGTGTCCATCTGGTTACTTGTGATGCTTCTGCCCATGGACCCTTTTGAGGAGTCAATCTAGCCTGAGCTAGGCTGGCAGCAAGGCAATGTCTTTATCTACGACCAAGGTCAAAAGATTCATGGTGGGACAAGCACCTGGCCTAGCTTGGAACTGAATTCCAACTCGAATTATGATTTCAGTTTCCAGCTATTGCTGACCCTCAGAGTAGCAAGTGACGGCTTAGGTAGCTGAGGCCCTGCTACCCACTTGGGATACTTGGGTTGAATTTCCAGCTGCTACTGAATTTCCAGCTTCACAATGGCCCAGTCTTTCTGGCCACTGTGGACATGTGAGTAGTGAATTAGTACATGGAATACCTGTCTTTCTATGTCTCTCTGCCTCTCAAATAAATAAATGTATTTTTAAGTTTATGAAAAATCAAAAGATCAGTTTATTCTGGTGCATTTATTAATGCATTCAGTTTTTCATAGTACATACTTTCCATGAACTTTTGAGCACCACTTATGTTTTATCTTATATGGAAAAGCAAAGCTTACTGTTATGCATTCCCTGTTCTATGAAAACTAGATTCTGTCCCTCAAATCAGAGCCCTGTTCATTTTGAAAAATTCTCTTGGTCAAAAAAAATGTGTAATACACCGTCTCAGAAGCAGCACACTTTAAGGCAAGGGCTCTAGCCCCTGCCCATCTGGACTTCCATCCTAACTTTGCCACTTCCTTTAAACTGCCTGCCTCAGTTTCTATATCCCACAAAGGAGAGTGAAGCAACAGTCAGATTTTTAAGAAACTTGAAAGGAATATGTAAAAGCCGTTGGAGCACTGCTTGGAGATCCTTAGATTTTAGAAAAGGTGAAATTGTTAGTATTTTCTAAGTATTAATTGCATAACTTTTAACATCAGCTTTTGAATCCTTCATGGTTTTGAACTTGACAGCAACAGGATAACTTTGCTTGTTTGATTGTAAAAGAAATGTGCTTTAAGAAAATGACAGAAGATAAGAAGTCCAGTCTCCTGATTTAGTGGTACTGGCAGAGGCTCCATTCCCCTTTTGGTACAATCCTATGCTAAAGCCAACAAATCATCATGCCTTTGGATAATTGAAATAAAGTCCTAAATGCGACTTTATGGGATAACATAAAAATGGAAAGATTTACTTTTTTTCCTTTCCTCAAAAAATACTAAAGAAAAATAAAGCAAGTAGGCCATACTTTATTCTTATTTAACCAAAAGATTAGCACAGTGGGTTGCTGGTTTTCTTCTACTTTTTTTAAATTTTCCATTAAGCAAGTTCTTTTAAAACAAATTTGAACTTTTCCCATCCCAGTGATTCCCACGGACAGTTGGCAGAGAATCTTGGATAACTTGCAAAACTGGGATTTTTTCCAGGCATGAGTAACTTGTTAAAAAGCCACTATTTCCTTAATACTAACAGTAAATAGAGTTCACATCCACATAAATCCTCAGTGGCCCATTGGGGAAAGTTTTATGTGTGTGAGTGTGTGTGTGTGTGTGTGTGCATGCACGCTTAGAATATTTTTTTATTCATAAAACACTTGGCTCTCAGCATGTCTGTTTATATTTCACTCTTGAAAATAAACACCCATGTTTATGCCAGTGGAGGTTAAAAGGTATCCTTTTTCCAGTTGCCTGCTGTGTGCCAATGATTTTATGATGGATGGGTTTAGAATACCTGGTTAGAATTCCTCAAGTGTTTCTCTTCTATTTCTTCTAATCAAAAAAAAAAAAAAAAGATACAACTCAATTACTATGTAACTAAAATATGTGTTTTAATGAAATTTTATTTCATTGTGAAAATCCAAATAAATATTTTCAGAACTTACAGGAAAAACGAATGTGTAATTCTAAATTCAAATGGCTAAGTCAGTTCTCTTTTGTCATAGGGTTGAAGCAAGTTACTGTAGTAACTTTCAGCAGCTACTTCTTTGAGTACAAATTTTCTCCTATTTATCAACGAAGTAATGATGGGATTTTCCAGTTCATAAGACTTCTTAAAGAAAATGTGCTTTAAACTTACAATTACTTTTTAAAACAACAGGATAATGGTTACATAGTGAAGCATATTAACAAATCTATCATCTTGTATACTTACCCTTTGTGAAAAGAGCAGCTAAAGACTACTTATTTAACAAACATCCCAACTACAACGCAATTGCATTAACTTTAGCCCTCATGTTAACATGTTAGTTATTAAAGTTTGCTTTGCGGATGTGTTTAATGAGGCAGGCAGAGTTCCAGGGACACTTTGCAAGGTCACATACTTACGTAGGAGTGGGGCAGGGACGAGAGCCATCTCTACGCCTTTTCCTTTCACAGTGATGCATCCAAACCAGACTTTTCTACAATTCCCTTTATCTGAGTGTTTGACAAACAAACTTCTCTTGTCTTTGCAGTGCTGGACTGGATATATTTTGATAACAGGCGGCTGTCCCTTGAGATATCTTGCATTTCCTGCTTCCGGTCAGATGTTCCACAAGAATAACTTTTCTACATATGTTTTTGCATTTTTGATCACAATCCCAGCTGGAATCAGGAAGTTTGGAAGCAGCGTGGAAATGGAAACTAATTGAAAGTCACAGCAACATTGTTTTGACTTTCAAAAATATTTGATTTTCTGGGGATCCTGAAGGAAAAATAAATATCTGTATCATCTATTATCTACTTAAAAACTATGCTAGTACTTCAACTCTGATGTAAGATACATCTTTATTTAAAATAATAGGGCCATGGCTACGTGGGAAGGTTTTTCAAGATCACATAAGCCTGAATACAAGACACATGAGGTTGGAACTTCAGAAATTCTCAATTGAGACCTTGATGGAGGCAGCATTCGATATCATTAGCAGCTTCAGTTACTTCTCATGCCCATAAAAAAATACCATCTTGTAACTCCTCTGATCAGTGTGATACTTTTACATGGAGGGAGAGAGCAGAAATAGATAATGAAGTCTCCTGCCAAGATTATTTCTGAAAACTATTTTGAGACGCCATTCTAAATTAACACTCAACTCTCCCAGTTCCCCTTACTTTTCCGACAAACGGTATAATGCCAAAGTTTTGTGCACAAGGGTATCTAATTAGGATTAATTTAAAATGTACGAAGTGTTTAGCTGGAGTCTGACCCTTAAAATCAGCTTTGAAAATTGTGAATTCATTTCTGATGCTCTTTTTTTTTTTTTTTTTTTTTTTTTTTTGATCATTCCCCTCTGGATGTGGGCCTGACACCTTTTAACAATCTGGGACTTTTCAGACATTAAGAAAAGCTTTCACCTAAGCAGGACCTGATTCTGTTAGCAGTAAGATTTAGACTGGACTAGAAACAGGCAGAAACCAAGATTTCTTGCTAATTTCTTCTATGAGTATTTAGATTATCAATGTTCTATTAAATTTAGACATACCACTTAAATAAAATCAACAGTAATCCACCTATCTACTCTTAAAATCCTGATCCAAAGTCTAACCAGATGTCAGAAACAATTGCTGCCATTACATTTCAGAAAAGCCAAATAAAGACAACAGAGAAATCCCGAGTTTCCTTTCTCATTTTTGCTTTCCTGTGCTCTATTTGTAATCAAGAAGAATTTGTTTTTATTGCTATTTGTTTTGTTCTGCTTTTGCTCTTATTTTCTCTTTTTGTGGCTATCTTTCCCTTGAAAATCCCAAAGTGTGTTTTTTGGTGTGGACCATATTAGAAGAAAATCACTATAAATTGAAGATCAATTATAGTTTACAAAATACAGATGTCTAGAGATCAGTATTTTTGTGACTCTTATCTCATTTAATTTCATAACAGCCCAGACAGAAAGGTAGTCTTATCCCCTTTTACAATGAAAATGCTTATAGTGGTTCAGGTTCATGGCTAGTAACTGGCAAAGCTAGAATTGAAATCCAAGTTCGTTTACCGCTAAAAACTCCGTTCTTTGCTCTGAATTCCCAGTCCTTCTGTTTCTATTAAGGAGTAGGGTTCTGAGTATCTGTTAACAGGGTATCATTTTTCATGACTGAAACCCTCAGGATAAGAATATTTTAGAACATGGTTTTGGGACTGGCACCGTGTGTAGCGGGCACAACCATTGACTGAGATTCTGGCATCCTGTATGGCCACCAATTCCAGTCTTGATGGCTCAATTTTCTATCTAACTCCCTGCTAATGGTTTGGGAAATCAGCACACACATAGGAGACCAGGATGAAGCTCATGGCTTGTGGCTCTTGACAGCAACCTGACCCAGCCCTGGCCATTATGGCCATCTGGGGAGGGAGTGAACCAGTGGATGAAAGATCTCTCTCTCTCTTTCTCTCTCTCTCTCTCTCCCTCTGCCTCTCTCTCTCTCTCTTCCTCTCTGGAATTCCGACTTTCAAATAAATATACAAATGGTTAAGAAAAAAAAATAAGAATGTGGTCTTGAAATGCAAGCTGGAATAACTGTGCTTTGGTGATAGCCATGAAGTGCTGACTTGTGCAAGATTCGATATGTGCGACTTACTTTCAAATAATTCTTTTTTTTTTTTTTTTTTGATAGGCAGGAGTGGACAGTGAGAGAGAGAGACAGAGAGAAAGGTCTTCCTTTTTGCCGTTAGTTCACCCTCCAAAGGCCGACACGGTTGGCGCACTGCAACCAGCGCACCGCGCCGATGCGATGGCAGGAGCCAGGTACTTATCCTGGTCTCCCATGGGGTGCAGGGCCCAAGCACTTGGGCCATCCTCCACTGCACTCCCTGGCCACAGCCGAGAGCTGGCCTGGAAGAGGGGCAACCGGGACAGAATCTGGTGCCCCGACCGGGACTAGAACCCGGTGTGCCGGCGACGCCAAGGCGGAGGATTAGCCTAGTGAGCCGCGGCGCTGGCCTACTTTCAAATAATTCTACAAAATGTTTATCATTGGGGAGTCAAGGTATGTCAATATTAATTGTTTTCTTTCAAGTCTACAAACTTGAACATTTTTCAAAATGAAAAGTTGGGCAAGGTAGGAATATTTTTGTACATTTTGGATACCAGAAAATCCTAGTCTATACACTGACCTGGCAAACCAACCTTTCCATTTCTCAATTTCCCTGTATCTTCATTTGTCATCAATGTTACAAGAAGTTATAGAATTCTAATTTATAGAAGATAGACTTAGGCAAGCAGATGTTCCATGGTGGGTGATTATGAGCATCAGTGTTCCTGTATATTACAAACCAAATCTGTGCCAGATTTTGGGGTTCCTTGAGCAGTAGTAAGTAAATAGATGGTGTCCATAGGAACTATTAAAAGTGTAGTTCCCTGAGCTAGGGTTTTTGATTCCTTATTCTGTTGCTGCCTAGGAACATGCTTGAGATTAGTAAGTCATGAATTTAATTAACTAGGGGATTTCATGAGCCCCTGGAACTTTCTTAGGATGATCACTTGTATTTGTGAATGAAGGAACAGAAAGGAGAGATAGAGTAATAAAGATGATAAGGAAAGTGAAGATGTGACTCATGATTAATTCAACACCTACTGTAATCAAATATCATAGGATGTTTTGTCTTTCCTCCCTTCCTCCACTCCCCCTTCCTCCTTTCCCTCCTTCCTTCCATCTTTACTTCCTCCTTTCCTTCCCTCCATTATCCCTTTCTCCTCCTACCCTCCCTCCCTCTCTCTCTCCCTCCCTCCCTCCCTCCCTTCCTTCCTCCCTCCCTTCCTCCCTCCCTCCCCTTCCCTTCGTTCCTCCCTTCCTCCTTCCTCCATTCCGCCCTCCCTCCCTTCCCTTCCTTCCTTCCTTCCTTCCTTCCTTCCTTCCTTCCTTCTTTCCTTCCTTCCTCTTTTCCTTCCTCCCTCCCTCCCTCCCTCCATCCTTCCCTCCCTCCCTCTCTTCCTTTCTTTCTTCTTTCCTCGCTTCTTTCTTCCCTCCTTCCCTTCCAGTGATATATATCTAATACTCCTTTTATGGGGTGAGAGGCTGAAATTCAGTTTTAGTAAAGACTAGTATGTTTTGGATTCAAACTCAAATCACTGGGGTCCACAAGCATGTGTTGAGTCCTAGGTGGGTACTAGGCACTGCCAACAATAAGCTTATCTAGTAGGAAGAATTAAGCTTCAGACCTCATGTTTTGGAAGTAAAGGAGGCAGGAAAATAGAAGGCAAATATTTATTGGCATGAATTCTGTGTGAACAATTTATTTTTTCATTATGTTTCATACAAGCTCATTAGGATATGGTTATTCAATAAATATAAGATGCAGTTGCATGGAGCTCATCATCCAGTGGGAACACCCAGCAGTGTTAAAGAAGCGAGCTGTAAGGCAATGGCACCAGAGCAGGAATCTGTGTGCCCCAAAACTATCTGGTAGCAGCACATTCATAAACAATACCACATCTGCTTGTCTGATGGTGCTCATTCAACCTGCTCCACAGACCAAACCAAGGAAGGGAGTAGGCAGATAGTTACGGCAAGTGTATTTGATCAACAGAACATGCTCCATTAATTTGTATGGAGTTATAAGTATTCTTACCTGGATGGTGAGGTATCGAAATAAGAAGCCAAGGATAAGATTGGGCAGGAATAAGCAGACAATCAGGTCTTAGGAAGCTGATAAGCAGATAGTAAGACCCTGTTTTGCATCTAGTTGGAATTTTCTCCCCAAGCCTCATGCAGGTGTTTGAACTCTGATGTCTTAATGGTTGACGGATTGTGGGTGGAGCCTTGATCTAATGATTGCCTCTAGGAGGTAGGTCTGGTGGGAGATGTTTAGACATCAAAGGAGTACCCTTGGAGGGTGGTTTTCATCAGAGTATTAATTATTTGAGTTCAACTCCTGCAGAGTTCTATGTTTCTGCTTCCTGGTCACCACTTGAAAGCCCCCCGGCACTGGCTGTGACAGCCTCCACAGATGCTGAACTATGTGGCCACCTGTTTCTTTTCCATAACCTCCAAACTGTAAGCTGAAATAAATCTTTCTTTCCCAATAAACTCCTCTAGGGTATCTTAGCTGAAGTAATGAAATTGGACTATCACAGTCCCCCCCTGGAATCTTTGAACCTCATCTCTCTGGTTCACATGGACAAAGTGAACACCCATTAGGTATGAGAGTCTTAGACTTATGGCCACTGTCCTAGAAATTCCAGAGAGCTAAAAGATAGAGGACCATGGTCACTGATGCTGGAGCTGGAGCAGACAATTGTCGTTAGGTAAAATCCAACTGCGTCTAGGACCTGAGAATTCCTAAGTCTCCAAACTGGCTCTGGTCCCTTCAACATCTTCTCCATAATGTAACCCTACATTTTATGCTATGGATTTCTTCAACCTACTGTGTAATGGCTTTGCCTTAATTCACTTAAGACAGTGTATCTAAGGTCTAGTTTGGAGGGGGGTGGGGAAAGAGAGAGAGAGAATGAGAGTAAGCAAAGGCATGATGGGAAAATTTTAAAAAGCCATTTCAGGGGCTAGCGCTGTGGCATAGCAGGTAAAGGCGCTGTCTGCAGTGCCAGCATCCCATATGGGCACCGGTTTGAGACCCAGTTGCTCTACTTCCTATCCAGCTCTCTGCTATGGACTGGGAAAGCAGAAGATGGCCCAAGTCCTTGGGCCACTGCACCTGCATGGGAGACCAAGAGGAAGCTCCTGGTTCCTGGCTTCAGATTGGTGCAGCTCTGGCCATTACGGCCAATTAGGGAGTGAACCAGTGGATGGAAGACCTTTCTCTCTCTCTCTCTCTCTCTCTCTCTCTCTGCTTCTCTTTCTCTCATTGTGTAGCTCTGACTTTCAAGTAAAATAAATAAATGTTTTAAAAAAAGCCATTTCAAAAATACTTGCACCATGTCAAAATTTTCACTTTTTTGTAATTAAGGAATGAAAGAAAACTTGGCATAATACTAAGTTCCTAAAAAAGAGCAAAAAGAATCTCTTTATTGGTGATATACAAATTTTAAATACATACTGCTTAAAGAAAAACAATGAATGTGATATATTTTAATCTGTATATATCACAGTGCACATCCACATATATAGGTATTACTTTATCTGAATAAAACCATCTCAAAAATACACATAAAATTCACATGAAGGGAGAGGAATCAATAGAACATGGGGTAAAAGGGATATATCTTACTGTATAAATATTTGAATTCTGACTCAACTAATGTGATGGTTATTGAAAGAAGAGATACAAGGTAACTTTTTTGAAGTGGGATAGTTGAAAAGGGAGTGATTTTATAATTACATGGCTTGGCTTGAGGTATTCATGGTTCTGTGTTTTACCATTTAAAATCATCTATGGCAGCTATACTATGAAATAAGAAATATAAAATATTTTATCTGGATTTTCAAAATACTCACTAATAAATGGTCTCTATTATTATATATAGGTTTTCTTTTTTAAAAAAAATCATATTCCTTTTGAGATACTCTGCTCTACACAATCAATTAGACCAATATTAGACCAATAAATATATTTTTGCAAATACTGGGGAGAGATTTGATACTGGGGGGACCTGAATATACGGACCTACCACTTATATCAGTGAAACATGGACATAGCTTCTAGGTTTCAAAGGCTAGCATTCAACTGTAATGAATTTTAAAACTATTTTTGCCAAATTAGTGCAGCCACTGAACATATTTAGCCTCTTGGGCCATCTTGATATCCTTTATGCCACCTCAAAACTATTTTTAAACCACCTATTATTAAAAAATCGACATGGGTATTCATCAGGTTAAGATGGATGAGAATAAAGCTTTATCCTCAACAGATGCCGCACTTCGGCATAACAATCTACTTCTATTTAATTTAGTCACTGGCTTCCTCGCCTTCTCCTGTCACAGCGAATCAACCTGAGTGCTAATTTCTGAGGCAAAACCTCTGTGATCATTTCACTCGAGATCTAATCCAGATCTAACCTCAGGCCTTTGGAGGTTCGAGGTCAATGACCCAATTTACTCTGCCATCCGCCTCTGTAGCAGTCACCATTGTTATTCCTTGCAAGGCTTTTACTGCATATGTGACTTCTTCCCTGTGTAGTCCTACCAAATTATGTGGATGCTTAAAGGCAAATTCAGATTGCAACTTAGAGAAAGTTGGGAAGAGTTTAGGGGGGCATTGAGTGTGGTCCGCTTCATTTTTGTAAACACAGGGAAAGTGTAGTGAATGCAATCTTTGCCTCCATTTGGAGAAGTTGAGGAGGAAGACACAGACTTTCCTCAATGAGAAGAAAGATGGCCATTGATGCCCTTACCAATTGCAACCTAATTGTTTTACTACGACATCCTGGGGCTGCAACAATTGCTGTCAAATGTATAAAGAAAAGTATGGGTAGCTTCTAATCATTCTCAGAGATGAATGAACACACATGTGCACAAATCCAGGGCCTTATTTTACATTTTTTAACGCCTCCCATCTTTTTCGTCTCCTTCATCCAAAGAAGTTAATCCATTTTGTGAATTTCCCTTTATGGTTTAAATAATTTCCCTTCCCTCGTGTCTCAGCAGCACATCTCTCGGGGGCAGCAGGAAGGCTGGAGTAGCTCTCCTTAAGTAAAGGAGTGATCCCAAGAATGTGGCTCTCCACCCAGGGACTGCCGCTCCGGGGTTCTTCCCCTCCCACGAGGAGCTAAACTGGGTTTCTGTGTCAAAGATGCTGAATGAAATTGGGGGTGGAATTGTTAAAATTGGAAATGACCTATTTAACTATATGCATATTCCCCACAACCTGTATAAATACATCCAACTTTGTAATTTCTCATCAGAATGAACTTATCATAGACTTTGATGCAGAAAGTCTATTTAACGATGTGTTAGAGGAAATAGAATATGGATGATTGATCTTTATAAATCTTGATCATCTTTATGACTGCTCATTCTCTCTCAATAATAACACCACAAAAATGGTCTCAAGCCCACTAAAGCTGGGAGGAAAAAGATACCAGGATGGGGTTGCTAAGAAAGATAATAGAAAAGAACTTACAAACAAAAAAAAATCATTTTGGCTCCTTTATATATCAGAAACAGAATGGAAGTTATCTGATAATTGCAATAGAATGTTGAACTGTATGTAACATCATTTGCAAAATTCCATCACTTTATGTGTGCACGATTTGATTTTTCATAAAATTGCATAGTTAGAAAATCACCTAATAATTTCCATTTCACCCTTCCTAGATCAGTCAGTTGTTAACTATACTTGTAAAGGAAATCCTGAAAGTTATTGCTAAGGACGGTTAACCAATAATCTTTGCATAGATAACAATTATACTTTTATTAATGAGATATGTGTTACTATAAGGAGCATAGTTTTCAAATGCCCTACAAACAGACTTATAGAGATGAGACAGAATATAACTGAACTATCAATTAGCTGAAAATCAGCTAATATATGTACGCATGTACTCTGTAATGTATCCTAATAAGAGACTTGGCTCTGCCACAAGGTGATATTTCATTTAGGGGCTCCTAGTGTCTATTCAGATGCAGTCTGCATTTAAAACTTAAAATGCAAAATCTAGATTCACATTTGACTATGGACAAATAAGTGTTTTACCTAGAATTCTTCAGACCCAGCACAGAATAAGATAGTTTTTTTAAAAAATACACAAGACTATTTTGTCTTTAAAGATTATATTACTTGTTTTGGGGGGAATGGGGATAGTGACCTTTAAGAAATGGCTGTGCTGTATGTTTCAGCCACCATTGAAAAAATGACATCACCAGTAAGATAATACTCTTTCTGCCAAAAGTACAAATACTCACCGGCAGCAGCCTTCTTCTGCAGGGCCCTGAGCAGGGCTTCATCAGGCTGCATGGCTTCCGTGACAGAAGGCTTCTCTGAGATCTCTCCTTTCTCCTGTCACTCACAACCCTTAACTCAAGCCACTCGGTGCCCACACTGGCTGGCTGAACTGTTGCCCTGAGCCCTGAATTGGCAGGGGGTCCTCGGGGCCTTCTATCCTGGGCTTGCTGAGACCTGACCACCTCGGACTTTTCACAAAATGTTTGGACAGGAAGTCGGGGATTCATAGAAAGAGTCCTGTATGTCACTTATAAATAACTCTAATACCCACATGCATATATACATACACATAATATTTGTATTGTTTTACAAAGAGTTTATAGCTTGTACATGCAAGAAAATCATGTTTTTAAAAATGAGTTGTACATGGTGATTCCTTTGAGGATTTGTGGATTTTTTTAAAACCAAGCTATCAAGGAATTCAGATGATTGCTGCTGATGTCCATGTGCCTAGAATTCTACTTATTTCACAGGTTAAATATCCAGTAAACTTAAATCAGGATATAAATAAATTTTGTTTCTGAGTCTTAAGTGGAATTATTCTATTTAAATCAATGAGGAGTGAAGTGTTGAACAATGAGATTTTGTGTGATTTTCATTGGTAACCAATGAAGTCAAGTAGAAGGCTTTTAAGCAGAGCCTTCAATCTTTTTCCCAAAACCCAGGGGGCTGCCAAGCTCTGGGGTCTATATGCATGTAGATATGTGTACATGCTCTGGGGTGTCTTCAAGAGCTGGGAGCATGTGTGCATACACGTGTGTGTGCGTGCTCTGGGATGTGTATGTGTGTGCATGAGCTCGGTGCATGTGTGAATAGGAGGTATGTGGACATACTCTGGGGTGAATGCTTGCATACCTGTGTGTGCACACTCTGGGTTGCATGTGTGCATAGATGTGTGTGTGCTTGCTCTGGAATGTACGTGTGCATAGAAGTGTATGTGTGGGTAAGCGTGTGAGCATGCTCTAGGATACATGTGTGCATAGGAGTGAATGTGTACATAGCTATGTGTGCACACTCTTGGGTGTATGTGTGCATAGATGTGTGTGTGTATATGTGTATGTGTGCATGTTCTGGGGTACTGTGTGCATAAATGTGTGTGTGCATTCTCTGGGTTGTATCTGTGTATAGGTGTTTATGTGTGTTCTTATTTTCCTTTGCTGCACCAACTATGACTGGAAGAATCAAATCCATGGCAAGTTCATTTCTGGGCCAACTCTACCAAATTCTGTGATGTGAACTGATGTCCTCTAGGGCTTACAACAGCAAACCCTGATTTAAGTTCTTCAACTGAACTTATCTACAACCATGGGGGTGAATGAGCAGCTCATATGCATTAATTAGTCTAATACCTCTCAATCTTCTTCATTTTATATCTTTTAGAGAATTTACTAGGTCAGGTATGTTTGGATGAAGTAAAGATGTAAAAGCCAGAACTACAAGGATGCCATGGAAAATGATTATCTCTGTATATTCTAATCCACACATCCTGCCAAGATTCAGGATTTCAGGTTTTGTGTATGAATTCTTGGTGTTAACGTGAAACAGCAGTGAGATGATTGTATGGACTCTGAATTGAAATATCAAAATCAGACAGGAGAATCACATTATTTTGTTAAGGACTGGAATTCTGAAAAATAATTTGTCTTTCACAAAGACATTTTTGTGATGTAGAAGTTTCATATAAGCATTAAATCTCAAAACAAATTAATTCATGACTATCACTGGAAATTTTTACAATTTAGACACTTAAGTACCAGAGTTCCATTTAATGGTATGAACAGGTTGTAGAGATTTGTTAATTTGAAATTCCATTTGGTAACAGATGCAATAACTTGTCTGGCATTAAAGCCGAGTTGAAGGTAATCACTGCACTTGCTCTTTTGTTCTAGTGCTTTACAATCCTTAATTCACATAAAACATCTGTGAAGTTTATCTGGGAGTGTGGTGAGTAAAATTTAATCCCTGTTTTTATACAGAATGTTCTGAAACGCACTTACATATATTTCAATCTTCCTGGTGTGAAAAATGCACGTGGGAATCCCCAGGAAAGTGTTTTGGTGACTTTCTAAACCTTTCAGGCAATGGAAGATTAATGTGCTCACAGAATTAGAACTATGCCAGTTAAAGTCTATTTCTTCTGTTGATTTTGACATGGATTGCAAGAGTAACTGGAGAAATGAATGCAAATTTGGAAATTATTTGGTGGTCCAAAGTGTCTGTGTTAAAGTGAAAACCATGTTCTGTGTCATAGTCTAAATTCAAGCGAAGTAAACCCAGTTACTGTGAGAATAGCACTGTTAGGGAGGAAGGTGAGTTGCTGTGCAAGCATTAGCCATGTACCCCTGATCCTCTGCCCTTGTAAGTCCTGCTCGCTCCTGTAAGTGGGGAATCAGCCTCGGACTCCTTCTGACCACCGTGCAGCAGAGCTGGGTCACACGCCAGGGGGATCTTCTGGAAGTTCTTGTGGTAACTGTTAGCAAACCGAAGGCTGCGGTGGCATTTTCTAGGGTGAGTAGAGAAGTAAGAGTATCAGAAACAAAGCTGCCAAAGAACACAGAGATGTTTCAAGCATATCTCATCTCCAAGTTACCAATCTGGAAATATTTATCGAGCATGTTCTATGCCTAAGATATTGTGCAAGACACACACTCAGTGCATCTTTACTTATTTATGTCCTGCCCCATTCTACAAAGGATCCGTGATTGTCCATAAATATTTATAGCCCGATGTGTGTTTGTGTGTGTACAGGTATCCTTTGTACATGCGTGAAAACAAAGCAAAAACAAATAATTGAGGACCTTCTGGTAAAAAGAGAAAAGAGGACAGGAGACACAAGAGGCAGGGGCAGTGTAAGACAAACACACAAGAAATCCTCTGCCTGAAGTGTTGTCAAGTTGCTGGATGAAAATAAAATCATGTCTTCCAGTTGACTTTCCCATGACCAAAGCGAATCGGTAAGCACCATGTGAGAAAGGTTTGTGGGATAATAGGCTGTGTAGTCAAACTAACCAGGGGAGGGTTTCCATGTATTGAGATGAGAGGAACAATTTTCCCATGGTTTTTCATTTGTAGAACATTGTATTATCTGCTAGGAGGGAGGCTTGACAATATCCATGTGACAATTCCAATTTCAGTTTGATGTGATGATTTTTCTAATGGTCTTTGAAGTACACCAGTGATATAACACTCATGTAAAATACAGTAAAAGCAAGTCTGGAAAGAGTCAAACCCTTACAGGGAAAAAATGTAGCTCTCTTATGATTTTGAGTGAACTCTCAGGAAGTTGAGAGAACTGACTTTCCGAGGTGGCCATTGTAGCGCATTGCTTTTTAAGCCGCTCTTTGGGCCTCCTGCATCCCACGTCAGAGTATCTGGTGCAAGTTCTGGCCCCTCTGCTTCCAACACAGTTTCCTGATAATGTGTCTGCGAGGCAGCACCTCATGGTCTAAGTGCTTGTGTCCCTGCCACCAATGTGGGAGACATGGACAATGTCTGTGGCTCTTGGCTGCATTTTGCACAGGCCCAGCTACCCAGATGTTGTGGGTATTTGGGGAGTGAACCAGTGAATGAAAAATCCTTCTCTCTCTCTCTTTCAAATAAATAAATAAATAGCTGTAAGGAAGTAAAGTGACCATAGACCACACTGCATGGGCATGGTCATGCAGTGGTCTTGGGAGATGGTCTGTGTTGGGCCCAGAGAATAGGCATCCATGTGTCACTTCTGCAGAGAGCTGCTTTCTGGGATCTGTGTCACATGGGAGGTGGCTGAGGACTGCCACTCACAGCAAAACAGCTGCTAAGGATGAAGGAACTGAAAGCCAGCTAGTGGCCTTGGGGACATCTTAGGGTACTAGTGCTGTATGGAGCACCTTAGTACTCTGACACCCAACCCCGGGGAGGGGAACGGGAGAGTCTTTTCATCAGTGGGGCATGTTTTCTCCACATCAGGCTGGAGGAGGTGTTTCTTCCTCAGGAGCTCTTTCTAGTCCATTCCAGATGGGGAAATGCCTCCAAGCTCCACCCACTGCACAGTGCTCTTCGGGAAGCAGTATTGTTAAAGGATGATACACGCTTCCTGATCAAAGAAATTAAGGAATTAAGCAGTGAACAGCAGGGTTTTTCTGGCGGGATTCCTCAGTCTTCACTAGACTCACATGAGCTGCAAACGTGCACGAGCAGTCAGGTTTCCTGGTACTGATGCGCTTAGGGGCACCACTTGTCACGCAGCGTCTCACCACCACAGACCACTCCCCTGGTGGGTGCGTCGAGTCACACCACCAAAGCTCTCAGTCCAATTCTCCAGGCACAGGGAAGATGAACCACCTGGACCCTCAGGGACAGTTTTTGAGCACACGGTGTCAGGTGGACTTTGCATTCAAATGACAGAAAGATCTTGGCCAAAGTCCTTCTGTCTCATTGGACTTCACTAGGGGCGGGTCAGCAAGAATGAAGCCCTGCTTGCAGATTTAGCGTGGACAATGTGTAAACAGCACCAAGCAATATGGGGGTCATTACAGAGGCACAACGGAGCACACTGGGAGATTAGAAGAGGGTGATTCCTGAAGTAAATCATGACAGATAACTGACATGAATTCTGGAAAGAGAGAAGCTGTGGAAAGAACACAGCAAAGTGGGCCTCCCAAGTCCATGTCCCTCAGCGGAAAGTGCCTGTAATTTCTGATGTGCTAGGCATGCCCAAGGTATTAATAGGTGACTTTGACAATAGCAATTTACAAATTCCTTCCAATGAGCAATTAGCTCTATTTTAAAAGTGAAAAACAGAGATATTATTCATAAACTGGAGCATTTATTTTTAAGGGAATGGGATACAAACTTCATGAAATCTTGTGAAGGCACACTATCAGATCACCTGATGGATTTTGGAATTGCAGTTACGTAAGGAAAGCTAATACACTTTTCACCTAAGCCCTGCCCAATATTTTGTGTCTAAGCGAAGCTTAAAACCAAGTGCATATTCACAGAGTTTTATATTTGTTTTCCTTTCTTTCTCAAGCCAGATAATTGGTTTTAGGGAAGAAAATATAATAAAAGCAAGTACTGTCTGCATGATAGTTTCATTTTGTTTTTCTCTGCTTCCCAGCTTCTGTCAAACTCAGGCAAAGAGTGCTGCCTTGTAGATTCTGGAGCAAGAAGAGACAAGGGACACGATAATAGGACAAACAACTGTTAGCAATCAAGCTTCTTGCCTCCAAAATGCTGCCTTTCATTTACAAATGGTAGCAAGAAAGTAACAGAACTTGGCTAGGATATCTGGTCCTACAAAGAACTTCTTAATTCCTAGGTTATATGTTTGAACATAAAGAGTGAAACAGCTTGGTTAGAACAAGACGAATCTTTCATTTGCTATCTTATTTTACATTGTAAATGATGCCTTCAACTTCTGCCTGCTCGCAGTATATAACTGTTCCTTGGAGCATAGCTATGCATTAGGGCTACATCACAGATCTGTTCTGTAGAACAGGGCTTCATTAGAACAAGACAACCACATGTAAAAAGGAAGAGGAAGGCAATTATGGGTTTAGTAAATTCAGAGAGTGCTCAGAAAATCCACAATATGGATTGCCACAATCCTGGGAAAGAATCCTGGGAAAGTTGAAAACACCTTGTTAAAAACTAGAGTTGATATCTTCATATCCCCAGCTGATGAGTTTAGTCTTGGTCCATCAAATAAGGATGTGCTGACAAAGTGAGGTTGTTATTGAATCCTGGATACTCTAACTAGCATATAGTAGAGAGGCAAGATCAGGTTAAACATACAGCTACCTGATCTAAATGTTTCTCATTGTTAAAGAGGGATCACGCACATATTTTTATCTCCACCATGAAAAACTTGAGAAAACAAAATGAGGTGATGAATGTGAAAGATCTTTGAAAGTGTAAAGTTGTATTGTGAGTATTAATACTATTATTACTGAATCACTTTTTAGGTCTTCTGACTGCTCATGGAGAATCATTTTGGAGAGGTGATGGTTGAAGCCAACTCCCAAATTAAGATTCAGGATTAATCCGTGAATTTTTCCCTAGCAGATCCCCTTGGTAAATCAAAGCTGATGCATGGTTCCATTTGAAGGGACGGTCTGACACTGACTCCCTGAATTCTCAGTAAAACAAATACACCTGTGACAAGCTTAGCATAATGAGACCTGAAAGTGGGACTGGATGAAGAATTTTGCTCTTTTCAACATATGTAGCTGATGTTAATCTGTAGAATAAGTGATGGTGTAGTGACAAGAATGCACATCATGTGACCAAGTAGTTCTTCCTCCAAGATAATCTTAGTTTTTGCCTCCCAGCTGGCTTTGTTCTGTTGGACGTATTCCTGAGGCCAACTCGCACCTCTGCAAGGAGGGGGCACTTTGAAGAGCAGAGACTAAAGCTCTACATTTTCTTCTAGTGACAGACTCAAGTAAAAGAGCAACATAGGAACACTGAGAGAGGCCAAAGAAATGTCAGGACTGGTAAACAGACCTAATGAATGCATAGATTTAGACGCTTACTTATGCTGAGATTTATTTAGTAAGTGCACTTGGAGTCCAAATGCTGGAACAAACTGTTTTTTTGCTGGTTTAATAACTCCAAAGACCTTGCTAGCTGTAAAAGGTAAAGAGTTGCTTCATGCACTTACAATTCAGAGTCACGTTTCTCAGGCATGAATAAAGTAGTAATAATAAAACACCTACACAAATACGGGCAGATCTGTGAGTTAAGTGGCTTTAAGCTTTGCCTTCAGCCAAATGAGGTTGAAAAATTGTCCCCAGTGAAGCCTGGCCAAAACAAAACAGCTCTTCCAATGGCCCATTAGTTGACTTCCTTGTTAGAACAATACACCCTTAAGCTATATACCTTCAGGGATTCTGCATACCGGGTCAATGGCATTTTTCTGATACTAATGTTACATTGGCCAAAAGATATTATTTCTCTGCCAAGGATGTGCAATATTTTTCAACCAAATCTGGGCACGAGAATTTTCTAAATAGTAAATCACTGACCAAAATAATTCCTTATGTTGCCAAATATGGAGAGAAACAAACAACAATTAAACAAAAGAGCAAAGCTTCCTTTAGACAGCATCCATGCTGAAGTAAGCTCTGACAACTTTTAAAAAAGAAAACGGTAAATTGGGTCGAAGACCAGCAAAACGCAGGCTCTGATTTCTCTTTTTCCTTTTGTTGCCATCTCTTGTTAGTTGGACTCAAGTTAGTGGATTAAAGTTGGGGTCTGTCTGATGTGTTGGGGAAGCCCAAGATGTGCCATGGGAGTACTGGAGACCACCACCGATGTCCACGAAAGGAGAGCCAAGATATGTGAAGCTCCCTCTCCTGTCTCTTCTCTCAACTACAGCAGTTCTGTTCTTATGCATGACATGGGTCACACTTCTACTTTGAGAAAAACAAATACTGCTTCATCAAAAACAGAAGATTTGAAAATGACATTGGTAGAGTCCAAAGGCACTGCTTTTCTACAGGACCATTGCATTGTCTTGCTATGCCCGGCATCTAAGCCAATGCCGGGCACATTGGAAACTCATGGAAGATGCTCCTCCAGTTTGTTCTGCAGTAGGTGATGCATTCAAAGTCCCTGGGTAATTGAGGCAAATGGGACTGCAGATTCCGTGTCATGTGCAGGCTCTGTATCTGGTCATGACATCATATGGGAGGGTCTATGAGGACTTACAGTGGACACTCTCAGGTATGGACTAGTTGAGTTTAGCAAGTCTCTGGGTCGAAGTGTAATTAGATCATTCATTACAGTATATTCTTAAACTATAACAGCAACAATACTAATAAATAATAACCTAGTCCATAGACCAGCACATTTCCTATTATTATATCTCTGCCAGGCTTCACCTTGTACAAGTCCCTTACAATTTAAATATTACCTACCGGCCTTTGATATCACAAGGGGGATCTTTCTAAACTTGTTAGAGGATTGTTAAAGGCGTCCAGAGAGGAAGGAGACCATCACAAGAGAAATTATCTGATTCCTGTAACTGTAAGTGGAAAGAATGAAAATATATGCAGATCTGAAAGAAGAAAAAATCTCACCTGAACTGTTCGGCCAGCTTTCACACTGCTCTAAGAGAAAGTAACCAAATATATACTTCAGCCTTGGGTGTTTTGCCACTGGCTCACACACTCCATCAGCTGTAATGTAGCTTCACCTTTCTTATTTAGCACTACTGTTATTTGAAGACTTTAAGGTTTTCTTCTTTCTTTCTTTTTCTTTCTTTTCTTTCTTTCTTTCTTTCTTTCTTTCTTTCTTTCTTTCTTTCTTTCTTTTCTTTCTTTCTTTCTTTCTTTCTTTCTTTCTTTCTTTCTTTCTTTCTTTCTTTCTTTCTTTCTTTCTTTCTTTCTTTCTTTCTTTCTTTCTTTCTTCTTTAAGGTTTTTCCCCTAATGTTAATTTCATCTATTTCTGCATCTTATCATTAACCCATGTTTTTCAATATCCATATTGACTTACAGTATTTCAAATGTACTAATGGGTACGCTCTGGTATTCTGGAAAACACCATTTCTGTATAAATTACAGATAAATTCTAAAACAAATAAATTAAGCTAAAATAAGAGATATATATGTATATGTATACTTGTACATGTGAGTACTTATAAATATGTTAGACAAGCTTAGCACAAACTAGAGTGGTGTTTTATTTATCTATCTATATTTATTTTCTTTTATTCTATGGCCCAGATGTTGGGTCTGGCTTAACTGGGTTCTCTATTCCAGGGTATGGTGGACATAAACATAACAGCGGTGGGGGTGAGCCCTATGCAGGCTCACTCAGGGTGCTGGCAGAATCCCGCATCTGGAGAGCTATTTGACAGAGGTCCTCAGTTCCTTTCCACCTGGGCCATTGTAACATAGCTGCTCGCTTTATCCACACATGCAAATCTAGAAGGCAACAGGGTGGATCTGACAGTCACAGGAAGGCTCCATCTTTGGCACTGAAGTTGCAAAAGTGAAATCCCATGAAATTTCTCAGACTCCACTGGTTAGATGACATCACTAGCCCAATCTACACACAAGAAGAGCAGATTCCACAAAGCATGAATCCAGGAAGGAGGAAGCATTACTGTCAGTTCACCATAAATCGGTGGGAAAGCAAATGGTAGAACAAAAGTGTTGCTAAAATTCATTGAACTTAATCATAAACTAAGTTTTTAAAAAATGTCATATATGTGCTATAAAACATGTGCATACATATATATGATTTTGTTTTAATTCTTTTAAACTCAAGAGGCAAAAGAGAGAAAGGGAAAATAGAGAGACAGACAAAGCTCCCATTCACTAGTTCACTCCTCAAATGCCTACAATGGCCTGGACCATGCCAGGACAAAACAGGGGGCCAGGCACCCAATCTAACTCTCCCGTATGGGTGCCAGGAATTCAACTATTGACCTGTCACTTCTGCATTCCTGGATGCCTGTTACCATGAAACTAGAACTGGGAGCCCAAGCCAGGACTTGAAACCAGGCACTCTAATGCAGAAAACAAGAGTCCTAGCCAGAGGCTTAGCCACCAGGCCATCTGCCAGCCCTCATCTTGAGATTTTGCTAGCCATAGGTTTTTATAGTGATAACACAGACCTTCTGCAATGTCATCCCATTTTCTTCTCCAGTATAAAACAACTGTCTCCCAGTCTACCACACTGTTACACATCTGGTTTCATCCAGTGGAAGGTGAGCAGCAGGGACATAGGAGGCTTTTAACCCAGCCATACGTCTCTGTGCTTTCTCCTTTCATGACAACATGGGATGGGAGGAGAATGGGTCCCCGGTTACTGTTCAAAAGGAGCCCCAAAGAGGCCTGCCTGATCTTTAAATTCAACTTTAGCTCACAATTCATGTGTATTGCGTTAAGCCCCTGGTATTTATTCTGGTCAGCATAGACCACAGAAGAACCAGTAAAGCCCTCTATGGACACCTTTCCATGTAAGGCATCCAGAGTTCTATATTAGTGATATTGATCCCAAAGATTTATTGACAACTTGGATGATAGGTTCGGTACTAAGATTTTTTTTTTTTTTTTTTTGGACAGTCAGAGTTAGACAGTGAGAGAGAGAAAGGTCTTCCTTTTTCTGTTGGTTCATCCCCCAAATGGCTGTTGTGGCCGGCGCACTACGTCGATCCGAAGCCAGAAGCCAGGTGCTTCCTCCTGGTCTCCCAGGCGGGTGCAGGCCCCAAGGACTTGGGCCATCCTCCACTGCACTCCCGGGCCACAGCAGAGAGCTGGACTGGAAGAGGAGCAACTGGGACAGAATTTGGCGCCTCAACCTGGACTAGAACCCAGGGTACTGGCGCCGCAGGCGAAGGATTAGCCAAGTGAACCATGGCGCTGGCCGGTACTAAGTTTTTACATACATAAACTACTGAACATGTTGTCAGTAATACAAGAATGTTATACCTCTGTAAGTTGTTTGAAGTTAAGGAGGAAATCACAAGAAAACTATGGTCACTCATTTGCTCTTCATAATGAAAGACAAGAAACTTGCAATACGGAGGGAAAATTCAGGAGCATATTAAATAAGAGAACAAGCAGAAGTGAGTGGACAGTGGGTGAAGAGAAAGAGGTCTTCTGGAAGCACTGTGTGTTGGGCTTCTCTTTACTTTTCCTAAGAAATCTTAATAGTTTCTGCCTTTCTCACCAACGTTGTATGTGAGTGCAAGTGTGTGTAGATGTGTGTAAGTGTGGCAGTGTGCAAGCAGGTTTTGTTATAATACTTCTAAAAATATGAAAAATAGCTGCCAAGTCCAGGCCCTAACCACGTATGGAAGATTAGTCCACAGGCAAGCAGCTCTTATATATCCAAGCCAGATTTCAGGATGCAAACACATATCTGTTAGGATGCAATGGCTATCGGCTTGAACAGTACACTAAACAATCCAATTTCCCTTACTTCTAGAAAAATAATGTCCTTTCTGACCTTGAGGAGAATTTTAAGAAATAAGCACTAATAAGAAGGAAGTGAATTTGCCAACTTTTTCATTACTACATTGGAATACCTTAGAAAAGCTGGCTTTAAAAATACAACGGGTTTACTTTGACTCCTGGTTGGAATTTCACAGTTCAGGATGTGGCAGCCCTATTTTGGGGGTCTGCTGATGTCCTTCTTGTTGGCACAGTCCCAAGGCAGCACAGAGCATCATACAGCAAGAGGAATTGTGTGTCTGTTTATGTCTTTTTTTTACAAAGCGGCCAGGATTCAATCATGGGGCTGCACCCTGACGACCTCGTCCGAACCACTCTCGCCCCAAAAGCTCCACCTGGAAACATCATGACAGAGTTACGTTTCCTCCATCTTAGTCCCATTAACTTAAGACACTGGGAGCCAACCCTAGAATACCCAACCCTTTGCAGCAAGGAAGGAATAGGATTTAATTCTGGAATCAGGAAGGAAGCTGGAATAACCAGGGATTAAATGTATTAGATGAAGGCTGGACTGGCGTCAGGAGAGGAGAGGATGCATTTTACAGAGAAAGCAGAGAGAGCAGAAGAGGTCTTGGAGACTTTCAGTCTTTAATGTTGAGGAAGAAGAGAAACTGAAGATGACCTTGGAGTTTCTAATTACGCTAATTAGAAAGATACAATGCAAATGAGTTAAGGTAAAGCAAATAGGAATTGAACTTTCATTCAATTAAAGTCCGACATTTATCGAGCTCTGCTACAAGGAAATATGTTTGAAATGGCCAGGAGTGATGATGAATAAGAAGCGTCCCCTACAACGAGAGAACAGAGTTGCATGTTTCTCTGGTTGAGTTTGAGATACTTAGAGAAATCTAAGGAGAGATATCTAGAGGAGTCAGTTTTGTTTTTGTTATATAATAGGCAGGGTAAGTTGCCCAGGGATGGAAATACTAGCCACTATTACTTCCTTTTACAATGCAGCCTACACACCATAAAAGAGCTTTGGACTAGCTATCAAATATATCCATTATTTTTTTCTTCTCTGGTTAGAAAATATTTTATGGCCTTGAAAATTGGATTAATATTCATAAAAGGGTGAAGAACTGGGTCAATTTTAAAGCCCATTTTAGTGATGAAGTTTAACAATGAAAGAAGAGACATGACTTTTCATCTGTGCAAAAGATATGTCTCTATGTCTTAATCAGTAAATGGTGTTGCTACATTGTGGTGACTACCTTAAATTTTTAGCAACAGTGAAAAATAACTAGAACCTAGTTTGCATTCAGGCCTGCCTCTGGGGTGTTGGTCCTTCAAGCAATAATTCTGTGACCCCAAACACTAATCTTTATTTCTAGCACACTGTCCTCTCTAGTAGCCATGACAGCAGAAGAGTGAGCTAAGATCCAAATAATATCCATGAAATGCTGTCATTGGCAAATGACACACATCACTTCTCACGTTTCACTGTACAGAACTAGTCCATATGGCTGTGCTTAACTTCAAGTAGGCTGGGGAGCATTTACTTCCAGATACCTGGTCTTAGAGGAAAACCAAATATTTACGAGTGTAAGTAATCAGGCTGCTAAGCTATTATAGTTTAGAAGTAGAATAAACCCCTTTGTCCTGATTCAATGTTCCCTTGGTTCTAAATGAAGTTTTATTGATATCTGAAACAACTCACTTCCCTGTCCCCAAATCATACTCTTTCCCCATCCAATCCATTAGAATGAATCTCAGAGAGCAAAGCCTCCATCAGAATATGGTATTACATGACATTGTAACCTTTTTCCCCTCCAGAAAACCACCATTTATGAATAAAACATGGGTGACCTTTAAAAACTTAGCAGTTGTACTAGGTGATTGCATATTAACAAGCTTTTTGAAGAAATAGGACAGGCACTGTATGTTTCAGTTAAGGATAGATAATAGAACTATTCTAATAATTTATTATTTTATCCAATATGAGGAAACGCAACACTATTTTACAAAGCCTGCTTACATTTCCCTGAGTGTGATAGTATGCGACTTCCTTCTTATTTAAATTGCACATTTACTACTAAACTGAAGACTCCCATGGAAATGACAATTTTTTCCTTATGTTCTTGAAGTTTTTTTTTCAGTTTTGGTTAAAATGATAGGAAAGACTCAAGATGTGTTTAAGTAGGAGGCAAAATGGGGAGGAGTCACGTACAGTGGAGTTGAGTCACCTGACTTCCAAACGTAAATCCTCAGGCTTCTCAGCGCTTGCACAAAGAGACATTAATCAGCTATCATGGAATGGGAAGAGTATTCCTGGGAGCTGAGCCATGAGGAAGGCAGGCATGAGTTTGCTAAGGAATTCTGTCCGAGTTGTGAGAGAATGTTTCACCAAATCACATAAGAAGAGAGATTTAGGTTAGGTATGAGGACAGAAATATCAAGAGCAGTGAAACAACTGATAACAAGCAGCTCAGAAGAGCTTTCTGCGTGTTTCTCAGAATTATTTTCAACCAAGACATTCCAGAGTTGTAGTGTGTGTGTGTGTAGAAGGCAGGTATCTCAAGAGGCACTAAGAGGGAGCACAGACTCATTTTCATCCAGGGAAGCTGGTATTTGGGTGTATATGAAAAAGGAGCTCAATGTAGGATTTCATTTATGAGGAAGGCTTTACTACTAAAGAAAAAAAAGGTTTGACAACCAGTTTTCCATAATACTGTACTTTTTCTAGGCAAAATAAGATGCACTTGTCTTGATCAATACAATGAGATGCAAGTTATAAAGATATGTGCCTTCCTTTCCTATCAGCTTTGTTTCCACACTCCCTTGAAGCTTGCACAGCGTGTCAGTAGCAATAATGCAGTGCAGGCCTGACTTAGGCCTTGCTTTGGTATTAGAAGGTACATGGAGGAGTTTGGAGAGTGGGCCTACTTCTAACCTCATAAAGGAGCAAAGCATAGACCTGCAAGTGTGATGACACTGTCAGTGACTCACAAACGCCTCTACACAAATTGTATCACACTGCCTCTGATGTGTTTGTTCTGCCACAGTGCAAAACGGGTGTGGTTGAAAAATTCTGTGGTGACATGGGTTATACCTTAATCCCTTACACTGTAGATCAGCTGTGCCTGGCTGGGCTCAGTTCCCAGTCAGTTTGGTCCAGCGGGTAGAGCCTTTGGCATTTTAGTCAATAGAAAATGTACTATTCCCCTTACTTGAGATAACTAAGTAAAATAATGTCAGAAACTATTTTGAAAAGCAAGAGTAGAGTGCTAACATATCCCTGTTGTTTTAATTAAGTCAATCAAGCCTCTAGTGTATAAACTCAGACAAGATGAATCTTTTGATGTTTGGGGAGGTATCTTTGCTATTCAAGTAAGACTTTTAAATTTAAAGACCCCTTCTATGAAAAGATATTATCTTTGCACTTTTTACAAATGTCAAACGAGTTTGTTTTGTTGTTGCTGTTGTTTTTGATTTTGTTTTTGGGAAGATTTCTTTTGTTGATGGAATACTGGTGGGAAAACAGTCAAAGCCATTTACTTCTACTTTACAAGCAACAGTGTTTTTGTAAACAACATTTACTTTAAGGTTTTCTCTGAGAAATGTGTGCTTTTCTGAATCATTTACCTGTGTGGATATCATTGGGCTAGATACTGCACCATGTTTGCAGCAGCAGGAGTAAAACATGCCTGTGACCCAGCCCCGCCAGGAGATGGTGATCAGGACCCAGACTTCTGTGTCACCTCCCCTCACACGCAGCAGTGTACTGAGCAGTGTCTCTGGTAGCAAGTGAGCAGGAAGTGGCAGAGGTAAGGCTTAGAAATCTGGAAAAGCAGCCCGGAGAGGAAAGGGTGTTTTGAGGATGCAGCGATAGCCTATCTTGAGGAAACTGGAGTCTCCCGCTGAACAGAGGCGCTTTTTGGATTGCAGAGCCTGTTGGTGCTGGTGGGGACCCTTGCGCTCATCTGAGCAGCGAGCTGTGAATAGAAAGGAGCTTGAGTCATGGCCTGCATCTATTGATGACTACAGTGATCTCTGTCTACTATAGCAACCAGTCACCAGGCTCTTGGAAAGTGTCAGTGCTTGAGGTTAAGATTCTCTAGAACACTAAAAAGTAATTAGAGGCGGTGTTTGACACAGCAGTTAAGATGCCACTTAGGACATTCACATCCTATATTGGAGGGCCTGGGTTCAAGTCCCAGTCCTGACTCCAGCCTCCTGATAATGCATAACTTAGAGGCAGAGGCAATAGGTCAAGTAGCTGGTTCCCTGCTCTCCACATAGGAGACCTAGATGGGGTTCTCAGTTCTTGGCTTCAGGCTGCCTCTAACTTGGCTGTTGTAGGCATTTGGGTACTGAACCAATGGATGGGAGATTTCTCTCTTCCTCTGACTCTCCACCTTTCAAGTAAAAAATAAATAAAAAATTTTAAAGCCCGGAAAGTAATTAATGCAGATTAAGAAATATTATGCTGGGAGCCAGCACTGTAGCAAAGCAGGTTAAACCACCACCTGCAAGTCCAGCCTGACTCCTCCACTTCTGATCCAGCTCCCAGCTACGTGCCTGAGAAAGCAGCAGAAGATGGCTCAAATGCTTGGGCCCCTGCACCTGTGTCAGAGATCTGGATGGAGTTTCATGTTCCTGGTTCAGCCTAGTTCAGCCTTGGCTGTTGTGGACATTTGGAGAGTGAACTAGCAGATGGGAGATTCTCTCTCTCTCTCCCTCCCACACCCTCCCTCCCTCTCTCTGCTTCTCTCTATCTCACTGTAATTCTGATTTATGAGTAAATAAATAAAACTCTTAAAAAGAATTAGTAAATCTGTAGAATTATTCAACACAGAGATACAGATTCTTCAGCACGTAGAAGACAAGGTATAAATAACTCATGTTAATACTTCATCCATTTGGGGTAAGATTCAGTAGAACTTGTCACAGACTTTCACAAATATTGAGATTTCAGTCTACTTTAAAGTTTAAGATATTCAAGTGGTAAAACATTCCTTTAAAATTTTATCTTGTATCTGTAAGGTTCTTATCATAACGAATAATTTAATATTTATTGAAAATTTTGGGCCATTTACATATTTATGAATATTTTTGACATTTAATGATCACCTATTCTCACAATTGCAGGGGAATGGAATTGATTAAATTTCTCCAATTATCGAAATATCTCATGAGGAATTTTATCACTTGCAGATTTCTTAAATCATTTAAAACTGTGGGCCTGATTGAAATGGTCTCATCTTGTTTAGTGCTCCTTTAAGTCCATTGCATTGGTAACTTGTCCCTTTCAATCCCTGTGAGTAAAGGAGGCCGTTTCATTTAATCTACAATTATGGCAATAAGCCTCATAACTTCGCTTTGCTTTGTTGGGCAGGCTTGGGTAAGATTGCCTCTAGGTGGCTTGATGCTGTTTTGTCTTTCTGCTGCATGCCCTGCCTCTCCAGAGAGCTGGGGAGAGATAGATCCAAGCACTGAGAAAGCAAATCACTTGCATTTGTCATGTTAGCATTCAGGCTCCTAGGATTGTCTAAGGGACTCCTGACTGGTGAAACAGAGACATCTCTGAGCGAGAGGCAGTGGGGGCGCTGTCCACGCGGCCCTCGGCCCAGTGCACGCCATCCACACAGCCGTTCACTCTGAAAGACAGAGGGGGAGGCGGGAAGGAAACACTGCACACAGGCCGCTTGAGAAGTTTCCTCCATTGTGTCATTAAGGGGTTTCGGAGCATCTGTGTGGCTGCCATGCGAACTGGATGGGAACACAAAGTAATCAATTTCAGTTGAGAGCACTAATTTATCACCTTGCCATCTTTTATTGCAAGGTAGAGAATCTCAATCCCTCGTTCTCTTGCTCTCTCTCTCTCTCACAGACACAGCCCTGCACATACTCACATCTGCCTCCCCCCACTTTCACAAACTCTCACATTCAGCTGATCCCACCATCCTTTTAGACACCAATTGCCAAATCAGAAATTTATCATCTTTTTTAGCCTTCAGTTAGCTTTCATTTGGACTCATGGAGATAATTATTTAAGCGACATTTTTCTTTCATTTATTGGAAGGATTTTATGCCGATGCTTCTTTGCCTCGTAAAATACGTTTGAGTGTGATTACAATATTAATGTAAGGCTGGCTGTCCAATGGCTGTCAGTGAGCAAAGTACTTAGCTTCTTATAGCTCCAAATCCCAAGCTCAGGGAACAATTTAGTAAAGCAGCTCAAACCTTAATTCCTAAGGTCAATATGGCTACACAAGTCAAACCTTCAAAGTGGGAACTCAGATCCTCCAAGAGCCTAGAAAGACGATTGTAGCCTCGTTGCTCTGAACACGACTCCCAGAGCCCCGTCACTGTCACTTATCCTTGCAAGTACCGAGAGGCGCCCGGCAAGGCCAGGCTGAGGTACAGCCCTTTAGCAGACGTGGGACAGGGGAAGGGACAGGGCACCAAGGAAAGAGTGTGATGAGACGGCAGTCAACCTCCAAAAGTACATTTTGCAGGTTTTATTAAAAGTCCCCAAGGCTCCAAACAAAAGTTTTGAGTTATTTTGCTTATTGCTGAAGTTAAGATTTTGAAGGAGACTAGGAAAGCATCTGAAATATTTCACTGAGCTCTGATTTTTAATCTTGTTAAGCCAAATAGAGATTCTGCTTGGCCCATCCTGGCCACCTAATTTTTTTCATTACACTATGATATCAGAGCTCTTGTTAACTTGCAGTGAACATTTTCAGAGGGAGCTTTTCTTGGAAGCCTGGCATTTGTGTGTGTTATTTATATTATGATATGCAGTACCTCCCCCCCAACAAAAAATAAATCTCTTTGGCCAGTGGGCCAAAGTTCATCTGTCCACCCCAGATGTGTTTTCCTTCAGAATCCCTACAAGATTTTCGTGTTTTTTTCATAAAATCTAAAATCCCACCAGAAACATTTTTTCCCTTTTAACTCCTAATATATTTTTTTTTGCAAGCCCTGATGTTCTCTTTGTAACTCCCAAT
Organism: Oryctolagus cuniculus; assembly: GCF_051225735.1. Taxonomy (NCBI): domain Eukaryota; kingdom Metazoa; phylum Chordata; class Mammalia; order Lagomorpha; family Leporidae; genus Oryctolagus; species Oryctolagus cuniculus. The sequence goes on along the minus strand of NC_142878.1, from coordinate 5,526,104 downwards.
ATTTCTCCCTGGACCCCAATTTCCTAACCAAAGCACATTACTGATCTGATGCTTTCAACAGCCTGGTAGCACATCAATAAACTAAAGATTATTGTGCTTTGTCAGGTTTTATTTTGTAACATTATGGGAAATTCTCTGCTGTCTTGGATGAGTGCATAAACTCTGATTGCTTGACAATTAACAGAGCTAGTAATAGAAAAGGCAATGTAATTTACCTTCGTACAAGGGATCTCAGTTAACAAAAATTAAACTATTGAACTCTCCTCTCCAAGGAAAGGGATGTTGTCTCATTATGTGAAAAAGCAAAACAGATTCCAGTGGCAAGTGGGCCTTCAGTCTGGCTGGCTGAATTTATTGTTCAGATTATGTGTTTTTCTGACATGCATACAAAATTATGGCTTTTAAACTGGACCAAACTCTCTCTTCATTAAATGAGTATTTCCCCCCTTTGGTACATAACTCACTCTGAGCCTTCCAGATAAATAATGAGGAGGGGGAGTCTCGAGTGTGCTTCGTGGCTTGGACGTTGAGGACGTCTCCTAGCTCTAGGGTCCGAGTGTAGCTCTTGCATTCCCTGTCTCTTGTACTTTCTGGGTCCCTGTCTTTCTGTATCACTGCACTAAAGAAGAAAATATACAGTGTAATTAAACACAGAGCCATCACGCTAAACGTGGCGAACTCCCACAGAGGGAGCCCTGGGTTTTACAGACTCCTACGGAGACCATATGAAGCTTGCATTCAAGATGGCATCTGCAGCTCTGAGCCTGCCTTCTGCCCTTTTAGAGATTTCTGCTCAGTTCAAAGAAATGCTGTGTCTGAACACCGACATCCCAGCAAGTAGTGAGAGAAGTTGAGGCTTTGCCTCGCCACTCCTTGGTCATTTTAAATTCGGAAGTCTATGCTTTATCCTTACTTCATTCCTTCCAATCATCCCCAAACTGTAGAACTGAAATTGTTGGCACCCCCTCCCTGATTTTGGTGAATGCCAACCTCATGACGAAGGAAGACACAAACTTTATAAAAGCCGCTGTACACGGCCGGCGCTGTGGCTCACAAGGCTAATCCTCCGCCTGCGGCACCGGCAGTCCCCGTCGGGGAGCTGGATTCTGTCCTGTTTGCTCCTCTTCCAGTCCAGCTCTCTGCTGTGGCCCGGGAGTGCAGTGGAGGATGGCCCAAGTGCTTGGGCCCTGCACCCGCATGGAAGACCAGGAGGAAGTACCTGGCTCCTTGCTTTGGATCGGCATAGCTCCAACCATGACGGCCATTTGGGGGGTGAACCAATGGAAGGAAGACCTTTCTCTCTGTCTCTCTGTTTCTGTCTCTCACTGTCTAACTCTGCCTGTCCAAAAAACAAAACAAAACAACAACAAAAAAAGCTGCTGTACTGTTAGGAAGTTTGTAACCCAGGGCCAGCACGCCAGCAACCACAGGCCACACCTGCCTGGTTTCCCTGCAGTCCGAGAAATAAGAATTTGTTTTTGTATTTTAAAATGGTTGAAAAAACTTCAAAAGAAAAATAGTATTTTGCATTACTTGAACATCACATAGGTTTACACTCCTCTGTCCATGAACAAAGGATTATTGGGACATTCATTTAAAATAGCCTATGCCTGCTCCCATACTACAAGAGAAGCATTTATTGTAGCTCCTGACTGTAGGTCCTAAGTCACCCAAAGTACTCACTCTCTGACTGTTTAGAGTTTGAAATTCTTGTTCCACGTTCATGGGAGAACCACTTCTTACAACTATAATCAGGGAATGAACAATGAAATACAACATAGTGTCAATCGTTCAGTGGGGACCTAGCGGACAACTTCTATGCTAACCAGGAAGATAAAAGAGACTGAGGATTATTATGCTTTGGTGATGTTCTCATGAAGCAAAACAGAAAAGGAGCAGAATTTAAAAGATGCTAAGTTTTGAGTAGGTACCCAGAAGCGGGAAGGAAGTTTCAGGTTGACAAAGCAGAGGGGGCCAAGCTGGAATCTGGCTTTTCAAGAGCGAAGCTCAAGGAAGAGAGGTGTGTGAGCCCAGTGAGAGGGAGAGGTCTAGGTTCTTTAAAATACAAGGGGCAAAATCGGTTTCTCCTATTCTGATTCTGATATTTAAAAGAGGAAGGAGGGCCAGTGCTGCTGCTCACTTGGCTAATCCTCCCCTGTGGCGCCAGCACTCCAGGTTCTAGTCCCGGTTGGGGTGCTGGTTCTGTCCCGGTTGCTCCTCTTCCAGTCCAGCTCTCTGCTTTGGCCTGGGAAGGCAGTGGAGGATGGCCCAAGTACTTGGGCCCTGCACCTGCATGGGAGACCAGGAGGGAGCACCTGGCTCCTGGCTTTGGATTGGCGTAGCGCACCAGCCGCAGCAGCCATTTGGGGGGTGAACCAACAGAAAAAGGAAGACCTTTCTCTCTGTCTCTCTCTCTCACTGTCTAACTCTGACTGTCCAAAAAAAAAAAAAAAAAGGAGAATCAGAAGAGAAAATATGAAATTTAGGAGTCAAATAAAGTTCAAGAAAACGCATACTGGGAAATTAAAAATCTGCTCAATGCCATTGAAACGGTCCTCTTTTCAAAGATGGGAAGTGGCATAGAGAGAAAACGAAAGTATCACAAGCAAGAAGGTCTCATTTCCTGGGGAAGCAAGGAAATAAGGTGACAGGTTCTTGAGGTTAAAAACCCTAGGAGCATATTCACCTTGTCTTTTTTTTTTAATTTCTGCATTTATTTGAGAGACAGAAATGAAGATAAAGACAAATAGAGAGTCCCCATCCACTTGTTCACACTCCCCAAATGCTCACAACACTCAGGGCTGAGCCAGGCAGGAGCCAGAACTCTATCTCAACCCATGCTTCCCATATGAATAGCAAAAACCCAGTCACTCGAGAGATCACGCTGCCTCTCAAGTTGGAGTCAGGAACCTGACCCAGGTACTGGACCAAAGGTACTGTAATGGGAGATGTGGGCATCTGAGCTGCTGGGTCAAACGCAGCCCCTACCATATTTCATATTGCATTTGAATCTCACTTTTCTGCAATTATTCTTTAGTGGGATGAAGTAATTGTCATAATATTAATCACATAGTTAATCTCAAACAATTACCTAATAAAATCACAGCACATGAGGAAAACACAATGTACAGTTTTACACATGGACATTCCAACTTTAAAATAAACACGGGATAGAGCAGTAAAAAACATTATGCCTTGCTTGATAATGCAAGACTCCTTACAAGGGACTGTTTGTGGAGAATTGTTTTAAAATGCAGTTGGCATTGGCATTTTTTGTACTTATTTGAAAGAGAGAGAGATAGAGACAGAGATGTCTATATGTTGGTTCACCCTCAAATATCTGCAACAGCTATTGCTGGGTAGACTGAAGTCAAAAACCAGGAATTCATTCTGGGTCTGCCACATGAGTGTCAGGAACCCAATTGCATGAACTATCAGTGCCTGTCTCTCAAGGTGAGCGCTGGCAGGAGCAGATCTGAGAATTAAACCCAGGCACTCTGATGTGGGATGTAGGAATCCCAAGTAATATTTCAACCACTAGGTCAAACACCTGCCCTTGGCTTTGGGATTTCAGTGAGAAAGTAATACAATGGAAAATATTTAAATTGTGTAATTATTACATAGGTGTGTTCAGAGTAACTTGTCATGTAGTTCAAACTGTCACGTTTTCTTTCAGTACTGGGTCTTGCGTAACTTTAATGGCTACCTTGCTTTTTATTTAGTATCCATTTTGTCCAGAAGAGGCTATTTGACCTTATTTATGAGATTATTGCGTTATTTTAAAATAGTTTCTTCTTCAATTTATGGCTACGGTATGAAGGGTGGAAAGAAGCATATAAATATTTTATTGCCAGGTGTTTAAAAATGCTTTGCATAACTCAGGAAATGTAACAGTGATTATGAAAGCAGGGCTGGGCACCACTCTACCATGACACAGCTGAAGGATAGAAGACTTGTGTTTAAATGACAATGCAATAAATTAAATATGTGCATCTCAGTGATATGGCCACTCTACCTGGAGCTGAAGGGCAATGGGTGCATATTTTATATTAAGTAGGTGTGACCTCAGTGTTTATTTACTCACCTATTAAACATTTACTGAGGGCATACTCTATTCTCAAAACTGTGTCGAAGAATGGAGACAGAACCGGATGAGACAGAGACTGTTTATTCAAGTTGTCTACAGCCAGCCTAGCAAGGAGGCTAGGCAGGGAAACAGGTGACTAAATAGAGGGATAGGTGTGACTTTAGAGATCATCAGTGGGCTTTCAGAAAATATATCCCAAGCAGACCTGGAGGTAGGAGGACTCCTGCCTGGACAGGTCAGTGTAAATGTACGTAGATGCAGGCAAGAGAATATCTCTGCCAACCTTCTCCTCCTTCTGTTTCCTTGGAACACTGAAGTATTTTTTTGTGGCTGCGCTTCACAGCCAAACACAGGCTGAAGGTGTGAGGCAGGGGTCAGCAGTCTCTCTGTTCATGACTGTACTTACTCTAGTCTCTCACCCTGCTAAAATGCAGTTGTGAAAATGATGGATACCCTTGTGCTTGAAGCAGGCGAAATCCCTAGCACCAATCATAGGGATTTATAAAAATACTTAAAACCAGAATCCAACCCACAAACAATAATATGTTTCAAAAATGAAGCCTTCTGCAAAAAAATTATTTAAAATCATTGCAGATTCTTTCTAAAGAATAGTGAGTGAAAACAGCATTTAAATCTGTAAGAATACACCATTGTTTGACCCTCACAAATATTTAGCTGTGACAATTTATATAGATTTTTAAAAAGTCTCCACTTGGATTCTAATCTGCTAATGAAATCCAGCATGACCTGACCAACGCTAATGCAAAGCCATATTTGAACAGTGAGTTCTGAGGCTGTAGAAGATTTCCCAAAGATAGATAGTGATGAATGTTATGGATTTGTGCATTGGGGTTTAAATTTGCCCTATGCTGCCCTGAGCCTCCTTACACATACAAATAGTACAAAGAGTTTAAGACAGGGGCATTAGGCCCAACTGGTGAAAAGCTTTCCTCTTCTCATGAAGAACAAACCTCTATCAGATGTGTTGAAATCTCCTACTTGACCCTTGTCTAACCCTCAGCCCCAAACGCACAAAGTAAGATAGAGCTAATCCCAGAAAGCAGGTTTAAACAAACAAGCCAACAGTACACCATGTCTCTGAGAAGCCTGATTTTTCTGCTTTCCTCACACTCAAGCTGGTTGGAAAACAAGCAGCCTGTGACTTGGAGGTAGGTTATGAAGTCTTGTTTGTGGTAGGACTTTCTGCAGCTGTTTAATCAGTGGCATCCAAAGGACAGGTCCCCTTCTGCCTGACTTTGACTTTTCCAGAGTGACATTGTGTTGCAACCTTCATGAATTTTCATAGATATTTTACCTAATCAACTTAGTGTATCTTCATTTATTTAGCTACACTTTTAGTATTTTGATTAAAAAAAAAAACTTAATTGTTGCCATCTATGAAGCTAGCCATAGCTCCTCTTATTAAAAACTTCTTTTCTCTTAAAGCTGCAGACTTCTGTATATGAAGAGAGAAAATGTGAGCCATTTTCTACTCAAGATGAATTTTTCAATAATACTATAATTGAGATGCTAATTATGCTGCAACAAACATGCAGGAAAGTTTGATTCCATTTAGAAGTCATTAGATTAGAATTTTTGAAAATTAATTGCAATGTTTTTTTATTAGGTATATAAATAAAGATACTTTGAATGTTGTATACATTTGCTCGTATTCAATATATCACCTTGACTGGCTGATTAAATTTAGTAATGGTTTCAACAGAGAGATCTGTAATTAACATGCATCTATGTATACCTAGACTGAGATTCACACGTATCAAATTCTTTTTACTTTAGAATGAATTTTTCTGCGTGAGTTTTTAGCCCTCTCCACATTATATCAGAGACATAAAATGCTGACCTCCACATGCACCATGAAGCCCAATTTGTGAATAAAGTGTCCTGTGTGTAAAATGGTAAATGCCTTGCTTTCACCAGTGATGACAGGAAGAGGATGAAAACACTTTAGAAGTGATTTAGAGACCAATGCTCGAACTGGGATATCAAAAGTTCATTCCTTTCACCCATGGCCCAGACATAGACAAAGGCACAGCAAAGGATTTGGGCACCTTAAAGATATAGATAAAGACAGTAGACCCATAAAATGCAGATGAGAAGGGTCAAGAAGGCTGAGACTGAACTGGGCAGATCACACATAAAAGGAACAGTGCAGCAAATTACCAAGATGCAGAACCCATGACCCACATCCTCCCATTTCCATTCTCCAGAAAACAAAAATACAAACAGGATCAGAATTCTCATCCCACTTAGGGACTGACTTGAAATGAGTACACAGGAGTTCTAATCCATGCTACAGCTGGTCGATGACAGAGAACTGGATTTCGGCGTTGTTTGTTCCTTGACATGTTTTCAATGCCGTCAATACACAAGAAACACTAGGGATGTGATGGAAGTTTTCTGTTGATTTGACTACCATGCCTTCCTATGTAATATACCGTTTTCTCCATCTTTGAGGTATAGTGATGGCAATAAGAAACGCCAGGTATTCAACTTGGTTAAACTTACCCTAATAGAAGTTGAATTTCTGACTACTTGACTTCTTTCTCTTTTCTGAAAATTCCTCATCCTTTTTCTCTTTGAATACTGATCTCCCACCATTCTCTTCAATTCCTACTTCTGGGACATCTCTCAGATGTATGTTGGAGCTGGCATTTATAGTCACCAAATTTTAGTCCCTTATCCACAATTTCTATTACTTTATGTGACATTTTTCTAACTTCTAGTTTCCTAATCTTCTTTCCTATGGTGTCTAATCTACATTTGAGGATTTTTATTTCAACCATCATTTCCCTCCACCCTGGAATTTAACTTTAATTTTTAAAACCTAAGATTTTTGTTAAGTAATAATAATATATTCTCGTGTTAGCCTCTTGATGATTTGTTTGAACATTTAAAATATAATTTAAAGCCTGGTTCCCATTACTTAGTTTCTCTGAGTGAATTCTTAGAGACATGTTATCTGAATATCTCTTTATAAGATATCACACCTCCTCAAATTTTGTCATTCTTTACAGGAGCGCTCCTCCCATGGTACTTATTTTATATACGACTCCAGAGCCTCTTGCAGTTAGGAAGATGTCTCTTCTCCGTCCCTGTAGCATTACCCTCTCTAATATGTTTCTTTTTCTTTTTATTTATATAAAGGGAACAACTTTCATGTATTTCATACATACAGTTTTAAGAGCATAATGATATTTCCCATACTTCCTTCTCCTATCTTTCTCGTTTTTTCTTTTAATAAGAATCTTTCTCTCAATGTCAAGTAACTTGACTCTATATCTAGAGTATTTAATCAATGTTTGGTGGATTAAAAGTGAATGTGGTAGTGATAAAGGAATTACAATGATCTATAATGAAGATTTATTTAACTATATTCATGTGTGTATATTTTCATCATCTATTAAAGTGTTTGCCAAAAATCAATTTGAGCTGAAAATAAGAGTTTCTTTTTCTCTTGGAAAGACTTGTCAACAAATCAACACTTCTATGAGGTTGATGTGTAAATATTTATTCAGATGCCAAGCATTTGAGTCTGGCTTTGTGGCCTACCAGAACTCTTTGGCTTGGATTGTCTTCACCTTTCGTTTACTCTTTTTAATGCTTTCTTTCTGCTCTTAATATAAAACTTTGAAATTATTTTTCATTTATATAAAGTGATTCTTTCTGATTAGAGTAGGCAGGAGTTTTTGTGAAGTATTCCAACAATATGTAGAATTTTGGATCTGACAGAAATGGACATTACCATCTTGATGGGTATCTCCAGGCAAAGACCCTCAGATTGGTGAACCAAACTGGTGGTGCTCTGTGAATGTTCTCTCACTCAACCAATTCTCTTGGAAATTTATAGCTCAGCCATTCTTATTCTGTGTGTTTCTTCTTATTTCAGACTTAGGGTTTTTAGTAGTGGGTCTAGTTTTTGAAGTATCCTGTATAGTTTGGGAAAATCAAAATTAGTAATTTCTAATCTCTAATTAGTAATCTCTAATTTAGAGATACAATATATCTAAAATATTATATTGACTTGACTAGGTTCATGCTGCTAATGGTAATAAGTAGCAAACAATTCAAGTCAGTCTCCCAATCCATTCTATTGACAATACATGCTTACTGTCATATGTGTGATATCCAAGTGATGTGCTAAATAGTACTTCAAGACTTTTGGGTTTGTTAATGAAAATGTGAAAGGAAGAGTTACCAAAGATTTTGTCTTTGAAAATTGCCAAGGGATAAGTCACTACTTGCAGCTATATGGTACTCCTGTAATGTGTTTAGTTCTAGCAATTATAGTTTTGATGACAGCTAACTCTAAAATTGAATGATTTTTTCCCGGTCTATAAGATTATGAACTGATAGAAAACATTTAAGAATTTATGTCTTTAACATTTTGATTCTAAAGGTTCTTATTGATTCAGTTAACAACTATTTATTGAATACCTACTGTGTCCTAGTTGCTATCTGTCTAAGCTTGGGTTCTTCAGGTGGTAGAGCCTTACATAATGATTTACATGACTCTTCATTTCTATGCATATAATCCCAAGATGCCAAAGTAAAGACAAAGGAGAGAAAGGAAAACAAAGGCGGGGGAAAGGAAGACTCCATGTGAGAGTTTCCTACTGAGTCAGTATTATAACTGATTTGCAGAACTGTTCCCAAAGGAACTGTCTCAACTGTGCCTTGGAACAGTCAGTTCTGGATAAGGAGGAAGCTATCGACACTGGCTCCATACCCAGTAATCTGCCACACACAGTCACTAATCCTTTGCCTTTCTGCATTACACGTATCTCAACCTCAATATGGAAGGCTTGGGAAGGATGAGTTGTTGATAAGGAGCTACTGGGTTATGTTCCTGTGTTTCTGAGTGGAATCCTCACAGAACTGACTTCTCTCATGTCATGTCAGAGGAGATTCAGTAGCCAAAGTCCTTGGAGACATAGGAAGCTGAGAGGGCCTTGTGCACATGTTAAGGAAACCATGAGGTTGGTTGTTGACTGCCAAGGAGAGTAATGACACAATATATGAATAGTCATATAAAAAACTATAACTTCATAAGATTCATGACAGTAATGCACCAAGACTGCATACAAAGACATAATGTGTTTTATAAAAAGAAGGGAATTTGTTATCTAAGCTAACACTTGCAGATAAATTAGAGTTATCTACTCCAAAAGAGACTACATGGAGGATAATGGGGAGAGTGTTTCAGGATAAGGAATCGAACATACATAATTACAGTTAGAAGTGGATATATCTTTGGGAAAATTTAAAAAGTACAATAAAATGCAGTCCAAAATCTGTGGACTGTGTATATAGTAAAGAATAGTTCTATTTGTATGGAAATTCATTCATTGCAAATGAGGTATACCAAAAGTGTTTTGTTGAGACAACCTCTACAGGAGAAAGAAAGCAGCTGTATTTGAACGAGGGAAAATACTGTTCACTGCCTAACCAGCCAGTCCCCATCAAATATTCTTATTATATTATAATAACAATAATTAATAAGGATGATGGACAACCATTTGTATTTGTGATAAAAGAGTAATTGTTGCTAATTTTCTTTTTGGTAGTGGCACTATTGAATTAATAATACCCTTGATGAATTACTGAAACACAGTTTTATGCTATTGTAGGTGTCCCTATTCTTTGCAGCTGTTTAAGATTGTTTTTATTACCAAGTGTCATAGACTTGTAATGGCAAAATTAAAGAACTGATAGAAGATGAGAAAAAGATAACTTTTCTGTCCATTTTGTTAAAACTGTGTCTTTTCTTTGCATGGATGTGATTAAAGTATGTATACATGTTTTATGCATTGTTATTGTTGGAGGACTAATTCATCTTTTAGGAAATTCCTAAGCAAGATAGATACAACAAAGAATACAATTTTTACTCTCCAATTTTGGTGAATTGAAGCCAGGAGAGTAATGACAATTTAATGCGCTTTATCATGTCACTTAGAAACATAAAGCTCATAAATGTGGAAAGAGAAGGAGGGAATTTCCAGTGTAAGGTTAAGGAATTAGAAAATGCATGTTTCTTAGGCATTGAAATCTTACTAGATGGCTTGGTTGTTTGCTGTTTAGCATAGAAATTCACTGTGACAACTTCAAACAGTTTAGAAATTTGGTGTAAGTATCTTTCTAGAAGTGATTTGCTCAGTTCATTTATTCCTACAATGTTACTAAATTAATTCTACAGAACAAACTCCCTTCAGTGATTCCCAGTTCGCTAAATGACCCCCAAATTCCTTTTTATGCTAATTGCAACATAACTTGTAAAATGTACATGGCATTGCTAACGGGTAAAATGCCTCTGATTGAAAAAAATATTAAGAACTAATGTCATGTTTTGCCCAATCAACTTTAGTAACAGTCTCAAAATAGTGGTTACTTTTTCATTGCTGATTAAGAATTTGGCAAAATCACTTGATCTTTTGTCCATCCGCTGGGTTTTAGAGCATAGCAAACAGCGTAATCACATTAGTGGAGATTCCATAAGCTCCAGCGTGCCTTTGTGCAACAGTGGACACACTGTGGTCATTATGGCCAAAATTGTCAGAGATTCCTAGGCTGACGCTAGCATAATGTCTGATGACATCAAGGGCTTTTAGCAATGCTGTTGTTACAAATTGACAGCATTTTAATGGCATTCAAGAAGAAAATAGCTCTGCCCAGTACAATTTTTCCTATATTCAGAGGAACTGCATGCTAACACAGCTCATCATTACATGGATTTCAATGGAAAATAAATCCTATCTTGTCCCTTGCAATATAATTATGTGACCATACTGTAATATGTCCAGCATATAAGGCAGCTGTTAGTTTCTCCCAAACCAGTATTATAAAGCTGTTCCACTCTACTGGCTGAACATGCCCATTCTGAGCTGAATGCCTTCAAAAGCAAAGTTGCTGACCTAGAGTTTGTTGCCAGAATCATTGTTGAGGTTTGTGGAAGGCTAACTCTGAACTAAGAAAATTAGGAAATTTGTAACTGGATATCAAAATGATTACCATTATTCTGGTTTGTCTGGCAAATATTACATTAGATCTTGTAGCACCGGGAGTTTTCTCTTGAATTCAACTCACCATTCTGAGATGGACAGCCCTGGAAACCTGGGAGTATGTGGTTGGGCAAGGCCTCCTGTGCTGAGCCAACAGTGAGGTCGTGAGAATGCAGACTCTGCAAGAAGGCAAGGTGGGCTCTGTCCCCCTGCCACCATCCTCCATCAGGTAAGTCAGCTCCACCTCTGAAGAAGAAGGAAGCAGGGAAGAGGGTCTCTCTCCACAGCAAATCATTAAGCCAAGAATAGGATCCTCCCCGACATCCACCTCCCAATGTCCAGATCAGAGAAGCCTGGATAAAGGCTTCCTACACCTTTCAGAAACCAAGTCAGGCTATGCAAATATGACTTAGAACAAGAAACGTGTGTTCTCAGCCATTTGGAAACAGGAGTTGTAAGACAGCATTCCCCTCCATTTCATCTGGTCAGTGGTGCCCTCTTGCCCTGAGGATACAGTCAAAGCCAAAAGCCATTCAGTCCAGTTCCTCTGGCATCTGACCTGCCTACCCTCACCTGTCTGTCTCATGCTCCCACCTGTATGCTCACCTCCCGCCTCACCGGATGATTCCCAGGAGTGGACCCCAGGCTGTGTATTTCTCTGGAGGCTTTGCACACATGGCTTCCTCTGCCTTTGTTTGACTCAAATGAAATTGCTGCCATTGTTAGACTCATTTTGTAGACAAGGAATCTGACATCTGGTACACTAATTGCCCAAGGTCACACCACGAGTGCTGGAGCCAAGAATTAAATCTGGTTTTGTGTCACTCCAGAGGCTACCTCTCTACCCCAGGGCTACTACCTCAGGATTTAGAGTAGCACTGACATTTTCTGGAACAGCAAGAACTTAATAAATATTTGTCTCTCCATCACTGAAAGCAAAATTTTCTGTCAATTTTAGTGACTTACAAATAGAGAAGTAGTTAATGCATCCCATATCTGTACCTTACAATTGATAGGCTAGCAAATTTAATAATTCACTCTAAGTTTCTATTCTCACAGCTTTTGGTATAACTTTAGTAATATGTCAGATTACTTTTGTATACAATAATAGAAACTTCCCAAATTTCAAAGAATTAAGCACCAGCTTTGAGAAACTGGTATGACCTGAAGTTTACAGATTTCCTTGCATTTATATACTTTCAGGTAACATTTGGACTTTGGTCTGTTGCTCCAGAATTCTGCTCTTTTACTAATGCAAAATGGAAATAATCACATCTAAATAAATAGAGATAACTGATCTCATTGTCTTAAGACACAGTTCATTAATTTACTTTTATTATAGCATGTTTAGACTGTGAAAATTTTGGAAAATATGTAACAACACCAAAGAAAACATTATTTGTCCTCATGTTATATACAGGTCACTTTTACTTGTATTTTGGAATCAACCTTTTACATACTTACTTATTTACACGTATTTCACCATTGAGATTGCACCATGTGTAGGATTTTAAATTATGCTTTTACACGTAGAATTTTTTGCAAGAAACTAAAGCATTTTTAAATTTAAATAAACATATTAAATGTATTTCAAATATACAATTTGAAGCACATAATGATACTTCCACTCCTCCTTCCTCCTTTCTTGATTTTTTTCTTTTAATTTTTTCAATAACATATTTCCAATTTACTTTAAAAGTAGCAAGTTTAATCTTCCACTAAATAAAGAATTCAAGAAGTGGAAAGACCAGTCCTCCACAGGGGTATAGATGAGGGTATAAACAATAATAGAATCTCAATATGTCAATTTCACTCATATACATTACTTTTTCATGCTGTATTTAAACTTTTATCAGAGTTCTCTCACTCACTGGGTGATTCCACAAATGCCTGTAATAGCCTGGACTGGGCCAGTCTGAAGTCAGGGCCTGGGAGCTGAATCCTACTCTTCCGTGTGAGTGATAGGCACCAACAACTTGAGCCATCACTTGCTGCCTTCCAGGGTTCATGTTAGGAGTAGAACCAGAACTTGAACCCAGGCACTGGGTATGTTAAGTATCAACCAGTATGCCTGATACACATCTCCATGGGCAGATTTTAAAGGTAATTTATCATCCACCACAAGGATACTTCATTTCCTTATCCATTTTCCTGTTAATGTACATTTTTAAACTTAATTTCATGCCAATGTATATAACACGATACTGATGAGTATGTGGGCATCAGACATGCAACAGTATGAATTTCTTTAGAAACTTGCTTTATCTTTATTCTAAGAACACAAGTTACTTGATCAGTAGACATTGTAGGTTATAGACTTCTGATACATGCCATAAGTTTGCTTTTTGATCATACATACTGTATGCTTGCATTTCATTCTAATACTATACTCCATAAGTAACTAAATAGCATGTACTGTTTTAAAAATCAAAACTCTAAAAATGTCTAGTGATTGAACAAAAGGATGTGTGAATAAATGTTTGCTAATTAATGCACTGAATGAAGAAAAAAAGTACGTGTTAGTTTAAACTCATGCTCCAAATTTTGTCTTTAAGTTTATGATTGAAAAACAAAACCATTCACTGAGGACCTTGCCATTTGCTCCCCTTGTAGGGGAGCCAAAGATGAACCTGTCAACACCTGTCCCATGCCCATACACATCCTTTAGTAACCAGATCCTCTCTGCTTCAGGATCAAGGCTGTAGTTAAGGGATACATTAGAATCAGTCTTTCTTGGGTTTGCTCCTACATAAGAATGAACCTTTACTGACCTGTGTGAAATCATCCAACAATTAAGGAAGAAATGAGAATTAGATTGCCACCTACCATCAGCCATTTCATTCTTTGGGTTTTCTATCCTTGTCTCATGACTCTATGCACACTTCCAATTTCAAACAGTCATTGCCAAACCATAATCCTTTAGGCAGATGTAAAATAATAAATGATAGTTCAAAATGCATGTGTGTTTATGTGTGTTTGGCTGCTGGGTGATCTGTGTATTTGTGTCTGTGTATGTGAAGGAGTGGCTATGCAAGATACAATATTACAGAAAAAGAGGTGAAAACTGGGGAGGAAGGAAAAGAGAGACAAGAGATGTGATGCATACATTATTTAACCTGAAACTGATAATGAAACCACCTTGAAACAAATTCAAATGTGCTATTCTAACATGATTCTACTACTGTAGGACTTATACAAAGATGTTAGCTAGCATATTTGCCTTTTCTCTTTCCATGAAGTCTTTCTTTCATGTAATTTTTTAATAAGGCCCATTTGCCAGAATTTGCAAAATTATCATAGTAATAAAAATAAAAATACGGCTGTTTGTAGATTTTTGGCAGAAAAGATACATACAAAAAATGTTCATTAGTATAAAAAATTGAGCCCATACCTTATAAGATTTCTGTTTGATTCATTATGAGCAAGCTATAAGCTTCATTTCCCTTTGAGTTTCACAAATAAAAAGGTAGTTGACTTTTTGTTCTATAATTTAAATATAATTCTAATAGCCTATGTATTTTTAATTTTTTTGTACTCTTAGAATCACAACACTTTGGTTAGTTGCATTTGTAGCACACATGAAAAATGTTCTATCATCAAGGCATTTCTGTGAGGTGCAAGAGTGAGTCAAATTGATTAGGTGTTTTGCTATACGAAAAGGAGCCCAGCTGAGCATCCCCAGATGGTTTGTCATGGAGTTTTCTTCTTCTCAGGGCTGAGTCCTATATTGTTCTCTGAGACTTAATGCTACTCTGAAAGTCTTAAAGATGCTTTCCATGCCATCTGAAGAGAGAAACCTCATTTCCATGCCTAAAATAAATGATATTAATTGTAGATCTACCTATAGTTTAAGTGGAAAAGGATAGTTTTAAACCACATGCACATAGCAATTTATGTGTCAATTTATTTCTGAATTGGGACAAGAACTGTTTATAGGCAGGATAAACCTAAATATACATCATTTTGTTTAGAACGTGGAATGTGAGTTTTATTTCTAGGAGCGAATGGTTACTCTTAAATAGCTGTAGAATTAGTTTTAGAACTTTATATGTAAATACATCTCTGATCCTACATAATCATGTCCTTCCATGGACTTCTCATCATCTCTGCTTAGAGGGTTGAAAGCAGAAAATCAGACAAGTGAGTTTGGTTGACTGTGTCACTTTACTTGCTTATTTGCGGGGTGGGGGGGTTATTTTTCTCTATGTGCATAGCATAAATCAGTGTTACAAGAACTGAGTACTTGCAAACTTTCAGGACACCTATATCTGGGGAGTACAGTTCTCTTGATTTCTCTACTTGATTGTTTAATGAGAATTCTGCTTTATTCTTTTTTTTTTATTTTTTGACAGGCAGAGTGGACAGTGAGAGAGAGAGACAGAGAGAAAGGTCTTCCTTTGCTGTTGGTTCACCCTCCAATGGCCGCCACGGCCGGCGTGCTGCGGCTGGCACACCGCGCTGATCCGATGGCAGGAGCCAGGAGCCAGGTGCTTTTCCTGGTCTCCCATGGGGTGCAGGGCCCAAGCACTTGGGCCATCCTCCACTGCACTCCCGGGCCACAGCAGAGAGCTGGCCTGGAAGAGGGGCAACCGGGACAGAATCCGGCGCCCCGACCGGGACTAGAACCCTGTGTGCCAGCGCTGCAAGGTGGAGGATTAGCCTAGTGAGCAGCAGTGCCGGCCCTGTTTTATTCTTAAAACATCATTGAAAAAGTAGTGGTTTGGCTACAGAGTCATAGACAAAATTAATACGATCCCAATGAATTCACAAAAATAGAAAAGATTATATATATATATATATACTTATATATACATATATATATGCTAGTATTACTTAGGCTAAGGCTAATAAGGCTAATTGACCAAGCAATTGATAATAATTACTATTATTTCCATTGAGGGAGAGAAAGGGATATGGGCAAATATTACAAAACTCCATAGCGAGAGTCCGGAGCCTTTCATGACCCAACTCTCATCTAAACCTGAGCATCGGGTTCTGTCACACCCTGCTATATGTCCCTTAGCCACTGGGATCTGGTTTCCCTTTGGGTATGTCTGACTTCTTTATCTAAAAGAGAAATCTCTTCCCTAAATCCCCACTCTTCCTTTGGGACACTCTCCATTAGGCTGAGCCTTCTTCAGGCAATCTGCCTCTCTATCATTGTGATGCCAAGACTACCCTCTATTGTAAATATCTGTTTATGTTCCAATGAAACACAAAGAAACTAAAGCAGAAGTTATAATTATTAGATTTAATTCTTTCTTCTTCTGATCTAACGTCAGGTCTAGTAGATAGTACCTAGAAAATAAATGTTGGCTGATTGAAGGATCCTGGGTTAATGATAGTAATGTTGAGGGATTATTTTAATAGTAACAACAAGGAACTACTAATATGATAGCATTAGTTTCACAAATTCTTGGAGGCAGCTTAGTCTTCATAGGACAGATATTTCTACTAAGAGTTTCATCACACTCTATTTTCAATTATGTTTTAATTTACAGTTAAGACCTCACTCTTATTCATAATTATATTATTTTTCTCCTGTATAAGGAGAAAAATATGTGGACAAAGGAGAAAAACTCTGAATATTTAGCGTACTTAAGTCCTGGAAAATCATGCAAATGAAGTCTGATTTTGACAGATTAGTTAAGAAAGCCAGTGTCTCAAAATTTGAGTTTCAGTAGGAAGAGATCGAGGGAAAAAAAAAACTCAATTAAGTAGAAACTCAGAAGGTGCATATATTTTTATGATAAAATTTCAAGGGAGTGCAGTGGAGGATGGCCCAGGTGCTTGGGCCCTGCACCCCATGGGAGACCAGGAAAAAGCACCTGGCTCCTGGCTCCTGCCATCGGATCAGCGCGGTGCGCCGGCCGCAGCGCGCCAGCCGCGGCGGCCATTGGAGGGTGAACCAACGGCAAAAGGAAGAGCTTTCTCTCTGTCTCTCTCTCTCTCACTGTCCACTCTGCCTGTCAAAAAAAAAAAAAAAAAAAAAAAATTTCAAACATCTTTCATGACTATTCATTTTTATCTTAAAAACATGTTGATAGTATTTAGTCCCAAATTTCCAAGCTGTGTGTTTCTCCTTCGCTGTGATGCGATCAGCTGGAAGGGAAAGCTGGCTATGAAACTGTTATGTTAAGCACTTTCCACAGGAACTTATTGCTTAATAAGTTGGGAAAATGTTCTACAGGGGAAAAAATGCCATTCGAGATTCGTTAGAAAGAATAAAAAATGCCATGTGATTCTCCACAGAATTCACATTTCTTGACCATGATAGGCTGAATGTACCCTGAGGTCTTCACAAAGAGTAGGGGCAGAATGGATATGCAGGACCAGCAAGCGAATTTCACATTCTCAGTTCCAGTGGAGTGGGCCAAGAGTACATGCAATTGTAGACTGCAGAGTGCACACTAACCCAGTGTCCCAGGTCCAAGGTAAACAATGCCTAAACAGGTAAGAACATAATAAATATTTTTGGAGAGATAGATGAACATTAAAAAATATGTCAATGATTTTTCAGGAAAAATCTTCAATTTACATGACATTATGGGAAATAACTAAAAATCAATTCTGGGGGAGAGACTTTGCTGATCTGCGTCATCTTCTCCCTTTTGATCTTGTGCTCCTGTGGGAATTGTTTCAGCCACTCATCCTACAGTTTTTTTTTGCCAATTCCAAATGCACTGAGCAACGATACAGCTGGGTTGCTTTATGGCCTCAATAAGTAGATTTGGGTCTTTTCTTTGACAATATATTTTTTAAAGATTTATTTATTTATTTATTTATTATTTGAAAGTCAGAATTACACAGAGAGAGAAGAAGAGGCAGAGAGAGAGAGGTCTTCCATCCTCTGGTTCACTCCCCAGATGGCCACAATGGCTAGAGCTGCGCCGATTCGAAGCCAGGAGCCAGGAGCCTTTTCCAGGTCTCCCACTCAGGTGCAGGGGCCCATTAACGTGCTGTTTTCCCAGGCCATAGCAGAGAGCTGGATTCGAAGTGGAGCAGCTGAGTCTTGAACAGGCACCCATATAGGAGGTGGTTTTAACCACTACGCCACAGCAGCGGACCCAGACAATATTTTTTTTAAAAGAGAGACATTTTTATTTTTATTTTCAACTGATTCTTCCTTGTTCTTTTTATTATTTTCAACTTTTATTTAATGAATATAAATTTATTTATATCATATATAATATATATTTATTATATATAATATATTTTATATTAATTAATATATTTTATATATAGTTAATATATAACTATATATATAATTAATAAATATAAATTTCCAAAGTACAGCTTTTGGATTATAGCGGCTTCCCCCCCATAACCTCCCTCCCACCTGCAACCCTCCCATCTCCCTCTCCTTCTCCCATCCCATTCTTCATCAAGATTCATTTTCAATTATCTTTATCTAAAGAAGATCAATTTAGTATATACTATGTAAAGATTTCAACAGACTGAACCCACACAAACAAAGTACAGAGTACTGTTTGAGTAGTAGTTTTACCATTAATTCACATAGTACAACACATTAAGGACAGAGATCCTATATGGGGAATAGGTGCACAGTGACTCCCATTGTTGATTCAACAATTGACACTCTTATTTATGACGTCAGTAATCACCCGAGGCTCTTGTCATGAGCTGCCAAGGCTATGGGAGCCTCTTGAGTTCACAAACTCCGATCTTATTTAGAAAAGGCCATAGTCGGAGTGGAAGTTCTCTCCTCCTTTCAGAGAAAGGTACCTCCTTTGTCTTGGCTTTCTATGCTTGAGAAATTCTCAAGGACTTTTTAGCCAGCTCCGAATGCCTTAAGGGAGGATTCTGAGGCCAGAGTGCTGTTTAGGACATCTGCCATTCTATGAGTCTGCTTTTTATCCCGCTTCCCATGTTGGATTGTTCTCTCCTTTTTAATTCTATCAGTTATTATCAGCAGGCACTAGTCTTGTTTATGTGATCCCTTTGACACTTATTCCTATCATTATGATCAATTATGAACTTACTGATCACTTTGATTAGTAAGATGGCATCAGTGCATGCCACCTTGATGGGATTGAATCGGAATCCCCTGGCACGTTTCTAGCTCTACCATTAGGGGTAAGTCCAAGTGAGCATGTGCCAAATTGTACATCTCCTCCCTCTCTTATTCCCACTCTTATATTTAACAGGGATCACTTTTCAGTTAATTTTAAAAGCCTAAGAATAATTGTGTGTTAATTAAAGTGTTCAACCAATGGTATAAAGTAGAACAAAAAGATACTAAAAGGAGTAAAATAGCAAGTTTTTCTTTGACAGGACAAGGGCTGATCAAGTCAATGTTTCTCATAGTGTCCATTTCACTTCAACAGGTTTCCTTTTAGGTGCTCAGTTAGTCAGTTAGTCGTCACTTAGTATTACTGGTTAGAACTCACCTGTTTGTTAGATCTATATGACTTAAAATGATCAGCCTACAATTAAGTAAAGTAATATTGTGAGTCATGTGGGTTCAATGCGCAGGAAAAGAGAGGATTCACTTTCTGAGCCTGTGAATTCCTCTTGGTTCCCTGGTTTCCCACTTTCTCTGTACCGTAAAACCCCACCCATAGCTAAACTGAGGCAAGTTTACCTCCCCTTTCCCTGCTTAGGTTGTGCAGTTTGGATATTTTTGCATGAGATTGCTTTACAGTGTCAGTCTGCTCTAGCACAATAGGCCAGGCTCAGAAATGGACCCCCAACCCTACCCCCGCCCTCCAGCCACATTGCTTCTGTAAATAAAACCCAGCAACATTCTCAGGTTCCAAACAATCACCCACTCACCCCCTGGTCTCTCTGGGTGATTGAAAATGGCTTCAGCAAGGGCATATGGGTTTAAAGAGCCACTCAAAATGACTGAAAAGCAGGCTGTCTGCAGAGAAGCCGCGTCACTCAGTGACGGATAAGTATGGGCAGAGCAGGCATCCGGATTCACCAGGGCTGGGGGCAGGGGGAGGAAGCACCCGTGAGTGTGGGAATAAAAAGAGGACGCAGCCTCCTCCCATTCCTACTGTGGTACCAATGTTGTATCTGTTAGGCTAGCTCTCTCCACAGCTACCCCCGCCCCACCAAGCCGATCATAGACAATAAAACACCAGGAATCCCTGAAGAGGGCTAAAATGCTGACATGATTTAAGAAGGAAGACTTTGATAAGAAGATAAAAATCTAATAAACAGAGTCTAGAGAACCTTGGTCTGTCTCAGGCGCTTGCCAGTGTAAGCAAAACCGTCCCAAGGAAAACAAAAGGAGGCTTAATCATGGGACATTCTACTCACAGACCATCTGAAGGAGAAAGTTAGGGCCATGACCTCTGCAGGCTGCAGTTATGAGAGCTCTGACAAGAAAATATTTGATTTGGTTCAAGAAGCAAAATCAGTCACTGGATTTTTTAATATCTTTTTTTTTCTGCGATAAAGAATAATGTATTTTGTACGTGTTTGAGACAGAGTCATGTTTACGTGGTAAATATTTCTCCCACCCATGTCGTCTTTCTATTTAGCTTGGTCTTAATTTCCTCTTGGATTTTAATCAACCCCAGGAAAAGGTGGATTCAGAGGCCCATTGATTTCCCTTTTTTAATTAACAGACGGTTCCTGAAGGCTAATCTCAAGTTTCATGCATGCATCTGCAAGTGCAGAATGACACTCCTTCTCCACAAGAACAGAGGGGAACCCATGACTCAAACGTGTGCTGTTCATGATATAGGAACTGCTCCAAGAATGCGTCCATGAGTGCATCACCATCTTCGATGTCTATAACATGCTGCAGACTGAAGAGGCTCCCAGGCTAGCTCAAAACCAAACAAACCCAAACCAAGAAAATAGTGGAAATTCCAAGCAATTCTTTTACAATTTGGTAAAAACGTATGTAACGGCAGATTATATGTATGTGCTTATTCATGTTTCTGACTCTTAACGAAAACAAGTAATATTAATGAAGGAGTGGAAAGTCTTGTAGAGTTTGAAGGGCTTTTCCAGGACATGTAAGAGCACCATTGCTAGCTGACATGTGTTTATCAGGACGAGATGCTTTCAAAATGTGTGGCTTTTTTTCTATCAGGTACAGTTGAGCATGTTTGTTCTATTCAGACAAAGTTTATTTTTTTTAAAAAAGGATTACTTATTTTTCCTCAAGAGGAAGGAAAGGGGGGCATAGGTATCAATGGATGAGATCAAGAATATAGAGCAGAATGAGACAAGGCTGGGCAGAGTTGACCCAAGTGTCCTTGGGTAGAAACAAGAGAGTTGTGCGGGGTGGAAGGTGAAAAGAGTGGTCGTCCATCTCCTCTGGGCATGTTGTTGGGTACCAGACTAGGTTTGAGCCTTTTTCCTGGTGAGTATTCTGACATTTGGAACTCAGGAGGAGGATCAGACAGAGCATTGCCTTCAATGAACAGGAGGTAAGTGTCGCTCCCCCTCTTCATGGAGGAACGACACTAAGCCCTGCCTAGGCTTCATATCCGAGTCACGGCACCATTATGTCGCTCCCCGTCTTCGTGGAGGAACGACACAGGACCCTGCGCTGTTCTTTCGTCTGCTCGGCCCTCCCCGGGTTTGCTGCTGGTTCTTCCCGGGTTGGCTACCGTCCCTTCCACCTCCGTGGAAGGGCGGTTCCCCCTGCCACATTCCCCACTTCCGCAGGGGAGCGGCACACCACCGGCCGGCTCTCTCGGGGGCTGCACAGGTGTTCCTTCAGATAGATGTTCCCCTTAGATGTTCCTGGTGCATGCCGTCTCTCTCCTCCTTTATAGTCCTCCTCCGCCAATCCTAACTCGGCTGCCCACACGCTGAGTACGCTGCTCTCCTCCAATCAGGAGCAGGTCCTACAGTTTATTGGTTGAACTGGAGGCAGCTGTGTAGAAGCTGTTTCTCCCTTCTCAGCGCCATATTGTGGGAGAGCAGATGCATAGAATAAGTCTTAATTCCAGTAACTTAGTCTAGTCCGGGTTGCTCCCCACAGTAAGAGCATAGTTTGCAATCAATACCTCTTCTGTTTGCTTAGGACACTACATCTTAGAGAACATGTGTGTGGCAGGAGACATACTTAGGCATGCTTAGATTTAGAATATCAGAAGTCTACAAAGCTCTGCAAAACAAAACACACACACACAAACACACACACACACATAAACAGGGGCCCATAGGTCCGTCCTGTTAATCTATATGGTTAGAACTTTGTTCTTTGAACCAAGTTATTTTCATTAGAGCAAATGTCCTTAGAGCAGGTATTTTTTCTTCAATGCCATCCCTATTTCAAACTGAAGTTGAGACTCAGCTACTACACAACTTATCTGATGACAGGTAAGTGTTCTCTTTGGGTACTTGGAACATTTAGTCTGTCTACATGGGCCTGTTAAGCAGAAGCTCACCACTTTATCTATTAGCACACACACTGCTTCAAGCGCCCAGTCTTTAGTATCATAGCCTCTTTGAAATGAAAGCAGAGGATCAAATTGCCTTTTTAGCAGAGTCTGCACTTAGAAATATGAGAATTAAATGATATAAACTGAACAACTTTGAACCTTGATATCAGAAACATGCTAACTGCTAACATGCCTCTTTTTATTCAGATATAAGTATGTTACATGTGGGTTTCCAAGAATTAATATGGTGCTTGTAGGTAGTTATGTTTTGCTGAAAGCACTAAGTGATCACTAATATGCACAACCTACTTTATTTAGAAAGTGGTCCTAAAAGTCCAGGAAGCCTTGGATTCAAATCATAGCCCCAGCAGATAAAAATATAAGACCTGGGATAAATTACTCAACCTCTGTGAATTTTTATTTCCTTATTTCTTAAATAAGGTAAAGGTAACACTGCAAATAGTGATTATGAGAATGAAATGGGTTATTTTATGTTACCTTTTTGAAAAGAAACTATATTTAAGAAGAGGAACAAATGCTATGTTAGCCCTAACCACTGGGCGTAACCGCTGCTGGTCCTAGTTTTACTCTGGGTGTGTTTGTATTTTAACAAAGTGAGAATCACAGTATACACACAGATCTGCATGCCAAACATGTGTGCGTGCACATAGACATGTATGTGGATGTGATGCAATAAAATGGAGATAATCAGATCCTCTGGATGTTTACACATTCATGCCATCCTAAATAAGATCACATTCATGGTCCTCCGTCTTCTGGGTGAGCAAAAGTAAATATTACTATGTGAAGAATGAAAAAAATCAAAGAAAATGATCACAATTTTTTTTCAAATTTGGAAAAAGGAATGCAACAAAGATTGAATCTCTGAAGTTTTCATTCAACTTTAGTAGGACCGTGATATCTCTCCATTCTTCTTCATCTCTGTTTCGAAAAGCAATTCTTTGAATCTCTCAAAATTCACCAAACCTATGATTGAAAATCTTGGTTACAAAGATTTGTACAAACTGGCATAATGAGCCTAATCAAAAGTACATGAATGTCTTGATTCATGTAGTCAAAGAGATAGAAGCCTCGATCTAGCAAGCTGCATTGGTGTTCATTTGGAGACTCTTTAGTAACGACTAGACACATGAACTAAAATAATCTGCCTCTCCCACAACATACCTGGATGTCCAGGCACCTCATGACATTTTGCTCTGGATTGTACAGTGACTTCAGAGCTGAGATGGGTTCCAAGCTGTCAATGTCATCAAACATTACAGATCACATGCAATTCTACCTTCTTTGTGTGAAATTGGGGATGCTGATGGCACTAAATCTCAGTTTGAAGATTCCAAACCTTTTAAGACATCTTTCCAACTCCTAAGCTTCAACTTGATTTCTCCAATAGGGTAACTCTCACAGTGGTTTCAAGAAGGTTGAAGACTAAGTATTTCAGAACAATTTGAGTTAGTTCCACTTTTGAAAGCTCTACAAAATATTCACAGATCTCATTTTATGTTTACCAGTTGACTGCTGTCAGGCATGCTTAGTATCCTAAGTACAACTTGTGTTTTCAAATTCAGATAGTATACATTTTGTCTACACAATAATAAAAATGAAACAAAAATACAATAAGGATCAAAACTAAAAGTCTCAAATGTATACTGCAGACTAAACAATAGATAAAATGCAACAATAGATACAAGCACAGCACCATAGAATGGTTGATGGATCATCCGATTCCTCAAGTTTAAATGAAATTCATTTTGGATCACTGCCACCTCTTTTTTTAGTTTATTATTTTTTCAATTTTGATAGTATGCATTTTAGTTTTTTACTGAGTATAATAATTAGCGCAAGTCATGGAAAATATATGGTATTTGTCTTTTTCAGACTGGCTTATTTAAGCATGATCATTTCCAGTTGCATGCATTTTGTTGCAAAAGACAGAATTGCACTCTTTTTGTGGCTGAATAGTATTCCATAGTGTATCTATACCACATTTTCTTTTAAAGAAGCACCACTATTATTTGACTCTCTGCCCATTAAGAAGTGCCCTGGAAGAGAAATTTACAAAATCAGTCTGAAAAAGTGAGCAATATCCAAACACTCTTAAAAGGTCATTTTTTTAGGTTACTGTTAACTTTCCTAGAGTAATAAAACACAAGATGTAGATATTTCTTATTTTATTCTTTAGAAAAAATATTTATTTATTTAGAAAGAGTCACAGACAAGAGACAGATCTGGAGACCTTCCATCTGTGGGTCCCCTCCCCAGATGGCCGCAGCAACCAGTTCTTGGCCAGGCTGAAGCCAGGAGCCAGTAGTTTTGTCCCAGTTTCCTGCATGGGTGGCAGGAGCCCAGACACTTGGGCTGTCTTCTGCTGTTTTTCTGAGGCTGTTAGCAGAGAGCTGGATCAGAAGTGGAACAGCCAGGACATGAACCAAGGCCCATATGGGATGTTGGCATTGTTAAGTGCAACACCACTCTCTCCTATTTCACTTTAAAAGTAATGATGGCTTATGGTATCATCACAACAATTACTGAAAGAATCTACAGCTCCTGCCTTGTTTTAATTTCCAATATTTCATCTCTTTAAATTTGACCAAAGTTTGACCATTCATTTCTTCAGTGTGACAAACAAGCATGTCTATATAACTTACATAGCTATATAAACATATAAATTAAATAGATGCTTGTATGTAGTAATCTGAATAAAATAGGGGAATTTAGGTGTGATTCATTAATTGTGACAAATACATCATATGACTATGAGATGTTAATAATGAGGGAAGCTGAATGTGGTTTATTAACTATGACAAACACATCATACTCATGATATAGTAATTATTAACCTGGATGTGCAGAATATGAGAACTCTTTGTACTACGTCACTACTTCTATTTTGTAAATTTACAACTATTCTGAAATAAAAGGTTTATATAAAATACACATATAAATGAGCAAAAAAGTCTATAAAATAAAAGAAATATAACAATATATATTATTTTGTAGCTTGTATCTTAAAATTGTCAATAATTCAAAGTATCTTTACCTTTTCAATACCAGCAGATTAAATTTTTTCTTAGTTTTTTATTTATAAGATAATGCAGACTTTGACTTTATCTGATAAACTATTGGAAAGCAAGAAATTCAATGAAACAAATTGCAGATCTTTTGGAGGGAGTTTGATTTCAAAGAAGCACTGGATAATTGTTTATGTTGGATTAACGTCACTCTCTTCATCAGTCTTCAAAGTGAGTAAACATTTTGCCGTCAACATTTGCCCAGCGATTTGTAGTCAAAGATGACTTGTGATGCGTCCTGCCTCCACAACTGTCTATTTTGCCTCAACAAAACCTACATAGAATAGGTTGAACTTCCATAAAGAATCTTAGAAGCATTTGCTTAATATCATGTAAAACCAATCCTTGGGACTCCATTTGTACAGAATGTGCACAGGATCCAAGGAAAAGATGGGTTGCCTCAGTTCTGCTGCAGCCGCTACCCCAGGCAGCCTGATCCCATTTCTCAGGCTGCTGTCTAAATGATATGTGGCCTGTAGTGTGGAAGAAATGGCGTGAAGGTAATGGGCCTTACTCAAATGGAAGTGAAAGGTCCTTACCCCTCTGGCAGGATCTCCTCATTTCTTCCCCTCACCATCTCCTGGAGGAAGACAAGCCTTCTCGGAATGCATCATGCTCCCATGGCCTGCCTTCATGTGCAGTGAGAGCAAGGCTTCAGGCACAGCACTACCATGCTACCTTGCTGATGCTTTTCCCCCTAAAACTGGTCATGTCTATTGATTAACAATCAAAATCTTACCCCTCTTTTCTTCCCACAAAGTTTCAAAGTAGCACTCCCTGAAAAATTAAGACAAATGTTTGCTTTTTCTGATAACCATCAAGAAGACATAGGCCTTGATGTAATAATATGGAAGCAAACAAAACTTCTTTGCCCAAAGGAGAAATATGGAGAGGGATGTGGGAGAATGACACGATTTAGAAATAAAGCAAAAGACAGGATATACTTCAATCCAGGTAAATAAGCAGACTGATCCATAATGTGCCTGGTGTCAAATTTGGGTTTACTCAAATTCTCAGGTTGCTTTTGAAATGTTCACATCATAACTCTACAGAAAAGAAATGTGCACGGTTGCTCCCCAGGCCTTCCACAGGACACACTCTGGGTTCTCTAAACAGCTCCTTTGCTTCCATTCCCCCCACCCCCTTAGCATGTATTCTTGGCTGAGGAAGATGTCCAAGCCAGTTCTTGTACACAAATCATCCCCTGGCTGAAGTTTTTGGTGGCAGCCAAGAGAGGAGAAGGGAAAAAAATTAGAAAAATTTCAATTTCAGGACCATTATTATTTTCATTAATCATAAGAGGCGCTGTCACCCCTGTCCTTATTCTTTAGAAGGAGATCTATTATACGGTCCATTTACTCCAAGCCATATTACCTCATATGTTTTCCTGGCTGACCAAATAAGACTTAAGAGATAAAACAATTTACTGTTCATTATGATCCGTGTCACTGGAATCAATCTATTAACCTACATTAACTGGATATGTGACGATATCTCACATACACGGTCCCTCAGTTAAAAAAAAAAAAAAAAAGGCAAGGAATGGGGAGGGGCCAGAGAGAGTGAAGGGAAAGGAGAGGGAAGGAAATCAGGGCCCATAAAATGCAGCAGACGTATAATTTGCCAAGCGAATACAACTTCATTTTCCAGTGCCCACTGCTGCGCCCTCCACATCTGCACGCAGCCCCTGACCTGTAAAGAAGTCTAACAAATTGGCTTCTATTGTGGAGCCAAAAGGTGCCATCAAAGAAGGGACGGTTCGCTGGTCCTAAAGTATGATGGGAAATCTCAGGCTAGAATAAAGAGCTGCAGTTTTATGAAGTTAACCCATTAAGGTTAAAAGCAAGCAGGAAGTTCCAGCGGGTGGGCAGCAGCACCAGGAGGAGGGAATCCCTCTGGCCCTCTCGTTCAGACACATAGGGACGGCAGCACCAGGTGAAGCAAGACCCATGCCAAGTTGAAATAAAAATAAATCACCACCTTCCTATCTAAAGCAATAACAATCCCCTGCTGTGTCTCTGCACAACCCCTCTGTTTCATTCTCTCTCTTGCTCCCTCCCAGTCTGGATAGAGGATCATAAGCATCTCAAGAAAGGAGAGTGAATCAATGGGAGGTCTGCTTGATGTGTGCCTGCGTGGAAACATGGCTTTAAACAGTAGAGAGGTTAAGGTGACAGACGTCACAATAAATGCAGCTCCAGAATCCCATCTATCCTGCACGTGCAACTGCTTGTTAAAAGCTTTTCTGAGCATTTGCCACCGTGTTGCAGATTTCTCTCTGGAACTCCAGAGCTCAGTGCTAGGTACACTAATGCAGACCATCCACACCCCAAAGAATTGAGTATTCTTAGTGCAAAGCTAGAGTTTGTTGTGCCCAGTATGGAAGAGCCACTGCCTCTTTCCAACCCAGGATGAAACGGAGAAAACTTCAAACTGAATTCATTCCCATTTCTTGGGTGATTTGGTCCCTTAGTTACCCAGAGAAGGCATAGAAATAAAAGCTTTGTTATTCATTCAACCTCATGAGTTCTAGGAAGGGATCTCAGCTCAGGTATAGTTGGTGCAGGGATAACTCTACAGAGTGGAGTGGTGGGTAAAGGATGAGGGGTGGGGAGTGGAGATATATTTCTTAGCAACTGTGTAGGAATTATTGCATATCAATATAGCTTTTTCTGGACGGCAGAAAGTAGAAGGCAGTTGGCATTATTGGTAGGTCGTGTCATTTTGAATCAATGAACGACTAGGATCAGAGAGATGTTACACACAAGCACAAGGAAAGATGAAGAATTATAGAGTTATTTTGGGTGCTAGTGATACACTATACCTCTCCCCGGATTTTTATGGGTGAAATTCTGGACCAATCTAGTAAAATCATGTTACTCTTGGTCTACATCAATAGTGGATGAAGGGACTTTTGGTCCCGTCTTTTCTCTTTAAAGACAAACATGCAATCTTTCTCTTTCTGTACAAGTACTAACAGAAAATGGAAAGGTATGGCTGATTTTGTTGTTGTTGACATGGTGAATATAGTTTGAACTATATTTTAACATGAACAAAACTTACTGCTTGAGCATTTTTAAACTGCCTTAAAATTTCTATATCAGTTTTTTTTTTTTCAATCTTAGGTTTTTTTTTCATTCTGTTCATTTTCCCTCTTTGTTCTCCCTGGATTCCCTTCTCTCTTTGTTCTCCCTCTTCTTACAGAGTCTGAGATGGAGCAGGCATTCCGCAAGTGCTAACGGAATGAAGAGAATTATCAAGTTTTTCCAGGAGTGAGTGAGGAAGAGGTGGGTGCAGTGCAGAGCTGCTGACAGGAACTCCTCATCAGAGTCCAGCAACTTGATTCTGATAATGATCTCCGTTGGGGTTATGTTTGGAGGTCTTATTGTGAAGTGTGACTGACTCATTTTCCTTCTTATACCTTTCCCTTGGAGTCAGTGGCTGCTATGGTCCTTAGCAGCTCTGCTTTCACAGGATGGTGCAGACTGAGGCATCGGTGGTCACAGCTGTGTGTGTCTATGTGCGCAGAATCCATTGCGATGTGGGTGTTTTAAATCATCTCATTCCATTTGGGCTCATCGGGTTCAGAAGAAACAAACTTAAAATACAGTAAAGTAAGTGTATTCATTTAATGCTTACTTATTGAGTGCCTGGCTTCAAATAGACACTGTTCCAGGCACTAGAGATAAAGTGCTAGAAAAGAAAGAAGTCCTATCTTCCCATGTTTTTCCTTTTAGAAAGCCAAAGAGGTAATACAAATAAATTCATGAAGTAATGTTGGTGGTAGTGAGAGAGCTATGGAGGAATATGTAGAGGGAAAGAAACACACAGCATCCCTGTGCATGTGGGATCAAGGACAGATACAACTTAAATTGATTTCTATTTATATATAAATATATA
This sequence comes from Oryctolagus cuniculus, assembly GCF_051225735.1. NCBI lineage: Eukaryota > Metazoa > Chordata > Mammalia > Lagomorpha > Leporidae > Oryctolagus > Oryctolagus cuniculus. The sequence goes on along the minus strand of NC_142878.1, from coordinate 5,496,637 downwards.
TATGCAGCTATATACATTGATATATATCAGTGCTACACAATAAAATACCATAAAAACCAACATTTATTCTTAATTTTTTCTTGATTCTGTAGTTTGAGCTCACGTGGACAGTTCTCAATTGGGTTCTTACTGCATGTGCAGTTACGAAGCATTTGTAGTTGCAAAGCAACAAGAACTGAGTGCTGAACGGAATGGATATGCAAGATATCTTCTTGACTCACACTGATGTGCCCTCATTTGAAATGACTGGAGTCTGTCCAGGCATCATTCTACCTCCGCAGGACTCCTTAGTTTGTGGCCCCATGCCATAGAGCAGTGTTACAAGAAATCCTGACAGCAACTGTAAGACTTCTTAGGATCTATTTTTGAATGTCATGGCATGTCACTTTCAAGCTCCATTTTTCAAAAGCAATCCATAGATCCACTCAGATGAAAAGAGAAAGGAATATAAAAAGTGTGAAAACAGAATATGTGGTTCAAGAAGTGGCCATTTTTGGAGACCAGCTGCCACCATGGATAAAGGGTGGGCCTCACTGCGACAGTGTTTTTTGAGTGGAGTTCTAAGAGAAGTGAGGGAGAAAGCCACATGGGAATCTGGTGGAAGAGATTTTGCAACAGGGTGAATAGTAACTGAGGCAGGATATTTATGAGATATTTTAGGAAAATAAGCATAGTGGCTACAGGAAAGTGAGATTAGTGGATACAGTAAGGAATGAAATCAAAGGGAGTGAGAAAATAGCTAATGAATAGCTTTAGGGCCCAATATAAGGACCTGGATTTTGCTTTAAGTTATATAAAAAACCAACTGAGTATTAAAGAAGACAGTACTAGTGTAATCTGATTTTTGTTTTAAAACCTCACTATGGGTTGTTATGTTGAGTAATTTCTGGAGATGAAAGAGAGAAAGGCAAGATGTAAATTATCACAACCATCCAGGCAAAGAAAATGGAAGCTTAGATCACAGGGTACCATCTGTAAGAATAGTGAGATTACAATTACCTGTTGAAGATACAACCCTTGAGAGTCCTGATAAATTGAGTGTGGTGCATGCTAGAATAGGAGGAACTAAAGATGTTGCCAAATTCTCTCCTCTCCTTTCCTCACATTCTCCCTCCCTCCCTTCCCTCTTTTCTTCCCTCCTTCCCTCCCTCCCTCCCTCCCTTCCTTCCTTCTCTTTTTCTTTCTCTCTTCAGCAACCATAAGAACGGACTTGCTACTTTTCTATGAATAGAAAGGTCCCATGACCATTAGTTTGAGTGTAGTGGTCATACGGAATCTGGTTTTGTATTTGTAAAGTTTTAGGTGACTATTGGACAGACAAATGGACATAAAAATAGATATATGATTATACTGTCACCAGCTCAGAGTAGATTGCCAACTATGGATACATATTTGTGAGTTGTAAGTACATTGGTGGGCTTTCTTGAATTTATCTTGAGTTAGCGTGGCCAGAGAACAATTTTGAGTATTGATTTGTAGGACACGCTAAGGTTTGCTAGCTGGAGAAATGTGGGGAGCAATCCGGACTGGACTGAGTTACTGGAATTAAGACTTATTCTATGCATCTGCTCTCCCACAATATGGCGCTGGGAGAGAAGTAAACAGCTTCCGCACAGCTGCCTCCAGTTCAACTAATAAACTGTAGGACTTGCTCCTGATTGGAGGAGAGCAGCGTACTCGGCGTGTGGGCAGCCGAGTTAGGATTGGCGGAGGAGGACTATAAAGGAGGAGAGAGACGGCATGCACCAGGAACATTTAAGAGGAAAGGGGAACATCTAAGGGAACCCGTGCAGCCCCCGAGAGAGCCGGCCGGCGGTGTGCCGCTCCCCTGCGGAAGTGGGGAATGTGGCCAGGGGGAACTGCCCTTCCACGGAGGTGGAAGGGATAGTAGCCAACCCGGGAAGAACCAGCAGCAAACCCGGGGAGGGCCGAGCAGACGAAAGAACAGCGCAGGGTCCTGTGTTGCTCCTCCACGAAGAGGGGGAGCGACAGAGAAACAAGGAGACTTTATTAAACAGAAGGAAACGGCCAGGAACGTGGGAAGAGAAGAGGAAAGACTGAGAAAATGAGAAAGAAGAGTCTCAGGGAAGTAATCTAGGTCAGCTCATGGGAACTGAGGACCAGAACTGAAGCTTGGATTAGCAGTCTGAAAGCTATTGATCACCTCAGTAAGAGCTGCGGCAGATGATAACCTGATTAGAGTGTATTCAAGAGAGAATAAGAGGGCAGGGATTTAGATTAGTGAATAAGATGCCAGTTAAGATGTCCATATTACACATCAGAATACCTGGGTTCAATAACCAGTAATGACTTCTAAGTCCAACTCTCTTCAAATGTAGACTTTGTGAGGCAACAGGAATGTATGAAGAAGTTGGGTTTCTTGCTGACAAGTGGACACTTGGATTGAGTTCACATACTCACAGCTTTAGCCTGACCTAGCCCTAGCCATTATGGGCATTTATGAAGTGAACTAGTGGATGGATGGGAGTTTCTCTCTCTCTCATCTCTCCTCTCTCCTCTCTCCTCTCTCTTCTCTCCTCTCTCTAAAATAAACAAACATTCACAGTAAAGGATATAGTAGGAGGACAGAATTACAGACAGTGGGCATGGATCATTCTATCATTAGTATTTTGTGGTAAAACAGGACAGGGGAACTCAGGACCCCAAACGGAGGTGGCATCAAGACAGGAGTAATTTCAGCTCACGTGTATCAAAATATGTTACAAATAGGAGAGGTCTTACAGCTCTTGGATCTCTTCTTTATCTGTTGCCATAGCATTAGTCCAACGTCTGCCTATTATATTGATTACAACCAGAGTTTTTCCACATCATCTATGTCTTTACATGGTTTCTGACTAATTTCTTTTATATTACTTTTTTCTAGCCTTTTAGTGAGCCAGTCCTGGGCATAAGAAGGAGAAGAGGCTAAACTTGGAGTACAGAGGACAGAATATTCTCACCCGTCCCTCATCCCAATCCAAAATCACAAGTCCAGGACATAGAAACATGAGATAGTGAAGGTTGCTAATCCTGACAGGAGAATTTAGATTACCTGCTCAAGGTGTCAGCTGCTTGATTCTGTAGAACTAATGGCGTGAGTGATCACTGGGAAAATGAGAAGCCTCCACATTGGCTCTCTCCTCCTTCCCCTTGAATTGTGACTATATAAATAACATCTCAAAAGCCATAAATAACATCCAATTTTTCAGCATAACACAGTTGGCAGGGTTCCAGTCTTTGGAGTCAGCCTAGATCCATCTCACTTGTTACATGCCTTTGAATATGAATATATTTCTGAACCTCTTTTGTCTCATCAATAAGATTGGAATAGTAGTTTAACCCTCTCTTATTGTTGTATTGAGGAATAAAGAAAAAAATACAAACAAAACACTTCGCATAACAAATGTGACATAGAACCTCTTTTTATATATGATTTTGTGCATTTAAGGAGTATTTTAGCATCCCATTAATGGAAGCAAATATCTAATGAGACTTAAAGGGAACCTTGAATCTGTTTGTGTAGCAAAACAAAATTGTCATTTCTTTATCTCAATACAGATTTATAGGTAAGACCATCTGTCATCCTCTTTGGATCCTAAAGCCTAAAGTTTCTGACAGCCATCAAACAGGGTATAGAAAGAATGTCAACCCAGAGAAGCTAGGGTGAGGGAGATCATGTCAACAAACTTCCAGCTCCATAGCTAAGGAACTGTTCATTCATGAAAACTTCTAGCTCAGGACTGGATTGACTACTGCATTACGAAAACTGTGGGGCAACTGAAAAGCCTGGGTCTCAGTCTTAGGTTTATCAAAATATTACCCTTTACAGTGCTTAGCTTCCCTTGGCCTGTGAGTCACCATTTGTAAAATAAGTCTTGGCAAATCATTGGTTTCAGATGGAGCTCAATGGCTTGTCTCAAAGGTTAGAGGGAGGGCCCCATCAACTCTTCTCATGTGAATTGGAAACACATTGCTTTCTTCTGCTGCATATAGAGGTTTTGTTTTTTTTCTCTCTCAATTAAAATACATTTCAACACCCACTGGGTTAGAGAAGTGCTAAGTTCCTTTCAGCTTGGCACTCTTGATGTACCTGTTACTAAGCACCCTAAAAACAAGTACCTTGAAAATAGTATCAAAGGATCAAGGTACCAGTCAATAAAAGTGTGGGGGCAAGGCAGAGTGGGCTCTTGCTCACAAGTAGGGATGATAGTTACATGTTCTTGTAGGAATCCACTTTTTTCTTAATTTATTTATTTACTTGAAAGAGTTACACAGAGAAAGAAGGAGAGGCAGAGAGAGAGAGAGAGGTCTTCCATCAGCTGGTTCACTCACCAATTGGCCGCAAAGGCTGGAGCTGTGCCAATCCAAAGCCAGGAGCCAGGAGCCAGGAGCCAGGAGCCAGGAGCTTTCAGGTCTCCCATGCAGGTGCAGGGGCTCAAGCACTTGGACCATCTTCTACTGCTTTCCTTGGCCATAGCAGAGTGATGGATTGGAAGTGGAGCATCTGGGACTTGAACTGGCACCCATATAGGATGCTGGCACTGAAGGCGGCAGCTTTACCCGTTATGCCACAGTGCCAGCCCCTGGGAATCCACTTTGAACACTTCAAGGTGAGCTGTTAAGTACACTGGTCGGTCTGGAGAACAGAGGGCATGGTGAAGAACAGAGGGTGTGTCACAGCACAGGCAAATGTGGATCACTACTTTTGTAAGAGCTGTGGTTTCAATTGTGAAATGGCACCGCCTATTCACCAAGAGCTTTATTTAAGTGTTTGTAAATATCTGATCAAGTCTCAGAGGTGGTGTGGGAAATTGCAGAACAAAGCCTGTACGCTTCCTGGAGTCCAGAGAAGGTAACTGCTGTGCCCAGCTAACTCTGATCCCAGAGAAGGCACCCCTAGAGTATAAGCTCCATGAAAGGATGTGCTACCATATTGGCTGTTGCATCTTGTGCCCAAGCAGGTCTCCGCAGGGATTGTCTGTCTGCATAATGGATCCTCCCAAAGCCTTGGGAAAGAAAGAGTAGAATGAGTAGACTTGACACGTGGTGGGATGAGGCAGTACTGTGGGGGCCAGCTGAAGGCACTGGGGGCCAGGTGGAGGGGAACCATCACATGTCTGCATGTGCAATAAGGCATTGGACACAAAGGGAAGGCTATATGATGTTGTGATCACAGGCTGAGGGGACCAATGAGACCTGCATTTAGCAGATTAACTGAAGATTTAAGTCGGGATGCAAATTATGAAAAGGTACGACCAACAGAACTCCAAGTGGATAACTTAATTGCTCTCAAATTCTAGCAGTATATACAGTGTTCAAATCTTGGAGTCAAGGAAGATGCTGCAGAAGCAATATTTTACTAATTTTTTGCACTTGTAATTTGACATTCTCTTTGTATTCCAATAATGGTTCTTTTGCTTTGGAGTCAACCCAGTTCCTCAAATGCAGTATTTTATTGATGGGGAAAATAACTCTTCCTCTTGCTTCTCTTCTCCTAGGCCTGATTTCTTGGTTTTCAAATCCACTAAAATCCTTCAGATGCAAAGATAACAATTAGATCATAATTTGGGAATTTTTAAGGAAAAAAAGAGTCACCTGGCATCTTAGTAATACTTGACAAATAGTAACCACTTCATATCTGGGAGTTGTTATTATTATTATTTTTTTTGACAGGCAGAGTGGACAGTGAGAGAGAGAGACAGAGAGAAAGGTCTTCTTTTGCCGTTGGTTCACCCTCCAGTGGCCGCCGCGGCCGGCGCACCGCACTGATCCGAAGCCAGGAGCCAGGTACTTATCCTGGTCTCCCATGGGGTGCAGGGCCCAAGCACTTGGGCCATCCTCCACTGCACTCCCTGGTCACAGCAGAGAGCTGGCCTGGAAGAGGGGCAACCGGGACAGAATCCAGTGCCCTGAACGGGACTAGAACCTGGTGTGCTGGTGCCGCAAGGCGGAGGATTAGCCTAGTGAGGCGCGGCGCCAGCCCAGGAATTGCTATTTTTGTCACTGCTGTTTTTACTATTACCTGCATTGATATCTATCTCCTTCTAATGTAAAGCCTAGATCAGCACTGTCCAGTGGTATTCTGTGATGCAGGAAATACGCTACTTCTGTGTTGTCCCATAAACAGCTCCTAGCCTCATGTAGCTGTTGAATACTTAAAAATGTAGCACCTTCAACTGAGGGAATACATATTTAGCTTTATTTGATTTACATGAAAACAGTACAAGATTGGACAGATTTCATTCCATTTTTCTGGAGTGAGTGTTGGAACATCTTACTCTTTAAATCTGCAGTTGTGTAATTTGCATCGCAACCTGGAGAACTTGTTCAAACACAGCTCTCTGGTCTCTAACCCTGTGGTTTCTGATTTAGTATGTCTAGATGACCTCAGGATTTGCATTCTGACAAGTGATGCTGATATTACTAGTCTAGGGATTGATCAGACATTGAGAGGCATTGCTTTGTGTTCCCAATCCCAGAATCACATGGGATTTTTTTTTTCTGAAAAAAAAAATTATAGCCCTATCTAAAAAATCAATAAAATTCCTAAGTCTGTTTCGATACTTTTCACACTGTTATGTGTTTATGAATAACCTGGAGATATTGAAAAAAGTAGATGCTAATTCACTAGGCCGGGGATGGGACACGGGAGTCCGTGTTTCTAGCAACCTCGTGGGTTAAGTTGGTGCAGTTTGTCTAAGGACCATATTTTGAGGAGCAAAGGACTAGATAATTCTTTAGGTTGATCACAAACTTTAGATGCTTTGATTCTGAGACAAGGAAGCATATCTGTTGCCTGGCATGTCTCAAGGTGTCCAGAACTGCAGAAGGAGAATGAAAGTACAGCAGACAAGATGGCATTTGGTGAAGCAGGTGAGGCTGCTGCTTGTGATGCCAACATCCTATACCAGAGCACAGGTTTGAATCTTGACTTGTGCCTGAAAAAGCAGTCAGATATGGTTTAATACTTGGGCTCTGGCCACCCACATGGGAGATCCAGATGGAGTCCCAGGCCTCCAGCTTTGGCCTGGACCAACTCCAGCTGTCATGGCCATTTGAGGAGTGAACCACTGGATGGAAGATACCTTTCTTTCTCTCTGTCTCTGTCTCTCTCGCTCTCACCCTTGCTCTCTCTCTCTCTCCTTTGCAAATAAATAAGTACATCTTTTTTAAAAATGCAGTAGCAGACAGAGTGATGAGAAGAGTGGCATGTCCTGGAAGGAAAAAAAAGACAAGTGGCCCTTGCAAGGCAGCTGGGTCCTCACCTGAGCTGTCAAGTGTGCCATGTAGGCAACTCCTCCCTTGTTGTTATCAATGTCCTGTTAGATCCTGTAGACTTAAAGCCTCTAAAACACCCCCACTTTAGTTTTCATCCATAGGAATTGGCAACTGGAGCCCAGACTGCCCTGAAGTCATACATGCCCATTCTGGGCTCTGAACTGTCAAATTGTCCTGTGTTAAGATATTTCAAATTAAGAATGAAAACCAGATGCTTCAGGTTCTATTACATGATTGGATAATATCCAGGGGGCAATGCAGTACTTGTAATGTTTAATATAAAGAACATATAATGCTTCTTTTTCTCATTTTAGGTCAAAGTTGAGTCACAAGTAAGGATTCAGAGTTAAGCAGTTTGTGTGGCAAAGAGAAAAAAAAAAGTACCAGTCTTCCAGGACCACTCCAGGAAGGTCTTCTCATCAGTCTTCGAGAGTTTCCCTAGGGCAGGTGATGAACGTTAAGGGTACCAGGAGTTAAAACTCCTGCCCAAGCTAGTCATTTGCAAAGCTGTCCTTCCTTTCCAAAGGGCCTGCCACCAGTGCCCTACAATCACAGAATCAAACAGAAACAAGCATGTTTATTTCCTTCTAATTGTCATCCCTCACAGAGAATAGGGATGTATTTAATAATGGTGATTGCATAGTGGTTGGTATCACTTGTTTTTCTTCCACAAGATGGAGGAGGAGGAGGAGGAGGAGGAGGAGGAGGAGGAGGAGGAGGAGGAGGAGGGAGCTATTGTTAAGCAAAACGCCTCTTTTGAATTTCAAGTAGATAACTAACCTGGCCATACTAGAGGTTGTTATGAATGGATGTTCAATGATGATTCAGATAAATCAAGATGAATTTCTCCAAACGTGGTTGCTTATAAAACCTTCCAGTTCTCTGTCTCTCTTTCTTTCTCACACACATTATTACTTACAGAATTGATGCTATAATAATCCAAGATGTCAAGCAGAAGCTAAAATGTACAGGAATACAAAGAGTGTTTTCAAGATGGAACTCAACTAGATTCTTCGACAGCCTCGTTTTCCGCTGAATTTGGGATTTCAGATGAGAACATTTCTCTTGTCTCCAGTAAAAATGACTCTATTTGTTCTTTTGCAGGGACTCCCCAAGGGTCCTGTCCCAGAACAAAATGAATAATGATGCTTTATATTTCATAGTACCTTTTCCCAAGAAGTTCACGACGCTTTAGAAAACTGATCTCATAAATCTTCAAAACACCCTTGAGAGGCAGCACGCAGCAGTCTCAGCCCCATTATACAGGTACAGAAGGTGAGGTGGAGTGAGTGAAGAAAAATTATTTTCCAGGGCCTTTAATGATAAAGCCCAGGTAAATGGTCTTATCTGTCCTGTCAATCCCCTGAGTATGCACATGCCTTCATTTTTGTGTCACATGGGCCAATATCCAGACATAAAGTTCTGATTTGGGGAATTTCTGCAAAAGTCCCTATATGTTTTTAAAAAGCATATGGTAACTACAACTAATTATGTACACAGTGGGTCAGTGATATAGCTGACGTTACATAAACATAAGAAATATGTGTACATGTATGCCTCTGCCTATGTGTAGTGAACATGGCTTTGTATTGTGGAACTTACTTGAGCCATTTAAAATTGTGTTTTGGATGATAAGAATCTACTCAGATCTGCTGGCCCTTATCCAGGACTCTCTTGATACCAGCAAGCCTCATGCTACATGTATTAGCTTTCTCAGAGCCTTACAGAGGTAGACTGGAGATCTCAGTGACTCATTTTGTATCAGTGGCTCTCTGTCCTTGCATTTGACCTCTTTCCTCCACTCCAACCCCTGCAACATTTATCAAAAGCACACCAGAAAGAGGGGCAAGTGTCCCTGAGAAGCAGGTGTTCTGGGCAGTAATATCGTGGGCGTGTTCCCTGACATTAACTTCCTTCCTCCTGTGGTGCTGGCCTTTCAACTAGTAGAGAATTTAATGCTTGCCTTTCTCATGGGTGGGCTCAAAGCACGGGAATTCTGTTGAGCATTAATATGAATGATACACTTATGACTCTCCAGGAGTCGCCCTGATTAGGATGTTTAAGTGAAGTAATTAATGACACACTTATTGCTGGGGTTAGGAGTGGCTTACTTGTCAGGAAATGGGCTGTTTGAGATGCCTTGGGCTAGTGGCACCCGTGATGACTAGCAGGACACTGGGTAAACAGAGGCAAATGCAACTGGCATAGAATTCTCAGATGATTGAACATTACCAGATTTATGCTTGTTCTTATGCCCAGTAAACAGTCAGAAGATACATACCTAATCTACCAATATAACATTTTTAATCCCTCATGCATCTCTTGTCTTTGACCAGTTTTGATACCATCTAATCAATATCAGCCATCACTTTTCTGCCACTTGTTAGAGATAAATCTCAGCCTCTATGAAGGAGGTAGATTGCCAAACTCCTTCTGTCTCAGGCTGTGGATCCCTAACCTCAGGGTTAACATTTCCAGGGCTTAACCTCACTGCTCTATAAGGAAACCCACTGCAGCTTCAACTACTGGAATTATTTTTCTCGTATTTGGAGTCGATCTTTTCCCCTTGTTAATTCCACTCTTTTACCCAGTTTAGTCCACTGAAGCAATATAAATCTCTTCTATCTTTCAAGTATTTAAAAGTAGCAATAAGCCTCCCTCACACCCCGGCGTATCTCTTTCCAAATGTTTTAACTTTCATCCTTTAACTACTTAATTCTTAAGTCAATTCTATGGTATGTTAAGCATTAATATAAGGAAAATAAAGGGCAGCCCTTTTTAATTAAATATAGAGTTAACTCACCAACTTAGACTCACACACTGTTTCTCAGAAAGATCACAGAGGAATAACATGGCTATTGGAAAAAGACGTCTAAGCTCTTTATAGCCAACGAAGATGAAAGAAATATTTCCAGCAGAGTGGGGGCTAGAAATGGTTCAGGCTTAAAAGGACATGGGGCAACTGAGACTGAATTTAAACAAAAGTGGAGAATAAAACGACTGGGAAAAAAAGATAATTATGTCTTGCAACAATTACCCTGGCTATGAAGTAAAATTAGCATAGTCCTTTCTAATTTAAATGTGTTGAAAGTGGCTGAGCATGACAGCAGAAAATTACAAGGTTTATGACACAGGCTTTGGTTAAAGCGATGGCAATCGGATTATTGTAGCTTTTTCTGCTGATAGCAATGATTATAAAGTTACCTATAAATATTAACTGTTTAATGCTAGGTGAGGTTTTACTGGCAAGGATACAGTCATTCAGCGAGTTTTGTGTGTTTTGTTTTTATTTAGTTAAATTTTCATTTGTTTTAATTTATCACTCACAGGTTCAATTTCTCTGTAGTGCTAGATAATTGTGACTTCCTTCCTTCGCACCCTCCTACCTCCTTCTTCCTGTTTTCTCTTTCTCTCTCCTTTGTTTCTTTCTGCCATCTCTGGACCCAGGAAGAAAATGAATTTACAGATAGGATTTCTTACCAGGACTTTTTTCAAATTCACCCACTTTCCAATAGTAAGAATTTTATTCTAATATCTCAGTCTCCAATTACTACAGCTTCCTCTCTGATCGTAAATTCACCAAGCTATGGGATCATCTTTAGCTCACTTTGTGAAGATGGTTTCTTGACTATTGAATCTCTATGACATCAACCCCCTTAAATTACTTGCCCTTCTTCATGCTTTTTCATGTTATTGTTTTTTTAATTTATGCAGTTCATTTTTTTTAAGTGGGGGGAGAGATCTATTATACACTAATTTAATCCCTAAAGGCCCACAAGAGCTGAGACTGGGCCAAGCTGATGTCAAGATTCTGGAGCTCAGTCCAGGTCTTTTATGTGAGTGGCAGGAACCCAACCACCTAAGCTATCACAGCTGCTTCCTCGGATGCGTATTAGCAGGAAGCTGGAATCAGGAGTGGAGCCAGGACTCGCACCAAACACTGATACGGGATGCAGGTATCCCAAGCTTTGTCTTCAGGCTGCAGCAAACAGCTGTACCATTACGCTATTTTTATGCCTTAAATTCATCTGGCCAATATTCTATGCATTGTTCTTCTCTTCTTATCTAATCAAAGAAAGCATATTTTTATTTAATAAATTCTATTTCATAGTTAGAGGTAAAAAGATGATTTTTTTTGTGAAGGCAACAGCAAAAAATGGGCCCACATTAAAAACAAACATTAACCAAAATTATTGGTGAGAATGGATGTATAGGCAATTAAATTAGTAAAATGATGTAATACAGAGCTTCTAAATCTCAGCAATCTCATTACTTTTGTTCAGATAATTTTTGTTATCAGGCTCTGTTCTACACACTCTAGGACATGGGTAGTACACTCTGTCTCTACTCAATAGAAGCCAGTAGCAGCTCCCCTGTCCCCAATTCTCCAGACAGGGCCAGTTACCCTGGGGAATGGGGAGGCAAATCGCGCAAGTCCACAACCACTGTCTTAATTCAATCAGTTAAGGTCTTCAATTGGGGGTGGGGGGGATAAGTAGCACATTGTTACACATTAATCTTAACCAGATTAGTTTGTCTGCTTCATATATCTAATTGCCTTTGGCCATGGACTTTATAATGATTTGAAACCAATCAGAAAAATCACATTGACAAGACATTTGCCTGATGTAGGCCTCCAAAGAGATACTTCAGAAACCACCATCATATGTTTCTGGAAGGGGTTACTTAAAAACTATATGGAGGGGAATATATTTGTAGAATGCATATGGAAAAGTTGTACCTAGGCTATATAAATATTTCCCAGAACTAAATAGAAGCACAAGAGCTCAGTTAAGAAATGGTCAAAGCGTGTAAATATCTACTTCATCAAGAAGATATGGATGGTCAGTAAGTACATAAAACAGTCTTCAATGTCATTGGTCATTAGAACTATGCAAATATAAGCTATAATTCTATATACCTACAACAGGGATCAAACTTGAGAAACCTCATGGTGTTGACTGCTGCTGAGCCTGAAGAAACTCTCCTACATGCTCCCTTGATCAAAATGATGCAGGCTCTTCAGAAGAGAGTTGCACACTTTATGAAAGTAAACATACCACCTACAAGCCAGCAATCCCACTCCCAGGAGTTTACCCAGGGGAAATGAAAATACATAAGGGGCCTTCAGAAAGTTTGAGGAAAATTATATTATGAGAAAGCTAGACATGGGTTTCAAAATTGTTTTGCACCAAAATAAACTTTTCATTCCATTTTCCATGAATAGTTTGAAGTACCCTCTTATGTTACACAAAAGTCTGTACAATTGTTTATATCAGCTTTAGTCGTAAGTGCCAAAAAACTGGAAACCACTCAGAGGTCTATCCTATGACTAGATAAAATGAACTGTGTCATGGTTATTTGATGGAATACTTACTCAGCATTGAAAATGAAAGAACAAGTGATACACCTAACAACTTGCATGAATTGCCAATGCATTCTGCCATGTGAAATCGGCCAGATTCCCAGGGCTATATTCTATGTGCTTCCATTTGTATGACCTTCTCAAAAAGGCAAAAGTATAGGGATAAGAACACAGTTCAGTATTTGTCAGTGTGCAGTATGGAGAGGGAATGACAAAGGCAATTTTGAGACTAATGAACATCCTGAGTATGGTGTTAATTGCATGTTAAAAAATTATCACACAGGGTTCTAGTCCCGGTCGGGGCGCCGGATTCTGTCCCGGTTGTCCCTCTTCCAGGCCAGCTCTCTGCTGTGGCCCGGGAGTGCAGTGGCGGATGGCCCAAGTGTGTGGGCCCTGCACCCCATGGGAGACCAGGAGAAGCACCTGGCTCCCGCCATCGGATCAGCGCGGTGCGCCGGCCGCAGTGGCCATTGGAGGGTGAACCAACTGCAAAAGGAAGACCTTTCTCTCTGTCTCTCTCTCTCTCAGTCCACTCTGCCTGTTAAAAAAAAAATTATCTGCACATTCAAATCATGACTTTGCACAGAAAGCATGTAAAACTGGGTAGACATGCCCTTCCTTAATAGTGAAAGGTTTAGTAAACCGTGACTCATGGGTTCTTTGCAATGCTGCAATAGTGAAAGAGGATAAAGTAGATCAATGTATACTGACATGCGTAAGTATAAACGGCAAGTTTCAAAACAATGGTGACACTAAGGTCCTGTTTATATTAATAAAATAGCTACTCCTGGAAGAGCAAAGAAAAAACATATTGAACTACTAGTAATGGAGACTGAAAATGATAGTTGTTTAAGTGAGATAAAAACTGATTTTTCTATTATTCTAGAGAAGTCTGGAAGTACAGGTCCTTCACTGCTGGTTGTTAGGACCTCTGCAATAATTGTTCTTTTCTTTTATCATCCTTGGATGGTAGAGTGCCAGCCAGTTGCTCAGAATCTGAATTGGAGGCAAGAAGACCAAGGATTGCCAGGACAAACAGGAGCATAGGAGCATTGTCAGAAGTCCCATCACTAAGGGGATGCTACAAGGCAGGATAAGACACATATTTTTCAGGTGAGCTGTGGTTCAGTGTTTTGATAGTAAGGAAAAAACAGAAAATGTACATTCTGTTCTTGTGTTCACAACTAGCAGATTGTTCCATGTATTTAGTCTTTTTTTGATAAGAGCAAATAACCCTTAAGCATGTGTGATGTGCTAGACACTTTGGTAGGAACTGGAGACAAGATATAGAATTAAATTTGCTATCTGGCAGCATAAAATCTCCAGAACTATGTAAGATGCCATTGTTACTTAAGCAACTAATTGGTAAACTAGAATTGTTATAAATACTACAAAAACACAGAGGATGCTGTATGTCTTTGGGAGGCAGAATAGACGTCTCCATTTCTTCAATGCTCAGAGGTGGTTTTATATATAGTACATGCTCAGTAAACCTGTGGGGACAGACGCACTATTTGATTTGTACTCATCAGCTTGCTTCTAACATGATGTTAATTTGCCCTCATACGAATTACTGAAGTCAAAATTGTAGTATAGTTGTGCCAGTTGAACTCAGTAATTTCCCATTGTGTCTTGGTTTTACAGATTGTCAATTATGTTAAAGTTGCAAAAAGCATCATCTTTAAGTCCTACAAAAATTTTATTACCATCTTATGTGAATTCAACTCTATTGTAACATATTTGTACTGTAAGGCAAACTTCCCAAATACTAGTATTTATGACTTTATTTCTTAAGTAAATCAATATGAATTTTGCTTATCAACTTTACAAATTGGGATGCTCAGAAACCAAAACTGAGCCCAATTATTCCTCCAGAATATTATTGTTGTATTCCTTTTTGCCCTTATATCTGACTTCCTGTTAAATAAGCTTTCTTGTGGTGTGCGAAGGACTTAAAGTTTAGAAATCTTGGAAGCCATGCAATTGGGGAATAAGCAAATTCATTTCAACTACATTAACTTTAAATGTTACTCTGATTTGTTCAGCACCTAAATATATCCACAGTATTAAAAAACTCATCTAGAGACTCATAAGTAAGAGACTGTCAAAAATATATCCATCGCTGTCCAGTACCATCCAGTCCTTTCAGAAAACAATAACAATTGAAATATGTCTGTACTAGAAGACACCTTCCTTTTATTGCCTTAAAAGACATTTCTCTGTGGTTTTCTTTTACTACAAGAGTGCAATGAGCTAACTCAGGAATTTTCTATTTCTTTTCTGAACCCAAATACCCAGATGTCTTAGAGATACCACATAAATAAACCCTTACTCCGAGATTTTGACTTTCTTTTGCTACTCAAACTTTATTAAAAGAAAAATCTTGAAGACCACAAGTTCCCTTACATCATAGCCATTGTGTGGTTTATCTCTAGATGCTCAATTGGCAACCAGGCTCTTCGCCTCTCCACAAAAACCCTGCCCAAGGAAAAGCTATCCTATCTGTTCCTATTTATGGTAAGAAGTATGTCTTAAGGACTTTAAAATTTATATACATTTGACCATTTTGAGAACCAACAATATAAAGATATTGTAAAAAGTACATGTGGAGTTCATCAAAAACAGATTTAGTTTTTCAACAAATACAGCAATTAGAAGCATAATCATTATTAGCGCAATGAGAAATAAGTGGTTGAAATTTGGCATGAAAGATATGTGTATCCACGAACAGATAAAGCATTCAGATAAATATGCATATCCACCAAATTTAATATGCTTTGAACGCCATTGCTTAGATAATTGAAGCAAAACCCCAATTTAATACTTTATTGGTATGTTAATCTCACAAACTGAATGGTCTCCTGGTACTACATATTGTACACTATCAGTGCCAAGAGGGGCACTCAGCTGGCATTCAACAGGGAAGGTTGGAACTGTGTTAACTCTTTCTGCATTTCCTAGGACTTGCCTTTAAGATGTAAGGCACTTGAAGGTCAAACTTCAGGTCCCAATTCAGAGTGGGAGTGAGCAGAAAAAGTCAAGTCACAAGACCAGGTATGAAGGAATTACTTGTCTAGAAGGATTATTTTGAAGGACACACTGGTTTGAGTTTTATTGAATTAACCCAAAAGGAGATTTAAGATTTTTGATTTGACTTATTTTTTAAATTCTTTGTCATTTTTGCACTTTTGTATTACTAAGGGAGATCTTTATCCCTCCACATTCCAGGACCCCAATAATTTGCTTCATTCCAATGTAATTTGAAGAAATATTTTGAAAATACTGAAAAACTTTGATATGAAAAATATATGATATGATTCGAGGTGAATTTTCAAGTTATAAACCTATATTTTATAAAATAATCTTTAAGTTTGCAACAGTTGTAGAATTAAAGAATTATTATTAATTACTATATAAAAAGTTCTCATATATTATACACTCAATTTCCCCTATCATTGTCAGATTGCGCTAGTACTGGATGGTACATTTGTCACAGTCAGTGAACTTGTGTTGATACATTAGCATTAAGTAAAGTCTTCCCTTTATCAAGTTTCCCCCACTTTTCTCCAAATACTCTTGTTCTATCCCAGGACACTGTCCAGGGTGCCACTTTTATTTGTTCATTTTGTCTCCTTAGGTTCCTTTGGATTGTGACAGCTTCTACACTTTTCTTTTTTGAGGAATATTAGTCAAGTGTTTCATAGAATTTTCATCAGTTGAAATGTATCTATATTTTTTCTCATGATTAGATTGTAGTCATATAGGAAAACATTGTAGGAAAAACATTTTGTAGGAAAAATAAAGAGGTAAAGTGGTGCTCTCCTCTGGTCGAATGAAAGAGGCTCATCACAATGACCACCACAAAGACTTTGCTCACCAGCTAAGGCAATGTTGGCCACACCCACACTTTCCATGCCATGCTTATAGAATGAAGACACTGTGATCTATCTACATCTAAGGATGCGGGTTACACTTTCCAACCTGGTGGCAAAGTATCTACGTAAATGGTTTGGATTTTTTTTTTTTTTTGCATGGGGATAAGTCCATTTTCTTCCATTCTTTGACTTCTTTTATTGATAGCAGTATGAGTCAGGGATTTTCATTTTATGCAATTCAATGCGACTGTGTTTATTTTGCTATTGCTATGCGAATTCTTCCATCTTCAGCCATTGGACTTGCTTTCATTTAGCTCCTGTGCTCCTTTTTTTTTTTTTTTTTTAATTTGAAGGCAGAGGCAGAGAGAGAGAGAGAGAGAGAGAGAAGTCTTCCATCTGCTGTTTCACTCCCCAGATGGCCACAACGGCCAGAGCTAAGTCTATCTGAAGCCAGGAGCTGGGAGCTTTTTCTGGGTCTCCCACACGGGTGCAGGAGCCCAAGGACCTGGGCCATCTTCTACTGCTTTCCCAGGCCATAGCAGAGAGCTGCATCAGAAGTGGAGCAGCCGGGACTTGAACAAGCACCCCTATGGGATGCTGGCACTGCAGGTGGCAGCTTTACCTGCTAAGCCAAAGCACTGGACCCTCCTGTGCTCCTTTAACATCACCCCACTAATGTGGGTTTGTTTTTTGAAAACGTCATCACTTTCTAGTGCTATGGACTCCACTTTTTTCCCTCTGAAAAGCAACAAAGAGAGAAATAGCACCCATTTGCCATTTCACTCCCCGAAATATCCAAAAAAGGGCAGGTGTATGCCAACGTAAAGCTGGAAGCTGAAAACTCAGTCTAGGTTTTCCATGCATGTGTTGAGACTCAATTACCTGAGCCATCAGCACTGCCTCTCAGGATCTTCATTGGCAGGAAGTGGGAATAGGGAACCAGTGCTTGGGAATCAAACCCAGGCTCTCTCTGATTTGGGCTGCAGTTGTCATAACCGATGCTCTATCCACAGGACCAAATGCCCACCCAAAATGCTCATCATGGATTTGCTTTAGTCCTTACTCCATTTTCCAGTGGATCCTGTTTTCTTGTTATTGTTACTGGTGGAGAATGCAATTTAAAACCACGATTTGGGTTCTAAGTCCTAGAGTCTCAGAAATATTGCCCCGTGTATTACCATAGAAAAATGGTTAAGGCAATATAACCACAGCAGCTATTCCTAAAAAGAAATTAATCATTATTAATGACTGCCCACTGTCTCTTATCCTAATACTTTTTTTAAGCCACAACATGTTCTAAAGTTGTTTACCCATCTTCACTTTCATGAAAATACTAGTAGGAGTTGGGGCAGCAGTAAATGGGAAGCACCATGGTGTGGAAGCAGAATATTGAAATCAGGGTCATATTAGCAGCAAGGCAAGAGTTTCCTCAAAATGTCCTTTTCTTTGCAAGATGAGTGTCCTAGTGTCTCACATTGATAGCATTCCAAAATGGGTAAGTAACACACGTTAAGAGAATATAAAATTGTTCCCATGTGTTTCTCCTAAGAATGCACAGATACTCATATACGAACAGAGGAAGTAATGTACTTGGAAAACGCTGGTGCACCTTGTGGGGATAATTCATAGTATGTGTGTGTCCTTGGTGTGCCCACTCACCCTATACACACACGTGCACCGTTTGAAGAGCCACAAGTCCATGATCTTTGTTCCCCTCCTGTTCATTGCATCCCTGATTTTTATGCATGTGCTCATTTACGTCGCTTACAGGGAGAAAAAGCTGTTCATAAAACATTATCTTTTAGAGCACTCCAGGGTTAGTTCATTCTCCCCTCTTCTTTTTATGAAGAAAATGATAGGAAACATAAACTGGCACCCTTAAAGAAGAAAACACATGAAATGAAACAAGTAAGCTTTCAGAAATACGCAAAACACGCCAGGCAGAGCTGCAGCCTAGCGGGAGGGCCAGGGTAAAATATGCACTGCGGACATGCGCCCAGTGTATCTTCAGCACTTACGAAGATAAAAGTGGTCTTGAAAGTGAATGAAGTTGACTCTCAAAAAGTGGGTTTTAGATGTTGAATATTTAATTCGCTGATAAAAGGGACCTGATTTCCTGCACACGACTGCCATAAATACAAAAAAAAGCACATCTTAAAAGAGAAGCAATGAGTAGAAACTGACCTTTCTGTGAGCAAGCGGATGAGAGAAGGTATTTGGCTAATCCCAGCTGTCTCTGATTGGCCAGACAGCACCGTGTTGAAAATGTCTCCATCTGGGCTAATCTGCTCTCAGTTGGATGAGCTGAGGCCTTCAGAGTTAACCTGACATTTAACAATAATTACCCTTTCGAATGACCCCAGCCCAATCGCCTGCTCTCTTAGAAATCTCTTTTTTTGTGCGTGCTCCCAAACCTCTTGACTTCTGTGTTAGAGATAGGGGGAAAAAGATGAGATGCTATCACTTGTGTGTGTAAACACACAGGAGCATGTGGTCGTGTGTGTGTGTGTGTGTGTGTGTGTAAATACTTATGTAATATAGATGAAAACTGGGCCTCTCCAGCTGGTCATGGGGCCTGGTTTCAAGACTCCATTTTACTCTCCTGAAATTCGTAGTTTATCAACCTCCTGTTGTGTTAGAGAAACAGACAGAGGAATAATATCTGCAATTAATGTGGGGGGAATGTGCTTCCTGGCTATTTTATGAAAGTCAAAGTTCCCATGTGGCCTTGCTCAAGCACTTGAGTGTCCCTTATCAGACACCAGGAGAAATGGTGCATGAAAAGAGGTTCAGACGGAAAACCCAAGTTCAGGGTCAGGGAGGCTAACTGTAGATGAAATGTGGCCATTTCTTTTGACCTGAGGCTGGCTTCCTCTTTTCTTAGAAAGGTCATCGTGATAAAACAAAGCACATCTTGGAAATAAAATCCATTCTGGGGTTTTATTTACTTAAAAAACTCATAAAAAAGCTTTTCCCAGTTTCGACTGGCATTTTCCAGAGCTGCCCTATCAGGTGCCATCAGAAGACGTGCAGTTTCCAACACTGATATTTAGTAGGGTCCTGCACACATCGAAGGTGAGGGCGGCTAATCACCCTCAAGTTCAAGTGCTTCAACTTGGGCCAATGCAGCCTTAATTAGCTTAGCCAAGCCTTCTGACACTCCCAGAAGCCCATCCCTTCCATTTCTTTGAACTGGTGATATTTGCTATTTTTTTGTCCATTTTCAAATATCAGGAAAATAATAGTTTGGAATATTTCTTCCCGCCTCTTCTATAATTAAAACAGGAAAAGCCGATGTGAAAGTACATAGAGGCATAATATACCTGTGTAAAGCAATGATCTTAGAGATAAATGTGGAAATGTCTTTACCTATTTTCTCACATCTTCCTAATTTCTGGATTTAGGAACTGAAAACTAATTTTTTGCCAAGTTTTTAACATTTTATCACTTCTTATCACCTGTTTTCAATAATCCACAGGACTCTGGATTACAAGGAATGTGTCTATGTATCTATTATATATCTGTCTAATCTCCTTAGAATTAATATCAGATTTCAAATCAATTTCTGCTTCTCCTTATGCCTTACATCAATCTGCTGTTTCCTTCTGATCCATGGTTCTTATTAGTTATTGACAAAAGGTCATGATGAGTGATAAATTATGAAAAAAACTTTGAAAGATTTTTTTTGTTTTTTTAAAAAATGGAAACCAGCAAGGTTAAGCCATATCATTCTATAGTTTGTGCATGCTCTTATTTACCATAGAGGTAGGAGTACATGGTGCTGTGTTTGTTTTTAAAGATATTCAAACTTTTACATCAACACTTAATATCATGTGTGCCAACTTATCCTTTGGTGTCTATAAGTGACTTATTTAACATTAAGTGAGTAAAAATACCTAGTATGTGCAGGACAGTGTCGTATTTGCCAAGGTTACAAAAGTAAAGAAGAAAGATACCATGAAGCATACATTTTAATGGGATGAGAGATAGCTGACAAAGATGATAAATGAGGGAATACTTATCATCTAGTGAATGAATATTCAAAATATTTATATACTGATACACCATACATTTATTTAAATTATTGGTTAATTGGGGTTGGCACTGTGGCATAGCAGGTAAAACAGCTGTCTGCAGTGCTAGCATCCCATATGCTGCTCTTCTTCCAAGCCAGCTCTCTGCTATGGCCTAGGAAAGCAGTGGAATTTGGCCTACGCACTTGGGCCCCTGCACCTGCATAGGAGATCCAAAAGACACTCCTGGCTCCTGGCTTCAGATTGGCCTAGCTCCAGCTGTTGTTGCCAATTAGGGAGTGAGTCACCGGATGGAAGACCTTTCTTTCCATCTCTCCCTCTCTCTGTCTGTAACTCTGCCTCTAAAATAAATAAATGAAATCTTTAAGAAAAAAAAAAAAACGGGGAAAAAACATTTCAGAGATCGATAACGTTTAAAAAAAGTTTTCCCACAAGGACACAGAGAGGGTGCATTGCATCAGGTATTGTATTGAAGCAACAGGAATCTGATCTGCCATGGAATTCAGGTAGAAAATAAAACACGACAAGTGTAACCAACTAACCAACAGAGTGGCACATGGTTGGACAATTTTCCGTTTGACTTTCATGAAAGAATTTGAATGCAGTGGTGGCAGCCTCTTAGTAAACGGTTAATTTGAGGAGAAAATAATGATGATACCTCTAAAAGCAGAGTGAAGGACTAAGGAGGCTTGAATCTCTTTGTTTCTTGAAATAGCTGTCATGTGGGTAATATTTGCAAATATAGGGGAGAGAATAACTATTTTTATTTGAGATTCTTTGAACAGTAATTTTAAAATTTTGTGGCCCTTAAATATTCAAGATGGGTAAAAGATTGCTCTTTTGCCATAAAAGCACATGTGTTACCATTAATGTCATCAGTGTAACAAATTTTAAGTAAAAATGGACAATTAACTCCAGCTAAATTTATCTTATTAATAATTACTGGGGTACCTTGTCTTTTTTTTTAAGATTTTATTTATTTGAGAGGCAGTGAGAGGGAAAGACAGAGAAAGGTATTCCTTCCGTTGGTCCCCAAATGGCCGCCATGGCTGGAGCTGTGCCGATCCGAAGCCAGGAGCCAGGTGTTTTCTTCCCATCTCCCACGTGGGTGCAGGGGCCCAAGCACTTGGGCCTCTTCTGCTTTTCCAGGCCACAGCAGAGAGCTGGATTGGAAGATGAGCAGCAGGGACTAGAACTGGCACCCATATGGGATGCTGGTGCCTACTACACCATGGCACCGGCCCCACCTTGTCTTAATGAATCCTATCAGCCACTCCTGTTTTCCCAGAGGAATCTGTGGCCACTGGAACACTTTTATTCTCACTTAAGGTCAGATCATCTCAATTTTCTGTATTGTAATGGAATCTACAATACCAATCCCATTTCTACATTTTTTTTTTTTTTTAGATTTTATTTATTTTATTTGAGAGGTAAAGTTACAGACAGTGAGAGGGAAAGACTGAAAGAAAGGTCTTTCTTCCGTTGGTTCACTCTCCAATGGCTGCAATAGCCAGAACTGCACCAATCCAAAGCCAGGAGCCAGGTGCTTCTTCCCAGTCTCCCACGCAGGTGCAGAGGCCCAAGGACTTGGGACATCCTCTACTGCTCTCCCAGGCTATAGCAGAGAGCTGGATTGGAAATGGAGCAACCAGGACTCGAAGCAGCACCCATATGGGATGCTGGCCCCGCAAGCGGAGGATTAACCCACTGTGCCATGGCACCGGCCCCTCCCATTTCTACAGTTTAATTGAGAGGGTGCATTCAGGGTGCAATGCCTTACATAAGTTATTTCATATAATCCACACGGAAAGTTGTATTACTTCTATTTTTAGGTGACTGATTCAAGTTCACAAACTAGATAACCATACTAATATCTACAACCAAACTTGTACTATTTGGATTCATAGTCCTCATAGATATTTCTCGTGAGCAAAGCCTTAGAACTTAGATACCACAGAGATATTTCTAGAACCAGCAGTTTTGGCCGGCACCACAGCTCAATAGGCTAATCCTCCGCCTAGCGGCGCTGGCACACTGGGTTCTAGTCCCGGTCAGGGCGCCGGATTCTGTCCCGGTTGCCCCTCTTCCAGGCCAGCTCTCTGCTGTGGCCCGGGAGTGCAGTGGAGGATGGCCCAAGTGTTTGGGCCCTGCACCCCATGGGAGACCAGGAGAAGTACCTGGCTCCTGGCTCCTGCCTTCAGATAGGCGTGGTGCGCTGGCCACAGTGCGCCGGCCGCGGCGGCCATTGGAGGGTAAACCAACTGCAAAAGGAAGACCTTTCTCTCTCTCTCTCTCTCACTGCCCACTCTGCCTGTAAAAAAAAAAAAAAAAAAAAAAAAAAAAAGAACCAGCAGTTTTGGACATACCTGTGAATTTGCTATAAATGTAAATCAGAAGCTCTGGGAATGGGGACTGGCAAATCATGTAATAAGTATTCAAGTAATTCTGATGTAGGCTTCAGATTGATAACTACTGCTGTCTCAGAAAACTTCCTTCACTCCACCTTCTACAGTCAATAAAATGTTTTCCTGGGTGCGTTTTGAGTAAGTACAAGTTTTATTTGTAGAGTTTTTTGTTGCTGCTGTTTACATTAAATATAGGAAGGTTTGTCTTCATATAACCTGTCTTCACAAAGTATTTATTTTAAAAATTATTTCTCCAATTTCTCTCTAGCTTCTATCCTACTTGGAGACTCTCTTTTTATTTCTTATGCTTCTTTCTATATTTTCCAATTTCTACAAGGTTCTTGCCTGAAAGGGACTGAGAAGAATGCTGCATATATCAGCCAACCATTCTGATTTTGAAGCTTTCATTGACACTTTGAATATACTCATCTGTGTTGGTGCCCTGTTGTTTCCTTCACAAGATTTCCTCTATTGCTTTAAAAAACACCATGTAGATAGCACTGGTGAGCTTCCTGACCCAACTGGTTTCCTCCCCACACTGTAGTGGAGTTTCCAAAAAGAGATCTGTTCACCCCACTGCATTTCCCATGTTCACATTTAGTAATGGCTGCCAGCGCTGGGCAGGACAGAAGCATTGGAGCACTCTGTCCGTGAGAAGATGCCATGATATGGTATTACCACAGATGATTACATCATGAATGTCATTAAGATGGTGGAAGCAGTTTTATTGAGGCAAAAACATATGCTCAAAGGTATGAAAATTGCTTAGGCATACATATCTTTACCATGGGCTTTAAGCAACTGGGTTAATGCAAAGGAAATAATAAAACCTAGAAATATTTGACATTAGGAAATTAATTCAGTGTGGGCCCTGAAGTCAGCAGTCATAGGATAATTCCATCTTTGTACATGTGTCAAACAAGGTCTCCAACCATTCATTGCAAACCATCTAGAAAGTTTATTGACAGAAATGTGGGCTTCCTTTCAAAGTATTTAAGGTCTTACCACACTCTTGGGGGGCTTCTTGGAGACACTTAGTAGACCAATAAACATTTCTTTCTGCACAACACCCAGCCACAATCTACACAGTAAAAACATATGCATTACTGACTCATCTCTACCATGCTATTTTCTCAGTGGCATAATAAAAGTAGTTAATTAGATCACATTAGAAAGCCAATCAGTAAACTGCAAAAGTAGAAATGGCCCTTTCTCAAACTATGGAGCAGAGAAAAAGCTTCTTGTGACATTCTTGCGAAATAAACATGTAAGAACTTGCAGAAACTTACCTACATTTGTCCATTTTTCTACACACCCCTCCCCCGATTTTATTTTAAGTCACCCAGTCCTTGTCTTTCCAGTAATGTCATAATCAGCAGGCAGAAAGCAAGGTTGCTCATAATTGTTCTTTATGTTTCTCTTTGTTTAGTATCTGATTCAATACATCTGTGTGGACACCATTTCATCACCTTCTTAGTAACAGAGGTGAAAAAAATCAATGGCAATCAGATTACCTTGTTAACAGAAAGGCTAGAGGGTCAGTGTGTTAAGTTCACAGTGCACCACCTTTCATTTAAAACATTTCACTTTTTTATTATTTATCTTTATTATTATTTATAGCACCAGGTCCAGAGCCTTTCCTAACACAGAGTGTGGCCTGGCATTTGTCTTCCGCAAAGCCAACCATTTCTGCCACATCACAGACTAGGTCGGGGACCCCTGGTGCAGCCCCGATTAAAAGCCTTCAGAGAGCCCACTGCTGCCATTTCTCACAAAGTGCTTCAGACCAGTCCCAAAGGACTCTGGTTGCAAGGCCAATTTTGATATTGCATCTATTGTCATAGTTGTTATTTACTGTTGGTCCTTATTAAGATCACTGTTATTATCCACTGCAGCAATGAGCCTTAAGCTGTGTAAGAAGGATAATAATGTGCCCAATGAGCAACAGCTCTTCATGGGTTACTTCAAGATGAGAGACATGATATAGGACTGCACAGGGCAAAACAGTGAGTATGGATGCAGGATAGTTGCAACACAGAAAGTGCTGTGATTACTCTAAGAGGAAGTGCTTTGAAGAACAAAAGAGTGTGGAGGTTTTTGAAAATGGAGAAGGATATTTGGTTTAGAAAACGTGTTATTATTTGAGTTTAACTGGTAATTCAACAACATTTTTAAAAGGCACTATAGGAACTAAAACTTTAATATGAACACAGAAGGCTTGTAGGCAAGTGGATAGATTCATTCTACCTGGTTTAAAGATCAGGTATTGGAGTGATCACTGCTTGTCCTCAAAAACAATGCAACCAGACAGATGTCAGCTGACCTGGTCAGTAACCACTATGCATGGATCCAAATTTTTTTCCAATAAAAGAATCTCATACTAACTAGTTGCAACATGTCTAAACAGCATCTAGTTTGAGACACTAAAAAGGATACTATAGACGTTTGAAAAGAACTTCAATTAACAGTAATGTTAATTCTGTTAAAATTGAGGCAAGAATATGGTCTAGCACTGTGGCATAGAGGGTTAAACTTCGGCCTGTGGCACCAGCATCCCATATGAGTACCAGTTTGATTCCCTGCTACTCCATTTCCAATCCAGCTCTCTGCTGATGGCCTGAGAAAGCAGTAGATGATCTAAGTGCTTGGTCCCCTGCACCCACGTGGGAGACTCAGAAGCAGCTCTTGGCTTCTGGCCCAGCTCTGGCTTTTGTGGCCATTTGAGGCATGAACCAGCAGATGGAAGACCTCTCTGTCTGTCTGGAACTCTACCTCTCAAGTAAATAAACAGATCTTTAAAAAAAATTGAAGCAAGAACAAACATTAAATTTATGGTGAATGTTTGGTGGAAGAATGATAAAATTATTGGCACTCTATGAAAATGTATGAGAACAATACTGCAAAGAAATCAGAGCTTACAAATGGATAACTTGTTTTAAGAAAGGCTAAGTAGGCAGCAGCGTCATGGCACAGAGGATAAGCTACCACTGATGATGCTGGCATCCTGTATGGGAGCCAGTTTGAGTCTCAGCCACTTTACTTCTGGTGAAGAAGTGCTAATGTACCTGGGAAGCAGTATGATGGCTCCCTTGTTTGGTGTCCTGCTACCCATGTGGGAGACCTGGATAGAGTTCCTGGCTCCTAACCTCCGTCTGGCCCAGCCTGGAACACTGCAGACATTTAAGGAGTGAACCAGCAGATGGAAGTTCTCTTTCTCTCTCTGTCTTTTCCTCTCTCTGTAACTCTGACTTTCCAAAGAATAAATACATTTTTTAAAAAGAAAGGGATAAAGTGATATTGCCAATGAAGCTTGCAATGGCAGACCATTCATGTCAATTTATGTAGAAAAAAAGTAAATTTGTCGATTCATTAATTTAATAAGGCTAACAAGAGCAGAAACAATAGGCAATACCACAGATATCTCAGCTGGCTCCTTTAGCATAATTCTGACTGAAATTATAAAACACAGCAGACTTTCTACTCAGTAGTACCCAAAATGTTATACCTAGATAAATTACAGCCAAGAGTATGCTTTTCAGTGGAAATTTCAATCAAGCAGAATCGATATGCTGAAACATTTTTTAAGAATTGCAGGAAGAGGTAAAACTTGGCTTTACCAGCACAATCCTAAAGACAAAGCATGATCAAAGCAACGGCTATCAAAAGGTGGAAGTGGTCCCATGAAAGCAAATTTAGACCAATCAAGACCCAAGGTCATGGCAGCATTGTCCTGGGATGCTCAAAGTATTCACGTGGAGGGTCTAAGAATGATAACAACTGTTTATTATGAGAAAGGTTATTATTTGAGAAAGGTTCCCAAAGACTTCACAGGTAAACTTCATCAGAGAGACTTTCCCCACTGTGACAATGCCCTTGCTCATTCCTTTCATCAGATAGGTCAATCTGAGCTGTGTTTCCATGAAAAATAATTAAGAATCTACTTCTTAGTCATGATTTCATTATTTGTCATTTTTATTTTTATTAAGCACCATTGTTTCCCTTCAGTTAATACTGAAAAGATGATTATTGCAACAGAATGAAATTCTTGGGACTCTCAGCTTTTTTGGTAAACTCTATGGCTGGTATAACTGAGATCAAAATTATCTTGAACTTGATGGAACTTATGTTGAAAAACAAAGTTTATATTTTAATTTTTGTCTTTTAACTCAATTTTTAATGAATCTTTTGATGTACTTTTGTGTACATGCAGTATAAATATATAATTTTTGAGGTACCAATTTATCAACAAATGTTTAAAATATTTGTAGACTATTACTAAACATTGGTAGAAAACATATATGTTTGAGCATTTATCCTGAGGAAATATCAATGTATGTGAATAGAATCTGTGTGTACAGTGTAAGAATATTATTTTCAGAAGCAAAAGCAGTGATAGCAATAGTTAAAGTGATAATCCTAAATTGGACAAGATGGGATGAATTAAGTTAGTATCTTACAGCCATCTAAATATGTAATTATGAAAACAATTTAGCATCTTGAAAAAGTGATTATGATATAATTAAACATGAAAAAGCATAAGATGAAATTGTATATAACTATGATTATAATTATCAAATGCATGTACCTATAATGAAAATATTTCAGATATAAACACTTATGAATAATAATTATCTTAGTGGGATAATGGTATAATAAAATATTTCCTTTGTTCTGGATATTTGTATTATATTATTTTTATAATTTTAACAAAATTATTTAAACTATTCATAGTGAATCTAATTTCAGAATGCTTGAAATACATGAATCATCTTCTTCTTATTATATGTGTTCATCACTTTGTTCTACATAATTTATATTAGAATTTTAAAATATACTAAGTTCTTTAGAAGCATTGGGCTACACAGGCAATTCCTCGGCTGAGAAAGAGCTGCTAAGATCAATCCCATTCACAATAGCTACTAAAACAAATAAATACCTTGAAATAAACTTAACCAAGGATGCCAAAGATCTCTACGATGGGAATTACAAAATCTTAAAGAAAGAAATAGAAGAGGATACCAAGAAATGGAAAAATCTTCCATGCTCATGGATTGGAAGGATCAATATCATCAAAATGTCCATTCTCCCAAAATCAATTTATACATTCAATGCGATACCAATCAAAATACAAAAGATATTCTTCTCAGATCTGGAAAAAAATGATGCTGAAATTCATATGGAGACACAGGAGACCTCGAATAGCTAAAGCAGTCTTGTACAACAAAAACAAAGCTGGAGGCATCACAATACCAGATTTCAGGACATACTACAGGGCAGTTGTTATCAAAACAGCATGGTACTGGTACAGAAAAGATGGGTAGACCAATGGAACATTATAGAAACACCAGAAATCAACCCAAACATCTACAGCCAATTTATATTTGATCAAGGATATAAAACCAATTCTTGGAGCAAGGGCAGTCTATTCAACAAATGGTGCTGGGAAAACTGGATTTCCACATGCAGAAGCATGAAGCAAGATCCCTACCTTACACCTTACACAAAAATCCACTCAACTTGGATTAAAGATCTAAATCTATGATCTGATACCATCAAATTATTAGAGAACACTGGAGAAACCCTGCAAGATATAGGCACAGGCAAAGACTTCTTGGAAAAGACCCTGGAAGCACAGGCTGTCAAAGCCAAAATTAACAATTGGGATTACATCAAATTGAGAAGTTTCTGTACGGCAAAAGAAACAGTCAGGAAAGTGAAGAGGCAACTGACAGAAGGGGGAAAAATATTTGCAAACTATGCAACAGATAAAGGATTAATAACCAGAATATGTAAAGAGATCAAGAAACTCCACAACAAGAAAACAAACAACCCACTTAAGAGATGGGCCAAGGACCTCAATATACATTTTTCAAAAAAGGAAATCCAAATGCCCAACAGACACATGAAAAAATGTTCAGGATCACTAGCAATCAGGAAAATGCAAATCAAAACAACAATGAGGTTTCACTTCACCCTGGTTAGAATGGCTTACAAACAGAAATCTACCAACAGTAGATGCTGGCGAGGACAAGGGGAAAAAGGGATACTAACCCACTATTGGTAGGAACACAAACTGGTAAAGCCACTATGGAAGTCAGTTTGGAGATTCTTCAGAAACCTGAATATAACCCTACCATATAACTCAGCCATCCCACTCCTTGGAATTTACCCAAGGGAAATTAAATTGGCAAATAAAAGAGTTGTCTGCACCTCAGTGTTTATTGCAGCTCAATTCACAATAGCTAAGACATGGAATCAACCTAAATGCCCATCAACAGAAGACTGGATAAAGAAATTATGGGACATGTACTCTATAGAATACCATACAGCAGTAAAAAAAAAAAATGAAATCCGGTCATTTGCAACAAAATGGAGGAATCTGGAAAACATCTTGCTGAGTGAAATAAGCCAGTCCCAAGGAGACAAATATCATATGTTCTCCCTGATGGGTGACAACTAACTGAGCACCTATAAGGAAACCTGTTGAAGTTAAATGGACTCTATGAGAAACAATGACTTGATCAGCCCTTGTCCTGACTGTCGAAGAACAACTTAATACTTTATTTTTAATATTTTTTGTTCTTCTTTATACTATTGGTTGAACTATTTAATTAACACACAATTAATCTTAGGTGTTCAAATTTAATTGAAAAGTGGTCCCTGCTAAATTTAAGAGTGGGAATAAGAGAGGGAGGAGATGTACAGTTCGACACATGCTCAATCGGACTTAGCCCAATGGTAGAGTTAGAAACATACCAGGGTTTCCAATTCAATCCCATCAAGGTGGCATGTACCAATGCCTTCTTACCAGTCAAAGCGATCAGTTTCAGTTCATAATTGATCATAATGATAGGATTAAGTGTCAAAGTGATCACATAAACAAGATTAGTGCCTGCTAATAATAACTGATAGAATTAAAAAGGAGAGAACAATCCAACATGGGAAGCGGGATACACAGCAAACTCATAGAATGGCAGATGTCCTAAACAGCACTCTGGCCTCAGAATTAACCCTTAAGACATTCAGATCTGGCTTAAAAGCCCATGAGAATATTTCAGGCATGGAAAGCCAAGACACTGTGCCAAAAAAAAAAAAAAAAATGACCTAAATGAAAGATCTCTGCAGGTGAGATCACAGCGGAAAATATGGGCCATCAAAGAAGGAGGTACCTTTCTCTGAAAGGAGGAGAGAACTTCCATGTTCACTATGACCTTGTCTAAATAAGATCGGAGTTGGCAAACTCAAGAGGCTTCCATAGCCTTGGCAGCTCATGACAAGCGCCTAGGGTGATTACTGACGCCATAAACAAGAGTGTCAATTGTTAAATCAACAACAGGAGTCACTGTGCACTTACTCCCCATGTAGGATCTCTGTCCTTAATGTGTTGTACTGTGTGAATTAACGATATAACTAGTACTCAAACAGTACTTTACACTTTGTGTTTCTGAGTGGGTGAAAACTGTTGAAATCTTTACTTAGTATATGCTAAATTGATCTTCTGTGTATAAAGATAATTAGAAATGAATCTTGATTTGAATGGGATGGGAGAGGGAGTGGGAGATGGGATGGTTGTGGGTGGGAGGGTGGTAATGGGGAGAAAAAACTGCTATAATCTACAAGCTGTACTTTGGAAATTTATATTTACTAAATAAAAGTTTAAAAAAAACTATGCTTAGCAAATAAATAATTAAATCTAAAAAAAAAAAAAAAAAAGAAGCATTGGGTTGCTTTTCCAAGACTGTCATTATCAGTTCCCTTCCTCCCTCTTTCTGAGCAGGTCCCTCATTGTCTGTTCCTTAACTGTGCCTTTGGTTGTGCCTGATTTTCATTCCATTGTTTATGACAACTGTTCTGGACACAAACACTACTATTATCTTCAGATTCTATTCAGTTATCTTAATAGAACTACAGAGGAGAGATTGGACATAATGAACCTCAACTATACTTTTCACTGATCATTTTTAAATGTACACAGGTTGTGGGGGGAGAGGGAGGGAGAGAGAGAGCGCGTGCGAGAGAGTTTTAAGAAGGTTTTAAGGAGCTTTGAGGAATATCTGTGCATAGTTTTTTGAGGAAGCAGTTCACTAAATTGATTGTAATGAAAATGTTGGTATAAATCAAATTTGAGGGAAATGAGAGAAAACCTTAAATGCTAGTTCAGTTCTTCAAAACCATAAAAACTTATTGGGTTGATGTGAGAGATGTTTCAGGAAGAATAATAAGGCAGAAACGAGTACCAGTCTTAAGAGAAGGAAGCCAGGGCACTTGCAAAAGTTAATAGGATTGGGCCAGTGCTATGGCAAAGCAG
Organism: Oryctolagus cuniculus; assembly: GCF_051225735.1. Classification (NCBI taxonomy): domain Eukaryota; kingdom Metazoa; phylum Chordata; class Mammalia; order Lagomorpha; family Leporidae; genus Oryctolagus; species Oryctolagus cuniculus. Next base: position 5,465,372 of record NC_142878.1, on the reverse strand, counting down.
GTAAGGCCACTGCCTGCAGTGCTGGCATCCCATATGGGCACCTGTTCAAGTCCTGGCTGCTCCACTTCTGATCTCACTCACTGCTATGGCCTGGGAAAGCAGTAGAAGATGGCCCAAGTCCTCGGGCCCCTGCACCTGCATGGGAGACTGGAAGAAGCTCCTGATTTCTAGCTTCAGATCAGCCATCTCTGGTCATTGAAGCCATTTGGGAAGTGAATCAGAAGATGGAAGGCCTCTCTCTTTCTCTCTGCCTCTTCTTCTAGATAACACTGCCTTTCAAATAAATAAATAAATCTTAAAAATTAGTTAACAGGATTTTCAACCACAAGTTGCAGATGTAAAATATAAATTCAGGGAAAGATGGAAGAGATACTACCAAAGAAATGTCAAGAAGCCATATGACATTGCTTCTCTTTAAATGTCATCCAGACTTTTTCAGGTGCTGTGGTAGATTTCCTTTTTTATTTAAGATTTATTTTTTATTTATTTGAAAGGAAAAATTACAGAGACAGGAGGAGAGACAGAGAGAGTGAGTGAGAAATAGAGAGAGAGAGATCAATCGTCCATCTGTTGTTTTACTACCCAAATGGCCATAATGGCCAGTGTTGGACCCTGAAGCCATGAGCCCAGAGATTCCTATTAGTCTTCAATGTGGGTGCAGGACCCCAAGTATTTGGGTCATAATCTGTTGCTTTACTAGGTGCATTAGCAGGGAGCTGTATCAGAAATGGAGCAGCCAAGTCTTGAACCTGTGCCAATATGGATGCTGGTGTCACAGGCAGAGGCTTAACCTGCTAAGCCACAACTCTGCCCCTACCACCATGGCAGATTTTAAAGTTAAGCCCATTTTAATAATTTTTATTGTACTAGACTTGAACTAAGCTCTAGATTTCCTTATGAACTTTACATGAGTATGCGGCAAATTAGTTTATTCTTTAGTTTATGGAGATGTTGAAGTCAGTTTCATCAGTCATAAGGACGGCTTCTGAACAGCAACATTTACCAGAGTGGTGTGATGTTGATCTGAATAATACACTTTTGAATAATTTAATTGAAGATATGCCTTAACATTTTGAAATGAAAAAATTTTACCTAAGAAAAACATTAGTGAACATTTTATCCTTTATTTCTGTGTACTAGCCAAATATATTTTGAATGGTAGTTTAAGAAAAATGACTAAGCTTTTAAATCCAAAAGCAAAAACTAGATACAGAATGGAAAATAAAAAGGGAAATGACTGATTGAATTCAGCACCCATTGATATATGTTTAGGCTTCTTTCGGTTCTGAGTTTCATGTTGAATCACATATAATTAGGAGGAGCCCCTATCTCTACAGAATCTCATGGCAGGAGACATTTTAATTAATTGTTGCAGAGGTTAGTGACAATTTTAGGCTGATAAATGAAATTATTTCATGAAGTGGTGAGTTTCTCATGCCTTTTCCTTCAACTGGATTGTGGCAGGCAGAAATTGAATCTTGTCAACATATTTTTTTTAAAAGCCTTATCCAGAGAATGACTTTAAACATAAATCCAATGATCTGTGTATTTTTTTTAAAAAAAGGAACATAAATAAATGATCATATAGAAACAAAAGTAACCTCCTCTCAATTGGGAGACACTTGCGAGTTTCCAAATGTGGCTAAGTTTTTCTTTTAAAATATTTATTTATTTATTTATTTGAAAGTCAGAGTTACACAGAGAGAAGCAGAGGCAGAGAGAGGTCTTCCATGCATTGGTTCACTCCCCAGCTGACCGCAACGGCCGGAGCTGCACCGATCTGAAGCCAGGAGCTGCTTCAGGGTCTCCCACAGGGGTGCAGGGGTCCAAGGACTTGGGCCATCTTCTACTGCTTTTCCAGGCAACAGCAGAGAGCTGGATCGGAAGTGGAGCAGCTGGGACTTGAATCTGCACCCATGTGGGATGCTGGCACTGCAGCTGGCAGCTTTACCCGCTACGCCACAGCACCATCCCCATGTGACTAAGTTTTAAAAAGGCATCTGTGGAAATTTTCCACTTTTTCAAAGTTTATAGATTATTGAAGGGAATTAATTTCATATTGGAACATTAATACCTAATATGAAATAGCTTAAGGAAAAAAATAAAACCTCTTCTCAAATAATTGAATGCCTATGTGAAGCTCAGTTCCATACTAATTAAAGTCAAGAATTGTAAAAAGATTATGACCTTGTCTTTAGAAGTTTTATAATCTTGTTAGCTATTCAAGAAGTATACATTAAACACAAAAATAAAAGCAGCTCCTGATAAAGCAACGATTTATGCAGCGGATGAGGAGTGCACATAAATAAATGAAGACATTCACAATGTTTGATGTTTACTTTGTGGTAGGCCTTGCGCTAGACAACTCTTAACTCTAAAAAATTTCAATTTTTATTAAAAAAGCAGTAAAACTAATTGTGAGAATTGAGAAAACAAATGTATGTACACAGTGAATAAAGGAAGGGGATGACCTTAACTGATGCAATAGCTTGCACATTGAGTAATAAGAGAAACAGACAATGTGAGCTGGACAAGAAGGAAGAAGTTCCTTTTTGGAAGTTACAGGAACAAGTGATAAAGAAAAAAAAAAGAAAGAAGAAAAAAATTGGCTTAAACAAGTGGCAGTTAAAGACAGACCTTGGGGGCTGGTATTGAAACACAGTGGATTAAGCCAGAGGCCACAACACCAGCACCAGATATAAGCCTGGGTTCAAGCGACTGTTCCAGTCTCAGGTGCTCCACTCCCAATCCAGCTCCTTGGTAATGTGCCTGGAAAGCAATGGAAGGTGAATGTTCGGTGTCCTATACCCCATGTGGGACATCAAATGGTGTTCAGGTTCCTGGCTTTGGCTTAGCCTGGCTATGGCCATTGTGGCTATTTATAGGATTCCATAAAAGAGGATGGAGAAGTAGCTGAAAGTAGATAAAAGAAGATAAATAACAGTGCAATAGTATTTAAACAAGTATATTATTATGAGTTATGTTAGAAGGAAGGATGGAATATACAAGGGAGCAACAGATAACAGATTGAGGATGTGAGGCAACTATTGATATTTAGGGTAAAACTGAATCAATACATTACAAGGAATACACAGATGGTAGAGAATAGTGCCTATTTCTTAGTGCCACACTGGAAAAGTTCATGAATTCCTGAGTCATTGGCAGAGTACTAAAAAGGGTATTGCCTCAGCAGAAAGGAACAATTGGCCCTAGGCACTGTTATGGCCATGCCTGACAAATGTTAAAAGTAAGGCACAGATATAGAAATCTATTTCAAAATAACTTAATTCATCCAGAACAGAGTTCGAGAATATTTGTAGTTATTCAAAAATGCCCAACAATCAACAAGGTCAAAATCAGAATGCATGGCATCTAAAAATGATTGCCAAGAATGTAAAAAAGCAGGAAAACATGAAATGTTATCATGGGGAAAAATCAACCAATTAAAACCAATGCAGAACTTACATGCATTTTAGGAAGTACTTATAAAATCTTCCACATGTCCAGATGGTAAGTAGAAACATGGAAAGAAAAAAAAAAGATAAAGATCAAAATCCAATTTATAAGAAAAAAATTCTTCAATGTTGAAGATCAAATATGTCTTGGGCAGGTGTCTTAGTCAACTCAGGCTGCTAAAACAAACGAACATAGATTTGGTGACTTGAAAACAATCATTCATTTATCATAGGTCTGGAGGCTGCAAAGATCAAGCTCAAGATCAAAATTAAAGAGCCAGTAGATTTGGCATCTGGTGAGGGGCCACTCTCATGAGTGTACAAACATCCACCTTCTTTCTGTATCCTTACCGGGAGGAGACAGAGAGCTAGTTATCTGGTATTGTCCTTTAAGGGCACTAATCCTAACAAGAAAACTCAACAAACATTCAGTCTACAATAGTGGGAATTATAACAGATTATATACTGCAGAGAAAAGGATCAATGTTTTTCAAGATATATCAATAGAAATACTCAAAAATTCGACACAATGAGGAAAAGCAAATAAATGAAAAAAAGAATGCACCTACAGGATAGGCCAGGTACAGTCCCTGTCTGCTGTTTGTGTGTCCACTACAATGCAAGCAAATGTATCTTTGGACTTTCTAGCTCTCTGAGTATGGCAGACAAAAATCCATGGGCAAAGACAGAAATTACAAAAACATGAGTGGGAGATCATTTTTGCAATTCAGAAACTACCTTGCAAATAGTGTGCTTACACCAAAGTAAGTAAATTAGTAAACTCCAAAATTGGAGTTAAAAAATTAAAAAAGTGTCATTTAGCTAAAAGGCCAATTCAAGTGGACTAATACAAACATAATTGGAACATTTGAAGGGAGAAGGGAGATTGAGAATATATTTGAATAAATAACATTTTTCCAAATAATAAACTCCCAGTTTCAAGATTCAGGAAAGTCTATGGAAAAGACATTTAAAGAAAAGCATAGCAATGTTTATAATTATAGCCATAAATTAAAAGCCAGTAATATAAAGAAAATCTTAGAAGTATCTACAAGAAAACAAGATAAAAAGTAGGTCTGTAGTAGTCTTCAAAACAATGCAAGTGAGAAGCTGGTGGAACAACATCTTTAAAATCTGAAAGACAGGGCCAGCACCGTGGCTCACTAGGCTAATCCTCCACCTTGCGGGGCCAGCACACCGGGTTCTAGTCCCTTTCGGGGCGCTGGATTCTGTCCCGGTTGCCCCTCTTCCAGGCCAGCTCTCTGCTGTGGCCAGGGAGTACAGTGGAGGACGGCCTAAGATCTTGGGCCCTGCACCCCAGGGGAGACGAGGATAAGTACCTGGCTCCTGCCATCAGATCAGCGCGGTGCGCCGGCCGCAGCGCGCTGGCCGCGGCGGCCATTGGAGAGTGAACCAACGGCAAAGGAAGCCTTTCTGTCTGTCTCTCTCTCTCACTGTCCACTCTGCCTGTCAAAAAAAAAAAAAAAAAAACTGAAAGACAGGGGCCTGTGCTGTGGCACAGTGGGGAAGTGGGTTAACGCCCTGGCCTGAAGCGCCAGCATCCCATATGGGCGCTGGTTAGAGACCCGGCTGCTCCACTTCCTGCCCAGCTCTCTGCTATGGCTCAGGAAAGCGGTAGAAGATGGCTCAAGTCCTTGGGCCCCTGCACCCATGTGGGAGACCCTGAAGAAGCTCCTGGCTTCGGATCAGCCCAGCTCTGACCATTCCAGGCATCTAGGGAGTGAACCATCGGATGGAAGACTTTTCTCTGCCTCTCCTCTCTCTGTGTAACTCTTTCAAATAAATAAATAAATAAATAAATAAATAAAATCTTTAAATAAAATAAAATACTGAAAGACAACATAAACCTGTCTATCTATGCACACATAGAAAATATATTGCAGAAACAAAGGTGAGTGGAGACTCTACTAGACATATAAAAGTTAAAAAAAATTAAAGGAAGTTCTTCAGCGTCTGGATCTTAATTTATAAGGGTGACTGTGTGGCAACAGGGCAAGGTCAACGCCACTGAAGGCAAAGTTTAACATTACCCACCATTCCCCTGAAATGACAGGAATGGCATGCGTAATGGGAAGTACCATAGCTGGTCAGGAGCCAGAAAGAATGAGAGGAAGTCATAGACCACAGCATTTATTGTATATTCTCCAGAAAAGTCAAGACAGGGCAGGGCCCATGGTTTAGGATTGGAAATTTGGATAAACCCAAGAGTCTTTGGAAAATTGAGCCTGTCCCAAATCATCTGGTACCAGGACCTGGGTTTAATTGAGGTAGGTGAGATATTGACTTGGTGCCTGAGAGACAGAAAAAAAGTTGATTGTAGATATGGAATCTGGACTGAATGAATTGCATTTGAACGGTAGCCTCTGGGAATATGCTAGCCCTGGGAGATGCAGTCCTCCCAGCCAAAACATCCCAAAGTTATGATGGCATGATGAAATATAGAAAAATGTTAAATGATGAATAATATAATTGGCCCTCTGGTATCTTGACATCATATTAAGGACCCTTTGAAGTAATGATATTAGAGACATTCAGAGTGCAAAATATAAGTTGCCCTAAAAGCACAAGCAACATTTTATTCTAAGGGCAGAAAAGAGGGATACAAGTAGAAGTAAAAAGAATACCATAATTCATCCCACAACTAAATTTCCCTTTAGTATGGCATTAGCAGGGAAGTAGATCTAACACTTTTGGAGGTATCTAAGAGTATTTTGTTGGAGTTATAAAGTGTGTCAAAAATATGCTATGATCAATGTGTCAGGGCCATCAGTTGGAGTGTACAAACTGATAAGTAAGAAAAGTAGATGTAAACATCAATGATATATATATGTAACTAAGAGGAAAGAATGGTCCTAGATGGAGAAATGGGGAGAGAGATCTTCACTGGATAGGGTAGTAGAAGGCCCTGGGAAGTGAATGGTCTTCTTTTGGGTCAAGGAGTTGACTTATATGATGCAGTTGAATTACAAAGAAAGCAATAACCTCAACTCTCAGAATGGCAGTGGTAGTAGCCTACACCAGTTTCCCTCCAGCTGTGGGAGCATAGAGTGTGCTCTTGGCAAAGAGCAAATTACCCACCAGGATCATGGACTAAGCCAATGGCAAGCACAGAAGCTCAATAGAATCCTAATATCAAAGGAGTAAAAGCAAAACTTCCTCATGTCCATTGTGTGCCTTTGGAGAGGCAGTGCATGGCACTCACTGGGATGGAGGGTTTAGTTTCCCTGTGAGTTTGTCTCTGATGCTCAGGGTGAAGTCATATCCATGCGTAAAGTTGTGAAATGAGACCATGTCATCTTCCATGATGTCATCTCCAGAAGTGAGCTCCTGGGTCAGGGGTTGTCATTTGGGATGTAAATCTTGTTTCCTTTCCATTTGGGCTGTTATGGGTCTCAGCATTCACCATATTTTGTTGAGGAAATGCTTATTTGTGGGGCATGAGCCTCCATATTTGAAAATAATTTTAAAAATGACCTAAATGAAAGATCTCTGTGAGTGAGATCCCAGAGGAAAGAACGGGCCATTGCCATCAAAGAAGGAGGTACCTTTCTCTAAAGGGAGGAGAGAACTTCCACTCTGACTATGGCCTTGTCTAAACAAGATCCGAGTTTGTGAACTCAAGAGGCTCCCATCAGCCTTGGCAGCTCATGACAAGAGCCTAGGGTGATTACTGATGCCATAAACAAGAGTGTCAATTTGTTAAATCAACAACAGGAGTCACTGTGCACTTACTCCCCATGTAGGATCTCTGTCCTTAATGTGTTATACAATGTGAATTAATGGTAAACCTACTACTGAAACAGTACTTCACACTTTGTATTTCTGAGTGGGTGCAAACTGTTGAAATCTTTACTCAGTATATGCTAAATTGATCTTCTGTGTATAAAGATAATTGGAAATGAATCTTGATGTCAATGGGATGGGAGAGGAGTGGGAGATGAGATGGTTGCTGGTGGGAGGGAGGTTATGGGGGGGAAAAGCTGCTATAATCCAAAAGCTGTACTTTGGAAATCTATATTTATTAAATAAAAGTTAAAAAAGAAGGGGGAAAAAAAGAAAATAGTGCAAGTGCCCACACGATTAACATAAGAGAGTTGGAAGAATGATGTGCAGCTGCACTTGTTAGGGTCTGTGTTTCTTACTTTTGTGTGTATGTAAATTCAGATTTAAATTGTTCCATATCACATGAGTAGCTCTCTGCGCTTGGAGAGTATGTGTCCTTGATCTGGCTTGCTCCCTTATGAAATTCCTGCAAGATCATATATTTGTAAAGGCAAGTGAAGGCTTGGGCCAACATAGTCTCATTTATAGATTTATCTATCAGACAGGGATTTGAAAAGGAGTCTCTGAGAAGACCATAGTGTTTCTCCATGAAACCAGGTATCTAGGTCCTATCATGAACATTAAAGTTCTCCAGCATTTTGTCATTTGAAAAATGAACCACTAGTCAGTTATTGACAGTGATGTCCATAACTCCATAGAAATAAGGAGGTTCTGGGGAGGGTCTTCCATTATAGCTTTAGTGGATATCAAGAAAGCGATTTTGACTTACATATTAGGTACTTGTGAGGCAAGAGATTTCCAGAATTTTTAACTCTAGGGGAACAACTATTAGGGAATGTTTAATAGTTTATAATAAAAGTGCATTCAGATAGAGCAATGCTTTAAGTTTGGCTGAGTGTATGAACTTTTGGTCCTATCCTCTATAGGGATAGGACATTATAGACAAGGGGTTGAAAGTAGCAATATTCCACAGAGCTCCATACATATGATGATTTTTAATATCGCTTGCATAGCCTATCAACTCCCACCAGTGTCCCTTCAGTTAGTTCCAAGTACTGCTCAGACAACCAAGGGCTTGTTAAGAAGGGTGACCTCTTCTAGCACCATGGCATCTGAATGTGGTCTAAACAGGAGAAATCATCAGCTCTTTCAGAATGCAGGTGGTACATACCAGAAGGCCCAGATTTGGCCCCAATATGTCATAAGGAGGCCTCAGTAGCCTTACTGAGTTTATGGGGTATATAGAAAGTTTTTTAGGCTCCTCACAGCAAAATAAACAACTCATAAACAAGAGAGCCAAAGAGTTGGAAAAAAACACTTAAAAGAAGGTATACATATGACAAATAAACACACAAAAGATCTACAGTGAAATACCACTATGTACTCAATTCAAATGTCTAAAGTCTGGTGTTATGGAAGCAGACCATATGAAATGTTGATGAGGACATAGAGGAACTGGAACTCTCATATATTCTTGGTGGGAATATAATAGGAACATTCGCTTTGCAAAGTAATTTAACACTCACTCAAAAAAATAAAAAAAACCCTGACCCAACAGATGCTCCCACTGTCTCATCTGAAGAGTTTGACCTGAGAGAAATACACATATATGCTTATAAAAGACTTGCATACAAATGCTTAGGGCAGCCCTATTTGTAAAGGCCCAAACTCCCCAAAACCCAGAAGCCCACCACTATAGAATTGCATTACAAATATTTCATATATATCCATAAAATGGATTAGTACTCAGCAATTTAAAAGAATGAATTCTCAATGTGTGCAACTACATATATAAATCTCAAAGCAATTGTGCTGAGTGAAGTGATCCAGAGAAAAGGGAGTGCACATTGAATGAGTTTATTTATATAAATGCCTGGAAGATCAAATTAACCTCTAGTGACAGAATGCAAATCAGTTACTGGTTGAGGATGGGGGATGGGCATGGAGTAGCAAAAGGAGAAGGAGGAAACTCAAACCTTAGGGGATGATAGTTTCCTTTATTAACTTGATAGTGGTGGTGGTTTTGTGGATGGAGCGGTAGATAGATAGATAGATAGATAGATAGATAGATAGATAGATGCCAGAATGTATCAAACTGTGTATCATAAACCTCAATGGAGCAGTTTTTAGAATGACCATTTAATGACTGTGTTTGTGGAATTATTGAATCCAAAACCTGATAATTCCCTAAGCTAGGAAAAACAAGTGAAGAGAAACTATCAACTGAGTATTTTAAAAAAAGTCAGGAAGGAAATGTATCGCATGGACAGACAGATGATAGATAAATAGATAGGTGACAGGTAGATAGATGCTAGATAGATAGATAAATAGATAAAGGGGCTGTAGAATGGTAAAACATGAGCTGTCCCCCTTCTCATCTATTTAGCTGTCAGAATAAACTTCTTAATCCAGAAAAGGGACTTACTTTTACAGCCAAAACCGAAATGGGGAGTGTCAATGGCCCTGCCTGAGGCTGTGAGACTCCAGGGAAGTCCGATTCTGAGCCCCTCAGTTGTTGTCCTGTCTCCAACATGACTGGAAAGGGCTGGGAAGGGCTAAGAGGGAATCCCTGTCTCCCACCCCTTGTGCTCCAAGCTTTGACCCTCTCAGAAGACACTTCAGAACACTTGTATTTCTCATTTAACCCCTGTGCAGACTTAAGCATGGCTACCCAGGATGGCAACACAAATTTGTTGAAAGTTCAGAATGTTCTCAGGATATGATACAGCGACTCTGCAGGGAGATTTCAGTTCATCTGTGGCACATCTGCTGCTCTAACGAGATAAACAACAGCACCGAACTACTCATCATATGATTTACAGGAACAAAGCACTTTACAGACCTATTAGGAAGCCGATGTTTAATGCTTAATGCTTCTGCAGGCTGGGCTTTGGGTCCCATGGTTTACCATTCTGACCAGGCTCTAAGGAAAAGAACAAGGCCTTTAGTTTGGGAAAGAAGTGAAAAGGAACAGTTACAAAATCTCATAATAGAAAATAGTGTTTCTCTTATCTTATTAAACCCCTAAAACTTCTATCACTGAACATCATTCTTAACTTTGAAAAGCAAGACTAAAGTAATTATTTTGTGTTTCTTTGTTGGTCAAAGATTAAATTCAAAAGCAGAGAGAAAACCATCAAAACTTTTAAACTGTAATGCTGAAGCCTCCCTAGGAAAAGAAAGGACAAGTATGCATTAATTGCTGTTAGTTGATTTGTTGGTATGTTTGAAAAGTATAGGTTGACTATGAGAAAGACTGCTGAGGGCTTGGATTTTATTTTATTTTATTTTATTTATTTATTTATTTATTTATTTATTTATTTATTTATTTTTGCTTATTCTCCTCCCCTTTCTATAGTTAGGATCCTATTGAATGGCTAAACTAGTAAAGTGGTAGCCTAATAAGGATTTCTGCAATTTCTCTGTGCAATTCAGTCTTGGGAGCGTATTTTATTTTTTTTAACCAGCAGGATATCACTTAACATAACCAAGAAACTGCAAATGTCACCAATTTTACACTGACATTCTGAGTTTTATGACCATGTCATGTTATAGGTCACAGTAGTATGGGCATTTGGCTTGGCCATTTAGACAGTCATGTCCCATATTGCATTCAGTTCTCAGCTTCAGTTTCCAATTCTAGCTTTCTGCCAGTGCAGACTCTGGGAAGTAGCAGATGATAGTTCAAGTAGTTAGTTCCCTGCCACCCATATGGAAGACCTGGATTGAGTTTCTGGCTCCTTCTGGCTCCAGGCATTGTAGACATTTAGTGAGTGAGCCAGTGGATGGGAGCTCGTTCTCTCTCCATTTAGAAATTTTTTAAAAGTTTTAAAAAAATGAAAGAGAATTTCTGTACATATACAGTGAGAAGAAAGTTAGGAGATGCTTAACATTCTGAAAGTGTGCAGCAGTGGTGGGAAGGAGATATTTTTTTCATGTAAGCATACTTGCTCAATTAAAATTTATTTTATTTTATTTTATTTATTTTTTTATTTGACAGGTAGAGTTATATAGAAAGAGAGACAGAGAGAAAGGTCTTCCTTCCATTGGTTCACTCCCCAAATGGCCGTGATGGTTGATGCTGCGCTGTTCCGAAGCCAGGAGCCAGGTGCCTCCTCCTGGTCTCCCACGTGGGTGCAGGGGCCCAAGAACTTGGGCTATCCTCCACTGCCCTCCTGGACCACAGCAGAGAGCTAGACTGGAAGAGGAGCAGCCGGGACTAGAGCCTGGCGCCCATATGGGATGCCAGTGCCGCAGGTGGAGGATTAACCGAGTGAGCCATGGCGCCGGCCCCAATTAAAATTTTGATGACTAAGTATTTCTACAAGTAATTAAGACAACGGGTCCTTTAGTCTTATCAGTGATTTCAAAAGATACATTATTCACTTCAGATTGTTAGCAGCATGAGACATTTTCTCAGAGACTCTGGTACTTCCCATGAAGGTACATTAAAATCTATACACATACACACACACACACACACACACACACCCCTCATATATCTTTGACTCCATTCTAGTGGGGAAAATAAAGGAGCTTCCATTGTCTGTGATGTTATAAATATATTAATTAACTTGTACCATTAGTTTAGTATCTAAGTTTAAAAAAAAGCACTTGCTTAAAAATTACTAAACTAACATGGCGAGCTCTTCAATTTAGGATCTCAATTAATTCTCAACATAACCTTGTATGGTAAGTACAATTATTGTGCACTTTTAACAGTTAAATCTGAAGCATTAACAGAATGAGTAAATTTACCAGGGTTATAAAGTGAACTGATGCTGGAATTATGGCATGAATTCTGTTATTATGATTTTAATAGACTGTCTACTTAGTCAATATCCTGTGATAATCTCTCCACACTTGTTTTCTGAGATTTGAGGAAAACTTACATATGGATTTTGTATACCATTATGATTTTATGGAAAATGTCCTTTATATCAATAATAATAATCAAAAATGACTCAAGAATTTTCAAACATGGATCTGTTTTTCTTAAAGTCCAGTAATTTTTCCTATTTTCAACTCCATGTAAACAATGTTATGAATTCTTATTTGTGGTAGTGTTATCATCACCATCAAGATTTTATTTGGAACTTTTAAATTTATTCCTGATAATCACTGTAGCAGGAACTTAGCTATGTTGCTTTGTTTCAGCTTAGACTTTAAGTTGCTATAGAACTTTAAATAGAACATTTAATTAAAACACCAATGAATCAATGGAACTACTTAAAATATATCATTGCATGGGGTGACTACTAATAAAGATGTGGTTATAATACAATGCAGAAGACTTCTTATTGTCTCCAAGTCTTTCCTGTGCCTCTACACAAGGGTGTCCTGTCAGTGGCAGAATGCGACCAATGAGCAGCACAATGTGTGTGGTTCAGCAGCTCCTACAACTGCTGACTTACAGGAAGAATACTTATCACTGTGCATTGTCAATGAAGAACTCAAATGCATGGAGCACCACTGCATTTCAATGGAAGATTTAGTCAGGCAAGAAGAAAATCCTCTAACCAAAAATAGCGACATGTGGGCTAGTGTTCGAGCCACTAGTAATTGCTTAATGGGACCAAGAATCCCAGCAAAAAGCCCACAAGATATTCTTACTATTAGCATAAACCCAACTCAAAGCTTTGGTTTGCTTGCTTGGGTATTATGTGCGCTTATGAGATTAGATTAATAATAGTCCAAAGAGGTTCTGTTATGGCAAGTATGATCTTAATGTTTCATGACTTTAACCATATTATTTCAGCAAGACTCAGGTCTTAAATGAACCTCATTATTACAATCTAAGTGACTTTGAATAAATTCAATCCTGCAACAAAAAAATACCTGAGTTGCCCCTTCCATTTCCTCCAATTGCCTGGGTCCAATGACACTACTCATCCTCAGAACTTTCAAGGGTCTTGTATTCCCTCTTCCTGAAAAGTCCTCAGCTCTCAGCAGTCATTCCTCAGTACTTTCAAGCTGTGCTCATGTGCACTCTTTTCTGTCCTGGTCTACAGCTTCGGCCTTCTTTAAACTCAGCCATTTCACTCCTGATGGAGTCTAGAAGCCTGAGGTTAGATAACCAAGATGCTAGGCCTTGAGCTTCCAGTTTCTTCAATCACATGATCGCATTTCCTTTCCTCTGCTGATGAAAAATCTTTGGAGACTCAATGATGTCTTACATCACATAGTAATTCATCAACTTCTCTGAATAATCACCTCTGTTATTATATGCTTTCTTAACTTCTCTTCCCCTTCTCATTTATCCATATATGTCAAGATCATGTTAGAAACTTACACAGGCCTGAAACTCGAGATTCTTTAGGGCTCTTTGTTTCACTTACAACGCTTTAGGAACAATCTCGCCAATCAGTGAGCCCCACCTGGTGCCTGACAACCTGACAACCTGCTACTGTCTTTTCATACCTCCGGTGCATACTTTCAGCCTGGGCAGCTGTGTATCTACATCACGGTAGTCTTTTCTGGAATGCACTTCAGGTTCTTTCCCTTCTCCTATTTGTATACTGTTGTGATTCCAAACTTCCACAGACAAAAATAATGTGCTAGGGCCTTCAGGTTTAACAGCACATCCTCAACTCATTTTGATGATGCAGGTTTTCCCCTGGCAGTGTGTATCCAAGACCCTCAGTGTCCCTGGTGACACAGTCATCTTTGTGAAGCCAAGGGGTTGTGAATGGACCATTACAGGGTCCAGCAAGTACATTCTCTCTTCCAAAGCTGCCACGCAGCCACCTCCATCTCTGCATTTCCCTCCTCAGAGCTAGTGCAGCCTCAGATAAGGCTGGATGCAAGGCCTCACGTGAGTCAGGTGTCTGCAAAGGGAAGATGAATATAAGCATCTGGGAATGTGAAACATAATATTCAAACTAATTGTCCAGCATCCACTAGCTGTTCAGTTGCATTATATTACATCACTGAATCATGTGTGTTAGGCTTTCAAAGATGGTTCACTGCCATGAGGAAATGTTCATGGTCAAATGCTTTCCAGTGATGGAATTGAAGTCGTCCTCTGAGGCCTGAGCCTTGATCATGTGTCAATTCTTCACCTTCACTCCCTTTTAAAATGTTCCCTGAAAATGCAAGACACAGCACTGCTCAACCCAGGGCATTTTTAGACTTGTCTGTATTTTTCTAAATTTGTTACATGAGAACTAAATTTGGTTTTTAATCACAAAGTAGTATTCAGAAAGCTAAATGTTATTCAAGTCCAAACATGATTAGGCATCTTTTTTATATCTTGTCACAGCAGTCTTCCAAGTGCACTTAAAAGACCCTTGATCTCACCCTGTTATGATCTTTTGTACACTTCATTGGAATATGCCCCCCTCACTAAAGTATGGGTTCCTGGGGGAAAAACATGCTTGTGTTTTACCATTGTCCTGGGCACAGTAAGATTTCAAAGAACACCCAAGGAGCTAAGTTATCTCAGGCCATCCAGGTAGGAAAGGCAAGGATTTCTCCATTTTCCTGCTATGACTAAAAAACCATATAGGTGGCAAGAAAAAAAGCTGTTAACTAGAATGAGCAGCTTTGAGAGTTTCCAGTGAAAAATGCAAAGGAGAAAACAGTCAAATAAGGCAAAAGTCCCTGTAAGTTTAACACTCTCATTAACGATGTTGATCTTAATTTATAATGTGAAAGAATGCATATGCATACTTGAAAAACTCAGCACATGCACACAAAACAGCAGAGGCCTCTCTCCTGTCAACAACACCCACCAGGTCCTCAGAGTGACTGGCACAGCTAACTTCTTACTCATTATTCCAGAAATCATAACCACTCTCCAAAGTACGAGAGGATAAAATGTGCATATTTATATGTAATATGTGTTTGTATTTATACCGATAGTGAAAATAAAATATATATGAAATGTAAATGTGCACTTATGTGCATATCCAATGCAAAATACCATGTGTACATCAGAAAAAAGCAATAGTATTGTATACATCATGGGACATTTGATTTTATTCACTTGGCATATTCAGGGATCATTCTGCTCAGTACAGCTTATCATAATTGAACACTCCCCAATTGACAGATATTTTGATTGTTGGCAAAATTACTCATATTTTTAAATATTATGTTTGTGAAAATTCATGCATATATAAATTATATGTGGAAATATTTTTATATGCATGGTGTGTATGTGTGTGTGTGACTTCCAGAACTCACCACACAGCACTTTTGTGGAGCCTAGAAGGGAACCAGCAAATTGACCTACATAACGTTTGCAGGAAGGAGTCGGTCTCCACCAACTATAGCTCTGGAAAGAGACTGCCCTTGCATTTCTCTAACCAAAGAGAGGAAAAATGGTAACCTGTTCTTACTTTGATTTGAAATTTTTTAAACTGGGTAAAACTGAGAAACTAGATATAGTTCTTGGCCATACATATGCATTTCTTTATAGGTGGCTAGTTTTCCATCTTACAGGATCCATTGAGTCAATAGGAATTTTAAAAAGATGTGTGTCAAATGATAAATTATTTTTTCTTTTTTTACTTTCTTTTACTTTTAGTTATTAGTATATAGAGTACAGATTTTATGAATTTCATACAAATGATTCCAAGAACACAATGATACTTTCCTCCCTTATGTTGGCTTTATCTTCAGCAGTCTATAAATTGTAATACATGTCAACTGTTGTTATTGTTGTTATAAGAATATGATTAGTCAAAGGTATTTAGCTTTCTCTTCAATTGTGTGAATTTTGTGTTTATTAGGAAGATCTACCTGTTCAAAATTTACCTATGCTTTCTTCTAAATTGTTTGTTTATTGATTAATGCATCTACATGTTCTTATATCTGCTTTGCATATAATTAGTCAGGCTTCTCCACAAATATCCCACAACACATTCCATTTTTTTTTAATTTTTTTTATTTGAAAGGCAGAGTACAGAAAGAGCAGAAAGAGATAGAGAAAATAAAACCTTCCATCTGCTTGTTCACTTCCAAAATTGCTACAATGGTTGGGGCTAGGCCCAGGAGAGGCCAGGAGCTTCATTCTGGTCCCCTATGTGGGTGGCAGGGACAAAAGCACTTGTAACACCTTCCACTGCTTTCTCAGGAGCAGGGAGTTGGATTGGATGTGGAGCAGTAGGGACACTAATCCGTATTGGTGTTGCAGGTGGTGACTTACTACCTTATGGTACAATGCCAGCCCCAACACACTTCACTTGTCTTCTCCTAAGAGCTGCAGAATGAGGAAGGGGTTGGTTGTTCACAGCCTGAGGTCTGAGGATGGGACTTGCATTCAGCCTTGTTGGCTAGACCTGGCGTATGCTTTCTTCTCCTATTCATGGTCCAGTGTCATGGTTGGATTCTCAGGGACGTGTCTTACTCTAGCAGGAGGGGCTCCAGCATCTTATTTTCATCTGAGATAGCACAGATTAATCACTTTTCTCTTCATTTTTCACTCCTCATTAGCCTCAGAAGCAAAAGACTTGAAGTCTCCTGTCGTAGTGCTGAGGGCTGGAAGGAACACACATGGGTTGCCCAAATTCCATCAGCCACATCCTTACCTCAGCAGATGATAAAGTTCTGCAGCCCCACCCCCAGCTCCAGCAGATGGTCAGTGGCTTGGGGCATTTTGCAGCCATGTTTCCTTAGTGACGTGGGTTTTTGGAAGCTTCTGGCCACCATCCTGTTCCACAGTTTGAGGGCTGCTCATGTAATTTTGTCATTGCTTGTTTGTTTTCATTATTCTCATGTAGCCATGTTGGGAGGGGGGGAATGGAAAGCATTTGAGATCTGGCTTTACTCCTCTATCTTAAATAACAGGAAGTTCAAACTATTGTAATCATTTTAAAATCATCCACTGCCATGGGAAAATGGCTAAAATAAATAACCCACAGCAATCACTTCTGTAAAGAAAGTTGTGTCTCTTGAGAAAAGATATTAAAATGTGGGGAAAATTTCAAAAGGAAATTTTAATCAACATTATTAATTGATCCATACTAAGATAGAAGTGCCCTTCCTTATTTAAGTCTTCTTTGGAAGCAACAAGTCATATGAAATTTTTCAAAAAGTAATTAAACTTGAAAGGATATGACATTAAAACTTTTGGCTTCTGCTTCCTATCACCATAGAATCTGGCATAAAAAAAAAAAAAAACATGAAAAAGACGAAAAAGTTATGACCTAGAATACTAACATAACAACGGAATACTTGGATATTTTTCTCATGGCAATTCAATAGTCATTATGTGGGTACCAAACACAAAACACATTTACCACTATAACTAAAATTAATGGTTCTGAGAACAATTTTGAACATTGCTTTACTTAAGAGTTTCAGATACAGATTTTAAGTATATATGAACAAGCATTAAGCAAATGTCAAAAAACTGTGCCACTCTCAGACTGGGTGGACAAAATTGAATTTGTAAACCTTAACATTTTCATAACAGAATGCATGTCAAATAATCAGCATCGGGATTCTATTTTTTCCTCATTTCTCAAAATTCTTGATTTCTCTTCACATTTAGAAAAATCTCATTTTCACAGAGTGGATGTATTTTTTTTCACCAGATCTCTGACTCTGAGTTGAACATTTAGGCTATGACTGTATATACAAGCTTCATGTCTTCACTCATACGCGGCCTATAGAAGATTCCCTCCAGGATAAAGTATCTTCTGTGACTTTAAAGATGAAAGACTCCTACCAGAGGGATGAAGTTTGCCTCAAGCTTTCAAAATGTGATATCCAAGTTCATTACTTGTGCTCCATTCCATTCAACTGGAGTCAAATCCATGGAGCAGAATCACCACCCGAGACCTCATCTGCCATTTAGAAAATGACTTCCCAAACCACAGAGGTCTAATTTGTAGCACACCTCTCCATACATGGGTTTATTTTTCTCCCCGCAGAGTCCAAACTGGTGATAACCAGGGCAATATCTTGTATATCTCGTCCAACACTGATATTTCTGCTGTCAGAAACACTGCCTCTCCCCACGAAGAAAGTACCCAATCATTTCTTTTTCCCTTAACCTCTCACATAAGGCCTTAAAACTACAGCCCTGGGTTCCCCGGAAGCTACCAGATTGTGCAATGTACTATCACAGAATGTCATACTCGAGCCCTGCTATAGTCACATCCAATAAGTAATCTGGCATAAAGAAAAGTTAACTGAATTAGTGGCCAATTGGGACACCTTGTGACCTACTCTTTAGGAACCAAGTCCTCTGAACTTCTCCATTCTGCTTTGCCTTCATACTTTAATAGGGACTGAATCCCCATTAACAATTGAGCGGCGACAATAAGTGCCATCAGGAAAAGGAAATTCAATTTTCGTGGGGGATGACAGCCTTACCTTTTCGCGCTTAATTGGCCGTATTGTCTCCAAAAGTTAATTGGTTACTTAGTCCAGGTAGTTAGTAAAATGTTTAGCTGCGTCAAAAAGCTCAGGCTCCCATTGTTAATGGGGCATGAAATGGAATGTTTGATACTGCAAATAAAATCAGTGATATTCAAGGATGTTATGGTAGGTAATGCGTTGAAACTGCCATTTAATGGGTCCTGGAAGATTAGGGTAGTGTCAGCCGGAACCGCCCGGTCTCTTTTCTGACATTGTTAGTTGCCTCTTCATTTACTTAACGGCTGTCTGCACTGATTACATAGGCATAAAACTCCCTACAAAAAAACAACAGAGACACGCTCTATTAGCAGTCCAATTAGAACTATTTGCATATTACAGTTCATTTCTGCTTAAGTGAATCCCTAATACAACTTTAGGAAAAAATTCTATTGTGTCATTTGAAAGAAAGAGAAAAGAAAAGCCTTAAAGGTGATCTCGTTCTCTTATTCCCCCCCGCCCCCACTCTCTCTCCCTCTCTCTCTCATCAAATATTATCTACTTTGGGTAGGAAAAGAGAAAATGAAAACTTCAAACTTGAGGCAATTTTTAGAGATTTGTGCAAAGCAAGACAGTCTTGTGCTACTTCAGCCCTTGTGCAGAAAGCAGTGTGTAGTGTCACACTGTCACACCTCATTTAGGGGTATGTGCACTTTCGAGAGATGTCTATAGATTGTATTGGATCAGCTTTGCTCAGAATTTTCAAGTCAAGCGGTTAACAGCAGTAACAGTGTCCCTGGGGGTCAGAGCCCTCTACGTGGTGTCCCTCACCTTGACAATCACAGAGAACTGAACATGGGGTTTGAGTGTGTGCTTCTGCCCTGAAGCCTCTGACAATGCACATCTGGGAGGTGTTCAGCTGCACATCATATTGCCACGTGGGGAACCAATTCCTTTCCACTCAGGTGACAGTCATGATTGGGAGTAAGATGACACAAGAATAGACACGTCACTTTACCAGATGTTTCTCTGGTTTTCCAAATCTCAGTCCTTCAAAACAAACATCATTTGATGGCTTCTTGCACTTAAGAAGGCACGAGGCAGGTTTTATGGATGCTGTTATTACTATTCGTGATGATAATCTGGAGCGGTTTCCCTGGGGCTGGGAAGGAGAACTTCACTAGGCCAGGTCCCTATAAATATGATCAGGTTAAAAGCAGCCTGCTTTCCAAGCCAGTGTTTCAAGAATGGGTGGACTGTTTTAAGGTAGTGAGTGGAGTGTGCCAGGAGTGTTTTCAATGAACTCTGCAGGCAGTCACACTGTTCTCAAATCTCTCAGATCATCTCATGGTCGACGAGGAGAACGTGGGAATAATTCTTAAGTGGCGAGGGAGACCATCTACCCAGAAGGAGAAATGATCCACCTTGCCTGCATCTCCATAAAGTCTGCTGCTGGGACTAGGGGCCCTGGGTGTGATGGAGAAGTCTAGCGGCTGGGCTGCTTCCGAAGCCTCAAGCCACTCATTTCTCACGTCAGTCACGACTGCTGATTTCAATGACGACTTTTTCACCTAATGCCGGACACTTTAAGGGGCATAAGAAAATAACACTTTCAAATAAATAAATGCAGAGAGCACAGAACTGGACACAACACCCCACCCCCCCCAAGCATCTGAGTCAACAGCAGACACGTGAGGAGCCAGTGAGAGAAAGGACATTTTCCCTTGGGGGTTGTGACAGCGAGCCTCCTGGGGCTGACATGCCTGCCTTGGGACCAGCCCTGGCTCCTGTCTGCAGTTTACACCTATGCTCCTGAAACTTCTCAGGCCCAGGACTGATGACAACCCTCCCTTCTGAAAAGTGACGGTCCTCTCGTCACAAGTAGCTTCTAAGAAAGTTATGGATGGTGTGAACTGCAGCCCTTAAATTGGTCCTCAGACTAACTCCAGGAGAGCCCAGGGACGCCCATCCCTGATGGCCACAAGCCTACCCTGAAACTGGCAGAGATTTACCCAAGCTTGGACCACCCAACTGGCTTTTCCCTGCAGCCTTAAGTGCACAGATTGGTCCACCCACCTCCCACAATTATCTCAACTTGTCCATCAGTGCAGGAGTTCAGGTGGTGACTGTGGCAAATAAAGGAGTTAGAAAAGAGATTACGAAAAGTGATGGCAAAAATGTTCAAGACTCATGAGCAATTCCTAACTGGCACTCTTTATTTCCTGTGTGTAACCTATTGTCTCAGGTGTAACCTACATAGTTATAAGGAAAAGTGTAGAGGAGAGACAGCAACAACAGTAACAGTCACACAACGCAAAGCAATGGAAACAAACCAAACAGAAGAGCGTATCAGAGGGGAAGGTAAAATCCTTGATCTGTCATTTTCAATTCTCTTCACCACATGAGCAGAGACCCAGTGTGAAATGTGTTGGCTCTGCCTGCCAGCAGTATTGTTTTGCTGCCCCGTTGGGTCCTCTGTGCCCTGTCTCCTGCCTTTATCCAGCACTCATTAACACCACCGCCAGATGAGAGCCGTCGGAGGCAGAGGCTGACACATCGGCCCATTGCCTTGGCGCAGTGGTCCTGCCAGGGGTGGCAAGACAGTGCCAGGGACAGGGAGCAAAATGGCTTCGAGACACGCACTTTTGCCCCTGAAAGCAGTCTTTGCACCCCGCCAGGAAAACAGCTCTCTGGAAAAGCACTGGCTGCTAGTAAAATGGACTAAATCAGTAAACAGTGATTAAGGCTCTGGCTTCGCTGACTGTTGTCACCACCATAGACAACAAGCTTCGTCTCCCTCCACACACGTACACATGCACGCGCGCACACACACACACACAAACAGAAATACTCAGTGCAGCCAAAGTTGAGATCACTCTTGATCTGAATGAAGAGTTAGGGAGAGAGGAGGACCTATATTCCTTGAAAGTGAAATGCTTTGTCTACCTGGAAAATAAAATGAATACTTCAGGATATTCATTTCCTTCAGTTTTTTGATGTTCAATGAGAACTGCCCTTCTAAATAAAACATCAAAAAATGGATTTAAGCAGCAGTATGTTCAATTCAACATGCACCGCATATTTGATTCAGTGATGTGCTTGACATAATCTAAATCCCTCGAGTAGGTGGGATAGATCAGAGGAAGTGTAACAAGCCTAAATGTGCAGTTTAGTTGAAACATGTCACTTCATTAAATTGTGTCCTTAATTCAGAAGAATAAGTCCACACGCACAAGTGCACATAGGCATCCATTCTTCTGTTTTCCTGGAGATACAGAGATCAACACGCACACCTATGTATGATTTCTTACTTTACAATACTTTTTATAACACTACAACACGAATAATCAAAAATGTAGGCATGTTTGTACATGGAATGTATTCATTGCGTCTGTGCTTTGAACCAAATGCAGAAGGTAGGCTGGAACTCTAGAATACAGGAGCATAATTCAAAAAGTCTCTGACAAATTGAAGAAATGGTGAGAAATAAGCAGAATGATGCCTTCTGAATATAGGGTCACACAACAGAGAAATAAGTGAACTCCACAAATATGGAATATAGGGATTAGAGCAGCTGAAGAACAGACCAAGAATTAGAAACATGGACTTCTGTCACCTATTGGTCTCATAAAGAGTAACTACAACCCAGAAGGCCCAGAGAGGGGACTGTGTCCAGCCATAGATCACCCAACTTCACCAACAGTGAGATGATTCAGGGTTACTTATGAAGATTCAAGGAAGAAAATCATTTTAATTAAAAGGGAAAAAAGCCCTCAATGACAATATATTCACCCAGGTAGATAGCCCTCAAAGGAAATTGCCAAATATTTATATAGATTCTTTCCCAAATATCTTTAGCAGTAGCTTATAAAAAACAGCTCAAGTTATTTTTGGAAGAACTGTAAAATGAAAGGTGTACAGCATCTTCATTTGTGGCCCATACAGCTATGCTGAGCATTGGTCATGCATGGAATTGAACACTGGGAATACAGAAGGAGGAAGAGGAAATACTCAAGGGCTGGGGAACAAGACCCAAGGCAAGGACGAGGAGAAAAAGAAGAGTTCCAGTGCCTTGATGGTTGTACAGCCAACCCTATCGGGGCCATGTAGACAGTAGAGACATAAATTAATGAAAGACACTTTATTATACAGTCAACCCTATCGGGGCCATGTAGACAGTAGAGACATAAATTAATGAAAGACACTTTATTATTCTTATTTGGTCCAGAATCGCAAGTGTAATGTAAAAAGAGTAGGAGTAATAATGATTACAATAAATGGTATTCGCAGAAATGTTAAACATTCTGTTGACCATCAGCAATATTAGAAACCTCCAGTTTGCTCATGGGGAAACCAAATGCTAGAAAGGTGTTTAACTCATCAAACCACCATCTCTAAGCACTTGACTAGCATTGAATTGCTTTCTTGTTAACAACAAATATATAAAGGGAATTCTGTAAATGTAGACAAATCACTAAACCAGTGTAAGCTTTATTCTCAGTCTAAATTGTTAGCAACCAAGATCACTGAGGATTTGTGAGGTTGTGATCCAGTTTGTGCTTGATGACAGTCATCATTCTGAGCCTTTGTATGACTATGTATGTATAATACTGGCTTCTTAGTTTGCAGGGTTCAGTGAAAAATAAAATGTGGGACTTGGAAGTAGATTGTGATGCTCCTTATCCAATGGTTAGACACTCAGCATCTGGGCTTGTACGTGTCAGTTTGCCCTCTGAACGCACCCAATGCTGCCAGAGCAGAGCAGAGCAAGGATGATCTGTTCACTGCCCTGAATTAAGACACCATGGACCAGGCACTTATCCCAAACCTGTATTACCTGGCTGTGTACAGGGACTTGCTCTGGCCACATGCCCATGAAGCTTGGCCATGTATGTGTGTGATGGAGCAGTAATGTTTCTAGGGAGTTGCAAAATTTTCATATTTACATATAATAAACATTGTCGAAGTGTCCCAATTAAATGCTAACAATTTTCTTTCTTATGAGGCTGTGAACTATTTCAACAACACTTTGCATACAAGCCAGTTTATAATCTCATTACTAAAAGTCGTTGCTTTCCCTTACATAAGTAAGAGTATTTTACAAAAATAAATTACATCAATTCTGATTTCTAATCTGACTTCCCCCTAAAAACTCCTGTACTTGTAGGAAGTGGCATCGTTGTTACTCTCTGTATTAATAGACAAACCCACCACATAACCAACATTAGGGAAATCATATCCCATTACATGTTTGGGAAATGATAAAAATAATAAAATTATCATAATATGATAAATTAATGGAATATGATAGCCTCAAACACCTCTTTACTCCCATTTGACATCACTTTTACCGTGGATAATCACTGATGTACCTCATTCTTTATTTTTTGAAAATTGAGGAATCATTTTGCTCTGAGCAGTCCCTTTGGAGATCTAGAATGCCATCACAAGCTGAGAGAAACTTATGCAAATATCTTTCCAGGAATTTCATTTGCAACTGAACAAGATCCAGTTAATCCTATAAGTGGTCAATGGAATTCAATTACAGACAACTATTTTTATTTATTTAAGAAGCAGAAAAAGACACACACAGAGAGATAGAGATAGAGATAGAGATAGAGATAGAGATAGATATATATCTATATAGAGAGAGAGAGAGGAGAAGGAGGAGGAGGAGGAGGAGAAGGAGAAGGAGAAGAAGAGGAGGAGGAGGAGGAGGAGGAGAGAGAGAGAGAGAGAGAGAGAGAGAGATATCTCCTGATTCACTCCCCAAAGGTCCACAAGAGCCAAATCCAGGAGCTGGGGATTCAATCCAGATCTCCCACAGGAGCAGCAGAGACTCAGGTCCTTGAGCCATCACCACTGTTTCCCAGGGTCTGCATTAGCAGAAAGCTGGAATCAGGAGCTAGGGCCAGAGCCCCATGGTGCCTCAGTCCTTGTCTTAACTGCTTGGGCAAGTTGGGGGCAAGTCTTGCTTTCTTGAAACCTCCTTCTCTCTCTTTTCCACTGAGCAAAATAACCAGAGGTAGAGCAAAGTGTTGCTTTCCATGCTACCGTATATTCTGTGTGGTTCCTCCATGCAAGGGTTCTTGGTATACAGACGACCTTTGCTACCATCACCCCCACACATTTGGTACAGACATTTGGAGATGTTGTGGTTCCCCGACTGCTGCTACTCTGGTGTCATTGATAAGACATTTACTGTGCTTTCTAAACTGTCTCCCCCAAATATCAAACTTCAGACAAGAAAACTGTGATTATCTCTGCTCCAAACTACTTTTATTCTTAAAATCAATCTTACTTAGTGGTCAAGTTGATGGCCCTTGATCAAAAAATTAACCTTATTTGAACTCCTCGTTTGCATTAAGCAGTCACTTTGGTCAATACCTGTTAACTATTAATTTTACTAATGTGCTAGCTTACTTACTCTAAGTGGGAAGGACATGGAAACAGAAATTATTCAAGTTCTAATTCTTCTCTGCCAACAATGTGTTTAGAGAAGTGGTTTGATCTTCCGAAGCCTCAGATAGCAATGAATGAGATAGCCTATGTGGCCATGTCTTGTATATACTTTGTAGAGAAACTGATCTGCAAATTCTCTTAATACTTATTAACACCTATGTAATGAAATGTCATCTTTTTTATATAATCAAGGTGTTAAGGACATGAAGAATGTATTTTTTTTTTTGCCAATTTAAGGCACAAAATGCAATTCAGAAAAGAAGGCCAAGTGAGACATCTCAATTTAAGCTGCAGACAACTGAGATGAAATCCAAAGATTCTGTAATCTTGGAAATGACAGAAAGTAAATAAAAATGAAAAAAGGGAGGCACGCATTGTGGCACAGCCAGTGCTTGGGATGTCCCCCTCCCCTATCAGGGTGCCAGGTTCACATCTCATCTCTGTTTCCCATCAATGTCTTGATGATGTGCACCCTGGGAAGCAGCAGATGATGACTCAAGGACCTGGGACGGTGCTATCCACACGGGATACCTGAATTAGGTTTCTGAGTCTTGGCTTTGGCTTGGTCTAGCTCTGGCTGCTTTAGGCATTTGGAGAGTGAACCAGAGAAGAGAGCTATCTAGTCATTCTTTCTTCCTTCCTTCCTTCCTTCCTTCCTTCCTTCCTTCCTTCTTTCCTTCTTTCCTTCTTTCCTTCTTTCCTTCTTTCCTTCTTTCCTCTCTCTCCTTCCCTCCTTCCTTCCCTCTCTCTCCCTCTATCTCCCTTTCCCTATCTCTCTTTCACTCTCTGTCTTTTAAATAATTAACATGCCTTTTATGAAGAAAAAGAGTTTGCCTTCTTAAACTTTTGACTTACTTTAAAAAAAATGGAAGTGCAAAAGAAAAATTGACTTCCCTTCCCATTTGTCCAAGACCAGTGTCATTCACCTTCCTAAATTATCTCACTACACAGATGATCATTTGGGACAGTGTTGTCCTGTGATGTGCAAAGTTGGTGCCAGTTTGTACACAATATGAATCAACTTCAAGGCAGAAAAGTAACCATAAATCTTTTTATTTCCTTTATACACCTCTGTAGATAAGAAACTGCAATTCCTAGGACAAAGAGTTTGTGAAATATAATTCTGCTGATGTGGTTGTGGCCCCTAATCAGAACAGCAGCCAGAAACCGAAGCAGATAGGCTAAGAGTGAAATGCAAATCAAATACATGAATATATCCTCATGCATTCACATACTATTTTCATCATTGATTAACCAGCCACATGACCTTTTCAGTAAGAGAAATAATTGGCAGTTTTAACAAACGAAAAATTGATCCCATTACTCAGGATAGAATTTTCCACCTTTTTCAAAAGAGATGCTTATTAAAGAGGCCAGTTCCTTTTTTTCCTGTCAGGGTCATGCATATGTAAGTAACCATGGCTATTATGTGCCATCTCTGAGAATGGACGGGTGAGCCATAAACACAAACATTCGCACACAGCCAGGTCTCTGGCACTCCTGTTCGCCAATTACAGTAATGCTGATGACATATCTCGTTTAATGCACATGGCATTAAAGTAGTCCCCCCTTTTCTAGGAAAATCTAATTACACCAAACCCAAGCACTCAATCAAACCTGTTATTCTGTGGCTAAACAGCCTGGCGTTAATGCAATTTGAGGAGATCCAGGCCGTGACTGGAAACGTCATGTATTAACAATATCTAATGGGGGCTCCCGTAGGTAAATGAATATGCTAACAAGCAAGATCACTGCTAAATCTAATATCTTTAAGCTGTTTAATTCCAAACAGTCCCTTAATAAATCAATTGACCGGGAGAGCTGATGCCCCTATCAATTATTCAAGAGGGCAAATAAATATTTCAGATGATTTGATAGGAAGGCTAGTGCTGGTCTTATAGAAAGCTTTGCATCTCATTAGCCTCTTGCTAAAAGTTTTATAATGAGCAGAACACAGGTGGCATCCCCACTGCAGAAATGGGAATGGAGGAAGTAAGTGATTGGCGATCAAGACTTTCTCCATTTCTGCATTATTCCATTATCCATACTTTTCTTTTGTAATGTGAAAATTGGAGTCAAGTCCCCTGAAGAATTATCATTCTCTGCAATCACAAAGGAAATTAAAATGATCAAAAGTATGTCATATTGCAAGAGTCTTAATTGTAATTCCTATTGGAAATGCAATTATCAGGCACCAATATCATGGATATAATTTATGCAGTTCCACATCCAAATAGCCCTTCGCAAATATTTAATATTATCAATTCCATTTTCCAGAAGAAGAAACTGAGTTCCCCTAGTCATTAATAAAGTGCTGACTGGGTCACCTGTGTTTGAAGGCAGCTGCTTTTTTCTTCTTTAGAGACCATTATTCATATTGAAAGCATACATTCCTGTTTAACATGATATCTGTCTTATGAATAATCTACATTCAAGTTCTGATCCTTTGTACTAGAGAAAAAAAGAAACAAAAGAAAAAGGAATTCAAGTGAATGACATCGTTTTTCTTAACGGATATGACAATGTTTGTGTGTTTAAAATGGACTCATAGGAGAAAAATTTGAGAAAAGAACAAGGAATTAAACTAAGTTGCGACCCCTGCAATCCTGGCTAGGAAGAGCCCCAGGATCTTGTCTTTCTTTACGCTATGCAGGTGAGGACCCACATGTTGTTGGAAATGCTTGAGAACTGCTGGTGTCTGACATACATTTCCACATTGTCTGTGAAAGCAAAGTATTGGTCTGTTTTCTCTCAAACTCTAGACTCTCTTAGATCACAACTCTCAAATCTTGCAGTTGCAGACAGTGAGACTGAAATGGAGTATCATCTCTTCACAGTATTTTGCCATTTATAAATGTAACACCCCTATTAAGTTACGGTAAGCATTACTGTTATAAGAAGTACTGTTAAAGAGAAAAAATATTATCTCAAAATAAAACTTAATTGTAAGAAAGTTGCTATATAAAAAGAATTAATGACTATTTTTCTAAATAAAACGATCCATATAAAATCATTGAATGAGAATTTTCTGGACAGGCAGTTATACTCTACAAAATACTCAATGAGCTATGAAAAAGACATCACAGCTATAGAAAATCATAATCTAAATGTTAAGTTTGTTCATTTTCAGCTTCATGAATCAATAGAATAAATCCTTTATATTATTCTGTAAGTAAAATCTGGTCATGTTTAAAATCAGATTCTGCAACTTCTCATCACAAATATCCCTTTTACAGTCAGTTCATTATTTTTTTCTATTCTAAATCCCACAGAAATCACGAACAATTTGAGCAAGTTAGCAGATGTAGCATACGAAGCAATGTCCTCATCTCGTCTTTCTTCAAATTCCTAGTAATTACAAAACATAATTTTAAATCATTAAGTTCACCTGAAAAAAGAAGGGAATTTCATATTGCATCAGAAATTAAAAACAATTCTCTTGAAGACAGAAGACACATAAAATTGGGATGAAGAAGACAACGGAAGGAAATCTGTCAGGATACAACTGTAGACTGTAAAAGTACCTCTTGGACTACTCCAAAGAGAGACAGAAGAAGAGGTATCAAATAGGGTTACACTTTGGATGCTACATCTGAAAAATTCAGGCAGGTAAGCCCTCCACAGCTCAAAGACCTTTCTGAAAGCCTCAAAAGACAGTTTGGTAGTACTCAGGGTGAAAAACTAACTGTTAGCGTTTTCTTCTCATCGGGCAAGTATGAAGCATGGCTTTACTATCACCAGAGAAAGATCTCTGTACTTGGATATATAACCTGGTCACAAAGCCAAAAAATTCACACCATTGGGAAAGGGCAAGAATGACACTTCTCTCCTTTAAAATACACTTGGGAAGTAGAGTTAACAGAGCAAAGAAAACAACATATGTAAAATGGTTAAGTCTTTAAGCGAGATGTAAAAAAAATTCAATCCACTAAAAAAGGGCAATTAAAGATTTTTGAGGGGCCAGCTCTGTGGCGTAGCAGGTGGAGCTGCTGCCTGTGGTGTCGGCATCCTATAAGGCTCAGTTCAAGTCTCTGCTGTTCCACTTCCAATCTGGCTCTCTGCTATGCCTGGGAAAGCAGTGGAAGATGGCCCAAGTCCTTGGGCCCCTGCACCTGCCTGGAAGGCCTGGCGGAGGCTCCTGGCTCCTGTCTTTGGATAGGCGCAGCTCCGGCCATTGTGGCCAACTGGAGAGTGAACAATGAACTAGCAGATTGAAGACTTCTCTCTCTCTCTCTCTGTCAATCTGCCTCTGCCTCTCTGTAACTCTGTCTTTGAAAATAAATAAAGACATCTTTCAAAACAGAGAGATTTCTGACATGGAATTTGTGACCATAAACATATTGATATTACTGATTAAAACAGTAATGAAAAATGGACTGCAGGAGATAGCACAGTAAACCAAGTTCAAGAACCCCTTTAGTGAGCTGAAAGGCTAACGTTGGCATAGGCTCCTGTCCGAATAATCAATCAGATAATCATTCCGCACTCTCTCACCCAAGACTAGTTTGAGACATGGGATATTCCAGAATAATGTTTGATGGCACCAGTTAGTCATCACCTCCTTCTCGAGGATGTCCAGGCTGTATTTCCCAATTAAAGTCAATCATCAGACCATGACTACCAGGGCAATAATCTTAACTTCCAGAGAAACATCCTATCTGAGTTGAGATTTAACATTATATTCCTGGCTTTCACAGAAAGATAATAGAAGAAATGTCCTTTTGAAGAATGTTCTGTACTTTCAGAAGATCAGAGTTGAAGACATTGCCCACTATATTACCTAATGTCCGTTAGATGAAGATTTATGTGACAGATTTTGGCTAGATATTTAGCACCAGAAAAAATAAATTGTTTTTTTCCCAGGAGATTTCTTTTTAGGATGACAGGAAATCTGTATTTCAATAGGTCTCTATTTTGCTTTGTTTGCCAAGAAGACTCAAAATTATTAATTAACTAAATGATTCCAGATAACTGCAGTTTAATTGTCTCTTATTATGTTTTAAATCCGATTTATTTTAAAAATTTAACTCTGAGCTTTTATAGAAGTAGGCAAAATAAGCTTAAAAATTGGTATTTTAAACTGCCTGATTTTTTGGTCAATGTATGAGGTGTATATAATAAGTAAATAATAAGCCACAAATTGGATATAGTGCCAAATTGGATATCCATTAGAATGGTTTCTAGATAAAATATTAGGGGGCCTAAAGCACACAGTAAATTTTTGTTGAGGATTTTGTATTCATAAGGGATATTGATCTATAGTTCCCCTTTTTGTTGTATCTTTTTTTGGTTTTCAAATTAGACTGATGCTGGCCTCATAACAGGAGTATGGAGGGATTCCCTCCCTTTCAATTATTTCGAATATTTTATGAGGAACTGGGATTAGTTCTTTAAAAGGTTAGAAGCAAGGCTGGTGCTGTGGCGCCTGTATGGGCCCCAATTCTAGTCCTGGCTGCTTCTCTTCTGATCCAGCTCTCTGCTATGGCCTGGGAAAGCAACAGAAGATGGCCCAGGTGCTTGGGCCCCTGCATCTGCTGGGGAGGCCTGGAAGGCACTCCAGGCCCTGGCATTGGTGCAGCTTTGGACATTGCAGCCTTTTGGGGAGTGAACCAGCAGATGGAAGACCTTTCTTTTGTCTACCTTTCTCACCGTCTACAGCTCTACTTCTCAAATACATAATAAAATCTTTAAAAAAAATGTTGGTAGCCACCAGTAGTGAAGTCACCTGGGCTTTTCTTTTTTGGTAGAGACTTCATTACTGAATCATCTCCACCTTGGTTATTAGTCTATTTAGGTTTCCATGTCTTCACGCCTCAGTATTGTAAATTATATGTGTCCTGAAATCTGTCTCTTTCTTCTAGATTTTCCAATTTGTTGGCATAGAGCTGTTTGTAGTAAGTCCTGATAATTCTTTCTATTTCTGTGGTTTCCATTATAACTTCTGATTTTAATGATTTGGTCTTTTCCCCAAGCCCTCATTTTTTGTAGATGGGTCAATGTTTTATCAATTTTGTTTATATTTCGCCAGCAACAGCTCTTCACCTTGCTGATCTTTTCTATGATTTTCTTTTATTTCAATTTTGTTCATTTCTTCTCTAATTTTTATATTTATTTTGTCCTACTAATTTTGTTTTTTTGTTAATGTTGTTATAGGTCCTAGAGGTGCATCGTTACCTCATTTATTTGATGCCTTTCCAATGTCTTAATGTAGGCACTAATTACTATAAACTTTCCTCTTAACATTGCTTTTGCTGTGTCCTGTAAGTTTTCTTGTGTTGTTATTTTCATTCATTTCCAGTATTTTTTAAATTTTTTTTATTTATTTGAAAGTCAGAGTTACACAGAGAGAGGAGAGTCAGAGAGAGAGAGAGGTCTTCCATCTGATGGTTCACTCCCCAGTCAGCTGCAATGGCCAGAGCTGCGCCGATCTGAAGCCAGGAGCCAGGAGCCTCCCCTGGGTCTCCCACGTGGATGCAGGAGCCCAAGGACTTGGGCCATCTTCTACTGCTATCCCAGGCCATAGCAGAGAGCTGGATAGGAAGTGGAGCAGCCGGGACTTGAACCGGGCACCCATATGGGATGCTGGTGCTTCAGGCCAGGGCATTAACCCACTGCACCACAGCGCCGGCCCCTCCAGGACATTTTTTATTTCCTTTTTCATTTATTCTATGACCCACTGCTCATTAAGGATCGTGTTGTTCAGTTTTCATGTGTTTGCATATTTTCTGGAGTTTTTTTAATGTTGATAATTTCCAGCTTCATCCCATTGTGATCATAAAAGTTCCATAGTATGACTTCATTTTAAAAAATGTGGAGATTTGTTTTATGCCATAACATATGGTCTATCCTGGAGAACGTTCCATGCATTGAGGAAAATAATGTGACTTCTTCGGCTGGGAGTTGAAATGATCTGTAAGATATTAATTAGACCCATTTGGTCAGAAGTATAGATTACCTCTGCTGTGTTTTTGTTGATTTTTTATGTCTTGCTTTTTAATCCATTCATCCAAGTATGTATCTTTCAATTGGATAATTCAGGCCACTTACATTCAAGGTTATTATTGGTAAGTAACGACTAAGCCCTGCCATTTTTCCATAAATATTACTACTTTTTACTTTGGATCTCCTTTGTACTTTTACTGGGAAATTTTCTGCTTTCATATGCTTTGATAATGAAGACTATCTCTCTGTGTAGTACATCCATAACCATAATTTTTATAGCTGGATGAAAGGTGACAAATTCCTTCAATTTCTGCTTGTGATGGAAGGTCTTAATTCACCTACATTAATAAATGAGAGCTTAGAAGTGTGAAGTATTCAAGGTTGACAGTTTTTTTATCTTTTTTTTTTTTTTTTTTGGACAGGCAGAGTTAGACAGTGAGAGCCAGAGAGAGACAGAGAGAAGTCTTCCTTCCATTGGTTCATCCACCAAATGGTCGCTACCACCAAAAAAGCCAGGAGCCAGGTGCTTCCTCCTGGTCTCCCATGGGGTGCAGGGCCCAAGGACTTGGCCCATCCTCCACTGCACTCCCAGGCCACAGAAGAGAGCTGGACTGGAAGAGGAACAACCAGGACAGAACCGGCGCCCGACTGGGACTAGAACCCGGGATGCCAGCGCCGCAGGCAGAGGATTAGCCTCGTGATCCGAGGCACCAGCCAGTTTTTTTTTTCTCTTAAGACTTGGACTATATCTTGCCGTTCTCTTCTATGCTGTAGGATATCTGATAAGAAATCAGTGTGAGTCTAATTGGAGATCCTCTGAAAGTAATCTAGCATTTCTCTTGTACACATTTTAGAATCTTTTCTTTATGTTTTACTGTTGAAAGTTTGATTACAGGGCCGGCGCTGTGGCTCACTTGGTTAATCCTCTGCCTGCGGTGCTGGCATCCCATATGGGAGCCGGGTTCTAGTCCTGGTTGCTCCTCTTCCAGTCCAGCTCTCTGCTGTGGCCCGGGAGGGCAGTGGAGGATGGCCCAAGTGCTTAGGCCCTGCACCCGCATTGGAGACCGGGAGAAGCACCTGGCTCCTGGCTTTGGATCGGCATAGCTCCGGCTGTTGCAGCCATTTGGGGAGTGAACCAACGGAAAGAAGACCTTTCTCTCTGTCTCCCTCTCTCTATAACTCTACCTGTCAAAAAAAAAAAAAAAAGTTTGATTACAATGTTTCATGGTGAAACTTTTCTGGTCATGTCTATTAGGAGTGCTATTTGCCTCATGTACTTGGGCATCCCTTTCTTTATCCAGATTATGGATGTTTTCTGTAATTATTTCACTGAATAGGCTTTCCAGTCCAGTCTCCCTTTCCACACCTTCAGGAACTCCTTAGGCCTGTACGTTGGACTGTTTGATATTATAATATTGTTTTTAAATTTTCTAATTTTTTTGGTGTTACTGAGAGCTGTCTTTGAGCTTGGATATTCGCTCTTCTTCCTAAGTCTATTGTTAAGTTTTTCTATAATATATTTTAACATATTGAATTCTACATTTCTAATATTTCAGTGTGATTTTCTTCAAAATCTCAATCTCATGAAAAAATTTTCATCCATGTCATGTATGCATTTCTTTAACTCATGAAATTTGCTTCTCATTGCTTCTGAGTAATCTTTTGATTATTCTTTTGAATTCCTTTTCAGGGATTTCATAAATCTTTTTGTCTTCACATTCTAAAATTGAAGTATTATTGTGTTCCTTTGAGGGGTGTCTTCCTAACTCTTGTTTCTTGAATTTCTGCATTAATTTTTAGACACTTGTGGAAACACTTGTTAATTTTTCCTCTGATGGACTTCATCTTTGAACTATGCCTCTGTTTCTTAGTAGAGTGTCCACTCTTCCAGTGAATACTCAGAAGTGTATGCTGGGTGTTGCCAGGTAGCTGTGGTCTGTGCTCCAGTGTGGGCTGAATGTCCAGTGTGACAGCCAGTTTGGGCAGGGTAAATCCCCTCTATTTTCAGCAGAAAGGAGGGTGTGATCACCTCTGTGGATATAATCACATCCTCACCTTCTCTCTTCCAAGGTGATCCGTGCCCAGGGTTAGCCCAAAGGGGGTGCAACACTCACCTGCGCTGTTGTATGAACTGCCCGAAGGATCTGTGTGGTCCTCATTATGAGCACAGAACCTCAGCAACGACCCACCCCAACCCGTCAAGCAGCACTTAGCCACTGACACCAGACATAGTGAGTGCCCAGAGACCCAGCGTCGCTCTGTGCCCTATCATGCAGCCACAGAATTTTCACAGTCACAGTGCACAAGGCTCCCCCAGTCACAGGGTGCAGAGGATCTGCTCTGTACTGCTAGCAATTCCTGTCCATGGAGAGAGCAGGGGTATTTCCAGAACCTTCTGCCTGTGGATGCTTCGCCTCTGCAATCTGAGCCTGTGATATGTTGAGAGGATGGAGACTCCTCCTCCTAGTCCCTTGTGGATGACCAGCCCCCGACAACCCTCCAAGACTCAAAATCAGTGGGGAACATGCGTTTTCCTTCTGGTGAAATCTCCTGATCACAGGTATGCATAAGAGCCATTAATACCTCTACTTGGTGTCAAAATTGTGCCTTCTCCATGCCAGGTGCTAGGTGCACTTCTTGGGGGATGAGGAAGAAGAAACATGCTTTTCTTTCCCTGGATTAGGCTGGTAAACTGCCCCCATCAGGGCTCCAGGTCAGACTCCAAAACACTGTGGTCCAGAAGGCTCTCCCTCCAGCAATATCACCAGTTGCACAGGGTGCTGGAGTCTGCTCTCACCTCTCTCTCCATTGCTGGTGTACCTTCCAGTTCCCATCTGCCAGGATCCTGTGTGGTGTTTGCTTGTTGCCGCGCTCCGGCACCTTCCACAAGGACCCACACTGTCCCTCCTCCCAAATCTCTCCTGGGAATGCACTTTTTCCACTTTTCTTCTGCTCTTTTCCCATCATCTAAGGCAGTATGTCTTTCCCCTATTCAGCCATCTTGAATGCCTGGGATAATGCTTTTTTTAGGTTATCGGAAAATTGAATTGATGTGTCCCTTACCTTGCTATGTTTTAGTAAAAGGAACATTGATAAAGATAGCTATGTACAAAGAAGTCTATAGCATTCCAAAATATTCAGTCACACTTGCAATTTAATATATATTTGCACACAATAATGGCATGATATCAAGGCTAGACTTGAAGCATTGTGTATTTTGTTTTACCAATAGTAACTAATTCAAGTATCACAAAGGCTTTGCAGGTGAAGTGTTGTTATCCTTCTTTTGTTCATGAGAAAACTTAGTCTTGAGAAGGTACACACTTTGTAAGGGTCCCTCAGAGATCCCCTTTTTTTCAACCCAGCAGAATTTGTCACCCACAGTGAATTACGTATAAGTGTGAGATGATAACTTACAAGACAATTGAAGACATAAGCCCTTTAGAGAAACACTTTTGGTATCCCACACCTTGGGTCTGTCATTGTATTTTGGAAATGATAAAAAATTTAAAACATTTTCATGTAAGACTCTAAAATCAAAATATAGAGAACATTCTCATATATTCAGGGGCACTTGCTACCCTGAGTTCAGTTTTCCACCATTTATCATGGTGGCTTTTCTACAATGGTGTGACTTGTGTCATGGGTTCTCAAAACACAGCACAGAATTTTTGAGTCCTCCCATGTATGTAACATTGCAGGACATACTCAGTAAGCCTCACTGAATTTAAAACCTGGTGATAGTTTTATTCCTAATAATATTAGTGGTGTCACACAAATGTTATTTCAGCTAATATTTAATATTTTAGAAATTACTTCCAAGTGACACCTGAGGAAGCACGGGAAGGAGATGTGAGAAAGTGAATATATTTTAACTAGTGTCTTATTTCAGACTTTGAGCCTCACAGGAGACAAGTTATTTGTTTATCTACACATGCTTTTCTTCTCTTTTCATTAATTTAATTTAATTCCATTTATATGTAACCTGAGAGTAGCATCCCCATGCAGTGTGCCCACTCCATTTGTAAACTGAATTGAAGTCATCATCCCTGCTTTAATGGCTGTGAAGGACTGAGAAATTAATAGCTCTCACTTGAATTAGTAAATTATATTTTTCCAAAGAGAGAAAAGTGCCTCATAAAAATAAGTGACTAGAGTCACTTTTATTTTATTTTTATAACAAGTCTTTTTTATGCTATAGTTTTAAACCTCCTTTTACAATAACATCTCACATTTATATAGTGCTTTATACTTTTCAGAGCACTGCAATGCACATTAGCCTGTTTTATCTTCACAACAACCTCCAGACTTAAGTAGAGAAGACATAAGAGAAGTCCTCTGCTACAGCCCAAAGAGCCCAGACATGAAATGACTTTCCACAAGTGCACCCAGATCCAGAAAAAAAATTTAAATCCATTTGGAAATACAAGAGACTCCAAAAAGCTAAAGAATTTAAACATACTTTGTATCTAAAATTCACAAAACCTCATGAACATATGAATAAGGTGATGCTTACAAGTTATGACACACAGAAACACAGTTATGATTTTTTAAAACCTGCTATGTCCCAGGTACTCTATAACATGGTTGGGTTAAAACAATGGGGTGTATACAGGCCCCCAGTCTCCACTCTTGAGAGAAACTGTTTAACAACTCATAATACATTATCTTACAGGGAAAATATTGGATTCAGTGTGAATACACACACTGAAGTTATTAATTTTTCTTGAATTACTTAGGGGGACTTTTCAGAAGTGGGATGTTTTGTTGAGTTCTGTGTTGAATAAGAGACCGCACAGGGAACCCTGGGAGCAGGCAATGCCAGGGTTAAAGGAGTTGACCCAAAGCAAGTATGCTATACCCAAAAAGCCTAGAAAACTTGAACCTTATGTTATGCTAAATTGTAAAAACACTAAAAAGAAAAAAAATTGAATTACTGAGGTCCAATTAAAGCACCCAAGTGTTATCAACACGTACAAGACATTTTATGTGTATAAATAGAAATTCACTCAAAATGACTTAGATCTCATGACTCAACACAACACAAATACACACACACACACACACACATACCAAGGCAAAAGTCTCTTCTTCTGCTCAAAGATGTGAGGTGCTCTCTGGAGGACACAGGGACATCCCGACCGCCCAGAGGGCCTCAGGAGTCTGCAGTCTCCTGCTCTCTTTCCCCTCAGCAGCCCTCAGTGTGTGGGGGCTTATCTCCCCTTCTGCATAGACTGTGTCCTGGGCCATGGCGGATGACGATGCCCCGCACTCCTGTGTGTGCACATCCTCTCAGCCTGAGTTCTCCACAAGGCGAATTTGTGCTGATTTAGGCTGCAACAGCCACATGATCAGGATGGTATCAGGATTGGGGGGCCATTGTCCATGTTTATTTCCTGAGACACCTGCTGTGGGTGGATGGAGGCGGCATGCACTAGATCCAGCTGGCTAAAAGCTTGGGTGTTGAATCTAGGCAGTCAGTCTCCAAATCCCAGTTCTCACTTGCTTGTTAATGTCCTTGGGTGATTTCCTTCCTCCAGTGAGATCTTACAGTACACACCACCATTTTGCTCCGAAGAAACCGCCAGGGACAGAGAAATGCAACAGCTCGTTCTGTCCATGCAAGGTCACAGCATGGAGTTGTAGTCTGGTTTTTGAGTACTTACTAACTAATTTTTTTCTAATGATAAAGAAATATATTTAAATACTGCATTTTCTTTTCTAAGTCTCTCTCTCCCCACCCCAACCTTTGCTGTCTAACAAGAATTTCTAACCAGGCCCTGGATTATTAATGCCAGAGCACTTAAGGGAAAAAAGTGAGAAGGGAAGTAGTGAGTGTTTACCTGTGAACACATAATGGCTTTGAAATTAAGTATATAATCAATTTTGTTGTATTAGCTTCTATTTACTTAAACCATTTTCCTCCAGTACATGTATTTGTGGTTCCACGTGGATCTTTCTGTGGAAAATAGCCTTTAGAATGTTTCTGGATGACCTAAATAGCAAATCCTTCCTAATTCCTTTCCTCTCCTCTGCTCCCGAAGACTTGGCTCACTCTCAGATTCTGGATCATTCTGAAAAGCATCGAGGCCGGTTTTATAATATTATTTATCTTTATCGCTGAAAACCCAGCAGGTGAAGAAAAATGAAGACAATTTGGTAAATAATGGATGCAGAGATGACTTATTGTTTTTCTGCAATGAGAAATAAGCTCGGATTATTATGTGACCTTTCTTCAAGTGCCTGTCACGAACTCAGAAGTAATAAAGCTTTACTTGCAAAGAGTGACTGATTAAAAAAAGATATACACTTAAAATGTTGTATCTCTTTATTAAGAGCAGATCTTCTATTTGTGTGTCCACAGAAATCATGATACATATAATCTTCCACCCAGAAAATCCATTGCTGTCCCCCACCGATTCACACATGTCCTTGCTGATTGTATTTTTGGATATATTTAAGCTTAAAATGCATTAAAATAAGATGTTCTGTAACACATGCATGCCTTTCCTTCTTTAGGAAAGGCCATCTTGGATTTCGATCATGTTTCTCCTATAGGCCTTGAAGACAAAAAGATCTTTGATTTTTAAGATCCTTTAGAATCTGGAGCCAGGCTTTTATTTCTTTTAATAGGCGATCTTATTAGCTGGTTTTAATAGGATGTCTTACCAGCTTATTTTCCTATATCACTCCTGGAACTTCACCTTAATCAGAACATTTTGAGACTGTATGACTATGACTCAATACCTTAGACTGTGAATGCATATCACACGATGCAGTTGTAGTGCCAGTTCAATGGCATGACACTGAACTATTACAAGAGATTTTGCTTCTTTGACTTTCTTGCTGTTATAAAGTTTCAAGAATATTCATAAAGAAAAAAATGAGAAAGATTTACATGTATAAAAGGCTAATTGAGAGAAAAGGGAGAAGGAAAAAAAGGAAGGAAGGAAGGAAGGAGAGGGAGAGAGAAAGAAAGGGAGGGAGGGAGGGAGGGAGGAAGAGAGAGAGAGAAAGAAAGGGAGGGAGGGAGGAAGAGAGAGAGAGAGAAAGAAAGGGAGGGAGGGAGGGAGAGGGGGAGGGAGGGAGGAAGAAAGGGAGAGAGAGAGAGAGAGAAAGAGAGAAACACAGCGACATAGATTTTCCTTCCCCTGGTTCCTCTCCAGATGGCCACAACACCAAGGCTGAACCAAAGGCGGGAGCCAGCAGTTCCATCCTGACCTCCCACGTTGATGGCAGGGACCCAGGCATTTGCGCCGTCTTCAGCTGCCTTCCCAGGCACATCCGAGGGAGCTGGATCAGAAGCACAGTAACCAGAACCCAAACTGGTACTGCCATGGGATGCCAAGATAGCAAGTAGCAGCCCAACCTGCTGTCCCACAACACTGATCCCAACAAGATAATTTGTTTTAAAGGCATAAACATTTAATGAATGCTCTCTTTATTAGACAAAATCTTTATTTCCATAATTTAGATGAGAGTTCTTCTTGCCTGGAAAGTTCTTACTGAAGAGCAGCAGTGCTTTTTCAAATAAAAGCTCAATTGATAAAATTAATGAAAACTGAGAAGTTGCAATCCAAGAAACAACAGCAGAATTTACCTGTGCCACGGGGACGTGACCTAGATAACATAAATGAGAATGTACTTTACAGAATACACTACTTAATTTTTTTTCTGGTCTATGGTCTATAATTAGCAGAATATTGAATTATCTTCCCGCACAAGAAAGAATGTACCTGAGTTCAGAGGAACAAAATGACTGCTTGACCCAACACACACACACACACACACACACACACGCACAGATAATAGTATATTCTATCAATTTATAAATAGACCAGAAAAATGAAATGGATACACTTTGACTTTCATATACAATAATGTCATAAATCTTTAATTTTACTTGCAAGCTCATAAAATAAAAGAGAACAAAAATACGGAAAACATAAGTGATTCTTTAAGAAAATAAATTTCATTGCAGGTGAATTTTGTTTTTGTATTTTGACACAACTCTTTGACTTTGGGTTTTGAAAGGTTTTCTAAGAAGCTGAATATTACTTATTTGATTTTTCATTGAAGAGAAAAAGAGAAGTACTACAGAAAGAAGAAAAAATTCAAATAATGAAACCTTTTGGGAATCACTTGCTGTAGTTATTTTGTTTTTAATAAATACATGTTCCATGGCTTTTTCTTTTCCCTCTAAAATTAGCCCAGTGTGAAAAATCTTGCTGGGTTTCTTTAATAAGAGATAAATCACCTATATTCACTCAGAAGAAAGCTTACTTTGCACTTTATTCATAAACCAACATGAAATATTTTAAATAAATGAATCTTCTAGGACATCCTAGTAGCAACCAAAAAAACAAAACAAAACAAAATCTTGTGTACTTATTTGGATATTACCAATTTGATGCACAATGATCTGCTGGTTTTCATTCCAGAAAACACAACCAAAAATCTATTTGTGTATGTGTTTATGTTTGTGTGCAAGTACCCAAAAGAGAGGAGAAAGAAACAGAGGAGGAAGGAAGGAGAAAGCGAGACATGCACGCACACACACACACAAACAGACTCATACAGAGAAAGAGAGAGAGAGACAGAGAGAGAGAATCTGTATAGTGTCTCTCGTGTGCACTTGGCATGCTGGTAACTTACTTGGTCAGTCTGATGACTGACAAGGTATGAAAGTCATATCAAACACAAGCAGAGAACAAAGGAATTTTCCAAAGCAAGCTGGGAATCAGAGATACAAAGGCTTATCCATTCTTGAGCCATCTAATCATAGAGTAGAAGGCTTTGGGTGATATATTTCAGACATGATATTTTAGGATATTGGGAAAATGATGAATTTAGTTTTGTAAAGTCTCTCAAAGCACAGCAACCATTATGTCTGCCAACAATAGTTTTGGAATACTTTCCCCAGGTCTGATGGAGACAAAAATCGATTTTAATGCAAAAATTTTAAAAATAATTTTTCAATCAGTACTATATTCTCTTCCTGAAGCTTTTTCTATCCCACTTTCTTAAGACATACAATGAACACACACACACACACACACAATTCTGATATCATGTAAATTCTGATAACCCAGAGAGGTACACATTTTCTTAAGCCTCTGCTTAATTCATTCTTTAAAAACTAAATGATTGTGACTTTCATATATGCATAACTGCATTTGAATCGTTGCTCATCTGTGTGTTCAACCCACAATAAGAAGCAATATTTACTAGAAGGAATTTAGAATGTAGATACTTAGGAGTTCCATAGTAGAGCAAATGAAATGTGCCCTGCACCTTTAATATGTAAATCTATGGAAGTCCAGCCCTCAGCATTGCGAGGGTCTCCCTGCTTATTACTCTATGACATTTCCACAGTGAAGGTGCAGGAGGGGCCCACATTAATTTGCTTGATGTTTGACTAGAGCGACTTCCCATAACTGTTAGAGCTCACTTTGGATCTACTTCATTTTAGAGTTGTTGTCAGTCATTTGAGAGTGATTTGTCCTGCAGCTGGGAAGAATAAACACATCATATGTTAGGGAGAGCTTTGATGTATGGGGGTTGCTGAATGCCAACACCTCTTTCTGAGGATGGGGAAAATCAGAAAGTGGGAATGAGTTTAGGGAGGGAAGGGGTGCTACAGGCAAGGGCCCAGCAAGCCTTTTTGGACTGCTCCTGCTCCAAATAATGCCAGCAGCAGAGTATTATGTCACCGTTGCTTTGTTGTGTTTTGTGGCAGTTGTCTTGAAAGAGGAATGAGACTGGGGCATACCTTATTGTTCCTCTTTCTAATTATTAAGCGGTGAAATGAACAGAACGGTGAGACGCTGATATCATAAGTGGTGGAGGAACATTTCAATAGCAACTGCCCTGGAAGTGCCTTGGGGTCAGCATGTTAATCCTTCCACCTGGCCTGTTTAAACTCCAAAATGCTCCATTTTCCAAGTTTGCAGGTAGACTTTTAAAAATGGTTTTTAATTAAAGAAAATTATTTAAGAGTCAGAGACAGAGAAAGCTCCTGCGGGCAGCTTCACTCCGCTGAATGCCTACAATGACTGCGACTGTCTCCTGCCGAAGCCGGCAGCTGAGAGCTCAGTGTAGCTCTCGCAGAAAGTGCCAGAGGTCCAGCTATTGGGAGCATCACTGATACCTTCCAGGATCTATTTGAGTAAAAAGTCGGGGTCAGGAGTCAGAACTAGAGATGAGTGTTGAACGCAGTCACTCTGATGTGGGACATAGAGTCTTAATTGTCACACTAAGCATTTGCTCTTCAAATTCTGACTTTTAGAAAGTGAGAAAGAAGTATTTTCTTTCAGAAATTTCAAATATTTTCCCCTTCTAGAGATACAGAATGAATTTACAATTGGCCACCGTGATTTCAAGTCGAGAGGTCAATGGCTTACAGTGTTATTTAGGGAAAAGTTTCAAAATTGCAGAAAAAGGAGATCATCTCCAGAACACTGTGGTTTATTTTTCCATAGGCTCCACATCAATTTTCTCTGGCTCTTTGCACTTCATCGTGAAGCAGTTGTGTGACTGATCTGAACACAGGCACTTTTGCTAGATTTTCAAGCCAAGGTGCATGGTACTATTGGGAACTAATTATTCCACGATGCTTTAATGCCTTTGGGAGTCTTGAGAATCTGCCTCAAGCACGGTGGGCATATATTAAGAACTTGGCATTCTGCGAGTCAGGCATGCCCCAAGTGCTAATTGTGCTGAGGTCCTGTCTACCTTACACTGGGTCTGCGTATTCAGGAGTGGTCTCCTCCTCCTGTTCTGTCTTCTTGGTTTAGGAAAGACCGACTTGCCACTTTTTTTTCCCTTGTGAATGAATCAACAGAGTTCCATTTGTTAAAGAAAATATTTCTTTAGAAAATTACAAATTACAGATTAAAATCCCACATTCCTCCCCCTTAGGCCACAAACAGGAGTCTGTGGGAGGAAGCTGGCCTTCCTGGAGGGCTATCCCTTTTCTCTCTTGTTTGCTGAAAGATCCCAACATTTCACCTGCATTGAGTTCAAAGAAGCAAGGAAAGCAGAGCAGTTGAATTTAATGGAATGGTGATGATGATGATGATAGAAGAAGTGACGGTGGTAGCAGTGGTGGTGGTGGGGTGTGTGTGTGTGTACAAGGTAAATAAATGTGTGTGTGTCAAGTCAAGGGATACATATTTCTATAAAATTTTAATAATCCCAAAATACAGTAATTCACAATGGTGAAAATCATTAGTAGTTAACAATAAGTAAAGAGTAAAACAAAGCAGTTTCCTCCCTAGAAGAATGGTGAGGGGAGGAGAGTAGAGAACTCATGTTTGTGTTTAAATTCAAGTTTTAATGCAGATGTACCAAGACTAATGGTTTCTTTCCTTGAAGCTTTTAGTCTTGATTCACCTTGATTAATAAGTATATGAATATCATTATTAATTTTTAATGAAATTCTCCATGTTGAACAGGTAATCTTAAAATATCTGAAAAGATATGATTAAACTGCAAAGCTTAAAACATAGTGTATAAATGTTCATAACATTAATGGCAATCGTTAGCATTTACTTACTGTTTAGTCTATGCCAGCCACTGAGCTAAGGACTTGCATTGTATTTCATCACTCTTATGACCTAAGTGTAGTTACTTTTAGCAATATCTACTTAGTCATTTAGTTTTGGAAAGTTAGTCAAATAAAACAAAATGAAGATGTCCATGCATTGCTCTCCATACTGACATATTCTTATCAACATTGCCAATAAGGCTTTATCAGCCTCAGGCATGAGGCAAATCTATCTTATTAGTGTGAAAACTAATGAAAGATCATCCTGACAATGATAATTAATTGCAGTTGTTGACAAGGACTGAGTTCCTTTGCACTCCCTTTCTATGGCTCTTTCTCGGTCTTTCAGCCCTCTTCTCTCAATTAGACATATGAAAAGTGTGGCCCTCCCCTCTGAGAAAGAAGCTTTTAGATTAATCATATTATCTTAAGGTTCCAAATCTCCATGCCTGCGTGACCTTTCTTCCGTTAGAATCCATTATCTTAAACTATCACAATAATCCTGGCTTTAGGGAGGGAGAGAGGGAAGGGGAATCAAACCTAATAGATGGCAAATAAGATTAATCTATGATCTAAGTGCCGATTACACTTGGCCCTGCCCTTGAACACCCAGGTGTAACCTTGAAATTCACATCCGCTAAGAAGCAGCAATTGGATTGAGTGTCCCTCAAGGCCAGTGAGGGCAGCTGGCCAAACTTTACCCGTTGCTCCCCAGTGACTTGCTGAGCTGCCTCAACCTCCCATTCTTTTTACTTGTGGAATTTGGCAGCTGTGT
Organism: Oryctolagus cuniculus; assembly: GCF_051225735.1. Classification (NCBI taxonomy): domain Eukaryota; kingdom Metazoa; phylum Chordata; class Mammalia; order Lagomorpha; family Leporidae; genus Oryctolagus; species Oryctolagus cuniculus. The sequence continues at coordinate 5,421,079 of NC_142878.1, read as the reverse complement.
GTTTTCATGTTTGTTTTGGGATAGTTCACATTTTTTAGATAAAATACTGATTTTGGATCCTTGATTTTTGTTTGTCAGAAGAACCAGCCCATAGAGGGAATGAACTTTTACCTGGACCTCACAAGAGGAAAGCAAATGATTCAGTGCCTCAAAATCTGATAGCTGCACAAAAATAAATTCAAGTCTTTGCTTCTTTCAAAACACTGACATTCTGATCCCTAAAGCCACATACGTTGAAGAACAACCAAAAGGAGAAAAAACTTTGCTCGCAACATTTGTCTTCTGAACATGGAGCTTATTATTTTTCTTCCACATGGCCTGAGGTCTTAGAAAGGACAACCTTTTGGTGAGATGGGACACGACACCGGGAAGTCCAAGCTACTGGTGACATGGATAGGAAACAGGACTGTGGTTAGAGAAAACAGTTCCAGGCAAGGAGAAATATCACTAGGTCAGATAAAGAGAAGGAAAACAAAACCATCATGCATTCTCATGAAATGTCGGCCCTATCTCTTGAAATTCAAAGTTGAACGGAGCGAATGCTTGTCATCATGACCTCAACATGTGTTGAAACCGTGGAAGACAGAATAAAATTAAATTCAAAATAAGAGTGAGAGGGAGAGTTAGTTCTAAACAAGAAAAAGAAGAAAACAGACTCCAAAAATGTTAGCGGTAAAAACTTGAAGGGGAGAAACTATGACAACTTCCTCCGAGATGGAAGGCTAACCCAAATCACACAAGAGGCCAGGCAGGGGGCCACTCCCAAGCCACCGTCTCAGTTTCTCCCTAACACTTTCTCAAGTGCAATTCTCTCTGAAAACAGAACCACTTTGTCAGTTTATTTTGTAAAGGATTTTGCAATGATTACTTTAAGAAACAAAGCAAAAAACAAACAAAAATCTCATCCATATGGAGAGCTATTCTGCAATCAACTTCATCACTTGATCCCTCAGATATTGAGAATAAATTTGATCTTAACAATCATCTGTATTTCCCCTTTTTGTCTTTCAAAAAGAAACTATTAAATAATTTTCTTAGTAGGTACAATAAAGATGATCTGCAATACAATTTTTCAGAGACTATCTTTTGGAAAATTATTTTGGAAGCTCATTTATCTGAAAGTGGAAGTTGATCCAGGATCCTGGAAGGATGTGGACTTGAGTCTTCAGCTTGCTGCTTGGTATCGCTGAGTCTCACTTTGTACAAAAGTGACATGAAAAGAACTGTCTCCCAGGCTTGCTGATTCAACAGCCACATGGATAAAAGTGTGTGAAAATCCCTGGCTGACAGTGTTGAATCCCAGCTTTGTTGCTTATTACCTGTGTGATGCGAGGAAATTGCATGACCTCTCTGTACTTGAATTTGCTCATGTTAGAGTGAAAAAACTAGTAGTGCTTTTGAGGAGGTTTGAATGATGTAAGAGAGGTACATTGCTTAGAAGATATTTACGGCCAGTGCTGCAGCTCAATAGGCGAATCCTCCACCTTCAGTGCCGGCACACCGGGGTCTAGTCCCGGTCAGGGAGCCGGATTCTGTCCGGGTTGCTCCTCTTCCTGTCCAGCTCTCTGCTGTGGCCTGGGAGTGCAGTGGAGGATGGCCCAAGTGCTTGGGCCCTGCACCCGCATAGGAGACCAGGAGAGGCACCTGGCTCCTGGCTTCAGATCAGTGCGGTGCGCCAGCCACAGCGCGCTGGCCGCAGCGGTCATTGGAGGGTGAACCAACGGTAAAGGAAGACCTTTCTGTCTCTCTCTCTCACTGTCCACTCAGCCTGCCAAAAAAAAAAAAAAAAGATATTTACTAAGTACCACATGACCGTTTGCAGTTGTAGTCCTGGTGGTCATCATTTGAATCGCAGTAGGATGATACTGTTACCATATTTATATGAAATATATATTTATGCTGTGAGCTTGAGAACACTGCCAAATAGCAGTGCTGTTGATCTCATAGATTTTTGCAGGGACCACAGCTGAATCAACATCAAAGAGACGAAAGACTCTGGAAGCTGTGGTGAAAACACAAAGGATTCTTCGAAGCCTCTTTCTCCAATGTATCAGACGCTGGTCCTCTGGGTGTGGGAGCCCTCCTCTGCGGTCCAGGGAGGGTTCACTCACACCTCGGCAGGAGTCTCATGCCATTAAGTCCGTGAGAGTAATGAAATTTCATTTAATTTGTCAGGGAGAAAGTGCTAATGTTAAAAGGCATTTAATAAAAAAACGAGAGAGATTCTTTGAAAGGAGTCCTTAAGTAATTACTTCAAGTGTCTTAGGCCTACTCACCAGAATATTTACATAAATGTCTTCCAGTGCCAGTGTGTAATTAAATTAGTGTCACATTCACATTCCCAGTCCCTCTACCTTTATTTTTTCCTTTAAGGAAGTGGAATTTTATTAATAATCCTTCCTTAAAAAAAAGTGAGGATGACTTGGTCTAATCAAATCAGATGTTAGTGTTTTTCAGAATGTTCTTGCCCAGTTAAAGCAGTGTGTGTGCATGTGTACGTGTGTGTGTGTGTGTGTGTGTGTGTGTGTGTGTTGGGGAGAAGGGCTGGGCTGGCTCCAGGGTAGAGTGGCTGTGTTTTCTTCTTCTCTCCACTTGGAAAAAATGCCATTGTTGAGTTGCTAGAGAGAGCAGACCAGCAGCCATGGCCATCAGCATATTACAGTGGGTACCCTGTCTCACCTGGGTTCTCTTTTCCATTTGTTTGGAGGACAGGTGACAGGAAGGACTGAGGAGATCAGAAACGCAGGCTCAGCCCCTCTTACTCAGTGTGCAGGGAGTTCAGTGAGATCAAAGAGAACTACAGTGCTGAGCAGGGTGGGCCCCCTGTGGGGCCATGCCTGGATGCTTGCACTACTAAAGGCCAGTCACACTTAAACAAGGATCCTGAAACATTTCTCTGGAAGGGACCTGTAGCTACTTTCCAAACTGATTTATAAAAGCATCTCATGAGTGAGTGTGTACACTACCACGTCAGTGTTTTACCTTGCAAGGACTGTCTTCCCAGGTGCAATGAGGGTGCTGTGGCAAAGAATGTAGGTGGAGGAGTTGAACACAAAAATAAAATTATATAAAAGAAAACGTAATTATAAATATATCTCATATAGTTGAATTGAAAATTCAAGTAGCTCAGGCTATCAGAAAATTTTGTGAACTATTAATTGCTGGTAATTCTCACAATTATTGGAATTGCAGCAGAGGGGACATTTCTAAATTTCTAGATTCTGATTATGTCACTCTCTGACCTGGGCAGGTTCAGCCCTCCTTAGGCAACCTCGTGGCCCTGCTCCCGTGAGGTCACCATGTTGATGCCGACCTTCATGCACACACCAGGTCTGCGTAGTGCATGACAGCTCAGAACTCCTGGACTCAAGCGATCCTCCAGCCTCAGCCTCCTGAGTAGCTGGAACTACAGGCATGTACCACTGTGCCCGGCAATGTCACTCTCTTTACTGTTACTGAGTGACTTTCTACAGCCCTCAGTAAAAGCCCAAAGTTTTCAATAAGTCAACCATTGCCTCTGCTAATTCCAAAAAGTCTCATTCTTCATGTATCTGTTCTGCTCTCAAAATATCAGGTCTTTAATATGTAGGAATTCCCCGATCCCTGTATCACGGCATGCGTTTTTCCCTTTGTCTAGAGTGGTGCTGACCAACACATTAGTCACTAGGCTCTTGTGGTTGTTTCAATTTTTTTTAAAAAAAATATTTATTTTATTTATTTGAAAGACAGAGTTACAGAAAGAGGTAGAGACACAGAGAGAGATAGAGAGATCTTCCATCCGCTGTCCCACTCTGCAGATAGCCTCAACAGCCGAAGTTGTGCCAATCCAAAGCCAGGAGCTTCCTGTGGGTCTCCCACGTGGGTGCAGGGGCCATCCTCCTGGCCATCCTCCACTGCTATCCCAGGCCACAGTAGAGAGCTGGATTGGAAGAGGAGCAGTCAGGACCAGAACCGGTGCCCATATGGGATGCCGGCGCTTCAGGCCAGGGCTTTAACCCACTGCGCCACAGCACCGGCCCCTGCTGTTTCAATTTTTAAAAATCAAAATTAAACAACACTAAACACTTACTTCCTCTTATATATCAGCAATATTTCAAGCACTTAAAAGCTGGGTGTGGCTTGGGGCCACCATCATTGGCATTATGGTTCTAGGCTACTCCATTGCTGAGTAGATTTTTAACTGTGCACTGCAGGTCCACAGCAATCTTCTCTACGCTTGTATTTCATTATTAACTTTTCAACTTGGGTATCACATCCACAGAGAAGTTTTTCCTTTCTTGCTCCATGCCTTCAAAGAGAGTGAGACTGTCGTTTTTAGCAACTGATCTCACTTAATACACGATTGAGTATTCTTTATCTCACAGAGTCCGTGAGTGAGTACGATTTGGTATCCCAATACTGCAAATGAATACTCTAAGGCACAGAGAGGTTAAGTCAGCAGACCGGATCTTCTGGATACCCAGAGGAGGTGGGGCAGGCAGGATCAGGCTGCCTGCCACAGGCTCACCCTCGGAACCTCTCTGTCCTTGGCACTCACATAAGATTTGTTGAAAGAATGTAGGAGTACCCACGAACAGGCATTAAAGTAGGCTTTCATAACATCACTGTTTCAAAATTGCACTGATTTTCCCACCAGCCTGATTAGACAAACTATTGTTTTCTTTTAATAATTGCTCTATGCTCTCTCCTTTCGGTTTTGTAAAGTGAATAAAGAAGGCATATTATATCCACTCTACAATTCAGAAACCTGAAGTTTAGGGAATGTAAGCAGGATCAAAGACTCCTGGGTTAATACCAAAAAGTCAAAGTAAGACAGCTTTGGCAAGTGCTCCTGAGACATGATGCGTGGATACAGCGGATCCAAGTCGTTGACTGATTTTCCTCGGCTGTCGTGCCTTCGTGTCCTCACTGCCCATGTCATATTAATTAATATTATCATTTCTTTCTTATAACTGCATGTGTTACTGTTGTTTTAGCATAAAATGCCTTGTGTTTAAGAAATCTATAAATAGGTCCCAATCAGACAGTAAGCCACATGACTACTGTATCACCACAGCTATTAATACACCAAGATTGTTGTTATGCTCACAGATCATTATCATTATTATTGTTTCAGCTGGAATGTGGATCCCACAAGGTTATTTTTAAAGCAAATTTATTTGATATATAATTTTGTTGAAGTGGGATTCTCATTTAACTGGACTCGAAAGTATATCTTTCTACAGTGCCCAAATACATCAGCAAATACAAAACGGAGCGTTACTGAATTCCTAGTGAGAGAATATCCCATTTTTTTAATAAAGCAAAACATCGACTTGGGAAACTTGTGTTCTGAATTTTACACACCAAAAAGCAGTTACGCTTTTGAAGGCTTACTATCAAACAAGTGGTATTTCGTGAACTTTACCTGCCTTGGTCTATTTATTCTTGGAAAAAAAAAAAATCTATAGGATGATCATCCTCATCTCACAGATGACAAAACCGAGGAAAACAGCCGTAATAATTGCCTGAATCAAACAGCCAGTGAGGGCCTGAGCTGAGATTTGCAAGGACGCAATCTAGTCCCAGGGACTAATTTCTTAATCGCTGTCGTCATTGCCTCCCCAGCAGTAGATGCAGGCACATTCACACCCTAAAGGACTTTGGAGTGGCTTTTCCCCAAAATCATGACTTAGAAAACTCTCCCATGTTTTCCTCTGAGAATGACATCTAAGTTTAAAATGCAACTTGATTGTCAACTCAGATTTTAAAAGACAAAAACTGGTGTCAATGTCTAAATAGGAAAATAAAAGAAAGGATTTCTGCAAACATTAAGATTTTAATTTGATTAAAGAATTTACCTCAGGCCGACACTATGGGGTAGCGGTAAAGCCACCGCCTATAACGCCGGCATCCCATATCGGCTCCAGTTCTAGTCCCAGCTGCTCCACTTCCAATCCAACTCCATGCTAATGTGCTTGGGAAAGCAGTGGGTGATGGCAAAAGTCTTTGAGTCCCTGCACCCTCAGGGAGACTGAGAAGAAGCTCCAGGTTCCTGGCTTTGGATTGGCTCAACTCTGGCTGTTGTGGCTATTTGAGGTATGAACCACTGGATGGAAGACATCTCTCTCTCTCTCTCTCTCTCTCTCTCTCTCTCTCTTCTCTCTCTTCTCTCTCTGTCTCTTCCTCCTTCCCTCTCTGCCTCTGCCTCTCTATAACTTTGTCTTTCAAATAAATAAATAAATCTTAAAAAATGAATTCAACTTGTTAGGTAAAGAAAAATACCAGGGAACAAATATGTAATGATCCATTTTATATGTCTCCTTTCATACTTTCCAATATAATATCACTTTAATTACATAGGAGCAGAAAGTCTTGGTTGATATTTAGAGAATTTTACTAAGCTAGTGCTACTAATTTTTAAAGAATCTTGTCGGTCTTACTACTAACACTTGTCCATATGAAGCTAAATTTACCTTTCTTTTCCCCAACACACAGAAAAGAAAAACAGTAAAAATATGTTCACAATATCCTATTAGCAAGAGATTCAATCAAAATCCTGAAGTAATTTTTCTCCCAATCGTAACGTGTCACTAACGACATTTCACAAATCTATGGACTGCATTCTTTCTCAAGAGCGGTCTGTAAAGAGTGTGCAATTGTTCATTCTAGGGTTTGGCATCTAAGTTACTTAGCAGGATTGACTGAAGATCCAATCTGATCAGATCCTTTGTAATCTGTCTTTTAGATGAGAAAGACCGGAAGCTACCGAAAAAGTCAATTCCAGTGAAAGGAAAACACGTCTCTGCTTTTGAAGACCCTGAGTAGCTAAAAAGAGATCATGGATATTTTTGACTCTCAATCTCGCTCTAAGACACGGGAAGAAAAGAGCAACAGCCGGCACTTTGCTCTTCCAAAGGGTGCATTCCGCAGAAGGACACGAAACTGCCACAGCTCTTACATGCAATTAGAACAATTGCTAACGTTATTTAGAGCTAAACTGCTGGCAGAGAAAACTTTGAACTAACAATAATCATGTCTGTGGCCTTAAAAAATGTATTGAAATGGGGGAAACAGATTCAAAAAGAAATGATTTGTAAGGATGTGGTTAAAACTATTTATATACCGGATTCTATTTGTTTTACAGCTAGTGGTGTACGGACAGCATGAAAGGTTATCTTTGACAAGGTTTTAGCTATTATTTTCTTCCAGTGAAATGGTATTTCTTGAGAAAAAAAGGTCTTTGGAACAAAATAACAATAAATCCTGATTTAGATACATAAACCTGCCATTGATATCACATAATATCAGTGTTCTTTCTCACTCGATACAGGCGTTTTAAAGATAAATGGTAAAACCGAACTGGAAATCCATCTGGCCGGCTGCCTGCTCTAATGAATAACCCCACTTTGGCTCCTGCAATGTAAGCAGAAAGTTCTCTCCCGGCCTCTTTCGTCTGTCATGAATCTACAAGACAGCCGACATAATATCTGGGCGACAACGGTGCGCTAACAGTGCGGTGACTTCCATTTTCTTTGCTTTCTATTGATTTTCACTTAATAACTGGCGAAATACTAAACGTCCGCCCTGAGTACCTAATAAATCCTGCCTGAGCTTTTTATTGAGGAGAATTTAATAAAAACAACCATTGCGGCTGAGGGATTTTTCTTCTGGACAGAACATAGGGGTAAGGGACAGCAGGGTTGGGGCAAGAGGAAGCCATTTGATTCTTTTTTTTTTTTTTTTTACAAGACTTCTCCCCTTTGGAAAAACAGTGTGTGTCAGTGTCAAGGATGCGTGTGTGCTTGAACCGGGTTTCTCTGAAAGCAGCAGCTAATTTCTGCATCCAGGTTCTGTGGTCAATGTGAGGGAAGGAGACGGCAAGGGCTCAGCAAAAGCCACCTTTCTGGTCCTCCACGAGTCACTGCAATCTGACCTCCAGTGTTGGTCAAGGACTTCTTTCTTGTTATCTGTGGCTGTCAAGAACCCGTAAGAACACATGTATTTGGAGCTAGCATTGTGGCATAGCGGATTAAGCTGCTGCATGCAGTACCAACATCACATATGGGCACGTGTCCGGCCGCTCCACTTCCAATCTGGCTCCCTGCTAATGCACCTGGCAAAGCAGCAGAAGATGGCCCAAGTGCCTGGGCCTCTGCCACCCACAAAGGAGACCCAGGTGAAACTACTGGCTCTTGGCTTCCCCTGGTCATTGTGGCCATTTGGGGCGTGAACCAGTGGATGGAAAATCTATCTCTTTTTCTCTCCCTCTCCTCCCTCTCTGTCTCCCTCTCCTTTTCCCGCCCTCTCCCTCTCCCTCTCTCCATAACTCTGCATTTCAAATAAAGAAATAATTTTTTAAAAAAATAAAATGCATTCCACTGCACGATTTAATTGCATTTTCAATTTAACACTAGGAAAGTAAGTACAGCTTGCTTGCTGGTATCCTTGGATACCTCTAGAATTCCAGATAATAAAAGAAGTTCTGAGTGTCTGTAGGAAGAGGGCACTTACAAGAAGCTATCTCATTTAACACTAATTTGAAGTTTACAGATTCACTCCGGGACAGAAATAGGATTTCTACCCATGTTTTCTTAAAACAGAAAGAAAATTGAGAAGCAGGAGGTGTGCACCCCTGCATCATTTTCCTCAGTATAAGCTTTACTTACAATTTCCATTGAAAATGCTTCATAAAACCTGTGTTTTTGTCTTCCTGCAACATTATCATTTAAAAGCAGAAGGTTGCATTTGATTGTGTCTAAAAGGCTAACCTTGGGGAAAAGTGAGCAGGTCACTAAGCTGAGGTTTGGGGAAAGACAGCTCTGGACTGAAAGCTCTTGGCCCGTGCTCTGTATAGGGTCCCTCTAATCGGTTCTCATAAAGGTGTATTGCTATTCAGATAATGTCTTCTCCTGCTTCACAAGGGTTGTTGCACTGAGCTGTGATTGTGACAAATGATTTACTATTAGGAACATTCTGTAATTATTGTTCGGTGGGACCGCAGACCGATACATCATTAACGTGATAGACGGCCTTTTATATCAGCAAAAATAACTAAATTAATAAAAATGGCTTCATTCCAAACCCTGTCAGAAAGCCAATACTCAGAACAATCAAGTAGCAGTGATACCTGAGAAAGCCAGGGCTTATATCCCCCAACAAATCATGTTTTATGCATAAGTAATAAGATATTTGTGTATATAATCTCCATAATACGGATCTATGTAATGTAGCAGATTTTATAGATATCAGCTGTAAACAAAAATATAGGATATTTAAGTGTCTTCTCCCAAATGAATTGGATTTAAATTTATACTTCTACGTAATTGGATTGCAGTTTTGGAATATTGGAATGTGCCTATGACATTGTTTCTTTTCAGATTTCTCAAGTGCTGTGGGTCACTATAATATGGAGCCTACAGAGTGAATATCCTCCTCCTTCCATTCCTTCCTCCCTCTTCCCCTTTTTCCTTTCTCTCTTTTTCCTTCCTTGCCCCCCCTTACTCACTTCCTCCTTCCTCCCTTCCCTCCCTCCATCCCTTCCCTCCTTCCCTCCCTCCCTCCTTTCCTCTTTCCTTCCTTCCTTCTTTTCTTCCTTCCTTCCCAGTCATTCATTTCATTCATGTGAGTATAATTTACGCTTTAAAGCTTTAGCCTCACATTTCTTGCATTTCCATCCAGAATGAGAGGAAAGAAAGATTTATGGGCTACTTTGTTGGAGTGGACTCACACAAATAAGCAAGCAAAACCAGGAGCTACACGCATTCATTCATATAAAACCTTTAAGGCAATCTGAATGGGTGTCACAATTATATTACTAGGTTTTTGCACTTTACTACTGAAAATAAATTTCGATTAAAAAGTGAGCATTATAAGAAGTATCCGCATGAAACTCTAAGACTGACATCTCCTAAAGCAATCAGGGATGGGAAAGAACAGAACCCACTATTTTCCACTTTCTTTTCTTCCTTCCCTGCTTTCTAACTTCCAATGCATTTGTTCCACAATTCCTTGGCCTTTTGGTGTGAGATGTATTTGGTAAGGACTGTTAGGAATTTGGAAGATAATATGGTCACATATCCATATATTATCTGCCATCACCAGTGGGGCCTACAGGGACATCCATTAATATGACTGCAAAAACATGTGTGAACACTCACACTAAGTGGGATAAATAACAACTGTGCATACCCCATGTCAGTTTGGGGTCATTTTGCTATACATGGGTTCAAGTTAGATCAGACTGGCTGCTGGGTTGCTTCTCACCATTCATACAAAAGTCAATGCTCATTTCTTAGCGACTTTTAGATTGGAGGATTGCAAACAGAATCAGTGAACTCTCTAGAGCTACCCTGAGCATTCTGTTCCTTTAACTATAAGCTAAACTCACTTTGTGTGATCCCATTTTGAATATTTTTAAAGACCATTTTTAGATTAGTTTTGTTCAGGTTTATAGCAAACATGAGAGGAAGGGAGCAGAGATTTCCTATATGCCCCTGGCCAGTCATAGGCACAGGGTGCCCCCTTTACCAAAGTCCCACACCGCAGAGGGCTGTGTGTCGCAGCCGGTGAGCTACGCTGACCTGATGTCATCGAGAGTCCTGGGCCCCGTTAGGGTCATGCCTGGTGTTGTGCAGCCTGTGCATTCCACATTACCATGCTTTCATCCTTTTGTTCATTTTGACATTGGAAGTGGTTAGAAAAGAATAGAAATCATCGTTTAGAACATGCCCAACAAAATGTATTTTTGATTGAGTAACTGGCATTGAAATAGAGTAAGCCTTTGAGAAACATACTGTTGTTACTTCATAGTTCTAGGAAAGTTTGTTTGGTCTAATGCTTCAACCTCACATAAACTCTTCATTGTAGAAATTACTTTGAGAAGTGTCTGTGCTTTTCTGGAAAAGATGTAAAAACAGCTCATGTCTATATTCCAGATATTTTATTCAAGAAACACATTTGCTTTTTTCTGAACTGATTTTGGAAAATGTTATTCTAGTAGCTCAGATCTTTCCATGCTAACAGCATAAGTGAAGTCAGTCTCAGTGGCTGACAGACTGGGACTCAGCTGCAGTTCAAAGACATTTAGAATATTAAAAAATGCATTACAATTTTGAAACCAAAGGCCCTCAGAAGTGAATCCAGTGGGGGACATTGCATGGTGACGGCAGCCCTGCAGGTACAGGCCCTGGGTGGCAGTAAGCATCACATGATGGTTTTTATTTTGAAAGCTTGATTGAGACCTATTTTAGACCTCATCATTTCTGCTCTGGTCTTCTCTTAAAGGAAGACAAATGCCCTTGAAAAGGAGTCTTCAAGGTATGATTCACAGACTTGGGAAGAATTACAGGATGCAGACGGCCTGGAGTGGGGCCTCTCCCCAGAGGAGTTCACATTTCCTGCCTCTTGATCTGAGAGAAGCGTTACAAAGTTAGTCAACTCCCTGGAGGCTCTTCCCAAGGAATCTCCTAAAAGGAAATACCTTGCACTGGAAAGGTAATTTACCTAGCAGGATTTAAAACGCAAGGTTCCAGTGTGGAGATCACCAATGACTGCGTGCGGATGGGGACATTGGGGCTTTCCTGGATTCTCCCCTGAAGATAGTCAACAAATCAAACAGATAATGTGAACAACATCAGAAAACACAACCAGCCTTGGGCATGATTTATTTTCATGTGTAATTATGTCCCAAATAGGATCATTTCACTGTTGTAATATCAAAGTGTAGGTATGCAACACACTGATTTTCCTGAAAATAGACTCCTATTGAAACACTAAACATTCCAAGTTCTATTCTGAGAATGTTTTTAATTATTTTAGCGAGTGGGAAGACTCTTTTCTTATTTTCCTAGGGATAGGGATGTGGGAGGGGAGCTAATGTTTGTGTGCTGGACCTTAGGGAATGCTGTGGTACTTCAGTTTCTGAGGTCTTCGGGAAACTGGACTTAAGAGATGATGCCTTTTAAGGCAAAATAACTCCTATGAATTTGTCTTTTTAGAGTGTACTGGAAAAAGGAGCGTGGTTACAGGGAGCTGCAGCTGTGAATATTTGTAAAACAGCCTGGTTTCCCATCTCTACCAGTTCCTTCTTCCCTACCCCACCTCCGGTTTTCTGACAATGCTGAAGAATAGTATGATAGAACAGAAAAGAATAATTGAGGACTTGGGACCATGTCAATTCCCCATCAACAAATTAACTTCTAATGTTTTGCAGGCTACAAACAGGTTACATTTGTCACAAAGGTCTGCATTTTCCAGGTCTAGGAATTCACCACCAGTCATGAGAATTGTGTCACAATTTTGTTGTTCAAATAGAAATAGGAGACACCTTCAATATTTGTGCATTACTGATTTTAGTCTCTCTCTTTCTCTCCTCTCTCACTCTCTCTCTCCTCTCGCTCTCTTTCTCTCCCTCTTCATAAAGTAGACAGGTACTATAAACACAGGGAAATGTGCAGAAACCAGAATGCCGGCGTGGGTCCATGTAAGCTGATGCTCCTGTTATAGAAGCAAGTTGGGGAAAAAGAAGAGCACATCATCATGTTTTACTTAGATTTTCAGATATGGAAAGTAGTCGATTCTGAAATGCTGGGGGAATTTAAAGCAAACAACAACTTCTTGTTGCCTCAAGGATCTTACATGTCCTGGTAAAAGGACAGTTTGTTTCTGAAACTTTGTTACAAGTTAAGATCAAGTAAGAAAGAAGTTTTATGAATTCTTGGATTTATGTATCTTTATTACATACAAATTTAACATGTGAAATAAAAAGCAAAATGTGAAAATGCAAATTTCTATTTATGATCAAATTTAAAACGATTCTCAAAAAATAAGAACAGAGACTTTAAAGTTGCTCTTTTAGAGCCTAATTTGTCACTAAAAATAGTAAAACTATTCACATGTGATAAACTATTTGTCCCATTATTTCTTGTCACACAAACGATGAAAAAGAACTAAGAAAAAATAATTTTTTTCTTTTCACAAAATTCAATCCAGAGCCCTGCTTATTATATTCACATTTTTTCTTGTGTGCTTCCTTCTGTATGTTTTGGCTGCATTGGTGGAATTTTCTGTGATAAGAGGACCACCAATCCAGTGTGCATGGTGTGGGATTGGCCCAGCTGAGGGGCCCCACTGGGACTCCAGGGAAGGGGGCCAGGAATGCACAGGGCTTGATTACTGCCAGGGCTTTTTTGGTTTTCGGTTAACTAACCTCTTCCGGTAAATCTGCTCCAGAGAACTGGAGCCTTGGCAACTCTGTGACTGCGTGGAAACTTGGTCCAGGGCAGCTGCAGCAATGCCCACCTGAACCTTCGCCAAGCTTGCCGAAGAGTCAGCTGAGAAGTCACAAAGACGGAAGAGGGTCATTTTGCGAGTTATTATTAGGAACTCACAAATTGTAGACCACATTCCCCAGTAATATATGTAAATAAAAGTAAAAATGTCCTTATTCCTAAAGGATTAAACATTTATCATTCAGTTCTTCATTTTGTCTTGCTAACATATCTGCCCACCATGCATATTTTCCTTAAAGGAAGCATAAAAATAAGTCCAAGAATTCTTCCAACTGTTATTTCTCTATTATTTATGATCCAATCCTATTAGATAAACATATGTGGATCACATGCACTATTTTAGCTGCTGGGTTATGTGGGTGATATGAGGATAAAGAAGAAAATATTGATGTTTGGACAAATGGCTCTAATAGTAACGAAGTTTTCTATTATTGTCTTAATATGGTCATCAGCATTTTCTTTCTTGCAAGTTTGGTTTCATTCCTGTGTCCAGTTGCGCATGTCTCTTATATCCATGCCCTCTTATTTATGATTTCACGGTATGACTAGATTGTCTCTTGACATAGGTTTGCCCATGTGACTTGCTGTAGCTTGTACAATAGTGTGGAAATGACAACATGGCCTTGAGTGGCATTCCTTGTGCTTCTGCTGTGGCCATGGGAAGAACATGCCTGGGACTGTTTGTCCCAGGAGGAACAGAGTCTTCCCAGCAGTGCAGTCCCAGTCTCATCAAATGAGTCCCAACTGACCAATAGGTGCATGAGTCACAAAAGCATGGCTGTCTAAAGGCATGGCTGCGTTTTGGAATGGCTTGTTGTCTAGTAGTTATCACCTGATACAATAAGATTTGTGCATTCATTCATTCTCAAACTCCAGTATCACACTTATTGAACCCCAGATTTTGTGGCAAATCCTGAAATACCAAGTGCAGACTTACAGGGAAAGACAAAAGTGGAGTCAGAAAGAAGAGATGCTGAGGTGAAAGCATGCATTGGGTCTGATAATGGGGTGTTGTAAAAGGCCTTTCAGAAGAGAAGTGAGTAAGGATGGGGCCAGCGCTGTGGCATAGCGGGTAAAGCTACTGCCTGCAATGCTGGCATCCCATATGGGCGCCGGTTTGAGTCCTGGCTGTTCCACTTCTGATCCAGCTCTCTGCTATGGCCTGGGAAAGCAGTGGAAGATGGTGCAGGTTCTTGGTTCCCTGAACCCCTGTGGGAGATCTGGAGGGAGCTCCTGGATCCTGGCCATTGAAGCCAGCTAGGGAGTGAACCAGCAGATGGAAGACCTCTCTCTCTCTCTGCCTCTCTTCTCTCTTTGTGTAACTCTTTCAAATAAATAAATAAATATTTTTTTAAGTGTGTAGGGGCTCCCAGACCCTGAAGTTGGATTTTGAAATAAAGGAGTGTGGGAAGACATTGAGGGCCTAGCAAGGAATCTGACACAAGCAGGGAGTGTTGCCTCACATTGCCTTAAACTCCATGAGTAATTTATCATAGCAAAGCAAAATATTATTATTGAATGGCCTGTCAATAGTATTGTTCACTGTCTTGAGTGAAAACTATAGACAATGTTTAAAGAAAGTCACCATAAAATTGCCTGCTTCTTACTAAATGGCAATCTAACTCTTTGAGAATGTCAGACTAAGGCAGGAAGTCTTTTGATTATTTGTGGTGTTTTTCTCTTCACTTCCTGCTTTAATCTTATAGCACAGGGACAAAAATATTCTAAGGGAAACTACTTCCTTGATATTTTTGGCCTCTTACCAGGAATTTGTGGAAGTATCAGGAGTCCCCTTCTCAAGAGACTTCCACTGAAACCAGCAGGGGGAGGCTGCATATACTTCCTAACCATTCAAGATTTTAGACATGTGTGTTTTGTACATTTTCACCATCAGAGAACCTTGTTGAGAAAAAGTCAGGAAAACCTTCCAGCCCTTACCACCATGTTATCTCAGCTGTCAAGTTACAGCTCTGTCCCTTGTATGAAACAATTCAGTGGAGAGATCTAGAACATAAGTACCTCCCAGTAAAAAAACAAAATGCTCTGAAGTAGGTCATCAAGTCTAGTCTTTTATCTAGTTACCAACTTAGAAGGGACTGCTTGGGTTGGGTGTTGGGCTGGGGGGTGTAGAAATGGGTGGCTCAAGATCCCACTAATTAAAGACCAAAATGGAACTGGGTCTGCTGGTTCCCACACTGGTGCTAAGCACCACAGTTCTTGAATTCTTGACTTTTTATGCTTGTCAAATTATGTAGAACAGAATGTTTTCAGTGTACCCCACCCAAAAAAGAACAAATAAATAAAGAAAATGGCATCCAGAATCTTAAACACAACTGAAGGAACATAGTTCGCACATACGATGGTTATTTTATATTGGTATATCTAGTGTTGAACATGGATGTGGATGTCTGAAGTGGTCAAGAGACAAGAAAGGAGGAAGAAGAAAGAAGACACTACATCTTTAAATTGAATTGAATGTTCTGTGACTTTAAATGAAAGCTCTTCTGTTGTTGGGCAAATAAATTTAAACCACTTAACATGGCAGAGAAGGTCAGGCAAGCTTATTATAGTGATCATAGCGTTACAGCTATTGCGATTGACCGCTGCTCTCTGGAATCACCAATAATCAGAGACCGCAAGCTGTGTTTGCAGAGAAAGGTCATCATTCATTTTTTTCAAAGCATTAATATCTTTTGTTTGTTTGGCTCAACATGAAACAGGAATCGATAGAGGTAATTCACAGAGCAATTAGCCCCTCATCTGTCAAACGGCATCTGGGTGTATTTAACAAAAAGACCTTTGGAAAGGTTTAAAAAGGAAGAAAGTGCCTGTACGATCAACAATTTATATTTTCTACATGACATGTTGTGTATGTATCTGTGAAAGGGGGTGGGGGCTTGAGACTAAGAAAATATACATAGAGCATGCTATAAATCTGCACTTCAGTGTTACAATGTCACAGCAAAGAGATAGACCCAAAAAGCTCAGATTACACATGCTCACCCAGTTCCCACGAAGACAGCTAGTATCATTTGGGATCTTCATAGCATGCAGGAACACTGGCCTGGTACATGGATTTCTTTGGAAAGAAGACTTCCAGCAAAACCTGTGGCGGATGGTGTAACAAATTGGAAAGGGTCCAACCTCATGAAGAAATGCTCCCTGCTGTCATGAGAGCTGAGGACTTTGGTACTAGACTGCTTCTGAGGTGCCCATAGCCAGGCTGTGCACCTGACTCTCCGGCTTGGGAAGGACCCTGTGTCTTCGCCTCTCAACCAAGCCTCCTCACTCAACCCAGCCTTCTTTCTCATTCTTATGTTGGACTTATCATCACATCCTTTTTGTTGATACCAAAATAGAAAGCTAAGTGAAAAACTAAATAAAAGACTTTTGTATTTTAAAAGTGAATTTTGGGGGCTGGTGTTGTGGTATATCGGGTGGAACTTCTGCTTCTGATGGCAATATCCCATATGGGCACTAGTTCGTGTCCCGGCTGCTCCATTTCCGATCCAGCTCTCTGCTAATGGCCTCAGAAAAGCAGTGGAAGGTGACCCAAAGGCTTGGGCACATGCTACCTACATGGGAGACATGGTAGGAGCTCCCTGTTCCTGGGTTAGGTTTAGCCCAGCCCTAGCCATTACAGCCATCTGGGAAGAGCATCAGCAGATGGCCAATCTCTCTGTCTTTCTCTGTCTCTGTCTCTCTGTAACTCTAACTTTCAAATAAATAAGTAAATAAATCTTTTTTTTAAAAAAGTGAATTCTGATCTGAGTGTATATTTCCTTTCTGAATTTCAAATCTGCTTATTATGGATTTAATGAAATCTGTATCAAAATGATAGCCTTTGAGAAACCTAGATTAAGGATATGTCTACTCATTTACACAAATGCCACTGGTCTCACCAGGACCAGGTGTCACAGTTCGCTGACTTTTCTTCTCTTTTTTTCCTGGACCTTTAATTTTTCTTTCAGCCCTACCCTCTACCTCTTTTTTTCATTTGTTTGTTTTTAAAGTTTAGTCTTCATCAAGACTGTATGATCATGGCCAAAAAAAGAAATAGTGAGACAAAAGAGAAAGGTACGAAAGTCTTGCTTTCTTTATGACTTGAGAAAACATGTTAAGGTTTTGGAATTAGATTTACTCTTAATTTCCAACCAATTTGAAAAGTTGTCCCTCCATCTCGTAGGTTCTAGATAGCTATAAAAGTCTTATCTAGAAATTATATTTTATAGTGGAGTGAAAAAGCATGAATTTACAGTGAACTCTGAGAATAACAACTGTGAAACAACACCACAGAAAAAAGTTAAAGGAAACAAGCCTCCGATAATGTTGTCTTTGTATGGAAGGACTGTGGAGTTTGTTTTTGTTTCACTCAGTTTCTGAATTTCCAAACTGCTCTATCATAGATACAATATTTTTATTGCAAAAACTCAAAATATTACTTATATTTAATGTGATAACACAAATAAGATAATGCATTTACAAATATATTTTATATTTACCTCAGATAACTGACTCTTTTTTTGTTGTTGTTGTTAAATGCTATCAAACATTCTGCTGAACTCTACAGAAATCTTACAGAATTTCCACGGCCAGAACTAAAATCTGCTCTTAGCGCCTTCTGAAATCATATAGAACATCTACAATTTCAGTCTGGCTCTAAGCTTGAAGTTGAGGGCAACTGGGTAGCAGGAAGTAGCTCATGGTCTGTGTAGATTTCTGAAAGAAACATTTAGGTTCCTCGTATTTTTCTGAATCTGATATTAATTTTGGAGGCATCTTAACACCCTCTTTCTCTCTTCCCAACTCTTTTTTTCTGTTTGTGTGAGCTGTGTTGGAAGTTTCCACATATTCACTACTTGGCTTCCTTTAATTAGATGGGTTCTCTGTGACCCAGAGACACCAGCTGATAATTATTTCCCAGACGTCCAGCTCGTAAAGCAAACATCACAGTTAGTAGCTGTCTGGGCTCTATTTTGTGTTCATGACAATATTATAATATACTTCAATAAGAGTCCAAATCATGCCACCTTCCACACAGTTATTCACAAGCAGAGGTCATTATTTCCTGATTAGACTGTCCTAGGGGTGGGTCTGGCTTCAACAGTCTTCGTACATTCTTCTGATTTGTAAATCAAACCTGAGTTAGAAAGATGGACTGTCACCTCCTCTGGGCTCTGCTTCGTGTCACCGGGGTACAGTTTATCAGACAAACACCTCATAAGCATCAGTTCTGGCTGCCTTCCAGGGAAAGCCATGTCATGCCATTGAATAACACTTAGGACCCAATCTTTCATCCTCCTCCTCCAAAAGTAAATAAATTGGGGAAAGGTCTTGCCCTGTCTCAAGATAACAAGAAGTTTATAGAACTTACCAGTGTTTCATGCTGCAGACACTAAGCATACGAGGAGTGAGCAAAAACAAGATGGCAGCTTTCCTGGAGTTCAAAGGCCTCTCTGATAGCAAATAAACAGGGACAATCCTTCTGGTTTCCCTAATGGGCACAAGGAATCCTGCTGGAACCAGGAAGGACGTTTGGATTGAGGGCTGAAATACAAGGAGCACAGAGCTTTTTTACTGCTGCCTTACATAGAACCTAATCACTTGGACCAGGTAATAAATATCCTATTTGTGATGGGCTTTGCCCTTTGCTGCTCATTTCTTGACTCTGCTGTTGTGATATGGACAAATAAATGCTGAATACGCTCCACTCAAACTTTCTTCCAGATGCCAAAGTATGAAATTTGCATAATTTTATGTGTCACAAAATAATATCTGTAAGATTTTTTTTGTCCCAAATATGCACACATGTAAAAGCCACGTGGCTCACATGTCTTACCAAATTATTCTGAGCTGGATTTTGTCCTCAGGTTTTAGTCTGTTGACTGCTGCTCAGGAGTCTAGAAGTTCAAGTTCAGGTTTGTGAACCAGCTCTTACAGAATGAGAGCCCCTTCTTGGCTGTCCTGTAGTTAACTGATAGCAATTTCCAACATTTCGTCATAATCTTGTGTGAATAAACATGTTTCCCCTTAAATATACTTAACTGAAAAGTGTTGTTAAACTTTTAAATGCCATTGATTTTAATAGAGTTCTAATTGTGTCTCAGGCATTAGGGAGAATATCTGTAATCAGAACAAACTGAATCACACAAAATCATATCTTCCAATGTGAAAAATAGATTTTTTCCATAATATCCATAATAGTCTAAAAAGCCAATATCAATTTAAATTATTATTTATTAAAGCAGTGAATATATTAAAGTGCTTGAAAAACTTCATGAAGAATGGAAGTAAAGATAAGTATATAGTATATTTTGGTGCAAAAATTTTTCAGATCCTTGCATAACTTTTTTATAATAAGCATTTCCCATGACTCTTTTGAAAGCCACTCATATGCAGACATTTAAAAATATTTTGCACCAAAATAAACTTAACCTTCTTTTTTATAACTTGAGAGATAGGGAAAGATACAGAGAGCTCCCTCATTGCTGGCCCACTCCCAAAATGCCTGCAACGGTTTGACTGAGGATAGGCAGAGACTGGGAGCCAAAAATGCCAACCCATGTCTCTCACATGAGCAGTAAGAAGCCAACCACTGGAGCCATCACTGCCTCCTCTCAGGGTCCACACCAGCATGAAGCTTGTGTCAGAAGCTGGAACCTGGCATTAAACTTAAGCACTGTGAAATTGTCCACAGCTGTCTTAACTGGTTTCTTAACTGCTAGGGTAAATGCTTACTCTAAACTTACCCTTTAATTTCACTTTTCCAAGAACTTTTTGAAGCTTCAAATGATTTTAAAAAGTATTTGGTGACAAAGCAAAATGTTTTCTTTCTAATGTAGGCTGAAATAATTAAGACTACAAAAATCTACCTTTGTTTACATATGTGTATGTATATATAACAGAAAAAATTAACATATTAAAGGTATTTACATGTGAGATTAAGAACTCTATGCTTTTTTCCTGCTTCTCAAATACTTTGTAACATACTGCTTTTATTATCAGGATAAAATAACCAAAGTTACAGGAACATCCTAGGCTCTCAACTTTTAAAAGTGTTTTTATGGAGAACCTGTGCCTCTGTGTAGCACCTCTGGATCAGGGCTTCTGGAATGATCTGCAGGGCCCATTGGTCCCTAGAACACTTCGAAGAGAACACCCAGCAAGCTTATAAAAGTCTTTACCCGAAAGTTTGGCAAATTCAGCATTCTTATGACATGCAAATAAAGAAAAGGGAGGAAGAAATATGAGATAGCACAATGTAAGATCTCAAAAGGGGACATCAGTAGCTACAGGTACAAAGAAATAATGGATGTTATGACATTCTGTGAATTTTGGCAGGTTAATAGAACGGAGTGAAAAAATGCCAAGACAAGGTCCCTCCCTTGCTGTTCAAAAGAGGAACAAAGCAATAATTACTTTCTGGTATCAAAACCTTGTTTGTATTTATGACCAAAACTTTGCTGAAAGCTTGCTTTCCTCTTCATTTGAAGGTTTATTTATTTTTTAAAAATGTAGTTGGGATCAAACAATTAAATTTTTGTTGATGGAGACAAGGTAATACAAAGGAATTCGTCCACATATTGTTTAGTGCATTTTTATTTCATTGTTTTTAAGAAAGCAGTTCTCAACCTACAGCCCAACACAATCCTTGCTACATATTTATTCCTATTACATTCTGGATACCATCGGGAAGAGATAAATATGATAATTTATTTTTTCCTTAAATAAGAAAAAGTTCTCAAAAGGCACTTTGTGAAGAATTCTATATTAAAGATACATTACTGTCTGATTTTAAATTATCAAGTATCAAGATATCTTTATATGGTTTACTGCTTGGAAAATAAGCAAGTATATGAGAGTAATACAAGTGGTGTTTTCTCACAAGTAAAATTAGGCCATTTTGCTACATTTTCACCCAAAACCTTGGGATTTGGTCATTAAATGTGGCATGCCAATAATGTTAGTCTGAACACACAAATAGAAATAAAACTTGGAGAGGTCTCATTGACTGCATTGTCCCATCTCTCTCTCTTTGTCTGCTTCCATCCCACAGAAATTCTGTTCCCAAGTAATATACTTGGACTGACAGGCATGTGAGGGAGATTGAATTGTAACTGCAGGAACCATCTATTCACTTCACTTATCAATGTGCCCACCACTTGGGGTTCTTAGCACTCTTGAACAGCCTGAAAAGAATCTGGAACATTCTGGGGTTTTTTGAGCACTCTTGTCTCTCAGGATGGTGACATTCTACCTTGACAACCCAGATGGAGTCTCTGGTACCACACACAGACCACCGAGAGCTTTCAGTCTGCTCTGGATGAACCCAGAGGAGACATGATCACAGACTCGAGTTTTTGTTACTCTATGTTAATGGCCGATACATTTACTTGAGCATTCAAAACTCATCAAAAAGATCTAACTGTCCATCACAAACCATGGATTGACGACTTATAATAAATGAGAGAGGTAGAAACCACAGGTGGGTGGTGAACTCTCATTCTTGTTAGGGACCTACGATGTAAAGTAGACTCTCTCATTTGCAGTTTCACTCTCCTTGGTTTCAGCTACTTGCAGTCAACCGTGGTGAGAAAATATCATGTAGGGCTGGCCTTGTGGCTCAGTGTGTTAAGCCACTGCTTACAATACTGGTATCCCATGTCAGAGGTCCATTTCAAGTCATGGCTACACTGTTTCTGACTCAGCATAATGGTAATGCACCTAGGAAGGCATATAATGACCCAGTGTTGAGACCCTGCCACCCAGGTGGGAGCTCCAGTTGGAGTTCCTGGCTCCTGGCTTCTCCTGGCCTGACCTTGGCTATGGCAGGCATTTAGGGACTGAACAAATGGATGGAAAATCTCTTTCTCTGTCTCTCTTTTTGTCTATCACTCTCTTAAATGAACAAATAAATATACTTTTAAATATTAACTTTAACATTTCCAAGACAGAGCATATTCATATAATGTTTATTGTATATTTTATAGCTTTCTATTTATGGTTGTTAATGTCTTACTGTGCCTGATTTATAAATTAAATTTCCCCTTATGTGCACATATAAGGGAAAAGCATAGTATACAGAATACAAACTGAGTGCTATTTGTGATTTCAGGCATATACTGCAGTATTGTAACATATTTCCTTGCATACGGGAGGACTGTATATCTGCTTAATGCGTGGAACTGTGAATTAATGATAGGTGAGTCCTACAGAAAAGATTCTTAGAAATTGAATACATTACGTTCGGTCAGAGGAAGTCACAGATGATATTGTGCAGGAAGTACAAAGTGAGTTGGGCCTTGAAGGATCAGTAAATCTGGATGGGAACAGAGAGAAGAGAAGAGAAAGCCATGACCTCTGTCCGTGACTGCTGTCTTTTATCTCAGGGCCTGTTTGCTGTTCACCATACATGACGCTATTCCATTCTCATTGTGTTAGGAAGCTGAAATTCAGAGGACATAGTTTTCCAAATATGAAAAAACAACTTGATTGAAACTTAGACCTGCCTCACTCTAAAGTTTATATCTACAGTCGGCTGATCTGCATCAAGAATGTTTTTGGAAGAGAAACTGACAGGAGCAAGAGTGAGGAGATGCGAATGAGTGCCTGATTCAGGAAGACTGAGCTCCCTTCCTATAATCAGTGCCTGGGATAAAGCAGAAAAAAAATGAGGAGGGACTACACAATGAGATTCTTCCTATGTAACAAAAATCAGGGAACTACAGAAAGAATTCTCAGCCATATAACCAACTATGCGAAGTCTTCAAAAAGTTTATGAGAAATGAACATTAAGAAAAAAATTATGCATAGATTTCAATTTTTTTTTCCAAAATAAACTTAACTTTTAATTTTGCCCATTAACTCTATTTTTCATTACCTTTTAAAGTACCTTCATTTAAGTTTTATAAAACCATAATTTTGCATTTTATATTTTTTGTAATCTGATGTCAGAATTAGTAATAAATCATACTTTATAAATCCATATACACTTTGGAAACTTTTTAAATATTCATTTGTTTATTTTACCTTTTAGAAAGGAAGCAGCCGAGAGACACAGAGGAGAGAGGGAGAGAGCAAGAGAATGAGAGAATTTTTTTATCTGCTGGTTCACTCCTCAAATGCTCACAACAGCTGTGTCTGTGCCAGGCTAAAACCAGTAGCCTGGGACTCCATCTGCATTTCCTGTGTTATTATCAGGGCTCAAGCACATGAGCCATCGTTTGCTGCCTCCCAGGACACGTTAGCATGAAGCTGGGGGCCGAGGCTGTAGTGCACTGGGTTAAGCCTCTGCCTGCAGTGCCAGCATCCCATATGGTTGCCAGTTAGATTTTTGGCTGCTCCACTGCTGATCCAGCTCCCTGCTAATGAACCTGGGAAATCAGCAGAAGATGGCCCAAGTACATGTGCTCCTGCATCAAAGTGGGAGCCCCAGATGAAGCTCTTGGCTCCTAGCTAGAGCCTGGTTCAGCCCTGGCTGTTGCAGTCATTTGGTGAGTGAATCAATGGATAGATCATCTATTCTTTTGCTTGCTCTTTCTCTCTGCCTTTCCCTGTCTCTCTGTAATTCTGCCTTTCAAATAAATAAATAAGTACATTTTAAAAAATAACCAAATAAGAAGCAGAAGCTGGATCAGAAGCAAAGGAGCTGGGACTTCACTGTGCACTCCAATACGGGGTGCAGGCACGCCAAACAGTGGCTTAACCTGCTATGCTGTAATGCCTGCACCCTTTAATGAATATAGAATACTTTATCATATAGGTTACCAGAATTTATTCAACCTCATTCATTGAATGTTGGGGAAATTTATAGGTTTTTAAAAGTAAAAATGATATTTAATGTTTAGTGCAAATCGTGTTAATCTGTGATTTTTTGATAAAGAATCATTTTATTCATAATTTTTATTGTCACTTATTTCCCATCAGATGGAAATATTGAAATAAAAACGAGACCTCAGGTCCAGCAACTGAAGCCAGGTCATATTTTTTTTTTAAGATTTATTTATTTATTTATTTATAAGTCAGAATTACACGGAGAGAGAAGGAGAGGCAAAGAGAGAGAGGGGTGTCTTCCATCTGCTGGTTAACTCCCCATATGGCTGCATCAGTCAGAGTTGCATCGATTTGAAGCCAGGAGCCAGGAGCTTCCTCTGGGGTCTCCAATGTGGGTGCAGGGGCCCAAGGACTTGGGCCATTTTCCACTGCTTTCCCAGGCCATACCAGAGAGTTGGATCAGAAGTGGAGCAGCAGGGACTAGAACTGGTGCCCATATGGGATGCCGACACTGCAGGCAGTGGCCTTATCCACTACGCCACAGTGCCGGCCTCACCAGGTCAGATTCTTGAGGGCATAAACCAACACACCTTAGCAGCAGTTTGATCTGGTCGTCAGCATTATCACTTTATCTAAGTTGCTCAATACCAAAAAGAAAACTCCACACAGCTTTGAGTCCCAAGGCACTGAGGACTCAAAGCATTGCGTGTGTCCTATGGAGACCACAGTCTAATGAATTAGACAGTGAATATAATATGGTAATGAATTAAAAATAGCAGCAGAAGGGGCTGGCATTGTGGCATAATAGGTAAAGCTTTGCCCTAGGCATCAGCATTCCATAAAGGCCCTGGTTTGCTGCACTTCCAATCCGATTCCTTGCTAATGATGCTGGGAAAAGCAGCAGAAGATGATCCAAGTACTGGGGCCTTGCCACCCACACAGGATACCTGGATGAACCTCCTGGCTCCTGGCTTCAGCCTGGCCCATTGAGGCCACCTGGGGAGTAAACCTTTGATGGAAGATCTCTCTCTCTCTCTCTCTCTCTCTCTCTCTCCCCCCTCCTTCTTTTCCTCTCTCCCTTTCCTTCTCTGCAACTCTTTCAAATAAATAATCTGTGAAAAATAAATAAATGCAATGTCAGTGGATGGGAGATGGCAAAACTTATTCCCAAATAAGGGAGCAAGGGTGAATCCATCTGGAGAAGGGGGCATCAGAAGACTGACCCTTGAGGTGGGTCTTGCAAGACAAGTGTCTTGCCAAGCAGAAGAAGGAAGTTAACCACCCCTGTCCCTGAGGGAGTGAGCACAGGATTAGTGATTGGCATAAAAGACCCTAACTGAGCCTAGAAGTTATTCAGAAATGCCACTTCCTCTGCACGGCCTCTTCTGGTCCCTTGTACAGGAAAACCTCTTTATGGCCTCAGTACTTTAATTGCACCACATCTGTGGATTTGTTTGACATTTACTACTTCCTGCTTTCCATTAGAGATGCTGTATTTGTGAACATATTTTACTTTCATTACCCCACTAGAGAAACGGGGGCCTGTTTTATACTGGTATTCCCCACAGTGCTTTCAACTTAATATATATAATATAACTTAATGTATTTTACATTCCCTTTCTTAATTCTAAAGGGTTCTTGATCCTCTCACTCACGGACTTCATACTGGGGCAGGAAGGCTTATCTTTTGGTTATTTACCCCCATATGCCAATCAGTGATGGGAGTAGAACACCCCCTCTTCATCCTTAGGGGAAGGCAGAGCCCATGTTGACCATGCCATCAGAGCAATTCTCTTTACCAGCTACTCGGCTTTGAACTCTTTCTACAGTCTGGGACCTGAGTAGAAGACTGCATTAGCTATGTTCCCAGTACCATTAGAAAATGACTGAGCAGGTTCTGCATGGTCCTATGGCCAATTCAGGGATACTATGTGCCTCAATTTGGGCTTAGACCCTCATTTAATCAACAGTTGGTGATAATTGCCTCCAGAACAAGCCTGCCAAGATTACTGTTAGTATTCACCTCATTACCTTGATTATTAAGGAGTGTAACAGAATACTATATTACAATTATATAGTTCATAATGACCTCCATTTATTGAGCATTTACCACAGCCAGACACTTTCTAAACACTGTGTCAATACTAACTAAATTAATATCCAAAGCTGTTCAATGACTTGGTTATTATTAGCATTCTGATTTAATAGATAATGAAAGAGGCATAGAACACATCAAGTGATAACAGTTGGTAAATGTTGGAACTCAGATTTGAATCAAGACCAATATTGCTGTCAAACCTCGGCTTTTATCCTAAATTCCATCTCTCCTGAATCCTTAACTTTTCCAGAGAGGAAGATATTTTTATCACTATTTTACCAAGAACGTGCCAAGAGTGTAAAAGACTTGCTCAATTCCACACATTGCAAAATAGTAGAGCCAGGATTTGGAGCCTAATCTATCCATCTCTAGATCAGAGTATGGAACTCTCGGTTTCCCAGATCTGTTCAAGGTTTGTAATGTTATCAGTTGCAAATACCTGGTATATTCTGCTTAATATAGTCTCTGTAAGGTGATGAATTCCTGCGATGAGGGATAAGTAAATTAAGGGGTTTCTTGATTTTAGTATTGTAGTTATTGAGGCCAACTGAAGCGGGATTTGATGACTTCATCACTGAAATAATTTCAGGATCTTTGAGATATGAGGAATGCTTTCTGTTCGTCCTATTGTACTCTGCAGTGAGAACTGCATTCACTTTGCCACACATACTGATGGCCTAATCTTAAGGCTGTGGTTTGAGATGAAAGAGATTGATAGGGGCTGGCGCTGTGGTGTAGTGAATACAGCCGCCGCCTGCAGTGCTGCATCCCAAATGGGCTCCGGCTTGAGTTCCGGCAGTTCCACTTCCGATCCAGCTCTCTGCTATGGCCTGGGAAAGCAATAGAAGATGGCCCAAGTCTTTGAGTCCCTTCTCCCCGAGTGGGAAGACCTGGAGGAATTTCCTGGCTCCTGGCCTCAGATTGTCACAGCTCCGGCCATTGCAGTCAACTGGGGAGTGAATCAGCGGATGGGAGGCCTCTCTCTGTCTCTCCTTCTCTCTGTGTAGCTCTGACTTTCACATAAACAAATATTAAAAGAAAGAGATTAATAACCCAAGTCAAGAGAGAGAAGGAAATGTCAAAAAAGGGTAAGGATACAGAAGAAAGTAAACCAAGATCATGAACATCTCTGGAAATACTGAATTGATATAAGCCATTGACTAGGAAAGCCAAATATGCCTTCATTCCACAAACAGAGGGACTTGGGTGCCTGAGACCACAATCAGAGGCAAGCAAAACTCTAGTGTGTACTGTGCAAAGAAGTGGAGAAGCAGCCTCATCTTGATTGTGGAGAAGTTTTTGTTCATCATGAAATACCTGATAAATAAAAGCACGCACCAACTGATGTACATGTAGTTATTGCTTCTGGGTCTTTAGATGGCAATAGTTCATGTTCTTTCTTTATGGCAGTTGTGCTTCTATCCCACCAAATGTTCTAGGGTCTTGCAGACAACCTTATGAATTTGGTCAGCACAGCAAACTTCTGCCAGTTAACCACAAGTATCATCTTTCCTCTCTGTCTTATGCAAAATTGACATTTTATTCCAAGATACCAATAGACTTCACAGAATGAATAATGCAGGGTTGTGATATTTTTCTATTTTAATGGTAAAACGAGTGATGGGTGTTTATTTTTGGGCAGTGGCTGCAATTGTCCTCTGAAATGAAGCCTGATGATTAGAAGGGGACATGACTGTCCCTAAATGAATAAGATTATAAAGAAGCTAGGAACTTTCCTCCCACTCATGTAAGGAAATTTGACAAAGCATTAGTTATATGAAAAATGAATCCCTAACCACCTAGTTAGGTTTTCCTTTTACTTCTATTAAATTATTGAACAGGTTAGAAGGAAGATTTTGGTAGGATTGGCAAGAAGGATGGTTAACTTCTGAGACATGTACTCTGTTTATTGAGGAAGCTTATGTTAGATGTAAAGCAAAACAGTCTCATCGTAGTTGGTACTTTTGGTTCTGCTTTTTTTTTTCCGTACTAACCTACAACTAAACTGTGTCAAAAATTTGGTACAATCCTATAGTTTTCCAGTTCCTCTCACTTAATAAAAAATTTTAGCCCATTTTAAAATTAAAACTCGTGTTATTTTCCTATTTCTTCTCCTCCCTTCTACAAGCTGCTTCCTGAAAAGACTAGACCCTGACTTCTTGGATGGAAAAGGGAGGCGAGAATTTTCCTTTGTTCTCTAATCCCTTTCCCTCTTCTTGGCCAAGCTTTTCTGGTCTTTCTTATCTTCCTATGACTGGGAAAAACTGAAGGTACCTTTGGATTAACTTGTCCTTCATTGATTCCCTGATGTCGGCAGGAGGATGGCAAACAAGAAGAATGATTTATCTGAAGTCAGGCTTGGGCAATCTTGGCTTCTTCCATTCCCTTTGGTAACCATGACTTTAAATATGTTCTCTCTCCCTGAGCTGGTGTAACTTAAGCCACAGCATCTCTTCTAGAAGATCCCATTCGCTTTTTTATGTATCTAGAAGTTCTTGTCCCCTCCATATCAAACTGGCAGCCCCTGAGCCCTCTTTAATCATGGTACTGCATCACATGGAAACCAAACAGAGTTCTCTGTTCACACTCTGAGGTCTCAGAAGAACACTTATGTGTAGAGGGCTCCATCAATTTTCCAGGAACATCATGTAGTCCCAATGGATCCACTCCCATAGGATAATTCAATTGAATCCTAGTGTATTTCTTCCCTTTGAAGCCCTCTTTCTACCAGTTCTGGGAACTGGTGAAGCGAAGGGAGCCCTTTACTCAGAGCTTGATAGTCATGTGGTCCAGCTGAGAATAGATCTCCCCCGTCATGTTCCTCCTCTCTGTCTCAGGAGAACTTGAACATTCTGGCATTTATCTGACAGCAAGGAGTCAGTTCCCCTTCCTGAAATGTGAACTCTCCCAAAATACAAATTATTTCATGGAGAACCCATTCTGCTCTTCCAAGCTGGATTTAGAATGTGAAGGAAACAAATTGATCCTATGAACCTGCACCTCTCAAACAGTGAAGAAATTTTCTTCTCCGTGCCACCCACTGGGAGTAGACTGGGAATGGGATAGGAGGTTGAGCGTGGTAGTCCCAGGTCACAGATCTCCATTTACAACAGCTGGGGAAGATGTAAGTCCCCACCAGTAGATGCCTCAGTGGTGGCTTGATTGCCTGAAATACCTACAGCTCTTATTTTCAGTTGTAGGCCCTGATTATTGGTTTCAGGAAAATACAAAAAGATAAGACTCAATATGTATACACATGAGCTAACCAGAATTAATTTTGTTTGGATGAGGATTCTTCACTTGGTCTAACTTTAACCGTGTCTTTCAATTTTCTGCTAGGACCTTCCACGTACTTCCTTTTAAAATCGAGTTTTAGCTAAGAACCCTGCTAACTCAGTTTAGCAAGAAGTCACTAACCTCAATATCTAATCTGGTTTCTGGTTCTCTACCAACCCCAAGACGATGTTTGATAGCCCTGGCCTGTCTTCAGCAAGCCTCCTCTAGGGTGAGTTCAGCTAGAATTCTTCATAACTATGATCTTTCCCCTTAGTAATTTTCCACTGACTAACTCTGTCTCTTGTCCTTAAATTCCCACTTGTCCAGGGATGGGCCCATCTCTTTCTTCTTGTGCAAAAATTCCATTGAAGTTGTCCCTATACATATTGCAATGGTCCTGAATAAAATCTTCCTTTTTGTGCTTTGAATATCATTGAACATTTTATCATTTACCAAGGATACAATCGGCACCACCTCACTTCTATTGCTCTATTTCACTATATGATTTGCTCTCTGAAAAGCCAATGCATTCCGAGTCTCCAAAGCCAGAATGCTTTTGCTGGAAGTGAGTTGCCCACTATCCTCCACCCACAAACCATGGAACTGGAACACTTGCTGCCCTTGTCCTGGTCTGAGTTCTTTCCAGTTGTGTTCATCCTCCGGACCACAATATATACTTGTGATTGTTGATTTGTTCCTGTTTCTAATATTTGGGGGAGCAAAGCATGCAAAGAAGCAAACATGGCACTACAACAGTTTTGTTTGCAAGGGTCAGATGTGAACCAGGTCATTTCCACTTCTGCCCATGGCACCCCCAGCCTGGAAAGCCAGCACATTTCCTCCTTCTTCCCTTCCAAAGTGCTTTAGAATTGTCCACACCACTTCTTAGTAAGCACAACTGTGCTCCTTGCTCCTTACTGGAAACAGGCTCAGTGGTGACGGGATCTGACCCATTTGGTGGGTGGAGGGATCTAGGGCAAAGCAGAACAAAGTTTGACCCTTTGTTCCACAAATTTGCTTCATAGCTGAGCAGTCACATTTTGATTTAAACTCCCTTTTTCTAGGCTCTCGATCAGTTCCTTACCTTGGAGCATATCCCCTTTGCTGATCTCATACATTTTTATTTTATTTGATACTTGATGTTATGCTTGGATTATAGAACTTCCATTCAGTTTAAGTTCTGTAACAAATTGTCCTTTTGTACTATTGCCAAATATCTCAGACTAAAAACATATTGGTGATGGTGGGGGGCAGATAAGAAATTAAATGAAGACAAAATTAGGAATCTGCTAATAAAATCAGGCTTTCTTGACACTTTTAGTCAATGCAAAAATAATTGTGGGAATATAAAAGGTTTTTTATGGTCAATTATTCTTGTCTCAGTAAGTATCTATAATCATAACCCCTCAAAAGAAGTAATAACCCTCCAGAGAGAGAAGTGAGACTTCCCCACAGAATCGTAAGGAAGGTAAAATGTTATCACATGCATGCATAAAATATATTAATATTGAAATGTGCTGGCTGTAAGGTCAGGTGGGTAGCTATCTTTTTTTCCACCCTGAAAAAAATACAGACTCTCTGACTTTATTGGGCTCTGACATCCAATTGATCTACATTATTCTTTGCTAGCAAGGGCCTATCTACCTAAATGCCTCAGATAATAGGTATTACAGTATTAGGTAAAAAGCCTCCATGCAGACTACAGCTATATCAAAAAGGTAGAAAGTGTAAAATAAGGGAGATTAAGATGACACCAGAAAGCTTTGAATGAGGTGTCATTTTGCATTTAGAGAGACAACCAGGAAAGTTAAGACAGAAGAAAAAAATGCCCCTCTCTCCCCAGCTGCCCTTAAAGGTTTACAAATGATCTGTTAACAGAAATGAGTTTCTCTTGGGCTTCAGACACCATTTATTACGCTGGAAGAGAGACCAAAAAGGGGATGGAAAAGATTGGCAAATTATGCTTATTTGAAGGCAAAATGCTTCCCAGCAGCAACATGATGAAAATGCACCAAAGGTGTCAGCCAGATGTTGACATGTTAATATTTTTCATGAGATCTTTCACTGAGGAATGAGTACAAAGAACTTTTTGGGTGTTCTCGCGAATATGAATTGAAATCATTGTTAGGCTAGACGCTTTGCCTGGGAAATCACGGTCAGACTTGATGATGAAGAGGAAGAGGAAGTGTGTCCTAAATAGGGGGCTTGAACCTGGATTCCCTGGCTGCCTCCCAGATGTCCTGTGCTTCGAATGGGCTCATCTGATCTCTCCTAGTCAATTTCATTCTGGAAAGTAGCCAGTGGGCCTAGTTCACGACCCAGTGATGTCATTATAATTCATTCTCCTCACCACAAAGACTTCGAAACTTTCCAATTTACAATGGGTCTTTTTAATAAAGAAAAGTGTCATGTTCAGAATTTTTAAGTGTTTCTAATGATTTATCTTTTTTCCCTGTTATATCCTCAGAAGTCCCTATCTTATGTGTATGAAGACTTTCCTACTGAAACCATTTAAAGAATTTATATCATTTTAGAGAACATGGTGTGATTCATAGGATGGAAAGGGGGTAACTGAAGTTTATTATAGTAGAACTTCATGTAAAACAAACAAACAAAATACACAGTGCATCTTAAGCATAAGTAAGAATAGAACAAAGAACATGTATGATTTTACCAGTGCTTCATTTTCAACATTCATATAGTTATTTTATGTGGGAAAAATGACACTTTCAGCAATGCTTGCTGTGTTAGGGCTTGGGTTTACAGGGTAAGAGAAGGGCTGAGGGCTGAGAGACATGTGTAAGGGATTTCAGGACACACAGCAGGTCATCTGGATTTGCTCCACTCCTCTAGTGGACTCTCAGGAGACACTCATTGATGAAGATCACGCATACATTGAGCTCAGCTCTGGGAAGTCAAGGTCATCTCCTAGAACCTTACCTCCTTGAACTAGGTTAACCCTTCTTACTAAAATAAACTTGACTGAGACGCCTTCACTTATCCTTGGCATGGATCTTTAAAACCCTGGACAGTACAAGCCGAGTGGATGATCAATGCGTGTGTGGCCTGCACTGTAGTTTAACTTGCTCTGTCTGACAGGAGCTGTGGAATAGCTAAAGAGAGTCTTTACTTGTAATCTTCTTATCACCTTATCCTAGAGTGCTTGTGAAGAGCGGGTCCTTCTCTGCACTAACTCCCAGTTGAGGGTTAATGCTAAGAACAAGAAATTGCTCTTTCATGTATCCAACTGGTTGACCTGATAAGGCCTTCTCTGGACACCTTGTGAGTGCTTGCATCTCATGGCCCAAAATGAGTCTTTCCCCTATGAACTCATTACCAGAAATGACATGATGTATTTACTATGTGCCAGCAAAATAAAAACATACTCTTTTTTTTCTACCTCTTTTCAAAATCAGGAATTCTGGATCAGATCTTCATTGCTAGACCATTATTAGCCAGGGTTGTGTGTAAGAAGAAGGGAGAATTAGTTAGAGCATCAGCAAGGCTAGAGAGAATGGGGCCAGCTGACAGCTAGAAGGGAATAGAAGAATCAGGACAGACAGAAGGGGTGAGAGTGGGGGCATGTATAAAGAAAAGAGAAAATAAAAGGAGCCAAATAGAAAGAGACACACAGAGAAAGTGTAAGGAGAAACAGACACAATTTTAAGGTGTTCCGAAGAAAAGATAGTTTGGTCCATGGTGCAATAAGGCTGTGGCATGCAGAGAGGGCTACACAAGGAAGGGAACTGGCGCTTACTAGAGATAGTTCTCCTGTTTTCACTGCAGTCTGAGAAGCAGCACCCTCAGGTGCTCTAATCTCAGTGAATTCACACTCTTCTTCATGACTCTGAGGAACATAATATTCTATGGAGGGGTGCTCTTGGTGATTCAGATTGAGATAAAGACTTTAGCCATTTCTTTCCAGGAATTGCATCTTGTATGAGTATGCCTTCAAGATGATCTTATGTAAGTGGAGCCACTGATGACAAAAACTGGCAATTGCAACCACAGAGTACAGTCTTCTCACAGAGTACAGTCTTCTCAAAGGCTGGACAGACTTGGAGAATGGGTGGAAGGAAACACAGAGAGAGCTACCAGGAGGAGATACAATGATGATTGTAATAATAATGAAAGCAACAGTTTTATGACAAAACTGACAGTAGCTGGAGCTATTTTTGTAAATCCACATTATAAGGATATGCCCACTGTAGATATGTATGATATGGATCTGTATGTGTGTAGATGTGTGTGTCTAGAAATATAAAAATGTATGGGTAGATCTATAGTTGTCCAATGTTTACAGAATTCTTCAAGGAAAGTATTATTATTACCTCAGTTTCATAACTGAGGATATTTCTGAAGCTTAAAGAACTCATATAACTTACCCAAGCATAGATGCCCATGTAGGGTTTACCTTAGTATAAGCTGGTGATTGGCTTCCAGGATCTCTACAGATAGCAAAATCCAAAGATGCTAATGTCTCTTATGTAAAACAGTGTAGTATTTGCATATAGCCTATGTTCCTCATCTAAGGTACTTTAATCATTTCTGGTCTAGTTATAATTCACAGCACAGTACAGATGATTTGTAAATAGTTGTTATAGTGCATTGTTTAAGGAATAAAGGCCAGCTAATAAAGCCTGTACAAGTTCAGTACAGTCATAATTTTCCTTTTCTTAATTTTTTTTATCTATAATTGGTTGAATTCATAGATGTAGAACCCACGGGAAGACAGGGTTAACTGCATTGATAATTTTTTCATGGCATATTGGATTAAAACCATGTGATTTATCAGGTTTATAATATATATTATCAGAGTGAAGAAGGAGGAAAGGTCAAGGAAGATTCAACTGGAATGTTTGCTGGAAATCAGCTCTGTAGATGGTTTATATGCTTCTCATGGGGAGCTCCTTGTTCAATGTTTCTTAGGGGCAACTGGAAGGCAAGGGATGTTTTGGGCAGGGAAATTGGGTGATTAGATTCATAAACGTCAACAGTAATTGAGTAGTAGAGGTGAATTAGGCAAGTGGACTCTAGTAGCCCAGACCTATGAGATGAAACCCTGAAAAATCCAGATGCTGAATGGTTTACTGATGGCAGCAGCTATCTGAAGGAAGGAGTTAGAAAGGCAGATGATAGAAGCCCAAACACTACCACACAATACTTTAGCCCAAAAGGCAGAGCTTATTGCATTGACTAGGGCTTTACAACTGGGAAAAGGTTAGCGAGTTAATATATATAATATAATATAATATAATATAATATAATATAATATATATTCTTGTGTTACATGCATACACAGCAATCTGGAAAGAGGGGCTTACTGACCCCTGTTAAATATGGAAAAGAGATACTGGCTCTACTTCAGGCAGTACTGGAGCCTTTAGAAGTGGCCATCATTCACTGCAAGGGATATCAAAAGGGAGATAATTATGTTATCCAGGGAAATGCGTTAGCAGATAGAGCAGCTACACAGGAAGGTTTGGAAATGGCCCTGATACCTCAATCTGTGGAAGTGGTTAAGGAACCTCACTATACGGAGCCTGAGAATGAATGGGCCCAAGAGCGAGGCTATACTAAAAACACAAATGGATGGTGGATGTTAAATCATAGAATTATGCTACCAATGGCCACTCAATGGAAAATTATAAAGGAGATACACAACTCTACCCACTTGGGAAGAGATGCCTTAGCACAACTGGTCTCCTGAGCGTTTGGAGGAAAGGGACTAAATATGGTCATAAAGGAAGTGACTCGCTCTTGGCCTCTATGTTTACAGAATAACCCTGGCCACGTAAGGCCACCTCCCCTGCTGACTCCTGTGCAGAGGAGGGGAACATAAACAGGTGTAGACTGGCAGGTTGATTTTACCAATATGCCCCCAACAAGCAATTATAGGTACCTCCTAGTCTTTATTGTTACTTTTACAGGATGGATAGAGGCCTTTTAGACCCGGAGAAAGCACATGAGGTGCTTAAAGCCTTGTTGAAAGACATTGTGCCGCGCTTTGGACTCCCACGGTCACTCCAGAGTGACAATGGGCCTTCATTTGTATCTAAAATAACCCAGCAGAACCCAGCAGCTTCTGAGAATAATGATGACCATGCAGGAGGCACAGAGGATGGCGGTGACTGAAAGAGATCCAGCTCGTGAAGTGAACTCATTAGATGAAATAGGCAGAGACCTCCAGACCAAGAACAGGCGGGGTCTGCACCCCTAATCAGCAGGAAGTAGCTACAGAAGAAGGAGACTCGATGCCCGTCAACATCCCCTTAAGATTAAGGTCTAGAGTCTCTGAGGGGGGAATGAAGTAGGCAGGCATACAGGTTAAAATGAATCAGATTTGTGAACTGGAAGACCACGCCTTCACCACACCCCTGTGTGACCTCATGCCCCTACCTGATGCCTTTGCCAGCCCCTATGTGGCCTCATTCCCCTACCTGGCCACACCGGGGTGCCCACCAGCCAATCAGGTTAATTAACCACTCCCCTTTGGAAGTGGGTTAAAAGCAGGGCCGTGATGTGGCCGGGTCGGCTCTTCTTCCCTGGCCTCTTGCCAGGACAGGGCGTGCTGTAGCCCTGTGCCTCCAGGGCGCACGGCCTTCGGGCCGTGTGCTCTAGGCTGCCTGGCCTAGATGCTCATCCACGTGGCTGGTTCCTGGTGCTCGGTATGAACCCCTATTCACCTCTCTCCCCTAAATAAAGCTCTCACTCTCCTATGCATCTTTCTAACTAAATAAAAGCTTAAAACGTACCATGCTGCCTCATTTATCTGTGCCGGTATTTAGAATTCTTCTCTAAATATTAGGCAAGAATCCTCTTGGGCTTATTAATATCGGGGATTTAGTAAGAAGCCCGTGGTGAAATCGTAAGGCACCCCAAATTCCGGTAGCACATGTGGCATCCCAGATAGCATTTCTAGGGAACTTTAAGGGGCCACATTTTAGTGTAAAATTTTAGGGGGTCTTCTCCGATTTCAGAGGGGTGAGAATTAGGACAGGATACTGATGGTAAAAGGAAAAACAAAGCATGGTATTGACTAAATAACCCACAGAAACAAAGGTGGTAGTTCTATACAGATATGAATGTAGTCATTATTTTATAAATATATAAGTAACATAAACTATCATGGATTATATAAGCATATAGGTTTTCCTTTCTTACTCTATGCTATGATACTTTTCAGAATGATGTTTTGATTGAGAGTATTTGCAGAGGAATATTATTTTATTCTAAGTTTCAAGGATAGCAAAATCTTTCTCTTACCCACCATGAGTACATAGAAATTTATATGCACAGCAGAGAATGAATGTATGCAAAATTACAATGGAGCTTAGACATCATATACTTTCTGCTCTGTGCATCTCCCTGCACTCTATTTTACCATACAGTCATAGCCTAGGAAACAACCATATTCTTTTTCTACCAGGGCCTTTACACGATCTAACATCTGATATATCTATCTCTTGGTACTAGTAGATGTTTTTAAGAATTCAGAGCACTTTCTAAAATAGTAGCCAAGAATGTGCCTTTGATGTTAAGCAAATATAGGATTGAAGCTTGATTTGACGTTCATAATTATATAGCTTTGGACAAATTCCATGACTTACTGAGTCTTGTGTTTCCTATTTGGTAAAAGGAGATATTTATGTCTACTTATCAAGTTGTGGTGAGGATTAAATTCAATATGTGTAAAACTTTCACTACAGTGTGTAACAAGTAATAGACACTCAATACTCAACAACATGTACACATTGATAATTGAATGAGCACAAACATATTGAAGAGTGAGTGGCAAATAAGAAGATGGAGACAACAGAAATAAAATTTCTCTTTTAGGCTTGACCTGGAAGTAGTGCATATAAAGTAGTAAATGAAAGGTTGGTGTCAATATAGGGCTTTATTTTTTAAAACTGGAAAAATGAGATAGTGCTGATTCTGAGGCCAGAGTGCTATTTAGGACATCTGCCATTCTATGAGTCTGCTGAGTATCTCACTTCCCATGTTGGATCACTCTCCCCTTTATTTATTCTATCGGTTAGCGTTAGCAGGTACTAGACTTGTCTATGTGTTCCCTTTGACTCCCAGTCCCTTCACCATGACCAACTGTGAACTGAAACTGATCACCTGGAACAGTGAGATGGCATTGGTACATGCCACCTCGATGGGATTGAATTGGAATCCCCTGGTATGTGTTATAGAATGTTGTGAATGATCCAATAAAGATATTTAAATTGCGAATATAAGAGAGAGGGATGATTGCTCATGAGAGGAGGACTTTGTTTAGGCATAGACGCAACCCCTACCCCTTTCCATACTTTACAATGGGAACAAAGAAGGAGAAAGTGAGTGAGGATCAGCATCAACTGGACTTGAGTTGCAGGAAGGTGAGAGAAATCTCAGATATCATTTCTCCAATCAAATATGAGGTAAATTCTTCAACTGTGAATGGATGGGGCAGATATAGGAGTTCTGAGGAAAAAGGAAATAAATGAAGTAAGCACTTCCAAAAAGGAGAACAATGAGAACACTAGAGTCCCAGAGAAGGCTGAGCAGTGTCCAGACTGAGCTTTGTGACTCTAACCTTAACTGGTGCCATTCCTGAAATTCCTTCCAAGGAATTCCCCCAAAGGGATTGCAGACAGGAAACATTGGGTTTCTAATGGATTTACCTGGCACTGATGTTGCTATTTGAGTGAGAAAAAGGGAGAGAGGAAAAAATGGTGATATTTGCAAGGGAACAATCACAATGGAAGGTCAAAGAATCCAAGATAGCTGGGAAAGGGATTGAAACAGAACTCATGGATTGATGGTGTTAAGGCCATTGGACTAGAGGTCTTAGGGAGGTGGAAAAAGTATACTGCTGGGGGTCCCTGAATAAAGTCAACTGGAAACACAGGATTTGTGTTTGGGAAGCAAGATTATTAATTTGAAACTTGGGAAGTAAAACTGGGTCTGTGGACCTGGAGATTTAGGCTGTGATAGTAGGTTTAGACAACCATAACAAATTAGAAGAAAAAGTCAACTGTAGATTATTATATCAAGAGGCTAAGAGCCCATAGAGATGTACTATTCTTATGAAAATCAAAATCGCTAATAAAAATAACTAGCACTTATGAGGTATTTATTATGTGCCAGATGATGTTCTAAAAGCTTTCAGGTACTTTGAATCGTTGAATTTTTACACTTGGAGAGGCTATTCCCATTAGCAGTTCCATTCTATGGCAAGCAGAGTTTAAATCATTTTCTCATGGCAACAAAATGAGTAATGTTAGAGCTGGGGCTAAACCCAGGGTCCAGAACCTGTTGCTGTATTTACCACACAGCATTTTGAAAATGATTATGGCCGTGAGTTGTACAAGAGGAAGGTGTGAGTCACGTATCAATGTGGTTTAGTCAGTTGAGGGCAAGACCAAGATGACTAAGGAGTAGAGCCAGTGTAGGAGGGTGGTGGTTGGTTTTTGATTTATTTATTTTTTGGTGTGTGTGTGTGTGTGTGTGTGTGTGTGTAGGAGAAGGATGGTTGAAAAAAGAAGTTAGAGAATGGGAAGAGTGACTACAATTCTGAGTTTGAAGAATTTAAAAGTGAGGAAAGGACCTTACCTGCCTTATCTACTTCTAGGGGAGGCAGAAGGAGCCTCCTGACTCCAAATTCTGACAGTTGGGCTGATGTGGATGATAGGGCAGTGCCATTTCTCCCATGCTCTTCTTATGAGTCGAATGTGTCCACTTAGTTATGAGCCAATGAGTAAAGTGTAAAAAGGCCCGAGAATGATCGATGCAGGAGCAGATGAGAATTTGCTCATTACAGAGTAGAAGTGGAAAAGTTAGGGAAAGAAGGGAAGGCAGCCATTGGTGCAATTGTGTTTTTGTCTTTGAGTGATACCTTCTCCACCACTTGGCTTTATATTTATGCCATGACCACCATGGCCCAGTCTGTTTATCTTTTAATGTAAGCATATGAAACTATTTCGGCAGGAGAGGAGTCAGTAGTGAATATTAAAACATTTATAAGAAGACTATGTAAAGCTGGCGCCGTGGCTCACTAGGCTAATCCTCCACCTAGCGGCGCCGGCACACCGGGTTCTAGTCCCGGTCGGGGCGCCCGATTCTGTCCCGGTTGCCCCTCTTCCAGGCCAGCTCTCTGCTGTGGCCCAGGAGAGCAGTGGAGGATGGCCCAGGTGTTTGGGCCCTGCACCCATGGGAGACCAGGAGAAGCACCTGGCTCCTGGCTCCTGCCATCGGATCAGCGTGGTGCGCCGGCCGCAGCGGCCATTGGAGGGTGAACCAACGGCAAAGGAAGACCTTTCTCTCTGTCTCTCTCTCCCACTGTCCACTCTGCCTGTCAAAAAATAAAAATAAAAAAATAAAAAAATAAAAAAAAGAAGACTATGTAAGGATGTGGGGCTGATCACTGGTTTGTTAATACTTAGGAGATATAACTTCTTAGCTGCTGTCAGACAGGTGAGTTGTCATCTATTCATACAGTAAGGCCATGGATTGGGCAGAATTATAAGTAGTGTCATGTACCAGAGTCCTCCCCCTACCCCTAGTTTTCCCTTCAGATTCTAACTGTTCCACATAACTACAGAATCATCTAACTTGAAGTCAACCAAGGTTTATGAAAAATAAGAAGAAATGAGTTAAAATGGGAAGGGAGGAAGGAAGGAAAGAAACTATCAGAAGGAATGTAATGAGTGCTCACAAAGCAAGAACAAACGGAGCACTCTAAACGGCTAATATCATCATCTGAGGGGGGAAAACAGTTTTTAATTATCCATTGGCTTTATGGGAAGAAAAAAATAAAGTTATTTACTGAAACGTGGTGATGTAAAGATAAAACTGAAGAGCATTA
Organism: Oryctolagus cuniculus; assembly: GCF_051225735.1. Classification (NCBI taxonomy): domain Eukaryota; kingdom Metazoa; phylum Chordata; class Mammalia; order Lagomorpha; family Leporidae; genus Oryctolagus; species Oryctolagus cuniculus. The sequence goes on along the minus strand of NC_142878.1, from coordinate 5,380,806 downwards.
CACTTTCTTGGGTGAACAATAAATTTTCCTAAATAAGTAGGTAGATTTTAATGAAAGTCCTTTTTAAAAAAGCTATTAAGGAGTTTTTCCATAGTTTTTATTACTAAATTAAGTTGACATGCATGTTTCTGATTATAGTCAGGGAATTAATTGTACTGTAATAACAAAACCGTACTATCTTGGAAATAGCCTCTTATTCCAGGCACTTGAGTTTGTGGGCTGAATATAAGCTCTACATTGGGTCTAAAACCTCAGTTTCAAGAGATAGCTTGATTTCTCTTATAAGAACACATGAGTCAGCTTTATCATATGGCTATAACATGGTAAAAATGCAAATAGTAAAGAGAACTGGCTACATAGTAGATGACCCAGGTTGGGAAGGAGCATAGCCCTGCTAACCTGGGGACATATCACCCACAGTTGTAGAAAATAAGGGTTCCGCTGAGAATGTGACAGGTGCATATGGAAGATGACCGTGATTATTTTTCTTTTGGCTAGAAGACAACTTACAGAAGTAAAATAATGGCCTTCAAAAGGTTGATTGTATCTTGTGCACCATCCCAAAGAGCATTGAAAAAAGCATTTTTGAGAAGGAAAACTGCCAGCTGCTCTTCAGTTAGGAAGAGCATTCTAATAACTGGAACTTGGGAAGGTAAAAATGGATCTCTAGAGGAGATAATGCACTCTCTTCAGCAGTAGATAGTCATCTCAATTCTAGGTAGTCGTGAGTTCAATTCACACAGAGATTTGGCATCTGATGGGAAGAAAAAATATAATAATAGCTGACCACTACTGAGCACTAACTACGTACCAGACACTACATTATGTATATGAGATGTCTTCAAAAGTTTCGTGGAAGATGCATAGATGAAAAAAGTGTGGATTTGAAGATCAATTTGCGCCAAAATAAACGTAACTTTTAATTCAATTTTCCATGATCTTTTTGAAGTACCCATGTATCAGTCAAAATATCCTACCAAGTATGAGATTGATGATATCTCCCTATTTCACATTTTTTTTTAAAGTGAAGCCCAGAAAATTACTAGCAAATGGCTTGACCAGGAGTCAGCTCCACATTTAACAATCACTCTATGCTGCCTTTTAAAGTGGTTGCAGTAAGAGTCACTCTGAATTCTAATGATCATTGATTTTGGAAGTTACACTTCAGAAAGTTAGAATAGTGATTTGGAGTCAGAACAGGGTTCAATTCTGGATCCGTTCTTTGTAATTAATGCATAACATTGGAAGACATACTTAAATTCTCTGAAAATCATTTTTTTCACTTATAAAATTGAGGTTGTAATGTTTAACTCATAGATTGTGAGGATTAAAAAAGGTAATATATGCAGCTTTTAAGCACAGTGAATAGCACTAGTTGTTCCCTTAACAAATAGCAAGATACAAGATGTGATAAGAATGGTGACCTGCACTACGTTTTGTACACCTGAGTTTTAGTGTCAGAACATTGTTTAAAAGATTATTGATTTTAGATCAGGTTTTATTACTTCTTGAGAATAATCATTGGATTTTATTCTCCAACCCTTTCTACATTTTGATAATAATGAAAGTTAAGTGACAATTTGGGGAAAATATTTGCAATATGTACAAGAAAACAAAACTTTGTATCCAGAATAAGACAAATAATAAACTAGGCAAAGAACAGTAGTTCACACACAAAGGCATACCAATAGTGAATAGTTACAAGAAAACATGCTCAAAAAGTTACTTGTTTGGGCCCAATACACCGGAAGAATGTGCCATCATAATTGTAATATTCAACTCATTTTTTATGCCGCAGGGGCCACATCTCCCTTCAGTTACCACACTATTTTTCTGTTCTCTTATAGGAAACTCTTAAATTTGTGCATACCCAGTGCTGTTTCTCTTTCTCTCTCTCTCTTGTTTTTTTCACCAATCAAATCCTGGTTTTCCTTCTCTATTTCAATAGAAGATGTTTAATTTTGGATATTTATTGATTTTGAAGTAATGGAGCTGATTCGACAAAAACCAGAGCAAAAACACATTAGAGGAAATCAGGTCCTTAATAAAATCACAAAGTTCAACACAGCCACTTTGAAGTCTGCTTATGTCTAGACATTTATGCTATCATTTATCCAGCTTGAACTGAATTTTATGATTCCCAGAATAGTCATGGATGACTAGACTCACCTCTCTGACAAATCCTATGGGCGAGCATGGATTGCCTTGGAGGGCGGAGCCTGTGCAGAGGCAATGACAGACAGTGTTTAAGGAGAAACTTTCATCAAGAATACCAGTATACATTTTTTTTTTTTTTTTGACAGGCAGAGTGGACAGTGAGAGAGAGAGACAGAGAGAAAGGTCTTCCTTTGCCGTTGGTTCACCCTCCAATGGCCGCCGCGGCCGGCGCACCGCACTGATCCGAAGGCAGGAGCCAGGGGCTTCTCCTGGTCTCCCGTGGGATGCAGGGCCCAAGGACTTGGGCCATCCTCCACTGCACTCCCGGGCCACAGCAGAGAGCTGGCCTGGAAGAGGGGCAACCGGGACAGAATCCGGAGCCCCGACCGGGACTAGAACCTGGTGTGCCGGCGCCTCAAGGCAGAGGATTAGCCTAGTGAGCTGTGGCGCCGGCCCACCAGTATACATTTGATACAAGTAATTTGTACAAATTAGTACCTAGAGAGCACAGGATAATTCACTTTTAAGATAATTCAAATCAATGAATGCTGCAATCAGGATATGAAAGAGTTTGTGAATAAATGAATGATAGGCCAGGAAGTTTTGCAGTTATACTCCACTGGTTCCTAGCTTTAGCCCCTGAATATGCCAGCATTTGAGGAATGGACCAATGGTTGGGGGATCTCTCTCTCTGGCTTATATATATGTAATATATATAAAAAATATATAGATATATAGATATAGATATGAGAGAGTTAAACCTATAGCAATTTTAAGTCCAAGTCCAAGTTGTCTGATTTATCATTAAATTTTTCAAAGAAACATTTTCTTCCATTTTTTTCAATTAATTTGGCTATCACTTAGCCATCACTTTTTCAATATACTGGAGAGATAGTCATAAATAAAGGTATTCTTCATGTCCTTATGTATTATTTTACAATACAAAAGGGAAGAGAAACAAAAAATATTATTTTTATTTAGTTATGGTGAGCTGAGTTAACCTCTTGGGACAGATTTTCAAAATCTCAGCTGAAGCGATTTAACCTTTTACAGAAGAAGACACTCTAAGTCCATCCAAGGTTTAAGAAAGCAAGTTGACTTCTTTCCCTGTTAATTATTCTTCCTGCTACTCTTTATGACCTAGATAGCAACAGGGAGAGAAGTGAGAGTGAGTAAAGTAAGACACTTTCTCTCAGCTACCGAACAGCACAGGGAAACAAGACTAAAAAGAAATTAGAAAAACAAAACAAAGCAAAAACTGAGCCTAGGGAATCTTTGAATTGAAGGGGAGTTGTGAAGCTGCTCTACCTTAGAGGAGTTTATTCAAAGTTTTATTCATGGTGTGAAAAGTCATCACCAGAAGCCTGGATTATAAATCCTGTCAAAGACTTTGCCAGAGAGAAAATCCTCCGGGTCCACTCACACCATTTTATCTGTGCTCTGCCTCCTCTGCTGTGATGAATAATTTTTACTGAGCATTTGTAGGTCATTTTTCTCCAGATACCATCTCCCCATTCAAATAAAGCTTCACATTTCTCAATTAATGCCTGTATAATTGCACATTTTAGAAATGTAAGCTAAACTGTACTTTATGGTCATAATTCACTAGCATCCATTCTCATGAGAAGTGTTTCTGTGGTACTTCTGAGCTGGAAGAATCCTTACAAGAATGATGGATATTAACAAGAATGGCATCTAAGAAGTACAGATTTGATTTCAGAGAAAGACACGTTCATTGAATTATGTTTGGAATGATTTTTGTAAAATTATCATCACTGAAAATTTCTTTAGTGTATCTTACAATGATAATTATGTTTCCTGAGTTGAATTCAGTTCCTTACCCATCATTTGATGCTTTTGTTTATCATGATCTGTAAATTCTTAAAGCCTGTACTAAACACTTGTGTTCAAAAGAAAATAAAACAAATCGTCACAGCACATAAGGTTATCAATACATTTGAGTATATTTATGCCTGGCAGAGTCAGACATCCTGACTTTTTGTTTATAGATAGTCATGTTTATGTTAAAATAATGTATACACAGTAAGTGCATGTGTATTTGGACAGTGCTTCATTACATCTTTTATTATAGCAAAGAAGATTTATTATGTGGAAAAGACAACTTCCTATCTCTTATTTTCTTCCATTTTAAACAAGAACATTATCGCCATCATTATGTTCACTATTATCCTCAAACAAACTCACTCGTGAGCACTCTGCTGGCTCTTGAGCTGTGATGAATTTAAAAAAAAAATCAAAGAGCAAACAAACAAAAACTATGGTACCTACATTCAAGGGAGGGCTTTTCTTGGACAGGAGCTCTTAATGAACATGCACCGTGTCCATTAAAGGAAAAAACTAACCACAGAGCTATAGTTGTAATCACAAAGAAGTGACAGAGCTAGAGAGTGCAGTCACTTCCAAAGAGGAAAGTGGCTATCTGAGTGACAAGTATATAAATTTAGGAAAGAGTCTGACAGTGGGGAGAGGCTTAAACTGGACATTAGGAATGGTAGACCTTCAACTGTGGGAAGATGGAAAGTGATGGGAAAGTCTGTTTGAGAGAGAGGGAGAGATAGAGAGAGGGAGAGGGAGATAGAGATGATATAGATAGATAGATGGATAGATAGGTAGATAGATGATATATAGAGAGATCTATCTATCTATTTATCTATCTAGAGAGAGGAGAGAATTAAGGACAGAAGGGAAGGCAGGAAGGACAGAGGGAGGGAAAGAAGAGGAGGAGGAAGTTTAGAGGGTTTCACTTTTGCTTAATATTTAGAAAGAAATAGACTTTAGCTTCCAAGGAAACAACGAGAACTGAACAATAATAAAAGGTCATATGCTTTAAAAATATCGTCTAAGAGTGTGGACATAAAGAAATGCAAAAAACTAAACTTCAGAAAGGCAAACCTTCACTCAGTGAGGGAGTGAAAAACGCAACACATCTTGAGCATGCTGGGAAGTTGGGGGACAGTGGGCCAATGAGCACAGTTGTCCAAAAAGTGCAGTCTTTGCTGAGACTGTAAGAAACCAAACTGACTTGCTGCTGACGTTAAGGACATGGATCTGAAGAGGTCCTTGATGCTAAGGGAATTCTCTCAGTCAGTGGCACACAGGGGAAACTCAAGGACTGAGCAGAGGAAGCTGTGGGTGGACATAGAAAGAGTCCACAGCCTCGCCTCCCACCATTGTCATGATCTCCCGATCCTCACCTCCCACTGGGCACCACTAACAAGCAGCCTTACCCTCCGTGGTCTCGCAGTTCTCAGTGCTTTAGAAAATGTGCATGTAGCCTATAGTCTTAAATTCTACTAGAGTAAAAAGAATCTTTCCAAAGATGAAGAAAGAAGTCATAACAATGTATGATGAAGTCATAATGAGCACAAGGAAAGGATCCGATGGTGGTAACAGAAAAAAGGGTGGGAGGGAGTAGAAGGAAGTTCTTTCATGAACACAGGTGATGAAGTTATGTCAGAGAGATTTTGATAAATTAATGCATGCTATATCCTCCAGAGAAACCACTAACATGATACAAATATGTACAATTTAGAAAGCCACTAGAAGACATAGCATAGAATAGTGAAAATCACAAGAAAACATATTGAAAAAGACTAGAAAACAGGAAAAGAAATAACGAAAATAAAGGGATCGGGGTGGGTGTTGTGGAACACTGAGTTAAGCTACTGCTTAGGACATTCCAGGTTGGCATGCTAGTTCCAGTCCTGGCTACTCTTGTTTCCAATCCAGTTTCCTGCTCATGCTCCTGGGAAGGCAGCAGATGATGGCCCAAATTCTTGCCATCCATGTGGGAGACTTGGATGAAGTTCTTGACTCTTGGTTTCAGCCTGGCCCAGCCTGAGTCCTGTTTTTCTGGTTCTCTCTCTCTCTCTCTCTCTCCCTCTCTCTCTCTTCTTTCCAAATAATATACATAAATCTTTTTTATTAAATAAAAGAAACAAACAGGAGACCAACAACAAAAGGAGACCCACCAATATATCCTTTAAAAGAGATCTATTGTAAATATAAAACCACAGCTATATTGAAAGTAAAACAACATGGAAAACAATACCACAGTAATTTTAAGCATGATGAAACCATGTAATGATGTTAATATAATAATGTTAATACAGGATCTGACACTCAACTAAGGGATATTAGTGTTAGAATTTTTAATTTAAAAGTTGATAAACTTTTTTCTAGCATGATCACTAAAAAGGAAGAGATAAAAATACAAATTACCAATATCAGAAACGAGAAAACAGGCATCACTATAGGTATTATAAACAATAAAAAGATAATAATGGCATATTCTGAACATTTAAAAATTTTGCAAACAGATCCACCATCTTAGATTTAAAAACCTCCTTGAAAAATAAAGCCTTCCAAATGATCAACAAGAAAATGTAGAAAGTCAGAATAACCAGCACAGGTTGCACAGCCAAATGCCACAGACTGGGGAGTTCAAACAACAGAAATTTCCTTTCTCACAGTGATAGAAGCTACAAGTCTATGATAAATTTAAATGGTATTTTTTAAAGTTTTCTGAGATTTAGTGAAGTAATTTACTAAATTAAAAGTTGTGTGCATTTGAGGTATGCACATGTTTTGATACACATTGTGAAATGATCATCACAACTAAGCTCTGTCATTTCCTGTATTTTAGTTTTTAAAGAATATTTTGGTAGTGAGGATGCACCAGATCTACCTACTATTTTAGTAAATTTCATCTGTATCATACATGATTATGAACTATATACCATCCAGTATATCATGTTTCCAGATTCATTCATCTCATTAGTAGAAGTTCATGTCCTTTCCCAACCATATTTCCTCTTTCCAATCATTAATATTCTCTCTGATACTATCCGTTCAATTTTTTATTCCACAGATAAACAAAATCATGCAGTATTTGAGTATTTGTTTTTCTGTATGTGGCATATGGTGTTCACCAGGTTCATCCTTGTTATAAATGGACAGATTTACTTCTTTTTTAAGAAAATTTATTTCTTTTCCTCCACTTCAAAGGCAGAGCAATGAGACAGTGAAGATATATATGTATATGTATATATATATATACATATATATATATAGTTTATTTTTTCAGAGAGAGAGATAGAGAAAAAATCCATTTGGTGGTTCACTTCCCAACTGCTCACAACAGCACAGCTAGGCCAGGTAGAAGTCGATAAAGAATTCTATCCTGGTCTCCCAAGTGAGTAAAAGGGACTGAAGTACTTGGACAAATCAATAGTCATTTATAATTAAAAAACAACTCCAAAAATCAGGATATACTCAATACAATAAAGGGATTATTGTAAAAAATTTTCACTTAATGGTAATATGTTTGATATTTCTACCCAACTTCAGAACAACATAAGAAAACCATTCCATAGTTATTCTGCTTTTCCTAAGGATCCAGCCAGTGCAATACAAAGGAGAAAAAGCAAATAAATTTGAAAACAGAATGAAAAAAAATGTCATAAGAGGGTATTTCTAAAAATTCATAAGAAAATTTTAAAGGATTATTTTGTTGCAAAAATTTCTTGACATCCATGCATATGAGGGATCTTCAAAAACTCACTGCAAAGGTAGATCATCAAAAATCTGTACATGATTTTCAAAATTTTTTGCATCCAAATAAATTTGTATTTTCATCCTATTTCCACTTTTTTAGTACTCTCATATTTACAGAACATAATACTTTGCATAGAAGAACCTAGAAAAGCTGCCCAGAGACCCCAAAAGAACCAAGAATTAATGAAGGAAAGAATGTAGAAATATTACAGGGTGTGAAATCACTGTCCAAAAATTAGAGACGTGTCTATGTCATAACAGCAAAAATTGGAAAATAAAATTGGAAGATGCTGCTATGTTTAATAATTGTAGAAACCCAAAAATATTTAGTAATAAATTTGACAAAAGATGTACAAAAACTGAATCCTGAAAACTAAATAACAGTACCAGGAGGTTTTGAAGAAGAGGAAGAGGGGGTTGCAGTCTGCAGGGTTGGCGAAGGTCAGCAGTCACACCCCTGTAGTCGCCGCATATCTCAGTTAAAAAATGAGATATAAATTTTCCAGCAGAAATTGCTCTTACATCTTCTTCAATCCTTATTCAATTTTTCTAAAGAGAAAGGGAGGGAGGTGAAGAGATAAAGAGAGAGGAAGAGAGAGAAAAGACTGCTTCTTGATTTGCTCTGTGAACCCTCAAATGCCTGGAAACCCAATCCAGGTCTCCCACAAGGTGAGAAAGTTCCAAGTATTTGAGCCATTTTCTACTGGCTCCTAGAGTGCACATAAACAGGAAACTAGTATCAGAAGTGAGCTGGGACTCAAATCCAGGCACTCCAACATGGGATGCAGGCCTTCTAAGTTACTTCCTAACCCACTGTGCCAAACGCCCACTCCACTAAACTCCATCACATTCTTTTCAAATGAGCTGTAAGACTTCAGGATATTTTTGTTTTTCTTGAGGAATTTAGTGCTGTGTGACATCACTCACTAACAAGAAACTTACCGCCTTGTAGCCTTGTAGTAGCACACTGTTTGTCACTCTTTTTTTTTTAATTTTATTTATTTAACAGGTAGCATTTTAGACAGTGAGAGAGAGAGAGAGACGGAGAGAAAGGTCTTCATTCCGTTGGTTCACCCCCAAATGGCCACCACGGCTGGCACTGCACCGATCTGAAGCCAGGAGCCAGGCGCTTCTTCCTGGCCATGGGGATGCAGGGGCCCAAGCATCTGGGCCATCCTCCACTGCCATCCCAGGCCACAGCAGAGAGCTGGCCTGGAAGAGGAGCAACCAGGACTAGAACCCGGCGCCCATATGGGATGCCAGCGCCGCAGGCAGAGGATTAACCAAGTGAGCCACGGCACTGGCCTGTTTGTCACTTCTTCAATGTGAGTGTTTTATACGTGAAATCATCAAAGATTAGGTTTTTCCTAATTCACTACGTTTGATACTGGAAGGCATTCTCACACCGGTATTGCCTACAATACGTAATATAAGTATTCCTCGAACCCAGGCCAAACAGATTCTCAGCTCATCCCCTAAAATAGTTTCAAAAAATGTTGAGGGTCCTCCAGTCCTTTACCTTGATCAAAGGAAAGTGTAAAACTGGCAAAGTCAAACAGGAAGGAGACAGAACTCTTCACTTGATGCATTTCAAATACCTTTTGCAAATTTCACAGAATCCAGTGGCCACCTGAATGCCTTGCTGTGGCCCCTCGCCACAGCCCTGGGTCTTCGAAGGCTTAGCTAACGAAAGATATTGAGGCTTAAGCTTCCTTAAGTTCTCCGTGAATCAGCCGGTGATTTTGCCTGTATCTGTTTTCATCTACATTGTCGTCTATACACACACTGAAAATGTAGATCCACATAAGCATTTTCATCCATATTTATGTTCCATAAATCCTCTCATAACCATCACAGTGCCCTACGTCTAAAATAGTTTCTGACTTATGATAAGCACTAAATATGAGGCTTTAGAATTAGTTGGATTGGAGTGAATTTAATTGACAGAGTGTACAAAATTTAATTGGGTTGGTTCTTATCCTTTTTATGCTTTATGGTAAAATGACAAGAATGCAGCAGGCTTTAGAATTGCTCTCTGCTTTTTTTTTCTTAACTTAGGGAAAGTGACTTTACTCCTTGGAAAATTCGCTTTCTACCACATGAAATGGGATAAATAATTTTATGCCAGAATTTCTAGCTATCACCCAATATGCATTCTTGCCTCCCTTCCATAGTAGGTGAACTCCTGGTTTTATCTGTGCACGTGCCACCAGAATGAAAGACACAACACCAATCTGTAAATTGCTAAAAGAGGAATTGAATGTTATACCTTCCTCTTCTTTTCCTTTCTTTTTTTGTTAACCTTTATTTTTATTTTTAAAAATTTATTTAAGAGGCATAAAGACACTCAGAGGGAAAGACAGAGAGAACTCCCATTCACTGGTTCACTCCCCAAATGTCCACAATGGCTGGGGATTGGCCACGGGCTGGTTTGGAACTGAAGTTGGGAGCGGGGGATGACATCCAGGTTTTCCACATGAGCAGCAGGAACTCAGCTAATTGAGCCAGCTCTACTGCCTCCTGGATCTGCATTGGTGGCATGTGGTCAGCCACCAGCGCCAAGCATCCAACACAGGTACTCTGATATGGGACGCCGGTGTCTTAAATGCTAGGCCCAACACCCACTTCCTCTTGCCTGATGGCCAGAATGCACACAAGAGACTAGCTCTCTGATTACCATTTTGGGCCAAGTAGGAGAGGACCCACCTTGGGAGAGTCGAACAAATGGGCTAAGGGCTCCTTGTCTGGTGAGATGTTGTGGATCAAAGCTACAGTGTCAGTCCTGAGCTGCCCACTGCTACGTATTCACTTAAACCATTAGTAACTTGAACATCTGTTACTTGCACTGAATTTAATAAAAACAACTGCCTACAGGTTTTCTGAAGAATAAGTTTGTATGGCTCCCTAATAATGCACCTGGGAAAGCAGCTGAGGATGGACCAAGTCCTTGGGCCCCTGCACAATGTGGGAGGTTCAGATAAAGCTCCTGGCTCCTGGCTTCAGCTTGGCCCAGCCTGTGGCCATTTGGCGAGAGAACCAGCAGATAGAAGATCTCTCTCTCTCTCTCTCTCTCTCTCTCTCTCTCTCCCTCTCTGTCTCTCTCTCTCCTCTAACTCTGCTTTTCAAATAAATAAATGAATATTTAAAAAAATTACAGTGCAAGCATCTTTGTTCAAAATTTCCAAATTTGATCCACTGGATAGAGGTCTATGGATCTGGATATGAGAATATAAGGCGTGAATCATCACAAAGCTGAACTTGTAGAAGAAATCATATTGCTGTTTCTCCAACAGGTGAATGTGTGCATATTATTATTTTTTGATAGAATGGATTGTATACATTTTCACTTTCCCACATTCCAAATGTCCCTTTTCATGATGGTTTTCTTTGGTTCCATGCCATTGGCCATGTCTTTCCTTTTAGACACCTGTTTGGCTTCATTATCTTGCCAAATTCATTGCATCCTGACTTACAATTCTTTCCCACTAAAGATGGAAAATGCAAATAGAGCCTAAAGCAGAAGACTAATTTCCCAGGAGTAAGGGAAGCTACAGAAACCAAGCCCTCTGCCTGCAGGGAGTTAGCTCCTCCCTGGATTAGATTCCCTCCTTTTTCCTCCCAGCAGCTCCATGTGGTAGACTTGTTAGGAAACTCATAGCAGAACATCAGCTCAGGAAGGGCCCCCACATTAATCTCGCCTGGTACATTAGGAAACACTTCGCTGACATTTGCTGTCCCTGCCAGCCCTAATAAAGAGGTTTTTACCTGTATTTGCCTATTCAACACTTCAGTCCCTCAGCCAATTTTGGAAATTATTTCTGATTTATGACTCTCTCTCAGGCGGGTGTCACCTTGCCTGTCAATTATGCCTCAAAGCAAATGCTAAGTGAATGCTGGCTGGAAAAATTAATAAGGGAAACCTTTACTCAAAAACCTAGAAAGAGGCTTGTAAAGGGGATCACTCAACCAGGCAGTGTCTCGAAGGCTGCCGTGGTATTTCTAAGTGAGACAGGTAGGGGGAGATTGAGGTCACTCACAAAAGGGAGGAGCCTTTTTCCCCTAAATGTTTGAGGTTTAGCTGTTTAGGAGAAGACAAAGATTATCATGATGAAGTTCATGGGCTCCAATTGCTGCAGATAGGGGCTGAAAACCAGGTTTTCTCTAGTGTGCAAATAGAAACTGTTCGATTTTAGCACAAATCCAAGACATAGAAAAACACCATGTCGTTCTTATTATACCCTTCCAAATAATTATAAATTATAAAGATCACCAATGTAAATAAGTATCCTCTGGTGTCTTGGGTCGTTTTCTGTTGCTACAGCACACTGTTTGAGCCTGAGCAATTTAGGAAGGAACGAGTTGTATTTTGTCTCACAGTTCTGGAGGTGGGAAATCCAAGAGCATGGTGCCAGCCTCTACTTGGTTTCTGGTGAGTGCTTTGTGCTGTGTCTGTCACAGCAGAGAAGGTGCGAGTGGAGGCCAAGCTTGTGATGCACAGGCACGAGAGGGCCAAAGACAGGTGCCAGGCTCACTTTGCAACTCCACTCTGTCATGAGAATGAATCCATTCCTGCAAGAACTGAGCAGGTCTTTCAAGAAATGAGTTAACCCACTCACGTGGGTGGTAGAACCATGACCTGAACACCATCCACATTTTCTCATCTCCCATTAGCGCACTGGAAATCAAGTATCAACTTCAGTTTTGGTGAGGTGAAATCATTTCCAAGTAGTGAAATTCTCATTTTTCAGATATTAGACACTAGAAGAATGACTGCTGGTAGTCATTCTGAGTGATGGAATGAATTAATGAAACACTTCCGTTTAATTTCAAAGGTCCATCATTTCTATCTGCATTTACCGCTATGTGGAATGCTCACCTTGTCTGTCCACATTAATCTCCTGGAATCCTCTTTGGCCGCCAAATGTGCTTAGCTCCTCCTACCCTATCCCTGGTCAGGGCCATCACACATGCTACTGTTGCGATCAGGAATCTCTCTCTCTCTCTCTCTCTTCCCCCCCCCCCAACCTGATCCCTAACAGAATCCCCCTGGGGAAACTTTCTCCTCAACCCATATGAACTGTCATCTCCTATTTTGTATTCCATCTTCATTTGACTACATGGTGTTTATCGTGGTTAGCTATGATGAGCTTATTTCTGAGATCATTTGGCAAGCAGGCCCTGTGGTTCTTGTTCAGCCCTGACTTTACCCCAAGAATATAACACATCCCTTCTGTAGCAGACTCTCCAAAGCTACTGTTAAATAAATGAGTTATAAATGGCAGATTATCCTGTTAATTTTAGGCTAGATCTATATGTTGTTTACTTACTTGGAATCTGAAAATATGTACTGCTTCATTCTTATTTTGCTTTTTTCAAATAAATAATCATAACATATGTTTAATATTATTATCTGAAATAATTCTTGTCATCTAAATATGCTACTAGAAGGTTCATCATTGCATATACTTTGTCATATACTTTGTAGTATGGTTTAGTTGTAAATGGAAATATACAGGGTTAGAGGACCATGCATCAGAGTTTGGTATGATTTCTCAATATTTCTTAGCTTTTACTTCTGTAGAGCTGAATTACAATGTTATTACAGTCACTTGATAGGTATTAACAAAGTATCTACAGTAATGTTGCAGATGCAATGCATTTAGCATGGCTGTGGTACTGAAATGAAAGATGCTCTGTTTAATCTCAGGGAACTCACTCGACCATAACCACTGATAGGACACTTCCCGAGACCCCACTGATTATATTCATCTTCATGTCTAGGTTGTGGCTGTTACTGCAGGATGAGGGTCTAGTGGATCACTGGAAGGCTAAAATCCTTCATTCCAAGAGTAATTTTGCATGTTTTTCTCCAGTTCTAAACTATGTGGCTCCTAAACATAGAAATCATCTTAGTGGAAGACTCCCTTGGCCAGGAATTCTTATCATTTAGTAAACACTGAATAAATACTTATCGAATGGTTAAATGAGTAATTTAATACATTGCTGAATTACCAAGATCATTCTTTAGACTGAATCAGAAAAATCTTAGATGAAGAAATAGAGGTCCTGGACTTAGAGTTTCCTCAAAGAGACAGACAGAAACTTCATGTAAGTGTTTATTTCAATAATCTTATTAATTCAATTGGGTTGACTCCTAGAGAACATGGGTTGACTCCTAGAGAACATTTCTCAACATCATTCAGATTTCAACTCACTTTTAGGATACACTCTCCAGTGTTGATGGACAGGCTCTGTTAATGTCTCTCAATGCAGAGTGGTGGTGGAAGGAAATGGGACAGAGCTCCAACTGTCCTGGTCACTACCTCCTAACTAAGCCAGAAAAGGTTACCTGCTACATCCTATTCTAATTATCTTTAAATCACCAGTGATTTTAATAATTAAATGGGGCCAGCGCCAAGGCTCAATAGGCTAATCCTCTGCCTTGCGGCGCTGGCACACCGGGTTCTAGTCCCGGTTGGGGCACCAGATTCTGTCCTGGTTGCCCCTCTTCCAGTCCAGCTCTCTGCTGTGGCCCGGGAGTGCAGTGGAGGATGGCGCAGGTGCTTGAGCCCTGCACCCCATGGAAGACCAGGAGAAGCACCTGGCTCCTGGCTTTGGATCAGCGTGGTGCACCTGCTGCAGCACGCTGGTCGCAGAGGCCATTGGAGGGTGAACCAATGGCAAAGGAAGACCTTTCTCTCTGTCTCTCTCTCTCTCCCTGTCCACTCTGCCTGTCAAAAAAAATTAAATGTGCTTGAAATGTCTACAAAATACTACATCAAAGTAAGTCATTGTGGCCATTTTTTAAACTATTTTAGGTATACAAATTTCACGTATTTCATAAGTACAGATTTAGGAACATAGTGATACTTCCCACCCTACCCTCCCTCCTTCCCATGCTTCCAACCTTCCTCCCTCCTCTCGTATTCCCTATCTCATTTTTTACAATGATCTACTTCCATCTTACTTTATACTCAAAAGATTAACCCTAAACTAAGTAAAGAGTGCAACAAATAATAATAATAATAATAATAATAATAATAATAAAACCTGTTCCTTAACAGCAGAGACAAGGGCTGTAAACAATCATTGAATCTCAAAATGTTTTAAATTAAACAGCTACTTTAATTTTCAGATTATAAAATTTAGCTACATCCTTAGAAATCTTTCCTTGTTGTTGAGTTCTGGTCCAGATTAGTCCTTATAGATACACAATTTCTCTTCTCCCTGAAAAGTTCTGCAAAAACATAATTTTCAGTATCGATCTGAGAAGAAATTGGAAATCAGGATAGTTCACTAGTAACTCCAACTCCAATCATTTTCATGTGGTCTAGCCTACATTTGAACCTGTCTCTTTAACCCAAATATTTAGGTAGGCATGTGCACTGTGAACACATACACAATAGGTGAGAAATGGACCAATGAGAACCTGCAGACACTGTCCTTGCCTGAGGTTTGATGGAGTAGGGAAGGGTAGAAGCAGAAAATGGAAAAGCAAAAAATCAGGTATTGGAGGCAAGTTAGTGTGACAGCAGAGTGCAGAAGAGGAATTGGGAGCAAACAGTTTTCCACTGAGTTGTGCATGTGGGTGTATCACTCAGGAATGATGTTTTCTCCATGTGAGCGTTTTGCACTATTTCTACATGCCCCAAGTTGCTTGTCAGCAGTGATATGAAAGGGATAAATATAACCCATGGGGTTTCACAGCTTTGCACTTGGAAGAAATCAGCAATCCTTTTCCAGTTATCAAAACCCAGCACTTCTCATCATGATGGATGCAGCAGCATTTGGAGGTAGCAAGTGCTGGAATAAATTGGGGGCTTTTAAAAATTGAAAGCCTGATTTCATGTGGTTCAAAAGCTGATAACACGGGAATCCCCAAATCATCCTCCTTACTCATCGGAGAACCTTTGTCAGCACCTTCACCTTCAACTATGCAGATTGTTCCTCTCCTAGGTGGGTGGTATGCTCTAATTCTGTTATTATCTGGGGGGACGTGCAGCTTCTAGGCACATTACTGTCTGTCCCAACTTCGGCCTGTGCAGGTGATGGAATAACTGTTCTGCATAGGTGATTCTTGTAACTACTCTGATGACTTTCAGTCTGGGATATTCAGATTGATGAAACCAGTTGACTTGCTACTTACAAGTCCAGTGGCCCCTGCTCATGGAACATGGAGCTCCACAGAGCTGGCTGACCTTACATCAACATTGGTAGCAGTATCTCCCTGCCCTCGGGCTTTACTGAGACACAGGACAGAAAGGGTAGTATTGGAAAGAACACACAGCACGGAGAAGGGATATAGCTTGTTTAGATTACTATTCTTCAAGCCAAGATTATTCTTGCTTATGGCTGTTGTAGTCACTTGCTCTTGTTCTGCTTGGAACGTTATTCTTTTAATACATAGACTCATCAGTCCCCCTTACCTTGCAAGGCTGAGCTGAAAGCTGACTTTTCTGGAGAGGTCTTTACTGATCACCCAAGTCAAGTAGTTCCCATCTCTCCAGGTCCGCTTACCAACACTTTAGGATTCCAATCACATATTAGGATCATATTGCTTGTTTGTTTCTCATCTCTATAAGTACAAGATAAACTTCCTGAGGAGAAGAAACATATCTTGACTTCAATATTGAAATATATTCAATATGTTGAATAAATGATTGATATTAGAATAGTTCCATAAATGGTCTCCATTACCATTCTTGTTTTTATGTCTATTTTCTCTCTCTCACACACACAAACATGATTAATCACAGAATATATAGGGCCATGAATTAAGTTTGGTTTTGTGCAGTTGATGTCCTGTTGTCTTACAAATTCCAGTGATAGTGCTAGGTGATATCTCAGTATCTCTTCACCAAAACACAGGTATTGGTCATTGTTATGGAATTGGCTCACTTTTCTCTTGATGTATTAAAACAACAGTTTTAATCATGAAGGGTTGTGATTACATTTGCTCACCACTGTATCTATGACTAACTTGGAACTTTGGCCACAAAAGCCCTCCATACTTCACGATGCATGAATGAAGGCTGAAGGCCAGAAAATTAGTGTTTTTCCCATGCTGCATTTTCACCTGGGCTCCTATTTTTGGCCAGAGAAAAGCAGGTGCTCACCTTCTGCCCTGATGTGCAGAGAAATCTTGTTGCATAGTTAGCACTGTAGCTCCTGCAACCCAGGCTTCGAGCTTGTGTCCGAAATTTCAGGAGGGAGCTCAGATTCCAGATTCTGGAAGATGATCCACTTCATGCACTTCCTTGGACATGCACCAATGGGCTGCTGATGTGAAAGACATGTAGCATTCCTGATGAGGACAATGCAACTGCTCCCTGTTGCACTCTGTACCATCTGCTCACTACCGGAAGAAAAGGGTCTTGGCCACCATAGCAATGAACAGCACTTCTAAGACAGCACAGCCTGCAACTTCTGACTTGTACCAGCTATAATGCCATGTCTTAGCTTGACGTAATTTTTAGCTTGAGGAATTTTTAGCTTGAAAAGATATAGTTGCGGCCGGCGCCACGGCTCACTAGGCTAATCCTCCACCTTGCGGCACCAGCACACCGGGTTTTAGTCCCGGTCGGGGTGCCGGATTCTGTCCCGGTTGCCCCTCTTCCAGGCCAGCTCTCTGTTGTGGCCAGGGAGTGTAGTGGAGGATGGCCCAAGTGCTTGGGCCCTGCACCCCATGGGAGACCAGGTTAAGTACCTGGCTCCTGCCATCGGATCAGCGCGGTGCGCTGGCCGCAGTGTGCTAGCCGCGACGGCCATTGGAGGGTGAACCAATGGCAAAAAGGAAGACCTTTCTCTGTCTCTCTCTCTCACTGTCCACTCTGCCTGTCAAAAAATAAAAAAAAAAGATATAGTTGCAAACTATAAAATATAATTTCCTCAAATTAATAAATATTCCATGTGTAAGGTTTGAGATAGGAAAATAAAACTATTTAAGATTACTGTCAATACTATCTAAACTTTTTAAAACTTTTGAAAATGTCAGTAAATGTCTTTAAAACATTACCTACAACATGTGTTTATTTGCAAATTTCACACATGTGTATTATAAAACATGCCTAATGTAGGCATTTTAAAGGAATGATATGGAAATAAACAGAAAAATTTTTTTTCCAGCAAAGGGTCATTTTAAGTGCCTGTGTGCAAGCTCAGAACCATGAAGCCCTCCTCCATAGCCCGCAGATGGATGGTCACTTAGCACTGGTCAAGATGCTTAGCACCGTTGTTCCCTTCTGCCTTGATTCACACCTGCATCTCACTATCAGTTCTCATTTGGCAGCCGGCTGGTAACCCCAACCTATCTGTGGTGTGAGACTACAGAGGGCCTTTGGAGAATCTGGCAAGGTCAGTGAACACACTTCATTTTTTGTTTTTGAAAGTCAGAGAGACAGAGAAAGAGATCTACTGGTTCACTCCTCAAATGCTCCCAACAGCCAACAGGAGGCTGGTACGTAATTCAGGTCCCCTACATCAGTAACAAGAACCTAACTACTTGAGCCATTGCTGCTACTTCTCAGAGTGTACTTGGCAGAAAGCTGAATTTGGGAGCAGAGCCCAGTACTTTGATGTGGAACACAATCATTCAAAGTGATATCTTAACTGACAGGCCAAACACTTTCTCCTAAATACAAACTTCTAAAAAATCAAGATAAGGTAAGTTTTGATGTTGTTTCCATTTGACACATAGAAGAAGCAAAACAAAATCCGAATAAAAAGAGAGAGAATTTATATTTTTTGTGATCTGTGAGATAGCTGTCAGAAATATTGTAGGAAACTGAACAAGGGTCTAGGAAATGCTTATACCTTTATACATAAATGTATATACATACATATGTATAACATATATGTGCATACGACTGCCTGGTCATGAGGAAGCAAGGCATGTTTCATTGGCAGCGTGTGTATAATAAAACCCCTGAACACATGCGAGAGCTCAGCCTGCAATGATTTTCATAGGTTTTGTCAGTCAATGTTATTAGCAAATTGTGTAGTTAACCTAGTGTGAGAGTTTTATTGCCACCATATATCTGGTACTTATGTATCAGAAAGTTTTTGATACGTATTCCCTGCAAGTCTTTGGAGCAGAGCAATTGGATTGTTAAGAACATGTTTACAGTTAACTGAGATTCTCACTACCCTGTAAATTCAGTGGGAGGGGAACAGCCATCAGCTTCATTTTTAATTAGTGGTGGCAATTAGTTGGCATTTCTTTTTTCCCTCCCAGAAAGAACCCTGAACAAAGATACAATTGATCATTCCAGTTCAGAAATGTGTCTTTTTTCTCCTTGACCAAAATGCCTCCCAGCTGCCTGCTCCTTCCTCTGCCCAAACAAATCTCAAATAGTTATGTTCAGTGATAGGAAGACATTCCTAGTTTGACACTATGGTATTGGCATTGGGCTAAATGCTCAAGATGGCATGAAATAGCCAGTGAGAAATGAAAATGCCCCAGTGACAACACACGGGAATATTCTATTATCTGAGGTAGCAACTGCAAAGGAATAAAATACCAGATCCACAAAATGTGTGCTTCATCAAGCTGCATGTCTTTGCAATTGCCCTCTATGGTACAATCACAAAGGCAGGATTTCATTTCCCCCTAAATACTGTGCATATAATAATGGATTTCAAAATTCACAGCATGAGTCTGTGATGCTCAAAGACCCTAAGTTACTACTGATAATTCAAATGAGCTAGAATTTAGTAAAAGTGAATTTAAAGGGATTTGAGGCTCCAGTAAGGCCTTCTCCTGTCTACCAGTTCACCTTTGTCACACAGGCTGTGAAACCAGAACAGCTATAGTAAAGAACAAGAATTTTTAAAACTATTTTCTGATCAGACATGAAGATCAGGGTAGTTCTGAAATGGAAAATACTTGCGAAAGTTGGAAAGTCAACAATTTCTGGCCTTTCAGCTACTACAGGGGGAGATGAAGGAAATGTGTATGTTTTTTTTCCTTCAAAATGTACATGTAAAGCTGTTTGGAATATTGCTAGTGTATCTGGACCAAATAAACCTTGCTAAAACTTGATATTGCCTTCAAAATAAAAGAAAAAGCAAAGAATATTGTCATGAAATAAGCTTAGAACTTAGTAAGAATAGTCCATTAAAAACACTGCTCAAAAGTAGAGAAGTTCTGAACATCACATTCTGAAGTGAACATTTTTATCTACCTATTTATCTACATACGTGGTAGCACGATAATCTATGTAACACTGCATTATCATTGCAGAGCTCTGATATGTGAGCTTAGTAAAAAGTGTTAGAATAACTTACAAATATATTTACAGTAATATATAATCATTGTAACAATATGTAAAGAAAGAAAATTATAAGCAACTCAATACATAACCCTTTGCACCACTACCTGCCAATAATCACCATTATTAGCCTTTCTTGTAAAGTATATAATGTTTTGTTGCCTAATTTTACCCTCCCTGTGACAATAGGAGTCATTGAACATGATTGACTGTAATTGTTGCATAATATAACATGATACGCAGACACCATACTTGATTTAATCAATGCCTTGTAGTTCAATATGTGTCATTGTTATTTGATTTCATAAATCATTTTTCATGGAAAATTTTAAATTATATCTCTTCTACATATATTTTAGATATTCCTAATGATAGAAGCCTAGAACTGTAGTTACTTGGCCAAAGGACATGAGGATGCACAAGACTCCTGATTAACAATGCTAAATTATTTTCAAAAACACCAAAGTTATTTGGAAAAATACTAAAAGCAGTTTATTAAAAATACTCAAAGTAGTTTATTAATAGTACTACTGCAAAATTTATACTTAAGAAGGCAATGAAAGTGGGAGGAGAGAAAGAAAGAAGGAAGGAAGGAAGGAAGGAAGGAAGGAAGGAAGGAAGGACGGACTTGAGGTTCTTTAACATTTATCTTTATCGACTCACTTTCCAATGAATCCCTCTATTTAAAGCATACTAATTTGCTGACCAATAAAGAAACAAAGATAAAATGATTTGTCAATGTTACCGAATTTCCCAATTGTAGTGAAAATATTTGGGGCAAATTCTAAGCACTAATATGCTAGTTGTTTTTTTTAATGATTGAAAATATGAGAATATTATGAAGTCTATGTTTCTCCTAGAAAATGCAAACTCAAACACACACACACACACAGATGTTAGTGTCTATAACTGGAACTCAAGATGTCTTGATGCTTATTCCATATTATTTTAGGTATTTAGAAACTTTGGATTAAGAAACTCTAAAAGATCATCTTCGAACATTTTGGAAGGTAAACAAATGTTGACAAAATTTAAATGCCATATATTAAGATCTTACTAGTTAGCATTCAAAGAATCATCAGTGGTAGAACTATGGGAAAACTGTAGAGACATTTAGCCCAGGGGCTCCACGTATGTGAAGGAACAGAGACTCCTTTGAATACTTGATGCAAACAGCAGTTCTTGGTCCCAGGAAAAGATATTCAGATGCACTCAGCTGTAAGCTTGACATGGTATGACAGGGTCCAGGGGGTAGAGAATCTTCTCTTCAGCTTCCAAATATTCCAAGATAAGGATATTTGAATTCCAACACCACCACCACTTCAATTTCAAATATAAGGAAGGCAAAGAAACAGCAGTGTATAAATGAATCCCCACTTATAAATGTTGCTACCCATACTGAAATAATAATCTATATTTTATTATCTCCCAGTTGGTATTTATTTGGGGCTCATTTTCAGATCAGAGAAGGCAAACTGCTTTTCATAACCACATATAAAAAAGAACAAGGACATAACTGACAACATTTCCAGACTCGAGCTTATCCCATCTCTTTGCAAAGACAAAAAGACTTTCATATTTGGGGATGTAAATTGGGGGGATATATCAGTCAACCATTAGAGGTCAAGTTGTTTAATTCAAGCCAATCAAACAATGTGTCTTCAATGAAAACCTTTGTTATCAACTATAGAAATTCCATGTTTAAGAACTGTACAGGTGTGTCTGCCTACGTGGCTAATTCATGGTGCAGATATTAGCTTCTCCGTGTGCTTATCCATTTAGCATTAGCAAATATGTGGAGACCCCTCTTCGAGTGCTTTCCCTTCTGCACTGTACACATTGACCCTTCCAGTTCTGAAGCTGCCAGTAATCATCTGGTTTAATTTTTGAGTGTGCAATATCTGCAACCAGTAAAGTTCTTTAAGTAAATTGAATACTTCTCTTTATAATTCCCTCAGGCCCACTAATTTGAAAAACATATGAAAGAGGGATGTAAAAATGTGCTAGTTTTGATGAGGTCTTTTACATATCCTAGTTTCCAATTTGATGACACAGTAGGACGATGCCACATATTGTCAGAACATCGACACACTCAAGTCAATGTATCAATAAATATGTAGACAGTCCACAGTCCCTTATTTCCCACCACAGGCCCTCTGATTGATCACATCAGTGCTCTTAAGACCCTCACAGGCAATTGAATCAAATGGCAGCTGTCCAGTAGGTTGTAGTTTTCTAGGCCAACTCGAAAATAAATGTTGACACTTAAATAGATGGGTATCCCCTTGTATGTTGACTGCTCTGTTTCTTATTTGCAATCCCTTGTTTTACCTTTCAAGAGAAGGCGGATTCTAGCCCAGTGATTCAGCATATGGAGGGATACATTAAAACTCAGTACAATGCCAGGGAGAACCAGAATGGATCAGAGAGTGAAACAGAGGGGTCATTTACAGGCAAGCATGTGCTCCTGTTACATTGCACACTTGATCCTTGTCTGCTAGACACATTTAAGTTGTCTATTTTCTTAAATGGCCAGTTCCTTACACTCATGCCATTAAAGTGTGACAATCCAAATACCAGAGACAACTTCTATGTCAGTTTCAAAACTAACTTAAAGTAAAAGTAAAACAATGCTTCTCAGGACTGATAGTCAGCTACAGGAGGAGAAAAATGTAGGAAAGTATAAGAGCAAGAAACAATCCCTCAGTTCACTTTAGAGTCCACTCATCTTACTGTGAGTCAACTGAGTTGGCCATCACTACTTTTCACTAGCGCTATGCTTCTTTGTATAGAGCTCACTGGCACACACCATCTAACTCTACTTAGAGTTCACCCTAATTAAGTAGGAGGTCATGAGTTCAGTAATTAAGACAGGTATTACTTCATTTACTATTTTGCTTAGCCAGAAGGTGTGATTTCCGATAAGACTTCCATTGGATATGCATTTTCCATGAAGATCATTTGTATGAACAGTTGTCCCAGTGTTTTTTTTCTAACACCAAAATAAATTTATCACTTGAACTAGGTTTTTATGCGAGCTTTATGAAGTACCCATATAGAAATGGAAGAAAGAAGAAAATCTTTTCTAGTATGTACTTGAGATAATATGTCGTGTATCCAGTTATCTCAACTTAGACAAGGAAATTGGCAAAATTAAGTGGTTAGATCATCCAATATGGGGATCGTAGCTAGTCAATACTATTAGATGAATTGTGTATCTTCATTGGGCTTAAACTAACTAATTTGTAAAATGAAAATGGTGAGATTTTGTTTGTATGGAATTTTGTAAGACTTCAATGAAGAAATTCATAAAAGACTAGTGTGGGGCTTGTCACAGGGTAATTACTGAGTAAACTATTATGATACTCATAATAATAGAATGAAAATAACATTATGATATTTTTCCATTTTAATATAAACTTCTGAGATAGCATGGCCCACAATACTGCAGAGCTGAGCTAACAGTACCAAGTGGAATAGATAACTCTAAAGTCTTCCGAAAAATCTGAGTGCTACCCACCATCCTTCTCTTGATACTGGAAGTGGAAAGGTCACTGGCATTCTTGGGGAATCTGTAAAGAGTGATCTTCAGAAAAAGCAGTTCTAAGAAGTTCTTCTCCACTCTATGTCAAGCAAGTTTCAAAATTAACACAAAAGTCATCTTTGGTGTATGAACAATTAGTGCTTTTACAGCACAGAACACAGAAGGTAGCCATATAAGAAAGCACACAGCCTACATATATTTAAGAGGAAAGTAGAAATTGTGCAAAGAAAAAATCACAATATATCAGCCCATTTTGGCAATTATGCTTGGTGACAAATTATTTTGGAGTAATGAGAAGAAAATGTCACGTAATTTCTCTATGACAAAAGGAAAATCAATTATTTCATTTATTTAATTTCTGTGATAGAGATAACATTTTCCAGTAGAATAACAGCATGGGGAATTCAAGCCAGCACTCAAACATAGTGACTCATTTCAGCTTAGAGCTTCCCATGTAATCATACTTAATATATGTTTTGTAGTGATCCAGATACGACTGTACCAACATGTGTATATTTCCAAACTCTAATAAAGGAACCTTTAAATACTATTCAAGCCATATGCTTTCATTTATTTAAAAAATACATACATAAAATAAATTGGGGCATAGGCGTGTATACATTTTATTCGAAAAAAGATAAAGTTGAAATAGCCAGGTGACACCTGAAGCAGGAACTTTGTAACACCCCCAAGAGATGCAGGTTACCTTCGCGTCTGGTATAACCAGCCCTGAGGCTGGAAAACTTGAAAAATCCAGCTGGCGTTCCACATGGTTTCAGAACTGGTAAACCCAATTAGCTGAATTTTCCCATGTCCTGGTGAGGTTGCTGCTGGCCTCAGTATCATGGGCCACAACGTTCATCATCTGTGTGAAGTGAGTAGAAGCAGTGACCGCAGCAAATCAGCAGCAACAATACCTACTGGAAACCTTGCCTCTTCTTGCTACTGTGTTTTATCAATTCACTTACACAGAACATCTCAAAAAGTTCAGTCTGATCCCAATTCAGAATTATACAGGCCATTTCCACACAGAGAGTGTTTATGCCACACCATCATCATTGCTGTTGTCATCAACATCGTCATTGTATTAGTCTAGGTTCTCCAGAGAAACATCCAGTAGGAGAAAGCAGAGCAGAAGGTGTGCCGCTCCATCCGAAGTGTCGGGTCACAGTCTCTGGACCTATGTGTGTTGGCCCACCAAATCGTCCCATTTCTGACACCCGGGGACACATATCATCTGCACTTGTGTCCCCTGAAGAAAGAACAGTCCAGTTGTAGGTCTTTCACCCTTTGAACTGCAAAAGTGAATAGTTTTTAAGAATATGTATTTGCCACTTTGTACCTCGAAAGGCACAAAAATATAAAGAGGGAATTTTTTTTTCTTTCCAAATAATTAAGAGAAAAAAAATGCAGTTTTCAGTCAGGGCACATTTTCTTCAGTTTTTCAGTATATATTGAAAGGGAAAGGATGTCTAAAGAAAGCAATCCCTGTGGACCTCCGTTAGATGCTGGAGACTTTATCCACCGTGAGGAGTACATTGCACACACAGTTTTGCACAGTCCTATTTAAAGTACAATAATAACTTCCATGTGATAACCACAATAATTTTATTTATATTTATTTATATTGCATTATCATTTTACTTGTAAATAAATGTGTTTTATTTGTTACTCGGACTATAATTATAATCGAGATTTACAGGAAAACATTGGATATGCTTCATTTTCCATTTTAAAGATAACCCCAAGGGGGCTAAATGCCTTTCTTTATCAGATGGTAAATGACCATCTTGCACAGTGGTAACTGTTATTGCATCCAAGAGCCATATTCCCTCTCTGTAATATTTCCCTGTCGGTGAATGTCCAGATTATTCCTCAATTCAGTTATTAGCTGCTCAATAACTTTTAGATGATTTACTGTATCTGTTACTTGCACACTAGCACTCTACCTTGCAAACAGGATTCACGCGATTACTGAGTTCTGGAGGGTGTCTAAGGAGTGGGTGGTTGGGTTCAGCATGAGTTAAATGATCACCACAGAATCTAGTATTTCAGTACTAAGTGGGGCTTTAAAACTTCAAAGTTCCAGTTCATTTTCACTGCTATTTTTTGGCTTGAATCCTTTCCTAAAATGTATTGTTTTGCTCCCTTGTAGTAAAGTAAATGTTATCTAACATTTATTTGCTGATCTGGACCCAAAAATAACTCAGAGCTGATAGATATCTGGAGAGGAATGAAGGATTGGTCACATTTGTCCTCTCCTCTCATAACTACAGCGTTCACAAAGTAGCTGGCATGCTTTGGACAAGGTTTGTCTACCAAGGGTGCATGCTCTGGAAGCTAGTTCCTCAGTATGGCAATGTTAAGTTGTGTTGGGATCTTTAAAAGGTGAGCCCTAGCAAATTCTATTAAAATCACTGAAAATACTGCCCTCAGAAGCCATTCATGCAACTCTTGAGGGACCCTGGTAAATGCTCACAAGAGGGTTGTTAACATAAAAGTGGGAGTGCAGAACTGGCCTTTCCTCCAATCTGCTTTGCTATGTCCTGTCTCCCTCTCACCCATAGTCTTAGCATAATGCCATTGTCATATGCTGAAAACAAATAATCACTCATTTTTGGACTTTTGGCTTCCAAAACCATGAGCTAAACCCTGCCACCCCCTGCCTTTTTTTTAATGAATTTCCCAGCTTTGAGCATTTCATGATGGCAATGAAAACTACTCTCATAGTAAATTTGTGGTTCCTCCCAGATTTCAGAGCATGCTCTTACCCCTCGACTGTGGATTACACAATCTCCTTGAAAGTTAGGAAGTTTGACAAGGTTTGAAATTTAGCAAATTTGTGCCTTGGATTTGCCTGGTCATTCCTCTGCCATCTAGCATGAAACTTTCCTCCAAGGTCTTTCAGCCTGGTCCCAGAAGGATTGTATTATATATGGAGGAAACCAGACTCAGAGCCGTAAGGAAGGGGGAAGGCACGACTCTCTGGACACAGTGTGTGAAGCAGAGAAACCCAGCTGAGCCCAGCATGACTGCTCAGCCCAAGCTGACCCTCAGCAGAACTGAAGAAACAAAGGGATCTTCTTGTGTCTCAGGGTCTTGTGATGGCTGCTGTGCAGCAATGGGCGATAGGTTCAGCTGATAAATACATTTTTCCAGGTAAAGTAGTATATCCATAAAATGCATAACCATAGTTAGTCTAGTATTTATAAATCTAAGCATTTTTTAAATCAACAAATTCCAGTGTACCTGCTACTATTTTTCTGTAGAAGGTAAGCCTGCTTAAAATCAACTTAAAAAATGACTTTTGGCTGAAAAGGGGAACAGTTAGGTAAGAATATCTTTCCCTGTGTCTTTTGTTCAAATACAGGAATATCTCTCATTCATTAATGTTTTCAACATGCTACTACCAAGTATTGTGATAGAGCAGGTTCTTGTTTTTTAAGGATAAATATGCAAAGTGCCAAAGTGAACCCACAGATTAAAAGAGAGACATAATCTCAAACAATTAGTATATAATGTAGCAAGTGGCAAACATGGACATGTGAGTGGTGTAGAATATGAAGTAGGCTCAGAAACAACAAGAGCCAAAATGGATTGTGTCCTTCCGTAACCTAAGTGATGATCTAGGGGCTCTAAATGAATTCTCATTTAACCTTTAAATCCTTATGAATGAAATAGAAGTAAATACTTTTTCCATTTCAAACACAGGGCATAGAGTTCCCGGAAGGTTAAGTAACTTATCCTTCTCGGGTCAGGCATCCTGTATTGATAGCAGCTGGACCTGAATTTGTGCAGTCTGATTCCAGAACTCAGGCTCCTCACCAGTGTACCAAAGCTATTGACTTGGTGGATCTGAGCCAACTTTGAAGTGAAAAATATCAAGGGCTGCCATACATGACCATATTGTTGGGGTAGCCATGTTTGGAGCTCCGGAGCCAAATTCAACCTCCATCGCGAGCTCTGTTTGAATCACACTGGTGTTGATATTATCTGGTCCTAAAACTCCTTCTTTTTGAAAATCATGCTAAATAATGTCAATGACCAACACCCCTACCACTTTTTTCTATTCACAGGAAATTCTGAATCACATCCCAGACAACTTCATTATCCGTAGGAATGACACAGTCAATATTCCGAGTCTCAGATCTTGACCTTAACGCAAATAGCCTTCACCTCTGTTCCGTTAGTAGTGCAATGACCTTAACCCTGATTTCATCACCATCTGTTAGCATGCTACTCATTAAAACTGAACTATTTCATTCTCTGCTTTCAAATTCTGTTCCTTACAGCTTTATAGATAATACCCAGGCTGTCTAGCCCCTGAATTTCTCCCTGTCTATCCCACACTTCTTCACTCATTCCCATATTTAGCCAGGCAATAAGGGGCATTTCCTTACTTCTTGATGCCCTCAACAGCTTGCTCCTGCCCATCACCCACTCATATACCCAACTCAGTGGATTATTTCAGTTGCCTGCTCCTTACAAATTTGTGGCTTGTAAATTCAACTAGAATCTGTACCACTGTAATACCTACATATTGTTCTACAACTTGTCTTACTTTTTCCAGCAGTTATTTGAGAGTTTTATCAACATTGTGAGCTGAATTGTGTCATACTGTTGGGACTGATAAATGTTCATGCTGTTGAAGTGCCAAACCCCAGCACCTTAGAATGTGTACAACCCTCCTTCTATATTTGGTATGATTGGTTTTAGGGTCACCAGATGCTCAAGTCTTATATAAAATCATGTAATATTTGCATTTAACCTGTACATATCCTTTAATAGACTTTAGATCACTTCTGAATTACTTATAATACATAATATAATGTAATTGCTAGGAAAAGTCTTTTTTAAACTTTTATT
This sequence comes from Oryctolagus cuniculus, assembly GCF_051225735.1. Classification (NCBI taxonomy): domain Eukaryota; kingdom Metazoa; phylum Chordata; class Mammalia; order Lagomorpha; family Leporidae; genus Oryctolagus; species Oryctolagus cuniculus. The sequence goes on along the minus strand of NC_142878.1, from coordinate 5,352,393 downwards.
TAACAAATATAAATTCCCAAAGTACAGCTTATGGATTACAGTGGCTTCCCCCCCCCCCCATAACTTCCCTCCCACCCACAACCCTCCCATCTCCTGCTCCCTCTCCCATCCCATTCACATCAAGATTCATTTTCAATTATCTTTATATACAGAAGATCAGTTTAGCATATATTAAGTAAAGATTTCAACAGTTTGCTCCCACACAGAAACACAAAGTGTAAAGTACTGTTTGAGTACTAGTTATAGCATTAATTCACATTGTACAACACATTAAGGACAGAGATCCTACATGGGGAGTAAGTGCACAGTGACTCCTGTTGTGACATAACAAATTGACACTCTTGTTTATGGCATCAGTAATCACCCTAGGCTCTTGTCATGAGCTGCCAAGGCTACGGAAGCCTTTTGAGTTCACTGACTCTGATTATATTTAGGCAAGGTCGTAGTCAAAGTGGAAGTTCTCTCCTCCCTTCAGAGAAAGGTACCTCCTTCTTTGATGGCCTGTTCTTTCCACTGGGATCTCACTCGTAGAGATCTTTCATTTAGGTTTGTTTGTTTTTTTGTTTGTTTTGTTTTGTTTTCCAGAGTGTCTCAGCTTTCCATGCCTAAAATGCTGTCATGGGCTCTTCAGCCAGATCCAAATGCCTTAAGGGCTGATTCTGAGGCCAGAGTGCTGTTTAGGACATCTGCCATTCTATGAGTCTGCTGTGTATCCCGCTTCCCATGCTGGATTGTTCTCTCCTGTAAAAGGCTTTTACATTGTATTATTTAGGGAATATTTACAAGGAAAAAATTCTGTACATGTGCAATACAGAGACAATTTTTTTCCAAATATTTTTGTTCTTTGGTGATTGAATCCATGAATGTAGAACATGCAGATAAAGAGGGTTGTCTATGTTTTGAGGTAGAGTCTTGGAAGAGATAATAAAACAAGGTCATTAGGGTGGGCCTTAATGCTGTACCACTGGTTCTTTATGAGAAAAGCTGAGGACATAACAAATGCAGAGAGAAGAGCATGTGAAGATACAGGGAGAAGCTAGCCAGCTACACAGTAAGGGGAGGAGCCTAGGAGAGAACAAACTGGCCAACACCTTGACTTCAGACTCTGGTTAGAACTGTGAGAAAATAGATTTGGTTTTAGAGCCATGCAGCCCATGGTACCGCCTTCTGGCAGCTAGCAAGTGTAACAATCATTGTCTTCAGAGCTCCCTTTCTCCTTGCCTTCCTGGTGGCAAGTAATCTCACCTCCTACTTTTTATAGAAATTTTGGAATTTCAGGCTTGAACCTTTTAACTGTCTGCTACTGAAATATCAACTAGAACCACTCTTTCATCTTTCTTTTCCAGACGAAGAAAGAGGAATTTCTACATTTCCCTATTTTTCCTTTGGAGCCTCTATCTTCTGGTCTTTCTGAAGATGCATTCTATGAATGATTTTTTTTTACTCCCCTTGATCCTAAATACCCTCCTTCTGCTGAGACTTTACTTTCCAAATAGAAATATGCTAACATTATCATGACATTTTTTAAAAATGTGATTTTTTAAAACAATGTAATAACCATAAATTATCTTTCCCATCACAGTCAAATTTCTTGAAAAACCAGACGACATTTCCTCATTCCTTCAGTTTTCAGCTGTGTCTCTCCAAGTTACTGTCAATTTCCTGACCCAGAGATGTTGGATGCTTTTCTGCTCTGGTCTTATTTCACTGCTCACTAGTTCTCAAACTGTCAAACAGTTACTCCTGTCCTGGGCTTTCATCAAAATATAGCACCTTTGTTTTACCTCTCAATTTTATGGATTTTTTTCTCCAGCTGCTTCTATTATTCTTCACTTTTTCATCTCTTGCTGTTCCAGTGGATTCTGTTTCTTTTGTCTTTTTAAAATTTTTCCTGTGCTAATCCTATATTCTCTACCAGAATTTTATCTACTTTGGTAATAATGCTGGTAATTTTTTTTCCCATGAAGTATCATGCAGTGGTTAAGAATGCACACTAATGTCTCAAACTGTCAGGTCTATCTTTCAGCTCCATTACTTTATAGTCATGCAAACGCAGGGCTGATGCTTAGCCCATCCACTTGCATTTTTGTCATTTATAAAATGCATATAATTTGGTTGTTTTGAAGATCAAATATAAAATGCTTAGGTTTGTTTATAGCCCTTGTCTATACTTCTGAGAAACAGATTTTTCTTTCTACTTACTACTTGAATTCTTTATTTAGTGAAGGATTAAGCTTCTGACTTTAAAGTGAAGTGAAATTATGTCATACATAAGAGAAAAGTAAGAAAATAAGGAAGAGAGAGGGTATAAACAAAGAAAGGAGGGAGGATAAGGAAGGAAGTATCATTATGTTCTTAAGACTGTATATATGAGCCGCGGCTCACTAGGCTAATCCTCTCCTGCAGCACTGGCACACTGGGTTCTAATCCCAGTCGGGGCGCCGGATTCTGTCCTGGTTGCTCCTCTTCCAGTCCAGCTCTCTGCTGTGGCCCAGGAGTGCAGTGTCCTTGGGCCCTGCACTCCTGGGAGACCAGGAGGAAGTGCCTGGCTCCTGGCTTTGGATCAGTGCAGCACACCGGCCTTGGCTGCTATGTGGGGGGTGAACCAATGGAATAGGAAGACCTTTCTCTCTATTTCTCTCTCTCTTAACTGTCTAACTCTGCCTGTCAAAAAAAAGACTGTATATATGAAATACATTAAATTTTCTCCCTTTGTATAAAAAAATACACATTTAGAAATTTCTGGTAACATAATAATAACTGTCCAGAAATCCAGTTCCAGATTTAAGTTCACTTTGTGTCTCCAATGTCCCCCAATCTTCCCTAAAGATGAACTCATAATATTCTTTTTTTATTTTTTAAATTTTTATTGAAAAACAATAATTGGGGCCAGCACTGTGGCTCACTAGGCTAATCCTCCGCCTGCAGCGCTGGCACCCCAGTTTCTAGTCATGGTTGGGGCTCCAGATTCTGTCCCAGTTGCTCCTCTTCCAGTCCAGCTCTCTGCTGTGGCCCGGGAGTGCAGTGGAGGATAACACAAGTGCTTGGGCCCTGCACCCTCATGGGAGACCAGGAGGAAACACCTGGCTCCTGGCTTTGGATCAGCGCAGCACACTGGCCTTGGCTGCTATGTGGGGGTGAACCAATGGAATAGGAAGACCTTTCTCTCTATTTCTCTCTCTCTTAACTGTCTAACTCTGCCTGTCAAAAAAAAAAAAAGAAAGAAAAACAATAATTGTACATTTTTGGGGTTCAATGTAATATTTTGATATGTGCATATATTTTAATGATCATATTAGGATAAAGACGCACCATTCTTGGGTTCTCCAAAGTTAACTCTCTCATAATATTCTTAACATAAAGTCTTTCCTCCTGGCTGCTCTCTCTTTCAATTTGAATCACTGTGTATCACACAGGGAGCTGGCACCTGGTCATCTATTGAGCCCTTCCCATTTCCTTACTCTCTTCTCTCATTTCTATTTTTTTATTCCCATTGTCAAATGTTGCCCCTGTGTGTTTCCTGCCTAACATCCCTGTGGCTGCTGTAATGCTGGTCCTCATTTTGACCAGTGTGTTCTGAATGGTGGAAAGAAGTGTCCTTGCTTAATTCAACGGATCTCCCTCTGAGTCTCCCTCCTCTTCTAGAACACTGTTCATTGGATATCTCTTAAAATATGCATATAGATGTCATTCTTCTACGTGAAGCCTGTCAATAACTTCAAAGTAACACCTGTACATGCTTGAGTGACACTGCTTTCTACCATTCCAGCTTCAACTCCTACCAGTGCTCCATAACTCAGTCAAATCAGCCAGTTGTGTTTGTTGATTCAGATAATCTCTCAAATACTTATTTACTACCTGCAATGCAGATTCCTGTCAGAGGCTACAAAGTACAGATTTCAGCTAACAAATTCTAAATCTGTAAGACAAAAATAAACTCACTGGGGCCGGTGTTGTGTTCTAGATAGTAAAGCCATTGCCTGCCACGCAGGCATGCCAAAAGGGTACCAGTTCAATCCCAGTTGCTCCACTTCTGATCCAGCTCCCTGCTAATTGCCTAGGAAAGGCAGACGATGGCCTAAATGACTAGGCCCCTGACCCCAGTGTAGGTGATCTAGAAGAAACTCCTGGCTCCTGACTTTGCCCTGGCCCAATCCCGCTAGTGTGGCCACACGAGGAGTTAACCAGTTGATGGTAGGTCTCTCTCTCTCTCTCTCTCTCTCTCTCTCTCTCTCTCTCTCTCCTTCTCTGTAACTCATTCAAATAAATAAATAAATAAAAATTTTAAAAAATAAACTCATATAAAAGTAAAGCCCAAATTTATTAGAGGGGCCAGCGCTATGGCATAGTGGGTTAAAGCCCCAGCCTGCACTGCCGACATCCCATATGGGAGCCAGTTCTAGTCCTGGCTGCTTCTCTTCCAATCCAGTTCTCTGCTGTGACCTAGGAAAGCAGTAGAGAATGTCCCAACTCCTTGGGCCCCTACACCAGCATGGGAGACCTGGAAGAAGCTCCTGGCTCCTGGCTTCAGATCAGCTCAGCTCTGGCCATTGCGGTCATTTGGGGAGTGAACCAGTGGAATGGAAGACCTCTCTCTCTCTCTGGCTCTACTTCTCTCTGTAACTCCTCTGTATTTCAAAATAAATAAAATAATTCTTTAAAAATTTATTAGAATTTTAATGAGAGTTAAATAATCTAATTATATAAGGCCAATAATCATTCTGACTTCTTATAAATTCTTTAATTTTCCCCATGTTACAAATAACTACTGTTGAAAACAAATCTTCACTTTCCCTCTATTTTTAGAGATTTATTTATGTGTGTTCCTCCATTTGGCAACACCTTCCCAATATCATTTTAAAGCACTTGCCTTTGGATATTGTAAGAATGGATCAAATTTTATTTAAAAAAATAACACATCGCCTGGTTTTTAAAAGAACAATGCATAGTCCTATAAGGATGATTTTCAGATTTTTCTATGTAGTATATATGTGTATTCACATTTTCTAAGATTTTTACTCTATACATTTATCACATTTGTAATCAGAAAATATGTCTAAAATAATTATCTACGTGTATGTTCTCTTACTATAAAACTCTTGGATTTAAGCATACTCGATACAAATATGGAGGCACCTGTTAGTTGAATGAATACCTTAATAGAGACCTCCTGGGGATTTGCTTTATTCTTGCCAGATGTGGTTTCTAGATTTTCCTTCCAGCCTGCACGGTACAGCCACTGATAAGACACATAGTAGAATCAACTGCGTGACTATGGAACTCTCTCAGAATCAGTGTTGATAGAAATATGTTTGACTTAACTCTCTTTAACAAGATTTGAGGAATCTTCTCACATCTCAGAGTATGCCGTTATAAGATTTTCATTCTTGGCTTCAAGTTCACAGGATTTTTTGTCTTTTTTTTCCCCCATCCAATTCCCTGACTTTGTCTCTACATTTCCCTATTTATCTCTATGAATGTTACTGCTTTGTTTATAGTATAGGTGACAAGACACAAACCAGGGTTTTGGGAAGAGTGAGTGGGATGGGAGTGACTTAACTTGCCTTTTAGGAAATGTGCTGTAACTTCAACACATTTGCATCTGGCATTTTGTAGCTCTAGCCCCCTCATCTTATGCTATGTGTGAATTCCAGTCTGGTGATTCACTCTGACATGGGAGTTCTTTGCCTCTTTTACTCTGCAAAAATGTGAGGGAATGAGGGGAGAAGAGTCTCATTCCTTCTGATTTTTCTAAGCAATCATTTTTTCCCATAGCTAGGGAAGATACTTTCCGATGAGAAATGTTGCAGTTATGACATAACAATTCCATGTTGCACAACCCAACTCATTCTTCTGGCTGCTCTTTTTTTCCCCCCTATTTCTCACAATTCAAGTTAATCATGAGATCACCAGTACAATTAAAGCTCTGGAAAGAGGAAAACTGCATAGTATGGTCTTGATAACCCTTATGGAGAACAACTTACTCCTCTGCCACAAATTCCAATTTTAGTATTGGATTCAACAATAATAGTGAATAGAAGAAACACAGGAAAGCAGATACGTGTTTTAAAATCATCCACAACCAGAAATGTTTATCTAGAAACACTGGGCTCTGGCAAGATGGCTATCACTGCCTTCTTGCATACACTTCAGTTTGGACAGAATAGCCTTATCTGTTATCTAAGTACTCTAACAACCTTATTTTGGAGAGGTCTTTCTGGTCACATGTACCTTTAGCTAGAAAGGAAGGCAACTGATTGCATATTTTTTTAACCAAAATAGATTCAGTAGAACAATGCTAATTATATTTATGCCATTCCTTGCGAAGAGGAAGATAAATGAAATTGTCACATTCACTGAGGTTGGGATTGAAAGTTCCTTTGTTTAGGGCTCAATGGACATATTTCATCATTCAAATAAAGCAATGTTGAAAAGGTAAAAGTAAAATTGCTAACCCATGTGATCTTTCCAGATATTGAATATTTTGAATTAATATACTACTATTGTATAGAGTCTGATTTCTAGCAGATAAATAAAAGTAATGAAAACCTATTCTTTGTTGCTTACAAAGATGCTATTAACAGGCAAAATATGACCAGAAAGTCTTGTGTCCTACGTGTCCTCACTCCATTATTCCCAATAAATATTCTGTCTCCCTGCCTCCAATCAGATTTCTCCAGCTGTTTTCACAGCTGCAGACCTCCCCTGTGCTGGACTTAATTGGAAAAGTTAGAAGAAATTTCTTGAATTGACAATGAAAGACCTCCATTTTATAGCATCTAAATTAAAAATTGGGATTTTGTGAGTCATACAAATGGGAAGTGTGAATGGTTAAAATAGATAAGGCTCTCTAGCTCTTTTAAAAAGACGTAATCAAAAGTATATTACTCTCGTCATTTCTGTTTTACTTCTTAGGTAGCCTGACTTGATATGGTGACAAGACAGCTTCAAGAAACATAATGCAAAATCCAGCCTATAAAGAACACCAGTAGAAAGGGACAAACTCTTTTATCAGGGCATTAATTCTCTCCATGAAGCTGAGACCTCATATATAGACCCAAAGACCTGGTCACTTAATACTGTTAACACAGGGCTATGTTCTGGCATGTGACCTTTAGGGTTAAACAACAGTCAGTCCATAGCAGCATGCAGAATTCTATCATGGCAATGTAACATAATTTGATATAATTTTCCTGTTCATGCACATTCAGACCCATGTCTTCTGGATCTCTCTGCTGTCATGAATTGATAAGGCTGGAGTGTATGGGTATCTTAGCAGACACTTTCCCTTCGTCAGTATATTTTTTTGATGAATCCATATTATTTACTGTATCAGGAGGCCACAACTTATTAGTATTGACTAGTTGGCTGATATTCTGTTCTGTGACTACACCAGTTTGTATATTAATTCACCAGCACATGGGATATTGGATTGTTTCACTTTTGAACAGTTGTACTTTATAAACATTTTATAAACGTGAATGCACAACCATTTATGTGTTGGCTTCCCATAAGGAAAAACCTCATGGTGGAATCTTAGATTATCCGTTGACAAATTGCTTAAGTAGTTCCAAAGCGATTGATTCAGTTTTTTATCCCCATTAACAATGGTCAAGAGTTCTAGTTGCCCCACTGCTGCTGTGACGTTTTAGTAAACCATTGTAATAGACGCATAGCAGCATCTCATTTTGATTTTAGTTTATGTTTTCCTAATAACACACCATTGAGCAGCTTTGCATTTGCTCATTGCCATCTTTACCTGATTTTTTTTTGTAGATATGCTAATGTTTACCTGATTTTTCATAAAATGATTGCTTTATTTTTCTATTGGATTCTTTTCTTCTTATGAGTGTTCCTTTTCAATTTTTGGATACCAAATATTTATCTGATGTGTAATTTTGGAATATTTTATCCTAGAATGTTACTTGTCTTTTTCATTTTATTAGTCATGTCCTTTAAAAAAAAGTCTATTTATTTTGAGAAGGAGAGAGAGAGACAGATAGAGAGCAAGCTGGAATTGGGGTCAGGTAGAAGGTGGTATCTGCAAATCCAATCCAGGTCTTCCAAGTGAGTGGTAGAGATGCAACCAACCACTAAAGCCATTACTGCTGTCCCCGAGGTTGCGCATTAGTCGGATATGAATTAGAAATGGAACTGAGACTTGAAGCTTTGTTCTCTAATGTGGAATGCAGGCGTCCTAACCAGTGTCTTAATTATTAGACCAATTTCCCACTCCATCAAAAGCTGTAAGTCTGTAATTTTGAAAAAGTGGACTTTATCAATATGTCTGCTTTGTTTGTGCTTCATTATGGTCTATCGAAGAAATCTTGGCCTGACTCAAAGTCAGAAAGATTATCTCCCATATTTCCCTATAGAGATTTTCTAAGTTTTGGCTTTATACTTAGATTTGTGTATGGTATAAGATATGAATAAAGGTTTGTTGTTTTGCAGATGAATATTGAACTGGCCCATTCTGTTTGTTGAAAAATGTGTCTTATTTTTCTGTTGAATTATCATTTTTGTCAAAACTTTACACATGCATAAATTTATTTCTGGATTCTTTATTTTCTACTCTGTTCTATTGATCTATGTATCTAGTCATTCTGTTATTGTTATTAAGATGGAAGCTACTATCATTGTTTTTTTCACATAAGTATATAGTCCTATATAACCACTTTCTCTAAGCACTATTTCTTAAAATCTTTAATATGTTAGTGCTTCATATTTATTCAGTTAATAATATTTTCTTACTTCCATATTAACTTCCTTATTTACCAATGGGTAGGCTAGGAAGTGTGTTTTAACTATATATATATATTGGCATTTTTCTATATATACTATTAGTAATTTCTAGTTTACTTACCACATAATTTTAATTCTTTTAAATTTGTTGAGAATTATTTTGTGTCCCAGTATATAATCTCTTTTGCTTCAAATGTTCCAAATTTCCTTGAACACTTTTTCCTATTTTAGATGGAATATTTATAATTTTCAGCTAGGTTGATTTGTTGATAATGATATTAAAATATCCTATATTTTTACTGAATTTCTGTCTACCTGTTGATTATTGAGATAGGATTGGTAAATTTTTCAAAAATAATTTCATAATTTCTATTTCTGCATTAAAGGCTATAGCTTTTGCTTTATATGCTTTGAAACACAATTAACATCCTACACAGTAATAGAATTAAAAGACAAATAATGTGAAAACTAGTTCTGAAAATAATGCATTTAAGCATTTCAAAGTATTTTAAGTCAATCAGAAGAAAATAAAACTATATTGCTTATCCAGTGGAAAAATAAATAAAGCATATAACCAGATTGCTGAGAGAAGAAATACCAACAGCCAATAAACTTACAATAGTGTCCAATATGGTAATCAAACCAAAAATTAATTTACTACTTTATTCTCATCACATTATGACTGAAGATGAGATAATATGAAGTGATAACATAAATGTGGTGAAATCAGCAGACACATAAATTGCTAGTAATTAGATTGGTATACTCTTTATGGGAAACAATTCAATAATATTCTTAAAAACATTTTGAATTTGGTAGGAAATACCTATAAATATAAACAAAAAATATCTCTGTAGCCATGTAACCTAGCTATGAAATTGAGAGTTTTCTGGTCACTTACAGCACCGTTCCTTATAACCTAGTGTGACATGCCCCTCGTAAAGCTGGGACCAGGAAAATCTCCTGATCTCGCATTAAGTTGATAAAGAGGCCCCAGTCATTTAAAACATGCTCAGCAATGTTTGTTGATGTGAACACAGATAGGCAGTCCCATTTCAAGACCAGGAAGAACGGACCTCAGCAAAGCTGCATGCCTCCGCGGCCTTCCTCCAGCCACAGCTCCGAAGGCATCTCCAGCTGCACAGCTCTTGATTCAAAGCACATGTTGCCGCAACACCAAGGCGTTTTCAAGTTTACTGAAAAGTTGTTCAGGAAGTTCAGACAATTCCTTGATAGATCTGCCTCGAACTCCATATTCCCCTATTTACATTTTAGTAGAGTGCTATAGTTATTATCATTGATAAATCAACATGGGTACAATATTATTAACTAAAGTCCATAAATTACAGAAGGATTCTTTGTGCTATGCATTGTACAGGTATTGATAAATCGATAATGGCAAATATCCCCTATTACAGTATGTAGAACACTTTCACTGCCTTAACTATACTTTACACTCCATCTTTTCTTTCTCCCTTTCTCCAACCCTGACAATCATTGACCTTTTACTGTCTCTAAAGTTTTACATTTTCAAAATGTCATATAGTTACCATTATGCAATATGTAGTCTTTTCCCATTGGTTTCTTTCTTTTAGCAATATGCTTACAAGCTTCCTTCATATCTTCTCATGTCTGGGTAGCTTAATTCATTTCATCACTGATTAATCTCCCACCCTATGGATATACCACAAAGTTTATCCATTCACCTCTTGGTGACATCGTAGTTAATCCCCAAATTGTCAGTTCTGAATAAAACTGACATAAACATTCATGTACTAATTTTTATGCAGATGCAGATTTTCAAGTCATGTGGGTAATTACCACAAAGCTTGATTGCTAGATCATACAGTGAAAGTATGTTTAATTTTAAGAAAGTGTCAAGCCAGTATCATGGCATAGTGAATTAAGCCACTGCCTGCAATGCAGGCACTCATTTTGAGCCTGGAAACGCAATGGAAGATGCCTAAGTGGTTGGGGCGCTGCACCCAAGCTGGAGATCTGAAAGAAGCTCCTGGCTCCTGGCTTTGGCTTGGTCTGGCCCAGCCACAGCCATAGTGGCCATCTGGGGAATAAACCAGAGGATGGAAAATCTGTCTCTCCCTCTCTGTGTAACTCTGCCTTTTAAATAAATAAATAAAACTTTAAAAAAAAAAAACTATCAAACTCTCTTACAAAGAGATGTCTCATTTTGCATTCTCACCACCAACAAATGAGTGTTCGTTTTTTCTGCATCCCCCTCAATTTTGTTGTCAAGCATTTTGGATTTTAATGATTCTAATACAAATGTGGAAGCATGTCATTATCAATTTGATTTGCAATTCTCTAATGAAATATTATTTGAGCATTGTTTCATATGTTTATTTGCCATCTGTGTATCCTCTTTGGTGGGGTGTCTGTTTCCAATTTAAATTTTTAAATTACTTTTTAATTTGTTTGAGAGGGAGAGAGAGAGAATTCCCATCTTGTGGTTCACTCCCTCTTTGCACGCAACCGCTAGGGCCAGAGCCAAAAGTGGGGAACACGATGCTGGTGCTGTGTGAGAGACAAGAAAGGAACCTGATTACTTGGTCATCACTACTTCCCCACAGGATCTGCATTAGCAGGAATCAGGAGCCAGAGCCGGGAATGGAACCGAGACATTCTCAAACGAGACACCGGTGTCTTGGCTGCTAGGAAAAAATGCCTGTTTCCTTCTTTGCCTCTTTTAAAAATTAGACTGTTTATTTTCTTGTTGTTGAGTCTTCAGAATTATTTATATATGTTGGACAATGGTCTATTATCAGATATTTTTACAAAGATTCTTTTGCAGATTGTGATTTGTGATTTCATTCTCTTAAGATTGTCTTTGGCTGAGCAGTTTTACTTCCTAATGATTTCTAAATTATCAGTGTTTTCTCTTTTATGAAGTGTGCTTTTGATTTTGTACCTAAAACATGATCAAAACATCCAGTGTCCCTTAGTTTTTCTCTTGTGCTGTCTTTTATTAACCTTAAAGTTTTGCATTTTATATTTCAATCTACTTTTGTGAGATGTAAAATCTGAGTCACTTTCATTCATTCTTTCTGTTTGTTTCTTTTTGTGGATGTCCAGTGTTCCAGCACCGTTTGTTTAAATGAGTATCCTTTCTTCACTGACTTGTGATCATGACTTTGTCAGAGGTCAGTTGACTATATTTTCATGAGTCTATGTCTGGACTCTATATTGTGTTCCACTAAACTATGTCTATGTACCTTCTTTAATACCAGTGTCTAGGTTACTGTAGCTGTACAGTAAACCTTGAAGCTAGGTGGTATCAGTCCTCCAGCTTTATTCTTCTTCTTTAATACTCTGTTGATTAGTTGGAGTCTTTTTTCTTTGCATTTAAACTTCAGAACTAGGTTGTTAATGTTCATAAATAGAAGAAGCTTAATGGGACTTTACTGATAATCCATTGAATTGTAGATTAAGTTGGAAAGAAATGATGTCTTAATTATATTGAATTTTCCTAGCCATGAACATAAATTATCTATTTATTTAGGTCTTTTTTGATGTCTTTCGTGATAGTTTTATACTTTTCCTCATATAGAACTTCTATAATTTTGCTAGGTTTACACATAATCATTTCATTATTTTTTCTTTTTGCGTATTGTTTTTAATTTGAAATTCCAATTATTTAACACTTATACCCAGAAAAGGCTAATGGATTTGGTTGAAATGTATTGTTCATTTGTCTATACTGTGCATAGAGGATGGAATGAGAAGTGGGCGTTGTCCTGTGCACCTCCCAGGTGTACCAGTGGAGGAGCTGAACCCGGAAATGAAGACTCCGTGGTGTTTTTTGCCATCAATGATCCTTCCAGGCAGAATGCATGTCTGCGGTGATTTAATACCCAATAATTTTGTAAAATTGACCCTTAATTTTTGACAGCTATTGTTAGAGCCCATCAGGTGAATATTTGCATCATCAAACAAAATGTAATTGCTTTTAAGGAGACACCTTTCCATGACCCTGAAAGCATTTGCTAGGATAAGCTGACCCTTGTGGTCTCAGGGCACCTCTCCTTGCCATGTGTGAAACCACCCAGGTCTGAACCAGCAGTAACCACAAGACTTAGGGGGAAAGTCAATGCACTGACAGCATTTGAAGAATGCAGTCTCATCACTGGCATATTTAGCCAAAGTGAGATTTATTTCTCCAATCCATGGGTGTCTGCCTCAAGCAATGTGTTCATTCTTCTTACCAGGATCCTTTCACTGGAGGAGCAGAAAGAACTCAGCCAATTGTAGGCTGAGTTTTCTTACACGTAACTGGCAACCATTAGGCTTTTGGCACACCTAAGCCGGAGAGTGTGGTCTGTAAAGTTAGTAAGAAAATTCTCCCAAACACTGGATAACGCTAGCCCACCTGGGGCAGCACATACACACCATGAAATGTAGTTTTAGGAAGAACAAAGAATGCAGTAAAATGAAATCAATTCTTCAAAACTGAGGTATTGCCAAAATAATATAAAAATTCAAAACTTTCTTGTATTTATGCTTCCTGTTTACGGCATAATCCTCAGGATAAGTGGTCGGTGCTACACATTAAAGAATGAACCAATAGCATTTTTTCCTGAAGCTTTATTATGAACCTGAGCATCCTCTATTGATTTTTACTCATACTAATTCCCACCAGGTGGGTTTCCATGCATTTAAGAGTCTAATGGATGTCTTCCCAACAGTAATCTTACAGTTTTCTAGTAACTGAGTTCATTTACAAAATTTCTCTTGTAGTTTCTGTTCACAACAATATTTTGAATAGCTCAAAGGCACTTGGAATCATGGTCAGCACTTAGAGACAAAGATAAAGCAATGTTCCCAACCTTAGTGTGCTCAAATCTTGGCAGACCTAACTTCTCAGGCTCACCTGTTGTAATTCCTCCAGCCTCACACTCACCAGTGCAATGGTAGAAGCAGGCAATTGCTAAACGGTCCCAAGTTCTCTGAACGTATTCATGTATTAAAAAAATAAACACAAAGTAAAGTATACATGTTCTCTGTTATGGTGCACATTTAACGAGATAAAAGTGGCATTTACCAGTTGCTAAATTTATGATTTCAGTGGTCTTTCAAAACATTATGTATCTTCCATTAGGTTTGTTTAAAAATTCACTGAATAGAAATGGAAAATTTACAGATTATTCCTAAATTTCCAAAAAGATTATATTGTTCACCAAACTATTTTTATAATTAGCAACAATTTGAAATTTCATGATCTCATGGGTGCGATGTAATTTTTACATATAAATAATGATATATTTAAATGTAGAGTAGTGTTTTTACCTATAGGTAAATTCTCTTACTAAGATAATTGAATCTGATTGTCTATGCAATGATGGTTGACTGACGTGCACATCCTGATTACATGTCAAATGGATTCACAATATGGACTGAAACAGGCTTTTCCACAGTTCTGAGCTTTGCCGCATGCAGAGAATAGCTCAATTTTCCAAGACCAAACTGAGAATATTAAGGTAAATGTCATAGGTCTAATTTAGTCAATTATCTACTACCCACTCAGTAAGCCACATTCAGAGTAGGATCGGGCAGGACAGATGTAGGTGCTAAAGATTTACCTCTGAAAAGGAGCACCAGGAAGGAGGGATTGTGATGAAATGAACACACAGCTAGAAAACAATGACTTCATTCCCCAAGGAAGGCAGGGATGGAGCTTTCCAGCCTGCCTAGGAGATTCCTTTCATTTACTTCATTGACACAGAACAATTAACTTCTCTATGTGGAAAGTGTGACAATTCAATACACATGGGCAAGGCATAATGATCAAAGTAGGGAAATTAGAATTCTCTTCTCCTAAAAATGCATAATTTCTTTGTATTGGGAACAAATTCCTCTCTTCTAATTCTTTATAAAATATCTAATAAATTATTATGAATTATAGTCACCCTAATACGGATGAACATGAGAACTTATTTCTCAGTCATGACTGTATTTTGGTATAGGCTATCTAATCCCCCAATGTGCAATCCCCCAATGTCCCTTCCATAGCCTTTTAAGGAAATTCTTTATGTATGTGTTTATTATGGAAGACAGAGGGACAGAGAGGGAAGTGAAGATGAGGGTGGAAGGCAGAGATCTAAGCACTGGTTCACTTCCCAGATGGCTCTTGCAGCTCCAGATAGAAGCCAGGAGCCAGGAATTCCATTCTCATATCCGACATGGGTGACAGGGGCTTAATCACTTGAGCCCTCATCTGCAGCCTTCCCAGACACATTAGCAGGCAGCTGCATCAGAAGCAGCATAGCCAGTGTCGAGCCACCACTGCTATGGGATGCTGGTGTCACAAGTGGTGTCTGGACCAGCTGTGCCACAGTGCTGCCAGCCCCTCCACAGCCTTTTCACCTTCCATTCCAGGAGATTGCTATTGTACGCCTAATGCTCTCTGTAGTTGCTGACGATGCCACTTAAACTCTTGAAGACTATGCAATCATTTGAACAAACTCTTTTTGCTATGTTTAAGATTCAGTTACATAAACTTATTTGTACTAAATCTGTGGTTCATTTTTGTCTCTAAGTGATTATTAATAACTTGCCATGTAATGAGGCTGTTTTTAAGATTGTGGTCTATCAAGTGCATAAGGAATACCTGTAGATATGGGTAGGCAGATGAAAATTTAGATGATCAACAAAATATAAACCAACTTCCTCCTAAATTATCCATGTATAAGTTGAGATTAAACAATATGCCTAGTTATTTAAAACATTTAAAGCTTATGGTTGACCAGATGAAGCAAGGAGATGTTATAGCGCTGATCTAAAGCACTGTTATTGTCACTGATCTTTTAGGCTTCAGGGATGGACTTTCTAAGATGTGTTTTCAAACTTAATTGTCATGGATATCCCTTATTGAAAACAACTTTCATTAAAATAAAGGGTTTCAGTGAAGAGTTTCAGAGGATGCCTTAGTTTTGGGAATAAGTAGGATTTTATCCTATTGTCACTCTTCTTCAAGGTCAGCATACTCTGATTTTAGAAGAGAAGGTTTAGTTAATGAAAGATGAGCAATTCGTATGAAAGCTCTAGACTAAGAATGTGTTAAACATAAGGGAAATGTAAGAATGTACACCTTAGAAAATTGCTCTGCAATCTTTTAGAGAGGTGTTGGCACCTTTTTAATGGGTGCTAAAGACAGAAGTCTCAGAGTCCTCCCATCCCAGGCATTGCACGCTGTCATTTATGAAGACCTGAGCTAAAAAGATACCGAAGCTCACTGTGAAAAACTGACTCCTTGACCACGGTACTGTACATATTCCATTCTTCTTGTATGTCTTTGCTGAAATGTAGAGAGGGGAGACCCAGATATGCAAATTGGAACCAAAATATAAACAGGGATCAATCCCAGGGCACAATCTTCAGAAGAATGAAAATGCCAGGAAGAAAAGAAGTTTATGAACTCCATGTTCGGTGGAAGCAAGCTACAAAAGAGTTTAGCTGTCCTTCTAGAAAACAAAAATTAATTTGCTTTGGCCAAATTAAAATTAATTAAAATTATGCAATGTTGCCCTTGTGTTAATTTTAACGGTGAGGTTGTTGTGATTTAAGGCTACAATTAGTTCTAGTGTTTGAAAGAGAAGCTCTGTAATCGAGACAGGACATTTTAATAATCCTGGTTATAAACATTTAATACATCATCTTTAGGGACTCACAAACACATTGTAATTAACTTTTACAACTGAAATAAATCAGATTGCATTAGCATATTGCAAAGGAAAAAATCATTTGCATGATTGAAAACAGCTTCAGAAAATTATGTATAACAGGCTTCGTGCAAGCACCAGAACAACTTTTACCAGGTTTCCTCTATGGGGAATATTTTTAAAAAGTGCAGATCAGAATTCTGCTAATAATTACAACTTTTTCCATAAAAGGAAATATCCTGATTCTGAAGAAATAGCAACAGTCATTCCGTGGTCAATGGGACCATGTCCAACTTTGCTGTAAGCTAATTAGGAAATATCCAAATAGAAGTGTGATGTACTTTCTCTGTAACCACTACTGTGCTATGAACAAGTAATTCTTTCAGAAGAAAACAACTTTTATTTATGTGTTATTTATGTTTCTAGTGCTAAAGTCATTAGTGGGAGGAGGGACGCTACGAATGGGTTCACAAGAGGCGCTGTGGCCAGCACCCAATCTGCTTCCTTAGAATGCCAGCCACTTCTTCAACGCGAGGTTGTGATTGAAAGAATGGCCACCTGTATGTTCTCTTCAGACTGAGCAAAGGAAAGAAGGTCACACTGGCTGTTAGTTTTATCAAAAAAAATCAGGTTACACAGTTGGACTTTTCATCCTTCGGTCAGTCGAGGGACCTACAGAGTCGTCACCATTGTCTGGGTGTTGTTGAAATGGCAGATTATGTGCTCATACTCCCTGAGTTTGAGTCCTTGTCCCATCTCTTAATCACTGTGTCATATTAGGTTCCCTGCCTCAGTTTCCACTTGTGAAACGAAGAAAATAAAGTGTGTAGTCAAAAGTGTTTCTGAGGATTAAAAAATGCATGCCATTTATTGTAGACTGGTGTCTGAAATACAGCACTGAATAAATTCTAGTGTCTAACCTGGAAGCTATTGTATCTGTGCACTACTCTTAGGTCAAAGCCTGAGAGAAGAAAAGTAGTATAGTTGGGAGATTCTGAGTTTTCTTCATAGAATTTAATCAGGACTTTTCCCAAATACTCAATTTGGCTCCCAGCCTTCCATTCATTTATTCAATCAGTATTTTACCTCTTCTATGTGAAAAAAAATACAGCAATTTTTTGAAAAGTGGAAATATGTGAGGCATTAATGTTGAAACCAGATCTGCAATAAATTATGGTGTTAAAGTGTCACCCGCTTATAATAATGGATGCAACCAAGTTCAGTTTCTAAGTATTCAGGTACAGTTACTCTCCATCCCTGATCTGTCCTTTTTTCTCCATCTTCCACTCCATGCCCAAAAAGAAAACAAACAACAAGAAGAAAAAAAAAAGCCAAATAGAAAAGGAGAAAAGTCAACATTAGTGGATCCATCTTTGGTCAGAAGCAAAGGGACAAGCATATGAGTAGTGAGGATGCTCTGACTTGCATTGAAGTTTGGTGCCCAGTACAGTTTTGGAAACAGCCCACCTTCTTGGTAGATCAGGTTAATGCTTAAAATATTGCTAAAAATGACACCATTGTGGAAGAAACTGAGTCCTGGGTGCAGATTGCTAAAAGGCAGGGCAAGTTTGTCAGTGTTAAATCAAAAGAGAGTTGGACAGTTGGGTTTTCCTAGGCAAGTTTGCAAAAGGGTGGGTAGTAATTTCTTTTCAAAGAAATATTGGATGCAGATTTTTGTTTAATTCCAATTCTAGAATTGTACAATGAGTGAACTGGAGAGACAATTTATTCTTTTAAGTTCTCCCACTGGAAGCTTCATTTTGAAGGGAGACAAGGGACTTCACATTCTGCTCCTGGTTTTGAGGACAAGCTTGGACGCTTCCACTGGGAATCCTCTCTTTTCTCCTGAGGCTAGCTTATTGACTTAAGAGAGAAGTAGCTTAATTAACAGAAGGAATAAAGCCTATTGCATAATTAACCAGACATTTACCTAAAATCAATAATCTAATTGCCACACCTACATAGGGGATAGTGGTTATCCTACTGAAAACAATTCATTTATATCTGCATGTTAACAAGGTGATTGGTAGTTTGTTTTAGAGACTAACTCGATTTGTAAAGTGATAATTTATTGAACAATCAATTAATCTTTTTAGTAATGCAAACATAAACAAGCATTAGAGAGCCACCAGTGTGTCTACTCAGGAAAGGTCAAATTCAGCAGAATCTCATCTTCAGTTCCTTCTCAATCAGCCCTAAGATTTGTAGAGAGTGAACAGTATTTTATTTTAAAGCTATCCCTTTGGAGGTATTTCTTTCACAGGGGAGTAATAGCATTCAATACAATTGTAAAGCACTCATTTAGACAGTATCCTGTCTTTACAATGGATTCCTAATCTAAATTATTTCCCTAATTGCAGACACACATGAGTCTGTCTTAAGTTGTTTTGATACACCCAGCTACGGATAAACCCTCTGGTCATGTAACGCAACAATGTGAAGAATTGTTTCATATCTATGAGAATGAATT
Source organism: Oryctolagus cuniculus (assembly GCF_051225735.1). NCBI lineage: Eukaryota > Metazoa > Chordata > Mammalia > Lagomorpha > Leporidae > Oryctolagus > Oryctolagus cuniculus. Next base: position 5,333,508 of record NC_142878.1, on the reverse strand, counting down.
TATTTTGCTTATCAGAAAATAGGAGTCAATGTCAAAAAGCTTTAATGTTTATGTTTAATTAAGTGTCCCCAGTCTGCGTCCGGCTGAAGTTTATTTTGACCTTGCACAAATGGATATGAGGTTTCCCAAGACTTAAGGCACTATACGCATATGATTTCTTAAAACACATTTCATTTCCTAAAATATTGTCATAGTTTAATCTGAATTACCTTGTGATCACCTTCAAATTTCACTACCACTTAAATTTTAACTTTTTTTTTTTTTTTTTTTTTTTTTTTTACAGGCAGAGTGGACAGTGAGAGAAAGAGACAGAGAGAAAGGTCTTCCTTTGCCGTTGGTTCACCCTCCAATGGCTGCCACGGCTGGCACACTGATCCGAAGGCAGGAGCCAGGTGCTTCTCCTGGTCTCCCATGGGGTGCAGGGCCCAAGCACCTGCGCCATCCTCCATTGCACTCCCGGGCCACAGCAGAGAGCTGGACTGGAAGAGGGGCAACCGGGAAAGAATCCAGCGCCCCGACCGGGACTAGAACCTGGTGTGCCGGCGCCGCTAGGTGGAGGATTAGCCTATTGAGCCACAGCGCTGGCCAAATTTTAACATTTTGCCAAGATATTGCAATCCACTGGAAACATAAATCCTATGAAAATTATGATATTAGTCTGATACTTGATGGGAGGACAACTTAAGTATCCATAGGAATCCATGACTTTAACTTTTGAAGAATTTATAAACTTCAATAATTGAGAGTATTTGCTGAAAGGCATAGGTGGAGGGTGATTTTGGAAAATTATAATATACTAAGATGATTAAGTTAAAAAAAGATTGTAGGTTTGAGACCAGAATTTCTTAACATAGAGTTCTAGTATAGAAATTCTTTATCTGGCATTCTAGAGTAATTGGGCCATGAAATTGGTTGAACAAAATTTGCACCTTTATTTTCACTAACTTCTTTTTTTAACTTTTTTTAACTTCTTTTTTTAATTTCTAACTTAAACTTCCTTTCATTATAAATTTGGACAGCATACTATAGCAGTACTAACAATACCTGTGATTTGTCACCAAGTGCTACAACAAAGTTTATATTACTTTACATGGCCACAGATACTTCAAAGCATAAATATGTAGCTTCTTTTGACATGATGGCAATTATTAGACCTGATACAGGTCTAATTATTTAATGTGTGAATAAAGAAACATATTATAGTATCATGGATTTCTATTTTATAATTTCAATAATTATGATTTAGCATGTGTTTTACATTATTCACTTAGAATTATTTTTTCTAAGGTACATTTATAGGCTTCGTCAAATTTCCAAAGGAATGGACAGATTCCTCCGGAAAGACCACTACCCCAGAGTAGGTATGGAGTAGGAACAACACCAGGCCACCCCTCTCTGCAGCGCACAGGCCCCACACTGTCCATGGGTCACAAGTTCACACCCCTGAGTGTGGTTTCAGACCTCAAATCCCCCTGAACAAAACACTGTCACCAAACAGTAAGGCACCCATTACCAACTTACAATTGCTCAGCCTATCCTGCTTGTGGAAAACCCTAGGGTAGAATCTTCTACAAATAATGATCCTAACAACAGTGTTCATTTCTTGAGTGCCTGGTTCTTTACATATGCTATTTCACAGAGCTTTACCACATTCATGTGAGCTGGTTATTCTCACTGTTTAATAACACAGAAACTAGCTTAGAAGTGGGTCTATTCCCAAGCCAGGTACCCTCATGACCTAAATACCTCCCAAAGGCCCATTTCTCACTCTTGTTACACAGGGGAGTCGGTTCCTACATGTGAATTTTGGGAGACACAAACATTCAGACCATAGCAGAGCAAGGAAGAGTGTACTTATTCTTTTTACTTAACATAGTTTGTACTTAGTCCTAATATAACTTAAAACATTCAAATAATTGCAGCTTTTGTAATTTTTTGTAATTTTCCTATTGGAGTTCTGAAGGCATCTGTTGTAACAATACTGCTGCTATTACCCAGTGTATGATTTTTCTTTTTCAAAAAGATATTTAGGTCCCATGTTGTGATGCATCATGTTAAACTGCTACTTGGGACTGCCACATCCCATCTTGGAATGTTGGTTTGCATCTTAGATGCCTCACTTCTAATCCATTTTCTTGCTAATGCATCCTGGAAAACAACAGGCATAAATCAAGTGTTTAGGCTCCTGCCACTTAACATGAGACCTGGACTGAGTTCTAGAATCCTGGTTTTTTCTGGCCCAGTCCCAGCTTTCACAGGTATTTGGGACAGGAACCAGTAAATGGAAGACCTTTCTCTCTCTCTCTCTCTCTCTCTCTCTCTCTCTGTCGTAGTCTGTCTTTCAAGTAGATGAAAATAAAGGAATAAATATTTAGAAACAGGAAATGACCATTTTTGCTGATTTAAAAACTTTGATGGGGGGTGGCATTGTAGCATAGTGGGTTAAGCCACTGCCTGTGTGGTGGTCATCCCACATCAACATCAGTTTCAGTCCCAGCTGCTCCACTTCTCATCCAGTTCATTATTAATTCACCTGGGAAAGCAGCAGCAGATCACCCAAATGCTTGGACCCCTGTCACCCACGTTGGAGACCCAGCTGGAGTTCCTGGCTCCTGGATTCAGCCTGACCAAACCCTAGCTATTGTGGCCATTTGGGAAGTGAACTAGCTGGTGGAAGATTCTCTCTCTGTCTCTGTCTCTCTCTCTCTCAGTCCCTCTTTCTCTGTAATTCCGCCTTTCAAATAAATAATAATTTTTTTTTTTTTGACAGGCAGAGTGGACAGTGAGAGAGAGAGAGACAGAGAGAAAGGTCTTCCTTTTGCCGTTGGTTCACCCTCCAATGGCCGCCGCGGCCGGCGCGCTGCAGCCGGCGCACCGCGCTGATCTGATGGCAGGAGCCAGGTGCTTTTCCTGGTCTCCCATGGGGTACAGGGCCCAAGCACCTGGGCCATCCTCCACTGCACTCCCGGGCCACAGCAGAGAGCTGGCCTGGAAGAGGGGCAACCGGGACAGAATCTGGAGCCCTGACCGGGACTAGAACCCGGTGTGCAGGTGCCGCAAGGCAGAGGATTAGCCTAGTGAGCCGCGGCGCCAGCCCTAAATAATAAATCTTAAAAGCAAATTTGATGAAAAACAAGCAGAACACTCAATGTTATGCTCCACCAATAATAAAAATATTAATTTTCTAACTGGAACTTAGTCACTCAGATGGGCCCTTACAAAATTTGTGCTTGTTTAGGTTATGTATCAGGCTGAGAAGTATCACAATGAAGTTCACGTATTGGGACAGGATAGGGTTTCTCTGTGACTAAATAGAGACCTACTCCTGTTCCACAGTGGAATGGGAGGCTCCCCATGCGCTCAGTCACATTCATAGTAGAAAAGTCACGTACAACCAGTAGGAGAAGTCAAGACGGAACAAACAGCAGATAAGCAGGAAATCTGAAATTCAAGTTTACAAGGATTGATAAGATGGAACAGGACAAGGGAAACTGTAGTTTGTTTACTGCAAACCCAAGAAAATTCATTTAGACCAGATTTTGAAATAAGGAAACCCCTTTCAAAGTTCCCAGACCAGCCTGTGAGAATGTTCCTCCCGACAAGTACTAAATCATTTTTGTTGAAAACTATCCCCAGGTGTGCCTTCTTTGACATCAAATTCTCTTTATCCACATCTATGCCACAAATAGGTCTTGCAACTCTCTAACTCCATAAAAGTGGACCAAGGGGAAGTTGCTGATATCAGAGAGGCTGGAATAGAGGCCAAGCTGCACAGGTGGATGGTATCACTTTTATTTACTAGAAAGGGCATAGTTACCCCAGATGTTTCTGTTGAAAAAAATTTACTTCAACCCCCCCCCAAAAAAAAAAAAAAACTGTACTCTATCATTTGTTTCCTGCAATTTGCCCAAGATCTATTGTTCCTTGCTTTACTGCTTGCAGGAAAGTTTTCTTTCTGTGTTTAACCCTTGCTCGGTTTCACTCCCCCTTCCCACCCACCTCACTTTTATTTCACTGGACTTTAACCACTACACACAAACACCCCAGCTAATCTTTCCAAATTACCATAGCGCCAGCTCTGGAGGCTCTCATTAGATGTGCAGCTGAGATTTATCAGATCTCATTTGCCTAATATGGAGCCTACCTTTGGGCACCTGGCCCTTGCAGTAGGGGGTAAGGGAGAACAGGAATGGGTCTTTTGTCACTGCTATGCAGACTCACTAATTTGCTCTGCCTAATAAAATTACAAATGGATACAGCTTTATTCACATTGCCTTTATAGGTTATAATAACCTTGGTACCCCATAACCTCCTGCTAGCTGAATTAATCAGATCATATTAATATTTCTTCTTACTTTCTTTTAACTGGTTCTTCTCTTAATTAAAGGGGCCAAAGACGTAAACAGGGTAGGTGACTGGAAACATGGCGGCGGGTTATAAACAAGGCTCATTAAAAAGATGGATGTGCAGGCAGACTGCAAAAATTGCTTACTTCGCAAGTGTACATTTTGTAATTTCCTGACGACTAAAAGAACTAATGCCAGGCCCCACCCCCTCCCTTTTTCACATGTATAAAAGATGATAATTTTTGAATGCTGGGGTGGGAATGGCAAAACCAAGCAACCTATTCATCAACTGGAATACGGTCTTTCGCATTGTGAGGCTGAGGCTCCTCTCCCACAAGCTGTCTGATGTGAAAAGCATCGAAAAGTGGAGGAAGGAGAACAAACAAACCAGGAAATGAGCTCAAAAGGAAGGAAAAAAAAAGATGAGGAACTTTTAAGAGACAACATTAAACATACTAAAAACTGACAGTCCAGTTTGAAAGAGAAAATGAGGGAGTGCTTAAATGGCCAACACATCTTTAGAACCTGAATATGCTCAAGGAGGCATGGATGTGCACATATGTGTTTTCCAGGCCACAGAGGGCAAACAGAAGCTGAATCCTCATGCCCAGGAACAATCGTTGTTAAAGCCAACCATCCACAGACCCACGTGCACACTAAGTTAGAACAGCAATGGTGCAGGAGCGCAGAAGACAGGCTGATTTAGAAAATTTACTTCAAGTTTATCTCACATTGTTATACTTTTTTGCATCCATTTCTACCTTGAATTGAATGTGTGCTCATACAGTATGATAATGGAATGCATACATATATCATATAAAATAGTGCATATAGTATATTCATAATGAATAAATATTTATAATGCACATCTCTGTGTATACACTTACACACATGTACATGTTAATTCAGTCCTCTCCCTCCTTTTTGAAAGTTCTCCTCACATTCACTTAGCCACACAAGAAGGTGCTGGTGTTTTTACTCTCACACCAATTACTGGGAGTGCCAGAGCTCCCGGGGTCCTGTCTTTCCGTCTGTTTCTCCACGAGAAAGAAAGTCATGCTGACAGCATGATGCACTGCCCGGCCAGGCAAGACCTCGCTCCTTCATGAATAAATTAGAGATGAAAGTTTCACTGATCCCCTTGCATTTTTATGGAGGGACCTCATCCTAATTTACCTAAATGCTTTGAGTCGAAGCAAAGAAAATGTAAGCGGCTAAGGTGGAAAGGTTAAAATCTGTGTTTAAGTGGAGATTTTTTTTTCCAATACACCACAACACATGGGTGCCTGCAATGGAATTGATTGTTTCTTACTCAAACATTTAAAGGAGAAGCCAAAGACAGGAAGATCTTTCCTTTCTCTGCTTCTGTTTCTTTTTATATGAATCACTACAGCAATTCTTAGCCTAACAAATTCATACTGATGGGAAAGTGTGTGCGTGTGTGTGTGTGTGTGTGTGTGTAGTGAAGAGAGACAGTGAATACAAGAGTAGAGAACATGAACAATCTATGTTTACGATATTATTTTTCTCAATGGAGCTCAAATTCTGTGCAAATGGCATTTTTCTTAAAGCACTTCCAGGCCACGCTTCAGCGAGTGACCTATTACAATATGTTCCTCACCAGTGCACTTTTACTACCAGGCAGGCGTGCCATGAGATGGGGTGTGTGGTCACAACATTAGGCATTTCCAGACATGCTCAAAGCTGTGGGATGATGGTTTTGGATTCCTGCCTCTGGCTGTGGCCATTACCTGATGCTTCAGAAGCCAGGAATAAATTTGCATGACCCCAGCCCCTAAGATATCCCCCGTGGAAAAATAGGAAATTGGCAAGTAGGATCATTTCACGGATGTGCTGAGGCTGACATGCCTAGACATCTGTGGCTTCAGCTCTATGCCTGATAAGTTCACCTGTGAAGGCAGCACGCACTGCTCCCATTTGCAAACTGTGCTTTCTGACTGCGAGGGCCCTGGGTCCATTCTTAGCCTTACTTGCCTGTAGCCATCGGAAAGGTTGCTAAATACCACGTTCTGATAATATTGGGGTTGGATGTGAAAACTCCTCGGGCATAAGAGAAATAGTGAGTGTAGCAATTTTAAAGAAGGCCTCATGGAGGAAATTAAATCATTTCAGGCCAGCAGTCTTTGCTTTGCTTTGTTTTTGTTTTTTTCATGATAATTTGGTGTTGTCTGTAAAATGGCAGAGGAAAAAAAATAAGTGAAAAATGGAAGCAAGTTTGCTCATTTTGTGATTTTGCTTTCTTTACAACTTAAGCAACATATCCTGTTTGTTGTAAATACGTGCTTTTCCAGCATAAAATCAAGTTGACATCTTAGCTTACTTAGTTCTAATAAAGAAAACTCACAAATCTCATCCATGGCACACAACATAAACATTTTTATATGAAGCCTTTTAATTTCACTTATTTTTTCCCATAATTGTCACAGTCGTAGCCAAGACAAGTCAACTTTAAGAATAAAATGCATTTTTCATCATGGCCCTGAAAATTCAACCATTCTAATTGAATGTTAAGTGGAGGAGAGTCTTATTTTACATTGTAGTATTTTTTTTTTGCTTAAATTAAAGCTTCTGAGATATTTACTACATTGTACCACTTAAAGATTGTGACATCTTAATTAGCAACGCAGTGTACCCTGGGTATTTCTACTAGACAGAAGAACAGCTTTTTTCAAAAGTCCAATAGACTAGCTATTTATATTTTTTGAATGTTGAAACTCTTCTCTTCCTCCATTTCTGGCCTTTTTTTCTGGTCTCATCCTCTCACCATTTGTCACCAGAGGAGTGTAATTTCATGACCGTTTTCTTCTGCTTGCAACTTCCTCTAAACAAAAGGACACGATAAATAAACACAAGAGATAAGACAGTCTCTTCCCCCAGCCCACCCCCATCCTTTGGATGTCTGAAGCAGCAGAACCACTGGAGGTCTTCAAATACTGTCCTGAATGAGTGTCCACACTGATGCATGGAGCTACAGTGCACGGTCTTAATAAATACCAAATGGGACCAACTGTAACATGTGAACTGATGTGTGTGTGTGTGTATTAGTACTTTTGGCAAACCTATCTTGCTGACTACACTGATGAAGGTTGCAAGTAATTGTGTACGCGTTTCTGTGAAAGATAAATGACCTTCCTTCCGAAGGACGCTTGGCCAGACCTTAATCCCAAGTGTGTGTGTGTGTGTGTGTGTGTGTAACTGTTTTTTGAAGGCCCGACAGGCATCTTGATCATTTCCTCATTTTTGAGGCCTACCGGCAGCCTAGCACACAGCCCCCCTCTCTGAAATGTTATTATTCTGTCGCAAGGCCTCCTTCGGCCAGGATGTTACTTCATTTCCACCTTTTGTCTCAGCCTGAATGTGAATGATGCTCTTTCAGCAATATACAGCCGCTTAAACTCCCTGCTGCTGCCTTGCATAAATATACAACACCCGTCTCGCCCTATAACTCACTTCAGGCCTGGAAAAATAGTGACTTCCTTTATTGGTCCGATTCTCTCGCAATTCCCAACAGCTGCATGTTCTCACCTCAGAGGATCCTTATCTTCAAGTTTCCATTTGTCTCAGCACTATTCCAGTGGATTGCCAATAAAAATGATTCCCATTTTTATAACCCCTGAGAACACAGGAGCCAGCTTTCGAGAGAAACCCACGTTTCCTCCCACAAGTCAACAAACAGAACCTCCGGACACTGTAACAAAAAGGGGTATTTTGTCTTCTAGAGAGGAGACCTCTGAGCAGAGTGCACAGGATTCGCAGTGAACTGCAAAGCACACTCTCCAAAGACATTAATTACATTCAAAGAAATCTACGTTTACGTTTTTCTGTAAGAGAATCAATTGGGAGACATGCCATGCAAGCCGCAGAAAAGCAAGCATTGTAGGTCTATTGAATAGCCATTTATGCAAGAGACGACATCTAAAAGGGTTACTGCATTCACGTTAGATTAGGCTGCCTCTGTTAATAAAGTGAACTGGGGCCCACGGTGTGCTATAGCAGGTAAAGCCACTGCCTGTGACACTAGTATCCAGTATGGGTGCTGATTTGATTCCTAGCTGATCCACTTCCAATCCAGCTCCCTGCTAATGCCTCAGAAAGTAACAGAGGAATGGCCCACGTGTTGACACCCAGATGGGAGACCCTGAAGAAGCTCCTGGTGCCTTGTTTTGGCCTGGCCCAGCCTTGGCCATTGTGGCCATCTGGGCAGTGAACCAGCAGACGAAAATCCCTCTGTGTGTGTGTGTGTGTGTGTGTGTGTATGTGTCCCTCTCTCTGTAACTCTGTTTTTCAAACAAATAAATATATCTTTAAAAGATAAATTTAATCATTTCACTGTGCCTTTAAATTCAGGGTGATTTAAAATTTGTGTGGGTTCTAAACGCAGTTTTCAAAGAAGAGCATATAGGAATGACAGAAAATTATTTTTGAAGGTTGACATGCCAAGTCATTATAAGGTCATTTGAGGAATTGAAATGCTTTATTTTGTCATAGATGGCACTTACCTGTGAACTTGGGTGTCCACTGAAGTGGCATTTTGGGGCAGTGTCTATGGAAGGCAGAATCCCAGTAGCCTCATCCACCAAATGGGATTAAATCCTTTCCTCCCAGAGTGTTTTTACACTATGGGAAGAAAGCAAGCAGAAAGAGTCACCTATGGAGGACTGTGTACCTGGGATGTCTCATGATATATTCTCTCCTCTACTATAGAGTTTTCATCACTCAAGGTAACTTTTAAAGAAAGGTTTTAGAAGATGAAGACAGTGACTATATCTGGCCATTGTGTTGTAGACGGCATACTTAAAGAAAAGAAAGAATGTTAAATTCCATTGTGTTAAAAAGCCACACTTTGGCCAGCACCGTGGCTCACTTGGCTGATCCACTGCCTGTGGGGCCCCCACCCCAGGTTCTAGTCCCAGTTGGGGTGCTGGGTTCTAGTCCTGGTTGCTCCTCTTCCAGTCCAGCTCTCTGCTGTGGCCTTGGAGGGCAACAGAGGATGGCCCGAGTGCTTGGGTTCCTGTACCTGCATCGGAGACTGGGAGGAAGCACCCAGCTCCTGGCTTCAGATCTGAGCAGCGCCAGCCGTGGTGGCCATTAGGGGAGTGAACCAACGGAAGGAAGACCAAAAAAAAAACAAAAGAAAAAAAGAAAAAGCCACACTTTTAAAAATATAGTCAAGGGACAAGGAATACACCTGGTGAAAGTGTGCTGTACGACTTCATAGCTCTCAAAAAAGAAGAAAGACCATTGCTGTTGGGACACGTCGTGTTCTTTAGCATAATTGCTTGCGGAGGAGCTTGTGTGCTGAGTGCAGACTGACTGTTGCAGACATTCTAGGCAAAAGTGGCTCTGAAAGTGATCTCCCCTTTCTGTTGCTCTGTCCAACATCCCCCCGACCCATGTCACGGATGATATCTTTGTAAACCACGTGGTTGTAGTCAACACATTGCACTTTCACCCGAAAGATAGTGTCCCAATACACTCAACGATTCTGGGGAACATGCCATCTCCTCATTCCTAGTCTTCATCCTGAGGTCTGTGGGCACAGGTAGCTTTAGAAAAATTCTCCTCTCCACGCTCAAGTCTGACCAGAATCCCCAGAACCTTCTTCCAGCTGGCAGATGGGTGTGACCCTACAGTCACAACACTGATAACACCCCAGGCTCTTGCACTGCCCATTCCCTCCAACAGCCATGGGTAGATGTTTCCTGGTCACTGGGGATATTTTCCTGCTCTAAATAAAATGTTAAAAAATACACCTCCCCCTCCCCCGAACCACCACCACCAAGCTCTGGACTCAGAGATGTTTTATTTTTCTGACTGCTCTGAGTATTCTAAAACACGTGCTTTCACGTGGTAACATCAGATCTTTTCTAAAGTAAGTCCTGAGTATTCACAATTGTTATCAGGCCAAGGCGTACCCAAGTTTCAGAATGGCTCAGATATGCAGAAGTAATTGGCTCAAAGCTTTCTAGTTGAAGTTTGCAGCAGAAGCATTTGCTCATCTTACTCCTTCCTCTGCAGCCCACCCTTCTGAAAAATCAGTTGTGATGGTAAAAAACGTGTTGTCCATGATGCTGATGCTGTTCCCGAGTGGAGCAGGTGCTTGTTTTGGTTGAGGCTTTTGAATGAGTGGGAGCCAGTGGCAAAAGTTAGCTGGGAAATGGAGACAAGATTAGTGAAAAAGAGTGCCAGAAGTCGACAAGCTTACAGGGTCTTGGGGAGAAAACATGTTCTCCAGTGAGTTTTAAAATCACATGCTGGGGCCTTTTCTGTGGTGTATTAAGTTAAACCTCTTCCTGTGGCGCTGGCTACCTATATGGGCCCTGGTTTGATTCCTGGCTATTCCACTTCCAATCCAGCTCATTGCTAGTGCCCCTGGGAAAGCAGTAGAAGATGGCTCAAGTCCCGGGGTCCCTGTACCCATATGAGAGTCCCGGAAGAAGCTTCTGGCTCCTGGCTTTGGCCCAGGCAAGCGCTGGCCCTTGGGGCCATTTGGGGGAGTGAACCAATGGATGGAAGATTTCTTTCTTTGTCTCTCCCTCTCTCTGTACCTCTGCCTCTCAAATAAATAAATCTTTTAAAAAATAAAATAAAATTACACACTTGAAAGCCAACTTACTTCTCTCTTCTAGATCTGGGAACTTTAAAAGTGGATCCGAGAAGAAACATACATAAAGGCAGTTTCTTTCACTGCTCCTATGGTGTGTTTGAGAGAGAATGAATTGGATATAACTAAGAAAGGAAACCAGGTGCGATGCAACTGAGAAGAGGCATGGGACAAATCCATCTGTGTTCTTAACAACCGTATGATCAGTACTTCTGGTTCAGGACAAAGGGAAAAACCAAGCGAAAAAGAAATAGGTGGGTCATCTACCCAATGCAGTGCACATTGGAGAAAACAGCACAATTCCTTCATGACCCTTGCAGGAAATCAGTTTAAGCCCTGAAGCATGAAATTTGATTGTAATTATTTTAGCTTGCTCGGCTACATATGTTATTGATGATCTTTCCTAAAAATCACCAGCCTTTTAGAAACCCTGCCACAGTACTTGACTCAACGACCTGTAAGGTATACATAATAGAAAATAAACCATGCAGGCTTTCTCTATCGATTGTTCCTTGGATCCACTCTTCTTAAAGAGTGGAGAACCAAGGTTACACAGCAGCAGCGTGGAAAACAAAATTACAGCTACAAATGTCTAAATACGTGTGAAAGGTGCCAAGTCCACATGAGTTAGCCCACGTTCCGGAAATCTCATGTATGTTAAAAAAATACTCCAAAGCTCAAGCAGATATTTGGCTCTACAATTATAAATCTAAAAGCCGGACAGAGGAATGACAAGTTGTGATCATCATCCAGGGCACACAGCTGTCCAAGGATATTTCAGAGAATCCATGCAAGATGAAGACTCCCACTGGGCATCTGCATTTACCGAAGTTTAATAAAAAGTCTTTCCAATTGCTCACTGTGCTTTCCTGATGAATAAATGAGTAAAGATCCCAGATGCGCAAATCAGTTAGATGGGTGAAGTACTACAACTGAAAAAGGCATGTGGTGTTTGTGGAATGGCTGTAGGCTCAGAACCTTTCTCCAAGCAATGTATTACCTTAAGAAAATCAAAGAGGTTTCCTGGTAAGCAGAGAATTTTTTTTTCATAAAGCAGGGAATACATAGTACATTTATCTTCTGTGTTACCTTGTTCTATGGAGATCTCTCCTTCCATCTTAAGGAAGAAAATCCAATCCAATTGGAATTAAATATTGATTATACCTTTGATCTCTACCGAAACATCTTGCAAGAATAAGATGTACTGAGAAGTTCAAATACTTTGGGCATGTTTCTCTGTTTGTATTTACACTCTGTCTCCACGTCCTTAATACAACTCTACGGTGCATGTACACCAGCCTACAACTGTGTGTGCCTACCTGAACACCCTTCCTTGGAACTTTGGTCTTTCCAAGGAAGACTAATGCTTTAAGCACTTCTAATGAAACTAATACTGATTACCATTGGAGCAGGTGTAAAAAGGGACCAATGAAGGCTGTGTTTCCAGAGAATCCCAGAAAGTCAGGATCCCAGTGGTGAGAGGGAGAAGGCACTTTTCTGAGAGAGAGAATCTCTTCAAGAGGACATGGGGCTCCAGGAGTAACTAAGCGGTCCAGTACATGGGTGGGCGAGGGGAGAGGCAAAACTCATTTCTTGCAGAGGTAGCTTGTCCTTTCTCAGCCAAGGGCATCTGCTTTTACTTGGAGGCCTGAAGTCTTCATTCAAAAGACAGGTCAGCATGGGCAAGGGATGTGCAGGTGATCTCTCCCATGAGTCATTCACAGGACACTGCTAATCTCAGGACATCCCCGTGACTCTTTTTGAGTCTTCTGATGGTGCTGCCATGGTCTTTAAATGGGTTTCAGTGAAGCAGCAGGAAGCTCCCTTGGCATGAGCTATGACCCTCCCAGGCTACAACTCAAGCCAGGCTAATTTCAGAGGGAAGAGGTTAGGCTATAAAGACAGCACACACCACCCCAACAGCATCCGAGGGGAAATGGCAGATAAAAGAAGAAGAAGGAAGTCTCTTCTCTTTTGAAGATGCTTCCTATACTGTTGATAAAATAAAAAGGCACCCAATGCTGAAGGGGATTACAGCAGGTAAATAAAAGAGAGAAAGCCTGAGAAAGCATATGTGTCTTTATATGGGAGGCAGCTGTTTTTTTCCTCCCACTCCCTGCCACACACATCTCACACCCGGTGAGATGGAGCAGGCTGTTCCCCACCCCCGTGGGAGAGGATTCTCCCCTGCAGCTTTTGTCCTGCAAAGTCAACCTGGCTTATGAAAATCAAGTTGTGTTCTGTATATTTAATACATCATATCTAAGGATAATCATTCTGGAATCTGAACTTGTTTCTGTTATCTAGCTCCGCTTGACAATGATTTATGAACCAGAAAACAAGACAGCTTCATTTTCATAAAGCAAACGGAACCTTCTGGACCAGGAGGAGCTGTGGAACTTGTTGCAACTAGTAAACTGAAACAAACATGACATAAAAGTCAATACAACTGCACCACTGGGCTCTCACTTTACGGAATCATTTTTTCCCCACTCCAGCAAGATGACAGTTGAAGCATTGCATTATCCAATAGTAATTTTTATCTTCACTAATTACCAGCCTACTACAATGAAGAAGGACTCTGGAAAATGGAAATAAGCCCATGACAATCATCTCCTGGAAATGTCAGTCTCACCCAGAATGCAGGAGCTTAAAAGTGGTTTAAAGGAAATATTTTACAGTTTCTATTAAAAACCCTTTGTTGTCTTCACTAAAAGAGACGGTAATAATATTTGCTTGGTGTAAGCATGATTTACCTTTAGGAAATGCTACTCATAATGAGAAATTGCAAAATAATTTAATAACGTGCATGAACCATGGTAAATATCATGCAATGCCTTTTGCCTATTTGCAGGCATAACACATGTAATGTTAAAAAAAATCAGCCTTCTGCCCATTTGTGTGACAGGAGAATGGGAGTGAGGAATGTAGGGGGAAGCCTGCTACACTTCATTCTCAAGCTTGTCCACCTATTTTGGGTGAACTCTTTACCTTCTTTGTGTATCAATCTTTTTTTTTATAAGAAAGGGAGAAATAGTGGTTATGTGAGCCTTTCAGGGTTGTTGAATGATGATTCTAGAAGGTATTATGCTTTGTATGCTTTTTGTGTTTACTACAGGGCACCAAGTCGTGGAGCACCTGACACCTCCTTCTACTTCCTTTGGTCAAAAAAGAAAATGGTTTAAGAAAAAAGCTATTCAAATAATTTCAACTATTCTAAAATTAAAAATAATATTTACCTAAATATCCTAAAGTTATACAACCATGATGACCTTACAGTAATATTGGGGACACACTGAGATGATAGTGCCTCATGTCGGTTGTAGCCTGAAAATTATCTTACAGCAAGACCAGAACAGAAAACAATGAGCTACATTTGGCTAACTTTTATGTCTGAATCATTGATTGGCAATCATGCTCAGATATACTGTTAACCATTGAGCATATTTTGAAACTACATAGAACATAAGAAATGTCATATATATTCACACTTATTACATACTGTCTACATAGCTTTAATTTAAATCTGACATGTTCCAAAATACATATTTACTTGTGACATGAACAGTTTAGAGGGCAGTCTGTTTTTTCCTACACCAAAGAATATGAGATGGTCATTGTGAAAGTTTCGTGGGATTTTTAGTGAAAACATGAGAAAGAAGAGATGTAACTTCAAAGTTACCTTCTTTTGCTCTCTGCCTCTATTTACCTAAGGTTACTTTTTGAAATTTTGAAATTTTCACAAAAAGACATGTACATGATCTATGCACACTTTAAATAATGTATTTTTGGAAACATCATTATACTTGGATCCCAAGGTTAAGAAGTATTTCATTGCCTGTGTCTTAAGGAATACCTTTACTATACACTCATCACACTGCCATTCCTCAGGCTGCTCATTCATAGTACCACTACTCTGTACTTTGTGTTAATAATTCTCATCCTTCTGTTTATTATTTTTTTACTTTCTCTCCTTTTCCTCTCTCTCTCCCTCTCCATCTCTCAGAGACACACAAACACAGATTCGTACATATTAACAGTTTGAAATTTAGATTTTCTTGTTTATAAATTTTATGTAAATTGATCATGCATGCATATCTTTCTCTGTCTTCCTATTTTATTTAACAGTAAGTTTTTGGGATTCATTGATGTTCATTTATATAGTCATTTATTCCTTTTATCTAATGTGTACTTTCCCTTGGGGAAAAAAAAAACATGTACAATATACATTTCCTTTCTACCACTGATGAACTTTTGGGTTTTCTAGTTGCAAACTGTTTTGAATAGTTCTGGACACATGTATAAGAGTGTCTGTATGTATATATCTAGAAATCAAATTACCATGTTGAAAAGTACACACATTTCCAAGTGATTAGATAAAGTCTAAGTGTCCTACAAGATGGCTCTATCAACATAGTCTCCATTTGGTACAATGCTGAATTCTCATCCTTCTTTTTCTTCACCAGGTAACAACAATGAGAATACTTGTTGAATAAATAATTAAATCTAGGGCCATAAATTATCAAAGTAACATTCTGATTATAGAATCATTTGCCTCGGAGTCTTAGAGTAACACTTAACTAAAATGTCTTTAACTAACTTTAGGGTTTTTGGTGGAATATTCTAAACAAAGCCAGGACAGTTGACCAGGAATTTTTCCAGAGCAATCTCAACCATTGGGAATGTCCTACAACCTTAGGAATTTAAAAGGTGAAGTCGGAGAGGTGCATTAGAACATGAGACTGGGAGACAACAAGAACCCATCTTTTCTCACTGTATGCATCATTTGGAATATGGAAAACAGAATCTGGCAGCTCTTGTCCAGGAGCAACGCCAAGGAATGGAGGTTGTACAGTGAAGTTCTGATTTCCTCTTCCTTGTTATAATGATTCAGAAAGAGCAGCATGTTAATGTCAGAATTTCCTTCTATCTCTAAATTCTGGAATATTTATTCATGAATTTGATGTTATTTTATGTAGTGATCAGCCAGGTGTCATCACAAGAGGAGGCAGAGAGGAAATTCAAGAAAGCAAAAATGGTATGCTCACAGGTCCTAAAGACGGGGAGCATGGCACCTGCTGCAAAGGGTCACAGGAGGAGAGACAAGGGAAAGGCTTAGGCCAAAGCCTGCACCAGGAGCTCTGTGGAATTCGAAGGTAGAACAAGAGGAATCATCAGGGATTAGCTTATTTGAATAATTAGGTAGGCTGTAGGCTAGTGCAGTCTTCGGTTGTCTGGGCCTGACTCTAGGATGGTTAAGGCAGAGAACAGTGTCCCTTGCCGTATGAGCACATACTGGATAGAGGAGCTGTGGCTCTGGATTGCTGAGTTGGTGTCTCAAGTCATTTTCCTGACTGAGACCTTTGCTATCTCTAAGAATTGGCTATCATCTAGAGGCGCAATCTCTCCCCAGATAAAAACGTTTGTTTAAGGCATTCAGTAGCAACAGATGGTGCAGACCTGTGATTCTTCAACGCAGGTTTTCACAGTATTGGCATAACTGACTTTAAAAATCTTAACCTTTAATTAATACATAATAATTTTACATGTTTATGGGATACAATGTGATAATTCAATGCATGCTTTAAATCCATTTCCTTATCATCTTTGTCTCAGGAATGTTTTAACAGCTTTTCTTCTAATTCTCATAAAATACAT
This sequence comes from Oryctolagus cuniculus, assembly GCF_051225735.1. NCBI lineage: Eukaryota > Metazoa > Chordata > Mammalia > Lagomorpha > Leporidae > Oryctolagus > Oryctolagus cuniculus. The sequence goes on along the minus strand of NC_142878.1, from coordinate 5,316,879 downwards.
AATAAACTGTTAATAGCTATAGTCACACTACTGTGGAATAGAACGTTGAATATCATATTGAATAAGCATTGAATATTCCTTCTGTACAACTATCTTGTTATCCATCAGCTAACTTGCCTCTTCTTCCCTTATCACATTTCCCAGTCCCTAGTTATAACTACCCTACTCTTTATTTCTATGAAATTAACCACTTAAACTTCCACATGTGACTTAGATTGTGTGGGATTTGTAAATCTGTGCCTGATTTATTTATTGAATATAATGTCCTCCAATTCGATCTATGTTCCCACAAAGGATAGTATTTCACTCTTTTTTATGACTTAATAGTATTTCATTGTATATGTGTACTACATTTTCTCTATCCATCCATCCGTCAATGGATACATTGACTGACTCCATATCTTGGTTATTGTGAATAGTGCTGTAGTAAACATGGGAGTGAAGATTTCTTTTTGTATACCATTTCATTTCGTTTGGATATATACTCAGTAATAGGGAAGCTGGATCAGATAGTAATTTTATTTTTAGCTTTTGAGGGATCTCTTTACTGTTTTCCACTGTCCTAACTTACATTTCCACAAACAGTATATGAATTCTTTCTTTGCATCTTCACCAGCATTTGTTATTATTTTTGAATATTTTTATGACAGCCATTGTGAGGTGAAATGATATCTCATTATTCTGATTTCTACTTTCCTATGTGGTTGAATATTTTTCATATACTTGTCGATCATTTGCACATTTTCCAAAGGGGTTTTTGAGATGTCATGACATTATCCTATATAGAAAATAATATATGCATAGAAAAGCTATATAGCTGCTTGGACATTCAATTGGCCAAAAATCCTCAAAGATATTAATTAGTTACTCAGGTTTCACATAGACCTAATAAAAGGTATTTTTTTTCTCATAGAATTCAATGTTAAACATTTGGTAAATTTACAGATTTAAATAAGTCTAATTCATAATGATTTCTAGCAAAAAATAAGCTAAATGATTTTATGAGTATCTATGTGACTAATGGAAAACAGTCATGTGTCGACAGATATTAAAAACCTATTTGTGTTAACTAGACTGTGTGAATAGGAGCACGTTCACAGGACAATTTCTCAGCCATCAAATTAATGGTTTTCCTTCAGATGAAAAGGCATAAAATAGTCCAAAAGAGGTTAGGTTAGGTCCTCATGTAGAGACCAGACCCTACTGAAAACTGAATGATTTAATCATTTCCGTTCTAAGAAAAATCAGCCTGTTACTATATAATTAATCCATCACAGATAATTATTGTATTGACTAAGAAAACAGATACAAATATGGGTTTGACTCCTTCCTGTCTTCTTCTTCAGGTAGGTAGAGAAGTGGTCCAAAATATGAATCATGTCTGTCATCTATATTAGGCAAAAGAAGCAGAGATATAAGGATGTTGGAGAATATTTCCAAACTGAAATAAAATTCTTAAATTGAAAACTCTCACCTGATAATGCCATTGGGTGAAACATACCTTCGAATATTTGCACAACCCAGGAATTTCAAGATCATATGTATAGATGGAGATGAATGTCAAAGCTCTTCTCATGCTTTTTTTTCCTTGTCTCCCAAACTACTAATTTAAAGTTGCTAATGATAAGTATTGTAGACTCCATAACATAATTTGTCGACAGTCATTTTTATTTGCATCATGGTGCCCATTTACTTATGTGTTGTGCTACTGACTTGAGATCTTCCACATCTAAGATCAAGATGCCATGCTAGTCCCCATGGGGCGCTTGTTTGTTTTTCAGAGAGACACTCATTTTGAGGCCACATGGCAACAGGGACAGAAATCTACATACAAGATGGGGGAAATGAAAGATTCATTTGTCCAACCTTCTAAATCTTGCATTTGACTCTTTCTTTTGAATTATAAAAGTAGTTGATTCAGGCTTTTTGATGATAATAAAATCCTATTTTTATATATGTGTGTGTATCCATATTATTTCTGATTTGATTTAATACTATTGTTGGCCATAATTGAACTTTTATAATTGAAACCATGTATAAATGAACTTTTATGATTGAAACCATGTATAAATATGGGAATATTTATAATGTTATCAAGATGTGTATCCTATCTAAGGAGATAAAAACAAAGTTTATAACTTTATTACATCCACAAAGCAATAAATGCTTATTTTTGAAATTTAAAGCACTTGGGGCTAATGTTGTTGCATGGCAGGTTAAAGACCCGGCCTGCAGCACCAGTAACTCATACGGGCAATTGTTTTAGTCCTGGCTACTCCATTTCCAATCCAGCTCCCTGCTAATGCATCTGGGAAAGCAGCAAAGGATTGTTTAAGTCCTTGGGCCTTTGTACCCACATGGGCGACCACGAAGAAGCTCCTGTCTTTGAATTCACTCAGCTCAGGCCATTACGGCCATTTGGAGAATGAACCAGCGGATGGAAGACACCTCACTCTCTCCTCTCTCTCTCTCTCTCTCTCTCTCTCTCTGTAATTCTATCTTTTAAATAAATAAAATAAATCTAAAAAAGAAATTTAAAACATTTATGAAACTCTTGTACTCTTGAATGAACTCAAAGGACTTCTGTCTCTGCATTTTTAAGTCAATACACTCATCTCTGAATGCAAGAAGCAGCCCTACAGGATTTACCCAAAATAAACGTGAGGCCTTTAGAAATACACCATGAACTACAGAACAGATTATAACATATGCTAGCTTATAAAATGGGAGACATGGATGTGCAGAAATGTCAAAGGCGTCTAACTTAGCATTTGCCTGCCTGAAACATCCTTGGAGTGTGAGTTCTGCCTGGGTCTCCTCTCCCCTGCAGGTGGAATCCCCAGAATGCTGCATCAAGAAGCGCAGAATGGAAAACCTTCTGGCACAAAACAGATAACCTGAAGTAAGCTGGCCACAAAATTACCCCAGAAAGCCATATGTTATGCATTTTCAATATCCTGTAAAAGGGTTGGCCACCCCTAACTACATATTTATACATATTTACTTGATAATCAATAAAGGAAAATGGCTGCATTATTTTGATTAAAATATCAACTGTACATGTTACCATAAGATCACATTTAAGCAGCCAGAAAAGGGAGATTGAGGTTCACGCTCCCCTCCAGCCTATGATATATGATATTTTCAGGCTGCGAGGAGAGCAGACACATTAAGAAAATAGTGCTAATGATATTAAAGTACTTTACAAGGCTTGTTACTAAGAGCTGACAAACCTGTCAAGTGTATAATGTAGGAGGCTATCGTAACGTTCTCAGAAAACCATACCTCTACCCCATTTCACTGCAATCTCCTAATAATGCAGATGCTATAAATTCTAGCCAGCAATGGGACAGAGCCATGGCTTCTCACCCCAGTGTGAGGACATGATAAATATAAAAGAAAATGGCTGTCAGTTTTGGCGCCCGAACCTTATTACAAAGTCTTAATCTTACTGGCCTCAGCACCTTTTATCACCGCCTTGTTATGAGCTGATGGCTTTTTTATTTGCTGGGAGATGGAGGATGTGTCATTTGATGTCCTTTTATGTAGCCACTGCTCTGTCCTCTCATGAAAAAAAAACATTTTATATGTTTATTACAGTAACCGATTAAATGCAAGACTCATGCTGTTGGCTCAGGTACTGTGAGCTTGGGATTTAACAGAGTCTGGGTTTAAATACATCATTATGAGTATTTATGAGATGGGACTCAAATAGGAAATTAATTTTTCCCAGCACGAGAGATAGTGCATTTGCAATATTCATGATTGTTTATTCTTGCTATTATTGTTATTGGGATTGGCCATTCATGGTTCCAAGGTCAGCTGGAAATCCCAGCTCTTGCCTTTCTTTCTTTGGAAGCCTAGCTTTGAGGAAAGAGGCTTGTAAACACCATCTAGTTCCAATTCATCTCAGGTTCAATCAACTTGATCCTTAAGATGAGATAAACTGTAACCATTTAAATACTAGTCAGAAAATCTCACAGCACACTTCCCATCGTCTGCGTTGATGGCAAATCAGAGAGCGAACTCCCCTGGAAACACTGGCCCTGCCAGGACCTTTTTCCATCAGAAACACTGCAAAGTGGTGGCATCCGGGACTTAACAGAACCTGACACTGATGGGCTGGCTTCAAGCTGTGGCGGGAGACTCTATAGCAAGATCTTATATTCAATATGTGTCCATAAATGCGATGGCCCGCGTGTCAATGCATGGAGGAGCTTTGTCCTCTCTGCTGTGTCTGCCGGCTGAGAATTACACTCCAGAGGGAGAAAACGCCAACTGCACTCAGGGGTGGGACTTGCTCAGCTCTGTGCAAGGTGCACAGAGGAGCAGGTGCTCAGTGCAGGCTTTTTCCTCCCACGGCTCCTACATCTCAGAGTCAAAGGCCAAGGGGGCCCAGAGATTTATTTCTCTGAATGTTCTAGGAAATTGCTAAGTTGCTTGCTTCAGCTATTGGCTCTGCAAATCGCCCATCTCTGAGATATGGTGTATGTGAAGCTAACAGAATTGGTTTAAAAACAAAACAAAACAAAAAATAGTTTTATGGTTGATAATTCCCTTAACTACAGCCTACCAACTAATGGATTTCTCTGTTTTTGACAGTGCATTATTAATTTTTCTAAAGGGACAGAATCAACTAATAAATTGTGGCAGTACAAGTTGTATTTTCCCCTAAATTATTTTATAGCAAGATAGTGCCTGAGTTACACAGGAGACCACTTTTTTGTAGCATTTCTCTGGCTAGGAGAAGATATGGGAATAGCTTATGCTCTTTTCTCTGAAAATAACAGAATTTTCTCTTCCTTTAATGTACCTGATTTGTGACAGCTCAGAATCTCTTTAGGACTGGCATTGAGGCTAGCGGTTAGGATACCATGTTCTACATAGAAATGTCTGGGTCACTTCCCAGGTCCTGCTCCTGACTCCAAGTTTCTGCCAGTGCAGATCCTGGGAAGCAGCTGTGATGGCGCAAGTATTCAGTCCCTGCCACTCATAGAGACTGACTTCCTGATTGCTGACTCTGGTCTCGGCCCAGTTTGAACTGTTGTGGCATTTGGTGGTGAACCAGTGGACGAGAATATTCTTTCTCCCTCTGTCTCACTCTCTCTCTCTCTCTCCCTCCTTGTCTCTCTCTCTCTCCCCCTCCCTCCCTGTCTGTCTGTCTGTCTCTCTCTCTCTCTCTCTCTCTTTCTTGCTGTCTGCCTCTCAAAGAAACAAAAAAGTTAGTTTAAAAAAAATTTTTCAGGGGCACTGTGGTGGTGCCAGCATCCCATATTGGTGCTGATTTGTGTCCCGACTGTTCCACTTTAGATCCAGCTCTCTGCAACGGCCTGGGAAAGAAGTAGAGGATGGCCCAAGTGCTTGGGCCCCTGCACCCACGTGGGAGATCCAGAAGAAGCTCCTGGCTCCTGGCTTTGGATCGACTCATCTCAGCCATTGCGGCCATTTTGGGGAGTGAACCAGCAGATGCACTTGATCTTAGCCAAAAGGCCGAGAAGCGATGTGAACCAGCAGATGAAAGACCTTTCTCTCTGTCTCTCCCTTTCTCTGTCTTAAATACCTCTTAAATAAATTTAAAAAAAAAATTTCTTGAGTCATTTTAACAAGTTGACTTTTTAGTTGTAATTCCCTGTTGAAAGAATATTTGTGCTTAAAATGCAGGTTTGGCATGAGTGGGCACCCAAACGGCTCCTCCTATGATTGTTCCTGTAATAAGCTATTTGTGATTTGCCACTATATGAGGAAAAAGCTGATGAAAATCTTCATATATCGGAAAAGGCAAATTGCATGTCTAGAAATTTAATTAAAAGGAAATGACCCTGCCTGTATAAAGGTTGGCAATCCCCTTCACAATCCTCGTCGTACTCCAAGTACAAAAAGTACTTACCAGTGAGATCTACACCTGCATGGTAATGAGAAAAGGCAAGCAGCTGAGGTAGGTAACTCAGAGGTGCCTGCTCTTCCAAAGAGGCGAACAGGTTAACTGGTCTGTAACGTGCAGTTTCTCCTCTCTTTCACTGTACATTCATCACCCTAACTTGTGAATCAGTGAAGGCTACAATACTCATGCTAATAATAAGGGCATTCCCTAATGTCTGAACTACAGGTTACACTTTGCCAAACTCTTGCGTGTAGATGTTTATGGCTTCTTCATCATCACCCTGTAACGGATCTGCAGTCTTTCATCATTCAAGGTTGCCATATATAATACAGGATGCCCAAATAAAGGAAGAAAATATTTTTGTGCAAACATATGCCAAATATTGCATTGGACATTAGTCATACCAAAAGTAATTTATTGTTTCTCTGATCTACAAATATAAACAAATATCATGGGATTTTATCTGGAAATCCTAATTGAAGCTCAAAGGAACATTTACTAGTTCATGTAATAAATAGTAGAATTGCCACTGGGTTTTATAAAAATTTCCATTATAAGAAATATATATGTATATATACATATTTAAGACATTATGTATGTGTAATGTCATTTAATTCTGACAATATGAACTTATTCTCACCATTTTCCAGATTAGAAAATTGAGGTGTCCAGGGCAGGGAGCAAGTAACTTGGTCATGGAGTTGGCATGTGGCAGAATCCGGGTGCAGTTAACAATCTCTGGTGTTCTCCTCACTCTGCCGTGTCTGGGTTCTGGGTTTCTTGGTTTGCCTTGCCACATCCCATTCTATTGCTTGTTTCAGGTCACTGCTTTGCAGCTGTCAGCCAAACTGCACATCTCCAACTGGCACTGCAGGACTAACACTCACTGATGCCCAGGGCACACTGAGGTGCCAACTTCTCTTAACAGAACTGTTCAGGTGAGATACTTCTGCTGGGGAAATCTTCATAAAACTACCACTGGCCTTTGCTGACAAAGCCCCCATCATGAAGTGAATTCTGAATTTCTCCAAATGAGAACTCAGGTGTGGACTACAGGCTCCCTGTGGAGCTGAGTCAGGCCATGGGAGAAGAGAGCACCTGAGTGGCAGGTTCACTTGCAGTCGAGTTATAAAATCTCCGAAGCCTCCAGGAAAGCACTTTCAAATAAAAACAAACAACAACAACAACAACAAAAAAGAAAACAAGCCAGTGCCACATTCACAAAACTAAATATTAGTGTTGTGTCAGGAATCAAATTGCTGTTATATATAACATACAAAATACTCAGAAAAAGATGAGAAGAAAAATGAACTTTAAAAATGTAAATGTGGAGGCCAGTGCTGTGGCTCACTTGCTTAATCCTCCGCCTGCGGCACCAGCATCCCATATATGCACCAGGTTCTAGTCCCGGTTGCTCCTCTTCCAGGCCAGCTCTCTGCTGTGGCCCGGGAGGGCAGTGGAGGATGGCCCAAGTGCTTGGGCCCTGCACCTGTGTGGGAGACCAAGAGGAAGCACCTGGCTCTTGGCTTCGGATCAGCATAGCTCCGGCCGTGGCGGCCATTTGGGGGGTGAACCAATGGAAGGAAGTCCTATCTCTCTGTCTCTCTCTCTCTCTCTCACTGTCTAACTCTGTCAAAAAAAATAAAGAAAAAATGAAAATGTGTTACAATTTCTAGATCTGTGCAACATCTTTACGCAGAGGTTAACCTCAGAACCCTTATTTTTGCTTTTCCTTCCGAGCTCCAGATCCTCTAACCTGTAAGATGCCCACAGAATGCCTGTATGCCCACATGCTGAGACGCACAGATCACATGGTCACTTGGCTCTCCGCTGGTTCACCTGCCAATACGTCATCGAGTCCTTCATGCATCTGTTTCTAAACTCCAGTTGTGTAGGTTCTGGAACACTTCCAACTCACTTATCAAATCACCAGTCCTTTGTCCCTTTCTTTCCTTTGTAGCTTCCTTTTAGCAATATCATTGTCTTGATTGATTGTTCAGTTCCCTTTCATGTTTGGATGACATTTGGGACACAATTCTCCCCTGAGAACCAACTTCTCATATTCCCAACCACTCCCTGAGATGGTAAGTCAAGATGAAAATTAGCATATCCCTTAGAATCTCTGCCCTAGTGAAGTGGAGCATCTTTTAATTACCCTGTTGTGACTACCTTGTAATCACATGACGAGCACTATGGCCATACATTAGCACAGTGAGAGAGCACTGACAACAATGCTAAGTGCTGTGCTTTGTGGCTATTTACAAGAAGGATCATAATCTTCCTCCAGTCCTGTGTTCATTGTAACTGAATACAGTTTCCTCTATGACTTTAAACAGAGACCACTGTAAATATGTATTTTAAAACCAGTGAAATATTTTTTTTGACAGGCAGAATTAGTGTGAGAGAGAGATACAGAGAGAAAGATGTTTCTTTTTCTATTGGTTCACCCCACAAGTGGCCTCTATGGCCAGGGCGCTGGGCCCATCTGAAGCCAGGAGCCAGGTGCCACCCCATGGTCTCCCATGTGGGTGCAGGGCCCAAGAACTTGGGCCATCCTCCACTGCCCTCCCGGGCCACAGCAGAGAGCTGGACTGAAAGAGGAGCAACCGGGACAGAATCCGGCGCCCCAACCAGGACTGAAACCTGGAGTGCCGGTGCCACAGGCAGAGGATTAGCCTAGTGAGCCGCGGCGCCAGCCAAAGTGAAATATTTTTAAAAAATATTTATTGATTGATTGATTTGAAAGTCAGAGTTACAGAGAGAGAGGGAGAGATAGAGAGAAACAGAGAGATCCATCTTCCATTGGCTCGCTCACTCCTCAGATGGCTGCAATGGCAGGGTTGGGTCAGGCTGAAGCCAGGAGCTTTTTCCAGGTCCTCCACATGGGTGGTGGGCATTCAGGCACTTGGGCCATCTTTCACTGCTTTTCCCAGGTGATTAGCAGAGAGCTGGATGGGAAGTGAAGCATCCGGGACTCAAACCAACACCCATATTGAATGCTGGTGTCTGTGGCAGTGGCTTTATCCACTATGCCACAATGCCAGCCCCCAGTGAAACATTTTAAACAGTGTGCCATTCTCAAGTAGTACCCTCTCCCATCCCAACAGAGGTGATGCCACAGCCCTGAGACTGGTATCAGGAAACAGGAGAGAATAGCAAGAAGAGGGAAGGTCCTAGCCCTGTAGTGCATGGGAGAAAAGACAGCTGCAAGATCCAAGGGGAAGGTGGCCATAGGAACCCTAATATACCTTTTCCAAGTTATACCAAGAAAAACTAGATCTGATAAATTGAAGGGAATGCAATTACACAGGTGCTCTGGTGCAGCTCAGCATTTGGGAATGGAAGGCGGTCACCTCACAGCTCAAAAACCACCACCTCAAGGGCTTCCAGTTCATTTTGGGATAGTAGCAGAACTACAGAGTAAAAAAGCATTGCTGACTTTTCTCAAGCCATTTTTAGTTACACATGGAGTAGAACCTGTCGCTCCCCGTCTTCATGGAGGAATGACACAGGACCCTGCGCTGTTCTTTCGTCTGCTCGGCCCTCCCCGGGTTTGCTGCTGGTTCTTCTGGTTCTTCCCGGGTTGGCTACCGACCCTTCCACCTCCGTGGAAGGGCGGTTCCCCCTGCCACATTCCCCACTTCCGCGGGGGAGCGGCACACCGCCGGCCGGCTCTCTCGGGGGCTGCACAGGTGTTCCTCAGGTGTTCCCCCTAGATGTTCCTCGTGCATGCCGTCTCTCTCCTCCTTTATAGTCCTCCTCCGCCAATCCCAACTCTGCTGCCCACACGCCGAGTACGCTGCTCTCCTCCAATCAGGAGTAGGTCCTACAGTTTATTGGTTGAACTGGAGGCAGCTGTGTAGAAGCTGTTTCCCTTCTCAGCGCCATATTGTGGGAAAGCAGATGCATAGAATAAGTCTTAATTCCAGTAACTTAGTCTAGTCCGAGTTGCTCCCAGTTGCTCCCCACAGAACCAACTTAGAAATGCTCCAATGTGCCCTGGAGAGGGTGCAAGAAGGCAACTGAGTGAGGGACAGCCAGCTGTGAGGAGATGTGCAGGGTCCTGGAGTGAAGTAGAAGCTACCAGGTGCACAACCCCATCCTGGGACAAGATGAGCCATGTGGCAGTGACTCGGAGGAGGGCATGTTGCTCTCATGCTGGGCATTGTGTGATCAGAAAACAGCCCAAGGCAGCAATTTGTTGGGAAGAGAGGTGCTCCTAGTTCAGGGATTTCAGCTGTCCTGGAGCCTTGACTGTAAAATCAGTGGTGCTATCATGGGCAGACACCAATGTGGAGAAAAGGGTGTAGGCGTATCTCTGGAAGTACGAACATTCCCAAGATGATGGCATCATCAAAGAAGAAACTGTCCAAAGCATGCTGTGGCATGGAGACTCACAGATGGTTTTCAAATGTATTTCCTTTCTCCTCCATGAAACAGGGGGAGCAAGAGTTTACAAGACAGGCAAACATCAAGAACATGCATCAGCTCTGCACAGAGGAGTGTTCTGTGTATGGCTTCGTGAGTCATCTGCAAATGTTTACTCAATAATGTGAAAAGGAACACTTTATTTCATAAGTGGATCTTTATTTAAGGATCTGATGCACCAGCTTAGCGTTTCCAGCCAATTAACAGGGCAGAATCTTCCTGAGCCTTAGGATCTTCTGCCCGGATGCTGCCCTGTGGGAGCCTCAGCTGCAGCCATTTTTGCGTTTTCACGAGTTCTTTAGTTTTTTTGTTTTTTTTTTTTTTTTTGCTTCCATGGCGGCCTGATAGCTTCTCTGGTCAAGCCACTCTAACTTCAGGTTTCTGATTTATCTTGGCCATTATATTAACAGCAGAAGCACCAGTGATGGCCCTTTGCAATTTGACTCTACTGCAGGTTCTTCTCTTTGAATTTCTTCCCACTGTCCCTTTTTTTGTTTTCCAGAGGACAGTTCAGTTTATCCTTCAAGGATTCATCGTGGGAGACCTGGCAGAAGCTCTTGGATCCTGGCTTCAGCCTGCCTCAGCCCTTGACTTTGTGGCCATCTGGGGAGTGAACCAGCAAATGGACGATCTCTCTATAACTCTGACTTTCGAATAAATAAATGAATCTTTTCAAAAAAGGATTTATCTTGGAAACAAGTGGCAACTTGCATTTTCGTTAAGAAATTGAGTAATTCTGTCTGTCTTGGTGTAGCACACCTGTGTCTGAATTACAACCTGCACCTGCTGGAACTGCAAGTTTGACTCATAATGCTGATTCCCAGGAAGGAGGAAATATGGTGAATGAAAAATACAAAAAATTAATTAAATTTAATAGTGTTTATCTGAGCAAAGCAATGTAATGCATGAACTAGGGGGCATGCAGGACCAGACTCAGAGGTTCAGTGAGCTCCCCCTACAACGGTGGGCAATAATTTATATTCGTAGGCAGCACAGAGGAGAAAAGCATAGGAGAAGCTTGATTGGCCACAGGTAAGTGTTTGCTTGCAACTGGTTGAAGCTTGGCTGCTTGTGATTGGCTGAGACTCAGTTTTGTTACACAAGTTATACTCTTAAGTTTCTGTTCATTTTCTGTAGATAGGTTATGTGTCATGCACTAGTCCAGCTTTAGCAACTGTCATGACCATAAACAGGTGATATTGGCTTAGAAGTGCTCTGAGCTGTGTCATCTCCCCATTCATTCTAGAGCTGTGTCTCGGGGAAATCTCTCCTCTACAGTCAGCAGCCCTGTGTCCTTCAAAGTGCATAGTCCTGTGTGACTCAGCTGTGGGGAGCATAAGACTGACTTTAGACTTCTCTAGCCCTCATTTCTGCTTTTGTCAGCTCATTCTTGTAAACCATCTTTCTCATAGGTCCCCTGGCAGTTCCAAGCTCACACATCCCCAGCCGTTTATTTTGCTTACCAGCTATGTCTTAGAAATTCTGGGGGAAATCTATCTTTTGGGTCTAGCTTGGTTGACATGAGCACTCTGGTATTTACTATTTTAAAAGGATCTGACACAATTAGGGATGAAGCTGACATTGAGAGTGGCAGTGTTCTTGATTGCATGTGGAAATTTAAGATTTATCCCACCCACCTGGCCTATTGTATTTAATCTTACTGTACTGTTTTTCAAAATTTTTATCATACATTAATTCATTTCTTTCTTATGACAATACTTCGAAGTAAGTAGAACAATCATTATTGTCCCTCAGTAACAGATGTGTCATTTCATGGAAGCTTGTTCAAACTTGTAGTAACTCCATCTCTGTTTTATTCTAGCATTAACTTTTCTTTCTTCTTTCTTCCTGTGTCCCTACCCTTCCTCGCTCCCTTGTTTCTCCCTCCCTCCCTCTCTTCCTCCCCATCTTCCCTCCTTTCCTCCCTCCCTTCCGTTTCCTTGCCTCCCCAACTTACCTGCAACTTTCTTACATGAATCTCTCTTTTCTAAAGCTGACTTCTTTGCCAGAGTGTGAGTTACTAGAAGGGAGAAATCTGTATTTCCATCCTTGGAAAAACAATTTCAGTGCTCTACTTCTGGGCATGTACTTTACGTTCATCTATCATTGCTCATTCACTCATAAGTGAATCAGAGAAATGATGAAACATGAGAAGCAAAGAAAGTTTAAACATACATGATCTAAACAGGGTTAAACTTATATGATCTAAACACTACAATACAGTAACTCAAACTTTTAAACTGGAGAAAGAATGAATCAACAATGATAAAGGCATAAGTTAGATTACATGAGGTCATTATGTACCCCGTCATGGCAAAAATAAAAATTACAGAAAAAGTGATTGATTTATTAAAAAATGCAAAGTATCAAGACAAGAATATCTGAACACACCAATAATAACTGAAGATGCCTAAAGAGATTGCCATCTAAATGTCCCTAAATGTGATTCTATAGAACTTTAATATAAGGATCGATGCAACAGGAAGTGCCCAGAGGCATAAAAAGATACAAGAATTTCCCAATTCATTAAATAATTTTAGTATTGTCTTGATTGCAAACTTGTATAAAGATCACACACACATATGAAAACTCACTCATTCACAAAAAAGAAAACCGAAGACCAAAAGATCTATTACAAAACATATAAAATCATGAAGTACAGCAGAGAATTAAATGAATCATGTCCAAACAGTTTTGCATCAGAAATGTAAAAATGGCCTAACAATAGGAAATACATTCATAAAAGTCACTACATTAAGCATCAGTGAAAAGTATATGATCATTGTTATAATAGTGGTAACAATAATAATGATAATAATAATAATAGAAATAGTAATTTTTATTGAATATCATATACTCAGCACCATTTTAAGCACTTTCATTGTGAGCTCATTTAATTTTTGAAATAACCCAGTGGAAGTGATCTTACTATTTCCTCAACTTTTCATATAAAATAAATGAGGCAGAAGTGGTACAGCCATTGAAGACATATAGAATTCTAACTCCAAAATGCATTCTCTGAACCAGTGGATTTTGTTATTTCTAGAAATGACTTCGATGGTTTCAATGAAAAAGAGCAACACAATATAAACTAAGAAGAAGGAGGAGGAGGAAGCTGAGGACAAGGAGGAGAAAGAGTGTATCAACCAGAAATGCGCAGTCTATATTATAGTCAGCTCTGGAATATTGCAAACATTCCCATTAAAATCACAAAAAGAAGCTGACTCTCTGGGGCCAGCACTGTGGTGCAGTGGATTAAAGCCCTGGTCTGAAGCGCCGGCATCCCATATGGGTGCCAGGTCTAGCCCCGGCTGCTCCTCTTCCCATCCAGCTCTCTGCTGTGGCCTGGGAAAGCAGTAGAAGATGGCCCAAGTCCTTGGGCCCCAGCACCTACGTGGGAGACTTGGAAGAAGCTCCTGGCTCCTGGCTTAGATTCAGCGCAGCTCCGGCCATTGTGGCCATCTGGGGAGTGAACCAGCGGATGGAAGACCTCTCTGTCTGTCTCTACCTCTCTCTGTAACTCTGACTTTTAAATAAGTAAAATAAATCTAAAAAAAGAAAAAGCAGCTGACTATTTTTGTTGCTATTTAGCATGGTATTAGAGATTATGGTTTGTGTAGTACGTGAAGAAAACATGACAGAAAACAATATTAAAGTGGAAAAAGCAGAGACTTATAATTTAGAGAGTATGATCATTTACCAAGAATTTATAAGAGAAGAACTTAAAACTCAGCTGTGAGAATAATATAGTTTGTGAGATGATGACCAGATACAAGATCAATATTGAAGAAGCATTATGCTTTCCTAAGACAAGAGTGATCAATTAGAACATATAATGTACGTAAAAAGGCCATTCATAATAGCAATAAAAACATAATATGCCTAAGAATAAAATTAATTGGAAATAAGAAATGACTGTATGAGCAAAACAATGAAAGGCAAGTTTGAGCAAATAAACTAGAGGAATCTCAATAATGTGAAAACTATTTCAGGTAGATTAATTCAATATTTTAAAGATAACAATTCTTAAAATGCATCTATAAATACAATTAAAATTAAGTTGCAATAGGGCATTTAGTAACAAATTGATTCTATAAAACAAGTACAGTGAGGAAAGCTCCACAGAGTAATGACACCTTGTTTTTAGATAGTAAAATATAGAGGGTCCTACAACTGAAAAACGTGTGTTATTTTTTAATTCCATTCTCTCCAAAAAAATTTGAAATACTCTAATTCCACAAACTTGTAGTTTAAACACTGTATTAGTCACAAAATAATAGAAAATGTAATAATGAAGAAAAGTATAGAAATGTATAGAAATAGACCTATGTATATATGATAATGTATTCATGGAGAGTGTACATTTTAAATTCACAGAAAAAGGAAAAGCATCTGGTAATTTTTTAATTGAAATATTTATTAATCCTTTTTTAAAAAAAATTGTTAAACTTCTGCTTCACAGAAGAGAAAAGTATGGTAGGTATATAGAGGTACAAATATTTAAGCCATAAAAATACTATAATACAATTTTGGACAACATTTTATAATCTTGAAATGTTGGTGACCAGAAACCTTAGGAGATGATCATATCATCACTGATGACATGACGATTTCATAGTTCCAGATAATAGAAGGCATAGAACAAAGAGCAAGGGACAATTTGGAAGAATGTAACATATATTGCCCAAGTGCTACCATGTGTCCTGAATATATGAAGAATTGCTACCAATCTCGAAGAAAATTTTGAGATTCATGAATAATTTAAAATAAGACATTTTCATGATTTGAAAAACTATATTTATTTATTTATAGAAACACAGAGAGCCCACACACACTGGTTCTGTTGTCAAATGCCCACAATGGCTAAAGCTCATAGCTGGGCACTCAGTCCAAGTTTCCCACAAGGGTAGTAGTGAACCAGTTACCTGAACCATCCCACTGCCTCCCAGCTACACATTAGCAAGAAACTGGAAGTGAGAGTGGACATGTAACTCAAAGCCGGGCATCCTCACATAGTATGTGGGCATCCCAGTGGGCATATGAACAGCTAAGCATAAGTCACCCTTCTATGAACTAATTATTGTCCTCTGTGGAGTCCGTCTCAAATTTGCAGGTGTAATAGATCAGTAACAACAAAGAAGAAAAAAATTAGCTATTAAAATACAATGCATTGCTGACATTCTTATTTTTGAAAGAAGTCTACTTAAAATCTTACAATTTTTACTATCACCATTACTTAATAAATAACAAGGATATTCTAACACTGAACTCTTCTCCTCAAACATGAGAGGCTGCAGAGTACTGGAGCCCACCCTGGCCTCTGACTGGGGCAGCTTCTCCTGCAATCCCTTGTCCCTTCCACAGTGTAGGGGCCTCTCTAGCACCTCAGGGGACACTCCACCTGCTCCTCCAGGTACTGTCACTGTACCCATGGGTGAGGTGCTCACTTTCAAGTATCTGGACCGGAAAGCTTGAAGGCCTAAACTCTTCAACTTTACTTTTTAAGTGAATACAATGCAGTGAAATGCTTGGTTTCTCTTGGGAAGTAGGGGGCTTGAGCAGATCTGTGGTGGATGGCAAAGTTCCATACCTGGGTTGTCCCTTCAAACTGACTAAGCCACATGTTAGTGCGATGACCCTTTATATCTTTGCGTTGGTGTTAGTCTTGTAGTGACTAAAAATCAGATTAAAATCATCCAATATATGATGGAATTTCAAAAGTTTGTGAAAAAATTGAGTTAAAAAATGTTTGTTTCCATGAAAAATAGTTTTGAAATCATGTGTGGATTTTTTTTCATAATACACATTTTTCGTAAAGTTCTTGAAGATATCATCTGTGCATTCATAGTGGCAATTAAGCAAGCAGCCTCATTCCTCCTTTTCAGAGATAACAGTACATTTTATTTTAAAATTAAGAAAGAAGGAAGGATTTAATAAAATGTGACCCAAATCTCCCTCTATGTGTGCATTATAAGAATAAACCTAGCCTGAAGATGTGTTGCTGAAACAGGCACACCTTAAGGCTCAGATTCAGCCCATCCATCTCCTTATGACTTCCTCCAGCACCAGAGGCTGATTAGTGAGCCGTGAGGGCCAGGCAGACCACCGGAGTTCAGCTTCTCCTCAGTAGGCGCCACTACTGGAAGGGAAACAGAATGAACTGACAGAGGTGAAAGGCAAGAACTCAACTCTAGATCAGATCTATTCTGAGAAAGCTCAGAAGAGAGAGATTTGCATATTTTGGCAGTTCCCATCAGGCAATGAGGGTCCTAGATGAGGCAAAATACTGGAATCATGCTCCAAGAACTACTTTGATGTTCACAAAATATGTCATTTGGGCTCTTCATCTCTAACACTTTTAGTCTATGAAACCCATGACACCAAAGTTCTATGAAGGTACTTTAAAAAGTTTTTGGAAAATGGAAATGAAAGATGAAATTATCTTTGATACAAAAATATGTGAAATTCATGCATAGTTTTTTTGCAATATGCATTTCCTATGGGAAATGCCCCAGGACTCTATGAACTTTAAGGTTTTGCTTTTAATTTTATCTACTTGAAAGGCAGAGAGAGAGAGAGAGAGAGAGAAGAGAGAGAACACCTTCATCTACTGGTTTACCACAAATGCCTGAAACAGAGGGCTGGGATAGGCCAAAGGAGCATATAACTCCATCTGAATCTCCCACATGGGGGTAAGGATCCAAGTGCTTGAGCCATCACCTGCTGCCTCCCAGGGTTTGCATTAGTAGGAAGCTGCAGTCAGGAATGACCCCAGGACTCCAACCCAGACACCCTGGTTTGGTGTGTGGGGTGTCTTCACTGTTGCACCACATGTCTACTCTTCCATGAACTTTTGAATACCATTCTTAATCTTATCTGGTAGAATACTTCCCGGTGAAACTGTCAATAGGACAAGCTTCTCTGGTTATGTATGTGCTCTCTCATAGCTCAGGATAGCGACACATGCCTCAGTGACTTCTGGCCAAGGCCAGTTAGCATCTCCCTCTCAGAAAGAAGGTGACTGGTGACCACAGACAGGCTGAGTCACTTGCTGAAAGTAGAAGACCTGGGATTTGAACCCAACCGTGCCCAGCTCAGATCTTTGGGTTGATAAACACCAGGGCATACCCCTTCTCTTAACCACAACCTCAGGAAGAAGTTTCAAACTGTGTGAGAAAAAAATGTTGGCATTTAATTTCCAATGATAAAAAATCATTTCTTCAAGGAACAGAGCCAGCACTTAATCAGTATTTGCTGCATGCCACCTGCCTCATTCTCAGGATGGTAATATCTATTTGACAACCAGGGATAGAAGTGACATTCCTTTGAAAACGAGGCCACAATCTAGCTTTAAAAAAATTGTCTGATGCAAGGTAGACTTTAATTTAATTTAAGTCTTGGGAAGCAGCTTGCCCAAAAATGACTTTTGCAAGTCACGTACAGTATTTCAATCTGTCATTTTGTATTGACCTTCACAGGCTTAAAATATATTGCACTGGACTTGTGAAGCTTATGAGAATGATATTAAAGTTGGTAATATTTTCAAAATCTTATTTTATATCCACTTCAATTTTTACTCCACTATGTACAACTCATGAAAGCAATGATATTAGGGAACATTCTTAGATACCTACTACTTTTCTTGTTAATTAGAATTTATTGAGTTTAATTCAATAAGTCACTCTAAAGTTAGAAGGCTTACTCAAATAGAATATAAAAAATCATATCCAGAAGAACAGTTGCCTCCATATTTGACACTGAATAGTGACTTTATGTTAATCTTTTATGTGTTTTTTAGGTCTAGGTCTCAGTGTATTATAGTTTGTATACACAATCTGAATTTGGCATAACTGATTTAATTAAATCTTACATCTTTGAATATAATTCTTCTACAATCTATTTTTCCTGTTTCAATTTTCACCCTTCAATAATCTCGTAATAGAAATTAATCTTCTTTAATGTGTGATGCTTTTTACTTTGTTGGCCAGTGCAGAACTGAACTCTGCATCACTCATTCTGCCTATTTTGCTTTATTTTCAGTTCTTCTTTGCCCATGTTAGAAATAATCGATTGCTGAAATAATTAATTACATGTTACTTCAAAAACAAGCATTCAAAGTATAAATATTAAGATAATCTTAAGAAAACACCAGGACATGTAATATGCAAACTCAAAATCTTTCAAGAAGGTAGAAAATTATAAATCACAGTACTTCAGTATAACTGACTATTTCAATACTTCAGTGCTTTTTAATCTCAAATAATCAGATTCTTCTCTTGAAAAATGTCTTTTTCTTTCCATTGTAAAAGATTAAACAAAGTACATTATCACCTATTTGTAACAAGAAAAGATACAACTGGTTTCAGGATGAAGATGATGTGTGACTTGAACACATACATATAAAATCACTGCCATCTGAAAATTATTAAAATACATCTAAAGATTCTGTTGGTTTGCTTTGTTTTGATCAACAGTATTTCTCAGGAGCAAATAAAGCAGAGAAAAGACAACAAAACTACCAAGCAGAAAGCTGTAAGTGGTAGACAGAAGCAAGAGTGCTGAGTGACTTAGTGAGGCTGAAAACACTACCCCGAGCGGATCAAACAGCAAGGGGAGCTGATGGCACCAGGTGCCTCTGGAGGCACAGGCTGAATGCAGGCACTGAACTGCAGAAGCTCAGTTGGAAACTGTTAGCGAGGCAGTGAGCCCTGCAGACCCTCTTTCACTGAGGGTGCTTGGTAACTCGCCTTTGACACCCCAAGAAAACACTGAAAACTCCTGGCTAGAGCAGAGGATCCAGGAGATGTCTGTTTACCTGGTCTGGAACAAAGAGAAGAAAGAGGAGAGGGGCTCACGTGACCACTAATAGGCTGGATACAGAACACATGAGTGCCTTCTCCCGTTGGAAAGCAGAACTCGGGAACTGGGCCTTTATCTCCAGCGTCTTCCCTTGTGAGGTCAATATACAAGGGGTTGATAGTGAGCTCATCAATGCAATGGCTCTGCTAGACCTGGCCCTAAAATGAAGCACAAACTCCACACATAGGGCTAGAGCTGTCACTTACATTTTTAATCCGATAATCACCTGACATTTTGCATGAATACTAGACTAAAACAAACACAGAGAAAAATGTGCGTATAATCCTTGAAGAAAGAGAATGTGCAAGAAGAAATGCTTCATAGCCATCATTAGTATCCTTGGGGAGACATTAGAAGATGCTACCACCTCCAACTGTAAAAGGTGTTATAAAGATGAGAGTGTCCTGTAGATTTCCCTAAGCAAAAACTAAAAGAAAGAGTCTTGAATGGTTTCACCACAAAGAAATGTTAGAAATTTGAGAAGTACAACATAACTACCTTCAGAAAACCAGGACACAGGCACAGTTGGGGGCTGGGTTCGTAAAGGAAGAGGGAAATCCGCTTCTTTAGTGAAAGCCAATAAACAATTCCTAAAACTGAAATAACAACATTATGAAGGAGGAGAGAAGGAGGAGGAAGACTAGCACAAAACTTAGAAATAGAGAAGTGAATTCTGAGAGAATACACTTAAAATAGTTGAAGCGATTATCTTTAAATGAAAAAATAGTAAGATGAAAGACAGAATCAGAGATCCATATTATTCATAGTTTCTTGGAACTTAGTTCTGCAACTATGGTTGGTATAATTATACCATAAACAATCTGCAACGTATATAAATGCTTTTAGTGAGGAGAATTCAGAATTGTTAATAAACGCTGCTATTCTTTCATCAACTACTAATACATAGTCTCTTGCAAATAATATAACACCATTTCCAAATTGTAGAAAATACGTATCTAACAGCACCAAGTTTTGTTCTCATAAGCATGTTAACAATTATTTAGCAGTGACAATGGAAGAGAACACAGGGTCCAGGGTCTCAAACTGAGTTTTACTATCTCAATGGGATCATGATTTTGTGAATGAGATATGGAAAAAGAACCATTTTGCAGTTTGGGGAGTAAGAAGTCAAAGCATATGATCTACCTTAATTAAAACCACCTAATACTTATTATAAAGCCCATAATTTTCTTACCTTTCAATCAAATGACATGACAATAAGCCATCAACTGCATCCGTTTGTGCATTTCTTGAATTAAAAAAAAAATTCATTTGAGTGGCAGAGAGAGAGAAATAGAGAGAGAGAGAGAATTCAGAGTCCCCTTCACCCAACAGATGTCCTCAGCAGTCACTGGGGCCGAAGCCTGGAGCCAGGAATTCAATCTGGGATTGCATGTGGGTAGAAGGAACCTGATTATCTGTGCCATCACCACTGCCCTCCCAGAGCCTGCTTTAACAGGAAGCTGGAGTTGGGAGCTCAAACTGGGTTCAATACCTATGATATGGGATGCCCTAAGCACTTGGCTGTCCCCCACCCACCCATTTATGCATCAATTCAATAAATAGACTGGAGGCATTTGGCAGATGCCCACCATGTGGGAATTCATAGATGGGTTGTGCAAGTCAACTTGTCTGCATCAGGAGTCTGCTCATCCAGTAAGTACACATTCTTAGAATCCTCGGAAAAAAATTTAAAAATTCCCTTACCCATATTTTATCTTCTTTAACCAAACAGTGTCCTCAGATTCAGATCATATGATCTGTCTCATTGATTAAAAGTGGAAAAACCTCCTTTAATTTAGGTGCAATTCATTAGCAAGATGGTAAGAAGAAGATAAGCAGTTCCATATTCATGAAATGACTGCTCTCCAAAATATTCTTAATGCATCTTACTTGGAGCCTAGAATTCGTTTTCCTCCAGAAATAATACTCAAATCAGAACAGCTAACATTTTAAGTGTGTTTGAGATTCTTAGGATTCTTGGCCTCCTTGAGTTCTGTTGGCAATACCTACATGGGTATATCTGCTCATGCAAATGTACGCAGATCATGTTTTGTGTGATTAAAAAGTTGTGTTGTCAAGTGGCGTACTTACCAGTGTTCCTTTATTGCTTTCTAAAGGCACACAGTCAAAGTACTAAAAATATAGACGTGTGCCCAAAGGGTTCATGGTAGCTTTTGTTTCAGCATGAAATTCAGTATTTGATGGCGTATTACGTTCTCATTCCCATCAACATTTTTGCGTGAACTGCAATATGTGAAGCCTAGGAGTTAGGGAACAAGGGATATACATTAAATCCCATTATTATGGATGACTTGATTCAAGGTAATTTTTTTTAGAAAGACTAGATTTTTATGTAAAGTCATTTTAATGTGAATATATGATAGGATAGCTCTTTGAGAAAATAAACTTTTTAAAAAGACATTATTTTAAAACAGAGACAATATTTTGAAATAGCTGAACATGCACAAGCCCTTTCCTAGACATATTATTCCAAATGTCTGACATTATCATTTCATGGGAAAGGGACTGCTTTACAAACATCCTTTCCTAAAATGTGGAAGAACAATTTCTGTCACAAAGGAGGTTGCACAGATTCTCTGTGAAATTCCCTGAAGTATAAAACTGGTTAATCAGTGCATTCTCTTCACAAATAATCCTAGTCCATTTCCAAAATTTCACTCATTATTAAGCAGTAAAATTTTTATTTTTTTAAATAAAAAAGGAATTAAATCATATCTTTGTGTAAATGTCTTACAGGAGACATACTATATGGTGCAAGCTATTTACAACAAAAGTTGGTATATTTCACTTGGCACAAAAGAATCTGGTCCATAGTTCAATTACACGTACAATCTACATTTTGTAATAGGACAAAAATTCTACCCTGAAACCCACCCCAAATATGTTTTTAAAGAAGCGTAATCAGGCTGCCTGCCTTAAATCCTTTGATGCCTTTTTAGTTCATTTCTTGGTAGAAGGATTCTGTTTCTTTGTTAATCAAAGCTACTTTGCTGAATTGGTTTCCATGAAGACCTGAGAATATTAGCAAAGTCTATTGCTGGCTTTGTCGCCATTTGAATATTAACAGTCATAGTTTTACAGCCGCTCCACTTTGAGAAATGCGGTGCAACTCCCACAATCCAGCAGTCAATTTTTCCCTTCCTTAGCTGGCCATGGCCCTCGAAATGTTTTCGTGGTGTCACGGTGAATGTGCTCTGAGCAGAGTTATATGGCATCATTTGGAGAAACATTGCGTTAATAACCAGAGTTCAAGGGCAAAAGATATAAACGGAGCAAATTACAAGTCTGAGCAGATATATAGCTTTTGCTAAAAGGGACACGGGCTGCTACTTTATTTACTGGGCATTGGTGCACTTGGAAGGTGCCGGAACTCAGGCAGGCATCCTTAAATGATGGCATCACAACTTAAGAAAACAACACACATTTTCAGACCAGCGACTTTCACACATTAGCTCATTTTAGGTACCACCATGGAGGGAATGCCAAGGATTCCTGGGAACGTAAATCCAATGGATCATTCAAACTGCAACTCCCCTTTTCTTCTTCTTCTTTTTTTTTTTTTTTCAGGATTTCTTGCTGTGCAAATCTTTAACCATCTTAACCAGTTTTACCACCCTAGTTCAAAATGAACACCATGGAAGCCTGATTCGTGAGAAAGCTGAGTTTTATTTTTACATATTGACATCAGAACTGTCTCAATAATTAAATTAAAAAGTAGCCACACATTCAAAAGATTGAAAGGAAAACTAATGTTAAATAAAGAGAACTGAGAGACAACATCATTAATGGCCAAAAAAAAAAAAATGAGTAAGAAAGAAATAATTTCTACCTGCTTCCTTACCAAATATTTTTTCCTAATCCCTAAAAGTCTGAGATTATTATAACATACTGTAGAATATGTGATACATATCACAATGCAGACTTGTATCAAAACATCACTTGTCCAATTTCAGTCTTTGTCAACTAAAGCTAAAAAATGTGATAAAATACTTTTCTATTGGCAGAATGGGATCATACAACTTTTTTGCCAAATTGCTTGAAAGCCATCGCAGAGACTATCAAAATGTCATAAAGCATGGCCCATTCATTCTGGTTTAAACATTCTTTGAAATCAGTAATTCAAAATGTGAAAATCTTGCCTTAAGATGTTCCTAGCTGTATTATTTACTGACACCTAGAAGCAATCTAAATGTCCAACATTGTATACATATACACTGAATGGAAGATTAAGCTTTTAAAATTGATTAGTATGTACGTGTTGGGGCATGAATGAATTTTCTCTACGTGTTTTTATTTATTTATTTATTTATTTTGGTATGTGCTATGTTGCCCTTTCGAGGTTATTGGGTTTCTTTACATTTTTTCTTTTTTCTCAATGTGGCATTTGAAGGAGAAATACACACACTCGAGCTGCCACTCTGAGCCACAGTCAGGTGACGCACACCTGCGCTGTGCCGCCCTGGCTCTCCGCTGTTGGAAACACGGGGCGCCCTGTCTTACAGCACGGGTCGTGGTGGGGGCGGTGGTCGCGGGTATTCTAAAGCGAGTTCTTGTGGGAAACACGGCTGTGTGCTCTGTGCTGCTGTGGGTCGGCGCAGCTGCAGGCGGCACCCCACTCCTGGCAGGCGAGACGTCCGCGAGGCACCGGGAAGCACCTGCAGCCGCGGCCTGCCTTGGGGACAATAATCCGCTTCCCCGCCCCACCTCTGGGTGGTGCCGAGTGTGTTTCCCCTGCTGCAATCCCCGCTCTCTACCGAATGAGTTTCTGGAACCAAACTGCCTACAACCGTGCGCCCTCATCTTGTCCCAAGGTCAAACCAAACGTGTTGGAATTGCACAGCACTTTCAAACACGTAAAAACCAAATAAATTCTGAAATGTCCCACAGTCCGACGTGCAAACTGGGTATCAGAACATAGCCTTCCATTTTATTTTGGAAAAAAAAAAAAAAAAGTTCTTTTGGATTTAAAAGCCGACCGCCTTAGATTTCCATCCTGCATAGAGCATCCAAGACTTATTCTCCGCCTTCTCCCCCTTCCCCGCCCAATTTTTTTTAAACCTGTTTTCCGCGGTTTCACTGTTCCCTGAGAAAAGGAAACGCAACTGCTCCGGTCTGACATCATCTTATTTCTCAGACACGGACGGGCATCATTCGCATAAATGATAGATAAGACTGCAAAGCCGGCTTGCTGGGACGGCGCAAACGTCCGCCCGGAAAGCCGCGGGCGTCTTCCGTCCACGTCCCGCGCGGCGTTGCCCGGTGTCCCGGGAAAAGAGCGACCCTCCCGGTCCTGCGTGCCGGCGGCTTGGGCCCCGCCCGGGCGCGCGCGGCCAATCGCGGGGCAGGTGGGGCTGCACCTGCCACCTGCAGGCGCCTGGCCGCTTCCCTCCGCTCTCCACTGTGCGCCCGGCGGGCTGGCTGTGCCCGCGGAGCCGCCGTGTCCTCCCTGGGTGCCCGGGCCTGCCCTCTCTGCTTGCGGACACGCGGGGCTCCCTTCCGGGTGGAGCGTATTGGAAGCTGAAGAATTCCTGCTCCACAGCCCCAGGGTCGCCTGCGGTTCGCAACGACGCGGTAGACACCGTGTGGAGGACTGGGGGAGGGGAGCTTGTGGGCTCCCCGCAGCGGGGCGGTACAAGAAGCACCTACTGCTGGGTGCCTGCCTGGCTTGGCTTTGGCCTCCACCCCATTAAAATGTGCAGACGCTAAGATGCGTCAAGCACTTGGAATAAAAAGATGTTGGAGAATTACAGTGCTTACCTTTGGCGGGGAAGAATAACTGGGGACACTTTGAAGGGACAGCACGCGGTGCCTCTGGTGGAGTCTGCAGAACAGGTCCTTGCATGCTTCAGCCAACCATCCCGCCCCCAAGACCTAGATATTAACACACGGCTGACGATTACACGGTCTCCTCTGGCTATGAGAACGACCCCAAATGAAAGCCTGTGGTGGAACTCAAGGGCCGGAAAGACAGAGTGCAACAATTCAAAAATGGCAAGGGACCCCCAGATCACAAGCACACCTTCGCTTTACAAACAGGCAAACCATCTGCAGCGCAACCCTTGCTTGGCGGCGCTAGGGGTAGCAAGCGCTGTGTTCTGCAGCTGCTCCAAGGGCAGCAACCGTAAGTCCTGACAACATGTTATGGATTTTGTAGCTGGGCCCCGTAACTCCCTGTGGCCTAAAGGATTCAAAACATCCACTTTATCATGTAATTTGAGGACAACTGAGGACAAGTATAAACCCCCTATATGCTGCGTCTGCGTAGATGTTGATTATGGTGGAACCAGACCTTGGAAAACAGACCTGCGAGCAGCTTAAAGCCTATTTCTTTTAAAATAATAATATTAATAACAAGAGAAACCGCAGCAGCAACCTTCACCCACTCCTCCACCACCCCCCAGTCCCTGCTTTGCTTCTGAATCATAAATCATGAAAAAGGCTTTCCTGCCTTTACAACTGGAACTGATAAAGCTTAAGAGAAGAGAAACAAACAAGTGAGCTGTGTTCCTACAGCCGCAGGGGGAGGGAGGCCGTGGGAAGTTCAAGGTCCCTGCGGGGTTAGGACCTCCCATGGCTGAGAAGGTGCTCCTCTGACTTGGTGGCTGTGGGACCGAACTTCCTCAAAGACCCACCCGGTGCTTCTGAAAGGGACACTGAGGCTAGACCACTTCTCCGACTCCATCGCCCGGGGTGTGGCCTGGACCTCAGGACTTTGGAAAACCTTTCCAGGCACTGGAATGTACAGCCCTCCAGCTGCACATTCCAATTTTGTTCTGTTTCATGGGATACGTGAACGGGATTCATGGGATATTTGTCTTATGTGTGGCATGAGCTATGATTACGACCCCCACATACACCCTCTCTCCTTCCCCCTCACTCGTAGACAGGGATCCCACGTTGGTAAGCAAATTATCTCTTCTCTTCTGTGACTCACTCATCCTCATCTGTTTTCTGACTCATAAAAATTCACCATTCCTCTTTTAAGCACTTTGATAGCAATTTGTCTTTTTGTAAATTATTCTTTTTGCTATTGATGGATTTCTCTTTGTATTATTATTTGGTAGACTTGCTGGGGAACTTGGAAGTCTAAATGTTCTTCTGAGAGTGAACGGAGGCACCCACCGTGGTGGAGACATTCTCCCTTCAGCAGGTGGCTTTCATCCACCCACTTCGGGTGCACCTGAGTGGCCGTGGATGAAGGCAGAAGCACCGCACACATTTCATAGCAGCGCAGCGTACTCTTGCTGCTCGCCAAAGCGGAACCGGGGTTGCTCTCTCCCTCGGTTTCCTCACTCTGCGTGGCCAGCAGCACCGTGTTTCTGGCTCATGCTGTACACTTTTCCTTGAGAGATGGATGATCTGTCCTTTGATCAGACATCCTGACCTTTTACGGGTGTTGATCATTGATCTCCATCTGGGCTGGATGGGAAGCGCTTGACTCTGAAAAGTTCCTCTGCTGCCGACACTGCAGGGAAATTCAATTTCTGAGTCATCGCAGCCGCTGCTGCCGGATTCCTTCTCAATTAGGGCTTCTCTCGTTATTATTTTACTTTTATTAAGCAAGCTGCAGCCTCTGCTTTCCAGCCCTAGCTTTTAGTTACAGTAATCAATTTTTCAGTGTAACTGGCTGTAATTGTTGGCTTGGATATTGAGCCTTCATGGGGCTGAGACATAGTGTGTTCCCGTGAAGAGTCCTGCATCCCTCGCAGACAGATGGGTAATAATACCATACATTAATACCTCCACATTGGCTTATGTGTGTTTGACCACAGTGCAAGCATAATTATTTTTGCCCAGTAAAAGCTATTAGAGATCTATTTGGTAGGTTTTACGATCAATAGCTCCTGTGATATTTGTGTAGCAGCCACAGAATAATCAATTGAAGGTCATATAAAGTAAATTACCATCCTCCTATAATGATTCTTTTTTCTAGATGAGAATTGGGTTTTATTATTTCACCAGGAGCCTCTCAGGATGCATGCTCTGTCTGTTGGAGAAAGAGAGGTAGAAAAGTTGTGAGCATCTTTTGAACATAGTATTAATATCCATTACTTGAATTTATGTTATTGGATTATTGAATTAGTGAAGTCACACTGGAATTCCTTCAAAACCCTTTCTTATGTACTCAGTGACACAGTTAATAACAGTAGGGAGCAAACCGACACCTTTGCTGCACGGTGGAGTGAGTCACTTTGCAAAAGTCAATCTTCATAGCTGTCTCTTTAAAGCAAATTTAGAGACGGTTAAATGTGTTATATTGACAGTGTGACCGAGCTTCTTTCTGCACACCTTTTTGGCAAGTGACTGGTGAACTAAGCAGGAGACGGAGTCAGAAATGCTGAATACTGATGCGTCTTCCACCAGCAGCTCAAGGGGAAACCAGTGGGGAGAGGTGAAGTGGAGAGACTCTGCACCTGCTTTCCTGCCAAGCTTCTTCCTCAACTGAGTTGCCTAACCTGGATTTCAGACTCACAGCGCAAGCCGAAGTGTTGGCTGTGCCTCCATAAAAGATTGCAATTTTCCAACCGGAGGTATGCAATCCCTCAACTGTCTTAAAGGGACCCATTTTCAAAGTTTAGTCCTTCCTTTTGTGGGTGCAATCAGTTGTGCACTGAAAAACTGCAGCCACAGTTGGATAACTGCAGGCACAACAGGCCACAAGAGGCCTCTTTGCTCCAAATTTTGTACCTGCAACTAATTGCACTTACAGAAAATGGGAGTGTGGAAGGAGCTTTTATAAAAATTTGGGCCAGTAAATTCTCCATGGAGGAAATAGGCAAGGGAAGAGACAGCCACTCATGTTCTTAAGGACAGAGACAAATGGAGATGTCTTCTCGTCACACACTTGCTCGGGTCTGTAGGGCATGGTCTGGAAGCTGAACGCCAGGTACCACAGTGCAATCTGGCTGGAGACTCTGATTCTTTGCAAATGTAAAGGAAATAGCCTACTGAGAGGCAACCAGAGAAGATGCTACGGAGTTTGAGACTGTCAAATTGGTGATAAATCAATGAGGTGTTTTAGAATAAATGGTAGATGGATTTTATTTTTTAAAGAAATTGTTACTAGTGTTGTCACTTCTTATTTGCTTTGCAGACAAACAGCACAAAAATTAAGATAGCAGTGATTTTAGATTTTAATCAAAAGGTAACTCAGGAAGCACTTCAAAGTTATACACTCTTCAAAACTTTCATGGAAAATGTGTATTATAGAAAAACTATGTGTGGTTTAAAAAATTTTAGTGCCAAAATGAGGTTATCCTTTAATTCTATTTTTCCATGAATTTTTTGAAGTTTTCCAATGTCAACATACATACTACATTTATGTATTCATATATATCCATGTATATAAACCTATTTGTACAAATATTAGATGTTTAACTGTGTGTACATTAATACATAGACACAATCACACACCTGTGTGTATTTTTATACACACACATGTAGACTTTTTACTTCTAAAAAAATGAGCCTATGTAAAGGGTGATCTTGCTCTTGGGGCTTGTGAAGCTACATCCCACCTTCTCCACTGTTCAAAATGGTGACAAGCAAGTTAAGGTGGAGCCTAAGAACTTAGTACCACCTTTTTTTAAGACAACTGTACATAAGCTCAAATCCTGGGAAATAGAAGTCAAATGCAAAGTACCACTGGCAACCTGAGAAATATTCTTCCAGAAAGAGTTTGAAATGTAATTGTATCCCAGTGACAAATTTAATCACGCAACAAGACAGGAAAAGGTCTTGGTAGTACTTAAAATTTTCAGAAAATTGACAAGGAGTAGCCCAGTAATAGTTCATAAGAAAGCAGATACATGGAGCAAAACTGGATATCTACATGCAAAAGAATTATATAGGACCTCCATCTTACACCATGCACAAAAATCAACTTAGAATGAGTTAAAGACTTAAAGGTAAGGCCAGAAACTCTAAAATTCCTAGAAGAAAAGGTAAGGGAAAATGTTATGACATTGGTGTAGGCAAGTATTTTGGACAAGAATCCAAAAGCATAGGCAACAAAAGCAACAATAGAAAACTGAGACTGCAACAAAATCAAAAGCTTAAGTTCCGCAAAGTAAGTGATCAACTGAGTTAAAAGGGAACCCAGGGAATAGGAGAAAATATTTATAAGCTGTGGACCAAATAAGGGATTAATTTCCAAATTGTGTAAGGTGCCCCTACAACACAATAGCAAATACTAATGACCAAATTTCCAAACATGGTTGTACTAGTCCATTTTTTTTGTTATCATAATTAAATACTTGAGGCTGGATACTTATAAAGAAAAGAAGTTCATTTAGTTCACAGTTGTGGAACTCCAGGACTGAGGGGCTACATCTGGCAATGGGCCTCTTGCTGGTAGAGTTCCCAGGCACTGCAGCAGTGCGGGGCACCCCAAGGTGAGGCCCAGCAAGTATGTGTCTATATTCCTGCCGTCTCTCTCTCTCTCTCTCCACCCCACCTCCACCTCCACCTCCACCTCCACCTCCACCTCCACCTCCACCTCCACCTCCACCTCCACATAGAGTCGCTGGTATTCAATCATAAAGCATCACCCTGATGAATTTATCTAATCCTAATCGCCTCCTAAAGGCTCCACCCAATCAGACTAAGTTTTCACCCTCTTAATACCTCACAATGGAGATGAAATTTCAAGACATAAACCCTTGGGGGATGCAGTCAAGACAATAGCAGTGGGCTAAGGACATGAGTAGACATTTTCTGAAAACATACAAGTGACCACAAGGTTCCTGAAGTTAGTGTCACAAATCATTAGGTAAAGGCAAATTATAACTCCAATAGAGCAGCCACTCCACTTCTGATCCAGCTTCCTGTTCATGTACATCCTGGGACACAGCAAGTGATGACTCAAGTACTCGGGTTCCTGCAGTTCATGTAGGAATCCTGTACTGATTTTTCAGACTCTGGGCTGCAGCCTGGCATAGTTCTTGTCTGTTGCAGGCATTTGGGGAGTGAACTAGCAGATGGAAGATCTCTCTTCTCTTCTCTTCTCTCTCTCTTCACTTCAAATAAAATTTTGAGAAAATTTAACAATAAAACTTCAGTGAGATTTCAGCTCATTGATGGTTATAGGTTCATGTTCATTAGAATAGCTATTGTAGGGGTAGGCAATGTGGCCCAGTAGGTTAAACCTCCACCTGCGGTGCCGGCATCCTATATGGGTGCTAGTTCTAGTCTCGGCTGCTACTCTTCCAATCCAGCTCTTGGCTATGGCCTGGGAAAGCAGTAGAAGACGGCTCAAGTGCTTGGGCCCCTGCACCCATGTGGGAGACCCAGAAGAAGCTCCTGGATCCTTGCTTCGGATTGGCCTAGCTCTGACCATTGTGGCCATTTGGGGAGTGAACCAACAGATAGAAGACCTTTCTCTCTGCCCATCTTCATTGTCTGTAACTCTACCTTTCAAACAAATAAATAAAAAATTGTACAAAAAAAAAAGAATAACTATTGTAGAACAATGTAGTGAACGTTGGCAAGTATATGGAGAAACCAGAGCCCTAATGCAGTGTTGGTAGAAATGAGAACTTTATGCTGAATGAGATAATCTGGTCACAGAAGGACAAAATGACATGATTCCATTATACAGGGTAGAATAGTATTTGCCTGGGACAAGAGGAGAGAGAAATGAGAGTTTCTAATGGATGAATGGAAGGTTCCAGTTATGTAAGAGGAGTAATTTTTTTTTCTTTTTTTTTTTTTTTTTTTTTTTTTTTTTTTGACAGGCAGAGTGGACAGTGAGAGAGAGACAGAGAGAAAGGTCTTCCTTTGCCGTTGGTTCACCCTCCAATGGCCGCCGCGGCCGGCGCGCTGCGGCCGGCGCACCGCGCTGATCCGATGGCAGGAGCCAGGAGTCAGGTGCTTTTCCTGGTCTCCCATGGGGTGCAGGGCCCAAGCACCTGGGCCATCCTCCACTGCACTCCCTGGCCACAGCAGAGGGCTGGCCTGGAAGAGGGGCAACCGGGACAGAATCCGGTGCCCCGACCGGGACTAGAACCCGGTGTGCCGGCGCCGCTAGGCGGAGGATTAGCCTAGTGAGCCGCGGCGCCGGCCTAAGAGGAGTAATTTTTAGAGAGCTAGTGTTTAACATTTTCCCTAGAGTTCACAACACTGAATCGTACACTTAAAAATCTGTGAAGAGGATAAATTTCAAGTTTAGTGTTTTTATCACAGTAAAATAAAAGTATAAACAAGAGAAACAAAATGAAAAGGAAAGAAAAAAAGAAGCAGTGAAGCCTGAGACACCATGGCAGAGGGTTTTGGGAATTAGACAGTGAAGGGCAGGACAGGGGTGTACGTGGGTGCATCATGACGTGGGTGACCATCACATTAGAAACTTGGGTCCTTTTCCCTACAGAGTGATACTGAAAGAACTTGCTAGGTTTCTCACTTATCTACTTCATATCTGGATGTTGATGTAAATATGAATTCAACAACACACACAGAGTGTATTTTGGCATCAGTACCAGAAATTGTTTTCAGCTCAGGTGCACTGGCCTAGGAATTGAGTCTCTCCGGCAAACTGTTTCCAGAGACTGAAGTGGCTCTGGAAGTGCAAATAAACCCCCAGGTAGGTTATTAAGGGCCTCCAGACCTTCATCATAATTGGAACATCCACGGCTGCAGAACCCGCTCCTCTTCTTTCTTTTCTAAACAGTCTCTCCCATTACCATGTGGGGAACCTATCAAACATGGAGTGTGTCTCTCACAGGCATTCCAGTGAATCCCTGCATCTAGCTTGGGTGTTGCATATCCAAAGAGGACAGAGCGTACAGAGATTCACAGAAAAGGAACCCAAATATTATCAACCAGAACACTGAGACATGTTCAGAAAATTGTTCTACAGAGGTAGACAGGACAAAGAGGACAAGAGTATGAAGCAATCAATGAGAACATAGCCAGACTGTTCTTCAGCGGTAAAAGAAATAGCACCCATGGAAGTGAACTTCAGTTAGGAGCAGTTTCTATGTACAGAAAAATATTCTATTAGCTGTAGGAGCTAAATGATAATTTTAATGAGCAACAAAAAAGAAGTTATAAAACATCAATCCCTGTAAGTAAAAACAAAAAGCTCTATATAATTGAAGCATTCAGAAATACTCTGTAGTTAGAACGATAGATAATGGTCACAGTGAAGGTCATTGGAATGACTTCCTTGTAAATGTCTGGAACAATTTACACCATCCAATCTCTCAGCACTCACCTTGACAAACCTGGATGCTGTTCTAACGCCATACTTTCCCAATACCTGGTCTAGGAGCTTCCTTTCATAATGTTGCTGATCCTACATCATCTTGGTTTTGCTTTAAAATAATAAAATTCAAGATCTCAAATGAGCTCTGTCTCTGCCCTAGAGCTCTACAAAGTTTCCCCATGAAGAAGAAGCAACAACACTGTCCTTCTCTGTGTTCAGAAATGCAGCTTATTCTAAATGGATCTTGATCCAAATCTCACTTGGAAACAGATTCTATTTTTTGGGCAACCCCTCATCTTTTACATGAACCTTTAAAGTGATCACAGATCATTAAAACTATAGTAGCACAACATTCTTAACCATTGGTTTGCCAAAGGTATAAGAAAAAGTTTCACAAATCTATATTTGCAGCAATACTAATACACACAGACATTTCTTCTTTCTTTTTGTTATTTGCTTATTTAAATCTTACCTTCCACATATATGGGAGAACATGCATGATTTGTCTTTATGGGTCTGGCTCATTTCAAGCAACATGATACCTTCTACTTGCATCCATTTTGGTGCAAATGGTAGAATTCATTCTTATATGGCTGAATAATATTCCAGTGTATGTGTATGGGGGGATGTATACTACATTTTATTTACCCATTCATCTGATAATGGACACCTTGGTTGATTCCAAATTTTGGCTATTGTGAACACTATAATCATGGTGGTGCAGGTATTTCTTTGGTACAGTCTTTTCAAGTCTTTTAGGCATATACCCAGTAGTGGGATTGCTGGATCACATGGAAAATCTATTTCTAGTTTTTAGGAAAACTCCACACCATTTTCCACAGTGGTTTCCACTAACACTGTGTAAATGTCCCCTTCGTCCACATCCTTACCAGCATTTGCTACTCTCTGTGTTTTGGATTTTAGCTATTATGCAGTTAAGAGTGGCTACGCAGATGAGTAAAGATCCATCTTTTCAGTCTCGTGGACATATCCTCAATAAGGAAGTCTGAACCTTTCAGCACTTCCTTCTGTATCGATGTTGGCATAGTGGTAACATAGAAAGATCTAGGCTGCTGGTGTTTGTGGGGCCACCGTTGCAGCTCTGCACCACTGTCCTCCTATCATTGATCATGAAGGATGAAAATAGACACCTCTCTAGTGCATGCTGCTACTTTTTCTATAAGTTACAGCCCAAACAAATCTTAACTGATATAGTAAGAGCTCCTAAAACTCATCTACTTGAAACCACTCTGCACCCTCAGCTTCTCTTCATAGGCAAGGATTTTAATCATATTCATAGGCAATCCTTAATGCCATCAAGCTTCCAACCCACCTGCTAGGGCCTCTACCATTATCTATATAGAAACTGCTTGTGTCAGGCCCACCAATCTCTGTATAGTTAGTTCTTTTTTACCCAATATAGCAACAACATTTGACATCCTACATTCTCTTTCTCAAAAATCCCTCCTATGTAGGATTCTATGCTATCACATGCCCTGACTTTGGCTTGGCCTCTCTAGTCACTACATTCCACCTTGCTGGATGCTAAGTGATGTCTCTCAATGGCCTGTGTCACTACTTCTCTTTCGGTTCTGTAGGCGTTTTAAACTTAAGGCCATTGACATGCTACTATTGCTTCTCTTGCCTCCAAAACCTGTTCCTACCTCAATAATTCTTATGTTTACAGTCACCAACTTGCTGTATATAGAACATGGGAGTCAATACAAGTTCATTCTCTACTTGTGTTTTTAGAACTTGAACCTCAAAGCAATCGTGGTTGGGTTCATCTCAAGCATAAAAATTGCACCTGTTCCTGTCCATGTCACTTCTAACACTGTGCGCTGAGACATCACCAGCCTTCTTCTGGGACATAGAGCAGCATATGATCTGATTTTTCTTATTGTCACTCTTTCCCTGCTCAATCCTAGATTTATCTAAAGGAATAAAACAGCTCAACTGACCCAGCTCCACAATGGACTTCAGTGGTCTTCTAGTCTACTCTGGGAACACAGTCTGAGCTCATATGCAGTTAGAACATCCTTATCCTGTGCACAGGTTTCCTTTCAATTCCTTGGGAAGCTGAAGTAATTTCCCACCACTCGACCTTTGTGCAAGTTGGCCCTTCTCTCTGGTAATTTCTCCCCTTTCCAGTGCTCATGGCTGGCTCTTTCTCATCCTGGAATTCCATTGTCTAGACAAAACTTTCACTGCTACCTCATTTAAGGAGATACATACACTGCATACTAATTCTTTGTAACTCTTCTCTCTTTCATTCTTATAGAGCAAAAATTCTTTTTCAAGTAATAATTCCTGAAGTTTATTGACCTAATTGATTCTTAAGGATTTTAAGAGCTTCACTGAGATTTTATTTATTTATCATGAATTTCACAGCAGTTTTAAAAATGTATTCAGTGTTTTACAATTTAAGTAAATTTACAGAATTTTTGCAACCATCATTCCAATTTCAGTTGGGAGACATTTCCCTCATGTCTGCTTGGAATCACTGTCTATTCCCACCCTGGACCCCAAAATCAACTCATCTACCTTCTGTCTCTATAAACTTCGCTTTTCCTAACATTTCACAAAAGCAGAATCTTATCATATGTAGTGTTTTGTTACTGGCTTCTTTCATTCAATGTGATACTAAGCATGCTGCAAACATATTTAAACTGCAGTGTCATAACCTGTATCAGCACTTGATTCCCTTTCATTGACGTGATGCTCTGCGGTATGGGTTTAGTCCACACTTTGGTTCTCTGTTTACCAGTTGGCAGTCATTTGGATTGTTTACAATGGCTGATATGAATTGTGCTGTAGAGCACTTATTACTTCAAATTAAATGTTTTAAAACTTGTTAGTTTATGTTTGATTCCTCAGCCCATGAGGCTGAGGGCAGTGGCCTGCTTGCTTTGTCACTGATGTGTGCCTGAGACCTACACCTATGAAGGAGCTGATACTCAGGGCATATATGTCAAGTAGATGAATGATCATTAACTTCACATTGATTTCCAAATATGTTTGTAATGATCAGAGGCCATGCTGGGTGATTGTTGAGACTGGCAGAAGGGCAATTTTCTAATTGTGGGGTGTCATCAGCTCTGAGCGACATCATGTTTCAAATGTGCTCCTATTTCATCTTGTTGTCCAATATGGGTAACATGAGAGTGCTCGAAAAAAAAAAACACAAAGCTCATGGAAAATGCAATTGAGAAATAAATTCATTTTGGTGA
The DNA here is from genome assembly GCF_051225735.1 of Oryctolagus cuniculus. Taxonomy (NCBI): domain Eukaryota; kingdom Metazoa; phylum Chordata; class Mammalia; order Lagomorpha; family Leporidae; genus Oryctolagus; species Oryctolagus cuniculus. The sequence goes on along the minus strand of NC_142878.1, from coordinate 5,281,253 downwards.
AAAATTTCTGAAATACAGGCCTAGTTTTTTCCAACATGTATCTTCCATGGACTCTTTGCATACACCTTGTGTTATTCTGGGCTGGGAGGAGCCCATGATCCCTAGAAGATTATCGCTGTGTGTCTGTCTCTGACTCTCTGGAAGTCTTGGAGCCATGCAGAAATCATCGCATAAAGCACATTTATCTTGGGTACAGGAAGAGGATTTGTGAAGCCTTCAGGGAAGTTCCTTCCATTTAGTGTGTGAATTTGTACCAAGATGGAGACTTAGGAAGCAGTTTCTGGATGGGAGTACTTGTGACTCTTGCCAGATCCAAAATCCAGCTTTAGGCTCTAGTCCAGGTAGTTTAATTCAGCCTCTAGCATGGAAGTTTAGGCAGATTTTATTTCCTACTACTGAACAAGGGACCCTTGATTTCTAGAAACAGAGACTAGAGAGCAGAAGGGTAGACGCTGGTGTCAGCCATTATGAATATGCTGCAGTCTCATTCACAACAAAAATAAGAGTGCTTTAAACATGCTCTGGGGCTGGTGCTGTGGCATAGCGGGTAAAGCCACCGTCTGCAGTGCCGGTATCCCATATGGGCACTGGTTTGAGTCCTGGCTGCCCCACTTCCAATCCAGCTCTCTGCTATGGCCTGGGAAAGCAGTAGAAGATGGCCCAAGTCCTTGGCCCTTGCACCCACGTGGGAAGAAGCTCCTGGCTTCGGATCGGCGTAATTCTGGCTGTAGCAGCCATTTGAGGAGGTGAACCAACAGAAGGAAGACCTTTCTCTCTGTCTCTCACTGTCTAACTCTATCTGTCAAATAAATTAAAAAAAAAAAAAAGATTTAAAAAACAAGAGTGCTTTAAACATGCTCAGGGGCTGGTGCTGTGGTATAGTGGGTAAAGCCACCGTCTGCAGTGCTGGCATCCCTTATGGACACTGGTTTGAGTCCTGGCTGCCCCACTTCCAACACAGCTCTCTGCTATGGCCTGGGAAAGCAGTAGAAGATGGCCTAAGTCCTTGGCCCTTGCACCCACATGGGAGACCTGGAAGAAGCTCCTGGCTCCTGGCTTCAGATCAGCTCAGTTCTCATCATTGCAGCCATCTGGAGAGTGAACCAGCAGATGGAAGACCTCTCTGTCTGTCTCTGCCTCTCCCTCCCTGTAACTCTGCCTTTCAAATAAATAAATAAAATAAATCTTTAAAAAAACATACTCTGGTGTCAACTTCTGCAAAATACTATAATTGCCATTGCTTTTTGGTGAAACCATTAAATAAAATTTGAGAATTTGTGAATTTCTTATTGGAAGCTACAAGTCCACAAGAACTCTGGTAATTGTATCCTGCTCATTGGGAGTGAGAAAAGCCAAGAAAAACAGAAGCTAAGGAAGGCAGGCTAAATGACTATGTCCTGGGAGGAGATGAAATCAGGCACTGGAGGGCCATCTAGCAGGGGCTGGGAAGGGTCCAGGTTCCCAACAGCTTTAGAGAGAATGGAGAGTTGGGCGGTTTTCTTCCCACGCAGGTAGGACCAGCTCTGGCTTTACTCAATAATTTAAGTGAAACTCTAAGAAGAATGTGACAAATAAATCATCCTCCCACAAACATTCTAAATTTACTGGAAAAAAAAAACAAAGAAAACCTTCAAAATAAAAAAAAATGAACTGGTTTTTGTAAAGGTAATTGGAAAAGGTGTTGGATGTGTGGGACCTGCAATAAGGGCTGGTTGGGAACCTGCACATTGAAAATGAATGAAGAACAAAAGGGAAGCTTAGAATAGAACTAAAGGTGACAGCAGGGTGAGTTTCTGTGGGCTGCTGGGCAAGTAGGAGGACTTTGACTGTCCAGAAATGAGTCAGCTGGAAATCTCTGGACAATACAGAGCAGCTCCTTAGACCTTGCCCTGGGGAGGACAAAATGGGTTGGACAGAGAGCAGGGAAGAATCCAGTTGAAGGAAGGGATAGTTACTGGGAACAGGTGAAGTTAGCTGTGGACAGAAGGATGATGACCTGGGTTTCAGAAGGTAGACTTGAGAGAATGAGCACCCGCCTTGGCTGCAGCTGAATCATGATTGCCAGACAAATAAGTTGGAGGCACACAGCGTCTCAAGCAGCAGCATGTTTTAAGATGTGCGGACTTGGTTTACGTAGTAAGACTCAGCATCTCCAATATGTTCCGCAGGGCACAGCAGCAAAATTACACTAATTCCCAAGAAAACTGCAAAGTAATTCTTTTTGCAATGTCAAAAATCAGGTTGATTGACTCAACACTGATTTGGGTTTTGTTTGCTTGTTTTTAACTGAGAAAAGAATATAATAATCCTAAGAAGCAGATAACATCTCTAATGTTGTCTCGTGTCTCCCAGGATTTCTACAATAGAAAGTACTACCTAGAGAACCCATCTCATATATATTTCCTTATACCTGTACCCACATACCAAAAAAAAGAAAATTTTTCTTTTGGGTGGCATCATTCATTGCTTTTCTTTCTCTTTTCAGTTTACAAACTCACTCTTCTTTTCTCTCTCTACAAACATGAGCCCGTTCTCAACAGAGAGGTATAAGAATAACTAGTGATGATATGTCCATGTACTTTCTTTTTTTTTTTTTTTTTTTGACAAGCAGAGTGGACAGGACAGTGAGAGAGAGAGACAGAGAGAAAGGTCTTCCTTTTCCATTGGTTCACCACCCCCCCCCCTCAATGGCTGCTCCGGCAGCGTGCTGCGGCTGGCGCAACCTGCTGATCCGAAGCCAGGAGCCAGGTGCTTCTCCTGGTCTCCCATGCAGGTGCAGGGCCCAAGCACTTGGGCCATCCTCCACTGCACTCCCGGGCCACAGCAGAGAGCTGGACTGGAGGAGGAGCAACCGTGACAGAACCGGTGCCCTGACCAGGACTAGAACCTGGTGTGCCGGCACCGCAGGCAGAGGATTAGCCTATCAAGCCGTGGAGTCCTGTATAGATGGATATAGAGGGTGAGGATGTGTGTGTGTGTGTGTGTGTGTGTGTGTGACCACTTATTTTTGCGAATTAGACTAAATGCTACATAAGTATTTTCCTATTCTGCCATCCATAGGATTTCTTTTGAGTACATTGATGTGGTTATAATTTATTCTTTTCATAAATGCATAATATTCTACACCATTTTTGTACCATGCTCAATTCATCTGTACTTATTTTGCCATCACTAGGAAGAGATCAATAGCAAATACCCCATCACATGTTATACAGATGATCTGCAAGGGGAAGGCTTTTCTTGCTTGAGGTGGACTCAAAAGAGCAGGACTACTGAGAAGGATATATGCTCAAGCTTGAAATATGCTATCAGATTGATTTTCCAAAATGCAAAACACTTTATACTTTTTACAAAGCATACATGCAAGTACACTTTTCTGTACATTTCTGCTAGGTGATATAGTTTGTGTGTTTATTTTTAATGCTACCAGCTTGATGGATGTAGAGTGACATCTCCCTGTTTAGTTATTTTCATTTTCTGGCTGTCAAGTGAGTCTGACATCTTGCTTCTCCGAGGCTGCATGACAGTCTCATCGTGGTCTGGCCCCATCTTTCTGACTGTGCATCATGACTCTCACAAGAACTGTGCATTTACAGGTGTCATTAGCCTTTCTAATCTATTAGCTTTGTAATTTAATTTTTAAAGACCTTGTTTTAGACTCATAGAATGGCAGATGTCCTAAATAGCAGTCTGGCCTCAGAATCAGCCCTTAAGGCATTCGAATCTGGCTGAAAAGCCCATGAGAGTATTTCAGGCATGGAAAGCCAAGACGCTGTGCCAAAAAAAAAAAAAAAAAAAAAAAAAAAAAAAAAAACAACCCTAAATGAAAGATCTCTGTGAGTGAGATCCCAGTGGAAAGAACAGGACATCAAAAAGGAGTTACCTTTCTCTGAAAGGAGGAGAAAACTTCCACTTTGACTATGACCTTGTCTAAATAAGATTGGAGTTGGCAAACTCAAGAGGCTTCCATAGCCTTGGCAACTCATGACAAGAGCCTAGGGTGATTACTGATGCCATAAAGAAGAGTGTCAATTTGTTAAGTGAACAACAGGAGTCACTGTGCACTTACTCCCCATGTAGGATCTCTGTCCTTAATGTGCTGTACAACGTGAATTAATGCTATAACTAGTAGTCAAACAGTACTTTACACTTTGTGTTTCTGTGTGGGGGCAAACTGTTGAAATCTTTACTTAGTATATACTAAATTGATCTTCTGTCTATAAAGATAATTGAAAATGAATCTTGATGTGAATGGGATGGGAGAGGGAGCAGGAGATGAGATGGTTGCAGGTGGGAGGGAGATTATGGGGGGAAAAAGCCACTGTAATCCAAAAGCTATACTTTGGAAATGTATATTTATTAAATAGAAGTTAAAAAAACTAAAAACCTTGTTTTATAAAAAGGCAGAAGATTGAGGAATCTAATTCACTCAGTGTTGAAAATGCTTAAAACGTGTCTTCTTATAATGATTTTCATTGTAATTGGTATCAAACTTGGAAAGAATGAAGAACCTGGACACCTCTAAACACCAAGGAAAGGGTGCAAAGCCAACTTCTCCAATGACCTGGTTTGCTCAGGGGTGGGAGCTGAGAGCACTATGGCGTTTGCATGCACATTTATGCTGAAAAGCTGAGAGTGTGTTGGGCTCAGACTCATAGTGGGAAGAGGGCGAGAGAGCAAGATGTGGAGGGAAGCATCTGTGGAGGCCTGAGCTTCAGTCCACAGGTGACGGTAGTGGCCCTTAGTTTTATTCTTACCGACTTTTATTGTGGCAAGATACACATGATATGAAATTGACTGTCTTAATCACATTTGGTTTTAAGTTCATATTGTGGGTATTGAAATTGACCACTCTAATCTCACATACATGGAATCATACTGCCTTTTTAGTGACCAGTTTATTTCATTTAGCATAATGTCCCCAAGGTTTATCCATATCATAGCCCGTGTCAGAATTTCCTTCCTTCTCCAGGCTGAACAGCACCCTATGTGTGTCATCATGAATTGGATAATGTACCTGCCCAAAGTCTGAATATGGGAACCTTCCCCTCCATAGCACCATTTGGAGCTGTTGTCTTTGGGAGATCATGAGGGTGTGTGCAGCCCTCGTGTGTTGGGGGGGTGTCCTTACAAGAAGACAGAGAGCTGGGGAGTTGTCCTTCTGACAGGAAGTAAGACAGCAGGAAGTCGGCAGTCAGCAAGCAGACAGAGAACCCTCACCAGAACCCACCATACCTGCCCTGATCTTGGCCTTCAGCCTCCAGGACCACGAGAAGTAGATTTCCATGCTTTGGGAGCCTCCCAGTCTACCGGGTTCTTTTGTAGCCTCCCAGAGTGACCTTGAGTTCCAGCTGTTCTATTTTGCCTTCCCCAGTAGTCCATCGGTGGACACCTGTGTTGCTCACAAATTTCAGCTACTACAAACAATGCTTCTACGAACATAGACATGCACAAATCTCTTTATGTTGCTCCTTTTCAGGTCCTTCCAGCATATTGCCCAGATGTGGTATAACTAGATCCAATACAAATGCTGCTTAATTTTTTGAGGAACCACTAAGATCTTCTCCAGAGTCACTATATCGTTTCACATCACTAGCAACAGCAACAGCGCAGGGGAATTTCAATTTCTCCACCTCCTCACCAACACTTACTGTTTCCTGGTTTTTTTGTTTATTTGTTTGTTTTTCCTTTCTGATAGCAACCACTTTCATGGGTGTGAAATGGTACCGCATCATGGCTTCTTGGCCATTTCTATGTCTTCTTTGGAAGAAGTTGCCAAAGGCTTGTTCCCACAGAAGGAGCATACAGGTCCTCCCAGGGCCAGAGAAAATGCATTCTCCAGAATCAGCAGAGCACTCTGAATGGGTCGGGAAAGCAGACCACGAGTGACTTCCGGGTGGGCCGGGAAGGAGCACCGATGCTGATCTGCATGACTGAGAGGCAGCAAAGCAGCCACACAACATAGCCACCCAGAGGGAAAGGCAAGGACAGCTTCAGGGACCCTCAGCAGGTACTCTCCTCCAAGTCTGTGTCCCAAGGCCTTGAGTGGCCACTGTGGCGACCTCTGTGAGCTCTGCCATTGATAACTTGCATAAATCTAGACATCTTAGCTGCATATTCACTTTGTAGGATGCATCTTAACTTGACTTTCTGTAGGATTGGAAGTATACATCCAAGGCTTTGAGGAGGACCGAGTGTTAATAGCACACAAAGTGCTTTCAAATGTATTCAGAACCGGTGTTACTGCTTTGACTGCTTATCAAGAGAATGCCTAACTTTGTTCTGTGAAACTGAAGTCCTGAAAAGGAATCTTAAAAGTCTTTCTTTCTGAGTGGAAATAAGATGGCAATGTAGTTCAGATCCTTATATATGCTTTATGTTATTTATATATAAATATGTTTATATATTTATGTTTATATTCCATGAAGATGGCAGAGATCTAGCCATGGTAATTACTCCACTCCAAAGGTAGGATTTGTAAAACAGGGAGCGCAGATGACCTTCCAGCCAGTGCACCCAGGCCCCGCTGTGCAAAGACCAGCCTTTCACAGATGTGCCGTGAGGTTCTGGAGTGACAGGGAGGAGTCTAGGCCAGACCCTCTGAATACGAAACTGCTCCTGTGTTAGCCAGGTACCATCAGCACCCAGAAACATTATTCTGCCATTCTCATCCCATTATAACCTTTGGAATAAAAGTAATAGAATTACATCTGTTAGAATGAATTGTGACTCTTATCTGTAGAATAAGAGCCAAGAGGATATTTTGGTTTGAATAAGAAGTATAATTCAGGCCAAAATGGCTTGCAGATTTGAACTTCCAAAGATGATGATAGCTCACCACTTCTCTTGGCTGACATAGAAATGATCCCAGCTCCTAAGATGAAGTTTCTAGGAAAAGTCAAAACCAGCCAGCACATTTTTAACTATGGATAGCAGGAAAGGAAAGGAGATGAGACAGCAATCATTACAAAATTATAATGTTAGTCATCCAAAAGCATTTTATAAAGCTTTGTTTCTATATTCTATAAATCGTATTCCAGCTGCACAAACTGTACTAGAATGTGCGGCAGCCTTCACAAAAAATAATAAATAAATAAGCAAACAAACAAACAGATACAGAAACGGACTAGGGACCATTTTTACAGCAAAGTGGCCATAAAGCAGATTTTGGAATTTCATCAATATGACATCATTCCCAATGTGACACGGGAGAGGCCGCCCTCCGTCTCCCTCCCTCTCTCCCTCTCACACACCCCCTTTTCCTCTTAAAGAGATGATGAAGCTGACTGTGCAGCACAGGAGGATCATAAAAACCTGTATCCCTTAAGCTGAATTCAGCCCAATGAACTGCACAAACAGCAATAACCAAAACAAAGCTAGCAGGAAACGTTTGCACACAGCATCTGCTATGATCGCATAACCACGAGACAGCTGTTTAATCCCAACTGTTAACATAAGATCATTTGTGTGTTTGAAGAGCGAGCCCATTTGGGTTTTCCCCTTTATTTATTTATTTTCTAGCTTTTCCAAGAGCGAGGCTTTCTCAGCTGTAGGATGCAATTGTTCCTGGCTTTTTCCACTATCACCCTCAGCTTCTGAACGAGCCGGGTATGTGGTTTGCTAACTAGAAATACTCAGAGGGGATGAGAGTGGCTGTGTGGTCTCCTAGCTAAGCAGGACATGCCCTTCTCCTCCTCTGTGGCCCGTCTTCTGCTCCCCAGGACATTCATAAAGCGTTCTGGTCAGATTATGGGAAGAGGCCCTCACATGTAACACGTCTGGTGGTCTCAGCTGAGTTCTGGTGCGGCTGAGTTTTCTCAGCACCACCCAGGATTGGAACTGCTCCCTGAAAATTTCCGTTCCAAATCTGAAAACAAAGTCATTAGGCTCGCAATTGCCTGGGAAGGGCCAGGAAGGATGTCTGAAGTTTGGGTGGTCTGAGTGCCCGTTCTGGAAGCCTGAGCGCCCATCCAGACACCATGGGATGGTGAGTGAGACAGCCGTGCTTCTTCCTTTTCACCTATGTTGCAGCTGCCTGCCTGCAGCCCTCCCAAGAGCTTGGTGGAGATAGGCCTGCGAGGCTACTGAACTGTGGCCAGCCTGACACACAAGAGGCTGATGACAGTGATGAGCAGGACAGAGCTGACCACGTGGTCCTTGGGTAAAGGGACTTGGCCATGGCAATCAGACAAGCATTAACTTCGAAAGCTGCCTGAAATTAGCATGACATACATCTTTCTTCACATCCTCTGTCTTTAAATATTTTATTCCACTGAATCCTCCATGTTGATCTCAACGTGATGGCATGTAGTAGGAAGTTTATCTCTAAAGGAAAATTGAAAGCTGAAGTCCTTCTGCAAAAAAGCTTAGAAGTAAAAGTCTTAACCCTAAATCGTAGGACAAGTTCATTCCATACCAACCTTGGGAATCTAAGAGACTTTACACTCTTCACTCCTGCTCAGCTTCAATGTTTTTTTTTTTTTTTTTTTTTTTTTTTTTTTTTTTTTTTGACAGGCAGAGTGGACAGTGAGAGAGAGAGAGACAGAGAGAAAGGTCTTCCTTTGCCGTTGGTTCACCCTCCAATGGCCGCCGCGGCCGGCGCGCTGCGGCCGGCGCACCGCGCTGATCCGATGGCAGGAGCCAGGAGCCAGGTGCTTCTCCTGGTCTCCCATGGGGTGCAGGGCCCAAGCACCTGGGCCATCCTCCACTGCACTCCCTGGCCACAGCAGAGGGCTGGCCTGGAAGAGGGGCAACCGGGACAGAATCCGGCGCCCCGACCGGGACTAGAACCCTGTGTGCCGGCGCCGCTAGGCGGAGGATTAGCCTAGTGAGCCGCGGCGCCGGCCAGCTTCAATGTTTTAAACCTGTAAGCTGTTTAAGAGCAACTTTGCATCCTTTTGAAATGAAAAATACCACAGTCATGATTTTTGAAAGACCTATGGATTTCTCCTGAATTCAACATTTTTGTTCTCTTTTGTGTCTCCATCTCCTCACACTTAACAGCTTTCACTCCCCTGCCTCCAACCTTCCTCTCAAAGATGAGCTAAAGGAGACTCCTAGTTGTTAATTTTCTAACAACAACAACAACAACAAAAGTGGTCAGAAGTTACTGACAATCGATGTTAGAAAAGGCATTTAGGTCACCCTATGGTGAGAGTTCTTACCACACTGCGATAAAAAGCTTTTACCTTTCACCCAGCATTCCTTTGCATCCCGTGGCGAGGAGGGCGAGTGACTGTGGTCTCCAGAGACTGGGAACGTCCATCTTAATGTTCAACTTCCCCTGGACCGGACAAAATCACCAACATCTTTAATGGGAGAAAATCCTTTATCGACTGATTCATTTCCATGTTTTGTTCTTGCAGCCAGACAGGATTTCCTGCAAGGTGGCAAAGGGAGGGAAGCTCGGTACTATCCGCTTCTGATCTGCCGTTATTACTACTGTTATTGTTATTTCTGCTCCCAGCTTGCTGTTAGGTGCATCTACTGACTTTCATGGGTATTGTCCATTTTCAGTGATTGTCTACTTTCTTCTCTCTTTTCTCTTTCTAACCGACTTTCAAACATATTCTCAGCAGGATGTAGGAAGTTTATCTTTGCTAAAAAAAGAAGTCATACCATTTACCATTACTACTGTTGTTAAAACCAAACAGCGAAATGGTTATTACGTATCCTGAGTTACTGAATAAGAGCCCTGGTTAATTTTGTTTTATTAATTCTGACACTAAGTGGGAAAATAGTTTTGACTGATTTTGTAAGAAGAGGAACTCACTGCCTGAGATGGAGAAAGAAACCCCACAATGTGAGCAGGCGCCCAGAAGTCGCATGTATCTCTTACACACTCACTGCTCAGCTAAATCCAGGAAATGAATATCATACTGCGTGGGGCTCTGTCCCAGTGAGTGCTGAGGTGACACAGGAAATGTAGAGGACAGGACGGTGATCTGGGGAGGACTGGACACACAGCTGGACCCTGGCTCCTTCCTGTGACACCACACTGGGATATTTAGACCCCAGGAGAAGAGCCTCAGGCATCTGCCACCATTCCCTCACCTTTGAGATCAGCCACATTTGTTGCTGGATGAAGTTTACCAAAGGGTCTTTCTGGATTATTACACTTGGCTGTATTTTTGTCAGAAACAAAATGCAACCTTTAAGGGCAGCAAATGTCTTGGAAACAAAGCTTGAGGATCTTCCCTTTGATCCATGGTAGTGCTCACACAGCGTAGGGCAGATCTTGGCAAGCGATGATTCAATAGCAAACAGGATTTTAAGAACACGAGCATCTGAAGTGAGGCCAGGTAGACAGACAATGCTTGACACCACCAGGAGGAGGAAAACCGAGACACTGACCAGCTCCAAATTCAGCAAAGTTAAAGGAATTTAACGAGACAGTCTCCCCATTCTGGAATCTTCTCGCTTCCTTGTGTAATACGCCTTGTGGGGTGGCAGCTGACTTTCAGCCTGGTCTTGAATGTAAGAGAAAATGAAGGCAGAAAATCAAGTAAATCAACAAGGGAAATGCAGGTGGTAACTTGAGGTCAGGGCTGTTGAGACTGTGTGAGTTGGTGGGGGTTGGTTTCTCTGGGTCAGGGCTGTGGACACTGTGTGTAAGTAGCGGAACTCAGGGTCAGGTCTGTGGACACTGTGTGTGTAAGTAGGGGGCTCTGGGTCAGGTCTGTGGACCCTGTGTGTAAGTAGGAGGACTCTGGGTCCGGGCTGTGGATGCTGTGGCGGGGGGACTCTGGGTCAGGGCTGTGGACACTGTGTGTGAGAGTAGTGGGGACTCTAGGTCAGGGCTGTGGACACTGTGTGTGAGAGTAGTGGGGACTCTCGGTCAGGGCTGTGGACACTGTGTGTGTAAGTAGGGGGATTCAGGGTCAGGGCTGTGGACACTGTGTGTGAGAGTAGGGGGACTCTCGGTCAGGGCTGTGGACACCGTATGGTGGGAGGAGCACTGGACTGGATCTGTGGACATTCTCTGTGGAGCGCCCCATGCTGCTGGTTTCATTTTTTTTTTTTTTTTTTTTTTAGGTAAAACTCTGCACATCCTCAGCAACCTGTCTGTCCTGTTCCAGGCAAGTCTTTTGCTTCCCCTCACTAGTGTTTCCTTTCTGCATCCTCACAATCTCCTGCCCACCCACATGTCCTAGTTTTTCCCGTGATTCATGTCCTGGAACTTGAATGTCTTTGCAGTTCAGCTTTGACTTTCCTCACCTGTTTGCCTTCAAGATTAGAGCAGTGTTAGCCCAGGGGAGTTTCTGCTTCTCCTGTGCTTCTGGCACACTGTCCAAATTCTCCCGTGACTCTTAGTGGAGGACTGTAGCTGAGAACCTTGCTCAATGCCTCTTAGATAAGACACAGCAGGCACAATTAGGGGCAGCACCAAAGCTGACTGTCCACACATTCTTTGGAAAGCTCAGAAAACGTTTTACAATGTCTTATATGGTATTAGACTGTTTCTCCTCTATACACCCAGTGGGACACAGGCACCATGGAGACAAGACTGGCTCACCCCATTTGCCCCACAAATCTGGCTGGGTGTTACCTGGCATGATATGAAGGGCATTCAGTTCCCCTCATTATGCCAATTCCAGAGAATATTTTAAACCTTCAAATATGTTTTGAATTTGTTAATGGACTTTGGCTGTCTGTTTTGTTGTTCTAGACTAAATTGGTAGACAGGTTATTTTGATATTGAAAACAGGAATAAGCTTAACAATTGAATCCAAATATGTTTAAGTTTTTGAGGACTATTCATTGAGTAAAAATCACTGTGAGAAAAGTAATCTAAGAATTTTATATGAAAAGAAAACATATACCAGCCAATTCCCGATACCTCATTCTCTCACACAACTGGAGAGGTAAATTGAGGCAATTATCGCAAACACCTTTCCTTAATTATGGAGGTTGCATAAGTAAGCAAGTTCTGGACTGAAAATGTTGCAATAATTATTTTAATTTGCAGTTTGCTTTGCATGTGAAGACATAGCCTCAGTAGCATGGTCAGTTATAATTTTGTGTCTAAAGTATGGAGCTAAACACATTTGAAAACAAAAATGAATCCAACAGATATTTTGGTACCACTGCTAACTTGATTTCTTGCAGCTTCACTCCTCTGTTTCGTATTTTCCAAACTTTCTATAATGAGCATATGTAACACCTATTATTTGAAACGAGTGAGCCTATCAAAAATCACATGAGAGTAAGACACCATGAATGAATCCACAGAGTTGCTCAGTGGGTGCTCTGGATCCCTAGAAAGTAAGTCTGTCACCAAGTCCTTCTGTTAACTCCCGGCATCTGCCCTCATCCGCTCCCGAGAAATCGAATGCTGAACACTAGGAGACAATTCTAGTTCAAAGATCTTTTTCAGATGTGCAGAGTTCATCTCTGTTACGGAAAGCCGAGCCTGTTCTCTGGGCTGCCCCTAGGACTTGCTTGCTTCGTGTCGGTGGTCCCTGGCTCCCTCGCTTTGGCCCCAGCACTTCTCTTCAGTGGAGGAGGAAGAGCAAAAGCAAGGACAATGGTTCCTCTAAACCCTTGCCTTGGGGCAGATCCTCAACAGCAGTGCCATCATTGCTTTGCCTAGGTCCTCATAGTCCACCAGTAACCCTGGGTGGTAAAATTATGGTCTCCATTGTATCAATGAGCAGAAATGAGGCAGAGAGAGAATATTTTGTTCCCAAGGTCACAAAGTCAAGAAGAACTGGCAAAAAATGTGAATGCAGGTGTGGCTGATTGTCCGCCCACACTTCAGCATCTTTGCCCCAGAGTGTGTGATGCTGCTGGAAGTGACTCAGAAAGCTCCCAGAGAGAACCAAGAGCTTCCCTTCAGCCTCTCGTGCCAAGGCCATGCCAGCATGGGTCAGCGGACAAAGCCTACAGTACGACCAGGCCTGTGAAAAACATGAACCCTTCAAAGTTACTTTCTTTCAGAGTTCACTTAGAGATTGTCTTCCTGTTGGGGCGGGGGGGGGGGGGGGTTCAGGAAAAAGGGAGATCTAATCATTAAATTTGTGTTTGGGTAGCATTTTGCTTTTTTCTATGTTTTATTTAAGGGGAACTGATACAGAGAGAAGAGAGAGAGAGAGTAACATAAAGGGAGACAGAGAAAGGTGTGTCACATCTGCTGGTTCTTCCCCCAGGTGCACAAAATGGCCCAGGAGGCCAAAGCTGGGAGCCAGGACCTCAGTCCAGACAGCAAGAACTGAACACCTGAAGCTGTTAGCAGTACCGCTCAGCGTCTACACTGACAGAAAGCCAGAGCTGGGGGCGGAGCCCAGGGGCGACAGTCATCCATGTTTATATACACCCACATTGATCTATGAAAAAGAAAATAGTAAAGTAAGTATGGCCCATGAAATACATAATACTTTAGGGCAATGTTGTTGCTGTTGTTAGTGTTCTTGGAATGAGTTATAGATATTGAATGATAAAGTCCATTTGAAGCTTCTTAAATCTATCAATCCCTCAATTAAGTTATACCTACATATCTCCTGGAATAAGGGAGACAAATAGTAGTTGGAAGATTTCTGATTAATTACATTCAATAGGATTCATGAAAATCCAAGCTTTCTTTTTTGAGTTATGTATCCAATCCCTGTGGAAGAAGGCTTTCCTAATCATCCAGTTAGATCCTAAAACATTGAATATGGGCCATGTTTGAAGCAATTTTGAAATGTATCTCCCACTTTGGGGTTGCGATACAATGACAGAACATGTACTGATTAGGGAAGGCCACAACAGCTGAGTCTATAAAAATATCACAACTGCTTGACCTCCGGTGGTGGGCTCAGCTCTCACAAAACGGTCAGTGGCTGCTTCCTATGGCAGAGTTGGATGATTCCAAACAGGGTTGGGGAGGCGGAGATCGTAGCAGAAGAGAAAGAAAACCAGAGCCAATAGACTCCCCAAGTCATGGGAGTTGCCTAGCAAGGTTGGGACAGGCGCAAAAGCACCACCCAGCTTGGGGGCACCCCAGGTTCTCTGTAACTCCTGTCCCAAGTGGCATGACCAAGACCACTTGCACCACCCCAACAACCTGCCGCACAAGTGCCCACAACCACAGGAAACCCAAGAAAGGTAGCAAAGCAGAAAGGACAGCTCTCAGACGCAGTGTCCTTCAGACCCAGAGCTGCAAGCCCTGAATCTCCCGTCCCTGAGAAGGGAGGCTGTCCTCCCTCCCTTGGAACTGTCCAGCCCTGTCCCCCCACCTCTTCTCTGAGCCCAAGCCTCTCATTCTCTAAACTTGCTGGCTGAAGAAAAGTTAACTTGGCACTCGTCTTAAGTATTGACTATCTGTCTTGAGGGTGAGGGCTGTAAATTCTCTCTCCTAAGATCCAAGTCGATTTGTTATCAAATCAGGCATTGAGAAGCTGATTCATTGCTATTCAGCGCTATGCTGATTTATATGCAGAATGTAAAACAGATGCCTTACGTGATACATATTTATGGTGAGTGCTGTTCTAGGAAGATTTATTACGGATTCCTTTGTCGGGGTTTGCATGAGCAGAGCCATGATGACTTGTATTTCCTCTCAGCTGCCAATGCCAAACTCATTAAAAAGAGGTGTGACTATTAATATACATTGTAATACTGACAGGCTCTAATTTATAACACCCTGGCTGGTTGGAGTATTCTCCTCACTTGAGAGGGGGTTTCTGCATTTCTTCCTCTGTGGCTAAATGGTACAAATAGAGATGTATGTGCTCTCTCTCTCTCTCTCTCTCCCCCCTCTCCCTCTCCCTTTCCCTCTTCCTCTCTCTCTCTCTTCTTTGTCTTTTCTAGTCATCCAAGTCAATTTTCTAGTCATCTAGGTCAAGTCACAATCTGCTGAAAAAAGCCAAGTAATACAGCAATATTTTATTTTTCATCCAGGTCAAATACACCAAGGGTTTATAACTGGATAGAGCCATGCTTTAATGCCCCACTCCCCAAAAATAAACATGTGTTAACTGTGTTATTCTCTGTGGTGACACACCATCTTTCTAGGCTGAATTATCAAGGAAGAAGGTTGCAGCAGATCCATCAGGAATTCTTGGCAATGTTATGTCTGACACGCAGCTCCAGAGTTGAAGAACATACAGTGTCTTGTACAAGGGAATCGGAAATCCACTGCCCAAAGGGTAGCTTTGGGAGAAACACACCCCTAATAACAGGAATCTGCAGCAGATGGCACAGTTAATCAGGTGCAGGGTGAAGGAATGTGGAATGTTACCTGGACAGCCAGCAAGAGAACGCGGCCATGGTGAGAAACTCAGTGCCTGGGCAGCAAATTGACCAGAATCATGATATCCGACAGAGAACTGCAGGGAAAAATAGATTTGAGAAAAACAAGTTCCTGCAAAGGAGAAACACAAAGTACACAGAAATAGTGTTCATTTGAATGTCAGGAGCTCCCCAAAAGCACCTTGGAGAGCAGATGCTGAAAGTCGTCAGAGACGAATGTGTTCGTATTTTAGTTTGACTTTTCATTTATTAATTTATTTGAAATGCAGAGCAAGAGCAAGAGAGATTTCTCATTCGCTGGTTCCCAAAATGCACACAAAATGCACAGAAAAGCTGGGGCTGAGCCAGGTGGAACCAGCCCAGGTCCCTCACGTAGATGGCAGGGACCCAGCTAAGTGGGCCAACATCCACTGCCTCCTAGGGTGCACGTTAGCAGGAAGCTGGAATTGGAAAAGGATTGGGACTCAAACCCAGGTACTCCATTATGGGATGCAGGCATCCAAAGTGGCATTTTAAATGTTCCAGCAAACACACGTCTATGTGATTTCAGTGATTCCATAAAAGAGTGTTTTGGCTAAAATTGATTTCTACTGAATCATTAAAAACTGTGGGGACAAAAGCAATTTAAGAATGCCACCATCTTTCTACGTTGTGTAAGCAGGGATGAGAGATGGAGCGCTTGCCCTAGGAACACCAAAATATGTAGTAGTCAAGATAAATGATATCTGAATGAAACTGAATAAAAAACAAAAATGCATAAAAGAATTGGTGATGATCAAAATGTCAAAATCTGAAATAGATGCGGTCCTTAACACCAAATTTCCCCTTCACCTAGACTCACATGGAATTGCCATTGGTCACTTCCATGCTTCCTGGGGTGTTAGCATTGTTGATCGCAGGCAAGGAAAGGAACATATCCTCTTTCACCTCCGTGTGCCCTTCTCTGGGTTGCACGTAGCGACTGTCAGTAGGAAACAAAGGTGCTTGTGACTTACAACAACGAATGAATCCCTGTTTACATCTTTAAAGTCAATTCAGTTGGGGGAGCAGACATCTACCTTGCAGTTAAGATGCCAGAATCCTAGATTATGCTGTCTGGGTTTGATGCCTACCTCCAGATCCTGATTCCAGCTGCCTGCTAAGGCAGACCCTGAGAGGTAGCAGTGATCGCTCAAGTAATGGGATTCCTGTCAGCCATGTGGGAGATCAGTTCCTGGTTCCTGCCCCAGCCCAGCCCTGGATGTTTTAAGCATTAGGAAAGTGAACCAACAGATGACTCTCTCCCTCTCTCCTCTTCTCCATTTCTCTCTCTTCCCTCTCTCTTAAATAAACATAAATAAATACAATTGGACTTCTATATCTACGAGTTCTGCATGCGTGGATTCAACCAACCATGGATTGAAGTTATTTGGGGGAAAAAAATGTTGTATCCATATTGAATATAAACAAAATTGTTTTTGTTGTCACCCTTTCCTCAACAAGGCAATAGAATGGTGGTGTACACAGCCTTTACATTGTTGAAGATCAAAGTAATCTACAAGTTATTTAAAGTATATGGGAGAACTGTATAGGTTCTTTCCAAGTGCGGTACCATTTTATGTAGGGGAGGTCAGCATCCAAGTTTCTGTTAGGCTGCAAAGGACCCAGAACCAATTCCTCAGGGACACTGAAGGATAGGATAACTGTGAAGCTAAATGCCACCAAAATCTTTCTAAATTGGGGTTGATTTCTTTATTTACAAATTAATTAGCATCAGAAAGATGATGATTTATTTGAGTCAGGAAAAATCACAGAATCCCCTTTCGTGATATTGTTGGGCCACATCTTTCTAGACAGTGCATCTGTAGTGATACAAAGCTGCGCTGTATAACTTCCAGAGAAAGACACATACAATCTGCATGTATGTAATAAATTAAAAAATAAAAGATTCTCCCAGTCCCACTGAACCTGGACAGCGAGCCAGGGAGGCCTTACCACTTCAAGGCTGTAGTATCGTGAGTTGCTTTCAGATAATTAAAATCTGCAGTGAGAAGAAAGAGGCTGTAGTCCTGCCACATACCACAAAATGTTCTATGTTTCCTATTATAAAAAAAAAAAAAAACTGGCATCTGAAATTTCAGAGATATGAATAATGCTTGCCTGTGTGAACAAAGATGAGATTTTCTTTCTCTAATTAAACTCCCATGAGACTCAAGCTGCTTAGGAGTTGGTCTTCCTCTCTCCTTCCTTTCCTCTTCCAGTCTGTCCAGAGCTTCCCAGAACCCACGCGGGATCTCAGAAATGTCAGCAGCGCCTCTCAGACCACATGGAGAGTGCAGGGAGCTAGACAGCAAGACAGCAAGATAAGAAGTGAGTGCCTCTCTGGCCTTGTGTGGATTTTTGTTTCTCCCTGGGTCACTTTTTAAAGCAAGGCATTAAACGGATGTGGTTGCAACTCAGTTGACATGCTTCACAGTAAGCAAAACCATCTCACAGAATCATTTTTTGTTTTAGATTGTTCTTCAGCAAAATATTTGCCTTTTATAATGCAAAGAACAAGAGTGAGTGTTCCCCTTTAAAGGCATTATTTGTTAGCATGACAATTTTAGCATTCTGCTTGGCTATGCCCTGAGGGCGTGTCATTTGGATGCCAGTCAACACACCTTTGCCAGCCAGGTATGAAGTCCCCCTGGGGCCAGTCTGAAGAGGGAAGAGTGCCCAAAGGCGGCTCACATGCAGCCTGGTGGCAAAAAGGGCTCAGGGAAATGTAACGTGTGACCAGAAATCAAATACGGGCACTGAGAAAGGCTCCCTCTGTCCGAAGGAGTGCTCACATGTGGACAGCTGGAATTTACATGGCCACTTATGCCATCAAGAGCACCCTCCCTGCCTTCCAACAGCAGCAACACAATGGTGGCACAGAAGCAAACTGGCACGGTGCACTGGGTCCAGCTGTCCCATCCACTCTACATGGACCCTGCTTCCTCCTCCTCAGCGTCCCTCCTCCCCCTCCAGCGCAGGCTTGCACAAGATCTATGCACACACTCGCCGCACTTACACCAGGGACGCTGGATTCCACATGTAGGGCTGCCTGCGTGCAGGATGTGAATCCTGTATGAAAAACGCAAAACGAATAAACAAACAGAAGCCCAGCACAGGACAAAAACTCAAACGAATACCATCCACTTTGTTGTCGGCAGAAAAAAAGCTGTACCTGATTCATGTTTCCCCCATCAAAATCTCGTTGACATCGCAAACCCTCTCTTTACCTTGGGAGGACGTGCTTTCTTCATGAATCTGAACACAAAGGGATCATGACCTGAGTAGTCATAATCACCAGGGCTGTAATCAGTGCAAACTGCTTTTATTGTGACCTCTACAAAAATAGTTATCAGTGACTATCTGTAAGTTACATCATATCTGACAATATGAGTGCGTTCTTCGAATACACACATGTGTGCATACACACATTTTTTTCACAACACCATACACTCCTTGGTTAATAGCCTCCACTGAGACAGTCCAAGATTTCCTGTAAGGAATTCTGCATTGAGGACGTTGTTTGTAGTGGTAGTGTACAGGGTTTCGCAAAGTGCGATAGAGTACATAAAACGCGTATGAAATGACCCTGTGGCTTGTAGAACAGTTTATCCAGCATAGGGATTTTCCTGTTTAAAAATACATACTTTGCTGACTGTGAAGAAATTCATTAGTAATTCCACACTGCACTACGTCTTTAAAGTATGGGAAAAAGGCGGGGGAGGAGGGGAGGCGGGGAAGACATTATGTATTATGAAGCAGTCATTAAACTTTAATCTCCACCACTAGGGGGCAGAATGTCGTGCTTTTGTAAACTGACTGCTAGGCAATCAACCATCACATCATTGTAACATCGAAGGCACTTCAAAAAGACTCAGATGTTTAACTATGGTGCTAGTGATCATACATTCAAGTTGGGCTGCAGGCCAAAGAGAAGAAAAAAAAAGCCAGAGACTTGCAGCTGAAAAGCTATAAAGTGGTGAATTTTACCTTAGAGCAAAACCATCTTCAGTGACAAAATTCAAAGGCCATATGTATGCGATTTTCATGAAAAGCAGACAACCCTAAATTTCTTTGTTTAACTGGAAGCGATCCTCCTCGCAGAACAAGCAGGTTCTTTCTTCAGTTCCCCTTGTTTACTGTGCCTTTATAAAATTCACTTCCTTTCTAGTGCTACAATCAGGATTCTGGAAATGCAGCCGAATGCCAATGGGTATTTCATTAACACTGCTGCCTCCAGCCTCTTCAAGGCTATCACCTCGGGCACAGTGTCACTGGTGGAGCACAGAGAGAGTATTCTGATAAAATAGGGTGGGTGTCTTTTTTTTTTTCCCCTGTTAAATTAAACCCTCCAACACAGCCTTTAGTCTACACTAGCAGATCAATGTTTCCAAACAAATTTTCCCAAGACAGGAACATTATAATTATTTTTCCAAGTAGCTCGAACACTAAAAGTGACAAATCAACAGGATTACAGACATTATGTCTCACGAAAATAGAGTTTTGTAGGACCTGTTCAGAGTGCTTGCTTTTTAGACTTAAGGGCCGGATGTGTCTATTTGCTTCTTAGACTCCAGGGTCCAATATCTCTTGTATACTTTAGAATGTTCAGAAAAAAAGGGAAACACTACAACCTGATTGATTGCTGAATCTAGAAACTTAAGGGCAGTGTCCACCCATCAGCTGGATGTTCAGAGTTTGTAAGTTCTATTTTTTTCCCGACAAAAAGTGGTTTTAGCTCAATTCCTATTGTCACAAAACTGCGCTCCTAGAAAAGCTGGGCAAGTCCCCGGTGAAGCGCTGGTGCAGGCATTTTCCCTGCCCCCACATTGTCTTCAGATCACAGCCGGTTTTGTAAGTAGAGATAGCGCTGAAAGGAGCCACATCTTCCCTTTGCATCAGGAGCGTTACTTGATACGTATCAATATTTCCTGTCAACACCAACAAAGCGAAATCGTGGGCCTTATGCTCTCCTTAGATGGCTAAATATTGTTTGCTTAAGTCAGCGCGTTCCAGAGCTTTTATGTGGCCTGACAGTTGATTGGGAGAAGTCCCACTAACTTTCTTAAAGTGTGCAGTCATCCGTTTGGCGGCCGGCTCCGGGGGTTCCACATGAAATCCTCTTTAGATAAATTCATACTCGCCCAGGGTGATTAGCCTTCCAGCTTGGTTGCCTCACTTATCTTTAAAAGCTAGATTTTTCGGATCTACGAGAGCTCGAGGTTGTCTTCTAGTAATTACCCCTGCTGCAGTCTCCGAAGCTCAAAGCTGGAGAGGAAGATGCAACCAAATAAATAAATGAAAGAAAGACAGACAAAAGCAAAGGAACCCCCACCCCCAAAGATGACAGGCTGGAGTTGACAACCTAATCCTTCAGGCTTGTCTTACTTACCGCAAGGCTCAAGCAATGTCAAAGGAACCATCTGATAACAGTCCTCATGCCAAACCTAACAGCTTTATTGCAACAAGAAACTTTCACATTAAATTTCCATGTGTTTTCTCTCCACACTCTTTCTTAACTTTATGGCTGCCCCCCATCCCCTTTTATTTCCCAAAGAAAGATAAGTCTTCGCTGCTGCAGAAACCAAACAGAAACTGCTAGAGCAGGCCAGCTGGGACGCAGTCAAATTAGAGGATTCTTATTACCGTGGGGACACTGGAAATCAAGTTTGCTTTTGACAGTTCTGTTTCTGGGAGAGCTGTTCATGGCTCAAACGTTAAGGGTGTTTGTCCATCAGCACAATGTGATTTTCTTAAGTGGGTAACTACAATTTGTCTGCTTCACCTTTCCCATGCTGCTACCTGCCCACCAGTGCACCTCTGATTTCGGCTCCCCTAATAGGAAGAAAGCGAGCAAGCCAGTTTGCATACAGAACAGGTTTCCTCTGGACCTGGACTTGGGACCTAGGAAGGCAGACGGGTGGGTTAGAGGTCTCAACCTCACTGGAAAATCTTTCAAAAAATGACACCCACTTCTCAAGCACACATGAAAATACACTAAATAGAAGCATTGCAATTGTGCCTCCATGCTTTTCATTTTCTTTGAGTTTTGGGTACAATACAGATCCCTGTGTATCTCTGCTTTATGACATTCTTCCTGGGACAGTTTCACCTTTTGAAGAGAAACAATCCATTTAAGAATTTTAAATCAGGTCCCTGATGTTTTGTTTTTGTTTCAGCTGAGGATGGTCTTGCAGTCTCTGTGTTCTGAGACCAATTTAAGCAAAAACAAAAAACAGACAACAACCTTGCTAGGAAAGAACTCAGAGTAAATAAACAGTCTTGTTCTGAGAAGTAAAATATTTCCCCGAGGTATGGTACTTTTCCAAGAGAATCACAACGTATCTCAACGGTGAATAGCAGGCATTTTCTTCTGTTCTGATTAACATTTAGGAAAACACACACACACACACAGATTCTTGAAAATTAGCCTATTGTATAATCATGTGTCTGATTGCAACAGCAAATTGTCTTAAACATCTTTAAAAAAAACGATTTTACCATTTCCTTCCAAACATTTGTTAATTTAATTGTGTTAACCTTGGATCCACATTATTGGTCAGGTGGTGTGCGTTGATGAAGGGCAGATAGGGATATAGATTTCCACACAGAAAAACTTGTACCCAGGTTTTATTGACAAGTAATCTTACTTACAAAATATTGGGGGGGTGGTATCTTTAGGACAGTTTCTCCCAATGTATTCTTCAGCTGTTTTTGAAGATGATGCACACAAGTTCTGTCACATCTGTACACATCTAAACTCTGCACTCCTTCCAAGGCATTCTGCCGAGCTCCTTCTATCGTCCCCAATTCTATATTTAAAACAAAATCCCCACCCACCCCCTCTCTCAGTTCAGGGAGACACAAATAACTCATGCGCTTTGCAGTGAAATCCGTTTGTTTTGCTTTCGTGCCTAGTATTGCTTTTGAAATCGCTCAACAGTAAAGAAAAGAAAAAGCTGCTGGTATTAGCTTTAAACAAGTGCCACGAACATATTGTCTTCCTGTTTCTTCTAGGTTTTCTTTCAGCCAAAATCAAACTTGCAGCATTATTCTAGAGCAGGTGGATGACCTACAAAACCACAGCCACCAGACTATGTGCTATATATTTGTAAAAAGACACCCATCAATTTATGTTTCTGTCTCTCTACCTGATTTGAATCTTACATATAATATATTGAATACATGTATGAAATAGACCTGTTTTCAAAGAACTCAGGGCATGTGGAAGCTAAGAACTGTGACCCTGCTGTTCCGCTAGGTCCATTTTGCAGATGGGGAAAGTGAGAAGAGAGCTTGTCCAGAAGGTGACTCAGCCAGAAGACGGGGAGGTTTAGCATCAGGAAACTTCCAACAGCACCAAAGAGTCCCTGTGGAAGTATCCAAGCTGTCAACGCTGTGCCTGGGAAGGGAGGGCTGGGGAAAAGATGGGTGCAAGCTGGATCGAGGGCAGGGTGGGGGGTAACCTTGCAGGTATCTCCCCGTGTTAACAGAAACCCCTTCTGGAGCACAGACCCAGAAGCACCTGGGATTAGAGTATTGGCAGGAGCATCCTCTTGGCTGCAGTGATAAACAGCTCCAGCTGCACCAGCTCTGCTGCACAAGCCGCGGGCAGAGCAGTCGGATTCCTTTCCTTTGACCATCCGAGTTCCCTGTCGGAGGCAAGCCGGGGAGCTGGCCCTGCACCGGGCTCCCAGCCCCGTGCAGCTCTGCTTCCCCAGGAACACGCGCCCTCCCCCAGCCGCCTCCCCACTTTTGTTTTATTTACGAATATGTTGCCAGAATTCCAATGAGTTATCTATTCTGTGGCCCCGTCATTTTCCCACCAAGGCCTTGTCGCCGGCTGACTCAGGGTCCAGTCGCAACAGTGAGAAGAAAAGAAGAGAGCAAAAGAATTCTTTTCAACTTTTTTTTTATGT
Organism: Oryctolagus cuniculus; assembly: GCF_051225735.1. NCBI lineage: Eukaryota > Metazoa > Chordata > Mammalia > Lagomorpha > Leporidae > Oryctolagus > Oryctolagus cuniculus. The sequence goes on along the minus strand of NC_142878.1, from coordinate 5,258,085 downwards.
TTCACTCGTTTCTCTCTCTCTGTCTCCCCCAGGCCTCCTCCTCCTCCTGCCCCCTCCCAGCCTCTCCCAGCCTCCCAGGCTCTCCTTCACCCCCTTTATGATACAAGATCGCTCAAATTGAAGCTCAGGAGGGTCCTATAGGGAACGCGTAGGATCCCTGGGAGAAAAAAGCCCCAACAAGCTATACACCAGATGTATAACGTTATATGGTCAAACTGGCAAACACAAAAGCTGAAAAACAAAAGGCGTGAATTAGGGAGAATCATTCAAAGGCGTGTTTTCAAAACAGCCCAGCCAAGAGCCTGGATCCCCCTCCTGAGACTAAATGCTTGAAAGAAAAGGTGCTAAAGAAAGAAAGGAAAAGAAAAAAAAGCCCATTTTTTCTAATTAGCTGAGGCCTAACAGGCACTGAATTTCGCAACTAGTTTTCATCAAGGGGGCTGTGGCTTGTGAAACTGAAAATGATGCTTTGGAAACCGGAGGCTGGAGGCCTGCCTGGGACCCCAGCTAGCCTTCCGTCTCCCGCTTTTTTTCTCCTTCCCTTCCCACTGCTTCTGGGATTTTGCTTTGCTTCCTATCTCCAACCTTTTTCCGCTCCAGGCCCCAAAGAACAAATATTGTTTAGGCTTAAAAGGGGAGAGGAGGGAAGACTGCAAGGGTCCCTCCTTGGCAGTCACAGTCCTCAATCAGTGGCTCTGAATCTCATTCCTAAGCCCTGCAGAGCCCTAGGGGGAAGGTGTCACCAGGAACAGAGACAGAGAGAGAGTGTGTGTTTCTCAGGATGTTGGGACTGATGTGAGAACTCTCCACTACAGTGAATTTAGATATTTGGAGGATGGTCCCTTGCTGTGAGTGTTTTTGTTTTTGTTGTTTTCCAAATGCAACAAGGCAGTGCTTTCCAGGCTGCCTGCAAGGTGTAGTTCCCAGCAAAGCTGATTGCTCCTGCACCTTGAGAAAGGATTTGCATATTTATTCTTAAAATGTGCAAAACAGCACCCCATCCTAACCCAAGATGTCCTGGGACTCCACTACGGACGAATTATGGACTCCCGTCCGTCCTGCCCATTTCTAATGAGAAAACAAAACCGGACTCGTGGGTGAGAGTTGGTGGGCAGTGTGCGTTTTGAAGGGAGGCGACTTTAATTGCCTCACTGTCTGGCTGGGAGGCCTGTGGTCCTGCGTGGTGTGCTTCAGTAACAAATGCTTGTTCTAATGAATTGGCCTTATTAGGGACTCCTCATACTCTCTCGTAAAGAGCAGAGCTATTCGGAACTTCTGAATGCAACAGTCTCTTGACATTCTCATCCTGAGGCCGTAACGTGGGCCTGTGTTGCCTCCCCTGCATTTTCTTAAGGCTCATAATTTTTAATGGCAGAAGAGTGAGTGGCAGAAAGATAAGAAAACAAGAGAGCTTGCCAGTCTCGGCCGTGCACAGACCTAGGGCCACGGAGGAAGCTGGCAAAATCATTATGCTCCAAATGTACAGGCGCTCACGGCTGAACAGGCCAGGTTCTAGTTCAGTCACCTCCTGGTACATTTTTTTTGATAAACTTGTGGCAATGGATCAAACAGATTCATTAGCTTTGATTAACCTTCTTTAACTAGAGTTAAAAAGCTGCTGTAGGCAGCTCAGCTACCAATGCAGCCTTTAAGATACTTCATCATGTTTAGGACCCAATTACTGTTGCACTGAATAAGAATAAAACATCCCAATAAAATGTGGTACAAACAGCCACTCTAACACACACGGCAAATAATCATTAATTTATAAGAGCAACTTTCCCATTTCTATGGCTTTCTGATCATCGCACTTAATTCAAGTTGAATGTTCTGGAATTTGATGCTGATGGCAAAAATTACCACCCCCACCCCCACCCCGTATTGACTGCTGACTTATTTTTCTGTCTTACAGTTTTAATTTGGGGTCTCAAAGCCTCCCTAAAAATTTCAAATTAAAACAGAAAAAGGCAGCAGAAATCAAAAAAGGTTTGTAGCATGAAGTCTGTAGGAGAGGGAGAGGGTTTAAAATATGATGGAACTTTAGTATTTTAGAACAATTCCTTGTGAATTGTTAGAAACATTTCTAATTAGAAAATGTAATTTTTTTTTAATAATTGCAGTAAACACTGAGTGAATTAATAGAGTTAGTCATATACTATATACGCAATGCTGTAAGAAGAGAGCTACCATGAGGTGGGTTGTGAAGAAGGAGGCGGGGAATCCTTCCAGCATGGAATGAGTTAATTTTGGATGGGATTTGACTGAACGGGGAGTAATGAGCAGTGAGATACTGCAGCTTTCAGGCAAAACGGAGTAACAACAATTAAAAAGAGAGAGAGGGGCACACAGGGAGAAAACAACCTCCAGTCAGTTACCCAACAAGGGCAGCCCAGTGCTGGGAATGGATAAAACTGAGGCCGCCAGGAATGCGGCTGCTGCTCTGGTGGCTGCTGCCGCTGGCTTTGTGCTGGGGTGGAGAGCCGGACAGCATTTGTGAGCCAACTGTTTGCGGGCTTCTTCTCATCTGCTTTAAAATATTTGGTTTTGCCGTATTTCCATAATAACCACAACCACACTCTCCCCTCCTAAAACCCCCACAACAACAGATGTGTGTGCTAAAAGGAAATAGACACTGATATAATCAGACACTAGTTAGAGTGCTTTCATACTGAATTCTCCAGCAAATTCACAGCAACAAAAACCTCTCCACTGCTGATGGAATTAATCTAAGGTCCTTGATTATCTGAAGTTCTAAAAGTTTCCATTTTGCATCTTGTTTTTGAATGTATAGTGCTTTATTTATCAAATGCAGTGTAATTTCCCCTTCAGTTGGAGGCAGTGATTGTGAAACAAATAAATTGGAACTTAAGGGGCTGTTCTCTCCAAATTTAGTTCCATTATCACTTTAAGAATGCACACTACTTGATGACACAAAAGGGGTGTGTGTAGCTGGTTCTTTAGCAGCAAACTCAGCAATACATTTGTTAACACAACACTCCCCAAACTCCTTTTCAGGGTTGTTTTACCATTGACAGTGTGTGTGTGTATGTGTGTTCCTGTGTCTGTGTGTGTGTCTGTGTGTGTTCTGTGTTTGTGTGTGTGCCTATATGAATCTCAGGTATGGCATGGTAGAAAGGTAACTTCCAGATATTTGGGACTTGTTCTTTTAAACGGAGAGCACAAGAATAAAGGTTGGCTTATATCAAACAAAAAGAACTTCATTTTAAATTGGAATATCAATTAAAATAATTTGGAATAGGGATGGCAATGATTTTGAAAATACATTTTCTTGACAGACAGGTAAACCTTTATCGTAGCTCTTGTTTTCTTTTCTGTACAGGATGCACATAAAGCATGTTACATGATCCACATAATATAGATATGGTAGAGCAGAAAGAACATGCAATGTGCCTGCCATTTCTCCTTGGGAAGTAAGTTTGGTATACAAAGTCGTTGAGGCAGTAGTTCAAGGGGCTCTGGGACCTCCTTGCTCTAAGCAACCTCCTAGACCATGTTCGTAGCACAAGACTACAGTTTTGTTGGGGGAGGAGTTTAGTTATATTCAGGGGAGGAAATAAGACAGAGGGTTTTTGGGTTTTACTTTAATACTTATGGTGATGACCCCTTTGGATTCTGGCCTCTACACAGAAGCTGGAGCCACTTAACTCCAACCTACAGGCCCAGCCCTGAAGGGACTGGAATTATCCTGGCTGCAAGCAGGAAATCCAGGGAGTTGTAGGCCGGCAGTTCATCAGGCAGACGTGAAGTCCCTTTGGCTGCTGCACAGACTCTGTTCCCATTTGCAGAATCCGGGCCCCATGCTGTATAGTGCACTCCGTTCTGTCTCTGCACCCAGGGGCAGCACACTGCCTCGCTCCCCTGTGTGGGATGGGAGAACACACGTGCCTCCAGTCTGGCACACTCCTTTGCCGTTCCGGCGCTCAGGACTGGAGTTCCTTGGCTTGCTCTGTACGTGTTAGGTGCGGTTTGCTCCTGCATCGTGTGCTTCTCCTTGTGTCTGTTGCTGGATGCCTGTGAAGCTCTGCCTTGCCTTATTTCTCAGACAGCCTCAGTCAGCCACAATCAGAGCTCCCTGAGGCCCCAACATTTTAAAGACCAGCTCCCAGTGTTCTGTCATAACCCCAGGTTCTGTCCAGTTGGTCCCTTTCAGAATCTTTTGAACTGGGCAGAGTTCTGGCCCAAGTGGCAAGATAGATGAAAAGACAACAACAGGTTAGAAATGATATTGCTGAATATTTCCATGGGCTTCCTCACAGACATCTCCGGCCCTCAATGCCTTCCGATGTCCCTTTGATTGTTGACTCCTTTAGAACTGTCCTGGCTCCAAAGTTAGTGGTCACCAGAGTTAGGAAACTTCTGTCTCCATCATTCCAGCATAATTCCAATGCCTAACCTGCAGAAAAATTTCACAATCTGTAGAAACAAAAAGGAGTATCAGTGAACTTTATACAAACTCTATAGCCCTTTGCAGCAGACAGTAAGCAAGGCTGGCAAACGGGCTAATTTCAAAAGGAGGTAGTTCTCCAAGACTCCAAGTTCTCCAAGAGGAGTGGGGACCAGCTTTTCCTAGAGGCTCCTTTACAGAATGTAAAGATGGAAGGCTCTTTGTTCCCACTGTGGAAAATTCCATGGGCCTTCAGTAGCAAGTGCTTCGCTAATATGACCTACCTGAACAGTGCTGGATTCCACAGCAGGAGCCCTCCTGATGACTGCCCTGGGATGCATATCCAGGTGTCATCCTAAAGAACTAAAAGCCGAGTCCCTGCAGAAAAGGGACCTGTGGGACCAGCATTGTGCAGTAGCAGGTGAAGCCACCACATGTGACCCTGGCATCCCATATGAGCACTGGTTTGTATCTTGGCTGTCTCACTTCTGGTCCAACTCTCTGCTAATGGCCTGGGAAAAGCCCCAAAAGATGGCCCAAGTGTTGGGCACCCTGCCACCGACATGGGAGAACTGATTGAAGCTCCTGACTACTGGCTTCAGCTTGGCTCTCTCTCTCTCTTGCTCTTTTTTCCTCTCCTGCTCCCTCTCCTTCTCCCTCTTCCTCAGTAACTCTGCTTTTCAAATAAAGAAAATAAATCTTTTAAAAGAAGGAACGGTGATCTGGATAGCCATTCTTTGCAAGCAAATGATTCTTGAGCCTGATCATAATTAAAATCACGTTGGAAACTAAATAAACAAAGAAATAGATGCTCAAGTTCCACTTCTTGGAGGGTTGATTTTGATTGGTCTCAGGTAGGGATGGGCCTGGCCATTTCATTTAGAGAGGTTCAGGAGTTGTTACTATTCCACGGGACAGAGAATGCTACTTTTCATTTCCAACAGCTGAACACCAGCACAGCCATTGTCCTACTAGAGTGGGAAACTCAGAAGGATTACTCACTTTCCTCACCACCCAAACTCTGTTTTATACGCTTCCGAGATCAGCCCTTCATTTCCTGGTCAACTAAGAGATGATATCATAGCTTAGCCTACTCTAAGTCACGTGCCCACTGCTCTAAGTCCCACATTGGGTAATTAAGGCAGCAGTGCAATTCTGGGGGTCTTCCAGGCAGAGGACTCCTTGTGAACAACCCAACGGAATCTTGTCTAACTGCCTCCCTGACCAAGTAAGCCTGCCTCCGTCCCAGCCACAGGAAAGCTGACCTGTTCCCAAGGACCCCTTGAAACTCATCCAGGCCCATCTCCCTTTACTGCCTGCTTCTATGTTAAGGAGCTGCTGACACGTTCTGCCGTGGACACTGCCCATCACTGGGCACAGACCTCCACGGGGGAAAGCCTTCCGTTGGCTCCAAGCTCCAGACACTGCTGCCTGGGCCAGGATCCTCACATTTCCTTTCCCAACTACAACACCTCCTCAGGGAATGGCCAGCACTTCCTTCTGCCCTGTGACCAGATTCAGCTTCATTCGGTTGGAACCTTGACTTCTGGGTCCTAGACAGTCTGGAAGCTGCTAAAAGGCACATTGGTCACGAGCTCTGAGATATGGAAGCGAAGTCTCCTAGGAGCTGACAGTGTTCTCCCCGGTTGACTTTCCACCCTGCCCTGCCCCATTGCATGCTGATGTTATTGATGCAGGGCACAAGGCACCGGCAGCTTTGTGCTGTGGGCTAAGAGTTGGCAGACCTGTAAGAACGGGGAAGTTCTGAAAAATTCACGGGCTCTCAATATCTACTACTTGCATGGTGCTTACAGTTCAGATAACATTTTGCATGCATTATCTCCTTTAATCCTCATGAGGAAAGTGGCTGACTTGTGCATATAAAAACAAAGAGAGCCAGACTCAGCTGCACCACACTCTTGAGCAGATGCACACAGGGGATCAAGAGATACCTTCTCATTCCTCTGCTGAATGTGCCCTTACTCACACAAGGCTCATCTGTAGAAAACAATCACCACATCATTTATCCTCCCTCTCTCAGTACAAATTGTGTGCAGGGTAGGAAGATTAGCCAAGTGATTTGTAATGTGTCTTGTAATTCTTGGTTAGACTTCCTTAGCTATTACCTAGGACTAACTCAAGAAGTTTCTGAATTATTTTTTCCCCTAGGAGTCTGTGTGTTTTAAGAAACATCACTGATGGACAGCGCAGTGCACCAGCCGCAGTGGTGCCATGGTGGCCATTGGAGGGTGAACCAAAGGCAAAGGAAGACCTTTCTCTCTGTCTCTCTCTCACTGTCCACTCTGCCTGTCAAAAAAAAAAAAAAAGATACATCACTGATGGAGAAAGAAGGAAACTGAAGCACTTTGATGCTGTACCTAAGTGTAGCACGGAAGCCTTCCTCCTCTAATCAGGCTCTCAGGAGGCGTCTTGGGGCTGTATAATCACTGCTCTACCACGTGATGTAAGCCAGGGACCTTTACGGCCACCCATGATTTCTTGGTATTTCGTTCTCTGGAAGTGTTTTGGAGAAGGTGCCCATGGGTTCATTAAGGCATCACAAATTCTTATGCCTGGAGACTTGTTCACAAAAATGAAGAGCAGATTTAGAAATTGACTACCAGAATATAAACATCATGAATGCTTATAATTTTAGGAAAGGGGTTCACTGTGAATGTATGCGAAAATTCCAAGATTGAGATAAGGAAGAAGGTGAGTAGCTATTCAAGACATCACTCAGGGACCACATCAGAGAAACACATTCTTACCTTTTCCTCCAAGTGTATAGCGCAGGACTTTTCTTTGAATAAGACCATGTCACTCAACACTGTGGCAAAACCTACCCTTCATATTAACAGACAACAAAATCGGCAAGGGAGATAATATGGATCTTGTTTTTTTAACATTAAAATGGAGGATAATTAATAATATTTGTCTGAAACATCTGGGCATTCATCTAATGAGTAAGTAAAACACAACCGGTGTATGTCCTGTGATTTTCACATCACTGTGGGCATAGTGGTGAACAAAACAAACATCTCTGCTCTTCTAGGACATAAATTTCCAAATGAAACCATTGTGTCCTCTGTTTATGAGCTAGAACCAGTCAAATTTCCCCCAGAAAGAAAGTATGCGAGTAAAGAAATTCACGATGTTCAGATGGAATTCAAATCCTCCATACTGTATATGTTTCAAATAAATTGAAGAAAAAAATGAATCAATTTGCAGGCCAATCATCCAGGCTTCATCAATGATGGTCATGGCTGGAACGTTCATTCAGGGGTAGCTGTGGATGGGAGATTGGGGTAGCTTCTGCGCACCATAGAGGGCAGTCCTAAAGTCCTTGCTTGTTTTCCCTTTGTGGAGAAACAAACCCAAGGCTATAAAAGTCAGCTTCTATTAATCCCCTTGGCCCTTCATCCAGTTTCATAATTTTTATGCAGCGACATTTAACGTTTTGACCTTGCTTAAAATAAATGTGTGTATGCGTGTGTGTGTTTAGAAAAACTAGCTTTGACGCATTCAACAGCAAAAAGTCCTACAGAAAATATTAAAGGATAAAAATAGGTATCCGAAGGTATGGTATGTTTCTCAGACTCTGGAAGTGACTTGAATCAGAGTCAAGAAGGCAATGTACTCTTTCTTGTCCTGATATAAACCAACAAATAAACAATTTCAAAAAGCCCAGTTCTGCAGACATAAGACATCTGGATGCTTTAAAAAGGAATTCGCATTCTTGGCAGTGTGTCCAAACTTGGGATCCAAACCTCCCGAAGTTCACACATCACCATTGTGACAAAACGCTACTCTGTCAGGCTGTGTCTCTGCAAGATCATGGCAACATCATCGGATCTGCAGAACATCTCTTTAAAAAGTTGATGACCTGGAGGGAAATGTAGTTTCATCCCATAAGGCTTTGGAATTTGATCCTATTTGTTCATCATGCACAGAAGGTACCCTCTGTAATATGCAGCTCATGATGAGAATGCTTGCAAAGGTCACTGGCTTAGTTCAAATAAACAAAACGCCTTCTCTATAACATTCTGGCAGCATAGTCAGAGAATCAGAGCCGTGAAAAGACTGAAGAGGATAAAGGAAAAAAAATCAGAGGCCGGTTCAGTTTAAGTTTAGGGTAAGACTATTTTTAACAGACTGAGCAATTGCTGGGAAGAAGGGAGTTGTGGGTAAAATAAATAGGTAAGTAGTAAGTAAATACATGAATAAATAAATAAAATCTGATCACAAAGCAGAGCTTGCAAATAGGGAACAATTAATTATTTTAAATGTGAGTCACCTTTAATCCAATAGTACCAATTTCTGATCTTATTGGCAGAAACAACTTTCATTCTGACAATTTGCCTCCACTTTTCTTAACACGAACTTTCTACTTCAGACTTAATGGTAATCGAGGGAGAGAAGAGGCTCTTTATACTTAGGGGAAATTTCCAAAAGCCTCCTGCTGAATCAACTGATTAGTATTAAGAAGTTTGATTCCTTGAAAAGAAAATCTTTTTAACTTTATTCAGCAGGTTTGTGTTTTGTAGTTTTAGTGGAGGATCCTATGTGCTATACTCTTTATATTTCATTCTCACGGCAATTCTAAATCTATACTAAAGGTAGTGTAGACTGCTGTATTCGTGAAGATAAACTGAGCAGTGTGGGGTGAACATTGCTGCCCACGTCTCCAGTGGTCAAGTCAGATTGAGCCTCAAGACAGTCCTTGCTCCCGAGCTCAGTCTTCACACTACCTACAATGCCTACTGGCAATGAATGAGTGTGAGGCATCCTCAGATGCCCCCAGACCAATTTCAGCCGTTGTAACTGACAGCCAACTGAACGGAGACATTAAATTATTTCTCAAGTCTGGCTTCGCCAGTTGCGAGTTCAGGGACCCTGGAAAGCAATCGGATGTGGAAGGAAATATTGAGCATGCGCTTTAGCCACGGAGCGCCTTGGAGAGCTGACTGGCAGGTGTATAGGGAAGGCCTTGCCTACCCAGCTCGAGAAAGTTCCGTGCAGATACTACAGCGTGCTCAGCCAGGAAACACACTCAATTCCATTCTCCGGCAGAGAACAGCATTGGACGAGACTCCATATCATGGTGCCCTGCACATACTAAGAAGTCAGGCTGTGGCGAACCCCAGGGATGGAAGTGGAGCCCAGAAAGAGTCGCCGCGTGGCCTCCTCCTCAGCCTGGAAGAAGCTTCCAAAGGGCAGCTCGGGGCTGCGCTCAGGGCACCTGTGTTTACAGTAGTCGTCAGTTACTCCAGGAGCACAGAAGACTCACAGTGTGGAGAAAACATGCAGCGCGGACATCGAATCCAAACCTCTGAGGTGCCTGCTCTTGTCTCTCAGCTGGGAATGTCGCATGTGGGAGAACCCACTCCAGAAAACCCTCCATTCCACCACCCAAGTCTTTTTTTTTTTTTTTTTTTTTTTTTTTTTTTTTTTTTGACAGGCAGAGTGGACAGTGAGAGAGAGAGACAGAGAGGTCTTCCTTTGCCGTTGGTTCACCCTTCAATGGCCACCGCGGCCAATGCACCGCGCTGATCCGATGGCAGGAGCCAGGTGCTTCCCCTGGTCTCCCATGGGGTGCAGGGCCCAAGCACCTGGGCCATCCTCCACTGCACTCCCTGGCCACAGCAGAGAGCTGGCCTGGAAGAGGGGCAACCGGGACAGAATCCGGCGCCCCGACCGGGATTAGAACCCGGTGTTCCGGCGCCTCAAGGCGGAGGATTAGCCTAATGAGCCGTGGCACCGGCCCACCACCCAAGTCTTATTAATCACAGGCAAGCACAAAATGTCGAATGAAGCACAAACCTAGGAGTTCAAAAAGAACAGATGATGATTTTCTTATCTATTAATAAGATACGAAAGAAAAATAAAATTACTTACAAATAGTGGATGTTAACCTATGTTGTATTGGTAGGGCTTAACCAGAGATTTTTTTTCTCCCATATTTGTTGGGAAAATGCCAACCAACAGATAATGGTAATGAGGATTTTTTTTAAAGACAGAAACCAGAAACATACACACAAACACATAAACTCTATGACACAAGGTCATCAAAAGAGTTAGGCAGTGGCCCTTCCTTTCAGAATATACAGTTTACTTTATCTCCTGAAAACCTGAGAGCTATTTTTGAGTTATTCCAAATAGTGGGAACTGGAAATGTCCTTGGCTGTGTATAAGATAACACATGTTATTAAAGAAATCATGTATACATATATAATATATATATATACACATATATATTCATACATTTTCTTTTTTTTTTCTTTTTTCTTTTTCTTTTTTTTGACAGGCAGAGTGGACAGTGAGAAAGACAGAGAGAAAGGTCTTCCTTTGCCGTTGATTCACCCTCCAATGGCCACCGCGGCCAGCGCACTGAGACTGGCGCACCGTGCTAATCCGATGGCAGGAGCCAGGTACTTATCCTGGTCTTCCATGGGGTGCGGGGCCCAAGCACTTTGGGCCATCCTCCACTGCACTCCCTGGCCACAGCAGAGAGCTGGCCTGGAAGAGAGGCAACTGGGACAGAATTCGGTGCCCCGACTGGGACTAGAACCCGGTGTGCCGGCGCTGCAAGGAGGAGGATTAGCCTAGTGAGCTGCAGCGCCGGCCCCAATTCTGATTTTCAAGCTACTCTTGATTGTTGTGTCCAGGTATTAGATTGGGTGGTGGAAGTACGGGGGCGGGGCGTATAGAGACACAGATATAAAATAAACTATAAATTTGACTTTGGATTTTCATTTCTTTTCTGCTTTGTAAGCCTGGACTCTGTTTTCCCAAATAAACACATTAACTTCAATATGTATTTAGTACTGCCACCTCCTAAGTGTAAGGAACAGAGTAACCATCACAAAGCTGTCCTGCTGTGGGTGGGTGGGAGTCATGGGCATGCCTTAGCTCCCCCATTGAGCTGCTTCTGCTCTAAATAAAACCATCAAGCATGGAGAGTGATGGGTACCAGATTAGGGTGTTTGTTTTCGAATTTATTAAAAGATAGAGCCTAGATTAGAACACCTCAAACTATTATTTGGAAGAGATTAACCCTTCTGGCTTTGAGTTACAATCAAATTTGTTATCTCTGGTTTATATGGTTTATATAATTTATATGGAAAGCATTACTGTACATTTTACAAATTTCAGCTAATTCTTATTATTCCAGAGGGGAAAAAAAAAAGTCAGTGGGTACAACTTGCTACAGTTACAGTTCATCTCCACTCTCAAGGGGAATAGCCTGGATCTAAAAGTGCCATCCTAATTTTTGCCTGACATACTAACAACCACATTTTCTAGAAAAGCCAGCTACATTTTTTCATCTTGCTCCATTTTATTTCTGGTTGTACAAACCCAGCCTTAATATACTTAAATCAAATAAGATGTTATTTCCTTCTGAAAAAGACTAAGCACTTTACACAACTACAGACTATTGGGGTAAGTGTGATTTTGTTTCTAAAATCCAGAAATAAAAACAAAATTAAGATTGTTGAGGTATGTTTCAAACCACATCTAAAACTGGGGGATGGGCTGAACAAGTCCGCAGAGAGTATGAAGTCAACCATCTAATTCTCCTGCTGTAGAGAATTTGAAAGAATGGGTTAAAGCCAGTTAATATATACAATTCAAAATATTTTGTAAAAAGGATTGTAAACATTAGAAAGGACATTCCTAATAATTATGTGTACTATAAAGTCCATATTTGGCCAACCACCAGTTTATTTTTCATTATCTAAACTTCTTAACTTAAACTTCATTTCCCATTTCTGCCAAACCAGAATAATCAAAAATACCACACGGGGGTGGGGGAGGGAAATGCAACCAACAGCTCACATTTCCAGTCCCCCAAGGCTTGAGAGAATCACTGTCTGTTTGAATGTCTTTTGGTCATGATCCAAACTGACCTTGAACTTTAGATATTTGACAGTGACCCACCACTGTTTTAAGTCCAAATTGGCTACAGAGAACCCTATGGGCCATTACCTCATTGTTTATTCTTGTAAATTATAAGTATTTAACAATCCCAAATTATGAACTTAGAAGGGGACATTTTATATCTTTCAGTCACTGCCATTTTTTTCTCTCCTTCTTTGAGGTTTGGCCATGGATCCAGAGTCCAGTTGGTAAAACAATCAGTGCTATTGACAGGCTGATGGACTTGCATTTGAAACCACATTTCTCAGTCCTTTCATGTCTCAGGAGAGAATGGGAAATGTACTTAGCAAAACTCTATTATGGAGCTCCACATTTTCCCAAACATTTAGTTATAATTTAAGTCAAATCATGACTGCTTATGTCTATTGAAATAAAGAACAACTTTCTCACTATCATTGTAAGACTATACATGTACATAATATTCTTGTCCTCTTCTTTTGATGTTATTGCTGTACTATAACAATATAGCAGTTCATAATTATAAATATGTTATTCTGGGCAGGGAAAGATATTAAAACAAATACTGGGCTATTAATGTATCAGTCTGAACTGCAAGAGTAGAAGAATAGAAAGAAGAAATTTAACTATGAGGTATCTCAAAAGGAAAAGACTCTCTATCCATAAAGCATCTACTGACATCAGAACAACTCTATAGGTAAATGTTATTTTTGCCATAAGTTTATCAATCAATTTGAGATTTATTAATCTCAAATAATTAGTAAGTAATAGACCCAGACTTGAACCCTAGGTATGTCTGACTTGAAAGCAGGTGCTTATTTCTACTTGCATGGATTCAGTTCAAATGTTTGATGTTGACACAAAGAAAATTGTGGTACCATCTACTCAGAGTTGTCTGGGGTGGAGTCACTAGCAACAATGAGTTGAGAAACAGGCATGTTTAGCTTGTACTTTAAGAAGCCAAATGGTGAAGACCTGAAACAGAGAGTCTGAAAGATGACACTATCACTCAGGAGAAAGTGTGAGACAGCAGAGACAGGGGCCCCGCATCTCCTTGATGGATACAATGAAGATAATCGCATGAAGTGGGTTAGGGACAAACCTTTGCTCTTGATAAGAACAGTATCTAAAGGAAGGAGAAGTGAGGGAAAAATCTCTCAAAGGTTACCAAAGTCATGAAGGTTTTATTTGTTTGTGTATAGTTTAATAGTAGAGATTTGGACACATTCTGTGCCTAGGCCATATCCCAAAGTAGTTCCCTATCTCAGAAGTCTTGTAGAATGCTAATAAGTGAAGTTCTAAGATCAACAATTTTTAGGGGACTTGGAGTTAAACTAAATTGAATAGTTTCTTTACTATCGTTCATTAGATGTATTTGTCTATACATATCCAAAATGAGGAAAGGTATGTCAGAGTTCCTCAGCTGAGTAAACTATAGAGCTCAGATTTCCTGGAGCAACTTCTTGGGAGTAGAAATGCTGAGAAGAAAAGGGGCAAGGTAGTGAAAATGGGGGAATGTTGGTGATGGCAGTGTGCCCTGCTGGGTCTTCTGAGAAAGCAGCAGGGGGAGAATTAGGAAACAGGAAGGGTGGTCTTGGGGATACCGGTAGGCCTCTGAGTTAGAATTACTGTATAGAGATGGAAGGGACTCCTGGGGCCCAGCAGAGCCATGGATTGAAGGAAGAAACACTGTGATTCGTGAACCAGACAGCTGCCGCCTTCTCAACAAAGCGGCAGAGAGCTTTCCTTTTGAGAACAAAGGAAGTTTTGAGGTAAGACTCTACTAACAAACGATGAACAATAAATAAGTTGATGTGATACCAATGGGCACAGCAGCAATGTGAATGTCCCAGCCAGGATGAATATGCAACTTGAGGTTGGGATACATTAATATGGTGGCTGGTATCATGTATAGGAAATGCGTAAAAATCATAAATATATGGAAAGTGTTAGTTGTCAGAGAGGAAAATAACGCAATGACTATGGAATGAGACAAAGAAAGATAGGTCATAAAGTGGAGGCTGGAGAATGGAGATCACAATGAGAAAAGCTTCATGCTGCCTGATTGTGACCAGTAGAGGGAAGAGAGTGTGACTAGGGAGCAGAAACTCTGAGAGATTTTGGAGGTAAAACACTTCTAAGGAACATCCACTCCTTAATTCATTCACACACTGAACAAAGCTATCATCCAACATGTATTAAGGCATATGACCTGTTATGGAAAGAAATGTACCAGGCACTAGGAAAAAACATGTCAACAGAGAAAGAGTAGCAAACAGGAACAAAACCTAGTGATGGATGTGAGGATGGGGAGCTTATTCAGTGCAATATATTATGTCATGAAGAAATGTTTAAGCTGCAGCCCTCTGACTCCCACTGACTGGTACTCACAGGCAGAGTCCACACCATTCCTTTCTCTTGGTTATACCTTTCCCTTCTTCAATCTAGCATTTTTTTCCACAAAGAGCTTCTGATAACCCCAGCATGAATTATTTTTAATTCTTAATGACTAAGCCTGAAAAAGATGAAACTATCCAAAAAATTAAATTCATAAATTGAGCACACCATTTATGAAATCATTAGTAATCCTTTCAAAATGAAAATGTATATGTACCTACGTACATTATATATACATATGACTATACATATACAAGGCCATTCAACGTTACCAAGGCCTTGAATGAACATTATTCCATGGAGTTCCAAAAGTGCCCTGTGAAATACCTAAGTCAGGTAACGCGACTGCCAATCTCCCTCCAAGAAAACAGTGACAGGGAAAGGTTAAATGGTTTACCCAAAGTCTTGTAAGCAATGTGTCAGTGCTCCAGGAGTAGGGGCAGATGCGATCCCATACTGAGCTGCCACTACTCTGCTTTCTTGGGCTGTGGCAGAGAATCAGTGCAGTTAAGAACTTGCCGAATGCCTCAATGAACACACATTTTTAAATGATTTATTGAAGGTGTATGCATATCCCAAGGCCCAGAGAGGAATAGAACCAGGAAGTGTGACATTCTACCATATCTGCCCTGGTTCTCCGTATTTCCTGAAGCCTCTACGTTATTTGACTTTCCCGAGAGCTATTGTTAGGCAGAGAGAAAGCTTCGTGTTGGAGCAGAGGCAGCAGTGAAGATAAGCACCGCAGGAAGTGCATCCTTCTTCAGGACAACCAAACACGGCTTAGGGAGAGGGAGCTGGCCCCAGGGAAGGAAATGGGCACAGGAACTACGCTTCATTCTGTGTTTCAGCCTTCAGCTCAGGAGAGACTTGCATTTTCCTTCCTCACTTAGCTCAAGCAGAACTTACTGATGCTCAGATTTAAGGAAAACATCATGCCCACATCTTTTACCAGGAAAAAAGCAAGGAACACTGTGGCTGATCATGAAGTTAGAGGAAAGAAAAGACCAAACAAAACGTAACCTAGTCCCAGGCTGACCCTTCAAAGAAAATTAGTGCAGGGAGAAGAGAGAAGGTCACGACCACCTAATCTGCAAGTCGGTCTGGGTGCTCTGAGATCACGCAAGCCCTGTCCCACAGAAGCACCTCCTTGCCAGTCGACGTTTTTGGTTCTGTTTCTGTTTAAATCCAACTTCGATAGCTAGGGGAGCTCTATGTCCTTCTGCTTCCTGGTTAGGATTGCCCAACTTTGTCTCTAACTGGTTTCCCTGTCCTGGGCCAGACCTGCTGAGTTTCCTCTGAAAAATCTAACAGTGGATGGAGAGCAATGATCAATCTGCTGAGTGCTAGGAAATGTATAAAATTCAAATTTACTTAATCACTAGACACACAGCATCATAATATTTATAGGAATCCGATGACAGGAGCTCTGACCTTCAATGTGAAGCAGGGGAAAAGTTCAGGGAAATCACATGACCAACAGGCTGCCAGGAAAACTTCCACTGCCAGGTAGAAGCAGCTATGTCCAGATCTTATCTCTGGGAACTTCATATATTTATGAGTGTTTATTTCATTAGGCCATTACTAGGGACAGAAAAAGCCCACATTTTATGGGTTGAAAAATTCCCACAAGAGACACAAACACAGAAATAAGAGATGAAAAAAGCATGCTCTGTGACACCGCACCAGTTCTTGTTGGCTGGGGCTCCCGGCTCAGACCGCCACCCCCTTTCCTGGCCAGGCTCAGTCCACACATTCTGACTCAGGTTGTGAGATGTCTTCATCTTCTGATGTACAATTCTGTTGCTGTCTCATGAATTCAGCATAAAATCATGACAGCTAAAATGCCTGAAGCAACACGATCTTTTTTTATGGGAGAGCTCAGAGACTCTCTGAGAAACCCAGGTTTCCAAATGAGCCCATGAAAGACACAGCTAGTGAAGAAGATCCAGACATTGTCCTCACTGAAGTCCACCCATCAGAAGCAGTGCAGCTCCCACTTAGGGCACTTCCCCACACAAATGGGGTGTACATAAACTTCTAATGGGCACTAAAAACCCCAAGGAGAGTCACTGTTTAAACTTCCATGATTGGACCATCTGGTGTTCTCAAAAGCATCTTAGTTGCGTTAAGCACTGACAGCTGGAAATGAAGTTCAACCAGATCTCTTTATACAGGACCCACACCCTGTCATACACGGAGGTGCCCAGAGCCCTTCCTGGGCTGAATTTGAGAAATCTTGTCAAATAAAAATACATTGTCAAAGAAAAATATTCATTTCAGGATCGATTCTGTACCAACATGAATGTTTTTGATAATTACAATAGAACTGTGCCACATTAGAAAGAATAAAAGGCAAAACCAACTGGAAAAGTTTCAAGTAGGGACTCTTGCTTTGGATGGCCTAACCATGGGAATTGAAAAGTAGGTTTCCTGGCCGGCGCCACAGCTCACTAGGCTAATCCTCCAACTGGGGTGCTGGCACACCGGGTTCTAGTCCTGGTCGGGGCACCGGATTCTGTCCCGGTTGCCCCTCTTCCAGGCCAGCTCTCTGCTGTGGCCCGGGAGGGCAGTGGAGGATGGCCCAGGTCCTTGGGCTCTGCACCCGCATGAGAGACCAGAAGCACCTGGGTCCTGGCTTCGGATCAGCGCGGTGCACCAGGCACAGCACACCGGCCGCAGCAGCCATTGGGGGGTGAACCAATGGAAAAGGGAAGACATTTCTCTCTGTCTCTTTCTGACTGTCCACTCTGCCTTTCAAAAAAATTAAAAAAGTAGGTTTCCCTTGAGGATCATGGTTACCATTCGCAGCTCAGCCCTTTTGCATGCTAAGTTTTCATCACTGTACATTGATGGATTTCAGGAGAAGGTACCATGCTTGATTTTATTTATGAATTGTTGTGTTTGCAGGAGCCATTCTTACCCTTTAGAATGCAGGCTTTTGCTAGATTCTTTCAGTTCTTTCATGAAGAATGTGATGGGAGAGGGGCTAGGAGAGGGGGTGGTTGCAGGTGGGAGGGTGGTTATGGGGGGAAAAAGCCACTATAATCCAAAAGTTGTACTTTGGAAATTTATATTTATTAAATAAAAGTTAAAAAAAAACCAGAAAAAATAAAAAAGAAGTATACTTATAAAAAATTAAGCAAAAAGCAAAGTGAATGAGAATAGAAAGATGCTCATATCTGTGGTGCTCTGTCCTCTCAAAGCAAGTGAGTGTCACGGGTGTTCATGTGGCTTAGTGGATATTGTTCACAGAAAGTGGTGTGGAAAAACCCCACTCACAAGTCATGACAGAGAGATGTGGTCTAATCTGGCAACAGGGTACAAGCAAGCAGCAGGGAAAAATAGCTTGAGAAAGCCACATGTTGAGGATCCTGTGATAACTAAGAACTCAAACATCCACAGAGTATACCTTCTACAGAGAGAGACAGATAGAGTGTAAGCGGAAAAACACACAAAGTAATCCAAATTATGATGTGCTGGGAAACCAATCGAAGGAGAGGCAGAGGTGGGTCAGTGATACAGAGAAGTGAGAGCAAGGCATCAGGAAGTGATGCACCTGCTGAGATGCAGTGGTGTAGATGATGCAGCTACAGGAGGTGAGGAGGAAGGGCATGGAAGCCATCACTGCATGGAATACCAGTGGTGGGAAGAGCATGGAGAAATTTGCTGAGAAATTGCCACAAGGTTCTCTGGCTGTAGCCTAGGAAGGGAGAAGGAAGCAAGAGAGGAGAGAGGTCGAGTGGCACTCACTGGGCTGGGTCTTGAGGGGGAAAGAAAGGATCCAAGGAAGACAGGCAGGCTCAGCACTCCAACAGAGCACCCTGCAGAGAGGAGACAGGAGGGTAGTAGAGGAGGAACCAGGCATGGAGGGTGGCATAAGAGGGTGGGAAGATTGAGTGCCCAGTGTGGACTTGTTCATTCCAAGCATAGCATGTGTGAGAACCCAGGGGTCTATTTTCTCCCTTATTCTTCCCCACCCCCACATTTACTGGGCAATAGGGTATGAGACGATAACTCACAAGGCTCAGCATGTTCTTGAAGGCCGGTCTCCTGGAGGTGGTGTAGGAACACAGAACAAATCGGTAACCACAGGTCGTAAAAGCTGAGTAAGGTGTTCCGTGAACAGTGCGGGGACTTCCAGTCTGTCTATCCTGCAGCATCATGAGTGAGAAGCTGGCTCTCCATACATTGGTCCATGTTAGATGGAGAAAGGAGAGGGGAATTCAAAGCAGCTGGAAGTGTAACAGTGACAGGGCTGGAGGGTGTGAGATCGACGTCAGGGCAAGGTTGATAGGTCTGAAAGAACAAGACACAGAATGTGTCCCAAATGGAAGGGATGGATAAGGAGGAGCCTGGAATGCCAAGGTTAGGGGTCTGGAAATGGCAGCTTTCCACAGTGTGCTTTAGGAGGTCATTCTGGCTGCAGCCAGGAGGGAAATGCAGTGCTGAGACAGGAGACAGCACATTCCCGTGGCCGACCTTGAGATGCCTACCGCACAGCTGGGAGAGGGGTTCCAGAAGTCACAAGATGGATTCCCAGGGATAACGGGCTGGGGTCCTAGACATAGCTCCTTCCTCCTAGAGCCCAAGGACGGTTGGGATAAGTGGCCATATCTTCCAGCTCTACAAGGATGAGTGAGAAAAGAACAGAGACGCCTGCTCTATTAGCCAATGGTAAATCTTGGATTAGAAAACAAGACTTCTGGCTCCTAGTTTTACTGATTATGTCACATACCTTGTTTTGGCACTGTGGGTGCTTCCAAATGAATAGGCAAAAACGCTTTATGAACTTTTATCTCCAGACTAAACCTGCTGACAGAGCCGTAGATTACAGAGGATGATGAATGTGCATTTTTCTAGTAGTCATGCTAACATTCTTCAAATATAAAATACCGCCACTGTTATAAGCTAAAATAAGCATTTACAGTTTCCTGAAGTCTTTTGAAAGTGCATCAGCAATTATATTTGAATTATAAAGTCAGCTGAAATGCAAGGCCAGACTGAATTCCAAAGCTGATCCGTGGCAGCATGTTCAAGTCCAGAGGCCACAGCTGGCCAAGCCGGGAAAGAATGGCTCTGTGAAAGGACAAATTGAACAAGCTGTTGACAACGACCTTATGATGGAGCATTATTCTGAGATTAGTTTAAAGAGAAAATGCAAAGATTCCTCACACCCTCAGTCATTTAATAGCTTAGTATGGGTGGACAAAATTCCCAGCTCAGAAACAGAAGTTCCAGTTCTGTTCCCTGGAACACGTACATTAAAGCAGAGTTCAGTTCCCAGAACAAGACACATTCCGTTTTTGCTACAAATTTCAAGAGAGAAAAATTCGAAGAGGGAAGATGTATTGAGGCAAGGAAATGGAAATCAATACACCCATGGTGACAAATCCAACTGGAATGAAAAGGAAATGCTTCGGTGAAGCCACAGAAGATCCCCTTGCTTAAAGATGGTATCGTGCAGCAGCACCAATCTTATGGAATACTCCCAGATCCATAGAACTACACTTGGGCTGTCCTATC
Source organism: Oryctolagus cuniculus (assembly GCF_051225735.1). Lineage (NCBI taxonomy): Eukaryota > Metazoa > Chordata > Mammalia > Lagomorpha > Leporidae > Oryctolagus > Oryctolagus cuniculus. The sequence continues at coordinate 5,237,864 of NC_142878.1, read as the reverse complement.
CAGAAGAAATGATAGATTTGTCTCCCTGTGAGGTAACACTTGGCCCCTTTTTGGATCTGTGACCAAAACAGAAAAGACAGAGGCCAAGGAGAGGCTGGTAGTTCCACAAACAAGTTCCAGCTTATGATGGGAAAGGAAATAATACCACTGTAATGGGAGCATATTTTTTACTGTCATACAATACCTTCTATTCTTGTCCTCATATTTTATTAGTTCACCAACCCCCAGCAGAATATTTGCTATTTTGTTTTCAAAGTAGTTTTTTGGGGTTCTAACAATAACCCATGAGAAAAAATATTGATCTGACCAATAAATGTTCCCCGTTCATCACCTCAAAAACTATGATTTATAAAAAGTAAAAACTACCTGGTTTTATAATGAAATTCTTATAATGAAATTCAATGGCCCCATCCTCCATAATGGCCCATGAGACTAGCACGTCTTGCCCTCCAATAGATTCCAATTCTCTTGACCGGAAACCAGAGCAAAACCTAAGTAACATTTGTGCTGTGCCTCTGTTAAAGCTCTTTATGTATTTTTTAAAAGATTTATCTTATTTATTTGAAAAACAGAGTTACAGAGAGAGGTAGAGACAGAGAGAGAGGTCTTCCATCTGCTGGTTCACTCCCCAGATGGCTGCAACGGCCAGAGCTGTGCTGATCTGAAGCCAGGAGCCAGAGCTTCCTCTGGGTCTCCCACATGGGTGCAGGGGCCCAAGGACTTACTGCTATCCCAGGCCATAGCAAAGAGCTGGATTGGAAGAGGAGCAGCCGGGACTAGAACCAGCGCCCATATGGGATGCCGGTGCTTCATGCCAGGCTGTTAACCTGCTGTGCCACAGTGCCGGCCCCTGTTAATCTCTTTATAGCCTCAAACAATTTTTCAAACTCTACATAGAAACCTAAACTTGACTAATAGAGCAGTTCTTGATTTTTGCCTTTCTTTTCACAATTTTTAATGAAAAGAATTTCATTAATCACAGAAGTAAATCTAGTGGATGTGAAAAAATACAGAGGCATCGGCCTTTCCTAGGTGGGCACCTCCCTGCACAAGGTTTCCTGGTAAGTGGCATAAGTGCTTTGATTCCCAAAAGATGGCCTTATACTTGTTAGAATTAATTTTGGAGGTAACTGGGGCAATGTTTGGTGAAAATCCTGTAAAATAGGTCACCAACCAGCAGTGAAAGAAGAGACGATACTCAAAGTGTAGCCAGGAGCAAGGACGTATCGCAATTCCAAGAGAATAGGATTTAGTGATTGTTACACAAGGAAACTGTGTCCAAAGACCCTTTCAAAGGGCCTAAGAAAGAAGCCTTTGTTGGTGGGAGTGATTGAATCTGCCTGCGTTCCCGTCCTTTGCACATCACAGTGTCCTGTGACACACCAAGCACACCGTTTAGGGAGGTGAGTGTCAGGTGACACAGCTTAATAAACACAAAGATGTCGCCTGGTGTTCTGTTCCCAACTTCTGCCCTCCTTGCTGAATCACACATTAAACACCACCACACACCAGGTTCTGTGCCCCGCTCACGCTCAGGCACAGCTGAGTGAATGGGTGCAGCATCCAGGATCGCTTTGAATTGCTTTCCATTATTTTTGTGAAACCAACCTCTGTGTTACCCCCTCCTCCCTTTCATAACCTGAATTTGCTTTTTTTTTTTTTCCAGCAGCCATCTAAGCTCAGGAAAATAGACCCTTCCATGTGTTCTGCGATCCTCTGCTCTGTCATTTAGCAGAAAGTTATTTTCAAAATATCCTACAAATTAGATTTCATAAATGTCTGCTTCCTAAAGGTGCTTCCAAAGTGGGGTATAATTTTATTTTTGAATCTGAGTTTAAGAATATTTACACACTGAACATTAGATATTTCTTGAGATAATTTTATAAAGTTAAGGGCAAATATTAACTATTTCAAGAGAGTAGAAGTGTAACTGCCCATGATTACAGCAATGCTTAATATTTAATATTTTTGTTAACTCTCATACACTTTGAACTACTATTTATACACCTTTGTTTTTTCTAGCCACTTCATATAGCCAGAACATTTAGTCTATGACCCGTTTCTACTTTATAAAAAAAATCTAATAGTATAGCTGTTTCACGGGTGGTGCAACTCAGTGACAAAAAGCTGTATAACCTGTCCAAACTCAGGCAGCAAATGGCATCAGAACAAGTTGAGATATGTTCCTAAGGAGCTGAGTGACTCCAATTAAAACAAAACATTTCTGTTTTCAGACACATCACAGGCTTAGTCTCAACAACGTCCTTAATAATGATGGTGATGATGATACAATTTTCCCAAAAACTGTTACACAATTTTCCACAGACTGACACTCTGTCACAGAATGCTTCAGCATTGACTAAGCTAAACATGAGTGAAATGATTCTCAACTGGGGGCAATAATGCCCACAGGGGCATTTGTCACTTGTTGCAAATATTTTCAATTGTCACAGCTAGGAGGGAGAAGTTGCTGTTAGTGCCTGGAGGGTAGAGTTCAGGGATGCTGACACATATCCTACAAGGCGCAGCATAGCCCCACAACAAAGCATTATCTGGCCCCAAATGTCAAGAGTACCATGGCTGACAACCCCTAAACTAGTCTGTTTCAGCAGTATGTTTGCACACATACAAATTTAGAGTAATACACCCAAATCTGAAAAGTGAGATATTTGGAAGAATAAGGCAAATGCTTTGAAGAATTTTGATGGTTACCCAACTGGAATCCAGGATATTGAGTTTTAAGATTGTTTTAGAAGTAGTTAACTGTTTACAATAGTTCAGCAGGGAACGTTTCCTGTGGTTCTATTACTACATGAAGATTTCAGAGTGAGATCTACTTAGGAAATACCAAAGAAGTATCAATGAACTTTGCTGTGACGATTAGATTCCCCAGAAAGCAAGTTCCTTTTCTTGCTGATGAGTCTTCATTTTTCTGAGCTCTTTCTCCTGTATTTTTGTTGCAGATGTCGTATAAATAAGACTGGGGTAAGATACACCATAATTGGGTCACAGAAAGCCACTTTACCTAGAGGTGGATCACGAGGATTATTCTTCTGGTTCATCCCTGTGCTTTGCAGCCTGGGGATACTTATAAGGACAAGAGATAAGAGAAGGGCTTAGTCCCAAAGCCATCTAAATATTTTATTCTTCTTTTTATTTTTAGAAGACCCAAAGGACACCAATTAAAAACATTTATGGACTATATTCAAACTTTCATATTTTTACTCCATTCCAGTAAAAGTCCTGTTCCAAAGAAATTTGTCCAGAGATGGAATGAAAGACATTTTATTTTCCTCCTAGATGTTGGCAGTAATTCACTCCTACATGTCTGAGGTTGTTTTCATCTTGCAAAGTACTTTGATATTTGTGAATGTGGCTACATGGCTTAGAACAAGACCAGCGATAACTCATACTAATTATTCAGCTTGTATATTAATGCTTGACAACAGAGACAAGAAGTTTTTCTCCCTTGATTTTGGTTGTGAAAAATAAGAAACCTGAGAGGAACTGGAATATCTGTGTTCTTAAGAGCAAAAGCCTTCCATTTCAAAGAATTCTTGCATCAAATCATTGAGAGTATCCTGAAAACAGCCTACTCACTTTTACTGGCTGCCCATCGAAGCAGAGCCAGGTTAGACTGGGCAGGTCTGAGACTCTCATCCTTTTTGTAGTTGACAAGGAGTCTGAAATAGGATAAGAACCATCTCCCTCTCTCTGCCTATGACCTTCATTTCTATCAAAGATGAAACACTAATAAATCAGACATTCTTGTGACAATTTTGTATTCCCATGGCTGGGTCCCAAAAGAAGCTGCTAATATGAATTTGGGGGGCAGGGAGGAGAGGGCACTGCACTGTATTTGGAGTTTCAGACAGATCAAATGCAATGTTCTGGGACATAAAGTGAATTCTAACAAAATCATCTAGACCGCACAATGAAACAATGAAGTTGCTTTAGGAAGGGGGAGTAAATAACCAAGTTGCTTATATTTTATCCAACGGATGGGTCCCTTTGACATGGGTCTGGAATGATGAGTGACTACTTCCCTTCAGTTCATGCTTTGGAATGTGGCGATTTCCTTTGAAAATGGAATGGGAGACCCCAGAGGGGAAAGTAGTGTGAGGAAGGCCATCTGGAAGGGCAGGAAAGGAGACCTTGAGCCAAGCTGTCTCCTGACAGAAGCTCCCTCCAGAAGTCAAGCTCCCCTGGGAACCGTTCAGTGTCAGCACTGCCTATACCCTCCCCCTCCAGCTGCACCTGAGAACTTCACTGAGAAGTTCCTTGGATTTTTTTTGTAGGCTTTGGATGTCTTATTCTTGCCTGGGCAGAACCAGAATGAAAGACTGAGACCAGCCTTCCCTTTGCCTGACAGGCTGGACTTCCACCCTGTCACAAAACAAGCCCCTTGTTGGAAGTCCTCCACAACTGATGTACTTCAGAAGGGATTACATCCAACTTTGTGACTAAGTAGTTGATGTCCAAGTTAGTTTTACCTTCTAACACTTTATGCCAAAATTGAGAATATCACATTACAACATTGCAAAAAGATTATACAAAGGCCAGAAGGAAACCGAGTAGTGTAGGATATGGCTACTGTGGCCCCATTCTTCCAGGAAATGCAGTCAACGTGCCATAATACGACCATACAAATACCTGTCACTAACTTCATCCCGCAGGGACAAGGTTCAGACAACAGTATTAACAGATGCATTGGCTGGAATTTGGTTTGTGCCCCCCTCCCCAACACACACTCATTTTTAGGTACTTTTTAGTGGGTTAATTTCTGTTTTTCCTCTACAGTCTTGATAAAACTTGGACTTGGAATTTCATTTTTAAAAAATCCCAAATGTTGATTTTAGCTCTTTCAACTTTCTTCTCTCCCAAGCCGTTCAACAAAGCAACTAGTAAGTCAATACATAAGATGACTTGAGAATCATGATTTTGTTCTTCATGGTTTATTCAGACTTAATAAAACAAACAAAAAAATTAGCAGGAGAAAGAATAATCGTCCAGTTTCAGGAAAAAAATGTTAATAGCCAAACCTCTGGTTAATATTCATATATTGGAAACTCAATTCAGAAGAGAAAGAAATGTCAACTGAATCCTCTGAGTGTCAGTTATTTAATCTTAGCAACGGAGTTCATACTTGTGGGATACAGATGAGACAACAGAGAGCTGGAAAGTTCCAGAACGAATTCATTCTCCTTCAAAGACTGAACTCCCTGGTTTCATGCTGCATGTTCCGTAAGGACATGCATAACTCTGACCGCTCCACATCTTACTTGATGCTTCTTGTCTGCCTCCTGGTAGAAGCAGACCTGTCTGGAGAAAAGGGTCCTGGGAGTTTAGTTAAAAGTCGTGTTCGGGCCCAAGGGGTCCAGGATGGGGCCTGCAGGGCTCCCCTTCTAACAGGCTCCCAGATGATGCTGAAGCCGCCCGCCTAGGCTCCACTCCTGAAGCAACAGGGACTCGCAGAGCAGTAAGCTGACATGCGAGGGCAGAGGTTTAGGGTGGAGGAACAAAGAAAACTGACCTCTATCAGAATAAAACCTGGCTCTCCTAGACAAATTCCCCCAGCACATTGCGCAACATTTTACAGAACACTCCAGGACTAGTCTACTTTTCTGGCTGCCTTGTGTCCACCGGCAAGTCGGGGTTCTCTGTCCATACCCAGGGTCTGCTGAGGTCCACGGCTGTTTTGTTTGGACGGCTCTGCCTGAAGTCTAAGCTTGCACACAAAGGGCTTATCTCCCTCACAGGCCTTTCTCTGACAGCTGTTTTCCTTCCCAGCCTCAGAGCTCTGGGCAGAGGAAAGATGAGGGGCTTGCTGAAGAAAGAAGCTGTAGAAGCTGCAAGCTGAGGTAGGGGCCTGGCTCCAAGCCCTGAGAGTCTCTCTCACACACCCCGAAGATCAGCTACTGAATTCAGCGCCTGCACGGGAACAAGCAGTCGCACAAAGCTATCGGTTTTGTCCCTAAAAGCTTATGTACACATAAAGACTAAATGATTTTCTAGAATAAAACAAGGGATTTCTATAAAGTCCAAGGACTGATTTTCAAATCCTGCAAAAATACCTGTGTGTCTGGGACTGAACACTGCATCGCCCGCGGCGTGAGGTTAGGCATGAGAAACCAGTGTGAGGTTTGTGAGTGCCACGACTCGTGGAAGTGATAAAAATCAGGGTCGCTGTCAGCTGTGTAAATTGAGAGGAAGAGGCGCCTGGCGCGACTTCCTTTGGGGAAGGTTTGTTTTGTGCTGGTGTACTGCTCCCCCTGGTGGATCAGCAGTCGCCGTGTTTGGGCACCAAGCGGCTCTCCAGGGAGCAGGAGAGTTTTGCTAGAGACAGGGCCTCCAGAAAAACAGCTCTCTACCAGGCACCACTAAAATCCATCGGACGTCTGGTTTCACCCCTGGCTGATTTTGATTGTAGCCTTCCTGCAAATGACAAGGAGTTTGCCCCCCGCGTTCTCACATGTTCTCCTTATTGCTCTGAGAGAGCCATGGAATTCTGAATTTTACTGTATGAGCCTTTAAAAGTAATTCTGGACATGCACAGGGAGACAATGACCGACAGAAGTGAGAACGTTGTATTGTGAAGCCATGTGTTTCCCTCTCTTCCTGTCTACTCCCAGCTCCCCTCTTTGAGGTGGCCATGTTGATGGAGGTCAGTTCATACCTTGGTCCTTTGCTCTCCGTACCTGTCCTCAAGATAAAGAGAAGTTTTCTGAGGACAGATTCAGACCTTCACTACACAGCTCTGTGCTGAGTTGGATGGTTGCTTGTGGTTTTCATCCAAGAGGTCTTCTGTGGGCCCTTCGTGTGTGGGGCGATTGTGCAGGTCGGGCAGAGACACAGATCGGTGGCCACTGGCTCCCTCTCACCAACGTTCTGCAATGAGAGTCGCACTGCAGCCTCAGTCCAAACAGTTTATAAGCTAAATAAGGAGGTATTTTAAATATTTATTTAACAAGACGTATTTTAAATAACCTACATATGTAAATAGAACGTTCTTAGCCTGTACGTTACTGCCAGGTCGATTCTCATGTTCTGATATATAATTAATTACCAGTTTATTCCTCTGTAAACCGAAGCAAGGAATAATTCAACGACGCCAGGTCATTGATGTCAGCAACACCGTAATACCCCTCTTGTCAGTAAGATCTGTGAAAGAGGAATTGGGTGTGTGATGTCTGAGAAGGTAAGTACCAGACTGTATCCCGAAAAAACTCCTAGGCCCCTTAGGGTTGCTTTCTCGATGTCTAGACTTTTTCTCTATGCTACCTGAGTAGGCTTGAAACGCCACACTTATTTTTACTCTTTCTGTTTGAAACAAAACCAGAAGTCTTATAGAGTGCGATTGATGCATTTTATCACATACAGTCTCCTAAAGTATGTGCATGTCAAGTGCACCCTAAGCAGCACTCTCATACTTAGAAATAGCAACAGCACAAATGCCAATTCTTTTCCCATTTCTTGGTCATTGAAAATAAGAATATTCTTAATGTTTAAAGAAAAACCTGTAGCTCTATTTTTAATTTCAAGAGAGGGATATATAGCCATGCTTTCCACTTAAAATGGGCATTGAACTTTAAATGTTTCCACTGAAAACTTCCAAAGGACGGAAGTTCTGAATTTCTGTCATGAGTATAGATTGCTTTAGGGGAAAATGTAAACAACATACATGGCATCTTTCCTTCTTAGATTTAATTTCTGATGATGTAAAATCATCACATTGTTGGTCTGGGTCAGCGAGGACACACGCATGTCTTATTTAAACACAATACACATGACTTACCAAAAACCCAACATGAAGTTCTGATTCCCAACTCTGTGAATTAGCTCATCAACTACACGCTAGCCAGTGGATTAGCGATAATAATTATCTTGGCCCATGGCCAAAACATCTGGAAAATTTACTGTGGAAAATCATTTAAAATAATTCCTTCATGCCATCACAACATACCAACCCATTAGTTAACTGACCTTTTCACTATCACTCACTTTAAAACATTCTGCATTCAATCTGCAGTATATCCTTCCTCCACTCTGCACTGGCAGAAAGCATTTAAGCTTGGGGAAATAAACAGTATCAATAACTAAAAGATTGAGTTTTACGCTTGGAATGATCCTCAGGAGCACTCTGAGAGGCAGAGCCCATCTCTTCACTGATGCTGTTATTTTGGTGCTTAAAATAAGCATCCTTTCTGTGGTAGCAGAATAGAGCTAAAATAATGTAAATGAGTCTCAGCAGCTTTGGTACAAGTGTAGCTGTGCAGTCACCTGAAGAGGGAAGTTAACGCTTAAAGGAGCTCCCAGACTCGCTGTGCACAGCTCCAGGCTCAGTGACGATGACAATAAGGCTCAATGAGTAGCCTTTCTGGGGGTTGACCTGAATTTTTGGGTTTGCCATAACTAATACATTAGTTGAAAATATTGATTAAGTTCAAGCCTTCGTATTGGCAAAAAGAATTTTTTTCCTAAAGATAAATGGTGGCAATAAGATACTCAGGTTATTTTCTCTCTAAATATTATTATGATTGATAATTCTATTTCAATGTTTTTTTTTTTTTTTTTTTTTTTTTTTTGACAGGCAGAGTGGACAGTGAGAGAGAGAGACAGAGAGAAACGTCTTCCTTTGCCGTTGGTTCACCCTCCAATGGCCGCTGCGGCTGGTGCGCTGCAGCTGGCTCACCGCGCTGATCCGATGGCAGGAGCCAGGTACTTATTCTGGTCTCCCATGGGGTGCAGGGCCCAAGGACTTGGGCCATCCTCCACTGCACTCCCGGGCCACAGCAGAGAGCTGGCCTGGAAGAGGGGCAACCGGGACAGAATCCGGCACCCCGACCGGGACTAGAACCCAGTGTGCCAGTGCCGCAAGGCAGAGGATTAGCGTAGTGAGCCGCGGCACCGGCCTTCAATGTTTTTTAAAAATCCTCCTAATGATTGAATATACATATTTTTTCTATTTCTATTTCTATTCTCCCAGGTACAGGTGAAGATCTGGAAAATGACACAATACACACATAAAACTGAAATGTGGCGAGAAGACAGACTTCCTAGGGATCCCAGGGCTTGAGGAAAATCACCAAGGTGTTTCCTGAGCTGTTGCTTTGCCTGTAGATCTTAGACCTGGAGTGCAAGGAGCCAAAACAATAGCAGGCACTGATAAGAAGGCCCCTACTAAAGCCTGCTGTCTTCAGGCCCACAAGCAGGAAAGGGGCAAGCCAGCAAAGCAGAAGTCTGTCTAGACAACGACTGCTCATTCTGTCCAGACACCCTGGAAACTGCCTAGCAGAAAACAGAGGGAGCAGGCCCTCTCAGTCCTGCTGGATACTAAAGAGCCCACAACATCGTGATGTCAGTGGGGCTGATGTGGGGAGTCTGTTCTTTCCAAATAATAGGGAAGTATTAGGGCCTAGTAAGGAGCTGGACTCCCATACCTGCCTGGCAAAATTGAGGCATATCCTCTCTCCTAGATGTCAGCAAAGGCCAAGTGAGAAACCTGGAATTTTACCTCTTTCTGGCAGTAGTGAGGTGGCAGCAGCCTTATTCCTCTGCCACCGTGGTGTCAGAAGAGGCAGGCAAAAACAAGAGACTTAAATAACATCTGGAGGGCTGGCCCTGTGGCTTAGCGGGTAAAGCTGCTGCCTGCAGTGCTGGAATCCCCTATGGGCACTGGTTCGAGTCCTGGCTGCTCCACTTCCGCTCCAGCTCTATGCTATGGCCTTGGAAAGCAGTAGAAGCTGGGCCAAGTGCTTGGGACCCTTCACCCATGGGGGAGACCTGGAAGAAGCTCCTGGCTCCTCATTTCAGAATGGCGCAGCTCTGGCAATTGTGGCTATCTGAGGAGTGAACCAGCAGATGGAAGACCTCTCTCTCTGTTTCTACCTCTCTCTGTAACTCTGTCTTTCAAATAAATAAAAACATTTAAAAAAATAAAATAGTTACTTGCCATTTATGTATAGTATTGTTGACATAGCACAATTATAGAAGTAGCCAATAGATTAGTAGTGCAGGAGGATGTAAGAATGGGAGGGCAGTAGGTGTTGCTATACGAGAGTGACGACACACATAAAATTCCTTACCTTGACTGCACCAATGTCAGCATCTCATTTCTTACATTATACTCCAGCTTTACAAGATGTTTGCTTTTGAGAAACTAGGGGAGAGATGACTCTGTCTTATTTCTTTTTTTTTAAGATTTTATTTATTTAATTGAAAGGTAGAGTTACAGACAGAAAGAGGGAGAGACAGCGAGAAAGGTCTTCTGTCCGCTGGTTCACCCTCCAAATGGCCGCAAAAGCTGGAGCTGGGCTGATCCGCAAGCAGGAGCCAGGAGCTTCTTCTGGTCTTCCACTGCTTTCCCAGGCCATAGCAGAAAGCTGGATTAGAAGAAGAGCAGCTGGGACTAGAACCAGCGCTCATATGGGATGCCAGTGCTGCAGGTGGAGGTAGTGCACTATGCCCAACAGTGCTGGCCCCTCTGTTTCATGTCTTACAACCTGTATATATGTCTGTGTCTATGATTATCTCACAATAAAAAGTTTAATTTGAAGAAAATTTTTATGAAGCTTTTACTCCAATTGCTATATTACTCTAAACTTAGCATCAAAAACTTTAACTGTGTTTCCTGAAAATTTGCAAACTTTGTTGAGTCTTGAGCCACCATACCCTACTTCATTGTCAATTAAATGGGCAAGATGATATCTACTTTATTTACTTCACCAGCTGTGGTCATTATGAGGTGAATATAAAATGATGATTTTAGTCATTCTAGGAGAGCAAGAAAAAATTACTAGCCTATGCTAAATACTGTGTATTGGGTTTTAAGCTAAACTAGATGCACCGTTCATTTTGGTGCTGGTATTTATGTGCAACTTTAAAGAAAAACATAGTTCCTGCTCCTGAAAGGCACAGTCCATTTCAAGAAGGGCCACTAAAGAGAAATCCCCACTTTTCATCACCTTTCTCAGGCAATGTCAAGGAAAGACAGAGAAGGAAGCACATGATCTTGGAGCCTCAGGGTCCTAGAGAGGGCGGCACACCCATACACCTGCTGGAGCAGGCATGAAGCTAACTCCCATGATGAGGAGGGCCAGGAACTGTTCTGATGAAATCCAGCTTAATTAATGCATGGACATGGGCCTCACAGTTCCGGATGATCACGCACAAGGATGCTGGTACTTTGTGGATTCCACCTGGAGCATGTAGGTCACAAATGACCATTTGTCACCATGTCCAGTAAAGCCTTCCTAGTCCATGCCCTACTTTTTCTTCTCCTGTCAAATGTAGTTACCCCTGTGTAGCTTCTCTGCCCTACCCAGCATTATAAGTAAGGCCATGCAACTCTGCATCGCTGACTTCCCGTGTCACTCAACGCCACAGCAGAAACCCTCACCTCAGTTTGAAGCCACAGTTCCTAGATGAACATTTGAATTCCCTAGATATTGTGGTTTTTGTTTTTAATGTCAATGGCTGTCTTCCTTTCTGAATGAATTCTGCGCTCCCAAATCCTGGAAGAGCCAAGGTGTATCCAGGCTGCTGTCATTCCAGTGTCTGCAGCTTCGCTTGCTTTCGTCAAGCCCATTGTTGCCTTTTCAGGAAGACCTGTGCTGACAACCCTGTCATAGCATTGCTTTCGTTTCTTGCTTTTCTGCATGCTTCCTCGTGGTCCTCCGCACTGTCACAACAGGTAGCTATCGGCTTAGTAGTTAGACACTAGACTTTACCTTTTTTCTTGTTTGTTGCTCTACTCCCAATGCAGTAAATAAATAGCTATAAAAGCAAATTGAATGAACAATGATGAACTGAAGAAGAGTTTGGCACACACACACAAGAGTTAATTGAGAGTGGAAACAGCCAACAGAAAATTATCCAAGGAGGAGGAGAAAGCCTTGTGAAAGATAAGGAACTGGACATTTTTCCATAAGAAGATGGGAGATCTAACTATCGTAAACAGGACACTTTCATAATTAGATTGCACTTTAGAAAATATAGTCTTGCTGAATTTTGGGAGACAAATTAGTCTAAAATCAAGCCAAGGGGAATAAAAATACAAATACCTGTTAGGAGATTCTTGCAATCCAAATGAAAAGATTGAACAAAGATAAGACACATGTAAACATAACAGAATGGAAAGAAGTGAGAACTGAGCCGCATGTGGCATTGCCTTATTTCATGACAGACATGACTGTACAAAGTGAATGATCACTTGCGTTCAGCTTTCATAATTCACTGCTTCTCTTTTACAAAATCTAACCTCATTTCTGGGTTTCTCTATGTGTTCTGGTTAAACAAATACAAACCAAAGTAAGCTTAAAAATGTAAACTTTAGACATTTTCAGTGCTAACCAAAGGTCAATGGTGCCCTTCTAGGTCCCCTTCATCCTAGTCATCTATCCCCCAAAGTGGTATAAGTGGTCCTAGTGTTTCTTCATTTACAGCCTTGACTCATAGGCCGTTCCACACATTCATTATCCACCATGAAAAAGTGCTACACAACATCTATTTTAAATCTCTCCTAATTTCCATTTATGCTCCATTGTCCTTTAATCTGTTCAAAGCTGAAAATAGAGCCAAGGTATGATCTCAGCACAACCTCTAGTGATTAATTTCATTCCTATTTTTCCCAACTGTACAAGCTCACAATAAATAAAAAAAGCCTTATCTGTGAAAGAACCACCCAACCCCCTCCCCCCCAGCCAAAAGATCTCAGCCTCTTAACCTTCAACCTTCTCTAAACTTGCTAACCCAGTATTAAGGAAGGAACCCCTCCCCCACCCCCAGCCCGCTTCATTCTTTCAACCCAATGCTACTCTGGTTAAAGAAGTAAATCTAATTAAAAGAGCATGGGGAATGGAAGCTGCTTTGTGAGTTAGAGAGACTGGCTCTGTGCATCTGTCACCATCGACTGGGCTACAAGATGGAAAATTCCATAGACTGCCAGGCAAAGTGCTCTCAATGTTGTTGGAACATCTGCTTTTCTTGGTGTAAAATCTCTTCCATGGGGTGAGTGAAAGTTTTTATTCTAATTGAATTCGTATTTAATTCCTGACAAAGATGAGTTTCTTTCTGCTGATGCTGCTCAAATCAGGGGTCTCAGGTCTACTTCTGAAGTCTCACTTTACCTCAGAGGTAATCAGTAGGAGAAGGGGCTGGCCCTAGTAAGTTTCCATTTCTTCCTGTTTTTAAGATAGAAAGACAGTTTTAGATGCACTTGATTCCTGGTTTGATCTTTTGAGTCCTTTGGGATAGAGATGGGAGGGCAGACTCAGAGCTCCACAGTGTTTCTAACTCAGGAAGTGAAGTCACAGGCGGCCGTGGTCTGAACATGGCTTACACTGCTCCTTGTGGGTTTGGGTCTGCTATTCGACCAAGGTGATGTATACATTTATGATCCTAAATCATTTTAATGAACTATGTTAGCCTTCCAACATCGTTGCAACATATGCTAAACAAATTAACAATGGAGAGTGGGCATTTAGCCTAGCAGTTAAGATGAGCACATCTCATGTTGGAGTGCCTGGGTTTGACTCAGAGTCCCAATTCGGGATTCCAGCTCCATCACAATGCAGACCCTGTGAGGCAATGGCATTGCATCAAGTGATTGGACTCTTGTCATCCTTGTGTGAGACCAAGACTGTGTTCCCAGCTGAGAGCTTTGGCTTGGCCCAGTCCTGGCCCTCGTAGGTGTTTGGAGAATGAATCAGTGGATAGGAGTTCTCTGTCTCTACCCCTTTTTCTAACTCTCTCTCTTTTTTAAAAAAATTTTTGACAGGCAGAGTGGACAGTGAGAGAGAGAGACAGAGAGAAAGGTCTTCCTTTGCCGTTGGTTCACCTTCCAATGGCCGCCGCAGCCGGCACACCGCGCTGATCCGATGGCAGGAGCCAGGTACTTATCCTCATCTCCCATGGGGTGCAGGGCCCAAGGACTTGGCCCTCCTCCACTGCACTCCCTGGCCACAGCAGAGAGCTGGCCTGGAAGAGGGGCAACCGGGACAGAATCTGGCGCCCCGACCGGGACTAGAACCCGGTGTGCCGGCGCCGCAAGGCAGAGGATTAGCCTAGTGAGCCGCGGCACCGGCTCTCTCAATTAATTAAAAATAATAAAAACTTTTAAAAAAATTACTGGGTAAACAAAGACATAACGGAATATAAAACTCACAAATCTTCGAGTCATCTTTGCCATACCAACTGCTTCTTGCCTCCTGCATGTAGTAATAGACTGGAAACTACTGCTTCCTGTGAGCTCACATACTTGATGTTGTGAAATAACATAAAGGGACAGTATTAAATTACAATGTGTCCATCTTCCAACAAGCTCTGGTAAGCAAATGGATCCTCCTTTCCTCTTGCTACAGAATTATATTTGGGAGTGTGCAACAGAAATTAAAACCAGAACCTCGAAGTGAAGACACAATAACAAGTAAATGTGGACCTTTCACAGCCTATCATGTGGCTGGACTCCATCCCAGTCCCAATTCGGGGTCACATAGCAAAGGGGACTTTTCGTTTTTTCCACAGGCTTTGGACCCTAAGAAAGTACATCCACTTCCTTCTCTAGAAATGGTGTAGAGATATCAATCAAAGTCCATAGGCAAAATACCTTCATGCTATCTTGGAATTTTTCATAATTGTTGATATTGATTAACCCTTGCTAAGGTTTACCATTTTTTTTTTTTTTTACCACATTTAGACCCAAAGCACTCTTATTCCTTGTGGGTTCTGAGCTGATTCGTCCAGCTGTGTTACTTGTCCCTGATCTTGAGCCTGGAGTGTCCAGAGCATATCTGCATTTGTCTGCACATTTAAAAAGTCTATCCTGACTCTTGTAAACATTTTCTCTCCAGCCATATTCTGTTTACCTGAGTAACTCAAGGTCAGAGGGCTATGACTAATTTATTACTGAAATTCAGTTGGTATTCAATAAGTAATTCTTTCAAATTAAAGAACTCAAATAGTTGTAGAAGATTTAAGAGGGGAAAATAATTTCACTTATTTGGCCAGCTGTCATGTGCAATAATGAGAAATGTGGGCTGTGTTAGATCACATTAGTATTTTAATAAAGGAGGGGCTGTTTCAGAATAAGAAGAGATTGATTCTGATTTTCTCTAATGTAAATAATATTGCAATACTCACAGAAATAAGTTTTTCAGTGTACCACTGTAATGTTTATTTCATAGAAATAAATAACTGGGTCAAAGGAGGATGAAACTCACTTTTGCTTATTCTGATTAAGTATGTTAATAAATAATAGATGAGAGGGATATGTTTTGTTTTAGCTTCACACACACACACACACACACACACAAAGGGGAATTATTTTTTCCCAATCACTTATCTTGCCTACACCACACTCTCTGCTATGTAACTTTGCATTATACTGCTACAAAAAGTGGCACATGTCCCTACCCTTGACTTTGGGCCTTAATGTGTGTGACTTTCTCTGGCCAACTTGAAGTTAGAAGAAGTGATGCAAGAAGGACTTCAAATGAGATTCTGTGGCTGGTCAAACCTTTTATCTTTATGCCACCCTCAGAGAAGGTGGATTCGGGAAGTAAATGACTGGCAGGTGAAACACAGCCAGCTCAGCCAACATGCAGCATGGAACTGTATCACCCTCACTCATTGAGGAAGTCGAGAGCGAAAGGAAAATGCTTATCGACATGCATCATTGATACTGAGGCTAATCTGGTTCACGGTAAGAGCTAACGTGTACCTAATATAGGCCTGGAGCCGAGGAAGCACAGCAATACAAATGCAGCAACTCTGTTGTTATAGGACTGCTAATACCTTTATTTACAAATGTAGATGAAAATAGGGAGTGATTTCAAAATCAATAAAGAATAGAAAATGGGGCCAGCGTTGTGGCATAGTGGGCTATGGCCCTGGCTGCAACACTGACACCCCATACAAGCAAGTTCAAGTCCCAGCTGCCTTACTTGCAACGCAGCTTCCTGCTAATGTCCCTGGGAAAGCAGCAGAAGACAGCCCACGTGTTTGGTACTGCACCACACACCTGGGAGACCTGGATGAAGCTCCTGGCTCTGGACTTCAGCCTGGTCATTTGGGGAGTGAACCGTGGACAGAAGATCTCTATCCCTTTCTCTGTTGCTCCCTGTCTGTAACTCTGCCTTTCAAATACATTAATTACTCTTAAAATGAAGAATAGAAAGTGGTGTGTGAGAAGTACACTTCTTTGATTGCTAAGGAGATTCGATTTTTTTGTATTTGTTTTCTGAGATTTACTTCTTGGAGTGCTTTACAAACTTCTCAGTAGAGTTCCCTCTTTTTCGAATGTTAATTATTTTATATGTTAATTATATTTATGTATTATATGACATAATATATTGGCTGTTTAAATGTTACAAATATTTCCTTAATTTGATTAAAACTTTATGCTGTTGTCAAACAGAAATTCTTTAAGTTATAATAGTCTGTTTTGAGATAGTTTTTATTGTGAATTGACTAACTGTACATACTTGTGGGATATGATGTGATGTTTCAATACAAGTATACAAGGTATAATAATCAGCTCAGAGTTCATGGCATATCTTTCACCTCAGACACTTGGATTTCTTTGCATTCGGAACATTCAAAGATAGGTTGCAATATACAATTAATTGTTTCAACCACAGTCTTACTACTGTGCTCTGGAACACCGGAGGCTGTTCCTGTCAACTGCATCCCAGTATCTGCCAACCATCCTGCTTCCAACACTCCCTCCCCAGGCCCGGGTAGCCCCTCTTCCATCCCCTGCCTCTCTGAGATCCACTTTTCAGCTTCCATATTTCACTGAGTACATGCGGTATTTGTCTTTCTGTGCCTGGCTTATTTCGTCTGATGTATGGTCCTCCAGGTCCATTAATGCTGCTGCAAATGACAGAATTTCATTTTTTTAGGACTGAATAATATACCAATGTGTACATATACCACATTTTCTTTATCTATTCATCCATTAAGGGACATCTTGGTTTATTTGAGAACTTGGATATTGTGAATAGTGCTGTAATTATTGTGAAAGTGCAGATATTTGTTTGACAAATTTGTTTTATGTTTACTGCATATTTAGAAAAAAATCATATTTTAATTTTACATGAAACCATAATTTCCAGTGACTTATTTTACAGTGAAATGTGAGGTAGATATCTTATTTTACCTCACCTCTGCCAAAGCTCTCTTTCAACAAAGCTTACTTAAGTCAACCCGTCCTAACGTGTATGCAGTTACCATTGCTATTGAACAGGAGCTAGGTGGCATATATATCTACTCCTGAATAATATAAAGCCAGTAATATCATGCATGAAATTAAATGGCATTGGGAAGTATGCATGAAGTTACTTTCAATGCAAAAAAAACCAGATAATATATATGAAACAATACAGTTCCATTTATGTAAAATCAGTACACATACAAGTATTTGTAAGAAAGATTAGCAAAGAAGTCCAGAATGATAAAGATGCTTATCTCTGAGCAGATGGAGGGAAATGAAGAGTTTCTATTTCTTCTTCAATGTTTTCTGTGCTTTGGAAATTATCTACAGTAAACATGTAATATGTTTATAATCAGAAAAGAGTGAAGAGAAAACCTACAGAGTGGGAGAAAATATTTGCCAACTATTCTTCTGACAAGGGTTCAGTATACATAATATAGAAGATACTAAATAAAAAGCTAATAATAAAGAATAAAAGACAAATAATCTAATTTTTAAAAAGAAAATAGCCTAAATAGTTAATTTCTCAAGAGGAAATATGCAAAAGGCCAACAATTATATTAAAAAATGTTCCACATCATGAACTATTGGGGAAATGTAAATCAAAACTACATTGAGATGTCATTCGCCCAACTTAAAATGGCTGTAATAAAAAAGACAAAACATCAAAATTCTGGTGAGCATTTAGAGAAAAGAGAAATCTTACACATTCTTACTTGAAATGCAAATTAATTTAACTACTATCAAAGACAATTTGGAAAATCCTAAAGAAATTGAAAACAGAACTCTCAGAAGCAGGTCGTGAGTTTAGCAGTCAAGATTCTAGTTAAGAAGCCCGTGTCACAAACTGGAGTGCCTATACTTGATCCCCGGCTCCATTTCCTGGCCCCAGCTTCCTGCTAAAGCAAACCTGGGAAGCAAGCAAGCAAGCGATGGCTCAAGCAGTTGGGTTTCTTCCACCCATGTGAAAAAACAGAGTTCTTGGCTCCTGGGTTTTGGCTCAGCCCAACTCCAGCATTAGCGGGCATTTAGGGAATGAGCCAGCAGATGGGAAATTTCTTATCTATCACTCTGTCTCTCAAATAAATGAACACACAAACTAAGTGACTAACATATAAATAGAGCTACCCTATTATCTAGCAATCCCACTATGGGGTATATAGTCAAAGGTAGTGTGTCAAAGACATACCTGCACCTCCATGGTTATTTTTACAAAAATATGGAAACAACTGAGATGCCCATCAGTGGATGAACAGAAATTGTGGAATGTGTGCACAACGGATATCATTCAACCACAGGAAGGATAGGCCTTGTCATCTGTAGCACTATGGATGCACTTAGGGATCCTAATGTCGGGTGGAGAAAGACAAATGCTGAATCACTTCAGTAGATGCAGAATCTAAAAACAAGTTGAGCTCATCGAAGTGTAGAGCAGAATAGAGGCTGCCAGTGTCTGGGGAGGGGTGAATGGGGAGAGTTTGGGTCACAGGTACAAAGTCACAGCTAGATGGGAAGAATGAGCTCTATGCTCTATTACACAGAAAGGTGGCTGTAATTAGCAACAATGCACTATGTAATTCAAAGACAGGACTTTGGATATTCTCATCATGAAGAAAAGGTAAATGTTTGACAAGATAACTAAGCTAAGTACCATGAATTGATCATTGTATAACGTATAAATGTGCTGAAACATCATACTGTACGATATTAACAGTTATCTGTTAATCATAAATAATTTTAAAAAAACAGTAAAACTAATAATTTGAAAATATTTACTAATAGAACTCCAATTTATTGGATTAATTGTATTTTAAATAAAATAACAAACTATTATATTTTATTAGTAAAATATTAATCAGTTTTTACCTAGCAAGAAAATTAATTTAAATTGTCTTCCCTTTTTGCTCAAGAAAGCCATTTCCTAACAATCTCACTACTGTTCCCAGGAGTAGGATCTGTGCTTTGTTTACGAAGCATAATTCTTGATGTCTTCGTAGAAATAACGGAAGACCAAGAGCAGCTGCCTCCCACCCTTTGCTTAGGGAAGTTGAGAATCAAACCACGGCTATGGTTATGCAGTTTTGCAAATTCTCAAGACAAGGTGTGGAGGGGCCAAGCTACTCAGTGACTGCACTCTGGAAAAGGACATGTCTACCATGTGGGTGCCATGGTCTGAGTGCCCCTCCAAAACACCACTGGAAATTAAATAGCCATCTAATGTGGCAGTATGAAGAGAGGGGCATGTAGAGTGGATTAATGCCATTGTAGCAGGAGTGGGTACTTTCGCAGAGTGAGGTCCCGATAAAAAGGATGAGCATAGCTCCATTTTTCTCCCCCTGTTCTGCTTTCTACCATGGCTGATTTAGTGCAGAGGTCCTTGCCAGATGCTGAAGCTTGTAGACTCCCAGCCTACAGAATGGTGGGTCACATAAACTTCTACCACTTGTAAGTTCTCCAGCCTCCAGTAGTCTGTTATGCCATCATGAAACAGAGCAGCAGAGTAGATAAGCATCACCTGATGTCTTTGCTCAATCCCAGAAGCACATCTCAGCACATCCAAGGCTCTGAGGTAGCAAAGACAGAAATTTACTATGGTCTGTTCTGCCAGGGATCAAAGTTAATTCTACTCTAAGTGAGTCTTAATTATGATAGTGAAGTTTTGAGTTTAATAGGAAGAGCTTGTTCATGGAAACTGTAACTTGCATTGTACAGACTAACAAAGATTTATGGTCAACGTTGTTTTAATAGTGGTGAGCATAATTTGAAGCTACAGTATCACTTTGTGAGGCAACAAACCCTACATATCTCTTTAAGAATTTTCAGGTCATTGTCATTTCCAGTCTGTGAGAAAATTTGCCTTGGGGAAAATCCACATCTTCTAGGAAATAGTTAGCTCTGGTTTACTGAACTTGCTGTCTTTGTATACTCAATTTGTAATTCACACTTATTCTCTATATGGAGTATATAACATAACAACCTTGTCAACTGTAGTTTTTCTCATGGCCAGAAGCCATCATTTTCTGAATGCCTACCATGCACCTGGTAGTAATCATGTGTTTTGCAGAATTTCATTTTAATTATTGTAACTGTCTTGTGTGGGAGATGGAAGCAATTCCATGACTTAAGATGATTAATCTGAGATAAAGAGAAGTTAAGCAATATGTCCAATGTTATACACTATGAACTGGGCTTCCAACCCAGCTATTTCTGATGATTGAGCTGGACACTGCTTCCAATATTTTATCATCTCCTGCAAGGAAACCAAAATCTAATTTCACTCATTTATCATTGGGTTAGATTACTCTGGTAGATGTACAATTATTGATAACTACTTGTGATCTTTGACAAATTTGATCTAGGTGCCAGTGCTCATGTGTGGACAGGACTATCCTATGTTTACATGTTAATAGGCAGACAGGTGTATAACAAACACAATTTTTGTGGGTTACTAAATTAACAGTGTGTTCTGTTAGTCCACACTGGGTTTTAATTTTCATCACCAGTAAATTCATTGGTTAAGATTTTTATTTCATAGTAGCCTACTGAACTGCAGAAATATAAAACATGCCTTGGATAATTACACTGTTAATACGTGGTAATGCACCTGCAGTGCAGTTTTTCAGCTTAGATGGTTTTCAGCTTGAGAGGAAGGTAAGAGGAGAAAAGAAGGGGAAATAATTATCAAAACTGGTGCTGTGTGGTAAAAATTGAGTAGTTATGTTCTTAACCCAGATGACTGGAGTGACTTGGAGAAGAGAGAGTCAGTACGTGACCAGAAGGTGACTGAAAAGGAAAAAGCAGCAATGGCCCGGGTTCCTGAACTCCAACTTCTCAGCTGAGCCAGAAAAGGAGCTTTTTGAGTGGAGAACAGAGTGGGTTTCACTGGGTGGTCTTGATTAAGTCACAACTTCGCTAAACATTTTGCTTCCTCATAGGGGTGTTAATAATAACAATACAGACATCAAGGGGCTGCAGGAAATGTGGCTGAGGCCCTGTGTTCAGCAGTGTTCCAGGGCTGATATTGTCAATACCATGCAGCAATGTTATGATGGTGCTCCCCTCTAGGAACTGAAGCAAGAGAGAACAAAGGAAATGCACATAGCTGAATAGTCATTCTAAAATGCCTTAGAAATCAAATTCCATTAGTTAATCTTCTGAAATCTACTTGCTGATGTAGGAGACCACCTATTCTCTGTTACCTTCCAGTCCTGATTATATACTTTGCAGGAGATAGAATATAGTAACTGACTCACCAGCTGGAAGGAGACCACCCCACACACCTGCCCTTCCTATTGGGTAATGAGAAGCACCCTTCCTTCTCTTTGAAGTGGTGGATTGTCAAAACCATCAATAATTTAAGGATCTTTCTGAAGAAAACCTCTTCTTGAAGAGGACCCAGCATTAGGTTGACAGCAATCCACAGGTTCCATCCACGAAAGGAGCAGTATTAGCAGCAACAAAATGCTTCTAAGCAAGGAAGAATCAAATGAGAATTTCTCTCTCTGTTTTTTTAATCTTCATGAAACTGATGGAAACAAATCATTGACATTTTTCAAATGAGGCATCAGCAGGGGCAAACAGGTGGGAGTAGATAATCCTGAGCTAGGTAATTTCAAGGAAGCATCAGATTCAGCAAGAAATACAGGAGACTTGAAAGCCCAAGCAGTCGTCACTTAATCTTCACAGGTATCTATTCCTTTAAGGGGCTTTGTTTTGGTTATTTTTTACTTTGAAAAAAGTTAGTGTTTTCCTTTTGAAATAATTAAAGGGAAAGGAAGTCTAAAGAGAGTCTGAGTGACATTCAATATTCCCTAATGCCCTCCTGTTGCTCTAGGTGATTTGGTGTGCTTAATTAAGGAGGGTCCTGAGTCTATCCACCACCAGGGCCTGACCCTGGTGAGAAGGAGTGGGCTGAAACCTGACCCGAGCCCAGGTGCGTGCCTGCAGGTCACACACTGAGAAAACATGTGGCCTCTGTAAACCCTGGCCAAGTCTGGCCATGCCTTTAACTCTTTCAGGTCCTTCTGCAATGCCCACATTCTCTCGTGCTTAGACAATGTTAGCATGCTTTCCCCAGCATGAAGATTTCCAAGTTGGAAGAGGAATTATGTAAGATTAAGGGACTCACTTAAGGCCATAGAATCAAAGATGGCAAAGGATATAACTCAGTTCCTCTGGCTTTTAGTTACTGTACGTCATGAAATAGGATGTAGCGCCACTTAGCAGGCCAACTCTTCTTCATTCACAAACAACAGTGGTTTTAAGAAAGGCTTTCTTCCTTTAGAGAATCACCTTCCTTCTTCCCTCCCTTCCTCCCTCCCTCCCTCCCTTCCCTCCCTCCCTCCCTCCCTCCCTCCCTCCCTTCCTTCCTTCCTCCCTCCCTCCCTCCCTCCCTCCCTCCCTTCCTTCTTCCCTCCCTTCCTCCCTTCCTTCCTTCCTTCCTTCCTTCCTCCCTCCCTCCCTCCCTCCCTCCCTCCCTCCCTTCCTCCTTCCCTCCCTTCCTCCCTCCCTTCCTCCCTCCCTTCCTTCCTTCCTTCCTTCCTCCCTCCCTCCCTCCCTCCCTCCCTTCCTTCCTCCCTCCCTCCCTTCATTCCTTCCTTCCTCCCTTCCTTCCTTCCTTCCTTCCTTCCTTCCTTCCTTCCTTCCTCCCTCCCTCCCTCCCTCCCTTCCTCTTTTCCTTCCTCCCTCCCTTCCTTCCTTCCTTCCTTCCTTCCTTCCTTCCTTCCTTCCTCCTTTCCTTCTCTCTCTCTCTCTCTCTCTCTCTCACGCACAAACTACTTTCCCAACATTCCAGGAAACATGGTCCTTATGCATGCAGCCCATGGCATTAAATAAAACCCAGTGGCAGATGGCCTCTGTCCCCTATGGATTTTCCAGTCCTACAGAGGTGTTTTTAATAGAAACACTGGATATATGGGGGAGGCTACAGAGTCCTCTACACACAAATAGAATTAGTCCTGTAGACACTTCTTATTAATTTCCCATGCTAGGTGAATGCTTACTCCTTGGGCCACTGCTCTCTGTGAGGAGCACTTCCAGTCTCGCTGTTCCATGTGTCCCATTCCACTGTCATCCTTCAAAGCCCTTTCCTTTCTCTTTTTCCCTTTGGTGTTTTCTGTTTCTTGCCCCCAAGGAATATTTTCTAGGAAACACAGCCACCAATTAAAATGCTCTGCCCCTCTGGTTAGAGAGCTGATTATTTGGTGCTCTGATGCGTCTTTACTCACTGACTGCTCCAAGAATCTACTCTGACCACCAGGAATGCTTTTACAATTCCCTCACCCACACTCCGCACCTCTCTCTCTCTCTCTCTCTCACACACACACACACACACACACACACAACACACACACATATCTATCCTTGGGGAATGCAACAGATTTTTAATCTTTCTCTTCTTGAACTAATATACCAAAACAATTCAGATAACCTGGATTGCAAACATTTTACAAGAAGAAAAAAATGCTGAAAATTTACTTTCTATTCATATCAAGAAAGTGGTCATAGCTCTGGAGAGAATTATTCTTGATGGGGTAACTGCAAGCAAGAGCATGCATCCCATGGACCTGCAGTCATCATTATTGATTAGAGTCCTCTGCTGTCTACATCTGGCTGCTTCCACTGCAAACATTTTAAAAAGGGACAATGTTAGACCTTTCCAGTTTTCACCAAAAATTCAAAATGCATGTGCTATTCAGGGTGCATGCCTTTAACTCTGTCTGAAAGTAAGACCAAGGGTAGATCAGCTTTTTTCTTCTTTAAAATCAGTTCAAAGTCATGAAACAATTGCTTGGATTGTAGCACAGAGTAGAACGTTTACTTGCTTCAGTCTCAGAACCTTGAGTCACTGGGTATTAAAAACTTTCCTAGTGAGAGTGGAGAAACTAAAAATCAATGCTTGAAATAAAGTTTCACGGACAAGGAAAGGAAGGGAAGGTGGGAAGAAGGGAGGGAGAAAGGAAGGAAGGACAAGAAGAAGGGAGCAAGAAAAAACATGATCATTATTTGGACAAAGGGACTTTTATGAGACACCCAAAATCAGAACACACTCATCCAATTCCATATTGTCTTCTGGTTGCCTTTATAGTACAATGGGAGAGCTATATGATTGCTGCAGTGACCACATGGCTGGGAAAGACAAGATTAATTATTTTCTGGCCTTTTAAAAAACATTTGCTAACACCAGGATTAAGCCACCTTGTGTAGGGTAGTGAGAGGAGATCTGAAACATTTTATAAAGTATAATGAGTGTCCACACCTACTCTGAGGTTCCAAAGCCAAGGTCACTTGGAAGATTCGGTTGCAAGCTTCCTTCTACCAACTACAGGGTTGTGATACTCAGGCAGTCACTCACCTTCTCTGAGTTTCAGCTCCCTGTGCATGAAACAAGGCTGTCAACAACACCTACTTTTCAGACTCCCAGTGAGTGTCCTAGTATATCTGAATATAATCTATAAAATTTAACCTACTTCTTTTTTCCAAAAAGTTATTTATTTGACTCATTCAAGTGACAGAGACTTATGAACAGAGCGAGGAGAAGTTCCCATGTGTCCCATGTGCTGGTTTGCTATGCAAGGGCCCACAACATTTGAGCTGCACCAGGCTAAAACTAGGAGCCAGGAATAGAGTCATATTATTCATCTTAATAACGTTCTTAGGTTCTTCTCCTTATCATCACTTCTTTGTTATATTTATTTTATTTTTAAAGACTTGTTTAATTATTTGCAAAGCAGAGCAACAGAGAGTGAGTTCTTCCATCTACTGGTTTATTCCCCAAATGGCCACTATCCAGGTCTGGGCCAAACAAAAGCCAACAGCTGGAACTCCACATTGGTGGCGGGCACCTAAGTATTTGAGCCATCTTCCATTGCCCTCCTAGGCACAATAGCAGGCAGCTGGATTGACAGCACAGTAACCAGGACTCAAACCACACTGTGATATGGGATGCTGGCATTGCAAGCAGCAGCTAATCCACTTGGACATGAAGCTGGACCCATCTTTAATCATTTCTGTCACAGAGAAGGTGAGGAGGAGTGAGAGAGAGCTCTCCCAAGTGCTGATTCACTCCCCAAATATCCACAATGGCTGCAATGGCCAGGACTGGGTTAGGGTGAAGCCTAGAGCTAGGAACTCAATCCAAGCCTTCCTCATGAGTAGCAGGAATCCAAGTAATGGAGTTATCACTGCTGCCTCCAAAATTCTGCACTGACAGGAAGTTAGGGCCAGGTACTCTCACAGGGGATGCAGTTATGTTGACCATTAAGCTAAACACCCACTCCAAAAATTGTCTTTAATTTTAATGAGGTGAATCTCACAGTTCCCCCAAGTACATTCTCATGTCAGATATGGAATTACTTTTAACCAATTAATTAAAAATCTAGGGGCCAGCACTGTGGCATAGTGGGTGAAGCTGCTGTCTGCAGGGCCAGCATCGCTTACGGGCACTGGTTCTCTTCCCAGCTGCACCACTTCCAATCCAGCTCTCTGCTATGCCAGGGAAGCAGTAGAAGATGGCCCAAGTGCTTGGACCCCTGCACCTCTGTGGGAGACTCAGAAGAAGCTCCTGGCTCCTGGCTTCAGATTGGTTCAGTTCTGGCCATTGAGGCCATCTTGGGAGTGAATCTGCGGATCTCTCTCTCTCTCTCTCTCTCTCTCTCTCTTTTCTCTGCCTCTGCCTCTGCCTCTCCATAACTCTGACTTTCAAGTAAACAAATAAAATCTTAAAAAAAAATCTAGAGGTCCTTGTTCCCAGATTATTTTAGAAGAATATTATTTTCATTTGCATTTCTACATTTAGCAATTGGAAATTCATCTATTGAATTTCCTTGATAATAAAGAAGGCTTCCCTTTGTATCCTACTTTATATTATCTTTCTGTAATTCCATTTAACATCTTGTTCTTTCTACTTTTACCTTTTCTTCCTCCTTCCTGTTTTTCAAATGCTGTCAGACCTACTATTACTTTTACCTTATTAAGATTAATAACATGATTCTATTCTGTTAGAAATATTACAGAGCCTATATTTTTCCAAATAAAAAGCTTTTTAATAGAGTAATTGAATATATACATTTATGATATATTATAAAATGGTCAACGGGCTACTTAAAATATTTAATTAGTAATGGAAAATCTATGCAAGCATATAATGGAAATACCATTAATTTAGAAATATTGCCTTACTTTCCTGTTTCTTGGGAATGATTCTTCTCACAGTATTCACTCACAATGTCACCCTTTCCTGGACCACCTGTGTAGCAGCAAAGGCCGCTTTCAGAATCCTCCTTGCTTCTCCGTTACCTGTTTGGATACAGACACATTTTGAATCTCTACAGTACAGTCACTGTAATTCTATCCCACACTGCACATTATCAAAAACAAATGTGATTATCTCTATAATAAAACCACTCACCATATTACTTTTGAGAGTCACCTTCAAAAGGTTTGCTTTCAGAATCTTTCATCACTTGCACATGTGAGATCCATGAGTGATGGCTTTAAGTCTGGGATAAATTTCTTCGCCTCTACTGTTGCTGGCATGATGTTTCATCCAGAGTAATCATAGCAACAGTAACAGTAAACAGATCTTCCCCTGTTTCTCCTCTTCCTCTTTCCATATTTTTTTAAATTTTTTAAAGATTAATCATTATTGAAAGGCAGAAAACACTAAGAGACAGATGAATAGAACAAGAGAGACAGAGGGAGAGAGAGAGAGAGATCTCCCGTCCTGTGGTTCACT
Source organism: Oryctolagus cuniculus (assembly GCF_051225735.1). Taxonomy (NCBI): domain Eukaryota; kingdom Metazoa; phylum Chordata; class Mammalia; order Lagomorpha; family Leporidae; genus Oryctolagus; species Oryctolagus cuniculus. Next base: position 5,210,916 of record NC_142878.1, on the reverse strand, counting down.
AACCAAGTGCTTCGGCAGCTAGAATTAGGACAGGCTGAAGTCAGGAGCCCCGAACTTGATGTGGGTGGCACAGACCCAGGTACTGTGCCATCATCAGCTTCCTCCCAGGTACAATAGCAGGAAGCCAGGACTTCAACCAGGTACTCCAATAGACATGTGGGCTTCCCAAACAGCTTAATCCTTTGTGCACAATGCCCATCACTTTGTGCATGTGTAGATCACCTAGAATCTTCCAGTCTGTAAACTTCTAAAAAGTTACATTTTCATCTCTGGTGATCTATGATTTCACATGTGCAGATCTATGTTTTACTGTATTTTTATTATTCTTGTTTGCCATTTGAAAAATGCATGTCTTTCTGTCTTGAGGTAATTCTCCTTCCTTTGATTTCGTAATTCTCTCACTCTTTACAAAAGGGTACACTTTCTGAGGCTACCATTTTTTGCACATTTTTGTCTTTGCCTGTTTCCTGTTCCAAAACAAGGATTTATCTTCCTTACCTTCATCCTTCATTCACTTTTATTTTCCCCAGATCATCTATTAAGTTCCAAGAATTCCAGCTTTCCATTGGTTCATTTTTCATAGCATACTGTTCTTGTTTGATCAATACATTATCTTCTCTCATTTCTCTGAGGACAATAACCACACTTTTCTTTTTTATCTGCTTCCCCAAACGATGGTCCATTTTAAATCGTTATGTGCCTGTTTGTTTTTGCATCTGCATTGGTACACATCAAAATATTCCCAACTTGCTGGAGATTTACCTGAGAGCTACTCAAGCATGAGGAATGAGTAAGTTTGACCATAAGCTGAGCCCACAAGTGAGGCTTGTTGACTGCTGGGCTTTGGCTGAGGGCCATAAGCAAGACTGCTATGGCTACAGAAACTTTTCTGTCATCCCAGACATCCTCGGCTCCCAAGTTCTTCCTAGACAGTCTCATTTATTTAGTGACTGACTCTGTAATTTTTTAGAATTTATTTTAAAATTCTGGATTAACATGTAATGCTTGTACATTTTAAATACATACACTACTTTTTAACACTTGTACGTAACTCAAACTGATATAAGGCAACCAGCATTTCCATTTCTTTATTTTTTCTCTGGTTGGAGCCAATCTACTCCTCTGATCCAGTTCTTTCTACAGAATATTACAATCACCATGAGCCAGTGTCACTCAACTGTTCTGCAAAACAGAACCTATTACATTCAGTCTACTATATTTTAGTGCCCATGATCCAATATCACCCATCCACTCACCCCTCTATTTCCTTTTTTTTTTTTTTTTTTATCTTTTATTTAATGAATATAAATTTCCAAAGTACGACTCATGGGTTACAATGGCTTCCCCCCCCCATACCGTCCCTCCCACCAACAACCCTCCCCTTTCCCACTCCCTCTCCCCTTCCATTCACATCAAGATTCATTTTCGATTATCTTAATATACAGAAGATCAGCTTAGTATACCTTAAGTAAGTATTTCAACAGTTTGCTCCCACACAGAAACATAAAGTGAAAAATAATAGATGATTTTTTTAAAATGATGATGAAATCAGATCAGACCTATTGTCATGTTTAATCCTAGTGAGAGTCAAGTTGGGAATTGAAAATTTCTTTTTTTTTTTTTTTTTTTTTTTTTTTTTTTTTACAGAAGATCAGTTTAGTGTACATTAAGTAAAGATTTCAGTCGTTTGCACCCCCATAGAAACACAAAGTGAAATATACTGTTTGAGTACTCGTTATAGCATTAAGCCTCAGTGTACAGCACGTTAAGGACCGAGATCCTACATGAGGAGTAAGTGCACAGTGACTCCTGTTGTTGACTTTACCAATTGACACTCCTGTTTATGGCATCAGTAATCTCCCTATGCACCAGTTATGAGTTTCCAAGGCTATGGAAGCCCCTTGAGTTCTCCGACTCTTATCTTGTTTAGACACGGTCATAGTCAAAGTGGAGGTTCTCTCCTCCCTTCAGAGAAAGGCACCTCCCTCTTTGAAGACCTGTTCTTTCCACTGGGATCTCACTCACAGAGATCTTTTTGCCAGAGTGTCTTGGCTTTCCATGCCTGAAATACTCTCATGGGCTTTTCAGCCAGATCCGAGTGCCTTTAGGGCTGATTCTGAGGCCAGAGTGCTATTTAGGACATCCGCCATTCTATGAGTCTGCTGAGTATCTCACTTCCCATGTTGGATCACTCTCCCCTTTATTTATTCTATCGGTTGGTGTTAGCAGATACTAGACTTGTTTATGTGCTCCCTTTGACTCTTAGTCCTTTCATTATGATCAATTGTGAACTGAAATTGATCACTTGGAGTAGTGAGATGGCATTGGCACATGCCACCTTGATGGGATTGAATTGGAATCCCCTGGTATGTTTCCAACTCTACCAATTGGGGCAAGTCAGCCCGAGCATGTCCCAAATTATACATCTCTTCCCTCTCTTATTCCCACTCTTATGTTTAACAGGGATCACATTTCGGTTAATTTTCAACACTTAAGAATAACTGTGTGATAATTACAGAATTAAACCAGTCATATTAAGTAGAACAGACAAAAAAAAAATACTATGAGGGATAATGTATTAAGTTGTCCATTAGCAGTCAGAGCTACCCCTCTATTTCCAAACTCTAATAATCATTGTTTTAAATTTGGATGGAACGTGCTGGTGTTGTGGCACAGTGGGTTAAGCCTCTGCTTCTGACACCAGTATCTCATATCAGAGTGTCCTCTTGAATCCCAGCTACTCCACTTCCAATCCAGTTTCCTGCTAATGTTCCTGGGAAGGCAGCAGAAGATGAGCAGGTAGTTGGGCCCCTCCCATCCAAGTGGGAGACATGGATGGAGTTTGCAGCTTTTAGCTTTGTCCTGGCACAGACATGGCAATTGTAACCATTTAGAGAGCAGACCATCAGATGGAAGAACTCTCTGCCTCTCCTTGTCTGTCACTCTGCCTTTCAAGTAAATAAATCCTAAAAATTATTTATAATAATTATTTATTTATAATAACAACATTATTTTAAATTTCCACATATGAGCAAACATGCATTATTTCTCTTTCTATGTCTGGCTTATTTCACTTAATGTGATGATCTTCACTTCCATCCATTTTGTGGCAAATGTAAGGATTTCATTCTTTTTCATGGCAGAATAATACTCCACTGTGTACACTTAACATATTTCATTATCCAGTCATCTTTTGGTGGACTCCTAGGTTGAATCCATATCTTGACTACATTAGAATATGGTTGTCTCTTTGATTTGCTAATTTCCTTTCCTTCAGACATACACTCACCAGGGGATAGCTGGGTCATAGGAGGAGAGATGGTTGGGGGAGAGAAAGTTTGATTCAATGAATACATGTATCTAATTTTTCTTGTCACAGTTATTGAAGAGGTTGTCTCTTTAGCTCTTTTGCAAAGACTGATTGTAGATATGTGAATTTATTTCTGGGATTTATTTTCTGTCTCATTGGTCTCTGTGTCTATTTTTATGCCAATTATATGCTGTTTTGGTTACACTCTATCTATATTATGTTTTGAATATGATATTGTGACACTGAACTTTGCCCCTACTGTTCATGATTATTTTAACTTTTCTGTATCATTTGTGTTTACATGTGAGTTTTAGGATTGTTTTCTCTGGTTCTGTGAAGAATCTCATTAGTATTTTTATGGGGATTGCATTAAATCTGTGAGTTGCTTTGGGCAGTATGGACACTTTGACAATGATTATTCAAATCTATGAACATGAGTGGTTTTTTCATTTTGTGTGTGAGTGTTGTACAATTTCATAAATATTTCATAATTTTCACTGTAGAAATGTTGCTCATCCTTGGTTAAATTTATCTCAAGATATTTTAATTTTTTGGTAGCTTTTGTGAGTGGTATTACTTATAATGCCTTTCTCAGTGGGTTCATTATTGGTGTATACAAGCAACACTGCATTTTCAGCATTCATTTGGTGTACTCCAAGTTTCCTGAATTTGTTTATCAGTTCTAAATGACTCTTGCTGCAGGCTTTTGGTCTCTACATATGGAGCCATATAATCTATAAATATGGATAGTTTGACTTCTTTCTTTCCTATTTGTATGACTTTTATTTCCTTGTCTTGCCTAATGCCTCTGGCTAAATCTTCCAGTACTTTTGTTGTATATGAGTGGTGGGGCTATTCCTCCTTGCATGGTTCCAGATCCTTAAGGAAATGTTTTCAGCTTTTCCCCATTTAATATGATGTTGGCTTTGGAATTAGCACTTAGAACCTGGATTGTGTTGAGATTTGTTCCTTCTATGCCTGACTTGTTAAAGATTTACATATGTACTTTTTTTTTTCATTTTTTTTTAAAACCCGGAGTAAACACCAGGTCACCAGGTTATGTAGCTGTGCCTGCCAGCGTGTAGGAGGAAGCTGACTGCTGACCTTCATCTACTCGCTCTCTTTCAGGCTGGCTTCTTCCTCACCATCGAATGCCAGGAACTCTTTGGAGCCCTTGCCAGCCTGACAGCTCCCCCAGGATTCCTGTTTTCTAGAGTCATTCTGAACTGTGCCATCCCAGTGTAAGACATCAACCGTCCAGTGCACTTTCTGCTTTCAGAAATGTGGCAAAATGTCTATCTCTCTATGGCCCAAGATTTTGTAGACTCAAATTTATTTCATTCCTTCCTGTCATCTACTAGATGTTTGGGAAGTGGAGTAATATGGACAGGGCCAGTATCCTATACAGAAAGAGAACTTGACTTTCATTTTATGTAGAAACCTTTAGGTATCATTTTAGTTATTTCCCAGTTCTCATCTTTCTACAAACAATAAATGACAGAGTTGCTACAGGAAATAAAGGAAAGAGGTGCCAATCCCACCTCTTCAGATGTTTAGCTGTGATGACCTTGACTCACACAACACTCACAGTTCCCTTTGGCAAGGCTACTTCTGCCACCATATTTTCTAGCAAAGATTTAATAATTAAGCAAAATGGTTTTCAACTTCTTTCTTCTCTATAATGACACAAAAACACTCAGAGCCCTTTGTCTCATTGTTTACAAAAGATGTTTGAGTCATCATCTCTTTGAATCTTTCTAATTGCGGTCTATTCTATCATATGTTCAAAGGGTCTTGACCTTGCCAGTGAGAAGGGAGCATGAATGTTCTCTGGCCAGTGAAGGGCAAATGGGACTTGGTGTTGGAGTTCCAGGACAGCTACCCAGGTAGCCCTCTCCTTGTTCACTGCTAACACCAGCTGTGGCATGCTGCTCTGAAGGGTGCTCACTTCTCTTCCCTCTGCATCTGCTTCAGCCCTTATTCATGTTATCTGATAATCAAAGGGATTTCTTTTTCTTTTATTTGAAAGTCAGAGTTATACAGAGAGAGAAGGAGAGGTAGAGACAGAGAGAGAGGTCTTCTATCAGCTGGTTCACACCCCAGTTGGCCATAACGGCCAGAGCTGTGCCGATCCGAAGCCAGGAGCCAGGAGCTTCTTCCGGGTCTCCCATGTAGGTGCAGGGGCCCAAGGACTTGGGCCATCTTCCATTGCTTTTTCAAAGGGATTTTTTTATCCTTTTGTTTCTTCCTCCCTACTCCCATCTCCTCCAACATATCACTTTGTAAATACCAGAAAAAGAGATCTAGATAGAAAAATACAGATGTTTTAAAAGCAAAACCAAAACTCTCAGACTTGTTGAATAGGGGCATGTATCACAAAGTCAAAAAAAACTTGGATATAGTTTTTCTCTTCTTTACCTCCTCCTTCCCATCCCTCTTTCCACCAATTCCTTTTCTTTCATTCCCTTCCTCCTCCTCCCCTCTACTCCCCCCCCTCCTCTCCTCTCCCTCCCTTTGCTTCTTTTCCCTTCTCCTCTCCCTGTCTTTTCTCCTTCCCTTCTTCTAGAATGGAGTTCACCCTGTGTCAAAGCCTCACAAAAGCTGCCCAGTTCCTGATAAGTGTCTTCTGTTGATTCTCAGCCCAGCACCACTGTAATCTGATGTTATCACTAGTGGGACACTTTAACAATGAGAATTCAAAGAGTTGCTGAACAAATAGGTGTTGAAAACTTCCACCTTGGCAGTCTAAGCACAAGCCAAGTGACATGAAATGATAACTGGCAGTTTCCACTGAGGAAAACCTCTGAGAAGCTGTTTTGAAGACCCCTTGTCTCCTAAAGAGACAAAGCTATTCTTTTGGTGCACACTCAGTTCATACCTTAACTTCTCTGGAAATGCTTAGTTTAGACTGTTTTTCTCAGCCTCTAAAATGAACATTTCCATAGTTTCATGGTTTCCAGAGGTGTGGTCAGTAATTCTCAAGCCAAATGCTACTGAGATGGAAGCCAGTCAATGCAAGTCTTGGGCAAGACAACTCTTTGTACCTGTCTCAGCCCTCTGGGGACCATGTGCTCGTTGGCATTGAAGTAAGTATATCAAGGGTCTGAACGTAGTCAACAAGAACCTGAATGGTCAAGATTCTGCTTCAAATTCCACCACAGATTAGTTAAAAGGAACAACTGTGGCTAGGGTTCCCAGACCAGGTAAGGCTAATATATGGTTGATCCCTAGGGAAAATCATTGAGACTAAGTGAAAAACTGAGTTCAGACTGTGATGGAAATGGCAAAAAGCTACTTGAAGCAAATATGTTTCACTGATGCATCTGTCCTACCACAGGAGATGTGTCCCCATTTGCCAAAACTGAAAAGAAAATACAGCCTGATGCTATCAGGTGGAAGAGGCCTAAGGGTTTGGGACTACACAGGTAAACAGATTTGGGCAGAAAACCAAGGCAAGGCTGGGATGTAGTTCCAACTCCATGGACTTCATTATTCTTCTTGCAAAGAGTTTGCAGTCCAGAGATTTTTTATTTTATAATTTCACATGCTTGAGCATTTTTGAGTGCTATTAAGGATGCCCATAGAAAATGCAGGTCACACTGACTATTTAGACTTCACTTGCCAAGCCATATTTCTGAAACTTCACTTCTATTTTTGCAAGCTAAAATTTTGCAGGTGGTAAGGTGCTTGATGCAAATATCACAATGTGAATATGAGCCAATTAACCAACAACCACATTTTATGAGGTTGCAACCACCTAATTGTTTTGTGTCTGCAGCTAATTATTTCTGGGAGATATTTCTGCATATGGAAAAGGAGGCTGCTATTATAATTGAGTGTACTGCAAAACAAAAGTTCTGCTGTAAGTACATCAGGGGCAAGGATCACATCTTCTCCGTGTTTCGTAAACTTCCATAAATCACTTTGGGCCCATGCACTCTAAATGAATATGAACTGCTAATGGCGACATGATTCTAAAGTTTGGAAAACAAATTCAATAGCTGACTGCAGTGAATAATAGCCCAGATATAAAATATCAACAAAATTCTGGATAGTTAATTTTAACTCATTGTTGCCTTTTCTTGTGAACTAGAATTTTGGGGCTGGAAACACCTTATCAAATAACTTTATCTCAGAGTTTGAAAATATTAGCCTTGATGAATGATGTGACCTCCACAAGGCCTAATTCCCAATGGCTTCCCGGGCTTAACTCCCAAGATGCAAAATCTCTAAACCAATGTTTCTCACAATAGCACTGCCCTTGGTCAGTTTCTACTTTGAGGGGTTAGAGGCAGCCCATGTCAACAGAAAACATGTTTATTAAATCCTTCATGCTAGGACTAATTAATTTGATGGCAGGAGGCTAAACTTGTTCTTATAAATTGGTCTGTTCAGACAAAATAGTGGGCAAAGTGTGTACTTTTATGCAGATAGATTTTATTTTTGTTATTATTGCAGCTGCTCATTGATATTTTAATGCAAGTTTTTATTGAGTTATGCCCCAGGGCTTTTTAAATTGCGGGCTCAATTATTTCTAAAATCTAATAATTAAGTAAATTAATGAGCCTAGTCAGAAATCTGGCAACCTGACTATAAGGATTAGACACAAGAAATATTAATGGGAGGGGGTTTGTTTTTCCTTCACAGGAAGATCTTTTACAATATTATAGATGGTGTTTTATTGGAATGCACTAAAAATCTGACACTGAGGGCCATAGTCAAGTTGGGTACACAGGTAAGTTAGAGACCTAAGTATAGCTTAACAACTGAGAGGGGAGGCAGGGCAGGCCTTGTGGGCCAAGTTGCCCCTCTCCCCCTTGCCAAAGCAATTTTGAGGTTTGGCATGTACAGCCTTCAGAAATACAGGAAGAGCCAGCATCCATGCTGCTTCACGTCAATCCTCTTTAAGATCTGTAATTGACAACATGATATGTCAAGAAGATGGTAGTCATAATGGCAACTCACAGACTTCATGATGAGACCAAAGCTAAAGAAGCTATGTGTGTTGATTTGGAGAAGAATACTTCTTGTAGTACATAATAATCTTCTTAAAATAGCTACAAAGAGAACTCCAGATGATCCATAATTCACAATGTTTCAAGTTAGGATTTTTTGATTTCATGATGGTATGGAAATGATTCACATTTGGTAGAAACTGTATTTTTTTTTCATTTTCAATTATCTTTATATACAGGAGATCAATTCAGTATACATTAAGTAAAGATTTCAACAGTTTGCACCCATACAGAAACACGAAGTGTAAAGTACTGTTTGAGTACTAGTTATAGCATTAACTCACATTGTACAACACATTAAGGACAGAGATCCTACATGAGGAGTAAGTGCACAGTGACTCCTGTTGTTGACTTAACAATTGACACTCTTGTTTATGGCGTCAGTAATCACTCGAGGCTCTTGTCATGAGTTGCCAAGGCTATGGAAGCCTTTTGAGTTCACCAACTCCAATCTTATTTAGACAAGGTCATAATCAAAGTGGAAGTTCTCTCCTCCCTTCAGAGAAAGTTACCTCCTTCTTTGATGGCCCATTCTTTCCACTGGGATCTCACTTGCAGAGATCTTTCATTTAGGTGTTTGTTTGTTTGCCAGAGTGTCTTGGCTTTCCATGCCTAAAATACTGTCATGGGCTCTTCAGCCAGATCCGAATGCCTTAAGGGCTGATTCTGAGGCCAGAGTGCTGTTTAGGACATCTGCCATTCTATGAGTCTGCTGTGTATCCCGCTTCCCATGTTGGATTGTTCTCTCCCTTTTAATTCTATCAGTTAGTATTAGCAGACACTAATACCATATCACATAAACTCTTAATCCTATCATTATGATCAATTGTGAACTGAAACTGATCACTTGGACTAGCGAGATGGCATTGGTATATGCCACCTTGATGGGATTGAATTGGAATCCCCTGGCACGTTTCTAACTTTACCGTTTGTGGCAAGTGTGATTGAGCATGTCTCAAACTGTACATCTCTTCCCTCTCTCCATCTCTTATTTTTCAGTTAAATTTAAACACCTAAGAATAATTGCGTGTTAATTAAAATACTAAAAGGAATAAAGTATTATGTTGTTCATCAACAGTCAGGACAAGGGCTGATCAAGTCACTGTTTCTCATAGTGTCCATTTCACTTCAACAGGTTTCCTTTTTGGTGCTGTTAGTTGTCACTGATCAGGGAGAACATATGATATTTGTCCCTTTGGGACTGGTTTATTTTACTGAGCACGATGTTTTCCAGATTCCTCCATTTTGTTGCAAATGACTGGATTTCATTGTTTTTTACTGCTGTATAGTATTCTATAGAGTACATATCTCATAATTTCTTTATCCAGTCTACTATTGATGGGCATTTAGGTTGATTCCAGGTCTTAGCTATTGTGAATTGAGCTGCAATATACATTAAGGTGCAGACCGCTTTTTTGCTTTCCAATTTACTTTCCTTTGGGTAAATTCCAAGTTGTGGGATAGCTGGGTTGTATGATAGGGTTATCTTCAGGTTTCTGAGGAATCTTCAAACTGACTTCTATAGTGGCTTCACCAGTTTGCATTCCCACCAACAATGCATTAGGGTACCTTTTTCCCCACATCCTCACCAGCATCTGTTGTTGGAAGATTTCTGTATGTAAGCCATTCTAACCGGGGGGAGGTGAAACCTCATTGTGGTTTTGATTTGCATTTCCCTGATTGCTAGTGATCCTGAGTATGTTTTCATGTGTGTTGACCATTTGGATTTCCTTTTTTGTAAAATGTCTGTTGAAGTCCTTTGCCCATTTCCTAACTGGGTTTTTTGTTTTTTGTTGTTGAGTTTCTTGATCTCTTTACATATTCTGGTTATTAATCCTTTATCAGTTGTATAGTTTGCAAATAATTTCTCCTATTCTGTAGGTTTCCTCTTCACTTTGCTCAGCATTTCTTTTGCAGTGCAGAAACTTCTCAATTTGATGTAAGCCCATTTGTCAATTTTGGCTTTGATTGGCTGTGCCTTTAGGGTCTTTTCCAAGGAGTCTTTGCCTATGCCTATAGCTTGCAGGGTTTCCCCAATGTTCTCTAGTAATTTCATGGTATCTGATTGCAGCTTTAGTTCTTTAATCCATGTTGAGTGGATTTTTGTGTAAGGTGTAAGGTAGGGGTCTTGCTTCATGCTTCTGCATGCGGAAATCCAGTTTTCCCAACACCATTTGTTGAATAGACTGTCCTTGCTCCAGGAATTGGTTTTAGATCCTTGATCAAATATAAGTTGGCTGTAGATGTTTGGATTGATTTCTGGTGTTTCTATTCTGTTACATTGGCCTATCCATCTGAGAAACTGTATTTTGACCTTTGAATTTGGATCTAGTTCTGGGCTAGTCCATTTGATGTGAATTTCTCTGGTGATGCTGTACAACAGTAAAGAGCATGGTTTCCAGTCAGCTGCATGGCCATCAGGCAAACAACTGGTGCTCTACATGCACTGTGTTGTCGAGTTAGGGGAAAGGGTAGGCTAGTTGGATTAAATGCATTTTCAAATACAATATTTTCAAACTAAGTAGGAGTTTATTGGGACATAACCCCACAATTAGTGGAGGAACACTGGGTTACTAACTGGGTGCCACCATTGAAAACACACCTGGAGGCAGAACAGCTCTGCAAATCCCCCTGCTGTTGCTTTGCTGCCGGGGTTTGCTGCTCAGATTTCTAAATTCTATCTGGGAGAAGAGGTTATGGAGCTCACCTCATTCACATTTCAACCCAGTCATAAATTGTGTGTTTTACAGTGGTTCCAGATCCTGAGGTTTGAGTTTGCTAACTTGCACAGCTGTCCCACACTCTCATGGGACTGACTGGGCTTTGTGCCCTCACACCAGCTAAACTGCCTCATCTTCAAGACATCATCCATCTTATCTTCCCCTGAGCTTTTTCTCACCCACCTGTTTGTGCTCTACATTTCATTTGATCTGTACCTGGAGGTAGCCAGCCACAAGACTTGAAGCTTGGTAGTGTATGGGTACTACAGGTGCTTATCTGGAGATTAGGGATTTGAAAAGGTAGAGAAACACCAGCATGGCGCCTCGTATATCATCATCATCTGCATTGCTTGATTCGTGATCTTAAGGAGCTACAGCAGGATGCAGAGTTGTAGACACTGAGGCCCCAAGGCCTTAAATGACAAGCCAAGGATCCCCAGTGAGTCAAGGGTTATCTGGTGGCAAAGCCCACATTTTTTTTTCCATTCTAACTCCCTCCCCTCACCATTCCACACTCCTGATTATGATTCATTTTTATGCAGAGACAGTGAAAACTACAACAGGACTCTTTATGAAATATGGTCTGGTCTAGCCCAGGTGTGTTCATTATTCACACAGGACATAATTATTAAAACCAGCATTCCAGAAATATCTAAAGTTTAAAAGCTCTTATAGTCTTTACTTAATTCCTTATTGAACAAAGGGTGTTTTGTCTTGGAGATTCCAGATGAGTAAAACCAATGAAATGGAAATTTTTTCCACAGGGAAATCAAATGATGAAACCTACATATAAAACTAAGACCTTAAAGGTGGAGGAAAAAAACGGAGGAATGTGTTCAGACACACAACAAGTGCATGGGGGCCCTGGGCACCCACATACTGGCTTTCTCTGCAGCTCCCTGCTGCCAACAGCCTTGCTCAACATTTTGCTGATTCAGGGTGCTCCTCAGTGCACTTCATATCCCTGGTGGGCGGGCTGATGTAAATGTTCTGCAGGGAGAGTGATGGTGGTGGATGTGGAGAGCTCTGCCTCCTGGACAAAGGTTTCTGTCTCAGCAAACTGTTTTCCCAACTGGACGAGGTGTGAAGCAAGAAGAAGCTCACACCCTTTGAGTCAGCGGGTCTCCCTCACTCTCAGTGTTATTTGGGCCACGTTGTTTTTCACCTTTCTCCAATCCCCAGTTCCAGCATCTGTAAAACAAACAATGCACTCATCTTGTCAGTTTTGATGCCATAGTAAATAATATGATAGGAAGTGCTTTCCATGAGATGTTCAGTGAACAGTTTCTGCTTTCTATACCACTGGCTGCCAAGAGTGTCTTCCAAATTCATATGTGCTGGAGAAAATAAACCATGCCACTTTAATTCATTTTCTCCAAAGATAGGAGAATGTTATGATTTCATTACTAGCATTCAGCATTATCTGTGCTGACCAATCATCTTGACTGTTACCTCTGATGCCCATGTGACTTAAAAGGAAGATTGATCACCTCCGAGGCTTCTCTTCGTATCTGCTGCACTGTGGGTCCTCGTAAGGATTTGACAAGAGGAGCTGCTCTTCAGGAAGTCCAAGCAATGGCATGAGTTTGCTTGGATCCCTTGTACAATTTCACCACTTTAAGCTTGATTGTAAAAGTGGCTATTGATTCATTAGTATCAGTGTTAAAGTACAATCCGAGGGGAAGAAAATTCCTGGTAAGAAATTGATAATCGTTAGTTTCTTTCAGTCGTTGGCCAGAGTTGTTATCAATTCCAAGCACTAAGGTTGGGTTCACATTTGTTAGAAAAAGGGTCTTCATACTGTGGCAAAAAATGTTCTACATGAAGGACCTCTGTGGGCGAGACACCAGTGGAAAGAAGGTCACCAAAGGATGTGCTTTCTTCTGAGGGAAGGAGAGCGCTTCCACTTTGCCTATGGCCTAGTTGAAATATTGAAGAAGTTTGTGGATCCAAAAGGCTTCCATAGCCTAGACAATTCTTGTCAAGAGCCTGGTGTGATCACTGGTGTCATACAGAAGAGTGTTAATTGTTAAATAAACAACAGGAGACACTGCACTAACTTCCCATGCAGGGCCTCTGTCCTCAAAGAGTTATATTATGAGACTTAATAGTAAAAAATGTCCTCAAAGAATTAGCTCACTTTGGTATATTATGTCACACAAATTATAGTGATGTCTAAGGGCTCACAAAAGATGCATCATTCTTGGGTTCCTCTTTAAAGATAACTAAGTTTCAAACAACAACAACGACAAAAAAAGCAAAATTACGATTGAGATGTGATGACTTTGAGCAGGCCCTGACTGGACTGTTGAGAAACAGCTTTTCTTCTTTTTATTTTGTTTTTAGTTTTTCTTTTTTGTTTATTTGTTTTGATTTTTTTTCTCTCTTTTTCTTTTTCTCCTTTATACAAAGTGCTGAACTCTTTACCTAAAATAGAGTTAACCTGTGTATAAAGTTAAATGAAAGTAGATCTTAGTTAAAAAACAAGACAGGAGAGGGAAGAGGTAGAAGGGTAAGAGTGTGGGTGGGAGGGCGTGTATGGTGGAAAGAATTACTATGCTCCAAAAGTTGTATTTGTGACATGTATGCAAATAAAAAAATTAAAAGAAAGAAAAGGGGTCTTTAAAAAATTCATGAAAAATGTGTATTATTGAGAAACTTTGCATGGACTGCAAAATTTCCCTAGGCAATTAAACATATATATATATATATATATTTTTTTTTTTTTTTTTTGAGAGGTAGAGTGACATAGGGAGAGGGACCGAGCAGATAGATACACAGAGAAAGATCTCCCATTCACTGGTTCAATCTCAAATGCCCACAGCAGCCAGGACTGGGTTAGGCTGAATCCAAGAGCTGGGAACTGAATCCAGTTCTCCCACAGGCATGACAGAGTCTCAAGGCATGGTGATATTGGATGTGAGCATCCCAAATGGTTCTTAGCAACTATACCAAATGCCTGCCCCGAAACTTACATGTACTTCCTGACACTTTGACTTTTGGTTCCATGTTTATGCACAGGGGCTCTGTTTAATTTGTTTGTAATTACAGACATTTGGATCAGAAATTCTCATTGTACTATTTTGTTCTTCCTATAGGTAATATCAGTATAAGCCAAAAGCACACTCTTCAGCTAAATGTGTCATCTTCCCAAACCGAGGGCATCATACAGCTATTATCTACTACAAAGAAGGAATTAGAGGAGAACCCCACCGGCTACAGTCTTGTAAATGGAATGCAAAAGACCCAGAAACTAAAGAAAAGAATGAAGTGGCTTTCATTAAAATTAAAAAAGTCTGTGTTCAAGCAAAGTCACAGCATGAGAAAAGATACACAAAAACATATTTAACCATCAAGGAAAAAATACTGATGGCAGTTGTTAAATGTGGATTATCTAGAGGGACTATCACCACGGGGTTTTGCTGTAGGGGAGAGAGAGTAGGCCCAGTTCCTAAGGCTTCAAGGAAGAGTGGGGATTGACAGAGGAGGATGGGGCAGGGATCCATGTGAAGTAGGCAGGCATACAGGTTCAAATTGTTAAATTTGTGAACTGGAAGACCACGCCTTTGCCACGCCCCTGTGTGACCTCATGCCCCTACCTGATGCCTTTGCAATGCCCCTGAGTGGCCTCATTCCCCTACCTGGCCACACCGGGGTGCCCACCAGCCAATCAGGTTAGTTAACCACTCCCCTTTGGAGTGGGTTAAAAGCCTAGGGCACAGTGTGCCAGGCCTGCTCTTTTTCCCTGGCCTCTTGCTAGGAAGGGGGCTTGCTGTAGCCCCGCGCGCCTCCAGGGCGCATGGCCTTTGGGCCATGCGTTCTAGGCTTCCTGGCCTAGATGCTCTTCCATGTGGCTGGTTCCTGGTGCTTGGTATGAACCTTTAATTACCTCTCACTCTCTTATGCACCTTTCTTACTAAATAAAAGCCTAAAATGTACCATGCTGCCTCATTTATCTGTGCCGGTATTTAGAATTCTTCTCTAAATATTAGCCAAGAACCCTCTCAGGCTTATTGATATCGGGGATTTAGTAATAAGCCCGTGGTGAAATCGTAGGCACCCCAAATTCCGGTAGCACATGTGGCACCCCAGATAGCATTTCTAGGGAACTGTAAGGGGCCACATTTCAGGATAAATTTTAGGGGGTCTTGTCTGGTTTCACATGGGCAGAAAACTACTAAAATAAACATCAGTGGTAAAGGAAATTCTGGTTAGCTGACTTGATAGGATCTTTAGGTGATAAGATACTGAGAAGGGACGAATAGAAATTCAATGAGATAGCAAGAGTATAGAGCTTTTTACCAAATACACCCAGCAGAATTGTTGCTAGAACAGGACTGATTAGCCTAGAACAGGCCTCATAATTAAAACCTAGTCATCCCACAGCCTAGACAGCTCATGGCAAGAGCCTCGGGTGATTGCTGACGCCACAAATAAGAGTGCCAATTGTTAAATTAACAACGGGAGTCACTGGGTACAGGCTCCCCATGTAGGATCTTTGTCCTTAATGTGTTTTACTATGAAACTTAAAACAACACTACTAGTCGAACAATGCCCTATACCTTGTGCGGTTGTGCGAGGGCAGCCTGTTGAAATCCTTGCTTAGTGTAGACTAAGTTGATCTTCTGTATATGAAGGTGATTGAAAATGAAACTCGATGAAGGGAGGGATGGGAGAAGGAGTGGGAGAGGGGAGGGCCGCGGGAGGGAGGGAGGTTGGGGGGGGAGCCACAACAATACAAAAGTTGCACTTTGTAAATTCACATTTATTAAATAAAAAAAAAGCCTAGTCAGAGAGAGGGCTGGGGACCCTGGATGAACCTTGGGCACAGGAAAGAATCTTTGTCCTAACAAAATACTCATTTCCAGGCTATGTATAGAATCTCTGCCAATCAAAGAGCAAGAGATGGACTGACCTAATTCACTAATTGGACAGAACACTTCACAAAAGAGGATGTCCACATGACCAATAAATATGAAGATGTGCTTGCTCTATAGCTTTAATCAACAAGAAAATATAAATTGAGACCACCATAAAAATATAATTAAATAAACACAATAACGGCTAAACCAATAGTCAGCCAACCAGTTGACCAAACATCTGACAATGTCAATTGAGGGTGAGAGATTAGGACAAGTAGAATTTTCTGTTCTTTTTTTTTTTTTCTTTAAGATTTTATTTATTTATTTGAAAGGCAACGTATCAGAGACAGAAGGAGAGACAGCGATCTTCTATCTGCTGTTCACTCCCCAGTGACTGAAACTGGGGGGAAATGGGCTGGGCTGAAGCCAGGGGCTAGGAGCTTCCTCCAGGTCTCTCCTGGGGGTCCAGGGGCTTAAGCACTTGGGCCGTCCTTTGCTGCCTTCCCAGGCAGATTAGCAGGGAGCTGGATAGGAAGTTGAGCAGCCAGGACACTAACTGGTGCCCATGAGGTATGCAGGCTTCACAGGCGGTGGCTTTAGCTGTTTCACCAAAATACCAGTCCCAGGGCAAGTAGAATGTTCACGTTCTGATTGTGGAAATATGATTTGGTACAACCACTTGAGGAAATTTTGTCAGAATCTAGTAAGACTGGAAATATGAATGCACAGTGCAACTCTAATCCTCAAATTTCACCCACAAAAAATCTACCCATATGTTCTCCAAAGGCTGTGATTCCACCAGCATTATCCATAAAAGTTCCCAAATCAAGTAACACAAATAACTAGTAACAGTGGAATTAGATAAATTGTGATGCGTTCATTCTGCAATTAAAAATAAGAACAAACTGCAGCATGTAGCAGCGTGGAGGGGTCTGCAAACATAATGTTGAGTAGAAGAAGCCAAATCCCCAAAGTCCATGCCATAAAATCCATTTATGGTAAGTTCAACAACGAAGCAAAACAGAAAATTCAGGCTTTGTTAGAAAAGTGGTAGTTTTGAGGAGCTAATGATAAAGTGCATTAATAAGATAGATTTCTAGAAAGCTAGTCATGTTCTATATCTATGCTTCACAAAATTTAGAAATCTCGTTGAAGTATAGATTCTGATTCAATGGATTTTTTTTAAAAGATGTATTTATTTATTTGAAAGGCAGAGTTACAGAGAAAGAAGGAGAGACAAAGAAAGATCTTCTGTTTGCTGATTCACTCCCCAAACAGCGACAGTGGCCTACACTGGGCCACACTGACTCCAGGAGCCAGGAGCTTCACCTGAGTCTCCCAAATGGGTGCAGGGGCCCAAGCACTTGGACTATTTTTCACTGTTTTCTCAGATGCATTAGCAGAGAGCTGGCTAGGAGGTGGGGCAGCCAACACAAGCCAGCGCCCCTGTGAGATGCTGGTGTCATAGGCCCTTGATTCAACAGGTCTTGTAGGGGCTTAAGATTCTGCATTTCCAACAAGCTCATAACTAATACCAAGACTGCTGGTAGTGAGTAGCATTCTGAGTAGTGAAGTTTGAAATCTTTTTCTGATTGGTGAAAATAAAAGTTGATTAGTTAAATTCCACTCAACTGTGAGCTGTCCACTTTCTGTATTCATACTTGAATTAATAGTTCTATAGAGAATATATCCCTTTCAGAATGAAAACCTGAATTGAACATTTTAGCTGCACAGATGCCCCTCAACTCAGGATGGAGCTATTTTCTGACAAAGGCATTCTAAGTTGAAAATGTGTTCATTATCTCTCACCTCCCACCCACCTCAATTTAACAGCACGTTACACAGCAGAGGGTTGGTTGTTTCCAGGCATGATCATGGGACTGACTGAGAGCTGTGGTCCCCTACCACTGCCAGTATTGTGAGAAATATCACACTGCATGTCAATGACCTGAGAAAAATACAAATTTGAAATTCAGCCTATAGTTTCTATTAAATTCACATCACTTTTGCACCATCAAAATGTCGAAAAACTGTTAAGCCAAAAGCTCTGTAAGTTAGAGATAGCATTTTTGTAAGTGGTGAAGACAGATCTTAGAAATTACATCCATAAACTAATTTTGAAGGACTTAAGTCAATATTTAAGATATTTATTGAAATTATAGGACAAGAGGGAAAACTTAAAGACCATGCTCACGAAGGAACAGACTGAAACAGCACCAGCAGAAATTGACATCAGAAACTCAGAAAGCTTGTCGGTGCATCACAGGTGGACTAAATGATCTGAAACAAATTTCAGTCTTTTTGACCTCTTCACAGTTCACATTAAGGAGAGAGTGTCCAGCTGACCTAGCTTAAGGAATGCATCTGCCCATCCCCTAAGGGAAGTCAAGCTACCTGCTCAACATGGGCTCCTCAGACTCCAGCTAAAGTGAGTGAACTATTTTCCAGGAGGCAACTGGTGTGTGTGTGCTTTCCAAAGATGATTGGGAAAAGATAGCAGTGTGGAGTCAATCAAAAGATTCATTGAAGGTGCCTTCAGCTCCAAAGCCAGTCTTTGTTGCCTTGCATTTAATTGGTGATGGGAATGAGATGGCTTCAGTAACTTTTGCAAACATACCCTCCTCACTGAGCTCAAGTCGATGGTGTGTGTGTGTTTGTGTGTGTGTGTGTGTGTGTGTACCAGGGGAAAGCAATATGGTAGGGACAGCCATAGGAGGGTGTTTATACAAGAGGGAAAGACATGGAGTTGACAATGCTTACTTGATTCACTCTAAGTGTTTAAACAAGTGGATTTCTACACGAACTCTGGAAATAACAACAAGTAAACATTGTGCATAGTAGTGTTAATAGGAATTCCTAGTTATTTCTAAGACTGATTCTAAAGGCACATGCTGTGTCTGGTGTGAATGAATATGGACTGCTAGTAAGATGCTTTCTTTATTCAGTTTCTTTAATGCGTGGGTAGGTTTCAGCAAAAGTGGCCTATTATGTTCCTTAAAACACTCAGGTAGTGATCAAATCTAGTTGTTAGCCTATATTGTTATTCCAGAAGGCATTACTTTATAGCAATTGTCAATTGTCTATGTCCCACTTTTAGGAAACCTGGAAAAATGTTTTGGATGTGTCTGGTTAGAAAGCACAACATAAACATAGGATCATTATCATCCACGACATATTCAGGTCATGTTTGGCCCACATTTTGTTAGTTTCAATGAACCACACACTTATAATGAATGACTTCCATTAGATAATTTTGTTTCTTCTGTTTCAAGTTTCTAGTTGCTTGTCTGGATTTCATTACTATCACACTCATTGACCCAGGAGGGTTTGTTTCTCAACTTGGTCAGGAGTGGAACATGGGAGGGTGGCTGTCTCTGGAGGAAAGGAGATTGTTTTTTAAGCCAGTGGCTACTGTGAATTGTATGCCAGAAGTTCAAGCAGTGAAATTTTCATTTGCAATTGACTTTGTTTAATGTTCCTCCAATCATGGTCTGCATAAATTGCTTAAAACATTTTTGCCAGTCACATATCAAAGTCATGAGCATTTTATTACACAACAAAAACTACTGTTGGAAAAGCAAAAATAGTTAACAGGAATGTTAGAAAAGTAATGCCAACAAAAACAATTTTTCAAATTAACAGTTATTTTTGCTTATTTATTTATTAGCACTTACGTTGACTGCTTAGAACTCCAGTACTTAGCTCTTTTTGTCATGGTCATTTTGTTTCTAGCTTTATGATAATGCTTTCCCAGGTACAACTAGTTAGTTCAAAATCAGACCAAGTCATTTCATCAAGTTGGTAAAATATGACAAAATAATTGACATGACCTTACTTATCTCTGGATTCATGTGAACTTTTGGATGGCCAGTGCCACAGCTCTCTGCCCAAGGGTGTTCATCATTGCTCAGAGTGATTCCATGTGGCTATTCTCACATAGCCCAAGGGTGCTTGGGACAAAATAAAAGGCTTATTGACAATGGAAAATAAATGTGATATTTTACCATCAGACATGAACTTCATATGATCATCTGTAACATTCCTGTGATTAAAAGGAGGGGCAGGAATATATTGGAATGTGGGGAGGATAGGTAATAAATATTCCTAGAAATATCTAAGCCTTATGCTTTACAAAGGAGTGGGAAAAGTTGCCATGATTGAAATATTCTCATTTATTGCACTTGAAAAATGACCAAACATTTCTCCTTTGGGGAAGAAAAGGATGATATCCACCTATGGCTATTCAAGCCAAAGGATTGCTTTGCTTTTTTTTGTAAAATGCTGATTTTGCCCACAGATGTGGAAAATAAAAACACATCTTATCTCCTTTACCTCACCCCTGGCTGACTCTTTTGCAGGTGTTATTGACTTCTCAGGGTGTTGGTCCTCATGACTCCACAGGGATGTAGAGGATCAGAGAATATGTTGCACCAGGTCTTGCTTGCAGCACCACGGATCTGGAAGATGAAAGAAAGATAACTTTTTATTTATCTGAGTTTTCTTAGAGTTTCTTGCTTTCTAGTATATCATACATTGTATAATACTGTAAGTTTTTGTTTTGTTTTTTATTTCGGCATATATGAATAACAATGACAGTTAGGAAAGGTTCAGTAAAGTCAGAATGTATTTGTTTCATGAGCTATGTTTCTTCTTATTTTTAATTTCAAGCCTTTGGATGTTTTAGAAATATTCCTAAACTTCTACAGAATTCTCCTATCACTACAAATTTTGGTAATTACATAACTTGGCAAAAAAAGCCCTGATCCCTCCCACATACAGACTAGGGACTGAGGACAGTGAAAAATAAATGGTATTTTGCTTTAACTGATACATTTTGCTTTTGTCAATCTGCATTGATCTAGTTACCCTGATCCATGCAAAAAAAAAAAAAAAAAAAAAAAAAAAGCATTTCTTGCTGAAGTGGCCAAAAGATGAAATTCTTTTTTCCTAACTATACTACAGTTAATAATAGATACCGAGAGCAAATATTCACCTATATACAAGGGAGCATGACTATTGTTGCCCATATGTCTTTTTCAGAGTGTGTCCCTATATGTCAACAGCATAGCACCAGCTATCTCGATGCATCTGACAGGGTTAACTGCCCTCCTACATACTGTTTTGTTCAGTGCTGTAAGCTGTAAGACAAATATCTTCTTGGTTTTCTCCTTTAATGTGAGATTTGGAACTCACAGGGAGGAGAAGGGGGACATAGCAAAATGCACTTTGTCTCAGCTAGAGCTATAATGCAAACAAGACACACAACAAACTTCATGCTTGATTTTTTTCTTCATACTTCAGAGAACATCCGCCTGGGGGGTCTGGCGTCTAATGGGCTGCAGAGGAGGACTTGGGTCATTGTCCAAATTCGGTAGTCCTCATGTGATGTCCCGTTGATCGGTGATTCCAGAACAGTTCACGTTGTTCTGGTCAGCTTCTTTCAGGACTTCAAAGAGTTCTCACACCCCCAACCTCCCTCCTACCTCCAGTGCCTTTTAAGATAGTAAAAAACAGTGATGCGTGTGGAGTAGATAATCTTATATCAAGGTGAATTCTGGATAACCAACTTTGGTCCCCCTTACACCTCTGAACACTATGAACATAGTAACTGAAAGGAGCTTGTGGTCGAAGATCGTGGGAGAAAGCCTTTGCAGCCAGGACCAGGCTTTGCAGGTATAATTCTTTCCAGTCACTTCCTGGATCTTTTGCTAGCTGGCTTTTGAGCTTCCGCTGAAGCGGGAACATCAGGACATGAAGCCTCTCAATAAGTGCATTCAAAAAACCAAAAGCAGACACCACAGAGAGCTACCTCTGCCATAGACAAGCCCAAAGTATGACTTTTCCTCTTCTCGGGCCATTTTTAGCAACACAATAAACATGAGTCTAAGTGATGCCTCTTCTTTAGCCATAATGGAATTCTCACTGGGATTCTTGTTAGGAGAACTTGGTTTCCCTTCTGTGTTATAAAAGATTTTGTTTTTTTGCAAAGTGTCCACAATGTAAATGCATACTTGTTGGAGGCTAAGCTCACTCTCACATACCATTGCAATTGGGGAGATGGCCACCAGGCCAGATCTGCACTGCACCACTACTGCCCTTTGGGAAAAAAAAAAAGTTATTTATTTATTTGAAATACAGAATTGCACAGAGAGAGAGGGAGAGACAGAGAGAGTGAATGAACTTCCATCCCCTGGTGTAATTCCCAAATGGCCTCAACGGCCAGGGTTAAGGCAGGCCCATGCCAAAACAGGAGCCAGGAGCTTCTTCTGAGTCTCCCACAAGCCCCTTGTTTAGAAAGTCCATGAATTTTCTGTTATTTCTCTGTGTTTTTAAACACTCAGACCATGCTACATCCAGGTGAAGCTAAAAGACTGAGATCAAGGGCAAACGTTTCAGGGGTTGTAGATCACAAATACTTCTTCAAGTGGAAGAGTAAATTTGTCCTAGAGGGTCCTTGGAAAAAGGAAAAAGGAGCCAAACAAATGGTTTCCAACCTGAATGTGCCTCAGGGTCCTCCAGAGCCTTGACCGGTGAGGTTCAGGCTCCTCCCATACCTGCTGAAGCAGAATCCTCAAGGGCCTGGAAGCTGCCTGGCGAGTATAACTGTCAGCTGATCTGGAAATCACTGCGGTAAATGATTGGCTTTGGTTTTCTTTTTTTTTTTTTTTTTCTATAAAGAACACACACGAGTTCCTCAAGAAATGACATACTCCAGCACTTACACCTGCATGATGGTGAAGTTTCAGTGTCACTTTGGATTGAAAAATACCCAGAGACCTGGGAAGACATTGCTTTGGCTATGTCTGGGGGAGTGTTTTCAGGGGAAGTGAGAGGATTAAGTGGGAAGACCCACCCTTAACAAAGGTGGGCACCATCCAGAGGACTAGGGGCCCAGAGAGAAAAAAATGCACAGAGGAAAGTGGTGAGTCTCCCTGGGTGCTGAATGCACTCGTCAAATGCCTTGGACAGCAGAACTCCAGCCTGCCAGGCTTAGGGCTACAGGACTCATGGCAGGGCCACCCCACCCCCAGCCCAGCCTTGCCCCTAGTGTTAGGGAACCATTCATGGCGAAAGTAATTGTAGTGCCCAGTTCTTAGCTAGGAACTCAATCTGAGTCTCTCATATAGATGACTGAAACCCAATTACTTGAGCCGTCACTTCTAAGGATTCACATGATCTGGAAGCTGGAATCAGGAACCAGAGCCAAGATTGAACCCAGGCACTCTGATGCAAGACACAGATTTGTAACTTCTTTCCTGAATGCCTACTCCCAACCCCCATTCACTTTTGACAGGTACATTGAATTACTATTTTTAATTGTCTTGTTGGTTGTTTGGCATTCTTACCATCTATTTGTTAAGGCCTCACTGTCTGCTTCTCTCTCTAAGATGGGGATTCTGAGCCCCGAACTTTTCTTCTTGCACTCATTCCCGGAAGGTGCATTGCTCTTTACGTCTGTATGCCAACACAGACAATCCAATATTTAAGTTTCCCCAGATATGCTATAGGTTGATTATTAAGAATCTAATATGCGTTGCAGAACCAATAGGTGCTGAAGTTGCATTTTCTCCTTTATTGAGTTTTGAGTTTCAATTATGATGCCTATGCTAGTGCCGAATGCTCCTAATTCCAGGTAGAATATGTTCTTTTTCCTTAAACTCTGTATGATGTGCTAACAATTATAACTTAAAATCATCACATACATTTTGTAATTGTCCCAATATAATTTTTGCATGCTCTATTTATTTCTAAGCATCTAATTATCTTTTTGTACTTTTATTTATTTTTGAAAGATTTATTTATTTTTTGAAAGGCAGAGTTGCAGCAAGAGAATGGGAAGACATACAGAGAGAGAGAGAAAGAAAGAGAAAGAGAGAGAGAGAGAGAGAGAGAGAGAGAGCACTCTTCCATCCATGGTTCATTCCCAAATGGCCAGAATGGCAGGGGCTGGGCCAAACCAAAGTCAGGAGCCTGGAACTTTATCTGGATCTCCTTTGTGAGTGGTAGGGACCTAAGTACCTGGGCCATCCTCCAATGGTGGAGCAGCCTGGGCTCCAACTGGTACCCATATGGGATGCTGGCACTGCAGGCGGCACCTTAACCCCCGTGCCACAGGATGCCTCTCCATCCTTTCATTGATAACTATTGGTATTGTCTA
This sequence comes from Oryctolagus cuniculus, assembly GCF_051225735.1. Taxonomy (NCBI): domain Eukaryota; kingdom Metazoa; phylum Chordata; class Mammalia; order Lagomorpha; family Leporidae; genus Oryctolagus; species Oryctolagus cuniculus. Next base: position 5,186,851 of record NC_142878.1, on the reverse strand, counting down.
CTTTTTGGCTACTTCTTGAGACTAATTCTTTTGTTTTGTCCAGGAATCCATGGCTATCCTCTTTTGTTTTTGGCCAGCAACTTTTTATAGGTAGCTCTGATCCAGGAAATTATATACAGTAAATTCTCCTGGGATATTTCACTCTTTCTTTTCAGTATGTACCTCTCTTTTTTAATATCTACTTTCATTTTCCTGAAGAATATCAAAAGATATCATCAAGGACATAGAACATTACATTTTATAATCCTTACATATCTGCAAAAGTACTTGTATTTTCTAGATCTTCTACACAAATAAGTGTCAATGTTAAATGAAGTGAGTAGATTATAATACAAATATTGAGATAGTGATTTTTTCCTCTGTAAATATGAATGTCATGGATGTATTAAAGTAATATTGCCAATAAACCTCATTGTCCACATAGACTCACAGGCACATATATTTAATCATTCAAGGTAAAAGGATTATTATGCTCTTTAATCTAAGGCATGTGAAAAAGAGAAGCAAGCAGCAAATTGTTTTGATAGACCCATGTAACATTAACATCCTAGGCTTACAAACCACAAAACTAGAAATATATACATATTTAATTTTTAATATTAATGAAGGATTATAACAAAATATGAATGCTGGCAAATAAAATTCAGCTTGGTATTGGAAGAATAAAATGTTCTGATCATGTAGAATTTATTTCCAATGACCCAAAATAGGAAACTCATTCATAAAATATATAACTTTTTAAATGTCAAAGGAGAACATTAGATAAGAATATCTCAATGAATATGGAAAAACATTTGACTACATTCAACATCCATCCTTCATTAGAGCTTATTTTGACAAGATAGGCACAAATTATACAACTATAATGTATTATATAAAGAAATATATAGCTTTACATATATAACAGTAAGGATAAAAGAAACATGTCAATAGAACTAAATAAGTGAGAGAAATAACAGGTACATATAATGGGATTGTGGAAACAAAATTTTAATTATTTGTATCTGATATCTTATATATTTGAAATTTTGGGGGAATCATCCGAAATTATTATCGACAAGATTTAGTAGTGAGGTCAGTTTCAAAGCTAAGAGTAAAAACTTTCCATATGGAGATGCTTTGAATATATAATGGAAGGAAGCAGATAATGTAAAGCATTTCAGTAAAAAGCCAGATAGTAAATATTTTGTGCATTTTAAGGCTTCGTAGATGTCAATTGGTCTCTGTTCCCACAACTCAACTCCAAGTCAGGTAAATGAGTGGGTGCTACATTCCAATACACTGTATTTAGAGAAGCAGACACCATCCTGTGGACGCAATCTAAAGTAACAAGACAATGCATGAGATGCCTGAATTCTTTAACGAAAAAATCATGGAATAGCTTTGTAAAGAAAATCAAAACTATTAAGGAAAGAAGAAGGTTATGCTGTGCTGCTTCCTTTCTTTTTTCTTTTTAAAGATTTATTTATTTGCTTGAAAGGCAGAGTTATAAAGGGGAGAGAGAGAGAGAGAGAGAGAGAGAGAGAGAGAGAGAGAGAGGTCTTCCATCTGCTTGTTCACTCCCCAAATAGCCACAATGGCAGGAGCTGAGCCTATCCAAAGTCAGGAGCTAGGATCTTCTTCCAGGTCTCTCATGCGGGCACAGGGGCCCAAGGACTTGGGGCATCTTCTACTGCTTTTGCAGACCATGAAAGAGAGCTGGATGGGAAGTGGAGCAGCTGGGACTCAAATCGGCACCCATATGAGATGCTGGCACTGCAGGCTGTGGCTTTACCCGCTGCGCCACAGTGCCAACCCCCGTGGTGCACCTTTACAGTAAGTTTCAATACTACAACAATGTCAATTACCCCAAATTAGTTTCTAAATTTAAATCAGTCCTTTCAAAAGCAACTGAATTCTATCTAGAATCCAAAAGAGAAATGAAGACAGGATAGGAAAGACAAATTAAAATCTCTTCCTCTACATGGTACCTACAGCTTAAAATAATGTATTGTATATATCAAAACTATTAAAATGGATTTTAATTAACATCTTCATCATAAAATCTGATAAACTGGTGAGATGATTAGGCATCTTTAGTAGCTTTACTATTTCTGTAATGTATACAGATGAAAACATCACCTTGTATTACTTACACATATGTGATTATTATTTGTCAATTAAAAGTAAATGAACCTTTTTAAGAGAATGAAGTCATAAAATCAAATATATACAAAGAAAAGCACTTTCATGGAATTATGAACTGCTGTGTGTTTTTTGAAGGATATTTGTAACATGTCTAACGTGTGTAAAAGCATGAACTTTGACCTGGTGGCTCTGCTAATAGGAGCTCACGCCGCTGTACTGCCTGCAGATACCTACCAAGATACCGGTGCTGTCTGGTTCTTCCAGCCATGTCCACACTTCACTTGGCTTCTGTTTTTAATGTCTTCAGTGTTAGCCACCCAGCCTATTAAAAGCCTTTTCATTTGTTTTTACACTTGTCTATTTTTGTTCTAATACTTAAGAGGACATCAGAATACTCTGGAAATGGATCAAAAAGCAGCTTTTGACCTTTTCTAAAATTGTGAAATATTTAGACATTCTTGGTCATGAAATAAAGCAAAAGCACTCATTTGACAAAATTTTGGGTAATATAATTACTTGATAGAGCATATTAACAAAACATGACGTGGTTGGAAGTACATTTTCCTAACTATGTGCTCTGAACAGTGCGTAGTAATCCATATTAACAATCTTCTGATGGGGAAAAAAGAGCTTGGCTGTCCAAATAGTTTGGAAATGTGCATTACTGGAACCTACTTAGTAAGAAAACACTTTTCCTTCCTCCTCACGAACAGTTTGGGAACTACGGCTCCAGAGGAGTTACAGTGGCACCTGGACTTCTGGGAAGATGGGCTGAGCTATAACATGGCTGTCATCATTGGGGCCTCCCTTGGCAAGATGTCAGGTGCCACCAAGGCCCAGACAGAAGGGATGATGGCAAAAGTGTTCACTTTCCCCCTTTGGTTGGCAAGCACAGGGGGTTGAGGAGGAAAGCTGACTCTCACATTAACCCTTCAGAAAGGCCGGGTTCTGTGGCCTCTGTACTTTTTTTCCATGAATCTAAAAGAAAAAAAAAAAGCTCTGAGTTCTAAAGGACAGATCCTCAGAAAGGCTACTCAGAGCCAGAGGTGATGCTACGAGGAACACAATGGGTATTTTTTGCAGACGCCCAGAAATGCACACTTCATCTGAAAAAAGAAAAGAGATTTCTTCTGCAAACAGATTCAAATATTTGCCATCCATGTGCCTTGCGTAAGGAGGAAATGGGAAAACTGCAGGACTTTCTCAGCATGGCTCCTGACGTTTCTGTGTCAGGGTTTGGGGGTGGGAGTGAGGCCCTGCGTCTCCACCAGGAGCCCAGCTGGGAGTGCAAAGGCTGCGTGTGCATTCTGACTTTCACAGCCTTGCCCTGTGCGGCTCTGCCTTTGACACCACCGCCTCTCTTCTGCATTCTTCCTCGGTGCCCCTTCCCCACCCCCAGCTTTGCTTGATTTTTCTTCATAGCCTCTGAAAATGCAACAGAGAATAAAAATGTGGTAAGACCTGCCGCCAGCACCTATGCCCTCCAGTCCTAAGCTGACAAAAATGTCAAGAAACTGACAGTAAAATATGCGAAGAAAGAGCTCTGCAAACAAGAACAAACCCCAGACTATTTGGTGCTCTCGCTACACTGTGTCATGGTTTTCAAACAGAAATAGCAGATGTGGGATTTATTATCTCTAACATCACTTGTTAAATTTTACACCACGCGAATGATATGGGGAATACCAAAGGGGAAGCACCTGACTGGCCAGGGGAGGCACACAGGGGAGCAGACAGACAGACTCCACAGAGTGCCAATGGATGGCTTAGCTTACAGGGAGAGCTGGGTAGCAGGGAGCCGCAATGGGCGCACCAACCCCGGCTCTGCCCACATGAGCCAACGATGTAGTTGAAAAGTTGAAACAGATGTTTCCTTGACTGGCCAACCTGGTGGCTCATCGCCTGGTCTAATGCCCTGAACACACCGAGTGTTTCTTCAACATGGCTCTAAGCACAGGGTCTTCCCTAAGAGAGGAGTTTTGAGAAGCTGAGAATATTGGCCTTCCCTGTCCTCTGAGCTCCTGATGGAGGCGCTGTTGTCCACATAGTTTCTTATTTAATTGGTACAGCAACCTTACAGGGTAAGTGTGGTGGAATGAGAAGGCCATGCCAAGGTGACCGCTGGCAAGCGAGCGTCACGGGATGAAAATCTACAATTGTCTGATCCTTGGAAAATAGTAGTGGTTTCAGTTCTTTCAAAATGCATGAAAAAACCATTTTAAACAGCCTGCACAATTCTGGGTAAACTATAAATGAGAACTACAAATATTTTGTTTTTCTAAGTTTGAAATTGCATCTTAAAAAAAAAAAAAGAGTTACAGAGACAGAGAGGGAGAGAGAGAGAGAGAGAGAGTCAGTCTTCCATCTGCTGGTTCACTTCCCAGATGGCCTCAATGGTTAGGGCAGGGCCAGGCTGCAGCCAGGGGGCAAGACTTTCTTGCAGATCTCTCATGTTAGTGCAGTGGCCTAAACACGTGGGTCATCCTCCACAGTTTTTCCAGGCACATAAGCAGGGAGCTGGATCAGAAATGGAGCAGAGGGGACAGGAACCAGCACCCCTATGAGATGTTGACATTGCAGGTGGTGGCCTAACACAGGACACCACAATGCTGCTCCCTGAAATTGCATCTTAGCCTTTCTCCTTTGTTACAACTTCAGACTTTCATAAATGAGCTTCATTTTCTTATCTTTTTTTAAAGTTTATTTTTATTCGAAAGGCAGAGAATCAGAGAGAGACAAAGAGACAGACAGAGGGATTGTCCATTCGTTGACTCACTATCCAAATACCTACAATAGCCAGAGCCGGGCCAGGCTGAAGTCGGGAGCCTATAACCCAAACCAGGTCTCCAATGTTGAGTCACAGGGATCCACAAACTTGAGCCATCATCTGTCACCTCACAGGGTGTGCATTAGCAGGAAGCTGGAAGGGAAGCCACACAGCCAGCACTTGAACCAGGTACTCTGATGGGGGTGCTGGGCATCCCAAGCAGTGACTTAACCAATGCTTCAAATATCTGCTCCTTATCTTTAATGGACTGAGAAACCAAGGCACATAGGAATAAAATATTCTAATTTGGTCACACTATAAACCACAGGATTCTTGTAAAAATAGGGCAAATAGTTGGATAAAATAACTCCATCAAGGAGATGGTTAGCCTAGCAGTTCTGATGCTGTGTGACACATCAGAGTACCAAGGTTTGATTCTAGCCTCCTGCCAGTGCAGACTCCGGCAGGCAGTGGTGATGTCTCAAGTGCGCGGCAGGCAGTGGTGATGTCTCAAGTGGTTGGCTTTTGCCTCCTACAAGGGAGACCTGGATTTGAGTTCTCAGCTATAGACTCCAGCCAGAGCCCAGAGCTGGCTGTTGTAGGCATTTTGGGAGTGAATCAGTGCGTGAGAACTCTCTCTCTCTCTCTCTCTCACTCCCCCCCTTCCCCCCAATCCTGTTTCTCTCTGTCTCCCTTGCTCTCTCACTCTGTCTTTCCCTCTCATTTTCTCTTTCCCTGCTTCTCAAATAAAAATAAATGAATCACTCCACCAAAGCAGAACTGTATTACTCCCTGCAATACCAGATACCGAGGATATGTTTTCAACTGGTGTTTTTAAAGTGCAGCTGAAGTACCCTACTTAGCTGGGGATTTGCACAACACAATTGCACATAAAATTGGCAACTCGTGGCCTTAGGAAAAAGTGAATACAAAAGAAGACAGAAAGAGGAGCGAGGAGGGAAGCACACAGAGTTCAGTTGTCCTTGAAATTTTCTTGAGGCATTTGCCACAGCAATTAATCTGCACAGAGAAGAAAGGCAGGCCCTGGCAATCCTCTGCGATTCACCCAGTGGCATCCACTAGGTGACTGGCAAAGCCAACACAGGAGCCAGTGTGTGTGGTTCTCTGCCCCATAGCAGGCAGGGGCTGGTTACACACCTTGGCTCCCATCACAGCTATAAAGACGGTCATAAAACTGCCACCGAAATCTGAGTGTCATGTCAGTGGAGACGGCTGAAGCCCTTAAGGGCTCTAGTGATCATCCCATAATGTTCATATAGGTCCCAGGGGAAGGTGGGCAGACTTCTCCACAGTGGGCACTGTGGGCTTGCCCCTGAGCCAGAACCTCCCAGTGTCCACAGGCACTCACCTCCGCAGCACTCTTCCATAAATGTTATTATTGCTTTAAGAGCACATTGTGGGGAAGAAAGAATGACAGCTGAAATTCCATTTACATATGAATAGAAGAATCTGTGCAGGTATTGGAAAAGAACTCCAGTGAAAATATGAGCAGCAGAACAAAGACGTCCTGATTAGAAGGCTTCGTGTGAGGTTAGGGCACACTGGTTATCTCAGCTCGGGTTCAGAGTCTTTGCGAAGGGCTGTGACCACTTCCCTGAGAACTTTTCAAAACCTATTTTCAACAGTTCTACTTTTCTCCCCATTTAAGTGATTTCAGTTTGTGTTTTACAGAGGGACAGTACTTTCTTATTTTGAGTTAGACATAAAAATGTAAATAACTTTTATTTTAGAGGTAGGGCTCTTGTATCTTAATTTGGGCGGTCAATTGGTGGAGAATGATAAACAAATTTTAACCAACTGTAATGAGGCTATTGTGTTACATTCCTACTCCACTGAGCATTCTGTTTTGCAAACTGAAAACAAATCCCAAAACTAAACTAAGGGGCGCTTGCTATGTATTTTACCTTAGTAGAAATCTGTGTATTTATATTCTGCCTACTCAGAAATCTGGAGACCTAATTTTTTGTTGTTGTTGTGGTTGTTTTTGTTGGAAATAGAAAAATAAATTTATAGTGAGAAGCATGTACTATTCTCATTTTCTTTTTTTTAAGATTTATTTATTTGTTTGAAAGTCAGAGTTACGCAGAGTGAGGAGAGGCAGAGAGACAGAGAGAGAGAGAGAGGTCTTCCATCTGATGGTCCACTCCCCAATTGACCACAAATGTCCGAGCTGCACTGATCTGAAGCCAAGAGCCAGGAGCTTCTCCCAGATGTCCCACGTGGGTGCAGGGGCCCAAGGACTTGGGCCATCTTCTACTGCTTTCCCAGGCCATAGCAGAGAGCTGGATCGGAAGTGAAACAGCTAGGTTTGGAATTGGCACCCATATGTGATGCCGGTGCTTCAGACCCACTGCACCACAGCGCCGGTCCCATATTCTCACTTTCTATCTGGACTAAATGCTAAGTGTAGAATGGAAGAAACATATGCAACTTGCACAGTGAAGAAATATTGCGGCTTATAGGAGCTTCCAGCATCTAGAACCTGGTGTATGCACTTTGAGTTTTTCTCCCTAAATATTCCTATGCAGGAATCTCAGTCCCCAGTATAATGGTGCTGAGACGAGGTAGAACCTATGACAGGTGGAGCCTGGGGAGAGATGAGTAGGTCTTCAGGAGGGATTGGGGCTTTTTTTTTGTGAGAAGTCCTGCAACAATAGGTTGTTACCAGCCACCCTGCCCCTGTCCTGATTCTGACCTCCTCTTTTGCTATGTGATCTCTTCCCCTGGGACCTCATCACTGTGATGCCATCAGCCATGAGGCCCATCCCAGAACCTAGCAAATGCCAGCACCATGTTGCTGAACCTCCAGACTTGCGAGCTGACTAGATCTCTTTCCTTTATAAAGTGTCCACCATCAGGTACTGTATTATAGCAACAGAAAACTACTTGGACAGCCATTGACCACCTTCAGTATTGTTTGATCATAATCTTGTATGAATAGTTTTATCATTACTCTTATATTAGATATACTACTGTTAAATTATTCTGATTTCAGTATTTTTATTTCAATAACATTGTCATCAGAGAGTCTGTTTTCTCATTTCAGGTTATGGATGTTAAATTTGGCAACTTTCTGGAAATGAAGGCATCTTTCATTGACATTTCAGGTGTAAAACTGTGTTTATAATTTTCATATAGCAATGGAAGCATTTTGTTTTTTTCAACACACAACTAATACACTACATAGTTAACTGAGTTTCACTGACCCTTTAAAACCACGTCTTAAAAGCTTTTCATCTTCTTCCTTGGTAGCACATGGTATGACTTAATTAAAACTTGAAAACTGTGCATTGGAGTACTCATTCAACACCCCACTATTCAGTTTCTGATCCAGTTTCCTACTAATGTGCCTGGAGAGGCACAGAAGACACTTCAAATAATTGAGCCTCTGCCAACCATGTTGAAGACCTGGATAGAGTTCCTGGCTCCTGGCTTCAACCTGGACTAGACCTGGCTTTTATGGCCATTTGGGGGTAAACCATAAGAGGAATAATCTCTCTGTCTCTCTCTTTCTCTCACTGGTTTTCAAATAAACAGTTTTTAAAACAGAAAACTATGTACTTTGGATTTTCAATCATAGGCTTGTATTTTCCAGGCCTATAGGATACTTAAAGGAAAAGTGAAATTATTGAGAGAACAAATTTTTTAAAAATCAGATTTTCCTACAGTATAATTTTTGAATGGTATTTACCAGCTAAACATCTCAGTACGTTAAGTTAGTTTGCTGAACTTTTTAGAATAGAAATTACGAACATAGCTGTGACTTAAATTTAGACCACATTTCTGGCTCTTCCACCTGCTAACCATGTGAACATGTGGAAGGTCAATCACTTATATGCTAAATGCAGATACACATACTATTAATTCCTATGTATGTGTGAGCACATTTAGTGCTTAGCCCTACAGAATAGAGTATGATCTCATATACTAACATTATTACTGATAATAACAATAGTAGTATCAGAAGAATTAGAGATATTTAATATCCATCTCTCTCTCTCTCTCTCTCTCTCTCTCTCTCTCTCTCTTTCTAATTCTCTTTCACATTTTCTCCGAACAGCACTGATAACAAACTTTCTGGAAACTAGTGTGGTCTAATCTTGTCCCAGCAGTCTAGGATATAGCACTTACTAGTTAGTAGAGATGTTCTCTATTTTTGTCCCTTGCTCAATTCTCATATCTTCCCCCACTATTTAGTTGTTGTTGTTTTTTTTTGCAAATTTTCCTATTAATTTTATTAGGATTAATTTCTGCTGCTTGTATGCAAAAGATATTGTCTGATAAGACAACTCATATATGGTCTTTATCTTCTAAAAATTCTCATATTCAAATGGTATTACCAGTTCAATGGCAGAATACTATCCATGTGATGTGAAGTAGTTAATAACAACTTGAATGCATAGTTTACATCCTCTAGAGAGATAACTCACTGTGGTTACATGGTACTGCCTTCTGGTCAATTCAGTCCAATGGCCAATCAAGTTCATAGAGCAAAATCGACTAAATTGGTTCTTTGGCTGCCTTGATCACTCTTGTCATTCTAAGAGCATGACCACACACTACTTTTCAGTCACAGCTCATACAGCCATGTCCCTGCATTGAGTCTAGATTAATTGGATAAAATATGAAAAAAAAGTATTTAAAAGTGACTTTTTTGTTAAACTGAGTTTATTATTAAACTGAGTTTAATAATAACAATAATAATGATAGCAGAAGATTCATGTATCTACTCATATTATTTAAGGCTACATAAGGCACAGCTGGTATAGTTGAATAGGGGAAATTAGTTATTGGATTTTGGGTGTGAGTATCTGGATTGGAATCCTTATTCTGTCATGTGGGAGCAGAGCCACTTACATTGAAGTAGGTAAGAGTCTCTGAACCAGTTTTCTCATGGGTAGTAGGTTAAATTGAAGTAGGTAGGAGTCTCTGAACCAGTTTGCTCATAATATTTAGTATATGTGGAATGTGCTGTGGAGCCCATCTGCTCTTGCTTGCAGGTTTCAATACCTCCTTTGACTAGTCCTGACCTGCTGCCGACTCTCTCCATTTCCTGCTTCCTTCCTTCTCAATTTCCTATGACCATGATTTATCAGTGTTCTTTATATGCTCCTTTGTTCTACCCTTGAAATGCTGGGGTTCCTGAAACTCAGTTCTACACATTTTCCTTTCTTTCTCAACATTTTCTTTGATCTCTGCAATTCTTGTGATTTTAAACATCATCTATACTCTGAAAGTTTTCAGGGTGGTTGTCTCAACTGAGCTTCAGATCTACTCACTGGATTGCCTCTTGGTATCCAAAATGTTCCATCCGTAAAACTCAAACAAACTAAAAATTAAGGATAATGATTTGTGTATTCATTTTTCTACCTCTATAAAAGCATCTTCATTCACCGTGTCTGACAATTGTCTCATCCTACATATCATCAATTACCACTGATCCTCTCTCAAAAATAAATCACACATTTGCCTATTTGTGCCCATTTCCACCACAACCACTGAATCCAGCCACCAGCCTCTCATCATTTGATTGTTACAAAAGCCTCTTCACTTCTCTCCCTGCTCCAAATATCAACCACTCCAGTTTATTCTCCACACAGCAAATGAAATTGGAGTGTAATAGTAATGTCCTCTATTTAGAATTAAATCTGGACTTCTTGTCTACCATAGTCTACAAATCTTTGATGAATCTTGCAAGATCTTTGTCTCTAACTTCATCTCTGGTCTCCTTCTTTTATCTATTACACTCAACCAACCCCTTCAGGGCAACAAGGTCTTTCCCATTTCAGTGCCCTTGTATGAGCTATTCCCTGTGTTTAGAAAACACTCACATTCGAGTTTTGCCTGTATCAATGCTTATTTTCATTGTTTCTCAACTTAAATGTCTTCAGTACTCAGCTGGGACTATCCTTCTGCTCTTCTTTTTCAGTACCACATTCTTATATCTTCGTAACCCTTACCAAGAGCCACAATTATCTATTTACTTCCATTTGTTTATTTTCTACTTTTCCAAGTATAATGTAAGCAACAAGAAGTCATATTTTACACACATTTTATTCTCTACTGTATACTTACGTTGGAAAATAATCCATAGCATATGGTCATAGCTTAATAATGTTTTGTTGAATGAACACATACATGAATGAATTCTTCATTGTGCTCAAATTCTGTAGCTCACTTTCTCTTTCTTGTTCATGCTTGAATTGTTGATATTTTTTTATGACTACATTTTTTGAACATTTTAAGTACATGCAATAAGGATTTCTATGTAAGATAACATCTACCAACTATGTGAAAGGTATTTTATTTTCTGCCCAGATCAATTTAAATGTGCAAAACCATTTTATGACATAATGTTTAATACCTTAGATTGAGCAAAAAAAGTGTAAATGGACTCTTTGAAGAAAAAGAATCTTCCAAGCTGATCAGATTCTATATTTCATCAATTATCTCTGTCAAAAATTTGAAATGTGAATAATCTTCAGAAGGTCTTTTATCTTTTTAGCTTGCTCCCTAATTTGTCATTTCTGGAATGGATGTCCTAACTCTACCGATGAAAGGGAACTTGCACAGACTGTAAACTCAATGAGCCATTAAATAGGTGACAATAATCTTGATAGAAGTTTGGAATATTTAATTAGCACAAAAAATACTCTTAGCCAGTGCACTCAATTACTTCCATGGATACTCCCCAAAATATCAACCAACTGTTCTGCATGTCCATGAAACACTTTGAAAGACATTTAAGATGGAAAAAGGAGATAATATTTCATCTATTAATTGAGGACTTGACACGGTTGTGCATGTCCAGTAATAAAGTTTCAAAGTGAATTCAGTTTAGATCCTTGAGATATTTTTAAAGGTGACATTTCTATCCTTAAGGCTAACATTACATGAAAGTAACTGAAAGGCTAGAACGGAACTCTTTGGGCTAGAGAAAGGAAACGCACTGGTGTACCCCGTGCTCTCATTACTGCTTCTTTTGCACATTACCTGAATCGGCCAAAGACCAGCAAAAGCAGAAGAAACCAGAAAATCATTATCTTGAAAATCACAGTCGTGATAGAAAAAACATCTCGGGGAAGAACTGATGAAGAAAAGTTAATAAGAAAGAGGAAGAAGATGATATTGCATGATTAACACGAAGTTTGACTAACTTTTATACAAGATCCAGTCTGTATCTTTGTCTGTTCTCCAAAAGGGAAAAATATGTTTTGGTTTTAAAAGACAAGACTTTAAAAAGGGTTCCATCAGTCCTTTTCCAGGCTCAACAACATCTCATGATTATCAAACGGTAACAAAACATGTGTTTTTCTTCACAGCCTCAACGTTTAGACAAGGCTAAAGTTTGGTAGATGCTTTGCAGAACTCCATTGTTCCCAGTCAGTAGTCAAGCTTCACACACCTGCTCACATGCTGTGAGAAACAGGGAGATGTCTGCTTTCTGGGTTAAACCAGTAGAAGACCAGCCCTCTGTATGTGGTTCTCACTGAGCAATCAAAGCCTCTTCAGTAATCATAGCCAATACTGTAGCAGAGATCAGGCATAGAGGTTGATATCGAAAGGCACAGACAGGTGCTCAAAATCTCATCCACAACTGAAGATGATGTCGGTGGGAGTCCAGCAACAACATAAATCCCCCCTTGTCTCACGTATTTTGGCGTTTCTCAACCGGCTTGGTTCCGTCCATTGACAATGCATTGTTTCACATAAAAGATACCAGTAAAGTAAGAATTTATTGATGGATTTGTTTGGTTATTCATTTTCTGATCTATTAAAAGACAATGATTGAATGTATAATAAGAGCCAGGCACTTTATTTGACTGTGGAGTTATGAGGATAACTCAGAATATCAAACAGTTTAGTCTAATCTCAGGAGTAAATGTGCTAGCAAATGATACAGGGGACTGCTGTTGATGCTAAAATTAATGTTTAAAACAGAGACTATGTGGGCATAGAGGAAGTTTAAAATTCATCAGGAGTTAAATCAAGAAAAAAGTTCCTAGAGAATTTTTGGGAGTAGAGTTGGAAATAGGGCAGTAAGTATCTCTTTAGCCAATGAATTAAAATAAATCTTAATTAACTTATTCTTTTACAATTATGGCAGCAATTTTTCCACTGTCATTTTTAGTTTTTAAAATGTTTCTTGAGGAAAATAACTGTTTATTTTTAAAGATTTATCTATTTATGTGTTTGAAAGGCAGAATCACACACACACACACACACAGGGAGAGAGAGAGAGAGAGAGAGAGAGAGAGAGAGAGAAAGGGAGAGAAATCTTCTATCTACTGTTCTATTGTTTACTCTCCAGCTAGGGCTGGGCCAGGCCAAAGTCAGAAGCCCAGAACTCCATCCAGATCTCCTATATGGATGGCAGATGTCCAAGTACTTGAGTAATGATAGGATGCCTTCCAGGTGCAGTATAAGGAAGGTGGATCAGAATCAGGGTGGCCAGGATTTGAATCAGCACTCCAATGTAAGATACAGGCATCACAAGCCACAGCTTAACCTGCTGCACAACACCTGCCCAAGGTTATTTTTAAATCCATAGGTATTTTGACATTCTAAATACAACAAATACATTGCCCATTTTGTATGCTTCTACTTACAACTTGAGACTCATCACTCAAAAATAAACAAAATTGACTGTGGAGAGTCACTAAGCTTCATTGTGACACACACTGCTCTAGGACAATTTAATAAGTAGTTAGTTTGTTTTCTGAAATGATCTTCCTCTCATCAAACCTTGTACACAAGTACATATAATTCAATTATTCATAACTCTTGAATCATGCATTTGAATCATAGATCAATGTATATTCTACAATTTAGTTGTTTTTCATAATATAATAATATAATAAGCATCATTGATCATCATTCTAAAGGAGAATCTAAAACTCAGATAATAACACCATCCTGTGGCTCATCCAGCAGCCTTGTCAAAACTTTAACACTTTTGCTAATTTTTCTTTAAATAATTAGGCTTTTGAATACAAACAAGTTAATCATTTGCAATAAAGACTATTTTATTTCATCTGTTTCAATCACTTGCCTAATATAGATTTTCTTTGTTTTATTTCACTTGCTTGGAATTCCAATAGCTTTTTTTTTTTTTTTTTTTTTTTTTTTTTTTGACAGGCAGAGTGGACAGTGAGAGAGAGAGACAGAGAGAGAAAGGTCTTCCTTTTGCCGCTGGTTCACCCTCCAATGGCCGCCGCTGCAGCCGGCGCACCGCGCTGATCCTGGCAGGAGCCAGGAGCCAGGTGCTTTTCCTGGTCTCCCATGGGGTGCAGGGCCCAAGCACCTGGGCCATCCTCCACTGCACTCCCTGGCCATAGCAGAGAGCTGGCCTGGAAGAGGGGCAACCGGGACAGAATCCGGCGCCCCAACCGGGACTAGAACCCGGTGTGCCGGCGCCGCAAGGTGGAGGATTAGCCTATTGAGCCACGGCGCCGGCTTCCAATAGCTTTTAAGGAGAGAGTCCCAAGTATTCTCTCTTAGAATGTTTTTAAACTTTTTTTTTTACTTTTTGTTTAATTAACGTCTTTATAAACTATAGCACTCTTTAAGCTTTTAATTGTTCCATGGGTTAGATATTGGTCACATTCATTTAAGTTTTCAAAGCTAGTAACAGATGATGTTTGCCTGTTATATTATTGAGATAAAATTCACAAAGCCTACAACTCACCAGTATTAAGTGTAAAACTTAGTAATTTGCAATATATTTCTGTAACCACCAGTATAGTCTAATCTTAGAATATTTCCATTCACCTCCAAATAACCCCATACTCATTGTCTGTCATTAGCCATTCTTTCCCACTCCATATTCTAGACCTTGAGGCAAATATGAGGGGTCTTCAAAAAAATCCATGGACAATGTGCATTATGAGAAACTGTATGTGACTTTCCAAAAATTTTGCACCAAAATAACTTTATCTTTTAATACCATTCTCCACAATCTTATCTTTTTTCCCCAGAAATCTTTTAATTTAGGAATACAAACTTCATACATTTCTTTTTTTTTTAAACTTTCATTTAATGAATATAAATTTCCAAAGTACAGTGTATGGATTACAATGGCTGCCCCTCCATAACATCCCTCCCACCCGTTACCCTCCCCTTTCCCACTCCCTCTCCCCTTCCATTCACATCAAGATTCATTTTCGATTCTCTTTATATACAGAAGATCAGTTTAGCATACATTAAGTAAAGATTTCAACAGTTTGCTCCCACACAGAAACATAAAGTGAAAAATACTGTTTGAGTACTAGTTATAGCATTAAATCTCAATGTACAGCACACTAAGGACAGAGAGCCTACATGAAGAGTAAGTGCACAGTGATTCCTGTTGTTGACTTAACAAATTGACACTCTTGTTTATGGCATCAGTAATCACCCTAGGCTCTTGTTATGAGCTGCCAAGGCTATGGAAGCCCCCTGAGTTCACTGACTCTGATCATATTTAGACAAGGCCATGGTCAAAGTGGAAGTTCTCTCCTCCCTTCAGAGAAAGGTACCTCCTTCTTTGATGACCCATTCTTTCCACTGGGATCTCACTCACAGAGATCTTTCATTTAGGTGTTTTTTTTTGTTTTTTTTTTGTTTGTTTGTTTGTTTGTTTTTGTTTTTGTTTTTGTTTTGCCAGAGTGTCTTGGCTTTCCATGCCTGAACTACTCTCATGGGCTTTTCAGCCGGATCTGCATGCCTTAAGGGCTGATTCTGAGGCCAGAGTGCTGTTTAGGACATCTGCCATTCTATGGGTCTGCTGTGTATCTCACTTCCCATGTTGGAGCATTCTCTCCCTTTTTTATTCTATCAGCTAGTATTAGCAGACACTATTCTTGTTTATGTGATCCCTTTGGTTCTTAGTCCTATCATTATGATCAACTGTGAACAGAAATTGATCACTGGGACTAGTGAGATGGCATTGGTACATGCCACCTTGATGGGATTGAATTTGAATCCCCTGGTATGTTTCTAACTCTACCATTTGGGGCAATTCAGCTTGAGCATGTCCCGAATTGCACATCTCTTCCCTCTCTTATTCCCACTCTTATATTTAACAGTGATCACTTTTCAGTTAAGTTTCAACACTTAAGAAAAACTGTTGAAATCTTTACTTAATGTATGCTAAACTGATCTTCTGTATATAAAGAGAATTGAAAATGAATCTTGATGTGAATGGAAGGGGAGAGGGGGTTGGAAAGGGGAGGGTTGCGGGTGGGAGGGACGTTATGGGGGGGAAGCCATTGTAATCCATAAGCTGCACTTTGGAAATTTATATTCATTAAATAAAAGTTAAAAAAAGAATAACTGTGTATTGATTACAGTATTCAACTAAAAGTATTAGGTAGAACAAACAAAAAAATACTAAAAGGGATAACATATTAAGTTGTTCATCATCAGTCAGGGCAAGGGCTGATCAAGTCACCGTTTCTCATAGTGTTCATTTCACTTTAACAGGTTTCCTTTTCGGTGCTCAGTTAGTTGTCACCAATCAGGGAGAACATATGATATTTGTCCCTTTGGGAGTGGCTTATTTCACTCACCATAATGTTTTCCAAATTCCTAACAAGGATCACTTTTCAGTTAAAATTTAAACACCTAAGAATAATTGTGTGTTAATTACAGAGTTCAACCAATGGTACTAGAACAAAACAAAGAGAAAATACTAAAATGGATAAAGTATTACATTGTACATCAACAGTCAGGACAAGAGCTGATCAAGTCACTGTTTCTCATAGTGTCCATTTCACTTCAACAGGTTTCCCCTTTGGTGCTCAATTAGTTGTTGCCAATCAGGGAGAACGTATGATATTTGTCCCTTTGGGACTGGCTTAATTCACTCAGCATGATGTTTTCCAGATTCCTCCATCTTATTGCAAATGACCGGATTTCTTTGTTTTTGACTGCTGTATAGTATTCTATAGAGTACATGTCCCATAATTTCTTTATTCAGTCTACTGTTGATGGGCATTTGGGTTGGTTCCAGGTCTTAGCTATTGTGAATTGAGCTGCAATAAACATTAATGTGCAGACAGCTTTTTTTGTTTGCCAATTTAATATCCTTTGGGTAATTCCAAGGAGTGATATGGCTGGGTTGTATGGTAGGGTTATCTTCAGGTTTCTGAGGAATCTCCAGACTGACTTCCATAGTGGCTTGACCAGTTTGCATTCCCACCAACAGTGGGTTGGTGTCCCTTTTTCCCCACATCCTCTCCAGCATCTATTTCTGAATGTGAGCCATTCTAACCGGGGTGAGGTGAAACCTCATTGTGATTTTGATTTGCATTTCCCTGATTGCTAGTGATCTTGAACATTTTTTCATGTGTCTGTTGGCCATTTGGATTTCCTGTTTTGAAAAATATCTATTGAGGTCCTTGACCCATCTCTTAAGTGGGTTGTTGGTTTTGATTTTGTGGAGTTTCTTGATTTCTTCGAAGATTCTTGTTATCAACCCTTTATCTGTTGCATAGTTTGCAAATATTTTTTCCCATCCTGTCGGTTGCCTCTTCACTCTCCTGTTTCTTTTGCAGTACAGAAACTTCTCAGTTTGATGCAATCCCAAATGTTAATTTTGGCTTTGACTGCCTGCGCCTCCAGGGTCTTTTCTAGGAAGTCTTTGCTGGTACCTATATCTTGCAGGGTTTCTCCAATGCTCTCTAATAATTTGATGGTGTCAGGTCGTACATTTAAGTCTTTAATCCATGTTGAGTGAATTTTTGTGTAAGGTGAAAGGTAGGGGTCTTGCTTCATGATTCTGCATGTGGAAATCCAGTTTTCCCAGCACCATTTATTGAAAATACTGTCCTTACTCCAGGGATTGGTTTTAGATCCTTGATCAAATATAAGTTGGCTGTAGATGTTTGGATTGATGTCTGGTGTTTCTATTCTGTTCCATTGGTCTATCTATCTTTTTCTGTACCAGTACCATGCTGTTTTGATAACAACTGCCCTGTAGTATGTCTTGAAATCTGGTATTGTGATGCCTCCAGCTTTGTTTTTGTTGTACAAGACTGCTTTAGCTATTCGAGGTCTCCTGTGTCTCCATATGAATTTCAGCATCATTTTTTCCAGATCTGAGTAGAAGGTCTTCGGTATTTTGATTGGTATCTCATTGAATCTGTAAATTGCTTTTGGGAGAATGGACATTTTGATGATATTGATTCTTCCAATCCATGAGCATGGAAGATTTTTCCATTTTTTGGTATCCTCTTTTATTTCTTTCTTTAAGGTTTTGTAATTTTCATCGTAGAGATCTTTAACGTCCTTGGTTAAGTTTATTCCAAGGTATTTGATTGTTTTGTAGCTATTGTGAATGGGATTGATCTTAGAAGTTCTTCCTCAGCCGTGGCATTGCCTGTGTATACAAAGGCTGTTGATTTTTGTGCATTGATTTTATATCCTGCTACTTTGCCAAACTCTTCTATGAGTTCCAATAGTCTCTTAGTAGAGTTCTTTGGATCCCCTAAATAAAGAATCATATCATCTGCAAAGAGGGATAGTTTGAGTTCTTCCTTCCCAATTTGTATCCCTTTAATTTCTTTTTCTTGCCTAATAGCTCTGGCTAAAACTTCCAGAACTATGTTGAATAGCAGTGGTGAGAGTGGGCATCCCTGTCTGGTACCAGATCTCAGTGGAAATGCTTCCAACTTTTCCCCATTCAATAGGATGTTGGCCGTGGGTTTTTTATTAATTGCTTTGATTGTATTAAGGAATGTTCCTTCCATACCCAGTTTGCTTAGAGTTTTCATCATGAAAGGGTCTTGTATTTTATCAAATGCTTTCTCTGCATCTATTGAGATAATCATATGGTTTTTCTTCTGCAGTCTGTTAACGTGGTGTATCACGTTGATTGTTTTGCAAACATTGAACCATCCCTGCATACCAGGGATAAATCCCACTTGGTCTGGGTGGATGATCTTTCTGATGTGTTGTTGCATTCTATTGGCCATAATTTTATTGAGGATTTTTGCATCTATGTTCATCAGGGATATTGGTCTGTAATTCTCTTTCAATGCTGCATCTTTTTCCGGCTCAGGAAATAAGGTGATGCTGGCTTCATAAAAAGAATTTGGGAGGATTCCCTCTTTTTCGATTGTTCTGAATAGTTTGAGAAGAATTGGAATTAGTTCTTCTTTAAATGTCTGGTAGAATTCAGCAGTGAATCCATCTGGTCCTGGGCTTTTCTTTGTTGGGAGGGCCTTTATTACTGTTTCAATTTCTGTCTCAGTTATGGGTCTATTTAGGTTTTTGATGTCTTCCTGGTTCAATTTAGGTAGGTTGCATGTGTCCAGGAATCTGTCCATTTCTGACAGGTTTCCCTGTTTGCTGGCATACAAGTCCTTGTAGTAATTTCTGATGATTCTTTTTATTTCTGTGGTGTCTGTTGTTACGTTTCCTTTTTCATCTCTGATTTTATTGATTTGGGTCTTTTCTTTTTTTAGTTAGTTGGGCCAATGGGGTGTCAATTTTGTTTATTTTTTCGAAAAACCAGCTCCCCATTTGGCTGATTTTTTGTAATTTTTTTTGGATTCAATCCTGTTGATTTCTTCTCTGATTTTAATTATTTCTCTTCTCCTACTAGATTTGGGTCTGGTTTGCTGCAGATTTTCTAGATACTTGAGATGAATTGAAAGTTCATCTATTTGGTGCCTTTCCAATTTCTTGATGTAGGCACCTATTGATATAAACTTTGTGTTAAAGTCTATTTTGTCTGATATTATGATGGCAACACCAGTTAATTTTTGGTTTCTGTTAGTATTGAATATCTTTTTCCATCCTTTCATTTTCAGTCAGCATGCATCTTTGTTGATGAGATGTGTTTCTTGTAGGCAACAAATAGGTGGGTTTTGTTTTTTAATCCATTCAGTCAATATGTATCTTTTAAGTGGAGAGTTGAGGCCATGTACATTCAAGGTGACTATTAATAAGTAAGGACTTTGCCCTGCCATTTTTCCATAAATATTCCTATTATTTACTTGGGATTTCATTCATACTTTTACTGGGAGATTTGCTGCCTTCACCTTCTTTGGCAGTGCTGACCATGTTTCTGTCAGTAGCAATTCTAGTGTCTTTTGCAAGGCTGAATGTAGATGACAAATTCTTTCAATTTCTGTTTGTCATGGAAGCTTTTTATTTCACCTTCAGTCATAAATGAGAGCTTTTCAGGGTACAGTATTCTGGGTTGACTTTTTTTTTTGTCTTAAGACTTGGAATATATCTGACCATTCTCTCCTAGCCTTTAGGGTTTCTGATGAAAAATCAGCTGTGAGTCTAATTGAAGATCCTCTGATAATAACCTGGTGTTTCTCTCATGCACTTTTTAGAATTATTTATGGAGAATTTGAATACAACGTGTCATGGTGAAGATCTTTTCCGGTCATTTCTGAGTTCTATGTGTTTCTTGTACTTGAACGTCCCTTTCTTTCTCTGAATTAGGGAGGTTTTCTGTAATTATTTCACTAAAAAGGCCTTTCCACACCTTCAGGAACTCCTAAGACCTGTATGTTTGGTCATTTGATAGTATCCCGTATATCTCCAAACATTTTTTAGTTTTCTAATTCCTTCCCCTTCCCACTCCCCTTCCCACTCTTTTTGGTCTGACTGTAAAATTTCCAGAAATTTGTCTTCTAACTCAAGTATTCTTTCTTCTGCTTCAAGTTTGTTGTTAAGGCTTTCCACCCTGCATTTTTAAATTTGTTCTATTGAATTATTCATTTGCAATATTTCATTTTGATTTCTCCCTAAGGTCTAAATTTCATAGGAGAAATTTTATTTCATGTCATATATGGATTTTATTAGTTTGTGGATTTGCTTCTGATTACTTCTAAGCAATCCTATGATCAAATTTTTGAATTCTATTTCTGGCATTCATCTTCATCTTCATCTCTTCATCTTCACATTCTAATATCGAAGTGCTGTGCTCTTCTGGGGCAGCATATTATCTTCCTTATTCTTGTTTCTTGAATCACTGCATTTATTATCTGGCATTTGTGGAGATTCATATTGGTTTCTTTTTTGTTTTGTTTTGTCTTTTCCCTGTGACTCGAGCCAGTGCCCATATGGGTTGCTGGCACTGCAGGTGGTGGCTTTACCTGCTAAACCAAAGCACTGGCTCCAATTATAATTATGTAATGTAATCTCCTTTAAAAATACTTACATAATCTTTTAAAGACAGTTGGTTATGAGGTATATAACTTACCCTCAAATGGTTCAGAAAGAAATTTTGTGAATTTGTATATTGAGCAACATCCCTTAATACAGAAGCACGGAGAAGAGAAGATCATAGAGAAAAGGCTATTTGTATAAAAAAAAAAAAAAAACAGGGTAAAGTGTGAAGAACAGGTGAATGTGGGTCAAGGGAATATGAGTGTCTTTGTGTGAATTCTTCTAAATTTTCCCTGCACTTGAAAGCATTTCTGAAAAAGAATTTCAAAGTCAAAAGAAAGAAAAACACTTCCTAGTGCAGCCACCCTCCGCTGACTGAGACTATACCTGAGCACCTTTGTCCTGGAGGCTGCATATCTGTGACACCCTTGCCTCATCAAGGGGATATCATTATGTTAGAACTATATCTACAACCTGTATTGAATCTTCTAAAAACTAACTAAAATCAATTAACTAATTAAACTAACTAACTAAAAAAGAAAAACATAGCCTTGGCTCACTGTTCAGTGCTCTGTGGTGGTAATTTTGGGTTTTCTGTCCTTGTGTATGTCAGTTACTGCTTTCCTCCTCCTTCCACAGAAATGCAAGTATCGAGACAGAGAGAAAGGTCTTCCTTTTTTGCCATTGGTTCACCCTCCAATAGCTGCCAAGGCCGGTGCACCACGCTGATCCGAAGCCAGGAGCCAGGTGCTTCTCTTGGTCTCCCATGTTGGTGTAGGGCTCAAGGACTTGGGCCATCCTCCACTGCACTCCCTGTCCACAGCAGAGAGCTGGACTGGAAGAGGAGCAACCGGGACAGAATCAGGCACCTCTACCGGGACTAGAACCCTGTGTGCCGGCACCGCAGGCAGAGGATTAGCCTATTGAGCCACAGCGCCGGCCAGTTACTATAATTTCATAGTTACCAACTTTTGTATTTTGGGACACTTATGATGCTTCTAATCTTTCCTCTGATAAACAGGGAATCTGTTGAAAAAATTTAATAGGATTTTGGTTATGCCTAAAAGTTTTAGAAGAATAATTCTTAAAGTAATGGTTATGAAGCTTTTCTTAAAAGAAATTAAAAGAAATTCCTGGATTAATTAATCTTCCAGAAAGAACATATTTTATTAAAATAAAACAAATTTGAATATAACAATGGGAAATACCTTATGGACAAAAAGAATTGCAGTGAGAAAGATGTTGCTGTTTCGACTCAGATTTTTGGTGATCATATTGGTATTGCTGTCCTGAAACAGGGCTGGCGGTAACACAGAATAAGAAAAGTAAGCAAGTGTATTCTAAAACTGTCATGGTTTATGATACTGAGAATCAGAATACTCAGTGTGGAAAAGAAGGAACTTTAAAAGATTAACTAAAAGCGGTATAACCTTGAATTTGAGTAGGAAGCATTAATATGAAATCACACTGTATTCTACTTTAATACTTAACCATATTCTTAGTTTCATGCTGGAAAGGCCTCGAGACAATGATCAGCCCAGTAACAATGAGCACTCCCGGATCATTCTAAGTGTACTGAAAGGACCCAGCTCTCCCTGGAGAAATGTCTGATCCCATGACGGGGACAGGAACTATGCAAGATGACTCTAGAGCATTTTGTCATGCCAGATAAGCAGGAAATACTGAACACTGTGAGGGTCACGTCACAGTGACTCATGAGCCTAAATAACACTTTCTTTTCAAAAAGATGCAGAAATACAGCAATCATTAAGAATATGAAAATTATCAACCAGCATGAAGTCACCTTGGCAGAATGCAGAGACCATCTCTTTATCTGAAACCTCGTTAGCAAAGTAAAGGAATCAACCACTTAGCCTGAGTTACTTTCCTACAAAACCTATACCACCAAACAACTCATTATTCAATTAAAGGAGATGTTTATTTATGGTGGTATTCAATACATGAAAAATTAGTATCTCCATTTTGCAATTCATAAGGATTTTATGGTCTAGGAATTAAATATTTGTAATTGTGAACACTACAGAATAATATACAAATCATTTTGATGGGGCCGGGTGCTGTGGCATTGCAGGTAAAGCCACCACCTCCAGTGTCAGCATCCCATATGTGCGATGGTTAGTGTCCCAGCTATTCCACTTCAGATCCAGCTCTCTGATTATGGCCTGGGAAAGGAGTAGAAGATGTGCCTCTTTGTAACTCTGCCTTTCAAATAAATAAATAAATCTTAAAAAATAAAAAAAGAAAATCATTCTGAAAGAAAGAAAAAATTAACAAATAATAAAAGGAAGGAAAAAAAGGAAGTGGGAGGTAGATGGAGAGAGAATAAGAAAGCCATATGAATCGGATCAAAACTATAGATTTAACCACCAAGATATGGGAAATACAAACAATAACAACAAAAAAAGCATGGTGAACTTCCCTAAACTATTCAATCAGAAAAATACAGATTTCTGGGAAACACATGAATGATTTTTCTTTAAGTTTCATAGAAATACAAAGACGCAGAAAGAAAAATGGACAATGAATATTAGCAAGACTTAATATATTAACCTTATTTGGATCCTTATAAAAAAAAAAAAAAAAGGCTGGCGCCGCAGCTCAATAGGCTAATCCTCCACCTTGCGGCAACGGCACACCGGGTTCTAGTCCCGGCCGGGGCGCCCGATTCTGTCCCGGTTGCCCCTCTTCCAGGCCAGCTCTCTGCTGTGGCCCGGGAGTGCAGTGGAGGATGGCCCAAGTACTTGGGCCCTGCACCCCATGGGAGACCAGGGTAAGTACCTGGCTCCTGCCATCGGATCAGCGCGGTGCGCCGGCCGCAGCGCTCTGGCCGCAGCGCGCCGGCCTTGGAGGCCATTGAAGGGTGAACCAACGGCAAAGGAAGACCTTTCTCTCTGTCTCTCTCTCTCTCTCTCTCACTGCCACTCTGCCTGTCAAAAAATAAAAATAAAATAAAATAAAATTAATTAAATTAAAAAACAGTTCCACTTTCCTGCTAATGCACATTTTGGAGGCAGGAAGTGATGGCTCAAGTAGTTGGATTCTTGTCATCCATACAGGAGACCTAGATTGGGTTCCTGGATCCTGGTTTTGACCTGGCACAGCCTCAGTGTTTTGGGTATTTGAGGAGTAAGCCAGCAGACAGGATATGTCTCTGCCTGTCTCTGTCTTTCTGCCCTTCAAATTGTTAAATTAAAAATATTATTAAAAAGTTAAAACATGCTGCTGAATACTGGAGGAAAGAATTACACAACATGGCAGATACTTCTGGGACGAGGAACGAGGTTTTGAAAAGTGGTAAGTCAGGAAAATACTAAATTTTTTCTTATGAACTTTTTGGTGTTAAGGTTTCTTTTTTCATTATAAAAGTATGTGCTAGGGCTGGCGCTTTGGCATAGTGGGCTAGGCCTCCGCTGGTGGCACTGGCATCCCAATTGGGTACCAATTTGAGTCCTTGCTGCTCCTCTTATGATCCAGCTCTATGCTGTGGCCTGGGAAATCAGAAGATGGCCCAAGTGCTTGGGCCTCTGCCCCCGTGTGGGAAACCCAGATGAAGCTCTTGGCTTCTGGCTTTAGCATGCCCCAACCCTAGCTATGGTGGCCACTGGGGGAGTGAGCCAGCAGATGGAAGACCTCACTCTCTATGCCTTTTCCTCTCTCTATCTGTAACTCTCTCAAAAAAGTATGTGTGATACTGCTTTGTGAAAAATGAAATTAAATATAAATAAAATGCTCTTAACTTTTTAACTTATGGATTATAATTCTAACAGTTTATTCAGCAAAAAACCTTAAACAATATAGCCTATTTAAAGCAACCCAAAGTACATAAATATGTTCACTGTAGCATCATTGTAAGAATACAGAATTGGGAACAACCAATTGCCATGACTAGGGCATTCATCCAGTAAGACCCTAGACTGTGATTAGACAGAATGAGGTTGTGCTTGATGTGGAGACCCGGGAAGAGCCCCAGTGCATTTACAGCGTTAGGTGGACAACCTTAATTCATCAAACATTACATAATATCTGAAAATATAATATTCTAATTTTGCTTTCTTGTAGTCGGCAATAAATCTATTTATAGTCAATATGCTACAACTTGTATTTGCTAGTATATATTCTCTTAATTCAAGACAATTTTCATAATAACTATTTTCAACAGTTTTAGCACTGGATTTGGAGCCCTTGGTAGACACGGATTATGCACATTTCATGTGTCATTTGGCATTTTTAAGGGCTCTGTGCTAATAAATATATAAATGATTTTAGTAGATATGTTGACAAAAATAGAGAAGCATTTTAACAGTATTTATTAACACAGTATTAAAAACTCTTCAATTATGTACACCTTTTCTCCATCCTTGTATCAGGATCATGTATTCCCTTTATAATTAGAAAAAAATGGTAAAGAAAAAAATAGAAACAGAAAAATCAAGATAAATTTTTAAAAATCTGCCCAGTATGCATCACCATCTGGAACAAAAATGTTTCCACCATGCCAATGTTCATTGAACCAATAATTCTCTCTTGACCAAAATGTGAGTAAAATGTGTAACTTCCCACGAAGTTGCTTCTGGATCATTGGCAAACACAAGTCAATTGCACAACTAACGTCTGTTTTACTCCCACCCCACTTTTATTTACAGAACAAGTACAAAGTAGTTTGCTGCTGATCACAAAAAATACCAAGAAAGAAAGCAAAGGAAAGGAAATGCCAGACAGCGGTTTCTCAGAACGACTTTTATTTTGATGGATATTTTTTAATGAACTTAATTTATGTGAAGGTTGTTCTGTTAAAAGGAAAGTTCACAAAAATATGATGCATGATTGATCTCAAGACTGTGTCTTGATCCAAAAACAACACACAACAGCAGTCAAATATACGTTTTATGGGCTTTTGTCTGTTTTGCAATAACACCGGAAAACATTCTTTAATTAAAATTTAAAACCGTAACTGATTAATTTTCTGAATAAACAATCTCTGTAAACACGGAATGTCAGGGTTTTACGGCTGTGTAAAAATAAATTTTAGTTCCTTTGCACAGTCATTCTGGGGAGGACCTTGGCACAAGCAAAAGGTGACGGTGTGACCCAGGGAAAAAGGATTTTGAAACCTAGCTTGTTCTGTAACTCCATTCCTGCCCACCACGATGAGGCCCCAAAAGGGTAGGGGAAGGAGTGTGTGTGTGTGTGTGTGTGTGAGAGAGAGAGAGAGAGACAGACAGACAGACAGACAGAGCTGGTGTGCACCCGATTGTCCTCCGTTCCATAGTTTCTTGCTAGCTGCAGATTGTCCATGGGTTCCAAAAACCCCATGCAGTCGCTGAACCTGCTGCTGCCTGCCTGGTACGATGAAGAACTTCCCAGGATCTTGGCTGCTGACATGGCTGGGTGGAATTTAAACTGAGCACTCCCATTTGGTTTCTGTTGTTAAACATCATCCCCGATTTTTTACAGGAGCCAGAAACCAATCTCATTTATCCTCAACAACTTTAGGATTTTCATTTTTTCTTAAAAACAGAGGGGAGGTTTCAAAATGTTACTTAAAATACTCTTGAGTGACTTTTCAAGGAAACATGGAAATACACTGCCAGGAAAACGGGGAGTACACTCAGAGTAAGGGATCTCAAAGTCTCTGCCTGGATGTTGTTTAAATCTTGAAATAAAAATGCTCATAATCAAGTTATTTTTATTAGACATTTATGTCTTGGCAATAATAAATGACAATGACCTCTGTTCTTCTAGAGTCCAGAAAAAGAACCAGAATGAAGTCCTCAGAGCTTGTCTAGGTGACGCTCACAGCTTGGGCTTGGGTTTCCAACACGGGTCAGCTGCTTCGAACTCACTTCAAATCCTCAGCTTCCTGACCCAGAGCTGTTCTACATGACTAATATCTGCCCAGGGTAAGGGGGGAGTAAAAACCTTCAAGATAAATACTTTCACACTTCTAGGCCCTGCTCAATTCCCCGTAAATTTATTTCGCCCATAATTACGCACTAAAGCTTTTTAAAAGAAAGTTTCCACACAAATTAATTATACTATTATCACTACAGGAAGTAGCTGAAATGTGAAGACAAGTCCCCAAGAGGATCTTCAGTCTTCTACTCTGTCTCCAGGGGAGGTCACCTGTGAGCACATTGTTTAAAGCTGTACATGCGTCTATGCAGGGATTTCTCGGTTAATTCTTGCATCTGTTCATCCACAAAGTGTTTATTTAATGCTTGATTTTTATACTAAATGGTATAGGAGAGAAAGGGTTTGTATCTCAATTGTGGAAGACATGGAGAACAAAACAAATTGTCTGTGTAAGCTCTGCACAGAGATAGTGAAGAGGCGAGTTCAAGAGAATCCACTACAAGCAGTCCTGTCCATGCCTTCTGCTATATATGCAATTTCCATTTCCCCATGCCCTCGTCAGAAGGGGGGATAGAGTATTTATATCATTAGAAAACTTGGCAAAGGACACAAAACAGGACGTTACAGAACTGCGACTTCAGGCTTTCAACTGAAGCGTAGTTGATAACATGGTTGTACTTCCCATCGTAGCTGGCTGCTTCCTAGCGATGAAACGACTCCTGCACTGGGAAGACACGGGTCTTGACCCATATTCTAGAAGAAAATTAGACAGGAACCTTCAGTTAAGATATATAAAAAGTCACAACCCAGGACATTATAATGGGAAGCATGGCAAGGGGTGATGTAGCTGGAGCAGAGGAAGTGCAGATGAAATGGACAAGGCGCACACAGGGGTTGGGTTTTTCTATTGAGCAGTGACACCCCTGGGCATGTTCCAAGGTCTCAGCCATTGCCCTTAGACAATCTGAACCCCTTCCCAAGACTCTGAGACTTGGATCTTCTTTTCTAGATGGTATTCTTTGAGGCACGGTGAGCTGGCCAGGAGAATGACATTGCTCTTACTCACATAGCTACTCACCACAGCCTGAACCTATAGGTCTGTAATTTGTAAAATTCTTATTTATTTTATTTATTAAAAAAGGCATAGGGTAAAGAGACAAAGACAGATGAACAGAGGTTTAACATCCAAATGTACATTAGCAGCAACTGGAATTGGGAGTGGAGCCACAAGTTGACCCAAGCACTACAATGTGGGGTGCAGGCCTTCTAGGTGAGCTCTAAACCACTATACCAAATGCCCACCCCTGTGTGTGCCTGATGGAGAATGTGGATCGACTTTTAAGAAACTCTCGAGGATTATGAGATGACGTCCTCCCATAGTGGAGTTAGCCTAGTCCTTACTTGGCAAAAATAAAGCACACATACAAATGCCTGAAATACTTACTTGTTCCCCAGTATTAAGCCCAAAACAGATGGATGGCATTCCTCATGTGTTCTGTCCCACGTGACCAACGTTTCTGGGATACCCACCAATAACAACCAATATAAAACAACCTGAATGCCCACTCCCTGCCCTGCTGCCCTGTTCCTATTCAGAACAGTGCAACTACCTAATTAAATAGAACCACTCTAAAACACATATGTCATTGGCAATACTGGAAGCTGTGCTATGACAAGGTGCTTTGGTAACCTTGTTGAGGGGCCTGGTTTACAGCTGCCAGGTGTCCCTGTAGTCATTTGAAGGCCATCTGGACCAAGGAGCACTGGAGAGCATTATTGCCAGTATCATGTTTCAGAAAAGGACATAGAGAAAATACAATTTTAATGTCAAACAGTAGAACCCGTCGAGCTCACAAATGAGTCCAGAATTGCCAGAAGAACATATGAAATTTCCCTGAAGAATGTGGTCCTCATCTCTCCTACTGCTGAACCTCACATGCTCCAAGCTCTTGTCTTCAAACACATGATATGATAGGGAGTCAGACTGAGATTTTCATATTGACTTCAGCATTCTCGAAGCAAACAGACTCAGACGAGTCACAAAGCCTCTCCAAATCACAGCTTCCTCATCTGTTAAATTAAAACAAAATCAAATAAAAACTGGACCTGCTTCCTAGGGTTGTTATGAGAATTAAATAAAGCAATGCATTCCAAGTGCCTTAACACAGAAATTGGCACATTTGTGGTTCAGTAAGTATTAACCAGGGCTGGTGTCACCTTTGGGATTCCTCATTTCCAAGATCTTTAAACAGTTTGTTATTTTAAGCCCATATCTGCGCAGTGTGAACAGAGCCTTGCCCACAAATGTCATACTCCTCCCCCAATGAATGCCGGTGGGATTAGTTAATAGGTTCTCCATGAAACTCTCAAACCAGGGGACAGGCACATAGAAATAATAGCTGGTATTTAGCTCTCTTCTCACTTGGTTCGTACAAATCCTTCCCACCCCACCCCCTCGCCCCCCGTGTCACAGGCACACACAGGGCATCATATTTCTTTCTGTTGGGCTGGAAGGGGTGTTCACATCGATAAGGAACCTTCCTCCCACCCCACTTTGTCTGCCCTGCACTTAGGAACCAAGGTTGAGTTCACACAGGGGTCAGAGAGATAAAAGCTTGAGGCTTAACCACCAATTCACTAGTCTGGGCCTAAAACTTCCGTCATTTATTTATTGCCCTAGAAAGGATAAGCTGGGCCCTGTGTCCTGACGGTTGTAGGCTGAAGCCCCTGCCATTTATTATCTCCCCTTCGGGTGGGAAACAGAGCAGGCGGATGCCGATTCCCCAGCGCACGCAGCCCTGCCATGCATGGCTGTCTAGATGGAAAGAGAGAAAAGTTTCCTCGCACTTTAGGGGATCTCTTGTTTTTCATCAAGAGGCCGAGTACAGACATTTTGAAATAATTGTCCAAGACAGAGCACAAGCAGAGCCAGGAGGCAGAAGCTAGCCAGCCCTGGGAGAGAGAAAAAAAAAAAAAAGGACAAACACCCCAGGGCTGAAGCTTCCAGACTGAAAGAGATTTACTGCAGCCGCTGCAGAGACTGTTTGTTAAGGAGCAGAAGATAAACAGGAGGCCCCTTCAGAACCAGTGGTCATGTGGAAGGCACTAGAAGCACTCCTGGGCAAGCACAGGGCCCAGCCTTCGCGCCAGCTGGTTGCTGCTGACTTAACGTCTGCTATGCACAAACCTTCATTCCCTGTTCAGTTCTGGGCACTGGCTCTCGTCAATGTTAGTGCAAGGGAATAGCAGCCAGGCACAGAGAAAGGACAATTGGCACCGCAGATTGGAGTTAAAAAGCCAGTCTGGATGCATTCAGGAGAAACCTGGAAGGCACCAGCCAGGGGCGCCTGGACCAGCAAAGGTCTTAAGATTGCCTGATCCGTGCCCTTTCCCGCCTGCTATATGCATCCCCCACCCCCCTCATCCCGACTTTGGCAGAGCAAGCAAGATGACAAACGTCAGCTGTGGGCTTGTGGCGGTAATGATCTTGTGGCTATGAATAAAAATGTCCGGGTAACAGATTTGTGAATCGAATCGCCTTTCTGTGCAGCGGAGCTGTGTGGGCTGGTGCTGCGGCTCCTGTTATCTGGGCGTGCGAGGGCTGCTTCATACTAAACCTCGAGCCATCGCGAGCCCACAGGGTTAAGCCTGGAAGGCTAGAATGATATTTTCACTGCTTTTGATGACACACTAAAATAAAGAACGCCTCATTTTGCAGAACGTTGAGGCTGGGAAGCCAATGTACATGTGGTTACTATTTGCAGAGTTTGGCATTTTCTATGAATAGTATAAAACAGGCATTGGATCGGCTGTCATGTTTTGACAGGGTTGTCCTTTTTTTCCAGAATGCCACTCTCCCCGCTCCTCCCCCCACGCAACACTTATTTGAGCAGCAACCCTATCACTTTTTTTTTTCCTTAGGTGGACTAAGAAAATTGATGAATAATGAATTAAAAGCTGGAGTGGGTCAGCTTTTTTGAGGCTCCGGGAAGCGATCATCCTGCTGAGAGCAGAGCCCCTAAGGGGAGCCCGAGTCTCTGTTCTGGCTGTCACTTGGATGTTGGATATTCTGCAGACGGGTCCTCATCCAGCCCCAGAATGGGGCAGGCCAGGGACCAGGGCAGTGGCCAGAGTGCAGTGGGAGGTCCGAACTCTTGAGCTGACAGCAAGCTCATCCTCTGTCCACTCTTCTGCTCCATGTGCGAGATTCCTTCCTGGCTCCTGAGCCTCTGTCTTCAGTGCCCACAGCCTGCACAGGAATGAAGCCCGACAATGAGAAGTAATTCTAGCTCTTCACAGTGAGACCCACCCATCAGTTTCACCCCCAGGGTGTCAAATGGGTGTGAGGTTTCAACTTCTCAGGGAGAGATGGGGTATGCGGAGTAACCTGTAAGCCACTATTACACACACACACACACACACACACAAGAAGACTTCTCTGAACCACTTGGGAATTTGGCACTTTAGGTTTTCAATTTGAATCCTCCAGTGCTAATTAAACTTGTATTTCAAACATTGGATTTAACT
Organism: Oryctolagus cuniculus; assembly: GCF_051225735.1. NCBI lineage: Eukaryota > Metazoa > Chordata > Mammalia > Lagomorpha > Leporidae > Oryctolagus > Oryctolagus cuniculus. The sequence goes on along the minus strand of NC_142878.1, from coordinate 5,155,425 downwards.
CTTTGATGACCATTTCTTGTATGTCTGTTTCTTTTGTCTTCAAGGGACCAAAAGCCAGAGTGGAGCCACGTTGAGTCACTTTCCTGATCAGTCCTTAAGGTTCACATCATCTGGGCCTCGTTGAGTATTCTTTTTCAATATTGGCAGACGTAACTGATCTGGCATTAGAAAAATTGGTTTTACATGTGTTGTGAGCAAGCAATGGTTTTCTGATTAAACAGAATTATCTTGCATGTATAAATGAGGGACATAATTACACTCAAAACTGAAACCAATTGTCAAGATGTCTGTGTTTGGCTTGGAATGGCTGTAGCGTAAATCCAGCCATGGAACTCTCGGAGCAGTAATGAGACTATCAAACAGGCCATGCACTGTGTCGTCACTTCATCGGCATTTGTGTTTGTTATGACTTGACTCAGAGTCTCAGGAACTTGTTCCTTCTTTACCTATTCGATCAATTTATTCTTCTAGGAGCCTACAATATAAATCTTTTCTTAACTAAAATAGGTTTTGGACTTCAGTTCACATCATTCATCCTTGATTTGTGTCGAGGTCACCACCTATGAGCATACGTGAGTCAGGTGAAATGAATTCATTTAGCCATTCATTTGCTTTTCATCAAACGTATTGATATCATGTTGATAATTTCTAGGAACATGAAGAAAAGCTGTTCTAAAAACTCAGTTCTCAAATTTCTCATGACATGAGAGAGGAAATAATGTCTATACCCAACAGTGAAATATACTTTGTAGAAGTCATATTTATGCATTATATGTGTGCGTGATTGTTTTTGTCTTTTCAGGGAACACTATGAATAAAGCTATTATTATCACCCATCACCTGCTGAAAGAACACTTCTGGGCGTGTCTTCAGGATAATGCAGCTTCATTATTATATATAATTAGTAAAGATAATGTCCTTACTACACTATCTTACTCAGATTATCCACTCCCATAATACTTTTCACATCACAGTTCACAAAACAATGCACAACAGAAGTTCCTCATTTAGGGTCGTAAAAAGTGCAAAAATTCAAACTATGCAGAGCATTCATTATTAGCAAATGTGTATATTGGGCTCCTATCTTGTGTCATGCAAATAGGAATGAGCAGTTCTTCCCTTGCACATCTAGAGAATGCAGGCATGAGGGGAGAGAGGTATTATACAAACAACTACATAATAATTAAATATTGAGCAAGATGAACAATGGAAGTGTATAACTAAGGATAGGGGAAAAGGGACAGCCTCCCAAGGAATACCATGGTGAATAGTCTGAAAGGTGAGTGTGATGTTGTCAAGGAATGCCTATGTGAAGAAAGTGCCTGGCAGGGAACAACACGTGCGAAAGTCCCAGAGCAGCCACTACAGCTTTCTTTATCAGGAACCAGAGGAGGCTGGTGTGTTGAGGTTAGAATGCCAGTGTGGAAATGGTGTACCCTGGGCTTGGGAGAGTAGGCAAGAAGCAGGTCATGGAAGGCCCTGCAGGCCCAGTGAGTAGGTAAGGTTCAGCACGGCTATGCTGCAGTAATAAACAGTAATAAACAGCCCCCACACCTCAGGGACATGGGGAAGCCACGTGCTCTAGCTTACATACTGGACACACTGAAATGGGGTTATGATGGTGCATAGAAGACTTTGGCCCTTCATAAATATTCATGGGAGCTGGGATGTGGAGAGAAACACACGGGAGGACCTCATGCTTCGAGTTGCCATGACTTATCACTTCATTGTGATTCCATCGATGAAGATCAGTTCATAGGGGGCATCTACCAGGATGCCAACACATTTTGAATTATATCTTAATTCTGTGCCCAACAGAGACAAATGAGGTGGTGGGGCTCTATCCAGTCTCTACGAAGCCTTGGTTGGATATGAAAAGACTTTATATTTTGTCCTACTCTTAGCTGAGCAGGGAGGGCAGTGATTTTGCTATGTTCTCAATTTTCGTGTCCTCCCCAAATTCCTATGTTGAAATCCTAGCACAGAAAATAAAGGTTTTAGCAGGTGAGGCCTTGGGGGAGCTGATTAGATCCTGAGAGTAGAAATCTTGCGAGTGTGGTTCGTGTTTCTACAAAGGAGTCTCCAGGAGCTCAGTTCTGCTTCTGCGTTGTGACAACAAGTCAATAAGGGTCTGGTATGAGCCGATAAGTAAGTGCTCACCAGAAATGCACCTGCTGGTCTTGGGTTCCTGGCTTCCAGTCTCCAGAACTGTAAAGAATCAATGTATGACTTTCAGAAGCCACACATTCTACAATATTTGGTGATAGCAGTGTGAATGGACCGAGAAAATCCAATTCCAATTTTCATGTAATTGCTCTACCATTAGGGTGAACAGCGGAATTGACTGGCATCAACCAACCTCTAAAGAAAAATCATCTAGACCAATTTTACTTATTTTTCCTTTCAGGAAACAACTAAGTCTTATGTCTCCATCTTCCATTTCTGAGAAACTAAAACTTGAAAATGACTTTGTTATAAAATCCCACAGGAGGATAAAATAATTCTTGTTGAAATTGAGTCCACAATTTGAAAACAATAACAAAATAGATAAACAAAACTCTCCTAGTGGGACAGGCATTTTCTGCTCTGATAGTTGGGATGCCTAAATCCTGTACTTGAGCCTGGGGTTGAGTTCTGGCTCCACTCCTAATTCCAGTTTCCTGCTAATGTGCTTCCTCGGAGGCAGCAGGTGACGGCTCAAGTACTTGGGTCCCTGCCACTATCTGGGAATTCTGGGTGAAATTTTTGGCTCCTGACACCAGTCTAGCCCAGGGCTAGCTGTGGCAGTCATCCGAGGAATGAACCAGTGGATGGGAAATCTTTCTCCTCCCTCTCTCTCTCCCTGCTCCCTTAATCTCTCTCATTCTCTGCATTTCAAACAGAATGAAAAATTTAAATGCTTATTTATTTATTTGAAATGCCAGAGCTCAGCTCAGAGAGATAGAGAGAAATATCTTTCATCTGCTGGTTTATTGCTGAAATGGCCACAATGATTGGAGTCAGTCCAGGCTGATGGTAGGAATGAGGAGCTCCATCCAGGTCTCCTACATGGATGGCAGGGGACCAAGCCCTTGGTACATCTTCTATTGCTTTCCCACACACATTAGCAGTGATCAGGACCAGAAACGGGGAAGCTGGGACTCAAACTGGCACTCCAATGTGGGATGCTGCAAACAGTGGACTAACCCTCTGCACCATGATGGCAGCCCCACCTAAAACTCCACTTAGGTTAGGAAACACAACAAACAAGGTTTGGGGCCCCAGTAAATAAACAATGGTGCTTAAAATTTTAAACATAGTTAACATAGTTTCAAAACATATAAGTAAGGAATAAAATGGCAGACCAACCAAACACCGCTAGTATGCAAAATGTAGGCAGAAAGTACAAAGCAAAATTACAATTGTAAAATTTAATCCCTAGAATAAAAAATAGCATTCAATGGAGTTAATAACAAGTTGACATGAGCAAAATGTGCATTATTGACTTTATTGGATTATGCATGTCTAAAATCCAGGGTGAAAAAAGAGATGGAGAGTGTGAGGACCTGAGGAAGTACAGTGACAGCGACAGGAGTAGGGGCAGTGTTAGGGAAAAAACAACGCTTTGGCATCTCACAAAGGAGTGCTACTGGCGAGCATGAGAATGAAACGCAATAAATCAGAATGAGTGCTACACCGGACGTGTAGTAAAACTTCAGAACACTAAAGAAAGGAAAATCTTGAACACAACCATGGAGAATAGGCAAACCACCTGCAAATGCATACTCACCTGTTACATTGATCTTCAACTTCTCACAACAGAGGACGATAAAATTTTCTTATTCCTCTTTCTGCTTGTATTTCTTCAAGTAGCTACAGAACCCACAATTCTCATGGCATCTGCAGCAAGAAAGTGAAAAGCAGCAAAATCTCCAGAAAATGTGCTATTGAAGTGTAGAAATGAATGGGTATGCACTCACAGGCCCTAAGGTGTGTTATTTTTATTAACATTTGTATTGTCATCTAACATTGTCAATGTTTATTTTCAGGTTTTATGCACTATGGTTTCCGGCACAGCATACACCTATGATTATGTTAAGGTGTGTGTGTTTGTGTGTGTTTGTGTGTGTATTCTTTTCATATCTGAGAGCTAATGTTTTGTATTAATGGCAACGCTATAGAAAGGCATTAGATCTGATATTCATTAAATATTCATCACCATAACATCTCCCAGCCATTGTTCCCCCTTTTGTAAGCTTCTTTCAATGCCTCCATTTAAAAAAAAAAAAAAGTGTACCTTTTTTTTTTTTGAAAGGCAGAGTGACACAGAGAGGCAGAGATAGGGAGAGAAAGAGAGAGAGAGAGATCTTCCATCTGTTGGGTCACCCCCTAAATGTCCCACCACACCTTGCCCCTGTGTTAGCAATGACGTCCTCTTCTGAGTGCGAGTTCTGGATTGTTTGTGTCCAATCTGGAATGAATTAGCTGATGTGTGGCTGGGACAATTTCAGTGCAATCCCTTTTGATTGTCTCCATGGGCCTGGTAAGACATGACAACACCAAGTCACTTGTAAAATCCTATGGCCTAGAAGAGGGGATTAGCAGACAGGAAGAGGTGGCCAAGGAAAATTAGAAACACATTTTAAACTTCTTTCATTGTACTTCTCTTCTCCAAGGCTGAGACGGTGAATCACAGGTTATTTAATTTCCACTGCCAAGCAGGAGGGTGAATAGTGTGAATCAGTAGTGTTGAGACGAGTAACACACAAGGAGACAAATGTCTCAGGTGACAGAGTCAGTGTCCAACTTTCAAAACATTCTGTAATTGCCTCAAATATCGGATGCCTGAAACAGTGTCCCTTTTGGTGGCCTTTCTGCATACAAATTGTTGATCTTTACATGCAGTCACTGTCATCCCATCCTAGAAAACTGTTTTAGTAACTTTACCCAATGTGGTTCTGGATAGACTAGAAGAACACCAGATCTTTAGAACATGTAACACTTCGAATGTAACACTAACTCTAAATGGTGAGTTCATCCAGTGGACAGGACCGTGCTCACATAGCTGGGTCACGTCAGCCAACAGGGCTGAGGGCAGTCAGCATGTGTCATGCTGTACTCCGAGAGGGATACACACTGGAACAAAAATGCTCCTAAGGAAACATTTGATTTTTTTTTTTTTTGAAAGGGAGATGTAGGTGTTTGTGGAGACAGATACCTCTGCTGTTGATGCAAACTCCATTTCTCCTTTCCTTCTTTCTGAATGATTTTCCATTTTGTTGGGGGCACAGCATCATCAGATGAAAACTACATGACTCAGGTGTTGGCCGGCAGTTAAGATGCCAGTGAAGACATCCACATCCAAAGTCAGAGTGTCCAGGTTCCACTGCCAGGTCTGGCTCTGGATTCCAGCTTCCTGCTAAAGCAGGCTCTGGGAGGCAGCAGTAAGGATCCGGGAACTGGGCTCCTGCTCCTGTGTGAGGAGACCTGGATAGAGTTCTGAGTCTCTGGTTTTATCCTCGTTCAATTCTGGCTGTTGTGGGCACTTGGAGCAGTGAGTCAGCAAATGTGAGCTTTGTCTTTCTCTGTTTCTGTCTCCACCTGTCTCTCTGTCCCTCTTCCTTCCTCTCCTCCCTCTCCTCCATCTTCTTCTGTTTTTTTTTTTTTTTTTTTTTTTTCCCCGCTTTCTACCTCTCCCCCCCACCCAAAGCAATACATTTTGAAAATGCTATTTCTAGGGAGGCTAGGTGACTAGAATTGACCACTTGAAACATGTTTCTGGTAATTTCTGGAAAACACTTCACTCCCCTGAGGTGAGTCCCGCATCTCCCCCTGTGCACAATCTAGGTTGCAGCCATGATAGCTGGGAGGTGCTCTAGCTTCAGATGCCTCATCAGTGCACAAAGCAGGATTTCTCTTCCACCAGTTCTGGACTGTGTGGCTCTGAATTTATAATCATTTGGGAGGAAAATAAGTGGCTGTTTTCTCTAAGCTGTAATCACTTGGATTTGTACCTGTGAGCAATTGGACCCAAACCCTAACTGAGGCAGTTTTTAGTCAAACATGTCATGAGTGGCAGAATGTATAAAGCAAAGACTTGTGGGCCCAGACACACGGCTGGTACCCCAGCTTAGCCACCTGCCAGCCTGTGACGGGGGCAGAAGCATGCAGGCTTTGAGTCTCAGTTTTCTCACCTGTGTACTGGGGCCTCTGATGTAGAACTCATCCCAAACGCTGTGATACGGATGGACTGAGCCGACAAGTAGCATTTACAGACAGAAGCTGCGGTGGTAAGAACCATCTTAAAGGAAGAAGTTCTGGAAGTACTCTCCAAAGTAACAAACACGCACATTTCAAGGTGGAGTCAGGCTGTTTCTGACCTAGTCCATTTGTTTTATGCGCTGCCAGCAATCTCATCGTAGCGGAAAACATATTTCATGGTGCGTGGGGCGGATTGAGTGGCACTCAGACGCACATACACTAATTCCAGGTCAGAAAGAAAGATCCAAACACCCCCTGACAGGACCCAAACTGACCCCTTTTAACTCTTGAGTGAAATGGTATTTTACTCACCCAAGAAATCACTGAAAATGAAACTAAAACTCAGAGAGATCAAAATGCCAGCGAAAGGATCCGTTTCTCCAGGGCAGCTCCTGGACTTCCGGTGTGCTGTTGTTTTTAACAGAGAATGCAGAGCTTCAAGAGTCAAGCTTGAGGCGTCTCTCCAACCTCGCATATCTGAACGTACCTTCTGCTTTACCATTGTTGCCGCCTTCTTTCCTCTTTCAGGACGGCCGGACTGTAAGTTTCTGAAAATTGGAGCGCATCTTTGATTTGAGGGAAGCGTAACTGGCCATGTATGGGGCAGGACCACAGCACACCTTCAGGTTCCAAGAAATAGAGACTGATCTGAGTGATGTCAGGGCATGGAGAAAACCTCCTTCCATTAATTTTTAGGAAACCTTGCCTCTGGGAAGGGCACTGCTGGAGCCTGGGCTGTGTTCCCTGACTCTCACTGCTTACAGGTTTCCATCTACTGCCCCACTCAAAGGATTCCCTTTGCAGCAGTATCTAGAGATGTTAAACCCACACCTCTGATTCCTTGAAGCTCTACTGTAGAATAGCTATTATTACTGTCCATGTCATGATCAACAAGTTCCCTAGATTTTTTTCTACTCACTTCTCATTCTATATAATTTGACTTCTCCAGCCCTTAATTGCATTCATCTCTATTCTAGTCAAAATGATTGCATGATCTGAGAGGACTCAAAATCTTCATGGAAATAAATCTCCCAAAACTCAAGGCATGACTCTTGGGTGAAGGGTTTGTCTGTACCCCTCAGTTAAAATAAAAGTCAATCCCCCCTTCATTTTTACTATGCCATGAATTTGCATTCATTCCACAGTGTTTTTTATTCACCACTATTGCCATCACCTATTACTTTTGATTTCACTCAAATTGGGGTCAAAGTATCACATTACTTAAGATCTGGGATTTTGTTGCTCAAACAATAGGACAACTTAATGATCCCCTTTGATTCAATTTCCATATGTCAGTGCTTCCTGTCGGGACTCGAAGGCTGCACCTTTCTCCAAGTCCCCCAAGTCCCTGTCCCCCTTTTCTTTTCCTGACTTGGGAGTATGACTTCCGTCAGGCTCTCTGGAGAATGGGCCACTCTTCTCTTGTTGATGTCTGTTTGCTTAGCAACCTCTCAGGGAGGCTTTTGTTGAATAGTCAAGAGGAAGCACTGATCCATATAGCACATGTGTCCATTCTTTGGTGGTGGTGGGCGGTGCAAAAGATATTCAAAACAGTAGCAATGACCAACTACAGGTGCCAAAGAATAGAAATGGCAGGAACCACTTTATGTGAATGAGTAAACCAAGCAACCAACAAACCAACAAAAAAACTCAGAAAATCAGTTAGAGGATGGATTATTTTTTTTTTTTTTTTTTTTTTTTTTTTTTTTTTTTGTCAAGCAGAGTTAGACAGTGAGAGAGAGAGATAGAGAGAAAGGTCTTCCTTCTGTTGGTTCACCCTCTAAATGGCTGCTACAGCCAGTGCACTGCACCAATCCAAAGCCAGGTGCCAGGCTCTTCCTCTTGGTCTCCCATGCGGGTGCAGGGCCCAAGCACTTGAGCCATTAGAGGATGGATTATGAGGAAGCAAGCAAAAATGTTTCAAGAGAGAAGCAGATACAGGATAAGTCTTCAGCTATATACAAGGATTTAGGGAGAAATCAACCTAGAATTTGCATTTTGGCTGCAAGTAGACATTACTAGTGTTCAGTCAACCCTACATTTTGATTTCCATGCTGAAGGTATGAAGTATTAGCCTAAATACCTAATACACAAAAGGAAATGGCTTTCCTTTTTGTATTTGTAGGTCTACAGAGGCTAGTCACAAGCATGACAACCAAAAGGAATCCACAGTTGTATTTTCTAAGCAGAGGTGTGTTTTATTGCCATTTTCTTATTATAAGAATATGCTTGTAAGCATCAAGATTAGATTGAAGGAAAGTCACTGGGAAGCACAATTTCAACTCTTTCGCTTCCGCTTCAGTTGGGATCCATGTAGAACATTTCTTTTTTTTTCTTTCTTTCTTTCTTTCTTTTTTTTTTTTTTTTTTTTTTTTTTTTTGACAGGCAGAGTTAGACAGTGAGAGAGAAAGACAGAGAGAAAGGTCTTTCTTCCGTTGGTTCACCTCCCAAACTGCTGCTATGGCTGGCGCGCTGCGGCTGGCTCACAGCAGCAATCTGAAGCCAGGAGCCAGGTGCTTCCTCCCGGTTTCCCATGCAGGTGCAGTGCCCAAGCACTTGGGCCACCCTCCACTGTCTTCCCAGGCCACAGCAGAGATCTGGACTGGAAGAGGAGCAACCCGGCAGAATCCGGCACCCCGACCAGGACTAGAACCCGGTGCCTGTGCCACAGTCAGAGGATTAGCCAAGTGAGCCGTAGCGCCGGCCCCATGTAGAACATTTCTAACTGTGCAGGAGCCAGATGACGAACATGATATAGATCCTTAGGACTTCCTACAACCCTAGCACACATGTTTCAATTATTCTCCCTTTTAATGCTGGTGATAAAATAGCATGAAGGATGTCACATACTCTTCTCACTGGGATGAAGCAAAATCTTCCATAGAAAATTCAACAAAATAAATCCTAAAACCCTATATTAAGTCTTCCAAATGGAAAGTCCACATGTAGATCTACTGTGTTGCATTTTTTTTTCTAAAAATTATCATTTTCTTTATTACCTCTTGAGCAGACTGACTCCTTGGTGCTTCCTCTGCCAGTTGGACTCCTCTTCATCATTGCTCTGGTCGATGGCTCTCACCTGCTACATTAGCAAAAATCCAATGGCAAGGGAGTACAGGGGCCACGGAATAAATATTTTTGGATATACCAATGCTTTTCCAGGGAAAAATGCTGCCTAAGGCATTGATGATTGAGAAATATATAGAAAATTTTAAGTTTTGTATTCTGCAGTCATAAATAATTCCTCCAATTATACCTACCTTCTACATAAATCACTATTTATCAGAAACAGGCATGAAGTACATGCCAAAGCTGTTGCTTAAAATTAGCTCCTATGCTAGGGGTGAAGAAGAGCCATGGAAGATTAATAGAGACATAACGGCTGACCTGCCAAAGAAAATATTTTTATCCAGTAATTCTGTTTCTCAAACTTTCAACTAAGGAATCTATTCAAAAGGAGATTACTTTCTTCAAAAGTACTCTCTTGCTATTGCTTCCAATAATACAAATTCAAGAAAATCTTAAATGTTCAACAGAGGGGAATAATGAGGGGAGAATGGGGACAGCCTGATGGAGTGTTTCCCAGCTGCAAAGTGGAAATCATGAGTGCTCAGGAGCAGAGCAAATGCACATTATGATGCAGTATCTCTTTCCTCACTGAGATGATGAAAAGTTCATGTGTGAAATGCACAAGGATTGGAGAGTAGGGAAAGCCTTGAAAACAGCACATTTGTTATAGTGATGGAGTTTTAAATGTGCATTTTAAATGTTTTATTTGATTAATTTATTTAAGAAAGAGAGAAGCAGGGCACCCCTACCTGCTGATTCACTCCCTAAATGCCTGCAACTGCTAGGGCTGGACCAGGGCTGAGTCTGGGAGTTGAGAAATCAATTCAAGTCTCCCACATGGTTGGCAGGAACACAATAACTTGAGCCATAATAGCTGTCTCCCATTTCTGCATTGGCAAGAAGCTGGAATCAGGAGCCAGAGCCGAGAATTAAATCCAGATGATCCAACGTGAAGTGTAGGCTTTACATCCACCAGCCTAAATGCCTGCTCCCTTACAGTCACTGCTATATTTGTATTTCTTCCCCACGCCATTCACTTTATCTCAGTTAAACATCTCTGATGGCTACATGGTTAGGAACATATGCTTGCTGTGGCTAAGACTATTTCATTTGTGCTTTCATTTACCTAGACTCTTGGACTCTCTAAGCTTCAATTTCCTTTTCTATAAAATGGGGCAATAAGCATAAATCTGTTGTGAGGATTAACCAAACAATCTTCAACATAAAGCTTCACACAGTGAAATGCTATCTAAAAATGCTTTTGTTTATGTTTAGCTGTCATTCACTTTCATTTTATTATGGAGGACTGCAGAATTTTCTCTTTGTGACTGGGAATGCCTGGCTGTACCATTCAACAATTTTACCTATTCTCAGCTACAGCTGAAGTTAACGAATTGATTATGATAATTTCTTCTAGCCAATTTGTGCAATGTATAGAAGTTACTATGGTGAAATGAACAAAAATGAAGCATTCATATTTACATTTCCTTTGCTTAGTGATCATGGTCACTTTGTTTATCATCCATCTCTTTAGACAGATTACAAAGGATTGTGTCTGCCTTTATGTCCAATAAGACAACATGCTGACATTAAGATTTTTACAAGCTATGGGACTTCAAAAAGCACTCTGGAGAAATTAATAAGAAAAAGTTAAGTAAGTCTCTATCCAGATTAGAACTGATATCTAGCTGATTCCAGAGAAATGAACTCTAAGCCATTACTAAAAGTTTCACTGCCTTTTGTGGACCAACATTCCTTTTCCCCTCCCTTGTTCTGGATAAACCAGATATGTTAAGGATGCAATCAATTGTTTCATCCTCTAGCCCTTAACCTCACAGTCATTGCCAACTCTTTTTCCTTTCTATACTATCCTAACCGCACATGTCACAAATTTGTCTTGATGTTATCATTGTAATTCTGCCATACACCCTTGATTGTATTCTATTTTACTTAATTCCTTCAATTTTGTATCTCTAAATGTCTGTAGAATCATGGGGAGATTTGTAACTCTGTGCCTTAGCCAGTCTGTCCTATAGAAGTGCTTGAGTTAAACAATCGCTCTTCATCATCTTTGCCCTTTTGGAGATACATCGGAATCTTCAAGCTCTGGCTTCCAACCATCAATCTCTCATCTTTCATCTGCTCAAACTACTACCTAAACATTCTTTGAAGAATGTATCTTCCTTTATGCTTTTTAAAAATATTTATTAATTTATTTGATGGAAGAAGAGAGGGAGGGATGGTGGGTGGGTGGGAGACATAGAAACAGAGAGAGAAAGAGAGAGAGAGATTTTTTATCTGGTGATGCACTTCCCAAATAGCCTAAAAAGGCCAAGCCTGGTGCAGGTGAAAGCCAGGAGCCTGGACCTCCATCCAGGCCTCCCATGTTGTGACAGGGACTCAGATACTTGGTCCATTCTCTACTGAGACCAACAGGGACTCAAACCAGTGCTCCAAAATCAGATGCGTTTCTTTTTGGTGGAAACTTGGCTCGCTGTGCCACAATGCTGGCCCGTCCCCTCTGCTATACACTACTATTTCTTCTCCAGAACCAAACTCAAACATACTTTCTGTGAATATTTTCAATCATTTAGGCAGGGCTTTTCTTCTTCTTTTTTAAAGATGTATTTATTTATTTATGTCACAGTTACACAGAGAAGGAGAGGCAGAAAGAGAGAAAGAGAGGTCTTCCATCCACTGGTTCACTCCCCAGTTTGCCACAACAGCCGGAGTTGTGCAGATCCGAAGCCAAGAGCCAGGAGTTTCTCCTGGTCTCCCATGCAGGTACAGGGGTCCAAAGACTTGGACCATCTTCTGCTATCCCAGGCCACAGCAGAAAGCTGGATTGGAAGTGGAGCAGCCAGGACGTGAACCAGAGCCCATATAGGATGTAGGCGGCAGCTTTACCCACTACGTCACAGTACCAGCCTCCTTTTTTTCTTCTTATAATGTTTTTAAAACTTACTCTGTACATAATTCATAAAATTTTCAACCATGTCTGTTTCATTTCTCCATGTAATCTTTAACTTCCTTGAGGATACAGCATAAATTTCATAACTTTTGGAATCTTGAAGATCTCGCAAGACTTGTGCATGACATCAGAGATCCTGTTGTTGATTGATTGCAGTAAGTAGGTGCTTGGTTTCCAAAAGATGATTGAGAGTATTAGGGTAGACTGAAGTCCTTGGAATCTGAAGAACCAAGGACTCCTCAAAAGATGATTGAGAGTATTAGGGTAGACTGAAGTCCTTGGAATCTGAAGAACCAAGGACTCCTCAATCAAACAGTTGCATTTGGCAGTGTAGGTTGTGTACTACTGAGCGATTGTTTACCCAAGAGATCACATCTGGAGGCATTGAGATGAACTTGTGCAAGTCTGTAAGTTGAATGAATTCTGGGAAATGCATCCCTTAAAATTCAAACATACCAGAATTCTCGCCTATAAATATAGAGTACAATAAATAACAAACTCCACACAGTCATTGTTACCCAATGATCAAGGAATATTTTTTGCCCCACTCTATGTTTTGTGATTTTCTATCTTCAAAATCATATTCCCCATGGAAAGTGATTCAGACATCCTTGAAAACAACAGGACAGTTCCTTAAGAAGCTAAACACACAATTAGCACACAATCCTGTAATTTTGCTCCCAGATATATCCCCAAAATAATTGAAAGTAAGTTCTCAAATACATAGACATGCATATTTTTTAGCAGCAGTAATCACAAGAGTGGAAGGTACAAGCCACCTAAACATTCTTCAGTGGATGAATGGATAAACCAATTATGGTAAATATATACACTGAGATAATACTTAGTTGTAAAAATAAATGAAGTACTGATACATACTATGATGTGGGTGAAACTCTAAAACATTACCCTAAGTACAATAAGCCAGACACAAAAGGTCACATATGGTATGGCTCCATTTGTATAAAATATGGAGGAGAAGCAGAAAGCAGATTTGTGTTTTCCAAGGGCTTGGTGGATGTGAGGATGATGTAATACATACAGGATGTCCTTTTGGGTTGACAGAAATATTTTAGCACAAGATAACAGTGGTGGTCACATATAATTATGAATATGATAGATTCTACTGAATTGTTAAGTTTAAAACTATTAACTTAACATTAGTGATTTTTACCTTGATTCAAAAGAGTACTTTTCCTCACTTTACAACATATTCAATATACACATTGCTTTTCATTTGCTCCTAGCATTACACTATGAGACAAAAGTAAATAGATAAAATAATTTCCCTGCCTTGAAAGCTTTTATAAATCACATCAGAAATAAGTCCTAATAAAGGGAATTGAACAGTGATACAAAACAGATTAAAATAGATGGCGCTATTGTTGTCTAAGAAAAGCATGCATGTTTTGCTTCCTGTCATGGCTTTCTAGAGAGTTTTTGACCCAGGACAAATCATTTGATGTGTGTTAGGTTATGGGAAAAAAAGCTTGAATGTGAGCGTCTCTGAGATTTCTCCCCCAAAAGTTTGGAATGTTTAAAGGGTGATGTGTGGTAGAGATGATATACGTTACAGAAAGAAAATATCTGGAGTGTACATGATATCAGCAGTTCTTCAAAGGGGGCCAAGGGCATGGGGGAGTCCTCCTTAACCTAAAGATTGAGTTAGAAAAAATGTTATTGTCATCTGCCCATTGAATTTCAAAATATCCTTAATAGTGGACTAATATGAGACAGAACATCTCCTGTAAAATATATTCTTTAAATTATAGCTAAGTTCTTCATAGATGATTTTCTATCTATGCCATCTGAAGGTACCTTTCTTCACAACTGAGACTCAACCATCCATAGCTTCTAAGTAGCTGTAATGAAATCGTCAGCAAGCCAACACCATACAAATTGTATTTCATCACTAAGATGGTTAAATTTCACCACATCACACCTGGAGTTCTCAGTTGTGGTTTTTGTGCTGTTATATCCACTAGCAGTTGTCATCTAACAAACTGAAATTGAGATGAGTATGATTTCGGTGTGAAAGTATGGGTAGGATTAATCTTTCATACTAATTGTATATTGCCAACCTCACATCTATCAGTTATTTAATTCTGAATGCAAGTCACACAAAACAAACTTCTCCTCTAAACAATAATTACACTAATGCCTTAAGAGACGTTTTCTCAACATCCCAAGGGGAAATGCATTATTGCTCAAGAGAATGAAAGTGACTGCTGAAATGCTACCGGGGATGTTATGCAGTCTTGCCCTGCTCATCACCACACTACAGCACAGCCGACCTGGATTTTTTCCCTTCACATCTTTCCATGACACACAAATACTCTCTGAGAGATGCTGTCCTCCTTGGCATTTCCTCTGCTATGTAAATTACCCAAATGTGCTGATACCTGGATGCCAAGGTTTTCTAACCTACTCTGTACCAGTCGTGGATGACTTTCTCCTTTGTCCCTTTGTCACAGCTCCTTACTCAATTGGAAATATCTCTGCCTCCAATTGCAGTGGTTTTGCCTTCTCTCTCCAGCTGGAGAGGATGGGGGCATAGTAGGTAGGAAGTAGACTGAACCCTTTTCTTCCCTGGGGAGCCACTTCCTGTCAGGCAGTATCTGCCAGCAGAACGAGAGAAATAATCGTATTTTAATTTGGAGAGGATGGACTTCCACAGGTCCCCAGTCGAGAACACTGGGGGTACCTGTGGCCATGTTGACACCAACACTCTTTCCACACCCTGTCCTTGGCTCTTCCCTGGAAGCCACAAACCAGCAGGGAAGGAGACCTAAGCACATCACTCCTGTCATTGCTCCCAGCTCCTTGAATTCTGTAGCTGCAGCCTCACTTTGCAGAAAAGTAAGCCAAGTGTGCTTTCCCTCTTCTCATCCTCTTCAGCAATTTTCTGTGGCAGAAATTTGGGAATGGGAACAAGTACAGTTGTAAAGAAAAAAAAGAAAGAAAAAGAAAAAAAAACGTTTATGAATAATGGAACATTTCAAATCCATCTGGTTTCTGAGACATTTTTTAGTTTCTCACTACAGCCAATTATATAGCATGCTTGAGTGAGAACTGGTTCTATCCTGAGGCTCATTCTGCTCTCAAATTTCTACATTGATAGTTGCTACCAACCTCTGAGGTTAGTAGCCATATGGTAGTCCAATATGGTACTTTATACTCCACTTGTTCTACAGTAGGTGATATTCTGGTGAACATAAATCCACATTGTAGTAGGCACCATAAAAGGGGGATCTGGGGTGGGAAAGCTGGAGGGCATTCCTGGATCTTGGCAGCACACAGTGCATTCCCTTTTCAGTTTAAGGACACTGGGGAATTATTTCTCTAGTTTTTTCCTTTTGCCAATGATGTACATCCAGCGTATCCCTGAGTTAATGACAAGAGGCCATGAGAAAGAGAAAAAATATTTTGTTTGTGGGGAAAAGCTTTCCCTTCATGCCATTTTTCAAATAGCTCACATTAAAAAATTCTGTCATTGAATATTCCAATTTATAAATATATATGCATAGTTTTCAACTTATATATCAATATATAAAATTTATAGAATGCAATATATAAAAGTAGAGATAATAGTACATTTAACTCCCAGGTGTGTCAGTATGTATCTTCAAAATACAAGTCTAAAATATTTAATATCATCATTCCAAATTTTTATATTATTAATTCTTCACCACTATTAAATATCTGATCATTCTATAGGGATATGTGGACTTTTACTTACTTACCAACTATTCAGGATTTTCTGCCTTTTTTTTTTTTTTTTTTGTCATCTAAAGTCTTCTCTGAATGGCTTTAAAGAGACTTTTATGATGATTGTCCATTTTTACTGGTGTGGAACTGAGACTGTGAAAATACAAATATGTTGCCCAGAGTTGCCCAACAAACAAGGAGTAGGGTGAGTCTCAGCCCCAAATCTATGCCACTCAAATCTATCACATCAGATTCCTGGCTCACCCTCACTTCTCCCTGGTAGAGCTCCTGCAAACAGCCTTAGCCTTGCAGAAACAGAGACAATGTGGGTGGGTGCAATGCAAACACTGACCTTTAGCAACCTCAGGCTGGCTCGCTTTATACAGAAATGGAACCTGAGGAGGGATAGGGGTGTGCGTTGACACGTGTTGAGTTCACAGCATGGTGTTTCGTGGGGGCAGCTCAGCCCCTCCAATGAAGCACAAGAGATACTTTAGTCCTTGCTCAGTGACGGTGGCTGTCTCTGAGCTGTCTCTCTCCACTATTTTGTTGCTTTCTTCTCATCACCACTAAATTAAACATCCGTGAAAGCAGACCCATGTTTTAAATGTTAGTGTACCAGGGCCGGCTCTGTGGTGTAGCAGGTAAAAGCCACTGGCTGCAGTGCCAGCATCCCATATGGGTACCAGTTCGAGTCCCAGCTGCTCTACTTCTGATCCAGCTGTCTGCTATGACTTGGGAAAGCAGTAGAAAATAGCCCAAGCCCTTGGACCCCTGCATCCACATGGGAGACCCAGAGGAAGCTCCTGGTTCCTGGCTTTGGATTGGCACAGCTCTGGCTGTTGCAGCCATCTGGGGAGTGAACCAGCGGGTGGAAGACCTGATTCTCTCTCACTCTCTGCCTCTGCCTCTGCCTCTCTGTAACTCTGCCTTTCAAATAAATAAATAAATATTTAAAAAAGTTATGAGGGGAAAAGCTGCTATAATTCAAAAGTTGTACTTTGGAAATTTATATTTATTAAATAAAAGTTGAGAAGAAAAAAAAAAGTTACTGTACCTCTCCCAGTGTCTGCCACGCTATCTGTGAAAGCACTAAACAAACACTTGCTAAATGAATGAAAATAGTCAAAGCCACCTGTAAGTGTGGTAGGTGACTCCCTGTAACTATTTTAGACAACATGGATCTAAAATTTCCTTCTAAACAGCCCATAATAGATTACCTAGCACATGGAATAGCTTCCAAAGCTTAACTGAATGAGAAATCATAAATGACATAAAATGTTAAGTATTTTACCCCAACTCCAAATTCAATGAATTTATCTAAGAATTTTTGATTTTCTGCATGTCTGTGCTCTTTGACCTCAGCATAAATCATGTCAAATTTCTTTAGTTAATTATGTAGTTTACCATGGTGCATTCTACAGGAGTTAACTGAGTGGCTCCATGTGGCTGTAGACATTGATTTCTTTGTTGGTTACTAAAGTTTAGCAGCAGAAAATAATTAATCAATTATTTATAGGTCATTAACAGCATTTTAATTCAAGTGTATATGAGAATTTGGCATTTAAAAATTAATATTATTCTCAATTTATTATTTATTTATTTGTTAGGTTTAATTTACTTTATTGGGTGTCAGATAATTTATGTGTATAATTTTGACTTCCCTTTTCATTAGGAGTTTATGCTGTTTCTCTTATTTCAAAGCTAAGGAAACTAAGATTTGAGGAGGCTGATTAGATCAAAGTGGCTTTACTGTGTTGTATCTCAAACTAGTTTCTCTCAAGTCTTAACTCGGACTTTTCCTTCACCAGTAATTCCCATTATTTGGGCTACTCCAATGGAGTAGATTCTGTAGGATGCAGCCATTTTTCTTAATTTTTGAAGGTGAATTCCTTATTAAGAGCAATCATAAAACACAGGCTATTGAATACCTGCAAATTGTGATCTTTTTTGTAATGTGCATGGCACAGAGCCCAGCACTTAGTAACCTCTGGAAGACAGGTGATCACCATGGTATGGAAACGCCCATTCTTCTCTTCCTAGTTCTTTGGTGTGCAGAGGGAGCTACACAGGAGAGATGAAATGACTTCTCACCTCCTTCCAATCTTGCAGAACGAGATTGTCTAGGGATCATCTCTTGGCAGTATCATTGCCTTCCGTCTGTATGTATGAAGCTTTCACACAATCCTACAGTAAGGTGGCTTCCCAGAATTTAACTCATTTAACACTCAAACCTTCCAATACTATAAAAATTTGTTGAGATTTTCCTGCTTAGTATTTGTGGAAATTGGTGAGAGGGGGGAAAAAAGAGGAGCAAATAGAAAAAAAAAAATGAAGAACAAATAGCTCTAGGCAAAACCAAGCATCTGAGAACAGATGGTGTGCGAGATTCTACCACTGAGCAGAGCTGACAAACCGTAACAGTGACCTGCTCCACACACGACTGCTGGGAGTTTCACGAGCGAGAATTCCCAGCAAAGCCAGGAACTTCCCCAGTGCTTTACTTTGCCTTGGACTGCGCCACCAAACTTGTCTTAACTAGTAGCACAGTGGGATAACAACAACACTCTAAAAACCTTTTGATAAAAATCCCTCAGGAAATATGTGGTCCTACCATGCTGTGGAGAAGGAGTAGAAATCTACATTGTTCTAGCAGATCTGGAGCAGTCCAGATAATCCTGTCTCTGGGTCGTCAGTCTGATCTCCAAAGGATTTTCACAAAATGTTGTTGATGGTTATGAATTCAACCTCCATCTTTCATCTAAAATAAGTCAAAAACAGCAAAAAAAAAAAAAGCCATCTAACTTTCTCAAATAGCTCTTTTAAATCAAGGGTGCAATGATTCTTCATCTAGCCTATTTCAGAAAGCTCAAGGTCACTTAATACCCATTATCTCCATTCGTATTTATTAAAGAAAGGACATATAGGAATCGAGAACTTTCTCTCTCAATTTGTGCCTTTCAGTCTTCCTCATTGCCAGTCACACTCCTAATTCATAGCCACATCATTCCAAACCTGGAATACTGTGACAGCCTCCCATCTGGTCTCTTTGTCTTGTAATAGTGATTGCACCCTGTAGCTATGAGAATGCTTTGAAAAACTTGCCTTTCTTGATGCCATGTAAGATCTAAGGGACTCTGCAATCATTACCAATCCCCTCCAATAATGAATTCCTGTCTTAGTTTCTCTGATATATAATATAGCCTATCTCTTTCTGCATTGTTAATTATCATATATTTCCATCTGACCAAGAACCTTAGTAATTCAGTATCTCTGTACTCTACTGCCTGAATTCAAAGCTTGCCATTGATCTAACCTGTGTACCCACAGGTGGCTGTTCATTCAACAGACATTTCTTGAGTCTGCCATTTGAAAGGCACTGTGTTTGGTTCTGGTCACCCAGCAATGGACAAAACATCCACTAATAGACAAAACAAGGAGTATATATTCTAGTCGGAGAAGACAGGCAATAAATGATTAGGTAAAATGCATGTAGTATACAATATTATAATAAATGTGGTAGACAAAAGTAAAACAGAAAAAGCAGAGAGGGTCAGTCTCTGGTATGAAGTTTCAGTGTTTAAACAGAACAAAAGAATTAAAAGATACGTGAGAATAAGTCACACCCAGAATCTAAGAAATGAAAATTTCATGCATGTAGAATATCCAGTGTACAGACCTGAAGTAGGAGCAGATTACACATTTTTATCCATGGCAAGAGCACCAGGGAGGAAAGAGTGCAGGGGAAGACAAAGTGATTATAGGAGATGCTATTGGGAAGATGATGGAAAGCCAAGACTTACAGAGACATTAAGCCAGTGAACAGACTTGAACTTTGCAGACAGATACAGAAAGTTGTCTTTGGAGTTCTGAGCATGCAGGAACATTGAATGTTGAGCTAATAGTAGATGGCAAGGGGACAAGGCTCACAAAATATGGTCCAGTTAGGAGACAAAGGCTCCAAGTGATGACAATGATGCTTGGCACCAAGGGGAAGTAGCAGCTGATGGAAAGTGTGCATTCTAAGTGTGTTTAAATGGTTGCCTAAAGGACATTATTGATGGATTGGATGCGGGGTGGAAGAAGAGGAAGCACTGAGAATGATCTAGACATTTGGAATAATGACATTGCAACTTGTTGCAGTTGGAGAACATGGAGGAAGAGAAGGTATGGGGGAGCAAAATCAACATTTTGGCTTTGACAATGGAAATGTCAGAGAACTTACAGGTATACAAGAAAACATGAGGAGTAGGCAGAGGGAAACACAAGAAGAGTTCACCTAATACTTTGGAAGTCACCTGCACAGTATTTTCTAGTGGTTTGTCTTCTAGTTAGCTGGAAATAGAGGTCATTCTCTGAGAGTGAGACTGTGGAGAATGGGATGGGAGTTTAAAAAGTGGGTGAAATAATAAAATATTAACTAGGAGAGTGGTCCAGGGAATGGACAAAGGATGTGATCTGATTTCCTGTAAGTGACTTGTGTTGATGGTCATGGTTGTTGCTCCTCTCTGTCCGAGTAGGCTGGGAGTCAAATCTAACCACTTTCTGGACTTCTGTCCCAGAGGTACTGCTCACTCCACAATCTGTTACACAGGTGTGCTCACTCGGTTCTCAAGTCCCTCATGTCCTCCTCCTACATACTATTTATTTCTCCTGTGTTCTGCTATGTAAATCACATCTTTATTCTAAAGCCCTTCTCACATCCTATATTCCTCATATCTTCTTTTGCTGACTCTACCTAACATTTCCTTCTAGCACCCTTGGTAGATATACATTTAAAACTTTTATTTAATAATTAAAGGCAGAGTAATAGATTGGGAATCTTTAGAATATGAATAACTGAAATTAAATTTTGACAGTTAAGTATTGTTGGAGATCTAGCAAAGTCACTTAATATCTTTGAACTCTAATTCATTCTTTAGAAAATAGGAAAATATAATACTATTTCACAAAACTGTAATACTCAATGAGAACAGTTATCTCAAAACAGCTTATAAATTATGTTATAAATAAATTAATTTTAATATTTAGCTCTATATTTTTCCTAAAATATATCAAAATTTCTTCATTTTTCTCCCTCAAGTAGATTTTGAGGTCCCTTATAACAAAGACTGCACATTTATTTTAATTCTTTATTGCAAACATTTATAGGTGCCTTCCATGGTAGAAATTTGACAAAGCAGAATTATCAAATAAATAAAATAGTGAAAATAGATCAGTCATTATGAGGCTAAACTTGCTAATAAAAATGAACATACTTTTAAGCAACAAATTTTATACCTGAACATTCAGGACATACAACCAGAATATGACCCATATATTAGTGAAGATTCTTGTAATTCAAGGTTACCTTTTTTAGGCAAACAAAAAACCAAATTGGTCAGTTAAATTTGAGTTTCAGTTTTCAGTTAAAAAATAGGTTGCTTTTTTTCGGTATGATATGTCTCAAAGCATGTTGGGGACATACTTCTTTTTCAATTTTTATGTTTTAAATTTTCACTTACTTGAAAGCCAGAGAGATGGAGGGAAAGTCACAGAAGAATATATTCTATCCACTGGTTCACTTCTTTTTTTTTTTTAGATTTATTTTATTTATTTGAAAGACAGATTACAGAGAGAGCTAGAGAGAGAAAGAGAGGTCTTCCATCTGCTGGTTCACTCCCCAGATGGCTGCAACAGCCAGAGCTGTACCGATCCAAAGCCAGGGGCCAGGAGCTTCCTCCAGGACACCCACGTGGGTGCAGGGGCCCAAGGACTTTGGCCATCTTCTACTGCTTTCCCAGGCCACAGCAGAGAGCTGGATGGGAAGTGGAGTAGCCGGGTCTTGAATCAGCACCCATATGGGATGCCACCGCTTCAGGCCAGGGCTTTAACCCACTGCGCCACAGTGCTGGCCCCCAGGGGACATACTTATACTGAAATACTTTTGCTGTTTATTTAGGTTCAAATTTGCTGCATGCTATGGCTTCAGTGTTCATCCTCTCCAACATTTATGTAGAAATTTAATTGTCATTGTGATGGTATTGGGAGGTTGGATCATTAAAAGATGGTTTGCTCTTGAGGGCCTTACTGTTGTTGTGGAAACGATTTCATTCCACAGGAGTTTTCCTCTCTCCTTCCTGTTCTCCTTCCTGCCACACCGTGATGCAGCAAGAAGCCCCATCCAAGATGCTCTTATCTTGCTAACAGACTTTCCAGGCTTCAGAACTGTGAGCCAATAAATTCTGGTCACCATAAACTACCCACTAATGTGGTATTCAGTTACAGCAGGATGAAATGGGAAAAGACACTTAGCATATTTTATTTTCAAACCCTATACATTTAATAAAATTAAATTAAAGGAATCCAACTCAAAGTAGCCTACAACAAAAAAGAAGAGTTAGTAAGCCATTTGCCCCAGCTGTACACAGACCAAGGAGTATGGCAGCCTCTTGGCTGTATACACCATCAGAAATCTGCCTGGGATCTGCCCTGTGTGAGCTTCACTGCCTCTGATCATCTTATTCTGCCAGCCACTTTGTGTTCATGTCTTCCTGGATTTTTCATCACTGAGGGCAAAAAAATCCCTGCTAATTAGTTTAAAAATCACATGATCCTAGGCAAATTCTAGGTTGATTGTCAGCAAGCAATGGCTGTGGAGAGGATAAGAGAGGGGTAAGAGACTGGGAAATGCTTCTATACCTAAACCAAGTACTCTGCCCGTCACAGGAGACTGAGACTACTTCAGATCATGTGTGTGCACAGAAAAGGAGGTGCCATTTCTCCAAACCAGGGAGGATATTTAAAAAGAAAAAGGAAAGTCTCAGAATACAGAAAATAAAAATATTCACTACAACTGGATATGATAACCCACCACTCCTAAACTGACTTATTTTCTTCATTTTAATTGATGGCTTCATGAAACTTTGCGTAATTCATTCTACTATGATATATGAATGTGGGTTCATGACTCCATATTCTTGAGTCTCCCCTGAAAACCACTCTGTCTCAAGTTGAGATTCCAAAACTTTCACCGTTCTTTGTGATAAAGAGTGTTCCACATGAGATAAAAAGACCACACACAGTCAGGTATTGCGGGACAGCAAATTAAGCTGCCTCTGGGGATGCTCACATCTCATATCAGAGTGCTCATTCAAATTCCAGCCCTTCTGCTTCTGATCCAGTTTCTTGCTACTGAGTGAGTCAGTGGATATTGATCCACGTATTTGGGTTCCCAGCATGCATGTGGGAGACCCAGATGGAATCCCTGGCTCCTGGCCTTGCCCTGGCCCAGGCTGTCTATTGCGGCCATTTAGGCATGAACCAGTAGGTGAAAGGTCTCTATCTGGTTCGCCCTCTTTGCCACTGTGCCTTTCAAATAAATAAATACGTATTTTTTAAAAGAGGAAGACCCAGGACTCCTTATCCATGATACAGGGTACAATTCCTTTCTCAAATCTTCTATGATTGGTAGTTGATAATTTTACAAATAAACCTGGAAAATATATGCAAATCTAAGTGATCAGTTCAAAATTTCATCTCCTGAGGAAGCTGGCCAGGCATTTTAGAATGTAATGTATGCATAACCCACACTCTAAATTGAAAATGAGCATGTTTTAAGCAAGTCCAGTGGAAAAGAATTAACAGTAGAACCAAAAACACCATATGCTTATAACAGGAAAAGTTGCTCAGAGCAATATGCTATAATGATATAATTGAGTAAGGATCCAATTGCATCAGGACAAAAGCTAAGACACAGTGAATGAATTAGAGCTGATAACTTATGCTGCCTTAAATTGATGTCCCGAAGCAAGGAGACTCTTATTGTCTTCTGTTTATATTAGGGAAGAAAAATATCTCTGGCTAGACTTCTGCTTTCAGTAATGATGAACTAGGCAGTTTGTACTGCAGACATTAGCCAGAAAAGCTGGTTACATATTCTCTCTGAAGATATAAAATTGCTAATAGGACTCTGAAAAATGAGTAGGACAGGATCCATGGGAGGATTGAGTTCCAATGAAGGCGAGCGTGGGATCTGGAGTCACATTTCCCCTGGAGGAATTTGCCATTCAAAGCACCATAGTTGAGAGGACAAGGCATTGTCAATGACTCTGACCATTCAAAAGACTGGAGAGTAGGGCATTCGGGGGGGGGGGGGGGGGGGCTAGATGTGCACCTTCACTTGTGCTAAGCCACGGAAGATCTTTATGGCTTAGGGAGAAGAAGAAAACGAAGCAGACTATAGTAGACGTCACAGCTCAGCTTTGGATGCTCTCACCCAGAATAAGGGAGGAAGAGAATTCCAGATTGCTAATCCCTCCAGCAGCTGGTAGAACCAATCACCAGTCATTTCTGCGGGGAGAAATGTGATCCTAGGCTCCACATTATTTCTACAAGTTTGAAATTATCATCTATCACAGACAAGAATGTCCTCAGCTTACAAGAGAAATCCCTCAATATGAAGGAAAATCAGGAGAAATATCGGCCATTGCAGTAAGCTGCCGAGCATTGGAGATGTTGGAGCTATCAAACAAGAATTTAAAGAATTTAAAATGCTGGGGTGAGCATTCAGCACAGCAGTTAAAATGCTGCTTGGACTCATGCATCCTGTATATGACTGCCTGTGTTTGAGTGTTGGCTCTACTTGCGATCTGATATTAATTTAGCATTGGAAATATTAAATCATTGTTATTTATTGCAATAGAATGATAAATTTTTATGTGCAGATTTTATTTGTGTACACAAACAATGCCATGGCTGAGAAAGAACTTGTAATATTAGTTCCATTCACAATAACCACAAAAAATTTTTAAATATCTTGGAATAAATTTAACCAAGGATGTGAATGATCATTACAATGAAAATTACAAAACATTAAGGAAAGAAATAGAAAAAGACACAAAAATAACAAATCTTCCATATTTGTGAATTGGAAGAATCAATATCATCAAAATGTCCATACTACAGAGAGCAATTTACAGATTCAATGAGATCCCAATCAAAATATCATTGACATTCTTCTCAGATCTAGCAAAAATGCTGTTAAAGTTCATATGGAAACACAAGAGACTACAAATAGCTGAAACAATCTTAAACAATATAAACAAACCAAGAAGTGTGACAATATCATATTTCAAGACTTACTACAGGGAAGTTATATTCAAAACTTCCTGGTACTAGCAAAAAAAATAATACCAAAAAACTAGAGATGTAGGCCAGTAGAATAGAATAGAAACCCTAGAGATTAATCCATGCATCTACAATCACATGATCTTTGACAAACCATCTAGAATCTGTCCCTGTAGATAAGACAGTCTCAGTGCTGGGAAAACTGGATCTATGTGTCAGAAGTAGGAAACAAGGCCCCTACATTACACTTTAAAACCAACTCAAAAGAGATCAAGTATCTAACTCTATGACCTGAGACTATCAAATTACTAGAGGAAAACATTGGGAAGATTCTTCAAGACACTGGCAGAGGCAAAGACTTCTTAGAAAAGATCCCAGAAGCATAGGCAATGAAATCAAAAATAGACAAATGGGATTACATCAAGCTAAGAATCCCTTCATAGCAAAGGGAACACTCAACAAAGTGAAGAGGCAACTAATAGAATGGTAGAAAATATTTGCAAACCGTGCAATTGTAAAGTATTAACATCCAGGACCTATTAAGAGTTGAAGAAAGTCAACAACAACAAAGTAAATAATCCAGTTAAGAAATGGGCAAAGGACATTAATAGACATTTTCAAATGATGAAATACAATTGGCCAACAGACACACACAAAAAATGTTCAGTATTACTAGCCATCAGGTAAATGCACATAAAAACTACAGTGAGGTTGCCCATCACTTCAATTAGAATGGGTGTCATCCAAAAATCAATAAAATAATAAACTCTAGTGAGGATGAGGAGGGAAAGGTACCCTAATACACCACTGGTGGGAATGTAAACTATTATGGAAGACAGGGTAGAGATTTCTCAGAAATCTGAAAATAAATCTACCATTTGACTCAACCATCCCACTCCTGGGAATTTACCCAAATGAAAAGAAATCAACATATCAAAGAGCTATTTGTACCCCCATATTTATTGCAGCTCAATTCACAATAGCTAGGATGTGGAATTAATGCAGATGTCCATCAACTGATGACTGGATAAAGAGAATGTGGTATATAAATACTATGCAATATTACTCAGCCATAAAAAATGAAATCCTGCCTATTGCAACAAAATGGATGCAACTGAAAACCACCATGCTTAGTGAAATAAGCCAGTCTCAAAAAGACAAATATTTTCTCTGATATGTGGCAGTTAGCATAGAATACAAAAAATGTATAGGAACAAAACAGACATTTTGTGATATAATTGTAATTTTTAGCCCTTGTTTATAATCTTGTGGAACTGTGCTTTTCCTAATTTTTTTACTTGTTGAATAGTATGGTTAGAATATTCTAATATTGCATGAAATTATTTCTCTTTATCAGAAATTAAAAAAAATTATGAAGTTGTTTTTATTTTTTTAATTTTTATTTAAGTTGTACATATTTCATATATACAGATTTAGGAACTTAGCGATATTTCCCACAGAAAAAATTGATGATCAACATCTTTTATAATATTTTATAAAACTTTAGCATGGTAGGAACAGAAATAAATTTCTTGGGCCCCATTTTGTAATGCAAAGAATTAAGCTGACACTAATGAGGTTGGCATCCCATATCAGACTACTGGTATAAGCCCCCGCTGCTCCTCTCCCAGTACAGCCTCCTGTTAATATGCATGAGATGGCTATGGATGATGGTGTGAGTACTTGAGTTCCTGCCCTCATGTGGGAGATTCTGATGGATTTCCAGATTCTTGGCCTTGATCTAGTGCAGCCCTGGCTATTGTAGTCATTTGGGGAATGAACCAGCAGATAGAAATTCTCTTTCTCTGTCTCTAAGTCTCTCTCTGTCACTGTACCTTTCAAGTAAATAAACATGTTGTTTAGTTTTTTAATTTCTTATTTTTTCCTTTTAAAAAAAAACTTTTATTTAATAAATATAAATTTCCGAAGTACAACTTTTGGATTATAGCGGTTTTTCCCTCCCATAACCTTCCTCCCATCTGCAACCATCCCATCACCTACTCCCTCTCCTATCCCATTCTTCATTAAGATTCATTTTTAATTATCTTTATATACAGAAGATCAACTTACTATATACTAAGTAAAGATTTCAACAGATTGCACCCACACAGAAACACAAAGTGTAAAGTACTGTTTAAATACTAGTTTTACCTTTAATTTGCATAGTAGGACACATTAAGTACAGAGATCTTACATGGGGAGCAAGTACACAGTGACTCTTGTTGTTGATTTAACAATTGACACTCTTGTTTATGGTGTCAGTAATCACCCCAGGCTCTTGTCATGAGCTGCCAAGGCTATAGAAGCCACTTGAGCTCACAAACAAGGTCATAATCAAAGTGGAAGTTCTCTCCCCCCTTCAGAGAAAGGTATCTCCTTCTTTGATGGCCCATTCTTTCTGCTGGGATCTTGCTCACAGAGATCTTTAATTTAGGTCATTTTTTTTTTTTTTTGACAGAGTGTCTTGGCTTTCCATGCCTGAAATACTCTCATGGGCTTTTTAGCCTGATCCAAATGCCTTAAGGGCTGATTCTGAGGCCAGAGTGCTAACAAACATGCTGTTTTAAAAAGCAAGAAATTTCTTTAAACTGAGAGAGTATTTTATATCAAGCTTTGTATTTAATTGTAAAATCTTCCATATTTTTAACGCAGGATTGATTCCTACAATACTAATTATAAAAGATACTTGTTTTGATAATAACCAGTGAAATAAGAGAACAAATTAAACCAAAGACCTAAGAATTGAATAAAAAAAATTACTGTCATTAATACAGATGAGAAAATTATTATGTATAAAATTCAGAAGAATCAACAAAAACATTTAATCAATAAGTGAGTTTAAAAAGATCATTCAATGCAAATCGACAAAGAAAAAATATTTTTTGTTATCTACTAACAAAATTCATAAAACTATCAAAAAGCTTATGTCTCATATATAGAAACTTTCTCCTAGTCAATAAGAAGAAAAAAGGTAATTAATTAGGTAAATGGATACTGGATTCATATAAGCATGTTATGGAAGACTATTCATGAAAGACTATTTATAAAAGATCATTTCCAATTAATATAAAAGACACAAAAAAGCACTTAATATTATCACTTATAGCAAAAAAAATTAAAAGCATGATGTGATATCACTAAATATTCACAGGATTTCTAAAATTTTTTCTGAAACATCAAAAACAACACATTATCCATGTGAAGCCATATAAGCACTCATTATTCTGCTAACTCAAGTTTAAATTGATTATCGTCACTTTGGAGAATTGGGTGGCATTTTTTTTACAAATAGTGAAGATTTGTGTATTCTTAATTACACTCCTAGGTATACACCAATGAAATGTGTTCATATATACCCCAAAAGACAATAACATTCATGGAGGCATCATTTTAAATAGATATGAATCAAAATGATCCAACAGCAAATCAGTAATAAAATGGCTACATAATTTGTGAACATGTAATAAGGGAGTACATGACCAAGAGATGCCCAGACCACAGCTAAACACAGTATCTTAACGAATGTCTCAAGTATAATGCATATATATGAAGCCAGGCATGAAAAAACTCTTTACGGACAGTTCAGAAACAGGCAGATTTTTCCTACCTTCTCTAGAGGTGGACATGTAAGTAGTTGATGTATAAAGAGAGTAAAGAGATGATTTCCCAAAAACGTTGGGGTAGTAGTGGTCTTTGGAGAAAGGAAGCATGGTGGGATGGGGAAGAGACTTTCTGGTCTCTGGTTTCTTTCTTTCTTTCTTTTTTTTTTTTTTTTTCCTAAATTTTGAGGTAGTGCTGACTACACATGCATGTTTCTGTTGTAACTCACTGAGCACCTTTGTCAGGGTCACTGATATTTTTTATGTATGTTTTATGTTCACAGTAATTAAAGCTTCAAAATAAGGATAACTGCTTAAGACTAACAAATTGCTGAAGTTCTTAAGCCATGCATTAGCTGGTTTAAGAATCACAGAGCAGATCACCACAGCCCTGTCCTCCACCCACGCTTACTGATGAAAAAGGGTTTCTTCTTTGATCTCTGGGAAGCCTGGTAATATCTAATCTCTCCCTTTCTTTTCTTCCTAAAATCTAATTTAGCAACCTCTTGTCTTAGAAATTTGGAGTGCCACTTAAAAATCCTCTTTCTTCATAGGAAATACCAAAACACGGAGGTTGGTGTGTTACACATTGCTTACACTGCTTGTGATTCTTCTACAATGGAACTGAGTCATCCCCTATAGAGTATAAAGGACCAAACCACTGTCTTATACTCCCAGTTGTCAGAGATTATGCAGAAAAACAACCAATGCACTTTCCAAAACACTACAAGCTGTATTTCAGTATCATATGTTGCTAAGATTACATGCATATACCTGGAGCCCAACTTAAGACACATATTTTCTCATGTATTTTGAGATACTGGAAGCTGGAGAGAGCGAGTACAGTTCTAGTCCCTTGTTGTGCTGTCTCTGAATAAACCACAGTGACCTCTATGGAGTAAATTTTCTATCTTATGCTTCTTGTAACATTCACAGTGTCACTGTGCAGTGACATGACTGAAGTCACAGGCCAACGGGATCGTAAGCTTTCTAGAAAGATATGGGAAGATGTATTCCATGGCCAATATGTGTGTCCATGGCATCAACAATCATTGAAGAAAGATTAGAAAATTCAGATAATATGGGTTGGAATTCTGTCATTGCCAGGATGCGACTTACTGGGATGTGACTTAAGATCATGTTCTGTCTGGGTATCGATTTCTCCTCTCCACATTCATGGTGGACATGATCTGAGATCACGCACGTATAAATCTAGCTGTTGCCTGTGACGTGGGCTATAGAGTAGGTGCTGAGCCGGTGATGAGGAATATTTTCAAGGAAATCTACAATATTTGAAACTCTATTTGGAGAGATGAATAATGCTTAAATTGACATATTTTCTTCCGTTGTCAAAGAGTCAAGAGAGGAGAGCTAGAAACTGAATGCACATTCCCGTAGCACAGAGATTGTTCTTGACAGGTCCCTTCGAGGCTTCCTCCCTCCCTTCTCAGCAGTTACTGGATTCCACAGCAAGCCCTCTCCTCCTCCAGTGATGCTTGCCCTCCGATCATTCTCATCGACCCTCCCTGCTTAAGTCACCATCTGTATTCTGGTCACGTCCAAACCACCATCTCTACCACCATTGTCCCTCCTGAGCCCCAAATACGCCAAATCATAAAATAGATCTTTCCTGCATCCAGTGTGCAGTCTTTCTCTGTGAAACGAATGTTTTAATAGAGTTGAGAATACTTAAATAGTGAGTCTTGACAGCACGCTTCAGCCCGTGCTATATATATCCCAGAAGCCAGTCAACCGGAGGTCACCTGGAAGGCTGCTCCTGCTTCCTCTGGTGCTTTGAGGCATTGAGTTCACCTGGAATGATGATTGGTTCTGAGCCTCAGGCAGTAAATGAGTCGCTGTCCACATAGGCATCTCCTTTAGTTCTTCAGTTACTGCTATGACAGCCTCATGTACTTGCAGTGGGACTGTTACTGGTATAATAATCCTGTCATACACAAGCTTTAATTCACTTAATTATTTAGAAAGTCAGTTTTTCATCAGAGAGAAGGATATCATTGAGTTTCCTTGCAGATGTAATTAAGTACATGCTCTCCTGGCCTTGTGGAGACTGAATTCACGCCACACAGCTTTGTGCGCCAGTGCCCCCAAATAATTCCCATCCAAATAATTGGTGTTTCCCTGGAAAATAGTAATGGAAAAGTGCTCATCACTTCTGCCCCAGTCACTCATTTATTTAACAATCTGTTATGGAGTTCCAGGAGCTAGGTAGTAACTGAGAATTTCTAAATAAATTAAAATCGCAACTGACTACAAAAGCTCAATCTAATATAGTGGGTTAGGGCAGTCAGGGGAAGGGAGAATACTCTACAGTATCTGCATAGTATGTAACAGAGACGCCTCTCTTCATCACCCACCTGTTTGGGAAAGCACTTCTACACCTGCCCTCTTTCTCCTCCCTCGCTCTCCACACCTCTGCAGTTTCTCTTTGGTGTTCACATTCCCATAAAATACTCTAAGTCCATCAATAACTCATTTGTTCTTAAAAATTACATGGATGCTTAGCAGTTCTTGGTTTTGCCTTGCCTTCCTGTTACGGACCTCTCTTGCCTTTCAACTCCTTCTTGGTTTCTGTGGCAACAAATCCCAGCTCTGGGTCTCCTTCTACCTCCCTGTACATTTGCCTGGCTCAGTAACCACCCCATAGTCCCTCTCCACTTGCTGTCTCCACCTCCTAGGTAGTCTCATCCATCAGATCCCTTCTGTGACCTCTGTGGTGGTCACCCCCAATGCCTACCTACATACAACCTGAACATTTTTCTGAAGGGAAACTAACCACAGAAACACACACCTGCTTAGCTGTCCCAACTGAAGTTTTCACAGGCAACTTAAGCTCCATATCTAAACAATAAAACTCATCATTTTCATCCTCAAACCCCTATCTCAACCAAAAATATCTCTGTGATCCAGTTCCTCAGGATACAAACCTGCGTATCACGCTTTATGTTTCTGTCTCACTTCCATTCCCAAATACTCAGTCATCTCTGTTAGTTCTACCTCCTGATTAATTGCTGACCACTCTACTTTTCTCCATTACGATGGCCACTCACTTCCTCGAGAACCCCAATATCTCTCACCTGTAAATCCCAGCTCCCACTGCCTCAGTAATAAAATATGAATCCCTAATCTTTTATGGATTGACCTCTGGTTAATTATTCAGCCATATTTTACCAATTCCTAATATTAGATCCTATGCTTCAACCGATTTATTCTAGTTGCAATTTTCCCCTAACTACACTCTGTCAGTTCTGAAAATAGCAAACATTGAATTTGCCCTTTTCTTCTGCTGCAAAGGTTTTTTTCTGCCTTCTTGATGCATCTGCTCATTGGACTGTTTTTGTAATTGTTGCAGGGTCATGTACTAAACTCACATGGAAGATGCCTTACTTTCAGGTCCTTATCCTTTCCCAAGCTCACCACTTAGAGTTGGTTTATTGCTACTGCCCATTACTTCTGCCTCTTGAGTGCACACACCCTGGGCCTGGTTATATTTCTAGCTCTAACGTAGTTCCTAGAACTTTAAAAGCCTGGATTGACTATTGAATGAATCAAGAAATGTCAACTAATCACCGGGAAAACAGGGTATAGAACAGTGCATTCAGTGTCAGGAAGGACCCAAGGTTTAACCATGGAAATGACAAGAGGACTGGCCCTTGGGGAAGGAGAGGAGTGTTACAAAATTAGGTTGACTCTCATAGAGACGTACCTCAGATACACTTATCCTTTCCATAGAAAAAGAAAATGCAACTGATCCCTTCAGCCATCTTCTGATGCAAATGATCCTCCTCCTTCCAGGTGGGATATTCAAATTAGATGCTAATCAGCATTGGCCACCTCATTAAGCTCCCTGCTTCTCTCTATGTAGAAGAAAGCAAACTAATCCCGAAGGCTGTCCACTCTCTCCAGGCCAGTGCTTTCTGAGCTGAACACAGTGAGGTGGAAAGAGGAGATGAAATTAGTATTATTTCAGCTTTTACATTTAACCAGCAGAGGTCAGAGAACAAAGACAGGCTGGGGAGCCCAGGAGGCTCATAAAGGCTTATGGAACCATCTCTGCTGAGTCACGAGGATGCCTCCTCCACTCTGAGCGTTAGCAAACTGGGGCTCCCAGGCTGCGGTGGATCGCGGCCTCCTGAAGTGAGAAACATGCTGTTTCCCTGAGATTTGCCCCAGGAGATAAACATTTCCGATGGATTTTTCTGACAAAATGCAGAAAGTTAATAACCGCAATATCAGGCAAGAAAAAAAAAAAAGTGGAAACTAATTCAGGGCAATCCCTTATGGAAGAGAGAAAAAGAGCACAAGATGATTCACCACTGGGAGCAGGAGTTGTCAGGGCGCTTTGAGGTCTTTTGAATAAGCACATCCGCCAGGTTATAAATAATGACAACAGACAGTAATTTGCATGGATTAGGGTTGTTAACATTCATCAATTTCTGCATTTTAAAATACTCCCAAATTCTCAATGAGGAGTGTCTCTTTGTAGTGAAGGATTGATAGTGGGGGTTAAAAGAATCTGATGAATTTAAAACTCAGATGAGAGAAAGCACCGGCGTCCAGATCTAAACTGAGATACCATTAGCAGTTCCCATAAATCAAATCATGTTTATAGTGCGGATGCAGTTGAATTACCATCTGGACTTTTTAACCTCGACATTTATTTCCGAATCATTCCCTAATATTGGAAGTAAGCCTCATGCTTCCTTTCATCTCCAGGATTTGCCTTGATGCCAGTTCTGTTTGAGACAAACGATCTGATTTTTGATGGGGACAGAATGTCGTGTGTGGCATGAGGTTGGAAGAAATGGCGAAATTCTTGCGAAACATTAAACTATAAAAGAAAGAAAACACGCTTGGTTTTAAAATCACATCAGCTGAGAAGAATTTAAAGTGAACTCTAAAAGGGAGAGGGGAGAAAAGGGATATTCAAGTAAATAATTACTAGATTTTCAAAACTAAAATTCTGTGTAACAGCAGATAGGCCTGACTACAAATGGAGAGAAATTCACACAGACATGCAAGAAGTAAGGACTAAAGCTCTAACTAAATCACGTAATCATTTTAATCAAATCACATATGTCTAGAACATTTTTGGATCTTATTTTTCTTACTTGCTTTCTATTGAGTATTTACAGTGACTGAAAGAAAAAGAAAATTTTCTCATATGAAGCCCTCTTTAAAATCACTTTTTTCCCTAGATTTTAACACTTTGCAAAGCAGGAAGAATCAACCACTCCAGCAAATAGTGAAGTGTTGAGAGTGAATGAGATTGCTCACTAAGGAGGACTTCAGGTATGACCTAGGCCTTGACAGTTGAAGGATGGAGGCAGGACTGTGGACATTCCTTCAGCTGGACCTGAAGAGACAAGAAGTGTGTCAATCCTCATGCAAGCAGATTTGAAGCCAAGTTATGGGAGTGTTGAGAGAATCATTGTTATCCTTTACAGTAGAGTCATTGCCGTAAGGGGACAGATTTTATGAAGTTTTTAAAACCTAAGGAAGAGTAATATAAACGAAGAACCCAGGTTTTGGAAACAGAGAAGCCTGGGTTAAAATTTTAGATTTCACTGATGAAACAAAGTTGGGCAAGTTGCATAAATTCTCTTGAGCCAAAATATTTCTCCACCAGAAAATGAAGAAGACATTATCCCTGGAAGTTTCAGCATGAAACCTAAGTGAAAAACCATGCAAATCATTTTTGGTACACAGTATATGACAGTTATCAGTCTTTATGTAAATAAAGCATTTTCAAAAACTATATGTTTCACTGAGTCATGGGAAAATGGTAGCAGTCAGAGGGTTTTTTGGAGGGTGTATATGCATATGTATCACTATAGTATTTTTCCTACAGGTAAATTTTCTATAGCTTCAACATCTCCCCAATCCCCAGATTAAAAGAAGAAAAGATCTGGGAATTAGAACCAGATCCCTTAGCCTTTTCCTCCCCTATCTTCTCCCAGTTCAAATGCTTCCATCTCTGAGTTGCTGAAATCCTATTGGATCCGCAACTGGCTCAACATGTCCCAGTGTTAGTAAAATCCTCTGCGTGCTTCTGGAAGATTGACTCTGCCCGCCATAGCCACCCTGCCTCCAATCCGAAGGCCTCTTTGCCTGGCATGCGGGGACTTCTTGCCCTTCTCATACTGGACCCCTTTGGAAGACTGGCGCTTGCTTCACTTCTTGCAGGAAGTCCTTCAGATTATAGGTGAGTTGATTATCTTTTTCAGTAGAGCTGTTTACACAACATAAACGGAGAGGAAACTTGGTACTCATGTTCTTCATCTAGCACCATGCCGCTGGCACTTAACCAGGTACACTTACAGCTATATTTATGGTGATGTGTTTTAAAATATAGACCAAGCAGCATATATGACATTCACATTTTAGGGGGCCAATATGAAACCCAGAAAAACATATGAAGATGATGAACCAAAAAACCTGAGGATTCATATTTGAGCCTTAAATTGTAAGTCAGAATGGCCGATAGTTCATGGTAATAATTCCAATGAGTATCTGATTGACTTGGCACCCAAGTATGCTGTATTTCGTGGTAATCAGCATTTTTAGTAATGGTTGATGCTTCTTCCTACCAACATGAGGGAAGATACGTAGTTATTTATTGCAACCAAGTACAGAACTTTTCCATTGATTTTAGCATAAAACTGGGAATTTCATTAAGGAAGAGAAGAATCTTTTTCCTCTTCTCTTCTTACATGTTACGACCAGAACTTTTCCACTGTGGATTTATGGCAGACTACTCCTTGGCCCCTTGACAACAAGAACTCCAGTTACCGAGATATTGGCACCAAAGGTGCATAGGTAGAAATCAGACCATTCTCCACATGAGACAGGAGTTCCTTCCTAGGTGTTAGGTCTGCATAATATAGTTCAAGATGAGAGGTCCATTGGGAAGAGTTTGGTCGGAATACAATCTGAGACTTCCCGTAGAGTTGTGAGTCTGATTCATGTCTGGATTGTGGTGAAACCTCGGGAGCACGTCTTCACCCGGGCTGCTGTGACAGAGGACCCAGTGGTGCTTTATAAGCAGCACAAATTTCTTCCTGTTCTGGAGGCTGGAAGTCTAAGACCAGGTGGTAGTGTGACCAGGTTCAGATGAGGGCCCTCTTCCCCAGAGTGCGGACTCGTGTTCCCACATGTTGGAAAGAGGGTTGCCAAGTCTCCACAGCACTAAGCAATCATGGGGGCCCTTCCACCATGGCCTAATCACTTCCCAAGGGCCCTCTCTCCCAATCCATGATGTGGGTGGTGATTGCAACACACTAATTTTCAGTCCATTAAATAAAATCCATTGAAGCAGGGAAGGACGATATTCTCAGACCTGGGACCTCTGCGATCAGGCTTTCCTACTCACCTAGGATGTAGCTCAGACCTCAAACTCACCATCATTCTTGAAGTTCAACATTCCAGCTCCAGGAGAACTAAAATGTTTATTCTTTAGAAAAAGTAAATTCTTCTCCCTAAACTGCTCTTTCTCTTATTCTAATTGTAAAGTGAGGATAACCTATAGAAAAGGACATGTTTCATTTCTTCAAGTTATATAGGAGGCTTAATTCAAGTGTGAATTCCAATAATATACCATCAACGTCATTTACAACAGTTTAACAATTTTCAATGAAAATGGAAAATAGAAAACAGTATTAAAGGTACTTATTTGAGGAAGGTGAATATAATTAACTCAATTTTGTTATTCATTTTCTAACCCCTCTCCTTGTTCTCATAAACAAGAGAAAAAATAGTGCACAAACTTGGCTTATGAGATTGTGAAGAGTTTATCCTACATGGAGCTGGACAGGAGCTGAACAGAGACTCTCTTTTGTCTGAGGACTTTCTTTAGAAAAGAAGAATTGGTTTCTTAACTGCTTTCAAAGGTTGACTTGATAAGTTTCTTTGTGTCATTATATCTTTTATTCTGAGTTGAAGGTTTTTCACCCAGCCCTTATTATAGATGACCTAACATTTTGCTCCAGGGCTGATGCCAGAGTCCTTTTCCTTTAGTTTCTGGCACGGCTACTGCCATTTCCTATCTACCTCCTTCCTGAATTTACCCAAACTGAAGTTCCAGGCTTTTGTTGAAATACTTTTCCCCCTTCCGCTCTTGTGTGCCTTGTGTCGCATTATCTGTAAAAGGTTGTGGCCAACTTCCCTTCACTGTGAACACAGGAAGGGGAAATGAAGAGGGGAGAAGTGACTGCACTGATTCTGGAGGTCAAGGGTGTGGGGAGAGTGCATGTACAATTCTCAATAGCTTTTTGGGCCGTGTGTGCTTTCTTCTGTTGACCGTCCCTGGCTATTGTGTTTGGAAGGCTTTTAATAACAGCCGGCAGAGTTGACTCAATGGCAATACCAAGATGAAAGGACTTGGTACAAAAAAAAAAAAATGCATGTGCTCATTTGCCTGAACACACTCACTATAGAAAGTGCCTGTCATTCTGCTCTTGCGTCATACACAGCCCGACTTTCTCCTATTAATCCACACAGTGTTTCATGAAAATGAGTATGTTTTCACCACTGTAAAAGGGAGAGACTGAAAACAGAGACCTAGGGAGGAGTAGTCGATTGCCTGAGATAGGACTGCAGGCAACAGAGCCACCTTTCAGAATCAATGGCCATCTCTGCTCTTTCCAAGCTCCCACACTAATGAACAAGCACACAGGCTTTGTCACAGATCAAACTTTCAGGCTGTGGCAACTCTTTCCCCATCTAAAGGGCAGCAAGATTATCCCTTGCATTAAAATAACTCTCCTCTGGTGTTGCAGGCCAATTAATGTGAGCATATTTCCTCTTTCCCTACCAAGAGACACTTGGACGATGGCTCTCAAGGTGCCTGCAGATCTCTCACTTGCAACCTGTGTCTCTTCCAGACCTTAATTTCCGTAATTAGATTCCTCAGCTCTACTGTCTCTGCAGGGCTGATGGCAGCCCTGTGGCTCTTCCTTCCGGTTTATAGTGATTACAAGGGGGCTTCAGAGTCACAAGGCAGGCAGGACTGCTGCTCTTAACATTTGGGAGCCCACTGTCAGGCATGGAATGAGGACAAGGCCTGTTTAGTGCAACAGCCTAACCAGGCTGTGCACTTCACAATTGAGAGGATGCTTTGGAGAGTGTAGCAGCAGATTAATGGACACACAAATGTCTTTGATTTATTAGCGCTCCCTTAGTGTCAGAGCTAATGGAATAACACATCAAAGGTAGCATTGACTTGAAGGAGAACGGGCTCTGTAAACATGAGTAGTGCTAAGAAAGAAATTAACTTTGTGAAGAGGTGTCATAAGCTACCCCAGAGCCTGTTCCAGGTCAGAGGAGAGGAAGAAGGAAAGGGAGAGGGAGAGAGAGAATACAAAGAAATAGAGAGAGAGAGAGAATAGAGAGCGAAGGCATGAGTCAGCCAGATGGTAAAGTCAGTGAAGACACAAAGGAGTAATATTTTGTACTTACCCTGTAGACTTGAGAAGTTTATTCTCTGGCTATAATAGCAAAACAAATCTTAAAGCCTTATCACTCTGCTTTCTGCTCTAAGTTT
This sequence comes from Oryctolagus cuniculus, assembly GCF_051225735.1. NCBI lineage: Eukaryota > Metazoa > Chordata > Mammalia > Lagomorpha > Leporidae > Oryctolagus > Oryctolagus cuniculus. The sequence goes on along the minus strand of NC_142878.1, from coordinate 5,117,171 downwards.
GCCTTTATATTTTTAAGTAGTGTGAACTAAATAACCCCTAATTTATTGCATTTAAGAACTCTGAATATGCTTTCCCAAGGTGATGTTGTTGGCATATGCATATAACTGGCGATTCCCAATGAGGGCTCACTTAGCACCTACCATTATACAACAGAAATATTTACCAGTTGTTCTCAAAACATAAATATAAGTCTAAAAACGTGCACAAATGGATTCCAAACCCCACACAGAGATTGGCGTGCCCAATAATACGTCTGCTTCCTTGCAGCTCACCTGCCCATCAGACAAGAGCTGGCAAAATTTTCCATGCCCCAGTTTCTGAGTGTATCTGGTGAGCTGATGTTTTAGTTTGATTTGTGTTGCTGTAACAAAATACAAGAGACTGGGTCCTATATAAAGAAACCAGTTCTATTTAGCTTGCGGTCCTGAAAGTTCAGAAGCATGATGCTGGCTTTAGCTTCTGATGAGAGCCTATGGCTAATGGCATCACCTGTTGGGGCTGAATGTGGGGTGAGTGGAGGTGTCCGAGCTTAAAATCATATGAAGAGAGGGGAAGAGAAAGAGAGAGAGGAAGAGATAGATCAGATGGTGAGAGAGCAAGCACCATTATGAGTGCTGAGGAAAGCGAATTCAATTGATGACAACCCTCTCAGAATTACAAATACAACCCCAAGAGTAAAAACTTACTCTTTTTTTTTTTTTTTGACAGGTAGAGTGGACAGTGTGAGAGAGAGAGAGAAAGGCCTTCCTTTTGCCATTGGTTCACCCTCCAATGGCCGCTGCGGCCGGAGCACCACACTGATCCGAAGGCAGAAGCCAGGTGCTACTCCTGGTCTCCCATGGGGTGCAGGGCCCAAGCACTTGGGCCATCCTCCACTGCACTCCCTGGCCACAGCAGAGAGCTGGCCTGGAAGAGGGGCAACTGGGACAGAACCCGGCACCTCAACCGGGACTAGAACCTGGTGTGCAGGCGCCACAGGCGGAGGATCAGCCTATTGAGCCACGGCGCCAACCTAAAACTTACTCTTAAGAAAGACCTGAATGCGTAATGATAGGACTAAGAACCAAAGGGATCACATAAACAAGAATAGTGTCTGCAAATACTAGCTGATAGAATAAAAAAAGGGAGAGAATGATCCAACATGGGAAGTGAGATACACAGCAGACCCATAGAATGGCAGATGTCCTAACAGCACTCTGGCCTCATAATCAGCCCTTAAGGTGTGTGAATCCAGCTGAAAAGCCCATGAGAGTAGTTCAGGCATGGAAAGCCAAGACACTCTGGAGGAAAAAAAAAAACCTAAATGAAAGATCTCCATGAGTGAGATCCCAGTGGAAAGAATGGGTCATCAAAGAAGGAGGTACCTTTCTCTGAAGGGAGGAGAGAACTTCCACTTTGACCATGGCCTTGTCTAAATATGATCAGAGTCAGTGAACTCAGGGGGCTTCCATAGCCTTGGCAGCTCATGACAAGAGCCTAGGGTGATTACTGAGGCCATAAACAAGAGTGTCAATTTGTTAAGTCAACAACAGGAGTCACTGTGCACTTACTCCTCATGTAGGATCTCTGTCCTTAGTGTGCTGTACATTGAGATCTAATGCTATAACTAGTAGTCAAACAGTATTTTTCGCTTTATGTTTCTGTGTGGGAGCAAACTGTTGAAATCTTTACTTAATGTATGCTAAACTGATCTGTATATAAAGAGAATCGAAAATGAAAAAAAAAAAAAAAAAAAAGACCTGAATGCTTCTAACAGACTTAAGGGCCCACCACTTCTATTCTCAGCAGGAATTTGTGGTGCAGAAACCACATTCAGGCCGTTATCTCCAACTGCAAAGGGCTGCGGGCAGGCCAGGTGCGGGTGGGATTGAGTTGGTGCAAATGCTGGAGAACTGGCTGTAGGAATTCAGGACTGAGCAACCACAATTGTCACTGGGCTGGGAGGCCTTTTCAGTGCCTCTCCCTGCCAAATTCTACGGCTTGGTGTGTTAGTTTTGGTGTCTGCATTTTACACGTTCCTCAGATATTTTATGCTTGCCATCTCCTCATTTTACTTATTAGCTGAGACCCCTTAGTACCCTAATATATTTTAGAAGACAAACAAAAGGCAGCTGAGACGTGAGGAGATCAGGGTCCTCCTAAGAGAAAATGAAAATAAATTAGGTTGAAGTCCTGGTGAGCAAGAGTAATGTGGTTAAATCATGAGTTTTCCTTTAGATTAGGGTGTTTGGAACGGGACAGCCCTGAAAATTAGCTTTTTTGTGGCTTCTTTACATACATGATGATTTTTATGTTCCTTATAAGAAATTCTTCCATTAAATATTCTTATATGTTGGTTTTAGTGTTTACATGATGGTATTTTATTTTATGAATGTGTGCATATTTTAAAAAGGACCTCATATTTGAAGGCATAGTATTTTTTTTTCTGAATTTGGCCTCTTACAAACTAACCTAGGGTGGGCATATTTCCAGCTATAAAATAATGAGTTTTTATGACTATTTCCTTATGATAATTTCCTAAAAAGAGAAATGCTTTCCAACGGGTATCCCCGTTGCCATCAAGAAAATTCATACCAAACTTCATCACTACCACTGAATATAAACACGTATATGTAAAATATACACACACAGAGACATAAACAAATGAATATATAAGCCAATGAATAACATATATGCCCACAGATATATACATATGCATAGTTTTCTTTTCTTTTTTTCACTCCTAAAGAAACTGAACTCGCATTTACTCTTGAATTCTTCACAAGGGAAAAAATAATTCTGGATGTGCTAACAGTATGTATTCTAGGTACCATTTAGAATATTTTGTCAAATACCCAGTGCCCAAACATCTGAAATTCTAATTTCTTTCTGAATTAACTCATGAATAAGTAATATTTAACATCTAACTGTGTTCTCTATTAGAGAGCTTCATGCTTCACTGTTATTGAAGTTTTCTAAGTATCAGGAAAATTTTTACAAATTTATTTTAATAAATTTGTTGCTACAAGTGTTGTGAGATATTTTGATTTTATAGCAAATAGTAGCTTTTTTATGTTAGTCTCACTGGTATTGTTGCTCAATAGGACAAAGTATTCATTTTGCTATCATAACTTTATAACTGGCTTCTTTTAATATTCCTTCAGCTACTTCTCTTGTGATTTTCAGCTCTAGAGCTCTATTATCTATAAGTGGTGATAATTATATTTCCTCATTTATATAATTATGCTTATTTTACATATATTTTACATGGATATTTTTCTTGTTGTATTGTATTTGTTAGTATTTGAAGAATGGGAAAAGGTGGAATTCCTTTATTGAATTTAATGGGAACAGCTCTAGTGTGTTAAAGTTAGACATAATATTGGCTAATTATTTTATCAAAAATATTATTTCCTCATACTAAAGACATATAATTCAATTACCAAATCTTTTAAAGCTTTTATTCCAAACATATGTTGAACACAATCAGATACCTTTTGGCAGACTTCAAAATGAAATACAGTTTTTCCTCTTTGATATACTGCTAGCATAGCGTATTAATTATTTCCTCACAATGAATGATCATTATATTCATAAAATTAGCCATAGTTTACATGGAGTATCCTTTAATTATTTGTTGGATTTTACATCTATATAAAAGGTGAGAATAGTTTGTTGCATCAGTGTGGTTTGTCACCTTACAATAATAATTGTAAAGTTTTCTGCTTCTCTCATCTCTGGAAAACAGTATGACAAGTTTTCTTCCCTGAGTTTTGAGAGGCTTACACATATAATCAAAGAAGTATATGGTGGATAGGTGGGTATTAGATGCTACGTTTGTCAAATTTTTAAGTTTCTACCACAGTTGTGGGTCAAACAGAGATCCTCATGCCTCTGTGTGTAGTTCAGGTTCTTCACAGAATATCATGTTTTAGTACAATGTTCAGAGTTATTGCCACTAAGCTGAAGTGGTATTTTCTTGTACATGGTCTGTTGATTCTGTTCACAGATCGGACATGCTTTCATTCCCGCATAGGCTTTATGGTCTTTCTTCCCAATAACAGAGTTCTTTTCAAGGAATTGTTCTCACTCATTGGGCTTTTCACAGAATCATTTTTTATTGCTCTTCTAGTTCATTATTTTCAGCTTTTATCTCTTTCAGTTGTTTTCTTTATTTCTCTGGATTCTGCTCTTGCTCCAGTCTTAATCATGTGAATCTGTGATTTTAATCACAGATTTTTAATTCTTGTGCTTACTAAACACTTTGATAAACCACATCGAATTTGTTCTCCCTTGGTAATTTAACCAAGCTGACCCATAAGTATAACTTTCAGGTCTGAAGGCAAATCTCCTATTCTAACCTGCACTGCTAGTCTGACTTTTGCTGTGAACAGATGCTGTACCTCTTTAGCCTCTAGACTGCATGTAGTTTAGATGGTGAATTTGAAGGAAATGCTTAAGATTACTAACTTTGCAATTGTAAATTAATTGTAAAATTACAATTACTTAACCCTATATATTGTCTCTTTTATTTGTCAATCTTTAAACATCTTTGGTTCAGGTCAATAAATACCACAAACAAAGGACTCAGGTCTACAGCCTTGGAGAAGAGCGTCTGTTTTTGTTTTTGTTTTTGTTTTTCTATTTTCAATTGACTTTATACACATGATTAACTCTATGTTAAGAATTAAACAAATAGTATGAGGAAGAGAAAAAAAAAACTTGTTTCTTAACAGTCAAGACAAGTGCTGTTCAAGTCATTGCTTCTCAAAGTGTCAATTTCACTTCCACAGATTTCCTTTTAGGTGTTCTATTAGTTATCATAGATCAGGGAAAAAATATGGTGTTTGTCCCTTGGAGACTGGATTATTTCACTAAGTATGATGTTTTCCATATTCATCCATTTTGTTGCAAATGACTGGATTTCATTTTTTTGCCTCAATGTAATAGTCTGTAGAGTACATATCCCATAATTTCTTTATGCAGTCTACAGTTGATGGGCATTCAGGTTGAATCCATGTCTTAGCTATTGTAACTGAGTTGCAATAAACATGGGGGGTGTAGATATATCTTTTATTTGCTGATTTCATTTCCCTTCGGTAAATTCCCAGGAGTGGAATGGGTGGGTTATATGGTAGGCCTATATTCAGATTTCTGAGGTATTTCCAAACTGTCTACCATAGTCATTTTACCAATTGACATTCCCCAAAACAGTGGATTAGGGTACCTTTTTCACCATGTCCTTGATAGCATTTGTTGTTTGTTGATTTCTGTATGAAAGCCATTCTAAGTTGGGTGAAGTGAAACCTCATTGTGGTTTTGATTTGCATTTCACAGACAATTAATGATCTTGAGCATTTTGTCATGTGTCTGTTGGCCATTTGGATTTCTTCTTTGAAAAATGCCTGTTTAAGTCCTTTGCCCATTTCTTAACTGGGTCGTTTGCTTTGTTGTTGTTGAGTTTCTTGATCTCTTTATATATTATGGTTATTGATCCTTTATCAGTTGCATAATTTGCAAATAATTTCTCCCATTCTATTGGTTCCCTGTTCATATTCCTGAATGTTTCTTTTGCAATACAGAAGCATCTCAATTTGATGTAATCCTATTTGTTAATTTTGGCTTTGACTGTCTGTGTTTCTGGGGTCTTTTCCAAGAACTCTGTGCCAATATCTTGCAGGGTTTCCCCAATGTTCTCTAACAATTTGATGGTATCAGATCAAAGCTTTAGGTCTTGAATCCATTTTGAATGGATTTTTGTGTAAGGTATAAGGGAAGGGTCATGCTTCATAATTCTCCATGTGGAAATCCAGTTTTCCCAGCACCATTTGTTGAAGAGACTGTCTTTGCTCCAGGAATTGGTTTTAGCTCTTTGGTCAAATATAAGAAGTTTGTAGATTCTTTGATTGATTTTTGGCATTTCTATTCTATTCCATTGGTCTATCCATCTGTTTTTGTACCAGTTACCAGACTGTTTTGATTATAACTGGCTTGTAGTATAACCTGAAATCTGACATTATGATGTCTCCAGCTTTGTTTGGTTGTATAGATTGCTTTAGTAATTCGAGATCCTGTGTTTCCATATGCATTTCAACATCATTTTTTTCTAGATCTGAGAATGTCTTTGCTATTTTTATTGGTATCCTATTTAATCTGTAAATTACATTTGGAAGAATGAAATTTTTGATGATATTGATTCTTCCAAACCATGAACATGGAATATTTTTCCATTTTTTTGTATCCTCCTAAATTCCTTTCTTTAACGTTTTGTAATAAACATTGTAGAGATCTTTGGCATCTTTGGATAAATTTATTCTAAGGTATTTATTTTTTTGTAGCTATTGTGAATGAGATTGATCTTAGAAACTTTTTCTCAACCATGGCATTGTCTGTGTATACAACAGCTGTTGATTTTTGTGTATTGATTTTATGTCCTGCTACTTTACCAAACTCTTCTATCAGTTCCAATAGTCACTTGGTAAAGTCTTTTGGATCCCTTATATATAGAAAATGACATTAGCTTCATATAAAAAAATTTGGAGGATTCCCTTCCTTTCAATTGTTTTGAATAGCTCAACAAGAATTGGAATTAGTTCTTCTTTAAATGTCTGGTAGAATTCAGCAATGAAGCCGTCTGTTCCTGGGCTTTTCTTTGCTGGGATGTCTTTATTACTGATTCAGTTTATATCTTGGTAATGGGTCTGTTTAGGTTTTCTGTGTCTTCAAAGCTCAATTTAGGTAGGTTGCATGTGTCCAGGAATCTATCCATTTCTTCTAGGTTTCCCAGTTTGTTGGTATACAGCTTTTTGTAGTAATTTCTGATGATGCTTTTGGATTACAGTGGCTTTTCCCTCCCATAACTTCCCTCCCACCCTCAACCCTCCCCTCTCCCACTCCCTCTCCCATTCCATTCACATCAAGATACATTTTCAATTATCTTTATATACAGGAGGTCAATTTAGTATATATTAAGTAAAGATTTCAACATTTGCACACACACAGAAACACAGTGTAAAATACTGTTTGAGTACTAGTTATAGCATTAATTCACGTTGTACAACACATTAAGGACAGAGAGCCTACATGGGGAGTAAGTGCACAGTGACTCCTGTTGTTGACTTAAAAGTTGACATTCTTGTTCTGTGGTTACAGTTGTTACATTTCCTTTTCATCTCTAATATTATTGATTTGGGTCTTCTTTCTCCTTTTGTTGGTTCATTGGGCCAATGGTGTGTCAATTTTTTTTTTATTTTTCAAAAAGCCTGCTGACCTTTTGTATTTTTTTTTTTACTTTCAATTTTTTGATTTCTTCTCTAATTTTAATTATTGCCTTTTTGCTACTAGCTTTGGGTTTTGCTTGCTGTTGTTTTTCTAGATCCCTGAAATGCATTCATTGATAGCTCATTTATTTTGTATCTTTCCAGTTTCTTGATGTAAGCACTAATTGCTGTAAACTTTCCTCTTAACAATGCTTTACTGTATCCCATAACTTTTGATATATTCTATGCCATCTTCATTTGTTTCCAGAAATGTTTTGACTTCTCTTTTATTTATTCAATGATCCACTGTTCATTCAGGAGCGTGTTGTTCAGTCTCCATGTTTGTGTATGTTTTAGTGATTCCTGAGTTCCTTATTTCCAGCTTCATTTCATTGTGGTCTGAGGCGATCTATGGTATGATTTAGATTTTTTGAATTTGCTGAGACTTACTTTATGGTCTAGCATAGGATCAGTCCTAGAGAAAGTTCCATACACTACTGAGAAGAATGTCTATTCTCCAACTGTAAGATGAAAAGTTCTATAGATATCTGTTAGGTCCATTTGGTCTATAGTGTTAACTCTCCTGTTTCCTTGATGATTTTTTGTCTGGTTGATCTGTCCATTGCTTAAAGTGGGTTATTGAAATCTCCCAATTCTATTATATTTGAGTCTTTGTTTCTTTTTAGATCCCTTAACATTTCTTTTAAATAGCCAGGTGCCCTGTTGTTAGGTGCATATATGTTTATAATAGTCACATCTCCCTGTTGAATTGATTCATTAATTACTACATAGTGCCCTTCTTTGTCTCTTTTAGCAGTTTTTTTTTTTTTTTGACAGGCAGAGTGGACAGTGAGAGAGAGGGAGACAAAGAGAAAGGTCTTCCTTTGCCGTTGGTTCACCCTCCAATGGCTGCCCAGGCCGGCGCACTGCGCTGATCCAAAGGCAGGAGCCAGGTACTTCTCCTGGTCTCCCATGCGGGTGCAGGGGCCAAGGAGTTGGGCCATCTTCCACTGCACTCCCAGGCCACAGCAGAGAGCTGGTCTGGAAGAGGAGCAACCGGGACAGAATCTTTTGCCCTGACTGGGACTAGAACCTGGGATGCCAGCGCCGCAGGCAGAGGATTAGCCTATTGAGCTGCAGCGCCAGCCAACAATTTTTATGTTAAAGTCTATTTTGTCTGATATTAGGATGGCTACACCAGATCTTTTTGATTTCTGTTAACATAGAATATCTTTTTCCATCCTTTCATTTTCAGTCTACATGCATCTTTGTTGGTGAGATGTGTTTCTTGTCGGCAGTAAATAGATTGGTTTTGTTTTTTAATCCTTTCAGCCAATCTGTGTCTTTTAACTGGAAAGTTGAGGCCATTTACATTCAAGGTGACTTTGGATTTCCTTTGTACTATCACTGGGAGATTTTCTTCCTTTACCTTCTTTCGTAGTGGTGACTATGTTTCTATGTTTCTGTGTGAAGCACATCCTTCAACATCTTCTGCAGGGCTGAACAGGTGGTGACAAATTCTTTCAATTTCTTTATGTCATGGAAGGTCTTTATTTCATCTCATTAATAAATAAGAGCTTTGCATGGTGTAGTACTCTGGGTTGACAGTTCTTTTCTCTTAAGATTTGGAATATATCTCAGTATTCTCCCCACCCTGTAAGGTTTCTGATGAGAAGTCTACTGTGAGTCTAATTGGAGATCCTCTGAAAGCAATCTGGCATTTCTTACATACAAATTTTAGAATCTTTACTTTATGCTTTACTGTGGAAAGTTTGATTACACTGTGTCATGATGAAGATCTTTTCTGGCCATGTCTATTAGAAGTTCTATGTGCTTCCTTTACTTGGATGTCCTTATCCAAAGTAGGTAAATTTTCTGTTATTTCATTAAAAAGGCCTTCTAATCCTTTTGTCTTTCCATGCCTTCAGGAACTCCTATAACCCATATGTTGGGTCATTTGATAGTATCCTGTAGATTACCAACTGTGTTTTTTAATTTTCTAATTTCTTGTTCTTGTGTTTGATCTGACTGTATAATTTACTGTGCTTTGTCTTCTAAGTTGGATATTCTTTCTGCTGCATTACTGACTGTTGTTAAGGATTTCCCCTTCATTTTGAATTTGTTCTATTGAATTCTTAATTTCCAAAGTTTCATTTTGATTTCTCTTTAAGATCTCAATTTCTTGGGAGAAATTTTCTTTCATGTCATGTATGGATTTCATAAGCTTGTGCATTTGCTTTTGATTACTTCTGAGTAACCTTATGATCATTTCAAAGTAACCTTATGATAAATTTTTAAAATTCCATTTCTGGTATTTCTTCAATCTCACCATTTTCACAAACTGGTATTGAAGTTTGTGTTCTTTTGGTGGTGTCAAGTTGTCTTCCTTATTCTTGTTTCTTTAATTGGTGCATTTGTTATCTGGCATTTGTGGAGATACTAATTGGTTTCTTCTTTGTTTATTTTTGCTGTGGTGGTTTTTATCTTTGGACTACATCTGAGTGCATTAGTGGAGTATCTGCTTGGGCTGCTGCAGTCTGGCAGCCCATTCTCCAATGAGAATGAGCCTCATTCTCCAATGCTGGTGTGGAGCCTCTTGGCTGCTGGGGTCCTGAGTTGTGCATGTCCTCGCACTCGACGGAGTTCACTGTGTCCTTCCAATTTCCGTAGTTTCCTCTGATGTTTTCTCCCTAACTCTTCCTGAGACTGCACCGAGAAGAGCTTCTCTTTCCACCTTCTCTTCCTGTGATTGGTTCTTTTCTCTCTTCCACATTGGCTGTCTACACCACAATCACAGCCTCCCCACCCCTCTTCCTAGATTTAAATTCTAATTGTACATATTAAATGCATAAAAGTGGTTCTGTTTATAGAAATAAAAAATAAAATAATTTTAAAAAGTAGAAGGAAAGCTCACCTAAATAAATACATAAAATTTTAAAGTTATTAATTTCTTACAGTATCTTAAATCATCCAGAGATAGAATGGGCAAATGACAATCTTTTTTGGTCTCTCCTAATACAGTGAAAAATGCCTTATCTCTTTTCCTACTATAATTAGACTTGGCCAGGCAGATTTGGTGGGGTGACCATGCTCAGAAGATAGAAAAAGTGATCAGAAGAACTTATGCTGCATGAGGAAGACAACAAGAATGACTGAGGGAAAACAAGGACCATGGAGCAGAACATTTCAACTTTCACCATTACTTTATGTTTAAATTAAACTTTATATTCAGGTTTATTTTCTTTTCCTGCACCATGCACTTTTTTTCTCTTGCATTGAATTCCTATGAATCAAGAGGGGAAGCTTGTTATAAAAATATTTTGTGTAGTAAATTATATCTCTCTGTATGTTTCTTTTTTTCATGTTTTGTTTTGTGGCGAAAAAGGTTTATAGTATAGTTTATTATTCAGAAGATTGGTTTAATTAGAAAGACAGAATGAAGTATATTTGGCAAAATGAAGTACTTAGGGAAAATAGAAATGATAGTAGGGAGATGTAAAATTTGGAATAATGAGGACAATTTGGGTGGAAACACAAACGGAGAAATGGTTGTATTTTGCTGACACGCAGAACCTCAGAGCAAGGAGTTCTCCAATCTTAGTAGTTGTGTTACTTGAAACACAAGCTGGGTTCCCCTGGACTCTAAAATTTGTTGTTTTCCAGCTTAAGATACATTCCTAGGACAGATGCCAGTGTCACCGTGATAGCCACATCCGTGTTCAGCTTGCAGTCCTGGGAGTGTTGACTTCCCAGCCTACCAAAGAGTCAGGAATAATCATTTCATCTCGATGTTCCCAGGCAACCTCAAGCATGCTGGATATTTATCCCTTATCCAACTAGATTTGTAGCCCCTAAAAGCCTATCCGATTGTTTTCTAATTCCCTCATAAAATGTACTGTGGTCTGCCCTTCAGCCTCATCAAAGCCATCTGCAGTCGATGAGAACAGCATTGGAAAAGGATCTCATATGTTTCCTGATCCTGCTCCTGCTGTCCGTGCCTGCTTCACTAGAGTCCCTCCGGTGATAGCAGTGTGGACTGCTTTCAGTTCTTTATCACATCTCCCAAGTGCCTGACACTAGGTAGGTCACCGATAAATGCATAATAAACAAATGATGAATGTTCCAGTGGAATAATTTTGTACAAACAAGCTGATTGTCAGGAAGACAAAGTCTGTGTCCTAAGTGAAACGCAGAGATCTGAAAAGGGCATTTAAATGTTTAGCTGCTCTTTAACTGTGAAATACATTTATATTTGAGTTTCATACGGTCTGTACCTTCAATTATAAGCTTGGTGAGAGCAACATTTGCTGAATTCCCTCTACCAGGAACCCTGTGGCTATATCACCTGAGATATGGCATTCAGTAAGAGTGGGGCGCATTGAGTTGTTATTTGGGCTGGTGATGAAGGAATCATTCCACATCATTGCATTAATACTGAAAATGCACACAGTTCATCAGGAACTAAGTTTATTCACACAAAAGGAATTTGGGGCATTTAAGTAGATGGAGAGAATACTAACACAGAGGCAAGGATGCCATCTTCAAACACCTGGAAGTGTCATCTCATTTAAAAGAGAATGTGGCCTTGTTCAGTGTTGCAATACTTTTGTCCTTTCTATATCTGTCCTAGTCAAGAAAAGAGAGCAGATTTCAGCTCAATATGGACAGTAATCAGCACTCAGCTCTCCTTAAATACAAAGTTCTGCAAAATAAGATCAATTCTAATAAAAGCTAAATTGCAATATGAATTTTTGTGAGTATGGTAAAAATAACTTCTTGCATGTATGAGAAAAGAGACTCAACTAGATGGCCCATAATTTTCATTCCAAGTCTAAATTCCCAGTAAACATGACTAAATGAACACTGATAATAAAAATCACATTCCCTTAGAGGTTTGGGGGCTCTAAGAAAAGCAGAAAACTTTCCATAATCTTGATTAAGGAGGTTATGATCTGATTGAGGAGTCCAGTGTTAAGTGTAAGAAACAGTAAGTGAGCGTGCAGTGTTGGAGGCAAATGAGAGATTTCAGAATGCAATGATGGTTATGACTGTAATTTCCCATTGCAACAACCTTGGGGCAGACGAGTGGTCTCTCTGCCCCAGTAGAATGTCCTGTGTTCTCTGAGTGGAAGACTCCCTACTCAGTAGACTCCAACGCCAACTTTGAAAGGTCACAAAGTGGATCTAAAGAACATGACAGACTCTGGTAGAATAAATAATAATCGAGAGAGAGAGAGAGAGAGAGAGAGAGAGAGATTGTGCAAGCTCAATCCTAATTATCGTGATAATCCCAGAGGTAGATGACCAGGTGGTTGAGGATGCGATTGCATATCCCAAGACTTAAATGTTTCTGTAGTTCTGTAACTTTGCTTCCCCATGGGTTGCAATATAGAGGAACAAGTACCATTCCCTAGTCATTGAATTCTGCCAAGGTCCACTTCTCTATTGCTTGTTTCTGATTTCACATATAGTCTAATTCACTGCTTACATCTTCCCTGAAAAGAAGTTAACATTATCCCCAGTTTGCACGTGAGAACAGCAAACATCCACACGGCCATAACATAGCCCTCACACAGATTAACAACTGGACTATGATGGCTGCAATGACAGGTGTATGTGGATACTACACCCCGTGGAAAGATGCAGGAAACACATTCTTGAGTTTTTGAGGTTGTCTTCTCTTGAAAAAGTAACTCCCTGGTAGAAAACCTCACTGTATATATGAATTGGATTATCTTATTCTCTTCTGTTGAATGGAATACGGCACACATGTTGCACTCTCAGTTCTGAAATTAGATTACAGAAGCCCTGTGACCTCGTCTTCCTGGTCCTCTCTGGTCTAAGCTAGATGCCGTATTGACATACTTCTCTGTGAAGGCCCAAGTAGCAAGGGATGCGTATGTTTGAGAGTAGACGAGAACTGGGACCTCACAGCAGCAACGTCGGTCAACCTGGGAACCTGTCCTTCACCCGTGAGCCTTGAGCTGATGGCAGCCCATGCCAACACAATGACGGCAACATTTTGAGAGATCCTCATGAGAGAGACAAAGCCAAGCTCTGCCAAGATTCCTGACTCACAGAGATTGGTAGAGAATGAAATTCTGTTGTTTTAAGCTGCCAAATTATAGGAAATTTTGTTACACAGCAACCAATAACTAATACACCCATCATATTAAAAGTAGGACATCTTTGGGGTCTAGAGTACTTTAGAAAAATTATAGGGCCGGCGCCGTGGCTCAATAGGCTAATCCTCAGCCTGTGGCACTGGCACACCGGGTTCTAGTCCTGGTCGGGGCACTGGATTCTGTCCCGGTTGCCACTCTTCCAGTCCAGCTCTCTGCTGTGGCCCAGGAATGCAGTGGAGGATGGCCCAGGTACTTGGGCCCTGCACCCGCATGGGAGACCAGGAGAAGCACCTGGCTCCTGGTTTCAGATCAGAGCAGTGCGCTGGCCACAGCACACCGGCCTGGGTGGCCATTGGAGGGTGAACCAATGGCAAAGGAAGACCTTTCTCTCTGTCTCTCTCTCTCTCACTGTCCACTCTGCCTGTCAAAAAAAATTTTTAAAAATTTAAAAAAGAAAGATTCTAGGAGAAGGAAAAGTTTAAATTATCAAATCTTGGGTAATAGATCTTGGGTCTTGGATCAGTGTAGAAAATGAGCCATAAATGACAAACTCAGAGATCAGTTGGCCCTGTAGAGCTTACCAGGGCAGGCGTTGAAAAGTAATGGATTTTAAAATGCTTCTGGAATGCTCAGGACAGTTGTCCTGAATGTTTGAATGACAAGAGTGCTTTGCTGCAGCCAGTGCTGTGACATACTAGGCTAAGCCTCTGCTTGTTGCACTGACACCCCGTGTGGACACCAGTGCATGTCCTGGCTGTGTCTCTTTGATCCAGCTCCCTGCTTATGGCTTGGGAAAGCAGCAGCAGATGGCCCCCCTGGGAGACCTGGAAGAAACTCCTGGCTCCTGTTTCAGATTGGCTCAGCTCCAGCCACTGTGACCGTTTAGGGAGTGAGCCAGCTGATGGAAAACCTCTCTCTCTCTCTCTGTCTTTCCCTCTCTCTGTCTGTAACTATGCCTCTCAAATAATAATAATTAAAAAAAATGCTTTACTGTATTTTGAGGTCTTGCCCTGTCACGCTCTGATAAGAGCCCACTGTCCCGGAAATGTGCCCAGTCCTCACAGCTGTGCCTCCTTGGACCCCTCCCGTGCCTGTGTTGTCCTCTCACCTCTGCAGTGGATCTCCCTAAACGCACTCAGTCATGCCCGTAGGGAGATGATTTCCTTTCCCTGGACTGTTCTCCCACATCTCCTTCAAAAGGCGAGCTCTCCAGTTGTCTTGTGCTTCCCCTTGAAGCACCCGGTCACGTGCACAGGCCTCCTCTGGGTGCCCCTGAAGGCCAGTCATAAACGCGCTTGGGGAGCATAGCAGGATCTATCAAGATCATCTTTTCACAGATCCTCTGCCCATCCTTCCCGAGGGTGGACGCTGAGCTTGCCGGTCCTATCCCTTGAAATCCTGTCGCTGTCAACCTAAATTTGTGACCTTGTTTTCATTTAATCAAAATCATTTTTAGCTGCCCATTAGAGCTTTAAGACTAAGATGAGGCCAGATAGGTTCAAATATACTGAATCTGTATTATCCATATCAAAAGCAAAGCCTCTCTGTGGTTGCAACGTTGCAGAGATGAAATTTTTGTTTGTCTCTTTAATGTGCCTAAGTAGTGCAAAGCCCCCCCCCCCCACTGTGATGCTCCGATGACATGTGGAGTCCCCTGTGGGACTCTCTGATTTCCAGTTTTTCTCTAGAATCTGTTGAACTTTAGTGAGCTAGGAAGCCACAATAAAATAAGAAAATCCTCAAGAAGCTTGCTTTACGTGTGCATCTTGAGTGCATTCTCAGAAGTACCCCAGCTGAGTTACGCAGTACTATAGCCTCGGCGGCAGGGTTGGTTGTTGCCGTTAAGTTCAATCAAATGCTGACTGCTGTATTCCACCCAACCTTTGTCACTGGAGCAAGAATGGACAGACAGACTTTGTTCTTCTCAATTTTATTCAGCAACAATGATGATGATGATGATAAATTAGGGAAAAGAAAGATACTGGCTGAAATGTTCCTACGAGAGTAACAGATTTTGAAGGCTGGGAAGTTTGCCAGAGACGGCCTTCCAGTGGCAAAGGTGGCTGCTGGAAGTGAAGAGATGTGGCCGGTCGTGCAGGTGGTTGTTGGCAGTACTGGAGAGACTTCACACTCCCAAGGACTAGCCCAGGACTCTGCCCTCTCCACCCACCAAAACCCAGGCTCCTTCCCTAGCACTCACTCAGTGTGCTTGAAAAATGATGTGGGAACTGAGGCAAATCAGCAATTTCCTATTTTACAGGCAAAAGCAAATTGCTTCAATTTTGCTTCAATTCTCTGAATATTTGGAACAGATAATATATTCACTTTAACAATGCAGATATCAGCCTCGGGGCTCTGAGCCCTTTTGTCTGCATAAAGAGCTCACACACCAGATCAAACAAAGGCTTGCTTTTGCATGGCGTGGCCCTGGCTCACTTTTTCTCTGGGATCCTGCCTTCTGTTCTTGCCATATCCCTTTTGTGCACGAAAGCCTGGAGCGCATTGCAGCCTGCAGTGGCGCTGGCTGACAGACAGAACTGGCATCAGTGCTTGGGAGCCAGAGTCAACCCTGGGAACTCCCGCACATCCTGGCAGCTGCTGGCAAGCCTTGTGCTGTCCATGCCTCCCAGGGATTTCCCTGCGATGTTGCTTTTTAAGAGAAACATCTATGAAAACTACCCACAGTGCAAATCTAACATCAGTTAGTGGTTTCCCATACAGCTTGTAGGAGCATCGGAAAACAGGGACGCACCATGAAAGAGAGTTGCGGAGGGAAACAGCTCAGAGTCCTAGAAAGAAAACCCACAACTGCTGGAAACAGGCGCACCGGCCTCTGACACTGGCAGGGCAGTCTCTGGGGAATCTTATTTTTCAAGAGTTTGAGAAATAAATAAAAAGCCAAAAAATTATGCATGTATGCAGAAAGCAAGGATGAAAAGATGGTGAAATCCAAAGGAAAGAAAAGCAAATCCTAAAGATGCACGTTGAAATAACCTCGATGTACGCAAAGCCATGTGCTAATGTTCTGCACCATTTTACGCAAAAGCAATGGAAGTGCATACATGAAAAATGAAAACATTTCAAGTCACGCAAAGGTGCAGTCAACTCAAAACCCGCCTTCAATGGTTCAGTTTGCTATAAGATTACGTCAATACTTTGGAGAGCAAACTATCAATACATTGAGAAAAGCTTAAAGAAATTCACACCGTTTGCTACATAAATCTGCCAGGATGAACAGCCCTGATCCAAAAACTCCTAAATCTGAAATGCTCCAAAATGTGAGGCTTATTTTGTAGTACAACAGGATGCCACAAATGGAAAATTCCACATCTGACCTCGTGTTAGGGTCACTGTCAAACACAGTTCCTCTAAAAATAGTATGTAAAATAACTTTCAGACTGAATTCAGCATAGATGAAACCCAAGTGGATTTTGTGTGTAGACTGAGTCCCATTTCCGAGATTTCTCATTAGGTATATTCAAATACTCCAAAATTTAAAAACATACAAAATCCAAACCATTTATGATCCAAAATACTTTGGAAAAAAACCTCCCCTCAACTTGTACTATGCTTGACAATCAGAAAATAAAAACATAAACTTAAACACTTTATGTAATATATTTATGATATATTATTATTCTTTGTATGGAATATGTAACATTGGCAAAAATAGTATCAACTTCAATATCTGGAGAAATTACTTTCATCTACTTAAAGGGAGGAGAGAGAGAGAGAGAGGGAGAGAGAGAGAGAGAGAGAGAGAGAGAGAGAGAGAGAAGTCTTTTATCTGTTGCTTCATTCCCCAAAGACCCCAAACAGCCAGAGCCAGGCCAGGCCAAGCCCAGGAGCCCAGAACTCCATCCAAGTCTCCACATGGGTGGTAGGGGTCTAAGCGTTTGAGCCATCATCTGATGCCTCCCAGAATGCACTGGCAGGAAGTTGGGTGGGAAGCAGCATAGCCAGGACTGGACCCTGCACTGCAATCTGGGAGGCATGTGACCTAAGCAGGGGCTTAACCTGCTGCACCACAACACCTGCCCCTAGGATATTTTTATACAGTACATGATAGTAATTTTAGCCAGTATTTTAATGATGTGTTGTGTTTTCCGAGTTGAAAAACACTTGCATTATTCCTCTTCCCTTTTCCACACAAAAGGCCCCCAAGGAAAGGAGAGTAAACATTACTGCTCCGGCTTTCAGGTGCTGAAAATTCAGCTCAGAAAGGAAGCAACTTGGCCAACTAAACATCGGGGGTGGAACTGGCAGAGGCCTCGCCCTGGCTGTTCTCAGGGACCTTCCTATATGATCCTCCTGCCCTGGAAGTCCCGGAAGGCCCTCAGGGACACAAAAAAGTTCATCATCAATGAAGAGTGGGCGAGGGATGCAAGAAGGTGCTCAGGGCATCTCATCTGGAGTGGAACTTAGGGAAGGGTCCAGGGGGACCCCACGCAGGCCCCCACCCAAAGGGAGCAGGCAGAGGCGGGAGTTGCCATGAGAAGGAAAGGGTCGGGGCAATGAAGAGAAACCAAGCTGTTGAAAGTTTCAACTGTGGGCTCTTTCACCACCCCGATCTGTTCTCCCTTCCCCAGTGGTCAGAGCTGGGCTCACATATAGGGTACATTTTCCAGCCACCCTTTTGGTTAAATTTGGCCATGATGTAAGCTCTCTGCAACTGGGGTTTGAGCACAGATAAAGTGCATGCCTCACCACGGAGAAGGTGTCTTCTTCCCAACCTTTACTCCTTCTCTTGGAAGCCAGACGTGGTGGAAACGGGTGGTTGTGAAGGGGCGGGTACCCTGAATGACAGTGTGGAACAAGCTGCATGTCGCTTCAAATGCTCACCTTTCTCTGCCAGGAGGAACAGGGGTACATCTCTTTGCTTCCTAAGATATGCGTCTTAACAATCGTGTCAACTATGTGCTACCCTAATGAGCATAGGTGTGAGCCCACATTTCCCCTGGACAAGCCTGAGAGGCAGATGCGATTTCACTTATTTTCCAGATGAGGAACCAAGTCTATGCGGATTAATTCACTTGACCGAGGCCATCGGTAAGGAGTTGGGTGACAACTATCAGGTTGTGAAGGCTGCCTATCTCCTTCATTAGCTTAGAATACTTAATTTTGCAAAGGCACGTTTTCTTCTCTAAAATGGGATCATGGTAGAACCTGTCTTCTAAGGCTCTTGTGAAAATTAACTGGGAAAATATACCCAGTGCCCAATTCTTGGAGGCTCCAATCCCATGAGCATTGTGGGGTGCACACACAGCATTGCACGTGGCTCGGTTGATTTTGCTGCTAACTGTTTTTTACTTTCAGAACGTGTTTTTCCTACTGTCTACATGGGTGGATGCAGTCATTCCAGGGTATTGCTTGTGAAACCATGGGCATGATATTACAGCCATAGCTGAAACTATCCATGGTCATAAAAAGAACACAGCTTCCTGCCTTGACAATGATTTCCCCTGTATCCAGGGAAAGATGTTTCATCCATTTAATACACACCACAGTTATAAAGAACCTCCAGTCAAAATGCTGTAGAATATATATATTTTGAAAAGCATACTTAAGATGTCATGCTTTTCCCTACAGTACTTTAGACCTAAATGTGCAGCAGCATTTTGCCTCTGTTTCCATGCCCTGAGGTCCCTCCTATCTCTTCCTCATCATCAGTTTGGTGGCTCTTCCTAGTGCTTTTTCCACAAAATGCCAAAGTGACCATTCAAAGATCTACGCGCCTGAAGGAGCAGAATGTAAATGTCAATCTCTCACTTACTGTTAACTCTTTACCTTCCTAATGGAGCATGTATCATCATCGATCGTCATCAGTGAAAGATACTAGGAAGCTTTCTCCTGATCCTCTAGAGTTGCCCTGTCCAATAGATCTTCCTGCTATGGTGGAATCGGTTCACATCTGTGCCATATTGGCAAATGCAGGAGCCACTTAGCTGCATTTGCCTATTGAGTACTTGTGTTGCGGCTAGTTCAACTTGAGGAACTGAATTTATAATTATGGTGCACTTAATTTTTAATCATCTAAATCTAAATGGAACATGCTTCTAGTGCTCCCATCCCAGCTCTTTTTTAAAATGCTTATTTTACTATTTGAAAACCAGGGTGACAGAGAGAACAGGTAAGATGGAGGGGTGGAGAGAAAGCCAGAAAGAGAGAAAGAGAGAGCGCGTGTGCGCAAGAGAGGGATTTTTCATCTCCTAGTACACTCCCCCCAAATGATTACAATGGCCAGGGCTGTGCCAGACTGAAGTCAGCAGCCAGAAACTCCATCCAGATCTCCCATATGGGTGGGAGCCATCTTCTGCTACTTTCCCATGTGTATTAGCAGGCAGCAGGATGGGAAGCAGAGCACAGGAACTCAAACTGGCACTCTGATATGGGATGCCAGCATAACAGGTGGTGGCTTAACCTACTGTGCCACAACACTGGCCACTAGTGCTTACTATATGGATGACACATTTTAAAGTCCAGATCAGAATTGTCCTATAAGAAAGATAATGCAAGCTATAAATGTACTTTTAAATTTTCTAAAAAGAAGAGGTAGATATAAATGAGTTATATTAATAAAATGTATTATTAAATTTTGTTAAAAATTCATGTTGCTAATATATTATGTAATAATTATGTAAAACAGGGCAGGCGCCATGGCTCACTAGGCTAATCCTCCGCCTTGCGGCGCCAGCACACCGGGTTCTAGTCCCGGTCGGGGTGCCGGATTCTGTCCCAGTTGCCCATCTTCCAGGCCAGCTCTCTGCTGTGGCCAGGGAGTGCAGTGGAGGATGGCCCAAGTACTTGGGCCCTGCACCCCATGGGAGACCAGGATAAGTACCTGGCTCCTGCCATCGGATCAGCGCGGTGCACCAGCCGCAGCGTGCCGGCCGCGGTGGCCATAGGATGGTGAACAAAGGGTAAAAGAAGACCTTTCTCTCTGTCTCTCTCTCTCACTGTCCACTCTGCCTGTCAAAAAAATAATGATTATGTAAAACATAATTAATATTAAAATTTTAGATATTTAACTTTTCCATACTAAATTTTGTAACTCATATATTTTATGATTTTAGTGCCTCTCAATTCGAAGTAGCCAGATTTCAAGTGTTCAGCAGACATGGCTGGTGTCCACCATGTTGGAAAACACAGCTCTATCTCATAAATGTATACTTCTTCATGGTGGGGGCAGTATTATTTGTCACCAAATCCCTTGCTAGTAAAACTGGCTGACTGCAATACATCTTCAACAAGGATGTGTCTATTGCCTCCAGTTCACAGTGCTCAGTTCTTACTCTGGATTTACAACTACACCAGATAATGCCAAGAAAGATGTAGTAAAATGTGAGCTCTTACCTTAGCTCTCCAAGTGACAGTTAAGTCTATTTTATTTTTATTAATACCTAACAAGTGTTATGAGTTTCCATATGTATGATCAAGTTTCCATATAAGTATTACCATTAATGCTTGAGAGCAGGAATCAGTAAGCTTTTTCTATAAAAGGCCAGAAAGTAAATATTTCAGGCTAGTACCATCAGTCCATAAAGTTATTTATTCATTCACAAAGCATTCATTGCATGTTTAGCACCTTGCACCATGACAGACACCTACTGATTGATTGATGAGTGCTTATTATCACTAATAAAGGGCTTGAGTAAGCTGCTAGAGGCAGAAGGAATCCAGAAAGACTTCAAAGAGGTGGTAGCATTGAAATTCAGCATTAAAACTGAGCAAGTGTGGAAGAAGATCAGGACAGCTGCATCCCATGTCTGAGTGTCTGGGATCAAGTTCTGCTTCCATTTCTGATTCAGCTTCCTGCTACTGCATGCCCTGGGAGGCAGCAGATGAAGGATTAAGTACTTGTGTCCCTGTTACCCACAGGGGACACATGGATGAAGTTGTGGGTCCCTGGCTTTGGTGTGTCCTAGCCCAGGCTTACTCAAGCCCTTTATTAGTGATAATAAGCACTTATCAATCAATCAGTAGGTGTCTGTCATGGTGCAAGGTGCTAAGGATGCAGTGACGTACACATGCAATGAATGCTTTGTGAATGAATAAATAACTTTATGCCATTTGGAGAGTGAACCAGTGGATGGGAGATATCTCTCCCTCTCTTTCTCACTCACTCTTACTCTCTCCTTGCCTTTCAAATAAACAAAAATCAATAAAAATTATCTTTAAAATGAATAAGAAATAGTGGTAGAACCTGACAAACACTGCCCCCAATAACTGATCAAGGTGAACACCCACAGTCATGATCGTGTTGACCATCTGTACCCTTGGTGTAAAATAGGGAGAATGACCCTTTACCTCCAGGATTTCCCTCCACCTAACTAATAAGCCCATTCTTACTATGCAAAAGAAATCAGAGGCATTGAGTTGGGCACCCTGCCAAACTCCTGATCATTGCTCCTGAAATTGTCAAGGTCAACAGAAGTCAAGGAAAGACTGAGAACTTGAGTACAGAGAGCAAACTACTGGACAGAAACACTAAATGTCATGTGGTGTCCTGGATAGAATCTGAAACAGCAAAAGGACATGACAGAAAGGTGATATGGACATCGGTAAATACCTTGGTTTACTACTTGTGCAAATACATCACTCTAATGTAAGAGGTTAGCTATGGAGAATACAATATAGGGGATTGTGGGAACATTTGCACTCCTTGCTTCATTTTCTCCAAGTACAAAGATGCTCAAATAATAAAGTCTATTTGAAAAAAAAAATGCAAGTGCATTCTAAGCCAGCAGGGCTGGAGTGCTGATTTGAAAAATGAACAAAAGTTAAGAATTTTTTTAAAAAAAGATAGGATTCTCCAAGAAGAGGATTCAGGTGTAGAATTCCCAGTAGGATGACCACGTCAGCAAAGGCATGGAGCCTCAAGCAGAACCAGGGGTTTGCCCTTCTTGCTAGTGGCAGGGAGACATGGAATGTTCTCACTGGAGTGGGGTGAACATGACCACACTAGAGCTCTGAGTCTGCAGTGTTGTGGCTGGATTAGAAGCTGAGGTGCCAGAGGGCAGTTACAGTGCTGCTGGAGGAGAACCTGGATTCATTTTTGTACCGGGTTAACACTTACAATAAGACTCCACTATTTTACTATTGAAAATTCAAGTCTTGGCCAAGCCAGTCACACTGGCGTACGAAAGCCCAGAGGACACAGATCAAAACCAGTTAGCTCTGAAGAGTGTTTTTCTTTTTCTGTTTTGTTTTTAAACCCACAATGTGGTAATATCATTGCAAGAAATTCAGGTGCAAGAACTGGGCTGTGAAACACAGCAGGAAAAAAACATTAACTACATCCCTGTCAAAAGCCCCATTTTATTGATGAGTAAACCAAGACGTGCAGAAATTAAGTGACTGAACTTAAAGCCTTACCCTTAACTTAAATGTCTATACCGTATGGTGCTATTATTGAAGCAAGGCACAGCATCCTGGTAAAATCAATCCTTTCTTGTTTACTTCTGCTTTTAGGACTCACCCAGGCATGTGAGGAGGAATCGCATCTAAACAGACTGCTGATCTGACACCTCACAGTCTCCCAGGATGCCACCTGAGGGTGTCCAGATGGCACGATGCTTGGTGCTGAGGATAATGTGGAGAATTCAAAAGAAGCTGTTGAAGCACCTATTTCGTGGGTGTTCAAGCAAGTATATTTGTTGTCTGCAGCTACTGTAACAAATGTGGTTTAAAACAGCAAAAGTATCCTCTCTCCAATTCAGGGCAGGAAGCCAATATCAAGGCAGAGTTGCACTCTCACTGAAGATTTTAGGGGAGACTCCTTCTATGCCTGTTTTAGTTTCTGGCATGTTGTTGGGGGGGGGGAAGAGGCTAAAATGATAAATGGTAATGACATTGATTTCCTGTGCATCATATTAGAGCACATTTCATAAACTACCTGGATCAGTCACTCCCAGCATCTTGCAATTTCAGTAATTTAAGATACCAAGAAGTAGCTCCTCCAAGCTCTAACTGTTGAAGACCTCCAAGACAGGGGCATTTTTAGTTATCCTGATTTATAGATATCATGATAGAATTGTTTTATCTGTCAAGCTAGTCAGGGAGTTAACACAGGGATCTAGTTTGAACACAGAAAGACAAACTTGGAGGCAGGCACGCATCTCTCTGTTCTAATGACTAAGGTAATAGTAGTTCTAAAATCAAAAGCAATGCAGTGAGATGTTGATCAAGCTGATGAGAGCATGTTTTGTAGAAGTTTCTTTTCTGATGAATCTTAGCAGCTTCCTTGGGGTGCACAGCCTGTTTCTGACCTCCTGGGGTGTGAGGGATGAGACCTTGGCTCTCTGACTGTCTTCTTACTCTGACAGAGGTTTTATCACAGGTCCAAGTGCGCCTGGGGCTTCACATAGATCATGTTCCAGTGTACTTTCACAATTACTATAATGACTTATCCCTGAGCTCATCATTATTGTTACACAATTTCCCCCAGAATGTCTGAGACTTTACTTTCAAGTCTGGAGTGGAAATTTTCCATTCCAACAGCAGGATTCTATGACATTTGTCTCAAATGTCTGCGTTTGAGAGCACGCCAAAGTGCTGTGATTTCGTATCCAAACGCCAGGTGCCTCACTGCCGCTGTGAGTTCATGGTGTGAGGTTGCTGAGAGATTTGGTGATTGCCCCCTTAGTTTGATCAATATAGACTGTACAAATAGAATCCTGTCCCAGTTGTGTAAGATAGTCTGTTTTACATTTGTAGTCATTGATTTACTGAGCTATAATTCCATATCTTATGGTAGAGTACTTTAATGAGTAAAGAAAACTGATATGGGTATATTCACAAAGTTGTGTATAGGTGGCAACTATCTAATTTCAGAACATTTACAAATTTATTTGACAGACAGAGTTACAGACTGAGGGGGAGAGACAGAAAGAGAGAGAATCTTCCATCTCCTGGTGCACTCCCCAGATGGCCACAATGGCCAGATCTGAGTCAATCAGAAGCCAGGGGCCAGAAGCATCTTCCAGGTCTCCCAAATGGATGCAGGGGTCCAAACACTTATGCCATCCTCCACTGTTTTCCCATATCAGAAGCAGAGAGCTGGATAGAAGAGGACCGGCCAGATACAAACTGGCACCCATATGGGATGCCGGCTCCGTGGGTGGAGGCTTAGCCTGCTAAGCCAGAGTTCCAACCCCTCTGGACATTTTCATCACCTCACAAATGTATATCTGCAGTCATTTCTCATCCTCTTAGTCACCAGCCCAAGACAATCACTACTCCAGTTTCTGTCTCTAGGGATTTTCCTCTTGTGGTCATTTCATATATTCAAGCAGTATCTGGTCATTTGTGTCTACCCGCTTTGGGCTAACACATTATTTTCAAGGTTCATCCCACGTCATAGCAAGCATCAGAAATTTACTCCTTTTTTGTGGCTGGATAACTTCTCATTGTGTGCATATCACATTTTGCTTATCCTTTCTTCACTTGATGGACACTTGTGCTTGCTTTTATGAATAATGCTGCTATGAACATTTGGGTATGATTTGTGGCACAGATCCAATTTCTCAGGTCTCTTGGGTAAATACCTAGGAGTGGAATTGCTCCGTCATCTGGTGATTCCATATTTAACATTTGGAGAAACTGCTAACACTGATTTTCCATTTTACCTTCCCACTAGCAATGTCTGTTTTAATTTCTCTGTATTTTTTCCAATTCTTATCCATCTTTTTTGTTATTATGTTTAAAACAGTGGGTATGGAGTGATATCCTATTGTGGTTTTAATTTGCATTTCCCTACCTAAAGATGTTGAGCATTTTTTTCTCATATACCCATTGGCCATTTTTATATCTTCCTTGGAGAAATGTGTGTTTTGATCCTTGGTTCATTTTATATTTTATTATCTTTTTGTTTTGAGTTTTAACAATTCTTTAAATAGTTAAAGACTAATTCCTTACTGAATATTTTTTTTTCATTCAGTGCATACTCTTTTCACATTATTGATGATTCCCTTGGGGGAAAAACATTTTTAACTTTTATGACATACCATTTATTTTTTCTTTGGTTGCTTTCACTCTGGCTGTCATATCTAAGAAAATACTGCCTAATCCTAGGTAATGATCTATTTCTGTTCTCTTTTCATTTTAGCATTTACGTTAGGCCTCATATCCATCTTGTGTTAATTTTGTGTATGTTAGTGGAAAGGATAAAGTTTCATTCATTGCGTTTGTCTATGCACCTGTCCCAGAATCATTTTTTTGAAAAGACATTCCTTTCCTCCATTCAACTTCCTTGGAAACCTAGTAAAAAAATATATTTCTCTTGAATGCAATGGTTTATTTCATGTTATTGATCTACACATCTATCCTAGTTCAGCATCATAAGGCCTTGATTACTGTAGCATTTAAGTGGTAGGAATAAATATGAATCCTCCAGCTTTGATCTTTTTCTAAGAGTGTCTAAACTATATGTCTTCCCTTGAGTTTCCACATGGATTTAGCTATCGGTGTTTCAGTTCCTGCAAAAAGTGACAGGTTAACAATATTAAGTCTTGTAGTCCTTGAATATAGAATAAATTTTATATTTGACTCTTAACTTTCTTTCAATGATGCTTTGAGATTTTCAGTATAATAGTGTTGTACATCTTTTGCAAAAATTATTTCTGGATAAAGCATTATGCTTCTACTTTGTGGATGGATTTTTTAAAATTTATATATAAAAAAATTTAAATTGACCTGTATCCTACATTCTTGTGGAAATTATGTACTAGTTGTAAATACTTTTATGGTAGATTTGGTAGAATATCTATATACAAGAAGCTGTTTTCTGCAAGTACTAATCATTTTACTCTTTCCATGCTAATCATGATTCCTCTAATTTATTTACTTGCCTATTTGCCCTCGGTTTAACCTCCATGCAGTATTGAACAGAAGTGATGTGAGTACATATCTACCGTTTGTTCCTGACCCTGGGGGAATGATGCAGTCTTACTATTAAATACAATGTTAAATGTGGCTTTTTCATAGTTGATCATTATCAAACTAAGAAGATTCCATTCTATTCCTAGTTTTTTAAATAAGTTTTCAAATAGTGAGAGGGTTGAATTTATCGAGTGCTTTTCTTCCTTTATTATTTAATTATATCGACTTTGGCCAAGCACAATAAATTTTACATAGTAAATTACATCAATTGAACTTAGTTTCTTGAACTAACCTTGAATTCCTGGAATATATCTCACTTTGTTATTTATGTTGCTAGAGATGTTGACCTGGTGGAGTGAGTTGGTAATGGTTTTCCACTCTTGAATTTTTTATGAGTTTGAGGAGTGATATTGATTTTTCCTTAAATATTGGTATTCATTCAAAAATTCTTATAAATCTCATCTTTTTCTTTTTACTTTTTAAAGATTTATTTATTTATTTGAAAGGCAGAGTTATAGAGAGAGAGAAGGAGAGGGAGAAAGAGGGAGAGAGAGAGATCTTCCATTCACTGATTCATTCCCCAGATGGTCACAATAGTCAGGGCTGGGCCAGGCCAAAACCAGGAGCCAGGAGTTTCTTCTGGGTCTCCCATGTGAGTGCGGGGGCCCAAGGACTTGGGCCATCTTCAGCTGCTTTCAAAGGTGCATTAGCAGGAATCTGGATCTGGAGTGGAGCAGCTCAGACTTGAACCAGCACGGCAGGTGATGATGGCCCTGCAGGCCATGGCTTAGCCCACTGCACCACAGCTCTGACCCCAGATCTCCCTTTTCTCTTAATGGAATCTTTTCTGATTACCAATCCAAGATACCTATTATTAGATTTTATATTTTTATTTCTTTTTAGATTAATTTGTGTTTTTCTAGGAATTTATCCATTTCATCTAAGTAATCTTATTTGTTGGCCTACAATTGTTCCTAATATTCCCCCACTTACTTTTAAAAAATGACTTATTTATTTGAAAGGCAAAGTTATGGGGGGAGAGAAAGAGAGAGATATTCATCTGCTGGTTCACTTCCCAAGTACCTACAAGGGCCAAGCCTGGACCACTTGGAAACCGCAAGCCAGGAGCTTCTTCCAGGTCTCCCACGTGGATGGTAAGGGCTCAGGTAGTTGGGCCATCTTCTGCTGGATTCACTCCCCATATTCCCACAATAGCCGGGTCTGGGCTGAATCAAAGCCAAGAACCAAAAAACTCAATCCAGGTTCTCCCACATAAGTGGCATTGACCCAACTACTTGAGGGATTCCTGGCTGATTCTCAGGTTGTATGTTAACCAATGATACCTTCTGGTTCAAGTGACCTGGATGAAATTTGTTGATAGAAGCTAAAAATGTTTTTACATGTTTGTGCAGAGTTTTCTGCTCAAATAGTTATACTGTGTTAGATAGTTAAGAGATGTTTCCAAATACATGTATTCTTGTAGTGAAATTTATAGAAGGCATTGGACCTCTGGTAAGTGTTTTCATAAGTTGTTATTTAGTAGTTGCATCGCTAACTTTTCCCTATTTTTTATTCAAGATCGGAAACTGATATACAGTTTCATCTTTAGATAGGAAAATGATGTACAGTTTGATCTTTAGACCTTTTATGGCTAATACTTTCTGTAAAAATAGCATAGTCAAAATAAGAGCTTAAATTTTGATTTCAAGCAAGATTAACCTTGCCACTGGCACAGTAAACAAGTAAAAGCTCCCCTTTCCAACCAAAGGAAAAGAGAGAAGTTTTTACTTATGACTTCAAATTTTATATATAAGATGGTCATCATGTTTGATGTTAAAGTGAGAATATAACTTTCCTCATGGGCATTCTCTACCTTACCTTACAGAAAAACCACTATCAGAACATGCCTGTGACTATAGACTTCTAGTTTAGGCCACCAAAAATTAGAGATGAGACTTAAGCACCTCTTGACTTCCATCCTCTTAAAGGCTTCCTCTGGTCTGCTTGGACAAAAACCAGGAGGAAGAGAAAGGTAGGCAGCAGAAGTGATTTAAAGATAGATGGCAGACCAATTAACAGCTGCTCTATATAGTGATCTGCCATCAAGGAGACCCAACAGGCCAGTACTTTGCATTGGTTTTCTTTTTTTTAAATTTTATTTATTTATTTGAGAGGTAGAGTTACAGACAGTGAGAGGGAGAGACAGAGAGAAAGGTCTTTCATCCCCTGGTTCACTCCCCAAATTGCCGCAACAGCCATAGCTGTGTTGATCCAAAGTCAGGAGCCAGGAGCTTCTTCTGGATCTCCCATGTGGGTGTGGAGGCCCAAATACTTGGGCCATCTTTTACTGCTTTCCCATGCTATAGCAAAGAGCTGGATCAGAAGAGGAGTAGCCAGGACTAGAACCAGCACCCAAATGGGATGCCAACCAAGAGTTGGGTTGCTGGAAATGGAACTGCCTTGTGGTCAAAGGACTCCCAAATCAGAGCTGCAGACCTTGTTGGCTCTAAGTTCAAAAGCCCTTCATTCATCCCAGCTTCCAAAGTTGCCACCATTGCTGAGGGGATGGTCAAGTAGGGTCAGCAACATTGCAGGCAGAACTGTAAACTCCCTGTTGGAGACACCTTCACCGGACCAACTCTCCTCCCAGGCCAGCTAAGTAATGGAACTCAACAGGGTGCCTTCCCTAAGGAAGTTCACATTTCCATTATGATGTCCCCCATGTGAAGAGATAGATAGGTCTGGGCCTCATAACTGGTCAGGCCTTGAAGCCCACCTGATTATTGTCAAGCCCCTTCTGCCAATTTCTATTTGCTTCTCAATGGGAAAACACCTTAATTAGGTCCTCTACTAATAACTCTGTCCTTTATTTTAGACCCTGTCTAGCCCACTCTGGGCCACACTCCTTTGTCATCATAGCCTCTACTCTTACATCATTGGATCTACTCTCAACCCATGTGTATTGATGGTCCTTTCCCCCACTTAACATTGTATGATTATTCATAATTTTTCTACAGATGATCCACCATACCCCTAAGAGATGAGCAGCCTTTCTCCCGGTTTTGGTTGGGATCAAGTTTGCAGCCTCCCTCTCCTCTGTAGTGATTTCGGGAATAGCTTTGGGCCACAATGTTACCTCGACCAAATGACTCCAGAAACAACTCCAACAGTTACAAGCAGAGGTAGTGATCCATTGAGACCTCAGCTGATGCCATCCAAGGTCTCCAAAGCCAAATCACCTAACAGGAGTTATACTACAGGACAGATGGGCTTTAGATCTTATAACAGCTAAAAAAGGGGAAACCTGTATCTTTCTGGGAGGACAATGTTGCTATTATATTAATCAATTGGACCAGGTAGAACAAAATGTTAAATTACTTGCTTAATGCCACTCCTTGGACCATTGGCTACTATTCTCACCCTGGCTTTTATACTACTACATCTGTTCAAGTGTTTACAGGAGGTGATAATGGAATGAACCAAAGCCTTCAGGAACCAGATGGTCAACAAATGCTACGACAGGGATGTAGGTGTCTCCCCACCCAGGAGATCATGGCTTGAGATCATGACTTGATCATGACTTGAGATCATGACTTGATCATGATCATGTTGCCCCACCAGTAGAGTGAGTTGTCACTCCATGCCATCAGGAAATATCTCTAGAAGACAGGTCATCATTCCTTCACCCCCTTGGGCTTTTGGGGCCAATGTAATCCCATACAACACTATCTTTATAAAAAACAAAATGGGGGCATGTTAGTGAAATGGTGCTATTTTATCTGGGGTGCCATCACAAGCCCCAGTCGCCATCTAGGGCTCTAGCCCAGTTGCCACCTTGTGTAAACAACTCAGCCTCTCCATGATCTAGCCTGGCTTACTAGGAGTCAGGTGACCAAATAGCCCAACTATAGTGGCAGCTCCATCCCCACGCTAACAGGATTCTCTGCTTCCTCTTCCTTACCTCTGCAAAGCTATAAGAAGATCTAGGCGTTTTTGCACAAGCTCCCTTTTCGGGCTCTCCCTCGCTCTCCACACCAGCCTGTCGAGTTTCTCCAACCCTGCAGTAAACCTAGCCTTGAACTCCAGTGTTTGATGTATTTTGCGGTCACCTTTCAATATGCTCCAGAAAACATTTATCCAGGTCTCCCATGTGGTTTACAGGGACCCAAGTACGTGAGTCACCGTCTACTGCTTCCCAGGGTGTGTACCAGCAGGAGCTGAACAAGAAGTGGATGTAGGTCTCAATCCCAGCCACTCCCATAAGGGATGCAGGTGTTCCTTCCCCCCTTCCCCCCTCGATTTTTGTCTTTAGGTTTGTTTTGTGTGATATTAGTGCAGTGAACACTAGCTTCCTTTGGCGTACTATATGCCAGGTACCCTGGTTTTCATGATTTTTCTTTTAGCCTATTTATGTCTTTTAATCTAAAATGCATTTCTCATTGATCACATATACTTAACTCATGCTTTTCCATCCTAACAATCTCCAACATTTTAATATTAGCTTTTAGTTTATATACATCTATTATAATTATTCATAGATTTAGATTTAGACTTGACATTTTTCTATTTATTTTTCTCTCTTTCATTCATTTTTAAATAATCTATTCCTGCATAATTGCCTTCTTTTATTTTAAATAGTTTAAGACATAGAATTTTATTACATTGTTTCATTGACCAAGCATTTTTTGTGTCATTTTGTTAACAGTTGCCCTGGGGATTACAATTAAGATATTAACATCTTAATTTAAAACTACCTAGTTTGGATTAATATCAAGCTATTTTCCATAGTTTAAATTACATTTGAACCATTGTAACTTCAATTTCTCTCTCATCATTATTACTATTACTTACAGTCAAATAACATCTTTGTACTTTAAAATCCTATCAACATAATTTCATAATGATTGTTTCATGCAGTTATATCTAATCATATATAGTAAGAAAATTATTGCAAGTGAAAATCATTTATAATGTCTTTTTATTTTTGCCCAAGTATTTACTATAGCCATTAGTACTCTTGAGTGAATTTAAGTTATTGTTTAGTACTTTTTCATTTTAATCTGAAGGAATTTATTTAGCATTTCCTATGGAGCAGATGCATAAGCCATAAATCCCTTGTCTTTGGTTATTGTCAAATGCTCAAATTTCTCCCTTTGTTTCAGGGATACTTTTGCTAGGTACAAAATTCTTGGCTGACCCTAGCACGTTACATAGGTTGTCTCTCTTTCTGCTGCCCTTCATGTTTGCTATTGAAAGTCAAATATTGGGGCTGGCACCATGGCTCATTTGGCTAATCCTCCGCCTGTGGCACCAGCATCCCATATGGACACCAGGTTCTAGTCCCAGCTGCTCCTCTTCCAGTCCAGCTCTCTGCTGTGGCCCAGGAAGGCAGTGGAGGATGGCCCAAGTGCTTGGGCCCTGCACCCCATGGGAGACCAGGAGGAAGCACCTGGCTCCTGGTTTCTGATTGGTGTGGCTCCGGCTGTAACGGCCATTTGGGGGGTGAACCAACGGAAGGAAGACCTTTCTCTCTGTCTCTCTCTCTCTGTCTAACTCTTTCTGTCAAAAGAATAATAAATAAATAAAAATAAAAGTCAAATATTAATATAAAGAAGATCTCTTTAAAAATTTTAATTTTAATTAGTTTTTAATGGATTCAATGTGCTTTGTAGATACAATTCTAAGAACAAAATGATATTTCCTTTTGTTGAGTTTTATAATTTGTTGACATATTTGGGATACTAATTCTTTGTCAGATAGAGGGTTTGTCAATATTTTTCCCCATTCTGTTGGAAGTCTCATCATTCTGTTGATCGTTTCCTTTGCTGTATAAAAACTTCTGAGTTTGATATAGTCCCATTTGTATAGTTTTGCTTTTGTTACCCATGTGTTGGGGGCCTAATCCTAGAAGTCATTCCCTACACCAATATCTTGGAGTGTTTCCCTTATATTTCCTTCAAGTAACTTCAATTTCAAGTACTCAATTTAAATTTTTGACCAATCTTCAATTAATTCTTGCATATAGTGAGAGGTATGGATCTAATTTCATTTTTCCACAATATACTCCCAGTTTTGCCTGCACCAATTTTTGAAGAGATTATCCTTTTTCAATTGTATTACATGAAAATTTTTGTCAAATTTAAGTTGCTATATGTATGTGAATTAATCTCGGTTCTCTTCCACTGATTCATGCACTAGTTTTTGTGCCAATATTGTGCTGTTATATTTACTCTAGCTTTGTATTATGCTGTGAAGTCAGATATTGTGATGCCTCCAGCTTAAATTTTCTTGTTCAGGATCCCTTTGGCTATTCTGGATCTTTTGTAATACCGTAAGAATGTTAGGATTGCTTTTGCTAGCTTTGTAAAGAATGTTACTAGTATTTTGATATGGGTTCCTTTGAATCTGTAGATTTTTTTTTTTTTGGTAGCATGAACATTTTATTTAGTTGTTTATTCTTCTGATCCATAAGAAAGGAATATCTTTCCACTTTTTTGTGTCCTTGATGATTTCTCTCATCCATGTTTGATAATTTTCATTGATTTTTTGATTTTTGATTTCATTTATTTCTAAATACTTGATTTTTTGTGGCTATTGTGAGTGGGATTTTTGCCTTGATTTCTCTTTCTGTGAGTCCAACTACTATTTTTATATGTTTATTCTGGATCCTACAACTTTACTGGATTTGTTTATCAATTCTAATAACTTTTTGGTGGAGTGTTTAGGTTTTTACACTTATAACATCATGTCATCTGCAAGAATGGGTAACTTCTTCAATTTCAATTTTGATGCCCTTTATTTATTTCTCATTCTTAATTGCTATCACTAAAATGTCCAGTACTCTAGTGAGTAGGAGTGATGGGTGAAAGTGGACATTCTTGTCTTATTCCAGATCTGAAGGGAAATGGTTTCAGCTTCCAGTGGTTTCATCTATAATTTTATTTACTTGAGTATTTTCTTTTTTTTTTCTTTGTTAGTCTAGCTAGAGGTTTATCTTTTTTTATCTTTTCAAAAACCAACATTTTGTTTTGTTGATATTCTGTTTTTTTTTTTTCTATTTTAGTTATATTTATTTCTGCTGTGATCCTTATTATTTGTCACCCCTGTGAATTTTGGGTGCATTTCTTCTTGCTTTACTAAATCTTCAAGATGCATCAGTAGACTTTTAATTTGAGACATTCCTCGTTTTTAATGTAAGGTCTTAATGCTATCTACTTCCCTCTTAATACTGCTTTTGCTGTATCCCACAGGATTTGATATCTTGTGTTTCCGTTTTCATTTATTTCAAGAAAGTTCTTGATTTCCTTTTTAAATTCTTCTATGACCCATTGATCATTCAATAGTATGTTGTGTAATTTCTAAGTATTTATTAGTGTTCTATTTTTCTTCTTGTTAATTTCTTGTTTTATTCCTCTATGGTCTGAAAAGATTCATGGTATGGTTTCAATGATTTTAAATTTGCTGAGACTTGATTTGTGACCCAGTATGTGGTCTATCCTAGAAAATGTTCCATGTGCTGATGAGAAGAATGTGTATTCTGTAGCCCTTGGGTGAAATGTCCTGGACATGTCTGTTAGGTTCATTTTCTCAATAGGATGTTTCAACTCTGATGTGTCTTTATTGATTTTCTGTCTGGATTACCTCTCCATTTACAAGACTGGGATGTTACAGTCACCCACTATTATTATATTGGCGTCTCACTCTCTCTTTAGGTCTACTAGTATTTTCTATATATTTCTATATGGTCTTGTGTTGGGTGAACTTATATTTATGATTGTTACATTTTCTTGATGAACAGAATCTTTTATTATAATATAATGTCCTTCTTTATGATTTAAAGTCTGTTTTATCTGTTTTCAGGGTAAACGCATCTGCTGCTCATTTTTGGTTTCTATTCACCTGGTGTATCTTTTTCCAGCATTTCACTTTCAGTGCACGTGTATCCTTGTGAAGTGAGTTACTTGTAGGCAGCATACAATGGGATTGTGTTTTCTAATCCATTCAGACAACCTGAGTCTTTTGGGTGGTATATTTAACACATTTACATTCAGGGTTAGTACTGATGGGTAAGAACTAAGATCTGTCATTTTGTTCATTGGATAAGGATTCTGCTTGCTGTCAGTGAATTTGGTGATGACACGTGCTTCATGTTTACTTCTAGCGCAGGACACCCTCCAGAATCTCCTGTAATACTTGTCTGGTTGTGGTGAGTTCTCTGTTTATGTTTATCTGGAAAACAATTTATTTCTCCTTCACTTTTAAATGATAGCTTCACTGGATATAATATCCTTGGTTGGAAGCTTTTTCTTTTCAGACTTTGATATCATCCCATTCTCATCTGGCCTGTAGTGTTTCCACTGAGAAGTCCAATATTAATCTAATTGGTTTTCTTTTATGTGTAGCTTGAGACTTTTTCTTACTGTCTTTGGGATTCTCTACTTGTCTTTAACTTTTGACAATTTGATGACAATATGCCTTGGAGAGGACATTTTTTGTTTGAGTCTGCTTGGTGTTCTTTGAGCTTCTTATATCTGGATGTCCATGTCTCTTTCTAGACATGAGAAATTTTCAACTATTATTTCATTTAACAGGTTCTCAATACTTATTTCATTTCCTTCTATTTCAGGAATACATATAAAATGAATATTTGCTTGTTTAATGGTATCCCATATTTCACACAGACTTTCTTCATTCTTTTTAAATCTTTCAGCTTTGTTTTTTGTTTGATTGGGTTATTTCAAAATTCTTGTCCTTAAGCTCAGAAATTCTTTCATCCACTTGTTCTATTTTACAGCCAATGCTCTAAATTGTATTTTTTATTTCACTGATTAGAGATTTAATCTCCAAAATTTTTATTTGGTTCTTTTTAATGAGTTCCATTTCCTTAGTAATATTTTCATTCATGTCACTCATTGATTTCCTCATTTCTTTAATCTATCTATTTGTATTCTCTTTCATCTCATTGAGTTTCGTTACAATTATTATTTTGAATCCTGTATATCTGTCATTGCATAGATTTTTTTCAGTTCAAGATTTAATTATGGAGGATTACTGTGTTTTGTAGGTGTCACGCTACCTTGCTTCTTCATGTCTCTTGTGTCCCTATGTTGATGCCTGCCCATCTGATGCACCCATCCCTTCTTCGTTATGGAGGTTTTATTGGAAAAGAGTTCATTGTTTAGCTGGAATGCATGTTATTACTTGGCTTATTGCTTTTCCTTTGGTTCTAAGTGAGCCCAGGAATGTAGTCTTTTGTCTTGATCAATGTCAACTGTATCTATAAATGACAAAGTAGACTAGTCTGCTGCAGTTTGTAGGACTAGAAGTATAGCTTTCAGATGACTAAGGATCTCCTTTGGTGTGTATCTTTGGCCCACAGGAAGTTCAGTGTCAGTCTCTCTGATAAGTGTGATACCCAGGGCTTTGTTCTTGGTGCTAAGGGAGACAGGGGTGGCTGTCCCCTTGCACTACTGGCAAGCCTGAGTGATGCCAGGGCTGTGGCACCAATTTCAGTGGCTCTAGGACTGTGTGATACAGAAGGACCCAGCCTCAGATCCTGCTAGGAGAGTCCAACTGCTGCTGTTGCTTATAATACTATCAGCCCTAGTCCTGGGACTACAGGATGTGAACTGAACCCTGTTCCAGACCTACAAGGGGACTACAAGATATTCAGATTCTACTGTGGAGGATAGGAGTACAGAGGGGTGGAATGCAGGCAGGTCCTTGCCTATGTCCACAGGGTTGATGCCAGTGTCACTGAGAAGTTTAAAGTGAATTGTTACAGTCCTTGTTTTGAATGGCATAGTGGGGTCATTACCCAGATCTCCCATGGTGGGAGCAGATTTTTTTATTGGATGCTTCTGGTGTTAGCTCCCGGCAGCTTAGGCAAATCCCCTGGCTCAGGTGGAATGCATAAGCCTAGCTCTTGGGCTAACGCCCAGAAACTCTCACAGTTGCAGGATGCAGAGCATCCATCTTGCCCCACACGTTTCCCTGACTCTGACTAATAATAGAGATGTGCTGCATAGCTTTTCACCACGGCTATGGTGTTCTGTACAGTTCGGGGAGGGGAGAAAAAGAAAGTAATACGGCTTCCCTGCTCTAAGACCAGCACTTGCTCAGACTCCAGTCAGCTCTCCAGCCGGAAGTAAAAGCCAGTGGGTGACTGTGGAATTCTCTGAGCCCAGACTGTAAGCAGCAGGATGTGCAGCAATTCCTTCCTACTTAAGGTGGTAAGATGGCAGCTCACAGCTGCGGCTGTATCTCTGTCTTCTCTCTTCTTGTCCCACAGAGTCTGTGTTGTTTTTTTCCACTTTTTCACTGAAAATTTCCATCATTCAGACCCCTGAAAACGTAGCCCTTCCTTTGTTCATTTCACATCCCACAGCAGCTTAAGTTAGTGTGGCTGTACCCTATTCAGCCATCTTGGACCTGTATAATGAAAATCTTATGAAAGACATAAGTTGATTTTCTCTTCTTAATATTAAGATTCTATCCATTGTAGATCTCTTTGTGCTAACTTAGAGTTCATTGATCTACTTGGATTTCAGGTGAATGTACCTCCTTTTGTCAAATTTCACAGGTTTGGCTATTGGAGCTATTTTAAACAGACTTTATATTTTAAAACAAATTTAGGTTCACAGCAAAATGAGAAGAAGGCCCTGAGAGCTCCCATATTTTGCCTACCCTCATAGGTTCATAAT
The DNA here is from genome assembly GCF_051225735.1 of Oryctolagus cuniculus. Lineage (NCBI taxonomy): Eukaryota > Metazoa > Chordata > Mammalia > Lagomorpha > Leporidae > Oryctolagus > Oryctolagus cuniculus. The sequence continues at coordinate 5,080,225 of NC_142878.1, read as the reverse complement.
TGCCTCTGCTATAAACATCCCCATCAGAGTGGCATATCATTAAAATCGATGAACCAATACCGACACATTCCAATCCCTCAAATATATCTTTAAGTATTCTTTCTTCCCTTTCTCTTCTCTTTCTAGAAATTTCATTATGCATATGTTGGTATGCTTATTGATATCCATAAGTTTCTGAGGCTCTGTTATTTTTCTTATACATGTTTTTTTTTATTTTGTCTTTCAAACTGGGAAATCTCAAATTACTTGTCTTCTTTGATGATTCTATCCACTGTCATTTTTAATCTACTTTTCAGTTCTTCCAGTGAATGTTTCATGTTAGTTATTGTACTTTACATAACTAAAATTTCAATTTGGTTCTCTTTCACACTTTATGTGTCTTTATTGATATTCTTTGGTGATGATGCATTGTTATCTGTGTAGCTCTGACTTCCAAGTAAATAAATAAATCTTTAAAAAATAAAATATAGTCTATTTTGGTGTAAAAACCTGAAAACTCTTTTTGCATAGCTTTTGTAAAATGTGGACTATCCACGAATTTTTTAAAAATTCCTTGTTGCATCTATTTAAAAGTGTGCTAAAATAAACATTTTTAATTCCTGTAAGTTCTTGAAGGTTCCTTGTACATTTTCTGTAGTTCTTTTAATGTATTTATGATGGGTGGTGGAAAGTCTTTGGTAGGCTAACAATATCAGTTTTCTCAGAATCAGTTTCTACTGGCTGCCTTTCCATCTAAGTACATACATATTTTCCTGTTTATCTGTGTGTCTTGTGATTTTGTTGGAAACTGGAAGTGAAAATAATTTGACATTTTACTCTGGAAATCATATTCCCACTCCTGTTGTTTGCTGTTGTCAGTGTTTGCCTTTATAACTTATTTAATAGTTTTTCTTGTTAATTTAAAAGTTGCATTGGATGTCATATGTGGTCTCTAATATCTTCTTTGTTGGTGGGAAGCTGATAAATAAAGATTTCTTCAAACGCCTGGAGCCAGTGCGGTTCCTGACCTTTGCTGGGTGAGTGTTGAGCAGGCCTTCACTGCCCCAACAGGCAGTCAACTACTGTGCTTTGGCCTTTGGTCCAGCTTCTGCAGAACAACAAGGTCAGCCAGGCTTGGAGCCTTCTGAGGTCTTCCTGAGAATTCATACGTCTAGGAATATGCATTATCCTGCATATACCGTCTAGATTTCAAGGGATATTTTGCAGCTCTTTAAAGTATCAGTACCAATTTGTTCTTTTTTATTTTCCTGTTTAGTCAGTCTATTGTTGACCCAAACTTGTATCACAGTTCAAGTGACTATGATGTTAAATAAGTAGGCTAGGGCTGTTCACATACAGCACTTTTTGAGCCAAGTCCTGTTGAGGTAAGCAGTGAGAGTGGAGGCTGTGTCCTCCAGCTGTGAGCAAGCCATACAGTGGTCATTCTCTGGGGACAGTTCTTTTAGGCTTGTAGAGACTACTGTCCCCTCTGTGGCCACTAGACCAGTAGCTCCCACAGCTATTGTAATTATGTAATGTAGCCTTGAAAATCTGCTATGGAATGGGGAAGTGAATGATGAGATTATATCATGTGAGAACACTGTCTCTGTTCTTACTAAAATTCATCTCTCTTGCATACACACTTCCCAGGTTATTGGGAGCCTTTCCTTAATTTCCCCCATTCCATGTGTTTTTAAAGAGGAGTGGAGTTTTCCAAAAATTCTCCCGCAGAGACTTCAGAAATCTTGGCTTTACTTTTAATAATCAGACATAAATTGCTGTCATTTGAATAGCAGGATAGCTTTAACCCAGGGCCCTCACATACATTGTCTCTCTGCTTCTTTTTTGTATTTTGTCCTATCAAACATTTTTTCACATAAAAGTGAAGAAATTAGCATATGAGATACTCTTGTACCCTTGATTCAGGTTAAATTAATGCTAATATTTCACCATATTTGCTTCAGGTCCCTCTTTTTATTTTTAAAGAAAGGAAAATTTTGCTTTAATTTCTATTGGTTACTTCCACTTGCTTTGTCTATTTAGCAGAGACCATGTGATTGCTGTGTCTTAGATTATGCATACACATAGAATAATGGTGCATACCGCATACCATCATTTTAAGCATTAAACTGTTATTTTCTACAAATGAAAAGCATAAAATGGTACTTGGGAAATAATAGGCCCTTGGTAAGAATTGGCTGTTTTTACAAACAATGCGGCAAGGAACACCCTCATATATGTCTCATGAAATTTCTGGATTTTAGTACATGCAATCTGCAGCACAAATTTTGGATAGCAAGGGGTATTTCCACAAGCATTTCCCCACATTCTAGTCATATATTTGCATACTCAGCACACAATATGGGAAAATGTATTTACCATGCATGTGTTCAACAAAGGATCATTGTGCAAGTATGCATTTAATAAAGCCTTCTGCAAGTTAAAAATTAAACTGTATTCCCATCAGAAAGATGCAGAAAAATATGGGAACAGAGAATTCATTGAAAAGGAAACTCAAATGACCAAAAAACTCGGAGAGGCTAACTGACTAATTGGTAGCCAGAAAGCATGTGAGTAGGCCAGTGTGGTTTAAAGCATGTTCCACAAATCCACATGCAGCCTTTCTCCACTCCTTCCCTTTTATTGATTTCCTACTACTTATTCAGTTGCTGAATCTCTGCTACTCTGAATGAAGTTTAACAGTGTCGTCTTTCCCTTCCTTTAGGAATGGTCTGTTACTTCAGCAAAACCATTTCTTTTCTAAGAAGAGTCTCTCTGAGCTGAAATCAGCTGGAGCAACTTGAAGCACATGATATGTTATCCATGGTTGTGTGCATGTGTTTCTGAAAATATGTGTAGGGGTTTCTACAAATGTATGAATGTAACAGGTGTCCAGTTACACATGTGTTTCCCAAAGCCACTACTGTTAAAAGAGCTGATGTAAGTTATCTCCTTTTAGAGCGGCAACACAGCTAATACAGATATTCATTTCAACTCACATTTCCTGAAATGAGATGGGAATTTGGGCATTTGAAGTGGAGTAGCCAATGGTTGGTTTGCTCAAGGACTTCTTATATATATGAGGGGGAAAAAACATTTCCTATCCAATCTTTGACATTCCAAGTTCCAAAAGATTTTTATTTTAACCCCAGTCTTAATTGCCCTTCAGTATAAAAATTAATTGTGTTTTCCACTAAAAGGCCAGTGCAGTTTAAGGTTACTCCAGGGTCTTGGCAGCCAATGCATCTTCTGTAAATGGCTTGATTGCCGTCCGCAGAGAGGCAGGCTGGGAAAGCTATGCTTGGCCAGGGCCATACATTACAGTCCAATTAGTGTGAAGATCACTCCGTGAGTCTTTAGCTTTATCTAGTAACTGTCGGAATCTCTAATGGAGACCACAGACGGAGTGGGGAGGAATTCAGAATCCACTCTCTGCCAAACGGGGGGGGACAGTTTTGGCAGTGCACCAAGAGATGACCAGGGACACTTCTCTCAGTTTTTATGTTTCCCCCAACTCCTCTGTTCTCCCAGCCATCCAACTTAAGGATTAAACACAAAATCCAGAGCCTTTAAGGTACACACTAATACAAGCAGTTCCAAGTAATTCAGGGGTTCCTGTCTGGAATCATGGGCCTTGGTCAGAGTTTCAGGCTGACTTCCATTTTTTTTAAGCTCTCTTAGCCATAGACTCATCAATTAATCACAGGAATATCCCTGCAGCACCTTCAAAGAATTTTTAAAATTATTAAATGTCATTTTGATTTAAAGAAACTTATCTGATGTATAATATGAATAAGCCATTCATATATATTTTCTTTTATGATAGCATGATTAAATATTGTCAGGACATCAAAGCTCACACATCACAAGAGTTAAATGTGGTCTTCCAAAGTCAGCCTGTCTTCTCCACTTCCTCATTGCTGGCTGGGGATTGAATGTTTCCTAAGACTCTTTAAGCTAAACCCCCTCTTGGTCATAAGGTTTTATAACAGGAGTTCTCTGGTCTTCAGGCCTACCGAGCCCGCTTCTTCCTATCAAGCCAATTTCTTCCTTTCAATATCAGTGGTATGTCTTGTCTTCCACTTGACCAGAGGTTTTAGGTAGACGCTTTCACCTTCTTTTCTGTCCTCTCCATACCCTATCTCCTGGGTCTTCTGCAGACTTTATTCATCTCTCAGTGGATGCAGTAATTTCTACCAAAAGCAGGGAAAGGCATGCTACCTTGATTCTAATGGACTTGGTTTACTAGCTTGTCTCCTTTAAGAAGAGAAATTTCCCTTCTCTGACACCTCCAATGTCAAAAGCAGAGGAGAAAATTCTGAATAGCCTCCACCAAAGAATTGCAGAATCTCAGTCTCCCTGCAGCATAAACATGTGCTCAGGCTCCTGTGCCAAGGGGATTCCTCAGTGGCACAGCACACGTTTGCTCGATAGCTGGGTTTGGAACAATATGCTTCCTAAATAGTGTGCTAAACATCTGATATTTTTTTAAAGAGCCATACTAGTTTTACCATTATTTGGGTTACATATTTTAATTAATTTACATCTATATTTTGTATATACATATATAGGGTTGAAATATGAGTTTTGCGACTATAAAAACTAAATGGATAGCTTTAGAGAGAAAAGATAAAGGAGAATCATTTTCTCAGCTAGTTTGAGTTTCTGTCACAAAAATGGCACAGACTGCTTGGCATAAATGGCAAACAATCGTTTCTCATAGTTGTGGAGTCTGAAAGCCCAAAGTTAGACATCTGCTGGTTTGGTTCTTGGTCAGGTCCTCTTTCAGGTTTGTAGATGGATACCTTCTGGTGTCCTCACTTGGAGGTTGTCTTTCTCTTCGTGTTAAGGCTCTAATCCCACCATGCATTTCCTACTTTCCTGATCTCTTCTAAACCTAATTACTTCCCAGGGGCAGCACATCCTAATGCCATCTCATTGGCCCCAACACCCTCATAGGGTGTCAACAAATGAATTTGGTGGAGGAACCCAAACATGTGAGACATAACCATCAAAATATTTCTTGGGGATCAGTTGTGAAACTAATGGGAAATAATCATAAAAACCAAGAAACCACTTTATATTTAAATGTTTAGTGAGTCCAATATGTTGTTGAGCCATTTTAAAGAACACAGAACTTCATCAAGACATGTTATAGATGTAGTTTCTGTTCCTTATTCAACAGATAATTTCCATGGTTTGAGAATAGTTGTTTCAAGTATTCAGACAAGTTTTGCAATTACTTTTTTTAAATGACTAAGGAAAAGACAAAACACTCTTTCCAGAGAAGTTTCTGGTATAGCTGAGAGGTTTGGGTGGGGGCATTAGGAGTAGGGGAATGGGCTCCCATCAGGAGACATTTGTCATCCTCTTATCTATGAGGCCAGTAGCTGGGTGTGAACATGCAGAGCCAGGACACCAAAGAAGGGAGGCAGAGACGAGCTGGAGGGAAACACCAGGCAGGGCTAGGAGAGACACAAAGTCGGAATTCAGCAATCAAAGGCGTAGTCTTCTGTGGGGTGAAGGTAGTAAGTGAATACGTGGGCATTTATAAATGCACATATAATTATAAAGTTATGGTAAGTGCCTTGCACAATCTCATTATACAAGGATTTTTTTTTGTCTTGAGTGAAAGGCCAGCCTTCAATCCATGAAGCCCTGAAAGCTCACATCACACAGCATAAGCAGAGGACGTCTATTAATTGTGTTAAGCATGAAAACAATTTTCATAAAGCGTTAAAGAAAATCAAACAAATCACAATCATCCTTGGTCTTGGCTCTCAGTGAAGGCCTTGAGAGTATTTCTGAGGGCCTCTCTAAAATTTTCACAAGATCACCTCCTCTTATCTTTTTTAAAAAACATTTTTATTTATTTATTTGAGAGGTAGAGTTAACAGACAATGAGAGAGAGAGACAGAGAGAAAGTTCTTCCTTCTGTTGGTTCACTCTCCAAATGGCTGCAATGGCTAGAACTGCGCCGAAGCAAAGCCAGGAGCCAGGCGCTTCTTCCTGGTCTCCTACGCAGGTGCAGGGGCCTGAGGACTTGGGCCATCTTCTACTGCTCTCCCAGGCCATAACAGAGAGCTGGATTGGAAGAAGAGCAACCAGGACTAGAACCTATGCCCTTATGGGATGCAGGCGCCGCAGGAGGAGGATTAACCAACTGTGCTACTGCGCCACGGCGCCAGGCCCATCCTCCTATTATCTAACACCAATTCTTGCTGTAAATAAAATCAATTTTATGTATTATTGAATTGTTTTAATTTTTAGTTCTTTACATGTTTTGTAAAATGGAGAATGATGATATAACAGATTTCCAAATTTTTCTGTGTTCTCTAATACAATATGAAGTTGACAAACCAAATGTGCTTATGATGTTGAAACGAAAAATAGTTTCATCTTACTACCTTTGGTGGAAAGCTAAAAACACAAATAATTTAGGATCCATGTTAGAGGTGGTGTATATAAACTGCCTGTAATGTAGCAAGAGTTCAAAGATGTTAAACATCATTATGGGGCAAGGTGTGTGTGTATGTGTGTATGTCATTTGTTGCAGCCTTCTGGGAGACATAGGCATAATTTCTAGGTAGAAAACATTTTCTTAGTTCCAGGCATCCAATTTAGAGATGAGGAACTGGAAAACACATAATATTGTACATTATCTACACTAACAGTCAAATAAAGTGTTCTGCCTACAGGGGAGGAGAACAAGCCATGCCAGGATCTTACTATTGCCCTCTTCCATTTGTTTCTGCTGGTTCCCAAAGGTTGAATATTGGTAGAAATGTTGGCAAGTTAAAGTGGAAAGAAAAGAGAGATTCTTCCAGATCATTCTATTTAAAAGAGGCTGGAGATCCAAAAGGCAAAGTAGAAGAATAAATAGAAAATAATGGAGTAAAAAATGATTCAAACATTTGCATCATTGGAATAGAAATGTTGGATCATAGAAACACCTTAAGGGGAACTAAAATAATATCTGTTGTGATTTTTTAAAATAAATAAAAAAATAAATAAAAGCCAGTCCACGTGTACAGCTCTGGGTAATGACTATCTACATAGATTCTGTCTCTGGTAAAAGTCATAGGAGAGCATTTCCTTATTCTTGGAATTAAACGTGTCTGTACTCTATGATAAGCTGAGGTTGTATATGTATAGGAAAGTTATACAAAATGTTCACAGCCATTAATTCTACTACTTAGACATCTGATGACTCTGTAAACTAAATTTAAGAATATGTTCTAACCTTTCTCTCTGTCTCTCTCTCTCACTGTCCACTCTGCCTGTCAAAAAAAAAAAAGAATGTTTTGTTTTCTGTGTTAATTAAACATATTTTCTGTTTCTATGTTAATTTCACCATTTAAGAAAACAACATGGTATTTGACTATGTTTTATTTCTCATTGGTGGTAATCATTTTATCCTGAGATACTCAGAAGCATAAGTTCAGAGAAAGATTTGATTCATTGAATAATAAGTCAAGACCTGATCAATAATTGAGATTTTCAGGACCTTGAACTAAGAGTCTCCTCCACACCAATGTTGGTAAACCAAACTATCAATATAGGACAATGGGTTACATAGAAAACAAAACAAAACACTTTTTCCAAAATTGCAACATGTACCACCTAAAAGAAATGATGAATTTTGGATAAATTTCTTTTCTAGAGCCTTTCCAGGCTTCCTTGTGGATTTCTTGACCTAAGGAGCCTGGCCTGGTTTTCCTTCCCAGAGTACTTTGGTCCAGACAGGAGGACCCAACACCACAATCCTGAGGGTCTGGGAAATGTAGGGAGTGCAAATGGCTGTATGAAGGTTCTCTGCCTCACAGGGCTCTCTGCTTTTCAGTGTGGAGTCTGCAAAGTCGCCTTGCCCTCTTCCCCATCTCAGCTCCCAAAAAAGGGTGGCCCTCAACCAAATTTGGATGCATTCATCGCGCTTGCAGTTATAGGAGGGTTTAAAAGGGCGCCCAGCTCATCTCTCCCCCTCCTCCCTGCTTTGTTACCTCTGACAACCACTCAAGGCTGCAACAGACCTGTGTCGTTTCCACTCAGCTCCAGCCCAGCAACTAAGTGCATGCATTCCAGGAACATCAATCTCAGATGCCAGTGCCTGGAGATTTGCATTGCAAATAGCCGACCATGATGACATCTCACCACTGGGAGCAGAACCTAAGGCATCTTTCTGGGGGAGAATTGGGGCGGGGAGTAGAAATCTACTTTGCAGTCAAATTAAGTGTAGAAGGAGGCAAGAAGAGGGTGGGAAGAAATGGGACCACTAATATTTGGAACAACATAAAGAATATTGATTTTGAGGTACAAACAATGAGGTAACAAACAGCTCCCTCCACTACCGAGACCAGCTTTGTGCATCCCACTGCAAGCCCTATCTGATGCCAGCCCTGTGCCTATGTAGACCTTTTCCAAAGCCACATCTGGTAGATTTTCATACTCCAGATCTTATGTGCCAGTCTGAGCCTCTATCATTCAATATCTTTAACAAGGACTTTTGTCCAAAATGATGTGATAATCACAGTAAATTTCTCCCTGAATATTGAGTAAGTTACTGCACTAAAATGGCTTTGCACTTGATAATCTTAGCTATTACGGTGCTGATGTTTTCTTAGGTTATTCTTCTAGAAGCCATGTTGTAGTGGAGCCCCTGGTTTTGCCATTAGACAGATCTGGACATTAATACCGTTCTAAGACTATCTAATTTGGTGACTTCAGATTAATTATTCGACTTCTACAACTGGGTGACAAAATATGAAAAGGATATAATTATAGCACTTACCTTCTAATGTTCTTGTAGGAACTAAATGGGAAAATAAGGTTCCTCATAAGGGGCTCAGCTCCACAACTTCCAAACAGTAAGGACGGGTTAAGAATTACACCTTGTTATTTAGTGATATAGTGACCTGTTCTTCAGATCCATGGGTGTGAATTTGGAGTTAGTCAGAACTAAACTGGATTCTATATCTGCCTAACTTTCAGTGTAACTCTGAATAATACAGTTAAATCTTCATAGGCTATTTTTCTCAACTGCAGAATGTAGAGAGGAAACATTATCTTATATGGCTGTACTTCAGTCCATCAGGCTTCTAAAACAACATACTATCGACTGCTGACTTACAAACAACAGACATTTCTCACAGTTCTGGGTTGGAAGTACAAGAGGGAGGTGCTGCAGACCCAGTGTTCTGGGAGGTGCTGCTGCTTGGTTCACAGTCAGTGTCTTCTCGCAGTGCAAGGGGAAAAGCAGCCTCCCAAATATCTATGGTAAGAGCACTGATCCCATTCCAGAGGGCTCTGTCCTCACAACCCGAAACTTCCCAGAGGCCCTGTCTGTTGATGCCATCACCTGGGGGATCAGGTGTCAATATATGGACTGAGGAAAGGGGCACAAACATTCAGGCCATAACACGTTTTTCTACAGAGTAGAGAAGGTGGTATGGGCTGGCATCTAGCGACATGTTGTATTGTCCAAATGGCACAAAGTGTCGTATAGTTGTCCCCAGCTGCTGTCTGCCATATTTTTTCTATTAGAGCTCTTGTTCTATTACAGTGATTCTCAAACTGTGGTCCAGGAATCTGTCAGAGTCCCTAACACAATTTCAGGGATTTGTGAAGTCAATGCTATTTTCATAATCATGCTAAAATATCATCTGCCTTTTCTCCTCTTATTTTCTCACAACTGTAGATGTTTTTCAAAGGCTGTATAATATGGGGAAACATTATCAGTCTGATGGTAGCCTGTGATAGGCTTGTGATTTTCATTTTAAAATAAGATAAATAAAGTCAAGGTGTTAAAGAGATACCTGCTTTCCATGTTCATAGCAGTGTTAGTCACAATAGCTGATGTGGAATCAACTTAAAATCCATCAGTAAATGAACAGCTAAAGAAAATGTGGTAAATACACACAATGGAATACTATTCAGTCTTAAGAAAAGAAAGAAGCACTGTCATTTATACTGTGGCAGAACCTGCAGGAAATTATAGTGAGTGAAATAACTCTGGCCCAGAAAGATAAGCACCACATAAATTTACTTAAAAATGGAGTCTAAAAATTTGGATTCATAGAAGAAGAGAGAATGATGGTTTCCAGTGGCTGTAAGGGAGTGGTGATGAGGCAGGTTGGGAGAGATGTTGGTTCTAAGAGACAATATTGCCGTTAGATAAGGAAAATGAGCTAAGGAACTGTCGTACAACATGGTGACTGTACTCAGTTACAGCATATGGTATACTTGAAAATTGTTAAGCATACATTAGAAATGTTCTTGCCACAAAAAAATGACAAGCTCGGAAGACAACACATAGGTCAATTAGTTTTATTTAGTCATTCATTCTACATTCTATGCATACATCAAACATCTTGGTATACATCATAAACATATACAAATTCTGTTTGTTATTAAGCTAAACACATAAATTCAAATTCCACAAAAATAAAATGTCATAAATATTTCAAACTTTTTCCCTTTTAATTCCTCAAACAGCAAATATGGACAGATATAATCCAAACAAAAATCTCTTTGAGGGACCTCATTAATTTTAAGAGTATAAAAATGTACAGAAACTAAAAGGCTTGCCAATTACTGTCCTATTTTATGGCAATTCCTTTATCTATGCAACTGCCTCTCAGTGGGTTAAGAGTGCCTTGAGGACGAGATCTCCACTGTACTTTGTGTTTCTAGTTCCTACCTCACTCCCTGTATCCAGCAAAGTGACCGTAGCTCTGTGCTGAGAAAACCCCTGTCATTTACCGTGGGTATTACAGCCCCCCCACCAGAAATGTAGTCCTACTTGTGCATTCTTGCGTGTTTATTCTCCTCTCCCTGTTGCATTTATTCATGTTCTATATGATCAGCTGTCCCTAGACTTAGATGATAGTGTATATTAGAATAAGACATGGGTTCTGCTTCCCTACTGCGAGGAGGAGGCTCCAGGCACAGGCTGATGCCAGGCAGACTTTGGTCCTGGCTTCATCTCAGGTTGGAGTAGTGGCTGAGCTACTTCTGGACTCATTGACGTCACAGAGCTCCCTATTTCTGTGATGCAAACTGTTCCAGGTCTCACATATACGTGAGATCATCCAGTATGTGTTTTCCAATGCCTGGCTTATTGCACTTGACGTAACATCCTGTAGCTTCATCCAGGTTGCTGCAAATGACAGGATTTCCTTTTTATTGAAGGCTGAATGGTATGCCAGTGCATACATATACCATATTTTTTGTTTCTAAATTTCATTTAAGTTATACAAGTTTCATGTATTTCATTTATACAGATTTAAGAACATAGTTACAGTTTCCCCCATCCTCCCTCCCCATCCACGCTTCAAACCTTCCTCTTCCTCCCTCTTACATTCCCACTCTTAATTTTTACAAATATCTATTTTAAGTTTACTTAATGATTGTGTAGATAACCCTACACTTAGTAAAAGAGTTCAACAAATAGTTTGAACAACAATACACTGTTCCTCAAAGGGAGAGACAAGGACTGTAAATAATCATTAAATGTCAAAATGTCTATTTCAATCCACCACATTTTCTTTTCTAAGCAATGTTTTGTAGTTTCAGTATACATATCTTGAATATGGTTTTTGAAATTAATCACTAAGTGTTCCATATATTTAATGTTTATTTTTAGTTATTTTAATCAACATGTAAGGCAGGGAGGGAGACAGAGAAGAATAGGGAGACAGAAAGAAGAAAAAGCAGAGAGAGAGAGAGAGAGAGAGAGAGAGAGAGAGGATCCTCCATCCACTGGTTCACTCGACAAATGTTGGTGGCCTGCTTAGTGCAATGATCTGTGTTGAGTGCAGGGATTAAAAACTCGTGACTTCATGTGCATGTCATCCCAGCAAGTGCAGTTTAGTAAAAGCACAGAAACAAATCACCCATTGGGCCAGTGCTGTGGTGCAGTGGGTTAAGCTACTACTTGCGGTTCCAGCATCGCATAGTGACGCGCTGGTTTCAGTCTCAGCTGTTTTGCTTCCAATCCAGTTCCCTGCTACTGAGGAAGGCCCAAGTGAATAGGCCCCTGCCACACATGTGGGAGACCAGGATGGATTTCGTGATCCTGATTTGGAACCAGCAAATGGAAGATCTCCTCCTCCTCCTCCTCTTCCTCCTCCTTCTCTTCCTCCTCCTCTTCTTTTTCTTCTCTCTCTCTCTTTCTCTCCTTCTCGCTCTGTAAGGCAGTCTTCCCAATAAATACATAACCCTTAAAAAAATAGAATGGTTCATGAGGAGGATGCCAGGAGGAAAGGAGGTTGGGGCAGTAAAAGCCAGATGGCAGAGGGCCCCTGACACTGAGTCTGACTGGTCTTGCGCGTCAAGTTCTGTAAATAAGATGATATGCATCGTGGACACTCATGACTCGCCACAAACCAGGTGCTATCGATGCTTCCCCCAAACCACAGGGTGGTCTGCAGAGACCTGGCCCACGGGAACTCCAGTTTGCAGGTTTGATTCTGCGGAGAGAAGCTGCCATGGTGTCTGCCTGCCCCACCTCCCAACTTTCCCTACATTAGTAGCACAATTTAGCGCTGGTGTCCTGTGAGGGCAGGCCATGACCCCCTCAGCAGGAGGCAGGAAGTGCCCAGCACACAGGCCTCCCTCGTGTGCTTTCCAGACTTTAAGAGAGAATCTCAAACACGTCTGTTTCTCAGGCAAATAAAGCATTGCTCTGTGTCGAAGTTACTTCTTTATCGTTAAGTAACCATAAACAAATGCAGTTTTGGCAATCACTGCTGGGAAAGATGAATCTTATGTGATTATCAGAAATTCCTCTTTGCTTCAGCCTCTTGATTCCCAGGGCTTCACAGCTGTTTCATGTTCCCGCGCATTCTCCAGTCGCACGGCGTTCTGCTCAACTTCCACTGTGCAAAGCAGTGACTCTGCTTTCTTGGGGGCATCACTTTCTGTCTCTGCACCAGAAGCCGCGTGTGATGCATGAAGGCTCTTGGTTCCCAAGTTACCAGTTTCTCTCCCTGGAAAGCAACCCCAGCTCCCCAGGGCAATGCAGCAAATGAGGATCCACTCTCACAATTAATGAAACACATTAATATCACTACACTTTTCCTCACTTCCTTCCCCAAATTTTCAAATAAGGTTTCCAAGCATGCCTACTTTATACAGCAAAGCCAGAAAATGATAGTGAGTAAGAAGAGTCGTAAATGAGCAATAATTTTTACTAAGGCAAAGGAATGACTTTATAGCATTTTTAGTCCTGTATGCCCTTTCTTGATGAATTGCATTGACCCAAGACTAAATTGGCTTAGTAGGCTTTTCTTAAAGACATAACATGCTAATTTGCTTTTATATTAAACATTTAATTTAATTTAATATATTTACCGGACTTATTCAGGAATATATTTTCCTATTTCTCAGTATTTTGGTCGCATCAGGACACATTACGAACAAGAAAAGAACTAACAGCAACCAATGGATATCCTCAGACTGCAAACACAAATGCCATTTAAATTGTATATGTGCATGAGATATGGGAAATGCATCAAAATGCTAATCACAGAGTGTTATCAGGGGATACCAGTTACTGATAACTCTTAATACACTGGTTAAGACTTTTTATGTATTTTCATCCTTCAACAAAACATATCCTACTGTAAAAGTCAAAAAAGAGTAAAGCATATTGATTTTAAAATTTTAAATATATGTAATGAAAAATTATTTGTGTATGGCCTTGATGCAAAACCGATCAGGCATATTTAGACACCTTAAATTGATTTTTGAAGATATTAAATATTAGATGCATTCATCAAATATTCATTGTAAACTTACTGTGTGCTAGGACAATTCCAGAAGAACAAAATGTGGAATGTCTGGTTAAAGCACCTAGACACCTCCCCCTACACACACACAAGATGCGATTTGATGGTCCTTTCAGCAGATTTACCTTTCTAATTATGCTTCTCTTAAGCCAATGTTAAAATTAGTTAGTACTCCCTATCCACAAATTTACTAATGATGGGGGAAGTAGTCTTGGAGTAAAAGTAAGCTCAGGACATTAGCAGTTCAAGTGCTTCAAGCTGGTTCTTTTCCACACCAAAAGGATGACAGCAAGCCCTCTCTTGCGAAAAGTGCTGCAGGGTTGTACTAGCCGGCTAATTTCTCTCCTGTTGTCCTCTGGGCAGCAGACTCTCGCTGTCAGAGATGATGTCTTTCAGATGGGAAGTTAGGATGATCACGGCAGTACCCATAGCATGTTCCACCAGGGCAGGATGGCGGCTAATTCTAAGGATGCTGGCAGCCCTCCAAGCCAGGAAGCCACACTGCAACCTCTCTTGAAATTTCAGCTGAAGGAGTTGCTTTTCCGTTTCCCTCCCCATCTATTCACAGTGCTTCAACAGCTGTTAGACAGGTGCCATGTCACACTTCAGACATGACTGATTCCAGTGATGGACATAATAACATCATTGGGATCATTGTTTGGGATTTAGGGTTCAAACAGCCTAGTTCCACTGGGGATTGCAGCTACAAAATTGTTCATATTGCTGACTGTGCTGGTTGTACTATGATGAAAGTTGAACTACTTTGGAAGTGATTTTGCCAATAGTGGTCTTGGATTTGATTTAATTTGGCATAAGTGAATGCGGCTGGTAATGTTTTCCTTTCATCAGGACTTTAAAGCTTTAAACTTCTATCATCTGATGGCTGCGGTAGCTTCTACCTTCATGTGATAGCTGAGCAAGTTGAGGCTAAAAGAATACAAGCCATAGCTTGTCCAAGGTCATGTGCTAAGTGACAGAGGCTAATTTCTCTCCCATTACACTCTTGTCTACACTCATTACCTTTTAAGTTTCAGAGTCCATGAAAGAACCCTTTCTTATTTATGTAGCACCTAGCACCATCTTAGGACATAAAAGACCCTTGATATACATTCTGAATAAATGAATACCAAGAAACTGAGATTTAAATTCATATCTCTCACTAAATAAGGACTTTTCTAACAGAGGTCTAGTCTACAAACCCATTTTCTGGAAAGTACAATTCATTACAATGGCCTTGTGATGATTTTCAATGATTCCAAATACAACATAAGCGTGTTCTAGATTGTCTAGATATTAATTCTATTATCCAATTTCAGGACTATAACTTGGATTTTTGTTTTTGGTGTATTGAACAGAAAGGAAAGTCAAACTTGATGTTAGTTCATTGTTTAAACAAAAGTGTGTTAAAAATAAATTCCACATTCACCCTAGAGACAGATATATGCAGCAGAACATGTTTGTATGGATAATAGCATGCACCATTTCATTAGCAGTAGGTTCAATGCTAAACAGTGAAGAGCTTTTCTATTCATAGTTCCAGGCACAATTGAATTAGGTGCTCATCTGATGCAGTTATCAACAATTTATTTACACTAACATCATATTCTGATGAACAGCGAAGTCTTGCAGATCTTTCAGACAATCCATTAAAACTGTTGTTTGGAGAAGGTTCAGACATACAATTTGGATAAAATTGAGTCTCAGTAACCCCAGAAGAGTAAACACAGACTTGGAACAACTGTTTCACATATAATATGTGGATTTCAATAGAACATACAGAATCTATAATAACAATTTTGAAGTTGTAAACAGAGTTAAATTTATTGCAGAAAGTTTTGGCCCATGTTCTGGGAAGTCCTACAATGTGGCACTAGCATCTTGCAGGAGCCATTGTGTCCTACTATAACATAGTAGAAGGGCTGGTGAACCCACAACAGATGGAGAGCCAGGCTGGGCACATTCTTTTTTTTTCTTAAGTTTTGTTTTTAAATTTATTTATTTATTTGAGAGGTAGAGTTGCAGACAAAGAGAGGGAGAGACAGAGATAAAGGTCTTCCATCCACTGGTTCACTCCCCAAATGACTCCAATAGTAGGAACTGGGCTAATCCAAAGCCAGGAGCCAGGAGCTTCATCTCCCACATGGGTGCAGAGGCCCAAGCACTTTGGCCATCTTCTACTGCTTGTTCAGACCATAAATAGAGAAATGGATTGGAAGAGGAGCAATCGGGACACAGCCCAGCATCCATATGGGATGTCAGCTCTGCAGGTGGAGGCTTAGCCTACTACATGACAGTGCCAGCTCCTGTTTTTCCTGATTTTAAACTTTTAAAAATGTTCGAGAGGCAGAGAGAGATGAACCGAGATCATCAACTGATTCATTCACCAAATGCCTAAAACTTTGGATCTGGATTAGAGCCAGAGCGGTGAACCAGGGACACAATCCATGTCTCCCAGATGAGTAGCAAGAACTCAATTACTTGAGTCATCACTGCCGCCTCCCAGGGTCTGCATTAGCTGGAAGCTGGCGTCAGGAGTCAGAGCTGGGAATTGAACCCAGGTTACTTGCAGGGGACACAGGAGTCTAACAGATAGGCTAAATGCCCATTCCCCAAATTCATCCTTTTAAATTAAGAACACACTCCGACAACAATGGTCTTAATTTTTGAGGATGGTGACCCCAAGACCAAGCACCTAGCAAAGGCTGCACTATTGTGGGGAGCAACTCGGACTAGACTAAGTTACTGGAATTAAGACTTATTCTATGCATCTGCTCTCCCACAATATGGCGCTGAGAAGGGAGAAACAGCTTCTACACAGCTGCTTCCAGTTCAACCAATAAACTGTAGGACCTACTCCTGATTGGAGGAGAGCAGCATACTCGGCGTGTGGGTAGCAGAGTTGGGATTGGTGGAAGAGGACTATAAAGGAGGAGAGAGACAACATGCACCAGGAACATCTAAGAGGAACATCTGAGGGAACACCTGTGCAGCCCCCGAGAGAGCCGGCCGGCGGTGTGCCGCTCCCCCGCGGAAGTGGGGAAAGTGGCTAGGGAGAACCACCCTTCCACGGAGGTGGAAGGGTCGGTAGCCAACCCGGGAAGAACCAGCAGCAAACCCGGGGAGGGCCGAGCAGACAAAAGAACAGCGCAGGGTTTAGTGTCGTTCCTCCACGAAGACGGGGAGTGACACTATTGGCAATAACAACTGAATTTCAACATGAGTTTTAGAGAGTGTATTCAAGCAAGAGCATTCTGACCCTGACATCTCAAAACTTATGTTACCCTACCTACAAAATATATTCATCCTATCCCAATAGACCAATGCCTTAATCTTCTTATATTGAAAAGTAATAGCATTTTGGACACAAAATGCATCGATAAGCTTACAACAATGTTTTCAAAAATGTTTAGAATTTGGGAAGGAAAAAATAATAGAAAATTGCTATAAATAATTTAAGCAGAAAAATACAAAAGAAAAAAATCAAAACTGTTATCAAGTCCAACCACTTAGAAAGCCACTGTCAGTCTTTTAGGGAACATCCCTCTGACATGCTTCCTATATGCCTTCTACATGTTTCATTTTTGAATTTTTTTTTAGACTACAGACTTGCACTTGAAAACAGTGACTCAATCAAGCCAATCCATTTATTTAATAACACCCTCCAACATCAGTCTCACTATTGAAGAAAACTGGGCAGAACGCATAGATTATGCAATTGATTAGTATAATTAAATTTAACAGTAAAGAAACAATTATCAAGGGATAAAAGCATTAGGAATATGTTTAGAAAAAGAAAGTATAACCATAAGTTTTTCCACTGGATATGGCTTATGTTGAGCAATTATACTTTAAGAAAGCTTGAATTTATAATAAAGTAAGTAGGAGATAGAAGGTGTTATGTTATCATTTTAGGAGCCTTGGTGAACTACATTATTTGATAGTATCTCCAAATTAATTAAGAAATCTGTTAGGGGTATTCTTAATAAAGCTGGCCAATTTTTAATTCAGGTTGACACTACTGAAGATACATGCATAATTGCGAATGGGTAAGAATCTGGAGATTATCTGATATCAGTCCTCAGCATATGTTCAAGCGTAGTAAAAGCTCATTAATTTAGACTTCTTCATTTGAATTTCATGACAATTTGAACAAGGTACACTGTTCTTCATTACCTTGAAAGAAATGTTCCAAGTAGGAAAAAATAACTCCAACAAGATCTCAGGATACAATGTAAAGTATTGAATAGAACAAACAGTTTTCAAATATTCAGCATTGTTTATGCATACACAAATGTAATGACTGTGAAAGGAAGCAATACTATTTCTTCATAAAGGAAACTCAGGGTAATTTTCATTTTGAATTATACGTAGGTATGCATGTACATAGATATGTGCAGTGTATGTATGTATCCACTAATGCATCTGTTTATCTATCTTTCCTTCTGTTCATTTATTCAACTATTTGTAAAGTTCATTAATTCATAATGACATTCTTCCATATTTTATTATCAATTTGTTAGGGAAAATTGACATAGAAAATAGCCAGAGCAATCCATTTTCTTATAAATAGAATCTCATTAAATGTAATACTGTGGGAATATCATTTCAGTATATTTAATCCTGGTCTGAAAAGTAAATACCTTGAAAGGTTTAAGCTACCAAAGTTTTTATGTTAGTGAATCTCAACCAGACCTGATTTTTACCATTCAGGGATTATTTGCCAAGGTCTAGAAACATTTTTATTTGTCATATCTCAAGTAGTTACTAAAATCTATTGGATAAAGATCCAGTATGCTGTCCAAATACCCTAATATTCTATAATGCATATGACATCTCACAACAGAGTTATCTTCTTGAAAATATCCAATACTGTTAATATATTATCTTGATTTTAGTGATGATTCAATCTGTTATTGATACAATTAAATGGATTTACTATCTAAGATGTCAAACATGAATAACACCAAAAATATTAATTTGACAATGAGAGGGTCCACTGGAAGTCACCCAGTGAATAAAATAGACCTGGTCTGGTTGCAAGTTGAATCAGAAATTTAGAGTTGGTCATACGCAAGCAGGCACCACACAAAAGACGGGACCACAAAAAAGGATACTCTTTATCTCTTTTAAAAAAAAAAGGATACTCTTTATACTCTTTATCTCTTTATGATAAGGTCATGCTTAGTGGGAATGTTCATGAGAATCATTAACTACTAGGCATCTTATGCAGATGAATTATGGCACCACATTTATGTGGCTCTAATCAATTAAATGTCTAGAATTATTTTTAATGTTTTTATTTGTAAGATAATAGAATTATTTGCCATTGGCCCACATTTAACCTATAAGGGATTTAACTCCTAAGTACGTTTCTGGGTGGCGAACTCTCTTCCCTTCCATGGCATTAAGAATGCCAAGCTCTCCATCCTGCATTTCATGTGGGCTGGATGTGGTGGGAACATCCAGACACACCAGGTGTGCAGCTGTTGCCTGTTGGATGCCTAGATTAGGGATGAAGACCTGGCACTCCCCAAACAAGCGAGTAGTCACACATGCAGTGCAATCCTGCAGACAGGCATGGCTCAGAAAACACAGGAGTACATGAGATTTGTCCCTGACACAGTAAGAACGGTGTTTATTTTAGTTTTTTTTTTTTCCAACTATTTCTAGCTATTTCCCTTCCAAGAACAATGTGGGTTACAGTCCATGTCCATTGTGTCAGATAGACATGACCATGTATCTACTCTGATCAAGGAGGTGTGTGTGGAAGCCTTGTGCACTACAGCATTTAATCACCTGTGTAATAGCTCCCAAAGTCTGCTTCCATCTAGGGATGGCAACTGCTCATGTAGGCTGTGTCTCTACTTGGCTTCAGGAAAGAGTCCTACAAGACCTGAAATGGTCATGCAGCACAACTACATAATCAAACCTGTCTTCTTTAAACTATGTTTTTTAAAAGATATTTGTTTGACAGCCAAAGTTACAGAGAGAGGACGGAGGGAAACACACACACACACACACACACACATGTATCTTTCATCCACTGGTATGGATATTTCTGATTGATGGGTACTGCTATAGCTATAGCTTACCTATTCTGATTGATAATGCTTGCTCAGTATAAATTTTGAGCAGAGAACAACAGTTAAACCCAGCTACATGACCATCATGCAGGAATAAGAAAGGACTTTGGGTATCGCAAACACCTGCAACTCTACTTAGAATTATCCATTTCCCAGCTGGAAAATAAAACACGATATACAATGTAGAAATGTCATTTATTACAAACATGGCAATTTCTCTAAGTATATATACTTGAATATTTTAAAAAAAAAAGATCTCGAGGGGCTCTGGCAGTGGTGTAGCGGGTAAGGCTGCCGCCTGCAGTGCTGGCATTCCATATGGTTTCCGGTTCAAGACCCAGCTGCTCCACTTCTAATCCAGCTATCTGCTATAACCTAGGAAAGCAGTGGAAGGTGGCCTAAGTCCTTTGGCTCCTGCACCCATGGGAAAGATTGGAAGAATTTCCTGGCTCCCAGCTTCGGATCGGCCTGGCTTCAGCTGTTGCAGCCATTTGGGGAGTGTACAGGCAGATGGAAGATCTCTCTCTCTCTCTCTCTCTCTCTTTCCCTGCCTCTGTAAGAATGTCTTTCAAATAAATAAATAAGTCTTTAAAAAATCTCAAATTTTATTTTTCTTTTGAAATGATACCCACACATTTAGGAGGCCTTAGGTGAATGTAGATTTTCTATGTGTTTCAGCCATCTGCTGGTTCACTCCCCAAATGTCCACAACAGGCCAAAGCCAGGAGCCAAGAATTCGTTCAGGTCTTACATTAGTGGCAGGGACCCAAGTACTTAAGCCATCAACTTCTACCTCCCAGGGTGCACATTAGCAGGAATCTGGATTGGAAGTCAAGCAGCTAGGACTCAGATTAGGCATCCCCATGTGGTATGCAGGCATCCCAAGCAGTTGCTTAACCAACCGTGCCAAGATACCCACTCTGTGTAATGATTTTATTATCTACACTTACACAGAGGGGAAAAAGGATAATAATAGTCACTGAACATATATTCTTCTCTAGAAATTGTTAGAAGCCTTTCCATCTGTAATCTCAGTAAATCAGAAAGAAATTGGAGCAGAATTTTCATTTTATAGTTGAGAATACCTAAGTGTAGAAAGGTTAGAAAAATGTGTCTAAGACAGAGATGTGTTAATTCTTCAAAGAACCAAGGAAGTTGCATTTTTATCCCTCAGGAGATGAGAATTATGAAGGCCCTCTCTCTGCTATATTTCATTTCATGTTAAATCCAAGTCACTATGAAAAGCAGTGTAATTGCCATTATATACTGGTGAAAATTAAGATTCTGATTAAGATTCTGGAAAGTTCTACGTATGGTACAAAAGCACATTCCTGATATGCAGCCAGCTAAGATTGAGCTGTGAGTCCAAAGTCTGTACCATTTTCTGTATCCCTGCTACTCAGAAGATGTTCTTTGGATTATCAGCACAGACATCTTCAAACAGCTTATTAGAAATGCATACTCTCAATCCCTGCCTCATATCTACTGATCTAGAAACTACATCTACAGTCAAGCAGGTCGACTACATTATGAAGCAAAATTGGGTGTTTGGTCCTGGGCATGCCCGATCTGAAATCTCTCTAAGCAGTGAAGGAAATTTTGGTCTATGCCTCAGTCATGCATAGAGATGTCCTAAGCCCTCATGAAAGTGATTCTAGTAATTTTAAATCTGGTCCAATGGTTTATTATACTCTTCATGTTCCACAAATAAATTGTAGTAACTGTTACCAAGAAATCACGTACTGTAACATTTAAATACTCCTGGCCATGAGTATCACCCTTAATTCAACATCGTTTTATTAAATCCTTTCTATGTACACACACTAGGCAAGGTATTGAAGTTACAAAATTGATCAAGTTATAGTCACTGTTTTCTAGAAGTTCACAAATCATTCTGGAGCTATTGCTTGACATAAACAACAAATAAGTAAATTGGCTCATAGTGGCCTTTGACTTATGGAAAGGAAGGGCATGCAATGATATCTCTTCATGATAAGGTCATGCTCAGTGGGAATGTTCATGACAATCATTAACTATTGGGCATCTTACGCAGATGAATTATGGCACCATGTTTATGTGGCTCTCATCAATTAAATGCCTGGATTCTGTAGACTCTTTATGAGAGCACTGCTAAAACAGTTTTTGTGCCCTACTTGGATAGAGTAGAACATCTTGTCCCTATGGATGGATTCTTTAGTTTGATCTCCCATAGAAAAACTGGTAGAAAGATTCCAGAAGCACCTGTGTTGAATGTTTCAGAAATATTTATTTAACATGCATATACATACATAAATAAAAAATGTACTGTGATACCTTAGGAAAATTAAAGTCTGTGTGTCTTAAAATTATCCCTCTGGATAAATGAGGGTGTCCTGCATAATTTCTTACAGTGGCACGGGCCACGAGCAAACACAACTAGGGATTTGCTTCTGGACTGAGATAAACTCTGAGGACATCTAAATCTAAACATTTTCTAGGGTTTATCTTAACACTGAAACCTTCTGTAAGAAAAAAATATTTTGAAAATAGGAGATTAATAAGCAGAAGCCTGTGACAACTGTAAAATTGGTAATGACTATTTTCATTCTCTGTGCTAGAGGTGTTCTTGAATACAATTTCTGGAAAGTTCTTGGCTCTTTAAAAGTACAGCATGAATTGACAAAATTCTCATTTAGGGGACAAACAATTCCCATACAGATGCTTCCTGTAAACCCAATATTTTTAAAGGTTTAAAAATTGTTCTTTGGTCTCCTTTAAATTGCAATGATGGCTTGGGGGATAGAAAAGAAGAGCTTATTTGGAAGGAATCCAAAAGATTGGATATTTCAATTTGACTTCATTTTATTTGTGTTCAAAGTTTGACCATGTTTTCTTAAAACCACACTGACCTTTGTGGGAGGGCCAGTGGTTTGAAAACTTAAAAAATAAATAAAGACTAATAATTCTATAATTATCCCTAGAATGTATCATGTAATTTCCTGAATAGTATATGAAAACAAAATTTCTCAATAGCATTTTAGTGCATGGTTATATGAAACAGAGAGATGCTACAGCTTAAAAACAAATCTCCAGGATGGGATGGTCTTAGGTGAGAGAATCTGAGAATGAAGCAGGTTTGCTGTTTCCAAGAGCACCTGACCATTCAGCACATGGAACCAGGAGCATGTAGTACTGGAACTCTCATCTGCCCTGCTGACTCCCAGAAACGGCAGGCTAACAAGTCTCAAAGGCAGAGGGTCCTTATCTGTTGAACACATAATCGAAAACTCTATGGGGTACAGGCATGATCTGAAGATCCATTCATTAGGGTGGACAAACACAAGATGACAAGTTCCAAGCTTTGGTGATGACCAAGCTTACCAGCAATGCCTGCATGGTTTCTGTGTGTAGAGAAATGATAGAAGTAAGGTTTCACACTGCATGAAGACAGCACTTAAAGGGTGACTTTTCCGTGGACTAAATGAAATGTGAAGCGGTGAATTTGGAGATTTTGAGTCAAGGGGTTCTCAGTGCTATTAATTATATACATGGGGAGTTCCAGTGATTGACAAGTCAAAGTCTACAGATATCTCTGAATGAGTAAAATTTGGTCAAATAATCTAAGGAGAAAAATTTCATGCCATCTGATCCTAAAGACACTGGATAATGACTGCCTATTTCACTATGTTAGAGCATCAATATTTGTTTATTTTTAAAGTATTCTGTAAAAGAAATATTGATACTCTCCAGTTGTCAGTAGACTACCTTTTCTGTTGTAAAATAAGTACTACTGGTTGTATTTTGTTTGCAATAATTCATGCTTAGTGTAAAGGCAACAATTATAGACACTAAGTTCTAATTTTTCCCATTTAAATTAGTTTTTCACATAAAAGTAGTAGTTTTCCTCCAAGAACATCAGGCATAAAAATACCTCATATTATCCTAGATTTGTGTCAAGAAGTTTATTTTTTTTTTCAGAATTGAACCATATCCCAATTAAGAAGATCCACACATCAATTTGATGTCATGATTTTATTATCCCCTGGGCTTTATTAACTCAAAGACGAAGTTACTCATTTCTTTCTTTCTAGACAAAATCTGCCTTAAACTATAATGAGATTTAGCAAAACAAGCTTCCTTGCCTTTGCAGACCATTATTTTATTTTAGAATTGTGCAGAGTTCAATTTTGTAGTTAACATGAATGCATCCTATGCATATGGACAGAATACAATGAATTTGTGAAAAAGCTAGACATGTTCAAAATTAGAACTCGTCAATTTGCATACAGATTTCACTGGGACTTCAGAACCCATCTGCAGAGACGAAGGAGTTCAGAGTGACCAGAGCAAACACTCTGACATCATGCAGTGTCCCCGAGAAAACTAACACAAATGACAACAGCCTTTAGAAATTGCCCTAGAAATGAAAGAAAGAGATCCAATTACTAAGGAAGAATAAGATCTGAGGATCACACAGAAATCATCATGTACAACTCACCTGGAATATGCCCCAAGCCTCAGAAGCTTTGTCATTTCTTTCAGCTGCCATTGTCCATTTGGATAAGTACTTAAAACAAATAAATGATCTCGTTAATGTGATAGAAGGTCATAGAATTCTCCTGATTTCTAAGAAAGAAAAGAAAGTAGAGCAAAAGAAGTTCATGTCTGACATTCACTTCCAGTCTGTAGCTTAGAAGACATTCACACACACACACACACACACACACCTCACCACATTGTGAGACAAAATGGTAGCTGTCATAACGTGCCAGTTAACATGTCCAATACGAGCTGATCGTTGAGTGTCCCCTGGGAAAAGAAGACAGAAACATGACAAAGAACAAAGAACTTGGATCAATAATGCTTGGGGAAATAAGACAGAGAAGGTTATTTACTTGCATTGATCCGCTGCTGCAGTCGCGTAAACTTGGCCTGTTTTTCTTTTGTTAACCTTTAAGCCTGAGTCTACTCAGAGGCAACCAGGGAGCCAACTAACAGGTGTAGATTAAGGATCGAAGGAGGTCACCGTACCTCTGTCACCACCAGGCACCCATGTAACAACATCCCTGAAGAAATTTAAACATCAATAGCCATAATAAGGGCAAATTTATCAAGCCCAGCCAGCTCGAGCTGGGAGCCTGCCTGCGTCCAGCCAGTTTGCCCTTGCTAAAGCTCAATTGATTTGGACATTCTTTTACTAGAGTTGATTATCAATTGTGACATAGCAAATTTGTTACCTTCCAAGTGCTGAGTGTATTGTGGCCAGTGAGTCTCTGAAGTGAAAACACCTGTGCTGAAGGTACCCCTCCCAAGAGCGAGGAGAGCAGGGGCGGCAGTCTTGGTCTCTTGTGCCCCTGGCCTAGCGAGCTGCCCTCAGTCCATCCAGGCTCCTCCTGGAGAAGGAAAAGAGGAGAAAGAGGCAGGGTGGCAAGTTTTCTCAAACCTCTTGAGTAGACTCACTGAGAACAGAGCTACTGTACCATTGGATCCAAGTCTGGAAGCCAGGACACCTTCACAACTCTGAGGCCCCCCGTTCCTCTTCCTAGAATGCCCCCTCTCTGTCTTCAAGTACCCAAACCAGTTCCCACTTCACGGCGTAGCTTGAAAGCTCCCTCCTCTGAAATCCATAAGGCCAGGGATACTCCTCTCGCTTAGTAGCCTGCATTACACTTATTTGTCTAATTTCTCTGTTCTGCCTGGTTTTAGGCAACAGGATCATTGAAG
Organism: Oryctolagus cuniculus; assembly: GCF_051225735.1. Taxonomy (NCBI): domain Eukaryota; kingdom Metazoa; phylum Chordata; class Mammalia; order Lagomorpha; family Leporidae; genus Oryctolagus; species Oryctolagus cuniculus. The sequence continues at coordinate 5,054,673 of NC_142878.1, read as the reverse complement.
CAGAAATTCTTTTACTCATTGCAGTATCTTCTGGATGATCTACCATACTCCTGTGGATATAGAAGGTTTAGTAGAACTTGCGAGTGTATGAATATGTGAGTGAAGAAATGTCATAATTCATATAGAGATAATCATTCCAAACTGTATGATTAAATAATTGACTTTAAGGACATAGAAAGGCAAAGTCACACGCTGCCGCTCTACATTAGGTGGCTAGGTTCTCTCTTCTGATACTGTTTCCTTATGCCTGGTTCCTCACTCCCTCTCCCAGCCACACCCCCAGGCCTCGCTGCAAAATGCGTGGGGCTTTTCCTATCAGTCTCTGACGGCATCCTTAGCCATCAGTCATCTGTACTTCAGGGTAACTCAACAGTGCGTCTCTCAGGAATTCTTAGATTTGCTAACATTTTGTTAGGGATTCTTGCACCTATATTCATATGGATCTGTGTTTTTCTGTTTTGTACTGCTTTGGTTTTGGTATCAGAATCCTGCTGGCTTCATTTGGCTATGTTTGTAGGGAAAGCTCTCAGCAGTGTCATAGACCATGGTTGTACTGACAGTTGACACTAGTCCAAGGATAGTGTATAGCTTGGACTGAACCATGCCTTCTGCTTCCAAATCTTGTGCTGTTTGATGCTGCTTGTTTTTAATTGGTAGCCACATAGTGCTATTTCAGGCCCATCAGAAACTACACAAGAAAAAGTGGGATTTATTTCTGAAAGACTGCATGGAAGACGTCGGGAAGCAGACATGCATTAAGAAAGTACAAATGCTCGTTGTTCCAGAACAGTGCTTCTCACCTACTTTCCCTCCAGACCCACGAGGCAGATGGGACCTCACTCAGGAAGCTGCTCAGACAACCCCACCCTTCAGTGCCAGCACGGGAAAGTACTTTAACAACTTGTGAGCTTCCTGTCTCTACAAAGCATCGCCAACTGTTCTTACCAGGGGCTGCCGCACAGCCTGAAGTCCATGTGAGGTGACAATGGTCTCTGGTTGGGTGACCTGCACAGCCCAAATGCACCAGGTCCTGCCTGCTGGCCACCCTGCTTTCTGGAGAGGGTCTGCCTGGTTCAGCCCTCATCAAGGCCCACAGAAGCGCTCTGTGCAGCGTCTGGAAAGCAGCCGTCGCCCCAGCAATGTGTCCTTCCAGAAACACAGCCTACGCTTTCCAGGCCTGGAATCCACATCAGGAAAATGAAATAAATTAAAGACCCAAACACCTTTCTAATGAGCGCTAATTGGTGCCTCTGCTGATGAGATCTGCAGAAAGGCCAAGTTAAGAATAGACAGACTCCTCTCTCCTGCTAAGTGCACAACCCCAAGACGGCAATAAGTGCTGGTGCCTGGGGACTCTCTGCCTGCCAGTTGCCCGTGTTGTGCTACCTCCTGCAGACAAAAGGTGCAGTGTCTTGTGCAGTCACAACAGGGTTTCCTGAAATGACCCCTCACCTAAAGATGACAAAGAGCAGAAGTGAACTCTTCCTTTTTAATTTTATTGGGTTTGGCAGCCAAACACAAGCAGTCCTACTTCACACAATGTAAAAACGGCGTGCTGTGAGCTCTGGACAGGAAGGGAGTCAGAGGTTCAACTACAGGGAGACCGAATGAACCCCGCAGCTCCTCCCTGGGGTGGAATAGTCCATGTGACGTTTCTCTATTCACAGGTTTCTCACAGATTTCTCCATAGGAAGAAACAGGGTCTGAGGCAGGACCTTTTGGTAAAGCAGTCCCACGAACTGGCCAACGTCGGCCAAGAAAGTCCCACCCTGATAGAATTGGCTGCAAGGAGATGAGGCATTGACATTCATCACCAAATACCTAGGAGGACTTTTCCCGTTTGCTGTGAGTTATTAGTGGGGGAAACAGTGTTATTGGAAGGATAATGTCACATCAAGAAACAAGAAAACTTCCTCTGAAGTACGGCCATCCCCACCTGAGAGGAGGGAATGACAGGCAGTAGTCAGGCTAAGAGGGAGGAGGATTAGAGAAGGATGTCTTGGGGGTGGAGTCTGAAATGGTGAAGAAAATTCCCTGTGGCTGGGATCCCAGAGAGGGAAAAGGCCAGACCATTGCGATCAACCTTGGGCAAAGAGGGAGCTGTTGCCCCAGGTGTAGCAAGAGCCCACTGAAATACCTGCTGTAGGGGCAGGTGTTGTGACACAGTCTGTTAGCTTGCCACCTGTGATTCCAGCATTTCATCGGAGCCCCTGTTGGAGTGTTGGGTGTTCCTCTTCCCATCCGGCTCCAGGTTAATGTGCCTGGAAAAGCAGTGGAAGATGGACCCAGTTCTTGGGCCCCTGTCACCCATATGGGAGACCCAGAAGAAGCTCCCGGCTCCTGAATTTGGCCTGACCAGGCCCTGGATGTTGTGGCCATTTGGAGAGTGAACCAACAAATGGAAGACCTCACTCTCTTTATCTAGAACTCTGCCTTTCAAATAAAATAAATCCTTAAAAAAAAGATTAAGGAACTTGGATGGCATGATCTGATTAATATTTTCTCAAAAAAAATATCCTGTGCTACTCTCTGGAAATTGAAGGTTGGCAAAAGAGAATATAAGAAGTGAAAACACTGTGAGGACAGGGAGCTACTGAAATAAGGAAGAAGACAAGAGCAAACAGTATCGGACGTATGCAACACACACACACACACACGTGGACACAGGCTAAAACATGAAGGAATGCCTTCACAGGAATATGAGACAGTGACATGCACTTTAAGCCAGCATGGGTATGTATATAGCTTCATATATTAAAGATCTTCTAAAAGGAAACATGAGAGTCAAAATGAAGAAACTAAACTTAATTTAAGAGCTGTTTAATGAGAAGGATACACAGACTGAACACAGCCAAAGAGCAGTTGTCAGTATGAGAAAACCAAGGTACTGTTCTAACCACAGATCGGAGGATGAGAGGAAACAACAACAGAGCGAGCGTCCTGGAAGACTCTGGTGACAGTTTTCACACCTGCCTTTGCAGGAGAGTCAGTCTAATCCCTGGGTGGTGATAAAGGGAGGAGAATGACTGGCCCATGGGCATGGCAGTGGATGCTGTTGTCAATATCCAAATGACCCTTGGCAGAGGGAAGATTCTCCACCCCTGGTAGGGAGAGAGGCAATGAGGTCCCACTCTGCTGCTCATCCAGCCGGGACACTCCGGTCAACAGCAGACCTTCCTACTTTTTCACTGCATGGGACCCTTCAGGCACAGTCACCAGTGGCTGGAGGTAACATGACAACATGCATGTGGAGACGCTCGACTGATTGTCCACTGGCTTTGGCTATTGTCAGGAGGTGAATAAACCGCAGGAGATGTGCACCTACTAGTTCTGCACTGATGTTCAAGTGGGCTGTTTTGCATCTGCTTCAATCTTTTTCCTCGTGTTGCTGCATCTTGCCTGTGAGACAAACCCATTCCCAGCTTCTTGTTAGAAGTATTTCCCAGCATGCATCGACATGCATAACCTGACTTTAAAATTTTTCAATAGATTTTACTTTTTAAAATTTGTACTTTTTAATAGATTCAATATAGCTTGTAGACACACGAATTCTAAGAACACAATGATATTCCCTTGTACTTACTTTACAAGTATTATTTTCTAATTACAGTGTCACTAGCATACAGAGGGAACTTCCAAAGCTGAGAGAGACCATGTACTCCAGAGTCAGGCTTTGTTGAGATCCGAGCTTCATTTGGTCAAGCCTCACCTGCTGTTTCTAAGTGGTGGAGCCCGCATTCAAACTCTGCATTTGATTTTGGAGCCCAGTCTTGCAAACATGGCACCATGGGTGGAGGCGGTTTCCCAAGCACAGCACTGTTGACATTTGGGGTCAAACGACAGTTACTAGTGCCTGAGCTGCATGTTGCAGTGTGTTAAACAGCCTCGCCGCCTTCTGCACACTAGATGCCAGCAGCAGCTATCTCCAAACACCATCAACTGGCTCCATGGTCAGAGAAGCAGAGTAGCTCCTGGCAAGCACGACGGGACAGGGGTGCCTGCTGGAAACTAAGGGCAAGCATGACACTTGGGTGGGTCTTCAAATCGTTCCCATTAGATCCATGCCCTCTCACAAGGTCCACCGTGTTTATGCAACACCATCAGAACACATAGAATATTTAAAAATTTGGGGTGGGCACTGTGTCATAGCAGGTTAAGCTGCGGCCTGTAGTGCTGGCATCCCATATGGGCGCTGGTTTGAGACCCAGCTGCTCCTCTTCTGATCCAGCTCTCTGCTATGGCCTGGGAAGCAGTAGAAGATGGCCCAAGTCCTTGGGCCCCTGCACCCATGTGGGAGACCTGGAAGAAGCTTCTGGCTCCTGACTTCAGATCGACACAGGGCCGGCCGTTGCAGCCAGTTGGGAAGTGAACCAGTGGATGGAAGATCTCTCTCTCTCTCTCTCTCTCTCTCTGCCTCTCCTTCTCTCTCTGTTTAATTCTGACTTTCAAATAAATAAATAAATAAAAATAGTCTTTTAAAAAAGACTATTTGAAAACTTACTATTCTTTGCTGCTGTAAATTTGTTCATTTCCCATGGCCTCTGTTTTATCTCAAGAAGGCGTTTAAAAAATCCATTCAGTGAAGTAACGGGAGAAGGAGGGGTGCACTGGGGGCGGAAGGCCTGAGATGGGTCTTAGGGAGAGTGGGTGAGCATGCTAGCAAGACAAAGCAGACTAAGCACCACACTGCCGCAGGAAAGGCTGCTGATCAGGAACCCGTCCTGTTTGTATTTCCTAAAATTTCAGCAGAGATTTGGGTAGCTTCTTACCAATGGTCCTGCCACTATTCCTCAAACGAGCTCCCAGTCCTTTTCTTTAGCATGTATCCTTATTCCTGTTATTTAAAAACTAGCATCAGCTACCTTTCCCCAGAATGGAAATAAAAATTAATTTGTAAGTGTTACAAGCTTTGATAAAGCTTGATATTATTGAGAATATACAAATTAAATATTTGGGGGAGGAATTCACCTATATAAATCAAAGGGAAGAACATTGCTACCACTGACTCAACAATCCGGTTCGTAGGAATTTTCCCAAAGTAATAATTGCATAAGTACAAAAGGACACACTCAGCAGCATTACTGTAATATTAGAAAACTGGAAACAACTTAAATATCTTCCCCTGGGGCCAGCTCAAGTAAAATATTTGTGTGCATATTCTTTGGTCTCTAATACTACATTTTTATAGTGATAAATTATTGAATGCAAATGGAAGTAATGAGTGAGCCAGCATGGTGTAATCTCATTCCTAAAATAATACATATGTGAGTGGAGAAATTCCTGCAAGACTATTTTTCCAAGTACTCTCTATGATTATCTGTAAGTAATGATATGTTCTTTGAGAATTTTGGATCATTTAGCTTTTCTACGTTGAGCCCTCTTTTTTTTTTTTTTTAATAAAACCACAAAGTGGTTTCCCAAAAAGCCAGAATAGCCAAATGACTGACTTTGACAGTCAGTGCTGAAGGTAAAATGCTTCGATTAACTGAGTAGCAGTAACTTTGTTGGTCTCTTGTCTCAGCTAAATCCATTTTATATATGAAAGAGCTGATTCACAGAATTCTGGTCTGCAAGTGGAAGCTGACTCTCTGCAAGTGTACTTAACCTGCAAAACCTCAGTTCCCACTGAAAACTCTACCCACTACTTCAGCAAAAGAAAAATAATGTCCAACGCTGCAGCCCAAGTCAGGACCTTCCTGTGTGCACAGTGTTCCCGCACATGGCTGCAGGGGGGCTGGGCTGCAGCAGCCTGCCTCAGCCCGTGGCCTGGCACCTCCTGACCTGCTCACTGGTGCTGGCCAGCGGCTGCCTGGCAGCCTCCCAGCAGTCAGTGCTGCCCAAGCACGGCATCCATCACCGTTCCAGGCAGAAAGACGGCTCTTACCTGATGCACGGGCAGAAGCGCCTAATCTTACCATATGCTGAGGATTGTCAGGGGATGTTCACGCCAAGGCTGGCTACTTCGAGTGCCAGGAAACAGGCCTTTCCCAAAGCCTGCCAAAAAATACACAAATACAAATGTAAAAAGGAACCAATTTTCACATTTCAGATTGCGTGTTGAGGAGTCGGGTAACAAGCTATACGGAGCAGACAATCGTGGACGTTTTTCTGGCGTCGTTTTACTGAACAAAGAAAAGAAGAGCGATTCTCATCTGTGAAATGTGCCGGGAGGGGGTGCGGGGGAATCTCGAACTTACATAAATATTAGGTTTCCCCCTAGCCCAAGACACAGACGGAGTGGGTGGCCCACCTGTAATTTAGTGAGCAGTGAAACGCCCACCTGGGTGGAAGCTGTGGTTCTTGTCATTTGAGGCATCCATGGGGCCAAGGCGCTCTCTGATGAGGGTCTGCTGACTTCCTTTCGGTTCAAGGGGAGCACAGAGCACCATGAAGCCATTGTCTCTCATCATCACTTTCATGCAGATTGGCTGACGGTTTTACGAGATGGAGCAGCACTGGGAAATATTAGCTGTAATGATGTCAGTGCAGGGAGGAAGCTGCTGCCTGCCGCTGAGCGGAATCTTCAGAGCAAGTCAAGGATCAAGGACACAAGTCTGTGGTTCTCAGGGGCGAACCCCAAGAAAGGACTTGAGCAAGGAAGTAGCCACAGTCCAGTCAAAACTGAACAGGAGCCCAGCCCAGGTGCTGCTGAGAACGCAGGCTGGTGAGAACCCAGAGCTCAGCTTGTGGGCATTGTCAGAGAACACAGCAGAGAAGTTCCAGGAGTGTGACAAGAACAGACACTGTGAGCTTCACATTCAAGGGCAAAGATGGGGAACACCCGAGGCAGGGCATGGACAGGATATCCAGGGGTCCTGAACAGAGGAACTCAGCAGAGCAGACTGGACCAGGCAGCTCAGGAGTGAATCCAGAGCAGGCAGCCGGGCTGCATTCCAGGGGTCTGGAGCAGGTGCTCACAGGACAGGCAAAGATGCTCACACAGAGCCGTGAGCCTTGCAGACGGCAGCCCTGCCTGTACACAGAACAGCCTCAAGTTCCACTCCTGAAAGTTCTGTGGCCCTCGTGTCTCTACCTTGCAGGGTTTTCCCATCAACTTTTCATAGGAGCACATGACTCTGTGTAGGAGGGCATGTTTATGTATATTTTTTTTACGGATATACTTTTTAATGTTAACAAAATTAATAAATCATGAGTAAAAGTAATTAAGAAAACACAGGGAAAAGTAACACTAATGTCCAGTTTCAGGTATTAAAACAAGTCTTTACAGAGAATATACCCTAGCCAAGACACTAGAAAAAAATTTTTGTAAAACTCAGGAGTAAAAATTTGACCAGAGATAAAAATCAACTTCACTTTAGAAATCAAATTCCTACAACACAAATAATTTTCCTAAATCCAATATAACAAATATAAAATAGGAAAACTCCAAATTAAACTAGGCAAGTTGAACACAATTTGAAGGCTACCAACCAATAAAAAGTTATAGAAGCAAAATTTCAGTTATGGAAATACAAAATATTCAAACATTTAAGAAAAAAAATCAGACAGTTATATTTGCCAGACATACCAAGGTGGAAATAAGCACAGAATATTTTCACATTTTTTAGAAAGCCAGCATTACATTGATTATGATGCAAATTGATCAGAACTTGAAATATAAATTAAGTATAAGCCTGTCTTTTAAAAACACATGCATATCTCCTTAGTAGTTCTATAATAAATGAAATACATATGAAAATAAAATTAATAACAAGTGAGATATAAGAAAAATGCTACAAGCGGTTACCATTTTGAACAATCCGTGTAGATTGTCAAGGTAGTTGAAAAATTCAAGAAAATCACATGACCATTTAGATTGAATGTTGAAAAGCATTTAAAAATCAGCATGTAATTTTTTTAAAAGTGCTAGTTTTTTAGTAAAAAATGTTTATGTATATTTTAAAAAGGCATTGTGCTTGGGTCGGCACTGTGGTGTAGTGGGTAAAGCCGTCGCCTGCAGTGCCGGCATCCCATATGGACGCCTATTAGAGTCCCAGGTGCTCCACTTCTGATCCAGCTCTCTGCTATTTCCTGGGAAAGCAGTAGAAAATGGTCCATGTCCTTGGGCCCCTGCATCCACATGAGAGACCTAGAAGAAGCTCCTGGCTTCTGGCTTCGGATTGGCCCAGCTCCAGCCGTTGCGGCCATCTGGGGAGTGAACCAGCAGATGGAAGAACTCTCTCTCTCTCTCTCTCTCTCTCTCTGCCTCTCTCTCTCTCTCTTTATGCCTCCCTCTCTCTCTCTCTATGTAATTCTGTCTTTGAAATAAATAAATAATTTTTTTAAAAAAATATATTGTGCTAATTGTTCCTATAACAAGTTTTTGCTCTCAGAATGTAGTCTCTTATCTATGACTTCTGTGTGTCTGCAGCCATTGTGGTAGGAAGACGAAAACAGAGCTGTAGTCAAAGGCAAAAACTCATCAACCCCAAGTCCTAAGCTCTTGCAGGAAGTGTGAATTATTCCAAAGCTGCTTCTCTTATTCTGAGCAGCTTAGAACCTAATAATTCTTTTTTTTTTTTTTTTTTTTTTTTTTTTTTTTTTTTTTTTTTATTTTTGACAGGCAGAGTGGACAGTGAGAGAGAGAGACAGAGAGAAAGGTCTTCCTTTGCCGCTGGTTCACCCTCCAATGGCCGCCGCTGCAGCCGGCGCACCGCGCTGATCCTGGCAGGAGCCAGGAGCCAGGTGCTTTTCCTGGTCTCCCATGGGGTGCAGGGCCCAAGCACCTGGGCCATCCTCCACTGCACTCCCTGGCCATAGCAGAGAGCTGGCCTGGAAGAGGGGCAACCGGGACAGAATCCGGCGCCCCGACCGGGACTAGAACCCGGTGTGCCGGCGCCGCAAGGTGGAGGATTAGCCTATTGAGCCACGGCGCCGGCCCAGAACCTAATAATTCTACCAACCGACCTCTGAAGCCATCACAGAGGAAACAGTTCAAGAGATGAGGTCATTTTTCCCTGGAGCCCAGTCTTTAGACTGGTGTCTTTAGTTCCAATCAAGGTTGGCTGTCGCTCCCCCTCTTCGTGGAGGAACGACACAGGACCCTGCGCTGTTCTTTCGTCTGCTCGGCCCTCCCCGGGTTTGCTGCTGGTTCTTCCCGGGTTGGCTACTATCCCTTCCACCTCCGTGGAAGGGCAATTCCCCCTGGCCGCATTCCCCACTTCCGCAGGGGAGCGGCACACCGCCGGCTGGCTTTCTCGGGGGGCTGCACGGGTGTTCCTTCAACTAGATGTTCCCCTTAGATATTCCTCATAGATGTTCCTGGTGAATGCCGTCTCTCTCCTCCTTTATAGTCCTCCTCTGCCAATCCCAACTCGGCTGCCCACACGCCGAGTACGCTGCTCTCCTCCAATCAGGAGCAAGTCCTACAGTTTATTAGCTGAACTGGAGGCAGCTGTGTAGAAGCTGTTTACTTCTCTCCCAGCGCCATATTGTGGGAGAGCAGATGCATAGAATAAGTCTTAATTCCAGTAACTCAGTCTAGTCCGGTTTGCTCCCCACAGATCCCCCTTTCTTTTTATTTTTTTGGCGTTGATACGCGCCTGTCTTCGGTGTCCCGCGGCACACACTCTGCTCTGCTTGCTAGAGTTGCCACAGTTTCTTACAAGTCCTATCAATCAGGCAAACCAAATCCGGGTCCTCTCTTCGCCATGTTATGAGGAGGTTTTTAGGCGCTGATGCGTGCCTGTGTTCGGTGCCCCGCAGCGCATGCTCTGCTCTGCCTGCAGGGGCTTACAAGCCCTAACAATCAGGCAAACCGAATCCAAGCCTTCTCATTGCCGTATTGTGGGGGAGGCCTTACTGATGTTAATTCGTGCCTGTCTTCAGTGACCTGCGGCGCATAAGCTGCTAGCTGCCCGCAGGTGCTCATCGCCTCACTTAATCAGGCAGACCGAATCCAAGCTCTCTCATTGCCATGTTGAGGGGAGGCCTTTCTATTTCTCTATTTCTCTATCTCCGGGCATTCCTATTTCTCCCATTTTACTTCTATCTTCCAGCATTCCTATTTCTCTCACTTTACTTCTAAACTTCTGTTTCTCTTATCCCTGTGGCCTCCTGGTGCCTCGCCCTGCCGGCAGGCTCCGCCCCAAGGCTATTTCTCGGCGGCTTTCCGGCTGAGCCGCTTCAGCCCGCGTCTCTCTCATCTGCGCAGCTTCCCGGCTTTGCGCGGCTTGGCTTCGCGCGCTCCGCGGTCTCCACACCCTTCGCGTCTGCACCACGGCCTCGCGCCAGCCCCGTTCCCTATCTATTCACGCCCCGTGCTCTCTCTGCACACGGCGGCTTCCGCGAGTAACACAGCGTAGCTTACGTGTCCGCCACTAGCATTCAATCTAAGTTCCCCGGGCTAGCCTGGCGAATTCAACCCAGCATACGTCTCCGCCCCACGGTTTGGCTTCCCGTCCTTTGCTCCCCGGGCTAATCAGACGGATCCCAATCTGGCTTACGTTTCAGCTTCTGGTTTCAACTTTTCGCCCCCCATTCCCGGGCTAACTTGAGAATCCCAAAGTGGCTTTCGTATCCGCCTCGGCCTGCCCCCCGCGACTTCAATTTCCCTAACATTTTTCTCTACCCGGTATGTTTCCCCAAGCTTTCCTCCAACAATATTCCTCCCTCATTTCTCCTGGCCTCTCCCCACAGTCCGTATCCGAGTCTGTTTGTTCTAGCTTTCATTTTCGCTTTCGACCTTAGAGATTTCTCCCAGCTTCCCCCCGTAGTCCGTATCTGAGTCTATGCCTAGGCTTTCAATAACTTCTTCCGGCACCTTTTTCGTCCGGCTTTTCCCTAGGCTGTTTGCTAGTCTCTCTCTCCGGTAATTTTCCCAGTTCTTCCCGTTTCTTCCCTCCTAAGTTTGCTATCCGTCCTAGGTTTCCTATCCGAGCTAGGTTTCCTAATCCGAGTCATTTCTTCCCTCCTAAGTTTCCTATCCGAGTCACGGCACCATTATGTCGCTCCCCCTCTTCGTGGAGGAGCAACACTGAACCCTGCCTAGGCTTCATATCCGAGTCACGGCACCATTATGTCGCTCCCCCTCTTCGTGGAGGAACGACACAGGACCCTGCGCTGTTCTTTCGTCTGCTCGGCCCTCCCCGGGTTTGCTGCTGGTTCTTCCCGGGTTGGCTACTATCCCTTCCACCTCCGTGGAAGGGCAATTCCCCCTGGCCGCATTCCCCACTTCCGCAGGGGAGCGGCACACCGCCGGCCGGCTTTCTCGGGGGGCTGCACGGGTGTTCCTTCAACTAGATGTTCCCCTTAGATGTTCCTCATAGATGTTCCTGGTGAATGCCGTCTCTCTCCTCCTTTATAGTCCTCCTCCGCCAATCCCAACTCAGCTGCCCACACGCCGAGTACGCTGCTCTCCTCCAATCAGGAGCAAGTCCTACAGTTTATTAGCTGAACTGGAGGCAGCTGTGTAGAAGCTGTTTACTTCTCTCCCAGCGCCATATTGTGGGAGAGCAGATGCATAGAATAAGTCTTAATTCCAGTAACTCAGTCTAGTCCGGTTTGCTCCCCACAGTTGGCAAACAGAAGCTGAACGTCTCTGTGTATGGCAGCTTCCTCAGCTGTACAACAGGGAAAATAAAAGAAGACATCTTACAGACAAAGTGCATGTAAGAGCATGATCTGTGATTTGACTACATATACACTTTTTTTGGTCTAATTGTATAATGAAAGGCAATTAAACAGGCTTTAAAAACAGATTAGAAAGCGTTGCTATCCACATCGTATCACTGAACCCCACAAATGAGTGAGAAAAGAAAAAGATTAAAGAAGATAAACAAAAATTCTCAAAAAAAAAACAAGTAGTACAAAAATATGGGAAATGGTAGTAAACATGAAAAATTCAAGAAATTCAATTAAAACACAATCACTTTTTGTCTTATGAAGTTGGTAAAGATTGAAAAAGTTGGCCATGGGATTAGAAAACAAGCTGTCCTCAACAGTTCGTGTACATAAATATCATTGTGACATTTTCGAAGGTTATTTAGCAAAGTCGTCCTAATTTTAGGGTATTACATCTTCACTCGCACATTATCTGAATGGTGGGGATTAAAAATATTAATGTGAATACACAGAAATATACATATGTCTTGCAGAATTGGAGCATTGGCAAAATGAGCCAAATAATCTAAATGATTACCAATAGAGAAACATTTGATAAACTTTGTTACAGAGAAGTAATGAGACCTTACAGCAGGGAGGGCTATCTATATCTTCCAACAGAAGATACAACCAGTGAAATAGCCTTATTGCAACTTCATTTTTATAATTTTTTTTTTTATTTTCGACAGGCAGAGTGGACAGTGAGAGAGAGAGACAGAAAGGTCTTCCTTTGCCATTGGTTCACCCTCCAATGGCCCTGTGGCTGGCGCGCTGCAGCCGGCCCACCGCGCTGATCCGATGGCAGGAGCCAGGTGCGTCTCCTGCTCTCCCATGGGGTGCAGGGCCCAAGCACTTGGGCCATCCTCCACTGCACTCCCGGGCCACAGCAGAGAGCTGGCCTGGAAGAGGGGCAACCGGGACAGACTCCAGCGCCCCGACCTGACTAGAACCTGGTGTGCCGGCGCCGCAAGGCAGAGGATTAGCCTAGTGAGCCGCGGCACCAGCCCCACAACTTTATTTTTAAACATTGCATGTTTCTTGTAGGTGCTAGTGGACCATGTATACGTGTGATTTTATCAGCATTCTCTGCTGTAAGGAAGTGTCAGACAGGTGGCTGTGTCCAAGCTGAGTCCTCAGAAATTGTGCGGCCTTTACCACATAGGTGACTGAGGTATTTGTCAAAAGCATGTCAGGGAGAGGTAATAGCAAAACCAAGGATCTTAGCATCCTGAAGATCTGAGTTAAAAACTCCGCTTTCCAACTCCCTTGGTTATGAGAGGTTTGGATGACTACCATATGGTTCTCAATCTTCTCTAATTCCTAGCTTACAGACTCTTAGTAAGAATCAAATAAAATTATATTTATAAATAAGCAGTTATACAATGTATTCTCAATAATTAGCATCATCATTTTGATGTATGGATGTACACATTTTATTCTAAAAATCTTCAGGCTTTGGGGTAGGGGTAGAATAACCACTCTCAGTAGGTAATGTCAACATATAATTCATTAATTAGAAATTCCATAACCATTCTCCTTGTTTAGTAACTTAAGAAAAAGAGCAAACTGTTACTTCATAGAAATGGTCAGTGGAACAGAACTCACAACGTTGAGAAGGAGGAAGAACGTGGATCTGTGGTGTTGGGCACCATGAACTTCACTCACAGATGCATTGGAGAGCCCTTGCTTGGTGTCCCAAGGCCACTGATACAGCAATACCCACAAGAAGTCAGAAAGCACTTCCCAGCTCCGGAGCAAACGCACCTTTTGGAGTTCTTAATCTGAAAAGGCACTGACAAATGCCTTTTTTCCTCTTTCAGGAAAGAGCTGTCGAAATGTTAGCAATCCAGGCCAAAGGATCACTACTAGAGGCAGAAACCTTTAATAACGAGAAAACTCTATTTTGTGTTACTCAGCAGGTCTTTTCCGTGGGAAATTCTACTTATTTACCTCTCACCTTTTTCTGCCTGCCTAACAGATTTATTCTTTCCATCCTTATTTACTCGTATACACAAACATAGCAAAACGCCCTTTGATTTATACATAAGGAGAAATTCCACAAAAGTGTAGAGAACATCTTTTGGTAAAATGCTTTTGAGGTCAGTTTTCAGGGTCCTTAGGTTTTCTGTGCAATCTAGCCACATTTTTTTCCTCTGCTTTGCTTGCTTAACTTACTAGAAAGCCAGGCACAGTTTTGCTGGTGTTGGCAGTTTGGAGGTGTGGGCTCATGCAGGCTATTGACAAGATGCCAAGGGTTGTCAAATCTGGAACATGTGTTTTTTATCCCACAGTCCTTCTTTGACAGCAGAAATACTCTGCAGCTTATCAGATTCATTTGCTGATATTTAACATCTCTCTCTCTCTCTCTCTCTCTCTCTCTCTTTATCTACTATAAGGTTGAGGCAAGATGAATTCGGTTTCTGCATGCTGAAACTGACAAAAAATATCCTTTAAACATTTAAAGGGAGGAAACAGGAGCTCTACATTTCAATGCAAAGAGAGTTCCTTTCATTTACTTAAACATTTCACAATTACTTTCCTGCCAAAGAAATTCAGGTTGTTATTCTTAAAAAAAAAAAAAAAAAAAAAAAAAAAAAAAAAAAAAAAAAAGAGTGTTCTACGTACATTCTAAAACATTGAGCAGAATTAATGAAGACATGGTCCAGCCATTCTAAATTGCTCAATACTTGTTTTGTTCATTATTATGCTGATGCTGTGGGTTGACTCACAAGCTGCTTATCCTATAAAATGATAATATATTTTTCTAACTAAAGCAGGTATTAAACTTGCTGAATTTTTAGCGAATAGGCAGTCATCCAGTGTTACTGAAGAGGAGGGAGTCTACCTCTCTTAGCCTTTCTCATTGTTCAGTGTTTGACCTGCTTTCTCTATTTGGCTTATGTGTTGATGCTGTCATTCAGAGCCTTCCATCCCAGTCCATTCCAGTGTCACCAAAGTAATATACACACAGCACCAAGTGTGTGTCCAATTAATCCGCCAGAATCACCACCTCAGCCTTCCCAACTTGGAAGACAATGGCCTGTGTGACCATTACAACAGTAAGAGGTACTGGATTCCAAGTTCCCATTTGGTGATTGTCCCAGGTGTCTCACTCAAGCCTCTGGTTCTGGGTGGCTGACACATCCTCTCTTCCTGCTCTTGGCCTATTTTATTTGCAGGTCCATCTGCAGCCACTGTTCTGGTTGTCAAAACTTCTGGGGTTTTATGACCCTGACATCACAAGTCACATCTGGCAGGTTTCCTGTAAATGTAAGAATGAATGAGTGACTGACTGAATGAATGAATGAGTGACTGAATGAGTGTAAAGACTTCACTGATGTTAGGGAAGTCTGTTCACACCTTCCACCTCAATCCTAGTGGTACCTCACTCATCTCAGACTAGGTGAAAGCTACCAAGAAGTTTGGAAACTGTCTCCTACTTGAGAGTAAGAATGTCTTCCTCATTCTCAGGCCCGTTTACAAATGGATAAGGATACTCATGCAAGGATCCTCTCTCTGTCTCTCACAGGCCAGGAAATTAACCTCAGCATCTGAGGTGACAACCATGTCTTTGCTTTCCACTGTGGACCACAGGGCCGCACCTGCTGACTCCGAATCTGTGGGGTTTTGAGCACAGCACAGCCAACAACAGATGAAACACAGTCCCATTCAGCAATAGAGGGAGGTGCTGGTGTCTCCCCAGCTGTTTCACAAGTGTTAGCCAGTGCTGCACATCCCGAAGTCTCAAAGGAGAAAGCAAACCGTGCTCCATCAGCAATTCTTCCTTGGCCGTGGCCTTCCATTCCCTCTATGTCTTACCTCCTCCTTCATGATGGAGTACGATATTACTATTCTAGTTACCAAGGACATAAAGGAGGAATACATGGCCATGATTGACAATTACAGAGGTACACTTTGCAAATTCTGACATTCAAAGGCGAAATTTATTAAATTTAAATATAATTTATTGGATTTTTCACTGTGGCATTCCAAAGGATCAGAGGCTGCTTGACTTAAAAGGTGCACAGTCATCTCCTTCTGTGTCTGGAAGGTTGGTTCCTGCACCCACTGCACATTCCAAAATGCAGAACCCAGTCCATCATGTAGGATAGCGTAGTTTTTGTATCTAACCTATGCACATCGTCTCATATGCTTTTTAAAAGATTTATTTCTTTTTTCTTATTTTATTAGTTTAAATGACAGAGAGACAGAGAGATATCTCCCACCACTGGTTCACCCATTACCTGCCATAGCCAGGAATGGGCCTGACTGAAGCAGGGAGCTAGAAAGTCAATCAGGTCTCCCATGTAGGTGGCAGGGACTCCCAGGTGGCAGGGACTCAGCTACCTGAGTACTCCTTGCCTCCCCGGGGTGTGCATTAACAAACCTGGACCAGAGAGCTGAGCCAGGACTTGAACTCACGGACTACAACCGAGATCTGAGCATCCCATGCAGCACGTTAACTGCTGTACCAAACATCCACCCACCTCTTGTGTACTATGAATCATCTGTAGGTTACTTGTAATATCTAGTAGAATTTAAAGGCTATGTAAATAGCCACTATTATTCAAGAAACAATGAGAAGTAAAAGTCTGCAATTTCAGAACAGACTTGGTTTTCTTTCCTGAAGACTTTTGAACTGCAGTTGGCTGAATCCAGTGTTGGGATCCCACTGACACTGAGGACCCACTGTGCTCCTTGCAGTGGAGAAGGGAGGGACTGGGGCTATGACCTGCTCTTTGCAAAGCAGTGGAACAGTCATGTCTCAGAACTGTCTGGATATAATCTAGCTGATGGCCTTTTTAAAATTTTTTTGCCTTTTATTATCTAAACTGTAAGATAAATGCCAAATTAACCAGAACACAATCCTATCTGTAGTATTTTGCCCTACTTGGTTTATTTAGTATGTGTTTGATGAATGTTTTCTCAATTTAATTAAATATAATAAAGAGGACCAACTGTATTCAGTAAAATAATATAAATAAAAACAAAGACAGAAAGGAAATTGTCCCCACCCTATGGATTAATATTTTTGTCAAAAATAACACCAAATATTCCTGATTTTCTCTAGAGTGAAGGGAAAACGTGTGACAGTAATTTACATAGCTCTCACCATCCAAATGAAAAAAGCACACTGGAATCCTTAGGGAGCGGAGAATTTCCTGGCAAGAAATTCTCGAAGAACTTTCTCACTTCAGACTTGCTGTAAATAAGAAGGAGCATTTTTGCTCCCTGAATGGAAATCATCACATTATAAAATCTAGGCATTTTCTATTTATTTGTGATGGAGGGAGGGTGGGAGAAAGGGAGGTGAAAGAGAGAGAGAGAGACAGTGAGAAAGAGAGAGAGGAGAGAGAGAGAGAGAGACCCTTGTCTGCTGGTTCACTCCCTAAATGTCTGCAGCAGGGGCTGGGCCAGGCTGAAGCTGTGAGAGCCAGGTCTCTCACATGGGTGGCAGGAATCCAGTTATTTCAGCTTTAGCTGCTGTCTCCCAGGGCCTTCACTGGCAGCTGGCTAGAGTCAGGAGCAGGAGTCAGCTTTCAACTCCAGGTACTCTGATAATGGGACACAGGTGTCCCAAACAGCATCTTCAGAGCTGGACTTTTAAAGTAAAATGTCATATTCTCAATGGAGGAAAACAAAAACTAGATAGGAATTCAGAACTTAAATGCAGAGCTCTACTTATTAAATAATAATTATTATTTATTATTCACTATTGTTATTAAATTTAATACTAGCTTAAGATCTAGACAAAAGATACTATAAAGAAAACAGATTTTTGAACATAGTTTAATCAGAAAAACTGAGTTGGCCTCTGGTCTGGTTCCATGGGTTGCACAGAGTGGGTGCTGAATAATGGAGCCAACCGAACATGTCACGGAGAAGTAGGCTTAAAAGTAGACTCCCTGACAACCATTCACAAGATTTTCACATTTCAGTGATGAAGGATAAAATTCTCTAACTACCAGTTTATCTCTCGAATGACCAATTAATTCACATGATTCTCAACAGGGGCCTGAGCTGAGAGGGTCTGGAAACCCCAGGAAGCCAGAGTGAGGCGCTACGCATGCTGGGAGACACCGCCTGGGGTGGGAGAGGACCCCGGGTAGGGAGGCGATGGTCCCGGCCAGCTGACCAGGTCTCCGGGTGCATCCCACCAGGCCACAGCTGTACCTGAGCACTGGACTCTGTATGCCAGCATTTTGTTTAGCACTTTTACTTCAATACATCTGAGAACTATTGATCTAGGTTTTCTTTTTGTGTTGTTGTGAGGTCATTGTTGCTCCAAACCGTGAATTATTTGGAAGTGTCCCTGCTGTGTGGAGCTGCTGTCCTAGTGTGAGGATGTGGCAGAATTCCTGCGGGGCCGCCTGCACTTAGGCTCCAGGTGGTGGATCTCCTTAGCCACCCTTCAGTGGAATTCAGTCTAACTACATTTTCTTTTGGTGATGGAGCCAACTTCAGCTGAATGCATCCCCAGAGGAAATTATTGTTTTAATCAAGACTTTGAAATTTATTTGCAGAGAAATCTGCAAGATAGTTTCTTTGATTTTTCAAAATTTATCTTTTGCTATTTATTTTCCTTTTGATTTTCTATTTTGTATTTCTCTATTATTCTTCATAAATTTAGCTAGTGATTCCTCTACTTTAATAATATTTCTAAAATACAGAATTTATGTCTATTACTTATATTTTATGTTTTTCTATTCTTAGCCTCATTGATTTCTGCTTTGCCTTTACTAGTTCCATTCTTCTGGGGTTTTTGGTTTTATTATGTTGTTTTAGTTTTTGAGATGGACATTTAATCTTCTTTTTTAAAGATTTATTTATTTATTTGAAAGGCAGAGTTACAGAGAGGCAGAGGCAAAGGCAGAGAGAGAAAGGTCTTCCATTCTCTGGTTCACTCTTCAAATGACTGCAATGGCTGGAGCTGGGCTGACCTGAAGCCAGGAGCTTCTTCTGGGTCTCCCACAAAGGTGCATGGGCCTAAGCACTTGGTCCATCTTCCACTGCTTTTCCAGGCCATAACAGAGAGTTGGAACAGAAGTGGAGCAGCCAGGACTTGAACCAGAGCCCATATGGGATGTTGTTGCCATAGGCCATGGCTAGGCCACAGTGCCAGACCCTGGACATTTAACCATTTTTATATTTATTTTTACTGAAGAATGTGCTTAATATTATGATTTTCCTATCATCATTTCCTAGAACACACACTATAGATTCTGATATGTAATATATTTATTATTTTTAAAGTATTTATTTTATATGTACAATTTCAGTTTATATTTCTCCTTTCACTCAAGAGAAGCTAAATAATGAAATCTCAAAGTAATCAATGCCTAATAAAACTATTAAATTTCAAAGTTAAAGATAAATGTATACACGGCACTCAGATAAAATATCCAATAATTTATACTGGCAAATGAAATACAAGGCATCACACTCTTCTGAGCCAACATATAAAGTAAGGCAATATGGAACAACATGTAGAAAAGATAAGGAAAAAAAAAATCCCACGCTGAAATGCCAGGATGCATTACCTGACCTCAGCTCCTACTCCAGCTTTTTGTTAATGCAGACCATGGAGGCAGTGTGGGCTCCAGTAGTTGATTTCCTGCCACTCCCATGGGGGACTGGATTGAGTTACGATTTTCCTGGATCTGATTTTGCTCAGCCTCTGCTGTCCTGGGTATCTGAGGAGTAACCAGTGGATGGGAGTTCCCTTTCTCTTTCTCTCTCTCTTTTCTTGGATCAACTCAGTTCCATTGTTCACTGTTTGCGCTTCTAAACATCAACTCAGTTCCATTGTTTACTGTTTGTGCTTCTGTGATTCCAATAAACTAGGCGTTATTCCTTTCTGGTCTCTCTTCCGCTTCCACTACTTTCTGACCCTTTCATTGTCATCTCATTTTTATTTTCCTACCTTCTCTCAATACCCCTTATTAAGTTAGTGTTTGGGTCTGTTCTCCTTTGGACTCGTTCCAATATAGTGCTCCTGTGTGAGATAAATTGTGGTTTTCTTCCACTTCTTTCCTGAATTACAACCTCCACTACAGTCCTTTCTTTTTTTTAATTTTTTGTACATTTTTGATTTTGTTTTTAAAAGTTCTGTTTGCAGGTGAGTTGTACACATTGCTTGCTTGTGTTGGAAGTGCACCCTCAGGGATATCCCTACACCCACCACAAGGAAAGTCCTTCATTCCCAGCATAAGGGACTTTGGTTCTTGATTCTCTGTAGTAGTTCTGTGTGGAGCTGACTTTCCATTTGTCCTTTGTTACAATATGTAGACATTTTATCTAATTCCTGAATTAATAGCACCCTCATTTATTGACACAGCAAATTCAGAAATCTTAGCAGGTCTCTATGTGTGTTTATGTGGTTGGGTGCGAGGTTGTAAGTTTCAGGTTTATGGTTCCCTCTTAGATTTCAGGACCTGTTTTCCTTTTGTTTTCCCATACCCACTATGTAAGAGGGCTTTTCTCTGTATTTTTTTCTCTATTACAATTCATGCCAATTTAAATTTCCCCTCTCCTTTTAAATCATACCTGTCACTATACATTTTGCTAGTCTGCAATTTTATTTTTTTAATTTATATAATTTTAACTGACAAATCATAATTGTATATGAGTGCCACATGGTGTTGTGATGTATGGACCCTATGTGAAGTGATTAAGTCAGGTGAGTTGGGAACAACTTTGAAAACCTTCCCCTGTCCCCTGTGCTTGGATCCATCTAGACATGCTCTAGACCAGCAGTAGACTTGGCTTTTCTGGGGCAGTTTAAAGTCAAACATACGCCCTTCAATTATACTTTGTCTCTGTTTCTCTGCCAAATGGGGCCTTACACTGGTGCAGGTGTGAAAAATCTTAAGCTAGAAGTTGATATTGAAGTGATTTTGAAAATGGTTCACCATCTTTTAAAGAATGCCCAGGGTCTAATCTTCATGCAGATTATATTTTTTTCTTTGTGCTATGTGCCCCAGTTTTACAACATAAACAATGAGCCATGTAGCTAGGCCACAGTTATTCTCTTTAGCTATTCATAATTCTGATGTTCTCTAATTTAAGTGAAATTGTCATTTCATAGCTTGGATCCGGTCTTTTTACCATGATTCCAACGATATGTTGGTTGTAGTAGTGCGTTTATAACCTTTAAGATAATAGACTATACAGAAACGTAAAACTTTGTCCTTAATGGTCCTCTTGTATCATGAACATAGTGCTCTGTAGTATTGTATCAAAAGCTTCTTTAAAAGTGGACAAGCGTTTTGACACCTGAGTTAAACTGCTGCTTACGACACCTCCATAATGCTGGATCCTCTCCCAGAAACTCCACTTCTGACCCATCTTTCTGCTAATGCATGCTGGAAGGCAGCAGGTGACTGTTCAAGTGATTGGGCACCTGCCATCCACATGAAAGACCTGGATGGAATTCAGGAGTCCTGATTCAGCAGGATCTGTTTCAGCCCTGGCTATTGTGAGCATTTGGGAGTCAACCAGAAAATGGAAGTGCTTTTCCTCTCTGTCTCTGTCTCTTTCTCTCTTTCTTCCCCCCTTCCTCTCCCTCTTCCTCTCTCTTTCTTTCTGTCATCAAATACATGAAACTAAATGGATACAATTTAAAAACTTCTAAAAAGGAATACGTTTTAGCTCATTTGAAGCTCATAAAGCTATCATGAAATGTTTACTGCCTTCAGTGTACCAATTTCATAGAAATATCAACAACAACAAAAACAAAAAACCCTGATACCTGAAAACAGTGTTTCGCCCAAGTTCACATAGTTCATGTCAAAGCCAAGAATTCAGTGTCACTTCTACATGTGATGAGAAAAACAAAAACCTACAGATATCATCTTAAATGAGCCATAAGTATGGAAGCAATTGCTAAGATATCATGGATGTTTACCACCTTTTCAAAATTTAATTAGTAAACAGGTATTTATTCCTTCATGACTCACCAGTAATCTTCATTGTAGAGTTGACTCTTGCTACATCATAATTCACTCTCCTTGGTACTCTGGGGCAGCTGAGTATGATACAAACCTTTTTGAGTAGGTAATAAGAAATGAAATGTTTAACTGGACACAGATGGTCAAGGACTAGCAATTACTTTGTGTCCACTGTAACTTTTATGCCAAGACCAGTTCTATTTATGCGATGAAAGGGGTGTATCTCTTTGCTTAACTTCAGCTCTGAATAAATATAGAGCCAAAAGAAGAGTGTAGATAAGTATTCAAGACAGATATGTATTCAACAACAAGACTCTGTTGACAAATGTTCAATCAAATTTCAATCAATTATTTTGGAGAAAAGGAAAACTTAATTTCTTTTGTCAACTGTGAAAGGTATCTATGTTTTGTTTTCAATGTAACTGAGTGCAAAACTCTTCAGGAAACTTCAGTGTTCCTCTCCCCCTCCTCTAAGTATCTCTTCCTTTTTATGTGTTCTGGAGTCACCTTATTAAATAACTCCCTTGCCTAGCAAATGGCTATTGGTTTGCACAATCCAGATATGTCCATAATCGCCAATGTTTGGAGTAGTGTATGTAGAATCTCTCCTTTACAAAATGAGGATACATTCTTTCAGCTTGCATAAGAAGCAGAATCAGTTCTGGCTGTTACTTCAAGATCCTTCTCTTTAAGTGTCTTTAAGAAAGAATAAGAATGAATAAAGAGGGTAGTTTGTCAAAAACCATAAACACCAGGCAACAGTTCCAGGTAGCAGATTTATATTGGTTTCTTGTAGCAATTCTAATTTTCTCCCTTTAGGGCCAAATGTCAGCTTCAGTGGAGTATGGCAAACACTGAAGGAGGACCAGGTTTTAAAGGATTCTCTCTCCCGTCCATTTCCAAACGTGATACCACATGACTTGATATGATGGTTGATAATTTACTGCTCTGTGAGTCCAGGTGGAACACAGCCTTAGGCATCTATATTGACACAATTGTTCTGTTTTAAAAATGTTTCAAAAAAATTCTGTGTTAGAAAAGTCCTCTATGTGTCATTTCATCAAGAAAAAATCAGGAGATACCATTGCATGCATGTGAACTAGGTGTGCACACATACGTGTGTGTGCTCATGAGCCACAAGCTGCATTTGAAATATTCTCCCTCAGGCAAAGCAAGGACCTGTAAGTAGTACTATTTTTCCTATCAGCCCTGGAGAGTACAGAGGCAGCCCTGTGTGTTATTAATGGATAAAATCTGAACAGCAGCCAACCCCAAGGTGAACCTTATGCATTTAAAACATTTCATCAGACAGCTAAGTTTTTTTTTTTTTTTGAGTAGGTGATATCTTTCTAGCTGCCACTTAATAGAAGAGAGCAATAGCTGGGCTCACTAATGTGCAAATTGATAGAATGAGGTCTCCACCAAAATATAAACAGCCCACAGCCAGGTGTTTCTCAGGTGTCAGTATCGCAGACTGGGCTGTTCTGAGGGAGAGCTGGAGATTAACCCTACACGTATCTGCCCAAATGAAGGGGTCAATGCAAAATCTTTGCCAAGTCAGCTGGCTCCCTGGGTTTGTTCCTGGGTGTTCAACATCTCTGAATCTTAACAGCAGGAACTGAGGCATTTGGCGTCATTTGGTAACATCAGTTTTTCCCGTCAGGAAGGAAGTGGGTGGATTGCAAAGTCAGGGTAGGATAAAAATGATGAGTATTTCCTTTATTATTTTATTTGTTCTCTGCCTGATTTCTCAAAGGATTGGAGGTATATATTAGTTATCTCCCATTCGCCACCACCACAGAGCCATTTTCTGCCTGGCTTGGTACCCAGGGATGGTAACCCCATGGTTAATATCACGCTGGCTATCTGGCCAATTGGCTTCCTGCTGCATTTGATCAAGGGAAGGTGATGGGAGGAGACTGGAGCCCAGAGGGGACTGAGACCATGGACTTTCTCCTTCACTTCCTTTATGTATCCCCCAAGGAAGGCAATGCCCACAGAGAGGTCTCTCCCCGTGGCCCCAGCTCCTTCTGAGCTCACCTAGTGCTACACCCTTTCATGTCCCTTAGGCCTTGGGTCCCAAAGGCTTCCTGCTCTTGCCACTCCCTGAGGGCTTTACATCCCTGGTTTATGGCTTGAACCCCATCCACAACTCACTAAGTAAGTAGCCTTTATGCTTTATGCATTTCTACTATTTTCAATATTTAATTAGTTAATATTTTTAAAATGCTGTCAACCATACCTGACATCTAGTCAGCTCTCTTTAGGTCTGTAAAATCAGTAAAAATAACCATATACAATCTTAACCCTGTGTTCAGAGGGAACAATCCCAGTAGGATTGTGAGCCAGCTCCCAGCATAAACAGCGTGTTTGCAATAAAATGGTTAACAGTTAGGAGAATGAAAATCCCCAAAGTAACCTAAAACAAACAAACAAGCAAACAAAAAACCAGAGTTGGATGCCACACTAAAGTTTCTAACACTGCTATCTTGGCCGAAAGAATGCTCTTTTCCTGTGATAGTGCAGTGACCCTTTAACCTCTGATTTTTATAGTGGTTAAAGATTAATTTCCTTGTTCCAAAGGTAGAATTGAGAGCAATATTTCCGTCCCCTAATTACAGAGAACAAAGACTCTGAGTATGAGCAAAACAAAGGAAAGCTTTAAAGACACAGCCGAGCTACCTTCAGATCCAGCAGGGAGGAAGCAGGGGAAGGCATCCAAGCCTAGAGAAGAATGAATTACAGCTCTCACCACTGCAGCCTGCATGTGTGGCCCATTGATGGTGGAGATCATGGCAATGGGTTGTGTCTATGCAACCTGTGGACCTCAGAGAACTGGGTCTGTCATGGCTAGAGAGGGCTTGGGCAGCAGGAGCTCAGTAGTCTGAAAGGGGAGATAGTGAAGACAGCAGGGAACATGTGCCTTGTCATCACAGATGAACGTGAGGCCCTTCCTTCAACTGACTTTAGCTTTGTTTCTTATTAAGCTTGGTTACTCTGTTCCTGCACCAGTCATGAATTGATACTGCTAAAAGCCAAATGCTTGCCACATCTTCCCCACAGATAGGACACCCATCTTCACAGTGCTGTAGTAATGTCAGCTTATTTCCACGGTCATTCCCAGACAGACTATTACGTACACTGCAATGTCAATCTCTGTTTGCCCTTGCTACGGGTTGGATATGGTTTGTCCCTTAAAGCTTTCTGTACTAGAAGCTTGGTCCCCTGTACTGTGGTGTTGACCTGGTGAAACTGCTAAAGAGCTGGGACCCAGTGGGAGATAATTAGGTTGTTGGAGCTTCACCCTCATGAATTGATCATGTTTGTCTCCTGAGAGTGGATTGTCATAACACGAAGCCATCCTACGCCTTTCCCACATCTGCATAGGACCACTTCCATTTCTGCTTCACCATGCTGTGGATGCCAGCACTATGTTGCTTGGATCTTCCAGTTACCATAGCCTAATAAACTTGCTTACTTTGTAAGTGACACAGCTGTAGATTTTCATTATAGTAATGGAAAAGAGACTGTGAGAGCATTGGTGAAACTGTATCTACTAGGGATTGGCCTCAACTCAAGTTCCCTTACCTTTTCCTCACATATACATCTATACATGTGTGAGTTTTTTAAATCTAGAGCATTGCTTTGGGGAGCTTCCACAAAACAGTCTGTCATTTGAACTCAATGTCATGAAGAAGAGTTAAATATGCTGGGAAATAATTTGGGGTCCTGAAGAAGAGACTGGAGTATGGAAGCTATGTCCTAGCCCCTGTAAAGTTTTCTCAGCAAGACTGGTGGAAGACAGGCCCCTGCTGTGTTCCGGTTTCTGGTTAATAACTATTGGCTTCCACAGGTGGGTGGAGTCTCACATACACATGAGAGTTAAGTGTGCACATGCATGGATGACTGAGTGCACATGTACTCATTTGAGTAAGTGTGTGTGCATACACACACACCACAGTCTTATACATCACCCAGGCACACCTCTAAATGGACACTATGAGAAACAGTGACTTGATCAGCTCTTGTCCTGACGGTTGATGTACAATGTAATACTTTATCCATTTTAGTATTTTTTTTTGTTCTAGTACCATTGGTTGAACTCTGTAATTAACACACAATTATTCTTAGGTGTTTAAATTTTAACTGAAAAGTGATCCCTGTTAGGAATTTGGAAAACATTATGTTGAGTGAAATAAGCCAATCCCAAAGGGACAAATACCACTTGTTCTCCTTGATAGGTGACAACTAACTGAGCACCAAAAAGGAAACCTGTTAAAGTGAAATGAACACAATGAGAAACGGTGACTTGATCAGCCCTCACCCTGACTGTTGATGAGCAGCTTAATATGTTATCCCCTTTAGTATTTTTTTTGTTTGTTCTACTTAATACTTTTGGTTGAATACTGTAATCAATACACAATTCTTCTTAAGTGCTGAAACTTAACTGAAAAGTGATTGCTGTTAAATATAAGAGTGGGAATAAGAGAGGGAAGAGATGTGCAATTTGGGACATGCTCAAGCTGACTTACCTCAAACAGTAGAGTTAGAATCATACCAGGGGATTCGAATTCAATCCCATCGAGGTGGCATGTACCAATGCCATCTCACTAGTCCCAGTGATCAATTTCTGTTCACAATTGATCGTAATGATAGGACTAAGAACCAAAGGGATCACATAAACAAGAATAGTGTCTGCAAATACTAGCTGATAGAATCAAAAAGGGAGAGAATGATCCAACATGGGAAGTGAGATACACAACAGACCCATAGAATGGCAAATGTCCTAACAGCACTCTGGCCTCATAATCAGCCCTTAAGGCATGCGGATCCTGCTAAAATGCCCATGAGAGTATTTCAGGCATGGAAAGCCAAGACACTCTGGGGGGAAAAAAAAACCTAAATGAAAGATCTCCACGAGTGAGATCCCAGTGGAAAGAATGGGTCATCAAAGAAGGAGGTACCTTTCTCTGAAGGGAGGAGAGAACTTCCACTTTGACCATGGCCTTGTCTAAAAATGATCAGAGTCAGCGAACTCAGGGGGCTTCCATAGCCTTGGCAGCTCATGACAAGAGCCTAGGGTGATTACTGAGGCCATAAACAAGAGTGTCAATTTGTTAAGTCAACAACAGGAGTCACTGTGCACTTACTCCTCATGTAGGATCTTTGTCCTTAGTGTGCTGTACATTGAGATTTAATGCTATAACTAGTACTCAAAAAGTATTTTTCACTTTATGTTTCTGTGTGGGAGCAAACTGTTGAAATCTTTACTTAATGTATGCTAAACTGATCTTCTGTATATAAAGAGAAACAAAAATGAATCTTGATGTGAATGGAAGGGGAGAGGGGGTGGATAAGGGGAGGGTTGTGGGTTGGAGGGACGTTATGGGGCGGAATCCATTGTAATCCATATTCTGTACTTTGGAAATTTATATTCATTAAATAAAAGTTAAAAGAAAAAAAAATAAATCCTGAAGAACAAGGAGAGTTATTTTCTTATTCGCTGTATCATTTCCAAGGCAGACTCTCATAATGGAGTGGGATCCTTACGTGACAGCTGTTTATTGATTTTTCCTTCTTGAACTTTAAATTCATCATCCCATTGTCTCCTGTCTGCAACGATTTTGCTAAGAAATCTGCTGAAAACCTTATTGAGGATTCCTTGTGCATGGCAGCTGCTTTTCCTTGCTGCTTTGAGAATTTCATCTTTTCTTTTCCATAAACCTCTAGTTTAGTTACATTTTGCCATTTTTATGTAATTATTTGAAAGAGACAGAGAAATACAGAGAGCACACCCAAATGCTGGTTTATTCTCTAAATGCCCACAATATCTAAAGCTAGGCCAGGCTGAAGCTGGAAACTCAATGTGGGTTTCCCACAAGGGTGGCAGAGACTCAAATAGTTGCACCATCACCTGCTGCCTCCCAGGGTGTACATTAGCAGGAATCTGAAGTTGGGAACAGAGCTGGGACTTGAACCCAGATATTCTGATATGGTAGTCAGGCATCCCAATCAGCATCTTAACTCCATGTCAAACTTCTGCTGTTTTGTCTTTTAACAGTTTGATTATAAGATGTCTTAGTATTAAGCTATTTGAATGTATGCTACATGAAATTTGTTGATCTTATATTTAAATAGCTATTTCACTCATCAAATTTGGGAAATTTTCAGCCATTATTTCTTTGAGTAAGCTCTCTCTCAATCCCTCCTTCTCTCTCATTTCCTTCTGCAACACCCCCAGTGCATAAATTGATCCTGCAGATGGTGCCTCGTAGCCCCTTAGGCTCAGTTCACTTTTCTTGCTACTCTTTCTCTTTTCTCCTCATACTCAGTATTTCAAATGCCTTGTTTTTGAGATTACTCACTCTTCTGCCTATTGGAGCTTGCTATTGAAAATCTCTCCCTTTCTCTCTGTCTCTCTCTCTCACTGTCTAACTCTGCCTTTCAAAAAAGAAGAAAAAGAAAAGAAAAGAAAAGAAAATCTCTCTATTCAACAATTTATTTTCAGTTCCAAAATTTCTGTCTGATTCTTTAAATCAGTTTCCATTCCTTTGATGGTATTCTCATTTTTGTCTGTCATCAATCATTTGTTGTTGTTGTTCCTTATCCCTTTGTCTTTTCACTCTTATGCCATATCCCCTTTCTTTAGTCCAATATTTAGCACAAGTATGACACCAAATAACTTGCATATTTAATAAGGATATCTTTTACAAGGATTTTCTAGTTAACTCTGAAGACTTAGTTTAGGGACAGTTTCTGGAGACTTAGTGTGCTCTTTGAATGAGCCATGTCTTCTGCTTTTGTTTACATGCACTGTGATCTTTTGCTGAAAATGGAGCATTTAGTAAAGCAACCACCTCTCAGTCTTTGAAGATACTTTGCGCACAGGGCAGACTTATCCTAATAATCCTGGAATATTCTCTCATGTTATCACTTTGAGTTCACACTGTCAATCCCACCTCTAGAGTCTGACAACTCTGTAGATGTGAATTAAGCACAATTAGACCCACTATTCTGTGGTTTTCTTCTTTTTGTATTCATTGATGTCTCCTTGGCACTGCCACAAATGAATGCATGCTTACATTGTCTTAATGCACTAAGGAAATAGTTTTCCATGGTATCGTATATATGAACAAAATGATCTTCTTTTACTAGATTTGCCAAACAGTACTGCAAAAATTATGTTTATGTACAGTTTATTCAAAATATGTGCCAACATATCTGTAGGATAGTTGAATTTTTCTCAAGCAAGAGGTGAGAAGCACAGGTGTTTGGTTCAGAGATTAAAATGAACCAGGGACATCCATATCCCATGTTGAATCCTGGGTTTGCTTTGGGGCTCCCCTTTAGGTTCCAAATCCCTGCTAATAATGACACTGGAAGGGCAGCAGATGATGGCTCAGTTACATGTGTTCCTTTCAACCACATGGCACACCCAGATTGAATTCCTGGTTCCCAGCTATGGCCTGGTCCAGCCTTGCCTGTTGTGGGCATTTGTGAAGTGAACCAGCAGACTGAAGACTTTTTTTTTCTCTCTCTGCATCTCTCTGTGTCTGTCTATCTCTGTCATAAGTAACAATAAATAAAAATTTTAAAAAGTTATGTGAGAGGTGGGTGTTTAGCCTAACAGATAGGATATCAAGATGACAGCTTGTTCACCAGCATGCCTGTTTCAACACCTGGCTTCTGATTCCTGCCTCCTGTTTATGTACACCCTGTGAAGCAGTGGTGATGGCTCCAGCAGTTGGGTTCTTGCTACACACATGGGAGACCTGAACTGGGTTCTGGGCTCCTGACTTTGGCCACTCAGCCCTGGTCATTGCGGGTATTGGGGAATGGACCAGAAGACAAGGAGTTCTGTTCAGGTTAGTCCCTGTCTGTCTCTCTGCCTCTATCTCTGCCTCTCTATCTCTTTGCCTGTCAAATAAATAAGTAAGCGGGTTTGTGGATTTGCGATTTAATAGATACAGCCAAATTATTGTCCAAATTTTACCCCAATTTGTACTCCTATAAAATTAACATGACTCTCTTTCCACATATTAACAGTAAGCATAATAAATAACTTAAAATGCTGACTATCTTAAGGGAGAAAATATGCTATAATTTTGTTGCATTTTGCACTTCATCAAAATGAACAAGGCTGGCGCCTTTCCCTTTGTTTGCCATTTGTTGTTATTTTCCTGAGGATAGCCTTCTTGAGTCCTGTGCCCATTTTTATATTGGGTTGTTTGCTTTATCCACGGGTGTTTAGCAGCTCTTTGTACATTGATGAAATTAGTCTTCCATCTGTCATAATTTTTTTTCCATTTGCAATTTGTATTTTACTTTATTTTTGATATTTTGCCATCAAAATTTTCTAAATTTTACGTGCTTAGACTTATTTAACTTTTCCTTTTTCATTCACATACAACACTTAGAAAGGCCTTGTTTTTTAGTTTGTAATAAGACTCCACAATATTTTTTTTGATTCAATGGTTTGCATCTTTCATTTATTTAGCTTTTGTACATGTCTGTGGTACAGGGGGTGAGGTAGAGATCTAACTTTGTTATTTTTCCTGACTGGCAATTGAAGTGATCCAACACATTTTAAGGAGAAATACATTTTTCCCTCCAACTCCAAATACTGAGTCCATGAACAACTAAATTCCCATGTGCAATTACACTCATTTTTGAACTTTGTTTTCTATACATTTCATCTGTGTATTCTTTAATTATTACACCTACAAAGTATTGCCTTACATATGAAGATCAGTTAGCTTCTCCTTTTAGAAATACCGAATTTATTCTTGAACGTAATTTTTTTAAGGTTTATACAAAAGTAACTAAATGGAAAGTAATAGCTTGTCTTCAACTAAGAAGAAAACATTGTAAATTTGTCAAATACCCTACATTATTAAACACTTGCAATTAAGTTCCAATCAAAATACCAACAGAAATTTTCTTCCCAATTTAACTAAATGCTACAAAAATTGACCACAAAAACTGTATGCCTCTTATTAATCAGTCCCTTGACGATGCAAATAAGTGACTGAAGCTTTTGAATTAAGAGCCTAATTAATTTCTTAAATAAGGTCCTTTTTGTGTCCTAGTTTTTGAAGGTATGGCTTTATTCTTGAAGTTATGCAAACACCCTGACTTCGTGTCTTTTCTTCCATGTAAATGGATCCGAGCCTTCTATGCGCAGCAGCTGCTCAGCAATCGAAGACCCCATCCTTTTTCTACAGCTGTGTCTCTCCCCTGAGCCACAGCCCAGGACACTTGCTTATAATCCATGTGCCACATGTCACTGGTCAGAGAAATGCCTCTCTACCTTTTTTTTGTTTAAGTGTGCATTTCTCAAAGGCAAAGGCTATGGGTTTCATTCTCAGATTCTCATGTGAGGATCTTGAGAACAGTTCAATGGTAATTTAAGCGTAAAACATGTACACATTCCTGAAAAACACTCCACCGTTCTCGCTTTTCCTTTTATGTTTTTGTTCTTAAACAGAGGAAGTATGATTATGGCTGAATGAATGAATGTCTCCAACACAAAAGGAAGTTGAGAAAGCATGGATATGTCAGGAGCAGGGAACATCATAGCAATGCTGCACATTGCCACACTGACTTCTGTGAAGCCTTGCTACACCCTGCTCTCTGCAGCTTTCCTGTGGGTCTCTAGCAGCCCAGCTAACCTCCTCCAGAGGGTCCTCTCTGCTTGTTCAGGCTTAGGGATCCTCTCACTGAATGTGACTCAGTTGGGGGAATCCAAGTATGTGGTCAGGGACCCTGCCTGCACTAAGAGACTGTCAGCACAGCTCACGAAATGTGCCACAAGCAAATCTCAGAGAATTCAGGATGAGAGAGCAAGCCCTGCTACCACACTGAGACACTGGTGCAAGTGACACAGGGGCTGTTTAGCTTTCAAATATCCTATTTTTTTATAAAAATTTTTTTCTAGAGTATATGAATTATAGTCAACAAATAGGAACTATAAATCCATATACACATCTTTCTCAAAGCTCAGTCTTTTTTCACTTGCACACACACACACACACACACACAAGCAAACACACACATCAACAGTTAATTACTAAGTTTATTATCTTTACTTAAGTTCCTTCTAGTCCCCAAAGTCTTAAGTTTTACCTATTGGATAATCAACGAAAAGAAATTTCCTTCAATTGCTATAATTAGTTGGTAATAATCTCTCCTGAGTTGAAGGACCTGGTCAAAATAAACTCTAATTAATAAGATGAAATTAACATTTCCCCCAAATAACATGGATCCAATAATGGGGTGGGCTTCTGGCCTAGTGTTTAAGATACTGCTTGGAACACCTGCATTCCTGGGTTCTAGTCCTAGCAATGCTCCTGAGTCCAGTTTCCTGCAAATGCACACCCTGGGAATCAGCAGGTGACGGCCCAAGTACTTCAGTCCCTGTGGCCTGTGTGGGAGTCCTGGACTGAATTCCTGGCTTCCCCTTGGCCTGATCCTCACTGTTGTGGCCATCTGGAGAGTGAATCCGCAAATTGGAGATCTCTCTGCCTCTCTTCCCCTGTTTTTCAAGTAAAAAAATACTTTCAGCAAACATTTATTTTCAGTGCACTCTGTGTAAATAAGAAACATCTACCAGTGAGAAGAGTTAGCTAAGCTATGACTAACAATTATGAGGTTCCCATACAGAAGAATCTGGTTATCTGTTAATATCGATATTTGCCTTCTGATGACATAGAAATTTAATGAAACATTTGCAAGTTTATTTGAAGCCAGACTAAAGCCTTTCTTAAAAAAGAGTTGCACACTCTAAAAAAAAAAAATGGGTAACTTTGTTTACATTAAGATCAAAAACTTCTGTTCACCAAGTCAAGATTCTATGAGGTTTTAACACATCGAAAATGAAAAGTGGCTTGCTCTAGGGCCAAAATTTAGGCAAGGGTATAGGAAGGAAAATAAAATTTAAAAATATTTGGTTTTTCAGAGGTACTTAATATTATTCTTATCATGATTATAACTTAAAATTATAAAATTATTCTCTTTTTACTTTTATGTAATATCTCCCTTTTTAGTCATATTTGACAAAGATATGACACAAATAAATAAATAAATAAATATGTGGAAAATAGCAAAAAGAGAAAGAATGCTCTTTCTCAATGCTTGTTATTATTATTAATGAAAACAACACTGCTTGTCTGTAGAAGAAGCACGTGCTCAGGGAGTTCAACCCACCTTCTGAGAGAGACAGCCAGTTGTAATGCTGGGCACTTGTCCTGTTAATGCACTTGGGTAAAGCTCTCCAGGAAGTGCCCTCTGTCAGTGTCCAGTACCTACACGTGTCCTAACCACAGCTCTTTCTGGTCTCCACAAATGTGGCTTCTCCCCAAAGCAGGTTTCATTCCTCAGTTGTTGATGAGGCCCCACCAGAGACTGTTGGCCATATGCATCCATGCTGAAGAAGCCTCCATTGGGCCTTGCTGCCCATCACCACAAATGCTAAACTGCTTTGACTCTGCGCACTGCGGCCACTATTGCTCTCAGGGAGGGATTCTTAATGTCATGTGACTTTGCTGCCCTCCTGTGGCTGCTCCTCGGGGTGCCTAGATCTTGCTTTATGCTTCTGGATTGCAGTGACCCTTTAACTAGGTCACCCTACATTGGTTTACAATCTGTTCCTGGCCACACAGGCAAATGCCCACAGATGACCTAGCTCCCTTCTGATACCACCCAATGGGATGAGCAAACAGTTCTACATTTCTCCCTCTTTTTGGGCCAGGAGCCCAGAGGCGATGGGACAATATCAGCTTTCCAGACAAGAGACCAATCTTCCCCCTTGATTTTCCAGTTTTCAGTTCTTTTAATGCAAGAGCTTTCCGATATTCTGCTGCAGGCATCAAACTCTTAATGTAAAGGGCCAAACAGTAAATATTTTGGGCTTTGTGCACCATTTGGTGCCACTCAACACTGCCATTGTAGCATGAAAGCAACCACAGAAAATATGTAAATACATGAGCACCACTGTGTCCCAATAAAACTTTATTTATAAATTTTATTTGCAAAATCAGGTGAGGAAGTGTGGATCCTAGATTTGCCTTGAGGGTGTTTATCAATTCCTATTCTATAGTTATTTCCTACTATACATTATCTGCGATAATTTTCTGAAATAATTATCTGAGATAATTTTCTTGATAAACTAAGTGATGCTTCATTTGAGTGAATGAAAATATTTTTATCTGAAATCAAAATAATGTTTTGAAAGTGTATCTATAATTGAGTTTATACAGATATTGAACTGATGGCCCAAACTTTATGCTCCATTGTTAGATGTTTAAGTTTTGCTATAGGGTGCTACAATTCAACTCTATCTTTGTTCAGATCCAGACTTCTCTACAGAGCACTGTGTCTACACTATGGAAGCAGTACAATGTACGTCACTTTTTCCTTAAATATTGCCAATGCCCCACATTTCATGAGCTACTAGGTTCTGCTGATTTGTTTTCCTGATATCTTTCCAGTCTATCACGGTCTCTTGTTCATACATCTAGGAAAGTTTCTTATTGAAAATATCTTCAAGTCCATGTTTCTAGTTTTACATTTCCACACCTCCACATAAATCACCACACAAATGACTTGTAGAGCATAGATCTGACTTCATCTCGCACCTTGATAATCAAGTCTGAGCTCCTTAGTGCGGTGCAAACAGCTTCCCTTGGATACTTTGAGCACTTTCTTCCTCTTTTTGTAAGCCCCAACCCTTGGCACCATGTCAACTTCCTTCCGGGGCACTGCACTCTGCTCCTGTCAATCTTCTCAGCATTTCCAATTTTACCAGTCCCTTTATAAAGCCTCACTTCACAACATCTTTCCTAGACTGTCTGCTGCTCTCCAGTTTTCAAGAAGCTTATTTTTCCCTTCATCCACTTATTCATCTACCCATCACCAATATATCAATATTTATTTAATAAATTTTTAGTGAGCACATTGTCAGTACCATGGACTCAAAATGACATTGACCCTCTCTTCTCCATCACAATCATAGCTGTCCTGCTTGTGTCACAAATGCACTTCCTTTATATTTTTAGCATTGTTTATAATCTACAGTAATTTTTCTGCATCTTTTTTCATCTATTAGATTGTAGATCCTTGCGAGGTAGAGGAAGTCCCTAAATAATCCTCATATCCCTGGCACCATACTTTCTACACAGGCGGCAATCAATAAAGACAGAACTAGTAGACGAGCGAGTGAGTGAGTGAGGACACAAACAGTTCCCGTCATCACTAGTGGTCAGAACGTGCTGCACTCCAACTGTACCCACAAAGTAAGGCACATTTCTGGTTGTAGCTGCACATCAGAAAAGAGATATAGAAATATATTTCTGCTCCTAAGACTCTACTTCCCTCAACCTGCTTGGCACAGAACTACCCTTTAAGCTTGTGTAGTATTTTTAAAAGCAGACACAGGGCAGTTGCCGCAGCTCAATAGGCTAATCCTCCACCTTGCGGCACCAGCACACCGGGTTCTAGTCCCGTTCGGGGCGCCGGATTCTGTCCCGGTTGCCCCTCTTCCAGGCCAGCTCTCTGCTGTGGCCAGGGAGTGCAGTGGAGGATGGCCCAAGTGCTTGGGCCCTGCACCCCATGGGAGACCAGGAGAAGCACCTGGCTCCTGCCTTCGGATCAGCTTGGTGCGCCAGCCGCGGCGGCCATTGGAGGGTGAACCAACAGCAAAAGGAAGACCTTTCTCCCTGTCTCTCTCTCTCACTGTCCACTCTGCCTGTCAAAAAAAAAAAAAAAGAGTAGACACAGTCCATGCATTCAACTTCAGAATGACCTTTGGTGGGATTAGCAGGGACTTTCAAATCATCCATGATGCTGTGTCTCTCAGAGTCCAGTTGGCAAGGTCTCAAGCAAAGGGAGCCAAGGATCAGGCCACCTGCCAGACTTTTCGTGCCCAAGTGGGAGGTCAGGGGCAGGGCGCAGGCTCCACTAACAAAGCCGTGCCGTCCTCACCCAAGGACAAACGCAGCTGTAATTTTACAACACAGAAGCACTTGCAGTTACCCTTCCAACAAGCCTTTAAAAATGCTGATCTGGAAGACGGAAGCAACTCACTGGAGACTCATTCTCAGTATGGCAAAAGTTCTGAAACCCAGACTGCGGAATCTCAGGAAGCAGCTGGGTTCCTAATTAAAACAAACCGTTAATAGATTTAGCAGTCCAAATTTATGCTTTTCAATTAAAAATGCTATCGCAGCGGGTGGATCTGCACCAGAGTCTGTGTGTGTGTGTGTGTGTGTGTGTGTGTGTGCATGTGAATGTATGAGTGTGTGAGCATGTGCAAACAAACACGCCCACATTCTGGGCTCCAGGTATTCCAGAGTTTAAGAGGCTGTTACAAAGGCTGGGTCACAGCTAAGATACAAAGGTTAATTGAATCAATTCTTAATTGTTTTGGTGATTTCCTCTAGTCTACACATGTTTCAGAAACAGTTGTGTATGAACAAATGGGACTTTCCTATCACAATCCTTTTAAAGCATCACTGTTCAGTTGTTTAGTGCATTTTAGCTACCTTCTGATCATGTATGATTTTCAGGTTAAATGAAAAAGACAATTTGAGGATGTCATTTTTTTCTGACGTCCAACTAGCAACTCAGTAGCAAACACTCTAACCCCAGTTTACTGTAATATCAAGATGCCATATCATTGGGTGAACAACGAAACCATCAATGAGATGGGCATCTTTCCTCAAACACAGTTTATCAAGAAATATACTAAGCAATAGCTTATGCTACTCATAAGCAGAGCAATAAACTCCATCTTCACTGAGGGTAAGTCCTGTGTCTTCATTTGATTCAGCCATTGCTATAATTATATCCCATGGCTGCTCTCAGTGTACATGGTGCCCATTGCGGTAGTTCTATCCCATGGCTGCTCTCAGTGTACATGGTGCCCATTGCTATAATTATATCCCATGGCTGCTCTCAGTGTACATGGTGCCCATTGCTGTAGTTCTATCCAATGGCTGCTCTCAGGGTACAGAGTGCCCAGATTAAGAGACAAACCCTGGAACCCAGCTGGTGGTAAAACACACTTCCACACCCACTTTTAGAGACCATTTCACTACTTTTATCACACCAACGTCACTCCGGATTATATTTGCCTTGGTATAATCTATCCATCCTGAACTCAAATATGCATTTTTTAAATAAAAAAGGTGGTAGAAAATTCATTGGACTTTTTGGAGGTGGGAAAACCTGAAAGGGCAGATGATCAGAATCAAGGCAGTGTGAATCCTGGATCTGTGCATTTCCTGTTGAATTGTGGATAGGCGAGGTTAGTTGTCTGGAAGCCAGTTTTTTTTTTTTTTCCTCTTTTAAGTTCTAAAACCTTTTTATCTTATAAGTTGTAAATGACTATAAATTCAAAAACTCATGGGTTGTTAGTGTATTTCAAGATGACTTTTTAAAGCCCTGATAAAATGCCTTAACCATATATGACTCATGGTAGGAGCATGATAATTGGATGCTATAAAAATACCAGTAAAAGAATTTTGGAATAATTTTTATTCTGAGTTTTTCCTTCTCTTTTCCTGATCCCAACCTCCTTTACATCTTATCTTCTGATGACATTCTTATTCTTTATGATTTGGTTCTCAAGTTCTATAGACAAGGCTCTGCTTCAAATTTAAGACAATCTGATTGAAAAGGTAGACTTTGTCCTACACGGGGAGTCCACACAGTGGACTTTCAAAGGGTGTAAATCTCCAGCAATGGCTGCAAATGCATGTGTGTGTGACTACATGTAGATGGGAATCCAGATTTTCCCTCTGATTCTCAAAGGCTCTGTGAGCCCAAAAGCAAATTTTTCTTTAGTATTTGCTCTTACACTACTAGAAAATTGTTTTTAAAAAGTCAGGCCAAAAGATACCATGGTAAGATACTGACAGAGTGCATGAGGAAGCATGTGATTTGCATGTAGTCTGTAATAATGTTAGCTACTGTCCGGCGCTGTGGAGTAGAGGGTAAAACCACCGTCTGTAGTGCCAGCATCCCATATGGGCACCAGTTTGAGTCCAGGCTGCCCCACTTCCAATCCAGCTCTCTGCTATGACTTGGGAAAGCAGTAGAAGATGGCCCAAGTCCTTGGGCCCCTGCACCCTCATGGGAGACCTGGAAGAAGCTCCTGGATCCTGGCTCCTGGTGCAGCTCCAGCCATTGCAGCCATTTGGGGAGTGAACCAGTGGATGGAAGACTTTCCTTCTCTCTGCCACTCATTTTCTTTCTGTGTATCTCTGACTTTCAAATAAATAAATAAATCTTTAAAAAAATAACTATAGCTGATGATTGCAATCTCTAGAGCAAGCACTAGAAAAAGAGGAATAGCTAACAAGCAAATATAGAAGATAATACAGAATGATAAAAAGTATGGTATTCACACAAAGAATACAGCAAAGGCAAACCAAGGGACAAAGATCAAATGGAATAAAGCAAATACAAAGAAGGGTGATTCAACCACTTGAGTTACTATATTAAACGCAAATGGCCTAATTATGCCAATTAAAGGGCAAAGATTTTCAAACTGAACCTAAAATTTAAAAAGCAAAACTCATCTGAATTCTATTTACAAGAAACATATGTTAAGTATAAAAATATAAGGAGGTTGAAAAGAAAACATCACAAATACAGACACTTCATTCAATCAATAACAATAAGAAGGATAAGGCTGTTATATCAATATCAGAAAAAAATAGAATTACAGATAGTATATTACTGAAGACGAAGGGAGCTATTTCATAATGGTAAATAAATCAATTCATTAGGAAAACCTGACTATCCCAAGTGCATATCTACCTAATAACAACTTGAAAACATGTGAAACAAAAACTAACAGACCTTAAGGGAAAATACTCGGAGATTTTTAGGCAACTGTTATATTTCCTCTTGACAAATGATGGAACAAACTACAAAGGCAGACTATCATCTTATTGACTGCTTATGTGATTTTCCCATATTATTTTTCCCTAAGGAGGAAAGTTATCTTTTGGTAATGAGCTATATTAAGTAAATGATGCTTCAAGCATGAGACATTTTAAGAAGCTGTTTGAGAAAAGGCGTAAGAAACGTTGAGGTGAGCATGAGAAGAGTATCCATGTGTGTTTGTGTGTAGGTGAGAGTCTTTTTTAAGTTTTGTTTATTTTTTATAGAGCTTTCATTTTTGCTGTCTCATCATCTGTCCATGCTACCACCTTTGAAACTCATGGGATTGGCTTTTATTTCTTACTCCAGGACCAATTATCATCAGTCTGAAAGTAGCGGATGAGCAAAGAAGGGAGCAGCCAGAAAGAATCTGCTTTCTGATGTCCCGACAGACCTACAGCCACTACGCTCTTGGCTCTTCAGCCAGTGCCTTCCAGGAGATGCCACAGTCCTGCTCCATCAGCACGGCTGACTCACCTACCTGTTTCTGGCCACTGCTTAAGGCTCCAGGCAGGATGGCCAGTCCGTGTGGCCTGCACCCCAGGGACTCTGGATGGTAAGAATAGAGTGCAAGTCGGTCAAGGTTGTTGACTGATGAGGGTTGTCACCGTTTTAGAAGGATTGTCATACACAGTTCAAGGGGAATCATACGTCGGTGTGTTCAGGTCTTGAGGTGTCCTGGTGCTCAGCTGGGTGAGTCCCTTCATGAGGAGCTGCAGTGAAGACGGAGTATGAATCGCTTTTGAATTCTCCCTTTGGTTTAGAGGTGATCTTGCTTCAAAAGAGCTGGGCTGAAAGCAAGGCGGGGTTCTGGCTTCTGGACCTTCCCAGACGGAATGGTTTTCCTTAGAGGCTGCAGCCTGCTTTTCCTGGTAGTAGACTCAGCATGCAGCCTGGCTCTCCTCTCCTCTTCCTCCAGGAAGGGCTGCACCAAGGCAGGAGCCCTTCAGACAAGACTACTGCGGGGTCTTTGCAGCCCACCTCAACCAATACCCACTGTCACTTTTCTCTCGGAATCTCAAATACTGACTTATTTCCCAAGAAATAGTATTTAACAAAGGGAAAACAGCATCAATAACAGCTTTGAGAGTTGAATTAATTTGTCATGCAGCATTTAATTTTAACATCAATTTAAGTTTCCACTAAGGACACTATGCAACATTTTGCAGGAATTTCCGCTTACAAAATATTTCTGGTGGTTAGTGCCCAAACTGTGGGGCACTTTTCTGAAAAGAACCTCAGAACTATGCACTTTAATCAAGAGAGGAAACTAAGACGTGGGGTCTTTCACAGACCCCAGTTTAGAATTTAGACTCCCTCGCTTGTGCTCAGAATGGAGAGGGCAGAATTCACAGACTCCTGTCCAAAAGAATGTGGAAGTATCTTACTAAGGACAGAGTCTAGGTGCTTGTGATGCACTGATTCAAGGACTTGTGCTGAGGTCCTGCACCCTCACCCCGCCCTGGTTTCATTCTGTGCCTTTCATTGAAGGCACAGGCCAGCGTGGATGCTATCCTTTCATTCTGTAAGCAAAATGGCTCTTTTGTTGGTACAGTTATAAATATTTAAGAGAGGTGCACTAGATAAATACAACAAAATATATTTTTAACTGTATCTCAATAAAATGAAAGGACTCATGCAGAATCAGTAGAAATGAGCCATAGAGAAAGACCTGGGCTGCAGTTCCAGATCTCCTGCTTCAGAGCTCCACCAACTCAAGCAATCTGTGCAACCTCTTCATATACCTATTTTGTGAGCAGTAAAATGGAGATTTAAAAAGATAGCCCTATCCTGGATCACCCTGTTCTCTGGATTAGAGATAATGCATGTGGAGCGCTTGGTATTCTGAGATGTGTTTACTCACAATTTCCACTTGTCAGTAGTATTTACTACTCAAATTAAAGTGCTGCAGTCACAGATCACACAAGACTACTCCCCGTTTTTTGCAAAGCCACTTGGCATAAGGGGTATTTAACTCATGGCTCTGGAGGAACGTTGGCTATCACCTGCTTGAAACAAACAAATCCAATTATTCTGTAATGCGGCGGCCTGAAGCAATTCACTTGCCACCCAGAGGTGCATAGTGAAGGAACAGAGCACTTTGTGTATTTAGAGAAACTGTTGGAGTGTGAGACAAAGAATACATAAGCACTTCCACAGGGCTTTACCTAAGGATTCTGAGAAATCCTTCAGACTGACAGCAAACCACAGCACTGGACTGAAGGTAAGGGGCTGGGGGAGGGAGAGCTCTGAGATTCCACTGCTGACTCCAGAGGTCACATGACCCTGACACATAACTTTTACTGAGTTGACTATATCTCACTTCCTGTAAGTGCCTGTCCCCCTTGCTCACTTTCAAGGACTTGGCCAATCTCCTTTTGTAAATAGAACAATGCTTTATATTTCTCTATTACTCTGGAGTGACTATATCAATAATGCAGGAAACGCATCTGTCTAGCACAATGAGATTATTTTTCTGATTTCGGTTGACAGTTATGGTAATAGTTTGGCAAACAATCCACTCCACCATCAATGACCGCAGATTACAGCTGTTTTTAAAAATCTCAGCTGCTTCTGGAAACTTGGAAGATGGATTGCACATTGAGAGGGAGACGGAAAGACACGCCACAAGCCTTTATGATAGAAGAATTCTTAACTCTTTCTGTACATAAAAGGCTAAGGAATTATTAGGGAGAGCACAGCGTGCGCTCTGAGACGAGGTTAGGACAGTCTAACGCTGCCAACAGGCTGCAAGAACTAGGAGGATCCCGAAATAGTTCAGAGAACCATCTCTAAAGTAAATAAAAATTAAGAAGTGAAAGTTTCCAAGTCACTTAGGAATTACTCAAATATTAACAGGAGGTCGCATAGAGAAAGAATATTGCCTTCTCTTTCATTTCGTTCTTGATGAATGGGGCCACTTGCTGTTCATTATAAGGAACAAAGCTCAAGATTTTCACATTTGTTTTAACAACAAAAACATGGTTTCATTCTAGTTCTGAGAGGTGCTGAATAGAAGTGGATTTTTTTAAAAATTGGAACTTAAGTCTTAACAAAGAGTGCTTCTCTTGAAAGTTCATAACAGCTCTGAAATAGGCTTGATTTTTAATACACATTTTCCCCCATGGGATTTTTTTTTTTTCTTTACTTCTGTTTCATAAGAAGCAGAGTGCTGACCTTACTCGTGGCCTGTGACCCTGGCATTTGGCCAGCCATTGTCACCCAGGGACCAGGAGATAGAATGCTGGCTGTGCAAAACCTCCAAGGTAAGGGATTTCTTCCCCTCCGAGTTACAAGGTGAAGCCATTTGGAAGAGCAGTTGAAAGGGGTCCTGGGCTGTGCCTACTGCTCATATCCAGGTGAGTTCATTTTTCTTGTGAACTTTTCACCTAGGCCCCAATTAGTATCCTATTAACCTCCTTAAATATGGAATTGCTAAGATCTTAGAATACTCCAAAATGGACTATTAGCCAGCCCATTTCCTGGCTCCATCAGATGAAAATGCCAAAGTAGGTCATGCAGCAGAATTACCTTGATTAATCTCAGCTCGCTTACACGGGTCGTGATGTCATGAAAGTTACAGGAGGCTCAAATCCAATTCATCATTTCAATGACTTATTAAACATGAGATTTTAAATAAAAATTGCAATTCCAGGTTTACAAGGATTTTTCTTTTTAATATAACAAACATTCAAAATGGCTAGATTTATATATTATACAAATGGTGACTTCCCTGGAATACACTTTTTAATGTACGTGTTCTCCAAGGCCTAATATGGAAAAAGGTTTATTTTCCCCAGTATCTGCTCCGTGAGATCGTAAGCTCTCAGCATTCTTATCCATAGATGCAGGCTGTTTTGTTAACTACACTACAAAGATGCTGCTTCTACTCCAGAGCCTCCTCAGAATGGCATTTGCAAATATAAATGGCTTAGCTGAGGCTAAAATAAGCAACAAATTTCACATCCTTTATCATACATTCCTAAAGGAATGGGTTTAAAAAGTACTTAAAAAGAAGTACTGTATGTTTTAACATCTCGTACATTGGTGTAATTTCTTTGCGATAGGCAGATTTAATTTGTTTTCATGCACAAACCAGCGTTAGAGACTTATTAGCCATTTCAAACATTGTTGCACAATATACCAAACAAATCTATATTTTATTATCCAAAGTACACTTACTTAGGTGAGATTATTCTAAAAATATCTAACATAACTAGTTCAGTAAAAGGCTACTTGTCTTCTGTTACAGTACTAAGAAATAACAAATCGTCTGGGAGGAGCAGTGGAGCTGTGGAGTCAGGGCTGTGTCTCTTGTGTTTGTGAGTCCAGCAGACATGACCTGCTCTGGTAAGCACTCAGCCTGTCTCAACCCACCCTGCCCTTTCCAGATGAAAATGCAACTGGGTGTCCACATTTAACAGCCAGGGCTTCCTTCTGGTAGTAACCTGTGATGTGCTTTCATTTTTGCAGCTTTGCTAGCAAGTCCGTCATGGAGATTCTGACGGCTTCGTGAAGTCTCTCTGAGTTTCCAATTCTCATTTTCTGTTACCAGGCACCCGCTTAGCACAGAGACTGAACTGTGGCATGGCCTAGAGCAAGGGTCTGCTAGAATGATCCTGACTCTTCCTCCCCCCTTTCCTTTCTGATCAGTGGTGAACTTCACCTTTTAGAAACTGTATCAATAAATAAAGAGCTTGCCACCATCA
This sequence comes from Oryctolagus cuniculus, assembly GCF_051225735.1. Classification (NCBI taxonomy): domain Eukaryota; kingdom Metazoa; phylum Chordata; class Mammalia; order Lagomorpha; family Leporidae; genus Oryctolagus; species Oryctolagus cuniculus. Next base: position 5,011,466 of record NC_142878.1, on the reverse strand, counting down.
AAGAGATTGAAAGCTGCATACGGATATTTGTACCATTGAACCAAACGTGATGTCTGTGAAGACCAGGCCACTTCAGAGCCCCAATATATCCACCCTCTGAAATGCAACTTCTGTCTGCAATCTAAGAATGCTGGAACGATTCAGCTTGCCAGGACCTGGGTGTCAGGTGTCACCAGAAAAAACCCACATACCTATTTTATCATCAGATTTTCCCAATGCATGTTGCACCCATTGGTTGCCTTTGTGAGGAAATTAAGCAAAAGTCCAAGACCCTCCACACAGCATCAACCAAGCAAGGTGCCTGCAGGGACAGTCGCTTAGAAAACTCCACACTCTGAGAACAGTCATATCTTTCTCATGTGGGACCTGATATGTCTAACTCATGTGCATATTTTCGACATCTTTATCTGTACCATGCACTTTGCAAGCCAGGTGAATTGTGTTTTGAATGTTTAAAAGTGCAGGAATTTTAACTCAAGTGTTTTAAAAACTGTATTTGACCTTTCTGTTCATCCCTTTGCATGTTATCATTCTGTCCGTAGACACAAATGGAATGAGCATCAGCTTTTGAAGTGTATTACGATTAAGTAACTTTTAAAATTCTGTTCTTCCAGTCCTCAAGCCACTTTCCAACGATCATCAGGAGGACACTTCCAGCACTGGTCTACAGCGAAATGTTCTTTTACTCTCAACCCACAATTCCCAACCCTTCTCCCAGCTGAAAGTACTGGTTAAGCTTTGTATAAATTCTTCAGGCATTTTCCTGTTCATTTACAAAAGTACTCTATTTTATCATTCTCTCCATCTTGATGATTACCTCACCCTATTCAGTCAGAAATATATCTCAGAAATATATATATCAGTCAGAAATATATCTCAATATATAAAATTTTTGACTTCTTTTTCCATTTGTATTTGTACACTCAGAGCATTGCTTTCAACTGCTGTATACAATTCTATCATATAGGTATGCTACACTTTATCTAAACATTCCTTATTGGTGCAGATTTATCTTGCTTTCAGTTTTTCACTAGTTCATCAGTTAAGATGCAGTTAACAACCCTTTTTCAGAGAGCTATTAAAATACACCTACACTTTCTATGGCCATGAGTCCTATGGGGAAAATGGAACAGCGAGTTAAGCCGTCACTTGGGATGCCTGTATTCCACATCAGAGGGCCATTGGGAACCCGACCTACTCTGCTTCTGATCCAGCTTCCTGCTAATGTGCCTGAGAAGGCAGCAGATAATGGACCAAGTACCTGGGACCCTGCCCCCTGTCACTCATGTGGGGGACCTGGACTGAGTCCCAACCCTAGCTGTTACAGGAATGATTTCTCTCTCTCTCTTTCCCTCTCTTTGCTTCTCTCCCTCTATCTCTGTTACTCTGCCTTTCAAATAAATAATACTTTTAAAAAATTGTCCTATAACCATGGCTCTTTTAATCCCCCTGTGGCTCCTGCCCTGTCCTCCCTGTGCACTCTTCCTGGAGTGTTTTGATGACTGAATCAAGACCTTAAGTACTTATTATCCTTTCTTGGACAAATGCTATTAAAATATGTCTATATTTTCAGGCAGAGCTGAACGTGTTTCCCTGTCACTGAGCAACAAGTTTTATTGACAATTATCTATTGGAAGCAAGCTATGGTTTGCCCTTACATAGCATACTTTTGATTCTCAGAGAACCAAGTCACATTGACAAACCTTACAATACTGTATCCAAGATGGGGTGAGCTCCTTATGTTTCACAACAATAATTCCCTAAATATCCAGCACTTCGCTAATTGACTAAAGTCCCCCAAAGCCTGTGACCCCAAATCATATGACCCTTTATACAAATAATAAAAAGGCACCAACCACTTCCAAGGCTCAATTTATTCCATCAGAAATTTTTATTCACACTCTGATATTTTATAGAAGATACACTAAATGAATATTGTCCTAATAAATGCACACACTTGAGACAGTTGCAGTGGGAATAGCCCCACCCCAGCTGTGGCTTGTTAATACCAGCACAGCTTGTGTACACGGCCTATCCCTGGCCACATTCTGTCAAAGACCAAAGACTCCTGAGTGTGTGAATACTGTATTTCTATTTGAACCCAACCCTTGCTTTCATGAGTCTTTGTTGGATTATTATATAATAGTGAACTAATATTTTTCCAACTTCCAAAGCCTTCCTGCGTCCAGTTGCCAGCACATGGATGCCCCCGGGGTGCACCTGAAATGCCCACTTGCCCATCAGCATGGTCTCACCTCCTCAGCATGGTGCACACCACCCTCCAGAAGCTTCCAAGTGAGCGTCCATGGCACCACCTCCAGGCTGCACCTAATCCTTCATGGCCTCCCAGCAGCCCCATGCTTGCTCCTGCTGTTCCCTCTGTCTGAGTGTTAATCCCTCAAAACTCCAAATCAGCATTGCATCTTCACACAAAAACTTATTTGATATCTCCCACTCCCTAAGACTTTGTATGAGGATGTATCAAAAGGTTCATGAAAAACTGGAATTATCAGGCAAGTTTTTGGTGAAAAAGTATTTGATATCCATGAAGAATTTGTTCATAAAACAAGAATCTTCAAAAAGTTCACAAAAATGTGTGTCATGAGAAAATAACCATGGATTTAAAAAAAATCTTAACATCAGAATAAACCTGTAGTACTCATTATGTTTATTTTTTTTATTTTTTGCAAATATGAAAACTTTCAATTTTTATTTTTTTACACAGAAACCTTTTATTTAAGGTTATACAAACTTCATGCATTTCATAAATAAAACTTTAGGAACACACTGATTCTTTCCACCCTCCCTGCACTCCCACTCTTCTTCCTCCTCCCATTCCTATTCTCATTCTTATTCTTTACTAGAATCTAGTTTCAATTAACTTTGTATACATAAAATTATGTTTAAAAGGATATAGTTTGAGGCACTGAGCAGGACATCAGTTTCTCCTACCAGAGCAACATGAATTCTGCCAAAATTGAAGCAAGAACAAACATCAGATTTACCGAAATGTTTAGGTGGGAGAATCGTGAAATCATTCATGTTGTATAAAAAGTTTATGGGGACAATGCCACAAATAAATCAGCAGTTGACAAATGGATGATGGCTTTAAGAAGAGAGAAGACCATGTTGAAGATGAAAATTGTAGCAGAAGACCATCCACATCGATTTAGGAAGAAAAAATGATCTTATTCATTCTCTGATTGAAGAGGAGCAGTATTTAACAGCAGGAAGAATAGCATCACAGACTTCTCAACTGATTCTGCTAACAAAGTTCTGACTGAGAAACTAGAGTTGAGCCAATTTTCTGCAAGAAGGGCACCAAAACTATTCTTGGATCAGCTGCAGACAGGAGCTAAGTTTTCAACTGAAATTTCCAACAAGTGGTACTAAGATTCTGAAGCATTTGTTGAAGAATTGAAAGGTGGCTTTACCAGTGTGATTCTGAAGACACAGCATAATCAAACAGTGGTGCAAGTGATCCAACCAAAGCCAAAGTGGCAGTTAAGACCTTTGAGTCATTGCAACTATTTTTCAAGATGCTGAAAGCATCTTTCTCATTGACTTTCTGGAGGACCAAGGAATGACAGCATCTACTTATTATGAGAGTGTTTGAAGAAAGTTAGACAAAACTTCAGCAGAAAACTCCTGGAAAATCTTCCCCACAGAGTCCTCCACTCCTCTCATTAAAGAGGGTCATTTTGCAAGAACTTCAATGAGAAATTATTAGACACTCACCTTAAATTCCTGATTTGGCCCCCTTTGAATTTTTGTTTGTTAAAATTATTTATTTAGAGGCCACCTCTGTGGCTTAGTAGGTTAAGCCTCTGTCTGCAGTGCCAGCACCCCATATGGAGGCCAGTTCATCTCCTGACAGCTCCTCTTTTGATCCAGCTCTCTGTTTCTGGCCTGGGAAAGCAGTGGAAGAGACCCAAGTGTTTGAGTGCTTGGGCCCCTGTATCCATGTGGGAGACCAGGAAGAAGCTCCTGGCCCCTGGCTTCAGATTGGCTCAGCTCTGGCTGTTGGAGATATTTGAGGTGTGAACCAGTGTATGGAATACCTTTCTCTGTCTCACCATCTCTATGTCTGTAACTCTACCTCTCAAATAAATAAAATCTTTAAAAATAATTGTATTTACTTATTTGGGAGACAGAGCAAGAGAAAGGGGGAGAGAGAGAGTAGAGAAACACCATCCAATGTCCATTCCTCAAATGGGCACAACAAAACAATTGGGTGTGGACCAAGTAGAAGCCAGGAGCCAGGAACTCCGTCCTGGTTTCCCAAATAGGCACTAGGGATGCATGTACTTGGGCTATCGTGTGCTACTTTCCCAGGCACATTAGCAGGAAGCTGGATTGGAAGCAGAGCAGTGGGGATTTGAATCAATGCTCTAATATGGGTTCTCAGCATCACAAGTGGCAGCTTAACTCATCTTGCCACAACACCATCCCTGGCTTCTGTTTTCTTTTAAATAAAATCTGTACAAGGTGCCCATTTTTTCTTCTGTTAATAAAGCTAAAAAGACTGTAAGAACAGCACTCGCATTTCTTTAGGGCTGGGCTAACAGCTGGTACTATCATTTACAAAAATGTCTTAAAACTGATGGAGCTTATTTTGAGAAATCAATTTTATGTTTCTTATGTTTTATCTTAATTCCATTGCCATGAACTTTTTGAAGTCCTCTGGTGCTTGTTTTGTTTTTCTTTTCTCTACACAAACTGGCATGACACACACTGGATCACAATGCATTCAGGAGTAGAGTTCATGATGCATTCCTTGATCTAGTAGAGTAGTTGCTGCATAGTAGTAGTGAATCAAATGTCTCCTGAATTGAATATTTCTAAAGCAAAGGATGTCCTGTGTTCCCTGTATCCTCCCCCAACCCCCGCCACACACACACCAGAGGCAGGCAGATGTTAGTGTCTGCATCCCCAGCAATGCACACCGTGAAAAACTCTCTCACCATCATGGGTCCTAACTCGTCTTTTGTGAACATGACAATACCGAAAAATCTGACTCTTCTGGGCAAGTGGGGAATCTTCGGTTGCTGTTCTCCAGATGTTTTTTCATACCTGCTTATGCATCTTCCCTTGGTGTCTGTGCCTCTCCTTCGTGCTGTGCCAGAACTACTCGCTTCTCACAGGTTAGGTCTGCCTCAGCTTACCATAACAACGCTGAGAGAGATGAATTTTCCAAAATGAGGCTTAGCCGGTGAACTGTGATGCCAGAGTAATCCCATTACCTTCAGAAGCGTTGAGTCTGTTACAGCCACTCAAGTGCAAGGCTGCACTTTAGAAGGGAAAAGCTATGGTAGCTGCTGGGAGGTTTTTTGTTTGTTTTTTTTATTTTTTTTATTTTTATTTTTTTTTTTTTTTTACAGGCAGAGTGGACAGTGAGAGAGAGAGAGACAGAGAGAAAGGTCTTTGCCGTTGGTTCACCCTCCAATGGCCGCCGTGGCCAGCGCACTGTGGCCGGCGCACCGCGCTGATCCGATGGCACGAGCCAGGTGCTTCTCCTGGTCTCCCATGGGGTGCAGGGCCCAAGGGCTTGGGCCATCCTCCACTGCACTCCCTGGCCACAGCAGAGAGCTGGCCTGGAAGAGGGGCAACCGGGACAGAATCTGGCACCCTGACCGGGACTAGAACCCTTGTGTGCCGGCACCGCAGGCGGAGGATTAGCCTAGTGAGCTGCGGCGCCGGCCAGGAGGTTGTTTTCTTCAAGACAGAATTTCCTGTCTTGGAAGGCTTGTGTGTCTCCACAGGCAAGGCCTTTAAGAGAGCTCATTAAGATCATTAAGACAGTCTCAAAGTGTTTGTTAAAATGAGTCAAAGTTGGATACCAGTCCTGTCCAGTTACTTCCTGCGTGGAATAAGATTAAAATAAGCACGCTTCTGTTTCCAAGAAAATGAATTACCAATTTCTGGTCCTTTCTGTGACCCTATGGTGTTCAGATGTTTTAGAATTAGGACTCATGGAGAAGAATGAAAGAGAAATTTAAGAAATTGGAGATGCATAGCTCACTGGAAGAACCTTCAGAAGAGAAGAGAAGGGGCTTTTTATAATATCTGTGCATCACTCAAACTCATACAGCTCCTTATTTTACTATTTGAAAATTTGGCTTCAAATGTGACACATTCTTCTTTGCACTATTTGAGATGTAAAGGAGATTTCTCAAAGCGAAGTTTTTGGTCCACTGGTGGACTATTAGACCCTCCGGAGAACTTACCTAAAGTTTGGAATTACTTCTAAATTGTTTACATCCAAATGAAGTGAAATTCCCCTGGATGTTGGTCGCTGTTCAGTGAGGTATGAAGAGTCACTAACATACGATATTGATAAACTAAAAGTAGCAGCTAAGGGAGTTTACTCTAGACCTTAATCCAGCATGGTGCCAGGAAGTCTGGCTGCAGAATGCTTGTCAGGGCTGCGAAGCTCCTGCCATTTAGGTGGACAAGCAGAGTGTAGGAATTCCCACGGTTTCCAGGAAGTAAGCTTTGTTGTTACTGCTTATTGAGTTGTCCTTGGTTTTTAATTGCTACAAAGTTTGTATTAATATTTTACTTTTGTTAATTGCTAGGTCCTTGTGCAATTACTTTGCTTTACCATTTTGATTGCTGTCACTCAGATACTATTTCCCCAAGTTGTCTGAGGGGCCCCTCACTGACCTGCTCCAACGCATGCTCACAGGAATGGTGTGAAGCCAGCACTTAGTGGATCTCGCTAATGCCTGTCATTTTCTTAGCCACCTAATGATTTCATTTGTTTGTCAACACAACCTAAATTGTAGGAAATTTTGATATTTGGTCCTCAAACACCTTACATTTTTTAGATAAATCTTCTATTTAAAATATTCCTCTTGGAAATAATTTCCTTTTTTTCTCAATATTTATTTTGAAATGTATCAAACATGGTAAGCTAACATAATAACCCATAATAACCCCATAAGTATAGACACATTATTCAATTGGGTGAAATAATTGAGAACATTTTGTCACAGTTTATTTATTTATTTATTTGTTCTGAAATAATGAAAGCAAGTTTCAAAGATAATGACACTCTTCATTGAGAGTGGGATTCTTTGTTTTTTGTTTTTTTTTTTTTCTTATTTAAACTTTGCTTAATTTTATTCTGATTTCTGAAACAATTGATAGAAAGGGTTTCCTTAAGTAAGCCCAGTTCCATTCAACCCAGCCATCCCACTCCTTGGAATTTACCCAAAGGAAATTAAATTGGGAAACAAAAAAACGGTCTGCACCTTAATGTTTATTGCAGCTCAATTCACAATAGCAAAGACCTGCAATCAACCTAAATGACCATCAACAGTAGACTGGATAAAGAAATTATGGAATATGTACTCTATAGAATACTATACAGCAGTAAAAAAAAAATGAAATCGGTCATTTGCAACAAAATGGAGGAATCTGGAAAACATTATACTGAGTGAATTAAGCCAGTCCCAAAGGGACAAATATCATATGTTCTCCCTGATTGGTGACAACTAACAACCAAAAAGGAAACCTGTTAAAGTGAAATGAACGCTATGAGAAATGGTGACTTGATCAGCCCTTGCCCTGACTGTTGATGAACAACTTAATACGTTATCCCTCTTAGTATTTTTGTTTGTTCTAATTAATACTAATTAATACTATTGGTTTAATTCTGTAATTAATATACAGTTATTCTTAAGTGTTGAAACTTAACTGAAAAGTGATCCCTGTTAAATATAAGAGTGGGAATAAGAAAGGGGAGAGATGTACAATTTGGGACATGCTCAAGCTGACTTGCCCCAAACGGTAGAGTTAGAAACATATCAGGGGATTCCAATTCAATCCCATCAAGGTGGCATGTACCAATGCCATCTCACTATTCCAAGTGGTCAATTTCTGTTCACAATTGATCATAATGATAGGACTAAGAGCAACACGTACACACATTCATCTCTATTAATTTCTTAAATGGCATAGTACTGTTATAGACCTTGATCATTTTTCACATTTATTTATACTACATATTATATAAATAAATATAGATTTAAATGTTATATTTATTTATATTCACAAATATTCATATTTAAATGTATCTTAGAAATCACAATAGATTCCTTGTTCTTGACCACAATTAGATGGGATATTTTCCATGGAGTAGATACTATTACTGTTTTGCAGGTAGAGCAACAGAGGCACATAGAAAATGAATAAACTCACTAAAAGTTATTCTGTTTGCAGGCAGTTAGCAATGTCCCTGGGTATTCTGCTCTCGGAATCCATTCTTGTAACTTCACCCTACAAGCATCCAGACACATAGACTTCTCCAGACTTTTACCTTCCCCTGCACCGGTGTTAGTGATGCTGGCTATGTTTCTTTTTGCTCTTTCTACCCACCCTTCCTTTCCCTTTCTTTTCCTTACCCTTTCTTTCCCTTCCCTGTTGTGTGTGTATGTGTGTGTGTGTTTCTATCATTGAATTTTAAGAATAATTGAGTATGTATGAATTAATAATTATTAGAAGTAATTTAATTATTTTATTTCACTACCACATAGATTAGAGTAATAATCATTGACTGTTGAAATGATCTGACCCATTATATCCATTTTACAGGTTTGGATATCTGAGCACAAGTGAGAGGACTGACCCAAGTTTGAACAGTTAGAAGCAGAGTGACACTGAGAGCACTGGGCTCCTGACTACTAAACTAAAACTCTCTCTATAATTCACACTTTGATGGGTAATGCATGCCCAGGCTTAGACATCTGAGGTCCACAATAATGCAAAGCTCTGAAAAATGGGCCCCCTGCTTTTTATTTTAAGCCTTTGCTTTAATGAACCCAGTAATCCAAAATGTTAGCTCTATCTTCTCCCATTCTTAGCTTGATCGTAAATATTTTGAGAGCCTTTCACTGAGCACAGTGAAACCTACTCAGGTAATGTCCACTCATCACATGTGAGGTGCCTAAGCACGCTGAGATGGAAGAACACAGCACAAGCCCAAATGGAGTTTTAACAGCCATGTCTCGAAAACTGAGCCATGCTAGGGATACACTCCCGAGAGCATGCCTCTCTAAAACACCAGCATGCAGTGATCTGGAAGGAAATGTGCTATTCACTTCTGTGGAATGTGCCGATTGATTGTGCTGCCGGTGTCATCATTGGAAGTCTCTCTCCTCGTGACCTAAAGCTGAGTGGCTTTCCAACCATTCCACCTCACTCACCAGCATCACAAGAACAGCATGATTACGACACACTAACAGCCCTGTTCCGCTGAAGCAACGTCTCACATCTCCCGGATGGGAGCAGAGGAGCTCCTAGAAGATTAGAATCAAGAATTTGACAGCTGTTGTGAGATTACACATTACTTCTACCCCCGTGGGTTAAAATGAATACCAGGTCAAGTGTTATCATGATGAAATCATTGACTTGGTTCTGGATTATTGATCCAGCAGGGGATGCTTTTGAGGAAGGCTCTCCTGCCCTGGTTTGAAAGTCTGGCTCCTAACAGGACTGTGTTTGTTTGTGTTTTTCCTATAAGCAATTGTTTCCCTTTTCCCTCAATTTTTCATCAAAAAACAAAACAAAAAGCAAAAGAACAATGGGGTAGGTAGGTTCACAGTGATTGCTGCTTGAGTGTGCTCTGGGTTTATTTTTTTAGCAGTGTCTGTTGATCCATTTTTTAAAAATGTTTAAAGTAGCATGGAAATGCTCTGGGAGTGGGATCACATGTTTTCCATAGAAACTTCCAGATTAGAAGACATCCTGATGGGTGCCAGAGCAGCCTCCAGGATTCTGGTGTTGTCTTCTGCACATCTACCCCTTCTTTCCTTTTCTTCTGCTCCTACCCCTGACCAGCCAACCAAACTGGTCTCCTAGTGGATCTGGCTCAAATCCAGTACTTCTGAGGGTCTACATGGCTCCCCCAATATCCATGCAGGTGCAACCATGGGAGATGATGCTGGAATTTGACAACGAGACGTGAGTCTGAAAGATAGCTCTTGGGTCCATGGAGAATTATTTAAGAGGGAGGACTCAAAGTGAGAAGAGAACACTGATTCTTTGATTAATGAATTTTGAGTAATTTCCTTGTAAGAAATGATATAAGAATTTGTATGTCATTTGGGCTTGGGAAACTCCACAAGCCTGATTCTGAAGAAGCTGTGAGAGTCATTGCAGAGATAATCCTTACCCTCCCTGATTGAAGGGGATTCCAATACAATCCCATCAAGGTGGCATGTACCAACACCATCTCACTAGTTCAAGTGATCAATTTCAGTTCACAATTGATCACACAGATAGGTTTAAGAGTCAAAGGGATCACACAAACAAGACTAGTGTCTGCTAATACCAACTGATAGAATAAAAAAGGGAGAGAACGATCCAACATGGGAAGCGGGATACACAGCAGACTCACAGAATGGCAGATGTCCTAAACAGCACTCTGGCCTCAGAATCAGCCCTTAAGGCATGCAGATCCGGCTGAAAAGCCCATGAGAGTATTTCAGGCATGGAAAGCCAAGACACTCTGGGGAAAAAAAAAAAAAACAACCCTAAATGAAAGATCTCTGTGAGTGAGATCCCAGTAGAAAGAACGGGCCATCAAAGAAGGAGGTACTTTTCTCTGAAGGGAGAAGAGAACTTCCACTTTGACTTTGACTATGACCTTGTCTAAATAATATCAAAGTCAGCGAACTCAAAAGGCTTCCATAGCCATGTCAACTCATGATAGAGCCTAGGGAGATTACTGACACCATAAACAAGAGTGTCAAATTGTTAAGTCAACAACAGGAGTCACTGTGTACTTACTCCTCATGTAGGATCTCTGTCCTTAATGTGTCGTCCAATGTGAATTAATGCTATAACTAGTACTAAAACAGTATTTCACACTTTATGTTCTGTGTGTGTGCAAACTGATGAAATCTTTACTTAATATATACTAAATCAATCTTCTGTATATAAAGATAATTGAACATGAATCTTGATGTGAATGGAATGGGAGAGGGAGTGGGAAATGGGAGGGTTGCAGGTGGTAGGGAAGTTATGGGGGGGAAAGCCATTGTAATCCATAAACTACTTTGGAAACTTATATTTACTAAATACAAGTTTAAAAAAAAAGAAAACAGTAGCAGCAGATAAAGCACAGGCTCTTTGATAGGACAGTAGATTATTCCATCAAAGACACTGAAGAACAGAAATAAGAATCGTTACTTCCCAATAATACCTGCAAATAAGGAAGAAGCTGATTTCCTTTTCACACTCAGTGTCATTTCTATGAAAGACTTGTAGGGTTCTAAATGGGCTAGACAGCCTCAAAGCTGAATAAACTTACAACATTCTTAAGATTCTAAAGAGAGATTTGGATATGTTCAGCAAATGTAGACCTGAAAATATGCTAATATGGATTTAAAACAATACCAGGTAAGTGATAGTTGAGATTTCTGACTAAAAAATCAGCTCACTCCTTCTTTAATGGATATTTCTTTGGTTTCCTCTACTATTTGTGTGTATATACATATATATGCGACCACATACTATTAATTTTCTTATTTATATCCTCTAACATGTGTGTATATATTATCATATATACTATATATAATGTTATTTATAAACATATATATTATATATTATTTACATATAATTACTTTTCTTATTACATACGTATATATTCTAATCAGTGTGAATATATACACTAACATATATACTTAAACTATAATATATGCATACATGTATATATACTATTATATATATTACTTTTACTTATTATATGTAACATATATAAAAGGAATCCTAGTCTCCTATTTTGTTCATTAATTTGTTATGTGATTCACAAATGCTTATATAACATTTACCTTATGCCGGGCACTGTCCTGCAGTATTTCACAAAAATGGACTCATAGAATCCTCACAGCAACTTAACAAGTTACATAGTGCTATTATCCCTGTTTTACCCAAGAGGCAGATGAGTCTCAGAAGTTACAGAGCCTGCCCAGGTTCATAGGCTGGTCGTGGTGTTTTCCAAGGGAGAGTGATCAAAATTTGACAGAGGGAAATTCCTCAATTCCCTCCTTTACCTGATCTATCTACCCACAAAATTTCTTGTGTCACCTCCTCCCATGATATCGTCATCCTCAGGGGTTTAACGAGTGGTCTTCGTTCTTCATTGCAAATATTTCCATGGGCTTTTCAGGTTTCTTAATAAGCAAACAGGTATGCAAATAAGACAGAGAGAGGCTTCTCAGTTACAGAGCATCTGGAAGAACGTGGTTACAGCAGAAAGAGAAATGTAAAATAGAGAAGTTAATTGTAACTAATTATCCCAGGGAGCAAGGAGTTCAAAGAATGGCTTGCTCTCTCTCTTTCTGAATCATAAGTTTTATGGAATCATTGGGTGCAATAAGGCTATGGCTTTTAATTCTTAAGGCCTCAATTTCCTATCACCAGGAAAATGCTGTCTGATCTCAGACTGGCATGCACACGTACACACACACACACACATACTTTAAATGCAGCAGTAAGTCATCTTGTGTACTTCTTCACTAAAAAATTCCAGACCATTCAGTGTAGAATATTTATCAAGGTACCAGCAGTTCCATGCCATCATAATGACAGTGCCATCACTGTGGCAATTTCATTGCCAACTTGCTGAATGGTTACTAGGTTCAAGGGACTCTGATTTGCAGTTACATAGGTCGCCTCAATTAATACCTACCCGTAATTGTGCATAAAGTATTCTAATTACATTTAACTAATGAGGAAATCAGACCTCAAAGAGTTAAGTAAATTTCTCAAGTCACACAGCCAGTAAGTGTTAGGATTTGTTCAATTTTCTTGGACACTAAACGCAAAGGTGCTTTCTCTAGGTATTCCAACTTTAGTTTAACTTGAGATAACATGTACCTTCAGGGAGCTCTAAGCATGTTTTATCTAAGACCTCACTTTAAGAGTCAGTATATCAACATGTGTTTATGCTCCAGACATTGTCTGATTCTTACCTTCCTTGTTACGAATTATAACTCACCAAAATTCACAAATTCAAAGACATGACCTTGTCTTGCTCCCCTATTGAATGCTGGATTCCTTGTGAAGATTCCCTTCACTCCAGTCAGGAGGCACATTTTAATGGAAGTGATAGAATCAATTGAGTTTTTAGTTAGGAAGCAATGCCCAACTCATTCGTTGTAATGAACCAGCAGCAGACAAAAGCAAAAAAAAGGATGTGGTTCTTATAGCACAACTATTCTCCTGCTGGTTTGAGAGAGTTGAGTGTCAATATTTTCCTACCACCCTCCCAGGGTATGATTACATGTCCGTGGAGATGTTGGAAATACCCCTTTCCAAGCAGGAACTGCCTTCTACTATAAATGGATGGCTTTCGACCTGATAATTTGGCATCCACATAGTACCTGGCTCTTCAGATAGAATAGGTGACACTGTGACAATGCACCAAACACACTTGGAGATAGGAATTTCTGCAAAACATGAAAGTAGAACCTCTGGAGAGGGCTCTTTAACAATCAAAACATGACCTTTATTTTATTCAGTTGTAGCTGATTTGAACAGGCAGCAGAAAAACAACACAGAGCAGAATCTAGGGGATGTAGCATAGCTTGCTACCTCCTGGAATGAAGGGCACACTATCTGATATTCTGTTATTCACACCAGCAGCAGCAGCAGCAACATTTACCAGGCATGAATCTTACCTGGCACGTGGCTGGCGTGACCACAAGCTAGCTATTATTCCTCACAGTGTATCCACCTTCTTGTCCATGACCCCACACAACAATGCTGGGTCATTTAACATGTGGGTGTCGATCTGTTTTTTATGTTCACAAATGCACTCATTCTATCTGCATGCCTAATAGCCGAAAGACAATGAAGTTCAATGGCTGTTTCTTCAGAAACTCTTCTCTCGAACAACTGAACAAGTTAAACTCTTCTCTCGAAAACCTGAACAAGTTAACTGTGAACAGAGGCCTGAGTCTACACAGATTCCACACTTTAGACAGTGACTCATCTATAGTATGCAGAAACCAGTATTCAGTCCAGAATACAGTGAAGAAACTTATCTTTGAGGGTCAGTTTAATTGCATTGTTGGATGAAATGTACACAGAATCAACACCAACTTGCAGATGCCGTATCTGACACTACACGCTCATTTGCCCAGGAAAAGACAAACATTTGAAGTCTCAGGACCAATAATGCCCAATTGAAACTAATAAAGAGGGCATCTGCCATTGTGTTTGCATATCTCCACACTCTGCCAAAGCTAACTCCCTTCATTGCAAAGGGAGAGGTAGCACTGATGAATTATCAAGGGACGCATCAGCTCTACTTACCTTTGTTGTGCCCAGTTTCACACCACAGAAGCAATGACCATATTCTCTTGAGCCACTTTGTCATAATGAGGCAAATTCCTGGCTCTAATGCCCAAGCATCAATGCCATGTGCATGGCCACAGGCAAGTGGTTGGGGCATTGGAATCATAATCCCTTATGCATTCCCATGCTACAGAGGTCACCATCAGTTTTGGAAATAATTTAAGAGGAGGGATTGTTTTCAAGCTCCTGTTGGCAGAGGAAAAGCACATCTGACATGATGTTTGTTAGCAAGATGGAAGAGATATGTGGGCATGGAGGGAGCTGAACGGTCAGAGTGGGTGTTGAATTTGCATTCTTCTGGGGCAGAGTTATTAGACTCTAAATTAAAAGTATATAAGCATGTGCAGCCAGCAGAGTTTGAGAGAAATCCTTGGAATAAATGGAAGATATGGCAGATTCTCATTATTATGCCTGGCTATTTCTGATTTTAGATTGAATCTTTTTTTCCCTCTAGGGCTAGCATTTGACACAGTGGGTAAAGCCACTTGTGACATGGACATTACACTTGGGAGCACTGGTTGGAGTCTCAGCTGCTCCACTTATACTCCAGTTCCTGCTGGATATGCCTGGGAAAGCAGTTGAAGATGACCCAAGTACTTGTGTCCTTCCCACCCACCTGAAAGACCTGGATGAAGATCAGGGTACTTGTTTCCACCTGGAGCAGCCCTGGCTGTTGTGGCCATTTGGAAAGTGAACCAGTGGATGAAGATGTCTCTCTTTCTTTGTCATTCTGCTTTTCAAATAAATGATTATTAAATTTTTTTCTCATCTAAATCACTATGAAGATTTTGTCTCCAGAGACACAACTTTTTATAAAGCCAGTTGTGGACACTCATTCTCTTCCAGGGCAACATTGTCTCCAAGCCCCACCCTGTAGCTTCCAACTTCTGCAGAAATGTGCTAGGTTTTTCATAGAGTGATGGAGCTGAAATGGATAGATCTGGCCCTTGAGAGTTCTCTCAAGCTTTGGAAAGACGCCCCCTCACTCTCTACATGGATATAGTGTTTCTACCTGGACAAAGACCCTGTCACTGATATTTATAATCCACAAGGACAATTCTCCCAGTACAGCATCCTAATAAAGATGACTTTCGTTTAGGACTAAACCCTAAGAATTGCTCAGAGCCACCATTAATTGTTCCTATTTTTCATTTGGAGATCTCGGCAGGTCCGTGACATTATAGCAAAAGTCTTCCCGCTAGGACCCTGTCAATTTCAGCCTTAATTCCATCAGTAAACAATGTTGACTGTGTTGGGAAAATTCCATTAATCATTCATGTTCTGCTAAGAATGATACACAAAGGAGCTGTCAGTACCAGGCACCAACTTTCCATTTGTTTGGTAATTAAGAACTCCAGGCCATCTAATGGTGGTGAGATACAAATTCATTGCCCAGTTGGAGCCACTGCTAGGAGCGGAAGAGGATTCACTTGCACTTAAAGCCCTAAGGTTGGGGGTGGAAGTGGGGTGGGGGTTCTGATGGATCTTTCTGGCTCCTCATAGGAAAGCATATTGCATCAAACTGAATCTATGCACATTAAAACAAAAGCCCTGTGCTCTGTCAAGAGACACCAGCTCTTTAGGACACAGGCTTTTGAAGCCTGATTCTGAAATACATTTTGATGACACAAATGCACAAATGTACATTTTTGCTGAGTCGAATGTTCACATTACCAGATACAATGATTGTACTTTGGTTAGCAATTTGAATGGAACTTTGTTTTCCCATTGGATTGGGGAAACTTTATGCTAAAGGCCATTTGGGTATTTATGACATCATTTGCAGACCATACAAAATTATCAACTTATAGCCTGCTATAGTTTTATGGGATTTTGAATGCTCTCTGCAGTTGCCTTGGCAAGATCAGGCCAGGTGGTTTTGCTGGCCTTATATGGCCCTTGGGCTACACAGCCCTTGGGCTTGACGTTCCCCACCCCTGCTTACAGAAACCTCATCATGTAGCAGAGCAAAGACCCAGAAAACTTTAGCACTGAGAAGCGCCCACTTGACAGGTAGCAGGTATTGTCTTTGCCTGAGTTGCATAGTACCGCATCTATTTTTATGCATTTTAGGTAATTTGAAACTTAGACTGTAACAGAAATCTGGACATAATATTAGGATGAGCTGTGAAACTAATCACGTGGTTGACAATAATTTGCCAGTGGGTCCTTACCAGTTTCTTTTATCTTCAAAGAAGTTTAACTGCAAGGATGCCTTTAGGAATCCAGGTGGCATTCAAACATACTGAGGCCCCGGCACTATTTTCTCCTACCCACTACCTTCTTCCCAAAATCACAATGCCCGATTGAAAAGTGTATGTATCCCAAAAGCTACTGAGAGAATCAGGAAAGGTGCACCTCAGGCATGTGTGCAATGAGAAAGGACATCCCCAGGGACACTTTGCCAATACCACACCGGTGATTTGCTCTTTGCCAATGCTCTTTTTCGGCTGAGAAAAATGTGTTGCTGCAAAGTTTCAGGATGTCTTTTCATAAATGCTTTTCCGCTTTGAACTTCTGCACATTTGGGTTTCAAGTGGATCTTTGGTCTCTCTTTCTATCTACTGATGAAGACACACTGTAAAATACAAAACTGATTATGACTTGATAAAAGGTATTGCTTTTTTTATAATTGTAAAACTATAAGGGAATTATCTATCTATAAAATTCATTTCTTTCTTATAACTAAGTAGTAGTTTACCCTGCATTTTTTCTTCTTTTCTTATTTGAGAGAGAGAGACAGAGAGCACTGTACTCCCCACCCCATGTGCTTGCTCCCAACTACTGACTCATTCTCTAGATGTCTGCAACAGCTGGAGCTAGGTGGAGATAAAACCAGGAGCTTAGAATCCAATATGTTCTTCCACATTGGTGACAGGGATCTAACTACTTGATACACCAATAATTTCTCCCAGCATGCCACATTAGCAGGAATCTGGAGCCAGGAGTTGGAGCCAGGCAATTGAATGCAGGCAGTCAATGTGGGATAAGAGCATCTTCACCAATGTCATAACTCCTATTCCTGTCTTGCCATTTAATAGCCTTTCTCAGATCCTCCTTCCCTGCCAGTTTTATGAACTTAGACAATAAGAAAACATTCTGAAGAATCACACTAGAAACAACTCTTTCTCAGTTGTCTATTCTCTAGTTAGAGATATTTGTTATAGAGGATGGTAATCAATTATGCTGAAAGCAAATTCAACCTAAATATAGCTGGAGAAAGTAATATTGTCCTATGCTCTTGTCTCCGTTTACACACAGCTGTTTTTATGAATACATGGTGCCTCATTGTAGGGTTTAAGTAGTTTAAAGGCTTTTACTATTTTCTTGAATGTACAGAGCACATTGACTATGCATGCTTAAATTTCCATTTTGCCTGTAGAGATTTAAATAAAAAAGGTCACACAAATAACAAATTGTTGCATTGATGTGTCTCTAACACTGAATTTGTGGTTTCTTTTCTGAATAAAATCAAGCAGTTCCGTGATGTTTTAGCTCCAGGGGAAGTTTGCATGTGTTCAGCTCACACGAATTGATGATTTGTGTGTGTACATTTCGGGAGCCAGGCGAAATGGTTAGAAATAGTAATGTGCTTAAGTGACAACACGGGGACTGGATTTCCCCCAAATTTCCTGCAGCACTGGGAGTGAGAGAATGATGGGCTCTGGGAGGAGGCCAGCCACAGCGATGTCCACACTTATGGCTGCTACGTTGCCCCCAGTGCAGGATTATTGGCTTTTTACTCCACCACATGCTCCTGGACCATTGCCACAGAAATGTCAAGCTGGCATGTTGCAGCCATGGTTCACAACTTCCTACCTATCCAGCTCTCTCTGATGCCATTCTTACACTCCACCTACATATCAACTTCAGGGAGACCTCTAAAGCTTGATTCCTGCACTCCATCTGTTGAAACATTTCTGGCACCTCTCCTTCTGTGCTCCACCTAGAACCCAGTGGGTCATGTCCTGAGCATCATCACATTGACATGACTATTTATTTCCTCACAACGTCCACCTTCTGCCTCAGCTGCAGCCATCTTCACAGGTGAGCCTGGTGCTGTCTCTCAGGGCCACATGCTCAGGTATGTCCCTATTTGTGGTTTGATGCTCTCTAGGCACCATTGGTACTTGATTGGAGAATCATGTCCTAGGGTCCTGAAGTGCCTGCTCCTGTGTGAACACCTGTTGTCATCTACTCACCCCTTGAGACAGGCTCTTCCCTGTCTGCATTCTCCCCTTGCCCATCAACTGCTGTCACCATCCACCCTCAGTGGGTTCTGAACAAAGTCACAGGGTGAGTCAAAGTTAGCATCTGCACTGTGAATTACAGTGTAGGGCCCTGGAAGTGCTTAACCTCACCCTACTAAGTTCCTGAAGCCAGAGAGAGCATCACAAAATGAAGTAGCCAATAAAAGATGGCATGGCAGGTCAAGAGAGGGCCCGTGAAGGAAAGAGAAAGCCTTTATGTCGCTTTTTGAACAAGGATCCCCGTACTATCAATTTGCACTACCTCTTGCAAATTAGGTGATCATTCCTAGCCCCATCCTTCCAGCTGAAGACCATCATGGTTTAATCTCAAAAAGTATGCAACCCTTATCAGTGCTGTTCCTCAGCCTCACACATTAACTCATGGAGAAAATCGAGTTTGCAAACCTTCATATGGTACAGTTACCAGAGTTTCTGAGTTATAGTCATTTCTACACTCAGCTTTCTTTTTCTGGTTCTAAAACATGTCAGTCCCTCCCTTGATCTGGACCTCCCAGGGGCTCCTGGTCTCCCATGTCTACTTTTCTATGCCTCCCATCCCCATCAGCCACTACAAACTGGCTTCTGACACCCACTGCCTAGGCCCTGTGGTATAGCCAGGGATCACTTCCCAATTTTTGTCTTTCCTGTTGATTACTGTTTTTGATTGAATTGCGATCTCCCTCTCCTCAAGAAAGGCATAGTAACTTAGTAACCCCAGAACACGTTGGAATGACCTTATTCTCATAAAGGTTCTTTATAGATGCAATCAAGTTAAAGAGATGCCATACTAAACTTGGTGACTGACTAATCCAGTGACTAATTCCACACCAGAAAAGTAAAATATGAACACAGACATTCAGGGGTGAGGTCCAGGTGAAGACAGAAGCAGAGAATGGAGTGATGCGTCTACAAGCCAGGGAAAGCCATGGATTACAGGCAACCACTGGAAACTAAGAAGAGACAAGAACAGATGCTTCCCTTAGTCACAGAGAGCATACCCAATGCCAGCACCTTGATTCCAGATGTCTCTTCAGGACAGGGAGAGAAGGCATTTCTACTGCCTTAAGCCATGCGGTTTTTGTCCTTGCTGGCAATAGCCTTAGAAACTATAGTTTGAGTATCCATTATCCAAAACAATAGAAACCAGAAATATATTGGATGTTGGATTTTTTTCAGGTCTTGCAATATTTGCTTATGCAAAATGAGATATCTTAAGAATGGGCCTCATGTCTAAAATGGAATTCATTTGTGGTCTATATACACCTGATACATATATCCTGAATGGAATTTTCTACAACTTTGGCCCACTTGCATTTTCATTGTGACCTCTCACATGAGGTCAGGTGTAGAACTTTACATCACTCATGGGATTAGATTTTCTGACATCGCATGAAGGATACAGCAAATCTAAGTAAGTTCACTTGTCAGGTGGGCTTGGGTTCCTCAGTAGGGAATTTATTTGCTGGGTCTAAGTGAATCACTGGAGTCCTGAAAAGAAGCAAGGCCTTTCTGAAGTAGAAAGATTTCACAGCACTGTTGGGATTCTCCTGTTTCTGGCTTTGAACATGGAGGTTTCTGCATGGCCAGAACCCGAGAACAGCCTGTAGGAGCGGAGAGCAGACCAGGTGGCCAAGAAACAGGACCTCAGTCCAGTAATCAGAAGGAGGTGGATTCTGCTCACAGAGCAAGTGGGGGAGAGCCTGGGCCTGGGATTGGAATGTGGACCCCAGACAACATCATTGTGAGACACTGGGTGGAGAGCACAGCTGATCCCTATCTGATCTCAAGTTTGAGATAATAAATTCCTGTTGTTTAAGCTGCTACATTTCTGGTTATTTGTCACAGGGAAATAGACAAATAGCACAGACTGGAAGTTCTTCACTGGCACAAAGTAAGCTTGTTCCCTAATTTTGTACCTCAGCCTCATCTATAACCTCCAGTAGGTGACAAGTGTTCACTGCTCACTCACGTGGATACCTTTGAATCTTTAATTTAGTCAAGGGACATGGCAGTGGTTTGTTATTTTAAATGTTGTTATAAATAGCATTATTATGATCATTTTTTATACACTTCACCTCAAGGAAGCAAAGGAAGGCCTTCTTGTCCTCTTGTCTTTCCCTCCCATCCGGCCCTCCACCTCTCATCTTCACACATAGTGAGGGTTCTCCTAGACATTCCCTACATCTGTCAGGACAAATGCTCTCTACTTGAAAAAGTGGATCTTTGGCTTCCAAAAGCTTGCATCCCTGGAAATTGTTATTCCTATTGTTACTCATATTCATAAAGCTTTAAACTATTTGGCCTAACAGGACACAAAGAGTAAAGTGTCTGCTGATGTGCACATACTGAGAACATGTGCTGTGATATACACCCAAATAGCTCAGATGTACAAGTAGTGCAGAAGGTAGCATTTAACTTCCTGGTGGAACAGCTTTCCATTATTTTCCATCTCAAACTCCCAGTTCCATCAAAGTAAAGAATAAACACAATCTCCCTAGACAAGCCAACTACAGAGAGCTGCAGCCATTATTCTAGGCCATTTGCAATCCCAGTGTGGGTGAACGTATCAGCATACAGAACCTTTGGAACAAGGGCTGGCTGTGGTTAAGGGCTGATGGTTTGGACTGTTGGAGCTGACCTCAGTACGGTGAAGGATCAAGCTGTGCTAGATCGCCACAGTAAACCTGGCCACAGTCCTTGGAAAGGCTTCTCTAGAATAGGCCATTTAGTAAAATTTACCGTTTTAGCTATTTTCAGGTGCATGGTTCGGTCAGTAGTGTTGTGACGTCAGTCTTGAGAACATTTTTGTCTTGGAAAATTGAAACTTCATACTTATTAAAAATAGCTTCCCATTTCCCTCTCCACCCTATCCATAGCAACTGCCGTCAGATTTTCTATTTCCATCAATCACATGTCTCCATAATTCATATGAGTAGTATCACTTGGTCTTTTGTTACTGGCTCGCTTCATGTAACATGTCATCAAGGTTCATCTGTGCTGTAGTATGTGTCAGAAATTCCTTACTAGACTGAATAACACTCCAACAGTATGTGTATACCACATTTTGTTTATCCACTCACCTGCCAATGAACACTTAGTGTGGTTCCACATTCTGGTTATTGTGAACAATACTGGTATGACCATAGTTTATGCAAATACCTGTTCAAGACTTTTGGGGGCATACACTCAGAAGTAGGATTGTTGGATTACATGGTAATTCTATTTTTAGTTTTTTTTTTTTTTTTTGAGAAAGTGCCTCACTGTTTGCTATAGTCAGTGTGCCATTTTCATTCCAACTAAATGAGTCAAATCAGGCTTGCAACAGCGATCTTCTCACAATATGTGTGGTTGTATAGAGGAGAGAAAAAGTGGTTATCTATCCCTCTTTTTCTTCACATAAGGTCACTCATCTTAAAGAATTGGGACCCCCTCCTTATGACCTCACTGAATCTTAATCTCTGACAAGCCCTATCTCCAAAGGCAGAAACACTGAGCATTAGGACTTCAACATGTGAATATAAGGGGAATAAAATTGCATCAGTAGAACCCACCAATTCTGTACACGACTTCCAATTTAACCACATCCTTAGCAATAATTGTTATTTTCTATTTTAGTTTATATATATACATGTATATGTATACCATTTTAATAAGTACAAAGAATCTGATCGTTTTATTTTTTATAAAGATGTATTTATTTATTTTAAAGGCAGAGTTACAGAGAGAGACAGAGATAGAGAGAGAAACATATTCCATCTACTGGCTCACCCCCTAAATGGCTTCAACAGCTGGAGCTGGGCCAGGCTGAAGTCAGGGGCCTACAATTTCTTCTAGGACTCTACTTGCGTGTATGGCCCAAGCAGTTGGGCTATATTCTGCTGCTTTCCCAGGCACAGTAGCAGGGAGCTGAATGAGAAGTAGAGCAGCTGGAAATGGAACCAGCACCCGTTACGGGAAGCTATTGTAGCCAGTGGCAGCTTTACCAGCTACAATACAGCGCCATCCCCTCTGGTCAAGTTTTAAAATGAATGGAATAACTTTCCAGTTGTCATTCTCTCCATATTTCATCTTTTTTCAAATTTCATTTCTTTGATAGTGACTTTAATGATTTATATGCATATTTACATTTATGAAGATTTTTTCTAAATTGTATAAAATTAATGTATGATAACCCTAGAATATATTCCTTACTTTAAGACTCTATATTAATTTTATGTCATTTTTTGAGAGAAGAAAAAGGTGTGAGGAAGCTTATTAACATGACTGGCAGTAAGCTCAATTTCTTAAAGAATGAAGGTGACTTTTAAGCATGCATTAGATTACTGTCTTTAGCTAATTTCCCATTGAGCTGAGACACAGACATCCTGTGAGTCAACGATTATTGTGGAAAAGTACAAGGCACAGAGAATTGAGTTTCTGGCCTGGTTGGGAATAATAATTTGCTATACAAGTATAGGAAGCCACAAGTCATCCAGTTTCTCATACTCTTGATCTCTCCATTTGTTGAATTAAAGTATTTATTCTTACTCAGTCTATAGAATAGAAATTTAAAGGAAATGACTCCATCAAAGATGACTTTTTTTTATTTGACAGATAGAGTTAGACAGTGAGAGAGAGAGAGAGACAGAGAGAAAGGTCTTCCTTCCGTTGGTTCATCCCCCAAATGGCCGCTATGGCCGAAACTATACCGATCCCAAGTCAGGAGCCAGGTGCCTCCTCCTGGTCTCCCATGCAGGTGCATGGCCCAAGCACCTATGCCATCCTCCACTGCCTTCCCGGGCCACAGCAGAGAGCTGGACTGAAAGAGGAGCAACCAGGACTAGAACCCAGTGCCCAAATGGGATGCCGACGCCACAGGCAGAGGATTAACCAAATGAGCTACGGCTCCTGCCCCAAAGATTACAATTTTTATGATAAGAACTCAAAGCTGGGGAAAGGTCCCATTGATATTCTAAGTGATGATGTCATAGAAAGGATATCTGGTGTGGACATGAACTCTAGAAAACCACATAAAATAAAATGTATGGCTATCTACTTAGTAAGAACAATAAACCACTTAAAATATTACTGTTACATACAACAAAGAAGGGGAAAGAGGTTTCTCTTAGCTATGGAAAAGATCTTGGCTTACAAGTTACAGCAGTTTCAACCATCATTTGCTTATCACTTTGTTTTCCTTCTTTTTACTACATGAAATTGCTAAGTCACAGCTGTAGACACCTAGTACCAGCAGCAACTGATTGGTGGCATCTCTTAGGTAATTCTGTATATTTATATTTAATATATGCCCTGAGTTATGAAGTCATTTCCATGGAAGACTCTTGTAGCACATTGTCCAATATCAAGTCCATTTGACACACAGAAGCTGTAAAGGAGGGTGATTACATGGGATTCTTACTCCTCTGTTGGTTGCATTCAGCTCCAGAAAGTGTATTTCACATGTAGTGTGAATCTGAAGTATTTCCTTTTAATAGTTCCAACAATATGTCATCATTCATTTTCCCCCAAGTGAAGAATATCCAGTTCCCTTAAAATGTTTAATATTTTGTTAAGCAAGTGAAAAGTTTCTTCATTTTCACAAATGAATTTTTTTCCCTTTAGGAAAATCAGATCCTTGGCCTCAGTAATAATTTTTCCTGCCAGGTTGTTGAAGAGGCCAACATCACAGTTATCATAATAATGACTTTCTATACCACGCTGAGCACTGCATCCAGATCACAGTAAACTGTGGCCACTAAAATCTCTCAGAATATTCTTCATCACCGCACAGCTAGGAGCAGATGGTTGTCCCCTGATTCCAATGTGACTTTTCTCATCTCTCTTCACTTCTTGGAATTGATCAATAATTAATTAAATGCATCTTCTGGAGCTCAGGTTTTCAATGATAAAGACAGTTTCATCAAACATTCTTCATTCACATAGATGCTATATATAATAGGATGTTAAAAGGGGGCCATTTTGTCTCAGTTTTTTCTGGATCCCCATTGTAGTTATAGCATCCACCAAATATACATTCCAAAAATCTTGGGTTATCTTCTTAAGATTTGCAAACAGCATGTGCAAAAACTGCTTTTGCATCTCCCACCCCACCATCAATCAGCATACTACAGCCCCTTGTTGTGGGGTCCCGTTAGCAGTCTTCTATATTCCCCACTAGCATTAGACTCTATTTTTTAAAAAGTTACGTATTTAAAGGCAGATTGACAGATAGCAAGAGATGGAGGGAGGGAACAAGGGAAAGACACACACAGGCGCACACACACACAGAGAGAGATGAAGGGGGGGAGAGAGAAAAAGAGAGAGAGAAGGATTTAGAGAGATCTTTGATCTGCTGGTTCACTCTCCAAATGGCTGCAATAGCTAGGTCTGGGCCAACCAGGAGCCAGGAACTCCATCCTGGTCTCCCTTGTGGGTGGCAGGGGATCAAGTTCTTGAGCTATCTTTTGACGGTGAAGCTGGATTTGGTGCAGAGTATCTGGGTCTCAGACTCTCAGGTTGATAAGGGAAATGACATCACAAGAGGTGGCTTATCCCAGTGGGCCCAACGCCAGCCCCTAGACTCTATTTTTATGATGAGGACAACGTATTTTCTCTCATAAAGTCACTAGGACTTTCACCTATCCTGTGCTTCATCCTATGTTAGTTCCATGTTTTCCCAGGCAGTTCATTTGAGAAAATTAAAATGTCTCCAGGCTGGCTTCCTCCCTCTTAGATGGCCTCTGTCTAGTCAACGTGAAAACCACTGCTCCTCCATGCATGCTCGTGAGTGTAAATGCAGCAGGCTCCTCATGCGAGCCCCTCTTCCGTCCTCCTCCCTTGTTCAGTGATTATAGATGCCCACCTTTAGATTTTCCACTTGGTTATGATTCCACTTGGCTCAAGTTTTCAAATCCAGGCCACACTTAATCCCAAATACTAAGGACTACAATCCAACCTTTCTAGGTAATTTTTTTTTGGAGTTCACCTCATTGTTCTTACAAGATAGAGGCACACTTACTTTTCTGTCTTTCAGGAAGGGGCATAAAGGAAAGAGCCATGGAATTTGAAAGATCTAAAAATGCTAGCAGGGGTGAACTGTACTCTATTGAAATAATATTGGTAAAAATCATATGATTAATGCAGACACTTTTGATATGGACTATGTTTAAGAAACTGATTACTAAGTATGCAACACAATTCCTATAAAAAGAACAATAAGGATTGCATTTCTAATTTTAAAGCACAGGCGAACAAAATCATTTTTATTGTCTTTTCAAACTGCCTATGGGCCACTCACAATCCCTGGCATCATTGCACCACTTGGTCTTCATTCTCCACAGCACAGGACAAGCAGGCACAAGAGGCCTCCAGCCGACTGCCCTTCCTAAGACAGATGTTGACTTAGATACTTGGGAGATGGTCATGGAGTCTCCCCTCAGAGAACTAGTGCTCTAGCAAAAAAGTCAGATCATGAGGACAACAATTAAAACAGCCTCAGGAACAGTCGGTCTAAGAGACAAGGAATGGACATTTTGAAGACATATGACCCAAGCCCTGAGATTTGATTGAAGGATAGTCACGGAAAGGAGGGTCGGTGGTGTGGTATGGGGTGTGTGGTGTGTGTGTGTGTGTGTGTGTGTGTGTGGTGTGTGTGTGTGTGTTGGCTGGTTGCGGGGGTGAAGAGATAAGCACAGCCAATTATGCAACAAAGTACAAAACCATAGAGGACCAAAAGGAGTTCACCAAAGATAAGAGAATTGAAAAGAGCATCTAAGACGTGAAAGATTGCCAGGAAATGGATCCACCAGAGACAACTGCAGGAAGCCAGAACAGCATGTGTAAAGCTGATTGTAGAAACTGCATGTGTAAAGGCATTTCTAAGCAGGATGATGACATCTACAAACACATTGTATACTTTTTTTTTTGCTTCCTTTAAGAAGCTTCTGACAATCACACATGACGGTATTAAAATATTCACATATTTTAAATTTAGTCTGAACTAGGCATATTGCTACTTTACTAAGATTATGTGCTTAAAATCTGGGCAAGCAAGCGGTGATATACATAAAGCTCTCCTCAAAGCTGGCGCTTGCAGTGTCTGGCTATCATTCGAATGTTGCACTGAGCAACCTCAGACGGAGTCATTGTGTTCTCTGGTTATAGTATGTGCATTGTCTTTGTGCTTGGATTTGAAGCATTGTATCAGCATCATTAAGTTTATTGGGTGATAAGTACAAAAGCACTGAGAGTAATGGAACTGCTGGCAAGAAAACCCATGTTGGCATGATGGAAACAAGATAGAGGATTTTATAATCTTTGAATTAAACGTTGTCTTTGAAAGTACACCTACATGCAGGGGCAAGAAGTGATACAGAGAGAGCTCCTGCATCCTTTACCCCGATTCTTGACAAGGTACCATGCTGCAAAATCACAGTACAAAATACAAATAGTACTAAATCACAACCGAATGATGGCATGGTATAGCCAAAATACAGAATATTTCCTTCCCTTTTACAGCCACACTTAGTCACTTTCTGTTTTTTATTTTTAAATTTTTCTCTTTTGAAAATTTTATTTAAGTAATACAAACTTCATGCATTTAATATGCACAAATTTGAGGACATGGTGGTTCTTCCTTCCCTACCTCCCTCCCACCCATGCCTGCACCCTTCTTCTTCCTCCCTCTCCCTTTCCCATTCTTCTTGATCCCCTCCTTAATCTCTGGAAATCAGAGATCTATGCTACATTTCTACAATTTTGTCATTTCAAAAATGTAATATAAATGAAATCAGGCACTACATAAGCTTTTCAAATTAGCTTCTGTTTGTTGAAATACTTGGAATTTTTAAAAACATTTTATTTATTTGAAAGGCAGAATTACAGAGAGAGAGAATGAGAGAGGAGAGAGAAGAGAGAGAGAGAGAGGTCTTCCATCTGCTTGTTTACTCCCCAAATGGCTGCCAGGGACAGGGCTGGGTCAGACTGAAGCCAGGAGCCAGAAGTTTTTTCCAGGTCTCCCATGTGGGCACAGGGGCCCCAAGACTTGGGCCACCCTCCACTGTTTTCCCAGGTAGATTAGTAGGGTGATGGATCAGAAGTACAGAAGCCCGGGCTTGAACTGGTTCCCACATGTGATGCTGGTGCTATAAACCGCAACGTAACCCACTGCCCCACAGCACTGGTCCCCCACCCCCCGAAGTACTTGTTTTAATCTCAGATGCAGAAGTGAGACAGAGAGACAGTGTCTGGAGAGGGAGAGATAGAGGGAGGCGGAGGGGAGGGGGAAGGCTGAGGGAAATTGCTTCTGTACACTGGTTCACTCTCCAAATACCGAGCTAAAGCTGGGACTGGGAACAGGATCCATGACTCCCCAATGGGGGGTGGGGCAGGAGCCCAGATACCTGAATTATCACACTGCCTCCTGGAATCTGCATAAGCAAGAAACTGGAATCGGAATTTGGTGCCTGGAGTGAAACCCAGGCATGCTAAAGTGGAAAATGGGTGTCAACCCATAGACTGAATGTCCACAACTACTTTTTTTGAAACTCATTTTAAATCTTTGGAATTTCATGCAGGTTGTTGTATGTGTCAATAATTCATTGCTTTTTATTGCTCAGTAATATTCCATCGTATGGATGTGACACTATTAATTTAACCATCAGTCATTGAAGAACAGTCTGGCTTCTTTCCAGTTATTGACTATTACAAATAAAGTTGCGACAAGCATTTGTGTACAACTTGTGTTTAAGCATAAGTCTTCATATCTAATATAACCGCCTAGGAGTGCTTGACTCTGGTAATAGTGTGTTTTGGGTTTTATATATTTATTTGAAAAGCAGAGTGACAAAGAGGAAGGCAGGGAGAGAGCAAGAGTGAGAGAGAGAGAGAACAGTGTTTCCATCTGCTGGTTCACGCCCCAAGTGGTCACTGTAGCCACTTGTGATGCTGGTATCCCATATCAGAGTATGGGTTCAATTCCCAGCTACTCTGCACTTTGGATGTAGCTTCCTACTACCATGCCTGGGAAGGCAGCTGATGATGGCTTTACTTATAGAAAAAAGTTACAACAATAAAATATTGCCAAAGTCTTTTCCAGAGTGATTATAACAAATATATATATAATATCTACTCACTGGCAGTGTAATGAGTTACCTAGTTTCTTGGAGACATTGCCAGCATTTGATACATATTCATATATATATAATATACTATTATTATCATATACAGTAGTTATTCTCAAATATATGTGAGTATTCATGGTTATCAAAAAATTTTACACCAAATAGATTTATTTTTTATCCCATTTTCCATGGAGTTTTGAAGCCCCCCACAGATGGACATCTTGCATCCAGTCATGTTTACATATTATTTTGACATCCTGTTGTGTTGTGGTGGTAATCCTTTGGGTTCAGTGTGCATTTCTATAAAGACTGATGCTGTCGAGCACCTTTCCTGTGCTTATTTTCCACAGGTACCTGCCTTGGTGCAATGCCCCGGCATTTTATTTTTACCATTATTTCAGCAGATTATCATTATTTACTATTGTGTTTTGTAAACATGTTATATATTTGGATACCAGTCATTTGTCAAAGTGCAAATATTTTCTCCTACCTGAAGCTCATATTGTCATCTTGTTAACAAAATGCTTCACAGGGCAAGCATTTGTAATCTTGGTGAGGTACAATGTATCACTTTTTTCTTTCATTATGCAAGTTTTCGTGTCAAGTTTAAGGACCCCTTTCCTGGGGCCAGTGTATGGTACAGTGGAGTAAGCCTTTGTGCAATTCTGGAATCCCCTATGGGTGTTAGTTTGAGCCTTGGGTGCTCCACTTCTGATGCAGCTCCCTGCTAACACACCTGGGGAAGCAGCAAAAGATGGCCCAAATAGTTGTGTCCCTGCCACTCACAAGAGAGATACGGATGAAGCTCTTGGCTCCTGGCTGTGGCCTGGCCCAGCCCTGGCAATTATGGCCATTTGGGGACTGAACTAGCGGATGGAATATCTCTCTATCTCTCTCTTTGTCTGTAACTCTTTCAAATAAATAAATAAACCTTTCAGGATTGAAAAAAGAAAGTCTTTTCCTAGTCTTAAATACCAAAGGTCTTCTGTTTTATTCCTAAGAATTTTAAAGGTTTTCATTCCACATTGAATCCTTGAATGCTTTTGAGCTACCTACATTTATTGCAATTGTTGATATGTTAGGATTAATACTGATGTTGTTATTTTTCTTTGTGGTATTCTGTGTTTCTGTGTGTTCTCTTCACTTGTTGTTTTTCTGCTTTCTATTTCCTATCTTCCTGTAGGCTACTTGAACACGTTTTAGATTCCTGGTTGAGCTACTTATAGTGTTTGAGTGTCTCCTATACAACTATCTGAAAGTTTGCTCCAAATACCATGTTTACTCATATAACTTACCTTCACCTAGTAGTGTACTCATTTTACCAATTTGATCAAAGGATATAAAATTTACATGTCTTTATGAGCATTTACTTTTTTTCTCATTTAAAATTCTTAGCTCCAAGGAGTGGGATGGCTGCCTTGTCTAAATAAGATCGGAATTGGTGAATTCAAGAGGCTTCCATAGCCTTGACAACTCATAACAAGAGCCTAGGGTGATTACTGATGCCATAAACAAGAGTGTCAATTGTTAAATCAACAACAGGAGTCACTGTGCACTTACTCCCCATGTAGGATCTCTGTCTTTAATGTGTTGTACTATGTGAATTAACGGTATAACTAGTACTCAAACAGTACTTTACATTTTGTGTTTCTGTGTGGGTGCAAACTGTTGAAATCTTTACTTAGTATATACTAAATTGATCTTCTGTATATAAAGATAATTGAAAATGAATCTTGATGTGAATGGGATGGGAGAGGGATCGGGAGATGGGATGGTTGCAGGTGAGAGGGAGGTTATGGGGGGGGGGGAAAGCTACTGTAATCCAAAAGTTGTACATTGGAAATTTATATTTATTAAATAAAAGTTAAAAAAAGAAAAAAATTTCTTAAATACTTCTGTGTGTACATTAAGAATCACATTAGAGACTAAGAAATAATTTAGAAAATTCAAAAGAATATCTTACTGGATTTATAAGTATCTTTGCTTATAACTTCCTTCCTCCATGACATTTGAAGTCCCTTCTTTATTGTTCATTTTCAGTTTAGATTAATTCTCCCACCTATTCTTTTAGACTAGATGTATTCTCTTAGTTTCACTTTATTGAAGCAAGTTTTGATTTCTTGTTCATTATGAAAAGATACTTTAGTTGGGTATATAATTTGAGGATGGCTTTCCCTTATGCTCAGCACTTGAAAAATACTGTGCTACCTCCTTCTGGTTGCCATGGCTTCAGGTAAGAAATCTTTTATTGTTTATTTTCCCCTGTAGATATGGTATGGTTTTTCTGTTCTTGTTTGCAATTTTTTTCTTCATTTTATATACTTTTAGAAGCATAATTAGGATCAATATTGGCATGTATCTCTTTGGGTTCATATTGTTTGTGGTTCCTTCAACTTCTGGAATCTCTAGATTTATGTTTCTTGTCAAATCTGGGAAGTTGTTTTGTTTAAAAAAAAATGCTTCAGGGCCAGTGCTGTGGTGTAGCAGGTAAAAGCCACCATCTAGGGTGCTAACATCACATAAGGGTGTTGGTTCTGGGCCCGGCTGCTCCACTTCCCATCCAGCTCCCTGTTAT
This sequence comes from Oryctolagus cuniculus, assembly GCF_051225735.1. Taxonomy (NCBI): domain Eukaryota; kingdom Metazoa; phylum Chordata; class Mammalia; order Lagomorpha; family Leporidae; genus Oryctolagus; species Oryctolagus cuniculus. The sequence goes on along the minus strand of NC_142878.1, from coordinate 4,980,174 downwards.
GGCCTGGGAAGGTCTTAGAAAATGGCCCAAATCCTTGGGCCCCTAAACCCATGTAGGAGACCTGGAAGAAGCTCCTGGTTCCTAGTTTCAAATCGGCACAGCTGTGGTTGTTGCAACCTTTTGGGGAGTGAACCAGTGGATGGAGGATCTCTCTCTCTCTCACTCTCTCTCTCTCTCTCTCTCTCTGCCCCTCTGTAACCCTGCCTTTCAAATCAATAAATAAATCTCTTTAAAAAATGTTTCATGGGACTGATGCTGTGGCACACTGGGTTAAGCCACTGCCTGTGACACCGGCATCCATATGAGTGCCAGTTTGTGTCCTGGCTGCTCTACTTCTTAACCAGCTCCCTGCTAATACTCCAGGGAAAATAGGAGAAGGTGGTCTGATGGCTTGGGCCCCTATTACCCATGTGGGAGACCCAGATGGAGTTCCAGGCTCCTGCCTCCAGCCTGGCCCAGCCCTGGCTGGTGTGGCCATTAGGGTAGTAAACCAGCAGGTGGGAGCTTTCTCTCTCTTTCTGCTATTCTTTCAAATAAATAAATAGATCTTTCAAAAATGCTTAATGGCATTTATCTGTATTTTCTGACTGACGAATAATACATTTGGGAAGTTTTTAGTCATTTCTCAGAGCATCTTTTTCAGCTGTACGTTCTTTGCCCACTCCACTCAGGACTCGAATTACATGAAGGTTAAATCTGTTATGAGCCCTCTGGTTCCTGGGACTTCTGTACTTTTTTTCAGTCTATTTTCTTTGGTTCAGAAATTACAATCGTTCTGTCTTCTTTTTTATTATTATTTTTATTTTATTTTTTTGACAGGCAGAGTGGACAGTGAGAGAGAGAGACAGAGAGAAAGGTCTTCCTTTGCCATTGGTTCACCCTCCAATGGCCGCTGTGGCCGGCGCACCATGCTGATCCGATGGCAGGAGCCAGGTGCTTCTCCTGGTCTCCCATGGGGTGCAGGGCCCAAGCACTTGGGCCATCCTCCACTGCACTCCCAGGCCACAGCAGAGAGCTGGCCTGGAAGAGGGGCAACTGGGACAGAATCCGGCACCGCGACTGCGACTAGAACCCGGGGTGCCGGCGCCGCAAGGCGGAGGATTAGCCTAGTGAGCTGCGGCGCCAGCCAATTGTTCTGTCTTCTAATTCACTGATTCTTTCCTCTGGTACTTCCATTCTTCATTTGAGCCCATCCACAGAACTTCTTAATTTGGTGATTGTATTTTTCAGTTTAAAATTTCTAAAATATTTTTAATATATTTTTGTCTCATTATTGAGATTTCTTATTTATTTGATGAGGCAATCTATTGGTTTCTCATTTGTTTCAAAAACATTTGTACCCTAGCTTTTTGAAACAGTTTTACTGTGGCTGGTTTAAAAACATTGCTGTTCTAGCTTTGCTATGCTCTCAATGTTGGCATCGTCTTTTTCATTCAATTTGACATTTCTTTATTCTCAATATAATGAGAGAGTCAAGATGTCCCTTAAACCACCCTGATATCAGAAATTCACAACAAGGATTCCTAGAACTTGAAACCCATCAAGGACCATTTTCATGGTTTCTAAGCAACTCAGTTGTGATTTATTACAGAGAAACATTTAGATTACCACCAAGAACAGGAGCAATTACATAGGTCAGGGTGCAGGAGATACAAGTCAGGGTTTCTAGTTGTCTTCTCCCAATGGGGTTGTGCAGTGTTTGTTCCTGGCAGCAACACAGGGCAGTCAATGGGCTTTTGCCATTCAGAGAAGTTCACCCTAACCCTGTGTCCCCAGGGTTCACAGAGTGATGCTCACAAAGAGGTGACTTACTGCTCTTGTGGCTGACTTATCATTAGCCCCTTCAGAGGTGGTACCTCCTGACCCAAAGAGCCACCCAAAATAACACTGTTCACACGGACTAGTCTGCATGGCCTAAGGCGCCTGCTCTCATCAGGCAAGATATTCCAAGGGCTTCAAGGTTAGCTTCCAGGGGCCAGAGGCAAAAATGAAAGCTTTCTTTGGGAAAGGTTAATACCGTTTATTTCACAGTATGAAACCTTGACATTTGGTATGAGGCTCTGAGAGTCCTAATTTTACTTAAACTCTCTGCTTCAGGTGAGTTTTTTGGATGCTGCTTCAAAAGAGGAAGGAGAGGCCCTGTCTCATCACTGCCAAGTGCAGATAAAAGTGCTGGTGCCACGGCTCACTAGGCTAATCCTCTGCCTTGCGGCGCCGGCACACCGGGTTCTAGTCCCATCACTGGATTCTGTCCCAGTTGCTCCTCTTCCAGGCCAGCTCTCTGCTGTGGCCAGGGAGTACAGTGGAGGATGGCCCAAGTGTTTGGGCCCTGCACCCCATGGGAGACCAGGAGAAGCACCTGCTGCTGCCTTCGGATCAGTGCGGTGCGCCTGCCACAGAGGCCATTGGAGGGTGACTCAATGCCAAAGGAAGACCTTTCTCTCTGTTTCTCTCTCTCACTGTCCACTCTGCCTGTCAAAAATAAATAAATAAAAATAAATAAATAAAAATAAAAGGCAGCCTCAACTCTCGAGTTGCCCTACAGTTTCAGGGGAGGGGGGCCTGTTACTGCTTGGTGCAGTTGGAAGCTCTGACTCCCCACATGGTCTCTAAGGCACAGTGATCATGGCCTCGTTATTGGTGAGTGCTTGTGAAAATCCTGACCTTCTAGGCATTCCCTGTTACCACCCCAGCAGGGAGGGGAGGGGTGCCTGTTATTGCCAGGTGGGGGGATTCCTGGCTCCCTGTGTGATTTCAGTTTTACCGGTGGATGGAAAGAGGACTCCAGGACCCTGACCCAATCTTTTCTGGTCCCCTGAGGGTGGAAGCCAGGGAAGCCCAGTAGGCCTTGGCCTGCAGATGTGGGGAGGAAGCCACTTTGCCTCTGTGGAGAGCATGCTGTCTGCAAGCTTATGTCTGGCGAGGCTGCCCTACTTGGTTGTATGGCTAGAGAGAGAGAAGCCCTTCTTGCACAATCTCTTTACCTTTGGAATCTCTAGGCTGCAGCTTCTTTAACTCTTAGTCTGTGATAATGAGGTGAAAGGAAAACTCAGGGAACTCAGCACAGTGCCATTCCATAACTCATCTTCCTTCTGCACTGGTGTTTCAGGATCTTCTCTACAATGCTTAATGACTTTTAGTTGTATTTAGGGGAAAGGATGAGAAAAAAAAAATACAGCTACTTCATCTTCCATAAGTGGAAATCCCCCAGAACAGAATTTGAAACTGAACAATGGTGAGAAACCTTCTGATGAACATAAACCAAATTACACAACATGCGAAAAGAGCTCATCTGTGCAACTGATGATCATCAACAATAAACATGCAGGAACCGTCAGGAAAGAAAAGGGAAACGTCCTAAGAGTTTGACTACCCGTGTGACTTAGGCAGGTTCAAAGCCTATTCAAGTGTGAAAGTGCTTTGATGAGAGCACATTTGGGAAGGTATAGCTGTTAAGACCCTCCTGACAGTCTGTGGAATTCACAATGGGCCAGAGATACATGCATCTACCACTCCCAGCGTCCGTGCATTGGTACGTGTTGTGTGATGTGGGTGATGGAAGCTACCAGCAGGGTAAGAGCGTGCTCAGTACATCGGGAGCTTTCAGAAACAGAAAGTGCCCTAGGAGTGCCAAGCAGGAAGGGGCTGAATAGATGGAAGTAGCTACTCACAAACTAATCCAAAGCTGAGGAAACAAGTACGAGGGGAAATATTGCTTGACTGTAATTTACATGCAGAATGGAAATTATGGGAGATAAGTGCCCAGGACCTGGCATCCTGCTGCACTGAGTGGGTGATGAGCAGAATTCCTGTAAGCTATCAGCAATTCCTACACTTGGTTTTCCTCACAATTGCCTCTTACCTGTCAGCTGCTCTGGAATATCCTGTAAATCTCTTCCTTCCAAATTTTCTACAAGAAATTTAAAAAAAAAATTGTGAAGCCCTGAAATCAGGCCTGCTTTCCAAGATGTTAGTAAGTATAGTTCTCGTGGTTTGGGCCGATAGCACAAGAGACAGTGCAGAAGAGAGAGAATCCTGTAAAGTTACCAATAGATTACTCGTTACATTTGTTTTTCTTTCTTTCTTTCTTTCTTTTTTTTTTTTTTTTTTTTTTGGACAGGCAGAGTTAGACAGTGAGAGAGAAAGACAGAGTGAAAGGTCTTCCTTCTGTTTGTTCACCCCCCAAGTGGCCGCTATGGCCAGCACATTGCGACCTGCACGCTGCGAAGCCAGGAGCCAGGTGCTTTTTCCTGGTCTCCCATGGGGGTGCAGGGCCCAGGGACCTGGGCCATCCTCCACTGCACTCCAAGGCCACAGCAGAGAGCTGGCCTGGAAGAGGGGCAACCAGGACAGAATCCAGCGCCCCGACCGGGACTAGAACCCTTGTGTACCGATGCCGCAGGCAGAGGATTAGCCTAGTGAGCCATGGCGCTGCTGGCTGGTACATCTGCTTTTAAAACAGTGAACAATTAAGCAGTCAATTGAAACTGAGAATAGATTCTGGTTAAGCACAGGAAATATTCCTACTTACTTGGTTTATAAGGAATGATTGTTCTCATTGTACATATTAATTAGAGACTAATAAGATTTAAGCAACTAAAAAAAAGTAGTTATCAGAAAGAAGTATCAGAACTAGAATTTGAGGTGGAATTCAATTGTTCTATACGTTGTCAATTTTCACTGTTCTTCCATGTTCTTCATGTCCCAAATGCTACTTGCCAAGGAATGCTCCCTCTATATAGGGAAAGCACAGCAGAGAAAGACAAGTTTACAAGATTACATTTATATCCTAATATTTCAAGTGATTAACATAAATCTTGAATGATATGAGATATAGAAGAAACAGAACATCAAAGTAAAAAAAAAAAAAAACTAAAAATTCCAGTGATAAAGTTCATAAAAATTTTGGGCAAATGTTAAAAAAAATAACCATTTTAGATCTAAAGACTAAACTAGACATAAAATGCAAGAAACACCACAATAAATAAACACAACAATAATGGCTTCCTAGGAATATAGAAATCAGGAATCTCTTCATAAAAGAAATTAAAAGACATAAACAAATTAAGAGAAAGAGAAAATGTTGGATAAAGGTGAAGAAGATAAAACCTGGGCAATCATCATCCTTGAAAAAGAAAACTAAAATGATAAACACAAAAGAACACATGTGGACCAGTGCCATGGCTCACTTGGTTAATCCTCTGCCTGCGGTACCAGCATCCCATATGGGCGCAGGATTCTAGTCCCTGTTGCTCCTCTTCTATTCTAGCTCTCTGCTGTGGCCCAGGAGTGCAGTGGAGGATGGCCCAAGTGCTTGGGCCCTGCACCTGCATGGGAGACCAGGAAGAAACACCTGGCTCCTGGCTTTGGATTGGCACAGCGCTGGCCATGGAGGCCATTTGGGGAGTGAACCAATGGAAGGAAGACCTTTCTCTCTGTCTGTCTCTCTCACTGTCTATAACTCTACCTGTCAAATAAAAAAAAGAACACATGCAATAATTCAATAATATTTCTCTGGAGTAAAGGAAAAATGTTAAAAAAATGTATGTTAAAGCAGTATTTCACATCTGAGAATATTTTCTTGGAATGACCAACACTAAGATATATGTTGACAAGATTATTGGACCAACCAAAGACAGAAAGTAAATCACTTACATGAAAAATTAATTTTCCTCTGTCAGTGTTTTTCTCAATAACTGCTGATTCCTTAAGAAAATGCAGTAAATTATTCAAAAAGTGGAGGAAAAAGGACCATATTTTTAATCCATCACAATTAATTTTTACATGAAAGGCTACAAACAACCTGTTGTCAACATGGGAGAACCCAGAAAGTTCTTTGAGAACAGAATTCTTGATGTGGAAGAAAGAGGGCTTAATAGAGAAAATAAGTAAAAATCTTGCAAGGATGAATTTTATTTGCAATTATCAATATACATTAATAAGATTTATCTATATATTATCTATCTATCCACCCATCAATCTATCTACCTACCTACCTGTCTACCATACTACCATCTTTCTTAATTATGTCCACTGTAAAAGTTTAGAAACAGTGACCATTGCAGTATCAGCAATCATGGCTAACGCAGAGATCATATCTTGCAGTACCATCCTCCCTGTATGTGTTTTCCAGGGCTTTCACAACAAAATGCCAAAGACTAAGTGTTCTGAATTCCAAAAACATATTTGTAATCACAGCTCTGAATGCTAAAATCCCAGGTTGATGTGTCCAAAGATTTGGCTTTTGCTGTGGCCTCTCTTTCTGGCCTGCAGTTGGCCAACATCTCGTTGTGTCCTCAATCGACCTTTCAGAAAGAATTACTTCTTCTTATAAGGACATTAATCACTGTATCAGGAACCAACTCTTATGATCTTATTTAATCTTAAGTACTCCCGTAAAAGTCCTGTCTTCAAATAGTCACTTTGAAATTAGGTCTTGAAAAATGTGAGTTTGGGGAGGATACCATTGAAACCCTAGCACTCCCTGAAAGAGAGATCACTGAGTCTAAATTTGGGGCAGAAAACATACAATATGAGCCTTAAACATGTTGCCATCCTTAATAGAATGCAGATAAAAAGATCACTAAATATTTTTTAAATACTTATATATTTGTATGAAAGTCAGAGTTACACAGAGAGAGAAGGAGAGGCAGAGAGAGAGAGAGAGAGAGAGAGAGAGAGAGAGGTCCTCCATCCACTGGTTCACTCCCCAATTGACCACAACAGCCAGAGCCAGCCTGATCTGAAGCCAGGAGCCAGGAGCCTCCTCTGGGTCTCCCACATTCGTGCAGGTACCCAAGGTTTTGAGCCATTTTCCACTGCTTTCCCAGGCCACAGCAGAGAGCTGGATCAGAAGTGCAGCAGCTGGGACTCGAACCAGCACCCATATGGGATGCCGGCACTGCAGGCGGCGGCTTTACCTGCTACACCACAGTGCCAGCCCCAAGATTACTAAATACTATGAGGATTATGTTAAAGAGTCTCATAAGTCAATTAAAAAAATGACTCATTGCAAAAAATGTGAACTTTGGAGCATATAACAATAATAATCTCGATTGATTGAAAGCCATCAATACTTTTTTAGTTTTTTATTTATTTAGAGACACAAAGAGGAAACAGAGAGAGACAGATACAGAAAGGGAGAGGGAGAGAGAGTGCCCATGTATTGGTTCACTACTCAAGCATCCACAATGGTGAGAACCTAATTGTTGGAGTTATCACTGCTGTTTCTCAGGGTGTGCACTAGCAGGGAGTTGGAATCAGGAGTTGGTCCTGGAGCTAGGAACCAGACACAGATAGCAGCGTGGGCATCGTGATAAAGTATGTTAAGTCATCACTTAGGAGGATCTCATGCCATATCAGAGGGCACGGGATTGAGTGCTGCCTGCATTTCTGATCTAGCTTCATGCTAATGCACACCCTGAGAGGTAATAGATGATGGCTCAAGTACTTGGGCTCTTGCCACACAGTTGGGAAATGCAGATGGAGTTCCCGGCTGGTTTCAGCCTGGCCTCATTCTGGTTGTTGTAGGCATTTGAGGAACCAGCAGAGGGAAGAGCTCTATCTGTCTCTGTCTGCCTATCTATTTTCTTTCTCTCTTTCTCTCTTTCTCTCCTTCTTTCTTTCTCTCTTTCTCTCCTTCTCTCCTTCTCTCCTTCTTCTCTCCTTCTTCTCTCCTTCTTCTCTCTTTCTCTCTTTCTTTCTTTCATCTCCCTTTATCACTCTGCCTTCCAAATAAAAATAAATAAATAAATAGTCTGGTGTAGAATGCAGGGGTCTTGGCCGGAGCCGCAGCTCACTAGGCTAATCCTCCGCTTTGAGGCACCGGCACACAGGGTTCTAGACCCGGTCGGGGCACCGGATTCTGTCCTGGTTGCCCCTCTTCCAGGCCAGCTCTCTGCTGTGGCCAGGGAGTACAGTGGAGGATGGCCCGTCCAAGTGCTTGGGCCCTGCACCCCATGGGAGACCAGGAGAAGCACCTGGCTCCTGCCATCGGATCAGCGCAGTGCGCCGGCCGCGGAGGTCATTGGAGGGTGAACCAACGGCAAAAGAAGACCTTTCTCTCTGTCTCTCTCTCTCACTGTCCACTCTGCCTGTCAAAGACAAAAAAAAAAGAATGCAGGGGTCTTAACAAGCATCTTAACAGCAATGCTAAACACCTGCAACACCAAACGCCCCTCACCCCAATTAAATATAATTAAAAGCAGTAGTTCATATTAATTTTAACAGCCAAATAACTAGTCACATCAAGAGAATGGTAGGAACACATTCCTTATCATAAAATGTGATAAAATAATCAAGCATTTATCTTACCTTTCTATGTGAATATTCTACTACGTGACCCATGAGGGAGAAAAAAAAAAAAACTAGGCAAGGTATAATAAATAATACATAAAAGGAAATGAAAGAATGAATTGAATATCATTGATTGATAACTTCATAAAAAGACAAGCAGACTCTATGTGCAATTTGTCAAAAAACAAAACAAAACAGAGTACCACTTTGACTCCTGCCAGAGGACCAAAGCCGTATCTCATCAGATCTCCGGATCCATCTTCCCACTTTCAGTAAATTCAGAAGACATGGGTACATGAAACCTACACTCTGAGTGTGCAATAGGCAAAGACTAGATGATGGAGAACTCTGTAAATCTTCAGGAGATATACCACGAGAACAATAGAAGGATAGAGAAATTCTGTTCACAAAAGCGATTTTCAAAACTTCAAATTTTAGAAAGGATTAATTTGTGGTATCTATAGATGCCTACTTGGATGATAAAAGTATGAGGAAACACAAGGACATGATCATTATCAGACAGAAGGGATGATGTTTTAATGTACAGGAGAGAAACTGTAACTGGGACCAGACACTCAGAAGAGTGTTCTATATGGCTGATGAAGTTCTAGTTCTTGACCAGGACAATAATTGTAAGGCTACTGATTTTGTAGCAATTTATTCAAATATAGGCTTGCTTTGTGTGATTTTCTCTTTCGGTATTTTTCTAATAATAATAACAATACTTTTATTTTACAATAAAAGGAGATTATATCATAATCCTAGAGGCTACATTAAACACAGAGTGGGACTTCCCTGTTGTGTACAATGTTGCATGCTAATGGTTGAATTCAACTTCTGTTTTGGGACCTACAGATTGTCATTTAAATTGTCTAAAGTCTCTGTTTTGTTATAATGAAGATCCTTTGCCGGGCTGCAATGATGAGTAAGTGAAATGAATTATGTCAAATACTTGGCATGGCGTGTGCAGTTGTTGAATGGCAACCATTACTATGAACTCCTTGATGCAACTTAGAGTAGTTCTGGGCTCAGAAGGAAGCAAATGAGAGTGGAGGACAATAGGAATGCAAACAAGAGAATAAATTATCAGTGAGGAAAGAACAGGTGGGGAGGATGAGGATGTTTGGGGTGCTGGCATCTGGAGTCATACAGGACGACGCCCACGAGATTTTCTTTGTGATACTCATGAGAGCGACGCAGCAGGAGCAATCTCAAGTTTGCCTGAGAGCTTTGTCCGTATCAGCAAATCGCCTGCAGTGATCCTCATCTCTCTTTTCAGTGTCCCTCAGGCTGCACCGGTGGCAGTGACAAGGAAAATCCAAGAGACCTGATGATTTCTACGTGAGAAGAAGCTGCGTGTCACTAGCTCTTGATCAAATTGATCTCTGACCTTCCAGACACACATGCAGTCGCTCTCTTTAGGATTACTATTTTCTTTAACTTTGTAACGTTTTTAACATTCTTTTTTAGCTTTTTAAATTTCAAAACAGTTTTACAGTTATCAAACAAAAATTAAAGAGTTGTACAAAGATTTCCCATATACCCCACACCAAGCTTCCTCTATTTTTAATATCTTATACTAGTACATTTGTCACAATCTATAAACCACACCAAAGCCTTCAATTAGTTGGATTAAGCATTTAAATATAAAAATATATATATTTTAGGAAAGATGGGCAGATTCTCCACTTTCTTCCCTCTGGTGAATATTGTAATCTTGTCATAACCCAACAATTCATTATTCTGAATTCTTTAGTGCTACTATTATGAAAAAAAATGATTTAACAATGTTTATGATTAGTATCAGAAACAAATATTTCTGGAAATAAAAATTAGGTAAACTTTACCCTTTCTTTAAGCACTTAGCTTGTGTATCATTCTAGAAAGATAGTTGACTGTGGGCATCAAATATCCTCTTCTCAGAAACACAGCACTCAAGGTCAAACAAACCATTTGCTCAAGTTTAACATGGGTGACTGTGGAGGTGAGCAGATTAGACATATTTAAATAAAACATTCTAATAGCATGTTCTGGCCTTGGAGGCCTCAGGCAGGATACGTTGTATTTGTTAGACACCATGGCTTAATTACTCTCATAAATGAATTATACCAATTTCCATTTAAAACCATAAGTGTTACAGTTGAACTAGGGTCAAATTAAACTTTCTGTCAATTATGCAGATTACTTAAGCAATTATGTAAATTGTTAATAAATTCTTAAGTGATGTGGAATTTTTCTTGGAAAAAATTTCTTTTTTATGCTGCTGGGCTCAAATACTTGGAGAGCACAAATGCTCAGGTAAAATGAGACCTAGCTCTACATATGCATCTCAGCAATTCCCTTGTGAGCCCTTGCTGTCTCCAAGTCAGGTCTTCTGATCACTCCTGGCAGGGAAGTTGCGTGTTTCCTTCTCAGTTTTGCCTTAGGAATCAGCACAAAAGACAGCAGTGTTATACCAAGGGCCAGGGGTGGGACAGATGGTGGAGATGATAAAAAAATGTATTTTAGCCAGATTCATTAGTTTCAGAATTCTTCACAAACAATGCATTTTTCCCTATTCCCGTAGCCACGTTTGGTCACAGACCACTCACCCTTCCCACGACACTCAACAGTGGGGTTATAACCAGCAAGAAGGATCAGCAACTGAAGCCACCACTGATTCTCTCCCATACATTCAGTTTAATCAAAATTTTCATGAATCTGCTTCCCATTTAACTTACAGGTCAAGTTAACCCTCAAACAAAGCTACTCATCCAAGCAGGGAAAGTGATTCTGTTTTTAGTATAAAGAAAAAGAAAAGGACAAAAACCCAAACTGTTAGTTATAAAAGCCAATTCCCTTAGATTGCTTTGGTTTTCTAGGTTGTGAAAGGAAAGACCATTTCCGAGAGTTAACCTATCCGAAGCCGCTAGAGAGCACAGATTCTCTTGAAAACTCTTCAAAGAGAAGTCTTAGTGAGTTTTGTTATAATTGAGTGCCTGAGACTTGTGTGGACAGAGAAGAGGTATATTTTGGTTCACAATTCCAGTGGCTGAAAAATCAAAGATCCTTCAGCAACTGCATCTGGCCAAGACCTGCTGCAGGGTCAGCTCACCCGGGAAACAGCAAGGCACTTGGGCGCTCATGAAACAGGGAACACGGCAAGGACTTCCTTTTTGTTTGTTTGTTTGTTTGTTTGTTTTTGTTTAACAACCTGCACTGGGGAATTGTCCCTGTCCTTCAGAGACAGGACTCACTCCCATTAGACAGTTTTCAGTCATTCCTGAAGGCTCCACCCCCATGAGCCAAACACCTCTACCAGGCACCACTTCCTAGCACAGTTTTTTGAGGGATTAAGCCTCCACATGACTTCTGACAGGGACAACCAACATTCAATAAATAGCAGCAAGTATTGTTCTATATGCCTTTTATTTCTAAGTTGCTTTTCATGTAAGGTTTAAAAGACATCCAAAATCGTGTGGTTCTTTTGAAATAAGAATATATGAGGCTGTATTAGGTTTGCTTGCTTAGTCTGCAAGGAGATAACAGCTCCAGACCTTACAGGGATGGGTTTTATGTCCCGCAGCAAGGCAGGAGGAGCAGTCATTAGTGGGGTCTCGAGGAGTCCTGGAATGTGCTCTGGTGCTGTAGCTTGTTTGGCACAGTGACAATTTCTGTCATCTCTGTCCTCATGAAGACCCAGTATCTCCTTTTCTGGCTGTGTCAGACATTAACACTCTCTCAAGAGAGTGGACTGGACCAAGTTGTTCAGTGGCAGCACAAAACAGTCCACACATTGGGGAAATTTCTAAGGTCAAATCTATCCATGGGCTTTTGATCATTTGTTGTTGGAATGGGAGGGTCACAGAGTACAAGGCAAACTGACTAGTGCATAGCAAATCGGTGTGGCTGCCTTTCTTCTGAACGGGGCTGGGAAGCTATCTACTGATGTCCCCAAGAGAGATGTCACAATTGTGTTCCATGGGTGAGGCTGCATTAGGTTTGCTTGCTTAGGCTGCAAGGAGATAACAGCTCCAGACCTTACAGGGGATGGATTTTATATCTCACAGCAAGGCAGGAGGAACAGTCATTTATATATATATATATATATATATATATATAAATATATATAATATAAATACATCTATACATTATATATGCATTATATACATATATGCATTATATACATATATGTATATAATACATAATATAATAATATATACATTATATACATATATGTATATAATACATAATATAATACATATATACATTATATATAAATGTGTGTGTGTTTTCTTTTCCAGGCATCTTGATGCAGGTTTACAAGCTCCAGCAAAGAAATGGTGAAGTGTGCCTGGTTTGGAAGGGGACACTCCACTGTGCACAACTCAACTGTGACAAAGCTGTGTTTGAATCCACTTGGGACATTCCCAAGTTCACCTGTGACTAATCAGAGCCCTAATAAAGGCAGAACCTCTGACCTTGGTCCTCTGGGTCCCCTCGATTGCTTGTGTAAATTAACATTCGAACATGAGTTATGAAATGTGTGACATATCCAAGAGGAAAACACCTGATACTGTGAAATATGCATATTGATGAGAGGAGAGTGAGAATTCCATGAATGCTAAATTATGGGTGTGCAGAGGGCTGCTTTTGTTGAAGTCTGTATGTCACTATCTGTAAACTTCAGAGTGTTTAACAGAAAGCACCGAGCAGCGTACCTAGCAAACCTCCCTTTTAAAAAACTGCTTTGTGATCCAAAGGAAAGACTATAACATATCAGATGAAAAGACCCCTTTCAAACTGCATTTGCTTTGTGGTGACTCCCTCTCTGGCTCTTCTGCATCCTTAAAAGTCACACCACCTTGAGTAGATGGCCGGCTTTCGAGGGGACATTGCTCCTTCCCCAGTTCTGACACGGACCTGCTGCACCTGATTTTGAAATGCCTTATTGTCATCACCATAAGCATTTCTGTGAAGGCAAGCAAAGCCAAACAAAGCCAATTTTTTTTTTAATCTGCCCAACAACAATGCATTGTGGGCACCCTCCGTGGCCCCAGTTTCAGGGCTACATATGACTGCAGACAGAAAGCTATTTCGAGCATTGAAAACAGGCTTATTACCCTGCCATTTTTGCACAGGTTTTTTTCTTTCCCTTCCCCGTGACATTAGAGAGTCCGAAGTGACATACATTTTTTATAGCTTCATAAAGTCGTCTCCTGACCGGGTCACCCTTCTCATAACTAGGGAGCAGAACGCTTGAAAAAACCCATTCATCAACGTGAAAGCAGGCTCTGTCTGCGGGCTCCAATATGCACAGTCTGGCAAGACCCAGCTCAGTGCAAATGCTAACTTACTCCTCTGCTAATGCCAAATGACCCACTCCCTTCTATCAGCACACGGAGGAGGACAAGGAGGGCACGGTGGCTGTCCCCCTCTGCACAAGTGCTCCTCGAGATGGAGCCCAGCACCAAGCCTTCCTGCTCAATGTACTGAATATATTCAAAAATTAGTTTTATATTTATACTAATTAAATATTCAATTAAACAAAGATAAAATTATGAAGGAAAATTTGTTCTTGCCTAATGGACTATAGCCCATTTGTTACTATTTCACAGATATACCATTAAAGTTCCAGTGGAAAATATGCCAGAAATGCCATCCTTATTTTTCTTTCTTTAACTGGTTTTCCTGCATGCTTTGTTTAGACATTCCGACTTAGAATGACCAATCCTGGGGTGACTGTTATGTAAAAGATAGGGGAGATAGAAAGCAAGGAGAAAACAGAGACCTCTTAAACTTCTTGCAATAGATGAAAATTCCCTCCAGGAAAGTTTAAGTTCATCCAAGAGAATCTTTTCCAAGGAATTCAGTGGTGTGACTCGGGAAGTGGCAAGATCTGAGATTTGAAGGCTACAACTTGCCATGGAGTTTTAGTTCTGTTAAATGGAGTTCTTCTCACGAGGGCAGCCTCCAGCTGAAAATCAGAACATCCCCTCCCCTCACTTCCGTACACAATGATCTCGGTTCTTGTCTGAGCTTTTTTGCTTGTGGAATTATGGATTCAAATCTGAGTTAAGAATACCGATGAGTAGGAAATGTCAAGCCGCATTCCAGGAATGTGTTTTCACTTGGGACTAATGTTTTTGTGATACTGATATTCTATATATGCATGTACATGTGCATATCTACTTGTATAAGAGAAAGTGTGTATATGTAGTTTTTATGGCATCATTTTTGTAGCCATAAATAAAAACATCTATGTGCACATATGTACACATGACTTGATGAACACCTCAGAAGTAATTCAGAGGACAAAATAAAATTATTGCTATAAAATCCATATGCCGTAGTCAAAAGAAAGTCACACCCAAACTGAAAACATACTTGCCTCTGTCTTGTTGTGTCTGAGCCAGATGTGAGACTGGCAGATCTGGAAAATAAGGCTGCATCAATTTTATTCAACATCTCACCAGCAATGCACATCTCATCCCTAAGCCTGCCACATGCGTCACCCCTGGCACCTAGAGAGGGTGACCTCTGGGAACAAAACATCCCCTTCTCTCTGCCGTGATGTCTTCTTCCAGGCTGGCACAGACTAAGGAAGACTGGTCACCCTGCCTTCTGGACACTCGGTCTGGGGATGTGGCACCCTGCGGTGGTGAGCGGGTGGGGACCAGAACAAGCAATGATGTACATCTTGCCATTCATTTATTTGGAGCAATGGACACAAGGCTTTCAAGAGCTTTTCTACCTACATTCACAAATTCTATTAAAATGGGAAATATTCTTAAAAATGCCTCAAAATCCGTGCTGAAACACTGAAAGAACTAATCTTTCTAACATGACCATAGATATCATCCCTGTGTGCCCCATAGTTTTGAAACGACAGATGGTGATGCACTGACATCTCATTTGAATTTAAGATCTGATTATAAATTCAGGTATAAAATAAAATATTGGGATTAATAAAGATCACACCTGCAACCTTGGGCTGTCAATGATAAATATGAACCATGTAGCCCCACAGGCCAGACCGCCTCCCCTCATCCCATACCAGAACTGAGATTTCCATGTTGTCACTTGCTCGCCAATCAAATTGGCTAATTGTTTCCTGTTAACAGACTTCACCATTTTAAATTATTTTCAAGGAGATTTAGTGTCTTCCTTCCTTTGAAAAAAAATCATAATAAGAAAATGAATGATAGAGTCCTTACGGGAAAAATCCATATTTTACAATCATTCTCTTTCAGCTTACTGCATGGAAATTCAGGCCCCAATACCGTGGTAATATAATACACTTTTCAATAATTAAAAACTGCATTTTACCATCTCTATTTTCAAAACTCATGTCATATATGACATGACCAATTAAATTAAAACAAAATCTTTCATAAGGTACTTGAATAAAGCTCTGTTTAGATGAATGAGGAAAGACTCGACAGAATGAATTGACTTCTGACATTTTATTAATATTTATTAGATTTCAGGTTTTAGTCAAACTAATCTGGAGTATTATACCAGTTGTGGATGATGACCTTACTCTTAATAAGTGCTTTATTTGACAGCATCCTTATAAAATGAAAACTCTCAGCAATTCTATGCCTAGAAATACCACACTAATTTACATTTGTTTTCTATACTTCATTTACATTATCATAAATTGAAGACTTAATTTTGTCTATTATTCTAAATGCTTTATTGAAGTCACATCCCACAAGGAATAAATGCCAGCAAGGTACACTATGACCTTAAGTCAATGTCTCTGTTTGCTTTTACCCCACAGATAATCTATGACTATGTTTAAGTTCCCTTAAATCCCCCTGCAATTTTTAGGACAGATTGTGAAGGTAGCTTTCCTTCTCTTTCCTAACCGCTGATCACTCAGATGAGTCAGCTACACATGGACTGCTTGTCCAGACTTTGCAGGAATGTTGGCCCGTGAGTTTTTACAGAGGCAGAGGCAGGAGGCCACATCACCTAGTAGGCCACTGGCTCAGTATGAGCTCAATAAGCATTTGCTTAATAAATGAGTTAAGTATATAAATGACAATAAATGAGTTAAGATTATATGAATAAGTAAAACTTTACTGCTAGTGCAAGTGGAGTTTGAAAGAGTTAAATGGGAAGGGTGGGACAATTGTCCCCTTGACTTTGCAAGTGAATGAGATCAGAAAGGACAAATACCAGGAAAAAACATAGGACACAGGAACAGATTTTAGTAAATAACCAGAGGACCCTGACCACTACTGCTCTATTACCTGATGCAGAAAACTTGAACTGGTGAACTGAGTGAGAACTCCCTTTGATCTCTAAATGGAAGAAAAGGCCATGGACACATGCATGCTCCAGGATCTGGGGCAGATCTTGTTGCTTTGGAGGACTGCCTTTCATATCTTACAGAACGACAGGCACTGAGGATACTCTTGTGACACTCGGGAAAAATTAAGGGACAGTCAGATAGAGTAAACAAACTTTAGCCATCTGAAATCACCAGATGCTTGGAGATGGCAGTGAAACAAGTGTTACAGAATTGCTTTTATGAATAATGATGTTGACTTCCCTTTAACTTTGCATTAGGAGTGCATATTCTAAAGGTGCAAACAACTTGGTAGCCCTCAATTCAAATGCGATTGCAAAGTCTGTAGGTTAAGCAAAGTATTAAAATAGATTTTTTGTTTTAATAAGAAAAAAGAGGTCTAGAAAGGACATTAGAATATCTTCAGTCCATGTCATCAGTGAGTATCTGACTCCCTGATAAATTTATTTCCTCTAAGTAAATCTACTTCACTGAACAGGTATGGGTTTATTTGAATTAAATCTTGCTACTCAAAAACCCTTTACTGGGGCTGGTGCTATGGCATAACCAGCTAAACCTCTGCCTGTGCAGCTGGCATCCCATATGGGCACCACTTCAAGTCCCAGATGCTCCGCTTCTGATCCAGCTCTCTGCTGTGGCCTGGGAAAGCAGTGGAAGATGCCCCAAGTGCTTGGACCCCTGCACCCACGTGGGAGACCTGAAAGAAGCTCCTGGCTCCTGGCTCCGAATAGGCCCAGTTCTGGCTGTTACAGCCATTTGGGGAGTGAAGCAGCGGATGGAAGACCTCTCCTTCTGGCTCTCACTCTCTCTGTGTAACTCCATCTCCCAAAAAATAAATAAAATCTAAAAACAAAACAAAAAATCCTTTGCTTATTCTACCAGAATGAACTGCTGAAACAAAGAACTGTCAGCAAGTTTCTACTCTGCTACATGTGCCCACAGAAGTACTTATCATGCATGAGAAACTGAATTTACTAAACTTTCCAACAAGTATTCATGCTCAACTATTTTTTAACTTAGAAAAGACCAACTTTGGTGCCCCTGGAATCTCATGCCAACAATCTTCTTGACATTCCCTCTTTATGCATTTCAAACTTAAAATAACTCCAGTTGGCTTTATCCTCTTTCCAACTTCACCCATTCTTTTCCTTCATCTGCTTTAACACACAGCATCCAGAACCGAAACTCGCCAGTGCTCTTCTCTCTCACACTCCTCTGGGTCAAAAGCTGTAGCAGATCCCCTGTCTGAAAGTGAACTTGTTCTCTCCTCCGGATGCACTTTACAATTGCCATGGTCCACATCCTCAACACACCTCACCTGCATTAGTGTAAGAAGGAACCTTGCTCTAGTCCTGCATTTCAATAATACCCGCTTTCCTTTCCCCCTCATTTTCCTTGGGGATTCCTGCGATTTAATGATTGTCTGTTTCCCAGCTCCCGTTGGTTCTCACAGCCAGGAGTTATCCGGTAAAAGGAGAGTGCCTAACAGACAGGTAGCACTCAGCAAATATTGGCTAGGCTATCAAATGAATGGATACAGCACAGCCTGTGGGGTCATTGTGGTCACTCAGCCAATGTGAAGTAATACATGTCTGTACATTTCGTATCTTAATATTATAAATAGTGAAAAAACACTGAAAAAAGTGATGATGTCCAACCCAAATACCTTTTGATGATAATATAATTGAATAAAGAAAAGGTTCTCCATGTTTTTATTCTATGCCTCAATAGGATAAATGTTACAGAAATATAACCTATTTTTAATATCCATTTTATGTCAGTTCTGTATTCACTTGAAAGCCTCTTAAATACATAGGTAAGATTGATGTCCATTTGTAAAAACTGCAACTGAATTTTTTCTGCTTCTTGAGTTCATTAATTTCTATTCACTAATGGTAATGTAAAGTATGTTTCTTTCTCAAGACTAATCTCTGAGTCATGTGTGGTTATGCATCCTGATTTTTTAGGAGAATTGATGGGCACAGAAAGAAGTCAAGCAACTCCCTCAAGGTCACACAGGGTGACGAGAACTCCAAGGCCAGCCCTTCTGCCCGGGATTGGGATGCCTTCCCAGAACCTATACAGGTGTTTATTTCCAAGTGTCCCTGGTGGGAGCAGTAGGCCCTTCCACTGAAGTGGTTTGATGAAAGGAACTTAGCTTCCATAGTGAAAAAGATGGTACCTGGACTCTGATATTTACTGAGAAGAAAAAAAAGAAAACATGACACATCTGTTTAAGGATCTGAGACCACGTGCATGGCTCTTTTTGCCAAAACCTTTTGCAGGAGCCTTGTAATGTCAAGAAACAGTGAGTCGGATGAGCTAAGGCACGGGCAGTGGGAATACCAGCAAGCTGCTTTGCAAAAAGTTACTGTGATGAGGCATATCTGGTTTATTTGTTCATTTATTTACTTTTATTTTTATAAAAGCGTATTCACTGTAGATAAAAATTCATAAGACACCAACAAACGTGAAAAGAAACAAAGACATCATAATGCCACTGCCCCAGAGACAGCCTTTTAACTCTTCCAAACTTCTTACTCACACATATAAACACACACACAGAAACAAAATCATTTTGTATACATTTTTAACCTGTTATTCCATGGAGCAATATGCAAAGAACATTTTTCTGTATCAAACAGCATGTGTATCAGCCAGGAAAAATAAACTAGATTATTCTGTGGCAGCAATCTGAGTCAAAATATTAGAAATAAAAAAGACCCACAGAACTTTTATTTTGCTTCATGCTCTTTGATCATAATAGGAGGGAAAACTCACTGTAGCTGTTCAAAGGCTCAGGTTGTCCCAGATAGAAAATAGGGTTCTACACTTCTGAGGTTCAGAATTAATACATCACTGCCCCTTATGACTCACTGGACAGAACTCACCACAGATGCCCCTTATGTTATTGGATTCAGTCTTTTGTGAACCTGTTGAGAACACAAATAGCTGAATTTATAATATCATTTGTAATAGTAATACAGTATTCAACTCTACAGTAATTCTGAACTCATTTTATTAAATGATTTTTTTTGTATTTAGCCTGCAAATATATCCCTGTGCATGCCAATAATTGCTTTGTTAGAATCACCCCCCTAAAATTAACATGTCTATAGCCATGCATATATTTTATTTAAGATTTATTTCATTTATTTAAAAGACAGAGTTATAGAGACAGGTAGGAAGAGGGAGAGAGAGGTCTTTCATCTGCTGGTTCACTCCCCAAATGGTCACAATGACAGGAGCTGAGCTGATCTGAAGCCAGGGGCCAAGAGCTTCTTCCAGGTCTCCCACATGGGTGCAGGGGCCCAAGAACTTGGGTCATCTTCGTGGCTTTCCCAGGTACATTAGCAGGGAACTGGATTGGAAGTGAAGCAGTTGGGTCTGGAACTGGTACCCATATGGGATGCCAGCGCTGCAGACCAGGGCTGTAACCCACTTCATCACAGTGCCAGCACCCAAGACTCTATATTCTTAAGGCTTTAGATATGTAGTATGTATATCTATTTCAGAAATTCATACTTCCATAGGTTGTAAAAAGAGTATTTTTAAATTTATTAACCTTAGGCACACTTAATTTTTTTTAAACTTTTTAAAAGTATCAAGTGATAGTTACAGTTTTTACAATCATGATTTGATGGAGCTGGCATTGTGGCATAGCAAGTAAAGCTGCTACATGCGATGCTGGCATCCCATTGGGGTACCAGGTTATGTCCTGGCTGTTCCACCTCCAATCCAGCTCTCTGCTTAAGACCTGGAAAAAGTGACAGAAGATGACTCAAGTGTTTGGGCCCCTGACACCTACGTGGAAGTCCTGGATGCAGCTTCTGGCTCCTGGCTTCAGCCTGGCCCAGACACGACCATTGAAGTCATTTGGGAAATTAACCGGCACATGAAAAACTCTCTCTCTCTCTGCCTCCACCTCTCCCTCTCTGTAACTGCCTTTTGAATAAATAAGTCAATCTTAAAAAAAAAAAAAAAAGAATTCCAAGGCAAAGAAATAGAAGAGGAACCCATTTAATGTCAACAATGACATTTAACAGAGGGGACAAAAGCCAACTCTTTATAGAGAAATGAGCAAAACATCTTCAAACCCATATTTTGAAAGCATATAAATTCAATAATATAAGAGATAATAATAAATTGCCAAATACACAATAAAGCAAACCATCATATGAAACAATTAACATTTTAGTTACAAATTTAGAAAAACAGATTTATGCTATCTGAAAGGACTACAGATTTTAAGTGCAATATATACTTGAAACAATCTGCAAAATGATTTTATTGAAAAGCTGAGAAAATAACTAAAACATTTTATAAATGTGATGAAGATTTGAATTTTATACACACACACACACACACACTATTGATTCTGTTTCTCCAGAGAACCTTATCTGCAACACTTTCCATGTAAATTCTTACCAAATAAACTGAATTGCATGTCCCTAGTAGAAGCATGGAGAATTGTGTAGCCTAGTGACACTAAAGAAATACACTGAATTTTGCCACTGATTTTTGAAAATGCAGCAGTCATAATAATAACCATAAATTCAAATATAGTTCTTTGAGTTCTCATTATGAGCATTAAAGCTGGGTTCAGCTTCTGATCATTGGTTCCTTTACCTGCCTAACAAGAGGGGTTAGAGTGGAAGTCCTGAGGCCATCCAGTGGGGCTAGGGTTCTGTGGGCCTCGCAGACGTAGGTAGAATGTGCTGCACAAGCAGATGGCTGGCTGTGTCCATAAAGCTTATTTCCATCTGCTGGCATCCCCCTCCATAGCCTCCTGTTCAGAACCTGTGAGCCTGTGGTCTCAACCACAGCTTCAAGTTAGTTGCAGTCCTACACTCAGAGCTAACCAAGGAGGGGTTGAGATGCTAAGGGGAATCAGGCTATCTCTAAGAGACTCCTGCTAGCCCCATGAGCCCAAGCCAATCAATATACAATATGCGAAACCCCTCCCTCCAATGGCACCCCCACAGAATGACCCAATGAAAAGATAGTAAAGCCCTACAAAGAACACTTTGGGCACTTCCTGAAAGCCAGTGTCTCTTTGGGCGCTCAATCTGGTCTCCTTTCAGACTAGACGCTTTACTGCTGCTTTGCAAACCAAATAACATTGTTGCTTCTTTTTGCAAACTGCTTCCTGGATTTTTATTTCTGTACTAAACAAAAAAAGAACCCACAAAATTCGCTCTGGCAACCACCCTCCCTTCTGTGACCAGTAACAAGTCTCCTTCCCCAGCTGAGATAACATGTTGGCCAAGTATTTTCTAGAAGTTCTTAGTGTATTTTACAGTAATGGCTCTTCCCCTCTCCTTGCCAGGGATACAAAGTGATTTTTCTTGGAACTTCAGTGTTAAAAAAAAATACAACACTGCTGTTTTGGAGGTAAAGTTCATGAAAGTGTGCGGTCCCTTCACCTAAGGTTGTATTCCCATGAATTTCTCATCCTTAGTTCATCCTGGGCCTCCAGAATCTTATCAACAATAATCATTTAATTGTTCTGACCTGTTTATGACCCGCATGGCTTCTACAGGAGACAGGCATATCTTTGCAGTGTCTTGTGTGTACCTATTTGTCCAGATTTCAGGATACTGATTTGCCCTGTGACTACAGATCTCTAATATATACAATAAAAGTTGCTGCTTTTTGCTTGTCTCACTTTGGTATAAGACCAGGAGTGATGACTTCCAAGCTCTTGGCATATTAGATCTGAAACTGGAAATGTTAACGGATATAAATTAGAGAATAGTAAAGTGACAAAATCCTGTCAATTCTGAGATCTCGGCTCAGTGATAATTTATTTTAAAATGAAAGTGAAATAAAGACTTTTCAGGGAAAGAAAGCTTGTAGAATTTATTGTTGATTTATTATGCTACAACAAATATTAAAAGGAATTCCTAAGGAAGAAGAGAGAAAATACTAGGAAAAGAAAAAGTAAACCTGCAGAAAGATATGAGAAATTGTGGAAAAGGTAAAAAGAAAGGTAAACAGAGATACTCATCTATATAAAATGAAGTTTCAATCCATTAACCATATTGGCAAGTTGAATCTGTCATATATAAATACACTTAATACCCCTAAGCTGTCAATCATCATAGCTTAGCAACACAGCACCCCGCAGTACTGACCGTTTCCTCTTATGAAACAAGGATTGAATGGGAACTACGATGGACTGCTGATGCCCAGCGCGTGAGAGAGTATCTTACCCAACGTGGTCACCTGGGAACACATAAAAATTCAACTCCAAAACATGATTTCTATGGAATGCATATTGCTTCATAGCATCATAAAGTCGAAAATCCTGTCAAACTTTTAAGTCAAACTTTATAAGATAGGGGCCATCTGGATAAAATAGTTTTGTCCTTATTTCAAGTCAACTACAGGATAATTCACTGTTAAAACAAAAATGCTAATAATTTACTGTTTGGTTTTTTAAAGTCCATAGATCAGTCACCTAAAGAGTTGTTAAACAGGCATATGGAAAGTAGGTCAATAGGAGAGACAAAAAGAAATAATAAAAATATTCAATTCCAAAGCAGCCTGATTATGGAAGAAAGAAGAAACAAATATGACAAGGATAGCCATAAAACAATCAGCAAATGCTAAATGTAGAACAAACACTATTAGTTTCATGACATGCGGTATGAACACCCCAATTTGAAATTAATCTTGCATATATACATGCAATATTTTTATATATGTAGTTACTTTATTTGTAATAATATAGATAAATATGATGGAAAAAGACATACCATGCAAACACTAATCAAGAGGAAGATGATGTAACTGAGGTAATGTCAGATGCTAACATTTTGCTAACAGAATGCATTTCAAATGTTCACAAAAGTGTTGAATGTTTGAGGTGGGGAAACTGTCAAAAGATTGATTTAACAATTTCACACTGTGTTAAAAAATCACAAGATTGTAATATGTCAATTATAAAAAGGAAAAGAGAGAGATAAAGCAAGAGTTTACAAACTGATAAAGTGGTCAACTCATGAAAATGTCATTGCAATGGATCTAACAAAAGAACCTCAAAGTGAAAAGTGAAACAAAGGTGGATAAAAATGAAAAAATAAACAGAAAAGCTCACAATCGTAGGTGGAGATAGAAAGCCTCTTTAAAATATTGATAGAACAATAGTCAGAAAACCACTGCTTTTAAAGAAGACCTGATGAAAACTATGCACAACTTACTCAACAGGACAGACACACCATATTCTTAGCCACAAATTCAGCCTCAAAAACTCTAAATTTACTAAAGCAAGCAGAGCATGTCTATGACCACAGTGAAATGAAAATAGAAAATAATATCAGAAATATGTCTCAGGGCTGGCACTGTGGTGAAGCAGATAAAACCACTGCTTGTGATGCTGGCATTCCATAAGGGTGCTGCTTCAGTCCCAGCTGTTGCACGTCTCAACGAGCTCCCTGCTAAGGCCTGGAAAATGCAGCAGAGAATGGCCCAAGTGCTTGGGCCCCTTCAGCCCTCGTGGGAGACCTGGAGGAAGCTCCTGGCTCCTGGTTTTCAGCCTCTCACATCCCTGGCCATTGTGATCATCTAGGAACTGAACCAGTGGGTAGAAGATAGTCTCTGTCTCTCTTTCCCTCTCTCCTGGCTTATTCTGACTTTCAAATATATAAATAAATCTTTCAAATGAAAAAGAAATATACCTAGATAAACTTCAAAATTTAAGAATTAAAGAAGTCATGGACCAAAGAAGAAATTATACAAACTTCAAGAAATGTTATGCATGAAATGAAAATAAAAATACAATATGAGTATATAAAAGTTTGTGAGTGGTGACTAAGGAAATGCATAAAGGAAAATTTATAGCTTTATATTAGAAAATGAGAAATGACTCAAGCAATAATATGTTTTCCCCATAAGAATCTGCAAAAAGAATAGCAAATTAAAATCAAAGAAGGAAAGAGGAAACAATAAAAGAACAGAAATCATTAAAGAAGAAAATAGTAAAGTCAGTGGCACTGAAAGTTGTTTGAAAGAGTCAACTACAATAATCAATTTAGCCAGTGAGGTCAAGACAAGCAAGAATCCAAAAAAAAAAAAAAAAAATTCAGTATCAGCAGTAAAACAGAAGGCGTGATTAGAGGTGTGCAGATGTTTAAGTGAAAATAAGGAAATATAATTTACAGCTCTCTGCCAATAAATTTGAAATGTGCAAATTTCATGAAACATATAAACTATTCAAGATCACTTAAGAAGAGATACTCTATATATTATGCTAGTTAAAAGACATTGAATCCATAATTTAAAATATCCCAAGAAAGATGACTACATAGGTAAAGATTTAAAGAAGTGGGGCCAGCGCTGTGGCACAGAGGGTTAACGCCCTGGCCTGAAGTGCCGGCATCCAATATGGGCACCGGGTTCTAGTCTCGGCTGCTCCTCTTCCAATCCAGCTCTCTGCTGTAGCCTGGAAAAGCAGCAGAAGATGGCCCAAATCTTTGGGCCCCTGCACCCACGTGGGAGACCCGAGGATGCTCCTGGCTCCTGGCTTCGGATGGGCAGAGCTCTGGCTGTTGCAGCCCATTGGGGAGTGAACCATTGGATTGGGGAGTGAACCATCAGATGGAAGACCTCTCTCTCTCTCTCTTTCTCTCTCTCTCTCTCTCTCTCTCTTTCTTTCTCTCTGCCTCTCCTCTCTCTGTGTAACTCTGACTTTCAAATAAATAAAAATAAATCTTATAAAAAAAAGATTTAAGGAAGCACAAACACAAATTCTACACCAATGATTCCGAAAATGTAAAAGCAAGAAATATTACCCAATTCAGTGAAACCAGAATTACGGTGGTACCAAAGTTAAATCAACATTACCAGAAGACTACAAATTAATATCCTTTGGTAATATATATGGAAAATGTGAATTAAATGCTTGAAATACATTCAATGTGTAAAAATGGTAATGCATTAAAGGGTGGGGTTGTTTTTTCTGCCAAGGGTCATTTTAATATCATGCACAGGGCCATACAAAATCATTAACTTACAAATTAGCCTTCTATAGATTGATTGAACTTTGATTTTGCAAGCAGTTGCCTTGGTAGGGCCTGACCAAATGATTTCATGGGTCTTATATGTCCCATGGGCCACATGTTCCCCACCTCATAGAAACTCAAAATGGTCTAATATATGAAAATTAATCATTTGAAATCATTAGATCAACAGTGAATAAGAAAAATAGTCTGAAAATTTCATTAGATGCAGAAAAGATATTTGAGAATAATCAACAATAAATTAAAAAAAAAACTCAACAAACTGATGAACGAAAGTTCCTAAGCTTGATAACATCTAAGAAAAACTTATAATAGATTGAAGAAATTTTTCTTTCTAATAAGTGGCAAAAGACTTCATATGTTCTCCCAACACAAGGAAATTCAGCATGACCACTGCTATTCAAGATCGTTTTAGAAGTCTTAGCCAAAGCAACATGACAAGAAAAAGAAAGAGTGGTGCACATTCAGCACAGTTGTCCCTGGATACCTGCATCCTGCCCTGGAGTGCTTGAGTTTAGTCCTGGCTCTACTTCCAACACAGCTTCCTACTAATGCACACCTGGGAGGCAGCAGGTGGTGGTTTTAGTACTCAGGTCCCTGTCACGCACATGGGAGACCCAGATCAAATTCCAGGATTCTCCTTTCAGCCCAGCTGTTCACAGGGTAAGGGAGGTAAAACAGGGGATGGAACATCTCTCTATCTGTCTCTGTCTCTCTTCCTCTCAAACATACATATGTACATATATATGTATATTTTAAAATGCAATAAAGGCATTCAAATTGGAAAGGAAGGATCAAAATAGTTTTTATTTGTGGACTTTATTGGCTATGTAAAAAATCCTAAATTAGCTGTATATCACCTACTAGAATATTAGATTCTGCAAGGCCACAGAACATCATTAAATAAACAAAAAATGAAATACATTTGCATGTACTGACAATGTACAACTGGAAACTGGATGTTTTCTAAATACCATTTCAATGGTACCAAAAATAATGAAACATTCAAGGAAAAATATAAAATATAAATTATATAACTATAAATAAATATAAATATAAAAAGGATAACTATACAAATGGAGAACATTTAGTTTCATAATTTGCACAAATCATTGATAACAGAGCTCACAGAGACTTAGATAAATGAAGTCATGCTCATGGGTGAGAAGTGTGCTCTTGTTAACATATCCATTCTCCTCAAAGCCAAATATAAAACAAAGTCTCAAATCTTCAGAACATATTGAAAATATTTGTGACACTTTGTTAAGCACATATTTCTTCGAACAGAAAAATCCAAAATATAAGTAAAATTGCTAAAGTATAATTCACCAAAGTTTAAAACTCACTATTTGAAAAGCATTGTTAGGAAAATAAAAGACATTTTATAGACTAGTGGGAAATATAATTAGGCAGATAGAGATTAGAATAAAGATTTCACCAAATGGATATTGAATAAGCAAGTGGATAGATACATTCTCAATTTCATCAGGCATTAGGAAAATACAAAATGAAATCACAATGAGATTCTTATACATACTTATAAGAATGGCTTAAAAATAACCTGAAAATAATGGTGATGTGAGTGTGAAAAACCTAGGCCTCTCATATTAGTAGGTGGGATGTGGAGTGTTATATTCATTCTGAAAAAAATAGCATGAAGTTGAATACACACCTATAAAAGACCCTGGAGATTCCACTTTTGGGTATTTACTCAAAAACAAGGAAGTACATGTCTACCAAAGGATTTCTGCATGAATATTCATTACAGCTCTAGTCAAAAGATCCTGGAAGTGGGAATATCTCAAATACTCATAAACTTGGAAGTAGATAAACAAATTGAGTTGTATCTATATGATTGATTCATAATAAAAATGGACACAAAAGCATAGATATTTTTCAAAATCATTATGCTGAGGCTACACGTTTGTGATCTCCCATCTATATGACCTTCTGTTGAAGACAAATCTTTAGAAGTAGAAATCAGATCAGTGGTTGCTAGGCACTGGAGGTGGAAGGAATGGATTGATTACAGAGGGGATTAGAGTGACTTTCAGGATGACAGATGTAGTCCATGTCACGATTATTTGAGTTGATACATGGTTTACACATTTTTAAAGTTCGTAGATTTGTATACTTTATCGGGATGAATTTAGTTGTGTATATAGTATCTTCCAATAACCCTGCCCTTTAAATATTTTTTAAGAAGCAGAAAAATAATCTAACAAAAGGAAACTTAAAAAGGAAATTGTATTTCTGGGCCACGTGTACATATCTGGGAGAACACCCCTGTGAGATGACAAAAATGGAATGACATAGAAAGAAGCAGCAAAATAGTCCATTTATCTAAAACACGCCACACTGCTGGCTGTGTGCTTTCGCCAGCATGCAGATTTCCTCTAAGTGGCAGGAAAAGAAAGCAGCAGTAGATTAATACATGCATGTGTTGTAGAAAAAATGTTAATATTGTTGAGCGTTAATATTTCTGTACTGAATAGAATTAAAGAATTTTTGACATTTATGAGATTGATGAGCGAATTCCATGATTTTTTTTTCAAGATCTTTTCCTTCAGGGTCACATTGTAACTCTACGAATGATGAAAACACATATAAAATATGCAAAAGTACAATGCAATAAACATGTTTTCATAAAAATGTAAGTTTTTTTAAAGATTACTTATTTGTTTGAAAGGCAGAGAGACAGAGAGAAAGGGAGAGACAAAGAACTTCCATTTGCTGTGTCATTCCCCAAATATCTGCACAGTCAGGGCAAGGGCAAACTGAAACCAGGAGCCTTGATCTCCCATGTGGGTGGCAGGAACCCAAGTACTTGATCCATCTACTGCCTCACAGGTGTGTTAGCAGGAAGCTGGATTAGAAGCAGTAGACAGACCTGATCCCAACACCCTGAAATGGGATAGAGACATCAATAGTGTCAGTTTAGCCCGTTGTGCCACAAACTGGGCAGGACTCAATAACATGTTTTGAAGAGTAAATGTATATGCTATAGAATTTTTTCAAGTCCATTCAAATATTTGACAAGGCTAAATTTTTTAATGTTTGGTAAGGTTCAAGATTAGATGTCTATAAGGAAAAATGGAAAACATGCACTTATGAACAAGTAGGTTTATTTGGAGGAAAGAAAAATTTGTCTCACATAATTTAAGCTCACTATGAGCAGAATTCTTGGATAGTGATTGCCAAAAATGTGTTTAGTAGTGTGCTGAATTTTATTTGCCTGGATTCACATTGATTGGAAATAGAATATAACAGAAAATACTGACTTAATAGTTTTTCTCAGAGTAAGCAAATACAGAAAACCTTACAAAATCCCTTACATCAGAATATTATTTGAAGTAATTAGAGTATGAATTTGAACTCTTGAGGGATTATCTAAACCAAACATGAAATACTGAAATTCACCTGCTACTATAGGTTTCTATTTCCTGCTATTGGGAAAGATTTTTTTCTCCAGCAATTCCATTTACTCAACTGCTGCTGACCCAGAACTATGGTACTTTCAATGTGTATTAGATGCCCATACATGTTGATATTTAATCAAATGCATCTTAACTTAGTATACTTTCTTTTACACTCGGAAATCCAATGAGCCCCTAAATATATACAGATGATTAGTACTACAAAATTCCCTTGTAACAGAATACATGATTTCCACAAACTAAATGTTTTCTTTCACTTATTCCTGCTTTTCCTGGAAGTTTTATCTTGGAGGTGAAGGATCTGTTATGATAAAATTGGAAGAAAAATAATCTTGGAAAGCCATCAGGAAAAATCACCCCCATAGTAATAAATTCAACTGGTCATATATCCATGTGAGACACTCCTGTAGAGACCAGCATTCTTCAAATAGTTCCTCTTAGTCCGTAGCAGAAGCTGGATTTCAGGACAACAGAACGAATTGTCAGATCATGCGGTTCACTGCATCCATCTGTCTATTTATCTATCTATCTATGAGTATAAAATCTGACTATCTCCAACTCCCCATACCCAATACAAATAATATTGATATAACTATGAACGCCAAAATTTATTATACTATTTAAATGTACATTACTGTTCAATACTATCAATTTGGCAATAGTGATATTGTGAACTACAAATACTGGGATACTTCAAAATGTATGGAAAAGGAAATAAAAAGATAACTTTATTTTTAGTGCCAAAAGTTTTGAAATCCATATATATCTTCAAAAATTTATGAAAATTCATATCATTAAGAAGCTATGCACAGGTCTCAAAAATTCTTACATGAATAAAACCTTACATTTTAATTGATCTTTTTCCATTAACTTTTGGATTATATTCATAAGTTTCCCCAAGTAATTCACTTCATTTCTTGGTTCAGAAGGTCCGTGTTTGGGTGGCAATCAGTTACAGTATCTTAGTATGACTCACCAGTTCAAAGTCTTCTTATGAGCCTTGCAATTATGACAATTCTATATTTTTAGCATGCTATAGGGTGACCAGAATCCAGGACATCAATCTATGACATGCAAATGCATCCTAAAAAATACTAAGTGATAAAACTAGAGTGCCAGTTTGTTAAGTTCCAGATTATCTCACAACTACCAAATAGAATTTGGCTCTTCTCACTCAGTAGACAAATTTACGAAGGAAGCTTTTGATCTTCAAACAGGAGGGTTAGCTGTTTGCTTGCTCATAATGCCCAGTGTCATGCAATGTGTTCTTCTGATGCCTCATCATTGTCAGTTGTATTCAAAAGATTAGGTGCCTGCACTTTTGTATGACTTGGAGATCAGAATGACTGCTTTTCTCCTTACTCCCAGGGCTACCAACATCCTCATAACTGATCTTCTACAGATAGATTAAAACCAGCAATGATATTCCCATGAAGTCTTGATCCAGGAAATATTCCATCTTGTTAAGAGTTAACTCAGTTACAACTCACTTCTCCTCACCATGTATTCTCACGTGGCCCCTGCTTCAGTCCTGAAGAATCAGCAGTAACTGACTAGTAACAGCAACCCACATTCTATATATTTCCTGATGTGCCTGAGGATCGGGATACTCTATATCCACTGTTAACTCTCTCTCTTCTTACTCTTCCACTTGAATGCAGCTTAGAGAAATGAAAATGTTATCTCGAAGACATATAAGCAGTCATAGCTAGATGAATTGCCATCAAATTAATGTAACTATTTCAAAATCTGAATGTTGTCTGATAAATATGTTTTGTTAGTACTACATTTCCCTAACCCTCCTATATGTGAAACTGATTCGTACATGTAATAGATCTTCATTAGCAAGCAATGGCCAGAGTTATTGATGAGTGGACATGGGGGCATTTTAAAGAAATGTTTAATTTTCTTTAGAAGTAATATATATATATATATATATATATATAGAGAGAGAGAGAGAGAGAGAGAGTGGAGAGAGAGAGAGAGAGAGAGAGCTTTATGCCATTTTGGAAATAGCACATGTGTAGATTCAATACAATTAGCAATATTCTTAGAATTTCCAAATGATTCTTAAAACCATATGATATCTTGTAAATTACTTTCAAACTGAAGTTTTGAGTGAGTTTTCACAAAAGTTAAGTGAAGTTATTGTTGCCTGACTATTGCAAGACTGATCATTTGTATGTTTTAGTTGACTAAGCAACTATCTTGATGATAAAGACCTCTTAGCTGAAGAAATACAGTAACAGATGCATATCAGAAAAAAATCTATCATCTCTCTGGTAGGTATAAAAGCTCAAGTTTGGCAATGCATCATCTCAAAAATATTAATGACAATGCCTTGTAAACTATGTGGTTATATGTTGTGTCTACATCATTGAGAATAGACTTGTTACATCTGAAGATTTCTGCAGAAGAAACTTCTGCATGTCCTCTAATTAATTTTACTGGGATTCCAAAATGTAGTTGAGATATTCATCCAGAGCATTAAGTAGAATGTTCCAGAAATGGAGAAACTGTGGTATTTTTGTCTTCAGACATATTAAATGAACTGTAATAACAGGTAACATTTGTTAGTCAGTTGACTACATATCCAGAATGAAAAGTAAGTGATACTACTATTCATTCTACTGGAAAGATATTTAGAGTTTCAGCAGCTCGCTGGGTGTTCCACATTTAAAAGTAGATGAATGGGGAATTGAATGCAGGGATCCTGAGGCTGGATTTCACACTTTTAACCATGGAAAGACATGTTTTTATGTAAAACATGCATTGCTAAAGCCTTGTTTTCCAACAGGTCTGGAAAACCAACTCAAGATTCAGCCCAGGGGAATGACAACAGATGTACTTCTGGACACTTAAGGTTATGCTACTTCATGCAATAGAGAGCAGCAAATTAATTCCCAAAGAACAACTACTCTTTCAGCACAACAGGCTCATGAAAGTTATTCATATTTCCGCATGTATTCGGCAGACAGAACTGTGGGTGTTCAGTCAAAGCAATACAAAGCTGTATGTTGGCCTGCACTAATCTGGCCAGCTGGCAGAAGAAATGAGGAAGTTATCAGTTCAACAGGAATATTAGTCAAAAAATAAATTATAAGAATCCCTTACACCTAGGAAAATCAAATGAAGTTTAGGTAAGTCCCTATGTCTCCACTGCATTAACGAAAACATCCAACATAGCCACTTAGGAATGCAATATGTAACTATCAGAAAATAAACCATGAATGAAAAAAAAATTGTGATTTTCTACAATGCTTATCAAGAAGCCATTGCCAATGAAAGCCAGTGGAGAATTACTGACTATATAAGGTCAGTTATCTCCTACTAAATATCTTTCATGTAGAGGACCTCCTCTACATGAAATGTGTAATGTCACCTTCCCTTGCCCACAAATCCATACACATAAAAATGACCCAAGTATCAAATCCCCAAGAAAGATGGCAAAGATATTTGGATAAAAATTATTGGAGACAATGATACTATCTTCTTTCTAATCCTAATGTTCTCCACACACTGCTTAAGGTAGGTTCTCTGATAATCTCACCAACTCCTAGCACTGTGACATGAGTAGAATTTTGAGTCTGTCCTGTTAAAGACATTTCAGTGCTGTTGAGGTGGAGGAAAATGCCCTGCACACTGCCTTCACCCTCCTCACCTACCCACCAGCACACACCCAACTGCACATCTGGACAGCACTTGCCCTGTGAAACCAACAGGATGCAAAGGAAAGCTCCTGCCCAACCTGCCGTTTCTTGAATTTCTAGCTGTGGCTCCTCTTCTCCCTCTACTGCTTCTCCTAACACCTCTCAGTGTAGTTGAACTCTAAGAGGCCTGAGAGAAGGAAGAAATAAGACTTTAAATAATTTATTTGGAGAAACAGTCAGTGAAGAGGAACAAATCATGTTTCGCTAAAAGAACCGGGACCTTTGACACTCCCCTTTTCGCTCCAGTACCTGGAGCTCTAGCTGGATTGCATTAGTGAAATTTTCATTTGATGGCATTTTAATATTCTGCCTTGATGACTTTTTAGCAACATTTACTTTCAGAGGTCTCGAGTGTTCCCTCGGAGGAAATGAAACATGTCAGAGCCCATTACAAAAATCAAAATTTAAATACCTCGACCACGTTCGGGCTCACACACAATCCCATCAGCGCTTAAGCTGGAACTCACAACTATTCATTCTCTTGCTCAATCAGTAATGAGTACATTTGATGAAGCATTCCAGGGTCAAGGAACACACGTTAGTGATCTAACTTAACCCATTGATTGCCTGGCCACAAAAGACTGGGGCAGGACTTGATTAAATTGCAACATGCAAATAATGCCCATGGCATGAAAACAAACTTTGGGGGGGGGGGTTCTTTCTTTTTAAGCAATTGCAATTCCCATAAATCATGGGAAAGAGAGGGCAATGTGACAGTTGTAGATTAGGTTCAGAGTTCTATTGGAATTACTATATTTCTATATGTCCTAAACATAAACCTGTTTAGTTTCCATCCAACTATGGCCATAGTTACACCATTATTAAGGGCTTTGGTTGGAGTCAATGAAAGTCTTTTGATGTTGTTTGAGCAACACTTTACCCTCTGGTGCTTCCCTGATTCCCTCAAGAATTTGAAGCTGTTCCCCGCAAATAATCATCCCTATATTGTAATCTGGTTATCTGCAGTGTGTTGAGCGTCTGGTTCCAGAGTCTCCTCAACATTGATCTTGTATGCAAAAGCGACACAGTCACATATATTAATGTCTGACACTTCAGAAATAGCTTCAAAAATACAATGCACTCCATCAACAATTGCCACTTTTGGTATACGAGAGACTGATTTCTCCACTCTTCCTCTTCCTCCTGCTCTTCTCTCCTGCACCTAAAGTGAGAAAATTCTGTAATCATTACTTGATTACCACATTATGATGCCGTGAACGTGAGGAATCCTTGCTGCATGCATCTCTCTGTAGCTCAAACTACAGTCAATAGTTTCATCTCTTCCCCAGAGGGGCAGAGTCTTCACTGTGATTCTCCCATGCAATCTAGAAGCCCTGACCTGGATTCCCCTTTCCAGGGAGTTAGAGAATCCCCATTGCAAGATACAAGTGAAAGTGCTCAGGAGTCTGAAGGAAAACTGTGGTGTGACCCTGCCTGGGCAGTGTCGTCTAGATCTTAGATCTGGCATTCTTCATGAAGCTCCTGTACTACTGGTCTTGTGGTG
Organism: Oryctolagus cuniculus; assembly: GCF_051225735.1. Classification (NCBI taxonomy): domain Eukaryota; kingdom Metazoa; phylum Chordata; class Mammalia; order Lagomorpha; family Leporidae; genus Oryctolagus; species Oryctolagus cuniculus. Next base: position 4,945,906 of record NC_142878.1, on the reverse strand, counting down.
ACTGGCCTGGCACGGGAGGCCAAAGGTTGAGGCTGTGGAGTTCCTGTACTCTCCCAGAGGCTCAGCACATCCTGACAGCTCTCACTCAAACTTCTTCCCATCCAGACTGATGTGACAACCGTCAACTTCTCAATGATTCCTAAGAGTCACATAGTATTTTCCATTTACTTGCAAGGAGGTTTCATTTAGGATATGAGATACCTTCAAACTACTGTTTAAACGCAATGTTCATTGCTTGTGCTTGACCCGTGGCAAGAAGTGTACAGAATGACTGCTATTGGAAAAGAAAACCATTATGGATTTGTAAACAGCATTAAGAAAATGCTGCCTGCTCAGCAGAATGTTAGAAACATGAAGGAAAAAGTGAGTTTCAAGAATAGCTTGGAAGCAGGTAGCCAGGCTAGATTTCCCACACATTGTCCATCAGCAAAAATCACTGAATATCAACTTTCAAGAAGTCTTTTCCTTGCTAACGTGGGGTGCAGCGCCATGAAGCCAATGCAGGAGTCAGGGAAAGACCACTGACAACTTTATGTTAAAATGCCTGATGCAGAGAGGATGCTGGGGAACATTCTCAGTATCACCACTGCTACAAAGCAGTTCAAATAATAAGCAATTATAATTTCTCACACAATTTTAGAAATGAGAGAAACAGACATTCTTCTTCATCTTTCTCACACTTGGGGAAAACATTCTGCAGAAATAGCTACAATTCTGCAAAAATCTTGAGACTGCTAAGTCAGATCCATTTAAAATTTTAGTAAAGATAGGCATGAGCAGTCATAGTAAACTTGTGCTGTAGCCCCTGCAGTGCCTTTGGTTAACTGCCTGGCATGTGTGCATACACACCCACACACACAAACTGCCACTACAGAACAAAACTCATATCCTACACATTACATAGCTTACATTGCTGATGGCTATTTTCCATTTAGGCTCAAGTCAGAGAGTAACTTAATTTTTAGGCAAATTCTTTAGGCAAAGGCTGATACTTTTATGCTCTTTTTTGCCAAAACTCTATGAAAATCTCTTATTGCCTATTTAAATCTTCTTAGAACCCCCTCAGGTGAGGGACTTCACCAACTTCCTCCTGTGCATTTGTCCCTTGATGCCAAAGGCTTGGCATTGTGCATGCCTCATCTTCCCTCCTTCTCTGAGAGCTCTCTCTGCTTGCCACCAGAGGTGAGGATTGAAATGCAGGGTAGAACTGTGACTTGGGTTTTCTTTTCTGTGATTAGAACTAAGGGAAATGAGGGAAGGGCATAGGTATTGGTGAGGAATGTTCCCTAATCTCTGGTTTTGTGCTTTTATTATCAGTAAACTTGGGATAATTAACTGCGAGAGATGGCTTAGTAATGTAAGCCATGTATAGCCCAAAGCAAAGGGCTTGACCTATGGCTATCTCCAAGGAACTGAAAGCTATGGTCATCTTGACTATCAGCATGCTGTATTTTTTTTTTTTTTTCTCTGCTGAAACATTTATCCTAAGCAATTGTGTTCACTGAATGTAAAACTTTTCCTGCTTTACTCTGTGTATTCCCATTCAACTATTTTTCTCTCACATGCTTGGCATGTACCCTACTGTTTTCCATTCCTATGAGCGGTTCATCTCCGATGCCTATTTTAACCTAAGATATACAACATTGATAGAAATTTTCAATGACAGTATTTCCAGGGAAAGAGATATTGTGAAGAGCTACTAACTGTAAGCCAAAGGAATGGAGTTCAATTAGCAGCTGGCCAGGAAATGGAGACAGTTGGGATATATTAGGGTTCTTAGAACTCCCCTGCCCCCCAAAAAATGAATGGTCAGCTCCAGTACACCATGACAACAATTGTAAGCAATTATTTTTGTTCAGAAAGACAGAAGCAAAGAGGTGAGGGAAAAGAAAAAAAAGAGAAAAAGGAGGAAGGAAGGAAGGGAGGGAGGGAGGGAGGGAGGAAGGAAGACAGGCATAGTAATTGAACCTAGTGTTAGTTTTCTTTTCTCCTGGAGAAAATATGAGCAAACTGATGTTTTGTTTTTAAATTTCACAAGAAATTTGGTCTTATTTTCTGAGTCTAAGAAGTCTTAAGCCAAAATATAATTTCCCAGATGATTCCTGGTTATAAGAAATTAGGAAGAACAAAAAAGAGGAGGCTTCAATTAAAATAGATGGAAGCCTAACTGAAATAAATGGTAGTACTCTGATTGTGGATGGTGACAAAAACTGCCCTAAAGGAAGAACTCTTCGTTAGCCCAGGTAAGCTGGAAAATCTAAATATCTTCAAAATAAGAGCTCCTACAAAATATCAGAATACCAAGAGAAGAGAATTTGCTTCTTGTAATTGAAAGGGAGAGTCTCAGAATCATTTATTCACACAGATGAAGTGTTTGGAGTAAGTTTCCTTGAGAGCAATATATAATTGTTATGGCATGATGTATCACGAAAAAGAAAGCATATTGTGGTATGTCTCTACAAATGTCTGTACAATTATTGAGCTATTTAAATTTCTCCCAAAACTCTGTTAAATATAATATATTCCTGTCTCCCAAAGTGATTCATCACAAACATAACAATTGTCAGCATCAATGGGAAGCGATCCAGCCAGTGGTGGATAGTTCTACTGAATCCACTAGAAGCTACTGGAGATTTTCCTGCTACAGATCCCTTCCCTCAGTGTGTCTGTGTAATAACATCTCAGGCAATGACACCACTCAAAAATAATGTGGTTATAATTTGCAGTGGTTTTTATCTGCCTGATCCAGGACCTGTATATGGATCCTCTGACCCGCTTCCTTTTCCTATTGATCTTGTCCTGTCCCTCACATACATTATAAATCCACCAAGTGGCATGCCACACTGCTCTTCTGTAACATGAATTTATGCTAATGGCTGTCTGCATATGCTTATATCACATATCTATATTAAGCTTAATAGTCTGTTACATTGCTTCTTAACCCTGTGTCCACACATGATTAACTTTCCTGATTTCTTTCAAAACCGTTATTAACACAGTGTAGCATTTCACTCAACATGTCACTAAGTTTCCCTGCCTAGTGCTAGAGTTGGGGTGATTATAAAACCCCTCAGTTTTAGCAAGTAAAAATGCACATACAAAATTAAGGATGTATGAAGATTGTTTCTTTTTTGTGTGTTTGTCAACTCGAAGCTGGCCAAAGTTAAAAGTCTAACTCAAAGACAGAAAACAAACTCCAGTGTGTCTTCTAGCAGTTCATGGAAGGAGGTAGACAGAATGCTGAGAAAAAATTTAGAGAAAAACAGAGCATAGTGCTGACCCGCAGGCACGTGAGGAGCCAGACCACAGTTAGAGTTCTCCATCTTTGAAGAATTTTAGAATTTGGCACTAGTATATTGGGAATATGCCATTAAACCTGCTAGTTGATCGTGAATGAAAAGTCCCAATGCTTTTCAAAGCGTCATCTTCATTACTATCAAGTTTAGCACAAATTATTGAAGAAAGCAAAGTGATCAAATATTTCCAGGGAAATTCAAAATTCAAAATGATGTCAAGAAGTATGCTAGGTGCATTCGCTTCATTCAATAAGTTATAGAATCTCTGTGGAGAGTGTTCAAAAGTCTTCACAGGACTAAAGCTTAAGGTCAATTTTTATCTTGAAATCCCTGTCATCAATTATGTAGTAGAATTTCTATAAACACATGCATCATATGAACTTGCTACACACTAAGGCACCAAGGGTTATGATTTCTGTTAAATGTAACTTGTGTAGCTTATTACCAAAGCAGCCATTATACCAATTAAAAAATGATCTAACAGTTGTGTGTATGATCAAAGGACAACAATCATTATTTTTTCAGAACTGCACATGTGTGTAAGCACAGTAACTGCTAAAAGGATTCATATCTAAAAATGTTAAAAATAAATTTTAAAAACTTTTAAATGATTTGTGTTCTTACATTTTCTGTACTCATATGCATATAGTTATTTCTACTACTTGACAGATAAATATTATTAGCATAATTACAAGTATTTCTCTAGCAATAATTTTTGAAATGCTCAATAAAAGACAAAATTAGGTAGGTGAACGTCATATAGGTTTCTAGTGATATATTCCACCACTTTTTGTATTTGCACAGGATGACATAGCTATTGTCATAAACCATGCCTTATGCATCAAATATGATTTGATAGTACATAATGAGATAGATCTGAATATGAATCCAACCTGTGCCACTTCTTAGTTTAGCAACCTTGGGAGAATCACTTAACATTTTTTAGCCTAGTTTTCCTTATCTACAAAATGGGTATACAAACTTTCTGGTGTTAACTATAAAGTACTCCCATAATATGGTAGCATAGCGCTTACCCAATAAATGCAAGGACTGCATAAGCCACTGACCACTGGAAAGTCCACCTCCAAGCACCATAAGGGTCTGGTCCAATTGGGGATCACACTACAACAGGACCTGGGCACCCTATTCTTGATGTTTTCTTCTTGAAAATTTCCAACACATGCCTCTATCAAAGGTGCTAATGCACAATAGGTTTAGGTTTTACTGAATGATAAGAAATGACAGATAATTATTTTGGTATAATACAGACCTAGAAATAACTTAAATTTGCATATTATATCTTTACAAGTTTCCCAAGGCATTTGCTGCTCAGAGATCCATCACTGGGTTATTTCTTCCTTAGTTTCTATGTTCTTCCCTGGTTGCCTTGGCTCTAAAGGATCCTTCTTGCTTTCCTTTTAAGCTGCTCCTATAAAACTCTAAATTTCTTCTACTTTCATAGAGAGGCACTTTAGCTCTCAGCTTCTTCATTGCAGTAGGCATGCTTCAAAAGCAATTTTTTTTCATTGCTTTTCTCCATCCTGTTGGAAGGGTTATCATTAATGACAGTCCTCAGACAGGCAATGGATCCCTTAAGGAACCAATCAGACATTTATGCTAATTGGGTGAATATAGAGTACAGTCCATATTCAATTTCTCAGAAGAAAATCCATACATACGCACGCTCCATGCACCGAATGTGCTTCCTCCTCGTTTCGTTTCCTTGTGGTTCTCTTTTCTAAGTGTAACTAGATAAACTGAGTGCAGATGTTGTAAACACACTTGTTTACAGGGGTCAGGCAAATAACAGATGTGAAGATGATGAAATGACGAGCCATCTCCTTCCACGAGCTGAGCTCCCATGCGGATTCAGTACACTATTGTCAAGCCCATTGGTACCAATCATTGCTGAAATCATTTCTACATGAAATAGCCTCATTTTTAAAATGGCAGTGCACAGACAGAAACAAAATAAGACTTTTGGAGACAGGCTGCAGCCCAAGGCCTGTTTGCCAACTGTGGCTCAGGCTCCCCACTCACTATTGTCTAATGATATCCTCAGGTCCCTATTGGTTGCCATTTTCAGAAGACCTCATGGGTCTCTCTGGTCTACAGAAGACTTAATCTGAGGTTAAATCCAATGGCAAGCTGGAGTCTGAAGATAAAAAAGATCTAATCTTTGAGCTTCTTCAAATATTTGAGGGATTGGATGAGCTGCTGGAAAGTCCCAGAGAGCCTCAATTGGCCCCACAGTTGTTGTTGAACTTCCCACATTTCAACTCCTATGTGAAATACACCTCTTGCTTCATGTGATGCCCTATTCACTTGTAATTTGAGACTGCTATTTCTGAATCATTTCACACTAAGTAATGGTCTGCACGTTACGTTTTTGTTCTTGATGATCCTATTCATAACTTTAACTCCCAGATTGCCAAATATCAAGGTGTATTCATTGATTACACACATCACACTACCTGTTCTAAAGTTCAAAGGTTTCATGAATTCTCTACTTTAAACATGTTTATACACTTGCCTTCATGAACCAGTTATGGGGCAAAATTCATGCAATATAAGACAGATATTAGGATGCATTTCATGCAAAAGTACTGGATGTGCCTTCCATTTGTTTACAATGTAGTCATCTAATGCACAACACGTTACATATTAAATATGTCTGTTGGATAGTACTTATTTTGTTATGCTTTAATATTTATGTCGGAAGCATATGTGATGCATATGCTAAATAAATAAGAGAAGACTTGTTTGCTATGAGATCAAAAAAATCTCTAGTAATGAAGCATGCTTTTATTTTAATAAAGCTGTTTTATTGGATTTCAGAACTAAATAAATGATTCATAATCCTTGAACCCTGAGACATCGTCCTGTGAGCAAGTTGGCTTGATTTCACTCCTGCTGTTGTCTCAGAGCAACCTAGGCATGCACTGCATGATTTTATGGGACAAAATGCCTTGGAGAGTCCTTTCACGTCACAGTTCATTAATGGGTCCATAAGGGTTTTTTTTTTTTTTTAACCAAGATTTCAAATATCTAACTACTGATTTCAAGCTGCCTTTCACACTGCTGATTTTTCCCATTTGTGACTCTCTAGGTTCACAGAACAAGAACAGTAGCAACAACCATATAAGAAAGAATTTTAATAGCTCACTAGTAAATCTAATCAATTCTAGCAGGTATTTAGACAATTTAAAATAGTGTCAGTGTGTTAACATGCAGAAATTTTTTTGAGAAACTGGTATTTATTAATCAATCAACATGAACTCTCAATTTTTCAATGACATTTGCTACCCTTCTGATAGATAAATATTTTTTTACTTATTAACAACAGGCAGCTATTCTAATAAACATGATATTAGCTCCAGTATTCATCTTCATGACCCAAGTGACAAGGTTAAGTATGTACATAGATTTGGATTACCAAAACACTGAAGACAAAGATCCATGAAATAGTTGAATTGTGTTATCAATTACAACATGATTGAAACACCAGATATAAATGAAAATCCAGGACAATTCTTCAAACCAATTCCTAACTATGGGCCTATTATCAGTACTTCATGTCTTTCTAAATGTTTTTTAATTTTCCCTTTGCTCTAACATTTTCTTTGGCTGGACAGAGACACTTTGCTCTCAAGTATAAAGAGTTATTTAGAACATAATTTCCTAAAATTAGATTTCCAAAAGGAAACCAGATTTTGAAACCCATTATGAGAAGGCAAATACATATTTTGAGTGCCACAGTGGATATCAGCATTTTGGGGCAGGAGTGAAAGTTGTTCAATTGGCCAAAGGAACCTAATTTGAGTGACACTTATTGGACAAAAGAGGATTAACTCGGGAGACCTAAGTTGTTCAAACCCTCAACAATCCTATGAGAGGTCCATCTTCAGGACTGGTCCTGGGACCTTGGCTCATAGAATGTAGGATCTGAACCCCAAACATTCTGTCTGTTAAGAGTGTTTTCTGTGCCTGTACTGTACCAACCTGAACAGATGCATCCATCCTAATGATGTGACTGGCTTTGAACACCTACTGTGCTCCAATGGGACTTGAGCCCAAGCAAGCCGAGGTCAGTCATGAGGGCACTCCATGCCCACTTGATTGACCCACAGTAAAAACGCAGAACACAAAGACTTGAGCAAGTGTCTCTAGTTAGTAACACTTCACATGCAGAGTCACACATCATTGCTGGAAGAATTAAGCAGGTTCTGTGGATCCCCTGGGAGGTGGCACCTGAAATTTTGTACCTGGTTTCACCTGGGTTCCACCTCATAACGTTTCCCTTTGCTGATTTTCATCTGTGTCCTTTGCTATAATGAATTATCATCAGAGGCATAACAACTTTTCCAAGTCCTCTTTTTTTCTAGAAAATTTTCAAGCCTATGGGTGATACTGTGTACCTCTGACACATATACTCATAAATATTCCCCCAACAAAGGAGGGGAAATGTTGAAGTCATTTGTAACCAACTTAATTTACAAAAAAAAAAAAAAAAAAAAAAAAAAAATGTTTAAAAGAGGTATAGTAATACCACATAGAATATATTCTGGTATGAACTAATAGAGGAACTAAAACAAAAATCTCTTGTATGCTATTGATAAGCAAGTCTTTGATAACTTAGTGAAGTTCTGGCTTGGGCCCGTCCATTCATTGAATGAAAGGTATCCAGCCTGGTGATTAAGATGTCTTCACCCCACAAAGTGCCTGGACTCAATGCCCTACTCAGGTCCCTGGCTCTAGCTTCTGCTAATGCAGACCCAGAGAACCAGTGGAGATGGCTCAATAAATTGGGTCCCTACCACTCTTAAAGAAGATCTTGGCTGTCTTGTCTTGTTCTTAGCTCCAGTGCCAATCTAGCCTTAGCCATTGTGGGAATTTGGCAGGGAAAGAACCAGAAAATGAGTGTTCCCTCCATCTCTCAAATAAGTAAAGTAATATATAAAGAAATAAATGAAAAATCAAAGTATCTAACTTCGAATGGGCATGCATACACAAACAATACACACAGAGAGATATCTATCACACAAATGTTACTTCAACATGTTTTGCCAATTGGTAAAACAGACAAATATACCAAAATGAAGCCTTTAACAGTTGGCATTTGAACTACCACCATTTTGTTTTAATATGGCTGGTAAAATGTCAAATGAGCCTTATTAAGTTATACTCATCCTTATTCAGAATATGACTTGGAGACAAATCAAGTTATAAAACACAATGCTGAGAAATATTGCTATGTACTGGTAAAGTGCTGACTGAGGTATATTAGATTTATTACAAACCAAAGGGTAGGTCAATTTTTTCTATTGCTTATAGAGTTTTTGAACAATCTGGAAAAACTTTTATCACCCTGACTTGAAACAGGTAGGAACCCCAATGGGATTAACTCTTTTATTGGTCATTCTCTGGGATAAAGCAAGCATGGGTGATGAAACAAGGTAAGAACTGAAAGATTCAAATACAAGGGAGTGTTAGAGCACTATAGGGACTGAGTGAATTGCATAGAAGAATAAAAAATGGGAAAGGAAATTAGACTTTTCACTAGTGGAAAAAAATGACTAGGCAACTCTGGGATATGTTACAACAAGCTCCTGAATAAAATAAATAGGAAGTATTTTTCAGGCTGTGGGGATTGAATGAATGCAATCAATCTTGCTTATGTGGGAATGGCCTCACTCCCACCCACAAGCTCCCTCTAGTGAAGTGAAGTCTTACAGCCACTCGGCCTGTAAGCAGCAGTCAGGTTCCAGCAAAGGCAGTTACCTAGGGCAGTGCCCCACGCAGAAACACACCAGCAATAATGCTGCATTTCATTAGGGGAGTGTCCTGCAGGAATCTATTTCCCAATCACACGTCCTCTCTTCCCAACACTAATTATATGAACGTATGTATGTGTGATCACTCACACATTGACCTCAAGAATTATCATCTCCAACGTCAAAAAGCTGAACTTATTTTCTACTTTAAGAATCTAACTATGGGAGCTGGCCTTGTGGCACAGCAAGTTAAGCAGCTGCGTAGAATGCCCACATCCTATACTGGAATGCCTACGATGGAATCTGTCCTCTCCTTTCTATTCAGCTTCCTGTTAATGTGCCCAAGAGGCAGCAAATTATGCCCCAAGTACTTAAGTTCCTGACAACAATGTGGGAGATCTGGACAGAGCTCCAGGTTCTTGGCTTTGGCCTGGCATAGACTGAGCTATTGCAGGCATTTGAGAAGTGGGCCAATGGATAGAAGATTACCATATACCTCTCCTTGTCTCTCTCTATCACACTGACTATTAAAAATTGATACTAGCTCTGTACAGTAAAGGTACTTTTGTCTCTGGGGGAATAGATTTTGGCTAAATGTGGTATTAAAATGATGGGGTTTATTAAATTGACCAAATACAGGTGTTGGGCTTTTGGAACATATTGTCATTCTTTCCATTCAACAAATATCTTGTTCAATACATATAAGGTGCCCCACTAGGCAATAAGGTGAGATGTTAGGGATGGATGTGTAGCTTAGTGGTTAAGACCCTGCTTGGGATGTCTGCTTCCCACATTGGAGTGTCCAGCTGTGCTTCTGATTTTAGCTTCCCACTAATGTGCATCCTGGGAGGAAATAGATGATGGCTCAAGTACTTGGGTCCTGGCTTCCAACATGAGAGGCCTTGACCAAGCTCCAGGATCCTGTTTTTGGCCTGGACCAGCTCTGGGTCTTATGGGCATTTGGGAAGTAAACCAGCAAATAGGAAATCTGTATGTCTCTTTCTCTCTTGCTTTCAAATAAACAAATACATTTTTCAAAATGAGGTATTAATTGCCTTGGTTCCCTGTCAATGTTTGTAATCTTGTCATGAAGGAATGATATGTCTTATTATAATAAAAGGCAGAAATTTAAGAAAACTCATAGATAAAAATGTTGTATCTTGAATCAAAATCATACATCTCTTTTTTTAAAGATTTATTTTTTTATTTGAAGGTCAAAGTTACAGAGATAGAGGAAAAGACAGAAAGAGAGGGAGATCTTTTATCTGCTGATTCACTACCCACGTGGCCACAACATACCAGGAGCCTGGAGTTTCTTCCAGGTCTCCCATGTGGGTGACAGGGGCCCAAATACTTGGGCCATCTTCTGTTGCTTTTCCCAAGCCATTGGCAGAAAGCTGGATTGGAAGTGGAGCAGCCAGGTCACAAACTAGCACCCACATTTGATGCCAGTGTTGGAGGCCATGGCTTTACCTGCTATACCGCAATGCTGCTCCCTAAGTCACAATCATTTACAATGATCCATCTTCCTGCTGTGAGAAGGAGTTTTATTGCTAGACTGCTGACTTGAGCTAAGCCTTGAAGTAGAGATGTTTGCTCATCCAGGAAGTCTTGTTGCTGAAAGTGGAAGCATGAGGGAGAGAGAAGCAATCTTGATGGGAGAATTAGGGAGCAGAGGAGCAGAGTGGACATGATTGGTTCAGAGGGTCCCAAGAATAATAGTGCAGAAAGATGCAGAGAGGAAATGAGTGTGGAAGTAGGGGGGTGGTTTGGGAATTTGGCAGAAAACAAGGAGTTGGCAAAAATATCTAAAAAAGGGTCTCAAAGAATGTCTTACTGTGAGTTGCGGTATGAATTTATCTATTACCTTGATAAATACTCATATATCTGTATTACTCTTCAACTTATTTAAAAAGCATTTTATTTGTATCCTTCATGCTGTACAAAATACACACCTAATAACTGCTGTATCTTCTGCTTTCAATTTCATGAAGAAGTAAGTCCTGTCTGTTCTGCTCAGTGTGGAAATGATATTGAGAAATGCAATTAGGTAATATCCTTTGCTTAGTGCAGGCAATTAGACTCTTATCTTTAGTCTATTTTTTTGTTACTTTAACTAAAATCCCTGAGAGGAGCTATTGGGAAAGAAGAAATTTATTTCAGCTCACTGTTTGGAAGTTACAGTCCAGGTTTGGGTGGCCTCTTAGCCTGATGTCTGGTGGAAGTTTTTGATGGCTGGTGTGTAGGAATGGCCACATTGTGATCAGGGAACAGAGACAGAACAGCCAGACTAAACTTAAACTCAAATAATAATCAACCCTCTGGCCAGAACCGCCTTCTAAGAGCACTCCCAATAACCTAAGGACTTTCCACTGCCCCCAACTCCTGCTTTTCATAATTATATCAATTTTCCACCCTTAATCTGTCAACCATTAACATCAAGACATCAGAGTTTAAATATCTTCATGAGTTTTGTGGAGACAAGTTCTGCTGTAATCATAACAGCAGTGGATTTTTGTATGTGTATTTAGGGGAGCAGTTAAACTGGTGGATAGGAAAATTTGTGGGATATTGTGAAGAGGTAGCCATTTGGGGAACTGTGTTCAGAATCACATGGTCCACTAGCGATACCTGACACCTCTGTTCCAGCCCAGCATATGCATCTGAGCAGACACTCACCCAAGGCTTAAGCATCTGAGAGAATTTCTAGCAAGTTTGCTCTATCAAGAATAAACAATTATTTTTTAACACCAAAAATCTCAGATTTTTTTCACACGATGCACTTTAACATAAGCAGTGGTGAGCTAGCAAACTAGCTCTCTTGGGGAAAAATAACAAAATTTTTAATAATGATGAGTAATTGTCTTAGTGGCAGCATTTGCCAATTTTTTCGGTGACAATATTTCCACTGAGGCTGCTTCATGGAGCCATTGGTTTAAGTGAGCAGCTCTCAAATTTGCAGAAGCAACATCAGCTTCAGCCCACTACAAGGGGTAAGCCCTGTGGCTCCCACTTCTGACAGGGGCCTCTGCTGTCCATTCCAGGTTAAGTCAGACTCGGTGGCTCATTCTGGAAAAGTCTGTGGCTTCCCTTTCCTGAGAGACCAAATTCATGCATGGAACGGAGGGCCCATGGCAATGAGGCCCTCACTGTGGGAAAATGCATCTAAGCATGGCCACGACAGAAATGCAGACCAAGCCTGAGTAAGGGGGAGAGAGTTGCTATTTTTAGATTCTCTGACATGTCTTTCCTAGTCCTCTGTGTCTCTGTGTGCAAAACCAAAACAACACTACGTATAAATCATGAGATCAGCAGAGTAAGTGGACCTTCTAAAGCAGAATCCTGAACTCCAAGCTGGAAGAGCTTGGAGGAGAACAAACTGAAATAGGGGGACTGCCTCCAACGGGGAATGGGCAAGACAGCAAAGACGGCTCAGCAGATAGAAGGAAAGCACCAAGGGAAGGAATTGCCACTGTGGCCAAGGTAGACCCAGGCATGGAGGGAGGCTGCAGAGTTCACCCTCAGACGTGCAGCTCAATGCAGACCAGGAGGGAGGCCTCAGCGACAGGGACCAGACGTGTATGTCCGGAGAAGCCTTGTCTGGCTCCTTCCTGCCCGTTTTCATGTTCCAGCCGGTTCAGCTGTGTGCAGGAAGAAAACGACTGAGCACTCTGTGCTGGTTCCCAGCCTTTTACACATCGCGGGGACTTTTGTCTTCGCCTTGGAAGTGTGAGTGACTGAGAGGTGTTTTATCAACAGTTTCTCAGAGAAAAAGACTTTTACTTTACCTCATCATACAGGAACAGGCAGCCCACAAACAGTTGGCATCTTGCTTCTTGCCACTAGTGTCCGTAGGGTCTCTGGGCCCGGCTGGGCCTGCCTCGCGGCTCTTCTGCTAGGGCCTGCACACGCACAAGCGGGGAGCACTTCACAGAGGCGCTGCTCGCTTCCATGTAATTCCATCTTCAATTTGTCAAGCCTTTTAGCATCCCACTGAATATCTCGTCTGAAAGCCCAGTGCTCTGTGTTGTTGGAACAGAGAGGAAATAGCCCAGCAATGCTCTCATCCACCATGAGGTGCAGGGCGGGGAGGAAGCCCAGGCTGCGAAAAGAACAGACACTGAAACTCATTTGCAGAAAGGTCTGAACTGCAGATTCCTACTTGATGGCTAAATGTCAGCCATTCACAGCCTAATCAGGCCTTGTTAACTCTTCACTGCAAAAAGGGGCATTGAGATAAGAAAGTACAGCATACAAGAGAATTTAGAATGAGCAGTAAGTAGGTTTAACTATTTATGAAAAAGTCAACGAGGACCCTTAGAAGAGAAGCAAGTGTGAATACACTATGTCAAATGCTGTAGGAACATGTGATGTGTTCAACAGCCAGGGGAGAGACTATACCTAGCGGAGTTTGTAGCTTAGGTAGTGAGAAAGAGTGCTCCTAGTTCCATCTGCCAGATTCACTTGTCCTGAATAAAAAAGAACATTGATGTAGTTTGTAGTGTTCTTATTGAATCCAACATATAACATACACAAAGGTTATGGGTCAACATAAGGCATAACACGTTCAGCCACTGCTAGCAAAACCTGCCTCCCATCCACATTGGAGTGCTGGTTCTAGGCCGTTACTCTGCTTGGGATACAGCTTCCTGCTAATCTGCCTGGCATGCAGCATGTTCTTGGGTCTCTCCACCCACCTGCGAGGCCTTGATGGAGTTGCTGGCTCCCAGTTTTAGCCTGGTCCAAACCTTGCTGTTGCAACCATTTGGGGAGCAAATCAGTGGAAAGAATGTCTCTCTCTCTCCGTCTCTCTTTCTCTCTCTCTCTCTCCTTCTTTCTCTCTCTGTTGCTCTGCCTTTCAAATAAATAAATAAATCTTTAAAAACTATATACATATGAACTTAGGAGTTTTGGCATTTCATTGAAAATGATGACAATCATGGTTTGATTTATTTAAAATGTTGAATTAGACGAAGGATGAACTTTCACCATGTGTTGTTTTTGAGTCTGCATGTTTTTAAATGTATTATCAGACCCTTGTATTCAGTTTCATGGGAATCTGTGATTCAACCTCAGAAGAAGATTGGAGCCGGCGCCGCGGCTCACTAGGCTAATCCTCTGCCTTGCGGCGCCGGCACACCAGGTTCTAGTCCTGGTCGGGGTGCCGGATTCTGTCCCGGTTGCCCCTCTTCCAGGCCAGCTCTCTGCTGTGGCCCCAGAGTGCAGTGGAGGATGGCCCAAGTGCTTGGGCCCTGCACCCCATGGGAGACCAGGATAAGTACCTGGCTCCTGCCATCGGATCAGCGCAGTGTGCCAGCCACAGCGCGCTGGCCGAGGTGGCCATTGGAGGGTGAACCAATGGCAAAAAGGAAGACCTTTCTCTCTGTCTCTCTCTCTCTCACTGTCCACTCTGCCTGTCAAAAAAAAAAAAAAAGTAGTAGAAGAAGAAGATTGGAAGGAGGACATAGAAACATAGAAATTCCATCCGACCATTTTGAACAGATTCTTAAAGTTAAAACAGGAGTTTGTTCTGAAGAGTACACTCATTTTTACATGGGAAGATATCCTATGAAAGAAAATGTAACTGGACCTCATTTTATATTGTATATGGAAGATGCTCATTCTCCTAAATTAAGAAAAAATCAGGAGCAACACTCACAAATAAGGGCCCCTGAAAAGCATCTTACAGTAGATGAAATGTAGGCTATCTAAGGACTCGAATCATTCTCACCATAAACCAGCTCCTACTCGGCCACTGCTGTTGACAGGCGCAAGCAGGAGGTGAGGCTTGGGGGTCGGATGCTGGGGAAGTCAATCTGAAGCAGGCAGGAATGGAGGAGTGGCTCTCACAGTACCTGGGGTAAAGATAGGCACAACCTTCAGCTGCCTTCCTGCTTCCTTTTCTGGTAGAGGCAGAAATGTCCTCACCATAGCTATTGTACACAGACATGCTTGCACATGGCTGGAGCTACACTGATCTGAAACCAGGAGCCAGGTGCTTCCTCCTGGTCTCCCATGCGAGTGTAGGGGCCCAAGGACCTGGGCCATCTTCTACTGCCTTCCCAGGTCATAGCAGAGAGCTGGATTGGAACTGGAGCAGCCAGGTCTCGAACCGGTGCCCATATGGGATGCCAGCGCCCCAGGCCAGGGTGTCAACCTGCTGCGCCACAGCACTGGCCCCCACGTTGCTCCACTTCCAAGGAAGCTCACTGTTATGTCCTGTGAAAATAGTAGAAAATGGCCCAAGTCATGGAGTTCCCACCCACATGGGAGACCAGAAATGAAGAAGCTCCAGGATCCTCTCTTTGGACTGGTCCAGCTCTGGCCATTGCAGCCATTTTGGGAGTGAACTAGCAGATGGAAGACCTGTCTCTCTCTTTCTCTTTCTCTCTGCCTCTGACTCTATGTAACTCTACATTTCAAATAAATAAATAAATTTTTAAAAATGAAATCAGCTGTGAGTCTAGTTGGAGATTTTCTGAAAGTAGTCTTTCATTTCCCTATTTAAAAAAAGATTTAATAATCTTTCTTTGTTTTACTATTGAAATTTGACTGCATTGTATTGTGGTAAAAATCTTTTCTGATCATGTCCCTCAAGATTTCTATGTGCCTTAAGTATTTGGATGTCCCTTTCTTTCTCCAAATTAGGGAAGTTTTCTATTTTTATTTCACTGAATAGGCCTTCTAATCCATTCTCCTTCCACACTTGCAGGAACTCCTAAGACCTGTATGCTGTTTTGTTTGATAGTACCCCATAAATCTCAATCATTGAATTTTTCTAAATTCTTCCTTTTTTTTTTTTTAAAGTATCACTGAGAAATTTCTAAGCTTTGTCTTCTAGCTCAGATATTCCTTTTTTGTTCCTTACCAAGTCTGTCATTAAGACTTTCCAATGTATTCTTTGACATATGGGTTTCTTCATTTCTGATATTCCAGTTTAAATAATAAAACTAACAATATAAAAAAACATAATACATCATAACAAAGTGAGGTTTATCCCAGCATATGTGATATTGTTTCAAAATTTGAAAAACCAACCCATATAATTCCACAAATTAGTAAAAATCCAAGTTATAACAGTACTGAACTACCTGAAGAAGAAAATTATTTGAAATTATTTGATATTCATTCATGAAAGCAAACATAATAAGCTAAAAACAGAAAGCATCTTCCTCCATCTGAATAAAGAGTCATCTGAACAAACTGGAACTAAACGGCCCTCCACAGGAGTAAATCAACACTTTCCATGTGGGATGGAGAGAAAAATCAGGAGCATCTATGTTCACCCCTCATGCCTGTTGTTCTATGTTCTCATCCAGACACGTGAAGTAAGGAAAATCAAAAGGCATATAGTTCAGATAGGGAGAAATAAAACAGTCTACTTGTAGAAAATATCATTGTTGCAAAGAAAGCCCTAAGAAATCTAGAAAAATCCTACTAATCACTAAAAATCATTGTAAAAGTTGAGAGAAAGGAATAAGAAAGGAAGGAGGAGAAAGTGTGGGAGCATGCGTGGGGACAAGGGTAGGGTGAGAAGTATGACTATGCTCTTAAATCTTTATATATGAGATACATCAAATTCATTAACCTTAAATAATTTAGAGATAAAAGAAAATAAAAGAGAAATAAAATTTATGCTGAGTGAATTAAGCCAGTCCCAAAGGGAAAAATATCATATGTTCTCCCTGATCGGCGACAACTAACTGTGCACCAAAGGGGAAACCTGTTGAAGTGAAATGGACACTATGAGAAACAGTGACTTGATCAGCCCTTGTCCTGACTGTTGATGTACAATGTAATACTTTATCCATTTTAGTATTTTTTTTGTTCTAGTACTATTGGTTGAACTCTGTAATTAACACACAATTATTCTTAGGTGTTTAAATTTTCACTGAAAAGTGATCCCTGTTAAATATAAGAGTGGGAATAAGAGAGGGAGGGACTGTACAATTTGAGACATGCTCAATTGGACTTGCCCCAAATGGTGGAGTTAGAAACATGCCAGGGGATTCCAATACAATCCCATCAAGGTGGCATGTACCAATGCCATCTCACTAGTCCAAGTGATCAACTTCAGTTCACAATTGATCACACTGATAGGTCTAAGAGTCAAAGGGATCACACAAACAAGACTAGTGTCTGCTAATACTAACTGATAGAATCAAAAAGGGAGAGAATGATCCTTCATGGGAACCGGGATACACAGCAGACTCATAGAATGGCAGATGTCCTAAATAGCACTTTGGCCTCAGAATCAGCCCTTAAGGCATTCGGATCTGACTGAAGAGCCCATGAGAGTATTTTAGGCATGGAAAACCAAGACACTCTGGAAAAAAAAAAAAAAAAGAAGACCTAAATGAAAGATCTCTGTGAGTGAGATCCCAGTGGAAAGAACGGGGCCATCAAAGAAGGAGGTACCTTTCTCTGAAGGGAGGAGAGAACTTCCACTTTGACCATGACCCTGTTGGAATAAGATCGAAGTCGGCGAACTCAAAAGGCTTCCATAGCCTTGGCAACTCATGACTAGAGCCTAGGGAGATTACTGACGCCATAAACAAGAGTGTCAAATTGTTAAGTCAACAAAGGAGTCACTGTGTACTTACTTCTCATGTGGGATCTGTCCTTAATATGTTGTCCAATGTGAATTAATGCTATAACTAGTACTGAAACAATATTTTACAATTTGTGTTTCTGTGTGAGTGCAAACTGATGAAATTTTTACTTAATATATACTGAATCGATCTTCTGTATATAAAGATAATTGAAAATGAATCTTGATGTGAATGGAATGGGAGAGGGAGCGGGAGATGGGAGGGGTGCGAGTGGGAGGGAAATTATGGGGGGGATAGCCAATGTAATCCATAAACTGTACTTTGGAAATTTATATTTACTAAATAAAAAAAGAAAGAAAAAATAAAATGAATGGAAAGAGAAAAAAAGGAGAGAAATAAAATTTAACAAGATTGAAGGACACACAAGGTCTATGTACAAAACCAAAATCAATATATATTTCCACACACATGTAATGACCAATTAGAAAATAAAATATTTAAAACATATAGTTATAGTGGCATTAAAATGACAATACTTAGCACTAACTTAAGAAAATATATTCAAGACTTGAAAATAAAAGAGTGAAAAGCACTGCAAAGAGAAATTAAAGGAGACTTAAAAAATGGAGAGATATCCCAGGTTCATGGATAGGAAAATTTGAAATGTAACAATTGATATTTGAAAAAAGTGTCAAAGCAATTCAATGGAGGAAAAGATATATTTTTCATGAAATGATGCTGAAATTAATAAATGTATGTATTGGAAAATCAATTTTATCACTCTTCACATAAAAATGGGTCATATATGAGAAAACTGGCAAATACACAGAATAACATGTAGGAAAAACTGTGATATTGGGTTAGGCAAAGATTTGTTAAATAGGATACAAAATACACAACTATCCAAACTGAAAATTAATAATAACAATTATGATTTCACAGTTTACATCATTTTCCCTTTGAAAAACTAAGCAAATAAACAGGAGCCACAAATAGGATAAACATATTTTAAAGCATCTGTCTGTCAAATGACTCAAATGAAGAATTTACAAAGAATTCTTACAAGTAAATTGTAAAACAAAAATTAATTAAATGTTTTTGCAGAAACATCTCAAAAGAATATATATAAGTGGCAATAAGTATGACAACACACTCAATATCACTACTGTGGAATAAATACCATCACACATTCCCCAGAATTGCTGAAATTTAAAATTTGTCAGTATCAAATACTGGAAAAGATAAGGAGGAATGATAACTCTGTTTGCTGCTGATTGGACTACAAAATGGTGTAACCACTTTTGAAAAACCATTGGTGCTATTGTATAGTTAACTTCCACTTAACATGACTCCTAAGTATGTACCCAAAGAAAATGGTAAATTCACAAGATGACTTTCATGTGTATATTCATAGCAGTGTTATTCATGGTTGAATCTAAAGATATCATTCTAAGACAAACACACAAACCATCACCTTCACCAGTTACTTTTGATAGCATGAGGTGACGTCACAAGCTGTGATCTCTTAGGCAGGGAGATGGGTATAGCCCTGTAGTAACATCTGGTTGACCACCTGGTTGGTGAAGGCTTTGGTTCATTACATTATCACCTCTTGTAAACACTTAAGCAGACAAGGTAGTATAAAAGTCAAGTGAGAATAGCAACCAATGGTCCTAGGAGCAGCATTAATTAAGTGATGAGAGGGCTCCATAGGGAGGGAGATAGGAGAAGTTCTTCCGACCCTAGAGCAGATTGTTCAATAGATGTGACAATTTGTTGGGAGTGTATTAACATTTGTTCTACCTGGCCTGATTGATTAACATAATAGCAATATGGTTTTCCCAGAAAAACAAAAGTTCCCCCTCTTTCAGCTGATATAAGGTCCAGAGCTTGCCTATTTTGTAGCATTACACTCACTAGTGAGGTGATCTGATGTTGAAGACCTCAAATAACATCTGCTGAAGTCTCAATGGATCTGGTAACCTCCACTTTCAGTTATTGGAGTTGTTCTTGGAACCGGGTTAGTAGAGACAATTCCAATTAGTTTTATAGAGGAGATGCTTCTGAGAAAAATGTCATGTAAGTTGCACTAGAGATGGCTGCTCTCTTTGTGGTAAGATGGCCCCTTTCTTTTCAGATCACCAAGTGGGACAGGAGGAGGTGGAAGACATATTTGGAGTCAGCATAAACTGTGATAGATTTATTTTTTGCCAGCATGAAGGAATGGGTTAGGGCAGAAAGTTCAGCCTGTGGTTAGCAGTGTTAGAAGGGAGTGGCCCAGCCTTGGTTGTGTTGGTGGTTGATACCACAGCATATCCTACCCTTTTGATTCTTTGATGGTAGAGCTTCCATCTGTGAACTGTAGTATCAGGGTGGGGTTAATGAGGGGATCTTCCTGAATGTTTGAGGGATAAGGATAATAGGTGTTCGATGGTCTCAATGCAGGAGTGATTTAGAGATGGCAAGGAAGGAGAGCAGCTACATTGAGGGGAGGACAGGGTTTAAAGGATAAGGTAGGGTCTTAAATTAGTCCCACCTGGAGGGCCAGAATGCAGAATGGTGGAAGAATTTGAAGACTTTATAGGTTAGAAGCTCTGACAGGCGATGAAAAGGGAGGCTAGTAACCAATTTTTTTGACTGTTGTATGAGAATCAAAGCTGAGGCTAGCATCTGTTGATGGGGTGCCCAGCTCTTGATGGTGGAATCTAGTGTTTTTGAGAGATAGGCTACAGGTGCAAAAGAGAGAACAGTTTGATGGCCAAGAACCCCCAAGGCTGTTCCTTGGTTTTCAGTGACATAAATAAGGAAGGGGCGTGTGATATCTGGTAAGTGTGAGGCAGGGACCTAGAGAATAGCCTGTTTGGAGCTTATGATATTTTGAGGTGACTCTGGTTATAAGAGGCTTCTTGGAGGGATCCCTTTGTGGATTCAGAGAGTGGTAGGACTAGAAGGGAGAAGTTTGGAATACATGAGCACAGGAATCCTGCCAGGCCTAAAAAGGAAAGCATTTATTCTTCTGTAGAAGGAGGAGGGGGTTAGCTATGAGGTGATTCCTATCTATGGTGATAACCTTGTAAGTGGGAGTGAGGTGTACTCTGAGATAGGTTACCTCAGATAGGGAAAGCTGTGCCTTGGTGAAGGATACTCATAACCCTTGGCTTCTAAGAAGCTAAGAAGCAGCCAGTGCTGCGGCTCACTAGGCTAATCCTCCACCTTGCGGCAACAGCACACCAGGTTCTAGTCCCGGTCGGGGCGCTGGATTCTGTCCCGGTTGCTCCTCTTCCAGGCCAGCTCTCTGCTGTGGCCAGGGAGTGCAGTGGAGGATGGCCCAAGTGCTTGGGCCCTGCACCCCATGGGAGACCAGGAGAAGCACCTGGCTCCTGCCATCGGATCAGCGCAGTGCACCGGCCGCAGTGCGCCAGCTGAGGCGGCCATTGGAGGGTGAACCAACGGCAAAGGAAGACCTTTCTCTCTGTCTCTCTCTCTCACTGTCCGCTCTGCCTGTCAAAAAATAATTTTAAAAAAAGTTAAGAAGAGTAGCAGACTGTTGTTGGCTATCCATTTTTGAAGGACTGCAAAGGGGGACGCCATGAACATGCTGGAGAAGGAAGGAGGGGGATAAATCAAGAGTACCTAGGTCATTGGACAGGGCCTGACCAAACAAATAGGGGCTCTCTACGAACCTCTGGGGGTAAATGGTCCAGGTTAATTGAGTGGAGATGTGGGAATCAGCATCAGTCCATATGAAAGCAAACAGATCTTGAGAGGAGGAATGTAAAAGGATAGTGAGGAATGGATCTTTAAGATCTAGAGCTGAGAAGTGAGAATTGGAGGCAGGGATAGAGGAGAGTAGAATATATGGTTTGGTTATTACTGGATATATGGGTACCACTATAATTTATAGGACACAGGTCTTGGACCAGATGGAAGAATCCATTAGGATTATTTTTACTGCCAGGATAGGAGTGTTATAAGGGGATTTGGTTTTACAAAGTAAACCCTGAGAAGTTTAGTGATGACAGGATTTAATCCTCAAAGGCCGGAGAGGGGCAAGGGATACTGAGGCTGAGAAGGAAATGTTGAAGGGTCTTGAGCCACTAAGGTAGAGTGGCTGATGTGACACACCCATGGGTTAACAGTGGACAGGGTTGCTGAGGTGGGCAGGGTGGCTGGGACCAGGTCATCTTGAGAGAGAAGTGGTGGGCTGGAGGATGGGGTCAATGGCCAGAGGATGAAAAACACCTGAGTACCAAACTGGTAGAGTATGTGTGTCTCTTCTCAGGAGAGGAGTAGGACATTAAGGTGTAACAAGAAAAGATGAGGAAATGCATCATCTTAATTATGCATAGCAGGGTCCCAAAAGTGGGTAAGGATTGAGAATGTTGCACCTGTGTTAATGAGGAAAGAAACTGGCCTACTTGCTTCCATCACATTTGCCCTGGGCTCCCATGGAGGGATGGTCACAGGTGGGTGGCAGGAGGCTGAGCTTCCTCAGTCCTCAATGGTAAATCCTAGTTGGTTAACCCAGGGCATAGGTGGGGAGGATGGCCTGCTGCTGACTTGATGCAAAAGAGGACAGTCCACTACCCAATGGCCCATCTGCTGACATTCAGGACAAGGATTCAGTCCTTGTCCTAAATGTCATATTTCTGGGGCCGGAGCACATTCTGGCCCAGTGTTCTGTTTGGCCACATTTACAACACGGACACTGGGAGCCCTTGTTGTCCACTCGATGGCTCCTGTAATCATCTGAGCCACCAGATCTAGCAGGTTGTTGGAAGGCCTTGGCCAGCATCTTGGACTCTCTCATCCCTCCCATTATATGCCTTAAAGGCCACCTTTAGACTTTCTGCCTAGGGAGTTAATGGGCCCCTCTCGAGCCACTTTAACTTTACCTTGAAATAAGGGAAAGTCTGGGCAAAGAAATGGCTTATGAGGAGGCCTGAAACTTAGGGGTATTCTGGGTCTAGGTAGGTGTATTGGAGAAGGGTGTGTGTCAGATGCTGTAGAAATATGTGAGGGTTTTCCTTTTTATCTTGAATGCCTTCTCCCAGTTTATCATAATTTATAGCCTTTCTGTTGGATTATTTGAGGCCAGCTAATAGACCCGTAATGAAATAATTTATGGCTACTATGGCATTAAAACAGTTGTAATTCCAATTGGGGTCCTGTTCTGGGATTGGATCTGCTCCTATGGGTTGAGCAGGTTCAGTCTGATGGGTTTCGTAGGCGTGAAGAGAGGCCTGTTCCCAAACTCACCTTTGCTCCTCTGGAAGGAGGGTATCAGTGAGGATTACAGAGCCATTGTGAAAAGTCAGATCATAGGACTGGATTAGATATTGAAACTGTAATGCTGGGCTAAAGGTGAAGGAAATCAGTTTTTGTTCAATTTTTGAGAGATCAGCAAGTGAGAAAGGAATGTGGACCCGAACTATGCCCTCTGCTTCTGCCACCTCTTGAAGGTACAACATGGAGGCAGGCTCCCTAGCTGCCCCAAAGGAGCTAGTGACTCTGGGACTGGGCATAGAAAAGGGGGCTCAAGGGCTTGAAGTGGTGGTGGCAGGACAAGAACAATATGCTGGCCCGGCAGAACAGGGGAGGGTGAAAGGACTGGGTTTGAGATAAGGGGGGGAGCAGGGGGAGTAGAAACAGACAAGGGCTGGTTTTGAGATAAGGGTGAACAGCAGACAGGAGGAGTAGAAACAGATGCCACCACTTTGAATTCCTGGGAAGGAGGGGGAGGTGTCAACAAGACAGTGAGAGCCTGAGTGGATGGTGGGCTTTAAAGTTGTTGAGTGGGAGGTGACTGTGCCAGGGCCTGAGCAGGAAGGGCCGAGCCAGTGCCTGTCGGGGGTGGTGAGGTTGGGAGCTCATCCACAGGATGGAACGTAGAACAAAGGGTTTTTCGGCTCTGGCTCTGGGTCTTCAGTGGGAGCATTAGCAGCCAAGAGGACCTTAGCTGGGAAACAGGAGGTGCAGAGAGGTTTAGACTGGAGATAGGAGAAAGCGTGAACATAAGGAGTCTCCTTCCACTATCCCGAACACTCACAGAAGTGGTAGAGATCCTGAGTATTGATGAGGTCAAATGTACAATTACGCAGTTATTAGGACTGGTTGTCAAGGTCATACATACATGGGCCACACCTGATTACAATTGGAGAGACAACCAATGGGAGATTCGGACAGAACATAGGATGAGGAAGCTTCCCTAGCAGCCTACAGAGGTGCAACCAGCAAAGAACAGGCATCTCCAAGATTATGGCACTCTGGTGAGGAGAGTGAGGGTGAGAGGGTGGGCGTCGTCACCAGAACCCACTGGAGCCTGGGTACAAATCCCAGAGAAGGGAAACAGGGTTGAGTCATCACCTACATCCACTGTTGCCCGGGACACAGAGTCCATAGAGGGGCATGAGGCCAGAGGAGTTGTGATGCCTTGTACCAGGATTTCAGGGCAAAGTTGTATAGAACCACGACCTATAGAAAGTTGCATCGACAGAATCCTCTGCCCAGCCCACTATATCCTCAGAATGTTTGAATGGCTGGTGCATGGATGGAGATCACAGAGCATTCAGCAGCAAAGAAGGAGGTCTTGGGGTGGTTTTGTGACTGGCAGGAATCCAGGATCCTGAAGCAGCTCAGATCCCAAAGGAGGAAAGCTGAGTTGACAGGAGAGCCTAGATCTGAGTCACAGCACCAATAAAAGACCACCATAAAATGCACCAAACCCCAGAGTCAGGGAAAAGCTTATTGTCAGCTGACAAGGATGTCTCTCCGTGCACAAGGGAAACAGCAGTCTGTACTAGAGCAGGTTTTACATAGCTTAGCAAAGATAAGGAAATAAAGACAGTAAATTCCATTGGCTGGGGTGAAGATGACATATGATTGGACCATTTGGTCACCTGACTCCTGGTACACCAGGCTGGACTTGAGAAACTGAATCATATCTCAGAGAAGCCAAAACTTGTTGTACAAGATGGTAAAAACTTATTGTACAAGATGGCGACTGGGCCAGAGTCTTAGATGGCAACTGAGACTTGAGATGGTGTCTCAGATAAGATGGCACCAGTTTCACTAACAGACAGTAGACAATTACCAAAATGCATCAAATATGTACTTAAAAGCTGGAAAGTTTACGATTTGCAATTATATCTTACTCGTGATAGAAAAATAAATTCTGACAATTATTGTAGAAATTATCACAGCTCTTAGACTGTCACAAAATATCTGCTGTCCTTCATTCAGTGTGGGACCCTGCATATTCAGATACTAGTCTGGGTAGCCAGCCCTGAGACACTGCAAAGGCAGGAAGAAGAGAAAGACTTTCTGAGGCAGAGCCTCAGTGCCTGGGATTCTGGCCCTCTGTTCTCCTAAATGTGAATCTGAAGGCTGATTTTCACCCAGACAGAACGTTCCTACATGGTTCCATGCACAGACTTTGTTTCCAGGAGTTTTATATCTCATGTTTAGCTGTTCCATGGTTCTAGATTTTCTCCACGATCCTTTCCATATTGAAACAACTCCTGGGCTGCAAAAAGAAACCCAGAAATGAAACAAGGAATTTGATCATTTCCGGCAGGTAAATGCAAGTCACCAAATGCACTTATTTATGCATTCGTTTTTATCTGTGGATTCCCCCACTCTCCTTTCCATGGAGCGCTCTTAGTTAACTATTGCTGACATTGGAATCTCAGTAGCAATTCTGACTGAAAGAGCAACATTTCAATTAAATGAATAATCAAATTCAAAATGTTATTTGAATAATTTGAGTTCTTAAATTAAGCACGCAGATTTTTTCCCCCACAAGTATGCTATAAATTACATTTTCCGGTACATTGGCAGTAAACGGGTAATTAATATTTCAACTTTTACTTCCCAATGTTGATTTAAAAAAATAAAATTAAATAAGCATAGAACATAAAGCAGCACAGCTATCGCAGATGAGATGTGATTGCCCAGCTCTTGTTTGTCCCTTTTTCTCCAGAGTGGGTGCTTCCAATTTGGACAGCAGACTATATCAAACCCAGCAAGTCACCAACAGAACAGAAGTGCAAACATAGTGGAGGTGGCCTTTGGTGCTTTAGGAACATCATAAAATCTATTTCATTATTAGATTTTTTCCTACTATTAATATATAAAAGGTATGCATATAAAAGTGGTACCTTATACTTAATAGATGCATAGTGTTTCCAGTGTAACTGTCTTAACAATAAAAATGTATTTTTACTGAGAAACTACAAGGTTTCTCTTTAGATTATACTTTCTCTTTTTAAAGATATATTTATTTATTTGAAAGGCAGCATTGGGGACAGGTCTCAGAGAGATCTTCCATCTATTGATTCACTCCCCAAGTGGACACAACAGTCAGGATTGGAGTAGGCTTAAGCCACAGGCTTTAAATTCCATTTGGGTCTTCCACATGGGTAGCACAGGCCCATGTACCTGAGCCATCTTCATTTGCTTTCCCAGGCACATTAGCAGGGATCTGAATCAAAAGTGGAATAGCCGGGACTTGAAAAAGCACCCATATGGGATGCTGGGATCACAGGAGGCAGCTCAACACACTGTACCACAAGGGCAGCCCCTAGTTTATACTTTCTAAATGTCTATTATTATGGTAAGAATAGCCACGAAGTGTCAAAATCATCCTAAGAGGAGATTTTGTATCATTATAACTCCTGCCATTCCTTTAGATACACTGACTCATTTAAATTTCACAAAACACTAGGAGGATGTTATTTTAATATTTGTATGCACTAGATGCTAAAATTATTGCAAAGGTGGCTACTTGTCCAATCTCACTCTGCTAAGTGGTGTTAGACTGGAATGGACTATGGGTCACCTCTCTCCTTAGCCACAGAGCTGAGTATTATTTCAGAATGGTTCCCACAGCATGGTTTCACCAATGCAAGTTCACATTGAAGTGAGGGGATTTGTGATGCTAGAGGAACCATTCTGAGGCTGACTATTGGCAGACAGGTTGAGTATCACAGGATAATAATATGGCTAGGGGCTACATAAGGTTGTGTCCTCACTTCAGATACCAAGCACCAGCTCGGGAATTTCCAAGTTATACTTCTGTTCATCCTGGCTAAAGAACTGAGGATTCCCACTAAACACTCGGGTTTAATAACTTCCGTGGATAACTCACAGGGCTCAGGAAAGCACTATACTTAGGGTTGCAGTTGGATTATAATAGACATAAATTAAGAGCAGCTGAATGGAAAGACATGCAATGCAAGCTCCAGAAGGACCACGAACTCTAAGCTTCCCTGTCAGCCTCACATCACACCAAGAAACGAGCATCAGCCAAGGATGTGCACGAGAGCTAGAGCTTCAGTGTTCAGAGCTGGTGCTGAGGACTGACTTCATCACTGGTGCATTTTTGAACTTAATCCCCAGCACCTTTGCTCTGGGGTTGAGGAGGCCAAGCTGATCTTTCCTAGTGCAAAGCTGCGATTGTGTAAAAGCATGATTATTTTTTTCTGGCCTGGCCCCACCTTCCTCCTAAAATGTCTAGGCCCCACCACATATCACCTCATTAGCTTAAACTTGGGTGTGCTCTGCAGAGCATAGCATGATTAACAAAGATACTCCTGGCCGGTGCCACGGCTCAATAGGCTGATCCTCCACCTGTGGCGCTGACACACCGGGTTCTAGCCCCGGTCGGGGCGCTGAATTCTGTCCCAGTCACTCCTCTTCCTGTCTAGCTCTCTGTGGTGGCCCAGGAGTGCAGTGGAGGATGGCCCAAATCCTTGGACCCTGCACCCACATGGGAGACCAGGAGAAGCACCTGGATCCTGGCTTCAGATCAGCGTGGTGTGCTGGCCGCAGTGGCCATTGGGGGGTGAACTAACAGAAAAGGAAGACCTTTCTCTCTGTCTCTCTTTCTCACTCTCTACTCTGCCTGTCCAAAAAAAAAAAAAAAAAGATACTCCTATCAGTTGAGAAATCCTAGTCTTCCTCATATGAACTAGAGACAGTGTGAAGCAGGTTGTCATATAACAATGGCTTCTCTTTCAGTAGTGTCTCCCTGAAGGACCATACCTAAAAACCATAAGGACTCTAGGAACACAATTTGTTTTTTGCCAAACAAGCAGCATCTGTCCAACTCCAGAGGTGGGTTTCAAACAGGCAAAACCTGCCCCTAGTCAACAGTCCGAGGGCAAGAATCAAAATCAGCCACTGGTCTATCCCTTTCACTCTCTATCTAATGCCTGACAGTTCTTTTAGGTTCCACGCCAACAGCCCTCTTGTGTGAGGCCCCTTCCATAGTTGCTCCCCTTCCCTTCTGCATGGGCCCAGGACTTGGGTTGCACCCGCATACTTGCTATCTATTTCTTCAAAGCCACGTGATTCTGTTTTGTCAAACTCTCCATGGCTCCATCAATATTTGGCTCCATGTGACTTCACTATTTAGCACTCATCTGTGTCAAAATTAAGATGCAAGACTTAGGTGAAAGGCATATTTAGTGGTGGTCTCTTGGTGTATTACCACCAAACTAAACTTCCAACTTCATTGTCCCAATTAGTCTGTTGTGCCATGCTGTTCTTTCTTCATCAAATAGAAAAATACGGATGATCATCTAGGGAGGTGGGAAGCTCATGGTTATTGCAAAATCTCTCTACATTTTGCTCTCTGGTAGTATATTTACAATCAGACTCAGAATTTACATTTTCCTGTGAAATTATGAAAATATGAAGAAAATTCAAGAACATAGAAAAAATTGCTCCATTTTAATGTATTCTAGGGCTTCCAGTAAGAAGATTCTTCTTGGCTGTCAGGGTATCTTTTATCCTTTTAAATCCAGATGATTTTGTTCTTGACTTTTAGATTCATTCATTTTTCCATTAAATTAACATGCAAGACTTAACAATGGCTTCTCTTACAGCACACGCTCCCTGAAGGACCACACCTGAAAATCATAATCTAGGAGCACAATTTGTTCTATTGAGTTCAAGGTATGGAGGGGTAGGAAGGTAGAAACTCATGTATAAAACATGGCCCTTGTCCCTGCTCAGCTGACATACTTCTGATAAAAAGTAGAACCCTGGATTCTTACAGTTGAGAGGGACTTAAAATTCACTTTCTTCAGTATCATGCCCAAGGCAGACATTGTGTAAAACACCTCATTCATCTAGCTGCATTTTGAGTACATTCAATGCATTTTGATCTTTTGTTTAAAAAAAGTGTTAAGACAATGTCTCTCCTTCTCTCTCCAACATCCATCCTACAAAAAGGAAACGAATACTCTTACTTCTATTAAGTCAATATCCCTTCCAGCTGCTGGTCATTGGTCCAACGTCCGAAGCACAGAATCCTCCTAAATGCCTCAACCCACAGAACACTCGCTAGGGCATTGTCCTCATGATCTCCAATACAGCTGCTCCCCTGGCACACCCTGCTCCCTGTCCCAACTGTCCCTCACATGGTGCAGTTTCTAGATGCCTTGCCACTCAGGGTACCTTCTCCTGGACCCACTCTAATCCTGAAATGCTTCCTGTGAGAGTCAGCACACACAGTTTCACCCAGAGCTGTGTCGTGGAAAGGATGGGGATGTGGGCACCAGACAGACCTCAGAGCAAATGCCACCTTGTCCAGGACTGAGCCAAGTGACCTCAGGCAAGATCCTCACCTTCTCTGTCTGCCAAAGGAGGAAGATTAGCATTCAGGAAAAGGATTAAATTTAAGGTCATCAAAATGCCTATCTGAATGCAAAACACATAGTGAAAAATGTTTGGGAATTTTACTCCAGATGTAACACAATGAGAATCAAACTAGATCCGCTGGTTCTCTTAGTGCCATTTGCACCCCTCTATCTTTCTGGTAAAACCAGTACTTCACTGCATCATTATTGACCCATTAATTCATGAAGGCCTTTTGTTTGTTGAGTTTCTTGTTTTGGGTTTTCTTAGATGAACAGGAAGCTTTAGCCATGTTGTTAACAAACTTTAGAACATGGCTTACTATTTTCCAAACTAATTTATAAAGTTTAAGACATGAAAAAATGATCGACACTCCCTTCCTTCTACCTCCCATCAAAACAAGTGAAATATTCTAGTTTTACCCTGGCAACTCTTTCAATATCACAAATATTTCCTTAATATTAGCTTAGTACATTAATAAAATATTAATTTAATACATTAATAAAATATAAATTTATATGTTAGCATTCAGAATTTAAGAGTGAAAATCAACATGCTAACAAACTGGGCCTCTGATACCTGAGAGAATTATTTGATAACTAAACTGAGATACAGGAAATGTGATTACAGGAAATGTGTTTTGCTTCCAAATAGGCATTTTTATGACCTTAAATTTAATCCTTTCCCTGATTACAGGTACAACTTCACTAGCTTTTTGTGTGACTTGAGAAGCTTACAACTTCCTCTGTAAAATGGGAGACAATTCCTGAGGTAACTTCCAGAGGGAACCACTCCTGATGACCCGCGGATTTGCAGGTTTGTTGAATATTTCTCATCTTCCTACAGAAGGAGATACAAGTTTCTCATTCCACATTCTGATCTACCAGGTCACCATGATTAGCCTACTGTTCCACACCCACCGTTTTAATCATTAAGCAACAGACAAGAAAGAAGGAGAAGGAGGAGAGAGAAAAAACAGAGAAATAGAGAAAACAATTAAAGTACACAACTATTTGATGTGGGGTTTAACATTCAAGATGGTACATATATTTAATTCCAAGAAGATAGTTTATTTTCCTCCAGAAGGCAGTACTTTTAAAAACACCTTTATTTTAATGAGCAAAAAGGGGTAGAAAGTTTGTTGCAAACAAACATTTCATTTACTAATGAAATTTACTAACATTTACTAACATTTCATTTACTAATGAACTCTCATTTGTTTTTACTGAAGGGTAGAAATTGTTATATCCATTTACAAGAGGCAAAGAACGTCAAAAGAGTATAAGGTTACTCAACATTGAAATTGAGAACACCCTCAGTCATTCTGTGATACCTTCTCCAGGGAAAATGAACTCCTCCCTATCCCAGCATTGTAGGTACTATGGGTTACCAAACACAGGAAAATAAAACCAGAATTCCCAGCATTGACTCCCAAAGTCTGGAAATATTACTGACTCTATTTCACTTTTTACCAGTGGTTGCATTCCTTGACATCCAGTTAATTAAAACAATCTGAACATAAAGTGCATAAACCTACCTCTGTGTGTTGCAGATGTTGGTGGCCTCATGGGGAGGGTGCCCAGGGATCCAGGTCTTGTTGCTGACCCAGAAATGAATTTAAGAACAGGACAGAGATGAGGGCCTCTGGAAAGAAAGGATTTATTGACAAAGCAGAAGTAGGTAGCACATCAACAGGTGAGGTTTGTTCCCTGGGTGAGGCAGATTCTTTTGTGAGGGTTTGTCTTCTCCAGGAGGCACCCTGTACTGATGGCAGTGCCCTTCACCATAGAGTGGGTCTTTCACCATGTTTAGGGTGGGTTTTTTCACACAAGTGCAGCAGAGATAACAGCTCTAACATAGGTGGTGTGTGTCATCAGCATGTGCTCCTAGGTGTGTGGATTTTATTGTTACAATGATGTTTTGGTCAGCAGTCAAGTCAGCCACTCAGGTGAAGATCGATTTTGCCTATCTGCCCAGCATAAGAAGGTAGTTGAGGTCTGACTGATTCATCCTTGGTGCCCAGGGCCTGTTTCTTGTTAGGATACAGTTGCTCCACACCAGATCACCAGCCTCAGCCAATTACTTACCTATCCTTTCTTCCTAAGCCGACTTTCCATGCATCTTGCCTCACATGGGAAAAAAATACCAGTCAGTACCTGACAACTCAGACAGGAACACGGGCTATCTTGGTAGTGAAACAGCATCCTTAAAAAAGAAATCAATCTTTTCTGATGCATAACTAAAAACATGAATAAACTATTTAACATATTGAATATTAAGTAATGTACAGAAAATAATTCTGTAGTATAATGGAGCCTTGATCATCATGGTGAAGTGATATTAGTGAACTGGATGCTACCCAAAATAGAGTGTGTCGCCTTTGGAAATAAGTGAGCACTCCCTGTCAGTATTTCAAAGGCAGGCACCCTGATATTGGCTGTACATACCAGAAAAATGAAACAAAGGTTAGGTACCACTTACTGAATTCAGTACCTCTTGTACTTCAGTGATTGCAAGTAGGTTACTTTAGAAACAGAGAAGGCGGTGGAAGATCATTTGGTATGTAATTCAGATGTGCAAACTCAAATTTCTTTAACATTCAGTGGGTAATATGAGTAGAAAACTGAAATTTGCAGAGGAAAGAGTATAATGTATAATAATAAGAGTCAGAAAAGGTAGAAATATCTAGAATGCATATTCTATGCAAGAGAAGTAAATCATTTTTCGAAGTGTGAAACTTGGGGCCGGTGGCGTGATGCACAAGCTTAAGCTGCCTCTAGCAGTGCTGGCATCCTACGTCATAAGCATCCGTTTGAGTCCTGACTAATCCGCTTCCAATCCAGCGCCCCACTAATGCACCTGGAGAGGGAGTAGAAGACAGTCCAATCATCTGGGCTCCTGCCACTTAGGTGGGAGACTCACATCAAGTTCCTGGCTCCTGGATTTGGCCTGGCTCAGAATGGCTGTTAAAGTCCTTTGGGGAGTGACTCTGCAGAAGGAAGATTCCGTCTCCCCCTCCCCCTCTCCCTCCCCCTCCTTACTCTCTCTACCTCCTCCTCTCTCTACCTCCCCCTCTCCCTCCCTCTCCCCTCCCTCTCCTTACTCTCTCTACCTCCCCCTCTCCCTTCTCTCCTTCTCCCTCCCCCTCACCCTCTCTCCCTCTCTCCCTCTTTTTCAAACAATAAAATTACATAATCTTGGGCTGGCACCATGGCTCACTTGGTTAATCCTCCGCCTGAGGCGCCAGCACCCCATATGGGCTCCGGGTTCTAGTCCCAGTTGCTCCTCTTCCAGTCCAGATCTCTGCTGTGGCCCAGGAGGGCAGTGGAGGATGGCCCATATGGGTGCTCCCTGCACCCACATGAAAGACCAGGAGAAGCACCTGGGTGTGGCACACTGGCAGTAGCGGCCATTTGGGGGGTGAATCAATGGAAGGAAGACCTTTCTCTCTGTCTCTCTCACTGTCTAACTCTGCCTGTCAAATAAAAAGAGTACATAATCTTTAAAAAAATAAAATATATAACTGACCAAGTAAAGCACATGTGAATTTTGCTAGCTTTTAAACTCTAGAAACTAATGAAAAAGAAGAAAAGAGGAGACCCACAGTATATAGCATGGTTTATAATACCGATGAATATGATCT
This sequence comes from Oryctolagus cuniculus, assembly GCF_051225735.1. Taxonomy (NCBI): domain Eukaryota; kingdom Metazoa; phylum Chordata; class Mammalia; order Lagomorpha; family Leporidae; genus Oryctolagus; species Oryctolagus cuniculus. The sequence goes on along the minus strand of NC_142878.1, from coordinate 4,912,998 downwards.
GCATATAAAATACAAAATAACAGTACTTATGGTTCCATACCAGAGTCTATCAGCTTTGGCACAACTGACATTTTGTGTTGGACAATTCTTCGCTGTATGTCCTGCACATTGTAGTATATTTGCCAGCAACTTAGTAGAGTACTTAGTGGCCTCTACCTACTATGTGCAAACAACAGACCCCCTAGGTCTGTCACAGATACAAGTCACAAATGTCTTCACATGTCAAATGTTCTGGCTGAGGGCCACTGGCCTCAGATACAACTGAAAGTTTATAAGCACTTATAAAGTTGTTTTCATAAGTGAATAAGAGATAATGAAGAGAGGCATTTATACTGGGGCAAACGCAATATAAAATCAAGATCAAAGTAAGCCTAAGATTAAAAGAAATAAGAAAATGGGTCGGTGCTGTGGCACAATGGGCTAGGCCTCCGCCTGCAGTGACAGTGTCCCATATGGACGCCGATTAGTGTCCCAGCTGTTCCACTTCCGATCCGATTCTCTGCTGTGGTCTGGGAGAGCAGTGAAAGATGGCCCAGGTCCTTGGGCCCCTGCCCCCATGTGGGAGACCCAGAGAAGCTCTTGGCTCCTGGCTTCGGAGCAGCCCAGCTCCGGCTGTTGCAGTCATCTGAGGAGTGGGCAGCAGATGGAAGAACCTTCTCTCTGCATCTCCTTCCCTTTGTCTGTAACTCAGTCTCTGAAATAAATAAGATCTTTTAAAAATGAAGAAAATGGGATACATAGAAAGATTATACAAATGATGTTATGGGTGGGTGTTGGGGTGCAGTGGGTTAAGCCACTTCTTGGGATGCCCACGTTCCATATTGGAGTGATTGGGTTTGATTCCTGCCTCCAACCACTTCTGACCCTGCTTACTACTAATGAGCCTGGAGGCAGGAGTTGAAGATCCAAATATTTGGTTCCTGCCACCCACATGGGAGACCAGGATGGAGTTCCTGGCTCATGGCTTTGGCCTGGTCCAATCCCAGTGGGTCGAGGATATTTGGGGAGTGAAACAGCAGATGGAAGTTCTTTCTCTCTTTCCCTTTCAAATAAACAGCTAAACAAATCTTAAAAACAAACGAAAGAAAGTTCTACAAAAACATAAATAATAATAATATATGAAGAAGATATTGAAAGTACAAGAAAATGCATGGAATTTTATGTCAAAATAGTTAAAATTATCAGCAAAACAAGATTACTTACAGAGAAAATGGAATACGAAGTTAGATAATAGAAATCTAAACAGAAAAATGAGATTTAAAAATCTTATTAAAATAATTTCAGAAAAAAGATTCTGGGTACAAAGTAATTTGTGTGAATTCTTTAAAACACCTATTACTACCCTAATCAACAACCACCATCACAAATAAAAGTAAAATCTTATAGAATCACTAATGCCGGCCGGCGCCGGGGCTCACTAGGCTAATCCTCCGCCTAGCGGCGCCGGCACACCAGGTTCTAGTCCCAGTCGGGGCGCCAGATTCTGTCCTGGTTGCCCCTCTTCCAGGCCAGCTCTCTGCTGTGGCCAGGGAGTGCAGTGGAGGATGGCCCAAGTGCTTGGGCCCTGCACCCCATGGGAGACCAGGAAAAGCACCTGGCTCCTGGCTCCTGCCATTGGATCAGCGCGGTGCGCCGGCCGCAGCGCGCCGGCCGCGGGGGCCATTGGAGGGTGAACCAACGGCAAAGGAAGACCTTTCTCTCTGTCTCTCTCTCTCTCACTGTCCACTCTGCGTGTCAAAAAACAAAAACAAAAACAAAAACAAAACAAAACAAAACAAAAAAAGAATCACTAATGCCAATACTGTTAATATTTATTTTGCCAATACAATCGGAAAAACAGTATATAAAGTGTATATATGTATATATAACATATATAAGACCATTATATACATTTATCTGCACTAAAACTACTAGAAAGGATGCAAATATGTTTATATGACTATAACTTTCTCTCTAAAATAGAATGGTATTTTCTTTTTAACCTGGGAACTGATAAGCATCATCTTAAATGGAGAAATACTAAAAATATTCCTTCAAATACAAAGAAAAAGAAGAACATGCCCAGTATCATAACTACTCGCTATGATTTGCAGATATTGGTGAGCACAGTAAGGAAGGAAAAAGTAAATTAAATGCCTTAAGATAGGAAAAGGATAAAGCTTATTATATTGCAGTGGTATCATTGTCTACATAGAAACTCCTAAAATATCAGCAAATTATTATAAAAAGTCATGAAGTTATCAAGATACCTGCAATCTAGCACCAATTGAATTTCCATGGAAGAGGCAATAGGAAAATGTTTTCAAAAATACACCATTTACTGGAGTCAGCACTGTGGTGTAGCAGGTGAAGCCATTGCCTGCAATGCCAGCATCCCATATGGGCACTGGTTTGAGTCCTGGCTGTCAGCTATGGCCTGCAAAAGCAGAGGAAGATGACCCAAGTCCTTGGGCTCCTGCAGCCCCATGGGAGACTCAGAAGAATCTCCTGGCTCCTGGCTTCAGATCGCCACAGCTCCAGCTGTTGAGGCCATTTAGGGAGTGAACCAGCAGATAGAAGACCTCTCTCTGCCTGCCTCTGCCTCTCTGTAACTCCGCCTTTCAAATAAATAAATAAATCTTTAAAGAAAATGCACTACTTACAACAGCAAAAAATTGTAAAATATTGCATAAATCAAGAAAGTAAAAGACCTATGCTGATTTTAAAATTTCATTGTAGATAATTAAATAAATTATAAATAAAGGTATCAATAAATTGTAAATAAAATGTAAATAAATGGATGAAGTGACACATATTCATGGAAAGAAAGGATCCTAAACTATTCTTCAATTAACTTATATATTTAATCCATTCCTAATCATATTCTCAAAAGCAATCTTCAGGGAATTTTACAAGTTTCTTCAAAAGTCTGTGTGGAGGGGCTGGTGTTGTGATGTCACGTGTTAAGATGCTGCCTGTGGCCGGTGCTGCGGCTCAATCGGCTAATCCTCTAACTGCGGCGTCGGCACACTGGGTTCTAGTCCTGGTCAGGGCACCAGTTCTGTCCCAGTTGCTCCTCTTCCTGTCCAGCTCTCTGCTATGGCCCAGGAAGGCAGTGGAGGATGGCCCAAGTTTTTGGGCTCTGCACCCGCATGGGAGACCAGGAGAAGCACCTGGCTCCTGGCTTCGGATCAACGCATTGTGCTGGCTGCAGCAGCCATTGGGGGATGAAACGATGGAAAAGGAAGACCTTTCTCTCTGTCTCTCTCTCTCACTGTCCACTCTGCCTGTCAAAAAATTAATTAATTAATTAATTAATTAAAAAGATAAAACTTTTTTTCATCTCTTCTTCTTCATTTTTCAATGTTTAGTAATTCTCATTGTACAGATATTTCACATGCTTAGTTAAATCTATTCCAAGGTATTTTTCTTTTGTATATCTTGTGAATGCAATTGGACTTAGATGTTCTTTCTCAACCGTGGCATTTCTGGGTATACAAAGCCTATTAATTTTTGTGTGTTGATTTTATATCCTGCCACTTTACCAAATTCTTGTATGACTTCCAATAGTCTCTTATTGGAGTCTTTTGGATCCCCTATATATAAAATCATGTCATCTGCAAATAGGGACAGTATGAGTGCCTCCTTCCCAATTTGGTCGCTTATATTTCTTTTTCATGCCTAATGTCTCTAGTTAAACTCCCAGGACTATATTGAATAGCAATGGTGAGAGTGGGCATCCTTGTCTGGTTCCAGTTCTTTGTGGTAACGCTTTCTACTTTTCCGAACTCAACTGGACATTGACCATAGGTTTTTCACAAATTGCCTTGATTGTGTTGAGAAATGTTCCTTCTATACCCAATTCGCTTAAAATTTTCATCATGAAATGGCGTTGTATATTATTAAATGTTTTCTCTGCATCTATTAAGATAACCACATGGTTTTTTCCCTCAGTTTGTTAATGTTATGTACCACTTCGATTTGTGAATGTTGAACCATCCTTGCATACCAGGGATAAATCACACTTGGTCTGGGTAAATAAGCTTTCTGAGGTGCTGTTGGATTCTGTTGGCTAATAATTTGTTGAAGATTTTTGTGTCTAAGTTTATCAGGGAAACTGGTCAGTAGTTCTCTTTCTCTGTTGCATCTTTTCCAGGTTTAGGAATTTCGGTGATATTGACTTTACAGAAGGAGTTTGGGGCCGGCGCCGCGGCTCAATAGGCTAATCCTCTGCCTTGCGGTGCCAGCACACCGGGTTCTAGTCCCAGTTGGGGTGCTGGATTCTGTCCCGGTTGCCCCTCTTCCAGGCCAGCCCTCTGCTATGGCCCAGGAGTGCAGTGGAGGATGGCCCAGGTCTTTGGGCCCTGCACCTGCATGAGAGACCAGGAGAAGCACCTGGCTCCTGGCTTCAGATCAGCGTGATGCGCTGGCCGCAGCGCGCTGGCCGTGGTGGCCATTGGAGTATGAACCAACGGCAAAAGGAAGACCTTTCTCTCTGTCTCTCTCTTACTGTCTACTCTGTCTGTCAAAAAAAAAAAAAAGTAGTTTTGGAGAAATAAGCACCCCCATACACCTTTCAGTTGTTTTTAATTCCTTGAGAAGAATTGGCGTTAGTTATTCTGTGAATGTCTGGTGGAATCCAGCAGTGAAGCCATCTGGTCTTGGGATTTCCTTTATTGGAAGACCTTTTTTACTGATTCAAATTCCATCAAGGGTTTGTCTATTTAGATTTTCTATGTCTTCATGGCTCAAGTTATGTGGGGTGTATGTGTCCAGTAATCTATCCATTTCTTCTAGTTTACCTGGTTAGTTTTTTGTTTTGTTTTGTTTTGTTTTGGTATATAGTTCTTTGTAGTAATTTCTGATGATTCTTTTTATTTGTGTGGTGTCTGTTGATACAATTTCTTTTTCATCTATAATTTTATTGATTTTGGTCTTCTTCCTTTTTTTTGATTAGTTATGCCAATGATATTTCAGTTTGGTTTATTTTTTCATAAAACCAGCTCTTGTTTTGCTGATCATTTCTACCGTTGTTGTTTGTTTCAGTTGTATTGATTCTTCTCTAATTTCAATTGTTTCTTTCTTCTTACTAGTTTTAGGTTTGGTTTGCTAGTGGTTTTCAAGGTCATTGAAATACATTGATAGCTCTTTTATTTGGTGCCTTTTCAATTTCTTGATGTAGGAACCAATTGCTATAAACTTTCTTCTTAACACTGCTTTTGCTGTATCCCATAACTTTTGATATGCTGTATTGTTGTTTCATTTGTTTATCTTTTGATTTCTTCTATGATCAACTGTTCATTCAGAAGCACGTTGTTCCATCTCCATGTGTTTGCATATGTTCTAGAGATTCTTGTTTTATTGATTTCCAGGTTCATTCGTTATGAATTCCATGGTATGATTTCATTTTTTTTTAAATTTGCTCAGATTTGCTTTATGGCTTAGCATGTGGTCTATCCTAGAGAAGGTTCCATCCACTGCTGAGAAGAATGTGTATTCTGCAACTGTAGGATGAAAACTTCTACAGAATACCCATCAGGTCCAGTTGGTCCATAGTGTCGAATAACTCTGTTGTTTCCTTGCTGATTTAATGTCCCATTGATCTACCCACTGCTGAAAGTAGGGTATTGAAGGCCCCATTACTATTGTATTGGATTCTATGTCTTGCTTTAGATACATTAACATTTCTGATAAATAGCCAGGTGCCCTGTAATTAGGTGCATATACATTTATAATATTCATGTTTTCCTACAGAACTGATCCCTTAATCATTTCACAGTGCCTTTCATTGTCTTTTTTTTTTTACCTGTTTTTGTGTTAAAGTCTATTTTGTCTGGTATTAGCATGGCTGTACTTGCTTTTTTTGATTTCTGTTAACATGGAATATCTTTTTCCATGCTTTCACTTTCAGTCTGTGTGTATCTTTGTTGGTGAGAGGTGTTTCTTATAGGCAGCAAATAGATGGGCCCTGTTTTTTAATCCATTCTGCCATTCTGTATCTTTTTTTTTTTTGACAGGCAGAGCTAGACAGTGAGAGAGAGACAGAGAGAAAGGTCTTACTTTCCTTTGGTTCACTCCCCAAATGGCCACTATGGCCAGCGCTGCACCAATCCGAAGCCAGGAGCCAGGTGCTTCCTCTTGGTCTCCCATGTGTGTGCAGGGCCCAAGCACTTGGGCCATCCTCCACTGTACTCCCGGGCCACAGCAGAGAGCTGGACTGGAAGAAGAGCAACCAGGACAGAATCCGGCGCCCCAACCGGGACTAGAACTCAGGGTGCCGGCACCGCAGGCGGAAGATTAGCCAAGTGAGCCATGGCGCCAGCCCAGTCTGTATCTTTTAACTGGAGAGTTGAGCCCTACATTTAAGGTGCTGAGAAATAATGACTTTAGCCTGCCAATTTTCCATAAATACCCCTATTGTTTACTTTAGATTTCCTTTGTACTCTTATTGGGAAATTTTCTGCCTTTCCCTCCTTTCGTAGTGATGACCATGTTTCTGTGTTTCTGTGTACAGCACATCTTTAAGTATCTTTTGTAAGGCTGGACAAATGATGACAAATTCAATTTCTGTTTCTTAGAGAAGGTATTTATTTCACTTTTTATTCATAAATGAGAGCTTTGCAGGGTGCAGTAGTCTGGATTGACAGTTTTTTTCTCTTAAGACTTGAACTACATCTCACCATTCATTCCCAATCTGTAGAGTTTCTGATGGCAAGTTAGCTCCGAGTCTACTTGGAGATTCTCTGACAGTAATCTGGCACTTCTCTTGTGTACATATTTGAATCTTTTCTTTATGTTTTACTGTGAAGAGTTTGACTACAATGTGTTCTGGTGAGGATCTTTTCTGGTCACATCTATTAGGAGTTCTGTGTGATTCCTATATGTGGACATCCCTTTCTTTCTCCAAATTAGGGAAGTTTTCCATAATTTTTCACTAAAAATACCTCCTAATCAATTCTCTCTTTCCATGCCTTCAGGAAATCCTAAGATCCATATTTTGGGTCTTTTGATAATATCCCATAAATCTCCAACACTGTGTTTTAGTTTTCTTATTTGTCTTTTTATTTTTGTTCTGACTTTAAAATTTCCATAGATTTGTGCTTTAGCTCAGATATTCTTTCTTCTTCCTCAATGAGTCTGCTATTAAGGCTTTCCACTGCATTTTTTATTTGTTCTACTGATTTCTTCGTTTCCAATATTTCATTTTGGTTTCTCTTTAAAATGTCAATTTCATGGGAAACATTTTCATTCATGTCACCTACATATTTCTTTAGTTCATGGACTTGCTTCTGATTACTTCTAAGTAATCCTACAATCAATTTTTTGAATTCCATTTCTGGCATTTCTTCTGTCTCTTCATTTTCACATTCTAGCATTTAAGTGTTGTGTTGTTCTGGAGGCTTCCTGTTGTCTTCCTTATTCCTGTTTCTCGAATTGCTGCCTTTGTTATTAGGTATTTGTGGAGATACTTGTTGGTTCCCCTCTCCCCCATGAGGGCTTTTATCTTTACCTCTGTGGCTTAGTGGAGTGTCTGCTCTTTCAGTGAATAATCTAAGGCTTGTGGTGTGTGTTGTCAGGGAACTCTGTTCAGCACTCCAGTGTGTGAGGAGTGCTGAAGGTGACTCTCAAGTTGGGTGTCGTAAATCAATCTGTCTCTCTCTCTCTCTCTCTCTCTCTCTCTTTTATCATCAGAGAGGAGGTTTGTTCTGCTCTATTGGCGTAGTCTAACACTCACCTCTCCTGAAAAGAGACCAATGCCTGGGCACTAGCCCCAGTGAGTACAGTATTTGTCCATGCTGCCACAAGAACCACAGAAATGATCCATGCAGTCCTTGGTCTGAGCGTGGATCCCACAGCAATGACCCTCATCAGGGAATCAGTGAGCCCTGAATGTCTGGAGTTGCCCACTGTGACTGCCCAAAGCCCCAGCCGCACCCTGCACCCTTCCGCACAGCCGCAGTGTTTTCACATTCCCAGCACACAAGCCTCCCACAGATATGGGCACCCAGTTCCCTGTCAATTCTCCCAGCCAAACTCAGGCTTCTCCTCTTAGCTGGTGACTTTGTATACCGACACAAGCTGGTGCAGCTATAACGTATGTCCAAAATTGAGCCCACCCTCTCTGAGCTGGTTGCAGGATGCCAGTGCCAAGTGGTAGGGGAGAAACGTGCTCCCCCTTATCTTCCCTCTAGGTTGGCAGGTACTCTGTTCTCCACAGGGCTCCAAGCCAGATTCTCACCAGGCTCTTCCCGCAGCTTTATTGCCAGTGGCTTGGACTGCTGCAATCTGGTCTTATCTCACCCCAAAGCTGCCGCTGAGGCTCTCAGCTGCTGGGATCATGGTTGTACATGCCCACACCCTCATGTAGGTACACAGTGTCTCCTAATTTGTGCAGACTTTCCTCTGGAGTTTCATCCCTAACTCTTCATGAGATAGCACTCCATTTTTTTTAAACTATCTTCTCCTAGATTAGAGCATTAAGTTCCTTCTTTATCCCGCCATCTTGAAAACTCTGTGTTTGCCTATCTTAAAAGTCATTAGCATCAAATAAATAGAAAGAATTCTTACAAATCATGCAAAAAAGAAAAACCCAGTTTAAAAAACAAGAGTAGAAGACACAAAAATCTTTCACAGAAAATGTATATGCTCAGTAAACATCAATCTTAATCAGAAAAAAATGTAAGTCAAGACCAAAGTGGGACACTTCTTTACAATTATTCATCCTGCACACATTCTTGGTAATACCAGGAGCTGGAGAGGATATGTTTTAGCATGACATTTTCTACTCCTCTGGTGCTGGTGCAAAGGCTACAGCTCATTTGGGAAGTAATTTGGCACCACATTACAAGATGTAAATTAGAATGCCCAGCATCTCGTCCCTTAGATAATACAAAATAGACATTTTAGCACACACCATTAAGAAAACATGTACGGGGCCAGCACTGTGGCATAGCGGGTTAAGCCTCCACCTGAAATGCCAGCATATCATATGGGCATCAGTTCTATTACTGGCTGCTCCACTTCCAATCCAGCTCCCTGCTGATGCACCTGGGAAAGCAAAGAAGATGGCTCAAGTGCTTGGGCCCGGGTACACCCATGGGAGACCTGGATGAAGTTCCTGGCTCCTAGCTTTGGTCTGACCAAGTCCTGGTCATTGTAGCCATTTGTGGAGTGAACCAGAAAATGAAAGATCTCTCTCTCCCTCCACCTCAACTTAATCTTCTCTCTTTGCATAATTCTGTTTTTCAAATAAAATAAATAAAATTTTTTAAAAAGAAAGAATAATTTTTGTAGTTCCTATTTATTCAGAAACTGTACATGTGTTCCTGGACAAGTCACTGGGTAAAAACACTGAGGCTGTAGTGACACATAGAAAATGCAGTGAGAACAAGTGAAATAATATGAACTATAATTACATTTAATAATACATGGTTCTGGACATTCACAGGCTCGTATCTGGTAATGACCTTGCTGCCAGAGTCCTGAGTCAGTACACATCATCACATGATAAGCCACAGGGATTGTGTGTGTGTGTCTATATGTATATTTCTAGTTTCTCTCTTTTATAAAGCCATCTGGATGCAATCCTGGGGCTTCCACCCTAAAAACTTTATCTAATCCAAATAACTTCCCAAAAGACCCTAACACCGTCGTTGTGAAGGAGTAAGTTCCTAGTGCTACAAGCATAGTGGGGACACTAGTTCACAATAACCTCGTAGATACTGTTAAAGAGAAGGAAGAAGCTGAAGCCTCCAATCATAAAGTAATGTCAGAGAAGGAGGTAGGCTGATTACCTGCTTTGTTCAATAGACATTGTGGGCATGTACTGAAGTATCACACTGAGGCCCATAAATATGCATAATTATTGCTATTTTTTAAAGGACTACAATTCTACACTCTTAATCACCATTTGAGTTAAATTCCAACACGTGAAGACTTGGGAGACACGCAAGCCATATCCAAACCACAGCAAATACGTTAGTCATCAAGGACAGGTGTTTCTATGCGTGTCCTCTTTGAAGGTTGGCTTGTCCCGGGTGGTTTCTCTCTTTCCTTCTGAGCAGCAGAAGCCACCCTCAGCTCTCCAGAGGTGACAATATCACTGAGCAGTCCTGCAGTCAGGGAAGACTGGAGGGAAGAGTTGCAGCCTGGTCCAGACTTGAGATATGTCTGAGGTCCTGCGGAACTGAAGTCGGCCAGGCCAAGACCATTCTTGGTCAGCTGGGGTCCTCCGTGCCCTGGCTACAGGCTGTCCTTTCTGCCTGGAGCTCCCTCAGGGATGAGGGCAACTGTGGGGTCCACTACCATCTGTGAAGGGGTCTTAGCTTTCTAGAATGGGTCTCATTTAGGGTTATGTATGTTCCAGGCCCTTTATGGTTTTGTAGTTTATTCTCCATAATTTCTTGCAGGATGAGAACAACAGTCTCTTAGTTTTGGCAGATTGAGCTAGGATGGTTTCTATGAACCATTTAAAGCATTGGCATCTGTCAAATGTGACTGCCATTCATCTAACTGTGACAGTCTTCCTTTTTCCTAGTGTACTTCTTTTATGAATGTATGCATCTTTAGAATCATTTCTTGTAAGGTTTATAGGATGCTCAGAAAAACCCTCCTTAGTTCTGGATTAGTTATAAGAAAACAACCTGTCAGGTTTTCCAATAGTACTTCAATGGTTTCATTTTTAGCACAAAATCATTGGCCCAAATGAATTTTATTTTTGTGTTGAAAATAAGTAGGAGTACAATTTTATTCATTTTCCCAGAAGGCTATTAAGTTATTATCTTACTTCATTTTATGGACAATGGATATGAAGAGAGCTTATATATCTATCTATCTATCTGTATCTATACATATGTAGTTTGTAAATTATGAAACACGTTTCACTGCAGTCATGTTTTCCTTAAAAATGCAAATATCAACTATGGTTAAATGTTAGGTGTCTCAATCTATCTAAATTGAATGTGTACATACCTTTTAACCCAGCAATTTTATTTTTATAAGACTTTCCTTTAGATGTTTTCACATGTATTCATAAACACATACATACATACATGGGCATTCATTGATACTTCATTAGTAAACAGAAAAAAGCACAAAAATTCAAGTCAATGATTTTTAAAATGGATTGATTTTAAAAGTTCTATGCAGGGGCCAGTGCTGTGGTGCAGTGGGTTAAAACCCCAGCCTGCAATGCCGGCATCCCTTGTGAGTGCCAGTTCTAGTCCCAGCTGCACCACTTCCGATCCAGCTCTCTGCTATTGCCTGGAAAAGCAGTAGAAGATGGCCCAAGCCCTTGGGACCCTGCACCTTCGTGGGAGAACTGGAAGAACCTCCTGGCTCTTGGCTTCAGATCAGCTCAGCTCTGGCTGTTGCACTCATTTGGGGAATGAACCAGGAATATGGAAGACCTCTCTCTCTCTGGCTCTACCTCTTTCTGTAATTATGTCTTTCAAATAAATAAAATAATTCTTAAAAAAAGTTTTAAGAATCCGCAGTAAGATCTATGAAGTCTTTAAAAAAAGAAACATACTTATTATATACACTTGTTAAGATATAATATCTAGGAATGCTACTAAGTTAAAAAGCTAAGTGCTTTTATCTGTGTTCCATGTCCTTTCATTTCACTAAAAAGGCAAACACACACATACAAACATATGTGTACATACAACTGTTTATGCATAAATCACATTGACAAGCTACTCAAGAACCTGGTAACAGTGGTAGTTTTTTTCTTTCTATTTTTTAACATGAAATAATTATACATATTCATGGGGCATGGTGTGATATCTCATTATATGGACATACAGTGTGCTGATTAAATCAGCATGACTAGCATTTCCATCTTCCTGTAACTTCATTGTGGTTGGAGTTCTCAGATCCTGTCTTCTAATTCTTTATAAAACATAGAGAGTGTTGCTGTGAACTACGTCACACACCATGTTGTGGCACTAACTCCTTCTTTCTGGAAACCGGGCCACAAGGTATCTGTGATGAGAACGCCCCTTTAGCCTCAGTATTTTCTTAATGTGATTTTGAGAATCTGGTTGGGTATACCGACTCAGTGTGAGGGAGAGCAAGTTCATTTTCTGAATAAAATGACCCAGTTATAGATTCTGATAATGATTGTGAGTTCAACTGTTTTTTTTTTTTTTAAACAAAAGCCAAACTAGAAGCTAACATGAGGCTTAAAGTTTAACCTGCAGCTGAAATGCACTAAGTTTCTTTCACATACTCTAGCTAAATGCAAAAGGAAAGAAACACAGTCCCTGACATTTCCTTTGTCATCACCACTGTTACTAAGCCAATGGATTTCACACTGGGCTTGGTGGTGACCCAGACTTTCCAGTTGGGTTTCAGATGCTTTCCTAGGAGGGGAGAAAAGAGAGAGATCAATGGATCATCATTCCTTCCTCGCCCAGCATAACCAGACCAGCCCCATGGTGTTAAAGAAAGAATAAATCTTGTTTTTTTAAAGATTTATTTATTTTTACATGAAAGTCAAGAGTTACACAGAGAGAGAAGGAGAGGCAGAGAGAGAGAGAGAGAGATATCTTCCATTCGCTGGTTCACTCCCTAATTGCTGCAATGGCTGGAGCTGCGCTGATCCAGAGCCAGGAGCCAGGTGCTTCTTCCTGGTCTCCCATGCAAGTGCAGGGGCCCAAGCACTTGGGCCATCTTCCACTGCTTTCCCAGGCCATAGCAGAGAGCTGGATCAGAAGAGGGGCAGCTGGGACTAGAACCAGCACCCATATAGGATGCTGGCGCCACAGATGGAGGATCAACCCACTGCACCATGGCGCCGGCCCCTCTTGTCTCTCTCTCTCTCTCTCTCTCTCTCTCTCTCTCTCTCTCTCTTTTAAAGATTTATTGATTTATTTGAAAGGCAGAGTAACAGAGAGGCAGAGGCAGAGAGAAGTCTTCGATCTGCAGGTTCACTCCCCAAATGGTCATAACATCCAGAGTTGTGTCGACCCGAAGCCAGAAGCCAGGAGCCAGGAGCTTCTTCCAGGTCTCTCACGCAGGGTGCAGGGGCCCAAAGATTTGGGCCATCTTCTACTGCTTTCCCAGGCCACAGCAGAGAGCTGGATCGAAGCGGAGCAGCCAGAATTCAAACAAGTACCCATATGGGATGCCGGCACTGCAGGAGGCAGCTTTACTCACTAGGCTGCAGTGCTGGCCCAGAATCTAGTTTCTTTTTAAGAAACAAACACTCAGTCAACCAAGAAAGAGTTCAAAGACATCTTTGCAGCATCATTACAAACACACTGAGTGATTAACAAGTAAACAGCTACACACTTACTCATACCTGGAAGTTTAGAAATAGAGAGAACATAAAAGCAATAGTCTTCTACCTTAATTTGACATGAGAGAATAATGGTGAAGTCACAGAGTTGACAGACCAAGTCCAAGGTCCCACTTGGTTTACTGTTGGCAGATTGAAGCTTAAGGAGCCAGTCTCCAATTTCCCAAGGTTTTTCCCTGTGCTGCTCATTGGGAAATGATTATCTTGCCCCTTAATACTGACTCTTTGGTGAGATTTGCTTTGCAGTTCAAGTTTTTGAACACTTCTCCCAATCAAATTGTGCCCAAGAAAAGGAAACTCCTCCGACTGGCTATCACCTTTGACGACTATGTATGAACTCAAACCCAACTAAAGACAAAGTGAATCGTCCAAAAGGGAAATGTCTTTAGAATAGGTCTGAAGGTAAAAGCCTTGTGATCATTGGATCTATCTACGAGTTTGCATTATCATTTCATAAAGCAAAACAGAAGGTGGCAAAAGCCTCCTGCCATCCCTTAGTTTTTGACGGAACGTATTCATCAAAAAAGCATCCAGTCCCCTGAGCTTGCAGCCATATGTTCCAGGAAAATGTCACCAGTTAAAGATGTATTCATTTGCTGTTTTGAAAACTCTGTTTGATATTCATGCATTCCAAGTGTTTTGACCTAGATTTCTGTAGAGGCATTAGATCCAGTCCTGTGCAGGCAGCTAGACAGCTGTTGCTTGTGTAGTCAAAGGAAGAATCTAAAGTTAAAAAAAGAGAGAGAATGAAAAAATGAAAACATTTATTAATGGGTGCCAACATTTTGCACAGCCAATATGTTTAATACTAGATTAACTAATATAAGCATATGGGGATGCATTTGTTGCAAAGCTTTAAAGAAAAGAACAAAGAAAAAAGTTGGAAGTAGCTAAAGTTCAAGGGGAATGGAATTTGCACTTTCTCCTGTAAATGAAAGCTTGGTGAAATGGCAACATACTTTAATTATAAGCAAGTGGCTAATGTCATAGCATTTAAGATCTTTTTCAGAGGAGATATATGATGTCCCACACTCAGTGCACATCTTAGACAAACGTAATGTCTATATATAACAGCAAATTCATGAAGTCTTTTGGAAATCAACCTTAGTCTTATCCCAAGTTGCCTATATTTTTTGGTATGTATAAGGTCTAGTTAACTTAGCTATAATTTTACACAGAATAATAATAGTACTGATAGACAATAATGTTAGTAATGTCAAAGCAACCTAGAATATAAAAAGATAAAATTGGTATGAATACTAAGTTTTTTTTTAGCTTTATTTCCTCCCTGAAAGGAAAATGAAGGATGCTAGGCTACCCATATAACTACTCTTATGTCACATACCTATTAGTAACACCAAACTACTCCTCAGTGTCTCCTCCCACCAGGAAGATGCTAGCAGTCAGTTTAAACTGCAAAACCCTTCAGCATGCACACCCAAACCCTCTTGCTCTTGCTTTTAGGCCTGATTGTTGCCGAATGAGTAATTGTTGAGCAGCTAGGAGTGTGGACCTATTCATCTCCCCAACCAAAAGGGCTTCTTCGAACCCAGCAAGAATGCACATAGTGGTAGACTGTAGGAATACAGAGCTAAAAGACAAACTCCTTGACATCCACTGGGTTCCAGAGTGCCAGATTATAACTTCTCAGCATCATAAAAATTCTCTGATACCTTCAGGACATGAGAATAGTTTGCTTTGGTTGAAGTGTGGGTTTGCTGGAAGCTATGGGAGAGAAGACAAACATCGGTGTAGCTTACAGAGTTGCTTTGTCCAGGCACCAGGCAATCAGCAGAATTAGGCAGCATTCAGATTGAACCTACGCCTGTATTTCTAATTGTTTTGTATCTACCTCTTCCTAGGTCCTACTATGAGAAATTGACTAAAAGTCTCCCGTTCTTAGCCTCATATTCATTCATTCAATAAACATGTTTCTCTGTGTTCACTGCAGTTGGTATTGTGGAGCTAGACAGAAACCTAGTGTTTGCCATTAAGTGCTAATTATAAATTCAAATTCAAATAATAAATGCTGCTTGGTATATATGAATGACACCGAGTGGCAGAACTGAAAATGATTACTTATGACTAAGTATGCGTTATTGAACTTAGATTTTAAAGGATTCAGTCATAGTCACTAGGACAGGTGGGAAATGAAATTTCGGGTAGGAATGATGCTGTGTGGTGTGAAGGGGCTTGGATGTGCACGATGTATTCAGAGAGGAGACTGGGAACAGAACAGTGTGAAAAGAAGGGCAGGCAGCACAGGCATCTTCACCGGGGAAGAAGAAAAAGCAAGTGCATGGGAATAGGAGGAAAAACTACCAGAAACAGGAGATGGAGCAAAAAGAAAAAAAAAACAGTGAGCAAAGGAGGAAGAAGAGAGAAATGAGCTTAGACAGGATGGAGAAGCAATATGCCCATGCTCATATGAAAATTCTGGAAGAGCAAGGTAGAAAAATCCACTTTATTTTCCAGTGTAGTTATTGAGTTATTTAATAAGTGTCTCTGAATCCCTGAGTGTCTGGTGAGATGCTAAGATACACACGGTTGGAAAAAAAGAAAAAACAAACAAACAAACAAACAAACAAAAAAAAAAAACTCTGATACCAGAAAGCACAGAGGAAAATTCCTGTGATTCTGAAGCAAGACAGCAGAAGAGAGAGGGGAAGAGAAAGGGAGACCCATGTGATAATGGCAGTTGCTTGCCTGCAGCATTTACCTACACCCAGGAGTGTTCCAAACAAACATGATTTCATATGTGATACTTCATTTATTGTTCATCACAACACCCATGAGACTGCAACTATACTTGCACTTTAAGGACAGGGAACCTGAGGCTAAAAGAGGTTAAATAATTTGTCCCAAGTCATGAGGTAGATAACAGCAGTGCAATAACCCAGTTCCCAAGTCTGGCCACTCTACTGCCCCAGGAGTGCAGGACAGACCCCTGCAAGACCCCTCAAACCACACTCCCCGGAAAGCCTGGTGATGTGGAAAATGCTGAAATCAGTGCTTACCCTGAATGAGGAAGGCAAGTTAACCTCCATCTCGGATACAGAATAAAAATGATGACTGGGGCTAGCGCTGTGGCTTATCAGAAAAAGCCACTACCTGCAGTGCTGGCATCCCATATGGGCACCGGTTCAAGTCCCATCTGCCCCACTTCCAATCCAGCTCTCTGCTATGGCCTGGGAAAGCAGTGGAAGATGGCCCAAGTTCTTGGGCCCTTGCACCCATGTGGAAGACCCAGAGGAAGCTCCTGGCTCTTTGCGGCCATCTAGGGAGTTAACCAGCGAATGGAAGACCTCTCTCTGCCTCTCCTTCTCTCTCTGTGTAGATCTTTCAAATAAACAAATAAATCTTAAAAAATAAAATAAACACAATTAACCCCAGGATAAATAGACAGTGTTCACAAGAAGGTATATCATGTTTACTCCAGAATTTTGAGTGAACTGAACATCCCATAGAAGCCAACTGTGAAGCAACTATATTTGTATTAAAGGAGAATTTACCAATGAATGCATTTTAGTTGAATGGCCCCATGATGCGCACAGTGTGGACCAGCCCCACTGCTACAGCACTTGGGCTACATCTGCAGTCAACCTCCATCTCTGCAGATTCTGCATATGTGGATTCAGGAAGATCAACACTACTCAGAAAGAAAAAAAAAAAAGCAGTCTCTACTGAGCATGTGCACTTTTTCTTCTTATCATTATTCCCAAAGTAATACAGTACAATAACTATTTACATATGACTTACACTGTATTGGACATTGTAAGCCATCCAGAGATTATTTAAAGTATACAAGAGATGTGGCCAGCATTGCGGCACAAGGAGTTAAGGTGTCACTTGCATCACTTGGCGTCCCATAATGGAGCTCCTGTTTGAGTCCCAGGTGCCCCACTTACAATCCAGCTTCCAGCTAATGCACATGAAAAGGCAGCAGAAGATGGTCCAAGTGCTTAGGTACGTGCAACCAACAGAGGAAAACTAGAGTGATTTCCTGGCTCTTGGCTTTGGTCTGGTGGCTGTGGCCATTTGGGGAGTGCACCAACAGATGGAAGATCTCTCTTTTTGTCTCTCTGTCACTGTGTCTTTCAAGTAGATAGTTATTTATAGTATACAGGAGGCTGTTGTAGGTTACGTGTAAGCCTATGCCAGGATATTTTTATAAGCATTTGAGCATCTGTAGATTTTGGTATCCATGGGATTTCCTGGAAACAGTCTCCCAAGGATGCAGGAAGCAACTGTACTACCTCTGATGGGATCAGGAAGGATTCCAGCTACACTAAATCTCATGGTGATTCATCAAGAGGCTTTTCATTAAATGGAAACAAAACTACAAGGGCAGTTCCTTGCCTGGCATAGGGTATTGGACGTTTAGGGACTGGTGCAAAAACAATGCGTACCCCCTAGGTCTAGGTTCCATTGAATCTGAACCAGAAATAGAGGGAGACTACTCTTTCCTAATAATAACACAGAAACCAGGTATATGGCAAAATGGAAACTGAGTCCCTTGTTGGGTTGATGAGCAAAGCAGATCAGCGGTTATCACCATGTTGTTTTACAATGAGTCATTCCCACAAGAATAAGCTGTTCAATATCTTAAAATTGATAAATGGAAATTATTCACATAAAAACTTTAAAAGTCACAAAAAATGAGCAATTCTCAACTTTCCTTCATTGGAATGAGGAATATTGATTGATGAAAAGTCTACACATATGTAGTAAAGTGAATGTTAAAATCACAAGAGTAGGGGCCAGTGTTGTGGCATAGTAGGTTAAGCCTCCACATGTGATCTGGCATCCCATACTGGCACCTGTTCAAGTCCCAGCTGCTACACTTCTGATCCATCTCTGCTAATGTGCCTGAGAAAGCAACAGAAGATGATCCAAGTGCCAGGCCCCTGCACCCACGTGGGAGACCCGGAAGAAGCTCCTGGCCCAGCTCTAGCCATTGTGGCCATTTGAGGAGTGAATCAGAGGATGAAAGATCTC
Organism: Oryctolagus cuniculus; assembly: GCF_051225735.1. Classification (NCBI taxonomy): domain Eukaryota; kingdom Metazoa; phylum Chordata; class Mammalia; order Lagomorpha; family Leporidae; genus Oryctolagus; species Oryctolagus cuniculus. Next base: position 4,894,718 of record NC_142878.1, on the reverse strand, counting down.
TCCCTTTCTCTCTCTGTCACTCTTTCAAATAAATAAATCAAAAAAAATCTTTTTAAAAATCACAAGAATGTATTAAAATGATGCATAATACTTTCATGGAACTTTATGGTTCTTTGGTAAGGTGCAGTATCTGCCCACACCTCCTTTCCCACTTTCTTTTTTTTTTTTTATTTTTTGACAGGCAGAGTGGACAGTGAGAGAGAGAGACAGGGAGAAAGGTCTTCCTTTGCCGTTGGTTCACCCTCCAATGGCCACCGCGGCCGGCGTGCTGCGGCCAGCGTACTGCGCTGATCCGATGGCAGGAGCCAGGTACTTATCCTGGTGTCTCATGGGGTGCAGGGCCCAAGTACTCGGGCCATCCTCCACTGCACTCCCTGGGCACAGCAGAGAGCTGGCCTGGAAGAGGGGCAACCGGGACAGAATCTGGTGCCCCGACTGGGACTAGAACCCGGTGTGCTGGCGCCTCAAGGCGGAGGATTAGCCTAGTGAGCCGCAGCGCCGGCCTTCCCACTCTTCTAATCTCTGAGGAACAAATGTGGTCACCTCTGTTATTGGAACAGTTATAGAAAAAAAGATTGGCAAAGTCTGAAAGTGAATATTTGCCTAAGGTTAGAATGGAGTTGAGAAACAACGGTAGGGGGGAAAAAAGTGCAACAATAATGATGGGGGAAGCTAGCTCTATATATCAGATTCTAAACACTAGAGTTATACAGAAGGCATACTAACTTCATTATTGTCAATAAGATATAATTAAATAGAAAAGGAAAGATCCTTGACCTCAAAAGATCACAATATTTCCATGTTTTAATGATCACAAAGTCTCAATGCTTTTGTAACAAATTTCAAATTCTTCACCAATTTGCAGTGATCAGGAACATGTTCTCCTATAATGCAATTGACCATGTCAATTTAGTAAAATCCCTCCACCAGTTACAACTGGCTCGAGTTTTTATTACAGATCAGTTACATGTGGTACTGTTTCCAGTTCCACATGCATTTATCAACAAATTTTCATCTGCCTATTTGATTTAATAACATTTCCCTATAGTGTGTGGATGAATGTGCACAAGTATGTATGTGCATACATATAACTAAACATGCACACAAATACCACAGGAATTTTTCAAGATGAGAATAAAAACTTATGCTTGATAAGCACTTGAGTAATTGTTAATTAGAACATTCCTTGCTTGTTTTTCTCTTTTTTATACAATTATTACTTATTTAAATTACTTGAGAGAGAAAGCAGCCCTATCTGTAATTCCCTGCCCAAATGGCCATAGCTGCAAGCTGGGGAGCTAAGAACACTGTCCAGGACCAGGTCTCCCACGTGGGTGGCAGGGATCTAATTATTTGAGGCATCACCACTGCCTTCTTAGGTGTCCACTAGCAGGAAGCTGGTGTGAGGAGCTGGAACTGGATTTCAAATCCTGGTACTTCAGTGTGGGGCAGAAACATCTTCACTACTAGGCTAAACACTTCACCCTCAGATTACTAATTTTTTGACACAGGTACATGGTGCAGCCCTTTCATTTTTTGTTTGTTCTTCACAGTGAATGTGGCCGTGAAGAAGCAATATTCAGATGCCAATATGCAACCACATTTTTTTTTAAAGATTTTCTTATTTATTTGAAAGGCAGCACTAAAGTGAGGCAGAGGCAGAGAGAGAGAGAGAGAGAGAGAGAGAGAGAGAGAGAGGCCCTCCAACTGCTGGTTCACACCCCAGATGTCCACAATGGCTGGAGCTGCGCCAATCTGAATCCAGGAGCCAGGAGCCTCCTCCAGGACCCTGATGCATGTGTAGGGGCCCAAGGACTTGGACCATCCTCCACTGCCCTCCCAGGCCAAAAGTAAAGAGCTATATTGGAAATGGAGCAGCCAGGACTTGAACTAGTGCCCATATGGGAAGTTGGCACTACAGGCAGCAGCCCTACACCACAGCATCAACCCGACACCACGTGTTTTATATGACACTTTAATGCCATAGTTTCATGTTTGCCTCTATCCCCATTAGGGATATCCTGAGGATACACCAGTTTCCACGCTGGAAACAGCTACTAAGGCACCCACATGCAGCTTTCCCCGGAGTCATAGAGATAAAACCCCACGCACAGTGAGGATGCTTAGTACCATGGAACGAGAAGATGAGTTGTCAAGGCACATTCACTCCTGACCGTTACGTGAGCACACATGGGAGGCAACGTGGAGCAATTAGGATTGCAGCTCTGACAGCTTCCCTATGAGCTGCCACATTAGGTTAAGAACTGAGGATTACAGAAGACCAAATGTTTCTGTTTCAGCTCCAGAGGATTAATTTATTTTTTCTCCTTTTTAAACCTGGCAGAGGAAGACATCTAGATTTGAAAATAGACAGAAACTAAAGGACTGTCCCTGCTGGATCCTAGCAAGTCATCATAAAGGTAACAGCCTGTACATTCCCTGCTTGAGACTTTTGGAAAATACAAGTGGGTGGGTATTGTTTGGTTTCTAACCTGTAGCTTGATCTCCCACGGATCCCTCAGGAATTGACTGTCTCACCCCAGGGGCTCAGGTGACTATATCAAAGAGGCTGTCGGAGAGGTTGAATCATTTTTTTTTTTCATTAGTGGCTTCCCTACTCCTAGCCATAAAGCTGTATGTCCTAATGCACACAAATTTAAAACTGCATGTGGTTAGCTGTGTTGCAGCCAGCTTGAACAGATGGATGGGGAAGAATCGGAATTGAGTGTGTTTCTCCTCAGAATTTGGCTGCCTAAGTCACTCATGTTACTGTTACAGAGCAAGCTGAACTACTGAAGCTATCTGATGCTTACTCTTTTGCAAAATCTGCAGTCCATTCCCCTTACATCTCCTAGAAGTAGACCTCCTAAAAAGAGGAGCGCACTGAGAGACTCACATTCTCCAGGATGTGTCCCTTTCACTTACTTGTCAAGGGTGGGGGTGAGTGCGGGTGTAGCCACATAGTGGGCTGCCATGCCTCCAAGATATTCCAGTAGAATTAATGGGGTCAGCAGGGAACCCAGAGACGGGGATACGCAGAGTTCTAGAAAGGCTGACAGTTTGTGGAGTTCTATCCAGCTGAGCAGGAGAGGGCTGCAGCTTATGACAGACACCATGGGATGAGCCCTTGAATGTGTGGGTAGCTACAAAAACAAGACAAGATTCTGCAAGTCTGAGAAATTGTGAATATTAATAAGATGTAGGGAATTAGACACAAGGAGAAGGGAAAGGAAAGCTTTTGCAGGAACTGAAAAGACAGATTGAAAAGTTTGGGATAAATATGTACAATTATAGTGCATCAGTTTAAAAAACAGAAAATGAAATGGCAAAGTTGGGCAAATGGAAAGTCAAAAGAGCATCACTTCACAGAAGACTGATGCAAATGGAAGACTGTACAAGGCTTTAAAAAGTGCTGAACACCTATTCATGTGCTATTCTAGTTGGAAATATTTGCCATAAGTATATGGATATTATGTGAAACCTTACAAAAGCATTAAACTCTGAAATGTGTACCTAGGGTGAAAACCATCTACAGTAAAAACCACATTTGAGGAGCTGGCACTGTGGCACAGTGAGCTAAGCCACCATTGGCAACACCGGCACCTGTTCCACTTCCGTTCCCGCTCCAGGCTAATGCGTCTGGGAAAGCAGCAGATGATGGCCAAGTGCTTGGGCCCCTGCACCCATCCTGGCCATTGTGGCTATCTGAGGAGTGAACCAGAGGATGGGACATCTCCTTGTCCTGCCTCTCCCTCTCTGTAACTTTTTCAAATAAATAAACACACACACACACACACACACACTTGAGTTCTTCCAATCTCCCATATACATCTACCCAGTAATTCTACACATCAAGCTGACTTACACTATAAAAGGGAAGAAAAAGGAAGCCTACATACAGATCGGATGTTCAAGTCAGTTGCTTTAAAAGAAAATCTCTCCCGGCTATCTATCAGGCAGTGCAAAACGAGTTCTAACGCGTTATCTGTTCTGCCTACCAGGTGGTTATTCACATTCTCTATTAAGCTTCTATGACTTAAGCATGCCCTAAGTAAAGTTGTATTCTGTTTCCAGAGTTAAATACGCAAAATGATGTTTAATTTTATAAGGAATCAATAGCCTAAGGTCTATAGGAAACCCAAGTATTAAGCTATAATTCCAATATAAAATAACTTCTATTAGCTTCCTCCGTTCCTTTAATAAACGATAAGGTGGAAAATGATCGGGCACTTTGGGCTACAAGTATGAGATGTACTAGTTAATATAATCCCACCTATAAGCCTGAAAGTTAGACATAATTTTCCGTTCCACAGATGAGAACAGTGTAACTCAGAAATGTTAACTGACTTTAAAGTCTATATGAAAGGCTAATCCTCCACCTTGCGGCGCCGGCACACCGGGTTCTAGTCCCGGTCGGGGCGCCGGATTCTGTCCCGGTTGCCCCTCTTCCAGGCCAGCTCTCTGCTATGGCCAGGGAGTGCAGTGGAGGATGGCCCAGGTGCTTGGGCCCTGCACCCCGTGGGAGACCAGGATAAGCACCTGGCTCCTGGCTCCTGCCATCGGATCAGCGCGGTGCGCCGGCTGCAGCGGCGGCCATTGGAGGGTGAACCAACGGCAAGGGAAGACCTTTCTCTCTCTGTCTCTCTCTCTCACTGTCCACTCTGCCTATCAAAAAATAAATAAATAAATAAATAAATAAAAAAAATAAAAATAAAGTCTATATGAAAACACGTAATATGCTGTTTTAAAAACCATCGTATCTATCTCTACAGGAATTTTCATTCCACTTAGACGTAATTCACTGCTAGTAAGTTATAGTTTAATAGAACTGAAATAATGACTTCATAAATAGTATTTGACAGCAAATATGTCCAAAAATTATGATCTATCATGTTTCGACTGAGTAGATCAAGAGACTGAGGACTAAGCACACCCTCCTTGTATTTTTTTTTTCCAAATTCTTAGGCCCAAATCAGCACGGAAGTCAAGAATTGTGGGAAACAAAAAGATAAGCAAAACAACTCTGCCTCTTTCTCAGATAATAATAATGATTAAAAATGAAACAAGACAAGATTGCTTTCTAGGGACATGACTCACAAAAGTTCCTAATTTCATTCAGCTAATTAGCAGAAGAAAAAATTAAATTCCTAAGTTTTTTACTATACTAAACTGCTTCTAGACAAAACACATAAAAACTATATGAAATGACAAAACATAATTACTAACCTAGTAGGTAAGATTTGTTCCCTCCTCACAAATAATAGATACAGAATAAGGGATTATTGCATGGTTAGATTTGAATACTGGTCGAAGAAAGTCAATTTTCTGGCTTATGTTAAGCCTACTATCAGTGCTTTTTTTTTAATTTTTTATATTTATTTGACAGGTAGAGTTATAGACAGTGAGAGAGACAGACAGAGAGAAAGGTCTTCCTTTTGCCATTGGTTCACCCTCCAATGGCTGCTGCGGCAAGCACATCGCGTTGATCCGAAGCCAGGAGCCAGGCGCTTCTCCTGGTCTCCCATGCGGGTGCAGGGCCCAAGCACTTGGGCCATCCTCCACTGCATTCCCAGGCCACAGCAGAGAGCTGGACTGGAAGAGGAGCAACCGGGACTAGAACAGGCGCCCATATGGGATGCTGATGCCGCAGGCGGAGAATTAACCAAGTGAGCCACGGCACCAGCCCCTCAGTGCTTCTTTTTATTGCTTGTTGCACTTTTGTTTTTTACAATGGAGAAATTTACTTTCATTCAGCAAAGCCCATGACTAAGCAGGCTCTAAAATCCCAGCACCCCCTTGGTGGGCTTCACCCTAAAAAGGGGGAGTAGTTATAAACTGATCCTTCCATTGTGAGCTGGGCACACACACAGGGCACGGTGGTCAGGGAAGGTTTCTTGGAGAACGGGACCCGTGAGCAGGGATCTGCTGGAAGACGTGCGCAGCACCTCTGCACTCCGGCTTCACGCATTTCACGGATGAACAAGCTGAGGTCTGGAGAGATCAAGCAATTTGCTCAAGATCACAAAACTATGGAGTCAGACCAGTGAAATTCAAACCCAACTCTGTCTGACTTCAAACCAATAACCTTGTCATGACATAAAAAATGTGAGTGTGAAACGATTCCCAGAGAAGCAGGCACGTGGAAAGATGTTCACACGTACATGCAACTCGAGACTCTTGGAAAGATAGCAGGTTACCTTTTCCTTTTACGTTTTAGTGTGCCAAGGCTACTTTTAGCACGGAAAAATCTGCCTCATACCCACAAGTAGGAGAGGGACTATTCAGAGACCAGAGCCACCAACCGCCAAACGAAAGCTGGAAAATCTGTTCTTCTCCAGCAGACTGGCTCTGATTCTTCTAACATACACAAAAACAGACTGATAAAAAAGGAAGAATTTAGGCAAATATTTATACATATGGTGGGTGAAGACACCTGGCAGAGCAGGTGAATTCGCTACACAACGAGATGTTGCCTGCAGATCCAACTACAAGGAAAAAATGACACATTTTACAGTGAAACGCAATGCAAACCTGTTCTCCAGCTACTCCCCCAGACTCAGTGGAAGCGAGGGATTCCTTTGTTTTCTTTTTACATGAATGAGGAGGTTTTAAAATTAGGCACTCACAGGAGTTGATTCTTCTCTGTGCACATACTAATTTATGAGGACAGAATTTCAAATCTCTGCCTCTCGCCCAGACTGGGAATGACACCTATATCATCTCAGAGTAAAACCCAGTCCTTGCAAGTATAGCTCTTGCCATTAGTGTAACGCACAAATGCAGGCAACTGTAATGATTATTTAATTGAATATAGATGTTGGCTGAATACCAGCGCAAAACACCATGCATTTTAAATCAATCATGATCCATATTAATTCAGCACTCATAATGGGCTATTTCCTATAACAAATGTAAAAGGACAGACTCTCAGCCTTGTGGGAGTTTATAACCTACATAAACACATATTCTACATTTAAATCTTTCATATTTCATCAGGAGATAAGGGGGGCATTTGACAAAAGTTTTAATTTTGCTCCGATAAGCAATTTATTTTGCATAGTGAGTGTAAAATTTCTGAGAGTAATTTACTGCTCTGCAGTGTTATTAGTTATACTAATGGTTATTTTGTACAAATATTTATTTGACACCTACCTATGCACGAGCCACTATTTTATGTGCTGAACAAAGAAAGTTAAGAGGAAAACAGAAATCTCCCCCTAAGTGACTTGTATTCTAGTAGGGAAAGACATTTGAACATTCTTCAGAAAGTTCATGGAAAGTACATATTATGAGAAAACTAACCATGGAGTTTTTTTTTTTATTTGCACCAAAATCAACTTACATTTTAATTACATTTTTCAAGAATTTCCTGAAGTACTCTCCCACAATAAGAAAATAAATAAATGGACATATGATACTACAAAAGATGACAAAGACAAAAATAAAGTTGATAAAAAAAGAACTAGAAACTAGCAATATGTAGGGCAATTTTCTTACATAAAGTGCTCAGAGAAAATTTCTCTGTTAAGGTACACATTGGCTATTGACAACAAAGGAATTATATTGATGTCTGAAGATAAAGAATTACAAAAAGAAGAAATGCCAATATTGCATAGGAAAGCATATGGTGTGGAACAAAGGAGAACAGAGAGACCATTGTAACCAGCGGAGAGGTGAGAGGCAAAGGATGAGCTCTGGGAGGGATGTCCAATCTAAGGCGTGGAGGTCTTCCCAGGCCATGAGTCTGGATTGCCTTCCAAGGGAGAAGGAGCACTTTGAGAATTCTGAGCAGAATGATGATGATTTTGGATAAGAAGAGTTTCTAGAACAGAATTACTGGGTAACAAATATTTATTGTTCAGAATGTGTAGAATTTCAAAGTGAGCATTCTCCTGTAAGAGACCGACGTGTAGTTCTTTGGAAGCGGAAGTTGAGTGAAGCATAGCTACCAAGTTGATTTTTCTTCTTCCTTTCTTCTCTGAATCTGACTATGGCTGTAATTGTACGACTGTGTTTTAATGGATGTGAACTTATAATGCTGAGTGGGGTAAAGAGAGGGTATTTGAGAATGGGAAAATGCTCTTATGAATCGTTCAGTTCATACCTGGATATGTATGAAATGCCTGCAACTCTCAAGCACTTCGATATACTTTATTGCATTTAATATTTCTAATACTGTGTGAAATACACATTATCTGTGCCCTATAGAGTAGGTTAAGGAAGCTGTGACTCAGAGAACTAAATGATTTTCCCAAGTTCATAAAAAAGCCAAACCTAACCCAAAGGCAAGTGTTCTGTCTATGACATCACTGCTTCCTCCTCTTGGCAGAGCAGAATAATCAAGAGAAAATGAAAAATGGGGGAGAAAATGAGGTCTCAAGAAAGACTACCATGGTATGAAAAATAGCTTGATGGTTCCTACCCAGCAACTCTATTACCAGATATATGTTTAAAAAAGAATTAAAAGCAGACATACAAACACTTACCCCTAAATAATAATAGAAGTCCTATTCCTAACAATACAAATATCCATCAACAAATGAATTATAAATAAATGCAGCATATTCATACATAGAATATCATTCAATCATTAAATTGAATGAAATATCCATACATATCACAATATGCATGAAGCTCATTAACATTGTTCTAAGTGAAAGAAGCCAGACACATAGACTCTGTTTGTAAAATATCTGTAGTAGGTAAATCTACAGATACAGGAAAAATACTGGTAGTTTCTAAAGGTTGGGGAGGATGGGACATGGCAAAAAACTGTGTATTGGTTACAAAATGTCCTGTTGAGATCGTGGAAATGTTTGGGAACTTGGGATATATAGTAGTGGTTCAACCTTGTGAATGTACTCTGCTATTAATTTTATGTGAGATAAATTTCATCTCAGTTTAAAAAAGGAGTAAAAAAAACAAAAAAGGCAAATACATAAAAGAAAGGAAATGAATAGTTCAGGGTTGCTCACAGTGGTTCAAAATGATGGAGAACAACTAAAGCTGTATTTACGTCATTCCACTCAATTCTATCATCTCCTTCATTGGCTCAGTGTATAATTACCCAGAAACATTATAAAACTTTATGGTTTTACAATGTTTCTATTTTATAACTCAAATGTAATCAGTGTAGTTAGTTAAAAATTAAAACAATATGGTAGTTCACAAGCTCATTAAAGGATGTCCTCCCCAATTTCATTTCTCAGTATTAACTGCCATTGCTAATTAATCATGACTTTTTGTTATTTAATGACAGGTGATTACCTAGATGCTGAGGTTTTAGGATAACATTGTCATAGTTTGAGATGCACAAATCCGAAAAATGCTTACTGAGCCAACGGGGTTTGACTAGGGATTTACAACAAACATATTTTCTCTAAAAATTTTCTTATTATTAGTTGCCTAGTTCTCCTTCAGAGCAGGGGAACACACACAGAATAAAACAAAACACACACATACACCCAAAAATCTTCTGACATAACCAGCCATTGACCTGGTTAAACGAACTGCTCACTGGAGGTTGAATTAGATGGACTGCCATTCATTCCACTGCACTAAAGATGGCAAACCAAGCGAAGCAGATGGAACAGCAATGAAAGTAAATGAGCCCAAAGAGCTTGCAAATAAACCTTGCTTCACCTCGTCAGGAAATACTTGAACTTCCAATACATCGTTGCCTTATCTATGGCTATTTTCGATGTGCTGTTTCACAAAAAAAAAGCTTATCCTCTGAACAGTCACTGGTTTTGATCATCTTAAAGGTAGAAAGGTTTCTTACCAAGAAGAAAGTCAAGTGAGCTGTCATGAAGTCAGATAAAATATCCCTATTATTTTACTATCAGTCAAAACCAAGAAAGGCATACAGGAGTAAATAGAAATGAACAATTATGTACTAAATTTAGTGTTACCTTGAAGAGTTTATAAGCTATTAAGTTGAATAGTAATTTTTTGCTAAATGAGCTCTTTTAGTTGTCCAGTTTAAGGCACACAAAGATGAGACTTCGGTATATGTCACATATGACACAAATAACACAGTACACACTGAAAATGATCATTGTTATTCTATATCATTATAATGAGCTGTGGTGGCACAACACAATTAATAATCTTGCTGCCATTTAATTATGGGTTTATTGATTTCTAGCATAGATTTGATCTATAATATTTTTCCAACAATGATTTGCACAATCTCCACCTATGAGATGTACAGTTGAAGTTACGATAACACAGGTAAGAGAGTCATATGGAGACACTTCTTTGCACTCAGGTATAAAGTTATTGAGACATATTTTTATCTCATTGGCAAAGGACACAAATTCCTGAAATACTTTGTCATTGTAAACTGTACACTTGGCTCCGCTGAACACTTAGTTCAACATTCACATCAACTTTCTGGTTGTTCTCAATGCACTCCAAGTTGTGAAAAGAAGTTTGTGGCCTCTCTTGTTTCTGAAGAATTCCAAGAAAATGAATTTTTGTTCTCACTCACATAATGCATGCAATGTAGAATCTGCATGTATTTTATGTCATACAACAAGTCAATGGGGCTCTCATAGTGTTTTTGATAGGATGCTTTGCAGATGAACTAGAAATACTCTTGCTATCATAAGTCTGACATAGTAAAACAAGCATATCAGAAAGTTCAGCACTGAAATATAATTGGCTTGTAAAATTAGTCTTCTGGACCCTTGGTTACTCTTCCCCAACATGGAAACTGAGTCCATTTCAGAGAAAAGCCAATAGAATAACAAAGCTTGAAAAGTGATGAGTTCACATGGACAAAAAGACACTCATGTTGCAGCATTACTCACAATAGCCAGAAATACATAAACAACCTAAATGTCCATAGACAAACAGATAAAAACATACAGGTTATGCATACACTGGAATATTATTTGACTTCACAAAGAAGGAAACTGGGAAGTGACAATTAAAGAAATCTCTCTCTCAACTCCACAGATAAGGCACTTGATGATGTTTTGGGCAGCAGCAGATTTTGTTGTAGTGTCATGATATCAGTGAAGTTGCAATATCATTTTTGAAATTAAACATTTGGAGATTAAAGAAAAAGAATAAGTATTTTGAGTGTAAACATTAGGATGTTTTCAAAATCTAAAATATTTGTGGATCTTTAAAGTAGAAACGCAAAGTCCATTGAAACATCCTACAGGTTTTAATTTCTCAGAAAATGAATATCAGTCTGTTGCAAACCTAAGCAAAAAGCTTTTGGGGCCCTTATGGCTAAGTCAAGTGGAAAGTTCTTGAGAAAACAACTGGGGACTATCTCAGGCTCTGACATCATAAGGAGCCATTGTTAAGTCATTCCACTGTCGGGATAAGTCCCTGCTGGGCCTCGGTTTCTGTCTGCCCTGCCCAGGAAGGTCTTTGTGGTGACCTGTAAGATTTCCATCAAGCTACCTGTTTTCTCTTTGTTTTGTTGCTGTTGTTGTTGAGTGGGGCAGGAGTCCGTTTTTATTTTTGCTTTTTTTCTAATATGGTTATTTTGTTTTTTTTTTTCTATTTTATTTATTTTTCTTTTTTAATCCCTCTATTCCTTTTTCCCTTTTGTATTTTATTTTCCTTATATACTCCATTTACTTTTTTCTATTTTTCACTTTTATTTATTTTCCTCTGTTTTCTTTTTCATTTTTTTGTTCTCCAATTTCTATTTTGTTTTCATTTATTTTTCTTTTTTTTTTTTTTTTTTTTTGCTTTTTCTTACTTTTTCCCTTTTATTTAGATAGAATGTTAGGCTTACTGATTATATTATTGTTATAGTTAATAGAATTGATTTTCTTTACAGTTTTCATTTTTTGTTGTCTCATTTTTAATTTTTAAATTTGATAGATTAATTAGTCTTAGTGATTACTGATAGTGTATTTCAATTAGTTTTAGTAGTTAGTATTGCTTGTTTTCATGTTTCATTATTTATTTTAGTTATACATTTTTTAATATTTTGTCATATTAATTTTTAAACATTATATCCATACACACACATACCATGTTTCTTGAAAGAGTGGATATTGATGTAATACAACAGGGGATTCATATTAAGGATCATAAAGTGAGCAGAAGAGGGTATCATTATATAGAGGCTGTAATTCAGTGAAGATAACATTTATAATTATCTATTTAGGAAACAATTTGGCATCACACATTTTGATGCTTTATTTATTAACTTCCAAAGGTGAGAAAAAGGACATGGAATGTCTTACTTGGTCTGGCTTATGTCATTGCACACAGTGATATTCACTTCCATCTATTTTGGTTCAAATGTCAGGATTTCAATATTTTTTAGGGCTGAATAATATTCTATAGTGTACATATTCCACATTTTTTATTCAGTCATCAGCTGGTGAATACCTAGCTTAATTCCATGTCTTTGCTATTGTTAACTCCAGCTACCATTAACATGGGAGTGCAGACATCTTTGTATACTGACTTCATTTTCTTCATGCATATTCTGGAAGTGGCATAACTGGGCCATATGGAAGGTTCATTTTTTAGTTTTTTGAGAAAAAAGTTAAATAAAGTTTCCCATAATGGTTGTACTAATCTACACTCCAACCAATCCTGTATGGTGTTTCCCTTTTCTCCACATGCTTGCCAGCTCTTATAGTTTAACATTTGGACCATAGCCATTCTAACTGGAGTGACATGATGCCTCACTGCAGTTTCCATTTGTATTTCTTGGATGACCTGTATGCCTGAGCATTTTTTGTGTAGCTGTTGGCCATTTATATTTACATTTCTTCTTTTGAAGAATAACTCTACACATCCTTTGTTAGTTACTTAACTAGATCGACCCTATTGTTATTGGATTTCTTGAGCTCCTTATGTGCTGTGATTATTACTTTTCAGTTTGCAATTATTTTTACCATTCTGTCAGTTGTCTCTTTACTTTGTTAATCATTTTTTTTTTTTTTGCTGTGCCAAGTCATTACTTATCAACAGTCACCTTGAATGTAAGTGACCTCAGCTCTCCAGTTAAAAGATACAGACAGGTGGAGTGTACTAAAAAATGAAACTCACCTATTTTCTGCCTACAATAAACACATCTCACCAACAAAGATAACAGCAGACTGAAAATGAAAGTATAGAAAAAATTCCATGCTAACAGAAACCCAAAAAGAGCTGGTACAGCCATCCTAATATCAGATGAAATAGACTTTGATACAAAAACTTAAGAGAGACAAACAAGGGCACTATGCAATGTTTAAGGGATCAATTCAACAGGAAGATGTGACTATAATAAACATATATGCACTTAATTACAGGGCACCTGGCTATATAGAAAGAAATGTTAATGGACCTGAAGGGAGACAGAGACTCCAATACAATAATAATGGGGGACTTCAATACCCCACTTTCAGCAATGCCCAGATCAATCAGACAGAAAAAAAAAAAAAAAAAAAAAAAAAAAAAAAAAAAAAACAAGGAAATAAGGAAATGATAGACTTATTCAGCACTACGGACCAACCGAACCTAACAGAGCTTTTCATCTTACAGTTGCAGAATACACCAGTGTGCCAGTGCATGGAACTTTCTCTAGGATAGATCACAGCCAGTTGGTCACTACATTACTTCACCCACAGTACTGCATCACGATTGGTAACACTTAGAAGACTTCTAATCCACCACTGGCCACACCTAAAAACTAACATTTACTTGGTGACACCCAAAAAGGATTGGCCTGTGATTAGTGATTAGTGACACCCTACAGCACATTCACCACCCACCTACCCCAGAGAGGGGATAAAAAGCCAGCCTCACAACTGCTCTCCATCCTCTTAGGGAACCATGGCTCACTGCAAGTGATGACCCAGTGGATCTGCCCCACCTTGCCGAAACTCTGCTCACTACTGTACTAGACCCGACCTCTCCTGGGCACCTTAGCTGTGGCCAGAGCTGACACTGAAGCTGGACCAAACTTCTATGTCTCAGCATTCGACATAGGACCTCCGGTGGACAGCATTGGTGACTTCTTCAATGCTTTACTGTCACCATCTGTCTTAGAACTGTGAACCTACTGCCCAGAGTGCCAGCCATTCATGACTACTGTGCATGAGTTACTGTTCTGAGATCCATCTCTCTGAGCGGTAACGGAGACTTTGGACTTTGGACTTTGGACTTTGGACTTTGGACTTCAACTTTCGTGACCATGATACGAACCTTGAGAACACAGCATTCATATTATGCTTTTAGCCATGAGTGTTTAGATTGATTATGCTTTTTATACTTTATACTTATTACTATTACAGGATGTTTTTTAGATTGTCTTACTCCTAGATGTGTGTTATGACCTGTGGACTAATGATGTATTAAGGTATTGACCTTTAGATGTGTGCACTGAATATGTATTGAGTGATGTTGCACAGTAAATCACATTGAAAAGATGATCACGATTCTTCCCTGTGCTCCAACATATCACATGTCGCCTTAGGCTTGTTGAGTTCCGTGACAAGTGGCACTCCCGACAAACATAGAGAGGGTTTTGGTTACATATAAACCATAAAACAGAAGATGGATCAGTCCAAGATAGAGCAGAAGGTGGAAGAGGTGTAAAGTAGAAAAGAATGCCCCAGGGGATGAAGAGGTTAGGCATTGAGGGCAGGGCAGCTGGATAGTCTTCTACTCTCAGAAGATGATTGCAGGATTTGGGATGAAAAGACTCCTTCCATCACCCACCCCTATGCTGTGTTTGATTATATCTTGGTGACTCAAAGGCATCTCAAACTCAACATGATAGCCATCTCCTCTAAGCCTAACTTCTTTCCATCGTCCGTCTCTCAGGAATTACTCCGAATTCCATTCAACTACATAAGATAAGAATTTAAGGACCATCCTTGGCACCTGCACTCCTCAGGTTCTGTCTACTTAGCCTCCTGAACTCCTATTCCTTCAATCTGCCCCCTTTCCACCACTGCCACCATCGTTTCTCTAATGAGCCACCACCTCTTACCTGAACTGATAGAAGAGCTAACCAGTCAGCAATCTGTTAGCTACAGAGCATCAAAGACACCTTATAGGGAATGAATATATTAATATATTTGTATAATGTGGAGAAAGAACACAGATGGGAGCTCAATACTTTCATCCTGGGGTCAGAATCCTGGAGACATTCAAATGCCTCAAGACATTTATCTCTTGTAAAGTAGTAAAAATCATTTCTTCAGCACATATTTATTAAATTCTAATATTGTGGCAGATACTCTTTTATTAAACAATAACAAAAACAACAAACCCTAATTTCCATGAAGTTTGTGAGTCCATACAGCAAGGTAGATATGGTTTAATGGCAGAAATACATAAATAGCACAATGATTAGTTTGTATGATAGGAATTACGTGGTTTACAATAGGAGGTAGGATGATTGAAAGTGTTCAGGGCAGGGCCGGTGCCGCGGCTCAACAGGCTAATCCTCCGCCTAGCAGCGCCAGCACACCGGGTTCTAGTCCCAGTTTGGGCGCCGGATTCTGTCCCGGTTGCCCCTCTTCCAGGCCAGCTCTCTGCTGTGGCCCACTGTGGACTGGGAGTGCAGCGGAGGATGGCTCAAGTACTTGGCCCTGCACCCCATTGGAGACCAGGATAAGCACCTGGCTCCCGCCTTCAGGTCAGCGCAGTGTGCAAAGGTCTTCCTTTGCCATTGGTTCACCCTCCACGCTGATCCGATGGCAGGAGCCAGGTGCTTCTCCTGGTCTCCCATGGGGTGCAGGGCCCAAGCACTTGGGCCATCCTCCACTGCACTCCTGGGCCACAGCAGAGAGCTTGCCTGGAAGAGGGGCAACTGGGACAGAATCCGGCGCCCCGATTGGGACTAGAACCCGGGTTTTGATGGGAGGGCCCAGCGCTGTGGTACAGTGGGTGAAGCCACATTTGCGATGCCAGTATCTCATATTAGAGTGTGGATGCCAGTCTCAGCTGCTGTATTTCAGCTCTGGCTTCCTGCTAAGGTGACTGGGAAGGCAGCCATGGCCCAAGTCTACCCCTGTGGAAGACCAGGATGGAATTCCTGACTCCTGGCTTCAGCCTGGCCCAAGTCTGAACATTGTGGTCACTTGGGGAGTGAATCTACACATGGAAGTAACTCACCATCACTCTTCAATTAAATAAATCAAAAGAAAGGAATTTTGGTGGGAAATTAGGCACCCACCTGACAGTCTGATTTGATGCATTTTATCTTTGTTTCCTAATTTTAAAGAAATCTTAAAAGAATTCATGTTTCCTTCAGCTAATAATTTTAAAATGACTGCCTTGATTATTTAGGGATAGATTTAATAGCTGGTATAGTTGTTTACAGAAATGTCTTTAACTTAAGGCAGCTTGCATGGGCGCCAGTTCTAGTCCGGGCTGCTCCTCTTCCAATCCAGCTCTCTGCTGTGGCCTGTGAAAGCAGCAGAAGATGGCCCAAGTGCTTGGGCCCCTGCACCCGCTTGGGAGACCTGGAAGAAACTCCTGGTCTCAGATCCGAACAGCTCCAGCAGTTGTGGCCATCTGGGGAGTGAACGAGCGGATGGAAGACCTCTTTCTCTGTCTCTACCTCTCTCTGTAACTCTTTCAAATAAATCTTTTTTTTTTTTTTAAAGGAGCTTGCATTGAGAGATGAAGTTTATGCCTTTATCTTTCCATTTCCCATGAGCTTTTGTGTAGTCTTGTCATCTAGTACTCACCACATTAAGTTTGTTAGTGATAGCACACTTCTGGTCAGCAGGTATGTTAGGGGGTCACTTACTCACTAGGGTATCGTAAGTCCCCAAAAAGGACTTGTACCCTAGTGAGACCTCAAAACAAGTTAACTGTGGCAACTTGATCTGTGAGTACAGGCTGGGGTGAACACTGCAGGACCCTGGGTGGATGTTGTCTGAGAATGGCCCGTAAGGCCCATTAAAGCTGAGGTTTAGCCACAAGTACCCAGTTTGGTCAAATCAGAAAACTGGGACCTGCGTGAGTCACCAGCTCAGAGACACACATCACAGCCCATATGCACACCTGTTCAAGTCCCAGCTGCTGCACTTAACATCCAGCTTCCTGCTAATGTGCCTGGGAAAGCAGAGGATGGCCCAAATACTTCAGCTCCTCACCCCCATGGGAGACCCTGAAGATGCGTCTAGCTCTGCTGAGGCCATATGGGGAGTGAACAAGTGATGGAAGCTCTGTCTCTCCATCTCTGTAGCTCGGGTTTTCAAATATATATAATTATAAAAATCAGAAATCCGAAACTCTAGCTGAATTATCCCAAGTGGTTAATCAAAAGATTTCAAACTAACCGGTTTTAGTTGGCTTTGTTTCTCACCTGGACACGTGCTGCAGACATGACATGTGCTTTCCACAAACAGGACCATTCCAGAACGTTTCATCAAAAATCCAGAGAGACCCCCGGCCCTAAAAAGTACAAAACCGTCTGCTTAACGCAGTCCCCTGCTCTGCCCGCTGAATGAAGCTGTGCGGACCCCACCATGTTTACTGCACCACGGACTCAGGGCGAGCTCAGGCTGGAGACACCCATGACTAACGGGAATGAAACTCAAAGCCACCGCAACTCCAAAGTCCAGCGGCGTCATTTCAGCGGGCCTCAAGACTCGCAGGCCCTCGCCCCTCGCGGGCCGCACCTCCGAGGGGCGCGGCCGCGCGCGCTTCCTGTGCGTCTCCCTTTCCTCACCTGGAAAACGCAGATAAAACTAGGTGCGGCCTCGCAGGGTTATTAAGGGAAGCGAAAGACACGTGCCGCGCCAGGCCAGGCCTGGGGGACGCGCCCTGCTCGCCAACGGCACTGCAACAAAACACGCGTGCCCCTCAAAGACCCTCGCTCCGCGCTGAACCCCCAGGCCGGCGTCGCGCCAGGAGGCGGCCCTGCGGGAGAGGCGATCGCGCAGCCCCTCGGTGCGCGCCAGCCGCGCCGCTGCGCCCGGAGACAATGGGCGCAGCGGCGGAACCGCGCCGCCCGGCCCCGCCGGCGCCCCGCATCCGGGCTGCCGGCGCACACATCCCGCCTTTGTTTCCCCGCCGCCGGCCGCGCGTGTCGCCGCCGTGGCTCCCCCACCGCGCTCTTCCGCCGCTGCGCCGCGCCGGGGGCCGGGGGGGGGGTGTCGAGCAGGAAGCGCGGGCCGCCGCCCGCCGCGCTCGGGGAAGGCTGCGCGCCGTGATAAGCGCTTCCTGGCCCATTGTGTGCGCGCTGCGGCCGCCCAGTGAAAGTGCCCGGTCCGGCGGGGCGCGCGCCGTGCGCTCCAGCGCCGCGGCACCGTGCGGAGGCAGCTCCGCGGCGCCGCGGGCCGGGCTTGGAGAGGGGTTGGCGGGGACCGGGTTAGATGGATCGCGTCGCTGAGCCCGGGAGAAACTCTGGCCCCCGGATATTCGAGGCCAAGGGGCGTTCAAGGGCGCCGCCCGGAATTAGATGAGCTGTGTTCTCCATACCGGTGCATGTAATGTTGACACGCGCCGGGGGCACCGTGCAGTGTGCAGTGTGGCTGTTCACAAGATAATCACCGAACTGATGCCCGGGGATGGTGGTTGGAAGTTGCATGGTGATTATTTTTTTTCCCCTGTAGTCCGTTCAGTGCAAGGTCCTGACCCTGCAACTTTCTTTAGAGATCCCTGAGGTTTTAGGTGCAAACGTGAGATCCTTTGCTGAAGAAAGCCCAGACCCAAGGGGCTCTCGTTCCGGGACCCCCCACCCCGACCACCCCGACCCCCAGAGAAGGCCTGCAGGGTCTGAGCTTCGCCTCCTGCTCCAGGGTGCACGCACTTTAACCGCGTCCTCTGTGTTGCGGCTGCTTCTCCATCTGGCAGACCCAGAGCTGTTAGTTACTGATCATTCCACCCAGAACGTAGGAGAACACCCGGGTGATCCACGCCTCTGCTCTTGTATGTATACAGGCCTGTCGCATTGCATGCATTTCAGACCACCCGGCTATCTCTGCCTCCGTGCACTGCTCTAGGTGAGCTTCTGTAGGCTGCACTGAGGGCCTGTGGAAAAAAAGTAAAACGTGCTCTTCCAAGGATGCAGACGCGTCAGTCTCAGAACACCCTTCCTGGCTGCCCAGCGCCAGCCCTGCACAAGTCCTGGAGCTGTTTGGTAACTGAATCGTAGGTGACGGAGGGCACCTTGCCTTCTGCCTGTCTGTTGAGCCCATTGAACACCACCACCTCCCTAGAGGAAAAAGCAGGTGTGAGTCTATTTTCAGTTGCTCCCTGGACACACTCGGTGTGTGATGGTGTTGACTGCATGCGTGTTGGTGCTCTTGACTTCTACCTTGAACTGGTTGAAACGTCTACCCGGTTCGTTCATCTTCCAGGAATAAAATAAGCTCTCTGATGTGTGCAGTGGTTTGAGTGTGTTTTCCCAGTGCTCCTGTGCTGCAGGATTAACCCTCAAGTTGGTATGTTGGTGGTATTTGGAGGTGGGTTCTTTGGGAGGTAACTGGGATTTGATGAGGTCACAAAGGTTGGGTCCCATGATGGGATTAATGGCCTTATAAGGAGATAGAGAGAGCTCATGGTACACATACTCTCCCCACTAGCCAATCTCTTTTGCCTCCACCAGATACTGGCCGCCTGTCCCTGGCTTGCCTGGCTCTGGAACTGTAAGAAACAGATTCCTTTGTTTTACAGATTCAGATTTCTCAATCTGTGGCATCCTGTAAGAGAACAGCAAGTGGACTAGGACATGCCTTCATATTTTATCTGTATGCAAGTCATGATTTTACCTTTTCCTGAAAATTATATTTTAACAGGCCTTCCAATTAAGAGTATGACAAATCAAAAAGATAACAGGAAGGGAAAGGCAGGAAAAAATTAGCGGCAGCTTTAGTTCACCATGCAGGAGGTAAATTCGTTAATTTGTTCATTACCTATATGAAGCACTAAGTGAGAGTTTATTGCAGTGGGAGGCTAATGTGAAGCAATTATTGTCTCTGAATTATTTTTATGAAGTAGTGAAGAAATGGGAGGAAGTAGGAAAAGCCCCAGAATTGTGGTCAGGACAGCTCCATTCAAGTCAAGGGTGCTGCTGCTTATAGATTGTGACCCAGCAAGTTACTTAGTGTTTTAGACCTCAGTTTCCTTATCTGTAAACTGGGACCGTTACTATCTGCACCCCAGGGTGGTTAAGGACATAAATGAGATTGTGTGAAAGTGCTGCTACTCAGGAAATTTGGGCTGACTACCCAGTGGCATTCTGTTCATTGTTCAGGGACAAAGATTCGGGAAAAGGCAAGGTGGCACAAGATACTGCAGCTGAGGTGCTACCAACACACAGCCGGGAGGGATTCAGAGGCAGACTGAACTTGGCTTTCAGGACATATACTGTGCTGTGTGGCTGTGAACAAAGGAAAAAATCATCTCTCCGAACCACTTCGTTATTTGAACTGAGAGATTGAATCTTCTGAGACAGCTGTGGGGCTTGAAAACGATGACTGTAAAGTTTGCCTTGAAGCTGGGTGCAGAAGAAAGAACACGCTGACTCAATGGTGCCTTCAGATCAAGCGTATCAGAGTGAGTAAGCTCAGCCTGTGGCTGGGACCGTGACTCCTGACCAACAGTCATAGGTGAGCATTTCCCAGACAAGCATCTATGGAAGACAAGGAAAGCCATGGTTCTTTCTTTTTAAAGAAACCACCAGGAAGCCAAGTTCTTCCTTGCAACTTGGACATACTCTCCTTGGAGTGGCTGCCGACTAAAGAAATATAACACTCCCTTCAAACTAAGCTGCCAAGTCTATCTCTTCAGGGAGAAAGGAGAGTTTAGTTGCCATCTGTAACCATGACCACCACTGACATTTAAGGGAGTAGAAGCCTCCAGAACCCAACAGAGAAATCCACGTGGTTACAAGCTTTCCTTAATGTCCTTCGGGATGTGGACTGTTTTTAGTCTGTGGCAAGGACAAAGTATTCTTTTCAGTGCATCTGGTGGGTGACAAGGGGGGACAGGGACTCAAGCTGTCAAGTCAAGGTGACCACAGTTCACTCTAGGAAAACTTCAAGGAGAACTCTTGGCTCTTTCCCCCTTAGATAGGTAAGGGCACAGCTGAGGCCAGTCCCAGCCACTGCCTCCACATACCGACCAGTAACAGCCAACGTGGCCTGTCACAGATCAAAGATGACCAATACAGCAATCTGGTTCTCCTTCTAAAATTCAGGAGTGGGAGACAGAGAAGCGTCAGCAGTCAAGAGTGGGAAGGGAAGCTTTAAAAATAATGGCGCGAGGCAGAGTCAGGCACCTGAAGACTTGGAACAGATACAATGAATGAGGCCATATGACCAGTGAGCAGGTGGAAGTGGGAATAGACAAGAGTTAAAGAGAGCCCAGGCAAGGAATGGGCCGCAGAGATTGCTGGCTTGCTCTCTCCTTTTCCATAAGGTGCAGTCACCCTCGGGCAGGAGCTGCCCAGCTTGATCAACATTTCCCAGTTCTTAGTGCAGCCACAGAAATTGTGTGTGTTACCCCTGACCTGGCATTCCTAGAGTGACGACGGATTCTTCTCCTTCTGCATTGACACAGGTTCGGTATGAACAATGTCAAAGCCCAACGGGACCAAAGTCACAAGGAAGGGGCCTACTTCTCTGAATCGTCACGGGATGAGAGACGCTCAGGGACATGGATACTGGCATTGGGCCTTTTCTTGACTGAATAGCAGACTCCTGTTGTAATAAGTCAGCCTAATTTACACATGTAAGAAAAGCAGAAAAATAGTGGAGAAATCATGGGATTATGAGCCTGGTAAAAAGACAGATAGG
Source organism: Oryctolagus cuniculus (assembly GCF_051225735.1). NCBI lineage: Eukaryota > Metazoa > Chordata > Mammalia > Lagomorpha > Leporidae > Oryctolagus > Oryctolagus cuniculus. Next base: position 4,872,984 of record NC_142878.1, on the reverse strand, counting down.
CTAGGTCTAGACAGAGTTATTTGAATTCCTGCAGGTTTTGCTGCAAGTCCTCATTTGCATGTATGGTTAAAATGCATCTCCCTTTCAGAGGGAGAGATCTGCAAATATGCAAATACAAATATATATATATACATACGCATATGCACTTAGAAGAAACTTAAACTTTTTATCTTTTATATATATATATATTTCAAAATTTCTAACAATGGTTTGTGTTCTCTTTGTAACAAACACCGGCATGCATGTATTCCTACACACACAATTTGCTACATCTGATAATAACAAATATTCTTCTATTGAGTTAGGACCCCAAATTCCCAAAAAGTAAAAGAAAATATTTACTGTAGGAAAGGTGGGGCAAATAAGCAGTAAAAGAGTGGCCTCCACTTTCTGAGGCAGATGTTTCCCATAGAATAATAAATATCCAAAAGTAGGCTCTGATTTTCCCAGGAAGAAGCAGTAACAAGATTTCCAGGGAGGTTTCACATTGTTTGTCACCACTGAGCAGGACTGAACAGAAATCTTTTACTCTGTAAGGATTCAAATAGATCACTTATGCACTAAAATATTTCTCCAATAAACCTGGGAGTAAAAAGGACATTTGTCAACTGAAAATTCCAACTTCATAGAGAAAAAACATTCTCTCCAAGTTAATTAGGGACTTTGAGGAACCACTTTTGTGTTGAGAGGTACTTGGAACTTTCTCCTGTGGCCCAAAAATATATCAAAAACTGTAAGAGGAAAGAAGAAGGAGAAGGAGGAGGAGGAAAGAAGAAGAAGAGAAACACAAAGGAGAAATAAAAATGTGAAAGAAAACAAAAAGAGGAAGAGAAATCAAAGGAGCACAACAAGGCAAAGCAATATTTTCTCTTGACACCCAAGGCCGCCGTGTGCAGAAACAGGGGCAAGGGGGTGTCAATTTCTGTTGTGGATGCAAAGGACAATAGCAGCCTGACAACCCTAACACACAGAAAAAAAATGAGCATCACAGCGATTTTTGAGCGTCCTTTGAAAGTTGGTGGAAAATGTGATATGCTGCATTTTTAAGTGTGTGAAGATGAGCCACGGGCAGCACGTATTCAAGCAAACTTTGGTTGTAGGTGGTTTTTATGGGCTCTCTGTATTCTAAACATTCAAACTGCAGGCACAAAAGCAGGAAATCTACAAAACGTGGAGCTGTGCCGGTTTTTCTTATTTTATTTTATGTGCCCAAGGAATGTGAACTGAGTGCCTATCAGCATTAACGATCTCAATCCTAATCACAGGCAGCTACACACACCCCCGCCCTGTACCCAGGATCTATTCTGAGAAAGTGAATCATCTCTTTTGTAATATGATGTTCCTGGAATTCTTGGAGACTTCCCAAGTGTGGGCAGGAGAGGAGCCTATCTGTACAGCATGGACGCATAGGATGCTTAATTTTAATGGAAAACTCGTCTCTTCTTTCTGACACAGGCAGATCCTGCTGTGCTTGACAAATACGTTCTACAAGGAAGCTCAATCTAGATGTTATGTGTAACTTTATCTTATTCCCTTTTGAGTACTCCTGTTCTTACAAAGTGGTCTCTCTGCTGCCCGGAGTCATTACACCCCTTCCCTCTCACATTGTCCCTCTGTAAATGTCAGGCATAACTACATTTTTATTTGCAGAGATACCACTGCTATGAATGAGGAGGAATTTTCTGCTCCCCCGCCTCTCTCTCTTTACCCTGTGTGCATTCTACTAATATGATTTGTTGAACAAATTGTTCCATTAATCTGGGGCTGTTTGACAGAGTGAGAAAATAAGTGCCAAAGTGAGAAGATTCACAAGAATCGGAAGTCTCAGTGCCTCTTTCTCAAGGTAAATAGTTATTATATCAGGGTGTCAGACTGCTGAAATGGATGTGCCTTCATTCCCAGTTTGTAAATGTCACTTTTCCTCAGCCCATCAGGGTGACAAATGAGGTGTGGGTTACAGTGAGAGTTCATTCTTTGACAAAGTTCTCAACAGTCTATTTCAGCAGAGGGCAGCCAGCCTCCTCCACCCTTAGAATCCAAAGCCCTACCAGAGCCAGACACTTCCTAGCTCCCCTCCTACCACCTCACTGCAATCCTCAAAGGGAAGCACCTCTAGCAAATTTTAAAGTCTCAAGAAAAGGTAGAAACAAATAGATGAGAAGGTGCGTTATAGAGCACAACACAGTTTTTACAGTTTCTCTGGTTCTCAAGATTTTGTGGTCCCAAGAAAATTTATAGTATTAAATTGTCCTTGTTTGATCTTTCCTTTTTTTCCTTTTAAATGATTCTTAATAGCTTTTTAATACTAGTTAATCAATAAGCATATATTGAAGAAATAATTCAGGTGAACAAGTTGCCATAATAGTAATGAGTGAGCCAGGGAGTAGCTGAAGGAACAGTGAACTTGCACCTGATTAAAATCCTTTCCACCCAAAGATATTGCTTTGATGAACTTAAGACGTGTAATATTTGAACATCAGTAGGAGATGTTGATTTTATAAGTACTTTTAAAATAAGCGTAAGATAATATGTGCAGAATATACAAGAAAAAAATGCCATAATGGGCAGCAGTAGGTGATGAAAACACCAATATGTTTTCTAGTTTTCTACTTTGTGGTGTGTAGCTTGACACTTACCCCAGAAATCATATCCACTTGTCTTGAGTTCAATTAACGCTATTTTGCTGATGGGAGCCATCATCACCACAAGCTTTTATCAATTAATTTGCTGCATGAACACTTTTGTGGTTAAGATTTGATTATTTGGTTCATCATAATCTATCTCCTTCTATAGCATTCTCCTGCACAACTTTGTCTTGCCATTTAAACTCCCTGAGCCTTGATTGCATTCTACACAATGGGTATAATATTAATGGTTTACCTAAAATATCCTCCTCAAAAGACAGTTGTAAAAATCGAAGATTCACGGAAGTATTTTGTACAACAAAGTTAATGGAAAATAGTGCTTTACACTTACACACAACGACACAAAAAAATGTCCTCTGGAGAATATAATCAATTCATTTTTCAGAGGAATTCAGTGATTCCCCAGAGATAAAGACTCACTGATTGGCAGATAAACATGGTGGTGGAGAAAAACTCACATAAAAGTAGAGCACTTGCCATACTCAAAGCTGAGAGAGAATAAGATGCATTGATTGACAATTTCAATTTCAGAGAGAGGACATAGGTCCACTGGGTTGAGAAATGAAGATGTAAAAAAGGAAGAGAACATGCATATTACAAGATCACCCGAAGGCTCCAAGTTCCATGTGATGGTCAATATGAACGACTGTGAAAGAGCCTGGCAAAGGAGGGGACCGGGAGGGACAAAGCACTTCAGGTGGCATTAGCTCGGCAGCACAATTCTGTCATGGATAAAGGACTCAAGGCTCTGTGAGTGCTGATTTGTTAAGCCCAACACAAGCCCATAGCTACAAAGAACTCTGCGAAGCTCTAAAAGAATTAGTATCTTAGCTATGGGTGCTTTCAAAACTCATCCATCCCGGACTTTAAAAAATATGATGAGAGCAGCGATGAAAAAGGGAATTACAATTGAAAACTTCTGCTCATCCAAAGGCACCATAAAGATGGAAAAAGCAAGCCACACACAGGAAAAAGTTACCATGAAATGCACCAAACCAGAAAGTTTTTTTTTTTTTATCTAGATTCTGTTTTAAAAATCCTCTAAATCTGGGCTGGTGCTGTGGCACAGCTGGTTAAAGCCCCAGCCTGCAGTGCCGGCATCCCATATGGGTGCCAATTCAAGTCCTGGCTGCTCCATTTCTGATCCCACTCCCTGCTAATGCACCTAGAAAAGTGGATAGCCCAGGTCCTTGGGCCTCTGCATCCACGTGAGAGACCCAGAAGAAACTCCTGGTTTGTGGCTTCAGATCAGCTCAGCTCTGGTCATTGCAGCCATCTGGGGAGTGAACCAGTGGATGAAAGACCTCTCTCTGTCTCTCTCTGTCTCTCTCTCTCCCCATGTCTCTGTAACTCTGTCTTTAATTAAAAAAAAAAAAAAAACTCTACAAATCCATAATTAAAAAAACTCTACAAATCCATAATAAAGCAATGAATTGACATAGAGGTGTATTTTTCTCAACCTCTTAGGATCCATGCCTAAGTGAAAATAAAAAGTGACAGAGAGAGATTAAGGGAGATATGCATGCATATTTATTGTAAAAAATATATGTGACATTGGAGATTTCACATGAAATGAGGACCCAAAGATCTTGAGATCATGCGTTTTTTTGCTAAATTTGATGGTGGAGTAGACAGTTATGCAGAAATATGATTGGCCAAAGGAGATGTGATCTAACTGTAGTGAGTAGGGGAGCACCACAAGGCCTGTGTGTTCAGAGCCTTCTCTGGGTCTCTGTCTCCAGACACAAGGACCTTCCTTTCCTCAGGGTACAGGAAGGACTCCGTTAGTTGAGATTCTTACTGACCTACTTCAGGGGAAGGTCAGCCAGCTCTGATGACAGCCTCTGGGGAAGAAGGGTGGTAGGAGGCCAGAGAGACCTTCCTGCTTCTGTGGTTTTCTTAATTTCCTTCAGCTTGAAGACTCGGTGTGCCAAAGTGCCATGTTTTGGCACACTGAGTTCTGAGACCCGTCACTGCTCAGTAAAAATATGACGGAGACTTCAGTATGCACATTCTAAGACAGAAAGTCCAAAGACCAGCGACCACAGGGAAAATGAGCTCAGTACTATTAACCTTCAGGGAAATGGAAATGAACCAAAAATGGCAAGAAAGGAAATTCAAATTACTCTGATTGACAAAAATTAAAACCTCTTGTCAATACCAAGCAGTCCTGACGATGTGGGTCAATGAGAATGTTGATACGTTGCTAGTGAGCCTGAAAATATTTACTATCTCATTGCAAAATAGCCTTTTGTATTGTGGGCGGTACACTCAGTAATCTCACTCCAAAGTACACACTCTGGATAAATTTGCACACATGTCCCATGTTAAAAAGTTCATAGTAACCATTCCAGAAAAGCAAAACCATTCAAACAATCCAAACATACACTAGAAAACCACTGGCAAGTTCTGACAATGGAATGCTAGACAACATTGAAAGTGAATGTAGTGGAGCTATGTACAGTAGTCTGGAAAAATCTTTAAAAATGTAACTCTGAAAACAATATCTAATTATCTTCCCATTTTATACAGTTTTTAAGATGTAGGAAAACAAAAGCAATATTGTTTTGAAATATAAGCAGAGATCAGAAAACTGCAGCCCACAAGGTTGTTTGAGAAAAATGGAAAGAAAAAAAAACAAAGAAGACGAAACAGAAAACAGATGTGGTCCTTAAAGTTTAAAATATTTACTGTCTATGTCTTTTCTAAACGGTTTATTGACTCCTGACCTAACACATAAAGAAAACCAAGTTGCCTACCACAACACTCAGGATAGTACTGTAGCTTTGGGGAGGAATGGGACTGTGATGGGAGGTAGGGGTGGGAAACTAGGGCAGCCTTCCGGGACATTAGCAATGTTTTATTTTTCAACCAAGAAATAGTTGCTTGGATGATGGCTTTCAATGATGATCTTTAACCTATATGGCTGCACTGTACATTACCATTCACATTCCATGCATCTCCCATCTGTGAGGTATAGCTCCAGCTGTGGAGGGCAGCAGAGGATGAACGCCTGATTTACAACAGGCTTATTCCCAGTCCCCATCACAAAGCTGACATGAACCCAGTGGGAGTAGGGACACAACAATGTATACCAGAGTAGGTGGTCCTGGGGCTAGGGTCACTAGGAATCTCCATGTCTCAGGGACACCCAGGATGGCATAGAGACAGGAATGTTTTTGGAGGAAGGGAGGCAAAGGAAACAATTGTGCCAAGGAGGACAGCTGAGCTGACATCATCCACTTCCACGAGGCAATGAGTAGTGATGGCAGGAACAATTTAGAACTCAGCTCCCAAACTGATTAGGGTCAGGCAGTCCAGGACTGATGGCTGAATGGTGAGAATATTTGGGAAACCAGCTATTAGGATGCTCCATCCCTGAGATAGTCAGACAGGTAGGACAGGTAAGGAACAGAATACAAATATCAAGATGAATAGTGACGTGTAAAGATTTGAGTTCTACTTACAGACTAATGACTTCCTTCAAATAACCAGAGACTGACCTGAGCTTTAGCCTGCTAACTTACCTGGTTATTTATCTACAGCTCCATCCATCTGGCATGCTGTACTTTAAAATTCCCCATCAGAGGTTCTTGATCTTAACCTTTTGTCTTAGTTATTATCTTGGAGAAGCATAAGAAGTATTGTGACAACACAACATCCCACTTTTCCAGGAGACTGACCAGGTCTGAAAGTACCTTCTCAAAGTGAAGATGTGGATATGAGTCAGTTAACAAGGAATCAATGTTTGCTATTATGAAATGGTAACCCTCAGAAAGTTAGTAATCACTGATGCAATCAACCCACATTTTGAGGTTATCGAAATGGAATTGTGTAAACTTCCAAGTGATTCGAAATACTTTTACTTGGTTTCGACTCGATGTGTATTTTTCAACTCTTAGAATATTAAGGAGGAATGTTGATGGATTGAGAAAATAGAATTCTGTCAGTCTTGATATAGCTCCATTTCAATTTCGTTGATAGCAAACTGAATTTGCATTACATTATCTTATGCTTCCAACAAACCTAGATAGTGGGCGAGACAGGTGTTATGTTCTCTACATTACGAAAAGGAAACAGGCGCAGAAAGTCTAAATTATTTAGCCAGGATAATGAGGAGCCGTGATTCTGAAACTCAGATTTTCTGATGCACTGTCCAGCATACCGTCAAGGATACTATGTTGCTGCCGTGTAATTCTGCTAGAGCCGCTGTGAAAACATGAACGTTAACTGGGAGGAGACTTCCATTTTGCATGTTCACTTGAAGCCACTTATGGTACATGGACCTTGGGCCATAAAACAATGTGATAAAAGACCAATGCGTTTGAGTGAGGATAGCTGTGGGGGTGACAAAGCAGGAGGGTGAAGGAGTCAGTGACGGAGCTTGCCAGGCCAGCCTAAGCAGAGCTTAAGTGAGGTGTAGGTAGAGCGGGCTGCAGGAGGGTATGGATGCTGAGCTGAGGAAGGTCAGAAAGGACTGGGTTAGTGGGCCAGGTCAGGCTGCCACAGATAAGCCTTGTCTCCTTAATGTATTACTGCAGGGGGACTTTATATCTCTTTCTCAATTTTCACAAGAAAACAGTTAACAGCTGCATCAGGGATGCAAACGTTTAAGTTGGTATTCTCAGTAACTATTTAAAATGGTTCCTAACATAGAAACCACTTCTAACTATCATATATAAGGTTATACTATCTCTATACATATTCTTAGAGGTATTACTTGCAAAAATAATAAGCTGAGAAAATATTTGCAACATATGAGTAATGTGCTTAATTTATAAAGAACTCTTTTGAATTAGAAATAAAAAAAGAATGTCCATGAGAAAAACATAGAATGTGAGCACTTAATTCTCAGAATGCAAATGACCACTATAATTATATAAAATAATAGTCTTCACTGGTGATCAAAGAAATTCAAATTAGTGTGAGATCATATTCATCTTTTTAAAAACTTTCATATTTTCTAGTGTTATTGAAGATACAGGGAAAGAGATGTTATCACATATTGATGTGGGAAGGAAAAAATATATTTTCTGGAGAATCACTTGATAATATCTATCAAAAGCCTTAAAATATTCATACTTTTGACTCATTAGTTCCCACTTCCATAAAAGTAAAGTAGAATCTGAAATATGGACTCTTGGTATAAAGCCAGCACTTGATTTTTAAAGCCAGCACTTGAGTTTATCTTGATTCCAAAATCAGAGTTATTACCAGACAAGATAGTTTGAGATCAATATTCTTCATTAATTTAGATTTTTAAATCCTTAACAAAAATATTTTCAAATAAAATCCAGCAATATATAAAATGTACTATCACTCTTGAGTGGAGTTAATTTCATGGTCACAAAGTTAGTTTAGCATTCAGGTGTAATTCTTCCTATTAACAGAACAAAGGAGGAAAACATACAATTTTCTCAGTTGATATAGAAAAAGAAAAATGCAATGCCCATTTATGATAAACAGGCTGTACACACCAAGGATAAAAGCAAACTTCCTCAACAGAGACCATGCATAATAAATTGACAACTGTCATCATACTTTATGGTAAAAGACATCTCATTTTCCCCTTTGAGAGCAAAGCAAAGATATTCAGTATTGTTTGGAAGGAAGGTTATTAGTGCAACAAGGTAATAATGAAGGCATACACACACACACACACACACACACACACACATATATATATAGAGAGAGAGAGCTTATTAAATTATGCACTTATTTATTTGAGAAGCACAGAGAAAGACAGAAACACAGTCAGGCAGGCTTCCCTGGCTCTTATTCACTCCCTGATGTTTGCAAAGGCAAGGGTGGCTTGACTAGGATCAGAGCCAGGCACTGGGAACTCAATCCAGGCCTCCCATATGAGTGTCAGGACCCTAATTACTTAAGCCATCACTACTGCCCCCCACAGTCTGCACTGGCAAGAATCTGTAGTTGGGACAGGAGCTGAATTGAAACCTAGGCACTCTGATATGGGACACAGGCACCTTAACAATTGCCCCCTGCAAGGCAGATGCATTTACTCAAAGTTTCTTAAACTTTAGATGAGGATGTGATCGTATACTTCCAAACACCACGTAATCAGAAAGAGAGGTAGGTGGGAGGGTAGGAAGGAAAGGATGGAGGGAGAGAGGGAAATTTCTGCTCACCAAAGACAATAGTAAGAAAATGTGAATTTAACCCATAGATTAAGAGTCAATATTTGCATCTTCTATCCAGAAAAAAATAACTCCTGAATGTTAATAAGACAGACCTCCCATATGTGGACAAAACTTGAACAAACATTCTAGAAAGAGAATAAGCAATAAGAGAAAGAAATGCTCCACAACATTAGTCACTAAGGAAACTCAAATTTGAAACCATGGTGAAATACCATTCTGCTCCATGAGAATGGCTGAAATTGAAAATATCGACAATACCAAGTGCTGTTGAGGATATGGAACAACTGAAATTCTCATTTTCTAGGAAATATAAATCTACATGTACCATGGAAAGTACTTTGACAGCTGCTTGCAAAGATAAATACCTGTTGGGACCAGCACTGTGGCGCGGTAGGTCAAGCTGCTGCCTGCAGTGCCAGCATCACATATGGGCTCCAGTTGGAGTCCTGGCTGCTCCACTTCCTATCCAACTCTCTGTTATAGTCTGAGAAAGCAGTGGAAGATGGCCTAAATGCTTGAAATGCTTGGGCCCCTGCACCCACGTGGGAGACCTGGAAGAAGCTCCTGGCTCCTGGCTTCAGATTGGCGCAGCTCCAGCCATTGCAGCCATCTGGGGAATGAACCAGAGGATGGAAGACCTCTCTCTCTCTACTTCTGCCTCTGTCTCTCTGTAGCTCTGCCTTTCAAATAAATAAATAAATCTTAAAAAATAAAAAAGGTAAATTTTTGTCTTTGAATTGACATACGACCCAGAAACTCCACTTACAGTTACTTACCCAAGAGACATGGAAAAAAAATCTGCAGAAAAAATTTAGATGCAAATGTTTCTAATGATTTTTTATGCAATTCATACTGGAAATAAGCCAAGAATATATCAACAGTCATGATATAGTCACACAATGGGATATTAATCAACATATAAAAGGGAATAAACTGATGATATATGTGAGAGCATGGATAAATCTCAAAAATATTTTTCTGAGTAAAATAATTCACATACCAAGTATCACATATTGTGTAATTTTGTTTGATATATACTAGGCACATCTAAAAGTTAATAGAAAAATAGAACTGAGATAAAATTTATTTTGGTGCACAACTTTTTGAAATTCCTACATAGTCTTTTAATAATACTCATTTCTATGAACATTTTGAAGACATCATATATGCATTAATTTCAAAACAGTTTACAGCAAAATAAATTTATCTTTTAATTCTCTTTCCCAGGAACTTGGAAATGTCTTCAATTAATAGTTAATCAATGGTGATAGAAAGATCAGTAATTGTCTAAGACTGGATATAGAGTGAATTGACTGCAATGTGTCAGAAAGTATCTCCGTGGAATGCGGGACAAGTTTTGTTATCTTAACTGGGGCTGTAATTACCTGGTATAAATGTTCTTCAAAACTCACTGACCCATACACTTCAAATGGGTGCATTTTAGTGTGTGTGTGTGTGTGTGTGTGTGTCTACACGTAAAATTAAGGTTTGATGAATGATTGGATGAGGAGGGTGAGAAAGAGGGAGTCTCCCATCATTGTGGGCAAGAGATGTTACCACTCATTGCCAAGAGTACATAGAAGAAATGAGTTTAAGGATTGAGAGAGAAGGTGAGTACAGCTTTGGATTTGGTGAGTTTAAGGTGCCGGGATGTCCAGGGATGCTGAGTCAGCAGCTGAACATACTTGCTGTTGTTTAAAATATCAAAGAAATAAATGTAGTAGACAGAAGCATATCAATGGTATGAAAACTTGCCTTTAGGTTGAATAAGATACCAGAAGATTCTTTATAAGTTTAAGTTTGTCAGCAAATAGTGACACATGAGTAGAATGTCACTTTTGATTTCCAAGGCTTCATTTTTTTGTTTTTTTGCAAATTGGATACTTAATAATTGTTTGCCAAACAAATAAATACTAAACAGATGGAGTCAGATTCTACCACTAGTTCTCATGTAAAGAAATAGATGTTATGGAAACGTGCAAAGTTGGGGTTGACTCCTCTGGAACATTTTCTTTTTCAAAACTATTCTTTTTTTAAAAAAAAAAGATTTATTTATTTAGTTGAAAGGCAGAGTTACAGAGAGCGAGAGGGAGAGTCAAAGAGAGATCAGTATCTGTTCACTAGTTCACTCCCCAGATGACCACAAAGGCCAGGGCCAGGCCAAACTGAACTCAGGAGCCAGGAGCTAGATTGGAAGTGGAGCATCCAGGACAAGAACTTGTGCCCATGTGGGATGCTGGTGTTGCAGGCTGTGGCTTTACCTACTACGGCTCAACACCGGGCCCCTGAGCTATTCTTAGATTGATTCTTTATTTAGTAAGGAAGAACTTGCTGATCTTATGCAATTGTCCAGCCATTGGAACTAAGAATGAAAGAACACATATGAGGATTTTCAAAAAGCTCTTGGTAAATGCATATTTTGCAAACCCTTGCATGGATTTCAAATGTTTTGCACCAAAATAAATTTTAATTTTAATTGCATCTTTCATGAACTTATAAAGTAGCCTTGCAGATGTTGCCTTCAAGAAACTTGTGTTTTGTTTGAAAAGAAAGATGTACAAACATGCACATGTAAGTGTTTTAAGCACTGTAGACACATACGAGGCGATATGGAGGCATATACAAGTGGAAGTCATTCACTGATGAGGATGAGATAAGGCTTCTGGGAAAAGTGCAGTTCAAGAATAAACAAGAATATTGCAGAAGCATGTGGATGAACATGCAATGGAGTGGCTTGAGCAAAGCCATGAGACTTCACACCCAGAGAAATACAAGGAGAGCTGGAGACTGGAACACACTGGGTGGATCACAGTCTCTCTGAAGCGTGTGGTAATGATGGCTCAGCTAGACCACCTAGACCTGGGACTGGGGCCTTGGGGAACCATGGCCGGGCCTGGCCACACTCCACTCAGGGTTAAGGCTGAGGCAGCTATGGCCTGGTCTGACCGCACTTCATTCAGGAAGGGGATGGATTATCCAGGGTGGCCCAGTCAGACCACACTCCACTTGGGGTTGAGGCTGCAGAACCAGTGAAACTGGAAATACAGTAGGAGCACAGATGTCAGAACACACATAATGCTGCGGTAGGCACAAAAAGTCGTGATTGCAAGACAATATTTATTCTTCCTCATTGCTGGCGTCTTCCCGCAAAGGGTTCGCAGCTGCTGGGGAAGGGGCTAAGATAATAAATATAACAGATGTATTTGGAAAAATGTTAAACTTCAAACCCTTCAGTCTTCTGGACATTTTTACACAATCTTAACTCATCCTCTGCACACGTTTCATTGGGTTTTGAGTGGTTGACAGGACGTAAAGGCAAAGGAAGTGGCTATTTCTTTACACTTGGTTGGATTGTTGAGACATTTAAAGTGTCCAGATTAAGTAGGAGCTGTTGAATGATTGGAGAGAAAAACTGTCCAGTCTGCTCAAAAGAATTCAGCACAAAAAACAGATGGATCCATTTGTTGGGAATTTCGGCGATGTTTTAACACAGCACCACTTACAATTTTTATTCCCTTAAGAATTAACCATCATTAACCAATATTCCTGCTTGCTTTAAAAGAGAAGATAATCAAAGATGCCAACTTACATTTTGCAATTACGTTTAGTAATTATGGCTTAGAAAGGACTTTTTTTAAAAAATATATTTATTTATTTATTTATTTGAAAGGCAGAGTTACAAGGGTGGGGGAGAGGTTTTCCATCTTCTGGTTCACTCCCCAGATGGCTAGCATGGCCAGAGCTGTGCCAATCTGAAGCCAGGAGCCAGGAGCTTTCACCAGGTCTCCTACATGGGTACATGGACCCAAGCACTTGGGGCATCTTCTACTGCTTTCGCAAGCCATAGCAGAGAAGTGGCTCAGAAGTGGAGCATCTGGGCCTGAAACCAGCTCCCATAGGGGATGCCAGTCCTGCAAATGATGGATTTACCCGCCACTCCACCAGGGCTGGCCCCAGAAAGGACTTTTGCAGAGTATTTTATTTAGTTTGTGCACAGGAAATAAGGTAGGTATTGTTGTGCCCACCCTAAAGATTCAAAAAAGAAAACCAAGAACGAAAGGAAATTCTCTCAGAGTTGAGGTAAATTGCAGCAATCACAAAATAATTAAAACAGGCCTAAAGGGGCCAGCATTGTGGTGTAGTGTTATGCTGTCTCATCCAATGCTGGCATCAGGGCTATTTAGAGTGCAGGCTACTCAGTTCCTGATCCATCTTCCTGCTAATGTACCTGACAAAGCAGCAGATGATGTCCCAAGTACTTGGGTCCCTGCCACCCATGTGGGATACCCTGATGGAGTTCCTGGTCCTAGCTTCATTTGAAGAGTGGTCCAAGGGATGGAAGATCTCTTTCCCTCTGTGTCTCTCCTTTTTCCTCTGTTGTCATCACTTTAAAATCAATCAATAAATCTCAAAAGAAATTAGGCATATTAAGGTTGGAAGGTGGTTTTCATGGTACAACCTGCCCAGGCTCTGCAGTATGCCAACTCTTCATCCTCAACACACAGAGAACAGACAGCTAGTTCCACAACAGATTGGTGGGACAAACACTAAGAGCAAGAGCCAACAGATCCTGGAATTAGAAAAGCAAACAGCATCTCCGAAACAGTCAAGGTCTTGGGAGTGAGAGTTTTTCTGGAATTGGGGCTCAAGAAGACAAGAGGGCAGCTAGGTGGGTTACAGAGGGCAGTTTGTCTTTCAGAATGCAGTCATGGCGGAGATGAAAAAGACAGAAGGAAAAGTAGCTTCACAATTCATTTTCTCTGTCTAAGCTAAGAAGGACTTGATGTCCTGCAGAAGTCAGAGACTGCTCTGGAATGTGACTGTCACTGTGGAATTAAATCCAAGGGCTGAAAACTTTCCATCTGCCTCCACACCCACCTTCTGCCCCTTGAGAGCCTCTTCTGATTGAGAGGCTGCCTCCTATGAATGCAGCAGTAGGGTCGCTGGCCTTTTGGCTTTCCACTGGATGAGCCAACAGGAAGCTATAAATGAAGACTGGAGGGAAGGAGGATTGTGAGAAATGGAGTGTTTATGTTTCTGGTTGCCCAGACACTGTTGCTTCCTAAATAAAAGCCTTCTCCATACAGCGAGCCCTTTATCTGTGTACCAAAATCTGTTTCCTCCTTTTCCCTACCAATCTTCAGAGTGGCCCTGGCTAAATACTGCCAGCCCCAGGGGGAAGCATGATCCTTGGTTGTTCCTGAAAGCCCATGCCTGCCTCTGTCCATGGTCCCTGTTGAGAAACCATCCAGCCCCTTATCATCATCCTTTCTCATGCTGTGATTGCATGACTGTGCTCCAGCCTTCTCCAGCACTTTGACAGTGGCTGCCTCCAAATGCCAGAGCAGCCAAAGGCGGCTTGGGCCTCTGCATTACCTTATTTAAAGTGAAAATGCCACGACACCTTACAGCAGCATGTGCATACACATAGAAGATGCCAAATAAGTATTTTCTGCCATGTTGACTTTAAAAAGGCACCCCCACCACATAGTGTGCAGAATTAAGATGTTGTAATGACCAGTGAGATTGACAGCATGACCCCTCCTACTACAATAGTTACACATTGGCATGGTGCCCTGTTAGCATCCTTTGGTATCTCTTATCATAGGATCATATCTGCATGTTAGATTCTGCTGTTTTTCCCCCTACGTGATGCCTGTTGCCAGAAGATGATGGCCAAATCAGTGAACAAAAGAAGGAGATCAAGAACAGAATCTGTCATGCTGTAACACCCATTTATTTGTAAACACCGTGCTTTATGCAGCTTTATCAGTGAGTGTCTTATCACGGAGCCTACAGCTTTATTACTATAATGTGAGCAAATTGCTGTAATTCCTGGTCCTGGGAACACATGTCTATAATTTGGGTCAAAATATGTCTGCTCACTCTAATTTACAATAAACCCTTGATGTGGCTCTAGTCACAGTGGAAAATTCTAGATGTCCATCTCCAGTGCTTACTTATAGGACTATAAAAGAGAGAGGCTCAGTTGTGGCTAAGTGAGCTAAACTATCACCTACAATGCCAGCATCCCAAATCAGAGCACTGGTTTGAGTATCAGCTGCTCTGCTTTCAACCCAGCTCCCTTTTATGTGCCTGGGAAGGCAGTGCAAGATGGCCAGAGGGCTTGGGCTCCCGCCACCATATGGGAGACCTGGGAGGAGTTCCAGGCTCCTGGCTTTGGCACATTGCAGCTATTAAGGGAGTGGACCAGTGGGTAGCAAATCTCTGTTTTTCTGTTTCTCTCTCTCACCCCTCATTCCACCTTTTAAATAAAATCAAAGAATAACTCTTTAAAATAAGTCAATAAAAAGAAGGAACTGCAGAGTAGCTGAAAGCTTGAGTGGCACTGGGGCAGGCAGGAGTGGAAGCCTGTGGGGTGCACAGTATCTCGTCCTTTATGCATCCTCACTGCACCCACTGCAGAAAAGCCTGAGGTTGAAGTCAGGAAGACCTGTGTGTCATTCCTTACCCACTTAAGGACTTATTGTGGAAGTCAGGAGGGGGCAAGATGTGAGCTGGTTTCAGACTCTTTGTTAATAGCATTCACAATGCCAACTTTGTTAGAATAATAAGAAACATTTTATTTAGTACTTTGCAAGATAATCATCACATTGTAGGTATTTACCAATTATGAGTTCTCATCTTTTCATGTGGTTGATCTCTCTTCCAGTTGTGTAAGATTATAAATACACACCCTCCTGTCACCCACACCACTGAGATGTGAACTTCTGGATGTTGTCATTAAAAGGTAGAATCTGTCTCCCTGCCCCATGGCTAGCCCTGGCCAATGCAGGATTAGCACACATGATGCAAGCTTAAAAGGTACTTGCACAACAGGACTTCCTCTGTTCCTGTCCTTGGAATTGTGAAAATGCTTTGTGACAATGTGGATGAGTCCCAGGGCAGCTGCTGGAGGATGGGAGGCCATAGAGTACAGAAAGGAAGCCCTGTGTCTTCCAATCAACCAACCATCACCAAGTGATGACCAGTCAGCTGTCTGAGCAGTGTGGTGCTGGTCCAGAACAGAACCACCCAACTGACCCATAAAACTAGCAGCCAAAGAAATTTATGACTAATTTGGCCATAAAGTTTTGGGGTACACAGTAAATAAAACTGATGCACAAATGGAGTTTCTGATACTCAGAATTGTGACGTGGCACCAGTGACTTTCCAACAACGCGTGCCATATCTCATTCTATTTTTTCCCTTTTAATGCGGTTAATTTGTAAGAACCAGAATTATATGATCTTTGAGCTCTGGTGTTCAGTATCTTAAGGCAAATAGGAAGGGAACTCTTTCTGGTGTCATGAAGATAAACACCCACTAGGGAAAGAGAAGGCATGTCTAGTGGGGCTAATTTGTGGAAGGAACTAAAGTGACAACCCATAATATCCAAATATTGTGCCCTGCTGCCACAAAGCAATGGGTAAGTGAAACCAAACTCATGGGTATGGTAACAGACAGAGCAAAGGCAGGAGTGAACCTTGGTAGAATTGTTCCTACAAATAGCACGTGTTGGGACCAGCACTGTTACATAGCAGGCAAAGCTGCCGCCTGCAGCACAGGCATCTCATATGGGCACCAGTTCAGGTCCCGGCTGTACCACTCCCTATCTAGCTCCCTGCTAATGTGCCTGGGAAAGCAGAAGAAGATGGCCCAATTCCTTGGACCATGCAACCACGTGGGAGGCCCAGAAGAAATTCCAGGCTCCTGTTTTCTGATTGGCACAGCTCCAGCCTTTGTAGCCATATTGGGGAGTGAATCAGCAGATAGAAGATCTCTCTCATTGCATCTGCCTCCGCTTCTCTGCAACTCTGCCTTTCAAATAAATAAATAAATCTTAATAAAAAAGAGATAGTACCAGTTGAAGGGAACACAAGTAACAGGATAGAGGCAGGGAGGAACGTGGTGTCTTGGGATACCTCAGAACTTAGGGCATTACTCCTTAGGGATCAGATTCTGGATCTTGTGCTTTGTGAGGGGGAAGTGGAGTGAGACCCTGACTAGAAAACAGTCAGTTGTGGTGCTTTCTATACACGTCCTCCTTTTAGGATGATGGACACAGAACTGGTGCAGGATGATGGGCAGAAATTTAGTGATTTCGATTCTGTGAAGGTGGGAGAGCATTAAGCTGCAGAACAACAGGGAGGGGTGTTAGGATCCTGTGCCAGGATAATCAATATGAAAAAGAACAGAAAAATTTGGGGGGTTTACTAGTTTACTCTTCGAGAACACAAGGGCTAGACCTTATCGAACAACTAACCCAATCTTCAGACTTGGGAGACAAGTACTACTGACCATTTTCACTTCTTCAGTCCTCCAACGCCTAACCCAAGGCCATCTATCTCAGTGCACAGAAGTCACCTCCCTCCCCCTGCCGCCAGCTTACCAGGAAGGACCCCTTGAATGCAGGTGGGCTATGTAGGCCAACATCCATTCATCTCATTAAACCATAGATGTCATTTTTCTAAATGCAATACTGGAGAATCATATGCGTTTATAAAACAATCAAATTTTAATTTAAAATTTAAACTTAATTTTAACCCAACTCTTCTCACCATTCACAATAATCTAGAAATTTTTAAATAATGTAATAAATTAGGAAAAAAGGAGGCAAATTTTGGATAGGAAAAGATAAAGTGATTAGTATTCAAGTATATTATATTCACATACTTAAGAGCTCCAAGATTATTCATGGGAAGTTATTTAAAATGATACTAATAAGACTATAGCAAGGCAGCAGTTATAAAAAGTTATTTTCTTTTTAAAATTAAGAATATATGATAGCTAGAATATTTGGAATAGCAATCAGTGTTATGAAATACCTAGAAATAAACTAACTGAAGAATCTACAAAGCTCAGAAAAACTAAAATTTTCCAAGAGGCCTAAAATATGATCTGAGTTGCTGACAAAATACTGCCTTCCTGGGTAACATAACTGAAAATTGTAAAGATGCCAATTTTCTCCAAATAATTTTATAAACATTAAGTCACTCACACCAAAATTTTAATGTATTTTTAAAAAATTTTGACAACTTGATAATAACTTTTACCTGGAAGAATAAATGCATGAAAATAGGCAAGCCATATGAATGAGAATAATGAGAAAGGACTTGCCTTGCCAGATACAAAATTTAATCTAAAGTTATCATAATTAAAATAGCCTGTTTGGGATATGAGGATCAACAGATAGATCATTGGAAAAATGAAAGAAATTCTGAGATCTGTCTGTGCTTGTATGGATTGTATATTTCATAAAGGTTGCATTTCTAACCAGAGAAGGGAAGATGGATTATTCAACAATTGGCTTGGCATTTGGAAATAAAATTAAGAATAACCCACAACCTCAGACACAAAAGTACACTTACTAGATTAAATGTTTAAATGGAGGGAAAAGAACTCCTTGGAGAATATAGTTATAATTTAGATATAGAAAAAAAATTTTTAAACATGATAGATAGATAAGAAACAATAATAAAAAGAAACAACTGAGACTTGGCAAAATAAAACCTTCAACTTATAGGTTTTTTAAAAGATTTATTTATTTATTTGAAAGGCAAAGTCACAAAGGTAACTTCTGTTTTAAGAGAAACAAAAAACTAAGAAAATATTTTCCAGCTACATTCCATACAAGGAGCATGATACATAAAGAATCCCTACAAGTCAATTTTTTAAATGTTCGTTTTAAAAAAAAAAAAAATGTGCTAGGGACAGGCATTTGGTCTGGCAGGTAATACACTGGTAAGGATGCCCACATTCCACACCAGAGTGCTTGGATTCGATGCCTTACTCCAGGTCTTGATTCCAGTTTCTTGCCAGTGTGAATGCTGGGATGCAGCAGATGGTGACCCAAGTGGTTTGATTCTAGCCCACCTCTTAGGAAACCTGGATTGAAATCCCAGTTCCAGTCCTGGCTGCTAGGCTTCTGATCCTACTCCCTGTTAGTGCTCCTGGGAAGGCAGAAGATCAGGACACAAGTACTTAGGCTTCTGTTACCCGTATTGGAGGCTGAGATGGATTTCTTGTTTCCTGGCTTTGGCCTGGCCCAGACCAGGCTATTGCTGCCATTTGGGGAGTGAACCAGTGAATGGAAGATATTTCTGTGTGTCTCTCCTTCTTTCTCTCTCTCTGTCACTCAGCCTTTGAAACAAATAAAGCAATTAAAAAAAAAAAAAACTTAAAAAGAGTGCTTTGTAGGATTCTTTGATGTTCTCTGGCATCCACCGACTTGCTGCCTGCAAGCCCCTTTTCTGAGCAGTGCGTAAACATGAGCTCATTGAATCTTCATCGCCACCCCATGCAGGGAGGCCACCAGGATCTGCTTGAAGCCCACACTGTTTGGCTGACTCTGACTTTCTGAATTTTTTTCTTTAAAGCTTGTTTAAAACTTAATGAGGAGAAGCAATGGGTTGAGAGGCAGGCCACAAGAGAGGAACTCAGCCCTTGGTTAATGCGGCTTTTCTTTTTATCTATGATAGAAAACGAGTTTGATAAATGAGCAGTCCCACATTGGGCCACCAAAGACAACCACCGTTGCTATGCATCATATCCCTTTTGGTTTTCTTATCCAGAACATATCTGCCCATATTTTGGATTCAGACATTCTTATTACTGCCATCTGAATAGATTGTCAATTGAAACCAAAAGGGAAAAAAAGAGCACAAGTTATGGAGCGAATTCCATTCGGAATCACCACAGAACAACTAGTTCCCACAGAGATAAGTCATCATGAAACACACGGATGTAAAATGTGCATGACACCACCCTTGCCCAAAGCTCCTTCCACCAGCCCAAGAGGAAAAGAATGTAACACGAAATATTTACACTCAACAGCTTGTTAGCTTATTTCATCATTCTTGTAAAAAGTGAGTGGAAGAAAACAGAATCACTCATTTCTGTAGCAGAGTCCTAGAACACTTGGCAGACAGTTGAAAAGAGACATCCCTTATTTACAATTAACCAGGAGCTCAGAGATTATGAGGAGATTTACAAAGCAACATAAAACAGGTTCTTGAAGACAAGCAAAACCAATAAATGGCCCTGAAAATCTCCCTAAAATTATCTGAATAATTTGAAATTGATAAGTGCCTTTGGTGTGTTAAGGGATTCAGGAACTTTTCTTATCTGTCACAAAGGAAATCTTCCAGTTGAACTATTGGAATCATATAGAACTATCAAATATTAATATTATTGTACTTAAATGTTGTCCATGAAGCTAGTGCCGCGGCTCACTAGGCTAATCCTCCGCCTAGCGGCGCCGGCACACCGGGTTCTAGTCCCGGTCGGGGCGCCGGATTCTGTCCCGGTTGCCCCTCTTCCAGGCCAGCTCTCTGCTGTGGCCTGGGAGTGCAGTGGAGGATGGCCCAGGTGCTTGGGCCCTGCACCCCATGAGAGACCAGGATAAGTACCTGGCTCCTGGCTCCTGCCATCGGATCAGCGCGGTGGGCCGGCCGTAGCGCGCTGGCCGTGGCGGCCATTGGAGGGTGAACCAACGGCAAAGGAAGACCTTTCTCTCTGTCTCTCTCTCTCACTGTCCACTCTGCCTGTCAAAAAAAAAAAAAAATGCTATCCATGAAACTTGTTATCTAGGGACCATCTGAAACAGTGCTTCTTTTCTATCTAATTTGGAAGAAGAGCAGTAGATAAGAGATGGATAAAAGAAGGTAAAAAAACAAAATGAAGAGACCTAACTTTGTCAAATCAGTCTCATTTTATGGGACATGCAACTTCCTGTCTCTTCAATGAGATAACCTGAGACAGGTTATTCTACAGAGAAAACAGACCTACTAGAGCTCACAGTTCTGGTCCCAGGTTGGGAGGCAACAGCTGGTGACACTCTCTGTCACCAGAGAGTCCTGCCATAGACAGAGACCTTGCATATCAAGAAACTGGGAAGTGAGCGAGCCTCTTCCTGTCTCTTTCTCTCTTCTGACAAAGCCACAAAGTTTCAATCACAGGCCTCCACCCTGAGGACTTCAGCTATCTTAAACCCCGCCCAAAGGCTTCACCTCTAAACACCAAAGTCAGATTAATCCCCCACCTCCTGGAGCCAGAGTTGTGGCACAGAAGATTAAGCTGCCACCTGCAGAGCTGTGACATCGAAATAAGCATAGGATCCAGCTCGGCTGCTCCTAGGAAAGCAGTGGAAAATGATCCAAGTGCTTGGGCGCCTGCCAACCGCGTAGGAGACCCAGATGGAGTTCCTGGCTCCTAGCTTCTGTCGGGTCCAGTTCCAGCTATTGCAGCCATTTGGGGAGTGAACCAGTGAGTGAAGGTGCTCGCGCTCTCTCTCTCTCTCTCTCTCTTGCTCTGCCTTTCAAATAACCAAAATGAATCTTCAAAAAAGTTGCTACCCCGCTTTACACCCCACAATATGGATTGCATTTCAACATAGGAACCCTTGAGGGGTACTTCAGCCATATCCAGAGCATTGCAAATGAAGTCGTTTCATTAACTGAACCATGTACTCATTCACTCAAGTTCTTACTTTTTGTAACCTTAGAGAAATACAATATACAGTAAAAATGGATTAGGTAGCTAAGCTCACAAGCTTCTTAATTTCATGTTAACACTTCCAAAAGTGGCAGAAATCATGAGATTTGATTATTTTGAGTCATATCAATTAGAAAGAGTAAATATCCTATTATTTACCCTCTTAGAAAGTTACAATTCTTTTTACTATTAAAAATTTCCAGTTAACATAGATCACGAGAGAAAATACTGACTTATTTGGACAATATTTTATTCAGAAATTGGTTTTTATTCAATAGATCAATTTTTTTTGACAGGCAGAGTTAGACAGAGAGAGAGAGAGAGAGAGAGAGAGAAAGGTCTTCCTTGTCCGTTGGTTCACCCCCAAAATGGCCACTACAGCCAGCATGCTGCACTGATCTGAAGCCAGGAGCCAGGTGCTTCCTCCTGGTATCCCATGCGGTGCAGGGCCCAAGCACTTGGGCCATCCTCCACTGCCTTCCCAGGCCACAGCAGAGAGCTGGACTGGAAGAGGAGCAACCAGGACAGAACTGGCGCCCCAACCGGGACTAGAACCCGGTGTGCCAGAGCCGCAGGTGGAGGATTAGCCAAGTGAGCTGCAGCGCCGGCCTCAATAGCTCAATCTTAATGACCCAACACTATGAGTCACTGCAGATGGGCAGTTTCTTACTTATTGTCAAACGATATTAAGTTCTGTCCACTTTACATATGTATCTTCCTTTTAATTATATATTTTTAGAAAACGAAATATGGTTGGCTTGTCCAGAGCAACAGGAACACTGTATCTGAAGCTGGCTTTTCCTGCCTCCCTCAGTGGGGGCCTTCGACAAAGCGCTTGCTCCTGAGTTTGGTCTCCATTCTCAACATGACCACACGAACACCCGCGTGTAATATGAAGTGATCCCCTCAGCCAGAACACTTGAATCCCTGGCTGTATCTTCAACCAGACTCTATGCACAGTAATTCTATGCTCCTAAAATTGCCCACAGGTTGGAGTTCCTTCCATATAGATTTACCTCATATCTCCAGGCCTCTGTCACAAGTATTTTGCTCACTGTTGAATTTAATTGTCTTGTGTTGTGGTCTGGAGAACTCAGGTATTTGCTACTCCAACACCAGAAATATATATTATAAAACAGAAACTAATTTGAAAGTAAGGCAAGAGGAAGTTTACTTCTTTGCAACCTAGAAATATAAGCAACAGGTTGTAGGGTTGGTGGTGCTGGTGTTGAGGAGTAGCAGGTAAACCTGCCATCTGTGAAGCTAGCATCCCATATAGGGCTCCAGTTCTCATCCTGGCTGTTCCACTTCTGATTCAGTGCTCTGCTTATACCTTTAGTAAAGCAGTGGAGGATGGCCTAAGTGATCAGGCCCCCGCACCCATATGGGAGCTCTGGATGAAGCTCCTGGCTCCTGGCTTCAGTCTGACTTAGCTCTGGCCACTGCGACCATCTGGGGAGTAAACCAGTGGATAGAAGATCTCTCTTCCACTCTCTCTCTGTAATTGTGCCTTTCACATAAATAAAAATGAAAGTCTTTCGAAGAAAGTAATATGGGTCTGAGTGTGCTTGTGCTTGTAGGTATTCTGTGGCAGAGAAATAAACAGACAGCCAAAGCAAAGAACAGATCCTAATGGATCACCCTGATCATTTTAGACAAACCCTACCCAGAAATGCCACCTTCTGTCACTGATCCCAGAGAGGTTTTGTTGTGACTCATGAACAGGGAGAAAAGCTGCCCCAAAAATGTGCGCTCTCCTTCAGCAACTTGAAACTCCTTCACCCTTTGATGTATTAAAATATTTAATCAAAATCAAATGCTGCGGCCGCTATTTATACAAGTGCTTTATTATCCTGTACCTTACACCACAACCTGCCTGGTTCCTAATGTGACCTGAAGAGCCAGCCGGCATTTATTACAAATGCGAGGCAGTCAGCTTCGGGCTGGGCAATTAATCACTGACACGAAGGAATTTCTTCTCTTCAGGTGGGGAACCGATCCAAAAACTGAGAAAAATAATCGGGCTAATTAATTCTTATCTGCAAAGAGCAATTAGATAAATGACCTCAAAAGAAGACTTGTCACCCCTAGTGAGACACTCTCTTTCTAAACAGAATGTGTCGGGGCCTCTTTTCACTGGGCAAGTGGTACTGTGAAATGGAGATGACAGAGGGGAGCGGGAGGGAGATGATAGGGGAGTAGGTTAATTAGAATGAAGGCCACAGGAAAGGAGAGGGAGAGAGAGAGAGGGAGAGAGGGAGAGAGGGAGAGAAGGAGAGAGACAGACAAAGGGAGAGTGTGAGAGACAAAGGGAGAGACAGACAGGGAGACAGAGTGAGAAAGACAGACAGGGAGAGAGAGAGATAGAAGGGTGAGAAAGAGACAGAGATGGAGAAAGAGAAGAGGCTTGAGCTGAACATGATCTTACTGTGCTCTCTGTTCTCTGTGTATACAGCAAGCTAAGCACTGCACATTCTTGACACTGTGGACTTAGGGGCCAGGCCTGTCCCTGCCCTCTCCCAGTGAGCTACGTCTGCTCTGCCTTGCTCCCGTGGCTCAGGTCTCCTGTGATTCAGGGGGACACAAAACTCTATCAGGACCAGCAAGGCTGTCATTTGTCTCCTCCTTTCTCAGCTCCTTTTTGATTTCAATTTTCCATTGTATCCACGCCTGATTTCAGAATCAGATAGTGCAGTGGGTTCCTATTCAAAATCACCTACTAGGGCTAAAACATTTCGATGGCCAAAATGCAGTTTTCACACAGTTTTTATAAAAATATTTTGGATGTATGTTTTATCTTTTTCCTCTTTTTTGTTTCTTTTCAAGACATACAGCAAAACATTCCTCTTTTTAGTGAATTGATTTCTTTTCAATTTTTTCTCTTCTTCTCCCCTCGCTTTTGTTCTCTGGGCAAATTCATGTAAAGCACAAGCAATCTTTGGCGGCAGTCCTCCTACTAGCATTGCCTGCTACTAGGAATCTTACAAAATAAACCTACGGAGGGTCTCCAGCCTCCTGGGGTTCAGCTAATCTCAAGGGGCCGTCAAATGTGACACCAACTCTGAAGGAAGACAAACAAGCAGCTCGTGCAGACCATGGTGCAATTGTCTGGAATGTGGAGACATCACTCTTTGCCTTTAAGGAGCTCTCTCAAAATGACAATTTTTCCTTCCTGAAAAATCATCAGAATCTGTTAGAGAAATGAAGTGGGTATGAAACCCAAAATCTCAGGTTGGGTAGATCACAGTTCACATCTTGGAGAGATTCTGCAAGCCTGGCAGGAGATAGTACTATTAAAAAATTATTTATTTGAAAGACAGAGGTACAGAAAGGCAGAGGCAGAGAGAGAGAGAAATAAAGAGAGAGAGAGGTTTTCCATCTGCTAGTTCACTCCCCAGTTGGCTGCAATGGCTGGAGCTGCGCCTATCCAAAGACAGGAGCCAGGAGCTTCTTGCGGGTCCCAATAACTTGGTCCATCTTCCACGATAGCACCACTTTTTTTTTTTTTTTTTTTTGACAGGCAGAGTGGACAGTGAGAGAGAGAGACAGAGAGAAAGGTCTTCCTTTGCCATTGGTTCACCCTCCAATGGCTGCCGCGGCTGGCGCACCGCGCTGATCTGAAGCCAGGAGCCAGGTGCTTCTCCTGGTCTCCCATGGGGTGCAGGGCCCAAGGACTTGGGCCATCCTCCACTGCACTCCCTGGCCACAGCAGAGAGCTGGCCTGGAAGAGGGGCAACCAGGACAGAATCTGGCGCCCCTACCGGGACTAGAACTCGGTGTGCCGGCACCACAGGTGGAGGATTAGCCTAGTGAGCTGCAGCACCGGCCAGCACCACTTTCTACCCCACGACTGCCTCTGTCTCCACTAATTCCTTCCGGAGCAGTTCCACTCTCACACTGACAGGTGCTCTGCAGAATTTCTGTACTAGCTGACTACTTTTGTTTCCCGTTTGTTGTCTCTTCTTCTTCTTTTTTTTTTTTTTTACATACAATAAACATCTAAAAAAGCATTTTAATTTTTTTTAATTTGAGAGGCAAACAGAGACAGGAAGACAGAGAAAGATCCCATCCCCTGATTGACCCCTTAATGCTTGCAATGGCTGGGGCTGGGCCAAGAAGCCAGCTGCCAGGAAGGCAACACAGGTGTCCCACTTGGGAGACAGGGACCCAATCACCTGGGCCATCACTGCTGCCTCCTGCGATCTGCATTGCAGGAAGCCAGAATCAGGAACCAGAGCCAGGAATCAAATCCAGACACCGTGATGTGAGATGTGGCCTTCTTACCTGTAGGCTGCATGCCTGCACCCAAGCTTTTTAGATGAACAGAAAAAAACTATAAAGACAGTTGATAGAATTCACACATAGCTTGTGTCTAGTTCCTACTGTGATTAATATTTTTGTGAAATTAAAGAAACAATCTTGACCTATTAGTGTGAACCAAACGATTTGGGTTTCCTGGGTTTTCCCTAGCCAGCTTTCCTGTTGAGGAAGCCTATCCAGGAGGCATCAGCGCAGCTAGCTGTCTTATCTTCCTAGGCTTCTCTTGTGATGGCCTTGATAACTCGAGCATCGCTGCTCACGTATTTTGAAGGATTCTCCTTAACTCCTGTTTTTCTGCTGTCTTTTCTGCTGTCTAATTGGACTGGGGTTCTGCGTTTTGGGGAGGAAGACTGCCAAGGGAAGTGTCTTCCTCATCACATTGTGTCAGGACTTCATACATTACCAACAAGAATTCCTCTTGGTGTTGGCCTTGACCACAAGGTGAGATCAGGTG
The DNA here is from genome assembly GCF_051225735.1 of Oryctolagus cuniculus. Taxonomy (NCBI): domain Eukaryota; kingdom Metazoa; phylum Chordata; class Mammalia; order Lagomorpha; family Leporidae; genus Oryctolagus; species Oryctolagus cuniculus. The sequence continues at coordinate 4,846,909 of NC_142878.1, read as the reverse complement.
TGTCAGGTTTACCCATTGGATTCCTGCCCATGTCTCACATTCCCATACCATGTTCTGGAGGCAGGCTCCTCAATGCAGCCCAGACTTGAAGATGGAAAACTTACATAAATTATCTGGAGTTCTTCTGCATAGGAGGTTTATCTCTTCTTCATCATTTATTTATTTTTAATTGTTTTCTTACATCTATATGGACTCAGAGATGTTCATTTTATCCTCTGGGTTGTAATGCAATACAATTGTATTTATTTTGTTGACTAAGTTTTTCTACCTTTGGTTCCTAGGGAACTTTCCTTATTTTTTAGCACTATAAGATGCTCTCCACCCCAAGAACAATTTTTCACTCACAATTAAAGCTATAGCATAAACTGACATAGATGTAATGTAAGTACCAGGTTAAGTTCAGATGAAATGATAGGAGATAAGAAGAGACAGGCAGTGGAGGCACTGAAGACCAGAGGGTGATGTAGGAGAAGAGCTTAAGGAAGGGCTGAAGGCCCAGGAGGCAGAAGGTGCCCAAAGTTTAGGTGTGCTTAAGGCTATCTCCCAATATTGCACTAAATTCAATTTTCCTATGTAACTAACATGTATTATTTTCCATTTTACTATTATAACAAAAATTGTATCCTTAGAAAGCTATATATCATGGTTTTGAGGAGGAGAATACAGGCTGTATATAGAAAGAATATTTTAATGGGCTGGTATTGTGGTACAGTGGTTTAACTGATGCTTGTAACACTGCCATCCCATTTGAGCACTGGTACAAGTCCCAGCTGTTCCACTTCCAATTCTGCTCCCTGCTAATGCACCTGGGGAAGCAGTGGAAGATGGTCCAATATGGGAGACCCAGATAGAGTTCCACCAGGCTCCTGGCTTTGTCCTGGCCCAGTGTCTGCCATTGCAGTCATTTGGGGAATGAACCAAGAGATGAAAGATATCTCTATCTCCATCTCTCTGTAATTCTGCCTTTTAAATAAATAAATAAATAATTTTAGAATTAAGAATATATTTAGATACAAAAGAAAAAATTATTGAATCCCTGGTTCGTGCACCTGCTAGCTGAGTGTTCTAAGGTGATGTTCAACTGCTCTGTCAGGTGACTCAACATGGGCATGAGTGCAGGTAAATAAACAGGAAGAAGAGAGGTAGAGAGCCATGTGGACATCTACTGAGTTGACATGTTAAGTGCTTATTAAGGGCTGTAAGAGAAACTACACAGTAGAAGAGTATTCAGTCAGTGTTGGCTCCGTCTGCAAATTGAGTTGTCTGGTACACTAGCCTGCTTATTCAAGTATCTGCTTTGGGAGATGTCAGTGTTAAAGTGCTGTGTGAGTGAGTTTGTGTGTGTGTGTGTTGAAAGAATGCTGAACAAATAAAGTTTTTGAAATAGCCCATCATACTTACAGCTCTTGAATTCTCATATGATTCTTTGGATATTTTACCCTTGCAAAACTTAGAAAGGTGGGTGGATAGTCACAAAAGTAAATGACACTTGGAATTCTCCCCACACTGAGGTGGGCATTATAACACAGCGGTTAAGACACTGCGTGGGACATTCACATCCCATAACACAGTGCTGCAGGTTGAGCCACCCCCATTTCTTATCTAGTTTCCTGTTAATGTGAACTCTAGGAGGTAACAGATGAAGGTGCAAGTACTTGGGCCCTTTCATTGACATGGCAGAGCTGGATGGAGTTCTGGGATCCCAACTTTGGTGTGGCCCAACCCTGCCTGCTGCTGACATTTGAGTAGTGAACCAGTTGATGAAAGATCTCTCTCTCTCTCTCTCTCTCTCTGCTTTTCAACTAAACATTCAAAAAGAAAATTCCTATAAAATCATTGCTTTCCCATAGGCACATCTATTTCTTTCTTAAAAATAAGAACTTATTTATTTGAAAGAGTTAGAGAAGGAGAAGCAGAAGTTAAAAAAGTGTTTGTGTGTGTGTGTGTGAGAGAGAGAGAGAGAGAGAGACAGAGAGAGAGAGACAGAGAGAGAGAGACACACAGAGAGAGAGAGAGAGTCTTCCATCCATTGGCTCGCTCTCCAGATATATGCAATGGTCATGGCTGGGCTGAGCCAAACCCAGGAGCCAGAGGCTTCTTCCAGGTCTCCCAGTGGGTGCAGGTACCCAGTGATTTGGGCCATCCTCCACTGCTTTCCCAGGAACATCAGCAGGAGCTGGGTCAGAAAAGGAGCAGCTAGGGCATGAACCAATACCCATATGGGATGCTAGCATTGCAGGTGGCTGCTTTACTCATCATGCCACAGCACTGGCCCTAAACACATCCGTTGGTCTCAGTCCCCTTACTGCATGATCAGAATTTACCACTCACATCAAACAGGTGTGCTAATTCTACCTTCTAACTGGCTAGAAATGAATACTAGAAATAAATATTAAATCATTAGAAATAAAAGATAAGATCATATTGTTACAAAAGCCCAATTATAATTTCCTTTTAACTTTTACTTATTTAAGCATTAAATATTTTAGGAAGAGATAGAGAACGAGAGAGTGAGAGACAGAGAGAATGCCTGTCTGTTGTTTCACTCTGCACATGCCCACAATAGCCATGCAATGGCCAGTCTTAAGTAGGGAAACAAGAGCTCAACCCTGGATTCCTATATAGGTGGCAGGAACCCAAGTACTCAAGCCATCACCTGCTAATGCCTGGAGTGCAATTAGCGTGAATCTGCAACTAGACACAGATTTGGGAGTCAAATCCAGGTACTCTGATATGGGATACAGATGTCAAAATCAGCTAGATAAATGGTGACAGACTGAGTATCACTTTAAGGAATACATGCTCTTTCTAAATGTAAATTAATTTACATTTAAGGGAAAACAAGGAAAAATGAAAAATGTCTCTACATAACTGTCAATGATATGGACACTGCTTAATTTTAGGCAATTCGCCGGCGCCGCGGCTCACTAGGCTAATCCTCCGCCTAGCTGCGCCAGCACACCGGGTTCTAGTCCCGGTCGGGGCGCCGGATTCTGTCCCGGTTGCCCTTCTTCCAGGCCAGCTCTCTGCTGTGGCCAGGGAGTGCAGTGGAGGATGGCCCAGGTGCTTGGGCCCTGCACCCCATGGGAGACCAGGAGAAGCACCTGGCTCCTGGCTCCTGCCTTGGGATCCGCGCGGTGCGCCGGCCGCAGCGCGCCGGCCGCGGCGGCCATTGGAGGGTGAACCAACGGCAAAGGAAGACCTTTCTCTCTGTCTCTCTCTCACTGTCCACTCTGCCTGTCAAAAAATAAAAAAATAAATAAATAAAAAAAATTTAGGCAATTAAATTTAAAAAATTTAGATGACCATAAATTGATTATGTTTAATGTCAACAACTCAATAATAGATACATTTTAAATCTTTCAAAATCTTTTAACTCTCCTGAGCTGGCCCCCAAAGACTCATGCTTACCTTTTCTTTGAAGCATCTTTTATTTCAAGCAAAGTCAACATTTATAGAAACTAATTTCTCCTTGTATAAACATTTCCACTTTATAGTCCTTGTGAAGTGAAGCACAAGGAAAAAAGATGAAAAGGAATGAGATATTCTTCAAAACAATTTCAAAGTTTATTTCAGGTCAAAGACACAATACAAGGTTAACTCGGAGGTTTTTTCTAACACCCTTGTGCTGTGTTTACAGAAGACAAAGAGGCACATGCCCGAAGGGTGGCATTCATATACAAGCTCACAGAACCAGGCACATTTCTGTGAGTGGTCTAAGTAAGTCTCCTATCCAGCTTGCACTAGCACGGTAATGCATAGTAAGAGGGTTGCAATGAACATAATTCATTTCCATTAAGGTGAGTTGCTAACAGAGGATGGAGCCTCCACAGGACTCCAATCAAGCTATTACAAAACTGAGGTTGCTGTTCACTAGGTGAGAAGTGTACCTGCAAATGAGCCTCTTATTAAAGTGCAATTCTGCTCCATAAAACTCCAGTGAGAGTCTACACAGTGAAAGCAAAACACAGGAGATAGCTAGTGTTAACCCTAGGTCCCTCAGTCTGCATTAGAGACATACTTCTTGCCAACAAAGTGACTGCAACTATATTATATTCACTCTCCAGTTAAGCAGCAACAGTACAACCTCCAGATGCTTCTCAAAAGCTTGCTGGTATTGAAGCATTGACATCCAGAAAACTTGAATTCTGAAAAAAGTTGGGACCACATCAGAGAAAGCAGTGGATGGCAGTGGCAATGATGGCAGTGACAACGATGATGGTCAGAGCTGCTTTGACAGGTGCTGTACTAATCCACTACTAGTGTTGGCTTCTTTATACATACTAGCTCCTAAGACTTCAGCTGGGATTAGTACTACCTGGGCTGAAAAAGAGCTTCTTAGAAGACTGACTGAGAGTTTTCTTTCTTATTCAATTTTATAAATTCATGGATGGTTGACATAAAACCATTTGGGCGAGATTTCTGGTCATATTGTAGACAGCTAAAATTACTGTATTTTAAACATTATAACATATTTGATATTTTATTATATAGTAGTATCATACAAAATATGCTGTTTTTATATTATAAGAAGAGGATTTAAAAGTTGATGGAAAAATTGAATTGAGAGATAACAGAAATTATCCATGAAGTTTTTGAAGTCCCCTCACATATAATGTGAAATATGTATTGTATGAAATATTGCATACCCCATAAAGATATACTTTTAAAAGGATTTTTATGAATGGAAATAAAAATAGAAAATATTCAGAAGCTTAAAACCAACTGAAGTTTAAAAAAAAAGTGAAGTCCTGTACTGGCTTTTGACCTGGAAAGTATATGTCAACCCAGGTAAATCTGCATTCAAGATTATAGAGACACACTGAGTCTGGGGATGAAGAGACAGAAAGCAGAGTCCATCCAAGGAGGCAACCTAGCAAGATGCCATGGAGAAGGCAGAGCTTCAGTGGCCTACACTTTGCTGTTGGGATAAATAAGAAATACAATCTGGCACACATTCCCTTCACTCAGTAGTTGGTAAGCAAACTTAACTGTCAAATTGCAGCGCTGAAGGAGAAAAAGAACTCCAGCATAGAGTTTGTAACTGGAACGGACTCTGGTGTGGGCATTAAGCCTGAATTCTCAAAGCCCAAGTGACTGGAAGCATCCTTAGCTGAGAACCTATTTTAACGTTTCTGGCTGGGCCATGCCTTCATGCATCTTGCAGAAACAAAGCCAAACCAAACCCAAAGATACGAAAGCAAAACATTTTTTCATGTGTCTGTTGGCCATTTGGATTTCCTCTTTAGAAAAATGCCTATTTAGGTCCTTGGCCCATCTCTTAATTGGATTGTTTGCTTTGTTGTTGTGGAGTTTCTTGATCTCTTTATGGATTCTGGTTATTAATCCTTTATCTGTTGCGTAGTTTGCAAATATTTTTCCCCATTTTGTTGGTTGCCTCTTCACTTTCCTAACTGTTTCATTTGCAGTACAGAAACTTCTCAATTTGATGTTCAGGATCACTAGCAATCAGGGAAATGCAAATGAAAACCACAAAAAGGTTTCACCTCACCCCGGTTAGAATGGCTCACATACAGAAATCTACCAAACAACAGATGCTGGTGAGGATGTGGGGAAAAAGGGACACTAACCCACTGTTGGTGGGAATGCAAACTGGTAAAGGCACTATGCAAGTCAGTATGGAGATTCCTCAGAAACCTGAATATAACCCTACCATACAACCCAGCCATCCCACTCCTTGGAATTTACCCAAAAGAAATTAAATTGGCAAATAAAAGAGCTGTCTGCACCTCAATGTTTATTGCAGCTCAATTCATAATAGCTAAGACCTGGAATCAACCTAAATGCCCATCAACAGAAGACTGGATAAAGAAATTATGGGATATGTACTCTATAGAATACTATACAGCAGTAAAAAAAAACAATTAAATCTGGTCATTTGCAACAAAATGGAGAAATATGGAAAACATCATGCTGAGTGAATTAAGCCAGTCCCAAAGGGACAAATATCATATGTTCTCCCTGATTGGTGACAACTAACTGAGCACATAAAAGAAAACCTGTAGAAGTGAAATGGACACTATGAGAAACAATGTCTTGACCAGCCCTTGTCCTGACTGACAAGGAACAACTATTTTATTCCTTTTAGTATTTTTTTGTTCTACTTAATACCACTGGTTGAACTCTTTAATAAACACACAATTATTCTTAGGTGTTTAAATTTAACTGAAGAGTGAACCCTGTTAACTATAACAGTGAGAATAAGAGAGGGAGGAGATGTACAATTCGGCACATGCTCAATCGGACTTACCCCTAATGGTAGCGTTAGACGTGCCAGGGGATTCCAATTTAATCCCATCAAGGTGGCATGTACCAATGCTATTTCACTAGTCAAAGTGATCAGTTTCAGTTCATAATTGATCGTAATGATAGGATTAAGTGTCAAAGGGAACACATAAACAAGACTAGTGTCCGCTAATACTAACTGATAGAATTAAAAAGGAGAGAACAATCCAACATGGGAAGTGGGATACACAGCAGACTAATAGAATGGCAGATGTCCTAAACAGCACTCTGGCCTCAGAATCAACCCATAAGGCATTCAGATCTGGCTAAAAAGCTCATGAGAGCATTTCAGGAATGGAAAGCCAAGACACTCTGGCAAAAAAAAAAAAAAAAAAAAAAAATGACCTAAATGAAAGATCTCTGTGAGTGAGATCCCAGTGGAAAGAATGGGCCATCAAAGAAGGAGGTACCTTTCTCTGAAGGGAAGAGAGAATTTCCTCTTTGATTATGACCCTGTTGGAATAAGATCGAAGTCGGTGAACTCAAGAGGCTTCCATAGCCTTGGCAGCTCATGGCAAGAGCCTCAGGTGATTACTGACTTCATAAATAAGAGTGTCAATTGTTAAATCAACAACAGGAGTCACTGTGCATTTACTCCCCAAGTAGGATCTCTGTCCTTAATGTGTTGTACTATGTGAATTAACGGTATAACTAGTACTTTATACTTTGTGTTTTGGTGTTGAAATCTTTACTTAGTATATACTAAACTGATCTTCTGTATACAAAGATAATTGAAAATGAATCTTGATGAAGAATGGGATGGGAAAGGGAGTAGGGGATGGGATGGTTGTGGTTGGGGGAAAAAGCTGCTATAATCCAAAAGTTGTACTTTGGAAATTTATATTTATTAAATAAAAGTTAAAAAAAGAAAGCAAAACAAAAACAATAAAACGTATCCTTAGAAGACTTCACTGCCAAATCAGGCACCAAAAACTCCCACTTTAAAAGTTTTCAAAAATGCAAGTTTGCAGTCAAAAACAGGAAAACAGATAAGGGACAAAGGCATCGTGAGCTCAAAGTAGGCTCAGATTCCAAAAGTCTGCTGTTTTTGGAATTACCAACTACAAATGATAAAATAAATGTTACAATGTAATTAAAGAAATTAAAAATAATAGTAGGAGAAAATGGGGAAAATAATGAAATAATGTGCATATTTGAAAAGAAACTAAATATTACTTACACAAGTTGAAAAGTATAAGTGAAACGAAAACTCAATGGATCAAATATACTTTTAGTATTAGATAAGTCTCAGCTTGAGAAAGCATTTACTCTTCATAATATCAAATACTTTTCAAACACACGCTTAAACTTTCTGAAGATCTTTTCATGCGTAGACACGAACACTTTTGCACCCAGATTATCTTAACTTGCATTCTACTTTTACGCAACCTGTTTGAAGTACTCTCATATTCTAAAAAGCACAGCTGAAAGAGAATTACTCAAGAAAAGATGAACAAAGTAGCAAAGATGCATTAAAGAGAAATGAAAAGGTTAAAAAGGATGAAATACAAAAAAGAGATTTAAAAACATGACAAGAATTAGAGAATCTAGCAAATATAGGAGTTGAGGCATGGGGAAAGGGAGAACTATTACAGGGTTGCAGTGTCTAAAGAAACAAATTTGATGTTTTAGAACTGGTGAAAGACACCGATTCACCGATTTTGGAAATATAATACAGTGAATGAAAAATGAAATTTCCATCCCTACACATTTTGAAACTGCTACATGTCAAAAGCAAGGTCAAAATTTTAAAATGCATCCACAAACAAAGCACAGGTTACTTTTAAAAAAGCAATGCTAAAGCTGCAACTTCTTATCCAAACTCCAACAAAATATGCTAAAAAAAAAAAAGCTCCTGTATGTTAAAAACAATGATGTCAAATGGGAATTCTGAAATGTAAAAGAAATGGTTTATTTATATATATATATATATATACATATACGTATATATAAACTATAAGAAGTTATAGTATGTATACTATATTATGATCTAAATGAATACTAGATACACAAAGCTTACATAATGATAATTTATGAATTAAAAGATAAGGTTAGAAAATAACAATGGGGGCCAGTATCATGGTGTAATGGGTACAGCCACCAACTGTAATGCTGGCATCTCATATGGGCATATTCGTTCTTGCATTTCGTATCCAGCTCCCTGCTAACAGCCTGGGAAAAGCAGCCAACAGTGGTCAAAGTGCTTGGGCCTCTGCAACCCAAGTGGGAGACCTGAAAGAAGCTCCTGGCTTTGGCATTGCGCATCCCTGGTTGTTGTGGCCATCTGGGGAGTGGACCAACAGATCAACAGATGGAAGATCTCTCTCTCTCTCTCTCCCCCTGTCTGTCTGTCTGTCTCTCCCTCCCTCCCTCCCTCTGTATTGCTGACTTTCAAATAAATGAATGAATAAATAAATTAATCTTTAAAAAGAAAGAGAGCATTACACAAATTAAAACTTATAAGTCTAGTGATATAAGTGAAGTTAAGCATGTATGTTCAAACTTCTAAGAGACTCAATACAGAGAACAAAACATCCTGTAGAGGAAAACACCAAATCGGTGTAAGTGGAGACAAGAAATGAGGGAACGAGATACAGTGCACTACAGGCAGATCAGCAGTCAGAATCACAGCTTCAGGTAAAATACAAAGACTCAGATTGCTTTTAAAAAAAAAAGATTTATTTTATTTATTTGAAAGGCAGAGTTACAGAGATGGGTAAAGAGAGAGAGAGAGAAAGAGAGGTCTTCCATCCACTGGTTCACTCCCTAGATGGTTGCAATGGCCGGAGCTTCACCGATCCGAAGCCAGGAGCCAGGAGCTTCTTCCAGGTCTCCCATATGGGTGCAGGGGCCCAAGGACTTGGGCCTTTTTCTACTGCTTTCCCAGGCCACTGGGATCAAAAGAGGAGTAGCCAGGACAAGAACCAGTGCCCATATGGGTTGCTGGCGCTTCAGGTCAGGGCCTTAACTCACTGCGCCACAGCACCAGTCCCTCTTTGATTGTTTTTAATTCAAACTTTATCCTCTTAATAAGATGAATATTTAAATATCAGAATACAGAAAGATACAAAGGGATGAAAATAATACAGCTATATTGGTGTCAGGAAAAGACAAAACAAAATGTCAGGTAAACAGCCTAATAATAGAATTAAAGAAGATATTTACAGTTTACATTCTGACAAATACTGGCATTACTCAACATATGAAAGGACTACGTAACTGATGTTCCATGTAACTAAGATGGACTAAACCAAAGCAACAACAAAAAATAAAAATAATTAAAACAGCTTAATGGGATATCCGATGCTTAAAACAGTTGCTACATATGCACAGCCTCACTTAACCCTATGAGGAAAACACTATTATTTACACTTTTAAAGATAAAATTCTGAACTACAGGAAAATTAATTAACTTCTTAAAATACCACTAAAAGAGCTAGAGTACAGATGCAAATTCGAATAATCTGGTTTTAAAGATCATTCTCTAACCACCAAATCATAGTGTCTTCATTAAGACCTAGTTGGCATTCTTCAAAAAAAAAATGACCTATATATTTATTTGAGAGGTAGAGTTACAGACAGAGAGAGAGAGAGAGTCAGAGAGAAACGTCTTCCATCTGCTAGTTCATTTTCCTAAAGTCTGCAACAGCCGGAGCTGAGCTGATCCAAAGCTAGGAGCCAGGTGCTTCTTCGGGTCTCTCAGGTGGGTACAGGGGTCTAGACTTGGGCCATGCTCCACTGTTTCCCAGGCTATAGCTGAAAACTGGATAGGAAGAGGAGCTGCCAGGACTCCAACCAGAGCCCATATGGGATGTTGGCGCCGCAGGCGGAAGCTTAGCCTACTAGGTCACAGCGCTAGCCCCTAGTTGACTTTATTATAGGGAATCAAAGTATGGAACTGAATTCATTTAGAGATTGGGAAGATAAAGAAGTCGACCCTGTTAATAGAAAGGTGAAAAACATTTTGTAACATTCGACTTCATCCATTCAAAAAAAAAATCTTGTAGTTTACTACAGATCAATGAAACTTTCTTTTACTCATAAATGTATATTGTTCAAATGTACAACATTTTAATTGTCAGTAAACTATTGAAATTATTCCATAAAGTAAAACCCAGGGATGTCAGCTATTATCATTTCTAATAATCAATGGAATACAATTTCTCGACCATGAGATAAGATAAGAAAATGCAATTAAAGACATGAATATTTCAGGTAAACGCTGTTACTTAGCATATAAAAATTGTAATTATTCAAAATCTGCAAGTAATTTATGAATGTCAAGAGGCATTTAACAAGTTTGCCAATTAAATCATACAAAACAATTGAATATTTCTATTTTGGTAGAACATGGCTAAAATGTAATAAAAATCATTTTATTTACATTAATATAAAAATATAAGGTACCAAAGAAATATCTAATCCATATCTGCAGGAGGTTTGTTGATGAAGTTACAAAATTTTATTGAAAGCCATTAAAGATACAGTAAACAAATGAACAGCAATATGTTAATGAGTTAGAAAATCATTATCATGGAGATTTTTGCTTTGTCCAAATTATTAGTTTCAAATAAATTCTACTCAAATCTCTAATAGTCTTTTCATTTGGAATTTGGCAAATTAATTCTAAAATTTAATAGGAAAAGTAGAAGATCACAAACATCTCGGATGATCATAGACAGAAGAGCAAGAACAGATGGCATACTGCCACAGTTAGCAAGAATTACCCTTTTCTCTATTTTAATTGTGTTCCAGTTCATGTAACATAAAGTTAAACATTTTAAGCTGCCCAACTCAGTGGCTTCGCAAAGCTGTGCAAGGATTTCCAACTAATCCTAGCATAATCCCATCACCTCACAAAGAAACTCTAGTCCATCAAATGTTACTGTCCGTTCCTCTTTTGCAAGTACTTGTCTGATGTCTGTGTCTGTGGATTTGCCTATTCTTGAAATTTAAAATTAAATGGAAAAATAATATGTGGCCTTTTGTCCCTGGTTTCTTTCAGTTATAGTGTATTTAAGGTTTATTCATACTGTAGCACTTATGAATATCTTGTTCTTTTTAATGGATAAATAATATTGCATGGCCATGTCAGATTTCAATATTCTCCTGATCAGTGGATGGACATTGGGATGGTCTGCTGTTTGGCTATCATAAATAATGGTACTATTCACATTCATAAACAGTCACCCTTCCTTATCAGTGTGCTCCACATCTACAGATTTAACCTGGGAGTGAAAATACTTGAATAAAAATTTATGTCACTACTGATCATGAACCGACTCTTTTCTTTGACTTTAATTTCTAAAACACACAGGTTAACAAACATTTATTAGCATTTGCATTATATTAAGTATTAAAAATAATATGGAGAGCCGGCGCCGCGGCTCACTAGGCTAATCCTCCGCCTAGCGGCGCCGGCACAATGGGTTCTAGTCCTGGTCAGGGCGCCGGATTCTGTCCCGGTTGCCCCTCTTCCAGGCCAGCTCTCTGCTGTGGCCAGGGAGTGCAGTGGAGGATGGCCCAGGTGCTTGGGCCCTGCACCCCATGGGAGACCAGGAAAAGCACCTGGCTCCTGGCTCCTGCCATCGGATCAGCGCGGTGCGCCGGCCGCAGCGCGCCAGCCGCGGCAGCCATTGGAGGGTGAACCAACGGCAAAGGAAGACCTTTCTCTCTGTCTCTCTCTCTCTCACTGTCCACTCTGCCTGTCAAAAAAATAAATAAATAAATAATAATAATAATATGGAGATTATTAAAAGCATACAGGAGGATGTGTGTGGACAGGTTACTCGCAGATCCTGTGCTGTTTTATATAAGGCACTTGAGCATGAATGAAACTTGGTATACGTGTGAGAGGGTCCTGGAGCCAATCCACCTTGAATACCCCTGTATGATAGTACATCATTTTGCTTCAGTTCCCTTGGGTATTCACCTGGGAATGAAATGACAGGATCATATGTGCTCTGTTTAAGTTTTTGAGGATCTACCGACCTGCGTCACACATTGGTTGTGTCATTTTGCGTTCCCACTAGCAATGTATGAGATTTTCAATTTCTCCGCATCCTTACTAAGATTCATGATTGTCAGTTCTTTGGTCACAACCTTTCTACAGTACGTGAAGTGATATATTGTTGCTGTTTTGTTTTGCATTTGTCTGATGACTGATGTTGAGCATTTTTCATTCTTATTGGTTATTTGTACATGTTCTTTGCAGGAATAACTACTTGGATCCTTTCTCATTTTATTCTTGAATTATTTGTCTTTTTAGTGTAAATTCTAACTGTTCTTTAAATATTTTGGAAATAAATATCAGATATATGATATTTAATACATCCCCTAATTTGTGTTTTTTTTTCATTTTCTTATAATGTTCTTGATACACACACACATACAAACGGTGAATTCCAATATATTTATTTTTTCCCACTGGTAGTTTGTGCTTTAGATATATAAGGGAGCCTCAAAGTGCATGGAAAAGACTTTAAATATACAAATATAAGTACAAACTCGATTTCTCACTGTAAGCTCTGTCAAGTTCATGGCACTTTTCCTAAGTCATGATACTAACTATTTAGTCCTTCCCCAGAGAGACGAAGTTCCCGAGAATTTCACTATTACCTGGAAAAATGGGTGCCTTTTATACATTGTTAAAGATTATGGAACAAAAAGAAGTCAGAAGGAGCCAAATCAGGGCATTAGGTGGGTTTCTAAAGATTTCCATGGAAATGCTTACAAAGTTGCCCTTGTTTCATAAGGAATGGGTGGGAACATTGTCATGGTGGAAAATGACTCTCTGGTGAAGATTTTCTAGGTGTTTTTCTACCAAAGCTCTGGTTAATTTTCTCAAAACATTCTCAGGATAAGCAGATAGTATTATCCTCTGGGCCTCAGGAAAGTCAACAAGCAAAATGCTTTGTGCATCCCAAAACTACTGTTCTTGTTGGGGCCACTTTAGATTCCACTGGAACACTTTCACCCCTGGGTATTCATTACTTTGATTGCTTTTTTGTCTTTGGGATTATAACAGTAAGGCCATGTTTCATTTCCTGCTGTAATTCTTCAAAGAAATGCTCCAGGGTCTTGATCCTATTTGTTGAAGTTTTCCATTGAAAGCTTCTCTGTTGTCTGCAGCTGATCTGGGTGCAAAAATTTTGGTGTCCCTTGAGCAGAATGCTCGCTCCACTTTGATTTTAAAAAATGTGGAAGCTGAACCAATATAGATGTCTCTGGCGTTGGCTATTGTTGCTGTTGTTAATCAAGCCTCTGTAATTATGACATACACAAGACAATTTTTTTCTGCAAAATTGATGTGAATGGTCTGCTCTGCTGACTGCATTCTCAGCATCATCTTGTCCCTTCTTAAAATAAGTATCCATTGGTAAACTGATGATTCCTTTGGTGCATTTTTCCTCTAATCTTTTCCTTCTGCATCAGTGATTTCACCATTCACCCATCCAAGCTTCACCAGCAAATGGGTGTTTTTTTCTTGCTTCAGTTTTAACAGAATTCATGCTTCTCTTATATGAGTTCTTTTCAAACTGATGCCTTCTCTTTCTTAGTATTTCAAATTAAGTCCTGCTCAGACATGTTATAACAAGTTAGTATGAGCTTATTTGGCTGCAAAAAAAAAAAGTTGAAATCCATGAATAGTTTTTTGAAATTATTTATTTATTTAAAAGTCAGAACTACGGAGAGAGAAGGGGAGAGACAGAGAGATCCTCCATCCCTGGATCACTCCACAAGGACTACAGCTGGGCCAGTCTGAAGCCAGGAGCCAGGAAACAGGAGCTTCTTCTGGGTATTCCACGTGGGGCAGAGTCACAGTACTCAGGTCATCATCTGCTGCTTCCTCAGGTGCATTAGCAGGAAGCTGGATTGGAAGTGGAGTAGCTGGAACTCGAACGGGTGCCCACAAGGAATGCAGGTGCCACAGGCGGCGGCTTTGCCAGTTACAGCACAACACTGGCCCCATGAATAGTTTTTGAGTATTGGCATTTTCCATGAACATTGTGATGATTCCTGATATCTAACAAACTTCTACATCATCCAAATTCATGAAGACTTACCCTGTGTATTCTCCTATGACTGTTAGAGATTTAGCTCTTAGATTTGGATCTTTAAAAGTGATAGTGAATTTTTCTTTATGATATAAGATACATGCCAAATTCATTCTCTTGCATGTGGATACCCAATTACCCCATCAGCATTTGTGAAAAGACCACCGTTGTTTTTCAAAAATGTCATGGAAAACGCATATTATACTTGATTCTATCTTCAATGAACTTTTAAAAATACTGTCAATTATGTCACTACCTAATTATCTTATTAATCTTCGACAAGTAACTATTTAAACTATGTTAATGTTGTATCACTACTATAGTGAATAAATAGATGAATAGAATGGAAAATAATATACATAACTGTCTATATATGTAAGAATATATAACATTATTTATGCTTATATACAATGAACAAAAAGATGTCATAGTACATTAGTTAAGATGGACTTTTCAGTATATGTTATATGAATAATCAATTATTCAACTACCTCATATTTTGGGCAAAAATCAGTTCTCGAGTTTCTAAAATGAAGAGCAAACATATACAATTTTTAAAAGAAAAAGATGAAAAGTTTTATGTCTCCAAGGTAAAAAAGACTTCTTAAACATGATCTTTGAACTACAAATTATAAAGCAAAAGATTATCAAAATTATTTAATTAAAATTAGAGACATAGGCTCATCAAAGGATAACATAAAATGAATAAAAAGACAAGCCAGAAACATGTTTATTTGTTTTTATATATCTCATTCAAATTAACAAGCAAAATACAAACAACAAGTAAATAAAAGCAGTTTCACAAAATTGGATTGGAATGGAATGGTCAATACATACAGGAAGCAATGTTCAACCTCATGCACAAATGAGACTTATCAGATTAGCAAGAAATTTAGCAGTCTAATAACAGCAAATGTTATTGAGAATGTAAAAATTGGACCAAATAAAAACTCTTGTTTGAATGTATATGATATATTCTCTTTGGTAAACATTAGACATTATGAAATTAAGTCAAACTGGACCAGCACTGTGTTGTAGCAGGTAAAGCTGCCGCCTGCAGTGCCAGCATACCATATGGGCACCGGTTCAAGTCCTGGCTGCTCACTTCCAATCCAGTTCTCTGCTATGGCCTGGGAAAGCAGGTAGGAAAATCATTTTTCCTTACATTATGCACCATTTAAAAAAATATCCTCAACATTTAATAAAATTTTTTGAGAGAGTGAGAGTTTAGAGAATGGTACTTGTCTCTATTCTTAGCATGAAAATGTAGATCCTTTAGACTCATTGGATTAAAGCAGAATGGACCTTGTATAACTCGTCCACGATATAATTGTTACCAACTTACACGATTAATTATCTTAAATACTTTAGAAGTAATAGACATGTCTCCCCAGACTTTTAAGTTCAGAAAATTTCAGGGTCTGGCATTGTGGCCCAGTGGGTTAAGCTGCTGCCTGAAACAGCAAGTTCCCTTGTGGGCACTGGTTTGAGTACTGGCTGCCCCATGTCTAATCCTGCGCCCTGATAGTTCTCTTTGGGAGGCCGAGGATGGTCCAAGATTTTGGGCCCCTACTATCCATGTGGGAGACCCAGATGAGTTTTCAGCTCCAGGCTTTGACCTGACCCAGCCCTGGCCATTGTGTGAACCAGAGGACAGAAAATTCTCTCTCTCTCTCTGGGTGTGTGTGTGTGTGTGTGTGTATGTCTCCCTCTTTCTCTATAACCTTGCCTTTCCTTTCAAATAAATAAATCATAAAAAAGAGAAAATTTAAAAAAGAAAAATCAAAAGAATAATTAGAATAATACACTGAATATGTTAATCTACAACATAAATGACATGTGTTGATATTCTCTCTACTCTCTCAGAACTTTGCTTTTTTAAGAAATTTATTTATTTATGAGGTAGAGACAGAGACAGACATCCAAGTCCCCCATCTACTGGTTGCATCTCCAAAGGTCTCCAATAATCGAGACTGGATCGGGCTGAAGCAGAGAACTGAGAATTCAATCCAGATTTCCCAAGCGGTGCTGGCAAGGACTCAATCACGTGGACCATTTTCTCTGCCTCCCAATGTGCTCTTTATCGGGACGCTGCAGTCAGGATGGAGCTGAGTCTAGAACCCAGGCACTCTGATAAGGGCTTTGGATGCCCCAAGCAGCATCTGAACTTGAAGGCCCAATGCCCATACCAGTCCTTTGGATTTTTAATGTATGACGTTGTGATCCATCATGGTCTCATATTTGGTCAGTGGCTCCCCTTCAAATTGTTGTTCTCTTGGTCTGAATCTGTTAGGGTCTGAGCAGTTCTGGCTTTCTGGGATAGTGCCATGTTTTAAGGTCACTGGGCATTTTCTACCCACTGGGATAGATATTGACTGTTGACTTTTCACTGAGAACAGCACATACATTTGATGCCATTGCCAGTATTTGCTTTTTGTTATTTGTTATTTTCTGAAGTTGACTTCCAATTTAGAGGACACATATAAAGTCTCAACATATTTATCAAATGCTTTTGTAAAGAGAAGATGCTTCACGATTAGAATCAGGGCAGGGTGGGGGCAGGCCTTTGGCTTAGTGATCAAAAGATCTACACCCCACATCACAGTGCCTGGGCTCCCTCCACTTCAGATTCAACTTCCCGCTAGTGTGTGTCTTGGGAAGCAGCAGGTGACGGCTCAAGTACTTTGGTCCTTGCCACCCCCACCCATGTGGGAGACTCCTACGAAGTTCTGGGTTCCTGACTTGGCCTGGCCCAGCCCCAACTGTGGTGGGAATTTGGGACATGAATCAGCAGATGGAAGAGCTCCCTCCCTCCCTCTCTCTCTCTCTCTCTCTCTTTCCCTCTCTCTCTGCCTTTTAAATAACTAAAAATAAAATCGACTTAAAGACACAGACCAAGAGGCCAAGCTCAGGGATATTTGATTAATAATTCAAACTATCTTTTTGCTTGTTTTAGCAAATTTGAATTTAAAATCCACTCTTCAGGCTTATTGAGTATGTGAACTATGGCTTCCTCCCCTCTGTCTTCTCACTGAGCCCTAGTAAGTACAGTGACTATTTGCCAAAAGGCAGTAACTACAGCACAGCTCTGTGTGTTTGTTTGTGAGCACACACGAACCCAACTGAAATCATGCAGAATGAGGATGCATGGAGGTCTGTCAGTTAACAGAAGCCACATTTTATCTTTAGTTCTTCAATGAAAAGCAGATTGGCCTCTGTTTTTCCTTTTCGGAGATCGCAAGGAGCTCCAAACACTCCTCACCGATGCAGTTGCTGACTTCCGAACAAGGATCTCTGCTGGCTCCTGCTGCTCACACACCCCGCCCAGAAGCAGTGAGTTTTTGAGTGACTTCTGCTTCAGTGGCTGAAATGATTGGCGCCGACTCAGACACTACAGGCAGGCCTTGCAGCCACAAGCTCAGCCTAACTTATGTAAACATTGTCCTGATGACAGCACTCTCCTACCCCATCTGCAGCTGCAAGGGAATCCATTATTTTTCCATCCCAGGGGAAGGGAAAGGTCTCGGGCATCATTACTCCTAGGCAAATGTAACTGACTCTACCACATACCCTAATTTGCTTGCCATAATTATAGGTCTCTCACCCGCTTTGTTATTTTCAGCTTCTCCCCCCTGTCTTTTTGTTCTTATCAATAATAAATGGAGCCTGCGAATCACACAGCTGTAATATTTGGATATTATGAAAATGTGAAGGTAGCGTCAGCAACACCCTGGTTTTATCCGCTGGTCAGATGCTCTATTAGGCAGCCAGTGAGGAGTTCAAGCAAATTGGTTATGTTAATGTCCTGTAGTACTTGGGAAAGATGAGGAGTGGGCAATTAATTTTTCCAAGCTGCAGGCCGACAGGCAAATTTATATTCCTCCCTCTCTATGGGATCAGGCTTAGAGGAGGTAAAGCAGAAAAGTGAGCTTCAAGTAGCTTTCCAGGATCTAATTGAACGGTGCTAAATAAAGCCTGGGGAGAAGAGGGGAGAGGGGAGAGAGTGTGCCCAACAATGGGCAAGCAGTGCTCTTCCCATTCATTCCGCTGACAGGGCTTCTGCAACTTAAACCTGTTTTATTAATTATGTTTGACATTTCCTTAATTAGTTTCATTTACATCCCATCAGCCCCTACCAGACGATTGCTCCATACATCATTTTACGAGAGGAACGTGATGCCTACAGAATTATAACAACAACAGACAATTTTATGTAACTTACAGAAAATTAGTGGACAGTCTTTTTCCATTTTAAATGGTTTTATAGAAAGAGGAAGGAGGAGGTTCAACTGGTGGATTTTATTTTCTGAATTTCTAAGGTACTCTAATATATTTATAAAGTTAAAAGTATCCAGATTGTATAGTCATGGACTCAAGTTTATTATCCAGTTGTAGGATATAGCAAGTCTTCATAATTGTTCATAAATAAAACAAGAATACATAAGCCTAGAGAAATGGGGAAGGCCACAGACATTTTAGGAATGGCCTTAGTCCTTGCAACCAGATGCCCCTAACTCACATCGGCCAAGAAACTCTACTGACTGCTTACCTAGGAGCACACCCAGCACTCTCATACAGGAGTCTCTGGCTTACCAAGCCCCTAGGCATACGGTTGAACAAAATTAAATTGATTTAATAAATTGATTAATTAATGAATAAATTGGGAGCCCCAAGTTCTGAGATCATCTGCCCAAACTCACTTTGTGACTCTGAGCCATCTAACACCCTGACTCTGGTGGGAGAACATAGAATGACATAATATGTATGACAGGTGTCTGAAAGTATGAAAACATTTGAAAGCACTATGCTCACTCATTCAAGGTACTACTTTTGTTGGCTTTATTATTGTTCAGATATGTTTCTGTTACAAAGCTGCCTCGCAGGGTTCTGGATGCCTGTAGCTTTGTCTATGCTCTAAGAATGTGAGTTCTAGTCCAGAGAACTTTTGCAGAGAGTGCTCAGTGCTTACCTCAGTTTCCCACTGGAGATCCTAGTTCTGGTCTTGGTGCCCATAGGAGACAAGCATCACCTACCCACAGTCCATTGTCTTAATTAAGTTTCCTGAGTTTCACTCTGGCCTTATTGCACCTTCTGGATCTTCACTGCCATAACTGCCTTCTTGGAGCATGGAATCAACCAACCTCTCTTTTTTTCCAGTTTTCCTTGATGTGAATACCTGTTAGTACCACAACTACAATGAATTTTTTAAGATTTATTTATTTATTTGAAAGTCATAGTTACACAGAGAGAGAAGGAGAGGGAGAGAGAGAGAGAGAGAGGCCTTTTATCTGCTGGTTCACTCCCCAGTTGGCCTCAACAACTGGAGCTGCACTGATCTGAAGCCAGGAGCCAGGAGCCAGGAGCCAGGAACTTCTTCCTGGTCTCCCACGAGGGTGCAAAAGCCCAAAGACTTGGGCCATCCTCTACTGCTTTCCCAGGCCATAGCAGTAGAGCTGGATCAGAAGTGGAGCAGCTAGGTCTCCAACAGGTGCCCATATGGGATGCAGGCACTGCAAGTGGCAGCGTAACCTGCTACTCCACAACGCCAGCCCCTACAATGACTATTATTAATCCAGCTTGCATTGCTTTCATTCCCCAAAGTCATCATCACTTTTTATTGACATTTTAATCTAGGGTTATGACAGCTCTTGGTTTGTTAGTGGTTTATTGAACAATAGCTAGTCAAGGTAAATGTATGAAGCTGCTCCTTTGGTCCATGCTACAGGTCTCAGGCTTACCTTCAGAGACAGGAATTAGCATTGCTACCAAGTAATGAGCACAGCACACACCTCAGTTAATTGGAAACTTCCACTTAGGTTAATCCATAACATTTTAATGGGCACCAAGGAGCCAACATCATCACAGAATTCATTACTGAATATATTGGAGTTTATATTAGTGAATCTTCTCTTTCTCTAGGCACCCTCTTTATCTCTGGATTCTTCTCTTTAAAATAATTTTCTGTCTTGGAGAAATCAGTTCTTCTTTTCTTTCCTAAAATCATCTGTAGTATAAAATTATGACCTTGTTCCTTGTTGAGTAGAATACTTCCGCTTTAATAGATATGTCTTTCCCTTTTACTAGCAAATAGAAAGAAAAATGCAATTGTCCACTCTGACCTCATGTAATTTCTATTCTACCTGCTTTGTTTTCTCTATCCAAGTTCTTAAATATATTATCAGTGTTTATGCTAACTTGATGCTTGCTCTGACTACCTTACAAACACCCTTTTGCTTCCATTATCAAAGTATGATTTATGAAAGTCATCATTTCCATCCTAAGTTACATCTAAAATCTCAGTTTGGGGGCCAACATTGTGGCATAGCAGGTTGAATCCCTGCGTGTGATCCTGAGATTTCATTTTGGAGTTCCCATCAAATCCTAGTTGCTTCTATTCCTACTCAGCCCCCTACTGATGCTCCTGGGAAAGCAGCAGAAGATGGCCCAAGTACCTGGTCTCCTGCCTCCCATGTGGGAGACCAGGATGGCGTTCCTGATTCCTGGCTTTGGTCTGCTCAAGCCCCAGCTGTACTGATAATTTGGGAAGTAAACCAGTGTGTGGAAGATCTCTATCTCTTTCTGCCTCTCTCCATCTGGAGCATTATGCCTTCTCTCTCTCTATTGCCACACCTGTCAAATAATGAATTAATAATCTTTAAAAATTAAGATGAAAGTTCAGTTAGTAAACCTGTTTTTTCATGACTTTTGTGGAAAACTGATCCTCTCTTATTGACATTCAACTTTTTCCTCTTATTGTTCTTCTTTTGTCCCTGTCCATCAGAAAACAAAATGGAGAACTACATTTCATGAGACATAAGCTTTAGGGTTCACCATAATAGAAGTAAATTTCACTCCTCCAAGAATGAGAACCAGGAGAGGAAAATGGATGTAGAAACACAGATGTTAGCATGTGGAGCATGAAGAAAGTGCGTCTAAACCATTCAACCTTTCTACAGTCCCATTCTAACCTGCAAAGTTAGTAGAGTCGTCTCTCTGTTTCCAGAAGGGATAGATTCCAGGTCTGCTGATGCTCAAATCCCTAAAATAAAATGATGTTTTATTTTCACAGAACTTAACACACATCCTTGTTCCACTCTAAATCATCCCTAGATTGTGACTTATAATACCTAACACAGTGTAAATTTTATGGAAATAGTTGATAGACTGTGTTATTCAAGGAATGGTAACAACAAAGAAAACCCCATACAAGCTCAGGACAGACACAATTCTTTCTGATATCCTTGATCTTCAGTTGATTCAATCTGTGAATGGGGAGTCATGGATATGGGGGTGAGGCAGTGCATTGTTCTACAAGGCACCCTCTTGCAGGTATTATGTTTTGCTTTGTCTTTTCTTCCTCTCACTTTCCTTTCTTATGTAATAGATCTCTAATTATGTTATTGTTTTAGAAGATGGCTTTAACTGTGACTTTTCTCAACTTTCTTTTTTCTGATGATATCATCTACACACCACTAGAGTGATGTCATAAAAGCTTCTTGAATTATAGCTGTACCTGCCTCCAATCCCTTCTTATTGCTAAAGTCACCTGGCCTATGCCCTGTTCTATCTATGTCCCTCTCTATCCAAATTCTCAAATGACTTCACTGCTGGTTGACTAAAACTGTAGTTCTTTTACTCTTCTAGCTCCTTCCCCAAAAGACTCTCATTCCCCATTAGCCTCCCTGGCCAGGCACTGTAAATCATGATAACCATTTGTCCAGCATCATGCTTTCAGTATTGTCACCTGTTGCTTTGGTAGATGCAGTTGCCTTCATCTGCTATTTTTCCATGCCAGAAGCAAGGAACTTAATCCAGATCTCATGCATGGGTGGCAGGAACAAAACTTGAGCTATCACTTCTGCCTTCCAGGGTCTGCACTGGTAAAAAGCTAGAGTCAGAAGTTGAAGGTAGGAATCAAAGCCAGGAACTCTGATGTAGAACAGAGGTGTCTTAGCCACTAGGTGAAATGCCTGCTTCTATATCTATATTCTATGGATAGAAAAAATAGAGACATAGAGAGAAGATAAAAACTTGCCCAAGCTCATTAAATACTCAAGCTGGGATTTGAATCTGAATCAGCCTAACTGTAAAATTACGTCCTCTGTACTATACTGTGGGTTATGAACCATGTTAGAAATCTACACAAATCATAGTAAGTGTGCAACTTCTCAGATTGGTGTAGACTGAAAATGAGATCAAGAACTGCTTATGATTCTGACTGATCTCAAGAAATCTAACAGTAGTTATGTGCACTGAATATTTACAACATGACAGGATCTGTTGTAAGGGCTTTGTCTGTGCTGATGTTAAAGACTTCAGTCACACCTATTGTATTAGATGGGCACTATGAATCCCGTTTCACAAAATAAGAAATCAAAGCACAGAGAGTTTTGGCTGCTAGCCAAGGTCATAGCAATATGAAGTGACAGAACCATGATCTGACTTATGCAGACTGGCTCCAGGACTTTTCAATAATGGCGTTGGTTCAAAAAAAGATGTGATAATCCATAGGCAGAAAGGAAATACCTATAAAAATCTGTGCAGGTGAACACTTGGGAAACTGGACTGCTTTGTAATTTTTTAATGTTCACATCTCATGGCACCCCTAGATGGTGGGAAGCACTTTATGCTCCATCAACCTTTATCTCACTTCTTTTACCCGAATGGCATCACTATTATTGTGTCAAAGAGGACAGCATGCAGAGAGAGAGGCACATAGTTTATTAGAGTCATCCTACAAGTCAACATTTAAGAGGAGGAGGTGTGGGGCCAGCGCTGTGGCATAGCTGGTAAAGCCCCCACCTGCAGTGCCAGCATCCCATATGGGCACCGGTTTGCATCCCAGCTTCTCCACTTCTGATCCAGCTCTCTGCTATAGCCCAGGAAAGCAGTAGAAGATGGACCAAGTCTTTGGACCCCTGCATCCACATGGGAGGCCCGGAAGAAGCACCTGGCTCCTGGCTTCAGATCGGCACAGCTCTGGCCATTCATTGCAGCTATTTTGGGAGTGAACCAGCAGATTGAAGAATTCTCTCTCTCTCTCTCTCTGTAACTCTGCCTTTCATATAAATAAATAAATCTTTAAAAAAAAAAGAGGAGGAGGTAGGGGGAAGATGTGGAGGAAGAGAAGGAAGAGGGGGGAAGAAGAAGAAAGGGAAGAAAAGAAAGGAAATGAAGTGAAAGGTGGGCAGGGGAGATGAGGCAAGGGGAAATTATCTTTCCCGTGGGTAAAATAGCAGCTCTAGTAGTGATAGTCCTTGCCTATTGCTCCCCTCCAATTCATGGAGTCACATATTTACCATTGTCATCTTCAGTCAAGTACTCTGCCCTAACTGATCCAAATACCAAGTCATAGAGGTTGTTTTCTGTTCTGCTACTCCTCTAGCACTAATTATACCTTATATTTATATTTAGAGAAATGACTTCTGACAAAGCTTCCTGCATCCAAGGAGGTAGGGCAGGGGCCAATTAGGAAACCACATGGAATGTGAGAAATACAACTGAGGTCGTGGTACCCAGGGCCATTGTGGCTTTCAATGAAGTCATGGCAATGATTTAAATAGTCTGTCTCTGTACTAGATAATTCTATTCTGCCTTCTTACAATCCTCCTGAATTATTAGTGATGTAAACTCATGACAGAAAGTCCTAATCTATGTATAAGTGTACCTTTACTTTGGTACCTGAATGAAACAGCTGATGTCTCTTCTAAGGCCTCCAAATTCTGACTGGAAGCAGCACTCTGAAATCAACCATGATTTCTGAGGTTCTCTTCACCTGATACTGCCAGTAAAACGATTTACCTCAAAGCTTCCATGATAGCCAATGATCATTTTAGTCTGGATCCATACAAATTGCATTCACCCTATTTTCTCCTAATATTATATAATAAATTCTTGGGACTTTATTTGGTGAATATAGACGGTGTTTTGTTACTTGTGATACAGGGGTGAAAAAAGCAGATGTGGTCTTGTGTGCCCAGGAGTTTGCATCCTACTGGAAGAGTGGGTAGGATGAGGACCAATGGTATCAGAAATGAAATGGCACCACAGGAGTGACTAGGCAGGTACAGCAGACACAGAGCAGAGGTCAGGAATTAAGGATTACCAGGTGAATGCAGACAGATAAGGGATGGCAGGACTTCCCACACAGAGAGAAGTGTGAGTAGAGTCATCCGCAGAGAGGAGCTTGGTGTAGTTCCAGGCAGAGGAAGCCAGCGTGGCTCAGTCCCAGTGAACGGGAACAGCAGTGCAAGAAGACTCAGAAGTGGACCTTGGGGCAGGACTCTAAACTCAGTGGGAAGCCACAGGGGGTACTTCTGTTTTATTCTGGAACAATTAAAACTATCAACATCAAAAGGATAGGAATTTAAATTAGAAAACAATTTCAATGATAATGAAAGTTTAATGCAATTTTAATTTTGCTCTGTTTACTTTTCAAATCTTGTAACTGACTGGGAAAGGTTTGGTTGAAATGCTTAGGGCTTTGTGGTGAGCGTATTAAAAATGTTTTTCTATGTGGATTTTTTTTCCTCCATCCCTCCCAGATCATTAGCTGTATCCCCCAAGGAGTTATGAAGAGGTTAGAATAAGAGGTATTTTAAATATATTCCAAGTAAAAGATTGATGAGTTGTCGTCAAGAATTACTTTTATTTTTGTTCTTTTTATCCCCAAGAAGTCACTCCTGCAGTTGCTGCAAAGGTGAGAAGATGACCATGGGTTTCCTTGCAGCCTCTGACAACTCTGCATGTGGGGCTTCAGGACCTCCCCTCCTTTATTTGTCTTCTTCAGCAAGGTCCTAGGAGGTCACTGATGGCCTGCATGGCTGTGCCTCTCTCAACACAAGACTAAGGATTCAGTTGAAATCCAAGAGACACTGCACACATGCAAGGCAATTAACTGCCTGTCCCATTTTCCAGAAAACACTGTGCTAGCTTACAAAGGGCTGCAAGAGATCTGAAATATCATCAAATGGTGAAAAATCAAAATATTTTTCTGTCATATGCTGTCACAGACTGTCAGAAAGCCTCGTGCTGTGGCCACAGTCAAGTTGAATCCGATTAAAAGATCAGCAAACAAGGCAGGTTTAGGGTATTTGACCTCATCAGTGCTGTGCCTGAGAGTACCTGTCAGCGTTCCTGTGTCCTGTGCTGTGACACTGTTGCTTATGCAGCTTGCCAATGCAGCGGGCTGATGACATCCTGGAGAGGAAACAACAGATTGATGTGTTCAGTTTTCTATTTTCAAATACTGTTCAGTGCTGCAAAGATGGAGCTTAAATTTAATTCCAATTACCAGTTCCACAAACAATGAATTATTCAAGATAAACTGCCCGGTTTTCCTGAAGCATGTGTGTAATATGCATATGTTTGCTTCTATCTATACATATGTGGGCTGAGATGGAGAAATGAGATTAGTTTATGCTCCGTTTATTAGAATTCCATCATGCTTTGTATTTCCAAGGGGCTGATCAATATTTGCCAAGTTGAGTTAGCAAAACTCAGAAAAACCTCGCAGTTCCAAATGTACATGGGCATCCATTTAAAAATGTAAAAGCTACAAATAAATCAAACAGGAAAATTATAAATAAATCAAATAGGAATTTTTATCCTATTGTAAGGGAAAGACATTTTCTGTAAAATATGTGTGTGTGTGTGTGTGTGTTTTCAGCAATGGGGAAATAAAATAATGCAAATTAGACTTTTTTTCTTTAAAATACCCTGATACTGCATTGGCTTAAATAGCAATGTTATAGTGCTTTCCTGTCAAGTTGGTGAAGTTCACATTTTACCCAGTTTTGAGAGGAAAAATATCTGTCTTTTCATTGTGTCACATGGAGAAAATATTCTCTTTACTTTCAGTGACTCTGCCTCAAGAATTTTCATATATTTGCCTTAGGCAAAACTGAAATTCTTCTTCTTGTTTCAAATTTTCACATTTCACAGAGAAAGGGAAAAAAATCTAGTATAGCTAGCGCATGACAGTTTCTCCATCTGTGAGAAATTGCTCTGAAAACACTGATGTAAGTCTAAAAAATGTTTCCATTTTTAAAAAAAACCCTCAATTTTTAAAGTGATCTTTTTACTGAATTATAAAAATATATACAGAAAAGTGGACAGATAATTAAAGTTGGAAGAATTTTGCAGCTCGCACACTTGTAACTACCATATGAAAAGAGAAACCAGTCTTCCATACAACTCCCAGCCACAGCCTCATGTCCATGGTGGTTATCCACTGGTTGTGCCTGTTGTGAACTCTGTATGTATGGGATCCAACTATGTGTCCCTTTCTGTCTGGTTTCTTTCACTCAGTGTCATGTCTGAAATTTGTCCATTCTACGATGTTTAGCTGTGGTTCACTCTCACTGCTGTAGAGTGTTCTTCACTTAGGCCAAATATATTGCTGTGAACTATACTTGATGGACTTTTAGGTCAGTTTCTTTTATTTTAATTGCAAAAGGTATTGTTACAATCCTTCCTATGCATGCTGCTTGGTACACAGTAGTATCACCTTTTGAGAATATTCCTAGAATGGAATTACTATCTCACAGGGCAGGGCTACATTCAGCCTCAGTAGATAGTGTTAACACAGTTGTACAACTTTGCATCCCCAGGGCATCTGAGTGCCAATTCTGCCTCCCTGCAAACACGTGCTAGGTTTTATCTTCTTAATTCAGCCATTTGATGAGTAAACAGTGTAGGTGGTGTCTCAATGTGGCTTTTAGGGATTTATCCTGTGACTGATGAATTATGCAACCTTTATTTTTTATTATTTTTAAAGATTTATTTATTTACCCACTATGCCACAGTGCTGGTACCTTGTGCACCTTTTATTAACATAGCACTTGGATATCGTCATTCACAAAGTGTCAGTCCAACTCGTTCTCCAATTTTCTCTTAAATTGCTCACCACAGTCCAGTTTTGCAATAGTGCTCTTTTTGTTTAGTACTTACTGTGTTACCCTAAGGTCATGATGAAATTCTAGTCTGTTATTTTCTAGAAACTGTGCTTTCCTGCTTTTTGCCTTTAAATTTTCGATGCATCTGGAATTGATGTGGAGGTAGGGACTAAGTTCATATTTTTTTTTCTAAAAATATCCATTTGACCCTGCATCATTTTCTGAAAAGACCATCACTGTACTGAAGTCGCCTTTTTGTCATACAACAAGTAACAATGTATATATTTGTCAATTTCTGGGCTCTCTGTTTTTTTCCAAGTTTGTGAAAATGCAAACTTTTAAAAACAAAAATTTATAATAAAGTGACATCTAATTGTGTAATTCTTCCAATTCTATTATTTTAAGATTATCTTTGCTGTTGTCAACCTTTTTAGTTAGTTACCATATGCATTTGTGGGAACATGTCAATTTAGCCAAAGAACTCTTATGGTTTTAGTTGGAAAGCCATATTGTCTACAAATCAATTCAGGAGGAATCAGTATTGTTATAGTATGGGGCTTTAATTTATTAGCTTGATAGAGTGTTCTGTTTTTTAGAGCTCTAATCTTTCTCAATATTTTTGTCCTTCTTAGATGTCTCACACAACTTTTGTTGCATTTACTTCATGTTATGTGCTTTTATGATGCTGTAGTTATAAATTGGTTTTTAAATTTTATTTGAAAAAACATTTTGCAAATATATACAAATAAAATTGTTTTTTGCATTTGACCTCATATCTAGTAACACTGCTAAACTGTCCTGGTTGTTTTATTTTTCATAAGTTCTTTGGATTTTCTACATATATACATTATTTTCTGTCTATAATTAGTGTTTTAATTATGTTTTTTGTCTCTTACTCTTGCTTTATTGAACTATCTAGTACCGCCACTAGAAAAATATTAAATAGAAATATTCATAGAAGACAGTCTTGCTGTTATCTCAGCATTTCAGGGAATAGCTTTTAATATTTCACTATTCAGTTTGAAATTCACTAGAGATTTTATGAATACTCTTTCAAAATTATCAAGTTCTTATGCGTAATGGATGTTCTCCAACATGAATGTGTATTGAATTTTATCAAAGATGAGATGTCATAAGTCCCTTGTATAGAAAAACGTGTGGAGAATTATATTGATGGATCCCTCAGTTACGGCAATCTTGGTCTCTGGAAAAAAATAACATGGTAAAATGTGCTTTATTGTACACAATGTGCTCAATTAGATAATACTTCACTTGGAATGTCCTGTCTCCATTTAGGAGGGCAATGAATCTGTAATTGTTGCTCTTTGTGATGCCTGTGCTATATTTTGGTTTGCTCTGGTTAGGATATTATTTTGGGTACCCTAGGAGGACCTCTGTGTCAAAGGCTTTGTTCCCACGTTATGTTAATGTTACTGAGTCTAACACTAACAGTACTAAAAGAGTAGAACTGTAATCAGGTTATGGTGTTTAGAGGCAGGGGCTTTGGGGAGTGATTCAATTAGGTTGTTAAAGTGGAGTCTCCATGGTCACGTCAAGGTGGCTGTGTAGGGAAAAACAGACAGGTTCATGCTCCCTCCTGTCTTGTGATACTCTACATGACCAATGGATTCTCAAACACCTAATCATGGGAACACCCAATAGTGGACTGTGACCCACCAGAACTGTGAGCCACAATAGGACTTTTTTCTTTGTAAAATTAGCTTCTCTCATGTATTTCATTGTAGTAATAGAAAGCTGATTGCTACAGGTATAAAAATTATGAGATAATAAAACAAATTTATGAATGCTTCCTTTTACGTAAGAAATTGTGTAAGAGTCATGCTATTCATACCTCAAGTCCTTAAAAGAATTGTCTACAGATATCTTCTGATCCTGGATTTTTGAGTGGAAAATTTTAACTATAATTTGAAAATAGTGATAGATTTAGGACTACTCAGATCTTTTGTTTCTTTTTGTATTAGTTTAATAAAGTTGTGTTTTTCTGGTAACTTCTGTATATTACTGAAATTCCCAAATTAATTGGCCAGAAGGTGTATGTGTGTGTGTGTGTGTGTGTGTATATCACACTTGATTGTGTCTGTAGGGTCTGTAGTGCTTGCTGCTTTCACTTTCCTGACATTAGTGATTTGTACATTCTGTTGTTCTTAAGCTGTCTTCCCTGCAGTTTATTATTTTAATCTTTTCAAGGACTTTATGATATTGTTTTCTTTTGTAAATTTTTAGCTTCTATATTCCTTATTCTTTTTCTCTTTTACTAATTTTTGTACAATTTAGTGATTAATTTGTAACTTTCTGAAATGGAAATATAGATCACTTATCTTTAGCTTTGATTCTTTTCTGGAAAGAACACTCCACACAGACCCCAAAGGATGACTTCACCACTAGAGAGCGTACACTGTTTTCCTCTTCTAGTCTGAGAAGTGGGGATAGCTCACCTTCATCACGTCAGATGTGGAGTTGCACCAAGTTAGGGCTGGAGTTTCCTTCCTACTGTATGTATCCCTGATTCATTTATCTCCCAAGGCCATCAACTGTCAGCATCTGCAATCTTCATTCTTACATTGTATTTTAATGTCCTTTATCAGTTTCAGAAAATTCTGAATAATTTGTTCAGATGTGACTTCTGTCCTGCTTGCTCTCACTTATTTTAAAACTTCATTTTAAGTAGCTTTATGTCAGATACGTCTCAGTTACTTCTCCCACACCTCTATTTCCCATTGCATCTATCTCATTCAGC
This sequence comes from Oryctolagus cuniculus, assembly GCF_051225735.1. Classification (NCBI taxonomy): domain Eukaryota; kingdom Metazoa; phylum Chordata; class Mammalia; order Lagomorpha; family Leporidae; genus Oryctolagus; species Oryctolagus cuniculus. Next base: position 4,816,892 of record NC_142878.1, on the reverse strand, counting down.
ATAATCATTTCGGTTATCTTAGTCTATGCTGACAAACCCAATATCTGTATCACCGATGTCTTTCCCTACAGTCAGTTTTTACTCTCGTTCTTATTCTTGATTTCTTGATAAATCTTTGCTGAACTTCTAGCTCAGATACTGTTCTTCCTTCTCTAGTGAGGATCTATCTCAAGTCCAGGTATGCAGCTACTTGAAGAACAGATCTTCTGGTTTCAATCAGAGACAGAGCTGTTTTGAGGAAAGAGCCCTGTCCTGACGAATAGATTAACCCTATCCCAGGAGAGTGGGTCAAGTCACCTTGGATTGGATTACTTCCCATGGCAGTGAGCTATTCTCAAAGAGCCAGCCTGTACCTGATCCTAGGATCTTGAATCCTTACTCACACACATGTCCTTCACATACCTGGCTCCCCTTGCACTTCTCTACCACATTGTGGCACAGCCAGATGTGGGGCCATGCCCTTCAAACTTCTCAGCTATGGGAATTGTAAGCTAAATAATACCTTTATAAAGTAACCAGCTTCAGACATTGTGTTACAGCAACACAGAAAGGATTAAGGCATGAGGAAAACTGACATAGAACATTAAGCTCCTTTTGGTGTACCTCCCTTGTTCTGGCATCATAGACCTTAAGTTCAGGCTGCCTTAGCAAGCCTAACCTTGACTTTTTGCCTACAACCCCACAAGACTATAGCAACACCTGTTGTTGGTTCTTAGCAGGGTCCTGCAACCTGAGCTCTCGTCTTCTGTTGGTAGTTTATAGTCAACAAGTATTGTGAGGGGAAATTGGAATTGACAACATTGGGTCCTTGAACGTAAATAGTTCTCTAAAATCTTGACCACTCAAGTACCAGCTTCCCAGAAGGCTCTGTGGTTCCTGTGAGCAATATTGTTTTAGTGTTCTGTAGATGGTCTAGTTGCTCTCAATGAGTATAATGTTCTACCTCAAGCTATACCATCATAGGAAAAGGGAGGAACTATCCAAGATTTCACTTTTAAATTAAGGAATATTTCATTTATACTTTCTCCAAATTTTCCTCAAGAACAAAACACACTCCAGCTTTATCTTTTTCTCTTTGGGTTTGGAGACTTCTCATGACGTATAATGAGAAGAATACACACTGACTGGCAGAATATCTGATGGACCACCACTCAGGGCAGGATGACTTCATTAAGCTAACGATGAGACGACACACTCAGGTAGTTGTGCCATATTTCCTCAGTCACACTGAATGTAAAGGCCCTGTTCCTGATTATCTGATACTAATTTATTTCCTTTTATTTATTTGTAAGAGTCAAAGTAAATGCTCGTAAGAATTATTCCCAAATGGGAAGCACATTGCTGAGGAAGGATTTCCCTGTAAACTAGACCCCATAAGGACCGTATTATTTACTTAAAAGCTTTTTTGAAAAAAAATTTATTTATTTATTTGAAAGTCAGAGTTACACAGAGAGAGGAGAGGAAGAGAGAGAGAGAAGTCTTCCATCTGATGGCTCACTCCCCAGTTGGCTGCAAAAGCCAGAGCTGCACCGATCCGAAGCCAGGAGCCAGGAGCTTCCTCCGGGTCTCCCATGTGGGTGCAGGGGCCCAAGCACTTGGGCCATCTTCTGCTGCTTTCCCAGGCCATAGAACAGAGCTGGATCAGAAGTGGAACAGCCGGGACTAGAACCGGTGCCCATATGGGATGCTGACACTTCAGGCCAGGGTGTTAACCCGCTGTGCCACAGTGCCGGCCCCTTTAACCACACAGGCACCCTCAGTCACTTTGTCTTCTCCCTTTTCCTTTCCCTTTATCCTTGTCTTTCCTGAGTACAAGTCAAAGATTGATCAAATTTCTTTTATAGCATTTATAAATTTTTGTTTATTTAATTGAGAGCCAGAGACAGAAAGAGAGAGTACCTCCCACCACTGTTTTACTCCACAAATGTTGGAATAAATACTAGGTGTCAGAAACTCAATCAAGGTTTCCCACACAGATAGAAGGAATTCCATTATTTGCACCATCATTGTTGCCTCCTAGGCTACATCAGCAGGCAGAGGGAATCTGGAGCAGAGCCAAGACTTGGACTCTGATATGAGATGTGGGTTTTCCAACCAGCACCTAACTGGTAGGCTAAATACCTGCCCCACCCCTCAAGGCCCTCAATGCTTTTTCAAAAAAAAAAAAAAAAAAAAGATACTTGTTTATTATTTGTTGGTAGTCATATTTTTTTTTTTTTTACTTTTTATTTTATTTTTTGACAGGCAGAGTGGATAGTGAGAGAGAGAGACAGAGAGAAAGGTCTTCCTTTGCCGTTGGTTCACCCTCCAATGGCTGCCGCGGCCGGCGTGCTGCAGCTGGCGCACCGCGCTGATCCGATGGCAGGAGCCAGGTGCTTCTCCTGGTCTCCCATGGGGTGCAGGGCCCAAGGACTTGGGCCATCCTCCACTGCACTCCCTGGCCACAGCAGAGAGCTGACCTGGAAGAGGGGCAACCAGGACAGAATCCGGCGCCCCGACCGGGACTAGAACCCGGTGTGCCGGCACCGCAAAGCAGAGGATTAGCCTAGTGAGCCACGGCGCCGGCCTAGTTTTTTTCTTTTTATTTTAAAATTTTGATTACCTTACGTCTTGGTGTGTAAGTATAAACCTTAAAGATGTAGCCTGCATCTCAACTCTCTTTAAGCACTGAAAAATGATGCACATAAAATTGATCTTAGGAAATACCACCTTTGATCCATTAGAATCACTTTCCTTTTTTTAAAATTCACTTTCTTTGTAGAACAGATTCATTTATTTATTATTAATTTGAAAAGCAGAGTTAGAGAGACAGACAGACACATACACACACACAGAGAGAGAGAGAGAGAGTCTTTCATCTGCTAATTCATTTCTCAAATTGCTGCGCCATCTAGGTCTAAGCCAGAACAAATCAAGAGCCCCAAATTCCCAGTCTCCCACACAGGTGGCAGGAGCCCACATACCTGGTCCATCATCTGCTGCTCACCTAGAAGCATTAGCAGAGAGTTGGTTTGGAAACTTAGTGGCCAGGATGCAAACTGGCACACTGCATTTCCCTAATGGAGGGAATGATTTAAACAGACCCTTCTTTACTACAATTGCTGCTTGTCTGAATTATCAACAAGAATCTTCCCAGTCTGGGCAAGGAAGAGGTTAACAAAAAAGAACAAAGCCTCAAATGAGTGCCCAATCCTATTGCCATGAGTGGACACACAACGAGTGACCAAAACCTTGCACACTCATTCACAATGAGGCAGCCATGCTACCGGACCACGACAGCATCAAGTGCTGATGCGCTGGAGATTACATGTCAGAGACTAGGACGAGGGAAGCACGGACACCTGCTAGACATAAGCTAGGGGAGGGAAGCTCACCTGGCAGGTAGAAAAGGGCAGGTGAGGCATGGTTTCCATGTCCCTCGCTGACTACCTCTGCCTCCAAGTGTTTGGAAGAGAGCGGTTTCCTTGGTTGTGTGTGATCATGCCTTTAAGGATGAAATGCTACTGAGTATGCAACCCAGATTCAATATACCGGGGGCTTCTGCAGGAAGAAAGTTGGGGTGGAGGAAAGCAAGCAAATAGAGAGGGGAGAAAATCCTGCTGAGTTTAATCTGAACAGTGTATCCATCACCCAAAATGATACAAATCAGCCATTACTGGATCATGCACAAGCAACTCTCCTACCTGCGATCCCTTCTTTGCTTTTCTAAACCTCTTTTCAGCTCAGCCTAATGAATTGTCAGAACTGTCAGACGGCCCTAAGGAATGACAAATGTCTATGATTTGCTGCCGCTGCTGCTATTTTGCTAGAAACACCTGATGTATGTAGTCTTGCATTCTTCAGTTTCGAATTAGAGACTTGGAAAACAAAATCAACCTTGATAAATATAGCAATTTTTCCCCTGTTCTGTAAGCTGAACTGAATGGATATTTTTAAAGATAGAGAACTCTCTTTTGTTCTTATATTACATACATAGCACAGAGTAAGGCTCAAATAAAGAGCTAGTAACCCAGTGATGGGGTGTGTATCTATGGGGTGGGTAATCACCAATTCATGAATTAGAGTTTTATTTATTTATTATTGTCCAGATTAGTTATGATTCCTTTTAAGTAAGTTGTGCTGCCTTTATTAATGCCATTAGGAGCTAAACAGATTGAAAACTTGGTATTTCCATAGCGGGCATCCATGGTCAGTTACTACCTCCTAGGACCAGGGTGATATGTACTTAGAGTTTAAGAAATATGTACTTAGAGTTTAAGAAATATGAGCTATTTTGTATGATTATTTGATGCTTTAAGAAATGAGAAAAATTTTACTGATAGATAATTACTTCTAATTCCATAAAAATTATTCTGGTAGCTTTGTTTGCCACCAACATAACATAACAGTTGAGGCTTTAGCTGGATAATAAATACTTTTTTAAAAAAACTCTTCCCATGACTAGAAATTTAGTGTGTATTTGAATATGTTGGAATATAGAAAATGTCCAAATTGTAGAGATTGTTTTCTAGATTTTCTAATATATTTTTATTCATATCCACTGGTGATACTTTTAAATAGCTTTTGCTATGCCCATGTCTCAACATTTCCCTTTCTCATGCTAAGATTACTCATTCACTGTTACAGTTAGGAAGGTGTACAAGCCTTTAAAGGTCCCTATAACCCTGGATAAGTATCTCCTAGTTTATCACTTATGCTAGAGCACTCAGCCAAATTTATCCCAATTACAAAATCTTATTATGAACCTATCTGGTAGAGTCATTTGTATTTCTTCCTGTAATTACCATGGTCAATTCCACAATGACATACTCTCATTTATAGTCCTCTCTTGGTGGTCATCTCACTGAGCCAATATTTGCTAACATTGAGGAGGTCTAGGGGTTAAACTTTGAGACGTTGGCATTGAGAATGCCTACTTTGGATTCCTTATGTTTTTATGGAATGCATGATTACCTGGGGAGCGACTTAAGTCAATGGGATGGTAGAGGACCCCACCTACTCAGTTTTCTACAAAACCAAAATCCAGTCACCATGCAGAAAAGCCTGATTATGTTAGTGAGTCTGGATTTCTGAGTAGTCAATGAACAAATCTATAGTGGAAAGGAGAAATGTCTAGAAACCAGAGGACAGGTTTCCAACTTTAAAGTCCAGACTCCATTCACTGTGGAAGTTTGGGGAGCACTTTCATTTCTGAAATGAAAATTCAGGAGTCTTTGTTATTGTTCCCAGTAATAAAAATGATTAATATTGTACCTACCATATACTAGTTCCTCCTCAAACAGTAGTATGGATGAGCAAAGATTTACATTGTAGATATCTATGTTAATAAAACCTGACTCACCTAATCAGATGTTTAGATTTTCTGAGAAAGATATTTTGTTCTTTTACACATCTCAGTTTTCACTGCAGTGCCCTCTGTCTATAGAAGCCATCCCTGATATTCACATTGGCGCCAATACTTGAAATGAAGACTTTGTATTTGAATCTCCATATTAATCTTTCTAAGAGCTTTCCTCTGCTGCCCTAAAGATTCTCAAACCCTTAGTCACAAGGAAAGGAGAGGAATTCTAGATAGGAAGGGAAGAAAAGATAAATGCCCAGAGAAATAGAAAGGCCATCAGGGTACATGGTCACAGTGTAAACTTTTTTTTTTTATTTAGACTCTATAAAGCACTACATATTTGCAAAATGCTCCATAATGGCTGACCAATAGTTCTCCCTGATAACCCTCTGAATGACGCTGGTACGATGACCTCTATCTCAGAAGACAGGAAGCTGTCATAGAAGAAGAGTAAATGATCTACCCAGGGAAAATGTGTTTGAGACGCCAGGAAGGCATCTGAGAAAGAGGGAATTGGTTGTTTCCCCAGAGCCCTGTTTACTCCTGACAGTAAGGTAAGGGCTGGAGTGGGGAGCAGGATTTTTAAGAACTGAATGACCACATCTCCACCTCTTCTCCTCATGGGACTGGGCTGGTCTGTCAGTTAACTGGACAGGAGGAGTTTGGTGAGGTCACAGAAGTTCTATCAAGTGATACAGGTGTGTTCTCACCTCAGCTACACTTCAGTGCCTGCATTTTCTATTTGTAATATTAACAAGATAAGTGGGGAGGGAGGAGCCAGGATACACATCTCTATCAGTATAATTGGAGAAACATATCAAATGTTTTTTTTTTTTGTATTATTTTCATAGATAAAAGGAAGCCTGATTCCTGAATTTGGGGTATTTGATATCTCATTTTTATTCTAATAGTAGTGTCCTTTTTTATTTTCTATAAAATTTTCAACTATTCATTTAAAATATGGAAAATGGTAGGGAAATCAATCTTTTATTTCATATCCATTTTTGCAATAACCTCTCCCTAACCCTACTACAGGGTCCCTTCATCTCCTTAGGCTAGTGATTAAAACAATGGGCAACTGAATGGATAAGGGAAGAAAGATGTCAATAGGATTAAAGAAATTCAGGTTTAAATAAACCAGTTTCCATCTCTGCTGAAGCAAGAATAACAAGACTCAAAATCTGGGCAATGGGCTTGGAAGCAATGGGCACAGGGAACCAAATGGATTTGCTCTTCCAGGGTGCAGGCTGCATTCTAAATGCTGGGCTGGGGCCAGGCCCCTTCAAATCACCGCTGCATTAGGTAGGAATGAGGAGACAGAGAAGGACACAGCCAGAATTGAGGGGGGACTCTGGGAGCTGAGATCCTCATGGTAGACAGGCGAACGGGGTGGGTAAAATAAGAACCACACCGAGATCTTACCTAAGTCAAAGTGAAATCAAACTCATGAGGAAGACATATCTGGATGCTGTACCATTTCTTTTTCACATGATGCTTCATTTTTGTTCCCTTGGACTTCTAGAAAATTGTAAATATAAGAGGAGTTAAAGAAAGGACAAGACCTATCCTAGAGATGTTTCTGGACAGTAACTCCCAGTTCCGCTTGGAGATGCCACCTGAGCCCAAATATGAATGCACACATAAAAGCGTATGCATGTGACACACACACACACTCACTCACATACACACACTCACACACTCACATACACACACTTACACACTCACAAACATACACACTCACACACAAACACACACGCACACTCATACACACACACACTCACTCACATACACACACTCACACACTCACATACACACACTTACACACTCACAAACATACACACTCACACACACACACACACACTCACAAACATACACACACTCACACACTCACATACACACACACTCACTCACAAACATACACACACTCACACACTCACATACACACACTCACTCACAAACATACACACACTCACACACATACATACACACACACTCACTCACAAACATACACACTCACACACAAACACACACTCACACACTCACATACACACACTCACACACTCACAAACATACACACACACAAACACACACTCACATACGCACACTCATACACACACTCACACTCACACACACACTCCAGTTTCAGCAGCACACATTCTACCACTTGATTCAAACCCCCACCTTCCCATCTTCTGGGCTTCAGAAGTTAATCTCTCTCCGCCTGCTCAGGCTGCAGCCACCCAGTGTGCCCCTGTCTTCACATGTGAAGTTTGAGATGGAATTTTGCAAAGTGGGCTTTAGGAGCCTCTGTGACTTCAGACCTTGCCTCTCCTCAGTTGTAAATTCTCAAATAATCACAACTCCAAGCACACGGCAAGTGAGGGACTTCATACACGGTTTCTTCAGAAGTCATTTAGAGGAGAAATTGGTGCGGGAAGCAGAGCACCTGAGGGCCCTTATCAGCCGCTGGGAAGAGACAGCAGGGGACGCAGATGGAGAGGCCACTCTGCTGCCCCTCCATGACTTCACCTGGCAGCTTTTCCCCAGCAGGGGGAAGGAGCCCTTTATGTAGCCTTTAATATTGTTATGATTGGTAAATAGTAGCAGGTCATGAAAAAATGATATTCCGGAATTTTAGTTCAAATAAGCCTGTGTCAGGGGGTTTTCTGGCTTTAAAATGATGCAATTTAATTGAAAAGGCACAGGAACTCAGGTATCTTCTGGCTGCTTCTTCTCTCAGGCCCTCATGATAATCATTCAAGGAACATCCTTTTCACCAGGGACTCCACAGATAACCTGGAAGGAAGTGTAGGTGGAGGATACTGGATGCCTTAGTCCATAATTATCTGGCACATCTGGGCCAATTTGCAGTCAGAGAAAAACTACTCACCATGTTCCTGTCCTTTGTATTGTGAGTGGGTGTACATAAGCTATCCAGAACGTTTGATATTACCCACATGGGTGAAAAAATCTGAAGATGGGGTGTGATCACTTGAGAATGAACTGGATTTTTTGAAACACATATGTTATCACCCCAAGATTGTTGGTTATATTTGTTTCTCAATCTGTTCATCAAGCAGTTTGTTACATAGTGAATCGGATCCCCTGTCATCCAACAAGTGCTAATCTCGACAGAGATAATGAAGTTAAAATAAAGTCATCAGAGTGGGCCTTAATCCAATGTGGCCAACATCCCTTTAAGAAAGAGCGATTGCTTCGGGGCTGGCATTGTGGCGTAGCAGCTTATGCCAGGAGGGCAGTGCATGATGGTCCAAGTCCTTGGGTTCCTACCACCCACATGGGAGACCCTTACGGAGCTCCAGGCTCCTGGCTTTGCAGCCATCTGGGAGTGAACCAGCAGATGGAAGATCTCTCCTTCCCTCATTCTCTCTCCCTCTCTCTCTCTCCTTGTGTGTGTGTACATGTGTGTGTGTCACTCTGCCTTTCAAATAAATAAAATAAACGTTAAAAAAATAAGGGTGGATGACATCCCAGAGATGTGAAAGAGGATGTGACGACACAGGAGAAGCCAGCCATAGACAAACCAGCAAGAGCCTGGAACATGCCACCTGTCTGTGGTTCACAGTCCTCAGAAGGAGCTACCCTGCCAAACTCTTGATCTCATACTGCCGGTCTCCAGAATTGGGAGGCAAATACAGCATCCCGCACTTTGTGCTACTTTGTTATGTAGTCACCCTCAACACACTGTTACACATTTACTAAGATTCTATTGTGTACCAGGCACCTTAAATGAATGTCATTATTCATCCCAATGACTGTATAAACTTTTTATTATACACCTGTAGAAACAAAGAGTCATCCTTTAAAGACCTTAAGTCACCACCTTGTAAGCATTGTTTCAGGAAAAGAGCTTTGGAAATGACTCCAAAGTCTGTGTGGAGCTGTAGGTAACAGGGAAAGCAGTACTGTATGACATGCATTTGCATTCTTAGGATATGAGTTAGGGCACACATACGTGAGTGTGTGTATGTGCTCACACTCATGCATGTTTCCTGGGATCTCCTTGCATCCATTAGGGTTGTACTTCATTGACCCATTGACTCCACAAAGCTGAGTGCAGTGTTGAGAGAAGTGGTCAGACGAATGAAGAACGAAGGGTGATTACCATTCCGTGGGATGCGCTTCCCCAGACGCACTTGGGCCACTTGTGAAACCCCGGACAGTACCTCTGGAGCAAGGAGAGGAATCAGAATTGCCTCCCAGTAATCACAGACTTCTGTTATTGCATTAGCAGTGAGATAATAGCCAAGCGTTCCAGGATTGAACCATTACAAACCCCTAAGTAGCCTAAAACTCGGGCTGTATCATCACTCGCTATTGTAATAGCAACAATCATGCAGATTCGGCAGCAGAGCAAGGTGTCTGGTAGGAGAGAGTTCATGCATGACATATGATGTATCTGTTCGAAGGGACAGATACATCTTTCTTACGGCCGCCACGCAGCAGCTCTCAGCCGCCACCGTTCCTCCCGTCCAAATCACCTCAAATAAATGTGAGTGCTGCACCGCTCACAGTAATTCCTTCATTTTTAAACACATAATGGAAATGTATAACTAGTCCTCATAAAAATTTATATCTCAATCCGTCCCTTTAATTTATAACGGGCCCTCTAGGCGGTTATTATTCAAACATTAATAAAATGCCTATGGATCACCAAAAGCAAGCGTCTCCAAGTTCACTTCTCTTCCTATTTGTACATATATAAAACTAGATTAGCGTTAATGCCACTTCTGGTCCTAACAACAATTATGCCTTTAATAAGAGAGGGCCATGTGATGTATTATCTTAATCACGTTAGGAATAAGGTTTCTATCAGGAAACCAAAGTTGAATTTTTCACGCCCTTTACCACATTTGCCATTTTCAATGTTGTGTATGTTTAGATTCTGCAGTTTATGCAAATGCCCCCTTTCTATAAATTTTAGATTTATCTCCATTTGTCATTGTATGTATTCTAATATAGCACGATTGTTTTTTTCTCTGAAATATGATTAAAACCCATTTCAATTATTTATACTGAGCCAGGAAATAAAATAGAAGTAGATGGAGCTTCCCTGTACTGCAGGGTTAATTATATGACTTTTAAAATGTTAATAAATTTAACACAGCCCAACCTCTCCTCAATTTTTAAAAACAGTTGTCTTGACAAAGGTTTGATTGAACTCTGCAAAGACAATTATCAATGTGCAGCTGTTACTTTGACCAAGAGCCTGAGAGGCACGATCCTCACTGTTCTGCAGGAGGGTGGGTTTTCACCCTCCTGCTCTGACTTTCTGTTTTCCCAGAAGTCTTACAACCTGGCAGCATGAGTTTTCCTGAATTCAAGGATAAACAAAGAGAGAGCTGACCTGTTTTCTCCTCCCAACTTGAGTGATGCGCTTCTGATTCGGCCTGATGCTGTCTACCGGGGTGGATTGGCTGAAGGTGGGACTCCCACCAGAGACCACCACCCCCACGGGTCAAAGACCCATCCTAACAGCTCATTTCTGTGGCAAATATTTTCTGATACGAGCAGCAGGTCGTAGTCAAATCTTCACAATAAGCAGCCTGGAGGGATGACCTTTCACACCCGAGAAACCTTCCGTGCTGCTCTGTGAGACGGGTTCACAGGAAAAGTTTTCTTTTCTATGAAGTGAGATTTCTTCCCGCCCACCCCTCTCCCCAGCAGTTTGCAGGGGCCAGTGGGAGAAACAGATGAGAGGATTCCAGTGGACCAAGAAAAATCTCTAACAAGGGCTTTGACTTCAATCTATTAGCCAATTTCCCTCCGATTTTATCTTGACTATTGATCTCTCACCTCTGTGATCCCCTTTCAATGGATATACAGTAACAAAGCTGAAATCACAGGTTGATTCCAGTTAAACGTTCGTCGTTATTGCTAATGAGATCCTGTACCTTTAAATAGCTGGCTCTGCCTTGGTCCCTTTCCATCCTGCACCTCTAACCGTCTTTCCACTAATTGGTTCTGTGTAAATGAAACAAGCTGGAAAACACTGTGGCACCAATAAATATTAATAAGTTATTGTTTGTTTTCTTTACCTTGCTTATGAATTCATACAAAGACGGTGCTAAGACATTAACTCCAGTCTATTAATTGCCACCTGATACTTTTCTCCTGGATAATTAGGTACCCATTAGTTCTAATCAAGTAGTTACTTAATTATTGCAGTAATTAGTCTAATGGACTAGCAAATTGAAGCTTTATCACTTTTGGATACTTAATGTTCCTGACAGAGTACTTCACAAGTGTCAGGGTTCCGGATTCACCAACCTGTCATCTGAGAACCCCTCCTCCACCCCTCAGCCCTGCGTCCCTTCCCAGCACTGCCGCTCTGCAGGCTTGCAGGAGGCACGGGAGCCTGGATTCCTCCCTGAGGGCCTTCCTGATGCAGCTTCGAGAAACAGGAGGCTGTGTCTGTCTGGGGCAGCTGCACATTGGCCTTCCGTACCCCAGGAAATGTTCTTCACTCGGTGTCTGCCTTTTCTCCGGGTGGTTTCAGTGCAAACAAAGGGACAGACTTGTTTACAAGTGCCAGAGACCTAATTAATAAGAAGAGTATTTCCTATCCTCCTTACTGCACAAAACGCCATGCCTAACAACCAGCGCGATCAAAATAATCACACTGCGTTTACCCAGGAGCTGGGGTCCAAGCACAACTCGGAGACGCAGCTGCAGAGAGCGTGGACAGTGACGCGGCCCTGTTTCAGGGTCATGTTACCGCCGCCTTTGTGCGGGAACCTCCACGCACACAGAGTGCACTGACCACCTTCTTGGTAAAATGCACTCTACCTCGCAGAGATAGTCCAGAACGTTCCTTCACCGAACGTGCCTCTCCGCTTCCAAAGCTGATTATTTCTTTGCTTCCCCAGGGTCCTCTCCTAGACGGCGGCTTGTGGCTCCCTTGGGAGCGTCCTCCTTCCTCACTGGCCAACAGTTCGCGATCTGCACAGCTGTGACCCTCTGCTCTGCTAATCTCTGCGTCTTGGTGGACCCTCGGGGCTGTGTTCTGGGTTTTACGCAGTGAGTGACTGGGCCCGGTATGTGTTCATTAAGTCTGTGTTCTCCTCTTAGGTGCTCACGTTTCGGTTAATAGCTCGCAAACCACATCCTGTCATTTTCTTGCTTCAGGTTTTCCATTATGCTCTGCACATCCGCTGGCCTCCTGACCTGTGAGGTCCGCGGATCTGGGCCCTGTTTCTTCAACTCTCTGCTGCGTTGCTGCTCAGTTGGGCCACACCAGCCTCTTGGTCCCCTTTCTAGGCTTCAGACACACCCAGCTGCTTTTCCCCAAGGGACTTTTTCTCTATTTTGAAAGCTTTGCCTTTCTCAAGTCTGGTTCTCCCCTTCATTTCTTCTCTTTTCCTCCCCTCCCCTCTCCTCTCCCCTCCTCTCCCCTGGTCTTCCCTCTGCTCTGACTTGTCTGGAGAGAGAGAGAGAGCTTCATATCAGGTGTCACCTCAAAGATACTGTCCTTGAATAGCCTGTCTAAAACACCTACCCACATAATTCTCTGTTCCATAATTCTGTTCATTTCCTTTCTAGCACTTAGCACCAACTATTGCCATCCTCATTAGAATTAAAGTTCATAGAACAGGGAACCTGCCTATCTTGCTCACCACTGCTATCCCCAGTCATCTGAGCAGATATAGCACAGAGTGAGAACCAAATATACATTTGCTGAATGGTCAGTAGAATGATGATCAGAGAGAAAAGTCATTCTCCAACTCTAAAAATATGAAAAATGTGATCAAAGATATGAAATACTTGGAAATTCTTCCTGCTTAGAGTGAATGTCTATGTCTGTTGGATTCTGGTGACAGATGAAACTTAACAAATTTCACTGATTTCCATCCAGCCCAATTTTATGACACCTGTTGTGTCAAGTGCTATGGGAAATACAGAAATGCATGGTAAGATGACGTGTGAAGTCCTAGGAACTACATTCACATCGCAGCTTTCCTGGACTTAGTGTCTTCATCCATAAAATGGAAATCATAATTCCTAAGAGAACCTGTGCGAGCATTCTCTGAGACAGTGGATATAAATGTCTGATTAAGCATGTGGCAATTAGTAAATGCTTTCTAAAGATAATCGTCACTGCACTGAAAATAGAAACTGTGCCTCCCAGAGGCTCACGCAATTTAACAAACTCCTCTTTTACGACTCCAAACATCACCAATGGGGCTGATGCCAGTGAGAGAGGACTCACCTGAATTGCTTCTCCGTAGTTTATCTGATGCATCTTGCTTGAGGTTGTGCCTGAGATTGGTTTCTTCAGGTTACAGACTGCTCCACCTCTACTGGAATCCCCCTAAGTAATTTTCCAGGTCTTCATATTCACTCGCGCATGCATACTTTGCTTTACTTACAATTTGCCTTCTGAATCTGAGGGTCCCAAGACTGGGAATCAGACCAACTTTTATCAAAAGTGTTTGGGGAAAAATGTATCTGTCCTGGATATGTAGAATTTTTTCTTCCTGGCAACATTTCCTAAACATTATGTTCTAATAACTACTTACATACCTTTACACTCTGTTAGGTGCTATCAGCAATTTACAGAGTATTTAAAGTTCATTGGAAGATGTGCATGGACTATATGCAAACACTGTATCATTTAATATAAGGGACTTGAACACATCCAGAATTTGTAAGGGGTCCCTGGCACCAGTCTCTCATAGATACTGGAGATAACTGTTCACAGATATTCCTAATGACGACAGCTTTTTTTTTTATCCTGTGAAGATTGTCTGAACTTTTGATAATTCTTTATGTGAAAAGTTGCATCAAAAGCCAAGAGTTGCAGAAATCTAAAAGCAGCAGGTTATGTTGCATTTATCATCCCTTTATTCTTTTTTCTGTCCAGTGCTTGATCGTTAAGGCAGTGAACATGGAACACAGAAGGGACCCAACTTCAGATCCTAGGAGAAATGATAAGCATGGAGATGCCAATCCCAGCAGAGGTCCTGAAGCTATATCCCAGGGAAGGTGCTGCCCACAACATCACCAGGTTAAACCTGGACTTTATCACTTACTTCCATTTAATTATGATTCTCTTTGTTCTCAAGTCAAATCTGCATCTGACTTGATCAATGAGTCGTTGACAAATGTCACCTGCCATTATCTATAGCAATTTGCAACCTTTAAGGGCCTGATGACATAGAAATTCAGTACCTATATGGGAAACAAAATGCTGCTTTTATTTAAAAATGCGGCACAACTGACAATTGCTCACATGAACTTCAACACATAGCAGAAGGCAAGAAATTCAATGCTCTAAAACTTAAATCTGTTTAATGGGGTTATCTCCTTGGTCTGCCAACATCTTTGCTCTTCCACTAAACAGGGGTTTGCTTATTTAACATCTGATGCACATCGGGAACTATCCCTAATCTTCCTTATCATGATTTTAGAAGTGCTTCAAGTTTAGAAATCCAAAGAGATTACGAAAGAAGTGCAAGGTGTATCAGATTCCCAGAAACAAGGTAAGTATTCAGTGCATCATGGCTATTATTTTAATGCAAGATATATTTCTGATAGTATTGTATTTGCCTAAGTATGTTAAGCATGGTACGAAGTAATGACCACATAAAATTGTATCTAGACCTAGTGTTCTGGAGAAAATAAGCAAAGATAGTGTGAAAACATAAATCTTATAGAATCAACCTCAAGACTTAGTGCTTAAACCTGTATTTTGCCTAGCTTCAGTTTTATTATCAGTGAAATGAGAAAATTAGTATTTGGCCTCCTTACCTACTTGATAAAGATGCCATGATGATCAGGTGTGTTAATACATAAAAAAAATGAACTGAAAAACTCAAACATTATAAGAAAGCAAGAAACTATAAACAACATAGCACATATTGTATTTTTCAAAAAAAGGGGGAATTACTCAAGGCCAAGCAAGGGAATAAACTGTATATTTCCTCTATATTTTTAAATGTTCAAATTCTTGAAACGTCCTCCTAATGCATCTCTCATTGTGTGTCACATTGACTGACACAGACAGGATGACCCCAAGATGGCAGATCCAGTTAAGACAGAAGAATGGAACTTCTTGGAATGTCTCTGGACAAACTGAAGGTTTTCAACTTTTGTTCCAAAGTGATGAAATTCCATCAATGTGCTGGTGAATGAAAATCATATCAACTAAGTTGCTGCTTGTGCCAAATGCATGTTAAATATCTCAGGGTATGTATAACAAATGAGAAGCTAAGACCCACTGCAAACACTTGATTTCTCCCAGGTCACAGGATGACAAGTGGCAGAACTGGGATTTGCCCTCTATCATATCACACTTTATTTTCATTGCTGCCCAGGCACTAAAGAGCCTGATACACCACTGAGTTGCCTAAACCTGCTCTGGAGGGAGAAGAATGAAGACATAGATCTTTGGCTTACCGTAGTTTCTGCCAGAGTACTTGGCAAACGGTGAGTATGTAGGGAGGGTTGACTGTCCTGAATTGACCCACCACATCCAGGTGCACATTTCACATTACCTAGCCTGAAAGCAATCTCTTTTCTCTGACCTGTGATGCTGAGTCAACCACTTGCACACCACATTTCCTCAAACTTTGTTCTGCTCACAAGAGACAACCTACAAAATTGGACTGAAAGCCCTTGTGTAGACATGCTAACAAAATGCCTTAATTTAACTTCAAGCACTACAGTAGTCATCAATTTTGCTTTGGGCGCATAAAAGTTGGTTGCTTAGTGGCTTCCATCTTTGGACCAAGTTGTCTTAGTGGTATCATTTTTTAAATGACTGTAAGAAATTGATTTTTTTTCCTAGGAAGCTCACCACTTGTATAAAGATGGAAGATGAAAGTGACAGTATTGACTCACGTGTTGAAGTCTTCAGTGGCTGTCACTGCTAGGTGGTCCTGTAGTATTAGCCTCTTGGACCTCTTGTCCTGTGGCACATAATCAAAGACATGCCTTGGCCTTAGCAGCGTACTAATTGACTGTGGTTGGCAAAGCACAAAGACTAGAAGTAGGATGCACCGCTGGTCTCATTCTTATGCTCCACCAATCCATGACAAAGGTCTTCAAAACCTTTGCAGAAACAGTGTATTAATAAGCTATCATGCATTTTAAAGCTTTCTGACCCCAAATAATATCTTTTAATTCTATTTTTCCATGACCTTTTTGAAATGCTATGTTAATCATAAGTTGCTATGCAAATGTCAGATATATTTTTAAAAAACTTATTTTTATTAATTTGAAAAGCAGAGAAACTGAGATTTTCCAACTGCTGGTAGAGCAAAGCCAGACACCTGGAACTCAATTTAGATCTTCCACATGGGTTTCTAGGACCCAAATAGTTGAGCCATCACACTACCTCTCAGGGTGTGCCTTAGCAGGAAATTGGAGCAGAAGCAAAGCCAGGACTGGAGAGACTGCTATGATACGTGGAACTCTTATGGCCAAAAGCCCACCATAATATTAGATGTCATTGTACATGTGGGAAAGGTGAGTGTCCTAATCTCAGTCATCAGGTGACTGATCCTATGATTTTATTTTCTCTCCCATCTTACTGTATGCTGGGGCTGGCTCATCTGGCACAGTAGCTGTCTTCCCTGCCTTCAACGGTGTCACAGCTGTCATTGAAATAGGCTTCATTGAGAGTCACTTGTTAGACACTCGCCAGCATGCCTCTGACACCTCCCACCTTCATAGAAGCCACAGATGTCAAGAATGTTGGACTTGTAATCTTTTAAGGGCAGGAATTTGGGGTGGGTTTGTGTGCGCTACAGAGCCTGGCACATACTAAGCGCCCAGCAAAAATTTGTTGAATGAATGACGCACTGAATGAATAAGGATGCCATGGAAAGAAAAGATGTGCTAGGAGGCTGAAACTGAGAGCAACTTAGGAGAACCCGAGTCTTTCCTGGAGCTGCTATGAGCTCAGGTTTCTGCATCTGTAGAATGGGAAAGTACTATGTGCTTTGCACAGGATTGATGTAAAGATTAATTAAGATAACATAAGCAGCACACAACGGACACTTAAAAAACGTTAGGTGCCTTCCTTTCCTTCCCACAGCTAATGAGTGATTCTTTCCTTTCTCCTATTCATCCTCCTGCTTGACTGCACCCCTGCTACCTCCCACTGTGTTTATATACATATTTATGTTTACACACAAACACATATGTTTAACAGCGAACTGCATAGCTCTCATTTCACACCAGGATGCCGAGCTCAGCCAACACATCCAGACACCAACACCTGCAAAGAAAGCAGCAAGAATGACTTCCATAAACCAGCGTTTAATTTTGGAAATTGGAGTGGGTGATCCAGAGGGGCAATTCATGAATTCCCTAATTGTTTTTCTCTGTGAGCTGTAAGCTGCTGGGAATCCTTTATTCACTTGGTCTACCTGTTAGAGGGGCTGTGAGGTACAAGGGAGATGATGAGTTTTAAAAAGTGATAATTATTGCTTCTGTGAGAATAAGAAAATCATGTCAGTGAGTCCTAGGACATCAGAGATGGCAGCAAGCTAAGGTTATTTAGTCTGACCAAGTTACTTCACTGATGAGCAAATTTGAGCACACATAAGGTAGCTTGTGTAAGGTCCCCCCATTTAACTAGTGACAGAAATTAATATAGACCCTATTGACTCCAAGTCCAGAACTTTGTGGCCTGCATATCAATTTGACAATGACTAAAATGGGTTAAAAGGACAACTGCAGAGAGGATCCTGGGACCACATGCCACCAGTGTCAACCAAGAGAAAAAGAAGGTGCCAAACTGTGTTGAGAAAGCAGTAAGTCACATCAGCTCATTTCTGACTGACAGATCACTTTTAAAGCCTTGTTTTGTTATCATGAAAATATGATTAACATTAGTCAAGAAGGAAAATGAATACCCCTCACAAGAGTATTGTAAATTGGGAAAATATGTGTATCTTTTTAAAAAATGTTCATTCTACTTCTTTTCATCTGCTGGGAATCGAGGACTTTACTGCCACTCAGGGAAAGTACTAAAAATATGTCACAACTCATAAGGTACAGGCACCAACTAATCTGAGCTGATGCTGGCATTCCCACTGGAACAGGGTCTGAGGCAGCCCCAGAGGCCGGGCTGGGGCTGCTGGTGTGGGTGTAGGCAGGGCAGGGAGTCTGGGGTTCACTCACAGCGGGAGGGACTTGCCAGCTGCAATGGAGCCAGGCAATATAGCTATGGAATTCAGTATGGCAGAGCCTCCAGGACACCCAGTTCAAAGCATCGCCCTGGGGCTTCACGCCAGGCGTAGACCTGCAGAAAGCTGGGTGAGGCTGAGTGCCCTGGGGAGCCCTGTTTGAAGAAGCCCCTCCTTCCAGCATGACAAAGCCAGCTACCTGCAGAGGCCAGGCTTGGGATGGCCAGGAAGGGGGCAGGTCTGCAAGAGCTGGACCTGTGCTGCTGGACGTCTACACCTTACCCTTCCCTGTTTGAAGACACAGCCACCTCCAATAAAGGCTCCTGGCTGGCTCTTTACCACTTCCTGGAACAAAAAGCATGAGCTACCTGCTTTGCCAGGCCTGATGTAGCCAATCTTGTGGCTATAAAATGGAAAATGGGCTCCTCATCAGAGCGGTGGCAGATGTTCCACACCAGCAAAAAAACACAATCTCTGTTCCTTAAAACCAGATCCAGCAGCTTAACAAAGCTGCTAAGACAAAATTAGATGGAGACAAGGGTGTGGTTTCGCAACTGACATTGCAGTGACAAAACCCTCTAATTCACGTTAAAGCTACTTCAAGCAATAAGTGGCTGAAGTTCGAGGGGAGAGGTTTCAGTCTCTCCATGCATGCCTGGCAAGAATGAGTCGGTGCGTCTCATCGCCCCCTTTACTAACCACTTAAGTAGCATCATGCCAAGGCTGCTTTGGCTTTAAGTGACAGGGTGGTGCATTTTTGTTCATGATCCCCTATCCTCAAAGATTTTTTTTCTTTCTTTTACAATTGCTCTGTGTTCTGATGCATAGACTGAGAGTCTGGGTCCCTAAAAAATTCCTCTGTTTCTATTCCAACCCTCAAGGTGATAGTGTTGGGGGTGGGGCCTCTAGGAGGCGACCTGGTAGGAGCCACCCTGGAGAGCTGCTGTGCCTCTTCCCTAGGCGAGGGCACAGGGAGAAGGCTGCTCTGTGCCAGCCACGAAGTGGCCCTCCCCAGACACTGAGTCTGCAGAGGACTTGACCTTGGACTCATCTTCCAGAACCCTGAGATCAGTTTCTGTTGCAACTCATCCAGTCCACGTGGCAATTCCAGGACAGCAGCATGAACGAACTAACAGACTAACGTTAACAAGACTGTGTACTCAGCCTGGTTATGCATTTAGGGCTCGCATCTGAAGAAGCCCTGGTTATTAACGGGTTTAAAGTCACTGTCTTTGTATTGATGATTTCAGAAGATAGATTGGGGGAATCCCTGGAACAGACATCTTAGCCCATTGGCCAAATTATTCTCCCTCGGTGGACCAAAGCCCTTGTGCCACTGCTTTCTGGTTTTGTTTTGCTTTGTCTTGCACATAAAATACAACTAAAAGTCAACACAGATTTCTGAAAATGAATTCAATTATTATCAACCACTGTCTCCTAGCCCTGTCTACTCTTACGCTGAATCTGTTACCAAGTTTTCAATGTTGCAGTCAGACTCTTTTATCCTTTATATAAAAACTAAACAGTTGTAATATTTTACAGAAGTTTTTTTTTTTTTCCATTCACTCACTTTTGTACTGTATTTTATTTTATTTCTTGAACTAGGTCATGGATTTCCCTATATCAATCATCTGTTTTTTTTTTTTTTTATCCAAAACCTTTTATCAGGGGTCA
The DNA here is from genome assembly GCF_051225735.1 of Oryctolagus cuniculus. Classification (NCBI taxonomy): domain Eukaryota; kingdom Metazoa; phylum Chordata; class Mammalia; order Lagomorpha; family Leporidae; genus Oryctolagus; species Oryctolagus cuniculus. Next base: position 4,796,720 of record NC_142878.1, on the reverse strand, counting down.
TTTGAACTACTCACCATAAAATTAAAGTTAGGACCAGCAGTATTTTCTAGTTTTTTAAAAGATATTTATTTTATTTATTTGAAGACAGAGTTACAGAGAGACAGGGACACATACACACACACACACACAGAGAAAGAAAGAGAGAGAGGACTGCACCAGGCTGAAGCCAGAAGCCAGGAAATTCATCCGGGTCTCCCATGTGGGTGTAGGGGCCTAATCACTTGGGCTGTCCTCTTCTGCTTTCCCAGGCCATTAGCAGGGGACTTGATGGGAAGTGGAGCAGCCAGGACTTGAATCAGGGCACATATAGAATGCTGGCACTGCTGGCAGCAGCTTAGCTCACTAAGCCACAGTGCCTGCCCTATTTGCCAGTTTTGATATGGAGGTGTTAAACATGAATATACTGGGGTCAGTGCTGTGGCATAGCCCGTAAAGCCACCACCTGCATTGCCAGCATCCCACATAGGCGTCGGTTTGAGTCCTGGCTGCTCCACATCCATTCCAGCTCTCTGCTATGGCCTGGGAAAGCAGTAGAAGATGGCCCAAGTCCTTGGGCCCCTGCACCAGCAAGGGAGACCCGGGAGAAGCTCCTGGCTCCTGGCTTTGGGTTGGTGCAGCTCCAGCTCTCTCTCTCTCTCTCTCGCTCGCTCTCACTCTCGCTCTCGCTCTTGCCTCTTTCTCTCTGTAACTCTGCCTTTCAAATAAATAAATAAATAAATAAATCTTTATTTAAAAAAGTGAATGGACCAATACTAAACTCTAGTCCTAGAAATGCTAAAAACTGTGATGAGGAGGCAGGAGAAGAAGTCCTGGGGCATGGGAGGAAACTGGCGCTGCCCTTCGGCCTGAGAATGTGTCAGGCATAAGCCGGTTTTCCCTCTGTACAGTGAGAGCCCTGCCCTTCCACAGGCTGTTGTTCTAGGAAGCCTGTGCCCACAGGGAGAAGTGGATAATGGCAAAGAACTTGGAAGTGAGTCTGCTGCCTTTGGGTGCTTCTGCCAAAAAGAGATCGAACGTGGGAGTAGGAGCTTGGAAGCCGGGGGAGGCCCCTGGCCAGACCCGCTTGAGATGGATCAGCACAGAGTTGGTCTGGGTGCAGTGGCTCAGGAGTACTGCCCACAGGAGAGCCAGGCTGCCCTCTCAGAGGCATTCAGGCCACACCCCTCAGTTGAGGAGGTCAGTAGATGGCTGGTCAGTCATCCCGCCCAGTAAAACTCTCATTTCACCTCATTTCTCTAAAAGAGCATTTGTGCACTTGTTTCAGGCAAGGACCTCAAGCGACCACAGCCTAGCTGTAAAGTGTCCCCTGACCCAAATCCAAGTAACATCCCAGCACCTGCCATTCATCAGCTTCCTTTCAGCAAAACAGTCATGGAAGAGAAATAATTTCACTCACTCTGAAAGTGTACGTTTTGGGGGAAGCAGATGTTGAACAACCAACAGCAACGCAGCACAACTCCTTAGGATAGGAAGTAGAGAAAAATAGATTCAAGAGAAATCGCAGCGAGATCGAGGGAGGCAGAGCCTCATCACCTGCCTGAGAACCGGCACTGACATCATCACTCTTACGTTAGAGGAAAGCATTTTCCCTCCATACAATCAGAGCTCTGCTCTCGGAATCTAACAGTTCTAGGAGAGCAGTAAAGGCAGGGAGAAGGTGACGAGGCAGAAAGGAAATCCGATCGACAGACACAAGGGCGCCTTTCGGTGTCAATACTCTTGACTTCTGTCTGCTTCTCCAATCAACTTAATTTTTGGCAGGCACACATGCATATTAAAAATTCATCCTGTCTGGCACCACGGCTCAATAGGCTAATCCTCCGCCTGTGGTGCAATCACACCGGGTTCTAGTCCTGGTCGGGGCGCCGGATTCTGTCCCGGTTGCCCCTCTTCCAGACCAGCTCTCTGCTGTGGCCCGGGAAGGCAGTGGAGGATGGCCCAAGTGCTTGGGCCCTGCACCCGCATGGGAGATCAGGAGGAAGCACCTGGGTCCTGGCTTCGGATCAGCGCGATGCGCCGGCTGCAGTGCACCAGCCGCGGCTGCCATTGGAGGGTGAACCAACGGCAAAGGCAGACCTTTCTCTCTGTCTCTCTCTCTCACTGTCCACTCTGTCTGTCAAAAAAAATTAATCTTGCGATTCTCAAGATTCCCTCTGCATTTACATTGGATGGAAGGAGGCTACTTGTAAACAGTTGCAAGATGAGGCTGACACGTGACTCTGAGTTGCAGTACATTTGCTATAGCAATTCCCTCTGTGATTGTAATTGTGACAGCTTCCAGTTCTTATTGTCTATTGATATTAATACCTATTGGGAGAGTACCTAATTAGTAGCTATTAGGTCTCAACTGAGGGTGGAGTTTTGTGTCAAATATTTGGGTTCAGAGTCTCGTTTTCCCCAATTCTTTTTGTTGTTAAAGATTTATTTATTATTTGAAAGATAGAGTTAAAGAGAGGTAGAGGCAGAGGCAAAGAGGGAGAGAAGTCTTCCATTGCTGGCTCACTTCCCAAATGGCCGCAATGGCTGGAGCTGGGCCGATCTGAAGCCAGGAGCCAGAAGCTTCTTCTGGGTCTCCCATGTGGATACAGGGGCCCAAAGACTTGAGACATCTTCTACTACTTTCCCAGGCCATAGCAGAGAGCTGGATTGGAAGTGATGCAGCCGGGACCTGAACCGGCGCCTAAATGGGATGCTGGCACTGCAGATGGCAGCTTTACCCACTATGCCACAGTGCTGGCCCCTGTTTTCTTCAATTATTTACTGACTTTTATTGGACAAATTACATAAGTACTCAGGTACTTCATTTTTTAAAAAAAATTAATTAGCTGTTAATAGATTCAGTATAGTTCATAGATACAATTATAAGAATATAATGAACTCATGTTTAAAATGGTCAACTGATAGAACACCTGTGTGTTGGGGGGGGATATGTGCATGTGCATAACGGGATATAACAATTGCAAAGCAAAATTCAATAAATGTTAGCTGTTATTAGTACAACACTCCAAAAGTCAGAGCTCTTCTAAACTACAAAGCCTACTTCAACTTCCAACACCCAACCCTTAAAATCAACAGGCCTATAAGAGGGCTCTCTGCAAACCCCAATTCCAATAAGACTGTGCATTTTCCCAAAGCAAGACTGTCTGTGAAATTTGTCTCAACTGACAGCCGGCCCCGTTTGTCCACTTGCTGTGTCATGCATGCACGGCTAGTCAAAAGGCTTTTCAAACAGAACCCAAAGAAATTGCAGAAGAGAAAACAACAGAAGAGAAAAAAAATCCTCCCAGGCAAGTGATAGAATTCAAAATACAAGCATGGGGTGAAGCCCAAAGCTCGGTCCTTATAAGACAAGTGGTGGATGGGGCTGCCTCAGAGCCTTCCCCCATCTGGCCGCGAGAGAACATATAAAGGACGTGGCAGTGAGGGGAAGAGGTGGAGGTGCTGGCTGGAAGACGGCCTGATCTTGCCTCAGATCAGATGGATGGCTCTAAATGACCTGTGAAGACATTGCTGGGCCCCCGGCCGCAGCTCTGAGAGCCCAGACACCACTCTCACTTCTGAAGTGGTTATTAGTGACTGAAGTCGCGGTTGTCAAGAGATGGGGTAACGGCATCAACTTGAGGAAAGGTTATAGCTCTCTGTCTGTTGTATTGCTGACACTTAAAGGAAATAATTGGTAGATTTAGAGTGGAGAAAAGCCAGTGTAGGATGGGAGGGGTGGTAAAAAACTTAGGGTACAACATTAGGGAGACTGTGGGAAGCAGAGCCAGGAATTATTCCTGGGCTCTAGCACATGCAACCACAGGCACACACACACAAACACATTCAGGCAGAAACTGCAGACACACACAACTACAGGGACATACACAGTGGCATGCATACACAATGGCAATTACATACAACCACAGGCACACACAAAACCATATGCACGACCACAGGCATACACAACTACATGAACACACAAAGCTAGATGTGCACACAAACATATGCACACACAAAACTGCATGGACATACAACCATAGGCACCTACACTGCACACACATGGTCTGCACACACACTACACAAACATCTCCTATTTAACTTGCATAGACCCAAAGGGTTGCAAGTACTGGGTTACAAGAATGCCTTTGTCAGAATGCCTTTCAAGTTTGAGCACAGCACTGAACAACGAGAAAGCCAAGCTGTCACAGCACCTTTGGGTGTGAGGGGTCTGTGAACTGGAAAGTTGGGCCTTTTGTTCAGCCAGCTGCCCTGCAGCTCCGCGTGGAACCATCAACAGTACATGTGACCACACACTCACCTGACTGTCATCACATGTCAATCAGCAAGATTTGATTTGGGGTAGGTGCTAAAGAGTCGTGTCAGAAGGGAAGCCGTAGACTCCCCAGGCTAGCAGGGGAATATTTGTGTGTGTGTACGTGTGGATGTGTTTGCCCCCACGAGTGAGGAATCCTTTGGCAATTCCTGCACACAAAGCTACCTGTGCTTTCACAGCAGTAACAGAGGTAACTGTTAAGTTCTTTGTCAAACTGATTCCAACTTTGAACATCAGCACCTCTTAATTTAGCTGTAATGACACCGGGAGGCTTTTCTTTACCAAACATGTTGTCTAGTATTTTTTAACAAGTGACAAATCCAGGACTATGTAAGTTTCATAAGTAGCACGGCTGAAACTTACATACCTTACTTACATACATAGGGAATTTGTTATTTTGCCAAATACCATAGGGAATTTGTTATTTTGCTACTGCCTGAAGGTCTTCCTTTCTCCCCCCCCTCCCTCCCTTCCTCCTTCCTTCCATCCTTCTTGCTTTTTTCCTTCCTTTTTCTCCCCGTTTTCCTTTGCATTATCATCTCTTCCACGTGTGTCTGTCAGTGGGAAGACACAGAACAGTAGTATCACATTTAAATGGCCTCATTCATGACATAGGTTCATAAGGCACATCAGTAAGTTGACCCAGACTCTACGAAAGACCCAGGGAATTGCCCTAACTTCCCACAAAGTGGATCCATCTTCGTTTGGAAGAAAGCAGTTATGTCAGAAACAACAGCAGTACAGCAGATTGAAACAGTAGTCTCTTAAATTACCCCTGCTCGCCGCTGATGGAAAATATTTAGATGGGGATTTGGCAGGCCAAGTTAAGTGTACACCCTGACTCCTTCAAAAAGCACCTGGGGCATCATTGTAATTCACCATGGAGACAGGATCAGGTGTTTATTTTCTCTGGAAAACCATCAAGATAAGGTTAAAGACATAAAATAGGAAAAAAAGAAATAATAAAACAAGTGACAAATGAAAAAAAAATTCAGCGAAAGGTTGGCCTGCTTTGTACTCTGGGTCCTGTCCAGTGAAAGATAACCCATCACTGACAAGGGCACCCAGGTGCATTTAATCAAGTGCACCTGGTGGGCCACTGGTATTTAGAACAGGCCCTGAGCAACACCGGGGCCCCCTAAGCTCCTCCTCACTCCAAAGGCACCTATTCACCTGGGAGGTGTTAACTCCAGTCTGTTCCTAGAGGGACTTCGTATTCCCCATAATAAACCACACTGCTGATGTTTCATAACTCCATATTCTTGTGGTTGTTGGGAGCTGGGGTGATTGCTCCTGGAGAAGCGCCAAGGCGCCCAGCACGGTGGTTTGGAGGGTGCATGAAAACAAGTTCCACGGCACTCACGTGCACACGTGTAGGGAGACTCACTCAGAACTGCTGAGACGGCTTTCCTCTGGCATAGGAAATGCTTGTCAGACACATCAGCGGATAGCATCCATGGAGCTGGAAGAAGGAAAATGAACTGCATTACAAGGAACTCAGATTTCACAAGCGAAAGCCGCATGCTGACATTTATATTAGCTTCCTTTGACATGTCCTGACGGTTCGGATTGGATGAAGAGGAACTCTCTCTGTGCTCAGCCACCCCGTGCCGTAAAGTGCACCTCTCAGCCAGGTCTCTAGAGGTAATAGATCATGCAAACTGCTGCAATTTCCTGCTGGCTGTTCCCTGGGAATGCAGAAACCCTGGATAGTCAAGAGCATCAAGTTCTCTACGAAATTCCTGAGTGTGAGAGGGGATGATCAGTGTATTGAACCTTACAAAAGCTTTGAACTAGAGTGGTGGTTTTCAGACTCTACTCAACCAGAGCAGCAGGTGAGGTCCGCTTGAAAATTAAGATTCCTGGATCTATACCCAACATAAATAAAACCATTGGACCCAAAGAGCACTGGAAATCCGTACACATGACACACAGATCCTCACTACACCATAGTTATACCCGTGAGCACTTTCAGATACTAGTATAGAGAAATCTCTGATTCTACAAGTATCATTTTTTAAGATTTATTTATTTATTTATTTATTTATTTGAAAGGCAGAGTTACAGAGAGGGGAGAGAGAGAGAGAGAGAGAGAGAGAGAGAGAGAGAGATTGATTTTCCATCTGCTGTTCACGTCCCAAATGGCCAGGGCCAAGCTAGGCTAAAGCCAGGAGCTCAGAGCTTCTTCCAGGTCTCCCACATGGGTGTAGGAGCCCAAGCACTTTGACCATCTTTTGATGCTTTCCCAGGGGCATTATGGGATGCTGGTGCTTCAGGCAGTGGCTTAACCCACTATGCCAAGACACTGGTCCCAGCAATAATCATTTTAATAACACTCTCAGGTTAGTAATAATCTACGAGTATGCATCAGTGTGCACACACAGTGTAATTGTGTTGTGTCATTACCAGGCGGTGAACTTTACTTTGTCTGGTGATGGTATGTTCCAGCCCTTTAGACACCACTGCTTAGCATGGAGGAAAATGGGCTCGGGGTGTGTCAGGCCACATTGTCCTTGGTTCCCAGGCCTGCGAGTTTTCTCCAGAAAGCTGAAGGTTCCTGAGCTGCAGAGGAGGCTCAGGGAAGTGAATTCATAGAAGTAAAAGGAGCTTGGGGCAGAACGGTGATTAGGACGTGAATCTTCTACTCGTTCTTGAGGTCCTTCAGGCTTATGAATAATGCACAGGTAGGGGTCGCCTAGTCTTCTGTTTAAAAAAATCACTTTGCCAGTGAAGAACATGAAGTTTGGTGAATTTCAGTGTTTTTGGTTTGTAGTCACCCTGCTAATCATGGGGGGGCTGGATTCGAACCCGGGTTCTTCTGACTGCTAGTCATCACTCGATATATTCATTTGTTCATTCATTTTCACAGATATGCCCAGTGTTCATGTTCTTTCAAGTCTCGGTTCAGGAGATGGGGATGCAATGATTTCCACAGAAATTGTTGCCCCACCCTCAGAAGGGCTGAGGCAGCTGGGTCCCCTGGACAGTGAAGCACAGCCCAGCTAGTGCTGCAGTGTGCGGAGCAAGAGCACCAGCTGGCTTCTGCCCTCACAGTTTGGAGGACTTCCAGAAGGAGATACTTTGGACCAGGGGTGACAAGGACGATGGGGACAGGAGAAAATGAATCAACAGTCTAAAGGCCTGGCCAAGCGAAAGGTGGGGCACTTACCACAGGTGCCACTGCCCAGCAGGTGAGTTGGGAACCTGCAGCGAGGGTTGCAGAACCACATGGGTTAGGCACACACAGACCTCAAGGACTTGCTCAGTAAGGGGACCTGGTCCTGTGGAGACGCAACATGCTGTGACGGGCAGCATGTCGGCTTCTGAGTAAGACCTGATCGGCTCCATCCTGCTGTTCATCGGTGGAGAAATAAGGAGAAAGCCCTTCCCTCCATGTCTAAGGTGCAGTTTCCCAAGCCACACAGGAGAAGGATAAAACGCTCTGAGGATTCGTGCTAATGTAGTGAAAGATCTGGCATGTGCCACAGGCAGCGAAAGCAAAGTCTGATTACACACTGGGGGCAAGAAATTCAGACACATTTAGCAGATTCACAATTTCGCTAATATGAACAATATTCCTACAAACCAATGAGCAAGCGAGTATCAGGGCTGTGGAAGGTAGACAAATAATTTGGACCAAGTTCACAGAAAAAGAAATACAAACTGTCCTTAAATGCAAAATTCCAAATACTTGCTATCACTCCTATTAAAATATTAAAAAGCAAAGCCATAAGGAAATACATTTTCCACCTTTCAGCTTATCACACTAAAAAAATACCCTAACTTGATGTTGGAGATAGGGGAACATAGTTTAAACCATGTCTATTAAAAAATTAGATGCTGTGACTTTTGGAAATGTATCATGCAGACGTACTGACATGTGTGTGCAAAGAAGTATGTATGAGAATGTTCACCGCAGATTTTGAGATGGCAAATTACTTGAAACAACTTAAATGCCTATCAAAAGGGATCTGGTCCAATAAGTCACGGTAGAGGGAAACAGTGATACAAAGCAGCTGCTAAAGTGGATGAGGCAGCTCACTCAGGCGTTGTTAGCAATGATCTCCAAGGAGGCAGCCGTTGGTAGGAAACAATGTATTTACAGGTTGATGCCTCTGCATGCATAAAATATCTTTGGAATCACACATAGGGATCTGGTGGCATCGGGTCCCCCAGAAAGGGAAACTGAGTGTATTTAGGGGAAAATGGGTGGGAGAATTATAACATTGTGGATTTTGTTGCTATTTATAACACACAACTGCTTTTTAAAGGAGCAGTAATTTTAAAAATAGATGAAATCTAAAGACTTAATATGAAGGTACTTTAGAAAATTCACAAAGTTATAAAACTAAAAGACAAGTTAACTTGGGTGCAACAACTTTGAAACACACATGTCCTGTTTTCATACTATGCATTTTTCCATGAACATTTTGAAGCACCCTCAGATTCATCCTTTGCTGATTACAATCTAATCTTGGATGCATTATTCTGAAGAGTGACATAGACTTGGACATCCACACACTCATGCCGTGTTCCTTGTGAGATGTGACCTGGGTACAGTTCCTCTTAGGTCAGCTTCAGATATCTGCACAATGCAGCAACATAACAGAAAGAGACATGCCCAGTGCAAACTGAAGCTCCATCCACCACCACCACTCACTGTGCAATATTTGACTACTTTCATAGCGTCTCTGAACTTAATTTCCATTCACAAATTACACAAAACCGTCCTTTTACTTGTGACAAGAGCACTATACAAGACTATGAACTGATAGTCCAGTCACAGACATTCAATTTCAATGCTTTTAATCATTTTCTTTTGATATGACTCTCCTCACATTCCAACACTGCTAAGTTGTGCTGCTATTTCTTAATTCTTTTAAAGGTTTATTTTATTTTATGTATGTGAAAGTCAGAGTGGCACAAAGAGAGGGAGAGACAGAGAAAACTCTTTCATGCACTGGTCCACTCCCCTAATGGCAGCAACAGCCAGGTCTGGGGCCAGACTGAAGCCAGGAGCCAGGAACTCCATCCCAATATCCCCTGCCCTCCCATGTGGGTGGCAAGGACTCAAGTACATGGGCCATCTTCTGCTGCTTCCCCAGCACATTAGCAAGGAGCTGGATTGGAAGTGGAGCAGCCAGAACTCGGGTCAGCACTCATATGGGATGCTGATGTTGCAGGCAGCGGCTTAATCTGCAGGCCCAGAAATCAGAATAAAAACCCTGATCCTAATTCTTGGACTCCATCTCAGGTGCTGGCACTGACTCTGAACATCATCTGGGAAGAGGGACTTGTTCTCTCAGCATTCGCTGTAAAGCCAAGGACCGTTCCATAAGTGAAGGCGACCACTGTGTCCCTGTATGATGTTCATCCCCAGTGGGAAGAAGGTTGGAATGTTCTGCAGGGAGTGTCAAACTAGTCAGTCCCCTCCCCATCCTTCAACAGGGCCTCTAGCAGCAAACAGGCCCCTCTTGTAAACACTCCTTGCCCTGCTGATGCAAGTTCCTGACCCAACAGGTTAATTGGATTGAAGGATCATGATTAAATATGGAGCTGGTAGGGAGTGGGGAAAGTGAGGGTGTCCGCCCTGATTCTGTAGGAGGTACAACTCAGGGATTTACAGTGCGTTCTGCGGGCCATGGGCATCCAGGAACCTCCCCTGTAAGGGGATCAGGCTGGTGGAGGGGATGGCACCGGTCTTACAGGTCAGGGAAGGCCCACACCTTGGAAAACAGGCTGGTGCCCTGGGGTCAAGAGTACAGGTGCTCTCAACTGAGCAGAGCCTATGGAACTCAAGAAAACTCTGGGAGACTTTATTTCTCAGTTGATCTAACTAACTGTTCTACCAGGATTGGTCAATGATCAGCTAAATCCCCACATATATTTCCTTTGTGCTCAAAAAACTAACATGAAATTATCTTCCTATCAGCCCTTTACAGGGTCACTGTAGTGCGGATTTCTTAGGGATAATTCCCTTTAAATATGATATTGCTTTGGCCTGATGAACAATCAAGATACTTGAAAATTCCAACATTTATAAAAATTCTGACTAGTCATTGAATATATTACATTAAAAAGTATTTATATGTTACAAAACAGTCTCATAAGAGAAGCAACATTTGAAAAATACATAGTTACCCCTAAGACCACTAGTACTTGCATTTGAACTTCAAATGTTAATGAGTATGTCCTTGTGCTATGCACATTTCCCTTGGAGTGAAATCATTTAGACACTATGCTACCGTAGAAACATACATGCAGAAGGTGGCAAGGCTAAACTCATTGAATAAATATAAGAACATGAAGTTTTTCCAGTTGCTTCTATAAACATAATCATTGTGGCTGTCAATCAAAAAAGTGTTTCAGTCCACTTAATTATTATGTTTTATTTTTACATCAAAATGAGTATGGGGGCAGGGAAAGAAATATGTTACAACAGGAACACTTTTCAGGAAAATTATACATTAGGGGAAAAATACTCATGTACCTATATTTTTGTTCAGAAAATACTCCAGACATTAGCCAGAATGAGAGTGTCCCAAGTTTGTAAGTTATGACCAGGGTAGCAGGCTGAGAATGTCAGCACGGCTTGGGAGGACTGTGAAAGCTGGGAAAAGCAGCAGGCCTTTTCGGATGACAGCTCAATGTGAAATAAGAAGCCAGCTCCATCCAGCTATTCCTGCATGGGTGTCAACATCAGAAAATGCTCCATCACACAGCTAGTAGAAGCAGGGCCTGATGGACACCGAGCCCGACCCCGCTTCCTCTGGAGACAGTCCCTCCAGGTCATGGGTGAGGGAGACTGGCAAGGGTCACTGAGGGGCCATGCAAGTACAGCTGCTGGCTCAGAATCCATTCCCTAATCAACAGGACTCAGCCTCAAGGGGTTGTCATGCCAGCCCTTTCACCAGCACTCAGTGAATAGGCAAAAAGCAAAGTCCAGAAAGCACTCCGTTGCTTCAGGATACAGAGCAATTAGGAAAGAAAAGGATGCCAGCCAGGGACCAGCATGGATGCGTGGGCCATGCCGGTGGTTGTGGTAAACCTTACCTGAGTCCTTTACTGCAGTAATAGAGAGAGTTTTGTATCACGGTGGTGCAAAATAAAAAGGGTGGGGGGCAGGTGATATGTGGCTGGATGTCTAGATGGATGGTTGCTTGCATGGATGGGCAGATGGATGCATGGTGGATGGAGGATGAAGGGCTGGATGCATAGGAGGATGGGAAGGTTTATAGACAGACAGATGGATGAGGTAGAGGTGGATAATACTTTTAAGTCTATATCTATAACTTTGTATGGATGGCTACATCCATACCTAGAGTTTTCTTTCTTCTTACACATGTAGTCATATTTGGTGCACATGAGCTCAGGCAGTAGGCAGGGAGCACATAGACCCTCCTTCTACATGATCAGAGATGTTCAGCTTTTGCAGTTGATTGCTTCAGAATGAAATCCTCCCTTAGGTCCCGTTGTGATATGCAGAATCTTGCAGAGCCTTGGAGGCACTCATCAGACTCCCAGGGTTTTGGGGTAACTGGAGGCTGCTTGGGTTCAGAACAAGGCAAATGACACATCCTGCCTCTGGCAAAGGAGCCCTCAGCTGTGCTGTGCCTTGTGCCTTTAGCAGGTGCCTCAATGTCAAAGGTATTAAGTCTCATTATCGTTGCTTCCCTCAGTCTGTCTCTTCCTTCTCACTGAGCACACTGGCCCCTTCCTCTGCACCCCACCTCTCCCTCTCATTAGATTTATGGCCAGTGACTACTAGCTGGCCTGGAAGTGGGGATGTCAAACTGAGCCTGCAAAGCTAGCAGTTTGTGAGCCCTTCCAGCTGGAGAGAAGTGGTGGTGGTCTTTCCATGTGGAAAAAAGAGAAATGTTTCCCATACATCTGTCTAAACCAATTACACAGTCACAGGTAAATTATTTCTGACATCTACTACATTTGTCCTGATTTGTTGCTCGACACGGGAAAGAAAAAAGAGGGGAAAAGAAAAAAAAATTAATAGGGCATAGTCACATGACATTCTATATGCTCATCTGGGGTCTGAAACGAGAGGCTGAAATCATTTATGGAATCAACAGAAACTTCCATTAGATCAAGGGACGATGCTGTGCTTGTATGTCTGTGTTCTCTGTTTAACAGTCACAAGAACAGCACAAATATTGGAATGCTCTAGAGCTAACTTACATATTTCTATACAAATTTTGTGAATTCCTAGTACAGACAAATAAGTAGGTGAAATTTAGTAAAAATGATAATAATAAACATTGTTGAGTGCTTAAGTGTTTGAACTTAGTGTTACTAATCCACGTAACAAAAACTACATGGACAATATTTATTTATTTTCATTTTCATTTGAAAGGCAGGGAGAGAGAGAGAGAGAGAGAGAGAGACAGCCAGCCAGAAAGAGACACAAACTTAGAGGTAGATGGATTCACAGAGAACTTCCATCTGCTGGTCATTCCCCAAATGCCCACAGCAGCCAGAGCTGAGTCAGGCTGAAGCCAGGACCCCAGAATTTATTTCTGGTTTCTCGTGTGCATGGCAGGGATACAAGCATTCTAGCCATTACCTGTTGCCTTCCAGGTTACATTATCAAGAAGCTGAATCTGAAACAGAAGAGCCAGGACTCAAACCACTCAGACATGGATTCAGGCATCCCAAGTGTTGACTTAACACTACCCTGTGTGCGCACTCTTACATGGGATTATCTCTAAACCTCACAAGAACCTTGAGAGTTAGAAATTATTCTGACAGCCTCTTTTATAGATACGAAGTGATGAGGCAGGGCCGGTGCTGCAGCTTAGCAGGTAAAGCCGCCTCCTGCAGTGCCAGCATCCCATATGGGTGCCAGTTCGTGTCCCACCTGCTTCTCTTCCAATCCAGCTCTCTGCAATGGCCTGAGAAATCAGCAGAAGATGACCCTGCACCTGTGTGGGACTCTGCACCTGTGTGGAGGACCCTGCAGCTGTGTGGAGGACCCAGAAGAAGCTCCTGGCTCCTGGCTTGAGATCAGCTCAGCTCTGGCCATTGAGGCCATTTAGGGAGTGAACCAGTGGATGGAAGACTTCTCACTCTGTCTCTCTCCCTCTCTCTGCCTCTGCCTCTGCCTCTCTGTAACTCTGTCTTTCAAATAAATAAATAAATATTTTTTTAAAAAAAGAAAGAAGTGATAAAGCAGAGAGGAAAATGTCATGCACAAAATCTAATGGGAGAGCCCCAGTGTAGACACAGCAGTCAAAGTCTAAGACCTATGCCACTTAATTGTGGTGCACTTGCTTTTTACAGATGATTGGTCCTGTGACACGTTGGACTGAATTCTCCACTGATTTGGCAGAATATTTAAAGGTGACGATAAATTAAAGCACATATTTTGTTTATTTTCATCTTGTCCACATAGGAATTAAAAGACATGAGTATCATTTTACAAATAGAAGCCTGCAGAGAGCCCCCCAGGGAGGAGCTGTCCCAAAATCAAGAGAGGGACATTGAGGATTAAGGTCTCGGAACCTACGGTTGTAATTTCATTTAAGAATTAATTCCAGATTCCTGCACTGAAACAGCAAAGAAGGAAAGGGCCAGCTCCTTGCTCTCAAAGCAGTAATTTTGTAGGAGGAGAATCAAAATGGAAGCAAAGAGAAGACAGGGCTTGACTTCATGTAGTGCAACCCAAACGCCTCTGACTGATAAGACTCTCAGCAAACGTCATGCTCCGGGCATCCTAGATTTGAAAACAGACTTCAGAAAGAATGCTCCTGGGAGAGCATTAATGGGAAGAAAATCTCTCTGATTCTACAAAATCAAATGACTGCCTACCACAGTCTAATCAAGTTTCTGTCATTGGACTGGCAAAGACTGATCCTTCTGCAAACATGAATAGGAAAGACACATGTTCAAGAATAACTTCAGGTCAGCGAATATCCAGTTGGGTCTCTTGTCTCCACACTTTTCCCATCACTGTGAAACTGCCTACATATGAAAAAAATGAAACTAAGGTTAAATGACCCTATATCCTAGTGAGAGTAACAATAACATTAGTTAAAAAGAAAAAGAAGGTAATATGATGCAATGTTACTTTATTTGTTGTATACAAGGCAGTAATCAAAAGTCTGTGTAACAGCTTTCCTAGAGCAATGAATGAAGCCAGATTCTATGAAGGGCTATTCCATGAAATGATTCCAGAAAAAAAATTAGGTGTTCTTTGTTGAAGTCCACTTCTATACCTGTGTCTTGGACTCCATTATAAAGAACTTTTCAAAATTCAGAGTTGATGCTGGCATTGTGACTGCCATGTCTGGCCAGCATCCCGTTGATACTGATTTGAGTCCTGGTTGCTCTGCCTTCAACCCAGCTCTGTGCTAGTTTGCCTGCTGGGAAGGCATAGATTACGACCCTAGAGCTTGGGCCCCTGCCATCCCTACAAGACCCAGATGGAGCTCCAGGCTCTTGACTTGGCCTGGCCCAGACCTGGCTGTGGCAGCCAATTGGAGAATGAATCAGCAGATGTAAGAACTTTCTCTCTCTGTCTCTCCCTCTCTCTTACTCTGCATTTCAATAAATAAAATAAATATTTTTAAAAAATGAAAATTGTGCTTATAATTACTAGCAAATTAGCATTAAACAACTAGTAAATGTCCTGATAAGCCCTACAGTAAAGAAACTTTACATCTTTCTTTATAAAAGTATTTTCCACAAATGGTTTATCTCCTGCAGGTTATATTAAAAGGCTGTTATATGAATAATTTTCACTCAATCTTAATAAATCCAGGGGTGGAGGTGAAGTAGAGATCATGATGGTGCATTTCCAGATGAGACAACCAAGACTAAAGAATGTTCAAGGTGCTACTCACAAGGAAAGGGCTGGTCGAGGACTTGTGCCAGCATGATGTGTATCCCTTGACATCCTCACGAAGCAGGCACATTGCAAAGAGGGTTTGTGACCTGGTGATGTTCCTCCACAAGCATTCTCTCTAAACAGAGGAATAACGATCATGAAATGCACTACTCCTTCCCGCTGAAGGGCATCTTACAACTGTGCTTCCTTTTTTTTTCTATTTTTTTCTCTCTTTTTTTTAATTTTTATTTACTTATTTATTTTTTGACAGGCAGAGTGGACAGTGAGAGAGAGAGACAGAGAGAGAAAGGTCTTCCTTTTGCCGTTGGTTCACCCTCCAATGGCCGACACGGCTGGCGCGCTGCGGCCGGCGCACCGCGCTGATCCAATGGCAGGAGCCAGGTGCTTCTCCTGGTCTCCCATGGGGTGCAGGGCCCAAGTACTTGGGCCATCCTCCACTGCACTCCCGGGCCACAGCAGAGCTGGCCTGGAAGAGGGGCAACCGGGAATGATTCCGGCGCCCTGACCAGGATTAGAACCCTGTGTGCCGGCGCCGCTAGGTGGAGGATTAGCCTAGTGAGCCGTGGCACCGGCCTCCTTTTTTTTTTTTTTTAAGATTTTATTTATTTATTTGACAGGTAGAGTTACAGACAGTGAGAGAGAGAGAAAGAAACAGAGGTCTTTCATCTGCTGGTTCACTCCCCAAATGGCTGCAACGGCCAGAGCTGCGCCAATTCGAAAACCAGGAGCCAGGTGCTTCCTCCTGGTCTCCCATGGGGGTGCAGGGGCCTAAGCACTCAGTCACCCTCCACTGCCCTCCCGGGCCACAGCAGAGAGCTGGACTGGAAGAGGAGCAACCGGGACTAGAACTGGCACCCATATGGGATGCCGGCACCGCAGATGGAGGATTAACCTAGTGTTTCCTTCTGACTCTTCACACCAAAAGGCTCCCTGAACCCTAGACACCTTTATGTGTAGGCAGTAGCAGCGGTACTAAGTCATGGTTTGTAAAAGCTTTGTTTTGTGATGGAGGGAAACAAAACCAATGTTTAATTTATGCTATTTTCATTTATTGGAAATTCAGAAAGACACACAGAAGAGAGAGAGATGGACACAGATCTTCTGACTGCTAGTTCACTCCCCAAGTGCCCACAACAGCCAGCACTGAGCCTGACTGAAGCCAGGTGTGTTGACTCAATCCACGTCTCCACAGGAGTGGCAGAGACCCAACAGCTGGAGCCGTCACTGCTGCCTCCTGGGTCCACGTTAGCAGAAAGCTGGCATAGGAAACAGACTCGAGCCCAGGCACTTTGACGTGAAATGTGAGCTTCCCAAGCAGCATCCCTTTTTCTTTTTAAGACTCCCTTGTTTCAAAGTCAGCATTACAGAAAAAGAGGGAGAGACAGAGATCCTCCATCCACTGCTCACTCCCCAGACTGCCACGACGGCCAGGGCTGAGCCAGGCCAAAGCCGGGAGCCAGGAGCTTCATCCAAGTCTCCCATGTGGCTGGCAGGGGCCAAAGCACTTGGTGGGGGTGGAGGGTGGGGAGCTCTGCTGCTGTTCCTAGGCCAATAGCAGAGAGCTGGATCAGAAGTGGAGCAGCCACCCTTATGGGATGTCGGCACTGCAGGTCATGGCTTTAACTCACTGCCACGATGCCAGCCCCTCCCCCAAGCAGTATTTAACTGCTGCACCAGTGCCCACCTCTCGTTCATCCTTTTGTTCATTCATTCACCCCATATTGAAAGGCACTAGCAATAGAGATCACCAAAACTTTAAGATTTCCTCTTGTGGGGAAACAGATGGTAAATGAATGAACACAAATAAATGAGATGGTTTTTCATATTAATAACTCTAAGAAGAAAACATGACAGGAGGTAGGGGGACTCAGCCAACATCTTGGGCAAGAATGCTCAGGGAATCTTCTTCAGAGAGAACAATGCCTAGGAGGCTGCCCGGTTCCTGCAAACCAAGACTGGCAGCATTAAGGAAGCATTAGTCCTTGTGTTATCCTGGGAAGGTTCAAGTTCATCAAGCTGGGCTTCTGCAAATCTGGGTCAGAACAAGGTTCTCCAGACATTTCTGGAATGAAGTTAACACGGTCTATTTGACATCAACATTTATGGATCAGGAGCTGAAGGAAAGGGTGCTCCGGAGGAGAGAGAACGCAGAGACAGGCTGTGTTCTACACCAAAGACTTCTCGGCTCCCCATTAAAGGGGAAGATCCAAAGGACATGAATGATTACCTCTACGAGGGGTCAGGATGGACGGCTCACCATGCAAAGCCAAGTTCAGTGGTCACCATTTGGGGCACCATTAACCACACTTTTGTTTACGCAGTTTGAGCTCTGACCGGTGAGGAGTTCTAAGCTATTCAGTGAGCATTTCTGTCATGTTCATTTTCAAAAGGATATAATTTCCTTTCCAAACTGCAACATACCAACTTTCAAAGGAAGCCACTGTGGGAAGGTGGTGATGGCACTGTGTTTCCTAACTGGTGATTAGCAAATTTATTGCATGATAAACCATTTTCAGTGCAGTTCTGAAAAATAAAAACATGCTTCTTCCTGAGTAATTAGTTGCTCTTTACCGCCAACAAACTGTAATTTTTATTCCTTTTACAGAAGCCCATTTATTAGGAGAGAGAGCTAGCAAGCATTTATGCCTTTGTGTTTATACTGCAAAAAAAGACATGGCATCGAAAACCTGCTATGAGAATTCTGAATGTCGTTATATTTTAAAATCCACATTAATTATAGATCCACTTATTCTTAGAAAAGACAAGAATTGCAGAAGGGTGGTTGTTGGGGGGGGGTGGGATTCATGTATAAATTGCCTCCCAAGGACCCCACTGAAATTTCCATAACATTCACCACATGACACTGATGTGTGAAAATTGACATGAAGATTTGAAAATTGGGAACGAGGGAGCCCAAGCATAAAATAACTTCAATTTTGTGCTCTCTCTGTCTCTCAGAGGAATAGCGCGTAAGACTGACCAACACAACACAAACAAGCAAAAGGGGAAAAAATCCAGGGAGAAGGATAGGAGTTATTAAGGAGAAAACACACTTCTCACTCACAGAGAGAAAGGATGATCAATGGATTTAGTCACAGAGAAATTCAAGCAGAAAATTGCTGCTGTTTTTTATCTGAACAGCAGAAAGTTTAACCAAACCAGAATTCTCGAGACTGAGCAAGGCATCTACAAGTACTTGCGTACAAAGGGATGGGTGATCTCTTTGAACCAGTGGGAAATGGTCAAAGTCTTCTTATTCTTCAGTTGTGTAAACAGCACATTTTGGATTGAGGTGCTTTGCATCTGAAATGCCCTCCATCAAGGCTAGCATCCTTGACAGCTAAAAATAGTTTGGAAGCACATGAAATAAATAACCTTCTTGGTTCCAATGCCTGGCCTTGAATGAACATTATACCCCAAGTGGTATCCAAAATGAATGTGAAGATGGTACACAGCCCATGGACAGTCTACCCACTGCGGTGACAAATGTGAAGTCATTACTGACACAAAGGCATGTACCAGCAATTCTTCACTTGGCAAAAAGACTTAAAGAGTAGCTTATATCACAATATTTTAGTAAATATGTTTTGAAAGCTTGAGAAAAACAAAAGACAAAAACCTTGATTTATCTAAAATGTTGGCTGTCCTAGGTTACTTTTGATACAAGAAATGAGATCCCAATTATCTGAACTCTCTAGTTTTGAGTGAAAAATAGTTTCCTACCTTTGGAACATGACATCAAAGCATCATTGTGGCCAACATTAGAACTTCCAAACCTGTAGGAATGAGTCTGTTCCATGAGAACATGCTCTGTTCTTCCGCTGAGACAGATAAGGAGCAGAATAAATAGTTCATTTCTCCACAAGAAAAATTTAAAATTTCAAATGCTAAAAGAGAGTGTAAAAACAGATTTGGGAGAAAAAACAATATTAAGGAAAGCACTTAGCCATTGGTAGTTGTATGATTTTCAGCAGGTGACTTACTCTCTCTAAAGCTGAGTTTTTTCAACTGTAAAAGAAGCAACTAACTACAAAAATCTACTTCAAGATGACTGAGAAGAATAAATTAGATACATAAGTCTTGTACCCTCTACTCAATGTAGAATAAATACGAGCATACTGCATGGTATTTCAATACAACTTTGTGAACTGCTCCCAATACATTATACAATCAAGCCAATAAAAACCCTTAAATCTGCTTGATATTTTAGACTTGGCACAATGTTTTTGTTTCCAATTTTTTATTTGCTTCTGTGTAAGCATACTTCAAAAAGTTCATGGAAAAATGGAATGGAAAGTATGAGTCTATTTTGGTACAAAGGCATCTTTGAAGCAAAAATCCTTGCTTTACACCATGTGGAAAATATGTATTATAGCCACCTCTCTTAGCGCTCAGTGCCCTAGAATATGTTATCAGCCACAATCTTCCACTTACCTCCCACTGGTGAGGAGTCACATGGCCCCAAGAGTCCAAAGAGAAGATTTGGGGGTGTCAGTCTTTCATGGAGATTAAGGGTGTTAAACTAACACTTGTAATGCTAGCATTCCATATTGGTATGTCCATTGAATTTCAACTGCTCCAATTCTGATCCATTACTCTGTGCCTGGGAAACAATGGATGATGACTCAAAAAAGGTACTTGAGTTTCTGCCACCCATGTGAGAGTCCAGATAGAGTCTCTGGCTC
Source organism: Oryctolagus cuniculus (assembly GCF_051225735.1). NCBI lineage: Eukaryota > Metazoa > Chordata > Mammalia > Lagomorpha > Leporidae > Oryctolagus > Oryctolagus cuniculus. The sequence continues at coordinate 4,776,862 of NC_142878.1, read as the reverse complement.
TCCTGGCTTCAGTCTGGCACAGACCTGATGGTGTGACCATTTGGGTAGTGTACCAGTGGATAGAAGAGTATCTCTGTCTCTCTGTCTCTGTCTCTGTCTCTTTCTCTCTCTCTTTCTCTCTCTCCATCTCTCAAATAGATCAATGACTCTTTACAAACTAAAAAAGAAACAAGATTTCGAAAGGCCCTATTCTGTGCTCAGGAGCAGGAAAATCTCTTTCAGCCTCTTGTATTCCTCCTGAAAAATCCAAGACCTACTTTTGTAAATGTTATTTCCCTATTTTGTGAAACAGAGTGGGACTCAGAACCATAAATGATGTCTCATGTGTTGCAGACTCAAATCTTCTTTCTTGAAATCACAGTTGCTTCATTTTCCTTGTATATCCCAGCTTTGCAGTACATATCAGAACTGCCCAAAGAGAAGCGGCACCGTGGAGAATAGAAGGTTGCTCCGCTTCTCCTTCCCTCTTCTTTACTCCCTCAAGCTGCCTTCAACTCTGCAGCCAGTGAGGAGAAACAAGTGGTGACCCCTTCCCAGAGCATGTAAGGATCTCAGATTGCATCCCTCCCTCTAGCACTAGCGTCTTACATAAAAGGATGCATGCTGCTCAGTCATCAGAGAGGAAGGAGCTGGGAGCCGCATTTCGATGGCTGAGGGAACTCCTCCCTGAGTGCGTCTTCCTGTTCCCAGAGAACAGATGCGTTCACTTCCCGGCACATTAGAAGCCTCAGAGGGTGGATGCCCAGGAGCTGCAGACCAGCTTCTTCCGCTCTCCTTTGCCTCAAGCTATGAAAACACGAGGAAAGGGCGCTGCGCCTTCTCCAGGTGTGGCTTCCAGCAGGGAGTCTAAAATGTCCTCGGAAGGGCTGGTGTTGTGGTGCAATGGGTTAAGTAGCTGCCTTCAACGACAGCATCCCATATTAGCACCGGTAAGAGTCCTGGCTGCTCCACTTCTGATCCTGCTCCCTACAAAGGTGTCTGGGAAGACAGCAGTGGATGACCCAAGTGCTTGGTCCTTGCACTCATGTGGGAGTTCCTCTCTCCTGGCTTCAGTCTGGCCCAGGCCTGGCCATTGCAGCCATTTGGAGAGTGAACCAGTGGACAGAAGATCTTCTACCCCACCTTCCCCTCTATAACTACCTTTCAAGTAAATAAACAAATCTAAAATAAAATAAAATATCTCAGGAAATTTCAAGTCATTGTCAAAAAAAGTTTGAATTGATCATCTTAGATGGCTTTGGGGCCACAAAATGAGGGCAAAGAAATCCCTCCTACTTGTTGAGCAGACACGACCCCTCTCCTCAGTTGGAAGGGAACTGAATAAATATTCAGATGGCATGGACAAAAGGCAACAAAAGTTTATTGCCGAAGAGTTTGCCCAAAAGACAGTTATTTTCTTTCACCTCAAACAACTTCAGGATATTGCCCCGGGGCCATGGGAGTATTTTGTTATTTTCTGTGTGAAATATTGTATTCCCCGGCGGACGTGGGGAGATTGTATTACTGTCCAGTGATTCCCTTAGCTGACACTGCAAGCAGTGCTGGCGACCTCAGCACTCGGGGTTGCATCCAAATGTAGAGCTTTTCTCTTGGAGGATAGGAAGAGTACAGAGACTGGAAGAAGCCACTGTCACCAAGACCTCAGAGCATCCCGAGCTCTGGGGTCCAGGGATGGGGAGGTCATGTGTCCACCTGATTGAGTATGTGACAGTGCTGGAACTCACAATCCAATATGCTATTTGGCATAGGGAGCTGATAAAACCCTCAGAATTCATGCTGTTTAGCAATCAGCAATGTTGAGGGACTGAATCAAGTGAAACACAATGAGGTCTCAACTGCATTCTCCTCTAAGGTACAAATCTCTCTGATGGTGAAAATAAACCAGCAGGAGCTTAGAAAAAACCTACAACTTATTCTATTTAATTTTTCAGTGACCATTAGATCTCTGATAGTTTTCGGAGGCACAGGAACATCTAGTAAGGAACAGAAAGCTATGAGGACAGAGTTACAGTATCAAATCTCTCCACAATGACTCTCCTCTGGGTTCATTTATTTTTCACTTTGTGCTGCATTAGGTCTGTGATTTTTCCCAAAGATGATGATCTACAAGACTGGCTCTTTGCATGCTCAGGATCTCATTTATTAGGAAGTGAAGTATGTAATGGTGAAAAATAGCTCAACGGGTTTTCCCTTTCTCTGGGGTGTCTGTGCTGCAGCATGGCTCGCTGCACACACAGTCAGCACTGTGGAAATAAATGGTATGGAGGCAGGGACCCTGGGGTGCCAAGGGGTAAGCACCTCCTCCACACCTGCTGGAAGCCTGTGGCAGCTCATCTCCTTCCTTTTGTACCAGGCTTGGACACCCTGAGGATGTGGGGTCACTGGGATGGAGCCTGTGTGTAGACACATAAACTCACACGCGGCCATTTGTCTTCTTGAGGGAGCCTGTGTGTGTGTGTGCGTGCGTGTGTGTGTGTGTAGTCTCGGCTCACAGCACTGAAAGGGGACTTCTCCGCCTCCCAGTCTGCGAGATGCCTTTCTCAAATCACCTTGAGGACTTGCTGGCCGTGAGAGGAAAGTCCCTGATTTGAAAGACTTAGTAGGAAGAGAAGACTTGGAGTTTGATCTTTTAAAAAATCTTTATAAAGTCCATTAATAATTTATATTTCTGCATCTCTGGCTATGAAAGGAAACTCTTCTTCATTGACATGACTTCTCAAAAACACTTCTCACTCCTCTTTTCGCACTGATATTCCAGGGCACAGAGAGAGTTGAATGACTCCTCAAAGTCGCTTGGTATGTGCAGAACGGAACTCCTACACACTCTGCAGATTCTGCTCTCCACAGGCAGTCATCTTGATCCTTCAGGCTACACCATTGCTATTGATCAATATTAATGTGCTGTCACCTGGTGTTTAGCTTTCCACAAGGCATTAAGACACTAAGAAAGAAATACTTTCCAAAAAGGAAAAAGTGCTTTCATAATAGACACTTAGGATGTTACGATGCAATCTCTAAAAAGCAGACAGATTTTTGAGCTCATGAAAAACACAGGGTTTAGCACTCTGATGCACCCCAATGTGTACATGGAAGGTGGGGCATTCAACACACCTTGTCTCACTCAGCTTTCTCTTCATGGCATCTCTGAGATACTACAGGATGTTAGGATGTTCATATCACCAATGAAAATATAACTCAAGGAAATTAAGTAATTTGAAGAGTGGGTCCCACTATTCATCAGTGAGAGAATCAATATTTCTACTCAAGATGTGAGCCATAATTTCAGGCTAGCTCCCAGATGCACTGATATAAGTGGACAGTCTGGAGAAGACAGACAATGAGGGTTCCTCTGTGAATCATTACATAGTAAAAATGTTTAGGATCCTTCTGTGCAGGGAGCCAAGCTTACTTTCCTACTCTCACCTACTGCTGAGTTTTAAACTCCAATAGAAACTCATGTACTCCACCCGTGGTATTACAGCTGAGGGAACCAAGGGCCAAATTAATGAAATTATTTCTTGCAGTGTAATAAAGAAAGGGGATCTTCTTGATACCTTATTGCTTCTGGGTCTGAAGAGGCTTAAGAATGGTCTGCCTGGGGTAAAGTCGCTGTCTGCAGTTCCAGCATCCATATGAGTGCCGGTTCAAGACCTGGCTGCTCCACTTCCAATCCAGCTGTGTGCTATAGCCTGGGAAAGCAGTACAAGATGGCCCAAGTCCTTGGGCCTCTATACCTGCATGGAAGACCCAGAAGAAGCTCCAAGCTCTTGGCTTTGGATCTGCACAGCTGCGGCCATTGTGGCCATTTGGGGAGTGAACCAGCAGATGGAAAGATGGAAGACCTCTCTCTCTCTATCTCTACCTCTCCTCTCTTCTCTCTCTCCCTCTCTCTCTCTCTGCCTTTCTGTAACTCTCCCTTTCAAATAAAATAAATAAATCTTTTAAAAAAATAATTGGTCTACCACCTCTTCACTTGCCAGGATTAACCTCATTTCTCCAAAAGCTTTGAGCAGAGGGAGATGACTGCACATCTTCCCTCACCACTTACATGAAGCCCTCAGTGGAGGAGGCAGTAGGTCTGAAGATGGAGGTTTGTTGTTGAGTCAGGGACAGGGAGCATGCTGAGCTTTGGCGAAGAAATTCTGAATGTTCAGGGCTCCCAGCTCTGTTCTCCATATTATTCAAGTGCAATCCTGTTCTTGATTAATTAGATATCATTTCCTGAAGTTAGTGCCAGATAGCCATGAAGTTGCTGTACCAGTAGAAAAATGATGACATCCCAGGATGGAGAATGGCATGATTCTGTCCTCCCATGACTTTCCCAGATCAATATCACATCCACAATTTGGCTTCACCTGGCTAGGAAAACTTACATAAATGCACAGAAAAACTCAGCCAGGACCATTATGTCTGAATACCATAGCCATTCTATAGTTATACTATATTCTGCCATTTTTTAGTAGTGATATTTGAACAAATCTCAACTTAATCAAAATGGGATTTCCTCTCTTCTTGAACTTCCAGTCCAGAAGTCTCAGTCTTTGATGTACACTAGAATCGCTTAGGAAAACATTGAAACTTCCTAAGCTCCAAAAGTCTATCCCATTGTGTGGCCAAGAAAAAGGAGCCTTGCTCTAGCCAAATCTCATTATCACAGCCAGCACCATTTGTGGTAGAAAAGGAAAGACACATGTGGGTACTTCAAAAAGCACATGGAGAAGAAAAATTATTGTGAAAAATAATCTATGCATGGATTTCAAAATTATTTGCACCAAATAGCATTTTATTTTTAAATTTCACTTTCATGAGCTCTTTAAAATACTCACATATCTTATTCCATTATAAATTAAATAAATGTAGTATAAGCTCCAGACACAAATATGGCCTCTCTATAAGTGCTCCTTTGCTGACATCTAGCCTATTTGATTACCCCTTCTTTAAAGGCTTATCATGGTCAACGTATATCTGTATACTTAAATACTTACTTTATACCTCATTCACCATGTATTCCCCTTCCCAGAGTGACTGTCCCCTTATTTTGCTCCAAGCATCCTGTCATTGTCCCACTTGCTAAGGAGGGATTGATGCCACTAGATGGTTCCAGAATTGTGACAGGTTATCTGGGCTAAGTCAATTACATCATTTTATCCAGAGAGACACAGAGATAGGTCCATGACCAAACTTACACCAGGAAGTCTCAATTCCGTGATTTGCATATATCAGCTGCAGATTCCTTCTGTATCCATTGACGTTGATACATGGAGCCCCAGGAACTGCTGGGGCACTTTCTTCCTACCAGGAATCGAGAGTCCCAGATTGGGCAACACTGCGGACAACAATGCATGTGACAGAAAGGAACTGTGTCAATGTGTAGTTTTGTTTGATCTATTGTTTAGATGTATGGACCACTCTCTTTTGTGAAGCAACATACTACTTTGCAACTTCATTTTTGTGGGGTTTTCTGTTACTTGCAACTTGAAGATTTATAACAGATACACTACAAAGTCCCATGGTGCTTCATGTATATGATTTTTATCTTTACAACCAAGTTAAACTTCATTCAGCAATCTTTTATTAAGCCTCTTCCGATAGTAGCCAAGACCTCAAGGTCTTTGAGGAGATGATAAGCTAGTGATTATCTTATCTCCATAGGTCTTGAGAACTTGGCTACTGGCCTGGCATCTCATGGCACAGAGCAAAATCTATGGGAGGTGCTCATTGGAGCTTAACAAGTGTATAAGAGCCCAAAGATTCACCTCACAAGGGCATTTAATAGGGATTGGATCCCATAGATCTTCAATTTCATAGTTTTTCAAATCTGGCTCACAAAGTCCTGTTTCACCACCAGTATATCCCTGCTAGCTTTATAAATTACCTACATAACATGAACACGGATATTTCCTATTCCAACCACATATATTTCAGTGACTGCTGGCATAAATAGGACTTTTCGCTTGCTTTAAGATAGTTATAATATATATATATATATATATATATATATATATATATATTTGCAATAATTCACTCTAAGTCTGTAAGATTCAGAGTGCAGTGGCAGGGGTGGAGATTGAAACAAAGGTGACGCAATGATCTTCACTCTAGAATGCAGGAAGAAAGCTGAAAGAACAGCTGAAGCTGACATTAGGCTAGCAAATTCTGAAACTGATCTTTGGCAACAAAAACCACTCAAAATTTACTTGTAATCTTAGGGAAGTTACAGCAAAACTATCTGTAGGCTTGCAACCCAAACAAGTGATTGTACCTCAGATTTACTAACCTTGGCAACTGAAAACAAAATTATAGGGTGAGCGTAACCACATACTGTAACCCTTATTTGCAATTTGTAAGTGCTGGACAGAGGAAAACATCCATGCCAGCTTTCTACCAACTCGCTGTCAGCCAAAAACACCTGGGCTAAATTGTGACTGTCTTGTAACTTGCTGCTGAATGAAAGGCAGGCACAGAGCAGAAAACCCACCTTAGAAAGGCCCTGAACTGAATCACGGATATGACTTACGCAAACATTTCCCTCCTTTATCAGATGTTTCCCAAAGAACCCTGCAAGTTGCTTTCGGACACTGTGGTGTTGGGAAAGGAGTGGATCTGCCACAGCCACTATTGTCACCACTGGTGCTCATCTGCACGAGGGCATTTGCTGGCTCTGTGATCCGATTTTCCTACTCTGTACATTGGAGTACACGTCAACTGTCTCACAAATTTTTTGGAAGAGGAAATCAATGAGGCTATGTTCCCTTACTCCTAAGAAGGAGTATAAAGGTAGATGTCACTGATTCTGAAATTTTTCAGTTCAAAATTAAGTGTGCCATTTTTAACCATGAGGTTGAATATAAACAGTCAAAATGTTAAAGTATTACTCCAGCTTGTGGGAAATACTATCTAAAATAAGAATATGGCACCCCTGACCTTTCTCTGCCTACTCATTCCAGAAATAAACAGGGAACAAGGGGACAGAGTTGAGTTTCAGTACATTGCAGTGATATTAGAATAAGGAAGAGTCCAACCAACTCATGACAGGAACTATCTCATGTGGACTGAACACAATCTCTCTTTAATTCTCACCAACAATTTCCTTTAACACTCATCATGGAGTAGAAGTAATATTCACATTTGCACAGATGAAGAAATGAAGAATCTAATAAATTAAGCAATTTGCCAGAATTTACACTCCTTTTAATTACAGGAATCAGGATTTATATCTGGATCTTTTTCAGTTTCACTTCCAAATTTATACTTAATATCATAAATATTTCATTAAAATTCAGGCTACAAAGTTTCTCTGGTTTTGTCCCAGTCTGCTCAGATTGCCATGACAGAATACCAAGCAAAGGTTGATTTACCAAAACAGGAAGTTACTTTCTCACAGCTCTGGAGGGTGGAAATCTCTGATTGAGTTTCTGGTGAGGGCTCCCTTGCTCACTTGTATAAGGCTGCCCTCTCTTTGTGTTGTCACTTGTAGACACAAAGAGAAAAGTAGGCTTTCTGTGTCTCTTGGGAAAGGACACCATCCTATTATTATAGGGACCATCCCCATTTGACCTCATTTAGCATTCAATTAACTATCTCCTTACAGAATCTATCTACATATAAGTGATATTGGACATTAGGCATTCAACAGAGTCACTTGGGGGACACAATTCCATTCACTCAAGTTCTTGCGTTTCTACTTCTGCTGTGTATATTTTCTGTGGTCTCTGTACTATACTCTACATGTTCCCCTTCCTCTTCTCAAGTCAATGAAATTCCGAATCCTACAGATATTTCCCCCACATCACCTGTCATATTATATGTCCATAGATCTAAGATTCATCACCTCCCCATTTGAGTACTGAATTCGTGCTAAAGCTGACAGTCATCTTCTTAACATCGCCCATCAGACAGCCCAGCTCAAACTATCTATCTTGACAACATTCATTTGCTTAACTAATAAAGCCTAAACCCATTTATTGGCATTCAGTTTCTCACACAGTCAGGTCCCAAGATTACTCTCCAACACCATCTTCTCTCCCTGAAGCTCCTTCCTCTCTCCTTCCTATCCCCTGCAGTGGGTGCTTGCAAGCCTCTTTTTGTCTACTCCGTTATTTATTTATTTATTTATTTATTCATTCATTTATTTATTTTGACAGGCAGAGTGGACAGTGAGAGAGACAGAGAGAAAGGTCTTCCTTTGCCGTTGGTTCACCCTCAAATGGCTGGCACGGCCGGTGCGCTGCGGCCGGTGCACCGCTCTGATCCGATGGCAAGAGCCAGGTACTTATCCTGGTCTCCCATGGGGTGCAGGGCCCAAGCACCTGGACCATCCTCCACTGCACTCCCTGGCCACAGCAGAGAGCTGGCCTGGAAGAGGGGCAACCGGGACGGGACAGAATCCGGCGCCCCGACCAGGATTAGAACCCGGTGTACCGGCACCGCTAGGCGGAGGATTAGCCTGTTGAGCCGCGGTGCCAGCCTACTCCGTTATTTATTAAATAATATATGTTGTCAATAGTGTAGCAGACAGTGTAGCAGACTTGGAACATCCAGTCGTGAATAATGCAGACACCAACTGTACCCACATGAAGCATGTTTGACCAGGGAGGCGGACAGGAAGTGAACTCAAAAATTGCTACCACGCATGTCAGAGAACAGTCGTACTCCAAGCCCCAGCCTAACGCATATCTCTGCTGAAGCTTTTCCATATGACAAAGATCTTGTGTTCAGAACATACAAAATTCAACAGGGAGGAAATGAAAACTCCAATTATAAAAACAAAGAAAATATTTGAAGAGACCCTCACCAAAGAATGTGTACTGGTGGCAAATAAGCCCATGAAAAAGATGCCCCAAATAATTTGTTAGTAGGAAAATAAAAATGTAAAGCATCATACAGATATACCAATGGTTAAAATAAAAGACTGACAATATAAGATGTCATCTAGAACAAGGAGCAGCAGGAATGCACATAAACAGCTGGTGGGGATACCAAACAATGCAACCACTTTGTGAAAATACTTGGTGGTTTCTAAAGAGTTAAATATGCACTTCTAACCTGCCAGTTTCAGTTCTAGGTAGTTTCCCAAGAGAAATGAAGGCATATGACCAAGTAAAGCCATGTGGTGGAATTGAATATTCCTAGTAGCTTATTCACAATAGCCTAAAATTGGAAGGCACCAGAATTCACATCATCTGGTGAATGGATCAACAAATTGCTATGCATCTATACACTAGAACGTGACTCATCAAGAAAGTGACTCAGGGGCCAGCATTGTGGCACAGGGGGTTAGGCTGCTGCCTTTGATACCAGCATTTTTATCAGAGTGCTTATTTGAGCAATTACTGTTCCACTTTTGATCCAACTTCCTGTTATTGCACTTGGGAAGGCAGTGAAGGATGACTCAGATGCTTGGACCCATGCCTCCCAAATGGGAGACTGGATGGAGTTCCTGGTTCCTGATCTCAGCCTGGCTCAACACTGATTATTGTGACCATGTGGGGAGTGAACTAGCAGAAGGAAGATCTCCCTCCCTCTCCCCCTCCCCTCCCCCTTCCCCTCTCTTTCCCTCCCCCTCTCCCTCCAAATAAAATACTAATGAATTACTCTTTAAACTGATGATACAATCAACAGCTTGCTCAAAAGCATTATGTCGTGTGGGGGAAAAAAGTCAGAAACAAAAAGCTGCAAATGATTCAAATCATCCCAAACTCTGGAAGAGGCAAGAGGCTAGTGATGGGAAGTGATTGTTAGGATCCAGAGGCAAGAGAAAGGGCACTGACTGCAGTAAGGCACCTGGGAACATTCTGGATTTAGGGGACCTATTCTAAGCCATGATGTAATGAGGTTACACAGTGTTATGTCAAGATGCATCCCTTCTGTCACATACTCTTAAGAGTATGAGTGTAAAGACCATTTTACAGAGGGCAGAGAGAAGTGATAGAAATAGGAAACTTTCCTAGTACTTACCTAAATGAGAACATGCAGACTAATTTTTGTTAAACTTTTTTCTCAGTTCTTCAGATTGAAGCCCAGTTATTCCTCTCCACTTGTACCTGTCTGCCTTCCTTAGAAACTGCAGGTGTGTATTCTCTATGCCCAGGGTGAACGAATCCCCGTATTAGAAGAGCCGACATTCTTTGCTTTCACATCCACAGCTACAGACTGCTGCACAGCACGGGCTTCAGTAAAGACCTTATGAGTTGAGTTGACTCTGTTCTGCAACCATCAGCTTTTAGTTTAAAACCCAGACTTACGCTTTCAGGTGTTAAGGAGAACCTCATGCCACTCTCCAGCCTTAAATAACTGGTGTGTTGAAATTCCTGGAATATCAGGCTTCATGTTGGCATTTGTCTAAACTGGAGCTTTGGCTGAATGGCCTTAAAAGACAACTCTACACGATAGAAATGGTGGACTGAAGTAGGAGCTGCGTGAAGAGGAAGTCCAGGGGCTTTGTGCCTCGTGATTGCAATCAAGAGAGGAGAGATGAATGTGGACATTTGGTGTCCTGGTTAAGATGCTGCTTGGGACACCCACATCCAATATCGTGGTGCTTGGGTTTGAGTCCTGGACACTCCCATTTCCAGCTTCCAGCTAATGTCTACCTTGGGAGGTAGCAACTGATGACCCAAGTGGTTGGGTCCCTGCCAGTCTAGGAGAGGCCTCTATCTAGTTGCCAGCTCCAAGCTTTTGCCTTGCCCAGCTCTGGCTGTTGCAGACATTTGGGGAGTGGACCAACGGTGAAAGATGTCTATCTCTCTGTACAAGAGAGATGTGACAAGTTTGATTGTATAATAAACAGCAGAGATACAAATGAACATGTTTCTACTCTGACACATGTATGGAGGAGAGAATGACACCGTGTAGATCCCTTGCACCCTTTGTTTAGAATGGTGGTGTTGTACCTCCATTCAGAAAATGGGCAGTTGTTTTATAAATGACTCATTTAATAGGAACTCCTTGGGGCTAGGACTTTCTTATTTGTCATCACATCCTGGAACCTCATGTGATGTGTAATAGGTGCCTAAAAATGTTTGCCAAATAATTGAACATTTCGATGACTCTATCAGCTGACACACAACCTTCCCATGAGAAACATGAAGCCCCACACTGTGTCTGCACACCATGGCCACTGATAACTGCTCATCTGTATGGGCAATGCAGGGTCACATTGTGGATAGAGTCTGCAGTGGTGGACAAAGATCACTGGCAAGCATGCACAGCATGTTTATTTAGATGATAATATAGATACTTACTTTTGTTATGCTTAAGAAAACACTCTGTATATCTGTTTGATTTTAAGGATAGAACTGTGCCCAATTATTCTCTTTAACATCTTATAGAATAAGCCCAAAATTTTGCTAACTCTAATCTCGATGACTAATCTGCAGAGCATTTCCATGGGCCACCGATCTAACCTCTACAACTCTTGAGGAGGGAAAAACCCACTTGGCTTCTGTTTTCTTCTTACCTTCTCTCCTCAAAATAATCAAGTGTTCTTTAGGAGTAGAATCAACACAGTGATTTACATTCAGGGATGATGCCATGTTAAAAATGTAGATCAACCTTGAATTCTAGGTAAAGTGTTACAATCCCTGTGACCTTTGTCACCATGAACCCCTTTATCACACATGCAGTCGTCCACTAGTTTTCGATTCTCTCTCGTGTTTCAACAAGTCCATAGGCTGCTCTATGTTCTTAACCTATGGGGGCCACAATCTGACATGATACACAAATCCAGGCAGCACTGTTCAAATCCTAGCTCATGGGGCCAGCGCTGTGGTGCAGCAGGTTAACGTCCTGGCCTGAAGAGCCAGCATCCCACATGGGCACTGGTTCTGGTCCCGGCTGCTCCTCTTCCGATCCAGCTCCCTGCTATGGCCTGGGAAAGCAGAAGAATATGGCCCAAGTCCTTGGGCCCCTGCACCCACGTGGGAGACCTGGAGGAAGCCCCTGGCTCCTGGCTTTGGATTGGCGCAACTCTGGCCATTGCAGCCATCTGGGGAGTGAACAATCGGATGGAAGACCTCTCTCTCTCTCTCTCTCTCTCTCTGACTCTCCTCTCTCTGTGTAACTCAGACTTTCAAATAAATAAATAAATCTTTAAAAAAATCCTAGTTCATGCAAATGACTCAGCAAGAAGTTATATGATGTCCTGTCTGAGAAGCCTTAACCATCATGACTGTGACTAATGGATCTGGTCCTCTGCAGTGTTTTCTCTTTAAATCTATTACATGTTTTGCAACATTTTCTTTTTCTCACCTGGTAAGGTAATAACAATACATAAACTTTAATAAATGAACATCCCATGCCAGGGATTTGGTTTGCATCATCTCATTTAATGCTTATAGTAACCCTGGTAGTGAATACAATTATGTTTTATTTTACAGGCAACCAATACTTACAGGAAGTAAGTAACTAACTGGGAGTAGTTGTCAAAGCTTGGAACAGAATTTGAGTCTCTATTTCAAGTCTCAATGTAGTTATTTCAAGTCAGCAGGCATTTGTTAACATGCTTCTTTAGGATTCTCACTCCTGACATTCATTTCTCTTTGTATGTTTTCTTGGGTTGCTTGAGTCCTTCATTGGGACTGCACTGGAGGAGCAGATGGGAACAGGCTCCTTCCTGTAAGGCCACTACAAAATGCACCAAACACCAGAGTTAGAGGAAAGGTTTATTGTCGGGTGGAGGAAGCCTGATGGGCCAGGAGAGAGGGCAAGAGAGTATGAGAGAGGAAGGTCCTGAGAGAGTTAGAGAGAGAGAGAACATGTGTGCAGGAAACATATCCTGTTATACCTTTGCTGAAGGCAGGAAAGTAGGAGCAGTGAATCCCATTAGGGTGGGAGTGGAGCTGACAGCCATGGTTGGTCACCTGGCTTGTAGCAATGGTGGCAGAGGCCAGAGCCTAGGAGGCTGTCCAGGGCATACATTGTGCCATAGACAAGACTGTGCCATTTTACTAACATTCCCCCTTTTTGGTTTTTATAAAGCAGGTGTTGTATGGGCTTACATCAGCCACAAAAGTCCAAGAAGGGTGGAAGGATGATGATGTAACAAGGGGCAATGTCTCAAGCTGTGATCTCCTAGATGGGGAACTGAGTTATCCCTGTAACAGCATTTGGTTGACCACCTGGTTGGTGAAGGCTTTGGTTCATTCTGTTATCATCTCCTGTAAACACTTAAACAGACATGGAAGTATAAAAGGCAGGATGAGAATAGCAGCCAAAGGTCTTAAGAGTGGCATTAACCGGCCGGCACCATGGCTCAATAGGCTAATCCTCCACCTGCGGCACCGGCACACCAGGTTCTAGTTCTGGTCGGGGTGCCGGATTCTGTCCCGGTTGCCCCTCTTCCAGGCCAGCACTCTGCTATGGCCCGGGAGTGCAGTGGAGGATGGCCCAAGTCCTTGGGTCCTGCACCCCATGGGAGACCAGGAGAAGCACCTGGCTTCTGGCTTCAGATCGGTGCAGTGCGCCTATCAGAAATGGATAGATTCCTGGACACATGCAACCTACCTAAATTGAACCAGGAAGACATCGAAAACCTAAACAGACCCATAACTGAGACAGAAATTGAAACAGTAATAAAGGCCCTCCCAGCAAAGAAAAGCCCAGGACCAGATGGATTCACTGCTGAATTCTACCAGACATTTAAAGAAGAACTAACCCCAATTCTTCTCAAACTATTCAGAACAATCGAAGAAGAGGGAATCCTCCCAAATTCTTTCTATGAAGCCAGCATCACCTTAATTCCTAAGCCGGAAAAAGATGCAGCACTGAAAGAGAATTACAGACCAATATCCCTGATGAACATAGATGCAAAAATCCTCAATAAAATTCTGGCCAATAGAATGCAACAACACATCAGAAAGATCATCCACCCAGACCAAGTGGGATTTATCCCTGGTATGCAGGGATGGTTTAATGTGCGCAAGACAATCAATGTGATACACCACATTAACAGACTGCAGAAGAAAAACCATATGATTATCTCAATAGATGCCGAGAAAGCATTTGATAAAATACAACACCCGTTCATGATGAAAACTCTAAGCAAACTGGGTTTGGAAGGAACATTCCTCAATACAATCAAAGCAATCTATGAAAAACCCACAGCCAACATCCTATTGGATGGGGAAAAGTTGGAAGCATTTCCACTGAGATCTGGGACCAGACAGGGATGTCCACTCTCACCACTGCTATTCAATATAGTTCTGGAGGTTCTAGCCAGAGCTATTAGGCAAGAAAAAGAAATTAAAGGGATACAAATTGGGAAGGAAGAACTCAAACTATCCCTCTTTGCAGATGACATGATTCTTTATTTAGGGGACCCAAAGAACTCTAAGAGACTATTGGAACTCATAGAAGATTTTGCCAAAGTAGCAGGGTATAAAATCAATGCACAAAAATCAATAGCCTTTGTATACACAGACAATGCCATGGCTGAGGAAGAACTTCTAAGATCAATCCCATTCACAATAGCTACAAAAACAATCAAATACCTTGGAATAAACTTAACCAAGGACGTTAAAGATCTCTACGATGAAAATTACAAAACCTTAAAGAAAAAAATAGAAGAGGATACCAAGAAATGGAAAAATCTTCCAAGCTCATGGATTGGAAGAATCAATATCATCAAAATGTCCATTCTCCCAAAAGCAATTTATAAATTCAATGCAATACCAATCAAGATACCGAAGACCTTCTTCTCAGATCTGGAAAAATTGGTGCTGAAATTTATATGGAGGCACAAGAGACCTCGAATAGCTAAAGCAATCTTGTACAACAAAAACAAAGCCGGAGGCATCACAATACCAGATTTCAGGACATACTACAGGGCAGTTGTAATCAAAACAGCATGGTACTGGTACAGAAACAGATGGATAGACCAATGGAACAGAATTGAAACACCAGAAATCAACCCAAACATCTACAGCCAACTTTTATTTGATCAAGGATCTAAAACTAATTCCTGGAGCAAGGACAGTCTATTCAATAAATGGTGCTGGGAAAACTGGATTTCCACGTGCAGAAGCATGAAGCAAGACCCCTACCTTACACCTTACACAAAAATCCACTCAACATGGATTAAAGACCTAAATCTACGACCTGACACCATCAAGTCACTAGAGAACATTGGAGAAACCCTTCAAGATATTGGCACAGGCAAAGAGTTTCTGGAAAAGACCCGGGAGGCACAGGCAGTCAAAGCCAAAATTAACTATTGGGATTGCATCAAATTGAGAAGTTTCTGTACTGCAAAAGAAACAGTCAGGAGAGTGAAGAGACAACCGACAGAATGGGAAAAAATATTTGCAAACTATGCAACAGATAAAGGGTTAATAACCAGAATCTACAAAGAGATCAAGAAACTCCACAAAAACAAAACCAACAACCCAATTAAGAGATGGGCCAAGGACCTCAATAGACATTTTTCAAAAGAGGAAATCCAAATGGCCAACAGGCACATGAAAAAAATGTTCAAGGTCATTAGCAATCAGGGAAATGCAAATCAAAACCACAATGAGGTTTCACCTCACCCCGGTTAGAATGGCTCACATGCAGAAATCTACCAACAACAGATGCTGGCGAGGATGTGGGGAAAAAGGGACACTAACCCACTGTTGGTGGGAATGCAAACTGGTCAAGCCACTATGGACGTCAGTCTGGAGATTCCTCAGAAACCTGAAGATAACCCTACTGTTCGACCCAGCCATCCCACTTCTTGGAATTTACCCAAAGGAAATTAAATTGGCAAACAAAAAAGCGGTCTGCAGCCTAATGTTTATTGCAGCTCAATTCACCATAGCTAAGACCTGGAACCAACCTAAATGCCCATCAACGGTAGACTGGATAAAGAAATTATGGGATATGTACTCTTTAGAATACTATACCGAGTAAGAAACAATGAAATCCAGTCATTTGCAACAAAATGGAGGAATCTGGAACACATCATGCTGAGTGAAATAAGCCAGTCCCAAAGGGACAAATACCATATGTTCTCCCTGATCGGTGACAACTGACTGAACACCAAAAAGGAAACCTCCTGAAGTGAAATGGACACTATGGGAAACGGTGACTTGATCAGCATAGCCCTGACTGTTAATGAACAACTTAATACATTATCCCTCTTAGTAGTTTTTTTGTCTGTTCTACTTAATATGACTGGTTTAATTCTGTAATTAATACACAGTTATTCTTAAGTGTTAAAAATTAACTGAAATGTGATCCCTGTTAAACATAAGAGTGGGAATAAGAGAGGGAAGAGATGTATAATTTGGGACATGCTCAAGCTGACTTACCCCAAATGGTAGAGTTAAAAACATACCAGGGGATTCCAATTCAATCCCATCAGGGTGGCATGTACCAATGCCATCTCACTATTCCAAGTGATCAATTTCAGTTCACAATTGATCATAATGAAAGGACTAAGAGTCAAAGGGAGCACATAAACAAGTCTAGTACCTGCTAACACTAACCGATGGAATAAATAAAGGGGAGAGTGATCCAACATGGGAAGTGAGATACTCAGCAGACTCATAGAATGGCAGATGTCCTAAATAGCACTCTGGCCTCAGAATCAGCCCTAAAGGCATTCGGATCTGGCTGAAAAGCCCATGAGAGTATTTCAGGCATGGAAAGCCAAGACACTCTGGCAAAAGATCTCTGCGAGTGAGATCCCAGTGGAAAGAACAGGTCTTCAAAGAAGGAGGTACCTTTCTCTGAAGGGAGGAGAGAACATCCACTTTGACTATGACCTTGTCTAAACAAGATAAGAATCGGAGAACTCAGAGGGCTTCCATAGCCTTGGAAACTCATGACTGGAGCATAGGGAGACTACTGATGCCATAGACAGGAGTGTCAATTGGTAAAGTCAACAACAGGAGTCACTGTGCACTTACTCCTCATGTAGGATCTCTGTCCTTAATGTGCTGTGTATTGAGATTTAATGCTATAACGAGTACTCAAACAATATATTTCACTTTGTGTTTCTATGGGGGTGCAAACTGTTGAAATCTTTACTTAATGTATACTAAACTGATCCTCTGTTAAAAAAAAGAAAGAAATTATCAACTCCCAACTTGACTCTCACTGGGATTAAACATGACAATAGGTCTGATCTGATTTCATCATCATTTAAAAAAAATCATCTATTATTTTTCACTTTATGGTTCTGTGTGGGAGCAAACTGTTGAAATCCTTACTTAATGTATACTAAGTTGATCTTCTGTATATTAAGATAATCGAAAATGAATCTTGATGTGAATGGAAGGGGAGAGGGAGTGGGAAAGGGGAGGGTAGTGGGTGGGAGGGACGGTATGTGGGGGAAGCCATTGTAATCCATAAATCGTACTTTGGAAATTTATATTCATTAAATAAAAGTTAAAAAAAAGAAACAATGAGACCCCAAGTGGGCTAAACAGCGTCTAGAACAAAGGACAGAGTCATTTTTTAAGCTTTATTTATTTTTTTTGAAAGGCAGAGTTACAGAGAGGCAGAGGTAGAGAGAGAGGGTCACATTTGGTTCACTCCCCAGATGGCCACAACAGCCAGAACTGTGGCAATCCAAAGCCAGGAGCCAGGAGCTTCTTCCAAGTCTCCTTCACTGGTGCAGGGGCCCAAGGACATGGGCCACCTTCTACTGCTTTCCCAGGTCATAGCAGAGAGCTGGATCAGAAATGGAGCAGCCAGGACTTGAACCGGCACTCATATGGAATGCTGGCACTTCAGGCAGTGGCCCTACCTGCTACACCACAGCGCCAGCACCCAGAGTCATTATTAGAGGACCTAAGAAAGGTGCTGTCTAAACCATGAATAAGTTTTCTGATTGAGAGGCAAATAGAAATTGACAGAAGGGGCTGGTTAATAATCAAGTGGACATTAAGTCCTTGCCAGTTGTAAGGCCCAGACCTATCCATATTTGCACACGCATCCTAAGGGAGGTGTGAACCTCCTTGGGGAAGGCAAAATGTTGACTTCCATTACCAGGGTGGCCTGGGAGGAGAGTTGGCCAGGGAAAAGCAGGTAGCATTTCTAATAGGAAACTTACAGCTCTGCCTGCAATGTTACTGACCCTACTCGGCCATCCCCTCAGCAGCGGTGGTTACTTTGGAAGCTGGGTGGCATGAAGGGCTTTTCAGCTTAGAGCCAACTTGATCTGACCTCAAGTCTTGACTCCAGGGCCGTTCCAGTGACTCAACTCTTGGCTGGCAGAGCTGCCAGGGCTCTTCATAAGCTGACTTCTGCTGAAGCCCTGGCTTTCCACATCAAAGCCACTGCAGGGGATTGGCCTATTGGATCTCCTTGATGGCAGATCACTGTATAGAGCAGCCATTAATTGGCCTGCCATCTATCTTTACATTGCTTCTGATACCTAGCTTTCTCTTGCTCCTGGTTTTTGTTAAAGGAGACCAGAGGAAACCTTTAGGAGGATGCAAGTCAAAGGGGCGCTCAAGTCCCATCTCTAATCTTTGGTGGCCCAAACTAGAAGGCTGTAGTCACAGACATGTTCTGACAGTGAGGTAAACAATGCCCATGAGGAAGGCTATGTTCTCACGTTAACATGCAACATGATGATCATCTTATATATAAAATGTGAAGACATTAGTAAAACTTTCTTTTCATTTGGTTTGAAAAGAAAGGTTTTGCCTGCTTTCTGTGCCCATGGCAAAGTAAATATAACTGTAAAATTATAATTTAAGTTCTCATTTTGGCTATGCTATTACTACAGAAAAATGTTAGCCATCCCTTTTATTAGGTCTAAAGATCAAACTGTACATCCTGGAGAGTCCTTCGGTATAGAGTCAGTTTGCCATCTTGAATAGAATAAAGAAGTGAGGGAACAAGTCAGGCTTCCCAGATGCCTTACTGATAATAACAATATCAAAAGAAATGGGCTGGTGCTGTGGCACAGTAGGTTAATCCTCTGCCTGAAGCACCGGCATCCCATATGGGCACCGGTTCTAGTCCCAGCTGCTCCTCTTCCAGTCCAGATCTCTGCTATGGCCTGGGAAAGCAGTAGAAGATGGTTCAAGTCCTTGGAGCCTTGCACCCATGTGGGAGACCGGAAGAAGCTCTTGGCTCCTGGCTTCTGATTGGCAGAGCTCCAGCCATTGCAGCCATTTGAGGAGTGAACCAGCAGACAGAAGACCATTCTCTCTGTCTTTCCTTCTCAATGTCTGTAACTCTACCTCTCAAAAAATAAATAAAATCCTTAAAAAATCAAATGAAAACTAAGCAAGCAATTTAACTGTTAATTAATAATTTATGAAAACATTTGCCAGAAGGTTCAATGCCCTTTATAAATTTTAAGACAAGAGTATATGTATTTGGAAACAGTTCTTAAATATCTAACAATGATGTAACTTGTTTGACCAGCAAACTCAAGCACAAATACGTCAATGACTTAAACAGTTTTAGTTTCTTTCTACCAACAAATTTAAAACATCTGATACAGAGATTCAGGTCGAACGAACCAAAATGTATCTTTGATTAACTTAGCAGTTTAAATTTATGAGTAATATTTTATCCATAAGCCAATTAAAACAGAGTTCTTAAATTTCCCCATGTAGACATACAATATGTATACATGTATAAGATAACATACAAGATAGAACAATAAAACAGTTTCAGTAATAGCTTCTTAAAATCTTTAACTGTTTTTTTTAAATTGCCAATTTCTTTGAACTACTTTCTACTCTTAGTAATCTCGATTAACCATACTTTCTCTCAGTTGGAACTTATAGTACATTATTGGTTTCATCTGCTTAAAGAGCCATCCCAAAGTACTGAATACAAAAGAAGTCACTGGAAAAAGTCCATCAGAGCCTACAGGAGGACACAGCTAAACATAGAACCAATAATGTTTTAGTTTATGAGCAACAAATCTGATTTTTTTTTGACAGGCAGAGTGGACAGTGAGAGAGAGAGACAGAGAGAAAGGTCTTCCCTTGCCATTGGTTCACCCTCCAATGGCTGCCGCAGCTGGCACACTACAGCTGGCGCACCGTGCTGATCCAAAGGCAGGAGCCAGGTGCTACTCCTGGTCTCCCATGGGGTGCAGGGCCCAAGCACTTGGGCCATCCTCCACTGCACTCCCTGGCCACAGCAGAGAGCTGGCCTGGAAGAGGGGCAACTGGGACAGAATCCAGCGCCCCGACTGGGACTAGAATCCAGTGTGCTGGCACCGCAAGGCGGAGGATTAGCCTAGTGAGCCACGGCGCCGGCCCAACAAATCTGATTTTTATTTTTTATTTTATTTATTGTTTTATTTGACAGATAGAGTTAGACAGTGAGAGAGAAAGAAAGGTCTTCCTACCATTGGTTCACCCCACAAATGACCACCATGGCGGGAGCTACACCGATCCTAAGCAAGGAGCCAGGTGCTTCTTCCTGGTCTCTAATGTGGGTGCAGGCACACAAGCACTTGGGCCATCCTCCACTGCCTTCCCCGGGCCACAGCAAAGAGCTGGACTGGAAGAGGAGCAACTGGGACTAGAACCCGGTGCCCATATGGGATGCCAACACTGCAGGCGGAGGATTAACCAAGTGAACCACGGCACCGACCCCAACAAATCTGATTTTTAGTGTTTGGAGGAGAACACAAACTGTGGGTGACAAAAGACTTTGCTATGTTTTAAAATTATAAACTCATTATCCAACAAAAAGAGGTACTTGTTTACTCCATTCAATTTTTTTGAAAGCACCTGTAGGATTTTATAAAGACATCTCTTTCAGAACTCTGGGCCTTTCTCATTAAAATAACCTCCATGTATGGTAGCACAAGATCATTAGAGATTTTAACTTTTGTGTATTTGTATCAATAGCATCTTACATTATTATAACTTAAAATTTAGCACAACTTCACATCTTGGCAGTTCCTGTAATATAATCAAATAACCTGATTAGTTGATATCTCTACCAGATGAGAGACATATCTTTTGATATTTCCAGGGGCCCAGCTGGAAGTATCAAAGTCCAGGGAATTTGGAACTTTGATTTATTTTTTTGAATGCCTGTCAAGGATGCCAGGGAGGTTTAAAATATCTAGTGGAAATAGGATCCCTCAACATCATGACATAAAATAGACTAAATTTGATCGTTACAAAGTGATTACTCAAATGCTTTAGAATGAGTATATATTCAAAAAACCATGACTCTTAATACAAAACTCACCTGTTTTTAAACAATTAAAACTTAACAGAGATATTAAGAGAACACAATAGATTACTTAACAGAACATAAAATCTGTGTCTATTTGGTCATTCCAAAAATCAGAAATGAAACCTTAAATTTAAGAGCTAGTTCATGGAATTATATCCCACAATTCGGAACAGTTTTAACAGAGTCAGAACTAGGGAAGAGAGAGTAGCTTACTGGAGCTGGCTAGAAAGCTCACAGAGTCACCAATTAAACAAAACTATCAAAAGGAGATGCTGCAGGTTTTAAACAGATTTTTAAGATGATTTCAAAATACTATAAAAACCTCATTGCTTTAACAGAGGATCAGATTCTAGTTCTGTGTCAAATAGACTAATCGCTTTTGCTTTCCATCTGCTGATTTCCTTGATTTACATTTTTAAATCACCCTTTTAAATTCTCCAAATTAAGATAATATTTTCTAAATAAGATAACACATCAAATTTCAACCTTAGTTATTTTCAAACAGTCTTGAACTATTCTCATATGGACAATTTATGAAAACATATTAGCGGACTCAAGTAATTTTTCCATAGACTATAAGATGCTAAGAGTACCAAAGTTTACATTTAGATGCATTTATCTCATTGGCTATACCCAATTTACATTTACCAATTATACCTGCATGACTAAATTTGCTGATATCATACCATACCTTTATCTGAATTATGGTCAAAATTACATTCACATGGAATCTTACTCCTTTTATAAAATTCTAGCTATAAATCAGTGACATTAAACCAGAGACTGCAAAATCCATCTTAGGAACTATAGCGAGTACTGATTACCCATTGCTTTTCATTGATTGCCCATTGCTATATCATCAGAAATCTGTTAAAACAAATTGTAAAACAAGACAGGTGAGTTTCAAAGCAATATTTTTAAAGGCAGTGATCTTCCTATATTCAAAAGAGAGAAATTCTTTTAAACACAATGTCCAGTTACAGCAGAACCAAATTCTCAGGCACAAGATTGTTATTTACCAAAGACATCTTTTTAGATTCTAATTGAATTTGAGTCTACTTCTCTTCTTACAGAAAGAACCTTAGGCCAATGATGCCCTAGTCGACGGTCAGCTTCTTGGGACTGCCTCTGAAACAAAATGTTCAGGCAGCTGCCAGGCAGGTCCCAAGGCTGCTGATGTGCCAGGGACAAGAAGTCCACTGGAGATTGTCCACCCTTATCTTAGGTTTAATGGGAGAGGGCATCCACCAGAACAGGTGCGCACCCCCAGAGATTTCTAAGGAAGAGAATCTGATAGGTGATAGATTAAGGGGCAATTAGGGAAAAGGAGCTATGTCTGGAAATAGTAATTACTGTGGTGACCCTGCTGTTTTGAAGGGCCAGCAGTCTTGATCATGATTTCACGTAGGTTGGGAAAGAGATATCTAGGAAATGCTCACTAATGGAATCAAGAAATCAAGTTTGTAGGAACTGAGGAGACTTGGCCAGGTCAGCTTGATGTTCAGTTACAAGATGGGACAAAACCTATCAAAAGACCTGATTATCCTGTCTGGCTGGCTTGCTCATGATAATACAAAAGAGCCATCAGAAGGGTGGGATAGGTGACTTGAGAGCTCATGAGGATGGAATCACCACTCCCTTGCTAGTCTTATGGTAAAATTGGAACAGGAAGGGGAGGGGCCAAGACGGGTTGGAGAATGAGGGCCAGAGGGTGATGCATGGAGACAGCCCGTTCCCAAACTTGTCTTTGCTTCTCTGGGAGGAGGGTGCTCGAGAGGATCATAGATGGGGGGTAGACTTTGCACTGGGAGGAGGGTGCTCGAGAGGATCATAGATGGGGGGGAGTAGACTTTGCACTGGGAGGAGGGTGCTCGAGAGGATCATAGATGGGGGGGGAGTAGAGTGCACTGGGCGGAGGGTGCTCGAGAGGATCATAGATGGGGGGTAGACTTTGCTTCTCTGGGAGGAGGGTGCTCGAGAGGATCATAGATGGGGGGGTAGACTTTGCACAAGGGCTGGTTCTGAGATAAGGTTGGAATTCCTGGGCAGGAGGGACAGGTACAGTGAGACTGTGAGAGGCAGAGCAGCAAACATAGTAGGAGTTTTGGCTTTTCAGCGAGAGCTTTGGAAGTTAAGAGAGCCTGAGCCAAAGGAGGTTTACAGCTGAGATAGGATAAAGCTGAGACATGGAGATCTTCCACTTTTCCGAATGCTCAGAGAAATCTTGAACTGGTTGTTGAGATAGGAGACCACAGAGAGGAGGATCAGACAGAATGCAGGAAGAAGCTTCCATGGCCACCTGTAGAGTCAGACTGGCAGATATCGGGCATCCACAAGATCACACCGGATCACCAGATCACGGTTGACCAACAGGAGAATATGGGAAAAGATGGTGGAGGTCATCCCCCATGCATCCACTTGAGCGCAGGGCTTAGCCTGTAGAAGGAAAACAGGGGTTGACTTGTCACCCACACCAGCTGTTGCTCACAGAGTCTGTAGAGGCACAAGGCTATAGGAGTTGTGGAGCCTGGACGCAGGACTTCAGGGCAAAGTTGAGTAGAACCACAACCCATACACTGAGCGGATCCTCCACCTGCCCCATCTTACCCCAGGAATTTGAAAGGCCAGTGTGTGGATGGAGATCACAAAGCACTCAGTGGCATGGAGGGAGGTTCAGGGGTGTGTTCTGTGGCTGGCAGAAATCCATGATCCGAAAGCAGCTCAGACCCCAGAGTGGAGAGCAAGGTTGATGGGAGAGCCTGGATCTGAATCACAGCACCAATGTAAGGCCACCACAAAATACACTGAACACTAGAGTTAGGGAAAAGGTTTATTGGTGGGTGGGAGAAGCCTGATGGGCTGAGGGGAGAGGGCGAGAGAGAAAGAGGGGGGAGTGTTGAGAGAGAGATCAAGATAGTGGGAGCACATGTGCAGGAAGCAGGTCTTGTTATACCTTTGCCAGGGGACAGGGAAATAGGAGCAGTGAATCCCATTAGGGTGGGGATAGAGCTGACACCTGTGGTTGGGCCATCTGGTCACCTGGCTTGTAGCAATGGTGGCAGAGGCCAGAGCCTAGGAGGGTGTCCAGGGCATAGATCACACCACAGACAACACTGTACCATTTTACTAACACTTCCTCTGTATCAGACTCTTTACAAAAGAGCTGTCATCCCAGTGGGGGCGATTATGATGGTGCTTCCAGGACTTAACAGGTGGTTCTGCTGGAAGAGGTCACCAGGAGCCCATGAAGCATGCAGGAGGAAGCCTGGTGTCTACAGATCAGTTCCCAATACAGATCAATCCCCAATACAGATCAATCCCCAATACAGATCAGTTCCCAATACAAATCAGTTCCCAATACAAATAAATCCCCAATACAGAGCAGTTCCCAATACAGATCAATCCCCAATACAGATCAATCCCCAATACAGATCAGTTCCCAATACAGATCAGTCCCCAATACAGATCAATCCCCAATACAGATCAGTCCCCAATACAGATCAATCCCCAATACAGATCAGTTCCCAATACAGATCAATCCCCAATACAGATCAATCCCCAATACAGATCAGTTCCCAATACAGATCAATCCCCAATACAGATCAGTTCCCAATACAGATCAGTCCCCAATACAGATCAATCCCCAATACAGATCAGTCCCCAATACAGATCAATCCCCAATACAGATCAATCCCCAATACAGATCAGTTCCCAATACAGATCAATCCCCAATACAGATCAATCCCCAATACAGATCAGTTCCCAATACAGATCAATCCCCAATACAGATCAGTTCCCAATACAGATCAGTCCCCAATACAGATCAGTTCCCAATACAGATCAGTCCCCAATACAGATCAATCCCCAATACAGATCAGTTCCCAATACAGATCAATCCCCAATACAGATCAATCCCCAATACAGATCAGTTCCCAATACAGATCAATCCCCAATACAGATCAGTTCCCAATACAGATCAATCCCCAATACAGATCAGTTCCCAATACAGATCAGTCCCCAATACAGATCAGTTCCCAATACAGATCAGTCCCCAATACAGATCAATCCCCAATACAGATCAGTTCCCAATACAGATCAATCCCCAATACAGATCAATCCCCAATACAGATCAGTTCCCAATACAGATCAATCCCCAATACAGATCAGTTCCCAATACAGATCAATCCCCAATACAGATCAGTTCCCAATACAGATCAGTCCCCAATACAGATCAGTTCCCAATACAGATCAGTCCCCAATACAGATCAATCCCCAATACAGATCAGTTCCCAATACAGATCAATCCCCAATACAGATCAATCCCCAATACAGATCAGTTCCCAATACAGATCAATCCCCAATACAGATCAGTTCCCAATACAGATCAATCCCCAATACAGATCAGTCCCCAATACAGATCAGTCCCCAATACAGATCAATCCCCAAGCAATCATGGGAAGTTGTCAGGGACTGCATTCAGCTAAAAAGGACTCGCTTCAGGACACCTGGAAAACTCCCTCAGTCTGCTTCTCCTTCAAGAATCTGTGTTTCCCATAATTTGCTTCTCTTATTTATTTCGTAAATATTTCAACCCAAGTTACAGACAGGAGTAAGATAGAAAACTCTTCCTGCTCTCCTAGGCCTTCGTCTAAAGTCAGGTGTTCTGTTTGTCTCATGCTGACTTCAGCTTATTAGCCAATCCATGTGCATTTAGAAGAGGTGAAGCCATAGATTCTAGGGATTTGTTTTTCTTTTTAGTTCCCTTGCAACTCTATGGCTCAAGGATGGGGATATTATCAAAGTATGTGACCTAGAAAAACAGTCAAGGCAGTGCTCTATCCTGCTGACTGGATCGGGGTGATAAATTACACCAAATATTCTCACTCTGTTTCGAGGACTTGGTGTTTCCAGTGGAACCTGGCATCCTTCCATTGTTACTGGCACTTGATGATGCAGCCCAAGGCACATTAGCACTTCTTACATGTATCTTCTAAAATGCTTTATATAATCAAAGGCATGGGAGTATTTTTCTATGCCAAACAAATTAAAGTTAAACAGAGCTGCACAATAATTGGAATTACAACTCAGAAATGCAGCAACACAACTTAGAAATTCTGTTCTTCCCAGTCATGCTCTCTGCATGAATTTAAAATTGTATCCCAAGTTTCTCTCAAGTGCAGCACTGAATTCTGGGAGGACGGCTGAATCAGCATAGCACCCTTCTGTGGGTCTAATAGTCACATTCAGTTCATGATCTTTTGCTGCAGGATTAGGGTCTTAGCTCCACACCAGCCAAATCCTCCCTGCTGGTCAAGGTCTGTCTACAGGTATATTATGATTTTCACACTCAGCATTTTTTTAATTTATCCACTTGTAAAATCTAGAAATTTCGTGCATATTTTGAATTTACAGTTTTTCTTTCTAAAATGAAATGTAGAATCTGGCTGTACTTGGATAACATTCTTATGTTCTGCATTTACTCACTCAACAAATATTTCTCAAACATATTCTATTTTTCAAGGACTGTATTCTAGGAGCCAGCATTGTGGCATAGCGGGTAAAGCTGCTGCCTGCAGCACTGGTATCCCTTAAGGGTGCTGGTTCATATCCTGGCTGCTCCATTTCCATTCCAACTTCCTGCAGGCGGCCTGGGAATTCACCAGAAGATGGCCAAGTGCTTGCCTCATTTAGTGGGAGACTCGGATGAAGCTCCTGCCTCCCTGCCATTGCAGCCATTTCAGTAGTGAACCAGTGGATGGAAGGTTCTCTCTCTCTCTCTCTCTCTCTCTCTCTGTAAGTTTCAAATAAACAAATAAGTCTTTGAAGAAAAGGATGTATTCTAGACACCACACTCAAAGCCCATCCTGATGGAGCTTCCATGCCAGTGGACATCCTGTTTGGAGAACAGTTTCCATGTGCGTGTGTCACATGTGCTTTCCACTCCACTCTAATCTTTTCCTCCCGCTTTCTTGAGGTTTCCTTCACTAATTCACATGGTTTTCTGTACTCCTATTTCCTAGCTTCTAAGTTGCTAAGGTCCTATGGAGGGCAATCCATGCAGTAGGAGTACTTGCGTTGATGATGTCAGACGTTGAGAAAAAGGCAGCTTGGAAAGGGAGGGCGTGCATCTAGCAGCTGGACGCATGAGCTCTAACTTTGACTTGAGCAGATTGTTGAATGTCTGCACCTCAGTGTCCCCATCTGAGGTTGGCAATGGTCCCAAATTCATGAGGATGGGAAGAACAAGCTTTGAACATGTGTATCAAAGGACCTGGCACACCAAAAGCATTTGTTAGACAAAGACTTGCAAAAGTATAAAGATTGCTGTCTTTTTTCAAGGTATGTTCAAGGGAAAAAAAGAAACAAGATACACAGCAAAGTTTTCCCTGAGTGATTAACTGAGCATGTACCCTCCCTAAGAAACCTGACACATACACTCTGATTCAAATATCTCATCACTAGAACAACCCAAAGTGTTTTAAATATCTTTTTTTTTTTTTTGGCATGCAGAGTGGACAGTGAGAGAGAGAGACAGAGAGAAAGGTCTTCCTTTGCCGTTGGTTCACCCTCCAATGGCCGCCACGGCTGCCGTGCTGCGGCCGGTGCACCGCGCTGATCCTATGGCAGGAGCCAGGTACTTATCCTGGTCTCCCATGGGGTGCAGGGCCCAAGCACTTGGGCCATCCTCCACTGCACTCCCTGGCCACAGCAGAGAGCTGGCCTGGAAGAGGGGCAACCGGGACAGAATCCGGCGCCCCGACCGGGACTAGAACCCGGGGTGCCAGCACCTCAAAGCAGAGGATTAGCCTAGTGAGCTGCGGCGCCAGCCTAAATGTCTTTTAAACATGCAATGCACGCTTTTCCCACTAATGAATTTGCAATATTTGAGAACATTCTGTGATGATCAGCTAGGGTGTGTTATCACTATTTAAGCCACCGGGATCTCCTCTCAGTGATCCATTTTCCACTTAGTACTTCAATGCAGCACTAACCTGCAGATTTGCACCCTGGCTGCCATGTATCATGCTCACAGAAGCTGTTTGCTTTAACAGACAAACAACAGCCCGCAAAACAAACTGCCTTTCTTTTCTCTTCTATTTCTTCCCAAGTATAATTTTCATCATTTCAGATTCAACACAATTAGAAAGTGTGGATTATGGCAGACACTCTGCTGGGTGTGCCGAATGCATTGTTTTAGTTCAACGTCATGGGGTCTTTGGATGTAGTTTCCATTTTCTGATGAAACCCCTGAAGCTCAGGGCCGTGACGGGACCTCTACCCTGCAAAGTGCACTCAGTTTCTTAGAGCAACCTCAAGCGCTGAAGTCTGATCTTTCGGCTTGGAAGCCAGTGCTTGTGGCATGGAGCTATTTCACCCCTTTTGCTGCATGATGGTCCTCTGAGTGGGCTGCCCAGATCAGCTGCACCAGCATTACCTGGGAGCTTGTTAGAGATGCAGATACTTGGGCTCCATCCAGGAGCTAAGAAATTCTGGGCACAAGAGCCAATGCTCTAACTTTCATGAGCTCTTCAGGTGTTTTGGATGCCTCCTCAAATGTGGGATCCCTGACTTGGTTCATACATGTTGACCACCCAGACTGCAGGCCATCTCCCGCTCTGTTGAACCTGTTTAGCCCACCAAGCCCTTCCTTCACGATTGCTTTCAAATTACACCTCTCTCTCATACTTTGCTTTGTGAAGGCCAATTTCTCTTAGTTCAGGATGCCCCTTACTTCTGCCCTGGGCCACATCTATCTTATGTCTTTCTGTCCTGCAGGCCAGTCAAACTGGTTCTGTACTTTGCCATGAAATTGCCATGGTTTCACCATCTCTGTCACTTTGAAGGCACTGAGGTTACTTATCCTCCGTCTTCTACTCAAACGAGCTCAGATCCCACCTCCTTCATGCGGTTCCCATTGAGAGCTCACATGGCGAACTCTGCCACAGGTGTGAAGGTGGCTGTGGGACCTGGGCCGGCCAGGCTCTGCCCTTTAGCTTTGGCTGCCAGCCACACTGACCTCCCCACACCCTGGCCCCCACACAACTTCATTTCCAGCAGAGGCTGTCCCTGGCTCTCCCTCCACATTCTTCATTTTCATTCTCAATGCCACATTTTTCCTTCACTGCTCTTACCACAATTGGCATGGATCATGTGGATGCTTTTATGTTTGTTGTGTGTCTTTGCACAGCTGCAGGTGAACACTCTGAGGGCCAGCACTGTGTTCACTTCACTCTGCTTCAGTTCCAGTGCCAGGCAGATGGTAAGTGTTCAGCCACTGTCAATGATGGAATCAGCATCATCCCATTTCTCCATTATTTCAAGATCTTATGGGATGAGCTGTTTCCATTTTTAAAAATATTTATTTTTGTTTATTTCAAAGGCATGGAAGAGAGAGATTGTGCATCGATTGGTTCACTGTTCAAATACCTGCAACAGCCAACACTGGGCCAGGCCAAAGCCAGGGGCCTGAACTCATTCCAGGTCTCTCACGTGGGTGGCAGAGATCCAACTGCTTGAACCATTACTTGGTACCTCCCAGGGTGAACATTACTGGGAAGTTGGAATCAGAAGTGGAGCCAGGATCCAAACTCAGGCAATTTGATGTGGAATATGAGGGTCTCAAGCCATGTCTTAGCCACTGCAACAATCACCTACCCCTGTTTTTCTTTTCTATCCATCCTTCTCCCCCTCTTCTACATCATGGCTTTGTCTCCTCTTTTTTTTAATTTTAAAAAATTGTATTTGAGAGACAGAGGGACACAGAGAGAGAAGAGAGAGAGAGAGAGAAAGCAAAAGAGAAAGAGTGAGAGATCCCATTCCTTTGTTCAGTCCTCCTCAAATGCAGGCAATACTCCCCAGTTGTGGCTAAAGCTGGAAGCCAGGAACACAATTCATGTTTCCTTTATGAGTCTCAA
The DNA here is from genome assembly GCF_051225735.1 of Oryctolagus cuniculus. Classification (NCBI taxonomy): domain Eukaryota; kingdom Metazoa; phylum Chordata; class Mammalia; order Lagomorpha; family Leporidae; genus Oryctolagus; species Oryctolagus cuniculus. The sequence goes on along the minus strand of NC_142878.1, from coordinate 4,746,797 downwards.
GAACACAACTGATTGAGCCATAACATCTGCCTCCCAGGGTCCACATTAGAGAGGACTGGAGGCAAGAGTGGCTCTGGGCAATGAACCCAGGCACTCTGACATGGGTCCTAAGCATCCCAATAGGAATTTCAGCTGCTGCACCCAACACCCACTCCATCCTGAGCTATTCAGCAGAGCCTAGAATGCCCTCCCAGAGCACAAGGCTGAAATAGAACTAAGTCGGTTTTTCTTGTCTACCTCACTTAAGTGTTACACTGTGCATTGTCATTTGTATTGATATTCTTCTGATCGTTGTAAGTCAGATGCCATTTGAAGTGCTGTAGAGCAACGATGCATTAGGAGAAGCCTGGAAGCAATGAATCCCTTTAGAAAATACAAATACAATTCATAAAGTAAACAATTCCCTTTGGAAGGATAATCCTTTTTCTTATACTGAGTATATGTAATTTCATTTATAAATTGAATAATATGGATATCACTAATTTCTAATGCCTTCTGACATGGTGCCCAGAATTAAACTAGGCACATTACATACATTACAGTGAGCCTATGTAATCCTCCTAAACCCTTTGAGATTGGCTTTGTTATCAGCTCTCTGAGAGGCAAAGATGCAGAGGAAAATTTTTGGTGGAAACTTATTTGATCGAGACCTCACAGCTAGCAATGTGGAGTCTGAGACAGGGATTTCAGCTCCATTTACACTTCTGTCCATTTCATTCACTTTGCAACCCATCCCTTGTTAGAGTTGACCCTGCGGTAAAATGGAACTATTTTAATTCAGTCAAAGGACTGGCAAAAGAGCAATCAAGGGAAACAAAACAAACAGAACAAAACCCTAGCCCTGTGGTTTGGATGCCTGAAAACTAAGTTTAACTCTAAAACAGCAGTGATCAGTTCACAATAACATCAATAATCATAAAAATAATTTTCTCTCTCCTGATGGTTACAGTTCTTCCAGTTCTCATTTTCCACACCAGGCAAGCAATCCGTTTTGAAGTGAACTGCAACGTGATGATCCCAGCAAAAATCTTTGTGAACAATCATGAAAGCTCACAATTCCGTATTGTGCTTGCACTCATGATTTTATGTACATTATCCGGTTCATCTTTGGGACTTCAGCTTGAGGAAGGTGAGGATACGACACTTGGTGGATGCTGGCAGAGGCTGTGGCGCCAGGAATCCACCCTCAATAGTGACCCTATAAGACGGTGGTGCCCACCACATTCTGCAGCCTCTTTACCAAAAGCTCTTTCTCCATCAAGAAAAAGAACTGATTCTCCTGAGAGGTGCTGGGTGGAATTTCGGAGAACAGTTTATGAAGTTGTCTGAGGCATTGTGGGCCAGACCTGCACCATCTCATGGGCAAAGATGAAGCCACTGGGTGCTTGCATCCTACACGCCTCTCTTCTTTCTCTTCTGCTCATCTCAGGTCCTGTTAGCTATTGTTTCTGAGCCACCTTTCGGAACTTTCTACCGCTCATGTGACGAGAACCTCCAACGCAGCACTGATTTCATCCTTCTGTCCTCTCATGGCCTGCATCTTAACCTGCTTTTTTGGCCCAGTCTCTGCTGCATTCTTGGTTGTCACGTTGCCTCTTGCTCAGCACCTCTCATCTCACTGTACTTTACCTCTCTCTGTGTCGAAATGGTCTTTCTCAGGCTGCGCCCACTCTGGAACACTGGAATCCCACTGTATTGTGCTGTCACTTGGCTGAACATAGCAGCCCTCTCTCTCTGTGGAATTATGGCTCGTTGATGTTTGGTGATGACTGTAAAAATCCAATCACCGCCCAAACTCATAAAACAGAAATGTCCTACGTTAAACTATTTAACTTAAAATACATAAAAATGAGCCTGTGATTTGTCAGTCTTTTGGTGTAGAGCCAAGGCCTTCTCTCCGCCTATGGGCCTGTTGATGGAGCTCAGCTTCGTCGTTCTGCATAAATCACACCCATTAAGCAGCAGCCATGATTTTCACTTTCGACAAAGTAGAGCAGGAACTTAAAGACTTGCAGAGCAATCTCAGAAGAGAATCCATCTAAATTTTAATGATCTTTCCCAATCTTATACATTTGTCTAACTCACACCTAATTTAACAGCAATTACTTTTTAGCAAATCGCCTTCATCAAATCTTTCCAAAGCATTCAACTTAGTTTTCAGACACAACATCTTGCTTTCTTCTAACACTAATATTTCACCAGTTTACATAATGTTTAATGAAACTAAGCAATTACAGTAACAGATGCAACTTGCTTAAATTGAAATGGGGACAAATACACCTAGTTCTTGGAAAGCATCCAGCTCAATGGAGAAAAGCAGAAGTCCTTGGGTATCCTAGTCAGCAGTATGCTGCCTGGTGGGGAAATGGTTGGCCATGGAAATCAGAAAGAACAGAGTACAGGTTTAGTGCAGTGTCTCTGTCATCAAAGTGGAGGCTGGCTACAAGGTGAAAGTGCCATGGAAAAGTCGATCTCTTGCTGTCATAGCATTAAGAAAATGCCAGGATGGTACGATACTTTGAATGGGTGCCCCAAGTTTCATGTATTGGAAACTTAATCTGAAATGTGATAATGCTGGGAAGTGGTACCTTGAAGGGGTGATTGGATCACAAAGTGTCTGCCCTCTTTATTGGATTAATCACCTTAGCACAGGGGAGGTCTTGTTATTTAAAGAGTTGTTCTGCTGTAAAACCGAGTTTCACCCCTGTTGTCCTTACATGTACCCTGTCTCATACATACGGTGACTTCTGCCATGGAATAACACAGTAAGAGCTAACTAAATGAGAGCACCTTGATATTGGACAGTCCAGCCTCCAGAACTGTGAGCCAAATAAACTTCTATTGTTTATAAATTACCCAATCTGTGATATTCTGTTATAGCAGCATAAAACAGACTAAGACAGATGGTAAGAAGCCTTCAAACAGTTTATGCAATTCACATTCTCATCAACAGTCTTCTTGGAAAAAATCCATGGTGAGTTCTTTATCAACTTCTGCAAGTACGCTCTCAGAGTCTTACAAAAGAGCTGAGCTCATAGGTGGACAATTCTAGTGGTTAAAACACTCTCTTGAATAGTGAGCTGAGATTTTTCCCTCTGTTATGCCTCTAAATTCAACTCCTTTATTCTTCAAGTATTCCTTAAATGGAGCAATTGCCAGACCCCACTCCACTTTTTCGCTCTCTTCCTTCCCCCAAATTCTAGTTTGCAATTGTTATCTTCCCACTGAAACTACCTTGCCCAGAAACAAAACTATTTGGCTCAAGACTGATCAACAAGACTATAAGGCAACCTACTCAAGATACTCTGCTTATGTTCATCTGCATCCTTTCACCTTTGAAAGATAATTACATCAGACTTTTAATTCCTATTTGGTTTACGGCCAGCCCAAATTCCCAGGTCTTCTTTACCTGAATTATGGCTAAATCAATCACTTTTTCATGATCTGTTTTCCTGGTTTAATTATTGCTGCTAATTTTCAGCCAAAGCTTCATGTTTATGTGAGTTCACCTAAGGTTGATAAGCTCGGTTATTGGTTGTTACCCTTACTATGATTAGAACACCTTCTACTTATTCAGTGGTTACCATGCACCACTTCTAAGTAATGAACATGTATCACTAAATCATCATCACATTTTATGAGATAGCCCTGTCAAAAGGCAGAATTATAATAAATTTAATTTCAAGATTTCAATTGATTTACAACTATAATTCTAGAACTTTAAAGTAGAATGTGATTTCTGGTGAGCTGAGTAGAGGAGGTTGGCTTTATAGACAAACCAAGGTTGAAGAAAATATAAAAAGGGAAGAAAAAGCAGATTGGTCAGTTCAAAGTTAATTTCTTTGGGGAGATTAAAGCAGAAAGGACTTCCTTATCATTCCATGTAAAACTGGGCTGCTTGGGGATTTGGCTATTTTTTCTGTTTCCAGATTTGTGGTAAGGAAAGTAAGATGACTAATTTATGGTTGGCTTGGTGACATGGAAGTTTAGCATGAATGACTTCACTTTGATGTGATTTGTTAGATCTGGAAATCAGTCCAAACCACTAGCCTCTATAAATTTATTGAACAACACTAATTAGTACACCCATTTTCCAGCTGAGAAAACTGAAGCAAAGACTACTTCAGGACATTACTCAGAGCCACTCACTACTTGCAGTCGGTTAGACCTGGTAGTATGAACCCAGGCAGGATGGCCCAAGGACAGGACTGTCAACCACTACATTGTGTCATAACTTGATTCACTTGTCTCCATTAAATAGGCCTCATGAATTATGGAAAGATATCAACCACCAAGTACCTCCAAACTGGTGACCATTCCCTACACTCACCAATATGTTCATACCATAGCCTCTACTCCTTTGCATTCTCTGGGAGATCATGTGTGTGGGTTACATTATTAGGTCTTCTCTGTCAGGGAGAAGGCCTCACAGGGTACAAAGATGAGGCACTTTGGGGTCAAGGAGTCTTGGATTCTGGCCACACATCTTCTCCTTGGTGTGGGCACAGATCTTTGCTCCTTTTGTTCACAAATATAGATTATATTAATCTGATTGGGCTTGAGTCAGGATCACTTTGTTAAAATCCTGAGTTTAAAGCAAGTACTCAAGTTGAAGTTCATGTCCTTCCCTCCTCTCCCTCCTCATAGGAAAAGACTCCCTGCATGCGAACACAGACTTACAATGGTCCATTTATACTCTTTACCTTTAGGGTAAGCTGTTTGCATTCAGTAAAAGTCTTATGTTGAATTTTGAATGTTGATCTCATGTCCACTGATGATGCTGGGCATAGGCAGCCAGCACAGCTCCTGGTCAGCCTCATCACCAGGAAAGCAGCCAATGCTATACAACGTGCTGAGCTGTGAGTTGGGGCATGGCGGGCAGATTCAATGCATTTTCAACATAGGATATCAAAGGGCATCTACATTCTCACAAAGAACCAAGAAATATAGAGGGATGCACGTTACTCTCTTGGAGAAAGAAGGTGTGAGCTGTGAAACAGTGACCCCACGGGCAGTTCTCCAGAGGGTAGAGAAAGCTGCACACACTCTGGCCACCACTTTGCAAAAGAGAAAGGGGCTGTGCAACTGCCTGGGCCTGGGCAATGGACCTTCCAGGCCAGGGTGGACTAGTTCCTCTTTTGCAGTCAGCCTGTCTGTGAGCAGGAGAAGGGAGCACTCGCCTATGGCTCAGAGGATTAATTAATCATCTTGGCAATTACTTCAGTCTCAAATCAGCTTCCTGCTGAGCTCCCTAACACCACCTCTTTTAATTTCCTGGGACCAGCAGTCCCACTTCCCTTCTTTAGGCGGCCACCAACCAGGGAAGCAAATTAAGGATCCCCTCCCCTGGCCCATTTGAGCAGATTTTATTCAAAGAAAATGACAATATTAATAGGTAACTGATTTTTCACTAATGACAAAAGACTCCTACTAAGAACCTGGTTTGTGTCTAATAAGGTATTTTTTTTTACTCTTTTTGATATAGGTATTCCTCTCCTAGAAATTCTGGGGCTGGATTTCTCCTTTTCCCCTTGTACAGCAGTTACATGCAAGCATGAAAAGCATCCTACCCCTCAGTTCATACAAATTTAGCTGTCATAGATTCTATGGGTTAGCTGTGGTTTGAATTTGTCACTCAGAGGTTCATGTGTTATATAAGCCCCATGATGATGTTTTGGGAGGGTGAAGCCTAGTCCAACTGTAATGGTTAGAGTTGGGGTCTTCGAGAGGAATCAGGATTTGATAGGGTCATCAGGGTGATTGACTACGGGTGCTTTATAAGCAGGAAAGAGATCCAGCACACAGACATACACCTGTACTCGCTATCTTGCCGAATGATAACCTGCACCACTGTGGGACTTGGCCATTACCAGGTGTAGGCTGTTAGTCCTCCACAGCTCTCAGCTAAATCAACATCTTTTATTTGTAAAATTTTAGCCAGCCTTATATATTTCATTATGGACATGGGAAATTGACTAATACAGTGGAGGACCCTTTAACATTTTGACTTTCTGAAGACTGGGCAAAATAAGCATGAGGGATCGGCATACAACCTTTTGAAGTTGACCTCAGCCACCCTTCTCATGAATCACCTGAATCCAGGAAGAGGGATTGTGGAACTTTAGTCTTCTCTGAGGGAGCAACTCTACCCCATCCTGACTTTTCACGTGGTCATCGTGGTTCTGTCACGTTTATGCCTTGGATGTGAGGACAGAGTTGACCCTTTCTGTTCATATCTGTGGCCTTGTTTCCTGGACACTGCTTCAGGCTCATGCTGCAACTTCTAGATTGCTCAGTTCAACTCTGCTCCCATGTTTTGCCTTTGGCATTTTCAAGCATCTGGGACACACCCTGGGTCCTCCTGGAGTGCTGCTGCTGGTACATTCTTGTTTGTTTGCTCAGTTTGCTTCTGCATATTTGCTTGAAATATTGCTGTTGTTTCCCTTAGATCATTAACTAACAAATACACTGCACGAACAGATTCTTTATCAGTCTGTGCTTTGGTGTTTGTTTTGCTTCAGATTTACTATTTTTCTTTCCTTTCATTTGTATTATAAGATCAGGAAGAAAAAGAGATCAATCTTAAGGTAACATCATCAAACTTCACTTCTCTCTGTTGTCTCAGATCCAATAAAAATTTTCCAAATAGTATTTTGGAAATACTACGAGAGTTTCACTGTTCAGGCACAATCCACCAAAACATTAATAGCAGATTATTCTTTGCTGAAGTTCCCAGCACAGGTCTCAGTCAGAGGTTGCATCCCTGAATATGCCCACTGTGCTTTTCACATGTGTGGTGTATATGCTTATGTGTTTATAATTCAACCTTTTTTGAAATACCTTAACAGTTATTTTTATACCCAAAGTCAACATAGGTCTAGATAAGGAGGACCTTATGTGACAAATGAGATAGGTAGAATTATTAAATTAAAGCTAGAATTCCCAAGTTCAAACCATGGTGTTGTGATAGTGGATGGAAAACTTGGCCCAGTTACCATTTGCTGTCACACACACAAGTGAGTTCAAGTTCTCTCAAGTTTCATTCAGCTCTACTCTTGCTCAAGGTCATTTAACCAAGGAATGGCAGGGTCTCCTTTAGTGTCCTGGTTCTTAGTAACCACTTTGACTTAAAAGACCTTGTAACTAAGGTCAAGATGGAGCTTATTGGAACCACGTGTGGAGTTGCTAATGGTGGCTACAGATTAAAGGCATCAGAAGGATCCAGTACAAATGAGGTGGTGAGAAGAGAATAGGAGTGCTGGGGAAAGTGGGGTGTAAGTGCTACACCTGCTATCCGGGCGGATACAGAGAAGGGGAAGGTAATTCTGCTGGGAGTGAGGAAGAGAAACACAGAAGGAGTGGTGGGGGAGAGAGTTGTTGAGCAGTATCACGCTTTTAAGCAGAAGAGAAAGGGTGAGTTGAAATAATAGAATGATTGACACAGCACAAATAATATGAGTTCTTCTTTTATTATTTGAATCATGTAATGGATAAAAGTCACTTCTGATGAGGAAAAATACTATAGACTTATGAGCATAGAGCAAAAATGAAGACACTGTTTCTGTACCTACTCTTCTCCATAGTCTATGTTTAAGGTAATAAATACCAAGAATCCATATGCCTAAGATGGACCCTGGAGAACTGTAAGAATCTAAATAATGAACCAACAGATAGAAGATACCTCTCTCTCTCGCTCTCGATCTTGCTCTCGCTCTCGATCTTGCTCTCTCCTTCTCTCCTTCTCTCACAGTCTCTCTGTAGTTCTGCCTTTCAAATAAATAATCTTTAGAAAAAAATAAAAAACATGAATTGCTGAATTTTTTCAACTGATTTGTACTTATAAAGAATGTTAAAATAAAAGATATTATGGATATTTTCATACCAACCTGATTAAAAAAATAATCTAAATAATGAAACAAAGGATCAATTTCAGTTCATTAAAGTAGCCAAAGCAGGTTTATAAATTCATCCATTTAAAAAATAAATAGTAATAATAACAATGAGAACAAAAGAGTTTTTTTCCCCCTTAATAATCAATTAACAATGACAACGAAAATTTCTATTTACCCAGAGAGCCCCATTTCCTAAATATTCTGGTTAACTGACATTTTCTCGCTTTATAATGAGTCTTAGTATGGGATGCCACTACAAAAAAATGATAGTCCATGTGGCTTAAAAAAACAGAAATGTGTTTCTTATAGTTTTGAAGACTGGGAGTACAAGAGCAAGCTGTGAGCAGATCTGGGTCTAGGAAGGCTCTGCTTCCAGTTTCCAGGTGACATCTTCTCCTTGTATCCTCACATGGTGGAGAAGTGAGAAAGCTCTCTAGGGTCCACTTACAAGGATTTAAGCTCACTCATGAGAGTTCCATCTTCATAATTTCATCTCCTCCCAAGGACTTCACCTAAAGCCATTTCATTGGTGGTCAGGACTTCAACATCCAGAGTTTGGGAGGGATGCAAATGTTAGTCCACAGCATAAGGGTACTGCATGATTTCCAGTGAGGAGATGCAGAATTATAAAATTATATTCATCCACTTAATTCGACATGAATTTTGCAAGATGAACTTTACTATTGTAAAGTTTTACTACTTCCATGTAAAAAACATTCTTGTTCTAAATGGTTTTGAAAAACAAACAAATCTGGTAGGTGTACATATAGGCTGCTCATTAACAATAATGTTAAATGAGGGAGTCATGGATGATCAGGCTGGCGTGTTGGCTGCACCAGATGGCACTGGGTTCAAATCCAACAGCCTAAGCCAGGGCAGGAGCTGGAGGATATGGTGAGACAGGAATTGTGCAAGAGCCAGCTCTGCACCAGAACGCAGGCATGAGCATCAGGGGCACAACTCTGTCTCTGAGTTCAGCTGCAGCATCGAGGGATGAGGCGGGGACAGGCCTGGCTGCTGGTGAGAAGACTGGCTATGGCATTGTGCCCTCCCAGGTCATTGTGCCAGGTGCTGTGGCTTGAACGCTCCCCTCCGAAGCTCACGAGGAAGCTCTCCCTCGTTATGAGATCTGAGGCGCAGGGATCAAGTGGGATATTTCAGGCTTTGCACTCACAAACTGATTAACCAAGTCACATGATTAGTTAACTAATGGATTAACAGGTTAATGAGTTATCTCAAGAGTGGGACTGCTTTAAAAGTCGTCTGTCACACGTTCCTTTTCTTGCCATACGACTCCTCAGATTCTGCCATCATCAGCAATGGGGACCTCTTGATCTCAGACCACAACTGTGGGCCAAAGGAACTTATTTTCTTTATGACTTAGGCAGTCTGTGGCAGTGTGCTGTCAGCAACGGAAAATGGGCTAAGACGCCAGTGGTGCAATTTCAAGGAGGTTAGTTAAACTTTGTGAAGCTCAGATTCCTTGCTTATAAATAAGAGAAATAATAGTGCTTACCTCACAAGTTTTTTTGAGAGGTTTAAATGGATGAAGCATGTAACATATTCAGCACAGTGTTTAACACACCCTGAGTATGCAATAGATGTTAATGGTTATTATTGATAAATTGGACAAAAATTCAAGAGAGCAAGGTTGACCTAGATAGGGACAAAGAATAGGAGTAGGGGTAGGAGAGAGCCCCAGAAAGACTGGAAACCATCCATGGCAACCTGGTTTACCCACCTAGTTCACCTTCTAGAATAACAACAGCAGTGACAGCTACCATTTCAAAGCCTCCACCACAAGCCAAGCCTTGCTCTTAGCACTTTACATAATGTTGTGGGTGACCCTGTGCCTGGCTGGGAGACTGCCTGCCTAGCCAGTGCAGGAGGTTAAGAGGGTATGGCACACCATGCCTCCCAGAAAGGGCCCTATGACCTGACTATTAGCAGGCGGCAGATCAACAGGCACATTTCCCCTACCCCCACTTCTTTCTGAAGGGCCTTGCAATTGTCAATCAGGTAAATGGCTCCCAGGTGTGGCCCAGACCATAAGGATTACCTGGAAGGCTACGTAGGCTACATGACCTCCAAGCTGATTGGAGAGCACAGCAGTGCGAATATCAGCTTATCCTATAGAATTAGTGTTGCCTGAACTGGCTACGCCCCCTCTACCTGCCCTTTAAAAGCTTGTGGCTGATTGTTAATAGACGGACGTGCTCACTGAAACTTGTCTCTGGTGCTTCTTGTCGAAGAACGCCATCACCCCACCATCCCAGCAGTGCAGGCCTTCTAGGACGAGTCCCCACAGTGTAATTTTCACAATGACCTTATGGAGTAGAACCAAAGCAGCAGGGTTGTCATTCACTAAACTGCAGTTAAAGCCCAAAGAGCAAGGAGGCTTCTGGCAGACGATGGTTCCACTCTTGCCTTCATTTAGACATGTGCCTTAGTCCAACACGTTGAAGAGCATAATCACTCAGGGATGGAGACCAGTGAAGTCCAAGTTCACTCAGATCAGATCACTTAATGGTGAAGAAAATTGGGACCGGTGCTGTGGCATGGCCTGAAGTGCTGGCTTACCATACGGGTGCTGGTTCAAGTCCTGGCTGCTCCCTACTAGTGTGCCTGGGAAAGCAGCAGAGGATGGTCCAAGTCCTTGGGCCCCTGTACCCATGTGGGAGAGCTGGAGGAAGCTCCTGGCTCCTGACTTTGGATGAGCCCAGCTCCAGCCATTGTGGCCACTTGGGGAGTGAACCAGTGGATGTAAGACCTCTCTCTCTGCCTCTGCCTCTCTGTAACTCTGCCTGTAAAATAAATTAATAAATCTTTAAAAAAAATTAGTGAAGAAATGCAAGAAATGTTCCACAAATAAACCTCTCCTTGATGGGTGATCTTGAACAGACAGGCGATGTGGCTTCTGACCTAGTAGATGAACTGGCAAAACACAGATATCACGGCTAAGTCTGAGGTTCACGTCAGGTTCTATTCCTTGGCCCTGCAATGCTTGCCAGCCTGGGCATTTGGCTTCATCTGATGTAGTTGCCAGAGTGGCCCAGAAATCAATGCCAAGGCAAAGAGAAAGCTTTTAAAAGAGATTTGTTGAAATTCTGTCACAAGGTCCTATCAACAATTCCTGTCTCCTTCCTGCATCCTGTTATAAATTGTAATCTATATTCTATCTACCGCACACACATCATTATTCTTTTGTACGATGTTCTTGACATCTTCCCTTGATTGCTTTTAAATACTTTTCAGCTTATTATTGTGTCTTATCTTGCTTTTTGTCTTAACTTGTTTGGTTTGGTGGCACCTTCCCCTTTCAGGAATCAGATGACCTTGTTAGCCTTTGAGCCACCCCTTTCTTAATACCCAAAAGCTGATCTCTCTATAGGTTCCTTATTTTAATAGGAAATGAATGTGAAGGGTTTCTAAGATTATTTTTAAGATTCTAATGAATGTGAAAAAAAAACAATATAGTAACAAAAACACCAACTGGATAATGTTGACATATTTGACATAATGATTCCATGATCTTTAATCAATTTTGAAAATATTATCAATGGGAAGGTAAATCATAATTATGTGACTTTATACTGTTTTAGAATTGTAGCATAGTATTTATACTTTTGCAGATATGAAAAGCACTACAAACCTAGGAGAGAGAAAAAATTACTTAGTTGTCTCCATTTTCTTAGACTGTCAGATCTTACACATCGATCCCTTTCCCTAGTCTTTCTAATATAATACTTTCTCTTTCAGTAATATGCCAAAGTATTGGTCTCAAATGAGAATCAAGATACATCTTTCAGGACCTTAGAATATCTGGGTGAAAAATGAATCATCTTAATGTAGTCTAAGTAACGCCAAATACAGAAATGGTTGGAAACATCACTAATGTTGGTGTCATAGAAATAAAACAACTAGTTGATAGTTGAATTGTTCACTTTCCAGTAAGGTGGTTCAGCATTGCAAGAATCTCCTTGGTTCACCTTTTTCTCTACTTGAACCTTGAGCTCTGATTTTAGCTGTCCATTATTTTTTGGGTCTGCCTCAAATCATTTGAGAAGCCAGGGCTCCCTTCCAATGAGTGACCCAACCCATTAGTATAGTGCAGCTCACCTCTTCTGAGACTCCCTCAAGGATTTTGCCTATTGCTGTGACAATGAAAACCTCTTGACAGTCTCTCTCTCTCTCTCTCCCTCTCCCTCTTTCCCTCTCCATCTTCCCCTCCTTCTCCATCTCCCTCTCTGTCATACACACACACACACATTCATACATTCATGCATACACCCAAGTCATCACATGCAGTTTTTAATCCATGTAACTCTTACTTATGGGAAGCATCCATTGTTTTCAGGGACCCCTTAGAGAACTCTGAGATAACCTGCTGTTATGGGTTGGGTGACCTAGTGTACTTCACAGATATATTTTGAAGGATCCCAAAGCAGAGTAAGTGGCTTTGTTAGCCCTGCAGGAGGTGCCAATCAAAGTGGGGCAAAGAGCAGTTGCTGTGCACAGAAACCCCCAATCTTCATCCAAGCAGCACTCTTGATCTTCACCCCTGGCCAATGCTCCACTTCTTCCCTACAGAATCAAACTCAGTGAGCCAGTGAACCTCCTCCCAGGCTGTCGCTGTGCAGGGGGGCTGTCTTTACTCTCCCGTGAGTCCCTGGCCGGATCCCTGTCTTTTGGAATTCATTCTTGCCTCTGCCACACTGGAGTGACTTGTGACCAGGGGTTGTATCTTATCATCTGAATAGGCCCCCAAATTTTCCAGGTGCTCGGCAATTCATCAGCCCGATGCTACCTAACTGAAGGCTTCTCTACTCTCAAGCTGACAAATGTCCTCCATGGGTAAGTTCTAGCAGGTGAAGGCAAATTGGCCACATCTATGATTCTGAAAGCCACCGAGAGGCCACTGTGTGTTCTGATCCAAGCCCTCCTTTCATATGGGAGCTTCACTTTTTAGAAGTGAGAGTTGACTTAAGATGATGGAATTAATGGGGCAAAGTTAGTGGATGGAGGCAACTGGGTTCACAGCTGCTGAGCATAGTGAGGGCATAAGAACTCTCACTGAATTGCAGGTGGATAACTTGTTTCCCAGATCCCTGACAGAGAGGGCTGATGTCTTTTAGTCAGTCACTCAAACAACCATTTGGGGGTCTGCAGTGAGCTAGGTACTGAAGGAACCAAAAGGAGCTGAAGAGAAAGAAGGCAGCAGCCTTTGTTTTGTTGTGAAGCATAAAAATGCATACTACAGCTGTGGCAAGCTCTGTGGAAAGGATGGGGAGAGGTGTGGAACATGCTTGGGCTTCTTCAATGTTTGTGTGGGGGCCAGAGGGTCTGCAGTGAGTTCACTGCAGGCAGATGACCTGGAATTTTGGTGCTGGGAGAGGAGGAAAGGTCAAATACAAACACGTTGGGGCCAGGTGTACAAATGAGAAATGGGACATCCAGTTTAAAATCACAGTGGCAACTCTGGACATCTGTTTTAAAGCAGAAGGAAACACAGACAGTTATCCTGACTTTCAAATACTGTAGGACAAAGCCTGCTATGTGGAGGCACCCTATTAACATTTATTGGTTAACGTAGCCTCCAGGGAAAACATTTCCATAGCCTATCAGCCCAGCTTCCATTGAAGGTAGAAAGCAAGTTGAGTTTTTGGTGTGTGGCCACTGGAGCCCTAAGCTAGTCACCGCTGCATAGATGACTGCAATCATTGAACTTGCAGAAAAGGAGGTTTCAGGGTCACGTTCAAATCCCAGCTGGCTTGGAGATCATGTGAAACAGGAGCACGGTCCCGAGGAGCATTCTCTGAGAGAAGGGTGCGGGCAGCTTCTGTCCCCGTGACAGGACCTCGTCAGGGTTCCAGTGTCCCCCTTCTACACAGACTGCTGTCTGCTTGGGAAGAAAGCCAGGTCAGGGCTGAGTTTAATGGCCTTTTCCGTTTCTCTCTCAACAAAGATTAAAGTTTATTAGTGGTGCATTCCAATCTTATTAAACACTGAGTGGCCCCCATCAGAAATTTCAGGAAGTGAGGGACATAGTATCCAACACAATACAAATCCTTTTGTGTTTCTTCTGCAAAAAGGGGTGAGTTAGGCCTTCAAAAAGCGAATGAGGTAGCTTTAATAATAAGAAGGGGAAAAATAAAAGGGGAAGGGAAGAAAGGTGCTTCAGTTGTCTCGGCAGCTGATCAACAAAGGAGCAGTCGTGAGCTGTAACCTCTTGGAGCCGCAGTCTGGAACATGACACATGTCAGCCTATGATAAATGGTGTGGAGTGTGTGCAATTTCAAGCGCAATGCCCTTGAGATGCGCAGGACCCCGATCGCAAATGTTATTGTTAAATTAAACCTTAAAGGAAGGATCGGAGAGGGGGTGGGGTATATATATATATATATAGAGAGAGAGAGAGAGAGAGAGAGAGAGAGAGGAAGACATAAAAGGCAAGGTGGGGAAGAAAACTTCCTATTTTTCCCTTAACAAAATAAAACAAACAAACAAAATACCTCAAAAACAGACCAAGACATGAGACTTGTGTTTGTTATTTCCTTCATTCAGTGTTCTAGTCTACAGTACCCTGACTGGTGCAGCTAACTTACAGCATCTGGTTTACCCGTTTACTCTGCATTTCTTTCTTATCTTTGGTCATCTTGTAGCACTGACCATGCGTCCAGTCGTAACCTTCTGAGTGTAAGCTGTGTGTGTGTGTGTGTGTGTGTGTGTGATGGGTATTTATGCAGCACTAAAGGTTGACAGGCTCTCTCCCCACCCACTCCTGCTGACAGACCTCCAACATGGACACTTAGGAATTCCATGGGGCAATGATAGGTGGAATGGGTGCAGCACAGGAGAGGAGGGATGGTGGAGGAAGGGGGATGTGGTTGAAACTGTTTACTTCCCAAGGCTCGAAGCATTCAGTGGTACGAGGAACATAGGAATTTAGCTAGAGAGATAACTACGGAAAAACCACAGAAGTAAACTCAGAGTCAAGCTGCTTTCATGGAGACTGAATCATCAGAACCATGTGAGGGCAGGTGTTTGGTGTAACAGTGAAGATGCTTCTGGGACACCTGCATCGCATATCAGAGTGCCTGAGTTCTCATCCCAGCTCCAATCCCATCCCGCCTCCCTTCTCCTGAGCACACTGAAGGGCAGCAAGAATCACTCAAGCGCTTGGGTCCCTGCCGTAACATGAGAGGCTCAGATTGAATTCCTGGCTCCTAGCTTCAGGCTGACCCAGCCCTGACTGCTGCTGGCATTTCGGGGATAAAGCAGTAGATGGAAGATGTTTTTCTGTCTAGGTCTCTCTGTTTATCAAATAAAATAAATAAATTAACTGAATTTTTAAAAAATGTTGAATAATTGAAACAGCATCTTTGTCATGTGACCATACCTGCCAGTCACAAGGCACTGCTCCCCTCAAGGTGTAATGTGTCGTTATTGGTCTTGCAGTGACTGAAGTAGACGGATCGGCCAGCAAGGAAAAGATGTGATCATGCTCTGGATAAAGTCCAAGCTCAAAGGAGTGATTTACTTTGCTTCTCCCCACAACATATTTAGATGAAAGAATGTTTAATAGAAGAGGAAAAAACCCAACTCACAAAAGAAAGGGCACCCAAGGCTTGTTTTGTGCATTTTGGCCAGGGTTGCCTAGCATCTCTGAAAATGAGAATCCTTTTTTGGTCTTTTGGAAAAGTTCACCAAAGTTTCTTGTTATTAAAGAAAATAAACATCAGACAAAACAGGACTTTATCAAAACTATAAATAATTCAATGCAGATGGATTTAAAAAGCAAGCAGATTTTCAGAGTGTGGAACGCTGCAGGGTTTGGGTGGAAACAGAGAGGGAATATAAACAGAAGAAAAGAAATGAAATTATGAACTTGTTGAGAAAAATAAATAGGCACATAAAACTAATTGGAAAGAAAATAAAGAGAACACTCGGAGAACGAGAAGCTTCCCAGATCTCTGTGCTGTTGCATGTTGCCTGCGTCCGTTGACTACAGATGACCCTGCTGAACACAAGCATTGACTGTAGGCACCGTGGCAAACAGGGACAGGCTCTCGTTCCATGTCACAAAGTCAAATCCGTGTCCAGAACTCAGTGTTCTGGGTTCACAGCCCAGTGCTGTTTCAACCACAAGGTACCATCAGTGGCAGTGACCTCTACCCAGCAACTCAACTACAACATAAAACTCAACTCACTCTGAACCCAGTACCAATTCACCACTCAATAAAAGTGACTCAGCAATTCCTTTACTCCCCCAAACAAGTCAAAAAAAAAAAAAAAAGAAAAAAGAAAGAAAGAAAGAATGTTGAAAGGATCAGAGAGGAGCCTGGGGTCTGATGCCTCAAGAAATGTGAGAGAGAGAAATGTCTCTAGACAGGTCATGCTCCCGGAATTCTGCAGAGAAAAGCTTCCATGGCCACAAGGGCCGTCGTTTCTTGGTCAGAGTCCCTGGCTTCGGCTTTGCAGGCAGGAAGAGCACAGGGGAAGGCACTAGCTTGGGCTTCCCAGGTGGTGCAGAGGGAGCCTCCCACGGCTGCCCTGTTGGCTGATTCTCAAACTGGTTTCACTGCGGCTCCTGCTTGCTTCCCTCGCTCTAGCCTTTGCAGACATATAAAACTTACTGTCAGTCCCTTATTGACTTATGAAAGGTGCATCCATCAAGTCTCACATTGAGTTATGTGTGCCAGGTAACAGCAAAAGAGAAACCTTTTTTTGTCTAGGCAATAACATTGAATCTTTACTGCGAGTCATATAGGGGATGAAACCAGCTTGCTAAATACACAAAAGAATCAGTTTCTAATCAGTCAACAAACATTTTACACATATCTTCTGTAGAAATGTTGCTTTGGTCGTTCTGAGAGGTGGAAAACAAAATTAAAAACTCACCGATAGCCTACACTGGATGCCATAGCTGCAGTCAGCAGTCACATGGGATAAACGTGACCACTTGGACAATCCACTGTCATGGCTCTTTTCAAAGATTAAGTCTTTTTTATTTGACCAGTGAGCCAAGATGTATGTACAAGAAGTAATTATCATACCACCTGCTTATATCCATTGGAAAGTCACAGATTCAAATATTACCTATAAAGCACTGTGAAATGTAATCAAAATGTTATGAGAACGGCTTTGAATTTTTAAAAAACTATTGATTGATTTCAGAAGCAGAAAACAGAAAGATGGGAGAAACAGGGATACAGACAGAGAAAGGAGAGTTCCCATCTGATGATTCACTCACCAAATACCCCCTTATGGCAGGGGCTGGGCTGCAGCCAAAGTCAGGGGCTAGGAATGCAATCCAGGTCTCAGGAACTCAATTACTTGATTAGTCTCATCTCTCCTTCCCTTCCCTTGCTGCCTCCCAGTATCTGCATTAGCAAGAAGCTGAGGTCAGAAGCCGCAGATAGCAATCAAACTCAGGTGTTCTGATGTGGGATGCAGGTTTCTTAACCATTTAGCTAAACATTTGATTCTGTATCTTCAGGAGGGAAATCAGACTTCCTTCCATCAAACTATGTCATTTTACCTTACTTCATACACAAGTCATTTCTTTTCCAGCCTCTTAAATACTGTTGACACAAATTTGCAAAATCTATGTCACAATTCCTTTCCCTATGACATGTGTCTCCTACCACCGCCCTGGCAGCTTCTTAGTATCCTCCATCTGGAACTAAGAATCAGTCTTTCAGGAAAGCCAATGTCTTAGGAGGGAACCTTTTTGTTCAGTCAATGATTAGGGTCATTGCTACTATCGTGTTTTAAATGATACATTTGCAATCAAATTCCAATTGCCAATTACCACAGCTAGCAGCCCTAACTTAGAGTGATTTAGAAAATCTGATTATTACTGACATATGCATGCATTGCTTGAAAGAGGAGTAAAACGACTTCACCAAAAGTAGTTTTTACGTGATCATGACGTGAAGGTCATCCACCCTGAGTGAAGAACATCCAATAATAATAATAATAATAATAAAGTTTTATTTTTGTACTGATTTTCTGAGTCTGATTCTTAGCTCCAGTCCTTCCTTATGCATTGCCAACATCACTGACTAAATCCAAGACTAATGCAAATTCTACTGACTTAAGTTTTCAGCGTCATACAACTTTGCTGTCCCAGGATAATAGGAAGTCAACCCAGCAAATGAAAGAATCGGCCCTGGAAGATTAAAAAAAGATGTTCAGAGTGGCCTTCTTGCTATGTCTCTAGGTCACCACTTGATCGTTAGTCTTATTTTCTGTGAGTTAATTCCCTCAAAAGGCTACTCATTCTCTAGTCCCTACAAATGCACCTTCTACCAGTATTCCATTGAAAACTGTATCATCTGGTAATAGGGAACTTCTTTCTTTGCACCTTCTATGAGCTGGCTTGTTCCTACTCCCATCACTGGTTGCTGTTTCTGGAGTGACTTTTCCCTCTGCTCCTCATATATGAGGAGAAATTCAGGTTATCTGTGAAGAACCTCCAACACGCCGTGAACTTCTAAAATTGTGACTGCCTTTCCTTGCTCTCTTTCCCCAACTCCGCAACACTGGCTGACCACCTGCTACATCCGAAACACTGCGCAGGTGTCAGCTGTTCTGGTTAGCTGGAAGACACGATCTTTATTTTTAAGGACACTGTAGTCACTTTGTTTTTCTTTCTTCTTTCCATGTGGCCACACCACATCAACCTAAAGTTATTTAGGCCACATCTATGGTCACAAGACACAGCAGGCACTGCATGGATCCCAGCCATGTTTGTTTCAACTCCATAGCTTCCGTATGTGGCACAACTTAATGAAGGTTTGTTAAATTGTTTGTAAAATCCACAGTGTCAAGATAGAGAAAGGATAACTCCTCTAGAATGAATAATAAGGAAGACAATTCATAAATAAAACGATGGATGATGAAGCTGAAAGAATTGACCGGGGCATGGCTTATTCCAGTCTCCCTTCCTAGGCCCCAGAACTGGCTCTCATCCCCCCACCAGGGAAGGCTCCAGATGCTATGGCTCAACTTCATAAACTCTGTTTGTTCCTATCACTCTTTGCTGCCGCCAATGGCCTTACATTATTAGTGTTGACTTTCAATTAGTGTCAGTTTTCCAAAAATAATATTTTCAGGAAGTTTCTATCTAGATTCCAAACAGACTTGCCACTGAGATGAAAATGTTCAGAGAGACTCAGTCACGCTTGAAGAAAAAGCTTTGATAAAAGTCAACAGTCAATGCACATCTCTCAGTATTAAACACATTAATTACAGTTATGTTTCCCTTCTTCATCGAAAATATAAAACTCATAGGCTTATTTCTTCAATTCTACAGGCTGATTTTACAGCTCTGGGTATGATAGTGCAAAACGGCAGTCTCATTTAGACAAATGAAATTCCATTAAATTGGATCAAGAAAGAAGCATAAACCTATGGTGATTAAAAAAACAGATGAGAAATTCTTTTTCATAGAGAATGCCTAATCACTGTGGAAAATTCAAATGAGGACCCATAGGGAGGAAAAGGTAAGAAGAAAAGTTGTGTGTGTGAGAGAGAGAATGTGTCAAACATATTTCAACACAATGTGGGTGTGTATATATATATATATATGTCTGTGACCTATAAATATACACACATATATTTAATATGCATACATATATATGCACTCATATGCACAAATGAGTATATTTTTCCCACTCACAGTAGAATAAGAATGCTTTTTTCAAATTGACTAAAATTTTTAAAAGGATTCAGTGAATTTAAAGCTCTGGGTAAGTGGGCATGTGGGACCTCAAGGTGAGCTGCCACTTGAGACAATCTAATCCTGTAATGGTATATTGGGGTTCAAGTCTCAACTCTGCTTCTTATCCAGCTTTCTGCTGATGAACACCCTTGGAGACAGCACGTGGTGGCCTAAGTAATTGGGCTTCTGGCACCCAAGTATGAGAGCCAGATGGAGTTCCTGGATCCTGGATTTGGCCTGACCCGGCCCTGGCTGTTGTGATCATGTGGGGAGTGAAGCAGATAGAATAAAACTCTCTCTCTCCTGTTCTGTTTGAAATTCTCTGTCACTCTGCCTTCCAAATAAATTACAATAAATAAATAAATAATAACTAATAGAGTACAGAAAGTGTAATGTATAGGAGTAAAATTGACATTTTGAGATTTGATGATTGTTTATAGCCCTCGTCTCTACTGTTGAGGAACAATGTTTTTATCTTCTTACTATTTGTTGAATTCTTTACTTAGTGTAGGGTTAATCTTTTGAGCATAAAGTAAACTGAAAGCAGATCATTGTAAAAATTAAGAGAGGGAATAAGAGAGGAAGAAGGAGGAAGGGTGGGAGCATGGGTGGGAGGTAGGGTAGGGTGGGAAGTAACACTATGTTCCAAAATCTGTATATATGAAATATAAGAAGTTTGTGTACCTTAAATAATTTTTTTAAACTTTTTATTTAATGATTCATAGATACAAATTTAGGAATACAGTAGTTCTTTTCCCCTACCCACTCCCCCCCTCCAATTCCCATCCCACCTCCCTCTCTTTCTTCATTATGGTTCATTTTTAGTTTGACTTTATTATATACAGAGGGCCAGTTCCACGCTAAGCATAGACCTCAACAGTTTGCACCCATGCATACACACAACATATACAGTACAGTTTGGGAACAAAATTTTCAGTCAATTCTCATAGTATAACTCATTAGGGACGGAGGTCCTATATGGGAGTAAGTGCACAGGGACTTCCCTGTTACTTTAACAATTAACACTCTTATTTATGACATCAGTGATCATCCAAGGCTCTTGCCATGGGCTGCCAAGACTATGGAAGCCTTCTGTAACCGTAGACTCCATCGGTATTTGGACATGGCCGTAAGCAAAGTGGGTGTTCTCTCCTCCCTTCAGAAAAGAGTACATTCTTCTTTGATGACCCTTTCTTTCCACTGAGGTCTCACATAGATCTTCTGTGTAGGATATTTCTTAAATAAAATTTTAAAAAAGCAAAAATTAAAGTTAAAAAATTTAAAGAAACATTGCATAAAGCCCCGAGGTATATCACAAAGTAACTGATGCAATTTCCCTAATGCATATCTATTTTTCAAATACGTGCTTTAATTTTACTTATGATACTAACTTATGATAAAGTTCAACTATACATGAATATGTGTATGTGAAATTCAGATATCTTGAAAATGATATTTTACCTACTCTGCAGCATAGATATTCTATGATGTCTTCATAACAAGACCCTAAAAGTGTTGCTTTGTAGCTACGTCATATCTGTTATCTCTACATGTAAGACTGTAAAGAATGATAGTTTATTTACTGTGTTTGCCTGGAGAATGAGGCGTAACAGTTCCAGAAAATAGGCTTGTGCTGGTTTAAAGGCTCTAGCACCTGTACTTCCCTGATCTTAAATGAGTCTTTCAGTTGTTTCCCCTGCAAGATGAGGCAGCCATCCTCTGCACAGACTCACGTGAATATAAAAAACACTCCTTCACGTGTACAAGCACTGACTGTCCGCTGCACATCATTCCATGGGCCCTCATCTTCCATTTATCATCCTGACAACAGCTCCAGAGAAGAGAAATGATCACACCCATTTTACAGATGCCCTTGGGGGATACTGAAGTAAAACCTCTTGTTTCTGGGGCGGGCAGCATTGGAAAGAGCAGACAAACCTTGAGATGAGCTCTGTTTGATGATGGAGCCTGAAGTGGCCATCATGAGTCCAGTGTAGCTTTCCCTGTAAAGAGAACTGTCTCCATTAAAGAACACCAAAAGAGGTAAGCACAGATAAAGTGCATAATAAGTTGTCAGCAGCTTGTCCCCCCCACCAGCTGGGTGCCACCAGACACAGCACTCCACTTCCTTCAATGTTTGTCTTTGACAGGGAAAGGTTCTCTGTACCAGGGAAAAGTACTGGGAGCTGCACTTCATCTGAACTGTGATGTCTGAGGTTAAGAAGGAGGTTTTACCCTTTAGGAAGGGAAATGCAAACATGGATGGACACTGCACGTGAGGCGCCCTCGACTTGATGTCTTCTCAGCAGCTCATAAATATGTTGATTGTGATTGTTGGCTTTAATTCTGCAGGAAATGATTTTCTGTTTCACCAGACTCGTGTAGAAAGACATTCAGGGCTGCCTTTTCAGAAGTTTAAAGGGCAGAGATCCATGTCAACTGGTGCCAGATGTGAGTGAAGTATACAAGGAAATTGGACACTGCTTGCCCTGCATGGATCCTGTGTTTCCTGGCCACTAGACACACAACCTAGAGTTACATCACCTCCCCTAGGCAGCACGGACTGCCCTGTTGAGATGTCTGTCTCTTCCATTAACTTTGCTGTTTTCCGCTGGAGAGTGTGTTGCTCCTCTGGGACTGATTCTTTCAAGAATGAGGAAGCCTCCTGACATTTGAGGAGGAAGAAGAGAGTGTGATGGGTTGGGGTCATTTTTACCTTTGAACCTCAAAGACAGCAGTATCTACATGATAAATACTTTTTCTAACAGAAGGTAGCTTAGAGGAATTTTTCAGAACTGAGTTTTATCCTGAATTGATGGAGAACCCAAATGCTTAACCTCCATGGGAGGTACGGTGATGTGGGAGGAAATGGTGACCCTCACACCATTGCCATAGCTGGAGCATTTGGAGTGGACATTTAGCATCATCGAGAACCTGTTCTACCTCCTGTCAAGACTACAGCTGCAGAGGTCAGGTCTGCCCCTGGATTTCTATACCCCTCCCCTGTGCTGGGAGCTCATGAGGTTGAAGTTCACTTTATTATATGACAAAAATGCACCTTGAGACTGAGGGCAGCCTTCTGTCTTTGCTTTGTCAGCTTGTCTGTGACCTTTTGGCATCATCAACGTTGATGAGAGTGCTCATGTGGCACTGGAGGCGATGAGTTTCTGATGGGAAGCACAGGAAGAGGCAGAGGTTCACACCCATGACTGTCTCCATCCTAGCACCCACACAAGTAGAAAAAAAAACTGGATCATTCTTCTTTTTTTATGGCTGACACTTTTATCCATCTCAAAAATAAAATGACCTAATTTGTACTTTGGGTTTCAACACATGTCAAAGCCAACTGCAAAGTCAGTGCTTCTGGATCTTCTAAGTTAATATCCCCTTCTCGGTGCTTCGAAAGAACTTGGTCAACTCCTAAAGCATCTCTGATATGAAGTTGTGGTTGTTCTTTGTATGCCTATCTCTTCCACTGGAATTTGAGTCGAGTTGCTTTTGTGGTTCCAAATCCATAATGTTCGTTACATAGTAGTAATTCAGCAATCTCAGGAAATAACTGAGTGGTCTGTAAATCAGTATGCATTTGCAAGTTTTAAATGAGTTAGGAATTATGTCAAGGCCCATACTTCTTTCAAACATCTTCCATATATAATGCTAACTAAAAGATCTCTAAATTTTGTAACTAAAGAGCATTGCTTAACAATGTTAAGATACCTTTCAGTTGTATTTTACTTGCTATTGACTGTCCTACTGAAATACGTGAATGTCTAGTGAGTATAGGGACTACAGCTAGTTGAGGTCAGGCATCTTGTCCTCAGAGGACAAACACATAGTCTATGTTCCATAAATGTTTGTTGAATGAGCCAGGGAACAAAAATACTTCACTATCACGAATGGTACCCATTAACTCATGACTTTGTGGAAGGCTGTTCTTGGGGATGGGTGATCTCAGGGTAGGGAGGGCGGTGTCCTAGCTTTCTGAAAATGTAAAATCCTAAGTTGAAATTTTGTAACAGTGACTTTAATAAATATTCATGGTTTTTGCATTCCACTTCTGTTTGGATCCTCTGAGGTCTCCATGGAGGCAGAGGAGAAAAGTTGTACTTGGTTTAGGGCTGGACACAGTGCCTGGACCATGATAGGTCCCCAGTCAATTTCTGGGTCATAAGCAAATGACTGTGTGAAAATACTGGGCTTTCAATGATGTTTTGCTTCCTACGTCCAGTATAGTCTGCAAGGTTATATTCACTAATCACAGCACCATCTACTCAAATCCTTCTGTTACGTCACTGTCATTTGTGGGGTGCTCCCACCCATCTCTCTTTTATCATTGATGACTGAGGGTGGATTGAAGAATGATGAAGACTTTATCTGCTTCCTTAGAATGATTGTTATTAAAAGACTATAAAGAAAATGCTTTTGAAATCACCTTTTCCCAGGGGCAGACATTAATTCAATCACAGGAAAATACGCATCAGAGCACTGAGGTTTAGTTGGTGGTCTCAGCCCAAAAGGTAATTCGCGTGCAAACTTAATCTTTTGGTCACTGCTCTGAATTAAGCCCAGGCTAATGTTACTTGAAAGAAGAGGATCTAGAGTTAGGGTTTTTACACCTTCACTCATAGTGTGTAGGATCTGGGGGAAAGCATGTTATTCCATGAAATCATTATTCACAATAAAATCTGTTTATAAAGGAGGAAATGTGGAGTTACTCACAAAGGGAAATTTACTAGATACAAAGATTATCAAAATATCTTAGCAGATTCCTATAAAAATACAAATGCGTGCTGTAGAGAAAGGTGCATGATCCTGGAAAAGGCAGAGCTGTTTCAGTTTATCCAAAATATCTCTTCCTAAAAGAAGGAATTTCCCTCTGTTGAGTTTCATTTTCCTCATCAGTTGTTGCAGTAAAGTGCCATTCAGTGAGGTTGTTGAGTGGGTTAATAATGAAAATATCTCCAAGAATGTCTGCCACAAGATTATCCCACTACTCTTCCCTTGGAAGAAAAGAATCACAAATACAGATTCTGGTAGATGGTCTGGGTGCCATGACTGTTCATTTTGACAAGGATTATATATGAGAATCAGAGAACTGGACAGAAATTTAGACATGACAAAATCCAGAGGTTTCCAAATATTTTATTTATTGAGAAAATGTTTTTAAAATCATATATTACAATATATGAAACAACTGGAATTGAGTTGCTACAATGGAAACAAGGGTAGGGGTCGCAGAGTGCCAAGCTCTCGGCTTCTCCATGCAGTCCCCCAAGATGGTTCATCCACCCAGGAAGCTCGGCACTGAGCCACTGGGCTCTGAGAACCATCACAATCCTTTCACTCAGTGTGAACCTCTGTGCCCCTCACTCCTCTGCCAACAGATTTTGAGTGTAGATGAATGACTCAAGTGGACTTAAATGATTTGCCCAAGGCCATTCAGTTGATTAGCAGCAGAATAGAAAATAAACACAGATTTCTTATCTATTCATCTAACACTCATCCAGTCATGCTGTACTATATCAGTCAGAGTAGGCTGCTTTGCTCCCACAAGAGTAAAATAGCTGTGTGGCTTAAATCTCCCTCACATAACACAACCATTTCTAGTTTAGTGAGGGGCTCTTCATGGAGTCCTCATCTAGGGACTTGAATTGATAGAAGCGCCATCATTAGGAATTTCCTATTGTGACAACAAAGGGAAGAAAAAGTTGGAGAGGTAAGCACTAGTGATTAGATCCTTTTACATAAAAAAGACACAATCTCTTTCGTGTCAGTGATCAAAGGATCATCAAGAAACAAACCTCAATACAAGCAAATGGGGAAGTGCACTCCTGGAAGGAGGGAAGATAACAGTAGACTCTGTCCACAGTCACTGATTGAGTATTTATGCATTTTAATTTTATATTAGAATAAATCACATTATAGCTTTATATAGTACTAAAATACAGAAATAGACTTAAAGCAAAGTTGTGTCATGACAGCTATAGAGCTATATGCATATTTTATTACAATAGTAGTCATATAAACTTGAAAGTCTCTTTTGACCTGAAATTCTTGCAAGGTAGGAATTGTCCCAGAAAGACAGCATATCTTGGATACTTGAATTAGTAAAACCACAATGGGGGACTTTTTAAACAATCTGTGCATTATTTTGTACAGCTGACAGTAAGATTGTTTTGGTTACAAGGAAGAGTGGCTGATTCTCACTAACCTAAGGGAAGGGAGTTTGTGGAAAGGCCATTGGAGACTCCAGTAGACCTCAGATGTGGCTGCTGTTAGCAGTCATACACATTGGTATGACACAAAACACTTTCAGAATCTATGAACCAAGAACTATGGCAGAGTATTTTAAAGCGCTACTACTGGGACCAGGGCCAGTGTACAATGATACCCAACTGTTTTCAATCTCTTTATTCTTTTATTCAAGATTCAAATTCTAGGGTAAGTGTCTCCACTTATTCTAACTATTCCTAAGAGAAGCTAGTTTCTAGCTAAGCAAAGACTTCTGAAATAAAGGAGTTCCTGAGAAATTGGAAGATTATATTGGGGAAAAACACAACTAAACAAACAAACAAACAACAACAACAACAACAACAACAAAAAAAACCAGCCTGGAGCAGACAGAGCTCAGAACAACGTCCTGCTGCATAGAGACCTAAATGCCCACCCTTCTTGGTGCTGGGCTCCTCTCCCTACCAGCCAGCAGATACTCCACATTATTCCATGGCTGACTGCTCTTATTCTAGCTCTAGTTCCACTTCTGTAATTTCATCTCAAAAGCAACTTCCCTGGCTTCCTCAGCTACTTTTCTTCTCTTCCCTGTTGTAGTATCCCAAATGTCACTTCCTGTATATATGACATATGTTTTCACATTCCAGAAAGGAGGAGAAATACAGAATCAAGGTTTTTGGAAGTATACCTTGAACTAAAATTTGTGAGTGGAGACTTCATTTTTATGATTTCTGTTCTTGCTTTACCAAATGAAGCTCTACAACACAAATGTTTCTCTAAGACAAATTTCTTTCTAAAATAATAAAAATATTCTCTCTTCTCAAAATGTAAGCTCCATGTTATTACACAGAATTTTTTTTACATTTAGATTTCTTCTCATTCACTGTTCCATGCCACAGCAATTGTAGCCTTTTTCAATTGTCACAAGCCAATACATCTATCTATGTATGTGGATTTTAAGCTGAGTTATAAAAGTGAATGTTTGTATGAATAGGGAGTGTCCTGAAGGACAAACTTGTTCCCCAAAAGTTTCTTGTAAAGTAGCTCAATCCTTTACCTTTCCAGTAATAACTTTCCTTTCATGCTTTTAAAGCTATCTTCATCATTATTAGGGTCTAAGAACCAATAAACTTCTAAAAAATGTCATATGACTGGTTGATGTACAATGTAATACTTTATCCATTTTAGTATTTTTTTGTTCTAGTACCATTGGTTCAACTCTGTAATTAACACACAATTATTCTTAGGTGTTTAAATTTTAACTGAAAAGTGATCCCTGTTAGGAATTTGGAAAACATTATGTTGAGTGAAATAAGCCAATCCCAAAGGGACAAATACAATTTGTTCTCCTTGATAGGTGACAACTAACTGAGCACCAAAAAGGAAACCTGTTAAAGTGAAATGAACACTATGAGAAACGGTGACTTGATCAGCCCTCACCCTGACTGTTGATGAGCAACTTAATATGTTATCCCTCTTAGTATTTTTTTTTTGTTTGTTCTACTTAATACTTTTGGTTGAATACCGTAATCAATACACAATTCTTCTTAAGTGCTGCAACTTAACTGAAAAGTGATCACTGTTAAATATAAGAGTGGGAATAAGAGAGGGAAGAGATGTGCAATTCGGAACATGCTCAAGCTGACTTACCTCAAACGGTAGAGTTAGAAACATACCAGGGGATTCCAATTCAATCCCATCAAGGTAGCATGTACCAATGCCATCTCACTAGTCCCAGTGATCAATTTCTGTTCACAATTGATCATAATGATAGGACTAAGAACCAAAGGGATCACATAAACAAGAATAGTGTCTGCAAATACTAGCTGATAGAATAAAAAAGGGAGAGAACGATCCAACATGGGAAGTGAGATACACAGCAGACCCATAGAATGGCAGATGTCCTAAACAGCACTCTGGCCTCAGAATCAGCCCTTAAGGCATGCGGATCTGGCTGAAAAGCCCATGAGAGTATTTCAGGTATGGAAAGCCAAGACACTCTGGGAAAAAAAAAAAAAAAAACCACCTAAATGAAAGATCTCCACCAGTGAGATCCCAGTGGAAAGAATGGGTCATCAAAGAAGGAGGTACCTTTCTCTGAAGGGAGGAGAGAACTTCCACTTTGACCATGGCCTTATCTAAATATGATCAGACTCAGTGAACTCAGGGGGCTTCCATAGCCTTGGCAGCTCATGACAAGAGCCTAGGGTGATTACTGATACCGATAAACAAGAGTGTCAATTTGTGAAGTCAACAACAGGAGTCACTGTGCACTTACTCCTCATGTAGGATCTTTGTCCTTAGTGTGCTGTACATTGAGATTTAATGCTATAACTAGTACTCAAACAGTATTTTTCACTTTATGTTTCTGTGTGGGAGCAAACTGTTGAAATCTTTACTTAATGTATGCTAAACTGATCTTCTGTATATAAAGAGAAACGAAAATGAATCTAGATGTGAATGGAAGGGGAGAGGAAGTGGGAAAGGGGAGGGTTGCGGGTGGGAGGGACGTTATTGGGGGGGGAGCCATTGTAATCCATATTATGTACTTTGGAAATTTATATTCATTAAATAAAAGTTAAAAAAATGTCATATGACAATGAAAGGAAAATTAGACACATGTGATGAGAGATTCTCATGAAGTTATTTCTAAAAATATGGGAATGATTTCCTAGCTTAAATTCCACTCTCAAACTTAGATCATTGTCACACACTCATTGGCCTAATTATTTGAAGCTCTGCTCTGCAAAAGTCTAGAAATATGGGTTTATATCCAAAGTTCTCTTGATTTTTTTAAAAAAAATTACTGCTAGATATTTATCAAAACCAAGTATGAAGGAAACCGAATCTCATCTATGTAACCCTCTTTCTCTCTGTTCATCTCTTTACCCATCTATACATTTATCTCTCTCTTCTTTCAATTATGTGTCTGATTTCTCTTCTTTCTTTCTACTAACAATTGAAACTTTAGCTATACTCAATAATGTTACAAGAAAAACTTCCCTGCTGCCAACAATTTCTTCTAAGTCAGGGAACCTCTATTGTCTTTCCTCTGGTAATAAATGATAATAATTAAAGGCAAATACACAATAATTAGTCACACTAGGTTTATCCATCTGGTGTACCTGTATCCTATCACTGTGTCTTTGAAACAGATGACAAGCAGCATATTGCCGCACACCCTGCTAATGGGTCTAAGTGGAAAACTGGGAGGGGAAGAGGTCATTGAAAAAAAGGTCAACAGCAAGACAAGCACATTATACATTTTTTAAAGCAACCATTGACCATTACCTATGCTTCCTCCACAAGATAGTAGTAAACTGGAGAGGCTCACCAGGAATGGGATTGCCTATAAAGATTATTAGTTTCATTATTTTTAAAATCATAGGCACCATCAGCCTTATCATAGCCACTAATTATTGCTTGTTTCCTATCTACTAGGGAATATGTTCCATTTTAAAAAGTTTTTCCATTTATGGCAATCTAGCAAGGTAGATAAGAAAATCTGTTCAAGTTTTTAGATGAGGCGTTTACACTAAGGAGAGATTGAGGTCCTTCTCCAAGACCAGGTAACTCATAAGTACAGAATCAGATACTAAGGAAAAGATTTTTTGCAAGATATGACAAAGTATATTACAGCTGCTTGTCAAATATCTTAGTTGAAGATTAACTTTTAATAGCTTAATTAGGGAGGCAAGTTTTTATACACAAATAGACTTTGAGAGCATAAAGTAATATGTGTGGCCATCAGGCCTTTTGAAAGGACATGATGCTGAAAATAAACGTAGGAACTAAGTTTTATCAGTGAGGAGGGCACATCTTAAATTGCACTAGATAAAACTATTTAAAGCATGTTTCAGATTAATTCTTTCTTTACAAAAACAAGAGAGATGATCATCCGTGGAGCTGTCTAGTCTTTTTCAAAGAAGGACAATGTTACTGAGTTTGGCAGCTGATCCTATGAACTAAGAAAGACCTAAAACATCTTTCAATCCACCTAGCATCCTCTCTGTGTTTGCTTCATGTAACTCCAGCCTCTATTCATATTTTTAAGGCTTGAAATGTCCTCAATCCACACATCCATATATACAAGATGGGCTGTCACTTGTCACTCCATCTGTTCACACTCTGAAGTTATCATTAACTTCCCACAAGCAAAAAGGAGATTTCTATAAGCTTTCTTTTTTCCCAAAAAGGAAGACTGGGAACGTCTGATTTATTAGAGGGAACCATCTCACGTTTCTGGTGTTTCCCAGGGGGCATGCTACTGTCACTAGATCTGCACATTACCTGAACCCATGAGATGGGAAGGGAATCCAAAGGTGTGTTTGGAGATAGGACTGCCTGAATAGAAAAAAATGCGTGAGTCCGTGTTTGAAGTAGCTGGAATGAGAAATAGTACCTCCACATGCTCCATATTACAGGGAAATATGAGAAAAACAAGATCAGGGTTTTGCAATCAGTGTAAATTGTTATCCACCAGCCATTTGTGAGTCTCAGCTAGTCTTTTGAAACACAGGGTTCTACAAAGACAGCAGCACCTGTTGCTGACTGTGCAGGAACAGCCTCACCATGTAATCAAGGCATTTCCATCTGCGGTGAAATCTCCCCACTTTTCTTTTAAAGATCAGATCCTTCGCTGCTAATGAGCTAACGGGAGGGATGTGATGTCTTTCTTGATTCTGTGGCAGTGGTATAAAGCAGTGAGAATTAAAAATTAAAGTCAGCAGAGGTTTTCCCCAGTTTCCAAGACCAATATTCCCATCATTCCAAACTTCTGCCTTGCACACATTTTCAGTTTGCATTCAGGTAGGACAGTAGGCATTGGTTAATTATATTTTTCTACATGTATCTAGTCATCAGAAGGCATATGACACTCCTGATGATTTTGTTCTCATCCTTTCCTCTGAGTATCATATCCAATGTGATAGCCAAAAACCATACATTTTTGCCTTCAATATTTTATATATCTATTTCCTCAACTTCATCTCAACCACCAGCATCATAAGATGGATCTCTGATAATTCTCACATAATATTGCAACAACCTGTAGACATTTCTCTCCTGTTCTCCATGACTCCCCACCCTCCTTTTCATCCAACTCCCTTCTTTTTACAGCTACATCACCTTAAATTTCTTTATTTGTTGTATTTACAGTTATTGTAATTCATTCCTTATATAGTTATTTTCCACATTATACTGAACTTTCCCAGGGTTCAGGCTAGACATTTAGATGCTTACTAGTAATTATTGAATTACAGACTGGCTTATTTTCTAATCCCAGCTTGATGTAACTCCAGAACTGGTTTAGCAAACTATGGCCCAGTTATTCTCTTGTACCCATGATTGCTTTAATGCTAACAGCAGACAGAGTCAAGCAGTTGTGACACAGACTGTGTGACCCTCAAAGCCTAACATTTTTACAGAAAAAAAGTTTGCTGAGCCCAGTTCTAGAGCTTACAAATAAATGCATAGGCATTGTATCTAAAACACAAGCTAAGAAACTTATGAGCCACACAATATAGTGTTTGGCCCAGTTGAGAGACCTTCAAAATCCAAGTGGCTGCCTTAACTCCACTGTGATTTCTACAGCTTCCTAAAGGATTCAGTTTCACACTTTCAGGAGGGTTGCTTCTTGGAGTAATTCTGCTCATCAATATTATATCCAGTGGTTCTTATAGAAGTGCCTGCACTCTGCGGGTGCCCATAGCACTGAACTTTCAAATCATGTCCAGGCCTTGGACTTGCACACATTTGCTACTATAATGGCACTTAATGAAGAGCAGGAAGCGTTTCTCGAGTAGTTACATTCCTTGGTTTCTTCCTTCGATCTCTTTAAGTCTCATCTCCCAACACAAGTTCAACTTGCTGCACACCCAGTAACAAAGCTGCTCCCTCAACATTAGGTCACTTGATCTTTGAGCCTGGCTTTCTGGGGTAGGATCATCTGTGTTCTAATCCTGGCTCCTCCAACAGGTGATTGGCTAGTGACTTGAGGAGATCTGTGTCTTGCTAACACTCAGCGTCCTGCTTTGTGGCAATAATAATCTCTGTGGATTGCTGTGGAAAATCAATGCAATTATCAGTGAAAGCGTTCAGCAGAGCTGCTGTCATGAGCATGCTGTTTGTGTTTTGCTCGTTTGTTTGTTTTGCTCCATCATTCATGTTAACTCATCTGGCCAACTTCCACGGGGAGTTTGTTTCCCCCAGGTAAATATACCCAGGTATATATGCCCATGAACTCTTTGACCCTGGTGTCTGTGTAGAAGAGCATGGATTAGGCCTGCGGAGGGCAGGCTCATATGATTCTGAGGGTTTGGGTCTGCATTTTCGTAGGCCCAGAACAGTTCTAAGAGGTGGGAAAAGACTTCACAGTAGCACATACTGTAAACAGGTAAAAAAAAAAAATCTAAAGATATCAGGCATCATGTATTCTTTAGGATCCTTTCCAGATACCAGGTTTGACAAAAACTGCTGCCTTCCCACAGCCAAAGTGTCATTATAATCCATGAGACTGGCACAGTCTAGTGGACATGCCCAAAGCCATGCCTCCAGAAACTCAAATGACTGCATAGTCTGTATGGTTCTAAGTGTCTCTGATTCTAAGCTGACTGCTTGCATCCAGAAAAAAAAAAAAAGAGATACGGCAAAAAGAACAGATACATTTATTTTCCCCTTTGAGCATAATTTTTCTGATTCCATCCTGGAAACAGAGGGAAAACATGTTTTGATTATATTTATAAATGTATCTGATCATCCTGGAATGTTGGAGTACATTCTATGTCTGGAAAAGGACATCAGTAGCATGCCTGCTGGGCATGGAGCTTGTGTGGCCCACAGGGACTGCCTCCAGGGACACCAGGCACAAAGGGTCAGCCAGGGCCAAACTTCTCTACCCTGCCCAGCACGCCGCACCCTAACACGCACAGCTTCTCCCACGGGTACTCAGTGCACAGTGGGGTCTTGTGATATCTGCTTCTTTAAAAACAAACATTTATGGGAAGCCAGGACAATTGCACCTTGGAACTGTGTTTCCTGCTGTGAGTTTTTCTCTCCCTGAATCCATCTGTCTTTCTCTGCTACCAGAGCTGTCCATCTGAAGTACAAATCTGATCATGTCACTTCCCCTCTTAAAAACCATCAGACACTCCTCATTGCTCAAAGGATAATGTCTTCAACCCTTCAGTAAGGCTCACCAGCACTCATGATTGACCCACTAGATTGCCTTGGCTAATCCATCCTTTTCTCCTTTGTTTAAAAAATAGTTATTTAATTGAAAGGTAGAGTGAGGAAAGATAGAGAGACAGAGAAATACACAAACACGCAGAGAGAGAGAATCTTCCATCTGCTGGTTCATTCCTCAAATGGCCACAGACTGGGGATGCACCAGGCCAAAGTCAGGATCCTGGGAATCCATCCAGGTCTCCCATGTGAGTGGCAGGAGTCCAAATATTTGGGCCTTCTTTTCCTGCTTTCTCAGTGCATTGGCAAGGGCTGCATCAGAAGCAGAGAAACTGGGACTCACTCTTGCTGCTGGTGTTGCAGGTGGAAGCTTAACCCACTATCGCATGATGCCAGCCCCCATTCTTTTCTTTTAAAACATAAACTCCGGTACCTTTCCTTCCTTCTTTGGGTATCGAATTGTACCTATGAAACACATGAAATCTGTTCTCTTTGTGCTAATAACTTTAAAAAAGAGAGAGAGAAAATGGGTATATCTATTTAGCACTAAATCACTCTAAATGTCCTAAAGTAACTATTAATGTATTTCCCTATCTCTGCTACTCTTCTGTATCACCAAGAAGACAGAGACCATACTGCTCTTTCAGTATCACAGCTGTATGGCTTTCTGATTGGCAAAAGGTAGGCTCTGTGGAAGTGCAAGACTTGGTGCTGCACTCAGGCAGAATTCTCTCTGCATGTCACCCACAGCACTTCATGCTACGTTTTAGTGGCCACTCTCCTTTCCCCTAATAGACTTTACAGCTGTGAGGAGGCAGCTCTGTGTCTATCTTATCTGCCTCTATCTCAAGGTTCTCCATTTCTCACAAGGGGGAATAGCTCAATAGTGATTTGTTGAGAAGATTAAATTTCTATGGGCTAAAAATTAAATAGACCTGGAATCTACACTCATGTAACTTTTGCTCCAGTCGGGTATGTAAGACAGGACTGTGATGCCAGGTGGACAAGTCTAATGTGAATCTTAAAGTGGGAGATTTAAGAGGGAGGAATAAAAGTGCAGCATGAGAATAGTGGAGGAGAAAGGCATTACTTCTGACTGCTCTGGTTTATTTATTCAACAAATATTTATTGAGTACTTAGTGTGCACATGGTATATGCTAGGCTTGGTCAGGAGAAGAATTAGACTTCTTCCCAAATGTCAGAGCTTAAGGCCGAGACAGATCATCGCCGGCCATTCCAAGGGGTGAAGGGGAGGACAGAGACCACTCAGAGGAAAAGCTCCTAAATCAGCCCTGTGCTTGGAGAAAGAAGGTGATGGGATGGCCTGGGCAGGCAGGGGCTGTCTTGATGTGGACCTGGCCTGCTCCCTGGCACCACCTGGAATCCAGGGGCAGACATGAAACACCATTAGTTCCGGAGTTCCTTCACCAGTGTTGATGAGCAGTTCTAGGACAGTGGCTGTTTCTGTCTCTATGGTCTCCTGGCCCCAAGGCAGCAAGGCTATCAGGAGGTGGAGGGCTCAGGAGGGAACCTGGAATGCACAGCCTCCCAAGAAAAGACTGCCTGCAACAAAAGTCTTCATAGCACCCTAGCATGGAAGGGCAGGGAGGGGCAGGTGGTACCCTACGGGCTCCCGGGAAAGCCCACCCCAGTGCCTGGCACTGCTGACTGGGGCTTGGTGGAGGTGGGAGATAGCTTCTTCTTTGTTAGGCTGCCACTGGGGATTGCTCCTGGCATTGTCTGTAGACTTTGGCTTTTTATTTGTGGAAAATTTCTTAAGCCTCAATAACATCAGAATTTAGGAAGTTCCTTCTGGAAAGCCCCTCTCTATGGAAACCTCTGCGTGCAGCCTCAGACCTTGTTTCCAGTCTCTGTGCACAGAGCTGAGATGAGTAGACTCCTGGCAAGTGTTTTAAAAATGAACTCAACTGAAGAATTTTGTGTTTAGCTCACATTACGTGTTGGCACTGAAGGTATCAAATGATGAACTAGATTGGGATTCAAAAATCTTGAAACAGAGACTCAAAAATCTTGAGGGAAGGAAGCTTGGGAGAAAGTAAATTAAGAGCATCATGAATGCAACTACAAACAATTCGCTATGGGAATTCAAAAAAGGAAGGGAAATCCTATGTTTTGGGACATTAAAGAGGAAGGTAGTCTTTGAGGATCATTGGTTTTCCTGACTGAGACTTAGGGTTAAATATTCATTATCAGCCTACAAAGTGCTTTAATGATAAGGAAAAATTAGTCCTGTCCCACAATATAAAATAGACATTAAAATAAGAATGCATGAGAAGGAGGAGGAGTGGGGGGAGGAAAAGGAGGGAAGGGGAAGAAGAAATTTCTCAGGAGATTAATTCTTCAAAAGCCCACTGCCAACTTTATTGCCATTATAGAGGTTTCTAAAAATAGCCAGAGTTATCTAAAACTCCTACCTCATGTCCTGTTACACTTGCAAAGTTACTTAGCATTTACAAAGTCTTTGAGTACTTGTTGTTTTACTCCATCCTATTAATAACACTGTAAGGTAGAATACCCAGCCAGAGGCAGCTCCAGGCTAGTTCACATGCATTGAAGTTCAGCAAGATCTACTTTCCAACTTCTTCTACTCTGAGTTGGCCAATACTGACCGTCCAGCCCCTTCCACTCTACTTTGTAGCTTCCCATAGTTTCAGACAGTTCTCCAGTAGATGTTAAATGGATAAATCAGATTCCACAAAAATAATGATAAAGTTTTCTGAAATTGCTTCGTTGTGTTAAAAATCAAATTCCACCATTTAGATTTTTTATTTATGAGTTATTTAAAATATGAAGTAGTTATTTATAATATGAAGATTTTTTTCTATGAATTCCCAAGGAAAGAGTCTAAAGCTGAATTTAACCAAACAAGAGTCAGAGTAAGAAGGCCAAATGATATTTTCCTGTGATTATTTAAAGTAATTATTTTATCTGAAAAAAGTAATACTCATTATAAAAAATTTGGAGCATATAGGAGTCACAATGAAGAAAAATATTTATTATAGTCACCCACAAAAATAAGCATTAGAAATATTGTATAGTATTTCATTAACATACACACATATTAGTTCTCTGCATTTTTATGTCATAACAAAAATATGCCCCATGCATAACATTATAAGGTCTCTATGAGTATACTTTCTTGTCACTGGACCTAGCATGTTCTTACAGAAGTCTTGAGTCACTCCCTAAGAACACACATCTTCCAAGCCTCCCAATTTAAGATGCTGGTACCACTGTCCATCAGATGGCTCCCAGTGGAATTGCTGTCCAAGTCAATGCTATGATGTCTCCCTCTTGAGCTCAGGATGCACCCTAAGTCTGGCCACCCCACCATCTTCTCTGCACTGGCCTATCCCTCTCTGATCTCCATCATCCTTCTCTGATCTCCCAACTTCTTGTGCTCCCAGACCCCTTCTTGGTGGAGCCAGCCACAGGAACTATTAACCAAACGGATCATGGCCCTTTTCCGTAGCACCCTCCAGCTACTTCCCATTGCATGTGGAGTTAAGATCAAAATTCCTGGCCATAGCTGACAAGCCTCCATTGCCTGCACCTGGCTGTCACTCAGCCACCTACCTACCACAGCTCTATCTGATTCACCAGCTGAAACGATCACACTATTGATTTGTTGCTCATTAGCAAATCTGTGTGTTTATTGCCCATTTGTGTCCACCAGCTCATAAGCTCCATGTCCTGCCTGTGCCTGTCTCCTGCAGAATCTTTTCAGCTTTGAATTGTGACTGGCAGATGGCTGGCACTCAGTCAGCACTGGCTAAATGTATGAATATTATTTCACAACAAATTGTTTGAGTATGCTTCAGTTTTAAAATATTCATCTACCCAATACATTCATTCAGTTTCAAAAACAGTGACACAGGCTCTCCTGGGCATTTCTCTTGTCCTGATGCTCACCCAAGGCATATCTCAGCACCACCCACACTCCCCACACACCTAGTCCTTTGAGACTGGACCTTACAGCCACTGCCCGGAGTGCCCTTCATGGAACCTCCCTGCCCTGCAGAGAGGTCACCTCACCTTCTCCACATCCAAGGGTTCTTGTAGCTGCCCCCTGTGCCTTCATGCCCCATCTCTCCTTGATGAAATCCTGCAGTGACACCATGGAATATCAGACAGACACAGAGCCTGCCCTCCAGGAACTTACAGGCTACGGGACAGACCAGACAAGTAAATCACACAGTAACAAAATGTCATAAAGAGATAGGAAGCCAAGGCACAGTAAGCACTCAAAGAACCATCTTTGAAAGCGAACGACACCATACTCACTACTTACTTTTGCCATGCTATGTATCCTGCGTATTTCTCTCCTATTTCAGTGCCGGTTTTATCTTTCCTCTTAGTTTTTAAGCTGCCGAAGAGCTAATTTCCTGTGACTATCAACACTGATGCACTGCACACATGAATGTGGAGGGCTGGGGAATGAGGTGGGGTCAGAGGTGGGCAGAAGGAGCGCAGGAAAATGGACAGGGGCAATACAGTCTCAATAGGTGCTCACAAGTGAGACTGACAGATGTGTGCTGCACTGCCGGCACTGGCTAGCCAGTCTGCACCGAAACTGAACAGAGGCTCTACCACCCAGCCATGTGTATTTTTATCAATGCCTATCACCTTTTACATAGCCCTAGAATTGCCTGGAGCTGGTGGCTTTGCATTCTCCTTTTCTTCCCTTCCTTAGACCATATTAAAATGAAAGCATCGCCCAGCCAGTCAGCCATCCTGCTTTTCTTTCTGAAAACGGAGTTGTTGCATTGAGCTGATATAACCTTGTCAAGGGCTTCAGGGCCGGCTCTGATTTGGATTTATAAAGCCCTGTTAGGTCAGAGCTGGCTTCAAACCTTGCCCTGTCTAGGAGAGTGGAACAGCTCCCAGCCATGCAAAGCTCTTCAAGCTTGTGAAAATGGTGAGCAGAGGGACCACCGTGGTCTTGCAGCTCACGCTGAATGCCACGAAACAGGGGGCAGAGGGTGAAGGGGTGAGACAGCTGCCCCTTGCAGCTGACTTCCCTGCAGACTCTAAGCAGTATCGTCTCCCTCCTGTCTTTGCTCCCGGCTCTGCAAACCTTCTCCAATCCTGCGGGGACAACTCCAACTTGATTATGTCCAGCCGGGCACTGGGCACAGAGGATGACGCCAGGTCACAGCGAGGTGGGGAGTGGGGAAGGTGAAAAGGATGGGAGCCATTCTTTATGGAGCACCGACTTGAGTGAGCCAGCATCAGTCTGGGGCCCCCACAAAGCCCTGAAGAGCACTATCCATCCCCTGTCTCCCAGGTGACAAAGTTGGAGCTCAGTCCCACTGAACATCAGTTTCCATGGCTGAGATTCAGACCACAGAGCCCCGATTCTTCGAGACCAGCATCAGGGTCTGCCTGGAACGGCACCGAAAGCGGTGTAGGCCCCGGATCCTTCCTCAGCCACTACATGACTGGCCAATGAGCAAAGAAACAAACTCCTGGCTTCATCCCGACGTTCTCAGTCGTGGGTCTGGGTGAGGTCGACAGCATTTCCAGTGTGTGGAGGGCAGGGACAGAGTCTGCCTCGAAATCTGTAGCCCTGGACTTGAGGTCTACCCTCCCTAAGCTTTCTTGTCCTGATCCGTGAAACAAAGATGAGCTGCCCCAACCCCCATGAAGTTACTGGGAGGTTCACAGGCAGCAGGATGCTTCGAGCTCCAGCACAGGGCCCGGCACCCACAGGTGCTCAGACATGTGTGTTGTCTCTCTGTTTACCAGGGCCTGCATTGGGCTGAATGTACTGGATTTTGTGCCCATGAGCTCTGAGATCATGGAAATGCCTTCCTATGTTGGCTGGGGGCTCCTGCAGGGTAGAATCTGGCCTTCCTAGGAAATTGGTTGTTTTGATTTCTCTTCTCCGCTTGGCTGTGTGAGATCCCTGTGCTGGGATGGCACCCAGCCCTTCTCCCCAGATAATCTCCACAGGGTGTCTTGTGCCGAGGCTGGGGCTGTCTACATCGGCTTTTCAAGAGCCACTTATCTTTTCATTGAGACTTCATTCTTTAAGAACACTGGTGGGTTACCCATGGTCCTCCTGGTGTGAGTCAAGGCTCGGCGGAAGTCGGTGAGGGTTAGGATGTCTGAAACACACACAAAACCTCACACAGGACTGCACAAGGGCAGAACACCGGCCCAAGCAATTTGGCAGCCATATTTTAAAACTCCTATTTCTAAAAAAAAGATGTGATTGTTTTCATCCATCCAGGCACATCCCTGAACAGGAGAGAAACAGCCGAGGAAGGGGGAGAAACTTCCCTTCCACTATCACCTCCTTTCATCGCCCCCGCCGGAGCCGCCTGGGTTGCCATGGTGACGCAGGGCTGACCTCTCACTTTCTGCTCTTCCAGGAGCTGAAAAGGTAAAAATGAGCCATTTGGTCTCAAATGAAAATCAACCTCCCTCAGTTAAAAGATGTTAAATCGCTTTCCCTTCGTCAAACCTAATGTTCCGTAGCCAAGTTTAAAAAAATAGGAGAGGGGGGTTGGGGGGTGGAGGGGGAGACGGAGGCAC
Organism: Oryctolagus cuniculus; assembly: GCF_051225735.1. Classification (NCBI taxonomy): domain Eukaryota; kingdom Metazoa; phylum Chordata; class Mammalia; order Lagomorpha; family Leporidae; genus Oryctolagus; species Oryctolagus cuniculus. The sequence goes on along the minus strand of NC_142878.1, from coordinate 4,707,203 downwards.
ACAGAGACTTCAGAAGCCAGCGGGGAGACGGGCTGGAGGCAGTGGCAGCCACAGCCACTGGAACCCAGAAAGAGCAGCGACTGCCCAGGCCACGCAGCCCTGGGTGCTGACCCCACTCTACCCCACTGCCTGCCTCTTGCGCATACTTGGTGGTGGTGCCTGGTGCATCTGGATTTGTGGCTCCTGTTCTCCACGTGCAGGGAAGTTGGGGCAGGAAGTAAAAATATTGATTGAACCCCAGAGCAGTGGTGCAGGCCCACTGTGGGCAATGGGATCCACCCTGGAACCAGCTGGGCACACTCAGGGGCCGAGATGAATACGGCAAAGCCCACTGGCTCAGAGGCCCCAGGGACTCCCAGGTTCGCGGTGCCTCCTGTCTGATGAAAAGTGTTGGGTGGGCAGGTGGCAGAGGTGTGCAGAGTGAGCTGCTCCGGGAGGCAGGGCTGGTCCAGCTTGGGAACTGGAAGCCTCATACGCCCCATTTCTGGTTTGCTGACCCGTGGCAAGGCAGCCGGAGATGTGGATGCCCTTTCTCCTTTCCTCTTCTCCCTCTTGGCTGGTGGAGGAGCCGTCTGGTCTTCCGTCCACCTGCACGTCGTGTGCAAGGATGGCTGGGCTGTGCTCTGGCTCTGGTGATTTATTTTGATGCAAGTTTCTAAGGACGTGGGCTCGAGCTGTCAAGCCTTCTTCTACATGAGAATTACCCTTAATTATAAGCTAGGCTAGAGCTACCGATTTATCACTACCAGACTTGTTATTAATCCTTTAACTTCTTGGAGAGTAGAAATTTTACAAAAACTGAAAGAAAAAAAAAACATAAAGAGTAAGAGTCGGAACAGGGAATGCCACTAATTCTCACCAGAAACAGGTCCTCGTGCTAAACCTACACAGTAAACCTGTTTTTGTTTGGTTGGGTTTTTTTTGTTTGTTTGTTTGTTTTTTGTTTTTAAGAATTGCTTTGGTAATCTTACGGGCAAATTAGTGGTCAAAAATACAGAAAAACTCCATTAGTGATCACCTTCAGTAAGTCTAAATCAGGGAAAACAAGAACAAGTTATAGAAAGATAAACTGGAGGGCAATAAAAGGGTGCCCAGATCATTCATTTATTCACAGATCTACCTTTCAGTCATCTTGCTTCAAACACACAGCATCTGCTGGTTTAATAGTACTGAGCTTTCGTTGCTCCGGCAGCTTCAGGTGGCAGCAAAGCTGAGAGAAAGATCCTCTCTCTGCCGGATTCATGGCGTCCCTTGACGCCTGAAATTCCCACCTGAAATCTGCTGGCCCTGAAATGTGGGAAGAAAGTCTCTCTCATGTCCCCTCCTGCCGCCACACACGTGCATGGCCCGTGGTCCACATTTCTCTACAAGGGCTCGGCTGCCACCTTACTCCCAGGGCCCATGGCTAAGCACAGGCTAAGCACAGTAGGGGTGCCTCAAACTCAGTGGGCTGGCCTTGGCACGTTTCAAGGGTTAACGCTATGAAGGGAAGCAGAAAATACTCTGCCGCGCCTGTATTTTGATCTGAGGTTCAAAACCTACATGCAGATGAAAATGGCCAGCCTCATCACTACACACAATCCCTTTCTCTGCTTCCCAGTCCCTCTCCTTCTTCCCTCTCCACAATCTCACAGATCTCGGCGTGATTAGAGGGCCTCGGATAAGAGAATGGCCAATGGTATTCTATGGTTTCAGTGTAGTCTGAAGATTAGATCCCTATGAAAATAACATCTCTCTCCTCCACTCCCTGCCCCCTCCCCACTGGAAGCAGCTGCTTTCACATTTAAATGTAGCGAGGGTAACAAGAGCCTCTTTTATCAGCTACTGCTATTCATAAGGCATTGAAATACATGCGGTTTCTTAATCCCTAGTGCGGCTCCAAGGGGCTTCAGCTTTGTGCTGAAATAGCACGTATCTTTTTAAAGTAGCTGATGGAAATCGTCTTCCAACCAAATCAGCCTCTTAAAAGCAGCTCTCCCCCAAGGTTTCCACCGAACGTAAATGGAGTCCAGGACACAGTGTGTGTCCAGCCGCCTCCGCCGCCACAAAGGGCTTCAGAAACAATGCTCAAGTTTGTTTATAAGTCGTCGCAGCGCCGTGGCGGGCCGCGCGCCTCTTCCCTGCACGCCCTCCCAGCCCCACCGCGATTCCCTGCCCATCTTCGCGGTGCCGCAACTTGGCTCGGGGTCTCTTCTGGGAGAGGCACTGCCGCTGCTGCCCGGCCAGGTCACGTCCAGAGGCAGGAGTGGGGGGCACCAGGGCGGGATGGAGGGAAGACCCCCGGAGCAGGCGGGAAATCACCGGGACCCCCGATAGCCCAAGAGGAGCCTGAGGAGGACCCGTGAATTCCACAGCCACGGAGTGAGCCATTTTGTAGGCAGAGAGAGCCGGGAGGAACTTGTAGTCCTGGGATACATATTTTTACACACGTACACACATACATACCCAGGTTAGCCTGTCAGACAGCACCGGTTCTCTGCACCATCGTCTAAAAATAGCACTAGACACAGTGCTAACACAAAGGGAGCACTTGCAGCACGAACGGAAATAAATAGCCTAAATTACAGTTAACTCTTGTGACTGCATATTTTGTTTGAAACTAGGTCCCTAAAATTAACTCTTCCACACATGTTTAAGTTAAGCCTGATCCTTTAAAAATAATATCCCCTCAAAATCCATATGTAGCGCAAATGCACACACATATTAACATATAATACATATGGGTGTGTTTCAAAAGTTCGTGGAAAATGTGTATCATCAAAAAAAAGTATGCACGGATTTCCAAAACGGTTTTGTGCCAAATTAAACATCATTTAATTCCATTTTCCCATGAGATTTTATTCATAGGTAGATACTCAAGCGTCCGTGCAAATACATCTGATTTTCTATCTTCAGTAAAACGAGGACATTTCTTGTCTCTGGATCCATTGCTAACGAAGTGGAGAAAAAGCGGGGAGAAATATGTTCTGTGTTTTGTGTTGATCTCGGTGCTTATTTTCACTTAGAAGCTCACAGAATAGATCTCAAGGAAAAAACCACATTCTGCTAGGACTGTCCTACTCGCTGTTCCAGTTTCAAAGTATGAGTATTTCTTCCTAGCAAGCAGGAGCTGCAAAAGGCTTTGGCTACTGAGTTCCTCGGGCATGCATCTGCGTTTCAATTGTCTTTTTTTTTTCCCCAAATTCTCTCTGTCTTGGGGGCTGAAGCGCTGATGAGCGTCCTTTGCCTCGTCCCGTCTATCTCTTCCTACTTATAAAAGGTCACAACGTGGCCAGGTAGGAGGGCTGTGCAGTGAGGAGCCCTGTCCTCCGCCACGGGCCGGGCCGGCGCGGGAGGCGGCGACGCGGCGGGAACGGGCGCGCGGGCGCGCGGGCGCCCCGCGAACACTCGGGTCACTTCGTCCCGCGCGCGTGGGGGCGGGCGGCCGTCTCGCCGCGGCTGCAGGTTTTCCATCACAGAAGCAGCATCTCGAGGTGATTCCACATGGCCTTTAATACCGTTACAGGAAAACTTAATTCCAATCACTGGGATTGAGCGAAAAACCGTCCTTTCGTCTGAATCGTGGAACTCGACTGCCCTCTTTCGGTGCCGAGGGGCCACAGGACGCGGGGCCTGCGGGAGCCGCGCGGAGGGCGCTCGGCTGGAAATCGGGGGGCACGCGAGGGGCGGCCGGGGTGCGGACCCCGGGCCCCGGCGCCCCCAGCCTCCGCCCCGCACCCCGACAAAACGCTCCCCGCCCCCCTTCCGACGGCGTTTCCCACTTCAGCTGGTGTTTGACCGACACCCCCGTCATGGCCAACCCGGGTGTGCGAAGGAAGGCAAAGGGGGGACTAAGCATTCGGGGTTTCCAGAACTTTCTATAGGAAACCTGAAGGCGAGCTGAGCGCGCCCGCTTGGGCTGGCCGGGACTTGGTCCTCCTCGGCCGTCGCCCCTGCAGGTTCCTGCCTTCGTTGTAGGCCAGAGCTTACATAAACACAGTGCACGGAAACCTCTCCCAGCCAGAACGCCGAATGCCCTGGGCTGCACTTGGCGCTCGGTGCGGGAGCTGCCCCCGCAGCCGCTCGGGCCTGCCCGGTCCCTCCCCGCATTAGGCCGCATGTGCTTCTGCATCAGTCTCATCGCTAACGAGCTCAGAATCGCTCTCCTTTTTATCATTTCACATCTGAAAACTGTTACAACGAATTCAGGATGATTGATAATTCTGGATAGAGGATCATTAAATGCCAACAGGAAAAAAAATTTACCCTCAATTATAATTGTGATACTACGTCAAACAGATAGAGGAAATCCTAATTCTGAGCTCTATTAAAATGCACTTATTTCAATTTCCACTTGCTATGTATGTCCTATTAGCAGCCTGACATTTTGAGTGGTACACTAATTCATATGAATTGGGTTTTAAATGAAAGCTTTCGAGTCAACCTTTATGGAACACTGAATGTGCGATAAGCCCAGAATTAGCAAGAGAATGAGGTGATACTTTTCTGTCTTGCGCTTTTCTGGTGGGAAGGAGCAAAGCCTGCACACTCCAAATTATGAAACGCTTTCATCTCCAGGACCTGGCCTGTGAGTGAAGCACATGCTGATTCCGTCTTGAGAGACCTTCTCCGGAGTTCAGAGCAGATGCAATTCTATTCAACAATTAGAAAATGGAAGGTCAGAGGCCAAGTGCATAACTTGGAGGTAGAGCGCAGGTAGGTCTCCACCTGTCAGGCACCTGGGTTGGGGAACAGGTGTGGAAGCAACAACAGAGTGGGCTAGAAAAACACAGAATTGGGCAAAGCTTGCCTAGCCCCAGGTTGGCAGGAGCAAAGAAACCAGATGCTTTGCCTGCCTGTCTCCCGGAGAGGCTGCTGGGCCTGCCATAGGGTTCTGTGTCTAAAAGAGACGTCCCCCACTGGGTCTCTTTCACAGGGCAACAGAAGGAAGAGCCTTAGAGAAGGAAGGACAGGCTGCTCATCCCCAAGCTGCTGGGTCGCAAGGTCCCTGTCCAGAGAATGCTTGCTGCTATGTGTAGAACTAGGAGAATTCACGCAGTGGAGTATCGAGGTGCCCCTGCTTTGGGGAACAGCTGCATCTGTGGTGAAGCAGAGCCAGTACTGCCAGCTAGCTTGCCGCTGTGTTTAGCCCAGGCTGTCCTGGCTCCTCATTGCGTAAAGGAAGAGCAGGGGGGATTTCTTCCCAAGCTATGGCACCTTGTTATCACAGTGATGCCATTGTTTCGCTGCCACAGTTTACCCATCTGTAACTTGAGGGATTCAGAGCCAATGCTTCCCAAGACGATTTTCTGTTTCTCCATACAAGTGTTATTACTAACTCACGTCTCATTTCCATTCAACAAAGTCACTAAATAGGTACCTAAAGATCTCTACAAGCAAAGGACACCAATTAACTGTGTGACTGAAATCTGAAGGGTTATGAAGAATTTTACAATTTTCCTCCTCAGATAGTGGACCACAGAAAGCAAATTCAAACCATTGTATTTTTATGGTTTATTCACTTTTCTAATAAATCTGGCATGACCTGAAACTAACTCTCTCTCTCCCTCTCTGTTAATAAGGTCATTGGTTTCTCTCCTACAGGAATTCTCTTCTGTCCTGTATACTGGCTTCAGGGGAGAAATGGAGAGATGCTAGGGCATCTTTAGGTATAATGTCAGTGATACAGCAGGGATACTTGTTTCTTTGGTTTGAGGAGGTACTCCAGTGGAACTGATGCTGAATCCTTTGGAAGGAGTGCTGTCAGGTATAGTTTCACCCTGTTCTGCTGGTCAAAGAATTGTGACAATAGAGGCTGCAGGCTTAGCTGTTTGCTGTCGTGTGCCAGTGGAACCTCCAAGAGCAGTGAGAGCTGTGTGGAAATGCAGCCAGAGTGAGGGAAGCATTTTCGAGTGGGGGAGTGAGTGGAGATAAGGGAGTTGTGCCCATCTCCACGCTGAAGCAAGGCATGCTTGCCCTGGTCCACTGCCATCCAGGTCACTTTTGAGGGCAGCTGGTTTTGTTTATTTCATTCAGTCATATGACCTCAGCACCTGGTCCCATACTTGGCACCACACTGGAGCATGACACACATTTGTAGCGATGGTGGCTGGAGGTGGAGATGGTGGTGGAAGAGGAAGTGGTAATTGTTGAAGTGTGGGGGAGAGGGAAGTGATGGAAGAGGTGGAGGCGGAGGTAGGAGAAGGAAGTAGACATGGAGGTAGCAGAGGTGGAGATGAAGGTGAATGTAGAGGTGGATGAGGAAGTGAGGGAGGTGTAGGTGATACAGATAGAGGTGGAGGTAGAGATGGAGGTGAAGGGGGAGGAAGTGAGGATCGAGGTAGGGGGTGTACATCATGGAGGAGGTGGAAGTGGGCGTGGCAGAGAAAGTGCATTGGAGGATTAGTGAGGAATTCACAAAATGAAGCTGTGGCCACAGGAGTGAAGGAGCCACAAGGAAAGAAAGTACATCTGAGGTTGGAGAAAGAAAGGCAGAGCCCCATGAGGTGGTCTAAGTCCCTGCTTCCAAGTGAGTGTACAGAGAAAGGACTTTCCAGATGTGTAATTATGTAAGCCAACAAATCCTCCTGTTTATTGTGGAAGCACAAATTTCTGAAAGCACATTCTCCAATTTGGAAACTTCAAGTCCCTAACTCCCTCCTACTATCACGCTAGCCCTGGCCATACTCAAACTCAACGTAACCCATGGCTTGTCACTGTGCAGTCACCCTCACTGCTAGGTCTAGGTCCTCTGGGGGATGTATTGGAGAAGTCCCACAACGAAATCTAACAAACCCAAGAACAGCCTTAAGCCCACGGATGTTGCATTCCACACCTTCTCCTCCTCCTGCCATTTCTGGCCAGATCCACCAGCCTGCCCTCCTTGTGTTCCTAGAAACCTGCCATGATCTTCGATGTTTCTCACACATCTTTTCTTTCTCTGTGTCCCTCACTCCTTTCTCTTAATGGGAGAATCTTGCTCATTCTTTGAAATTCCTTGAAGATCTCATGGAACCCAGCCCCTGAAACCTTGTTTACCTCTCTCTTCTTTTGGAGACCCCACCCAGCCACCATATCCTTTTCTCTCTCATGCAGGCTGAGTTAAGTGCCCCTCCTCAGGTCCCTTTGGCATCTTGGGCACATTTCTACCCCCCAGCATGCGTCATTTGTGGATCACCCTCAGGTTCTCTTCCTCCACCAGCCCTGATGTGCTATTTGTGAGCAAAACTGGAATGTGTACCCAGCATGGAGCCATGGCACAGAGGATGATTTTCTTTTCCACCTGACAATTTTTTCAGGATGGAGAGTTGTGTTCATACTAACATTTTACCTGATACAATGGGAGGTCCTGAGAAAGATAAGTAAATATTAAGAAACCAAAAGAGAGGGGCTGGCACTGTGGCACAGTGGGTGGACTCACCACCAACAATGCCAGCATCCTAAATGGGCACTGGTTTGAGTCTGGGCTACCCCACTTCCAATTCAGCTAACTGCTAATGTACTTGGGAAAGCAGCAGAAGGTGGCCTAACTACTTGGCCCTCTGCCACTTACATGTGAGACCTGGATGAAGCTCCTAGCTCCTGGATTTGGCCTCGTCCAGCCCTAGCCATTGAGGCCATTAGGGGAGTGAATCAGCAGATAGAAGTTTTTTCTCTGTGTGTGTCTATCCCTCTCTTTCGGCAACTATGCCTTTCAAATAAAATATCTTTAGAAAAGAAACCAAGTGAGAAATATTTTTCTGGTCATAGAATACAACTGTGACCTTGGAAGTCAACATAAGTCCTCCCTGTATTTAAGAGCAAAGTATATTGAGCTTTCAGAATTTCGGCATGAGGTCAGAAGGGCGTGTATGGTCTGCATTCAGATTGCTGGGTGTGTAATGGGCTGGGACTGCTGGGAGATGTGCTGGAGGCTGCATGTGTTGAGCAGGATATCGTTGTCGCATAGAAAGCATCGTGACTTGGGCTTGAGGGTAGTGGAGGTTTCTAATGCATCCCTTAAAACTACAAATGCTGTTGCCACTTAAGAAGGAGCATAGAAATGAGTAGAGCTTCTTGGTATAGATGTTGTTAAGAAGAAGTGAATATTGATCCCCAGTAACATTCATCCTAGTTTAATACTATGTAAGTATCTGGGTTTGCACCAATATTTGGAAGATGAGAGACACCAAAAATGCATGAGATGGCATTTTGCTTGCTTCAGGTTACCAAGCCATCAAATGAAGTTACTGAGTTCAAAGATCGCTGAGAGATGGTACTTTGCAGAGACGGAGAATATACACGATAACAGAAGTCCGGGCTTAAAGAAAAAAAAAGATAAAACAGTAACCTGGATGTCCGTTTACTACTAGATAATTACGGGCAGGAAATAAGTGCACTGTGTCCACTCATCCTATATGGCAGGGACAGAGCTGTTTTCAAGATCATAAGCTACTCTTTCATTTTCTCAGAAGTCTTGAGATCAACACGGTATTGTGAGCCATGCCAGCAAGGAGAGGAGTCAAGATCGTAGAGTTCTTGGTCCTGGAAACTGGGAATGAAGGTTGGGATAGAGAGAGAGTAAGCAAAACAGTGAGGCTGAGGATTAAGTTTTCAGACAAGTAGGTGTGAGCTGGAGTTGGTATTTCATTGCTAGACCTTTACTTTTTCGCCTCCATTTTCTTCATTTGCACTCCTTCCTCTGTATTGAAAGTGAAGTAATCACTCTATAAACATTTTCTCTTGGTATTATCAACAGTATTACTATTATTTTTTTTTTTTTGACAGGCAGAGTGGACAGTGAGAGAGAGAGACAGAGAAAAAAGTCTTCCTTTTACATTGGTTCACCCTCCAATGGCCGCTGCTGCTGGCTCACCACGCTGTGGCTGGTGCACCGTGCTGATCCGAAGGCAGGAGCCAGGAGCTTCTCCTGGTCTCCCATGGGGTGCAGGGCCCAAGCACTTGGGCCATCTTCCACTGCACACCTTGGCCACAGCAGAGAGCTGGACTGGAAGAGGGGCAACCGGGACAGAATCCGGAGCCCCGACCGGGACTAGAACCCGGTGTGCCAGTGCCGCAAGTGGAGGATTAGCCTATTGAGCCGTGGTGCTGGCCAACAATATTACTATTATTAAGAAAATATAGGCAAGTGGAACAGGTTATAAAGTCTAAACTGTAAAATTGTGAGAGAAATGAAGGCAAAGAATAGTGCTCCATGTATGTTGCATGAGAACATCAGAAAAAGGGCAAAAGAGACAAAAGAATTAGGAAGAATGGAATGGACACAATAATGCCAACCACCTAGGGCTGATTAACTAGGGAAGGTGGCAAGGCAAATGGAGATGTCACGCTTGGCCCCAACATGGGGAAGCCATCATTCATCTTATAATATCAAGGCAGCAGTTTGGAAAAATGAACGCTGGAAATGAACTGTCATCAAAATTGCATGCAAAATCTTTGCTGTTGGAGATTATAGTTATCAAGGGCTCATGAGATTAACACACAGAGAAGAGGCAGAGAAACTTCAACAAGAAAAAATGTGCTTACTTACATTATTCCTTTATGGTGTCATTTGAACATTTTTAATTGAATGTGAAATTTCAGAAGAAGAATGGCTCTGTTAGCTGAATAGGAATAGAGTGTACGCAAAATATGGAGCTTTATGCTAACCTGGAACATTCCTCTAACCCAGAGCCTGGGAATCCAGAAACTCTGTGTGGAAAGCTTAACCAGGAGGTGCTTCCTGTGCTGGCCACAGTGCCTGGGCACTGTGTTCTGGTGTCTGCTCTTTTCCTCTTGCATCAAAGAGTGGTTAGGCCCTGCTCTCTTCCAGGCCATATACCTGGGCCGGAGTAAGGAATATTGAGCCACCTTTAATCTTTGCTGGCCCAGTAACCCCAAAAGTAAATTTGTTAGTTCCTAAATGAGAGCGCTGATGCTAGGAGGGTAGTTGTCCTTTGTTAGTCAAACCAGAACTTTTTGCTTATGTTCCCACAACTATCCATGAAAGGTCAGCTGGGCTAACCTGTCCTTCAAAGCCCTGTCACAGAGACAGGGTCTAGACCCTGCCACATAGCATCTCCTGGTTTCAAGGGAGAACGCCTAGTACTAATGCTGTAAGCTAGTGTTTCTTTGTTTCCAGATGTTTTCCCAGGGGCTCTCTCATCACAACATGTTATACAACCCATATCAACATCATGTCCCATTTGGTCAAAAGGCATTTCCAATCCAGTGCTTTCTAACCTCTTTTAGGGGTAAGTTAACATTACCATGCCCTGACAGATCAAATGAGGAGATCCAGCCAGAAAGCCCTGAAAGTTCATGACAAACCAGGTCACTTTCCATTATATTTACATTTTGTAATAGAGTTCTTTAAGGATTCCTCTTAAAGATGGTTTACGTATTCCATGTCAGCCTTTCTCTTGGATTTCAATCCAGTCGTAACAGGATTTATTGTGTGCATGATTCAGTGGACAGTGTTCAGTTACACACAGCAGGATGGCGGTAATATGTACTTCTATGGGGAAGGAAGGCTCTGAAGCATAGAAGTAGAGACCCACCCCAAAGGACAGGACAGAAGCTAAGAGGTACGGAGACGCAGTGCCCCAGAAAGTGGATTCAGGAGCCAGACCTTAGAATTTAAAAGAAAGAACAGAAAAATCAAACGTACTGGCAAAGTTAAAAGAGGGAAATTTCTACGTAGGTACATCAGTGCATTTAGCCTTACAGATGGACTTTCTTCATCATAGGAAGTGGGGCTCATAATAGGGAAATGGCGAAAGAACCACTTGGGCTCAAGAACCACATATGAAATATTTACTTTTCCAAATGGGCCATCAAGATCTGAGATCCAGGGATGAAAGAAAAAGACATGGTCAGGGAATGGCACTCAGAGGACAAAGCCCTGTGACAACTGTGGATGCGGGATCAGCCGTGGAGAAATACATGGTGCACCACGCTGCATAGACGTGGTCATGGCCATGGTAAGGACGTGGCAACAGAATCACCTAAACATTCACGGCCACAGGTGAGGGGCAGCTGACCTTGCATTGCCACAGAATGCACTGATCAGAGCTGGGGGACTCCAGGTGAATTAACTCTCCAGGTCTGCCCCAGGCCCTCCACAACTTATCCATAACCCATCTGCCAAGTGAGTTCTGTTCTTCAGCAGTCACTTAGAGTCCTCCTTAGTTCCTTGTTCCCTAGTGAATGACTTTGACTCACTCTGGAAGGTTTAAAAAGCATGTGCTACCGTCTCATTTGAGTCTAATTTTAATACTGAGCAGATGTCCAGTTCTGCTGTACATTGCTCTTGGTTGGCTTTTCACTTTGGTTGAGTTCTGCCCCTTCATGTAGGAATGGCTGACTGTCTCCTCCCATTTTGGGCCATGTCCTACATGCCGGGGTGACTGTGGTGAATGAGTCCTGCTCCCTGCCTTTTTGGGTTTCCAGTTTAGAGGAAGAGGCAAGGGAGAGAGGCTCTTATTGAAACTGGTACAGAGACTTGCTTGGAGAGGGCTTGCCGGCACATTGCCTGTGCTGCAGTCTTTAAGGGGGAGGAGGGTCTAGTGCTTCCATGGAACACTGAGGCATTTGAGAAATGGATTTTCCATTCTTTCAATATGATAATATTTAATAGGAAATTATCACAGGAATAATATGACGTACAAGAGCCACATTACCTGATCTATGTAAAATGAAAATATGATTAATGTTCAGCCATTTGTGACTCCTGTGAACAATGCTCTCAGAAGAAGATATATAAGAGCCTGCGATTACTTAGGCTGTCTATGAAGGTGATCCCAAGGAGCCCCAGTTAGATATAAAATTTTACTATACTCATAAAATCTATGTCAAACTTAATGCAGTCAGTGGTGAGAGAACTGGATCAGAAGGTAAGGTGCATCATTTGCTTTTCCCCATCTTGTCACTAACCATCTTCACACCAGTGGCAAGTCCTGCTTGTAACTCCTCTTTCCTCATTTCTAGGTTTCCTTCTCATGGTAAAAGGTTGCAAATGCAGCCCCCACATTATTCTGAGAATGGTGACATAATCATTCAGGATGATGTATGAAAAAGACGGCATAGAACATCATGTTCTTTTTAAGAAATCCAGTTCAAGACAATAGACAGGATGTAATAAATCATGTGCCTTTGGGTAAAAATAATTTCCAGTCAAATGTATGTGCTCAATACCTGGGAAAAGTGCTTAAAGCCTGCTTGGCTGTTAATACTAAATAATTAATGACCGTGCTGCACAAACAGGCATGTTAATATCCCAAGTTGTTTAGCACACCTGTCACTCAAGGTAAGACAGGCAGCTGTGTCAAGAAGGTGGCTCCATAGATGCTGTGAGGAATAGGAATGAGAGCTCCCCCTGGCCAAATCAGTCTCTCCCACTGTCCCATGGGAGACCCTAACATTCCTGGCATGATTTCTTGGGGACTAAAGACAATCCCAGCTTCTTTTTCTTAACCCACTGAGTCTCACAGCAGGGTAGGGACTAAGATTCCATGGGAATGTGACTGGTGCCCAATAATCAATCAATGGACATTTGTTCTGCCCTCCCATTTCATTCCCTGTCATTTAGTCACCCTAAGGCCAGGCTCTGTTCCTTGCTGTCTCTGTACTGAGCAAGGGAGATGCCATGCTGGCCTGGCCCTGGGTCCTTGCACATCCTGTTTTCCTCCATCTGCACTACTTACACATGAATCTACCCTGGCCCAGTCAAGCATCTCCGTGGCAAGCAATATAGAACTACTTTGGCTTTTGGGTTAAGACTGGTAAGTTACATGAACTCTCAGAACAAGAGCCTAGGAAATGGGGCATAGAAAACGAATGGAAGCCAGGCATCTCAGGAGGGCCCAGTCAATAGGTGTCACCCCAAGAACTATGTGGTCTGCATCCTACCACCAAGCTACAGCCACTTTGACCACCAGTGCCCCCCCCCCCCAGATCTGGGCAGTAACTGCACAGAGGCCTCAGACCACGAGTCTAACAAGTGTGATGTAAGTAAGGGCTGGCTTCCTGTCTGCCTCTAGCCAGGGTAAGGTGGGCTCCAGCAGGGAGCAGCGACCATGGGAAGAGGTGGCTGTGATTGGTTTTCTGATGAGAGTGAGCTCAATGAGGCCAACACTCAGGCAATACCCCGTGCTCCTGAGAAAGGAAATTAGATGCCAAGGAGTCCTCCAACTACTAAGATCACCCAAGGGCTCATTCCCCGGGACCCTGCTCCATGATCTCCCCCAGGCTGGCTTTCTTTGGCCTGAGGATCCCTTCTCTGATCCCCGTCTGGCTACTGTCTCTGCCACGTGTGTCAGGAAAAGCACTGCACCACCATCAGGACACTGATTCTTTGGTATCTCCTGTAAGGGCCTCTGGCTGTGCTGTCTGACTCTGCCAGCATCCTTGCCTCGCTGGGGCACAGCAGGGTTCATCAAGAAGCTCTTGCTGGACAGAGCAAAGAGTAGACTCAGAACCAGAGTGTAAAGGAGATCAGTGAGGACCAAGGTCTGGCTCGTGTTGAGGGGTACGAACTGTGCTCAGGCTGCAGAAGGCATTGTTGTGGGACCACACGTTGTAACCTCCTTAAAGGGAATAAAGAGATCTTGGTTTTCTGTTGGTAGATCAGATGCTGGCGCATTGTGCATTGCTTGGATAGAAGAGTCTAAACCCAGCTCTGCAAATCACGGTGAAGTCAACTCCATACAGGACTAGGGCACAAGCCACAGAACCTTATTTTTAAGCAGCACATGTTTTAAAATGTTCAGATATGGACTTTCCCTTAATTAATAAAATGTTTTACTATAACTGAGGAAAGAATATATTCCTTGTCAAAATGAAGATCCCTTCGGACCAAAGCCAACATCACCCTGAAATTCCAAATCAAACCACAGATGATCATTGCCTCTACTGCTATTGAAATTAAGTTATTAGCATTAAATAGTGTTATAAGAAAATACTTTCAGATATTTTAGATGATATGATTATGCAAGGTTGAAGTGGTCACGTTTATGTTGGTCAGATCAAAATAATCATAAATATCTGCCCCTCAATTTATTTTATAATTATTTCCTTAAGATACACCTGTTTAAAATTAAACAACTGATTTATGTAGTCTGCAGGTTGCTCAATTCTGAGAGCTAACAATCTTTGAAAATTCTATATAAATTAAATCTTTGTAAACCATATAAAATGATATATAGCCATAAATATTTAGGATGTACCTATGATTGCTTTAATTCTAAAATAATTTGGCACTTCGTTAGATGCTAAAATTAATACTTAAAAGTAACTTTTACCCAAAATTACGTTTGCTCCTTTATTTAAAGTGGTATTTAGCCTTTCCAGGGGATGATTTTATTCTGGAAAAAGAGGTCTGATCTTTTACTTTTCTCCCCATTCTTTATTCTAATTAGATATTATTGGCAATCAGGCATTCTTCGTATTTTGTTAATGTATCTTTATAAATCATGCAGTTGTGCATATAAATCTGACACTCTAAGCCCCATTTGCTGTGTCTTTCATGTTTTCAGACACAATCTCATAAACATACATTTCTATTTGCCAATTAAGAGTTCCACTAAGTCTCAGTGATACTGCCATAAGTGTGACTGAAGCGGAGTTTGTGCAACTCATTGAACACATGACTGAATTTTTGCATATTTTATAAAAGTGAACAAACATAGAAGAGAGGAAACATGAATACCAGTAGTAACACGAAAGAATTAAGCATCAAAGCTAAGAACAATAAAATAATCTATGATCTACTCATACAATGGAATATTATGCAGGCATTTGTAATCATTACATCTGAAAATATTTTCTCACATTTGGAAATAATCATAAAGCATTTTTTGGAGAAAAAGGAGGAATATGATCTGGATTTTGTACATCAGTCTTTCTCACCTCTTAACATTGTGTTTGCTGACACCTTTCAGTAACTGTATAAACATGGATATCTCTCGACGTGTGGGTCCACAGCTGGGCAGCAGAAGTGGTGTTAGTTATACCTGAAAGGGGTTAGGGAGAAACCCAGTAAAAGCGAGGTGTGGCCCAAATGTGACAGAGTTGACCCTCTGCAGAGTAGCAGAACAACGGCAACGGCAGCAGCAGCAGCAGCAGCAGCGACAACAATCAGGGAGCTCCAAGACTGCGGGAGTGAAGGGATGCCTCCCACTACAGCACCATGGCAGAAGGAAGCAAACCAAACATCTAGAAGGAATAATAAGATTTATAAACATTTAATTACAGACCTAATGTCTGGAACCAAACAAGGCATTCTCTGACTTCAAAATCAGGACGTAAAAGGAACGTCTGGGGGATGCTGACCAAAAAATTAGTTGGGTAAATCCTAGGGATGGGAGCTCTATTAGACATGGAGCTGTCCAGAGCTGCAGAAAGAAATGGAGCTAAAAGAGGACACAGGGCTCTCAGAGTGGATTCCTGAAGATATGAACTTTCAAATCTCAAATGTTAGATCTTATGGTTCCATACACTCCTTATCAGCAAATTAGACACTTACGTCTCAGGGACTGTTTGATAGAGGCGCATCTGACAGCTGCTGTGTTGGCCACAACACATTATTGAGCAAACTGGCTTGGTGGAATCTTTGCTTTTAACTTCCCAGGAGTTTGGACCTTCATTTGTATCGCTTTAAATTTCCTGAGACATGCAAGTTTATTAATAAAAGGTAACATTTATTTAGCACGCTGGTCAGTTCTTTGCATGCATAATTCTGTGGAAGACCATTATTATTTATTGTTACTGCTGTACCCATTTCTGTCCCCCGTCCCTCTTCCTGGAGCTCCCTGAGGGCAGCCTCACAGGAACCCACAAACACGCCAGCCAGCTGAACTCACTTGGTATAAGCTATGCTCATTTCTCCCCTTGTGTGATACCCGTGTGTCACTGTCCCTTCCCCAAACTGCTGCTTCTGTTGATAGTGGCACCCAGAAAACCAAGCCCAGGGTGTGTGCGGAAAGCCGGACATGCCCAGAGCTGATTGCCTTGGAGGTGGCAGTTCCGGGTCCGGCTTGGACAGAGGGGGTCTGGTTGGACCATCGTCCACCCTGCACCCTATTTTATAACTGAAGTTGCTGCACTAGGGCAGTCTTAGAGCTCTGCTCAGGAAACCGGCTGCTGCCCCCTCCCGTGCTCCCCAGTGGATGAAGCGGAAGGAAGATAACACCCCCACCCTTTGCCCTCCTCAGTCTTTTCTCCAGAAGCAGCTGCTGGCCTCTGAGTGACCCTGGCTTTTCCACACACCATCTTCCCCTTCCCACTCTGAGGCTTTTTAAAAGCCCTCTGAGCCGTGTCTCATCGCAGGAAAGGAGGGTGGCTTTGGGTTTGGATGACTAAATAGCTCACTGCGGGTGGTTTGCATAAGACTCCCGTCTCTCAGAATGTGAAAATTCTCCAAGTCTAAGGAAACAGAAAATGCTCCTGGCTTTTTGAGGACAGCTATGCGTGTGTCATGGGTTGTGGAATTTCCTGCTTTTTGAATTTTTTCTTCATCTTTTTCCCACCAAATCTTTTAAAACCATAGTGCTCACATTCAGTCTCCAGCTAGAGCTACTTGAATAGTCAGGTGCAGCGTTGCTTCCCCCCAAAGCACCAGGCTCACTGAGCCCCGTCACTCACGGCCTCCTAAGAGTCCCAAGGA
Organism: Oryctolagus cuniculus; assembly: GCF_051225735.1. Lineage (NCBI taxonomy): Eukaryota > Metazoa > Chordata > Mammalia > Lagomorpha > Leporidae > Oryctolagus > Oryctolagus cuniculus. Next base: position 4,690,582 of record NC_142878.1, on the reverse strand, counting down.
GGCTGGCGCCGCCGCTCACTAGGCTAATCCTCTGCCTTGCGGCGCCAGCATACTGGGTTCTAGTCCTGGTCGGGGCGCCGGATTCTGTCCCGGTTGCCCCTCTTCCAGGCCAGCTCTCTGCTATGGCCAGGGAGTGCAGTGGAGGATGGCCCAGGTGCTTGGGCCCTGCACCCCATGGGAGACCAGGAGAAGCACCTGGCTCCTGCCATCGGATCAGCGCGGTGCACCGGCCGCAGCGTGCTGGCCGCGGCGGCCTTTGGAGGGTAAACCCACGGCAAAAGGAAGACCTTTCTCTCTGTTTCTCTCTCACTGTCTACTCTGCCTGTCAAAAAAAAAAAAAAAAAAAAAAAAAAGAGTCCCAAGGATTTACACAAAAGGCCCTCATGGCTTCACGAGAGTGTCCCCAGCTTGGCCTCAAAAGCAACTTTTCAGCCTTTCTGGTCCTCTGGTGTAAACCTTCTCAGCAAATGTTTTTCTTCTTCTCTCCCTGCTCTCCTCGGACTTGCTGCATCTCTCTTCTGTCTTCACCAAGGTGCTGACTCCATCTTCCATTGATCTGTGCCCAGCAGATTCCCAGATACACTTTCTGCAGCCTCCCCCCGCCTCTCACTTCTCAAGGATCCCAGTTCAAATCAGAGCTCTGAGGTTTCCCTTATTTAGCTATGGGGTGTTTCCAGAAGTGAGGCACCGATGTCTCTAGTCTGAACATATGAACTCACTGATGTCTGCATCCCAGTGACAATGAGCCAGAACCTTGGCTGAGTAAGTAAATACTTTAGAGGAGGGGGAGGGCCAGTTCAGGTGAGCTTGCACTGCAGGAAACGCGCATGTCCTGTGGACAGTATGTGAAGAGTGACTTCTATGTTTGTGGAAGGGAGTCTGCATCCTGCCACTCAGCAGGCAAGCATCTCTGTTCTAATAAACAGCAGGCACTGGACGGATTGCGGTGGATTTTGTACTGTGCCTATGAACATGACGTAGGTGTGCAACCTACATCCAAGATGAGTAAGATGAGCACTTAGGAGGCACTGCGTCTCACAAGAGACCTTCAATGCTTGTGCCAAATAAGTGATTATGTCCTTATTGTAAATACTATCTCTTTATTGATATTTAAAATCTCTAAGTTTACAACATGCTGCTCAAACTGAGTATAAGGTTTGAAGTCCCTAAGGTAAAATGTACATGACTAGAACCCAACTGGACTATGAAAAACAAGTTATAGCCACAGTTTTGCCGCCAAATTTCCAAACAGAGAACATCAACTGGAGACTCATAGGACACCCGCAGGGAGTGTGTCGGTAGGCTCACCTTACCAGAGTTCAATGCACTCTCCTTGAGAGTAATCCCCTCTTAAATGGGTGACCCAGGCAAACTAGTTTAAGCTGCTACAGTTGAAACTGCCAATGGAGCTTCTGCTTGTGACTGATCTTCACTCATTATTTTAACTTCAGAAGAAGAAAGGTTTGGAAGCTTTTGGAATTATTTGAAACCTAATTGCTTTGATCATGCCTGCCTATAGGGTCCCATGAGCTGACGGACTGAGATTTTAAGAGGTAAACCCCCCCCCAAGATGTGAGGCCAGTAGGAAACAAGCAAGATGACAAGCTTAAGGGACTGGACTTTCCAGGTGAAAGTGACGGAAAAACAAATGAGAAATTGGGGAGATGTAATATACTGCAGCAGGAGGAGGAATGAATGTGAGACATAACTCAATGTGGGAGAGAGACTCAAGGAGGAAAAACTTCATGCTTGTCGAATCTATCTTCTTTAGAGACTCAGCAGTCAGGGTGAAATGAGCGAGTGAAGCAGGAAGGCCCTTTGATTTGGAGGATGGCTGACAGGTACAAGAAGCCAAGGAAATACGGGGGGATGGCACAACCTAACGACAAGTGCACAGGGAAGCTCAGACGGGGGCTGCTGCAACACGCTCGTTGTTGCTTCTCACCGCGTCCGCTTAGCTGTCCAGACCTGCAAACTAGTATTTGCATGTTTGGGCTCCTATTGGTAGCTGTTGTCTCTGGACTTGGCAACTGGTTAGCCCAGTGTGGTAATTTTGCCAAAAGAAGGAGGGATCAAGCAGAGAATCAAGTACATGTGTACTGCAAGTTCAGTTCCATTACTTGCTGGCTGTGAGATGTCGGGAAACTTACTCAGTGTTTCTGAACCATTATTTGTTCCATCTCTTAAACAGCAGCAGGTGTCTGTGCAGGTGCACGGAACAGAGTGGTTTATCATTAAATGCAGCCGTTGGAATCATCATCATCATTGTTCTTATTCATCTCTGTACAGAGAATGTGGGGAATATTCAGGGAAGAAGCCAGATATTCCCTTGCAGAAAAAAAAAATATTTAAATTTTGTTGGCACATCTGCATTGTTTCAGCATGTTCCAATTTTGAATTTCCCACTGAAACACACTGCCCTCTTCCTGCAGGAAAGACATTCAGATGTAGAATCTAACATGCAACTTGACTCTGAATATTTCACTTCTTTTATTCAGCACACATTTACTTTTCTAAAATATTGATACTCTGATCCACTCTTCTCTTTCATTTTACTTGTTTAAAAATGTAGTCTTTAGAGATTCCACGGGGATCAAGGAGGGAACACGAATGCAGAAGCTCTTCTGGGGCACATATGCTTTCGGAATCTGATAAAAGCTGTGATCCCACAGCCCTCAAAATCAGACATTTGCGCACACCTACGTAAGGACAGAGGATTCATAGATCTCTTTGAAGCCTTGGGAAAGTGTGTCAGAGTAGGAATACTATCCCAGTGCATAAGTAGAAATTTTCATAATTGTCTCCAAACCTCTAATATGCTAAAGGAGGAATTACTCAGTCATTCATTCCCAAGAAAAATCACAGGTTTTGAGATTTGATTTGAAGTCACGCTCCTGAATACCTACGGGGAACACAAAGGTTTTCCTGCAGGCCTAGGATCATGGATGGATTTAAGAGACTGATTGTCTAGGTGGCCACTGCCCATGTAGCCTCTTTCTCTAGATGGTCATCATCCGTGTGGCCTGTTTTTCTAAACTCATTTGTCTGAAAACTCACTTGCATGTCCTTTAGCTCCTCTACTTTACAAAAGACGGCAGCCATTTCTGCTGTTCCCCATGTGATCTCTGTTCCTGGGGAATCTTTGGGGTCAAGCAAAAGGAAACCTCTAATGATTATGACCAAGCTCCCACAAACCCATAGCCCCACTGGGATGCCTGTTTTCCGCTCCGTACTCATTCACTCCCCTGTCTCGGTGGAGTTCAAGTATCAGAAGCTTTGGTGTGAGAATATGGACTCGTCTGTCAAGTGGCAATTCTCAAAGTAATCCAAGAAAATAAAGAGGGCATTCCTGAGAAAAATGGAATGCTCAGAGTTGCATCTGATTTTCGCATGCACAAATGGAAGCCGCTATGTGCAGCAGTCGTCCCTGGACAAGTGAATCCCTGGCAGGCAAAGTTGCTTTAGCACAGCAGAAGCAGGGTGGGTGGAAGACTACAAATAGAACACTTTATGGGACTACCAAATTCTTCAGGAAACACAGGATAAAATCTCAGGTAGAAATTTCATGTGATATTATTTCATATTCTCTGTTATTCAAATCCTATTTTAAATAATTATTAAATATTTATACTAATTGTATGTTATCATCATATAAAAGGTTTAACATTTTCTACTTCCTATTTTTATTTATTTATTTATTTATTTATTGACAGGCAGAGTGGACAGTGAGAGAAAGAGACACAGAGAAAGGTCTTCCTTTTGCTGTTGGTTCACCCTCCAATGGCCGCCATGGCCTGCGCACTGTGGCCTGTGCATTGCATCACGCTGATCCGAAGCCAGAAGCCAGGTGCTTCTCCTGGTCTCCCATGGGGTGCAGGGCCCAAGCACTTGGGCCATCCTCCACTGCACTCCCGGGCCACAGCAGAGAGCTGGCCTGGAAGAGAAGCAACCAGGACAGAATCTGGTGCTGCAACCGGGACTAGAACCCAGTGTGCCAGTGCCACAGGCGGAGGATTAACCTATTGAGCCGTGGCGCCAGCCTCTACTTCCTATTTTTTAAATAATGTGTTAACTTTCGGGCCAGTTCTTACAATATACACCCATCTTTTTTCATTAACACAGAAAAATGGTTTAAGTATAATTTATATTATCAGGAAATGTAATGCACAGAAAATTTTGTGTGTATTTAATCATTGTCAGAATTTACAATCTATGCTGTTTGCAGATTAAGTCCTGCTAATAATTCAAATATTACCTCATCTGAAAAGATAAATACTGAGTTGCTTTCAAGAAACAAAACATGGAAGTGTTTTTATATAAGCATATATGTGCAAATGACTGTGTATTTCATGTGTATTTCACATGCTTATTTTGTTATAGATGTGTACGACGGAGTGACTCCCAAGGACGTTTCATCAACACTGTACTGCATTGGGATAACAATCTGTGGAGAAAGAACTCCAAATATCAATTCACTAGGAAAAGGAAAGATGAAATAGTTGAATGTTTTTAAAAATTAGTCTATGTGTTTTTCAAGATGTTAGAAATTTCCAAATTATTATGGTATTTAAATTCCATTGGATATATTTAAAAGTGTTATGTAACCATTTTATCTAAAATCTGCCAGAATCGTATCCTTTAAAAGTGTTTAAACTTGTGCTGAAGTTTCAAGTGCCAATATTTATATCAGGTGAGAAGGCGTTCGTTTTCAAATTATTTTAGGGAATATGTAAATAAAGAATTCTAAACACTAACGCTGTCAATTATGCATTAAGGATGAGAAAAATTTATGTTAATAATGGAGGATGTGGAGGTAGAATAACTCAAATAATTGTGAATGTGTGTTCATCTCAGCTGTCTGTTTGATCACTGTAGCATCTTCTGTATGTGTCTGTTTTCTCCATTGTGAGCACAGCTTTTCACATGAGGAATGAATATAAAGGCAATGTGTTGAGGAATCTTCCTGACTTCTCTGGAGACCAAGCCAATAGAAGCCACAGACAGACACTAGGGCTCATATAGTATGCTGTGTGACCCAAATTCAGACAGTTAGTGCTGTTCAAGTCCAGAGTCTGTGATAAGACAAATCCAAACAGTCCTATTGGATTATCTTGCACCATTGGAAGTGGGATGTGAGCAGTTTCTCAGTGCTATGGACCCATTTCCTCACTAGCCTTTCCAAAGTGCTGATTCTCAGTAAGAAACCCTCAGGGATCGGCCGCATACACACAGGTGAATCCTGAACAGTTCTCCCCTCACAGGCTGTGGAGAGTGCTGTGCGGGTAGAGATGTGAGGGTGAGACCACACGGAGCTCACAAAAGAAGGCAGTCGTGTCCAGTTCCACAAAGGCAGAAGCTTAGGAAAGAGACAGTGTTTGACCCTGGAAAGATAAGTAGGAAGTGGACATGTGAAACTGAGGGCTGAGCAGTAGAGGAGAGGAGCCACACCTTCAAGTCAAGGAGTAGAAAATAGAATTACCTGCTCCCTGGCCACAGCAGAGAGCTGGCCTGGAAGAGGGGCACCCGGGACAGAATCCGGTGCCCTGACCGGGACTAGAACCCGGTGTGCCGGCGCTGCAAGGCAGAGGATTAGCCTAATGAGCACGGGGAGACCAGGAGAAGCACCTGGCTCCTGCCATCAGATCAGCGCGGTGTGCCAGCCGTGGCGGCCATTGGAGGGTGAACCAACGGCAAAGGAAGACCTTTCTCTCTGTCTCTCTCTCTCACTGTCCACTCTGCCTGTCAAAAAAAAAAAAAAAAAAAAGAATTACCTGCTCAATTAACAGTAACCTAGGATCTACCATGCATTGTGTATTTTTGGAACGTTTTTAAACTTATCTCCTGTAGCTCACTTTCTATGGTTCCATTTATCTCTATTTTGCAGACTTCAAGGTGCAATCCTTTAGCAAGTTGGGAATGAATTTAGTGGAGGAAGCACAAGAGTCATTCAACACAGAATTGAAACAGGACAGTAAATTATTATTAGTGTGTACCACACACAGTGGGAGTCATTGTTTTGCAAAATTTTGTTTCAAATGATATATATGTGTGTGTATGTGTGTATATATATATATATGTATGTATAATTCTTATTATAAATTATTGAGCAAAAAGCTTTGAGAAAGCTCTGGAATAAACGAACCTAATAAGAACAAGGTTGGAGTGGAAGTTGGTAGCCCATTTTCTGGTTTGAGTCATTTGATGGATGATGCTGCATTGACTAAATCAAAGAAAATAAGAAGAGCAGGACTTGGGGCAGGAAGTAGAGGGAAACCCATTTGGAAGGTGACTTGTGACATGTCCATTTGGAGGTACCTTATGACTCCAGGGAGAGATCTCAAGTAAACCATTGACACCCAGGAGATGAACATTTGTAAGAGATGAGTACGTGAGAGCTGAGGCTTGTATCTGTGACTGTGGTTACATTTTCTTGACTATTAAAGAAAGTTGAAGGTAATGAGTTGGGTTTCCTGAGAAGATGGTAGCCGCTGAAACATGACTCATTAGGTCCTCTGAGTAATGGCAGAACGCTCAGAGTCTCTGAAGGGAGCTGAGATAACACCTCTCTAGATCTTAAAGCCCTATGCCCAGCTGGTCCTGCAAAGCTCATTAGGCCCCAAGGGGGATATTTTCATTGCATTTTTTCAGCACCTCCATGGACGTGCAGTTTTTACCATCAAGTAGATGATTGAATGGTTGAGATAGAGTTGAGAGAATGAAGTTGTTAAATGAAGTTGTTGAGACTTCTTAGGAGTTAGAGTGTGTGTGGATGGAAGGTATAACTATGTTCTTAAATCTATATATATGGGATACATGAAACTTGTATAACTTAAATAAAATCTAAGAAATAAATTATAATGAACTAGTTAAAAAAAAGACTTCCTAAGAAAGGAGACAGAGAAGACCTGAGAAGTTAGGGGTGCCATCTCAGATCTGGATTTCAAAATTACAGTGTTAAAGGCAAATTCCTAAGTCCTGCATCCAGTCCCTTCTTCTGCCTGAGTTTGAGTGGCCACAATAAGGTAAATATAAAAAAAAAGAAGGTTAGAATGAGGTTCAGGATGTTTAGCAAATACTTTTTTTGAGATTGTGTCATAAAGGGACTGAGACGGTGCAACATGGGACATTTCTGAGAGTTTTAGTTTGTATCTTTTTTCTGTATTTTTTCTCTGATACACCCAAGTAAGCTACAGGCTCTGGGTATCATCGCCTTAATTGAAGCATATGATGGAGTAGAAAGCATGACCACATTTTCTTTCAAAAAGTTTAAAGCCACAGAGAAGGCACAGGCATTTGGCATGGTGGTTAAGACACTGCTTGGGACACCTGCATCCCATGTTGGATTACCTGGGATCAAGTCCCAGCACCACTCCCAACTCCAGGTTCCTGCTAATGCATACTGTGGAGGGCAGCAGGTGATGGCTCAGGTGTGTGTCCCTGCCACCCAGCTGGGAGATCCTGACTGAGTTTTGGGCTCCTGGCATCAGTGTGGTCCACCGCTGGCTGTTGTAGGCACTTGGTGAGTGAATCAGTGTATGCAGATGTGCTTTCCCTCTGTCTTTCTTTTTCAAGTAAGTAAAATAAATAGAAAGTTAAAGCAACAGAACACCCTTTGTGAAGTATCTAGGAAAGAAAGGCCTGAGATTGCAGCTCTGGGAGAAGAGAGGGAAAGAAATTTGTTCCTGGAGAGAGGTTCCCAGGTTAGAGGAAATAAGAGGCCTGTGGGCTCTGGAGAACAGGACCTTGTGCCTTGGATAGGCACACTTGGAGCAGTGTGGCCCACCCCACACCAATGAGCCTGGTGCCATGAGCAAGGTGTGAAAGTATCAGGGAGCCCACTAACCTGGAGAGATGACACCAGTTGTTTATAGATCAAAGACATCAAGGCTAATAACAGGAATGGACCTTCTTGACATGTGACATTACAGAAGATTCTAGAATTCTGATCCAGTTCTAGTATTGTGGGAGGTAAAAGTAAGTGAGGATCCCTAACAATGGATCCCTAACAATGTGGAATGGTATACATTGCACAGTGCACTGTGATGGAAACTCAGTCTGGAAATAGGATCCAATGACACACACTGGTTAGATCTACTTAATCCATCATGAGCAGGGATTGAGATTGCCACACTGCACTAACATGTGGTCTGGATATCAGCATCTTCATTATACAGGCCTTTGGTGGTGTGATTAAGACACCACCTGAGATGCTAGCACCCTATATTTGAGTGCCAGAGTTCATGTCCTAGTTCTGCTTATAATCCCAGCTTCTTGCTGATACACATTTTTGGAGTCAGTGGGTGATATCTCAATATTTTGGTCCCTGTTACCCACAGGGTCCATAAAGATTGAGTTTCTGGCTCCTGGATTTGGCCTGGTCCAGCACAAGCTGTTGCAAATATATGGGGAGTGAATAGGAGATCTCTGTTTCTCTCTCTATCTATGACTGTCTTTCAGACAAAATACATAAATACAATTTAAAAAATCCTCTTGTGGACAGGTGTTGTAGTGCAGTGGGTTAACCCACAGGAATCTGTATGGGCACTGATTCAAGTCCTGGCTACTCTACTTCCAATCCAGCTCCCTGCTAATGCAACTGGGAAAGCAGTGGAAAATGGCCGAAGTACTTGGACCCTTGAACACATCTGGGAGACCCAGATGGAATTAAAGCTCCTGGTTTTGCCCAGCCTTGGCTGTTGTGGCCACTTGGGGAATGAACCGGCTCTTGACTTTAGTTACATCACCCTGGCACACATGCTTCTCAGAATCCAGGGCAAAATCTTCCATTTTACAGCTTAATGGATACTCTGCCTATGATGTAAAAGAACAAAGAAGCAAATTTAAGAAATAAGTGAATAAAAACTGCACACCCTGAAATTCTCAGGGCCGTGAACGGCATCATCTTCCCCAGTTCCTTTGGGTCTGCCAACAGCGGTTTTCCTCCGTAAGGTGAATTTCTTCCTAGAAATTCTTGTGCACACACCTGGATCTGGAGCACCACTCTCAGGTTTGCAGGGGAGGAGCTGCCCACTGCCTCTGTGGCTCTGTGGGGCTGCCTGTCTGTCTTTGGATGGAGTGACTTTGGCCAGTGTAGAGGTTATTACCACACCGGTCATTTCTGCTAAACAAGTCAATCTATTGTGACAAAGAAAACTGAAGTGATCTCTTCTTCGGCTTAATCCCCACCGTTTATAGCTCAGACACCGCTCCCTGAGTATATTTTCAGGACAGAGTTTCTGCCCATTGACCAATGTATTTGTTTCCATGGCTACTGTAGGACATGACCACACACTGGACGGCTTACAAGACAAACTTATTCTTTCACGCTTTCAGAGGCCAGAAGTCTGAAATCAAGAGTTGCAGGGCCCTGTACTCTCAAAGACCCCAGGGTGGATTCTGCTTCCTGCCTCGTCCTGGATTCTGGAGGCTGCTGACCTTCCTTGGCATGGGGCTCACAGCCCCCTGACTCCAATTCTGCCTTCATCTCCACATGGCCTGCTCTCCCGCCCATTCTTCTCTGTGTGTATCTAACACACCTATCGCTAGACTCTGGACCCACCCAAATAACCGAGGATGATCATATCCCTAAATCCTTGATTTAACTAAAATCTTTGCAGACACTTTTCCCGAAAATATACGGGTGCGGGGACTTGACATGCCTAACTTCCATGGAGGTTGGGTAGCTCCGAGCCGGCCATGGCTGGCACCAGCTCCACCCTCTGAAAGAGTTGTCAAGCAGGACCTCCTCTGAGCTGGAGCAGGAGCCGGGCTGAGGAGCAGTTTCATCCACGCCCGTCCTCTGGTTGTCTGTGTTTTCCCAGTGCCTCCTCTGATTTCACCTCACAAAGGAGAAATCATTTTCCTAAGTCGTTACAAACCATACCACATATAAAGAAACAGAACTTGAAAACCATGTCATTGTTTTTGAGATATGCAAATAACATCTGTGCGATCTATAATCTGAAAACACAGAGGCACATGGACAAAGAGAAAAAATCCAATAATTGATACTGGCATTAACTGAAGATCATTGCAGTTAAATTTTTAGAAATAGCCTACCGCATTTTATTCATCTGATAGTGTCACGTAGTAAGTTCCAACGTAATGAATTATTAAATCCCTTAAATGCTTGAAATATTTCATTAGACAAATGAATCGCAGCTCATCACTTATTCCTTTCTTTAATTGTGGGGGGCTAAGTTACTACTGAAACCTTTGAGAAGAAGGCCCAGTGCTGTGTTTCGACATAGCATGCAGGAGAGCCTGCCCACGGACGGCCAGAGCAGAATGGCTGCTCCCCTCTGTGCCTCGTGCTTCATCTGGCTCTCCGATTTTCTCTGTACTGATGTTGCACTCACCCATGTACCCAGGAACACCACGGGAGACCCCATTCTTTCCTCACCAATTTGTTTCCTCATCTTTGCATTACCCCAAGTTCTGGCGTGGCTGTGAGGTGCGTGTTCTCATACAGTGCTCTGTTCTAGCGATCCAGCATACGACAGTACCCCAGTTGCTTTACCAAGAGTCTTGACACCAAATTGTGGGGACTCCTTTGTATTTGTATGCTACAAAAACATCAAAACATCTCTGTCATGTTGATGGATGTTTGCGTTATTTCTATTTTGCTAATTCTAAGTAATGCTGCTATAGACATTCATGTTCAACTTTTTGTGTGGATATATGGTTTCATTCCTCCAAGTTGCATATAGCTTAGAGTGGAATTCCTGATTCAACGGTAACTCTGTGTGATGTTTTGAGGAGCTGCTGCACTGTTTTCTAATAACCTTGAATTTTAATCCATGCATAATTTACTTTGGAGACACACTGCAGTGTGAAGTAAGGGCCTTCTTTTTTCTTCACCAAATAATCCCAGTAACATCTTTTTCCTGATCCTCAGCTTTGTTTCTGTTTAAGATCTCTCATAATTCAATCAGGTTTTAAGACTCTTGCATAGATGTACAAAGTTCTCTTCTGGATGCATTCTTTGGTCTGTCATTTTCTGTGATGATGCTTATCTGCTTCAATTCCTGTAGTTTCACAGAACATTCTTCAACTCGTAGGAGTGGGCCGTCCTTTAAGTCTTCTCTCAGAAAAAAAAATTGCTATTTATTGTATACATTCTAATTTTCTCATACATATAGATTTATATGTATTATCATACAAATAAATTTGTATATACTCTAATTTTCCCATACAGATAAATTTAAAATTATTTTTGTGTTTCCTATAAACCATAATGATATTGTATGAGGATCCCAGTGAAATTATTTATTCATTTAGACAAATTTCATGATATTGAGTATTTCAAGTAAGGAAATAGTTCCGCATTTATTAGTCTTATTTCATGCATTACACTACAGCTTTACTCTTCTCAAATTGAGTTCCAGATAATTGTTATGCTCATTTCTTGCTATGGAAAGTATTTATCTTTAAGTATTTTTGAAGATTTTTCTAGACATTAGCAAATAATGACAAGAATACCCCCACACAAACTATCATGGGAAAATATCCAAGTTTTCATCTTCATCTCAAATTTTGTTTCTAGGAGTCAGATTTTTTTCATATCAAGAATCAGTTTGAAAAGTTTCATAAGAAATGGATGTTGGGTTTTTCAGGTGGATAGCAGAATACAATGTAAGAATCCTATTTCTCTCCTTTGATGGGTTCATGTAATAAGTTATTTTATGAAGTTGCCTAATGATGAAATATATTTCAATTCAACTCAATCCTATCAATATTTAATTTAAAACTATATTGATGAGCCGGTGCCGTGGCTCACTAGGCTAATCCTCCGCCCGTGGTGCCGGCACCCCAGGTTCTAGTCCCAGTTGGGGCTCCAGATTCTGTCCTGGTTGCTCTTCCTCCAGTCCAGCTCTCTGCTGTGGCCTGGGAGTGCAGTGGAGGATGGCTCAAGTTCTTGGGCCCTGCACCTGCATGGGAGACCAGGAAGAAGCACCTGGCTCCTGGCTTCGGATCGGCTCAGCGCACTGGCCACAACACGCTGGCCATAGCCACCACTTGGGGGGTGAACCAACGGAAAAAGGAAGACCTTTCTCTCTGTCTCTCTCTCTCTCTCACTGTCTAACTCTGCCTGTCAAAAAAAAAAAAAAAAACTATATTGATGTTAAACAACAAAACTATGCAATATTATTCTTTAGCTTCAAAATTATGAGAATATAACAAAGTATGAGTAAAATTCCATTCTCCTTCAACCCAATACTTAAAATGTAGTAAGAGTTCCTTGTACCTTGAAGATTTGCTGTAATTCAACTAATGAAAAATTTAAACTCAGGTAACTAAATATTACTGGGCAGGATTATAAATTTTATTTTCTGAGATCAGTTTTGGCTTTGTTTATTTTGCCTTGTCGTCATCCATTTTCTGGGACTGTACACAGAAATCTATGTACATTTTCCTAATATCCACTCTTGCCATAGCTTCATTCCCTTTCTTTCTCCTATTACTCCATGCTTGCCTTAGCATTTTCCAAAATCAGCTCTGGAATTTTTCATTTCTACCATTTTAAAATTTTTCTTTTCTAATTATCACTGCTTTTAGATTAGAGTTCAATTCCTTTGATGACTTCATTTTCAAGAACTTCACAAAACCCGTTCAAATAATACTTTCAGTGTTTGCTGAAAGAGTAAATAATAATCAGTAATGTTCATCGCTCACCTACTATACAAGAGTAACTCTTCTAATCGCATTCCGCCTGTCACATTGCTTAATCCTCGCTGATATCACTAGATCAGAACTGTCACTTTCCCCGTTCTCTACCTGAGGAAATGGAGCTTTGGGAAGGTCAGCCTGGCCATCACTAATTAGATAACAAGTGGCATAACTGGATTCCAAACCATCAAAGAGTCCATGTGTCTAAATAGTTGTAAATTCAGTCATATCTCTGAATGCCTACTATGGTTTTTCCTTTCATTCTTACTTAGTTTAGAACTCTTTTTCTTTAAATCACAAAATCACAATAAGTTTCCATGGAATGTTAACGTATTCCTGTGTCTTTATTTGGTTTTATGACTCATGAATGAGACAAGTGCTAAGTTACAGTGAAGAATGCCCAAAAAAGTAAAATCCCCCCAACATGTGATTTGCAAGAGATGAGTGGGCTTCTCAAAGGCTCTTAAACCTCTTTAGAGTTTGTATCTTGTGGTTAACCTCAAAGATAAACACCACATTCACAAAGTGCCAAGTGCTCTTGGATCATTGGAACAGATCCTATAAAGAAAGGTTCATTCTGTTAGATTATAGGGAACTTGTTTAATGAATTACAGCTATAATATATGTCCCTTTGCAATGGAAAATGTTCATTTATATGCAGTAATATTTCTCCACCACTGTAAGTAGGGATCTAATAGAGTTAATGGTTTGGGTTTAAATTAATGAAGCATACATGATGTGATGAGGGTTTTATATATGGAGTTCTTGAAATATTTGTCAATATTTGCCTCAGATTTTTGCACACAGTAGCCTTTTTGCCACTAGTGGGGACCTAGACACATTTACCAGATATATAATGAGTAAAGAGAGGCTTAATTTATTTGGGGCTTTTAACAAACAAAGACTGTTTTAGTTTGTTATTGTTAGCTTTTAAATAGCAACAGTTAGACATTACTTAAATTTCTCTATTCATCCAACACATGCTGCATAGAGTCAACAGAAAATTTTGTATTTATGAAATGCTATTTTTTCAATACATACTAAGATTTGTTGATTAACAGTAGGAAGAATTGTGAATGTTAACTAATGGGATGCCTATTTTGTTGTTAGCATCTTTTTCAATGGCTGGATGAGATCTTGAAAGCTTTGGGGATGGGTTGGTGGCAGTCATAGCTGAAGACACCATGTAGGGAATTTAGTAGCTCTCAAAGTCTACAGTCACTGCCCTAAGCCTCAGGAAAGCACATGTTTGATGACCCGTGGGCAGTGGTAGTTGTGCACAATGAGCCTTCCCTACCGTGCACCAGAAGGAAACTGAACAGAGTGCCAGCCGAAGGCAATCGGGGAGGAGGGCACAGCTGCAGCTCTTCCTTATCTACACACTGAGGAGGCAAGACTCAGCCAATGACTGTCAGATGTTTGTCTGACATACACAAAACTAACAGAAGCGATTCTTAGTTGAAGCAAGGACAGAGGCTCCAAGCCCACCTGGATAAAACCAACCCAGTTGTCTGCTGGCCACCCCTAATAGGAGTACCCCAGGGGATCCCACAGGCTGGAAATCCCTGAGCTGGATGCTTTCCAAGGTCCCTTCTATCCCTAATAATCTGTGGTTCAGACACAGGTTGTTACCGAGCACGATGGCCCAGGAAGGGAACAGAACCCTGAGGCTAAGCCAAGAGTTCTACCAGGCTATCTGTGAGGCTGGCTCTGACAAATAGAAATGGGGGCTGTGCACCCCAGGTGTCAGTCCCTATGTCCACAATGGGCCTCCTCCTCTGGTGGCTCACATCTCCCAGGTTCTCTATACCTTGGAAAATGTGCTCTACTTGGCGCTCTGAATACATTTCCTCTAAGCTTTTTTTCGCCCTTCCCTCAATTTATGCTTTAGCTAGAATATATTTGTTGACTCTCTGCCGTCCTTAAGTGGTTTAAAGAGGTGAATTTACATGCTTGCTAGCTGAACAAAAAATAATGTCCCACTCTGATATCTTCCCGTGGAATAATTCCCCCTTCCCAGTGACATTTACGCAGGACTTCGGCATGAGGAGAAATCAGCAGAAACAGAGGCTGGGGAGCCGAGCCCCAGTACCTCTGGGCGACTTGAGGCTCCTTGTGGAGAAGAGCTCGTAGCCAGGATTCTGGTGGCTCTGGGTGCAGTTAACTCGTATTTCACTCTTCAGCTCTCAGGAGTCAGAGTGGATTCAAGTAACGTCAATAACCTTACCTATTCCTGCCAAAAGACATTAGTGACCAAGACGCTTTTATCATATGTGTGCATTTTGTTTTCCTTTTATATCGTACAAGGCAAGCATTGAACCAGAACATGTATCCTTAACTAAATAAAAGACAAAGAACAACATCCTATCAATGATCCTGCCAGTGTCCCTTGAGCCAGTGTCCCCGGAGGCGCCTATGAGAGCCAAGGCAGGGGTGGAAAGGAGAGCCCTTTCCCCTGTGCTCCCTCCGCCCACCCTCTGAGAAAGAAAAGGCAACAGGTGCCACCAGGGTGCTCGGATCCTCCTTTGTGTACACAGTCCTGTGGCCCACTCCCAACACCCGCAGAGTCCACTGTGGTCCTGGGTGTCTCTAGAGCAGGAGCCACGGCTGACTTTGATGCAGCCCATGTCACGGATGCCAAAAGTCTCACCTTGGCAATCAGTCCGTCGTGGGAGAAGCCAGTGCTGTGCCTGTATCTCTGCCGGTATCAGCAGCACTGGGAACATGCTCAGGAGCCTCCAACTCCATGATAGGTGGACCTAAGACCCCGGCCAGCCAGGGCAGTCAGAGAGCAAGGCTGAGAGAAACACAGGGCTTATGAGCTCTGTTGTCCAAGTGCCGGAGTCCAGAGTGTGAACAGAAACAAACTTCAGAAAGTGAACCTCTGGCAGGTGCTAGGAATAGCGACGAGTTCATCAATTCACCGTGCACACAGGAGGGCAAGGAACAAACCAGGAGGTGTCCAAGAACTCACAGGGTGATAAGAAACATGATCTGAGTGACGTATAGAGGGAGACAATGAAAATGGTTGGCTGTGGATAAACAGGGAGCAAATGTATGTGTTTGTGTGCACACAAAATGTCATGTGTACATGTGTGTATATATATGCGTGCATATGTACATCACGCACAACAAGTCATGCACAGACTACATGTACACATGTACATGTGCGTGTATGTGTGAGCACGTGCATCGCGCACACAATACATGCATGCACAGAATATGTGCACATGTGTTCTTGCACACATATATACATGCACATGAATTCTGTGTGTCTGTAGTATGTGTGCATGTACACAGGGGCAGAGGTCATTTCTGGATTGCACAGAAAAGTCCCACAAGGTCCTCACTCACGCTGTTCCACACTTTTCCGGTGCTGGTCATCAGACTACAACATCCACAGTGGCTGATGGTGTGACCCAGGGCTGATAGCTGATGCAAGATGCAGGGATCTTGGGATAAATGAGCGTGGAAGGGGAACAAGGGCTGAGCTGAGACCAGAAAACTGCACAGATGTTGGCTGTAGTACAGTGGGGTGATCCCTGTCAAGAAGGTCAGGGATGAGGGGCGCAGCTGCTTCAGTCAAGCCGCGGCTTTCCAAGGCCTTTAGAAATGGAAGTGCGGCTGGGGTTGGGGGAGCTGATGGTTGACGCGCTCTGGAAGGTGGCACTTTCATCCCGACCCTAACGCACGCAGGCCTCAGCAGGGTCAGATTCTGACAGGTTCTTCTGTTGAGTGCAGTGATCAGCAAACAGATGTTAGTCTCTGGGAGGAAGTGGATTTGAGAAATCCCACGTTAGCGAAGGCCCCTGGGAGGGGAGGCTTTCCCCATCAGCATGGACATCCAGACTACAGGGCAAGAGTGCAGCAGTTGAGGAAGCACAACGAGGAAGAAGAATAACATGGTGGACTCACAACAGCAAAGACATACTGCAGGCTGGGGCAGGTGGTCTCGTGTCAGAGTGCCTGGGTTCAAGTCCCAGCTCTGCTCAAGATTCCAGCTTAGGGGAGAGGGAATGGGAAAGGGGAGGTTTGCGGGTGGGAGGGACGTTATGGGGGGGGGAAGCCATTGTAATCCATAAACCGTACTTTGGAAATTTATATGCATTAAATAAAAGTTAAAAAAAAATACAACAACAACAACAACAAAAAGATTCCAGCTTCCCAGCAGGAGGTACCCTGAGTGGCAGCAGGTGACGCTCAAGTGGTCAGGTCCCTGACACCCACACGGGAGACCTGGATCACACTCTTGGTCCCACCTAGTTATGGCTGCTGTGGGTATTTGGGGAGTGAACCAGCAGATGAGAGCTCGCTCGCTCTCTCTTTCTCTCTGTCTCTCTAATTCTCTTTCTCTCTTTTTCTCCCTCTCACTCTCTGCCTATCAAATAAATAATAACAACCATCACAATAATAATAATTAAATGCTTTAGATCACCTCCAAGTTTCCTTTCGTGTTGAATATGCCTTCTTCCTCAAATGTTTCTATTAGCCTTTAAATTATTCAAAATGATGCACTCTATCTGTTTTTTTTTTAATATTATTTACTTGAAAGAGTCGGAGAGAGAAGGAGAGGGAGAGAGAGACAGAGAGAGAGCGGGGGGGTTGTTTTTCACCCACTGGTTCATTCCCCAGTTGGCCATAATGGGCGGAGCTATGCCAATCCAAAGCCAGGATCCAGGAGCTTCTTACAGGCCTCCCATGCCAGTGCAAGGGCCCAAGGTCATGAGCCATCTTCTACTACTTTCCCAAGCTACAGCAGAGAGAGAGATCAGCAATGAAGCATTCAGGACTTGAACCAGAGCCCATATGGGATGCTGGCACTGCAGGTGGTGGCTTTATCCGCTATGCCACAGTGCTGGCCCCCATCAGGTTTTAAGAATGGTTAATTCAGGATAATTTTTGAGTTAGATTAGAATAATTATTCCATATTATCCATTTAATTTAGCCCTAGGAAGAAAGAAATTAAAATATACCATTTACAAAATGTTTTTCTCCCTCAGACAGATGCCTTGAAAGAAAAAAAAATAATTTCATCTTCAAAAATAAAATCAGAAGCTAGTGTGTGAGAGTGTCCCAGTGTTCTAAACCTAAAGTCTTTTGGGTGCTTGTGACCACTACTTGTTTTACAGAACTCCGGAAGAAGAAAATGGGTTATTAGAATGCAATGAGAAACACTCGTCCAAAACCTGGATATAACTATGCAGTAGTTTTGAAAACAATTGAATTAGTTGCCAACACTGAAAGCTGAGAACGTTGCATGAGGAAATCCAGTGCTGCAGGGACGTGGGCATGAGCACGGGCAGGGCACCAGCTCTCTCCTAACTCACCCTGTGGCTGCCATCTCACCCCACAGCCTTTGCTCATATGTATGACTTGCCCCGCTACGACCCCCTAGCCTCGCCCATAACTCCTCCCTTTACTCCCAAGTTTTATCATTGTTTAAAAAGGGTTATTTATGTACTTATTGGAAGGATGAAGAGAAAGAGAGAAAATCTTATTCCTGCTACTTTACTCCTCCAATGACTACACTGGCCAAGGCTGGGCCAAGCTGAAGCCAGGAGCCAGGAACTCCATCTGGTGTTCACACATGGGTGGCAGGGGCCCAAGTACTTAGGCCATCCTGTGCAGAATTCCCAGGCACATTAGCAGGAAGCGGGGTAGGAAGTGGAACTGCAGGGACTCAAACTGGGTCTCCAACGTAGAATGCTGGTGTCGCAAGCAGTGGGTGTCGCAAGCATGGCACCTCAATGCCAGCCCAGCCTTTACCATTTTTAAAAGCATTTCTGACACATCTGTATCGTATTTCAGCGGCATATTCTGAAGAAAATGACTTGGGTTGCTATAATTAGTAATACCCCAGGAGCTGGATTATTAGGAATAGGGGACTTCAAAATTTCCTACGATCAGTCTGTGCTCCTCCCATGACTAGTTCTGAGGATAGCTCAGAATATTCTGCCCTCACCTGAACACAGATATGGCAGGAATGGAGTCAAGGGCTAATTATATAATGGAACCGTTTCTCTAAGCCGCTCGCATCACCTAGCAACAGCACCAACACCCCAGAGGCACACAGAGCCGAGGGTGCTGCATCCTCTACTGAGTCAACACCAATGGCAAATTGTGTTTGCCCTTTCTTCGCACAGGAAAGACCCATTGTTTACAGACAAAAGGTATGAAAGCTAAACATCAGAGTGAATGGACACCTTGACCCTGGCCTAAACAATAATCTTTAAGAGTAAGAGCTAACAGTCAGGGACACCAACACCTGCTCACCAAATGTACAAAGCAAACTTTATTGCACATTCCAATGGGATTATGGTCAGGAGTATGGCTGTTGTGAAGTACTGCCTCTGGGTTTGTGCACCTGCCTCAGTGATGTTTGAGATGCACGTGAGGAGGTCCCCAGCAAAGCATAACTTGCAGACAGACTGATAAATACCAGAGACAGGGGAACCCTGGGCACACTGGCACACAGCTGCCAGCTGTCAACTCCCCGCTCATCGTGCCACCACTGTTACCAACAGCCAATCGGGAAGAACTCGGCTCAATCACAGGATGATTTCCCCACCTCCAGGCTATCAGGTAGAGGTACCTTGTGGCCTGGATGCTTTGTAAAAGTTAATGTGCCATGTGTTCAAAAAATGGAAGAATTTAAATGTATTTATTTATTTGAAAAGCAGAGAAAGAGAGAGAAAGACAGAGCATCTGCTTGCTCATTCCTCAACTGCATGCAGCAAATAGCCAGGGCTGGGCCAGGCCCAAGCCAGAAGCTGGGTTCTCCAAGCAGGTCTCCTGCATGGATGGCAAGGAACCAAGTACATGACAACTTGAGCCATCATCTGCTGCTACGAGTAGGAAGCTGGAATCTGGACGAGAGCCAAGACTCATGCCCAGGCATCTAACATGGGATGTGGGCATCGCAAGCAGGGTCTTAACCACCATGCCAAATGCCTGTCCCTGGTGGGGAAATGTAAAAGTGGTGTTTGATTTATTGATTCACTTGGTTTTGATCTTATTTGAAAAGAATTGAGAGAGAAAGAGAGAGATAGAGACAGAGAGACTGAGAGAGACATCTGGTTCATACCTCCAAATGCCACAATATCCAAGGCTAGTCTAGATCCTCCCACGAGTGTTGAAGGAACCAAAGTACTCGAGCCATCACCTCCTGCCTCGCAGGGCATGGGTTGGCAGGGAGCTGGTTAGGAAGCAGAGTAGCTGGGATTCAAAACAGGCACTCCAATATGGAACGCAGGCGTCCCATGTGGCCCCTTAGCTGTCCAAGGACCCTTTCCTAAAAGTGTTGATAATGAATATACTAAGGAATTTTCATTCACTTTGGAAGAAAAACATCCAATAAGAACATTACTTCATATATATATGGATACATAATTTTTCTAATAATGTAGTGTGTTTGTGGAGAAAAAATAAGGCTACCTAGTTTGAATAAGTGTTACAGAATGAGTGAATGTCATACATACATTACACTTCTTTGGTCAAAAACAGGAAACTGAAAATCTCTGTTGTTCAAAGGTACAAAACCATGTTGCAAGTTTTCATCCCTAAGAAAATATTCTTACATTTTTATGGTATTCATTGAAAATATAGAGTAACAACTGGTTAAGATTCTAACTCCACAGCATGGTACTATGCTAGGGATTTTATTTCTAAGAAAATATAATTGTTTCCTCTCCTTGCCAGAAATAAACTATAGGCTTTTAAATAGAGGATAGGATACGTCTTTCTTTTGTACTACATGATAATAAACATGGAGTTATTTTTGAAGTTCTTCTAATTTTTGAAAATATTACTCGGTTCTTAAGCAAAGCACTTTGAGTCGATGCCTATTACAGACATGCTTGGTGTGCAGACATTTCTACTTAGGTGTCTGGGTGTGCTTATGTGATTAACACACGTGTGCATGCACACACATACACACGGACACCCACATTTGGTCTTTCTAGTGCTTTGGAGGTTCTTACATTTTTTTAAATAAAAAGGTTAATCTGATGTTCTTAAGCGGATGGCATTCTAACCTTCAAAAGCATGTGTTTATCATGACTTTCCACCAAACCAAATAGTTTTGACCTAAGGTTACATCGCAAGTTCAGACTATTTCAAAGGGGGTAGAGTGGGTGATAAGCGAGGACTTCATTATGGAGTCTCGGTGTGTGGAAGACCCTTGAAATCCCCGAGAAGCTTTCTCAGCACAACCAGATAGTGGTGGAGTTGATGCAGCGCCAAGCAGACTGGCCTGGTGCTCCCCTAACAAAGAGCTGAACTCCAGCCTCTTGCATTGTCACCGTGTGGCCCCATGGGCTGGCTGGGGGCCTTAGAATACTCGAGAGTTCAGCCCTGGTGATGCTGCACCAAAGGTAAAATACTAAGTCTTAACTGAAAATGCTCACCTCCCGCTAAAGCCCCTGCCCCTTCTGTTCTGCATGTGCACAGAAGCAAGGGAGAAAAGGGTGAACAAAAAGAGAGTTCTTCAAACCAATGTGCCTCCAGTTTGCATCAAAATCTGTTCTTTCTATAGTCGTGGAAATTATAGTTAGAGAAAGAAAAAAACATCAAATCTTGCTTCCTCACTGTAGCTTACACACAGGCTGCACCTGGGCAGTGGGAAGTGCAGAGTGGTTGGCGTGGTCACTGCTTGAGCTGCACAAATCACTTGGCGGGGCTGCCTCGGGCACCACACTGCTGTGGCCAGGCTGCACCTGGTCAGGCCAGTTTTGTATCAGGAGTGCATGGAGGGGAGGTCCCAGCCCCAGTCAGTCCTGACCAAATGAGGATCATTTATCACACATATGCACAAACTAGTTCCATGCCCTTCCACTTTTTCCCTTCCTGAAGACTAGGCTCTTGCCCCATTAAATTTTAACCCTTGCC
The DNA here is from genome assembly GCF_051225735.1 of Oryctolagus cuniculus. Taxonomy (NCBI): domain Eukaryota; kingdom Metazoa; phylum Chordata; class Mammalia; order Lagomorpha; family Leporidae; genus Oryctolagus; species Oryctolagus cuniculus. The sequence goes on along the minus strand of NC_142878.1, from coordinate 4,669,027 downwards.
TCGCTGGCCTGTTCTGGATTGGCAGCAGAATAAACACGGGCAGCGGCTCCTTCCACCCTCACTCACCAACCCCACCCCAGCCTCAGAGAGATCCACAGAGAAAACTAATTATGTTTTGGTAAGTAGGCCGAGTACTTCTATTTAGCAGAAACTGGGACCCTATGTTGACCTAACACTGAGTGTTTCAAGTAAACTGCCAGCAGCCCCATCAAATCGCTGAGAGTAATTTAGAGTATGAAATGTGCTAAATTATTCAAAGGGCTGAATAAGCATAAACAGGCAGTACAACAGGAGAGAATCGCTCATCCAGCCATGCCGGCTGGCATTTCACACATCACAGGAGCACTCCTGGTGGGGTGACTGCCCACCTTGCCGCACCCCACCCGCCGGCGCACGAACCAACACACACACAGGCGGCTTCCTTCCCTTCAGGACTTTTGCTTGCCATTTCTATTTTCAGCACCGCCACAGCTGCCTCCTGTTCCCAGCATGCTGGTGTGTGACTCTCCCAAGTCAGCCCCCAAATGCTCACCTTTGAATCTTAAATGCTGGCTTGTCTTGCGCCTTGCAAAGCCAGTCAATTGTCACGTTCTGTCTCAATTAAAAAAAAAAAAAGGTAAACTCCGTAGGTTTGAAATCCCAAGAAAGTACCAAGTTCAGGTCCTAAAATTTGCATTTCCCAAAGTGGAAGAATCTTCTATAAAAATTCTGAAATGATTCCCACAAAATAAAATCAATGGCTCTGTTACAATTCATTCACTCACTCAACACGTTTTTATTTAAATGCATCATAGATAGGGTAGAGAGAGTCTCAGAGTTGAGAAAATACAGTCCTCAGTGCTAAAGAGTGGGCTATAAGGAGTGGGGAGCCCTGGATACTCCCACAGCAGGGCTGTATTCCACACAGAGGTGTGGGGAGAGTCACATCGGAGCTCAGAAGACAGAACAGCCAACTCTAGGGAGATGGACAAGCTCCCCAAAACCTGGGACCCACCCAGGGGCCTGCGCTCCATGCCTCCCAGGCCTGTCTTCTGTCCTAGGCTTGCAGCTGGCTCCAGCCTTCAGCCAGTTGGCCCAGGAGAGATAGATGCCCATTCCCAACCAGGGGCACCACTTCTTCTTCTTCTTCTTTTTTTTTTTTTTTTTTTTTTTTTTTTTTTTTTTTTTTTTTTTACAGGCAGAGTAGTTAGTCAGTGAGAGAGAGAGAGAGAGAGACAGAGAGAAAGGTCTTATTTCCGTTGGTTCACCCCTCCAAATGGCTGCTATGGCTGGCACACTGCACCGATCTGAAGCCAGGAGCCAGGTGCTTCCTCCTGCTCTCCCATGCGGGTGCAGGGCCCAAGCACTTTGACCATCCTCCACTGCCTTCCCAGGCCACAACAGAGAGCTGGACTGGAAGAGGAACAACCGGGACAGAATCCGGCGCCCCAACCGTGACTAGAACCCGGAGTACCGGCGTCGCAGGCGGAGGACTAGCCAAGTGAGCCGCGGTGCTGGCCACCACTTCTCTTCTTACCACCTCCCAAGTGCTATAGGCCTGCTGGAGTAGCCAACCCCATACTCCCAGCCGCAGGCCGCCAGAGGCCTCTTGGGAGGCCTTGTCCCAAGCACGACTTCACTGTGGAACTGCAGTAGAAGCCTTTGCCATAGCATGAGCCCGAAGCTCCTGGACCACCAGCAGAGAATATAGGGGTCAGTAGTGTCACACCTCACATCTCTGCTCAGGCCAGCGATCGCCAGGATGCCCACCCCCATGATCAGTCAGCCTCATCTATTTGCTCAGCTCTCACCCCACCCCCTGCACCTCGGGGCCTTGCACAATACCCCTCTCTGAGCAGCAAATCCTCCTTCATCCTCTGACCTGTACCTTCAAACACTAAAGCTGTGGTCTCTTGTCTTCTAGAGCTCCAGTGGCTTTTCACACCCATAAGCCCCCCAGTCCCAGCTAAGCTGCACCTCATCTGAGTATGCACCATCAGACATCCTTCCTTCATGCTCCTGGCTGCTGCTGCCCACCAACCTTCTTGTGACACCCTCATACTCTCTCTCTGCCTCCGCTCTGCCACCATTCTGATGTCTTCAACGTGCACATGGATAAGTGTAACTCCACAGAGACCTCCCTGTCCTGCTCTAACTCCAAATAACTCCCACTCCTAATGCACCAGAAATGGCTCCACCTCTAAAAGAGAGTCTCACTTAGCAAACAGAACTTCTGTCCATTGGCTGAAACCCTCCCTTGCAGTCATTTTTAAGCCACACTGAGATGTCTACCTCGCCAATCCCATATCTTCTCACTATGAATCAGCACCCTCCTTCTTACTCCCCTTCCTTTTTTATGAGGATGTATTTTATTAAGGTATAATTGATATGCAAAATATGGGTCCTGTGTAGGGTATATCACCTGATAAAGTTATGGTGAACATTCATGTACAAGTCATAGAAGTGGAGTAGCTATAGCAAGTGCATGTTGACCTTTTTAGGAAACTGGCAAACTGTTTCAAAAGTAGCACCACTTCACATTCCCATAAGCAATGTACAGGAGTTCTAATACTTGTGATGGTCACATTCTTTGTTTTGTGTGTGTGTGTGTGTGTTTGTTTTTTCATCCTTCCATTAGATGTATGGAGCACTCTCCTTTTTCCACTACTCTTCATACCCAGCTTGGAATCCTTTTTCAATAACTTCTGTTTCCCTTTCCCCTTTACATTCAGCCAGAAAGATCAGCATTACCTGTGGCACACACCCATTCTCTTTACCATGTATGTACCATTGCAGTCAAGTGGTTTTGCAGAAAATCACTCTGCAAGACATATTGCTCTCATAAGTTAATGAACTCCAGCCCTGAAAAATGATGATTCAAGGCCATCAGTAATTCTGGAGATTTCCCATTTGTCTCAATTATATCACTTCTATGTGCTACTAGACCTACAGCTTCTCCACGCCACCCAACCTTACTTTCAACTGACGACTGACGTCATCCATCATTGTGTCAGTGAAGTTGCTGCTAGATGTGCCCTCGCCTCTCCACCCCAGTCCCACTTGGGCCTGTGTCCACCTTTGCTTTCCGCCTCCTGAGCTCTGGACCCTCCCTCATCACGGAGGCGTCACCAAGAGCATTGCTTCTCGGGTAGTGCTCTCCCTCTCTCCCCTGGCCTGATCTGGAGCATATGTATCAGCACTGTTCCCACGTAAAACACCCCCCTTAGACTCTAGGGGCTGCCCTGGCTGTGTCTCACCTCTCTTCTCTCTCGCAATCATCTACAGCAGCTGCTCCCTGACTCCTCATCCCATCCATACGTCAACTGGTTGATGTTGGTCTTCCACTCATCAGTCCACTGAGTTCTTCCTTTGGTGGCTCCCCTAGTGATCTCCAAGGCACAAAACCCAATAGACTCATTTCTATCCCCAAACTCATGGATATTTAAAGTCTTAATTTATTCATCCTTCTGAAACGTGCTCCTCTGACTTCTGTATCAAAAAACTCCTGATTTTGCTCTTGCTTCTCTGATCTTTCTCGATTTTAATCCTGTTTTCTCCTTTATTCAATCTCTAACTTGGGTTCCTTTGCTCTTCAGGGCAAAACCTCTTTATTTTTATTTTGTACTCCATTCTCAGGTGATCTCATTCATTTCCAAGGATGTAAGAGTCATACACTGTTGGTAACTCTCACATCCATGTATCCAATTTGTCCCTGCCTGCTGCTTACAGTTGTCTGCTTAGATTTTCATGAAGAGTGTTGCACGGCATGTATAATACAACATCCCCAAAATTACACTCCTCATGGTCCCCTGAAACTTTTCCCCTACGCATGTCCTAGTCTTCCTCACTTCAGCTGTTTCCATCACTTATTCAGGTGAACAAGACCAACACGGGGCAGTCATTCTAGATGACCCCTCTTCCTTTCGCCTCCCCTCCTCCCCCAGCACTACTTAGTGTTATAGAACATTGCATGAATTCTAATCCAAGCTGTGTCTGTAGTTTACCCTTCCCTATCTCCCCTTCCACTCTGCTAGCTCCAGTGCCCATCATGCCTTGCCAGGACCTAGGAAGCAGCCTCCTAATTGACTACTCATGTTGCTTTACTATATTCTGTCACAATGTACAGACAATCTTTTACAAATACAAGTCAGATCATGTTCACAGACTAAGACCATACTTCTCATCCTGCTCAGAATCAAATTCAAATTCCTGATGTCAGTACGCAGGCCAACCTCTGGCTCTCCCTACTGCTATGACCACATATTTCATGCTATCTGCATGCATCCACTGCTCCAGGCACAACAGTTGTCCAGTCCTTCACCCTAGCCAAATTATTTTCAATTTAGAAAACCATTATACACTTGTTTACTCTTCAAAGGGCATTCTTCCTCAGGCCCATGGTGCCCAACTACTTACCACCCTTCAGTCTCATCGAGCCCACTTTCTCACCACCTAACACAGACAGACCCCTCATTGCTTTTTCACAGCGGTGTGCTTATCTCCTGCACAGCCCCCGTTCATTAATACCCCTTCTTACTGGGTTATTTATGAGATATTTCTTTCTCTCTTTCACTCCTCTTTCTTCAAGGAAAGGGTCTTTGGTGTTTTTCATCAAACGTATATATTCACTGGCTTTCCCTTTATTGCTTAGTACACAAAATTGAAAGGATCTTGAATCTTTGTTTTGTGGCATGTGCCTCAGCAGAAGTATCACCACCATACTTATCACAAAGGTACAAACCAGACTTGCACTTGAGTAAATCTCAAGCAAATAGATACTAATATGAGACAGAGCTTCCAGTTATTTGCCCTAGAATTGTGATTGTTGTTCATGATGTATTAAGTTAATGATTTCCCCACTTGGCTTGTTGGTTACACCTTTCTGCATGTTGCACTGTGAGTTCTTTGTCCTTAAAATGATTTATCCCAAGTGCACATATCTTCTGCGTATTTTCATCATGTTTAATTCCTTGCATCATCAGTACTAATTATAATTAATTATTTCTTTTCTAACTTTCATTTAAGTTCCTCATGATCAGAATTGATATGATTAGTATGTTTCTAAAACATCAGAAACCTCTATGAAGCCCAACAAGTATGTTGTTGCAGGTCTACACATGGAAGACCTCGAATTATTTCTAGCATCTATTTCAATGTTGATGAGCTCTTGCTCTGGAATACAACTTTGCTTATTTCTGTAGTATATATTCATAATGTATATTATCAAGTAGTAAATAGACTCTGGATTCGAGTTTGCCCAATCGAATGGGAAGGAATTATTTTCTCGGCTACTTAACATATTTTGAGAACTGTCACAAAGGTTTAATGCACCTTCTCAGAAGTCCAGCTTTGAGTCAATGAGGGACTGGACTTAATGCAAGTCAGAATCAGTTTTTTTTTTTCCATCTTTTTTTTTTTTTTTGACAGGCAGAGTTAGACAGTGAGAGAGAGAGAGACAGAGAGAAAGGTCCCGGGCCACAGCAGAGAGCTGGACTGGATGAGGAGCAACCGGGACAGAATCTGGCGCCCCAACCGGGACTAGAACCTGGGGTGCTGGCTCCACAGGCGGAGGATTAGCCACGTGAGCCGTGGCGCCGTCCTGTTTCCCATCTTTCTGTCTTGTCTTTGTAGTCTTCTTCCTTCCCAGCCGCTGCCCTCTGTCATCTGGAGCTGCTGCAGAGCCCTGTTCCTTCCCGGCCCTCTCCTGGTCCCCCTCCCTCAGCCTGGACTCCATATTCTTACTGTGCACCCTGCATTCTAATAGTTTTCCTGGTTTACATGTTCTACATGGGTAAGCTGCTTATGCTTGATATTCGTTTGTTATTATAATGCATGGTTGCTCAAAAATTTCATTATGAAGCTTTGCTGTTGGAATAAAATCCCATGACTTAGACTATACTTTTCTATAAGATTCAATGCTTTAGTTTACAAATGTTTTATATCTCCATGTCAGCTAGCTATTGACATGAAAAGGCCACCAAATTTCAATGCTTCAACCACTATAGCTGTTTTTGCATTAAACTGAATTTTAAATAATTATATGATAGTATACAGTCAATATCATAATAAACTATAATTTACATTATAATTGTGCAGTTTATTGAAGTCTTGTAAATTATGGCCTCAGAGAACTAAGAAGTATTTTTTTCATTTTATCATTCTTTTGGGCTTACCCTTTTATTTACTGGGCATTAGGGGCTGGGAACTGTGTCATTGCTTGTTTCCCTCAAATCAACATCAGAATAATGATAGATTATTTATGAAAATACTTTTTTATTCCACTCTTTTATAATACAAGTCTTTGAAGACAAGCACAGCCCTTATGTCCCTGACATAACAATAAATCATGATGTTATCAATCTATAAATATCACTGCATAGATCATACAGAGTACTCATTAATGATTTGTTAAGCAAATACTTTGATAAAAGAACAGAAGTGGTGAGATTTTTCCCAGGAAGTGAGAGTCAAATAATTACAGATGATAAATGGGGTATGCTGAGCCCACAGATGCCACCATTTACACCAATGTATAAAAGGCATGGGGGAGTAAACCCATGTCATGGCTGGAGAGTGGTGTCTGGTCCACTCTTAAGGTTTTACATTGTTTACCTGCTTAATGGCTGGGACATGCGTGGCGGCTGGGGTGACAGGAAGGAGAAGACAGGCTACGAAGGGCAATTCCTTGTGGTGTTTGGGGCAGGAAAACAGCATGAACAATCCTCAGTGTCTCCACTGCCCTGGATTGGGAGCCAGAGAAGTAGTGTGAGGAGGAATTCATCTGATCCAGAGCCCAGGCAGATGGAGCCAAGGGCCAGAATTGAATTTCATTCTCCAGAACACTCCAAAAAACAATAGATTTTGATGAACGGAAACTCTTGTCTTAATTAGAAATACCTATTTTTAGGACTGCCATTGTGGCATAGCAGGTAAAAGACCACTGTCTACAATGCCAGCAACCCATATGAGCACTGGTTCTTGTCCTGGCTGCTCTACTTCCAATCCAGCTCTCTGGTAACTGGAAAAATGAGTGGAAGACAAGTCAAGTGCTTGGGTCCTTGCAGCCAAAGTGGAAGACCAGGAAGAAACTTCCGGCTCCTCTCTTCTGCCCGGCTTGCCTTGGCTGTTGTGCCCATCTGGGCAGTGAACCAGTGGATAGAAGATATCACTCACTCTCTATCTGTCTCTCCCTCTCTCTGTATATAACTCTGACCTTCAAATAAATCTTTAAAAAAATAAATAAAAATGAATAGTCATTTTTATTGATCTTTAGAACAAAAAGATACTTAGGTTGCACATTATTGTTGAAATCTACTGAGAGTTAGTGTCAAAGATGAATGGGCCTAGGAGGGGCAAGGATTTGTGATCCCCTGCCCCCACCCAGCCTCCATGGTTTCTTTCAGTCAGATTTTTTTCCCATTTCAGAACAATCTCAGATTCTACTGAGTCGGGCTGGCAAACAATTCTCTGTTGCTCAACTGCTGAATTACAGTAACACTTTCCAGAATCCATGCAGTGAGCTCAAGATGTAGAAACAGAAAGTAATACCCCAGAGAAATGTTGGGGACTCCTATCAGTGAGCTCTTAGAAATCAGACCTCTGAAACCTTTGCAGAATCCTGCCGGGACAAGCCCTATGCCAACAGAGGAGTGCATGAAGTGCTTTTTAACAATACATGTTAATGTGTGATTTGAAAGTCAGAGTTTCAGGGAGAGAGGGAGAGAGGGAGAGGGGGAGGGAGAGAGAGAGAGGGAGAGAGGGAGAGAGGGAGAGAGGAAGAGGAAGAGAGGTGGAGAGACGGAGAGAGGGAGAGAGGGAGAGAGGGAGAGGGGGAGAGGGGGAGAGAGGGAGAGAGGGAGAGGGAGAGAGAGAGAGGGGGAGAGAGAGAGAGAGAGAGAGAGATTTTCTATCTGCTGGTTAACTCACCAGGTTGAAGCCAGGAGTTTCTTCCAGTTCTCCCATCTGGGTGGTGGCAGGGGCCCAAATACTTGGGTCATCTTTTGCTATTTTTCCCAGGCGCATTAGCAGGGAGCTGGATTGGAAGTGGAACAGCTGGCACTTGAACCAGTGCCCTTAAGGGATGCTGATACTGCAGGAAGTGGCTTAACTCACCTCGCCACAGCACCATCCCCCGGAAGGGCTTTTTGACATAGACTGAGGGTACCCTGAAGACATTTTATTTCTGAAGGAAACGGACTCTTAGCCATTCTGGCATCCACTTAGACACAGCCATCTTTAAAATGTATAAACACACTATCTGAGACTCCAAATCATGCATGCAAACATCAGCTGTATCCTCACTGCCCAGTGCTCTTGCATGTACACACTGACCTGCACACACTAATGTACACACACTAACACACTCACTGAGTTGCACACACCAATGAGCACACACTTTGCAGAGCCTCACCCCTCTGTATAGGGGATGCGGGGTAGATGTTCACGTCATCTTCCCGAGTTACTGCACACTACAACGTGCTTGGATGATGCATCCTAATAACCAGCTTCTCATCTCCCCTGCCCACTGTCCTCAGAGGTCTCCCTGCATCGCTCCAGTACAAGGAGCCCCTTCTCATTCTCCCAAAGCATCACAGTTCCTGCACTGTCTGGGTGACCCAGAGAGGTGAATGCATAAGTAGAGACCATCGGTAGAGACCAAGACAGGAGCTAATGCCCGTTGCTAAACTATCTGGGTGATCTAGTGAAGGTGCACAGCAGAGAGCAGGGCAGGAGCTAACACCTTGTGGAGAGCGGAACTCTCCGAGCTCCGCACCGTGCTTGCTGCTCTCTTGCCACACTCCACTTGGCTCGGGGCTCCTTGCTGTTTTGTTGGGGGATTTTCTCTGACTGTCATACGACTTTGCTACTGTCACTGCTCTCACCACTCTCCTGAAATCCAAACCATATTGCCAGGGGTCGTATTTCACATTGCTCTTACTTTATCGAACAGGAAAAGTCAATTCTCTTTGTTAGCAGCCTCTCCTTCAGCTTCATAGCAGGAAGCAGGGGAGGGCGTGCAGCAAAGTCTTAACAACATGTTTTCCTGAACACACAAGAGCAGCATCCCAAGAAACTTAGACTGTTCTTTCCCTGATAACTTTCTTCTCCTTCAAAAATATAGTTAGATACTTAAAAATTAAATTAAAAAGTACCATCTTCACTTGATTTTTAATTCTTGGTGTTGAATCTTTCAATTTAGTCCTAGAGACCAACAGATAGTCATCTCTACTTCTCATACAGAGAGGGTGGTCTTCTGTCTGAATCATGACCAGTCGCTGAACTTTCTTTCTTTGGGGTCTACAGCTTCTCTCCCACCACTTTGTGTTTTCTGTTCTTTGTAAGTTGTGTTCCACTCCTGACACGGCATGACACAGGCACTGTTAGCAGGTGCTCTCCTCACCCTCTGTGATAGAATGAGGGTGCCCATTTGCACCTGTGAAGGCCAACTGCATATCTTTTCCACTTGTTTATTTTCCCCAACATCTTCCAGACCTGAAGCAGATGCCAGTTCACGGTGGTATGGAGACTTCTAATGCCCACCTCTAAATATGTTAACATGGGGAAAAGGGCTTCAAGTCTTCAAAAATTAAATGCACAAATAATCAAGGTGAAAAAAATTTTTGAAAGTTGACTTTTTAAAGGCCACATTTTAAGACCAAACTCAGTCTGTTTTGAGCAGATAAACTGGTAATTTAATTATTCCCAGATTGTAAATTAAGCATCTGTGACCTACACTTTAAATAATATTTTTATTACTCGAAGAAAATTAACTTGAAACCAGGTTGAAACTTAGTGACTCAGAGAACTTGATTCATGAATTAGAGAAAGAATTCATATATTGATGGATATAACCTTACCAGGTTATAACAATTTGTCTGTTGGTTAAATGCAGTGTCAAACCTACATGGCAGTTTCTTTTATGTCTCTCTTTAATTTCACAATAAAAGAAATTGGAGTTTTGATCCAATATTTCCAGATATAAAAGTGCAATGTTTTCAGAAGTCATTTGATCATTTATTGTGTAGTGCATTTTTTGGATTCCCTTTGATGTCTCAGGTTGATTCTTCAAACAGAAATTCAAATTAAATTTAAATGAGACAATCTGATTTCCCAGATGTGAAAGAGCATCCACAAATATGAAAGAGACAGCAGAGCAGAGCCCAGTTGCTCAGCTGGAAAGGGACTGGGGCAGGAACCGGGTGGTGGGTCCAGCTATACTTAGGAAGGAAATTCAGTGTTGCCCTTCAGGGAAGACTCTGTTGAAAGCTGTAGTCTATCCACCCAACATAGACACCACTGCCACAAATTCTTACCACCTTCTGCTGCTCTGGAGCCAACCATAACCTTTTACTCTTCAAAAATTCAGCAATTCAGCTTGTTTAATTCACTCTTTAAAAGTACAAGGACCTGTTCTTTAGACCCATGCGGTATAAAGGACAGCCTAGCTAGGTACATAAAAAAAATCATGGCATATGGAATTAAAATGGAATCTTTATTTTGATTAAAAAATTGAAATCCATGCATAGAAGGGTCTTCAAAGATTCATGGAAATACATAATATCTGAAATTTAAATATATTTCAAAATTTTTGCACTAAAATAAAAATACTTTATTCCCCCAGAATATTTTGAAGTACCCTCGAATATTCTTGCCCTGATCGTTGCCTCCTAGCTATGTTTTCTTTTCTTTTTTTTAAAGATTTATTTATTTATTTGAAAGCCAGAGTTACACAGAGAGTTACACAGAGACTTCAGAGAGAGAGAGAGAAGTCTTCCATCTGCTGGTTCACTCCCCAGTTGCCCACACAATGGCCAGAGCTGCGCCGATGCAAAGCCAGGAGCCAGGAACTTCTTCCAGGTCTCCCAAGTGGGTGCAGGGGCCCAAGGACTTGGGCCATCTTCTACTGCTTTCCCAGGTCACAGCAGAGAGCTGGATCAGAAGTGGAGGCCGGCGCCGCGGCTCACTAGGCTAATCCTCCTCTTTGCAGCGCCGGCACATCAGGTTCTAGTCCCGGTCAGGGCGCCGGATTCTGTCCTGGTTACCCCTCTTCCAGGCCAGCTCTCTGCTGTGGCCAGGGAGTGCAGTGGAGGATGGCCCAAGTGCTTGGGCCCTGCACCCCATGGGAGACCAGGAGAAGCACCTGGCTCCTGGCTTCGGATCAGCGTGGTGCGCCGGCCAAGGCGGCCATTGGAGGGTGAACCAACGGCAAAGGAAGACCTTTCTCTCTGTCTCTCTCTCTCTCACTGTCCACTCTGCCTGTCAAAAAAATAAATAAAAAAAAGAAGAAGAAGTGGAGCAGCTGGGTCTCGAACCAGCACCCATATGGGATGCTGGCACTTCAGGCCAGGGCTTTCACCTGCTGTGCCACAATGCCGGCCTTCTAGCTGTGTTTTCTCAAGCCATCAATTTAGGGCAGGTTAAAGATAACAGCAAACATTTCCTTCTTCTCCTGAACTCTTGAAGCTGGATTAGCCTCAGCGAGCTGTGATGGAACTATAATCTCCCAAGCTAGTTACAAAGAGTTCTGTAGCGTCTGCCCTGGTCTCAGAACATTCTCTGGAGAAAGCCAGCCGCTACTGGAAGACATACGGGATCTAAAGTCTGCCAAGCTATGAGGAAGCCAAACTTGACTGGGTGGGAAAGGCCCGTAGAAAGACATGCTTGGCTATCTTCATCTGATCCAGCCATGGCAGCCAAGAGAACATTCACAGGAGTGAATAAACTATCTTGACCACTATTGTAGGAAATAACTACGGAAACCAGCAGGTGCCAGCAGTGAAAGCTCAGTTAGTAGCTCATAGGTGCATCATCGCAGGCATCTCTCTCTCTTTGAGACACTCCAGGTAAGGTCATAGCCACTGTGATGGACAGAGAAGCCACACTTAATGGATCCCACCCAAATTCCTGACTCATAAAATCATGAGCATAATAAAATGCTTTTGTGTTTTAACTCACTAAGTTTGCATTGATTTGTTTAAAGGAAAAAAAGCTTTAAGTGATTTTAACATAAGGTAAAATTATTTTATATTGTCTTTGCATATTGTTTACATGCATGCACACATCACATTTATATGGGGATTTTGCATTAGTATATAGCTTAGTTTGCATTGATTTCTAATGCAACCAGAGATTACCAGAACACACTTGAACTCAACAATTCTCTCTCCTCCGAGAAGAGGAACCATGCTACTTCCTGTACCAGGCACTTGTCCTTTCTCCCCATTTGCCCGGGGAACATGCTGTCCTTTAGGACTACATTTTCCAGACTTCCTTATGGCTAAAGAAGACTATGAGATTCCATTCTTAAAAAAGAGAAGTAAGAAGTCAGAGATCATACCTCTGAGAAATACTCTTAAAGGAGAGAAAGCAAGACCTTTGTTCCTAACTCAGTCTTCCTCTTTAGGATACACATGTGAGAGCTGGAGCTCGGAGCTCAAGCAGCCACCTTGACCTGAGAGGAGAATGCTGCAAATGTCAGAACTTCAGGATAGGATGCCTGTGGTTCCTTACTTGTTGCAATTCAAATTCTTTTGCATAAGTAATCAGTAATTTTTTATCTTATTTTAGTCGCTGATATCTGGAGTTGTGGAGGGGCATTATATTATGTGCACTCATATCCAGTGATACCTGTACATATCTCACAGAGTTAATGAGAAGGTCACAAGTGAAACTTACTGAAAAAAAATTTGCTCTCATATACAACAAATGCTGTTATCCTCTATGTATTCTTCTCATATCCTTTCTAGTGCCAGAATCTATGACTATGAATTCAAATCTTTCTTATACTGTATAATCTTTTGGAAACTGGTAATAAATAATCAAAAAAGACAAGATGAGGCAGGGTCCCTCCTCTGGGGATGGAGTGGGTGAAGAACACTTCAACTACAGGAGAGGGAAGTGCACCTTAAGAAGCCTGTCCTTGAAATGTCTGTAACCAGAGAGAGGGATGCATTTATAGAAAGTTAAGTAAATATGGCAACTGGAGAAAGTTGGGTTCTGTTGAGGTCCAAAGAGAACCTACTAGTACCAGAGAATCCAGAGAGCGGTTTCCTTTCCATATGGAAGGGGAGACAAGAATGAGCAAATCAAACTTTGTCAGAAATTTCACGTTTTCATGACATTCCATCTCCCTAGTGACAGAGCAAATTAGGTTGTGACTTCACCTGTTCACAAGGAAATGAGACTCACAAGGAAATGAGAGAAGTCAAATAAACTGCCCAAGATGATGAGCTGACGTATAGGGCACTGTTGACCTTGTCTGAAAGATCCCTAACCCCAGGTTATTTCTGACATTTCCCATCTGCAATGTTGCCTTCTGTAAGAGACGACCAGGGTAACAGAGGGACCCACACTACTATGAACCCACCTACAGGATTTCATCAACGCTGCAGCTGCCTGGAAGACTCTCGCAACCCAGAAACCTCTCTGCCTGCTTGCCCTTCTCCTCTTCCAGTATGGGGAGGTGTAACTGGCAGTGCAATTTCCCAGCAAGACCATGCAATGCTGGCACTGTGACACTGCCAACTGAGAAAGGAGGCTGGGTGAGCACTCCATCACCAGGGCAGCACCTGGACAGGGAGAAGGGAGTGGGATGGATGCTGTATCATTTTGGGTGGGGGGGTGGTTAATAGACAGTGCTCTATCAGTCCAATGTCTCAACCTTCCTGGAAGGAAGAGGACAGCACCCTGCCTCGTTGACTCATTGACTTTTGTAGTGAAGAGAATAGAAGGCTGGCGTCCATCAGCCCAAAGAAACCAAGTGTTTCCTCCCACCTGCTTCTGTTAGAGTGCTCTTAGAACCTTGGCTACCTGGGGGAGTAGGATCTCAGCCATCAGCTGAAATAGTTCTCAAATCCTCCCTCTCGTCTCACCATCATTGCCTGGCAGCAGATGCCACACACTCCTGGGCCGCCTGTCCCACCTTCAGCTGCATCCTCCAACCCCCGTCTCCCTGAAACATGACTCTCATGATGCGCTTTCTAGAATACAATAGCCAACCAGGCTTCTCTTCTGCGCAGAAACTGCCCCAGCTCTCAGGCCCTGAGGAAGTGTCAGATGACACCTGGTGTCTGTTCTGCTCCTCGTGGCCATCTCTTGCCCCTGAACCCAGCCTGTTCCCTTCACTCAGCCTGCCCCACATTCCCTGGAAATGCTGGACTTCCTAATACCTCATGACTCCTGGAGGGAGGGCGTTCTTGGATGGGAGATGTCCAAATCTCTCAATCCTTTTCTGCAGATCTTCCTGACTTCCACCACAGGCTACTCACTCCTCTCCTCCAGCCTGCTGTAGGCCTTTGAACTCCTTCTCAGTGTTGTTTGGGCAGGTTATTCAGGCCCTTTGCTCCTCCTCCAGCATCATTTGCCTCGACAGTAGCAATGTCTAGCGTGATGTTGGGTTATAATAGATGCTCAGTAAGTGTTTGTTAAAGAAGTAAGTGAATCGGACAGGTTTGGCTCTGCGAGATAGAATGAATCCATCACGTAGGGGATTCACTGCCAGTCTGCACACTTCTAGTAATTGCTATATATTTACTACCTAATAGTTGTGAATAAATACATATTATATCATTTCTCTTAACACCATGGCTAAATCAGGTCAGTTTAATACAATCTATACATAACAAATTTGCAAAATGCCTCTCTATAAAACTAATTTGAGACAACAACTGGCATAAACTTAATGAAGTTTGAGAACAAAAAGAACTTCAAAGTGGCCTGCTTTCCCCACAGGGGAAGTTACTATTCTAAGTGATGAATTTAAGCATCTTGGCAATTGTGTGGGGGACGTTGAGAGAAGCAGAACCAGAATAAGGAAGGATGGGCAATATGGAGTGAGCATAATTATGACAGCCATGGTGCACCCACCAGCCCACTGCTGCCCCGAGAAGAAGCACACTGTCTCAATGAGACCTGAGAAACATCCCTAACTGCATCAAAGTCACAGGGTCAAAACCACAGAGGAAAAAAGGAAGACATGTATTTTCATTCATTTATAACTGCACAAATGTTAGAACACATGTTCTTTTCTATTACAGCATGTAGGATAAAATACTATACACTATTCTATTAAAAATTCTACACTATATATATGTATGTGTGTATATATATATACATATATATATATATATAATTCAAAAGACAGTTACAGAGAGAAGTAGAGACAGGGAGAGAGAGGTCTTCCATTCTCTGATTCACTCTCGAAATGGCAGCAATCACCAGGGTTGGTCTAGGCTGAAGCCAGGAGCCAGGAGGTTCTTTTGGGTCTCCCACATGTATGCACAGGCCCAAGCACTTGGGCCATCTTTTGCTGCTTTCTCCAGTACCTTAGCAAGCAGCTGGATCAGAAATGGAGCACCCAGGACTTGAAGCGGCACCTATATGGGATGCAGGCGCTGCGGGCCAAGGCTTTCGCCTGCTGTGCCACAGCTGGCCCCTCCACACAATATAAACATATAACAGGTAGTGAACCTCATGTCTTCCTTTATTTTATAGCCTATTAAAAAATCCCAGAGGAAACTTCCAGAAATACCGTGAGAGTGTATTGTTGTTAGCTAAATTGTCCAAGCATTGTAAACATTGTTCTATCTCCACATATCTTCCAGGGAAAAACTCATTTTGAAAAAAAAAAATCATGATTAATGACAGAAGCTTTACTCAATTACTCTGATTGTAGGTTTTCAGGTCAAATTCTATCAGTCTCTTCAAAACTGAACTAAAAATGGTATTATCAGAACCTATCCATCTGCTATCTGTCTGCAAATCCACCTCTTCCCACCCACATCTACCCTCCCGTGGTACCTGTGAGATACATGGGATCATTTTACAGACAAGGAAAGAGTGGGGCTGAAGGGGTAAGAACAAACCGTGGGCCGGCGCCGCGGCTCACTAGGCTAATCCTCCACCTTGCGGTGCCGGCACACCGGGTTCTAGTCCTGGTCGGGGCTCCGGATTCTGTCCCGGTTGCCCCTCTTCCAGGCCAGCTCTCTGCTGTGGCCCGGGAGTGCAGTGGAGGATGGCCCAAGTCCTTGGGCCCTGCACCCCATGGGAGACCAGGAGAAGCACCTGGCTCCTGCCATCGGATCAGCGCAGTGCGCCGGCCGCAGCAGCCATTGGAGGGTGAACCAACGGCAAAGGAAGACCTTTCTCTCTGTCTCCCTCTCTCACTGTCCACTCTGCCTGTCAAAAAAAAAAAAGAAAAAAGAAAAAAGAACAAACTGCAAGGTTCACACCCAGCAAATGAGGGGACACTGGGCTGGGAAGGGCCCAGCTGCGAGCAGGACACCCAGGGTCCTCCTCCGATGCAGGTTTCTTGTGGTGGTTACAGACAGCAGCATTTCACGGTGGTGCTCTTCTTCAGGTCCAGACGCAGCTTCACTGCTGAGCCCCCAGGAGGCCTCTCCCACACTCCCAGAGCACAGCATCTGGCCTCCTGAGACCCAGGACTTACAATCCCTACAGATCAGGGCAGTGACAGACGAGTGGAGGGGGCTGGGGTAGGGTGCTTGACCTGCCTGGTGATACCAACCTCCACAATGGCACAAAAGAAGAGGGAAAAAAAAAAAGAAGCTAGCCAAGAATTGTACTAGAAAATGTATCGCATCAATTTCAATTACTCGGTCAGATGTAATGAACAGTTGAAGTCCTAGGTGCTCTGTTTCCAACCCAGCTTCCTGCTAATGGCCTGGGAAGGCAGCAGAGGATGACCCAAGTACCTGGGCCCCTGCTAGCCATGTGAGAGACCCAGATGGACTTCCAGGTTCCTGGTCTGGCTTGGGCCAGGCCCAGCTGCTGTGGTCATTTGGAGAGTGAACCAGCAGATGGAAGACATTGCTCTCTGTCTCCCTCTGTCTCTCTCCCTCTCTGTAACTCTGCCTTTCAAATAGATTTCAAATAGATGAATAAACATTTTTTAAAAATCGAATAATAAAAAAAAAACATGTGGCCTTCTTTTCCTCTCTGTCCTCAGCTCCTACTACTCTTCCTTCAATCACCAAGTAGGATTTTCCTCTTGCTGTTTCCTTTAGGTGGAAAACTGGCTGCAGGTTGTCTCCAAATGCCAAATTCTCAGTGAGACACTCCTGGGTCACTGATTTAAAACTGAGCCACTGTGCTCAGCCTCCACGGACTTCTCCTTTCTTAGTTTTTCCATTATGAGTATGACCATTAAACATTTCATATCGTTCATTTTTTGGTATTTTACCCAAATCCCCAAACAGAAGGAAAGCTTCATAAAGGAAGATGCTTTTTTCTGTTCATAATATAATTGTGTCTTGCACATAGTAGATGCTTACAGATACTAATAGATGTTTTTTGGATACATGGATGGATGGATGAGTGGGTGAGTGGGTGGATGGGTGGATAGGAAGATGGTTGGGTACATAGGTGCTTGGGGTAGTGTATGAACAGATAGGTAGCTGGGAGATTTGCTGAATGGATGGGTCAGTGGGTCGATGCTGGATGTATGAATATATCTGTAAGTTCCTATTCTCAGTTTATACTGAACAAAGTACAGAACATCTGAGACTTGTTTAGAATTAATTGCTTAGAATCAAATTTCATTTCTACTCCAGAATGGCATTTCTATTTGAAAATATTTCTCAGGTTTACTGTCCTGCCTGACCTTTCTGATCCCTGTTCCTTCCCTTTCTCAGAACATCTGGAGGTTCTCTGTTAGTAGACACTGTAAATTTAAGATCACAGAACCTGCTCCCTGTTAAACCACTGCAAAGAATAAACTCATCCTGGTCAAGAACACATAAGAGTGTAGTCCTCTTAAAATTAATATTCCAATCATGGCAATGGTATGGGGGTGAGGCAAACTAGGAATAGGGAGGTACAATTGAAGAAGCTGGAAAGAAAGCTGCCTTCCAAGGGTTAAACTAATTAAATCAACACATAACAGGAGGTGACAGAAATGACTTTGAAGCTCAGGGGAAAGTGATATTAACAGAGTGTCAGCAGAGGGATGCACCACATAGACACTGGAATGGAGGGGGAAAATGCGTGCTGCTCCAACAGTGTCCAGCAGTTCTAACCACTACGTGGGACGCTTGATGTATGTCAGCTCTGCTGTCCACACTCACTTTCTGTAGAGGCCCTCCTACTGAACAGGCGTCAGAGCCCCTGAGCGCGCTGGTAAAGCACAGAGTTCTGGGCCCCACCCAGGGTTTCTGATGCCGCAGGGCCAGGGATGACGCTTGGAGAGCAATGGCTGGGGAGGAGGCTTCGCTGATGCTATGGTGAAGCCCCAAGAAGCAGCCTCCATGGCAGGTCTTCAGAGTTTAAGTAAAACCCTGTTTCCAATCACAATCATGCTTTATGCCTGAAAATGGACATAAATCAAACACACACACAGTTACAAGCTCTACAAAAAAAGTACCGTGCTTACAGGCTTGGCATTTCAATTATAACCGCTATAAGGCTAATTATTTCACCCCAAGCACTGGGTCTAGCACAAAGATTGCTACCATCTACTACACAGTAAAATCCAGATATTGACAGATAAATTATTTAGGGTTTCACCCCACGTGAGTAGTACAAATATTCCAAAATTCTGTGACACAGTTGTTTATGTTTTTACAAAATTGTACAAAATTGTATCTAGTAGTGTTACTTACTAATGATTCAGTGACTGTTAATTAATATTATTTTATTGTTTACTGTTTATCAAAAAGATGCTATCCTGCTTCTGGCTCTTTTCAAGGATGTTTTTGTATATTCACTCTACCAACCCTCTCCTCAACCTCATCTCTATTTTCCAGATCTGGAACTAAGGCTGGGAGAGGTTAAATATTCTGTCCCCGGTCTCTCAGTTCCTAGCTGTCAGAGCTGGCACCCAGGGTAAACCAACCTGGCTTAAGCATCCATGCCATTAATGATGACCACGTACTATCGTTATGTGATAATTCAGTAAAGTATAGGAAACCCATGTAAACGTCAATTATTCACTAGGTATGATAGCTTATGAACTGTTAAGAAAACTTGCCCTTAGATCATTTTACAAAACAAACTTCAAAAACTCTCTTATTCAAATTAAGCATTATCCATCAGGCCTAGCCTTCACAAAATTCATGGGAAACATGTATTACAGAACATCTTTGGATTTCAAAAGTTTCTGCACCAAAATAAAATTCCATTTTCTGCATTTGTTGTTGTATCTTCCTCTATCAATTGCTCTTTAATACCATTTTAGTAACTTTTTCTGCTTAACTAAACTGCAATTGTTTTACGTTTTTCCAGTGCACATATTAACTCTAGCTAAGTCAATCTTCTACCCACTTAAATATATACTTCTTAATAATAATAATTTGTAGCATTGTTCTGATAAAACAAACATATATTCAACCATCTTCATGCAATTATTGGTCAAGCACTTGATTAATCCTCACCTCAGCCCAAGGAATTAGATGCAATTTATTTCTGGTTTGTCTGTGGGAACTCGGAGGATCTTAGACTTTAGAATGACTTGTCTGAGATCCTGTGGCTGAGAACTAGCATTGCTAAGACCTGCAGCCACTCTTCCTATGCCCTGTGGGTTCAGGCTGCAAGGCATCATACCACACAAAAGACACCCCCACTCTGATTTCCAGAAGGCACATGGAGGAGAGAAAGGGCCCCTGAGCCCTCTGTGACCTGGTGTGTCCCTCTGGTATTCACCGTGCTGTCTGGTTAATGACTTCTAAGATCTACCCCCAGTCCACAGCAGGTATCTAATCTTCTTGGATCTTATTGAAGCTGTCTCCCATTGTCTGAACTTCCTTCCCAGCTCACCCCCACAGAGCGCCTCTGTGATGGGAAATTTTGTACATCAACTTGAATGGGCTAAGTGATGGTCAGATAACCGGTTTTCTGTGAGGGTGCTTCTGGAAGTGGCCAGCGTTTGAAGTAGTGAACTGAGTAGAGCAGATGACCCTGTCCAACATGGATCAGCATCATCCAGACACTGAGACCGTTAAGAGAAAGAAAATGGACAGAAACAGCGATTTTGAGCTCTCTGCTTGGGCTGAGGTGGCCATCCTGTCCTGCCTTCGTCCATCAGCATACCTAACTCTCTATACCTCAGACCCAGACCACAACTTTCTCCATCAGCCCCCTTACTCTCAGGTCTTGGACTTGGACTGAAGTTCACCATGACTTTCCTTGCTCTTCAACTTCCAGATGGTTGATCACGGAACTTCTTGCCTCCCATCATCATGAGAGTCGATTCCTATTCTATCAATCCCCTCCCACTCCTCTCACCCTCTTTCTCTCTATCCCCCCTGCTCCTCTCTCCCCCCTCCTTCCCTCCCTCCATTTCCCTGAAGAGCCTGTTGGATTCTTTCCCTCACCTTTCATTCGCCCACACACAGACACTTCGCCTCTTTCTTGCCTTGCTTTTTATCAACTCATTGAAGCAAATGGTAAATGTACCATTCTTTCCCAATGAAAAATACAACTTTCAATTTTCTGTTCTCTGTTCTTCTATGTCTCTTCTCCAAACTTGTTACCAAATTCTTCCACGAAGAATTTTTGCATATTTTTCATGCTAAAGTTCTCAATGAAATTCTGTCAATAAAACTGTAAATTCCTTAGGGAGGGATGTCCTCTTGCAGTTCATTTTATCTCCTACATCTCATCATCTCCCAGTTTCTGCCAAAGGGTAGTTAACACACCAGGGCTTGTTCAAATGTGCTGATCTTAGTGAGCAAGCTGAGAAAAGGGTGCCGGCCATGCGTTTCTGTCTCACAAAGGTTTCTGGGAACATGTTCTGAACCAGACACCTGAGATTCGAAATGTTTTTTGAGAATTTACTTTGCCATTTGGAAAGTCTGAGTCTGAAATGCTGTTCACACTTTTTGTTCACTTTTCCCCACTCCCATGAAGGTCAAAGTGAATGCAGGGCCAGGGGGCCGCAGGGAGGAAGAGAATGGGGAGAGATTTCCTATCAGCCTTCAAATTTGATGCACTTTATGTGCAGCAGGATCCGGGAGGTGGGGACTCTGTCAGCTGGGGTTTGTGACTGCAGAGGAAACAGGTGTTTTGAGATTAGAGGAGCAAAGGAAGTTTCCGGCCAGAAGCAGAGCAGGAAGCCACACAGCCCCTCTGTCTTTCTGTTGTCACTGCACCGCCCGCAGAGCCTGTGAGCCCTGCACTCCTGTTCTGAGACAAGTGTGTGGGAGGAAGAAAATTCAACCAAGCAAGGAAAGGGACCAGATGTGTCCTTTGCCTGGGTGTGCGTGAGCAGTTACTGGTTTGCAATCTTAGCTCAAAACCCAGTTGCCTGATAGAGCCATGCCCACCCTGGTCACAAGTCTGACTGCAGGAAAGAAAACTTTGTCCACTAAAATGGTGGTTCTGTAGCTGTCTGCCTCCCACCCACAGCCCTGGGCTTCTCCCACATGAATGACTCTCCTTCATTTCTGCCTCTTGTCTCTGCCTCTTAATAGAATAAAGAGATCTTTTAAAATATTCGGCAATTAAAATTTTCATGGGTGAACTCATGCATTCAGACCCTCTGCTACATGAGAAGGTGGGTCCATCAACTTCTCAATCTTTTTTTTTTTTTTTTTTAGAAAATCCAAAGTGTTATTTTTTCTGATTTTTGTTAGGGAACTTATTCTGTTCCAACGCAATATGCATACAGCCTTTTTTCCCCCTCAGTGGATTTATTTTTTCAGCCACTTTTGGGTGAAAATTCTTGTGGACCAGAACAACTCAGAGACAGATTAAATAGCTACCTATATTTAAATTGTTCCTCATATTCGACTGTAATTTGTGCTCCCAAATAAGTAGAGTGAGAAACCAGGACTAGAGAAGGTGAGAAGAAATGATAATAGGAAGCAAATGGAGTTGCCTTTTGTCTTCTAATTGCCTCACTGTTACTTTGTAGGGGAAAGAAAAAAAGCAGAGAGGAGACACTCCGTCCATGTGTGCTAATCGGGCGGTGATGTGTTTGACTCTGATTTGTGCGCCCAGCCCCCACTCCTGCCTAGTGCAGATGCCATGTCCTTTTAACATCACAGCCACTGGCCTCATTCTCATCCCCTGGAATGTGCTCCCTGGACACATCTGTCACCAGCCAGGGCAAGGAAGCAGCGCTGAGGGCCAGCAAGAGAAAACGGTCCCTAGGTTGAAATATTCCGGTAATTTTGTTTTCAATGGGGTTGCTGTTTCCCTTGATTCAAGGTTACATAGAAATGAGGTTGCTTTGGAGAAAGAACCTTGGAGAAAAGCAGCGATAAGGGCAGGATGGCTCCCCTCCCAGCACTTCACTCTCTGGCCCCTGGATGTGAGCATGCTCAGTGCACAGCTTCTGTCCCCTCCTCCAGCACCCTGTGGCCCAGGGACACAGGACCATGGGACGGGACAAAGTCCGTGGGAAACGCGCATGATGAAAAAAACGATGTGTGGATTTCAAAAGTTCTGGCACCCAAATCAACTTTTCGTTTAATCTTCTTCCAAGAACTTTCTGGAGTACCCTCATATTCAAATCAATCCCTCAGCTGCAGTCCCATCAGTGACCCGTGCAAGGGTCTCGTTCGGAGCTGCCCATGTCAGAGCCCCAGAATGGTAGTTCATAGTGGCTTCCAGACAGCAGCACATTCAGACAGTAGCAAACTGGGGAGGCTGACTCTTTCTCTCCCATGGGTTAGGCCAGGATCGCCCCAGTTAGCCAATCACTGATAACTCTGAAGTGTCCACAAGGTTGGGGTCTTTGCCACTGTAGGAGACTGGAAAGGAAAACCCAAGGAAACGTGGGACTGAGTGTCCTCAGGCAGACGGGACCCCAGCAGAAACATCTCCCTGATGAAGAGATGGACCTGGGGAATGAGAGCAGCATGGGTCAGGACCCACATCACCAGAGCTCCTTCCTCCACAGGCATGGACCACGTGGGTTACCTTTGAGGAGACTGGAGGCTGACCAGTGAGCCAAAGCAGACACGAGGATGGCAGTGAGGGGAGGGGAGGGCAGAGAGACCGGAGGGGCCTGAAATGCCATGACAGCAGGCAGCATTCGAATCTCCTTTCTCCGATCGCCTAGGATGTTGAGAACCAGCTGAGCTACATGCTGAGCCTCTCTTCTTCCTGGGATAGCAATGGCCTTGTGTCAAGATGACTGCTCAAATGACATTGTGACCTCAGCCAGAAAAAGCTGCAGAATAAACGGTGATTCTTTGGACAGTCATTTGGTTGGGGTTTCTTTTCCCTTTCACATTTTAAATGATTTCTGAAGTTATAGGTGGGTGTCTGCTGAAGAGGTAATTTCACATGAAATCTTTCTGCTCTTTATTTTTTTTTCCATTTCCAGTACTTAACAGTGTGTGGGATTAAAACAAAAAATAAAACAAAACACACAAAACTCTCAGGTTGTTTGAAATGGAATCACGGGGCAGTTGATCTAATTTAAACTCTAGTGTCACTTCCTCTTGACGTGAGAATCTTAAAAATTAGTATATTTTCTTTGTCAGGTAGAGTAAGATATGCGCTCCTTGTTCAGCGTCTCCCAACATAACTTCCTTGGAGCATTGTTTGTGATGGCCTCTGACAAACCAGCAAAAGTTCAGTCTCCACAAAGAAATCCCGTTCTTTGCACAGTAAAATCCAGGAAAGTTTAATAAAACTCCTTGACTGAGGAAAATTCAGCATTTCCCAAGCTTCTTTAACCCATGGCCTCGCTTGTCTCCCAAAATGAACCTTCTTGGTGCTCTGTGTTTCACAGATGGAATGTGTGGAAATGTTCCTTTGGCTGATCGGAACACACCTTCACTGTGCTGATTTAATACACTATCTTTCTTTCTAACAAACAGAAATACCTTGAGAAAGAAGTGTAGGAAGGATAGAATTACTTTCTCTACCAAAGGTGGAAAAATCACACTTTTACA
Organism: Oryctolagus cuniculus; assembly: GCF_051225735.1. Classification (NCBI taxonomy): domain Eukaryota; kingdom Metazoa; phylum Chordata; class Mammalia; order Lagomorpha; family Leporidae; genus Oryctolagus; species Oryctolagus cuniculus. Next base: position 4,645,187 of record NC_142878.1, on the reverse strand, counting down.
GCAGGGATCGTGGGAAAGTTTGCCTTGAAAATGTTTTAGGATGTAATAATTTTGACACAGTTTAGTGGAAATTCTTTTGCTGTCATCATCAGTATTATTATTATTATTCAAGAGGCAAAGAGACAGAGACAGATAGAGCTCCCATCTGCTGGGTAATTCCCCAAATACCCACAAGCAGCTGGAACTGGGTCAGGTTAAATCTGGGAGCTGGTACCTCACTCCACATGGCCAGCAAGAACCCAATCATTTGAGCGGTCACGGGTGTCTCCTGGGGTTTGCATTCGTGGGAAGCTGGAGTTAAGGCCAGAGGCAGGCATCAAACCCAAGCACTCCAATACGGAACGAGGGGTGTCTTAACCAGTATCTTAGTTGCTAGGCTAAATTCCAGCCCTGAACAGCAGTGCTAAACCCCATCACATGCACCTCTGTGGCTCCTGAGCCTTGCTTCGTCGGAACACTCCCAGAGCACACTTGGACTCAAACAAGTTCTGTTACCGTAGATTTTAAACAGCAGCTGCAGGAGACATTTATCATCACTATACCTGCAGTTCAGAGTACGTGACGCTTGTGCCGGTTAACAAAGGTCAGGCCACAAGGTTGTGTCTCTGAGCCAGGCACAGGGAGGTCTTTGAACGCCAAGCAAATGGTCTCCCTTTTATCTCTTATTAAAGGGGATCAGGTGTTTGCCCATAAGAGTTGCACTCCAAGCAACATGCAGTTCTATTCTGGAATATGCCCATAAACTAGAGATATGTCTGTTTAAATAAACATACAATCATGAATATCCTACAGCCAAATCAGACAGTGGCATTTAGGAGCAAAGGCATACAAAATTCATTTCTTTTTTTTCTCTCTCTCTCTATATATATCTCTCTTTCTGAATGAATAATCAGCTTCGAGATTATTCAGACTTTTCAAGAATAAAGAACAAACAATCCTATAAATTCTGATGTGTACTTGGGTCACTAGGTAGAATTTCTAATTTGTATATTGCAAAAAACGCACTTAAAGAAGGGGATATATTTTTTTTTTCAAAATACTCTCAATATTGCTTCTGAAATGATGCAAAATGTAGAGAGTTCAGGCCAGCGGCCTTGCTGGCAGTAACATGACTTCCTTACTTGTCCATGCTCAGCAGCGTGCTTGCATTCTTCAAGTGAGGCTGGAGGGGAGCTATTAGTTGCACCAGCCCCGGTGCTCTTGTATCTACTTATTTTGAAGCCTCTCATTTGTAGCGACAGCTGCAAGGTGTCCCTTCAAGGATTTTGCTTTTTTGATTTATCCTTTTCTACACTCAACTCTCAATTGAGATATCCGAGCTTCATTCCGCTTTCTGACCTTGCCCGATCAAGCCAGAGTGACCCCCAATCTCTTAGGACTGGGCTACATTCCAAACCAGGTTATGGAAGAACAAGGGCAGAGAATCAAAGCCACACATCACGCTGGCCCCAAGGAGACACTTAACGCAAAGCCGAGTGAAGGCCAGCCAATCCACAGGCCTCACTTATTTGCCCATGTGAGAATTCCCAGCTCCCCACCCCTTGAACTTTTGACATTCTTTTTGAGTGTCGGTGAGTCCTGTTTATATGAACACAAAAGCCAGACAGATGCTCGGCTTGGCATGGAAATTGGCCTCATGGAAACAAATGTTCTCTCTTTTCCTTTTTGTTTTATTTTTTTCTTTCGGGTGAGGATGGACGCCACTGAAGCCCATCGGAGTCGCTGACATACAAGTGAATGTCCTATGCATCTGTTTCTGGCTATTGTTCTCCCAACACACCTGCCAGCATGCCCGGCAGGGAGGTGCTCAGAGTGTGGTCCCAGAGGCATAGTGGCCAACAAGGGCAGGCCTCCTGTGTCTGCCAGTCAGCTGAGCGTGAGTGCTGGCACTCCCCGGAGCACCCCAACTCCACTCTGGGAGGATTGCCTCCACGGAGAACGCTGCTACTGGGGATGGAGAGGAAAGCAAATTGGCCCATCTTCCAAAGGCCTCATTCCCACACCACACCTCTCCTGACTTCCAAGGGCAGGAAATTCAGCTGTTTAAAGGCATGCTGTTAAAATACTATTCGTGTTAGTGTAAGAATGTTGCTGTCAGGGATTTACGCTATATCCTTGTGACTGCAAGTGAAAATGGGAGTTTGGCGCTGCAGATGGTGCGTAGGCATGGTGGGCCTGAGACACACCGAGTTGTTCTTTCTGTTGTCACCTTGAATCTAATGACACTCCACATCTTTGCAGTGTGCACTGGATTCACAGACAAGCTACCAAACCACAAAGTGACCTGAACTGTGTTCAGTGGTAACTCAAGCGAAGGCAGAGGCTACTTCTCAACCCCGATCCCTCTGCTGGTGACAAGCCACCCCGGCAGTCATTGAATCAGACCAAGATGGGGAACAAAGGAAAATAGTCTCCTCCCTCTTTGCAATGGTGCCTTGTAAACTTTGTGTCCGCTGAGCTGTCCTATTTGTGAGGCCTTTGTTTTCCTTACTGTAAACTCTTAAGGGCGCCCGATCGCCCGGTGCAATTCAATATGAGGAGAGCGAGCCAGGGTCGTGACCTCTGCATGCAGAGCGCCACAGGAGTGATTTATAAACCGCAGTCTCAGGGCGTCCCAGGAACCAGAGTGAATTGAAGCTTCTAAGTGAACGCAAGTGCTGTGCATTCAACGTCAGACCGCTCAAGAAAGATCCCCAAACTCATTTCCTGCAAGTGGGAAGGGAGATGCGGTTGGAGGGAATTGGGGGGATGGCAAACCCCACAAGGAATGAGGTTGGTACCCAATTAGCTTCTTTTCATATTATGGGTTTAGGGAGGCCAAGAAATCCCAGGATGGCTCCAGTCATTTTCACATTGGCAAAGAGGAACAATATCGCTTTTTAATAGTGTGAGGTCGGAGGAAAAAAGGGGCAGAGGGAGGAGAGGGGAGAGCAAGCCAAAGGAGGTTGTGAATGCAGAGAATTCCCTGGGCATAGGCATTTTTGTGAAAAAGAGAAAGAAAGGAGATTAAAAAATTAATAACTTGAATGTGTGATCAATAAAAATAATTATCATCTTGCAGCCCATTTTTCGTACAGCACTCAGTGGCCTGAGAGTAATTGCTGACATGAAGAGCAAAGCACTTGAAATGCCCAATTACCAAAAATCCTCTCTTTTAAAAAGGTTTTTCTCTGCAAATCTCGATGTGTTTTTCCTTCCTGTCTTCCACACTCCACCGTTTGGTGGAAAGACAGTTGAGGAGCTAAATATATATTAATCAGAACTCTTGGGGCCGGCATCGGTGAGATACAATTATACCAAACGGATGCCATTGCAGGCTGATAGCTTCATTTAAATTCCTGAATAAAACATGAAATATCTTTAATGAGAAATGAACAGAGTTGTCAGGAGGGAGTAGTTCTGGTATTGTTACCAGTTGAGATACAGAAGATGAAGACATAAAGTGATACCTTCCATGTTATATAGAGTTGACGGCTGTTGGAAAACACAGATCCCTCTTCCGAGATGTCACGCGGGCCACAAAACAGAAAAACAGCAGAGCATAGCGGCCCCATCTCCTCCCAGGGAGCTGCAGGGTTTGAGCTTCTGTGCATCTGCAGAAACAAACACAGTCTGCGTGCGGCCAGGAAAAGGGATCCTCGCAAACTGCTTTGTGACAGTACACACGTGCCTCTCCGACCAGCAACGCACTGCTGCTTGCGCAGCAGGAGTTGGGTTTGGCTCCACACCCAGCACGAATTTTGTTGAGAGCGTGAGAGGTAAGGAGACGTGCAGCTGCATCTCAAATCTCTGCCACTGCTCGGAACAGGGGGAGGTGGGAAGGAACAGAGGAAGTGGGCTAGCGACATCACACTGTCAAGGAGATGAGAAACGCAGGGCTCCTTCTGCTTCCCAGGTCTCCTCTTGGATCACTGGCCTCACAAGCTGGAGCCCGAGAGCCAGGCTCCTGCCAAAGTCTCTCCACCTGTTGGGCTGTGGCTGGAGTACTCCTCTTCTCTCTCCAAGGGCTTCCCTTTGTTCATTGTGTCTTTCATGATTAAAATTGCAGCCTGCTACCTTGCATTCAGGAGGCACCTGTCTTAATCTCAGATGCCTTCAAGCACTTCAAAAATATTGCCAACAATAGCTGGAGCTTGCTATGCCTGCCCCCGAAATTCAGAGGGTCAGTTCTTCATTCTGGGTGGCTCCAAGGCAGGAGGCAGGGAGGGCTAGGGAAAACCTGCAGAAAATTGGCCTGGAGCCACACAGAGAAATGAGAGCGTGTTGTCCCATCATCCTCCCTGTGTCTCCTGTCATAGGCCTGAGCTATGGTAAGGGATAAACAAAGTACTACTCAGGTCTCCTCTATTCCTGACCCAGAGACAAAGATTGACTCTGTCTTTATAAAGTCGAGCGGTCATGTGCAGCCCCTGGCTTGGGCGTGTTGACCATGTGTTCGTGGTCCTGTTACTCAGCACTGTGTCCATGGAACAGATGAATCGGTGCACGTGTGCGATAAAGGCAGTGGCCCACTGCCTGAAGACCCTGGAGCCTTTCCACAGAAACACCGTGGGAAGCCTGTCCCTCCCGGCTCTGAAGCCCTTCGCACCCCGTGGGGTGGGGAGGGTGATGCTGAGTTCCCGACCGGGAATCACACTTGGAGTCGTGAGTCTCCAGCTGGACGAGCTTGCCAGACTCTCCTGTGCCTCAAGCCTTCCCGGGCGTGCTGTCCGTGCAGGCATGACCTTCAGCTCACTCGCAGGATGGGCTGTCTTCCAGCTGTCCTTTCTGAGCCCGTCCCCCTCCCTCCTAGGGCCTCCCAGGGCCTCACCTGCACCATTCTCACCATGGACACACAACTGTGTCTCCTTAAGGGTCAGTGGGTTGGTTCTTTGCTGCCCCACTCAGCAGACTGAAAGCCATTTGATGAATGAAACCAAACATCTCTGGGTCTAACCCAGGGCCTGAGCAATAGTAAGGATTCAAATGAACATTGGTAAATGAATAGATGAATAAATACACAATAGAAATAGGTAATATAACATGTTGGGCTTCTTTAGGCTTACATTTTTTCCTGTATAAAATAAGCCTAAACATTTGCTTTTCCCATGCTTTTATGAATCCAAAATATCCAAATAAACAGAAAAAATACTTGAAATCATGCTTCCTCTGTATGTGAGACCAAATAACAACCTGACTGATAGGCTTTTACCTTTTACTAATGACCTTTATTTTCCAAAATTGCTTGAAGCAACCATTTGTTTTGATACTGTCTTTTGGTTCTCAGGACAGCTCCGCGAATGTCCTTTTGTCCAGGGGCAGGTGGATAGCAGCAATACCTGCATAGGAAACTTCTACAGCGCTGTGCAGGCACTGGTGTGAGGCTGCATGTGAGCTGCCTCAAGTCATCCTTACACCCACCTGCCCCAGACAGTCAGCACCGGCCATGGAACAGACGCAGGAACAAAGGCACTGTGGAGTTAGTGCTCTTGCCCAAAGTCCACCAAGCCTGTACAAAACTGATGCCCTGCTTCTTTTCTCTGCTAGGATCAAGACAGCCACATCAACAAGAAAACTGGATGAAAAACGAGGACACTAGGAGACAGACTGGTACCCTTGCAGTGACACATTGGAGTAGGTACCCATTGTGGCGTGGATGTGCCTTATCCCCCAGGGCTCATGAACTGCAAGCGTGGTCCCCAGTGTGGTATCGTTGAGTGACAGTGAACTGTTCAGAGATGGGGACCAGGGCTATATGCTTGGGCCTTGGGGATACAAACTGTGGAAGAAAGGAGGTACTTTTATGGCATCACAGTTAGTTCTCAAGAGCATTGGTTGCTGTAAAAGAAGCAAGCCTGGCCCCTGTTTGTCTCTGACTTCCTGTCTTGCGATGATGTGGCTCCAGGATGTGCCCCCACCTTTGTGAGCCATTGCTGGTTGTGCTTGCTACAGCTGCGCAAGAACCAGCACCATGCCCTTGAGCCTTCAGGACAGTGAACTGAACATTTTTTCTTCCAGAAGTGCCCAGCCCCAAGTATTCTGTTATAGCAATGGAAAATTCGATAATGCAGTTGTCCAAATAGAAGTACTTTTGTTTGAAATAATTTAAAATAAAGGAAAATGTCTTTATTAATGATTTGTGCCTAAACTTTAAATCAGGTCTTTTGCCAGCCTGGTCAAGAGACTTGAACATTTCTGCTTCCTCCTGATCTATAAATTCATGCTGTCATCTCTCTCCTGTCGATCGGGTAGACATTTAGCTGAACTGCATCATTCTGATTAGAAGTGTCCTTGCCCCACTGCCAGTTTGTTTGAGCCCGGATGGCCTGGACTCACTCTGCTTCAGCCATCTGGGCCTTCCTGCCCAGTGCTTTTTCTGCCACACGGCCTCAATTCCTCTGACAGGTGCAAGGGTTTGATTCCTTGAACACAGAGGGAGTGGGCTCTATGGACCTTTGAGTCCCGTGATCCAGAGCTTCCCCACTATTAGCCTTGTTCAAGCCAACAGGGTTTGAAGGCCCTGCCTGCTTCCCTTTTATCCATTTTCTCACCAAGTCTTAAGCAGATGCCCTTTCCATCCCACGGCCTTGGCACAGCTGCCCTGTGGCCCCGAACACTCCCACCTTGTCTGGAGTCCTCAGCAGAACCAAGAGGTTTCCTAGTCAGCCTTTCTCCGTGAGTAACACCGCATGGTCCCTTTTGATTAACGGGATATCTGGCCGAAGGCCATATCGGACCTCTAAGCTCTCAGCACATGGAAAACTCTCTCTCCTTTGGCTCAGAATTAAACCCTGAGTATGGAAACTCACAGAAGAAGGGATGGCAGGGTCAGTATCTTTGCAGTCATGTTCCCCACCACTTCTTGCTACCAGGACCCTTCTGGGGTGGACCTCAGTGCAGAGAGACAGGTTCAGGCAAGGCTTCTTGGTAGGGACTGTTGAAACCTGACTTTGGGCTGGCGCTGTGGCTCAATAGGCTAATTCTCTGCCTGTGGTGCTGGCACCCTGGGTTCTAGTCCTGGTCGGGGTGCCAGATTCTGTCCTGGTTGCCCCTCTTCTAGTCCAGTTCTCTGCTTTGGCTCGGGAGTGCAGTGGAGGATGGCCCAAGTCCTTGGGCCCTGAACCCGCATGGGAGACCAGGAGAAGCACCTGGCTCCTGGCTTCGGATCAGCGTGGTGAGCAGGCCACAGAGTGGTGAGCCGGCCACAGCGTGGTGAGCCAGCCGCAGCGGCTATTGAAGGGTGAACCAACAGTAAAGGAAGACCTTTCTCTCTGTCTGTCTCTCTCTCTCTCACTGTCCACTCTGCCTGTAAAAAAAAAAAAAAAAAAAAAAAAAAAAAAAAAAGAGAGAGAGAGAGAGAAAGAAAAGAAACCTGACTTTGATAGCTTCTGGCTGTGACAGGATCCAGATGCTTGATCTTTTTCTCATGGAATCACTTGGCTAAGGTGTCTTCAGGGTCTGTATCTTGCAAATTGAAATGGGCACAGTCTCTTGTGATAGACACTTAAGAGCCCCTCGTACCTGCTGTTCCTTTTCTCACAGTCTTAAAGTTCTTGCTGCAGTGCGCTTGGATAGATCTCTCTCCGTGGAATGCAATCTTGCTGCTTGCAAGGGGGCGCAGTCCCTGAAATAAAGCCTTCTTAGCCCAGCCCTCCTCAGCTTGCAGGCCCCTCCCAATGTCTCCCCGTCTCTCAGCCTCAGTGTGCACCAAGGGCAGCTCTCATTACTGCCATCTGTGCCCACCTCTCTCACACACCCAGCAGAGGGCACAAGCTGATTTCCCAGGTGGCTCTCCTAAGACACCCACAGTCAGTCCAAGGTAAAGGGAAGCACATGGTCCCCCCCAGGAGAAAGAGGTGGGGATCACAGGGAGTAGAGACGGCTCACACTCTGAGAAATGCTTCAACTTCCCACAGACGCTTTCCTACATCGTCTGCCATGTCATACCGGAAGGGAACTTACAGTTGTGTTTTCAACTTTCTCTAAGCCACCCAGGAAAAGTCATAGATGGCTGGGTTATTCAGCATAAGAGGAAACAGACACAATTCAATATAGCATTAGGGGTACCTTCCCTAACTACAGGGTGGCATCTTGTATGGTGAAAATGCTGAAACACACACATGCATGTGCATGAGCACACACGTGTGTGTGCACAGGAAACTAGATACAAAAGGAAGGCATAAAAATTAGGTACCAAACAGTGTTCTCAGATCAGCGGGTAATTTCTCTCAGCCCTTTATAGATTTTTCTCGCAGATAACTTCCATCATTAATCTCCTTTCCTCTTGCCTCAGGCAGGATTCTGTTGACCCACGCTCAATCCACCGTGCAGTGAGCCACCCACCTAGATTTCCTACATTCCCGCTGCCTCTCCTCTTCAAGGCCACCCCGCATATCTCTGTTCCGTAAATCTCCCTAAAAGGTTATCCTGTGTCTTCCCTCTAAAACCACCAGTGGCTCCCTCATGCTTATTGGCCAAATTGCAAATGCCTACATGTTTTATTCTGTGATTATTCCTTATCTTCTTTTTTTTTGACAGGCAGAGTGGACAGTGAGAGAGAGAGACAGAGAGAAAGGTCTTCCTTGTCCATTGGTTCACCCCCCAGTGGCTGCTGCGGCCGGCGTGCTGTGGACAGTGCACCGCGCTGATCCGAAGGCAGGAGCCAGGTGCTTCTCCTGGTCTTCCATGCGGGTGCAGGGCCCAAGCACTTGGGCCATCCTCCACTGCACTCCCGGGCCACAGCAGAGAGCTGGACTGGAAGAGGAGCAACTGGGACAGAACCGGCGCCCTGACCGGGACTAGAACCCGGAGTGCCGGCACCACAGGCAGAGGATTAGCCTATTGAGCCGCAGCGCCGGCCTATCTTCTACATTAACTCTATTTAAAGCACATTCAGTGTCACACTTTTCTACCTCCACACACAGTAGACACAAAACCATCTGATGAAGAAGCTACTTAGTATGCATGCTATTAAATTGTTAGTCAGTAGGTAGTGCTGGATGTCCTTGGGTGGATCTCTACTGTATCACAATTCAATAGCCTTTTGTGTCTATTTGCCTAATTTGTTATGAGTTTTTAAAGGGGGAAATCTGTGCTTTTTTATCACTGTGAGCCCAGTGCCTGGCAACCAATAAACATTTGGAAAGCGAACGAACAAATGTCACTCAAGGTGTAACAAAGACAAAAGGGCTGCATTCCAGAAACTGAACAATAATAAACTGATATTAAAGTATAAGAAGTGCAAAGCAAAATGAAATTAACAAAAAACATCAGGTGCACGTTTTGGTCGTGGGGGGCTGTGGTTAACTGTGTGATTCATGGGTTTGATGCATGGAAAGAGCGTGTTTGCTCAGAGTCCAGTGTAGGTACTCCTGACTTCCATGTCCCCACGAGATTTTCCTCGAGGACCAGGCTCCCTACATCAGCTCCCTGTCCATTAAGTATTCCTCAGAGTCCTCTCCTGGCACCCAAACAGTTGACAAGCCAAGGCCAAAGGCATGATGGGATCTCCCACACGGGGTGTTTGCAGACCAAGACTGCCTGTCTCTGCCAGGTGCTCATCCTGTCAGGCACATCTTACTCACCTTGAACTCAGCCCTGTCCTCCTGTGGACGAGCAAATGTGGCTTCCCTCGGAAACACGAAGAGAAGGAAAATCAGATGTGCTGAACACGTGCAGTGTCTCCGGCCCTTGATTTTCTGGGGAGTTTCCGAGTAAGCACAGAGCCCCTTCGTCCATCAGTCACATGAGCTTTATCTTGAGAACCTCAATTGCAGAGAGACATCAGATTACCCCCACCCAAGAAGTGGTGGCTTATGAAACAGCACTTATTATTCCCTGGTGTGGGGGGAGGGGAGGAAGGGGCAGACTCTGAATAGGAATTAGGAGCTGAATCCTGCACTGTGGAGATGGTCACCAGCTGCTGTAAAAGCATTCAGTGGCCAAAACATTTGCCATCTCTGGGCTCCATAGAGGTGCCAGCATACTCCCAGCTCTTGCTGGCTGTTGACAGGACTCAGGTCCTTATGGATTCTTATCCTGAAGGCCACAGCTCCTCACTGGTTATTCATGGGAGGCATCCTTTGGATCTGTAACAGGTGTGTCTCTGGACAGGGAAGCTCTCACAGATGGCAGCCCAGCTCAGCAGGCTATCACCCAGAAGAGCCGGCGGAGAAGACGTGCAAGATGAGAGTCACCCTCATTTCTCACCTTATCTCCTAAGGATGCTGCATGACTTTGCCACGGTCTAATTATGGGAAGCAAGTGACCAGGTCCAGCCACCATCAGGGGAGAGGAGTAGGCAAAGGTATGTCTGCCTCTAGGTGGGTTATTTCTGCCGGCTGCTCCTGGAGCTCCCTGCCACAGAGATCACAGAACAGACAATGCTAAGTGCCCAAACCATCAGGGTAGAGAAATAGACTAGAGCATTCAGTAAATGGGTAGTCAAGGAAACTTGGCACACGACATGTCAGTGACGGAAGGGAGGATGACAGAGGAAATCTGGGGAAAGAGAAGTCAAGTCAATAAAAGTGTTCGCTCAGCAAGTGCAGTGCATTGGGTTACAATGGAAGCTTCACTGTGAAAGGGAAAATTGCTCCTGAAACATCGGAAGTAGCTGAATTGAAGAAGAAAATACAATTAAGGGAAACGGGTGGTTTTTAGTAAAAAAAAAAAAAAAAAAGATCCACTGCAAAGATTTTTTTGTGGTGATGATCGTATTTATCTGAGATCTTCTCTGGGAATAGAATGAGATGATGCACCTGACACTCCCCAGGGGGTCTGACACAGCAGGGCTCCTGAGAGTTTTTAGCAAGTTCCTAGGAATTGAGATGCTCCTGGTTTGGGGTCCAAGCTATGGGTGGCCCTTGCCCAGAAGAGAGCCCTGTCCCTGTGTGCCCCATGAGAACCCTTTCCTTAGGCCAATGGTCAGGGACAGGGCTGGGGGGTAAGATGGGGCAGGAGAGGGTGGGGACTCTGAGGACAGTAATTTAGGAGGACTCCAAAGTTTTAATTCATAACTTGTAAAGGAAAGTCTTCCCTCTCCTCTGGAGGACAAGCTGTTTATAGGCCCAGCCACAGTGAGTACAAGACACCTTGGAGCTACTGAAACACAGTAGCAAATGCCTTAATTGGGGCGGGACCAGGGACCTACAAATCTCCCCTCCCTCAGAAGCAGCTTCCCCCACAGATGGAACCAGGAGTTCCTTTCTACTTTATGACAGTCCTGCAACAACAGAATCAAAGTCCTCCCAAAACGAGATTATAAACACTTAAATGCTATTTATGACTCTCGTGATAGAAGTTACAGGGGAAGGCACTCTAGTGCTGTTACTTAATAAATATTCAACAGATTCTGCTTCCATCCCCAGCTGCTTCCTAACTCACTTTAAATTCCTATGTAAAGAGGATGAGCTCCTACTGTGGGTGGTAGGGGCTAGGCAAGGCTCAAAGTTGAAGAAGCCATGGGTCCTCTGCTGTTCCCCCACCCCTCAGCCCCCCAGCAGCCCAAGGCTCAGATGATTGAAGCAAACAAAGAACAGTCCTCCAAGAGTTCCTCCCAACTCTGGCCCTTTGCGCTTTTCTGGACTGGATGAGCTTCCTGGCAAAGTCTGCCTGGCCTCTGGCTCCTCCCGACCAGCCTCCCACTCCACAGGCTGGGTCTTCTTCCATGGAGGAGGGGTCTCTGCATCAGACCCGGAGGAGCACAGTGTCCCCTAGGAGGCTGTGGGTAGTTCAGAGGGGACCCGCGCATAAGAAGGCATCTCCCCAAGATGTGGAAAGGCTCGGCGACCAGGCAGAGAGGAGGGCCCCGGCATGGCCCTGTGGCCACCAGCGTTCAAGAGCCCGTGTGGATGTGCATGCTTGTGGGGAATGAGAGGGCAGCCACAAGCAACCCTGCTTGCAGAGGGTGACTAGTGGAGGTCTTAGGTGCTGAGCTCAGATCTCAGCCATTCCATTCCCATTGCAATCCACCAGGACACTACCAAGCAGGTGGGAGGCACTGTGGGGTGCGTTTGGGGAAGGCCACGGAGAAGCAGCAGAAGGATAGAACATTGGGGCCCGAGTGAAGAAAGGAGGAAGGGGTCCCCGCGGCAGGACCCCTGCATTCGTGAGCTGAGGCAGACTGCAGGCTGTGGGGAGTGATTCCTAGGAAGCACGGTGGAGCAAATCCATCTAGTCAAGAGGCACTCATGTGCTGTACGCATTGGCCAGAAAGAGTCCCTGGATGTTTTGATCCCAAACTTGAAACTAATGCATGGGCCAAATCCTTTGCCTTGTTGCAGGTTCCCCAAAGTTCACTGGAGCCTTCCGTCCGTTGCCTGCTCACTCTCTGTGCACCTGCCCTCTCTCCTCTCTGCATAGCAACAGCTCCCTGCTTCCCAGAGAAGCTAAGCTCTCTGGTGACTCAGAACCTTTCAGTTCACTGTTCCTCTGCTTGCGACACCACCCCCTGTGACTCTGGCATTCTTGGCTCAGCTCTCCACTCAACCATACCCTCAGGGGCCCCTTCCTACTCACGCCCAAGGCAGCAGATCACCAGCTTCTGATTCCCTGTTTTAGCATTGATTAAAACCAGCCAGCATCCTTATTTGTTAGAGTCCTTGTATTTGTCTTCACACCCTTCCCCCAGGAGACCCCTGGGGCATGAGAATTCAGATTTTTTTTTCTGACTTCCACCTGGGCACTGCCACTCATTCATGGCACACAGTAGTGGCTCCATGAATGTGTATTGAGCAAATGACCTAAGAAAAGGAGTGGAAAGATGGGAAGCACAGGGTTAGAAGTCGCCCTGTGGCTGAGCTGCCAGTGACATCTCCCGCCTTTCCTCTCACACTGCAGAAAGGGGCAGCCCAGCCTCAGTGCCAGAGCCAACTCCCTAGGTGGCAAGTGACTCCCCCTGCTGGCCCCTCAGTGGGAGTCAGTTCTGGTAGGAGGAATGCTCCCCTCTTCTCTGGGCAAGGCGTGCGTCCATGTGACAGCCTTTGCCTGTAATAGCCACCGCGGAGACCAGACAGGAGGCATTAAAAATTCAACAACAGGGGAGCCGAGCGGCTTCCAGTCTCGGGTTTGTAGACAGGAGCATGCTTAATGGCAGGTGGTCTCTGTTGTGGTGGCCTGGGAGAGGCATTTCTCTTGATTTTATTTTTTAATTAACTTTTTGAGAGCTTTGTCCCTTTTTTGGCCCCTGCCTGAATGAGATTTAAATGACAAGAGGCTCACCTGAGTAGCCCAGATCCCTGTGTCCCAGAATTCCAGAGCTTCCAAGTGGCACTTGTGGGCTCCCAAACCCTGACTCCCACCTGCAGCGCTGACAGTTGCAGAGGGCAGCTCTGCTCCTCCGGATCCTCACGGCTTTGCGAGGACCTCGTCTGAGACCCCTGAAACAGCACTCCTCCTGGTGAAGGCCCTGCCCGTCCTCGGTGAGACCCAGCAGTGAGCGGAGTGCGTTTTATTTTATTCAGCGTCTATCCACTGTATGTGCATGGTCAGCTAGGCACAGTCTACTTCTCACTGTGTGGCACTGGCTTAGAATAGACTCATTATTGCATTGTGCATATACGAATGCACACATACCCCGAGGCCTTCAAATGTTCACAGGAAGTGCGTGCTATAAAGAAACAATGCCTAGATTTCAAAATTTGCCCCAAAACAAATTTACCTTTTTGAAACTTTTTGTTAATTTATTTTCACTTTTTATTTGAAAGTCAGATAGACATTGAAAGAGAGAGTGAGAGAGACCTTCCATTTGCTGGTTCAATCTTCAAATGCCTGCAATAGCCAGAGCTGGGCCAGCCTGAAGCCAGAAGTCAGGAACTCCATCCAGGTCTCCCACGTAGGGGACAGGGGCCAAGTACTGGAGCCATCACTTGCTGCCCCCCAGGGTGTGCATTAGCGGGAATCTGGATTGGAAGCAGGGTAGCCAGGGCTCCAAACAGGCTCTGAAATTGGATGGGAGCCTCTCAAGTAGCAGCTTACACCACTCCATCAGTCTCCTAAACTTAATTTTCAGTTTCATTTTTCCAGTAATTTTTTGAAGAAACTCTATGTAATGGAATGCAGTCACTAATGCCAGCAAAGTGGTATCTTGCTTTACTATGAATGCTTCTCTCTCCTGCCCATGATCTATCTGATTGTCCATCACCCTGGGAGAGTGATAATCTAGTCATCTGATGGAAGTCAAAACTGAGGCTCAGAGAGGTGGAGCCGCTTGCCCAGGTTAGTGAGCGTCGCAGCAGTCTGACTCCAGAGCTGTGATCCCAACCCTCTCACAAGATCGAGAGTGTCCTGAGGAAGGAGGGGAGGAGGAAGAAAGATAATTTGGGAAAACAGAACTAGACTGCGTAGGATCTTAAGTGTCCTGAGAACTCATATTGACATTATTCTGCAAGTCATAGGACATATCAAGGTTTGAGTGAAAGGTACTGGAAAGAAAGGACTGACAGTTTTAACCCTTCATTCTGTCACATCTGAAAGTATGTGTGTATGTGTGTGCGTGTGCATGCATGTGTTCATGCATATGTGGATATGTGTGCATATGTATTTGTGTGTATATGTATGTGTGCGTATATATGTGCGTGTATGTGTGTGCGCATGTATACATGTATGTGTGCGTTGCTGGCATATCATGCCTGTTCCTTCTCTGAAGTGAATGTGCCCCAAGGCTACAGTCCCCTTATGTCAGGTTCCCCACTGCACCACGATGTCTACAATTGTGTACCTCTAACTCCCTTAATATTCACTGAGTGAATGAACCAAGGAACCCATGTTTAAAGCCCCAAGGCCACCTCCAGGCTGGGTCACCTGGGCCTCCTTGAACTCAATATGCCTCATCTCCCAGTACCGTGTCCTCACAGTGGTGATGGACAAAACCGCGAGCACCTGGCTGCAGGCCACACTACCCTGCCCTGCCTACACTTGAGCTGACGCCGTCTTAGGAGACCAGATGGCCCTGCTCTGCCTGCTGAACGCACTGCACCTCTCTGAGGCCCCTGATTGGAACAGGCCCGCTGTCAGGAGGGGAACCTCCGCCTATCTGCCCTGCAAGCTCCCTGTCGTATCACACAGCTCCAATGGAACGGGAGCAGCAGAGGGAAAACACAACCCTCTCCTGCCCACCCTCGCTTGGCTGCCTCCTGGCGTCCCCCGCACTTAGCACAGAGCACTTAACCTTCCGGGGAACATTTTCATGCTCTGCTTTCTGAGCCATTACGAGGGAGATGAAAGTAAATGGAGTTCACTTTGGATGGGCGCCGTCGTCACCCACTTACACACTTTCCCCTCTCCCGCTTCCACAGAGAGTGAAGGTGTCTGCACACTAAATGCGTCTCAGAAAGCAGATAGGCAGGGACAGACCCTTCGGGAGGAATGCCACACTAGCAAGGTGCCTGCCATCGATCCTCACAGACGAGCGTTTACTTGGTAACAACACGGACCACCGAGAGACCCGCAGAGCCGTGGTGCCCTCCCTCCCCTGGGATCCAGTGCAGCCCTGTTCCAATCCTTGCCGCACAGCGTCTCATTTCAGGTCTGCTCTCAAGGACAGTGTTGCGGTTATCTATCCCAGTGTGCTCAGTGGCTCAAGACAAAAACGGGCACTTCTTCCAACAAGTAGGGGATTTGGCTCAGGCAGGTCATCAGTAGCCCCCTGCAAGGCAAGTTGGGCTAGCTGCACTGCAGGGCCTGGGAGGGTCCACTTCCAGGTGGCTTGCTCACACTGCTGGTGGGTCAGAGTTGGGAACTGAGCCAGGGCCGTTGGCTAGAGGGCCTCAGTTCTCTAGACATGAGACTCCGCATGGGTCTGGGGGCTGTTTTTGTGGTGTGGGGGCTGTTTTCCAAAGGTGAGAGTATTTTTTTTTAGATTTATTTATTTATTTGAAAGGTAGAGTTGCAGAGAGGCAGAGGCAAAGAGGAGAGAGACAGAAAGAGAGAGAGAGATCCCCACACACTGGGGAGCAACATCGGGCTGGTCCTCTCAGAATGGACAGACCCAGCCAGCACCTCCAGAACTGGGACATGACACCTGTCTGTGGTTGAAGCCGCACAGAGTTGCTATTTTGTTCTGGCAGCCATAGAAAGTAAGGAGCTGATGCCACGTTGCCCTTGACCACAGCAGCCTAAGAGCTAGCCTGGGTCAGAGGGCACTGGATCCCTGGCCATCGCAAAGCCACCCCAGGGATGGAAGCAGGGGCTCCAGCCATCTTGGCCTCCTCTATTTTACCTGTGCCTGATGTATGAGAGGTGCACCAGCAGTATCTATGGAGAAGCAGTAAAGGTCCTCCAATGCTTCATTTTTCTGACCCAACTTGTTCAACAGCTGTCCTCCTAGTATAGCATTTCCTTCTGAAAAGCCCTGGCTTTGGGTGCAGAGATACGGGGTAGCTCTGCAGCCCGTGACAGGTGTCCTGTTTCTGTATCCCACTCATAACCTGTCAGAAATATGCCTGACCCTCCACAGCGTGTGCTATGGAGGAGATCGAGCCTGGTGGGAGTTGGAAGTACCAAGAAGCTGTCGCGAATCAGCGAAGCACTGTGTTTCCAGCTTTGTTCCATGTTAGTGACATGCACAGACCTCTGCAGGCATGGGGGAGCCTCTAGCTGGAAAGCCATCATTCTGGGCACAGGTT
Organism: Oryctolagus cuniculus; assembly: GCF_051225735.1. Lineage (NCBI taxonomy): Eukaryota > Metazoa > Chordata > Mammalia > Lagomorpha > Leporidae > Oryctolagus > Oryctolagus cuniculus. Next base: position 4,628,583 of record NC_142878.1, on the reverse strand, counting down.
CATGTTCAACAGCAAGGCCACGTTTGGTAGCGCCCTTCTCATGGCGGGGCTCGGAAAGAAAGGCTTTGCTCCACAGTCCCTGGACTTACCAAAAGACAAGGGGGAGGAGGGGGAAGAGGAAGAGGAGGAGGGGGCAAGAGGAGGAGATGAGTCAGGAAAAGGAAAAGATGAAGGAAGGGAGCAGTTACTTTCAAACCCCTACCATCTCCCTAGCTCGCAAGTTGCTGCATTTAATCATCGCCAAATCCTGTATCACGGTGTCACTCTCCCTGCTGCACACCCAAGGACACTGAAGCTCAGGGGAATCACAGGCTGCATGCCAGTATCACACCACAGTGGTAGGACCGGGCCTCAAAGTCGAGTGTAGGGGCTGGCGCTGTGGCATAGCAGATAAAGCCGCTGCCTGCAGTGCCGGCATCCCATGTGGGCACCAGTTCGAGTCCCAGCTGCTCCACTTCTGATCCAGCTCTCTGCTATGGCCTGGGAAGGCAATGGATGATGGCCCAAGTCCTTGGGCCCCTACACTTACGTGGGAGACCTGGACAAAGCTCCTGGCTCCTGGCTTCAGATCAGTGCAGCTTTGGTCATTGCAGCCAATTGGTGAGCAAATCATCGGAAGGAAGACCTCTCTTTCTGTCTCTCCGCTCTGTGTAACTCTGACTTTCAAATAAATAAATAAATAAAAATCGAATGTAAACTCTGTGCTTTTCACCACTGCACTGAACTACTCGAGAGAAGCAGCAGGGCTGAACCCACCCCCACATGGCGGTGTGCACACACAGGACGGTGAGCAGGAAACCTGGAGGCATGGCAAGTGTCATAGGAAACCTGGGAACCTGGAATCCTTGCTCCGCGATTTGAGATAGTCCACCTTATCCTTCTAATTCAAAGAATTTTTTCCCAAAAGTGTATGCAGTCCCACTGTCCATTATCATACCAATTCACACACCTCCCCTCGCTCAGCACTGCCTTTCTTACTTATACGATCAGCACCTTCTTAATAACTGTAGACTCCTGGGAAAACCATGTGAAATATGGAAGCAGGAGGAAAGGGCGCTCCCGTGCCCCGAGCGGCTTTGCCGCCTGGGGCTGGCCAGCACTTCTTTCCTGATGGTTCTCTGCTGACACTTGAGGCCCTCGGTCTGCAGGAAGAAGGAAGCGGGAGAGGGCGGGATGGGAGCCAGGAGGTCATCACTGATAAGAACAAAGACAAGCAAGGCCGGAAGGCGCTGAAGCATGCGCCAGGAGGAGCTGGCTTCCAGCAACATGAAAAGACAGTGCGGAGGAGGATTCCGGGAACTTCCTCTTCTTGTGGTGTGGCCAGGTCACGATGGGGCTGTGGTTGTGCAGAAAGGCTCATTAAAACAACAAATAAACCACAAGCGCTGTAACTAAGCATTCTGTTCTCCAGCATGCTCTGCCCCGTCTCCTGCCACTTACCTGCCAGGGTCTGATGTGCAGAGAGGTTCGTGCAGAACAGCTCAGAGGAGCGCAAGCCCCCGGCCCTCTGTGACGCTGTAATGGAGAAGGGAGACACAGGTATTTAACTAGTCAAGGAACAGCATCGGACGCGGATCCTTCTGGCTAAGGTCGCATTGATTTAGACTTGAACCCTGTGTTCAGAGCATCATTTTCCTTGCGCTCTTTGGAAATGTTCTGACGGTACCTGGCTGCATTCTCAAAATGCTTCCCTGGGTGGCTCATGCATTCAGAATGAGCAGCAAGGTGGAAATAAAGAGCCCAAAGCCGGTCATCAGATGTCACCAGTGGGCACTTGGAAATGCTTCACTTCTGTAGCGTCTTTTTTCTTAGCTCATCTGTATTCCAAACAGCCTCCTCTAGCATAGATACAAATAGCTCTGTAATAACAGGACAGGATGATAGGAGGATTTAATCCTGAATTGTCCATTTATAAAGTGTGAGTGTGACCAAACTGTAGGTCGGCCCAGCTCTTTCACAATTATCACATAAACGTACCTGGCAGACATACTTGCTATTCCAAATCCCCAAATTGCAACTGCTCCCCCTTTCAGTTCCAAGAGATATCCACACTCTCCAGCCTGGCCTTGAGAACCCTGTGGCTCCAGGTTCTGACTACCCCAGCGCTCTGATCTTTCCTCCTCCAGCAGACACTAGAGGGGATCTCTCGGCAGGCTCCAAAAAAGGCAAAGAGTATCTGGACACAGTTGGTAAAGCCGTCCTCACTGCACGCCCTGCCTGTACCACACTACCTAGTGGAACAGCCCAGGGGTCCGTAGTCCGGAAAGACCTGGACTTGAATATCTTCCCTACCGCTTACTAGCAAAATGTTCCTGGGATGAGAGAGCACTAGCTCAGCTGAAAGTGATGATAGGGGTATCTATCTCAAAGACTTTGTACAAGTAGCAATGAGAAAATGAGCATAAAACACTCAACACGTCCCCTGGCATAAAGTAAAGCGAAAGAAGGACCAGTCGTCATTGCTACAAACATTATACCCAGTTGTCAAAATCCCTCAGTCCTGCCAAGACACAGTTCAAATGCAACTTTCAAGAATACCCCAGTCAGAAACAATCTCTCGGCCGGCGCCGTGGCTTACTAGGCTAATGCTCTGCCTGCGGCGCTGGCACCCCAGGTTCTAGTCCCGGTTGGGGTGCCGAGTACTAGTCCCAGTTGCTCCTCTTCCAGTCCAACTCTCTGCTGTGGCCCGGGAAGGCAGTGGAGGATGGCCCAAGTGCTTGGGTCCCTGCACCCACATGGGAGACCAGGAGGAAGCACCTGGCTCCTGGCTTCAGGTTGGCACAGCGTGCCGGCCGAGGTGGCCATTTGGGGAGTGAACCAACAGAAGGAAGACCTTTCCCTCTGTCTCTCTCTCTCACTGTCTAACTCTGCTTATCCCCCCCCCCAAAAAAAAGAGGAAAACAATGTCTCACATTTAGGCTTTGCATGTAATTGTTTAAAGATACCAATAAAGATATCCTGTACAAGTATGTTAATTATGGGAATTTCCATGTAATACCTCATTTACCCTTCATAGTTGGCCTGTGAGCCTTATGTTGCTATTATCCCCATTTTGCAGATGAGTAAACTGAGTCACAATAAGATCAAGTAATCTCCATGAGGCTGCACAGGTGTTCAAGGGTGACACTGGGATTAACTCGCAGGCTGGCTCCAGGACCTCTACCCATACCTGACTTGCACAGCTCCCACTCTGCTTCCATCTTGTCAGGGTGAGAGCGAGGGAGGTTTTAAGATGATACCGATACCGGGGGCCTCACAACTCACACAAGTCCTGGTCTTGCAATATTGCTGCAATGGACAGCAAATGGGGTTAATGTCATAGACTGGGCCTCAATTTCAAAGCGGGTACTTAGCAGCTGGACAAGCTTGGGCAAGATCATTTCTATTTCAAAGTCTCCAGTTCCACAACAACAAAGCACAAATTCTGAAAGGATTATAAAAATAACGTAGATCTAATGCCTAGTATCAAAGATATGGTTGGAATTCAATTTGTATCTTCCTAATACTAGTTGGAAATTCTTAGGTAGCAGAGGTCTGATTCGATATATTTTCTCCCTCTCCACTGAATCTCAGAAAGAATTCCACAATTTTACTTGCAGAGAAGAACAATTCCGAGACTTTAATAAGTGCATGCCTATGTGGTGAGTAACAATTCTAGGAGAAGGTGGGGCGTGGCCGCACCGGCTGTGCGCGCACCCGAAGAGCTTGTTGATGAAACAGCACTTGCTGTTTGATGCTGCTGTGACATCTGGAGCTCCTTTAACCTAGCAAGTGCTCCCTCCACCCTGGGGCTGCCCAGGTTCAAGGCCAGGGCAGGTCTGGGGTTCACTGGAAGGCAGACAGCGCCACCTACTGAACAGGGGTTGGGGTTCTCCCTCCAGAGTGGGGCATAAGATACAGTATGTCAAACCACACACAGCACTTAACTGGGAGTTTAGCCAGAGCTTAAGGGGAAGCCGCATGAGAGCGACAAGACAATGGCTCCAGGAGGAGGAGGGTTCCTTCTGCTTGCACGGCCTTCCAGCCTCCAAGCAGCCACTGCCGCAGTTCTATGGCTCTGGCAGGCGGCCAGCCCTGCGGCGCTAATCTCAGCCTCAGTTAGAGACCAGACCAGCGGTCCCTGGAGCTCATCTTCCACATAAATCAGCTACGTTTCACTAGGAAGCAACACTGTCAGACCAACGCCATCCGAGGCTGCAGATTTCCTTGTGAAGTGTGTGGACACTGAGCCAAGACAGTCAATCACAGGGTACCCTTGGGTGAGGAGACATCATTAGGGCTGGGCATCTCTCCTCAGACAGCCACAGTAAACTCCAGCAGGCTTTGACTCAGTTTACCTGCTTTCCTCTCTAGCACCTGCAGATCCATCAAGGGGAATGGTAGAAGAACCCAATGCCTTGGTTCCATCGGGTTGGACTTGCTAACACTGCACTGCAAGAAGCACCTGCCACAGGTCCTGGGATGCAACAGATGCATCGCTAGTGCTGGGGACATGAATGAGGGACACACAGATCACCTGGCAAACACCATGCAAATCCTCCTCACAGACCACCCTGGCCTCCATCTTTCAGAACAACAGTCCCTGGCCCACCCTCCTGTCCCCAACGTCCATGAGTTGTGACCTTGGTGATCACCCTGTGTGATGCATGGGGACCCACACAGGGCAAAACTCTCAATCAGAGGGACCCAAACTTGTTCCCAGCACCCAAAGAAAGACTTGACACATCTTAGGTGCTTGATAAATATTTATAGAGTAAATAAAACCATTAGCACAGGAAGGCATCACAGAAGGACAAAGAAAAGAAATGGGCAGAGAGAGGAAGACGAAGAGGGGAGGGGAGAGTAGGAGTCTGAAGAGGAGGGTGGAGGAGTTGATGGAGAGAATAAGCTCACACATGCTTGTGTCTCTGTAGCTCAACCCAGCAGCTGCCATTGCCTCTGCACCTGCTTCCCTGCAAGGGCTCTTCCCCCTGCCTGCTGGCTCCATCTCCAAGGCCCTGCACCAATCTGCACCCCAATAGGACACCCCAGGAGGGCATGGAGGCAGCCACTGCATTCTGTTCTGCCGTCAACCAGTGGCAAAAGCCCAGCTTTCCAGGTCAGACTTAGGATTTCTCCACCTCCAGCTCAAACCACCGCTCCCTTCTCAAGCTCTGCACCCTGTGCTGTTGGGAAGCCCGTCTGGGTCTGTTCCTCCTTCACCTATGTGCACATGGGCGCTTCTCTCAGTTCCTTTCTCTCCACCTCTCTTTAGGGCCACCTGTCGCTCCGCAGCTTGGCAGTTTGCCTGTTTCTCTTTATGTCCACCTTTGTATACCTGTCTGTCTCTGTCCGCCCTGCCTGTTCTTTCTGTGTCTCTAGTTTCTTTTTGTCAGTCTCCCTTTGTCTCTCTGCCTCACAGTATCTGCGAGTCTCTGCTTTATTCTCAGCCAGTTGCTGTCTCTCTGTGGGTCCCAGAGGCATCTAAGCTGAGAAACAACTGTGACACCTCCCCCCTTTCCATCTCTCCCCTTGACACCGGCTGAGATCCCCAGTGAACACTGTCTACACCACCCGCTGAGATCACACAGGACAGCAGGTTCTTTGTGGGGAGGTGCACATCACCCTCCTCTCAGGCAAGGCCTGGATTCCAACATCCTGTAAACACGTTCCGACCCGTACTTTCCCACAGAGCTACAGGGAAGCTGCAGTTCCCTCCGTGACCAGGGAACTGCCTGTGTTGTGCCCCCTGGAGTGCACTGGAGCTGCAGCCCTGGGCTCCACAGCAAAGGCCATTGGCAGGGTTTGGTGCCCATGCCTCCGCTCAGTGGAGCGCGCCTTGGCACAGACAGCTAACTGGCAGCTCTCACTCCCTGCAACTTGGCACGCCAGATTGAGCAGCCTGGACAGCAGTTTAACCCAAGGGTCAGAGGGCAGCCAGGCGTTATCTACCACCCAGCTGCCTTCCTCCGCCTCGCTGACTTCCACCTTCCCTTATAGACTCTGACAGGAAGGGCCAACGCCTTGGGGCTCCCCCCTAGGAGACAGAGACATCAACAGCCTCCCAACACCCAACCCCCCATCTCTAAATGAGTGCAACTTGGCCCAGATTCCTTATTAATAACGCACACCGGAGGGTGCATCCTGAGACGCAGGAGATGAGAGTGACAGCACATCAATGTCGGGTGTGCGCAACACACAGAAGTGCGCGCACACACACCACCAGAGTGGATAGCAAAGCCATCTTGTGGATCTTCGGTTGATTAAGGATGAGGATTGAAATGCATGTTAATAACCAGAAAATAACTCACAATCTAACATCTTGATTGTGCTAGATTTCAAAGGGCAGCAAGATGTGTTGAAATGCACATATCTAATCACCAGTGGAATTAACAGATTTGCAAAAGTTATGCTTGAGAACATTATGTGTAGATGTAACACAGCATAATCAAATTCCCATTTAATTTTATTAATGCTAAGATTCAGGCTATTTGCACATTATAATTCTTTCTAATATTAATTTTGGGGTTACTGAGAAAGCACACTCTTAAATGTTTTCTTTCTAATAGATATTTTTAAGTCAAAATCACACTTTAGTATCTTATTATTTATTTGAGTGGAAGCATTTTCACTCTTTATTGTAACTTTAACCAATGTCAGCGACTCCTAAAGCCAAGACATTCTAGCCTGGGCACTTGTGCCATCGTCCTCTGTCCACTTCTCCCAGTGTCGCTGGCAGTGAAGTGTGCTTGCCGATCCCGTGCCCCTGCCCGCTGACGCCTCTGCCCCTGCAGATGCCCTGACCCTGCGTCTCAGGAGGCACAATTCCTAGCACATGCCCGACCCTCACCGGAGACCTCCCCTGGACCCAGGTCCCATCCTGGGTGAGCTTCATGTCCCCAAGGATAAGACGTGCGGCAGGACACTGAGCATAGTGTGAATTTTCAAACAAGGGGCCACGTGATCAATATTGCATCCAGACTTTAGAAAGAATGGAAGGAAACCGTGTGGATCTGAGCAGGAAGAGGCCAACAGCATGGCCGTGGCTTTACTTAACATGCACTTAAATGAGATGCATAGAAACCAACATATCCGTCCCTTTATTGTAATTGGGCTCAACATGCAGGCCGATGGTGATGAGGGGTGAATAAGGCACTGTTTTGGGGAGGAAATAAGAGGTAGAAACCATCCGGGGAAGGAGAAAAGAACTGCCCCTGCTTAACTTACCAGGCAGAATTTAAAAATACTACACAAAGGATAACCTCAAAACAGTCACTGTGTTAGAAACACCACGTCTCCCGCTGATCAGGGAACAGCAGCTCAGGCTTAGGAGAGCTGGGTCCGCGTCGCTATTCCATCGTTTCTAGCTGTTACATCTTAGACAAAGACCTTGCTTCTCTGAGCTTCTAACAGAACTGTTGGAAAGGGCAGTGCACAGCACAGTTCTCTGTGCATTGTAGGGAGCCACACATATGTAAATGCTATTCAAATATAACTCTACTTAGTCACATGATTCTAGCCAAGTTCATGTCTTTTCTCTTTGAAAATACGTCCAAACGCTTTGCTTTCTGTGTCATGACTACACAAGGCTTCATTTTTACTTATGAAACTGCTTGTTTGGCAAATGGGCTTAAGCAATGTCTTAATTATCAGGATGTGGAAAACTGATTGGAACAAAAGGAATGTGCTGGGGTTGCAGTCATACAGGCATGCGCCCCTCCCCCTGGGCAGCCACGTGGAAGCTACACGACCTTGGGAGTTCCAAGTAAACGCCATTGTGTCTGCGATCGCAAAGGAAAGGGAGAGAACGGCACGGCTTCATTTGTGGACCTGTATACAGCATCAGCAAAAACAGGACAAAGAGACATTTGGTATTGGTCAGCTCCCCTTTAGTTTTTTATTTATATTTTATTTATTCTAGAGATAAAGAGGCAGAGAGAGAGAGAATGAAAGAGAGAGAGAGAGCAATCTAGTGAAAGCGCTCTCATTCTTTGGTTCACTCTCCAAATGCCTGCAATGGCCAGGCTGGACCAGAATGTAACCAGGAGTCAAGAACTCATTTGAGGTTTTCCCCATGGGTGACAGGGATCCAACTCCTTGAGCTGTCACCTGCTGCCTGCCCCCGTGTGATTAGCTGGAACCCAGAACAGAGTGGAGACTTGAATCCAAGCACTCCAATTTGGGATAGGAGCATCGTAACCACCAGGCCAAACACCTGCTCCCAAGCAACGTTTAGCCACAAACATAATAAACTAAATTCAAGCTTGCTTAGGAGAATTTGTATCCTACAGTAACTTGATATATATATATATGTGTGTGTGTGTGTGTGTGTATAAAATACAAATCCATAGATTTATACGAAGTTTACTTTGGTACAAAAAATTCAAAGCCAGGCATATGTAGGAATTTTCAGAAAGTCCAGGAAAATGCATATTATGAATGAAATATGTGTGAATTTCAAAATTTTTGCACAAATGAAACTTTTAATTCCATTTTACATGAACTTCTTGAAATACACTGTATACATGTATTTATATATTTATTTATTTATAAATAGCTAGATGAGAGATCACACTTGATAGAAACATAGATATAAAGATAGATGGACTGATCCACAGACCACACCCCAGATCCTATGCCCATTACAGTGACTTACAAGTGGTATATACTGTGTTTGGAGATCCCTTTAGCAGTCTTGTATATTGGTACAGTAGGCAATTCTACCAGAGACAGTGGTAGACGAAAGCAATTTTACAAATCTACTAAATTCTACCCCAAAGCAATCTAGCACCCTTGGACCTGCCATTTTGATACACACTCATCTGAAATAATTTTCTTGCTGGACAGTGGGAGACCATTCACCTCCTTTCCAAAGGGAGACTACACAGCACACCTGTGTACTTCATCCTGCTCAAAGCCCAAGCTCTCTGAGTGACAGGCATTCTGTGTTGGGTCCACAAGTGGAAGCCCCTGTGCTGGTGGTCTGGGAGACGCCCCAGTAAAATCCCCAGGTGCACAAAGAGCACCCAAAGGCTCCTCCCAGGGCCTGCAGGTGAGGTCGCTCATCAGGCCGCTGCTTGCCTGTTGACGCTGGGGAGGATGGCTCTGACCCTTCTCTCTCTGAGCACACCTGAGACGGGTGAGCGGGGAAGCTGAGCCCGTGGGCACTGAATCTTTTTGGCAGCCACCTTCACTTAAGCTAAGTTGCCAGGACTGGGGGCTGCTTCAGAAGAGGAGCAATCCCATGCTCCAGGCTGCCGGGCTTCCTCTGGAAACACACTGCCTTAGTGGGCAGCTTGCTCTGCTGGGTTTCCGGAATCTTGTCATAAACGCGTTTAATGCACTGGCTGTCTCAGCATCCACTCTCAAGCTTCAAACAAGTTGCTCAAAACTTAGTTGCTCCTGTCTCCAGAGGGTGGGGCAAGAGTGGGCAGATTCCGACGCCCGTGTGGTGTTTGGGACGTGGCTCATGTGTTCCTACTTCTACGCCCTCCCTGAAAAACACACACCTCACAGCTGTGGCTCATAAAACCTAATGGTCAATGCCGGCACTGTGCCAGCAACCTTGCCCTTCCCACGAGTTTTCTTCTGACCCACCTATCCACCAGCCCGAGGAAAGCTTAAAGAACGCTCCCGGACTTCGCAGCGGCTCCAGCTCACACAATCTCTGTCTCTTGCCATCGGTTAGTCGGGCTCCCTCCACTTCCAGAATTCCTGTCGGCCTCCCTTCGGCACCACTAGCCCCTCTGGAATCGTAAGTGATAAAATTTCTTTTTGTTTAATGCCTTTGGGTTTCACCTCCTCACTGTGTCTCAGGGGAAACTGACTTGACCCCCAGGCAGGGCTCTCCTGAAGTGTGGCTGTTCTGGCTCTCAACAGACAGACCTGAAGGCCAGATTAGAAAAAAAACCACAACAGCAAAACTCACAACAGATCCCTGTGTTCTAATAGCAAACCACAAAACCCTTGTGGAATGGTTTCACTTGAATCAGGAGCATACCTCTGCACATTTGTCTCTTAGCAACAGGACTGGTGCTCCCCGTAGCCTGAGGTTTGCTGATTTCCTTGGCTGTGTCTCAGAGCAAAGTCAAAAGATATTTCCAGGGCAGGGTGAGGGGTGTAAGGCAAGACTGGTTGGTCCCTAGCCCGTGGGTCTGTCCTCTCCCAGGCTATGTCCAACGGTCAACACCTATAGGCAGGGAATGTGGGGTAAATCTGGTGAGTATATGGAAATAGGGCTTCTCTAAATTCTTTCACACCTGCTGTGATGGCTTGGCAATGTGTTAGCTTGGTTAGGCTGGCCCATGCTTCCCAGAATCCCGCTGCCTGTGGTTTTCCCCTTAAAGCGGGACATTGAGAGTTTCCCGTGGGAGATTAGGAGGGCAGGAGGAAAGCAGTGGCCGTTCTGGGGCATGTGTTGCTGCCCGCCCGCCAACTTGCCCTGCTGGTGTGGAGCAGTACTGATCTCGCAGCAGCTTCTCCTTCCTTGGGCATCCTACCCGAGCTTCTCCAGCTCCTGAGCCAGGTGTGTAGCAAGTCCTGACGTGTCTTTAAGTGTACCTTGGTGAGCACCGACTCATGTTCCCAGGTCCCTGTTGGCTTTTGCTGTCCCTCGCCTCACATCTTCATGTCTGCATGCTCTTCCCGCCGGCTTGTGGACCTCAGGCACTGGGATCAGGCACATACAGCCATGAGTAGATCTTACAATTGTCCACGGCCCAACCACTGTCCTCTATCTTGATACCCACTATCAACATGTATCTTAGTAGCCCTACTTCTCTGATGGAACCCTCACTGATATACTTTTTCCTTTCTAACTTTTCCAAATTTGATCACATTTACTTTAACTTGGGGTGAAAATGCTGGCCTCTGAAATTCTACAAGTGCTTGATTGTGGACACCCCACTAATATTGTTGCAATGCACAGAAGGAAACACGCCTCTAACTCAATCAACTTTCCCTTCTGCTCTCAGCAGAGCTGGCAGATGGGGGTTCCTCGCTACACCTGAAGGAGATGACCATTGTTAGCCATAGTTCTACATCATTCCAGCTCTCCTAACTATTTGGATTCTAATATCCCCCAGGCGTTAGAACCCAAGCAACAAGTGTGTGTGTTTTAGTGCAAGGGATTGTTGCCAACAAGTGAGGCAGTTTTCAGGAAATCAGCTCCTGCTGGTGGCAGCAGTCATGAGTAGTGAGACCCTCTAGTTATGCCAGCAGACTGGGCCTCTTCCCATCGGGGTTCCCGAAAAAGAAGTCCCAATGCTCATCCCAACCAATCTTACCAGCATAAAAAGTGGATCTCTTGCTGATAACAGGCCATGTTTAAATGAGTGGGTTTTCCATCCCTGTGTTGCCAGGCACAACCTGATTGGTATGGTGTGGGGGTCAGCAGACTCAGTCGTAGGAGGAGACACCCAGGGAGTGATTTTGAATGCTGTGTTTTCACACCAGCAGGTTCTCAGTTCTCCAGTGATGTCTGCTGCTTGAAGTGTTTATAGTTTGCTCCTGGTGTTGGGTTCAAACTGTTACCAAATTAGCAACTGTAGAGTGAATCTGTAGGAATCAAGGAATGTGTGGTGTTTGTCTACAGAGGGGGATGGCTCACCTCACCCTTTTGCCAGTCGCTGGCCTCAGATCCATGCATTTAGGGGAACTGCGTAAAACCCTCACTCCTGAAAATGAAGAATCCCCAAGTCATAGTCTCATGTTAGCCTAGTAGGAGGTCCTGTCCTCCAGTGTCCGTGTGAGAGTAATTATAAAATGAAGCAAGGTAACAAAAACTAAGCTCAAAATTTCTTTCGGAAAATGATTATGATGAACTAAAGTGTTTTGATTGCTAAACAGGTGATTTAGGGAGAATAGAAAATACCCAAAAAATTTAATCCAGAGATCGGGGCGAGTCATGAGGAAATTAAGAAAGTGTTTATTCCAGAATTTTCATATATTACTTTAACCTTAACGTTAGTCATTTTTTTATAAATTCAACTTCTTGACTAAATTGTGTTCTCATCAGCACACTTCCTAGTAATTTAGCTGTCAGTGTGACCAAGGAAACATGAACATTAAAGATTCTGACCGTTCACGCCTCTGGAACTCACAATAATTATAGTTTCCTTTTTTATTATTTTAAATGAATGTATTTTTAAATTTGAATGTAGAGTGTAAGGTTCGTTATGTTTCCCATCATAACTTTATATCCAACTTAATGCAGCATATATTCTGTCAATTAAACTATTGCTTTGCTCAATTTTATTTGCCTCTAAGTGAATATAATGGGTAGTAAGTTTCCCCTTGGCGCTATCAAAGGGTTTGTGCCAGAAATATGTATTTTATTTTTTAATATTACTTATATGAAAGGTGGAAAGACAGTGAGATCTTCCATCAGCCTGTTTACTCCCCAGATGCCCTCAACAGTTAGGACTGTGCCAGAGCAAAGACAGAAGCCAGGGACTCTTCCCAGGTCTCCCACGTGGGTGACAAGAACCCAAAAACTTGAACTACAACCTGCTGCCTCCCAGAGTGTACATTAGAGAAAGCTGAGTCAGAGTAGTAGCTGGCACTGAAACTGGCACTCTGATATGGAAAGTGTTTCCCAAGTGGCTAACCCACAATGCCACAATACCTGCACCTGCAATGCATTTTACACAGGTGCTGCCCATTACATACAGGGAAACTTTTGTACCCAAATTTTTTAAGAGAAAAAATTATTACATAGCACAGGGCCTAAAACCATTCCCCAAAACCTTCACATCAACTACCACACTGGAGGAGCTGAGCTACGGCACAGTGAAGTCCAGCAGTAAAAGAAGAAAGGAGAGAAAGCTGAGCGGGCCCTGTCTTAACCTTAGCTGGCCCTTAGTCAACAGCAAGGCTGTGAAGGGGTGCCCAGTACTACCAAAGAAGCTGCAGAACGGTGGGTGGCATCTCAGGACCCCAGTCAACAAGTGCGGGCTGAGGGCAGTGACCCAGGGCCAGGAGAGGCTGCAGGGGTGCATGCCTGTGTTGCAGAGTTCCAGCAAACTGGGGAAGAGTCACGGGCCAGCTGGAGACACAAAGTAAGGTGGGGCTCAGCTAACGGGTATGAGGGACAAGTCTATGGATGGATGTGCTGACAAGGTGCAGTAAGTGAAAAACTCGCACGGAAATACACAGTTATTCTGAAGTGTTGAAAATTAACTGAAATGTGATCCCTGTTAAACATAAGAGTGGGAATAAGAGAGGGAAGAGATGTATAATTTGGGACATGCTCAAGCTGACTTGCCCCAAATGGTAGAGTTAGAAACATACCAGGGGACTCCAATTTAATCCCATCAAGGTGGCATGTACCAATGCCATCTCACCAGTCCAAGTGATCAATTTCAGTTCACAATTGATCATAATGAAAGGAGTAAGAGTCAAAGGGAGCACATAAACAAGTCTAGTACCTGCTAACACTAACCGATGGAATAAATAAAGGGGAGAGTGATCCAACATGGGAAGTGAGATACTCAGCAGACTCATAGAATAGCAGATGTCCTAAACAGCACTCTGGCCTCAGAATCAGCCCTAAAGGCATTCGGATCTGGCTGAAAAGCCCGAGAGTATTTCAGGCATGGAAAGCCAAGACACTCTGGCAAAAGATCTCTGTGAGTGAGATCCCAGTGGAAAGAACAGGTCTTCAAAGAAGGAGGTACCTTTCTCTGAAGGGAGGAGAGAACCTCCACTTTGACTATGACCTTGTCTAAACAAGATAAGAGTCGGAGAACTCAGAGGGCTTCCATAGCCTTGGAAACTCATGACTGGAGCATAGGGAGATTACTGATGCCATAGACAGGAGTTTCAATTGGTAAAGTCAACAACAGGAGTCACTGTGCACTTACTCCTCATGTAGGATCTCTGTCCTTAATGTGCTGTGCATTGAGATTTAATGCTATAACGAGTACTCAAACAATATATTTCACTTTGTGTTTCTATGGGGGTGCAAACTGTTGAAATCTTTACTTAATGCATACTAAACTGATCCTCTGTAAAAAAAAAAAAAAATTATCAACTCCCAACTTGACTCTCACTGGGATTAAACTTGACAATAGGTCTGATCTGATTTCATCATCATTTAAAAAAAATCATCTATTTTTCACTTTATGTTTCTGTGTGGGAGCAAACTGTTGAAATCCTTACTTAATGTATACTAAGCTGATCTTCTGTATATTAAGATAATCGAAAATGAATCGATGTGAATGGAAGGGGAGAGGGAGTGGGAAAGGGGAGGGATGTGGGTGGGAGGGACGGTATTGGGGGAAGCCATTGTAATCCATAAATAGTACTTTGAAAATTTATATTCATTAAATAAAAGTTAAAAAAAAAAAAAAGAAAAACTCACACGGTGCAATAAACACCCTGTTTTCCCTACTCCGTTCCACCAGGCATTGCCCTTCCAGTGTCTTCGGTGGAAATAGGTGCCCCTGTGTCTGATGATAGCACAGGCCAGTGTCACAACTTTTCTAGAAAAAATTCTCAACAAAACATTCTCCAGTTTCATTATTGTCCTGAACAGTCTGTTCAAGAGCCGGCCTGTCTGGTAAAGTAATCAATGTTTTAAGTGCTGTTTGTATGGAAGCCCACCTGAAACTAGGAACAATGGAATGCCTTAGGCATCTCCCCTCCTCTCCTCTCTCCTCTCTTCACCTGAGCAGGTTTCTGTTTCCTACATGTGTTCACTTTGTTGTTGTATTTGGTGGTGCTTGTTAATTGGGAGCAGGTTGTGAGCAAGGAGGAGTGAGAGGAGGTAAAGGTGTCATTTGGTTACCACCGTTATAACTTCCTTTTGTTCTACTGGACTAGGGCAGAAGTTGCAAAGGATGGTTTTCAGTTGCTCCCTCCTCTGTGTCTGCAAGTATCCCTCACTTAATCTCTTGCTCTTTCTTTCTGCCTAGACAATTTGAGGTTTGTCTTTATCCCTTTGTTGATCAACATCCCACCCTACAGACGCCCAGGTAATAGCCCAGAAGCTCTGTCACGTGAAGTGTGTTGTCCGTGATCTCGGGAACTGTTTATCTTCCCCCGGCTGCAGTTCTCCACTTGTCTGCCCCAGCTGCTAATGCCAGCCCCACCCCTCCTGAGTTGAGTCAGCAGCAAAGGCTCCAAGCTGCATGTCAAACTCTCCACAGATGCATTTACCTTCTCACAGGACCATAGTCCCTGCCTGCCCAATGCATGCTTCTCCCGTGCAGGCCTCTCCAAGCTCCTTTATAAACTGGAGGTAGGTGGTAGGGTACAGTTGCCTGCCCCCATTTAAAATGTTGCTCAGGTAATCTAGAATCCGGACTTGGAACAGAGTATGTGGCACCAAACTTGCATTTCAGGAAATTGGTAAAAATTGACACTGCACTCTGCTTTGTCAGCCTAAAATATGTGCTGGTTGGTAAGTGCTAAACAGACCTATCACGCAACCCTACCTGTCTGTGGATAACTGAGGTTTCATATCCACCTTTTAATATCCAAAAATGCTTTTATTCCACAGTCCCTGTTGAGTGAGCATTTGGTTCAGTGTAAAGTTCTATCACATTTACTTTTAATGACCTAATTATGGTATTTGAGCCCCTGAAGACCTGACGGATAAAAATTAATATCCATCCAAGTAGCTTGCAGTCATTTCTGGGAGCCCCTTAAACCATTCTGTGCTCTGTGATCCTCACCACATTGCTTCTCTCCCACCTGTCCATACCTGCTGTCCGCGAGGCCTCAGCCTGGTTATTGCTGCTCATCTGGGGAGGCGCGTGCAGGCTGCCAGATGCTCTCGATGCTGCAAGCCCACGCTTGCCAACACCGGGGGTTCTGAGCAGAGACACGGTAGCAGCATTGCTCTGACTGAACCCCAAGCACATCGCCACACAGCAGCTTGCTCTGTCCCACAAATCTCCCCGAAACTACCAACACCAAACCCTTGCCCTTGCTTAAAATCTTCCCAAGTGTCTCATTTAAAATGGCACCTTCAATTTCTGGCCCGCTCTCTTCCGAGTGCAAACCTAGGTCCTGGAGCTGGACCAGTGTCAGGACTTCTCACAGGGTGCACTGAGGGGGATGGTGGAGTCAATTTTAATACAGGCTGGAAGAGTGTAGCAACGGGCCAGAAAATAGCCAACTAAAATGAACATTCAGGTTGCAAACACACTGCCCTTCCATCAAGAGATCCTTTCCCTGTTGGTAGGAATGATTTATCCTGGTCAAGGGGTCCTTTCTCTGTTCAGGAGGAATGGCTTGTTCAGCCACTCACATTTTTCTCGTCCCATTCTATAAAGGAAGGATTACCTCAAATTCGGCATGCATGTGAATGGCTTACATTGAGCTATGTGAGGACTTGGCTTCAGATGGACTTGGTTTTAGAAATACAAAATACGGGGCTGGTGTTGTGGCTCAGCAGGTGAATCTACCACCTGCAACACATGCTTCTTGTATTGAAGTACCTGGTACCTGTTCAGGTTCCAGCTGCTCCACTTCTGATGCAGCTCCTTGCTGGCCGATGTGCCCTGTGAAGGCAGCAAAGATAGCTCAAGTGCTTGGACCCCTGCCACTTACATGGGGGACCCAGATGGAGCTTCTGGCTTCGGTTTGGCCCAGCCCCAACTGTTACGGCCATTTGGGGAGTGAACCATGGATGGAAGATCTTTCTTGTCTCTCCCTCTCTCTGAATCTGCCTTTCAAATAAACAAAATCTTTTAAAAAATATTAAGTCTGACAATTCCTCCCATATATCCCACACAGTGTCACAGTGGCAGGCCATAGCTGGATCACATGCTTTTCAGGAATGAATAAGCTGAGCCATGGAGAATCCATCAGGCAGCAAGCAGGTGACCAGGCTAGGACTGGAACTCTTGTAGCCTAGGTCTTAACTGTCTGGCTTAATAGGCTCTTCAATTACATGGCCAAGTACTGTGTTGGCCACCAGGGACAAAACAAGGAGCTGAAAGGTTTTTGCCTTGAAGGTCAGTGTCCAGTGCACCCACATTTTTCTACCACTTGAGGGTGACCTGTTGTCAGCATACACCAGTCTCCTTAATAGCAACACACAGGGAACCAAAACTTGGACCTTGTCCAAGTTGAGCAAGAAGTGCTGCTGTAGTGGCCAGGGCTCTAAGGTGCTCCTCTCATTTCCTTGTTATTGGGTTTTCTCTAGGCACAGCACAGCCTCCACCTATCAGAAGTGCATCCTCAAGGCAGTGGCTAATGACCATGTGCCTGAGAGAGCAGTCCCAACCAGAGTCCCCGTGGAAAGTTTAGCCCAAAAGATTTACTGCCTCCTACCAATGACCCTTCTCTTATACTTAGACACCTAATACAATGGATGTTTAACGTCTTCAATCATTTGAATAATTGACCTCTAGTTGAGGTTGCTTAATCTTGAATCCTAGTTAATGCTACTTCAAACAACTTACCTTTTCCAACTGGGAAGAGATTCAGCTATAATTGACACCTTGCAACAGAGAGGTGGCACTGTTCCTCCTGCTGTAAATAACTCACACTCCTTGCAAGGCTGATAGGTCAGCTCACTGAGAAACACTTACTTCTAATTTTGAAGCACAACATACATAATCATAGAAATAAATATGCGTGATGACCAGCTTTACATGTCATCTGGTCCCAGATATAGCCTCAGTTGTCTAATAATCAAACATTAAGTCAGCTGTTGCTGTGAAGGAATTTTGTAGATATGATTGATATCTACAGTTAATTGATTTTCTACAAAAGAGCTGCTTCTAGGTAATCTGCAGGGGGTGAGGGGCATGCCAATTGGTTGTAGAGTTGTAGAAACATAAATTGTTGATGAAGAATAGAGTGCACCTATGGACAGTAGAATTGTCCCTCATCCCCTCCCACTCCCTCCTCCTCCTCCTCCTCCCCCCTCTATTCCTCTGACCTTGTAGAAAAGTAACTCCTGAGTGGCAGGGCATGGGCATGTTTCTGTTCCCAAAGAAAACCCTTCATTAACTCTTTTTGCCATGGATCTTTCCAAACTCATCCCAACTTTGAGGTCTTCCTAGGGCTGCCTGTAGGTTAATGTGATGTTGCATTGTGATTCTAGCAACACTTTCTTTGTCTAAGTTCACAGGATGATGGGGCAGACGTGCCCATCCCTTCTGAGATCACCTGCACCCTTGAAATAGAAGGTCTGCATTCTGAGCCTCAGAATGAGGGGTTGTGCTGAATGTGGCAGACATTCTGGGTGACCAGCATCTGCAGTCTTTACCCTTCTCCTGTGCCTATCCTGGCGATTCCACCAATGCTACACTCACATGCCAATCGGAATCGCTCTACTTCACAAGGCACTGACCTGTCCAGTCCGGTCCTGAGAGGCCGTCGTGTCAACCAGGCCCACTCTTCAGGGCACCCCACCTTGGCACAAGTCTTGATGATTGCCCTATATTTCTTCTCCAAACAGCCTGCCTGGACCTGAGACAATATTTCTGTAGTTCAAAGTCATGTTTTTATAGGTAAAACATTTCTAAAATCAAAATTTGTCTTACAATTGATACAAATACTTCCTGGTTTTTGTCTGGTTTTCACTTTTGTTTTTGCTTGTTTCTGCAAATCCCAACATGTTTTTACCCACCCCACCCCCACCCTCCAAAAAAGGTGTTATCAAATTGGCTCATTTATATTCAAAGTTGCCTTAGACTTGACACTGCCAGGAAAGATAGAGGCTCACTATGGAACGCAAGCCCCAGGAGTCCCAGCTGCCCTGCTATAAACAGCTACTGCCCCTGAGAGCTATTTTGATTAGTCTGTCCCGACTCCAGGTCCCCACAAGTCCTCATTAACTCCAGGAAACTTTGACCTCCGTCCAGCCCACAGCCTTGGGATTCCTCCATCTCTCTGCTTGGACTTGACAGGCCTCATTTCCTTGCCCACGTCAAACCACAGCCACACACCTAATGCAAGTTTGAGCTCAGGAGTTACACTTGCACGTTGGGGCAGAGTCCTCCCCTACTGCCTGACTCCTGGGTGAGTGCCTGCTTACCTGTGCACTCCTGTGTTGCCTGCAGTCATTCACCTCGTGGCATTGCTGTGCCTGTCTCACTTCTCCCAATATCAACTCACCCTGTTTTAGACATTTGCTTTTCAGTAGGGCGACAGTGACCAAAGAGTTATTGGCCAAAATGGAACACTCTCAGAAAAGGATAGCTCTTAATGATTATACCACAGCTGCATGTTTCCATCAGTTCTCTCTTGGGTAAACTAGGAATGTGTGCTTTCTTCTTAGAAATCAACTGCAGTGAGTGGCAAAATCTTTGCTCCGGGCTCCCTCATCAACTCCTCAATACCCGTGAATTTTTCCTACTGGCTATTATATTAAGGGTGCATCTTTGGTCCAAAATATTGCGTCCGTGTAGTAAATACCTTGGCTGACTCTTGTCTGAGGAGCAGCAGGTAACATTAATGGCCCACTGCTGTGTCCCAGAGAGCACCAACTTTCAGTGTAAGTTCTCTTTTGCATGTCACTAACTTTATGAAATTGGTCCGTATTATCCCTCACTTTGCAGAAGAGGAGCTTAAAGCGCAGAGAAGTTAAATAATTTGTGCAAAGGTCATTCAGCTGAAAGGTGGTAGAGCGAAGAGGACACCCACACAGTCAGTCTCCAGACACCAGCTCCATAAATTCCACCTCCACCCTGTTCTCCTCATGGAATCGCTTCCTTGATTAAGGTTCACCTTGCATGAAGAGGAGATGATACACAGGGCTGTGGGAGGGGTGCCCTCCAGGGGAGGCTGACAATGGGGCTGGAACAAGTGTGTCCAGCTGCACTGACTTGAGACCTGCCTGATCTAGGGCAGAGGTCAGCGAGGCTTCTGTCTGCAGGGCCAGCTAGTGTGTTAGCCTTTGACGGACACATGGTGCCTATTGCAAAGACTAGACTCTGCCCTGTGGCATGAAAGCCACCAAGACCAATTGTAAGTAAACGTGGCTGCATTCTAATAAAACTTTACCTACAGAAGTTCATACTATTTCCCTAACTCAGACTACACCAGAAATCCCATAGTCTGGCTCCCAGGTCTTCAGGAGAGGGGCCCAAGCATGCTTCTATGCTGTACTTCTATACGACTGGCAGCACAGTAGGTGCATTACCCCAGGGTCACCAGGCTCAGGAATGCATTGTGCTAGGAAGTCAGGACAACTGTGACATCACTGACGAGGCTAGAGGAATCCCGGCAGTTATAATCCAAGGAGTTACTATTAGAGGCAGCCTGCCACTGACTGAGCACTGCTCTGTGGCATGTATCTATAATTATTTCAGGAATAAAAGGGAAAATTGAAGAAAGCTAAGTTTTTCTCACACCCCTTTCTGATTTCTAATTCACCTCACCAGAGGCGACTTCTGTCGCTCGTTCTTACGTAAATGCTAGAGACATGCTCTAGACAGTATGTTTAAAAAAGGCAGCATATCTCACACATTTGTCAATTCTGTTTCATTTTGATGATATCTCTTGGATAGTTTCCATATACCTTTATTTAGAACTGCCTAATTTTTCCTCAAATGTGTGACTGTGCCTTGATTTATTTAGATTCTTCTGTTTGTGGATGTTTTAGGTTCTCATAAATTTTGCTATCCAACTCTTTTTGCATGAATTTGCTTGTACATATGTAATATCTGAATGCTTTTGTCAGCAGCTTAAATTTCTAGAAGCAAAATTGCCAGGTCCAGGAGTATGTCCAAGTTTAAAATGGAATGGACTTTCCCCACTCTCCTATGAGGTCTGCCAGTTTTCATTCCTATTAGCGAAGTGTGAGAATGTGCGTTTTCCTGTACCCTCTTCAAACTGCAGATTGATCTTTGTCAATCTTATGCTTCTTAACATTTACACCACAATTTTAATATATATCTGATCGGAGTTATTATCTGGGCGACTCTTTGTAGGTTTAATTGCCATCAGCATTTCATTCTCTGAGTTGCCAATCCTTGTCCTTTGATCCTTAGGTTCTTGGTCTGTCATTGCTGATTATCAGAGAGAACTTAACATGCTAAGCAAAGACATGTTGGCTCTATAATCTATCTATCTATATATAATATATATATTTATACACATACACATATATATTCTAATTTTATTTGTATTTTTAACTTCCAGACTTTAAAAATATTTGAGTGACAGAGAAAGACACAGACACACACACACATCTTCCATCTACTGGTTCATACTCCAAATGACTACAATAGTCAGAGCTATTCCAAGCTTAAGCCCGGACCCTAGAATTCCAGTTGGGTCTCCCTCATGGGTAGGGATCCAAATACCTGGGCCATCTTTGACTGCTTTCCCAGCTCGTTAGTGGAGAGCCAGGTCAGAAGCAGAGCAGCCAGAACTAGAAGCAGCACTCCAATATGGAAAGTGAATGTTATAGGCTGCAGCTTTAACTGCTGTACAACACCAAACCACTAGACTGTTTTTTCCCATGAAAGCAATGTTTGATTGATATTTACTGGAATTTCATGCATTTTCTGAATTCTAGAGTTTTATCATTTTTAGATAAATATCTTCTAGTCTATATGAAAAGACATTCTTTTGTATTTTATAGACCTTTATGGCTCAAATGTTAACTTTCAAAACACTTGTGAATCTAGAATTTATTTTGCTATTAAGTGAGAGGTACAGACTTGAGTATTTTCTTCAGATTAGCATTCACCCTTTATTCAATAATTTTTTCACTAATGAATTATTTTATATAAATTTTCTATATGCATTTGGACTATTGTTTGGACTTTCTATTATCCGATTATTATGTTTTTATAGTAAGATTAAAATCTAATATAGTTAAGCCTCCTTTATATTTTAATTTTTTCCTGGAAATTCTATTTGATTTTTCCTACATGTAATTACAATTTTTTTTAAATATGGACTCATGGTAACTCCATTTCTTGAATTCACATACTTGAAAGTGTTTATCTGTTACATATTTATATTGTAATGGCACGTCAGGTATACAACCACACTGTCATATATTTTCCTTGATAATGTTTTAACCACTGCACCAGTCTCTTATACCATGAAAATGTGTATGTTTACATATGTGCATATGCACTTATGCATGTATATGTATAAGTGTGTTTACAAATATGGGTATTTGTGAGACATCTTCAAAAAGTTCACGAAAAATGCAGTTTACCTTTTAATTCCATTTTTTCTTTAAATTCTTTTCACTATCCACATGTGTACACATATGCACATAGATACAATACATAGACCATGTCTACTGTATATACATATGAGAGATTTGTGGGGGGAGGGAGGGAGGGAGCGAGAAAGAGTGAATACAAAACCTCAGCTAGAGGTTGGCATTGTGGTGTCGCGGGTAAAGCCGCTGCCTGCAATGCTGGTATCCCATATGTATGCCGGTTCATGTCCTGGCTGTTCCACTTCCAATCCAGCACCATGCTAACAGTCTAAGAAAAGCAGCAGAAGTGGTATTTGGGCCCATGCTACCCCTGTGGGAGACCTGAAGAAGCTGGCAGTGTGGCCATCTGAGGAGTGACCCAGCAGATGGAAAGTATCTCCCTCTCTCTCTCCTCCTTCTCTGAGTTTCAAATACAATAAACCTTAAAAAAAAAATAAAAAGGCTGTCAAGGCAGTCTGACTTATCCCAGTTATCAGAGACTAGACTTTTTGAGCTGTATTTCCAGAAGATATTTCCTTAACCTTGAAGTTCAGCAGTTTGTTAGGGTCTAGCTTTGTACTGTTTTACCTGGACACTGAATTCCTCCTAAGCCTATTAGATTCAAGTGTTGTTCTACATGAGTTTTTTAAAAATCCTCATTTTAAATAATATTTATTTGTACCAATATTTCAGCTTTCTTCCTGATAACATCAGTGATGTCTGGGCTGGGGCTCCTTCTATTCTTTATAACTTAATTTTTGCTTTAGTCCTTTTAACTCTTCATTTCCCTTTTATTTTGCTTGTTTCTCAGTTTCTCCCCATGGGTTTCCAACGCCTTATTTCCTTCATGCTCTTGGTACCATGGCCCTCATATTTGTGGTGATTTTCGCTTCTCTACATGTTGCCACCCCCAGGGTTGGCCATTTCAATATTTTTCTCTTGTGTTGCCTTGCTGTATCTTCCCTGAATACCTCTATTGCTTCTTGATGTATTCTTTAACATTAAAGACCAAAACTTCATTAAATTCATCATCACTATTGTTGCTGTCATTTTTTTATTTTATTTTATTTTGTCGAAATTCTCATCTGTTCTGTGGCAAAATTCTGAGTGTTCTGACATTCGGAAAGAGAAGATGAGACTTCATCCTTACACAGCCTGTTTTTTATTTTTTAAATATTGATTTGAAAGACAGAGTTACATAGAGGGAGAAGCAGAGTTGGAGAAGTCTCCCATCTGCTTAACTCCCCAAATGACCACAAGGGCCATGGCAGGGCTAAACTGAAGCCAGGAGCCAGGAGTTTCTTTCAGGTCCCTCACGTGAGTGCAGGGCACAAGCACTTGGGCCACCTTTCGCTGCTTTCCCAGGCACATTAACAGCTGGATTGGAAGTGGAACAGCCAGGTCTTGAACTGGTGCCTATATGGGATGCCGGCGCTGTAGGTGGCAGCTCCACCTGCTACACTGCAATGCCAGCCCCTATACTGCCCATTTTAAGCTGTAAATACTGTTCATACTTTTTAATCATCCATTCATCCTTTAATTTCTTGTTTGATAAATGTATATTGACTGTATACTATGTTGTAGGCATGGTATTAGGGAAATACCGACCAACAAAAACTGACAAGATTCTACCTCACCTAGTTGGTCAACAATTTATATGGAAAATAAATCTCTTGTAAACATAAACTTTTATTTAAAATTCCTAGTGAATCTCTGCTTACCCTATTTTCTCTGTTCTCAATAGGGAATTCACATTTTATAGGGATAAGCATTAGTTAGCATTATTTACCATTTGTAGGCAAAACACTGCAAACATCTCTGCAATTTCTGATCTTTCAGATTGAGCAAGAGGTAATGTTCATGATAAGCTCCTGTTTTGATCCTATGGAAGCTATTTCTTTACCAACAGTGATGTGTTAAAAATCAGTGGCAATAATCATATTTCATTTTTAAAGAGATGTATTTATTTATTTGAAAGGCAGAGTTACAGTGTGGCAGAGGCAGAGAGAGAGGTCTTCCATCCACTGGTTCACTCCCCAGGTGGCCACAATGGCCAGAGCTGCACTGAACTGAAGCCATGGGCCAGGCATTTCCTCTGGGCCTCTCACTTAGGTGCAGGGGCTCAAGGATTTGGGCCATCCTCTACTGCCTTCCCAGGACATAGCAGAGAGTTGGATCAGAAGTGGGGCAGCCGGGGCTTGAACCAGCACCCACATGAGATGCTGGCACTGCAGGCAACAGCTCTACCCACTGCACCACAGTGCCAGCCCCAATATTTTCATTACTAATAGAATGAAAAACACTTAGGAACTTTCTAAAAAATCTCCGCTGTGTTCTACCCATTGACTGTATGGTGTGCTACAAGACTTGTGTTACTCTTTGACCCTCTTCTAATAGAACCACACATCTGCTCTGAGATTTATCTCACGACTTTTGATGACAACGGCAGTGCTTTAGAGTGTCTATGAGCATCTAAGCAATGGTGCCATTACCACAAAGGATGGAGGCTGACTTTGAGGAGAACAGACTTTCCCTATTAAATGTATGCAATTGGCTGGACATGTTGGCAATTTCTCGAAAAAATTAATAGGCCCTCCAAGTGACATTAAATAGCCTTTTAACAACAGTGCACTTAGATCCTGCACCAACTTACACAAAATAAATAGCACTGAATTGCCTAACAATCAAAGGAAGATTTGTCTTCCATTTCAATTTAAATTACTCTGAAAGATAAGCAAACCTAAAAAGCTAATGGAGGAATAAATCTTGATCTATTATGTTCCCTTTGACACATATGTAACCCTAGTTGTCTTTGGGAAAATAAAGTCACATAATTTATTTTGTATTTTCCATACACCAGTCATTAGGGCATCCTCAGTCAATAGCATTAAGTGGAATACGATCAGGTTATAGTATTGTCACGAAGGAGGACAAAGCAAGAAAGATGGGATGTTTTCAGGGGGTAGGGAAGAAACTTGTTCATGTCCTGTGAAGTGCAAAAGAAAACAGGAGTGGAAATGTGAGTTGATAGACACAGCAAGTAAGAAAATCAGTGGAACTCAAGTCCGATGGCTTAAAACATTGCATGGAGCTAAAGATCCGTTTATCCACTGAGACAAAGACACCCACAGCAGGAGAGATAGAAAGAGAAGGGCCGAGCTATTCTAATAGCTACTCTCATGTATGCACTATTAAGTCAATAAGAGATGGAAGAAAGAATACAGCTGTGAGGGCCAGAAAAGTTAGAACCATATAGTGGTCTCAACCAATCTTCCCTTTCCTCTTCCCCATCCTTCAACCATACACAGAAGTGCTAGGATTATGGTGCAATAACAGTAGAAAGGATGGGTCCTCACGAGATGGAATGGCAAGTAGTCAAGTGGGTGAGAGCTGGGAAATTGCAGTTGGATTTGACACGAGGCTCAGACAGATAGAGAGGTGAGTGAGCCAACACACATTATCAATGAGACCAGCAGGAGGTCAAGGGTTCCAATCACCATGGCAGATGGCAGGTGTTTCCCCTCCCCCTACTTGCCCACCATTTTCCTATGACAAAATCATACTTCCTTAACAATTGCTCATCCAGGAATACATGACCCTTCCCACCTGTGACAGGAGTACAGTCTCACTCTGTTAACACTGGACCAGACTATGGGACTTAATTTGGTCAAAGTGAAGTGAACAGACTAAACCAATGCCCCACAGAAGCCAGAACTCTTGCCCAACCAGCTTTTGCACATTTTTTGGTGCCAGGGGAATGGTCGGATCCAGGGCACAATCCAGATAGGGGTTACCTGCCAGCTGGAGCCCAGAACAAGACATAGGAAATGGTCACTGCAGCCACAGCCGGTGGCCAAGCCACAAGGACTTAGCCATCTTCAGTGATTGGGTGCAAGGATGGTGAAAGCACCAATGGCTTTAGCAATTGAGTCTGGGGGCAGCAGCAAGGGTAGGGGCAGATGCCCTGGTGGAGAGGAGCTCATGAGAGTTTTTGAGAAGCTTGCTAGTGACAATGAGCAAACTGAAAAGATAGTGGCCGGGATGACATTGGACTCAATGAAAAATTTCATGTTGGTTTCCAGCTTGTTTTATTTTTTTGTTTTTGTTCTTTGCCAACAATTAGCCTGTTTGCAGATGGAAAGGATGCAGAAGTGGGGAAGATCAAGACATCAGGTAGAAAGTGAACAGCAAGGTAGTGCCATCTCTAGGAGTGGGTATGCAGGCAGATTCTCCTTTTGATAGGATGGAGGGACAAGCTGACGAGAGGTAGAATGCTTGCTAGACTTTAGTGAAAACCCACTTCATGCAGGTAACAAAAGGATGATAAATTCATCATCTGCCTGTTAGATTTCTTTTCTAAAAAGATTTATTTATTTTAAAGGCAGAGTTAGAGGGAGAGACAAATCTTCCAACCACTGGTTCACTCTCCAAATGGCTGCAACTGCCAGGGTTGAGCTAGGCCAAAGCCAAGCACCAGGAGCTACTTCTGGGTTATCCATGTGGGTAGGGGCCCAAACCCTTGGGCCATCTTCACTGCTCTCCCAGGCACATTATCAGGGATCTGGACTGAAAGTCGGGCAGCCACAATGCTGAAGTTGCAGGTGCTGCTTAACCTACTAAGTCACAGCACTGGACCCTTGTAGGATGAATGTGAAACAATGATTCTGTTCACCCTGGGTTGGGATTTTGCTCATGCTGAGTGGACAAAAAGCAACGGTTTGAGCCTATTTGTAAGAGCATGTTCACCTTGGTGGGATGGGCACTTTAACCTGTTGTGCAACAACTGAGAAAAGGAGAGGCTCATTAGTGGACAGAATCGGGGAGGATTCAAGGTTGAAAGCACAGGTGGGGTGAGGTACAGAGGGAGGCACTTGAGCAGAGGAGTCAGCAAACAGGGCCTGAGGAGATGCACCTGCTTCCCCTGGTGGTCTCAGAGGTCACGCAGGTTCTGACAATGAGGTTCTGGATGTGAGAATGGAAGTGGCAAGCTGCAGTGCAGAGGGTAAAGATGTCACTGGGAGAGAGGGATGAGAATAAGAGGCCAGGATTTTCACTAGCTACCAGGAAGGAGTAGAGACAGAAAAGTGAGTGTAGACAGTACCAAAATTCTCAGTGAGGAAGCAGGAATGACGAGGACTTGGGGGGAAATTAAGGGAGGCATAGGTAAATAAATGGTATGAGTCCCAAGAATGAGGGATTTTGAAGGAATAGGGGTGGCGGTGATGTGGAGATAGCAACAGAGTGAGGTTGACCCCTCCTCCCACCTCGAACCCTGTTGTCTCCATATGTGAAGGAGTTCACACAATTCCCTGGTCCATTTCCGTTCTCTGCCCTGTCCTGCACAGCCAAGGAGATGCAGAGTCCCCATCTCCTCATCCCAACTCGGGCGAATGTGACCGATGTTCCCACTGTGCTGTTCACTCACGATGGAGGACTTCACTCTGGCAATGTCCTCCAGCCAGTGGACTACAAAGCTGTCTCTGTTTAATAGTCCCTGGTGTCTGCTTCCCAGAATGGGTGGTAGAGAATACCTGATTTAAGTTGGGGCAGCTTCTCCATCTTCAGGGCGCTGAAGAATTGGCTGAGGACAGATAACCACAGGTCTTTTTAATCAGCAATCATGGTGATTCTGAACACAGACACACGGACCATATGCTGATAAAGGCTCAATTGTGGACAAAAATATGAACTTTGGTTTGGATCTCTGCCAACCACTAATGCTGTTTGCTCCAGGGTGAATCCTATCCCAACCCTGAATCCAAGTTTTCTCACAGACACTCTTCCAATTACAGCAGGGTTGCATCTCAGGAGCAAAAATGGAAGCACATTGAGTCCACCTAACCTGCTGGACATGCTAGTGCAACAGCACAGCACCAGGCAGAGCCTCGGATCCGTCCCCTGCAACTGTGGGGCCACCTTGGATAGGATCTGCATTCGCCTGGCATTCAGGAGAGGATTGGACCACACAGTCCTAGTCAAGAAAAAGACTCAGATTCACAATGTCCAGTTCTATTTCAGCTTTCTTGCCATCACAGCACAGTTGAAATTCTGTTAAGTTACCATATATTGGTCAGAAATAGGCGATGCCTTCTCATGTAGACTCCATTCTAAAATTAGGCAGAGCTTGATTCCAGGATGGGCATGGCAGTGTAGATCTGAGGTCAGTAGGGACTTCTGCTCCTTTGTCTTCCTGCTCTTCCTTCCAGCACTGTTTCCTGAGCTCCAGCCTCTGATCAGAATCGAACTCCAGGAGAAAGAGGGAGTGGGACAGGCTAACCAGGAGAAAACACTCTCTGCTGCCTTTCTTTTAAAGAACCTCAGTAAAATCCCTTCAACTCCTCACCATATATATATATGTACATCTTAGCCAGCTGCAAAGATGAGAGTGAAAGACATGGAAATAGCAGATGGCAGTGTAACTAAATGTCTAAAGAGCAATGGAGCCTGGACACTGGAAGACTAGCTGTAGTTGCCTTGTGGGTAGGACACCTACTGTATAATTTCCTACAACAAAGTGCCACAAACTGGGTGGCTCAGATAATAGAAACCTACTCTCACAGTTCCGGAGGCCCACATCTGAGATCCAGGTGTCAGTACACTGGTCTGCTTCTGAGGACACTACAGCAGAGCCTCTTCCATGACTCTCAGCTCTGGAGGTTTTCTGGAAATTTTTGGTCTTTGTGGATGCAAAAGCCCTATCTCTTTCTTCCTCTCCCCGTGGCGCTCTTCCTTTGTGTTGCTGGGTCCAAATTTCCCTTTCTTATAAGGACAAAGTCACACTCGTTTAAGGCTCACGCTAATGACTTCATCTTGATCATCTGCAAAGACCACGTTTCCAAATAAGATCCCATTCACAGGTGCCAGGTGTTAGGACTTCATTGCTTTTGGAGAGACATAATTCAGTCCATGAACCACATTTGCAATATGTGTGAGGCCCTGCAGCCCAGCCTCTGTCACGTTCACTCTATGCTCTGTGCTCCAACGATGGCTTCCAGTGCAGTTTCACTCCTTTGTGCACTGCTTTACCATCTTTAATGCTCCGTTCTCTTAACTAGGAGCTGTGCCTGCCTCCTAGGTCCCCTCTGTTCATTGCCCCAACTCAGTGCCAGCCAGTCTTTACCTACAGCTTCCACATATCTCCAGGACTTAGAATCTGCCCTGAGTCAACAGCCTCCTGGCCCATAATCTTGTGAGCTCAGATTCATGCCAGTGCTGTGGCCGATGTGTGGCGCTGCAACCCACCCTCCCTGCTTGACTCCTGCCCAATTCGGCTCCTAAAAAGAACATAAGACTCTTGTTGCTAGGTAGGATTTTTTCCCATTTCTTGCACCTGATAAAATGGCTCCCACTGGAAATATGAAATTCTTTACCTGTGGCTTCCCAAATTGGCTGCTGGGGTGGCTTATATTTCAAACAGCAGAGGAGGGCATCAGGTAGGGATTAAGACGCCGACACGCTCCTCAGAAGCCATACCCAGCTTTGCTTCACACAGTTTCTGGAAATAAGGGATGGAGAGGAAAACAGGGCAGTTAGGAAAACCTGTGTAGGAAGGCATGCCTTTAAATTAAATACTTCTCAGGGTTTTCCAGGAGGCGTCGGTAGCTTGTTAAATATTAAGCAGAGAAATCTCCATCTAACTGTTAGGGGAGCATTGCAATGGGAGGAAGGCTGGTTTTACAATCTCTGACATGGTGGGAGGGGATAAGGGGCCACAGAGGTGGGATAATTTATCAGAAAAAACAGTGGCTTCCAGCAAAAGGTTCACAGATGCTGCCTTCTAATTAAAATTTTTTTAATTTTAGAATACAATTTTACAGACTCTGTACCTGCAAATGAATGCCTGGCACCACATGATGTCTCCCAGTGCACTGTGAAAGGAAACACCAGGGCAGCTTTCAATGGCTTATGGCTCACTCAGTGCCACCCGCCCCCCATCTTTCTGCTTTGTGTTGCCAGAAACCAAAGAAGGGAAATTTAAATTAAAATAAAACCCTAGGTGTCCTGTATGGGTTTCAAAGTTTTCTGGACCAGGAAATGAGATTGTGTTTTTTAAGAGGGCAAAAGTAAGTTTTACAGGCTGTCTCCATTGCTTTTGAAAAATAAGGAGTCAGGAAATTGAGAGAAACTCTGGACCATGAGCCCATGCAAAAAAAAAAAAAAAAAAAAATGGGGGTGTCAGCCTCAACCACAGGGAGGATATGTGGTGCAAGAACAAGACGAAAAGCATAGAAACTTCTAGAAGCTCTCAGACTTTTGCACTGAGCTCAGCTGTAGCCTTAGTGATCAGGTGACTACACTGATGATCAGAACTTGCACATTGAATTGATGCAATTATTATTTTGTGAGGATGTTAGTTTTGCAGGAAGACCAAGCAGGTTAGACCTCCAGGAATGGGACTGGTTAGAGCTCCACACGATGAACCCCCGAGGACTTAAATTGTGAAGAGTTCCAGGCCAGCGCCGCGGCTCACTACGGTAATCATCCGCCTTGCGGCGCTGGCACACCGGGTTCTAGTCCCGGTCGGGGCGCCGGATTCTGTCCCGGTTGCCCCTCTTCCAGGCCAGCTCTCTGCTGTGGCCAGGGAGTGCAGTGGAGGATGGCCCAAGTGCTTGGGCCCTGCACCCCATGGGAGACCAGGAGAAGCACCTGGCTCCTGCCATCAGATCAGCGCGGTGTGCTGGCCGCGGCGGCCATTGGAGGGTGAACCAACGGCAAAAGGAAGACCTTTCTCTCTGTCCACTCTGCCTGTCCAAAAAAAAAAAAAAAAAATTGTGAAGAGTTCCAATCACATGAAACACAAGTAGAGTTAATCCTTCTGAGGTAAAATACCTTGTTCCCTAACTTAACCCCAACTAGTTCTCATCCTGAATGCTATACTTACCCTACGTTACTTTAAACATTATTTTACAATGTGAGACGTGGTATTGGAACTTATCTTGCAGGGAAGAATGGGGGCATTAACTTTTCAATCATGTCTACCATGAGCATGGAAGAGGTAAATGATCCTTGTCTGAAAGGAGTTATTCCTAAATTTGGAGAGAAGCAAGAAGGGTGGGAACTCAAATTGGGTTTAGGATACAAGCCTAAGAGCCTAAGTAAGAAAACCATACTCTCTGGTTTTTTGGCTAGCACAAGAGGATGGAGACCCCAGATACCTTATCTATGTACTAGTGAAGGGGCTGAATAAAAAAATAAGTTCCTACACTGTACCCTCTAAATTAATATCCTTGACCTTTAGTGATGAAGATAGGGCTGGCAGGGGAAGAACTTCCATAATGGGTCACGTCATGGGTTAAAGGCTAATGGATGTCAGAACTCAGACGCGAGTATAGAAGCCGCATGTTAGCTGCTGGCTGTCATGCCACAGTGATATCCTTGTTAGCTTCCCCTTTCAACCAAGGTTAGTCCTTACTCTAGCCTGGGTCCAGTTGCTGCAGTTTTTTCATGCCCTTTGAACTGAGAACTGTCACTCCTCTAATTTTTGAAAGACTTAGCAAAAATTTATGATATTTGAGGATTTATTATATATCCCAACATATATGTTAGCCAATGTGGAATAAGACAATGTCCCAGCTGTTTGGAGCTCACCATCCAGGATGGAGAAACTGAAATTGGAGGTAGGCAAGGGGGCCTGGTTAAGTGGAACCTTGTGAAACACGATGGGGAGTTTCAGCACTAGCATTTAAAACACAAACAGTATGAGTAATGACTTTAAAAGATCGTTCTGGTTACAGTGACTGTAAATTGACTGTAAGAAGTGGAGGTGAAGGGGAGAGGCAGTATGGAAGTAACACCAGCGAGCTTGGAAGAGTCGCTGGTAGAGATGTTGAGAAGCTGTAGGAGTGAGATGCATTTTAAAGGGGAGCGTTTTAAAATCCTTGCCAATGGAATGGATGCAGGTTAGTGTCGCTCCCCCTCTTCGTGGAGGAACGACACAGGACCCTGCGCTGTTCTTTCGTCTGCTCGGCCCTCCCCGGGTTTGCTGCTGGTTCTTCCCGGGTTGGCTACTATCCCTTCCACCTCCGTGGAAGGGCAGTTCCCCCTGGCCACATTCCCCACTTCCGCAGGGGAGCGGCACACCGCCGGCCGGTTCTCTCGGGGGCTGCACGGGTTCCCTTAGATGTTCCCCATAGATGTTCCTGGTGCATGCCGTCTCTCTCCTCCTTTATAGTCCTCCTCCGCCAATCCCAACTCGGCTGCCCACACGCCGAGTACGCTGCTCTCCAATCAGGAGCAAGTCCTACAGTTAATTGGTTGAACTGGAGGCAGCTGTGCGGAAGCTGTTTACTTCTCTCCCAGCGCCATATTGTGGGAGAGCAGATGCATAGAATAAGTCTTAATTCCAGTAACAGTCTAGTCCGGTTTGCTCCCCACAGTTAGGAGAACAAGCATATCCGGGCATGCCCCAAACCATACTAGCCTAATGTTCTAGAAGCCTACTAGCTCAAGCACACAAAGAAGTCTTAGTCATCTGGCAAGAAAGAGAAACAGAACACAGCATACAGAAACCAGAAATACCTGGTTTATTAAAAGGACCGGACTCAGGACAATGTAAACAGGTTGCAGTGTTAATTTAATTTTCTCTGACCACTCTTATCAGGCAAGATGTAGAGGGTGCTTCTTCCCTGCCCAAGGGTGATAACTCAGACTGTTTCCAGGTATTGTAAGAATCGCCTGTGAGGCACTGGAAGTCCAGTCCAAACTAAACCAACAGGGAAATATCTTACTGGATTCAACCTATCCCTACTCCTCGGGCTGGACTCAAGCCCAGGAGCTATAGTGGGCAGGATGACATGCTCTGTTTCTGGGATCTGCACTCTGTTGCTCACTCATTTCTAGCACCTTTGTCTTTCCCAGGGCTGGCGGAAACATGTGGGGGGAATAGAGAAAACAAGTGAACTATTACTTGAATAACTGCTTTTATGATCAGGAGCCAGTGCTATGTGGGTGGCAGCTGTTCAATTGGTAGCTCTTTCTCAGAAGGTATGTGTGAAATTTGTAGATAGAATCTCTGGATGTTGCTCCCTGGCCCCTTGGACCTGATGGCTGCCCTGTGGCACACACCCTGTGCTCTTGTTTCCACAGCATGACCCAGATGTGGTGACTGCCTTCACAATACAAGCCCAGCTACCCTTTTCACTATCTACTGGTCCAGGACAAAACTATGCATTTTGCCTCCCCAAACTGCTTCTGGGGAGTCCTAGGCAGCTCCCTAAACGTCCTAGTTCTCTCTTTGAATTCAGAAGCCAGACTCTGTCTTTGCATGATACCTTCAAGCTTTCAAGGCACTATGGCAGGTGAGAACTCGACATTCCATTTCACAGCCATGCCGGAGGACCTGTCTTCCCAGTGCTCAGCCAGAGTCCGGGTGAGCCTGTGGTAGCCAAATGTCTCCCCAGAGCTCCCCACCACAGTCTCAATGAACTGGCCCCTTCAATGATGCATGTTGAAGTAAGGGTGTCAAACTGCCCCTTAGCCCCTCTATTGCTCCTAGAGATCTCCATTACAGGGTTTTTTCTGATAAATCAGACTTTGTTTTGAAAGCTGTTTTAGGGCCTTTATTTGCCTCTGGTCATCCTTGATTATAACTCCAGCTTTTGAAACTTGGTCACCATTGTATTGAATAGTCACCTTTTAAAATGCTTGCTGCTTTGACACATTGTTCCAAAAATTGAGTCAACATGTGAAGAATATAAAATTGATTTCAGTGTCCCACTGGGGAGGAGAAGGGATGCTGCCAGATCCCAGGGTACCAGCTTTTCCTCAAGATTGGTGCTCAGAATCCTTCATGGAAGGTTCCAGACTGATTCATGAAATGTAAATAAGAAAGATCACAAATGTCTATTTTTAGAGTAGATTGTAAAGGATTTGGGAGGTCAGTGGACTTTTGAATAAATCAAGTCTTATACATGATGTGTCTGAAAGAAAGTGCTAAGTATTTCACAACTCAGACCTCAAAAAGAAATACTGGAATGCAAATAAAGTGATTTTGACTATTTTTTTTTTTTTTGACTGACAGAGCTAGACAGTGAGAGAGAGACAGAGAGAAAGGTCTTCCTTCCGTTGGTTCACCCCTCAAATGGCCGCCACAGCCTGCACGGCGCTGATCTGAAGCCGGAAGCCAGGTGCTTCTTCCTGGTCTCCCGTGCGGGTGCAGGGCCCAAGCACTTGGGCCATCCTCCACTGCCTTCCCAGGCCACAGCAGAGCGCTGGACTGGAAGAGGAGCAACTGGGATAGAACCAGCACCCCAACCGGAACTAGAACCTGGGGTGCTGGCGCCACAGGCAGAGAGGATTAGCCTAGTGAGCCGTGGTGCCAGACTATGATTTTGATTTTTTAATGTCATTTATAAAACTATCAGGTAGGAAGGGCCTATAGTGTATCATTATAAATGTTAGTGAATAAAGTTAATCTGTAAATAATTTTAAATGGGAAATCAAAGTCCCAGGGTTTTTTGCTGCAAGAAAAACAAAACAAAACAAAAACCTCCACTTCTCTCTCCCCTAGATAAGTGAAGCATGATTCCCCTGAGTTGATAGATTCTGAACTACTCATCAAAAATTCAGAATGGGATGGCATACATGATACTCATTTTGATAAAGTTAGAAGACACACTTGCCAACATTCCACAACAGAAAAGATCCTTTAAGTTTGCTAATTTACTGATGAAGTTAATATGTGCATTTATGTTTTGACTTGATGTGTTTTGTAGTAAAGAGTTCTATATTTTCCCTCAATGATCAGAAGTAGAGATCAAGTGAATTCCTAGAGGCAAATCAGTGTAAGGAATGACTCAAAATCATCCTGTTGTAAGCCCAGATATATCTTCACTTTCATGTTCTCTTTAATGTTTATTTTTAACCATTCTGCCCTTGAGGATTCAAATAATTGTGCTGAGAATCCCATGAAGAAAATGGTTTGGAATCTACTTTTATTTCAATAAAAATAAGATCTGAGTACCTACTGGACTAGTATCCACCCATTATCACTTTACAATTCTATCAACCTATCCTACCTACCAACCATCTACCTACCTGTTTTGATATTAATGAAATCTATTGCTTAAAGTTTGTCATCAATTTTTTAAAAATATTTATTTGAGGCCAGTGCCGCAGCTCACTAGGCTAATCCTCCACCTTGCGGCGCCGGCACACCGGGTTCTAGTCCTGGTCGGGGCGCCGGATTCGGTCCTGGTTGCCCCTCTTCCAGGCCAGCTCTCTGCTGTGGCCCGGGAGCGCAGTGGAGGATGGCCCAAGCCCTTGGGCCCTGCACCCCATGGGAGACCAGGAGAAGTACCTGGCTCCTGCCATTGGATCAGTGCGGTGCGCCAGCTGCAGCGCACCGGCCGCAGTGGCCATTGGAGGGTGAACCAATGGCAAAGGAAGACCTTTCTCTCTGTCACTCTTTCTCTCTCACTGTCCACTCTGCCTGTCAAAAAAAATATTTACTTATTTGAAAGGCAGAGTTAAAAAGGAAGAGACACAGAGATAGGTCTTCAACCCTCTTGCTTACTCCTGAGATTACCACAATGGCCAGGGCTGGGCCATGCAGAACCCAGGAACCAGAATTCCATCCAGGTCTCCCACAGGGGTCACTGGTTCTCAAAAACCAGCCATTTTTAAAAGGCTGTCTAAAGTTTTTAGATATAATTTTCCTTCCCTTTATAACCAAAAGGAGCTATCCTCCTGTTGAGGACAGGAGGAATGAATCAGTCTGAGATTTTAATGCCAAGTTGCTCTGCTCTTTGGAGGTCCTTCCAAATTCCCAGCCCACAACCAAGCACGAAGCCTAGGTTCCTCTTTGGGAAACTTACGTGGGTCAAGAGAGGAAATCCATTTCCCAGGGTTCCCCAACAGAAGATGCAAGGTGTTGAGGTGATGATCAATTATTGACATGAAAATTCTACCATGAGTTAGCTGTAAGTCATACTTCTGAAAATAAGAATGTTTTTCTGATAATAAAATATAAGTTCACTATAGTTTTCAAAGTAAAAAGAAGCTTAAAATCTCACTATTGCGAAAATCCAGAAGCATATGAGATACAGCTAATTTCCAACAATCTTTTCTTGTATGTGTAGACGGAAAGCCATATTAACACATTATCTTATGCTAGGAACAATTGTACATGTAATGCTTGTATTAAAATATTTTCATGTTTTGAAAATTCTTTGATTTTAGTGGTGCATGATGTTTTCTTTTAAGGACAGCTTTTCATATAATTCTTCATTCTCAATGCTATGGTTGAGTATCTACTCTATTTCCAGCTACATGCTGGGAATATAGTCATTTATAAGGCAGACATATTGTCCACATATGTGGATCTTATGTTCACACTGAATAGTAGACAGGTAGGTGTGCATCAGTTAATGTCAAAGCACCTAAATATCCATTTATTACTAATTGGGAAGCCACAGAAAAAGTATATGGGGATATGAGTGTGTCTGGTGGAGGAACTGACCTGGTTAGGGAAGTTGGGAAATAAGAAAAGATGACAGAGCTGGGATCTGATGGAACAAAGTGAAAAGCTAGAGGAAACGCTGTTCCAGGCAGACAGAATGGTATGTGCAAAGCTAACGGCTGAGAGCAATCTCGGCATATTTGCTTTATCTGCAGTTCCACTTTCTATGATTAAGTTGCCCCCAGTCCACTGTGGTCTGAAAAATATCAAATGGAAAATTCCAGAAATAAGTAATTCGTAAGTTTTAAGGCACACGGTATTCTGACCAGTGTGATGAAATCGTGTGCCATCCTGCCCTGGAAGTGAGGCATCACTTTGCTCAGTGCATCCTTGCTATGCTTGCTACCCACTTTCTAGGCACTTTGTAGCTGTGCTGGTTTTCAGATCACCTACAGTGACGTCGCAGTGTTTATGTTCAAATAGCCCTAATATTTTTTTTTTTTTTTTTTTTTTGGCCAGGCAGAGTGGACAGTGAGAGAGATAGAGAAAGGTCTTCCTTTTGCCATTGGTTCACCCTCCTATGGCTGCCGCGGCTGGCGCATTGTGCTGATCCAAAGGCAGGAGCCAGGTGCTTCTCCTGGTCTCCCATGGGGTGCAGGGCCCAAGCACTTGGGCCATCCTCCACTGCACTCCCGGGCCACAGCAGAGAGCTGGCCTGGAAGAGGGGCAACTGGGACAGAATCCGGCGCCCTGACCGGGACTAGAACCTGGTGTGCCGGCGCCGCAGGTGGAGGATTAGCCTATTGAGCCATGGCGCCAGCCTCCTCATTTTCCTTTATAATCACCCACAAGGGCTAGAGTAGTGATGATGGAAATTTTAATAAGCCAACTAATAACCATAAAATGATTCTTATAAGTTTGAAATAAGATACTTGAGAGAGACGACACATTCAAAAATAGGTATTACTATGTTCTGTTTAGTATTTTCCTTTATTATTGTAACACCTTCTAGTGTCAGATCCAGGTTCTACATTGGAAAATTTCCACTATGAAACAGGGAATGCTTTGGTTTCTCTGTTTTAGAGTGAGCTAGGTCCTGAATGACCCACTTCTTGGCTGATTACCTGTGTCCCATGGAAGTCAGGGTAATATAAGATTATGAGAACAGTGGTCATGTGGTTTGATGAGGGAAGGTGCAAGATGAGAAATTCCCCAGGGAAATGCGTAGAGGCTGCTAAAGATACCACCCAAATAATAGCCACTACAGAGAAGCAACTGGGAAGACAGCACAGCACCATCAGAATAGATTCAAGATTGAATATAATAAAATGTAAAATAAAACCGTTCACATTAAACAATAAAAGGACAGCTTAGTTATGTCCTCAGATGGACGCTGGTAATGTAGTATGCGCCTAACACACAGAAAAGCAGAAATGGGCCGGCGCCGCGGCTCACTAGGCTAATCCTCCGCCTAGCGGCGCCGGCACACCAGGTTCCAGTCCCGGTCGGGGCGCCGGATTCTGTCCCGGTTGCCCCTCTTCCAGGCCAGCTCTCTGCTGTGGCCCGGGAGGGCAGTGGAGGATGGCCCAAGTGCTTGGGCCCTGCACCCCATGGGAGACCAGGAAAAGCACCTGGCTCCTGGCTCCTGCCATCAGATCAGCGCGGTGCGCCGGCCGCAGCGCACTGGCTGCAGCGGCCATTGGAGGGTGAACCAACGGCAAAGGAAGACCTTTCTCTCTGTCTCTCTCTCTCTCACTGTCCACTCTGCCTGTCAAAAAAAAAAAAAAAAAAAAAAAAAAAAAAAGAAAAGGAAAGCAGAAATGGCAGTGAAGAAAGATCCCCAGTACTGTGGTCAATGGTACTGGTATTTGAGTCTACTTACTACTCAAAACTCCCTTGCTCCATGATCAATTATTTTCCTCTTTTTGTTTCTCAGTTTGAAATATTGAAATACTCTTCACCGATCTTTTGTGTCCTACTCTCAGAATGTGCCCTGCTCCACACCCTGGCAGAAGACCCCCCTTGGGCTGAGTAAATCAGCTGAGTACCTGGTTCTGTGCTCACCACTGTTGATCTGATGTTTAGGCTCCCATCATTAAATGCAGCAGTCCAGTGAGTACTCACTACATATTGAGTATCTAACCAGATGAGTAAAGTTTTTGCTCACAGGAATTAGGTCCGCAAGAATTAAAATAAATGTTGCTTTCTTCACAATGAGGATGACAATGACTTCTGTGTCCAAATTATTGAATTCTGTTGGAGATAATCAGGTTAAAAGTAATTTGCAAACTATTTTGGTAGACAATATTATATAAAGATGAGTTGGTTGTAAAACATTAATTTCATCTTTGTCAATTAGCCTGGCTATGAATGGGGCTATGGTTTTTGTAGCATAACGCCTGAGAACGGGGTATTTAAGCTTCATGAGGTGGGAAGTCAGAAAGGCACATTCTCATGGCCCCCAAATTACTGCAAGTACTGTTGATGTTTTTTGGCTTATCATTGTGGGCCAGTGAATAGTTTCTTGGGCTGGCTAAAACTTACAAGGGAGAGGGCAGCATAATGAGCTTGCAGTTCAAACACAAACTGCCTTAATGCGCAGTATCTGTTATGTTTCTTTCTTTTTTTTTTTTTTTTTTTTTTTTTTTTTTTTTTTTTTTTTTTTTTGATAGGCAGAGTGGGCAGTGAGAGAGACAGAAAGGGTCTTCCTTTGCCGTTGGTTCACCCTCCTATGGCCGCCGCGGCCAGCACACTGCAGCCAGCGCACCGCGCTCATCCGAAGGCAGGAGCCAGGTGCTTCTCCTGGTCTCCCATGGGGTGCAGGGCCCAAGCACTTGGGCCATCCTCCACTGCACTCCCGGGCCACAGCAGAGAGCTGGCCTGGAAGAGGGGCAACCGGGACTAGAACCCGGTGTGCCGGCGCTGCAAGGTGGAGGATTAGCCTATTGAGCCGCGGCGCCGGCAGTTATGTTTAATTTCTGTAAAGTTGTGGCCCAAACCACTTATGAGTACCTTTCATTGTTTTTGTAATAATTGTGTCTTAAAAACATATCACTGCTATTTCTTGGCACAAGAACACAAAAATTGATCTATTATGGTGAACCATGGTTGAGTAGTAGAATACAAAAGATTGGGCAGAAATTAGTCTATTGGCTTAGGAAGTACTAGTAACTAGATTCTTTCTTACAAATCCTCTACTCAACAAAATGCTAAATAGTTAATGATTTGAGGCATTCAAAAGAAACACTGGAGAAATCATGGGTGAGAGTGTGAAATGTTTTAAGTCAGTTCTAGGAAAATCTAAAACTAATATCAATAAAACTGAAAGTCCTACAATGTCTTACCTTACAGTCAGTGAAATAGTAGCAGCACCAGGAATTAACTGATGCTTCAGGTGGAGCTATCGGGCTATTGCTGGTCTAGGGCACACCAGTACGCACAAAGCCCCCAGCTCGCCTACACTGACAAAGAAGAGCTAATGGAAGCTGTTTAAGCTTTACCTGAGACCTGAAGTCATGCTTGATAAGCCTGAGCAGGGGGACTGCACAGAGTTGGGAAAAGTACAAAGAAAGGAGGTAGGGTTGACCTCCCAACATCCTCCCAAATTGCAGAAAGATTGGAACTTAAAACGCGTTGAGCACATGGTCATGTCAACCTCCCTACTCAAGAGGAAGAATAAGTCAAAACGCCACCAAAATTTTTCCAAGACGGTAATGATATTCCACGTTAAGTAGCTCAAACAAGGACTTATTTGTAGCAAGTCAAATTTAGAAAAGACTAAATCTTTTATTTCCTTTGTTATTGATGACGACAGTTCCTTCTTCCTGAACACACTGACTTAAGTCCACATTTTCTCCTTGCCTTACATGGAAAGACCTGCATAAAGAACTTCACATTTAAAAAATAAATAAAAAATCTTAAGTCATGTAACTTAATTTCCTCTCAGATCTTACACATAGGAAAACTAAAAAAAAAAAAAAGGGAGACAAGAGCTGCCTTTTCTAAAACTTCTAGTATTTATACCACTTTGTTTTTCATTCACACGAGGGAAATAACAAGAGGTCCTCTGATGAATGTTGCAGATCGCCATGGTTACGGTTCAGAGATGCAGCAAAAAGCAATTATGGTGGAACAGAGAAAGAAATGCACCTCTTTGTCAGAATTTCATAACAGCTGTAATAACACTCGAACACTCAAATGAATGTAAAATAACTGAAATATTGTGGCATGTTAAATGCCAGCACATTAAAAAATTGTATTTCAATGTCACATTATTTAAAACGACAGGAAACTTTAATTCCAGCTGCATCAAGGAGCTT
Organism: Oryctolagus cuniculus; assembly: GCF_051225735.1. Classification (NCBI taxonomy): domain Eukaryota; kingdom Metazoa; phylum Chordata; class Mammalia; order Lagomorpha; family Leporidae; genus Oryctolagus; species Oryctolagus cuniculus. The sequence goes on along the minus strand of NC_142878.1, from coordinate 4,587,761 downwards.
GTTAAGAGATACAGGGTGGGGGACATAACCCACATCCAAACAGAGAAGAGACTTCAATGCGTTTTATGAAATGCAATATTGTTTGGAGAGAGAAAAAAACAGGATCATGCAAGAGCAAAGTTAATCTGAAACTCTGAATTCATTTTTATTAACAGCAATGAACTTAACTGCCACCCTTGCAGAAGCTGCAGCGTTAGGATGACCAGTGGATCTGTGTTTCCAACTTTTCCTGATGAGGAGTGTTAGCCCCATTTTCCAGCAGAACTGAATGAGGCTGTGCTTGCTGACTTGATAATAATTCGCCCTTCATTCTCAGGTGCTGGAGTTGGAGATGAGGACTCCTGTGGTCAGGAAAGGACAGGGACACCACTGATTGTCCAGGGAGAGTTTTCCCTTTCAGCCTGGATAGCTCCAAATGCCTGCTGTAAATGGTGACAGAAGATGTGGGCTCCAACGATGGTGAGGCACTCTCTATTCAGGACGCTGTAATATCGCCTGTGAAGTGAAAGAAGCAGGTGGGTGAGAGGTGCCTCGTCACACGTGGGGATTGCTCCATTCTCATTCTGCTCTAATGCTGGCTCCTGTGCTATTTCTGCAACTCAGACACTTCAGGAAAAGGCAGATTCCGAGTGGATCAGGAGCAATGCCTTATATTCTAACATCCGACATGATGGTTCACGGGAAAACCCACTCTAGACGTGGTCCTTCACACTGTTAAGTGGGCTAGGACAGAAGCAACTGTTGATCAGCAGGAAATTATGTTCACCAAGGCAAGAATGTAACTTAAAATTGCTACTAATGCTATTAAGATTCATAATTAGGCCGGCGCCACGGCTCGCTAGGCTAATCCTCCGCCTTGCGGCGCCGGCACACTGGGTTCTAGTCCCGGTCGGGGCGCCGGATTCTGTCCCGGTTGCCCCTCTTCCAGGCCAGCTCTCTGCTGTGGCCCGGGAGTGCAGTGGAGGATGGCCCAAGTGCTTGGGCCCTGCACCCCATGGGAGACCAGGAGAAGCACCTGGCTCCTGCCATCGGATCAGCGCTGTGCAGCGGCCACTGGGGGGTGAACCAACGGTAAAGGAAGACCTTTCTTTCTGTCTCTCTCTCTCACTGTCCACTCTGCCTGTCAAAAAAAATTCATAATTAAGTTATTTCAAATTTTTACAACAACTCGGTGACTATGTTACAGAAGGCATTGGAATTTCCCTCCCAGCAAATGCCACAACTAAAGCCTGCGGTCCACAGCCATGGATGGGGATCCATATCTCTCCAACACAAAGCCCTCTGGACTTCCCTATTCCAACCAATGTCCATGGCTCATTCTTGCCCACACACAGGAAGTCCCATCTCTTTAGCACAATGACACAAACTGGTCAACAAACTGCATAACAAGCAACCCCAAAGCCTAGTTGTTTTACTAGACTCAGGAACTACATGGGCCAAGAACCCAGTGAAAGCATAGTAGGGGTGATTTGTCTCTCCCTCAATGTCTACCACCTCATCTGTATGGCTTGAAAGTGATCACGGGGCTGGCACTGTGGATTAGTGACTAAAGTCATTGCCTGTAGTGCCAGCATCCCATATGGGCACTGGTTCGAGTCCCGGCTGCTCTTTCTGATCCAGCTCTCTGCTATGGTCTGAGAAAGCAGTAGAAGATGTCCCAAGACCTTGGGCCCCTGCAACCATAGTGGGAGACCCGGAAGAAGCTCCTGGCTTCAGATCAGCACAGCTCCGGCCGTTGCGGCCAATTGCGGCGTGAACCAGCAGATGGAAGATCTCTCTCTCGATTGATCTCCCTCCCTCCTTCCCTCTCCCCCTCCTCTCCCCCTCTCTCCTTCTCTCCTTCCCCCTTCTCTCCCTCCTTCTCTCTCCCTCCTCTCTCTTTCTCTCTCCCCCTTTCTCTCTCTCTCTCTCTCTCTCTCTCTCTCTCTCTCTCTCTTTCTCTGTGTAACTCTTTCAAATACATAAATCTTAAAAAAGTGAGCATCAGTGTGGTTTAGCAGCTGGGATCATCTGAAGGCTCTTTCAGTTACAAGTCTGTCTTGACTCCAAGATGGAATCATCTCCACATGGCATCTTCATGTGTGCCTCAGGGTAGTGAGTCTTCTGTATGGCAGCTCTGGACCCCATTTGCAAACATTCCACCAAAATAGAACCTGCCTCCCCTCTTAAGACAGCTTTGCAACTCACACGGTACTTTGTTGGTCAAAGGATCATTAACCACGGTACCCTGTTGCTCTAAAGATCACAAACCCACTCAAACTCAGTGTGTGGGAGAACAGTCCCAGCTTCTTAAGGAGAGGATATGTCAAGGAGTTTTGGAGCCAGTTTTTTTTTTTTTTTTTAAGAATTATTTTATTTGAAAGTTACACACAGAAGAGGCAGAGAGAGAGAGAGAGAGAGAGAGAGAGAGAGAGAGAGAGATCTTCCATTCCACTGGTTCACTTCCCAACGGCCAGAGCTGAGCTGATCCAAAGCCAGGAGCTGCTTCTGGGTCTCTCACGTAGGTGTGGGGGCCCAAGGACTTTGGCATCTTCTACTGCCTTCCCAGGCCACAGCAGAGAGCTGGATTGGAAGAGGAGCAGCCAGGACTCGAACCTGTGCCCGTATGGGATGCCGGTGCTGCAGGCTGGGGCTTTAACCCACTGTGCCGCAGTGCCGGCCCTGGAACCAGTTTTAAAAGTGCAAAGTTGCTAACCCAAATCCATTGTGTCTTTGTGTACATGACTGACAAAACTCTAACATTCCCTTCAGAAAAATCGATAGCAAGAACATATAATCCCCAAGATTCCTGCCATAATGAAACTCTTCTTTTTGCTCATTGCACTAATTCCATGTCATGGTACTTTTGGATTCTTCTTGATAATGTAAGTCATATAATCCCACTACGCTCTAAAGGACTCCCTGTTCTACAAAACAACCTCCAGTAAAGTCAGGATGTTTGTAGACTGCAATCCTGAAATTGTGTTTGTCCATTTGCTGTCAGATGTACAAATGCCAATCTGCTGAGTGAATGGGGGGGGGTTGCTGTTAATATGGGCCACTGTGGCAGGGGTGATGCAGTGGCTGAATGGGCTTCTCCTTGGAGTGGTTAGCCTTCTGCCTGTAGCAGAATAGACGGGAGAGGATGCGATTTGAGCAGGTGCCACTGCGGCGTGTGCTGGAGCTGAGGATAGGATTGTCAGAGCTTTCACTGTGCTCAAGGTGATGGAGTTCAACAGGGAGGAGGTGCCTCATCCCTGTGCCGTGTGCCATGTGCTCCAGTCAGATAAGTGGGTTTGCAAAGCACCGTAATTAGACTGGAGGACGCTGCTGGGCCCGCCTCCACCGGACTGCAGCCTCTCCGTGGGTCTCAATTCTGCTAACACTGGGCAGACATCTGGATCTTACTGGGACAATGAACTTCAAGCCTCATGGACTTCGGAGTCTTTCATATTATTCTTGAATATATTCAGAACAGTTTTCCCATCTCTGATATATCTGATAATATATTTTTAAGAAGAAATTTGAAGACTTCAGAAGACAGCACAAGTATTTGTGATTCCAGGGGTAGTAAGTTTTTGTTTTTTTTTTTTTTGTTTTTTTTTTTTTTGTTTTTTTTTTTGGACAGGCAGAGTGGACAGTGAGAGAGACAGAGAGAAAGGTCTTCCTTTGCCGTTGGTTCACCCTCCAATGGCCGCCGCGGCTGGCGCGCTGCAGCCGGCGCACCGCGCTGATCCGATGGCAGGAGCCAGGAGCCAGGTGCTTTTCCTGGTCTCCCATGGGGTGCAGGGCCCAAGCACCTGGGCCATCCTCCACTGCACTCCCTGGCCACAGCAGAGAGCTGGCCTGGAAGAGGGGCAACCGGGACTAGAACCCGGTGTGCCGGCGCCGCTAGGCGGAGGATTAACCTAGTGAGCCGCGGCGCCGGCCCCAGGGGTAGTAAGTTAACATGACCAGAGGGTTCTCATTTGGAATTTTCTATAGATCTTGGTGCTTCTCCCTGTTAGCACTGCAGTTAATTGTTAATGAAGCATTTTAAACTATCTTCCTCCTCAAGACATGGGCTGTTTTAAGGAAGGAACAAGTCTGATTGTTTACTCTCTTCCCTGCACTGGAACACTTGTCACCTTTGACGAGCCATGCCCTCCTCACTAGAGCCACTCCATACTTTAATAACTATTTAAATGATTACAATACTATAAATATAAAAGGAAATATTTTATTAGTCCCTGAACAACACAACTGTCATGTGGCTGAGTGGAAGTGTGCTTATAGAAACAATGCCTAAGCCTGTTCTGTTGAGGGAGTGTCTTGGATAAACCTGAATGTGTGGTTGACATGTCTTTTCAGAAATTCCCTTAAAAACATCTCTGAGAAATCTCGTAGGTTTGGATTCAGTGTCATGTTGGGTAGTGAAAGTTTCCAAGGTTGGTTGTTGCTTCTGGGTAGTAATTACTAATGAGGGAAGTGAGGGTGAGGAAGCAAGACACAATTTCAAGTAGATTTCACAAGAGTAGCCAACCTTGGAGAAACAGAAAACAGAACACCGGGGTGGTTGGACCTGACTTCTTGTCGGTTGGGGGAAAGGAGCTGAGATACGGATTGGCATCTGCTGCTTCCCTGCCAGAGGCCCTGCAGAGTCCTCTCGGTGCTGGCCCGAGGTACACGACCCTAAGCAGAGAGGACGGGGATCTCCGTCAGCCTGGTGAGATGCAAATCTTTTCTTCCTCCTCCTCCTCCCTTCACACCTATGTCATAATTTATTGTTTCCACATAAGGCCATGAAGGAAAGAACTTTATGTAAATAGCTCTAGAGTCAGCTCCAGGCTGTGACATAGAAGTCAGTAATATTTGCTGGGTAGATGATTTCCCCGCAAGCCGTGGTTGCTCAATTCCATACAGAGTTAAATCTCAGGGAGCAAAGGCCACCCCATATTTTGGTAAAAGCAAAGACTCCTTTTAATAGCAGCTTTATAAATACATAAACTAGCTTAAAACCCATAAAGTATTTAGTTTTCTCTAGTGCTTGACCTAACCACATGGTTCTTCTTAGATTGGATGACACCCAGCATTGTGGGAGGACAGAAGCTGTGACCCTGGCAACTGGATGGGGGACACAATGGCTTCTTCCTTCCACTGAGGTGCACAAAACAAAAACCCCAGGTTATTAATCAGGCCACTGTGCCAATACAGAATTGAAGTAGGCATCTTAGTAAACAATTTCTCTCAAACACTAGTGGGATGGAGCAGTCTCCACCTCAAGGTTTTTATGGTGAACTGCCTGGCTGTGGTTTCGTGTTTAAGCAAAGGCAATTGTTTACTTACCACTGGCTTCATGTTCCCTTCCAAAAGAAGGGAGAAATTCAACAAAGAAGAACCAGGCCTGAGAGTCTCTGTTCTCTTTCTTGATCAGGTCACACGTATAAGAACTTAACTGTACTCTCATTGAAAACCATACCAGTCGATTTCAACAATGTTGACTTGATGAGATTTTAGTAAAAAGAGAACTATTAATGTCGACGTTAATTCCTTTTTAAAAATTTTCTTCAACCCTCATACTAACTCAGTCTGTGCTACCTCTAGCTGGTTGTAAGGCTGTAACAATACAGATATGAAAATTGGCAGGTCAATTTAGCTTGTATTTCTGGAAAAAATGTTGTCTCTAGAAAACATTTTAAAGCTTATGCTAATGTTTTGCTAATATTTTGAAGCATGAAACACAGCAGACTATTCATATCTCATCATATCTAATTGTTCTGGAATTTTAAAAATAACATAATTATCATTTTTAAGCATCTTCAATTTTCAGTCTTTATTCTACTTTTCACAAAGAAAATTTCATTTCTGTGATTGAAACCACGTGGTGGGTTTTGTTTAAGCATTTCCCACTCAACATCACTCCCCAATAGTCTTGAAAAACAAATGGGGCAGAGGATATAGGACTAAAGAAAATTTATTTTTTAAAAGCACAGAAAGACATTAAATCATCTTGGTTATTTACTTTTCAGATAATAACAAGAATTTGTTGCTATAACCAACACAGTGTTATTTTAAAAAATTCTATGTCTATTCTAAATCCGACCTAGCACTGTAGGCATCTCAGGAAGTCAGAACATGTGTGATTGTCACTAAAACTTTCAGCTTTAAACTCTACATTTTCTTCCAGGAATAGAAAGTTTAAAAAAATCACAATTAAGAAATATATTTAATAAATGTGTAGCTGAAACTTCAAAACAATGAGAAATTGACGATGAGAGGAATATTGGTAACTAATACTTTAAGACTATCCTACTTGCCAGTCGTATGGGGGAGTGGCTATGACTGTTTTCACTTGAGTGTATGTTGTTCACTAGGTCTTAGTCTGGGTCTGTTGTTGGACACAGAACTGAAGCAGACCCCAAAAGGACCCATCCATAGATAGCCTAAGCTCTCTCATACAGGACATGCTGATGGCTTCATCCCCAAGCATCTATGTCCAGGATTCTTCCCAAGAGCTTTTATCACATCAGTAAATTAAGGCAAGTCAGGAGTTGTAGGAGCAGCTCCTAGTCAATGAGGAATGGGAGTGAGTATAATTACCCCAGTTCCCTCACCCACCTCCAAAGTCTCTAGCTAGATGGAGTCTTGCTTACAAATGCATCTATTGGCTTCCTTCTCCTCAACTCCCCATCTCACTTCTTCACTACTTTACTAATGCTCTTGGGAAACCTTTGTCTCAGAGTCTGCTCCTGGGAGAACTATGCAGGGAGAATGACCAAAGCGCCCTCTTGGCTGCTTCTACAACAGGCCTGATTTCTGACTAAACAAGTGCTTTATCTGAATAGAATGGTCCCAAGTAGTTCTGAGCCAATGAAAACAGTGAGCTGACTTTCTCCACTGCAAACTCTCCTAACCAGCTTTTCAGGTCTTCAAGAAGATTATCCAAACAGTTCTTCAGTGCTGGCCAAGTCATAACATCATATTTGCTTTACTTCTTCCTCAGTGGAGGTTAAGACATATAGCCAATTATTAATGAGTGTCAAAAAATATATGGATCAGTCGGTATTTAACTCTTGCATTTAAAGAAATGGCAAACCTTGTGAGAGACTTAAAAAGAACTGTTTCATGAGACAGACATCTGAGAAGCAAGAAAAATACTAATGAACAATACCCAGAGTGTGCTGTGGGCTACCTTTGACCTCATTGGCTCTTAGGTGTTCTTACAGTCCAACAATGCTGTTGACACATATAGAGGGCCAATATTGTGGCACAATGGATTAAGCTGCCACTTGCAACACAAGCATCCCATATCAGAGTGCCAGCTGTTCGATTCTGATCCATCCCACTTCTAATATGCATCAGAAAGCAATGGAAGATGACCCAAATACTTGAGCCCCTGACACTTATACGGGAGACCCCATAGAGTTCCTGGCTCCTAGCTTTTAGCCTGGCCTAGCCCTGACTGTTGTGGCCATTTGGGGAGTGAAATACTGTATGAGGGATAGAGGAGCATCAGGATATGACCTCATGTAGGAAGCACTGGCCCATAGCTGCTCAGTGTGCTCCCCAGTTTGGTACTGGCCTCAGAAGCATTTATTATTGCTTCATGACTGTATGAGCGTGAGTGAGAAAGAGAAAGATGTACCTTTGATGGTGTCAGATCTTTACAAAGTTGGGTTTCTGGCAGTTGACATAAAAAGTCAGTGCGTTACATGGTCAGGATGGAACAGGGAATGAGGACAGGCTGTCCAGCCTTATTTAGGGTCTAGGAAGCTTACAGTGTCTAAAAGGCACACACATCTCACTGGACAGTGATCATGATCACAGAAGTATCAAATACAATATTTCTTTTTTCCACAATATATGTTTCACTATTTTCTTTTTTGACAAGCAGAGTTAGAGATGGAGAGAAAGGTCTTCCTTCCGTTGGTTCACCCCTCAAATGGCCACCTCAGCCGGCGCGCTGCGCCGATCCGAAGCCAGGAGCCAGATGCTTCCTCCTGGTCTCCCATGTGTGTGCAGGGCCCAAGCACTTGGGCCATCCTCCTCTGCCTTCCTGGGCGACAGCAGAGAGCTGGACTGGAAGAAGAGCAACCGGGACAGAACCAGCTCCCCAACTGGGATAGAATCCGGGGTGCCGGCACCGCAGTTGGAGGATTAGCCTAGTGAGCTGCAGCATGACGGCTAAGTTGTCAAGACATCAATGCCAAGATTCTGACTTGATATTCCTAGAAGATATCCTGGGCATTTGGAGTCATGTAGGTCCCCAGGGAAGACCAGCATACAACCAGTGATAAGCCCCCTGCCCATCCCAGTGAGGCTCAGCTAAAGACAGAAAGCACTAAAAACCATGAAAGCATGTTGGTATCCCAGTCCAGAAAATGTCCTGCCCTGACACTACTGTAATCTCAGGACTCAGGCCACAACAGGCTGGTGCGGATGAGGGAAGGTCTACAGCTACATGCCACAGCGGCAAAACCTGAGACCTAGAACTCTCTGTGACCTGCAAGCTTGTCAGAAATGCAGTATCTCTGTGCCCACCCCACACCCGCTGAGCCACAACCTGCTTTTTAATGACCTTGCAGTGAATCTATATACATTAAAGTTGGAGAATTGGTCTATAATCCAAAAGCTGGCTTGGAGGGGTAAACCAGTGTGTGCCGGTTAAGCTAGACATGCAGAAAAACGAGACCTGTGCAGGGAAGATCCACATAAACTTAGTACTTGCTGATTAAGTGGAAGGGTCTGCTCTTGCATGAATTTATGGATTCTGTCACTTCCTCCCTTCCCTGAAACGTTTAGCTTGGCCCCTTCCATGGTATTTGAACGTGTTTAAGACCCACTCCTTGTCTATAACACATTCTCCTTTGCTTTCACTTCTCTTGGTTCCCTGTGTTTCACAACTCCCTTTATCAAAGCTATTGTAAAAGTTGGCTGTATTTGACTCATGCTGTCCTCACTCTCACTCCTCAGGCCCCCAGATTCCATCCCCATCACCCCACTACTGTTGTCCTACATGTAGCAATGACTCTTCAGTCACAGAGCCAGCCCCTTACCCTATCTGATTTCTTAGACCCTCCTTCATTCTTTACTACCACTCTCCCATTTGAGAAACAGTTTCAACACTTGACCTTGATGACAAGAATGGCACCTGCTTTCTTCCTACATTTCTGTCACTGTATCTCATTTTCTGTACACTGTCTTCTTTCTAGGCCTATTCCTGAAAGGATAGAGTCTTCAGGATTTTACAACATAGTGGCTGCCTTCTCATCCTATTCTCTGCATTATCCATTAGGGATTTTGTATGTTACTAGTGTCCTGATATCTCATGACCAGACCTTATTTTGCTTACTATAGAATTCTACTTGCTTGTTGCCCTGGCAACCCCAATCAATGAGTCCAAAATGTAACTTACTTTTTTCTCCCATCTTATTCTTCCCAAACCTAGCCCACCTCTAAACCCTCTAAGTTAATTAAAGTCATCACCAGGCATCCATTATACAGGCTATCAATCTAGAGCTTTCCTTGAGCCTTCCCTTGCTCATTGCCCACATCCAATCAATCACCAAATCCTTAGGTTCATATTTACTAAAAATGTTTTAAATTTGTCCTCGTTCTTGCAGCACCCCCTCTCAAGAGACCATCATCTCTTAACTGGTGGCAACAACGCTCTTCTTGATATCACTGCTTAGTCTTTGTACTTCCAAGTTCTATTCCCACTACTGCAGGTGCAAGAGGGAGTCCTAAAATGAAAACACATCATTTACTCCTGGGCACTCTGATGACAACGATATAAAAATAGAGACTCCTTATCCTGGTTTCCTAGGTTGGTGATGATGTAGCTTCTTGAGCCTCATTCTGGGCTTTGAGATAGCACAGCTTGATGGCACACATTTTGATCTCTTTCCCCATCTTCCACCCCTTCTTCCTATACTCTCATATATTCTTCATTCCTACTGGCAATATTCTTCACTCTTCTGTCTATGGTTAACCCTTATTTTCAGCTTAAGCTTTGTTTCCCTTTGACAGAATTCCATGACATCTCAACATTAAAGTAGGGGCCTCTTTAATTTGGCAATTTTCACGTTCAGCTATCAAAACCTCTCTCACCGTTGTGTCCATCTTGCTTACCATTTCAGCTGATCACCCCACACAGATTCTAGTGCACACCATTGGCGTATTACTTATGTTATGAGGGGGGCACTTATTTTGTGCTTGTCATGCACCTGACACTCTCCTAAATACATTGTATGAACTAACTCGGTAACTGTCACCACAAGTTTTTGTCGCAGTTACTGGTTTCATCTCCTTGGACAGAAGAGGAAACCAGGACACAGGGAGGCTATCTAACACACACAAATGCTAGCAAGCAACAGCCAGGATTCAGATCTGGAGAGTGTGACATTGCTGGTTGATTAAATTATGAATGATGAATATAAGTGAAATTATGGGGCTTGGATAAAACTTATAAAGGCCAAGTTCATTTTCCCCACATCATATAGCTGGGGAGGTCTGAATATGGAGTTTCAATCTGCATCTCTGACTCCAAATTTTATGCATTTAGTGACTGCTCGCACTGCCCCTTGTATTTTTAATTGTTTTAAAAGAAATGCATTTTGCTCTCTGTGGACATGGTTTTAATAAGCCTATTTAAATATTCATCATTCAGATACAAACTCCCCTGCCATAGCCTTCTGTGATTCACAGAGTTAAGTGGCCTCTGTGCTTGGTAGTTGAGGACTGGGTGAACTGTCTGGCCCTGCATTTATCCCACTTCCTGTGTGATCAGACGCTCAGAACAGACTGCTGAGCCAGGAGGTTAGAACAGTCTGTCATTGCTTCCAAAATATTAATTGGATAGTAATATTTTTGCTCTATAGGCATCTGGTTCATAACCTCACTGGGAAAGTGCAAAATGGTGATAAAAAGTTTCTCAATTCTAGGGAAATGATAATGTTTCAAAATATCTCAGAAGTTAACTGAGCTGGCCTTTCTTAATTCTCGCAGATTTACATTCAACTGAGCATTGTTAAACACTCAGATAAGATGTTTAACTCCAAATTGTTATCCTCCAGTGTTTCAGTCTTCTGTGTCTCCATAAAAATAAAATGCTGAATTCAGGCCCCATATTTTTTGAACAAAACCTTTCTTAGGTTTGTAAAAAAAATGGATTTTATATTCTCTATGTCTAAAATAATGTCACTTTGATTATTTTTTTCTTGGATAAACTCTTCTTTGAATGAATGGGTTACTCTAAGTCTTCATGAACTCTCCTTTATTTGAAGGAGAAATCAACAAATTTTTGGTTTGTAGCATAAAATTTTCTACCATGTTTCCTATATCAGAACATTCAAAATATTTAAAAATCATGTAGTAAATGCACACATTTCATTATGCTCCCACATCATGGGAGGTGAACCTATCTCCATAATAAATGCTATCCCAATGAGAGCAAAACATTGTCCTTAAAAACTACTGCAGTCCAAATCGCTTAGTGCAGACCCTTTCATAATGATTGTTTGGGTCATCCCTCCAGGCAAATATACAGGACTATCTGAGGTTCTAATTGAGGGCAAAGGGACTATAGAATGGTAGTGAAATAAGATTGTTATAAACACCAACTAAGACCACATGACCAACTGCAGAAATGAGGACCTTGATTGTTATGAGTATTCCTTCCATATTTTGTTATTGAATGTTTGCACAAATGTTGCCCAAGTACTTTTTCTCCTCTATCCCCTTATAATTTGGCATAAGGCCTCATCATGATAGTGAACTTCATGTTACAATATTTAAGTTACAGGATTTCAAAGGAAAGGATCATGCTCCCCCTACTCCTGACGTGTTCCATTCCCTTCTATGGATAAGATTAACCTCTTGGTTTGTAGACAGAATAGCTGTGTCATGTTAGCTGGACGTATAACTTTGTTATTATATTTGGAGAAGTTAAGGATATTAGGAGATTCGTACAGTTCCAGGTCTCCAAGGAGGTGGACTGCTATGGATTTGGATGTGGTGACTTGGACAACAGTTTGCAGGTTTATAATCAAGAATTAATCTTGTGTTGCTCTGGATGTGTTTTGTAGATGCAATTAAAGGCCATAATCAGTTAACTTAAGTCAGAGATATCATTCTAGAAAATTTGTCTTTTTGACAGTGTAGATGTTCTTGGTGGGCTTGATTCAGTTACTTGAAAAGCCTCAAAGGCAGCACTGAGAGAATAATCCCACACTTTCAGATGACTTGCCCGAAGGGTCCAAGGCTTTCCTAGGCAGCCCTACAATCATGTAAGCTAACTCTGGCAATGCAGTTCTTTAGTTCCCTACTGCTTTTCCTTCTGTGCTGAGTCCTGACCAATGCAGTCTATCTGAGAACTCTACGCTGGAGTCAGCGTGAATCCCCTCTTCCCTTCCTCCACCTCCCTTGAGAATCCATTTGCAAGGCTGTCAGTACCATCTCCAAAACATACAATGTATCATATCATGTCTCAATGTCTTTATTAATAAAAATCTAGACTAAAGAAAGCCAATCTTGGCCGGCGCCGTGGCTCACTAGGCTAATCCTCCACCTTGCGGCGCCGGCACACCGGGTTCTAGTCCCGGTCGGGGCGCCGGATTCTGTCCCGGTTGCCCCTCTTCCAGGCCAGCTCTCTGCTGTGGCCCGGGAGTGCAGTGGAGGATGGCCCAAGTCCTTGGGCCCTGCACCCCATGGGAGACCAGGAGAAGCACCTGGCTCCTGCCTTCGAATCAGCACGGTGCACCGGCCACAGTGCACTGGCCGCGGCGGCCATTGGAGGGTGAACCAAAAGCAAAAGGAAGACCTTTCTCTCTGTCTCTCTCTCACTGTCCACTCTGCCTGTCAAAAAATAAAAAAAAATTAAAGAAAGCCAATCTTTTATTTAAATATGAGAATGGGTTCTTGCAGCTTTTTGAGTAAAATCCAACTTTTTACCTTGGTCTAGTATTTGATTGTAAACAAAACTTTTCATCTCAGGATCAAAATTTACTTTCTTCTTTTTTTCCCTCAGAAACCTTTTATTTAAGGAATACAAACTTCATACATTTCATAATTAGTACTTCAGGTGAAAGGAAAAACCGCCACAAAACACACCGAACACCGAAGTAAGGGGAAGGTTTATTGTTGGCTGACAAGGCTGCCTCTCCATGGACAAGAGAAATAGCACCCTGTACCAGGAATGCAGGTCTTATATAGCTTTGCAGAGGTGAGGAAGAGCTAGCAGCGAATCCCATTAGGGTGGAGGTGGAGCTTACGCTATGGTTGGGCCATTTGGTCACCTGACTTCTAGCAAGCCAGGCTGGGCTGAGGGTTGAAATTTATTGTACAAAATGGAGCCTCAGATGGCATTGGGGGCTTAAGATGGCATCTCAGATAAGATGGCACCAGTTTCACTAACACCCTCCTTTTTTTTTTTTCTTTTATAAAACAAGTGTTGTATAGGATTTACATCAGCTCCAAAATCCCAGGAGGGATAAAGGGACAATTTCTATCTTTCAGAGCTACTTCCTGCTGACATGGGGTGACAATCTCAAGTCATGACCTCCTGAGTGGAGAGCTGGGTAATATCCCTGTAGTAGTATTTGTTCGACAGTCTAGTTGGTGAAGGTTTGCTTCGTTCAATTATCAGCTACTGTGAACACCTAGACAAGGTGTAGTATAAAACCAGAGAGAGAATAGCGTCCAATGGTCCTAGGAGTGGCATCACCGAAGTGGTGAGGAAGCTCCATGAGGAGGAAGAGGAGAGGATCCCTGCTCTACGACAGACTGTTGAGTAGCAGTGGCAATTTGTTGAAGCTTTGTTTGTTTGTTTGTTTTTAACATTTTGGTCTACCTGAACTGACTGATAAATACAATAGCAACATTGTTCTCCCAGAAAAACACAAGTTACCCCTTTTTTAGCTGTTATAAGGTCCAGTGCTCTTCTATTTTGTAACACTACGTCCACTAGTGAGGTGATCTGATTTTGAAGGCCTAGAATAGCATTTGCTGAAGTTTCAATGGATCTGGTGACTTCCTCCTGTGGTTGTTGGAGTTGTTCTTGGAATGGGTTCATAGACGTAACATTATGGTCTAGGGCAGTTCCTGAGGTCACTTACCAAAGAGAGAAGCTGCAAAGCTGATTCCAACCAAGGCTGGGAGAAAGATCCCTCATCTCTTGTGGGTAGAGGGATTAGTCTGCAAAAGGAACTCTGAGTAGTCATATGAAGTGAGGAGAAGAGAGGATCACCAATACACATGGACCAGGTGTAGAACTGTTGGTGCAAGTGTATGGGGTATGATCAGGTGGGCTGGAGAAGTGATAGAGGTCATGGTTACATTGATAACACAGATAAGCTTGTTGGGTTGTTATGTTGGTAACACTACATGATGTATTTTGTCCTCCAGAATGTAGAGGAAGGTGACCAGTGATTTTTTTTAAGTATTGGGGGTATAGGAGTTTGTAGAAGCAGAAACATTAGTGATTAGGGTAGCTGCAATGGGAGGATCCCAAAGCGCAGCACATATAAAACATTATTGTTGGTAAAGGGCTGGAGGTAAATTAGAATTGGGTAGGTAGAGTAGGGTTAGAGACAGATTAATGAGTTGTAGCCAGGTTAATGGGGGTTTGACTGGGTTAATTAGTTGGGACAGTTTAGAGGACTCCTTTATTATATCAAACACCACATCCACGGGGGCTGTTGGAAGCTGGGTGTAAGTCCTGATAATTTTTATGGCTCTATGGGTGTCTTGAATGTTGGAACCCATATATAAAGTGACAGATCCCTCAACTCTGTCTTGCCAAATCTGAAGGTAGGAGTCAGTTATATTGAAAGTTAAAAAGGGTTAGACCAGATAGTCTGCATTTGCCAGTGGCCTCCAACTTACAGTAATTTCATCTAGGGTCAGGACCTTAGAGAATTGTCTTCCTGGGAGGCCAGACTTGGGCTTGGTGTAAGTAGTGTTTATAGGACCATGATGAGCAACTTTTCCAGTAAGTGTTGTTACATGATCCCATGTTGTCCTTAGTGAGGCAGAGATAATATGGTTCTCTTGCAAAATTGTATAAAGAATATCTAGTCCAACAATTGCAAGAGCAGACCTGAGTGAAATCAAAGTATAGAGTAATAGGGCCTGTACAGCCCTTAATGGGACCAAAAGGTGGAGTTAAGTAATTTGGCTGGAGTGGAAGTGGGGTAAATCTGGAATTGCCATGCATAACATTTTCCTGGGGCTAGTGTGGGTACAGCACAGACACAAAAGAGTAGGAGGGATGAGATTATCAGGAAATTCATCATGATGTGTGAAAGAGAGAGAGACAATAAGAGAAGGTATGGAAAAGTGTAGATCTCGAAGGAAGTGAAGTCTGAGCAGGTTCCTTGAAAGTGTAAATCTTAGTATCCAAAAGGAGTCAGGAGGGGTGGATGAGCAAGGAGTGTGTTTGATATTCCTCCCACAGAAGTTGTAGAAAGAGCTGGTAGCAGTATAAGAGAGGATTGGTACTTATCCAGGGTTGAAATGATGGGTGGCTGGGTGGTCACCATTTCTCGGAGGCAGGTTCATCAATCGACGAAGGGTCTCAGTTTTCGGGCACCATTGGTAGTTGAACTTGAGTCCTGATAAACTTGGCTGTAAATGGCCCTATGGGAGTAACTGTATAATGAGGGGGTGATGCTTAAGGTGGGTGAACTGGACCCAATAGGAGATTTCCTGTGACTTTGCTGCTATAGGAGTAGTGAGAATAACCCAGTAAGGCCCGGTACATTTAACCTGCAGTTTAGTGGGAGTAGGGGGTGAGAGGGAGTGTGAAGAGGACAGGAGGACCTCATCTCCCACCATAACAGGAGGGAAGCTGTCTGATGGAGTTGGACCTGGAGCTGGACTGTAGGTGTCAGACCAGGGCCAATGGGAGTATTTTTGTCCAGTCTAAGTGGAGCTCAAGGGAGAGCTTGGTCAGAGTAATTTTAATGTACAATTTGCCCTTTATACTTTTCCTGAAGATTGGGGATGGTAAGGGATATGGAAATGCCAAAGGATGTCAAGTGCCTTGGTAAGCAGTTGAGGTACATGTGATGTGAATTTGGCTGTTAGAAACTATTAGCACCCATTTGTTAGTAGTTTAGAAGGCCTTGACCCACCCAGAGAAGGCATCTACCAGTACTAAGAGATACTGAAAGCACCATATTCTAGACATATAGGTGAAGTCAATCTGCCAGTTGGAGGCTTGCAGGTGTCTTCAAGCCTGATGGGAGGGGAAGAGTAGAGAACAGAGATTAGAGTTTGGGTTTGTTTTTTGACATATAGAGCAAGAAGAGGTGAGTTGTTGGAGATATTTGTTATCTTCTGGTGAGAGAAGAAGAGATTAACAAACGCTAATAAAAAAAAAAAAAAGCTTGGAATGAAACAAATGGTGGAGATAGAATAAGATAGCCTGATGGATGGCTGTTGGGATAGTGTGTCTTGAGGGCTGTTTGTCAGTACAGCAGATGGAATGGAGGACGAGCTAGAGTAAAAGGAAGACAGTGCTCCCTGGTCTGCTCTGTTATTACCAGCGGTGATGCAGAGTTATCAGTCTGATGAGCCTTACAATGGACAAGCCCAATTTGTGTTGGAAGATGGGTTGCCTCTAAAAGAGGGCTTATGAAAGTGGCATTGGAAATGGCTATCCCCTTAGTGGCAGGAAGGCCCCTTCCTTTCCAAATCACCGAATGGGATAAGAGGATATTAAAGGCGTATTTTGAGTCAGTATAGACAGTGAAGGTTTTATTTTTTTTTTTTTGCAAGTTTGAAGGCATGGCTTAAGGCATAGAGTTCAGCCTGTTCATTAGAAGTATTAAAAGGGAGCAGGCCCACCTTAACTAAATTGGTGGCAGATACTACAGCATATCCTGATCTTGCTATTCCCTCATGAAAGATGGAGCTGCCATCTGTAAATGAGAATAGAGTAAATAAGGAGACCCTCTGGGATGTTTGAGGGATGGGGTAATGAGTGTTTGATAGTCTCAATGCAGGAATGAATAGGAGCCATGTGATTTGGAGATGGGGGGAGGAGATGAAGGAGAGTAGCTGGGTTAAGGAGAGGACAGGATTTAAAAATGAGTATAGGGTCCTCAGTTAGTGCCATCTGATGGGCCAGAATGTGAGATGGCAGGAGAGACTGGAGCCCTTGTAGGTTAGGAGTTCTGATAGGTGATGTGAAGAAAGAATGGTAAGCGGTGATCCTAAAGCAAGTTTTTTTTGACTCTTGTATGAGAACTGCTGCTGAGGCTAACACCCATAAACAGGGCTTCCAACCCTTGACTCTGGGATCTAAAGTTTTTGAGAGACAGCCTACAGGAGCAAAAGAGGGACCAACTTGATGGCCAAGAACTCACAAGGTCATTCCTTGGTTTTCGGTGACATAATTGAGGAAGGGCCATGTGAGATCTGGGAAGTGTAAGACAAGGGCTTGTAGAATAGCCTGTTGGAGATTATGGTATTGGGAAGTGATTGGGGCAATGAGAGGCTCTTGAAAGATTCCCTTTGTGGCTTCGTAAAGGGGTCAGACTAGAAGGGAAAAGTTTGGAATCCATGTCCATAGGAACCCTGCCAGGCCCAGAAAGGAAAGTACTTCTTTGATAGAAGGAGGAAGGAGATTAGCTATGAGGTGCTTCCTGTCTTCAGTGTTAGCCTAATGGGTGAGAGTGAGAAGTACACCAACATAGGTTGCCTCAGATGAGCAGAGCTGTGCCTTGGTGAAGGATACTGGATAACCTTTGGTTTCTAGGAAGTGGAAGAGAGTAGCAGTTTATCGTTGGCTATCTATTTTTGAAGGGCTTCAAAGGAGGAGGTCATCAACGTACTCGAGTAAAAAGGAGGGGGATAGATCTAGGGTACCTAGATCATTGGCCAAGGCCTGACCAAACAGGGAGGGGCTATCTTGGAAACCCTGTGGGAGTATAGTCAAAATCAGTTGAGTGGATACTTGATTATCAGGATCAATCCAGATGAAAGCAAATATGTCCTGAGACTTAGGGTGTAGAGGCAGAGTAAAAAATGTATCCTTTAGATCCAGGATAGAGAAGTGAGATGTGGATACTGGGATAGAAGAAAGAGTGTATGGATCGGGCACTACCAGATGTAGGGGTACTACTGTCATGTTAATAAGGTGGAGGTCTTGTACCAGATGGAAGGATGCATTAGGCTTTCTAACACCAAGATTGGAGTATTATATGGGGAGTTAGTCTTGAGTAGCAGGCCCTGGTGGAAGAGTTTGGAATTTAAAGGTTTTAGATTTGAAAGGCTGGAAAGCAGTAGGGAGTATTGCAGATGGGAAGGGAATGTGGAGGAGTCTTCTAATTTTATCTGGATGGGAGGATGGTGGGCCATGACTGTAGGGTGTCCCATACCCTGGGGTTGACAGTGGACAGGGGTCCTTAGGTAGGGTGGCTGGGGCTGGGTCATCTTGAGAAAGAAGTAATAAAAAGGGAGGCAAAGGTGGGCTGGAGGACAGGACCAATGGCTATAGAGTGAAAACCACCTGAGCACCAAACTGATGGTCTACGTCTCTTCCTAGGAGGGGATGGGGCACTCAGGTAAAACCAGAAAGGAGTGGGAGAAGGGTATTGTATTAATTATGCAGACTAGGTTGGGAGTCTGTCAGAGTTTCTAAGGTTTTTCCTCCATCCTGACTATGGAGGTTGAGGTGGCAGAGATGGGTCTTCAATACCCAGTAATGACTGAGCAGGTTGCCTCTGTGTCAGTAAGAAAAGAAATTGGCCTACCTGCTACCATCACAGGTACCCTGGGCTTCTGCAGAGTGATGGCTGTAGTCGGGTGGTGGGAGTCTGATTCCTTCAGTCCTCAAGTAGCCAGCCCTAGAAGGTCAACCCAGGGCAGAGGTGGGGTGGATGGCCTACTGACTCAATAGACAAGAGAACAGTCCACCCTCCAATGGCTCTTCTGGTGACATTTAGGGCAAGCACATGCTGGGTCTCTGGGGTTGGGACACATTCTGGTGCAGTGGCCCATTTGGTCATACTTAAAGCAAAAACCTGGAGGACTCTTGTGGTCTGTGGAGGTTACCAGAGGCAGCAGGTTGCTGGAAAGCCTTGATCAGCAATTGGAATTTTTTCTTTTGGGCGCTCTCATCCCTCCCATTGTTTACTTTAAAGACCACCTCTAGGATTTCTGCCTGTGGAATTAGTGGGCCTTTCTGTCACTCCCCGTCTTCATGGGGGAACGACACTAAACCCTGCCTAGGCTTCATATCCGAGTCACGGCACCATTATGTCGCTCCCCCTCTTCGTGGAGGAACGACACAGGACCCTGCGCTGTTCTTTCATCTGCTCGGCCCTCCCCGGGTTTGCTGCTGGTTCTTCCCGGGTTGGCTACCATCCCTTCCACCTCCGTGGAAGGGCAGTTCCCCCTGGCCACATTCCCCACTTCCGCAGGGGAGCGGCACACCGCCGGCCGGCTCTCTCGGGGGCTGCACAGGTGTTCCCTTAGATGTTCCCCTTAGATGTTCCTCTTAGATGTTCCTGGTGCATGCCGTCTCTCTCCTCCTTTATAGTCCTCCTCTGCCAATCCTAACTCGGCTGCCCACACGCCAAGTACGCTGCTCTCCTCCAATCAGGAGCAAGTCCTACAGTTTATTGGCTGAACTGGAGGCAGCTGCGTAGAAGCTGTTTTCTTCTCTCCCAGCGCCATATTGTGGGAGAGCAGATGCATAGAATAAGTCTTAATTCGAGTAACTTAGTCTAGTCCGGGTTGCTCCCCACAGATCCCCCTTTCTTTTTATTTTTTGGCGTTGATACGCGCCTGTCTTCGGTGCCCCGCGGCACACACTCTGCTCTGCTTGCTAGAGTTGCCACAGGTTCTTACAAGTCCTATCAATCAGGCAAATCGAATCCGGGTCCTCTCTTCGCCATGTTGTGAGGAGGTTTTTAGGCGCTGATGCGTGCCTGTCTTCGGTGACCTGCAGCTCATACTCTGGTCAAGCCGCCTGCTGGTGCTTACCGCCTTAATCAGGCAGACCGAATCCAAGCTCTCTCATTGCCATGTTGTGGGGTGACTTATTGGTGTTGATTCGTGCCTATCTTCGGTGACCTGCAGCTCATACTCTGGTCGAGCTGCCCGCTGGTGCTTACCGCCTTACTAATCAGGCAGACCGAATCTAAGCTCTCTCATTGCAGTATTGTGGGGAGGCCTTTCTATTTCTCTATTTCTCTATCTCCGGGCATTCCTATTTTACTTCTATCTACCAGCATTCCTATTTCTCATTTTACTTCTAAACTTCTGTTTCTCTTATCCCCGCGGCTTCCCGCTCTCATTTTACTTCTAAACTTCTGTTTCTCTTATCCCCGCGGCTTCCCGGTGCCCGCCCCGAGGCTGCTTCTCGGCGGCTTCCCGGCTGAGCCGCTTCAGCCCGCGCCTCTCTCATCTGCGCGGCTTGGCTTTGCGCGCACACTCCACGGTCTCGCACTTAGCCCAGCATTCCCTATCTACTTGAGCCCCGCGCGCTCTGTCTGCGCGCGGCAGCCTCCGCGAGTCACACAGCGTAGCTTACGTCTCCGCCATTAGCATTCAATCTAAGTTCCCCGGGCTAGCCTGGCAAATTCAACCCAGCTCACGTCTCCGCCCCACGATTTGGCTTCCCGTCCTTTGCTCCCCGGGCTAATCAGACGGATCCCAATCTGGCTTACGTTTCCGCTTCTGGTTTCAACTTTTCGCCCCCTATTCCCGGGCTAACTTGAGAATCCCAAAGTAGCTTTCGTTTCCGCCTCGGCCTGCCCGCCGCGGCTTCAATTTCCCTAACATTTTTCTCTACCCGGTATGTTTCCCCAAGCTTTCTTCCAACAATATTCCTCCCTCATTTCTCCTGGCCTCTCCCCACAGTCCGCATCCGAGTCTGTTTGTTCTAGCTTTCACTTTCGCTTTCGACCTTAGAGATTTCTCCCAGCTTCCCCCTGTAGTCCGTATCTGAGTCTATGCCTAGGCTTTCAATAGCTTCTTCCGGCACCTTTTCCGTCCGGCTTTCCCCTAGGCTCTTCTAGTCTCTCTCTCCGGTATTTTCCACTTCTTCCCTCCTAGGTTTCCTATCCGTCCTAGGTTTCCTATCCGAGTCACGGCACCATTATGTCGCTCCCCGTCTTCATGGGGGAATGACACTAAACCCTGCCTAGGCTTCATATCCGAGTCACGGCACCATTATGTCGCTCCCCATCTTCGTGGAGGAACGACACAGGACCCTGCGCTGTTCTTTCATCTGCTCGGCCCTCCCCGGGTTTGCTGCTGGTCCTTCCCGGGTTGGCTACTATCCCTTCCACCTCCGTGGAAGGGCAGTTCCCCCTGGCCACATTCCCCACTTCCGCAGGGGAGCGGCACACCGCCGGCCGGCTCTCTCGGGGGCTGCACAGGTGTTCCCTTAGATGTTCCCCTTAGATGTTCCTCTTAGATGTTCCTGGTGCATGCCGTCTCTCTCCTCCTTTATAGTCCTCCTCTGCCAATCCTAACTCGGCTGCCCACACGCCAAGTACGCTGCTCTCCTCCAATCAGGAGCAAGTCCTACAGTTTATTGGCTGAACTGGAGGCAGCTGCGTAGAAGCTGTTTTCTTCTCTCCCAGAGCCATATTGTGGGAGAGCAGATGCATAGAATAAGTCTTAATTCGAGTAATTTAGTCTAGTCCGGGTTGCTCCCCACACCTTTCTCAAGCATTTTACCTTTGCCTTGATATCTAAAAAACGCTGGGTAAAGAAATGGTTCATGAGAAGGCTACAACCATTGGGAGGCTCTGGATCTAGGTTGGTATATTGGATGAGAGTCTATGTGAAGCACTATAAAAATGCTGAAGGGTTTTCTTTTTTATCTTGAATAATTTATCCCAGCTTATAATATACAGCTTTTCTGGTAGATTGAGGGCAGATAATAAGCTAGTAATGCAATGCTTTCTGGTTGCTATGGCATCGGGAGAATTGTACTTCCAGCTGGGGTCCTGTTCATGGACCACATTTGATCCTATGGGATGGGTAGGGTCAGTTCAATGGCTATCATTCGAATTCCCAAGTTTGCCTTCACTCCTTCAGGAGGAGGAGTTGGAGAGGATCATAAAAACATGAGAAGTCAGGTCATATGGCAGGGGTAAATATTGAAACTCTTTGATGTACAACATTGGATTAGTGGTAAAGGAACCCAATTTTTGTTTAGTTTGTGAGAGATCAGCAAATGAGAAAGGACCATGGACCCTGATAGGCCCTCCGCCCCACCACCTCTTGGAGGGGTGATGGAAGAAGCTCTCTGGCTGCTGTGCAAGAGTGAGTAATTCAGGCACTGGGAACAGGAGAAGGGGGTCAAGGGCTTGAGGCGGCTGTGGAAGGCAGGAACTGAATGTTGGCTCCACATAATGGGGGAGAGTGAAAGTTGCAGGGAGGATGGGGTTTGAGATAAGGCAGGAGGATTGAGGGGAATAGAAATGTCCTGGCATTCCTGGGCAGGAGGGGGAGGTAGTGAGATAGTGAGAGCTGGAGCAGATGGTGGGCCTTGAGATTGTTGAGTGAGAGGTGGCTGTGTCCAGGTCTGAGCAGGGAGGGGTTGAGCTGCTGCCTATGGTGAAAGGGGCTAAGGGGGAGGCTCATCTGCAGGATCGAACATAGAACAAAGGGGCTTTGGTTCTGAATCTTTAGTGGGGACCTTGGAGGTTCAGAGGACCTGGGACGGAGAGTATGAAGTACTGCGAGAAGGTTTAGATCAGAGATAGGAAAAAGCCTGAACATATGGAATTTCCTGAATGTGCACAGAAGTGGTAGAGATCCTGAGTAATGCCAGGGTCGAATGTGCCGTGAAGTGGCCATTTGGACTGGTTGTCAAGGTCATACACAGGCCGCACCTGAATACAAAGGAAGATAAGATGGTGGTTTATGAGGTCTGGGGCCAGTTTGAGAGGAAAAAGATTATTTAGGAGACAACTGAGAGGAGAACCAGACAGAACAAGGGATGAGGAAGCTCCCATAGGATCAGACTGGTGAATAGCATGTGTGCCCAGTATCACAGCAGACCGACATGGGAGTAAGGGAATAGAGAGTGGAGGTCATCACCCACACCCACTGGAGCCCAGGGCGTGAAGACCTTAGAAGGAAATGGGCTGAGTCATCACTCACACCTACTATTGCCTGTAACACACAGTCCATAGAGGTATGAGGCTGTAGGAGTTCTTGTGCCTGGTACCAGAACTTCAAGGGTCAAGTAGAACCACAAACCATAGAAAGTCATGAAAGGATCCTCCACTCAGCCTGTATTACCTCAGGAATTTTGAAGGGCCAGTGTGTGGATGGAGGTCACAGAGCATTCAGTGGTGACGGAGGAGGTCCTAGGGTGGTTTTATGGTGGGCAGGAATCCAGAATCCCAAAGCTGCTCAGATCCCCAAGGGGAAAGCAAGGTCAAGGGGAGAACTGGATGCGAGTCACTTTACCAATGCAAAGAAAGGCCACCACAACACACACCAAACATCATGTAAGGGAAAGGTTTGTTGTCAAATGACAAGGCTGCTTCTCACACACAGGAGGAACAGCAGCCTATGCTAGAACAGGTCTTTTGTGGCTTTGCAGAAGTAAGGGGTAGGAGCAGTGAATCCTGTTAGGGTGAGGGTGGAGCTGAAACTTGTGGTTGGGCCATTTGGTCACCTGACTTCTAGTAAGCCAGGCTGGGCATAGAATTGAAGCTTATTGTACAAAACGGCAATGGGGCCAGAGCCTAAGGTGGCACACGGGGCTTAACTTGATGCCTCAGATAAGGTGGCACCAGTTTCACTAACATTAGGAACATGCTGATATTTCACACCACAAAGCCCTCCCACTCACTCTCTCATGCATCTTCCTCCTCCTCCTCCTCCTATTCCCATTCACCATTCATGTTTTTCACTAAGAGCTATTTTCAATTAACTTTAAACACACATGATTACCTCAATGTTAAGTAAAATGTTCAACAAATAATATGGAAAAAAACGTTTCTCACAGTCGAGACATGGGCTGTTCAAATTCATTGCTTCTCAAAGTGTCCACTTCTGTAAATTGCCTTTTAGATACTCTGGTTATCACAGGTCAGGGAAAACATATGGTATTTGTCCTTTTGTGACTGGCTTATCTCACTAAATATGATATTTTCCAGTTTTAACCATTTTTTTTTTTACAAATGAGCAGATTTCATTTTTTATTTTTTTCTGCTATCTAGTATTCCACGGTGTATGCATATCCTTTAACTTCATTATCAGGTCTTCAGTTGACAGGCATTTGGGTTGATTCCATAACTTAGCTATTGTGAACTGAGCAGCCACAAGCATGGGGGTAGAGATAACTCTTTCATATGCTGATTACATTACCCTTGGGTGAATTTCCAGAGATTTCTGCATTATATGGTAGATTTATATTCAGATTTCTGGGGTATCTCCATACTCTCTTCCATTGTGGCTTTATAAGTTTACATTCTCACCAACAGTAGATTAGATTACATCTTTTCCCCATTTGCATTACCCTCACAGCTAGTGATCCTGAGCATTTTTTAATGTGTCTTGGCAATTTGGATTTCCTCTTTTGAAAACTGCCTGTTTAAATCCTTTTCACATTTCTTAACTGGATTGTTTGTTTTGTTGTTCAGTTTCTTGATCTCTATATATTCTGGTAAATAATCTTTTATTAGTTGCACAGTTTGCAAATAGTTTCTCCCATTCTGTCAGTTGCCTCTTCACTTTGCTGAGTGTTTCTTTTATAGTACAGAGGCTTTTCAATTTGATATAATCTCATTTGCCAGTTTTGGATTTGGTTGCCTTGCCTCAGGGGTCTTTTCCTATGGAGTCTTTGCCTATGCGAATGTCTTATAGGGTATCCCAGATGTTCCCTAATAATTTGATGGTATCAGGTTGTAGATTTAGGTTTTTAATCTATTTTGAGTGGATTTTTGTACAAGAGGTAAGGTAGGGATCTTCTAAGGTAGGGATCCAGTTGACCCAGCACCATATGTTATAGAGACTATCCTTGCTCCAGGTATTGATTTTAGCTCCTTTGTCAAGTCTAATATAAAGTGGTTTTAGATGCATGGATTGATTTTCTGGAATTTCTATTCTCTTCCATTGGTCTATCCATCTATTTTGATTATAGCTGCCCTGTATTATACTTGAAACCTGGTATTGTGATGCCTCAGGATTTTTTTTGTTGTTTTAGCTATTCATATGGAAATATGCATTTCATTTTTCTATATGTGAGAAAAATGTCCTTGGTATTTTCATTGATACCACATGGAATCTGTAACTTGCTTTCAATAGTATGGACACGTTGGTTGATGATACTGATTCTTCCAGTCCATGAAAGTGGAAGGTTTTTCTATTTTTTGTATCTTCTTCTATTTCTTTACTTAATGTTTTATAATTCACATTGTAGAGATCTTTGACATCTTTCGATAAATTTATTCCAAGATATTGAAAATGAATCTTGATGTGAATGGAATGGGAGAGGGAGCAGGAGATGGGAGGGGTGCGGGTGGGAGGGAAGTTATGGGGGAGGGGAAGCCATTGTAATCCATACACTGTAATACGTAAAATTATATTTACTAAATAAAAGTTTAAAAAAATTTGATTTTTCTTCAAAGCTATCGTGATTGGGATCGATCTGAAAGTTCTTTCTCAGCCATGGCATTGTCTGTATATAGAAAGGCTATTGATTTTTGTGTGTTGATTTATATCCTGCCACTTTACCAAACTCTTCTGAGTTCTAGTAGTCTGTTAATGAAGTCTTTTGGATCCCATCTATATAAAATCATGTAATCTGCAAACAAGTATAGTTTGGCTTCCTCCTTCTCAATTTGCATCCCTTTGATATCTTATTTTTTGCCTCATGGCTCTGGCTAAAATTTTCAGGACTATATCGAATAGCAGTGATGAATAGCAATGGTGAAAGTGGGCATCTTTGTTTCCAGATCTCAGTGGGGATGCTTCCAACTTTTCTCCATTCAGTAGGATGCTGGTCATGGGTTTGTCATAAATTGCCTTCATTGTGTTGATTACCCAATTTGCTTAGAATTTGCATCATGAAAGGGTGTCATATTTTGTCAAATGCCTTCTCTGCTTCTATGGGAATATCCACATGGTTTTTCTTCAATTGTTAATGTGATGTATCACATTGCATTGCCATTGTTGAATCATTCAGCATACTAGGACAAATTCCTCTTGATCTGGGTGAATAATATCTCTTATCTGTTGTTGGATATAATGGGCTAGCATTTTATTGAATGTTTTTGTGTCTATGTTCATCAGGGAAATTGGTCTGTATTTCACTTTCTCTATTGTGTGTTTTTCGGGTTCAGGAATTAAGGAGAAGCTGGTGTCATAGGAAGAATTTGGGGGGATTCCCTCCCTTTTAATTGTTTTGAATAGCTTGAGAAGAATTGGAGTTAGGTCTTTTTTTTTTTTTAGATTTATTTATTTACTTGAAAATGTTACAGAGGGAGAAGGAGAGGCAGAGAGAGTGAGAGAGGTCTTCCATCTGCTGGTTCACTCCCCAGATGTCCGCAACAGCCAGAGCTGCACCAATCCGGAGCCAGGAGCCTCCTCTTGGTCTCCCATATGGATGTAGGGGCCCAAGGACTTGGGCCATCCTCCACTGCTTTCCCAGGCCATAGCAGAGAGCTGGATCAGAAGTGGAGCAGCCAGGACTTGAACTGGCACCCACATGAGATGCCAGCACTGCAGGTGGCAGGCTTTACCCTCTATGCCACAGTCCTAACCCCAGACTTAGTTCGTCTTTAAATGTCTGGTATAATGTCATCAATGAAGCCACCCAGTCCCGGGCTTTTCTTTGTTGGGAGAGTCTTTATTATTGATTCTTTTTCCATCTTGGTTATTTGTCTCAAGTTTTTTTGTCTTCATGGCTCAATTTGGGTAGGTTGTATGTATCTAGGATTCTATCTATTTCTTCTAGCTTTCCCAGTTTGTTGGCATACAGAACTTTGTAATAATTTCTGATGATTCATTTGTTCTGTGGTGTCTGTTTTTACATTTCCTTTTTCATCTCTAATTTTATTGTTTTGTGTCTTCTTCCTTCATTTGGTTAGTTGGGCCAATGATGTGTCAATTTTGTTTATTTTTCTTAAAAAACAGTTCTTCATTTTGCTGAATTTTTATTGTTTAATTAGTTTAAACTTGATTTATTTGTTCTCTAATTTTAATTATATTTCTTTTCTTCTAGTTTTGGATTTGGTTTGCTGTTGTTCTAGGTCCTTGGGATGCAGTGATAGCTCATTTATTTGGTGCCTTTCCGATTTCTTGATGTAGGAACCAATTGCTATAAACTTTCCTCTTTACACTGATTTTGCTGTATCCCATAAGCTTTTATATGTTCTATTGTCATTTTCATTTCTTTCCAGAAATTTATTTCTCTTTCGATTTCTTCAATGATCCACTGTTCATTCAGGAGCATGTTGTTCAGTTTCCATGTGTTTGCATATGTCCTAGAGATTCCTGAATTGTTAGTTTCTACCTTCATTCCATTATGATCAGAGAAGACATATGGTATGATTTTGATTTTTTTGAATTTGCTGAGACTTGCTTTATGGCCTAGCATGTGGTCAATCTTAAAGTTCCCTGCACTGGTGAGAAGAATATGTATTCTGCAGCTACAGGATGCAAAGTTCTGTAGATAACGGTTAGGTCCATTTGGTCTATAGTGTCAATTAACTTTGTTTCCTTGTTGATTTTCTGTCTGGCTGATTTGTCCATTGGTGAAGTGGGGTGTAATTACTATTACTTTTGTATTTGAGTCTATCCCTTTAGATACATTAACATTTCTTTTAAATAGCCAGGTGCCCTGTAATTAAGTACAAATACATTTATAATAGTCACATCTTCCTGTTAATTGTTCCCTTAATCATTACATAGTACCTTTCTTTGTCTCTTTTAATAGCTTTCTTGTTAAAGTCTATTTTGTCTGATATTAGGATGGCTACTCCAGCTCATTTTTGGTTTGTGTTAACATGGAATAACTTTATTCATCCTTTCACTTTCAGTCTGCGTGTATCTTTGTCGGTCAGATGTGTTTCTTGTAGGCAGCAAATTGATGGGTTTTGTTTTTTAATCCACCATCCCGTCTATCTTTTAACAGGAGAGTTGAGGCCATTTCCATTCAAGGTGACTAGTGAGACATAATGATTTGGCCCTGTCATTTTTCCATATATTTTCCTATTATTTAGTTTGGATTTTCTTTGTACTTTTACTTGGAGATTTTCTGCCTTCATTTTCTTTCATAGTGATGACTGTGTTTCCTTGTGTAGCATATCCTTAAGCATCTCTTACAAGGCTGGATGGGTGGTGACAAATTCTTTCAATTTCTCTTTTTATAGAAGATCCTTATTTCACCTTCATTCATAAATGAGAGCTTTACAGGTACAGTATTCTGAATTGACAATTTTTTTTCTCTTAAGACTTGGAATATATCTCTCCCTTCTCTACTAATCTACGTGGTTCCTAATGAGAAGTCAGCTATGAGCTAATTGGATATCCTCTGAAAATAATTTGAAATTTCTCTCATGCGCATTTTAGAATATTTTCTTTATGTTTTACTGTGAAGAGTTTAACTACAGTGTGTCATAGTGCAGGTCATTTCTGATCATATCTATTAGGAATTCTATGTACTTCTTGTATTTGGATGCTTCTTTCTTTCTCCAAATTGGGGAAGTTTGCTGTAATTATATTACTTAAATACCTTTTAATTCATTCTCTTTCCATGCCTTCAGGAACTCCTAAAACTCATATGTGGGGCCATTTGATAGTATCCCATAGGTCTCCAACACTGTTTTTTATTTTCTAATTTCTTCTTTTTTTGATCTGGCTATAAAATTTGCTATGATTCATCTTCTAACTCTTTTTTCTGCTTCATTGTGTCTTTTGTTAGGTTTACACCTCATTTTTTTGGTTCTATTTAATTCTTCACTTGAAGATTTAATTTCAGTTTCTCCTTCAGATCTCAATTTCATGGGAGAAATTTTTTCTTTCATGTCATGTATAGATTTCATTTGTTCATGGATCGGCTTCTGATTACTTCTAACTAATCCTACAATCAATTTTTTGAATTCCATCTCTGGCATTTCTTCAATTTCTTCATCTTCACATTCTAGTATTCAAGTGTTGTGTTCTTTTGGGGGCATCACATTGTCTTATTTTTTGAATTGTTGCATTTATTAACCAGCATTTCTTGAGATACGTGTTGGTTCCTTTTGTATTGTTTTGTTTTTTCCTTGTGATGGCTTTATCGTTGGACTACACCTCTGTGGCTTAGTGGAATATCTGCCTTTTCAGTGAATACCCAGGTGTGTGGTGGGTGTGGCCAGGGAGCTCTATTTAGTGTTCCAAGGTAAAGGGAATGTCCAAAGTGACCACCAGGTTAGGTGTGGTAAATCTCATTTTTTTTTTGTCATAGAGAAGGTTTGTTCTGTTCTGTTGGTGTAGTCTCATGCTCACCACCTCTCCTTAAAGGAGACCAGTGCCTGGATGCTAGCCCCAGTGGGTACAATATTCATCCATACTGCCACAAGAACCACACAAAGGATCTGCACAGTCCTTGTATAAGCACAGATCCTGCAGCAATGACCATCACCAGGGAATCTGCCATGAGTTTGTGGAGTCACCCACAGTGACTGTCCAAAGTCCCAGCCAAACCCTGGACCTTTCTTGTAGCCATGGTGTTTTCACAGTCCTGGCACACAAACCTTCCACAGTCTTGAGTACCCTGCCCCTAGTCAATTCTCCTAGCCAGACTCAGACATTTCTGCTTGACTGTTTGCTGGATGTGCAGACACAAGTTCTCACAGCTTTTACTTGTACCCAAAATTGTGTCTACCCTCTCAGCTTGTTATGGGATTCCAGTGTGGAGTGGCCAGGGAGGGAGAAACATGCCTCCATTTTTTTCTCCTCCAAGCCAGACTCAAACCAGGTTCTTCTCACAGCTTCATTGTCAGTGACTTGAGCTGCTGCAGTCTGGTCTCACCTCACTTTCCAGAGTGGGTGCTGAGGCTCTCAGTTGCTGGGGTCCTGGGTTGTGCACATTCACACTCTCCATATAGGTCCACAATGTCCCTCATTTGTGTGGCATGTCCTCTGCCATTTTCTCCTTAACTCTTCCCTGAGACTGTACTCTCTTTTTAAAAACTGTCTTCCCCTAGACTAGATTAATAAGCTCCCTCCCTATTCCACCATCTTTGATATTTTTCTACTTTTTAAAAAATTATTTAGAACCCTAAAGAACCTTTGCTTATGGGATCATATCTATCAATAGTTAATATCTTGAGAAATAAAACTGAGAATTTTAAAATAATTAAAATTAATAAGCATATACGTTAAAATCAAAAGAGAATTTGTTAACAACAATATTTTCAGATGATTGGTGAGAAAAGTAGTAATACTTTATAAATTTTGCAATTATCTTTCATGTCTCACTTAATTCAAGAGAGTGGATGTCTGCTTCTGTTTAAATTATTTGATAATACATTGCTTTGATTCAAGTATCTGAAGAAAGTCTGGTCTTTTCCAGGTGCATGGTTAGGAAAGGGAGACATATCCAAGTCTGTCTGATATATGGACAGCAAAGCCTCACAATTGATAAAAGTGAGTTACAAGGTAGACTCTGGACCTTTGAGCATTAAAATCTATTTCTTTACATTTTATTTTAAATTTATATTTTTACCTATCTGTCATTTTTATAACATCTTGCTTTAGTCTTTTGGAAAACATTGGTTCAGTGAGATAGACAAAACTTCTGATCTTGACATGTTTTGTATGCAGGTACAATCGTGATCCTTTAACATCACCACAAATGTCATCAGGGAGCTTCTCAGCCCACAGTGGCAGAAGCAAGTCTCTACATCCCATTTTGTCCCTCTCTCTTTTTTTTAAAGAAAGCCTTTATTTAATAAATACAAATTCCATAGGTACAGGTTTAGGAATATAGTGGTTCTTCCCCCCATATTCATGTTCCCACCCCAACTCCCATCTCACCTTTTACTCCTCTCCCATCCCATTCGTCATTAAGATTTGTTTGTAATTAACTTTATATACAGAAGAACAACTCTATACTAAGTAAATATTTTAACAATCTGCACTCTCTCACACACACAAAGTATAAAGCACTGTTGGAGAACAACTTCTACAGTTAATTCTCATGGTACAACTCTTTAAGAACAGAGGTCCTACATGGGGAGTAAGTGCATAGTGAAACAAATTGTTGATTTAACAATTAACACTCTTATTTATGAGGTCAGTGATTGCCTGAGGCTCTTGTCATGTGCTGCCAAGGCTATGAAAGCCTTTTGAGTCCACAAACTCCAACATTATTTAGAAAGGGCTATAAGCAAAGTGGAAGTTCTCTTCTCCAATCAGAGAAAAGTACATCCTTCTTTATTGGCCCCTTCTTTCCAATGGGTTCTCACAGAGATCCTTCATGTAGAAAATTTTTTGTCACAGTGTCTTGCCTTTCCATGCCTGAAGTGCTCTCATAGGCTTTTCAGCCAGATCTGAATGCCTTAAGGGCTGATTCTGAGGTCAGAGTGCTGTTTAGGGCATTTGTCATTCTATGAGTCTGCTGTATGGACTGCTTCCCATGTTGGAAAATTTTCTCCCTTTTAATTCTTTGTTTGTTTTTTGTTTTTGTTTTTTTGGATAAGTATATCTTTATTCCTGATTCTTTTCTTTTTGGATTTTTTTTAATTTTTTGTTTTTATTTAATGAATGCATTTTTTGCCATTTTTTTAACTTTTATTTAATGAATATAAATTTCCAAAGTACGGCTTATGGATTACAATGGCTTCCCCCCCCATAACGTCCCTCCCACCCGCAACCCTCCCCTTTCCCACTCCCTCTCCCCTTTCATTCACATCAAGATAATGAATGCATTTTTACATAGATACAACTTTAGGAATATTTCCCCCATGCCTTCCACCCCACCTCCCATTATTTCTCCCATCTCCTTCTTCATTATGGATCATTTTTAGTATAACTATATACAGAGGACCAACTCTATGCTAATCATAGGGTTTCAGCAATTTGCCCCCATGCCCACACACAACATATAGAGTACAGTTTGGGGAGAGAATTTGTAGTCAATTCTCATATTACAATTCAATAGGGACAGAGGTCCTACCTGGGGAGCAAGTGCACAGTGACTACTGTTGTTCTTTAACAATTGACACTGTTTATAACATCAGTGATCATCTGAGGCTCTCGTCATTGGCTACCAAGGCTATGGAAGCTTTCTGTGACCATAGACTCTGTCGGTATTTGGACACGGCCATAAGCAAAGTGGGCATTCTCTCCTCCCTTCAGAGAAGAGTGTCTCCTTCTTTGATGACCCTTTCTTTCCTCTGAGGTCTCACAGAGATCCTCTGTGCAGGATTTTTTTTTTCCACAGAGTCTTGTCTTTCCATGCCTGAAATGCTCTTGCAGGCTTTTCAGCCCAACCAGGAAGCGTTAAGGGCTGATTCTGAGGTCAGAGTGTTATTTACTGCCAAAGTCATTCTAGGAGGCTGCTGTCTGGACTGCTTCCCATGTTGGTCCTTCCTTCCCTTTTTAATTCTGTTATTTTTACTGGGTACTTGATGTTATTTATATCTCCCCTTTTAAATTTAGACCAGCCTATCTGTTGCCTTTAACATTTAATATGGTCATTGTGACAGTGAAGATGGTATTTATATCTCCTAATCTTATGGGTTTGGAGCCCATGATTAGTTCTTAGGTTGTACCCTGAGAGGTGAGTCTATATACCTGTATGCAGAACTATTCTGTTTTACAGTTTTAGATGAACTCCTTCATTTCTTATTCACTCCCTTATTTTTAACTGGGGTCTTTTTCCAATTGCCTTAAAATACATATAATTAACTCTGTGTTACACAGAGTTCAGCATATAGTGTGAAGTAGAGAGATGAGAGAGAAAGAAAACAGAAAAAATCAACAAAGCAAAACAAAAAGGATATACACAGCAAAAAGTAACAATGGTTAACTGTCTCTCGACAATCAGGTCAAGGACTCTTGAAGACATTGGTTCTAAAAGTGATAATTTTGCTTCTATAGCTTTCATTTTAGCTGTGCTATTAATTCTCCCAAATCAGGGAGAACATATGGTGTTTGTCTCTTTGTGACTGGGTTATTTCACTAAGTATGATGTTTTCCAGCTTGCTCCATTTTGTTGCAAAGGAGCAGATTTCATCCTTTTTTACTGATGTGTAGTATTCCATAGTGTAC
The DNA here is from genome assembly GCF_051225735.1 of Oryctolagus cuniculus. Classification (NCBI taxonomy): domain Eukaryota; kingdom Metazoa; phylum Chordata; class Mammalia; order Lagomorpha; family Leporidae; genus Oryctolagus; species Oryctolagus cuniculus. Next base: position 4,554,560 of record NC_142878.1, on the reverse strand, counting down.
ATATCCCACAATTTCTTTATCCAATCTTCGGTTGATGGACATTTAGGTTGCTTCCATGTCTTAGCTGTTGTGAATTGAGCTGTGATAAATATAGAGGTGCAGATAGTTCTTTTGTTTACTTATTTCATTTCCCTTGGGTAAATTCCCAGTAGTGGGATGGCTGGGTCAAACAGTAGGTCTATATTCGGGTTTTTGAGGTATCTCCATACTGTTTTCCATAGTGGCTTTATCACTTTACATTCCCACCAACAGTGGGTTAGGGTGCCCTTTTCCCCACATCCTCTCCAGCATTTGTTGTTTGTTGATTTCTGTATGAGGGCCTCTCTAACTGGGGTGAGGTGAAATGTCATTGTGGTTTTGATTTGCATTTCCCTGATGGCTAAAATTCCTGAGCATTTTTTCACGTTTCTGTTGGCCATTTGGATTTCCTCTTTTGAAAAATATCTGTTAAGGTCCTTGGCCCATCTTTTTATTGGGTTGTTTCTTTTGTTGTTGTGGAGTTTCTTAATCATTTTATAGATTCTGGTTGTTAATCCTTTATCAGTGGTGTAGTTTGCAAATAATTTCTCCCTTTTAATTCTATCTATTGTTATTAGCAGATACTTGGTCTTATTTATGTGATCCCTTTGACACTTAATCATATTTATATGATCAATTACACACTTAACATGATCACTTTATCACATAAGATGGCATTAGTACCACCCAGCTTAATCGATTTGCAGTCCCATGGCAAGTTTTTAGCTCACCCTTTGGGGTAAGTCCACAGGAATGTGTGCCGAACTGTGCAGCTCCTCCCTTTCCTATTCCAATGCTTTATTATTGGGATCAATTTTCAATTGACTTTATATGCATATGATTAATTCTATGTTATGTAAAAGTTCAACTAATGGTATTAAGTGGAAAAAATAAAGAAATATAATAATAAACTGTTCCTTGACAGTCAAGACAAGGACTGTTCAAGTCATTGCTTCTCATAGTGTCAATTTCACTTCTACAGGTTTCTGTGTAGGTGCTCTGTTAGTTATCACAGATCAGGGAGAATAATGGTATTTGTCCCTTTAGAACTGGCTTATTTCACTAACTATGATGTTTTCCAGATTCATCTGTATTGTTGCAAATGACCAGATTTAATATTTTTTACCATTATGTAGCATTCTAGAGGATAAATATCCTGTAACTTCTTTATCCAGTCTTCCACTGACAGGCAATTAATATGATTCCATGTCTTCGCAATTGTGAATTGTGCTGCAGTAAACATGGAGGTGTTGATAATCCTTTTGCTGATTTCATTTCCCTTGGGTAAATTCTGAGGAGTGGCATGGCTAGGTCCTCTGGTAGGATTGGATTGATTTCTAGAATTTCTTTTCTGTGCCATTGGTCTGTCCATCTGTTTATGCAGCAATACTGGGCTGTTTGGATTATAACTGCCTTGTAGTATGTCTTTAAATCTGGTATTGTGATGCCTCAGGATTTGTTTTGCTGTATAAGATTGCTTTAGCAATTTGAGGTCTCCTGCATTTCCAAGTGAATTATAGCATTTTCACTAGATTTGAAAAGAATGTCTTTAGTATTTTGATTGGTATTGCATTGAATCTGTGAATTATTTGCAGAGGAAGGTACATTTTGACAATATTGATACTTCCAATCCATGAACATGGGAGTTTTTCCATTTTTGTATGTCGTCTTCTATTTCTTTCTTTAGTTTTGTAATTCTCATCATAGAGATCGTTGACATCCTTGGTTAAATTTATTTCAAAGTATTGGATTTTTTTGTAGCTATTGTGAATGGTTTTGATCCTAGAAGTTCTTTCTCAGCCATGGCATTGTCTGTTATACAAAGGCTGTTGTTTTTTGTGTGTTAACTTTATATCCTGCTATTTTACCAAACTCTTCTATGAGTTCCACTAGTCTCTTAGTGGAGTTTTTTTTTTTTTTTTTTGATTCCCTATATATAGAATCAAATCATTTGTAAATAGGGGCAGTTTGATTTCATCTTTACTGATTTGAATCCTTTGATTTCTTTCTCTTGCCATATGGCTCTGGATAAGACTTCCAGGACTATACTGAATAGCAATGGTGAGAGTGGGTACCTTTATCTGATTCTGGATCTTGGTGGGAATGACTCCAACTTTTCCCCATTCAGTAATTATGACCATGGGTTTGTCATAAATTCTTGATTGTGTTGAGGAATGTTCCTTCTAAATCTAAATTGCTTAGAGTTTTTATCAGGAAAAGTTGTTGTATTTTATCAAATGCTTTCTTTTCATCTATTGAGATAGTCATATGGTTTTTGTTCTTCAATTTGTTAATGTAATATATCACATTGATCGATTTGCAAATATTGAATCATCCCTGAATACCAGGAATAAATCCTACTTGGTCCAGGTGAATGATCTTCCTGATGTGTTGTTGGCTTTGATTGGCTATTATTTGCTTGAGGAAGTTTGCATCTATGTTCATTGGGGAAATTGGTCTGTAGTTCTCTGTTGCTTGTTTTCTGGATTTACAAATTAAGGTGATGCTGGCTTCATAGAAAGAATTTGAGAGGATTCCCTCCCTTTTAATTATTTAGAGTAACTTGAGAAGAATTGTAATTAGTTCTTAAAATGTCTGGTAGAATTTCAGCAGTGAAGCTATCCAGTCCTGGGCTTTTCTCTGTTGGGAGGGTCTTTATTACTGATTCAATTTCTGTCTTGGTTATGGGTCTGTTTAGGCTTTCTTTGTCTTCATGACTCAGTTTAGGTAGGTTGTATGTGTCTGGGAATCTATCCATTTCTTCTAGGTTTCCAAGTCTGTTAGCATAAAGTTCTTAGTAATAATTTCTGATGATTCTTTTTATTTCTGTGGTATCTGTTGTTACATTTCATTTTTTATCTCTAATTTTATTGATTTGGGTCTTCTCTCCCTTTTTTTGGTTAGTTGGACCAATGGTATGTCAATTTTATTTTTTTCACAAAACCATCTCTTCCTTTTGCTGATCTTTGGTATTTCTTTTTGTTTTTTGTTTGTTTGTTTGTTTCAATTTTGTTGAACTCTTCTCTCATTTTAATTATTTATTTTTTCTACTGGTTTGCTGCTGTTTTTCTAGATCCTTGAGGTACATAGATAGTTCATTTATTTGGTGCCTTTCAAGTTTCTTAATGTAGGCACCAGTTGCTATAAACTTTCCTCTTAATACTGCTTTTGCTGTATCCCACAAAATTTGTTATGTTGTATTGTCATCTTTGTTTCCAGAAGTTTTTTGATTTCTTCTATGAACAATTTTTCATTCAGGAACATGTTGTTCATTCTCCATGTGTTTGCATATGATGTAGAGATTCTTGACTTGGTGATTTCCAGCTTCATTGCATTGTGGTCCAAGAACATGCATGGTATGATTTCGATTTTTTTGAATTTACTAAGAGTTGCTTTATGGCATAGCATGTTGTCAATCCTAGAGAAAGTTCCATGTACCAGAGAGAAAAATATGTACTCTGTGACTGTAGGTTGGGAGGCTCTGTAGATATCTGCGAGGTCTATTTGTTCTATGGTGTCGATTAAATCTGTAGTTTCCTTGTTGATTTTCTGTCTTGCTGATCTGTCCATTGTTGAAAGTGGGGTATTAAAGTCGCCAATTACTATTGTATTTGAGTCTTTATCTCCCTTTAAATGGCTTAACATTCTTTTAAGTAGCTAAGTGCCCTGTATTTAGGAGTATATACATTTATAATAGTCACATCTTCCTGTTGAATTTATCCTTTAATCGTTATATAGTGTTCTCCTTTGCTTCTTTTAGTAGTTTTTTGTCTTAAAGTCTATTTTGTCTGATATTCAGATGGCTGTACCAGCTCTTTTTTGGTTTCTGTTAGTATGGATTATCTTTTTCATCCTTTCACTTTCAGTCTGCATGCATCTTGTTGGTAAGATGTGTTCCTTGTAGGCAGCAAATAGATGGGTTTTGTTTTTAAATCCATTCTTCCACTCTGTAGCTTTTAACTGGGGATTGAGACCATTTACATTTAGTGTGACTATTGTTAAGTACCGACTCTGCTCTGCCATGTTCCATAAAGAGTTCTGCTTATCTATTTTAGATTTCATTTGTACTTTTCAGGGTCATTTTCTGTGTTCATCTACTTTTTTAGTGATGCTCCTGTTTCTATGTTGCTCCTTGACATCTTTTATAGGGCTGGGCAGGTAGCTACAAATTCTTTCAATTTCTGTTTTCTGTGGAAGATCCTCATTTCTCCATTCATAAATGAGAATTTTGCAGGGTATAATAGTCTAGGTTGGCAGTTTTTTCTCTTAGGACTTGGACTATGTCTTGCCATCCTCTTCTTGCCTTTGGGGTTTGTGATGAGAAGTCTTGAGTGAGTCTCATTGGGTTTCCTCTGAACGTGATTTGTCATTTCTCTTGTGCACATTTTAAGATCTTTATGTGCTACAGAGGAGAGTTTTGCTACAAGGTGTTGAGGTGAAGATCTTTTCTTGTCATGTCTGATGGGAGTTCTGTGCACTTGGATGCCTCTTTCTTTCTCCAGATTGGGGAAGTTTTGTTTTTATTTCATTAAGGATTCCTTCTAATCCTTTCTCTCTTTCCACACCTTCTGGAATTTCTATGATCCATATGTTGGGTAGTTGGATAGAATCTTGTAGATCGCCAACCATGTCTTTTAATTTTCTAATTTATTCTTCTTGCATTTGATCTGACTGTACTATTTCCAGAAATTTGTCTGCTACTTCTGATATTCTTTCTTCTCACTTACTGTATTGTTAAGGCTTTTCACTGCATTTTTTGTTGGATCTATTGAATTCTTCATTTCGAGTATTTCATTCTGACTTCTCTTTAATATCTCAATTTCTTGGGAACAGTTTTCATTTAGATCGTGAATTTATTTCTGATTGCTTCAAAGTAATCTGACAATTTTCTGCATTCCATTTCTGGCATATCCTCAATTTCTTCTTCAGCTTCTATTATTGAGGAGTTGTAGTTTTCCTTTGGAGGGCTCATAGTGTCTTCCTTATTCTTAAGTTTTCTTCCCCTGTTTTTGGCATTTCAGGTTGCTTTTCTCTTTAACATGTGTCTTGGTGCTTGTGGTGAGATTTTCCCTCTGCTATGAGCTGCTATGTGTCTGTGCATTGCAAGTGGAAGCATGCATCCCCGCCTCTGGGAGTCCTTCTTGCTTCTTGATCGTGATGGGTGTAGGTATGAGAGCTCTGGTGCACTAATCCCTGCCCACTGGGGCTGGGCTCTTTTCTTACTGGTGCATAGTACGGCTCGAGATTTCAATATTTAGGATTTCTCCTTGTTGTATGGCTTGCATGGTGGGGGGAAATTATTCTGAAATGCTTTGATACTCGTTCCCATGTTGCGGGTGTGGTGAAGTGGCCCATGGACGTGTGCACGGGAGGCAAATATGGTAGCCTCTTGTTTACATGTGAAGGTGTGAACAAACAATATGGCTTCTCTCAGCCAGCTGTATGTCCAGTTGTGCGGAGGGGGGAAGACATAAATGGACAGGGGTATGCGTGACCTCTCCATTTGTTTCCCTGTTCTTCCCACTTTGACCTTCAAACACAGTTTTCCAGGCTACCTACTCACTGCTATCTGCAACTCTGCAGACTTGCAACCTTGCATCTCATCTGGTCTGCTGAGCAGGTGGTAACATCCGTCTCCCTGTTCTGCTTCACCACGCCTCCACTACTTCCCTTTCTTTTTTGCTCCCTCAGTGTGGACCTGCCCAGTCTCCGTTGGACTCCTCAGCATGAAATTCTCATGGTTCTGTCACCAGCTTGTATCCCCTTTATTAACCATCTATTTTGCCTTGTGTGAGTCAGAACATGATGTTGCTATACTGCCATCATGCTCCCCCTCCCATTTTCCCTTGAAAGTTCATATTTTATCATTCACAACAAATACTATTAATTGTTCACCTTTAGGTAACAGGCTCACCTCATTTACTTTCAAGAAAACATAATCCAAATATCCAAGCCTGAATAATTATACTTTGTTAGTCATGCTTTAAAAAAAATTATATTCTATGACAAAAAGTGGTTAGTTTAGCTAACAACTCAAATAGCCACATACATATTTGTCCTCAAGACAATAATTATACTTTGATATGGACAGATATTCTATAAGTAAATTTTCAATTTTGCTGCCAGAATAAAATTTTGTCACAAAATAAAATTGATCATTTTTATTGCCTAAGGGAAATTGTTTATATTTCTGTTAGCTTACATCAGTTTTACCCATCATAGATTTTGTGCTATCAGTTTAAATTCCAATACAGTGAAAGAGCCAAAAAAATCTTAGTATCACTACAATAATAATGTTTATTTTTTGGGCCCTCAGAAGGAACTCAGAGGCCCCCTCCTCCAAGGGTTAAAAGACTGTACTTTGGGAAATGATATAGTCTAGTGTAATAGAAATGCCAATCATTCTGATTTGATCATTGTACATTTTACACATGTATTGAAATACCACATTGTATCCCATATATATATATATATATATAATAAAATTATTAAAACTTAAAATGGGCAAATTAGGAAAGAAAAAAAAAACACATAATAAGAACCTCTTTTATGAGCTACACTCCATCATAGCCCCCAGTTGCCACCCCATAATAATTTGAATCCCATGGACAACCCAGCCATGTTTGAATGTTGAACAAGCAGGTGTTGCCATTGATTTCTCAACAATGTTGCAGTGGATTCGTTTCTGAGAGGAGCAGCGTGGTGGGGGCAAGAGGCGCGGAGTCACCACACAGACCCCGGGAGTCGGGTGAAGGCAGGCTTGAGGTGAGCAGCCCGCAGACTCGTTTATTACAGTTGGAACCACATCTTATATAGTCAAGACCAGCCAATCTGGTCAAGGGGTGGTCTATGCCCCAACCAATCACAGCCTGTTGCCAGGTAGGCTCCGTTGCCAGGTGGGTTTCAAAGCCATTCCTGAGTAACTGACACTCACTTGCCAGTGGCCACCTTGGCATGGCCTTCTCATTCCACCACAAGCAGGATTATGCCAAACTCATTAAATCACTGTATTCTTCAGAAATCTAAGTGCCTATATGCTGGCTCCCCTTATAGAACACAAGGAAATAATGCATACTTTTCCATGGAATACCTTCTATATATTTCATATATAAGTTTTTACTGGACTGGATAGTATATTTGCCAGTGTTCTCCAGAGAAATAGGGAAAATAAGATAAACATGTAGAGTTGGCATACAGAGTGGGCTTAGGTGATCATAATGCCTGACAACTCCCCATGCTACAGCATGGGTCAGCAGCCAGGAAACCCGGGAACAGCTGGTACTGCAGTCCAGGTCCTAAAGCCATTTACTGGCCAACTTCCTGCTGCATCCAGCACAGCAGGGTGTCAGGTTAAACTGAAAGAGGAACAGTGTCACACAGGTTAAGGCAGCAGACTCAGATTAAAGATACTAATGTAGAAAAACAAGGGGACACTGTCCACTGCCAAGGTGGAGGCAGCAGCAGAGGCCCAGATGTCTGGTTACTCCAAGTATTTGATTGATTATCAATTATATGATTGATTAATCATAAAAATGTGCAGTTTTGTGGAAACAGGATTTCAGGATGAAGGAGTTTACACATAGTAAAACAGGGAACAATGATGAATTTCAATGTTTACAAGAAGGAGTTGTTTGTTTAGAAGCTAGGATTAAAAGAACTATCACAATGTGGAAGTCTTGAGGGAGACTAATTTTTTTTTTATTTATTTATTTATCTGAAAGTCAGAGTTACGGAGAGAGAGAGAGGTCTTCCATCTGCTGGTTCACTCCCCAAATGGCCACAGTGGCCAGAGCTGAGCCGATCCAAAGCTAGGAGCTTCTTCCAGGTCTCCCACAGAGGTACAAGGGCCCAAGCACTTGGGCCATCTTCCACTGCTTTCCCAGGCCATTGCATAGGGCTGGATCAGAGATGGAGCAGCTGGGACTTGAACCAGTGCCCATCTGAGAAGATGACACTGCAGACGGTGCCTTTACCCGCTATGCCATGGCACCAGTCCCTGTGGGGGCTAATTATTAACTGGGCCGAACGTCCTACATGCTGTTGACCAGAGCTCACAGCATTTCCTTTGCTGCCTCAGCATCGTTTCCAGTGACCTTTTCCATTGATATAACTTGACCAATCACCTTTGTAATCTGGCCAAGTATGTCTTCAGCATAATTCAGACCATGCAGTGGTCTCCAAAATCTAGGCCTTTAACAGCATTCAGGCCATGTGGCGGTCTCCAACAACTTCCCTCTTACCCTGCAGGGTCACTCACTCTTCTTGGAAAATCTTCAGCCTATTACAGGAAGCCCACCCATTATCCTGAGGGCACACTCCTTTACTCATTCTACCAATGTAAACATTAATCTCACCCAAAACCCTTACAGAAACATCCAGAATGATAATTGATCCCATATCTGGGTGCTGTGAACTAGACAAGTTGACGTGAAAGTAACCATCACAGATAGAGTACTCCCAAATTCATGTCTTTGTCAGAACCTCAGAATGTGACCACAGGGACCAGAGCTGTGGCACAGTGGGTTAAAGCCACTGCCTGCAGTGATGGCATCTCACATGGGTGCCAGTTCAAGTCCCAGCTGCCCCACTTCCAATCCAGCTCTCTTCTATGGCCTGGGAAAGCAGAAGTTGGCCCAAGTTCTTGGGCCCCAGCACTTGAGTGAGAGACCTGGAAGAAGCTCCTGGCTCCTGGCTTCACATCGGCCCAGGTCCAACCATTTGGGGAGTGAACCAGCAGACGGACAACTTCTCTCTCTCTCTCTGTTTCTCCCTCTCTAACTCTGTCTTTCAAATAAATAAATCTTAAAAGAGTTAGAATGTGGCCACAGCTGGAAACAGGGACATTGTAGATGTCATTAGTTAAGATGAGCTCAGGCTGGAGTGAGCCAGGGGAGTTGGATACAACATGACTGATACCTCATAGGAAGACAAGTTAAGGGACTGAGACATAGGGAGAACCCCACATTGTGGTGGAGCCTGGGTTGGATTGGTGTGCCCACAAGCCAAGGAATGCCAAGCATTGCCAACATCCCCGAAGCTAGCTGAAAGGGTATAGGGCAGACCCCCAGCCCCCAGATCCTTCAGGGAGAGCTTAGAGCTTTGGACCTGCCACCACCTTGTTTTCAGTTGTGTAGCCTCCAGATGCTGAGGTGTAGACTGCTGTTGCTTTAAGCCCCCTAGTTTTTAGTGATTCTTTATGGTCGCCCTAGGAAAGCACTGCAATTGCTGTATTGCTACATCGCTTGAAGTGTGCAAATGTAGAAGCAAAAAATCTCTTCTTGGGTAAAAACAAATAAGAAGGATGTTTCTTAAAAGTATGGGGAAGTAGGAACAAAACCCCTGACTCAGATAAGCTTGTGACCTGAAGTGTGGAAAGAGGTTATACAAGGAGCCAGGTGGAAGAGAGAGGGAAGTGGCCAGGCTTGAGACATCTAGCCTTGCAGGAGACATCGCTCAATGAAAGGCACAGAGGGAAGGACCAGGAGTGTTGTCTGCCACTCTGCTGCTTCCTCTTTGATACAGGTGTCTACCCTGGAGAGTTTTCCAGAAAGGTATCTGACAATCACTCAGAGGGTCCCCTGTCTGCCTCCTGCAACATCAGGACTCCAAGAGAGGAGATGAGAGCCAGAGGGCTCGGGTGAAGAGACAGCCCCGCCGTGTCTCTGCATGGAAAAAGAGAGTGTCAGATCACAGCTGGAAAATAAGATGTTACAGGGAAGCTTGAAGAGCCGGGTTCTTTCTCCTTGGTAAAGGCCCTACCTGCATAACATGAAGGGGCTCAGTGACAGACACATTAAAACACCATTAAACTGTGAAATAGAACACAGTGTGAAAATAGATTTAACCTTCACAGTGTATCGATCTCCAGCCCGCGCCGTGCCCAAGTTCTTGGACAACTGTTTTATAATAGGTTTTACTTATTTTCCTGTTGCTAGACTGACTTCCTCAGAGGACAGCGTTATTTCTAAAAGCTCCTGACAGCTGAGAGAAGCAGGCTGGCTTCTCAGGGAGTGCCTGGCCTTGGAGCGCTCCCACCAGCTGCTCCATAGACAGAATTCAGTTTGTGAAAGCGAAGAATGATTTTTTGTGGTGGCTGCTGGGATGACAGATGCCCAAGGATGGAGGAGGGGGGAATTGCCTGGTCCTCAGGGGGAGGGGAGGAGAGAGGGCAGGAGCTGGGTGCCAATATTTCTTGTGGCTTAATTTGCACACCTGTGCACAAGGGGGTGTGCTGTCTTGTCGAAGGCTCTCATGGTCCACGCTTGTGTACAAGATGTGTACACGTATGTACACATGCATCCCACACTCTGTTCATTATATGGGGCTGGAGAGTGTCCATTTCCATTAACAAAAATGTCCAAGCATCTTCAATTCTCTAAATAATTTTCTGAGTAAGTTTTTAACCCACATGAACAGAATTACAGAAAGTATATAAAGATGGCAAAGTCACTGCTTCTCACAGAAACATTAGTATTTAATTCTGCAGTGGCTTAGAATAAGAAGCAAATGGGAAGAGAGATTTTACACAGAATTTGTAATAATGAGCTCAAGAACATCTTAGCTGTGGGAGTTTCAACACTCTTGTTTTTTTAAAGATGTAATTATTTACTTGAAAGAGAGAGAGGGAACACACACACACACACACACACACACAGAATCTTATCTGCTGGTTCACTCCCCAAAGGGTCACAACAGCCCAGGCTGGGCCAGTCTGAAGCCAGGAACCAGGTGCTTCATCCAGGTCTCCACATGTGTGCAGGGACCCAAGCACACGGGCCATCCTCTAATGCTTTCCCTGGCGCATTAGCGCCGAGCTGGATCAGAAATAGAGCATCAGGACCTAAACCAGCACTCATACTGGATGCAGGCACCACAGGCGATGGCTTTGCCCACTGCACCACAGCATCAGCCCTGACCCTCTTTTCTTTACAACATTGTTTCTCTTGGCCACCTTACTGACAAAATGAATACCTACAGGAAAGCTTCTCCCTAGAGAATCAGGAAAGTTATAAGGAAAGGAACAGGGAGTTTTGAAGCATCCAATAAGCCAGGAAGCCTGCACTGTAGTCCAGAGCGCTGATGGCGGCAATACGTGGAGCCGTAATTCATCATGGAAGGCAGAAAAGCCCCGCGGGAGCACTCAAAGTCCCACTCTCACAAAGTTGTCTCCCTGTTCATATTCTGAATAATGTTTCATAGTAGGAATTCAAATACATTTGAAAAAATTGAGCATCAATACTTACATAAAAACTCTATAAAAGAGGAAAAAAATTACTCAAGTGTGACAAAAAATCTATGCCATATAAGTAAGTATATCGTGTTTACTGGTGAAAAACTAAATTCTTCCTGGGTATAGGAACACAGTAAACTTATTTCATTTATTGCTTAAAATGATTGTCTTGATATTATGCATTTAAACATAAAATAATAGCTGTCATAATGAAAGGAATAAAGGAAAAGATACCCTTTTTATTATATGATTGCCTATCCATAAAAGAATAATACCCACCACTGAATGATTAAATCAAATATTTTTGCTGATTGAACTTTGAAAACCATCAATTTTCTGTTTTATAAGTGTATCTGCTCCTAAAACAGAATAAGAAAAGAAATCCTCCACTCCAAAAAGATTGTACCCAATTGGAAACAAAAATATAAAGTAAGACAAAATAATCCTTATTGGAAATATGTAGAACATGGGTGAATAAAATTATAAAATGCTCTCATGCTATACATTGAGAGATTGAATATTGTAAAGACAGAAAATTTTACCAAAATAATCTATTAATGCAATGACATTTAAGTAAGATATTTTGTAACATGAAAATGATCTTCCCAGAGTTCAGATAGAAGAGTATGTGGGCGTGGAACACGGGGGCTTTTAAAATGAAGAGCGACAGGGGCTGGCATGGATTCTCAGATATTAGGCATGCATTAGGTACATACCTGAATGCCTACTACGCATTCCTTGCCAATGGAAGGGGCGGAGACAAAGATATTTCCTACCTTCCTCTATAGGAGCTTAAGAGCTTTCTGAGAGATGTGAAAGAAATAACACAAATATCAGAAGTACTTAGTTAAGAAGAGCATTAAGTGTTTTCAAAGAAAGCGACATGGCGTGGGAAGATCGTGTCTGAAAGTACATATTGTTCTCTGCTCAAATCAGAGGAGACCACGCTCATGGACCAACAGACACATGAATGGGGTCACTGGACTCGGGTGTAGCATAGCAGAAATTAGAGGCACAGACCTTTACAGGTGGTGACATTTATTTATTTATTTGAAAGAATAACAGCGACTGGGAGAGATGGAGATCTTCCATCCACTAGTTCACTCCCCTGATGGACGCAATGACCAGGGTTGGGCCAGTCCAAAGCTGGGAGCTTCATCTGGATCTCCTACGAGGATGTCAGGGGTCCAAATACTTAGTTCATCTTCCACTGCCTTTCCCAAAGCATTAGCAGGGAGCTGGATCAAAAGTGGAACAGCCAGGACACAAACTGGTGCTCATATGGGATACTGGCATTGCAGGCAGCAGGAGTACCCACTATGCCACAATGTCAGACCCAGTATTTGATATTTGGCCCAGTCATTCCTATTCTACCTCTGTTATCACATCCTCCAGCCCTACCAAACATGCTAAAATTCTTGACAATGACACCACCTAAGGTTGACGGGAAACTTAAATATTACTACATGGTGTTTTGTGTGGGTATGGTGTAAATATGTATCCCAAAGATTTGCATACCCCAAGCTTGGTCCTCAGTGTGGCAGTGTTGAGAGATGGAAGACCATTAAGAGGCAGGAACCAGTGGGAAGTAATTGGTTCACCAGGGACATCATTCACGAAGATATTATTGCAGTTCTAGTGAAACTTTGGTTAGTTCCCACAAAAAGTGCGTTACAAAAGGAGCACATCTAGGCTATAAATTTCCCCACATTCTGTCTCTGTGATCATTTCCCAGCACCATTTGCCTTGATGTCACCCTCCAGGTTGCAATGTGGCCAGAGGCCCTCACCAGGGTTGAACAATGCGGCCACCCAGTCTCCAACTTTCCGGCTCCACAGCTGTCAGCTAACAGCTTCTCTTTGTATATACCCTAGCCCCAGGTACGTTGCTACAGCAACACAAAACAGACAAAAATACATGGGAAGCCCTGAAAAAAATATGTAGCAACTATGACTCCTGAATGAACACTAGCAAATACCACATTCATTGTTGAAGTGTTCTTTCAAAGAATATGTAAATCTTTTCATTCATTTAGGTCTTCCTTGTTGTTTCAGACTTCTCTCCAGAGATGTTCATGTGTTGTTAAATTAAACCATACTTAGTTTGTAGCTTTTATTGCTAGTTTAAAAGGAATCTTGTTTTCTATTTCTTTATTGGTTAATTCCTATTTGCCAGAAGATTATTGATTTTTAAATTTTTAATGTATATTTCAACTGATAAAGGGTTGATAACCAGAATCTACAAAGAAATCAAGAAACTCCACAACATCAAAACAAACAACCCACTTAAGAGATGGGCCAAGGACCTCAATAGACATTTTTCAAAAGAGGAAATCCAAATGGCCAACAGACACATGAAAAAATGTTCAAGATCACTACCAATCAGGGAAATGCAAATCAAAACCACAAAAAGGTTTCACCTCACCCTGGTCAGAATGGCTCACATTCAGAAATCTACCAACAACAGATGCAGGAGAAGATGTGGGGAAAAAGGGACACTAACCCACTGTTGGTGGGAATGCAAACTGGTTAAGCCACTATGGAAGTCAGTCTGGAGATTCCTCAGAAACCTGAAAAAACCCTACCATTCAACCCAGCCATCCCACTCCTTGAAATTTACCCAAAGGAAATGAAATTGGCAAACAAACAAGCTGTCTGCACATTAATGTTTATTGCAGCTCAATTCACAATAGCTAAGACCTGGAACCAACCCAAATGCCCATCAACAGTAGACTGGATAAAGAAATTATGGGACATGTACTCTATAGAATACTATACAGCAGTCAAAAACAACGAAACCCGGTCATTTGCAACAAGATGGAGGAATTTGGAAAACATCATGCTGAGTGAATTAAGCCAGTCCCAAAGGGACAAATATCATATGTTCTCCCTGATGGGTGACAACTAACTAAGCACCAAAGGGGAAACTTGTTGAAGTGAAATGGACACTATGAGAAACAGTGACTTGATCAGCTCTTGTCCTCACGGTTGATGTACAATGTAATACTTTATCCATTTTAGTATTTTTTTTGTTCTAGTACCATTGGTTGAACTCTGTAATTAACACACAATTATTCTTAGGTGTTTAAATTTTAACTGAAAAGTGATCCCTGTTAGGAATTTGGAAAACATTTGGCTGAGTGAAATAAGCCAATCCCAAAGGGACAAATACCATATGTTCTCCCTGATCGGTGACAACTAATTGAGCACCAAAAAGGAAACCTGTTAAAGTGAAATGAACACTATGAGAAATGGTGACTTGATCAGCCCTCACCCTGACTGTTGATGAGCAACTTGATATGTTATCCCTCTTAGTATTTTTTTTGTTTGTTCTACTTAATACTTTTGGTTGAATACTGTAATCAATACACAATTCTTCTTAAGTGCTGCAACTTAACTGAAAAGTGATTGCTGTTAAATATAAGAGTGGGAATAAGAGAGGGAAGAGATGTGCAATTCGGGACATGCTCAAGCTGACTTACCTCAAACAGTAGAGTTAGAAACATACCAGGGGATTCGAATTCAATCCCATCAAGGTGGCATGTACCAATGCCATCTCACTATTCCAAGTGATCAATTTCTGTTCACAATTGATCATAATGATAGGACTAAGAACCAAAGGGATCATATAAACAAGAATAGTGTCTGCAAATAGTAGCTGATAGAATAAAAAAGGGAGAGAACGATCCAACATGGGAAGTGAGATACACAGCAGACCCATAGAATGGCAGATGTCCTAAACAGCACTCTGGCCTCAGAATCAGCCCTTAAGGCATGCGGATCCAGCTGAAAAGCCCATGAGAGTATTTCAGGCATGGAAAGTCAAGACACTCTGGGAAAGAAAAAAAAAAAAAAAAAGAAAAAAAAAAAACCTAAATGAAAGATCTCCGCAAGTGAGATCCCAGTGGAAAGAACGGGTCATCAAAGAAGGAGGTACCTTTCTCTGAAGGGAGGCGAGAACTTCCACTTTGACCATGGCCTTGTCTAAATATGATCAGAGTCAGTGAACTCAGGGGGCTTCCATAGCCTTGGAAGCTCATGACAAGAGCCTAGGGTGATTACTGAGGCCATAAACAAGAGTGTCAATTTGTTAAGTCAACAACAGGAGTCACTGTGCACTTACTCCTCATGTAGGATCTCTGTCCTTAGTGTGCTGTACATTGAGATTTAATGCTATAACTGGTACTCAAACAGTATTTTTCACTTTATGTTTCTGTGTGGGAGCAAACTGTTGAAATCTTTACTTAATGTATGCTAAACTGATCTTCTGTATATAAAGAGAATCGAAAATGAATCTTGATGTGAATGGAAGGGGAGAGGGAGTGGGAAAGGGGAGGGTTGCAGGTGGGAGGGACGTTATGGGGGGGGGAAGCCATTGTAATCCATAAGCTGTACTTTGGAAATTTATATTCATTAAATGAAAGTTAAAAAAATATATAATCTTGGATTAGGCAATGTGTTTTAAGTGTTATTCCAAAGGTGAAATGCATAGGACAACATTTTAAATGGCAAGGACTTACCAAAATCAAAATGTAAGTGACAATGTGTGGGAAAATACATGAGAAAAGGGTCTAGTTCCCTAAATATATAGAAAGTTATTGAAAAGAAAGAAATTTGGAAATTGGGGCAATACCAGGAAGAAACAATTAAAAGGAGAAGAAATAGAAATAAAATCCAGAACACATCTTATATGTAATCTTATATGTACAAATAGCATTATCTGAGATTCCTGCTGTAGTGACAGAAACCCACATAACGTAAATTATGCAAAAGGGAAAATGCATCAGTTGATGATATCTAAGGCTGGTTCTTGCCACAATCTGAAGCAGAGTCACCTGCACATTTGTCACAGTTTTTAGCTATATTGTGTTTTATTCTGTTTAATTTGCTCAATCAGCAGATGAGACAGCTGCCGGTAGCTCCTTCCAGCCTAACAAGATAACATCTAACAGCTCTCTTCAGTGTCTGTATCTGAAACCCAGGAAAGATTCTGTTCCTGGTTTGGGGCATTTGCTTATGCCGATCCATTCACTATAGCTAAGAGTTTGATATAGTAGGACAGCTTAACCTGGATCGTATGACTGACTCTGTGGCTAGATTTGGGATGGTGATTGACAAATCCACCTTACGACCAGGCATTGAGGAAAGGGGGCTGCTTTGCTGTGGAGTGACTTGTGCACAAATGATTTTGTTTCCAGTCATTTAGTAGAAACAAGCAATTGACATAATTTTCTTGAGGCAGAAGAAAGAACTTGGGAAAGTTGTTCTCAATTCATCATTAAAAACCACAAATCATTATAAGCAAACAAAAACCCAATAAACTGATTGTGCAGAGGGGTCTGGTAGGAAGTTAGGTTTCCAAGGACGTGCTTGGGCTCCTTGTAATTTTCTGTAGGACCCTAGTGGCAGTAAGACCTCATTACACTGAAAGTCACCTCCCAAACCACTGCTGAGCCAGAGTGGCTTGCTGTAGACATTATAGCACGGTCCTTGGAGAGAGAGGGAGCAATTCCATCTTGGGGGACACAAGGAGGGAGCACCAGAAAGGTCTGAGATGGAGAGGGGAGAGGGACAGTCAGTGTTCCCGCTGCAAGAGTAGGTCTCTGAGTGAGCAGTGTGGTCCGGGATGAAGGTTAGTTACAAATACAATCTCGAGCTGTGAGAGGCACACTAATGTTTATTTTTTCTCCCCAGTAAATTGATAGGTTGGCAGGTTTGAGGCCTGTGTCCTTTAGAAATCCCACTGCAGAACTTGGAGGTTTAATACAGCCGGAGAGGCAATAAACAGCCCGAAGGTCACTGGCAGCATCCACTAGGAAGTGAAAATGTTTTGTTTTATGAAAAACACAAAATATAGAGAAAATGGAGCCTCCAAATGACGATCAGAAGACTACAGAGACCAAACAATAAAATTCTGTAGTCCCACAGAACTTTCCAGAAAACTCAAATTCCCTTTGTCAAACCATCTGTCATCTTTCACATTTAAACACCTTCAAGTGGCAAGCGGCATTGCAGTGCTACGTGGAGATGAGGTCAGTACAGATCCGGTTTCAGGAGGCTGTTCTGCATGCATGCCAACATATCTCCATCTCTTGGGTTGGGAAGATCAAGCACCTGGAGGGAGTGAAGTGAGAAGCTGGTCAGAGCCTGTACACTCATGGAAGACTTTGGCCTGGGACTTTCTTTTTTTTTTATCTTTTATTTAATGAATATAAATTTCCAAAGTACAACTCATGGATTACAATGGCTTCCCCCCCCCCCATACCGTCCCTCCCACCCACAACCCTCCCCTTTCCCACTCCCTCTCCCCTTCCATTCACATCAAGATTCATTTTCAATTATCTTAATATACAGAAGATCAGCTTAGTATACCTTAAGTAAGGATTTCAACAGTTTGCTCCCACACAGAGACATAAAGCGAAAAATAATGATTTTTTTTTAAATGATGATGAAATCAGATCAGACCTATTGTCATGTTTAATCCCAGTGAGAGTCAAGTTGGGAATTGATTTTTTTTTTTTACAGAAGATCAGTTTAGTGTACATTAAGTAAAGATTTCAATCGTTTGCACCCCCATAGAAACACAAAGTGAAATATACTGTTTGAGTACTCGTTATAGCATTAAGCCTCAATGTACAGCACATTAAGGACAGAGATCCTACATGAGGAGTAAGTGCACAGTGACTCCTGTTGTTGACTTTACCAATTGACACTCCTGTTTATGGCATCAGTAATCTCCCTATGCACCAGTCATGAGTTTCCAAGGCTATGGAAGCCCCTTGAGTTCTCTGACTCTTATCTTGTTTAGACACGGTCATAGTCAAAGTGGAGGTTCTCTCCTCCCTTCTGAGAAAGGCACCTCCCTCTTTGAAGACCTGTTCTTTCCACTGGGATCTCACTCACAGAGATCTTTTTGCCAGAGTGTCTTGGCTTTCCATGCCTGAAATACTCTCATGGGCTTTTCAGCCAGATCCAAGTGCCTTTAGGGCTGATTCTGAGGCCAGAGTGCTATTTAGGACATCCGCCATTCTATGAGTCGGCTGAGTATCTCACTTCCCATGTTGGATCACTTTCCCCTTTATTTATTCTATCGGTTAGTGTTAGCAGGTACTGGACTTGTTTATGTGCTCCCTTTGACTCTTAGTCCTTTCATTATGATCAATTGTGAACTGAAATTGATCACTTGGAATAGTGAGATGGCATTGGCACATGCCACCTTGATGGGATTGAACTGGAATCCCCTGGTATGTTTCCAACTCTACCAATTGGGGCAAGTCAGCCCGAGCATGCCCCAAGTTATACATCTCTTCCCTCTCTTATTCCCACTCTTATGTTTAACAGGGATCACATTTCAGTTAATTTTCAACACTTAAGAATAACTGTGTGATAATTACAGAATTAAACCAGTCATATTAAGTAGAACAGACAAAAAAAAAATACTAGGAGGGATAATGTATTAAGTTGTCCATTAACAGTCAGGGCTATGCTGATCAAGTCACCATTTCTCATAGTGTCCATTTCACTTCAACAAGTTTCCCCTTTGGTGTTCAGTCAGTTGTCACCAATCAGGGAGAACATATGGTATTTGTCCCTTTGGGACTGGCTTACTTCACTCAGCATGATGTGTTCCAGATTCCTCCATTTTGTTGCAAATGACTGGATTTCGTTGTTTCTTACTGCGGTATAGTATTCTAAAGAATACATATCCCATAATTTCTTTATCCAGTCTACCATTGATGGGCATTTAGGTTGGTTCCAGGTCTTGGCTATTGTGAATTGTGCTGCAATAAACATTAGGGTGCAGACTGCTTTTTTGTTTGTCAATTTAAACTCCTTTGGGTAAATTCCAAGGAGTGGGATGGCTGGGTCGAACGGTAGGGTTATATTCAGGTTTCTGAGGAATCTCCAGACTGACTTCCATAGTGGCTTGACCAGTTTGCATTCCCACCAACAGTGGGTTAGTGTCCCTTTTTCCCCACATCCTCGCCAGCATCTGTTGTTGGTAGATTTCTGTATGTGAGCCATTCTAACCTCTAACCGGGGTGAGGTGAAACCTCATTGTGCTTTTGATTTGCATTTCCCTGATTGCTAGTGACCTTGAACATTTTTTCATGTGCCTGTTGGCCATTTGGATTTCCTCTTTTGAAAAATGTCTATTGAGGTCCTTGGCCCATCTCTTAAGTGGGTTGTTGGTTTTGTTTTTGTGGAGTTTCTTGATCTCTTTGTAGATTCTGGTTATTAACCCTTTATCTGTTGCATAGTTTGCAAATATTTTTTCCCATTCTGTCGGTTGTCTCTTCACTCTCCTGACTGTTTCTTTTGCAGTACAGAAACTTCTCAATTTGATGCAATCCCAATAGTTGATTTTGGCTTTGACTGCCTGTGCCTCCCGGGTCTTTTCCAGAAATTCTTTGCCTGTGCCAATATCTTGAAGGGTTTCTCCAATGTTCTCTAATAACTTGATGGTGTCAGGACGTAGATTTAGGTCTTTAACCCACGTTGAGTGGATTTTTGTTTAAGGTGTAAGGTAGGGGTCTTGCTTCATGCTTCTGCACGTGGAAATCCAGTTTTCCCAGCACCATTTATTGAATAGACTGTCCTTGCTCCAGGAATTAGTTTTAGATCCTTGATCAAATATAAGTTGGCTGTAGATGTTTGGATTGATTTCTGGTGTTTCAATTCTGTTCCATTGGTCTATCCATCTGTTTCTGTACCAGTACCATGCTGTTTTGATTACAACTGCCCTGTAGTATGTCCTGAAGTCTGGTATTGTGATGCCTCCGGCTTTGTTTTTGTTGTACAAGATTGCTTTAGCTATTCAAGGTCTCTTGTGCCTCCATATGAATTTCAGCATCATTTTTTCTAGATCTGCGAAGAATGTCTTTGGTATCTTGATTGGGATTGCATTGAATCTATAAATTGCTTTTGGGAGAATGGACATTTTGATGATGTTGATTCTTCCAATCCATGAGCATGGAAGATTTTTCCATTTCTTGGTATCCTCTTCTATTTCTTTCTTTAAGGTTTTGTAATTCTCATCGTAGAGATCTTTAACGTCCTTGGTTAAGTTTATTCCAAGGTATTTGATTGTTTTTGTAGCTATTGTGAATGGGATTGATCTTAGCAGTTCTTTCTCAGTCATGGCATTGCTTGTGTATGGCCTGGGACTTTCTTCCCACCTAGAGTTCCAGGGACGATGTCCCTTGCATCTCAATAGCAAAGAATGTACTTTTAAACACCAGCACTAGAAAAGATGGCATAATTGCATAATTCTGCATGTTACTTTAATGGTATTTTGTTCTCATCACACCTAACAACAAGCCCCATCACACAGCACACTATCTTAAGTGTTGACTCCAAAATCATAAATGAAAAGCAGACAAGGTTCACCCTTTTGGAGAGCTTCTGTCCATTTAAAGTCACGTTTTTGCTGCAGGTCCCTCTTCAAAGCATCTGAGATGGATAAAGGAGACATTTACACATGAGGACACAAACACCATCAAGAAGGCACTAAACAACAAAAAACTTAAACACAAGAAAGTATATGCATGGCTTTTAGGGCCAAAACTACTGTGTATTAAAAGGGATGTGATATAGGAAAAGCATTAACAAACATGAACAGAATGACTACTGGGAGAGACAGGAGAAAGGCTTTCCTGAGTGAGGCAGATTTGGGGATTGAAGAGGAGTGCAGTTTGACTGGAATCAACTGTGTTTCTGGGAGAGACGTTACATAGGTTGGAGCCGGCTGCATCCTTCATAGTCTAACCTACTCCACTTGCTGAAAAGTTTAGTCACATGTATTATTGCTGCCTGTAGGTTGCTCTGTTTCCTGCACTGGACTGTGTGTCCTTGAAGGCCTAGACTATGAGTAACTCTGGTTCTTGATTGGCATGAATCTATGTGTGTGCTTCTCCAATCTGGAAGTGTCCCTTAGCCTAGGTCACTAATAAGAAGGCCAGTGCAGTCTTGCTGACCTCACTGAAATGCTCGTGTCAGCCTACCAACCCAGCCAGGGGAAGTGGGCAAACATGCTTGGCTCCATTCCCTCTCGTTCTCTTTGGACTCAGCCCATCTGCAGAGGGCAGTCATTTTCCTCTGATCCTTTCTGCCCTGATTTACATAGCAGCAGATTTTGGCTCAGTGGAAACATTCCCTGTACCTGGGTAGCCAATCCTATTTAATGCTGGGTTTCAGTATTAGATATAGTTTTTCCTCATTTGGAAAGAGCAGTAATAAAGGCATAGTTTCCTCTACATATGTTTGACCCCTGCATCTACCCTCTTGATTGTCTCTGAACTCAAGTGGAAAATGGGGGTATTATGGCCATCTTAATCCCATCAAACCCTAATATTTGGAATTAAATAAGTGTATATAGTGATTGAAGAATGAATCCATGGCTTAATTATTGCCATCCCAATACCCTGTTGCCTTCAAGGCCCAGCTGCAGGCCAGTGCACCTAGTAATAGGATCTTACATGAAGTCATTTTGAGTCACTCTCAATAGATCACTTTCTCCTTCCTGTTTTTGAGATACTTAAATATTTGCTTCTTTTTCCTTCTTCTGTAAAATCCATTTCTTAATTCCCAGGAACACGCCTATCACCTTTTAATCTTTGAACATCACCTCCCGTATCCCTCCACCTCCTACCTTGCCCCAACTCACACTTCCTACAGCTGTTGCCTCATTCAATCCTACTCTGCATTTCTGCAGCCAAGAAATAAAAAATAATCCTGAAAATAGGAAGCTAGATGCCATCTTTGTCACACATGCCCTTCTGCACGGGGACACACGTCCTACTTAGGACATTACCATTTGCAGCTAGAAACTGGTTTTGTGTCTTCCTCTCCCTTTCACATGTCAACCATCACAAGGGTGTTGCACAAAGATGAAGAAAAAAGTTGATTTTTTTAATTTTAATTTGTCTTCTGTTTTGTTTTGTTTTAGAATATAGCAATAACTCTAGAAATTGAGTATAATATTTTGTGAAGAACTCACTAAGATCAGAAATCTACTTGCAGTACAAAGTTTATTTTATCTAGCCTTCTGGAATTAAATGATCACACCTAGTTCCAAAGCTTCTTTGAAAATAATTAAACCCTGAAACCACTGAGACAGATAAAGTTGTAGCTTGGAGATATGCCTGGAAAAGTAGAAGGGCTTGAGAGTCCAGCATCTATAGATCTCAAGATAGACATGTCTGAGCATCACTATAGAATTTAAAAAACAGAGAGACATAGGGTACATTGAAAATGGAAAAACAATTAAAATATATTGAAAGTAGAAAGAAAAAGAGAAATCATTCCTAATTAATTCTGGTGCCCTACTCAACCCCAGCCTCTTTGTAATCCTACTGGGAACATCTTTATTGATCTTAGGGTCCTGCAGTGAATTCTGAAGCTTATCTCAGCATAAAAACAGGCTCTTGGGATGAGCAGTGACTTAATCACATGACAATCACTGTTAACAATGCATGGACAATACGAAAATATGCAGAGAAAGACTGGCAGTGATAAATGCAAAGAGGTAGCACTGACTTGTAGCACAGTTTCTAACTAAAATCCTACTGATCCTGCTCTTAGGAAAAACTGATTCAGTGAACTGTAATGTCAAAAAACTGCTGCTTTAATATTCTAATTTTTAATATTTTATTAGAATTTGTTGCTGAAATCAGAGAGATACCCAGCATTAAGCTTTTCTACCAAATTGAAAGATTTTAAGTAAGAATTTCTCTTATCTTAGTTGCTCAAGATTCGCTTGATGTTTAGACCATGGCAAGCATTGGAAGATGGTGGGAAAAGCTAGTAAAACCTGGGTTTGTTCTCACAATAAGAAACTTTCAGATTAAAATCTCAAGTGTCTTCAAATATTATATCTATACTTTTATATATGTTGAAGAACATACATAGGCATGTTAAAATTTTAGAATAGGTTCCTATCTATATTATGACACTAATTGAAAATTAATTACTAGCATGTCATTTCGACTGGCACACGTTTTAAAATTGATACATTTGAGCAGATACGTGTGTGAAGAAGGGCCACAAATTCTGCTTATTTTGAGTTCCTTAAAGTCTGTTGTACTGAATATGACAGAATTCTCTTATGAGCATCATACGTAAGAGAGCAAATCTACAAGAGGTGGGAAGAAAAAGCAGCAGGTCTGAGTGAGAGCTGTGGAGAGCCTTGTGGATGGATAGAAAGTGGTGGTCTCTGTGTCTGATAAAGAATCGGAATCTGCACCAGCACAGTGGTGGAGGGAGCAGCTTTGTCCTTGTCATGTCTCTGTGTGTGTGTGTGTGTGTGTGTGTGTGTGTGTACATACATTTTCTTTATCTAGACATCAGTTCATTGACATCTGGGAAAATCCATATCTCACTTATTGTGAATTGAGCTTCAATAAAAAGGAGGTATAGGTAACTCTTTCATATGCTGATTTCACTTCCTCTGCTTAAATTCCCAGGAGTAAGATGGCTAGTTTATACAGTGTATCAATTTTCAGATTTCTGAGGAATCTCCATATTGTCCTGCATAATGGTTATACTAGTTAATATTCCCACCAACAATGTATCAGGGTACCTTTTCTTCCACTTCCTCACTGGCATTAATTTTTTTTTTTTATTTTTGGGTGATAACCTATTCATGTCCTTTGCCCATTTCTTAACTAGATTATGTTGAGTTTCTTGAGCTCTTAATATATTCTGGTTATTAATCCTTTATCAGATGTCTAGTTGGCAAATATTTTTTAACGTTCTGTCAATTGTCTCTTCACTTTCTCGAGTGTTTCTTTTGCTGTGCAGAAGCTTTATAGCTTGATGTATTCCAGTTCACTTGTTTCCTTTTTTGTTGCCTGTGGTTCTGGGGTCTGATTTGAGAAGTCTTTGTCTATGCCAATGTCTCCTGCCTACACCAATGTCTTGTAGTATTTATCTTATGTTTTCCTCTAGTAATTTGATGGTTTCAGATATCAGGTTTAGATTCTGGATTCGTTGTGGGTTGATTTTTGTATAGGTGTTATGGAGAGTTCTTGTTTTGTACATCTGCATGATGAGATTCAGTTTTCCCAATAGCATTTGTTGAATAGACTGTCCTTTCCCTGGGTAGTGATTTTAGCACATTTGTCAAAGATTAGTTGTAGACATTAGTTTTGGATTAATTTCTGGAGTTTCTAATATGTTCCTTTGGGACATAGGTCTATTCCTTTGCCAATATCAAGCTGTTTTGATTGTAACAATCCTGTGACATGTCTTGAAATTTGGTATTATGATGCCTCCAGCTTTGTTTTTATTCAAGTTTGCTTTAGCTATTTAGCATCTGTTGTGCTTCATATTAATTTAAGGGTCATTTTTCTAGATCTCAGAAGAATGTACTTAGTATTTTGAATTGGATCACATTGAACCTGTAAATTGCTTTGTGTAGTATAGACATTTTGATGATATTGATCCTTCAAGTTCATGAACATGGAACATAGAATATTTTTCTATTTTTGTGTTTGTGTCTTCTATTGATTTCTTTAATGTTTTGTAATTTCCATTATAGAAATATTTTATATCCTTGCTCTATATTTAATTAAGCTCAGTATTTCTTTCACTAAAATGTCTATTCTGTGAATGTTAGATTCAGTCTCATAAATTCCATGTGTTTTTTTCATTCCTTTTTATTATATATTGCTCCTTAGACTGGATATTTTCGAAGGACTTGTCCTCTAATTCACTGATTCTTTGTTCTGCTTGACCAAGTTATCTATTAAAGC
This sequence comes from Oryctolagus cuniculus, assembly GCF_051225735.1. Classification (NCBI taxonomy): domain Eukaryota; kingdom Metazoa; phylum Chordata; class Mammalia; order Lagomorpha; family Leporidae; genus Oryctolagus; species Oryctolagus cuniculus. Next base: position 4,529,559 of record NC_142878.1, on the reverse strand, counting down.
TTTCTATTGCATTATCCATTTCATTCATTGTATTCTTAAGCTCCAGAATTTCTGTTTGGTCATCTTTAATGATTCTGTTTCTCTGTTAAAGTTCTCATTTTTTTTAGCATATTGCTTTTTTGATTTCATTTCTCCTTTATATTCATTTGTTTTGAATTATTTTGAACTATGTCATATTATTTGTAGATCTCCCTTTCTTTGGAATTGGTTACTAGTAAATTATTGGATTTATTTGGGACTGTCTTCTTTCCTTATTTTTTTCATATTTCTTGTTGCCTTTAACTAATGTCTGCAAATTTGATGGAATCACTTTTTTTCAGATTTTATAGCCTTATTTTGCTGGGGAAAGATCTTTACTTACCGTCAGTTGTAAAGGCTGGTGAGGTTCCAGTGAAGTCGCAGCAGCATAGTCTTCATGCAATGCTGTCAGGTGGAGCCAGCATTAGCAAATATTTCAGGAGTCTTCTACAACCAAAGGCTTTGGATATCTATAGTAATATTAAGGGATACTGTGATTATTGATGGTTAAGATTGATGGGTCTTGCTGATCACTTTTTTTTTTTTTTTGCTATAGAAGTAATTGTCACAAACACTTTCTTATTGCTAGTTTCAGCTTGCAGGCATGCTAGCTGTGGAGTGCCACTCAGGTCTGAGGCACAATGGCTGTGAAGCAGTCAAGAAGCCATATTCTGGAACACAAGTACACATAGAAGAGCAATGGTTCTGGGATCATATGCAATGACACTGGTCAGGAGGCACAGACACTCTTGCTACCACACTGGTACAGTGTAAGGTGCAGGTATTTATAGAGATGTTCAGTAATCAGGATCCTGAGCACGGTCATGTACACAACCACAGCATCTCTTGAATCTGAAGTGCATGTGTTTCCACATCAGTGGCACTCCAGTGTCCTAGGTGTATATGCTGCCGTCACACCTAAGGAGCTGCAGTCCAAAGTAGAGGTGTGTGTTCCTAGGACAAACCTAGGAACCTGGAAGATGTGCCTGCTATAGTTGTGGCTCCAATACATGAAGTGCAGATCCGGGATCCATGAATCCAGAATCTGGAGCTTGAGCATTGGCAGTTCCAGAGTTGAGAGCATGGGCAAGTTCACTGTGGTAATGGCTCTCATGTTCAAGGCAGTGCTAGATCTAGAGTCCAGAGTACATGGAGAAATGGATGATCACAGCCTCAGGTCCTGGCCTAGGCTAGCTACAGCAATGTGGTCTCAAATGCACATGTATTTGTGCAGCCACTAAGTCAATGTCAGGAATACCAGCACAGGTAGAGTGACTGTAGCACCAGTGTCTTGGATATGGGCAGGGGAGGGAAGGGGTGGCAGAGCGGTGGCTCCTTCCAGTGAGGCTGTGGAAGCATCCTACTGTCCAGGGATCTGTAGAGGTGATGGCTGTTGGCTAATTCAATGGCAGAGACTTATGGTATCCTCTGCATAAAAGACCAGTGGCAACTAAGGTGGCACCTACCTTATGGCTGATACTGATAGCCCCTGGCTTCTTTCTTCATTCCTAGCTATCTTTGGGCATCCCCAGTACTCTTATCCCCCTGCCCCCAGCAATTCTTTCTGTGTGTGTGTTCTCTTTCATTCTACTGTGTTGCTACAGGATATTAATTGGATCCTTGAGCCCACTCAGTTGTATTTTCATTTGTCATTACTTTTCAAAATTTTTGTGTGTGGAATGTGTGTATGTGTGTGTGTGTGATGGATGTGATAAATGTGGTTTCTCCAACTCTACCATCTTGTTAATATAATTCAAGAATTAAATAATTATCTAACTTGGAATACTTAGAAATGTGCCTGATAAGTGTTAGATATTAGTAATATTAAAATTTGTAGATTGTTATTGGCAACCCCAGAGCAAAGGTTTTCTTATGCTAGCATTTGAGAATTATTCACAGCCTGAGACTGGACTTCTGCCTCCTCTGTCTAGCATACAAATTGCCAGTGGACACATTCTTCTCACATTGACAGAGTTCTCTGTCCAAAGGCCCACCGGGAAAGAGATCCATTTTCAAGCAGAATAGCATAGAAAACCCACAGCTCTTGCCTGCAACAGGTAAACCAATTTTTCATTTCAAAATAAGAAGGATGAGCCATGGGTCCTAAGACCAATGAGAAAAATAAGCAATGTTAAAGAAGAATTGAAGAAAAAGATGATTCAGGGAGACAAAAACAATTTAACAGTGAAACACTGTTATCTTCAGATTAGAGAAGATACTTTTAAAATAATAGAGAACTATGAGAAAACATAAATTAAAAATATATTTGATCAGCCGGCACCACAGCTCACTAGGCTAATCCTCCGCCTTGCAGCGCCAACACACCGGGTTCTAGCCCCGGTCGGGGCGCCGGATTCTGTCCCGGTTGCCCCTCTTCCAGGCCAGCTCTCTGCTGTGGCCAGGGAGTGCAGTGGAGGATGGCCCAAGTCCTTGGGCCCTGCACCCCATGGGAGACCAGGAGAAGCACCTGGCTCCTGCCTTTGGATCAGCGCGGTGCACCGGCCACAGCACGCCGGCCGCGGCAGCCATTGGAGGGTGAACCAACAGCAAAGGAAGACCTTTCTCTCTGTCTCTCTCTCTCACTGTCCACTCTGCCTGTCTATATATATATATATATATATATATATATATATACACACACACACACACATACTTGATCAATCCAATAACTGATTGGATCAATGAGAGCTAGGCATGGAAGATTCCCAGAATGCAGGACAAAGAGGGAACGTGAGGAACGAGCATGTGGCACAATGGACTGAGCCACCACTCGTGACACAGACACTCCACGTCAGAGTGCAAATTTGAGTCCCCACTTCTCTGCTTCAGATCCAACTTCCTACTAATGCGCTTGGTAAGAGCAGAGAAAGATGGCCCAAGGACTAGGGATACTACCACCTCTGCCTTTAGGCAGGTAGGTAGATAGATAGTTAGATCTTTTAAAAAGAGAGAGAAAATATTAGAAAAAGAAAACAATTCTGAAACTATTCCTGATACAATAATCTCAGTAAAAGATGAGAAAATTTAAGAAAGAAAACTAATATTTAAATAACATAAAACAAGTGTGGAGACCTGAAGCTTGTATGATCTAGCAAGAAAGAATCCATTTCAGCTTGAGTTCCAATAGGTTTGCTTTCAACAAAGACACAACTCTAGACAAATCCTGATGAAATTTCATGCAAAGATAAAGAGAATATTTTAAAAAAACTGATTAGAAGGAAAAAAAAAAGATGCCAATAAAAAGGCACAATTTCATTAGCAGTCAACCTCTCGTTAGCTACTGGACATATCCCCTTCAGAGCCAGCAAAGATTATCTGAAACCTCTAGATAACTTTAACCTTTGAACCAAGGAAAACCATGAGTGACAAGCAAATAGATTTCTATACAGGAAATGCTATACTTTACCTTCAACACCACCCAAGTTTCTATGTATTCTTTCTTAGGAAGATGTGTTTATCAATGACCTTCGACATATCAGAGACAACTCCAAGTAAGAGGAAGGCATTTGTCCCAGAAACTCATGGATCTGGGTGAGGAAGGAATATCCCAGGTATGTGAGAATGGAGAGAACAAAATAAGGAATGGTGGGGATGGGCTGAACAGTGCTTTCCTGCAATCAACTATGAGGAGTTAAATGCTGATTGTTGCTATAACAGATCAAGAAATACAGAAAATTCTAAAGCCTAAATCAAAGGATATTTCTAATCTGTGATTTCCATGCAGAAGTCAGCATATTAAGCAGAATAGGTTATACTAAACTAGCATCAATACCTCTTTTTCTATTTTAAAAGATTTATTTTAAAGGTAGAGCTACAGAGAAAGAGGGATATACAGGAACATAGAGAGGAGAGAGATAAACTGAGATTCAGAGAGAGAGAGAGAGAGAGAGAGAGACATATGTCTGCTGGTTAACTCCCCAAGTGGTTACAACATCCAGGGCTGGGCCTGGCTGAAACCAGGAGCCTAGAACTCCATCCAGGTATCCCTCCTGGGTGGCTAGGGTCCAAGTATCTGAGCCATCTTCCACTGCTTTCCCAGGTACATTACCAGGGAGCTAGATTGGAAGTGGAGTAGTCAGGTCTTGAACCAGGGTTCCTATGGGTTGCTGGTGTTGCAGACAGTAGGCTTAACCTACTGTATCAGAATGCCAGCCCCTGTCTTTTTCCTTTTAGCGAGCAGTACTAATTGATGAAGACAAAAAAGACATAATATGATTTGCATGTTATAAGAAAGCAAAAAAAGTATCATTCCCAATGATAAAAATACTTTGTACTTTTTTTAAGTGCTTAGATAGATGATCTCTCACCCCCCTTTCTCTCTGCCCCTCTCCCATCTCTTACCATCTGCAAGAAAATGTTCTATTTTATCCACACAAAAACACCCATTTGGCAGAAAACCAAGGCTCAATGAGATTTATTGACTTAAGTCTACACAGCTAGAAAATTAAATTTTGTCTTCATCACATCAAGCATTAAACAATTCTCTACAAAACTGTACCAAGCTAATTTGTGTCCTAAAAGATAGCTGGTTGAAAGAAGTGGTAAACAGTGGAGCTTTTATTTATCAAATATGAAAATGAAAAACGAATGTCCATTTTAGGCACACACTTTTGTGGCAAATGATGACTAACAATGTAGTTCTCCATGTCAGTGTGACAACCTATTAAAAGAGAGTGATTTGCTCAGGTGAACATTTCTCACCATCCTGACCTGTTGTCCATTTGATGAAAAGCATATGTGGATTCCCAAATGTGCAGACCTAATATCTCCTTAGCAGGATGAATTCTGTGCAACTCACTGATATCAATAAAATCAGAAAATTTCTATTCGGAAAGAATAGAAATGCTGTTGGCATTTTAGGCTTGAGCTGATTCAGGTCTGAATCTACAATGTACACCTTACTTGGTATTTCTATCACACAATGTCTAGCTTTAAGGTTTCAACTTCTGATAAAAATATTTGTTAATGTGAGTTGAAAGTAATGAAACTTTTTGGTTAAAGTGGGAATGCAATATTAAGATGATCAATTACATGAATTCAACCATGATCTAAATCCAGAAAGAATATTCTCCAAGCCAATGAATTTATAGAATTTAATATTTAGTTTTGTCTCTTTTTGATGTTCAAAAATAATTATGTGATTATGATTGCCAACTTGTGACTTTCTGAAATAATTGAATACAAGTATAACATGGATAATTGAAACCCAGAATTGAAGAAAATATAAACCCAAACTATATCTAGTAACCAATTTCAACATCTACTCTCATGGAACACTGAGGGAGGATTGTTACAGAACAAGTAGACTAATCCACCACCAAGACTTCTGTGGATGCAACATAAGATGCACTATGCCAGCGTGTAGGGTTCTACTCTGAAATATTTTATCACATTACTTACTGGATAAGCTGAACTAAAGAGTTTGAAATACTGATTCCAATATCTCAACAACTGCTAATGACTTTAAGAATTAGAGTTTGGAGCCTGACTTTTCTCAGCTAACTGTGAGGAGCCTCCCGCCCAGGGTAAACTGCACCAAAGCCATTTCCTCCTCTCTGCAACACCAAGATGTTCCTCCTCCTCCCCTTCACTTCTGGAGCTGACCAATAGTTGAACTTGAGTCACCAAAATGTACTTTTTTTTTTTTGACAGGCAGAGTGGACAGTGAGAGAGAGAGACAGAGAGAAAGGTCTTCCTTTGCCATTGGTTCACCCTCCAATGGCCGCCGCGGCCGACGCACTGCACTGATCCCATGGCAGGAGCCAGGTACTTCTCCTGGTCTCCCATGGGGTGCAGGGCCCAAGGACCTGGGCCATCCTCCACTGCACTCCCTGGCCACAGCAGAGAGCTGGCCTGGAAGAGGGGCAACCAGGACAGAATCCGGCGCCCCGACTGGGACTAGAACCCAGTGTGCCGGCGCCGCAAGCGGAGGATTAGCCTAGTGAGCCGCTAGTGAGCCGCGGCGCCAGCCCCAAAATGTACTTTTAATGGTTATGAATATTCCTGACTTTGTGGTAAATAGATGTCTGTGACTTTCTACACAGCTCTTTCAAGTACTTCGACTCCTCTTGTACATTAAACTTTATAAAAGGGCAGATGAGAGTCAGCAAGGTGGATTCTATGATTCCTAGCTGGATGCTCCTAATATCATCCTACCCTCCATTTCACCCTTTGATAGTATGTTTCCCCATTATAATCACTGTGTGTTTTACCCCATAGTATTGTTTCTCATGATACTCTGAATGAAGTGCATGTGTTTATAATACAAATGTGCGTGTGATTAAGAATAGTTAAAACCCACAGAAATATAGAAATTCTGCTTTGAAAATAAATATCTTTGACGCAGTTTCTCAAGGGAAAAACATAAAATGTGCTCCTGACTAAACTGGCCAACAATTAAATTAGAAAACTCCCTAATAGAGATTGTAGGCAGAGTAGTGGCCCAACAAGGATGTCTACATCTTAATCCCTAGAAACCAGTGTGCACCTTAGGTTCCAGGTCAAAGGGGAAGGGCAGCTTGCAGATGGAGTCAAGGTCGATAACCACCTGGCTTAATATAGGAGGGTCATCCTGAGTATTATCCAAGTCAGGAAATCATTAAAAGGAGAAAAGGGATCAGCAGAGACGGCTGGAGAGTTGGCCAAGTGAGGACTCTGACTAGTGTTGCTGACTTTGAGGCTGCTGAAAGGGAGCCAGCAGCCAAGGTTTGGGGTGGCCTTGAGAATCCAGAAAAAATGCGAGACAACAATGTCTGCTAGAATCTCTAGAAGGAACTCGGCCCCGTGACGCCTGCCTCATGGCCAAGTGAGAGCCTTTTGGACTTACGGTCTACACAGGTGCATTTGTGTTAAGTCATTGTTTTTGTGGTCATTTTTATAGCAATGATGAAATTTAACAGGATTCTTTAACCATTTGACTTTTTTATTTATTTTCTGTATTTGAAAGAGTGAAGGGGACAAGGGAAGAGAAGAGAGCAAGAGGCATCTCTCATCTACTGATTAACTCTCCAAATAGCCACAACAGCCAACGGACTCCTGCGTAGGTGGCAGATTTCAATGCTTGCATGATCACCTGCTACCTCCCAGGACATGCATGTGTAGAAACCTGGATGCAGGGTGGGACTGGGACTTCAGCCTAAGAACCCAGGTACTCTGGTATGGATGTAGACATCCCAAGCAGCAGCTTGAGTATTGCACTAAATGTCAGGCCCCACCTACCACTTTTTACTTAAAGAGGAGATACTCCGTCAGCATCAAACTTCACTGAATATTTCTGCTTATCTTTTTGACTTTCAGTTTCTAGTAATTCCTGGGCACTTTGTCACTCCAGATATTCTCATTCTAGTTTTTGTTGTTGTTATATTTTTAACCAATTGTTAAAGAAGAGAGAAAGAGAGTTTGCTGTGTAGTGTTTCATTAATTCCCATCAAATGTTTCTCTCTCTAAAGAGCCTTTGTGTTTCCAATTCTGCTAATATGCAATTTCAAGAGCTTGTATGTTCTGTTGCATATGAAATTCGGATATCTATAGAATCAGAATCTGCCATATAGAGTGGTTTTTAATGTTTCATGTATTCTCATTGTCTTACCTCCTGTCGTAACAACTGGCTTTGGTAAAGAAGATGAAAATGATCCTTTGTTTTCTAAGATTCTTATTTTCTCTCATTATAACTAGTACTCAAATTTCCTAGTTTTACATAATATAATGCACAATGTAACTTATATTTTTCTTTCATAATAACCATGCATACAGAGCACTGTTTTTAACAGACCACATAATTGCATATGATTTATAAATCATTTGTGCATACATGTCTATTAAGGCTTTATATACATTATGAAACACAGAGCGAGAATTTTAAAGAGATAAAAAGAAACATAAAGAGAATACCAGAAATGAACCGTTTGCTGTGCACTGAATGTGTCTCTCCAGATTTATATGGTGAGACTAAACCTCAACAGCATGGTGTTAGGAGTTGGGATCCTCAGGAAGTGATCAGGTTTGAGATCAGAGTCTTCAGTATGCGGTCAGACTCAGAGACCCCAGGGACCCTTCTCTCAAATCTGTCGACATCTTCATCTTGGACTTCCCAGCCTCCAGAACTCAGGAGATACCTGCTGAAATGTCTGTCGTTTGTAGCTGTCCAGTCTAGGCATTTTGTTACAGTAGCGCAAACATACTAACTCAACAGTATTAGCTTGCAGGCACCTGCAGAGGTCATTACTATTATCCGGCTTTGACCAAGACTTATGAAGGATGCTATGCCCCCTTTGCAAGAGAAATTCAGAGAAGACGGGGAAGGCAGCTTGTTCTCTCTTTCTCTCTTACTTGCTCTTTCCTCTGAAATTATCTCATAAGAACATGCAGAGAAACTGTGATAGCACAACCAAGTCCTCATATATAATATGACTCACTCTGAGGGATTCTGACTGGACACCACCAGCTCTCAAATATGGAAGCCAATAGACCATGGCTGTCTTTCAGGACAAAAGTCCATACTGGTAGGAACTGCTATGTGGGGAAATGAAACTGGGGGGCACAGGGACAATACGGCTAGAGGAGATACACGTTAGCTCTTAGTGGTAGAGAGTGAACATGGAGGAAGGATTCAAAGTTCAATGCCATGTGTACCAATCACTTTGCAAACAAAACAGCTGAAAAATTATCCTGTTTCATTTCTTTAACTGGAAAATGAAGGGAAAATAAGTGTATGTGAAAATAATAAATCAAGGGGATATATGCTTAGAGATAGGTATGAACACCAAACTCAATTCTGTTAATTTATTTTAGACCAAAATGTGAAGATACCAAAATAAAGCTTACAGAGGAAAATGTAGAAGAAAATCTTCATGACCTTGGAGCAGAAAATTTTCTTATCTTCAACAAGATACAATAATTGGACCATAAAGAGACAAATTGTACTGTTAAAATTTAGAATTTGTTTTCATTAAAAAAATTGGTGAGTTATAAAAAGTGAAAAGGGAAGTCACAATGTGAGAAAAATACTTGTAAAATATATTTCTGACAAATGATTCATATGCAGACTATATTTAAATAAGGTCTACAAATCAGCGAAAGAAAATCAGGATGATTCACTTAGAAAAAAATGGCAAACGAGTTGAATAAATACCACATAAAAGAATATACATGCCCAGGAAACATATGCAAAAGTGCTCAACTTCATTAGGGAAACAAAAATTTAAATCATAATGCGGTACAAATTCACAAAGACTCAAATGGTTAAAATGAAGTGGATGGAGATGAGGAAGAGCCAAGGGCACTCTCACACTTGGCTGGTGTGCACAACAGTTTGGAAGTATTTACTACATACACCTTGAATATATGCAAATGCCTCTTTAAAAGGAATTTATTAATACATTAGATTCACAGGGTCACAGAAAATGCATGATAATTACAACAGCACAATTCTCATGTTAATGTGTTACTAATGCAAAGAGAACAGATTCAATTAGTTCACAGACACAATTTTAAGAAAATGATACTTCCCTCTCTCCCCTCCCCTCTTTCTCTCCTTTCTGCCTTGCTGCTTTTCCTTCCTTTATAAATTTTTGTGATAACTTTTTTAATGTAAAACTTTTTGTTAATTGATTTTTTTGACAGTTGGAGTTATGGAGTGGGGATGAAGAAGACAGAAGAGAAAAAGAAAGAATGAGAATAAGAATGAATATCTGTATCTATCCATTGGTTAACTCCCCATATGACTTCAATAGCTGGAGCTGGGCCAGGCCATTGCCAGGAGCAGGAAATTCATCCAGGTCTCCTACATGGGTGGCTAGGGACCCAAGGACTTGGGCCATCATTGCTTTTCCCAGGTCATTAGCAGTGAGCTGGATCAGAAGTGTAGCAACTGGGACACAAATCGGCACCCATACGGGATGCTGGTTTTGCAGGCAATGGTTATACCTGCTACACCACAATGCCAGCCCCTTTTGATAACATAATTTTAATTTAGACTATAGTCAAAGAATTAATGTTACACTAAATAAAGAGTTCAACAATATTACTTAAAAGCAGGAATATAGGCAAGAGCTATAAATAATTGAAAAGATAACAATTTTATTCATATACAGTAATTTCTTAAAATACACATCAAAATCATAGTAACATAATTCTTAATTATTGATATGACAAAGACATAAAACAAAGTTTGATAAAATGATTTTGCAGCAATACTGGTACACAAAATCATTTTTTTGACTTTTTTTCTTATTTAGCTTTAACTCACATGTATAAGAAAAAACCCGTGGTGTTTTCCTTTGTGTATCCAGCTTACACTTAACATGATGTCCTCCACTGGCATCCATTTTGATGTAAATGGAAGATTTTCGTATTTTTATAAGCAAATGTTCCACTGTGTGTGTGGGTATCTATTCTGGTGATGGGCACCTTGGTTGATTCCATATTTTGGTTACTGTGAACAGTGCTGCTATAAACATGGTGCTGCAGGTATCTCTTTGATACGACATGTTCTTGTCTTTTGGGTAATATACCCAGAAGTGGGGTTGCTGAATCATATGGCAAGTCTACTTGTAGTATTTTTTTAACAAACCTTTATTTTCCACTGTGGCTGCACTAATTTACATCCACACCAACAGTGTGTAGGAGTTCCCTTTCTGCATATTCTCACTAGCATTTGGGTCCTTGATGATTTCTTTCATCAATGTTTTATAATTTTCATTGTAGAGATCTTTCATTTCTTTGGTCAGATTAATTCATACATATTTGACTTCTTGTGGCTATTCTGAGTGGAATTTCTGTTTTGATATCTCTTTTGGCAAGCTCATCATTAATGTATAAAAAGCTACTGAATTTTAAATGTTTATTTTATAACCTACAACTTTACTGAATTGCTTTATCACTTCTAACAGCTTTTTGGTGGAGTGCCTATGATTTTTCCATGTTTAACAGCATGTCATCTGAAAACATAAATTTTTTTCAGAGAAAATGTAACAGATTTCTCTCATTTTCTCCTTTCTTAAAATATTTGTATTAATATAAAGAGAACAGATTTTATTTTATTTTATTTTATTTGACAGGCAAAGTGGACAGTGAGAGAGAGACAGAGAGAACGGTTTTCCTTTTACCGTTGGTTCACCCTCCAATGGCCACCACGGCCTGCGCTGCGGCCGGCGCACTGCACTGATCCGAAGCCAGGAGCCAGGTGCTTCCTCCTGGTCTCCCATGCGGGTTCAGGGCCCAAGGACTTGGGCCATCCTCCACTGCACTCCTGGGACACAACAGAGAGCTTGCCTGGAAGAGGGGCAACAGGGACAGAATACGGCGCCCTGACGGGGACTAGAACCCAGGGTGCCAGCGCCACAGGCGGAGGATTAGCCTAGTGAGCCACGGTGCCGTTGAGAACAGATTTTATGTATTTCAAAGACACAATTCTCTGAACATAAGTACACTTCCCTCTGTTCACCTCTCCCTCCCTCCCTCCCTCCTCCTCCTTTCTTTTTATTTATTTTTGTTATCACATTTTTTGTTTACTTTATAATCACAGGCTTAATACTCCACTAAATATAGTGCTCAACAAGTAAAAAATATAAAGACCACTCATTTATAGGGATATAGACAAAGGCTAGAAATAATAATCAAGTCATACAATGTCAATTTCACTGTTATACATTTGAATTTATTCTTTTTTTGTACTCTGTTAAATATTACAGATCAGAGGAAATATTTCTTGCTTTGGGTCTGGCTTATTTCACTAAACATAATGGTCTCCAGTTCAATCCATTTTGTTGCAAAAAACAGGATTTCATTTTTTTTTAAATTACAGAGTGGTATTCCATTGTGTGCATATACCATATTTATTTTCTTTATCCAGTCTTCAGTTGATGGACATTTGGGTTGATTCATGTCTTAACTATTGTGTATTGAGCTGCTGTAAACACAGAGGTTCAGGTAACACTTTCTTTTTTTTCTTTTTTATTTATTTTTATTTTTATTTTTTTAAGTGAGAGAGACAGACAAGAGAAAGGTCTTCCTTTTTGCCGTTGGTTCACCCTCCAATGGCCGCCGCAGCCGGCGCACCATGCTGATCCGATGGCAGGAGCCAGGTGCTTCTCCTGGTCTCCCATGGGGTGCAGGGCCCAAGCACTTGGGCCATCCTCCACTGCACTCCCTGGCCACAGCAGAGAGCTGACCTGGAAGAGGGGCAACCGGGACAGAATCCGGTGCCCCGACCAGGACTAGAACCCGGTGTGCCAGCGCCGCAAGGCGGAGGATTAGCCTAGTGAGCCATGGCGCCGGCCCAGGTAACACTTTCATATGCTGATTTCATTTCCTTTGGTTAAATTCCCAGGAGTGGGATAACTGGATCATATGGTAGCTCTATTTCCAGATTTCTTTTTTTTAAGAGATTTATTTATTTATTTGAAAATCAGAATAGGAAGACAGGTAGAGGCAGAGAGAGAGAAAGCTAGCAAGCGTCTATCCACTGGTTCACTCCTGAGATGGCTACAATGGTTATGGCTGGGTCAGGCCAAAGTGAGGACCATCTGGATCTCAAACATAAGTGAAGGGCCGAGGACTTGGGCCACCTTCCACTGCTTCTCTCATGTGCATGAATAGGGAGCTGGATTGGGAGTAGAGCAGCAGGAGTCAGACTGGCGCCCACATGGGATGCTGGTACTGCAGGGGGTGGCTTCACCCGCTACCACCTGCCGCACTGGCCCCTATGTGTAGATTTCTGGGGAGTCTCCATACTGTCCTCCATAATGGTTGTGCTAGTTTACATTCCCACCAAGAGTATATTAGTGTATCATTTTCCCCCACATCCTCACCAGCAGTTGTTACTTTTTGATTTTTGGATGAAAGTCCTTCTAATTGGAGTGAGGTAAAACCTCACTGTGCTTTTTATTTGCATTTCTTTGAAGGCTAGTGATCCTGAGTATATTTTCATGTGTTTGTTTGGTCATTTATATTTCATCCTTTGAAGAATTCCTGGTTATACTCTTTGCTATTTCTAAAGAGGATTGTCTCTCTTTGTTGTTGAGTTTCTTGAGATCATTATATATTCTGAATATTAATCCTTTTTCAGATATATAGTTTGCAAATATTTTCTCACATTCTGTTGGTTACTACTACATTTTGTTGAGTGTTTGCTTTTAGCTTGATGTAATCACATTTCTCTATTTTTGCTGTCCATTGATGACAGTGGGGTATTGAAATCACTTATCGGCCGGCGCTGCGGCTCACTAGGCTAGTCCTCTGCCTGCAGTGCTGGCACCCAGGGTTCTAGTCCTGGTCGGGGCACCGGATTCTGTCCCGGTTGCTCCTCTTCCAGTCCAGCTCTCTGCTGTGGCCCAGGAAGGCAGTGGAGGATGGCCCAAGTGCTTGGGCCCTGCACCCGCATGGGAGACCAGGAGAAGCACCTGGCTCCTGGCTTTGGATCAGCACGGTACGCCAGCCGCAGCGGCCATTGAAGGGTGAACTAATGGAAAAAAGAAGACCTTTCTCTCTGTCTCTCTCTCACTAACTCTGCCTGTCAAAAAAGAAAAAAAAAAAAAAAGAAATCACCTATCATTATTATATTGGAGTCTGTCACCCCCTTTAGGTATAACAGAATTTGCTGTATATATCTAGGTGGTCCTTTGGATGCAGATATATTTGTGATTATTATATCTCCTTACTGATCATTTTATCAATATATGATACCCTTTTTTACAGTTCTTTTTATTTAAAGACTGTTTTTAACCTGACAATGAGTATAGCTAATCCTGCTTGTTTTTGCTTTCAGTTTGGCTGGTATATCTTTTTCCAGGTCTTTGCTTTCAATGTGTGTATATCTTTATTTGTTAAGTGAGTTTCTTATAGGCAACATATAGTTTGGTATTGGTATTTTATCCATTCAGCCAACTAAAATATTTTGGCTGCAGAATTTAATCCAATTACATTCAAGGTTAATATTGCTAGATTAAGAATTAGCTCCTGTCATTGTGCTCATTGGTTACTGATTATATCTACTCCATTAGTAAACCTGATAGTTTCATGTACGTGTGAGTGTGTGTGTTTAAAGATTTATCTTTTTTATTTGAAAATCAGAGTTACACTGAGAGAGAGAGGGAGATCTTCCATCTACCAGTTCACTCCCCAAATAGCTGTAATGGCTGGAGCTGGGCTGATCCAAATCCAGGAACCAGGAGCTTCATTTTATAAGGAAGGGTTCAATGAGCATACGTAGATTTAAGAATGTTTCACATTTGCCATATTCATTTCATACATAGATATTAAATATATGCTATTTTTAAAGCAGGCATGGTTTTATTAAAATTATATGATGTAGATTCATGACAAAGATCATAAATGAGGAAAGAAGGGTATATTATTATATAAGGGAAATAATTCAGTGAAGATAATATTTATAAATACCAGTATACCTAATAATTTGTTCATTTACTTTCTCCCTTCTTCCCTCTCCTTCTCTTTCTGCATCTAACTCATTTCACATACCATAATCATCTCCAGTTCCATCCATTTTGTTGAGAATGTCAATATTTTATTTTTTTAAGATTTACTTATTTATTTGAAAGTCAGAGAGAGGCAGGAAGAGAGATCTTCCATCTGCTGGTTACTCCCCAGATGGCCTTATGGCCAGGACTTAGCCAGGAGCCAGGCACTTCACCCAGTTCTCCCATGTGGGTGGCAGGGGCCCAAGCACATGGGCCAATTTCCATTACTTTTCCCAGGCCATTGGCAGGGAGCTGATCAGAAGTACAGTAGCCAGGACATGAACTAGTGCCCACGTGGGATGCTGGCATGGCACGTGGTGGCTTCACATGCTACACCACAATGCTAGCCCCAATATTTTATTCTTTCTGGTGGCTGAGTAAAGTTCCCTCTGTATATACACCAAAAATCGTTTATTCATCCATTCATTGATGGATATCCATGTTGATTCTATCTTTGGTGTTGTGATTAGTGCTGCAAGAAATACAGGAACACAGAAATCTCTGGTTCTGACTTCACTTCCTTTATGTTTCTAGAAGTGGGATATGTGGGTCATGTGGTGCATCTATTTCTAGTTTCGAGGAATCTCCATACTGCTTTCCGTGGTGGTTGTACTGGTTTGCATTCCCACCAACAGTATATTTGGATTCCCTTTTCTGCACATCTTTGCCAGCTCTTGTTATTGTTTCAGTTTTGGATAACAGCCATTCTAACTGGAGTGATCTGACAACTCATTGTGGTTTTAATTTGCATTTCCTAATGGCTAGTGATATTGAGCATTTCTTGTGCTTATTTGCCATATTTATTGTGAAAAATGTCTATTCAGATCACTTGTCCACTTCTCACTGGATTGTTGTTGCATTCCTTGTTGTGGTTGAATGAATTTCTGGAGTTGAATTTCTTGAGTTGTGTACATATTCTGTATATGTCAACTGCATAGCTTGTAAATATTTTCTCACTTTCTGTTGGTATTGATTGAATCCTTTGCTGTGTAGAAGCTTCTGAGTTTGAAAGAATCCCATTTGTCTATTTGTGCTTCCATTGCCTATGCTTTTTGTCACATTTGTATGCATCATATTCAAGTGTTCCACCATAGTTCCATAGTTTAATACTTTAAATTTAGGTCTTTGACCTTTTTTGAGTTGATAAGTCTGAAGGGGCAAACTTTTGCATGTGGAAATCCCATTTTCCCAACACCATTTGTTGACATGAGTGCCCTTTCTTCAGGCAGTGTATAGCTTCATTTCTGTTTTTTTTATTGAGTATTTACAACTTAGGCATGTGGCATATACTTTCATAGCTCAACTTATAGTTTCTGTTGAAATTAAATATTATCTCATTTTTTGCTTACTATCTTTACACATAAAATCAAACTGTCACAGAACTGTGATTCTCCTAATTATGGAAATAAATAAGGAAGTTCACACATTTTTTTAAATTATAAACAATCTCTTGGAGCCCAGTTTCTTCTATCCCCAATCTGGAATGTATTATTTCTAGACCAGTCTCCAGTTACTTGCCTGGTCTTATCTTTATTACTATCATCTTTTAAAAAATATTTCAAATAATACAGGAAAGTACAAAGAATAATTCAGTAGCACACATAGAATTAACAATTTTTAAGATTTTGTCACCCTTGTCTCTATGTAAACATATTTAACATTTTTGAAAGCAGGGGTAGATATAATAATATCACATAACATGGAATTCATGACAAATGTGAAACATTTCTTGTATATTTATCTTTTCACCAAGAAATCCAACTTCTAAGATTCTTTCCAAAGAAAGCACTAGTAAAATTATAAAAAGGCATGAACAATGTATCAAATGGTCATGTGTATAGCAATCTACATGAGAAAGCAAACATCCATAGATTTGCACATCCACAACTACAAAACAGAATGACTACCTCTATATTCTACAATGGAGTTTCTCCAAACCATGCACAAAATATTTCCTGGTTATGTCCAGTGGAAAGGGCTCAAAACAATGACAAACTCAGCAGTGCTGAGCCTTCTTCCCACCAGCACTGTGGCTTTAAAAGGTGATTTTTCCATTGATAGAAACTGGGGCTCTTGAGAGAAGTGGCTGACTTCCAGGACTACAGTAAAGATAGAGTCAAGGTGAGTTTGGGACATTTTTTTTTCTCAGATATGAAGGTATAAAAAAATTAGTAAGTTCACATCAAACGAAATCAGAAGCCAATTTTTTTTTTTTAAATAATTATTTGAGAGTCAGAATTACAGAGGGAGGGAGAGACAGAGAGAAAGGTCATCCATCTGCTGGTTCACTCTCCAAATGGCCACAACGGCTGGAACTGGGCCAATTGGAATCCAGAGGCAAGAAGCTTCTCCCAGGTCTCCCACATGGGTGAAGTGGTCCTGGCAATTGGGCCGTCTTCCCTGCCTTCCCAGGCCATAAGCAGAGAGTTGGATTGGAAAAGGAGTAGCCGGGACTTGCACTGGTGCCATGTGAGATGCTGACACTGTATGCAGAGGCTTAGCCTACTGAGCCACAGTCCTGGTCCCATCAAAAGCCAATTTAGAGACTTACAATGACCAAAGATAGGACATTTTTCCCCTAGAAACCTTTTACTGAAGGAATACAACTTTATACATTTCATAATTACAACTTTAGGAACGTGGTGACTATTCCCACTGTGCCATCTCTTCCACCACTACTCTCCCCCAACTCATGCTTCTCCCTCTCCAATACCCATTATTTTTTTTTTACAAAAATATATTTTCAATTAACTTTCTTTAACATAGAGTTAATCATATGTGTATAAAACGTTAAACAAAATTTCAAAAAAAAACTGTTCCTCAACAGTCAATATAAGTGCTGTTCAGTTATGGCTTTTCAAAGTGTCAATTTCACTTCAATAGATTGCCTTTGAGGTGCTCCATTGGTTATCACAGGTCAGAAAGAACATATGGTTTTGTTTTGTTTTGTTTTTTTTCAGACTGGCTTATTTCACTATGATGTTTTCCAGTTTGATCCATTGTGTTGCAAACAACTGGATTTCATTTTTTTTACCGCTGTGTAGTATTCCATGATGTACATATCCCATAAATTCCTTATCCAGTCTTCAGTTGATGAGAATTTGGGATGATTTCATATTTTAGCTTTTGTTAATTGAGCGGCAATAAACATCGGGGTAGAGATAACTCTTTCATATGCAGATCATTTCCCTTGGGTAAATTCCCAGGAGTGGGATGGGTAGGTCATATGGTAGATCTACATTCAAATTTCTGAGGTATCTCCACACTCTCTTTCATAGTGGATTTACCAGTTTACATTCTCAACGGCAGTGGATTTCGGGTACTTTTCCCCCACATCCTCGCCAGCTTTTGTTGTTTGTTGATTTCTGCATGAAAGCCATTCTGACTGGGGTGAGGTGAAATCTCATGTGGTTTTGATTTGCATTTCCCTGCCAGCTAGTTATCCTGAGCAATTTTTCATGTGTCTGGTTGGCCATTTGGATTTCCTCTTTTGAGAACTGCCTGTTAAGTCCTTTGCCCATTTCGTAACTGGGTTGTTTGTATTGTTGTTGAGTTTCTTGATCTCTTTTATGTACTCTGGTAATTAATCTTTTATTAGTTGCACAGTTTGCAAATAATTTCTCCCATTCTGTCAATTGCCTTTTCACTTGGCTGAAATTTTCATTTGCAGTGCAGAAGCTTCTCAATTTGATGTAATCCCATCTGTCAATTTTGGCTTTTATTGCCTGTGCCTCTGGGGTCTTTCCTATGGAGTCTTTACATATACCAGTGTCTTACAGGGTTTCCTCAATGTTCTCTAATAATTTGATGGTATCAGGTTGTAGATTTATGTCTTTAATCCATTTTGAGTGGATTTTTGTGTAAGGCATAAGGTAGAAATCTTCATACTTCTGCAGATGGAGATCCAGTTTTTCTAGTACCATTTACTGTACAGAGTGTCCTTGCTCCAGGTATTGATGTTAGCTCCTTTGTCAAATATAAGTTGGTTGTAGATACATGGATTGATTTTTGGCTTTTACATTCTGTTCCATTGGTCTATCCATTTTTGTTTTGATTACAATGGCCCTGTAGTATGTCTTGAAATATGGTATTGTGATGCCTCTAGTTTTGTTTTTGTCATATAAGATTGCTTTAGCTAATTGGAGTTTCCTGTTCCATATGAATTTCAGCATTATTTTTTCTATATCTAAGATAAGTGCCCTTGGTATTTTGATTGGTATCACATTGGATCTGTAAATTGCTTTCAGTAGTATGGGCACTTTGATGATATTGATTCTTCCAATCAATGAACATGGAAGATTTTTCCATTTTTTTGTATCTCCTTCTATTTCTTTCTTTAATGTTTTGTAATTCTCATCATAGAGAGCTTTGACATCCTTGATTAAATTTATTCCAATGGGGCAGGTGCTGTGGTGTAGCGGGTAAAGATACCACCTGCTGTGCTGTCATCCTGTATTGGCGCTGGTTCGTGTCCTGGATGCTCCACTTCTGATCCAGCTCTCTGCTATGGCCTGGGTGAGCAGCAGATGATGGCCCAAGTCCTTGGGCACCTGCACCCATATGGGAAACCCGGAAGAAACTCCTAGCACCTGGCATCAGATCAGCACAGCTCCAGCCTTGTGGCCATCTTAGGGAATGAAGAAGTGGATGGAAGATCTCTCTCTGCCTCTGCCTCTGCCTCTCTGTAACTCTGCCTTTCAAATAAATAAATAAATAAATCTTTGAAAAAAAAATTCATTCCAATCTATTTGATTTTTTGTAGCTATTGTGAATGGGATTGATCTTAGAAGTTCTTTCTCTGCCGTGGCATTTTCTGGGTATACAAAGGCTGTTGATTTTTGTGTGTTGATTTTATATCCTGCCACTTTGCCAAACTCTTGTATGAGTTCTAATAGTCCCCTAATGGAGTCTTTTAGATCCCTTATATATAAAACCATGTCATCTCCAAATAGGGATAGTTTTATTTCCTCTTCCCAATTTGTATCCATTTGATTTCTATTTCATGTCTAATGGGTCTAGCTAAAACTTCCAGGACGATATTGAATAGCAGTGGTAAGAATGGGCATCCTTGTCCATTTGCAGATCAGTGGTAATGCTTACAACTTTTCCCCACTCAATAGGACTCTGGCCATAGGTTTGTCATAAATTGGCTTGATTGTGTTGAGGATTGTACCTTCTATACCCAATTTGTTTAGTGTTTTCATCATGAAAGGCTCTTGTATTTCATAAAATGCTTTTTCTGCATCTATTGAGATAATCAGATGGTTTTTGTTCTTCAATTCAGTAATGTGATCTTTCACATTCATTGATTTGTGAATGTTGAACCATCCCTGCATACCAGAGATAAATCCCACTAGTTCTGGCTGAATGATCTTTTTGATGTGTCATTGGATTCAATTGGCTAGAATTTGGTTGAGCATTTTGCGTCTATGCTCATCAGGGAAGTTGGTCTATAGTTCTCTTTCTCTGTTGCATCTTTTTCAAGTTTAGGACTGAAGGTGATGCTGGCTTCAAGGAAAAAATTGGGGAGGATTCCCTCCCTTTCAATTGTTTTGAATAGTTTGAGGAGATTTGGAATTAGTTCTTCAAATGTCTGGTAGAATAATCAGTGAAACCATCTACTCCTGGCTTTTTTGTTTTTGTTGGGAGGATCTTTATTATTGATTCGATTTCTGTCTTGGTTATGGTCTGTTTAGGTTTTCTTTGTCTTCATGGCTCAATTTAGGTAGGTTGTAAGTGTTCAGGAATCTATCCAGATTTCCTGGTTTCTTGGCATACTGTTCCTTGTAGTAATTTCTGAAGATTCTTTTTAATTCTGTGGTGTCTGTTTTTACTTTTCCTTTTTCATCTCTAGTTTTATTGATTTGGGTCTTCTCCCTCCTTGTTTTTGGATAATTGTGCCAATGGTGTGTCAATTTTGTTTATTTTTTCAAAAAAAAAAAAAAAACAGCTCTGTTTTACTGATCTTTGTAATGATTTTTGAGTTTCAATTCTGTTTATTCTCTAATTTTAATTATTTCATTTTTCCTGCTAGTTTTGGATTTGGTTTGCTATTATTTTTCTAGATCCTTGAGATGCATTGATAGCTCATTTATTTGATCCCTTTCTAATTTCTTGATGTGGGGATGTATTGCTATGAACTTTCCTCTAAACACTGCTTTTGTTGTATCCCATAAGTTTTGATATGTTCTATTGTTATATTCATTTGTTTCCAGAAGTTTTTTGATTTCTCTGTGGATTTCTTCAATGAATCACTGTTCATTCAGGAGCATGTTTTCAGTCTCCATGTGTTTGCACGTTCCAGAGATTCCCAAGTTATTTATTGCCAGCTTCAATCCATTGTGGTAAGAGAATATGCATGGTATTTTTTTGAAATTTTTTTTTTTAATTTTCTGACACTTGGCTTTATGGCCTAGCATGAGGTGAGTCCTGGAGAGAGTACCATGTACTGCTGAGAAGAACGTGTATTCTGCGACTGTTGGATGAAAATTTCTGTAGGTATCTGTTAGGTCCATTTGGTCTAAAGTAACAGTTAACTCTGTTGTTTCCTTGCTGATTTCTATTTGGTTGAACATTGCTGAGAGTGAGATATTGAAGTCTCCCATTACTATTGTATTTGAGTCTACATCTCCCTTTAGATCCACTAACATTTCTTTGTACTAGCCAGGTGCCCTGTAATTAGATGCATATGTCACATCTTCCTGTTGAATTGATCCCTTAATGATTACATAGTGCCCTTCTTTAACTCTTTTAATAGTTTTTGTATTAAAGTCTATTTTGTCAGATATTAGGATGGCTATACCAGCTCTATTTTTGGTTTCTGTTAGCGTGGAATATCTTTTTCCATCCTTTCACTTTCAGTCTGCATGCATCTTTGGTAAATGTGTTTCTTGCAGGCACCAAAAATGAGTTTTATTTTTAAATCCATTCTTCCAGTCTGTATATTTTAATTTGGATGTTGAGATGGTTTACATTCAAGGTGACTATTGACAAGTAATGATTTGGCCCTACCATTTTTCCATATATGTTCCTATTGTTTCTTTTGGACTTTCTTTTTACTTTTCCTGGGAGATTTTCACCTTCATCTTCTTTCATAGTGATGACCATATTTCTGTGTTTCTGTGTGTTTAAGCATCTTTTGTAAGACTGGATGGGTGGTGACAAATTCTTTCAATTTCTCTTTGTTATGGAAGGTTTTTATTTCATCTTCATTTATAAGTGAGAGCTCTGCAGAGCACAATATTCTGGATTGACAGTTTTTTTTTTCTTTTAAGACTTATAATATATCTTGCTATTCTCTCCTATCTTCCAGGGTGTCTGATGAGAAGTCAGCTATGAGTCTATTTGGAGATCCTCTGAAAGTAATCTAGCATTTCTCTCATGCACAATTTATAATCTTTTTATTTATGTTTTACTGTGGATAGTTTGACTACAATGTGTCGTGGTAAAGATCTTTTCTAGTCATGTCTATTAGGAATTCTTTGTGCTTCTTGTGTTTGGATGTCCCTTTCTTTCTCCAAATTAGGGAAGTTTTCTGTAATTATATTACTAAAATGCCTTCTAATCCATTCCCTTTTTCTGTACCTTCAGGAACTCCTAATACCCATACGTTGGATTGTTTGATAGTATCCCATAAATCTCCAACACTCTTTTTTGTTTTCTAATTTCTTCTTTTTTTTGTCTGACTGTAAAATTTCCAGTGATTTGTCTTTTAACTCAGATATTCTTTTTTCTGCTTCACCGAGTCTGTTCTTAAGGCTTTCCACCACATTTTTATTCTATTGAATTATTCATTTCCAAGATTTCATTTTGATTTCTCTTTAAGATCTCAATTTCATGGAGAAATTTAGTGTCATGAATAGATTTCATTAGTTTATGGGTTTGCTTCTGATTATTTCTAAGTTACCCTATGATCAGTTATTTTTATTCCACTTCTGGTATTTCTTCAGTCTCTTCATCTTCACATTCTAGTGTTGAAGTGCTGTGTTATTTTGGGGCATTGTGTTATATTCCTTATTCTTGTTTCTTGAATGGCTGTGTTTACTACTTCACATTCGTCAAGATACTTGTTGGTCTGGCTGTGTTTTGTTTTTCCCCTATGATGGCCTTTATCTTTGGACAATGCCTCTATGGCTTAGTGGAATGTCTGCTTTTTCAATGAATACCTAGAGGAGTGTGGTGGGTGTGGCCAAGGAGCTCTGTTCAGTGCTCCTAGGTGAAGGGAATATCCAAGGTGTCATCCAGATTGGGCATGGTAAATCGCTTCTCTCTTTTTTTTTTTTTTTATTTATCAGAGGGGAGGTTTGTTCGGCTCTGTTGGCATGATGTCATGCTCACCACTTCTCAAAGGAGACCAGTGCCTGGGCACTAGCTCCAGTCGGTACAATATTCCTCCACGCTGCCACAAGAACCACACAAAGTGTCTGTGTAGTCCTCGTTGAAAACATAGATACCACAGCAGTACCCTCACCAAGGAATCAGGAAGTTCCCGGCATATGGAGCTGCCCACAGTGACTGTCCAAAGTGCCAGCCACATTCTGTGCCCGCCCACACCGCCACAGTGTTTTCACAGTCCCGGCACACAGTCGTGGGCACCCATCCCCTGTCAGTTCTCCTGGACAGAATCGGGCATCTCTGCTCAGCTGGTTGGTGGGCGTGAGGACACAAGCTGGCGCGGCTGTTACTTGTGTCAAACATGGCACCTGACCTCCCGGCTTCTTACAGGATGCTAGTGTCGGGTGGTCAGCGTGAGACAAACATACCCCCTTTTTTCCCCTCTAGTTTGGCAGGTACACTCTCTTCCACAGGGCTCCAAGCCGGACTTGTACCAGGCTCTTCCCACAGCTTTATTGCCAGTGGCTTGGGCTGCTGCAGTCCAGTCTCACCTTGCTCTCCAGAGCTGGTGCTAAGGTTCTCGGTTCCTAAGGTCTTGAGTTGTGCGTGTCTACACCCTCCATGTAGATCCACTCTGTCCCTCTAATTTGTATGGCATTTCCCTTGCTGTTTCCTCCTTAACTCTTCCCTGAGAGTGCACTCTCCACTCTTTTTAAATTATCTTCCCCTAAACTAGAGAAGTAAGCACCCTCCTTATTCCATCATATTGGATCTCTCCAGGACATTTTGTACACAAGAGTAACAAAGGCAATAGTCTGAAACAAACCGTTTGAATTCCCTTGTACCCTATAGGTAGAGATGTGCATTGAGGAAACCACAGTGAAAAACAGTATGGATATCCCTAAGGCAATTAAAATAGACTATCACAGTCATCTTTTTTGATTGAATACTCAAGGTAAATGAAATCACCTTTACTCCCATGCATTATGCAAAACAGCCAAGCTTTGGGAACAACTAAAGTGTCCATCAATGAATGAGCATACAAAGAACTTACATTTAGTGATTTAAGCCAGATACAAAAAGACAAATATGGCATTAAAAATGAAAAGAAATTCAAATACCCAGAAACAGAGTACTGGATGGTAGCTGATAAGGTGCTGGGGTTGGGAGAGGGGAATAGGAGGATATAGGTCAAGGTGTACAGTTTCAGTCATGTAGGGTGAATACTGATAGAAATCTAAGGTACAGCATGAAGATTGCAGTTGAAGCCATTGCAGTACAGACTTACAATTTGCCATTAAAATAAATTTTAGGTATTCCTACAAAAACAACCACAACAATCAGTAGCTTTAGTGGTATATTAGTTACCTTTCCTGTAATAATCAGTTCACTATGTCTCTTATTTAAAGATAAATATATCCAAACATCATGCTGAACCTAAATATACACAATAACAAACATGTTAAAATCCACCAGTTTGCAAAGAGTCAAAAAATCTAATTGAACAACACTAGATATTAATGAATAAATCATTACTATGGAAATTGGAAAACAAAGAAAGAATGAATTTCCTATACAACTTCTGCCATTAGGTAACAAGTAGTGGAACAAGGCATTTGCTTTTGTGGAAGGTTAAGCTGGTAATAAAGAGGAAATACCAGGTCTGAAACATCCCCATAGAGTCAGTCCTGTTATCTCAGGAAAACAGGACTGATTCTATAGCAGTGGTAGTATATAGCAGTGGTAGTGTATAGCAGTGGGAGTAGAGCAGTGGTAGTATAGAGCAGTGGTAGTATAGCAGTGGTAGTATAGAGCAGTGGTAGTGTATAGCAGTGGTAGTATAGCAGTGGTAGTATAGCAGTGGTAGTGTAGAGCAGTGGTAGTGTAGAGCAGTGGTAGTATAGAGCAGTGGTAGTGTATAGCAGTGGTAGTATAGAGCAGTGGTAGTATAGAGCAGTGGTAGTATAGAGCAGTGGTAGTGTAGAGCAGTGGTAGTGTAGAGCAGTGGTAGTATAGAGCAGTGGTAGTGTATAGCAGTGGTAGTATAGAGCAGTGGTAGTATAGAGCAGTGGTAGTATAGAGCAGTGGTAGTGTAGAGCAGTGGTAGTGTAGAGCAGTGGTAGTATAGAGCAGTGGTAGTGTAGAGCAGTGGTAGTATAGAGCAGTGGTAGTATAGAGCAGTGGTAGTATAGAGCAGTGGTAGTGTAGAGCAGTGGTAGTGTAGAGCAGTGGTAGTATAGAGCAGTGGTAGTATAGAGCAGTGGTAGTGTATAGCAGTGGTAGTATAGAGCAGTGGTAGTATAGAGCAGTGGTAGTGTAGAGCAGTGGTAGTATAGAGCAGTGGTAGTATAGAGCAGTGGTAGTGTAGAGCAGTGGTAGTATAGCAGTGGTAGTATAGAGCAGTGGTAGTATAGAGCAGTGGTAGTGTAGAGCAGTGGTAGTGTAGAGCAGTGGTAGTATAGAGCAGTGGTAGTGTAGAGCAGTGGTAGTATAGAGCAGTGGTAGTATAGAGCAGTGGTAGTGTAGAGCAGTGGTAGTGTAGAGCAGTGGTAGTGTAGAGCAGTGGTAGTGTAGAGCAGTGGTAGTATAGAGCAGTGGTAGTATAGAGCAGTGGTAGTGTAGAGCAGTGGTAGTATATAGCAGTGGTAGTATAGAGCAGTGGTAGTATAGCAGTGGTAGTATAGAGCAGTGGTAGTATAGAGCAGTGGTAGTATAGAGCAGTGGTAGTATAGAGCAGTGGTAGTGTAGAGCAGTGGTAGTGTAGAGCAGTGGTAGTATAGAGCAGTGGTAGTATAGCAGTGGTAGTATAGATCAGTGGTAGTATAGCAGTGGTAGTGTAGAGCAGTGGTAGTATAGAGCAGTGGTAGTATAGAGCAGTGGTAGTATAGAGCAGTGGTAGTATAGCAGTGGTAATATAGAGCAGTGGTAGTATAGAGCAGTGGTAGTATAAGCAGTGGTAGTATAGCAGTGGTAGTATAGCAGTGGTAGTGTAGAGCAGTGGTAGTATAGCAGTGGTAGTATAGAGCAGTGGGAGTATAGAGCAGTGGGAGTATAGAGCAGTGGTAGTATAGAGCAGTGGTAGTATAGAGCAGTGGTAGTATAGCAGTGGTAGTATAGCAGTGGTAGTATAGAGCAGTGGTAGTATAGAGCAGTGGTAGTATAGAGCAGTGGTAGTATAGAGCAGTGGTAGTGTAGAGCAGTGGTAGTATAGAGCAGTGGTAGTGTATAGCAGTGGTAGTATAGAGCAGTGGTAGTGTATAGCAGTGGTAGTATAGAGCAGTGGTAGTGTAGAGCAGTGGTAGTGTAGAGCAGTGGTAGTATAGCAGTGGTAGTATAGAGCAGTGGTAGTATAGAGCAGTGGTAGTGTAGAGCAGTGGTAGTGTAGAGCAGTGGTAGTGTAGAGCAGTGGTAGTGTAGAGCAGTGGTAGTGTAGAGCAGTGGTAGTATAGCAGTGGTAGTATAGAGCAGTGGTAGTATAGAGCAGTGGTAGTGTAGAGCAGTGGTAGTATAGAGCAGTGGTAGTATAGAGCAGTGGTAGTATAGAGCAGTGGTAGTATAGCAGTGGTAGTATAGCAGTGGTAGTGTAGAGCAGTGGTAGTGTAGAGCAGTGGTAGTATAGCAGTGGTAGTATAGAGCAGTGGTAGTGTATAGCAGTGGTAGTATAGAGCAGTGGTAGTATAGAGCAGTGGTAGTATAGAGCAGTGGTAGTGTAGAGCAGTGGTAGTATAGAGCAGTGGTAGTATAGAGCAGTGGTAGTATAGAGCAGTGGTAGTATAGCAGTGGTAGTATAGAGCAGTGGTAGTATAGAGCAGTGGTAGTATAGAGCAGTGGTAGTATAGCAGTGGTAGTGTAGAGCAGTGGTAGTGTAGAGCAGTGGTAGTATAGAGCAGTGGTAGTGTAGAGCAGTGGTAGTATAGAGCAGTGGTAGTATAGAGCAGTGGTAGTATAGCAGTGGTAGTGTAGAGCAGTGGTAGTATAGCAGTGGTAGTGTAGAGCAGTGGTAGTATAGAGCAGTGGTAGTATAGAGCAGTGGTAGTATAGCAGTGGTAGTGTAGAGCAGTGGTAGTGTAGAGCAGTGGTAGTATAGAGCAGTGGTAGTATAGAGCAGTGGTAGTATAGAGCAGTGGTAGTATAGAGCAGTGGTAGTAGAGCAGTGGTAGTAGAGCAGTGGTAGTATAGAGCAGTGGTAGTATAGAGCAGTGGTAGTGTAGAGCAGTGGTAGTATAGCAGTGGTAGTGTATAGCAGTGGTACTATAGCAGTGGTAGTGTAGAGCAGTGGTAGTGTAGAGCAGTGGTAGTGTAGAGCAGTGGTAGTATAGAGCAGTGGTAGTATAGCAGTGGTAGTGTAGAGCAGTGGTAGTATAGCAGTGGTAGTATAGAGCAGTGGTAGTATAGAGCAGTGGTAGTATAGCAGTGGTAGTGTAGAGCAGTGGTAGTGTAGAGCAGTGGTAGTATAGAGCAGTGGTAGTATAGAGCAGTGGTAGTATAGAGCAGTGGTAGTGTAGAGCAGTGGTAGTGTAGAGCAGTGGTAGTATAGAGCAGTGGTAGTATAGAGCAGTGGTAGTGTAGAGCAGTGGTAGTATAGCAGTGGTAGTATAGAGCAGTGGTAGTATAGAGCAGTGGTAGTGTAGAGCAGTGGTAGTGTAGAGCAGTGGTAGTATAGAGCAGTGGTAGTATAGAGCAGTGGTAGTGTAGAGCAGTGGTAGTATAGCAGTGGTAGTATAGAGCAGTGGTAGTATAGAGCAGTGGTAGTATAGAGCAGTGGTAGTGTAGAGCAGTGGTAGTGTAGAGCAGTGGTAGTATAGAGCAGTGGTAGTGTAGAGCAGTGGTAGTATAGAGCAGTGGTAGTGTAGAGCAGTGGTAGTGTAGAGCAGTGGTAGTGTAGAGCAGTGGTAGTATAGCAGTGGTAGTATAGAGCAGTGGTAGTATAGAGCAGTGGTAGTGTAGAGCAGTGGGTAGGAACAGATTTGGAGGAGAATGTGTGTCTGTACTAAACATGTGTGAATTTTTTTCATTACCTCCTAGACAGTATAGCACAGTAACTATGTGCATAGTGCTTTGCATTGTATTACATATCATAAGTAATCTAGAGATGGTTATAAGAATACAAGAGTATGTGTGCAGGTTAAAAACAAATACATAATTTTGTAACAGAGGCTTGAGCATTTGCTGAATCTACCTGAGAAATTCGTATTTACAAAATGGCTAGAATAACATGTTGAATGACACCATGTGGGACGCAGTCAGCAAACTGAGATACTCAGGGGCTGGCTTTGTGGCGTAGTGGATTAAGTCACTTCCTGCGATGCTGGCATCCTGTTTGGGCTCCTGTTAAAGTCCAGACAGGAAGTGCTCCTCGGGCCTATGGCCCTGGAAACATAGAAGGCTACACCAGTGCTTCCCAGGGGGCAGCCACTGTTCTTACCACCTCCTGCCCCACAACTCCAGGGGATGCTTGCCAATGTTGGCAGCTATCGTTTTAAATTTTTATTCATTTATTTTCATTTTACTTGAAAGATAAGAGGGAGACAGATGGAGAAAGATCTTTTCACCTCCCCCCACCCGTGCTTTCAACAGCTGAGGCTGGGTTGGGGTGATGGCGGGAGCCCGAATTCCATCTGGGTTTCCTAGATGAGTGTTGGGGACCTGAGCACTTGAATCATGAACTATTGCCTCCTGGGGTACACACTGACCAGAAGCTGGGTCATATGAAGAGTAACACATGGCCGGCGCCGCGGCTCACTAGGCTAATCCTCCGCCTTGCGGCTCTGGCACACCGGGTTCTAGTCCCGGTCAGGGCACCGGATTCTGTCCCGGTTGCCCCTCTTCCAGGCCAGCTCTCTGCTGTGGCCAGGGAGTGCAGTGGAGGATGGCCCAAGTGCTTGGGCCCTGCACCCCATGGGAGACCAGGAGAAGCACCTGGCTCCTGCCATCGGATCAGCACGGTGCGCTGGCCGTGGCGGCCATTGGAGGGTGAACCAACGGTGAAGGAAGACCTTTGTCTCTGTCTCTCTGTCTCACTGTCCACTCTGCCTGTCAAAATAAAAAATAAAATAAAAGAAGAGTAACACAGACTCAAACCAGACATTACAGTATGGGATGTGGGCTTCACAAGTGGCAACTTAAGCCCTGAGCCAAATTTCTGCCCTGGGGATGTTTTTGATTGTCTTGACTCAGTGCAGGCGCGGTGGTGGGGTATACCTGGCATCTGCTCAGTAAGGACAAGAGATGTTGCTAAATGCACTTCCAATACTGTGTGTCCCATTGCTCCACAACGAAGATTTATCTGGGGGAGCAGTACTGTGGCATAACAGGTAAAGCTGCCACCTACATTGCCAGCATCCCTTTGGGTTCCAGTCAAGTCCTGGCTGCTCCACTTCTGATCCAGCTCCCTCTTAATGGCCTAGGAAAGCAGTGAAAGATGGCCCAAGTGCCTGGGCCCCTGCACACATGTGGGAGACCTGGAAGAAGCTCCTGATTTCTAGCTTCAAATCAGCCCAGTTCTGGCCATTGTGGCCATTTGGGGAATGAACCAGTAGATAGAAGATTTCTTTCTCCCTCTCCCTCCCTCCCTCCCTCCCTCTCTCTCCCCCCACCCCCTCTCTCTGTAACTCTGCCTTTCAAATAAATAAAAGAATCTTCTTTTAAAAAAGACTTATCTGGCCCCAAATGCCAACAGTGCCATGGTCAAGAACCCCTGGGATGTGTCCTTGAGCAGTGGTACCTTAGCCCATTTGGAATGCAACAGATTGGTGCCTTGTAGACAACAGGAGTGTATCTCTCACGGTAAGGAGGCTGGGACATCCTAGACCAAGTCAGCAGTGAGGGCCACTGCCCCAGTGACAGCCTTCTCACTCCATCCTCACGTGGCCGTGGCAGCAGATGGCTTTTCCCAGGCCTCTTTCAGGAAGGCCTAATGGCCTGAATAGCTCTAATAACCCTGCCTCCTAATACTTCGTGATCACCCCCAAGATGTGGACTTTGGGGACACACAAACACAGGACAGGGCCACAGGCGTGGCCTCTGGGTTGCTGGTCATGTGATGTATCTTGATCTAGTTTTGTGAGAATATTCAACTTGTGAGGATGCATCAGGCTGCACAATTAGGAATGTGAACTTTGCTGTTTATCCCATAAACTCTAATTGAATAAAAGGGAATAGTTCTGTTTTCCATGCCAGACACACAATTTGGGTGCAATTTCTACTCTAGAAATTAAGAAGCATGGCTACAAGTGCATGGCCAAAGACACAATAAGTGCATCATGTGGGGTCAAAGGTTGCACTTGAACCTCTGTGGCTCCAGGGCTTGGTGTTCACCCAGCTCTAAGGAAGGCAGTTGGAGGAGAGAACTGGTTTCCATTTCCACATAGTCTGAATATGAGGTCAAACCAGAACTGTGAGTTTTCTCTTCATTCACTTTTCCTCTTTCAGGCCATGTAAAACTGTGCTGCCTCTGAATTAAAGTATGGACAGCTGTGAAAGAGAGCAAGTGGGTGAAACCCAGGTAAATAAGCTTGCATTTTTATAGGTTATCAGAACATTGGGAGAGGACTATGGAATTGCTGAAGTATGCAACATAATGTAAGATTTTAAGACCTCATGTGAATGTCTTCCTTTACCGTTGGTTCACCCTCCAATGGCTGCTGCAGCCGGCGCGCTGCGGCCGGCGCACCGTGCTGATCCGAAGCCAGGCCAAAGACAAACCAGTTTTGTCATTGACTAGAATTATATGCCTTGTGTACAAGTGCCCAAAGATAAATGGCCATGTCCATTATTATTATAAGGCCTCACCTTATAAGCTAATGTAGTGGTGAAAATTATAAAGTTAAATTTAATATAGTGAGTGAGGGTGGTAAGGTGAGGGACCAATTATCTGGAAATCACCATGAGACCTCTTCGTTATTTAAAATAAATAGAAGATTCAGGGTAGTCTCACAAAGTTCAAGCTTTAATTTGCTGAGAAATCACAGACTGGTGGTTTGCTAACCACTTACATGGTTGAAGGTGGTCCCAAGTGTCAAATCTACTGACCTCCTTAGGGAGAGCTGGTCAGCAAGGTAAGGGGATCAAGGCTGTGTGCCTTGAGTATCTTTATTAATGATTTGCAAGAAAGAAAAATAGATGACATAGACATTTTAAGTAATCTATAGTGTGTGTGTGTGTAGAGAGAGAGTTCAGCTCTGCCCCTGAGGTTGGCCTCCATCTGATGGAGAACCTGTCTCTGGCCGCCATTCTCCCCCAGTCTCAAGATGCAGAGTGGCTCCCACTTGCTATGCCAGATCCTGGTTCAGCAACCTCCAGTTTGTACCTGTGCTGAGCCAGTATGCAGTGCTCATAAAACACAGGTGATTCATGCCTGGAAAAAGAAGCAGTCTGTTGGCTTAACAGTGAGGAGGAAATTCTGCTTGTTCCTGCTCAAGTCGGCATTTTGGGGTAAAACAAACAAAAGCATGGCAAGCATTCACCACGATGTAGATCAAGACTTACCCAGAAGACACAATGCTGCACGTGTTGTAACCGTACACAAGTGATTCATCCGGGTTTTTTTGTAATTTTTCCTATAAATTATTTTTGTCTGATGATGAGCATATGTGAAGAAATCCATACATATTATCATTATGAATTAAAAGAGTGAAGAACTTAAATCGCAGCACTTCTCAGCTATAAAGAGTATCCTGACAAAGTATCAAGAGAAAAAAAGCTGGATTGCAAGCTGAATGAACTGCACTCACACTGAGTGAGTCACTGACAGGGGGCTCCAGGCAGAACACATTCTCCAGTTGTGCGTCTCAAAGGCAACAATAGGGAAACTTTGAATATTTCCTCCTGAAAATACAGGTTCTTGGACTCTTACTTCGCGTTGATCAATTTGCTTTTGTAAATATGTGAAATTATATATAAAATTACAAATACATGTGTACACCTAGGTTTCTTTTTTTTTCTTTTTCTTTCTTTCTTTCTTTTTTTTTTTTTTTTTTTTTTGACAGGCAGAGTTAGAGAGAAAGGTCTTCCTTTTTCTATTGGTTCACCCCATCAGTGGCCGCTGCAGCCAGTGCACCGTGCTGATTCGAAGCCAGGAGCCAAGTGCTTCTCCTGGTCTCCCATGCAGGTGCAGGGCCCAAGCACTTGGGCCATCCTCCACTGCCTTCCCGGGCCACAGCAGAGAGAGAGCTGGCCTGGAAGAGGAGCAACTAGGACAGAATCCGGCGCCCAACTGGGACTAGAACCCGGTGTGCCAGTGCCACAGGCAGAAGATTAGCCTATTGAGTCGCAGCGCCAGCCCATACCTAGGTTTCTTAGTCCATTTTCTGTTGCTATAACAAAATACCTGAGACTCAGTAATCGATAATGAATATGTTTATTTGGCACATGGTACAGGACGCTGAGGAGTCTTCTACTTGTGTTTGGTTTGCTTGTGGCACGGCCTCCTTGCCGCTTGGTGACGTGTGGAGGGCATCACACCGGGATACAGGAGAAGACGCCAGCACACACTTCTCTTCCTCCTCTTGTAAAGCCACAAATGCCATTATGGGGACCCCACTATCATGACCTCATCCAATCCTGATTACCTCACAAAGGCCCCTTCAGAATATCATTAGCAGACGAATTTGGGAATTGAGTCTCCAGTAGATGAATTTTTGGAGGAAACATACAAACCATAGTAGGATGTTTGAGCACATATATAGGTGTGAATGTGTTTGAGATCTACCCTAGTATGTATGTATGTATATCCATTTATCTACTTTTCCACCCACACATCCATCCATCCATCCCTCCATCCATTGTCTTCCTTAGATACTAAAAAAAAAACCTGATTCTATGACTCTTGCTCTACAAAATTTAATAGTGAAATTGAAAACTAAAACAGAATTATTCATATGAGAGACAGAGGCCCAGGATGTCACTCTAAATGTATATAAATATATATTTTAAAAACAGCTTTCTGGAACACTTCAGAGCCTGAATTTTTATCGGCAAGCATACTCATGTAAAATGACTTTTTAATGCAATTAGGAGAATTCATTTTAGTACTCCTGATAATAAAGTTATTTTAAAAATGATGGTTTGTGGTAAGATGAGAATTAAGTACCTAAATGCAACACTGAATATGAATATTGAAATGACTGCTTTGTGTTTAATGTAAAGCCCAAGCTTTACATTACAGTTTTTTTCTTTGTCATATAGTTGTACATATTTATGAGGTACAATGTGATGTTTTGATTCATGTATTTCAACTGGTTTTGGAAACACATTAAAAATGTAAAAAATGCTATCTGCTCTCTTTTAATGTTTAAAATCCTTAACAGTGATTGGCCCCAGTTTCTTTAAATATAAAATAATGATACAGCTGTCATATTTATCATAGTTTTTCCTTTTTTGTAACCATGTAGAAAATTACACATCATAAATTTACAGCTGAGAGAATTTTCTCAAAGTTAACAAGTTTGCGTAACTGTAGTCCACATGAAAACAACAGAGCTTGGCATCGTCTCAACAGCCCCCTACAACCTCTCTGAAATGCTGCACCCCATGCTCCTGGACTGCCGGCACTACAGACTGTCTTTGGCCTGCTTCTGAACTTCACATCAATCAAATCAAACAAATTGTATTTGTTTATACTGGTGTCTCATTTCTTTTGCCCAATATTGTGAAATTTATCCATGTTGTTGCATGTAGTATTAGTTTGTCATTAATTCTCTGCATGATATTCATTTTATAGTCACAATTTATTGATCAACTCAGGGAATGATAGACTATTTCGAATTTCAGAATAACTCAAGTAGTCCTGCTGGGAATATTCTTAGACATGTCTTTAAGATTTATTTATTTATTTGAAAGGCAGGGTGACAGAATTGGTTGATGAGGCAAACAAGAGAGAGCAAGTGAGACTGTCTTCCAGCTTCCCGTTTACTCCCCACATGGCCACAACGGGAAGGGATAGGCCAGGATGAAGCCAGGATCCAGGAACTCCATTGGGGTCTCAAATATTTGAGCCATAATCTGCTGCTTCCCAGGCGCAGTAGCAGGGTGCTGGGTCAGGTAGCTAGGACCAGAAGCAGCACTGATGTGGGATGTGGGCATCCCGAGTGGCAGCTTAGCCTACACCTGGGACCTGGCTTTTGTTAAACACGTGCACATCTGAGCCTGGAGCAAAGGGCATAGGGATGCATAAGGTCACTTTTAACAAATATTGACATGGTTTTCTGTGCCAATTTGTACCCACCTACCAGCAGCATGAGATTTGTTTCTCCATGTCCTTAATAGTATTTGGTGTTGACTTCTTTTTTGTGGTTACAATTTGCATTTTCCTGATGACTATGAAGTCGAGCAACTGTTTATATGTCTACTGGCCATCAAGATACTCTTTTGTGAAGGGCATGTTCAAGTCTTGACTGACTGGACCATTGCTGTAGAAATTCTTCCTGTTTTCTGGGTCGGGATCCTTTTACAGAGTGGATCTACAATCGGCCTTTTACAGGTTCTGCTTCCCCTGATTCAGTCACAGAAATAGAAAAGTATTTGGAAAAGCTTGTCTGAATTGAACACAACAGATTTTTGTTCCCTAAACAACACAGAATAACAAGGATTGAAATAGCATTTAAATTGTGTTAACTGTGTTAGGTGTTTTACATAATATGAGATGTTTTAAAGGTACAGGGTAGTATACATGTGTTATGTGATAAAAAAGACTTGTACATCCTGGGTATTGGAACCCTCAGGCATCTTGAACATAATTTCCCATGGACACTGAGTGATAACTGCATGTAAAATCATCCCTTTTACAACTTTGTGGCTTAAACTTTTGTTCTTACTCATTTTTTAAAAAAAGTTAATTGTAATAATTTCCACTGCATTATATTTTCCTTTGTGATTAACATTTGCTTCCAGTTTAAGAACTCTTCACTTATTACACAGATATAAAGATGTTGTCTTCTGTTTCCAAAATTTCTACTTTGCCTTCTACTTTTGGATCTGCTGTTCATGTGAAATTGATATTTGTGTTTGGTTTAAGGAAAGATCAAGTTCATCTTATCCATATTGATACTAAAATTAACCCCATACCATTTCATAAAGGCCTTTTTCCTATGCTCTACAAAGAGTTGCCTTTGACCTAAATTAGGTGACAGGTTATTAAATATGGATGGGTTACTTTCTGCTCTTCTCCACCTCTGATCTCTCTGTGTGTCCC
Organism: Oryctolagus cuniculus; assembly: GCF_051225735.1. Taxonomy (NCBI): domain Eukaryota; kingdom Metazoa; phylum Chordata; class Mammalia; order Lagomorpha; family Leporidae; genus Oryctolagus; species Oryctolagus cuniculus. The sequence continues at coordinate 4,494,540 of NC_142878.1, read as the reverse complement.
TGTGTCCATAATGAACTCTCTCAGTGGAATAGCTTTGCAACACATGGTGGTATCTTCTAGTGTTAATCTTCTGCAAGATTACCTGTTCTTAGATTCTTATATGTCATTTTGGAATCAGGTGATCAATGTCTGAAAAAAAAAAAAAACCTTATATTTTTTAAGATTATTTGGTCTATTGACATCTCAATAAATTGAATTTTCTAAACCAAAATGCTTTCATTTATGGATCTTCTTCTTCTCATTGCTTTCAGAGCCAAAGCTTGTATAACTTTCCTAACAGCCCATCTAGATTCATAAATGATAATAGGAATAAATTTTCTATTCTTGTATGATTTTGTTCAATTTTAAACAAGGACTGCACTGCTCTCAAACTGTACAGAAATATTCTTTTCAGCTATTTTCTAGGAGAATTTGTGTACAATTCGTAATTGATTTTTACTTTAAATTTTGGGGGGAATCGCATAGATTTTGTTATTATTGAGTGAATTCTTCTATCTAAAGCACATACAGAATAGCCAGCATTTGGTAAGTGCTGTAAAGTATTAGCACTCTGATGTGCCTGAACATCTACTTCCCCCATGCAAATCACGGCATTAAGATTGCTGGTCTGAGGAGCAACCTTTATGCAAACATGAAAGCGTGTGGAAGCCCTTCCTTTGGAGGTCACCTTTGAAGTGCAGCGATCATTCAGCTATCAGTTGAATACGTTCAGAAGATTCTTTCACTTTCTGAATGTTTTGTTGCCATTGGACTATTCCTGCCTTCAAAACAGTGGGTTTTCATATAAGATAAGTTCACCAAAGTTCAGTTTCCTGTTTTTTTTTTTTTACTTTTCATTACACATTTTATTTATTAACATAAACAGAATAGATTTCATGTATTTTGCAGATATGATCCTAAGAATATAATGATATTTTCCTTACCCTCTTCTTGCATATTCCTCTTTTTTTCTTTTAATTTTTTGCAACAGCATACTCTTTTGAGTCTGGATTATTGCACTAAGCATATTCTCCATTTGCATCCCTTTACTTACTTATTTGTTTGCCAAATACAGACCTTTTTGTGACTGAGTAGTATTTCACCATGTATATATCCTACACTTTATTTACCCAGTTATCAGTTGATGGACATCTTGGTTGATTCCAAACCTTAACTATTGTGAATTGAACTGCTATAAATATGAGGATCCATATTACTTTCATTTGCTGGTTTCATTTCCTTTGGGTATATTCTAGCAGTGAGATGGCTGCATTATACAGTAGACCAGTTTTCAAATTTCTGAGGAATATATACACTATCTTCCATAATGGTTATACTAGTTTATATTGCCACCAACAATGCATAATTTGTTTCCAGCAACTTTTATTTTTTTTCACTTTGGGTGATGGCTGTTCTTTTTTTTTTTTTTTATTTATTCCACAGCATACTTGTGGAATAAGTGCATTTTCAACTTGTGATTGCTTTATCAGGACATAACCACATTTTATTTATTTTTTTTATCTTTTATTTAATGAATATAAATTTCCAAAGTACGACTCATGGGTTACAATGGCTTCCCCCCCCCATACCGTCCCTCCCACCCACTACCCTCCCCTTTCCCACTCCCTCTCCCCTTCCATTCACATCAAGATTCATTTTCGATTATCTTAATATACAGAAGATCAGCTTAGTATACATTAAGTAAGGATTTCAACAGTTTGCTCCCACACAGAAACATAAAGTGAAAAATAATAGATGATTTTTTTTAAATGATGATGAAATCAGATCAGACCTATTGTCATGTTTAATCCCAGTGAGAGTCAAGTTGGGAATTGATAATTTCTTTTTTTTTTTTTTGAAGATCAGTTTAGTGTACATTAAGTAAAGATTTCAATCGTTTGCACCCCCATAGAAACACAAAGTGAAATATACTGTTTGAGTACTCGTTATAGCATTAAGCCTCAGTGTACAGCACATTAAGGACAGAGATCCTACATGAGGAGTAAGTGCACAGTGACTCCTGTTGTTGACTTTACAAATTGACACTCCTGTTTATGGCATCAGTAATCTCCCTATGCACCAGTCATGAGTTTCCAAGGCTATGGAAGCCCCTTGAGTTCTCCTACTCTTATCTTGTTTAGACACGGTCATAGTCAAAGTGGAGGTTCTCTCCTCCCTTCAGAGAAAGGCACCTCCCTCTTTGAAGACCTGTTCTTTCCACTGGGATCTCACTCACAGAGATCTTTTGCCAGAGTGTCTTGGCTTTCCATGCCTGAAATACTCTCATGGGCTTTTCAGCCAGATCCAAGTGCCTTTAGGGCTGATTCTGAGGCCAGAGTGCTATTTAGGACATCCGCCATTCTATGAGTCTGCTGAGTATCTCACTTCCCATGTTGGATCACTCTCCCCTTTATTTATTCTATCGGTTAGTGTTAGCAGGTACTAGACTTGTTTATGTGCTTCCTTTGACTCTTAGTCCTTTCATTATGATCAATTGTGAACTGAAATTGATCACTTGGAATAGTGAGATGGCATTGGCACATGCCACCTTGATGGGATTGAATTGGAATCCCCTGGTATGTTTCCAACTCTACCAATTGGGGCAATTCAGCTTGAGCATGTCCCAAATTATACATCTCTTCCCTCTCTTATTCCCACTCTTATGTTTAACAGGGATCACATTTCAGTTAATTTTCAACACTTAAGAATAACTGTGTGATAATTACAGAATTAAACCAGTCATATTAAGTAGAACAGACAAAAAAAAAATACTATGAGGGATAATGTATTAAGTTGTCCATTAGCAGTCAGGGCTATGCTGATCAAGTCACCATTTCTCATAGTGTCCATTTCACTTCAGGAGGTTTCCTTTTTGGTGTTCAGTCAGTTGTCACCGATCAGGGAGAACATATGGTATTTGTCCCTTTGGGACTGGCTTACTTCACTCAGCATGATGTGTTCCAGATTCCTCCATTTTGTTGCAAATGACTGGATTTCGTTGTTTCTTACTGCGGTATAGTATTCTAAAGAATACATATCCCATAATTTCTTTATCCAGTCTACCATTGATGGGCATTTAGGTTGGTTCCAGGTCTTGGCTATTGTGAATTTTTGTTTATCAATTTAAACTCCTTTGGGTAAATTCCAAGGAGTGGGATGGCTGGGTCGAACGGTAGGGTTATATTCAGGTTTCTGAGGAATCTCCAGACTGATTTCCATAGTGGCTTGACCAGTTTGCATTCCCACCAACAGTGGGTTAGTGTCCCTTTTTCCCCACATCCTCGCCAGCATCTGTTGTTGGTAGATTTCTGTATGTGAGCCATTCTAACCGGGGTGAGGTGAAACCTCATTGTGCTTTTGATTTGCATTTCCCTGATTGCTAGTGACCTTGAACATTTTTTCATGTGCCTGTTGGCCATTTGGATTTCCTCTTTTGAAAAATGTCTATTGAGGTCCTTGGCCCATCTCTTAAGTGGGTTGTTGGTTTTGTTTTTGTGGAGTTTCTTGATCTCTTTGTAGATTCTGGTTATTAACCCTTTATCTGTTGCATAGTTTGCAAATATTTTTTCCCATTCTGTCGGTTGTCTCTTCACTCTCCTGACTGTTTCTTTTGCAGTACAGAAACTTCTCAATTTGATGCAATCCCAATAGTTGATTTTGGCTTTGACTGCCTGTGCCTCCCGGGTCTTTTCCAGAAATTCTTTGCCTGTGCCAATATCTTGAAGGGTTTCTCCAATGTTCTCTAATAACTTAATGGTGTCAGGTCGTAGATTTAGGTCTTTAATCCACATTGAGTGGATTTTTGTGTAAGGTGTAAGGTAGGGGTCTTGCTTCATGATTCTGCACGTGGAAATCCAGTTTTCCCAGCACCATTTATTGAATAGACTGTCCTTGCTCCAGGAATTAGTTTTAGATCCTTGATCAAATATAAGTTGGCTGTAGATGTTTGGATTGATTTCTGGTGTTTCAATTCTGTTCCATTGGTCTATCCATCTGTTTCTGTACCAGTACCATGCTGTTTTGATTACAACTGCCCTGTAGTATGTCCTGAAATCTGGTATTGTGATGCCTCCGGCTTTGTTTTTGTTGTACAAGATTGCTTTAGCTATTCGAGGTCTCTTGTGCCTCCATATGAATTTCAGCACCATTTTTTCTAGATCTGAGAAGAAGGTCTTTGGTATCTTGATTGGTATTGCATTGAATCTATAAATTGCTTTTGGGAGAATGGACATTTTGATGATGTTGATTCTTCCAATCCATGAGCATGGAAGATTTTTCCATTTTTTGGTATCCTCTTCTATTTCTTTCTTTAAGGTTTTGTAATTTTCATCGTAGAGATCTTTAACGTCCTTGGTTAAGTTTATTCCAAGGTATTTGATTGTTTTTGTAGCTATTGTGAATGGGATTGATCTTAGCAGTTCTTTCTCAGTCATGGCATTGCTTGTGTATACAAAGGCTGTTGATTTTTGTGCATTGATTTTATATCCTGCCACTTTGCCAAACTCCTCTATGAGTTCCAATAGTCTCTTAGTAGAGTTCTTTGGATACTCTAAGTACAGAATCATATCATCTGCAAAGAGGGATAGTTTGACTTCTTCCTTCTTGATTTGTATTCCTTTGATTTCTTTTTCTTGTCTGATGGCTCTGGCTAAAACTTCCAGAACTATGTTAAATAGCAGTGGTGAGAGTGGGCATCCCTGCCTGGTGCCAGATTTCAGTGGAAATGCTTCCAACTTTTCCCCATTCAATAGGATGCTGGCTGTGGGTTTTTTATAAATTGCTTTGATTATATTGAGGAATGTTCCTTCTATACCCAATTTGCTTAGAGTTTTCATCATGAAAGGGTGTTGAATTTTATCAAATGCTTTCTCTGCATCAATTGAGATAACCATATGGTTTTTCTTCTGCAGTCTGTTAATGTGGTGAATCACATTGATTGATTTGCGAATGTTGAACCATCCCTGCATACCAGGGATGAATCCCACTTGGTCTGGGTGGATGATTTTCCTGATGTGTTGTTGTATTCTATTGGCCAGAATTTTATTGAGGATTTTTGCATCTATGTTCATCAGGGATATTGGTCTGTAATTTTCTTTCAGTGCTGCATCTTTCTCTGGCTTAGGGATTAAGGTGATGCTGGCTTCATAGAAAGAATTTGGGAGGATTCCCTCTTTTTCGATTGTTCTGAATAGTTTGAGAAGAAATGGGATTAGTTCTTCTTTAAATGTCTGGTAGAATTCAGCAGTGAATCCATCTGGTCCTGGGCTTTTCTTTGTTGGGAGGGCCTTTATTACTGTTTCAATTTCTGTTTCAGTTATGGGTCTATTTAGGTTTTCGATGTCTTCATGGTTCAATTTTGGTAGATTGCATGTGTCCAGGAATCTATCCATTTCTGATAGGTTTTCCTGTTTGCTGGCATACAGGTCCTTGTAGTAATTTCTGATGATTCTTTTTATTTCTGTGGTGTCTGTTGTTACGTTTCCTTTTTCATCTCTGATTTTATTGATTTGGGTCTTTTCTCTTCTTTTTTTAGTTAGTTGGGCCAATGGGGTGTCAATTTTGTTTATTTTTTCAAAAAACCAGCTTCTCGCTTGGCTGATTTTTTGTAATGTTTTTTTGGATTCAATCCTGTTAATTTCTTCTCTGGTTTTAATTATTTCTCTTCTCCTACTAGATTTGGGTTTGGTTTGCTGCAGTTTTTCTAGGTCCTTGAGGTGCGCTGAAAGCTCATTTATTTGGTACCTTTCCAATTTCTTGATATAGGCACCTATTGCTATAAATTTGCCTCTCAATACTGCTTTTGCTGTATCCCATAAGTTTTGATATGTTGTGTTGTTGTCTTCATTTACTTCCAGAAAGTTTTTGATTTCTCTTTTGATTTCTTGAATGACCCAGTGTTCATTCAGGAGCATGTTGTTCAGTCTCCATGTGTTTGCATACTTTCTGGGGTTTCCTGAGTTGCTAATTCCAGCTTCATCCCGCTGTGGTCTGAGAAGCTGCATGGTATGATTCTAATTCTTTTAAATTTGCTGAGACTTGCTTTATGGCCTAGTATGTGATCAATCCTAGAGAAGGTTCCATGCGCTGCTGAGAAGAATGTGAAGTCTGGAGATGTAGGGTTGAAAGTTCTGTAGATATCTGTTAGATCCGTTTGGGCAATAGTGTCAATTAAATCTGCTGTTTCCTTGTTGATCTTCTGTCCGGATGTTCTGTCTATTTCTGAGAGTGGAGTATTGAAGTCCCCCAGTACTATTGTATTGGAATCTAAATCTCCCTTTAAGTCCGTTAACATATCTTTTAAATAGACCGGTGCCCTGTAATTAGGTGCATATACATTTATAATAGTTACATCTTCCTGTTGAATTGAACCCTTAATCATTATATAGTGTCCCTCTTTGTCTCTCTTAACAGTTTTTGTATTAAAGTTTATTTTGTCTGATATTAATATGGCTACACCTGCTTTTTTTTGGTTTCTGTTGGCATGGAATATCTTTTTCCAACCTTTCACTTTCAGTCTGCATGCCTCTTTGTTAGAGAGATGTGTTTCTTGTAGGCAACAAATAGTTGGGTTGTGTTCTGTGAGCCAGTCAGCCAAACGGTGTCTTTTAACTGAAGAATTCAGACCATTAATGTTCAATGTGACTATTGATACGTAGTGACTTTGCCCTGCCATTTTCCCGGAAATATTTTCTAGTATATGCTTTGAGCTTCCCATGCTCTTTTACTGGTAGGTGTTCTTCCTTTCCCTTCTTTCATATTGATGGCCGTGTTTCTATGTTTCTGAGTGTAGCACATCTTTAAGTATCTTTTGCAGGGCCGGACGAGTGGCCACAAAGTCTTTCAATTTCTGTTTGCTATGAAAGGTCTTTATTTCACCTTCATTCACAAATGAGAGCTTGGCAGGATATAATATTCTGGGCTGGCAATTTTTCTCTCTTAGCACCTGTGCTATGTCTCGCCATTCCCTCCTAGCTTGTAGGGTTTCTGATGAGAAGTCAGCTGTGAGTCTGATTGGAGATCCTCTGAGAGTAATCTGACGTTTCTCTCTTGCACATTTTAGGATCTTTTCTTTATGTTTCACTGTGGTAAGTTTAATTACCACGTGTCGTGGTGAGGATCTCTTTTGGTCATGTTTATTGGGGGTTCTATGAGCTTCCTGTACTAGGATATCTCAGTCCTTCTCCAAACCTGGAAAGTTCTCTGCTAGTATCTCACTAAAAAGGCCTTCCAATCCTTTCTCTCTCTCCATGCCTTCAGGAACTCCTAGAACTCGAATGTTGGTTTTTTTAATAGTATCCTGTAGATTCCCAACAATATTTTTTAGATTTCTAATTTCCTCTTCTTTTCTTTGGTTTGACTGTATGTTTTCCTGTGCTCTATCTTCTAAGTCCGATATTCTCTCTTCTGCTTCACCCATTCTGTTTTTAAGGCTTTCTAATGTGTTTGTCATTTGATCTATTGAGCTCTTCATTTCATTTTGATTTCTCTTCACTATTACACTTTCCTGTTCTACTAGTTTCTGAGTTTCATTTTGACTCTTCCTTAAAATTTCATTTTCACGAGAGAGATTTTCAATCTTGTCCATTAAGGATTTCTGTAGTTCAAGGATTTGCTTTTGAAAACTTCTAAATGTTCTTATCATAAATTTTTTGAAATCCGTATCTTGCATTTCTTCTATCTCATCATCTTCATACTCTTGGCTTGGGGTGTTTTGCTTATTTGGAGGCATCATAGTGTCATCGTTGATCTTGCTCCCTCTATTTCTGTGTTTGTTACTCGGCATAGTTAATTCTTCTTGCGTCACTGTGCGTTTTTTTTTTTTTTTTTTTATACTGTGTCCATGTTAAGTGGACTGCCTGCTGTTGGAGGAGCCTTGGAGGATTGAGATGGGTGCGGCCTGAGAGCTCTGCCTCTGATGGCTGTTCTAACTGGGGTAAAGTGAAACCTCATTGTGGTTTTTATTTGCATTTCTCTGGTGGCTAGTGATCCTGAGCATTTTCTTTGGTGTCTGTAGGCCATTTATATTTCATCTTTGAAAGATGCTTGTTCATGTCCTTTTGCCCAGTTTCTAACTGGGTTGTTTTGTTTCTTCAGCTCTTTATACATTCTGGACATTAGTCCTTTAACATGCATAGTTGGCAAATATTTTCTCATTGTGTGGGTGGCTTATTCACACAGTTGAATGTTTCCTTTGCTATTCAGAAGCTTCATAGCTCAATGTAATTCCATTGGTCCATATTTGCCTTTTTTGGGGTTTTATCCAAGAAGTCTTTGCCTATGCCAATATTTTGCAGGTTTTCCTCTATTAACTTGATGGTATCAGATCTTAGGTTTAAATTCTTGATCCACTGTGAAGTTGATTTTTGCATATAAGTTATAGGGCAGAGGTCTTGTTCCTTACTTCTGCATGCAGAGATCCAATTTTCCAAGGACCATTTGTTGAGGAGACTGTCCTTGCTCCAGGGAGTGATTTTAGTCATTTGTCAAATATTAGTTTATCATAGACATGTGGATTAACTTATGGAGTTTTAATTCTGTTCCATTGGTTCACATTTTTTTCATTCCAGTACCAGGCTGTTGGGATTACAGCTGCCCTGTAGTATTCTTGAAATCTGATTCTATGAAGTCTCTAGGTTTGTTTCTACTGTTTAAGATTGCTTTAGATTTCAGGGTCTCCTATGCTTCAAAATGAACTTCAGGATTTTTTTTCTAGTTCTGAGAAGAATGCCATTGGTATTTGGATTGGGATCACACATAATTTGTAATGTACTTTGGGTAGTATGGATATCTTGAGATATTCTTCATATCTATGAAATTGGAAGGTTTTTCCATTTTAAATGTCTTCTATTTGTTAATGTTTTACAATTTTGATTATAGAAATCGTTCACATCTTTGGTTAAATTTATTCTAAGGTACTGAAAATCTTGTATCTATTATGAATGGGTCTGATTTTACAAGTTCTTTCTCAGCCATGGCATTATTTATGTGCACAAATGCCATTGATTTTTGCATGTTGATTTTGGAAGGCTGCCACAAAACACACCAAACACTGGAGTAAAGGAAATGTTTATTGGTGGGGGAAACCTGACAGACTGGAGGGAAGGGGCAAAGAAGGAAAAGGAGATGAGAGAGAGAGAATGAATGAATGAATGAATGAATGTGTTCAAGAACAGGTCCTGTTAAACCTTTGCCAGGGAATGGGTAGGAAGTAGGAGCAGTGAATTCAATTAGGTTGGGGGTAGAGCTGACATCTGTGGTTGGACCACAGGGCTTAGGACAGAAGCCTGCAGGCCTAAGATGGCAAGTGAGGCATAGATGGCACCACATAGACTGCACCATTTTACCAACAGATTTTCTACCCTGCACCTTGCCAAATTCTCTTATGAGTTCCAATATTCTCTTTGTTGAGTCTTTTAGTTCCCCTACATATAGGATCATGTTATCTGCAAACAGGGATAATTTGACTTTCTCCTTTTTAATTTGTATTTCTTTGATTTCTTTTTCTTGCCTAATGGCTCTTGGCTAAAACTTCCAGGACAATATCGTGTAGCAGTGGTGAAAATGGGCATCCTTGTTTGGTTCTGTATCTTAGTGGAAATGCTTCCAGCTTTTCCTCATTAATTATGATGCTGGCTCTGGGTTTTTCATATATTGCTTTGATTCGGCTGATGTATGTTCCTTCTCTACCCAATCTTCTTGAGGTTTTTATCATGAAAAGATGCTGTATTTTATCAAATGACTTTTCAATGCAGTCTTGTCTTTATTATGTTTATCTCTCAACTACAGTGTGTTTCTTCTCTGAGGCCATATCAATGTATTCACTTAGCTCTTTAACAAGCTCTCTTCTTACACACCCCAGATTAAACTAGTTCATGAAGTTCCTCCTATGTCTGCTTCCATAGTTACCTCCTTCAGAGAAAGGCAACACCATCTCCACAGTCTTGAAGACAGGAAACCTGTGCAATACTAAGATTCTCTTGAGCTTGAATATCTGCTTCAAAGCTAACCCTGACAACTCTTAAGACAGCTCTCTTCCCCACCCCACAGTCAAGTGACAATTGTGTCCTGCTCGTTTTATGCCATAACCATCTTCCAATTTCACTGTCATTTCTTCTTTTCCCAACACCACTCCCTTAAAGTCCAGAATTCCATCAATACCATCATTCAGCCTCATTCCAATTGGCTTAAAACTCTTTGCTAAAAACTCATATTTGGTAGTGTACTCACTGAAGCCACAATGATTTCTCAAAGTTACACCTGCAGGTGGCACACCACTGCTTGGGAGAACATCCAATTTTCCCACAGTAATGCAGTGTGTCTTGTTCAGATTTGCCTTAAGTATTCAGTATATATTTGCTAAATAATACGTTACAATGAAGAAATTAACCTACATGTCAAAGAAAAATATTTGTAAGATAAGAAATCCTCCAAATCAAAGATAGTGTTAAAATTTGGTAATCAACATAGCCAGGGATTGTAATTACAAATATATTAAAAACATCTTCCTACTTAAAAATTATTCTCCAGGACAGACCTTGTTAAACTATCCAGGTCAGTCTTCTGTTCTCACGGCAGTACATGAAAGAGCAGAAAAAATTATCTGATTTAATACATTACACTTAGACTTCCTGAATATCCATTAGGTGCCAGCTAACATGGACTAACCAGTGCAGGGCAGTGGTATAAAAACCCTTGGTAAATTTGACATATGGCAGAAAGTGGCAGATACCAGAAACGTAGTGCGTCCAATGTGGGTGTGTCCCCTGGAATGCATGTGTTGGAAACTTAATCCCCAAATCATGCGTTAATGGTGTTTGGAGGTAACCAGGGCCTCCATGATGGTGTTGTGGCTTTATAAAAGGAGAGACCGAGTTAGTGCACTTCCTCTTACTATGTGATACCCTTCACCATGTCATGACCCAACCAGAAGGCCCTGCCCAGATGGTGAGCAGATGCTAGTACCACAAACCCTGAGCGAAATAAACCTTTTAAAATTTTATTTGAAAGTGTGAAAGAGAGGGAAAGGCAGAGATTTTTCATCTGCTCGTTCACTCTGGAAATGTCCACAACAGCCAGATCTGCGTCAGGCAGAAGACAGGAAGTTGGGACTCCATCTGGGTCTCCCACATGGTTGATAGGGGCCCACGTATTTGGGTCGTCATTTGCTGATTTTCCAGGCACACTAGCAGGAAGCCGGGTTGGAAGTAAAGCAACTAAGTCTCAAACCAGAGCTCTGCCTTGGGTGCCGCATCACAAGCAGCAGTTTAACCCACTGTACTACAACATCAGCCCCAAACCTCTTTTCTTTGTAAATTATCTGGTATGGCATTGAGTTATACACGTCTTAGTCTGTATTATGTTTATCAGAAGTGAGGGTGCAAAAGACAAAAGTGGAATTCCACCCAGCCAAAAGACAAAGCATTTTTGAGGCAGGACACTTTTATGAATTTTGAAAAACAATCTATTTAGGCAGAAATTGGGGGAAAAGTCATTCTAACTGAAAAGAATAATATGAAAGTGGATTAGCCTCCTCCGCCTTGCGGCGCCAGCACACCGGGTTCTAGTCCCGTTCGGGGCACTGGATTCTGTCCCGGTTGCCCCTCTTCCAGGCCAGCTCTCTGCTGTGGGCAGGGAGTGCAGTGGAGGATGGCCCAAGTGCTTGGGCCCTGCACCCCATGGGAGACCAGGATAAGTACCTGGCTCCTGCCATTGGATCAGCGCGGTGTGCCGGCCGTGGCAGCCATTGGAGGGTGAACCAACGGCAAAGGAAGACCTTTCTCTCTGTCTCTCTCTCTGTCCACTCTGTCAAAAAATAAAAATTAAAAAAGTGGATTAGCCTGGCATGACTGTGGTTGGCAATACTGCTATGACTTGAGAGGTTATGGGAACATTACCTTGGGTGGTGGCAATCATAAGTGCAGGAGATGACAGGTCAACCTGGGTACACCAGGTATCCTTGGCTGGTGACAAGGGACAACAGAGGGTGACTGAGAGTCTCCTGGTCAGAAAGTGCTGGAAGAGAACTAAAGAAACCAGAAGGAGATTGTAGGGGTGGAGCGTCTGAATACAGGGAGCAAAGTGTTTAGTTTCTGACCTGCTGAGTGCAGACATTCGCAAGACATCCAAGCAAGTCTAGAAATGGGCTATGAAGTTTGAGAACCAGGACAGCTTCGGTAGACTTCATTCTATGAACACATAAACCAAAGTATTCCATTTTACAATTTTCTAACAACAGTCTGCCCTTATCTGGCACTTCATTTTCCATGGTTACAGCTACTTTTGGTCACACGCCAAACTGCAAAAGACGTAGTCATAGTGTGTGATAAGTGCTTGGGTTATGTGGAAAAGGCATTAAGTTAGAAGTTTTAATATTAGCTGGGGTATCAAGCATCCTCTGAGGATAAGGAGGGGCTACTGTACTTGTGTGAATCTTAACATTTCACTTACAACTAACATTCCTTATGGTGCTTCGATGTCCAATCAAATCAATCAATCAATCATTTTCCATGTGCAGCTTAGTAAATCTTGTGTCAATTCTGCTCCTGCCTGCCCACCCCCAGTTTCTGTCCCAAACTTAATGTTGAGAATTCCCATCAGGCTACAGAGAAAATCAGTCTCACTAGTGATGCCTTCTTTTTGGGCAAATTATTTCATTTTGAAATTCTATAGCAAAAGAACAATAAAGTATTGGTTCCACTTTTAAATAAATAAAGGGTTATCTTACTGCTGAAAGTTTTCATTCAAATGAGTGATCTGATCTCATATGTCTGTTTAAAAATGTCTGACTTAGGTCGTTACAAAATGACAGACTATGATAAACTAGATGATAGTTAGGAGCTAGACAATGAGGCATTGTTTACACAGAAGATTGAGTAACTGGTTTAACAAAAGAAGTTCTTGGGTATCTATTGTATGTACAACTAAGAGATTTACTGGAGCTTTTATAATTTTTGCAAGGCTCTTTTCCAGCCAGCTTCATTAAGTTGAAGTAAATCAAATCATGCAGGAACTGGCTCAGCCAGCAAGCAGCCCAGAAAGATACGAAATGAAGAAAAACAGACACAGGATGATAAGGTTTAGAATCTTTGGCATTTTTCATAAACATTTTGTTTGAAGATATTATACTACAACCCAGAGAAAAAATACATAATAAATTTACTGTTAAATTAAATTTCATTATTTCAAGGTTTCTTTACAATGCTTATATATATATATACACGCACACACAAAACTGCCCATACGAAGTATGTGACAACAAAATAGTCTTTAAAACTTAAATATCATTTGCACAGAAAGATATCTGCATACATTTTATATATGCACAAAATGAGTTTTATTTGGCGGGGTATGGAGTTTTGTAGTCGTGGGGTCTTAAGGAGTAGAATGCTATTGAGGGAAGATTTGGGATGGTATTTTCTGGGAGTCAGCTTCTGAAATACATTTTTATTGTATGTAGCTTATTTTGGTCCTCAGAGGAACAAAAGATAAATTTGCACAGCCAAAGTATTTTGACTTTCTGGTCAAAACAGCCAGACAAATGAAATGATGATGATAATTAGGTAAGCAGCTTCATTTGTTAGTCCCCTGCATCTTTCTAAATCCTCTCAGAATTCGTTCCTCTTTTGTCTCTTCCATGCCTGCCATGCTTCTGAAGCTGTATGTAGACATTTTATGGAGGAAATAACCGAGTTGGAAGACGTGTTTTAAGGCAACGTTATACTTCCCCAAACCCCTCCCTCTTTGAAGGAGGGATCCCTGGGGCACCCATCACTGGGCCCTGAAGCAGCCTAGCACACAGGGTCACAGAGAGTTGGCATGCATGTCCTTACTAACCATGGCTGCAAGCTGCCTAAAGCTTCAGGTTAATGCTGGTCATTATGAAAATGTCTTTTTACTGCACACATTATTTGGACAGGTGATGACTATCAAAGACTTAACTGAGAAAAGAAACTTAGGTGACCAATAATATCAAAAGAGTGTGGGCTCAAGAGTGGACATGTCTGGATCTTAATGAGAACTTGTTGGGAGCATAAAAATGAGTTCAGCGCCATGCTCGGATCTAAGGGGCCTTCCTGTTCTTCTCAGGTAGGGTGCTGAGACACATGCCAGCCTTGATTTCCCTTCCATTTCAGAATGGACATTAGTCTTTTCACAGTCCTAGGATCACCCTGCATTGCAAGTAGGACACCAGCTCGTGGAGATATGTGTGCATCTGTGTAGGTAAGGACAGAGAAGGCTACACACGCCATGCATTCCTGGACACCCCTGAAACAGCGGTCATATTAGTCCATTTAGCCACACATGGCACTGGGGTCCACAGGGGTGTGCGTCCTAGAGAGCACTTCGCTTCTTCCGAACTGGGCTGTGGTTACCACAGGGTTTCAATTCCGCGTACTGCACCTGTGAAAACAAACAGACGCGATGCTGGCAGTAAGGTAACCCCAGCTCACCACAGTGTGTGTTAATGGCTCCCCAAGGACGAACCCAGGCAAAGGAAGGAAGGTTCAAACGTAATGAATCATTCTCTAAACACAGGAACAGGGAGGGATTAACTGCAGGAAGGATTTGAGAAGTCATGCATCATTTCTGAAACCAAAATATTAAAAGCAGATTTTCCTAATAAGGTGCCCGGCTTTCTACCTGCTCTGGGCACTGCTAGAAGATCTTTTTGCATGTGCCAGTTTTCAACCATAAGTAAGCTTAATAACTGCTTCATGGGAATGTTTATCTTAGTATATGATACAGCAACTTATTGAGAGTTATTCATTTAAAAGTAACTAAGACATTGAAAAAACGTCAGGGCAAAGTAACTATGTAACTTTCCGAGAGGAGAAAAAAAAAATGCTGAAATTGATCCTGGATTCCAGACTTCTATAGATTTCTCCTAGAAATTAATTTCATTTGCAACATGACAGCTAAAACATCTGTGATAAACATGAACACTCAGGGAGTCCCCAGAGGCAAACTGTCCTTGCTCTATTAGAAGGCGCCTGTGGAGATGCATGGAGGATCTTCCTAGCATCCTGTACCTCTTCCTCCAGCTCTCTTGTGGCGTCTCTCTGTGTTCATGCCAGCTCCAGTCGGATGACTACTCTGAGTGCTGGGGCTGGGATGGTACACAGACAATCCTGGGGAGGCTGCATCCTATTTTTGGACACGGTGTGAACTCACATTGCGACCCAAGTGATGGTACATTGCAAAAGCACTGCTTTGGTGTGTGGGCTTGGGTAGGCGGAGGGGGACTGGTCATATTATTTAAAGTAGCTGTTGCAGACCACATGTGCTCACTTCTTTTAGCACGTGTGTGCAACTCGCCAAGGACGTGATGGCCAATCACATAAGTTAGGTTACACTTTGTCAAAAACAGGCAAGTGGAAAAAGTACACTTTGCTTCCCTAGGGACCACCATGAACCACTGGAAGGAGAGGATGGTATACTTGCCAATCTTCAGTGGGAAGCAAACAGGGGCAGTTACTATTTTTTAATTATGTGGTACAAATTCATCTTCCTAGAATGTTTTTCTGCAGTTCATTATATCATAAAATGAAGGATAAATAAATAATCTCTAGAACGTGGGGTGCTGGGGAGGGAAGCCTGAAGATCTTTGCTCTCCTGCAAGAGGAAAACTGATACAGATAATCAGGGATTGTGTCTTTGATCATCGTGATGATACTGCCTGCTATGGTCTCTCCTTCACCTATTTGGTGATCTCTATTGTTTATTAAAAACATCACTGCCTGCCCTCCGTCCTCCGGATTTGTGGGCAGGCAGGTCCACAGGGGCCTGGACCATGCTGGTGGGAAGGACTCTCTGCATTGTTGCCTTGTTAATCTCTGTGTATCCACAGAAACAGGACACTGCTGCACTAAGTGACCATTACCTGTGAATAATACTTCTGATTGCTCTCAAATGATTTCATGCCGTCTCTGCCACTTGGTGTACCACAGTGCACGGGGGCCCTGCCCTCAGCCTCCCTAAGTCTTCAGAAGCCAGGGGATAGAGGCAAAGGCCCAGGAGATAATCAGGGCAAACAACAACAAGAATAATCATCCTGTCGGCCCCTGCTGCCCCTAGGATGCTTGCCATTCGGAAGAGGAAGAAAATGAGCAACGCTCCCCGCTTGGGATCCCATGTGATTCCCCTCACTGAGCCAATCTCACCCTCTTCAGGGAGGCGAGCGATCAAAAAGGGGCCGAACACTGGTGCACGGCAGCCACACAGTGTGAGTTCCAGACCATTCTTAAGTAGCTCTTTTTCAGGATAATTTTCCCCAATCATCTCCTGCTTTGGACAAGGGGTTTCCGGCTGCCTCCCATCAAACCAGGCCTCTTTAAGGATTTTCTGATTCCTTATCTCAGTTATTCACACACACACACAGCCTCATGCTCCCGGGTCTCTGGGCTGGCCACTTCGGGGCAGGGGTCCCAGCTTGAGGTGACCATTCATTACTTACCTTTTGAACATCAGACGGTACCCTGGAGAGGAAGTCTAGTAGCTCATTATTGTCGATGGAATAGGGATTTCGAAGCTTCTTAGTAAACTTGTTTATGCCTGAAAAATACAAGAGCAGATATTTCTTTATTATCTCTCTCTTCATGTCTTTCTTTAAAAGCTTGCCTGGCTAGGAGACGGGGATATTCACAAGTAAAAATTAGTGTGAAAACAATTCCTAGACCTCAAGTCCTACGCAGGTTGCTGTCATGTGGAATCATTCACAAATGCCTTTTCCTGAAGGAAGGAGCGGGACTATGGAAAAGGGACTGTGCCTTCTTCAGCTGTGAAAATCCCATTACAACTACAGCAGCATGGTGGCAGAAACACACCCTAAAACTGGGGGGTGGGGTGGGCGTTGGCTTTTTTGGAATACGCTGATTAACAGCCGCCTCTGCTATGAAAACAAAGGCCCCAGAGGGGGAAAGGCCTTCATTAGCCCCAAACAAGCCCCTGCTTGGAGCCTCTGGACCAAACCGAGCTGCGGGAGGCAGAGGGTGGCAGTTTTTGTTGTTAGAGAGAAACTGCCGCCCGCCGTCTCTCTCCCCCCACCTCCAGCTCATTTTCACAGGTTTCTCTTCTCTTGCTGCAGAACAGAACTTGACATGTTGATTGCACTGTGAAGCTACAGGAAACTGTGAAAAGTTATTATTGGAAAATTATCTTACTATGGTTGTTAGCTTCATTTATGGACCACAATGCTGGTGTGTGGGTTTGTCTGGGCGACGGAGTCCGTGCTAATTTAGAACAGAGATGTCGACAATTAGGAGGGGCTTCAACCATTAAGATGTGGATAGACTGCAGAGCATCCGTCTCTGGGGCCTGCTCCTTGAGCTCTTGGGCAGGCCCGGAACACACTCTGTCCATAGTCTCCCCTTTAAAGGGGACTTCCTCTCATCCACCTTGTGCCTTCCACTCTGCTCCTCGAAGCTGCGTCGCCTGGATCCAGAGCTTTAAAGCTGGAGTCTTTTCACCAAATGTCAACCCTTTTTTCATGTTGAGGTTTAGAAGCAGAAAGACTAGGTGGCCTTCTGAAGTTTTGCCACGGGGTGCTTGTTTAACAAGGATCATATCTGAAGGCCTGTCAGTCCCAATGAGGCTGAATGGATTCTGAGCTTCCTTGTGCTCTGAATGGCTCCTACGCAGAAGCCAAGTTCAACAGTCTCCAACATACAAAAGGCTTGAGGTTTTTCTTCCTTCATTAAATGTTACTTTGCTTTCATCTAAAGACTGGACTTCCTGCATGGCATTGTACCTGACACAATGCCAACCTCTAGGCATTTCTTTGGAGGGTCAGATTTACATCTGCTTTGCAAATAGGAGCCGGCCATTGTTCATGAGTAAATGGGGCTTGGTGGTTGGGCTGGGGAAGGTTTAGCAAATGATCCCCTTTCCCTGGAGTCAAAGCTGCTCTCTGCCTTTCTTCCCTCCACCCCACAGCAAGCTTCATGTTTCTAGCTAAAATTTCCCCCAGCGTTCCTTTAAACTAAAATACTCTCACTGTGTTATTCTAAAGACATTTAATTGTAGCATGGGCTTTTTGGCAAAAGAAAACAGACGAGGCAAAATGATGAAGGGAGACAAAGACGTATTGAGAAAAGATATATCTTCTATTGTTAATTATATACAGTGTGCGCATCTGGAGCCTTTACAATGAACAGCAAGGCAGGGATAATATCAGCGCCGATCAAAACACTGCATGCATGGTCGCTGAGAAGATTATAAACCTGCACAGTAGCACAGATGCACCAACCAGGGCAGAAGTGGCCCACAATAAATGGAGACTGTCTGCATTTGAAAAACGTGGGATAAAAATTATAAGGCAATCAGATCCATGCTTCAGAAGCACACCTTAGTTCTTAACGTGCCTCTGGCTCAGACATTTCAGTAATCCCACCGCATTATCTATTGTGTGAGTCCAGGGGTCGAAAGGAGAACAGACTTAAGGGAGACTGGGGCAAGATAACAAGGGTCATGGGGCAGGAATACCCAGGCTCTAGGTCTGGATTCCTATGCATTACCTGTGTGATTTCAGGCAACTCCATCCTCCTGAACCTCACATTTTTAATATTAAATTTGAATAACAAAGACCTATCCTATATAGTTTCCTGCGTTGATGGCAGGATCATGCTATACAATGTAGGCAGAAGGCTCTGGTAACAAATTCCACAACAATGTAGAAGGGTACCATCGCTTCTATAGATGTGCACAAGCTAAGAAGACAAAGGAGAAAGGGTTTCATATGCGTAGACATTTGATCACACATACACATTTGGAAGTGTGGCTTCATCCCACAGCATGCTATACATCACTTCAGATTCTTTTAAAAAGAACCAATACAGAGAAGGTATACCTGCACCAGGGAGAGAGTCGGGGTGGGGGAATGAAAACCAAGCCGGGTCTAAACCCTAAGGCATAACAGTTGAGAAAGACTATCATTTAATTTTTCAGATCACGGATTGAATAGAGCAGTGGAGTGGCACAAGTCCTCCAGTAAAGTCGAGAGTTATGAAAAACTGCATGGTGGTTTGGTATGTGTACCCACTTCCAAAAAACCTCTAGAAATTCTACCATTCAGATGTGACTGGCCTATACGCTCCAACTGCAGAACCATGGTAGAGGTGAGTGGAGGACACCTGCTTGCTCCTTTACCCATCCCCAGGTGCCTTCCAGGTAAGAGCCCCTGCGCTATCCTATGTTTAAGGAAAGTGAAGTTCACTTTTGCTAAAGGGTTCAAATTTAACTGGGAAATTCACATATACCTGGAAAATGCCCATCAGGAAAGTGGAGGAACTACTATGGATGATGTTTCCTGAAGAAAATTTCAGGTATCTTTCTTCAAGCTGCTTTGTCACTTAAATTTCAAAAGTCACATTCCCACACAGAAGAGGTGTTGGGACTAACAAAAGTGGTCTCTGTAGAGCACAAATATTAAGCTTGCAAACCCACTCACTGATAGATACTCGGCCTTTAGGGAGAACTTAGAAATATTTCTATCTTTAGCTACATTAGTAATTACAGGGCTACATAGCAAAGAAAGTGTCTCTTCAAGATTCATGGGAGTGAAGCTTTAATTTCTTTGAAGATTTTTAAATATTTTAAATTTTATATAAGGTGAACAATTTACATGTATTTCATGTATACAGATTTAAGAACATAATGATTCTTCCTACCCCTACTGTCCCCTCCTGCCTATGTTCCCTCCATCCCTTCTCTTTTAATTTTTATGACACTTTCAGTTTATTTAGTGGAGGGTTAAGCTTGTAATTATAAAATAAAGAATTCAGAAAGTAGTAACTAGCAAAAATCATTGTTCCTCAAGGAATTTCAAAAAACTTTCACAATAACTTATCTTTAGTTTCCATGAACTTTTTGAAGTGTAAAATGAATTTGGTGAGGCTACAATATTTCCCATGTCAACTATGAAATGAGGCTATTTTCATGTGCTTATCTCAAGTGACACTGGTATTTGAAAAAAAAAATTGTACAAACATACTACTTCAGTATATAAGTACTTTCTCCCAAGGGATAAAACCCCTTCAGTTGCTTAATGATGTGCTACACACAGAAACATAGTCATCACTATGAAAGAAGGTGAAGGAAGAAAATCTCCCAGTAAAACTACAAAGGAAATCCAAAGTAAACATTAGGGGTATTTATGGATAAATGGCAGGGCCAGGTTGTTACTTATCAATAGTCACCTTGAATGTCAGTGGCCTCAACTCTCCTATTAAAACAGACAGACTGGCTAAATGGATTAAAAAACAAAACCCATCTGTTTGTTGGTGAGATGTGTTTCTTGTAGGCAACAAAGATACACAGACTGAAAGGGAAAGGATGGAAAAGGTATTCTATGCTGACAGAAACCAAAAAAGTGCTAGTGTAGCCATCCTAGTATCAGACAAAATAGACTTTAACAAGAGAGCTGTTAAGAGACAAAGAAGGGCTGGCGCCGCGGCTCAACAGGCTAATCCTCCGCCTTGCGGCACCAGCACACCGGGTTCTAGTCCCAGCCGGGGCGCCAGATTCTGTCCCGGTTGCCCCTCTTCCAGGCCAGCTCTCTGCTGTGGCCTGGGAGTGCAGTGGAGGATGGCCCAAGTGCTTGGGCCCTGCACCCCACGGGAGACCAGGAGAAGCACCTGGCTCCTGCCTTCGGATCAGCGAGGTGCGCCAGCTGCAGTGCACTGGCCGTGGCGGCCATTGGAGGGTGAACCAATGGCAAAGGAAGACCTTTCTCTCACTGTCCACTCTGCCTGTCAAAAAAAAAAAAAAAAAAAGAGAGAGAAAGAAGGGCACTCTGCAATGATTAAGGGATCAATTCAAGGAAGATG
The DNA here is from genome assembly GCF_051225735.1 of Oryctolagus cuniculus. Classification (NCBI taxonomy): domain Eukaryota; kingdom Metazoa; phylum Chordata; class Mammalia; order Lagomorpha; family Leporidae; genus Oryctolagus; species Oryctolagus cuniculus. The sequence continues at coordinate 4,473,739 of NC_142878.1, read as the reverse complement.
TGACTATAATAAATATATATGCACCTAATTACAGGGCACCTGGCTATTTAAAAGAAATAGGACAGACTCCACTACAATAGTAATGGGGGACTTCAATACCCCACTTTCAACAATAGCTCAACCTGACAGAAAATCATCAAGGAACCAAGTGCCTAATGGATATCTACAGAACTTTTCACCCTACAGTTGCAAAATGCACATTCTTCTCAGTAATGCGTGGAACTTTCTCTAGGGTAGACCAATGCTAGGCCATAAAGTAAGCCTCAGCAGATTCAAAATCGAAATCATACCATGCACCATCTCTGTCCACAATGGAATGAAGCTGGAAAGCAACAACTCAAGAATCTCTAGAACATATGCAAACACGTGGAGACTGAACAACGTGCTTCTGAATGAACAGTGGGTCATAGAAGAAAGCAAGAGAAATCCAAAAACTGTTGAGAAAGTTTTTCTCCACACTACATGTTGAACTCTTAGTGCAGAGTTAATCTTTTGTGTATAAAGTTAATTGAAATACAGCTTAGTAAAAAGAATGAGAATAGGAGAAGGAAATGGAAGAAGGGTGGGTACAGTGGGAAGAATCACTATCACTATGTTTCTAAAGTTGTATTTATGAAATGTGTGAAGTTTGTGTACCTTGGATAGAAGGTTTCTGAGGAAAAAAATTTTAAAAAGCTATGTAGGAAAATATGAAAACTAAATTATTTGCAGATGATCTAATTTTCAACAAAGAAGAGCAAGTAAATTAGAATCACATTATAATGAATAAGAATTTATCATTCCTTCCAAAAAAATCTAAAGCCAAGTATTACAACTAATACTAATTTATCATTGTTGCTATGTACATAACACAAAATTAAGAGTTCATATTAATTTATAGTAACTTCCTAGAAAAGGTAATTATTTTCAAAATCTTATTCACTAAACTATAGCTAATACTTAATGAGCTGATACTATAATGTATCAAATATTAAACATCTTGGACATCATGACTACTGAAGTTATATGCAAGAATGTCTTCATTTTAAGAGAATTCATTAGAATATGATAAATTGTTATAGTCTGCAAATTATTTTCATGTGACTTAGCAAACAAAAAGTTGAATATAACTGCCTTTGGTATATGAAAATAAATGGGAGTAAACAAAATGTTAAATACTGATTAAAGCTTTAGGATCTTGCTCATGATTTTTAGGGCTCAATGAAAATGAATAACTCACAATAAGAAAGTCTCTGATCATTAAATGTCTAGTGTTCCTCCTGTTTGTTAAGACATAGAAATTTATCCTCTGTATGAGAATATCTTTGCAGATGGTAAAAAGAATGTGCTAGGCCCATACTACTAATGGTTGACTTGCCTTGGCAAAGGCTAAGTCCCCGTTGGTTGCAGAATATGTTCCAGAATGCCATGACAGGTGTCTATGAGATGAGAGGAAGCAAGGAATCACATGTTGACCATCAAGGCTTCTGATTGGGAAGCTCATCAGTAGACTATGAGCTGCTGTCTAGAACACGAAACTAAAGAACCAGTGCTTGGAACTCAGGATTTTATACAGAGCAGAAAGCTCAAAGGGAAAATGCAGCCCAGGAGAGCACAGCAAACTCCAGGCTATTTAATAACTGCATCCATAAACTGAGAAATAAAAAGAGCAATGTTTCATTAAGTAGGCGCTGTTGGGAATCTGCCAAGATCTCGGAGGGTAGGATTAGAAGTCAATGTTATTTGGATAGCTAAGATAAGGAGTGGGAATTCCCAAACTGAAGAGTAAATACATGATTAGCCTTCCTTGTGGATGGAAAAATGCATAGGAACAAATCAGTGGGCACTGGACTATGAAGACATCAAGGAGGAACAGTGTGTCACTGCTGGCCACGTCATGCATCGTGCATGGAGTTGAAAAGAACAGAGCACCCCAGTGACTGAATCTTGGATCACATTCTCGTTAGGGTCCAACAACAGTTCTATGTTCTGTGTGGAAACTAAAAATTAGAACAACTGAAAAAAGGTGTCCACACACATGGATTTCAGTACATGAAGCATTCAGAGATATTTCTTAAACTATAGTCCCCGAAGAGCCCCATTATAAGGGCTGATGCCTAGAAGGGTTGCAAACTGAAAAAAAAAAAAAAATCTGCAAAGTACAGTGAAGGCTGGATTTGAGAAGACGTGCCCACAAGAGTGAGAAGTATTAAAGGAGACCCCTCAAGTGAGGTTTCACAGCTCTTTTTGCTTTTCTTGGACTTGCTCATATAGGACTTTCACCTCCTAAACGACAGAGAATTATTGGATTATACACTCTCAAAATCAGTCTACTTCTCTATTTATTTGAGAGGGAAAGGAAAAACAGGTCTTCCAGCCACTGGTCCCCTGCCCAAATGCCTACAGCAACTGGCCCTGGGCCAGGCCATGGCTGAGAGCTGAGAATTCAATGCAGGTCTCTCACGGGTGATAGGAACCCAAGTCCTTGAGCCATAACCTGCTTCCTCCAGGAGTGTGCATTAGCAGGATGCTAAGATAAACAACAGAGCCAGAACTCAGACCCAGGCACTGGGAAGTGTGGGTATGCCCACAGGCTTCTTAACCAGCAGGGCAAACCTAGTTTTATGAATTAATCTTTTTCCCACTTTTCAATGCCTAGGTTTGGCCTTCCTTTTCAGCCTCTACATGTAATGGTTCTGGAAGAGCTGTAGCTTTAATCTAGCATTTGCAGGTTCTCAGTTTGTTTGAAGACGACTGCATCTCAGCACAGTCTGTACTCTTGCCGACTGTCTCCGCCATCCTAACACGGGGTGATCCGTGGAAGCGGCGATGGCGGAACAGCCACTGCAGCAGGTCTGCCTGCTTCTCCCAGTTATGACTACAGAGCACTCTCCTTGCATCAGCCAGGAGCCCACCCAGTCACAGACACAAATATTCACAAAGCTGCTTGCATTTGGTCCAGTTGGTGGCTTGAGTATTAAATCAAGTCATAAAATTTATTTCAAGTTTGCGATTTTTTGTTTCTACTTTTTAAACGCAGCTGAATTTCATATAGACGCACCATTTCCCCCTGGTAAATAATTGCTTCCTTTCCTCTCAGGCACCAGTTAGGAAGTCACAGAATGTCTCCTCCTGCCTCCCCACTGCTTGTGGACTTAAATATGGGGTTAGGCTATTTTTTTCCTCCAGGAGAGATGAAGTGTCGGGAGCAACCTGGCAGTGGCCAAGTCTACTTCTACGTAATAGAAAGGGCGAGAGGCAGGTGCTTGCTCCCTGCTAGAACAACACGGTTTCTGCAAAGTTGCTGGGTTGCAGCAATATATTATTCAAGGGGATTTATGACTGGGAAAACCCAAAGGGCAACGGCACGCACAATCACAGTTTTATTTGATCGCAATTATGCAAGGGGCCTATAAATATCTGTGCTGTTCATTCATGAAACTGGCCTTTTCAGGGAGGTCCTGGAAGTTTTGCTCCCCAAATGTTTTCCTTAATCTCAGGCTTAATTGCCAACAAGAGCACACTTAAAGTTTATGGCCATACTTTAAAATGAGTAATTGGTTCTTACCTGAAATCGACTGCTAGCAAAAAGACCACGCTGAACTTACCCCAGATTAAAATGATGTACCGCAGCGGAATGAAGTACAAAGTGATGGTGGCTACTGCCAGCAGCAGGCAGGCCAGCAGCGAGAGGAACGGGACCGTCCAGTTAAACGTGCTGCGGAGAAACCACACACATGTCACTTCCTCCGGCGCCCGACCACCACCTGCAGTCATTCTCCTGTTCAGTGTTGCAGAAATGAAAACTTCTACTAGAAAAGGCACTTCGCTGCTTTAGAGATCAGAGGCCGTGAAACCAGCTGGGTTCTAAGGAAACTCTGTTGAGGAGACCAAACAAAACCAGCGACTCGCATGACTCGACTTGTCAGGAGGCTGCCCACGGCCCTCCTGGAACCAGAGTTTCTGAGAAGATTCCGAGTCTCCAAGCTGACTCTGGGCATGAGGATCCTCAAAACGGAAGGATCGTGAATCACTGCCAAGTTGGTATTTCTCCCTCAATAAATGCATCATTGCTAGAAAGTGTTTGGGCAAAGGAAGACATTGTTAAAGTGCTTTCGAGTTTGGGTGCTTATAACTTTTTTATAATTTTCAGGCCCATTTACTCCAGGAGCATAACGAAGCCTGGAACTGGATGAAGGAGCATTTGGCTATAAACCATCACTGCACCAATTATGGACAACACACACGATTTCACCACCTATTATTTTAATGGAGCCCCTGTCTCCTTTTGTTGTATCCATTGCTTGCTTAAACTTGTGATCTAGAACCAGGGACGTGGAACTGCATGTCCTGCGGCAATTCTTGTGCCCTCTTAGAAATGCAACCCCTGCTGAGGACTCACAGGTATCTAAAGTATTTCTTCTTACTGGTCTTCATTTTCAGACACATTTATCTGTTGTGCTAGGGGTGCAGAGAAGTGAATTAGATTTTTGTGTGAACAAGGCAAGAACAGGCTTGTGATGGGTTAAGTGTGTAACAGTTATTCAGCATTTAATATGTGCCTGACAAACTTTTTTCATAAAATCCATCTCTTTTGCCAAATCAACATTATCCCCATTTGACAGGTGAGCAAATTAAGGCTGAGAGCAACTGTCCAACTTATGTAATTAACTCCATCAACAGTGTAAGAGGACTTCACTTATCTTGTTACGACTATTATCAATACTTTAATCTCTGCCTGTTGAGAGGTTGAATGATATATATATGTATTTAATTTCTCATTTCCTTAATTAGTAAGTAAATTTGAACACTTTTTAGTATACTCACTAGTCATTTAGATTTTTCAATGATCTCTAGCTTATTTCCTTGCCTTGGACTGATATTTAAGAAAGTGCTTAAGAAAATTGGATTATAAGCAAACTGACTTGGATCCTGGTCCAGACTCTGTCTCTGAGTTACTCTCAGTAACTTCAGGAAATAGATCTAATCAATTATGATTTCCTCTCTACCAAATGAGAATGAAAACTATATCATAGATTTGGCTAGAATTACATAGGAATGTGCATTTAAGCAGGTCGGTTCCAACACACTGTAAAGTCTCAGAGAGAAGTTACTATCTGTCAATTTTCCCTCAGGCTGTCTGGCTTGACTTTTTCTTACTGGTTTACAGTACATCTCTGGATAGTGAAAGTCCTTTCTAATACTGTTACACCATTTTTTTCCAGTTTGTTTCTTTGCAAATTTTTTTTTAGTAAAAAAGCATACATTTTTGCATAAATAAACTTATCATTGGTTTTCTGTCTTGATTTCTAGATTTATCCAGGCTGAAAAAAAGACCTCTTCCAGTCCATCGCTGTGATACCAACTGTATAACGGCTAACTCCCTTCTTTCACACACTACCTTTATGCTATGCTGAATCTCTACATATGTGGAGACCCATACAATCACTGTCTTCCACAGAAGTAGTACAGATGGGGACAACTTTCACAGTATGTGCTGAAATGTTATAGGGACTCCACAACTGCTCCAGGTCCATACAGCCAGGAGATTAACCTGCAGCCGACCTGACCCAAGCACAAAGAGGCTGTGAATGAATGTCTGACTCAGGATCATTTCTAGTACTTAAGTATCTGAAAATATCTAGTAAAAGATGACATTGTATCTATATGCTGTAATTCCACACAGCCTTAGAATTCTGTGAGAGCACAAAATTAACATATATACAACCCCACTCCTATCCCCAGTATGCAGGCAAAAAGCTAGATATACCAGAAAGATAATCTTCAGAAATCAAAAACATATATATATATATGCTAGTTATTAAATGTGCATATGTATAAACACACACATTAAAAACATCTAAAAGATGTACTCCAGATGGTAACTCATGGCTAAGTACAATGGAATAAGGAGAGGGTGGGTAGTGGTACAGCGTATAATGGGAAGCTTTGTGTTTTGTGCGCTTGGTTTGATTTTTATAAAGTGTAACCAAACTCACTCCTAGCACAGGTCTCATGACTCCAGGCCCTCCCAGGTGGAAGAGGGATACTGTACCTCACCTGGTATGGAATCTCAGCCAGCCCACTGGCTCCCAAGAATGCCTCCTGTTACCCTACCATAAACAGCAGTGACATGAAATATGAGGATACTGCACTGTGATGTCCAACTAGAACTAAATCCAGAGTAATTACTGAACTAAACCTGAATGCATATCTTCAGAAATGGCATTTTACCACCAAAGCAGTTCTTAAAAACTGATGGAGAAAAGTGATTAACCAGATAGACAAATATCAATGCAGACACACAGAGGCATGTAGGAACAAGACAACATGATACCTCTGAACACAATAATTTAAAGGTTGTTACTAAAGAAAGAGTTATGAAATGCCTGACAGCTGAATTAAATCAGAATTCTAATAAAAAATTAGAGTTTTTGGAATCCTCAAGGGAGAAGACTAAAGGCATAGAAAACCTCCTCAATGAGACAACAGCTAAAAACATCCCTAAACCAGTGAACAATAAGGACATCCAAGTACAAAAGACCCTAAGGACCCCAAGTGGACTGGAAAACATCTTCATGGCTATACATTATATTCAAACTCAAAAGTACAACATAAGAGAATTCTAAAATCTTCAACAGAAAATTGTCAAGTCACCTCTAGCAGATCCCCAGAAGACTAATAGCAAGTTTTTCAACAGAAATCTTGTCAGGATGGAACAGAAAAAAAAATAGATTCCAATTTCTGAAAGAAAAGAACCTGCCAGCCAACAATACCTTACCCCCTAAAAAAAACTGTCCTGCATAAATGAATAAGCAAAGAATTTCCAAGACAAGGGAAAACAGAAGGGATTCATCACCAAGAGAGCAGCATTACAAAAGATGCTTAAGGGGTTCAATGCACGGAAGAAAAAGGAAGAGAACTACTATCATGAAGATATATGAAAGTATAAAACCCACCTAGAAAAGAAGAATGCATATTCAAAATAAGCAGAGGAGGTTTTTTTTTTTTTTTAAATGATGGGAGTGAGTCTTATCACAAATAATATTAACTGTAAATGGACTACATTTCCCAATTAAAAGATACTGGCTGAATGGACAAAAATCAACACTTTCCAATGATTTGCTGCTTCTAGGAAACCAACTTCCCTAATAGGAACACACACAGCCTGAAAATGACAGGCTAGGAAAATATATTCCATGCAAATTTAACTATTCCTACCTGCTTCTGGGCTCCATTAATATAGGACAAAATAGACTTTAAGAAAACAAAACTGTACAAAGAAACATTATAATGATCAAGAAATCAATTAAACAATATGACACATGATTGTAAAACTACATGGACCTAATGCTGTAGCACCTGGTTTTTAAAAGGAATACTTACTAGATCTAGAAGGAGATATAGACTCCTCTACGTTAATAATGGGGAACTTCAGCCGGCGCCGCGGCTCACTAGGCTAATCCTCCGCCTTGCGGCGCCAGCACACCGGGTTCTAGTCCTGGTCGGGGCGCCGGATTCTGTCCCGGTTGCCCCTCTTCCAGGCCAGCTCTCTGCTGTGGCCAGGGAGTGCAGTGGAGGATGGCCCAAGTGCTTGGGCCCTGCACCCCATGGGAGACCAGGAGAAGCACCTGGCTCCTGCCATCAGATCGGCGCGGTGCGCTGGTTGCAGCGCGCAGGCAGCGGCGGCCATTGGAGGGTGAACCAACGGCAAAGGAAGACCTTTCTCTCTGTCTCTCTCTCTCACTGTCCACTCTGCCTGTCAAAAAAAAAAAAAAAATAATGGGGAACTTCAACATTCAACTTTCATCAATGCACAGATCACTGACACAAGCAAAAGAATACTGGAGTTCAACCAAGGACAGAGAAAACTGACCTAAGAGACTTTTCAAGAACATTTCATACAAAAGTTGCAGAATCCATATTTTTTCATGAGAACCTGTATATACTCTCTAAAATAGACTGAATATTAGACCACAAAACAAGTCTCAAGTCTCCACAAATAAAAAATGTCATCTATATTCTGACATCAACATAATGAAACTAGGAACCCACTACAGAAAGAAACTTTAGGAATTACACAATTACATAGAGAATGAACAATGAACTCCTGAATAAACGATGGGTTGCCGAAGAAATCAAAACTTGAATTTAAAAATTCCTTAAAACAAAAAAGGAAACAGTAAAACTAATGAGGCTGGTGCTACGGCTCACTAGGCTAATCCTCCGCCTTGCGGCACCAGCACACCGGGTTCTAGTCCCGGTCGGGCTCCACATTCTGTCCCAGTTTCCCCTCTTCCAGGCCAGCTCTCTGCTGTGGCCAGGGAGTGCAGTGGAGGATGGCCCAAGTGCTTGGGCCCTGCACCCCATGGGAGACCAGGAGAAGTACCTGGCTCCTGCCATCGGATCAGCACGGTGCGCTGTGGCGGCCATTGGAGGGTGAACCAAGGGCAAAAGGAAGACCTTTCTCTCTCTCTCTCACTGTCCACTCTGCCTGTCAAAAAAAAAATAATAAGAAGAAGAAACAATCAGTATTAAGAGGTGTGTATAGCAATAAGTGCCTACATCAGAAAAATACAAAGATATCAAATTGATGGATCATTTCAAATAACTGAAAGCAATAATACATCAAACTCAAAATTAGAAGGAGGAGATAAATAACAGATCATGGCATAAATAAATAAAATTGCCTAAGAAAAAAATAAATCAGTGAAATTAGGATTTGGCTATTTGAAAAGAAACAAAATTGACAAACTTTTAGCAAAACCAAGAAAAAATGAAAAGATGCAAATAAAGTCAGATGAACAATGCAGTATTATAATAGACATTTATGAACAAATGTACATAAATAAATTGGAAAACCTAAGAGATTGGATTAACTACTACACACAACCTATAAAAACTGAAACAAGACAGAGGAAACAGGCCAATAAATAATTAATACTATGTGATCAGTAATAAAAAGTCTGTCAACAAGCCTAGGACTGGATGACTTCATGGCTCAGTTCTATTTAATTTTCAAGAAGAACTAACATCACTTCAACTCAAACTATTTTTTTTTTTGACAGAGTGGACAGAGAGAGAGAAAGGTCTTCCTTTTACCATTGGTTCACCCCCTAGTGGCCGCTATGGCTGGCGCACCGTGCTGATCCAAAGCCAGGAGCCAGGTGCTTCTCCTGGTCTCCCATGGGATGCAGGGCCCAAGCACTTGGGCCATCCTCCACTGCACTCCCGGGCCACAGCAGAGAGCTGGCCTGGAAGAGGAGCAACCAGGACAGAATCCGGTGCCCCAACCGGGACTAGAACCTGGTGTGCCGGCACCGCAGGTGGAGGATTAGCCTATTGAGCTGTGGCGCTGGCCAACTCAAACTATTCTTAAACTTTCTCAGGCATGGAAAGCCAAGACTCTTTTTTTTTTTTCTTTTAAACAGATCCTACATAATGGATCCCTGAGGGTGAGACCCCAGTGGAAAGAAATGGCCACCAAAAAAATTATGTATAAGATACATACAAATTAATTAAAAAAAAAAAAAAAAAACAGAAAAAAGGAGGATGGGGAGGAAAACTACCAAACTCATTGTATGGGCCAGCACTGCCCTGACACAAAGGCTTTAAAACAAAGTAAAACATAAGCCATAGGTCAGTCTCCCCAATGAACACGATGTCAATGAATGGTGCTAGAACGAATGGATACATCCCAAAAACTAATGCTTTCATCCCATACATCTTAGCATTTACTAAAATCAACACAAGATAGGTAAAAAAATCTAAAGTTTAGGACCAGAAGCTATGAAACTACTAGAAGAAAACATAAAGGAAACATTACAATGCATTGGCATAGAATCCCATTTTGGGGTGGCAAGACTCCAAAATCACAGGACACAAAAAAGCAAAATAGACAAATGCAATAATATCACATAAGAAACATCTGTTCATCAAAGGAAACAAAACAATGAAGAGACAACCAACATCATGGAAGATAATATTTACAAGATATTTATCTGACAAAGGATTAACATACAAGAAACTCAGAAAATTCAACAGTTTAATAGCCAATCCAGCTAAGAAATGGGAAAGCTAAGACATTTCTCAGAAAAAAAATACAAATGGTCAACATCACTAGCTACCAGGGAAAGGCACATCAAAGCCATAACTAGGTCTCCTCTCATTCCAGTGAGAAAAGATGAGAGAGAGAAATGGAAAGAGAAACAGACTGACAGATGCTAACTTCTGGCAAGTGTGTGGATAAGTGGGAATCCTCATTCACTGTTGGTGGGGATATCAATTAATACAGTCATTATGAACAATATAGAGACCCCTCAAAAAACAACAAAAAGAAATCAGATAACCTAGCTATCTCACTTCTGGGTATATGTCCAAAGGAAATGATATCAACATATGAAAGAGATGCCCGCACTTCTGTATTTATTGCAGAATTCACAATAGTAAAGGTACAGACTCAACTGGGTTGTTCACTGATGGTTGAATAGAAAAATAAATGTAACCGATGTATGCAATGGAACGTTATTCCGTCACAAAAAAGGAGCAGCTCCTGGTATTTACAGCAAAATGGCTGGAAATGAAGGCCACTGTTGAGTGAAATAAGTCAGACGTGTACCACATATTCTCTTTTATATGTGATTTTTTAAAATAAATTGATCTGAAATTTTGGAGGATGGGGTACAAGAGAATATTAATAAGGTATATCAAAACATGGGTGGATAGAAGTATTTAATTCTAGTGTTCTTCAGCACAGCTGGGCTGCTGTAGACACAATGATCTATTAGATCCTATTTCAAGAACTGGAGGCTCCACACATGGAGGAAACATGGGTGAGGATGACTGCCAAATTTGATCAGTTTGTAAAGTTTGCATCTATTGACATAGCACACTGTTCTCCACCAAGGGGTACAAGCATTACATACTACTCAACAAGTTCAAAAAATAAGACAAAAATAGAGACAAAATTGTTTGAAGTCTCATCATAGGCCCAGAAAGACTGAATTTAGGAAGGAAAGAGATTAATGAAAAGTGAACCTCTCTACCTGGGCCCCCACCCAAGGAAGTGGAAGGCAGCTGATGCAACCATTGTGAGACACAGCCCATAAGACCCCTAAGATGTACTGACAAGTCAGTGGTGTATTTGGTGTCCAGCTGTGGCCTTAATGAATAAAATCCTGAAGGCTGACAACAGTAAACATGCATGCACACACATATATCTGATATAAAATTATCAGATATAAAAAATTAAAGTGTAAACACACTGAATCCCAGATACTGGCCATAAATCCACAGCTCAGCACTATACAACCCAGCCTCTCTTCACAATAGATTGCTTGTAATTTAGATATCCAACTGTTATTAACCGTGTGCTATACTTCAGTTTTCCTATCTGTAAAATGATTTACTTCATATAATGTGAAGGGATTCAATAAACTAATCAATATAAAACATTTAAAAAATATAAGGCAACCTTTCTGTTTAACTGCATGTCAAAAAAATACAAGCGATAATTATTTAATAAGTGTTAGCTACTCTCGTTTTTCTTATACTTATTGAACAAATATGACATAAATAGGAAATGTTATGCCAGCATCTTGATGATAAAAAAGCTATAGAAATATATTGAATTACTGTTTTAAAAGAAATTGCAACAGCAAGAGAGATCTTCCATCCAGTGGTTCATTCCCCAAATGCCAGCAATAGTTAGGATGAGGTCAAGCTGAAGCTAAGAGGAAGAACACTGTACAGGTCTCCCACGTGGGTGGCAGGTGCTCAAATACTTGGATTATCACATACTGCATCCCAAGTGTATTATTAGGAAGCTGGATGGAAAGTAAGGAGCCAGGACATTCTGATATGGGATATTGCAAGTCACATCTTAACCTACTCCACAATGCCTGCCTCAACGTTTGATTTAAAAAACAAGTGTCCCAGGTTCGTAGGAGCCATAAGAGATGCACAAGAAGTAATCCTTGGGACCGGCGCCATGGCACAGTAGGTTAATCCTCCACCCGCAGTGCCGGCATCCCATGTGGGTGCCAGTTTTAGTCCCAGTCCCTGCTCTTCCAATCCAGCTCTCTGCTGTGGCCCAGGAGGGCAGTAGAGGATGGCCCAAGTGCTTGGGCCCCTGCACCCACATGGGAGACCAGGAAGAAGCTCCTGGCTCCTGGCTTCAGATTGGCATAGCTCCAGTGGTTGCTGCCATTTGGGAAGTGAACCAGCGGAAGGAAGACCTTTCTGTCTCTCCCTCTCACTGTCTGTAACTCTACCTCTCAAATAAAATCTTTAAAAAAAAAAAAGGTAATTCTTTCTAGGGAAATAAACTCTCATCCCAGATGCTGAGTGCTTCCTATGAAATCCAAGGAACCTGAATCCACTGTGAAAAGTAAGAACACACAGGACACATGAGACCAAGAGTGGGAGTTGCAGGAGTAACAGGCAGCAAAACCCCAAATCAAAACAGACTGCACGGAGGCATTACATAGCACATTAAAAACATTACTTAACATTAAAATTCTGAAATGGAATTTTAGAGAATGGAAAAATTAAAATGTGACCAATGAAGAGTCAATGAAAAATGATCAAGATTTAAAAAACAAACCAGCAGGTGCCACGTCTCAATAGGCTAATCCTCTGCCTGCGGCGCCAGCACCCCGGGTTCTAGTCCTGGTCAGGGCTCCGGATTCTGTCCCGGTTGCTCCTCTTCCTGTCCAGCTCTCTGCTGTGGCCCGGGAGGGCAGTGGAGGATGGCCCAGGTCCTTGGGCCCTGCACGCCATGGGAGACCAGGAGAAGCACCTGGCTCCTGGCTTTGGATCAGCGTGGTGCACTGGCTGCAGTGGCCATTGGGGGATGAACCAATGGAAAAGGAAGACCTTTCTCTCTGTCTCTCACTGTCCACTCTGCCTGTCAAAAACAAACCAACCAAGTAGAACTTTGAAAAATGAAAACTAGGAGTATTAAAGTTAGAAATAATTCGATAGATGAATTAACAGGGTTTTAAGTGGCAAAAGAACCTGTGTTTGAACAAGTTCTGCAGAAAATTCTCAGAAGGTATCACATTATAGAGAACCAACATCTAGATGACAGAACCAGAGATATGGAATACAGATTAACAAGTTTCCTGCATTGACTAGGAAGACAACACAAGCAACAATATTAGAGTGTTGCAAATTATGCTGTTAACAGAGGAAAAATATATAGGGGAAAGAAAAAGAAACCAAAGAAGAACAAAGAGTGTCCTTGAGATGGAGAGACATAACTCTAATTATATTAGTAACTACCATAAATTCACATAGGCTCTATGCTACGATTAAAATTGTGATTTTTTTCAGATTCAGGAGAGATATGAAATAAGAGTTTGACAGAAAAATATAGAAAGGGATGTATTGGGGAAAAACAAAAATGGTAGCACTACATTACTATTAGTCAATATACATTTAGGCAAAAATTTTGTTTGTGATGTCAGATGCATGCATTAATGATCCATTTACTAAGAAAATTTTACACATAAAAACCAAATAACATAGCTCTAAACTACAGAAAGGAAAACATAAAACTACAGAAAGAAATAGAAGAATCCATAGCTATTGTGGAAACTTTAAACATTTCTAAGTAATAGAGGAAGCCAATCAAAAACAAAAATCAGGACAAACGTAAGATCTGAAAACAATCATCATATTTAATCAACATACATAGTGCAATGCACCCAATAATCTAGTTAAGGTGATATGAAACACTTATAGATAGAGGTCATTGCAGATCACAACTTCTGATTTTTGTTTCTATTCAGAAATAGAGAAACCAAACTAGAAATCAGAGAAAAAAACCATGACGATAAAACCACCCAAACATGTTGGAAGTTAATATCCCTCTTGGCTAAGGAAGAAACAAAAATGTTTACTTAAAAAATAGCTTTGACAAACCTTAAAGAATAATACGATTAATATACACCCAGATGTTTCTATGGAAAAAAAATCAGAACTTCACATTTTTAAGTGAGGAAAGAAGATTGAAAATAAATGTTCTAATATCCCACATTAATGAGTATGAAAAACAGCAATAAATGAATTCCCAAAACAGAAGGCAAAAATAAAGAGCAATAATTAATGATAAATCCCTGAAGAGAAAAAAAAAACTAAGAATAAAAATGTACGATGCTACAGATCTTATTAAGAGGATTTTATAAGTAACTTTATACCAAAATGTAGAAAATTTAAACAAAAGTTCCTTGAAAATTACAGCTTACAGATAAGAAATAAAGACTGAATAGATATATACACGCATATATTATATAAACTGAGTATAATACATTTTATAAACTTACACCAAGAAAGAAAATTTTGAAAGAAATGATGCCAGACTTACACAAACACTTCCAGTGAATAAAGACAAAATACACCCAGTCTTGTGTTATGAGTTTAGAATAACCTTCTATTTATAAGGAATTTTTCAAGAACAGAAAATTATAAGACAATTTCACTGATGATCATAGCTGCAAAAATCCAAAGCCACTAAACAGTAAATAAAATCCAACAATACAAAAGAATTGTGTAACACAGCAAGGTTGGATTTATTCCAGGACTGTGAGATAGGCTTACCATCTAAAAATCACAATAATTCAAAAAATTAATAAAAATAAGGGAGAAGGAACATATGACCATCTCAAGGAATGTGGAAAAATGGTTGACAAAATTCAACTTAATTTCAAGATAAAAACTCTCAGCAAACTAGGAATTAAAGAAAATGTCCTTAATGCTAAAGTATTTTTATAAAATACTACAGCAAGCATAGTTCTCAAGTATGAAATGTTGAAAGCTTCTCTTTGAGTTGACATGGGAGAGAAGAATGGGCACCAATACCAATTCTATCCAACATGGATCTGGAGCTAACAACCAGTATAGGAAGGCAAGAAACCAAAGTAACAGGCATAATGACTGGAAAATACAGATGGGAAAAATAGTTTCAGACAGTTTATCATAGTAAGTAGTAAAATTCAATATTTTATCTAATAGTAAACCCAAAACACTAATCTTCCTTTGAAAATTGAGAATTAGGTTTACTGGAGTTATTAGATATGAAGTCAATATAAGAAAATTTTTACTTCTACGTACCAATTAACAGAAGAAAATTAAGTCTGAAAAAAAATTCCATTTAAATTAAGACCAAACAAATCAAGTACCTAGGAATACAACTCACAAAAATGTGCCAGACTTCCATACAGAAAACGCTGAAACACTGTGATACATCAAAGCTCACCTAATGAGATGATTGAAAATACCAAGCTAACATATTAGAAAGTCTAAAACTTATCAAAATACCAATTCTCTCCCAATAAGTACAGTCCTAAAGACACATGTGTGCACACACACACATGTGGAATGCCATGTGTACTTACATTCTGGAAGCCAGACATGGTATTACGTGCCAGGCACTCTTCCAGTGTCTGTCAGTGACTAAGGCATTTTTCCTCCAGGAGCCCACAATTGTAGTGTTAAAATATTTTTCAAAGGGAAATGTTTATTTATGACAGAGAGGAAGAAGGAAGAAAGATAAGGAAATTTCCTAAAAATATTCAATATTTTAAGTGATTACTATATATAAACTGGTATAAAGATTTTATATGGATGCATTAATTCTCTTAAAAATGTTCTAAGGTGGGAATTATTCCAGTTCTACTGGTGAGACTCTATGGCATGAAAATTAAATGTGTCTCCCAAGATGACTTACTCCCAGGATAGATGGCAGAACCAGGGCCTAAACTCAGAAATTTGGCTTAAGAGCCCCTGTTTCTCTTACTCCCTATGTAGGATCTCTGTCCTTAATGTGTTGTACTATGAGAATTAATGGTAAAACTAGCTTTCAAACAATACTTTATACGTTGTGTGTCTGTGTGGGTGCAAACTGTTGAAATCTTTACTTAGTATATACTAAGTTGATCTTCTGTATATAAAGATAATTGAAAATGAATCTTAATGAAGAATGGGATGGGAGAGGAAGTAGGAGATGAGATGGTTTGCAGGTGGGAGGGTGATTATGGGAGGGGAAATGCTATAATCCAAATGTTGTACTTTCAAAATTCATATTTATTAAATAAAAGTTTTCTAAAAAAAAAAAAAAAAAAAAAAGAGCCCCTGTTGGTCACCGCTATCTCAGCACTTTGGGAAATGAAGGAAGACTTGTGTTACTTATTTCATCCAGTTGCAAATCCTTGCTTATATTCCGGAGGACTTAACTCTAGGACACTAGTAATGATATGCCAGCACTCAAGCTTCCAGGATATTGTTCCCATTTATCAGGAATACTGCACAGCTGATCTTCCATGAACCACTCGGAGGAACATTAAGTCAAAGCTTTTCCCAGCTTGGCATCACATAATGTGTAATATTTCTGCATAGGTTTTTTTCCAGTGGCTCTGACCTGGGAGCAACCTGAATCCTAAGAATACTCATATCCCTAACGTGGGCAGTTATGAAATAAATGAGCTAACTTTCTTAATGAAATTCAAGGAATCCCCCAACATGGAAGAATGTTACCTTTGTCAATTTCAAAGCACCTAACAAAATGATCGCGACCCTCCGCAATCCGATGGGTACAGCTACCTTCTCTGTTTCCCGTCCCTACTGGTGGCCCCTTTGATGCTGACTTCTGTGTCAGTATGTTCATTACTTCCCTTACTTCTCAGGGCTGGACAAATGAAGTCCTGTGACTATTCTTCCCATGGAAGATCATCAACAGATCATCAACTCCTGTAGATCGTCCTTGCAAGACTCTTTCCTTCTCACCTGCTTGATTCATATGCTGGCTGGTGAAGGTTCCCATCACACCTGGCCTCTGGCCTCTCTGTAGCCATCACACTGTGTCCCTCTTGACACGGAACAACCAGTGACACACATGATACATCAGTCTAGCCTTCTCCACGGCCTCCTTGTGATTCCACCATACTAAACCTGTTTTCTCAACACCACTTCCCAGCCAGGACAGTCTTCCTCCTTAGGCATGTGCCCTCTGCAAGAATAAATTCTCTGTCTTTCTAGGTCTACCTGAACCTCATGATCTCATCCTTGGAGATTTTCCTAACCACTGAAGGATATACAGGGGTTGAAGCCACCACTCCATAATGATAGAACACGCAACACATATGGTGCTTCAGACCCCTCCTGGCTACAGTCCAGGGTAATAGAAATGCTGCAGGTTGCATGAATGTTTTAGCCTCATGTATACAGGTATTTAAATTCACATGATATCAGAGAAGGCAGAGAAGAACAGGGAAGAGGAAACAGAGTTTCCTCCACGTAAGTGCAACACCACCTGGGTCCTTCCATCCTGATCAAGGACGCCTTGCTCTCCGTTTCATGTAAGTCTATTTATCTGCCAGTTGCTAAAAGTTGGATAAAAGTTTTACTGGGTCTTAAACACTGAATTACAATGAAATTCCAACAGAGTTACACATGACATCCCACTTGAATGCCCAGCAGGGACTCTAAGGTCACTGTAATAATGAATGGCCAAAGAATTAATAGGAGTCGAGCCTCATGAGCCTTCCTGTGCTGCAGCTGGGCAGAACAGTGCTCTGTTCATGGGCTGAATACACGTCTGAGCCGCGGCCACCACAGCTGTGCTGGGCACAGCTGCCCCTCAGAGGAACTGTGGAGCTGGGGGCCTGTTTAGATCCATCTGCCCTCTGTTCTCGACAGACACATTTCCTTTAGTACTGGCAAGTGCACAACAGCCACATTTGTCTTTCAGAGACGCAGGAATACAGACAGTTTTACCCAACATGATCTTGCTTCCTTGGTCTTGCCCCGACTCCACATCTCCTTCTTGCCGCCAGTGCATCCTCCTCATCTTTCTTCTATCCGCTCAAGGGCCTGCAGCACGTGCCTCATCTCCGGGCATTGCCACGGTCATCCCTAATTCCTCCACTTCCACACACAGGGGCTCCCACCTACTGATGCCTGGCGTGGTCAGCTCTTCGCCCAGCTATCCCATCCCGTCCTCAGAGAGGCGGATACTTTTTTGCTTTAGATTTCCCTCAGTCTCGCCTGCAGCCTTTCCTCCACCATTCAGCAATCCCCCGGCATCCTATCTTGTACAGATGTTCCTGAATTCTCGTAGCCTATTTTTTTCTTTTATTCAAAAGACAAATTCCTAGAGGCTAATGGCCGATGGTGTAGTGAGGAGGACAGGTTCGAACCCAAGCATACTAGCTTTATGACCTTGGTCTCCAGAGTTAAGCCCTTTGTGTGTTTGCTTTCCCATCTGTAAAATGGAGACACTAACAATCCTTACCCCACATGGCTGTGGAATGATTCAGTACCACTCTGTTCAGAACCTCCTCCAAGGAGGCACTGCTGTACCAGGCCCTTCACAGGCCCAGCTAGCCCACCACAGGCCCCGGCTAGCCCTCCACAGGCCCCAGCTAGCCCACCACAGGCCCCGGCTAGCCCACCACAGGCCCCGGCTAGCCCACCCCAGGCCCGGCTAGCCCTCCACAGGC
Source organism: Oryctolagus cuniculus (assembly GCF_051225735.1). Taxonomy (NCBI): domain Eukaryota; kingdom Metazoa; phylum Chordata; class Mammalia; order Lagomorpha; family Leporidae; genus Oryctolagus; species Oryctolagus cuniculus. Next base: position 4,455,260 of record NC_142878.1, on the reverse strand, counting down.
CCGGCTAGCCCTCCACAGGCCCGGCTAGCCCTCCACAGGCCCTGGCTAGCCCACCACAGGCCCCGGCTAGCCCACCACAGGCCCGGCTAGCCCTCCACAGGCCCGGCTAGCCCACCACAGGCCCGGCTAGCCCACCACAGGCCCCAGCTAGCCCACCACAGGTCCCGGCTAGCCCTCCACAGGCCCCGGCTAGCCCTCCACAGGCCTGGCTAGCCCTCCACAGGCCTGGCTAGCCCTCCACAGGCCCGGCTAGCCCACCACAGTAGGTGCTGTCAATGTGACTACAGAGGCTTTCACGTTCCTAGGCCAAGCCAGGGCTAAATCCAACAACTGGTAATTGCATAAATGAAGAATTACAATGCTTTCCTCATGTCACCTTCCTACTGTCAGATATGCTGTAAACACTTTTGAGGGCAAATTAAGGAGTCACTTTTCCATTTCAATGAAACCTAAAAGAATAAAGTAGATAAGGGACCAGCATTGGAGCACAGAGGGTTCAGTCGCCGCTGTGACGCTGGAATCCCATGTTGCAGTGCCAGTGCTTCTGGTCTAGCTCCCACTAGTGCTCTTGGGAAAGCAGTGGAAGATGGCCCAAGTTCCCTGCCAAGTGCATGGGACCCTGATCCAGCCTGCAGTCACTGGAGCCACGTGGGGAGTGAACCAGCAGGTGGAAGACATCTCTGTCTCAGGGTGTGTATGCGTCTCCCTCTTTGTCACTCTGCCTTTCAAATAAATGAAATAAATCTTTAAAAAAAATAAGAATATATTGCAGCAAATATCCTACTGTTCTTTAAAAAAAAAAAAGATTGATTGATTTCAAAATCAGTTTCAGAGAAGAGATTTCATCTGCTGGTTCGCTCCCCAGGTGGCTGCAACAGCCTGGGCCAGGCTCAGGAGCCAAGAGTTTCATCCAGGTTACTCCACATGGGTGGCAGGGTCACAAGCACATAGGTCTTATTCCATTGCTTTTCCCAGGCCATTAGCAAGGAGCTGGACAGGAAGTGGAGGAGCCAGGGTATGAACCAGTGCCCATATGGGGTACTGGCATGGAAGCTTTACCCTCTGTGCCACAATGCCAGCCCCTGTTCTTTTTCTTGATATTACAGAAATAACAACGGATAAATTCAATAAAAACTCATGAAATTTGCTTAAACGTAGCTTATAACCTGTATCTCTTTTTTCATAATATTTATGTATTTATTTTCATTTTCATCTCACTTTTTTAAAGGGGAGGGAGAGAAATATCTTCTATTCATTGGTTCACATAAATGCATGCAAAAGCCAGGGCTGGGTCAAGCCAAAGCCAGGAGCCTGGAACTCCATCTGGGTCTCCCCACTGGAGGTAGACATCCAACTACTTGAGCCATCACCTGCTGCCTCCCAGGGTACATTAACAGAAGCAGAGATCTGAATCAGTTCCAGGCACTGCAATACAAGATGTGGGCATTGCAAGTGACAGTTTAATCTGTTCTGTCACAATGCCTGCCCCAGCCTATGTCTTAAAACACACACCTGGCCGGCGCCGCGGCTCACTAGGCTAATCCTCCGCCTAGCGGCGCCGGCACACCGGGTTCTAGTCCCGGTCGGGGCGCCGGATTCTGTCCCGGTTGCCCCTCTTCCAGGCCAGCTCTCTGCTGTGGCCAGGGAGTGCAGTGGAGGACGGCCCAGGTGCTTGGGCCCTGCACCCCATGGGAGACCAGGAAAAGCACCTGGCTCCTGGCTCCTGCCACCAGATCAGCGCGGTACGCCGGCCGCAGCGCGCTGGCCGCGGCGGCCATTGGAGGGTGAACCAAACGGCAAAGGAAGACCTTTCTCTCTGTCTCTCTCTCTCACTGTCCACTCTGTCAAAAAAAAAAAAACAAAAAAACAAAAAAACAAAAAAACAAAAAAAAACACACACCTAATATTCTGGCAATAAATGGACACTTGGGCAATTTCACTGGAGATGCAGCTAAGATCAGTATTGATACAAAGTTGCATATTAATGACTTCTGTTTGCTGATGTTAATCATGCTTATGGGTTCTCACTGCATTTTGCCACAGAAAAATTTTATTTGGCTTTTAGCGTTCATTTTAATCTTTTCTTTACCCGTTAGATTCCCAAATAATCTTCTTTAACATAAAGGAACTACAATGATCTGCAAGACATGACAAATAAGACAAGTGTAAGAGCTACTTCTTGGAAAGAACACGGCTGACACAATTCTAGGTTAAAAGGATAAAGAGAAACACTTATAATTCCAGGGAAAATTTTAAAACCATCTCTATCAGCTGGTACTAAATGAAAACCAAATTAGGTGCAGTTCGAAACATATAAAACAAAACAAACAATATGAATCCCAGGGTCTTTTTCAACTAGGACTCTCAGAGAATTCAGCTCCTGTGTCCTAAGGTAGGGAATACAAATTATGCACTGGATTGGAGTCAAATCCAGCGTGCCACCTGTTTTTGTAAATAAAGTTTTATTGCAACACAGCACACACATTCACTTACATTTCAACTGTGACTGTTTTTACACTTAAGCAACAGAGTTGAGAAGATGTGACAGAGAGCATATGGCTCACAAAGCTGAAAATATTTACTCTCCGGATCATTACAGAGAAAGTTTGTCAACCCCTGTCCCAAGACATTCATGTACATGGTAAATTAACTTCACATCTATCCTTCTATAATGTTGCTAGTTATATAACAATCTTTGGAGAATTGAGGAAAAAACATTACTGAAGACATTTATCATGTTTTGAGTTTGGGATGCAAATGGCTCCTTTAGAACATATTTGCTTCCCTTTTTATTTCTGAAGAAGGTCACCTATTTTTTCATATATAATTTATCACCCATGCAGGCATATTCAAGAGTAAAGGGGGCACGATTAATAACAATGCTAGGACAAGTGGTGTAAACGGAGCCATATGGCCCCTCTGTTCTGAGGCACCGCCCAACCGTGAAGCTGATGGGCACAAAGCACACACCAACCGCAGTCAAAGCAGCCTTGCCCAACACTTTTGCTTCTTTTTTTGTTTTTACACTTTCTGATCCCACTTCCTCCCCACTCTGTTCTTGTGGTAGGTCTGCTTTGAACACCACATCACACAATCAGAACTTACTTTTTAATTCTTTCTCCAAAACAAGCTACTTCCTCCAAGATGTTCTGGACAGTTGAAACAATATCTTGTACCATGTAGATTCTTTCAATAAACCCCTTTTTCTCAGACTCCTAGGAAACATAAGAGCAAGATTCAACTCCGTTCTTATTTATCCACCTGCTGTAGACAGGATCAACCATAGCATAACATGGTTATCACTGTGAGCAATTCTAAAACTATTAAAAAAAAAAACTTAAAATTTATTGATCCCCCAAATGTCTCCATTTGCTGATTCAGATGCTACCTCTCACAGGGTGCAAGTCAGCTAGGACCTCAGTAGCATGAATTGTGCGGTGGAAGCCCCACAAAACCAGGGACACCTTCTGTGGTGGTGGTTGTGTCCCTAGGAGAATCGCATGACCCCTGCCCCCTAACTTGGATCCTCTGTCCTCGCATAGCTGACTGTATGCTCTCCCCGTCCTCTCCTACTACAGCTCTTCAGCGATGACACAGCATGGTGGAGACACAGAAGGCTCTCAGCCTGGCACCTTAACCTGCTCTAAACACACCGCAAGCCAGATGAATGTTTCAGTCATCCTTTGGCTAACTACCTCAGACACACAGCCATCAGCTGAAGACGGGCTGCAGGGTCACCAAATACTCAGAAAGGACTTCAAAAAGTACATGGAAAATGGAATTAAAAGATAATTTTGGTGTAAAACATCTTTAAAATCCATAATTTAATAGCACGCATTTTCCTTGAACTTTTTGAAGACCTTCACATATACTGATGGGGGCTACATGAACCTAATGATTATCCATCACCTATCAACAATAGGCAGTGATTTTCTTGTGAAATTAGAGGCACATACAAGTTCATCTTCCTCAGTCTCCCAATTCTTCATGTAAAATGGAAATCAGTATTCTAAGAATATTACCCTTATTTTTCTTATCTAAAAATTAAATGTGTTTTCTCATGCTAGGTAGCTGATGTTATACAAGTAATTCAGAAATTACTCAACTATTAGAGGAAAAAAAGATACCCTAAATACAGGCGTGGTGTTGTTTTCACACAATTTCTTGCATTCTAATTCTTTGTTCGATTACTCTTCTGAATCTTGTTGTAATTGGGATTGAGCCAGTGTCTCCTTAATTCCTGCCTCTCTGGGTCAATGGAGTAATACATGAAATCTAAAACCTTAAACATATCTAACAGAAAATGTTCTTTCTACCTAGAATTTTACTTGGGCTAGAAATGTACCAAATTATTGAGCAAATACCTCTAAATTTAGGAGGAAACTCTTGCAGTAACCTCTGTGCTACACATGAAAAAACAATCATTTGCATGCGGACTTCTCAACTCCATCAAACTGGAGGCATGGGTGGAGTGCAGGTGCACCCACCAACTCCGGATAAGGACTGCTGATAAAAGCAAACACCAATATGGCAGAAACGTCAAAAAGCAAAAACTTCCCTTCTTGTGTATGCCTGTATGTATGGAGCTAGTGTGACGCGGATCACAGAAAGGCAGAGGTCGAAGACACCAGTGCCACCCCTCGGCAGTGAGGGTCCTGGGATGGCTGGAATCTGCTCTCACCACCTGGTCTGCACTGCTGTCCAACCTCACTGTTTCCTCTCGCAACAGAAACGTGCAAGACATTTGTATTTCTCACCCTACTTTTAAATCCCTTTTCCTTTGTTACTCTAATTCTTCCAGCAGTTTGCACTAAAAATTAGATATGCGACCAGACAAGCCTAATTCATGCTCGGTGATCTACCAACATCTATTAATGGGCATGATCATGACAAACAATCCCTGAATGCCACAGAAGTATTCCTGTTTATAAAGGAACATTTGAAAGCACTGGGGAATTTGACCCAAAGGGCAAAAGTGGCTTCCTCTTTTTAGCAGCATTTAGTATAGGTCAAAACCATTTCTTGGAAAATGATCCAAATGTCCATGTGGCTCAATTTCATTAAAAACTTCCTATTTCAGTCGTCTGATTTCTTTTCCTTATGAAACATTCAGGTCCTGGTTGTAAAGAAAGCATGTCTTAGTAGCAAAATTATAAATGATTCTCACAAGCTTCTTCTACTTTTGAATGAGCCTGACGTTTTGAGTACTCAATATCCACAGCCTAACGACGCCCACTGTGTCTAGGACAGCAGAATAATCCATCATCTGGAGTACATATTTTTAAGAATGAAAGTAATAAAATTATATAATTTTGGAAATATTTACCAAGTGACAACTTGGTTTTAATTTTGTTGTTCTATGATGTCACTTCATTTTTATTTTCATAAACAAATTCTTCAAAACAAAAATTTGTTGCATTTGCAAATTTTAGTGAAAATTTTAAACCACAAGAAATGTGTTCATGTTGCTTATCTGAATGTTTTAGGACACATGAAAAATGATTATCCCTGGTATTCATATTTTAGTTGATTTCCTAGCTGTATCTGTGTACAAGTCCACCACAGCAGAACTATTTTTCACAAGAATGCAGTGTTACGTCATCTTGTACTTCTAATACTTCATAAAACACTTGTTAATCAGCTGCAGAGTCGCCATTGACACCTTAGGTGACTCCACATAGAACACAAGCAATGCTTAAATGCTTTCTCTACTAGCAATTAGGTACTTTCAAAACACACCCAAAAGTGTGAAACATGGAAAATATTCTCAATTCTGTAGTTTAAATATTAAACTTTCTATATATTGTAGCCCAAATATGCTCAAAGACATCATTCTACATCCATATGCACTTTTTCTATTCAACATTTTTGATAGCTTCTACAAAATATTTTTTTCAAAGGCAGAGTCACACACGCACAGAGAGGGAGGGAGGGAGGGAGAGAGAATAAATTCCGTACACTTGTTCACTCCCCAAATGGCTGCAAAGGCTGGAGAGGTGGGCCAATCATAAGACAGAAAGCTAGGAGCTTCCTCTGGGAATCCCAAGTCCATGCAGAGACCCAAGTACTTGAGCCATCTTCCTCTGCCCTCCCTGGCCCATTAGCAGAACACCAGACCAGAAGTGGAGCAGCTGGGACTCGAACAGGCACCCCTATGGCATGCTGGCGCTGCAGAGAGCAGCCTTACTTGCTTCGCCACAGTGCTGGTCCAAACACAGAACCTCTAGTAAGCTGTATCTATGATTTGATTGTTTAACAAAAGTTATGCTGAGATATAAATAACTTCTCAATGTCTTTCGATACAGGACAGAATATATCCTATAAAAATCAATATCTTCCCAAAAATTGAAATAATCTAACTTCAGAATTTAACAATTTAATTATGCATAGCACTTGACTTCATCGCCTACTTTGTGCCATGCACACCTTGCTTTTTCAGATAAAACCGATGTGTGCTTCTTTTTGGCCAACTTCTAAACATAGTTGCATTCATGAAAGTTTACAGACATGCTACTTAGCAGTTCAAGAACTGAAGATTCTCACAAATGCAACACAAGTTTTAGATCTGTTTACAGGAGTTCAATAGCTTTGGGAAATACCTGTTGAGTGTTGAGTGACTGCTCTCCAAGGGTACAAATCTCTCTCAAATTAGGCCAATGATGGGTAAGTAAAGGATGTGCCGCCCTTTACTTCATATTTCACACTCTGCATCACTAACCCTGGTTCATATCTCAACCCTTATCTACGAAATGGTTAAGATGTGAACATAGCAATGTCTGCTCTGTGGGTAGAACATTATCACCTGTGTGGAGGCAAACACAAAAATCAGGGCACCAGATCGGATCCCAGGCGTCTGACTCCTGGATTCCTTCATTTCAGAAGATCTTGCCAGTCATGAGGTTAGGTGCCATCAAACTCTGCCTCGATTACATGAAAACAAAAGAACCCCCATCACTAGATGTTTAAATCAAATCTACAATTGCATTCTTGCCAAAGATTCCATTATTTGTAGAATTAATTTGCAAAAGCTTTATAACTTGGATGAGAAAAGTCAAAACTGTTTTCAGAATTAATTACATGATATTTCATTTGAATTCATGGATGTCAGGCAGATTAACAGCGACTTTCGCCATTTCTCATACAGTGAAAACTTGGAATGGGGAGCAGGAAATTAGCATGGAACAGTCATGTGATGTCAGTGAAGGCCATGTTCCACAGAAAGAATGTAAGAAGTATTCCAAACACTCACAGAAAAATCAAATCAAAAGTCTATTTTGGTGTAAAAATGCTTGAAGCTCATGGACAGCTTTTTTTCATTCTACACACAGCTTATGAACTTTCTGAAGATGGCTTATTTGCATGGATTTCAAATTTTTTAAATCAAAATATACTTCTCTCTTTTCCACACTTTTTCTGATGTGCCCTTTCAGCATTTTAACTGTGAGTGTTAAAGTCCAGCTTTCAGAAACTGTTCTTGAGGAAACTGCTTCCTGCAGAAGTCGCTGTTGGTGCTCTCCAGGCAGGTTTGGGGACTGATTTTACGCAGGCCATCGACATGACCAGGGTGCCAGAGTAAATAGCAAATGGGAACAAACCTTTACCTTTTAGTTCCTCTCCAACTCTATGGAAGAATGGAATAGTAATACTTAATTACTCACTAAACAGAACTCATTTTTCTTATTGTTGAAGAACATTACAAAAGAAAAAAGTGCAAATTAATTCATCGAAATGTTCTAATAAGAGTGCTCAAGTTAGATTTCATAGTCTCTTAGTAGGATGGTTTAAATTCCACATCTGTTAAATGTATACCACACACACCCTGCATGCCTCACCATTCCCATTAACCGTTCTGAGTGGGCAGGCTGGGGGCCTTACGGTCACTATAGGCCTTAGAAAACAGGCTGGTGGGAAGAGCCTTGTGGGGAAACAAGCCAAGCCACCGCTGAGGGCAACCTGCATCCCAGAGCACTGGTTTGAGCCCCAGCAATTCTGCTTTCTATCCGCCATCCTGCTAATGCATCCTGGAAAGCAACAGGTGACAGTTCAAGCACCTGAGCCCCTACCATCCACGCGGATGATCTGGATGGAGTTTTGGGCTCCTGGCTGTGGCCTGGCCCAACCCTGGCTGTTGCAGGTATTTGGGGAGTGAGCCAGCAGAGGGACGATTCTTGTTCTCTATCCTCCCTCCCTCCCTCCGCCTCTCAAACAGCTGAAATCACATAAATTTTAAAATAACCACGTGGCCAATGAGACGGTTACATTCCTCCTCTACTTCCTGAGACATGAAGGGGTTAGCTCATCTGAGTTTTACTAGTGATCATCCACAGCTTCCTTTAAGGCTGGAAGTTAGTCCGTCATCCTCTGGCAAGTGGAAGGCAGAGATGTGCTGTTCATGGTTGGTTGTCAGATCTGATGTGGTGCGTGAGAACTCTGCCCCCTACACACACATCTCATGGGCTACCAGGAACAGCCACAGAGAAGCTGAGAGCATAAAAGAAAGCCCTGCACTAATCCCAACTTATTTACTGGCAATATTAAATAATTTAAAATGAGAAAATAAATGAAATTTTCTGGGAAAACAGGGACAAAAGATGAACCTAAGTCAGTTTAACCTAAAATCCATTAGTATAGAAAGAGATCAGTTCTTTCCAGGACATCCTCATGGTTGGAGAGGACAAACAAGTTCCCAGAGTTTCCATCACCTGCGCAGGCTCTCTGCACAAGGCACTTGCTATTCGTGTGTGCCAGGGGCACATCCTTGCAAGGCAGGTATCTTCATGATTAGTTACAAACACCGTCTCTGATCTCTAAAAAGCTTTCATAGCCTTCGGATAACACGGGCTCATCAAGGCTTGCAAGTTCTTAGAATATAAGATGGTATTTATATTTTCTAGATTTATAAAATTTATATAGTTGAAATGCAAAGTCAGACACACACACACAATCTTTCATCCACTGGTTCACTTCCAAATTGGCCACAGTAGCTGGAGCTGGCCTGGTCTGAAGGCAAGAGCTAGGAGCTTCCACGTGGATGTAGGGGCCCAAGTACTTGGGCCATTTTCTGCTGCTTTCCCAGGTGCATTATCAGGGAGCTGGACGAGAAGTAGAGTAGCTGGGACGTGAACTGGCCACCCACATGGGATGCTGGCATCATAGGCCACAGCTTTACCTGCTGTGCCACAATGCCAGTTCCATGTATTCATATTTTCATAGCTTGGATATCCTGTTCACATCTCCAGTAGCCATCAGGTCCTGCTGCACCTCCTTGAGCTGCAGCCTGTGGCCACACACAAGACACAACTGTTCTGACTCTCTCTTAGCACCGGCCACCGAGCTGGGTGTATCACTCGGTGCTGCTTCAGCGCTCGTATGGGAAGATGTCCACATGTAGGGAGAGAGCAGGTGTCAGGTGTGCAACCGTGTCCACAGGGTCCTTTCCGTCCGTGTAGGAAATAAGCATGTGAGAGAGACGCGAGACTTACAAATCCAGAGTGACTGTCTATCTGTGCTCTGGGGTTTTCGGAAGCCTCTTCCTGAGGACCGGTCCATGCTGACTGTGCCTCCCTCTCACGGTTGGCATCACACTTCCGTCCTTCCAGCTGTCCTAGCAGCAAATGCTCTTTTCACCCTCAGCACTGAAAAAACTTTTTTTAAAGAAGCGGCTCTTGATTGCATTGGCTTTTTCTCTTTACCTACCAATATGCCAAAGGCTATATCTCATATTATTAGTTATTACCATTTCCATTTACATGAGACTGAGGTCCAGAGAGGTTAAGGGATGTTTAAGGCAGGCTTTGACTGCAGGAGAAATGGGCTCAGCTCTGGTGTTGATCTCTACTAGCTATATGTGAGTCTCAGTTTCACTATCTGAGAAATGGAGACCATAATCCTTACCCTGACCAGAGTGCTGGGAGAATTAAACACATCTGTATATGGGAAGTACTTGGAATACACTCGGCGTCTCATGCTTATAACTCCCCTGCCATCAAGAAGGCAGAGAGACGAAAGACAGAACCACCTTTTGTCTAGTTCAAAGAATCCTAGGTGTTTTTGAGCTTCAAGAGAAATGATCTTCCAGGACAAGTCTACTCACGTTGCCCCGAGTCGCAGGAAAGATCATCTGGCAGCTCAGCCTGCATCATGCTGGCTTTATTTACACGTTTCAGATGGAACCAGGGGATGTGGCGATGACACTCTTTAGCAAGCACAACATCGCCTCTGCTGCCACGACCAAGTCGCCCAGCAGAGTAACAGGGATTCATTCAGAAAGACAGCACTCCTGCCACACGCGATTGGGCTCACTCCTTCCAATTTGTAGGAGGAAATGTGTCGTAACGACAGCGATGGCCATTAGCGTGATTAAACAAGTGAACAGGACCACTGTGGCCAAACACAAAGTTTTAGACTTCTATTTTTGGCAAAGATGAGACATCACTTCTCATCACAAAACTGCAGGGCCCTAAGTAGAAGCCCCAGGATTCTGGACTTCCTCTGTGAGCAAGCTTCACCAAACAATGGAAGAGATGAAAACATGGGACTTCTCAACCCCAGAATTCAAGTGTTTCAGAGCTCCTTGGTTTTCTATACGTTGTACAGAAAGAGTGGCACTCATTGTCAGAAAAATGCGCAACTCTAATTCTGTAATCAAAAATGTGTATAATATACAGATGAATACAGGATCCCGATACTATTCAGTGCCCACTTGTTTACAAAATCTCAAAAGGACTGAGTTCTAAGTCGCTAACCAATTGAATTAATAACTAAGAAGCCTGCGTAGTGACATAGCCGTTTTTTCTCAAAATATAGATATAACCAAATAAACAAAGCAGAAGGCAAATCTTCACTTCCTGAGGCTGTTGCCCGCCCGTGTCTCCAGTGGGTTTGGCACTGTAGGTGCAGCAAACTAGCTCGGGGCCTCTGGGACAGAACTAACACATCAAAATTAATCGACAACTGAGAATTAATTATACAGTCAGTGTGTAACTTTCCACCTTCCCTGCTTGTTCTGATGTAGAAAACCTCTCCGTTGTTCTCTGTTAACCACCTAAGCAAAGCCAGAGAGCTATTCCTGAAAGCTGACCATGTCAAGATAAGTCCTTCTGGCTGAAAATGGAGCAGTTTGTCACAGCACATGTCGGATTAGCACAATGGATGGATGCAACACCTTCATCTCAAAAGCCCCCCAGTAATTTCACCCTCCTAAAGAGGTCCCAATAAAACACAGTAGGGGCTGGCGCCGCGGCTCACTAGGCTAATCCTCTGCCTTGCGGCGCCGGCACACTGGGTTCTAGTACCGGTCGGGGTGCCGGATTCTGTCCCGGTTGCCCCTCTTCCAGGCCAGCTCTCTGCTGTGGCCAGGGAGTGCAGTGGAGGATGGCCCAAGTGCTTGGGCCCTGCACCCCATGGGAGACCAGGAGAAGCACCTGGCTCCTGCCATCGGATCAGCGCGGTGCGCCAGCTGCAGCCAAAGGAAGACCTTTCTCTCTGTCTCTCACTGTCCACTCTGTAAAAAAAAAAAACAAAACACACACACACACACACAATAGGAATATGTGTGGTCTTTCCTCCCATTGAATATTAAAAGTCTACAATTTGAAAACCTAAAGAATTATACATGACAGAAATAGACTGCATGGCATTCAGTACAAAAATCCGCTCAGCATCTATCACCACAGAATGAGGTGTAATATTTCTGTGTTACGAGATTAAAAATTGTTCTTTGAGAAACTTGACTTACTGCACGGGGAGCTGCCTTTAGGACTTCACTGCACAAGGTGTGCCCTGGGCATCTCGGCACTGACACACACACAGAGTCAGCTCCATGGTGCATGGAGGTAAACGGGGGAGGGAGAGTTCTTTGGGAAATGAATATAAAACAGGACGTCTGCATTTTGAATCAATACCATATCTACGTGGTTCGACACTATCTGCTCACTATACAAAGCACTCACACAATGCACTGGTATTCACTTTTTTTTTTTTCTTTTTGGTTGCTGCAGAAATCTTATCTGTTATCAAATAGGAAGGTTGCAAAGCGTGAAAAGCAATGAACATCTCAAGGAAGACATTCATAAGACACAACTGACAAATTAGCCACCGGGTAGAAAAAGAATAAATGTTTGGAACTAAGACCTGGCTAGAGAGATTTACTTGAAAGTTGCCGAACCAACTGGCAGAAGCCACGCCCCCACCCACGGAAGAGGGCAGAGGGTTTTCTGTAACTGTAACTACGGTGGATAAACACACAGTGAGCTGCCTTTGCCCATCTAGCCCTGGGCATCCTTTAGTTTTCTTCCAGATGCAATAGTAGGAGAAGATGATAAAATAGGTGATAGAGCAACATGTAACTCTTCTCACCCTACAAGGCAGCTCAAAGGTAAGCTCCCTCACAAGCCTGTCCTCGACAGAGCTCGCGATCTGATGAAAGGAGTGAGAACAGGACACCAGCGCTGTTAGTGCGATCGCTGTGCTCACATCACAAACTCTGCACTCACAGACACTCCGGCTCAGAACAATGGTTACAGCTTGCCGATAATGATGTGGGAAAATGGACCAATAAACAAACGATATGTTTCATTCCTTACAACGTAGAATAGCCAAACTACAAAAGATTTAGGTGAGAAGAACCAGGTTTGAATTTTGCTAATGTTTTGGCAGACAAATCTCAGATACATAACTTCTCTTAATCTGGGTTTTTAAAATGTGTAGGCAGTGAAAATAATTTAAAATGTAATGACTTATATTGAGTACTGAATGAGCTTAAAGATACCAAGCAGCCTGCCAATTGTGAACAAATGTATTTATAAATTATTTAAATAAGTATTACTCAAGATAGTCTTGTTTTAAATTATTTCTTTTGTTTCATTTATTGCATTCTTCAAATGATTATTTCTCCATCGAGGGAAAGTGGTATTTCTAACCTTTTATTAATTATCTTATAAATCATCTGTCAATTACCTTGAAAACTTGTTGGATACTTGGGACTTAATGTGAGCCATAGGAAAATGGAGGATCTTTGCTAGGAAAGACAACAGGGACAGTTCCTATTCTCAGAAAAATCATATGAGGCTGTGATATAATGCCCGATGCATTCTACTTTAGCATGATATAATACTTTCAGATAATGTAAAGTTAAACACCTTGAAACAGTATAGACCACTAAAAAAATCAGAGGCCCTGGTAGTATTCTGCTAGTGCATATTAGGAAATAAGATAATATATTGATAATCACAATATTTGGGAGTAATATTACCAAGCATAACCCTTACCATAAAATCACAATGATATACAAGTACCAGAGATATTACAGAGCCTGGAAAGAGGCAGGGTTCTCTGACAAGTGCTCCAAAAGGCCAATCATATTTCTGAATTACTTCCCGAAGGTACTGAGGTCTAAATTATTTTAAGAGTGGAGGTTTGAATTTTAAGGAAGAAATTTTAGCAACCTGATGAGTTAAAAGGACTACAGGAAATTTAAAAATCAACCTCTTCTCATTCAAGCATGCATAACTGACAAGAATTGGCTGGGAGGGCTGGCGTTGTGGCATAGTGGGTAAAGCCACTCCCTGCGATACCAGCATCCCATAGGGGCATAGGTTCAAGTCCTGGCTATTCCACTTCCAATCCAGCTCCCTACTACTGTGCCTGAGAAAAGCATCAGAAGATATCCTAAGTCCTTGGACCCCTGTAGCTACATGGAAAACCCGGAAGAAGCTCCTGGCCTGGCTAGTGCGTGCTGTGCCCTGGCGTTTGCTGCCATTTGGGGAGTGAACCAGTTGATGCAAGATCTCTCTCTGTCTCTGCTTCCAACTCTTTTAAAATAAATAAATCTTAAAAAAATAAAGAATTGTCCGGAATGCACTTAATCTTAAAGTCTTATCAGTAAGATGGTATGGTAGAAATGTTAGTAACATAAGACTTGAGCACTTAAAAATGTATATAAATCAAAATAAAAGGACTTAAATCAGAATAACCATTTACTTTATTCCCCTGGAAATTATCCATAAATAGGTCTTCCACAGTATGTCCTGTGTGTAGGATGTACTTGTGTATGCCCTGGAAGGGTATGTGTACATGGGGGTATGTGTATGTGGACTATTAAAGATTACTCTGGGTTTTAATCTCCTTAACAACAGCACACTATAGTATTCAAGTAGTGCTGCTCATGCAACCCCTGTACTGTATCTTGGCCATTCTTAAGCGCAAAGGAATAAGCGAACCTGCTCTGGGAGAAGATGAGACTCTCCTGAACACAGTGCCACAGATACCCCCCCTCCTCCCCCCTCCCCCCTCTCCCTCTCCCCCTCTCTCCCTCCCTCCCTCTCCCTCCCTCCCTCTCCCTCTCTCCCTCCCTCTCCCCTCTCCCCCCCCTCTTTCCCTCCCTCTCCTTCCCTCTCTCTCCCTCCCTCCCTCTCTCTCCCCTCTCCCCCCCCTCTCTTTCCCTCCCTCTCCTTCCCTCTCTCTCCCTCCCTCTCCCCCTCTGGAACCCGGAAGCACAGGGATTGAGGGACAGTGAATGGAACCACCTCATCCAAAGGACCCTGCCGCTATTTCTTCTCTACAAAGACCCTGCCTGGGTAATGATGATGGGATTAATCAGCCTGGTGGAAGGAAAATCATTCTGGGTACTGAGACTGACAGTTTCAAATGTACTACATCTTCATGATGACATCCTAATCTGTGAAAATAGAATATAGATCTAGTACTCATTTGCATCCTCTCATCAGAGAGTGTACCTCTATCAGCAAAGATGCACTCGAATCTCCTAAAACAGAAATACCTGAATCTCTTTCTAATCCCTGACTGGTGTGAAGGGGAGATTTTCTTTCTTCATAAACACCAGCAGGTAATTCTGACCTCATGGATGGTCCTCAGAGCTCAGACCATTCAAGTCCTATTTCTGACAGTCTGGTTGTAAACAGTACAACCTACAATGATGGCAACAGAGTACAGCTTCTTTCTTAGACAATAAGCTGGGCATTCTGCCCTTTTATTACATGCCCTTATGACTCCCTCCTCCTGGTGTTAATAGTAAACGCTTAAATATTCTGTGTAGGCAATTGTTGAGGTGGAAAAAGAAAGGAACTCTAATGCAAGTATCCATACCTTCAGCAATGAAAACAAGATATTATTGTCTGGTGCGACCTTTCCTAAGTACGGGATACAGCATTTTACACAATAGTTTCTTGGTTCATGCTTCAATTACTGACCTTTACTGTGCAGAAAATTAATGCAATTTTCATTGTAATCCATCCGTACAAATAAGGTCTACACGGAAGGATTCCACCTATGGAATCTAATACAAATAGGAAATGTCAACTGATTACCGTTGGCTGAACTTCGCCATTATCTGTTTGTTCTGGGGTCCCTAGCAAACCATACTTGTAAGAAGCAATTTCTAACGTGTGCCATCAGGTATAAGAAAGAAGGATTTCCTCTCTTCCAAGTTGAATCTATATATTTCATTTCTTAAAAAGCCAAAAAACTAGTTACCTGAAAGCCCTATGTTACCAATGAATGCCCACAGAAGAAAAGAAGACACAATTGTGAAGTCTAATCTGGTTTTTAACACAGATTACATCCAGGACTTCTCACATGGAGAAGGAACAAGAGGCCGCAGTGGTGTCATTTTACAGCCATCTCTGTTCCAGACAAGAAATTATGACAGACCCCAGACTAGCCCTGGTCTGCATGGGAGAGGCAGACAGACGATGGGGATGCGCCTGTCTCCTGCGGAAGCTGTGCCAGGGCACGGGGGCAGGCTTGCATCCCCCGCCACTGCCTGTGATGGTATTCAGTGGGAAGCCGTCCTGACAATAAAAGAGTGTCACTTCCAAGATGGATCGCTGGGTTATAAAGCAGCTTCTCCCCTTTCCTGGTTCTGCACAAAACGACTGTGTGTTTATAATCTGTAAGCAACGCGTCTCTTTCTGGGTGTGTTACACTTCCCAGAAGCATTGTCTGCCATGTCTAACACACAACAGAAGCCGGAGTCTCCGTGGATAAGACCTCCCGACAGCCCTCTATGGCAGGGGTCCCCTGTCACTGTGTGTCTAAGTCTATGCCGAGTGCATCTCAGGGCAAGGGGCTCCTACACATGAAGAAATGCTGCGTTGTAAGACAGGGTGCCTTTTAAAAGAGCCAAAGGGAAAATGGACTTAACAGACATTAATTTGGTGCACACTCTTTGAAATCCATGCATAAATTTTTCACATTATTAATTTCCCAAAACTTTTTGAAGACCCCCTCCCACAGATGTGGATGTGGAGTTGTGGAGTCTCAACACCGAAAACTCCTCCTTTGGTTCACAGACCTCCTAGAGCAGAGAGAGTAGACACAGACAAAGACTGAGAAATCGGTCCGTCTTCCCAGCCACAGATGCACTTGTTTAGTAGAGGAGGTATAATAAAAGTCACAATTTCATTTTAGAGGATTTCCTCTATCAGATTTCATCAGAACATCAAACTGAAGGAGCAAAACCACCATGGTTGTGCTTTGGCTGTGAAGGCGGCTCCACTGAAATACGATGATAAGAACATCTCATGAATGAGACTGCCCTGAAGGGCATGAGGGGAGCCCTGGCGCCTGCCCTCAACAGGGACAGAGTGGCACAGATGTTGTGTGCAGGACTACTCCAGAATGAACGCCTCAGACCCCAGACTCACCCCTGTGTCTGCTGCAAACACTTTCCTTAGTGCTTTGCTCACAGCCTAAATGGCCCTGGGTTACCGGACACGTGGAGGAGCTGGGAGGTGGTGGCTGGAGATGCCATCAGAGCCTGCACCACCCTCCCAACCTGGCCCACTGCATCTCTTCCATTGGTCTGCTTCTGAATCCTAATAAACAAATGTAAGTAAATGCTCCCCTGGGTTTTCTGAACCACTCTACCAAAGCATCAAACCCACTGAGTGGGCTGCAGGAGTCCCCGGGTTATTCCTGTTCAATCAGAAGAGAAAGAAGCCCAGACCTGCAATCGGGTCCTCGTAGAGATTAAAAATAATGACAAAAGCACTTGTGATTTTCTTTGGTAAACCACCCCATCGTGTACTTTAGCGTGGCTGTGCCTATTAATATTCAATAACTTCATCCTTCATAAATTACTAATATCAATTCATCAAGAATCTTGTGCCTCTTTGACCTCTATTCTGAAAAAGGTTTATTCCCCTGTTAAAAATATTAGACTTTATTATATTATTTTTCTATTAATGATCATCTTAGCACAACAAATAAGATTTATTTTGTAATCCACCCCATTTGCTCCAAATGGGCAAAACCATCTGGTCCACTCAATTAATTTTAAGGCTCTAGGTGCCACGGAGCCAGTGTCTTTGAATTAATTTATCTTCTATGGGCACTTACAGTAGATACTTATGCTTAAGGTTTGCCCTCTTGCTATTTCTCCTCCCACAAGCCCCTTTTATGCCACATCCTGCCCCCATGCCCACACCTTTTAGGGGCTGGAAGTCCACTAAGCTGGAAGCAACTAATTTGGCATTTCGCTTTATTCATTTTATTCCAGAAGGTTTGTCTGAAAGTGTAATGACAACAAAAGCAGCAGATTTGAGAGATTCTCCCAAGAGAAGAAAAGGGACAGATGTACAGAGACATATAGCTGAGCACTCTGCCAGCAACAGCTGGGAAAGTGACAGGCTCGGAAGTGGGGGACCACCCCACAGAGCGCACACGGGAACCTAGAGCAGCAGCAATTTCACTCGATTTACTTTTGACTTCCAGGCTTCCTTTCATCTACAAAGAGGAAGGCTGATCTTGGCCAGTGCCCAGCGGAAGACCCCCTACAGGGATGCCTTTCAAAACATTCCAGTTACTCACTTACGTGTTGCCCCTTCAGCCTCGTTTTTAAAACCTTTGAAAGGGCCAAAGCATCATACTGTATCCTGTGAAGATGTAAAATTACTGTCAATTAAAAAATACCCACGTAAAGTAGGAAAGGCAAGTGCTACTACGATTATCTGCAAAGAGGCAAGCTGATATTAGAACAGTGCCATTTTAAGTAAACACTGTTTTAACTGAAAAATACACTGTTGCTATGCTGCTCACTCTTACAGTAAGAGCAAAAAGAGAGAGGAGACCCCCCAGGAGGGCACTGCTGCCCACACTAACGCTGTTTCCTTCACCCTGTCCTGCGCGAACTCACCTTGTCATCTTCATCCTCCTCATCCTCCAGGTCTGGGGTCTCCTGAAAGGAAACCCCACAGTGTTTTAGTAAAACATCAACCACAGTTGCCAAATGCCAGTGAAACTCACCCACGTTTGTAAGACTTTCTACAGAATGTAAGCATGCGTATTGTTAACGTTCATTATAACCTGTCGAGAAACCACACTTCCGAAGTTCAGAGACCCCACCCCGTGGCAAGTCTGTAAACACCACGCACACTCTGCACGGTGCTGCTGACTGTAAACAAAGCTCGTGGGCAAGTGCCCTTTGAAGGCAGGTGGTTTTCCGGGCGCACTGCGGAGATGCACTGTGTAAACAGTTTTGTTCTCGTTCTGACAAACGAAGCACTACGTCTGTTAAGGCTGACGACACCGTGCAACGCCTGTGCTCAGCTCGTTGTGAGAATGACTGCTCTTTCCCTTTGGGGCCATTACCAAAACATCAGACGAGAGAAAATGCATTTGTCCGAGTAGAATCGATCTGGAGAGTGAGTTCCAGGTTTCTACGTGCAAGTGTTGTTTTCCTTGGCTCTGAGGGTGCCAGCAGGCAGGTGCAGGAAGGAAATCCCAGGCTCTGACCTGAACGTCAAGGTGCCTGGCATTAGCTGAGGGGCTGAGGTGCCTGCAGAGCCGCTAATAGGTTTGGTCAGATTAAATTAGAAAGCTTGGCTATTTGATAGGCAAATTTTAATCATGTTTCAAAACTCACCCAGGTTAACGCACAATCCAAGGGCTTCGGTAGCTCAGAAAGAGCACCCAGCCTTAGAAAACCAGGGTCTATTTTCAGCCAGGACTCCTCCCTTTCTGCTTGACCTTCCCAAGGTCAGGCATGCTGTTTACTACTGCTCCAACAGTAAGAAAAAATTGTCAATATGATGCTCTTAAAAGAGTAATTCAGACGCATCCAGAGAGTACTCCGCTCTACGCCATAAAACCCCCAAGCAATCATCAAGACACTTCTCCCGGGCTGGTGGAGCCTTAGCTCCCAGAATTCTCACGAGCATCAACTAGCACTTTTATGACACTCAGTGACCCTCCAGGGAAGGAACCTATTCACCACTGGCAGCGGGCACGGCTCATGAAAACCAATAGACAAATAGCAACAGAATGAAAGTAGGTTACAGCAGAAAATACACTGTAATTATGAGGTAGAAGTCTTCAGAATGAGACACGGCTCCACACTGCTGTGCTCTGTGACTCCAGGCAAAGCATTTTGCCACTCTGAGCCTTACTTAACCAAGCATAAAATGAGAATAGTGCTCGCACTGTCAGTCACGGTGCCAAGATCAAATTAGCGAACGGATTGAGTGTGTCAATAAATTAAAAGGCTTTACACACACACATGCACATTTATATACAGATACACATAACTGTGTATACATACACACAAATGTACTATACATGCTGTAAACATATATAGTGGGAAAAAATTTGTAAAAATGTTAGTTGACTGTGTTATAATTATTTAGCAGGAAAAATTCCTTCATCTAGCTCTCCATGTAATGTTTTTCTTAAATTAACCTAAACTTTAAATCCATTCACTTCTATTGCTATATACTCTGCATATTGCATTAAGTGATCAAACAAAATAGAATCTGGAAGTTGCTTAAGGTTTAATCTCCTGTTAACACTTGCTTTTTTAAAACTTCTCGTGTCCTAAAGAATATCATAAGCATCCATCAAAAATCTGTCTCAAAGATGTCTTTTTGGGGCCAACGCTGTGGCATAGTAGGCTAAGCCTCTGCCTGTGGCACTGGCATCCCATGTGGGCACTGGTTCTAGTCTCGGCTGCTCCTCTTCTGATCCCACTCTCTGCTATGGCTTGGGAAAGCAGTGGAAGATGGTCCGACTTGGGCCCCTGCACCCACGTGGGAGACCCAGAAGAAGCTCCTGGCTTCAGATCTGCCCAGCTCTGGCCATTGTGGCCATTTGGGAAGTGAAACAGCATATGAAAGACCTTTTTCTCTGTCTCTCCCTCTTTTTTTTCTATAACTGTACCTCTCAAATAAATAAATAAAACATCTCTAAAACAAAGGATGTCTTTTTTCCTTTAAAGGAGAAGATTAAGAAAAACAGGCAACAGTGGTCCCCATTCAACTTCTGGGAAACCCCATATGCAGATGATGAACTTTCTAGAAAGGAAATGATTAGGTCTAAAACTTAGAGTTAAAAAAAAATAAAAAGATTTATTTATTTGCATGGAGTGACAGAGAGAGATCATCCATTCAGCTGTTAATTCCCCAAATGGCTACAATGGCTGGGGCTAGGCCAGACAGAAGCCAGGAGCTAAGAACACCATTTGGGTCTCCGTGGGTGGAGGGGCCCAGGAAATTGGGCCAACTTACACTGCTCTCACAGGCATGTTAGCAGGGAGCTGGGTCAGAAGTGGAGCAGCCAGGACTCAAACCAGTGCCTTCCAGGGATGCTGGCCTTGCAGGCATCAACTTACCCTGCTGTGCCACAACATCGGCCCCGAGACCAGAGTGTTTTTGCTTTTGGTTAAACACTTGGTTATTTGATCTAGAATACAAACATTACATCATAAACAAACATATACATTTGAGTTCCTGCCTATCAGGTGCAGGGTACAATCCCCTGGGCTGGGATGAGGGGTGGTGCAGGACAGGAAGGAAGAGAAGGGGGTGCCGGGGGCATCTGGGAAGGCACTGTGCCTGTGATTCCTCCAGTGTCACAGGGAGGGTGAGAATGGAGGGGACTGTGCCCACCCACTCTGATGGCCACGGGGATGAGCAAGCCCTGAGAATATTCTGGGCCATTAGGCCAGGGGAGATCATGGTGTCCATGTGGCAAGGACTAAGCCAGGCCCCCAACCCCACCCCAGTGAGTGCACTGTCTGCTTTACAGGGGTCAGCAGGCCATCAGAGGGTTTTCCCTCAAGGTGGAGAAGGCTGCTCATAGCGACCTCACAGAGAAGCAGATGGCATGTTGCGGGCTGCCAACAGGGACACGATGGGCAAGAACTCCAGGGCTCCCCACATGATAAGGGTCCAGGCCAGGACCCAGGAACACAAGATGCCACTGGATGTGAGCCCTTGGCTGCAAGTCCGGTGCAGGTGCTGCCGCGCCTGTCTCCAGCGAGGTGGACTTGGGACTAGATCTCAGAGTGCTTCCTGGGCATCACCGCCAACAGGTTTTCCACCAGTGAGACCCAGTGCTGGGGCCCCCTGCTTACCTGGCTCTCCTGGATGCTGCTGACTCGGCCTTTCATGGGTCTCAGGAAGTTGTAGACAAACAGCAGCAGCAAAGCCAAGGGGATCATGTACAGCTCGAAGTTCCAGACGGTGACCAAAAACACCTGGGGGCAGACAAACAGGACCGCATCACTGTCTGCTAACACAGTGCTGGAGCAGTCCTGGATTCCAGCTCACTGAACAAGGCCCAAGAACAGTCCCCAGTAGGAAACAGAAGCACACAGAGAGAGGGAGGAACAGAGGATGAAGGAGCGAAAGGGAGAGGGATAGAGGGGGAGGGAGGGAGAGGGAAAGAGGACAGAGGGAGACAGACTGAGATATGACAGAGAGATTCTAATTAATTTGCTTTTGGAACTGCTGGCACAAAGAGAAGACGGAATAGAATGACAGATTGTTTTGTTACCCTTTGGAATAGACTCCAACAGCAGCCTCATTCCTTAGGCTATCAATTCTAGTTTTTCTGCTCATAGATTTTACTGTTCCAGACTTTAGGCAAAGCGAGTACTTCCACAAGCTACTGCTTGCCACGCCGCCATCCCGTATCAGAGCACCAGTTCAAGTCTCAGCTGCTCTGCTTCTGATCCAGCTCCCTGCTGCTGTGCCTGGAGAGGCAGCAGGTGATGAGCCCTGCCACCATGTGAGAGGCCCAGATGGAGTTCCTGGCTCCTGTTCAACCTGGCCAAACACTGGCTATTGTGGCCATTTTGGGGAGTAAACCAAGGGATGAAAGATCACTCCAGCTCTCTCTCCTCTCTCTGCCTTTCAAATAAAGAAATCTTACCCAAAAAAAAAGGAATTTAGGTAAAGCTGTATGGAAAATACCAAGGTCACAAATTTTGCTAATAGTGGGGTTTATCCGAACTGTTAGAGAGTACTATTTAAATTGGTTGCCAATGTTTTAAAAATGTAGATTTTTAGATAAATTCATTAGTTTTAAATCTCTTTAAAAATACTAAAATTTTGGGGGCTGACATTGGTGGTGTAACAGGTAAAACTGCCACCTGCAACACTGGCCGCCTTTATGGGCAAGGGTTTGTGTCCTGGCTGCTCCACTTCCGATCCAGCTCCCTGTTGATGGCCTGAGAAAAGCAGTGGAAAGTGGCTCAAGTGCTTGTGCCCCTGCCACTCAAGTGAGAAACCTAAATGAAGCGTGTGGCCTCTGTCTCAGAATGGCCCAGCCCTGGCCATTGTGGCCATCTTGGGAGGGAACCAGTGGTTGGAAGCTCACTCCCTCCCCCTGCTACTGTAACTCTTCCAATAAACAAACCTTTTAAAAATATATTAAAATGTACCATTTTTGAGACTCTATGGCCATAAGGAAATGATCAGCTAGCACTGTCTACTTCAGACAAGGTGAGTGCACATGACCACTGGTGGATGCTGGAGACTCGAATGCAAATGAGAGGCTGGCTCTGTCTCCAAGAAGCACGCTGACTGGTGCAAACACTAGCACCTGATAATCAGTCTATGAGACACAATGGAAATCTTGGGCAAAGTACTTCAAAACTGAGCCTCACTTTCTCTGTGAACCTGCAAGTAGTCTAGAAGATAAAATTAGCTAATCTGCAGTTATCATCTGCCTGCTCTTAGGCTAAAAACAGTCACTGTTTTATCAGCTTAGAAGAGAAAAATTATTTCATCTGAAATATTGGATATTCCTATCCAGAAGCAATGTCAATTCTTAGTAAGTATATTTTCTAACATTTTATGTATTTATTTTCCTTTATTAGAAAGTCAGAGTTACAGGAAGGGGAGAGAGAGGGCTAGAAGAGAAGAGGGGGCAAGAGAGAACTTTTCATCTGCTGGTTCATGCCCCCAAATATCTGCACCAACCAGGGCCGACCCAGGCCCCAGGACAAAGCCAGGAGCACAGAAGTCCATCCAGTTCTCCTAGGTGGACGGCAGGAATCTAAGGACTTGAGCCATCATCTCATGGGGACTCCAAAAATGCCCGTTGCAGGAAGGAAGTGGCCTGACTGGACCCAACACTTTGCTATTTGATGCAGGTACCCCAAGGGACAGCCCAATCCTCTACGCCATAACACCAGCGCCTCGACGGTTTTAAAATTTCCTTTTTGTAGCTATTACACAATTTGTGCTTATTTTTTTTCTCCAAAGCTATTGTAAATGAGATAATTTCTTCCATTATGTTTTTCAAAGTGGTCATTACCTACAAAGATAAACATACTTCAAGACGTTCTTGGAAACTGAAATTAAAAATAAGTGTAATTTGATACAAAAACTTCAAAATCCATGCACAGTTATTTCACAATATGCATTTTCCACAAACTTTCTGAAGACCCTTCCCAAGCTGATAATTTGTACAGATTAGATTTTCAAAAGAACAAACCACAATGAATTTGTTTATTGTTTCAAATAGTTTTTTTATTTAATTATTCAGGAGTTCTAAGAATATAGTCAGAATATAATCTACAGGTAAGGAGTCTTTCCTAATTCTCCTTTTCTAATTTTTGCAACTCAGTTTCTCGTCCCGATTTCATTGCTCCTGTGAAACAAGGTCAGACAACATCACTGAGAGGGACAACTGACTCACTCCCGACTTAACAAGAAGTCACGTCCAACATCCCATTTTCTACCAGCAGCATGAGGTTGGTTTCTAGTTTGAGCAACACAAATTCCATCACATGAGGAATATACTCCCACACACACCAATTTTAACACTAGAAAATTCACATTTATGTGTCCATTTTTATATCCTTCAACTACTTCACAAAACCCTGTAGTATCTGCTACAAAGCGGACAAAAATATTTTTTCTTTATAATTAATTTATCTATATAAGGGGAACAGATTAAACAGATTTCACGTATTTCAAAAACACTGTTTTGGGGTGGGCACACGTGGTGAAGTAGGCTAAGCCTCCATCGGCAGTGCCCATATGGGCACTGGTTCAAGTCCTGCCTGCTCCTCTTCTAAGCCAGTTCTCTGCTATGGCCTGGGAAAACAGCAGAAGATGGCCCAGGTGCTTGGGCTCCTGAACCCACATGGGAAGCCCAGTGGAAGTCCTGGCTCCTGGCTTCAGATCAGCCCAGCTCCAGCCATTGCAGCCATTTGGGAAGTAAACCAGCAGATGGAAGGCCTATTTGTCTGTCTACCTGTCTGTCTCTGTAACTCTACCTCTCAGATAAATAAAATCTTTAAAAAAAAAAAAAAACTGATATCAAATCTTGAAAATGGCACAAAAGCAAGCAATAGACAGATGCCCTTTACAGGCATAATTACATATTACCAAATACAACATAAAATATAAACGTGGGTTCAGGGGCTCAAGCACTTGGGCCATCTTCTACTGGTTTCCAAGGCAATAGCAGAGAGCTGGATTGGAAGGGGAGCAGCCGATACTAGATCCGGTGCCCATGTGGGATGCCGGCACCACAGGTGGAAGATTAACCCACTGTGCCACAGGACCAGTCCCTATCAGTATTATTTGACACCATAAAAAACGTTAGGGGGTGGGCAGTGGGCCTACTGATTGACACCCATATCCCACATTGGAGTGCCCAGATTGATTCCAACTTCCTGCTAATGTGCACCCTGGGAGACAGTGGTGATGGCTCGAGAAGTCGGGCTCCTGTCACCCAGAGGGCCTGGACTGTTTCCTGACTCCCAGCATCAACTCCAGTCCAGGGCCACTGCAGGAATCTGCAGAGTGAAGTAATGGGTATGTCTGAATCTATCTATCTGTGTTTTGTTTTTTTTTTTTTTTTTTTGACAGGCAGAGTGGACAGTGAGAGACAGAGAGAAAGGTCTTCCTTTGCCGTTGGTTCACCCTCCAAAGGCCACCACGGCCGGCGCACCGCGCTGATCCGATGGCAGGAGCCAGGTGCTTCTCTTGGTCTCCCATGGGGTGCAGGGCCCAAGCACTTGGGCCATCCTCCACTGCACTCCCTGGCCACAGCAGAGAGCTGGCCTGGAAGAGGGCAACCGGGACAGAATCCGGCGCCCCGACCGGGACTAGAATCTGGTGTGCCGGCACCGCAAGGCGGAGGATTAGGCTAGTGAGCCGCGACGCAGGCCACGTGTGTCTTTAAAATGGATGAGAAAAAGCAAATATAAAAGAAAACATTTCGGCTAATAAGTACTAGCATTGACTCTCTCTGGTCCTATTCCTCTCATTTCCAAAGGCAACCTTGCCCTACAACCGGGGTGAATTATTCCCATCTAAACACATCACACGTCTGTATTAGAAAGGCTTAAAAATGCTCATGTCATTCTAGAAGTATTATATAGTGTTTTACACTCCTATTTTGTATGCATCCGTTGAGTGCCTTTATGTTAACTGACTGAGCTCCCCATGCAAGCAAATGTCCTATGATTTCTCCATTGCACTCTCTTATCACAGCAACTTGGGCTAAAGCAGAGATTCTTTGTGCTCAAATATTTCAATCTTTCACATTAGGATTTGTGGTTCTAATGCTCATTGTCCTACTTAAGGAATCACATCCTTCCCTGAGGTGATAAGACTGTTTTTCTCTGTTTTCTTCTGAAAGAAAAGTGTGTGTATGGGTGATCATATAATCTATCCTCAGTTTTTTTTAATATATAATTTATGAAACAAGGATGCAATCTGAACTTTTTCCTTACAGATAGCCAACTTCACAACTAGATTCCAGCTACAACCCACTCATTCCTTACCACTACTCTTCTGTCATGGACCAAGTTTCTGCATGAATTTGTCGTTGGTCGCTGGGCCTTCTAATCTCTTCCATGGATTTTTTTTTTTTTTTTTTTTTGACAGGCAGAGTTAGACAGTGAGAGAGACAGAGAGAAAGGTCTTCCTTTTTCCATTGGTTCACCCCCCAAGTGGCCGCTACCGCAGGCGCGTTGCAGCTGGCGCGCTGCGCCAATCCGAAGCCAGGAGCCAGGTGCTTCTCCTGGTCTCCCATGCGGGTGCAGGGCCCAAGCACTTGGGCCATCCTCCATGCACTCCCTGGCCACAGCAGAGAGCTGGCCTGGAAGAGGAGCAACTGGGACAGAATCCGGCGCCCCGACCGGGACTAGAACCTGGTGTGCCGGTGCCTCAGGCGGATGATTAGCCTAGTGGCCCCATGGATTTATTTTCCTGTTATAAACAAGACCACATTCTAAAACCATAGCTTAAAAGAACCAGACAATGCTGGAAGAAGTCTCTTTTTTACTACACTTTCAAAGTTGCCTGGGATTATTTTTTTATTTTTTTGCCCTTTACTTTTCTGCAAACATTTTAGAATCCATTTGTAAAGTTTCAGAAGACTCAAGATGAAGTTTTGACTGGGACTGTCTTGAGTTCATGCATGGATGTGGAGGGAACTGATATCCTGATATTGACACACTGTAAGGATTATTTCTCTCTCCATACATTCTAGACTATGTATCTCAAAATGCAGGCTGAATATCCCTCTTCTGAAATACTTGGGACTCAGAGTTTTGTATTTTGGATGCTTTTGGATTTGGGAATATTGGCATACACATTAGGAGATATGAGAATGCGGCCCAAGTACAAACATGATGGCACTTGCATTTTGTGCACACACCTTATGCATGTATAAACTGTACACAATACTTAGAGCATGTCTGTGTTTTGACTGTAACACTAATGACACAAAAACGTTCAGATATTGGAGCATTTGGGATTTCTGGTTTTCAGGCTGGGGATGCTCAGCTTACATTACCTTCACCCTAATCATTATGCACACGTTTTGTTATGTTCTAAATTACTTGAGTTTTGATGCTATTATGATTTCGCGAGGACCATTTTAGAATGGCCTCATTTTAAGTGGTGACTGCAGGGTCCAGGACCCTGGGTTCCTCCAGGCTGCTCACTCTCTTTCTCTACCAGCTGTCGGAGACTGCAAATAGATCCTGCTGGGGATCAGATGTGGAAAATCACAAACCACAAAACACAACAATTTTTCCTTTTCTCTCCAATCCATAGTTTCCCTTAGGGTGAAGCCTCTTCACATTTTTTGATAAATAAGTGTGAAAATCGTGGAATATTGTTTGAATCAATGAAGACTATTATGTTGTCTACGTACTTCAGTCTGTTAATCTGGCTTGCTTCATAACTTCGCTATATGCTGTTTTATAATATCTTTTTCTATAGTTTCCTATGATTTTAAAATTTCATTTGTTTTGGTTTCTGTTTTATCAAAAAGTAGAGGAACTAGTAATTTCTCCTCTAGATAAAGGTACAGATTTTCCTAATAGCTCACTATTTCCCTTCCCTGTTCTTACAGTTATTTGGGAAGTAGGGGTTCTAGGACAAAATGACGGTATGATGATGGGAAACCACATGCATTCTTTACAAAATTAGGAAAAGGCAAAGCTATCTGCTCTTATTTATACTATTCAGTACTACATAGAATGCTTTAGCCATTCCAATGAAAGAAAAAATATTAAGAAGTCATAAGTATCAAAGGAAAACATTCTCTTTCGGAGTCAGTTTACCTGATTTTTATGTAGAGTGTTCTAGGGGATGTACAAAGCAAATACTGAAATTAATTAGTTGCAGGGTATACAATTTTTTGAATACTAGGAAATAATTAAAAATAACATTTAAAAATTTTCATTTATAGTGGCACCATAAAGCCCACAAAATATTTAGAGATAAAATCCTCTTCATGGGAAACTGTAAAATCTGAACATTATAGAAAACAGAGTTTATAAATACACAGATGAGCCAAGTTCATAGATTGGAAGACTTGGTATTGTGAAGCTACAATATTTTTTTCAAATTGATCTATAGATTCAAGCAATCCTGTTATCATAACAATTGACAGGTTAATGCTAAATATATAGAAATTAAAAGGACACAATAGACAATGCAACTTTTTTTGACAGGCAGAGTGGACAGTGAGAGAGAGAGAGAGAAAGGTCTTCCTCTTGCCGTTGGTTCACCCTCCATTGGCCGCTGCGGCCGGCGCGCTGCGGCCAGCACACCACGCTGATCCGATGGCAGGAGCCAGGTACTTCTCCTGGTCTCCCATGCGGTGCAGGGCCCAAGCACTTGGGCCATCCTCCACTGCACTCCCTGGCCACAGCAGAGAGCTGGCCTGGAAGAGGGGCAACCGGGACAGAATCCGACGCCCCGACCGGGACTAGAACCCGGTGTGCCAGCGCCGCAAGGCGGAGGATTAGCCTAGTGAGCCGCGGCGCTGGCCAATTTGCTATACTTTTAATTAAACTATATATGGGATAATTCTTGGATGAAGGAAAATGACTATTATAGAGATTGCTTTTCTGGGGGAAAGTCCTAAAGATCAAAACACCTTAGGGAGCCACTGGCTCTGGGTCAGCTGTGACTAAAAACTTCACCAGTATTGCCATGGATGCCTGATCCAATCTCGTGAACAAATTCTCTAGGCATTGTTTCTTACCTTGTGCCACAAAGATGTTAGACAATACATCATAAGCTAGGTCTATCACATTTAATGATAAAGTACGAGGTAACTAATTAACTAAGTAATTGACCAATAAACCAACCATCCAATTAAATATATCTACACCTCCAAGAGGATGCCTCCACTTCCAAGAATTAACTGGGGATATCAAGTCTAATGACATGACTGTTGCTTCTGGAAGCTCCTCCTCTGAAGATACCTTAAGATTCTATCTCTCTGTCCTTTGAGAGTATATTCAAGAGAGGAAATCATCAAATAACAAGAAGCCAAGTCTCAATAATACTCAAAATCATTGCATTTGGAAAACAAAGTATGATTACACAGATTAAACTTTGCACGGAAGTGTAAAACAAATTGAGTAATTAAACTGAGAACATTATTTGAATACAAAGATACTGGTAGCATTGCTCGTACACAGTCAAGGCATATATTTAACAAATTTCTTGGATGCCACAGAGATTTGGGGATCCAGTCAATACTAGCATTATTTAGAGTAGGACTTGTTAAGGTTAACTAGCTGATCTTAAATTGCTATTCTACTTTGCTCTGACTAAAGATGACATAAATACATTAGGCATGTAATGGCACAATTATGTTTGCATGTCATAGAAAATCACAGAGAACATTTTATATAAAAATCAAGCTATAGCTAATGAAAAATTATTTTTGTTGTTAGCAATCTCTCCACACCAAACAAAATGATGAGTTTTAAGAAAGAATAGAGAGGCCGGTGCCATGGCTCACTAGGCTAATCCTCCACCTGCAGCACCGGCACCCTGGGTTCTAGCCCTGGTTGGGGTGCCGGGTACTAGTCCCGGTTGCTCCTCTTTCAGTCCAGCTCTCTGCTGTGGCCCGGGAGGGCAGTGGAGGATGGCCCAAGTGCTTGGGCCCTGCACCCCATGGGAGACCAGGAGGAAGCACCCAGCTCCTGGCTTCAGATAGGCACAGCGCACCGGTCATAGCGGCCATTTTGGGGGGGTGAACCAACGGAATGAAGACCTTTCTGTCTGTCTATAACTCTGTCAAAAAAATTTTTTAAAAAAGATACATAAAATAACTACCATTTTTTTTTATTAAAGAAAGAACAGAGAGACCTATAATGCACCTTCTATGTCACCAACCTACAGTCCAACCGAAACTGAAATCAGGGGGCTTGAGCTGTGGCAGAGTAGGTTAAGCTTCTGCCTGGGGCATTTGCATCACAGATGGGTGCTGACTGTGTCGCTGCTGCTCCTCTTCTGATCCAGCTCTTTGCTTGTGGCCTGGGAAAGCAGTAGAGGATGGATGGCCCAAAGGTTTGGGCCCCTGCACCTGCATGAGAGAGCTGGAAGCAGCTCTGGTTCCTGGCTTCAGATCGGCCCAGCTCCAGCCACTGCGGCCATTTGAGGAGTGAACCAGCAGATGGAAGACCTTTCGCACTGTCTTTCCCTCTGACTGTAACTATACTGCTCAAATAAATAAAATCTTTAAAAAAAAAAAAAAAGACAGGAGTAACACCCTAGGGAGCTTACTGGAAGTGCTCTCCTGCTCCTTTGGAGCCTAATGATGGAATGAACACACTAGTGAGTAGGAATCCATTTTATCTGTGAAATGCTGAACAAAGGCTTCGTTTTCTGTGAAAATTCACTGGACAGGAAAAAATTAGAAAAGGCAGCAAGCACACATACATACACACAGGCACACACATCTCCTTTTTCAGAATACCATTTAAATCACTTCATAGTTACAAAAAAGATAACATTTGGAGACAGTGTCTCTAGAGATGATCATACAATCTTTACAAAAAACCTCAGGTGCAGTGCACAATTTAGGAGCACACTCACCTACACCTAATAAATTCAGAATGAAGTTTTTAGGTAAAGGCGAAACAAAGCTATGCTAATCCTGTTCCTAAAAAAAAATCCATGATTAGATAAATTACAATAAAAATTTGTTTCTGAAGTGTCCAAGTACACATTCACTTCTGAGATAACCAAGGAGTAAGTACCCCCTGGTCTAAGGGGCTGCAACTTATCATCTGCCATTGGTTTTGCTCAGGGTGAAAAGAGCGATTCATATACCACCATCCCAAAGTAAAACAATAGGAAAAGAAAGCTTCAACCAGTGCTGCCCGCATACATCCACCTGATTAGAATGCCCTATTGCTCCCTGGGACACAACATTTAAACCTCACAGTATCACCGGTAAGGTCATCCACGAACTGACCATGCCTGGCTGTATTTCATAAGCAGCACCCACCATGTATTCTAGGTTCTTCTTCATGCTGGGCCTCATGCAAGGGTGCTGGAGACTCTCGTTGAATGCACCCACCTCCGATCGAGCAGGCTACCACCCTGTTGTTTGAGCAGCAGCTCACTTCCGGTGTTTCCCCTCCACAATTCCCGAGCACTACACACTAACCCTGTCTTTCTCATTATTCTACTTTCCTGCAGGATTTTCCTGCTGATCACCCACTATGGAACACATGAGTTGGGACACCAGAGGTAACAGAAACAAACACCAAAACTAACCTTCAAGGAACTCACACGGTATTGGAGATTGGAGATCAGAACATAAAAGAAGTAGGTAACCTACATTTCATATGTCAGGAGGCAAAAGACCAACCATGAGACAGTAAAACAGAACCAAAACAGCGGATAGAGATAAAAGGAAGTGAATAGTTCAGAGAGTCTGGGGAGGCCTCACTGAGGAGCGATATATGAGGCCAGGTTCTGGAGGACATGTCAACATTCAGGTGCGAGGTTTTCAGCAGGAAGAACAGTAGGGTCCTGTGTGGGAGTTTGCCTATGGCAGGGGTGAGGGACCATTTCTCTGCCAAGAGACATTTGGATATTGGTAACATCATGTGTGGGCCATACAAAATTATCAACTTAAAAATTGGCCTGCTAGAAATTTATTGAATTTTGAGTCCCTTCTGTGGTTACCTTGGCAGCACCAGACCAAAGGATTCTGCTGGGCGTCCAGGGCCTGTGGGCCAGATGTGCCCCATCTCTGCCAGCTGTTAAAGGAACGGCAGGGACCCCATGTATCTGAAGCTGGGCGAGCAAGACGACAAGAGAGGAAAGTGAGGAAGGAATGGGAAATGGTCTTCAGGGACCTGGACAACGGCCACAGGGCTTTGATTTGTTCTAAGGGAACTGCCGGATGTTTAACAGGGATGGAAACAGAACAACTGGTCTGACTCAGATTTCAGAAGCATCAACTCTGACTGCATAATGAGAACAAACCTGACCAAGGGGCAGACACACAGGTTTTCTTTAGAAGGCTCCTGCCGTGATACAGGTTAGAGTTACCGAAGCTTCAAACCATGGAGTTGGCAGTGGAATTACTGAGAACTGGTTGCATTTTATTGTTTAGAAAGCCAAAGTCAGAGGTTTTTCAGATCATTTAAATGAGAAGATAAAAAGGGAGTGACAAGGAGAATGCAAGGTCTGCGAAGCTAGAAGATGGGACGTGTCCATCACTTGAGAAACAGTCTGCAAAAGAGCAGACAGGGAGGGGAAATAGGTGCCCATTTCATGTCCATGTGGACACACATCAGATATTGGGTTGTGGTTGGGAGTCTGAGTAGAGGCTAGGACTAGAGACGAAAGTGTATATATTCTGTCTTCAGGTACTACTTCAAAGTATCAGACCAGATAAAGGCAGCATAGAAGCAACCATGGAAAGAAACAGCCTACAAGTGATCCTTAAGAAGGTCCAACTCCACAATCTGAATTTAGAAGGAACCAGGAAAGATGTCTGAGAAGCAGCTAGAGAAAAGGGGTTATGATATCCCAGTGTGTTTAAAGAGAAGGCCACAGTATATTTACAAATGAGATGATGGCTGAGATTTGGTCACTGGTCATTCTGTATGAGCAGTCTAGAGGAGTAATGGGGCAAAAATCAGATTAGAGTGTGTGCAAGAAACGGGGAAGAATTAGAGAGAGGGAGGAGACAACTCTTTGAAAGGGTTTGTTATAAATAAATGCAAAGAATATCTAGTAGTTGGAAGGAAATGTAGCAATGAACCATGGAGAGAGATGATAAAATATGATGGTGGAGGAGACAGAAGAATACTTGGAATAAAGCTCTTTTGTCAGTGAAAGGGCTCCTGCCACCTATACGCAAGACTGGTCTCTCTCTCTCTACCTTTCAAATAAGTAAATCTTAAAAAATAGGCATTAGGAAAGAAAATACTGTTCAACTACAAAGGAAATACAATCAGAGTAGCTCAGTGCAACAAGGTAATCAAGAGGATGGCAGAATAATTTAACATGTATTCTTTATCAATTTTTAACCTTTAGCAAATTATCCTTAAATAAGGGTGAAACAAAAAGCATTTTTAGAAAGAACACGAGCCAGGAGTGCCTGTCCCCAAAACACAGTTGTGAACACACCTACGAAAGGTATACTTCCATTGTCAGAAAAACTGCCTTAAGTTTAAAGACTGAATTCAAGAATATATAATTATGGTGTCAAAAACAATAGTAAACACCCATGAAGACCTAAACAAATATTGAGTTACAAATAAATGTAGTTCACGGGGAATGAGATAATCTAGAACTTAAGTAGGAAACCACAGAAGCCTCTAAGTCGGCATAGGTCTGGCTTTAAAGTGTTTGAAGGCAGCCTTGTGGTCAAGCGTGTGTGGTGAGCAGGAAGGGAAACCTCACTCTTTCAGTGCAAAGAGGATTCTCTCTCAATCTTCCAGAAAAACTGAAAAATGACTCTACCTGCAGACACATGGGGAACCGTCAAGACGTCCACGGAAAACAAATGCCATGAGGTGAGCTCTAGTTTGTCCCTGCTTTATGGACTTCAGGATTGGTTTGATGTCCTGTGTTTGTTTCACTGTCCTGATTCTCCAAGCAGGACACAGGCACTGAGTGCAAACGGGCAGCCTAGAGTTTGCTTCAATCTTAATAATTTAGGGTCTGAAAACTGGAGTGCATGCAAGGCTGACTGTGGCAGCAGGAACTGAAGAGTCTATGTGAAGAAAGGGTGAAGGACAAGATTCTCCATGTATTTCTCCCAAAGTTACTAATTCCTAAGTCACACATGGCAAAGGCCAAAGGTCCACAAGCAGAAGGTGGCTACTAAAAGCCTTTGGCAGTCTAAGAGTGGGAGGCCTAGATTGGAGGCGATGGCTATTTGAAAAAGAAACTTCTTAGGAAACTCTACAGGATTTTACTAGTAACCTGAAATGCTATGCACTAGGCAAAGGGTAGACATAATCCTTAAAATCTCTACAGTCCCACTTGGGACCATCTTACTCTCTGATTGAATTATAGTGGTCTGCCTTTTTTTTTTTTTTTTTAAAGATTTATTTACCTGAAAGTCAGAGTTACACAGAGAAAGAAGGAGAGGCAGAGACGTGGGGGGAGGGGGGGATCTTCCATCCAATGGTTCACTCCCCAGATGGTCGCAACGGCCAGAGCTGCGCCAATCCAAAGCCAGGAGCCTCCTCCGAGTCTCCCATGTGGGTGCAGGGGCAGAAGGGCTTGGGCCATCTTCCACTGCCTTCCCAGGCCATAGCAGAGAGTTGGATCAGAAGTGGAGCAGCCAGGACTCCAACTGGCACCCACATGGGATGCCAGCACTGCAGGCAGTGACCCCACCCGCGGCCCCACAGTGGCGGCCCCAGTGGTCTGCTCTTTTCTAAATGCCTACTCTATGTTATCTCTGGTAGACGATAATAAACACCACACATCCTAAAACGCTACAATAAACCTTTCCCAGTAGTCAATACAAATTGTAGGCATGGCCAGAAGGAAAGATAACAACCAAAATTATAAAAAGGAATAAACCAAAATAGGTGATTTAGTTATTGATTATGGACTTTAAAGTAATTATGATTAATATACTCATGAAAATGAATAAAATGAATAATATCAACAGGAAACTAAGATGTATAAAAACAAGTGAAAACAGTGATTTGCAATATTAGTAGAAAGTACTATATTTTAAAGAAAGATAAATATGGCATAATTACAATAAAAAGATATGACATATCAAGAAAGCATGTATGTAAAACTTTGGTGTTGAGAAAAGAAAGAGAACTAGTTAAAAAGCTATAAGTGATGCTGGATGAGAATTTCCCAAAATGTATGAAAGAGGTGAAGTCACAGATTTAAAGAACCCCAAATAGCATGAGTGGAAAGAAAACCACACAGTTTTCACAATAAAGCTGCATATAACCATGACCAAGAGAAGGTACGAAAGGCAGACATGGGAGCAAAAAGACACATAGCCTTCCAAGGTACAGTACTGAAACTGACAGCTGTCCACAGGAAAGTAGCAGCAAGATGACAAGGTGACAGTGTTTGTACAAGACAGGATTCATCTGTTCGTTTTTGGGAAAACCTGATCTCTAAATGGGCATTGTATTTTGTTTCCATGGAAGACAGTAAACTACTGATTCGTTCACTAGCTAATGGATTTAGGACAATCTATACATTTTTCATTCATTTTCATACAGTATTCTATAAGCTTTATCTACTTCATCTATGCTTCAAAATTTGAAGCTTCCAATTGTTTGAAACACCCCCCTAAGGTTTAATATCTGCCTGACTCATCTCCCCCAAAATGCCTGACATTGTTTATTTGTATTTACTCTTACATGAAAAACTCTTTTGCTTTCAATAAGCCAACTTTTAGTTTTGTTCTTTTAATCTTTTAATGTGCAGTCTGCTTCACTGATTTTTGTTATTTTTTTATTTCTAATCTATATGGCTTCATTGTGCTCTGTTTTAAACTGTCATGACTTTGAGAGTTAATACTTTAGAGTCTGGCTTATTTTCAATATTGATTTTTGTCTTCTTCTGTCCATATGGAATATTCAAGAATTCCAACTCTTTTATGAAAGAACAAAAGGCCAAGAATTCTTGCAAACCATTCCTAAAGAAGAAAAACAAATTGGGTAGAATTACTGCAAAATAAATGGTGTTTGTGATACTGGTACAGTTATAAGCAAGAGGCCAGTGGAGAAACCCACCTACACATGGAAACTTCAGGCACTGCTCATGAGAACTGCCAATCACTGAGCAGAGCAAGAACACGCACTCAGTGGTGCCGAGTCATCTGGACACCCAGGACATGACAATGAAATCACATCACAGTAGTTCTAAAAATGTGACGTAAAAGGAAAAACAATTTTAAAAGTTATCATGAATGGATATGGGAAAAGATTCCTCAAACATGGCACGAAGCACAGAAAACAAAGTTGGTAAATTAAAGGTTTTGTTCATCAAAAGATAGGAAAAGCCAAAAATATAAGCCAGAAACCTTGAGAAGGTATTTCTATTCTAAATAATTTATACCGAAATTACATAAAATACTTGCACAAATAAAAAATGTAGGGAGGAAAAATTATTAAAAATAGAAAAAACAAGGCGCCTAGAGGTCCCCAAACATATGGTACTTGTTAGAGATAAGAAAATCTGAAATTAAACCGCACCCAAGTACCACTTCACATACTTGATTGAAAAAAGAAGTTAGATAATGCCAGGAGTTTTCTAAGATGTGGAACTGTGATAAGTTTCACTTGACGCTGGTGGTTCAATGACTTGGGAAATGGTCAGCATTAACTAACAAAGGAGAAAGCGTGTGTCCCATAACCTAGCCACCTCCCTTCTAGGACTACACTGGAGAGCAACGAGTCTCAAACTTTAACAAGTAGGAGAAATACCCAGAAGACTCAGAGATCACAGGGTTCCACTTCGAGTTTCTGGTTCAACCAGCTTCAGGTGGAGTCCAGGAGTCTGTGGTCCTAACAAGTTGCTGGCTACTGCTGTCCAGGCACTGCACTGAGAACCACTACACTATATCTCTACACAAGTCCACTGGATACACATTATGATGTCTATAAGGATGCTTTTAATAATAGCCATCCCCCAAAAGAAATACTCATACCTGGAATAAATGGAAATATTTCTCCAGAGTACTATGGGTAAACAATTTACCCACAGAATTAAATCCTGTACAGAGAGAAGATGACCCACGTCGCTGAACATCAAAAATGCCGAGTGAATTAATCTTCAAGTCACAGACTAAGACATAAATGTTTTATTACAATATTAAAAGCTTCGAAACAGGAAAAATGGAATTCAATGAGAGGTAGACACAAAGGTGGCAAACCACAGTGCCTGGTTCAGGAGTGACAAACACATTCAGGGTGAGTATTCTTTCTGGGAAGGGAGGAGGGAGGAGGATTCAACTACAAAGAAGCAGAGAAATTCTAAAATAAGGAGAATTTTTTAAAAAATGTCACCTGGGGATGGTAGCCACGCAGATGTTTATCCTCTTTAAAACTGTATATGAGGACTACAAAAAGTTCATGGAAAATGGAATTAAACACTAAGTATGTTAGGGTTCAACTTTGAAATCCATGCATAGTTTAATTATATGCATAATGACTTCTGAAGTCACCTCGTATATGTGCACACAGTTTTATAACCTCCTTTGCACTTAT
The DNA here is from genome assembly GCF_051225735.1 of Oryctolagus cuniculus. Lineage (NCBI taxonomy): Eukaryota > Metazoa > Chordata > Mammalia > Lagomorpha > Leporidae > Oryctolagus > Oryctolagus cuniculus. The sequence continues at coordinate 4,418,023 of NC_142878.1, read as the reverse complement.
GTTTTACAGATTTTTTTTTTTACAGAACATACACCATTGGATCCAACAGATATAACTCTGCACAGACTTCAGGATGCTGGCAAAATCTACGAAAGCAGCCACTGTCATTCCTTAACAACGGCCACGGAGCACAAAGTGCTGATTTTGAACGTGAGGGAGGCCAGCATAGAAAAGACGGTAGGAAAGACACTAAGCAAACAATCCCACAAACCAAATCACGAGGAGATACAGAACGTGGGGAGATGTGGTGGTCCTGGCCTGAAGGCCATTACGCTGTAGAATGAACCCATGTCAGAGAATGACAGCACCACAATGATGGAAAACAGCCGAGGGCTGCAGTCACATTTGGGGTGCGTGAACGTTAGGGGGTGATGCGAGGTCCTCGGTGATGGAAGAGCTCTGTATCTGGATTGTGGTGATGCCTGCGACGTGAACCACACCTGGCACCCTACCACCCAGGATGGATGAATTCAAAGCAGCCCGTGGTATTGGCCGACGTGAGTTTCCTGGTTTTGATAATGGATGACCATTATACATGGTATTATCAATGGAGGGCGTTAGGGACCCATTCGTGGAGAAAGTAACCTTGCTATAGCAGTTTGAAAGAGGAAACAAGGCCGGCGTCACGGCTGGCTCGCTAGGCTACTCCGCCTCGTGGCGCCAGCACACCGGGTTCTAGTCCCGGTCGGGGCGCCGAATTCTGTCCCGCTTGCCCCTCTTCCAGGCCAGCTCTCTGCTGTGGCCAGGGAGTGCAGTGGAGGATGGCCCAAGTGCTTGGGCCCTGCACCCACATGGGAGACCGGGAGAAGCGCCTGGCTCCTGCCATCGGATCAGCGCGGTGCGCCAGCCGCAGCGGCCATTGGAGGGTGAACACCTTTCTGTCTCTCACTGTCCACTGTCAAAAAAAAAAAAAAGGAAACAGTCTAACCCGCAAACCGCAAACCAACTGCCATAACCATCCTTGCTATGACTATGGGACCCTGGGAGGTCGGCCCGAGGGCAGGGCTGACCTCTAGAAACCGAATATAAGGGGACCCTCAGACACTGTAAACCAGAGGTTGCTCAGCCTCTCTCCCCGCCCGTAGCGCCTTGTGCCCGCAGGAGTAGGCTTGAGCAATCTCTCCTCCTAGCCTAGAGTACCAATAAAGTGTGTTTAGCTTGACCTTCCTCAGTCTCCTCCACTCTTCCTTCGCAACAACCTGGCCAGTTCCCGGAGTGGGAGATCCTGACAGAGGGGATACAGCCACTCTTTGTACTATTTTCTTAAGTTCTTGTGAGTCTTAACCCATTTCACAATACAAAGTTATTAAACTGTTCTTAATGTGAATGATTGCAGTTTTCAAAAAATATACAGAGTAAATTCAATTATTTAGAGTTATCAGTTTGTTTCTCCCCACCACACACACCCCCACATGTCCACTGCATAATGGATCAAATGAGTTCCTGTTTGGTAGTTTACAACCCAGGGTTCACGTTGTTCCAGTATGTTCTAACGTTGCACTCCACCAAATACCTTCCTATACTTCCTGCCCATTTACATCAGCACCAGAGATCAACATCACAGATCTTCTCCGTTCAGTCTTTATTTCTTCATCCATTGTTACGAAGCCTGAAATTCGGCTTCTTATTCAAGGCCCGTAGAATCAGAATAGGACCTAACCCTACTTTGCAATTCTTCCTGTTTCCTAAATTCTAGGCACTAAATTTGCCATTCTTAAAAATTGCCTGTTCTCTTTCTCAATGCCTTAATTCAAGAGTCTCTAGGGATGCTGACTGCTCCCCTTCATTGGTTCCCCTAGTTTGAAAAAGCCAGCCTCTCTATCAGATACCAAGCACGTACACACCTTGCCTGGTACCGTGGTTATTTCTGTTCTTACCTACTTTCCTCACCAGAATAACTTAAGCTCTCTGAAATCTCAAATCCATATAATTTATCTCTGCATTTCTTATGAAATATAGGATCACTTTGTAATAGGTACTCAAACATTTGTTGAATTGAAACTGCAGCCAAAAATACGTGCACTGAAGTAAAGGCAGAACCAAATTCTACTGTTGCCTGACACTGCATGTGGGTAACGTCACAGCAAATCAGCCTGCTCAATGCAGGTCAGGAAGGCCTAAGTGAGAACCCAAGCCGTGGCCTTGGAGAGCACACAATATTAAGAGGACAGAGCTCCAGAGATTGTGAACTCATGGATTCCAAATGCCCCCACTCCCATACATCCTGGAGGACATCCGTGAGTGGCTCAGGGAGCATGAACATGGGGAGGTGTTGGTGAGCAGTTTATTGCCACACTTTATTCCACATCAGTGTCCAGAAAAACACGATGGGCAAAGGTAGCAAAGGCTTTGGATTGACTCCGCCTGCTACGGAGTTACTGCATTTGCTGGTCCAGCTCTTATATCTCCAGGAATTATTCTGTGGAAAATCCCTCAAGGAATTCACGGTTCAATGAGAAGACTCTTAAGTAGTTATCACTCGTGCCAATCTCAAATTCAGCAGTGATGGTGCTCAGTTTATTGGGATAAAGGACAACCCAGAGGCTTGACAGTGAAGTCAGCACTCACACAGTGTTTGCCACAGATGAGGCACCAAGCTGCAGTACACACTGTTAAATGGGAGTGACATTGCTTTATTATCCAGTGGCTGCCCATGTAAACCATATACGTACATATACACATGCATCTAAGCCTGCATTTCCATGTACTTAAAGTTTTCCATAAAAATACTAAAGAACAGCATTATGTATTGTTCCACAGTAATCCAGAAGTATTTTCTAAAGGAAGAAACTAAACTATTAATATTTGGTTTAATCTATGGTGAGTTTGAAGATGGGGCCGGGAGCTCTCAGCTCTCAAATCGTCATTTCTTCCTTCCATGCTATTTCAAGCAGTTCCAGGGCTGCTGAATTTTCTAACATTAAGTGTTTATTTAACATTGCTGAGAACAAATTCACTTTGGATCTAAATCATGGCTGTATGGATACTAGCTGTGTGATCTTGGAAACACTACTCGACACTTCACTCACCTGTGGAATGGGAATGTGAAGCCTGCCTCAAGGCCTACGAAGACGACTAAATGCCATGATAAACTGGAAGGGTCACCACCATCGCTGTGCCTCCTGAATGTGAGGAATGATCGCCTCCAACTCAAGACAAAGTCTGCCAGCCTCCCCTTCAGTAATTATTCCCGCAGAGCCACGCTCAGAGCATCCACGGGTTCAGTGAGACCCTTACCCAGTCACTGCTCTGTGCTCAGCTCCAAGTAGCAGCTAGATGGTGACCGTTGCTCAGGCAAGAGTGGCAATTAAAGTGGGAGAAAGGGACAAAGACATGACAGTGGCACCAATAAAAACTGGCTCCCATGCTTGGAGATGGGAAAACATCCAATGGGGCAGGATCATACAGTGATGGCCATTGACGAAGGACTCCACAGAGCCAGTTGATGGAATGGCTCCTACGTCCAGGTAGCAAGTTGAGGTGTTACCCCAATTAAATGGAGCATCACTGATGGATTTTTTTAAAAATATTTTTATTTATTTGAAAAGCAATAGGGAGAGAGAGAGATGGGGAGGAGGGGGAGGGAGAGGGAAACGGATCTTTCATTGGCTGGTTCACTCTCCAAATGACCACAACCAGCAAGGCTGGGCCAGGCTGACTCCAGTATCCAGGAACTCCACCCAGGCCTGTCTGTGGGTGTCAGGGACCCAAGTACTTGAGCCACTACTGGCTGCCAAGTGACGTTAGCAGGAAGCCGGAGAGGAAGCAGAGGCAGGATTCCTTCTCAGGTACCCCAACAGGAGATGTGGTATCACAAGTGGCAGCTTAACAATACACCACTAGCCTGCCCCTCTTCTGAAACTGTAACGTTTACTTATCTGAAAGGCAAAGATTGCAGAGAGAGATTTTTAAACAGGAAATGATAGGATGAGATTTTTAACCCGATGATTCTGGTAGCAAATCCCTTTAATGACAGGGTGGGATGGGGAAACGAGAAAGTGGAATGAAACACGGGAAGAAATTCCCACAGTCCTGGAGAAAGGTCAAGCTCCCTGTTGTCTGGAACGCTCAGGAACATTCGACAGAGAATGTAGACTCTTGGTGGATCTAACAGTGTGGCTTGGATCTCGATGAATGTAACTCTGCCTTTCAAATAAGTAAATAAATCTTTTAAAAAATGTATATATATAAAAATATATATTTATATATTTACATGGATGATGTGAGTTATCTGAGTAGCCCCAATGAAATGACAAAAGTTCTTGAAGGTGGATGAGGGAGGCAGAAGGCAGCCAGGGAACAGATATGAGAACTCAGCAGCCTGCCCTTGCTGTTTTTGAAGAGGGATCAAAGGTCCGTGAACCAAGGGATGCACTTGGCCTCTAGAATTTGTCTCTCAAATAAATCTTCAATAAAAAAAAAAAAAAGAAAATGGCTTCTAATCTATTCTATACATGTATTTGTCATTAGCAGATATTCCTTTAAATGTGATGCATTTATTAAAATCCCATCACTGTAGTGTTTGCATCTGCTATTGGCCACACAATGCTTTATATACATGGGAAAAAATTCAACAATCACCTTTGGCCCAATGAAAAATCCCCACAGCACTCATAAAGGCATAGCAAGCAGTTTAAATAGCGGAAAAGCCCTAAAGTAAATGAAGAAAAAGAACCCTATGGCATGCTGTGGCCACTGGCTTATCCCTCCCTGTAATGATAATTTCAGGTCTAGAATCAGATAATAAATTTCACATTATGCATTTCTGCAGAAACTGGTAATTGAGAAGCTGAAAGTCTGATTTTGGTAAATACACCTTTCAAAGCCATCAGTAAATTCTCTGCTCTGATTAAAGGAAGGGAGGAAAAATTTCCACACATTTATCCCCACAAAGCCAAGGATCTGAAGAGGTCAAGAAAAAAATTCCATTCAGTGGTGGTGCTGAGTGTCTCACTCGATTCAGAAGCACAGTTTTTGGCAGTGCGGGACCCGCCATGGGAGAAGTCCAACGGCACGTAATCATTGTCAGGTGGACAAAGCATTCTCTGGAGGTGCTCTCTGGCTTCGGTCACCTGAACATCAGGCTGCAATTGGGCCTAGAAACTTACACTCAGGACCTGGTCCTCCACGTTCACAGAAAGATCAGATCGGAATGAATGCAGACGACAGCGCTCTGGGTAATAGAGCAAGTGTCTCCAATTAGCATTAGTGCGGTGACAGAGCCGGGCAGCTCACTGCACTAAGTTTCTGCATCCGCAGCTTTATTTCTGGCACTGAAAGACACGGGGCTGCACTAGGTTCACGGCAAGCCTGCAGCCGCTCGCTTCCAAGTCCCTGTGCTTAAGGCAGACTGAGGCGCCTTCACCCTGCAACCCTGCAGTCGGGACCAGAGAGAGCTGCCCTTCATAGCAAAGGACAATTCCTTTAGGAACGGATCAAGAATGTATTCCATAGACTACCTTTTAGCTTAGCTGAAAGGCAAAACTGAGCTTGTGCCAGAGCCACACGTGCCTGCCACTAAGAGCAGGTTGGGATCCTCCTTTCCCTTGGAAATGAGTTTACAGTCCTGAATTTGTTCTGCTCAGGATCTATCCAAACAGCGTTCTTACAATACGAGAAGTGACCATAAATCAGGAAGAAATCCACACAATGGCCTTAAAGCATGTTCGTCCTCTCTCTCTTGCCTCCATCCCTCTCTCCCTCCAAGTATCTTTTGCTCACCAAAATAAAAGTTCACATGAAAACCCAGCCACTACAAATTCAATTTTTGGCCTCTTCTGTTCAAAACCTGTTGTATCATGTAAATAAATGTGCAAAAAAACACATTACTGAAACAACAATGATCCCATTCAAATATGCTGTTGAATTTTAATGTCTTTAATATCAGACAAAAATAATATGTTTGATGGCAAGAATCGGAAATTAAGTCTTCCTCAGCTATTTTAGGATATGATCCTTTTCAAGCATAAAAATGAAAATATTTTAACAGGCTCTTAAAAAGCCAAGAGGCAGATGTTCAGGTAAAACGAAAGCCAGGAGACTGTTTATTTTAATAAAGCTATTATATGTGCAGCTCCAAATTAGGAGTGCCACAGAGCCCAGGGTATGTCTAAGCCATCACCACCTGTTGGCCCTGAAAAATCAATTAAAGTCGCACTTGCATAGCACTCCCTTCCTAACCAATAAAACGCAGACAGCTTCATCATGAGATCGGAGTCGCTCAGAGGCAACTACTTGAAACCTCTCAGTCTCATGTTTCTGCCATGCCTGTATTCATATACCCCACGCACAGAAAGGGCAGCCTGCGGGGGCGGTGGGAGAAGTGGGAGACCCCCACAAGGAGAGCAAGAGCCAGAGAGAAACTGCGCCTTCCAAGGGACCTGAGACTGAGCACCACACCTCCTCCTCTTGGTGACCCCATCGTGTCTTCAAAGGCGCAGCTTTTTCTTTCTTCTCTTCCTTCCTCACTCCCCACTCCCCCGAGCAGAACTGAACGGTACCTTTTCTGTGTGATAGGAGAGATCCAACTTTGCACGTTGAGTGCAAGGGCAGAGAAGCCATCGCAAGTGTTTTAGTAATTAAATGAATATGCATAATGAACCATATGCCCAAAAGGCCTGTTCTTCACGTGGGCCAGATTTTTGTTTGAATTTTTAATTTTTATATACAGATGAAACATTCAGTGTAATCCATCAACAGTGTGAGGTAGCACGCAGTGAGAACTGTGCAACGGGGCCATCCATGGAGGCAGTCTCTCCCCGAGACGCATTCTCCCTCCAGCGATCGTCCCGTCATCTGCTCAGGCTTTAAGGGACACAGACAGGGAGCACGCCGACAGCTCTCTCCAAGATGGGTAAAACACAGTGCCGTCAGCCCAAAGTGTGAACCTCCCATGGGACAATCAAGGACTTCTTAAAAAGAAAAAATCCTGCTACCCCCCATCAGTGACACGACTACCATCTTAAATTACAGGGAATCCTCTCCAGTCTCTTTCAGAAGCTGCATAAATGCGATATTGCCGTCTCTCGCCCACAGGCACAATTTGTACCAGCAGCGTGAACCAAGCGGGGTTCCTTGCTTCCCAGGGACGCTGCTGGCAGATCCGGCAGTGCGAGGGAACTCGCACGCACACTCTGGCAGCCACCTGTCCTGTGCATTTAAGTCCATCATGCTCTCCCCACATACAGGGCATGCAGCTCCCCAGCCCCATTTAGAAAGCAGAGCTATAATCAAGGCAGAGTAGCAGACAGTCTGCTGAGGTGGGAAAAGCTGCACTCAGACACAAGTAAGTCCAAGCCGCTCAGGAGCAGAGAGGAGCCGTTTCTAAAAGCGAGCCTGGACGTCACCGAGATGCGCTGGGGAAAGTTATCACACCCCAAGGCTGGGTCTGTCCTGTATTATGCCCCTAAGTCAGGGGAAAGGCTTCAGGGCGGGATGTAGGGGAAGGCGGGGGGGGGGGGTGGCAGAGAAACGCTGCAGTGAGCATACTCCACGTGTGACCCAAACCACACAAATGGGCACTGCTGCACCAGGCGTCCACAGCACTAAGAGCAGCTTAGGAAAACGGAGCTGATCCGCAGTCAGAGCAAAGCCAGCCGTGAACCCCTCAGCCCTGCTTTCTGGACACACGGTGTAAACACCGGAAACGGAAGGCAGAGCCCTTCACGAGCCAGTAATTATGAAGCAGCTGTGAGTATCACCGCTCATTCTCGCACTCCTCAATCGGGGTTTATGAATTTGACACTGGCTGGGTTACTTGATCTACTGCTCTCAGTGGAAAGACAGATAAACTTCAACTGCGGGCAGAAGACAAAAATGGACAAGGAGCATCACCTTTCCCGACTGTTTAAATCCTTCAAGGAAGTGTCTGGGCAATTAGAGAGGGAGCGTAATCTTTGCAGAGTGCATTAAGTCTCACAGACCTCCCAGACAATAGATCAGACCTCAGACACATAATGCTTCCCCAGGCTTTTGAACGGGTGTGTTTGATCTCCTCCTCACTGGTGTGTGTTGCTGTAGGTAGCATCCAGGTAGAAGCATTATTCATGAGTGCTGCCGTCCCCTAGCTCTGACACCGGCCTGCAATCCAGCAAAAGGCAGGAGAGTCTCGGTAATCCTCTGCAGAAATCCGTCTCATTAACACGAGCGTGGGGTCGTTCCATACCCCTGGAAGATATTCTTCCACAAGGTTATGATTTTTGAAAGACACAAAATCTGTTGTGCAAAAGTGAGCGAGTTACATCAGTCATTTGATCTTGAAGCATGGGTGGGGTCAACCTCCAAAACACACGCAGCTTTTTTGTCAATGAAAGGAACTTCACAATAGCTTCACTGAGGAAAACACCAAGTGTGATAAATAATGCTGCAATATGCACAAGAAAGCAAAAGGAAGCAAATCAAATAAAATCCTGGCACTGCAGGCTTTTAAATCTCCACCCGCCCTGTCGGCTGCTCTGCAGGACACATGGGTCGGGCAATAACCTATTTCCTGATGCACACATCCTGTTCCCACTGCTAATCTCACAGTGGAAGCTGGGCTTTTACCATTTATTATAAACATTTTCAAGAACTGCTTACCACGATATATTTTTAATGGATTAGATTTTGGTCAGCTGCTAACAGAGAACCAAGTATTCTCTGTATGAAAGCTGAAAAAAATAGGTTTGCAGAGGGTCTGACTTGCTTCCACTGCTCTCCCTCATGAGTAATTGGAAGAGCAATGGAAACAGAATAGAAAGAGCCAGAGGTGTCTCGTCTCCCCCCACCCCCTTCTATGATAAGAAAGTCTGGATGCAAGTGTACCAGACCTTATTGGATTTGAACTTTAAGACTGAGCAAAACGTTCAGAAGAAAGACAAAAATGGAAATCCATATAATTTGCTCAAGACCATCACAGTTGTTGGCTGATGACACTCAACATCTAAAGCCTAAAGCATTTAAAGTAAAATAATTACACTTTCTTAGAACAAGGCAGTTTCCCCTTGAAAATGCACACTGCAAGGTTTTTTTAAATGCGACCACAAGACAATAGGAGAGCTGGAAAATTAACTGTGCTTAAGCAAATCACTCTGGAGTTAGTATTTCAAGCTCAAACTTAAAAAAATGGCAAATGAATGTATATATGTGTGTATACATTTCACTAAAAGCAATTCAAGAAATGTGAACCTTAACAAGCAGTAAAGAAAGAACTCCCATCTAATGGGTGCTTTACCTTGGTGGTGGTCATGCCAATGTCCAAAGTGAAATAATTAAGAGAATTTGAAAATGTATTATATCAGCCAGTGCCGCAGTTCACTAGACTAATCCTCCGCCTTGCGGCGGCGGCGCACCAGGTTCTAGTCCCGGTCGGGGTGCCGGATTCTGTCCCGGTTGCCCCTCTTCCAGGCCAGCTCTCTGCTGTGGCCAGGGAGTGCAGTGGAGGATGGCCCAAGTGCTTGGGCCCTGCACCCCATGGGAGACCAGGAGAAGTACCTGGCTCCTGCCTTTGGATCAGCGTGGTGCGCCGGCCGCGGCGGCCATTGGAGGGTGAACCAACGGCAAAGGAAGACCTTTCTCTCTGTCTCTCTCTCTCACTGTCCACTCTGCCTGTCAAAAAAATAAAATAAAATAAAAAGAAAATGTATTATATCCACAATGCATCTTCTAATGTTTTTAAAGAAACTGTCTACAGTGTGTGTTTATCTGTGGGTAAAATAGCTTTCAAAGAATTAGTGATCCTGCTCGCAGGTCGGAACTAACTGAGGAAAGAAACACCCCTGGGAAGCAATTGGATTTAACACTGCAATTGGCAGGTGTGTTTTGTGCGTGTGCACACACACACACATTTTGCCTCAGTTTCCTTACAATTGCAAAATGTAGAGGCTAAACTGAACAAAAAGCACAGTCTTCAAATTTTAGCTGCAGGTTAGAGAATAAAAATCTCATAAAAGACAAAAAAGGCTTAAAATGGTCATTTGCCACATAATCTGTACTAACTCAGCAGCAACCTGGATCGCACTCCTTTCTGCAGAGATGAATATGCTCCCAAATACATGAGAAAAGGATTTCAAAGACAAAGAAGAAAATAAATTTGAAAATTTAATTTTTCACTAGTGTAATGATGTCTGCTTGTAGATTATGGTAACAAATTAAACATAAATTGCTGAAATTAAAATCCCTAAGAAGTAGCCCACAGAAATCAACCCTGAGAGTCTTCGTCATTTATGAGTTTCTAGCGCCACCTGCAGGACTATCTGCACATAAACACAAGCAGTTGCCAACCTATCCACTATTCTTCCTCTCCTCTCCTCTTTCTCTTTTTCTTCCGTTTCCGGGAGACGGTGGAGGGGTTCAAGTATCAATGATCTGGTTTTGAAAACCTATGAATTATTAAAATTGTAGAATCCACCCATGAAATGTAAAATTAAATTTGCTGTAAGAGAGGCATATAACTAACGCACCCTCAGCTGATTCTTTGACAGCTACGCACAGGATGCATCTTACTGTTTTTGTATAACAGGATTTGGGGAAGAAGTCAGCATATACAAGTTTCCTTCACAACAAGGCGAGACTTCAGTTGTTTCCAAGGCAAACAGCCCTTGCTGCGGAATCGTTTAGAAATGTCTAGAGTTGCATGAACCTGCTCAATCTAGGGCAGGACATGGCTCACCACCACCTAGTGCTTACTGCGTTCTCTGCTGCTCTTTCAGAACACAAAAGCAAGATCCCACTGCATGAGAAGCATTATCATTGCCATCAAGTGCATTTTTGAAACTTCCAAAACACAAGGCACGGTCATTTTTGTCTCGTCCTTAACATCACTGTCGTCATTGCCGCCGCCACCACAGCTGTAGGAGGAAACGCACGTTCTAAGAGAAGGGTCCACCGAACACACATGCAGCAGCTGCACACGTGATGTCCCCACATGGCGCAGGACCCACCTGGGCAGCCAACTCTGCAACTCAAAGTTCCAAATGTCAGCAGTGGCGGGGGATGCGCTGCTTTGGGAACCGCAGAGACTGTGGGTACCGGGTAGATGCATCTCAGACTCCTAAACTGAAGCTGCAACTGCAGTTAATGCTGATGAAGTCACGTGTTGTCAAAGTGGGGTTGGCTGAGAAGTCCCTGTCCCTCTCCACCCCGGGAGGCCTTGGGGAAGCGCTTTGCTGAGGCCCTCTGCTTCTTCCCCTCCACAGGAACACGGAAGCCCTCCCACTGTAATGCGTCACAGTTCCATCTTGTCTAGATTAAAGCTGCAACCGAGGGGTTCTCTCTTAAGTTGGGTCCAGAAAATATGTCTTTTGTCTTTTTTTACTCAACAAAATGAGGCATTCTGACAATGCATTGCAACAGAACCTTTAAAGAGTTTGGGTATAAAGAGAAAAGCTATTTTAACTTAGATTAAGAGGGTCCCAGGGAGCCTAACACAGCAAACACCATGCGGGAGCATGGCTTAGCTGATTGCATACTAACCCTGGTTTTGATGTAATTATTTTGTTTGTGTGTGTGCACGTGTGAACGTAGTACCTGGACTATCAGGCCAATGAAAACCTTCCTCCCAAATGGCTCAATTTTTAAAAGCCAATGACCCAACCCCCAGATAAGGGGATGGGTAACAAAACACACCTTCCTAAACCATAAATCAAAGGGCAAAAGTACAACGTGCTGCAGGAAACTCCAACCAGACCACAAAGGAGGTTTCTCTCCATAAACATCAGATCAGGCAGCTCGAATGATTACTGGGCTCTCTTGTAACTGTCACCTGCGGCGGGTCTAATTACAGGCTACCCCGGCAAGCACGCCCACATCACACAGCAATAAAAGGGCCCTCCGCGTGCCAGGCCCAGCCAGACAATGCAGAGCACACGCCACCTGATGGGGAGCCCCAGAAGAGCCGCCAGAGAGACTAATAAAAATGACAGCTCAGAAACAAATGACAATGCTTGGACTGGAAAAAAAAAAAAGGTAATATCAAATTAGGCAGAAAAATGAGTGCTGAGCATAGTTCTTCAACAGGTTAAAACCTGTGCTTGGAACTGGGTTTTCACACACACACACACACACACACACACACCAGGCCCTTCATTTCTAGAGGTTTTCCATTTTTGCATCACACAAGATGTTTGCACATCCAAGTGTCCCATATAAAAACAGATGGAAAGGGAGGAAAAGCATTCGGTTCTGCAAGGGTCAAAAATAAAACAGCCAATTAACAGGAGTTGTTCACAATGGCGACAGATGTGTCAGTTCTCTCCATCCGCTGCCTGCCCTCCCACCACTGGACGCCTCCTGGCTATGAGGCTGTTAGCAGCACCCTGGATGGGCAGGTCAGGAAAGGCAAGGAAAATGCATCTTAGGGTTATGATGAAGCCGCAAGGCTGTCTCTGGATTTCACCCAGAATACACGGTGGGATACAGGCAGGGTTGGAGGGAGAAGACAACTTCTGGTAACTGCTGTCTGTATTGATTCCAGCATTCTTCCTAGAGACATCTGCCTGTTGCTCATCCAACACCATCCTAAGCAGCGAGGAGGGACTGGCTCTTTGCCACTCAGCAGCTCCCAATGCACTAAATCAACCCTCAGTCACAGAGCTGTGTTACACCGCCTGCGTCTTTCACATGACATTAACTCAAAGTCTGAAGTCATCAAGATGAAATGTATCCTACTTCTGATGGGAAGAACTTAATTTATTAGATCAAGCATGAAGAGTTCTGGCGGAGCCTTGAAGGTACAACTCCAGGCTTGGGCATTCGGTGGCTTCACACACACAGTAATCAGCTTTGAAAATGACCGATCTTTGAAGATCCACCACACAGACTACAGAGGTTTGCATTCCCACACTGTGGTCAAACAAGTCCTCACACAATGCGTCCTTTGCAACCAGACATGTGTGTGTGTGTGCATGCATGTGCCTGCATGATGTATGCATGTTTGTATATGGATGACTGTGTATATGCCTTTCTCTGAATCAGAAGCGCAACGTCATCACCCACTGATAGTTAATTCCTCACACCTGTAGCTCTTTTCCTATTTTAAAAATACTTGCATGCTTATTATCTAATTTGATCCCAAAGAGCAAGTTTGTTTGATATGATTTAATAATCATGACAGCAAGGCGGAAGGAGGGTGTGGGAAGAAGGGTGGGCGGGGTCAGAGAAGGGGAGGAGGAAGGCAAACAGGGGAGCAAGCTGGAAACATGCTGATGGCTAAGTAGGAAAATCCCACCTGTGCCTCAGCACCCCCAAAGCACCCGATGCCCTGGACCATCACTGGCTGTGGCAAGGGAGGAGGGAGCTGGAGGGTGGAGCTTGGAGACAAACACCCAGCACTAGCTGTGTGACCTCCTGAGTCTCCTCTCCCTCCAAGGTGCGAGATCCTAAAATCAAGGTCAAGTGAGTAGGAGGATATCTCTGGAGAGTGGATGAACAAGAGAGAACTCACAGAATGTGCGCAAGACTGAAACTCCTAACTAGAAAACTCAGAAGGCAGGAAACCCGCACTTGCAGCTGTGCTGGCAGTGACAGGGTCCCTGCCACAGGGCTTGCACCGGGATCCCGCCCCCTCACTGTGCAACGGGGCTGTGGGAACGTGCCAGTCCACGCTGCATGGGCATAACACAATGGAGATCTAGTGTTCACGATTCACAACTGCAGTGCCCCAAAATACCAAGTGATTCCACTCGGTGTTAGCTTCCATTCTGTCTGGAAACGCAATTCAATTATAAAATTGAAAATATAAACATGAAAATATGCTAAAATAGTGAATAGTGTCCTTTTACATCCTCAACAGATAATCTTTTTAATGCAATTACTGTAATTTTATTAAATGGCATAATTAGTTAATGCCTGAGAAGCTGTCAATAGAAGGTACAATTATGTTGTTAAAATTATCATCACAATGTGCAATGATGGATTGTTCTTATAAAAAAAATGCTGAAGAAAACTTTAAAATATTTTTGGAACTATTTTATGTAGTCTTCCAGGAAAAGGAAGAGGTGGGAAATCAGCTTATAAATGTTAAGTTCTAAAATGTCAAGGATTTTTAAGCATTTCACATAATAAATGCAAATATTTTAAGCATTTTATGTAAAATATGCTTCCATTTTGCATACATGTGTGTATGAGTGCATGCATGTTTGCAGACATATTTAGGATGTCTCGGAAAAATCCTCCCTTCATGTAAAACGCTTATTGTTATTGGAGCTTTCTTTTCCTTGGCTTTGCAGGAATATCGTGAATCTCCAAGCTCCACTGTAGACGTGGAAAACAAGGCCTGCTGTTCAGATCCCACTGTGACTTGTGGCGGATGTTCGGACCACTGAAAGAGCAGACTCAAACACAGAAGTGTCTAAGTGTGAATATGCTGGTGAGATAACTCAAAGTATACGTGTTAGACAAGTACATAAACATTCAAAGCCTCAAAACATGTCAGCACTGTGTGCAGAGCCCAATACCAAGAAAACACTGCCGCTGCATTTGTCATCTGCACCAAAGCAAAACAACTCTGAGTGATGTGTGGGCCACGGGAGATCACCAACGGAACCAAACTGATCTCCCAAATGTTTACACGGCAACTCTTCATTACCCAGTTGCCTCTGCTTGTGTGTGTATGTATGTGTGTGTGTGTGTGTGCATGTGCAGAATAGGTTCCAAGACAGCAGCTGCTAAGGGCAACATGTAACTCTTTCACATTTCTCAATATTCTAGAGTTTCCAAAATCTCAGAATTTGGTATTTAGTCAACATGAGATCTCACAAAGTGTAGAGCAGCTTGTACTTCATAGAAGAGGGAGGTTGACTGATGTCTTAAATTATTTACTATATTGCAGAATCTGTCAACTCTGAAGAATAAATTCTTCATTTTCCTATACTCAAAAAAATTCAGGAACAAAAGCCACAGATGTTAAAATCATAGCATTATGAAGATACCCATTGATATATGGTAGATTTAGATTACTTTTTAACTTCAAACGTCCAAGTAAAAATTTAATAAAACAAGGAATCCATCAATGCCCCACAGACTTGCCCTCTTTGATGTAGTAGGTGTGTGCCTGAAAGATGGGTGAAAAACAACGCGCATCAATACAATCCTATTTCAGATGCACGAGATCACCGCTATTTAAAGTAACCTTCGGGTGATACCATTTATCAAGAAAAGTCTGCTTCATTATAAGCAGAATATTTTCATATTACCATATATCTTTCGTTCTTGTATAGACAATACTTGTATTCATAAAACATAAGCACACAACAGCAAAACAAAACTGAATCCTTAACACAAGATTGGATCTAAAATACAAATGTAACATGCAAAATTATCTTTTCAAAACAAGTTTATCTATCTTCATTCCTATCAAATAATGTATTTTCAGTGAGACGTTAGGGATACAGAATCGAGAACTACTCCACTAGAAATCTGTGCCTATCTCTTTGACAGCTATTGTTTTAAGATATTTTAATTAAAGGAATGTATGGGTGTAGATGATGGCTCTCTCCTACCCCTATTCTTCATTTTGAACAACTGGGGACTCTTAGAGAAAAGTCTGGACAGTACAGCTTCTTCCCTGACACCTTCTGTGAGTTGTTTCCAGCTTCCACTTCCTTCCCTTGAAAAGTCTTGTACATTATCTGAGAACATCCCCCCGAAATGAGTATTCTATCTGGGAACCAGTCTAGCACGTGCTACTCAGGGCTGCTAGACCAAGGAGCTGGGTCTCCAGGATGTCACATGCATGTGATTCCCAGGGATGGAGCACCTCTCAGTGACGGTGCTGACCTTCCTGCCTTCTCTTCTCTTGGCCCCATCATCTTGAATAAAACATGGAAGCTACACTTGACTGCACAGGACTGTTAGCCCCACTCACTCAATAAGCAGGTTTCCCCTAATGCATCCTGGACAAGACTCACCTCCCACAAACAGCACCCAAACACATATTTAAAATGATCCATATGGTTGCTCCTAGAGGCATTATCTAAATAAAAGGACAAGTGTGTCATTTGGGGCCTGAGAGACAATACAGCCCGATGGTTAAGCATGCGGATTCTAAGACCAGATGGCCTGGGATAAAATCGGTTTTGGCTCTTGAAAACCTATGAGCTCTGACCCCTTACTTCACCTCTATAGGCTCACTTTTCCCCATCTGCAAGAACAAAGTAGCACCCAACACCCACATCAGCAGGTTGTTGTGAGAACCAGATGAATTAACATTTGTCAAATGCTCGAGACACTGTCTGACACACAGCAGGTGCTGAAACAACAAGGGCTTATGACGTCCCTAGGCCTCGAAGTCTGCTTGGAAATGAACTTGCCCATGTGCAGAGACACCAGGAATAGTCACAAATCAAGTCACAGGGAGGGAGACGGATGTACTTCCTTCTATCCAAGGTGTGGAAGTTGCATTTGGCCCCTGTTAATAAACTGGAACCTTATATCAATGTATCTTCCAACTGGGAAAGAATATGACTTTTTGAGGGACAAAAAAGATGCTTAATTTAGTACAAATTGTTGATTAAAACTTAGAAAAATACAATACAATAAAATATTCAGGGAACATAGGGAAAGGAGAAAGATTCAAAAGATAGGATGAGATACATTTTTATATCCGTCCTCCCAAAAGTTAGCCTTCAGAAACATGAAATGCAGTAGTTTGACCATTGTTATTTAAAAAAAAGCCAAAATTTAATTTCTTACAAATAATTCAAAGGTATGCAAGTGTCAGCGCCTGGGAGATAACTTCCTTCTCTGAGTGTTGAGAACATTGTCACACATAGCTCTGCTGGGACAGTAACCACTGTTCATGTTTATCCACCCCTTCCAAGTAGACACCATGTGGACCCTGATCTTAGAAAGCTGCTTTTAACTGTGTCTTCAACAAGATATGCTAAGTTCAAACACACCTACACAGGCATCCTTGGAAAATGTATGGTTTGCTCCCATAAAGTCTGAAAATTAACAGTCAGAATATAATAGCTTCCTACAAAGTACATACTTTGAGTTTTTGGGAACTAGACACAAGAACTTGAAGTTAACAGACTATTTTGTTTTCTCACAAGTGAAAGGAAGAATAGATGGTTTCTTCAGTTCTATCTTAATTGTGGGGTAGTGGCACCACTGCCCGTACTTCTAGGGGTTCATTTCTTTTTTTTTTTTTTTTTTTTTTTTTTTGACAGGCAGAGTGGACAGTGAGAGAGAGAGACAGAGAAAGGTCTTCCTTTGCCGCTGGTTCACCCTCCAATGGCCGCCGCTGCAGCCGGCGCACCGCGCTGATCCTGGCAGGAGCCAGGAGCCAGGTGCTTTTCCTGGTCTCCCATGGGGTGCAGGGCCCAAGCACCTGGGCCATCCTCCACTGCACTCCCTGGCCATAGCAGAGAGCTGGCCTGGAAGAGGGGCAACCGGGACAGAATCCGGCGCCCCAACCGGGACTAGAACCCGGTGTGCCGGCGCCGCAAGGTGGAGGATTAGCCTATTGAGCCACGGCGCCGGCTGTAGGGGTTCATTTCATAACCGTGCAGTGAATGTTGAATATCACTTGTCCCAAGTTGGAAGAGAGGTGAAAGTCTTCAAACGAGGCTGGATATTTAAAGAACTCCTGGCCTACCATTTTGTTTGAAAGCATCACAGATTTGTCCCCCTTCTACGGTCACAATGAGCAGACGGAGCACAAACCAAGTGTCCCATTGATGGAGAAAGGCCAGGAGCAGGTTCTAGTCTCTACAGGTCACAGGAGAACATGAGGCTCTTGGGGTCACCATCAGCACTCAGGGCACTGCCATGGTTAAGGGAGGCAATAGGCTGGGGATCTGCTTTATGGCCTTCCTACTTCTGTCTGGCTCAGGTCACCTGCACAGCCAACACCCTGTAGCAGGACAACTCATCGCGGAGTCCCCAGTCTCAGGGGCACAGCACTGCCACCAGGAGCAGCCTCCAGGTGGGCAATACCAGGAACTACCCTCCCCACAGCTGAGAAGGCTGCAGGCAAGGTCCATGAAAGCAATGGTCTTCCCAACCAAAAGTAAGATTTGGCTACCCACATGTTGTTAAAAAGAAAAAAGAAAAAAAACACAAAAGGGCAGGGAGCTAAAATGCATTTTTTAAAGTTTGTCTTAAAAAGTCATTTTCTGTATAGTCCCTTGCTTTAATAGCAGAACTATTATTTATGACAGTAGTAACAAAAATGATTTTTAATACAATTACTCGACAACTTAGGAAGGAAAAACACCTGTCCTTTAGTGTCCGCAGTATCTCAGAGATTCACCAGGTCTGGTCAACGGGGGTGCTACTGAGCTTCAAATTCAAGCTGAGAAGTTACAAAAGCAAAAAGGTTCCACCCCAATCAGGACAAGCAAAAGACAGAGTTTATGTGCACGGAACTCCAAGGTGACTCTCTGCATGTTCTTCAGCGATGTCCAGTGGGACGTGCGCCATATACACACAAGTCCCCCACGGTCTCACGTATCCCTAAAACTCAGACTTTAGCAGACACCCCACTTGAAACTCACTACGCACACAGAAGGGCAGCTAGAGCTGGTGTTCTCACTGAAGAACAGCCAACAGCCACCAAGGCAGCCCACATTTGCCAGCTTGGCAGCAGGCTCAGGCTCATGGTGGCAGCAGGGAAGCCCTCCGCAACCCCCTGCCAAGGCTCCCTACCCATCTAGAAGTCCTCTGGATTAGGCAACCTATTCCTATGCATTCGTTCTGATCTCTCCAGATCAGCCCGGCAGCCCATTCATCATGTCTGTCATCCCCTGCAGAATCCAAGGCAACAGGTCTGTTTTTCTGAAAGCACAGCACCAGAAATGCAATTCCAGAAGGCGGAAATCCTCTTCCCCTGCAGCGGCTGGCCAGCCTGCGGCCTGGAAGACGACACCGATTGTGTCCACTTTCCTCTCCTCCCAGAATGACCCAGAACATTCCATGGAAGCTTTGAAAGGGAATTCAAGTGGGAAGCAGAGCTGGGGAGGCGACAGAATCAAACACCATGAAGCCACTGGCAGAGGAGAATGTGAGAGGGAAGTGGACAAGTAAACGGAAGAAACAAGTCCTTTTATCAAGGCCAAATGTTTCAGCAATTTCAGACGGCACAAAATGTCCACTAGAGATCAAATCTGCAGCTGGCATAGGCCCTCTGTATCCTGAAGCCAGGGAAAACTGAAATAAACCCAAACAAAATGTTCCCCACTGGCCAAGAAAATGCCTCTTGGGGGTCTGATATAGTTGATTGCATAAAAAAGGTAGGAGTGATCTGGAACCAATGACACTGTTAGCTGATACCTGTAGTAGCGTTTGTGAGGCTGCAGCTACAGCGTAGACACTGGGGATGTGCTGACAACAGTAGACGAAAGGCACACGTGAAATGCAGAAACCAGAGCTTCCAAAGATTGTGGCCGTGTCCACTCTCAGACCACTCAAACCTTGTAGGGGTCCCTACAGTGACCTCTGTACAGCACAGAAAGTAGTGGGATACCAACAAATGGAGAGTTTGCAGCCGGGAGATGTGGTTTCTCCTCCTGTGGCTGACATTATCGATCTGATCAAGGACAGAGGAGGGAGGAGGCGGGCTATGTGAAGCGAGGGCACTGTGCCAACCCTGAAGTCCTTCCAAGACTCCTGGACTCTCCGTGGTAGACTCTGGTAGTTTTCAGATCTCTGAGACTATATTATGTCCACAAGCATGAGCCAGTGTTATCTAAGAATGTCACATACAGAAGACAGTCTGCTTCCTATTGCAATACAGGATGATCATTTATGCCCAAGTGGTCTGATATTACTAAGTGTTCTGAACATCAATGTTTGTGGATGATTTGTTTAAAACCAGACTGATCAAGCAATAATGTACTCATTCCTGGCACATAATGAAACTGTACAAATCTGGCTAAGAGGACTAGAGAGACATCTAGGTGTGCAGAGTAGGCCTGACCAGCGCCCTTAAACTCACAAGTGGGAGGTGAGTAGAATTTGGGAAACTGAAGGATTCTAAAGACAGATTTGACTTAGGTCAAATCTTAGAATGACAACCACTACACCATCACTCATGTCATAACATATTTTAGGAAGATAAAACCACACAAATAAGCAGCGAATAACCTGACCTTTGGAAGGAGGCTTACCACAAATGCTACTGCACTTCTTGACGTGGATTCCCACTGGAAGCAGCTCTTGAGGAACTGGACCGTGTTCCATATCGCCACGGTGATCCTCTTCACGCGGTCCACATCTCTCGATAAGATCTGGTGTCGCAAAACAGAAAACAAGGAACTGCGTTTAAATATTCCAAATATTCCCTTAAGGTCAGCTAGCTTAATCTATGCTGTGTATCTGCCAATTAAAAACTAAGTCAAAAGGAAAAGTTCTGATACTTTGAAATCACTTTTTAAAAAAATACTGTTATCCACAGAGGAAAAGAAAGCCCAATTCCTTTTATAGCTCATTTGATGAAGAATAGCCCGTTTCAACAAGGTGCAGGACAAAATGAAGCTGATGAAATCTATGGCACCCAGGCATTGGGTGTGGGTGAATTTGTGTACGTGGTATATGGGCATGGGGAGACGGAGGGTGAATGTTGTCCACTTTGGAAACAAGTGAATAGATTCACAGTAGAAACAGATTTATTGTAGCTCATCTGCTGCAGAGATCACAGGACAGGACAGTTCTGGGAGGGAATCCCGTCACCCCACTGCCAAGTTGTGGACAAGTGTCGAGGTCTGTCACTTACAATTTAGTGTTCATATTAGTCCTAAACTTTCAGGTTGAGAACTAGAGGGGTTCAAAAAGTGCCAGTCATGTAGCAAGTACCTCTAAGTCTGGTCATCAGCAAAAAGCGTCAACGCTGTGAGAATTTGAGGGACCAGCGTTATAAGAGGCATGGGGGGTGGGGGTCCTAGGACACCCCGGGGGTTTGAGCAGCACGTGCCCTGGTGCTCTCAGGGCTCAAAGCTGCTGCCGGTGGAGAACATATTTTGCAAATGTGCTACAGCAGATTCATTTCAAGTTGCTTGCAAAGCAGCTCCCCCACCTGCCTCAACTCTGGTTTTAACTTTCAAGTAAACAAAGTGAAAGGCAACACCAACAACAACAACCAAAAAAATAAGCACTTACTTGGGTTACCCAAAAAAAAAAAAAATTATTACACACTCAATGTTACAGCAGACCCAAGCAAAACACATGCAGTTTCCCTTCAGAAGCCGTGCCCAGCGGTTCACGGGAAACGAAGGGACGGCACAGGGGCTTCATGCGTATCTGCTTTATGGGCGCCACAGCTGCTCACCCCAAAGGAAGTGGGGGAAGTAATAAATGCGTTGAAAAGGGGACACTCTGTTCTCTGTTGCACAACTGCACGGGGACAATAGGTACAGGGTGAGAGCCTGGACCGCGTCTGACAGGGACGGAGAGTGACTTCACGCAGAGGACACAGGGAAAGAACGTGCAACTTCCCCTCCAGGCCCTGATCCTCACTTCCTGACGAACTGAGGAAACTAAGGGAACTAAGGGGCACGGGCCGGGGGAGCAGCAGTGATTCACCGTGGGGTGACATGCCAGCACAGCACTGGCAGGTAGGCGCTGCCGCGGGTGAACGCCGAAGCGAGCGCAGATGGAGCTCCTGTCCCCTCCCTGCTCTTCAAAGGGCAGGGCCAGCAGCAGCTAAGATTAAAGGAGAGGAGGCAGGCACGGAAACCCAGAGAAACCCAGCAGGGCACGGGAGCCGCCTTGGTATTAGCCACGGTAGCTCTAGCTCGGGGCAGGATGGGGCAAAGTGGATGGTCCCGACTTCTTCACCCAGCAGGCTTGTTAAGTCCTCCCCTTCTAACTGGGGCGAGTGAAGTCCTTGTCTCAGGAGAGCAGGGCGACAAGGAGCAGAGGGAGGGAGGGGGAGAAGCCACAAGCAATGACAAGGAGGTGTCCTAGGTGCTGAGCCCACCAGCCTGGTGCACACCTACCTTTTTGGACAGCTTGCGGCCGTCTTCAACAAAGCGCTTTTCTCTGGGGGTGAAGGTCCTGATGCTTGCCTTGACCTAGAAAGACGCGGTGTTTAATGGGCAGGATTCCTATCCGCTTCCTCCTTGTCTCCTACTGAGTGGGAGCAAAGAGGAAACAGACACCTTCCAACCTGGAGAAGTGCAGGCTTCTCCTGTGCTCTCCAGGGGTGAGCAGGATCACTCCCGGGGACAGGCCCTGGCAGGGCACACTGGGGCAGGGGCGGGGCTGTGTCCACTGTGCTACCTCCTCGGAGGTTTTTAAACCACCCCAGCGATCAAGGTCCCCAAGTTCTGCGGCTCCCCTCACAGTGCTCAGAAGTACTCTTTCACCAGTAGTGACTGGTATGTGAGTATCAGTGTCCAGGTTATAAAAACACCTTTCCGCAGAGAGTCCCGTCTCCTTCCAATGACCTGGAAACCCTAGGACAGGAGCCATGGTGGCCCCGTCTGACAGGGAGGAGACTGAAGCGTGAGAGGGATGTGGCGACTCGTTCGGTGCATCAGACGGCAGAAAACCTCCAGGAAACAATATCCCTGCAGGTTGGCTGGTTCACTGAAGAATCACTTAACCAAAATATTTTCTATGTACAGCTCTCCTGCTCTTTTCCCTTAAAGCCAGGTTTCAGAGACTGGTGCTTGCCAGAAGAAAGCAGTAGATGAAGGCACACAGTGGAGCCTGCCCATACGACTTCCTTGAGGGGAGAATGAATGAAATGGGAAGACTTACAAGGAAGGAACCACAGCTCTGTACACTGAAGACAGCCCCCAGACTTCTAGCATTGCCAGAAACTTGGGGACACAGAGATACATACACACAGGTCATTACACGTTGCCTGTGTGCGTATCTATTATATATCTTCTACTACATAGGTTATATATAAATGATTTAAGGTCATATATATTACACATAGATTATATATTATAGGTCATATAGCTACTATATAGATATTAATATAAATTTGATACAATATATAGATTATATAAAAATTGCTTCTGTTTCTTCAACTTTTTTCCTTGATATTTAGATTCACCAGGAATTAAACACAGTCACTTCTGGCTCACACGATTAGCACTCTGAAATTTGGGAAGCACAGCACCAATTTTATTGATGGATTTTAAAGCACTGCTCTTCCTTCCCTCTGACGTTAAGATGCCAGAACATTTTAGCCTGATTGGAGTGTCTCTGGCCAACTGTTATTTTAGGTACTGAAGATTTGGGAGGGTTGGCCCACTTGGACTTACCGGATTATATATGAGGTCCATCTCTAAGTAAATTGCTCCTTTGAAAGCTTGCTCTAAATCTTTATTTTTCAGCACATAACAGTTCGGCTGTCCGTCTCTAATCTGTGACAAACAAAATATAAAATACCTATTAGTGTAAGTTTTCTATGTGGGTGTAAGCTGAATAATCAAAATTAATTTGGGCAGAGTTGAGAATGTAGAATAACAGATACAACAAATATTAAGAAGCTACTAAATTCATTACACATCAGCTTGTAATAGGAAGATAAGAATGTCCAGGCTGAAACGCACGTGTTGGGAGAAAAATCACTCACGCACTAGACTACAGTCATGACTGCACTGTGCCACAGGCCTTTCCTTGAAAAATCCTGGAGATTACATGTTTTCATTTCCTCCAAACTGATGCATATTCAAAAAATTTCTGGCCCAAGCGCGATTGTCAAGGTCACGGGAAAAGGAAAGATCAGGAAATTGTCGTAAATCAGAACACTAAGGAGATAAGATGATTAAATGTAGTGCGGTACCCTGGATTGCATCCTGGGAAAGAAAATGATTTTAGTGCAGAAACGGGTGTCATCCAGACAAACATCCCAGCTCAGTTCTTGTTGGGTGCCACTGTGGGCTGTTTTCAGTTCTGACAAATGTTTCCTGGTAATGCGAGACGTCAACATCAGGAGGGACCTGCGAGGGACTTGTGGGAACTTCCTGTGTTCTCTTTGCAACTTTTCAAAATTATTAGAACATTTTGAAGAAATGAATAAAAAATATGTTAACAAAATGGTCACTGTTTCACTAGCCAGGAAACAATGCAGAATGAAAAACTAAATCAGCCTCACTAGCATTGAGGTTAAAAAAAAAATCAATTAAAATGCACAAAGCACTGAGGAATCTTCTTAGAAGCCAGATCTCTGCCACCCTCCCCAGGCCAGCACGTCACCTTGGTTCCACACAGAGATCTACCCACGGGTCCCAGCATCAGACATGCCCAGGCAAACACCTCTAAGTACCATTTTGGCAACTCTCTGGCTGCTCTTTAAGTCATGCTAAATAGCTTGACTTAATCATTCTCTGTTCAGATTTGATAGCAGCCAGGCTTTTATTACACACAGTAGCAGTATTTGTGTTGATTAAACTTCTGGCCCTTAAGAAGTACACCATTAACTCTAACAGGACATCTGCAAAACCTGAGCTACTGGAAGCTCTGCTTGGGACTGTAATAACCAAAACGTAAGCAACATAGGAAGTTTGAGGGCATGAAATTTGTGCCCTATTTTCAATGACCATTACTGTCATCACAAGCTACAAACAGCGGTGGAAACGAGTTGAATAAGTCACAGGGAAACAGCAATCCCACATTACAAGGGAGAGGCCGGCTTCCTTCCCCAGCCACCCCACCTCTCTGGGCTGAATAGGTTTTATGCAGAAAGATGGTTTCCCTGCCCGGTGGCTGGGGGGAGGGGTCCCCATAAAGACGCTGTTTCCTTCCTAAACGGTGTCCAAACAGGATTCTGAGCGTCCGCTCTGATACACAGCCCCACTCAATAAACTGTGGGTGTTAAAGTTGAAAGAAATAAATACAGAAACAGCATGATACTTTGCCAAGTGGACTTTGGTCCAACTTTGCTTCAGCCCACAGTCATTGTACTGTTATCTTAAAATTTCCACGATTTCTTAAGGGCCAGGGAAGGTCAACAGAAGAACAAGTATCAGTATAAAAAGAAATATTTTATAGCAAAAAGTTTTTTTTTTTAATTTAGTAAATGACAACTTCCTGTTACTCAATGTCCCTAGCATTGTGTCAGCAAAACCCTGAATCCACCCAGGCACACTAAAGCAGTCATCAAAGCTATAAGGCACGATGAAAGCTATTCATGTTGAGCGCTTTAATAGAAAAGTATCTTAAAACATGTGAATTAAAATTCATTAAGTTGTAAAAAGCCTGAAGTTACAGAAAAGATGAAGAGTCCCTTCAAACTTCACAAACACCAGCATCCCTTCCTCTGAGTACCAATTAGAAGGGAATCTAGCATTTATTCTAACTTTTACTGAGGATGTATATTCATAGAGCCCTGATATAGTATTTAACTCCTTTGCGTACGTGACAAACTGCAGATGTTGCAACTTCATTTTTTATGTGTCAAAATTTGGTGATTTATTTGCACTAGTTTATAGATTGGTCTCATGTTTATATACAACTGTATGCAATTCAAAATGCCCATAGACTATGAGTTATCAAGAGTTCTATTATTGAACAATTGATTCACTCCACTTTTTTAGTTTGTCTGCTACAAGAAACATCTTAAAAAAAAAAAAAAACACACCACAAAAGAAGCCTCTGAGTGCAATGAGGGAGACTCCATCTCACTCAAACTGAGAGGCATGGATAAAACAATTTCTCAGGCTTCAGCTCGGCAAGATAAATGCTTCCAATTGACTTGGTAGACATCTTTGTTTTCTTGCCTTTTCATAGGCAGAGAGCAGGATATTAGGCAACCATATGAGGACAGTGTCTCCACAGGGCAGCAACATAGATTTAACCTAATTAGGAATACAAACTTCCACAGTTTCCAAAGCAAACATTTTCACGGATTTTTGGAAACAATGCATCATAATGCTTTTAAGAATATGAGGGACAGTAAATTCCTGGTTGAATTAGCTCACAAATGGAAGAGGGCAGGAAGTCTGAGTATTGATTCAGGATTTGGGAGCCCAAGTAAAAGTTACTGAGAAGGTATCTCGTCTTAAATTTTTAATCTGACCCACAATTGTCCTCAAATTATTCAACCTTTATTTCCATATAAAAGAATATTAAATCTGCTTAAACAGGATTCAAGCACAGAATATACAAAACTAATCTTTGAGCTACATTCATTATATTAGAAAATTATATTCTTTTATAATCAGTATACAACTGAGGCTGGTGTAACAACAGAGAAAACTTCTCATCTGGACCTTTTGTTTTACTACACAAATCTCCTAGGTGATGAGTTAACCGATTCAACGGAAAAGTTAATCAGAATCAACGTGAAGGAATAAAACCCTTAGGAAGGGAGAAAGAGACACATTTACAATCTAAACCAGACTACAGCGTCCTACTGATTCTGTCATCCTTTGACGTAGGAAATGGAGAATATTTGTGTATAAACCTGCATCACCCTATACTTTCCCTGGTACCCATTCACATTCTTGCTCTCCCACCCCATCTCTGCAGCTCCCTACCCCCCAGACCCAGTTCAAAAATCAGGAAATGAAAATATCCACTAGGTCACCGCTGGCCCCATTCAGAGCCAGAATCCAGCCCCTCAACCTCTTCTACATAGACCACACTCCCTCCCCTCCTGGACCCCCAGGGTCAATCAACCCATCCACACCAGAGGCCAGAACCAGATCCGAATTTTGCAACAGCACAAAACCTTGAGGCGCTTGCAGTTCTTATCAGCTGGCTCCCCTAAAACTTGCATGTGAATTCTCTATAAAATCAGTTGACAATCCTAGAAATTGTATAAAATTCACAATTAACATTAAACCCATTCATCCCATTTTAAAAATTACTATTTTCTGGAAGATAGAAATAGACACAGAGAGATCTCCCATCCACTGGTTCACTCCCCAAATCCCCACAATAGCTGGGAATGGCCCAGATCAAAGGCAGGAGCTCAGAACTCAGCCTGGGTCTCCCTTATGGGTAGCAGGGACCCAAGGACTTCAACCATCACATTCTGTCTCCCAGGATGCGCATTAACAGGATGCTGGAGGTGGGAGCAGAGTGGAGACTGGAGCCTGGGCACTCTCAGATAAGATGCAGTTGTTGTGTCTGACCTGCCTAAGCCAAAAACCCACCCCAAGAACATTAATATCTTTCTTAATGAATAAACACAGGTATGCAATTTTTAATGTATGTTTGTGTGGCTCTTACAAGAAAATTTCATTGGGTGTGTTTTTGGATTCTAGATAGAGGTGAACTGAGTTTAAAATCGGGTTCTGCATCAGACTGCCAGGATAACTGGATAAACTAAGTTCCTGGTTGTTCAGTTTCCCGATCTGTAAAATGTCAATAAAAACAGGAAACAACTCAGAGGTTGCCATGAAATAATCAGCACAAAGCAATAACAATGACAGATTCACAGGAATTGCATGTTAAATATCTATTTTTAGTCTTAATTTATGTCATTTTTAATTGCTTATGTTTTACATTTAAAAATCTACAGGACACACTCCCCTCCATGTAATCACCAAATATCCTATGTAATTTAGAAAGGATCTGCACCTCATGAATATTCTGGAACTAACTAATCCTCTGCTGTAGTTCATTAAGATTGTTTTCAGAACTGTGAGCAGTGTGACAAATTTCTACCTGGATATCTGTGCATCTGCAATAACATCCCCACAGGTAAATTCCTGGAGGTGGAACTGCTGAGTCACAAGACATGCCTGTTTTTATGGTTTGGGCTAATGTAGTCAATTTGTTCTCCTAAAATGAATTAATTTATACTCTCAGCTTCAGCAAATAAGTATTTCCCTGCAACCTGGACAACCAGAGGCATTTTTGTTGAATATACAGCAATATCATAGGAACAAATAGTCTCAGGTTGTTTTAATGTACACTTTTTTAAAGTGAACATTTTTGCCCATATGTTTATTAACAGTAGACCATGGTTGAGTCATCTCGCATGTCTGGCATATAACATCTATGTGCCTACAGGTATCAGTGCATCCTTTTGAACCCCGGATGCCATGCCAACACATAGCTCAACTATAAATGCTCAAAGGATACTTCTTTATTGAAGTTTAATCCACTTTACCAAACTGACTCTACAAGGCTTATACCAAGTCATTCTTCCTCCAACAATACAAGGCTTATACCAAGTCATTCTTCCTCCAACAATACTCGAGAGTGTCTTATTTCTACACTTGATAATAAAAAATTCTTTACCATATTGGTAATGATTTCATAAAGTAATTTCCTAATTTAAGTTGCTAACTCGACATAGATGTTCTCTGCGTGCACTCCAGGTGCTCAATGTGTGCCACAACTCTAGTTACCAGTTCAGTTACCCACTGACATCCCGCCACACACCTGCAATGCATTACAACCATCATCTTCAATTCACCCCCAGAGCAGTATGACAGAAATGTTATAGAACTTGTCAAAAGTCACAGTGCCAACCTAGGGGAGAAGCCAGGGCACCAGCCCAGGAGGGCTGGGTCTCTGCTCTGCCACCTAACCTCCAGCTTCATAACTGAATATATCATGAGCCATGCGCATGCTGAGTCACTACTAGGATCCCTCTCTAACTTTTCAGATCGATTCGCTTTTCCTTATGATTACTAATTAATAATTAATATTATCCATTTGTTGATAAGCTGCTAGCATTTTTTTTAACCAGTCAATCCTTTGTTTTAATTTAGGATTCTGATTTTATCTTGAGCATACTGACATCTTGAGATTTTTTCTTTTTTGCCTCTTGCCATTGCTGATTTCCAATTTGCTTTTTCTTGCATACGATTTTACCACTCTTTTCCCATTTTTAAATGGAGTTTTAAGTGTTTGATCTTTAACTTTTCTTGACACTGTTCCTGTGCTTACGGTAACGACCTGGCGCATCTTCTCCTGATGAATCAGAAGCCAGTTTCCTCAGAACTACTTATTAAATAGCTATCCTTTCCTCAATAACATAATTCAAGAATATATATAAAATGATCTCCAGTTTGAGTTTCCCTTCAAGTTCTTCACTACAGTTCTACAATTTCCTTACACAGATCATAGACATTACCTTATTTGTTGTCTTCCATTGTAGTCCTTGATGCATTTTAAGAATCTACTGAAAGCAATGGAATTTGTGTTCTTACTATTGATGTTATTCAGTTTTTTATGAAAATATCCTGCCTATGAATTTTATGTTTATAAAAGCCTGAGAACATCAGGGATCTGTAAATGACGTACTGACTTCATTAAAATAAGCACACTTTCCTTTTTCTTCATAATGTTGCAATGGCTGGGTCTGAAAAGAAAGGCTTGACTTTCCACGGTTAATCTGTTAGTGTGGAAACTCATGAAGTGCTCGGAGCACTCCTATGCCACAGGTACAACTGTTGTCTTTTCAGAGATGAAGACAGTGCCTCACCAGTGAAGGTGATGTCTATAACACTCCTCACGATACCGTTCACCGTCTTAAGGAGGTGCTCATCACTAACTCATGGGACTATTTTTTTACAATCAAAAATGGGTGTTGAATTTTATCAAGTGTCCCAGGCAGGTCATCTGTAATGTATCAATGACATAAATTACACAATTAGAGCTCCTTATGTGTTGAGATTTACTAGGATTCCAGGATAGGTATATAATTTTTTGATTGAATCTACATTTTTCATATGGGTTATTTTAATCTCAGGAAAAATTCATAAGTTTTCTTCTTCAAACTCTTAATAAATTTAAATAATGTAAAAAAATTGCCTGTCTCCTAAGTCATATTTATGAAATACATGAAGGTTATATACCTTAAAAAAAGAAAAAAACTTGTTCATAAAGTGACTTGAATCTGTTATTTTCTTTAGATGAGGGAGGGAAGCAGAAAGCAAAAAGAATAATTTGAGGACTTTTTCCAATCTCTCCATAATCGTTCTTGCTAAGCAGCCGATTCGGTACCTGACATCCAAGTTGCTCCGATTATGCTTCTGAGGGCAATTTTCTTTGCCGCTTTGTGCACACATCCACGTCTGCAAATACAGCGCTGTCTCACTGCAAGATCCCCATGTCTGCAGCACCCAGTCTTGCACGCTGTGTCTGACCCCGCGTCTTCTCAGATACCTCAGTGAAGTTCCCTGATGCGCCTCACAGCCGTGCGCTATCTTTCTCACAGTTTCCTCATCCTTGCTGGTACACTCTCCTCTTTTCTTCATTAACGCTGTGAATGCTTTGTTTCAGGGCAGAGGAACTGCTACTCGGATGGATCACACCCACTGTTCCATCCTTCCCGCTCTGTTGATGTTTTTATCTTTATTGATTCCTTTTTAATTCTCTGATTTGATTCTTTTGTTGAGTTGCTTAATTGATTTTCAGCCTTCCGTGTTTAGTGATAAAACCATTCAAGGAAAGAATTTCCTCTGAATCATATTCTTGGCCTTTATCCACCCATTTTCATGTACGCATTGAATTGTCGATTTGTAAGTAGCCCATGATTACAGTTTTGGTATCTACGTTAGTGACTTGGGAATCTTTTCCACCAGGCAGTTTAGTACTTCATTTTTTAAAATTTCTATTTCTATAGTACTCTGATCACTGAAATTTCTGCCTTTTGGGGTCTACTGAAGCATTTGGACCCACATGATCAATATTTGAGTTAAATGAACATTTGAACAGGATAGTCTATTTTTATGTATATAGTCACATATTCAGCCATTTACTGCTTATTCTCCTACATTTGAGAGCCATCACTTCAGTGTGCTTAGAAATCATCATCTGATAATTTGCTAAAAATGGAGATTCCAGAACCTCACACCCAGAAATTCAGTACCTGTGGCAATGCATAGAGAACTTTCCCATTAGCAGCATTTTCTGGGACTTGCACCTTCAAGAATCTTCACTTTACAACTTTATTCTGGTATTTTAACATCTGGATATAGAATGTATTTTATCACATTGTGATTTTAGCTTTGTAAATTTCTTATATATTTATAACATATATACATTTATTTTTCAGGGAAGTTCCATGCTTGTCTAACCTTATTGATAACCGAATCTTTTATTTGACTCCTAAAATAGCCTTCTGCGTAGTGACTCCCCCTCACCGTAGGTCTATGTGCTGAACTACTGTCCACCCATTTATGGCTCACTGGGCTTCAGGTATCTCAAAGCAGCAGCAGTTAGGTTTCACTCTCTGATCACTGTAAGAGGCATTTCCATTGAATAGGAAGTTTTAACCTATTCTCCTCCACCATCATGTGTGAGATGGCCAGGTTTACACTTGCCATCTTCTTGTACGGACACTGGGGGGAATGCACAAAACTTCCCTCTCTCGACATCACCGTCTGGACCAATGACCACTACTGCCTGACTCTTCATACCCCATCACGGTGAAGTCACCTTTCCTGGTTTCCAGGACTGATAGAACATTTTGCCTTTTTACATCGTACTCTGTTTCAGTGAATATATAACTGTTGCACCAGGAGTAAGGAATAAGAGAATGACCACTTTCGCCCTGGACTGGGGTCCATCTTGTCTGACAAATGACCTCTCTGTTGTCCTCTTTTCCCTTTGCTCTTCTGCCATGACTGCCTGTTGACCACGTGGGATTCCCCTGGCCAAATCTATTCTATGCTCTGACAAAACAAACCTTGGCAGTACACCAAATTTGGTTTTCAAAAATTTGGTTATTATTCCATAAATATAAAAGTAACATTATCATTTATTTGAATGGACAGAATTCCAGCATTAACCTAAAAAACTAAGATGATGTGAGCTTCCTTGTGGTCATGTTAGAGCAGCATCCTCCAAGAGCTCCGGGCACCAGGTGGACACTTGACAACTCTGCATGTGTCACAGCAACGAACGTGGGGATCGTGGGAAGCTCACCACCAACCTGAAAAAAGTTGGTGTGGGGACCACTTGCACTGAGGCTCAGACCTCCACAAAGCGTCCTACCTTGTATTTGGATGAACGTGTTTTTGAAATGCATTGATTCTAGGTCTCCACTGGGTGTGACGTCCACCTCCTTGGGGATTTTTGGCTAAGTCTATAGCCATTTACATTTGTCCCAGGAGCTGGGAGTAGGCACTGTTGCTGTCCAATGTGGAGAGGTCATGGGGCTGCTATCAGCACAGGACTGTTCCATGTACAGAGAATGAATGTTCTGGCCCCAAATGTCAACAGAGCCAACACTGAGAAACCCTGATTTAGCTGGAGATAAATTCTTAATTCTTTCAAGGAAAGAACCAAGTCAATTTTTAGTATTACAGGAGATGTTAAAAAATCAAGTAGGGTCCACCCAGCCAGGGATAAAATAGACTAGTCAGGATGTATAGAAGAATCAGAGCAGAAACGGTCAAAAAAAGGAAAAAGAGAGAAGAGAGAAAAGGACGATGGTGATTTTAAAAGAGCGCCCTGGCTTCTGTCCCGTCAGATGTCTCTAGAAGTGTGCCCCACATTCTTGTTACATGTATTCTTAGAGGAATAACTGACAGAGTTGTAATAAAAACGGGAGGGGGAACTCCCAAATTACCATCTCCTCGCCTGGCGCTGCACCGCCTGCCGCCGCTGGCTCCGAGCATTTGGCAAGGGCCGGCTGCAGCAGGCGGCAGATGCTCCAAGCAGGCTCCTCGAGTAACATCAGGGATATGAGAACTTGGGGAGAAATTAACCAAGCGATCAAACTGCGAAGAGGAGATATTAAGAGGTACTGCATTCCCCTCTCCGTATACATCCTGTAAGCTAGACTAATCTTGTGCTTAAATTACAGAGTGCTCCATCCACGCACACGCATTAACAGCTTTGGGAAAATAAGTCTTTCAGAAGAAATAAAGTCTCATTGGCTAATTAAGTCATAAGGACTCTACAACAAATTGTGTTAGTTGGGTAAAAACCTAGTGGCCTCTCTTCTAGACAGTACATTGGATACACACATTAAAGTTCAATTAATTCACTCTCCAGCTCTCCTCCTTCGCCAACGTAAAGGCGTCATGGATGTTTCTCTTCTGCATTTTGCAAACAGCTTCCCATTCAGCTGTTGGTCTTAGCTGACCCTGGGCATTATTTTCAACTGGATCACCTTACTCTTTCTTCTCCAGTGGAGGCCCTCTCTCTCTGCTTTCTTCCACGAAGTACTTTTGGAGACTGAAATCAAACATGGCTACTCAAAAGACAAACAGAACTTTTGCAGCAACAGTCTTTAGTGGGACTGAGAAAAAACGCGCAGTCACGGGTAGCTCGTCTCTGAGGAAACGTGCAGCAAGGAGGTTTACGGAAACACAAGTGCGTCCTCCCTTAACAAGTGGAAAATCAGGCATAGACCCACAGCCCTGAAACCAGACAGAACCTCCCCTGTTAAGGGGGAAAGGCTGGGTGTTTTGTGTTTTGGTTGGTTGAATCAACTTTGGAACGATACAGAAAAGCATCATACTACTTTAATCAGAAACTATGGAAAACACAGAATAAAAATAAAGAAAAACAAAACAGTAATTTCCTGCTATTGCCAGGAGGTTCTTTCCCTCCAGACTAACAAAAGATGAAGCAACCCGAGACCATGGAGACTCAACCGTAAAGCATGACTCACAAATTATTTATTAACAAAGGAAACTTACAGACAGCAAGGGAATGGCAACTTTTCCAAGAAAATCGGGGGGTTTATCTCCATCTTCATCAAACACTGTCACTTCCAAAACATCATGGATATCTTTAATGGGGCTGAAACAAGAAACACCATGTCTCATACACAAACACACACAAGCGAAGTCTGTTCCATGAAGATCTGAAAACACTGTTTCACTAATTAAGTCTGTGTGTCCTTAGAGTATAAAAGTACCATTTAATTAAATTCTAAAAATTAAATCAAACTGACTGTATTCCCAAACCTTCCATCACAGACAATTCAGACATCCATACACACACACGAAAGTCAACCCTTTCACTCTGACATTTTCCGTAAATACACACACTCAAGAGTAGGACTTTTAAAGAAACAGGATAAAGAAAGGAAAGGGGAGAGAAATAGAGAAGATGAAAATAAAGTTATTTCAGTCACTTCCAAGTGAAAGGAGCAAAATACATATATATATATATATAGAGAGAGAGAGAGAGAGAGACAGAGAGAGAGCGAGCGAGCTTTCTTTAAATTGATGAATTCCTTCGGGGGGGTGGGTAGAAAATCACAATTCATTGAGATACATCAAAATCATCTATTTTTGCAACACAAGATATAAAAATTCCCAGGCACATTTAGAGACTATTTTACCTACTGATCAGAAGGAGGGACTTACATCTGCTGGCAGGCACACCTGCTCAGCAGAGTGAATCTGCTTCTCTCAGAGCCTTGAACATGCTCCTAACCCATCAACTCCATTTCAAGTACACATAGCATCAATTCTGCTTCGCAGGAGCAGGGGCCACCATTCCACCCACATTCAACTAGGGCCTTCCCTTGATGGTCAGCTGCTTTGAACACTAAAGCAAATTAGGAAACTTAAATATGCCCATCCTCCTAATTACTTGAGTTTCATAGAGTAGGCAGAGAATTATGACGATGTGGGTAACTCAGACTTAGAGATGAGGAGCTTATGACTGTCATTAGGGATTCAGATCACCTGTATTTTCTAAAAGACTGAGCAGAATGCAAGCTTTCGGGCACTCAAACAATATCACAGCCTATGAGCTCCCTGAATCTAAGGTAGGCCTCCACTTGTAACACGCCTTAACCCAGGAATGAATGAATCTAGATAGATGGCCACACAGAGATTAATTTAGTCACTGAGATCTGTTTTACAAAGGCCTCCTTGTGGTTCGAATGGTCTCTTCTATTATTAACACCACTCTCTCTAAAAAGATAAAAGGTTTTCCAGAAGGAAAAACAAAACAATAAAATTCACTCCTTGCACTAGACATGGACAGGTGCTACTCCGGAGACCCAGGCTGCCCCACGCTCGTCAGGCATGAGCCCTCTCCAACACGGAGCTGCTCCTCCACAGCCCAGGGGCCACAGCACTTACAACGTGAAAACTTTGTTCCACTCGGGGTTGAGGGTTTTGTAAATGGTGTGCGTCTGAAGCCGGTCGTTGCCTAACTCCAGCAGGCAGAAAGGGTCACTCTTGCCTGGAGAGAAAACAGACATGGGTGAGAGGCAAAGAATCTCCCAAGGGTTCGAAAGCGACTTGAGCACAAGCCACACACTGTGTAACAACGGCACGCTGCTTGCTAGAGTGGGGAAAGGAGTCCTCCCCTTGCCATGTGCTCCGTGGAGCCCTGGGTGGCAACAGTGGAGGGCGGAGCCTGCAAACCCTGGTCCTGCAGACTCAGCAGCTGCAGGCTGACGTGTGACCGAGACGTAATCGTGGGAGGCAGGGCGTCAGCTTGGCCTGTGACAGCACCCACTTCGTTTTGTTGACAGATGCAGCCTCGCTCCTTCCTAAACGTGCCTTTCATCAATACAGACACCTGCTCTTCTACAACTGGGATGACAACTTAAAGGCTTCCAAGGGGCTCTGGGAGGAGTAAGAGAAAGTGTATAAAATGGCCTTCAAGAGCCGAGCTTGAATGGCCACAGGCTCGTGTGGCCCCAGGCACACAGGACGTTGTGAAGAGCGTGACCTGCGCAGCTTAGAGGCATCGTTCCATCAGGTAACGCCTGTCATTCACGTCCAAGGGGCTGAGCTCCCGCCTTTACAGTGTCCCCTACAGCCTCCAAGTGATGACCAAAGGGTAAAAATAAAATAGTAAAAGCCTACATTCAAAGTTGCATCTAAGGGTTTCCAAGCACTGGGTTTGGCAGAGAGCCCTAGAGTTGGAACTGTCAGGGAGTGGACGGACGACTCCATAACACCCATACTGCACGAAGGCAATGCCTGCCTCACCGCACACTGGCACTTTACAAAGCAGCAAGTGCTAAATTAATGGGGGCACGAGGACAGACGCTTCTCCAACAAACAGCCAAGGAGTCTTGGGCCAGGGCCTGACTCAGAGTGCTCAAGCCTCTTGACCTCCTGGCCCCGCATTCAGGTCAGTGAGCCCGCATCTGATTCACTAATAGCCAGGAGCTCCGAATACACCAGGAGCCTGTGTGTGGAGGATACTTCACCAAAGGAGAAGAGCTGATGCCTAGGTGAGGGTCAGGATTAAACAGGGCCTTCCCTTCCACTCACTCACGGCCTGGACACTTCAATGCCTGGCCAAAGCTTTTAGGTCACCACTGTTAAGTCATTTACCAAAAGAAAATAACCAAGCCCTGGTCATAAATGAATGAGCTCAGGTTCTTAGCTTCCAACAATGGAAATAGCCCTTGTCTAGATTTCATAGAAAAGGTATTTATTAAAATGATATCAAACAGCCCTCAGACTTACTGCAAAGGCTTGGAAATCAGCCTGAAGAAATGACCATAACCAAAACAAAAATCACTTAGGCACATGAAGCGGAGCCTATATCCCACCCCAGCAAAAGCTGCTGTGGCCACTGCTTCCAAGAATGCTGGGCACAGAAGGCACGACGTTTCCTGGGCCCTGACCAGCAGCCTCTGACACGGAATCTCGGTTCCAGCTTCACCTTGGCACCCACCTTGTCAAGAAAAGAACCAAGTGGGGAACTGCCAAGGCTCAGGGCATTCCAGCTTTGCATCTTCTGTGCATGGGCTCTGCCCCTCTCTCCAAAATGCACAACAGGAAACGTTCCAAACACAGAAGAGGCTGTAGGTGTTGGGCAGTCAAAAATCAAATTAAGACAAAAATCTGTCTGCAAAAAGCTCTGCTCCTTCCAGGTCAAGTGACTTGGGCAATGGGTGCTACAGAGCTCAGGGTTCGGGTTGGATGAGGGGAGGCCTCCACTGTGAGACCACATGTTCCCCCTTCAAAGTCATGAGCATGACAAGGCCACGTGTTCCTGGCTTCCCGCTCAGGTGTAACACACGCCTGGCTCCGCCACCCACACCGCAGCAGCTACTTAACCGTTTGTCAGACTGTTAGTAGGTGTCAGCGCCAAGCCCCCAGACAAGCAATGTGACGTGCCGTCAGCACGTGCTCTGAGGAAGCCATCTGACTCTTAATGAAAGCCCTGGGGTTGCCACACAGCAGGCCAGACACGGCCGCGGTGGGCTCCGCAGTGGCTTCCATCTCTCAAGTGAGCCCCTGGCTGTCCCAGCTAATGAGGAGCACGCTCCTCTCCAGGAATGGCGAGTCGCAGTGCTGAGCCTCCACAGAGCCCAGTGCTCCGAGTCTGACGAGTTCAGTCAATGCTCATTAAAATGCCGCATTTATTAATATCACACTATAAACAGGCAGAGAGAAGAAACAGACTTGAAAACACTTAGAGAGTAATGTATGCATGCTTCATGAATTAGCCTCTCCCGCTTCGAAGTTTCCAGTTACACAGGCACTTTGGATGACTTTCAAATGAGGGTTTTTATTTGGGGTTACTGCAATTTTCTGTAATAAATGCAATGTCCAAGTGGCCCCCACTGGTGCAGAGAGCAGCACCAAGCACAGCGACACACGGAAGTTCAGTCTGCATTTCTGTGTGCACCACCCACCTTACAGGTACAACATTCAGCTCACCACGTGCCAGCCTCATCAGCACTGTGGCGCCACCTGTGATTCAGGCTCAAGTTGCCGCTTTAACATCTCATGCTCACATGAATTTTATATTCACTCATGTTCTTTATTCACTCAAATAGTTGTGCCTTCAAATCACAGAAGTTGAAAGGCAATGCACGTATTTTAGGGGTGTTGTTAACCACCCACTGAGCACCCACTACGTCCCTCTGTGGAAGTCACCTTTGCAACAGAAACCTGCCTCCCTCTCTCCCCAGAGCAGACCAAGTCCTCCATTTCTCATCTCTGTGTGTATTATCCCCTGCCCTTCTTATGTGCCCCCATCTAAGTTCAGTTCCCTCTATAGACGGTGATTGAGTACCTTGATGCAGGCACCACCACCAGCCACGTGTCTCACCATCCTCGAGAGGAGTTGTGACCCAGGGAGGGGGCAGTGAAGGCTTCCCCGGCTCCCGACACTGGCTCTTAGCCAGAGAGCATTCCTCCCCCGCTCTCTGAAAGATTCAACCCATGGTCCCGCATGCAGAAAAGGATGGGTTGATCTCCCTTCTTTCTGGGAGCGCATTTGCACTGCCTCTCCAAAGCAACCCCAGGTTTCTCTTCTCCAGCATCACACGTGACGAATGTCTAGGACAAGGGTCAGCCAGGTCCAAGTTCCGACCGTGAGGACAGCAAAGCCAGGGAAGGACTTCCTTCTGTTGAAATGTTTCTTCGCGTTCTGGCATTTTCATATCCCAGCGCGAGCACAAACAAGTGACATAAGCATTTGTCCTCCTTTCAATGTACCCTCCTACCACCCGCTCAAGTTCCAAAACACACAGTCCTCCCCTGAACTTCCTACCACCTCCCCAGCTCCACTCCCTCCAAAGCCCGTGCTTCCCACAGATGCCAGGATAAACTTTTTGAAGTTTACATCAGATCATATCATTCTCCTAATAAATGCCTCCAGCTGGGCCTTAACTTTCTGGATAGCTTGGTCCCACCTGAGATGCCAGTCTCCTCTGCCCTGAACGCGCCTTGACTATGCTCTCTTCTTCACCTCTGAAAAAGCCCTGCAGGCCTTGGAGCTGGCTATCCCTCCTTCTTCTCTCTGTCAGCTCCTCGTCGCCCTCAGTATCTCAACTCAAACACCACTTCTTGCAGGGACACCCATCAGGTCCCCTTTTTAAGATCTAATTATTTGAAATGCAGAATTACACAGACTGGGAGAGTCAGAGATCTTCCATTCACTGGTTCACTCCCCAGATGGCCTCAACACCCAGAACTGGGCCAGGTGGAAGACAGGAGCTTCATCCAAGACTCCCCCATGGGTGGCAGGGGCTCAAACACTTGGCCCATCTTCTGTTGCTTTTCCTAGGTGCAGCAGCAGGGAGCTAGGTTGGAAGTGGCATACAGGGTAAAGCCTCCACCTGTGACAGTGGCATCTCTTATGGGGTCTGGTTTGAGTCCTGATGGCTCCATTTCCAATCCAGCTCCCTGCTAGCGGCCTAATCTTTTTCTTAAATATTTGAAAGTCAGAGGAAAAGAGGGAGGGAGGGAAAGACAGCAAGTGAGCAAATGACACACACACGGATACTTCATCCGCTGGTTCATCCCCCAAATGGCTGTAACAATCAGGTCTAGGTTAGACCGAAGCCAGGAGCTCCATTCTGGCCTTCCGTGTGTGTGGTAGGGCCCGGGGACTTTGGCCATTTTCCCTTGCCATCCCAGGTACATTAGCATAAAGCTTGATTGGAAGTGGAGTAGCAAGGATTCGAACTGGCACTCCAATACATGATGACAGCACGCCAAACTCAATCTCAGCTTAACTTGCTTTGCCAGACATGGTCAGTAGTTTGAGCATAGGATTTCTATGTATAACAAAAATATTGATCAGCCCAGAAAGGCATTTGTATTGATAAAGTCACCATTCAGGTTATCAATGTAAAATGCTGGGGCCAGCACTGTGAAGTAGTGGGTTAAGCTGCCACCTGCAGTGCCAGCATCCCAAGTGGGCACTGGTTTGAGTCCTTGCTGTTCTACTGTTGATCCAGATCTCTGCTAATGTGCCTGAGAATGTCCCAAGCTCTTGGCCCCTGCACCCACATGGGAGACCAGATGAGGTTCCTGGCTTCTGGCTTCAGCATGGCTCAGCCCTGGTTGTTGCGGCCACCTGGGGAATGAACCAGTTGATGGAAGATCTCTTACTCACTGTGTAACTCTTTCAAATAAGTAATTTTTTAAAATGTAAGATGTAAGCACAAAATAGTTGAGTACAAATTTCCCCATGATGAAGCATATTACTTCTTCATTTTTATCAATAGAAACAAAAATAACAGTTTGATATGGTGGTGACTTTTGATTTTAAAAGAGTTTAAACTTTTCCACAATTCTTATATTTGTAGCCTTATCTAAAATTACAGAAATTGCAAACACATCAAGAAGATAACCTGAGAAATTTTCCATGTATCAACTATGTTCTAGTAAATTTAATAAAGAATGTAAAATAAATTCATAAATATCTGTATGTGTCTACACACACAGATATGCTATTTAGGCTATAATTTAACCCTCAACATACCCATGAGGACTCAGACACTTAGGTGTGTCCCAAACCAGGGGTCGTAGAACTAAGATTAACACATGGGTCTCTGCCTCCTTGGTTCCTCGCTACCATATCGTATAGGGATTAGAATGAGAGACAACCGCAGTGGAAATAAAGGCAGAAGCATGGGTGCTCACTGTCATCTTCGAGGAAGAAATCATTGCACTGACCACTGAGTTACTCAAGAAATGAGTCCTGGGCACGGGCAAAGGGCCCCGCGTTCACAGAATCAATGGAGCACCTCCCCACTGATGGGAAAGCAAAGCTGTGCGTGGAAAAGATCAAGAGCTCCTCCTAATGGCGCAGCCAAGGAACTAGAGATCCAGAAATGCCACCGCTGGTTAGCAAGGTCCTCCTGGACATCCCAATTCACAAACCCCCTGTTGTGGCATTCTGTGCGGCCAGGAAGGGGGAAGAGAAGGGGCGGCGAGCAGCTCTCTCCTGACTGCAAACTCCCCAGGGCAAGCACTCAGTGAATGCCTGCTGGAGGTCACAAGACCCACCACCAAGCTAACCTTCCTTAATTTGGGAAGAAAGCGTAAACGCATTGAGAAAGCTAACAAGGATTATCTGGAAGAAGCACGCAGTCCTGGAAATAAATGCATCTTTATTCTCCAGGAGGAGGCGTGGTCACATCACCGACAGGCATGTTTACCAAATAAGGCTACTTCATAGCATGGTGTTTTTACTTTTTCTCCGAATAGATATTTTAGGACTTCTGACAGGCATCTCATTTATTCATGGGCACAGAGAAAGGCTTGCATGACAACCCTATTGCCAAGACACCAAGAGGATCCAGCTG
This sequence comes from Oryctolagus cuniculus, assembly GCF_051225735.1. NCBI lineage: Eukaryota > Metazoa > Chordata > Mammalia > Lagomorpha > Leporidae > Oryctolagus > Oryctolagus cuniculus. Next base: position 4,377,198 of record NC_142878.1, on the reverse strand, counting down.
TATTTGGAGATGTTTTTGCTTGATAGCTGGCTGGTCTTTGTGTGGCAAAGTTACACAACTTCTCAAGAATGAGATAAAAATCCTGGTGAGATTCCTCTGAGGACCAGCGGCTCCACATTCTGGTAAAGGCGGTTGGTTTGCATTTTTTCACTGCATCCTGATAATTCCCAAGCTTCTCGTCATGACACTCAGATTATGAGAATGATAGAAAGATGAACATGGGATATTGCTACAGAAGTAGGGGCCGGCAAGACCTCCGCTTTATCATGTTGTGTGACGTTATCATCATCTACAAGAGTTGGAATTGGAATGCTTCCTGGCATACTCTTACTACGGCCATTGGCATGGCATGTTAAGACATCTCTCCAAGTTTCTAATGCTGCCGTGTTCCTCCAGGAGTCCTGACATTGATGAGGCATCCTACTCAAGGTAACACGGCGAAGGCTGAAGGTATAAAGCAGGGGAGACTGAAGAATAACCAGCCTCGCCACTGGAAGACTCTTCAGGTGGGAAAGAATCACCCCATAAGGATTATTGTAAGGAATAAACTTAATAAAGGGAAAGCTTGGTGAACAGGAAAGCTGATGTATGAGACCACCTTTTGATTCTACAATGTAAGAGTCAAGTCTGGAATTTGGGCGTGTGCTCCATCATGCAAATGGTGGCCATGAGGGCACCAACACTGGTGCACTAAACAAGCGCCCGTGAGTTACCACTCTGCCAGCTTCCCCTCAATATTCCTTCAATTTTAAAAAGGCTACCCAGGGCAACTCTGCAGACACATGCTGAGAACAGCCAGTTTCCTACTCTTCATCACAATAACAATATATATGGTCATCTGTAGTGCAATGCAAGTCTGACCAGTAAACCTTTCAGTTATCTAACTTTTTTTTCTATTAAACCATTGTCACTATCTTTTTAATAACTTTGAGATCAATTCTGCATTTTCAGTCAGCAGTATGACTTCACGAATCTGATGCATCATGGGTCACGTGGAACACAGAACTGCTCTCGTGCACTGGCAGCTGCCATGTGAGCCATAGCTTTGTCCAGGACAAAATGTCTCTGCCCCTCATTCGATCAGAGGAGGTGGGCTATTTTCTTGTTAAAATAGCTGATTTTAAGAGCATCAGAGACTGAGTGGCGTATGCCAGTCTCATCAAACACAGCTGTGTTCACCTTGAATCTAGACGTACGACTCATAACTTGTTTCATGAACAGAGGCTGTGACCAGGTTCACCACGAGAGCAATGAAACCAGATGGGATAATCTATTACTTAAAGACTTCAGGTTACACTGGGTACAAGGACTTGTGAGAACTCTTCAATAAAAGTATCTGACAGCCCCCTCCATTGAAATAAGTGCGTATGGCCCTCCACACCTAACATCAGCCTAGACTGAGAGCATTAAAGTCTTTCACCAATTTTAGAGTGACAGGCTCCAAAGAAAATAGATGACTTTAGATTCTAATAAAAATTTAAAAATTCTGTATTATATACAAACACTGAAAACTCTAAAAAATGTAAAATAGAAATGTAAATTATTAGTTATGAATTACTTCACACAATAAAATACCATATTTATGAATGAACTGAAAAAAGTAATTTTATACATTACAGCATATTTGCAAATACCTTTATATCAGCAATATAGCTGTACCAGTTACTAATACACATTTGATAAGCTGCACATCTTTTCTCTACATAAAATTATATTTTTATGGAGTATGGATGATTTTATTCTAATGTTGTGAAATAGTAAAACAAGTTTTTCAATTTAATTTCTTTACATGGCTACATGAGTATAATCGTAACAATAACAACTCACAAAGACTATCCTAATTTGATCACAATGGCTTGAATGACTTTGATGTCCTTATTATTACTGTTACTTATAAAGAGATGGCTTTAAAATTAGCAAGCCAGGATCAGGCATTTGTCCTAGCAGTGTAGACACTGATTTGTGTCTGTCCTATACTGGAGAACCTGGGCTCAATATCAGGCTCTGGTCCCTGACACTCTGGAAGGTAAGAGTGATGGATGATGTAACTGGCTTCCTGCCACCCATGCGGGAGACCAGAATTAAGATCCCAGATCCTGGCTTGTGGGCAATAGAGTCCTGGCCATAGCAGGCATTCGGGGATTAAACCCAATCGGTGCTGTTGAGCAGTCTCTTACTCATATTCTCTCTGTGTCTCCCCTCTCCCCACCTCCGACTTAAATGATTCGTGAAATTAGCAAATCACGGATGCCACAGCGTCCCACGTGCATTCATTCCTCCTCTTGGACATGAGGTCCCTGCAACCTGCAAACCATACCCACAACCGGGGGACGGATCTGCAGCACAGAAGGTTGAGCTGTCTCTCTGTGTCGGCATCCGATGCGGGTGCCATGCCGGTCCCAGCTGCCCCATCTCCAATCCAGCTCCCTCTCCCTCCCTACCCCTCCCTCTCCCTCTACCCACTTCTATCTCTGTGTCTCTGCCCTTCAAATAAATAAATTTTTTAAAAACTAAAGTTTTTAAAGTTTTTTAAAAGCTAAAAAGAATAACCTATACATGGATTTTGCGTCATCGGGATTCCTGAATCTTGAGTGGAATACATTTGAAACATACGTGATTGTGGTTACTTGATGTTGTTTTAAAAAACAAAATACATACATGAGCAAAGAAAATTGGAAAGGATAGAAATTTCCTTTAGGTACTCTGTCTAAAATGACCACCACCTTTAGAGAGCATCCCTGATTATTCAGAATATGATGAATATATTTCATTTATTTGCAAGTGTAAACTTTGTGACTTGAGCAACTGCCATAAACGAACACTCTTTTATAAAGTAAGGCTGGCTAGAACATGCTAGTATGGAGTGTAGACAGTTACCGATTTATTTTTTTGAGGATAGAGTTTTTTTTTTTTTTTTTTTTTTTTTTTTTTTTTTTTTTTTGGACAGGCAGAGTGGACAGTGAGAGAGAGAGACAGAGAGAAAGGTCTTCCTTTTGCCGTTGGTTCACCCTCCAATGGCCGCCGCAGCCGGCGCACTGCGGCCGGCGCACCACGCTGATCCGATGGCAGGAGCCAGGAGCCAGGTGCTCCTCCTGGTCTCCCATGGGGTGCAGGGCCCGAGCACCTGGGCCATCCTCCACTGCACTCCCTGGCCACAGCAAAGAGCTGGCCTGGAAGAGGGGCAACCGGGACAGAATCCGGCGCCCCGACCGGGACTAGAACCCGGTGTGCCGGCGCCGCTAGGCGGAGGATTAGCCTATTGAGCCGCGGCGCTGGCGAGGATAGAGTTTTTAAAAGTTCTATTTATTTGTTCTACTTAATACTTTTGGTTGAATACTGTAATCAATACACAATTATTCTTAAGTGCTGCAACTTAAGTGAAAAGTGATCGCTGTTAAATATAACAGTGGGAATAAGAGAGGGAAGAGATGTGCAATTCGGGACATGCTCAAGCTCACTTACCTCAAACAGTAGAGTTAGAAACATACCAGGGGATTCCAATTCAATCCCATCAAAGTGGCATGTACCAATGCCATCTCACTAGTCCCAGTGATCAATTTCTGTTCACAATTGATCATAATGATAGGACTAAGAGCCAAAGGGAACACAAAACAAGACTAGTGTCTGCAAACACTAGCTGATAGAATCAAAAAGGGAGAGAATGATCCAACATGGGAAGTGAGATACACAGCAGACCCATAGAATGGCAGATGTCCTAAACAGCACTCTGGCCTCAGAATCAGCCCTTAAGGCATGCGGATCTGGCTGAAAAGCCCATGAGACTATTTTAGGCATGGAAAGCCAAGACACTCTGGACAAAAAAAAAAAAAAAAAAAACCCTAAATGAAAGATCTCCACGAGTGAGATCCCAGTGGAAAGAATGGGTCATCAAAGAAGGAGGTACCTTTCTCTGAAGGGAGGAGAGAACTTCCACTTTGACCATGGCCTTGCCTAAATATGATCAGAGTCAGTGAACTCAGGGGGCTTCCATAGCCTTGGCAGCTCATGCCAAGAGCCTAGGGTGATTACTGATGCCATAAACAAGAGTTTCAATTTGTTAAGTCAACAACAGGAGTCACTGTGCACTTACTCCTCATGTAGGATCTCTGTCCTTAGTGTGCTGTACATTGAGATTTAATGCTATAACTAGTACTCAAACAGTATTTTTCACTTTATGTTTCTGTGTGGGAGCAAACTGTTGAAATCTTTACTTAATGTATGCTAAACTGATCTTCTGTATATAAAGAGAATCGAAAATGAATCTTGATGTGAATGGAAGGGGAGAGGGAGTGGGAAAGGGGAGGGTTGCGGGTAGGAGGGACGTTATGGGGGGGAAGCCATTGTAATCCATAAGCTGTACTTTGGAAATTTATATTCATTAAATAAAAGTTTAAAATAAAAAAAGTTCTATTTATTTGTTTTATTTGAAAGGCAGAGACAGAAAAACAGAGAACTCCATCTCTGTTAAATTCCTGAAAGCCTGCCACAGCTGAGGCTAGAGCAGGCCAAAGCCAGGAGCCAGGAAGTCAATGTAAGTCTGCCACATGACTGGCAGGGACTGGCTACTTGAACCATCACCCGCTGCCTCCAGGGGGCTCACATCAGCAGAAAGCTGGAATCCGCAGCAGTCAGGACTCAAAGCCAGGCACCCCAATACAGGATGTGAGCATCTAAACAGGTGGCGTAACCACCAGGCCAAGTACTCGTCTAACGTTACTTACTGCCTAAGGATTGCTTGGCTGTCTGTTCTGATCCACTATTAAGGGAAGCTGGTGTTTTTCTGCCACCTACCACGGAAATTGATAGTCATGACATCAGCCATGGAACCTGAGACCCCACCCTATGCCATGATCCCTGACCTCTTGGGTCCACAATGTCACCTCACGGCAGTCTGAACCCCATTCTCCTTTCACACAGAGAAGTTCCAACACAATGTTCAGGATGAAGCCCACTTTCGTCCCCCTAAGCAACACCCTGGTTTGGAACACACTGGAGGACTCTCTCAGAAGCCTCCAACACACAGAGCACATACAGTGTGAAATGTGTTTCTGAAAACAAAGATCAACATGATCTGAAGACACGTAGCTCAAGACCAAGTGCTTTCCCTCATTCAGAATAGTGATAGTCTTTTTCCCAAACTTTATATCATAAAGCATTATTTCATTTCTAACCATGGATTTTTGTTACTGAAATTCTTTGATACATTCAACCCCTCCAAAATCATCTGAGAATCATGAATAGAAAACATTTCCCCCAAAGTACTCTATAAAGAAGCTTTCGCCTTTTATCCTGCTCTCTACTTGACACTCATTTTTCAGGTTTCTCTCTTATAAACTATTTGAATAATCCAAGTAGTTGTTGGAGACGATCACTAGCTTGAGACAACCTTCAGGTCGGTGTGAGGGCTTTCGAGGAGTCACCCAACAGGATCAGTAAGATAAAACAGATGTGAAGAGGTGCTTCCACCTGTGTATGCTGTGATCTAGGCCATGAATGGAAATCTGTTAGTGCATTACATGTAGTTGCCACATATCACGCAATACGCAACCAGAGAGGGAAATTTAGAGCATCTTACTGAGCACATTACTGGGGCCTGAGAGGTTTCCTGGGACAGCAGCAGCCATGGGTTCAAGAAGAGTTTATCTGTAGAACTCGATGGAAGTAGAAATAACCCACTCTGGAAAGTGGGTAGTTCACTCAACACATTCTTCAGTGGTGACAAAACCACTCACAAAGGTGCACATGAAATAATACCGCATGCTTTCATAACACTCAAACAGAAGGGACAATTTCCAAATTGATGAGACTACAAATATTTGGAACTCTACTCATGAACTTTATAAGTAATCATTTACTATTTCCTCTATAATCCTCAAAATTTATATCTTCCAGTTGGTCAAAAATACATTTTTTATCTGTTCCTGGGTACTCCCATAGGTGAGATCACTTTGTTCGTTTTTTTTTAGCACAGGATGGAAAGAACTACTTTCTATAGTACAGTGTGCTTAAAACTAAAATTCTCTTTTCCAGAGTTGAAACTCCTTCAAATTCAGTCTTAGATATTTAGAAGCTATACAAATACTGTGCAACTGTTTCTGTGTGGAAGGCAGAAATTGAGTGGACTACATACTAAAAATATGATTATAAAATTGCATTTTCACATCAATAGATACACCTGCACTCCATAACACACTTTGGGTTTTTTGTTTGTTTGTTTTGACAGGCAGAGTGGACAGCGAGAGAGAGAGAGACAGAGAGAAAGGTCTTCCTTTGCCGTTGGTTCACCCTCCAATGGCCGCTCACTACACTGATCCGAAGCCAGGAGGACCCAAACACTTGGGCCATCCTCCACTGCACTCCCGGGCCACAGCAGAGAGCTGGCCTGGAAGAGGGGCAACCGGGACAGAATCCAGTTCCCTGACCAGGACTAGAACCCGGTGTGCCAGCGCCGCAAGGCGGAGGATTAGCCTAGTGAGCCGCGGCGCCGGCCCCATAACACACTTTGTATTCACCAGTTCACTTGATCAATCAGCATCAGGCAAGAAGACTACAGGTGAGTCTGCACAAGGTAGTAATTAGCCACGTGGAGAGTCTCCCCTTGCATGCAGGAATGTCTGGATCACTCTCAACATGGCAGACAGAATCCGCCGTGACGTATGTCCATTTGGACCTCCCTCTGAGAGTTCAAGTTAGTGAAGCATTAGAGACGTCCTACTAGATAAAGGCAGGGGCAAAGCGGGCCCAGGTTAGGCTCTGGGCCATGCCACAGTGAGGTGCCAGCCAGATCTGTTTCCCTGCTCAGATGTGCAAACCAGGCACACGACAGTGATTCAACACACAGAGACCCGCAGAGAAAAGGCGACCCGTGGAATGAATGCCCTCTGTGGTGCCGCAGAACGGCTCGGCCACCACTGTCGTGAACAAACGAAGGAGTCGTGACATGAACAATCCAGCATCTTGCAATCCCAGATACACTAGTACGCGATCAAATCTGGGTCAAATTACTAAAACTGTTGTGCAAAAATATGCATCAGGGGAAGAACTCCCTCCAGTCTTCATCACCTCGCCCCCACTCCGTGGGGAGGATCATGGCGGCTGTCTACCTGCTTCTGTTTAGCAGACAGTCTGCTGTGTCATAGATCTCGTCAGAGGATGAATCAGTCACAATAAAAACAGATTAATAACGGAAACGGTCAGTACCTGGGAAATCTGCGGCTAGGAGATCCACTGCCTTTAGAACCTTCACTTGTAAAATCCCAACGTCCTTCATCTCTCTCAGGGAGTTCTGCCAGCACTGAGTGGAGAGAGGGAGGACACAGATGAAAGCCACTTTCGCACACACCAGTTAACGCCGTGAGATCTCACAGCCAGAACATTCCAGACCGAGTTCCCCATTCTCAGGAAAATTCTTAGAAAAGTCCCCACAATGCGTTATGTCAGTCAATGGGACCATTAGGCATTTACAGCAGCCAAATTAAAAGAAAAGTGACTGAGAATTAATTAGCTGCAGCTTCCAAATAAACAAATTAGAAGCACATCCAATCTACTTCTAACATCGCCCCCTGGTGATAGCATAGATACCCCACGGTGAAAATGTGTGGGTAGAACTACATCCCGTGCCTCCCCCCTTTTCTTCCTTAATGCAATGTTTAAATCAGCCTAAACAGCAACATAATTCCGACCTCGTTAGTAAACCCTGTAAGGATTCCAGAGGACTGAACTTGGACCTGCTGTAATTATTACCACTGGAGAGCGAGGGGTGGAGACAGTGACTTTTCTGTTGCAAGTTTTCGCCAGTTCATTAGATTGCGCATCCACTATGGCTGTGCACGCACATGTGCTTTGATCTTCAGTTTGCATGAGCAAAGTTAAATACATCCAAGCATTCCTACACACACGTAACAACAGTTAAAGGTCTATGCATGTGGCATCCCTGAGAAATTGCACATGAAAGACATACACTGGGACTCTTCTCACCCCTCCAGCTGCCTCAAACCCTGCCGATGCCATTTCCGTCATCATTATCTAGCTGACATCCTGTGACAGCTGACTCCAGTGACTGATGGGGCGATAGCAAGATCCTTGTTATTTAGGCATTTCAAGGGTAGAATAACAAAAGCCTGCTAGTAGGCAAGGTTTGTCAACCAAAATGCATCATTTCTGAGAACGTTTGAATGCTGTTTCTCCTTTATATCTTCAACTTAACCAAATGCAAACACACTCACTAGTTTTTTCTTTTTTTTTTTTTTTTTGACAGGCAGAGTGGACAGTGAGAGAGACAGAGAGAAAGGTCTTCCTTTGCCGTTGGTTCACCCTCCAATGGCCGCCGCGGCCGGCACACTGCGCTGATCCGATGGCAGGAGCCAGGTACTTCTCCTGGTCTCCCATGGGGTCCAGGGCCCAAGGACTTGGGCCATCCTCCACTGCACTCCCTGGCCACAGCAGAGAGCTGGCCTGGAAGAGGGGCAACCGGGACAGAATCCAGCGCCCCGACCGGGACTAGAACCCGGTGTGCCGGCGCCGCTAGGTGGAGGATTAGCCTAGTGAGCCGCGGCGCCGGCCCAACACTCACTAGTTTCTAACAGGATAGCACTCAAAACAAAATAGTTTTACAACTTAGATGTGGAAATGCTTGAAATATCATCACTTCTTCAGGCTGACAAACAAGCAGGGGTTCCGAAACTTCCTCTTGCAACACAGCACCCTTCCCTGTAAACATGCGGCTGGCTTGCCAGCTGAAGGCACCCGGTGTTTCCGTTTCTATTTCATCCTCTTCAAGAGTCTTTCCAGTAACATCTCCACAACTACCTGCCACTCAAAGCAGGAAGTGCTTCTAGTGTTACTTTACAAACACAAAACAATCCTCATGAATTTTGGAAATTTTGCAATGTATCCACAGGAAAACTTGAGGAGGGCTTTATTTTCCACCATGAAACTTTCATTTAGTTAGCTAGCATGAATATTAATAGTGATTTTTGGCAAAACTTCTTCAAAGGATGTCGGGCTGGCCCACAGGATTCGAGCTGATTGGTTCCAATGCACCTGCACGGTGAAAGATGCTGGAGGCGCTGACGTTGACACTCAGGATGATTCTGCCCCTGAGCGGGGGATCTGTGTGTCTCATTTTCATGCCACCTTCCTAAACCCTGCCTTCTGTGACAATAACACAAGCATATCAATATCTAAGAGGATAGTATAAAAACAGAATGCACATAAAGACACCTGGAAAGCTGGAGCATAGAAAGTAAATGAACAGGACAAAGATGGTTGATCTAAAAATGCCAAGTGGACTTTTCAGCATGTTACAGTCACATAGAGGGGAAAAAAAATCACACACTGCTCTTATTGTCCAGGGTAGTACAGAAAACCACCCCTCATGCCAGTCTAGGGCCTTGCTTTCCAACGCATGAGCAGGTTCTCACTTGAACCTAATGGGTTCTGGAAAGGCCCCTAAAACACCACAAATAGTAATGGTTGGTTTAAAAAAAAAAGTCACTTTTGTGAAGTTAAATTAAAATTCCTGTTTGCATATGCAGACCACAGATTTCGGCGGTCTGCTTCCTTACAATGTCCTCCAACAGTTTAAAAGAGCTCAACACTGCAAATACCATTTTGGCTTTTAAAACTGCAAGGCATGGGCCAGCACTGGGGCTAACCGGTAAAACCTCCACCTGCAGTGCCAGAATCCCACATGAGCATCAGTTCCTGTCCTGGTTGCTCCACTTCTGATCCAGCTCTCTGCTGTGGCCTGGGAAAGCAGAAGAGGGCCCAAGTCCTTGGGCCCCTGTACCTACATGGGAGACCTGGAAGAGGCTCCTGGCTCCAGATCGGCCCAGCTCCGGCCATTGCAGCCATTTGGGGAGTGAACCAGAGGATGGAAGACTTTTTCTCTCTCTCATTTTCTCTGTCTCTCCCCCTACCTCACTGTAACTCTACCTTTCAAATAAATAAATCTTAAAAAATAAATGTATTAAAAAAAAAAAACTGAAGGCAAACCCTAAGCCTACTTTTGCCTTCTCACTAATGCACTGACTCCTACATCTCATGTCTTGTTTTAGGAGACATATGACTTAGGATGAAGATCTCTTTTGATGTAGTTTTTCAATTCACATTCTTTTCAGATCAAAAGGGGAACAGGATAGGTGGGAGTAGCTCAACAAGGAAAAGCACTCACGTATCTCTGAGCGATCTGCTCCCTCTCGCTGGGGTCTGCTAACGGGCAGACACACAGATCAGAGATGGAGACGCCCGCACAGGGCGTCAGGGTGATCAGCAGGAGCAGGGCTCCCACACAGTTGTCCAGTGGCAGCTCCAAGCAGTTGTCTTGCTTCAGCGGGAGTGCAGAGATGTCCACTTTACACCTGAAAAGTTAGAGGAACCAGAGAGAGAACAGTGATGAACTCAAGGACACTGTGGCGCCTCCAATGCACCTGCTTTCTATTTCATAATGCATTCCCAAGTCACCACCACCACCACCACCACCACCACCACCACGGCTCACTGTGTCTGGGCTCAGGTTTACTGAGTAGTGAAGACTGCAGGAGCTCCCCTGGCTCCTAACACTCACTCCCAGCCTCACACACTCACACAGTGAGGGGAGAAAAGGCAGCAAATCAAAGGGAAAGCAGAATCAGGGGATGGCAAATGAGAAGAGCAAAGCAGGGTCCTTGGCAAATAAGAGCTGCAGAAAGACAGGGAGAGCAAGAACTAGGGAAGACAGAAGTCTCTAATCTGAAGCACTCTGCACTCTTTCCTGAGCTGTGTCTGATAAGGGGGAAAAGGATGAAGGATCAGAATTCACAAAAAGGAGGGAAAAAAAGGAGACATCCGAGAAAGCATTTTCTTCCCGGTTAATGCCAACTGGCCAATCTGCATTTTAAAAAAGCTGCTCAGGTGTTTCCCTTACAGGCATGGTTCCACGGGGGTTCCCCCGCGTGGGCGCCTGTGGACAAACGGAGCGTGCAGTGCTGTGGGTAGATCCCGTCTCGGCTCCTGCCAGCAAAGGCTGAACCCATCTGCTACTAACAGCCCGTGTGCTGCGGATGCTGGCAATCTCGCACACATTGAAACGCAGAAGCAAACACCAAAAAGGGTTCCAGGTGCTAAGCCACCCAGTCGCTCTCACCCTGGGAAGCTCTGGGTTTGTGGGGACCACGCCTACCATGCAAGCGTGAACAGGTGGGTGAGGCAGGCAGCAGTGGGCAGGCAACCTTGTGTAGCTTCCAGATGGAATTTCTTTAAAACTTCCTGTTTGCCCTTTATTATTACAGGACATGATGAATATTCAAGACTTTGAAGACAGAAGCACTGCTTCTTACAATGAGCAATGACTATGGGACCCTATGCTAATCTCCTGCAGGCTTCATGTTTGTGAATAATCAAATAGTTAAACTTGTATGATACAGGGATCTTCCAAAAGGGCATGGAAAACGTGTATCAGGAAAAATACTTTGCATGGATTTAGAAATTATTCTGTGCCAAATTTAACTTATTTAGTTGCACCTGTCCACAAAAAGTAAAGTTTTGAGCCATGTGGATGTGGAAGCAAAACACCCAGTTTAATAAATTTCAAAGCAAGCTTGCATTCCCCTTTCAAATTAAGAAGAAAAAAATCAATTACATTAAAAGTCTGTATCAGCTTTTGTTACAGTTCCAAAATCATTTTAGAAATTGTTACGTGCCTATAAAATTAAACACATATGGGTATTTATTTTCTATTTATCAAAAATGACTTCAGTTAGACAGGAAGTGATCATAACTTTATGCAGGTAATAAATTCATAAAATATTTCTATTGGAGACAGCATATAAAAGTATGTTTTTAAAAAAAAGCTCTATAATTCGAATCAAAACATTTTTCTGTAGCAATAAAGAATATTTTAATTTTAAATTTTACTACCACTGATGAAAACAGAGGTTATTAACTTTTTATTTCATAAGCAATTATGGAAGCAGGGAAGTTTAGAAAAGAAGAAATATCAAGTGATTTAACTATGCCATTTCTAGAAAACTAAGTACCTATATAATCTTAACCACTAGTGTAGTAGATCTGCTTAGGAATGCTTTACTAAGTGTTATTTTACATTCTTATGGACACTCTCATTTAATAAACTTATAAGAATTTTCTCTGGCAATCACTGGAGTCTAAATTAGCAGTAACATTTGTGGCATGTTCTTTGTAATATCATTAATAATGATGATTTATTTTTGTCCTTTGAATGTGTGTGTGGTGTTGTGGTGGTGGTCTTTTTTGTTTTTAACAGCCAAAAATTGTTTTGAGACAAGTGATCTAAAAGTGAATAATGTCTGTGGGTCAAAAGTAAGCCAGAAGTAGGCAATAATAAAGCTTCCTTGGATAAATCAAAGTATACCTGGTATTTAGAATAATCTAATAAAACACTGGGGAATACCAGCGTATTTAGAAGGACTTTGCAAATGTTCCTAGCGGCTGCATACATGCACAACTTGTTGAGACAGAACACGTTGCCATTTTAAACAAAAGCTGAACCACATTCTAAACAATATGCAAAGTAACTACTGGATTTCTTTTCAGAAACAACATTTTTACAACTTTTCTGTTCCCTGCAATCATTCCTGTCCACTGTGGAACTTTAGATTTATCTCCCCTTTACAGATGATTTTGCCCATGAGGAAAGAACGCCTACGTGCAAAATGGCCACGCCTCGTTTAGGTGTCAGAGCCTCGACGCACCACACTGAGGATTCTGGTGCCAGCTTAATGGAGTCTGCATTCTCCGTTAACTGATGACAGAATTCATCAAATACCCACTTTGACTTTCTCAGTAACTCGAAAGAGCAAATTAAACTGAAGCATGATATCGGCATCACACCAATCCCAGTTAAAACCTGGTCCCTTTGCAGAGAGCTTATACCCAAGCCTTGGGGGCCTTGCCCCAGGCTGTCAATGGGTGTCTTGAGAAATAACTTCCAGCAACTCCCTGGTTTTAACAACCTGGCCCTCCGTGAAGATGGCTTCCCATAAACTTTCTGCATCTTGTCTACCTGCCTGGCTCTGTGATTTATCCTCATCTTCTGAAAAAGAAGAGGAGAGAAGTCTATCTCCTAAGTCCTCTTGATCCGGCCTCCCTTTTACTCTGCTTCAACCTCTCCTCCAGATAAGGAAAGCCAGACACTCGGGAGGCTGGCCAGAGGCTGGGCAAGTTATCTGCACAAATCCCAAGTGAGCAAGGGGCTTTATCCACAAACCACCAAAGAGAATGTTTTAACAAGGCACCTTTCCTTCAAAATACCAGACCCGCCTACCACCATCCTCATCCCGTCTCCAGGAGAGGCACAAAGTGGACAAGTGGCTCTGTGCCTTTCTCAGGTTGAGGCAAAGACGGATCTAAAATCCTTCAGATGTGAACATTTTATAAGACATTTATTGGAAGAATTTTTTAACATAAAACATCTTGAATGGAGAATCCAGGCTGCTGCTTTTCCAGTTTCCCTCCCTGTCCCAGACTCTCCTAGGAGTACACTCAGTAACTTGGTTGGTCTCTCCCTTTGTCCTACTTGTTACTGAAGGCTCGAAAAGCGTTTGCTATCGTCCTAGGCTATTTGTCATCTCTTGGCTACCTGCTGGGGTGGGGCACGAAGCTTTCTCACACGACACCATTTTTTCCGAGAAGGGTCAGGAAGTAAAACAACTCTGGTTCGTGCTCCTGATGGATTCTGTTGCAACAACTCAACTCTGCTTTTATACTACGAAAACAATTACTAGACAACTTACACAAATGAACAAGATTGTTTTCCAATAAAACTTTATTTACAAGAATAGGCAACCATGTGGATCTGCCCAGGACCCCAGTTTGCCAGACTGTGATCTGCAGAAACCCTAGTCAATCAGCTGTGGTGCATGATACCACTGGGAGTTTAAAATAAAAACTGCAAGGTTGCTTGCAGATTATACAAACTCATTGATAAAGGTTATCAAAGGTATTAACCTGTTGGTTTTTAAACATTTTTTTTTTTAAAGATTTTTATTTGAAATCAGTTTCATAGAGGCAGAGAGAGGAGAGAGAGGAAAGAGGAGAGGAGAGAAAGAGGTCTTCCATCAGCTGGTCCACTCTCCAAATGGCTGCAATGACTGGAGCGGGACCTATCTGAAGCCACAAGCCAGGAGCCTCCCCCAGGTCCCCTGCTCAGGCTCAGGGGCCCAAGTACCCAGACCATCCTCCACTGTCCTCTCAGGCCACAGCATAGAGCTGGATCGGAAATGGAGCAGCCAGGACCTGAACCAGCACCCACATGGGATGCCGTCACCACAGGCGGTGGCCCCACCCACCACAACTCAGCACTGGCCCCTAACCTGTTGGTTTTAAAAAATGATTTGTAACTTACTCCAATTCAACAAACTTTGATCAAAATATCCAATGATCCCCGTATTAAAAATAAAACTTATGAAATCCCTCTTCTCACTGATAGAGACACAGTGGAAAACACACAGAGCACCTCCACAAGAAAGAGGATGAATGAGCATTAACCCATCAGCTCTACCCCTTGGCATCCTGTGTGACCTCACACACAGGGGGAGCGACCACGTCTGGAGAAATCACTCAGAAGGTGCATCACAGGGCCTTAGATGACCAGGAAGTTCTACTCCAGCCCGAGATCTCAGAAGTCAGTGTGGGGAGCTCCGGTGATACCAGATTTGCATGATGGAAAGAAAAACTGCAGTCACTGATGTGTGTGTGCTTGAACAGGGGCGACCCCTGTTCGTTTGCACAGGCTGGAGTCCCCGTGGCTCTGTGACCACACTGGTTCCTCCCTACGTGGCCTCATCAGGCAACATCACCAGCCCTCTCCTCTCCAGCCAGGTGTCTCCCAGCGGATGTGACTCTTCCCTGTCCACGTCTTTGCTCCCCCTTCACTGCTCTCCTGGACAGTCTCTTGGGCAGGCTAATGACCATCGGTCCTACAGGCTTGGAGCCCTCCTGTTCCCAAACGCTGCCCCATAGGAGCCCAGGATTTTCCAGGACTCCAGGGTCCACAGCCCTCGCTCCGACACTGCCATGGCCTGGTTACTTGCAGCCTCCCAGAACTTACCAGTGCCCTGGCCTCAACCTCTCTATCGTCTTGCACTGAAACTTCAGCACCCTGGCCGGATTGTAAGTTTTGCTGAATGAAATGAACATGTGAACAAATGAATGCCAGGGGCGTAATGAAACTCACAATGTCAAAAAATCTGAATGATAAAGCCAGTGCTTTGTGCTAACTGAATCCTTTACAGCCTCTGTCTCTTTCCCTAAGAAAGAAAAATTGGAAAGAAATTTATTCCCTAGGTGTGTCTCCTAGATGGAAAATTCTAAGGTTCTCCTTATGTACCTAAAGAAAACAGAGACTAAATTACTTTTTCTTCCTGCAATGGGCATGCATGAAAGCAGTGAATGTGCTGATTTAGCATTGTTTCTGACCTCCTGTTCTTGTCTTTCTCCATTAATCCCACAGCATTTTAATGTTTTAATTCAACACATAATTTTACCGTATCAGTCAGCCAAACCTTCTCAACTTTTACTTGCCATGATAGCTTTTAACCTCTTACTCATTACCGTAATTCTATGCTTTATATTACAGACTGGTCAGCTCTTAACTTAAATGCAAGGGGCAGGAAAGAGTGCTATAGTTTTAAAAGCTGTAAATCTCAGAGGCTAAGGAAGCGGTGAACAGGAAGAAAATGGTGAATGTGTCAGGCCAGGCTGTAAAAGCAGATCAACGACACGGGGTGCAATTTGTCCGGAGAAATACTCAGCCCAGGCTGTGTACTGCCTCCCAGCCCCTAATAAACTGGGCGAACAGCAGAGCCACTTTACAAGGTACCTCCTGGGATGAGGGAGTAACTCAAGACAAGTCAGTCAAAACAGCCTAGCGGAGGCACGCTCGTAACCTGTCCAAACCAAATAATGTCTAGAATATTCTATGGCAAGTAAATCTCCAGGATCACCTTGAGATGGAAAGCCAACTTTAACAAAATGGTACAGTCACCTTGAGATGACACGGGTTACAATGGAATCATTTATATGCACCTATTACATGTCTTCTTGGCATTTTCGTTTAAGGGTGGAGCAGGTGAAACATAGCCTCGTGTCTGACCCCTCAAAGTTCACTGTTCCTAATCTCAGGTGCTGATCTTGGTTTGTTTGTAGGTGCTACGGTTTACATATGGTTCGCTCCCACCAAAACTCAAGTGGGAACGTGGTTCTCAATTTGAGGGGTTGAGGTGCTGCAACCTTTATGACCGGATTACCGCTTTCCACAGGGAATGAGTTGTTCCTGGATTCGTCACCATGAGAGTTGGCTGGCTTAAAGCAAGGTCGTTCCAGGTGTGTGGCCTCCCCTGCTGGTGGCACCTGTCCTGTGACACCATCCACCACACTGACAAAGTCAGAAGGCCCTCCCCAGGAGCCAATGCAAGCAACACACTCTTGGTCCTCCAGAGCTCTGAACTAAATCATCCCCCTTTCTTATGCAACGCCCAGAATCACCAAGTAGACGACAACAGTAGGTGGCACCGTCTCAGGGGACGTTGTGACTTACACCCTTCATCTTCCCCTCCTCCTTGGAAGTTACACGTAGCTCCACGAGAGGACACGGGCAGATGGACTAGGGCACAAGGAAAGTCAGAGAGCTCCGTGTGACTCAGGAGAGCCTGGGAGACCTGGACACCCAACAGGATCATAGCTGACCACCACCAAGTTAACAACTACTGACATCAATGTGATTTCTCATCATGTAACCAACCACTACACTCACACAAACACAGCCCCATAGCCCTGTGCTGCTCTACCTAACCTATCAGCCCCAGTCAATGAAATGTCCTTCCTTCCGGGTTCTTGAAGATATCCACTGCTCACTACCAAAAAAAAAGTTTTTTACTGTTATGGGAAAACATAGTTTGATACACACACTAAATTTCAGTCATATTTCATTTACTTAAAGCACATGATTTTAGTGGCAAGTATTGTGAAGATTTATAGTTGCCTTGCGGAAGAAAAAAAAGAAAATATTTACCACTTGAGTACTCAAGGATAGACAAAGTGAAATAGACTGTGGTCATCATAGTGACCCCACAAGTTGGCAGGTGACCCTGCTAAACGGACAGGGAGTCAGACCCCACAAAATTCATTGTCCAAGGTCACATGCGGGGCCATGGCAGGGAGGCTCACTTTGCGGTATTTGTTTGCTCCCAACAACCTGCCTACATCTCAGGGAAGAGAATTTCCTTAGAGGGGCCCTCGAGACCTTTAAGTCATTATCAGGATGTTGTCCAAAAAAACAAATAAGGGACAGGCCTTAGGACACAAGTAAGATTCTCACTGTTCAAGAGCCTCCTGGCTCAAAAGGACATTTTCCCAACAGTTGGAAGACAAAACAGATGAGCCTTAAAATGAAAGCCACAAAGGAAACAACAATGACCAAAACAGAGTTCAAATATGTAAAAGGCAGTTAATGAGAAGGAAGTGTGAGAAAAGCGTCAGCCCCATGGCCGTGTGGGCACCTTCTCTGCTTCAAATCTGAGAAGCCGTGTTAACACCGTGAAGGGCAAGTTCACTCAGAGAGAGGCCGTGGGGCCAGCTCCCCAGGGGACAAAGGAAAAGGACACCAAGGTGGGCAGCGGCGGGGGTGGGGAGATCCCTTAAAACCCATGAGGAAGAACAGAGTGGCCTCCTAGGTAGGTACAAGGCTGTCACAAACAGGAAATGTCTAAAACAATCCATAATACCAAAGCACAGAATAAAACGGACATCTTACACTATTTTTGTCTCTGTGAAACCACCCACCACTCATCTGCGGAAAGCACTCCCTACGATGTGGCTGGAACACAACAACGCAATACCATGGAAAATGCAAGGGCACCATTCCTTGAACGACGAAACAACAGGCCAGCAGCCCAGATTCCCATCCTGCAGATAACACTCTGGACGCAGTGTCCTCTGCACTTGCGTAAGTGACCCTTGCCCTGAGGGCTAGTGCAGAGGGCTTCCTCAGGACACAGGAATGCCACTCTGCTGACCGGGAGGCATGCGCTGAGAAGAGCCCGAGGCATCTCAGTTGTAGGTGCGGTGGAGGCAGGAGAGGCAAGGTCAGACGAGTAACCCAGCAGCAACATGGGACCACGGGAGACTTCCTGCGGGAGCTGGAAAGTGGGGCATGGCCTGGTGTGCAATCCAGATGCCCTTACCTGCCTCGTAGCTGAGCAGTGAAGACAATGGCTGCTGCCTGCCAGATAAGCCTAGGGTGGGGATGAGGCACCCGAGCAGAGCAATGCCTCTGGAGGTCAAGGAGCACAGGTCTGGGCAAGTGTCATTGGTGCTGCCCCGCCAGCAGGCGTGTGGACATGTGTCACCAAGCAAAGGCAGCGTGTGTGTGTGTGTGTGTGTACACATTTTCTGCACAATCGTGGTGCTGAGAGCCAGATTCAATAAACAGCCGGAAATACGTCACAGGGTCTGTGCAATGGAGATCTCTGCTGGGAGGAAAGCTCCATCGGTCTGTAAGTCTTGACCTGGCTATCTCGGGTAAGCCAGAGGTGGGATGGGGTGAAGACAGCGGGCAGAGCCCATGCTCTGGGTGTGAGAAGCTGGCTAAGCATTGCACAGAGGAAAATCACTGCGTGAGGCATGGAGTTAACACGACCTCGCCCCATCTCTCCAGTGAACCCCTTGCTGCTGCTGGAAAAACCCCGCCACCTCCGGGGGCTAGCGGATTTCCTCACTGTAAAATGAAAGGGTGGTACTGGAGGGGTGGTTTCCCACCTTTAGCTTTCAGCAATAAGGCCCCTTCCACAAACAATCTTTTTCTTTTTTCTTTTTTTGACAGGCAGAGTTAGACAGTGAGAGAGACAGAGAAAGAGAAAGGTCTTCCTTTTTCCGTTGGTTCACTCCCCAAGTGGCCGCTACGGCCGGCACACTGCACGGATCCAAAGCCAGGAGCCAGGTGCTTCCTCCTGGTCTCCCATGCAGGTGCAGGGCCCAAGCACTTGGGCCATCCTCCACTGCCCTCTCGGGCCACAGCAGAGAGCTGGACTGGAAGAGGAGCAACCGAGACAGAATCCGGCGCTCCAACCGGGACTAGAACCTGGGGTGCCGGCACCGCAGGCGGAGGATTAGCCTAGTGAGCCGTGGCGCCGGCCTGCAAACAGAATCTTGACACAGAGCATGGGAAGGAGTGGACAGGCTCTGGCCCCAAACGTGGCAGTGAGAGCCCCTTCCATTCCACACAGGGGACCCAAGTGCTAAGTCTCAAACAGAGACTGGATGCTGTTGGGATTCCTTTCAATGTTTGTGTCTACTTTTATTACTTGTATACAAAGTGTGTGAATCTAGGGTGAGCAAAGGCAGTGATTTGGTGGAAAGGACTTGTCTTCAGGCACACAGGGCCCTGACTCAAACCTGTTTCAAGCCTGTGGCCAAGTCACTGGTATGCGTCTTGTGCGCCACTTGCTCACCTTTTAACTGGGCACAAAGCCGCTAGTTTACATGGCTGTCCTAACGGTCAAAGAGAGGCAATGCCTGCAAGGTCACTTCATTGTGTTCTTCCTCACAAGACTGCAGAGACGCTATCTTGCTCACTACTGCCCCCGCCACACATGGGTGAGCCCCTTGATTAAGCTGGCAGGGTCCAAAGTAGAGAAATCAAAGTAAACTGATTTGGCCTCAGTGGATTCTATTAGGGCTCGCTGCAAGGGACATCTACGATGCTGGAACGTTTTCTTCACGTGGGCACCCTGCCTTAAGGCTTTGTTGTATTACAGATCATGTTTCAGTAAGCAGCAAAACCAGCATTCAATTCTTTACTGTACATTTACATGAACAGGTCCCAAACACTCTGCAATGACACGCTCTCATTCTTCAGAGAGTATCTGACGGGCCACCTTCCACTTTAATCACCCCTAAGTGTCATTTATCAATTCAAATAAAGCAAACCAGACAAAAGAACACAAATTTTCCCATCAGGACTGCCGTCCTGGGGCTTGTTGGGGGTTGGGGGATGGGGGAGGGGCAGGGGGTACACAGAGCACAGGCCTCAGTGTGGGCACCCCACGCAGACACACGCTCCCGCGCTTAGAGGCAGAGCAGACTCACGTGCCCAGACGTTCCTGGTGCTTTTTGCTGTCCTTTGCCCACACTTCAATGTCCAAAATGCCCATCCTGTCAGAGAAGTAGTGAAAGTCAAACTGTTCCTGCCACTGCGGATTTGCACTCTTACACAGTGTCTAGAAAACATGCAGTTATGACATTTATTTTCTTCAAACACCACTGTGAAAGCAGCTACACAGTCATTGCATTTCTAAGCTGCAGGGGCTCCCGACGCTGAGCTCACCCCACGCCCCTACAAACTCTCCATCTCGGCACAGAAAGAAATTCCAGGGCTCAAGAACTGACACAGCATTACTATTTCCTTGCCTGGCCTGAGAGTCAGGAACACATCTGCCTGAATACAGAGAACACTGCTGTCTGCAGGAAGCCCTCGAACCTCAGCGACATGAACGCGTCAGGAGCTGGCTTCGGTTGCTCTCTCTTACAGAGGCAACATCAAGCTCTTAATCAAATGCACATAACATCTGTGTTGGTATTTTCATTCATTATTAGCTTAAGAACTATATAAAATAACAGTTTGGGGGTCTTAATTAACATCTGTCTGAAGCATTCAAGGAGAAACCTGTATGTCATACACAGCCACCTATTTTGAAACCTGAAGTCATGAAACTCGGAGGAAGACTGCAAAATTCTGCTGCAGCCAAACTTATAAATTAACCAGAGGACGTGAAACCCACCCCAACCAGTGTTTCTTGTTCTCCAACAGTGACTCCAACCTGATCGTGGGCTTGTGTCACTGCAGTGTTTTCATTTATTTAGAAATTCAACGTGTGCATCAAAAGTGTGCAAGCCCATGGGTCACTGAGTGAGGCTCTGATGGCACACACCAGGGTTAAACCGACCCCAGCACCAGCCATGGTGGCCAAGGAAACACAGGGACAGCTCGGGCCTCAGCAGTAGCCCAGGCCTTGTATAATCATTTAACCTGTTTTCCCCATCAGGCTTCAACACCAGAGCACAGGATTTAGAAAGCGGGAAGAAAAATAGAAGCCCATTACATCACAAACTAAACACAGTGTTCCCCACCCGTGAATGCAGCCAGCAGGGCACTAATTCTACATTTCACTCGAGTGCAATGGGCTAAGTGTTTTTAGTGCTGAATAATTTTTCCATAAATCCTCAGCTTGACCCAGGCTGGCTAACGGAATCTTTGTGGAGGGTCAGGGTTCCCCTGGATACGCTGCCACTGTGAGGCTCAGACCACAACTACCTGTGGAAACTAATTGCACGTCTCTGTCAGAACTCCCCCTCCACTTTCTGCATTTCTCGTAAACTCTTCTCAAATACAAGCCTCAATCCTCAGGCCTCTGTGCTCCAGCAAATGAGATAGGATATTTGGGTTTGCACTGGAAGCGGTGCAGCACAGACAACTTTGTGCCTTTTCGCACTTGCCTGCAACTGTTGTGTTGCAGGTGCAAAGCTCCAAGTGCAACATCCCAGCCTCCTTGCAAAATGTGGCTTTTGGCAAGTGACTCCCAGCTTCCTCAGTTCAAAAAACACAGGAAATATTCCTGTCTGACAGTTATGTAAAACTAATCAATTACCATGCTTTGGAGACTGTGGCTTTTGAAATAAAATCCACACCAAATTACTAAGATTAGAAATTAAATGGAGTTTGATATT
Organism: Oryctolagus cuniculus; assembly: GCF_051225735.1. Classification (NCBI taxonomy): domain Eukaryota; kingdom Metazoa; phylum Chordata; class Mammalia; order Lagomorpha; family Leporidae; genus Oryctolagus; species Oryctolagus cuniculus. The sequence goes on along the minus strand of NC_142878.1, from coordinate 4,355,457 downwards.
GATTTTTAAAGGGAAAAACTGCCCCGACTTTTGTTTAAAACACATCGCCTGTACTACTCCAGGCGGCTAATTTTTCAAAAGGATAACAAAAAGCAGCAGCGCTAGATATCTACTGTTAGTGTTTAGACTAAAAGGTAAGAGAAAGCAAAGTGAAACTTTTAAAATGTTTCCTGTTATCTCAAATGTTCAACACAAATATCATTATTATACTTTCATTTTTGCAGGATTTTGAAATCATCTAGTTATACCTTTTCCACATTCTCTGAAACAGTCTGCTTATTTTCAAAATGAAAATAAATCATGCATTTAAATCTGCGATTTAATAAGCTTTCTCTAGCTCCGAGTTGTTCTATTAAAATTCTATTAAGCAACAAAAATAATACTCATAAACTGCCTGCCTCTATGCAAGCAGTTTGCTTTCTGATAGCTTCCTTGCTATATTTAGGAGGGTCAGAGTGAGCTATTTTCGTTCCTGTGAAAGTCAGAGTTGAGAAGAATTTCTCCTCTTTTATTCCTACAGACATCTCCCTTCTACGGCACCGACAGAACTTACCTTACTCTTATACCTCTGGTCTCCCAGTTTTAACTGAACAAACATCTCGGCCATGCTGCCACAGGAGACGTTCCTGCCTTCCAGCAGCGTGATGCTTATAGTCCCATTCCAGAGTTGGTTCTTTCTCAAGGACTCTGAGAGCCGTAGGTTGCGTATCAAAGAGGACTAAGAAAAACAAACAGAGGACATATGAATGTGCTGATAATTCTGGAGAGTGGCGCTGGCGATCACAGGGATCCCCACTTTCCACACGCGATAATGAGGACCAGCACTCTCCACTGGTTCTGCAAACCTGCAGTCACAGTGATGTGCCGTGCTTGGACTTGGAACAACATCACAAAGGATGAGCACAGGCATCCCTTTGATTGACGCTGGCCTGGCCTCCCCCCGGGTGTGATCTTTGGTAGGAGCAACCTCAAATGGGCCTTTAGCTATGTTAGTAGTAGGAAGGAAAGCAAGGCATTATGGGAAAGAGAGATCAGCAGGAGGCATCGGATTGCAGGGAGACCAAAAACCCAGGGGCATTGAGAAACAGGGGTTTTGCACTTTCCGTCACATTCAAATCTGTCCCAACTTTCCCTTATTCCTTAGGCTACCCCAACTTTAAATGCAGCCTGTAATGGCCTCCCTCGCCAAATGAGCTTTGCAGCACCAGCCAAGTGGGGTGGGGTGGGAGGAGGTGGAGGAGGTCGAGGAGGGGGATGGAAGACATGCATCTCACAGCACTCGGGACCCAGAGGGGTGTGGTAGCTGTTCCATTCATTTTTCCTTTTCTTAAATTATGGTATTCACACACACACATTCATACCTCAAACACATTGTAGTAAAAAGTTAAACAGCCCCTATTATTGGGAAGAAGATAATCACACTTTGTATTTAAGTTCTATTGTGTAAATTTTTAAGCATACACCAAGGTAAAGAGAACAGTATAAATCGCAACATACTTCATCACCAGGTTCAACATTTTGCTATTTCATCTAGCGCTTCATTATTTCTGGCTTTCATATTGTGTTTTAAAGAGGGTGGGAAAGAGCTGCCAGCTGAGTGGTTATTCTCCTTATACCTGCGGGGTCCAGGCAGCCAACATAAGGTCTCCCACATGGGAGGCAGGAACCCAACCACTTGCATGACCACTGCGGCCTCCCAGGGTTTACAAGAGGGAAGCTGGAGTCAGGAGGCGAGCCAGGGACCCAACACGGGCACTCCAACAGCAAACGTGAGCATCCGAACTGGCATCTCAACCACTCGGCCAAGCGCCCACCCCTGGCTAAAACATTCTCAAGCAAACCCGTATGGATGATCACAGAACCATGACGCCATGACCACTGTATGCCACTGAGTCCCCAGGGCATATCTGCATTTGCTCAGTGGCCTCAACAATGCCGTTTCATGGCAAGTGGTTGGACTTAGGGCTTCCACACGACCCATCTGCTGCCTGTAGCTGGTGCAGTTCACTCAGCACAGCCCAGGCTTCTCTACTGAAGGAGAAAGAAGTGGGTTAAAGGGTTGAAGCGGTCTGGGCAGCACAGTGGAGCAATGAATCTTTAACACTGTATATCCCCTCCTGTCACCCACTCGCTATGTCTTCAGGATCATTTAGACACCAATTTTCTCCAACACCAGTTAGTCATAATTTATCACAACAAATGGGAAGTCAGGGCCATATTAATTATCTAGCTGCTTACCTCATCCAACTACATCACACCATCCTCTCAAACTGTGCAACAACGCCACCACAGGCCTTCTGTCAGCCAGTTTAGAGGACTCAAGACAAAACATACTTAAGGAAATGCCTGCTCCCAAGTTTGCGATCCATGCTGCATTTCTCCTCCTTCCCTATCTCTGTTCTCTCTCTCGCTCTCTCTCTCACACACACACGCACATATTTTAGAAGTGCCAAGACAGAGAAATGAGAGCAAATAAGGAAAGAACTGATTTTCCAAAGGAAAATATGGAGAACTCACATAATTTTTAACTCCTATTTACAGCTGGATTTTGCATAGAACATATTAGCAAAGGTTTAGGAAAGCCAAAAATCAACCCATGTTATGCTTGTTAAAAGTATATCACATATCACAATATATGAGCTGAGAGATGTGTGTGTTTATCTATATAGTTGTAGACATAAGAAGTACATGGGTTGGCAACTTCTACCTTTAAAACGAAAATGGGATTTTTGATTCATATATCATACTGCAATTCCTTTTTCTTCTTCATCTTGAAGTTTGACTTGCCAGCCAACTCGCTAAAGCATGACCTGTCCCACGGCCATGCTGCAGAGTTCCGACAGATATATTCCTCCCTGAACACTGCAACTATTTCAAAATCCTTTTCATAAGACAGGGAGTCGTGTCCACAAAGGATCAAAGGGCATCCCACAGTGTGGCAGCTGCGTAAGACAAATGGCAGCACTTCCATGAAATATGCCCTAAAATAATGTTGTGGCTTGGTATGTCCTAATTTCAAATTGGATGTTTATCTTGGAAAGGCTTCTATCTAACTTGTCCATAAAACAGCCCCACTTAGCTCTAGGAGCTCTGTGAAAATGGAATCCAAAGCTGGTTATTAAGGGGCCTGCAGATAGGCTCCATATGGCCAAACAGCATGTGAGGGCAAGGCGGAGACCGGGACCAGGCGAGGTTTGGCTGGGGCTCCTGATCTATCCGTGGACACCCGTTCCATTATGCCACAACATCTGGATTATTGCTTGTAATGTCCCTGGGAGATATCCACTTTCCATCAAAGCCTTTATCTATCTCGGTCGGACTTTGAACATTTTAGTCTTTAACACAGTCGCGTTTGATCTGATGGAGCTGCTCTTTGCCGTCCAAGATTTTTTTTTCCATCTTCCTAAAAGTGGGGTGGAGAGGGAAAGGATTTATTACAGAGTTCACAGACAGAGAAGAACACAAGGTCCTTATCCTACTTACTTCACCCTAAATAGTTCTGCAAAAGCCACGATACATTTATCTCCAAAATAAGACCTCATCTGCGGGCTACACATTCTAGGCTAGGGGTGTGAGCGTGGGTGTGCTTTGGAAATTCTCTTCCATGCTGGAAGGCGTGAGCAGGCATGAGAGTGCCCGTGGCTGGGGCAGAGTCTGAGCCATCCTCTGTGTGCCGAGATGCAGGCCTGACCTCTCCAAGTCTTTGTTGCCCTTCAGACCCTCCTGTCCTCCCCATCATAAATTGGCTCATCTGCACTCACTCAGTTAGCTGAATAGCTCAGGTTTTCACGTCTGTGCCCGAGCCTGTGCGTGAAATTTGTCATCTTAATGCTGCCTGGAATGCGAAAGCAGAGAAGGAAATGACCCATCAAAGGGGAAGCCCACCCCACCTGAAGGCAAACACACACCAGGAGATAGCGCGAGGTTGCTGGGTCCTGACCCTAATTCCTCTGCAGCCATCAGGGAGAAAATACAGCGCATCAGGGTTCTGTTCTGTTTCTCCTTCCTCTCACAGGATCAGACCTTTTAGTCTTTCCGAGTTGATTCATTCTTCCGCTCTCTTCCTCAGCCCCCACCCCACCCAATGCTCACCCCTGCTCCAGAGACAGAATGTGACTTCCCTCCAAAGACACGCGCTAGGGACCGACAGCAAGAAAGGAGTGGTATTCATGCGAGATGTATTGATTGTCGCAAAAATTAAACAGCCTTGAAAATGCTAATTTCCTCCGGGTCATGACAATCCCATGGTCAAGGCAAGGATGGGAGGAAAAGGCGAGAGAATGAAAGTGAAACTACACACTGTGGAGTTCCCGCACCCTTTACATTGGAGGGGAATCCTCAGAAATGTCTGATCCAGGAGGAGACAGGTGCTCAACACAGGGGGTGACCTACCATTTCTGAGACCCAGGAAATGGACCGCAGCTCAGCTGTGTGCATTATCCAAACGTGATGTCTGAGGGGCATGCTGGGGAGAGGGTGATATGGGTTCCTTGCTGTGACTGCAGAGGAAAACCAGGGATGACAGGTGAGATCAGTGTGTCCCCTCTGCCCTGAGCCCGCAAGAGTGGCAAAGAGGTCTGGAGTAGAGAAAGACCCATAAAGGAGCCCATGGAGGCAGCAGCTGGGCCTGCAGCCCTCACAATCGAACCAAGAGTTCACAATTATGCCATGGTCTAGCCCTGACCACGCTGATCAAAATCTCAGATGATTATCCAAAATATTAACAAAATACCAAAAGAAAAACAGAGCGGGAGGGGGAGAGAGTGAGCTGAGAAGAAGCCATGAAGTGTACCTATTTCGTACCAAATACCGTGTGTGTACGTTTTCTAAGGTGGTCAGCCCATGTTGCCACGGCATCCCATTTGGAACCTAATTTTTCCAAAGCCATTCTGAGAAAGCAGGTGCCAACGGAAACATACATGAAAAAGCTACCTTTGTAAGCAAAACGAAGAGTACAGCAAGACTCCAACTACACTGACGGCTGTTTTGAAGAGCGAAGGGAAAGCGTTCATCCTGTAAAGCTTTCACCGAGCCCCCCTTCAAGCTCTCGGAACATGTGAAACCACTGTTGCTTGTCAACAGCTCTGCAGCAGCGCATGAGAAGATCCACCCCTTGGTGGAGCAGCTCACAGGCACCGGCCTCCCCGGCAGCCTCTTATATCATCTGAAGAGCACGCTGGAGGCATAAATCCTCCCTGGACTCCGCGGACATCTTTGCATGAGGATGTAAAGAAAGCCTTTTAAATTTCCCACATGTCCATGTCCATGTCCATGGAAGATAAGATTTATATTTGTAGCTGAAAACTGTGTCACAGTTCCATGGATGTGAGCAATCTATGTGTACAAATACATTAGTTGGCGATAATGCATTAGCATTTTATTAAACTGTATATTTTTAATTATAAGGGAATAGCATCCTTCAAGTTTTGCACTTAAAATAAAAATGAGATTAGCTGAAGATTAAAAGCATAGATAAAGGCTGGGAATAGCCCATGACTCTGGAGTTTAGGATGGGAAAATATTTCAATATGTTTCCTACTAGGAACAAAGAAAACAATACTAAAGGTCAAGCAATCAACAATACTTTGTCTTTTCCCTGACCTCTAGGCAACTCCAGGTCAAACGTTGTGCTGCTATACATCAGTATTTCCCATCTAATATTTCTTAATTCATCCTTCTGGCACTCACATTGCTGTTCCATTTTCTGTTTTTCACCATTTCTTAAAATAACTTTGAAAGCACCTCCACCCAGAGCAGAAGGCAGGTGCAGGCTGGCACCTCAGCCTGAGCACACCTGTGCATTTCACACCACAGGCACCACCTGCCTGGCCTCTAACCCCAGCCCTTCTCCATCCACCAAACAGTGAGTGGCCACTGCTACTGGCCCACAAAGCTGCCCCTCCTGGCCTCCCGCTTTGCCTCCTCCTCTTCCCAGCACCCCACTCCCTGCTCTTGTCCATCCCAGGGAGCCTCACACCCGACTGTGCTCCAGAGCCACCTGGAGGTCCTGCTCAAAGAAGCTGCACTGCTAAGGACGGCCAGATGCAGATGGCCCAGGGGCCGGTCCTGAAGACCAACTGCTTAGAGATTTGGATTAAATTGTTTGGAGTCTTTGTCTTGAGCCGCACATTAGACTGTGAATGAATCTCAACTCATTATCTCCTCCTTCTCATTCAGTAAGATTCACTCCAGGCTTCTCTGAAAAGTTCCCCAAGCCTGCCATCTAGCCCACCTGCTCTCCTGCAAGGTCATTACAGAACTGCACTGCACCTCCCAACTATCCCATTTCTCTACTTCTCTCCTACTAGCCCATCAATTCTAAGTCTTTGTGTCTGCTCATCCAGAGGTTTGGGGGCAAGACAGTCTAATAGTCTAATTCACTGACAGGGAACAGCTGATGTGATGTTTAGGAATGCAGGGCCTCTGTCCTCCTGGCTCAGAGCACACCACGCTTAGAGAACCCCGACAGACTGACGGTCAGACCTGAACAGGACTGCACGCTCTGGAAAGGAAGAAGGCCTCTAAAGGCCAGTCTGCCCAGGCCAGTGCTGACCTGGACTTCACAACGCACAGAAATATCAGGGTTAACCCAACCAGCAGTGGGTTTGCGCAGAGCCACATCCAGGTAGTCAGAGAGACAGGAGATAGATGATCCATAAATAGATGATAGACACATGAAAGAGATGACAGCTGAGACACTGGTATGCTTGGGATCATAGATAAGATGCATGCATACATAGTTTGGATGTAGATTAGATATACAGGTGAGAAAGACAGAAAATATACAGAGGGATGTTCCTTCCAAAACTCTTTGATGGCTCACTTTCAATGTAAGTTCTCCCATGACAACTAGCCTGTGCCGAACACCTCATTGTATGAGGCCAGCTGGAGGTCAGCTGACGGGGCCCAAGAAAATGTTGCCCGAAGTCAGCCTCTACAAAACCAGACGAAATGAAATGAAAGAATTCGAGGTCATAGTCAAAGTGGAAGTTCTCTCCTCCCTTCAGAGAAAGGTACCTCCTCCTTTGATGACCTGTTCTTTCCACTGGGATCTCACTCACAGAGATCTTTCATATAGGTTGATTTTTTTTTTTTTTTTTTTGCTACAATGTCTTGGCTTTCCATGCCTAAAATACTCTCATGGGCTCTTCAGCCAGATCTGAATGCCTTAAGGGCTGATTCTGAGGCCAGAGTGCTGTTTAGGACATCTGCCATTCTATGAGTCTGCTGTATATCCCGCTTCCCATGTTGGACTGCTCTCTCCCTTTTTTATTCTACCAGTATTTGCAGACACTAGTCTTGTTTTAATGCTATAACTAGTACCCAAACAGTATTTTACACTCTGTGTTTCTGTGTGGGTGCAAACTGTTGAAATCTTTACTTAATATATGCTAAATTGATCTTCTGTATATAAAGAGAATTGAAAATGAATCTTGATGTGAATGGAAGGGGAGAAGGAGCAGGAGAGGGGAGGGTTGCGGGTGGGAAGGAAGTTATGGGGGGGGGGGAAGCCACCGTAATTCAAAAGCTGTTCTTCGGAAATTTATATTAAATAAAAGTTAAAAAAAAGAAAGAACATGGGAACAAACAGGCCTGAAATTGGTACCACTAGCCAATTTCAAACACAAAACCATGATCTACCAAATAGAGGGTATGTCTGCTGCCTCAGATAGCCAACATATAAATGTGTAAGGGGGTACATCAAAAGAGGGACAGTGTAGAAGTATGTGCGTATCTCAGTGAATGCTTGACTCAAAGCCACGGTCTTCCGACTCGGCCCCTCTGCAGGTGCAATGATAGGAGGAGTGTACACGTGTGTGCATGTGCAAACTTTCTGAATATAGTTATGTGCCAATTCCATTTCTATCATTTTTCTTCCCCTTTTAGACTCTGACATAAGAGGAGTCGCTGCTGTTACTTAACTGTGTAATCATATACGTTAGCAAAGGGGAAAGCAAGGCTTACACACAGATATCTTCATACAGAGGTATCGCTATTATGTGCAATAAATACAATGAGAGGGAATGAGGGACCTGATCCATGTCCTATTTTAAATGGATTTACCCATTCTCACTTAAATGCTCATTTTAAAATCTTGTGGATGACATCTAATCCCAATCCTAAAGGAAATCCGTGTGTATTTACTATACTGATATCCAGGGCAGATGGTAAGAAAACAGTGTGGGAGACAGTTCACAGTGTGCGCTTTAGGAATCAGAGGAGGATGAGAATTACAAAGCTGTGGATTAAGAAGCTGTTATCTAAACAGTTATTATTACAAGTTTGCGGTGGAAAGCCAACAATATATTACCCGGAACACATTCCCTAGTATGAATAAAAACTGTCATCTCATAGGTCAGTAACCTTATTTAGGTCAAACTATTCCCTAAAATCAAATAGAATATGAAATTCTAAAACAGAAGTTTACAGTGTAAAGATATTTTGGCTGCTTGTACAGAGTATGAGTCGGAGTCTACAGAGTTCCCACGCGACTCATTCTCATCAAGCAAACTAGAAACTTCCCACATTTCTCCTTACAACTGCCGCCTCCCAGAAGCCAAAAAGGGGAGAATCACCGTCGTTCACCGACACACAGCTGGCAGGTCTCAGATACCGTCACGCATAGCTGTCAATGAACTCGCTTCATGTACAATTCCAAACAATTATATTATGTTGGACATTTATTACATCCCCGAGCCCCGAAATCCTAGAAACTGCCATCGCAGGACGAAAACAGCCGAGCTGGGCCCAGAGGCCAAACAAACCCCGCAGTACACAAATAAATACTGCTCTCCCGCGCCGCTCTGCCTCTCAGGTTGATGTCTTCATCCGGGCCAGCAGCTTTTTCCTCTCCCTCCCTGTGCCTTCGGCCGTTCTTCCATAACCTCTCCCATCCCCCTCGGCTCCACTATTCCCCAAGCTCACAATTTCTCTCTCTAGCCTTTATGTTCCTCTGCAAACTGCCCGCACTCCTCCACAGGCCGCCGCTCCCTAACTAAAGATGGTTATTGATGGACAGTAGCAGTGTTTTAGTGCAGCAGCAGAATCAATAAACGAGAAAATACTGCTTTGTCAGGCTTCACCAGAGCATTCTGGGAAACTTTACAGCTTTGGGTGGTGACAAACTCTTGCTCTGCGAGCAGGAGCCCGGCTGCCTGGGGCCGGGAGAAGCGCTCTCCCTCTCCCCGCTAGTGACAGCAGAGCTGCAAGGCAGGCGCTGCAGGATTTCCCAGACAGCCTGCCCCGGTTATTTATCGTCTCTTCATTTTACTTCTGAAAAAGAAAAGAACTAGAGTCTTGGGAGCCAACTGAACTGGTCGGATAACAAAGAACCCTGTCGGAGCCTTCTCCACTGTGCCAACGGCAGGTTTCCACAGTTAGGAATTTCAGCCCGAGCTCCAGCTCCTTGCGTTTGCAAAGTGCAGCTTTCTCCCTAAGTGACTACTGCTGGCAAGTTAAAATGTCCGTTCTCTCTCTCTCTTTCTCTCTCTCTCTCTCTCTCTCTCACACACACACACCCCTCCCTCACAACACCTTTCCGCTGGAAGTGCTTACAATTTCAAACGCCTGATTTCATACTAAAATAAGCATCTGAGGTACCGTGAGGTTAGAAATTAGAGGTGGCGTGTATGTGTGCAGACGGGCAAGTGTGCAAACACACGCACACACACACAACTGTCAGCACAGCCCCTTCCCTACACACACACACACACACACACACACACACCCCTCCCCTCACCACTGCCTTTCAGAAATTCAGCTGGACAAACAGAATGAAATGCCGTATTGTTTAATAGGAATTCCTTTTACGGTTGGTTATTTCTCTCTAACTCATGATAGAGTTGCTAAATTCAGTTGTAAATACTTTTTTGGCTTATTTTTACCTAATTTTCATACTTGGTCCCTTAAGTCACAATCTGCTAATTAGTAAGTTGATAAAATTAAGAATGCAATCCTAATTTGGTATTCACTTTTTAAATTATGCAGTATTGTTTAATTACCTAAAGAGATATTAACAACATAAAACCATCACCAGGAGTCCGTGAAGAGATTTTTAAAGAAACTCTTGCCAAAAAAGTAACACATGGTGTTTTTAGAAGATACAAAAGAGACATAACACACATCACCTATTCTTCTCATTCCTTACAGTATTCCTATAGCACAAATCCCAGTTTGCATCCAATGGTAAATGACTTTCCAAACTACAGAACCTAACACAGTGCACGGTCAATTATCCAAGCGTAATTAAGGGCTGCATTCCAACAGGGCCTGCAAATATAAAATGTCAACCACAAAAATAGGTGAAAAATCAAACATCCGGCTGTGCCCTTATTAAGTGGAAATGTTTAAAGTTTGTCTCTTCCCACTGGAAATGGAAGAAGAAAAGGATCCATCGTATGCAAAGGTTTAGTGGTATCAACTATTACATTCGCATTTCCTACAGATTCCATCAGATAAATAATTTTTTTAAAAAAGTACACATACCTTGCTGGCACTTAACCGCTTCCGATTTGACCACTGCTGAGAATGGTGTCCAACAAATGGTGGAAGTGGCAAAATGAAACAAAGCAAAACAGCAACATTAATAGTATAATTCCACCATGCTAGACAGCACAGAGTACACCTAGAGGGGCAACACCCAAGTTCTGAGTTACACGAAAAGCACACTTTATAGCAAGAAAATAGAAACAAAGAAATGTATGTAGTGGTATTAGATCAATTTCTCAGAGTATGAAAAGGCAGTGCCACATGAATATCAGTCAATCCTCAGAAGTAGTTTAGATTATCTTACAAACAGTACAATTTTACTTCTAAAAAATGGGAAAAACAAGCCTCTCCTACTTGAAATATTCAGCTAACGTGAAAATGTTTCTGAAATTCATGATCAAGGCCAGTTCATGCTTAGCTTTCCAGTTTCACAAATCCGAAAATCATTCCCCTTTCACTAATTAAATCTCAAATTCAGAATCACAGGGGAACTATGACTCATCATTGTCCAACTTAGAAAAAATAGTTAATGCAGCACTGAGCAATGGGAAAACAACTCTGAAGAGCAAAAAACTTCAGCCTGAGAAAACAGCACTGAGGGGAAAACCTCTGACAGCAACAAGCCCCAAGCCCTGTTCTGCTTTATTCTTCTAAGTTTAGTGAATTTTGCCACAGTTAAAATTCTCTCTCTCCTGTCACCGAACAGTTCAGTCTTGCAAAGCACTCTGGCTGGCTGACCAGCTAACTGGTTGTTAAAACTTGGACAAATTCAGGAGATTACAACTCAATTTTGAACCTAATTGAGCAGACAACATTGAGTATTACGCTTAAGAACAAAAATATATTCAGGAAAATGACCTATACATTTTGCCAATATGTTATCCCAATAAATTAGAAACTGGAAAATAAACAGTACCAAAGGGAAATCCAATTTTAGTCCTTTATCCAGCAGTTAGAAATACTGATACAGAATGATTTAAAAATAACCTTCATTAACAACACTTACCCTGTTGAAAACCTGAGTTCAACATTCTGCACGTGATAGAGTGACAGGTACTACAACCTGCATCTTAAAATCAGTGTTTTGTTTTCTTTTTCCCAATCTGGTGACAACTATTTTAATCCAAACCAATTGCCTGAATTAATTACCATCTTCTGGGTACACAGGGTTATTTAGGACCCTGCCACATAAAATCACCCGACTTTTATAACAGTCATAACAGATAAACACAATAGGATGGAACACAATGGAAACTAACTACTGCTATTCACTCACTTTGGTGCTACAGAATAGCACCCATTCAGGGCTCTACCCTATACCAATCACCATATTAATAATCTTAGTCTCCACAACTCTGGGCAACAGACACACCTTTTAGCCCCATTTCACAGACGAAGAAATCGTAGCTGGGAGAGGTTAAATAATTCTGTGAATTTGACCAGACCACCGGGAAGCTGGGACTCAAACCCAGGCCATCTGACCACAGAGACCATAATGTCAAGGGTACTTAGTTATTTCTGCAAAGAAAGGAAAAGAGCCAGTCTTTTCTCAGCCTTCCAGCCCGTGTCTTACTCCCAGCCACACCGCACTCAGGCACGTTTAAATCCCTGTTCTTGGGGATACATTCACCAGTGTTTTGCACGTGTCAAGGATTTGTCAGCTTGCCACAAAGACACCCTCAATGATGATGGAAAGAAAAGTGGGTGCAAAACTCAGAAACCAAACTGAAATGTCTCAGTTTAAAATACAATGTAAATTCACAAATTATCTCAAACAGTGTATTGCTCTCCATTCATATTTCTGCTTAAAATCCCAATATAAAAATGCCTTTAAATAGTAACTCAAACTCTACAAAAAGAACTATGTTTTATGATATCTATTATGCTTCAAGGACCCATGATAGGTGCTGCAAGTTGGATAAACACACATGATCCAGAATGAATTGTTCCTTGGTCAGTGATACTTTGATCGTGTTCATAAGCAGAAAAAGGGACCTCCCAGACGAGACCACTGAGCCTGGGCAGGGCTTTCCGTGTTGTAACAGCCCCATGAAAAATACACGTAATAAATGCATCATACACGAGAGCTGTGTCCACAAAAACAGCAGAGAAAATCAGCGTGCAGGCATGCGTGCACAGGGCCTGAGAAGAGGAGCAGTCCAGACAGGATGAGGACACTGGCGACTCTAGGATGTGGAAAAGATCTTCTTCAAGATGCTTCACAAAATCAAATGAGGCTGCAGCCCACGCTAAGTGTGCTGCATTTGAAATGAATTGGACAAAAGCATCTCTTTAAAACGCCAAATTCTGGCAATATTTAAATCTATTTTAAGTGCTAATATGATGGCTAAACATAATTCAACAGACCACAGGAAAAACAAGGGTCGGCCTTTACATACACAGCTCTTTTCTTAGGAAAACCACCCAGCTCCAAAACATACACTTGGATATGTAAGAAATTTCTGGAACACATCAGCTGGCAAGGAGACGATCATGTGACAGATGACGCTTGCTTGCACTGCTCACTATTTCAACTGGCATCCGGTTCAAATCACTGGTCACCTACGGTGCCCATGGACGTTGAGTCCAGTCAGGGTCGTGGTAGCAACACTGTCAAAACTAAGAGGCGGCCAAAGATAATCCACCATTTTTATGTGGGGCAGGAATGAAAAACAAGTTTATTTTCAGGAGCAATTTAAGACGTCTTACTGACCTCGGGCAATTGGGAAGTCACTGTGTGGTTTTCCCACTCCCGTAAACTACCCTCCAGGAGCTTATCAGTAAATCAGTCAGAATTTTCGCCATGAAAAATATGACAACTGAAAGCATAAGTGATGTCCAAAGGAAGACTGAGTCCTCGCGCACCACACTGCCTCAGCGCACAAGGCACTACACCTCCCTGACTTATAAACAGACCTCTGATTTGCACACAGGATTACACACTAAGTTGTAACATCTGATTCTTTTTCAAATGGGTCTTTTAGTTGGCTTTAAAAATAATTTTCAAGTTAGCTACACTCAAAGATGTTTTTTGTTCTTGTCGTAATTCTTATAGGGTTTGTCTGTACATGTTTTCTCATAAGAACAGCCACCAACACATGATGGTAAAATCGATGCTAGAGACACCTTCAACAGGTCGTGTGTCAGCTCAGAATTTCCATGTGCTAGGCCAGAGAAAAGTAAGTCTTTTATCTTCTCAAAAGCACTACCAGTGGAAAAGTTGGTAACTAAAGGTACAAAAGAAAAAGAGGCAATTGAAGTACTGCAAATATTTACTTGGTCACCCTAATAATATGCAATAATTAAATTCTGGGGACTGATTTTCAGAAATGAGTAATGCCTAGACCATCTAGGACCTAAAATAATGCTAAGTAGACGCCTGGACACTTAGTGGAAGGATATTCTGGATGATTTATGATAAGCCAACTATAAGCAGCATGTAAACTTTAATAACAGCAACACTGGTCATATCTCCAGCCCAAGGAGGTCATTCCTTAGAATTTTTAGTGCACTTAACCACGGGTAGGCACGTGATGTTGCTGTCAAATTATTTTTTCCAACAAAAGTAATTAAGAAGAAATCTGTCTCCTGCTAGGCCAGAGATCACAGGAATATGACATCGAAGAATTTAAAAAGCAAAAGGTCCCACTCACGTGTCTCTTGAAGTCACCTTGTTTCACTACTAAATTTAAACTTAGCACGATCACTCCCATGTCATCTTCCAAACTGTTTGGATCTTCCAATTTTAAAATATGTTCAGTCGTCCTACACACACAAAGGAAGGAATAATTTGTACACATATTGATGGTGCCGTATAGTCCAATAATGCTTCAGGAACTTCTGAACAAGAGTTTTACTCAGTCCTGAAGAGCATTAAATTTAGTGCAGTCACCCGTATTCAGGGTTAGTTCCACAGCTGGTCAGATCTCCTCCTCACTGTCCCAGTGGAATGTAAGTACTTGTTTAAGTTAACGAACCTGAATTTTACCCATTGAAAGTAGGAGGCCCAATTCACATTTTAGAACACGCCGTAAATGATTTAACATCTGATTAATACATTTTACTTCTAGAAGCGAAAAAAAAATCTTTAAAAATAAATTTCATTTAAAAAAAATAAAACTTGAAAAGCCAAAAAATATGTTGAGAGCAATAAAAATTCAAAGCACTTTTCCATTGATTCAGATTTGTTTCAGTCTAACAAGCACCATTTAACATTATTGGAATTCCCTCTAAAATTATTAATAATAATTAAAAGGCAAAAATACAGTACCTGTTAAGTTCAAGATCACTGAGAACAACAAATGCAGAGCCCATGAAATCAGATGTGGTTAAGTCTCGATCATACACCTACAGAGGGCAGAGGCCAGTACCATGTAAGTCACCAAGTTCATCAGTCATTCACAGGCAATAGGCTGAGAGTTTTGAAATCACTCAGATCTTACAATAACGTCACAGTTACAGCTAAGGGAAACACAACCATGACTCACAAGGGGCAAAGTTATGCAACCGTGCCCATGTTGCCTGCCATGGCCAAAACAATTATTACATATTAATCCAAAAGTTTAAAATAAAAAAATACCAACAGAAACATTTTAAGGCAGTTTTTATGTGATTAAATTGTTACGCACAGTAGACCTCTCTCTGTAGTTTAAATAGTCCCTCATTAAAATTTAGTGTTTTCCACGGTGAACAGACCTGCCAATTAAACAGGAATTTGCTAAATATTCTATAGCGATCCTATTCTGCACTCAACTCATGCAGTTTGAACCCAGATGTTGGAGTAACTGATGCTTTCAACAGTAGCTGAGAGCTCTATTAAATACAAAGTTATTCCCAATGAGACGGGCTTCAGAACTGCTTGCTGTCCAGCTATCAGTAATAATTCTTCCACATCCGGTAAGTTTAAATACAACCCACAGACACATTATTTTTCACTCCGAATTTCTGTACAGCACGTCCCGTTGAGCTGATAAAAAACATACAGTTCTGACAAGTGGCATACAGTATTCCTTCTATATGAATACTTTTAACCCTATCCTTGAAAATAATCAATAAAACAATTAACCGTGGCAGGTTCAGTTGTAAGAGAACACAGAAAGCCACTGAGAAACATTTTAAACAAAGGAGCAGAGCCATTGAGATTACCTTCACACGCAGCTTTTGATCAAGGCTTTGGATTGGTAACACAACTATCTCATCCCAAATGGGGTTCAAGTTCTTATACACCACTTTGCTTTTGTAAAGCGTCTTCCCATTCAGCTTAAATTTCACATAGGGATCACTTGTGCCTTTAAAAGAAACAGAGAACAAAATGGAATTTTAAAGGACGTGAAAAAGTGCACACTCCGCAGCCCAAGCCCCCCTGCCCAGAGATGCGGGGGCCTGGAGGTGGAGGGGAGAGGCAGAAAAACAATTTAGGGCAAACGCCTGATCCTTTGCTGCCTTTTGTGGTAGCAGAAAAATAGGCTCCTTGAGCTCTGTTGGCCTCTTTGTGGGGACGTCATCCCTACACTACCCACAAAAACACAGGACATCCAGTCCACAAGCCCAGCGAGTGCCGGCAGGGGTCCTGGGGAGAAACCCCCTGCTCCCAGGCTCGGTGTCGGGTCAGCGAGAAGTGAAGGGAGCTCTTTCCAATGCTCGGTCCCGGGTACTGATTCAATAGAGTCACGCGCTTTCCAAAAGATTCATACTCCATCAGCGAGCCGTGCGGGTCACTGCTTCAAAGGGTGGGGGCAGGGCAAGAATGGAGTGGGCAGTCCCCTTTCTTCGCTGCCTCCCCACACCTGCACTAAAGCGGAGGGCATTGTCTGTGCGGGGCCAGCTGAACTCCTCGTCAGCCAGGCCCTCGGCTGGCCTCAGCGCCAACACCGCTGACCCTTCAGGCTCCTCCTGGGGAGAAGGAATGAGTAATGGGCCTGCAGGCATGAGGCCCCGAGTGCAGCCGAGGGCTGAGGAAGAGAGGCCCACAGACAGGCTACGTGAATGATGTACTGTGTGTGTGTGTCATATATGCATGTGTGTGTCGCATGTGTGTCACACATCTGTGCTTGTGTCACATGCATGTGTCACACTCGTGTGTGTGTGGGATCACGGAGTGTCCAGGGTACGTGTGCTCACCGGTATGCAGTTAACAGTGCACAAACAAGAACAAATGAACACAGCTTCCTCATGGGGGTAAACAGAGTTCCACTGATAATGCTACAGAGACACAAACCTTGGGGAGCTGGGATCCCACAGCTGTGGGAACCAATATCCAGAGACCAAGTCTGCTTCGCTCACAGATAAATCCTGAATTTTTTTGGACAATGCCCCAGATAGGCCCCTGGAACATTTCTCAAAATGAATTTCTGCGGTTAAAGTCAAACCCGTTTAGTCTGAGTACATGACATCAAAAGTTGATCAGTCTACTGTCACTAGCAGCACCGTCACATCACCATTTATTGTTTCCAGCCCCTTTTTACATGTGCATTTAGTGCTGGTACTGGCAACCAGTGACAACGGGTGCAATAAACTTCCCCACCATTTGAGCTAGGAGCAGCACCCTGCTGCCTAGGACGGCACGCACTCCTGACTCATCCTAGGAAAGACACAACCGTGCTAGGTCACCTCCCCCTGTTGCAAGGGTGCTAACTTCAAACAGTGACATGGACTAAACCCTCAGCGCCTGCAAGCTCGACTCTCGCATCTCCACTTCGGCAGCGCAAAGGCAGAGGCCCGGCTCTCATCCTTTAAGCGTGGCTGTCAGGCATCGGTTCCGAGCCGGGAGCAGAAGCCCAGCACAATACCCGACAGCGCCCGCGGCACCCGCCCACCCCATCGCGCTCCCCGCACCTAGGGCGAGTCAGCCTTTCACAGCCACAAGCAGATAAAGGGGAAGAAAACGACAATAAAAAGAGGCCTTTAATTAAATGAAATTGCCACTCTGGGATCAGGCCTTCATGCTTGTCAGCGTCCTCTCAAAATAAACATCTCAAAACTCGGCCTGCCGGTGTCACTTTCTCACAGGCAAAGAACCCTGGGTAATCCCCAGGCATCCTGACAGCTACATAATGTTCAGCCGTTTCACGGGTGAATGGCAGCCGTCGTGTGAAAGAAAATATTAATGTCTGGAGTTAATCGACGAAGGGGCCAGGGCTTGCAAAGCTGAACGAGGAAAGAGGTGCCGAGTCAGTGCCAGGGTTAGGGGGCGCAGGAGGCAACCGGGGCGCACGGCGGCTTTCTCTCTGAGACCCTGGTGTCTCATGGTCAGCGAAGGGAGGCTTCAACCAGGCAGGCTCTGAAAGGGGGTCTCTGCCCAGGAATGCGACCCCCAGATTACACAGATGACGAGATGACACCTGAATGCGTGGACTCTGACCTGCTGCTCTGGCAGCTCCACACACAATGAGGCTCTTGTGGTACCCACGCTCCAGGAGCAGAATGAAGCTGGGGGCCTCCGCCCCAGCCGCTTCGGCCACGTGGGCCCTGATGGGGCTGCGGAAACCCAAATCTGTCACCTCAGTGGCCCGATTGTCCTGCTCCCCTCTAAGAACTCTACCGCCCTCTCTATCCCAGCCTCCATGTCCGTGGACTGCACCAACCGCAAGTGGAAAACACTCAGGAGAAAAAATCGTGTGTGAATTAGATACAGACCCGCGCCTGTGGCTATTCCCTCAACAGTGCAGCACGCAGCATCTCCACTGTTTCGGGTACAGCAAGTTGTCTACAGGTGATTTAAAATACACAGGCTAGGGGCCAGTGCTGTGACGTAGAGGGTAAAGCCACAGCCTGCAGTGCCAGCATCCCTTATGGGCGCAGGTTCGAATCCTGGCTGCACCTCTTCCCATCCAGCTCTCTGCTATTGCCTGGGAAAGCAGAAGATGGCCCAAGTCCTTGGGCCCCTGCAACCTGCATGGGAAACCTGGAAGAAGCTCCTGGCCCAGTTACAGCTGTTGTGGCCATTTGAGGAGTGAACCAGCAGATGGAAGACCTCTCTTCCTCTCTTCCCCTCTCCCCCTCTCCCCCTCTCCCTCTGCCACACTTTTAGAAGGCACCTGAGGCTGGCGCCACGGCTCACTAGGCTAATCCTCCGCCTTGTGGCGCCAGCACACCAGGTTCTAGTCCCGGTCAGGGCGCCGGATTCTGTCCCAGTTGCCCCTCTTCCAGGCCAGCTCTCTGCTGTGGCCCGGGAGTGCAGTGGAGGATGGCCCAAGTGCTTGGGCCCTGCACCCCATGGGAGACCAGGAGAAGCACCTGGCTCCTACCATCGGATCAGCGCGGTGCGCCGGCTGCAGCGCACTGGCTGCGGAGGCCATTGGAGGGTGAACCAATGGCAAAGGAAGACCTTTCTCTCTGTCACTCTCTCACTGTCCACTCTGCCTGTCAAAAAAATAAAAATAAATAAAAAAAAGGCACTTGAGCATCAAGTGGACTTCGCCGTCTGCTGGGGTCTTAGAGGCAAGGACCCAGACACCTGAGAGGTGACCGCATTTGCGGAGAGGAACCAACACTGGCCCCTGGTCCTATAAAAGTGCACCACCAATTCCCACCCCGAAGAATGAGGAGCGACACTCCTCAGCTCTGGTCAGGCCCACTCAAGCCACAGATGGCCAGGTCTCTCTTGGTGCTGCACTTGTCAGACACAGGAGAGCACCACAATGCTTCCTCCTCTGGGCCTGGCTCGGTGCCGGGCACTCTGGGGGGTTATCAAGGTGCACCCATCCCGCCCCTGCTCCTCTGCAGTTGATGGGCAGCACGCAGCCCAGGAATGTAGCACAGAGTCCACAAGGCAGGTGTCCAAATGGAACGGAACCAGGGAGGGCCATGTGCAGGAGACCTGTTCCAGCAGGGGTCTCAATGGGGGCTGAAACAGGAGAAAGGAGCTGGCATGTGGCTGGGCCCAAGCATGCAGAGCAGCCATGAGGCCACTCCACAGGAGGCAGTGGGGGAGGAGTCTCGACATGATTACAGTGGGCTGGTGCCCGGCAGCATTCCAATGCATCCAGAAATTAGGGGAGAAAAACAGAATGAGAAATACATAGGCTGGGTTGAGTCAGAAACTGAAGATTCCCTAAAATAAGGAGGTTAATTAGTATTCTGTAAGAATCACAGGTGTTTTATTTCCTAGTCTCCTGCTTTTAGTTTTTTAACAAACGTAAACACATGCACGCAACTCAGAGGTTTGAAACGAAAAACAAAGTCTCTACTCTCGCTTTTCCCCGATTCCCATTTGGTGTTCTCGCATTAGCGGCTTCTCAGGTGTTTTATAGGGAAAAAAGGATCTTTCAGGGACTCTACAGTTTCACAAGTAAGGCACCAGGGATCTCTGCTCACACCACCAATACAGGCTGACTTCATACAAAATTAGTGAAGTGAAAATGCATCGTGTTGCATGAAGTCATGCCATTAGCCAATAATGGCCCCATATCCCTTCCACTCTCTCTTCCCGGCAGGGGCAGTACTGCAGGGCATCCGGTAAGCCCACCAGGGATGCAGAGGGAACTCTGAACCCTGGGAGTTTCTGACACACAGCGGCAAATTGGTTTCCAAAGTTTCTCGGATTTATGCTCCCACAAAAGCACCTATCTTGGACTTGCTTCTTCACACGTTCACAAACCTTGGCTATTACAAACCTTTCTTTTGAGCCGGCGCCGTGGCTCAATAGGCTAATCCTCCACCTTGCGGCGCCGGCACACCGGGTTCTAGTCCCGGTTGGGGCGCCGGATTCTGTCCCGGTTGCCCCTCTTCCAGGCCAGCTCTCTGCTATGGCCAGGGAGTGCAGTGGAGGATGGCCCAGGTGCTTGGGCCCTGCACCCCATGGGAGACCAGGAAAAGCACCTGGCTCCTGGCTCCTGCCAGGATCAGCGCGGTGCGCCGGCTGCAGCGGCGGCCATTGGAGGGTGAACCAACGGCAAAAGGAAGACCTTTCTCTGTCTCTCTCTCTCACTGTCCACTCTGCCTGTCAAAAAAAAAAAAAAAAAAAACAAACAAACAAACCTTTCTTTTATCCTAAGCCAGTGGAAGGCTCAGAACACTGCTGGCTACATTTTTCCCCATCTTTAGTGCTTTCAGCAAAGTTGAGCATCTTTTATATTTCGGTGACCTACGTTTGTATTTCTGTGAACTGTTGGTTCACGTCACTTGGTCAGTTTCCAGTGGGTTTGTGATTTTTTTTTTGACAGGCAGAGTTAGACAGTGAGAGAGAGACAGAAAGGTCTTCCTTCCATTGGTCCACCCCCTAAATGGCCGCTACAGCCGGCGCTGCGCCGATCTGAAGCCAGGAGCCAGGTGCTTCTCCTAGTCTCCCATGCAGGTGCAGGGCCCAAGCACTTGGGCCATCCTACACTGCCTTCCCGGGCCACAGCAGAGAGCTGGACTGGAAGAGGAGCAACCGGGACAGAATCCAGTGTCCCAACTGGGACTAGAACCCAGGGTACCGGCGCCGCAGGCAGAGGATTAGCCTAGTGAGCTGCGGCGCCGGCCACTGTGACTGTTTTTGGCACGGATTTGAGTGAGCTCTTCATTACAGAAATCAAGCCACCAACTATCTTTTTACTTTTTCATCATTTGCTTAGATTCGTGTTATTTCTAGTAGTGAGATTTTTTGCACTATTATTTGGTCAAACTTGCCATAGTTTTTATTTATGGTTTTGAAGTTTAACATCCTGCTTGGAAGCAGTTTTCTCACTATAAGATTTTAAATTAATTCAGTCATATTCCATTCCACTGATTTTGTAGGTTTTTTCTATTTTTTTTTTTTTTTTACACTTAAGTGTTTGGTCCATCTGGAACTATTTTAGCATAAAGAGGGAAGGAAATTCGGGTTCACTCAAAGCAAGCAAGCAAAATGTTCAGCGCCAAGCTTTAGAAATCCGAGTTTGTTGGCAGCTTGCAGTTCCGAATGAGGGAGGAGGAGGAACCAGCATGGGAATCGGGTTCCCAGGACAATGGAACACCAGAGGCCTGAGGACTTAGCAAGGCGGAGCTGGACCCCAGGAAGCAGCACCCGGGCTTTCTCAAGACCAGCTGAAGGGAGCCTGTGGACAGATGAGCCTCTCACAGAAACCGCTGGGCAAAGCCGTTTAGAACCTGCTGCAGGAGCTCTTACCACACAGAGCAAAATGCCAAACTGCTGAGACATGCAGTAAAGACAAACCATGGTCCAGCAGCTACAACTGGTCCAGTCCATGCTTCAGAGATTTACCTACATTTAGAGAATATACAATAAACTCCTCGGAATCAAAGCTCCCGGAAGGTGATATTTACGGCCAGATGTGCCGAACCTGCATGTTCCAGGTGCTGCAAAATCGTGATGGTGGAGGCAGCGTGGCGTCAGGTGGCCTGGTGGATTCAAACCCAGACCTTACTTTTATCCCTTGGAGAATCATAGACACTTCATTTAATTCCCTCATTGAACTTCCAGTTTCCACCTATAACGTGGAAAACTACCAACCTCAAAATTACCTTGAGGATTAAGGGAACTGCTATGCATCAATGATAGTGGACTCCAGGCATTTATCCAGAATGCACAGATAAAACAAGCCCCGATTTCCAGGAGAAAGAAACAGTGACGGCTTTTGAACACCTCTCTCTCCCTTCCCTCAGTGAGGCTGAGACGCCCAGACTGCAGCCACAAGCTCCACCCTTAACCGACATCCTCAGAAACCAGAACGGGCAGTATGGAAACACAGAGTGCATCTGCTCTCAGTCACGTGGGAAAGAAGCAAACGCCTCTATGTGGAGGGAAAAATCTCTATTATGGAACCCTGTGGTAAGTTAAACTCCAGAGACCACGCTTCGGCAGAGTGGCTGTGGGCTTCAAGGTTTTTCTTTTTTCTTCTTTTCACACCAATCCCCAAAGCACAGCTTCTTCCTCGCTCTCCTGGCTGCACACTCCATTCTGCATTCAGTGCATCCTAACCGAACTGTTCCTGACCTTTCTCCCCAGGATGATCCACTCATCTCGAAAGGCACCTGCCATGCGTCAGGTGGCATTTCCCAAATAGATTTACTTACTTATTTGAAAGGCAGAGTTGCAGAGGAGGAGAGAGAAAGGGAGAGAGGGCTCCCCTATCCACTGGTTCACTCCCCAAATGGTCGCAACAGCCAGGGCTGGGCCAGGCCAAAGCCAGCAGCCTAGAACTTTTTTTGGGACTCCCATGTAGGTGCAGGGGCCCAAGCATTTGGGCCATTGTCCACTGGTTTTTCCATGTGCATTAGCCGGGAGCTGGATCCAAAGTAGGAGCAGCCGGAACTGGAACCAGCGTCCATATGGGATGCCAGCTTTGCAGGTGCCAGCTTTACCCACTGCACCACAGTGCCGGCCCCCCAGTGGCATGGTGGGGAAGGCATGCCCATTCGGTAGACCATGAGATGCAATGGCTCCAGGAAATGGACCATATTCCAATATACTGAACAACTTCCAATGACCTACTAACAAGGAAAACTGATTATCTGAAATCATCAAGTTTATCAAAACTCATTTAACCATGAAGAGAGCGCAACTGTCATGGAACAAATGATGGTAGAAAAGGAAGCTCTAGGGAGCTGAGGCAGGAGGGCCCCCTGAGCCTTGGATGTTGTCCCCCACTCCTCCCTCCCCGTCCCGCCGGGGTCTCCCACCCTCCTACCCATGGTGCCCTCACCACCTCTCCCTGCTGCAGCTTCTCTGTCCTTGGCTGCCCCTTCCTGTGCTGCCTCTGCAGCTCTGGCTATGCCACGTTCACTCTTCTTCCATTTCTCGGGGATCTGCCCTGAGATGACTTAAATATTATTTAGAGTGCCATTTTTGTCTCATTTTCAGAATCTACCAGATAATATGAAGCACACACCTTCAAAAGTTGTCTATAAAAGTCCACGTCCATTTATTTAAAATAAAACAGCTTCAACTTATATGACTTGTTTTTCTAATGAAAAACATTGTCGACAAAATTACTTCAGAAAGTTAGAAAGTGGAAGAGATGTTCATTTTGTGCAAAAAATTTTTGAAATCCATGCCTTTAGGGTATTCAAAAAGACGGACATGCATATTATAAAAATATGCATGGAATTCAATTATTTATGCCAAAATACTCTTAATTTCATTTCCACGAACTTCTCAAAGTATCTTCATATACTGATGAATTCTGTAACCTCGGCAAACTGGACATTTGGTGAATGGATGTTTGAATTGATTAGCTTTTGGTGAACTGGAATTGACATATGGTGCCTGCGCCCCCGTTCTTGGTGAGGTGACCAGAAGCACTCAGAGGTGTGAGCTTCTGCGTGGAGACCTCACATATGGCTGTGTCCCTGCAACACCAGAAAAGGAGTGACAAATGCAAATTACAAAGGCATGAAAACAAGGAAGAAAGGAGAGGAGAGGCAGTGGCTGGGAGGCGGCACTCAAGGGAACTGGAGAGAGTTGGGGAGAGAATCAGAAGCAGACCAGATATGCAGCGAAGGTCACAGCTCAGGGCCTCTGTGAAGGGAGAAACCCATCAGCTCTTTGCACCTGCTGGCCACCCGCATTCTAAAACCCACATCGCCAAAGCCTGCACGATTATCAACACCCCAGTGTTCTCCTTTCCATCAGAACAATGCGAAAAGCGCTCCCTCCCCAAGCTACATATTCAGAATAAATCTGAAATTTACGGAAAAGATGGTTAGGACCAAAGTTATAGCACCAACAAAGGGTGTGACCTCCTCCATCCCTGCACGAACTGTAAGGGGCCTGCATTGCTTCAAGCATGAGGAACACGACCCCGGCTAGGAACAGGAGACCCCGCTGTCGGAGGCAACATGGAAGACACTGCCACACACACATACACTGCACGATGCCACACACATGGACCTAAAGAGAAAGTCACAGGCCTGCATAGTGTTGAATGGAAGGGCAGCTTCCGGGGGGGGGGGGGGGAGGAAACGGAGAGGAGTAGGTCAAAGGGCATGGTGTGCTGTTAGGGGGATGCATGAGCCGACAGCCTGCCATGCAGCATGGAGACCATGGTTGACAACATGCCGAGGCGTTGCCAAAGCTGCCGCCTGTAACACCGGCATCCCACATGAGCCAGGTCAGTCGCAGCTGCTCCACTTCCAACCCAGCTCCCTGCTAATGCACCTGGGAAAGTGGCGGGTGATGGCCCAGGTGCTTGGGCCCCTGCACCTACGTGGGAGACCCAGAAGCTGCTCCTGGCTTCAGATCAGCCCAGCTCCACTCGTTGTGGCCATTTGGGGAGGGAACCAGCAGGTAAAAGACTGTCTCTTCTAACTCTGCCTTTCAAATAAATAAATATTTGGGGAAAAACATTGGGGTAGCTCTTGAAGCTTTTGCAGGAGATGAACGTGGAGCAGAGGCAGGGCCCTGGGGACTGTCCTGCCCCCCCCCCCAACTTCCATCTCTTCACCACTGTCAGTTATGTCTAAGGCACAGCTGGGTGCTGTGTGCACCTGTGCACAGTGAACCCTTGACAATGGCCAAGCCAATTAACACAACCATCGTCTCACAGCTGTCTTTCTTACAGTAAGAGCACAGAAAATGCTCTTTCAGCAAATTTCTGTTTTTCAGTATGATTTTTTTTGAAGATTTATTTATTTGAAAGGCAGAGATACAGGTCTTCCATCTGCAGGTTCACTTCCCAAATGGCCAGAGCTGGGCCAGGCTGAAGCCAGGAGCCACGAGCCAGGAGCGTGGGTGGAGGCGTAACCTACACCACCACAGCACCTGCCCCCAGCGACCCCAGTGTTAAATAAAGACCCCAAGCTCTACAACTTCCCTTCCATCAAAAGCAGGGCATGCGGCGCATCCCCCTGAATCCAGAGACTGCCTCAGCCTGCACGCCACGGTGCTCCTTCCAGCGCTGCCTCACAGAGGGTGAGCCGGGCCCTGGGCCCCAGGCCTGGAGCCGTGGACATCCACAAGGAAGCCAACACAGGCTGAGGCTCCACGCCAGGAGGACAGACACGTGGAGAGGCCCCCACGGGACGCACCTGCCTCACAGCACCCACACCGGCCCCAGGTCTGCAGAGGATCAGGCATGGAGAGGCCCCCACGGGACACACCTGCCTCACAGCACCCACACTGGCCCCAGGTCTGCAGAGGATCAGGCATGGAGAGGCCCCCACGGGACGCACCTGCCTCACAGCACCCACACTGGCCCCAGGTCTGCAGAGGATCAGGCATGGAGAGGCCCCCACGGGACGCACCTGCCTCACAGCACCCACACTGGCCCCAGGTCTGCAGAGGATCAGGCATGGAGAGGCCCCCACGGGACGCACCTGCCTCACAGCACCCACACTGGCTCCTGGTCTACAGAGGATCAGGCATGGAGAGGCCCCCACGGGACGCACCTGCCTCACAGCACCCACACCGGCCCCAGGTCTGCAGAGGATCAGGGTCAGCCTTCACGTCTCCCGAGGCGGCCCCAGCCGGTGTGCGGCAGAGACAAGCCGGAGCCAAGCTGCCACTTGGAGATGCGGCACAGTTTGTTCCACAGAGGCGCCCTCTGGAACCCCACCCTTCTCCACCCTGCACCCAGCTGCACACTCAGCGCACAGTGACGGTGACGGCGTGGGGCTGGCATGACAGAGGGGACTGCCTGCATCGTGCTGGGGCTGCGATTAAAATGACGCCGCCAACTCGCGCACACGGATGTACGTGGAGACAGCTGAACACACGCAGGCCCAGCCGCAGCCCAGGCGACGGAAGAAGTCAGGAAGAGGCCCTGCTCGAATCCCCGCGGGTAACACAGCGCACCCCCTCCCTGTTGGCAGAGCGGTGAACCACCCATCCAGCCAGCCACTGCAGGGAAGGCCCACACAAGCAAGGAGCAGTGACAGGGCAGCCTGTGGGGGTGGGAGGCAGCTTCCTGCAGACAACACACATGGGAAAGTCCCAGGGTGCCAGCCGCCTCACGGGGGTGGGGACGAGGGTCCACCGGCTCTGGAAGGCAGTGCTCGACTGAGTCCTAAGTCTGGGGCATACATCAAAGGCTACGAGGACAAGCACGCAGGATGCGATCTGTGTCGAGTGGCAGAGGGACAGACCCACACAGATTTCAGAGCTCAGCTCCACTCACTTGTAGGGGAGCCCGGCGTGATGCCAGATCCCGCAGAGGGCGGGGAGCAGCTCGCTGGGTCCCAGGCCGGCTGCCGGCTTCCCTAAGGCTGCTGCGCTCCTGAGTGAGGGACTGGTACCCTGGCCCAGCCGCTCCTGCTGTTCCCTCACGGCAGACCGAGGATCGCACGCCACCTGCTGTTCAAACGCGGCATTCCATGAGAAGCAAACCCCAAGTTCAGCAAAATAAACAGAAACGCTCAGGATCATAATGCCCTGGACATTTTTCTAAAAACAGAAAACAAAAGGCTACAGAAACGAATTTGAGTGTTTCTACCATAAACAAACGGCAAAGGTTGGAAAAGATCGATGTTTAGTCAACTGGGACATTACAGAATGTATGCACCCATCAAAACATCCCAATGTAGCACATCAATATATGTAATTTTGTTAGAAATCTTTTATGCTATTAACTCACCAGGCAGAGTGACAGAGAGAGGGGGGAGCTCCAGTCCATCGGCCCACTCCCCAAAAGCCTACACAGCTTGGGCGGGGCCAGGTTAAAGCCAGGAGCCAGAAACTCAATGCAGAGGTAGCAGGAGCCCCAAGTACTTGAGGCCTGCTGCCTCCCAGGGCATGCATTAGCAGGAAGCTGGAATTGGGGGTGGAGCCAAGACCCAAATCTCGGACATGGAAAGTGGGCATCCCAAGCAGTAGCTTCACCTTTAAACCAAACACCTGCGGGACATGAATAATTCATATCACTTACATTTTAAAAAATTAAAAGTGCTGACACAAACATTTTAAAATTTGTTTGAAAAGCCCGATTGTGCCATTGCAGCATAGTAAGTCAGTGTGCAGCTGACCTCTGGTGGAAAGACGACATCACTAGGAAGCCAAGGGAAACCAGGGGGCCAACGCCAACCACGAGCGCCTTCCAACAGGACACAGGCAGCACCCCCGTTGGCGGGGAGAGAAACTTCTCATAGTCGGGCAGACAGCCACGCAGCTCCTATGCAACTGCTCTGAGCCAGCAGTCCAGGTAAGCCCGAGAGAAGCACAAAGCGTCCAGTCAGAGCAGAGAACAGACCCAGGTGCACGCCCCAGCAAAGCAAAGCACTTTGTGGCTACAGAACACTCCAGGCCTGGAGGATGGCAACTTCTTCAAACACGACTGAAAAGCACAACGCAGATTGCGAAGATGTGCAGACTGCTCCAGGGAACAGAAGGAGCCCTGCCGAGGGTGGCACAGAACATGCACACGAGAGGCAAGTAGCGCACATCCAACACCCCGAGCGACCCAACAGCTCACATCCAACACCCTGAGCGACCCAGCATACTAATACAAATTAAGACAAAAATGAGGCACCACCTCCCTCCACCAATTTGGCAACAACATCCCACATCTGGCGTGGGTGAGGCGGACGTGGGCCACAGTGCTGCTGCCGGCACAGAGCACGGCACGTCTTTCTCACATGGACGCTGGCAGAGCTCTAAGGAGGGTCCTTGAAACACTCCAATCACCTGGTAGGAAAAACACAACCCACCCTACCACACAACTCGCAAAGGAACAACAGAGAAAGTTGTCTGAGTTTAGGCACAGGACACCTGCTGGGCTTTACCCTTTGTCATACCAATTCAGAACTGTGGCCCAGAACATTCACCAAAGTTCTCTGTACGTGCTGTTAAGCTGCCTTCTCACAATTCTCCTAGTACTCCAGGAAGAGAGAAGGAAAAAGCAGGTAATGAAGCCATCTAATAACCAGGTCCCATCTTCTTTTACCAGCGAAACATTGTAAAGGTCAGGTCCCTGCGGAACACTCAGCTCACAATCCCGGCGCCCCACAGCCGAGCTACGGTGCCCACTCCAGTCAGCTCAGGTCAGGCACGGTAACACCCGAGGCTGAAGCCTGGGTCAGATTTAAGATTGGGAAAAAAATGGAACCACCAGTCCACACCGTGTTGCTATTGGGGCAGTGTCTTTTGAAGCAGGAGGGAACTTTAAAAAGTCAGTGGGAAGTGAAAGTTTTTTAATTTATTGTATTTATTAGAAAGGCAGAGTTGGGGAGGGTAGGGAAAGAGGGGGAGGGAGGGAGAATAGAGAAGGAGGGGGAGGGAGGGAGGGAGGAAGAGGGGAGAGGGAGGGCTGGGTCAGTCCGAAGCCAGGAGCCAGGAGCTTCCTCCACGTCTCCCATGTGGGCGCGGGGGCCCAAGGACTTGGGCCATCTTCTACTGCTTTCCCAGGCCATCAGCAGGGAGCTGGGTTGGAAGTGGGGCAGCCAGGACATGAACTGGTGCCCACGTGGGATGCTGGCGCTGCAGGCGGCTGCTTTACCCACCACCCCACAGTGCCGGCCCCAAGTGAAATTCTAAGTAAGGCAATTTTGGTGCAAAGCAGCTTGAATGCCAAGCCTAGTGTCTTATAGCACGCATCTTGACCTACCTTTTTGAAGATGCTTCACATACTTGGCTTTAAAAAAATTTTTAACCTAAAAGCCATTTTCTTTCCCACAGAAAAAATGTAGAGAAAAAAAATAACCACAAAAAAGACCAAGTGTGGTCATTCACTAGACAATATAGCAACTAATGTTTATTGTATAAACTATGTTCTCCCGGCCACACACACACACACAAACACAATCGCCCCCACATACACAATCACCCCCACATATATACACACACATCAGCCCACATACACACGTCACCCCTGCATACACACACACACACACACAGCCCACCACCACCACCACCAGGCTCACAGGAAGCAAGGCCCAGCACCACCCTTGGCAGCCGTGTTCCACGTCGGGGGCTCTGCCACCCTCTGGTGCTCCCACCACTCCCAGGCAGGGCACAAAGGAGAGCGACCCCTCCAGGCCACAGGGGGGCGCAGGGAAGAGCTGCTGAGGACAGAGGGGGTGAATCCCCACGTGCAGCCCATCAGGAAGCCCCACGGCTGCGCCTGACCACAGCCCGGGGCTTCCTGTCCAGAAACGCACGCCAGCCGCCACTGGGCAGTGTGCTTCTCCCCAGGCCCAACACACAGCACCTTTTCTTTATGAGAACAAAATGTGCAATCAAACATCCTGCGCCCTAGAAATCAGCCTAGCTAAACGGCGAAATAAACCCAGGCTCGGGTCGGAGGCCGCCCCGGTGACAGCCGCACCCAGGCCGCAGCAGGCTTTCTGCACCACTGCAAGACCTGTCCTCTCCTCGCTACGCTGCCCCATCCCTTGAAAATTACCTCCTGACACGTGTTTCTTCCTGTGGTTGGAAAATGGAGCTGAGCCACAAACAGATGTCGACTGCCTACCTGCGCTGGGAATGGAGAGGCAGAGCGGTGTTCTGGGAGAGGCGGTCATGAGTTCCCACTGCCAAAAACGCACATCAGAAGACCTGCCCTGGACCCTGCTGCTGGAGTGACACTGGTGGCCTGGTGCTGTCACCAACACCTGCCAATGCCTTTGCATGCACACCTGCACTGCTGCAAAGTTGCCACCAGAGGGCAGCAGCAGCACAGTGTTCCTCCCATGCACAAAGGACGCACAGGCCCTTGACATGTGGACCCTGGCTGTCCAGGAGGGAGTGCTTAGGACAAGAAACGCTCCTGCACCCGGAGCTGACGCTCAGGTTAGGCCTTGCATCCGGCCCTAGAATGCACACAGGTCAGCCACGGTCCCTGCCCAGGGTCCTCTGTGTGTCCATCAGGACAGAACACAACAGTTAACAGGCAAGGGCTCAGGAACTGAAAATGCGTAGGCCTTCCTTGAAGAGAAAAGCAGCACTTGTGGAGCTGCCCGAAGACAGGAAGGCAGGCAATCAAAGGAGAGCGCTGGAATGAGGGAGAGAGGGGTGGGAAGAACAAAGGGCTGTGCAGGGGAGGGACAGCGGGGAGGCAGGAGCGTGGCAAGCAGATGATGCCCGGGACAGACAGCCCAGAAGCAAGTGGGCCGATTTCTGCCCCAGCCGACTCCAGGGAAGGGGAGCTCAGGGGGATTCCCGGCCAGCTTCCAGCAGTGGGGTCAGACTCACCCCTAGAGCGAGCGCCATGGCAACCAGAGTGTCCAGGAAGCGAGCGGGGCTGCTCGATGCAGCACTGAGCTCCCCCACACGGGGCCTGGTCTCGGAAAAGCTGACGGTCACTTGTCACTCACACACAGGGGCTTCCCGAGAACCCGGAAGTCACCTGCAAGGAGCAGTCTTGTCTATGTGGTCACATGTCCTCTGTCCACCAAATGACATCTCAGCTTTTTCTAATTTATTTATTTAATTTGAAGGCAAGGACAGCAGAGGGAGGGAGGGAGGGAGGCAGAGAGAGAGGGAGAGCGAGCTCTTCTGTCTGCTGGTTCACTCCTCAAATGCCCATATCAGCCAGGTCTGGGCCAGGCCAAAGCCAGGAGCTGCATCCAGATCTGCACTGGGCCACCTTTTGCTGCTGTCTCAGGCACACTAACAGGAAACAAACAGAAGCAGAGTAACTGGGACTTGATGCAGCACTCTAGTGGGCTGTGTGTGTGTGTGTGCGCATTCTCTACAAAGGTCACAGAGCTGCGTGTAGATGTGAATTATCTATAAGGGGACAAGGGGTGCGGGTATGTGTGTGCATTCTCTATAAAGGACATAGGCACGTGTGTGTGTGTGCACCCATTCTCTACAAGGGACACAGGAGTTGACAACTGAAGACCCTGGGACACCTCGTATGCAACACCACCAGTCTGCTCCTCACCCAACTCCACTGCTAATCACGCCCGGGCTCCCTTCAGATTCCTCCAAAGAACAATTAGCAGGTGATGTCACCCAAGCCCAGGAAACCTCAAAATCCCACCTTGACTCTGTAAGACGAGGGCCCTAGAGGCGGCGCTCCCGGCACTCACGGAGTCGGCTCGCCGGCCCCGGCCCCCGCCAGCCCCTGGGCTGCACAGCTTCGCCCCAGCGGCTTCCCAACAGGCAGAGCAGCTGCAGTCCCGAGATTCAGTCGCAAGCCCTACTGATACTTTCAGAAGTGCTTGTTCACTGACTTCCTTACTTGAGAGGCAGAGAAAAGTGCAGAGAGTCAGCTCCTGTCTGCTATACAATCCCCACATTCCCACAGCAGCCCAGTTAGGGACAGACCCAAGCCAGGGACCAGGAACTCAGCTGGGTCTGATGGCTGCCAGCAGCCTGGATACCCAAACCATCACCACTGCTGCCCAAGTTGGCATCGGCAGGAAGATGGAATCGGAAGACTTAAATGTAGGACCCAAGCTTGTTGACAGGTATCTTAATCATTAGCCAAATGCCTGTGCTGTTAGAACTCTTAAAAGAAATAAAAACACAACTAAACTCCATAAAGAGGAATGATATATGAACACCCCTATATCCAATAAATATTTTCTCATAACAAAAACGCATTGCCCATTCCCTGGTTTTATTGGTGACTTCTACCAAAGATATTTGGGAAACACCGATATCAATAATGCAGAAACTGTTTTTAGCACCCTCTCTTGAGATTTCTCATGACCGTCTTTAACTGAGCTGGATATGATTTTTCACGCCATTGCCCAGTGAAATTTCTAAAATTGCCATTTTTAACACCCAATTATCTCCAGGTTTTTCTGAACTATTTGATGCCATATTAGAAAGATAGGTTCATTGAAAGCATGAGTTTCAATTCTTTTTTTTTTTTATTTTTTTGACAGGCAGAGTGGACAGTGAGAGAGACAGAAAGGTCTTCCTTTTGCTGTTGGTTCACCCTCCAATGGCTGCTGCGGCTGGCACAAAGCGCTGATCCGATGGCAGGAGCCAGGTGCTTCTCCTGGTCTCCCATGGGGTGCAGGGCCCAAGTACTTGGGCCATCCTCCACTGCACTCCCTGGCCACAGCAGAGAGCTGGCCTGGAAGAGGGGCAACCGGGACAGAATCCAGCACCCCGACCAGGACTAGAACCCGGTGTGCCAGCGTCGCAAGGCGGAGGATTAGCCTAGTGAGCCGCAGCGCCGGCCGAGTTTCAATTCTTGATCACTGCCCAATTTCCTTTGTTCTAAATGTTTTAACTCTAGAAAAAAAGTTTATTTTAAAGCAAGAATCCAAAATTCAGATCATGAAATTCTAAACAGAGGTTGGCAAATGTTGACCCAATGGTCAAATGCAGCCCATGGCCCATTTTTGTAAATGAACTTTTGCTGGCACAGAGCCACACCCACCTGTGGCCATACTGTGTGTGGTGGCTTTCCGACCAGCACTGCTGAGTGGTTGTCTCTGAAGCCTTAAATATTCACTATCCGCATGTCGTTTTCCATCTCAGCTCTAGACAGAAAGCTCCACACCAAATGTTCACGTAGCCATCCAGAGAAAACGCTAAGCTCTTCTTTATCAGAGAATGATCCTTTGAAAATGGTTTTTCTCCCCAAAAAGCAATCAGAAACAGAGACCATAGACCTGAAAACCAAGATCCTATTGCCATGCCTCTGCCATCAAGGGTGAAACACTCAACACCTGAACACTGACCTAATTAACCTCAAAGATTCATCAAAACCATGAGAAGCCACTCAGGAGAAGTATCAGGATGAACTCTGAAAATGAATTTTGAATTCAATCAACTATTGGTCTTCTATCCACAGAATTCGAAAACATGTTATGTAACATTATGTCAAATAGCTCATGGAAAATGGAATGGAAAATATGAATGTATTTTGCTTCAAAAATCTTTTACAATCTGTGCTCAGATATTTTTGTACCAAAAAAAACTCACTTTTATTTCCATTTTTTCTCAAAATTTTTGAAATGCCCTAGTACAGAATGTATACTGTGCCTGCACAGCTAATTCTAAAGTACTTTTACACTGAGTCCTTCCGCACAGGACACAGTTCCCAGTACTTAATTATGTTAACACCAAGTTGGGTTAATAACTGCATTACATTGAGAGAACACAGATTGAGCAAAACTCAAAACACGCACTGGAGAACAGACTGCTGATAGGGCGAAGCCCCTGACGTGAAACAGGAAGGGGAGTGGACTCTCCCCACCTGGAGAAGCACTGCGTCTCCCCCGAGCCACGGCCCTCTGCGGGTGGTGACAGCCGAGCGCCACGGGGTGGCTGGGGACCTGCGGCATCGGCACCGCCATCCCCTGAATGCTAGTTGGAAATGCAGATTCTCAGGCCGTGTCTAACCCAGACCCTGCATCACACACTCGGGGAGTGGGGCTGTGTGCTGCGTGCTTTCCCGAGCCCTCTGGGAAGCTCTGACTCTCAGGCTGACGATGACGACGGCATGAGGATTCTGCAGATGCGGTGGGTTCCGTGGGAGACCGCGCTGCCTGGGTCAGCGACCTGGGTGCTGAGTGGGAGCTCCTGTGGCAGAACTGCATGCCTTGTCCAGTCCACAGTGGACCCTCAACTGCTGTCTCGCCTTGAGTAGGCTAAAGGATCAGATGCACATCACTCACTTGATCCTTGTGACAATCAAGTAGAAATCAAGCTCGCCTCAGTGTAGCAGACCACACTGCACCCCACGCCATGAAAAAGGAACGTGTTGGGAACGGGTTCTTTTCTAAACAGATAATGATTAACCTTCACTGTAAATAACAGAGACAGGGACAGGCATTATTGTTGCAAAGGGAACAGGAACTGGGGGAAAACCTTTTTATGACCTGGACTCTGTATTGGCAAACATACGTGGATGAGATTAGATTACACAAGACCAGAGCCAAGAGCACATTTGATGCTTCAACTCTAATGGAACTGCAGAGAGGGAGGACGTCGGCTGGGACAGGAACGCTCTCCTGTGGTCTTGAGACAGCAAGGCCTGGAGCGAGTGCACACACACCCTCCCCCTTCACCGACTTTGTGTCACGGCTGCACCACCCATCAGGTGTATTTAGGGGCCACCCACGAGGAACCTGCTGTAATGGATGCAGACTCTCAGCCAAGGGTAGGCTCCATCTATCTACCATCAAGGTTCTGATCTTTCTCAGGGGTGATGTAGCCTGCGAACTCCCATCGATGAGGGAGACAGAACCAGAAAAGATGAGAAACACTGGAAAAGGGGCAGCCGGCCTGGAGAGGAATTCCAGGGCCTAACTTTCACACCACTGGGGGATCCCAGAAGTTTAGAGTGGGTAGAGCGTTTCAAAGGCGTAGAACACTCTTTCTAGAAATGCTAAACAGTCTCTCCAGAATGCTCTCCCAATCCTCAGCTGTCACAAAGTGCACGACAATGGTGGACAGGAACAGCACCTGGACACCATGTGACCTCAGAGAGTCAAGGTGCTCCTGGGTGGTGACTCTCTGTGGCTAAAGGGCCCTGGGCTTGAACTCACTTCTGATGTGAGGTGCTGTCTGCTCGCATCACCAGCAGCAGGAGCTTTATCTGTTCAATGGACACATCATGGTGATTACCGAACACAAGGGGCGAATTGCTGTTTTCATAGGGAAAAAAAATTTACCAATGATGCAAAAATGAAATTTATCACTGTTTTGAAAAGCTGCATTAGAGAGAAATTCTGTTTAAGAAACTAAAAGGGGCCGGCACCGCAGCTCAATAGGCTAATCCTCAGACTGCAGCGCTGGCACCTTGGGTTCTAGTCCCAGTTGGGGTGCCGGATTCTGTCCCAGTTGTTCCTCTTCCAGGCCAGCTCTATGCTGTGGCCTGGGAGAGCAGTGGAGGATGGCCCAGGTCCTTGGGCCCTGCACCCGCATGGGAGACCAGGAGAAGCACCTGGCTCCTGGCTGCGGATCAGCGCAGCACACCAGCAGCAACGCACCAGCCATAGCGGCCACTTAAGGGGTGAACCAACGGAAAAAGGAAGACCTTTCTCTCTGGGTCTCTAACTCTGCCTGTCAAAAAAAGAAACTAAAAGGACATCCTTCACAAAGCCCTGGAAGGTGGAAGGCAGATTAACAAATGAGCCCATCACCCAGAGGTGAGCCAGGGCACAAAGGATTCCAGGCAGAGATGGGGTGAGGGGACAGGAGAGTGTGTGGAGTTCAATCATAGAGCCTCCGAGTTTGGAGGCAGCGGGGCAGGAAGCAGGAGGTGGCCTGAAGAGCTCCCTCTTGGGGTGAGAGATTGGTTTAGCACCTGCAGGGCAGCTCAGCTGGCCAACAGTGCCCTCTCCCTTGAGGCTAAGCCATGGCCGGCAGAGTTGCTGCAGGATAGGCAGGCCCAGGGGGCAGGGGCAGGGGCAGGGGAGGGAGGAGGCAGGAGGAGGGGAGGGAGGGGGCAGGGACGGAGTCAGGGGAGGGAGGGGGCAGGGGCAGAGTCAGGGGAGGGAGGGGGAGGGAAGGGGAGCAAGGGGGCAGGGGCAGGGGAGGGAGGGGCAGGAGGAGGGGAGGGAGGGGGCAGGGGCGGAGTCAGGGGAGGGAGGCACAGTGTGCCTGAAGGCAGCCAGGAGGTGTGAAGTCATCCTGAGCTCCTGGCTCACCCTGTCTGGCTGCATTTCCCACGCTCTCACCACCTCACCACCAGGAGCAGAGCAGCTGCCACAGGGGACGACCAAGCTATGAAGATGAGGACGCCTCTGGGGAGAACCAAACAGGCCGAAGAAGCCAGGTCCACAGGGAGAGACATCAGGTGCTGGAGCACCGAGCAGGAGACGTAATACCCAGCAGACTCAAATGCAGACAGCATCCTCTCACCCACCGAACAAGGACAGACAGCTACAGAAATCTTTTAAGAAATGTCCACTCAGTAGCTAAACAGAGTAACACGATATTAACAGTGGAGAATACGGGCAGCTAGGAGACTGAGCTGAGGACTCCTCTCCAAGAGCAAAACATGAGGAGAACCAGCAAAGAAGGGAAAAGCCCTGAACGTCAGGTCACGGAACCGCAAGGCCCTCCCTTCCCGGGAAAGTGTCCCAGAACAGAGAGGGAAGCAGCGGCAGAGGGCACAGAACAGAACCTGAAGCCAGACGCAGAACCCTTCAGCAGGAAGAGGCTTCGACTACGAAACACACGGATATAAAAAGACAACAAAGAGAAAAGAAACATACAAGGAAAATCAAAGCTCATGGAAGGTGGACTATTTTACAAATTTGAAATTCATGCACAATTTTTTCATCATACACATTTGTCACATTTTTTGTATCCTGTTTATGTGGATTTCAAAAATGTCTGTACTAAAATAAACTGATAGTTTAATTACATGTTTACACAAACTGTGCTACCTATGAGAGGCAGACAGAGCAAGGGACAGGGAGAGAAAGCGAGAGTGCGCACCCCCAACCACTGGTTCACCCCCCAAATGCCCCATTCTAAAACAGCTTTCCTGATGATCACTAGTTGATTTTCTTACTTTTTAAAATTTATATAAAAGGAACAAACTTCAGGTCTTTCATTTATACACTTTTAGGAGCACGACACACCTCCCACTGCACCCCCTCCTTTTCTTATTTTCCCTTTATGACGACATACTTTCCATTCCTAATCACAAGCTTAACCCCCACCAAATAAAGAACAAGTAGAAAAGCTGCTACAGCGAGGCTTGTTGGGCTGAAGGAGTTCGCGGTAAAGGCCTTATGCCTGCAGAAACCCTGACCTGAGCCCCATTGTGCCCTGAACCCCGCCGAGGCTGGCACCAGGGTACAGAGGAGGAGGCCCCTGGCTTACCGCAGCGATCCCGCACAACCAGGTTGTGGCCTTCCTTCAGGTGTATGGTGAGGAGGTAGGCAAAGGGGCTCTGGAGGCTGCTCACGCAGTCGCCTGCTTCCCCAGCAGCCTGTGGACCGAGAAGACAGGGAGGTTAGCAGGGGGGAGGACCAGGCACCAGCACCTCAGAGATGCTTCTAGTAATGGGGCACAGGGGGACTACAATGGCACAGTGTCCCCGCCAACCCTCGTAGACACCCAGCACCCATCACAACATCCCCGTCCCCAACCTGCTAAGCCCACATGCCCACCTGGCACGTGCTCCTCCCCTGGGAGCACCTGGTCACTCCAGGTGAGTCCAGCACCCAGTGCTGGTGACTCCCCTTCCCCCACACTCTCCTCTCCCCCAAACCCAGCGTGCATCAACTCCTATAGACTCTGGGGTCTAATTCCAGTCCATTTATGAGTATTTATCATAGGATCAGCCAGTCCAATTTTTTTGTGTGTTTCCTCAAAAGGAAAGGAGAGAGAAAACCATTTGTCATTCGTTTATCGGACATTCAATTAATCGACCGTGTGGCTCAAGTTGCCCTTGGCAGCCCTCTTTGCAGAGCTTCAGAACTCCTTCAAGATGGCTTTGTCTCCGCCACAAACTCACTCAACTCCACAGATACCCTATATTTTTAGAAGAATCTATGCCGGTCTGGCCATCAACAGATACTGAATTAATGATCTCCAGCTTAAATCTGCAAGACCCGTTTTTCTAGGTAGATATCGCTTTGCATTCTTTAGAAACAAGACAGGCCAGGAGGTGTGAATCCTATTGGATGAGCAACATTTGTAACAGCAAGTGTTTGCTTTTCAGGAGTCACTCACAGATTGATCTTCAAAATTCTGAGATGTCATAGAGGCATGCAGGTCCCCCGTTCCACTGAGCTTCTGCAGATAGAGAGAAAACAAAGCCTGCTTTATGGAAGCAAGTGAGAATCAGCCCTCCCAGGCAGCCTCTCGCAGGGCTTTCCTCTGCAAGTCTGGTGTTGGCGTGGCCAGTTTCAGTGTGTGGGCTGCCTTTGTTTCTGTGGCAAGAGTTGATGAGCTGAGTTGGCCCCCGGCATCTCTGGCTGCACCCTCTGTTGCCTAAGACAAAGTCGATTCCATTCCACTCTCCTGTTGGCCCACTAGGGCATCCCTGCTTCACCCATGTGCTTGGCAGGCAACAGCTTTGGCCCAGCAAAGCAACTTACACAGCCAAGCCATTGTGTCTGGTCCCTCCTGGGGCACCTGCCTGGTCCCCAAGGAGACGTGGGCCCCTCAGGATGCAGAGCACTGAGCAGGTCCACTAGGTAGGTGACATTTCCCCATGTGACATGAAAGAACCCCCCCGCCCCAGTCCTTGTGAGTTTTAACTGTGCAACAGTTGAACATAAAATTAGGAAATGCAAATCGGAATAAATAACCTTGGATTAAGAGGTGTCTGCTTCCCAGTCTAAGCCTGCACTCCCAGACTCAGGAAGCGATTGCGATTAAGGCTGCATCACTCCGTGGTTAACGTGGTTAGCAGCAAGCTTCTCACCATCTCCTGTTTCCTGTGCACACAGAGGGGCTCCAAAAATGTCGAGGACCTTGTGGGGCCGCCCGGAGGACAGCTGCCACAGGGAAGGGCCGGGTGGCGTGGACAAGAGCAAAGGCTTTGCATCCATTTGAGGATGTCTGTGTTCGGCACCCAGCACAGATGTTCTTACGTGAAAAGGAGGATTTTCCCCTCCAAATGAGGCGGGGTGACCCCGAGACTGTGGGCCTGTTTGGTAATGGGGAGCAGGCTGCAGGGGGGCCTCAGACCACCAGGACCCCCTGGGGGTAGAGACCAGGCCTGACACTGATGGCCCGAGTCCTCTCCCCCACAGTGACCGCGGGGAGGCCCTGAGCCCAGCTCAGGGCGCCTGCCTGCGGGACGGTGCCTTCCAAGACTCCCTCTGTTGCTACTTCGGGGCTTCGGGCAGCAGTGGAAGCCAGCTCCGGAACGGGGGTTGGTGGGGAGCTGCCAACAAGCAGGGACTCTCCAACCAGCACCCCTGCCGGCAGTGACATCGAGACGGTCTCAGCCGGGCAGCAGTCAGTCCTGAGCATGAGCAACCTGGCGGCCACACCGTCCCTCCACCAGGAGGACCCGAGGCTCCAGCTCTCACTTGCAATGTGTGGCTCCCACAGCTGCTGCCTCCTCACCAGCCTCAGGAGGGATGACATCACCACCTTCCAACTGAGATGAACACGCGTGGGACCACGGAGGAGCTCAGACACTCAGCGTTCAAGGGCCCGTGCACTTCAGCCCCTGCATCTCCCTGGTCCTAGGTAGAAGAGCCCTGACTCGCCGAGTGGGGCTAGGCTCACAGCAGAGCAAGTCGAGAGAGGAGGCAGCGGGCCCTTTGCCGCAGCAGCCTTGCCCTCTCATTCTCGGCATATCCCGTGCGTGTCGTGAGTAACAGACGCCCTGGAGAGCGGGGCAGCACTGTCTGAAGCCCTCCCTATGACAGGGACCAGAACCTTTCTCAACCCTCCCAACTCAAAAGGGTTTTACATCACGCAGTCTCATTTGTAAGCAATCAAATCGATTCCTGCCCAATGGACACCGCCACTATCCACACCTTCACACACAGGAGCCAGCAGCAGCCAGCACTCTCTGATGTCCCCTGTCCCAAAAATGATGATGCCAGTGTCCACTTTTATGAAGTGAATCAATGCCACAGGTAACCAATGCTGCTTGAAGACAATCCCACAAAACTAGCGGGGCTGGGGCCAGAATTTCTGCTTCAGGCATATGGTGTTCGCCAAGGATCATGATGATCTGGTATCTTCTACCTTGGAGCAGTGAAGGGGATGGCTGGGTCTTAGGCCACATCACCCCTCAGACCTGGCAGCCTTGTGTACCTCCCTAGGTTGTACTCACTGTACCTAGTGACGTTAACGAACGACAGAATTAGTCCACGTCTCCAACCATCATTTATGTGCAACCAAAAATGAGCTCAGAACATTCAAACAGGTTGTAAGTGTTCCAATTACAACAATGCGCAGATTCAGTGAGAGGAATGACATTAACTCAACATTATGGCCAGTCGCAGTCACCAAAAAGTCACACAACTTAAAGTTATGGTTCCCACAGCCACTGTAACTGTCACACACCATATATACAGTCCAAGGCAGGGAAGCAATTACCATAAAGAGCAGCAAAATGTTCCATATGCACGAGAGAACCAGGCTACAGCTGCCGAGGGACATATAACTCGGCCCATTTCCTACACTCCTGGGGACAGCCTAAGGTGTTATCTGCTCTGCTCCGCAGAATAGCCCTATTATTTTCACCTTTTGTGTAAACCTAGTAACTACATCAATGACCTAGATTGGCATTTATTCTTTCCTTTTTTTTTTGGACAGGCAGAGTGGACAGTGAGAGAGACAGAGAGAAAGGTCTTCCTTTGCCATTGGTTCACCCTCCAATGGCCGCTGCGCCTGATGCGCTGCAGCCAGCACACCACGCTGATCCGATGGCATGAGCCAGGTACTTCTCCTGGTCTCCCATGGGGTGCAGGGCCCAAGCACTTGGGCCATCCTCCACTGCACTCCCTGGCCACAGCAGAGAGCTGGCCTGGAAGAGGGGCAACCGGGACAGAATCCGGCGCCCCGACCGGGACTAGAACCCGGTGTGCCAGCGCCGCAAGGCGGAGGATTAGCCTAGTGAGCCGCGGCGCCAGCCTAGATTGGCATTTGACAGAGCACAATTATTAGTTGTCTTGACTCCAAGCACACCACTATCATTAGAAGATTTTTTTTTTTTTTTACATTCTCAGAAGGCATTATCAAGTCCTTTTTTTCAGTTTTAAGAAATTTCAGTGCTAGGCATTTGACACAGTGGCTAAGATGCCACTTCAGGTGCCTGGGTTTGAGTCCCAGCTTCACTTCCAATTCCAGCTTCCCGAGAACGTGCACCCCGGGAGGAGCCGATGGCAGGGCAAGCGCTTGTATCCCAGCCACCTATGTGGGAACTCAGCTGGAGTTCAGGCTCCGGCGTTAGCTGGTCACTCCCCAGTTGTCGTAGGCATCTTGGGAGTGAACCCACAGATAAGATTTGTCCCTGTCTCTCTGCCTGTCAAATTAAAAGATTTAAAAAGTAATGCATGGATGGGACCAGCGCCGTGGCTCACTTGGCTAATCCTCCGCCTGAGGCACCAGCATCCTATATAAGCACCAGGTTCTAGTCCCGGTTGCTCCTCTTCCAGTCCAACTCTCTGCTGTGGCCCGGGAGGGCAGTGGAGGATGGCCCAAGTGCTTGGTCCCCAGCACTCACATGGGAGACCAGGAAGAAGCACCTGGCTCCTGGCTTCAGACTGGCACAGTACCGGCCATAGCGGCAATTTGGGGGGGGGGGTGAACCAACAGAAGGAAGACCTTTCTATTTCTGTCAAAAAATAAATTAAAAAAAAATCAACGTATGGTAAAATTTACCTTTTGCATGGATCTGATTTCCATGATTTTTGACACACACATATTTTATACACATATATTTGTATATATTTTATGTGTATATATATTGTTATGTGTACATATTTGCATAACCCCTACCACAATCTGGATACAATCGTGTCCGCCACCCAAAATCTCCTTTGTGTCTCCCACTGGGGTCAAATCTCAGGTAGCCAAGACTGGCATCTGTCTCTCAGCACAGTGCCTTCGCAATCAACCCACACTGTCATCTGGCTCATTCCTTCCTATGACTGAAAACTGTTCCCTGCACAGGTAGGGGACAGCTTGTTTATCTATTGAGCATTAGTTTTAACAACCTCAACTTGTTTTAAAATACATACTCGGGAAACAAGGCCCAACTATGAAAAGTAAAGCTAATAAATGTGAACATAATTGCTGAACTCGCAAAGATAGTGAGTTTGCAGGTATTTCCACCCTAAATTCCTTGCTAAACTGAAATCTGTATGAATATACACTTTGCATTTACTTAACCTATGATCCCCCATCTACAAGAATGCAAATTTATTAACATTTAGCAGGATATGGAAGATAAAAGAATGGGCAGATTACTAAAAATTGAAATCTTCTCCAGTCACCCAGGATCTTGAGAGTGAAAAGCCAATGTCAATAAACAATATTTGCCTCGTGTTCACACTGGACATAACTAAACATCACCACCCTTGTGGCTACCAGAAGATCTCACCTTGTGAGACACACAGGAAGCCAAATCGTAAACCTTGTGAACAATCACTGGCTGGTTGAATTTTGCCAGAAGACATAAATCCACATTGAGAAAAGCTAAGTGTGAGGCCGGCGCTGTGGCGCAGTGGGTTAAAGCCCTGGTCTGAAGTGCTGGCATCCCATATGGGTGCCGGTTCTAGTCCCAGCTGCTCCCCTTCCGATCCAGCTCTCTGCTGAGGCCTGGGATAACAGTAGAGGATGGCCCAATCCTTGGGCCCCTGCACCTACGTGGGAGACCCAGAAGTAGCTCCTGGCTCCTAGCTTTGGATCGGCACAGCTCTGGCTGTTGCAGCCATCTGGGGAGTGAACCAGTGGATGGAAGACCTCTCTCTACCTAACTCTTTCAAATAAGTAATTCTTTAAAAAAAAAAAAAAAAGGAAAGAAAAGCTAAGTGTAAGAGTAACACGTTTGCTGTGAAGATCACTTATATTATCTACAATACCGCTCTATTAAGTAGATGAGCACAGTTAAGGATATATATATATATATTTAATTCTGCAACCTGGAGCTAGGCTATTGAGAGTATGAACATGTAAGGAGTGACAAATACCAATACCATAGAAAGTGATAAAATCAGTAGCAGGGATCAGATGGCCTGTTAGTAGCAACTGGACACAGTGATGGAATAAGGAATGAGTTACTTGGAAATGAGAGGTCAAATTGGAATGTGTTCAGAAAAAATCAGGCCCATGCAAGGGCTGAGTCTGTTCCCATTCAATTGTTACAACACTTTCCAGAGGTTATAGGTCATATAATCAAGGTGTGTGGATTTAGCTGCCTCCCACCCCCAATGTGGTCTCTAAAAGGAATTACCCTGAGGGACTGACTCTCTAATCTAGCATGCAAAACAGAAGGCGTGCATGTATGCGAGTGCACGCCTATGCCCTACTTACCCACATGATGGTATAAGACAGCAGTCAGCAGAGTACAGCTGTGAACCAAACCCAGCCTACCTCTTACTTCCTAGGAATAATGGAAATACTGCCCTTTCATTTGTATTTACCTATGGCAGACTTCATGCTAGGACACCAGGACTGAGTGGCTGAAGCAGATACCTCGCTAAACCATTCTATTTCCTGGTCCTTTAGCAGAGTCTCCCAGCCCATCATAGTGTGTCAGGATAACTATCCACTGAGTGTCCACAGTTATAAAGCTTGTTAGTAACAGGTGCCTTAAAGGAATAATGAGTCCCGGGGCTGGCACTGTGGCACAGTGGGTTAACACCCTGGCCTGCAGTGCCGGCATCCCATATGGGCGCTGGTTCTAGTCCCGTCTGCTCCACTTCCAATCCAACTCTCTACAGTGGCCTGGGAAAGCAGTGGAAGATGGCTCAAGTCCTTGGGCCCCTGCACCTGCGTGGGAGACCGTGAAGAAGCTCCTGGCTCCGGGTCAGCGCAGTTCGGCCATTGCGGCCAATTGGGAAGTGGACCATTGGATGAAGACCTCTCTCTCTCTGCCTCTCCTCTCTGTAAAACTCT
The DNA here is from genome assembly GCF_051225735.1 of Oryctolagus cuniculus. NCBI lineage: Eukaryota > Metazoa > Chordata > Mammalia > Lagomorpha > Leporidae > Oryctolagus > Oryctolagus cuniculus. Next base: position 4,311,656 of record NC_142878.1, on the reverse strand, counting down.
GACTTTCAAATAAATAGGTCTTAAAAAAAAAAAAAAAAGGAATAATGAGTCGCTTCATATGTGCTTAGCATGGCCTAATTTCAAATACAAGAGTGTTCAAAAAGTTTGTGGAAAATTCAATGCAAAGTTTGTAGGGGGCCAGCACTGTGGTACAGCAGGTTAAGCTAACACCTGAAACACCAGCATCCCATGTGGGCATCAGTTCAAGTCCTGGCTGTTCCATTTCCAATCCAGCTCCCTGCTGACGTGCCTGGAAAAGCAGCCGAAGACAGCCCAAAAGTGCTGACCACTTCACCCATGTGGGAGACCTGGATGAACCTCCTGGCTCCTAGCTTCGGCCTGGCTCAGCCCCGGCCATGGCGGCCATTTGGGGAGTGAACCAGCAGATGGAAGATCTCACTCTGCCTTTCAAATAAATGTTTTTTAAAAAAGTTCATAGAGATGCAAAAATAAATGGAAACCCATGCCTAAGATTTTTCATCTCAGAAAGCTCTCCATGAGCATTTTAAAAGCATTTATTTGAGGCCGGCACCGCGGCTCACTAGGCTAATCCTCCGCCTTGCGGTGCCGGCACACCGGGTTCTAGTCCCGGTCGCCCCTTGTCCAGGCCAGCTCTCTGCTGTGGCCAGGGAGTGCAGTGGAGGATGGCCCAGGTGCTTGGGCCCTGCACCCCATGGGAGACCAGGAGAAGCACCTGGCTCCTGCCATCGGATCAGCGCGGTGCGCTGGCCACAGCATGCCGGCCGCGGCGGCCATTGGAGGGTGAACCAACGGCAAAGGAAGACCTTTGTCTCTGTCTCTCTCACTGTCCACTCTGCCTGTCAAAAAAATAAATAAATAAAAGCATTTATTTGAAATGGAGAGAGAGATTAAGAGATCTTCCATCTGCCCGTGCATTCCCAACTGCTGGCAGCAGCAAAGGCTAGGCCATGCTGAAACCAGGAGCTCAGAACTCCACCTGGGTCCCCACATGGGTCACAGGGACCCAAGTACTTCAACCATCAACTGCTGCCTCCTGGAGTGAGCATTAGCAAGCAGCTGGAACTGGGAGCAGAGCTGGGACTTGAACCCTGCACTCTGACACAGGGTGCAGGCATCCGAAGTGGTGTTCTTAACCCCTGTGCCAAGGCCTGTCCCATCCGTGAACTTTTTAAAACACCCCCCCCCATATGCCCTACTATTGCCTGTTTATCAGGAGCCCACCAGTTAGCATTATTACCATCAATTTATGATCAGAGAAGGTAGAGGTAGGAGGCTTCAGTGGTCACAAAGGGAAGCCAGAGAGGCCTCTGTGAGAGTCCTCGGTATTCTACCTTTCCACCACAGCACAACTGTGCCGAGACTCCAAACCTGGTACACCTGGCCTGCCACACCGGGAGGCAGCACCACGCAGCGGTAAACAAGCTTCGATTCATAAAGACCTGGAATCGAATCCCACCTCTGCTGCTTCCTAGCTCCGTGCCCTTGAAAGATTGACTGAAAAGTCTAAGTCATGAGAGTATAAAAAAGACACTGATTTATAGGCTGCTGGGAGTAAAATGAACTCATTCAAAAGATGTTTCCTGAACATCTCTGGGCCAGACACGATGCTAGGTACGATCTTTGTACATAGATTAGATAGTCAGATGAGACAATATTTCTATGGCACTTAGAGTTCCTTACACCTAACCTCTCAAAAGTGGCATTAAATTAGTGCTGCTCTTCTCTTACAATATTTGTATTTTTAAAACAAGGGATGTGTTTAGGCAGGGTGCAGCAAAACACTGGATGAAGGTGGCCAGCAACACAACTCCACCCTCAATTCCCACCCTCGTGCGTGCCCTGCTGATGCGGTCACCATCGCAAAGGTAAAGTTCTGGCTGAGGGACCTCAGTGTGCTGCCATCTGCCATTGGTGCACACTTCCTCACTGCCCGCCCCACGGCCAAGCTTCTGCCAGCTGCTGGTCTCAGTGTCTGCAGAAGGGCCCGAGACCACCACCAGCAGCACCACCCATGAGCTGACCCACTCCTCCTGCCTGGGAGTGACACAGCTGAGCCTTTGGGTCCCTTGGCATCCTGCTTCTCCAGTGCACCTGGTGGCCGTTAATCTACTGGAGCTGCAGGGCAGGATGGGAAAGCCCAACTGACACAACCTCTGCCCCCCACCCCCACCCCTCAGCTATTCTCCTGTGCTCTTCTGGAGACACGCAGGGTTCACTCCTGCCAACAGGAGCCTTTACACTGTTTTGTTTCTCACCTTCTGAAGTGTTTCATTATTTTCGTTCCTCCTCATAGGCACACAACTGGCTTTCTGCGTAGTGCTTCCCTTCCCAGAAGAGGCCCTTTGTGGAACATACTATTCAAAACAGTAGTACCCAGTGCCCAGCACCCCCAAGCACTCTACCTGCCTCATTTCTCTCCATGATCATTGCAATACTCTGACCACCGTCTTCAGCCTACCACCCTGCTGAGGGGGAGGACCTTTGCCTGTCTGGTCAACTACTGTGTTTCTAGTGACTATGTCTGAGCTAGCACAAAGCAGGTAGGTGCTCAAGAGATGGGGAATGAGAGAAGACGGGAGGAGGAAGCCAAGCCCAGGACCACCCTGGGTCCTGGCTGACGTACCCAACACCAGGATGTGGAGGTGTGATGTCTAAGTAAAGGACTTAAGTGTGGTGTGGAGCCATTGACGCCCTTGCTTCGTTCTGCAAACTGGGGCTTGTGTCTTCTCCCCGTGGTTAATCACTTGGCTTCTCTGTGGTCACCAGGCTGAAGCTCTGTGGTTGCCAGGCAGAGCTTCTGGGAATATCCCAATGGGGAACTTCTGTACCACAAAGCTCACCCCACCTAACGTAAGACAGCACCAAACCCAGCTGTTTCTCTAACTGCCCAGAAAAATCCCGAAAGGATAGACCTCATGTGGAAATGAATAGATCGTGGTGGGGAGAGGGGCGGACAATAAGCCTTCCACTCGTGGTCCAGTAACAACTGACCCTGAAAAATAAGCCATCCAACCACTACATATCACGAAAGGGGCACAGCAAACACAGAAAAACACCTGCCTGTGGTCAGTACCTTTAGGGGAATCTCCAGTTTCTCAGAGCCACACCCCCAGACTGTTCAGGGCACCGGCTTGAGGTTCAGATGGTTTTGGGCTTAGATTCCGGCTTTGAAGCTTACTAAGTGGGTGGCATCAGGCAAGGCATTAATGCTCCCTAAGCCTAACAAGTTATGGGGGCTGGCGCTGTGGCACAGGTTAATCCTCCGCCTGCAGTGCTGGCATCCCATACGGGCACCGGTTCAAGTTCCGGCTGCTCCTCTTCCGATGCAGCTCTCTGCTATGGCCTGGGAAAACAGCAGAAGATGGCCCAAGCACTTGGGCCCCTGCACCTGCATGGGAGACCCAGAAGAAGTTCCTGGCTCCAGATCAGACCGGCTCCGGCCACTGTGGCCATTTGGGAAGGAAACCAGAGGATGGAAGATCTTTCTGTTTCTCTGTAACTCTACCTCTCAAATAAACAAATCTTTAAAAAAAAGTTAAAAATAACTACATTAACAAGCACAACCAGAGAAATAGCAGTGAGTACTCATAGGCTAAGAGCTTTCTATTTTCCTGGCCTCTCAAGCATGCAAGTTAATTACTGCACACTCCTCTTTGCCTGAGTCTCACCCCCGAAAGGAGTCCTCTTCAAGCCTTCCCTGACCACCCCTCCCAGAGCTCCTCTCCCTTCTCCTCCAACTGGTAGGGGAGATACTGCCAGCTAGTGCCAGTCATTATCTCCAATATCCGAATCTAATCAAGTCCATCAACAACCCTGAGGACAGAAACCAAAAGAAATTTACTTCCTAGATGCATCACTGATTTTATAGGGCACATAAAAGGCACTTTTAAAAGGACTGCTAAAGCAAGGCTCACTGAGGAAGGAAGTTTTGGCAGGAGGAGAAGTAGCAAAGAAAAGAAAAAGTAAGCTCCTCTCCTGAGCTTTAGTTTTAGCTTCATCTCATAATCAGCCTCTTCGGAAAATTTTTATTTTATTTATTACTTTACTTATTTGGGAGAGAGAAAGAGACAGAATGCTCCAATTCCATTCACCGGTTCACTTCCAAACACCCAGAAGGGCTGAGCAGGAGTCAGGAGCAGGAGACACAACTCAAGTCCTCCAGGTGAGTGGCAGGGAAACAGCACTTGAGCCATCACTGCTGTCTTCCAGGGTCTGCAGTCAGGGACCAGAGCTGGGTACCCCACCATGAGACATGGGTGTCTTAACTGCTGGACTAAACACCCACGTTGTGAACATTTTTGGAATACAGATAACCCACAAGGGCTTACCCAACACAGCTGACTTTCTCAAAGCTCCCAGAGCACCAAGCATTGCCTTATGGCTTGAAAATCAACTGTGGAAGTAATCTACATCCAGGCATTTTCATATGGACAAGGTTTACAGAAAGACTGGGAGAAAGAGAAAGGCAGGTACCATGTCTGCTCTTTAGGAGCTTACCACAGACAAAAGAGACAGACTTCCAAACTAACCAGCTATGGGCAAGTCCCACCATGCGGGGTGGGACTGGCAGTATTCCACAGTCCCACAGAGGCCAAAGCCTCAAAGACAAGAACAAGGAGAACACAATACAAAACCACTGTCTAAGGCAGCCCAGCCTGTCATGACCAAATAATGCTGACTGGGGACTCAAACAGAAAATTTCCCCACAATCCCAGAGGCTGGAAGTCCAGGATGAAGGGGATAGACAGTCGGCTCTTGGCGAGGGCTCACTTGCTGGCTTGCAGGTGGCCGCCTTCTTGGTCCTCCCATGGTGGAGAGGGTGCACTCTGGTATCTTCCGTTCTGTAAGGGACGCCACATCGATCAGCTCAGGACTTGGTGCTTATAGCCTCAGTTGATCTTAATCACCTCCTAATGGCTGTATCTCCGGTAAGTCACATGGGGGAGCAGAGCTGCAACACAAGGTATTTTATGGATGGGAGGGGAGGTTTGCGGACACCGGTCAGCCCATAACAACTCATCAGCTGTCAGAGCCCAGGAAAAGTCACTTATAGGAGACAGCACAGTTGCCAGGCCACCAGGACTGGATATCAGCATGATAGAAAGTGATGGTTTGCACCTAATAAAACCATGTGATCCTCAGAAAAAAAGGGTGCAGTCACACAAAGAATCCTCAGGAAAAGTTAGCACTTGGTCAGTGGGCAGAGGACCTGGGCCACAGGAGTTTAGGAATCCTGGCTTCGGGGGAGGCAGGAGGGCCAGCATCATGGCACAGTCGGCTAAGCTGATCTTTGCAACACCTGCACAATCCATATTGGAGCACACGTCTGAGTGCCAGCTGCTCTGCTCGTGATCCAGCTGCCTGTTGATGCACCTTGCACGGCAGCAAGTGATGACCCAACACTTGGTCCCTGCCTCCCGTACGGGAAATCTAGATGGCATTCCTGGCTCCTGACTTCAGCTTGTTCCAGCCCTGGTTTCTATAGTCATTTGGGAGTGAACCAGCAGATGGAAGATCGTTCTGTCTCTCCCTGTCACTATGCCTTTCAAGCAAATAAAATTTTTTTTGACAGGCAGAGTGGACAGTGAGAGACACAGAGAGAAAGGTCTTCCTTTGCCATTGGTTCACCCTCCAATGGCCACCATGGCCGGCGTGCTGCGGCCGGCACACTGCGCTGATCTGAAGGCAGGAGCCAGGTGCTTATCCTGGTCTCCCATGTGAGTGCAGGGCCCAAGGACCTGGGCCATCCTCCACTGCACTCCCTGGCCACAGCAGAGAGCTGGCCTGGAAGAGGGGCAACCGGGACAGAATCTAGCGCCCCGACTGGGACTAGAACACGGTGTGCCGGCGCCACAAGGCGGAGGATTAGCCTGGTGAGCTGCGGCGCCGGCTATAAATTACTATCTTTAAGGAATGCTGGCATCATTGGCTGGGCAGGCTTGCAGTCATGGGCAGGTGTAGGTGCAGGTGCCCCTGAAGTGTGTGTCAAGTTCTCACTTGCAGCTCAGTCCTTACGTGAGATGGATCTGAGCCAACGTTCTTCAGTGAGAACTCATCCATTCCCCCTTCACAGCGATTCATTTCCACAGCTAGGATTCTGACCCGACTTCTCAGGAAGGCCGACTTTCACAGGAAGTGAACTGACAAACATCCTTCAAGTATTTCTAGGCCCCGAGATGATGGTTTCTCCCAGACAGTTAATGACTCAGCTGTCAATCATGATATGACTGCCAAAGTGACAACAATGAAGAGTGGATGAGCTGTTTCATGTCAGAGGGGATGCTGGAGCCTAGACAGTGTTTCTCACTGCAAACTCCTGGTGATGGGTATTTGGAGCTTAGTCTCACAGCCACGTGGCTCTCGTGAGTCAGTCCTGAGAGCTGGTAGCCAAAGGACCATGGATACAAGACATGGAGCATGGGGGCCTTCTCCAGCCTGGGTGACAACCTGTCTCAGAACCTGAGCCTCCCCTTTGACACATTTACCCTTTGGATTCTTCCCCTTCAAATCTCTACACAGAGCACACTGAGCTTTGTGGTGTGAGCCTGAAGGCAGGGTGATGACGGTGACTGTAGAGTTGGGAAAAGCTCCATGAAGAAGGAAGGCTTCACTTGGCCCCTGGAGAATGAGAAGAATTGGGCCGGCGCTATGGCGCAGTGCTACATTGTCACCTGCAGTACCAACATCCCATACCAGCGCTGGTTCAGTCTTGGCTGCTCCACTTCTGATCCAGCTCCCTGCTAATGTGCCTGGGAAAGCGATGGAACATGGCCCAAGTTCTAGGGCCCCTGTACCCATATGGGAGACCTGGAAACTCCTGGCTTCAGCCTGGCCCAGCCCTGGCCGTTGTGGCCATTTGGGGAGTGAACTAGTGGATGGAAGATCTTTGTTCTGTCTCTCCCTCTCTCCCTCTCTCTACAATTCTGACTTTCAAATAAATAAATCTTTAAAAAAGAATGAGAAAAGTTTCCACAAAAGGAGGGTGCGGTGGATCAGGGAGAAGCAAAGCCACATGAGCGGGGTCAGTGGCAGGTGCACAGATCCTGACATGTGATTAAAGCACTGGTCTACCATCTGGACAGGTTTCTGGCTAGCACGGCTGGGAGGTGGTGGTGTTGATACTGCCGTGAAGCAGTGGCTGCATTTGGGAGGGCCCTCTCAGGAGACAGTGGACTCCGTAGAGACAGGATCAGACAGGTTTCCACAGGATACGAAATGCAGCGTCAGTCTGAGGCTCAGGAGATCTGGCAGAATCCTCTTCGTCCAACGTTTCTTTCACCTATGTCTGTGTTCTGCCCTCTGCGTGTGCCGCCGGTTTGAAAGCACACACCAGGAGTCCCCGGCCTCTCCCTGCCCTCCGCACCTCACAGTCCTTCCTTTTCCTTCATCCTTGCTTCCTTCCCTCACGTTCTACCCCAGTTTCCCACGCTTCGCTTTGCTGACACAGATGGAACTGGAAAGCGACTGCAGAATTCAGACATTACTGATCTCTGGGTCCTGTCTCCTGGCTGCAGGCTTGGCCTGGCACCAAACCAACACAAAGCAGGCGAGACAAACCCCGAATGGGGCCCTCAGACCACAGATGTTCCTTGTCTCGCTTCTTCTGAAAAGCCAAAAACAGAAGCAGAGGCCGCAGCGACACCGGACAAACATCCGATCATCCTGGTCGTGGGCAGGGCTTGTCACACACCTACCCCACTTCCCACCCTCTTCATTTCTTCCTCCATTCCACAACAGTTACAGAGAGATGTTGGCTGTTCACACAGAAGACATGGAGGAGTCAAATCCAGGATAAAGATTAAGCAACTGCAAATTTCTCAGATGACGTAAATTCAGCAGGACTTCTGCCGAAGATGGATAGAAATAGGTTTAGATTTAAAAGGATACAAATAGGATGAAAATAGGTTAGAAGGATAGAAATAGGTTATTTAAAATTAGCAGCAAACATGGGCAGAAAAGTCTACACCTGTTTAATCTGCTCTCTAATCTCGGTTCACATTACATAAAAGGAGATTTCACGTAGAACACAATTTTTAAAATGTCAACTCTAAAAAATATATATATTTATTCATGCTAGAGGCAGAGAGACACCAAGTCAGACAGACAGACAAAGTGCTCTGTTCTGCTGGTTCACTCCTCAAATGTCTGCAACAGCCAGGGCTGGGCCCAGGAGATAGGACCTCAGTCCAGATCTCCCATGAATGTGGCAGGAACCCAACTCCTTCAGCTACCAGTGCTGCGTCCTAGAGTCTGCATCAGCAGGAAGCTGAAAGTGGATGTCAGAGCTGGGACTTGATCTTCAGCACTTTCATATGGGACACAAGCACCTCCACCAGCGGCTGAGCCACTAAGCCCAATGTCCGCTCCAGAAACGTTGATTTTAATTGACTTATAGATGGGAAAGAACTCACAGCGAGAACACTGACAGAAGCTCTTTAACATGAATGCCCACATACTATCCCGGATTTTTTTATTATTATTAAACAAATATTGGATGAGTGCATGCTTTGTGCCAGGCCCTTATTTAAATAAGACAAACTGGACATGTCTCCCAGGGGGCCGACTCCCTGCCCGAATACAGCTTGGCAAAGGAGATAAGGAAGGGAGTGGGGAGTGGGTCTTCGTGTGACAGGCTCTGGATCACCGAGCAGTGGGAGAAACCCACCAAAATGAGGAGTCGGGGAGTAACAGGCAGGATGGGAGGACGCAGGGCAAAAGTGTACAGCTGACCACGGTGGCCTGGAGGTCTGACAGCGGCAGTCCAGCCCCTCTGCACCTGCAGAGCTGCCACCATGCAGCCGAACGGCACTCAGGCGAGCAGAGCCTCCATGCGGAAGAAAGACCCAGTCTCTCCATCTTATACCACCTAGGGCAGCATGAGACAAACAAGGATTCTCTTTCACAAACAAAGGTTTAGAAAAAAGTGGCTGAGCTAAAAGAGGAAATGCAATGATCTGGAATAACCTGTTCCTGAAAAACTCTTACTCGGGGCTTTCTGCATCTGTCCTGGAGAGGAGAGAACAGCCATCGCCATCCGCTGCCCATCTGGCATCCCTGACCCAGCCCTCCACCTGAGCAGTGTCAACCAACACATCACAGCCTGAGCACCTAGACACAAGCACACGCGCACCACCCCAGCCTCAGCATCCGCACGGCAAGCCTGTGTTTGCCGTGTCTCCTCACCTGGAAAATGTGCTGCCCTAGGCAGCAGCATGGACACTGCCTCGCCTGCTCCGGGCCCACACCTCGATCTCCTGGGCCCAGGGGTTAAGTGAGGACAGCTCTGATCTCTGGCTGCCTCGCAGGCTGCACCTGGGAGACAGCCTTGCATTCCCCGAACACATCACAGCCTGAGAGCAGAAGCATTTTCTTACCCATCTCTCTCCCAAAGCAGTCTTTCCAGGGTCTGGCCTAAAGCAGCATCCAACTCTTCATGTTTATTCCACAAAGCTCATAATCTGCTCAGTCTGAACAGCAGTAGTTTTAAGAAGAACCCTTCTCATTTCAATGTCAGTACATCAAAGCCAAGAAGGCCACTCATATTTTTTCTGATTATGTAAAAAAATGCAGATTAATTTCAGGATATAATTCAATGCTATCTCCTCATACTGATGTAGTTTAATAATCTGGCTAATTTGCATTTTGTTTAGTGGAAATGCATACTTGAAATTTATAACTAATGACAAGCACCAAATTGTTAGGCGAAGCATTTCATATGTGAATGCCAAATTATAAATAATTGTGTAAAGTCACTTAATGGGTGTTCTGATTCAGCATGGACCCAAAAGAATACACCACACATCCTCAAATAGCATGATCCCATTCCCCCAGTGAAAACAAACAACTTACACAACCTAGGGTTTGGTTTTAACAATAAAACAAAAATTCCAGTTAAATGACCAGTTTCCTAAGCAATTCTAACGCTAATCTGGAATACAGATAAGGCTAACCCCTTACTTCAACCTCAAAACCTACTTCAGTGTCATTAATGGTGGAATTAAAAAAAAAAAAGACAACTGACAAAATTGATCATCCAGGTCATGATTTCCTATTTTGGTGATCGAATTTAAATTAAACTACATCTAGACATATAGGATTAGGCTCATAATTTTATTTGGCTAATGAACTCTATGGATAAACTACAGCTTCATTAAAATGGCTACATCGGTAAAAACGTGTTAGCTTCAGTTCTCTGAGAACATACGTGAAGCTGCACACAGACACGTGCACACGCATGTGAGATGAGGGAAGCCCAGGCCCTGTGCACTCGGGGCAAACCTGCACTTGTGCCTTTCTTGGGATCTTAACAAGCTGGACTGCAGGGGTGTCTAAACAGAAAGCAGAAGTTAGGGTTCAGCGTCTTGGCTTCCAGTGCCTTAAGTCTCCTAGGAAAGGGCCCTAAAGCCACGGGGAGCACCGGGCACAATCAACACCACACTCATTTAAATCCTTGCCAGTGGCATCCTCCCCACCCACAGGCAGCAGGGAAACCACTCCTGGGTGCATTTCCTGAGTGCCCGGGGTGGGGGGGCGCTGCTGAGCGCATGCCTCACCTCGGGCTCCTCTGGCGCTTCCTGGCCGAAGGGGGTTTTCTGAGCCTCGCAGGTGCCCTGGCCGGACGCCCGCCTGTGCGCGGCTGGGGAGGCCCGGGCCTCCTCCGAGTCCGTCTCCTCCGCCTGCAGGTGGCTGCTCTCTTCCTGGCTCCACTCCAGGTCTTCCTCGGACTGCTTCAAGGAGCTGCTGCCGCTCTTGGGCAGCAGCCCCGCGGTGGACAGGCTGCTGGGCACCGAGGTGTAGGACGACTGGGGCCCCGAGTAAGGCCGCCCCACGGGAGCCAAGGCCTCGGCCTCCAGGAGGTCGGGCACCGAGAGGCTGAGCCGCCGGTCCAGCTGGTGCCTTGCCCTTACGTCCAGGGCTTTGCTTGGGTTCTTTTTCACCTTCTTCTTGCTCAAGTTGATTAGCAAGGGCCTGGTCCGCTGTTTCAGGGAGCCCCAGACAGAGTGTTTATCCAGATCCATGGCCGCGTGAGGTCCCACGAAGTCAGCGGTGCCAAAGGTATGCCTCTATGGAGAGCAGCCAGGGCAGCGTCTGCAACACAGAGCAGGTGGAGAGAGGATGTGAGCCCTCGCGAGGAACGGGACTGGAAAATCGCCTTCCACTGAGTGACCAAGACTGAAACCTTCGATTCATGCGGTCCACAGATCGTGGGAAACACTACTGAACGTTTAACAAAGCACGTCAAGAAACAGGAGAGCAACGAGTCCGGTGGAAAGGCCGAGGCAAAGAGACGACTGCTTTCTTATTTAAAATAGAGCTGCAGGCACTTGCTAATAACAGCACCAGCTCCGCAGTCGTGGGATGTGCAGAGTGTGCCCTGCTCCTTCCCTGTGCAAACCAAGGCCAGCACGCAGTCTCTGTGCAAGGCCAGGGATCCCACAACTTAGACCTGGTGGGAGGAGAGCGTCGCATTTACTCAGCGCTCTGCTGTGACCTCAGAGGAGACACAAACAGTAAATCAATGTGGTTGTGTTCGAATAAAACTTTCTTTACAAAAACAGGAAGCAGACCCTGCATTAAAGACACTCTCTTTCAAGAACATAAATGCATTCAGATCAACTAGGACTTCGTCTGGTATCCTTAACAAAAGCTGTACTTTGGAAATTTATATTCATTAAATAAAAGTTAAAAAAAGAGATACAATTTAAAAAATGGGTGCTGTCTTGGAAATTTGGCTGATATAAAATTAACAAGTACAAAAAGCAATTTAACAAGATCATTCAACTTTGACAACTGCTTCACAGACCAAGAACCCTGGCACAGAATTATAATTTTTTTAAGCACTTCAACAGTTAGCAGTTTTATTTTTTATTCTTGTGGCATATGCCAACTATTTTCTTTTTTTAACTTTTATTTAATAAATATAAATTTCCAAAAAAAAGACAATTCTGAGAATAGGAGTTCTGTTCTTTCCCAGCAGAACCGATAGAACTTTTATAGCAAACGCCTTAAAACAGCAAACGTTAGAGGTTCAGCCAGAGAGTGGGAGAAAGCAGCTCTCACTAGCAGCCAATGTAATTGATAACAATGCTTCACAAGTCCCTAATTTCAGGATACTGTAAGTGCAGTACATGAAAATGAGCGATTTGGGGTTTGGCCAGTTAGACTCCGCAGGGCTTAAACCAAAATCACACTTGGAGGAACAACCCACATTCGATGTGTCATGACCTCAAGACACATCCTTCCAATATTAAGAATGCAAGTGTGTTGGATGAGGCAAGATGGCGGAATAGCGACAGGGAGGTCTGCTCCAGGCTCCGCAAACTTAGCAATAAGAGAGGTGGAGAAGATGCAGAGAAGGCTGCAGTGGAGAGTCCTGCAAGCGCAGTGGAAATGGGCTGGACCTGCGTGGACGACACAGGTGGGCAGCAACGAGCATGGGACACGAACATGACAAAGAACCCAGCAGCCCACACTGGTGAGCAAGGTGAGGTCAGACAGCACCGGCCCACGCCACTGTTGATAAAACTGGAGGGACTGCACCATGTTGGAGTCCAGCCCGGAACCTCAGGGGAGATGGGTGATGGCTCACCTGGGGGAGAGGAAAGCAATGTCTCTGTCCATTTCTACCCCCTCCACACCAGCGCCTGCAGCTAGCTGTGAGGAGGAGGGCGCCATTGCAGACGTACACAGTTCCAGCTGCTCCAGCTCTTCTGCACACACACAGCAGCTAGAGAGGACTGTTGGCAGCGACAACCACAGCAGTTGGAGACAACCGGTGGGGTCTGCCCCTACGTAGCCATTGAGACAACAGCTCCGCTGCGCCCACCCCACAACGGGACGGGAGAGGGAGCCAGCCCCACAGGAGGGAAGTGCTGCCCACAGGGATTCTTGCACCTGCCAACCACAAGCGTGAAAGAAATAGGGAAGCAGCCACAGGTATTGTGCATGCTTGTGATACAGGGTTTTTACAAGGGAGAAGAATCCACATTCTCCCCTGACTGAGTCTAGGTAGGGGAACTGAACTCGATCAGACCAAGCGAAACACACGGGCAGCAATGCTGGAAACCCCTCAGTCTCTCTGTGGACAGAAGGCTAGTGGGGCAGAGTGGACTCTCTCACACCCCATGACCATGGGAGCACTGGGTACTGAGTCTGTGAAAACACTGACTGGGTGAGGGGGCAGGGTGTAGCTGGGGTTCTGGGAAAGCTCTCAGTGCAGAGCCACACTCTAGCAACTCCTTGGTTGCCAGGGCAGCTCCTTGCAGCTGGAACCACGTTCACAGAGAGGTGCACAAGATCATCCACACGGATGAGCACTGAACACACTGGGGACTGACACCCGGGCACTGCTCAGCTTGAAACGAGGGGGTAACAGCGTGATCACACCAACAGATGACCATCCCCCTCCCCTTTTGTTAATAAGAGGAGAGCTACCACTCCCAACTTGGGTGATACCCTGATTACTCACTCCACCCTGGAGGACTGACCAGTGCTCCCAGGACACATCTACCACACGTCCCCATATTGACTGAAAGTACAGACATCCCACTAAGCCACAGAGGCATGGCTCAAAGAAAAAAACATCCAATTAAAAGAAAGAAAAAACAATCCAACAATTCCACAAATGCCTAAAAATAAAAGCAGATAGTCAAGGTACAAGAATAAGGAAGACACCATGACCCCCCTCCCTTGCAAAGGAACACAACAACATTTCAATATTAGAATGTGAAGATGAAGAGATTCATGAAATGCCGGAAATGGAATTACAAAAATCATCAGATTCCTCAAAAGCAATCAGAAGCAAATCCATGAACTAAAGAAAGCCACACGTGACATGAATGAAAATTTTTCCTATCAAATCGAGATTTGGTGATAAATCAAAACAAAATATTAGAAATGAATAACAATAGATTAAATTAAAAATGTGGTGGAAAGCCTTAACAGACTCAGTGAGGCAGAAGAATGAATATCCAAATTAGAAGAAAATATTCTTGGCCGGCGCTGTGGCTCAATAGGCTAGTACTCCCCCTATGGTGCCGGCACACCAGGTTCTAGTCCCAGTCGGGGCGCCAGATTCTGTCCTGGTTGCTCCTCTTCCTGTCCAGCTCTCTGCTGTGGCCCGGGAGTGCAGTGGAGGATGGTCCAAGTCCTTGGGCCCTGCACCCACATGGGAGACCAGGAGAAGCACCTGGCTCCTGGCTTCAGATCAGCACGGTGTGCCAGCCACAGTGGCCATTGGAGGCTGAACCAACAGAAAAAAGGAAGACCTTTCTCTCTGTCTCTCTCACTGTCCACTCTGCCTGTCAAAAAAAAAAAAAAAAAAAAGATAAATCTTTGAAAATTTTACACTCAGAGAGAAAAACACAAGAAGAAAATAGAAAACTTAAAATCAGTGTTGGAGATTCGCGGAATACCATGAAATGATCCAACATATGGGTCTTAGGCGTTGGAAAGAAAGAATGGGCTAGAAGGCCTACTTAGTAAAATAATTGCAGAAAACTTCCCCAATTTGCAGAAAGAGAGGGATGTGTAAGTACTAGAAGCACATAGACCTCCTAATAAACATGACCAGAAAAGATCTTCACCACAGCATATTGTAGTCACGCTTTCCACAGTAAAATATAAAGAAAAGATTCTAAAATGTGCGTGAGAGAAATGCCAGATTACTTTTAGAGGATCTACAATTAGACTCACAGATGACTTCTCAGAAACCCTACAGGATAGAAGGGAATGGTGAGATATAGTCCAAGTCTTAAAACAAAAAAAATTATCAGCCCAGAATACTGTACCCTGCAAAGCTCCCATTTACGATTGAAGGTGAAATAAAGACCTTCCATAACAAACAAATTGAAAGAATTTGCCACCACTCATCCAGCCTTAGAAAAGATTAAGGAGGTGCTACACACAGAAACACAGAGTGATAGCCATCTTATGAAAGAATCAGAAGGCAGAAATCCCCCAGTAGAAGTACAAAAGAAACACAAAGTCAAATGATGATAGTTATGGAAAAATGGCAATGGGCACCTTAAATATAAATGGCCTCAACTCTCCTGTTAAAAGATACAGACTGAGGGGCCGAAGCTGTGGCTCACTTGGCTAATCCTCCGCCTGTGGCACCAGCATCCCATATGGGCTCCGGGTTCTAGTCCCAGTTGCTCCTCTTCCAGTCCAGCTCTCTGCTGTGGCCTGGGAGGGCAGTGGAGGATGGCCCAAGTCCTTGGGCTCCTGTGTCTGCATGGGAGACCAGGAGGAAGCACCTGGCTCCTGGCTTCGGATCGGCGTAGCTCCAGCCATAGCAGCCATTTGGGTAGTGAACCAATGGAATGAAGACCTTTCTCTCTGTGTCTATAACTCTACCTGTCAAATTAAAAAAAAAAAAAAGGTACAGACTGAGTGGATTAAAAAACAAGACCCATATTTGCTGCCTACAAGAAACACATCTCACCAACAAAGATACCCACAGACTGAAAGGGAAAGGATGGAAAAAGATATTCCATGCTAACGGAAACCAAATAAAGAGCTGATACTGCCATCCTAGTATCAGACAGAATAGACTTTAACATAAAAACTGTTAAAAGAGATGAAGAAGGGCACTATGTAATGATTAAGAGGTCAATTCAACAGGAAGATGTGACCATAATAAGTGTATACACACCCAATTACAGGGTGCCCTGGTATTTAAAAGAAATGGTAATGGACCTAAAAGGAAACAGACTCCAGTACAATAACAACAGGGGGCGTCAATACCCCACATGCAGCAATGGACAGATCAACAAGACAGAAAATCAGCAAGAGTTAATCAGCACTATAGACTGAATGGACCTAAAGGATATTTATAGAACCTTTCAACCCACAGTGGTAGAATACACCTTCTTCTCATCAGAGCATGGGACTTTAAGATAGACCATATGCTAAGCCATAAAGCAAGGTTCAGCAAATTCAAAAAAACTGAAATCATACTGTGATTCTTCCTGGACCACAATGAAATAAAGCCTGCAATCAACAACTTAAGAATCTCTGGGCCGGTGCCACGGCTCAATAAGCGAATCCTCTGCCTGCGGCGCCAGCACACCAGATTCTAATCCCAGTTGGGGCACCTGTCTCCTGGCTTCAGATCAGTGCAATGCGCCGGCCATTGGAGGGTGAAACAACAGCAAAAAGACCTTTCTCTCTCTGTCCACTCTGCCTGTCAAAAAAAAAAAAAAAAATCTCTGGATCATATGCAAACACATGGAGACTGTACAACATGGTCCTAAATTAACAGTGTGTCATAGAAGAAATCAAGAGAGAAATCAAATTTCTGGGAACGAATGAAGATGTAAATACATAATACCAAAACATATGGGACACAGCAAAAGCAGTGTTAAGAGGGAAGTTTATAGCAATTGGTACCTACATAAAGAAATTTGAAAGGTATCACATAAGTGAGCTATCAATTCATCTAAAATACCTAGAAAATAGGAACAAACCAAACCCAAAATTAGGAGGAAAGAAATATTTAAAATCAGAGAACAAAATTCAAACTAAAAAAAAAAATACCAAAAAATTGGAAAATAAAGAGCTGGGTTTGTTTTTTTGAAAAAGTAATATTGACACAACATTGGGGCAACTAATCAAAAAAATAAAAAAGGGAGAAGACACAAATCAATAAAATCAGAGATGAAAAAGAAAATCTAAGGACAGATGCCACAGAAAGACAAAGAAACATCAGCAATTACTATAAAGAGCTGTATGCCAACAAATAGGGAAACCTAGAAGAAATTGGCAGCTTCCCAGTACAATCTACCAAAATTGAGTCATGAAGACATAGAAAAACTAAACTGACCAATAACCAAGATGGAAATTGGATCAGTAATAAAGACCCTCCTGGGGGGCGGCACTGTGGCACAGCAGGTTAAAAGTTCTGGCCTGAAGTGCCGGCATCCCATATGGGTGCTGGTTTTAATCCTGGCTGCTCCTCTTCCGATGCAGCTCTCTGCTATGGCCTGGGATAGCAGAAGATGGTCCAAGTCCTTGGGCCCCTGCACTCATGTGGGAGACCTGGAAGAAGCTCCTGGCACCTGGCTTTGGATCGGCACAGCTCCAGCCATTGCGGCCATCTGGGGAGTAAACCAGCAGATGGAAGACTTCTTGGTCTCTACCTCTCTCTGTAAGTCTTTCAAATAAATAAATCTTAAAGACCCTCCCAACAAAGAAAAACCCAGAACCTGATGGCTTCACTGAATTCTACCAGACATTTAAAGAAGAACTAATTTCAATTCTTCTCAAGTTAATCAAAACAACTGAAAGGGACAAAACCTCCAAAACTCTATGAATCCTGCATTACCTTTATTCCTAAGCCAGAAATAGATGCAACAGAGAAAGAATTATAGACCAATATCCCTGATGAACATAGATGCAAAAATCCTCAACAAAATATTAGCCAATTGAATCCAACAACACATCAGAAAGGTCATTCACCCAGAGCAAGTGGGAACTATCCCTGCTATGCATGGAAGCATCAACATTCATGAATCAATCAATGTGATACTTCCCACTAACAAACTGAAGAACAAAAACCATATGGTTTTCTCAATACATGAATAGAAAGCATTTAATAAAATATAACATCCTTTCAGGATGAAAACCTTAGACAAAATGAGTATAGAAGGGACATTCCTCAACACAATCAAGGCAATATATGACAAATCCATGGCTGGCATCCCACTGAATGAGGAAAAACTGTTTGCATTCCCGTTAAGGTACAGAACCAGACAAGGATGTCCACTCTCACCATTGCTATCTAGTATAGTCCTGGAAGTTTTAGCTAGAGCAATTAGGCAAGAAAAAGAAATCAAAGGGTTACAAATTGGAAAAGAAGAAATCAAACTATCAATATTTGCAGATGCATTATCCTTTATACAGGGATACAAAAACTCCACTGAGAGACTGTTGGAACTTAGAATTTGGCAAAGCAGCAGGATATTAAATCAACATGGAAAAATCAATAGCCTTTGTATACACAAAAAAAGGGCACGGCTGAGAAAGAATTTTTTAAGGTTTTATTTATTTATTTGAAAGGTAAGAGTTACACACAGTGAGAGGGAGATACAGAGAGAAAGGTCTTCCTTCCGTTGGTTCACTCCCCAGATGGCTGCAATGGCTGGAACTGCACCAATTTGAAGCCAGGAACCAGGTGCTTCTTCCCAGTCTCCCATGTGGGTACAGGGGTTCAAACATTTGGGCCATCTTCTACTGCTTTCCCAGACCACAGTGGAGAGCTGTTTTGGACGAGGAGCAGCGAGGACTAGAACCAGCAACCATATGGGACACTGGCACTGCAGGTGGAGGATTAACCTACTGTGCCACAGCACTGGCCACGAGAAAGAACTTTAAAGATCAGTCCCATTCACAATAGTGTGAATCAAATACCTTGGAATAAATTTAACCAAGGATGCCAACAATCTCTACTATGAAAATAAAGTGCTAAAAGAAAGAAATAGAAGACATTAAAAATGGAGAAATCTTCCAGGTTCATGGATTGGAAGAATCCATATCATCAAAATGTCCATACAACCAAAAACAATTTACAGATTCAATGTGACCCCAATCAAAATACCAAAAGACATTTTCTAGATCTAGAAACAAAGAAGCTAAAATTCATATGGAAACACAAGATATCCCAAATAGCTAAAGCAATCTTATGCAACAAAAACAAAGCCAGAGGCATAAGAACACCCAATTTTCAGACATACTACAGGGCAGTTATACTCAAAACATCTTCGTACTGGCACAAGAACAGACTTATAGACCAATGGAACAGAATAGAAACCCTAGAAATCAATCTATGTATCCATAATCAACTTATCTTTGACAACAGAGCTAAAACAAATCCCTGGAGGAATGACAGTCTCTTTTACAAATGGTGCTGGGGAAACTGGATCTCCACAGGCAGAAACAGGAAACTAGACCCCTAGCTTACATCTTACACAAAAGTCCATTCAAAATGGATCAGAGACCCAAAATGAAATCATTAGAGAACATTTGGAAGCTCAGCACAACATTGGCATAGGCAAAGACTTCTTGGAAAAGACCCTGGAAGCACAGGCAATCAAAGCCAAAATTGACAAATGGAATTACATCAAGCTGAGAAACTTCTGCACTGCAAAAGAAACACTCAGCAAAGAGGCAACCGACAGGAGAAAATATTCTCAAACTACGCAACTGATAAATGATTAATAGCCTGAATCTATAAAGAGCCCAAGAAAACAACAAACAATCCAGTTAAGAAATGGGCAAAATACTTGAACAGGCATTTTTGAAGACAGGAAGTCAAATGGCCAACAGACAGTTAAGAAAATACTCAGGATCACTAGCCATCAGAGAAATGCAAAATCAAATCACAATGAAGTTTCACCTCACCTCAGAATGGTTCTCATACAGAAATCAACAAATTAATGCTAGTGAGGATGTGGGGGAAAAGGTACCCTAATACACTGTTTTTGGAAAAGTAAACTTGTGCAACCACTGTGGAAGACAATATGAAGATACCTCAAAAATCTGAATACAGACCTACCATATGATCCAGCCATTCCACTCTTGGGAATTTACCCAAATGAAATAAAAGAGTATATGAAAGAGTTATTTGTATCCACACGTTCATTGCAGCACAATTCTCAATAGCTAAGATATGGAATTAACCCAGCTGCCCATCAACTGATGACCACATAAAGAAATTATGGTATATAACCATTATGTGGCACTACTCAGCTGTAAAAGAAAAAAAAATCTTGCCATTTGCAACAAGATAGACGTAACTGGAAACCATTATACTTAGTGAAATAAGCCATTCTCAAAGAGATCATATGTTCTCCCTGACCTGAAGCAACTAATAGTAATAGAGTCCCAGAAATACAATGTATTGGAAACAGACATCTTGAGAAGAAATGATCTTATAGCCCTTGTCTCGTTTGTTGAGGAAGACACTTTTGTTTAGTTTTCTCTTTACACTGTTTGCTGAACTCTTTTACTTAGGGCAAGATTAATTATGTGTCATTAAGCTTACTGAAAAAGATCATTATAAAAAATTAAGAGTGGGAATCCGAGAGGGAGGAAAAGAAAGGGTTGGAGCACAGGTGGGAGGGAGGTGTCATGGGGGGGGGTGCCACTATGTTCCTAAAACAGTATAAGGGAAATAAATGAAACTTGTACAGCTTAGGTAAAATATATAATAAAAAGATCCTGAAAGGTCAGCCAATAAAAGCAAAAATAACCAAATGAGTTTACATCAAATTAAGACAATTCTGCAAAGCAAAGGAAACCATCAACAGAGTGAAGAAAGAAATGACAGAATGCGAGCAAATACAAATTATGCATCTCATAAAGGATTAGTTCCAGAATATATGTGGATCTCAAAAAATTAAACCAAAAATCCAGTTAACAAATGGGCAAATTGTGTTGACATTTTTCAAAAGAAATACAAATGGCCAACAAATACTTGAAAGAATGCTCAGAAAACCACAGTGAGTTTCCATCTCCCTCCAATTAGAACGGCTATTATCAAAAAGACAAGGTAACAAATGCTGGTAAGGATGTGATAAGGAAACTCTAATACTGTTAGGAGGATTGCAAATTTGCACAACCATGATGGAAAAAATGTATGGAAGTTTTTCAAAAGACTGAATTAGATCTACCATGAGACCCAGGACACTCTCTTCTGGATGAAGTCAGGAAAGTAAAAAGTAGGTGGACTCCTAGGTTTACTGCAGTGATATTCACAACAGCTGAATTACAGAATCAACCTAGAAGTCCATCATTGTGTGAGTGGATACAGAAAATGTGATGTGGACACATATATAGAGAGAGAGATATAGATATAGATATCTATCCATAAAGAGAATAAAATCCTGACATTTGCAGCAAAATGGTTGGAACTGGAGATTATTGTGAGTGAATAGGGCAGGTACAACAAAATACCCTATATTTTCTATCATATTTGGAAATTAATATATATATGCATTTATTTCTGTTTCACTAATACTTTTGTTTTAATGAGTAGGCACTGAGTTTTATCCATATTTATTGTATCTAGTGAGCTAGAGTTTTAAAAAGTTTACTATTTTGCTTTTAAATGAAAAATGTAATTTTCACATAATTACACATATTTATTGGCCTGTACCACCTGGCCTCTTCCCAGTTTGCCACATGTGGCTGAAGAATAAATGGCCCAGAGTACTGACCAAAAAACTTTTCCAAAGTGAAAGAGCTCAAGATTGTGTTTCCCCTCCCCCGCATCATTCCAGGACATTCTTTGGGAGGAACAAAGACACAAAGCAGAGACTAGGTGATCAACACCAGTCCAAGGTCAGGACTATATATATATCTGATTCTTCCCCAGTGACCACGGGCAAGAGTGTCCACAGGGTCTAAGACAGCACAGGTACCGAGAGCTTGGGCGCTACAGATAGATGCCTTGGGTCACAATTCTGCTCTGCTACGTTCTACTTGGAGTGGCTAGGGAAAGCCACTTCTCTAAGCCCCAATTTTCTCACCTTCCATTGGGGATTACACTGCCCATTTATAGACAAAATGAAGTAAAGTACATACTGGTGCTGATGCATTAAAATGCTCAGCCAAGGAAAGCTCTTCATTTCCATGTCTGAATTCCTAGTCAAGTTACTTCAAATCTTTTCGTTGTTACTCCCACTCTACAAAGGAGTTTAACCGTCAGTACCTTAGCGGCTGTGGGGAAGCCTGCATGAGTTTGTATGGATAAAGTGCTTAGAGCAGTGGTTAGCACAGAGTAAAGGTTTAATAACATCAGATTTTTTAAATTACTTTTTAAATTATTTCATGTTGGGCCATGTTGGTCCTAAATCTTTAAAATTCTTTACAAATCTGCTTCTTTTAAAAGGTTATCCCAAGGACTGGCATTGTCACACAGTGGGGAAGCCACTACTTCCCATGACAGCTCAAGTCCTGGTTCCAGCGGCTATACTTCCAATCCAGCTTCCAGCTAATGTGCCTGGAAAAGCAGCAGAAGACAACCCAAGCATGTGGACCCCTGCAACCCACATGGGAGACAAGGATTGAGTTCCTTGTTCCTGGCTTTGGCCTGGCCCAGACGTGGCGGTTGCAGCCATATGAGGAACAAACTCTTGAACGGAAGATCTTTCTATCCCTGTCACTCTGCCCTCCAAATAAATAAGTCATTAAAAAGTATTTTTAAAAATGATGTATTTATTTGAAAGAGTTATACAGAAAGAGGAAGAGAATCTTCCATCTGTTGTTTTACTCCCCAAATGGCCACAAGGGCCAGGCTAAAGCCAGTTCTCAGCTTATTCTGGATCTCCCGCATGGGTACAGGGGCCCAAGTACTTGGGCCATCCTCAGCTGCTTTCTCAGGCACGTTACTAGGAGCTGGATCAGAAGTGGAGCAGCCGGGTCTCAAACCGGTGCCATATGGAATGCTGGTGTCCCAGGCAAGTGGCTTAACCCAGTACACAACACCAGCCCCTAGGAAGTGTTATTCTAAACAGAAACTTGTATTTCCCCTTACCAAAGCACAAACACATTACTCAATTCACATCTTGTAAACTGACTTGTAAACATACTAAAAAGGAGTGCTCTTATGTTTTTTAGACATGTTTTTAGCCAAGGTAGGAGGCTGGCACAGCTATTGAGACACTGCTTGAAATGCCCACATCCCATGTCGGACTGTGTGCTTAGAGTCCTGCATTTCTGATCCAGCTTCCAGCTAAGGCACAGCATGGGAGGCAGAAGAGGTGGACTGAGTCTAGGGTCCTGGCTTCAGGCTGGCCCAGCCCTGGCTGTTGCAGGCATTTAGGGATGCACTAATTAATGGAAATTTCTCGGTGTCTCTGCCTTTCAAATAAAATGAAAATAAATATAAAAATTTTTAAAGAGAGGAGCCAGCATTGTGGCATAGTGGGTAAACCAACACCTGTGATGCCAGTATTGCAGATGGCACCGATTCAAGTCCCAGGTGCTCCACTTCCGATCAAGCTCCCTGCTAACGGCCTGGGAAAGAGGATGACACAAGGGTTTGGGTCCCCCTAGCACCCTTGTGGGAGATTTGGAAGAAGCTCCTGGCTTAGGCCTGCCCAGCCCTGGCCACTGTGGCCATCTGGGAAATGAACCAGTGGATGAAAGACCTGTCTCTCCCTCTCTTTCAAATAAACAAATCCTTTTAAAAATTCCAAAAAAGAAAACGTTTTTATCCAAATCCTACTTATTGGAGGCAGGTAACAGTCTTTTAAGAGAAGGAAGCACCACACCAATATGCCTATCTAGAACATTCACAATGCGACAGTCACTATGAGAAATTCAGGACACAGAAATGAGAAATCACAGAAATGAGAAATAAAGCACAATATAAGTGAAACATTTGGGCAAAATAATTTCTATAAATTCAACACTAATTACATCCAGATGTAGTTTGACAGGAAACATTTTTGACAGGCAGAGTGGACAGCGAGAGAGACAAAGGTCTTCCTTTGCCGTTGGTTCACCCTCCAATGGCCGCCGCGGCCAGTGCACTGCAGCTGGCGCACCGCACTGATTCAATGGCAGGAGCCAGGTGCTTCTCCTGGTCTCCCATGGGGTGCAGGGCCCAAGCACCTGGGCCATCCTCCACTGCCCTCCCGGGCCACAGCAGAGAGCTGGCCTGGAAGAGGGGCAACCGGGACAGAATCCAGTGCCCCGACCGGGACTAGAACCCGGTGTGCCGGCGCCGCAAGGCGGAGGATTAGCCTAGTGAGCCATGGCGCCGGCCTAGAGGAAAAATTCTTATAAGTAAAACATCTGAGGCAGAATCAAAAAACAATCTTGAACCACCACAAAGTATATTGTGATGAAAATAACTTGTATGAAAATGTATAACAACTGAGAAGGAGGCTCCTAGAGACCAGGCACAAACAAGGCAATTGAGTTTTGGAAATAACCCGTCTGCCAGCCAATGTCTGCAGGCAGAGGCTAAGCCCACACAGTGAGATGAGCAAGGAGACTGGAGCATGGCTAAGGGGATGTTGCACGGCGACCTCGGTGCAAGGACCTAAGAGGTACCCAGAGAATGGAAGACAGCGCCATCTTTAATAGGGTCACATGGAAACCTATCTGTGCTTCAATACAGCTGAGGCGAGAGAGAAACCCACGTAGACAGGTAACTCATGAGTTTACATCGCTGACCCTATAGGAGTTCTCAATTAGGGACCCTGCACGCCCTGACACAGATACAGTGTCTTTACAATGCTCATTCCTCAGCTCCAGCACCTAAAATGACGATACCACGGGAGTCCCAAGAATCTGCCTCCCAACAAGCCCTGGTGAGTGGTGGAACTCCAGTCCTAGAGAATGCTGGCACTCCCCCCGTAGGGGAACTCTGCCTGTCTGAAGGAGAAACTGAGCAGAAATTCAGAACAAGTTTGCAGATTCTGTGTTGAGAACCAAAAAAATCTAATAGAGGGAAGGTTTTAATAAAGCTGCACCTCTGAAGAATGCATTCCCTGTGGAAGCAGCTCTCTTCCAGCCAGTTAAACAATCCTAGGCCAATAAATGGCTTCTCTCCTTTCTTTGCATTGGTTGGGAATGGAAATATTATTGGAAATTCTGAAGAGAGAAGGGGATAGAACTAAGATCACTGGACACTGGAACCATCAGTTCTACAATCTTTGTTTTGAATAAAAATGCTTTCAATTTTTGTCTTTCCTTTTTTAAAGTCTCATAGCAAAACTGACATTTCTCCCTTTTAGAACACAGTTCTGAAATGTTAACATGTTTACAGATTCATGTTCATCCCACCACCATCAAGACACCAGGGTCTCTCCCCCTTAGAGTCGTACATGCCCAGACCCCAGCGCATTCCTCTGGCAGCTACTGCAACTGCTGATCCACTGGCCACGATTATAATTTTATCTTTTTGGAGAATGTCTTGAAACTGGAATCAGGCACTCTGCAAATTTTAGAGACCGCTTCTTCCACTTAGCTTAAAGTGTTAACCTTTGAGATGCATCGAAGGTGCTGCATGTGTCAGTCATTTGCTTCCTCTTACTGTTAAGGGCAGCAGTCCATGGTGCAGGTGTACAAGAATGTATCTGGTTACTCTCCAAAGGACATTTGGGTCGTTCCCAGCACGCAGCTCTTAATAAGGCTGCCATAAACATTCACGACTCGGTTTCTGCTTGAAGGTGCCTTTTCACTGCTGTGGGATAAATGCCCTGGAGGGTGACAGCTGGGTCATGGGAGAAGTAAATGCTTCACCGCATAAGCAAAGGCCACATTCTAATAAATATGATTGCACCTCGAGGTTTTAATGCTCCTACTGCTGTGCAATACCAACATATTTTTCATACATTTCTTTGTTATCTTTATATCTTGTTTGGTGACCTGTCTCTTCAAGACCTTCACTTCTAAAAATTGTATTATCTTGAGTTATGAGAGAGGGTTCTTTATTCTGCATACAAGTCTTGCATTAGGAAGAGAATTTGCAAATATTTTCCCCCTGGCTTGTTATTTCTTTTCATGCTTTTAATATTATCTTTTTGCAAAGTAAAATTTGTTAAGTTTAATTAAGCCCAGTTCTTCTAAGGAATGCATATTTGAGATCATATCCAAGAACCCTTTGCCTAACTCCAATTAAGGAAGGTACACCTCCATGTTTTCTAATGGTTTATAGTTCTACATTTTACATTTACATACATGATTACTTAAATTCTACATAAGACATAAAGGTTCAGTTTTTATATATGGAAATTTTTTCTTTTGACAGGCAGAGTGGATAGTGAGAGAGACAGAAAGGTCTTCCTTTTGCCATTGGTTCACCCTCCAATGGCCGCCACGGCAAGCACGCTGATCTGATGGCAGGAGCCAGGTGCTTCTCCTGGTCTCCCATGGGGTGCAGGGCCCAAGCACTTGGGCCATCCTCCACTGCACTCCCTGGCCACAGCAGAGAGCTGGCCTGGAAGAGGGGCAACCGGGACAGAATCCGGCGCCCCGACTGGGACTAGAACCCGGTGTGCCGGCGCCACTAGGTGGAGGATTAGCCAATTGAGCCACAGCGCCAGCCCTATATATGGAAATTTTTTTCTAACACCAATATTTGAAAAGATTATTTCCCTGAGTTGCTTTGCATCAACTTTAAAAGTCAGGTGCTGTATGCGTGCAGGTGTATTTTTTGACTCGGTTCTTTCCAATGACCTATGAGTCTCACTTTTCTGATACTATCTTGTCTTGATTACTACGGCATAGCAGTCTTAAAATCATGTCATGGAACTCCTCCAAACTTACTCTTTTCTGATGTTTAAGCTACTCCTTTTGTACTTCCATGTACCTTTAGAGTATGTTTATGCCAAAAACCACGGCTGGAGTTTTAATACTGACATGTTCACTATGTTGAGTCTTCTGCTAGAGCAGGGCACAGCACTCCATTTATTTAGGTCCTCTTTGGGTTCTTCAGCCTTTTCTGACTTTAGCATGCATACCCAGTGCCTGTTTTTATTACATTCATAGGCACTTCATTTTTATTGGCAAGATAGTATATGGTATTTTTAATATTTTATTTCCAATTGTACATTGCTAGCACGTAGACATACAATTGAATGTTAAGTGTTAACCTTTATTCTGTGAATGTTCTAAAAGCCACGTATCAGTTTTATAAGTTTTTATGAGATGCCTTTGGATTGCTTACACAGAAAACTCATGTTGTCTATGAAGGGGGTAATTATCTATTTTCTATGCCTCTCGAAAGCTTTGGCTACAATGATTTCACTGCCTTGCTGTTTCCAACCCCATACTTTCCACTCTTGTCTTCAGTGTTTATTTCCTTATGCTCGTTTTCAGCTTAAATCGCTCTTACTTCGACTTTCTTAGGTTGGCACCTAAATTGGAATAGTTGGCAAACAGCTTTCAGGCATCAGGTAGATACTCACCTGTTGTGGTTCATTAAGGTTTTATTGAAAGCACTCTCATTTGTTCACATAGTGGCCATGGTTGCTTCTGTACCACATTGGCAGGGTTTAATTACAGCAGACACCAGGTGGCCCACAAAGCCTAAATACTTACTCCCCAGCCATTCAGCCAGTCATTGCTTTATTACTGATTTGAGCCTTTTCTTCATTTTAAATAAAAGGCTTAATACTAGCTATCTCCTACAATGCTGATATGAGGTAGCAGAATTATCTTCCAATTAAATATTTTGTAATTTATCTTGACTTCCTCTTTAAACAATGGTATTGTGTAGAAGTATCCTGCATTTTCACTTCTGTTAAGTCGATTTTTTTTCATGAAACTTCCTTTCAGCCATAGTGTTTGCAAAAACTGCCAATTTCCAAATATCTGAACACTTTCCAGAAATATTTACTGATTTCTACTATGTCCTCATTATGATGAAACACCATACTCCAGGATTTCAATTCCTTTCCATGATGGCCCAGGCCATGGCCTGTCTTGGGGAATGCTCCACACTGCAGCTGCACAGCCTGTTGTACACACGCCCATTGGATCAGTCCTATCTCAGTGCCGTCCCTCTACACCTCGCTGCTTTTCTTCTACTGTTGAGAACAATGTTGGTGTGAATTCGCTTCTTTCCAGTTATGTCACTTTCTTCTTCTATATTTTGCAGTTCTACGTTCTTTTGTTCTGTTACAAAATTAGAATTTTCTTGATGAACTGATGCTCTGATCACTGTCATATTTGCCTTTTCTCCTGACAATTCTCTTTGCCCTGAATTATATCTAGTCATTTTTTTAGTACTTAAAGGCAGAGATATGGAGGGAGGGGAGAGAGACACAGACAGACAGACGGGGGTGGGGGGAGAGGCAGAGATAGAGGCAGAGACAGACCTTCCATTTGCTGGTTCAGTCTCCAGATGGGCGCAACTGCTGGGTCTGATGCAGTGTGAAGCCAGGAACCAGTAGCATCGGCTGGCTCTCCCATGTGTGTGGCAGAGGCCCAAGTACCTGGACATCCTCTGCTGCTTTCCCAGGCCATCAGCAGGGACCTGGAATGGAAGGGCAGCGACCACGATAGAAACTTGTGCCCACATGGGATGCTGGCATCACAGGAACATGCCAGCCTGCTAAGCCACAACCTCAGAGCCCTTTTGTCTGATTTTAACAGAGCCACTTACATTTTCCTTTCATTTGTGTCTTGTAGTTTTTTTCCCATTCCTTTGCCTTTAAGCCACCTATATTATATTTGAAATGAGTTTCTTTTTAAAAGAAGATTTGCTTATTTGAAAGTCAGATATAAAGAGAGAAGGGGATGGGAGTGAGAAAGAATCTTCAAAACACTGGCTCAGTCCCCACCAGATGGCTGCAACAGCCAGGGCTAGGCCAAGCCAAAGCCAGGAGCTTCTTCTGGGTCTCCCATATGGGTGGCAGGTGCACAAACACTTGGGCCATCTTCTCTGGCTTTTCCCAGGCAATTAGCAGGGAGCTGGATGGAAAGTGGAGCAGCCGGGATTTTAACTGGTGCCCATAGTTTAACCTGCTGAACCAGAATGCTGGCCCCTGGAGTTTCATATACAAAGATAGTTCATTTTTAAAAATTTTTATTATTTTTACTGGAGAGGAAGAGAAACAGAAAAAGTAGGGGAGAGAGGGGGAGAGGGGGAGAGGGGGAGAGACAGCTTCAATCTGCTGGTTCACTCCCCAGATGCTCACAATGACTGGGGGTGGTTCTGAGCCAAAGCCACAGCCAAGATCTGGGAATGCAATCCAGTTCTCCCATTTCTGTCAGGAACCCAATTACTTGAGCCATCATTGCTGCCTCCCAGGATCTGTGCTGGCGGGAAGCTGGAACCAGGAGGGAGTGGGTCAGAGAGATGCACACCAACAAGGATTTTTCCTCTACAATCTGTGGCTTTGAGGACTGGGTGGGGCAGGGGTGCATCAAGGAATGTAGCAAGCAATCAAAAGCCAGAACCTGCCCTGAGCTGGGGGCACCACCCTTAGACCTTTAGGAGTTCAATGAGTAAAGTCTAGGCACTCTGATATGGGTTGTGGGCATCTGAACTACTAGGTAAATACCCTCCAGCCAGATCATTTTCAAAAATCCAGTCTAAGAATCTCTACCTTTGAGCAGGTTAGGTTTGTTTGTTTGTTTGCCTGTCAAAAAAAAAAAAAAAAAAAAAAAACACAGAGAGAGAGAGAGAGACAGAGAGAAAGGTCTTCCTTTGCTGTTGGTTCACCCTCCACCGCGCTGATCTGATGGCAGGAGCCAGGAGCCAGGTGCTTTTCCTGGTCTCCCATGGGGTGCAGGGCCCAAGCACTTGGGCCATCCTCCACTGCACTCCCGGGCCACAGCAGAGAGCTGGCCTGGAAGAGGGGCAACCGGGACAGAATCCGCGCCCCGACCGGGACTAGAACCCAGTGTGCCGGCGCCGCTAGACAGAGGATTAGCCTAGTGAGCTGCGGCGCCAGCCGAGCAGGTTAGTTTTGACCATTTATATTTAACATATTAACTGATATACTGGATTTAGGTCTGCAACTTTAATACTTGTTTTTCTGTCTTCTTTCTTCTGTTTCCCCTCCTCTGCCCCCTTTTTCTAGTGTTCCATTTCATCAGCTGTGACAGACTGGCTTCAAAGTCTTTGTAAGAATTTCTGGTGGTTGTTCCTGGAGTTAGGGCATTGTTCAGGTAACTTTTCAGTGTTTTCACAATATTTTGCCATTCAGTTGAAGGAACAGATCAGGCAGATCACCTGCATTTGTTTTCTATTCTTCACATAACAAATAACCAGACGCTTCATGCAGTTACAAGAGAGGTTTACTATTTTTCAGGCCTGCAGGTCAGAAGTTCTCGACCTGCTCCCATCAAGACGCTGTCAATGCTGCAGCCCTTCCTGCAGGCTCCGGAGCAGGCTTCCTTCCCTGGAAGTTTCAGTCCTTAACTTCGCACTCCTTGTGTTTGTAGGACCAGGGGCCCTATCTTCTGGCTGGCAGTCAGCTGAGAGTAGACTCCAGCTTTTGGAGGCCTGCATTCCTCAGTGCTAGGCCTCATCCTCACTGTCAAAGCCACACAGAGCAGGAAAAGCACTCCTCTCCGTGCACCTGACCCGTTCCTGTGCCAGCCTCTCCGGCTTCTGAGGACTCGTGCGATTCGATCAGGCTCAGCAGGAAATACACAGTCTTCCCTCTCCCTCTCTCAGGATTCACAGTTTTAACCTCATCTCAGCGGTTCTTTTTTCTTCCATTTTCGGGCATGGACAGTCATGGGGCCCCAGGGTTAAGGTGTGGGCAGTGGGAGCTGCAAGGGAGAGTACTCCACCTGCCCTGCCACCATCTAGTCCCCGCCCCCCTTTGCACACCATCCTAAATATTAAATCTAGACATGTTGAGTTCTACAATGTTTAAGCCTTGGTGTCAACCATACAGCACACTTGAAATAAATAATCACCTGTCGTATACACCATCCTCTACAATTCTAACTATTTCTGCGCCACCCCCCGCCCCCACGTATGGAATTTCCTTAACTTGTTACTTCACAGAAAGTCTCCTGGCTCCACTTCCCTCCTCTGAAGACGTCCTCACTTCACTTTTGTTCCCGAGGGATTGCATTGCTGGGCACTGGTTTCTGCCCATTCTTTTTCCAGCACTTTGAAAATGGTTTGCCGTTGCTCTCTCGCTTCCGTGAATTCTGATGCGAAATCTGTCCATGGAATCGCTGTTCTCCTAAGGATAAGCTATGACTGTGGGTGCCCTGAAGATTCCTTCTGTGTCTTTAGCCTCCAGCAGCTGATAATGGGCCTGGCTGTGTAAGTCAATGCAATGTGAGGTTAGCTTAGCTTCTTCCATCTGTAGATGCATCCCCGTCCCTGCCCTGCTCTGGACTCAGATTCCAACATCATGTCAGTTCCCAGGAGCAATGCAGGCCCACCTGAGGCTGCCCTGCCTGGGAGGGCACCCTGAGGAGCACAGCCTGGGGCTTGGGCGGAGTTCATCCATCAGCTCCTTCCTCAAAGTTGTTGGCAGAGGGATAAGGACAAGGATCAGGTTGGGGCGAGTCCAGGGATCAGTGTGTAGATATTTTCCCAAGTCTCTTATCAGCTGTCTCCCCTGGTCCCAGGAACTCCGGTTTTCAGTTCTCCACTCAGAAACAAGCCTCTTGAATAATCACAGAGTAATAGGAAGACAGGTTTTCTTTTAAATGCAAAGTTTCACCAAGTGAAGCTGCAGCTTCACAGTAGAAAGGATATTGCTGTCACCCATGGTTTTAGCACCCAGAGCTGTCACCACCCCAGATAAGACTGTGGTGGGACTGGGCGTGATAGAGCCGAGACAAAGGAGCCACAGAAGAGGGGAAGTTCCCTGCTCTCTGGGCCATCAGACTTCTGTTTTCTTCAAGGGTCTGAGACCCACTGCTCACTTCCGGATTTGGGGCTGATTGGCAATCTCCTCTCCCGTTGACTGGCGTTTCCGTTCTTGTCTTCTCTAATCCACCTGCTGCTATTCACTTTTCAGGAACTTCAATTCCTTCGCCATGTGTTTGCTCATCTTTGTGCTCAGTGGAAGAAAAGGACTGGGATTCATTAATTACAATGTATCGGAAACCCAAACTTTAAAAATGTGAAAGACAGTTCTAACCATAGTTTGTTCATGCATTCTATTTTGTACATAACTATGTATACAAAATTGTAAACATATAAACAGAAAAACATGAGCCCATAAAAATACTGTTACAAGGCACATGAAAAGCCATCCCTTGTTGGACTGTGTCTGAAAATGTCACCTCTCCAGTGGAGACTTCATCTCTGAGTAAAATGTAAAGCATAAACCCAAAAAGGGCCAGGCACGAAGAAAAGGCTACTGAGACAAATTCTCCTTCCTTAACATACTATTTTTTCTGATTGCAAAGGATATTTAAAAATGAACTCTGAGGCACTCTGGCCTCAGAATCAGCCCTAAAGGCATTTGGATCTGGCTGAAGCCCATGAGAGTATTTCAGGCATGGAAAGCCAAGACACTCTGGCAAAAGATCTCTGCGAGTGAGATCCCAGTGGAAAGAACAGGTCTTCAAAGAAGGAGGTACCTTTCTCCGAAGGGAGGAGAGAACCTCCACTTTGACTATGACCTTGTCTAAACAAGATAAGAATCGGAGAACTCAGAGGGCTTCCATAGCCTTGGAAACTCATGACCGGAGCATAGGGAGACTACTGATGCCATAGACAGGAGTGTCAATTGGTAAAGTCAACAACAGGAGTCACTGTGCACTTACTCCTCATGTAGGATCTCTGTCCTTAATGTGCTGTGTATTGAGATTTAATGCTATAACGAGTACTCAAACAATATATTTCACTTTGTGTTTTCATGGGGGTGCAAACTGTTGAAATCTTTACTTAATGCATACTAAACTGATCCTAAAAAAAAAAAAAAAAAAAAAAAAAAAAAAAAAAAAAAAGAAATTATCAACTCCCAACTTGACTCTCACTGGGATTAAACATGACAATAGGTCTGATCTGATTTCATCATCATTTAAAAAAAATCATCTATTATTTTTCACTTTATGTTTCTGTGTGAGAGCAAACTGTTGAAATCCTTACTTAATGTATACTAAGCTGATCTTCTGTATATTAAGATAATCGAAAATGAATCTTGATGTGAATGGAAGGGGAGAGGGAGTGGGAAAGGGGAGGGTTGTGGGTGGGAGGGACGGTATGTGGGGGAAGCCATTGTAATCCATAAATCGTACTTTGGAAATTTATATTCATTAAATAAAAGTTAAAAAAAAAATGAACTCAAACGTATTTGTTCCATCTTCCACCATGACACAAATTCACAAGTTATTCTCATAGACACCCAAAAGACCACACGTTAGAATGTGACACCTGCTCCTCAAACTTCCAGCATGGGAAAGAGGCTTAGCTGGGAAGAAAGATGCCGTATGGTACCCTACCTGGCCGACTTCAGCTTTAAGTGAGCAAAAATCATTCTGCTCCCCCAAACCACAACAGGCAGGATAAAGTCTTTACAGGAAACGGCGCCCCTGTCAAGGAGTCTAACGGAGGCCTCACTTACTACGGTTCGAAGCCAGGCTTCTTCCCTAGCTGGCAGCGGCGGGTGGCCAGCTGGGAAAGCACAGCAAAGCTTTAACGTCAGCCTCAGGGTTCCAGACCGAGCCTGGACCACAGCACTCTAAGGCCGGCAGAGAGGAAGCAGTGTCAGAACGACGGCGGCACATTTCTTAAGCGCCCTGTTAGGGCACTCAGGAACACGGACTCCAACTGCACTTCTCGATTCTTCTCTAGCTGTGATGAAAACGGGGTTTGCTTTCATACACTGTCAATTCAGGCGAGCAGTTACTCATTGGTCAGAACTGGTCAACAGAATGCTTTTTTGGTCAACCATCAAGACACTTTTTTCCTACCAGTAGAAAGCAAGCTTCATACCATACCATGTTTAAGTAGAAAAATGCATAATTAAAACTGAAGATCTGATGGATGTCTATCTTACATCAAAGAGAAAGGCAAGCTGATGCGGTGCTGGGGGTCATTTTGCAGTCTGCAAGAACTACGGCAGGAGTCTTGACACCGGAGTGCACAACTCACGCTCAGAGCAGAATCAAGCCCCTCCCTCCCAGCTGAGGGAGCCTGACAGAAAGAGGTCTCTTACCATCAGTCCCATGTGATGAATACTTCCTGTCCTCTTAGAATACATTTGGCTTTTTTCTCTCTCTTGAAGCAAACTTCCCAATCATTCAACTTGATACTGAATCTGCAATCACATTGTGGGTGGGTCTTTTCATTGACTGGACACACTATTTAAATTTATACCATGGAGACCAAAACCCTTCCAACATAAAGGCCAACCAAGGGAACTGGGTGCATTTGCCAATCCCCTTACAGGTGTTTTTGAAGGAAAGGATGCATTGACAAACGTGCCTTTCTTGCCCGATTCATGCAGTCTTTCCTTGTTAGTCTCCTAAGAAGCCCAGCCACAACAAAGGGCCCAGAACTGCTTACGAATTTCTCAGTTATTTTTATTTAAAAGACTTTTTATTTCTAAGGCAAGTAACAGAGAGGCGAACAAAGAGGGATCTTCCACGCTCAGGTTCACTCCCCAAAGGGCCACAAAAGCCAGATTCAAGCCAGGCCAAAGTCAGGAGCCTGGATCTCCATTCTGGTCACCCACAGAGGTGGCAGGGGCCCATGTGCGGAGCTATTGCTCTCTGCTTGCCAAGGCACATCGGCAGAGAGCTGGATCAGGAGCTGAGCAGCCAGGACTTGAACCAGCGCTCCCCTGTGGGAAGCCAGTGTCACGAGCAGCCGCTTAACCAGCTGAGCCCCAAAGCTGGCCCCTCTCTCATTTCTAATCCACATCCTGTGCTTAGAGTGGACTGGAGTAAAGGAGAGGAAGGAGCTAGGATTTGACACATTCACAGATTCGTACTTCCATTGTAACTCAAAAATCTGATAGGACATACACAGTTACTATCTTGCCCTAGAATGACTGGAGTGAACACAACAAAATGTATAATGACTTAAGTGCACCCTGACCAAGTTAACTATCCAATCATCAAAAGAAGAAAAAATATCCTGGAAAGCTCTATTAACAGGTCCGAGCCTGCTATCCTTTGGACATTTGCTTGTGAGAGAGGCCCTTGTTGGCTCCAAGAGCTTGGACTCGGGGAGATTACCTTCAATCCTCAATGCTGAGGGCTGCTCACTTGGCCTAAGCTGTAGATGCGAAAGATTTAGTCTGGGAGTAACAGTGCTTTGCCTCTCAGAGTCTAGAATCCGAGCATATGCTAGGTAAGCGGTGCCAGTGTGGCCAGTCCCCAGCACAAAGGCTCTCCAGAGAGCGGCCCTGGCAGGCAGCATTTCACATGGGTCAGTCCACACGGATGGAGCTACTGACTTTGCCTTGTGTGCCTCCAAGGAGGGGGAGCTCTTGGAAACCCACACAGGGCTCAGCTGACTTCCTCCATAAGTTCTTCCCTTTGCCGGTTCCATTTTGCAAGTCCCATCCGTGTAGCAAGTCACAGCTGTAGGAGGAAGTGTCGAGCCCCAGAGATCCTCACGGGGTGAGGGCCATGTAAGACCTGTGAAGTCATTTGGTTTGGCTCAGCCAAAGCAACCACAGGTGGGACTCAAAATTCAGTAAATCTTTAGAAGGCTAATTTTTAAGTTGATAATTTTATAAGGCCTGTGAATGATGTCATAAATATCCAAATAGCCCCTGGCAGATAAAAGGTTCCCCACCCCAGTAGATCCCCGACACATTAATAGAAAGACTAATCAAAATTTCAAAGCTTTAGCATATGAGGTCAAGCTGGTCCCATCTGGAAGAAAGGGAAGTATTCTAAATTATTTTGATTCATCCCTCACCAAAAGTAACTGAAAGAAAACAAACCAGACTTTTTAAAAGGAAAGGAAAAGGGAAGCCTCATTCAACATCAAAGCTTTGAAAATATGAACAAGACAGGCAGCTCACCTTAAATATAGACTTTCAGGTCTGCACGAGGACTGGGAAGCAGATGAGATAGAACAGCCAACCCCATCCACAGTACCCTATGCTTAGCCACAAGCAGCATCTCCCCGTATAGAACATTCAGGAGGCACCAGCACCCAACAGCTAAGAACTCACTGCACTCTCCGGTGGGGGGATGACGCCCAACAGCAAATGCCGAGCAAGCCCAGGAACGGGATCTGTCAGGACATCAGCCACCTCGCAGCGCCGAGACCTTTTACCTTTTACCGGATTATCTTCATCTGGAAATCTGTTCATC
Organism: Oryctolagus cuniculus; assembly: GCF_051225735.1. Taxonomy (NCBI): domain Eukaryota; kingdom Metazoa; phylum Chordata; class Mammalia; order Lagomorpha; family Leporidae; genus Oryctolagus; species Oryctolagus cuniculus. The sequence goes on along the minus strand of NC_142878.1, from coordinate 4,275,953 downwards.
TCTGCCCTGGACAGTGGGAGAGGAAGGCAATACTATGCCGTGACTACACATTGTCCCCAATTCCTGGCCACTTCCTGACCCTATAGCCACTGCAGAGTATGAGCACTGACAGATAAACCTTTTCAGCACCTGTATTGCTCTTTGTGTCTAGAAAATTAAGAAAAAAAACTATAGGTGTGGGTTTTTGCCCAGTGGCCCACCATGGAGTACTCGGCTGGAGTCCTGGCTTCCAATTCCAACTTCCTGCTAGGCACCCCCAGGAAAGCAGCAATGATGGCTCTGGTCAGTGGGTTCCTGCCACCCACGAGGGAGAACTGGATTGCCTTCCTGTCTTCTGGGCTCACCTTTGTCTAGCTCTGGTCAATACGGGCATTTGGGGGATGAACCAACTGGTGGGAGGATGCTATCTCTCACATTAATGATTTTTTTAAATAAAAAGCTGTAAGTTAATCCATGACCACAATGAGTATCACTGAATTCACGTCCAACTTCGCATCTCTGGTTTTATGGCCATATTCTTTGGTAGGATCCAGTGTGCTCACATCAATTAATGCACTTAGCAAACAGTAAATAGCAAATAAATGAGTTTCCACACTATACCACCTGCTCTAACTGATGTCATATCTCACTGTTCTTCACTTTTCCTGCTCTAAAAGGTTTTAATGCCTTTTAGTGTACATATGCCCCTGTCGTTTTTTCATACACCTCTGCCCATAATGGAGCTCAAAGTTCAGAGCTCTGAAATGATTAAGAAACTCTCGGGCCAGGGCCAGCATTGTGGCATAGTGGGCTAAGTCGCCACCTGTGACACTGGCATCCCTCATGAGCTCTGGTTTGAGCTCCACTTCCAATCCAGCTCATAGCCAGTGTAACTGGGACAGCAGAAGATGGCCCAAATACTTGAGCCCGGCCCCTGCTAACTATGGGGTGACTCAGAGGAAGCTTCTTGGTCCTGGTTTTGGTCTGATCGATAGATTGATCAATATTCACCTCCACCCCCATATTTCAACCAAATAAAATATTTTTAAAAAAGAGGCTACCAGCTTCCGTTACATATTGCCACCTTCCCTTCTGTGCAGTTTAGTTCTCTGTAGTTCTGTTTTAAATATTACCCATCCTGAATATGTAGAGAAAGTTATATGACACTGGTGACATCCTCACAAAATAAAAATCTTAAGTACAATTATGCTTCCTTTGTACCTCTCTGATGACTTTCCCATCATGCCCTGACTGAAGTAACCACTATCCTAAAATTGCATTTCAGGTATTTTATTAGATACTATTCAAGGACATACAGAGTGATATTTTTTGAGTAAACTATTTTTTGTGAACTGAGTATGAGCTGCAATATTATTTACTTTTCTGTTACCAGTGCCAAGGATTTTATCCACAATGATAAATGTATCTTTATGGAGCCACTTTAATAAAGTTCTATGGTATTCCATCCTGAGAAGATGTAGAATTCATGCATTACTGTTCCCACAGTATACATGAAACGCTTACCCTATTTCACTACCAAGAAAGATTCAAAGATCCTTAGACTTGTCTTCTGATGCATGTCAGTTTCTCCAAGACTCTGCCCACCCCAGGGTGGGGGGGGGGGTAAAAATATTTCTTCCTGAGGGCCAGCTTTGTGGTGCAGTGTTAAGGGGTAAGCTGCTGCCTGTAACTTGGAACCATATGAGCAGTGGGTGAAGTCCACCTGCTCTACTTCCAATTTAGCTCCCTGCTAACGAGCCTGAGAAAGCAATGGAAGACAGCCCAAGTGCACGGGCCCTTGCACCCATGTGGGAGACTCAGATGAAGCTCCAAGCTCCTGGCTTCAGCCTGGCCCACCCCACGCCACTGCAGCCATCTGGGGAATGAACCAGCAGATGCAAGATCTCTAACTCTGTCTTTCAAGTACATAACATAAACCTTTAAGACATTTTCCAATCTAACCACCCCATTTGTTTTTCCCCAATTTTAAAAAAGATCAAGTTCTCCAACAGTTTCCTAATCAAGTGTAGACTTCCATTCAGAAGTGACTGGGAATGAATGAAAGGCTATTTGGTTGTTATGGCAACGATGGGAAGGGCATACCTCAGAGGTTGTGGTTCCAGAATCATAAAATTTAACTTGACATTTTATCAATATTTTTCTTTAGGTGTTCTAATTTGGTATGGGATATGTGATGCACATAGTCTTAAAATCAAGATCACAAATTCTCATTTGTGAAATTTTAGTTGTATTTTTCACAGCCTGGCATTCACTTTGTCCTGAATTGTGGGTTTATGGTTAGACATTGGGATGAAATTTTAGCTTTACCCGCATGGATATTTAAATTTCACCATTTTTTATCGCAAAGACCTCACCTGCAATGTCATCTCTATCAGATACAAAATTCCCATATCCCTGCCTATCCCCACCTTGTCAGTACCACTTAGTGATAATCGCTAGATGTAAAGTATTGACACCTAGTTGGGTTAGCCCTAGTCTTATTTTGTTCCTTCAAATTAGTCTTTTTTGCATGTAAACTTGAGATTTGCCTGATGACCTTAACCCCCAACAAGAACAGTGGGCTTTGAAGTGTAATTTCTCTCCAAAGTAATCTGACAGCATTTGACAGCTTCATCCTGTTCTCTCCTTAGCCATGAATATGACAACTTCCATACATCTTTTTGTGACAGTCTATGTTTTAGAGCAATGTTAGGATTACAGAGATCTCACAGAATACACAGCTCGTTTGTTCTTCCTCTTCCTGCCCAGTAGTTTGTTCTTTTCGTATTTACATGTTGTATTTACATGTTGCATTAGTGCAGTGCACCTGTTATAACTGGTCAATCAGCAATGATACGTTACTACCTAACATCCATCTGTGACAGGGTTGTACAGCTCTGTGTTGTACTGCGCTCTGGGTATCCAGGATCGCAGAACCACAAGAGTAGTTTCATTGCCCTAAATATTCCCCAGGGTCCACCGCTTCACCCCTTCCTCCTGACCCCAGTATCCCCGGCAGCTACTGATCTCTTCATGGTGGCTATAGCTTGTTGTCTTTTCTGAAATGCTACATGGTTGGAATCACATATTACACAACTTTCCAAACTAACTTCCACTTGGAAATACGCATTTCAAGTTCTTTCACGTCTCTCCCTGTCTCCCCCGCCCCTCCCCTCCCTCCCTTTTGAGGGGCAGGGAAACAGAGAAAGGCAGGAAGAGAAAGCCTGCATCTTCTGGTTCGCCTCCTAAACAACTGCAACAGCCAAAGAATGGGCCAGATGGAAGCCTGGAACAAAGAAACCAACCCATGTCTCGCTCAGGGGACCCAACTATTAGAATGATCACCTACTGGTTCCCAGGGTACACATTAGTAGGAAACAGGAATTGTGAGAAGAGCTGGGACTCAAACCCAGCATTTTGTTATGAGATTTGAGTGTCCCAACCCAGGTGTTTTTTTTTTTTTTTTTTTTTTTTTTTGGACAGGCAGAGTGGACAGTGAGAGACAGACAGAGAGAAAGGTCTTCCTTTGCCATTGGTTCACCCTCCAATGGCCGCCATGGCCGGCGCACCACACTGATCCAAAGGCAGGAGCCAGGTACTTCTCCTGGCCTCCCATGGGGTGCAGGGCCCAAGCACTTGGGCCATCCTCCACTGCACTCCCTGGCCACAGCAGAGAGCTGGCCTGGAAGAGGGGCAACCGGGACAGAATCCGGCGCCCCGACCGGGACTAGAACCCGGTGTGCCAGTGCCGCAAGGCGGAGGATTAGCCTAGTGAGCCACTGCGCAGGCCCCAACCCAGTATCTTAATGACTATGCCAAACACCTACCTCTTATACAGATTGACAGGACTTTTCTTATCACTGAATAATATTCCGTTATTTCGATGTACCACAGTTATTTTCCCCCCCACTCACTGTTGAACATTTTGGTTGCTTTCAATTTTTGGCAACCATAAGTAAAATTGCTATAAATATCTGTGTGGAAGTTTTTGCGCAGATACAACTGCTCACCTAATTTGGTTAAATATCCAGGAGCATGATCCATGGGTCATGTGGTATCTACAGAACTTCAAGTCATCTTAAATGATAAATCGATTTTTTAAAATTTTCATAATAGGCACTTTGCTCATATTTTGCTAAACCAATTTCTAGGTACTTTTCCTATTTCAGCACAGAACAAAATTGACAAAGCTTAATGTATTTCTTTTAAAATACTTCTAAAGTAGAAAACATATGGTTGGCTACATCTTAGCAATCTTTTTCTTCTAGCTTTTAATTCAACTTTATGAATGCCTGCTCTTATCTTTCATGTTGAGACATTGAGATGCGAAAGGCTCAGAATAGGGAAGAAACACCGTAGAAGAGCCAGGTGGAAAGGTTCTCAGGGAATCAAGATTAATAGAGGGGTAGGAATAAAAGAGCCTGGTGTCTTGGTCCCAGGATGCACAGACGGACGATGTCCTAGGAAAAGAGATACTAGGGGACATATAAATATATGGGGAAATCTATTTGTTCTACAGTCAATTACCTTGAAATCTTCACTGTAGACATGTTTCATATCTGTTGTCAGTTTTTGATGCTACCATATATCGATTCATTTTTATTTTATTTTAAATAAATGCAATTTACTTTTGCATATTGACCTCACATTCAGTGATCTTACTAATCTAAATCATTCCTAATGTTTCATAACTATTTCAGGTTTTGTATTTATATAACTTTACCACTATATTAAAGGTAAAGCACTCACGATGTGCTTTGCTTTCTACTCTTTCATAGAAATGATAAAGGCACCCTTCCACTGTCTCCCATTTCAGAGGAAAAGCTTTAAAATGTCCATCACTGACGTACAGATGTCTTCTGTAGGCTTTCAGAAGTAAATATTCTTCAGGTCTAGAAGTTCTCTTCTACCTGCAGCCTGAGAACACTGTTTATTATAAATCCTTTGCCTCCCAAATTGTTTCTAGAGCTTTCAAAATGACCAGATAGCTTTCTCTTTTGCTGTTAACGTGAAAAATGTATTGATGTGCAAGTACTTACTCATTTCTGCATTGCTGAAAAATTTCACTGTGATGAAGTTTTCCATAGCACTAGGTTCAATTTGCTTGTTTCTTGGGCTTTCTACCCCTGTATTCACAACAGAGTAGTCAGTTTTTGTCATATTTTTACAGGAATAAGAAGGTTAGAAAGCATGCCTTTATCATTTTCTTAGAGTTTGTAAAAATCATCGGCATTTTCAGTGTTGAGTGTGTGTGTGCACGCATGCGTACTTATACCTGTGAGATTTTATCAAACTGAACTCAATGTATTTTTTTTGAGAGAGTGGACAGTGAGAGAGAGACACAGAGAAAAGTTTTCCTTTACCATTGGTTCACCCTACAATGTACCCCGCAGCTGGCTCATCGCGCTGATCCAAAGCCAGGCCAGATGCTTCTCCTGGTCTCCCATGCTGGTGCAGGGCCCAAGCACTTGGGCCATCCTCCACTGCATTCCCGGGCTACAGCAGAGAGCTGGCCTGGATGAGGGGTAACTGGGACACAACCAGTGCCCCGACCAGGACTAGAACCCGGTGTGCCAGCGCCACAGGCAGAGGATTAGCCTATTGAGCCATGGCACCGGCAAACTCAATGTATTTTAACAAGTAGCAACCCACTCAAATTTTCTATTTCTTCTTGATCAGTTTTTTGGTGGTGGCTGGGTTGCTGACATCAAAGTCTTAGGTTTTGGGAACAAACTTGTTCATAATATCTTCTCATATTTTCATTTCTGTACGGTCTTTAGTAACAATCCCATTAATTTCTTATATTGGTATATGCTTTACCTTTTGTTTTTCTGAACTGTCCTGCCAGGGGTTTTAATTTTGATAATATAGAAACAAAAAGTTAATTTTAGAAAATATTATTTATTGATTTCTGTTTAGGTTTGATTTGCTATTCTTTTCCCAAATTTTTAATATGCTAAATTATATATTAAGACTGTATTCTTAGTTATGAACTTAAATGTTACATTTTTATCAAGGCACTTAGTTGCATCTCACAAGTTTTGATGTCACATTTTCATTATCTTTCAATATAGCTCCAAAATTCTGTTTTTAACTTTTCTGGTATACCTATGCTTTTTAGATACATAGTGTCTAACTTCCATGTAGGAATTGTTTAATTATCTCTGTGTAATTGACTTCCAGCATAATTCTTGAGGATTAATCAGAAAACAATCTGTATGTTTTCAGTCCTCTGAATTGCAGTTTTTTTTTAATGGCCTCAAGCATATGGTTACTTCTGCACTTGAACTGGTTGAAGCTTGTTGTATTGCTTCAATCTCTGTCCTTCTAATTTTTTCCTCTTATTCTATCAGCAAAAGCAGATACTGGGAAATTGTAGTGATGTTGAGTTGGCATGATGTAATACGTGAAGAGACAGGGAACATTAACCCAGTGAGAGAGACAAGGGCCACTCACTGAGAAGTCCAGAATTTGAAGGGACATCTGAGCTTAGTCTTGGTTTACTGTGCCTTACAAATGCAGCTGGGAAAGCCAAGTTGGTAGCATTCTGGCTTATAATTGTGGAATACAGAGGTCAGGCTAGAGGTAGGCATGAGAGCTCAGCATGAGGGGACCGTGGGAGGCATGGCTGTGGAGGCAAGAACAGAACAAACCGAACACCAGGAACAAGCCTTACCTCCTTCATGTTAATGGCTTGTAGGTACAGGACAGGCTTGCAAAGGAAACCAGAAAGACAGGTAGAGTGAGGGAGGAAAGCATACAGACATCTTGTGACACTGGGAAGTCAAGGAAGGGTGTGTTACAGAGGAAGTGGTCACCAAGCATCGAGTACTGCCCCAGACCAAGAGGCCACAGCCTTGTTTCCATTGGCTGGAGTGGAGACAACCGGTGATCTTGCTGTGGGGTGAAGGGGAAGCAAACCTGACCGGAGTAGAACGAGAAGAAACCCGAGAAAGAAATGGATGAGGATCAGACAAGTTCTGAGAAACTAGACTGAAGGGGAAAAGAGATGGAGATCAAGTTGATGAGATTTAACCATAGTTATGGGTGAGTGAGGCAAACACACACTACAGGCTTGCAATTCTGAGTCCAGTCAGTGAAGTTCTCCTCGACTGAGCCACGTCCCCTAGCTCTCCAGGACACGTCCACACTTACACACACACACACCTACACTCTTCAATTCTCAGTCTAAAGTTTTGAAAATCAAGTACTGCCCAAAAGACAAATACATATTCTTAAGAATGAGATAAGGTAATTACTTCTTCACATAATTGAGTTTATTGGTCCAATGTTAAAACATACAGGACTCTTGGCCGGCGCCACGGCTCACTAGGCTAATCCTCCGCCTTGCGGTGCCAGCACACCGGGTTCTAGTCGTGGTCGGGGCACCGGATTCTGTCCCAGTTGCCCCTCTTCCAGGCCAGCTCTCTGCTGTGGCCCGGGAGTGCAGTGGAGGATGGCCCAAGTACTTGGGCCCTGCACCCCATGGGAGACCGGGAGAAGCACCTGGCTCCTGCCATCGGATCAGCGTGGTGCGCCGGCTGCAGTGCGCCGACCGCGGCAGTCATTGGAGGGTGAACTAACGGCAAAGGAAGACCTTTCTGTCTCACTGTCCACTCTGTCAAAAAACTAAAAAAAAAAATACAGGACTCTTAACCATTTCCTACACTCCCAAACAACTCCCAGATGTCAAAGTTCCCGGGTACTGTTACTACCACAGCCGACGGTTTCCCTTGTGTAGGAGTCACCTGCAGAAACTGATCACTTGGAACACAGGTAGGCCTTCACCGGCAGAGGGGTAGTAAGAGCAGAACAGGTTACTTTCCAGTAAAAATTGTTCCCCACCTGGGCAAAGGAACTACCTTGAGATGTAATATGATTCAAAGTTTAGCCTAGATAGAAGCACTAATTTAGAACGAGAACTTTATTACCCTCATTTCATTGATGAGGAAACTGATGGTCACAAGATGAAGTGTTCAGAACGTCAACTAGAAAGGGGCATGACAGGATTCAAACAGACGGAAGTAAAGACAATCTCACACCTCAACCTGATTCCTTCTTATAAAATATATATAACGACATGTCAAATATTTTGCCTTTGCTTAAGGCAATAAAATTCCACACATTAAATATAAAGGCTTGTTAACACAAACTTTATCACACTTAATTTTAAGTCATAATTTAGTAATGTAAAATACTGTCTCAATATGTAACTACTGGGTATACCATATTGTGTTTTGAGTACATTTGAATTGAAATATAAGAAACAAGAAAATATATGGTTAGCACTACTAGAAAGCAATAAAATGGTTTCAAGAATCAATTATATGTATGATATCTAAACAAAAGGATTTGAGAGGTTGATGAAGATTTGTCTTTTTCTTATTTAAGTATTTCTGCCACTCAAATCATACCTACACTCCCAAATAGTGCCTGTCTACAACACCAACAGTGGCAGCACACAGTCCTTGAAGGTGGTCACCTTTTGTTCTGAGAATGTTTGGGAAAAAATATATGGAGAAGCATTTCTCTGAAGCCAGGAAGTTTGCAAGAGTAGATATTTAATATTGGGGCTGACAATACGCTAGCACTAAGAGTGAGATCATCAATAACGAATGTTAGAGAGATGAACCTTTGTGATTTGCCTGGGACTGAGGGCCACTCCTGGGATATAGGATTTTCAGTGCCTACATACAGGCAAACTAGAATGGGATAATCATTTTTCTAAAGGGCCCATATAGGTGCTAGCACTGTGGTGCAGAAGGTCAAGTTTGTACCTGCAGTGCCGGCATCCCATATGTGCACTGGTTAGAGTCCTGGCTGCTGCAACATCCCATCCAGCTTCCTGCTAATGCACCTAGGAAAGCAACAGCAGATGACCCAAGTATTTGGGCCCTTGCACCTCTGTGGGAGACCAAGAAAAGGTTCCTGGCTTTTGACTTTGGCCTGGCCCAGCCTCAGCCATTGTGGCCAATTGGGGAGTGAGCCACTGGCTGGAAGATCCCCTTATCCATCCCTCCATCCCTCCTATCTCTACCTTTCAAATAAGTCTTATAAAATGATATATGGGATCTTTTCATAATTTTTATTAGTATAAAACAGATCTGATGTATTTCATAGGTTCAGTTCTAAAAAGACAATCATACTTGCTCTCCCTTCCCCCTCCCTCCCTTAATCCACCCCTTCCCTCCTTTTTCTTTAAATTTTTGCAAAGACATGCTTTCTATACACTTTATAATCACAGGCTTAATTCTCCACTAACCATAATATTCAACAAGGTAGGAAAACAACAGTTCCACTGGAGGATAAACAAGGGCTAAAACCAACAATCATGTCACAAGATGTCAGCTTCATTCCTATAAACCTATACTGTTTTTTGTATTCAATATTAACTGCCACATATCAGAGAAATACATGATATTTGTCTTTGGGGGATTGGCTTATTTCACTAAGCATATTGGTTTCTACTGCATCCATTTTGTTTCAAAGGACAATTTCATTTTTTTATGGCTGAGTTGTATTCAATTGAGTACATACCACATTTCCTTTATTCAGTCATCAGTTGATGGACATCTGGGTTGACCCCATATCTTAGCTATTGTGAACTGAGCTGCAAACATGGGGGCACAAACAACTTTCATGTGCTGACTTCATCTAATATGGGTAAATTCCCAGGAGTGGGATGGCTGGGTCATACGGTAGATCCATTTTCAGGTTTCTGAGGGATCTCCATACTGTCTTCCATAATGGTTGTACTACTTTACATTCCCACCAGCATTCACGTTTGTTCCTAACACATTTCTGTTATAAAACTCATTTTAGAGGAAGGCAGATACACACATCAGCGTACACACACACACACACACACACAGAGAGAGAGAGAGAGAGAGAGAGAGAATGAACACACCCATCTACTGCTTTGCTCCTCAAATGGCCACAGGGCAGAAGCCTGCAGCCGGGTACTCGTTCCAGATCTCCCGTATGGTGGCAGGGACCCCGAGCTCTTGAGCCATCATGGTTGCTTCCTGGAGTCTGAATCAGCAGGAAGTGAGAATCGGGAGCTGCAGCCAGGAACTGGACCCAGGTACTCCGACAGACAGCTTAGTGTCTTAACCACTAGGCCGAACTGCCCCTTCCATTTTGGGATTTTAAATGTTTCAGAGTAGAAAGTAAAATATAATGACTGTCTGAAAAACACATTTAGAAGCAAAACCTGTCTCACAAGCATATCACACATTACATCTAAGACATCAAACCAGCAGCTTCTTTTATAAAGTAACATTTCAACGCATGTCCTCAGCCCACACCTGCTGCTTCTATTGACAGGAGCAATAAGCACCTATGGTTTATCCAAACAGTAATTACACCCGTCCTAGAAAACAGGACCACTCAGTCATCTTAAGGTGTTACAATTTTTTTTTTTTTTTTTTGGATAGGCAGAGTGGACAGTGAGAGAGAGAGAGAGACAGAGAGAAAGGTCTTCCTTTTTGCCGTTGGTTCACCCTCCAATGGCCGCCACGGCCGGCGCACCGCGCTGATCCGATGGCAGGAGCCAGGAGCCAGGTGCTTTTTCCTGGTCTCCCATGGGGTGCAGGGCCCAAGCACCTGGGCCATCCTCCACTGCACTCCCTGGCCACAGCAGAGAGCTGGCCTGGAAGAGGGGCAACCGGGACAGAATCCGGCGCCCCGACCGGGACTAGAACCCGGTGTGCCGGCGCCGCTAGGCAGAGGATTAGCCTAGTGAGCTGCGGCGCCAGCCAGGTGTTACAATTTTATTTATAACCTATACAGTCTTGCAAAGTACATACTCAAGAATAACCGCATCCTTAGTGTAGTCTCAGAAATAAAGGTTTCATGCATTTCTCAATTAGAAGTGAGAGAAATAACTCAGTTGGATGATTAGTGAGTAGATAAATGCATTTTTGGATAAACTGATGTGTGTGAACCCTTTCAAGCCTTCTGCTAAGTCCACATGCTAGAGCTTACAACACACACACACACACAAAAAAAATAGTGCTTATGGGGCCCGTGCTGTGTTCCAGTAGGTTAGGCCTCCACTGCTAGCAACAGCGTCCCATATGGGTGCCAGTTCATGTCCCAGCTACTCCTAATCTAGTTCCGTTAACAGCATAGGAAAGCAGTGGAAGATGGTCCAAGTGCTTAGACCCCTATAGCCATGTGAGAGACCCAAAAGCAGCTCCAATCTTCAAACTGACCCAGCTCACGCAAGTGTTGCAGCCATCTGGGGAGTGAACTAGCAGAGGGAAGACCTCTCTGACTCTCCCTCTTTCAATGTGTAATTCTGCCTCTCAAATAAATAAATCTTTTAAATATTAATACTTATATATTGGTTTCAATAAGTCTTCATAGAACAATCATTAAAAACATAACTCGAGGCCACTGTTCAGATGCAGGTTAAACATCCCATATGACTACTGGTTGGAGTCCAAAGTGCTCCACTTCCAATCCAGCTCCTTGCTAATGTGCCTGGGAAAGCAGAAGGTAGCCCAAGTTCCTGGGGTCTTGCACCCTCATTGGAGACCTGGAGGAAGCTCCTGGCTCCAGTCTGGCCCAGCTCTGGCCAATTTGGGGAGTTAAGCAGCAGATGCAAGATCTAGATTTCTCTCTCTCCCTACCCCCCACCCACCTTTCAAATAAATAAATCTTAAAATAACCTATATAAAATGATCCAAGATATAGGGAAAATGCTATGTTATTATCTGCCTAAAATATCAATTATTCTTACAATTGAATTTGAAAAGATCTTAAAAGCGGGTAGACTCTGAGGCTTTGCCCAAGGTTTAAGACAATTAAGATAGGACTCATAACCAAATTTATGAGGACAAATCTACATTATTATTTGTGAGAAACATCAATCATGCTTGCAATTGCCTTTAAGGAAAGCTGGAGGACTGGCAGAATTTGAAAGCCAGACTACCCAGAACTGGATGTACTGCAAGGAGACCTTTAATGGCTGTTAGAAACAGCACTTTGTGCTAAGTAAAGAAGGCACACTAACATGGGAGCAGTTCAAAAGCCCTTCGCCATCAGCTTGCTCAACGGTACTACCAAGTTGTTCCATCAATCCATCCTCGATTCCAAACTAGAAATCTGGCAAACAGGGTTTTTTTTGTCCTAAAATACAGTAACATACTCTATACCATATGATATTAGTCAGTTAAGAAAAAGTAATTTTCTCAGAGGCTGAGTCAACTCTTATCCCCCCAAAAGATCAATGTCCAAGGGTTACCCAAGTCCCAACTGGTTACCTGTGCCACAAAACCTGTCCACAGGAACTTTCTATAATAATTCAGTGAAGAGTGCAGGTGTAATGTACGTTGTACAATGTACAATGCAGAGTAGACATTGACAGTTTTCTGAGACATTAATCACACAGGGAGAACAAGGTAGAGAGACTTCCTCAAGAAAGAGAAGTAAGGACCACAAAATGCAGACTTAGAAGAAAACGAAACCAAGGCCTTGTCTCTACCACCACACTCAAAACTAAACTACCTTCTGGAGTGAGTAAAGAACAAAAACAAAAGCTGACACACAACTGCCAGTCAGGATGCGGGACATGTGAATTCATACTTTGCTAATAGGAATGTCAAGGGTTACAGAGGCTTCAAAATACAAGTTGACCATTTCTTGTACAATTAAACACTCAGTAGATGACCCAGGAATCCTACAGATATGTATACAAGGGCAATGATGTGCACACAAGGATGGATACATGAATTTTAAGACATTTGAGATCAACAGAAGTATTCAACTTTCCCTGAACTAGGAAATGGATTTTTTAATATGATAAATCCATATAGCAGGATACTACTCAGCAATCAAAAAGTCATTAGCAGGTAAAAACAACACAGATGCATTTAAAAGCATTGTGCAGGGTGACAGAAGCCACACAAGGGGCAACACATTTGTATGAGATTCATTTTGTGACCTGCTGGAGAACAGAAAATGATAGGGACCCAAAGAAACTCAACGACTGCTCAGAGGAACGGGACGTCATGGGAAGAGGATGGGGGCAGGGGGTGCAGGTGCTGTGGCATAGTGGGTAAAACCACCACCTGCAGTGCCAGCATCCCATATGGGTGCCAGTTTTAGTCCCCGCTGCTCCACTTCCAATCCAGCTCTCTGCTGTGGCCTGGGAAAGCAGCAGAAGATGGTCCAAGTGCTTGGGCCCCTGCGCCCACATGGGAGACCTGGTGGAAGCTCATGGAGGAAGCTCCTGGCTCCAGATGGGCCCAGCTCCAGGCAATTGTGACCATCTGGGGGGTGAACCAGTGGATGGAAGACTTTTCTCTCTGCCTTTCCCCTCGATGTGTAATTCTTTCAAATGTTAAAAAAAAAAAGGAAAAGGGGAAACTGAGGCAGCCACAGACACCTCCCAAGCACCAGCCCTGCAGCACACCAGGGTTACAATACTGCTCACAACACCAGCACCCCCTGGCTACACTTCCGATCCAGCTCTCTGCTACTGTGCCTGGGAAGGCAGCAGAAGAGGGCCTAAGTACTCGGGGCCCTGGCTCCCAGGCGAGACACCAGGATGGACTTCCTGGCTCCTGGCCCAGACCTGGCCGCTGTGGCCATCTGGGGAGATGTCTGTACCTCCAACTCCCCCTCTGTTACTGCAGTGCAGGCTACACAACCGTGCTTCTCTCAAACTCCAACGACTATATACCTAAAGCAGGCAAACTTCCTCGTATGTAAATTATGTAATAAACCTGCGCTTTTAAAGATAAACAAAAAACTGAACCGACCGGCTTTCAATCAAGTTACAGAGCAGTTCTTCAAACCACACTAGACTGCGCAATCCACCTCAGTACTTCCTGGTCTTCGCCCAGTTCTGCAACGTGGACACGTCACACATCAAAGTGGCCCTTCGAATCTCACAAACCCCTCACACCCCACTAGCAGCCCCTGCTGCATGAAACTTTCAAGCCCATCTCACAACACTGAACAGGATATTTCATTTACCTATTGCATTTTCTGGTTTAACTCTTTCATTCCCTTCTCATCAACCTGGGAAGACAGTTCAGGTGAGTTGGACTCAAGTGTCGGGTCCCAGAACAGGGTCCGGCTCCTCAGAGAAACACACCGTCTATCGGCTCTATGCTCACCGTGCTGGCCCAGGATCTCGCCTTCCCTCTCTGCTGCTCAGATCCACCCAAAGCAATTCTCCAAAGCTGGGTGTGTATCTCCCCATGTACACAGGAAGAAACTGTCAGAATATCAATGTAGATTCTTTTTATTTTAAAATTGAAATGTATTATTGCTAATGTTGAACACACAAATTAGTTCACTCATTTGGCAATATTTATTGAGCCAAGAATCAAAGTGCTGAGAAAGGAACAGTGAATCAAACAGACCAGACCCCTGAACTCGGGAAGCGTAAGTCAATAGAGAGGAGACAGATAAGAAAACGTTATAATAAAAATACAAGAAGGGCTGGCGCCGCGGCTCACTAGGCTAATCCTCCGCCTAGCGGCACCGGCACACCGGGTTCTAGTCCCGGTCGGGGCGCCGGATTCTGTCCCGGAGGCCCTCTTCCAGGCCAGCTCTCTGCTGTGGCCAGGGAGTGCAGTGGAGGATGGCCCAGGTGCTTGGGCCCTGCACCCCATGGGAGACCAGGAAAAGCACCTGGCTCCTGGCTCCTGGCTCCTGCCATCGGATCAGCGCGGTGCGCCGGCCGCAGCAGCCATTGGAGGGTGAACCAACGGCAAAGGAAGACCTTTCTCTGTCTCTCTCACTGTCCACTCTGCATGTCAAAAAATAAAAAAATAAAAATAAAAATACAAGAAGAAAACCCGGAATATCCTTATGCAGTTCACACTGTGAATGATGCTCATGAAGAAACGAAAAGCCAGACAGAGAACACGGTCCCTCAGCCTGATCCTGAGTCACAGGCCATTTGAGTGGCTCTGAAGCAAGAACGGAAGTTTCCCAACAGAGAGAAGCAGAGCACAGGCCACACGGTCACCCTCAAGCTCACCGTGTGTGCTGAGGCCGAGACACGGTGGAATGTGCTATGTGCACGTGTGTGTGTGTGTGTGTGTAAGAGCGCCTGGCACACCTGCCCACAGATGTTTAAAGATATTATCTAGTTTACTGGAAAAGGCTCCTGCAAAGAAATGGACTGAAGATATGAATATAAGGAGGCAGAGGCGAAAGAATTGCAAAATTCATAATTATACTTCCAGTAAGAACCATTAAAATGCTGATGACATCATGAATCACTCCGTTCCTATTAACAGTGATGCTTTATTAAATTGGGTGAGAGCCAAGGATTTCTAATTTGTAATATATATTAGAATGTTTCTAACCTGCTAATCTCACCTGCATTTCACTCTTTTCGAAATACATTAAGCCATGATGCTCACCAATTCTAAATGGGTAACGGGAAACTTAAGCAGTCTAAGCCATGCAACCATCACTAGATTCTACCTTCAGAACAGCCATTCTCCCCCTTCAACATCTCTTCATGCAAACCATCACGTGAGTCCTATGCAGGTTCTGAAGCACTTCCATGCTGTCTACAGGTAACTCAATCAGGTGCATGAAGTATGCGTGTTAAGTATTTAATAGAGGAGCAGAAAACAGCAGTTTTGGAGCTCTTGGCTTTCAGACCCCAGCCGCGATGTTCAGTCCATGTGGCCCCTTTCAGAGAACACGGGACTCAGTTTCCTTCCTTTGCCTGTCCCTGCCTGTCCTGTCTTTAATACCCACTGATGTCCACACTCGGTAATGCAAGGTCAACGGGGAAACAGGAGGGACAGCGGACATACAGCTCACAGAAACAGGTGTACCAGCAATCACATCAGGGGAAGCGGGCATCCTCTGCAGAGGTCTTGTCTCCCCGGTGTGACAGCCTTGGAAATCTGAAGTTGAGAGATGCCACCCAGCCTCCAAGACTGTGCTATCCCTCCCTCTCTTCCTGTCTCCCGTCTCCCCCTCCCTCCTTCCTTCTCTCCCTCCCTCTCACACATGATACAAATCGGCATCTGCACATCAAGTTCCCTCTGTAGAGCCAAGAAACAATGAGGTCCAGAAATAACTACGCAATTCCTGAACAACCGTTTTTATTTAAAAGACGGTAAGAATCAGACGTTTCCTTTTAGGAGCTTGCCGGAACTCAAATTGAGAACGTGCGTCTCCCCCACATCTTGTTCTGACACCACCTCAGCTTTACTTTCTCATACTCAAGCACATTTTATCCCAATTATTCACCTCGATTTGTTTTGTTGGTGGTACAAAATCAACTTCCCAAGAAAAAAAATTTAAAGTGTTGTAGGCCGGCGCCGCGGCTCACTAGGCTAATCCTCCACCTTGCGGCGCCGGCACACCGGGTTCTAGTCCCGGTCGGGGCGCCGGATTCTGTCCCGGTTGCCCCTCTTCCAGGCCAGCTCTCTGCTGTGGCCAGGGAGTGCAGTGGAGGATGGCCCAGGTGCTTGGGCCCTGCACCCCATGGGAGACCAGGAAAAGCACCTGGATCCTGGCTCCTGCCATCGGATCAGCGCGGTGCGCCGGCTGCAGCGGCGGCCATTGGAGGGTGAACCAACGGCAAAAGGAAGACCTTTCTCTCTCTGTCTCTCTCTCTCACTGTCCACTCTGCCTGTCAAAAATTAAAAAAAAAAAAAATAAATAAAGTGTTGTGTATGAATAACAAAGTAGATTAATAGCTTATATGTAAGAAACTGATACCACCAATGCCTGTCTTAAACATCTTGAGCCCATATTCTGTCAGCAATCATGAACACTACAGAGTAGATAATACTCCCATTTTATAGAAGGGAAAACGTGCACCAAGGAGTATGCCCAGGAGCACACAGAGGGGCAGGATCTGAACCCAGGCCAGTTGGATGCACAACCAAGGTAATCAATGCCTCTGGATTCAGGGCATGCGGCATGGGTAAGCTAACTGCTGGGTCAGAGGGAGGAGGCAGAGGGAACTCACGTCTGCAAGAGGAAGCTGGGGCTGAAACTCGGGTGAGGAACATCTGAGAGGTCTCAAGTGTTAGCACCAAGCAAGAGCAGTACCGGGAAGAGACGCTGGTCCTGGCGGGGGCAGAGCTCCGGTCTACTGTCATATCTACCAGATTTAACTCTTCGCAAGGAATGGCTCAACTGTTCAACTGACAATGCAAGGCTCTTGATGGCTTTGAGGCCACTGATGCAGTCCATCTTATTCCTGAAACCCGTTTGTGGATTTTTCTAACCACGATTTCTGTGTAAATCCAACAGCACTGTTGCGATTGCTCACAGACAGGTGCAGAGGCAAAATGTTTGAGCTGCTGGATGTTCAGGTCTCCAGACCAGGCCGAACAAGGCGACAGCCTGCCTGCTTGTTCAGTCCTTATGCTGTCAAAAGCTTTTCTTTTTACAGCTTTTTTTTGTGATTCTGCTGTTTAAAATGGACCCCAGGGGCTGGTGCTGTGGCACAGTGGATTGTGTGCTCCCCGATAATGTGCCTGGGAACCAAATGACGGCTCAAGTTCTTGAGTCCCTGCCAGCTACATGGGAGACCAAGCTAAGGTTCCTGCCTTTGATCTGACCCAGCCCCAGGTCTTGTGGCCAATTAGGGGATGAGCCAGTAGGTGGGAGATACCTCTACGTGTCTGCTCTGTCACTTTCAAATATATACATACATAAATATGAAAAACACTGCTCCCAGGCATGGTGTTCAAGTGCTGTCTAGAAAATTGCAATTGCCATGTGTCTTAGGGAAAAACACGTGTGCTAGGTAACATTGCTCAGGCATGAATTATAGTACCTCTTGATAGCAGTTCAATTTTAATGAATCATATATATGAAAATAGATATGAAACAAGGTGTACTTAAGTAAAACTTCACATAGAACAGTTGTGTATTAATAGGAGGACAAAGTGCTGTGACCAGAGGCTGACGGAAACCACACACTGATGTATTTCTCCTGGGAGTAATGGTTCCACATTTCAGGAATTCAGTGTTCATGCTGACACTCAAGCATAATTACTGTGAATAGTGGAACCCAATGCAATACCTGTGTGTGTCTTTAAATGGACACTTAGCCCAGGCAGGATTCCACCAAGAACCCAAGTGCATAATGTGACCTTTTTATTTTTGACAGGCAGAGTGGACAGTGAGAGAGACAGAGACAAAGGTCTTCCTTTGCTGTTGGTTCACCCTCCAATGGCCGCCGTGGCCAGCGCACCACGCTGATCCGAAGGCAGGAGCCAGGTACTTATCCTGGTCTCCCATGGGGTGCAGGGTCCAAGCACTTGAGCCATCCTCCACTGCACTCCCTGGCCACAGCAGAGAGCTGGCCTGGAAGGGGGCAACTGGGACAGAATCCGGCGCCCCGACTGGGACTGGAACCCGGTGTGCCGGCACCACAAGGCAGAGGATTAGCCTAGTGAGCCCCGGCACCGGCCTCCTTTGCTTAATTAACAGGCATATGGGCACAAAGATGTATGCCATAATAAAAAATCCACTTTTTCTCCCACATATAAATGCACAACTTCCTATTTTGCAACTTATGTAACAGAACACAAACCTTTTAAAATGTTTTGAGAAGCAATAGATATTCTAAACGCACACAGAACTGAACACTTGCATGAATTGTGCAAACACTATCATATTGCCTTTCACAATTAAAATGAAAAGTGAATTTATTGAACATTGATCTTGATCACTGAAGCTAGCCAATACGTGTCCACTAATGTCTCACCCATCTCCCAGAAGAACTCACATTATAAATTGCTGGAAGGCAGGCCAGGAAACAATCACAGCCCACAAATTCAAACTGCAGTCTTGAAACATTTTCATGTGAAGCTCAGTGAGTAAACACTGCATATACTTTAACAGGTCAAAATATTATATTTAATAATTGCACAATGATACTGTTATAAACTTCGCTTACTGGTACTTCATAGCACTAAAATATTTTACAAGCCAAACCAGAAGCCCTTTTAGCTTAATTTTTCAAAATAAGGTAAATTACCAAAAAAAGTACAGATTATGTTGTTAGAATCAATTTCGTAAAGACAATAAGAAGGAGAGGAAATAAAACATTAGCTCATTAGTTTTCCCAAGAGTATATAATTACTGACCTAACTAGATTTAACATATATTTATTTCAGAACTTGTAAAATGTAGTTTCCTATAACTTCCAAACCAACAAAGTAATACAACTTTATAGGAGTTTCCATCTCAAGTTATGTATAATGGGAAGTAAACTTATTTGTTTTAAACCATAGCACAGCTTCATTCCAGAGGCATGAATGCCTGCCAAGCTGAGCTTTTACATGATAGGCTGTTTTGCAGAATAAAAACTACTTTTATTGACATGACTGAGGCATTTATCTGTGTCCATTAATTAAGTACAATTTGGAGCAGTGACAGCATCAATGTCATGCCTAGGATTTCAGAATTCAGGCCTCAGCACCAATATCTCACAGTGTGGGAGAACAGAAACAGCAACATTTCCCCAAGCATTGCACTGCATATGCTTCGGGTCCACACTCACTCAGCTTTAGCTCACACACTTCTTATACTGGTTCCATAAAAATCCTGCAGGCATGAGTAAGCATGAAAACCTCTACTCTATGCATTAAAGAATGAGCTAGTGTTGGGCAACAGTGTTGTCATTAACACCCACAGCTGCCTGACACAGGGTCCATGTGCTTCCCATCCCATCAAGTGTCAAACCAGTTGTTAAGTCAATATTTGAGCCTGGGATGGAATGAGGGGAATTGAGGACATCTGTGGTCCCGGTGATGTGGAGCAGGTTAAGCCACCTCTTAGGACGCCAGCATCCCTCGAGAGTGCCCAGTCCACAACGTTCCACTAATGAGTCATTCAGCTACCTGTTAACGCACCTGAGAGAGCAGAACAAGATGGCTCAGCTACCTGGACCCCTGCCACCCCCGGGGGAGACCCTGGCTTTGGCCTGGGTCACATGGAGTTCCTGGCTTTAGCCTGGCCCAGCTCCCATCACTGTGCCCACTTCGAGTGAACCAGCAGATGCGAGATCTGTCTCTTCCTGTCACTCTGCTTTTGAAACAAATGAAATCAACTTTTAAAAAAATAAAGGGCTTCCGAGAGTTTAAGCTTTTGACTCCCTTTTCTCAAACATCTGTGCTCTGCAAATACTCACTTCCACGGCACTCAGTACATGCGGTTCCCAAGTGGAGATGGGGTCACCTGGAGGGACTGCTGCAGGCAGAGAACTCTGTACAAGGTCCAAGTCCTCAGTGGGGATTCAAAGCACCACTTGCTCTCCAGCCACAACCTGGACCCCCAGAGATGGGAGATAATGAGAGCAGAAAGGGGGTCAGGCTTGGACTGCCGCTCTGGAAGGCACAGCAGCCGATCCACAAAGGACACAGGTGCAGAAGGGGAGGGGCTCTCCGTGCTGCACAGCCGGGAAGCTGAAGCAGCCACGTGCATCCTGGGGTAGGAATGACGGGATGGCAAAGCCGCCTGGCAGTGAGCACACCTAAGGAAGCCCATTGGTCAGGAAGGAACCTGCTGCACAGGTTCTTCATCTCCTCATTGCGGGAGATGTTTTGATGATCCAAGGAAGAGTAAGCCAAGGCCTCACAGCAGAGAAAAGGAAGAAAGTACAGTGTCCACAGAAGAGGAGGACTCTTTTCATCTGTTCCCGAGTGGCCCGGGAGGAGCCCAAAGGGTAGAAAGGAAGAGAGATGAAAGGAAGAGCAGCTATAGCGCAGGAGGCGGCTCCACCACACAAGGAATCTGGACGGGGGTGGCCCCTCTGATGCACCATAGGGATAGGCCACGGCCGCCCACTCTTGCTGTCCCGTCACGGTCAAGGTGTCAATGACAACAGTGGAGCCAGTGGCCGAGTCAGGACAGGTACGCTCCTTGTTCAGCGGGGACCTGAGGCAGCCTTTACAAGGCGTGATGATCCCCAGAGACATTGTGCCTTACGGAGCAGTCTCACAGCAAGAACCCAAGCGCCAGGACACCAAGCTTCAACACAGAAGTAACAGTCCACTGGTCACTCTTCCCTCTTGTGGGGATCTGGGGCCACTTTGCTTTTGAAACTCAGAATTCGGGGGCCGGTGTTGTGGCGTAGTAGACTAAGCCTCTGCCTGCAGCACCGGCATCCCTTATGGGCACCGGTTCTTGTCCCAGCTGCTCCTCTTCTGATCCAGCTCTCTGCTCATGTCCTGGGAAAGCAGAAGATAGCCCAAGCGCTTGGGCCCCTGCACCCACAATGGGAGACCCAGAGGAAGCTCCTGGTTTCAGATAGGCTTAGCTCTGGCTGTTGTAGCAATTTAGGGAGTGAACCAGTAGATGGAAGACCTTCTCTGTGTCTCCCTCTGTCTAAAACTCTACTTCTGAGGTAAATAAATGAAGTCAAAAAAAGTAATTCAGAATTCAAGATTACAGAGAGGTTCCTACACCACATGATCCCCTAGATGGTTTTGGGGGCTGTACCCATAATGAAATGCATCAAAATTCAAACCAAATGGGATTTATGTGTAGAACATAAACAGCTATACAAGAGTTCATGTCAGTTTGCTACCAAGTAAGTTTTCAAAAATAAGAGCAAATCTTTCCCTTTCCAGGAGCTTCTAAAGTTTGAATGTTTGGAGAAGAGGTTTATGAACAACACGGACAGCTGCAGAAGAGCAGGAACAGATGTTGAACAGGAACTTCCACTTCCCGACCACCACCAGGCTCCAGCGTCTCCTGCAGAGGAAGGACTTCGCCTTCCAACAGCTCCGTCCAGGACTTGCGGCAAGTTGTGCTGACCTTGGCCTCCCGGGCAGAGCTTGGGCCTCTGCATCTTTGTTCAGGTCTTGCAAACTATGGCCAACACTATGCTGGGCTGGAGGGCTCAGCTATGAGGGCTGAGGGCGCTCCAGGGAGGGTCTGGTAGTCACAGGGTGGAAGAAAACATCAGGCCTCCCATTCCCAGGGGTGTAAGTGTCCTCTTAACACATATATTAGTTATGTAAAATGGAAGTTATCAGTACATAATTTATAAGTAAATAGGAACTCATATTGGGTGTCTGTTGATAGGGTATATGATCAAAAGAATATACAGAGAAGTTTTCTGTGGTCCCTGAAGATTTAAGTTATTGAATCTGCTGAAAAAGAAATGAATTACTTTAACCAAGAAAAGAATTTGTTTTCCCTTTAGGCAATGACTGTTTTTTCCAGAGTTTTTTCCCCTCTTTCCAAAAGAGGGATCAGGTAAGGAACATAATGCAGACAAGTAAATGAAGCAAGACGCCTGGGTTTAACAAAAATTCAAGTGTGATTTTAAAGAGCTTTCAATAAAGCCTTCTGACACCTCCGTGAAAGGGTGTTTCTTGTGGGGAAATTCACGAAGCATCAATTTCAACAAGGGGTCTCCCTGGGCTCATGTGACTCACACACACACACAGGCAGCACTTCCTTTTTGCTTCCTCTGACCAGTCCCACAATTTGCATTTTCTAAAGCCCACACAGATGGCTTTCTGTGGACCCAGATGATGGGGGAAAGAGACAGGAAACAAAGATTTGCATCTCCGTCAAGAGAGGAGTCCTCATAAACAGAGCAGATATTCAAACCCAACTTCAAAATAAATCCCTTGACCATAATGAGGGATTACAGCAATGTGGTTAACTGAATTCTTTTAATTTTTTTTATTTGACAGGTAGAGTTATAGACAGTGAGAGGAAGGTCTTCCTTCCGTTGGTTCACTCCCCAAATAGCCACTAAGGCCAGCACTACACTGATCCGAAGCCAGGAGCTTCCTGCTGGTCTCCCATGGGGTGCAGGGCCCAAGCACTTGGGCCATCTTCCACTGCACTCCCGGGCCACAGCAGAGAGATGGGCTGGAAGAGGGGCAGCTGGTGCACATATGGGATGCCGGCGCCACAGGCAGAGGATTAACCAAGAGAGCCACGGTGCCGGCCCCGAGTCTCTTGGTTTTGACATGAAAAACACAGTAGTAAGCAACCACATGGGATCTGAAGGAAGGCTAATATACAGAAGAGACAATAAACAGCCTTTACGATTTATCTGAAAGTCATAGTTGTACAGAGAGGAGAGGCAGACAGAGGGGCTTCCATCTGCTGGTTCACTCCCCAGTTGGCTGCAATGGCCAGAGCTGCACCAATCCATAGCCAGGAGCTTCTTCCAGGTTTCCCACGTGGGTGCAGGGGACCAAGGACTTGGCCATCTTCTGTTTTCCCAGGCCACAGCAGAAAGCTGGATCGGAAGTGGAGCAGCCAGGACTCAAACTGGCACCCATGTGATATGCCAGCACTGCAGGTGGTAGCTTTACCCACTACACCACAGTGCCAGACCCTTAATTTATTTTAAATGCAGAGAGAGAGGAAGTGGCATCGAGAGAGCTCCCCTATCTCTTGGTTAACCCCCCAAATGCACTGAATGGTCAGTGCCGGAACCAGCAACTGGAACTGAAATCCTCGTCTCCTGTGTGGGTTCAGGAACCACAATTACTTGAGCCGTTGCCCTTGCCTCCCAAGAGTCTACCTTAACAGGAAGCCGGTGTGAGGAGCCAGGGTTGGAAATCAGCCCCAGATGCACCAACATGTTAACCTCTGAGCTAAAGGCCTGCTCAAAATGGGGGGCTTTCAACTCGGGCTGGAATGCCGTCATCCACTGAAGCCCATAAGTAGCCCAAGTTGTGATGCTCCCAAAGCACACGAGGGCTGTTCCTGGCAGTGTCACCAGGCCACCGAGTGGACATCACCACCGTCACCAGGCCACCGAGTGGACATCACCACCGTCACAGCACTAACTCGCGAAAGGAAAGACCAAATCCTGCCTCTGCCTCGAGGATTCTACAGGTTCCTCCTCTGTGTAAACTTCCAGGATCAGGTTCCCAAGCCTGACGTGAATTCCTGATCATTCATCAGTGCAGTGCTCAAATCAGAGAGGGTCTTGCCCTTTCTGAGCTCGGTTCCAGAGGGGGAGAGTTTACGATTGGGAGGAGATGGAGCCGTTTCCCCAAGGAGGTGAAGTGAGCAGAGACCTAAGAGACAGGAGGGAGAAACATTGGCCATTTGGGGAACAGGAAGCGTGGACCCTGTTTCCAACAGCAAAGCCACGAATGTGGCTGGACCTGCCCGATCTGCAGGAGCAGAGGACAGAGAAGGGAATTGGGGCTGACCAGTATCTGGATTTGGTCTCAATGACTGAGAACTTGTGTAGGGAGGGAGGTGAAAGCGGGTTGTAAGACTGATCTATTTAACTGGTGCCGCGGCTCACTAGGCTAATCCTCCGCCTGCGGCGCCAGCACACCGGGTTCTAGTCCCGGTCAGGGCGCCGGATTCTGTCCCGGTTGCCCCTCTTCCAGGCCAGCTCTCTGCTGTGGCCCGGGAGGGCAGTGGAGGATGGCCCAAGTGCTTGGGCCCTGCACCCCATGGGAGACCAGGAGAAGCACCTGGCTCCTGCCATCGGATCAGCATGGTACGCTGGCCGCGGCAGCCATTGGAGGGTGAACCAACGGCAAAGGAAGACCTTTCTCTGTTCTCTCACTGTCCACTCTGCCTGTCCAAAAAAAAAAAAAAAAAGACTGATCTATTTGTCAGGCATTTTAGAGGACCATAGCAACTACTGGTGATAACATGTTTCACACAGCGCAATAGTCAGAGGAAACAGACTAGCTAAGGGTCTCCCATTTGCAATTTGGTTCTTCAGTCTGAGCTCTCTGGTCAACCATATTTCAGTTCTGGCAGAACCACAAAACCACAGAGCTCAGCTTACATTATGCTATACCACTGCATCTACTCAGGAGCCAAGAACATGAGAAAGGGGCCAGCACTTTGGCATAGTGGGTGAAGCCACCAGCTGTGGTACCGGCATCCCATATGGCTGCTGGTTTGCATCCCAGGTGCTCCAATTATCTAGTTCCCAGCTAATACACCTGGGAA
The DNA here is from genome assembly GCF_051225735.1 of Oryctolagus cuniculus. NCBI lineage: Eukaryota > Metazoa > Chordata > Mammalia > Lagomorpha > Leporidae > Oryctolagus > Oryctolagus cuniculus. Next base: position 4,251,065 of record NC_142878.1, on the reverse strand, counting down.
AGCAGTGGGAGATGGCCCAAGTGCTTGGGTCCCTGCACCCACAAGGAAAACCCCAGAGGAAGCTCTTGGGTCCTGTCTTCAAATCACAGTTCTGGCTGTTGCGCCATTTGGGGAGTGAACCAGCAGATGAAGATCTGTCTCTCCCCCTGCCCCTCTAACTCTGCCCTTTGAAATAAATTTAAGAACAAGAGAAAAGTGTCCTTGTAAGACAGAAGCTGCACTCGTGTGAAACTTACAGGAGACACCTGTCCGTGAGATGCTTTCTTTCCTGATACTCACAACCCTGGCAGCACGGCAGTGCCACCTAAGTTTTTGCAGGTATTTCCTGGGATTTATCTCAGTTTTTGCAGCTTTTATTTTCTGTCTGAAAAGAATCCCATGTTGTGTAGGGGAGTAGCTCAGGGACAGAGCAGTCTTCCTTCCACAGATGTGTGTAGGTTGGGGGATGCGTTTCATTCCTGAGAGATGCCAAGAGAACAGGGTTGTGCAGAGAATGAGGTTATGAAGGAAAAAAAAAAAGACTGGTTCCAAAAGCCTTTATGAAACATCTAAGATAAAAGTCACCCCTGATTAAAAAGAGGAGATGGCATCATATTAACAAGGAGATGGGTGCACCTGCAGGGCCAGCAGACCCCAGGATCATGCCAGAGCCGGCAACGTGATAACCTCTACTTCAGTGACTACTTCCTCTGCCCCACTTCATTCCTTCTGCCTCAGAGTTCACCAGACCCGCAAATAGCAACACAGGACCAGTGCAGAGCTGGCCTTAGCTTGCCTGGGTCCATCCTCAAAACGACCCAGCAGGAGCTCAAACTCTTCAATTCTTGTTACCAACACCCAGGGCTCCTGCCACATGCCCGCTCCCTTTGCTGGCCTGCAGAGATGGTCACAGCGGGCTTATCTAAGCGGGATTTGTCATTACTCAGGACAACAGTCCACTTTGTACATGCATGGACGTGCACCTTGCTTGTACAGTGCGAAATCTGATTCACTGAGGGTGAACGGAAACAGGCGTTCCAGAGCGTGAACAGCCGCAGTAAAAGCAGATGTGGCCTTCAAACCCCACCGAGTGAGCTATAACAGTACAAGGCTCTGTGTGTGTGTGTGTGTGTGTGTGTGTGTGTGTAAAACAGATGACAGAGAGACGACTGACAGAGTTAGAGAAGCTGATGAGAAAACTTTCCCAGTCTCCGGAGTCAGTTTAATGGTCACACCTGTGTGAATACTGAGATAGAAGTGGTTCTGTGATTGGCAAAGCTGTGGGACCATCACACTGTTTATAGTTTGAGTCAAAAAGAAAAACCATAATGCAACAGAAAGATATCACCTTCTCCTAAGCATTAGCTCAAGGGATAAAGCACACACATTCACTGTTCCGAGGCACAGAGTCCAGGATGAGACATCGAAGCAATCTCAGCAGTGCTGTGATCCGTGAGGCATTAGGAATGGGAAGGGAAGGGGCACAGGGCGGAAGCATCGGCCCAGCAGCAGAGAGGCCCAGACTGTGCAGCAGAGAGGCCCAGACTGTGCAGCAGAGGGAAGACGGAGAAGCCGAGTCTCACTCGGGCAGCCCTCTGCATCTACAGGTGCACATCCATGGATACCACCGGCCACACAGCAAAACTCTGAAAACTGAAACTCTGCCAGGACCCAACATGTTCTTGTAGATCACTAAATATCACAGTCGAGCAAGTATTTCCATATCATTTACATTGTACTCGGCTTTATAAACGATCTGAACATAATGTGAAGTACATAGAAAGGGGGTGGGCATTTGGCACAGAGATTAAGGCGCTGCTCGAGGGCCAGCCACTGCTTACCGTGTCGGCATCCCATGTGGGCACCGGTTCAAGTCCTGGCTGCTCCACTTCAGACCCAACTCTCTGCTATGGCCTGAGAAAGCAGAAGATGGCCCCTGCACCTGCATTGGAGATAAAGAAGCTCCTGGCTCCAGATTGGTACAGCTCTGGCTGTTGCAGCCAACTGGGGAGTGAGCCAGAAGATGGAAAACCTCTCTCTGCCTCTCCTTCTCTAATTTTTTTAAAGACTTATTTTATTTGTTTGAAAGTTACAGAGAGGTAGAGACAGAGGGAGGTCTTCTAACTGCTGGTTCACTCCCCAGAAGGCCGCAACAGACAGAGCTGCGCTGATCCGAAGCCAGGAGCTTCCTCTGAGTCTCCCACATGGGTGCAGGGGCCCAAGGACTTGGGCCATCTTCTACTGCTATCCCAGGCCATAGCAGAGAGCTGGATTGGAAGAGGAGCAGCCGGGACTAGAACTGGCACCCATATGGGATGCCAGTACTTCAGGCCAGGGCTTCAACCTGCTGTGCCACAGCGCTGGCCACTCTAACTTTCAAATAAATAAGTCTCTTAAAGAAAAGATGCTGCTTAAGATACCCACATGCCTGGGTTTGAGTCCTGGCTCCATTTCTGGTTCTGACTTCCCGTGAATGCACACCCTGAGTCAAGTCTGTCACCCAGATGGGAAATTCAGATGGAGACCCTGCCTCCTGGTTTGGTCTGACCCAACCCCAGCTCTTCCAGAGTAATAAACCAGGGTACAGGCAATCTCTCTCGGTCTATCTCTGGCTCTCTAAGTCTCTCTGCCCTTCAAATAAAATGGAAAAAACTGTAAAGAACATTCTCATTAAAGCACACGGCAAGATGTGCATAGATTATAGGTTGCAAGTAAACACCACACTACTTTCCTAAGAGGACACTCTTGGGTTTTGGTACCCACGGAGCATCCTGGAACACCCCCCATATATACTGAGGGACAACTCTGAATTGTTGATTACACTTGTTGGGGAGGTAGAGGGAGGCAAAAAATAAGAGTTTAAGGTTTCTATGTGGTCAACAGAGCATGTGGCGGAACCAAGGCAAGGGCCACCGTCAGGGGAAGGCAAATCTGATGACAGATGCACTCCACCGCAAGGACTGTTAAAGCTGCCCAAGTGGACATGGACTTTAGTCCACTCGGCTATCCAGAGCCGGAGATCAAGAGCAAGGTCTTAGAAGCATGGGAGACTGGTACCCCATGTTCTTCCCACACAAGTGTGCAAAGTGAAAAACGAGATGAGTGACGGAACCACAATGACGACTAGTTTTCAGCAGCAGCCCAGAGAAAAAGAGAACTCGTAATAAGAATTGAGAGACACTGGTGCAGGAGCACCTGGGAGGCAGTGGGGCAGGTCCAGGGATGCTGAGAAAAAGTTTCTGGGAAGAGTAGGAGCTGTTTCAATATAGCAGAGAAGTCGGGCCAAGGTGCCTCCACCACCTGTGGCACTGCAAGGGCAGTAGGAACTCTGGGGACACAGGATGCCTTCAGCAGGGATGGAGAAACAAGGATTACGAGACACCCTTTCCTCTAAAATAAGGAGAGATTTCTGTAATTTTTTGCCAGTGAGGATATAATAAACATTTGATTAAGATAGGTTAATCTAAAATGATCAAACTTACAAATAGAGATTATAAATTCAAGTGGCAATTATAAATATGTAAGATTTGGACTCTATTTGCAGACTCCAGAAATCTAATTGTTCTTTTCCCCTCTACATTCTAGCTTCGTATCTTATGGCAGGCAACCCTATCTCACTCTCCAGAGACTGGGTTACACTTACAATGTACACCCCATCCCCAAAAGGGAACTTTGAGAGGCAGAGTTACAGAGGGAGAAACAGATCTTCCATCTACTGGTTCACTCCCCAAATGGCCACAATGGCCGGAGCTGGGCTGATTCGAAGCCAGGAGCCAGGACTGACTTCAGGGTCTCCCACAGGGGTGCAGGGACCCAAGCAGAGAGCTGGATCAGAAGTGAATCAGCCAGAACAGGAACTAGTGCCATTGGCAGAGGCTTAGCCTACTCTGCCACAGTGCCAGCCCATAAACTTACTAACTTTTGAGGAAAATTTTATGCTTTAGGATGAGAAAATATTTCAGCTATTGAGGGAGTGAACCAATGGATGGAAGATGGATCTCTGTCACTCCCTAACTCTGCCTTTCAAATAGATGAGTCTTTATAAAAGACACACACACACACACACACACACACACACAATGAGATACTAAGGCTTACACACATCAGGAGGGCTGCCGTCAAAATAGAGTGCTGGCCAGGACTTATGGAAATCAAGAAGAACCCTTGTGCACTGTTGCTGGCACAGTTACTATGGGAAAACAGTATAGTGGTTCTTCAATTCCACTGGGATTACAGGAGCATGATCCAGTCATTCCATTCTGGGCCTCAAATATCTGTGCACCCAAGCTCACAGCGGCTTCATGCACCCCAGGCAGGAAGTACAAGAAATCAAGTATCCACAAAGAGGTGAAGAGATCCAAAAATGTGATTTATGCACACAGCCTTACAAAGGAACAACATTGAACTACAACATGGATGAACCTTGAAGATATCATGCTGAGTGAAACAGGCCAGTCACAACAAGACAGGCTTAAAATTCCACGTGTATGAGGTACGTATGTTGTCAACTGATTAGAGCCAGGAAGTAAATGGTGGTGACCAGGGGCCGGAGTGGGCAGAGAAAGGGGAGTCATCCCTTCATGGGGATGAGTTTGTCTTTTTAGTACGAAGAGTTCTGCAGGTGGAAGGTGGTGATAGCCGCACAATGTTAGTGTACTTACCGCCACGGGACTATCCACTTAAATGGTAACATTTACGTCATGTGCACTTTCTGAACTCAGAAGTTTTGCTATAAAATTTATTTTTAAACCCCACATTGGAAGAAACGTGTAGATCTATAAAGTAATAAGAGGATGAGGATGCATTTTGAGGCTGGCACTGTGTAGGCTAAGCCTCTTCCTGCTGCACTGGCATCCCATACAGATGCTGGTTCGAGTCCCGGCTACTCCTCTTCCAATCCTGTTCTCTGCTATGGCCTGGGGAAGCAGTGGAGGATGGCACTGGCTTGGGACCCTGCACCTGCGTGGAAGACCTGGAAAAGGCTCCTGGCTTGAGATTGACCCAACTCCAGCCACTGTCACCATTTGGGGAGTGAACCCTCAGATGGAAGACCTTTCTCTGTCTCTCCCCAACTCTACTTTTCAAATAAGTCAGTTTTTTTTTTTAAAAAAAGAGGATGCATTTGGTAAAATAAGACTCCTATCCACAGCAGGATCACAAGTGCAAGTGCGCATGGTGTGTTCACGGCTATCCTACCAAGAATGCACTCTGGCAAAACCTCACCTTAGGGTCTGTCAAAGGATGCTCTCAGCCCAAATGTTTGTGAAATTACCCATTTTAGACACTATTAATCCTCACTGTTTTTCTAATCTTGGTTCACAAACATGTTTCTCACACCAGTGTGCATACAGCGGTTTCCTATTCCCCATTCATGTACTCGCATCAACTTGATGACAGGGACATTCTCTGCTGCCTCACTCTATAAATAATATCAATTCGCAATGAAGACAGCTTTTTCCCAGAATGGGCAAATTTTCTACCGAAATGGTTAGGCTCCACTGTCAATTGTTCTATCTGAGTTGATTTATGCTGAACTCAATAAGTAAAATCCAAGATGTGTTATTTCAGGCCACTTCTCTTAATGCTAGGGACGATCCCACCCTGCAGAACATCCGTCATTACACACATAGATACAGACCCATGCCGAGCTAACTAAAGGGAAAATGGGCAACGTAGACCTGGTAAGGTATAAATTCACATAGCCAGTTTTGTTTTCTAGGTAATTCCATGGTATTGAGTCTTTGGGGAGCCAGATGCTTTGCCTTAAAGTGTTTTTAGATACACAGTACATTGAAGAAAATCCATACAGAATACATGGTTCATTTGCTTCCATATTAACTCCCCATACTAACTTACCACATGAACTTTTAAGTTATCCCATGCTCACAGGTAAAGAATAGACTATTACACAATTTGCATAGGGTAGTAGATGACCAAGGTCACGGAAATTACAAATGTATATCACAAGCCTAGGAATGTAGCATAGAACTTAGCATAGATTTTAGCTAGTGAAGTGATACATTTTTAGAGATACATATATTAGGAACAGAAGGATGAACCACTAATCTTCATTAAAGCAGTCATTAAAATTCATTCTTTGATGCTGTGCAGGCACTAAAAAATGATTTGTGTTTTTCACTTAAAATTATATCATAAACTATAAAATTACATATTTTTTACCAGTTCAGGTATAAGTATGAACTAAAGTGGAAAAATAGAAACATCATTAAAGACTGATTAAGGTGGAAAATACTTGTTTTCATTTTTTACTTTTACTGCTTTTAGAATTGACTAACAATGTTTGTGTAATAAATACATATAAAAAAAAGTAACATTCACAGTGAGAGTTTACTTGTGTGTGTTTTCCCGCAACAGAAAAGATCAAAAACAATTCTGAAAAACAGACTTCTGGTGACCGCTTCATGGCACCTGCCTGAAGAGCTGTTATTCCGAAAGATTTTGAGGCTCTACTGGGGACATGACGACATCAACCTGAACATGAGCCCTTTCTCCAGTAACTGAACAGTGGCTCAGAACCAGCAGTTCACTACCTCTGTCTCCACACAACCACAGACACACAGATCCCGTGCAAGGACCAAGAATATCTACTGCTCTCCTTACAGCAATGAATTCAACAGGCCTTGGCTATTTAGACACAACACAGCTTACTAATTCTTACCCGACAGCCAATGTGGAAAATCCATGTAGACAATTTCAGGATTTAAAATTCTAACAAACAGGATGCCGCCCAGGGGTGATCCTGGCTGGCCCTGTGGGGCAGCCCCAGGCTGGAGAGAAGCTCCAGGATTCAGGGGCCACAGCTGGTTGATCCCTGCTGGTCCCCAGCTTTCCTGGTTTTAGCACTGCCAGTGCTGGCTGTCCCACAGCACAGGACAGTGGCTGCCGCCGCGGGCGTCAATACCCTTGAGGCCTTCAGCCAACCCTGGAAGGAAGATTTCCCCTTAGAAGAAAGCAGAGAGCACTCTAAACCCCTCCAGCTGTTTCTAAGAGACAGGGACACGCCGGAGGATGCGGTCACGCCAGTGTTTGGAGGGCAGACTCCAGGCAAGGATGGAAGCAGGGAGCTGCCGCCTCAGAGAGGGGCCAGGTCCCCAGAGGAGCACGAGGAGAGCCCCGCCTGACTTCTGACAGCGCATCCTGACCCGGAAGCTGGACAGACAGAGAGATCACGGGTGAGGAAGAGGAGAGCCCACCGTGTCTCCTGACAACAGGTGCACAGATCCTGAATCCAGTGGTGTGGCCGCTTACGCTCAGCGACACACCTAGTGCCCTGGTGTCTTCCACGGCTCTTCCGATGTCATCATGGCTCAGCCTCACAGCCGCTTCTGTTCCCTCTTCCAGCCCCACTCTGCTCCCCTGGGGCCTTGCAGGCAGTCATCAGTAGTTGTGATGATCCCTCACCTGTCTGCTCAGTGACCCCGTTAGTGGAACACTACTTGGATGCAACTGTGCCCAAGTTTTCAGATGTAGTTAAGGCCCACAGTTGGGGCACAGCCGCCTCCAGTGCCAACATCCCGCGTGATGTCGGGTCCTGGCTGCTCCACTGCCGATCCAGTTCCCTGCTAATGTACCTGGGAAAGCAGAAGATGGCCCAGTGCTCGGGCCCCTGCACCCACGTAGGAGAGACCCGGATGAAGTTCTTGACTCCTGGTTCTGTCTGGCCCAGCCCTGGTCATTGTAGCCATTTGGGGAGTGAACCAGCAGATGGAAGATTCATTCTCATTCTCTCTCACTCTCCCCCCTCTCTGTAATTCTTCCTTTCAAATAAAATAAATCTTAAAAATTCTAAAAAACAGACTCCTTAAAAATGAATATAGCCACAGACATGTGGCAGAAATCAGGACAGGATTCTGTTTAGCATGCTTTGTTGCTGGGCTGTTAACATTTCCTACTCATTTACAATGTTACACTTATTGTCTCAAACAGAAGCTTCTAGAGCGAGAACAAGTCAGTGCAGGCATCTATCTGCACAACACAAGTGCCTGAACCACATCTGAGATTCACACTCAACGTAAATTTATGATCTTGTATGAAGCTGTAATTCTGCATCACCATCCCCTTCTGTTCTTAAGAACTCAATTCTATTGCTGTATTTTGTACTCAGATTTCGTCAACAACAAGACCGGAGCACCTGCGCAAGCACCGTGCAGGGTTCTCACTGCCGAGTGAGTCTCCACTAAGGGAGCTTGAAGTGTTTGTGAATCGGACGACTTGAACCTTCACAAAGACTCACAACCCACTTAGATTCACTCACACACAGAATTGCCACTTCATTAGTAGCAGAAGAAAGGCTAAGAGGGAACCCACAGCTGATGAGAAGGGTCATACTGAACATGGAGGAAGCTCTAATTTCCAGCAAATGTCTTGACAGGCACAGACAGAATCTCAACAGCCCGAGATCAACACAGCAGTGCAGCATTTAGAGAGCCAGAAGCAGAAGTCACAGATGTTAGATGGGAGACAAAAGGCAAGCAAGCCTGGTCCCCGCCCCGGGCTCACCCCACCAGCCAGGGTCCCCGGAAAGTAAACACAGAAAATGCTCCGATTAGGTCCAAAGCTCAGGCAACGTGGGATGTGTAGGTGGAAGAAGACTCCATCAACCACAGCAAAGACCTAGATACCAGAGACCTGCCATTTCCAGAATGTTCCATCCCAGCTGGTCTAAGGGCAATGATGGTGGGAAGTGGGAAGTAGAAAGTAGCAGCCCCAGATTGGGAGAAACGGGGTACACCAGACATTTGGGGTGAAGGTCTAGGGATGCTGTCTGTTTGGTCCAGGACTGCTCACTGTAAATGTTCTTCCCATAGACCAAACACTCAGCTCCTTCACATCCTTGGGGAGCCTTACCCCAACCTTAATCTCAACCCGGAATTAAGTGAAGCAGCCCCCGCCCCATGCCAATCTCTTGTCACGTCCAGCATCCATTAGGGCCCCGATGATCCAGAAGCACCTTATTGGTTAATTTACTTCCTCTCCTAATCCACCCCCTTCCTATCCCTAAACAGTCAGTACCCTAGGGGTCTGCCTAGTCCAGTGGGTACCTGCCAGGAATGAAAGGGGGGGGGGGGTCAACACAGCGACTCCTCCTAGTGCTACCATGACTTGTATCTACCAACAACTCAAGCCTGCCTAGAAACCCGTGTATCTCATCACCTTAAATAATGTCACAGCTCTTGAGCACTTATATATTTATATATTTTCGGCATGTAATGTGTTTATTGCTGTGATAAGGACTGTGGGCGGCATCATACACAGGACGCAGGGCATAAAGCTATCCCGCAGTCCAGGCGTAGCCCATCAGCAGCCTGGGAGGACCCGGGTACGAGTAACCACATAAGGAAGGAGCACGTGCTACCTGTACATCCATCCCATTTCTCACCACCCTTTCAAATTACAGTCAATAAGCTGACAGCAAAGCCATTGAACAAACTCCATAACAGGGTGAAGCCTACGTACCTGACCTCTGCAGCTGCCAGCCAAGAGCTGCAGGACCCCAGAACCGCGAGTGATGGCAAAAGCTTATAATCCAGGTCCCCTTTCCTCTCTCCATAGATGCTTGGCTTAAAATAACCCGAAAGCCACTGTAGTTTGAGCATCCCAGATACACAGTCCAAGCTTGTCAGGAACAAGAATGCAGACGGTCTCCAGGAAAACTTCATGAAAAACAGGTTGAAGTGCATTTGATATCCTCTGGATTGATCCAGATTTCTGGATCAACTGAGGGATATTGCTGCCAACGATTAAAAATGAACCATGGCCGGCACCATGACTCACTAGGCTAATCCTCCACCTGCGGCGCCGGCACACCGGGTCCTAGTCCCGGTCGGGGCGCCAGATTCTGTCCCGGTTGCTCCTCTTCCAGGCCAGCTCTCTGCTGTGGCCAGGGAGTGCAGTGGAGGATGGCCCAAGTGCTTGGACCCTGCACTCCATGGGAGACCAGGATAAGTACCTGGCTCCTGGCTTCAGATCAGCGTGGTGCGCCGGCCGCAGCAGCCATTGGAGGGTGAACCCACGGCAAAGGAAGACCTTTGTCTCTCACTGTCCACTCTGTCAAAAAAAAATGAACCATGTACACACACACACACACACACAGCAAGCCCCACCTTGCTTGGGAGTGAAATGATTTAATGCATATTTCCCATATTCATTTGAAGCAGTTTATTTGAAGACATTTCTAACTGTCAGTGGTAAAGTGACACTGCTCAGCTCATGGAATTTTCTTTCCCAGAATGCCCAAAGGGGCGAGTCCCTATCAGACTGCAGTCAGCACACGTCAGTATGTAGGAGACATCCGTTAAGGCACCACCTCAAGAGAGAAGGCAAAGAACACTTAACATTAAAACATTTAGCTTTTAAAAGGCGGTAGACTTTTCCCCACACTCTGATCCCATCAATGCCAGTGTCAGTGTGACGAGGTGGACACTGCCACGTAATGATTTCAGTTGGTAATCGCCCTCAATGAACAGTCATGATTTTCACCATCTCTTTCTGCACATTTTTCAACCGACCTTATTCAGCATCAGCTAGGAAAAGGGCTGGTGTGATCAAAGACATTCAAACACTCACACTGAGCTGGAACAAATTAGCTTTTAGATACGAAGCCATGACTGGATTCTGCGAGAGCAGGTGATCCCGAAACACTGTAGTTCCTAAAGCCCAAAGGAGCTTCTTGCTGTCAATCTCACAAAACCACAGCAGCAACAGCTCCCAAGCTACCCCTTACATGGAGGATGTGAATTCTTGGGCATCAGGTATCCAGTGTCATAGGAATATTAGCATACAACCCTCATAACCCTATAAGGTGGGACCATGAGTGCCCCATTTCATGGAAGCAAAAACTGAGCCACAAAGCCCCTAAACACCTGTCACTGTCATACGGTTACTGTGTAATGCACTGGAGATTCAGGCCCAAGAACCTGGCTCTCACCCTTGATCCTGATGCGCCTTGTCCCTCAGGCCCTGGCTCCTTCCATCCTGTGGGCTGCCTGTTCCGAACAAGGGCAGCACAGCCAAGGTCCTCCAGCAGTGTTCCAGAAGGTTCAGAGACCAGGGAAGAGCTCTTCCGGCAACCTCCACGAGCCTCCGGCAGCCCATGCTGGACCCTGGACCCAGGCCCCAGGCCCCAGGCCCCAGGCCCCACACGGGGTTCTGCTTAAATTCTCTACTCCCAAGGAAGTACAGCTGACAACCTTTCTGTGAGTGTGAATCTTGTCGCTTGGAGGAGACAAGATTTTTGAAACCAGGAATGATGCCTCTTTCTTCTGTTGCCCATTTAAACATGGAATCACAGTGAGTCAGTCCCTTCTTGGCAACTGGAAATTTAGGCTTGTGAGGCCAGTGAAGCACAGTTAGGGGTCACCTTCCACAGCCAGTCTTCAAGGGTGCTCTTTCGCCGGTTTGCATCAAGGAAACACTGCCCACTTTGCACCAGGAGTGGCTAGGCTTTCATCAAATTACACATAACCAAGAAAATGCTAAATCCAGCACTGTCAACAGGATGTGTGCGGGCCCAATACCCATTTTCTGACCAAGACTTTAAAAATGCAAAAGGGATAAAACACCTTAAAAACGAAAGTAAGATCTAAAGGGTTTTTAGCTTTTGTTTCGTTTTGTTGTTGCAATTAAAATTGCAAAAATGGATAGAATTAAACTCTGGATTTCCCCCCTTTTTTTTTTTTTTTCCTCCATAATTTAATTCAGTGCCACGTTGTACCCGTGCGGCCTTCCGTGTCCCTGTCCTGGACAACCCTGACCACTGCACTTACCACTCAAGGTACAGAGGTTCCCTCACCTCAGAGAGGCTGCTCACATCTGCAAGTAAATGCCAAGGGCTTTTAAAACTATCACATTCAACAAGTTCAAAGCATTAATATTCTCACATCCAGGGCTAACCTTTTTAATGACATTGTGTAGACACAAAAACAGCCTCGTATCTCACCATCAATGAACCCCAGTAACACTTGTGAAATATCTGCCTTAGGAAACTGTGTAGAGAGCCGCACGATGAAGTGACTCAGCCCAGACCACGCCATTGCAGCTCTCTGTGCCTGGACGTACACTCCACAAGCACACAGCGCAAGTCAGTGTCTGGACATAAAAAGGATTCTGCTGTGACATTGTGGTGTCCTTGGTCACATGATTTAGAAGGCCACCACAATAACAGTGCACAGCGTCAGTCAGCCGCGACTCACAGCCACTGGCTCAAAACACTCGCCAGGCAGAGTTTTCAGTCGTAAGCACATTGCTACAAACCCGAGAAACGACCAGAACTGCACAAACAAGGCACCCAGAGTTGTCAGTAAAACGCACATTAAAAAACAGATTAACCCAAAACGTTAGCATTCAACACATGAGGGAACTGGCTGCTTCATTTTTAAAGATGCTTTTCATTTATTTGAAAGACAGAATGCCAGAGAAAGAGGGAGAGGGGGAGGGAGAGGGGGAGTCTTCCATCTGCTCCCCAGATGGCCACAATGTCCAGGGCGGGGACAGGCCAGGTAAGCCAGGAGCCTGGAACTCCATCTGGACCTCTTGGATGGGTGGCAGGGGGCCAAGCACTTTCCCAGGCCCATTAGCAGGGAGCTGTATGAGAAGTGGAGCAGCAGGGACTCAAACTGGCACTTCTATCTATAGACACCAGCGTTGCAGGCTGAGGCTTAACCCGCTCCACCACCGTGCCAGACCTGAGGACTGGCTTCTTATGGGATGAAGACAAGCAAGGTTGCTGATGAGGCTGTGCCTGGGACAGCAGACTGCAGGGTCCCGGGGGGCTGTAGGTGCATCCTGGCACCCCCCAGCTCTGGCACCTGCTCTACGTGCAGGCTAAAGGAGAGGCCCGAGAGGCATTGCAGAAGCCCTCCTGGGGACAGAGGGGCAGCCAGGGAAGAGCAGCCAGCTCTTCAAAGACTGAAACAAGCAGAACACCAGCCACATTTGTACCCTGTGGCTCCTGAAGAGACTGCATTTGATTAATGTGTCCCGATGCAAATAAATGAATACAAAAAAGCACACAGATCTAATCAATAGCACCACAAGAATTTTATCAGAGTTTTGAAATGTCAACATCTGTTTATATTGAAAAACTGACATCATTTCCAACCATAAAAACACAGCGAGACTGTTCTCACAAGTACAGTCAGGAATCTGCATGGTTTTGGGGCATAAGTGGCTGCTGGCTTCCTTCCTCCCACAAATCCACTTTAGCAGCCACGTGCTCACAGCCTCCCAGGTCAGCTCAAGGACACAAACCTTTCCAGAGGACCCGGCTCTGGGTCCTCACAATCACGGGTGGGAAAGTACTTGGAAGCGAAGGCTCAAGACTGCAAAAAGGCCATAAGCAGCGCAGGGCTCCCCACTGCGAGGCGAGCAGCAGGGCGCCTCATCCACCCCTGCCTGGAGCCTGGGAACGCACCGAGCAGCCCCCATCCCAGGAGGCCGAGGGATTCCTGGGATGGTAGCGGGAAGGGGTCTTGCAGACCCTCAGGTCTGTGGTTAAACAACTCCACTCACAAGACAGAGTGGACAGACTTGCAACGGAATCCTGGACGAAAGTAAAAAGACACAGGTTTGAACTGCAGCCAGTCGGCTCACCTTGTAGGAATTACTGGCTGCTCCCAGTCTCAGGCTCTCTTCAGTAAAATGGCGATAACCCCTACCTAGCAGGCCTCCTAAGGGGATTAGAGTGACTAAGATAATCCCACTGTACTAGCAGCTCAGAGGGCCAGGCAGCTGGCACACTAAATGAAAGACAGCAGCTGAGGCCATGTGTCCTGCACACTAGGAGCAGCAAACTCCTACCACTAAATGCAAAAGAATATTCATGAAAAGACACATGGACAACTGAACAGAAAACAAGTAAACAAGGTTTAGGACCTGGTGTTCGGGGAGCTGAAGCTAGAAATTCATCCCAGGCCAGAAGCTGGGGAGGAAGCAGGTAAAGTAAGTGAATGCCAATGTGTTATTAATGAGCAAGGCCACACCCACCAAACTTTTTCTTTTTGGCAGGCAATAGTGCGTGATATTTAAAGGCAGTTTGTCACGTGCCTGCTCAGTCCTGCATGGTTCAGATGTTAACAGAGAACACTTCCCAAGACCCTTCTTCCCCATTCCAGGCTAAAGCTGCAGCCTCTGGGCAGCTCCTGCTCGCATTAGATTGAAGGCAGTGAAAGATGTCAGAGGAAAGTCTCCCTGTTTGGAGAGGTCCAACACACTGAAGGCAACTTCTGTCCAGCACCCCTATAGAATTGAAGACTGTAAACCATGAAGGAAGAAGGCAGATGACAAACAGGCCAAAGAGACAAGGAACAAAGGGGAAGCTGCCTTGTGGGGAAAGGCCAACTGGAGACGGAGATGGTGCTGTGCAGATGGGAACATCTCCGCAAGACCGAGAGCTGTGCAGACATTTACCCACCGACACCACTGCCAACAGAGCAGACACACGAAGCCAGGCTGCCCCGTCTCTGGGCCCAGCCCACTCATGGGGAGGCAGCGGGAGCTGGGTCAGTGACGCCAGAGGTCACTTCCAGACTACAAAGCTCGGAAGCTAAGCCAGCAGAGCTAAGTACATACTAGCTCCCTAGCTGGTCTACACTTGTAATGCTTTAGATACATACATTAAACATATTTTACGTGACACAGGACAATCAGAGCTATGTTTGCTATTGTAGCTCACATGGTACTCTTTTCATACACAGTTTAAGTCCCGAAACTAAACCTCAGATTTTGTAAGGCTGAAAATAGTCCCCAAAGCACCAGCCAAAAAAATTGAGATGTTACATATTGCTGTCTTACATTTGATGAGTCTTTACCTTGAGTTTGCTTTTGTTCTGCACTGACACCTGCATTGCCTTTAAATTTTATTTTTATTTGAAAGATAGAGTTACACACACACACAGAGAAAAGTCTTCCCTCCATTGGTTCACTCCCCAAATGGCCGCTAGTGCCAGCACTGCGTTGCTAGCCAGGTGCTTCCTCCTGGTCTCCCATGCAGGTGCAGGGGCCCAAACACCTGGGCCATCCTCCACTGCCCTCCCAGGCCACAGCAGAGAACTGGACTGGAAGAGAAGCAACCAGAACTAGAACCTGGCGCCCATCTGGGATGCCGGCGGGGCAGGTGGAGGATTAATCAAGTGAGCCACGGTGCCGGGCTGTCTGCATTGCTTTTTTTTTTTTTGACAGAGTGGACAGTGAGAGAGACAGAGACAAAGGTCTTCCTTTTCCGTTAGTTCACCCTCCAGTGGCCGCTGCGGCTGGCGCACCGCGCTGATCCAAAGCCAGGAGCCAGGTGCTTCTCCTGGTCTCCCATGCCAGAACAGGGCCCAAGCACTTGGGCCATCCTCCACTGCACTCCCGGGCCACAGCAGAGAGCTGAACTGGAAGCGGAGCAACCAGGACAGAATCCGGCGCCCCGACCGGAACTAGAACCTGGGGTGCTAGCCCCGCAGGCAGAGGATTAGCCAAGTGAGCCGCGGCGCTGGCCCTGCATTGCCTCTTAAAGACAGTCTGCATGACGTCAAGCAGTGGGAGTAACTCACGCGATCCACACCCCCACATAAGTGAACCTGAGCTTCTCACCGTGGAAGGGGACAAAGTCCAGGGCCGTGTGGGGAGCACTGTAACCTTGTGAAAACCTTAGGGGCTCCAATTCCGAGAAGCACCTTGCACCAGGCCCTTGTTCACCTCAAGCTCCGACTGGCCCCTGTTTGCTTTTGCACACTGAGCCTTCCTACCAGCCGTATGTATCTCGGCACGAGTGGGAGTAAACCGTCGTAACCTTGTACATCAAATGAACTGGAACTCGTTTGAATCCTGCCCATCCAGAGAAATGCCCAACTTCCCTTCGGGACGGGCTTCTCCCATCCCCACCCTCTATTATTCCACTGTTGCTGTTGTTCAGTCAGCTGAATTATTCAGTTGTTCTATCCACTGCATTATTCAGCTACCACCTAAAACCAGTTCTTGCAAATCTCTGTATTACTGACCTCCTTCTGAACTGAAGGCCCTAACCAACTGTACACCAAAAGTCTCTGCCTTGGGTCATCCAGACATCCCAAATACGCAATAGCCAGGAACCCATACTAAAGTACTTCTCAAAACGCTCCTTCCACACAGCCTGTGTTACTGGACCAGCCCAGGCCCAAGCTACAAACCTGGTGCTCAAGCCCTCTCTCTCCTCACCTACCCCTACCCGGACCTGTCCACCTGGATGTACTCTGCGGGCCTCGATCAACTCCTCCACACGCACCAGCTCCTACTGCTCACCCCGACCCCTACTCACTCACTCCAGGATGACAGTAACTTCCTGACCTCTTCCTGCTGACTTGATGCCAGAATGAGGGCGACAGAGTACTGCTCAGCAGGTGCTTCTCCCCTGTCCAGAGGCCTCATGCCGGCATGGGCGTCCGGTGCCCCACACAGTGCCGAGCACATCCAGGCAGGCAACCAGCAACCACGTGAAGCAAAGAGCTCATGGAGGAGTCGGCTGCTGTGCCGACTTGGACTCTGCAGTCCACCTCCAACTCAAATCAACGTTCGCCTCTGGAGAAGTGAGGACAGTATCCTGAGTCCTTGCCCAGGGCATCAACCTTCACTGCACACACTCTCACATGTACTCACATCTCTAGCTATGCTTTCTTACTCATGCTGCCCAACATGATGGAACCATTCTAGGATAAACTACACAGAGTTGTGGACAAGGGCTGACACTGTGGTAGAGCGGGTAAAGCTGCCGCTTGCAGTGCCAGCATCCCATAAGTGCACCAGTTTGAGCCCCAGCTGCTCCACTCCCAATCCAGCTCTCTATGGCCTGGGAAAGCACTGGAAGATGGCCCGAGTCCTCAGGCCCCTGCACCCACTTTGGAGACCCAGAAGAAGCTCCAGGCTCCTGGCTTTGGATGGCCCCGCTTCAGCCATTGCGGCCATTTGCAGAGTAAACCAGCAGCAGTTAGATCAATCTCTAACTCTGCCTTTCAAATAAATAAATCTTTACAAAAAAATGTGGACACTTGTTTTCAGGAACAAACACAAAATACCATCATAGGGCAAGACAAAGCTCTTCTGAACACCTTCCAAGACATAATGGAAGAACACACTGTCACCTTCAAGTCCTCTGTGGCCTGGGAAAGATGCCAGACTTTAGGAGAAGGCCCTGTGCCAACATGCAGATCAAACAGCATTCTGAAATGAGCTGCCTCCCACGGTCACCTACGCGGCCTCTTCCTAGGAACTCCACTGGGGCCCACGAGCATCTACAGGAAGAGGCACTTCCGTGATCTGCAATCATACATGTGCACGTATGGTCACTCCCTCGTGAGATTTTAGAAGTCTGGGCTAGCGGTGAAGGACACCAGCATTCCTCCTTTCTAATCTGGGAACTTGTCTCTAAGCAAGACTGAGCACGAAGAGGAGAGCAAATGATCAGTAAACAGAAGCACTAAGCGGTCCCCAGCCTGCCTTCCAAAAGGCACCACACCAGAGTGGCATCGACACAAACCCCCTAGGCAGAAGGGTTGGAAGATCCTGGAGCCAGACAGCTGTGCCCGAATCCTGGCTGAACCCCTTCCGACTGTGTGACCCTGGGCAGCTCCCTTTGTCTTTCCACATCTCGGTTTTCTCACATTTAAATCCAAGTGATAACAGCCCTGCGTCTCCTTGGGGTTGTTCTGATGATTAAACAGGTACTATTTCTTAGTACAATGCCGGACACAATCTGAGGGCTCAACAGATGGTGCGGTAGTAACACAGGTTACTGCTCAGCATGCTGTGAGCCTCTTCTCCAAAATGCTTGCAACCAGAGTTTTGGGGGTAGTTTTTCTAGACTTTGGAATTGATGAAACACTTTGGAGATGGGAAAATTTCCTTTATTTTCATACACCCCTTATACACTGAAGGTAGGCAGCATGCTATTGACAGTTTTATGCTACAAAAATTTTCTATTTGTGGCATTATACCTGTACATAAAGTTCCAGGTATTGGAGCTTTTCAGATCTGAGATTTTCAGATTACAGATACGCAGCCTGCATGGCACTCACGACGTCTCAGGACGTGTGATAGATTTTCGGATCTGAGATTACTTCAGTATGACACTAAGGACGGCTCAGGACGGTATCCTTACGGGGGCCTCCATCTCCACCAGTTCTTACAGCACTAAGAGTGGGGGGCTGTCCATGTGTGGCCTGCATCTGGAGGCTTCCAGAGACACAGGATGCAGACTTTGATGCAGGGCCGGGGGCTGTACTCATCTAACAGGCCCCTCGCAGGTGTGTAGACGATGCTGAGCTGGAAGGACAGGGGGAGAAGAAACACTGGCCGGGAGCATCACCAAGAGCATGGAGGAGAGGGCGGGGTTCCACGTCCATGTGTCCCATGTCCCCTTCCCGGCCTCTCGTCTCTGGAGCCCCGCCACCAGCGGAAGACAGCTCCTGCATCAGCCACAGCAAGGGCTAAGGGTACTCCAGGCAGCCACCCCGCTGTGCCGTGATCCACGAGGTCAGCGCCCCAGAACACAGGCTCCCAGCAGCGAGGACCTCCGTCTCCTCGCAACTTGGGAATTAGAGGCTGACGGCAAGTTGGGGTGAGCAGGGACCAAAGACTCCCCTGGGAGACCGACCAACCAGGAATGCCTTGGAGACCAGACTTCACAGACTGTCTCTGCATATGGGAGGACAGTCTCCCATCAGCCAGGTCCTGTGCCACCCCATACAGCAGTCTCCTCTGCCCCAGAGGCCAGGAGTCCTCTCTGACCACAATGTTCCCTCCTGCTCAGAGGTAGCAGAGCCTCAGCCTCTCTGCCTGGGCCCTCGGGAGCAGCTGGCTGCTGGGAGACGCCCTGCTCTCAGGCACTGGGGAGCCAGCCTGCTCTCGGGAGGCATTTCCATGTAAATATTTCTTAGGTTGCCCAACAAGGTCTCAGCCAAGACAGACTTTCCACAAGTGGTCATCACTTTGTCCCACTTTAAGTAAATGGTCACTTCTGTATGCAGCTTCCGACTTTTCTGAGGGCCCCAGACTGCCCACCACTCAGGCCTCATGAAACCCCACCAGCCCCTGCTTCCCACCCCCTATGTATTCTGTTCCTTGGCCATTTGGATTTTCTGGAAATTTCTCCGATTTATCCCTTATCCTGCTCTCCCACAAATATAACATCTTAAAGTACACATTTAGCAACATCTACACAGGGTTTTGGATGCTCCCAGAGAGGAGTTCAAGCTGTCACATCAATTTCACTGTCAAAGGAAGACAGAGGAACACTGCACCAAGCATGGTCCGTTCCTCCCGACACAGGAGAGAGATTTCTTTAGTGGGTCACCGAAAATGCCGCGAAGTACGTTAAATAGAAATTTAGTGTAATTACCAAATGTTATATGGAGTGTTCCGAGAAAGCAAGTCTTCTTCATGACAAGTCTTATGTAAGTTCTAGGAGCTATTTTCTGTCGCATTCTATAGTTAACTTGAAGGTCGCTTTGGTATTCTACTTGCACTTCAGGAAACTCAGTTGGGTTTAGATCATTTACCTGATAACCAAATTAGGAACTTTAGGAGTCCCAGTCAAATCAGCCCACTGCAGCCATCCTCCCCTCCAGAAATCGGTTGAAGGAAAGATGGTCTTCTAATATCAGATACGTGCATGATGCCTGCAGCTTGTTCTAGATTTTATTAATGCAGAGAGACAGAGACAAACGGAGAAAGATCTTACGCCTGCTGGTTCACTCCCTCTCACCCACAACAGCTGAGGGTAGGTCAGGCTGCATCCAGGAGCCTGGCACCCAGTCCCAGTCTCCCAGTCAGGGAAGCCGGGACCCAACGGTCTGAGCCATCCTCTCCGGCTTGCTAAGGACGCACATTAGCAGGAAACTGGAACCTGGAGCCACGCAGGGGCTTGAACCCAAGCACGCACATACGGGATGCGAGTGTCCCAGAGTCCTAACCGGGGTGCTGAACACCCACCCCAATGTAGACTTAGATGCAGAGTCCTTTCTAGGTAACAGCAGCTGCTTCTATTCTGCTCCCAGTTCCAAAAAGAAACCAAGTTTATCCTTTGTTAAGGAACAGAAATGCCCTGAACTCAGCCGGTCTGCAGTGTGTAACAGGAGGAGGATATGTATTCTTTGTGATGGCAGCACCGCTTTGGAAAGAACAGGTGTTCGAATGTTCTCTTGTTCCCCCATCCTAGGTAGGGCACAGCCTAACCACAGGAGAGGAAACAGTTCCTCTTGCGTTTCTAACACGTTCACCCTCAGGAGGTAGAGCTCAGGAAGGTAAATTTGCATTCTGACACCTGTCGGAGGCACGCTACTTGTCGGAGCAGCAACGTGGACTGTCAGGAGTCACCCTCGGTGCAGAGCTCCCTGCCTTGGTTTCTCAACTCCACCTGGAAGTCGTGGATCCACCAAGTGTGCTGGATGCCCCCAGGTGAAGTGCCAGCACACGCACTTGACCCATGAGATTCCAAGGGCGGTTTTGCCCATTCTCCGGGCGGTAATTGACCGATTGGACTAGTAATCTAACTCTACCAATCTCCCCCCACTTAAATACTTAATCACCATCATAGCGGTGCCCCTGGCCTCTCTCTAAACACCACCTGTAGGGAATGGACGCCCTAAGATACCGCCTTGTATCAACACCTGTGCTACCAAACAGCAAATCCGCCTGGCTCTCCCCGAGGCTTGCTCCTAACACAGGTTCAATAAGTATTTGCTAAATTGAAATACTGCTGATCCAAGCAGAGAATGAACGCTGATGGAAATCACGATGCACAGAACTCCCGCCGGAAGCAGGCGGCTGGACTCAGGACTGTCCGAGACAGCCCAAGTTTCCAGGAGAAACTGCTGTGGACCAGAGGGGGTCCCCGCCAATGCGACGTCCGCGCGCGGCCGGGACCCTAAAGACCCGCGAAAACGCGCGCTGGGGAAGCGGGTCCCTAAAAGCCGAGAGCACGCTGTCGGCTTAGCGAACCAGCAGGTGCCGGGAACTCCCCGCAAGTCGTCGCCTCGCAGGCTCACCTCCATCCTCACGGCCTTTTCCGCTCTTCCTTGGGGGCGACCGAAAGAAACCCTCTGAAACCTGCCACGATGTCCTGAGGCTGCCTGCGCTCCTGTGGCTGAACGAACGGCAGCGCCAGGGACCCGAGTCCAAGCCTCCCCAGGTGAGGAGCTGACCTCCGCGGCCACGCTCGGCCGGCGACAGTGGGGCGACCCACGCCGCGGCGCCCCGGGACGTGAACGCGTGGCTTTGAAAGCAGAAGAACCCCGGACAGGCTGCCGCCCACCTCCCTGGCACACCCCCCTGCGCCCCTCTCCGCGGGTGTCCGCCTTCCGGCCTCGGGACCCCTTTCCCACCCCCGGACCTGCGGCTGCAGGATAGTACGCGCCCCGGAGTCCCATCCCGGCTCCTCCGGGGGGCCCAGTTCCCCTCCTAAGGGAAAGCAGACGCCCACCCCGCGCCGCCAGGTGAGCCTCGCGGCGCCCTCACCTGCGGGAGGCCGCGTCCCGGGGGCTGCCACACACGGGGGTCGCCGCAAGCGAACGCAGGAGAGCCCAGACGCGGCGGGGCCAGGGCACCGCCGAGCGCCACGGGACTTCCTCCGGCCCCGCGGGCCCCGCCTTAAAGGGGAGGAGGCGCCGCGCGTCACCTGGGGGCCGCCCCCGACCCCAGCGCCGCAGCTGTGGCCACCCAAGCGCGGGCTCGCAGCGTGGCTCGGGCTGGGCGTGGACCAGAATCTGCGGGTAAATCACCCGTCGGGGCGGCCCCCCAGGAGTGGCAGGTGTTTGCCCAGGAGGGCAGGTGTGGCTGGCAATAGCAACGGCGTCCTTTCCGAATCGCCCCCCCCGCCCCAGTCCCCGTGCCCCCGCCCCGGGGGGGATCCGCTGTGCCCCTGGGGGTCGCAGAGAGGCGTCCCACTCCCGCCCCGACCCCGGGAAGAGGCGCAGCTGCTCGGCCTCCCCCTCCCTGGCACTCGCGCGCGGTCCAGGCTGCAAGTCAGCACAGGGCCCTGGTGCGCTGCCCACCCCACCCCACCCCCGTCGGTGTTGGGGTGCCTGGTGCGCTGCCCGCCCCCACCCCCTCGTCGGTGACTCTCAGCTTTCCCTTTAAAACCCGGGGATTAAAATAGTGGCTGCATTGATTGACCTCAAGCTCTGGCACCTGGCGACCACATAATACCGAGGTCACAGAACAGCCTGGGAAGAAGGCCGGAGAGCAGGGAGAAGCCTGCTCAGGATGGCTCTGCCGTGAGAACGCTAGTTAGCGTCTGCGCTTGCATGAAACACGAGATCAGTGCAATCTTCACACCCTGGTGCGCCAGTTTAAGTGGAGGAAATTTGGCCAGAGGAGCACCCCATTGCCTGAAGGTAGACAGCAGGTGGATGGCCGGCCAACGTGGGCTGAAGGTGCCCCCCCACCACCAGAGCACAGTAACCAGGGAAACCGAAGCAAAGGGCAGAGGGGAGGGAGAGAGGGAGAGCGAGGAGCAGTCCAGAGCTGCCTGGCTCTACAAATGAATTAAAATAGCCAGAGAACCACACAAAAAGCTTTCTGCCTCCCTTGCCCCAGTGGAGTTCCTGTTCTGGGGTTCCGGCAGCCCAACCGCAGGCTGAAATGACTCCCGGCAGTTTGCCATCATTCAGCGCCATAGAAAGTGAAACAGCTGCAAAGAGACAGGGAAGGGCCCTGCCCCACCACCACCGCAGAGCCTGTACCCGCTCCTCCTCCTGGGGTGTTCTGATATCCCCATGGTCCAAGCCCGGATCTGCCTCCTCCTAGTAGTGAGCTCCACCCACAATTTAATGTTCTTGCTTTTACCCGTTTAACTTTGCTACCTAACCCAGCAGCGCTCAGACAGCAGCTGGACTCACCTGCCCCCACCTAGCTGATGCGGTGCTGTCCTAACTTCTTCAACAGGTTTAAACCAAACCTTACATTAGAAGTCCTGTCCAGTGATGTTCTGTTTGTTGCTTTCTAAAGCAAAAAAGCTCCTCAGTTTATTAAAAAAAAAAAAAAATCCTGCTCTTGCCTTGAGTCTGTTCCAGAAACAGCCCCGCCGTGTCATCATGCACACGGTGCCCCTGCAGATGCACTCGCTGATACACCTCAGTGGTTGCCAGACAGTCAGCAGTGAAATGGCAGGCTGGCTGCCTTCAGGCGGACTAGGTGTGTAGACTAGGCAGTGCTCCTTTGCTGTCCCAGCTAAGCCGCCTGTCACGCATTCCTAAGGACTGTGGTGGAGGTAGCTCAGCGATGTTGCTGTGCCTGTCTGGACCAGTCGGAGCAATTTAACTTGGACAAATTACAGCTGGTGCAGTCGCCCGGAATCGTCGACAATGGGGTTAGAGGAGTCCTCTCAAAACGGGAGAAGCCGTTGTCTCCAAGTGCACAGGGGCTGCAGCTCATTTTCCTCCGCTCGGAAGGATCACAGCAGCTTCCCGAGCCGCCCCATAAGAGCTGGCACGCGCTCAGTCCAGCTCGGCTCCACTGGAGGATTCAGGACTCACCTTGTGAGTACAAATCCCTTGAAGGCCCAACAGAGAGTTTTCCGAGCTCTGCCAGGGGCCTGGCACCCAGTATCCCTCATGTGTGCCCTTACTGGCACCTCTCACTTCTGGGCCAATAAAAGCAGGAGGAGAAAAAACGATCGAGACATAAACGTGTAGATGCAGATCTGGCAGGAGGGGAAAGTGAGGTGATGCTTACAGTACATGTATCCCATTGTCCAAGCGACAGTTCGTAGCACGTATAGACTAAGAAGTATGTGCGCTTTCTTCCGTGGCGCTGAGAGAAGGGCATTCATTGCGTCCCTGGTACAAGTAGTTTTTGTATTTACTGAAGTTTTTGTTTTCTGTTGTGTAGTTGGCAGGCCACCCCTTTTTATACAGGCAAGTGTAGACAGAAGTTAGTGGCTACCTCCACCTGCTCTGCCAGTGAGTAGCTGTGTGGTTTTCCTACCTACTTCCTACACCTTCCTGCAAGGACTGATCCCACCAGAAAGTGGGCCTTCTTTGCTAATTACACAGAAGTACGCCTTGCTATAAAATCTTTCCTCAGAAACCAGTGCAGCATGTAATTGTCTCAATCCTGTTAGGTGGAAAGGTGTGTCAGATATGCACACACATACTCAACATAGCTTGGTATGCGGAAATGTGCACAGGTGCCAAGTTGCTCAATATCAGACTTTTATGAATGTTGTATTTTTGTAGAATGAGAACTTTAATGGCTAAGATGAATATCATATTAATTGCTTTAAAAAATTAAAATTACCTGAGATACGAAGAGTATATATTTAAAGATGTATTCCCTTTCATCAGACGAGAGGAGCAAATTTATTTTTCAGATGAAGGTTAGCCTTATCCAAAATTACTCCCGCAGCACTGACATTTTTGTCGTTGATGAGTTCCTTCCGGTGACCTAATTGCTTAACGCTTTCTCAAAACCAAGAGGGACTTTCATATCGCACAGAACTGCTGTGGCCTGGGTTCACTTTCACTGAGTGATTCTCTCCGGTATTGCCACTGGCAACAGGCAGGCCATCTCAAGAATCAACCTTGAGAAATGCGGTGTTGAATTTGCATTTGGACTGGCAGTCAGGGTCATGGTTTCTAAAATTTACTGTCTGCTTTATGAGGATCCAAAGTAGAAGGCATCACTCATGTGAGGGCCAGAAGTCTTGGGCTTTCCCACAGGAATGGGTTAGTTTGCATCCTGTGTGTCCTACAAATAGCACCTTCTAATTTATCTCCTTCTCTGCTTCCCTGACTGCAATGCGCAGAGTGGCTCGCCGCTGGCGCAGGTTCAGAAATGCTCATCTGTACGCTGAGCAAGGGAACCTTCTTTTTCTGCCATTATCTCTTGAAGTCTGAGAAGAAACTAGGGGAATTGCCAGGGCTGGAATATTAGCCTAAGGATCTATTCTCTGTGCAAGAAGCAACCCCGCCATTGGCATATTCATTTCATAATTAGCATATACATAATTAGCAGCTACAATCAAAGACATGAACTTGGGTTCCCACCAGGACCAGTTCAGTAAAATAAATGCGACCATGGCCACATAAGAAACTCATGACTAGAGCCTAGGGAGATTACTGACGCCATAAACAAGAGTGTCAAATTGTTAAGTCAACAACAGGAGTCACTGTGTACTTACTTCTCATGTGGGATCTGTCCTTAATTTGTTGTCCAATGTGAAGTAATGCTATAACTAGTACTGAAACAGTATTTTACACTTTGTGTTTCTGTGTGGGTGCAAACTGATGAAATCTTTACTTAATATATACTGAATCGATCTTCTGTATATAAAGAGAATTGAAAATGAATCTTGATGTGAATGGAATGGGAGAGGGAGTGGGAGATGGGAGGGGTGCAAGTGGGAGGGAAATTATGGGGGGGAAGCCAATGTAATCCATAAACTGTACTTTGGAAATTTATATTTACTAAAGAAAAAAAAAAAAAAACAGAAAAAGTGGAGGCCAGCGCCGCGGCTCAATAGGCTAATCCTCCACCTGCAACACCGGCATCCTGGGTTCTAGTCCCCGTCGGGGCGCCAGATTCTGTCCCAGTTGCTCCTCTTCCAGTCCAGCTCTCTGCTGTGGCCCGGGAGTGCAGTGGAGGATGGCCCAAGTACTTGGGCCCTGCACCCACATGAGAGACCAGAAGCAACTGGCTCCTGGCTTCAGATTAGCGCGGTGTGCTGGCCGCAGTGGCCATTGGGGAGTGAACCAACGGAAAAGGAAGACCTTTCTCTCTGTCTCCCTCTCACACTCTACTCTGCCTGTCAAAAATAAAAATAAAAAAAAGAGACAGTGGAGATTTCCACAAACAGCAGAATGTACACTCATAGAAAGACATCAAATTCACTTATTGTTAATTCTGTGCAGGTGGCTAGAAACCAGGTGATTGGTTTGTCCCTGATCCACAATGAGTTGAGAAGATCAACAGTAAACACAATGGGATGTAAGACAAATAGAATATGATAGCTTCTGCCCTCCAGGGGATCACAGTTTGGGCGTAGGGAAAGATGTGTAAACAAATAAGCACAATAGCTGGGAGAAGAGACTGGCACAGTAGCACCTGCAGTGCTCAGGGAGCCCATGAGGTCAGTGCAGGAAACCAGGGAGGGAATAAATGGGGGATTATCAGGAACAGTGACTCCAGGCAGCCCCTGGTGCAGGCACAGAGTGCCTTCTGGTTGAAACCTGGCTCACACCATTAGGATGAACACAGAATCCACCAGCAGGACAAGAGTAATTCCAGCCATGTTTACAGACTCGTTGACTCAGAAAGCTAAAGTCTAGGTACACAGGGACAAGTGATAACTACACTATGCCTGTGGACTTTAACAAATTCAGACCTGAAGTCTCTGGTCTGTCTTTTAACCACAAGGGACATATAACTGAAGGTTTAATTCATCCAGTCTTCAATTGATGACCCTCATGATGACCTACAAAGAAATGACAGAATAACTAATTAATGGATTGGAAATTGTAAGGAAACACATGGGTTTTATTAAGTGCATAATAACAATACTTTCAGACTAGCTGGATATACAACACTTGCTTTGCTGGTTTTTTTAAGCACCTCTTAATAATAGCTGTTGTTGCCACTTCCAGTGAGAACCTGGGCCTAAAACAAAGATTAAATAGCAAACAAATTTATCCATAAAACTGGTTAGCTTCTGTGTTTCCAGAATACAGGTACTAAATCTTTTCTTTTT
Organism: Oryctolagus cuniculus; assembly: GCF_051225735.1. Lineage (NCBI taxonomy): Eukaryota > Metazoa > Chordata > Mammalia > Lagomorpha > Leporidae > Oryctolagus > Oryctolagus cuniculus. The sequence continues at coordinate 4,224,367 of NC_142878.1, read as the reverse complement.
CCCTATTAGGAAAACAACTGACTTTTGTGAAAAAAAATTGTATATTGTATAAAAGGCATATTCTTTTGAAAATGTTTTTTCTCGGTTGGAACATCCTGTTCAGCTGACCTGAAAACAGAGAAGAATAAGGATCAGCCAGGTATGAAATTCACTTCAAGTCCTGTCGAGAGGAGTTTTTCACCTGATGCGCTGACGCATCAGACGTGTTAGTCGTAGTTTTGGGCTTTGCACCCACCTCGGTGAGGGCTGTGACCAGTCTCCTCCTCCTCCGTGGCTTTTGAGGATATTAGACATGGTTTGGTGAATCTGCAAACACACTCTCCATCCAGTGCCTCTCATTTGGAAATCCAACGGCTGGTATTTCACACTGTGTGTGCTTTGTGCACATTCGCTGGCAAGATGTGCTTGGGAAATCCGTAAAACTAAGAAAGGACCCTAAGCCACGTGCTCCTACACATGCTGCCTGCTGGGTCTTTAAGTTTTATGTTAGTTAAGTCTCAATTCTGATAGCCCATCTTTCTTCTCTAGCCATGGGAGCCGATCACGGCTCTTGAAAACCAACCAGATCCCAATATCATGTTATTTTACCTGTGCAAACTACATCTCCACATGTTGCTGAGTTGTATTTTTTTTTAATTAAAGCTTATCTCTTTGAGAGAGTCGGAAGGCGAATGCCCCGAGGGCCAGTAGTTGAAGTGTTACAGTCATTATTCTGTCTGTTGGCTGCTCAAGTTTCTTGTAGCTCTGGAATTTTGCATTTCGCAAGGAGGAAATGTCCCTAGTCGCTTAAGGATGGAACCTGGCAGAAGAATACAGGGCAGAATTAGCACCGTCCTGAAGTGTGACTGGAAGTCAGAGGGGCGGGAATTAAAAGTGAAAATGCCTGTGATCCATGAACAGTAGTGGGGACAGCACAGACAAAGGTAGAATTCACACTGGGGAGGAACAACCACTTCACACCCTCAGGACAAGTGGACCAGAAAGGGTTAAGATAACAAGATAGGCAGTAATCAGCAAGAATGTCCTGATGTTATCAATGATGATAAGGGCTGAAGACATTCAAAGTTCACGCTAGTCTAACTAATGGAAGTCAGACAGTTTTCCTCTTTAGAATCACACATCCCTGAAGGTACGGCAGTCACTCCAGCTGTGCTGTGCTCTGTGAGGGACCCGCAGGTTGCCATTGTACCTTATGTGACCGCATTGCTCTATGAGAATATGAACGCCCATTGGTTCATTCCTATAAATTCAATGCACACACTGCAAGAGTGATATTAAAAAGGGTTGTTTGCAAGAATCAGCATTTTGTTTTACCATGCATTACACATTAGCTGACTGCCTGATATAGAAGTTGCGCTTTTCTCTGTGCACAAAAGCTATCCTTTCTTCCATTACTGTGTGTGCTTTCCTCCTGCTGTGTTCCGTTCTCAGTTTCCTACCTGGAGCTCTGATTCCCACCTCTCCTACCACCTCGTTTATTCCCTCACTCCCAAAAATCCAGAAAGAAATTTAGATGAAAATATCTTCTGAAAACCATGTAAAATGCCATGTCCTCCCCAGAAAGCCCCCTCACCCCTGAACTAAAAGCAAAGAACCCCTCCCCTTGGCTTTCCCCATTGCAACCTGTCCTTAGCAGTCTTACACACTTCAATCAAGAACAACTGTTTCTGCTTTTTACGGATAAAAGGGTTTCAACCATTATGTGTCTACATGGATTTAATTGTCCCCCTCCCTCCTATTATGGATGCTGCTTACAGAAGATTGAGGCTACTGGGCAGGTCCTGCTGATATAGGCGGGCATACAGGTTAAAGTTGATTAGGTTTGTGAGTTGGGCGACCACTCCTTCACCATGCCCCTGTGTGAGCTTAGGCCCCTACCTGGCCACACCTGAGTGCCCACCGGCCCATCAGGTTAATTAACCACTCCTCTTTGAAAGTGGATTAAAAGCCTGGGTCATGGTGTGTCCACGCCTTCCTTTCCTTGGCCTCTTGCCAGTACAGGGCTAACTGCAGCCCTGCACCTCCAGGGCGCTTGGCCTTTGGGCGCTTGGCCTTTGGGCCACTTGCCCGGTGCTTCCTGGCCTGGATGCTCCTCCACGTGGCTGGTTCCTAGTACTCGCTATGAACCTAGATTTACCCCTCTCTCTTAGATAAAGCTCTCACTCTCCTATGCATCTTTTACACTGAGTAAAAGCTTAAAATGTACCGTGTTGCCTTGTTCATTTATGCTGGGATTCAGAATTCTTTTCTGAATATTAGGCAAGAACCCAAATGGGCTTATTAATATTGGGAATTTATTAATAAGCACAGGGTGATAGTGTACGGTGCCCCAGATGGGACTTTGAGAACTTTTTTTTTTTTTTTTTTTTTGACAGGCAGAGTGGACAGTGAGAGAGAGAGAGACAGAGAGAAAGGTCTTCCTTTGCCGTTGGTTCACCCTCCAATGGCCGCCGCTGCAGCCGGCGCACCGCGCTGATCCGATGGCAGGAGCCAGGATCCAGGTGCTTTTCCTGGTCTCCCATGGGGTGCAGGGCCCAAGCACCTGGGCCATCCTCCACTGCACTCCCTGGCCATAGCAGAGAGCTGGCCTGGAAGAGGGGCAACCGGGACAGAATCCGGCGCCCCGACCGGGACTAGAACCCGGTGTGCCGGCGCCGCAAGGTGGAGGATTAGCCTATTGAGCCACGGCGCCGGCTCAAGGGACTTTGAGAACTTTAAGAGGGCCATATTCTGGTGTCATATTTTAGGGGGGCCCAATCACGATTTCACCGCCGTTCAGTAGGTCTCCTGTCTCATCTCCTCGCCGTTGTTTCCCTGGGTGTCGTTCTGAGCTGTTTCCCTTGCTCTGTGTTCAGCTTGGTTAAATTTCTCCCGCAATGTCTCACCTGCTGTTAACCTGTACAAGTAGACTCTTCATCTCGGCTATTGTATTGTTCTTTTGTAGAAGTTTCATTTGGGTCTTTTACAGATTTTTCTTCTCCTTTTCATTTCAATGATTTTCTCTACTTTGTTGAAAGAGGAGAGCATCTTGATAAAGCCATTTTGGCCTCCTTATCAGTTTCATTTTTGGGTTTCTTTCACATGAATGATCTTACAACTTGTGGTGGGCCTTTTATCCTATTTTCCACATGCCTACAATATTTTTATTAAATTCCATGCAATGTAAATTTTATATTAATTAGTTGAGGCATCTTTTAAGATAATTATTTGCTTAATTTTTTTTCTGGAGTACAGGCAAGTTACCTGGAAACAGCCTGAATTTCTGGAGGGTTGTTTTGAAGCTTTGTTTGGTGGATCCAGACAATCCTTAGTCTGGGGTTTTAAATTCTAAGAATTCTCCATGTGTTAGGAGACCTTTCTTTGCTGTCTTATGAGAACTTGAACTATCCCTGACCTTGTATGGACTACAGGGACTGTTCTACCTGCTCCCTTTGGGTGGTTTCCATATACACCTGAATGATTGGAACCCTGTGTAAACTGATGTCTCTCTCTCTCTTTCTCTCTCTCTCTCCCCCTCCCCCTCCCTCCCTCCCTGCAAATGTTTCTTCTGTATTCTCTCCCCATGACTGCCAGTTTTGTCCCCCTAATCTCTCCTTCATCCTGAAAGAAGCCATTAGGCTTTTTTTGGTGTCCTCTCCCAGTGCTGTGGCCTGAAAACTCTCTGTGAACTGAGCTGAGGCAACCACAGGGCTCACCTCATTCACGTCTCCTCTCTTGGGGATCACAGCATGGCCTATCTGTCGTCCAATGCCTGAAAATACCACTGACACACATATCTGGGATATTTGCTGTTGTTCAATGGGGGAGAGTAAATCCAGTCTCCTCTATTCATATGGACAGTGCTGAAGTTAATCCTATAGACATTTACCTTGATCTCAAACATGACTTGTAAGATAGTTATTCTACATGCGAGAAGGGACTTGACTAAGATGGGCTTTTTGGTTTGTTTTAACTGTGGAGAAATGCACCAGGAGTCAGGATACTGAAATTCATAACTCTTGAGCAAATTATACCGTCAGTTTTAGGAAATCAATTTCCTGAAGATATTGGACCTAAAGATTTTTAGCATTTTCACCCAAGAGGTTCACTGTGTTACTATCACTATTTTCATTCATCACATTGAGTATCTCACTGGCACTCTGATGAGGAGATCCAGCCCCAATACACTGGCAACACCAGCAACATCAGTGGGGACTCTGGTGGCCGTGATGACGTGAGGGCTGGTTCACAGAGTTGATTCAGTGCCAGCCAAAAGCATAGAAGCATCCTGGACTGACAATATTCCTGCCCCGCCCCAGTCCAGTCCAGTGTCTCCTGTTGTACAATAGGGCCTCACCACCTGCAGCATAAGCCAAACCAGTCCGAATGAACTTTCTCTCCTAATTTAGTCCTACATTTCCGTGGAATTATTATTCAAGGGATGGATGATTGATCATTTCTTTTTCTACTTTCCCATAATCTGACAATAAAATTTCAAATTTGAATATCTAGAAACTTTTGCTAGATGTGAGCTGTTTATCATCCACCATGGAAAGGTAGGAAGTTCATACTGAGAATAAATTTTAAAACACACAACAACAAGCCTGGTACAGCAGTGAGCTCAAGTTCAGCCAACTCATTGTCCAGTGACTTTGGGCAGTTAGTTTCCCTTAGATGCGAGTTAGGATAGTGTCCACATCAGAGTATTAGTGAGCGTATCCAGGCAAGCAGATACTCAGCACAATGGGATGACAATGCTTGTGGATGCACTTGCCTTACTTTCATTGGATTTTTTTCAACATTTCATGATGAAGAATCTCAAACATACATCAAACTTTTAAGACTTACCATGAAAATATGTATATCTATCAACTAGATTCTATTATATATTTTATTATACTCATCAAACTATCCACTCCCCCACCCAAATAATTTGTTTAATTTTTGATGCATTTCAAAGTGAACTGCAAACATTATTACAACTACATGCACACCACTAACTAGAGCTCAGTATTTTCTTTGGGTATAAATGTATACATTCATGCATAAAATTCCCAGTGTAACTTCACAGAGTTCTGATTAATGAGTTTGCGTATGGTACCAGATCTTGGACATTATCTTCATGCTTCAAAAATAATTCATACCCTGCCCCAGTCAGTTCCTCTCATGCCACAGGAACGCACACACTCACACAGACACACTCACAGAGCCACACAGGTACACAGGCACACACAGGCAATCACACACTCATACGTACATTCACACACACACATACAGGCACACAGGCACACAGACACACACTGTTGGTACACACGCAATGTGCATGCACACACAGTCACACACACAAGTACATATACATGCTCACCTGTACAGACACATATGCATACGGGCACTCACAAACTGGCCACTTCGGTCCCAGTACCTTGTTTCCATTACAGATTAGTTTTTCCTGTTCTGAACTTCAAATGAGCCAGGTAACATATTCACATTCTCTCACAGAAAAATCCATCCGTTTCGCTGTGGGTACTAGATTCTCCCTCTTTCTTTCCGAGTGACGTTCTGCTGTATGTATGTACACAGCTTGATTCTACATCGTATTGGTAAGGCATTGGATGTTTCCACTTCGGGGCTATTATGACTAAAGTTGCTAAATATATTTTTAAGCAAGCAGTTTTGTTCATCAGGTTTGAGGTCATAAGGGTTGCTTATAGTGTTGAACAATCGCCACGTGCACACACACTTAGAGCAAATCCCCTGAGAACAAAAGAAAGGGAGATCATTCTTGTTCCCTGCGTGAGGGAAGACCCTTTACAGATGTTGGAGTTTTCTGTAATTTAGAGAAAATTCTTACACTCTTAATTTTCACCCATTTTACTGGACATGATGACCTTGTATTGTTGCTTAGTTAATAAATTTAATAAAAACAGTTGACCAGAGTCAAGTCAGTTAAAGTCTGAGTTGAACTGTACAAAACTGTAGGAGCCTCAGGTCCCAAATGCTGGACACATGGACCTTCCTGTCCCTCCAAGCAGCATTGTTTGTACCCTTTTCTCTACAGGAGCTCCGATGGCCCGCCTGCTGCCAACTTTTGAGTACGTGGAGCTGGTGCTGTTTTAGGGAATGGACTGGGCCAGAACTTGGGAGACCTGAGCTCCAGTTGTGCCTTCTACGGGAAGGGGGATCAAATGGCCCCTAAAGAATGAAGATGATTAAGGAAGTGACTTCAGAAGATTATCTCAAATAAAACAAGTGTTGTCTTCCCTTTGGAGTTTCCTCGGGATTTTTGAGCCGTTGCAACTTCCTCAATTCTCCAGTCATTGCAAGGCAATTTTTGTCAAGGGCCATTGTGGGCTTGACCCAGCTTCCCATACAAAGGACCTTTGGTTCCAAGGTTGTGCAGTTAGAATGTGCTGGGATTGAACCTAGGGGGGACTGAATCTAAAGTCTGTGATTTGAGCATTTCACATGGGCCTGGAGCTGGCGTGACCCCTCTGGGAATTGGGTGGCATTGGTGGGTCCGCATCCAGGATCACCAGGCAAATGACAAACCGCCTTCACTGACAGCCTCCACTGCACCAGGCTGTGCAGCCACAATGCCGCATTTCCTCCTAGGCAGAAGTCTGGCGGTGCCACTGACTCCTGGGCCTTAATGGACAAGACCACAGCCGGCTGCCTCTCAGAATACTGCTGACCTTACCCTGGAGCTTCTTCCCTTCAGGTCTTTAGTAGCCTCTACATTGCTTTTGAACTTCATCTCAGATTGTAAGATTTCCTTCACCTAACTGTCTACATTTGAGCCTCAGTGTCAATTCTTTGTCCTGAACGTTCCTTACAATTGTATATCAGGTTAGGCATAGGGAGTGCAGAGATGAATACAACACTGTCATCCCTTAATATTTCTGGGGGAATGGTTCCAGGACCCCCAAGAACACCAAATACTGTGGTATTGGCTGATAACCCATGCACATCTCTTTGTGCAGTTTAAATCACCTCTAGATTACTAATAATACTGAGTACATTATAAATTGCATGTAAACAGTTGTTATTTTCTGTGGCTAAAGAGCAATGACAAGTGAACAGAGTCTGCACATGTGCAGAACAGATGTAGCCACTTCAGGCCTGACGATGTGGCACACAACGGGAGGTTGGTTGAATCCACAGATGCGGAAACAAAGGATACAAAAGGCCTCCTATCTCCTATAGCAGGCATCTACTTGTTAATGGATAACTTTGCAGAAAGAAGTGCAGTGTGACTATCAGTCATAAAATGAACATGGGCCAGAGGTTTTGTTTGATTTCTTAATAATGGAACATTAAACTGTTCTAGCTAGTTCAGAGGGGGGGGGGTCAAAGAAACACAAATTCATTTGGAATAGCTGAATTTTGAAATGAACTCATAAATGGATAGAAAACAGCCTTTCTGACAGTAAGGGGAGATTAGCCCCACCACTGGACAAAGCTTATTTGCTATCTATGGGCAAAAATTATTTTGCATTGCTGTCACATCTCTAAAATTTACCAAATCATAAAATTATTCAAATGCAATAAAAAGCAAGAATCTGATCATTGAACTGGTACGCAGTGACCAACACATAATTTTACATGGAAGCACAAATTTTTAGGTACATCCTAATGAAGAAAAAAAGTTATTAATGCGTTGGTGTCTCTGAGCTGGCACAGTGCTAACTGATGTGGAATCCTCTAAGAAGCTGTGACTAATTTTATGATGAAAACACAGCTTAGAGATGTGATTTGCTGTTGGAAGTTGTGAGCTGGAGGACTGAGTTTGATTTGCCTTTCTATGTAATAATTCCAAAGACCCTCTTTCCCCCTACGGATAGTAGTGCCTCCCATTACCAAGTGGAACACAGAGGGTTGTGTGTAAGCTGTGGCTGCTGGCTGTGTGTCACCATGAGTATGCGTTTGTACAGGGGAGAACAGAATAGACTGTTCTATGTGATCTCACTTGTCCAGACCCCATGTGTCCTAGATGTGGGGGCTTATATGTTGCCAAAGACTTTTCTCTTACTTGTTGTTAGTTTCATCAGATTTCCCAACGTACTGTTTGAACGAGGAGCAAGAGAAATTGAATTCAGGCACTGAGTTAAGTACATAATCTGCTTAATTGTATTTCATTTACTCAGGTGTGAGCCTTGTCAACAGTAAATATTGTCTTTAAAACGTAAGTTGTAACAAGGTACAAGCATCATTTTAGGACTATTATTAAAGTAATTTATGGTCATAAAGGCCGAATAAAACACAGCGTTCCTATATCCCCTTCCTGCTGCCTCCTCCAGCCTTCCAATCTTCAGATACCAAGTGCATGTGCCACAGCCCCATCATGGACACTGCTGCTCTGTGAACCAAATGCTAGACTTCACTTGCAGCTCCCAGTTTGTGTGCTGATGCCCTCTCTGTGGCCCAGGAGCCAGTCCGTGGCACCACGTGCCGTGCACCTCCTTCTCCTCAGGCCTGGGAAGCTTCTCCGTCCTTCCTGGTTATCCGTGCCCTTGGGGGCAGTTAGCAGAACCCTCCAGGGGCCCAGAACTCTGTCTCCCTGCCCGGCAGCTTGTCCTTTCTCTGATGATCACGCAGGTAAAGCATCCCATAGGTGAAGAGCCTTCATTGGCATGGCGTGTTGGAGGACCTCAGGATTATCACCACCCTGTAATTCCTCAGAGCGTTTAAGGATGTTTTGAGACTTTTCTGGGTGTCGCATTATGAAGTGGAGCCAGAAGTTTAGAAGGTGGGTATCTTCCTCTGCGTCCTGGCAGTCTGCTGTCCATGAGTCAAAGACCTGGCTCGCGCTGCTGTTCGTGTCCTTTCCTGGGCTGGAAAGGACAAGGAAAACCACGAGCCCTATTAAAAGGTGTTTAGTTTATCCCTGTGCAGGCCAGAGCAGGAGAACACACTGGCTTCCAGTAACTGACAAAGAGGCTTTGCTAAGTCATGCCTCCCCCTCTGACAGCAAGCCCGTTAAGTAAAGTGAGAACGTTTCCTGGGAAAATAATAATACACAGCCCCATTGCAGTCATGTAATGTGCTTTAATGGGTTCTGAAACTAAGACCCAGCTGGGTCCTAGAGAGTCAAGCTCCCTGGGTGATGAAAACATTCCGTGATCCTGGTAGGTTTTACAGAAGTTCTTCTTGCCCTCTTTTTGGAGATAAAAGGATCACACCCCAGGCTCCTTGAATGCGCGTGTCAAAGGTGTTATTAAAATCCTTGTACAATGGACTGAAAATAGCAATCTCTCCCGTTAAGGTTTACTTTTCTCTTACTTTTCTCTTACACCTGTCTATAGATAGTTTTTTTCTTTATAAAGTTTCCAGATTTTAAAGGGAAAATACTTGTGCATGCATGGATCTTTTCATAGAAAGCAGAACGCTTATTTTAGTCTATATGGAGGGGAAAAGGAATAAAGGAAGGGGCTGGAGTTTTTCTAGCATCTATGTTGCAACTTGGGCTATCTGCATACCATATGGAAGTGCCTGGTTTGTGTTATATCTTAATGTTAGCCATCGCAAAGCACACAGGACACCGGAGTAAGGCAAAGGGTTTATTGGGGAACAACCTACAGACCGGAGTGAAGGGGCAGCGAAGGTAAAAAGGGAGAAGGAGACTGTAAGAGAGAGAGAGGAGAAGAGAGAGCAGAGAAGAGGAGAGAGGAGAGCAGAGCCAAGAGACCAGAGGAGGAGGCTAGAGAGAGGAACCGAGAGAGAGAGGAGAGAAGGGCCAAGAGAGCACGCGGTCAGGAACAGGCCCTTTTAAAACTTTGCCTGAGGGCGGGCAGGGAAGCAGGATCAGCCAATCCCATTAGGATGGGGGTGGAGCCTGCCTCAGGTGGCTGGGCCATGCGGCCAACTGCGCCAGTTTCCTAACAGTTTGAGTCCTGGGTCCACTGATTCTAATCCAGCCTCCTGCTAATGCACGTCCTTGGAGACAGAACATAACGGCTCAAGTCCTTGGGTCCCTGCCACCATGTAGGAGACCAGAATTGAGTTCCAAGTCCCTGGTCCATCCCTGGCTGATGTGGGCATTTGGAGAGTGAACCAGAATATGGAAGATGCCACTCTCTGTTTCTCTGCCTTGCAGACAAAATAGAAATAAACTTACAATTTACAAAGAAAGAAAAATGAAAGCAAATTTGTATTCGCTTATATTTGCTGAGTGGTTTAAATGGACTATGCCTGCATCGTTTTAGGAGAAACACAGGAGAATGAACGCCCATGTTAAAGGTACATCCTTGAGTGAATTGTCATCAGGGTGGCTGTCACCAGCATTCACAGACTGAGGCTGGGAGAAAGGAGATGCAAATGATGAGGATTTGCTTTCTGGAACGAGAACTTCACTGAATGCCCCTTTCTCAGGGGTATTTGTAAATGGGTGTTTGTCCTTTCAGGCCCTAAAGGGAGAGTGGGCAGACTTGCAGGTAGAACCATCTAAATCTTAAAATGATTTTTCAGTTAGCCTTTTAACTGGTTGAATTCAAACTAGAGAGGCTTATTTAGAGGGATTTGGGAAAGCATTTTTTCACTGAACATTGAAAACTTGAAGATCAATGCCACTAGGGTCAAGTGTATTAAATAAATATGTTGTTATTATAAACGGATCCTGCACTTATATTTGTTGCAATTCTTACTTTAAAAAAAAAGTGTTGAGGCTGGCACCGCATGGCTCAATAGGCTAATCCTCTGCCTGTGGCACCAGCACACCAGGTTCTAGTCCCAGTCGGGGTGCCAGATTCTGTCCCGGTTGCTTCTCTTCCAGTCCAGCTCTCTGCTGTGGCCAGGGAGTGCAGTGGAGGATGGCCCAAGTGCTTGGGCCCTGTACTGGCATGGGAGACCAGGAGAAGCACCTGGCTCCTGGCTCCAGGTGTGCCGGCCGCAGCGGCCATTGGGGGGTGAACCAACGGAAAAGGAAGACCTTTCTCTCTCTCTCTCTCACTGTCCACTCTGCCTGTCAAAAAAAAAAAAGTGTTGAAATGTACTTGATTCGCAATTGCATATTCATATGCATATATGCACTTATATATACATATATTTGTATACACATATTGCCTATACTTATATATGAAGGTGTACAATTTAACAAGTCTGACGCATTTATACATCAAGAAATCATCACCACAATCAAGACAGAGACCATGGCCATCACCCCCAACGCTTCCATGAGCCCCTTGGAAAACCTTTCCTGTTTCCTGTTCGGAGGCCTCAGTCATCAGATTTCTACCACTACAGATCAGTCTGTGTGTTCTAGGGCTTTTGCCAATGAAATAATACATAATTGAATTTGACTTCTTGCACTTGGCGTAATTATTTCGAGATTCATTCACATTGTCAGTTTTGTGGCTGAGTAGTTTTGTTTTTATGGCTCTTCCTTAATTGGTTAATCCATCTATCTGATGAAGAGCATTTGGTGTCTTCAAGTTATACATTGCCATGGACATTTTTGAGTCGTTAAAAGATATATGCTTTACTTCCTTCTGGATAAATAACTAGGAAGGGAATGACTTGATCATGTAGCACATGTAAATTAAAACTACCTGCCCAACTATTTTCCAAAATGGTACACTTTTATACCATTTTATATTTGCAGTAGCACTATATGAGAGTTCTAGTTTCCTCACCTGTAAAGCAGCATTTGGTATGATTCCTAAATTTAGCTGTCCTGATATAATGGTAGTATATCTGCTTGTGATCCTAATTTGCTAATTATTGAGCATCGTTTCACATACTAATTTGCAGTTACACTATGATACAATGAAAAATCTTTTCTCTGCTTATCATTGAATTTTCAGAATTCTTTACATACTCTGGATTCAAATTCTATATCAAATATAAATTTTGGGGCTTGTATTATGTGCACATATATTATCTGAAGAACAGTCATTTATAAATGTTGATGAAATCAAATTTAGTATATTTAAATGATATTTTGTTATCTTCTAATTATGCTTAAATGTTGTATCTTTAAAAAAAATCTGCCTACACCAAGATCCTGGTGCTTGTCTCCTATGTGTCCTTCTCGAAGCTTTATAGTTTCATGTTTCACATTTAGATCAATGGCCTATTTTGTCATAATATTTATATGCACTCTGAAATAGGGATCAAAGTTCCCATATGCATATGACTATCATTCTCCTCATTCTTCGCTGAATTACTCCAACAGTTGAAGAAGAAGAAGCAGGAGGAGGAGGAGGAAGAGGAGAAATCATCAATCCATCAATCAATCTGTGGTCACCACCTGTGTTCATGTATCTATTTCTGTGCCCTCTTGGGGGGATCAGGGCCCGTCTCCCGGGAGACAAATAAGTACTGAGACTATGGACAAATAAGTACTGAAACTACCAAGACTGGACTAGACCACTGAGATTATTTTTTTAATTTATTTTGACTTTTATTTAGTAAATATAAATTTCCAAAGTACAGTTTATGGATTACAATGGCTTCCTCCCCAATAACTTCCCTCCCACTCTCACCCCTCCCATCTCCCTCTCCCTCTCCCATTCCATTCACATCAAGATTCATTTTCAATTATCGTTTTTTTCTTTTTCTGGGTTCTTTTTTTTCCCTTTTTTTATAACTTTTATTTAATGAATATAAATTTCCAAAGTACAGCTTATAGATTACAATGGCTTCCCCTCCATAACGTCCCTCCCACCCGCAACCCTCCCCTTTCCCACTCCCTTTCCCCTTCCATTCACATCAAGAAAGACTAACTCTATGCATCTGATCTCCCACCATATGGTGCTGAGAGGGAGTAAACAACTTCCACACAGCTGCCTCACCAAATCAACTAACAAGCTGCAGGAGCTGGTCCTGCCCCTGATTGGAGGAGAGCAGCGTGCTCAGCGCGTGGGGAGAGAACGCCAGCAGAGTTGGGATTGGTGGAAGAGGACTATAAAGGAGGAGAGAGACAACACGCAGGAGGAACATCTGAGGAACCCCTGAGAGAGCCGGCCGGTGGTGTGCCGCTCCTCTGCGGAAGCGGGGGAAGCAGCGGGGGTGCCGCCCCTCCACGGAGGCTGGGGGGAGCAGCAGCAAACCCTGGAAGGGCCGGGGAAAGAGAACAGCACAGGGTCCGGTGTCGTTCCTCTGCGAGTGAGGGAGCGACACCCTCTGTTCTGTTCCATTGATCTTTTGTTTGTCATGACAAAAATGCCAGTCTCTTGATTGCCTTATTTTATAATAACTGTTAAAATCAGGTGGTAGCACTCCCTATTTGTTCTTCTATTCTTAAACTGTTTTATATCTTCCAGGTTCTTTGAATTTCTTTATAAAAATGAAGCCTGCTGGGATTTTGTCTGGGATTGTGTTGAAAAATCAATGTAGGGAGAGTGATGCCTTAAAAATATTGAGATTTTCAACACATGAACAAGATATATATATATATACACACACACACACATACACACACATATATCTCCATTTATTTATGTCTTCTTAATTTCATTATTTCAGCAATGTTTTATAGTTATCATGATATAGACATTATACATTTTAATAAGACTGATTTTTTTAAAGTATTGCATATTTAGATGTTATTATAGATGCTATTCTCTCTAAACTTTCAATTCCTGGTTGCTCATTGTTAGTGTATAGATATTTTTGTGTATGTATCTTTGATTATACAGCCTTGATAAACTCACTTATTAGTTCTACTAGTTCTTTTTCTTGAGCCAATTGAATTTGCCACATAAATGATCATGTCATCAGGCAATAAAAACAGGATTTTTTCCTTTCAGTTTGAGTGCATTGTGTTTCCCCTGAAGTCTACTGCCTGGAAAGAGCCTCCCACTCAATTTGCATGTATGTGGTGAGAGCAGACCTCTGTGCCTTTCCCCCAGTCCTGCAGAACTAGCATCAGTCTTTCACCACTGAGTGTGATATCAGCCACAGAGTGTCACGTTGAAGAAATTCACTTCTATTCCTGGCTGGCTAAAAGTTTCTTAAGAGTAGAATTGAATGTTTTCAAATTATCTTTCTGCATCAATTGACAATATATTGTTCCTTTTCCTTTTTAAAAATACTTGTTAACATGTCTGACATTCATAGATTTTCAAATGCTAGACAGAAGAACCTTGCAAATCTACTGAAATTCCACTTAAACAGTGCATTATCCTTTTTGTTCATTGTTGGATTCAATTTGGTAAAAAAAAATGTTTGCATCATTGTTCATGAGTGTTAGGGGCATATGGTTTTGTTTTATCATCTTTGTCTAGTTTTATATCCAGCTAATGGTGGCCTCACTGTTGTGGGGTATACTCATCTTCTATTGCTCACTCAACAGAAAACCACAAACACAGTCCCTTAGAACAGTACCGATTTATGAGCTCAGAACGTGTCTGGATGCCCTGCCAGCACACTGTGAAGCTAAGTGCAAGGCACTGGCTGGACTGGGACGTCCCCTGGACGTTTGTGGGATCCACTTTACGCTGCATCTAGTGAACAGGATTCAGATTTTTAGATTACCTCTGTAGGGCTGAGTTCCCAGCTGCCTTGCCTGCTGTCAGTCAGGGGCCACGTCATCTTCTGGAGCCTCCCACAGTCCTTGCCATGTGGCCACCTCCACTGTCAAGCCAGCAACGCTGCATCAAATACAACTTGTGTGTCAGATCTCTCCAGTTTTTCCCTCTGCAACTTCCCGGAGAAAAGTCTCACTTCAAAGGGCTCAGTTGCCTTGTAAGCTTTGCCCCGATGGTCTTCCCATTTCAGAGCAGCTGATTTGGAAACACAGCTACATTCCCCCATAGTAATTTCTTCTGGCATGAGGTTTATTTATTTATCTTGCAAGGGGATCTAATTCATTTACGTTGCCAAATGTACTGGCTTGAAGGTATGTATAAACTCTCATAGGTAATCACCCAGTATCTGAGAATCTGTTGTGATATGCCCCTCCACTAATAATTTGGGTTTCCTTTCTTTTTTCCTGAACCAGTGTATCCTTCTCAGATAACCTGTTTTAATGCCATGAATTTTCTATAATACTTTTCTATTTTATTGACTTTCACTTGAATATTCACTAATTCTGTATGATGAAACTTCTAATGTCAGTTAAATTTTCTCCTCTTATTCTAGATTCCTCAAATGGAAACTTGACTTCATATATTTTTTGTCTTTGGAAAGAATTGTTCACATTATAGGTATAATCCTACTGTTTTTAAAATATCCAACAATTTTTGTATGTCACATTTTTATACATTCAAAATATTTTCTAATTTTCATTTTCATATATCTTCATTGACATATAGGCTACTTACATGTGTTATTTAGTTTCCAAATTTTAGAAATTTTTGAGGGAACTTTATGGTTCTAAATTCTAATTTAGTTTTAAGTTTATCAGAAATTTTGCATGATTTGAATGCTTTTACATTCTTTAACATTTGCTTCTGGCTCAGACTGCTGTCTGTAATCTTAACTGTTCACTGAATGTCTGAGAAGGATGTGAATTCTTATGTTTTGGAATGGATTTATCTATTCATATCAAAAAAGTCAGTTTTGTTGATAAATTTGTTCAACTTTCTTCTATTCATTTTGAGTTTATGTCTAGTTATTACATTCGGGAAATGGCTATACCATCTGATTACATTTATGAATCTGTCTCCATAAAAATCTAGAGGATTTTACTTTATGAATTTGAAAGTTCTCTTATTTGGTATATACATATACGGATTATTTTGTCCTCTTTATTAAATGGTATTTTTTATTATTGTGAAATTACCTTATTTCTCACTCACAGATAACCTTTTGCTTATTTGTTAAAATATTTTATTTTTAACAGAAGTTTTTGGTTCCTTTCAAAACAGAGAGGAAAGTGTAGATATTCCCACATAGACTGCCTCAACACATCCATAGCTTTCCCCAGCATCAGTATCCCCACAATGAGGTGCAAGAGGGGATTTAAGAAAGTTTGGGGAAAATGGAATTTAAAAATAAGTTTATTTTGATGCAAAAATTTTTCAACCATGTCTAGTAGGGATCTCCAAAAGGGTCATAAAATTTATATTATGAAAAAAATTAGCACCAAAATAAACTTATCTTTTAATGACATTTTCCCATGAGCTTTGTGAAATACCCTCATATTTGTTACAGATGATGACTCTATGTGGATATATCATCACCCAAAGTCCAGAGTTTACCTTGGGATTTACTTTAGGCATTGTATAATCTATAACTTCAGACAGTCATCAACAATGTGTCCACATCGTAGCATCTTAGAGAATTGCTTCAAGGTTTTAAGCCCTCTGTTCTCTGCCTATTCGTTACGCTCTCACCTCTTGCCCAGGCAGCCACCACTTCTCCATCATTGCCGTCACTTTTCCTTTCCTTACGTACAGAATTGGCATGAGCTTCTTCCATGTCTTTTCATGGCTGAGAGCTCATTCTTTTTGTTTGGAATAGCATTCCTTGGCTGAGAATTACCATAGTTTATTCATCTACTGACCCAAGAACACCTTGGTTGATTCCAGATCTTGGCAATTACGAAAAAAGCTGCTATAAACATCTGGCTGATGATTTTTGTGTGGGCTTCCGTTGGCAGTTCATTTAGGTAAATACCAAAGAGTGTGACTGCTATATTTGATGGGAAGAGTATGTTTAACTTTGTAAGAAACCATCAAACTGTCTTTCACAGTGGCTATAACATCTCACACTTCCGCCAACAACAAATAGAAGTGCCTGTTCCTCCACATCCTTGCCACCATTTGGTGTTATCAGTGTTCTGGATTTGGGGCATTTTAATAGGTTTTGGTGGTATATCATTTTTTAATTTACATTTTCCGGATGACATAAGATTTACAGCATATTCTTCATATACATATTTACCATCTATGTAACTTTTGTGAGATTTCTGAGAGTTTCTGATCCATGTTTAGATATTGTATTTTCATATTGCTGAGTTTTAATAATTTTTTAATGTGTTTTAGACAATAATCTCCTATCAGATATGTCTTTTGCACAAATTTACTCCCTGACTATGGCTGAGGTTTTCATTCTTTTCAGTGGCTTTTGAAATAGCGTATTTTTCTGATTTTAATGAAAGCCATCTTATCAGTTCCTTCCGTCTTGGATCATGCATTTGCCTTCCTATATAAGAAGTCACCATCAAACTCACGGTCACCTAGATTTGGCTTTTACATTATCATCTATAAGTGTTCTTTTTTTCTTTTTTGGTTTTGCATTTTATGTTTAATTGTATGAAAACATTTGGCGTTAATTATCCTGGATTTGAGTCTGGGTCTAAATTATTTTTTATTCAACTGTTTTACTTACAGATGCCCAGTTGTTCCTGTACTATTTGTGGAAAATCCGTCTTTGCTATATTGGATTGCCTTTGCCCTTTTGTTAAAGGTCAGTTGACAATTGTTTATATGGGTCTCATTCTGTGCTATCTTCTGTTCAGTTGCTCTATTGGTCTGTTGTTCCATAGTACCATACCATCCTTTTTATGAAAAAGATTTATTTATTTGTTAGAGAAAGAGAATGAGAGAGAGAGAGAGAGAGAGAGAGAGAGAGAGAGAGAGAGAGATTTCTTCCATCCACTGACTCACTCCTGCAAATGACTGCAGTAGACGGGGCTGGGCCCTCCTAAAGCCAGGAGCCTTGAACTCCATTTGGGTCTGTCACATGGGTTGTAGGGACCAAGCATTTGGGCCATCTTCTGCTGCCTCCCCAGGCACATTAGCAGGGAGCTGGATCAGAAGTGGAACATCTGGGACTTGAACCGGTGCTCACATGAGACACAGGTGCTGCAGGCAGCAGCGTAGCTCGCTGTGTCACAGTGCCAGCCCCTTCCTGCAATGTCTTGCTTACTCTATCTTTATAATGAACCTTGAAGTTGGGCAGTATCTGCCCTCAGCCTTCGTTCTTCTCCTCCAATATTCTGTGGCCTATGCTAGGTGTTTTGTCCATTCTTTTACTTCAATTTGTTCTACCTTGATAAGTCTCATTTTTCCACATGGTCTCGTTTTCCTTTTCATTTGGACATTTTGCTTTTTAATTGAGGCATTTGGGGCCATCTACATTTAACGTGATTGTTGACAGTATTAGGTTTGAATCTGCCATCTTGCTATTCGTTTTCTATTTGTCCTATTTGTTAGTTGTTTCCCTTTTCTCTCAGTCTGCTTCTTTGATGAACGTTGACTGTTCCATGATTCGATTTTGTCTCCTTTTTGGGTTATTAGCTATACTGTTTCAGTATTTTAGCCATTCCTTTAGGAATTGTCTTCAACATACCACATTCTACCTTCAACTGTTGTCATGCCTCTCCATGTTCACATGTGGTATAAAATCACAATTTGCTTCCATTTACCACCTCCTAACTTTTGTGCTGTTATTCAGTTTTTACCTAAAAATGAAGCTGAAAAAAGGCAAAGAAGCAGAGGGGAAATCGATGAAAAGGGAGATAGAGACAGAGAAAGCACCTGACCTGCACTCCGAGAACCTCTGCAAACAAGAAGGTTTTCAAGACACAGGTGACAGCAGTGTCTGCCCCAGGCAGAGCCTGATAAACTCGTGAGTTGAGTCGATGATGCCTCTTCGTGGGGTCATTCATGTATTTTGCTGCAGAAAACTGTGTCAGAAAGCTCACAGGGTAGTCCTGACTGCTCCCTTGATACCAGCCCGCTTGCAAGGCAGGCCTTTTCGCTGGCATCTGGGAGCTTGAATTTCAGAAGCCCTCTGTCCTTCAAATAGAAATTTGGGAATCAATATAGGTGTCATAAGAAATATCGAGAGGACAAAGAAAAGAACTAATGTGTGAGTAGGCCATTCTCCCTGCAGGACCATGGCTGACGCCAGTGTCTGCAGCGCAGCTCTTACGGGCTTCCCTGCCAGGCTTCTCAGTGTTTGCTTTCCCTAAAATGAGCCCTCAGCTCCCAGAGGTTCAGAGGCTCTGAGAGAACAGCGGCAGAGGCAGAGTGTTTGAGGTCTAGCAGTTCTCTCTGAATAAATCTGACATCATCTTTCTTCTTGGGTGAATGTCTGCCCTTGGTATGGAGGGTGAGGGCGATATTTCAACATTGCAAACCACACACTTTCCCAGAAGACACAGGAGGTAATGCATTGTCTCTAAGAAACCACTGGACCTGGACCTGGAGGGGAACACAAGGAGAGGACGTGGATACTAACGAAATCCCACCTGGTGCGGCAAACATGTCCTTGTTTATTCCTCTCAGTGCAATTATTCCTGTGCTTTGCTACAAAAAATTGTGTCAAAAAGTTAGCACAGCAGCCCTTAGCCGAGGTGGCCTTGGTTTCAGGAGGGTCGCTGCCATCCCTGACCGGCAGGAGCCCTGTGCCTACACTGTCCCTAGGAGCAGGGCGGCTTACACACAAACCCTCTTTTCACCCGTGCATTCTGGTGAGTGCCAGGGAGAGAGAGGATTTACATATGTGGCCACCAGCAAAAAGGCCGGGAACTGAGTTTCCCACGTGGCCTGTTTTTTCCATGTGTTCTCACAATTTGTTCCCAGAGAAATTAGTGCACCCTGTGTGACCCTTCTGGGACAGGGCAGCTGGAATCTTACACCTGCTTTCCTGAAGACGTCACCCCATAAGGTTTTTCCTTCACTGTTTATGCTTTGCATCCTTTTGCTATGACCAGTCTTAGCCAAGAATACGAAAGTGTGCTTGATTCCCAGAATCCTCCTGGAAAATCTCCAGATCTGGAAGTGGTCTTGGGGTCCCTGGTCACAAATGTGGATGCGAGGGTTTATGGCACATGGTGCAGAACTTGCTGGGCGAGCTAGGCAACATCCCAAATCCCCAAATCCTGAACAGTGATTTTGAATAGAAGGCTGTGGAACCATGTCCACAAACACATATACAGTATAATATAAGTCGTTTGGAGATATAATAAGCAGGAGGTTTAATTAACTACCAGTTCTTTCCAGGTAGGATAAATGGTGAAAGTTTATACCAGGAGGAGGAGGATGCTAATAGCAGCAATAATACTAATATCAATGACAACTAACCTACTTTCATTTCTCATGCAGCACACCAGACGCGATCTGCAACTCCCATACCAGCTCAGGGAGGTCAGTACTGTTATTATGCCTTTTGTTGAAAATGAACCAAAGTTCAAAGGGGTGTGCAACTTGAGCTCCATGGTTGAAGGTTGGATTTAAGCCTGGCACATCTGGCTGGGTGCCTGATCCCTAACTGTAATGCCAGAGAAGGTGACGGCTCTGAAGCGTCCGTTTCTGTTTTCTTTCATCAGTCCTGATGCTAGCGTGCACTCATTTCCTTCTGGGTCTTCACCAGCCTGTGACACTGGCTTGTTTACAGAATCACACCCAGATTTGATGCTTCCCTTGGTGCTACTGTGTTTACCATTTCATCTCAACCATATGTTGATTCCCTTTCATGCACATGACCTTATGTTGTATTAAATACTTTTCTGAGTGTAGATAATGGCAAGCTTCATCAATCTCACTTTATAGTAAAAGAAAACGAATTACAGAGACTAGGGCAAAAAATAAGAAAGTTAGAATGAAATGTAGCACTCAAGCAAGGCCAGGACTAGACAGGCCCCAGAGGTGGGTCTGACTTCAGACTGACTTACTATAGATAATATCACAGGTCGTGGGCTGTCAGCCAGCTGCATTGGAAGCTCACTGTGGCTGGTAGAAAAATATAACAAAGGGTATGTGAGCAAAACATCACAGCACGACAGACCCTGAACCAGGGTCCCATCTGTGTACTTCTGCTTTTGTGGCTGTGACACTGGGCTTGTCACCTGGCTTCCCTGAGCCTCGATCACCTCCAAAAATGAAACAGGGGGGATCAAAATCGCCATGAAGTCCTCTCCAGCTCAAAGGCTCTCTGTCCTTCCAAAGCAGATGTTGGGATCCAAATCGGTGTCGTAAGAAATAGCCAAAGGACCAAGAAAAAGTCCAATGTGTGAGCTGGCCGTTCCCCTTGCAGGACAATGAAGCCAGTGTCTGCGGTGCAGCTCTTAGGGGCTTCCCTGCCAGGCTTCTCAGTGTTTGGTTTCCCTAAAATGAGCCCTCAGCTCCCAGAGGTTTCAGAGGCTCTGAGAGAACAGCGACAGAGGCAGAGTGTTTGAGGTCTAGCAGTTCTCTCTGAATAAATCTGACATCATCTTTCTTCTTGGGTGAATGTCTGCCCTTGGTATGGAGGGTTAGGGTGATATTTCAATATTTTAGGTGGCACGATGCCTTCCCAGAGACACATTGTGACTAGGAAAGCACTGGACCCAGAGGAAGGAGGCGAGGACCTGGGTGCTAACGATATCCTGCGTGGTGACACGGCTGGGGAGGTCTCTCTCTGAGGGACTGTGCTCATAGGTGGAGTCCGAGTCCAACAGCCCTCTGCCTTTCTCACCGTGCTGCGGAGATGAATGAATGAATGAATGAATGTGGGGCCCAGGTGTAAGTGCAGCCCCCTGAGAGGGCCTCCAGGGTTTAAACTTAAATGCTTGTGAGCAAACACTACTTAGGGAGACCCATGAGGATGGGTGTGATCACCATGTTCACACTTCTGCCCAATGGGATGTGTGTTAGTGTGGACAGCAAAGCCAAGTGAAAATCTGGAATAATCACCCCTGCAACCACTCCAGGACTCACTAAAAATGCCGACGCTCATAACAGCAGGTGAGATGTATTGATTGCTTATGATGTATGTCCTGACATTCAGCATTGTGGCTGTATTGTTTTCTCCCATTCATAGTGACCTATGAGGTAAGTATGAATAGTGTTTGCATTGAACAGAGAGGAAAATTGAGGTCCAAGGAAGGTGACCCTACCCAAGACCACAGGACAGCCAGAGGTGAAGCTGGGACCTGAACCTGATTCTGGACTCCATCCTGGTACAGCACAAAGCAGGCAGCCGGCGTCACAGCAGGAACAGCCAGGGCCAGCCCCGGGACCCAGAGACCAAAGCAGTGATCCGTAAGGAAAGGAGACCGCTGACAGATTCTTCAGTTCTTCAGAGATCCTGAGCATAGGGGGCTAAACCCCGGGGAAAAGAGCATTTAGACAAAGAAGAGAATATTCTCTTGGTATTTCAGAGTAAGAGTTAACGTGGTCTCTGCCAGCACTTCACCGCAGAACTTCTTTTTACAGTTGTCGGTCATGTACTAGAACATGTGTGGCTCAGAGAGGGCACCTAGCCTTGTGGATGCGATGGGGGTAAGATGCCCGCCTGTCACGTTGGAGGGCCCAAGGTCAATTCCTGTCTCTGGGTCCTCACTCCAGTGTCCTTCTGCTGTGCACCCTGGGAGGCAGCAGGTGGCCACTTAGCGTTGGGTTCCTTCCAGTCATGTTGGCAACCTGTGAGGAGTTCTGAGCTGCTGACTTTGGTCTAGCGCCCCCTGGGCCTTTGTGATCATCTGGGGAGTGAACCAGTGGATGGAAGATCTCTCTCTTCTCTCATTCTCTCCCCCACCTCCCTGCCTCTCAATCACTATGCCTTTCAAAGAACATGCATAAATCTTTTAGGAAAAGACATCTGTTATCACTTTAAACAGATTTTGAAAGCTATTTGTGTATGGCTCCTAGTTAAAAACCAGGCTTGCACCGTCCTCGACGCCTCCGTCAGCCACGTCTGCACGGCTCCTCTCCAGATCTGCTCCCAGGAGGTACTTGCAGAGATAAGGAGTTGGTAGCATTTTCTACAAAGACTCAGCCAGTAAACAGCTGAGCTTTGCATGCCATGCAATCTCTCTCACAAGTTCTCCACTCTGCCATGGTGGACAGGAGGTAAGTAAATGAGTGCGGCTGTGTTCCAGTAAATCTTTGCGAAAACAGCACATTTACCATTTTCTAATGCTTGGTGTAGACATGGGTGTCTGTGTTATGGTTGGCAGCTCCACCCAGTTTTCTCCTGACTTTCTGATATTGGGGCTGGCGCTGTGGCATAGCGGGTAAAGCCACTACCTGCAGTGCCAGCATCCCATATGGGCACTGGTTCGAGTCCCAGCTGCTCCACTTCCAATCCGGCTCTCTGCTGCAGCCTGGGAAAGCAGTAGAAGATGGTCCAAGCTCTTGGGCCCCCGCACAAGCATGGGAAGACCCTGAGGAAGCTCCTGGCTCCTGGCTTTGGATTGGCTCAGTTCTGGCCGTTGTGGCCAACTGGGTAGCGAACCAGCAGATGGAGGACCTCTCTCTCTCTCTCTCTCTCTGCTTCTCCTTCTCTCTCTGTGTAACTCTGCCTTTCTTTTTTTTATTTTTTTTTATTTTTGACAGGCAGAGTGGACAGTGAGAGAGAGAGACAGAGAGAGAAAGGTCTTCCTTTGCCGTTGGTTCACCCTCCAATGGCCGCCGCTGCAGCCGGCGCACCACGCTGATCCGATGGCAGGAGCCAGGTACTTATCCTGGTCTCCCATGGGGTGCAGGGCCCAAGCACCTGGGCCATCCTCCACTGCACTCCCTGGCCATAGCAGAGGGCTGGCCTGGAAGAGGGGCAACCGGGACAGAATCTGGCACCCCAACCGGGACTAGAACCCGGTGTGCCGGCGCCGCAAGGTGGAGGATTAGCCTATTGAGCCACGGCGCCGGCTATAACTCTGCCTTTCAAATAAATAAATAAATCTTTTTAAAAAAAGACTTGTTGATGTTTAGCACTAAAAGCCCTACATCCCATAAAATTCCCCATTCCAAGGAAAACTGGGAAGGTAGGTTTCCTTGGACAGTTTGGTGGGCGCTAGGTTTCATCGACATTGCTGTGTCCTAAACCACAGAGATGAGTGTGCTGAGCCCCTCCCCCCCCACCCTTGCCTTGCCTAGGCCTCTCCCAGTTCCCAGCAGGTATAAACTGCAAGCCCTGACGTGTTGTGCTCATCTAAGGGAAAGGACCCAGGTCACCATTTCCTTTCCGACATCTGTGTCTGTCCAGAGACTTCCCACAGTGGTCCCGACTCCAGACAAAGCTACAAACTGAGGGCAGCCCAGGTGTCCGGACAGCTCAAGAGACGAAGTTATGGTTGGGTCGTCACTCTTGGGCTGATTGTTGCTGCCTCCCAGAGGAGCTGCTGAGTTGCAGTGCATACACAAAGGAGAGAATCCACAGCACCGGTGAAAGGCGACCTCAGCGGGACACCAGTGCACTGTTCGGCAGCTCAGCCTCCACGTGAGCGAGGTTTAGAGCAAAGTGTTAGGCATTAGCGAGGCCAGGAGCACCGTGATTTCTCTATCAGGAAGGGCTCAGGATGCCTAGGCTGCAAAGAATGCGCAGAAGTTCCCGCCCACCATTGCTACTCAGGGGCCGTAGCTCTGGCCACGCTTGACAGTACACCCTGGAAGGCCCAAGGCGGGAGAAACGTGGAGGAGGTGGCCGGACTCCTAAGAAAGAAGCCGTTGCAGAAACTGCTTAGCATTAAGCGGAGAGGGTGAGGGCTCAGAGCGCAGACTTCTCACCGTGTGCAGGCTCAGGATTTTTCCCCTGCAGAAATGGAATTTTTTAAAAGATTTGTTTATTTATTTGAAAAGCAGAGCTACAGAGAGGCAGATGGAGAGAGAGAGAGAGAGAGGTCTTCCATGGCTGGTTCACTCCCCAAATGGCTGCAACAGCCAGATTTGTGCCAACCTGAAGCCAGGAGCCAGGAGCTTTTTCTGGGTCTCTCACATGGGTACAGGGGCCCAAGGACTTGGGCCATCTTCTGCTTTCCCAGGCCACGGCAGAGAGCTGGATCAGAAGAGGAGCAGCTGGGACTCCAACAGGTGCCCATATGGGATGCCAGCACTGCAGGTGGCAGCTTTACCCGCTACGCCATAGCACTGGCCCCAGAAATGGATTCTTAAAAATCATAGAAAATCAATGACATGGGCCAAGACTTCTTTATTACTTAGTATTTAAATTCAGATTTATTCTAAACTTTTTCAGAGAAGTAGCCCAATAGATTTTGTTGTAAAAATACATCAGTTTGAACTAAGTTTTCCTTGACTTCTGTCATTCAGTGCATAGTAGCAAGTAAAGAATTTGATGATAGATTATTTTTAATTCATACCCTTAATCCTTCAATCCCATCTCACTCATCCACTAATCCCTACCACCTCCTTGACATACTAATTTATGGAGATGTTAAAGGCCATCTGTGGGAGGCAGGACAGCATAATTGCTAGGATGAAATCACATAAATGCCAGTTTGAATCCTGGTTTGCTCACACTGAAGCAAAATGCGTATTCTTCCCTGGGACTTTGTTGCTGTTGATTTCTCAACAATGTTGCAGTGGATTCCTTTCTGAGAGGAACAGCATGGTGGGGGCAAGAGGCGCGGAGTCACCACACAGACCCCGGGAGTTGGGTGAAAGCAGGCTTGAGGCGAGCAGCCCGCAGACTCGTTTATTACAGTTGGAACCACATCTTATATAGTCAAGACCAGCCAATCTGGTCAAGGGGCAGTCTATGCCCCAACCAATCACAGCCTGTTGCCAGGCAGGCTCCGTTGCCAGGTGGGTTTCAAAGCCATTCCTGAGTAACTGACACCCGCTTGCCAGTGGCCACCTTGGCATGGCCTTCTCATTCCACCACAGGACTTTGTTCTTGGAGGGTCTCTCTCTCTTTCTCTCTCTCCATTTCCCCTTCTCTCCCTTACCCACCGTTTCTTTTTCTCTATTTTTAAGTAAAAAATAATCTTTTCTCTTTATAGTACTTTATCTGTGTACTGTAAATTTTGTTTCATATGCTGTATCTTCATATTGTTCAAATTAATATAAATACATATATGTATGTATTTATTTATCTCCCTTGAGACATCCCCTATGTCATGTATCATTTAGAAATATGTTCCTAGTTAGTGTTTGGGGATTTTTCCCCCCAGGTATCTTTCTGTTAATGATTTTTACTTTAATTCTACATTGTAGGCAGACAACACACTCTGCATGGCTTCAACTATTTTAAATTTGTTGAGGTTTGTTTTAGGCTCAGAACATGACCTTTCTTGAATTATGTTTCTCAGGGAATTAAAAGAATGTATCCGGTGTTCCTGGGTAGCCTGTTTTGGAAATATCAGTTGGCTTCTGTTGGTTGTTGTTATCCTGAATTCTTCTCAATCATTACCAATTTTATGCCTAGTCGTTTTACCAGTTATTGACAGAGGTTGTTGGAATCTCCAACTATACTTGTGAGCTTGTCTGTTTCTCCATTAATGTCTGTGGGTTTTATTTCACGTAGTTTAGAAAACTCATTGTTTGGAAAATGCACTTATTATTGCTATATCTTCCTGGAAGAATGACCCTTTCATTACTATATAATGTAGCTTTCTGTCTCTGTTAATTGTCTTTTCTCTGAAACAGTCTTTATCTGATATTAGTATAGCCAATATTGCTTCCTTTTGATTACATGATATGTATCTATTTTCATCCTCTAGTTTTCAACCAGTATGTATCACTTATGTGGAGTGTGTTTCTTGTATATGGCATACAAAAGGGTAATATTTGTAAATCAACTTTGCTAATGTTTATCTTTCAATTGAATTATTTTTGCCACTTATATTTAATGTAATTATTGTTATACTAAGGTTTATGTCTGCCAATTTGTTGTTTGCTTTCTGTTCTTATTTTTCATTTGTTTTCTTTTTTTTCTGTTTTCTTCTAGGTCACTTGAACCTTGTTTTAGAATTTCATTTTGGTTTGTGTGTAGTGCTTTGAAAAGGAGAGATGAACAAAGAGAGAGCCATCCTCCATTAGTTGATTCACTACCCAAATGCTCACAACAGTCGAGGCTGGGCCAAATGGAAACCAGGAGCCCAGAACTCCATCCAGGTCTCCCACATGAGTGGCAGGGAACCAAGAACTTCAGCCATCATCTGATGTATCCCAGGATGCACATTAGGGGGAAGCTGGATCAGAAGCAGGGTAGCTGGGACTCTGAGCAGGCACTCCAGCATGGTA
This sequence comes from Oryctolagus cuniculus, assembly GCF_051225735.1. Lineage (NCBI taxonomy): Eukaryota > Metazoa > Chordata > Mammalia > Lagomorpha > Leporidae > Oryctolagus > Oryctolagus cuniculus. The sequence goes on along the minus strand of NC_142878.1, from coordinate 4,197,536 downwards.
TGTGGCCATCCCCAGTGGCAACTTAAGTCACTGCACCAAACGCCAGCCCCAGGGACAGTCCTCTGTTGGCATCATTTCAGGTGTGTTTGTGCCCTTCGGGGTTTCTAGGTTCCCAGATTCTTCTTTTCCAAACCTGGGAACTAGGAATTGAAGAGAACACCCAAGGGATTTAGTGTAATGTGGTTCTTTATATTTATTTTATATAATAATGTCTGGGAGTTTTAAAAACCAAAAGTATGTTTCTTTAAAAATGTATTTTAATAATAATACTATACAGCAATAAAAAAATGAAATCCAGTCATTTGCAACAAAATGGAGGAATCTGAAAAACATCATGCTGAGTGAAATAAGCCAGTCCCAAAGGGACAAATATCATACGTTCTCGCTGATCAGTGACAACTAACCGAGCACCGAAAAGGAAACTTGTTGAAGTGAAATGGACACTATGAGAAACAGTGACTTGAACAGCCCTTGTCTTGACTGTTGATGAACAACTTAATACTTTATCCCTTTTAGTATTTTTTTGTTCTACTTAATACTATTGGTTGAACTCTTTAATTAACAAACAATTATTCTTAGGTTTTTAAATTTAACTGAAAAGTGATCCCTGTTAAATATAAGAGTGGGAATAAGAAAGGAAAGAGATGTACAGTTTGTGACATGCTCAATCAGACTTGCCCCAAATGATAGAGTTAGAAACGTGCCAGGAGATTACAATTCAATCCCATCAAGGTGACATGTACCAATGCCATCTCACTAGTCCAAGTGATCAATTTCTATTCATAATTGATCATAATGATAGGACTAAGAACCAAAGGGATCACATAAACAAGACTAGTATCTGCTAACAATAACTGATATAATTAAAAAGGGAGAGAACGATCCAACATGGGAAGCAGGATACACAGCAGACTCATAGAATGGCAGATGTCCTAAACAGCACTCTGGCCTCGGAGTCAGCCCTTAAGGCATTCGGATCTGGCTGAAGAGCCCATGAGAGTATTTCAGGCACGGAAAGTCAAGACACTCTGGCAAAAAAAAACAAAAAACAAAACAAAACAAAACAAAAAAACAAAAAACAAAAACAAACACACACACACACACCAAAACAACAACAACAACAACAAAAAAAAAACACCTAAATGCTAAATGAAAGATCTCTGTGAGTGAGAGCCCAGTGGGAAGAACAGGCCATCAAAGAAGGAGGTACCTTTCTCTGAAGGGAGGAGAGAACTTCCACTTTGACTATGACCTTGTGTAAATAAGATCGGAGTTGGAGAACTCAAAAGGCCTCCATAGCCTTGGCAACTCATGACAAGAGGCTAGGGAGATTACTGACACCATAAACAAGAGTGTCAATGGTTAAATCAACAACAGGAGTCACTGTGCACTTATTCCCCATGTAGGATCTCTGTCCTTAATGTGTTGTACAATGTGAATTAATGCTATAACTAGTACTCAAACAGTACTTTACACTTTGTGTTTCTGTGTGGGTGCAAACTGTTGAAATCTTTACTTAATATATACTAAATTGATCTCCTGTATATAAAGAGAATTGAAAATGAATCTTGATGTGAATGGAATGGGAGAGGGAGCAGAAGATGGGATGGTTTTGGGTGGGAGAGAAGTTATGGGGTGGGGAGCCACTGTAATCCACAAGCTGTACTTTGGAAATTTATACTTATTAAATAAAAGTTAAAAAAATCTAGAAAAATGTATTTTAATACTTTTTATTTTAATTTGTAATTAGTTTTTAACATTCAATGTGATTATAGATACAGTTCTAAGAACATAATGATATTCCCTTACTCCCTCCACCACCCACCCTCCCACTCCATTTCCTTCTCCTGTTCTTTCCATCTGTTCTTTTAGTTTTTGAGATAACATATTTTAAATTTACATTGGAGTAAAAAGGCTTAATACTTCATGGAATAAGACGTTTAATTATGAGCAAGCCAGGTAGGATAAAAGACTACAAATCAGGTCTTTTGCTGAGTTTTGTCCCCACCTTTTAACTGAATGTCAAGTTTTTTTCTTCCCCAAAACTGTGCTTAAATCCCCCAGTACCACCAGCCCTCAGGTGTTGCTTCTCTCGGGACCCCCTCCACGCCACTCTGGCTGGAGGTCTCTGACTCTAATAAATTCTGCTTTTAAACCTTTAAAAAAAGAGTTTACAGTAAAAAGCAAAACGACCCTAGTTTAGTGGGAATATAGGCAATGGCTATAAACAATAATTGAATGGAAAAATCGTATTTCACTCATATTATTCAGGCATAAAAAAGAATGAAATTCTACCATTTGCAGCAAAGTGGACATGACTGAAAAATATCACGTTGAGTGAGATAAGCCACACCCAAAAAGACATTTATCACGTGTTCTCCCTTAAATATGGGAGCCAAAGTTTTAAAAACAAACAAACAAGAAAGAAATGTCTGTGTATATTATATTGCTGCAAATATATTTTTGTAAAACTTTGTTTTATACCTTTGTGGAACCAATGGTTATGAATGTTACACTACTGTAGTTTTAATGATCTGTGATTACTTTAGAAATGAGCTGTTTTGGTGTACATATACCTAGTGAACTGAATGCTACAGTCAAGCTGATTCACATATCCATTACCCTTATTATTATTATTATTAGTGGTAGAAGTAGTAGCAGTATTGGTGGTGGTAGTGAGAGCATTTGAGTTCTATTCTTTTCACAAATGTCAAGTATGTAACGCAGGACCACTAACTGAAGTCCCATGCCAGACATTAGGTCTCTAGCACTTATGGATCCCAACTAATTAAAACTATGTACCATTTCATGTTGCGTCTTTTTTGGCTTAGGAATTAAGTTGATGCAAGCTTCATCGAAGGAGTTTGGGAGGATTTCCTCCCTTTCAATTGTTTTGAGTAGCTTGAGAAGAATTGGAATTAGTTCTTAAAACAGCTGGTAGAATTCAGGGTCTTTAATACTGGTTCAATTTCTGTCTTGGTTTTTGGTCTGTTTAGGTTCTCTATGTCTTCATCACTCAATTTTGGTAGATTGTATGTGTCTTGGAATCTGTCCATTTCTTCTAGGTTTCCCAATTTGCTGACATACAGCTCTTTGTAGTAATTCCTGATGGTTCTTTTTATTTCTGTGGTATCTCGTGTTACATTTCCTTTTTCATGTCTGATTTTATAGATTTAGGTCTTCTTCCTCTTTTTTGGTTATCTGTACCAATGGTGTATTCATTTTGTTTAATTTTTCAAAAAAAGCAGCTCTGGGCTGGCGCTGTGGCTCACTAGGGTAATCCTCCACCTGTGGCGCCGGCACGCAGGGTTCTAGTCCCGTTTGGGGTGGCAGTTCTGCCTGATTGCTCCTCTTCCAGTCCAGCTCTCTGCTGTGGCCCTGGAAAGCAGTGGAGGATGGCCCAGGTCCCTGGGCCCTGCACCCGCATGGGAGACCAGGAGGAAGTACCTGGCTCCTGGCTCCGGACTGGCGCAGCACGCCAGCCATTGCGGCCATTTAGGGGGTGAACCAACGGAAAGGAAGACCTTTCTCTCTGTATCTCTCTCTCACTAACTCTGCCTGTCCAAAAAAAACAAACAAGCAAAAAAAAAAAAAAACCAAAAAAAAAAAGCTCTTCATTTAGTTCACATTTTTTAGTTTTTATGTTTCAATTTTGTTTATTCTTTTATAGCTCATTTATTTGATACCTTTCTAATTTCTTATCACTGCTTTTGCTGTATCCCATAAGTATTCATATGATGCCATGTCATCTTCATTGGTTTCCAGAAATTTTTTTATTTCTCTTTTGATTTCCTCTATGACCCACTATTCATTCAGAACCATGTTGCTCAGTTTCCATGTGTTTGCATATGATCTAGAGATTCTTGAGTTGTTGATTTCCAGCTTTATTCCACTGTGGTCAGAGAGGATGCATGGTGTGTTTTTGATTTTTTTTTCTGAGACTTGTTTTATGGCATAGCATACAGTGTACCCTAGAGAAAGCTCCATGCACTGATGAGAAGAATATGTATTCTGCCCCTGTGGGTTGAAAAGTTCTGTAGATATCTATTAGGTCCATTTGTTCTATAGTGTTAACTCTTGCTTCTTGCTGATTCTCTGTCTGATTGATCTGTCCATTGCTGAAAGTGGGATATTGAAATTGCTTGTTATTATAGTATTGGAGTCTATATCTCCCTTCAGATCCATTAACATTTATTTTAAATATCCAGGCACCCTGTAATTGGGGGTGTGTACATTTATTATAGTCACATCTTTCTGTTCAATTGATCCCTTAATCATTATATAGTGCCCTTCTTCATCTTTTTAATAATTTTTATGTTAAAGTCTATTTTTTCTGATATTAGTATGGCAACACCAGTTCTTTTTTGGTTTCTGTTAGCATGGATTTTTTTCCATCCTTTCACTTTCAGTCTGCATGCAGCTTTGTTCATGAAATGTATTTCTTGCAGGAAACAAATAGATGGGTCTTTTTTTTTTTTAATTCATTCATCCAGTTTGTATCTTTTAACTGGAGAGTTGAGGCCATTTACACTCAAGGTGAATATTGATAAGTAATGCCTTGGCCCTGCCATTTTTCCATAACCATTCCTACTGTTTACTTTGGGTTCCTTTTGTACTTCTACTGGGGGATTTTTTGTCTTCTCTTTCTTTCATAATGATGATATGATGATAATCGTTCTGTGTTTCTGTATGTAGCACATCCTTAAGCATGTTTTGTAAGGCTGGATGAGTGGTAACAAATTTTTTCAGTTTCTTTTTGTTATGGAAGGTATTTATTTCACCTTCATTCACAAATGAGATCTTTGCAGGGTACAGTATTCTGGGTTGACACTTATTTTTCTTTTATGACTTGGGCTATATCTTGCCATTTCCTTCTATCCTATAGGGTTTCCCATTTGAGAATGGTTTCTTTGTGTTTTACTGTGGAGAGTTTGACTACAATGTGTTGTGGTGAATATCTTTTCTGCTCATGTCTGTTAGGAGTTCTGAGATTTTCCTCTACTTGGACGTCCCTAGTTTTCTCCAAATTGGTTAAGTTTTCTGTAATGATTTCACTAAGTAGACCTTTTGGTCCATTTTCTCTTTCCACACATTCAGGAACTTCTAAGACCCATATATTGGGTTATTTGATTGTATACCATGTATCTCCAACACTGTTTTTAAATTTTCTGTTTTCTTCTTATTTTTTTTCCTTTATCTGACTGTAAGATTTCTAACAATTTGTCTTTTAGTTCATATATTCTTTCTTCTGCCTCACCAAGTCTGCTATTAATTCTTCCCACTTTATTTTTTTATTTGATCTATTGAATTATTCATTTCTAGTGTTTCATTTCAATATCTGATTAAAATCTCAATTTCATGGGAAAAATTTTGATTCATGTCATGTGTGATTCATAGATCGGCTTTTGATTGCCTCTGAGTAATCCTGATTAATTTCTTGAATTCCATTTCCAGCACTTCCTCAATCTCTTCATCTTCACACTCTAATGTTGAAATGTTGTTGTGTTCCTTTGGGGGGTCATGATGTCATTCTTATTCTTGTTTCTTGAATTTCTTTGTTTTTAGTCATTTATGGATTTGATTTCTTTTGGCCCTGGTGTCTTTATCTTTGGGCCATGCGTCTGTGGCTTAGTGGAATGTCTACACTTTCAGTGAATACCAAGAGGTATGTGGTGAGTGTGTCCAGGGAGCTCTGGCCAGTGTTCCAGGGTGGGGCAGTTATCCAGGTCAACACTCGAGTTGGGCATGGCAGTTACCAGTGCCCAGCTATACCCTGCACCTTCTCATGTAACCACTGAGTCCACGTGGTCTCGGCACACAAGGCTCCCACCGTCCCCAGGTCCAGAGGTTTCTTCCAGCCCTGCCAGCCTGTCCAGTCAACAAAGAGACAGATGTTCCTGAGACAGCTCCACTTAGGCATCTTGACCCTGGGAAGCTTCAGGAGCCCCACTGTCCCCCATGGCTGCCCAGCCACCGTCCAGCCAGGCTCAAAGTCAGTGGGGACCACAGGCCTGTCCCTGCACTAGAATCTCTGGATCACCCATGCACACAGGAGCCACTGACCTAATGTTGCACCCTGTCTGCCACTGCTGCCAGCACAGCTGAGACGGACTAGCGTCTCAGCAAGTGGTTCTGCACACACAAATGATACCTGCTGTCTCCCAGCCAATCAGCATGTACTCTTGTGGGAAAACTGGGGTGAGACAAACATTCCCCCTCTATTTCCACTGGGTCCTTAGGTAACCACTAGTAACCGCTAGCCCTCAGGTCTCCAATCTGGGCTCACGCCATGCTCTCCCTCTGGCTGTATCACCATGGGCTGCTGCAGTCTGGTCTCACTTCTGTCTCTAAACTGCCACCCTCTACCTCTTGACTGTTGCTAGACATGACATCTTGTCACTAAGCCTATAATTTTATGACGTAGTTTGAAATCAGTAGCTATGATATTCTTTCACGAGATAGAATTGGCTATTTGAGGATATTTTGTAGTTTCATATGAATTTAGGATTTTTTAAAGATTTATTTATTTATTTTAAAGGCAGAAAGTGAAGCAGAGAGAAAGAATCTTCCATCCACTGGTTCGCTCCTCAAATGGCCGCAATGGCCGGCTCTGGGCCAGGTAGCCCACAGAACCATGAATTCTTACCTATTAATAAGATATTAATCAGGGCAAGAACCTGGGGATATTCGCTGCTAGAACCTGAACACAAGTAAATCCTTCGTGTGCTGGCATTGTGGTGTAGCAGGCCATTTTGTGTCCCAGCTGTTCCACTTTCAATCCAGCTCCCTGCTAATGTACCTAGGGGAGCAGCGGAAGACGGCCCAAGTGCTTGGGCCCCTGCACCCATGTGGGAGACCCAGAGGAAGCTCCTGGCTCCTGCTTCAGACTGACCCATCCTCAGCTGTTGCAGTCATATGGAGAATGAACCAGTGGATGGAAGATCTTTCTCCTCCTCCTCCTTTCTCTCTCTCTCTCTCTCTCCCTTTAAAATAAATAAAAAATAAATATTAGAAAACAAGAAGATCCTTCATAACACTTAAGAATGCCATGGAGTGGGCGATAAATTATATGAAAATGGGATAGGCTGCCAGTTTATGGTCAGATACACATCGTATTATTTTCTCCAGAATAAAGGACAAGTTACCCCACCTTGTCCATGTACTACTAAGAACTTAAGTATTTCTGGATGAGTGCTGAAGGGCAGTGACTTAGGATAATCAGAAAAATTTATATAGAATTTTTACATGCATGTCCATCACTTCAACCCCAGAAGTTACAAATGTGACCCCATTTGGAAAAAGTGTGTCAATGTCATTAAGTTGAGGAACTTGAGATGAGTTCATTCTGGATTTAGGGTGGGGGCTGAACACAGCAACAGGTGTATTTATAAGAAAAGCAGAGGTACACGCAGATACAAGGGAGAAGGTAATGTGAAGATGCAGGCAACGTGGAGCAATGCACCTGCAGGGTGAGGAACACCAAGCACTTCAGCACAGCGGGGAGGAAGGCCTGTGATGCATTTGCCCTCCATGCCTTCAAGAGAAACCAGCTCTGCAGGTGCCTGGATTTTGAGTGGCTTCTCCAGAACTGTGGAAGAAAATGTCTCATGTTTGAAGCCACCATGTTTTCGGCAATTCCTTTGAACAGGCCTGGGACATACACAGACAACTTCTCAGTTTGAATAAAGACCAGAACAGAAGAATCACTGGATGATCCAGATTGCAATGGAGGCAAATCCATTGAATGGTAAACAGATTTGGTGGGGTGGAGATGGGGCACATATACCAAGAGACTTATTATGACATGCCAATAGGAGAACCTCAGACTGCAGGAGCTTTGAGTAAAGCCACAGCCTCTTTATCAATAAGTTATTCTCGACAAGAGTGATTTGCTATTGGACTTGATAAACACATGAACCCTGGTCATGGAAAGGTGGGCTCCACGTTACCCCCAGTGGACTGTGCATCTGTTCCATTCTGCAAAGCATCAAAATGAGGACGCGGATATCAAGATACGGCCTGAGCAGGCCCTGAAGGCACAGATAACATGACTCATGTTTCTCACATGCCTTCTTCTGCCACAGCATATCAAGCCAAACTCTCAATGTATTTGCCAAGAAATCGTGTGACTTCTTCAAAGTGTAGAAGCCAAGTCCTCCATCCGAGACTGTGACGGAGACACAGAAGTGGCAGAAGAGGACTTGTGCTCTCCTGAGATACTGCACAAAGGCAGCCCAGAACATCGCTCCTGTTTGCCGACTGACACAGCTGCCAGCACAGCGCTGCAGCAGATCCCACCGAGGGCCTCAGGGTGTGAGAGCAGCAGGCAATGAGAAAGAGATGGAGACAGGAGCAGCAAGGATGAAGAAGGAGAGAAAGCTGGGAGGGTCCGGGGGAGAAAGAACAGGCAGGACTCTGCAACTCAGCTGGTTCTTTCCAAGTGGCTTATCCTGGGGAATGCCTGGTAATTGTCCAGAAAGCATCCTTGGAATAGGAGGGAACAGCCAGGACTTGAACCAGCACCCATGTGGGATGCCAGCACTGCAGGCTGGGGCTTTAACCTGCTGCACCACAACACCGGCCCCAAAATCTGACCTTTTTTTGACAGAGTTAGACAGTGAGAGAGAGAGAGACAGAGAGAAAGGTCTTCCTTCTGTTGGTTCATCCCTCAAGTGGCCGCTATGACCGCACGCCACACTGATCCGAAGCCAGGAGCCAGGCACTTCCTCCTGGTCTCCCATGCAGGTGCAGGGCCCAAGCACTTGGGCCATCCTCCACTGCCCTCCTGGGCCACAGCAGAGAGCTGGGCTGGAAGAGGAGCAACCGGGACAGAATCAGGCGCCCCTACGGGGACTAGAACCCTGTGTGCCAGCCCCGCAGGCAGAGGATTAGCCTAGTGGGCCACGGCACCGGCCAAAATCTGACCTTTTAATCAAATCAGTTGCAGGACCTGGAAGAGAACTCTTACTTACAGTGCCAACACAGCAGAAACTTTTTGTGATTGATTTGTCATTAGGATGTGTAAGTAAAGCTGTTTTACTGGGAATGCACTTTTTATTTACTCAGAACTTAGTTGGATCCTTTACACTGGTGGCTGTATTCGTGTGCCAGGGCTGCCGTCACGGGAGAACACTGGGTGGCTTAAACAACACGCGTTTGTTTTCTCACTTTGCTCAAGGCAGAAGCCCAAGAAGCAGGTGGCAGAGGGCGCGTCTCTCCTGAGCCCTGTCTTCCCTGGCCTGGCGGTGGCTGCCTTCGCCCTGGTCCTCACAGTCTTTCCTCTGCATCCCGATGCCTTCGTGCCCAGATTTCCTCCTTTAATGACACAATTCACGCCAGACTAGGGCACATCCTAGGGCTGTGTCTTACCATAATGACCACTTTATAAGACCTGTCTCCAAACACCATAAAATGGCATGAGTGATTCGGCAAATTAATTCTGAAGGAAACAAAATTCATCCCTTAGCAGTAACCCATGGACTAAGAATTTAAAGTGCAAAACATTTCTTGTCCTACTTTGAAAGGGAAATGGTTTTATCAGAGGAAGACAAATAGTACTCATTATTTGCATGTTTTGTTAAAGACTATTAAGTTAAAGACTGAGTTATTGTGCTTAGATCATCTTCTATTTAAAAGATTTGTTGTGATAATAAGCCACTTAATAGAAGTTGCTGGATACTTGAACTACCTTGCAGCATTACAAGTATTCACTGTTTTAAATTTTATACAATATAAGTCCCGGTGAAGAAATTGGGAGTAAGACGGTAAAGGACGTCTTCCGTATCTGTACGCTATGAACGATTTACTCGTGTGAGCTCTTGCACAATATGAGCTCTCCTATTTTTTAAACAGTGAGAGAGTTAGTAAAAGCGGTTTGAAAACTATTGAAACCGCTCACATGCATGGCTACCAAGAGGTCAACTTTCATCTATGACACTTGGAGACATCCCACAGGCTAAGCACCCCGGTTACTGAAGTGAAAGAGGCGAAATAGAGATGCAGGGAGTTATGGAGTTGGTGAGATATCCCCGTCCCCCACAGCCACGGGACCATCTGCAGAGATGATAAGACTCCCTAATCGGAACTGCCTCCTTTGTCGTGGCGTGTAAGCGTTTTAACTACTTCCTTATTTTTGTCTCTTTTTTCACCAAGATTGTATATGCATTGCTGTCCAACTTTGTAATAATTACATGATTTGAAAAATATCAGAAAAAGAATGCTATAGAACTAAAAAAGGAGTAGACATCAGTCAGAGAACTTAGGACTGCAGCTTGAACAAACTGGAGGGCTGTTATTGGCTTCTTTTGGGAAGTAGAGTACGTTCAGTTGTACAAGGATGGGCTGAGTTCGTGTTAGGTAGAAGTCGTTTGCATTGGGTGTTTTGTTCTGTTTTGTTTTTACAATGTGGGTCTGGGAAACATCAGGTGCTCCTGGAAGTCATCGCAATGGGTAGTGGGCAGGGGATGGAGAGTTGACCAATAGAGCAGAGCCACGTTTTTGAACCTTGGAGTGTTATCTGTGAGACTTACAGCTGTGATCTGACGACAGCAGTGCAAAAAGGCACCTGTGTCGTCAATTTGAGTGCAGCTGAACCAGTGTGGTGGCTTACCCCAAGTTAGTCCTATGATTTGAACTTGCCTGTCTTTCTCTGAGGCCAGTCTTCCTTGGGTTGGCCCTGGTTTTCTGGTCTTATGTTAGTATTGAGAGTCACCCCAGACATTTCAAAGAAATCCGTTTTTGTGTGAGCCAGCCAGCTTTTGCTGCACCTTGCAGTGCCCTGATTGATACATTCCTATACATTTGCTCATCTTTCCTCCTCGTTCTCCAGGGCTGCGAGGGAAGTGTGTAACAGTAAATGCCTGCATTATTCTTTTCAGGACAGTTGCAAACAGAGATTGCTGTCTTAATTTCTTTTGTTTTCTTTTTTATTACTCTTCACTGCTAGTGCATAGAAGCTCCACTGATTTTGCATCCTGTAACTCCACTAAATTCATTTGTTAGGCTCTAAAAGCTTTTTTGGAGAACAAACTTTACCCCCTTCACTGAAATTCCTGTCCCACTCAGGTTCTGATTTAGTTGTGGCTTTGTTATTTGCTACTATTTGAATCTGCTAACAATGACTTGACAATCTACCTACGATTAGTAAATTAGAGTTATCCTGTTTGAAAGAAAGTTGACAGAGGTTCTTCTTCCTGAAAGTATGAGTGCTTCAAAAAGTCAATGAAAAATGGAATTAAAAGATAAATTAATTTTGGTGTAAAAAGTTTGAAATCCATGCATACAAGAGCTCTTCAAAATGTTCATGTAAAACATACATTATGAAAAAAATGCATAATTTTAGTTACCTTTTATTGTACCAAAATAAACACACCTTGCAGTTCCATTTTTTTCATGGACTCCTGGAGGTGCCCTAGTGAAGTCCTCAGAGCCTTTCCTTTCTGTGATCCTTGTAACTGATCCTCATGATGGAGAGCGTGGAGGACAGAAGAGCAACGGGAGACGCGGAGGGAGGGCTGTGAAGAGCTTAGCGTGAAGGGACCGTGGTAGGGACACTTTGACAGCATGTTCCCAACTGTGGCCACTAGCGTGGTTCAGTGACTTGGTCACCAACGCTTAAATTCTGCCTTTTTACAACCTCATCCCACTCACCTCTGAGCTCCCATATGTGCTTATTTGTGACTATTTTTAAATGGTGTTTCATAGACATGAGCATTGAAGCGATTGTTCTTTTTTTATTTTTTTTTTATTTTTATTTATTTTTTGACAGGCAGAGAGGACAGTGAGAGAGAGAGAAACAGAGAGAAAGGTCTTCCTTTTGCCGTTGGTTCACCCTCCAATGGCCGCCGCAGCCGGCGCACCGCGCTGATCCGATGGCAGGAGCCAGGTGCTTCTCCTGGTCTCCCATGGGGTGCAGGGCCCAAGCACTTGGGCCATCCTCCGCTGCACTCCCTGGCCACAGCAGAGAGCTGGCCTGGAAGAGGGGCAACAGGGACAGAATCTGGCGCCCCGACCGGGACTAGAACCCGGTGTGCCGGCGCCGCAAGGTGGAGGATTAGCCTAGTGAGCCGCGGCGCCGGCCGAAGCGATTGTTCTTAAAGATACAACTGTTGCCCAAGCAGGTAGAGGAGACATCTCATTGTTTCCTGGCTGACACCGCGCCTCACTTCCCTACTCTAGGCTCTTGTGCCAATACTCCCTTGTCTGGAATGTGATTTATGGTCTTGAACAATAACCTAGACCCTACCCCCTTTTAAGATTCAGCTCGCTGCTGGCGCTGTGGCATAGTGGGTAAAGCCGCTGCCTGCAGTGCCAGCATCCCATATGGGTGCCAGTTCGAGATCCGGCTGCTCCACTTCTGTTCCAACTCTCTGCTATGGCCTGAGAAAGCAGTAGAAAATGGCCCAAGTCCTTGGGCCCCTGCACCCACATGGCAGACCCAGAAGAAACTCCTGGCTCCTGGCTCCAGATCAGCTCAACTCCTCCTGTAGCAACCATCTGGGGACTAAACCAGTGGGTGGAAGACCTCTCTCTCTCCTTCCCTCCCTCTCTCTCTGACTCTGTCTTTCTGTAACTTTGCCTTTCAAATAAATAAATAAATCTTTGAAAAGAAAGATTCAGCTCAAGACTCTCCCTTAATTACCTGATCCTTCATTTTTGATCTTTTTATTTCAGCAGTCTTCCTTCTGCCTATGTCAATCTCTTTTATTTATTTTTTTGATAGGCAGAGTTAGACAGTGAGAGAGAGACAGAGAGAAAGGTCTTCCTTCCATTGGTTCACCTCCCAAATGGCTGCTACGATCCAAAGCCAGGAGCCAGGTGCTTCCTCCTGGTCTCCCATGTGGGTGCAGGGCCCAAGGACTTGGGCCATCCTCCACTGCCTTCTTGGGCCACAGCAGAGAGCTGGACTGGAAGAGGAGCAACTGGGACAGAATCTGGTGCCCCAACCGGGACTAGAACCCGGTGTGCCAGTGCCGCAAGGTGGAGGATTAGCCTAGTGAGCTGTGGCGCCGGCTGATGTCAATCTCTTTTAGACAATCTTTATCATTTATTGATTCATTTTTTAAAGATTTATTTATTTTTGAAATTCAGAGTTACACAGAGAGAGGAAGACACACACACAGAGAAAGAGAAACAGAGACAGAGATCTTCCACCCACTGGTTCACTCCCCAAATGGCCGCAATGGCCAGAGCTGGGCCAATCTGAAGCTAAGAGCTTTGGATTGGCACAGCTGCGGCCGTTGTGGCCATCTGGGGAGTGATCCAGCAGCTGGAAGATCTCTCTCTCTGTCTCTACCTCTCTCTGTACCTCTGTCTTTCAAATAAATAAAATAAATCTTTAAAAAATCATATTCATCCATGAAGGATATTTTGCAATGTGTAATCTTATATTGCTGGGCGGTTTCTTAGAACATATTCAAAGTATTATTATATTGTCTTCTGATTTCTGTTGCTAAGTGAGTTCTCAGTCCACCTGTTGTTTATTTTCCTTCTTGCTTCTTTTAAAGTATTCCTCTCCACCTTTGGTTTTCTCCAATATTGTTATAATGAGGCTGGATGTGAATTTCTATTCATCCCATCTGGGAATCACGGACCTTACATAGGTGGAGGGAATTCGTCACTTCCTCTCCACATATTTCCTCTGGCTCTCCTCACTTCCCTTTCTGTCTGGGACTCAGATCAAGGATGTATGAGACCTTTACACACTGTGCCTGCCTCACCCAGGGTTCTCCAGAGAGACAGAACCAACAGACAGGTAGGGAGACAGAGACACCGATAGAGAGAACCGCCAGACAAGAGGAGCTGGCGCAATGACCGTGGAGGCTGAGAGGCCCCGTGACAGGCCCTGCAAGCCGGACTGGAAAAGCCAGCAGCACAGATCTGTCCCAGCTGGAAAGACCAGGGACCAGGAGGGCTGACGTAATTCTCAGCTGGAGGCTAAAGGCCAGGGAGCCCGGGGAAGCTGCTGGAGCAAGTCCCAGAGAACAGAGGCTGAAGAAGGTCTCCCTCCAGCAGACAGAGGAGGAGAGGGAGAGAAAGGCAGGTGGAGGGGGAGGCGGAGAGGGACAGGGAAGGAGACAGATGGAGATGGAGATGGAGATGGAGAACGAGAGGGAGAACGAGAGGGAGAGTGGGGCAGGGAGGGGGACAGGAAGAAGAGAGAGGGAGAATGAGAGGGAGGGTGGGGCAGGGAGAGGGAGAGGGACATGGAGATGGAGACAGAGAGGGAGGGTGGGAGAGGGAGAGGGACTGGGACAGCGACAGAGGCCTGGAGCAGAGAGGAGATTGGATTTGCCCTTCGCCTGTCTCTGTCCTTTCTAGGCAGGCATCCAGTGGATTCAATGGTGCCCATGCACACTGAGGGTCACCTCCACCTGCTCTGCCCACCAACTTGCCAGCCAATCTCCTCCAAAACCAGCCTCGCAAACACACACAGAAGCCGCGGGTCACTCGATGTCCAGGCAGCCCTCCACCCAGTCAAGCTGACACCTAAAAGGAACTCCACAAGACTCTGTGTCGTTCCTCACCTTCTGTGTTTTCCTTATTTTTATCTCTCTGTGTTTTATAAAGCTCATTTCCTATATTGCAATTTTCACAAAACTCACTTGCGTTTAATCGGTTATTAAATGGAGCCACTGAGATTTATTTTGAGATATGATTTACATATCAAAAAATCCTCCCATCATACATATACAACTCAGTGAATGTCACCACATGTTAGCAATAGCAGAGCTATTACCATAATCTCATTGCTTTTTTTTTCTTTCCCAAAGAAATCTTTTATTTAAGGAATACAGACTCCATGCATTTCATAAATACAACTTTAGGAACATGGTGATTCTTCCCCCCGTATCCACCCTCCCACCCCCTCTCCCATCCCTCTTCCTCCTTCTATTCCCAGTCTTATTTTAACTAAACTGTATTTTGAATCAACTTTATACACAGAAGATTAACTCTATACTAAGTAAAAAGTTCAACAAATTGTATAAAAAAACACTGTTCCTCAACAGTTGAGACAAGGGCTGCTCAAAGTCATTGCATCTTAAAGTTGATTTCACTTTTTTTTAAAGGATTCTTTTTTTTTTTTTTTTTTTTGAGAAACTTAATTAAAGAACCTAATTTCAGAACCACTCCATCACACGGGAAAGAGGCCGGGTCTGTCCTTTCTTTTCTGTCCACCTCACTACAAGAGAAAGTCAGGGCCGGTGCCATGGCTCACTAGGCTAATCCTCCGCCTAGCTGCACCGGCACACCAGGTTCTAGTCCCGGTTGGGGCGCGGATTCTGTCCCGGTTGCCCCTCTTCCAGGCCAGCTCTCTGCTGTGGCCCGGGAGTGCAGTGGAGGATGGCCCAGGTCCTTGGGCCCTGCATCCGCATGGGAGACCAGGAGAAGCACCTGACTCCTGGCATCGGATCAGTGTGGTGCGCCGGCCGCAGCGCACCAGCTGCAGCAGCCACTGGAGGGTGAACCAATGGCAAAGGAAGACCTTTCTCTCTGTCTCTCTCTCTCACTGTCCACTCTGTCAAAAAAAAAGGGGGGGGGTGGGTCAGAATGGACGTTGCACTTGTCCTGGGCTGGCAGAAGATACCCTGAAGCCCGAGCGCCTTTCGCGCCCAGGCGTTTATCTGCACAAGCATTTGCCCTTTCGTATAGACCTAGCAACCCTGCCTGTCTGCACACGCCTGCACATTTCCCACGTCTTTGCCACTGGAGTGTGGGCTTGGTCAAGCTTCCTCCCTTGGCCGGGAACTGCTTTGCTGGCCTCTCACTGCCCTTTGCTGCGCAGAGTCAGGTGCGAGGTTGGCCTCATGTGGAAGGGCCTCGGGGAGCAGGCTGGGATCCCACAGCAATGACGGCCCGCTGTGTGTGCCCTGGGTGCCTCGGCCCCGCGGGGCCTGGCTCAGCTTGAGCAGAGCTGATGGTGCCCTTTCTGGCCCCTAGAAATCCCGTGGAAGCTGCCCCTCCCCCTGCGATTGCTGAGGGTGCTTTGCTGACCGTTACTGAGAGTGGTTTTATGATTGAAGCACCCAAGGGATCCTCCAAAAGTTCACGGAAATACGTAATGTGAAAAAACTATGCATGCAGCTTGAAGTCATTGTGCAGAAAGGCAAACTTTTTGTTTAATGTCATTTCCCAGGACTTTATTTTTTTTTAAGATTTATTTATTTGGAAGTCCGAGTTACACAGAGAGAAGAGGCAGAGAGAGAGAGAGAGAGAGAGAGAGAGAGAGAGAGAGATATCTTCCATCTGCTGGTTCATTCCCCAGATGGCCACAATGGCTGGAGCTGCGCCAATCCAAAGCCAGGAGCCTCCTCCGGGTCTCCCATGTGGATGCAGGGGCCCAAGGAATTGGGCCATCTTCTAGTGCTTTCTCAGGCCATCACAGAGAACTGGATCAGAAGTGGAGCAGCCGGGACTCGAACTGGCATCTATATGGGATGCCAGCACTGCAGTCAGCGGCTTTACCCACGAAGCCACGTTGCCGGCCCCCATTTCCCATGACTTAAAAAAAAAACAACACTTATTTATTTATTTGAAAGGCAGAGTGAACAGGGTGTGGGGAGAGAGGGAGAGAGAGAGAGAGAGAGATTTTTCCATCCACCGATTCATTCCCCAAATGCCCGCAATGGCTGAGTCTGGGCTGAAGCCAGGAGGCTGGAACTCCACGCTGCCTTCCCACGTGGGTGGCAGGGACTCAGGCACGTGGGCCATCTTAGGCTTCTTTCCCAGGCACTTTAACCAGGAGCTGGATCGGGAGCAGAGCAGCTAGGGTTCACACTGGCACTCCAATATGAAGTGACAGCCTCACAAGCTGAAGCTTGACCCACTGTGCCACAGGCTGGCCCCTCCCTTGATCTTTTTGAAATACTTCAGATTGTTTTGGAAATAGCACTTTGTTTCTTCTTCTTTTTTTTTTTTTTTTTTTGACAGGCAGAGTGGACAGTGAGAGAGAGAGACAGAGAGAAAGGTCTTCCTTTGCCGTTGGTTCACCCTCCAATGGCCGCCGCTGCAGCCGGCGCACCGCGCTGATCCAATGGCAGGAGCCAGGAGCCAGGTGCTTTTCCTGGTCTCCCATGGGGTGCAGGGCCCAAGCACCTGGGCCATCCTCCACTGCACTCCCTGGTCACAGCAGAGAGCTGGCCTGGAAGAGGGGCAACCGGGACAGAATCCGGCACCCCAACCGGGACTAGAACCCGGTGTGCCAGCGCTGCTAGGTGGAGGATTAGCCTAGTGAGCCGCGGAGCCGGCCTCACTTTGTTTCTTCTAATCGGCCAACTCCTCATGCAAATATCCAGTCTGTTCTCCAAATCAGTGGTGTCTGTACTGACCCCTAAATGCTACAGCTAACTCTTACTATTTGGAGACACACAGGTACAGGGCAAGAGGACATCGTGAAGAGAAGACACGTGCAAACATGCATGTGCACACACACACCTGCGCAAATACATGACACACGTGCACACGTATGTGCCTACAATGCAGTCTGTCTCAGACAGGAGGCCTTCCCTGCCACCTGTTCTCTTGCTTTGGGTTATACAATGCTAGCATCTAAACTTAGCTTGTTTATTGATTTACTTACTGCATGTGGGGGTCTTCTTACCAGGAAGCCAGCGAGGGGCCTCAGCTCGATTCAAGGGAGAGCAGGAGCCTTGTGTTTCTCTGCTGGGCCCTCCGGAGTCTAACCCAGAGCCTGGTGCAACTTCAGGAATTGCCACAGACTTCAGATGGGGGCGGTGGGTGAATGACTCCCGGAACTCAGAACACAGGGTTGAAGGATAAGAGAATATAATCATCGTGGAGGAAAACTGCCGCTCCAACCCTGTGTGCCTGGAAACCCGGGCCCTTTTTTTTTTTTTTTTTTTTTTTTTTGACAGGCAGAGTGGACAGTGAGAGAGAGAGAGACAGAGAGAAAGGTCAATGGCCGCTGCGGCCGGCGCACCGCGCTGATCCGATGGCAGGAGCCAGGTGCTTCTCCTGGTCTCCCATGGGGTGCAGGGCCCAAGCACTTGGGCCATCCTCCACTGCACTCCCTGGCCACAGCAGAGAGCTGGCCTGGAAGAGGGGCAACTAGGACAGAATCCGGCGCCCCAACCGGGACTAGAACCCGGTGTGCCCGCGCTGCAAGGGGGAGGATTAGCCTAGTGAGCAGGGGCGCCGGCCCGGGCCCTTTTCCAAGTGTTAGGGAACAAAGAACCTCTAAGTCTATGCCACCCGACAGCCTGAGTACTTTATGTGCCCCCAGTGACTGTCTGTTCAGGTCCCAGCAGGGAACTGCTGAGGCACTGGATTTTCTGCACCTCAAGCTGTATGGGAAAGGGGCAAAATACAAATGGGTGAGCTTGAAAACCCAGGGCACACTGACGTCAGGACAGGTGGGAGTGCAAATCCCCGCTGTTCCCCTGGACTGGCAATGTCATGCTTCAGCCTCCCCTTCCTCGGCTGTGCAGTCAGCGTTGTCACAGACTCCACAGCTGCAGGCTCTATAAGACAGGCACATGCATAACGCCTACAACACAGTAAACGTTCTCTGGGCATTTGCTTTTGTTATTGTTTCTTTCATGGCTTGAAAAATAGTCATGATCATAATAGTTCCCTGGCTGTGTTAGGCAGTAAAAACCAAACAAAAAACTTAAATATCTCCTCAAGCTATTTTGCTACAGTCTTGATGTTGATCACAAGACCAAACTAGATTCAAACATATAAAAATGAGCCTGCTGCTGGGGCCGGCGCCGCGGCTCACTAGGCTAATCCTTCGCCTTGCGGTGCCGGCACACCGGGTTCTAGTCCCCGTCGGGGCACCGGATTCTGTCCCGGTTGCCCCTCTTCCAGGCCAGCTCTCTGCTGTGGCCCGAGAATGAAGTGCAGGATGGCCCGAGTACTTGGGCCCTGCACCCCATGGGAAACCAGGAGAAGTACCTGGCTCCTGCCTTTGGATCAGCGTGGTGCGCCGGCCGCGGCGGCCATTGGAGGGTGAACCAACGGCAAAGGAAGACCTTTCTCTCTGTCTCTCTCTCTCACTGTCCACTCTGCCTGTCAAAAAAAATAAGAAGAAACCAGGACAAGAATCAAATTAGAGGAAAGGATCCCTCCACACACATTAATGAAGCTAGTGTCACGGGTCTCAAACTTGAGTCTGTGTTGCCTGGAGGGTTTTGAAAACACAGATTGCTGCCACTGCCTGATCCCCAACTTTTGATTCTACAGTGTGAGCTGGGTCCCAAGAATTTCTCTCTTCATCATCTCTCTTCATCATCAGAATGACACTGTGGTATGAACCAGCAAAAAATTAATCAATGCTGTGAGAACAAATGTCTCCATCTGCCCTGGTTCTCAGAATTTCCTTTCTGGGGGCTGGCGCTGTGGTGCAGTGGGGTAAGTCACCGCGTGACACCAGCATCTTTATCAGAGTGCAAGTGCATGTGCTGGCTGCTCCACTTCTCATCCAGCTCCCTGATGTTGCTCCTGGGAAGGCAGCAGAGGATGGCCCAGGTCTCGGGGTTCCTGCCAGCCACATGGGAGATCTGGGTGGGGCACCCCCTCAGTCCTGGCTCTACCCTGGCCCAGCCCTGGCCGCTGCAGCCATGTGCAGAGTGAATCAGCAGGTGGAAGATAGATCTTTTTCTCTTTTTCCCTTTTGAATAAATACATAAGTCTGGGCCAGAAAGAGAGAGGGAGAGACAGAGGGAGAGGGGGAGGGGGAGGGGAGGGAGAGGGGGAGGGGGAGGGAGAAGGAGAGGGGGAGGGAGGGGAAGGAAGAGGGGGAGGGAGAAGGAGAGGGGGAGGGAGGGGAAGGAAGAGGGGGAGGGAGAAGGAGAGGGGGAGGGAGGGGGAGGGAGAGGGGGAGGGAGGAAGGGAGAGGGGGAGGGAGGGGGAGGGAGAGGGGGAGGGAGGAAGGGAGAGGGAGGGGGAGAGGGGGGGAGGGAGAGGGAGGGAGGGAGAGGGAGAGGGAGAGGGAGGGAGGGAGGAGGAGAGGGAGAGGGAGGGAGGGAGGAGGAGAGGGGGAGGGAGGAAGGGAGAGGGAGGGGGGGAGGGAGAAAGGGAGAGGGGGAGGAAGGGAGGGGAGAGAGAGAGAGTGCACAAGCATCTTTCCCAGTGGGGACACAGGCTATATCCAGTGTCCTGCACTGCCCTCTGCAGGGAGACTTCTGGAATGGCCAGGGTCGGGAAGGTGAGCCCGACAGGCCTGGGTGGCGAGACGGCCCAGGCTGAGCCTTGCTCTCACTGCCCTGCCGCCCACTGCCGAGCCTACCTGGGAAACTGCCATTTTTCATGGGTCGCAAAGGGACCCCCTGCAGCCTGGCATCTGGATGTGTCTTGGGCCCAGTCATCTGTGAGGCTGACAGATCTCTCTTTGTGAAGCGTAAGGAGCAGCTCCTGGGTGGTGTCCTTGTGGACCAGGCGGCATTCATTCTGCCTGAGCCAAGGGCCGCCTGATGGCAAAGACGGGTCTGCAGTCGCCTCGAATTGCTCGCGCGCTTTCTGTTTCCTCTGAAGTTGGACTCTGCTCTGCTCCCTGGCTGCTGGGCAAGGGCCTCCATATCTTCACGATCACCATTTACCGTGCCTGATCTTCACTGAGGACAGTGAGGTTTCATGTAAAGTGCTAGCATGGGTCTTGCCTGCCTGCTTGTGGAAGGACTCAGTGAATGATGGCTGTTATCCTCTCCGAATTAAAGCCTCAAAAGCAGCCAGCCGTTCCTGCTGCCTGAGTGAGAGGCATGCAAAAAGCACCCTTCGTTCCCCGAATGTGCTGTGGCATCCCAAATGCAATCCCTGCGGCTTAATCCTGGGAATTAATGAGAGCCACTGCTGAGCGGCTTGTCTGCTGTTGACAACAAAACCACGAGGGTGCTAATATGGTCTGTGGGGCATTTATTTTAAATTCACCTATTTGGATGTTTAAAGTCCTGAGCAGAAATCAAGTGACTTTGCCCCACACTAATTCAAAACCTGCTGTCACCACACAGTGTTTTGGGCCCTGTGCCCTTCAAATACCTGGCCTGGTTTCTGCTTTATTCTTATAAGCCTGCAAGTGCAGGGCCATGACTCTTTTCTTTTCTTTTCTTTTCTTTTCTTTTCTTTTCTTTTTTCTTTTTTCTTTTTTTTTGACGGTAGAGTTATAGACAGTGAGAGACATAGAGAAAGGTCTTCCTTCTGTTGGCTCACTCCCCTAGTGGCCACTATGGCCAGCACTGCGCCAATCTGAAGCCAGGAGCCAGGTGCTTCCTTCTGGTCTCCCATGTGGGTGCAGGGACCCAAGTACTTGGACCATCTTCCGCTGCCCTCCCGGGCACAGCAGAGAGCTGGACTGGAAGAGGAGCAACCGGGACTAGAACCCTGGGTGCTGGCACTGCAGGCGGAGGATTAGCCAAGAGCCGCAGTGCCGGCCATGGGCCCTGACTTTTAAGGTAAACTGCCTTCCCGGTATTTAAGGTAGCTGAACATGAACGAAACAGAAAATGGCTGTGATAACAGGCAATGCTGTCGCTGCCTGCCGGATGCTGCTTGTGGCTCTCCCTGGCAATCACAGGATGAGGAGAGCACCCGGTTTTCTAGTTGCCTCCAGGGAGTACATGCAGCTGCATCTGGAGCCCGTGTTCAGTGTGCAGGGGGCAGCCCCAAGGAGCAGCCGGAGGGGATGGGGCTCATGAGGACCACGTAACAGTAGGCCTGCATGTTTGCCAAGTGGCTGCCCCTTGAACACCCTAATACCCCTTTTCTCGTAAATGATGAACTTGCAGAGTTCAAGTTCACAGCACAAGTCAGGAGGAGGGAGAAGCAGTGCTTTCCAGGGGAAGAAATCAAAGCTTTGCCCGGCGATAGCCACGTGCTTTTTGGGGCATGAGTGCATGTCTGCAGCTAATGTTGGGACAAGATGCTGAAAGGAGACAGGTGAAGTCTACACTCCTCCTACCCCGTGTGCCAATCTACTCCAGTTCCTGGGCATAATTAGATCGGATAGCCCAATTCTCTTCAGCAGGGATCAAATTCATTTGACCTGTTGGGGTTCCAGAGAGATGAAGAATCTTGCTAATGTGTGATGAAGTCATGATCTGAATCCAGGTTGATGTGACATCAACACTTGTGTTTCTGCCTAGGAAGCAGATCCGTCTCACCTCTTTTCTCTACCTGAGTGGGAACAATAGGAATCCCGATCTATCCATCCTGGAGACGTGGCTTCAGGTAGGAGACATATTTCTCCTAGTACTCATAGGAGTATGGAAAGGATGTGAATATTGGCTAAGATAGCCACTGAGATAAGACCACTGGGCCCATCTTTAAATGAGCAATTTGATGGGCCCATTTACATATGAGAAACAGATACCCCAAGAGGTGTGGGTATGGGCCCCAGGTCACAAAGGTCATGTACCAGGAAGCCAGTGTCCTCCTATAGAGATTACGGTGAGGAACCCTGTCGCTCCCCCTCTTCGTGGAGGAGCGACACTGAACCCTGCGTTGTTCTTTTGTCTGCTCGGCCCTTCCCGGGTTTGTTGCTGGTTCTTCCCGGGTTGGCTACCGTCCCTCCACCTCCGTGGAAGGGCAGTTCCCCCTGGCCACATTCCCCACTTCCGCAGGGGAGCGGCACACCGCCAGCCGGCTCTCTCGGGGGCTGCACAGGTGTTCCCCTTAGATGTTCCCCTTAGATGTTCCTGGTGCATGTTCTCTCTCTCCTCCTTTATAGTCCTCCTCCGCCAATCCCAACTCGGCTGCCCACACCCCGAGTACGCTGCTCTCCTCCAATCAGGAGCAGGTCCTGCTGTTTATTGGCTGAACTGGAGGCAGCTGTGTAGAAGCTGTTTACTCCTCTCTCAGCGCCATATTGTGGGAGAGCAGATGCATAGAATAAGTCTTAATTCCAGTAACTTAGTCTAGTCCGAGTTGCTCCCCACACCACTGTCCCCTTTCCGTTACAATAAAAAACTGCAGGAACGTGAATTTATTGTATTGCCCTGACAAAGGCTCCTGTGTTATTAGGAGGAGGAAAACTCTGTAAGTTTAAGCTCCTTACATATTTATGACCAGGGTAAGTCATTCAGCGCCTTCTTTGTGAGCATTGGTAAGGAGTGATCTTTTATAGTATATGGTGTGTTGTGCAATATGTATGCCCATACCAAAAATATACCTGAATTAATTTCTTGAGATATAATTTTTTTTCTAAATCTGAGTGTCCTGTTTTCCAGTTTATTAAAGCCCAATTGGCAAACGAAAATGGTCTACATTTAAGGTGCATGTGATGACTCGGAGCTTATGAACGTGGATGGAGCCCCACATCCAAGTTAGCACCGCGTACACTTCCCACTGGGGCGGAGGGGCAAGGCCCCTGAGATCCGTCCTCAGGAAGTCCCAACGGAGCAGCACAGACCAAACATGGTCTCCAGGATGCACTTGTTCGTCTCAGAGCCGAAAGCTCGTTCCCTTCGCCCAGCATCTCCCCTCTCCACCACCCCAGCAACCACCCTTTTACTCTCTGTCACTAGGAGTTCAGCTATTTAAAATTCCAAATGCAAGTGAGATCACGTGGAATCTTTCTTTCTGTGCCTGGCTTATTTCATTTAGTATCAGTGACATGTGGGTTCATCATGTTGACACAATCAGTGAGATTTCTTTCCTTTTTCCTGGCTGGATAATATTCCACTGTGAATATATAGCTCACTTTTGCTTTATCATCGTGTGTTTATTGTATCTGAAATGCAGGTTTGTGTAACGAGAGTGAGGAATTACATGGGGTGTCTTCTTCCCCTTCCTTGAGCTGCACAGTGCCTTTTTGGGGCAACTCTGGCCAAAAGAGCAGGAGGAAGAGTGTGGAGGAGGCCTGGGCAGGCATGACCTGGGAGTGAAGCCTCTCAGAGTGCTGGGGTCACGATGCTCGGTGTCACACCTCCCCTGGCCAGGCCTACCACTGGCTCCCGGTGCCAGTGCTGCAGGGCTGTTGTGAGGGTGACGTGAGATGTGTTTTGGGACAAGCTAGAACATTTGCTCTTCCAAACAGCTCCCTTAATGAACCTCCCACCCCCCGTTTGGAAGAGGAAATAGAGAGACAGACAGAGGTGGTTCCTGTACAAGGGTGGAGCCAATATGAGAACTGGCAGCTTCAAGCCATGTCCTTGCCCCCGTCCCATGCGTGTTTAAACACCGCTCTGGTCATTCGATGTCCTGTGCTCTGCTGGACTGTTCGGATCTGTAGTGAAGTTTCTGCGGGACTTGTCTGTCCATTGGGACTTGGAAGGTGGGAATGGGCCTTTAACCTGATGGTTTGGACACCCACGTCCAATGTCAGTGTCTGGATCTGAGTCTCAGATCTACTTCTGGTCCCAACTTCCTGCTAGTGCAGGTTTCAGATGCCAGCACTGAAGATGGCCCTTCAAACATCCACAGTCACCCCACTGGCCTTTAGCAAGCAGAAATGTGTTGGTGATGACGGCAAGAGAGGACTTCTTATTTGAGAAATACAGGAGCTCCCATCATCTGGAGGGTACAGGATATCCCCTGGATGCCTGAGCCATGAGGTGTGTAGACCCTAGGAAGACTACAATCTCCCAGTAAATCTCCTTGCAAAGTTTATAAATTAGGCACAGTGAGAGTAGCAACAACTAATAATAGCATGGAACAATTATAGTAAAGATTATTTAAAATCTATCAGTTGTTTATTTCTGAAATTTTTCATTTACTATTTTTACTGCAGATAACTGAAACTGCTGCCAAGGGAAACCACAGATAGGCAAGGACGTCTGAAACCATTTTTTGTTTGCCTTAGGTTAGATAAATCCTGTCGACTCCGAACTAGCCTCAAGGCAGCACTCACTAATGCCTTCCTGAAGACGGCAGGGGACTCCAGGTAAATGGTGGCACTCAGGGGCCCATTGCTCAGTGTCATGTCACTTGTTGGTCCAGTTATACCAGCGCAGAGACAGGACAGAGTGAGAAAGACCAGTGCGCGTACCAAGCATCTGAACTGGAAGTGCATTGCAGGAAAGACTTACGGGGAATCCCAGCAGACTTACTGGGGAGCCATCAGAGTGGAAGCTTCAGGTCCTCACGGCCAAGCCCCTCACCCGCATGGGTCACTCCTCAAGCCCTAAGAAGGCCCTAGAGCTGCCTCCACCGCATCTTACCTTTCTGAATATTTGACTTTACTGAAGCCTCCAGCGGCCCAGACTGCTGTCTCTTCCCACGGAGGAGGGAACACCTGGCACCCCGGCTGCGGGAGGCCCACAAGATCATTTGGTCTGGCCCTGCCAAGGCAACAGCAGGTGGCACTTGAAATTCGATCCATCTATACAGTAGGCGGATTTATAAGTTGATGATTTTGTATGGCCCGTGAGTGATGCAATCAATGCGCAGATGACCTTTGGCAGAAAAGATGTCCCCCAGCCCTGCACTGAGGGTTCGTTCAGGTCTCAGGGAATCCCCAAGACATGGGATTCGGGGACTGGAAAAGCCACTTCTCAGTTCTCTCCTTTTTTTTTTTTTGACAGGCAGAGTTAGACAGTGAGAGAGAGAGAGACAGAGAGAAAGGTCTTCCTTCCATTGGATCACCCCCCAAATGGCTGCTACAATCCAAAGCCAGGAGCCAGGTGCTTCCTCCTGGTCTCTCATGCAGGTACAGGGCCCAAGGACCTGGGCCATCCTCCACTGCACTCCCAGGCCACAACAGAGAGCTGGGCTGGAAGAGGGGCAACCGGGATAGAACCGGTGCCCCAACCGGGACTTGAACCCGGAGTGCCGGTGCCGCAGGCAGAGGATTAGCATAGTGAGCCATGGTGCCAGCCTAGTTCTCTCCTTTCAACATCTTTTAGTGGTGTACTGGAGTCAAAATGTGTTGATTTAGTGAGATACACCAAGAAACTTCAAAAAGTTCATAGGAAAAAACTATGAATGATCCAGCCAAAAAAACTTGTTTTTTAATTCTCTTTTTTCACAGACTGTGGAAGTGCCCCACTGTGTCTGTGGTATGCAGATGCTGTGTCAAGTTGTTGGTGACCCTCCTCACTTGGGCCACGTTGCTGACCCAGCTCCTCAGCCACTCACATTCAGGACGGGGACCACGCTGCGGCACACTCTGGTTGCATCCTGTTGTTCGGGGGAAACCAGGTTAGGAGCCAAAATCAATCCTCGAATCATCCAACCTGTACAGTAGATAGGAGCAGGGGAATTCTCACTGACAGTCAAAATGCTAGTGCCTCTTCACAAGCCTAGATTGAAGAACACGGTAGAAATGCTATTCCAAGGACTCGCTGTGTTTTTCTTGGTTGCTAGGAATTGTGGGATAATATTTATATAAAACATAAAATCAATAAGTTGTGCACATGTAACAAATTCAGTAAGAAATATGCAATGGAGGATGCTGACTATCAAATTCTGAGATAGCAGTCCCTTCTCTTCAGGGTATATAGTCACAGGAGCTGCAAGTGTATGTTTTGTTAAGAGCAAGATATTTTTAAGGGGCCGGCGCTGTGGCACAGTAGGTTAATCTTCTGCCTGCGGCACCGGCATCCATCATCCCATATGGGCACCAGTTCTAGTCCTGGCTGCTCCACTTCCAATCCAGCTCTCTGCTATGGCCTGGGAAAGCAGCGGAAGATGGCCCAAGTCCTTGGGCCCCTGCACCCACATGGGAGACCAGGAAGAAGCACCTGGCTCCTGGCTTCGGATTGGCACAGCTCCAGCCATTGTGGCCATCTGGGGAGTGAATCAACGGAAGGAAGACCTTTTTCTCTGTCTCTTCGTCTCAGTGTCTGTAACTCTACCTCTCAAATAAATAATAAAATCTTGAAAAAAAAGAGGAAGATATTTTTAAAGCAGTTTTTTCAAATTATAACACCGTTATTGTAGTCTCAGTTATTTTTTCATGTATCCCCAGGATAAAAGGAAATCTAAAGGCTCTTTTTATTAAGAAGTTAGGATTCCAGCTGAAAGAACTGCCCTATACGTGGATTCAAAGTTTTTAACTGGGAAACAATGAAAGAGACGACACGGGCTCAGGGGACCTCTGTGCACTCTCATGGCATCACAAGGTTTTGCAGATGCACTTGGAAATGGAGCAGGCACACACCAAACCCCTGTCCATTACTACTGACCCGACGTTGCCACACTTAGCCCGTTCATGATACTCCCGGGTGCTGAGTGCCAGCGGTGGCGCC
Source organism: Oryctolagus cuniculus (assembly GCF_051225735.1). Taxonomy (NCBI): domain Eukaryota; kingdom Metazoa; phylum Chordata; class Mammalia; order Lagomorpha; family Leporidae; genus Oryctolagus; species Oryctolagus cuniculus. Next base: position 4,170,396 of record NC_142878.1, on the reverse strand, counting down.
CTTTCCTTGCAAACATGCTACCGGAAGCATCACCTCTGATCACTGTTGAGGAAGCACACGTGTTCTGGCCAGTTAACGAACTTCTAAGCAAAAACTCATGATTCAATTCCTGCTCCGCAGTTGCGGAGATACGCACTTACCAGGGTATAGTCTTCCTAGTGCAACACAATCAGAGAAACCGTCTCAGGGCCACAACCTGACTACACAGGAGACCACTCATGGCTTCATGCCTCATCCAGAGACACTCAGGGTGACCCATGGGCCCTGGGCGGGGGCAACAGGAGGCTGACGTGCAAAGTGGTGCAACCCAAACCCAAAACTCAGAGTTCTCCAGTAGGAGAGTGTTTGAGACAAGTTCTCAAACACAAAGAAATAGAATAAGAGGACCTGTTTGCACGGAACACACAATAAGGTAGCAGCACACTGCATACTTCTAAGGGATCAGAAGAGCAGAGTTTTAAACTGTTTTAATGAGACAGAGAGAGAGAGAGAGAGAGCACTCCCATCCACTGGTTCACTCCCCAAATGCTTGCAATGGACAGAATTGGGTAGGGGCCAGAACTGGGGCCTGAGGGGATGCAGCCAAGGTCTCCCACGTGAGAGGCAGCAACCCAGTCCCTTGGGCCACCACTGCTTCCTCCCAGGGTCTGTGGCAGCAGGAAGCTGGAGTCATGAGCTGGAAGCAGGTGGCAGACTCTGGCACTGTGGTGTGGGGGCACGGGCATCTCAACAGGTGCCCCCAGCTGTCATGTCAAAGCCCTGCCCCAAAGAAGGGATTTTGAATGTGCTCACCACAAAGAAATGATAAAAGTTTAAGGTGTTGGATATGTTCATCACCCTTATTTGATCATTACATGTTGTATGCCTGAATCAAAACATAACATTGTACCCCCAAAAATATGTATAATTATTAGGTGTAAATCAAAATAAAAATAGAACAAAAAATCATCAGTAAGAAATAAAATAAAGACAACTCATCACTGTTGCTTTCTTTCTCTTTCTTTCTTTCTTTTTTTTTAACAGGCAGAGTGGACAGTGAGAGAGAGAGACACTGATCTGGCAGGAGCCAGGTGCTTCTCTTGGTCTCCCATGGGGTGCAGGGCCCAGCCCAAGCACCTGGGCCATCCTCCACTGCACTCCCAGGCCACAGCAGAGAGCTGGCCTGGAAGAGGGGCAACCGGGACAGAATCCAGCACCCCGACTGGGACTAGAACCCGGTGTGCCGGCGCCGCAAGGTGGAGGATTAGCCTATTGAGCCGCGGCGCTGGCCCCACTGTTGCTTTCTTGAGTGATCCTTGTACCTAGCTCCTACAGTGCAAGACGCCTCAAGGATATTTTTGTCATCAAAAGTTGCACCTTCAATCAAAGGTTGAAAATTCAAGGACACACGTGAAAGTGAGGTAAAAATTGATGTTTTAAATTCAAAGTGTAAAATCCAGTCCTGGAATAAAACAGATTGCTTTTTGTAATGGGCTTCTTTGTGATGCAGTAGACTGTGTTCAAGGTTCACTTAGTAAACACACGTAAATGAAAATGCCCACATTGGTTCGTGGCCACTATGGCAGCAATGATTGGAATTTAAGTGGAAGAGCAGCTGTGGAGCTTGGTTTTGAGTCCTGGCCACTCTGCTTCTGATTCAGCTCCCTGCTGACGCACCTGGGCAAGCAGCAGTGATGGCTCAAGCACTTGGGCCCCTGTCATCCATGGGGAGACCCAGATGGAGCTCCAGGCTCCTGATTGGGCCTGGCTCAGCCCTGGCTGTTATGCCATTTGGGAAATAAGTCAGTGAGTATAAGGTCTCTCTACTTATCCCACTCTCTGTCGCTCTACCTTTCAAATAAATAAAAATAAAGACTTTAAATTAAAACAATTAAGTAGAGATCATTTCTAACTTGATGAAATGGGAGCTCTTCAATGTTGATCTGAATAACTAGTTGTAGGCTGAATTCCCATCAAATATACCTATTAGGTATGCTCAAAAGAAGCCCAGTGGGTCTCTGCATCTTTGAACTCTACACGGATCTCTACATTATAAATGACATATATATATATATATATATATATATATATATATATATAAATTTAAAGGATTTGTCCTGCCCAGAAAGCAAGTGCAGAGAACTGTCATTTATTTAATAAAGAAAGGCTGGGCTCAGAGCCCATGTCTCTTAGTTCCTTGATTCTGAATTGTGTGGGCAGAAGGATCTATCCAATCACTTGACACTGCTGCTCCCAAGAATAGAGCCGCAGACATAGAACTTGCAACACAATGAGAGAAAAACAAGGTGAAGTAATGAATTTCACATAAAACTTGTTCTTCATCTTTAAATTTCTTGTTCATTCTGAGATTATTATCATGCAATTTAAGAAATAGTAGATGGTAAAGAATTTTTATGCGACTGCCTGTCTGTTCTTTGCGCAATTTGATGCAGTTTATTTTAATCCTTGAATTCTTTTATAAAATGTATTTTGCTGATGAAATCCAAAACTTTGGGACAATGACTTCAAAGAGCTCATACTTGTCTTTGTTTTTCTCTCAAGGCACTGCACTGGACTTCAACTATAAATGATTTCTGGAAAGCACGCAAAAAATATTGGTGGGACAAAAGATCAAATAACACATCAAGAAGTTAAGCTGTAGCAGTGTGTCAATCAGAGGTTAAAAACATTTGATTTATAGCCGTGATAGGAGATCTTTTCCTTTGTGTGTAGTCAGAGGCCAAGCTTGAAATTCACACCTTAGCAGAAAAAAAATCTCTGGGGAAATGGAGAGAAATTTATCATTGCTCAAATCTGATGCTCAGCCTTGGGCTGAGTTTAATATTAATCTTGATAGAGAGGTGTATTTGCAGTGAGACAGAGAATAAGAGAAATGCACCTAGGATTTATTGAGCTTTTGTTAAGAAATCCATTTTTGCATGACTATTTTTCTTCTGCAATAAATGATTAGGAGAGAAAAAAAGAAATCTTAAGATTGGAGTCGAGCTCTTTGCTCCTGTGTTGGGAATTAGCTGGAAGATGAACGTGTCTGTTCATGACGTATCGCTTCTGATGCAGCTGGGAAGATGGAGAGGAGAGAAGCCTTGAGCAGGCGGGGGTGTGTGAGGACTGCGCTGGAGTCCTTCCGGGGGAGGCTGTCAAGTTGCAGTAGACTATCAGTGAATTTTCACTGACGGACTCTGATACACAGGCCTTACCCGGTTCTATGAGGAAATGAACACTGCACAATGAGAATGTATGACTTCCTCTTGCCCCAGATTTACAGACAAAGCCCTTTGCTCGTTTGTTAACCAAACATATTGCACACTGAAACATGGATCGCTGTCAAATGTGGGGTTATGTGTTAAATTGTGATTGAGAAATTAGTCCAGTAGGCTGTGTGTCCTGCTTCTCACATGAGTTGAAAGCAGCTCTTGGCGCTCATAGCACCCAGGCTTTTTAAAGAAGGGGGCTTTGATAAAACAACTCCGAAATTTTCCATTGTTTTACCACGTACTGGTCTGAATTGAGAACAGCTGGTGTTAAAGAGTTGGAAAAAGATGGGCTCTCTGCCTGAGGCATCCAGCAGTGGAGAAACTGGGGGAGAAACCAGACATTAATACCAATAAGAGGAATGCTCTCCACTTGGGATCACCCAGGTTTCTCAGGTCACTTCCTCTGACGTATTTCACAGTTTCTCCCAGTGATGGTATTGATCTGGGATTAGTTTTGCCTGATTAGATCCATCATAGCCTGACTCAAATTCCCTGAGTCTTTTCCCGTCTCCTGCTCCTGCCGTCTGACAGAGGCTACAGCTCTCACTGCTGAGTGGGCCGCCCCTTTCCCCAGCTTAGTAGAGTCCTGGGAAAGACGTTCTTTTTGGGCAGTGGGTGTGAGGGGGTGATTTGAGATGTTTTCACTGTAAAATATTGTTAAATGTTGAGGAGACAGATATATTTACTATGATTGGACTTCACACCATGTATACCTGTATCAGAAGCCACATGGACTCTCATAAATATGTATAATTTTAATATGTTGGTTAATTATTTTTACTAAAAAAGATATCCTGGAAATACTTTCCGAGCCCAGATAGCTACACAAGGTCTACGGAGTGACTGGCTGGGCAATCTGGGGCTCTTCTTCCTAACCTCATTTTATGTCCCTGCCTGCCACTTCAGTGGTTCCCCTATTCCCAAGAGTAGGAAGGCGTAGCATCCACAAATCACAGTTGGTCCTTAGCTGGAACTGCTGATTAAATGACAAACTGGAAACTCCAAGCATTCAAGGACAAGTATGGTCTTTCTGACTATTATTTCTCCCCACGAGTATCTGAAGGTGTAGAGGTAAGAAAACTGGGAAGATTTAGACAAGTAAGACCATCCCTATACGACATCATCCAAGTGCAATTTAGGGATTAAGCTAAATTTATACTGTGTCCACATGCTAGGGGTTTACTCTGAAAAAGAATAAAATAAAATAAAATAAGCCTTACCCAATCATCCATTTGAAACATAGAATATATTACACAAAGGTCATACATTGCAAAAGGTAGTTGGTCCAAATTGCCAGTCTGTCAGCTATCAAAAGGCATATCAAGGACATTAAAATGAAAAGCCAGATATTGTCAGCCAGTAAGTTCACTAGGCCTACTCAAGCATCGTAGAACAAACATCAAGACTTGCTTTGTAAGTGAATGTCATAGTTGGCCCCTGCAAGACACTAGTCTCTAGCCATGGATGTACTCCTCTCATCTCTAATTGCTTTCCATAACTTAGAAGTTTTATTAAAGAACTTTAAGTGAACAGATATTGAATCTATACAAAAAATATAAAATTGAAAAATCAAAACTATAAAATTTATTCTATAAACAAATACAATTAAAATGTTATGAAAACATGGAATAGTGGTCATTGCAGACCTAATTTATAAAATAATCCAAACAAAAAAAGGCACAACGCATGTTGTTTTCAAACACATGTGGACCATTCACCAAGACATATATGCTGGGCCATGAAATCCTTCTAAAAGGATTAAAGATGCACAGATTCATTTTCAATCACAATGGATTTTAATTAGAACTCAATAATGGAGAAATATCTGAATGAGCCCCACATATCTGGAAACTAAACCACACACTTACCTGTAAATTCTGCATGGAAAGAAAAGTCAGAGGAAATGGAGAAATTATTTTGAAATGAATGAAATAATAACACAATTCTGGTTCTCAATTGTGATGGGCAAAGAGCATGGAAGGCGTCACCCCCATCTTTATACCAGAAGATGTACAAACCCAGATTTGGGCCGGCGCTGCGGCTCACTAGGCTAATCCTCCTCCTTGCAGCGCCGGCACACCAGGTTCTAGTCTCGGTAGGGGCGCCGGATTCTGTCCCGGTTGCTCCTCTTCCAGGCGAGCTCTCTGCTGTGGCCCGGGAGTGCAGTGGAGGATGGCCCAAGTGCTTGGGCCCTGTACCCCATGGGAGACCAGGAGAAGCACCTGGCTCCTGACTTCGGATCAGCGCGGTCGCCGGCCGCAGTGGCCATTGGGGAGTGAACCAACGGTAAAGGAAGACCTTTCTCTCTGTCTGTCTCTCTCACTGTCCACTCTGCCTGTCCAACAACAACAACAACAACAACAACAACAAAACCTCAGATTCGATGACTGAGAACTCAGGGTGAAGAACAAAATGCCACTCTGAAGGCTGGAGCGTACAGTCAATGAGGAGTCAGAGCTGAGATCTACTTACTCGGCTGTTGGGGCCAGGAAATTGCAGAAACACATCCACAGTGGTCTCCGTGAAGTGCTGGAGACCGGTTCTGGATGTGCACGATGCAAGGAACCCCTTAGAGAGGCTGCAGTCTGGGGTTCTACCTGCAGGAACCCTACTAGGAAGCCACTAGAGACCCCCTTGTGATTGTCACAGTGAAAGGGAAGAGTGAACCCTGTAAAATGTGCCCGGAGAGGACTCCACAGAAAAGTCTTTATCAGAGCCTTCCTTCTTCCCATCACAATTCCCTCGAGCCTTCTGGTCTTGCCGAAGGTGTGCAGAGGGGGGCGGGAGAAAGCTCCATCACAGCCCGGAGAAGCAGGTCCACAGGAGCCCGCACGTACGATGTGTGTATCCAGTGCTGCCCCTCACTCCCGTTTTGCCACCACTCCAACAGGGCCCCTGTACAACAGCAGTGGTTTAGAACCGGAAAAGGCGCAGGATTCAGACTCTCTGAGGAGGAACCTCTGGGAAGCCCAAAGTCATCCGGAGACACAAAAGTAAATACAGGCCAGCGCCGCGGCTCACTAGGCTAATCCTTTGCCTAGCGGTGCTGGCACATGGGGTTCTAGTCCCAGTCGGGGCGCCGGATTCTGTCCCGGTTGCCCCTCTTCCAGGCCAGCTCTCTGCTGTGGCCCAGGAGTGCAGTGGAGGATGGCCCAAGTGCTTGGGCCCTGCACCCCATGGGAGACCAGGAGAAGCACCTGGCTCCTGCCTTCGGATCAGCGCGGTGTGCTGGCTGCAGCGCGCCAGCCATGGAGGCCATTGGAGGGTGAACCAACGGCAAAAGGAAGACCTTTCTCTCTGTCTCTCTCTCTCTCCCTGTCCACTCTGACTGTTAAAAAAAAAAAAGTAAATACAGAGAAGGACTGTGCAGACTCACACCCACAGCTGTGGCACACATAAAGTCGCTTACCTCTTAGCCAGATGAAAATAAATCCACACCCTGAAAGCCCACCTACCTCAGTTTCTGTGACCTTTCAGTGAAGAATTTCAAGACAAGCCAAAAGGCAAATAGAAATGTTCACTTTAGAGACAAATCAAGCACGATACAAGCCTTAGACTTACTGTAGATGCTGTCAGTCAAAGATATGAAGCTTAAATTAACCATGACTAATGTCAGGGAATTTAGTGGGAAAATTAGAGAACATGTAAAGAAGATAGTAACAGAGGAGGAAAGCTGCAAGAGGCCAAAGGAAATCCTAGAGATAAGAAACACTGTGGCAGAAATGAAGAATGCATTGGAAGCCACATTTAGTGATTCTCTTCAAGTTCGCCCTGAGTATTGCAGTTAACATCTTCAATCCATAGCAGTGCTGTTTGAACTATACCGACTCAAACCACTGGGCACACAGAAACTACTGTTCAACTCCTGCATCCTCTTTTATGTCAGGATATTCACAGATCATATGCGTATACGTTTTGTTCTCTTTAACATGGGTTTGCAAAAGTATTGTTTCATCTTTTCAATATTTCAATCATCTAGTAATAAAAAGACTTATGAAACAAAATATACTGCTGCATTTTATATTCTCAATGTAGGCACCTGCGCCTGTGTTCCCCCTTGCCCCTCCCCACCCAACAGAGCTTCAAGTTAATGTCCCAAGCCCTTTCTGGTCGCTTTGGGGGACTCTAACGTTTTTTTTAAGGGAGGTCTGTCTACATAAAGACGATGAACTCTCCCAGCACCAGCTTATCTGAGGATTTTAAAATCTCTCCTCCATTTTTTAATGATAATTTCATTGGATATGGGATTCTTTTTGATTTTGTTGTTGTTGCTGTACTTTAAGAATGATGTTGCACTGCCTCTGGCCTGCACGGTTTCTGACAAGAAATTCTCTGCTGATTGTGTTGAAGGGTCCTTTCACATGATGAATCATTTTTTCTTCTTCTTTTTTTTCCTTTTTTTCTTTTTTTATTTAGTAAATATAAATTTCCAAAGTACAGTTTATGGATTACAATGGCTTCCCCCCACCATAATTTCCCTCCCACTCGCACCCCCTCCCATCTCCTGCTCCCTCTCCCATTCCATTCACATCAAGATTCATTTTCAATTATCTTTATATACAGAAGATCGATTCAGTATATATCAAGTAAAGATTTCATCAGTTTGCACCCACACAGAAACACAAAGTGTAAAATACTGTTTCAGTACTAGTTATAGCATTACTTCACAATGGACAACACATTAAGGACAGATCCCACATGAGAAGTAAGTACACAGTGACTCCTGTTGTTGACTTAACAATTTGACACTCTTGTTTATGGCGTCAGAAATCTCCCTAGGCTCTAGTCATGAGTTCCCAAGGCTATGGAAGCCTCTTGAGTTCACTGACTTCGATCTTATTCAGACAAGGTCATAGTCAAAGTGGTAGTTCTCTCCTCCCTTCAGAGAAAGGTACCTCCTTCTTTGATGACCCTGTTCTTTCCACTGGGATCTCACTCGCAGAGATCTTTCATTTAGGTCTTTTTTTTTTTTTTTCCAGAGTGTCTTGGCTTTCATGCCTAAAATACTCTCATGGGCTCTTCAGCCATATCCAAATGCCTTAAGGGCCGATTCTGAGGCCAGAGTGCTATTTAGGACATCTGCCATTCTATGAGTCTGCTGTGTATCCCGCTTCCCATGATGTATCGTTCTCTCCCTTTTTGATTCTATCAGTTAGTATTAGCAGACACTAGTCTTGTTTGTGTGATCCCCTTGACTCTTAGACCTATCAGTGTGATCAATTGTGAACTGAAATTGATCACTTGGACTAGTGAGATGGCATTGATACATGCCACCTTGATGGGATTGTATTGGGATCCCCTGGCACGTTTCTAACTCCACCATTTGGGGCAAGTTAGCTTGAGCATGTCCCAAATTGTACATCTCTTCCCTCTATTATTCCCACTCTTATATTTAACAGGAATCCCTTTTCAGTTAAATTTAAACACCTAAGAATAATTGTGTGTTAATTACAGAGTTCAACCAATAGTACTAGAACAAAAAAAAATACTAAAAGGGATAAAGTATTACATTGTACTTCAACAGTCAGGAGAAGGGCCGATCAAGTCACTGTTTCTTATAGTGTTCATTTCACTTCAACAGGTTTCCCCTTTGGTGCTCAGTTAGTTGTCACTGATCAGGGAGAACATATGATATTTGTCCCTTTGGGACTGGCTTAATTCACTCAGCATGATGTTTTCCAGATTCCTCCATCTTGTTGCAAATGACCAGGTTTCATTGTTTTTGACTGCTGTATAGTATTCTATAGCGTACATGTCCCATAATTTCTTTATCCATTTGGGTTGGTTCCAGGTCTTAGCTATTGTGAATTGAGCTGCAATAAACATTAAGGTGCAGACAGGTTTTTTTTTTGCCAATTTAATTTCCTTTGGGTAAATTCCAAGGAGTGGTACAGCTGGGTTGAATGGTAGGGTTATATTCAGGTTTCTGAGGAATCTCCAGACTGACTTCCATAGTGGCTTAACCACTTTGCATTCCCACCAACAGTGGGTTAGTGTCCCTTTTTCCCCACATCCTCTCCAGCATCTTTTGTTGGTAGATTTCTGAATGTGAGCCATTCTAACCGGGGTGAGGTGAAACCTCATTGTGGTTTTGATTTGCATTTCCCTGATTGCTAGTGATCTTGAGCATTTTTTCATGTGCCTGTTGGCCATTTGGATTTCCTCTTTTGAAAAATGTCTATTGAGGTCCTTTTTCAAGATTTTCTTTCTTTAGCTTTTGACAGTTTGATTATCATGCTTCTCATTGTGGCTCTCTTTGAGTTTATCCTCCTTGGAGTTTATTAAGATTTCTGGATGTGTAGATCCATGCCTGTCATCAAATATGGGAAGGTTTAGGCTGTTACATTTAAGTATGTTATCTTCATCTATGTCTGTCTCCTACTTTGGGACTCCCATTATGTGTATGTTGGTCCACTCGGTGACAGCCCACAGTTCCCTCAGATTCTGCTCACTTCTCTTGTTTCCTTTGGTTTTCTGCTTCTCATATTGGTCATTTCTATTGTCCTATCTTCAATCTTACAGATTCTCTTTTACCAGCTAAAATCTGCTGTTGAACCCTGGAGTAAGTTTTTGTTTCAGTTTTTTTATTTTTCAGCTCTAGAATTTCTAGTTGATTTCTTTTAATAATTCCATCCTCTTTATTGAAAGTCTACTTTTGGTGAAATCTCTTTCTCTTTGTTTACTTTTGTTCTGTTAATGCTTTCCTTTAGTTATTTGAGCATATTTTAGATCGTTGACTTGAGTCTTTTTCTGGTAAGTACAATATCTAGTCTTCCTCAGGAACAGTTTCTATTCACACTTTTTCTTGTAAATTTTCCAAATTTTGTTATTTTTTGCATGCCTGGAACGTTTATGTTGAAATCTGAAAATTTTCAATATATTGTGATGAAGAAACTCTGGAGTTCAGATTCTAATTCTTATCCGGATTTTATTCTTGCTGTTTGTTGTGGTTGTAGTCGTTTGGTTAGTGGCTTTCCTATAGTATTTTTGTATGGTGGAATTTTTGCCATATATTATCAGAAAGTCTCTTTTCTGCTAGCTGTGGTGAATTAGTGATTTGGTGGAAAATTCCTAAGAGCCTGTAACAAAGGGCAGATGTTTGGTGCAGTGGTTGAGCTGCCACCGTGGATGCCCTCATCCTTTCACTGTAGTCCCTGAGTTCAAGTCCTGGCTCTGCATCCAATTCCAGCTTCCTGAAAATTTACACCCTAGAAATCACTATAGGTGATGGCACAGTCCTTGAGTCTCTGTCACCCAGATGAGAGACCTGGACTGAGTTCTGGGCTCCTGGCTTTCAGGATATTTGGGCAGCAAAACAGCAGATGGAAGAAAGTCTGTTTCCATCTCTGTCTCTCTGCTTATACAAGAAAGGGAAATGAGAAATAAGGAAGGAAGGAAGGAAGGAAGGAAGGAAGGAAGGAAGAGAGAGAGAGAGAGAAAGGAAGGAAAAGGAAGAAAATAAAGAAATGAAGGAAGGGAGGAAAAAAGCAAAGAAAGAAGAAATAAAGAAAGAGGAAAGGAAAATGTTCTCCTGCCCTTGGCAGATTGGCCTGTGATGGGGCTTTTCATCAGAACGCTTCACCAGGCCACTTAACATTTCTCAACCCTTACTTCCTGCTTGCATGGAGTCTAGAGGTCAGCCCAGGCTGAAAGTTTGCATCCCTTCAGGTTTTCTCTGTGCCAGTGCCCGGCCCTGGGCATACAGCTAGCCTCCTGCATGCTGAAATAAAGTAAACGAGCAAGAATGACGAAGGAAACAGTTGAGGTGACTATGTGAGCTTCAGATGAAGGCTTCAGAAGAAAGGTTTCAAGAAGGAGACTATTGACTTCATGTACTAATAAAAATCAATATACTCGGAAAACAGCAAGTACTGTATGCACTTAACAGCAGAATTTCAAATACATAAAGCAAAACCTTACATAACAGAAAGGAGAAGTAGGCATGTTTACATTGGAGTTGGAGGTTTTAATAGTCTCTCAGTAATGGACAGAACAAGTAGGCAGAGACCAATGAGGATGTGCGAAGAACTTCAAAAAATTCAGAGAAAATTCTCAACTTATTCTCAGTGTGTTTTAATTGCATTTTCTAATGGTCTTGTTGAAGTACCTTCAAGGCAGACATGAATGATTTGACACATATCAAACACAACAAATTAGAATCCCAACACACTAGATGTTGTTGTACATCAATTAAATAACTAAACTTAAAATCAAAACAAAAATTTGCCAAAAATGATTAGCGAAGATACATAGCAACTGGTCCTCTTAAGTGTAGCACTTGGTGATGCAAAATGGCACAGTAATTTGGAAATCACTTTGGCAGTTCCTATGAAGCTAAATGTAGGATATGCCTTGTCTGATTCATATTTGTTTGCCCAAGGGAATGGAAGTGCATGTCCTACAGGTTTTTGCAATGCTTTCGTTTTTTTGTATTTTTAAAAATTTTAATTAGTTTTTAACAGAGTCAATGTGCTTTGTAGATACAATTCTAAGGACTTGATATTCCCTTCCTCTCTCCCATCCTCCCTCCTCTTTCCCTCCCATCTTCTTTCTTTCCCCTTTTCTTTTTTTTAGTTTTTGGTATAGCATATTTTAATTTATGCTACAGTAAAAAGGCTTAATACTTCACCAAATAAGAAATTTAACAAGTGAAAGGCAAAAAGACGCTAGTTTAGTGGGAATATAGACAATAGCTATTAACAATAATTGAATGGAAAAAAATGAACATTTCACCCATATACAGCAAAATTTAAGGTAATCACAGATCATTAAAATGATAATAGTATAACATTCTTAACCATTGGTTTCACAAAGGCATAAAACAAAGCTTTGCAGAACTGTATTTGCAGCAGTACTGATATACACAGACATTTCTTCCTTCTTCTTTGTTTGTTTTTAATTTTAGCCCCCATATATAAGGGAGAATATGTGGCATTTGTCTGGGTCCTGCTTACTTCACTCAGCATGATGTCCTCTGGTTTGCAGCGGTTCCCTATAATTTCACATTGCCTAGGTCTCTAGCTGAGTAGGAGCTGACCTTCCTCACACCAGAAGCAGGGCTCAACCACCTTGGACACAGTATCCAGTTCTCCATCTCCTTCCAGTCCCTCATTGCGGTTGATCCGTCTCGTATCCCGTTCCTGGTGGCCACTTCCTTTTGGGACAGAGGGTTGTAGCCTGCTTGATGTACCTGCTAACTCCACCTCACACAGACGATGCAGATACGTCCCAGTGGCCACCTGTCAGCCACAATATGACCTCTTGAAGTTCTTATCTGCTTTCTACTGATTAACACTTTCTGTAGAAGAAAACTAGGTAACACTCTAGACTCAATAAGGGCGTTGGCCAGGGTCTCGTTCTCTCCCCCTGCATGGGCTTCTTGACCTCCAATGTTGTCTCCGGGTTTGCTATGTAACCCCCACACCCCAGGATCTGTAAATAATAAAGTTTTTATTTCCACCTTGTGTCTCTCCTAATGATCTGTAGGAAGAGCTCCTTCCTAGTAATCTAAATCAAAGCACCTGTGTACGAGTCCTCATCACCCTTTATTCATAATAAGGCCAAAATTGGAATATCAAACATGCCCAACAAGAGAATAGATAGAAAGATTATGATGCTCATGATTTGGAATGTGATTAAACAACAAAATAGGACAAAGTACTGACATACACAAAAGCATAATTGAGCTTTAAAAATGTTAGGCTGAACCAGGAAGACAGACACACATGAGATATTACAGAAGATGAAACTAAGCCTTAGTGACAAAAGGAGGTCAGCGTGTACCTGGCCTGGAGGTGTCCCAGAGGAATGAAGAAATATTCTGGATATGAGCGTCTTATCTGTTGATAGAGGATGTTCCCGTTGGCATAATAAATACATAAACGTCTGCATTTACCATCACTCATGGAACTGTACAGTATTTTTTTCCTTCTTTTTTTTTTTATTTAACAGGTAAAGTTACAGACAGTGAGAGAGACAGGCAGAGAGAAAGGTCTTCCTTCCGTTGGTTCACACCCAAATGGCCGCTACGGCTGGCGCTGCGCCAATCTGAAGCCAGGAGCTGGGTGCTTCCTCCTGGTCTCCCACATGGGTGCAGGCGCCCAAGCACTTGGGCCATCGCCACTGCCCTCTCAGGCCACAGCAGAGAGCTGGACTGGAAGAGGAGCAACCGGGACTAGAACCCGGCGCCCATATGGGATGCTGGCACCACAGGCGGAGGATTAACCAAGTGAGCCAAGGTGCCAGCTCCAGAACTGTACACATGCCATGGGCACATTTTGTTAAATAAAAACTAAAGCTCGGCAAAAAGCAGAACATTTACAGGGAATAGAATCCTGGACCTGTGATACTCACCAAAAGAATGCTGTGCAGCAGTGGGTACTAATGGTCACGACTGGGCAATAGATTATGGGTGAATCTCACCAACAAAAATTGAGAGATACATGTCAGACATGCAGGGTTTATATTTTACAATTTCAATTATGTAAATTTAAAAGCAGCTCCAGTGAGCCTCTGCTATGAGGCGTTAGGGTGAGGTCTCCCTTGAGCAGGGAGTTGGAACAGGAAGCAGCTCCACAGGGGTCTTCCGGGAGCTGGCACTGCCTTCCTCGCTCTGCAGTGCCTGGCACCTGCAGACATCCAAATGTGTTAGACGACTGTTGACGGCACAGAACAGCAGGACCCACAGACGATCCTGGGTGCTGCAAGATGGAATAGCTACACTGGGAAGCCGTTAGGCTTTGTCTAAAATGTCAACTGCACTCGCCATGTGGCCCACCTTACCCACCTCTGGGGTGTGTCCTACAGAAGTGAAAGGTGTGTGCATTGAGTACCTGTGCCTGGATGCTGGTGGCAGGGCCAGCCATCATCACCCACACCTGAGAACAACCCACATGACTTTCAGAAGAGCAGTATTGCATCCACATGTGGGAAACAGGATGGACTATTGGAGCCTACAGCCTTAGGACTGAAAGCCAAGTGCACTGTTCCGAGTCAGGCTCTCTGCCCCGTAGGCTGCTGACTTTCTGGGCCAGGATGATTGGTTGCAGATTGTATTGTGGGCCCTCTTGCTGCCTTTCTGGACTCTATCCACAAGATGGCAGTAAAACTCTTCCCGCCCAAATTATGACTGCTAAGAAATGTCTGCAGATACTGCACAATGTCACAGCTAAAGGACCACCGTGCTAAGTGAAAAGAACCTGTTCTCAATAGGTGCTACGCTGGGTGATTCCATTTGTAAGGCGTCTTAGCCCACGCTCTGTTGCTCTGACTGAGTACCACAGACTGGGCGATTTATAAGCATGCGAGTGTATCCACCTCAGTGTTCAGGAGGCTGCGACGTGCGCGTCTGAGAGCCCTCTCTGGTGAGGCCCTTCTGAGAGCCCTGAGGCAGGGCCAGGTGTCACATGGTCACACGAGAGCCGGAGCCAGACCGGCTTTCAAACAGGCCCATCCTCAAGGGGCACTATTAGCGCACGAATCTAATCCATGTGTCACCTCCTAAAGGTCTCACTTGGCTCTGCCTCTTCCTTTCTTACAAAGGAGATAGAATTTCAGCATGAGTTTTAGAGGGGCCATTCCAACCACAGCATATGACACTCTACAAAAGGAAAAAAGAGAACGTGTCAGTCGTCTTCAAGGGTTAGTGTTGGGGCATCCAGATCCGGGTGCTGCAATCTTGTCTTATCTGCCGTGGATGGATCTTGTGTGTGCAGGAGTGGGTATTATTCATGGCACCGTAGGCAATTTTAAAAGCAGAAGAAATAAAAGCAAAACCAAGTGCTATTTACTCAAATCGGCTAAGGAAAGGATACATGTATAAGCGAGGAGGTCACTGGACAGAAACGTTCCCTGTGACATTGGTGAGGGAGGCCAGGACTTGCAGGATGTGAAGGTGAGTTAAGGGGAGTGAAAGCAGATAGCATTCTCCTGGAGCCTTCAATGCGGAGGCCACAGACACAAGGCGCACACCTAGGAAGTCAATGGGGGTACTGATCCTAGCAAAGCAAGGTTCATCCTGTGCCCACAGTGCCATGTGTGCCCTCACCCCCCACCCCACCCAGGATCTGGTGTGCAGCCCTAGTGGGGACCCTACCACACGTTACTGCACTGGGGATTAGTAGTGCTGCACTTTCCAGGTGTCCCTCCTTGCATGAGCTTCTGAGATCCCACAGCTCCCATCTGAAGGGCTTTGCAGCCCTGTTCCCCTATGTGTTGCAGACGCTAAATTTTTTCTAGCAGCTTCCTGCTCCGCTCTCTGGACAGCGGGTCTGCTTGTTCCAGGGACTTTCCAAAGAGCCCTAAGCTAAGGAAGTCTGTCCCAGAAAAAGTGAATTGAGTCACATCCTACCTCCTGGGTGAGAGGAAGGCTCTCCGGAGTAGACGGTTCCTGAGATGCACCTGGTGCTGTGTTCCTTCTTTTCCAGGAGGCCACTGGAGATGCAGATTTGCATACACACAAGGAGGTGACAGCAGTGATTGTGTCTGGCACAGGAAGGGGTGAGGAGTGGAAAGAGCCAAGTGGGAGGAGCAGTATTAGATGTGGTCCTCATCGCTCTTGCGAACCAAATTTCAGCTCTAAGACCGGGTCTTCCACAGCCCCAGACTTCCTCAGCCGGGGGACAGTGAAACAATTAGCAATGCAGGCACCATGCAGGGGGAAGCAGCCCAGAGCCCGCACTGTGAGCTGAACAATTCCAACCACCCCATTCACATCACGCTTACAGGAATGCCACGGTGGCAAGGTGCCATCCCTTGTGCTGATATTCCGGTGTCTCTTGGTAGCCAGAACGCAGGATTAACAAGGGTAGGAAATGGAGGGGGCTGCTTGAGTAATAGTTAGAGTGACCAAGATGTTTCATATTGTTTACTGATCAACTCGAACATATTTGAGAGGAAAAGGTCACTATTGTAAGTATTTGAGAACAGCATTTAAAACACGGGGAACTCGGGCCAACATGATTGCATGTTTACCCCCGGAACAGGGCAAAGTACCAGCACTGCCCTTGGCCCAGTCGACGTTGTGTTTGTGACTTACGACCACAGAGGGCCCTGCAGTGTCACTCAGAGTCCTGAGAAGCATTCAGGCTGGAATCTGCACACACCCGTTGAGCCACAGAGATTCGTTCTTGTTCTCAGTGGTGTGGTTTGTAGATGTTTCATCATCCCTCCCTGCTCAGAAGCGTTCCAATTCTTTTTAAATATCTATTTATTTATGTGAATGTCAGAGTTAGAGACAGAGAACTTCATCTGGGTCTCCCACGTGGCTGGCAGGAATCCAAACACTTGGGCCATCTTCCGCTACTTTTCCCAGGCCACTACCTGGGAGCTGGATTGGAAATGGTACTCCTGTTTTCTGAGGTTTTAATTCCTTTGATGCTGTTCTCACTGAGAACACTTCCCCGTAAGTGAAATTCAGAGCTATCTGTATTTGCAATGTTAGCCAAATGCTGTTCTAACTTAATGTGATCCTGGCATAGAGCATTGCACTGAAGAACTGTCATCTCACAGGCATATTAGAAGCGACTGCCTTGTGGGAGGTGGTTGATCAACCGACATACTATCAGGCTCAGTCTGCTTGTCATTTAAACTGTCTGCCTACCTGCAGGTGAGAGCCACTGATGCCATGCGTGAGACCCTGAACCAATTAGGGCCCTAGCGAGCACTCAAATCTCCTGTGAAGTTGGTTAAACCACGCATTGCTGAGCCCCTTCACCAGAGGTCTGCCAAGGTCCCAGGTGACATGAAACCACTGCTGTGCAACACATGCTCTAGGAATTCTCAACTGAGAATGAAGGATTCAGTACAGATGTGTCTTACCCAGTGCAACCCCACGGCTTCACTTGTTTGCAGACAGCAAAGTCAATGACAGGTGAATGACTCTCAACATAGGATCCAGACAGTGGTGGCTCCAACAGTCCCAGAAATCATACAGTTTCTGTGCAGGTTATTTCTTGAGTGAAATCAACAGACAAATTCGAGTCAATTCTACTATTCATTGAGCTCTCTCTCTAAGCCAGGCACTGTCCTATAAACCTAAAAACAAAGACCTGCGGGCCCTTAGGGATGCTCCTGCAGAGCTCCTCCTGCAAGTCCTCACACCACAGAGGGGATTCACACCAGCTATGGAAAGAAGCCAAGAGTCAGTGAGTTATCCTGGGCCTGAAGGGTCTTTTTTTATTTTTTATTTATTTTTGACAGGCAGAGTGGACAGTGAGAGAGAGAGACAGAGAGAAAGGTCTTCCTTCCGTTGGTTCACCCTCCAATGGCCACCTTGCTGAGGCTGGCGCATCGCACTGATCTGAAGGCAGGAGCCAGGTACTTCTCCTGGTCTCCCATGTGGGTGCAGGGCCCAAGGACTTGGGCCATCCTCCACTGCACTCCTGGGCCACAGCAGAGAGCTGGCCTGGAAGAGGGGCAACCGGGACAGAATCCAGCGCCCCGACCGGGACTAGAACCTGGTGTGCCGGCGCCGCTAGGTGGAGGACTAGCCTAGTGAGCCACGGTGCCGGCCAAAGGGTCTTAAGAGTTGGGCACAGTATAAGGTGTTTCATGGTGAAGTGGACAGGTGATAATGCAGAGAGCGAAGCGCCAGTCAACAGAATCCTCCTCTGCTTAACAATGAGATGGCAGAAGACAGGCAGCATGGATAAGGGGGTTCAATAACCCCAATAACAGAGATCCCCAGCTCAGCCCAAAGACAGATCCTCCCTGTCACTGACAGATATGACCGCAAAGTAGAAGTGGACCCATGTGGGAAGGATAAAGCACACCCAAGTCATTCGTTTTGTTCCTATAGCTAATCCTCTCCCCCTGATCCATGCAGCTTCCTTACATCACCATTGGAGCTTGCCACCAGCATTTTACTTGTATTGAACTGCAAATTAATAGCTTGCCATCCTGCTTACCATTTAAAACTTGGCCAAGTCTGTTCTGATGAGAAAGACCTTTTGTGGATGCTAAGTTCTGAAGTATTTAGAAAACAGGAATTCCTGGGTCTATGAGGCTGATTCTAGAAGGAGCTGATGTAGCTTTGTGGGCAGAGGCAGTGAGTAGACTTGGGAGGCAACCTGGCAGTTGGCCTGCCATCTGGTAGTCTCAGCCATGAAAGTGAAACGTGGTTCATAACACATAGACAGTGATAAGCTTCCTAATGGGTGTTTACAGGGCAGTCATCCGGGGGCTCCACAGGAGGGAAGACGTCACGGTTTCTGAGTACCTGACTTTCTGTAGCAGAGGCACGTAAGATGTGCTAAAGGAAGCAGCTCTATCTTGCAGGCAATGATTGGGTGGTTAAGGTTCCACATCGGGGGGAAGTACAGCTCTTCAGTTACTTCCACCTACAGGGTGCTATCTAGATAAATGGTTGCTTGGTCAATGGTTTGCTGTGTTCTGGGGAAGCTGGGGAACAACACTCAACCTGGCTGTAATTCTCAAATTCTTTAAGAATCTTCTGAGCATTTCCACTGTATCATCAGTCATTCTTAGGGGGAAATAGCGTAGACCAGTGGGTGCCAGCCTGTACTACGGAATCAGATGTTCTGGGTTTAAAACCATGAGGTCTCCCACTTGACAGGGCAGTTTCCTAAGTGCTGTGCAAGGTCAGGTGCATCCCTTAACCTCCATGAGCCTGCATTTTTTCACCTGGAAAATGAGATTATGATAGTACCTTCCACATGGGGTTGTTGAATTCATTAGGGTAGCAGGTGATGTAATGGAGACCAAAGTCATGGCGATTGCTACAGCTGTGTAAGGACCAGGATGCACATACTAGGTAGGGTTCTTTTGATTTAGTGTCGATTTTGTTGATAGTCTACTGTCGCTCCCCCTCTTCGTGGAGGAACGACACACGACCCTGCGCTGTTCTTTTGTCTGCTTGGCCCTCCCCGGGTTTGCTGCTGGTTCTTCCCGGGTGGGCTGCTGGTCCTTCCCGGGTTGGCTGCTGGTCCTTCCCGGGTTGGCTACCGTCCCTTCCACCTCCGTGGAAGGGCGGTTCCCCCTGCCACATTCCCCACTTCTGCGGGGGAGCGGCACACCGCCGGCCGGCTCTCTCGGGGGCTGCACAGGTGTTCCTCTTAGATGTTCCCCTTAGATGTTCCTGGTGCATGCTGTCTCTCTCCTCCTTTATAGTCCTCCTCCACCAATCCCAACTCGGCTGCCCACACGCCGAGTACGCTGCTCTCCTCCAATCAGGAGCAGGATCAGCTCCTGGAGGTCATCACTCAAGTTGGCAAGAGGCAGCTGTGCGGAAGCTGTTTTCTCCTCTCCCAGCGCCATATTGTGGGAGAGCAGATGCATAGAATAAGTCTTAATTCCAGTAACTTAGTCTAGTCTGAGTTGCTCCCCACAGATCCCCCTTTCTTTTTATTTTTTGGCGTTGATACGCGCCTGTCTTCGGTGCCCCACGGCACACATGCTGCTCTGTTTGCTAGAGTTGCCCACAGGTGCTTACAAGTCCTATCAATCAGGCAAACCGAATCCGGGTCCTCTCTTCGCCATGTTGTGAGGAGGTTTTTAGGCGCTGATGCGTGCCTGTGTTCGGTGCCCTGCAGCACATGCTCTGCTCTGCTAGAACTGCCTGCAGGTGCTTACAAGCCCTACTAATCAAGCAGACCGAATCCAAGCCTTCTCATTGCCGTATTGTGGAGAGACTTATTGGTGTTAATTCGTGCCTGTCTTCGGTGACCTGCGGCGCATAAGCTGCTAGCCGTCCGCAGGTGCTCACCACCTCCCTAATCAGGCAGACCGAATCCAAGATCTCTCATTGCCGTGCTGTGGGGAGGCCTTACTTTTCTCTATTTCTCTATCTCCGGGCATTCCTATCTCTCCTATTTTACTTCTATCTACCAGCATTCCTATTTCTCTCATTTTACTTCTAAATGTCTGTTTCTCTTATCCCCGCGGCTTCCCGGCGCCCGCCCCGAGGCTGCTTCTCGGCACCTCGCCCCGCGGCAGCTTCACGGCTCCGCGCGGCTTCAGCCCGCGCTTCTCTCATCTGCGTGGCTCAGCTTCGTGCGCTCCTCGGTCTCCGCCCCTTCGTGTCCGCACCACGGCCTCGCGCTAGCCCCAAGTTCCCTATCTATTCACACCCCGTGCTCTCTCTGCACGCGGCGGCTTCCGCGAGTCACACAGCCCCAGCTCACGTTTCCGCCACTGGTATTCAATCTAAGTTCCCCGGGCTAACCTGGCGAATTCAACCTATAGCTTACGCGTCTGCGCCTTTCGGTCTGGCTTCCCGTCCTTTGCTCCCTGGGCTAATCTGACGGATTCCAACCTGGCGGCCCACGTCTCTGCCTCTGGTTCCAGATTTTCGCCTTTTGCCCCCCGGGCTGACTTAAAGAATTCCAAGCTGGCTTACGTCTCCGCCTCGGCCTGCCCCCGCAGCTTCAATTTCCCTAACACATTTCCATCTGGACTCAGCGTCATGTCATCCCCCCTTACTGTCTTCCTCAGGGCATGGAGCCTCCAACCTCTCAGGGGTACAGCCAGAGTGAAACAGAACCTGACCCTGTCTTATCTTCTTCTCTCTTCCCAAGCTCCACACTCAATCACTCCTGCTCCTCACTGTCCTGCTTGGGGACGTCTTCATCCCCTCCACTCCTTGCCAGTCCTACTACCGGCTCCTTGTCGTCTGTAGCCCAAGCTCCTGTGGTCCCCTTTCTGCCTGGATTCTCTCTGTAGCATCTCCTCTGAGGTACCTGCAGGGTCTCCCCCAGTACTCCCTCATCAATGCTTGGTGAAATCCTCACTCCTTGTAAGGTCTGCAGGCTTTTTGATGTGGTTCCTGTGCGCTGGGGGCAGTTTCAAGTTGTCCTTGCAGGCTGTGCTTGTCAAAATGTCCTAACTCAGGAAAAACAGAGCCCTGGTTACTCGGGGCGGGGGGGGGGGGCTGCTTCTGAACGCCTCTGTATCTGTGCATTTATCCCTTTACCTTAAAGGGGTTTTGTCTCCCATTCGCATGCGCCAGCCTGGAAAGTTCTGGGTATTTTGGACGCTTCCTTGGAAAGAAGCAGCTGCTCTGTCCTCACAAGGGAACACTTGCATGGCTCTCACTCCTTCCTTTCTGCTCTACTTCGGACATTCCTGCCTGGTCCAAGCTGCCTTACGTCCTTTATTCCTCATTTGAGAGAGCAGCACAGCCCGAAACAGAAAGGGCTGCTCAAGCCCAGCTCAGTGCATTGCACCACAACTACTCCAACACTCAGTGCACAAATGAGTGGGATCTGGGACCAGCAGTGCATTGCACAACTACTCCAACACTCAGTGCACAAATGAGTGGGATCTGGGACCAGCGGGGGGTTGCCGCCTGGTGTTTCATAAAGCAGAGGGCTCACCCAGTCAGGAGAGCAGCCCTTAAATCCCAGGGATCCTCCCAGCACCCTGAATCCCAAGTGCTGAGTTAGGATCCAAGAGGAGGATGCAGATTCTTAACACAGCCAGCCGAAAACATTAGGCACTCACTAATGCAAGCCACCTTGGGCACAGAACATCTCGGGTGCTCTCATACTCTAAGATAACCGGTTCTCAACTTTCTCGGGTGAAAATTTGCATTTGTTTCTAGCACCAACATTCTAGATGTTATAGATGAGCTGGCAAGGAGGTAACCACCCACAGGTAATTAGCCACTGGGAGAAGTCACATGTGCACAGTTCAGTGAGTATTTAAACCGTTCACTTACATTCTGAGCTTTTGGGGCCAGTGCTGTGCCAATTTGAGTCTTGGCTGCTCCGCTTCTGGTCCAGCTCCCTGCAAACAGCAAAAGATGATCCAAGTACTTGGGCCTCTGTCCCCTACAGGGAAGCCCCAGGCGGAGTTCCAGGCTCCTGGCCCAGCCCTTGCCGTTGGAGACATTTGGAGAGTGGACCAGCAGATGGAAGATCTGTTTTTGTCACTCTCTGCCTTTCAAATAAATAAATCTTAAAACACACACACACAGCCGGCGCCGCGGCTCACTAGGCTAATCCTCCGACTTGCAGCGCCGGCACACCGGGTTCTAGTCCCGGTCGGGGCACCGGATTCTGTCCCGGTTGCCCCTCTTCCAGGCCAGCCCTCTGCTGTGGCCCGGGAGTGCAGTGGAGGATGGCCCAGGTGCTTGGGCCCTGCACCCCATGGGAGACTAGGAGAAGCACCTGGCTCCTGGCTTTGGATCAGCGCGGTGCGCCGGCCGCGGCAGCCATTGGAGGGTGAACCAACGTCAAAAGGAAGACCTTTCTCTCTGTCTCTCCCTCTCACTGTCCACTCTGCCTGTCAAAAAAATAAAATAAAATAAACACACACACACACACACACACAAAACAAATTGTGAGCTTCTGCCAATGCCCAGCAGTGCCCAGAAAGGCCAGAGGATGGCGACACAGCCTTGCGAAATGACAGCAGCCCAGCTGGTGGCGAGCAAATCGCCCCGGGTCTGAGTTAGACAACAGAGGGCTGGAAATCCTGCTGGCATCCACTGTGAACCCAGCCCATTGACAAGCAAGCGGTCCCCCTCGGCCCCCAAAGGCGACTGCTCAGTGCGGCTTGCGCTGTTTCAGGCAGCACAGCGCATCCTTGGGGGTTCGTGCCCGGAGTGTGGGCAGGACCATTTCACAGCGGCGTTCTTGTGAGTGGAGACTCTCCGTGCGGAGCAGGAGCCCACCGCCACCCTCAGGGACCCCTAGTGCCTTAGGAGAGGGCGAGTGCCTGCGCTGGATGGCTGTGTGGGGTTCCAGGGATTCATGAGGCACGGGGGTGGGGGGGTGGCAGAACTCATTTCTCCAGGGTGATGCCAGCCGGGAGGGAGGGAGGACTCCTCGGTGAGAGCCACGGTGCTCGCTCTGCGTGCCCACCCCTGCTGGGGGGCTGACTGCTCCCTGTGAGACCCGGGGACCGTCCCTCCAGAGCCTCCGAGATTTTAAAAGAAACCTGCGTGTTTTATTTTTAATGCCGTCTCCCACTTCTCCAGTATTGGCAACCAATTCCAATAATTTATGGCAAGACCAACAAAACACAACTGTGGGCCAAATTCAACATGTGCGTGCCAGCCAGCGGCTCCTGCACTGCCAGAAGACGGGAGGGCTGCGGTGGGCTGGCGTGGGGGTGCGCGTCCGGAGTGGGCTGGGGCAGGCCCGCCGTGTTCGGCCTTGGGATTTCTGCTGTGCGAAGCACGTGCAAGAATCTTAGGGCAGAAGATAGACGAGCTTCCTGCAGGTGCTGCTTGTCCACGGACCCCCGTCTGAGCTCCCGAACAAGACTAAATCCACTCCTTGGATGAGGCTCTTCGGCCCCGTTGGCAGGGGACTTTAGCTTCCACCCTCGCCCTGAGTTGCTGCATAAAGAACTGTCTAGTATTTCCAGGTGGCCCACGTAGTCTTCGTCTATGCTGGGGGTTTGCACTTTTCCTCATATGAAGGTAATGCGTCCCCTTGGAGTGGGAAGCAGGGGCCTCCAACGCCCCATAAAATGCGGGGCTCTGTCCTCTCGCAGTGCCTGCCTGGCACCCATCAGGGTAGGCACTTCGTGCTTATTTTCACAGACCTTTCCTATGCACGTTGAAACATTCATATACGGGAAACACGCACACTCAAGTATTCAAAGATTTTTTTTTGAAGGTGGATAATACTAGATTTAATCCACTTTTTCACAAAAATCTTTGGCTTTGTGTGTGTGTGTGTGTTGTTTTATTTTTATTTGACAGGTAGAGCTATAGACAGTGAGAGAGAGAGAGAGAGAGAGAGAGAGAGAGAGAGAGAAAGGTCTTCCTTCCGTTGGTTCACCTCCCAAATGACTGCTACTGCTGGTGCTGTGCTGATCCAAAGCCAGGAGCCAGGTGCTTCTCCTGGTCTCCCATGCGGGTGCAGGGCCCAAGGACTTGGGCCATCCTCCACTGCCCTCTCAGGCCACCACAGAGAGCTGGCCTGGAAGAGGAGCAACTGTGATTAGAACCCGGCGCCCATATGGGATGCTGGCGCCACAGGTGGAGGATTAACCAATTGAGCCTCGGCGCCGGCCCCCAAAATCTTTGGCTTCCAAAGAATATTTTTGTATATTATTTTGCTTTTAACTGACACATCACAATCATACAAATTTGTGGGTACAGTGTTGTGCTTTAAGACAAGTCTGCATTACGCAGTGATCAAATCTGAGTAATTAATGGGTCCATCACTGCAAAGCATTCTCATGACTTTGCTGTCCAGCATTCAAAATATTTGAAATATGCAACGTGTTATTAGCTATAGTCACCCTAGTGTGCAATAGAACACCAGAGCTTGCTCCTCCTGTGTGGGATGGACGTAGCAATCCCTTTCTATTAAAAAAAAAGTAAGATTCTAATTCAGTATTTATTCATAATCCTAAAATTTTGCCCTCTGCTTTCCTTATTTTTTTTGTGCTTTGCATATTGAGTTCTAGAATTCTTTGTTTACTTTTTCA
Organism: Oryctolagus cuniculus; assembly: GCF_051225735.1. Lineage (NCBI taxonomy): Eukaryota > Metazoa > Chordata > Mammalia > Lagomorpha > Leporidae > Oryctolagus > Oryctolagus cuniculus. The sequence continues at coordinate 4,145,737 of NC_142878.1, read as the reverse complement.
ATTCTCTTCATCAGGATAAATATTTGATGTGAATTTTTCGGTCTTCACAGTTTTATCCATACTCTAGGCTGTCAGTTCTGCATTCTTAACATTTCGAGATATTAGACCAACATTCTTTTTAATAATCTAAGATGAAAGCGAAGTTTCATAATTAATAGATTAAAATACTTTGTTGGGCTTTGAAAATGTTATTATGGTTTTATATTTCATAGATAATGTTTTCTGCAGTTCTGTTTTTCATAATTCCTTAGTGCCTAATTCGTTCAGTTGGTATAAGCTCTGAATGGATATGTAGGAACAAAGCTATCCACTCCGCTTGCCGTGTGCTGTTTTATTATGCTCTGTAGATCCTTTATAGCATTGCATTTCAACTTATATCTCCCCCTCTTTATAACCTGCAGGCTTTTCTTCATGTTCTAGGATTTTATTTTGTAACTTAGAACATAAAAGACCATGTTGAATGTGTCATGTATTATATACTTTATGGCTATAAAATATACTTTTGTTTTTTACTTTTTCTTATCTGATGGAACAATTGAGATATTCTCTCCCTTTATTTCTTTTTAAGCCTTTACTTAGAATGGTCTACTTGTTGTTGTATTCCAACATTTCTCTTTAATTTAATTTTGCTATATCTCTTGTATAATTTTAATATTTTGGTTTTATTATAGATACAATGTGAAGGATTTTAAAAGGTGTTCACACTTTCACGTAGTGATTTTACAGACACTTTTAATCTATACAAGCGGGGACATCGGATAATTATCTATACATATGTTCATTAGTAAGACTGGAAAACGAGGTTCGATCTTCCACAGCTGATAAGCTAGTGCTCCAGTTGCGCTTCGGGTTAAGTCTGTGCGGACGTCCTTGCTACCATTGCCACACCCTCTCATCCCACCACCACAGGAAAGAAGAACCATTCCTGCTTCTTGCTCTGGGCCCTCAGCTCCTTGTAGTCACATGCAGCAGTGGTTTGCCTGTTGGCATAGCCTGACTCATAGGCCTGTTACCAAACTGCAAGGAGAAACAGGAGTGTGCCTTCCCCCTTTTACAGCTGGGGAGTCTGTCCTACTGTCTAGCACTCACAGGTAGAGGAGTCTCCACACAGCAAACAGCAGATCAGAACCCGGGAAGCTAAAAACAAACGACGAATGTGCACGACCGTTCTTCTAATGGCTATCTGTAATTAAAAAGCCCTGGACCTAGACTTCTACTTCTTGCTTTATTACATGTAGTCTGTGCTCACTGATTCTCTGGTATTAAGTATGAAGAAATCAGCATGCTTTTATTCCCATCTATTTTCACCTCTTCTACCTTCCAGGGTCTATGAAATGTGTTATTTTACTTTGCCAACATTTAAAACATTAGTATTTTGTTCCATAATTATAGTTCACTTAAGTTGTCCAATGAGTGGAAAAGTACTAATTTCATATTAGACTATAATAATAAATCAAGGATGAATATTGTAACCGCTCATTTTAACATTAAAGTAAATGGAAAATAAGCAAGTATGGGAGAGAATGACATAATAAAAAATAACCCCAAAGAAAGGAAGGGAGGAGGAAGCAAGTACAATAACATAGGTAGGGCTCATAGCCACGTTCTACAAAGGTTGTATTTAAGTAAAAAGAACAGGACAAGAGGACCAGCAAATATACAGGGAACTTGAGCAGGCATTTCTTAGAAGAGAATGTGCAGATGGATAATGAACACATTGAAGGGATACTCAGTCTACAATGACATAAAATGAAATAAAACCACAAAGGAAACACCATACAAATCGATCAGAATGGTTCAAATTAAAAAGACTGTCAGTAGCACATATTTGCAAAGATGTGGAGCAGTGAGAATTCTCATCCCCTTGCGTTAGGAATGGAAATCAACACCTTCTAACACTGAGCATACACATAGCCCCGGACCCAGCACTCCTACTCTTACAGGAATTCTCTATAGCAATGCCTGCATATGTGCACCAAAACACAAGCCCAAAGCTCATGGCACTGACATTCATAAAAACTGGAAAAAATTCAAATATCCATCAGCAGTAGCATAAATTAATTTTGGAATATATTATGCATACCACACATTAGTGGAAACAAATTCACTGCGTCTATCTGCAAAACACATGGATGAGTCACACAAATACAATGTTCAATAAAAAGCGTTAGGAATGCACGCTGCAGGGATTTTATAATGAATTTCAGAAGCCTCAAGTCTGATGGATGACATTGAAAGTGATCGTGGCGGGAAGGTTAGGGTTAAGATGGGGCCTGTCACCAGCTTGGAGTTCATAGTATTATAATTTGACTTGCTTTACAATTATGCAGATGTTGTACTGATCTTTATAATAAATCTTCCTAAAATGCAGGATTTAAAACAGCAATAATATTATGAACTCACAGTTTTTATGGAGGGCAGAGCAGCATAGTGAGCTTCTGCTCCGTGATATCTGGCACCTCAGCTTGGGGACTTATGGGCTTGGAGTCACTTGACGGCTTGGCTAAGACAGGTGGTCTTTCCCAAAGTGGCACATCCATGGCTGGTGAGTCAGCTCTCCTATATGGGACAGCCTGAGTGTCCTCACAAGCTGTCCAGCAACTTTCCCCAAGAGACCAGGGCAGAAGCTGCAGTGTTTCTTCCAACCTAACCTTGAACTCACCCAGTGCCACTTCGGTAATGTGTTCTGCTGGTCACAAAGCCAAGCATCCTTCAGAAAGGAGGGGAGCCCACAATGGTGTGAACGCCGGTGGTAGAAGAGCATGGGCCTCTTTGGAGATCAGCCAGGTGAGATGGACACTCCCTCCCCTCTGTGTCGGCTGCACATCAGGGACACGGGTCCCTGGCGTCAGTGTTCGTAAATGTTGTTTAGAAAATACAAACCCTGGGACACAATAAGAATAGGTCAGTTTCTGAAATGTCTTCATTATCATGATAAAATGAGATGGAATGAAGCCTGCCCTCAGAACAAGTACTTCCCCAATCCCAGCCGAGCAATGCAGGAAGCAGAAGGGAGGCGACGGCAGGTTGTGGAACTGCTGTTGTTGTCAGCGCAGTGTTGTGGGACGGAGCCAGGCTGCGTGACCTGTAGCTCATCCTACTTGTTTTCTCTTGGACAAACCACTTAGCATTGTTTAGCTGCTATGATAGGAGGGTAAAAGATAATATGTTCCACACAGAATTCTTTTGAGGATGACATGTTATTGTTCATATAGGGTGAATAGCTCCTTGAAAAACCATAATTAAAGCAACAAAATACAAATACATTTATTGACAAATGAGAAAAGTATAAGGGAAGGTTATATATTGTGAAAGCATATGTTTTAACTCTGATATCTTAAAGAAATAAAAACATGTTTTTTTCTGAAAATATAAATGGTATTAACATAATACTATCAAGAAAACAATCCCTACAGTAGTAATAGTCAGAAAAAGTTGAAAATTTGGCCAAATTCTATCATTAATGAAGCTCTAAATCTGAGTGCCCTCTCTGAGCGCCCTTCTATCTGCACAGTGCCACCTTGTTTATAAACTTATGTCACAAGCTCTGCCTCACTGCTCTGCAGATATTCAGAGAGACAGGAACAGTATTTCTTATTTTTACTAAGAATAAAGGAGTTCTCAGGAAATGAGATAATTTGTCAGCATCCCACAGCTGCTAAGTCTCTGAGCCTGGACTCTTTAATATTTTAGTATGTGGCAATTGCTTTCAGTAGAACAAAGCCCATTTGGGCTTGAATTGATAGAAAAACATAAATTTATGTTCTAATGCCATGTGAAAAGAAGGCAACTAAACATATAGCCACCTCAGAGAACGTTTAGCTAGAATTTCATAAGCATTTCATCTTTTTTTTTTTTTTTTTTTTTTTGGACAGGCAGAGTGGACAGAGAGAGAGAGACAGAGAGAAAGGTCTTCCTTTGCCGTTGGTTCACCCTCCAATGGCCGCCATGGCGCACCGCGCTGATCCGAAGGCAGGAGCCAGGTGCTTCCTCTTGGTCTCCCATGGGGTGCAGGGCCCAAGCACTTGGGCCATCTTCCACTGCACTCCTGGGCCACAGCAGAGAGCTGGCCTGGAAGAGGGGCAACCGGGACAGAATCCGGCACCCCGACCGGGACTAGAACCCGGTGTGCCGGCGCCGCAAGGCGGAGGATTAGCCTAGTGAGCCGCGGCGCTGGTCAGCATTTCATCTTACCAGGAACTCTGGGACAACCGAGTTACTGAAAACTTTCGGAGTCTAACTTTGCTCAGTCATGTTTCAGGGAGAAGAGCTGGGTGACTGATTTAAACTGCTGATGGCTTACAAATTACACCCGAGCTGACTTACATGAGACTAAAACCGTGATTCGCTAGGTCTACCCTAGCGTTTGTGGAATAAGGTACATTTAATAATTCTCATTTTCTCACCCGTAAGAAGTGGGTAAGTGTAGGGAGCATCATCCCCACGCTGGCAGGACACCTCGGGAGCAAGGCGTCTGCTGCAATGCCTTCACGCAATGTCAGTTCACCTTCAAAATCTGACATTTCTCACACTCTCCTTCTCAGCTTTCGGGTTTGCCTAAATCAGGCAAAGATTTCTCCACCGAGAGCCCCAGGCCAGCCCCAGCCGTTCTTCTCTGCGTGTCTCCTTCACCAGCAGAGCCTCTGTGCTGAAGTGTCCGAGAGTGCACAGAGCTCTTGCCATAGACTGCAGGAAGAGGGGACTCTGTGCCTCCGAGAGCTAACAGTTAGCAATGTCTTGTGTTCTTGACCTCCAAAATGTTTGTCTCCAGAAATAATGCGAGAACGGGTTTGGCGAGAGGAAGTCAAAGTGGACGAAAGCCAATGTGCCAGTGCTTTCCTGTATCAGCACTGGAGTGGGGCTTTGCACAGATCAAAGAGAGCACACATCACCTGCAGCTCTTGTGCGAGGACACAGCCGGTGACTGGAGATGCAATCTCAGAGCCTCACTCCCACTGGGCAGGGGAAGGAGACCTGAACGTTCCAGGGCATCGTTAAAATCTGGGGAGAGAGGTAAATACCACAAAGACACACTTGGCCAAACTTAAAGCTAATTTCAATTCTGACTTTTTCAGATTCAATAATTTCAAAGTAAAAATAAATTCCTCAGTGACAATAAAAACAAATCCTTGGTATCCAATTTCTTTTTAAAAAATGTAATCTTGACTGTTCATGGTTTAACTTAATTGAAGTGTAAATTTTATATTCACATCAAATTTCAAACAACTTTAAAAAATGGATAATAAGGTAAGTTCAATGAAACACATTGTTTGAAACAAATGATGGGCTCATTATAGGACTATTAATGTCTATTTGAAAGGTTGACAAATTCAAAGTTATTACCAGATATGGACAGGTGGTCAGTTCTTTGAAGCACTAATGAAAAACTCATTTATATTACTCCTTACAGTGAAGAATCAAACATTAGTTACATCTTTGATAAGAGAGTTACAATGATCTTCCCAAATTCAAGCTTAAATATTGTTTTAAAGTCCAACCTAAATACAGTTATTAATACTATCAATTGGCACTCGTAACCCATTAATTAATTCCCCGTAATGCGTTCATTCAGCAGATCTATGATGAGTATGTCCTGTATGTCCGTTTCCGTGCACGGGGAACAGAAAACAGTACTGAGTGAGGCAGATAAAGTTCCTCTGATCACGGAGCTGAGAGTCTAGATGGGGAGACAAATAGGGAACCACACAGAGAGAGTTAAACGCTACGCTGAGAGAAGCAGCCTCACAGAGGGGCACTCTGCACCCTAGCAAATAGGAAAGTGTATGGGTGAGCTATTCTGGCTGTCAGCTGAGTTGGTCAGGTTGTTAGGAGGAAGACATCCGAGGGAGAAAGCCTTCTCATGCTTTATTTTCATCTCTAATGGCGCTGACACCAACCTCATCATTGAGTAAGTTCTGGGAATTAGTAAGATGCCTTTCTTTAAAGAGGGGCTTGGCACGAAGACACTATAGTCCTGTTTTATAGTAAGAGGCGTATTCAGATTCAAGCAAGAGGAGGTGGCACAAGAGAGACGTCGTCAGGTTCCCTAGCATCTAGAGCTACAGAGACCTGTGTCTTCTTAGACTCCTATAAAGGCTGGATAGTAGGCTGGAATCCAGGGGTTTGGGGAATTCAGTCTCATTCAGACTGAGCAGTAATGAGGTCATGGGGACCATGAAGCAGACTCGTGCTGGCATCAGTGAGACTCCGCAGATGGTGTCTGTTGAGCCTGGAGCCGAGGAGCACTGCTTGTGGGGAGAAGACCGGGAGCTCTAGACAGCACAGGGAGAGGATGTCAAGAGCCATGCAGATAGCAACGTGTTAGATGGGACTCCTATGGCTTCCTGGATTCCTTAGCCTAAGCCAGGCGAAAGCCACCATCAGGGATCGTCCAGGAGCTCCCGGTCGTCTTCAAAGGGTTCTAGGAGACGGCCTTGGGAATAGGGTGGAAGAGGATCGTTTCCACGAGAGGCTGCTCAGCCTTGCTCTGTTTCAGAGGTGTTTCACTGAGCACAGGTGCACCCAGCTTTTAAAAGTTGGAAAGCCTCACATCTAGTTGTCAAGGTCTACGTTTTAACTTGCTTATCAAGCAGCTATGACTCCTGGGGGGAGTTTCACTTCTTGTGCTTAGTGTTCTCTGGTGAGAATGTAGATCATAACACCTACTTTGTGGGAGCTGTGTGGATTACCTGAGTGAAAGCATGTCATGTGTTTCACACATTCCAGGAATGCCGCGTGTAGGCTGTGCAGCCTGGGTACTGCGCAGCTCTGCATAGGAGTCCATCTATGGCACCCTGCTGAGTAATCTCCACATCCACTGATGTTGGCTCTGGCAGGCACGTGGTAAGAGGTGATAACTGGCAACCGTGGTGAGAAAGAGGCGGCGGGAGCCCTGCTGTAAGACCAGGGTGAGGCCGGCGCTGTGGCCCACTAGGCTAATCCTCCACCTTGCAGCGCCGGCACACTGGGTTCTAGTCCCGGTCGGGGCACCGGATTCTGTCCCGGTTGCCCCTCTTCCAGGCCAGCTCTCTGCTGTGGCCCGGGAGTGCAGTGGAGAATGGCCCAAGTGCTTGGGACCTGCACCCCATGGGAGACCAGGAGAAGCACCTGGCTCCTGCCATCAGATCAGCGTGGTGCGCCAGCCGCAGTGCGCCGGCCGCGGTGGCCATTGGAGGGTGAACCAACGGCAAAGGAAGACTTTTCTCTCTGTCTCTCTCTCACTGTCCACTCTGCCCGTCAAAAAATAGAAAAGACCAGGGTGAGCACAGAAGACAGATGGCTGTGACAGCATGTGGCTGGGGTGGACATACGAGTAGTGGACAGCATTGCTGAACAGGAGCAGTGTGATGAAGTCTAGGCCTTGTGGACCAGTGCCTCTGATAGCAGCCCGGGAGCTGGGACAGAGCTTTGTTGGTGCCCCAAACACTGATGGGTCTCGGGGCCAGCCTGTAGGGAATCTGCCCTGGATGAAAGGGGTGGCAGACATTGGTGAGCTCTCTGGAGCTGTCAGACTTTAGGCAGGAGTTCTGTGGCATTGCAAGCTGAGACAGTGGCATAGCTGACTTTGTGGAGGGAATTCAGAAGCAGAGGTGACCCTGTGAGGCCAATGTCAGCAAGTTAGCATGGCCATCATGAGCACTTTGTGGTTGACAGGTTACCAAGGCGAACGGCGGCAGTTGCATTAGGTTTTTGACTAATGATCGGCTTCTTTTGCAGGGCTCAGCAAGACTTTTCCTGCAAAGCTCCTATTTCTAAAAATTATTTCACTCCTAGAACATGTTTATGATGAAAATGAGGAGAAAAGATTAAAAGTAAGGAAATTTTCAAACAGGATAAACTTACAGGCTATTTTATATGTCTTTGAATTAAGGGAAATGCATTGTCAATTAATCTGAGAGTGTAGGAGAGAAATAAGATATATGTGTTTCTTCCATTAAAGCTCATGTTTCTTTCTCATATCAGCTTCCATTCCACTGGGCTTTCACCAAAAAAAAATTAGAAATGAAACATCACTCTTGCTGAGGTGCTGTGTGTGTGTGTGAGTGTGTGTGTGTGCGTGTGTGTGTGCATGTGCGTGTGTGAGTGTGTGTGTGAGTGTGTGTGTGTGTGAGTGTGTGAGTGTGTGTGTGAGTGTGTGTGTGAGTGTGCGTGTATGTGTGTGTGTGTGTGTGTGTTTAAAATGCCTATCAGCAGTGCTCATTTGGAAAGAACCATGACCTTCTGAGATTATAAGACCTTGAAGAGCAGAATCTTCACAAAATTGTTTTTTTTTTTTAAAGTAAGAAGGAAACAAACATGCTATTTTTATTGTCAGGAAATGATCTTAGATTTGACCCAGTTTAACCCTTTTACTTAGACATATGAAAATATGAGTGAGATGGGAAAGAGACATCTGTAAATTTGTTGGGCGACAACTTTCCAGTTTCTGTACATCTTGAAAAAGCAATGGCTGTATTCCTTTAGTCCTGTTATTTCTTTTTTTTTAAGATTTTATTTATTTATTTGAGAGGTTGAGTTACAGACAGTGAGAGAGAGAGAGACAGAGAGAAAGGTCTTTCTTCCATTGGTTCACCCCCCAAATGGCCACAACGGCCAGAGCTGTGCCAATCCAAAGCCAGGAGCCAGGTGCTTCTTCCTGGTCTCCCATGCAGGTGCAGGGCCTAAGCACTCGGGCCATCCTCCACTGCCTTCCCGGGCCACAGCAGAGAGCTGGACTGGAAGAGGAGCAACCGGGACTAGAACTGGCGCTCATATGAGATGCCGGTGCCTCAGGAGCAGGATTAAACTACTGCGCCACAGCGCCGGCCCCAAGTCCTGTCACTTCAAGGAAGTCTGTTCAGCAGAGAGAAGCCATCCAAGCAAAGGGAAGACATGTTTTCTCCCAATTTGTAAGAGCCAGCTTCCCTCAGTTCAGAGCTGCTCTTTTGCGACACACGTCTCCTGCTGGATATGTGTAGCCCTCTGGCCTCATTTGCAGTGACCTGTGGGTCATGGTGGGCAAGGGAACTGGAGCAATTCTGCTGTTGACCAAACTGATGCTGTGCGCTGAGCCATAGAGCCCTCAGCCTCTGGCCCAGGAAGCTTGTGTTTTCCACCAGCATCCATGAGACTGTGGTAGGCTGACGCTCAAGTGAGCTTGAAAATAGAGCAGTCCTAGACCCTTCATGATTGCGGGTAAGAGAAAGGACCTAAAGCTCGAATCCTGATTCGTAATATGTTGCTGTAGCATTTGCTTTTTGGTAATTGGCTTTTCTCAAAGAATATTTTCTAACTGAGCAAAACACACATAGAGCCAAGTTCAGACACAAGTAGGACATAGATTATGTGATCCAGTAGAGAAATCATCGTATTTTCAACCCTAATGCTCTAGGTGGCAAACCAGAGAGAAACTGACCCTAATCCCAAGTGTCTGGGAATGTTCCCAGGTTTGGGATGAAAAATCAGGACCTTCACTCCTCTTCCGTCGTGCCCACAGCCCTGACTTTATTTCTATCGGGGGCTGTAGCTTATTTCTCCTTTTCCCATCCCTCCACTAACTTCTCATTGCTCGTTGGTGTTTCCTTATTAACTAGTTTTAAAGACATTTATTGCTCGTAAGTATGTGTTTCTCTCCCACACTCCCATGCAGTGAGGTTCATTCTGGGGTTTCCAGGTTTCATTCCTGACCGCAGCGCTGCGGCTGCCGCCACCCCCTTGCACTGAGTCAGAGCTCTCCTCTTGCTTTCTGTTCTCCTGAGCAGGTCTGTCATCATTCCCGAGGACTTCGTTTGCTGTTATCCTCTCTGACTTGCTGCTTGGTATTCAAAGGAGCAGGATGGATGCCTTCCTAGTCCGCGGCCCTCATCCAGTCGACTCACAGGGAAATGCAGGTTTATCCACAGGACTGCCGGCTTGCCCCGACTCTGTCATTTCACTGCTGGGCAAGGAGGTTTAAGTCGGGACACGGGACGTCGGGGAGAGCCAGGAGCTCAGAGCTGCCAGCCCGAGATGAACAAGAGCTCTCAGGGAGAATGCACAGTGCTTCTAAGAATGAAGAGGGAAGACTGGTCATGCAGAGGCGCCTCGACGCCTTGGCCTTCACAAAGCATTCAGCCAGGGAGCTGCACCGGCCCAGGCTAATAAACACTTAAGCCACAGCTTCAAGAACAGGCAATAACCAGGACTCCTGAACCGAAAGGCAAAATCATACCGACGATCATTAATGTTGGAACCTCTGCTAAGTTTAAATCCCTTTCTGAGCAAGAGTGCACCTTCTGTTCCTCTGACTCCCCTGGCTCTCACAGGAGCTACGGACGAGCGATAAACAGAAAGAAGACGGAGAACTGCACTTGATGCCAGGGCGTGGCCGTGGATACCCCAACATACATGTGTTTTACACAAACCAGGACTGTTCCGCGGAAAAAGAGGTGGCTCCTTGTTAATGCGTGGTAGTGATTTTGTGCACGTGACTTTTCGCCCCCGAAGGATCATTGGTTCTGTCTGGCAAGCAGACTGCTAGATTTATAGTCAGACCTCTGCTCTCTGTTTGCAGTAGGGAAGCTCGTAGTGGTGTTTGCCTGGAAAGCACCGCAGGGTGCCGTGCGGGGGCTCCCAGGAGGGCCGTGGCGGAGCCCATCAGTGACACCCCCACCTTCCTGTTCTTACCTGCCAGATAGGATGTTCCTGCAGAAATCAGCGCTGTTTGGTCCCCTGGGGACTGCACACAGCAGTGACAGGGTCGCCTGGAGCTGCAGGTTCTTTTGAGATGGGGTCCTCTGAGCTTCTCAGTGTCTCTCAATGGCCCCAGCTCCCCGTACCTTGCACGTGGCTTACGGTGTTCCACAGGACACAGTTCTAGGAGCACATCTCCCTGCTCCCACTAAAGGGGCTGCACACCTGAGCCTCTCCCAGGAAGGGCCCTGATGCTCAGCTCGGAGCTCAGGATCCCTCTCCTCCCCAGGCTGCCCCTACAAGGAGAGCGTGGTAGAACTCGATGGAAACTCCCACACCCCGTAGGTGCATCACCCACACAAACTCACAAAAATGCACACACTGACATGCACACACACATGTGCACACAGATACATGCACATGCAAACATCACAGAGACGTACATGCATATACGTGCACACACAGACACACATTGACACACACAGTGTGACACTGAATTCTTTTTATTCCTGAGGCTGAAGTTGTCTCTCTTAAAGCCTCAGTGGGTTGTCTGGGCTGTGACCTCTGACCTCCCTCTCTCGCACCTCTTGGTTAACTCTCTTATGTACGATCTTAGGAAATTCTCTGTTTGGAAAGGAAAGCAAATAGTTACGATTTAATTCAGTCCTATCTTTCTGAATGAGGCTGAATCTCATGTGAGTTCAGGGGACATGGGGTCATTTCTGGAAATTTCTTGAAAGCAAGAGGGTTATGTTAGAATTATCTACCTTATTAAAGCACTTTAGCAGAGAATCAACGTGCCAAAAACAATGTGGAGGAATGTGTAACTGCCATGAAATTTTCCCTAGGGCAAGATCTGCCATTTTGCCCTTACAACCTCTCCGTTCCTTGCCCAAGGCTAGCAGGAGCTCCGGATGGTAGCAAGTGCATTTTATAATGAAGACACCTTTCCTTGGCCCAACCCATTCTTTTCTGGTGCACCAACCCCATCTTTCTGCGCCACGCTGCTGGCAACAGCAAAGCACTGTCCAGCCTGTGTTGCTGAGACGGTACTGATCTTGTGAGGCGGGACCTTGCCTTCCTCTCTGTGCCACGCCCCTCTTCCTCTGTTAGCTGTGTGGACGAGCTCTGTGCCAGGATGCAGCGTCTGGGTATGAGTGCCAGAGACCCAGGGCACTCATGCTGATGCCTTCCATGTAGTGAGACTCTCAGAGAATCCACTCAACAGGAGAGCCTGCAGCACCGGGCCACCCGTGTCACCACCGTTGCAGCCTGGGGGACCAATGCCCTTGAGATTTGACTCACAGGCAAAGAATACGGGATCTCAATAGGAAGTCCAGAGCTATTTTACAGGGGTCGGGGGAGGCTTGTGCACAATGAATCCTCTCCCGTGTACACACAAGGCCCTCTTGGAAACTGCTCTCTCTGCTTCCATCCCACTTGTGTGCACGCCTGCTAATGGAAATCAATAATGCAATTAAGCTGAGTAAGGCACCCCCAACCCTATCTGCAGCCATAGCACTTTCTGATTAGCTACTTTTTCTTCTTGATTCTTGCTTTTTCAGAACCTGTTCCTGTATAATCATGATTAAAGGGACTCTACCAAGACTGGCCTTCTGCTTCTCACTCCGCTGGCCTTGCCTTGCATTGAACTACCTTCCTCCTCCCTACAGCTTACCCTTTAAGATCCAGTTCAGTTACTACCCTATCCATCATGTCACTTGTGCCAGTTCACAGTGCTCTGCTAAAATGCCCCTAGTGATGGAGGACTCCATAGTCCCTTATCTTAGTAACGCCCCATTTTGTTAAACCAAAACCATTTTTAGGCCTCCCTATATCTTCTCCATATTGGCTCTGTTTCTTCCCTTTTTCCTTCAGAGACACATTTGCTTATATGTTTTGGAACCAATAGCGCCATGTGGCACTGAGTATAGTTAAATGTCCTGTTTGGCATTAACCAGCTGTTTATGATCTCATAGGATTGCACCAACCATCCAACGAGTGAGCTCTTTCATTTCTGCTAAGCCCATGTCACTGGTGAGTTTGCTCAGCATAAAGTTGAATTCTTCGTTGATCATGTTCAGACTAAGTCTGGGAAGCGGGTCTGGAGTGGATTCAGAGCGACTGGGCTTTGGAGAACTCAGTGGGGATGAACGTTCTCTACGTACGAACGCTTACAATGAGAACTGGAGATGTGCCTGTAAGGTGGTCAGCAGCACCCGGGCAGATGGGGCTCCCGAGTTAGAGACCCTAGAATGTGGAAACAAAGGCTCTTTCCATCATCTCTCAGGAGGTTGAAGGGAGACATTATTGGAATCTACCAGGACTGTGATCAGACTCAAGGGGGCATCTATTTGAAGGTCCCTAAAATTACAATAGCATAACTGAAATCCAGCACTCCAGAGTGTCAGAACCAATTCCCAGGGAGAAAAATCAACAGGAAAATTATGGAAAAGGCTTAGGCAATTTTTAGTAGATTTATTTTATTGCTAGACTTTTTAAAGATTTTAATAGGCAGTTTTCCCAAGTACATTTCTTAAAAACGTATAAATTGCATAAGATTTCTAAATTTACTTGAACAGAGGACCTATTTTTTCCCTTGCAGCCATGTTAAAGGTTCTTTCCTTGGGGAAATGCCCCGTCAGCCAGGAACACCAGCCAGCACCTGCACCTTCTGGGAGCAAGAGCATCCTCACCATCCCATTTGGTTCCAGAGGATGGTCCAAGTGCTTGGCCCCTCCACCCACCTAGGAGACCTGGAAGAAGCTCCTGGTTCCTGTCTTTAGCCCTCACCCAGTCCTAGCTTTTGCAGCCATTTGAGGAGTGAAACAGCAGATGGAAGATTTTTCTCTCTATCTTCTTCCCTCTCTCTCTGTAACTCTGTCTTTCAAACAAATAAATCTTAAAAAAAAAAGATTTATTTGAACGGTAGTTATAGAGAGGCAGAGGCAGAGAGAGGTCTCCCATCCACTGGTTTGCTCCCTAGATGGCCGCAATGGTTGGAACTGTGCCGATCTGAAGCCAGGAGCCAGAAGCTTCCTCCAAGTCTCCCATGCTGGTGCAGGGGTCTAAGGACATGGGCCATCCTCCACTGCTTTCCCAGGCCATAGCAGAGAGCTATATTGGAAGTGGAATAGCCTGGACTCAAACCGGTGCCCACATGGGATGCCAGTACTGCAGGCGGCGGGCCCTACCTGCTACGCCACAGCACCAGCCCCATAAATAAATCTTAAAAAGGGGGGATCCTCAGTCATGAGCCCCAGGGAGTTGCAGTCATCACCCGGGTCATGACTCTAGCTCTCAGTTGTGGGTGGTGGCACGGGCCACCCAGGGGGAGCATGAAGCCATATCACCATTGCCTACTGCAACCAGTAAGGTCTGCAGACAGTTCTTAAAAAATTTACTTATTTATTTTGAAAGTCAGAGTAGGAGAGGGATACACATACACACACACATATATACACACAGATGTTCTATCTGCTGGTTCAATCCCCAGATGGCTACAATGGGCAGTGCTGGGCCAGGCCAAGTCACAAGCCAGAAGCTTCATCCACATCTCGTACATGGGTGCAGGGGGCTCAAACACTTGGGCCATCTTCTGCTGATTTTCCCAGGCCATTATTAGGGAGCTAGACTGGAAGTGGAGCAAGAAGGACATGAACCAGCCCCTTCATGGGATGCCAGTATTGCATGCAGCAGCTTAACCCACTAGACTACAGCACTGGCCCATGTATACAGTTCTTGAACTCAAGGTGAATGCATGGTAGAATAAAGAGAGGCCGATCTAGACTATCAGCATCAGGAAGCAAACTAGAGTTAGGCAAGTTACCCATCCCGAGAGGTTGGAGTGGGAGAGGACTTGGAGGTAGCAAAGGTCGTCACCTTGCTGACCACCGGGGAGTCCAAACACTTCTACACATTGCATCTTGATAATGGAGTCAAAAAAAAAAACAATGGCACCAACAACCAGTAGATGGAACAATGCTTGGGTTACATAAAATCAGTTTTTCAATACGTGTCGGCCACCCACTGCCAGTGGCCCGTTCCCCTCCACCTCCTCAGCCATCACAGGTACTTCACTTAGTCAAACCCCTCTTCTGCTCAAGTAGAAAGACCATGAATACCCCCAAATCCACGAAACAGGAAGTACAAGCAGCTGGGGGTGAGGCCTGGGAGCCTTGGCGATACAACCTTAAGCAGGAAAAGGAATACCCACGAGTCACAAGCTGGAAAATCTATTCCCATGCTGTAAGGAAGTGTCTCAGGACAATGCCTGTTGTTGCATGGTCGAGCTACCTAGGGCTGTCTTTCCTTATAGATGTCAGCAGAAGTATTCTGACTGGGCCCTTGCAATTTATACTCTGCGATTTATACACACACTCACACACACACACTTACAGCTTCTGAAATTTCAAACCCTAGGCTTTCCCCAGTGTGGCATGGTCCCAGTGACTGTTCCTGGCTAAGCACCTAAGTACCAGAGGTGGTGGGGCTCCCCTCTTACAGGGCTCCTGCAGCATGGCAAGATTTGAGGGTGTGACAGAGACCTGGGCTTCAATAAGGAAGCAACTGCCTCCTTCCCCAGAGCTTGTCCTTGGCCTCTACTTCCCCAGTGATAGATAAATCTTCACTGTTCGCTGCTTCAGGACCAGGGCACTCCGTGTCTGGAGGAAGCTCCCTCCACATTCCTCACAGCTCTTCCCTCTATGTGACCTTGCCAGTCTTTCTTCCCTCCATGGTTAGTGGAAATCTCTCCCAGGGAGTTCAGCCTCATGGCTAAGCCAAGATGCAAAACTGACTCCATGTTCACTCCACGTAGTTGCAAGATCCCCTGTTTTGCAAATGTTTGCACCAGCATTCCTTTTGATTTCTCTCTTGCCAAATTCCTTTAGCTGAATTGATTTTTCTTTCCCCCAAAACCCTGCCATACATTTCTAAGTGGATATTGTAGTAGTAAAAGTCTTCAATTTGTTTGCACATATATAAGTTTTTCCTTTTTGAAATGCATATATGGTCAACTTGCGGATATGTATTTTCAAAATGTAATTTCCAATTTCTGTCTTTTTTTTTTTGACAGGCAGAGTTAGACAGAGAGAGACAGAGAGAAAGGTCTTCCTTCCGTTGGTTCACTCCCCAAATGGCCGCCATGGCCTGCGTGCTGCGTTGATCCGAAGCCAGGAGCCAGGCGCTTCCTCCTGGTCTCCCATGTGGATTGCGGGGCCCAAGCACTTGGGTCATCCTCCACTGCCTTCCCGGGCCACAGCAAAGTGCTGGACTGGAAGGGGAGCAACCAGGACAGAACCAGTGCCCCAACCGGGACTAGAACCTGGGGAGCCGGCGCAGCAGGCCGGCTAGTGAGCCGTGGTGCCGACCTCCAATTTTTGTCTTGATCAGGGTGTCACATCATCCTGACACCAGTAAGACTGCCTGATTCTCTGCTTTTAGCATCATATTGCAAAGTGGTTCTTCAAAGTAGCATGGGTAACCAAGGAAAACCTAGTCTTCCTGGGTTCGACATATTGGAGTGGTTGTTGCCATTCTATATCCTATGATGCCAGTTATGTCACAGCAAATGGGAAGTGGCCTTTCCTCACTCCCATAGTCAGCAATCAAAACCAACACAAACAGATTCTACAAAAGCCTTGCATATAGCAAAATATACTCAATGAGATCTTACCACGAAGTCCAAAATTAATGTCCTTTTTTTCCCCAAAGACAATAGAACCAAACTCCAACTAGTTAAAAACAACCAACCAACCAACCAACCAAACACAAAACAAAGGTGTGCTCCCAAGACAAAGACAATAATAAGCAAGAATTTCATTCAACTGATCAGGTAGGGACACAGCAGGACCAGATGAACATTTGCAGTCTTCATTTTTGCTTTTTCAGAGAACCACAGACAATATCAAGGACGCTGAGGAGAAAGGAAAGCATAATGAAGACTGGATTTTCTGACTAGGCCTCCCTAAATCAAACTGAAAGTGTCTTCCACAGATTGCTGGGCTGCGAATCTCTGGGTATAGTCCTTAGTGGCTTCAGTGCAATTAACTTGAACAACATCTTCTTAGTTACACTCATGCAGTGTTTAGACTTGGTACCTGGTGCCGTGTCCTGATATGGATCCAGATTCCGGCCAGTGTCTCTGTTGAGTGTTTAGTAGGTGGCTGGAATATAAACAGTACTCAGTGACTCTATGCACACACAAATTTCACACAACAGAAAGCTGCACTGTGGGGACTGATGCTCATCAAGCTGGAGCCTCACCACCAGGACCATTTACACAGAGAAAGAGCGAGGGTGGTGGACTCCACCGCCCATCTGTGACACCAGAATCCCCTGGTCATTGCAGTATGGACTAAGGGACTTAGAGCCACTTCATGTTGTTCATAAAGTATTTTTTAAAAGATTTATTTATTTATTTGAAAGGCAGAGTTACAGAAAGGTAGAGGCAGAGAGAGAAAGATCTTCCATCCGCTGGTTCACTCTCCAAATGGCCACAATGGCCAGAGCTGGGCCAATAGGAAGCCAGGAGCCAGGAGCTTCTTCCTCATCTCCCTTGTGAGTGCAGGGGCCCAAGGACTTGTACTGTCTCCCACTGGTTTCCCAGGCACATTAGCAGGGAGCCTCATCAGAAGTGGAGCCGCCGGACTTGAATCAGTGCCCTATGGGAGGCTGGCACTGTAGGCAACAGCTTTAGTGCTGGCCCCATAAAGTGTTTGCTTTAAGAAATGATACAGCAAAAGAAAAACAGATGTCACTGGCTGAACTTTGCAAAACTGACCATTTACTTCCTTGCTTTCTGCAGCAAAACTGCTGCATTAGCTGTTTGTCTACAAGCATTTTTTAAAATTATGGAGTGATTATTGGTCAGATTTAAGGCAATATATTCATCTTATAAATTCAGTTATGTGAAGATCTCTAGCTGCATATTAATTCACAGTATGGCTAAATATGTATGAGTTATGCAATATCTTATCTCTATTTTTAGAAATTCCAATCAATAAAATGGTACTTAATATATCAGTTAATTTACATGGATAAAGATATTCTTTAAATCTCATAAATATTTTATTACCTTTTATCTCCTATGTTCTGGACTATACATGCTCTCTAAAATACCAATTTTTTCTACCTTTTACATGTGTGACTTATATGTAGACTCTAGAAATATTAATCTAGCAAAGGTGAGGGTCTAAGACTAAGGAATACTCAGATCCAAGTAGAAAATAGATCGAACAGAAAAAGAAAATAGCACACTCAGAATCGGGCAGTTGTCAGGCAATTTATGAAGAGGTGGGCAAGACCAGGAAACCGCAAAAGACAGAGCAGCGTCTTAGGACAGATACAACCCTGAGGACATTACTGCCCTAAAGCTGTGGTGGTGAGGAGAGCAAGCAGGTGTGGACCGTGGAGAGAGAACATGTGCTCCAGAGACTAGGGAGTCAGGATTTGTAGCAAGCCCGTCCCCTCTTGCAAAGAGCTCAGAGAATGAATGGCTGCTTTGCATTCTCCATGTCCCCTCCAGTGACCCTCGAGTGCCCCTGGTTGGGAAATCCAGGAACAGATAGTCTTGCAGTCCATCCTGGTTATGTGATTGGCTGGAGTGAGATGTAGAATTAGTTAGAAATACAAAAATGAAGCTATCTAGAATCTCATGTAAATAAACTCATCTATGACTTGAATTGCTTGATGATAAATATTTCTCTAAACAGTATTTAAGCTCACTTGAAGGTTGTTGACTTCTCCACTCATCCTGATGAGTGTCCCATATCTGTGTACATGCATAGGAGAGCCGTGGTATGCTCCGTCAAACATCCACTTCAGACCTATTCATTCAGAACTCCTGGTTTGGATTTCAGGATTACAGAGTTTTAGTCTCTTAGTGGAAGTTTTGACAAAGATCTCAATTAAGGGTCATTGACTTGGAACTCTAGGGGACATCTTTGGATTACCAATGTTGATAACAGTGACAGGCATCTGGGTTAAGGCACAGAGGATAAGATGCCGTTGGGACATTCACATCGGACAGCGCAGTGTTTCGTTTTCAGCCCAGTTCTGCTTCCTGTTCAGCTTCCTGCTAATGCAAGTCATGGGGGGCAGACAGTAGTGATGGCTTTTTTTTTTTTTTTTTTTTTGACAGGCAGAGTGGACAGTGAGAGAGAGAGACAGAGAGAAAGGTCTTCCTTTTGCTGTTGGTTCACCCCCCAGTGGCCGCTGCGGCCGGCGCACTGTGCTGATCCGAAGGCAGGAGCCAGGTGCTTCTCCTGGTCTCCCATGGGGTGCAGGGCCCAAGCACTTGGGCCATCCTGCACTGCACTCCCTGGCCACAGCAGAGAGCTGGCCTGGAAGAGGGGCAACCGGGACAGAATCCGGCGCCCCAACCAAGACTAGAACCCGGTGTGCCAGCGCTGCAAGGTGGAGGATTAGCCTAGTGAGCCATGGCGCTGGCATTAGTAGTGATGGCTTTTGTAACTGGGCCCCTTGTCATAGGAGATTCAGATAGAATTCCAGGCTCCTGCTCTCGCCTGGCCCAGCCTGGCTGTTGTAGGCACTTGGGGAATGAACCAGAAGGTGGAAGACATCTCTCTGCCTGCCTCTGGCTCTTTACCTTTCAAGTAAAGTGAAACCTTTAAAAAAATAATGGTCAAAACAGATATCTATTTGTGGATACAATATTTTGTACACCACTCCTTCTTCCTTGTTCCCTATACTTTACTCCTGTTTTTCCAAGAAAAGAAAAAAGGAAGAATGGCTTCTACTGTCTTGTGTTTTGGTATATGAAGGCATTAAAAAATAGCCCTATGAAAAATTTTGTCGGATTTACTGTAAAGAAATTGTTGAAGACATTTACCAATAGGATAGTCTAAACGGTGCACGTAGGGAAGACTTCATTTCCATTCTAGGAATCGATTTTTCTTGAGCTCCTAGCTTTTTGTCATGTGGACCCTGTGAATCAGCAATGATTCTCTGCTCTTTATTTTTGTTTATTGAAAATTCATGGGCCGGCGCCGCAGCTCACTAGGCTAATCCTCTGCCTTGCGGTGCCAGCACACTGGGTTCTAGTCCCGGTCGGGGCGCCGGATTCTGTCCCAGTTGCCCCTCTTCCAGGCCAGCTCTCTGCTGTGGCCAGGGAGTGCAGTGCAGGATGGCCCAGGTCCTTGGGCCCTGCACCCCATGGGAGACCAGGATAAGTACCTGGCTCCTGCCTTCGGATCAGCGCAGTGCGCCGGCCGCAGCACGCTGGCCACGGCGGCCATTGGAGGGTGAACCAATGGCAAAAGGAAGACCTTTCTCTCTGTCTCTCTCTCTCACTGTCCACTCTGCCTGTCCAAAAAAAAAAAAAAAAAAAAAGAAAAAAAAGAAAGAAAATTCATGCATCTGTATTTTGATCCATTGCAGCCAAGCCTATCCTACTTTTTTTCTTAACACCTTTATAATATTAAAATATAATGAAATTTTATCGTTAGCTGTTGTTTGTAGAATCTATTTGCGTTGGTTTTGATTGCTGACTATGGGAGTAAGGAAAGGCCACTTCCCATTTGCTGTGACATAACTGGCATCATAGGATATAGAATGGCAACAACCACTCCAATATGTTGAACCCAGGAAGACTAGGTTTTCCTTGGTTACCCATGCTACTTTGAAGAATCATTTTGCATATTTGAAATATGCCTTAAATTCAACTAAGTATTTTTGATCAATTAAAATTTTGAAAAAAGTCAATGTTGGATGAATGTATAAATCCTTGCTTTCCATTCTCAAGGTTTTTTTTTTATTGTACACACTAATCCTGAAGGATTTGTTCTTCTTTTGGGCTTTCTGGTATATTCTACAGTTCTCTAATAATCGCATTTTTGATGCGTATTCTTAGAAATCACAAAGCACTTTTGTATCTATAATTGCATTTGCCCATCATAGTAGTCTGAAGTCGACAGAGCAGTTCATTGTCTTGACGTTTCAGAAGAAATACCAAGTTACAGCGCCCACCTGGAATGTGCCAGCGTCAGTTCCTGCTTACTTTCCCGTTACAGACATGGAATTTCAGTTGCTTTCATTATACCAACCTCCACCCCCACTTAATGACAGGGAGCAGAAATCACCACTCCACTCCCATGTCCTTATATTTTCCTTTCGATACTACAGTTTTGGGAGGCGAACTAAGCAACATGAATTATTAAAGGAGTAAAGACTAATATTCTTCGTTAATATGCATACATGAATGACTACAGCCTTTCCAGGATAGGTAGGAACCCATGTTAATATATTCTGTACAATCCCCAGCTGCCAAGGGCAAGCAATCCTAAGAGATATTTGACAGATTTAATCTTATGCAAAATAAATTTAGGTAAACATTTCTGATTCAAAGGCTAATATCTTCTAAGTTGAGGTCACGCTAATTCCAATCTTAGAAATAAAATGCCAGCCAGAAAAAGACACACAGAATATTTTATAATGTATACAACTGAAATATTGATGCATTAGAAGAGTAGATAATAAATCTGGGACTCAGTTTAATTTCATTGAGTTTATTTTCTAGCAGAAAAATTGCTGACAGTAATCTGTGCAGGTGATCTTCTGCCTTCTGCCTCTCTAAGAGAGGAAATCCTGACCCTGAACACACACTGGTCCAAGTTACTAACTGAGCTCTTGTTTATGGGCAATGATCCGTTATACTTACGACAGCCCCTGGCTGATGCTGCAAGCTCCTTTGCGATGGCACTGAATTTTGATCACTGTTATCTCAATGAGACTGATTAATTCATCTGACAAGAGAAAGAAGCTAAAATGAATCACATTAGAAGCACAATAAGGCATTAGCTATTCAGATTAAGATGGAGGAAGCAAGCCTACATTCGTAAAGATGTCAATTGTAAGTGTTTTGAAAATTCACTGTTACAGGAGAATGAATGTATTTCTCCCTTTACCCAAAGAGAGACTCAGCTAAATATGTTTTAAGGAACTGCTAAAAGATCAGAGTTGATCCATTGTGAGGCTACATATGCATGTTCTTACAATATTTGAAAATAGAGCTCTTGAGGAACTGAGATATTTTTGCCTTTCACATTTTTGTATTTCCATTTATCTTTTATTTAAATAGTTCAAAAGAAAATTGAATTTGAGCCTTCCTACCCAAGAGGAGGCCGTGGGCCACCAGGGAGCTTGTTAGGAATGCTGAATCTGGAGCCTCACGTGAAATTGTGGAACCATCCTGCATTTCTCTCCTTTCTGTTACCCAGATTGGATGATCCTTTGGGATGCTGAGCAGTAGCCATGAGCACAGATCCCGGTCTGTCCCACAGTCACCAGGACAACCACCAGTGCTGGGCAACGCACCAGGGGCTGAGCTAGGATGTGTGGCAGATTGAGGGTGTTCAACCCACTTTTGACTTACAAAATTTTCCACTGTTTCAACTTAGAAAATTTTCAGCTGTGAGTGTGAGTTCATAGGCCAAGTAGCACCTGCATTTAAACATTTACTCATCCCCACTGGAAGATGAGCATCACGAGGTCTGGCACTTAACTGGTTTTGTTCATTGTTGACTGCCTGGTGTCCAGAGGAGTCCCTGCCACATCGTGGGCACCTGGATGAATGCGTGCCTCAGATAAATGCCTAACTTTGTCCAGCTCCCACCCAGCAAAGTATGGAAATATCCCCCTCATCCTGACCAAAAGTGCTTAATAGTGCGCGCTGAACGTTTGTGTAACAACAGCAAGTGCTTCCACGTTGCTCACCACGTGCTGGGCATTGCTGTAAAGTGCGGTAGAGACAGGGCTCACTTTATTCTTGCAACCACACTTTCCAGGATGAGAAAACAGAGGTTGAGGAACGTACCAAGGACCACAAAGCTGGGAGGCAGTGGAAGGAGCTGCAAACCCCAAAACTATGTTCTGCACAATTTCACTACATAACCTCCTAAGTCTGTTAAAAAACGCATTACCTTTACGACTAGTGAACATATACACATATGTATATGCACTATCCATATCTTTATGCATCATTTGTGTCTTTTAATATAAAATACAACTTACGGGGCTTTTTGCTCCTGTTCTTCTATCATAAGTTGAACATGACTTCCCCTGACTTATTCATAAGAATATTTTATATTTCTCTTTCAGGGGCTCTTTATCTTTTTCTATGGTGATTTTTCCTTGACATTTAGAATTTAATATTTATATAGTTCAATCCTGCAATTTGTTTCTTGTGGAAAAACAGTCTGCTTAGGAAATATTTCCTTATGTTTAAATTTTGAAATAATTTTATTTTTAAAAAATAAAAATCCCAATTTTTTTTTAAGATTTATTTATTTATTTGAAAGGTAGAGTTACATAGAGGCAGAGGCAGAGGCAGAGAAGAGAGATCTTTGAACCGCTGGTTCACTCCCCAAAGGGCCCCAACAGCAGGAACTGGGCCAATCTGAAGCCAGGAGCCAGGAGCTTCTTCTGAGTCGCCCACGTATGTCCAGGGCCCCAATAAGCTGGACCATCTTATGCTGCTTTCCCAGGCACATTAGCTAGGAGCTGAATTGGAAGTGGAACAGCTGGGCCTTGAACCAGTGCCTATATGGGATGGTGGCACTGCAGGTGGCGGCCTTATCCATCATGCCATAGAGCTGGCCCCTAAAAATCCCAATTCTTTGCCCTTTTGTGATGGTGTGTATTGTGACTCTTTTCGATCTAAGGGCCTATGCAGTAGGTTCAGTGCTGGCTGCCCTGTTAGACTATCCCCCTGTCTGGGACAGATCCTGAACCCACAGGACCAGTTTCTGGGATTGGAAGTCTGGATACTGATTGATTTCTGGTGTGAACCCCAATAGCGTATTATTCATTTTGATTCTTCTCTTTTTATAAACTAAAAGAAAAAATTCACTCAATTAGGGGTGTGATATTCCATCACCTGGAAATGCAGATTAACTTTTGGAATTTTATTCTGGTTTGATTTTAAATATAAATAAAATATGAATTTTCTCCTTTCTCTATATCCTGGAACTATATATAAATTATAAAATGAATTTTAGTAATATTTCTCTACATGATCTTCAAAAATCTTTTGCTGTGTTAATTTTAGTAATCTGTATTTCTATAAAGGAAAATCTCCATTAACATTCTAGACATAGTTCTGTATATTTTCAAGTTTTTCAATATCTTAGACTGCAGTTGGAGCTCCAGTAAGTCTTTAGGAAGGGAATTCAAGGACAGGCATGTGATGGGGAAATCATCTCGGTCGTGCACGGAGCTCTGTTTCCATAGCATTTAATCTAAAACTGAGACAGAGCTATGTCTGTGTCAGACATTAATATTCAATAAAGGTGCACACAGCAGCTTGGCATGCACTTATAGCCTCCTTTGGAGGGTATGAATTCCCAGAAGCTCTTAGATGGGATTTGGAGGGGACCCCAATCCCAGCCCCTAAGGATATTAAAGCTCACAAGAGAAGTGCTCAAGAGTGAACGAACCCTGGAATGCCTGCCATTGTCTTGTCCTCAGGGTCCACACCATGCACTATCAATCTTGGTTTCCCTTAGGGACAAATTATGCCATATGCAAATTCTTTCCTGTGTACCTGATTAACACAGATTGCCTCTTTGCTCTTCTGGACTTTTGAAAAAACAAATGTATTTTTTTTTTTTTACAGAGAAGACATCCTGTTGAAAGATTTTTAAACATTATTATATGCAAACCAATATCTATAAATATTCCTGCAAGAAGGGGAGGTGGCAGCAGTCAGTGGCACTCAATCTCAGGTTTTCAGAAAATCTGATCGTGGGAGACCTGGTGTGAAGAGACCAAGAGATGCTGTTAACTCCATGCAACAACGGTGCAGATCTGATTGAAGTGAGGGATGCCATTTGCTTGAGGTAGAATGGCAAAGTGTATATCTGATAAGGGGTTAAGATCTAAAATATATAACAACTCAATAGCAAGCAAAACCAAGTAACTGATTAAAAAGGGGCTAAGAGACATTTCTCAACAGAAGACACAGAAATGGCCAACAGGTATAGGAGCAGGTGCTGCACGTCACTAATCATCAGGGAAATGTAAATCAGAATAATGAGATGTCACCACACACCTGTTAAGATGGCCATTATGAATAAGAGGGAAAGAACGTGGGGAAAGAGGACCTCCATACTGTTGGTGAGACTGTAAATTAGTACTTTATAGAAAACAGCAGAGTGTGCTCAAGAAGTCAAAGCAGAACTCCGATGTGACATTGTAATCTCACTTCTGGGTTTATACCCAAAGGAAGTAAAATGAGCCACATTACACTTACACTGTCCATTACATGTTCATTACAGTATTATTCCCAGTGGTCAAAGCATGAGCTACACCTAAGGTTCTATCCATAGATGGATGGATAAAACTAGTGCGGTGGGTATACGTGCAGCCTTAATAAAGAAGGAAATCCTGCTATTTACAGCAAACACACACAGAGCAAAGAACACCACGCAGAGCAGAAAAGGTGAGATACAGACAAATACAGCACTTATCTGTAGAACCTGAGAAAGCCGATCTCATCAAAGCAGAGTAGAATTGTGGATTCTATGGGTTGGAGGGAGGGGACAAGCAGGGAGACGTAGGCCAAGGGGTGCAAAGATGCAGCTATGCAGGATGAATTCACTCTGGAAATCCAATATACAGCACAGGGGCCACGGTTAATAGCACGGCATTGCGTGCTAGAAATGTGCTCAGACCGATGGTCCTAAGTATTCTCACTACAAAAGGAAACACCAAGTCTGTGTGAGGAGATACATGAATTAGTTAGCTTGATTGCAGCAATTGCTTTACCATGTACATGTATTTGAAAATCCCACTGTGTGCCTTAATTATGTACAATTTTTACTTACAGACTTCAATAAAGTTAGAATGGAGGAAAAAGGAGAGCTCAGGACTTTGACCCCCAGAGTGAGGCCGTCATTGTTTATTCCTTCTCAGGCTGTAGCCCACTTCGGTCCATGGTGATGCTCATGGATGCCTTGATGCCTTTTTGAAATGATTTTTATTTTTAATTGACACAAATGTGCGCCTATTTACGGGGCACCACATGATGTTTGGCTGCATGTACACATGACACAATGTCTAAATGAGAGCAAGCCTATCAGTCTCTCCAGACGTGTGATCTGTTATTTTGGACTCTGAAGCAGGATGCTTTTTGAAGTACGTGGGTTCCTTCTGCAGACTAAGGCGTGCCCCAGGGGATGGAGGCTTCTGTGTCTCCATGGGTCCCCCCAGTGGCAATCAAAGGGGCAAAAATGAGCAAACCAAGTAAGTGTTCCTGTTGGCTTCAGGATGCTGTGATGCACATGGTGTCACAGGGTACCATCGGTGGCTTTGGTTATCCGAGCATTGAAAGTAACAATGCCTCCTAGAAGAGTAGCTATCTCAGCTTTATTTATAGTCACTCAAAAATAAAAATTCTCTATGGCATCCCTAAGTAGCATTTTTAGCTAAATGATAGCCCAATAAGGTCATAGAATGAAGCTGTAAGAATAGTGATATAGATGCTGCAATAATAGGATGATGTTATACTCTCAGGTGAAGAAGGTTTATGACACATCATGTAGTTCTACTGATTCTTTTTTTTTATTTTTGACAGGCAGAGTGGACAGTGAAAGGAAACCTGTTGAAGTGGAATGGACACTATGGGAAACGGTGACTTGATCAGCATAGCCCTGACTGTTAATGAACAACTTAATACATTATCCTTCTTAGTAGTTTTTTTTGTCTGTTCTACTTAATATGACTGGTTTAATTCTGTAATTAATACACAGTTATTCTTAAGTGTTGAAATTTAACTGAAATGTGATCCCTGTTAAACATAAGAGTAGGAATAAGAGAGGGAAGAGATATATAATTTGGGACATGCTCAAGCTGACTTGCCCCAAATGGTAGAGTTAGAAACATACCAGGGGACTCCAATTTAATCCCATCAAGGTGGCATGTACCAATGCCATCTCACTATTCCAAGTGATCAATTTCAGTTCACAATTGATCATAATGAAAGGACTAAGAGTCAAAGGGAGCACATAAACGAGTCTAGTACCTGCTAACACTAACCGATAGAATAAATAAAGGGGAGAGTGATCCAACATGGGAAGTGAGTACTCAGCAGACTCATAGAATGGCAGATGTCCTAAATAGCACTCTGGCCTCAGAATCAGCCCTAAAGGCATTCGGATCTGGCTGAAAAGCCCATGAGAGTATTTCAGGCATGGAAAGCCAAGACACTCTGGCAAAAGATCTCTGTGAGTGAGATCTCAGTGGAAAGAACAGGTCTTCAAAGAAGGAGGTACCTTTCTCTGAAGGGAGGAGAGAACCTCCACTTTGACTATGACCTTGTCTAAACAAGATAAGAATCGGAGAACTCAGAGGGCTTCCATAACCTTGGAAACTCATGACTGGAGCATAGGGAGATTACTGATGCCATAGACAGGAGTGTCAATTGGTAAAGTCAACAACAGGAGTCACTGTGCACTTACTCCTCATGTAGGATCTCTGTCCTTAATGTGCTGTGCATTGAGATTGAATGCTATAACGAGTACTCAAACAATATATTTCACTTTGTGTTTCTATGGGGGTGCAAACTGTTGAAATCTTTATTTAATGCATACTAAACTGATCCTCTGTAAAAAAAAAAAAAGAAATTATCAACTCCCAACTTGACTCTCACTGGGATTAAACATGACAATAGGTCTGATCTGATTTCATCATCATTTAAAAAAAATCATCTATTATTTTTCACTTTATGTTTCTGTGTGGGAGCAAACTGTTGAAATCCTTACTTAATGTATACTAAGCTGATCTTCTGTATATTAAGATAATCGAAAATGAATCTTGATGTGAATGGAAGGGGAGAGGGAGTGGGAAAGGGGAGGGTTGTGGGTGGGAGGGACGGTATGGGAGGGAAGCCATTGTAATCCATAAATCGTACTTTGGAAATTTATATTCATTAAATAAAAGTTAAAAAAAAAAGACAACAGTGAGAGAGAGAGACAGAGAGAAAGGTCTTCCTTCCGTTGGTTCACCCCACAAATGGCTGCTACGGCCGGTGCTGCGCCAGTCCAAAGCCAGGAGCCAGGCCCCTCCTCCTGGTCTTCCACATGGGTGCAGGCGCCCAAGCACTTGGGCCATCCTCCACTGCCCTCCCGGGCCACAGCAGAGAGCTGGCCTGGGAGAGGAGCAGCCAGGACTAGAACTCGGCGCCCATATGGGATGCCAGCGCTGCAGGCGGAGGATTAACCAAGTGAGCCACGGCGCCGGCCCCTTGAAAATGAATCTTAATAAGGAATGGGACTGGGAAGGGGAGAGGGAGGAGGAGGAGGAGGAGTGGGAGGGCGGGTTTGGTAGGAAGAATAAGTATATTCCTAAAGTTGCACTTATGAAATTTGAATTCCTTAAAACATAAATTAATTAATTAAAAAAGAAAAGAAAAGCAAACACCAACACGCTTAATTACCTTGAACTGAGGGGATTGTGAGTTATTAGTTTATTTTTTGGTTTTTATTTTCCCATTTTCTAAACTTCTAAGTTAATAGATTTGTGTTCGAAGAGAAGGAGTAACAAAAACACCAGAGTCCACCACTTCTGTGTGCATGAGAAGATTAAACTGGCTGCTTTTGTCACGTCCTTACTAACAGTTCCAGAAGCCCGGCAGGTGGCTGTTGTCAGCCTCACTGTGCAGAAGGGAAGAGAGACCCAGAGCAACTTTCCAATTTGTCTCCAAACACGTGGATGGTGAGGACTGGGGCTGCCAGCGCCAGGCTCTGCCTTCCCGAAGCTGCTGTGGAGGTGCTGTGTGCACTCACAGTGATTTTCCGCTCCCTGCTTCTTCACACTGAGGACTCAAAGTTCTCTGTCAGTCTGTTTACTCGCTCACCAGTGGACTCGCTCAACAAACATTCATTAAACACTTGCTAATCTGTGTATGCAAGAGTTGGAGTTATGGGCAGCCGGGAAGCCGACATAGAAATCAGACATAATCTCCAGCCTCAAGAGGGTCACCATCCACAGCACCATGCAGACTGTCAATCAAACACAGCTTTCTGTTGCCAAGTGCTCAGGAAATGAACCAAAGGATTTATGTCCAGGGGCGGAGTGTGTGTCGTCAATGAGGAGTCAAATGACCGACTTTACCAGAAATGAGCTGACAACGAAAGGCGACCCATGCCAGGCTCCCACGTCGGTGTCTCTGCGGTGTAGGGTCACCTCGGGCATCTATACGCCTGCCTCAGATATAGGCACTCTGGCATGGTTAAGTGTTTGCCTAAATAACATCTTCACATTGTCAGTGCTACTCTAGTTTCGTTGTGTCGTCCTTTGGCCAGCATTTGCCTGTAGGGGAGGAGGGCTTGTTTTCACAATGGTCCACGCTTCTCAGATGAGGGGAACCAATGTGTGCATGGAAGGGATCCCTGACTGAACATGTGAATTCTCACCGTTAGAAATTAATACTTTTTATCTTAAAATATGTGCGATAAGGAACCAAAAAAAGAGTTCTTTTCATTTGACATAGTCAAAATGATGTCTTAGATTCCAAAACACAGACTTTATCATAGAAACGTCTTTCCAGGTCGCATACACCTAGACAATTATAAAAACCAGCGCAGGTATTTTTGATAAGGCTGTGATTCTCCCCACAGTTCTTCCTTCCTTCCAGGCTTTTGTTTTCCGATCATGCTAATATAATGAACCTCCCGAATGTCAACATATTGATTTTATTTCTTAAAGTGTGTGGCAAATGCGCCCCTTTTTATTTCTGGTTTTTCTGAGAAACCAATCTTGAAGAAAAAACAGATCTTGCTCTGCAAGTGGCTGATAATGGCTTCGTATCACTTAATCCTTTACCTTGGTGCCACGTGTGGATTATAATTAAAAGGTGTTAATAAATTTGATGATTCTTAGATATGTTTTCCAGCTGACTGAAAAACAGCACTGCTGAGGAAATTCTAATGTTCAATCAATAATTATTGATTAAAGTCATAGATGCACCAAGCTTTTAGCTTAAGAAATTAATCTTGGTTGCAAAAGTTGAGAAAAATCCATTTTATTTAGAGCTAACTGTATTTTATTTTTGCTTCAGTAAAGTAGAGTCTAGGGCACTGGGATAACCACATGCCAGCAGTGTTCCGTGTTTTAGAAATTGCTGACCTATTTTATTTTCAGCAGCTTTCTGAACTGATATGCTTCCAAGTGTTACATTTGACAGACGCATAAAAGGATGCACTTTGGGGGCTGGTTCTGTGGCATAGCAGGTAAAGCTGCCGCCTGCAATACCAGCATCCCATATGGGTACCAGTTTGAGTCCTGGCTGCTCCACTTCTAATCCAGCACCCTGAGAAGGCACCTGGGAAAGCAGCAGAAGATAGGTCAGGCCCTTGGGCTCCTGCATCCACATGGGAGACCTCGAAGAAGCTCTTGCCTCCTGGCTTTAGTCTGGTCCAGCCCTGATCAATCTGGCCATTTGGGGAGTGAATTAGCAGATGGAAGATTCTCTCTCTCTCTCTCTTTATCTCTCACTGCAACTCTGACTTTCGGGTAAATAAACACATCTTTAAAAAGGGTGCACTTTGGAAACAGTATCAGAGGAATTTGGTGCTTCCATTGAAATCCATGTGTGCATCCCAGTGTTGTGTGCGTGGTGAGGAAGGACAGCATGCTGGGTCCTGCAGGAGCAAGGTCACATCTGGGCTCAAATTCTTCCCTTCCACTGCTGGCTATGAATGCTCTCAACCCTCTGAGACCATGTCTTCTCCTCAGTGTGGTGGAGGCTACCATATTCTCACGGTGACAGCCAGCATTAAACGGCAGCCTGGAGCCAGGCGCATTCTCAGTGGCCTCACTAGAAGTTGCCAAATCTTTTTTTTTTTTTTTAATTTATTTGACAGATAGAGTTAGACAGTGAGAGGGAGAGACAGAGAGAAAGGTCTTCCTTCCTTTGGTTCACCTCCCAAATGGCTGCTACAGCCGGAGCTACGCTGATCCGATGGCAGGAGCCAGGTGCTTCCTCCTGGTCTCCCATGGGGTGCAGGGCCCAAGCACTTGGGCCATCCTCCACTGCCTTCCCGGGCCGCAGAGAGAGCTGGACTGGAAGAGGAGCAACAGGGACTAGAACCCGGCACCCATACGGGATGCAGGCACCGCAGGCAGAGGATTAGCCAAGTGTGCCACGGCACCAGCCCCGCCAAATCTTTTTTATAAAGAAAACTGCCTAGTAGTTCATGGCTTTATCTGTTTTTATCCTGTCTCTGCCCATCACTTCACTGTGTTAATCTTTGTGGTTTTTTATTTTTTTAATTGGAAAGATGTAGACACCTAAAACCGCACGATTCTGCCTCAGTTTCCAGGGTCATTCACAAGCCCTGGGGAGGAGTGGCTTTCTGGCAGAGAAGTGCACTTACCAAGAGGCTGGGGGCTCAGGCCAATACGGGCTGTGCTGCCCTGACCCCGCCCAGGCTGGCCCTGGGGGCTGAGGCTTGCTCTTCTCAGGGTGGCCCTGTCTGTGGCCCTGCACGGTGAAGACAGTCCAGGGCAGCTCCTTCTCGGGGGCCCCGGCCCGTAAATAGGCACACAGCGGTGCCGCAGCAGGCCACCCGCGCCACCCCCCCCCACACACACACACAATGAGGCCTCCAGCATGCAGTCTTCATCGGACGCCCTGGGCCTGGCAGAGACCTCATCCAGTGCTCTGGCAGCTCCCCTGGCCAGCCGTGCACTTGCCCTTCTCTTTTCCCAGGTGTCACTGCCCAGGAAGTCTTTCTCACACCCAACTCTGCCACAGAGCCTGTGTCCTGGGAGCCCTACTCAGAACAGGGGCCAAGAATAAAAGGGTCAAGAGCGTCCAACCACCAGGAGGATGGGACAAGGACCAGCTGGACACTGAGAGTGCCAAGGGGGTAGCATCAGACTGAAGCCAAATCACCCAACAGCAAGGCTCAGTGAAGGCTGTATGGGGGTGGAGAGCCCCGAGGGCTCCCCAGTGTGGGTCTTTATGGGGTGCACGTAGGCACAGCCGACGTGGAGGGAGCCCTGTGTGCTCCAACCATAGGCAGCTGTGTGTGAGGCGAAGCACTGTTCTGCACCCTGGAGCATGAGGGCACCTTCCTAACAGGACCTCAGCTGTTGGGTGCTAGCTCCTCTCCCCTCCTATCGTCTGGGTCCTGCAAAGTTGGCTCTCTCCTTCCCCATTTCTGGTGTCAATTGCTGCTGGGTGCAGGCCCCAGCTTGGGCCAACTGCCAGTGCCCAAGGTTAGCTCACAGCCCTGTAACCAGAACCTTGTGCCAGCCCTAGGGCAGACATTAGCCATGGTGATCAGGAAGAGACAGGTGGGGCATAGACCCACCGTTGCCCCCTAGTGTGGACACAGCCCCTTTGTCTGGAGCACGTGTGCTTCATCTGTCACTAAAATCCTTACATCTAAGAGTTAAGGTGAGGGCAGTAAAACTCAAAATATGTGGAAGGAACACAGAACTCTTGGGCATGTCGGCTGTAGGGTTTTTCTTCAAGAAGGCAGCCCGGATCCTTCGCTTAAAGAAAACCATGTTTGTGTCCAGCGTATCAATAAGCTGTGTGACTGCAACCGTAGGTGAGATGTAGATTGCCAGGATTTGCCGCAATAAGCCCATCTGTCTGTATGGGATCCTTAGGAGACAGTTTGTTATTGAGAAATAAACAGATCGATGTCAGTTGTAGAGGAAGGAGACAGCAGACTGTTCTCATCAGTAATAGTAGTCGCACAAAACAGCACGCACTGTAAGGGGCAGATGGTAAAAGGCGTATGCAAAAAATGTACCGGTAGAGTCATTGTTTTTGTGTCCTTGAGATAGGCATTCTGTCTTTTTTGATCTTTTTATTTTTGATTTTTTTTAATATATGCAATTCTGAATACGATTTTCCCCTTACTCCCTCCTTCCCATCCCTTCCCTCCATCTGCCTCTCTTCCTTCCTTCCTTCCTTCCTTCCTTCCTTCCTTCCTTCCTTCCCTCCATCTTTCTCTTTAAGCAATGTAACTATCTTGACTTCACCATCGCCATAAGAATATGTATGCCTGCACTTGTCTTCCTCCTCCTCTTCCTCTTCCTCTTCCTCTTCTTCCTCTTCTTCCTCTTATCCTCCTCCTCCTCCCCCTCCTCCTCCTTCTTCTTCCAAGAGCCCCTTATATCATCCAATGTCATAGGACCTCTGGATTTCCAGGTACAGCAGAACAAATCAGCTACAAAGAGCTGTCTCAGCCACAGTGCTGAGCTTTCCACTAGAACGACAGACCTCAACGCTTTCCACTAAGCGCCTGTAGCACACTAAATGGTCAACCCAAGGAGCAAAGAAAATGCAGAGTTTCAGTCTTAGGAAGTGTGATTGACAAGAAGAAAATTGTACAAGCTATCGTGTTTGCTAACTAGGACCATAGGAGTTGTGAAGTTTTGTTTCCTTACTTACGTTCGCTATATTAAATTAGAGGCATAACTGCAGTTAAACACACAGTTGTTCATTATATTTTAGCCTTTCTAGTTGAACTTGCTTCTCTTTAGACTGCATGAGTGTCACTCCTAGAGCTTTAGTCAGAGTCTGAGAACCAAAGCTGAATTGGGGAACACACCTGGGCATTGTAACTTAAGTAACATTAACATTCATCTGATTTCTGGCCTATTCTCTTCAGAATCAAGTAGTTGCAAAAAACACCTAATGAATAACAAAATAAAGTTATAAAAAGAAGAAAAAATAAACTTAACTTAGTCACTTTTGCCTAATTAGCTTGAGTTGTCAGCTATTGCCCCTAGAAAGTTTATCAATTTCTAATGTATAGTCATCCCTTGGTATCTATGAAGAATTGGACCCAGCACCTTCAATGAACACCCAAACCCACACATGCTCATATTTGTATAAGTGTGGGTGTTTGGTGTAGTGGTTAGGATGCCACTTTGGGCATCTACATCCCATATTAGGGTGCCTGGGTTAGGGTCCCTGTGCCATTCCTAATTCTAGTTTCCTACTGATTTACACTCTGGGAGGCAGTGTATGATAGCCCGAGAACTTGGCTCCTTACCACTCATATGGGAGACCCAGACTGAGTTCCCAACTCCTGATTTCAGCCTGGGCCAGCCCTGGCTGTTGCCAGCACTTGGGGGATGAGCCAATAGATTAGAGATATCTCTGTCTCTGTCTCTGTCTGTCTGTCTCTCTCTCCTTCAGTCTCCAATCTATCTTTCAAATAAAAATAAATAAAATTTAAAAAGACAAATTCCCTTATATAAAATACTGTTTTTCTACATTACTTAGGCACATCTTCCCAGTGCTTTATATCAATTCTTGATCATATAAAACACCTAATATAATGTAAATGCTAGCTAGAACAAATAATTGTTCTACTGTATCAGTTGGAGAATAATGACAAGAAAAAAGTCTGTCCATGTTCAATACAGATGCACTGTTTCTGAGTATTTTCCATCCGTGATTGGCTTATTCACAGACACGGATCACACTGACAGAGGGCCTGCTGTGTATGGTTCTGTTTGATGGCAGGATGCACAGGGGTGATTCTGAAAGGAGACGTCATCTGTAGGAGTTGGCATTGTATTCTCCTGCCCATTGGGAAGACAATTGCTAGTAAAGGCAGCAAAGAGACGTTTTGATCCTACAAGTGAAGTAGTCTGTACTCCCGAAAGACTAATATTTGTTCTGTTTTGATATCAGGAAGAATATTTTCTATCCATTTTCTACCTTGGCACTCTGTTGAGTCTGGTTCCATTATTACCAAGGGGTTCTGTGACCTGAGTCCGTCTAAAGCTGGCTGAGTCTTGGCCCGCTGTGTTCCAATGGAGATCACACTGGCTGGGCTAGGAGACCACCTTTCTCTAACCGTTGACAGTTCGCTCTCCCTTGCTGGCTATGCTTCCTTCTGTGCATTTGCCAACACAGCTGCAATTTGCACATGCAACCGTGAGTTGGAGAAGGAACCCAGCGCTGTGCCATGCTACATGGCTGCCACTGAGGCCAGCTGCAGTCCAGGGAGACCGCACAGGAGTAGAGCTTGACAATTCACAGCGTGATTTCCCGAGCCGCCCTGTGTGATTCGTAGTGCCTTCAACGACAGTGGAAGTGGAGGCTCTCTTTCAAGGCTCCGCTCATGGAATAGAAGCGATTTGGAGCAGTCTGAACGCTGTGACAGCAAGATCATTCTCTTAATAGGCTTTTTACTTGCTTGGCCTTTTCTCTGGGAGCTGAGATGCGTCTGGGTTTGCTCGGTCACTTGGAAAGAAGGCCTATGCACATGGTGTGATTCACCTGCTGTTAGTGCGGA
Organism: Oryctolagus cuniculus; assembly: GCF_051225735.1. Lineage (NCBI taxonomy): Eukaryota > Metazoa > Chordata > Mammalia > Lagomorpha > Leporidae > Oryctolagus > Oryctolagus cuniculus. Next base: position 4,110,794 of record NC_142878.1, on the reverse strand, counting down.
AGACACAGTCACTTTGCATCTTGAGCGGGCGTGCCAGTTGGATCCAAATACGGCGCCACTGACGGCAGTGCTTGCTGGGCTCCCCGACCCTTGAAGAGCCTCGTGATGACTTTTCTTGAGTGAGTCCTCGTAGGCTGGTGAGCTCTTGCCTGAGGAGTCCCTGCAGACTTAGAGAGATGCTGCCTGCTTACCTTGCTCTAGCCCTGCCCATTATGAAGAGAACTGCTGGAAAAGGCAGCCAACAGGAGTTGGGAGACTAGGAGAAACGAAGTTGTAGGACTCACAAGAGATCAAAATATGTTCCATTTTTGTTATCAGGAAGAATAATTTTCTGTCCATCTTCTACCCGAGATTTCCCTGATCTAGTATCGTGTCACATTTCACAGCATCGTGGGTTCACAGTGTGATTTCTGTACACGACACAGACATTGGCTAGGGAATAGCTCAACTACCCAGAAATGGCCACTCACTGCGGGCGTAACTAATCCCTCAGAAACTCAACTTGCTCTCCCGCGACTCAGGCCTCCCTGGCCCTCCCTACACTGCTGGGAGAACAGAAGGGAGACGTGTGTGGGAACCGTACCCCAGCACAATACCTGGCAATAGCACACTGCACAGCTAACTATTCATTTTGTCGTGGAGAAATACCCATGTTTCCACGTCTGAATCATACTAACCGCTTTAAATCATATTTTATAATCTAGCTTTAAAAATGTTTGTCAGTGGAGAAGAAAAATGTGACAAAATATATTGCTCTGGAAAATTCCCTCTTTATTCTGGGAACCACACACATTTATGGCCAACTGATGAATGAAATTGGTACAGGCGATTTGAAATGCCTTCTTTTTTCCCTATCCCGGGTTAAAAATGTGGGATTTTAATACTAGGAGAAGTCCTAAACTGCTTCCTTCTCCGCTTTTAAGTCTGTAAAGAGAGACAGTGAAGAATAACTTATTAATGCTTGCAATGATCTATGTAAATGTGTCTTATCAGTGCAAATGGTACTTAGCACATTGACAGTAAACTGAGAACGAAATCCCAGGGATAGGAACCTCTGGGAAATTCTAACCTACTAAACAGAGGGGGATGAGCTTAAGACTTAAAACATGATGGTACTGTCGCAGAGATAACACAGCTCAAACACTGCCAGAATCAGTTATTTCAAAATGCAAGTAGCATAATTTCACTTTGTAGAGCAGGCAAATTTCGTGAAAACAAAACTGCAATCTTTAAGGATAAACTTTTTCAGGTTTGCAAAGTTTCTACCCATTGTAAAAATGGAAGGGATCATGAGATGCCATTGCTAGAATGTCTACCTGTCAGATGTCACTTGCTGACCACGAGGCTGACACGGAGAATTCGGGTGTCTTGCTCAGCTCTGCATTAACCGAGGATCAATGATGATGTAGGGCTGGCTCTTGAGTGGAGCTAGGCTATGACAAAGGCAGATTTTACGGGGTTGTGCACTATGCAGGAGATTATTTTAGGAGAGCAACTTTGAAAATATATTATTATAGGAACCCAGTCCTTGGTGCAAAGTGGGAAGCTAGGATAGGAGGGGTCATACCCGGAGGTGTGCCGGAAAAGGCTGAGCAACGGGCCCCCTCGGGGGTGACATGGTCCTGCCTGTAGCATCTGCTGATTTCCGCGAAGCAGAGAATTCACCATGGCTGCTGGCAAGTCACCAGTGTGGAACTGCTGAGCACACGGGTAGGTGGAGATGTTCAGACCTGGGTCTTGTAAGCTGGCGTAAGTGGACTGCAGTATGCCACTGGTTCTTGCAGCATTGCAGGCCTACCTTGTCCTACGTTCCTGTTGGCTTGTCGTGACCTGGAGACTTCTACCGTGGTGAACCATTTTCCTTGAACCCTTTCTTATTAGCAGGAGTATAAGAATATGTCTGGCTGGCACAGATTAGGAGAAATAATGACAGGTGGTACATGGTGCAACCTGGAGGGTGTCATTCATACCACAGCCCCCTGGATGGTGCCTCCTGGAGTTGTGCAGGGTGCTGTGTGTGCACAGCTGTACACTGTGCTCTATTTGCTGGACATCGCTCTTGCCGGGCATACACCCAGTGACTCACGATGCATTGCATCCTATCTAGCGCTGTGTGCTCAGGGAAAGGGACATTATTCCAGCCACTGGCCTCCTCCACTGCAAACTTGACTAGCTTCTGCTCAGGCTCTGGTATTCCTGGTCTCGCCCCAGGCTACATGCGCAGGTCTGGATGGAAATCCAGAGAAGAGAACTGAGGAAAGACTCATGGTTGGGTTTGGGCGCTCTCTGCAAAGGTGCTTCGGGGCACAGCCTGGCAGAGGAGTCTCAGGGCACCCACAGACCTGTCGCCGGCCCAGGGCCACTTAGGCACCATTACCTGGTGCGGGAAAAAGAATAAACCAGTCCTTCTGCATGCAGCTAAGTTAGCCTCAGAAGAACTTACCACTCGGTTGGCTTCCCCAGTTGCGTCAGAGCTTCCTGAGCAGCCGGGGACTAATGTAGACTTTGTGGGTGGCTCTGCATGGGGCAGCAAGACCGCGCTAATCCCAACTGCTTGGACGTGAGCTTTGAAAAAGAACAGCAAGCCCAGCTGATGGATGGTGTTATTTTGGCCTTCCTTGGACAGAGCTCACTTTGGGAATTTAGGGAAACTTTGGCCGTGGTGCTGAGGGCTTGTGAGGGAGAGTTTCAGAGGAAAGAGTGCCTTGTGTCTGATCTTCTAGCGTCTAGAGCCCAGGGAAGGTTTCATCTCATACAGCAGGATCCAGGGGACCTGACACCAAGCAGGGCCGGGCCCTGCAGAGACTCAGATGTGAGTATTGGCTGTGTCTGTGCACACAGCGCTAGCCAGCCGTTCCCTCCTCCATGTCCACGCTACACATGCCCATCACTTCTTCAAGGAAGACCACAAACAGCAGTGTCAGCAGTGTCATGGCTGTCATGCTCTTTGCTGCCAGAAATGACCAACAGAGTGGCCTTTACAACTTTGCTCAACTTATGTACTCTTTAAACAGGATGCCAAACTGTCCAGATTTCCGGAAAACGTGTGTAATCTTTAGTAGATTGGGGAAGAAGCTATTGGCTGTAGGTCATGGGAGAATTACTTCAAGATAACTTAAGAGAAAGGATGGAGGCAAGGCGAGGGGGAGGTCATTTGGAGGTCGTTCATCCATTTCATGGAACTGAAACTACAGAGGCCATTGAGCCTGTGAGCTGGAACCAGGGCTGGGGGTGGGGGACCCTTGCATGGGTTTGTGCCTTTCACCCATAGCTGCTGGTCAGGCCTCTCTAGCAGTAACAGGCCTCTGGGCATAGGTTCACAGGACAGAAAAGGGCGGCCAAGAGCTCCTAAATGTTATGCATGTCAATCTAGGCACAAAAGAGATCTCTGCATCCAAGTATGATCCAAGTCTGCAAAATCCCTGAGGCAGTAACCGGGCTTTCCAGCTAGGATCGGGAGCAACCAGCGGTCAATCGGTTCTGAGAGAGGACTGGGTTTCACCCAGCTAGGATCGGGAGCAACCAGCGGTCAATCGGTTCTGAGAGAGGACTGGGTTTCACCCAGCTCAGGTCTCTTCAGCCTGGAAGACTGAAGGCTACTCTGCCTCCTGCTGGAATCCCTCTCCATCCCTGGACATTCACAGAAAACCAGAAAGGGTAGGGGTTTAGAGTCAGCCACATTTGAGTAGCAAACCTCGCTTTATCTCTGATTGGCCATGCAGTTCTGGAAAAAATCATTTAATCTCTCTGATTTTCAATTTCCTCATCTATGAAATGGAATGAAAAATATTACCATACAACTCTGACAGTCTAAATGGGTGCCATGTGGGACATTTCTGCCTGCCTTAAAAGTGGGGTCAAAGCAACATGTGGGGAGCAGACGCTTAGCCTGGTGAAGACGCCAGTTGACGTGCCTGAGTCCCATATGAGTCCCAGGTATGGCTCCCATGCCTGGCTCTAGCTACCAACCAGCATCAGGCCAATGCAGACCCTGGGAGGCAGGGGTGACAATTCAGGTAATTGGGACCCTACCACTCAAGTGGGAGACCTGGGTTGAGTTCCTGGCTCCTAGCCTCAGCCGCTGGTCCAGGGCCCTTGTGGGCATTTGGGAAGTAAACCAACACAGAGGATTTCTCTCTTTCAAATCATTAGAAAGTAAATTTTTCAAGTACACATGTGATGAGTGGCAGAGCAGCTCTCAAAGAATCCTGGGCCCACCAGGATCAACCTCACCTGGGCATCTATTAGAAATGCAGACTCCACTTCTCAGACTCCACCACAAACTGACAGCACCACACAGGGCTCCGTGTTTCAGCTCAGCTTCCTGAAAATGCCCACTGCCCCTTGAGCACCTCTGCCCTGGTGTAGGCAGCCTTTGGACACATCAAGGCCAGTCTTGGCTTGTGGAGTTCTTGGGATAAGAAAGTCACACACTCCCATCCCGAAGGAGGATGATAATCAAGAACGCTCTGTTAAAGTTATCTGTGCCACCAGAGGCCCCGATAAGTTGCTTACGTATGTTGTTATCTTTTGTGCTTCTTTGTGCTGGTTATGTATAAATACCACCGAAACACTGGAACAAACGAGCCTTGATCAGCCTTGTTGTCTTGGCTCCATTCTCTGCGACCTCTTGTCCCTCTTTTCAGTCCCTCTCCCTCCCTTAGGTTCCGTTCGCCTGGTGCGGCTGGCCCGCACACCCTGGGGCTCCAGAAGGAACCTCCACAATGTCCTTGACAGGGGACCACAAACTCCTGGCAGAGGCCACTGGGGTCCACTACCCCCAACCATCACGCCCTAGTGAGTCGCCAAGAGCTGATTGTGGGAAGGACAGAGAGGAGGGAATCTGTGCAGTGCAGTGTGCTTGGGACCCTAGGCTCCAGTGTAGTCTTCATAGGTGACAAGTGGGTTCTCCATTCCAAGCCAAGTGTAGATTAGAGCTGTGGATTTGAAAGAACAGGCCATCCCGTCTCCTAGGACAGCTGGAGCTAAGTGCAGGCCACCCACAATTTGGAGGAAGTTCTTGGGACGATCTCTCTCTTTTCTCAGATGTCTAGACCTTGAAGACAGAGAGAAGGAGAGAGCAAGGGCAGCCCATGTCTCCTCCCCACTGAGGGTGAAGCCCAGCAGATGGGCTGCAGAAGTCACGGACAGAGACGCACTCTGCGTAACAATGCCATTCCAGTGTTGGGGGGAGCTACAGGAGGGGTCCCACACAGTGCTGAGGCATTGCCGAGAGACGCAGAGAGCACGGTTGGTGTCAATCACTGGAATTAACAGAGGCACGTTTCTGAGATGCTCTCTGGAAGCACATAAATATCACAGAAACTTAGAAAACACCTGCTACCCATGAGTGCCTTCATGGGCACGGCGCTTTGTTAAGCAACTGAACAAACACTGAATCACACTATAACTTGATGACGCCCTTGCGAGGTTACCGTGATCCACATTTTACAGAGAAGGAAACTGAGGCCCGGGGGGTGAGCTGCCTCTCACAGCCACTCGGTGAGTCGGTGAGTCAGCGGGACTGAGCCAGTGCTGCCGTGTGGCCCTCCCTAAGGCTGAGGCCACATCATAACGGCTTCTTCGTGCAGCTGTTTTAATTACGCGGTAAGCCCTACCTCTGGGATGTTGCTCATTTCCTTCTGGGATGGATCCCTGAGAATCCCTGGCTGCAGATCTGGGGTGGGGAGATTGTGGGCCCTCAGGGTCCCCGCACAGGGGTCCTGGCCAGCTGCAGTCCCAGCACCAAGACCCAGAGCCCCGTAGAGCTGGCATTGTCTGCACAACCCTGTTGGGCTACCAAGGCAAAGGCGGGGTCCGCGTGTGAACTCACGCTCCTCGGGCAAAGCTGACAATGCCTCAGAGAGCACGCTGAGGCTGACTGCCGGCCCCGCAGATGAAGTTCATGGACCCCGCTCAGATGGCGGCCACCGCCTAGGGCCCGGGAGGGGAGCATTGCAGCCTGCAAGGAAAATCAAAGCCATTCATTGCCAGGTCTCTGCCTTGCACACACGCCCGTTTATGAGCATGAATCACAGATTTCCAAATAACAAGTATGAACTATTTTTTTAAAACACCCACCGCATGGCCCAGCTGCCTCCCAACCTCCCTTCCCTGCTGCCCATCAAGCCGGATTCCAACTGGCCCAGGGGGGCCAGGCAGGAGAGCCCTGCAGTCACGCCCCGGGAGGCTCAACGCTTGCAGTCATTTGTAGGGAAATTACCAGCTGAACTTGGTGGAGAGCCGGGCCAGCCCTCCCTGAAGGGTGTGGGGTCAGCGCCCAGCAATTTGCTGTGGGTGAAGCCTTGCAGTTGATTGCAGGGCTGGGAAGCAGTCGGTGCGAACGGAAGACTGCACCAGCAAGGCGCGCAGCTGCGAGGGGCTGTGCTCAGGGCCACCGCAGGCTCCCTCCTAGCTCCCAGAAAGGCACGGCTGTTAATTCCAATAAAACTCTGAGACGCAAACGCTGGCTGGCTGGCTTGCCCAAAGGCCTGGCGGGAGGCTCCCTGTGGGGGATGGAGGGCAGGCTCACAGGTCGGATTTACATGAGCAGCTCTGGGAGGGAGTCAGCCCACCCTTCTAGGGGCCCACCCAAGGGACAGCGTCCTCACAGAAACAGCTGATGCCCCACCTGGAACACAGGGCAGAACGCAGGCTGAAGCCTCAGGAGGATTCGGCACCCACTGCCCTCCGCCAGCTGTGGTCAAGTCGCTCCCAAAATGTGACTGAAGGCTCACATTCCACGCGGGCCAGTCGTCCACTTACACCTGCCTTGGATAACCTGCCGTGTTAGGTATTCTCTTAGTTAATATTTAGGGCCAGCCGGGGTTTGGCACTGTTAGGACTCCTTGGACAGAAGAGCAAAGGAGGTACTTAGGTGTTTCAATCAGCGCAGGAACAAATGGCAAAGGACTGAGTGCTGAGGGCTTTGTCCGGGTGAATCACCATCCCCGGGGCTGTATTTCAAACTAGCCCTTCCAGAAACTGATGTTGAGGAAACAAACAGCATGAAAATATTTCTTCCCGGGAATCAGAGTCCCCAGCTCTGCCAACGAGGGGGCTGCTGGACGCCTCACATTTTCCTTTTACCCTAGGTTGCCAGGAAGCCCCAAACAACAATTCCTGGGCGGCTATTGCGACGTTATAAGCAGTCATGCTTACCATATTTGCTGTCTCATTTTTTGAGCCATTTTTTTTCTATTTAATTTGTTTACAGAGGCCTCAGATTCTTTGGGAACGAAGCCATGAATAAATACATGACTATAATAATAAGAAAAAAATGCAAGTGGCCAAGCCAGGCCTCAAAACGCACTTCCTGATTGCCAAGCAGTGCACTCCTGGGGCCCGGGCTGCAGGCTGGCAGCCCTGAGAGGCTGTGCCAGGGCCCCTGCACCCAGGCACGTCTTGGTTCCTCGGGGGTGCAAGGCCACAGGGCCCCACCACTGTGCCTTCGCCTGCCTGCACAGCAGGGAGCTCAGGCCCTCTCAGGGTGTGGCCGCTTGCCACCGAGCTTCTCTTAGAGGAAGGCCAGCAGTCTTTCCTTGAGGGGGAAATTCAATCACAAGAAATTCACAAACACGTTTGGAAAGAAAGGTAGGGCCCTTCTTCGATTAGATAGAAGCTGGTTTTGATGGACTTCCTGGCAGCCTGTCCCCTTGGGAGGCTGCCGTTTGTGCCAATGCAGACGCGAGCAGAGAATCGCGAAAGGAGAGGTTTCCGGGCGTGCAGGGACTGGGACAGGCATTTGGCACAGCACTTCAGTCACCACTGGGGCGCCTGCAGCTGCTTCTGAGTGCCTTGTTTGAGTCTCTGCTCCTCCATTCTGACCCACATACCTGCTCTCGAGCAACCTGGGAGGCCGCAGGCAGCGATTCAAATACTTGAGCTCCTGTCGCCCACGTGGGAGACCCAAATAAATTCTAGGATCCTGGCTTTGCCCTGGCCCAGCCCTGGCTGTCCCAGTCATTTGGGGAGTGAACCAGCAGATGGAAGTTCTCAAGTTCTCTCTGTGTGTGTGTGTGTGTGTGTGTGTGTCACTGTCTCTCTCTCTCTCTCTCTCTCTCTCTGCCTTTAAATGAACAGAAAGTAAATGAATTTTTTTCCAAGGAGTTTCGGGTTTGGACCCCGCTCCCAGCTGGGCTGACCACTATGCTGAGTCCTAAGTTCTGGTCTCACACAACTACCTTCAGACCCGGGACTCCGTGCCACCTGGGATGCTGTTTCCGTCTGCTGGAGCCAGGGTTTTAATGGATCATCAGTGTGTGGTCACTAAGGAGGGCACCTGTGCTTGTGCATGTTGGCATGAGAGCTCGCACAGGAGTGAGCATGTGACTGAGCGTGACTGTGGATGAGGGTGCCAGCACCCCCCTGCATGTGTGTGTGTGTGTGTGCGCCTAGGGCTGGATGTATATGAATCACACATGTAAGTGTCACGTGAGTGTCCTGTGATTCATGTGTGCATCTGTGTTTGCCCTCTCTCCCCACATGAGAGGCATAATCGGAAAGTATGGTGAAACTATAGCGGCTGATGGCTTGCCTGACCTTGGCCTTGGCAAAAACGCTCCCATTTCCTCTGAACACCTAACCGACTCTGCACAAGGAGAGCACAGTTCCCTTGCAAATCGAAGAGTGCGCTTCCCACTGCACTTCCCATCTGGGCTCCACCAGCAGAGGCGAGCAACAGCCTGTGGCCAGGTTCCCACCCGACTCTGCATCTATCCCAGCCGTTCTGAATCCACAGGGAGAGTCCGGGGCTGGAGACCTGGCTGTCACAGAGCCCAGCTCTCGGGGGTCTTTGGGGAGCAGGACCAGTGACGTCACACTAGCTGTCACAGAGCCCAGCTCTCGGGGGTCTTTGGGGAGCAGGACAATGACGTCACACTCGCTCTCAGAGAGCCAGGCCTTTGTGGGTCTTTGAAGAGCAGACTAGTGACGTCATACCAGCTGTCACAGAACCCAGCTCTTGAGGCTCTTTGGGGGAGCAGGGCCAGTGATGACGTTATGCTAGCTGTTACAGAGCCCAGCTCTCAGGGGGTCTTTGGGAAGCAGAAGTTATCAATGACGTCACACTAGCTGTCACAAAGCCAAGCTCTCAGGGGGTCTTTGGGGAGCAGGACCAATGACATCATACAAGCTCTCAGAGAGCCAGGCCTTCAGTGGGTCTTTGGGGAGCAGACTGATGACGTCATACTAACTGTCACAGAACACAGCTCTCGGGGGGTCTTTGGGGAGCACAACTAATGATGTCACACTAGCTCTCAGAGAGCCAGGCCTTCAGGGGATCTTTGGGGGGCAGAACCAATGACATCATGTTAGCTGTCACAGAGCCCAGCACTTGGGGGGGTCTTTGGGGAGCACGACCAATGACATCATGTTATCTGTCAGAGAGCCAGGCCCTCAGGGGTCTTTGGGGGCAGAACCAATGACGTCATGCTGTCAGAGAGCCCAGCTCTCTGGGTGTCTGTTTCCTTCAAGACCATCACAGAAAGGGGGTCCAGCCCCACGTCCATGGAGGAAGAAATCCATCTGATCTCCTTACAGATGTCTGCCCCTCACATCTTGTCCTGTCTAGTGCTAATCGCTTCTTGCCGTCTTTAGTGCTGTCTAGCTCGTGGCTGTATTATTTGTGCTGTTATGACTGCTTCTCTTTCTCACCACATTTTGGAAACTACTGCCTGCCCCATAATCAACCTTAAAATTTGCTTAAGTAATGTCATTCCTGCATTCAGAGATATTCAGTGTTTCCTCATTAACTAGGAAGGGGAATTCAAGATATTTAATTTGCATCCAAGATCCATTACATTTAATTTCTGCCTACCTTATTTCTTACGTACCTTCCCCTGTATCAGAATGATCTACTCAGCTCTCTGCTGTGGCCTGGGAAAGTGGTAGAAGATGGCCCAAGTGCTTGGGCCCCTGCACCCACATGGAGACCCGGAAGAAGCTCCTGGCTCCTGGCTTCAGATTGGCACAGCTCCGACCATTGCAGCCAACTGGGGAGTGAACCAGCGGATGGAAGACCCACCTCTTGCTCTTCCTCTCTTTCTTCTCTGTGTAACTCTTTCATATAAATAAATAAATCCTTAGAAAACTGGACCTACTAATTGCATCAGGAGTGTACACTTTTCACTCTTTCGTGCAACTAACACATACTGAGTATTTGCCACGTCCCCGCCAGCGCGCTTGCCACTGTACGAATCCCGTGGCTCCGAATAAGCGCAGGCTGGCCCAGGCGGCCTCTCCAGGTCTCCAGGTGAGATGCTCAGTGCACTGGGCTGATGGGCACCATGTACAAGGATGGCACTCAGATATTTCAGCATGTCAGCTGTCATCATTTTTACAGCAACCCTAAACAGCAAGTGATTCTATTAAACCCATTTTATAATTGAGAGAACCAAGACTTGAGAAGATATGTCCACTATAGAATAAGTTTCAGCGTGTGCATTGACACCAGCATCCTGGACTCATAACCGCTATAGCTAACTTCTAATCCCCACCCCTCCAAGCATGCACCATCTTGTTAAATACAAGAATGCCATGCAGCAGTTGCTGGCATCGTCCTTTGGATGGAACACCCAAGATTCAGGAAAGATAAGTGATTTGCAAGACACGACAGGACGTTTCTAGATAGTGTATGAGTTCAGGCTATGTCAGCTTCTGAAGCCAGAATGGAATGCTAATTTTCATTGCCATTTATTCTGGCAAGAATACTGGGGTTGGCCCCAGAGCCCAGAGGCCCTGACCTGCTGCTGTCCAGTATTGCTGTTGGAGAAGTCCTTTCTCTCCAGCACTTGATTTCCCAATTTCTTCACAGACAATAAAAAGGGATTTGACTGTGCTCATATCCTGATCTTGAACTCTCACTAGAATAACCTGAAGAGTCCTTAAAGATATTCCCGTCTGGGATTTACATGGAAGTCTTGATTTACAGGATCTGTGAATGGGGTCCAGCACTATGGTTCTGCAGGAGATTTTGTCAGGATTGAGAATAGTGGCTATTCTATAATCACCACCTTGGGGGGCCTCCTCTGCTGTTTCTCCCACGTCAGGGCTTTTCTTTACAGAGCAAGTCAATGTGGGCTTTGAACTTGAACTTACTTGCAGGTCTGTGTCCTTCAGCATGGACTGGGAGGTCCCAGTGTCCGTCCCACTGCAGCTGCAGCCCTCCTCTTGGTTGCTGACCCACCAGGGACCAGGCTGGCATCTCCCTGGAAGATCACCTGGGAGAGGGAGCCACAGACTGGCCTCTCCCTCAGGGAGCTCCTCTCTCCTTCCCGTCTCCTGCCAGGGACTGGGAAGTACCAGCTGCCTCCAGGGAGGGGCATAGATGCTTTGGAGAGAAAATGCAGTCTACCACAGACAGCTCCTCCCCAGGGAGGCCCACCACCCTCAGCAAGACTCCCTGACTCTCGCTGGTCTCTCTCGGCCCCATGAGCCAAATCCAGTAATCTGAGTCCTGTTTCACGCCCTACACACAGTAATCAGCCTCTCAATGCAAGGGTTATGTTTGTTCATCTTGGATCATCAAAGTATTTATGGGGACAAATGATGAACAAAATGAATTCTTTTGAAATTGAATTAACCACTATAAAAGGGGACCTGTTTAGGCACTTTCTTGCCTGGATGGAAGTTTTATTCATAAATCCACTCTACTGAATGCACATGTATTCAACAATTGTAAAGGATACTTAGCAATGGCAAAGAAGAAGACTGGTCTTACCAGGGAGCTACATTTGACCTTGAGCTACATTTGACCTTGTAGTGAGACAGATGTGGAATTAAATCCCAGCTCAGTCACTTAACAGTTCTGGTCTCCTTGGAGCAAGCTATGTAAACCCTGAGCTACAGTCACCCCACCTAAATACAGAGCTACCGTCTACCTAAACTCTGAGCTACAGTCACCCTACCTAAACACAGAGATTTTGTCATGATAAAAATAAAGGTGTTGTAATGGTTAAAATGTCATATTTACATCCCTGGGACATTGTAAACATTCAAGATGTTTATTGTTTTCGATATCAGCTTCTTACATGCAAATACTAAATTACGCTTTGAAAACAACTTTTCCTCTCAGTCTCCTCCTCTCAAAGCCACGGAAAGGGGAAAATGCCATTGGGCGGCCCCTGACTTGGCGCGGCCCCACCTTGTGCTTTCCGGCAGGCTCTCTGGGAACATGCCTGGCCAGACACTCCCTTGATTTTCATTTCCTTCTGCCATGCTGTTGGAGGCACTCAGTCACGCAGCCTCCGAGAGGCAAGCCCTGTGTCTTAGCCACGTCCTCGCCTTTCTCAATTCCGGAAGGGAGTGTGATCTTCGGGGTCTGTCTATAAACCTGCGTCACAGTCACTAAAGTAGTTAGCGCTAAGCGTGCATTTCTCATTCACGAAAAGGTTATCATACGTACACACCTTGCAGAATTTATATAGATTGAAATACGATAGGAAGCAGAGTCTTTGATGCAGTGCAATCTGGTACTCAACAAACACTAGCCACTGTATCCTCATCTTCATACTTCAGTTTGGGGCAGACTCTCCACTCCTGCAAGAAGGTTTTGGACTATCCAGCCATTCTTAGGGAAATAAACAAGGCAAACATAACACCAGAAAAATGGGTCTGCCGCTCTTATTTTGGTCAAACCAGATTCCTTTGGGGTCCAACTCAGCAACACTTTTCTGCAAATTATATCCCCAAGCCTGAACATTTCTGAACAACAATCCAGGGATCTGGGGAGGGAAACCGTCCTCCAGTGTTTGATGCTTTCCCTGTAACTCCCACCCCTCGCCAACGGCAGTGTGGCAGAGGACTTCAGGGTGCCCCTGTGCACAGCTGAGACGGATCACAGGTACAAGGTCACCATGCACGTGACAACTGCCAAACGCTCTTTCTGCTGCTCTAACCAGCAAGCTCTCTTCCAAGCCTGATCCTCAGAAGGTGCGGGTTTCATGTTGGTTCTGTGTCTGATGCCAAACTAGATTAGAATCACACTTTCAGCCAGAAAGTACAACAGACAAACAAATCCAACAGAACCACGTGGTTTCTGCAGCTCTTGGGCTTCCCGCGGGAGCTTGGGTTGAGAATCGTCTCCCTGGCAGTTCCAGAGGGGACAGAAACCCCTGGGCCCTGCTTCAAAGGAATGGCCAAAGGCAAGGACTTCGGAATGCTGCCAGTAGCAGTTCTGGGTGATACGCGGACACTTGAGTTCCTGTTCACTGTTTTGCACCTGTTATATCTTCCTGAACGCTAGGTCGGGCCACATGCCAGGGGCAGGAAAGCGCCTTTCTATAAAATGCAAACATTCCCAGGCCGCACACGGGAGCTCAGAACCTACTGTGGGATTCTGTGTGTCTGACACTGTTCCACTGCTGATTCCAACGCAGGGAAACACAGCAAAAGTGGAGAACCCCACCCCCATCCCCCAGCGTAATAACTGCCTGGAGGGCAAGAGAAGGAGACGCCTCGGGCAGGGGTGAGAACAGTGAATGGTGCTCAATCCAGCCGGGTCTCAGGGGCTGCAACTATAACCCCCTCAGAGGCTGAGGACCCCCTGTGTATTGTGGTCCCGTGGAACCCAGGAAAGTCCAAAAATCTGTAGCTAAAAGACCCTCCCCACCCCAGGTGAGCCCAACAGACTATCATATAGTGATATATACCACACTATGTTATATTTTATATATACAGTACATATGCTGCCATGCCCATTTTTGGGGAGACTGCGCTACTGACTGTAAGAAAGGGGGCCAGGTCGCCTCTCCTAATCACAGCACATGGCCCATCTCCCTGTTTATCTCGTCAAGTTGGCCATTTCCACCGACACACGACGAGGACTCATTTTTTTTCTTTCTCGACTTGCCCTGTTGTCATTGTGGCTTCTGGGGACAGAGGAGCGGTGGATCTGCTGGGTCTGGAGTCGAAGGCTTTAGGGTCCTAACCACTTTCACGGGCTTTCCTGCTCTCTGCAAGGCCCACTCTCTCTCCTCCCTCCTGGCTTCCCTTCCCCAGTTGCCACGGAGCCCAGATGCTGCCAAGTAGACAGGAACAGCCATAGGGCACAAAGGCAACCCCTAGCTCCTCTGGGCTGCTGGGGACTGTAACCCTCTCCTGGCTGGTTCAAACCCTCAAATCTGCTTCTGGGGACAGAGGGCTCTCGTCATAATTCTCCGTTCTGTATCCACTCAATCCTACTGATCTACATGCAGAATGGCTTCAAGCACTCTCTCCCTCCTTTGCAGAAATGAGCACGTATCTCCTCTTTCTGTACATATTATATCCACAGAGCTCTCAGTCCAATACTGAAATGGCCCCAAGTCATCACCACCCCTTGAATGAGAGGAGTGAGTGTGGGTTAGTGCACGGCCCTGGGCTTCCTCTCATCACCACGGTTGAGAACATAGCCATGGAGTGGGCCAGCCTGGTGAGAACCCAAACTTTGCCATGCAGTGCCCACGGCATCTCAGCAAGTGACTTAGCCGTCTGGGGGTCCATCAAATGGGGACAAGGGTAGACTTATAAAGATTAAATGACAACACATGTAGATGTCACCTGGAAGTCACACAGACCTGGATTGGAACCCCGCCCTTGCTGCTTGCTTGCAGTTAACCTCAAGAAGTCTCAGATGCTTCATCTTTAAAATGAATGTCGCTTGTCTGCTCCGGGGCAGGGTGGGAAGTGAGCACCAGGGCGCGTTTAGAAAGCCCCCAGGATGTTTCCTGGCACACAGGACGCGCAGCCCGAGCGACACTCATTGTCCTCCGCTCCCACCTAAGGCTCGTCTCAGGAACCTGCTTTGCTGACAAGCCCAGATTGAGTTAACTCAGAACTCCTTGATGCCCCAAGCACAGAGATTGACTGCTATAGGGAATGAGGAGCCCCAGGAGGTCGGGGGACCAAAGGGGCTTCGTCTATGGGGTTGGCCATGCAGATCCCAAAAAAAGGCACCGTTTTAGCAAGTCTTCTTGTAAAACCGGAACTTCGCCAGCCACATGTCTTAAAAACAGGCTCCCCAGCAGTGTGGACCGCCCCCCCCCGCCCCTTCCCGACTGAGCAGAACAGGCATGGCCCTGTGTGGCCCCCACAGAGCATCATTCTGTCTGCTCCATCTATGGGCAGGGGCCCTGAAATCATTACCACGGTCTGAACCCCCAAAACCCACTCGCAGAAAGAGATCCCCGAACTGACTTTACACTGAGACCCGTTGTGCACCTGCTGTGAGCCTCCCATCTCAGAACAGCGACTTCTGCTCTTTTAGGTGGCTTCACATTTGTCGAATCTTTAATGATTTTATCACAGTCTCCGTTCATTCAGACAAAAGGGCACAACACATCTAAAAGAGCCAAAGGTACATTTCCCGCCTTGATTTTCTTCAAACATTTTTCTAAGAACATCAGGAAGACAGGAAGCCCTTTATCTCCGTGGACTTTATAACCTGGATGTGATTTAAGGTGATGACCTAAGAAGGTCAAGAATGAACAGATTGGAAATGGTGTTTCAACCCTCCAGGCCTGCAAAGGTCACTGACCTTCCCAGGAAACCATCTGAAAGATATTTGGTACCGACCACACTGCTTGAGAGCCTCAGGTGACACCGGGTGGTTCTGTCCTCGCTGGCCAGATACGACAGTGCCACAGAGGTGGGAAGAAAGACCCCTCACCTGTGTCCCTGCACCCAAGGCAGAAGCCCCTCCTGCAGGAGCCATCTCTGGGGACTTTGCTGCCCTCTTGTCAAGCTGCTGCCCCTCTGATTGGTCAGGGCCATGCAGGAAGACCTGGCCACTCTTGAGGCCCTGCATGGACCTGGAGAACGTGGCCCCCTCCCTTGGCGAGGAAGTCGGAGTGTTTGGTGAGACTGCTGTCCCAGCAACGTTCCCGGGTGACGTGTCTTGCCGCTGCCTCCTGTCAGCCTCAGAGTTTCAGCAGGAACCGGGCTGCTTCTTCGCTTCCAGCTCGGGCATTGTCTGGAGCTCTGTGACCCACCAGCTGCGGCCCAGCTGCTACAGTCCACACCAGAGGTGACGTCCCCACCGGCGTGTGAGCTCATTCCCCTCCGGCCTGTTAGCACGGCACAGCAAGCGTCAAGTCTTATTCACTGTCCAAGTGAGAGGTGGGCAACCAAGCACTTGGGAAGTCTGGAGATTGAGTCAAATCGTTTCTTTTCTTTTTTTTCTCTCTCTGTTTTGCTGTGTTTCTCTTGTTCTTTGCATTTCCAGCTGCAGCGTTCATGTGGATTGGCAGAGTAGCAACAGAAGCGTGGTGATGGCCGTGCCTATCAACCTGTGAGCTGACGCCCAACCGGAAGCACTCGGGGTTTAGAGGAAAACCGAGCGTGCACTGGTGGCTCACATTCATGATTGTTTCAGCATGTAAGATCGACAGGTAAGCAAATGTGGCTTCCTATCCCTAACGAGCTTTCAGGCTCATAAAATAAAGACAGCATACACAACACACGCGGTGGCAGTGTGACCAGGGACAGCGAACCGCTTTCTTGGAGGCAGCTAGGCGAGCCCGCACCTGCGTACCTCGCCTTGACAGCCATCGGGGCTGTGTTCACTTTTAGTCTCACTCCTTTCGAGCTACTCTCTCATTAGCAGATGCAGACCTTATCAGGTGCTTCCCTATCATTTGTTAAACTCTCAAAGGAGATGGAGAAAATAGCAAAAGCAGACTGTTCAAGGGTAAGAGAAAATCTTCCCAAATCCACTCTTTGACGATTGCTAGAAACTCCTCAAGAGTGAGGTGGCATCAGCTTATCCACCTTTGTGTTGAATGTCACGAACAAATAAAAATCTAAAGCCAAGGCAGAAATTTTTTGAGAACGAGTTTGCATAGTAACTTGCCCTTAAATAAGGTTTTTGGAAGGCGCCTTGTCGACGTCCACACCTCCAGGGATCTGCTGCCATTCATTAATGCCTAATAAAACAAGCTTGGAAGAAGTTACTCATTTTCCTGGTGCTTTTCCTTCCTTAGAATGTAAATACACAATAAGCCAGACCCGAGGCAGGTGTAACTGATGAAGCGAGAATGCCGGGTGAGCCGTGGACTCTGTGCGAGCGCGGAACTTCTGAGATATTTCACTGAGTATCACACCCCACTGGGACTTTTCCATCTAATTGCTCTCAGCTAAACCTGCTGAAGGATCTAACTAGATTCCAAGCCTGTTGGATTCATATTAGCTAGGCCCAAGGGGAGCACTGGCTCCTAAGCAGACTTCCACATGCTAATTTCTAAACCCATTTTCAAAACAGATTTCAATAACTGCCATACCATGAGGTGCTTTGCAGGCATGATTAATGATGGGAGAAGAATGTATATTACCATATACCTTCACATACTGGATAGGCTTCCTACAGTTATGTTACTGATTGCTGCAACTGTCATTACTTAGACAGCACCGATGGCTTGTCTTACAGTTCTGGAAGTCAGAGTTCACAATGAGTCTCACAGCTAAAATTGAGCAGTGAGCAGCGCTGTGCCCTTTCTGGAGGTTCTGGGGTACAGCCGTCTCCCCAGCTTCATCTGGCTTTAAGAGGCTGCCTGTTTTCCTTAGCTTGGAGCCTGGCTCTTCTGTTTTCAAAGCCAGCCATGTTGGATGGACTGCTTTTTTGACTGTCATCCCTATGTTTCCTCTTCTAACTCTAAGGACCCTTGTGAGTTTCTTTTGCCTGCTGGGATAATCAGGATAATCTTCCAATATGATGTTCCACTAAATAGCACCCTCAGTTCTATCCACAAGCCTAAATGCCCTTTGCCACGTAAAGGAACCTCTTCACAGGTTCTCGGCACTGGTGTGTGGGCAAGCGTGGGGCAAATATTCTGCCCATCCTGTAGGCATTGACAGTTTCAAGGCAGCCAGTTGGGAAATGAAGTCAATCTTCAGATGAAATTCAGCAAAATCTGAGGATTAGGGCTTCCATCGGATTAAAACAGAGTGGAATAGTGTCTCGAATGCTCTGTGTTGTCTCAGATCTCACCATGGAAGCTGTGATGTTGAACAGTTACCAATAAGCACCCCTCAGCACAAAACACTCTTACATCTGAGGGTATTGAGAGGTAAACAAGGAAGTCGCTGTCTGCCTCCAGGACTTGAGACTGTGAGAAAGGGACCAACACACCAAGAACATGTGAAAGGCAGACCCCCTGGTGCCATGCAGAGAAGGGTGGGGTTTGCACCACTGTGGGGCTTGCTTCCAGCGGACATACCTAATGTATTTCTCCAGGTAAAATTAAGATTACTCATCGCTATGGTTCGGATGAGGTTTGCTTACCAATAGTTCATGTGGTCCTCACTGCGGTGGAGCTGAGGTAGGGGAACATTAAAGATGGGGCGTGGTGAGAGGAGGCCCTTAGGTCAGCTGGTGACACCCTTGGAAGGGATGAAGCTAGTTCTGATGGGACACCTAAGTCAGTTCCCCTGAGAGTAGTTGTTAAAAAACCGGAGCCTCAGCCCTGAGTTACTCTCTGGCTTCCTGGAAGCAGTACAATCCCCCCACTTGCACACACTCAGCCATGCAATGCAGTCTCCACTCTTGCACCTGCTCCACCATCCAATGAGAATCTCTGCTTGTACAAGCTCCACCTCTCCTCTTGCATATGCTGCATCTGGTGGTGTGGCCACTTCTCCACGCACATACTCTATTATGCATGCATTCTCCTCTTGCCTGGGTTCCACTGTGTGGAGTGATCTCCCCTCCTGCACACACTCCCTCCACCACACCGTGTGGTCTCCCCTCATAGACACACTCCACCATTACCATGCCATTGCTATACCATGAAACAGCCATTGATTCATCACCAGACTGCACAGGGCTCTTTGGACTTTCAGCCTCTAAAAGGTGAGCTGGATTAACTTCTTTTCTTTATAAATACTCAACGAATTATTTTGTTGTATGAGAAAGTGGACAAGCATCCTCATGCTGCCAATGAGCACAATGGGAAGACCATCTGCCCTCGTTACTCTGGCTCCTTCCAGAGCCTGGGAGGGGCAGTGAGTGAAAATGAAAGCAGGAGGTTCTGAAAACCGACTGTTCTGTTGTTCAGATTTACTCCCATAAATATCTTCAGTCGCTGGGCAGCTTCTCACACATACAAAGCTCTACTTTTATTTTGACCATAAACCTGGTGCAAGCAAATCCAGGGTTGACACCATTCATGGGTTTCCCTAAATATGTTTACACCATTGAAATCTATTTTTTGGACAGGCAAAGTTAGACACTGAGAGAGAGAGATAGAGAGAAAGGTCTTCCTTCCGTTGGTTCACCCCCCAAATAGCTGCTACGGCCGGTGTGCTGTGCCGATCCGAAGCCAGGAGCCAGGTGCTTCTCCTGGTCTCCCATGTGGGTGCAGGACCCAAGCACTTGGGCCATCCTCCACTGCACTCCCTGGCCACAACAGAGAGCTGGCCTGGAAGAGGAGCAACCGGGACAAAATCCGGCGCCCCAACCAGGACTAGAACCCGGGGTGCTGGTGCCGCAGGTGGAGGATTAGCCAAGTGAACCGCAGCGCCAGCCTGAAATAAATTCTAAAATAACACCCGGGGCAACCCCAGAGGGGAACAGAAGTTGGGAGATGGAGCCCACAGCCTAAGGAGAAGAGAGTGCAACCCTGAAAAGTCAGCCCCATCCTGCAGTCGCCTTGGGGACTGTGAATCTCAGATCACTGATTCCCTTAAATCCATTCTCCTCAACATACTTTTCAGTAAAAAGCCTTGTTCTACGCAGCACCTCCCACCTCTGGCTACAACCTGTCGGCTGGTGTGGGACTGAGTTCTCACGGGTACACAATGAGCAGGAGTGCTGTGTGTGCATTTGGGTGTCATCTCCTTTCACGACTATTTCTTGTTTTCCTCTTCCCTTTTCTCCTTCCCTTTGGTGAAGAAACAGAGTAGGGCAGAGCAGGCACCCGAGACTCTGATATTGGAAGTTACGTGGTGAAGGCAAAAGTCCACCAGCCCTGCAGGCTCCCCTTGGACTCAATGCGAGAGTCAGAGAGGCAAGTGAGCCTCCACTGTATGTGACACACTGAAGTTTGAAGTCCTTTCCTTTTAGCTATGTAGACTGATGCCAACCATAGTAAAACAGGTCAAACATCTGCCTTCAGGGAAATGTTCTTGCCTGGAGACTCAAGAAGATGACTCAGAACTCAGGTTGGAACAATCTAGAAATGTCCTCGTGTTTCTGTCGTCTGATCCAGTCTTAGGCGTCCTTATTCACAGAAAGTTGCTTGCCATAGAGCAGCATCTTTTCTGGTTGTTTTGGCTTGTTTAGATTTTATTTACATATTTTTACATTTTGGGCTAACATAATATATGTGTATGTGTTCTGGACTAGAGTTAGGTATTTCAACACAAACACACAGACACACACATATGAACAGAGTCAACCGATCGGACCTGGCCGGTAGCCTTTCTGTCTCCTTTCCTTTTCTTCTGTGTTTGGGAAGCCCCAGCTCCGCTTCTCCCCTTCTTTACACGGAGAAGAAAACATGGTTGAGAACCACTGGTGTCCTCTGTGCTGGGGTACCCCAGAACCTGACGCACACCCCCGACGGCATCTTGGTGCCCATCATCGGACTCCCTGTACCCCACAAGCCTCTAGTCATCACGATTTTGAGGTCAGACCGCCTGTTTCTTTCAAGATCAGCATCATCGTTTGCGTATGGAGAGTCTGAGAGGGATGATTTCCTCGCTGGCAAATGCGGCATCGGTGCTCTGCCCGCCCGTATGGCTCTCCTGGTGGGGACTGCCACGGCTTTCTCCTGCTCTCCTGCTTTTTCTCGGTCTGGCTCATTTCAAACCTTGTAGCGGGAGGAAAGCTGTCAGCATGTGGGTGACAAGAGCGAGGTGAGAACTGGATGGATGGTCTGAAGTTACAGGAAATGGCTGTTTATGGAGCCCCATGGGTACTCTGGAGATTGCAAAATGAAGCGTTAAACTCAAAGTTTCTGACTCACTATTCCCTTCAGAGAAAGACTTCAAAAAACAGGTGTGCGGTCTCCTGAGCTGGTGGCTTCCTTCATAGTTTATTTCTGTAGGAATGAACTGTGGCACTTCATCCCAGGGGCTGCAAAGTTTTCCTTCTCGAAGAGATCCCTGGGGTGGTGTGTGTCTTGGAAACCTCGGGCATGAACCTGTATTAGGCAGGATTCACCTTTGGGGGGAGTTTCCTCCTGTCTCAGCGGAGGGTGCTCCCTGACCCCTTCTCTCGTTCCTTCTTTTCTCCTAAATGCTGACTGCTCCTGGTCAAGCCTGCGCCTCTGCCCTTCACTAGAACTGGATCCAGGAGTGTAGTTCTCATCTAGGTTCCAATACTTCCTAATTCCCACCCCAGACGTCTCCTGGGACTTGCAGATGCTTAGCTGGGCTCTAGACCTGAACATGGCAAAAACGAAAAGCAAAACAAACTAAACGGAACAGTAACCACTGCCTCTTCCTCACCTGCTGCTCATCCCGTGCGTTAGTTAAAGAAATTCCAGGTAAGGCAATGCTGTAAAAACCCTAAAACATGTAATGACTCAAACTCATGGAAGTGTATTTCTCACTTGTTTTGAATGATAAGCAGATGTCCCCGATCAGCAGGGGCCCTTCTCCATGTGGTGTGCAGGGATCTAAGCCTCATGTATGGGATCTGCCATCTGGAACACACGGTTCCTGAGAGACCTATGCCCATGAACCTGGGTCAGGCAGGAGAAGGAGTCCTAATACAGAGGACTGCTCTTGGGAGCTGTCTGGGGACAGCCCTGGCATCTAATTGCATTGCATGGATGAAATCCACACAACAATGCAAGAGAGCCTAGGCCTACAGAGGAGACAGCTGTGCAACCAGCTAGTATTGGGACACATTCCACCGTTATGGTCAGCAGATGTCTACTCTCCTCTTATCTGTGACAAGCACAGTTCAAACCTGGGAGCTCCAGCTCTTGTGCAAGTCTTTTGGCCAGGTGTAGAAAGAGCCTGTGCACTGTGCACCAGGCGGCTCATCCAGTCCTGGCAGATCTCTGGTCTCCCAATGCCTGATGTGCATTTTGGTCTCCATTTGTAAGCAACCAGTTCTTGCTTGAGCTCATCTCCTTCTTGTAACACTTCACAAGAGACAGCCGACAGTGACCGACGCATTCTGGAAGTTTCCAGCCGATGGCTGCAGAGTTTGGGCTCAGCAGACTTTTCTACTAAGTGTTCACACAGCATGGCATGAAACTCCATGTCCCCTTTGCTGTCCAGTTCCTTAGTGCCTGACTAGTTGGCCAGTGGCATTTACTTTTTTTTTTGACAGGCAGAGTGGACAGTGAGAGAGAGAGAGAGAGAGAGAGAGAGAGAGAGAAAGGTCTTCCTTTGCCCTTGGTTCACCCTCCAATGGCCGCCGCAGCCGGCGCACCACACTGATCCGAAGGCAGGAGCCAGGTGCTTCTCCTGGTCTCCCATGGGGTGCAGGGCCCAAGCACTTGGGCCATCCTCCACTGCACTCCCGGGCCACAGCAGAGAGCTGGCCTGGAAGAGGGGCAACCGGGACAGAATCCGGCGTCCCAACCGGGACTAGAACCTGGTGTGCCGGCGCCGCAAGGTGGAGGATTAGCCTAGTGAGCCACGGTGCTGGCCGGCATTTACTTTTATTTGCTTCTGTGGCCATGCCTCTTTCTGGGGCAATCTATGTACTGTAAGAAGCACCCAACACGTACTGACAGTTCAAAAACACTGCTTTTTCTGTCTCAGTTTTTTACCCACCAATATTCTCCCTGCTCAAAACTCCCCAATGGATTCCTGTTTGATTTAAAATAAAATCCAGACTGGCCATTTGCTGCTTCTTGACCTGCCCAGCTCCGCTCTGTTAGGTGGTCCCATTGTCGTTAATGACCTTGAACTGCATTCTTTCTTGAACTGCAAATAAAGAAAAAGGAAATTCTCTTAATTTTTATTCTATGCAAGTTTCAATGTAACCTCCCCAAAAAGGCTTTCTCTGGCTTCACTCACCCGATTGTAACTCTCTGCACAGCAAGTGCAGATAACTACTCTGTCATTTTCATCTTCCCCCTCTCTCTTTATCTCTCCCTCACTTCCTTCTCTTCCCAAGTAGAACTGAAGCCCCACGGGATCAGAAATGTACTTATTTTCATTCTTTGACTGTTATAACCACAAACAAGAATGGTACCTGCTCATTGTAATTGTCTAATAAGCATTTGAATGAATAAATTTATCTTTTCAGAGAATCACCAGTACTGAATTATACAGGTAATCAAAGAAGTCTAGAGCTGGAAGAGGTTTTATCAATAATAAACAAGTATGTGCCATTCTGCAACTTAAAAGACAGATAATTGAGTAACAGAAGCTGTGAGTTTGGGGGATACCTAAAGCACTATTTCTTCCACCAACTTGTTCGATCATCAAATGAAGTGATTTTCCCAAATTCACATTGCCCTTGGACACTAAGGATTGCCAGCGTGACCTTGGTGACAGTGTCTACTTTGTGCTGGCCATTTTCTTTGCTCAACGTACTCTCCGTGTCACAAGTTTATAAACTAAAATGGCGAGTCTCACAGCATTTTGTGAATTGGCAACAACACCTTTAAGCTGGTAAACATTAAACTCTAATAAATCAGTTTGGCAAACTACAGTCCAAGAATGAAACCTGGCCCAGCACCTGTGTTTGCTAATAAAGTTTTATTTGGACACAACAGCACACATTCATTTATACATTGTCTGTGGCTGCTCTTGCTCTAGAGTGTCAGAGTTGAGCAGTTGCTTCAGAAATAGAGCCTCCCTTGCAGGCAAAAATGATGCTATCTGGCCTTTTAGAAGAACATTGTCAGTTCTTGCCTTAAGCTGTGACCCCATAACCTCCCAGCTCAACACTCCTCAAAACATCCACTTCAGTTGAGTAAATGTAGCACTTTCTTTTATTATTATTATTATTTGACAGAGTTAGTGAGAGAGAGAGAGAGAGAGACAGAGAGAAAGATCTTCCTTCCGTTGGTTCACCCCCCAAATGGCCTCTACAGCCAGAACTACACCGATTCGAAGCCAGGAGACAGGTGCTTCCTCCTGGTCTCCCGTGCAGGTTCAGGGGCCCAAGCACTTGGCCATCCTCCACTGCCTTCCTGGGTCACAGCAGTGAGCTGGACTGGAAGAGGAACAAACAGGACTAGAACCCGGTGCCCATATGGGATGCTGGCGCTGCAGGAGGATTAGCTAAGTGAGCTATGGCGCCGGCCCCAAATGTGACACTTTATCAGTGAAAGACTGACCCATGAAGAATACACACTGCCTGTTTTGTATGTGAAGAGCCAGCATGCCTCCTTTCCCTGTTATAATCAAATTCTACAATTTTTTGAAAGAGTTTTTGAAATTTAGGATTATAGAGAAGGAGGGAGAGACAGAGAAAAAAAGAGAGAGAGAGAGAGGGAGAGGGAGAAAGAGAGAGAGAGAGAGAAAGAGAGAGAGAGAGAGATCTTCTATCTACTAGTTAATTCCCCAAATGGCTGCAATGGCTAGGGCTGGGCCAGGCTGAAGCCAGGAGCCAGGAGCTTCACACCTGTGGGTATAGGGGCTTAAGTACTTGAGCCGGCTTCCACTGCTTTCCCAGGTACATCAGCAGCGAGCTGGATCAGAAGTGGAGCAGCCAGGATTTAAACTGGCACCCATATGGGATGCTGGCACTGCAGATAGGACTTAACCCACTACACCACAGTGTCAGCCCCAGATTTTCAATTTAATGATGTGTAATGAGAAGAGCTTTGTTGTTTTTTCAGAAGAGTTCTGATTCACAAAAATATCTCAAGAAACTAATGAAGCAGCATTGCACCAACTAAATGTTCAACTGTAAGTCAAGGAAAACGATAAAGCTTACACAGTGCCAAATCCATCTTCTCTCCACCTGCTGGAATTCAGTACCTAGTGGAATCCCTTTAGTATCTCCTCCTGGCGTGAGCCCTCCTGGAGAGGGATCACCTGGCTACAGCCATTCTGCCTCATACGATGCCATGAGGAGCAGAGACTGGAGGCCCCGGCCACATCTGTGAACTGCCAGGGAATAAACAATTCTTTTCCCTATGTTCAGATTCCTAAGTTTGGCGTGGTTTTCTCCCCCTGGCAGTAGATTAACATTTCTGATGATTTCTTGAATGAGACAGGCCCAAGGTTCAACCCTCCCTCAACTCCGTGACTTTGGCCACCTAAACTCCTACACCTCCCTTCCTGCATTGGTAAACCACAAAAGATGGCCTCTCTTAGATTTTAGAATCATCTGTATTCTATACGAAGTCCTTAGTACATGGAAGCTGCTACTGTGAGTGTGAATGAGAACTGATATTTTATGTAGTTCCTCACCCACAAAAGCACGCTGTGCTAGAATCTGTCAGCTCTCCGAGGACTATCATTTGTGCTGGGAGGACAGATGGATTGGTAAAAGTTCAAACTCTACATGACCTGAGACCTTGTGATAAAGGCTCACAAGCCCCACCCACTGGCACCAGAGAACAAAGAGCAGAAAGTAACCTTGCTCGTGACACTGTCTTTTGAATTCCATTCCATTGAATGACCCCCAGGAACCGCAGAGCCAGGAGACACGAAAGCCAAATTGAGGACTTGTCTTCAAAATCGTTTTCCCTCCATTAAACCCGTCTTGTCAGTTCCATCCAGCGTTATTCAGCTCTCACACTATGCAAATCATTCCCTCTGTATTCTGTCTGATGGATGGAAGGAGCGGGACTGACATGCTTGATGACACTGGAGATCGGTGGGGGGACGAGGGTGCAGGAATGCAGTGCAGCAGTCATGGGAGGGGGCGCTCTAGGGTCGCAGAAGGCATCAGGAAATCAGGTGACAGCGTGAGGAGATGCTGCACCTCCTTCCACAGAAGTGCCTTTTCTCTTCCCCGCACCGGGTCCAGCGCTCCCTGGGAAGTCTGAGAAACAGACGGAGCAAAGGAGTCAAAGTAACCGATACACAGCATGATGCGTCAGGCAACGATTGGCGTGTGACAGCAACGATTGGCGTGTGACAGCACCCACAGCTTCCCGTCCGTGACCCTGACTCGTGACTGGGGAAGGGAGCCCGACTGAAGATGCTTGAGCAGGTCAGAGCACAAATCAGCTTTCGGCGGGGGACTGTGCTTCAACTCCATTGGCAGGCAAGGAGAAAGCAGGAAACCAAACATTAAATGTTGATGACGGCTTGGGTGGCAAAATCAAACAAACAAACCAAAACACAAAAATGCGGCAGCTTGTGCGGAGAGTCCACTCTGAGATCCTTCGGTGGCCTCCCTCATCACTTTGATCAGGTGGGTCCACCTGCGTTAGGGTTTCGTGTACTGCCCTTGTTTGCTTGCACGTGCTGGTTTTTCCGGCTGCGTGTGGGGGTCAGCTAGACCTCACACTGGGGAGAGTTGGTGCCTCAGTGAAGGGGATTGGCTTCTGACATAGCTCTGGGAGGGTGCTTCTGCACTAAGTGTCGGTGATCCAGCCAGGAAGAGAAATTAAAGGGATACCACTAGGTTCTGAATTCCCATAGATGGACAGTAGATGGATTTGGCCGGTGAAATCCATCCTTGGAGGAGAAGTTACATGGCGGTGTGCTGGGCTACCACCCAGTCTTCAAATTGCAACTCTAAGGTGCAGAATGCCCAGGCTTTGCCCTTCCATGCTTGATTGAGTTACTTGCTTTAGATTTGAAAGTAAATGGAACACAACTTTACACCTATTTGTTGAGCACTCATTTATCAGCTCAAAGAACACCATGCTGAATGTCATCCGACCTATAATGCAACCCTGAGAGCAGGCGTTTGCTCCCTACCCACATTTCTTCCGGCCTGACATGTAACTCCAGGCGAGGTGTGTTCATGTTCTGCTCAACCTGCATTTTCTGGACCCTTCTACTTGTGGAAACCCCGTGGCCATGTATGATTGGGTAACGCGGGAGGGGGGTCACTAGGGAAGTCCACAGCCACGCTTCAAGGGCACAGTGTTCTGCCAGCCACTGCCCTTGCTCGGCAGACCCACCCACCATTCCTCACACTGTCCCTGCTGTCCCCTCAGGCAGCACTACAAGTGCCCTGCACACCTCAGGGTGCCATGTGCCTTCTGCTCTGTGGCCAAGGGGGGGATGCCTCTCTGGGTGCCGAGCTTTCTAAGCAGAGCAGTGTAGCACCATTATTTGAAAGAGGTCACTCAGATTTCACTTTGCATGCTGTTTCATCCCCTCCCACCATCCTTTCCCAATTCAGGACTGGATATGGATCCTTGGGACCAGGATGAAGACAAATCAGACCAGAGGAAACCACGCTGCGTTCAAAACCCTTAACTCCTTCCAACAACCAAGCCTCGGCTCCAAGAGCTCTGACCCCTTGATTCCGGGTCCCTTTTCCCTGTAAATGCGCTTCTCGCCTGTCTCTCTATCCCAGTCCTTACACGCACGGCTCCTGGCAGATCCACTCGCCAGACCTTCAGACGTCATTGGTGGCATGGACTCTGCCTGGCATGCCCAGGATTGTCCACCTCAGAGATTTGAGTCACGTGTACTTTATTAGAGTCCTACCATCCACTGCTGCAGGACCCCTGCTCCCTTGTCTAACCTCACCTTGCAGTACTTGTCCCCACTCCCCCTGCCTTCTGTCTAACACACACAGAATTCTGGGTAGCTGGGTCTGCTCTGTGCGTTTGCACCTGCAACTCTGCTGAACCACACAGTGTCTTCTTTCTCCACCGGAAAAACGCTTGCTTATCCTTCAAGAATCCCCTGACTTGTTTCTTTCTCTCTCTCTCCTGTTCCCTTGGGGGCGCTCTCATCTTGGCTGCCATCCTGCCTGGAGCCGCCTTTACCTGTCCTGGAGCCCATCACAGTCCAGTGCATTTTTGCCTTTGTATTCCCTTCTTTAAGTTCCGAGCTTCACCTGAGTGAAACCTGCACGGCTCTGCCATGATAAGGGCTCCACGGCTGCTGAGTGGACGTCATGTTTGCACCAACAAAGCGGGACTGAACCTCGCCCGTGACGATCAGTGCTACAGGCTGGAGAGAGTGTCCCCATGGCCCTGGGGCCTGCAACCCTGAGTCCGAGTGTGGAGCGCACGCTCGGACTACTGATTGTAACTCAGAGAAAAGCCGAGGCGCAGAATCGGGGCTTCATCCTACTACTCTTGGGAGCAGCAGGACTGCAAAGGCCACCTGTCGATGTGATGGTCTCCCTTTCTGGGACTTGGAAGAAATCCCTCTTAGCCAGCTGTAGCACGATCGTCAGCCACTGTGGATAAATACACTTGGAAGAGAAGACGGGGTGTGTTGAAATCATCGCAGGAAACTTCACTGCGGCCTCTTGGAGGAACAACCACAACTGGTGAACAAACAGATCAACCCAACCCCCCAAAGAAAAGTCAACACAAAGCAGAACCAAACAAGGCAAAACCAACAACCAAGCTGCAGCAGCGTTCAGCGGGGCTGCCCTGGTCCCTGGTCCCTCTTGCGATGGTGTTTTTTGCAGGATGCAGTCTGGAGGGGATGGAGCTATCTGCAGTCTGCTTGGTGTGGGAAGTCGAGTTCGGAACGTGAAATCGCCAACACATCAGCACTCGTTGCCCTGAATGAAAAATCTCTTTCACAAATGGTGTCTTTCATGTTCTTCAATCTTACATTTCTCAAACCATAGGTGGTGCAATTTTGTTCCTGTTCAAAGATCCTGATCCTTTTTTATGTTACTTTAAAAAAAGATTTATTTTGTTTGTTTGAAAGGTAGAGTTACAGAGAGAGAGAGAGAGAGAGAGAGAGAGAGAGAGAGAGAGAGGTTCCATCTGCTAGTTCATCCCCCAAATGGCCACAACACCTAGAGCTGGGTCAGACCAAAGCCAGGAGCCAGGAACCAGGAGCCAGGAGCCAGGGGCTTCTTCTGGGTCTCCCATGTGAGTTCAGGGACCCAAACATTTGAGCCATCCTCCACTGCTTTCCCAGACCATAGCCAAGTGCTGGATAGGAAATGCAGCAGCTGGGACTCGAACTGGGACCCATCAGGATGCCAGTGTCACAGGCGGCAGTTTTACCTGCTATGCCACAACACTGGACCCTGCTATTTTTAAATTTAACTCTTTTCTCCTATGTTTCTTAGTATTTTTAATTTTTCCCATATATTATTTATGGCAGTTCATGCATTGAAATGTAGTTAAGGCTTCAGTAATTTTGTTTATGGTTTAAACTTTTATTAGTCTATTTTAAAAAGCTTTTGCAGTGCGTCTTCTCTAACACTTTATTCCAATTCTCTTAAAGTTTGTGGGCTTTTAAAATATTTAGGCCATCATACATGTAGCATGACATCTCATCTTTTGTATACAGATCATTTTTATGCAGTGGTAGAACAAGCAAATTTTTTAAACGATTTCTTTGAAAGGCAGAGTGATACGTGGGGGGCAGGGGGAGATCACCCACCTACTGGCTCATTTCTGAAATGACTTCAACAGCCAGGGCTGGGCCAGCCTGAAGCCAGGAGCCAGGGACCCGATTTGGGTCTCCCGTGTCAGCAGCAGGGGCTCAAGTACTTGGCCCATCATCTGCTGGCTCCCAGGAACATCAGCAGGAAGCCGAGTCTGAAGCCCAAGCTTGAACCGGCACTTAGACACAGTGTGGGCATCCCTAGCACTGATTTGTAGCCCACTGCACCACAATGCCCGCCCCTACCAGTGTGTACGGGGCACTTGATCATCCTCCTGGGTGCTATGACCAGCCCCAATCAAGACCTCTATCACATAGCAGGATTGCATGGCTGGCTGGCCTTGGGCGATTCGGGCTTTCCATCCTGATGTATTGATCGCTTTGTCTGTCCGTGCCAATGTTGCATTGCTTTAATTGCTATAAATTTATAATGAGGTGACATCTTGCGGATCAGTTCACCCTCCCTTATCCCTGCATTGTTCCTCTGTTCAGAACTAGCTTCCCTCTACTTGGGACTACATGCTCACGGGTAAATTCTAGACTAGCTTCTCTAGATTCACGGAGGCTTTCTTTAGGGTGGTAATTAAAGATGATTAATTTCATCAATTTATTGGGGAAGATTTTCCTTCTCAAACATGAACTATATCCCCACATGGATATGTCATGTGTTTTGTTCACTAAGTTATGCTTCTTGTTCATTCTTCCTCACAGTCTCGCACCTTCGTTTATTCTCAGTAGTAGCTTCGATTGCTTATTTGAAGTAAGGTGGTTGTTTTACCAAATAGCTTTCCAATGGATTCATTTTGACATAAGGGAATGCTGTTTTGTTTCTTTATGGCTGCCTTTTTATTCAGCTCACTAACTGAACTTGTAGTTCTACTAGTTTGACTGTAGATAGTCTTAATGTCTTTTAGTTGTCTGAGAACAAAACCAGTTTTGTGTCTCTGGTCTTATAATTACATTTCTTTTTTTCACTTATTGCATTATCTTGCATCTCCAATGCAATTTTAAATAGTACACGGTACCGATTTCTACCTGACTCAAATGGATATACTCATAAAATTGACTCATATTTGTATGTATTGAACGTTTTTATGGATAATTTTAAATGCTCCAAATCTCACAAGAAGAGGAATTTGGAATCTGCACACACCCTTAACACTCTATCCCAGGTATGCTTCTAAGCACCCCAGCATATACCATTTAATTCTATAATCACAATAAATCTATGGAGTAGGCACCATTATTATACCTGTATTATACTGAGGAAATGAATATTTACCTGTCATGAGACAGCAAACACTTCAGCAAACAAGAACTTGAGTTCGGGGTGTCTGACCAGCAGTCTTCTGTGCCTCCCTGAAGTCACACCTGGTTACAGCTGTTTTCATGAAATTTGTCGCTCTGCTAGCTGCAGTATTTGCATTCTTACCTTGTCTATGTCTGGCTAATTTCTCATCTTCCGAGAGAAGAGGGCTAAACCTCTGACCATGGTTGTGTGTCTGACTCAGAAAACATTTTCTTTTTAAATTTAACATTTTGTTTTGCGGTATAACATTCATAATTATTATGTTTTTGTGGACAATTATGCATTTCATTAAGTAAAATCCCTTAGTAAGCAGAACCATTGACACACACGAGGGAAGAAGAGCAGGAGGGGCCCTCGTTGAGAAAACACTGGATTTCACTCTGCAGACCAGCATCAGGGGAGTGAACCAGCAGATGGAATGTATTCTTCTTCTTCTGTCTCTTCCCTCTCTCCACCACCCTGCCTTTTAAATAGACACAAAAATTTTTTTCTTAAAAAATGGATACTGGAATAGCATGGTCTGAGCAGGGCTTTGGAAGGCTCAGTCTAGCTGCTTATTGAAGGGAAGACAGAGTGAGCACGGGAGGGAGGCAGGGAACATGGGGAAAGCTGCAGGTGTGCTCAGGTGTAGGAGGTGGTCTACACAGGTGTGGGAGGTGGTCTACCCAGGTGTAGTGAGGTGGTCTACACAGGTGTAAGAAGTGGTCTAAACAGGTGTAGGAGGTGGTCTACACGGGTATAGTGAGGTGGTCTACCCAGGTGTAGGAGGTGGTCTACGCAGGTGTATTGAGGTTGTCTACACAGGTGTAGGAGGTGGTCTTCACAGGTGTAGTGAGGTGGTCTACACAGGTGTAGGAGCTGGTCTGCACAGAGGTAGGAGGTGGTCTGCACAGGTGTAGGAGCTGGTCTATAGAGTGTAGGAGGTGGTCTTCACAGGTGTAGTGAGGTGCTCTACACAGATGTAGTGAGGTGGTCTACACAGGTGTAGGATGTGGTCTTCACAGGTGTAGTGAGGTGGTCTACACAGGTGTAGTAGGTGGTCTTCACAGGAGTAGTGAGGTGGTCTACACTGGTGTAAGAGGTGGTCTTCACAGGTGTAGGAGCTGGTCTACACAGGTGTAAGAAGTGGTCTACACAGGTGTAGGAGGTGGTCTACACAGGTGTAGTGAGGTGGTCTACACAGGTGTAGTGAGGTGGTCTACACAGGTGTAAGAAGTGGTCTAAACAGGTGTAGGAGGTGGTCTTCACAGGTGTAGGAGGTGGTCTACACAGGTGTAGTGAGGTGGTCTACACAGGTGTAGGAGCTGGTCTACACAGGTGTAGGAGCTGGTCTACACAGGTGTAAGAAGTGGTCTACACAGTTGTAAGAGGTGGTCTACACAGGTGTAGTGAGGTGGTCTACACAGGTGTAAGAGGTGGTCTACACAGGTGTAGTGAGGTGGTCTACACAGGTGTAAGAAGTGGTCTAAACAGGTGTAGGAGGTGGTCTTCACAGGTGTAGGAGGTGGTCTACACAGGTGTAGTGAGGTGGTCTACACAGGTGTAGGAGCTGGTCTACACAGGTGTAGTGAGGTGGTCTACACAGGTGTAAGAAGTGGTCTAAACAGGTGTAGGAGGTGGTCTACACAGGTGTAAGAAGTGGTCTACACAGGTGTAGTGAGGTGGTCTACACAGGTGTAGTGAGGTGGTCTACACAGGTGTAGGAGGTGGTCTACACAGGTGTAGGAGCTGGTCTACACAGGTGTAGTGAGGTGGTCTACACAGGTGTAAGGGGTGGTCTACACAGGTGTAGTGAGGTGGTCTACACAGGTGTAAGAGGTGGTCTACACAGGTGTAGGAGGTGGTCTACACAGGTGTAGGAGCTGGTCTACAGAGTGTAGGAGGTGGTCTTCACAGGTGTAGTGAGGTGGTCTACACAGGTGTAGGAGCTGGTCTTCACAGGTGTAGTGAGGTGCTCTACACAGATGCAGTGAGGTGGTCTACACAGGTGTAGGAGCTGGTCTACACAGGTGTAGGAGGTGGTCTTCACAGGTGTAGGAGGTGGTCTACACAGGTGTAGTGAGGTGGTCTACACAGGTGTAGGAGCTGGTCTACACAGGTGTAGGAGGTGGTCTACACAGGTGTAGGAGGTGGTCTTCACAGGTGTAGGAGCTGGTCTACACAGGTGTAAGAAGTGGTCTACACAGGTGTAGGAGCTGGTCTACACAGGTGTAGGAGCTGGTCTACACAGGTGTAAGAAGTGGTCTACACAGGTGTAGGAGGTGGTCTACACAGGTGTAGGAGGTGGTCTACACAGGTGTAAGAAGTGGTCTACACAGGTGTAGTGAGGTGGTCTTCACAGGTGTAGGAGGTGGTCTACACAGGTGTAGTGAGGTGGTCTACACAGGTCTAGGAGCTCGTCTACACAGGTGTAGGAGGTGGTCTTCACAGGTGTAGGAGGTGATCTTCACAGGTGTAGGAGGTGGTCTACACAGGTGAATTGGTCTACACAGGTGTAAGAGGTGGTCTACACAGGTGTAAGAAGTGGTCTACACAGGTGTAAAAAGTGGTCTACACAGGTGTAGGAGGTGGTCTACACAGGTGTAAGAGGTGCTCTACGCAGGTGTAAGAAGTGGTCTACACAGGTGTAGGAGGTGGTCTACACAGGTGTAGGAGCTGGTCTACACAGGTGTAGTGAGGTGGTCTTCACAGGTGTAGTGAGGTGGTCTACACAGTTGTAGGTGCTGGTCTACACAGGTGTAGGAGGTGGTCTACACAGGTGTAGGGGGTGGTCTACACAGTTTTAGTGATGTGGTCTACACAGGTGTAAGAAGTGGTCTACACAGGTGTAGGAGGTGGTCTACACTGGTGTAAGAAGTGGTCTACACAGGTGTAGTGAGGAGGTCTACACAGATGTAGGAGGTGGTCTACACAGGTGTAAGAGGTGGTCTACACGGGTGTAGTGAGGTGGTCTACACAGGTGTAGGCGGTGGTCTACACAGGTGTAGGAGGTGGAGAGGAGGAGGAGTGTTCAGATCGGAAGGCAGGTTGAGGAAGGAACCCGATGGGTTTTCTGTGGAAGTATTATGCTCCTCTTCCTATGATTGATGTTTGTCTATTATTGTCATGTTCCTATTCCCTGTATGTCTTTTAAGGCTGAGGCATTTTTAAATGTGACTCTTAAAATTTACAGCTTTAATTTTAAAAAGCCCCAATTAGTTGCCATTATTTTTAAAACAGTTATGTTTATTTGTTATATGGGTTTATCATATTTTATTATATTCAGTGTATGATACACATTGCATGATTGCTAAGTTTGTGTGTCACGCCTGTGCTGTGAAGACACTGTGAGTGCTGTGTGTGTATTGTGCATGTGATGTTGGTGTGTGGACTATGAGTGAGCACAGTATGCGTGCACCACATGTGCTTTGCTGCTTGGGTGCTCCAGTGCGGGCTGTGTGTGCACCGTGAGTGTCAGTGTGTGCTAAGAGTGTATGCATGAACTACCCTCCTTGCACTTTGAGCAGGCTCATGCTGGGTGACTCCCTTGGGGTCTGAGTGATGCAGACCATCCCTCAGCCCGAGAGAACTTACCCTTACAGACACACACGGCGCCCTGGCGAATGTCTTCCTCACAGGCTGCTCCCCTTATGAGAGCCCTCCTCACACCAAGTCCCACCTTAGTTTTTAAAAATATTTTTCCTTATTTGAAGAGATCTTTCGCCCACGGTTCACTTCCCCTTCCCAACTGTTCACAAGAGCTGTGGCTGAGGCAAGCCAGCGCCAGGAGCCAAGAACTCCATCTGGGCTCGCCACGTGAGTAACAAGGACCCAGATGTTTCAGCCACCATCCGCTGCCTCCCAGGCACGGTAGGAGGAAGCTGGTTAGGAAGCATGGAACAGGAGGGACTCATCCGGTGCTTCGGTTATGAAGTGTAGGCGTCCCAA
Source organism: Oryctolagus cuniculus (assembly GCF_051225735.1). Lineage (NCBI taxonomy): Eukaryota > Metazoa > Chordata > Mammalia > Lagomorpha > Leporidae > Oryctolagus > Oryctolagus cuniculus. The sequence goes on along the minus strand of NC_142878.1, from coordinate 4,076,170 downwards.
GTGGCAGCTTATCCACTGTACCCAAATGCCTATCTCTCCTCAATAGACTGATCTTAGGGGCTCTCATAAGTCCTGAAATTTTATACAAAACTCTGTGATTCTGTGGTTTACTTTAGGTATCAAGCAAGCTGACATTCTAGGCCTCTGCCGGCACACACATCACCTTAGTGATGCACCATGCTGAAGATTGCTTGTAATTTGTATGCTGGGGTTTGCCAAGCATTTTCTGAACAGGGTTAGTGACCCCCGTAGAGAGGAGATCTGCCTGTCTCTTTAAGCCTGTTCTAACACATAATCTGGCATTTGCTCCGTGGATTGTGTTTGTTAAATGAATAAGAGTGAGGAAAGGGGACAGGGAGTAGAGAATAGCATTGCTTTGAACATCAAGGAAAGAAGCAAAAGGCACTGTGCTCTGTACTCACCACTTAGAAATGATGGGAAAAAACGGATCACAATTTTCAGACCAACCTCCCAGCAAGGTTGCTAGGGAGCCTGCCACTTCATCTCATCTCCCTTCTACTTCCTGGAAAGACACGGGGCTCCTTCGTCCCTCAAAATAAGAGCCAGCTTCCAGCACGGAGGGTGCAAGAAGCCAGTTACCTGCACCCCAGCTGCTTCCAGGGCTCTGGAGTCTCCGGTGTGCGAACGAGCTGCGTGCTCCTCCACGGCCTCTCAGTCGGCTCAGTGCTCAGCTGCAGCAGCCTCCCTCCACTTCCAGTAGGTTCTCCAGTTAGAAGAGCAGGGAGGACTGTGCAGGTGAGCCGCCAACGGGCCAGGCGGAAGCAGGCTTCCCGAGGAGCTGCACAGTTGCAATGCAGGCACGGTTTCCTCGCTGCCAGCGTGGTGGGGCAGATGCGGTGGCGTGCACCGCGCTCCTTGGAAGTGCGTTCAAGCCCAGCTGCCTTTGCAAACCTTTCTACCAGGTGTTCAGCACAACATCTGCTGCCAATCAGAGGGTTTCACTCAGAGGACTCTGAGAGGGCAAGTAAGTCATACACTAACTCTCTATGTTGGAGGAGGTGACAGGAGAGAGGTGTGGCAGGCAGGGTCTGGGAAATGCATTAATAAATAAGTGGGTTTCCTAGCAAGTGGAATGCATCTGTGGACAACTTCCAGACCAGCCTATCCGCACGGATTCCCGGTCCCCCCTCCATCCTGCAGCCCAGGGAATACTCTGGCATGCCTAGCATCCTTGTTTCCTATTATACATTAGTGAAACAGAAGTTTGTCTCTGAAATGAAGTCAGTGTTGGGAGCAAAGAAAGCCTGAGGCTGCCTGGGGCTGCACAGAGCTCTGGAAACACACCCAGAACCACTCAGGAAAGTACAGGTCATTGCCCCCAGCCCGCGGCCTCTGCGTGCCTCTCCAGTGTCGTAAATTAGCCTTCCAGAAAGGGCCCTGCTCCTGCAGTGCGTGCCCGGGACAAAGGGCTGGCCGCAGGCACATTTGGAAATAGGTGAGTCTGCTTCTGGACCACTGCCTTCTGTGGAGCCTCTGACCTTCCCTCGAGCCCCAGGCCTGTGCTTTCCAGGACTCGGCTGCAGGCCTGGCCTCCTCCCTGCAGCCCCACCCTGCCTCACTCAGCCTGCCTGGGTGAGGACCATGCTCACTACACAGCGTGTCTGCTTCTAGGGCAGACATCCACCTACCTACCTGTCTATATCTATCAATCCACAATGTTGTAGCAGGGTCACATGAGGAGAGAATGGGTAAGAACTGAAATGCAAACATCCCATAATTTCTAGGAGGGATGACTGTCGTAGTGATGTGAGCGATAGACCTACATGAGCCATAGATGCATGTTTATTATATCTCTACTTTTAATGACACTAGTCGTCAAATCCATTGATTCATTCCATCAATCAGTTTCAGCAAGTGCCAGACTCCGCGTTAGAGGCAAGACACCAGGGAAAGCACTCCTAGTCTCTGTCTTCACAAAGCATCTGGTTCTTCCACGAAGCACACAGTTCAACCAACAATTTCAATGAGTCCAATGTGGGCAAATTTTCTAATGCTTGTTCAGGGAAACCCGTCTGTGCAGAATTTGAACCCAGCCCCACGAGTGGCCTCACAGCTCGTCCTGGAGGAGGTGTTCTGTTAAAGGAGTCAGCCTCCCCACTGGGATGGAACCAAACGTCTCTCGCTGGTCCTCAGGTTGCTGGCCGTGGTGTAACCACCTGTGTACTGGTCACTGGTGCGCTCCCAAGGTTCCTCCAACTCTCCTTTGAGAAAGTGGTTTATGATTGATGACTTCTAACAGTTTGGTAAACCCTGGACTAGATCTGAGCCTGACAACAGAGAGCTGGCAATGCCAGCTCCATGACTGGTGACTCACAAGCCCCAGGTCTTTGACATTCATTCTTGGCCTGATCCCATTGATCAAGACCCACAGTTGTGATCAAGAAAAAACCGTGATAAAGAAAAAAAATTGTCATCAGGTTGCGTAAAAGATATGTTGATATGGCTCCCTGGCCTACCCCTTTCGCTGGCATGCTCCTCAGAGCACAAACAGCTGTATCTGGAAAACCAAATCTCCTCCTTTGATTTCACACTGCCCTCCAGACACCCGTTCCTCTGCTCCTCGTCAAAACCAGTGTTCTGGAGAGAGCTGTCTTCACATTCGGTCCTCATCCTCTTGCCCAGTTACGCTCCAGCCCCTGCAGTCTGACTGCAGGGGCACCACTAAATGGAAATCAGCTGTTCGCTTTCCTCTCAGGTGCCAAACCCGGGGACTGCTCCCTGCTTCCCGCTTCCCCTCACTTCACCTCCAGTGGGCGCCACGCAGCCCTGCCCTCTTCCTCCGGTCACACCTGCCATGCACCGCACTGCTCTCCTCCTATGGACAACTTTGCTGGCGTCCACGCCGCCACGTGACCTCAATGCTCTTTCCTGAGGAGTCCCCCTTCATCACGTCCATTGCCCTGTTCTCTGGCCGGTCCCACCCGCTCCCATGCAAGTAGGTACTAAACGTACAACTGCAGTTCAGGTGGCACTTTGCACTCCAGACTCTGGGTGCAGGGCTCTCTGCCTTGTGCTTGCCTAAGTGGCCCTTGAGCTGCTCTGACTTAGCCAGCCGGAACACCAACTCTTTATTTCCCGTTTATCAGAAATATTTTTAATCATCCTTTCTTCCCTGCCTTGCTAAATGACTCTAACATTTATCTTGGTGCCCGAGCCAGGAGCCCAGTACTTTCCTCCTGACTCCTCCCTGTCTCCCCTCTTCCTCCTGGTGTAGCGGGCACATCTCACTGATGGTGCTTGCAGAGCAGGCAGTGCGTCTGTGTACTTTTACCTGCCGGGCCAGGGTGGTCTGTTTCTCTGCTTCCGCTGCCCTCCTTTCTAGCGCACTCTCCACCCACAAGACCTGGAGGAGACCCAACCTCCTCCAAATTGACTTGCATCCCAGTTACTCTGTACCTGAAATACTGGAGGGCCTCTTGTCTTCATGGGGCAGCTACAAAAGTCTTCCCAGTGTCTGGAAGACCATGAACGCTGCCTCTCAGCCCGCGCTGGCCGTTCTGGTCCTCCGATTCTTGGCCGGCCCAGCTGTTGCAGGAGCTCTCGCCTCTGCCTCGGGTCTCTCTCCCCGTCTCCCGATGTCTCCATCACCTCTTCACGATGGCTCTGCCACACCACCCAGCTCAGAAGCACCCAGAGCATCCCCTACTCCAGGCGCATCTGCTGAGTCCTGCTGAGCAAACGAGGGATCCCTTCCCTCCGAGAACTCAATCCTGTCTTACACTCTCAGGAATTATCTGCCATTATTGTCTTTTCTCCATAGTTCTGGTCCTTCGGAAATTTTATGGGACAGATTCAAGCTTCCTAAATCCATCTCTGATGTCACTTAACCTTTCTCATGCTGACATTTAGTTCCTACTGTTTTCTTAATCTGATTTGGGAGATTCCCTGGACTTTATGTTTTAGATGAGGAATTTGGCTTCTAGGAATTTCTATCACATTATTTTGCTATTTTAGTGTTTAATGACAATATGTTTCTATTCTCTCAGTAGTTTTTCCTATTCCCTCCTTTCAAAACAATGTTCTTATTTTGTGGATTACTTAATATCAAACTTTCCTTTGGAGACCAAGTCAATTTTTGTCTTCCTAAAGACCATATGCATTTCACTTTCCTGATAACTTCTCCTGAAAACTCTTTGTTTTCGTCAGCTGTTTTGTGACTTATAAAGAACTAGCTGGACTGGCATGCTGGATGGAGTGGGGTTTGATTGATTTTTTTCTACGAGACTTAGAAAGAAGTCTCCTAGATCGGCCCCTCCTCTGAACAGGGGAAGTAGCTGTGAGCTTTGTAGAGTAATGGTTGCACACATCAGAGAGGGAGCACGCGAACGGCCTCTTAAATGGGAACATTGAGTGTGCGTTTCTCCTGGTGTCAGTCTTGCACTTGACTTTAGTCGGGACCCCCTATTCAGGTCATCAAGATCCTCTTTTAAGATCGCAGGCTCTTTGCTGTTTCTCTCCCAGAGCACAGCGCCCACACTAATCATCCTCACTAGGATGTTTAAAAAAGGGTTCATAGGACACCGGGCAAGAAAATCTTCTACGAATGTCAAGGATGGAGATGAGTCGTGTTGTCCAGCTGACCTTGAAACGGTCCTTTAACCTTGAGCCTGGGTGTCTGCCTCCAGAGCACGCCGGCTGTGTGTGTTGTGGTGTCCCTTGCACCTGCCGGGGAGAGCGTCTCTTCCCTCTGCAGCAGCTTGGCTGGTGTGCCCGAAGTTGTGAGTTTCCCCACTGTGTTCTCTCCCCAGTCAATGTCTTCTAGTGAGAGAGAGAGACAGAGAGAAAGGTCTTCCTTTGCCGTTGGTTCACCCTCCAAAGCCGGCGCAACGTGCTGATCCGAAGGCAGGAGCCAGGTGCTTCTCCTGGTCTCCCATGGGGTGCAGGGCCCAAGCACCTGGGCCATCCTCCACTGCACTCCCTGGCCACAGCAGAGACCTGGCCTGGAAGAGGGGCAACCAGGACAGAATCCAGTGCCCCGAGCGGTACTAGAACCCAGAGTGCCGGCGCCGCAAGGCGGAGGATTAGCCTATTGAGCCACAGCGCCGGCCAATGTCTTCTAGTTTTATTATCAAGAAGTTGTTCGAAATCACTGGGCCGTGATGGGACCCATGTAAAGTTTTAATCACAAAGGTTTATTATTTATTTAGTAACATCTTTATTGTCGCCTCTGTGTGGCTCCATCTCCTCCAGTCCTCCCTTCTGTCTCAGGCTCCAGGGCGCGTGCTTGACAGAGCTCCCTGGCCATGTTCCGTGCATCCTTCTTGGCCACGGTATGACACTGTAGCACAGTGAGGGATGTGAAACGCCAGTAGGGAGTGTCCAGTCACTGAGGGCAGCTGGGGCCACCGACACCCACGGAGGAGCTGGCACAGCAGCTCCCGTGGACGATGCTGCTGCCGCAGAGAACTCCTGAAGGGAAAGAAGGCACCAGAGAGGAAGAGACCCAGTGCAGGGTGGCCGGGTGCATCACGGCACAATCCAGGATTGCACACACACGGTGGGAGCCACGAGCAACCCCACAGGGACGGAAGGGAAGGGCTGTGTGGGAGGAGGCAGGATGCAGTCAGGGGCCAGATCCCACAGCCTTTGTCTGCTGTGTAAGCCGCTTGGAATTCGTCGTCCTGAAGCCGCAGTGATTTATAAAGGGCTTTACGTCCAGGGACAGCGTGATGAACACAGGCTCGCCTTCCGTCAGGCTGAGCCAGGCAGCGTTCCAGTGCTTCCCGGGATGAAGTCACCGACTCCTATGGCAGCCCAGTGAGGCCAAGGCTACTCACGCCCGCACTTTCCAGGAAGGAAAGACACTCCGAAAATACGTTCCGCGAGGACAGGTTCCTCCTCTGCTCGGAGAAGGACCCTGGGTCTGCGGCAGTCACAAACACTGCAATCCCGAATGCTGAAATACGTTCCCCGAGGACAGGTTCCTCCTCTGCTCGGGGAAGGACCCTGGGTCTGCGGCAGTCACAAACACTGCAATCCCGAATGCTGAAATACGTTCCCCGAGGACAGGTTCCTCCTCTGCTCGTGGAAGGACCCTGGCTCTGCGGCAGTCACAAACACTGCAATCCCGAATGCTGAGATCCCAGGAGAGCCAAACCGCTGAATTATAAAATCCTAACAATCGAAAAGCCCAGAAGACCAAATCTTGGACAATATAATTCTGGAAAAATAATAAAATATTCCTTAAGAGATGTGCGTTTACATTTTTAGAGGGAGATTTATGTGAGAAACGTAAAAACACAGCAGGACACTTCCATGGCCACCTTTCACCTTAAGATGTTCGATGGCCCACACACTGGCCGAGGAAACTCTCGGGGGTACTAACCAGAGTCGCGCAGACAGAAGCAGACGACCTGTGCACAGACGCAATAAGCAGCAGGATGTAGAAGTCCGTATCACCGTGGCTGGTGAGTGCTGCGAGCTTTATAACTGCAGTCACACGCAGCACACGGCCGGAGAACCCGAGTCTCTGGCAAGGCCATCCAAGTTGAGATGGGGTCTCATCACGTGGACAATCAGTTGTCCAAGAGCCAGGACCTCGAGAAAGTTCACCTTTGAGAAGTGAAGATGGGCCGGTGCCACGGCTCACTAGGCTAATCCTCCGCCTGTGGTGCCAGCACACCGGGTTCTAGTCCCGGTCGGGGTGCCAGATTCTGTCCCGGTTGCCCCTCTTCCAGGCCAGCTCTCTGCTGTGGCCAGGGAGTGCAGTGGAGGATGGCCCAGGTACTTGGGCCCTGCACCCCATGGGAGACCAGGATAAGTACCTGGCTCCTGGCTTCGGATCAGCGTGGTGCGCTGGCCACAGTGTGCCGGCTGCAGCGGCCATTGAGGGGTGAACGGAAAAGAGGAAGACCTTTCTCTCTCTCTCTCTCTCTCTCTCTCTCACTGTCCATTCTGCCTGTTAAAAAAAAAAAAAAAAAAACAACATTAAAAGTAAATAGTGAGTTCTGTTGATAGTTCATCTTTTAGGCTGGTGCCGCAGCTCAATAGGCTAATCCTCCGCCTTGCGGTGCCGGCACCCTGAGTTCTAGTCCCGGTCAGGGCGCCGGATTCTGTCCCGGTTGCCCCTCTTCCAGGCCAGCTCTCTGCTGTGGCCAGGGAGTGCAGTGGAGGTTGGCCCAAGTGCATGGGCCCTGCACCCCATGGGAGACCAGAAGGAAGCACCTGGCTCCCGGCTTCGGATCAGTGCAGTGCGCCGGCCACAGCAGCCATTGGAGGGTGAACCAATGGCAAAAAGGAAGACCTTTCTCTCTGTCTCTCTCTCTCACTGTCCACTCTGCCTGTCCAAAAAAAAAAAGAAAGAAAGAAAAGAAAAAAGTGTTTTAAAAAGAAACAACAAAATTTAAAACAAAAAAACTGAAAAGAAAATTAATTTGCAGGATTTCAACATTCAGGGTTTTGATCTTTGGGGATTTTAGGCTTTGGAAGTGTTGGATTGTCGGGACTGCTGCCTTTTGCTGTTTCACATGTAGGATCAGGTGGTCAGGACTGTGCCCTTCAGGATGGTACCAGGAGGCCACCCTGCAGAGCCGGGGCTGGAGGGGCAGCCTGGCCCGGAGCCCACACGGGAACCCTGGCATGCTTCCGGCCCCGCAAGGAACGCAGGTGATGCTCGTTGGAAAGAGCTGCCCAGCACAGTTAGTACTGTTCTGGAGAAGAGCACGGTGGAAACAAAATAAACATGATATATATTTGTTTCTGGCTTTGATTTTTTAAAATATTTTTAAAAATATTTATTTGAAAGGCAGAGAGACAGAGAGAAAAGGAAAGAGGGAAGAAGATTGTGAGGGTTGGGGAGAGAAAGGGGGAGATAGATGGGGTGGAACAGAGAGGGGAGAGAGGCTTCCTGTCTGAAGAGTGGATCCAAATCAGTGGTGGGACTAAAACCCAGCCAGTCTGATACGGAGTGCAAGCGTCCCAAGTGGTGTTTTAACCACTGCGCCAAATACCCACACCATGGTTGGCTTTTCTCAGTTCCCGAATTTTATTTGCCCTCACCTTATTTCACTTTTAGAACTTACATTTTTAGTATTACTGTATTTGCATTAGACGTCCTTTGGGGAAACTTAGCTTCACAAAGTTTCTGTTCAATGGCATAAAGTTGCTTCATACCCTGCAAAACAGCCACGTGATAATCATGGCTAACAAAGCCAGGAAACTACATCGGCCACAGAAGTGACAGCCCAAGGAAGGCAGCACACTGGGGCTCTTGGGTTCAGTCAAGGAAGCAACAGCGATTGGGTGAGGCAGAACTCCAGTTCCCAAGGACACCACAGATGATCGCAGAGAAAAAGAGGTGGACACCGGTTATCCCACCACGAGCTGTGGATGAGGGCGTACACCCCAGGGTGCTCCTACGCCTGCTTGCTTCAGACCATTCCTTGTTTTCTGCTCTGCCTTGGACCCGGTGTTGGGGGCAGCTGGCATCTATACCGCTGTCCTCTGGGCTTCCAGATGGGCTCAGCCAATAGGCGGCACCAACCAGATGGGGGAAGGAGGTGCCAGGGTGTGCTCCCCTTCCACTGGCTCAGGTGGGTCTCCAGGAGCCATGGTGAGCCCTCCTCTGCTCCACTCCCAGTCCTTCAGGACGAACTCAGTGCCAGAGATTCAGGAACGCCATCGTTCCCTGTGTCCCTCCTGCCTGGGGACAGTGGGCACCTCCTGGTATTGCTGAACCCCGAGTTTCCTCGTGGCTCCCTTTTGGCCTCTGGGTTGCCCTCCTTGCCTCTGAACCAATGTCCTGCATGGCATGTGCACTGTTCTCAGTACAAGTGACGTTTGATTGTCTAGTCCTATGTAAGCAATGCAGTCAACAGCCACAAAGAACGGAACCGGTGCTGTGGGGTCATCTTTCTAAGCTGCCACAGGACTGGTGCAAGTGCAAGATCAACTTCTGTTTGTGAAACTTGAAGGTTCCAGACTCTTCCCGAATGGGGTCCAAGGGCATCAGCTTTCAGTACCCCTCAAAGGCTGATTTACGACCGCTATTTCCAGAGCCATCTCGAACCAGCTAACTCGGAATCTCTGGGGACGTGGCTGGGAAATGTGCAATTTCAGCCGACTTTCTGTGAGAGGCTTATGAAAAATAAAGTTTGGAAGCCAAATGTTGCTCTTCCCAGGACCAATTTGGAGAGAGGCCACACAGGGTTTTTATTAAGGTATTCTAAGAAGCTTTTCATGAGATACCATCTGTCAAAGTAAGAAATTTAGATGGATTTGGTTAATTTTGTGAATGTCACATTTTATGAATCTTCCAGAAGTCAAGTAAGTCCTCAGGGGTAAATATGTTGCACTTATCACTAAGGAATTTAACAAGCCATGAAATAGTGGATGCATGGAATAAAAATCACATGCTGAGCAAAATTTCAAGTCTTTCTTACCAGACCAGGAATTACCAAATCTGATGTTATCCACCCCCAGGAAAAGTAGCTTACGTAAAGGGTAGCAGAAATTTTGAATACATTTCCAATAAAATAAGTTGTAAGAGATTATGTAAATGTGCGTTATCCAACACGTGCAACAGATGGGTGCTTCAGTGGTAAAATACAGCAATGGCGTTCTTGTAGCCCAGGTTCTCATGACAAGCAGAGCTTGAGAGAGACATCTGGGGACAGAGCGTTTGATTTTGAAGCAGCTCAGAGGAAAGGAGGGCAGAACAGCAAAAAGCGAAGGTCAGTTCAGCAGTGTGTTGTGGAGCTGGGTGTGTCCAAGGGTAATGCGTGCTGAACCCTACGTGGACAACTCCATGAGGCAAATGGAGTTAATGAGCTTTGAGTTACGTAGAAGAGCGAAAGGCTTGTGCCTCAGGCCTTGTCTTCCAGCAGCTACCATTCCCTGATGGTATGCGGACTCCTCACCCTCCCAGGCATGCATACAGGTGACAATGGCTGCTTGGGTCCCTCCAACCAACCTATGCAATAGCAGCAAAACGAACCTGAGCAAAACGGGAGAGACCCACGGTGGAGCTGGCACAAGCTACAGACTGGCTGCGCCTGCCCATGGCTGGCTGGTGTCTTCACCAGCCATAGGTGGGTGACGTGGTACAATCCAAAGAGAGGTCGACGCCTGCTTTCTAAAATTGCTAATACCCATGAGAAATGATTCCCCTGGTGAAGAGGTGTGGGTTTTTCCAAAGGCTTGAGTTATAAACATTTTCTCTCCTGAGATAGATTCTGTGTTTGAGTCTGGATTCGGTTTATGCCTCAGCCCTCCTCCCCCTGGCCTGATGGGAAACATTAGTCCCTTTCATGGTCAACAAGCAAAACTTGGATGGCACCCGAGAAATAGAAGCAGGTTAAAGTAAATTCTCTGCGACGTAAAATGAAGCAGCGCGGCTGGCCTTGGGACTGTTTATAGCTGGGAACTGCTGGACACTGAGCAGATGACAGGGTTCCCAGCAGAAGGACTCCGGGCATGGGCTGCTTTTAAATCATCGTGTGATGACGTAAGCTACTCTGCTGGAGCCAGCTCAACAAGTGCAAGATGCGCCCTTCCCGACCGCAGAAGCACGGGAGGTGGGCTTCTTCCCTGCCTGGCCACGTCCGCCTCCGCTGTCTCCACCCCAGCTCTGAGTTTCTCACTGCTTGCCATTTTATCCATCTTTCCAGTCATTTCTTTTACAACAGAAATAAAAAAAACCCACAAAGAATATTTTCTATTGTTTTGGCTGGTGCAGGTCGCTTTAATTGACTATCCTTAACCCTGAATTCCTCCAGGAACTACTTAGGGAGCAAGGCTGGCTGATGACATGAGTCTTAAATTGGTGGGGATGTCAACCCTGGAGTTGTGAGCCATGGCTGCACCTACACTATGATTCTGAAGCACTCCTTAATGTTTGGACTTCATGTTCCCAACTTAGATTAGGACCATAAAATTTATAGGATACTAAGACTATTATTAAACCCAAATGAAGTAATAGATGAAGACTGGGTTAGAATTATGTCTAAAACATAACAAAGATTTGGTAAGTGAGAATCATCATTATTCTGTGTGGACCACAATTTTTGCTTTTCCTCTGCATCCTTAGATGTTAAATATGATTTAACAATAAGTGTAGGGGCTGGTGCTGCGGCACAGTGGATTAAAGCCCCAGCCTGCAGCTCCAGCATCTTATATGAGCACCAGGGTTCAGGTCCCTCCCAGCTGCTCCACTTCCGATCCAGCTCCCTGCTAAGGTGCCTGGGAAAGCAGCAGAAGACAGACCAAGTCTTGGGCCCCTGCACCCATGTGGGAGTCCCAAAAGAGGTTCCTGGCATTGGACTAGCCTAGTCCTGGTCATTGCGGTCATTTGGGTAGTGAACCAGCAGATGGAAGACCTCTCTCTATGTCTCTACCTCTCTCTCTGTAACTCTGCCTTTCAAATAAATAAAAACAAATCATTTAAGCAAAACAATAAGCGTAAAGACAGGACACCTGATAACAAGCGCTTGAAATCAATCATGTGTAGCGGCTTTAAACTGATGCTCACTGACCCACAGTGCTGATAAACCAGGTGTGTGGAGACTGACGAACAGAAGCAAGTCTGGGCGAGTGATACCGACAAAGCTTGGCATCAGAAACAAAACTTACAAGAAGCCTTGAAGCAAAACCTCTGGAATTCTGACACAGTTGGGAGCAGAGAGAGAAGCTGATTTGTCGGGGATGAGTGTTCATATTGAACAGTTCTTCGGTGAATGTCTCAACAGGCAGGAGGTTTCAATGCTGCACCTGCAAAACTGCAAGAACACAGGAGCCTCAGATGTACAATGAAGAAATGGTTACCAGCCCACTGTGTGCTCTTTGATCCCAGCCAAGGTGCAGCCAGGGCCTCACGGGAATTTCACCCCCACAGGTGTCCAGCATTTGACTCGAGGTAGCATTTCACACGTATGGCAGCAAGACCAAAAGAATAAGGAGATAAAGTTTTTCCCTGAGATACAAATTCTTATTCACAGGGTAGGTGTACAAATTAGCTATGTGCAGGAGTGACCTAAAAGGATTTCTGCAAAGATGGGGGCAACAGCTTGGGGATTCTTGAGACACTCATTAGGAAGTCTTGTTGGGATATCAGCAAGGCAGTGTTGGACTATGATCGGAAGGGCACAGGCAGAAACTCCGTCAGTGGCCTTTGACCCTACGTGCAGAGCTGCTGTGAGAACAGACAGAGGATGGTCAGCTCAACATAGGAACGGGAGGTTGGGGAGCAGAAACTTCCTAGTGGTTCTCTCAAAGTCGCTGGGTGTGATGAGCATGGGGTGAGCTGCTTTATAAAGGTGTTTACTGCCCCAGAACAGAGCTAACCTGTTCTTCACAAGTACACCTACACCAGCTCACACAACTCATTATTATCCTGTCTTCCAAGAATTGCTTGCTGGCAGGGGTATGTTTAGTCTGAGGTTTGATGATCCCTGATACCATTCACAATAGTTTGTCCAACCACCTTCTCTGTGCCTGGGCACTCGGTGTGATAAAATTCAAAATACAGATGCACACTTTGTCAGTTTATCATTTTATGGTTATGCTTTTCTGCTTGTTGCTACATATTGTCTAAAAATAATTTACAGCCATCCTGAGAATCCAATCAATGCTTTTCTTTCTCTCAACAGGTGTCTGTACAAGTGAACTCACACTGACTCTTAAACAGTAAGAAAGTGTGTTTTATATCGTATATCTACCAGGAGGCCAAATTGAAGACCAGTTGAAGACCAATTTGAGTAAAATAATGGGGTATGATCTATGGCATTTCAGAATTTAGGCAACAGGAATATTTGTGGTGGAAGCTGTGGGGTCCCTGTTGTTCTTGTCCCAGGCTGTATCGGGGGAGTTGGTACCCTTTACTCCACTCCTGCAGCTCTCTCAGTTCTTTGCTCATTACCAGGAGTGTAAAAATCTCTGTCTTCCTGATTAGGATGACCCTGGTACTACCCAGATGAAGTTGTTCAGGACTAGTTGGGCTGCCCATGCTCTGAACAAAAGCGTTCTTCCACAGTAAGCCAGCCTGCTGTTCATTCATTCTCAGATATTTATTGAGTATTTGCTGAGTGCCAGGTAATGCTTAAAAATCAAGGAACACCATGGGGCCACCATTATGTCGTAGCAAATTAAGCTGCCACCTTCGACCCCAGAATCCCATATGGGCACCGGTTTGTGTAGGGCTGCTCAACTTGTGATCCATTTCCTTGCTAATGTACCTGGGAAAGCAGTGGAAGACGGCTCAAGTGCTTGGGCCCCTGCACCCACATGAGAGACCCAGAAGAAGCTCCTGGCTCCTGGCTTCAGTCCTGGCCGTTGTGACCTCCAGAGAGTGAACCAGCAGATGGAAGATCTCTCTCTCTCCTCTCTCTCCTCTTTCTCTCTCTCACTCTCTCCCTCCCTCTTTCTCTCTCCATAACTCTGCCTTTCAAATAAGTAAATCTTTAAAAAATAAAGGAACAAAATTTGATCTCCTCCCTTATGAATACGCAGTTCATCTCTGGAAGCTTTTGCAGTGTGATTCTCCGATTGCGGACCGACCGTCTCCCTCGGTACCTGTGGCCACTCCACTGTCCTCCGTGACTGGCCTCTCCACTGTCCTCCGTGACTGGCCGCTCCAAGGAACACCTTTGCTCTTTGACGTGCTCCATGTTCTTCTGATGCGGAATCCACTTGACCCTCAATCCTGTGCCCACCACCTCTCCTTCGTACCTTACACAGCAGTATTCGCTGAACACCACTCTGCGAGTGCTGTGAGAAAATGCTCCCCATGATTTCAGCCGTTTTATCCAACTGGACGTTCTAATGAATGACTTACAGCAAGTGCCTCTGTCTACACCGCTCAGAATGATTGCCACTAGCCACATGTGGCTGGTGACTACTTGGCATGTGCTCCGTTTGCACTGACATGTGCTGCAGTGTGAGAAGCTGCCTGGATTGTGAAAGCTACATATATCAATAGTAGAGTCAATCAGGGATTCCTATTCTTTTATTGGGTATCTGCAGGAATGAGTAAAATATATTCTTTTTTTAAGATTTATTTATTTGAAAGAATTACAGAGAGAGGGAGAGACAGAGATTGAGAGAGATCTTCCATCCATTGGTTCAATCCCCAAATGACTGCACCAGCTAGAGCAAGGCCATGCCGAATCCAGGAGCCAGGAGCTTCATCTGGGTCTCCCTTGTAGGTGACAGGAGCTCAAAGGCTTGGGCCATCCTCTGCTGCTTCCCCGGGCCATAAGCAGACAGGACTTGAATTGGCCCACTCAAATGAGATGTCCTGCGTTGCAGGTGGCAGCTTTACGCATCACTCCATGGAACTGGCCTCTAATTTATATTCTTATTATTCAACCTGTTTAACAAGAATTTAGTAGACAACGATAAACCACATGCATGTCTCACCATCTTTCTGGTGGTCAGCACTGGCCTTTGTAATCGCAGTGATAGTGGTTCACCCATCAGTGTAGAAGGGCATTTTCTTACCTGGAGCACAGAACATTCTAGTCTTTAAGACTGGCCCATGCCATTCATTTTAACTTCTAGATCTTGCTCCAAGCCCCCGGCTTCATGAGCCCATGTCCCTCAAGAAAGGCATGCAGTTCAGTGGTGGGGACACGCAGGCTGCTCTGTAGGGTCAGTCTGGCAGTCGCTGGATCTCGCTCACAAAAGCACATTGTCTACACCAGACTTGGGCTTTCTTACACACTCCTTATCTGCAGCAGCAATTACAGCTTCCGGGGTCAGCCACTTTCAGGCAGTTAATAGCCCGTTTGAATAAAGGTCCGGCAGCTTCCGAGCCACTCATTAAATCCCAAGAAATCCTTTACCCCAAGGTCAACAGTGCTTAGCTCGCTCCTAGTTTATGACTGAGAGGAGAATGTTTTGCTCTTCATTGTCAATGGTATTGATTGGCAGTCCTTTGGGTGGTCCTGGTCGTTTTTATTTGCCCCTCTTTGTTTTCAACAGCCAAAGAGGTGACATCATCTCTCCTCTCACAATATGGAATTATTGCCATGCTGAAAGCCCAGTACAAGGAGGTCCACTGTGAGACACTGGATCTCACCTCTTCATTATTATTGTAGAATGACTCACAGCAAAGCAAAAGTCAGAAGAGCAAGAAGGCCCACGCCGTAGACCTACAAGTCACCAGGCTGATGAACTGCCATCTGTGCCACCGGTCACAATGCTCCCATTAGACTCAAACAGAAGAGTAGGTATGACTAATTCTTCCCGTTACCACCAAAAATAAATCACAGCCCTGAGCTGGAATGAGACACAGACTTTTCCAGGATGAAGAGTTGAGTCGGAGCCTGAGACATGGGAAACATTTGAAAAGCAGCCAGGCAGCCCGAGCAGAGGATGGCTGAACGAGCTCCTAGACCAGACCCTTCCCTGAGAGCTACGTTGTTGGAGGTAGTGGGTGGGACCTGCAAGGGAGGGGAGCACGCGCGGCGTTTCCCAGACATTGCATGTGCATTGGCTTTGTCAAAAGGTCACTCACTGATCCATTGGCTTAAGCTGATGTCCTTCAAAGACATTCACAAACTGTTCATGTTCAGGAACCACGCCACATCTCCCCAAAAGTCCTCTCTCTAAAAATCACAAATGCTTACGTACAACTAATGTGTCTGCCTCTGATTCACTGATGTTCAGCTGACTCAACGTCATGCCCAGGACTAAAGAGGTAGCAGAAAGAACCCAAGTACTGGCTCCAAAAGATGGAAAATTGTGCTGTAAGCCTCATTTTAAGTTTTGGAGTCTTCATCTGAAAATAAAACCATTAATATGGATTTTGGGAGGATAAAATATGGAAGGGATCTCTTACAGTGCTAGTATCCAGTGGATATCATCATAGTGTTGGACTTAACCCACAGCTGGATGAATGACGGACGTTTTTCATTACTGTTGATCAGAATCTCTATATCAATGTGGCCAGTATGGTGACTTACACAAATGAAGCGCCAAAAAACACAACCATTGTATTTAATCCTGACATTTGTGGTATCATATATACTTTAGCATCAAAGACTCAATTTGGAAAATCCATACCAGCACAATGGTATATTAATTAATGCAAAACTTCTGCTCTGTAATGCGTAGCCCTCTTGGGACAGACACCTGCCCCTTGGCAGAGACGAAAGGACCTGCCCTACAGTGAGAGACTCTCAGATGGATACCCTGCTTCCATCAGTTAACTACTGTCTGACCCAAGCTAAGCTGCTTACGCTCATCACATGTCAATTTCCTCATGTATAAAACAGAATTAACCACCTGCAAGGGATGGTTATTCACCTGTGCTCACAGCAACATTAGTGGCCGTAGCCTACGATGGAAGCAACCCACAGGTCCACTGATGGATGACTGGAAATCACAAGGGGTGTGTGAAATTCAGGCTTAGGAAGGAAGTAGGCTTTGATACATGCTACAGGAAGCTTGATGACAAACGGTGAAGTGAAATTAGCCAATCACAAAAGGAAATAATCTATGGCTGCATATATGTGAGACACACAGAGAAGTCAAATTCACGCAGACAGAAAGCAGAATGGCAGTTCAAAGGGTCTGGCAGGGGAAGGATGGGGCGTCATTGAGAAGCACTCTGGGAATGACTGGCAATGCTGGTGTCACTGTGATGAGTGTGCACTGACCGCCGTTGAATTGCTAATTGAAAAGTGGTCAAGATAATACATTGTGGCTGGCACTGTGGCTCACTTGGCTAATCCTCTGCCTGCGGCGCCAGCACTTGGGGTTCTAGTCCCAGTTGGGGCGCCAGATTCTGTCCCGGTTTCCCCTCTTCCAGTCCAGCTCTCTGCTGTGGCCCGGGAGTGCAGTGGAGGATGGCCCAAGTGCTTGGGCCCTGCACCCCATGGAGACCAGGATAAGTACCTGGCTCCTGGCTTCAGATCAGCGCAACGCGCCAGCTGCAGCACGCTGGCCGTAGTGGCCATTTGGGGGATGAACCAATGGAAAAGGAAGACCTTTCTCTCTCTGTCTAGCTCTGCCTGTAAAAAAAAAAAAAAGTTAATACATTGTATTGTATGTTATATGTACATTACCACAGCTTTCAAAATTAAAATAAAAATAGAATTGGAGTCATAATTTCATTATTTTTTTGGTTGTTGTATGGATTGACTGTAATAATGTCTTATATGATTTAGCCCAGTCCTGGGCATGTAAGTATAAGCCAAATAAATTGTAGATGTTAAGTAAACTTTAAAACAAGACAAAAACCAGTTATGGGGCATCTTTGAATTCACGGATGTTGGCACTAATATAAGATTAATGAAGTCAAAAACAGGCCTGGCACTGGTGTCATGGCATAGTGGGTTAGCTGCCACCAGTGATGTTTACATACCGTATGTGCACCGGTTCGAGTCCCAGCTGCTCCACTTCCAATCCAGCTCCCGGCTAATGTGCCTGGGAAAGCACCAGAAGACTGCTCAAGGGCTCGGGCCCCTGCAGCCTCGTGGGAGACCCAGATGGAGTTCCAGGCTCCTGGCTTTGGCCTGGCCCAGCCCCACCATTTCAGCCATTTGGAGAGTGAACCAGCAGATGGAAGATCTCTTTCTGTCTGTCTCTGCATCTCTGCCTTTCAAAGGAGTAAAACAAAAAGAGAAGAAAAAGGAAGAACAAAAAAACAGGCCAAAGGGGTTCCCAGACCTGGAGTGAAAGAGCACACAAGGGCCAGCCATGGTAAGGTGCTTAGCAAGACAAGACACTTAATGTGAGCCACCTCTCACCCCACGTCGGAATGCAAGGAGTCAGCAGGAGGCATCAGAGAGGGGAGTGGCAGTGAGGACACGGCTGGGCAGGAAGACCGGGGGAAGTCCTGTGGACCACAGCCAAGGTGGCGGGAGGTCACTGGCTGTGCCTGCAGCCGGCTGAGAGTCTGTCCTCTGAACACAGCCTCCTGCCAACCAGGTTGTGACTTCGCCTCGTTATCCTGCCTTTCACAGGCCTCCACGCTCTGGGATGTGTCTCTTCTCTCCAGCTAACAAGTCTGACAAGCTGACTCTTTTGAGTGAAACAGTGTGCCACTAGGAAGAGTCTCTGTTTCACAAAGAACATTTCCTAAAGATGGTTCAGTACCTGTCAGGTCCACAGGGGCTGTGGCATGTGCACGCCCAGCTGGGGCTACCTCGGGTCAGGCAGCAACAGATTTTTGTCAGAGGACTGGATCAATTTGCTCTTTCAGCTCCCTTGTGCTATCCCTGCAAAGCTGGCCGCACTTCCTCCTACTGATCTAAAATATTCCAGTTTTTAATTAGTTCCAGGCCAGCCGATGTGACGGCCCCATCTGCACAATGCATTTGTGCCAATTCAAAGTCTGCAGTCGGTGAACTAACAGACCTGTTGAAGGAGGCAAATGGAGCCACACTGCTGCTGGAAAAATTGTGGAGAGCTTGCCAGTGCCAGGGCCCTTCCAAGCCCTGCCCGAGCCGCAGGCCTGTTAAGAAAGGACTTCTCAATCCCATGCTCTGCCCCTGCCTCTCCAGAAACCGAAAGGCAATTAAACCCTGGGAGGAAGACTCCTCACACCCCAAGGGATGTGTCCTGCTAGGGATAACATTGGCACAGCACTTGGGGAGAGAAATCAGGGTCCAAACCCAGAGGAGCCAGCACAAGGGAGAAGACAGTTAACACAGGTACAGCGCCTCCCCCTCGGTAGGTAGCCAGCCTCGTTGACCCCTGCACACAGAGTCACGCCTTGTGTGTCTGTGGATCCGGCTCACCTTCTGCTTCTGTGTTTGGCAGCCTTAGGGATGTTTGTGCCCCAAAGTGTCCCTTCTTAGCACAAGGGCACTTCAGAAAGTTTGTGGGAATGTGGAATTAAGGTATGCTTATTTTTGTGCAAAAATTTCTGAAATCCATGTGCAGTTTTTTCATAATACACACCTTCCTTGGACAGTTTGGACAGTTCGGAGAGTCTGTGTTTGCATAAGTTTCAGAATTGTTGCACCAAAATAAACTTATCTTTTAATGCCATCTTCTCACAGACTTTTTTTTTTTTTTTTTTTTTTTTGACAGGCAGAGTGGACAGTGAGAGAGAGAGACAGAGAGAAAGGTCTTCCTTTTGCCGTTGGTTCACCCTCCAATGGCCACCGCGGCCGGCGCGCTGCGGCCGGCGCACCGCGCTGATCCGATGGCAGGAGCCAGGAGCCAGGTGCTTTTCCTGGTCTCCCATGGGGTGCAGGGCCCAAGCACCTGGGCCATCCTCCACTGCACTCCCTGGCCACAGCAGAGGGCTGGCCTGGAAGAGGGGCAACCGGGACAGAATCCGGCGCCCCGACCGGGACTAGAACCCGGTGTGCCGGCGCCGCAAGGCGGAGGATTAGCCTAGTGAGCCGCAGCGCCGGCTTCTCACAGACTTTTAAAGTACCCTCGTTATAAGAAAGGAGACCTATAACAAGAATCAGAAAAGGCACCGGAGAAAATATGTCACTCCAGGAATCCTCCCAGCACTGCCTCCAAAGCTCTTCCCATGGCTGCTGACAGAAAATCCTTGCTGTAGCAAAGCCACCACTCAGAGATTGTGCCCAGTGAAAATATCCAACATGGCTGCTGACTGCATCCCTAAGATGACTAATGGCCTATTACAATGTCATTGTAGCAAAATTACCATGGCTGACACTCCCACTCCCATCATGCACCTGATGCCATGACCCTTCTGAGATTTTCTGAAAGAGCCAGGAGATGGGTGGTCACCAATTCCAGGAAATCTCTGCCCAGTCCTGGAAAACCCCACCCAAAGCACCACCATCTACACCCCCAGATCACAGAAAAGGGTGACCCCACCAAAACTCATGGGTCACAGCTCATTGCAGAAAATGAGTCCCTTTTGAGTGTGTCCTTAGACTTTGCCATTGAATCTTTTGCCTCTGCTAGCGTTTATTTACATCTCATCCTCAAATTCTTTTGTGTGTCAGAGTCAAGAACCTGAACCCACCAGTCCCCCAACACTCTCACATTCCTTCTCACTTTTTAAGTATAGAGAAGAAGAAAATAATATCTGTATAAACATGCACATATACACATAGAAATTTGAATTAATGCATTTAAATCCAGTGTGTTCCTTCCTACTGCATGGTAACACACACAAACATTTAGATCAAAATTGCCAAGATAAAATAATGGTGTCTGGTAAAATGTCTCTTAACAGCAGTAATATGTTTTGTAGAATTCTGTTCAAGTTTTGTGAGACATGTAGTAGATGCCAAGTTTTCCTATTTTAAGTGCCTTCCAGGAACATACGTTCCATAAACATTTATTTAATATGCAGCTATCGGGTGTCTACTGTGCATCAGGCTAAAGCTACTATTGGGTAGTGGAACATAAAGATGCACAGATGAGACTTCTAATTTCATGGCATTCTCTCCATACTCTCCTGTAAAAAAAAAAAAATGAAAGTGAATGCATCTTTTTTTTTTTTGCCTTTTTTTTTTTTTTTTTGACAGGCAGAGTGGATAGTGAGAGAGAGAGAGAGACAGAGAGAAAGGTCTTCCTTTCCATTGGTTCACCCTCCAATGGCCGCCACGGCTGGCGCGCTGTGGCCGGAGCACTGCGCTGATCCGAAGGCAGGAGCCAGGTGCTTCTCCTGGTCTCCATGGGGTGCAGGGCCCAAGCACTTGGGCCATCCTCCACTGCACTCCCGGGCCACAGCAGAGAGCTGGCCTGGAAGAGGGGCAACCGGGACAGAATCCGGCGCCCTGACTGGGACTAGAACCCGGTGTGCCGGCGCCGCAGGCGGAGGATTAGCTTAGTGAGCCGCGGCGCCAGCCATGCATCTTAAGTACCTAAAATTCTCCAGTGATTATTGCTAGCTAATCGTCATGTGATCCTTATTTTCCTTAGTTTTTAAATCATCAGCCCTGTAAGTGACCTTGACCTTGACAATTTCTTCAGTACCATTCTTACATCAGAGAGGCAACAGCTTTCTTCCCGTACCTATGTCACCCTACAGCTGGGTGACCAGTCCCAAAAAGACTCCTGGGGCTTGTCGGGGTGGGGATTGAAACTCAAACTCCTTGTGCCCTGGTGACACCACGGGGCCACCTTTAGGTCCTATGTCAAGTTGGCAGCACTGATAGCCTCATTCTGGATCTTAAGGGTCCTGTGGGGGCTTCCCAAACACTGCCGAGGGCCTGAGTTGAGAGGAAAATGCCAGGCTGCTCTCTCCAGGATTTCTTACGGCTGCTTCTTTCTGCACAGCAGCTCCCAGAATTCCAGGCCCATGCGGCGCCCGTGGTGGCTGCCGGAGATGCATGTCATTGAAAGCTGGAGGTGTCTGTCAAGAGGATCTGGTGAAGGAACCGGATGTTTTGCTGGATTAACCGGCACCGAGGAGGTAAGAAGAGGAAAAGAAGTTTGCAGAGAGCACAGTTTGGCTTCATGTAGTCGGGATTAAGCAGATGTACCTATGACCTGTGCTGTTGACCAGGCCTGTCACTTCAAACTAAACATATTTCCCAGTGGAAGCCGGCCAAAAGCACACATTCTGCCAAAAACTAAACACTGCGGAAGGTCTGCCTAGTTTCAAAGTGTCTGTGCCAATGTCACAATACACAGCACGTTAAGGGTGTGATTCTGCAGAACCCCTGGGTGAGCAGGCTGCAGGCTGTGTGTGGGGGGGTGGGCGTGAGGGCACCTCTTACAGCCTCCACTCCCTGGATTTGGGGAGAGTTTGGGGAGTTTCTTTATCTCCCATGGTAATAAAACTGGGAAATGGCTAATGAAAAAAGTCATTGAATTGGGTAGCAGGCCTGGCGACTATCAGAGAAAATACATTTCCTAAAAGCTGCTGGGGCAGTGAGGGGGGAAGGCTGTGAGGAGGTGCAAGGAGGCTGTGGACCGTTCCGCAGGAAAGGAGGAGCATTTGGTTGTAAGAAGGGTTGGAAGCAAGGACTGGAGTTTGTGTTTGTTGTATTATCTGTTTTAAAACTGGATGAGACTGAAAAACATCTCATGAGAGCGCCGGCCTTGTGGTCTGCAAATCTCAGGCTAAGAATGGTGCGGTGACATTTGGGAACCACATGGACATACCCAGTGACTTGGGAATGTGAGAAGCCATAAATAAAAGGGCTCATGTTGCCCAAGAATAAATGCATGTGCATATTTGACGGTCTTTGTTTAGCAAATATTTTGGAGAGATTTCTATGTGCTGGGCGCTGAAAATCAAACAATGAACTATTTTCTCCAAGCACTTGAAATTTCATGGGCTATTTAAACAGTCAAAATGACAGTTACAAAGGATTGGGTGAATGTTAGCAGGACAAGAACAGCCCTGCTGAGTATCTTACTCCATCTCAGGGTCAACGTGTCAGATAAGTCAGAGGACTTTCTGGAAGGATCTGGAGTAACGTGGGGTTAAGTTAATGAGAGGAGGGGAAGAAAGCCTTCTAAATACAAGCAATAGCACTTGCAGGCAGAAATCACGAGAGGCCTGTTGGATCAGGAGACATTTGAACACATGGAAGAGGTGAGACTGACAGCTGCTCCCTCGATTCCCGGGGCTGTGTTCAAGGAGAAGGACTCTGAGAATGGTGCACACTCATGCTCAGGGAACTGGGAGGCAGGTGACGTGGTCAAGGTCCAAGTGCCCATTGACCAGAGTCCCCCAGGGCCCTGTGTTCCTCCCTTAGTTCTTTGAAAACCTGCCCACTGGAGCTTCTAATCCCTCTCCTCTGTATAGTGCATGGACTTGACAGTTAGAAATTTCTTTAAGTCCAGATCAGAATTTTCATTTTTTCACCCGTACTAGTGCAGGGCACTCAACTCAGGTCTTCTTCATGAACCGTTAATATGCAGCCTGGATTTGCCACGGCTCCGTTGTAAAATACCGGACCAAGTTTGCAATTTCTGGTTGCCATGGTTTCAACTCCTGCTTTAACTCCAGTGGCCTGGAGGAGTTGGTTTTAGTTCTCTGCTTATCGGAAAAGGCCCATCTAGGTACCGATTTCTTTCTGGAAAACATCGAAATTGTCACATGTGCTGAACAAGTCCAGAGACTTCTTGCCCTGATTCACACATTTTTCCTTTCAGTGTCTCTTGGATGCACTCAAGATGTGGAGGTCCTAACAGATTTTGTGGATAAAATTATGTCAATTATAAGAGCTTAATTCAATGTTCCAGGTGATATGGGTCAGAGGAGATTGTATGAAAGAAAAAGTTTGGAAATTCTAAGTTGTGACAGTCCCCAGCTAATACCTGTGGACTTACGCTCTCTCGTTTCCCTGTTAAAATGTCCAGAGGAATACGAGAGGAGGTGTAGAAACGGCAGCCGGGGCTGAGACTGTAAACTGTGGGTTCTTGCTCCACTGGAAGAGTCTCTCCAAAACCTTTCAAGTTGTTAGAAGGACCTAACCTGGATGCCGTAATCCCGACATTGGAAATTGCCCCAATTTACTTTTTGAAATGAATTTTTTAAAATATACAGCTTTCTCTCAAAATGTCAAATAAGTCTGTATGGAAAAAATGTAATATCTGTTTCACCCACTTAGATCCAATTCTTCCTACTTGTTATTTTGAAATATATGAGGGTACTTCAAAAAGGTTTTCCAAAAGTGGAATTAAGATACATTTAGTTGGGTGCATGTGCTTTTTTAAATAGCACATTTTCCATGAAATTCTTGAAATATCTTTGTATAATTAATTGTCATCCATAATTGTCCTACTGTACTGCAGAGTGTTAGAAGTTCTTGGGGCTGGCACCGTGGCGCAGTAGGTTAATTCTCTGCCTGCGGTGCCGGCATCCCATGTGGGTGCCAGTTCTAGTCCTGGCTGCTCCTCTTCCAATCCAGCTCTCTGCTATGGCCTGGGAAAGCGGTAGAAGATGGCCCAAGTCCTTGGGCCCCTGCACCCGTGAGGAAGGCCGGGAATAAGCTCCTGGCTTCAGATTGGCGCAGTGCCAGCCGTTGTGGCCATTTGGAGAGTAAACCAACGGAAGGAAGACCTTTCTCTCTGTCCCTCTCTCTCACTGTCTGTAACTCTACCTCTCAAATAAATAAATAAAATCCTAAAAAAAAAAGTTCTTCCTCCTACCCAGTTGCATACCAGTACCTGTTAATCATCTGTCCAACCTTCTTCCAGACACCTCCTCGTCTCTGGTCACCTCTGTCTACTCTCTGCTTCTGGGAGATCGACTTTCTAGCTTCCAAACACACAGCAATCATCGGTCAGTGCCCTGATTGCCTTGATTTCTTTACTCAACATGACAACCTCCAGCTCTACTGGCTAGAACAGTAGCTGTGGTTACTATACTGAACAGCGCAGATCTGGGGCAGGAAGGGCTGATCTCAGGGCCTTCCTTAGAGATCCGTCCTGGGGGTGAGCCTCTACTCCCGCTACCCCAGCCCTCTTTCTTGGTCTCCTCCTCTCCTTCAGTGAAACATATTCATCTGAGTGTTCCTAAGACATAGAACATGATGTCAATTCTTTAAGATGCTACCTGTCTAATCCCCATGTGGTCAATATTTTGACAAGATAGAATTTGGGGAGAAACGTGTTCTCCTTCATACATGGGAGTTAAGCGCACTCAACCTGAGTACAGCATCGTAATGGGGAGGGGCTTGGGGAAGTAGGGGACATAGAGGGAGGCTGGATAATAGGGGGGACAAAGAAATAACTTCCGGGCTTGAAGATCGGAAGAGGGCAAGCTCTGGACATCAGTCGGCTCCTCAAGAGCAAATGGCAAGGAAGCATTGGGAACACCTGTGGAAAACATGAAGCGTGTTCATCCAAATCAAAACAAAAGGCAACGCTGAATGGGAGTAAACCCCTGAGTAAGTCACCAAAGCAGAAATGCAAACAGTAGGTTTGAAAAAAAAAAAACCAGTGATCATCAAAGAAACACAAGTTATAAAAAATAGCGACGAGTCATATCCACCAACAAGTCAGGAGAGACTTCAAAGCTTTGCTTTGGTAATGGTGCAATTATAAACACATGCCGAACACTGCTGGTGAGAGTGTAAATTGATATGGCTTTTCTAGACAGTAATTTAGCAGTGCTTGTAATAGTCTTCAATAAATTTATAATTTTTTACCTGATGTTTGAGAATGCAACCGAAGAAGATAGTCAAAAGCATAAAGACTGAGATCCAGGTAGACATGCAGCCTGGCAGTTAACACGCCATCATCCCACATCAGAGGGCCAGGTGTGATTCCCAGCTGTCACTCGGGACTCCAGCTCTCAGCCAAGGCTCACCCTGGGAAGCAGAGATGAAGGCTCAAGTGGTTGAGTTTCTGCTACCCAGGTGGGAATTCTGGTGGTGTGCCTGGTTCCTGGCTTTGGCCCTTACCCAGTCCCATTTTACAGCCATCTGGGAAGTAAACCAGTGGATCAGTGACTCTCTCTCTCTCTCTTTCTCTCTCTCTCTCTTTCTCTCTCTCTCTCTCGTGATTCTCAGCACTTCAAAAATTCTTTAAAATGAATTTGTACACATTAAGTATCGCATTAGCATGAGTTAAAAGATGAATTGAGTGAATGAATGAAGGAGTGTTTTCTGCCTCCATTCTGTTCCTAGAGAGGAACCAGGGAGGCAGGCGCCTAGAGCTGTGTTTCTGACATTGGTGTGTCACTTGCACAGACATTGAGGAATTTTTAAAAGAAAAAAAACAGGGTGAATCGAGAAAACTTTACAGAATAGTAAAAGGATGCAGATCAGCTATGCAAATTATAAGCCTATACTATATTAGTCACGTGACTTTTCTGAGACAATGCCCAGCACATAGAAAACGCACATTCCCGTCAAGCTGGACAGGCGGTTGGAACAGCTCAGCTCATGGTGGCATTCCACGGTCAGTGTCTCTGCTTGGTGAGAGGCCATCATTTCCACTGCCCAGCGTTGCTTCCCTGTGCCAACATTCTCTCTAACGCTGGTGCTGGTGGTGACTTCTGCTTAGTAGCGGCTTATTCCTTAAAAACAAACAAACCAAAACACTTGTTATTTGAAACCGACATAGAAGCAAATGTATGGTATTATTTATTATTGCTTAGGAAAATGCTGAAGTTTTAGGGCGAATGGAGAAATGATGATGATTGCAGGACCGCCTCCTTCCAGAAATAAAAATGAATTTAACCACGCAGTTGGGAACAATTCACCCCTTTAATTTGGAAAAAAGGAGTTGAGATACAGAGACTTTCTCGGAAGCACAGGTATTTTAAACCTCTCTAACAAGCCCAATCTTGGCTTTCTTACAACGGCCACAGTATAGAACAGATCTAAAATCTGAGAGATGTTGCCATATTCTTTAAGAATAGGCTTCCTTCTTTAATTCTCCCAGTACTGCATTCAAATCTATTTCTTTCCAGAGATGGTCCACTGGATACACTCAGACTGGGCTCCTGTCCTGCACGTTTCTGTGGTTCTACTTGTATGTTTCTCCCTACTCTAGTCCTAATCCTAACAGCTCATCCAGGGTACAGCGGTCTGCTCCTAGCAGGAGTTCTAGGTGGTGCACAAGTCTCAGAAACCACAATTTCGGAGCCACAAAAGCAGCATTGACATCGTGGAGGATTTTTGAGTTCCAGGGAGTAGGTCGGGGCGCCTCGCTGTACTCGGCAGGTTTGTTAGCGGAGCTGCCAGTGAGGCAGAGCGCCCCTGGCAGGCATCCCTGGGGCGCACAAAGGCCTCTGTCTCTTTGCTGGACCCTACCAGGAAACATTCCGTCTCCGACAAACCGAAGCTTAGACTATTGCCAAGTCTCAGGGCTCAGGAAGCCAGTGACCCTTCCGTTGTCGGCACCACCTCCCTTCTCCGTGCAGCAGCTGGGCCTCCGTGTCCCCAGGGCAGCAAAGGAACAGCACGCCTTGGCCCTTGGCAGAGCAGGCAGCCGCAGGCTGCGGCGGGTCCCCGGAGCTCTGCTGCTCAGGTCTCTGGTTTCACATCGCCAGGCGGGAACTGGGCATCCAGGAACCTGTCTTCGTAACTGAAATTTCAAAGGAGACAAATGGTGTCTCCGTCTCTATACTCCCGGGAGTCCTCACCACATAACGCACGCCACACAACCTCATAATTTACGGAAGTCTAGATCCTAAGAAATTCATTTTTTATAGCTGTCTGATAATAGTATCCAGAATTGTGTGGAAGTTATTCTAACACCCGTGACATCCTTGCATGATAATGCCTGTGGCATAGTTGAGTAGAGTTGCATCTACCAACATTTGAACTTTAACTTGTGAGCTTAACAATTTTTCCATTTCATTGGTTTACATAAATTTTTTAATCAATGCTAAGTTCCTTCACTTGGGTGAAGGTACCAGTTTCATCCACGTACGTATGTACATATGAATACATGCGTGTTTGTACATAGATAGGTACCTACATACATTGGCATGGATATAGAAAGATTTTTGTTTTTCCTACACTGTGATACCTCCCATGATTGGCTGGACTGGAACACATGCCACTTGCCTCTAGTACCGCTCCTCTTCCCTTCTTTTTTTTTTTTTAGAGAGATTTATTTATTTATTTGAAAGTCAGAGTTACAGAAAGGCAGAGAGAGAGAGAGAGATCTTCCATCACTCATTCACTGCAACGGCTGCAAGGGCTAGAGCTGGGCCTATCTGCAGGCAGGACCCTGGAGCTTCTTCCAGGTCTCCCACGTGGGTGCAGGGGCCCAAGCACTCGGGCCATCTTCTACTGCTTCCCCAGGCCATCACAGAGAGCTGGATCGGAAGTGGAGCAGACAGGACTCGAACCGGTGCCCATAAGGGATGCCAGCACTGCAGGCGGCGGCTTTACAGCTAAGCACAGCGCCAGTCCCATGCTCCTCTTTCTTCATCTCCGTTACTGTCCCGCAATAGCCAGGGATCCAGGACAACAATTTTCTTGATGTTGCAGTTTGAGTGTCTCGAAGCAGTTGGCTGACAGTGACATCGATTCTCTTCCAGTCTGTGAGCTGTGTCCTTGTCAGCCAGGGTGACATCAGCGAGTGCTTACGGAGCTATAAGGGACCTTTTTCTGAAGGCCTCACTGCTCCTCTCCACGCATCGCGGGACCCGTGCCAGCTGTCATTGCAGTCACCACGCAGCATTCCTGGTTAATCCGTATTTCCCGGATTTATAAGGCGCAGTCCTGCAGCGCCTGATGTTAGCCTGTAGACTCCAGGAGAAACTTCAAGGTGTCTGAAGTTTGCGTTTTAAAATGGAAAGTCGTTCCCGGTGCCAGGACACACTCTTCAGGGTCAGAGTTGACAGGACGGGAGAGTCGTGCTCTGCCCAGTAGACTTTCCAGGTGAGCATGGGTTCCGTCCTCCCAGGCCAACGTCAGCAGCTTGGGAGTCATCAACAGCAAGCCTGGAACAGTCCCCCACACCTTAGGCAACCGAAGTCTGGCAAGCAACTCCAGAAAGTGCGCCAAACAGTTCCCCAAACACATCTGTGCAAGTGTGGAAGGCTCAAGCATGCCAGTGAAACCCAGCAGGGGCCTTCGGGTGGAGGAGGTGAAAATTGTCCTGAAAGCACACATGCAGAGGCCGGGCTGGACCGGACGTGTGCAGCTGGGGAGAGGCACGCAGGACCCCTGCCCGGTGCCTTCGGAAGCTGACATGTGACTGGGAGAATAAGGGGAAGTGGGTCACATGCATCACCCGGGACTTCTCCATCTCTCAGAGTCCCTGTCATTGTATTTCCTCATCGATATTACAAGCTGACTTCCGGTCAGAACTTATCTAATACTAATTTGAAACCCCCAGACCCTCATTGTTCAATAATTCTTGAAGGAAGCTAAGGGTAGTCTCAAAATCAAAAGGAACAGGAAAAAAATTGGTGACAATTTGAGCTGTTTGAACGATAAGGGGGATAAATAAAGGAGAAAGCAGCCCAGAACTAAAACAAAGCCAGAGAGATTGAAAGGGCCCTTGGGTAAAGGGAACTCTAACAACCATCTTCCAGGCCAGGACTTTAGGGCCAGGACGAGCAACAGGAAGACTTCCTTCAGGGCGTACTGGAGCTCAAGCAGATGGCTCAATTTCCAGGAATGTCGTGAGCTGGCTGCTAATCACAGCCATTATGAAACAGAAAAAGACACAAACTTAGTGGTTAAATGATCATAAAGCAAAGGTAATAAATATTCAAAACTCACTACTTCCTAAACATTTTACTATACTTGGCCCTTATCCGTGCTCTTGAGGTTACCTGTGTTCTTTGATCCACACGTGTGTGATGGGAATACCAGGCAATGCTGAACTGTTCTGTCATGCCCCCGATTTGATCTTCTGTGATGTCAGGTTGGCAATGCATGGCCAGCCATGCGAGGGCTACTCACACCATTAAAACCAGCGAAAGATAAGACTCAATCTTGGTTTATTACTTTGACGGTTGTCTACACTTAATAAACTGATTATGGAGAAGCTATTTTTAAATGTAGATTACACTTAAACAGTGTCAGGTTTACAGTTGCTACACTGTAAATTGTACAGAAAAAAATTAAGGAGCTTTTTGACCAGCTTAGAAAATATTATCTGATTCAGCAAAAGAATGAATAGTGGAATTTTGAAATGTATATTGGCTATTCCACTTTCATTTGTGTTGAAGCTACGCTAAGTTTATTAATTCCTATTATAACAGGAATATATAGGTTGGTCACAGACACAAGATTTCGAAAAAATTACCGTTAGCATTTTATGAGGAACAATTGACGATTGGTAATATGAAATTTCCAATAAAGAATATGGTATATTTTATCACTATTGATCAATTTTTTGTTATCTATCCTTTATACAAGTATAATTCATCATACATTTATATATGTATCTACATATACATCCTCATTTTTCCCAGAGAGGTGGTTCTTAAATACTTATCAGTACATCATTAGGAGAATCCATGCGATATTCCAACCATTAAAATGGTATGGTACAGTAGCAGAAAATAATGGTGAGGCTGGAAGGATGGAAACTAAAGCCACAACTGCCTTTGCCTCCAGACTGAGCAGCAGGTGCAGGGCCCCCGTGTGCCTGGTGGCAAAGGTGGAATAAAAGGTGGTGAATGCTGTCGTCAGTGAAATGCAGGCTTTCCGTTTTCCCTTGCTGCATCTTTGTCCAAGAAGGACTGAGCTGTGATTCAATTAACCTGTGAAGAAACGTGTAAGCAATGCTGATGTCTGTAAGTTTGCAAGCATCCTACATGACATAATAAGGGAGTACTCTCTCTTGACTACACATGTGCACTCCCACCCTCTGATTGTCAAAGCACTGCTGCTTATGTTAACCATGGAGGGAACATCTCCAAGGTCCTGACCAGCACATACTCTTCAGGAATGAAGTTCAGAATGCTGACGATAAAGGCATTATGCCCCACGCTGGGTCTTCCCAATAGGGAGTTTGCTACCGTCAGCCTGGATGCTTATCTCCAAGGTGGCTCCAGAAACACAAAGCTCCATGGGAGACCAGGAGAAGCACCTGGCTCCTGGGTTCGGATCGGCGCGGTGCACTGGCCGCGGCAGCCATTGGAGGGTGAACCAACGGCAAAGGAAGACCTTTCTCTCTGTCTCTCTCTCTCGCTGTCCACTCTGCCTGTCAAAAAAAAAATAGATATGCAGCCAGCTGGACATTGGGGTTTAGCAAAGCGTATCTGTAGGAAGAGTGAACACTTCCTGGCCGCCTGAGCTGTGGGTATTTCTCCTCTCAGGACCATTCTGGGCCCTGGCCAGCTCTCAGTCATTTTCCAAATGATGTGAGTGATGTTCTCTGCTTCCTAAATTCCTCTCCCATTGTTCCTCCTTGCCTGCTCACCATGCAGTCCTTATACGCAATGTTCAAATAACCATTTCTCTTTGGAGCAGGAGGGACGAAACAGGCGGGCATAGGTGAGGGGTTAGCCAGATGTATTTTTTGACAATTAACAGAAACATCTGGGCAGTTCAAATATAGCTCTTCCTGTGAAACAACACTGGCCAATGATGAATATTAGTTGTATTTTCTGACATGTGTTTCTAATAATGATGATGATATGAACCCCCCACCAAAGTTGATAGGGAACAGAAAAATGCGAGTTCTGACCTGGAATTCCCCCCTCCAGCCAGAGAGTGCATTTTTGGGACGCCCTGGGGTCAATCCCCACCATCAGAATCTTGCAGTGGTTCACATCTTGCTGATGAGATTTCCTTTAGAGACTAGAAAGTCATTCCCCTAACAAAGCCTCTCCTGCTCTCCCCTTCCTATAGGCAACTTAGTTTTTCTTACGTTTTATACATCCATTATAATCATTCCAAATGCTTCTTGGGAACAACGCGAGATAGAGATGAGACTAAAATAAAAGATGCCAGCCTGAGGATTCTACCCCAGCCCTCAGACAAAGCAAAGACTCATCAGACTTTTACTCTGAATTGTAACCCACAATGGAAGAAAGGCTTTTGTGATGGTGAGCATCCATTTCTGGGTCCCATCACTCTTCACAGAGGAAGCTGCCATTACCTGTCAGCTCACGAACAGGGCACGGCTAAGACACAGGCTCCTGGGGAGGCTGAAGCTCAGGCCTCAGGAAAGTGCGAACCCTGAACAGCCTTATGCTTGGTGTTGTCTTGGAAGACGTGACCTTGAACCCTTCGCCCAGCTCCTTCCAACACCTCCACCCCTGGCAACACCAGCAGCCCCACCTGACGATGCTGGTCACTGAGTCCAGCTTACTGTCTCAGTTGGATATGTGACACCTGGCCCACTCTCTTTCCTACTCTAACGACTTGGGCCCAGCCTGGCTCTTGTTGGAAGTCACCCCTCGGTTTGCA
This sequence comes from Oryctolagus cuniculus, assembly GCF_051225735.1. Classification (NCBI taxonomy): domain Eukaryota; kingdom Metazoa; phylum Chordata; class Mammalia; order Lagomorpha; family Leporidae; genus Oryctolagus; species Oryctolagus cuniculus. The sequence goes on along the minus strand of NC_142878.1, from coordinate 4,044,479 downwards.
ACCTGACATGTACCTCCCAGTCATAAGCCACGCTATATAGCATAACAGCAACTTAGATTAGCTCAAATTTTTATAAACTCTGGGTTCCTAAAGATTTATTTATTTATTTAAAGTCAGAGCTGCAGAGAAAGAGAGAGGGAAAGACAAGAAGAGATATTCTACCCATTGGTCTGCTCCCCAGATGGCTACCATGGCCAGGGTGGGGCCAAGCCAAAGTCAGAAGCCAGGAGCTTCATTTGGGTCTCTCACATGTGGGACAGGGGCCCAAACCCTTAGATAATATTCTACTGCATTTCCCAGGCCATCAGCAGGGAGCTGGATCAGAAGTGGAGCAGCCAAGATTCAAACTGGCACCCAGAACACCAGCCCCTTCTGTGGGTTCTTTTAAGAGTTCTTCTTTTTTTTTTTTTTTTTTTTTTTTTTTTTTTTTGACAGGCAGAGTTGACAGTGAGAGAGAGAGAGACAGAGAGAAAGGTCTTCCTTTGCCGTTGGTTCACCCTCCAATGGCTGCCGCGGCCGGTGCGCTGCGGCCGGCACACCGCGCTGATCCGATGGCAGGAGCCAGGTGCTTCTCCTGGTCTCCCATGGGGTGCAGGGCCCAAGCACTTGGGCCATCCTCCACTGCACCCCCTGGCCACAGCAGAGAGCTGGCCTGGAAGAGGGGCAACTGGGACAGAATCCGGCGCCCCGACCGGGACTAGAACCCGGTGTGCCGGCGCTGCAAGGTGGAGGATTAGCCTATTGAGCCGCGGCGCCAGCCCTAAGAGTTCTTTAATTCATGTTTATTATAGGAACTGTAGATAGTGAAAAGATCCCCAAACTCCACATTCTGAAAATAACAAGGATAATGTTTGATTATACGTTTCCAGATTCCTTTACAAATATTTTATATCACGAAATATCTGTATCTACATCTATATCCTTGTCATCCATAGCTACATGGAGTCCCCTATTTAGATGTGAGACCCATTCTCCAGATATCTCCTTATGGATACTAAAATAGACCAAATCCAAAAACAATCCAAAATACTTTTGGTCACAAGCATTTCAGATAGGGAATATTTAACCTGATTCTTAAAATACTTTAAGATGGGTATCCAAGGTGTTTTCAAAAAGTTCATGTAAAACAGTATTATAAAACAAACACAAGGATTTCAAACAATTTAGCACCAATATAAACACTTCATAATTCTATTTTCCACAAACATTTTTGAAATCCCCCTGTATACTCCAACAAATATTTAAGTAATTAACTATAAATAGCTTTATGAACTACTTTTTCACTTACCCCACCTGGATTAGATTATTCTTTTCAATAAGTACACATGTACTTCATTTTGCTAATCACTGTAGGGTAACTAGTTTTTGTTTTGTTTTTGTTTTTGTTTTGACAGGCAGAGTGGACAGTGAGAGAGAGAGACAGAGAGAAAGTCTTCCTTTGCCATTGGTTCACCCCCCCAATGGCTGCTGCGGCCGGTGCACCGCACTGATCCAAAGCCAGGAGCCAGGTGATTCTCCTGGTCTCCCATGTGGGTGCAGGGCCCAGGCACTTGGGCCATCCTCCACAGCACTCCTGGACCACAGCAGAGAGCTGGACTGGAAGAGGAGCAACCGGGACAGAATCCGGCGCCCCAACCGGGACTAGAACCCAGGGTGCCGGCGCTGCAGGCAGAGGATTAGCCTATTGAGCCGCGGCGCCGGCCTGGTAACTAGTTACTAATAGACCATAACTTACCTACAATAGTGGATATTTTATATGACTCTCCATTGTTTTATTATTTTGAACATTGCTGAAATGCACATGTCATTTTTACCCAATTATGTAGTAATATTCTGACATACATTCTTCATTATTTGTTTATTTGAGAAACAGACAGACAGGGAAACAGGTTCACTCCCCAGAAGCTTACAGTGGCTGGCAGACCGAAGCAGGAACGCTGAGAACTTAATCGAGGTCTCCCACAGGGGTGGAAGAAACTCAATCAGTTGAGCTTCACCACTGCCTCCCCAGGCCTGCACTGGCGAGAAGCTGCATGGGGAGTCAGAGCCCGGAATGCAGCCCAGGAACTTGGATATGGGACGTGGGCATCTTATCCACTGGGAGATGCCAACCTGGGAGAATATTTTCAATGTAAGAGGATGCAGGTGCTTTTCAGAGCCTTTGATCAAAGGACGTATCCATCCATCCATCTCCATATTTCTCTCCAAAGAAATGGCACAGACATGTGCTTCTTCACGTACTGGAAGAGTTGGCTGAAGTCTCCCGTGTTCTTGAGTCGTGCGGCCAGCATACCCGTGTGCGAAGAACCATCAGGCTGTCTTCTCTGTGACCAGTCGGTTACTAGTTGGCCTGTTCGATAGTGGTCAGCGCCATTAATCTTGGGTATGAAACCATGGTCTTGGGCAGAAAATCAAAATTTGAATGTTATAAAGGACTTGAAATTCTTAATAAAACGAAATAAGTTAATACCAAATAACAGTTCCTAATCTATTTGCAGAACAAAAATCACTTTAGCAAAAAGTGAAAATAATATTCCCTTTAGGTGATCTTGTAAAGCAGATACATTTACATCCTACGCCCTCGGAAGTACGCCTGGCCTGAGTGTTCTTGAGCCCTGGCCTGTCTCTCTCCTGGGACAGGACCTCAACCTGGCAATTTTAGGCTCCATTTTCAGTCCCACCTTTCTTAAATGTTTGTCTGGAGTAAGCATGGTCACCCCTCCTATTTTCCAGGTTCAACATACCTGAGCTATCTTTAATACATGAAAATAACTGCAATTCTCTCTGCTACTGCTGATTTCTGTTTCCATGAAATAATAGACCGGCTTTAGTCGCTTCTCAGCCTTTTGGCTGAGATCAAGGGTAACAACAGGCCGGCTTCCTCCGCTCCTCTGTACATGAGGCGGTTACTGGTTTCCTTGCACCTGGGTTTCTCCCGTTTCTCATTCACTTGCTATTTTATGACTAATTAACTTCCCCACGTTATAACCCTGACTCAGCCTGTGCTCATATCAAATACTGTAAATGACTCCTGACTGCTTACTGGAATGAGCCCACATATGCTGCCCTGGCATCACATGCCTGGCTACTGGCATCCAGTTTAGCTGCCCAGCGATGCTGCCTCACTCCCTCTGGTTTCTCCTCCTCATATGTTCCTCTTTCTGGCTCTGTGTGTTGTTTCCACTCTGAAGATTGGCCCCTGTTGGTCCTTGTCCAGGATACTCTTCCAGCTCTTCTAGTCCCTCGTTTTCAACCCATGGACCACTCTTAGGGTTTTGTTGAGGATTCAATTCAAAAGAGGCAAGAGACCTTTCGCTGGTGAATTCATTTCAATTCTATTTAGCCCTTTGGGTATTGTCTCAGTCTGTTTTCCATTGCTATAATAAAGTACCTGAGACCAGGAAATATAAAAAGACGAGTCTCATTGAGCTCAGGATTCTGGTGGCCTTAAAATCCAAACAGCACAGCACTGGCCTCTCGCGAGAGTTGCTGGCTGTGTCACAACGGGGCAGAGAAGTCGACGGGGAGGCAGGTGCACTCAGAGGAGGTGCATACAGCAGGTGCCTAGGCTTGCTTGCACATCACTCCCACCGGTGATAACCCAGCCCCATGAGAGCTGGCACCCCTGTGATACAGCATTAGTCCATCTTAAACCCATACTCACTTCTTTCACAAACCCCATCCTCTCAATACAAGTCAGTTGGAGAATTAAGTACGAACATGACTTTTGATGGGGAAAAACCACACTCACACCATAGCAGGCATTATGAATTTTCTTACATCACCCCTGTGGATAGTTGGCTCAGTGGTTAGGGAATCTTTTCCAGTTATCCAGTGTTCAATAGAGAAGTTGTTTTAAAATAGCTGTTGGGTATCATGAAGATAGGAAAAATACACAGGGAATTCAGTAGGCTAGAATTGATTAGTACATGCTTTGATGTTTAAAGATTTTTAAATGACTTTCTTTCACAGTCAGTAAAATTCAAGTCACATTGGATACTCCAAATTATACCATCAAGTATTATATTCCCAGGGCCGACATTGTGGCATAGCAGGTAAAACCACTGACTGAAGGGTTGGCATCCCATATGGGTGCCAATTCGTGTCCTGGCTGCTCCACTTCTGATCTAGCTCCCTGCTAATGGCCTGGGAAAGCAGTGGCAGATGGCCCAAGTCCTTGGGCTCCTTCTACCCAAGTGGGAGAACTGGAAGGAGCTCCTGGCTTCAATCTGGCCCATCCCCAGCTATTGTGGCCATCTGGGGAGTGAACCATCTGATGAATGATCTCTCTCTGTGTCTCCCTCTCTCTGTAGCTCTGACTTTCAAATAAATAAATAAGGGTATTATATACCCTTAGAAGTCCCAGAATCTGGAAAGTGACATTAATTTTTCACAAGACAACTTGACTCTATGATACACACTTATCCTTCCAAATGGCTTTTTCCAAAGACTAGTGCCTGTAGCAATTGAGAAGGCTGTTAAAAATGGTACCCTCCACTCCACTAATTGGCTGGCCTCACCCGTGGTGAACACTGGCTTTTCTGAAAGAGAGATTTTTAAAAATTTCTTATTTAAAAATTTCTTTTAGTATGTTGCCCAAGTTCTCACTTCTTGAGCACTCTAGCTTTCATAAATGGCATCCTCTGAGGTGAATGGGTCTAAGGGCAAAGTAACGCCTCCTATTGATCAAGCCATCCCCGAGCCACAGGAGGAAAGGTTGATAAGACAATTACAGGGTTTATTTATGATGCAGAGTTTCTAGCTTCTGTATTTTACTCTAATTTTGAAGTACCTTAAAAATGCATCTCTTCCGGGTAATTTCAATCTCTACCATTCAGTAGAATTGACTTCCTCTTTTTTTAAGATGTATATATTTATTTATTTGAAATGCAGAGCTACAGAAGGAGAGAGAGAGAGCGCACTTCCATTATCTGGTTCACATCCAAGATGGCTGCAGCAGCTGGAGCTGAGCCCATTGGAAGCCAGGAGCCAGGAGTCAGGATCTTCTTCTGGGTTTCTCCCATGGATGAAGGGGCCCAAGCACTTAGTCCATCTTCTGCTGCTTTCCCAAGTGCACTAGCAGGGAGCTGGATTGGAAATGGAGCAACTGGGGCTCGAACCAGCACCCATATGGGATGCAGACACCACAGGCAACAGCCTAACCCACTGCACCACAGCACCAGCCCCTGCTTCCTCCATTTTCAAGGCAGCGAATTGAATAAGAATCTCCAGTCTCAGAATAATTGATTGTGTGCCTACGATATCACTTTAAGCTGAGACCAAGCCAGACACTCAACTCCACAAAACCTCCGGCAGTCCCCCTTTCCCTGAGGTCCAGCCCATGCATAACTTGCCAGCCCCTCTCACAGGCCATCCCAGTAAGCCTTTCCATTCTTATATTTCAACCAAAGAATCCCAACTCGCAATGCCGGGCTGTGACATCTGGCTGAATCCCGTAAGCAGCTGAGAACCATTGCCAACGTTTGACATGGCGAGGAGCTGAGTCAGAGTCGTGACTCAGGGGTAGGGGGGTGAGCCGGAGTCTCCACGTGGGCAGCGTCCCTTTGGGATCCCTTTGTTCCACACTTCCAGAGCTCTGATTCCAGTATTCTAAGCCCCACTGGCCCTTCAAGGACCACAGTTAGTGCATGAAGCAGTTCCAGGTTGGTTCACCTCAGAGAGACAAATCATTCCCTTTTCAGACATGCTGTGACACAGGTTGTCTGAGCCGGCCCTGTAGCATTCAATTCGCTATTGCTTTGCTATAGATCACTGTCTTACATGATCATTTAATGGGTTTTTAGTGCATGTTAGCTGTTTCCTCAATTAGATTATAAACTTCTTGAGACACGTGATTAAATTGTACACGTCTTTGGAACTAAGTGACAAATTTACATAACCTGTTTACTGTAGATAGGCTGTCAATGTTTGGCAAATATCATCAATGCATAATGAAGTTGAATTTGGGAGATGAAGGGTGCTCAGATCCCTCTGGCTCCCTCTAGTGATGCACAAAATATAACACCTAACAGCACATTCTTGTTCTATCCCAAGTGTTGAGAATTTTACAGCCTTGTAGAGGTGACACAGAGAACCCAGCTACACACAACGCATGATCATCATAATTATTACAGCCTAAGTGCACCAATCTCTTGTATACCAAGAGCTACTAAGGGCATTGTGTGATATCCCAAACTAACCTGCCCAGGAACCAAGGGAGAGGCACAGGCTCCAGTTGCAGCTGAGGAGGCTAAGCAGAGTCACGTCAGCGTACCTGTGCAGGGACACACAAGCTTCTTCCCACTTTAGACCGAGCAGTTAGAGCGTGCGCATGCGTTCGCTGAGACACCTGAGCATTTGGGCTGCTTAGCTGATGCATTTGTCCCCCTCTCACTGCAGTAGGCAAGCAGGGAGTCGGGAAGGAGGAGCTGGCGTTTGCCAGCACTGCCTGCAGCCCTGCTTGCATGGCCCCAAACCTAACCCCTCTTCTCTGCACATGCGAGCCTGCTTCCACGCACCACCCAAGTTCCCGCTACCGTGGGCAGCCCCAATGCCTGTTCTGTCCATTGCTCGACACTCCTTCCCCCATTCTTTCTTTCTTTAAGTTTTCAATCAGAAAGGTTCTTTATAAGAAACAATGACATCAGGTAAAAATACAAAATATTGTGCAATTATGGCAAGATTTTTAAAAATATCTACACATTTGCCCCCCCCCATACAAGACAGACCTGAGCAACCCTCTATTCCCTCTTGTAGTGGAAAACTGCAGCTTCTTGAAGTTTCACTGTCTGGGATCAGAACCACCTACACATGTCCAACATGGCTGCAAGCTACGCTCCCACAATGACCTGTATTTCATTACAGTGACCCTGAGCAGCACTGCCACTCCCACCACGTACCTGGTGCCATGACACTTCCAGGATTTCCCAGTAAAGAGCAAGGAAATGGGTGGTGCTCAATCCCCACCCCCAAACTCTGCCTCTTCTGAATATTCAATGAAGCCCCTTCCAAGACACCACACACTGTGTGCCAGGTCACAGAAAGGAGCAGCCTGAGCCTTGCTGAGTGCAGTCCTTTCTTGAGTTTGCTTGCAGGCCTTTCTGAATGTGTGCTTTTGCTTTGCAAAGAAACAGGCCTTGCTTCTCTGCTAACCCTTATCTATACTTTCTCCTTGAATTTCTTCTTGCATTGGAGGAAAGAGCCGGGACCAGCCACCACACCATGCTACTGTGTGTCTTAACCCAGAATGTGTGGCTTTGACAAACGCATGGGCATAGCATGCAGTACTTGGTTCACTTTGAAAAAAAAAATGGGACAACTGCATATGGCAAAGGAGAAAGGCAGAAAAGAACTCATTCAAAAGGTAAAACTAGGCCCCCATTTCCAGAAGAGATAGCTACATCAGAATCTGTCTTATTTGCAATTGCCTTGCCTATAATTTGACTTAGTTAATAATTAAATGATTTACATAGTAACAACATGTGTACTTTCTCATCTGTTAGGATCATAACCTAAATTGAATTAAAATTAAATGGTGCCATTTAAAGTGGGACATAGTATTTAATGCTAACATTGATATTGATCCCATATAATGGGGAGAAGAAACCAAATCAATAAACAGAATAAAGCACATAAATAAAAATAAAATTTTAATTCACATTCTTTCATACCTTCTTGCAGGGAAGTAACCTAGGTGGTTGGGCTTTTTGTGAATAATGGAATATTTTCAATGTAAAAATGTTTTGGAATACATTGCCCCTAGCTAGACAGCACCAATATTTTTTAAACACTCTAAAAGACATGCATCCTCTCTCTTTCCTGAGTACGCATTAGTATTAACAAGAGGCATATGGTTCCTATTAGCACTGAGAGAAGAGATCTACCTTAGGAATTACGGGGAAAGTTGAATTGCAGGCCATGCCTCCCGCCTCACAGGCATTTGTAGTCACACTAATCTCCAGCAGGTCTCTCCCTCTCTCACCCCCCTTCCTTCCTTCCTGCTCCTCCTCCTCAAAGTGAAATCAATCATGTAAAATGTGCTCCACCGTATTTAGGTCATGCAAGCCATATGGAATGCGAGATTGAGCGTGTGAATGTGTGTGTGAGAAAGAGCCCATGTGTGTGCGCACATGTGTGAGAGAGCACGAGCATGTGTGTGCACACGTGCATGTATGTGAGTTTGTGTGCATATGTGTGCATGTATGTGAGGATGTGTGCATTGTGTGATGTGTGTGCGTGTGTGTGAGAGCACATGGGTGCATGTGTGTGTGAGAGAGAGAGCATGTGTGTGTGCATGTGTGTGAGATAGTATGTGAGAGAGAGCACATGGGTGCATGGGTGCGTGTGTGAGAGACCGTGTGCATGTGAGTATGTGAGAGTGCATGTGTGTGCGGGTGAGTAGTGTGTGTGTGTGTGAGAGAGAGAGAGAGAGAGAGAGGGAGAGAACAGTCCTTGGCAATGGGCCCCCGTTGCCCCCCACGGCACCATTCCATGTACTGTGAGAAGGAGATCGGTGTTCCAGCTTCCCCATGGAATTGGAAAACCACTCATAGGGATTATCCAGGCACTCAAGGAGCAGGGAAAAAGTAAATGATTTCTCGTTTTAGAAAATAACAAAGTGGGCTTTGAAGGGCTGAATGAGAGGTGTGTGTGTTGGGTGTGGGGTGAGGCATGGCCAGCGGCTGCCATGGACTATAACGTGAGTGAAAAGCAGAGTGGGAGTGTCCCGAGCCCGGAGGGTGAGCAGAGCGCCAGACACACAGCCCGTTCCTGCCAGTCACTTCTCTGGCGCTCCTGAGCCTCCGCCCCTCTCCTTGAACAAGTGCTCTGTCACCCCAGGGCTGGGTGGGGACTCAACTCCACAAGCCCCCGGCAGGAAGAGCTCTCTGCGGGGAGTGCACCCTCTTTCGGTACTTTCAGCTGCCTTGGGAAGGCTCCCAGCCTGTCACCTGCTCAAAATATCTGTGTGCAGCCACCTGTCCTCACACAACCGCATATCCTGTTGGGAAGCCGCCGGTCCGCCTGCACTAATGAAATGAAGGCTTTGTCAGCTACGTCTTGGCCCTGGAGCAGGAAGGGAGTCAAATATGTCAACCCTGACGCTCCCCACGGAGGTGCTGGGTTCCTTTCATTGCCAAAGGGGGAAGATCAAGTTTGGTGACAGATCTGATTTCCTCCTGGTCCTGGATGGTGAAGTGCAAACATCGCCTGCCTAACATGGTTTGGGTTGAGATTTTTAGCCTTTACGGCAATGCAAAAGTCATACCCACTTAGTGGAAACCGTACCTCAAAAAGCGAATTTTGGATATTTTCCTGGACTAGCAGATGTAGTTCGATCCCTTCCATGATGCCTGGCAGCCTCAGTGAGCGCAGCTCTCCAGTGAGCTCCGTGGATGCAGGCAGGAGTGGGAGCTGCAGCGGGTGTGGGGCAACGGACGCTCCGCAGTGCACCGAGCCGCTGAGTAAGGGCGCTCAGGGCATTAGGTCATGGCAGAAAACGTGAGATTTATGATATTTTCAACTTACAACAGGGTTATTGGGAGGCTACCCTGCCTAATTTCAGGATTATCTCCCATTTAAAAAAGAACAAAGAAAATGTCAACTGATCTCACATTTTTGGCAAAACAAGCATATAACTTTAGAAAGGCAAAATGTTCTGAGAAAATGCCCCGCATGAAGCACCTGTGTCTTCAAAGCTGAAGTCTGGAAGAAGTTGGTCGTGGCTCAAGGTTAAACAAAGCCAGTGACACTAAGGCAGAGGTCTGGTCGAGAGCAAAGACCTCTCCGGGAGCCCACAGGAAAGTATCGCTGTGGGCCCGTGACTGTACATGGTGGGAACCAGAGGCCGCCAGCAGAGTGATGAAATCACGCTGACTGCACACTCCTGCTTCCTAGGCCTCGGGGGCCGGGCGTGGAGGGTCGTGGATGGGCTGGGCAAGCGGCTGAAAGAATGGGAGATCCCGCACAGTGAGGGCACGTGCTGCAGATCAGGGAACTTCCCACAAAGTAGGTGGAAATGCAAGCTGCCAGGGCAACGTGGAGCAGGGGCCTGGTAAGGAGTCCCGCTTCTGCCATGGGAGCTGTCACACGCCCAGCTCTGCACATCGTGCCGGGAGAAGCGCTCGTGAGTTACAGTCCTCGGCACTGGTGATCTCTGCAGGCAACCTTCAACACTGCAGCAGCACGAAGCCAAGAGTCCAGTGGAGTGTCAGGGAAAGAGCAGTGGCGGCTGTTGGCCGAAGGCCGCCGAGCTCCTGCAAAGTGCTTTCTGTTGTGTGTGGTCCTCAGCCGTGGTCTCAAACTTCTAAGACAGCGACTTCCAGTCTTCAGATGAGGCACCGTCCCGGTGCTGTCCTCAGGTGAGAAACAGGCCTGGTGACATTAAGGACTGCATCCAAGTGAGCACAACTGGTGAGCGATAGAGCCGATTTTGACCCAAATCTGGCTGAGTCCAGAGCTTATTTCTCAGCATCACAGCAAACTTCAAAGGAAATGAAAACTCCCTTTGCAATGACTTTTCTAATCCAACGCTCCAAACCATGCTCTGTGCAATGCTAACATAAGGATTTATTTCCCCAATTTCATTGTCATTAAGCAGATGTACATATCTTTTCATCCTTTGGTGCCTTTTCAGAGATTCAAATATACATCACTTAAATATCTCAGACTCCTTATAAAAATAAATAAATCTCTTTAATTCCACTTAACTGAGCTTCGGGATGTAATTTTTGAAATTATCTTTTGACCAAGACACCTTTAAGTTTCTGGATCGGCAATCAACCCAATATTCTTTAAGAAACACTGTTCTGAAAACCAACACAACACTTTCGGTAGTGCCCTCATTGGGCCAATTTTTTTTTCTTTTTAATATTTTATTTATTTGAGAGGTAGGGTTATAGACAGAGAGAGGGAGAGATAGAGAGAAAGGTCTTCCATCTGCTGGTTCACTCCCTAAGTGGCTGTGACAGCTGGAGCTGGGCCAGGCTGAAGCCAGGGGCCAGGAGCTTCTTCTGGGTCTCCCGCATGGGTACAGGGGCTTGAGCACTTGGGCCAACTTCTACTGCTTTCCCAGGCCATAGCAGAGAGCTGGATTGGAAGAGGAGTAGCTGGGACTAGAACTGGCACTCACATGCATTGCTGGCACTGCAGGTGGAGGCTTAGCCCACTGCACCACAGCCCCAGCCCCTGGGCTGATTCTAACAATGGGTTACCAATACTCATGACTGTAAACTCACGTCCAGTTGGAGAAGAACTCTTTTCAACTAAAGAAGAGGCTTTGGTTCCGAGGAGAACACTGATGTGAAACACGCTTTGTTTTAGACTTTGATGGACGGATCAGATCCTACCTCTGCCTTTCTCTGGTAGGCAGCTTGAACAACACTCCACGGAGAACTGGTCTGTATGCGGAGAATAAAGAACCCTACTCAACAGAACGGTTGTGACCACTGGACGACTTGATAGTAAGCCGGCTGAAATTCGGCAAACCAGGAAGATCTCTGTCCGTATTTTGACCTCGCTGATCCCAAGCTCTCTTAATTTTTGTTACTGTAACTTTGCTTGTGTTTGTATAAAGCAAACTGCAGTAGAAAGACACGAATGGACTGAGATTTCGAGATCACATTGCTCAGACGAGCAAGTCGCTGTGGTCTCTATGGGCTCCGACTGATGCATCATAAGGTCAGTCACACAGCTCTTTAATCACAGTCGTTATTTGTCTAAACCAAGTTGTATCATCAGGCCTAATGCTCAAACACTAGACTTGAGGAAACCTCACACTAACAGGGAACAGAGTATTATTATTACCAATTGGTCTTCATTAGAAAATTCTAGATAATCACTAGTTTGAATTCTGTGCAGTTATCTTTGTGGGTCAAGAATGGAGGAACATCAGCTTTTCCCATGGTTCCTCCTTAAAAATCCCTGTCTGGGCTGGCGCTGTGGCTCACTAGGCTAATCCTCCACCTGCGGCGCCGGCACCCCAGGTTCTAGTCCCGGTCGGGGCGCCGGATTCTGTCCCGGTTGCTCCTCTTCCAGTCCAGCTCTCTGCTGTGGCCCGGGAGGGCAGTGGAGGATGGCCCAGGTCCTTGGGCCCTGCACCCACATGGGGCCCTGCACCTGGCTTCTGGCTTCGGATCAGCGCAGTGCGCCTGCCACAGTGCACCAGCCATAGTGGTCACACGGCGCGGGGGGGACCAATGGAAGGAAGACCTTTCTCTCTGTCTCTGTCTCTCTCTCACTGTCTAACTCTGCCTGTCAAAAAAAAAAAAGAAGCCCTGTCTGAATTTCCTTTGAAGGATGGATGGTGCCCAGGTCCTCCACCACAACTTTTGGGGTAAGTAGACACTTAGGGGAAATCACAATGCAATGGTCCTATTAAAACCTACAGATTGTCTTTCGTCATGGAATTCTGATAAGGGACACGTGACTGATCGTGAGCTGGCGCCTCGTGGGAGAAATCCCCGTGTTTTCTCAAGAACGTGGAAGCAGCCCGAGTTCCTGCCAACAGGGAAGGCTGAGCAGGACGCGCGTGGACTTGGTCCTGCAGTGATAGGCGCTGAGTACATACTGCCTGATGAGAGCAGCTGTAACACCAGCAAGGGTGCTGCAGGCATTCCCCAGAAGTCCAAACCTCCTCACGCGTTTGATGCTGTCCACACCAATCCTTGTGAATCAAGATTCCAAGTCCCCACTGTACCTACTGTAATCACAGAAAACTGTTTAACCTTTCTGTGTAGGATTCCCATATTTCAAATGGAAATACAGGCCCGGTACCAAATCAAATGAGTTTTGTATGATTTCATACCTAGTACATGGTGGGAATGAACTTTATATTCCGGGCACAATGATACAATTTCAATGACTTTCTTAACCAATGCAACCAAATTGCAACCTTGTTTTGTTCCCATATACAGTATTCTTCAAACAAAAGGCAAGCGTCTTGCAGCGGCCCTGTTACTCACTGGCAGTCCAGAATGTGGGAAAGTGAAGGAATTGTGGTTTTCTGGTTAGTCATATGCCATGTCTTATTCCATTTTGTGGTTCTCTAACAAAACACCTGAGGCTGGGTGATTTCTGGAGCAAACGAGCGTATTTGACTCATAGTTTTGGGGGCCAAGACTGATGGTCCTGTCTGGCCCCAGGTGAGGGCCTCTTGCTGCATCACATCCTAGCAGATGGCATCACAGGGTGGCAGGGGGTGCAGGACAGAGAGGCCACCCTGCGGAGTGGGAGCAAGAGACAGGAGAGAAGCCAGGCTTGCGCTTTGCTAACAACACACCCCTCGGGGACCAGTACACACCATCAAGACCAAACTGAATCTGCTGAGATCAGCACTAATCTCTTCATGAGAGCTTCAGTCACCTCTATGGGGTCCTGCCTCTTAAGGCCCCACTGCTTCTCAAAGTCATTGCCTTGGTGACCAAGCTTCCAGGACAGGAACCTTAAGGAGACAAACCATAGCATGCGGCATGTGGCACAGCATGACCAACACGGCCGTTTGTCCAGCACCTGTTCTCTGCAGATACGCAGACACGGGCATGCAATGAAGTATGGCATGTCAGAAGAACTGCATCATCAAGTCCACGGGGCACTGAGAAAAACAGAAGTGGTAAAGTGCGCAAGCCATGAATCAAGAAAGTATCTCGAATGGCAGGCTGGGAGCTGGGCCTTAGTTGTCACAGGAGTGGGACAGACCCCAGAGAACTTGTGGAGGACCAAGCTGGGCAGTCACGTGGTCCGATGTTTGCAATATCTCTGACTAGGGGAGAGCAGCCCGGAAGAGCATGGACACTGGGATTTCTCACTTGTGTGGCTGTTTTTTTTTAACTTGAATGGAAGGAAAGAGGATAATGACTAAGACAGAAAGGGAATGTGAGGAGGGGACTCCAGGGCTGTTTAAGCAGTTGAGGCAAGAGGGGTGCTAGGGCCAACGCTGTGGCTCACTAGGCTAATCCTCCGCCTAGCGGCGCCGGCACACCAGGTTCTAGTCCAGGTCGGGGCGCCGGGTTCTGTCCCGGTTGCCCCTCTTCCAGGCCAGCTCTCTGCTGTGGCCCGGGAAGGCAGTGGAGGATGGCCCAGGTGCTTGGGCCCTGCACCCCATAGGAGACCAGGATAAATACCTGGCTCCTGCCATCGGATCAGCGTGGTGCACCGGCCGCAGCACGCCAGCCGCAGCGGCCATTGGAGGGTGAACCAACGGCAAAAGGAAGACCTTTCTCTCTCTCTCTCTCACTGCCCACTCCGTCTGTCTGTCAAAAAAAAAAAAAAAAAAAAAAAAAAAAAAAAAAAAAGAGGGGTGCTGGAAGAGTGTTATGGCAAAGAGTATTTTCCAAAGATCAAATAGTATTCCATGAGCGCCTCCGTCCTCATCCACCCACCCCATCACCCCCGACGCCCAGCTTACAAGGATGGGTGAGCTTTACCCACAGCCTCCTGGTGTCTCTTAGAACCTTGCCCGCCATGGTCTTAGAAGCCCAAGACACATGGAGCAAGCATGTGCAGATTCCACAGTTAAAAATCCCAGCTGAGCTCAACCTTTTGAGTCATCCTAGCCCATGTTCCCAACCTGGGAGTGAGAAAGCTTCCACGTGACCCCAGTCTGGCTGTTCTTGTCCCCTGAGTCATTCCCCCTTCTCATCAACCGAGTCCCACACACTGCAGAGCAGGACGAGTCTGTCCCCATAACACTCTTTAAATTCCTGATTCACTTGCAAACGGTTATCTATCATTTCTTTCCTCCAAGGGCCAGAGTAGAGAAGTCAGAAACAAATGGAAAATGGACTTAATGGGGGAGGGATCCACGGATCCCAGAGTTTATTTTGCTATGAGGATGAACACTGGTGTGGAAACGCTCATCTCAGAGTTGATGGAATACCAGCAGCCAGGCCCATGGCTGGCACCATCCATCATGAAAGAGAGAGTGGAGCCATCTCCTTACAGTCATCCAGCCAGTGGATGTGAACAAAGAACCAGGAGCCCGGGGCAGGGCCAAGGGTCCCAGAAAGCAAGCGATGTCTACATTTTTAAACATAGGGAGGCATTTATCCCTCCACCTATTCATTTATAGATTATACACTTTTCACCTACGATCATTTTGGCAACACTCAGTAGGTTGAAATATTAAGTTCCCTTATTGAGTATCCCTTAACAAAACCTTTGGGAACAGAAAATTGTTTTAGACTTTGCATTTCTTTTTTTTAATTTTTGGAATACTTGCATATAAATAAACAGGTATCTTGAATATAGGACCCAAACCTAAGCCTTAAATTCACTTCTCATTCATACATACCTATCCGCATGATCTGAAGGTAATTTTATACAATATTGTTAGCACACCTGTGTTTTGACAGCCAGCTTGTCTTAGGAAATCAGATGTGGGATTTTCTATTCCTAGCATCATGCTGATATCATATTGATAGTAAAACATTGGACTTTGGAGCAGCTTAGATTTCAAAGTTTCAGACCAGGGATGCTCAATCAGTTCACGAGATTCCTTGAACTGGAATGGCCGGAGTGGTGGGAGGGAAAGCTGCAGGAAGGCAGGCAGCAACTGCACTCTGATCATTCTAGAAGGCTCCACACCCTCCCCAGTGCAGTGGGTGATTCCCAAGCTTTCCCATGTGGACATCTGTCATTGACTAAAGACACAAGTAGGTCCCCTGCGGAAAGCACTCTAAGTGAAAGGTGTTGTCTGTGTGGCTGATATGTAAGGGAAAGACAAAGAAACCTCTGTTAAGGAGAGCATGTTGGCTGGCGCCACGGCTCACTTGGCTAATCCTCTGCCTGCAGCACCAGCACTCTGGGTTCTAGTCCCGGTTGGGGCACCGGATTCTGTCCCGGTTGCCCCTCTTCCAGGCCAGCTCTCTGCTGTGGCCAGGGAGTGCAGTGGAGGATGGCCCAGGTGCTTGGGCCCTGCACCCCATGGGAGACCAGGAGAAGCACCTGGCTCCTGGCTTCGGATCAGCGTGATGGGCCGGCTGCAGCGCACCGGCCGCGGCGGCCATTGGAGGGTGAACCAACAGCAATGGAAGACCTTTCTGTCTCTCTCACTGTCCACTCTACCTGTCAAAAATAAATAAATAAATAAAAAAAAAAGGAGAGCACGTTTAGATCTTTCGGTAAAGCAAAATCTGCTTCCCACTTGTGTCTTCCTCGTCCTTCCCCAGAGCCATGTCCCTGACATCCCTGGGGGTCCCGCTCAGCCTTAGCTCATTTGTTCCTTCCCTGGGCGTTCATCAAGCGTGAGTGGAAAGAGACATCGTACCTGGTGCTACTTACATGCAGTCAGGTGGCACAGTCCCTGCCTCCCAGGAATCCTCATTTAATGGGAGAGACAGAGGCATTCGACCATGGCGAGGTGGTCCATTAGGTCTGTGATAAGAACACACAGGCCCCGGGGCCTATGGAAGCACAAAAGGTCGTCCAGCCGGGAGAGGGGTTCTGCCTGGAGAATGCAGAGGACAGAGCTGGGGAGGCAGTGATAGGAGAGGAGGGGAGTGGGCGACAGGGATCAGCACACGTGCAGGTGCTCTGGAGGGGAGAGGCAGGACAAGAGTGCTCCAGTCCCTGCAGATTCTCTCAGAGCACATCCAGGAGCCTCCATCACCTGACTGCACTTGGCAGGAGGTCTCCTGTAGCCCCTGCCTCCGTCAAAAGCTTTTCTGGGGTCAGCAGTCTGCTTCCTCACCTCGGGAAAGGCTGTGTCGCTTGTCTGAGTAGCCCCTGGGACCTAGCATATTGAATCAGCCTGCTCAGCTCTGCCTGCATTTACTGTCAATGAGCAACACCAGTGATCCAGCTGTTCAGCAACCTTGGTCCCCAAACCTGACTTCCAGCCGAAGCCATAATTAGAATAAATGTCCATCCCCACCGTGTTACCTTCATGGATCTCTCCTGGAACAATTGTTCCCACACAGTGGTGAGGCAGATCTTGACTGCGGCCCTGGATTGAACGTGGCTCTCTCTCTGCCAGCTGAGTGACCTGGAACACTTCCCACCTCTTTGAAGCTTACTGTCCACAGCTGTGAAACAGAGATGAGTGTAGATGAGATGGAAAGGAAAAACGAAGAAGTAGCTGTGTCTTACTGTAATCAACACTGATTCTAGTTCATCTTCAGGCTGGAAATCAAGTTTGCAGACCCTTGTTTTTGGGCAGCTGGATCGTTTGGTGCTGCCCATACCGAGCCTTTGCATTAGGGTTGGACTCACATTTAGTGTTTAACACAGGTTGGTTGCACCTCCTTGGCACATCCCTCCTCTTCTTCCCTTGGCGGATTCACCTGGAGGCATAACCGAGAGAGACCACTCCAGTAAGGCAGCTCTCTCACGGCTGAGGGCGCCACCTCCGGAGCCCAGCTCTGGGCTTGCAGTATGCACCCTCCCTGGTCTTCTCAGAGCAGAGCAGGGCTGGTTCCACATCCGGTTCGCAGGTGGCAGCTCCGAGACCATTTGCCCCACGCCACACAGCTGGGAAGGACTGGAGCTAGGAAGCAGTTTCACATGGGTCTCTGGGAACTGACCGCTTAGATTCAGAAATCCCATGAGCTATCTGTTAAAATGAGCCATTATTCAAAATTAAGTTATAAAGCTTCCAATTAAGTATATTAAAGCAAAGTAGAAAATTACGGAAACTCATCACTTTGTAACTACAATTCTCCCTTTTGCTGTATCTGTGCCGGGAGCCAGCCCTGGTGAAGTCTGGCTCACCACCTCTTGTTGTGTAAAGTGTTCCCGGGGGGAACAGCCGTGCCCATGCGTGGGAAACCCTGTCATGTCCCGGTGTTTACACACAGCTAGCTCACAAAGTTCATGGAAAATGAAGTGAAACGTGACTTTATTTCAGTGCAAAGCTTTTGGAAAGCGTTCTTGTGAGTGTAGGCAAGCTCCTTCAGTCAGTCTGATGGCGTCATTCATAGGACGGAGGCAGAGCACACGGAGCTGATTCAGGCCCCCTCCTAACTTGGCAAGTGTGATTTTGGGGAAGTGAGTTTTAACTGCTCTGTGCCTCAGTTTCCCTCTACACAATGGAGGACCAAACGAGAAATGGCAGCCAGAGATTTAGAAAATTCAAGGCACCAAAACAACAGGATCATCATTGGTCATTGTGGGTTGTTTTGCTGCGCAAGTAGGTCAGAGGTCACCGCAGGGCTTGCTGAGAACCTCGTAGAGAGCGCTAAGGGCTCACTGAAGTGTCCTGAGTGTGTGGCTCAGATCCAACTTTGTGCCATTGCCGCAGACCCAGGACTGTGGCAGGGTCGAGCTAGACTTGCGTAGGCACTGGTGGGACCCTTGGTTGGCGTTGGCTGGATAGAACCAGGTGTCTCTGGAGGCCTTTTCGGTGCCTCACTTATGACTGACATCGCGGGCACGATGACTGCAGGACTTCTTCTGAGCCTCTAGGCTCATGGCTGCTCAGTGACCTTGGCCTCAGGCATCTCCTGTTTTGCTGGAGAGGGATCACAGAGGGCAGAGGTCAATGGCAGCCAATGCCTCCCAGCAGGTGAGGAACACATGTGTGCAAAGTCAGTCCCGGGCCCAGCTGGTGCTAGTTTCCTCTTTCCACGTATGAGCCTACCAGGTCCTCCCATTTCTGGGTCTTGAAAAGTCGGAGGCTGCTTGGAGATCCCAAAAGAATTCCCAGGCAGAGCCACGGTGTGCCAGAACGGCTTTATCTCCCTTCGAGGGAGGCCATGCCTCTTGCTTTTCCTTTTATACTGTCTGCATACAGTGGGCTGGATAACCGGGGGGAGGAGTCCGGATCAGAAAGCTGCCGCTGTTCCGGATGTCAGTGGATGAACATTGGTTATGGAGCTGGGTGAAGAGGGGAAGAAACTGATAAAGTACAAACTCTTCACACTCGAGGGTAATTCTCACCAGAGAAACAGAAACCAGACATATTTTCTTGCCTTAGCTCTTGAGATCCAGCATGGATTGACAGTTTCTAAGATTGTCACAGGGAAACCCAGAGCCCCACCAGCCCCCTCCTAAGTCTTCTAATCCCCAATCTCATCCTCATGGACCGCTTCCATCTTTGCTTCCTCTGAAATATATAGATAGATAGATGGATGGATAGACAGATGGATAGATAGACAGACAGACAGACAGATGTTGAATTGGCTAGATAGATAGATAGATGGATAGATAGATAGATGGATAGATAAATAGATGGATAGATAGACAGACAGACAGATGTTGGATTGGCTAGATAGCTAGATAGATAGATATAGATAGATAGATAGATATTATTTTATATATTCTTATAGCAGAGACCAAAACTGGCCACATCAGTTCATTTCTTGCAAAGGATAACACGCTAGGATACAATCCCCAAAATGCCACCTCGGTACAGGCTGCCACTGTCCAGTCTACTGAAGGGAAGCTGACATTTGCAAGGCTCTGTCCAGGACATTATGCTGCAGTCAGCATGTGACTCTGTGGACCGAGGGCTCCGATGAAAAGGCAGGTTCTGGCTCAGGTACAGAGAGCGAAGGAAAGACGTTTTCTGCAGACAGAACGGGGGAAAGTGCCACTTTTCTCTTGCTTTCTGTTCCCTGTGAGCATCAGAGTGAGACTAGAAACCGCAGAATAGACACGGCTGCTGGGCAACCAGGCAATAGATTAAGAAGGTGACATTTTTGGATTTCCGGCAAGATGGCGGAATAGGAAGGGAGCACACTGATAGTCTGGGGAGAGATAGTTTAATAAAAGTGGAGATACTGCAGGTTCAAGGAAGAGTAGGGGAGGAAACAGCAGAAGAAACTCTTCCGGAACGCGTGACTCACAGCGGACCTGCATGGAGAGCGTGGGAGCCCACAGTTCGGGACATCAGCGGCAGACTCAACACACCAGCGCTGGAACACGAGGTGAGCCGAACCTCAATAGCCCGAGACACCGGCAGGCAAGCGGAGAGAGGAGACTAGAGGGAACGACCCCGGGGGGGGGGGGGGGAGTTCACAAGGCTAACTGGAAGAGAGAGAGAGAGAGAAAAAAAAAAAAGGGTGACTAGTACGGACACGGGTTTCTCTCTCTCCGCTCACCTCTCAAGGGCGAGCAAGACAAAGAGCAGGCGCCATCTTGGACATACGTCATAAGCAGAGCGACCTCAGGTCTGCACCGGCCCTGAGCATAGCAGAAAAACCTGACTCTGGGCGGGGCGAATTAACAGGAGATTAGGACCTAGTAAATTTGTGGTGCTACTGAACTGAGACTGTGAAAAAAGAGACGGTGGGGGAGAGAACTCACGGAATTCACGTGAGCACTCTCCAGAGACGCTACAATTCCGTAACTTTGGCAACCCAGTGGGAGGCTGAAGGAGAATTTGAGCCCACTCTGAGGGCTGAACAGATTCCCTATGGGGATCTTGGGAAAGAGCTTCCGATCTCTGGCCCTGTGGGTATATCATTTGCCTGCTAACTACCTCCAACTTCGTTCAGCTGTGTGGAATTACTTCCCTTTTGAATCAAAAAAAAAAAAAAAAAAGAAAGAAAGAGAGATTTACCACACCTAACCTGGGAGTGTCACCTTTGGCACACCAGAGCTCTCAGGCCACACCCATCTCAAGCCCTAAGGCTCCATCAAAAACAGATAGTCCACTTAATCTAGAGTCATAGTATAACAAGAAAAAGCACCACAGTGAAGAAACCAAATATCTCCAATATGCCAAATAACAAACGCAAAAACCGAGGTAATAAAAACAAGGAAGTCACCATGACGCCCTCAAATGAAAAAGACACCCCAATTCAAGATTATGAAGATGATGACATAGAAGAAATGCAAGAAGCAGATCTCAAAAAATTGATAAGAACATTAAGAAGTTCTCAAAAACAAATTCTTGAACTACAGAAATCCTTAATGGACAAGATAGAAAATCTCTCTCGTGAAAATGAAATATTAAGGAGGAATCAAAATGAAACGAAACAACTAGTACAACAGGAAACTGGGATAGTGACTGAAGTGAAGAATTCAATAGATCAAATGAAAAACACAATAGAGAGCCTTACAAACAGAATGGGTGAAGCAGAAGAGAGAATATCGGACTTAGAAGACAGAGAACAGGAAAGGATACAGTCAGACCAAAGAAAAGAAGAGGAAATTAGAAATCTAAAACATATTGTCGGGAATCTTCAGGATACTATTAAAAAACCCAACATTCGGGTTCTAGGAGTTCCTGAAGGCATGGAGAGGGAGAAAGGATTAGAAGGCCTTTTTAGTGAAATATTAGCAGAAAATTTCCCAGGTTTGGAGAAGGACAGAGAAATCCTAGTACAGGAAGCCCACAGAACCCCTAATAAACACGACCAAAAGAGATCCTCACCACGACACGTTGTAATTAAACTCTCCACAGTGAAACATAAAGAAAAGATCCTAAAATGTGCAAGAGAGAAACGTCAGATTACTCTCAGAGGATCTCCAATCAGACTCACAGCTGACTTCTCATCAGAAACTCTAAAAGCTAGGAGGGAATGGCGAGATATAGCCCAGGTACTAAGAGAGAACAACTGCCAGCCCAGAATATTATATCCTGCAAAGCTATCATTTGTGAATGAAGGTGAAATAAAGACTTTTCATTGCAAACAGAAATTGAAAGAATTTGTTGCCACTCGTCCAGCCCTGCAAAAGATGCTTAAAGATGTGTTACACACAGAAACACAGAAACACGGTCATCAATATGAAAGAAGGTAAAGGAAGGAAACCAAGGAAGGAAACCTCACAGCAAAAGATCACAGGGAATTCAAAGCATATATTAGAACTTATCTTTGGCAAATGGCAGGGCAAAGTTACCACTTATCATTAGTCACTTTGAACGTGAATGGCCTGAACTGTCCAGTTAAAAGACACCGATTGGCTGATTGGGTTAAAGAACAAAACCCATCTATTTGCTGCTTACAAGAAACACATCTTTCCAACAAAGATCCATACAGACTGAAAGTGAAAGGCTGGAAAAAGATATACCATGCCAACAGAAATGAAAAAAGAGCGGGCGTAGCCATCTTAATATCGGACAACATAAACTTTACCACAAAAACTGTTAAGAGAGACAAAGAGGGACACTATATCATGATTAAGGGATCAATTCAACAGGAAGATATAACAATTATCAATGTATATGCACCTAACTACAGGGCACCAGTTTATCTAAAAGATTTATTAACGGACTTAAAGGGAGACTTAGACCCCAATACAGTAGTACTGGGGGACTTCAATGCTCCACTCTCAGAAATAGACAGATCATCCGGTCAGAAGATCAACAAGGATACAGTAGATTTAAACGACACTATAGCCCAAATGGATCTAACAGATATATACAGAACTTTCAATCCTACAGCTAAAGATTTTACATTCTTCTCCGCAGTACATGGAAGCTTCTCTAGGATTGACCACATACTAGGCCATAAAGCAAGTCTCAGCAAATTCAAAAGAATTAGAATCATACCATGCAGCTTCTCAGACCATAAAGGAATGAAGTTGGAAATTAGCAACTCAGGAATCCCTAGAGCATACGCAAACACATGGAGATTGAACAACATGCTCCTGAATGAACAATGGGTCATAGATGAAATCAAAAGAGAAATCAAAAACTTTCTGGAAGTAAATGAGGATAACAGCACAACATACCAAAACTTATGGGATGCAGCAAAAGCAGTGTTAAGAGGAAAGTTTATATCAATAGGTGCCTACATCAAGAAATTGGAAAGACACCAAATAGATGAGCTTTCAATTCACCTCAAGGATCTAGAAAACCTACAGCAAATCAGACCCAAATCTAGTAGGAGAAGAGAAATAATTAAAATCAGAGAAGAAATCAACAGGATTGAATCAAGAAAAACATTACAAAAAATCAGCCAAACGAAGAGCTGGTTTTTTGAAAAAATAAACAAAATTGACACCCCATTGGCACAACTAACTAAAAAAAGAAGAGAAAAGACCCAAATCAATAAAATCAGAGATGAAAAAGGAAATGTAACAACAGACACCACAGAAATAAAAAGAATCATCAGAAATTACTACAAGGACTTGTATGCCAGCAAACAGGGAAACCTATCAGAAATGGATAGATTCCTGGACACATGCAACCTGCCTAAATTGAACCAGGAAGACATCGAAAACCTAAACAGACCCATAACTGAGACAGAAATTGAAACAGTAATAAAGGCCCTCCCAACAAAGAAAAGCCCAGGACCAGATGGATTCACTGCTGAATTCTACCAGACGTTTAAAGAAGAACTAACTCCAATTCTTCTCAAACTATTCAGAACAATCGAAGAAGAGGGAGTCCTCCCAAATTCTTTCTATGAAGCCAGCATCACCTTAATTCCTAAGCCAGAGAAAGATGCAGCACTGAAAGAGAATTACAGACCAATATCCCTGATGAACATAGATGCAAAAATCCTCAATAAAATTCTCGCCAATAGAATGCAACAACACATCAGAAAGATCATCCACCCAGACCAAGTGGGATTTATCCCTGGTATGCAGGGATGGATTGATGTGCGCAAGACAATCAATGTGATACACTACATTAACAGACTGCAGAAGAAAAACCATATGATTATCTCAATAGATGCCGAGAAAGCATTTGATAAAATACAACACCCGTTCATGATGAAAACTCTAAGCAAACTGGGTTTGGAAGGAACATTCCTCAATACAATCAAAGCAATCTATGAAAAACCCACAGCCAACATCCTATTGAATGGGGAAAAGTTGGAAGCATTTCCACTGAGATCTGGAACCAGACAGGGATGCCCACTCTCACCACTGCTATTCAATATAGTTCTGGAGGTTCTAGCCAGAGCTATTAGGCAAGAAAAAGAAATTAAAGGGATACAAATTGGGAAGGAAGAACTCAAACTATCCCTCTTTGCAGATGACATGATTCTGTATTTAGGGGACCCAAAAAACTCTACTAAGAGACTATTGGAACTCATAGAAGAGTTTGGCAAAGTAGCAGGGTATAAAATCAATGCACAAAAATCAACAGCCTTTGTATACACAGACAATGCCATGGCTGAGGAAGAACTTCTAAGATCAATCCCATTCACAATAGCTACGAAAACAATCAAATACCTTGGAATAAACTTAACCAAAGACGTTAAAGATCTCTACGATGAAAATTACAAAACCTTAAAGAAAGAAATAGAAGAGGATACCAAGAAATGGAAAAATCTTCCATGCTCATGGATTGGAAGAATCAATATCATCAAAATGTCCATTCCCCCAAAAGCAATTTACAGATTCAATGCAATACCAATCAAGATACCGAAGACCTTCTTCTCAGATCTGGAAAAAATGGTGCTGAAATTTATATGGAGGCACAAGAGAACTCGAATAGCTAAAGCAATCTTGTACAACAAAAACAAAGCCGGAGGCATCACAATACCAGATTTCAGGACATACTATAGGGCAGTTGTAATCAAAACAGCATGGTACTGGTACAGAAACAGATGGATAGACCAATGGAACAGAATTGAAATACCTGAAATCAACCCAAACATCTACAGCCAACTTATATTTGATCAAGGATCTAAAACTAATTCCTGGAGCAAGGACAGTCTATTCAATAAATGGTGCTGGGAAAATTGGATTTCCACATGCAGAATCATGAAGCAAGACCCCTACCTTACACCTTACACAAAAATCCACTCAACATGGATTAAAGACCTAAATCTACGACCTGACACCATCAAGTTACTAGAGAACATTGGAGAAACCCTTCAAGATATTGGCACAGGCAAAGAATTTCTGGAAAAGACCTGGGAGGCACAGGCAGTCAAAGCCAAAATCAACTATTGGGATTGCATCAAATTGAGAAGTTTCTGTACTGCAAAAGAAACAGTCAGGAGAGTGAAAAGACAACCGACAGAATGGGAAAAAATATTTGCAAACTATGCAACAGATAAAGGGTTAATAACCAGAATCTACAAAGAGATCAAGAAACTCCACAAAAACAAAACCAACAACCCACTTAAGAGATGGGCCAAGGACCTCAATAGACATTTTTCAAAAGAGGAAATCCAAATGGCCAACAGGCACATGAAAAAATGTTCAAGGTCATTAGCAATCAGGGAAATGCAAATCAAAACCACAATGAGGTTTCACCTCACCCCGGTTAGAATGGCTCACATGCAGAAATCTACCAACAACAGATGCTGGCGAGGATGTGGGGAAAAAGGGACACTAACCCACTGTTGGTGGGAATGCAAACTGGTCAAGCCACTATGGAAGTCAGTCTGGAGATTCCTCAGAAACCTGAAGATAACCCTACCGTTCGACCCAGCCATCCCACTCCTTGGAATTTACCCAAAGAAATTTAAATTGGCAAACAAAAAAGAGGTCTGCACCCTAATGTTTATTGCAGCTCAATTCACAATAGCTAAGACCTGGAACCAACCTAAATGCCCATCAACAATAGACTGGATAAAGAAATTATGGGATATGTACTCTTTAGAATACTATACCGCAGTAAGAAACAACGAAATCCAGTCATTTGCAACAAAATGGAGGAATCTGGAATACATCATGCTGAGTGAAATAAGCCAGTCCCAAAGGGACAAATACCATATGTTCTCCCTGATCGGTGACGACTGACTGAACACCAAGAGGGAAACCTGTTGGAGTGAGGTGGACACTATGGGAAACGGTGGCTTGATCAGCATAGCCCTGACTGTTAATGAACAACTTAATACATTATCCCTCTTAGTAGTTTTTTTATCTGTTCTACTTAATATGACTGGTTTAGATCTGTAATTGATGCACAGTTATTCTTAAGTGTTGAAAATTAACTGAAATGTGATCCCTGTTGAACATGGGGGTGGGAATGGGAGAGGGAAGAGATGTATAATTTGGGACATGCTCAGGCTGACTTGCCCCAAGTGGTGGAGTTGGAAGCATACCAGGGGATTCCAATTCAATCCCATCGAGGTGGCATGTACCAATGCCATCTCACTGTTCCAGGTGATCAGTTTCAGTTCACAGTTGGTCATGGTGGAGGGACTGGGAGTCAAAGGGAGCACATAGACAAGTCTAGTACCTGCTAACGCTAACCGATGGAGTAAATAAAGGGGAGAGTGATCCAACATGGGAAGTGAGATACTCAGCAGACTCATAGAATGGCAGATGTCCTAAATAGCACTCTGGCCTCAGAATCAGCCCTAAAGGCATTCGGAGCTGGCTGAAAAGCTCATGAGAGTATTTCAGGCATGGAAAGCCAAGACACTCTGGCAAAAGTTCTCTGCGAGTGAGATCCCAGTGGAAAGAACAGGTCTTCAAAGAAGGAGGTACCTTTCTCTGAAGGGAGGAGAGAACCTCCACTTTGACTATGACCTTGTCTAAACAAGATAAGAGTCGGAGAACTCAGAGGGCTTCCATAGCCTTGGAAACTCATGACCGGAGCATAGGGAGATTACTGATGCCATAGACAGGAGTGTCAATTGGTAAAGTCAACAACAGGAGTCACTGTGCACTTACTCCTCATGTAGGATCTCTGTCCTTAATGTGCTGTACATTGAGATTTAATGCTATAACGAGTACTCAAACAATATATTTCACTTTGTGTTTCTATGGGGGTGCAAACTGTTGAAATCCTTACTTAATGCATACTAAACTGATCCTCTGTAAAAAAAAAAAAAAAAAAGAAATTATCAATTCCCAACTTGACTCTCACTGGGATTAAACATGACAATAGGTCTGCTCTGATTTCATCATCATTTAAAAAAAATCATCTATTATTTTTCACTTTATGTTTCTGTGTGGGAGCAAACTGTTGAAATCCTTACTTAATGTATACTAAGCTGATCTTCTGTATTTTAAGATAATCGAAAATGAATCTTGATGTGAATGGAAGGGGAGAGGGAGTGGGAAAGGGGAGGGTTGTGGGTGGGAGGGACGGTATGGGGGGGAAGCCATTGTAATCCATAAGTTGTACTTTGGAAATTTATATGTATTAAATAAAAGTTTAAAAAAATAAAAAAAAATAAAAATTAAAAAAAAAATCAGCCATTGCTATAAAAGTAAAACTTACCATTCAAATGACATATTTTCAGTTTGGACTAAGAACAACAAAACCCAACTATAAACTGTTTATAAAAGACACAAAATAAAAAAATACACAGAGAAGTTCAAAAAAAAAAAGAAGGTGACATTTTTAACAAGAAACACTTGCTGTAGGGGGACCGTTGGGCTTGTCTGGTCGTAAGGATGCTCTTGGATCTCTTCTGAAGAGCATGAAAAAGTCATTTCGTTGACGCGTCACGCCCGAGCGTGGAATCTCCTCAGGTTCCAGATGTCGCCCGGCGCAGATGCTGCACAAATGGAACGGGAGTCCTAAGTTTTGGAAAAGGAACTCAAGCGAATTTTTGAGTTCTGGGGCCAAGAAAATCATTAACAAATAATGAGCTCTAGAAAAAGAGGCTGAGGTTAGCAAAATGTAGGTGTACATATAAAACGACTCCTAGTCCTCCAACAGCAAAGGGGGCCGGGTTGCAACCTTGGGGACCAGGGACCTGTAGGTGCAGCTGCTGTACTTCCCACTTCCTCATCAGCCTCCCAAAATGACTTGGTGAACATTTTTTTGGCTTGAGTTCAAAAATGATAAAACGCGATATATTTAGTTTGAAACTGGAAAATCTAAAACACAAAGACCTCATAGTAGGAATGCGAGAGCCCAGAGAAGTGGCAGTGTGGCTGCTTTGCCTTGAATCTCCCTCTGAGGAGCAGCTAACGGAGCCGATGCTTCAGCGACAGCTTCAGGAATGGCAAAGTGTCATCTCGGCACCCCATGTGGTTAGGATATGATCTGAGTGTCTCGCTGAAGGGACCCCCACCATGGTGCGGTGTTGAAGTGATGTGATGGAACCTTTATTTTATTTTATTTTATTTATTTATTTGTTGACAGGCAGAGTGGACAGTGAGAGAGAGAGAGAGAGACAGAGAGAAAGGTCTTCCTTTGCCGTTAGTTCACCCTCCAATGGCTGCCGTGGCCGGCGCACCGCGCTGATCCCAAGGCAGGAGCCAGGTGCTTCTCCTGGTCTCCCATGGGGTGCAGGGCCCAAGCACTTGGGCCATCCTCCACTGCCCTCCTGGGCCACAGCAGAGAGCTGGCCTGGAAGAGGGGCAACCGGGACAGAATCCGGCGCCCTGACCGAGACTAGAACCCGGTGTGCCTGTGCCGCAAGGCGGAGGATTAGCCTAGTGAGCCGCGGCGCCGGCCGATGGAACCTTTAAAAGGTGGGACCTTGAGAAAGGTAGCTAGGTCCCTGGAAGCTCGACACTCACGGATGGATTAATGCTGTTCGCATGGAGTGGGCTGGGTCTTCAAGGACTGAGTTCCCAGGCAGGAGGATTTTTAATGAAAAGTGTAAGCCTGTCCCCGCCTCTCCCCGAGGCTTCTTGTTTCTGTCTCACAAGACATCTGCACCTGCTTCTGCCACTGAGATGCCCTGTGCCCCGAGGCCCTCACCAGGGCTGAGCTGATCCCGGCATGAGCTCTTGAGCCTCCAGAAGCAAGAGCTAAGTTAAGCTCTTTTCATGTAAAGGACTCGGGGCAGGTGTTTTGCTACAGCAACACAAACGGACTAAGACAGCACCTCTCTGCCCGCTGGGATGGCAGTGCTCGGACGAGGGGCACACAGAGTTTTTCATGGGCTTTACAGCAGGCTTCCCCTCAGCAGCTGTCACGGGGTCTCATGTGCGTGGATTATGAAGACCGTGGTATCACTAGGGGGTCTGTGCCAGACGCCAAGGACAGAACATGTTTGAAAATTAGAACAAAGTAAGCCTGGATGCAAGTGCTAACATCTTTTCATGGAACCCAAGTCACTCGTGGGACATGAATTAGGAGTGCTCCTGCTAGGAGAGTTAACAAAGCTACAGGCCCACAGGCCATGGGGCAGCCCTGGGCAAGAAGCAAGAGGGAGACCAAGGTCGCGACTATCGCCAGCTACCTGCAGGCTGCTTCTTCCTCCTCTATCCTGAGAGCCTAGAGATTTGTATCCTAAGATGCAGATGGTAAAATTTATATTTTTAAAACATTTTAAGAGCAAAGAGATTGGGCGAGTATGTTGGCTCAGGGTCCACCAGCTCACCACTATCCACTTTGTCTGAAGTCTGCATCCATCTGAATTTAGACCAGTGATTCCAGGTGGAGAGCAGCGATCACACCAGGCGGAAGTCATGTAAAAGCAATATTTTGGATCATAAGTAGAAAGTCTTCAAACGTGGAATTTAACAAATCATACAAAGGAAAGCAAATTAAATTTGACTTCTCTTGAATATGATTCTCTGAAATCAATTTGTCACCAATTTAGTAAAGAAAATTTAGGAACTAAACAACTACTCCAATTCTATCCAAACTGAAGGAACAATAACAAATTTGAGTGAAACACCATTGCACACTTTAAATGGATGACTTTTATGGTATGTAAATTATATATCAATAAAGGGGTTTTAAAAAGTTGCTATTTGTGGTCTAGAAGGACAAGGCATCCTCTAAATGTCTCATTGACACCCTACATACAGGGCTGCAAGTCCCTCGACGTGACCAGCAGCGCGGCCACTGTCACCATCACAATCAGCGCTTACCGTATACCGGTCACCATCGATAGCTATGCCCGGCTTTAGTCCTCACCAACCATTCACATCTGCCTCAGGTATGAGACACCGAAGTTGTTCCACGTCACACGGCCAGTCTGGGAGGTGGCAGAGAGGGGGGCGGGTGCACAAGCGCCTGTGACACCATCACCATCTCTCCTGGTCGTGACCTGCCCATGCGTGTATCCAAGGGTCTCCCCTGTAACATCTGAGCTCAGCAAGGAAAGGCCTGTAAGCTGGTGGGAGCAGCCATGCAGGTCAGAGCCCTGCCCAGGGTGTTGCACCGGAGAGCAGCTCTCTCCAGCTCTGGGAAGTAGTTAATAAATCAACATCTTCAAAGCAGTAAGTTGGCTTCCAGCTCGTGAGCAGACGGGTGACCAATGTCAACGAAGCGACGTCCATACCCGTGTAAACCTAGCACTTGGAACGTGAGCGGTGATCCTGAATCTGTCAGTGAGCCCGAGAAGAAATGCAGTCAACCAAGGCCCAGGCTCTATTATCTTGTATCCAGACCACTTTGCTGCTGCTGTTTGCTGATATTGTCTGCCGACCACTGGCTCCACAATGCAGCAGGAGATGACGAGGATGGAGACCAGCTGACACATTCCCTGCAGATGTCGATTTCTCTCTGCGTGAAGACAGCATCGAAGGTGCTCCCGGCAGCTGGCAGCCTTGGCTCTTACAAGCAAAAGGCAGCCCTCCCAGTGCAGAAATCAGGTTGGCTTTAGGCCAACAAGGGTGATAGTGCTTTCAAGAACAGAAGATAATCAGCGCCTTTTATCCTAAAATGACTGAGTGCTGATAAGTGTTTTTGAATATAGGAAATGATCCAAGAAATAAAGTTTCATTGGTCTCCGTGGACCCACTGCTTGTGAATGGGCACCGGCATTGATTTTGCAGGACCAAAATCCAGAAAGATCTTTTCAAACCAGAAAAACGAGCTCCAGTGTTAATGACTGTTGAGGGCCTTCTGTGCATCAAAGGCAGCACTCTCTCGGCCATGTGCGATTCCTTTTATTCTTGTTAACAGCCCTGCCGCTACAGCTTGAACGTGATTTGACTTCAGAACTCGTGCCAGACTTTGAACCTCAAAGCTGTAAGCTAATGGTACTAAAAGGGTGGAAACTTAACCCGGTTATGGTGTTGAGGAGGTGGGACCAGTGCACTGCCCTGAGGTCTTTGGAGGTGTGCCCTCAGAAGGGGGTTCTCGCAGAAGGGTTGGTTATAAAAGCTGGGATGAGCCTGGCCACTCTCTGCTTCCTGGTTCACCAACGGATCCTTCCTCTGCAAGTCCTCTGCCCCCAGCATCAGAGGCCAACTGACTGGGTCAGCCTGAACTTGGACTCCAAACTTCCAGACCAACAGCCTCCTTCCTTCTTAAGTCACTGTCTCGGGTATTTTGTTGTAGTGATAAAAAACCAATACACTTACCAAAGTTGTTTTGATAGTTTTTTTCCTTTGAACACATTAGAAAATTCAGGGTCAAAATGGACAATTTGTTCAAGGTTACACTGCTGATAAGAAACTGGAGTCAAATAAAGATCTGTCTGAATCCATGGTTAGTACATGCCACCACTTCATAATACAATTCAGGCACTTTGTTTCTATAATCAAAGTGACCAAGGTTTTTGGGAGTTGAAAATACAGATGGTTGGAGAAGGTGATATTAAGTTATACTTAAGATATTAAGTAACTCAAAATAGCTCAAGGAAAGTATAGGGAGAAACATTAGAGGCATAAAATATAGTATTAATAAAGGAGCATTATGGAGGCACGAGGCTTAATGCGTTCTGCAGGTTCAGTGTTCTGCTGAGCCAGGACTTACCCCAGTGCGGTTTCTCTGAAGCTCTTGGTAGATGCTCTGAGTCTCCCAGACACCTGGTGGGACAGCAGCTGCCTGCCAGACTGGAAGCTCTGTATAGACAAATGATTAGTGTTGCCTAATGAAATGGCTAGAGTACTATGCACCAGGTATGAACATTTTTTGCTATATATTTGACATTTTATTTACTTATTTATTTGAGAGGCAGAGAAACCGAGAGAGAAATTCCCATCCAATGCTTTACTCCACAAATGCCTACAATGAGTGGGAACAGCCACGGCTGAAGCCAAGAGCCAGGAATCTGATCTAGGTATCCCACATGGATGGTACAAGCCCAATCACTTGAGCCATCACCGCTACCCCTAAGGTCTACACTAGCACAGAGGAGCTGTAGCTGGGAAACAAACCTACGCACTCTGATGTGGAATGCAAGCATCTTCATGGCTAGGCTAAATGCTCCTCCCTGCACAAAACTTTCAGGAGCAAAATTCCCTTCCAGCTGCTGTGAGATAGTGCAGGACATGTTATGGTGACAGAGGGGTTGCAGCCAGCACAGCCCCTGTGGGTGACGGTTAACTTCATGGATCACCTTGACTGAGTTAAGTGACACCCATAGAGTGGTAAGATGTCACTACTTTGTGCATCTATGAGTATGTTTCCAGAAGACATCAGCCTTTGAATCTGTAGACTGAGTAAAGGGGGTCGTCTACTCCAATGTGGGTGAGCCCCATCCTAACCACTGATGGCAGAAACAGAACAGAGAAGTGGAGGAAGGCCATGTTTGCTCTCTTTCTCGTTGAGCTGTGCCATCTATCTTTGCCTGCCTTTGGATGTCAGAGGTTCTATCCTTTAGATGATAGAACCAGCTCTTCTTCTGCCCTCTGTCCTCAGAGTGGGAGTCACCTCGCCAGTGCTGGCACAGAGTTACACTTCCCACTTTTCTAACTCTCTGTCTTACAAACAGCAGATCACCAGGCTTCTCAGAATCCACAGCACCCATGAACAGGTGAGTCAGTTCCCAGGCTAAATATCCTCATGTCTGTCTGCCTGTCTGTCTGTCTCCCTCCCTACCTACTGACCCACCATCTATTCTACTGGTTTAGTTTCTCTAAAGGACCTTGACTAGTACATGTAGTAAGCAAATTTAAGAGTTCAATTTTGTTGAGTAATCTACTGAGATCTGGGAACTGTATGTTTTTGTAGCATAACCTGATCTGTCCTGACTGATGCCCTTGCAGCTTCTAGTGTGTCTGGAGGTATTTGTAAGACCCTGATTCCAAAGCAGGACACGACAAGCGGCAGTGGGCTCAGCAGCAGATTCAGTACAGGGGTGACCTAGCTTGACAATCACTCTCTCTTCCTGGACTAAGCCTCTCTGCCACCCAGTCTTCGTCTCTAGGAAAACTGGACTGTGATTTCAGGCTGGCCTTCTTCCACACTTCTCAAGATGGAATCCTACATGGAGATTCCCCACAAATAAAGCCGGGACAGGCTTGTGAACTTCCGACAGGTGACCTCAGAGAGCCACAAGAGGGCAGATCTCCCTTGAGACGGATCTGATGTCTGGTTGTGGCGTTGGACTTGAAGTTAAGATGTTGGTTCAAGCTCAACCCTTGATTTCATTAAAGACAGCATGGAAGAGCACAGGACTTGGAATCAGGAAACAGTTCCAGTGCAGAGAAGACTTTAACGACACAGATGAGAACAGGGATTTGAAGTTTTCTGAGGATCTTTAACGAATGTAAATCCTTTAAAGAGGCAATAAAGGAGAGTAACGGGGGGGGGCCCGAGCAGGCAGAGCACTGGTCTACCTCTTCACTTCCCCAAAGCGGCTCTGCCTCTGCTATGACCTTGGTCCCCTGTGCTTCCAAGGAAGATATTAGGCAAGACAAGTTTACAGAGCTTAATAGGTTATGATTAAATTATTTCACCTTTAAGGATGAGAAGTTTTATCTCACCCTGAGCCACCATTTTTTCCACTCATTTTTCACAGCAGGTGGAAACATGGCTTAGTATTATTCAACCTAATGATTTTGTGATTCAAACATTACACAATGTAATTAGTACTTACCTGATGCTTAGTGCTCAGTAAATACTACTTCTCTTAAACTAGTCACCACACAACTGAAACTGCCACAAAGGTATTGCTTTTTGGGAAAGAGCAGCTGGAGAAGGCCTTTGAAAAGAAATGCCAAGAGGAATATATTATTTTTTTCTCCTGAGACAGTTAGGGGTGGATAGTTTAAAAAGACAAAGATCTGAGACACTGAAATAGATCCAAACCAGGAAATGGGTAAGATTCTGTCTAGCTCACCCATCCGGATTATCTCTGTCTTCCGTCGGCACTGAAGGATTTCACAGCTCTGTGAATTATAGCAAAGTGATGAGACTGCAAATAATTTGTGCGCATGGAAATGCAAA
Source organism: Oryctolagus cuniculus (assembly GCF_051225735.1). Taxonomy (NCBI): domain Eukaryota; kingdom Metazoa; phylum Chordata; class Mammalia; order Lagomorpha; family Leporidae; genus Oryctolagus; species Oryctolagus cuniculus. The sequence goes on along the minus strand of NC_142878.1, from coordinate 4,010,653 downwards.
CTGTGACTCGTGGGATGCAACTGATTACTACCCTATAGACAGATCCATTTCCCATCATTCCGTAAATTCATTTCAGAATTCTGGGGCCTAGATTTGCCTCAGTTCTTTTGAATCTCTTTAACACAATTGTAACATTTCACCTGTTCCCGTATTAATAGTCCTTACCCTTGGTCATTTTAGACCACGTAAGACTCATGACAACTCTACTTTAGTAACATGAAAGGCAGCTTACTCCTCTGGCTTTGGGGAAACGGAAAGTGCATCGTATTTCTCACATACTCCGTGATGTGGCAGAGACACATCACGGACGGCCGTCTTCACTTCACCACCTCTAGTGAGAATGGAAAATACAAACCTTGGGGAACTCTCAAGATGAATTTTTTGGTTTATAACAAAGATGTTTAAGATTCAGAATAAAGTCTGGGGGGAAATCACGAGTTTAAACATTTTGCACGCCTGTGTCTTTAAAACCTAAATTTAGAGGATTTATGTTGTTAATCAAGTATTCGTCCCTTTCAGTGGCCCAGGCTCTGGGTTATTTTCCTAGAGGCTCCCTCTGGATGGGGCGTCAGTTTCATCCCTGCCGTGGTGGAGGTCTGGAGAGGCAGAGCAGGGCTGTGCGGGTCGGCCTTGCCCCGGCACTCAGCCTGGCCATCCGTCCCTCATCCAGGAGAGTGAGTGTCTCACATGCTGGATGGCGTGCGGCCGAAGGAGTCGAGAGAAATGAGGCCCAGGAGAGAGCAAAAGGAAATTCAACGCTGTAAATCAGGAGACACTCACGGCCTTTCCCACCAATCAGAGGGAGATAAACAGGGTCATGACAAGAACGCCAAAAGCAGTCTGGAAAACCCAGCCCATTCCCAGAGATCTCGTTCTCTCCCAGAAGACTGATAGAGGAAGACTTCATCCTTCCCTAACATAGTCACTGACACATCCATATAGAATTTAGCAGGGCTAAATTTATTTCTTCAGTCTGAAAGGGGAAAGAAATTCAGAAACAATCAAATGCCTGTAACTGGAAAAGGATGAGATCATATTGAAAAAGAAAAAAAGAAGTGGGGCGAAACACTTTGGAGAAAGAAACTGTCAGCAAAGAAAATAGGTCGCTCACTTGCCAACGCTGTCCGATGTTAGCGCAGAGGAGGGCGGCTCTGTTCTGGTGGGGACGCCAGTAACAGGAAGTCTGTGCCTGCCGCCCGACTTCGTGAAATCCTGGCTGTCCAGCTCTCTGTCAAACAGCTGGTCACTCCCAGGCTCTGGACAGCTAAGGACTTCCTGTCTGGGGGGCTGAAGCTTCCGGGATAGAAAACTCACAACCACACATTGCGGTAAAAGCACAGAGTTAAAATACAGCTCTCAGACTTCAATAGCAATGAGATTTCCTATCGACCCAGCGGTGAAAAGAAATCTCTTTATCGAGGCCTTCAACCATGCACACAGCACGGGAAGAAAAAAAATCAAGAAGTGATCAATTAAGAAGCACGACACTGGTATCCAGTGTCGGAAAGTGGACCGAGAGTTTGGAAATACTTCCGGAGGGTAACTTGAAAAAATAATGAAAGACGTAAAGATTTACATAGTTTTTGACTCACCAATCTTCACTGAATGGAATTTACCCTAAGGAAATAATTATGGCTGTGCCTAAGGATTTGTTTAATGCGGTTTAGATTAAAATAGAAACTAATCAAGAAGAGCAGCCCCACAGGATTAGAGAGTACATTAGCATACGGATCCATCGAAACATCCATTCAAAGTAAGTCTTCAGTGAAATCTTAATGACATATAAGGCAAACCAAACGCAAAAGGGTTCAAGGTGCATTTTACGTGGAAGACGCAGATCCGCTCTGTGCATGTGACTGTGTGCTTGCTGGAACACGCCCTGGTCTGTGCTGGCACCTTTTATTACTGATGCAGGGCTAGACACACCAGGGTGTCACCACGATGCATTGTCAGGGACATCAGTGTAGGGTTTTCAAAGTTGCTTTATATTGATTATTTAACTTTGAAAATTCTCCATAACAAATAGGTTCTGTGGCAATAAAAATAACAGTGTATTTCCTAATTTCGATAATTTTCCATTGGAGAAATCTTTACGAATGTGTTTAGAGATGCCTGGTGTTTACCATTAATTATTTAATTGGGATTTTAGCCCAAGCTTATGAGTAAGATACTCTCCTTCCTGCCTCACAGTGCACAGTGGGCGCTGACAGAGGTAAAGCTTTCTGTGGGTCAGTGCTGCATCTGAAGTGGACACCTCGTCTGGCCTTTGGAGCCTTTACTCTCTGCTTAAGCTGGAAGCCTCTGAATGTCTTGGGCCAAGCAAACCCAAATCTGTGGTTACGTTGCTTTAAAAACCATAAGCCCATGTGACTGTACTGACAGGTGTGTGGGTATTGTGATGGTCACATAATAGGAGTGTTCAGAGCACTAGGGCTGAAATGAGGATACGGAGACGCTCCGTAGATGGCCCCCTACCTCATGAAACCTTGTGCACTCCCGCGGTGTGCAGCCCAGGTGAGGACAAGTGTGCGCACGCCCACCAAGCAGTCACTGTGCTCCTGTGTGTGGGGTGCGCTGCTGCCCTGCAGTTTAGCTGAGAGAACAGTGCCTGATGGGTGACATTTCCCACCCTTCGCCATCACTTGCAAGTAGACCAGTGGCGATGCCTGTAGCTCATTCATCCCCCACCCTGCCCCTCTCCCACCCGCTCATACCCTAGGGAATGCCCCAGGCCTTCTTCCCTCGCCTCACACCTGGACAGCTCCCCTGCCTCTGAATCTCAGCAGTGCCCTCACTTCCTATTCTCTGAGCGGTGGAGCAGCCGCGGGGAGCTTCTGCACTTGTCTCTCTACCCCTTTTTCTGATCTGAGCCCTCAGCCCTGACACAGCCTCACACCCTAATACTACAGGTGGAAATCTTGTGTGCCTGGTTGAAGGCAAATTGTCCCAGCAATGAGGATATTACCCGCACATTGCTCCTCTCCATCACTATCAGAGACATCTCCTGTCCCCTTCATTCAAAAAATAAATTTGACACAGAGCGCCTTCTCCTGTCCGTGACCATTTATTCTGCTCTCCTCTAAACAACAATTAAAAACTTGTCTCCATTGGACATTTCTGATGTCTTCATCCACCCTCTTTTTTTTTAACTTTTATTTAATGAATATAAATTTCCAAAGTACGACTTATGGATTACAATGGCTTCCCCCTCATACCGTCCCTCCCACCCGCAACCCTCCCCTTTCCCACTCCCTCTCCCCTTCCATTCACATCAAGATTCATTTTCGATTATCTTAATATACAGAAGATCAGCTTAGTATACATTAAGTAAGGATTGCAACAGTTTGCTCCCACACAGAAACATAAAGTGAAAAATAATAGATGATTTTTTAAATGATGATGAAATCAGATCAGACCTATTGTCATGTTTAATCCCAGTGAGAGTCAAGTTGGGAATTGATAATTTCTTTTTTTTTTTTTAACAGAAGATCAGTTTAGTATGCATTAAGTAAAGATTTCAACAGTTTGCACCCCCATAGAAACACAAAGTGAAATATATTGGATTTTGCCCACAGCACTCTCCTGGTGTGTCTTGTCAAGGTCATGGCCGTATGAGTTGGCTGACCTAGGCTTTGTGTTACAGCACACGCCACAGATTGCCTTGATCTCCAGGTCTACATCTACTTCTCTCTGGCTTCCTCCCGACTCCCAGCAGCTCCTCCCCTTACCCCTGCCTCCCTTGCTGTCTGACCTTCGACCTCTAGATGATCCTCCCATGTCACCTTTGACTTCACTCCTTTTCTGCCTACAGTGATTCCCTAAGTGAGTCATGATTTCCTGACTTGTTTCATTTGTAATCTTATAAACCCAAAGCTAGAGTCCGTGAGAGTTCCTTTCCCTGGCCAAGACTTCCTTCCTGACCTGCTCACTCAGTTGTTGACTGTCCCCAAGCCCAGCATGTCCTCAGGGGAGCCTCCCCTACACATCCCCCCAACCTACTCCTCTGGGATCTTTCTCAGCCAAGTTTGTGCTACCTCTAGTCTTCCTGTCACACCAGCCTGGGCTTTCCTCCTCTCACTCCCATGTGAAAATCTTGTCTGCTCCACTCTCAGGATAGTTAGTTCCCTAAGTCAAACACACGTTAGTTCCCTAAGTCAAACACACCCCAACCCATGCACAGCGACCACCTGCCCCAGCCCATCTGCACCAGCTGCCCTCACTCACTCCACTCACCTGTGACTGGCCCGCTGGATTCTGCTCTCTGCACACGCACTGGCTTTGGAATGTGCCTGCCCAGACCCTGCGGGACTTGCTCCCTCACCTCCACTGAGTCTTCCCTCGCATATCACTCTTCTGTTTTTAATGGAAACGGTTTCTCCTCTTGGAACCCTCTCCTCCTTGTTGGGCTCCATGGTGTGTTTTTCCGTAGAGCTTGTGCCTTGGAACTCACCATCCTTGACCTACTTTTTATCATCTGTCCACCTGCTGGGACAAACAGCAGAAGTGGGAACATGTGTGTGTTTTGTTCACCACCTTGGTTCTTCTGATGGGAATACTGCCTGGCATAGACCATACACGCAATAAATATTTGTCAGATAAACAAATCAGGGCACAGGGAAATAAAAATGCAGGCATCTGTTCGTGCAGTTGCTCATTGTATAAAGAAACTGGAAAACATAGCAGCGGCAGGATAGGAGCAGAGGGATAGGAGTCTGGACAAGCTCCTGCCCTGCCTGTTCTAGACTGCCTGGAATTTGAATCACATGAATGCATGAGCGCCTGAAACCCGTGTTGAAATTAGCACGGGGGTCTGTCAGGTTTCTGGGCAGCAGGATCACTGGAGATTTCCTGGGATGGTTCCGTGTCTTCCCACCGCCTGTGGTTCACTTTCATTGTCCCCAGCCGGTATGGTTTTCTACTTTTCCCTCCCTGTGTTTTCCCCGCTCGGCCGTGCTCTGCTCCCCGGAGGGCACTCTCTGCGCCTGCCTCACAGCGGACTTCGCAGACTCCATCGGGCTGTCTGGCTGCATAGACGTGTCTACTCTACTCACGGAGAAGACGCTGTGGCGGATCCAAACCTCCCAAGTCCTCCGTGGACTCCGCGGCAGCGTTGATTTCGACAAAACACCAGATGGTTAAGATAATTAAAACAATTCCGCAAAGATCATATTAGAATAACTAACAGAAACAAAGAAAAACGACATTTATCCGGGCCCTACTATGTGCTGGGGCTGATCTACAAACTTCGGTGGGAGCCATCTCAGATGCTGTGTGGCCGTAAGTGCTGGAACCCCTGGAGTGACCCCTGCACAGTCGCTGTAGATGCTTCAGAACTTTTCCTGTTGTCATCTGCTTTATCCTGCCATGTTAATCAGCTTCTCTTCCCCTCATAGGAACTGGTAGTTCACTGCTAACTGCATTCCTAGTACGCCTTATTTACATTTGAGGCACTATTTGTAGCTACCACATGAGCCTTGGAGGCGAGAATTTCTGTTTGTCACTCGATGCTTTCTCTCCAATGTCTATCATAGAGACTTTACCATAACCAGTGGTCCCTGAAATTCTTTTTGTAAAATTTGCCTTGCAGCTTGATTTGCAAAGACCAAAATTTAGAGACAGCACTCCAGTTCATCCAAGATTGAAGCTCTATCTGTATAATGGAATGTGACTTCAAAATAAAAAGGATGAGATACTGATACATACAACAATATAAACGAATTTCAACAATTGCTTCTGCATGACAAATCACATGAAGAGGTAGACACTACAGCTCCAGTTTTGGTAAGTCTGTGAAATTTCTTTGAATCAATAAGTGAATGAATTCATGCATTTCAGGTTGTTGCTGTTATTTGTCACCTCTTGGTCTTAAAGGAAGACACAGTGTCACCCAGAATCACCTGGGAGTGGACAGTTTTGTCTCGCAATGGATCATCACAACAGTATTTCTTCAAAAATTGAAAAAAACACTAAGGAAAAGTAAAACTATGCTAAGGTAAACACAGCACCATTTTCTATCTAATGGGTACTTGAGATAGATGTCAAAATGAATCCACAACAGAACACGAAATAAATGCCCGCTTTGTGGAAACATTATGTTGACAGAGTTTCTCATTCATAATGTAAAATACCTTTACATCTGAGAGAGTAGAGCCAAAATGTAAGTAAGCTGCTAATGAAAATGTGAGATTGAATTGACAGCATCCCACAAGGAGCGCAGTGTCTGACCAACCTCCAGCAGTAGAATCAGGTTGTGGTCAGGATCCCACGGAGAAGCTGGAACCGTGTCCAACACGCTGCCCGAATATTTCAAGTGTTTCGTAGGTACCGTTCTAAGGAGATAAGCATACCTACCTCCCACTGCTTCTCCCTCCTTCAACCGCCTCCTTCCTTCCTTCCTCTCTTTTCTTTAACTTTTGCAAAAACATGATTTCAATCCACTCTGTAATCACAGGCTTAATGCACCACCAACCGTAATATTCAACAAGTTAAAAGTAGACACATCACAGGTCCACAGGAGCAGAAACAAGGGCTGAACACAACTTTCAAATCACAAGATGTCCGTTTCACTCCTGTATATTTTTTGAATTTTATATTAACTACCACGGATCAGAGAAAGCATATGATATTTGTCTTGTTGGGACTGGCTTATTTCACTAAGCATAATAGTTTCCAGTTGTATCTATTTTGCTGCAAGACAGGACGTCATTATTTTCTATGGCTGAGTAGTATTCCATAGTGTTTAATGAAAATGTGATATTTCTACATGATTGGAATAAAGTCATAAAAAGGAATGACAACCTGTCTTTTGCAAGAAAATATTCCAATCTCTCTCTCTCCCCATCCCTGAGCATGGCTGTGTCACACACCTGCTGCACACTAGGTGTCACTCCCTTGCCCGCAAAGGAACGACACTGTTCGCAGCTTATCAGTCTTCAATAGACTTTTAATGAGAAAATAACAATGACAGAGAAAGAATGAAGGGAGGAGAGTGGACAGAAAAGCCCCCTCCTTCCTCAGCACACAGCTTATATACAAAATCCAGCCAATTGCAAGCGGGCTCAAGTCCATGCACGGAACACTCCAATCCGCTGTCTGTTCACGCAGTGTGCACGCGTCCTCGGGCCAATCAGATGAGGTGTCACGCAGCAGGCAGGCTCACCGCGCGGTCCTCGGCGCCATCTTGTTGTTTACAACATTCTCAACTCCTCTGTAAAGTCCCGACCGTGGGAAAGCATTGCCCTAACCGAAACTAGCAACATCCGCCTTGTGATAAAGACACAGTAACAGCTATCAGACCAACCTTGACGTGGGGGCTCCATGGCTGCGCATCCCATGGAGCCCCACATCAGGCCATGTTCTCGGTATTCTAGGTGATCTGGGTGACAGGAAGAGAAGACAGGGGAGGAGCAGAGGAGTTGGAGAAGTAGAATGAGAAGGGCACGCACAGTGTTTCTGCTGTTTCCTCACTCCCCCGGGCTGGAAGGAGATTACGTTGATCACTGTAGGATTCCCCTGCTCAGTGTTCAGCTCCATACTGGCAGACCTTGACTCCAGCAGCTGCAATCACGCCAGCCTTGTGAGCACAAGTCCATGCTGCCCATCCCATGCACGATCATGGGCCTGTCCACTCTAGCCACCCTGGCAGAGGGAACTGGGGACAGAATTCCATTGCCACCCACAGAGTGGGTCATCCTGTCCACTCCTCTATGGAGGCTGCCCTTTGGTGAGCAGTCACAGGGGTCAGAAATATCTTCACGTTTTTCACCTAGAGAGAGCTATCCACCTCTAAAACCTGTCTCCAATACTCTAATCATGTGTCTTTCAAGTCCCCCATGGCCCAGTCAAAACACTGACCACAGCCCACGGAGCAGTGTGGCATCACACATTTGGCCATGTTTTCATGCAGAGAGAAGAGACAGGTTCAATCCCCTCATATACAAAATCTATGGGATTCTTTGAGCTGCTGTAATAAAATATATCAGACGGGGTGGCTTGAACCACAGGAAGCTACTGTCTCACAGCCAGGAAGCTTGAAGGCCAAGGCTGAGGTGCCACCAGGGTCAGGTTTTGGGTTTAGGATGCCTCCCTGGCTTGATGATGGTCACTTTCCTGCTGTGTCTCCACAGGGCCTTTGTCTCTCTCTTCCTACTTTGCATGACCACCTGTCCTGTTGGATTAGGGATCTATTCTTCAGAACTTACTTGAATTCATTTACTTCCTAAAAGTCCTATTTCCCGGCCGGCGCCGTGGCTCACTAGGCTAATCCTCCACCTGCGGCGCTGGCACACTGGGTTCTAGTCCCGGTTGGGGCGCCAGATTCTGTCCCGGTTTCCCCTCTTCCAGGCCAGCTCTCTGCTGTGGCCAGGGAGTGCAGTGGAGGATGGCCCAAGTGCTTGGGCCCTGCACCCCATGGGAGACCAGGAGAAGCACCTGGCTCCTGTCATCGGATCAGCGCGGTGCGCTGGCCGCAGCGCACTGGCCGCGGCGGCCATTGGAGGGTGAACCAACGGCAAAGGAAGACCTTTCTCTCTGTCTCTCTCTCTCACTGTCCACTCTGCCTGTCAAAAAAAAAAAAAAGTCCTATTTCCCAAAACATTCGTTTCAGGGAGTTAGAGCTTCAACATATGAAATTTTAGGAGCTTGCCGTTCAGTCCATGCCAAGGGCACCCAGTCGCAGACTTTCTCTGGTAGCTGAAATCCAGCCAAGAGCTGACTCCACAGTCCAGGGATTGGAGGAGCATAGAACCAGATGCTAGAACCCATCAATGGAGACAGGCCAACCTTCCCGAGCTGTAGGAGCTGCCATGCTGAGGGCTTCTGGATGCAGCTGTCCCTGCAGCATCAGAGCTCGGCCTCTGCTCTCTCTCTCCCTCTGGACATTGGAGGTCATACGCTCGATTCTGACCTCTGAAGATCCGTAAGAGGAGACAGTTGCCCGTGGAGGCTTCTGGTCCCCAGCCAGTCCTGCTCTCCTTCCAGGGAACACACGCATGCCTGCGCTAGCAAGTGCTTTTCAGCTAAAGGTAATAAATCTCCGTTGTCCGAGGAACAGTCCCTGGGGATTCCTGCCTTTGCTTTGAGAAAACACATATGAAGACAATTGAACCCACATGGCGACGAGGGAAGGCGAGAGGTACCCTTGCAGGAGAGTGGGGGAGGCACTGAAGACCCAGGGCTGGTCCACTTCCCATTTCCTTTTTCCTTCTCAGTCCTCCCCAGAGGCACCAGTTCTGTGTGGAATTATCCCAGGGCCCCAGTCTCAGCCAGCAGGACCACATGCCCAGTGCTGATAAACTCAAGGTTGTTGATAAACTCATACGCTTCTGTGAGCATATGCTATATTCTTCCCCTGCCTCAACTTGTTCTTGCTCAAACAATTTAAGTTTGTTTTTAAAGATTTACTTATTTGTTAGAAAGGCAGAGTTACAGAGATAGAGAGAGAGAGATAGAGAGAGAGAGAGAGAGATTTTCCATCCATTGGTTCACTCCCCAAATAGCTGCTATGGCCAGAGCTGGGTGGATCCAAAGTTAAGCACCAGGAGCTTCTTCCAGGTCTCCCACGCATGTGGGTGCAGGGGCCCAAAGGCTGGGACCATCTTCTACTGCTTTCCCAGACCATAGCAGAGAAGCTGGATCAAAAGCGCAGCAACCAGGACTCGAATCAGCACCCACATGGGATGCCGGCACTGCAGGCAGCAGCTTTACCCGCTCCGCCACAGGGCTGGCCCCACAATCTCAGTTTTAGCATATGCTGTTACAGTTACAAAGGGGAACCATTTCTCAGGGTTAAAGGACTACTCAGTGTTCTTTTCTCAGATGTCTCCAAGGTGGTGAATAAACATAAGCGTTAGCACGTATTGTCAGGGATTAAGGAGAGTATTTCCTGCTCTATGCAAAGTTGGGGGAGCGCCCAGGCCCTAGCCCTCCTTGCTCCCCGAAATGCTTGCACTGGGCACCGCCTTCTGAGATAAAGAGGACGTACTGGAATTGAACAATTCTTCACTTTTACACCAAGTGAACACGGAGTGATGATTTTACAAACTGTTAAGCGCATGAAAAGAGTTATATAATGTCTCTAGAATTATGTAATCTTTGCAATTTAAATGGCTTTGTATTACTAATTCCTGGATTGTGTGACCAATTGGTTTCAGATTCACAAAGCTAAGGCAGGCAAGCTGGTGACTGTTTCTACAGCAAGACAAACATGGCAGAATTGATGCGATGTGGCAGATTCTATTACATTTAGGACACTAAGTGAATCCGACTAGTTCCAATACAGACTCTTAATAGTTGAATTATAAATGATGTTTTCATCAAAGATGGATGAAAAGGAACTTGGGATCTAAACTGTTTGAGACAATCATCATCTCAAGAGACATGAGCTGGGCATTCAAATACCTGCTCTAGACACACCTCTCAGATACAAACTACTGTATTTCAATCTCCTTGATTCTGCACAGTTTCCTTCAGGTCCACGTCTTCAGTAGGAGAGTCAGAGGGTGGTCACCCGTCTGTTGCATGCCTCAGCAAGTCATGGCCAGAGCCATGACTCACCTATGACAATAAGCAATTCTTCGCAGACCCTGAAAAGTGAGTCCGGTGGAAAGCAGAGGTCAGTAACTCAGGGGGGAAACTGCGTGGATGACCTGATCAAAGAGAAAAGTTGGATAAGGCGTCAATATTGAAGCCTGAAACACAGAACCAAGGCACACGGATGAGGGGGACTGAGAAAGCAAAGGGCAGCCTCTCAGGCAGGTGTCAGAGTTGGATGAAATATGCAAAGTGCCATTGTCAACATCCAGTGTGGCTGTCAGAGACTCGGAGAGCAGCTTATGATGTCACCAGCAGGGAGGACACACTGTCACACTGTGTTTGTGTTCTACCCAGGAACGAGCTGGCCACATCCTCCTCTCCAAGTTAGGGTCAGGTCTATTACAGACACCAAGACTTGGTCACAAGCTAAAAAGAAGGGTGTGTGTGTGAGAAATTATACATATTGCTAATAACCTCGCCACAGAAACCACATTTTTCACAATATTCTCCTAGGTAGTTGCCACATCCCTAACAGAATCTACATTAATTTAACTAAATGGATTAATAAAAGTTGTAGATGGTGGGTATGAGTTATTAACGCCAATGGACAAGCCATTATTTTTGCTGTTAAATTTTTTTTGTTGATATGGGTATGGAATATAAACTTGTAAAAATAGAGCATGTGCAAAATTCAATGTGTACAAAATATATACAAGTCAGATTCTTTTAAGAAATATTTTGAAAATATTTTTATGGTTATCTATAGCACTACTTCTGCTTTCCATTATAGTCAATACATTTCTATGTGGGGGGCCAATAGGGAGTAATAAACATTTGTGTGGTCTTTGTTATCTTGGCCGAGAGAAGGATGTTCCAAGTTGACATGGGCACGTTTCCATGAAAATGACAGTGATATTGCAAGTCTGCGGCTCAGTGAGTTTCTCCTCTGTAAGCGATGAGAAGCTAGGGAGATTCACTAAATTCACGTGGGGCAGGGTAAGGATTAAGTTAATTCTGAAAATTCAAAATTTAATGATAGCTGAGACAAAACATTGATCTGCTAACTTTCTGTTGTGATTTTTAAAAGCCCCCTCTTCGTTATTTGATGCTTCTTCTTACGCTAAAGCTAGTTCTTGTTGTTATTAACCTGGATCCTCCCCGGGCTATGAGAGCAGCAGAGGGGGGACACTTTCTTACTCTGCAGTCCCATTTCCAGACGACTGGGTGCCGGGCTCGTTCCTTTTCCAGCGCTGAGTCTTAGCGCAACCACCTCTAACTTACTGATTGCCTTTGGTTGCAAGGACAATTGCCACCAAACTGTAAGAGTTGGTGGCTCTCCCCACTCCCCTTCCTGTCTCATCAGACCTCAACGTTCACTGCCCACACTTGCAGGCACATGCAAGCTTTGACTTTATCCCTTTCTCTGCCCACAAATGATGCACTTCTCTCACATGCGCAACATTGACTGTGTACTCTGGACATGAAACCGTCCTCTCCATTAAAAACATGCAACCTCCTGATCTGACATACGTTGTCAGCAGTATTCCACTTTATTCTTTTATTTTCTGCCTATGCAAATTCTATCGTCAGTCAAGGCAAACATCAAGCGCCCTCCTTCCATGGAGTCTTTCCTCTCACCTGACAAACCTGCGGCTTCCTCCTCCTCTGGATTCCACCTCTCAGACAGACATTCAGCAGCACAAAGGGAGCCTTATTAGCTTGAGGTGTTTAAGCACAACCTCCCTTTAATCATCGACTAAACACTAACACAGCACCAGGGAATCAGGCTCAAAAATAACCAACAAATAGGCCGGCGCCGCGGCTCAATAGGCCAATCCTCCGCCTAGCGGCGCCGGCACACGGGGTTCTAGTCCCGGTTGGGGCGCCGGATTCTGTCCTGGTTGCCCCTCTTCCAGGCCAGCTCTCTGCTGTGGCCAGGGAGTGCAGTGGAGGATGGCCCAAGTCCTTGGGCCCTGCACCCCATGGGAGACCAGGAGAAGCACCTGGCTCCTGGCTCCTGGCTCCTGGCTCCTACCATTGGATCAGCGTGGTGCGCCGGCCGCAGCGCACCGGCCGCAGCGGCCATTGAAGGGTGAACCAACAGCAAAGGAAGACCTTTCTCTCTGTCTCTCTCTCTCACTGTCCACTCTGCCTGTCAAAAAAAAAAAAAAAAAAACAGTAATGTGGGGAGCAACTGGGAGCAACTCGGACTAGACTAAGTTACTGGAATTAAGACTTATTCTAGGCCGGCGCCGCGGCTCACTAGGCTAATCCTCCACCTAGCGGCGCTGGCACACCGGGTTCTAGTCCCGGTCGGGGCGCCGGATTCTGTCCCGGTTGCCCCTCTTCCAGGCCAGCTCTCTGCTGTGGCTAGGGAGTAGAGTGGAGGATGGCCCAGGTGCTTGGGCCCTGCACCCCATGGGAGACCAGGAAAGCACCTGGCTCCTGGCTCCTGCCATCGGATCAGCGCAGTGCGCCGGCCGCAGCGCGCCGGCCGCGGCGGCCATTGGAGGGTGAACCAACGGCAAAGGAAGACCTTTCTCTCTGTCTCTCTCTTTCACTGTCTACTCTGCCTGTCCAAAAAAAAAAAAAATAAATGAATAAAAAATAAATAAAAAAATTAAAAAAAAGACTTATTCTATGCATCTGCTCTCCCACAATATGGTACTGAGAAGGGAGAAACAGCTTCTACACAGCTGCCTCCAGTTCAACCAATAAACTGTAGGACCTGCTCCTGATTGGAGGAGAGCAGCGTACTCGGCGTGTGGGCAGCAGAGTTGGGATTGGTGGAAGGACTATAAAGGAGGAGAGAGACAACATGCACCAGGAACATCTAAGGGGAATACCTGTGCAGCCCCCGAGAGAGCCGGCCGGCAGTGTGCCGCTCCCCCGCGGAAGTGGGGAAAGTGGCTAGGGGGAACCGCCCTTCCACGGAGGTGGAAGGGTCGGCAGCCAACCCGGGAAGAACCAGCAGCAAACCCGGGGAGGGCCGAGCAGATAAAAGAACAGCGCAGGGTCCTGTGTCGTTCCTCCACGAAGAGGGGGAGCGACATAATGGTGCCGTGACTCGGATAGGAAACCTAGGAGGGAAGAAACGGGAAGAAGTGGGAAAATACCGGAGAGAGAGACTAGCAAACAGCCTAGGGAAAAGCCGGACGGAAAAGGTGTCGGAAGAAGCTATCAAAAGCCTAGGCATAGAATCAGATACGGACTACGAGGGGGAAGCTGGGAGAAATCTCTAAGGTCGAAAGCGAAAGTGAAAGCTAGAACAAACAGACTCGGATACGGACTGTGGGGAGAAGCCAGGAGAAATGAGGGAGGAATATTGTTGGAAGAAAACTTAGGGGAACATACCGGGTAGAGAAAAATGTTAGGGAAATTGAAGCTGCGGGGGCAGGCCGAGGCGGAAACGTAAGTTATGTTGGAATTCTTCAAGTCAGCCCGGGGAACAAAAGGCGAACAGCTAAAACCAGAGGTGGACACGTAAGCCAGGTTGGAATCCGTCAGATTAGCCCGGGGAGCAAAAGACGGGAAGCCAAACCGTGAGGCGGAAGCGTGGGCTAGGTTGAATTCGCCAGGTTAGCCCCGGGAACTTAGATTGAATACCGGTGGCGGAAACGTAAGCTATGCTGTGTGACTCGCGGAAGCCGCCGCGTGCAGAGAGAGCGCGCGGGGCATGAATAGATAGGGAGTGTGGGGCTAGTGCGAGGCCGTGGTGCGGGCGCGAAGGGGCGCGGAGACCGTGGAGTGCGCGCGCAAAGCCAGGAAGCTGCGCAGATGAGAGAAGCGCGGGCTGAAGCAGCTCAGAGCCGGGAAGCCGCTGAGAAGCAGCCTCGGGGCGGGCGCCGGGAAGCCGCAGGGATAAGAGAAACAGAAGTTTAGAAGTAAAATGAGAGAAATAGGAATGCTGGTAGATAGAAGTAAAATAGGAGAGATAGGAATGCCCAGAGATAGAGAAATAGAGGAAAATAAGGCCTCCCCTCAACATGGCAATGAGAGAGCTTGGATTCGGTCTGCCTGATTAAGGAGGTGGTGAGCACCTGCGGGCGGCTAGCAGCTTATGCGCCGCAGGTCACCGAAGACAGGCACGAATTAACATCAATAAGTCTCCCCACAATACCGCAATGAGAAGGCTTGGATTCGGTCTGCCTGGTTAGTAAGGCGATAAGCACCAGTAGGCAGCTCGACCAGAGTATGAGCTGCAGGTCACTGAAGATAGGCACGAATCAACACCAATAAGTCTCCCCACAATACGGCAATGAGAAGGCTTGGATTCAGTTTGCCTGATTGGTAGGGCTTGTAAGCACCTGCAGGCAGTTCTAGCAGAGCAGAGCATGCGCTGCAGGGCACCGAACACAAGCACGCATCAGCGCCTAACAACCTCCTCACAACATGGCGAAGAGAGGACCCGGATTCGGTTTGCCTGATTGGTAGGGCTTGTAAGCACCTGTGGGCAACTCTAGCAAGCAGAGCAGAGTGTGTGCCGTGGGGCACCGAAGACAGGCGCCTATCAACGCCAAAAATAAAAAGAAAGGGGGATCTGTGGGGAGCAACTGGGAGCAACTCGGACTAGACTAAGTTACTGGAATTAAGACTTATTCTATGCATCTGCTCTCCCACAATATGGCGCTGAGAAGGGAGAAACAGCTTCTACACAGCTGCCTCCAGTTCAACCAATAAACTGTAGGACCTGCTCCTGATTGGAGGAGAGCAGCATACTCGGCATGTGGGTAGCAGAGTTGGGATTGGTGGAAGAGGACTATAAAGGAGGAGAGAGACAACATGCACCAGGAACATCCATCTAAGAGGAACACCTGTGCAGCCCCCGAGAGAGCCGGCCGGCGGTGTGCCGCTCCCCCGCGGAAGTGGGGAAAGTGGCGGGGGAGCCGCCCTTCCACGGAGGTGGAAGGATCGGCAGCCAACCCAGGAAGAACCAGCAGCAAACCCGGGGAGGGCCGAGCAGACAAAAGAACAGCGCAGGGTCCTGTGTCCTTCCTCCACGAAGACGGGGAGCGACAAAGTAACCAACAAATAAATAAGTACATAACTCAAATTAAATGTAGCAGAGATTTTGGTGGCTGTACCACATAGCGGTGGACAGAATTCACAAATTTAGGCCATGCAAATTAGAAAAGAACACAAAATCCCTTACATAAAAAGAGGCAAAATCCAGAGTGGACATAACATATCATCTAGAATGTCAATGGTTCAAATAAAATTTATAAGATGTACAAAAAGTGTGACCATATGTAGAGAAAAAGCACTTATTCAAAAAATGTCTTGTCATTTGATTTACCAAAGATTCAAAATAGATAATTTAAACATGTTCAAAATGTTAAATGGAACCACATTTCAGAGTCTACAGTTTTTATTTATTTTTGAAATTTTATCTATTTTCATTTTATTTGAAATGAGGAGAGAGAGAGGGTGTATGTGCTCGCTGGTTCCCCAATGCCTGCAATAGCCAGAGCTAGGTCAGGCCAAATCCCAGTCTGGGGCTCCCCTGTACTGGGGTCATCACTGCTGCCCCCCAAGGTGCTCATTAGCAGAAAGCTGAATTGGCAGTAGAACTAAGACTTGAATCTAGGCACTCGGACGAGGAATGCAGGCATCCCAAGCAGTCTTAACCACTATGCCAAATGACCAGCCAAGAAATCACCACTAAAGAATGAAGTAAAAGTATTATAATGATGATTTAATGGACAGGGAATTTCATAAAATAAGCAAAATATTAAAAAAAATAAATGTAGATTGTGTAACACAACACAGATATACAACATAAGCTTAGGTAAGCAATATGACACCACTGTGCTTTCAGGTATATAACATACATGCATATCACACTGAAAACAATAACACAAAGAGAATAAATGAAGAAGATAGTGCAGCAAAGTTTCTATATTTGCACTGGCCTCTCTTCTTTTCATTAATGAAAATGACATGTCGTGATGCGATTGTCACTCTGAGCCCATGTTCATTTTCATATATACAGCTTAAGAGCACAATGATACTCATCACCCCACCCTCCCTCCATCCCTCACTCCCACTCTCCTTCCTCCTTCCTTTCTTATTTTTCTTGTGATTTTTACAATGACATACTTTCAATTTGCTTTATGATCACAAGTGTTACCCACCACTAAATAAAGAATTCAACAAGTAGTAAGTAAAAAAAAAAAAAACCTGTTTCTAAATATTCAAGAGTATAGACAAAAGCTTTAAACAATAATCAAACTTAAAAATGTCAATTTCATTCATATATATTACATCTTTTGGTGTCCATATGTTAGTTACCACAAATCAGGGAAAATGATATTTGCCTTTTTCAGACTGGCTTATTTCACTAAGCATAATGGTCCCCAGTTGTGTCCATTTTGATGTGAAAATGGAAATTTCATTCTTTTTTACAGATGAGTAGTATTCCATCATGAGTATATACCACAGTTTCTTTTTCCACTCATCAGTTGGTGAACACCTGGGTTGATTCATATTTTAGCTTAATTTCAAAGTTTTCTACAATTCTACAATACTCAAAATGGTGTTATATTAGCATAATGATAGGTATAGAGATCAGGTGAACATAATTAAGTAATAAGTCTTTGATTTATGGATAATTTCTTTTTCATGAAGATAGATACCAAAATAATTCAATGAGAAAAGGATATCAAATGGCACTAACATGAGTGGACAGTCATAAGGGAAACAAAAATAAGCCTTTATCTGATTCTACCTAGAAAATGATTCAGAATGGATTATCTTCCTAAATATAGGAGCTAAACCTGTAAGTTTAAATTTCTAGGAAAAATACAGAGAAAAACCTTTGTGATTTTGGACAAAAGTTCCTTTGGCATGACAAAAAATATAAGCCATAAAAATAATAAATTAGAGCTTATTGGAATTAAAAATCATTATTATATAAAAAGGATACAATTAAGAAATTTAAAATAAAAGTTACAGCCCGAGGGAAAATATTTGCAAATCATGCATCTGATAAATTGTTTTTATCCAGAATATATAAAGAACTCATACAACTCAAAAACTAGAAGATAAAAAACAAACAAAAAAGAATAAAAGGTATGAATAGACATTTCTCCAGGAAATAGACACACATGACCCATAAGTATAAAAGAAGCTGCTCAGTGGTGTTAATCATTAGAGAAATGAAGACCAAAGCCATGAGATACTACTACACATTCACTAAGAAGACTATAAATTAAAAAGAAAGAACAAAGTTCAATGAGGAAGTAGACAGCGGATCCCTCGTCCCTCCTTAGTGGGAATGTGAAGTGCACAGCCAATACGGAAAATAGTTTCTCAAAACATCCAACAGAAGCCTACCTGCCTGCCTCTGCAATCCTGCTCCCAGTGTTCTGCACAATGAAACACTAGCACACTGCACAGTATGTGCGATTATTATCTTTAGTAAAAGAAGTCAGGCTCAAAAGACTTTCTAGTGTGTCAGTCCCAAAAGACCGACTTGCAAGTTCTATTTGCATGAAAATGAAAATCTGTGGAGAGAGGAAGAAGCAGATCAGTGGTTACCTGTGGCTGCTAAGAGGGGCAGGGGCTGACTTTAAACTGGCTGTAGGAAATACGTGGGAAACAAGGCAAGTTTCCAAGAGTGGATTATGCTGACAGTTGTATAACACTGTGTGAATTTCCTAAAATTCTCTGAATTATACACTCCAGGTGAATGGCTTTTGTTTTATGTCAGTTATTTTTCCATGAAGCCATAAGCAATATGCAACATAGATGTTGCATTTTTCCCAGTGCACCCAATCAGGATGCACTTAAAGCCAAGGTCTCATTATTTTTTTTTCCCATCTGGTTCCCAGGTGGTGTGTGCTTGACTTCTCCAGCGTAAAGGTGCTTGTTGTACTCTAAACACTTGTGTCTCCCTAAGATTGAGTTGTGGAAATCCTAATCTCCAAGGTGATGGTGTTGAGAGTCGGGGGTTTGGGCAGCTGATTAGGTCGCCAGGGTGAACTGTGATTAGCACCCCTCTAAAGAGGCCCCAAAGACTTTGTTTGCTCCTTTCCCACATGAGGACAAGGGGAGGGGCACCCTCTATACAGCAGCAGGCAACCATTCCCAGACATCACACCTGCAGTGCCTTCATCATGAGCTTCACAGCTCCTAGAACTGCAAGAAATAACTACATGTTGCTTATAAGCCTCCTGGCCCGTGAAATTGGTTATCACAGACTGAAGAGGCCGGGACAGGGCCATTCCATGCGTAGCTGGGAAGTGCTCTGTGGAGGGCCGTTTTCATCCCTTGTGATGACTACGGCTCAGCTAATGCTTTCTGCCTGCTTCCTTCATCTCTCCTCTCTTGGCTGTCATCCTCATCAAGAAGAGCTCTCTCTACTTCATCTTCTTGCATATCACTGTGAACAACTTCACTCTTTGCTCTCCATCATGTCATCCATCTGATCACTATTCTGCCGGGTGCTCACAGTTTCCTAAACTTGATCAGTCGGAGTGCTTTGCAGTCCTTTCCCTTTGGACTTTCCAGGCTCACCATGTACTTTTCCTGACCCAGCCACTTCTCCATGCGTTTCTGGTTGCTCCAAGAGTCTTGTCCTGCTTAAAATCAGAAACCGTGTCTTCATCCACTCTTCCTTTCCACGTAGTTGGAACTTTGAAGAGTGGCTGAGTCCCTAATAAATATTTCCTGCAAGTGCTGGTGACATAAATTTCAACAGAGTATCTTGGGATATGTGAGAGTCCTGTGATGGACACATTGGTGAACAAGAAGAGACAGGGGCTTGGACTTGTCAGCTGGCTGGCATCGCTTCATTGGGTAACATTTGCAGGTCAAAAACTAGCCAGATTCATTCTCTCCAACTGTAAAAATAATTACCTGCTCCTTAAGGGTTCTGGAAAAAATTAACTTGTGAATGTCATTAAAGAGACTTCAAGATCCAAAGTTCTATGCATACGACAATACAATTGTCTCCAGTGACTCTCTTGCTCCTGACTGAGGTTGAGGTGACTAAATCACCGTGTCGTTTTGAGGCCACATCTGATTCACCTTCGTGTCAGCGCCCAACAGCACAAGTCTGAAAGGTGTCACTGCAGCAGGAACGTGCAAGAGCCAGGACCTCACAGGGTTCTTGATTCACAAAATCCGTGCACTTTAGTTAACACAGTGATCCTCCACCATGCCCACCAATCGCATGTAGAGTGTTGGATGTGGTTCATTTTCTATCTTTCTCTCTTCCTCTCTCTTATTACTCTGCACTTGCCAAAAAGCCAAAATGTCCCTGAGAGGGCAGATAAGGGATGCCAAAGAGCTAACTACGCCATGTTGAAGAGAAGCTGCTGATAATGAGGCTTGGTGCCTGGTGAAGTTGAGCACTTCTGTCCCTCTGGGCCTTGGTCACACTCTGAAGCAATGCTAGGACGCTGGCAGCACTGGTTGTTGATAATGCATGAAGAACTGCAGACACCATGTCAAGGGCCACGATTTAATGGACAGTGAGAGAGAGGGAGGCTGGGATGGGTGAAGAATAGAGGGTGACATTGCAGCCCTCTACTGAGTGTTTTGTTGTCCACGACCTCTATACTCGTGGGCACAAACAGATAGTAGAAACTTGGGGCTTCAGATGTTTTGGTAGATTAGATAGATAGATAGATAGATAGCTGTGGTGATGGCAATTCTACCATTTCTTGTGTGTGTGGCTCATTTGCCCACAAGATCTTTCCAGTCTTCCCATAGAAGTATGGAATATATCCCTTTCTCCAACCTGGGCTCATCCTGGAATTTTCTTTAAACCAAGAGGGTTGGGGTGATGTGTAACCCCCAAACTTTGAGCTTGAGGGGCCTTGAGCCTCTATTCACACCTGTTGGGCATTGGACAGCAGTGCTGTAATAGAGTCCAGAATGAAGGGCCACATGGGCATAGAAGCCCGTCATGGCAGCTGCCATCCTGGGGGGCTGCGCCCCACCACCGCACAAGCAGGCACCCACAAGGCAGTAAGAGGAGTCCCCAGACCAACTCATAAACTTATCAGAGGAGTCAACTCATTGTTCTTAAGTGCTGGGAGTACTGGAAATGAGAAACTCAGAGCTGTGAGTCTTACTATGGGTCAGTGCCTGTTTAAGCCCTTTCATTGTAACAACTGCTGGCATCCCTTTAGCAACCCGTGGGTTAAGTGAATTCTGTTTGTTATCTGACACTTGGGAGGAGCTAAATGCTACAGGGCTTAACCAGCTTGCACTGCTTCCCTGGATTTCTGCACTACATGGTGCAGCCAGAATTCACTCCCAGGCAGGTTTGGATAGGAGGCCTATATATTAATCACTGTACAATGCATTTCCTTAGGGGACTGCGGAGCACCCCAGCGGCCGCTGAGTTTCTACAGGTGCAGTTAGTTGTGCTCAGTAGTAGCATTTCAACCACTGAAGCCTCCCACAGAAGCCACTCGGGTTCAGACGGTCGTTGGCCTGTGTTGTCATTAGGTCTTTGAAAAATCAGCTGGCAGCTCGAGTGCTCATTCTTGCTACACTCTTCAGCGTGACACGTTGCAGAGTCACGTTCGGAGACAGACAGCGGGGCAGAAATTCTGCGACTTAGTGTGCTAGTCTGGAATCTCTGAACAGGCCACCCAAAAGCAGCGACCTGGGTAGGCAGGGTCCAGTCACATTTTCCTAATATGCAGACCAAAGAGGGAGGCCAGGTTGTAATGTGATCAGAACTGACAACAGCGCAAATGAAGAGCCACAACAGTTATCTGTTATACAGAGGCAGATAAACCACCATCTGCCCTCAGAATGGCTGTGGGCAGTGGAGAAAGGATGACACTGGAGGAAATATGGTGCCCAAGCCTCAGGTCTGGCCGTGGGAGCCAACAGCTCCTGGTAAAAACTGAAACAAGCCTGCCATGGGGCTGAGCACCATGACTGGCATCATATTCTTCACTGAAGTACCCGTAAGCGTCATCTTGAACAATGTGGAAAATCTAATTACAGAATCGACTTGGATTACAAGTGTAAGGAAGCTGAAATAGAAGGCTGGCTCCTCTGGGTAGAATCCCGCCATTTGCTGAGTGCAGGTAGTTCCGATGGGCTGTTTTCAGATCCTCTGCAATACCTGTTGTTCTAAAATAACAGTGGAGCAGCCACGGAATGCAATCTGCATTTCTCAAGGAATTACCCGGTTGTATAATTTTAAACTCTCACCATTGCAGGGGTCAGAGGCTGAAAGCACTTCCCATTATGGAAACTGAGGGATGGAGGCAAAAAGGCGGATACTTTAGTGAGAGTATTTCCAGGGTGCCTTATGCGTTGCTACTCCACACAGCAGCGAAGATGATACCCTAGAGTCTCGGTGTGAGCATGACTGGGCCAGCGCAACTTGATTCCACGTGCCAGGAAATCTTGCAGTTGCTGAAATTCTTCAACAATATGGGTGGCAGGGTGAACCCTGCAAAGCAAATCCAAGTAATAGATGGTATTAATGGGAATAATACTGTGAGCTCTCAGAACAATGTAACAAGATTCGTATACTTTACATTTTAGGAGCAAAATGACTCAGAGAATAAGACATTTTACAAGTTCAGAGCATTAAAACCTTGGCTCCAAAGCTCCTACAGTCCTGGGCTACGAGCAGGGAGTCGGACTCTTTGACCCCACCCCAAATCAGTACTCCGGGTCTGGCTCCAAATATCCCCAAGGCTGCCAGGCCCTCACTTCTGCACGCCTCCCCTCCAGGTCACCTAACAGTCCAGCTCCATTTTTGCCTTTGAGCCACGGTGTAAAATGGCAGGACATTCAGTAGCAAACTTAGTCCCCTGCCTTAAGAGATGTGACACCACGCTTCTTCCCCTCTACTGAGGCACTGGAGGGTGCTTGTCTCCTACTTTGTCATCAGTACTGTTCTCAGTGGAGCACCTGTTACATGCAAGGGGTTGTGCTTTGCACTAGAGCCAGTGGCAGACGGGGCGTAAATAGCACCTGCCTTCTACAAAGTCCTAAATTAGAGAAGTCTTGGGTGCTGTGAAGCCACAGTGATCCCGGTAGCAACCACAAGCCAACTGGGGTTATTACATTGGAATTAGTTAAACAAAATGAATATTTCGTCTGTCACAGCAGCCGCATCTTAAGTGCCCCCATAGTGCTTTGTGGCTGTTGGCCACTGCATTGGAAGGCACAGGAAGAGCATTACCCTTCATAGCATTGTAACTACCCTTCAGCTCAGCTGTGTCTATTTGTCTGTTAGTTTCATGCCTGTGAATGTATCCCAGGAAGGCAGCTCTGTTGTATTTCACACTGCCCTCCATGTCTAGCAGGGTAGACACTCGGCAAATTTATTGCATAAATGAATTAAAGCACTGTGAATCAACCTGGGCAGGCTGCTATGATCTCAGTGCCGAAGGAAAAAGATTTAGGGGGAGGGAGGGGAAGGGTGTGGAGGAGAGGAGAGGGTAAACGCAGGGCCTCTGTCCCACTGAGAGGAAGCGAGCTGTCTGTGTGTTTAGAGCTCATCTGCAAGTCAGGAAAGGAGAGAAAGCGCGTTCCGAGAGGAGCCAGCAGGCAGTGGGACCCAGTCTTGGAGGCTTGGGTGGGAAGAGTACTTCTCCCCACACACAGGGCTGTGTCCTTTCTTCACGTCTGCTGGAAGAGTCTTCAAGAAGAAACTGGACCAGAGAGTCCCCAGGACTGCAACTGTCACCTCCTCTGTGAGAATACATACGTGCACCTCACTTCTTCTTTTTTTATAGAAAACTTTTATTTAATAAATATAAATTTCGAAAGTACAACTTTTGGATTATAGTGGTTCTTTCCCCCATAACCACCCTCCACTCTAGCTCACTTGCATCTCCGTGTGGAAGTGCGTTAGCTGAGCCCTCCGTTCTAAACTGTCCTCTTGTCTCCAGAGACAAATGGGACGGTTCTGCTCTGAGAAGCCCTAAGGAGAGGCCGGAGAACAGGTATCAGCAAGATGCTTAGGTTCTCTAAAAGACTAGGGTCCCATGCCTGCTGGCCACTAAATAATGCAGATTTTGGCTAACATGGAGTATGTTATACTGACTTAGTACTTTTAGTGATTTGGACAATTGACATAAACCTTTAGGAAAATAGTTTGATAAATCTACTAGATATAGCTCCTGATATGGATATAAACATATAGAGATAGATAATGATATGTTTGTATATACATAGACGGTGGATTGGCTAGATTAGATAGATAGATAGATAGATAGATAGATAGATAGATATGGGATTGGATAGATTAGATGGATAGATAGATAGATAGATAGATAGATATGGGATCGGATAGATTAGATAGATAGATGTGGGATTGGATAGATAGGTAGGTAGATAGGTAGGTAGATAGATGTGGGATTGGATAGATTAGATAGATAGATAGATAGATGTGGGATTGGATAGATTAGATGATAGGTAGATAGATAGATGTGGGATTGGATAGATTAGATGATAGGTAGATAGATAGATGTGGGATTGGATAGATAGGTAGATAGGTAGCAGAAAGATAAAAGAGAAACCAAGACAGGGACAAACTGTTGAGAGCTCCTACCCTCTTTGCACCTGCACTGAGAGGAACACCCCTTTGCCTGCTCAGCCCCACCCACCCCTGTTGTGGCCTCCTCCAGGGAGCCTGGGGAGGCAGTCCCTGACCCAGCACTAGAGGCAAAGGAGCCAACCACTAAACTCAGAAACAGCAGGAAGTTAATGGCAGGAGGGAGGGAGGGAGCCCACAGCGCCTGTGGAGCGCGTTGCACAGGCACTGGAGGGGGCAGAGGAGGGGACTGCTGGGGATGGCGGGCTCTGTGTGCCTGCTAAGGGAGAGGCAGACAGCAAGATGCTCAGGTTTGCTGCTTGTCAGGAATACTTCTCACACGATGCATTTCACATTGACCTCGTTCAGCTCGCTTTCTAGGCCGGGCTGATTTTTCCTAATAGTCACAGTGCTGGAATGCGGGCACTGAAGATATCGCGAGGGTGTGTTCCCGGTGTTTAACTGAAAATTCACCCTGACGATGTCAAAGGGGCAAAGTCAGTGCACAGAAAAAGCCACCCAAGCATTCCTTCCTGGAGACGTGGGGGTTGCCACCAACAGGAAAAGGCCAGGTGCACCACAGCTCAGCCTGCCACTCGCCCTCGGTCGGACGCTGGTCACGGCCACTGCCCTCAATGCTGTGCAGATCACGGCAGTCACGGCCACAGCCCTCAACGCTGTGCAGATCATGGCACACGCAGTTTTCACAGTAGCCTTCCAAGGTAGACACCGTTGCCATTTTACAGACGGCACTACTGAGGCACAGATACAGACAGCGTTTCAAATGCAGGCAGGTCTTACTTTAGTCAGGGCCTCTTATCAACACAGGGCCCTGCTTATTAGCAGTCACTGTGCTGGAACAGACACACACACACACACACACACACACATATTGTGCCGGATGAACCTAAGCAGTGAATGACAAAGAAGAAACTGTGAGATTCAGTTCCGGGTGCTCACACAGGCATCACAGGTGCCTGATCTCCTTGAATAATACAACATGATTATCACAAACAAATGCGCTAAGCCTGGCGGTCAAATAAATGCCTGTGCGAAAGCCTATGCCCTTTGCTTACATTTCTTCCATAGCCTTCGTTTTACAGATGGGAACGTACGTTCTCCTTTCTCCCTGTTAGAAAAGTGTCCCATTCTTCTTCCTCTTCAGAGCTGTAATTGCATCTGCATGGAAACATGGTTGTGTCTAGTCACACACAGTTATAACAGGTGAGGGTGGACACACCACATGGACGCCGAGTGAAATGACTGAGGTTTGAATTGGATGAGCCTTAAATTACAATCTTCCCATTACTTTGAGAGTCCTTTAGGGACAAGGACAGGCCGAATTGTGCCTATTGTTGTGAAGAAAAAATATTAAAACGATCTAAAAACATAAGAAAATAAGGGCAGGTGAAATGTGGTGTTTCCTGCTTTAATCAGAGAGAAAGAGCTTAGCCAAGGGTTATTTTTAGACTATTTGTTAAATCAAAATTGCTTTCAAGTTGTAGTAAAAATCTATGACTCCAGGCTGCCACTGCAGGTTCACCTCGTCGGCCTCAGAGGGTATCCATTAATCACTGGGTCTCAGACAAAGCCACCGCAATCCTGGCGGCCCCTCCCCCGCAAGTCGCCCGTCCCCTGTCCCCACCGCTGGTTATCTGCACCAGGCTTTGTGCTGCAAACCTCTTGTCCTTTGCAGAAAGTTCTCTGGAAAGGGCACAAGATGACATCCTCGCCTCCTGTGCCCTGGAGACTGTGAGGAAGGCTCCCAGGGCGCTGGCTAATGGCGGGGACCACCTGAGGGGACAGAGGATCGGTATCAAGAAATGAGCTGGCAGCAATAGAACTAATGAGTGAACGGGACATGTAAGGGGAACGTGTGTCCCCCTGAGCTGTCCCGTGTGAGGTGTGACAGCCGCTGAGGGCAGCTCAACCACCCTCAGGTACGCACTGAGCACCCCAGGGACTCACAGCTGGGCAGAGAGGCAGAGAACCAGCTTTGAGTCCTTAAAACTTCAAGTTCGGCCTCAGCACTGCAGCCTCTGGTGTGGGTGCTCTTTGTCTCGAAGCTGGTTTTGCTGTGATGTTCTCTAGGGAGCCCTTTGGGAGAGCCCTTGGCTTCCCCTACGGGGCGCCATTCCCAGGGTCAGAGTGGTCACATGGGCCCAGTGCTTGCTGCCAGAGGTGGCCGAGGCAGTACCGTGTCCCCAGCCTTCTCTGTCACCCTGGACATGTGGCTCCGTCCCTCTGGGTTTGCTCCTCCTGTGTTGGAGGTGGCCATGAACTAGCCCGGCTGTAAGTGAACTTAGAGTAAAAATAGACCTCTGCTATGACGTCTCTGTCCTAGTCCATGTCCTGGGGCTGGCACTGCAAAGCACAGGCTGGACAATTTATACAGAAATCTATGGCTCCTAGTTCTGCAGGCTGGGGAGGCCAGGGTCGAGGGCCCCCTGTGGCGAGGGCCTTCCCGCTGGGGAACTCTGCACACTTCCTGGGCGGTGCAGAGCACCCCTTGCAGAGACAGTGCCATTGTACCCAGCACAGCTGGTGTGGGTAACAGAGCCTCTCCCTCCATAACCTCCCTCCCTTCCTTACGGGTTGGAAGAGCCACTGTGAGGCCAGAGTTTTCTGTGTGTGGCCAGGGAAGGCAGAGGGAATCTGCCCTCCAGCTCCCTTGGTTGAACTGGGGAAGCAGCAGACTCAGGCATTCCTGGTGGGCTTCTGTCCCCTGCCGTTCCTACTGGGAAGGTAGGCTCTCTAGGGGAGAATGAGGCCTGATGGCATTAGGTGGCGTTTGGGCCACCCCTTGTTTGCCTGGGCCTCCAGCTGCCGCTGGCCCCAGGGTAGTGACAACCCAGTGAGAATCCCAGACTAGGATTCACCTGCAGATTAGCATGAACCCTCCAATTCCTCCCACACCATTCAGAGAGGCACCGCTAGGCCTCTCCCCATTCTACTTATATCTTCCTTCCTTGAGTCACCTCTTCTTGTTTTACGAGCGTCTTGAAAGACCCTCGGGTTGTGACCCAAGTGCAGATGTGTCTGCTGATGGGTAAGGGATTCCTGCTGCTGCCCCCCACTCAGAAGTACAAGGAACTCTGATGCTTCATGGTCTCTGCTCCTGTTTGCTATCATGCAGCAGACCTGGCAAAGCCTCTAACAGACGCTTCAAGCAATAGGGCATGCACGCTCAGTAAGGAGAGGCTGCAAACGCTCATCACGGTGCACTTGGCAGCCTTCATTGCAAGCCTTCCCATCCACCTGACAATTTAGCTCAATCTGGGGGCCCAGTCTGGAATTCAAAGGCTCACATATTTTCCGAAATCCCAAAGTATCTCTACGCGCGCATCTGAACATGTGGTCTTCAGAACATGCTATATGCATGTTCCCTCACGCATGAAGACACCTGCTAGGTTGCCCTAGTGGCTCCTCCACACACTACGGAGAAAACCTGGACTTTCCAATGGGAGCTAGACTCAGGGAAGAATCAGGAGCTCCAAGGGCAAAGGTCAAAGGCAATGACAACACTCCCTGTGTGCTGTGCATTTGATGTGATGCAAAATAGATGTCGTACTCAGCACTGAAAGCCATAGAGTAGAATTCAAACTTGCAGGAGAAGTGAGCTAGAACTCGTTTGGGGCCTCTTGGGTCCCTCAAAGAGTTTCCTGAACCAATGTAAGGCTACAAAAGTAGTGAGGAATGTAGAGAAACAGAATGTTAAAACGAGGATTTCTGGGGAAAGTCATGGTGCCTCCCTGAGCCCCTGGAAGAGGGGCCTGGGAGAGCGATGGTCCCCTGACAGAAACCCTAGTGACCAGTAGTTCAAGCCAGCTGGAAAGTGAGCAGGGTCCCGACTGTGAGTGGATGAGACAATGGGGAAGGAGAGAAGGGTAATCAGTAAGCAGAGAACAGAAGCCCATTACATCAAGTATGGACAGCGCGGCTTCTTCATGGAAACCCCGTTTAATATGTACAGTTACCTGCTCCCGCGTCTTTGACCTAAGAAGAGCAGATGAGCTAGTGCACCTGCGGAGGCGGCAGTGATGCTGCTGGACACGGAGCTCGTCCTGCACAGCTGGTAGAGCTTTAGAAGGTGCACTAGGCCGTGTGCAAGAGGGACTACTGGCTCTTGTGTAACATGAGCAAAAACTTTCAGAGAACAGAATAAGGCTGAATTCTGCCCTGACCTAGAACCTGAGGAGTGTCTAACAAGCTTCAGGTAAAAGGAAATTGCAATATCTGCTTCGAGAGGTTTTCATGACTGCCAAATGGCTCGAATTAGCAAAGTGCAATCACTTAAACCAACATCTGGGCCAGCGCCACGGCTCACTAGGCTAATCCTCTGCCTTGCGGCGCCGGCACACCGGGTTCTAGTCCCGGTCGGGGTGCCGGATTCTGTCCCAGTTGCCCCTCTTCCAGGCCAGCTCTCTGCTGTGGCCCAGGAGTGCAGTGGAGGATGGCCCAAGTGCTTGGGCCCTGCACCCCATGGGAGACCAGAAGTACCTGACTCCTGCCTTTGGATCAGCGTGGTGTGCTGGCCGCAGGGCGCTGGCCAGGGTGGCCATTGGAGGGTGAACCAACGGCAAAGGAAGACCTTTCTCTCTGTCTCTCTCTCACACTGTCCACTCTGCCTGTCAAAAAAAAAAAAAAAGAAAGAAAGAAAAACAACATCTGACCAACAACATTGGTTTTATGTATCTTCTTTTTTTTAAAAAAAAAAAAGATGTATTTCATTGAATGGCAGAGCTGTAGACAGACAGGGAGAAGGAGAGAGAGAGAGAGAGAGAGAGAGAGAGATCTTCTATCCACTGGTTCACTTCCCAAATGGCTGCAACGGCCAGGGCTGGGCCAGGCCAAAGCCATGAGCAGGGGCTTCACTTGGGTCTCCTTCATGAGTGGCAGGGGCCGAACTACTTGGGCCTTTGCTACTTTCCCAGGTGCATTAGCAGGGATACAAATCAGAAGTGGAGCAGCCCGACACAAATTGGTACCCATATTAGATGCTGGCATTTGAAGTGGCGGTTTAACCTGCTACGCCACGATGCTGGTCCCTTGTTTACTGTTTTGTTGTAAGGATGGGGGGAGTGCACTTCAGCACAAAAGCTGAACCACAGAAGATTTAGGAATGAAAATTTTTTTGGAATGTGGTGCAGCCTCACAGATTTCTTGGAGTAACTACAGCTGAGGAGATTCCTAAGAATCAGTGACATTAATCCTATCATTATGACCAATAATGAACTTAAACTGATCATGTTGACTCGGGAGATGGCACTGGTACATGCCACCTCGATGGGACTGAGTTGGAATCCCCTGGCACATTTCTAGCTCTACCATTAGGGGTAAGTCCAAGTGAGCATGTACTGAACTGTATATCTCTTCCCTCTCTAATTCCCACTCTTATATTTAACAGGGACCACATAAATAAGAGTGCCTGCAAATAATAATTGATAGAATTAAAAAGGAGAGAATGATCCTACATGGGAAGCAGGATACACAGCAGACTCATAGAATGGCAGATGTCCTAAACAACACTCTGGCCTCAGAATCAGCCTTTAAGGCATTCGGATCTGGCTAAAAAGCCCATGAGAGTTTTGCAGGCATGGAAAGCCAAGACACTGTGGCAAAAAAAAGAAGTGACCTAAATGAAAGATCTCTGTGAGTGAGATCCCAGTGGGAAGAACAGGCCATCAAAGAAGGAGGTGCCTTTCTCTGAAGGGAGGAGAGAACCTCCACTTTGACTATGGCCTTGTCTAAACAAGATTGGAGTTGGCGAACTCAAGAGGCTTCCATAGCCTTGGCAGCTCATGCTAAGAGCCTCGGGTGATTACTGACATCATAAATAAGAATGTCAATTGTTAAATCAACAATGGGATTCACTGTGCATCTGCTCCCCATGTAGAACCTCTGTCCTTAATGTGTTGTACTGTGTGAATTAACAGTAAAACTACTACTCAAACAGTACGCTATACTTTGTGTGTCTTTGTGGGTGCAGTCTGTTGAAATCTTTACTTAGTATATACTAAGTTGATCTTCTATATATAAAGATAATTGAAAATGAATCGTGATGAAGAATGGGATGGGAGAGGGAGTGGGAGATGGGATGGTTTGGGTGGGAGAGATGTTATAGGGGAAAAGCCGCTATAATTCAAGCATTGTACTTTGGAAATTTATATTTATTAAATAAAAGTTAAAAAATAAAAAAATAAAAAGAATCACTGAATTGTGTTGAATAATTGGATTAACATTTGAAGAAGGATATGAATATGTCCAAACATCACTGGAAAGCTCAGCCTTGTGGGAAAAGGTATGTATCCTCATAAGCTTCCCAGTTAAGGAAAAGCAGAATGAAAGTAAGTTCATTTCTGGCACAAAGCAAAGCCGCTTGACATCCACGCGGTTTTACTTTTTCTCCAGGATCTGCTCTGTCTGTGAACTTCTAAAGACCTTGGCTGGCATCGGAACTTCTGCTCCAATCCAATACCCCAGCTGAGTTTACTGAGAACTTACTGCGCGCCCGGGCTTGCTCGTTTTCTTGACAGGTGGCCTTCTTCCCTACCCCTTCTCAGGTGAAGAAGCTGAGGCAGACTTCTAGTCCAGGCCCCAGGCAGGCAGTCACCCTGCAGCAGAAACAGGGGTGGCCCGGTCATGAGTCTGTGTGCTAACCTGCTGCCTGCTGAGACAGCGTGAGCCGGGACTGGCTCCCTCTGATGTGCCCAGTGAAGGCGGCCTTGAGACCTTGCTTAGCACTGACAGTCACATCTCAGGAGCAGCCACTGACTAGGAACAGGGCCTGCCAGACACTGCCTCTTCAGCTAACAGCCCCTCCGTCTCCCACATCGGGTAACGTGGCTCACATTTGAAAGCAGGACCATGCTTTCCTGGGTAGGAGCCGCTGCCTTGAATACAGAAATGCTAATCTTTTTGTCACCGCCATAAATCACGTTGGCGCTGGGAGAGACCGAGCGTGGCTCTGAGTTCCCGCCCCCAGCCCTGCACTGAGCATTGCTCCACAAAGCCAGTAAAATAGCAAAACTGCAACCAAAGGGTAAACATGAAGCACAGTGCTGCCCCTAAATGTGCCCCTGTGTGCGTTCCATGCACTAACTTATAGTTAAAACCAGAGCTTGTGTCTGCAAACCTGCAATTCATACAGTAAGTTTTTTGTCCATGGAAGAAACACCCGTGCCTTCCACAGAGGAGAAAATTTGCAAAGTGATTCTTTTATCTGTGCTTCTATGCACCGTGGGTGTAACTAACAAGATCAAACAGGAGCAACTTGCGTTGTGTAATCGAATGAAGACATCGCACCTGCACCTTACACAGCTCGTTTATAAAGGCCAAGTTAGCTGCCAAGGCGCGGACGGCACCAGCAGCGCTGACTTCTTAAAGTCCCTTGACCAGGAGCTGCCTTTGGCGACTTCTGAAAGTGCGCTGCCTGTTCTCCAGCTCGCCGCCCGAGCACACGGGGGTGAGGCCGCCGATGTCCGCAGAGCCTTGCAAGCCCCTGGGCATGAGCTCACTGAGCCCAGTCCCTGCTGCACGCTGCGCTCCTGCCCCCAGCTCTGCTCTCAGGTCCCTGCAGCTGGGCCTCAACCGTGCGAGGCTCCCCTCTCTCAGGCGGGGCATGGGACTGGACAATCAGGACAAGAGCATCTCTATTTGGATTCCCACAAGCGATGTTATCCAATGTCTGCCTGTGGAGTGATCATACATCTATTCAGTACACCCCACGGCCCTCAGTAAGGGCTACCAAAAAACCCACTATCTGATTTAATTATTTATGTGGTGTTCAGTTTTAATCTGAGACTAGTTGCAAATATTAAAGGGAATAAAGACCTCATCTGCAGACAAGAGAAAAAGACACAAGATTTATATAGTCTAGATGATTTTTTTTAAAATTAGAAAGGTAGATTAATAGAGAGAGAGGGAGACGCAGAGAGAAAAAGAGATCTTTCATCTGCTGGTTCACTCCCCAAATGACTGCCAACAGCCAGGTCTAGGCCAGGTCAAAGCCAGGAGCCTGAGTCTCCTTCTGCATATCCCACATGGGCAACTTCCACTGCTTTCCCAGGCAAATTAGGAACCTGAGGAGCTGGTTCTCAAATCAGCACTCCTTTTGTACTGTAATAACAACTCCAGAAGAACTTTTAAAAATTTTTTTATTTAAGTTATACAAGTTTCATATATTTCTTATCTTTTTTTAACTTTTATTTAGTAAATATAAATTTCCAAAGTTTATGGATTACATTGGCTTCCCTCCCATAACTTCCCTCCCACTCGCACCCCTACTATCTCCCGCTCCCTCTCCCATTCCATTCACATCAAGATTCATTTTCAATTCTCTTTATATACAGAAGATCAGTTTAGTATATATTAAGTAAAGATTTCATCAGTTTGCACCCACACAGAAACACAAAGTGTAAAATACTGTTTCAGTACTAGTTATAGCATCAGTTCACATTGGACAACACATTAAGGGCAGAGATCCAACATGAGGAGTAAGCACACAGTGACTCCTGTTGTTGACTTAACAATGTGACACTCTTGTTTATGGCGTCAGTAATCTCCCTAGGCTCTAGTCATGAGTTGTCAAGGCTATGGAAACCTTTTGAGTTCGCTGACTTCAATCTTATTCAGAAAAGGTCATAGTCAAAGTGGAAGTTCTCTCCTCCCTTCAGAGAAAGGTACCTCCTTCTTTGATGGACCGTTCTCTCTACTGGGATCTCACTCACAGAGATCTTTCATTTAGGTCTTCTTTTTTTGCCAGAGTGTCTTGGCTTTCCACGCCTAAAATACTCTCATGGGCTTTTCAGCCAGATCCAAATGCCTTAAGGGCTGATTCTGAGGCCAGAGTGCTGTTTAGGACATCTGCCATTCTATGAGTCTGCTGTGTATCCCGTTTCCCATGTTGGATTGTTCTCTCCCTTTTTTATTCTATCAGTTAGTATTAGCAGACATTAGTGTTGTTTGTGTGATCCCTTTAACTCTTAGACCTATCAGTGTTATCAATTGTGAACTGAAATTGATCACTTGGACTAGTGAGATGGCATTGGTGCATGCCACCTTGATGGGATTGAATTGGAACCCCCTGGCATGATTCTAACTCCACCATTTGTGGCAAGTCCAATTGAGCATGTCCCAAATTGTACATCTCCTCCCTCTCTTATTCCCACTCTTATATTTAACAGGGATCATTTTTCAGTTAAATTTAAACACCTAAGAATAATTGTGTGTTAATTACAGAGTTCAACCAGTAGTACTAGAACAAAAAAAAATACTAAAAGGGATAAAGTATTACATTGTACATCAACAGTCAGGACAAGGGCTGATCAAGTCACTGTTTCTCATAGTGTCCATTTCACTTCAACAGGTTTCCTTTTTGGTGCTTGGTTACTTGTCACTGATCAGGGAGAACATGTGATATTTGTCCCTTTGGGACTGGCTTAGTTCACTCAGCATGATGTTTTCCAGATTCCTCCATTTTGTTGCAAATGACCGGGTTTAATTGTTTTTGACTGCTGTATAGTATTCTATAGAGTACATGTCCCATAATTTCTTTATCCAGTCTAATGTTGATGGGCATTTAGGTTGGTTCCAGGTCTTGGCTATTGTGAATTGTGCTGCAATAAACATTAGGGTGCAGACCACTTTTTTGTTTGCCAATTTCATTTCCTTTGGGTAAATTCCAAGGAGTGGCATGGCTGGGTCGAACGGTAGGGCTATATTCAGGTTTCTGAGGAATCTCCAGACTGACTTCCATAGTGGCTTTACCAGTTTGCATTCCCACCAACAGTGGGTTAGTGTCCCTTTTTCCCCACATCCTCACCAGCATCTGTTGTTGGTAGATTTCTGAATGTGAGCCATTCTAACTGGGGTGAAGTGAAACCTCATTGTGGTTTTGATTTGCATTTCCCTGATTGCTAGTGATCTTGAACATTTTTTCATGTGTCTGTTGGCTATTTGGATTTCCTCTTTTGAAAAATTTCATATATACAGATTTAGGAACAAAGTGAGTCTTCCCCACCCCGTACCCTCTCGCCAGTCCACATTCCAACCCTTCCTCTCCCCCTCTCAGATTCTCACTCTTAATTTTTACAATGACATATTTTCAGTATACTTAATGATTCTATAGTTAACACTACTCTAAGTAAAGGAGTTCAACAAACAGTATGAAGAGAAAGAAAAGAAAAGAAAAGAAAAGAAAAGAAAAGAAAAGAAAAGAAAAGAAAAGAAAAGAAAAGAAAAGAAAAGAAAAGAAAAGAAAAGAACACACTATTCCTCAATGGAAGAGACAAGGGCTATAAACAATCATTGAATCTCAAAATGTCTATTTAATTCCAATACATTACATTTCAGGTATTCTGTTAGTTACATTGGATCAGGGAAAATTTATGATATCTGTCTTTTTGAGACTGGCTTATTTCATTAAGTATAATAGTTTCCACTTGTGACCATTGTATTGCAAAAGAGAGGATTTCATTTTTTTAGCTGAATGGTACTCTCTCTCTCTCTCTCTCTCTCTCTCTATATATATATATATATATATGTACAAACACACACACACACACACACACACACCATATTTTATCCAGTTAACAGTTAACAGTGGACATCTGGGTTTATTCCATATTTATTAGCTATTGTGAATTGTGCTGAAATGAACATGGGGTACAGATTACTATTTCATATACTGATTTCTTTTAGTTTGGGTAAATTCCCAGGAGTGGGATGGCTGGATCATATGTTAGGTCTATATTCAGATTTCTGAGGTATCGCCATACCGTCTTCCACACTGGTTGCACCTGTTTCCATTCCCACCAACAGTGGATCAGGGTATCTTTTCCCCACATCCTCACCAGCATTTGTCATTTGTTGATTTCTGCATGAAAGCCACTCTAACTGGAGTGAGGTGAATCCTCCTATGGCTTTGATTTGCATTTTCCTGATGGCTAGTGATCCTGAGCATTTTATCAAGTATCTGTTAGCTATTTGAATTTCCTCTCTTGAAAAAAATTTCTTTAAGTCCTTTGCCCATTTCTTCACTGGATTGTTTGTTTTGTTGTTGCATTTCTTGAGCTCTCTATATATTCTGGACGTTAACCCTTTATCAGTTGAGTAGTCTGCAAATATTTTCTCCTTCATATTGCTGAATGTTTCTTTGGTAGAGCAGAAATCTTCTCAGCTTGATGTAATCCCATTTGTCAATTTTGGCTTTGATTTCCTGTGCTTCTGGGGTCTTTTCCAAGAAGTCTTCGCTTCTTTTGTAGAGTTTCCCCCATGTTTTCTAATGAATTTGATGCTATCAGGTTGCAGATTTATGTCTTTGATCCATTTTGAGTGGGTTTTTGTGTAAGGTAGGGGCCTAGTTTCATACTTCCACATGTGGAGATCCAGTTTCCCCAACACCATTTGTTAAACAGACTCTCCTAGCTCCAGGTATTGATATTAGCCCCTTTATTAAAAATAAGTTGGCTGTTGATGCATGGATTGATCTCTGGAGTTTCTATTCTGTTCTCTTGTTCTACAAGTCTGCTTTTCTGCCAGTACCAGGCTGTTTTGACTATAACTGCCATGTCGTATTGTGATGCCTCTGGATTTGTTTTCATTGGATAAGATTGCTTTAGCTAGTCAGGGTCTCTTGTGTTTCCATAGAATTTCAGTATAGTTTCTTTAGATCTGTGAAGAATGTCTTTGGTATTTTGACCAGGATTGCATTGACTCTGTAAATTGCTTTTGGTACTATGGATATTTTCATGATGCTTATTCTTCCAATCCATGAACATAGAAGATTTTTCCACTTTTAATGTCTTCTTCTATTTCTTTATTTAGTGTTTTTTAATATTCATCATAGAGATGATTGACACCCATGGTTAAATATATTCCAGGGGCTGGCACTGTGGTGCAGCAGGTTAAAGCCCTGGCTTGCAGCGCCAGCATCCCATATGGGTGCCGGTTCTAGTCCCAGCTGTTCCTCTTCCAATCCAGCTCTCTGCTATGACTGGGATAGCAGTAGAAGATGGCCCAAGTCCTTGGGCCCCTGCACCTACATGGGAGACTGGAAGAAGCTTCTGGCTCCTGGCTTCGGATCAGCACAGCTCTGGTCATTACAGCCATCTGCGGAGTGAACCAGTGGATGGAAGACCTCTCTCTCTGTCTCTGTCTCTCTCTGTAACTCTGTCTTTCAAATAAATAAAATAAATCTTTAAAAAAATGTATTCCAAGTTATTTGACTCTTTTTGTAGCTATTGTGAATGGACTGGTCTTAAAAGTTCTTTCTTAGCTGTGGCATTACCTGTGTATTGGTTTTTCTGTGTTGATTTTATATCCTGCCACTTTACCAAACTCTTTTGTGACTTCCAGTAGTCTCTCAGTGGAGTCCTTTGGATCCCTATATATAAGATTATGTCCTGTGCAAATAGGGATAGTTTAAATTCCTCCTTTCCAATTTGTATACTTTTGATTTTTTTTTCTTCCCTAATGCTCTGACTATAACTTTCAGGACTATATTAACTAGCAATGGTGAGAGTGGGCATCTTTGTCTGGTTCCATATCTTAGGGGAAATACTTCCAGCTTTTCACCATTCAGTAGGATGCTGGCCATGGGTTTGTCATATATTTCCTTGATTGTGTTGAGGAATGTTCCTTCTATGCCCATTTTTGCCTAAGATTTTCATCATGAAAGGATGTATTTTATCAAATGATTTCCCAAGACTACTGAGATAATCACATGGCTTTTGTTATTCAGTTTGTTTATGTGATATATCACATTGATTGATTTGCAAATGTTGAACCATCCCTGCATATCAGGGATAAATCCCACTTGGTTCGGGTGAATGATCATTCTGATGTGTTGTAGGATTCAATTAGCTACACTTTGTTGAGGATTTTTGCATCTATGTTCATCAGGGATATTGGTCTACAGTTCTCTTTCTCTGTTGCATCCTTTTCAGGTTTAGGTACTGAGGTGACACAGGCTTTACAGAAGGAGTTTAGCAGAATTCTCTCCCTTTCATTTGTTCTGAGTAGCCTGAGAAGAATTGGATTAGTTCTTCTTTAAATATCAAGTAGAATTCAGCAGTGAAGCTGTCCAGTCCTGGGCTTTTCTTTTTGGGAGGGTCTTTATTACTGATTCAATTTCAGTCTTGGTTGTTGGTCTGCTTAGGTTTTAAATAACTTCATAACTCAATATTGATAGGTTGTATGTTTCCAGGAATCTATCCATTTCTTCTAGATTTCCCAATTTTTTGGCATACAGCTCTTTGTAGTAATTTCTGATGATTGTTTTTATTTTTGTGGCATCTGTTGTTCCATTTCATTTTTCATCTTATTTTATTGATTTGGGTCTTTCCTTTTTTTTATTTTTTGGTTAATTGCACCAATGGAGTATCAATTTTGTTTTGGTATGTTGTATTCTCACCTTCATTTGTTTCCAGAAATTTTGTGATTTCTCTTTTGGTTTCTTCTATGACTCACTGTTCATTTGGGAGCATGTTGTTCAGTCTCCATGTGTTTGCATATGATCTAGAGATTCTTGAGTTGTTCATTTCCAGCTTTATTCCATTGTGGTCAGAGAAGATGCATGGAATGACTTCTACTTTTTTGAAATAAATGCATGTACGTTTTTATGTGCTTAAAAATGTTGCTACTGTGAACTGAGTGAGGCTCAGAGACTACTGTACCCACAGCACACAGTGAGTGCCATAGACTTAAGGGTGGGGATATCCATCTCCAAGAGGATGGACAGCATTCTGGGTTCGAGGGGCTTCTGGTCCTCTTCTCATTGGCTCTCTCATATGTTTGAGACCACACCTTTCTTTTCCATGCAGTCTCCCCTTGTTTTTTTCTGATAGCCACTGAAAGTGTTGGTCTCACAAAGGCAAATGCTCACCTCCTCGCTGTCCTTTCTTCTTGAGATTCTATAACTATACATGCTCAAGCTTAGGGTGGGCATCACGTCACAGTGGGTTAAGCCACAGCTTGGGAGGCCCACATCCCAATTCAGAACACCTAAGCTTGTGCCCGCATCCAACTTTCTGATAATGTGCACCCTGGAAGCCTGCAGATGATGGCTCACATCCTTGGATGCTGCTACCTACTTGAGATTCGGATACTGTTCATGGGACCTGGCTTCAGACTGGTCCAGCTCTGGCTGTTGTGGTCATTTGGGAAATGAACAAGTAGGTGGAACCTCTCTCTCTCTCTCTCTCTCTCTCTCTCTCCTTTGAAATAAATAAAATGTAATACAAAGTAAGCCTGCTAATCTTTAAACGAGTTACATGCATGTGAGTCTTTCATCATTTACATCTCCAAGACCCACCATGATCAGCTCTCCTCCTATTTCCCCTTTCTGTAAAATTAAAAAAAAAAAAAAACTAGATACAAATTCCAAAGAAATCATTCTGTTACCACCCACCTTTGGTTCTTGGGGCAATGTCACCTTTTCAATATATAAAAAGTAAGTTCAATACAAAATAGAAATCTGAAGTATGGGACAAAACCAAAAGAATGGAGGAAAGAATAGCAAAGGAAGAGATGAGATGCTGAAAGACAGAGGGCATCCTGTCTCCTCTCCTCTGGGGAGTGACTCAATGCTTTGGGTGGCAGAGCAAACCTGTCCACGCCTGTCAGGGATGGATGGGGGCACAAGAGTGAGCAAAGGCAGGGAAGGCATCTCTGGAGCCTTAGGGACCAAGCTGGACTTTCTCCTTTTCAGTCCCCTTTCTTTGATCAGGGGAAGGAAGAAATGGAATGAAAGCTGAAGAAAACCGAGAGCTCAGGACAGAGCCTGGAGGGAGGCTGGGAACAGACAACACTGTCAATGCCCCTCCCCCCTGAAGCAGAGATGGATCACGACATTTGCTGAGCTCCTACTATGTGCAGGGCACTGTTTTAGATCACTCCTCTCTTAAAGGAAGGTCTCACACAGACAAAATGTGTGCCCCAGTAACACTCTACCGTAGGAGCTAGGACTCAGTGCAGGGGCACAATCATTTTTACCTGCAGATTCTTTCTTACTGTGTAATCGCAGTAAAATAAAGAGCTGATATTTTTATAGAACCAGAAGCTTTATAATGTACTTTACTGCCATTGTACCTTTTAATCATAACGAGAGCGATGATACATGGGACAGAGCTCAATTAACCTAAGAGGAAATCAGAGCCCAGAAGCGTGAAGCAGTCTGCAGTTATTGTCCTAACTCATTATAACTCAGGTCTTGTTTTTCATTGCCACAGCCTGTGATGGAAATATGAACAAATGCTGCCTGGTTTATTGGGCAAAGCAAGGCAATGAAGGAAGATTATGACATCCAAATAAATTCAGCACCAATGGTCATGAGTTTCCCACTGCAGAGGCACAAGCACTGGACAGGGGAGCAAAGGCATTGGAGACAGACGTTTGTTCCTCCTGAGTGATTTTCTCCAAGAAATAAATATTTCAGCTACCTGTGGGAAGTCCCACCCATCCTTGATGTAAATTCAGAGCATAGATGAGTTAAGGCTGTCATGGCAGAACAAAGAGAACAGGAAGTCCTTGAAAAGGCAGAGTTGGGCATCCCTGATCCTGAAATCCTCTGAAATGTGAAATTTTTGAGAAGCAATATGGTGCCCATGAAGCATTCGGATTTGGGATTTTCAGAGATACTCAGCCAGTTAAGCCTCTCAATGGTTTCCAGGTTCTGAAAAACTCCAGAATCTGAAACACTTCTGGTCCTGAGCATTCTGGACAAGGGGCATTCATCCTGTGCGTCCCATCAGCAGACATCTGTGAGCAGCGACTACATGCCAGACTGTCCCCAAGAGCTTTAGTCCAGCACTCATTGACTCCTCAAAATATCCTTGTAAGGTGGGTCCTGGGATCGTCCTAGTTTATGTGTGGAGAAAACCGAGGCTTAAAAACCCGTGCCTCGGCCGGCGCCGTGGATCACTAGGCTAATCCTCTGCCTGCAGCGCCGGCACCCTGGGTTCTAGTCCCGGCTGGGGCGCCGGTTCTGTCCCGGTTGCCCCTATTCCAGGCCAGCTCTCTGCTGTGGCCAGGGAGTGCAGTGGAGGATGGCCCAAGTGCTTGGGCCCTGCACCCCATGGGAGACCAGGAGAAGCACCTGGCTCCTGCCATCGGATCAGGGCGGTGCGCTGGCCGTGGTGGCCATTGGAGGGTGAACCAACGGCAAAAGGAAGACCTTTCTCTGTCTCTCTCACTGTCCACTCTGCCTGTGTAAAAAACGAAGAAGAAGGTGATGGAAACTCAGCATCCCTCAGTGTCATTTCCTCTTTCCAAAGGGAATTTTCGTATTTTCGTCTAGTTCATTATCTCAAAAAGCAATCTTGCTTCTCGGCTTTCAGCTAAGGAACTAAATTAATCCCCCCTCACGAGGAATGGAAATTAATATGAATGTGAATCAACAGACTGGACGACTGGCCACTGCTGCGTCTGTGCTGGGTTTATAGGTTCTGACTGGGTTTTCAGGCCTTTGCCTCAACCCCACTCCAGTTCGTCTGTCATCTTGTCCCTCCACAGTCAGCATTGCTGCATTGGCCCTCCCTGTGTTCAAGGTAAAGTGGAGACCACTTAGAAATACCCCTTCCACTGTCCTTGGAGCTCCAGCACCCGATCCGTTCCCCGGACTCTTCTCTTGCCATGTTAGTCACATCTGCAATTGAATCCTGAATTAGCTGCAGGTCTTTGCACATTACTCTGCTGTGCCTTCTTCTGCAAACCCCATTGCCTGGATAGTGTGCAGGGAGAGGCTGCCTCTGATGTCCTTCGCCCACTTCCTCACAGCTCTTACCTGGTCAGGGTATGACAGTTGCTTCCTCGTCTTCCCTCCCTCAGCTGTTCTGGAGTTCCCGAACAGTAGAGGTGTGGGGAGCAACTCGGACTAGACTAAGTTACTGGAATTAAGACTTATTCTATGCATCTGCTCTCCCACAATATGGCCCTGGGAGAAAAGTAAACAGCTTTTACGCAGCTGCCTCCAGTTAGACAAATAAACTGCAGGAGCTGCTCCTGATTGGAGGAGAGCAGCATACTCGGCGTGTGGGTAGCAGAGTTGGGATTGGTGGAAGAGGACTATAAAGGAGGAGAGAGACAACATGCACCAGGAACATCTAAGGGGAACATCTGGATAACATCTGAGCAGCCCCCGAGAGAGCCAGCCAGCGGTGTGCCGCTCCCCCGAGGAAGTGGGGAAAGTGGCCAGGGGGAGCCGCCCTTCCACGGAGGTGGAAGGATCTGCAGCCAACCCGGGAAGAACCAGCAGCAAACCCGGGGAGGGCCGAGCAGACGAAAGAACAGCGCAGGGTCCTGTGTCGTTCCTCCGCGAATGGGGGAGCGACATAGAGGCTGTCTTGTAGCCTCAGCATCTCCTCCAGGGCTTTGCAGCTAGGAGGTACTTTGCAAATGGGAAAGCATTGCATCTTACATACTGGAGTTTAATGCACCCGAAGTTACAAACACATACAGTGTAACTGTATCCCCGCCCATCTCTGAAACTTAAAGACGTTGATCTACAAAGAGCAACTGGAAATCAGAAAATATGTTTTAGACCCAGCCCTGCTCCTTAGAAGGTATGAGAATTTGGAGAAATCAACGAACTTTTCTGATTCTTCCTCAATAAAAACGGATGACTACTGCCACTCTGCTTTTCCCGGAGATTCTGATGATTCAGTGATTGTGTGCTGGGTTTGGTCATACTGCAGTCCGTCTTCCTGTGGGA
This sequence comes from Oryctolagus cuniculus, assembly GCF_051225735.1. Classification (NCBI taxonomy): domain Eukaryota; kingdom Metazoa; phylum Chordata; class Mammalia; order Lagomorpha; family Leporidae; genus Oryctolagus; species Oryctolagus cuniculus. The sequence continues at coordinate 3,968,888 of NC_142878.1, read as the reverse complement.
GTGAAGGACTCGCTTCTCCAGGTGATGGGGATGGTGATAATCCGTCAGCCCTTCCCCTACGGGGAGCGCCTAGCTCAAGATCACACCCTCTGTCCAGGAGGCGCTCATCCAATGACTGCAACATGAGGATAGAGAGGTCTGGTCTCCTTCACCGGATGTGGGCTCTCCCTGGTCCCTACCATCCTCAGAACTTCTCTTCGAGTCTGGGGTCTCTACTGAGACTGTCTCACACCTCCCCTTTCCCCAGCCCCTGCCCCTGCAGCCTCTCCTACAAATAATCTGCCCCAGGAACTGTCTCTGATGTGCCTCTTGCATGCTAATCTTCTAACCCCCAAAATACTTTTTATAAAAAAAAGCTGTCTTGAAAAAGAGTCCTGGGCACATAGTATTAGTGCCATTTTGTACAGGTAAAGAAACACTGAGGCCTGTGTAGCCCCTGAGAAAGGTAAACCCAGGTTAGACAAAGGTAGAATAGATGCATCTTGGCCAGTGTTCCAGTAGAAACATCACTCCCCACCTCAAAATTCTCTGTGTACATGCAGGAATTCTCTATGTGACTAAGGAAAACCGTCATCTTGGACCCAGTAGTTCTTATTATATAAGCCTTTTCTTTCATTCAGCTATTGCAGGCCTGCTGAGCATGTCTCTGCTAGACTTCGACCCAAATGAGGCGGCATTGAGGACCACCTCTCCTAGAAGTCAAACACCCCCAGGGCTGTTCATGGAGTCTCTGCGAGTCCTCCTGCAGCACACGGCCATCACGAAGTCTTCTGTTGGTGTAGCACTCAACATCTACGGTCTGTAAGTTAAAGATGCCTACCGCCTCCAATCTCTTCACTGATCCTGGGGAGCAGAAATGGCCAGCCAGGTGGGAGAGGAATTGAATGAGAGGTTCAGGGTCTTCCTCAGCATCTCCAGGGCAAAGGCAGTGGGGCTGCCTTGGCACGAAGAAGAAGCCAAGGCATTTACTGCTCTTGCATATGACTTCCAGTGAGTTTCACCGAAAACAAATTGCAGTTATAGCAGTATAATTTGTAACAGTATCTGTTACCAGTGGAGTATGTCGTGGTGTTCGATCAGGTATAAGTGGATCATCTCCCCAATAATGTTGCCCTAATGAGCTGACTTAAAATATATTTTGAAGGCTACATCATCAAATCAGTGATTATTAACTTATAATGTGCGTGGGAATGACATGAAAATGCATATTCTGGGTCCCTGCCCCCAAGGAAGTCTTAGATTGGCGCAGAAATCTGCATTTTAGCAAGATTCTCCAGTGACTCTTGTGTGGGTGGGTCTCAACCCACACTTCGAGAGACCCTGATCCACCTGCTTGGCCTAACAGTTACCAGACAAGATCACTTGAACATACGCCTTCATCCTATTAAAAATAAAACTGAGCGCTGGGCACTTAACCACGGTGTTTCCTCGTCTCTAGGAACATCCAGATTTGATTTTAGTTCTTTATAGTTACCAGAGAGGATTATGCATTCTCAACTCAGGTAAGAACATGATATGTAGGCCGTCGCGGCCATTTAGGGAGTGAACCATTGAATGGAAGGCCTCTCTCTCTGCCTCTCTGTAACTGCCTTTCAAATAAAATAAGTAAGTCTTTTAAAAGTGATATGTATTATGTTCACAGCACTTCCTTTCATTCTAACTTTCAGATAAAGCCTATGGTTGTATTTAATTAGCAAATTGAGGTTCAGTGAGATTAAAAAGTTGCTCTGTGTCACACAGATTGTAAATGGGCAAAGCTACGATACAGATACTGATCCAGGAAATTGAGCAGGCAGAAAATTGTCCCTGTCACAGTCCTCATATCCCACAGCTGCTTCATGACATCTAAGAGGTAATTCGAGTCTAAGTCCTCAGGGCCAGTGCGGTGGCACAGTAAGCTAAGCCTCTGCCTGCAATGACAGCCCCCCATATGAGCATCAGTTTGAGGCTTGGCTGCTCCACTTCTGATCCAACTCCCTGCTAACGGCCTGGGAAAGCAGTGGAAGATGCCCAAGTGCTTAGGTCCCTGCACTGTGTGGGAGACCCAGAAGAAGCTCCTGGCTCTTGGCTTCATATTGGCCCAGCTCTGGCTGTTGTGATCATTTGGGGAGTGAACCAGTGGATGGAAGATCTCTCTCTCTCTATTGCAACTCTGCCTCTCAAATAAATAAGTCTTTTTAAAAAGTCTAAGACCTTAAATATGGAATCTTTGGGTAAAATTATTACTCGTGCAGCAGTAAGGCTACTTTGGAACACATACTCATTTAGTCGTTTTCTGTCTGGGAGCAGGGAATAACCCGCTTTCTTGATGTGCAAGAGGGAGGCTGGATAACTGTGTGACTGTCTCAGACGCACACCTCTCCACTGCCACCACCCAACAACACAGGGAGCGGAGCAAGCAAGAAAAGACAGAGGAGGGACATGGAGGCGCACCTTTAGATTGGTGAACAAAGTGGCTCCTTCGGGATGCAGTGCCGAAGTGCTGGCTTAGGTGGGAGGGAGTGTGACTGCTCCAGACAGGTCTACGCAGTCATCCGGGGCAGGCACAGTCTCCTGGTGGGACTCTGTTCTGGGCCCACCCTTCCCACGGGGCGGCTTCTAAGAACAGGGGATGGATGGCAGGTGCTAAGGAGGACAGGCCACACGGCTGAGTACCGATCTCTCTAACAAGTCCCGGGTGGCGAGAGGACAGCCAGGGGCTTGGGCACACAGTCCTGGTCCGAGGGCTGGGAGCGGCACCAGAGAAGCCGTCTCAGCCGTCTGCTCTCTTGCTTCCTGCCATGTTGGGGGCAGGTGTTGCCAAGACAGCTGTGGAAAAAAGAAAAAAAAAATCCAACTTCTCAGAAGTAATCTTGTATGTAAACGGAACTTCACCAGTGGAGTTTGGGCAAAGATCCAGCTGTCTGAGCAGGAAAAGCAGCATGCTCACCCAACACCTCCAGTGAGCCGATTTCCAGTGCCAGAGACCCTGTGGCCGGGCTCCCAGCCCAGGCGAGAGGCTGGGCGCACGTCACTGTCCAGGCTCTGCATGTTCTTTTAGGGGCTCACCTGGGTGACATCAGTAAGACAGCCAGGCTGAGGCACAGAGAAACCTGAGACATTTCGTTTTCTTTTCCTATTTGAACAAAGCAGGATGTGGTCTAGTTTTACAATATTATTTGTGCGGAGTAGAGAGGCATTGCAAGATTAGAGTAGAAATGTGGAAAATTAAATAAATCATTAATACAAAAACATCCAGAAATTACTACTTTTAAAATTAATGCACTCTAATCTAGATGAAGAAATTTACACGTATTCTCTATTGTGTACATATGTGTATACCTAATATAAATTACTTCATATAGTATGTCAGTGTAAATTTTCCACATCATTTTAGCCTATTAAAATTAGTTATAAATATGACCTTTACAAGTTTAATTTCCCTTCAAGATTTTTTCCAAAAAAACCCATATCTACCATTACTGAGTTATCACAATGTGGTACCTCATAGAGTTCTGAGTGCTAACATGTATGTGTTAATTCAAAAGTCAAAGGAAAGCTTAATTTACATTTGGGGAAACTGAGACAGAGAGAGATCTCATGCCACTCAGCTCTGAAGAGGTAGTGCCAGGGCTCAACCAAGGGTCTGACTGAGGAATGGCAACCCCTCATCTATGCTTATAACACACTGTTCCTTGTCAAATCATACATTTAATCCAGAATAATTGTCCTCCTACTCTGACGCTTTGGGGGTCTATCAGCCATTCAACAAACAGTTGCTGAGTTCGTGCACGATGCTGAGCCTCTGCTGAGGATCGGGAAGACACAGTTACGTGAGACACAGCTCTGATGCACTCACTGGCTGGAGAGAGCAGTCCATTGAGCCCCAGATGGAGGCATTCTTTTTCAGACTAGAGCTACAGAAGGAAAAAAAATGGAAGAGGGCCCTGTTTATTGAGCATACACTGTCATTGTAGAGCCAGAAAACAAAAAGTTGACACACGAAGAGCTGGTGTGCTGTTCAGTATTGAGTGGCCCTGTGGAGAAGCGGCAGGGAGAGCGCCGGGCACAGAGCCAGAGACAGGGCATCCGCGGGCACACGGGGTTGGGGAAGGAAGGTCCCACCAGGGAGTGGCTTTTGCTCCCCATCCACCCATGTCTCTGGTCTCTGCTGGAAAAGAGCAGGCCACAAAGGACACCACAGGCAGGGAAACACATGGAAGACCCAGGCCAAGGAGACGAAGCCCCGTAGAGTGGGCATTCAATGTGGCTGAAGAGAGGGCTGCGTGTGCAGATGTGTGAGGCACGAGGCTGCAAACCGGGTGGAAACCACACTATAGAGAACTGGATTGCCCGCTGTCAGCCTCAGGTGATCAGGAGCTGGCATATCCTGAGACCATTGCACATTGTTAGGAAGGCTATTATTTAAAATGGTAAAAAGAGTAGACGGGAAAAGAAATTAGGACCCTGTATACTGTTGACAGGAGTTTGCAATGGTGCATCCACTATGGAAAACAGTCTGGAAGATTTTTAAAATTAAAAATGGATGATACCCTGTACCCAAACTTCTGGATGTATGTTCAAAATAAGTGGAATCGGGACCCAGAAGAGATGTCTGCGCCCTCCTGTTCACAGCAACATTGTTCACAAGCTGCGGAAGCAATCCAAGTGTCCATTGGCCGATGAATGGATAAAAAAATATTGTGATAAATACACCCAAGGGAATATTATCCAGCCCTTAAATAATGAAATCCTGCAATTTATAGCAACAAAGATTATCCTTGTGCACATTGTGCTAAATGAAATAAGGCATTTACAGGAGAGTTACTGCACGAGTCCACTCATATAAGGTATCTGTAGTAGTCAAACTCACTGGCACAAAGAACAAATGTTTTCTTTTTTCTTTTTTTTTATTTCTTCACACTATTTGTTGAACTCTTTACTTAGTATAGGGTTAATCTTATGAGTATAAAGTTTACTGAAAATAGATCTTTGTAAAAAATAAGAATGGGAATGAGAGAGGGAGGAGAAAGAAGGGTGGGAGGGAGGGTAGGATAGGAAGAATCACGTGTTCTTAAATTTGTATATTTGAAATTCATGAAGTTTGTATTCCTTAAATAAAATTTTAAAAAGAAGTTAAAAAAAGCAGAGAACAGCATGATGCCAAGGTTGAGGTACAGTGGGACCATTCAATGAGTTCGAAGCTTCCGTAATGCCAGCTGGGTAGTTCTGGAAGTCTGCTGTTCCCAGCAGAGTCTATAGTTAGCAAGACTGCTTTGTGATCTTCAAAATTTCTCAGGAGGGTAGATCTCATGTTAAGTGCTCTTACCATTCACAAAACAAAACAAAAGAGACACAGAGAAACTTCAGAAGGTGATGGACATGTCTGTTACCCCAGCTGTGAGGATGGCACCTTGAGTGTTGTGTTTGTCCAAAGTCATCAACGTGTACCTTTCAGTGCCTACGTTCAGTACCTACGTTCAGTACTATTCAGTACCTTATAAATGTTGCACCTCAATAAGGATGTTAAAAAATAAAAGAAGGTGGCATATTATTTCTTCCATCTCCAGAATTCTGTGATCAACTTATTCTGTTTCTGTTGATCCCAGTCAAAAACTTCCAAAGTCTTAATAGTCAGAAAAGCATTTTGAAAAAGGTTGTGCGAGGTCAGCAGTGGGGTGCACCAGGTTAAACTGCCACTTGAGTTGCCTGAATCCCATATCAGAGTGCGTAGTTCAAGTTCAGGCTACTTTGCACTTCTGATGCAGCTTCCTGCTTATGTGTAAGGAGACAGAGTGTGATGGCCCTAGTACTTGGGTTCCAGCCACCCACACTGAAGTCTCCGTGGGGTTCCTTGCTTCTAGCCTCATCCATTGGCCGTTGTTAACAGCGCTGCTGTTAACATGGGAGTGCAGGTATCTCTTTGATATAACAGTTTCAGTTCCTTAGACTATACTCAGTGGTGGGACAGCAGGATCATATAGTAATGCTATTTTCAAGATTTTTTTTTGAAGAATGAGCAATATAATTTTAGGGGTATGTGATAGATACACTTTTTATCATAATCATCTTTCCACGTTAATAACATATGTCTATGTTATCATATTTAGTTGTATTTGCTTTCTAAAATCTATGTTAGAATTTTTTGAGGCTGTAAAAATACTGCACATTCCTTGTAATAAGTGAGACAATTCAAAGACGTAAAGCAATTAGTCATCTCTGCTCTGTATTTCTTGTACGCTGAGCTAACTGAACCCTCTGTCTCCTTGTGAAGAGGCTAAGTGAATTGACCAGGCTCACTCGATTAGTCAGCAGTTAGAGAATTTAAGGCTTTGTCCATCACGTTCCGAGCATAATTCTTTTCCCTTTGTTATTACTTTTAGAGAAAAAAAATAACAAATGTGAAATGTTGAAAAAATCCTGATACCCAGTTTACAAAATAAATGCTATGGTTACCAAATAATCTTCAAAAACAAGGGAAAATGCTTCCAATTCTTTGTTTTGAAGGTCTCAATACCCTTTGCTCAGTTTCCTGATGCTGTGACTGTGAATTAAGTAACTCTCAGGGGGCTGCACCTGTTAAGTCGGGGCTGTGGCACTCCTCTGCCCAGCAGAACAAAGTCACGCCTGCCTCCACAGCCAGGAACACACCTCCCTGGGGAGGACAGACCCCCCTACAGAAGAGCCTTCTTCAAACACCATCTCACTTGCAGACTTTCTTCTCATCCTTCCCAGGATCTCAAGGTCAAGGTAACTCCATGTGTCTCTTGATCCTCCAGAGGCTGGAGCTGTCTCCAGCACCCAGCTGCAGCCTCCCCAAGGGTCGCCTCTTCCTCTTCTCCCCCGAGCTCCTCCACTTGCTCTAATTCTCTAGACATTCCACAAGGTCTGACTTAATCCCCCTTATTCCATGAGACTTTCCCTCGATCTTTCCATCTATATCAGACTTTGAAGAGTGAACAAGTCATGTAGTACTGTGCGTCCTTTTGGTCTCAAATAGAGCGTAATCTTGAAGAATGGAAGTTGCCATATGCATTTCATCACCCATAGTTAGCCAAGCCCTGAACACGAAGTAGTTACTGAAATAGAATATTCTAGGCTAACAAAATATGATAGCTAAATTTGTTCTATTGATCTGAGTAGGTATATTATTGAAAGAACAATTTTTGATTTTTATACTATAGTCTATAACTAGAGAACACAGCAAAAGGAACAAAATCCATGTAAACAGTTTAAGTTTACATAAATCCTATTTTATGTTCCAATGTCATTCAGTGTCAAACTAGAGCTTTGTTTCCTCACAAATCAAAGCAAAAAGAATTGAAACAATTTTCCTTAATTACACAAAATTTTCAACCTGCCTTCCTACTAGCTTTTCATCACTTAAAAATATGACATTATAAAACAAATTAAGAACATAATGAATTTTATTAGTAATTACTCCATCTATGTGCTTGAACAACCACAGAGATCAAGATATAGATATTTTAATAAAAAACACATCACTTCAAGTATCTTCAAAGAATTGTCCAATTTTTCAATTTTCTGTCCTAAATTGTGACAGGTTTATGGTTTCAAAACAACCTTAGTCAATTGGTTTATTTTATTTTATTTTATTTTTGACAGGCAGAGTGGACAGTGAGAGAGAGAGACAGAGAAAAAGGTCTTCCTTTTTCTGTTGGTTCACCCTCCAATGGCCGCTGCGGCCGGCGCACCGCGCTGATCCGAAGCCAGGAGCCAGGTGCTTCTCCTGGTCTCCCATGGGGTGCAGGGTCCAAGCACTTGGGCCATCCTCCACTGCACTCCCGGGCCACAGCAGAGAGCTGGCCTGGAAGAGGGACAACTGGGACAGAATCCGGCGCCCCGACTGGGACTAGAACCCAGTGTGCCGGCGCCGCAGGCAGAGGATTAGCCTATTGAGCCGCGGCACCGGACAGTCAATTGGTTTATGGTCCTAAATCTTTCCTAGGAGAACACAGAATTGAACTCCAAATCCAGTCCCTTAGGGAATCGTGAATTAAAAATCCCACATACACTGGCAGGATCATTATAGACTGTTGTATTTCTTATAAAAATGAATCTTTATCACTTTGCTTTAAATTTATATGAAAATATTCCATTTCTGATAGCACACCTGTTTCTTTTCTTTTGCATTTCACAGTGTGAGAACAACGTCTACCACTGGCTCCCTCTCATCCTTTCTCTTCCCACCCGCATTCCCCATGTGTTTGCCCACATTGTACAACCACCTGTTATCAAGCCATAGGGGTCTTCTCTATTTGAATAAGACTTAATGCTTAACTTTCTAAGCATTAAAATAAAAGACTTTATGCAAAACTATAAAATGATTCTACTTTCACATATTCTACCATCCCAGTGTTCTAAAACATTTGGGAAAACACTTGATCCAGCCTTGTCTCCAGCCCCCTCAGTTAATCTCCTGCACGATGAGTTGTTGAACGCCTGCTCTGTGACAGTTACTGGGAAGAGACCATCTGTGTCACACAGACAGGCTTCCACAGAAGTGCCTGGCATGTGCTGTGCTACTCTTGATGTTTCCAACGCCTCTGTCATTGTGAAAATACCATTTGTTCAAAGCCCAAAAAGTATCATGAAAAACCAAAATACAAAACGCAAAGGTGTTTTTACCCCTAAAAACACTCTAGTCTGCAGAAGCACGAAGGGGTTAGTTTCCACAGCCGTTGATGCTGTGGGGTGGTTTTAGGGAACCCGGTCATCCTTGTCTGTCTACACAGAACCGTTGTGTGCTGGCCTCTGAAGACTCAGCTTTGCTATATGCTTTGTCCGTTGAACTAGAGGCGAGGGGTCACTCTGAATGACAGCATACCAGTCCACAGCAATTGCTGAATCTGATCTAAAAGAAGAAACGATCAGGTTTCAGCCTTAGAGATCTATTTGGGTGGGGGGTGGCAGGCATTGTCATGCAATAGTGAAGACACCGTTTGGCGCACCTGCATCCCACCCTGGAGTCCTTGGGTTTGAGTCACACGTGCACCTATGATCCAGCTTCCCACTAATGCACACACTGGGAGGCACCGGATGATGGCTGCTGGCTCAGGTACTGCAGGAAACGGAGATGCAGTTCGTGGCTCCTGGCTTTGGCCTGGCCCAGCCCCGCTGCTGCAGTCATTTGAGGATTGAAGCGGTGGATGGAAGAGGTCTCCCTCTCTCTCTTGCACTTGCTCTCATTCTCATTCTCTCACTCTCTTTTTGTCTTTCAAATGAGTTTTCCAAAAGGAAAATAATCAAAACAAAAAAGAAATCTGTATGGAACGTCCCATCAAAAACTGGTTCTTGAATTCATTTTTGGAAACATCCTGCCGATCAGAATCAATAAGTAGCAGTGACTAAACAGCAGGTGGCACCGACGCAGGTTGAGCAGCCACCTCTTACTCTACAGCATTCATATTCCTTTGGTGAAGGTGAGGACTTCTCCCTTTGTGGAAATGAGAGCTAGTTTGGGGTAATCAATTAGTAAGTAACATTCGCCCTCCCCAGTATACTCATAAGAGAGAAAGTAATTCCAGTCTCATGGGGTTTGGCAAGGAGAGAGCTGGTCAAACACTAAGGCAGAGACCTAAGGTCTCAGCAATGGACCAAAGATCATCCTGAAAACTTGGGTGATGATTCTTGAGATTATAAAGGTATTAAATGCCTGTTACGAATGTAAATGCAAGACCTACCAATAAATCCTAAAGTGTGAGATAATAGGATTTATCAGGAGGAATGCTCATTTAGTCTGTTTTAAATTCTACAGAGGTTATGAATTAAGTCATATTTAGGACTCAGGTCATCAACTGACTTTCCAATAGTTAATATTACTCATCATTATTACTCATGGATGTGGAGTGAAGAATGTCAGGGGCTGTGGAAATGCTGCTTTCCAACCAGGAGACCCCAACATTCTTAATGCCTGTCCCTGTGGCCACCCATTGAAGACATTTCCTAAAACTGTCTTTTATCATATATGCTTCCAGTGGAGATGTTTGGTTTCAAATCTCCCCAGGCGTTTTGAGGGGTTTAGATACAGTCTTGCTTGAGAGTGTGCTGCAAGGAGCTTTCTGTCTAAGGGAGCCAGGTTACCTGGGTGGGAAAACACTATGTCTCAGACAGACGACCTTCCCTGTCCTTAAGAGTTGGTCTGTCCGGGATTTCTTCTCCTTCCTCTCCTCCTCCCCCTCCCTCTGCCTCCTCCTCCTCTTCCTTCTCTTTCTCCTTCTTCTTCTCCCTCCGCCTCCTCTTCTTCTTTTCTCTCTTTTTTAGTTATTTTATTTGTACCTATTCATAAGAAACAATATGATCATTCATCACATGTGTTCAGTGTGTGATGATGAACCAAATTAGTATTTTCATCGCTTTAAACATTAAAACATTCTCTCATGAACAATAGCTGCATATATTCATGGGGTACAGTGACTATTTCCATCCTGTATGCAGTGTGTACTGATCAGGTCAGCATGACTGGCACCTCCTGCTCAGTCACTAGTTTATGATCAGAGATTTTGAGCTCTCTTTTTTCCTTGTTCAGAAACAAATAACAGCTTAGTATGAACTATAACCACCACTGTGTAACACTTCTTCTATCTAGCTATGTTTTGGTGTACATATGGAGTGAATATTTTAATGGGATGCAAAACCTTTCAACAATGCACACTCATCTGTTGCTAACTGTTTGCAGGTCCATGTGTACTTCTGCTTCAGCAAGTGGCTTTTAATTTTATGAAAAACAACACAAGCAAAGGGGCAGGGAGGACGAAGGACAAGGAGAGTAACAGGCACTCGTAGGGAGGAAATGCATGAATGTTTAAGAAAATAAAAAATGAGCCGGCGCCGTGGCTCAATAGGCTAATCCTCCACCTTGCGGCGCCGGCACACCGGGTTCTAGTCCCGGTTGGGGCGCCGGATTCTGTCCCGGTTGCCCCTCTTCCAGGCCAGCCCTCTGCTGTGGCCAGGGAGTGCAGTGGAGGATGGCCCAGGTGCTTGGGCCCTGCACCCCATGGGAGACCAGGAAAAAGCACCTGGCTCCTGGCTCCTGCCAGGATCAGCGCGGTGCGCCGGCTGCAGCGGCGGCCATTGGAGGGTGAACCAACGGCAAAGGAAGACCTTTCTCTCTGTCTCTCTCTCTCACTGTCCACTCTGCCTGTCAAAAAAAAAAAAATACTACAAATATTATTTCAAGTTATCTTGTGTTTGTGCTACAGGTAACTTTCTGTTGAAGTAGCTGTGACAGTCTTATGCATCTGGAGACAAACAGATAACAGCCCAGATCCTGGGAAAGTCTATGCTGTGACTGAATTTTATTCTCTGTACAATCTTCCATTATATAGAAAAAAAATAAGCAAAATGGGACAAGACTTGGTTTGGTTAGCTAATTTTAAAATTGCATTAAAGTGAAAAACCATACAAATAATAAGTGCCTGTTTTAGACAGTATGTTCTAAATACATTCTACTGTCCACTGGTTCACTATCCAAATGGTCATGATTAAAGCTGGGTCAGGCTGAAGCCCAAGTGTAAATTCTTTTTTTTTAATTTATTTTTTGACAGGCAGAGTGGACAGTGAGAGAGAGAGACAGAGAGAAAGATCTTCCTTTGACACTGGTTCACCCTCCAATGGCCGGTGCACCGTGCTGATCCGAAGGCAGGAGCCAGGTGCTTCTCCTGGTCTCCCATGCGGGTGCAGGGCCCAAGGACTTGGGCCATCCTCCACTGCACTCCCTGGCCACAGCAGAGAGCTGGCCTGGAAGAGGGGCAACCGGGACAGAATCCGGCGCCCCGACCGGGACTAGAACCCGGTGTGCCGGCGCCACAAGGCGGAGGATTAGCCTACTGAGCCATGGCGCCGGCCCCAAGTGTAAATTCAATAACAAATTGTTTGGTTTGAGTTGTGTGTGTGTGTGTGTGTGTGTGTGCTATACAAGGGGTCTGCCAAGTGAACATCTCTGTCATCACTTCTCTATGAGCTGTATCCACACTTATTATACAAGATCTCTAACTTTTGTTTTTCAAACGATATCTGAAATTTTAAGACTGATACAAAGTTTCTAATTTTTCTAAGTGAAAAATTCTTCTAGATTGTTAATGTTTTCCTTGAACATTCTCATCTAATAATGTTTTTGAATGAACTGCCTCAATCCAGTTTTTTTCCAACACATTTAACTTAGTGTCATGAACCTAGATTTCTTTCTGAACTTGTCCTCTGGGTACTTCCTATATAAACCACACAATTAAATAACAAACACAGCTGACAAAACCAACCTTGGAAAGAAGACACAAGAGCTACCTCTGGATGTGGCAAACTGTGTCCTACAGGAACTAAGTGCAGAGGGAGCTAAGTCCATGAGGGAGCGGAGAGGCTCATTCTTGGGGTTCACAATTGAGTGGCATTTCAAGAGCTCTCCATCATATTTAGCATGACATACGAAGTGCGAGACGGTTTAAAATGTAGTTGGTGGAGCCAACACAAACACAATATTGTATGTCCCTCAGTGCAAGAAAATAAAAATCGTTCCCTTCCAAGACTTCATCATTGCCTTGAAAACAGGGTTGTCTTTGGGCGAAGTTGAACACTGTTGGAAAAAAAGATAGGAAAGATAGGACAAAGTGACTGAGCATGCTAACCAGATCATTCTTCAAAGTTAATCTGGACCTATCAGTGTGATCAATTGTGAACTGAAATTGATCACTTGGACTAGTGAGATGGCATTGGTAATGCCACCTTGATGGGATTGTACTGGAATCCCCTGGCACATTTCTAACTCCACCATTTGGGGAAAGTCCAATTGAGCATGTCCCAAATTGTACATCCCTTCCCTCTCTTATTCCCACTCTTATATTTAACAGGGATCACTTTTCAGTTAAATTTCAACACCTAAGAATAATTGTGTGTTAATTACAGTGTTCAACCAATAGTATTAACTAGAACAAAAAATACTAAAAGGGATAATAAAATTGACAAAGTTATTTGAAAAATACTTTAAAAAGTGCTTTTACTGCAGTTGAACAAAAATGAAGGAAAATTAGTAGAGCCACAGCGTGATGATGAAGCATGTTGGTGATTCTTCCTCAAGGAAAATCTGAGAATTGTCACTCAAAACCTGCAAAATAAATGTATCTGTTTGTTCAGCACTTCTATTTATAAAAATTTCTCTTGAGGAAATTGTCAGGCACATGCAAAAGATATGTGTGTTACAGAATTCCCAAAAAGATTGCATAAGAAGGAAGGAAGGAGTGGAGGGAAGAAGAAAGGAAACATATGTTCAGAATAAGGGATTGGTTAAAAAAAATCCTGGTGCATTCTTCTGATAGAATAATGTGATAATCCAACTGTAGAATGTCGCTCCCCCTCTTCGCGGAGGAACGACACTAGACCCTGCGCTGTTCTTTTGTCTGCTCGGCCCTTCCCGGGTTTGCTGCTGGTCCTTCCCGGGTTTGCTGCCGACCCCTCCACCTCCGTGGAGGGGCGGCTCCCCCTGCCACTTTCCCCACTTCCGCGGAGGAGCGGCACACCGCCGGCCGGCTCTCTCGGGGGCTGCTCAGGTGTTCCTTCAGATAGATGTTCCCCTTAGATGTTCCTGGTGCATGTTGTCTCTCTCCTCCTTTATAGTCCTCTTCCACCAATCCAAACTCTGCTACCCACACGCTGAGCACGCTGCTCTCCTCCAATCAGGAGCAGGATCAGCTCCTGCAGCTTGTCAAACTGATGAGGCAGCTGCGTAGAGGTTGTTTTGTCTCTTTCTCTCAGCGCCATATTGTGGGAGAGCAGATGCATAGAATTAGTCTTAATTCCAGTAACTTAGTCTAGTCCGAATTGCTCCCCACAGTAGAATAGCTAATGATATGTGTCAGAGTTTTTGTTGTGAGAAAGAGAAATAAATTTGACTACAACAAGAAACAAAAGGATATTGGCAATTCAAAAATTGTGGAAAAACCCAGGTGGGACCGGAAGGCTGCAGGTGGTTGAAATAGTCTGGTTAGGTGCTCCTCGTGGAAATGAATGAACTCCAACCATTTTCACTGCCAATGTCATTTGAACCAAGGTTCAGATTTGGAAGAGAGAAAACGTAACCATCTGGGCCAGAGGGCATGCCATACTTTTATGCAAAGAAAGCTGTGGGTACTGTTAATACAGCCATCAGAATGACTGAATGAGGAGGCGATCATTTTCTCTGGTCCACCGTAACGCTCACAGGAGGGGGAAATGAACTCTGAGAGGACAAAAAGCCGTGAACACCATGACTAAGACAGGACACCCTGCATCCGCAACTCCAATTCCAGATATGTTCACCTGCTTAGATAATCCAACAAGTCTTTTATAATCATGAATAAACCCGACCCTTTCACAAGTCACCAGGGCTTTCCAGATTACTGGTAGTAAGCTAGCTCTCTATTTAGATTCTGCTTATACAATTTTGTTTGGTTTCCATACTGATACATTTTAATCTCTATATAGATTATACTTTAAAATAAACCCTGCTCATAGAACTAGAGATAATCTAATATCTGACAAATGGCTAAGTCTGACAAAATGTCTAAACTCTCTAGATTGACCCTCCCTCTTCCTATTTATTTATTGGTATTTTATTTGAATATTGCAGAAATTTGAAGTAAAAACTTTAACCACTGTAAATGCCACCAATATAAAATTGTAGTGGAAATACAAAGGAAAGAAAAGAAAAAGAAATTAAAACATTTATTACAATATAAAAAATCAAGAAGGGAAATCAGTGTAGAGACTGTCCTCCTTAGGTTGGAATCGGTCCCTCCTATGACTCACTCTGCGTTCACCTGATACCCAGCCAGTACCTCAACTGGTCAACACTCTTTGCCAAGTAGAGAAATGTAAACCTTAATTCATAAAGGAGTTTAGTTCTTGGTGACTCTCCCCACATAGAATTGAGGTCGCAATGACTTTATCACTGTTCATAGCAATTCAAGGATACTCTCGAAATGGTTGGATCAGATAACAATGAGTTCATTATTAACAGCTTGGATCATACTCAAGAATTTAGAATCCAGCAGTGCCCAGAAGTAAGCAAAGAGGTATGTCACACGGAAGAGTTACCTACCCAGGAACAATAGGGTTGTGCTCCCAATTTTTAGACATTTCGTCTGTGATTTCTTTTTTTAAGATAATATATTTTTAATTTACAGTATAGTCAAAGGCTTAATGGTTGTACAAAACAAAGAATTCAACAAATGAAAAGTAAAATTGGCAAGGGCTTTAAACAATAATCAAATGAAAAGATCTTCAAGTTCACACATACAGATTTTAAAAGTCACAGAATCATTAATAGGCCTCAGAGAGTATCCTGAACCATTACCAGAATTCCAGTCATGGCCGTGTTTCTCAGCCCAGGTTACCAGTTAGCATAACCACTTGCACCAGAGCCCTGAACCACCAGCCTGTCTATCTTAGTTTCCACCCCAAACTGGCAGCTGCTCAACCACTTAGCAAATTACTCCAGGCAGCACAACAGACTCTCAAGGCTTGCCAAGGAAATGCAGGGAGCAATGAAGGGGCATGCCTTCTAAGCGATAGGGAGGCCGAGTGAACCAACCGATCCTTCACTGCACAAAGGACATTTGTTCCACTGCACTTGAAATATCAGGACTCAGACACTTGATGGAGGTAGCAGGTCGGCGTCTTCACCATCTTTTCTATCTGCTTTCAAGGGAAAACACGCGTCTCCACAGGGTACCTGATGCCCCTGCCGTTTCCAGTCTCCTGCATACGGCCAGCATGATTTCCTGTCAATGTGAAAGTTCGATGCTCCATGAGATGATGAATGTAGCATTGTTCGACCTCTAGGGGCAGCCCATCCATGAAACGAGGAAGTGAAGAGTACTGCTGTTCCCACCAGATGGAAGGAAACTTCGGTGCTTTCTGATGAGAAGAACAAAGGGGGAAAAGCATTTTCTGCACCAACAACTGCACAGCAGGGTCAAGGGGCGTGTGGGCTGTATTATTATTATTATTATTATTATTAACAGGTATTTGATGTCTGAGGCCCACACTGTGGAAGGCTCATTCATTCTTTACACCTGTTGAGCCCAAGCAGCGCCATGGCGATGGAGTGTAGGACGTTTGCTTATTCTGAGCAGAAGCTACAAGGCGCAGCCTATGGGATGTCACGTTCTCTTCTCACCAACTGTGTGCTTGTGGAAGCGGGGTAAGGAAGCTTCATCAGCCTGGGTTTCCTGATAGGGTGCTTTTCAACGGATCGGGGAGGAGGAGAGAATGGGGACAGGAGCACTTCTATAGCAAGTGCAGAGGAATTGCTTCCTTGACTAAGGGAGACTCAATGTGTGTGTGTGTGTGTGTGTGTGTTGGGGGCTGGAGGGTGGGATTGTTTCTGAGGGTCTTGAAGGCTTCCAGTGCCTCTAACACTCTGAAAAGCTCTAGGTTTTCCCTGTTGGATTGTTCAGGTCCATTCACTCTTTCTCAGCCAGTAACCTGCCTTTCGCAAGACAGACTAGACCGGACTTTAACTCAGCTGTGGCAGCTCAGCAACACACAGGATCAATCTCGGGATGTTTGTCAGTGACCTCAAGCCTGGAGCCGGGGAGTTACAGGAGTCTTGATTCATGGTTCCAGAAGCCGGTGAGGTCCGGGCTACACCGTGCAGTAAGAGTTTCGGCAGGGAGTTTCTCCGTCTTCAGTTACCCGAGGCCACCAGCAGCAGCTCACATACCAGGGCACCACAGAATCCCTTCTAAATTATTGTTCTCTGATACAGCAGTCCTTAACCTGCTTACCAGCAGGCAGCCAGCGTTGGAAACCTTTCCAGTGAGCACAGGAAGAGTCAAGCTAGCTTTTTTTTATAAGTTTTCTCAGGCTGCTAAAAATATATTCCAGCATATGAAGAAATATTTCATATCTGTCAGTGGTCCTCCCTTCTCTGGTATTAATTTCTAGTTGAGGGGGGTTCTGTGGTGTCATATAACAGAAGCTGTAGATAATTTGCACAGAGGAGAATTCACTGGGAAGATGCGAGTGTCTTTGGTAGAAAGCTGGGAAGGCCAGACAGTCCTAGGGGACCTGCTACCAGAGCTCTGGCAACGATGCCCCAGGAGGAACACCTGGACCTCAGCATGACCAGTGGGAAACTCGACCATTTGTCACCTGTTCGTCTGCTAGCACTCAATGCCATAAGGATCCAGTGGCGCTGTTTGGATCCTGGCCTTGTCCCTGACAAGCAAACAAGGCTGCTGATGGACAGTTTCACCAGACCCCTGCCAAGGAAAAAGGCACTTCCTCGGAAGGCATTACGGATGCTCTTGGGAATGGAAGCTGGGAAGCTAAAAATAGAAGACCAATATTAATAAAATGGCCTAACTTCCATGGCATGGTATTAAATACTGAGTGCATATTTTATACAATCGGTAATATGTATATACTATTATATTAAGAACAGTAATCATATGTGATGGGGTTGCCAGTGCTTTCATATTTTTCTTTGTACATTTTTCATTTCACAATTTTTTCTATTAGCCTGAAAAAGGGGGAGGGGAGACATACCAAATGTAAAAACAAAAGAACCTGAAGTAGGATTGATCAGTAGCTCTGGACTCCTCAAAGGCTGATCATGCCATAGGCGTGCATATTTCAGACACGTTCCTTTCCCTCCTCTCCTTTTCTTAAACACTGATATTTCTGTTGAGTTCTAACTCAAATCTGAGACTGTCGCATGGAAGAAAAATAATCAACAATGAGAAGCATGCTAGTCAGTTTCATCCTGTGCTTATTATGTGGCCAGTGTCTCACTGGATATGCCGCATGATGGAGGTATTTTAATTATTCCCATCTTATAGATGAAACCATGTCAGCCTGGGATGATGAGGAACTTAGCCCAGGTCACCTGAACAACTATGTGAAATGAAATTCAAAGATGTGCTTCTTTCCAGACGTGGGGGGGGGGGGGGCGCATCTGAGAAGTATCTGTGCCCTGATTTAACCCAGGATGCTGTCCAAAAAATAACAAAGGTTACTGAGCCTCTGGGTCCTTTAGGCCCATGCTTCAAGTAGGCAGTGTTTGCTTTGTTCCAAGACATCTGAGGTCTGTGGCCCCGAAGGCAGAGAGGTGCCATCTCCCTAGGTCAATCCGTAGAGAAAAAGCAACCCGGAGCCACCTGCTACTTCTTTGAATACGGCATTTTCTGTTTCAGAAGTGGGTGTGTCCTAAGAGAGGTTGTAATTCATTATTTGCATTCTATCTCTCTGACAACTGAAGACTTTATGCACCTGCACTAAACAAAGCATATACGTTAGCTACTGTACAAATAGACTTAGAATGTGGCGGGGTACTTCTAGAGAGCAGTATCAGATACTTACTGCCCGCACCTGTACAGGTTCAAAAGCCAGCGTTAGTCTGTAGCCAAACTGCTGCAGCCTCAGCCGTGATTTTCCCAGGATGCACTGTGAACCTGATTTCTGTGTGTCAGATCGTCATTTCCCAAACCCTGCGGCACTTCTCTGCGTTTTACAAGATTCATCCGATTTCCATCAGAGTAAAAATTTCAAAGAATCAGTAAGTTGACATTTCCATCCATATCTTGGGACATGACTTACCTCTGACATTCAGACGTTGTTTTAGTGAGGATAAACAAGCAAGGTGACGGCTTACGGACTTAATCCACGAAGGAAGAAGAAACACTTCATTGCTCGAAATGTCATTACCTTTAAGCCAACAGGTGCTATACTGAGCTTAATTTTGCAAAATCCTGTGGTTTCCAAAACGCCTTCCTATACTTTGGATAATCCAGGAAGCAAGCACTGAGAACCTTCAAGCGCCAGGCACTGTGGCAGGTGCAGAGTCTGGACAGCCTAGTTCCTCAGAACCAGCTCCAGCCCAACACCCTGTCATGCTCGTCTCCCGGGACTCCTAGGAGGAAATACCCACGGCCCCTGGAAGGAGGGTGGAGGAGGGGACCGGGGAAAGGCTGAAGAAGGGGGAGCCGGTTAGGAGCCTCCTGCAGTGTAGCTGGACTATGACTGCTTGTCCGACGTGGTAGAAGTGAAAATAAAGACAAGGGGCTGGGCAGCACTTGGAGAGTCACTCGAGTTCTTGCTGAGGTTTGGGGAAGAGACAGAAAATCCAGGATACAACTCAGGGGCTTTGTTTGCTTGTTTGTTTTTAGCAGTTGGATTATAAGCCACTGGACAAATTGTGTTGGGAAGGCGAGTTTGCTGTGGGAGTGAAGGGATCACCTCGAGATGAACCCCAGAAAAAACCCAGCACGTACGAAAATACGTGGCACACTCGCGATGTCTTCAAAAAGTTCGTGGAAAGCACGTATTATGAAAAGCTATCCGTGCATTTAAAGCAAGTCTCCTTCAAATAAACGTATCTTTGAATTCCATTTTCCATGGACGTGTTGAAGTCTCCCTGTGCACAGTTGTTTAGTAACAGACACAAGAAATACTTAGCTAATGAAAGGATGAATACACATGGAAACGTAGCCCTCTTCTCAATGAATTAATGGGTGTAGAGATAATAAGGGTCACTCCATGTGCTATAAAGTACGATGAAAATAAGGTTAGATACCTCCCATGATAACTAATTAAATTTTATAATAAACACAGTGGATTAGATGTGGAAGTTGTCCTTATTTTAATGATATATTTGATCCTAGGAAAAGTGCTTGTATTCAAGGCTACACGGATGCAATTCATGTTAGAAGGAGGTCTAAAATGAGGCTTTTTTATAAACATATTTATTGAATGAGGAGTTATTGATACACAGGTTTTATGTATTACTGCAAAATTTAGAAAAGAGGAAAAAAAACAGGATGAGGGTAGAGGAGGGGGAGTTTGCTCCCTGGACTCTGATGCAAAATAGCAAGCATCTGAAGGCAGCTGTGCGAATTGAAGCCATCTGAAGGAAGTGGAAGAGGATGAGAGGGAGTGGTCCTTTCGGCCTTTCTCAGAGCAGTGGCACCCCCACCCCAAGCTCCCAGAGCAGAATCCTTTCCTGCCAGAGGCACACAGCCCCGGGCCTGTCTCCCATCAGTGCTAACTCAGCAAGATTTGTATTAATAATCCCGCTCCCCAAATGCATGACCTGAAATTCCTTTCCGATATCCAGGTTCTTGATGAAAGTTTTGTGTGGAATTTAAAATGCATAACAAATTGAGGCCTCCTTGCCCTCTTAGAGCAGAGAGCCCCTCTGCACTGGTTTGAGTTCTCTGATCCAGGGAGGGGTGTTTGCAATACGTCAGAAAGGCACATACTTTGCATGCAAGTCACTCTCCGTTCTTCATCCATCAACTCACTACCCATCCCCCACCTGCTGGTGCATGTGTGTGCCTCTCTCCACACACGTGTGAAGAATGTGGCGTTAGGCGGAGGCGAAGGGGCAGCATATTTCCTAGTCCAATCGATCGATCCGCCCAGGGACTTCTGCAGCGTTAGGTGACATGGATCTCAGAGAATACTCCTCTTCTGATGCTAGTGGACACTTCATTTCCACAGAGGGAGAGGGGCCGGCGTTGCCCCTGTTGTGACCCTCCGTGGCTCCAGGACAGAGCACGGGATTGCTCTTAGGAAAGTCTAAGGGAGGAAAGCTCGGGTGGAAAACCAAACACAGTAATGGAAACGTCACAGGAAATACTTCCAGGGAGCGGAACTTTGAGACGGAGGGCAGTCATCCTCATGTTCCAGTGGCCCAGGGAGAAGAGCTCAGATCAGGGGGAACCACTCTAACCACTCAGAACTCAAGAGCACAAACTGACATTCGAGAATCTTCACTGTGCAGTACTTCTACATAACATCCCTTCCAGCCTGCACTAGTCCCTTCCCTCTTGTACTAGTCCCTTCCCTCTTGTACTAGTCCCTTCCCTCCTGCACTAGTCCCTTCCCTCCTGCACTAGTCCCTTCCCGCCTGCACTAGTCCCTTCCCTCCTGTACTAGTCCCTTCCCGCCTGCACTAGTCCCTTCCCTCCTGTACTAGTCCCTTCCCTCCTGCACTAGGCCCTTCCCTCTTGTACTAGTCCCTTCCCTCTTGTACTAGTCCCTTCACTCCTGCACTAGTCCCTTCACTCCTGTACTAGTCCCTTCCCTCTTGTACTAGTCCCTTCACTCCTGTACTAGTCCCTTCACTCCTGTACTAGTCCCTTCCCTCTTGTACTAGTCCCTTCACTCCTGCACTAGTCCCTTCCCGCCTGCACTAATCCCTTCCCTCCTGCACTAGTTCCTTCCCTCCTGCACTAGTCCCTTCACTCCTGTACTAGTCCCTTCCCTCCTGCACTAATCCCTTCCCTCCTGCACTAGTTCCTTCCCTCCTGTACTAGTCCCTTCCCTCCTGTACTAGTCCCTTCCCGCCTGCACTAGTCCCTTCCCTCCTGTACTAGTCCCTTCCCTCCTGCACTAGTTCCTTCCCTCCTGCACTAATCCCTTCCCTCCTGCACTAGTTCCTTCCCTCTTGTACTAGTCCCTTCCCTCCTGTACTAGTCCCTTCCCGCCTGCACTAGTCCCTTCCCTCCTGTACTAGTCCCTTCCCTCCTGCACTAGTTCCTTCCCTCCTGTACTAGTCCCTTCCCTCTTGTACTAGTCCCTTCCCGCCTGTACTAGTCCCTTCCCGCCTGTACTAGTCCCTTCCCACCTGCACTAGTCCCTTCCCTCCTGCACTAATCCCTTCCCGCCTGCACTAGTCCTCGTTGCAAAGCGTAGCCTCCAACTTGTTCTTTCGCTTGTGCTGACCAGACGTCTCACTAGGAGAAGGGTTTTCTTGAGCAGTTGTCTCAATGGATGCAAAACCCCGAGTAACCCAGTGTAGACTCTTGGGTTTCTCCATGACTGCTGTGATTGGATTCCTAGCTACAAGTTATGAACGTGCTAGGCACAGGACAAAGTCCTCATCAGCAAACTGGACTTAGTAAACTTAGACTTCATCTAGAGGCAGCAGAATCTCTTGTTGCAGAGACAGAGGGCCTGGTTTGTGCTCTGTGTTCTCTTCTTGGTAGAAAGTTTGGTCTCACTGATTCTGAATTGCTTCATTTTACCAATGGGGATCATAATATTAGCATCTAACTTTTCACAAGAAGATTAGAGATAATGAACTATCTGGCACACAGGAAGTACTATCGATATGTTCATTGTAATATTATTTATCCTCTCAAAGATTGGGTGGTGTGCTACCACTGCTACTATTATGTCATAATACAAGTACAACAAGGACTACTGCTATTGTTAGGTAGAAGATAGAACTTGGCCTGTTTGTGTGAGAGGGGCCTAAAGTCCATCTGCAGAGTGGACTGCAGCAGTCTTGGAAGCATGCCTTGGAAGCAGGCCAGTATCTCACACTACAAAGTCCAGTCCTACACCAAAAATCGACAGGTGATCTCAGCCTTCCCCCCAAGGAAAACATCCCAGGAGAATCCCAGGTGGGCTACGCAGTCTGAAGGCACTGAACCATGAAGGAATTTTACCTATTTCATACCCAGCAAACCCTTTGTCCAGGAGAAGATGGTGGGGGGAAGAGAAACAGCATGGAGAACTGGATTCCATTCCCTTGTGAGCCCCAGTCTAAGCACAAACAGGGCTCAGTTCTTTGCTTGCATGCCCACCTGGCCTATCACGTATAGTCTCACCATTAAACTTTGCCGCTTTGCTACCCCAGTGTGAATGTGGACGGGGCACGCCCTCTCAGATCCGTCTGCAGAGATGCACGTCGCTTCTGGAGGATGCACTTCCTCAGTAAACCTTGCTGCCTTGCTTACTGCTACTCTCTGTCTCACCTCAGAAATTGTTGCCTTGTGGGGAGAAAAGACCTCTTTTCCAGTCATCTCTGCGACCTATTATCTATTTGATAGGGTGTCTGCAGGTGCGAAGTTCACACATGGGTGCCTGGGACACTGTACACATTCCATAACCATTCCTCCTCCTCTGAGTAGTTAGCAGACACATGGGTCGATGGGGTTGGAGGAGCTCAAATTTCAGTTTTAAATATGGAAAATATTCATAGATTTCCCTTGAAATTAGCTGTGCAGTGTCATGGTGGGGAAAAACATAGATGTCTGTGATGTAATGAACAGTCTGAAGCACCCACATGCATTATTGCATTCAATAATCACAAAAAATCCTGCAAGGTATGTGGTATATGTGTATGTTTTTATATATATGTATATATATATATATGTCTGTGTGTGTGTGTGTGTTTATATATATGTATATGTACATGGCATGTTCAGGGGTTGATTGCTTGAGCCTAAATATATTTTTGTAACTTTTAAAATCTATTAGAGAGAGAACAATAGTGCACTTCTGTCCACTGGATCACTCCCCATTTTGGGAGCCCCAGTGACTGGGGCTGAGCTAAAGCCAGGAGATAGGAACTAAGTTCAGGTCTCACGTAAGTGTCAGCAACCAAATCTCTCGAGCCATTGCTGCTGTGTGTCACTGTCTACACAGCAGGAAGCTGGAATCAGGAGCCACAGCTGTGAATTAAACCCAGGTGCTCTGGTGTTGAACACTTGCCCTCATTTTAACAAGCATTAGATATAGAGCAATACTGACAGCAAATGGCTTCACGGTCTTGAGTGCCAGGGAGTTGGGCTTTTACTTTGAATCATCCATCACTGTTAACGTGGGCATGGATAGTTAGAGACTGCTAGGTTAGGAGGACTGAATCTGGGAGCAGTGTGGCGCATAGCCTGGAGACAGAGAAGGTGGGATGGGAAAATTTGGTGCACAGCCATTGTGCTAAGGAGGTGGAAACAGCCTGAAATGAAACGGCGACTGTGGGAATCGGAGGAGTGACATGAATGTCAGCAACAGCGCCCTGTACTCGTCTCTGCTGCAAGAGGAGAATTCTAGAAACCGGAGACTTAGGAAGCACAGGCATGTATTTCAGCTGGCACCCGGCTCTAAAGGCTGCAGGGTCCCAGAACATGCTACAAAGCCCAAGGTACATCCTCACCCTGCCACATCCCACTCCAGAGTTAACAACCCCAGTCCCTGACGGAGGTGCCCTCTGTGGGAAAGGCCTCCATCACGCCTAGCAACCTAATTGCCTCCCAGCACCCCCGCCCTGGCAGCCGAATCCCAACATGAGTTTCAGAGGCAGCCGACTACAGCCAAACCAGAGTGGCTACGCAGATCCCCATCGACTGTCCCTGCTTTTGGTGGCTTAGAGTATTACGTGGACTGTGCACTTAGTGCGGACAGAGAGGATCAGGCTGAGGTCAGCATTAGGGTTAGGGTTCCAACTTAGTTGCCACTCCCAGTTTGCACGCTAGCGTTAGTAGTGAGTGCTTCTCTGAGTCTCACCCCGGTCCTAAAGCTTTGTATGGGGAAGGAGAGCCTTCCTGTGTCCCTTCTCGGGGTGTGCTTCCGTCAGGTACCTGGGAAGGCTCCACGGCCCCGTAGCCCCGTCCCGTGGATCTGCTCCAGGAATGATGTTTGTGTGCTAGGAACTTAATCCCCCAGCCCCTGGAGACAGCTGTCACACTTCGGTTCCCTCCTTCCTCCTCCTCTCACTCCCAGCCTCAGGGGAACAGAGGGCGTGCTGCGTTCACATCCGTTCAGACAGCAGCACGAGGCCGTGTGTGCGGCTAGCCAGGAAGCTGCCTGCACCTGAGGCCATTTCACTGCTGTGCCAAGAAGGGCAACCCCTCCCAGACGCGGGCCCCGCAGCTTCCTGACTTCTGGCATGGGTCTGTCCTTTCCTGGCCAAAAGAGCATTGGCCAAGGCACAAGGACCCTGCCTGCCACTTCCTCCTGAGCCTCCTGGGAGCCGGGTAACTGCCCTTTGGAGCTCTTCTCAGAGGGGAGTCCTAGTTGATTTTTCAAAGTACACTATTGAAATTCTACGACATTGCCCTCTCATCCCCAGCTCCCAGGGCCCTGTGTGCGCCAGATAACTCTTCCTGGTTTGAATGTGAGCAGCTGGAAGGCTGAAGGTATTTCTTCTGCCAGGACGTTCCAGTCACCTTGAAAGTCTGCCTTGAGAGTTCTCACACAGCTTTGAATGCGGCCACCCAATGCTGTCACGCAGATAAACCCTAAATAGAAGGTTCCAAGATCCCTCAAGTGGAGATCACCAGAAAGAATGCATGATGTGCAGTTACATTCAAGTTTCAGAGAAACAAAAGTGTTAACATAAGCCCTGTGCCCTACTAAGCACAAGGTACTTCATAAAGTTTGTGGAATGCTGAGTTAAAAGATAAATTTGTGTTTAGTACTAATTTTTTTACCCACACATGCTTTTTTCATAATATGGAGTTTCCATTAAGGTTTTGTTTGTTTGTTTTTGACAGGCCGAGTTAGACAGTGAGAGAGAGAGACAGAGAGAAAGGTCTTCCTTCCGTTGGTTCACCCCCCAGATGGCCGCCATAGCCGGAGCTGTGCCGATCCGAAGCCAGGAGCCAGGTGCTTCTCCTGGTCTCCCATGGGGTGCAGGGCCCAAACACCTGGGCCATCCTCCACTGCACTCCCGGGCCACAGCAGAGAGCTGGACTGGAAGAGGAGCAACCAGAACAGAATCCAGCGCCCCAACCAGGACTAGAACCCGGGGTGCTGGCGCCGCAGGCAGAGGATTAGCCTAGTGAGCCGCGGTGCTGGCCTCCATTAAGTTTTTAAAGTCAGCTTATATAAGAAAATTATGTGTTATTTATCTGTATTTTTTATTTGCTAAATCTGGCAAACCTGTCTGAGTGTTTGTGATTAGCTGCAAAGATAGAAATGCTAAACAAGGAATGTGCCCTACTATTTTATTAATATAATAATATATTGTTCATGTTTTGTTATATCATTAATATATTATTGATATATTATTAATATATTGTGTTAGTTATTTATATACAATATTATCTGTTCATACACTTTCATTTAATCCTTATGATAACACAGCATAATCATCTCGTTTAACAAAAACGAGAAGGGAGCCTCAGGAGTGTGAGGAACCTTGGCCGCAGAAGCACCTGACTAGACAGTGCCTCATCTCCGCAGTCCACCCCAGGGTTTCCAGTTTATTCGGAACACACAGTGGCCCGCTCATCCCCATGTACCTAGAAAGCTTACCTCCAGTGCTGGGGCCAGCTGGAGGTCCCCATGCACTGAGAGTGCGCGCAGACCCAAGCATCACGCTAATTAAGCAGATGTCTGCATCACCAGGTTCTGCCGTGAGGCTGCTCTGCCAAGGCCGGCGTTTCCCAGGCAGATCTGAGAGCAGGCATCGGAGAGCTTGATGAGGTAAGCACAGGAAGGGGCAGCGAGATGGGCCACGCTAGAGCGCACCTGCTGCCGTGGCCTGGCAGATGTGAGCTGAGCCTGACCCTGGGTCTTGGGAGCAATGAAAGGCAGGCTCCCAGAGCAGGACACGGCAGCTATGCTGGGCCATGTCTGAGCTCCTGCCTGTCATCAATGGGCCACTAGAAGTGAGTGTGCCACCTTCCACCCAAGTGGTGCAACCGGCTCTGACTCAGATCTGCGCTCTCCTTCCTAAGAGAGGAACATCATCCTTGTTAGCTCAGCAGCCCAAACGGATCTTTTTTTTTTTTTTTTTTTTTTTGACGGGCAGAGTTAGACCGTGAGAGAGAGAGACAGAGAGAAAGGTCTTCCTTTTCCTTTGGTGCACCCCCCCAAGTGGCCGCTACGGCCAGTGTGCTGCAGCCGGCGCCGGCGCGCTGTGTCGATCCAAAGCCAGGAGCCAGGTGCTTCCTCCTGGTCTCCCATGTGGGTTCAGGGCCCAAGCACTTGGGCCATCCTCCACTGCACTCCCGGGCCACAGCAGAGAGCTGGACTGGAAGAGGAGCAACCAGGACAGAATCCGGCGCCCCGACCGGGACTAGAACCTGGTGTGCTGGCGCCACAAGGCGGAGGATTAGCCTAGTGAGCCGCTGCACCGGCAGATAAATAACACTTTAAAAAAAGTTTTAGGAGAGAACACTACAGCCCAGAGGCGAACTCTTGATTTTCTATCTTATACTCTCCAGGCATTCGATCATTAAGTATTATTTTTCAAATGTACTACATGTGCTACTGCAATCCATTACTATCTATGTTAACTATAAAATATGATAACATTGCATGCTTTATGCTATTCCATGAAATGAAGTTTTATTATACGTGTGATAGCCACGAGAGAGATTGGAGAGACTGGGCCTGCAGCTCTCTCTCGGTGTGCAACCTTTACCAGGCTTTGGGAAAATGCAACTTTCACTTCGTAAGAATGTTTGGAAACTTCTGCTCCTCGTGCTGCGGCTGCTGGCGTAATGTGATGATGTCTACTCTTCAAAGGGCGCCACAATTCCCCTGACGATCGTCTTTCACAGGACAGTTCTTTACCAGCGTTCACCTGTGTTTTCTGTGGACCTTGAACTTTGTTTTCCAGCCCTCCTGGAGTACATTTTAGTGAGTTCATTAAGCTGTCCACGTCATCGGTATTTCACCTCCGTTTGCACACAGCCGGGTGGAATCATCCTGAGGCTGCTTGAATGCTCTTGCCTCTGCTGTTACCTCCCCTCTTAATTTTACTTTGTGCCCTTGCTTTTCTTGGGGTTTCTCTTGACCAATCAGTAGATACGCTAGTAAAATCAGCCTATTTGCTACCAACTTCACTTCTTTTTAAGACTGATCTCTAACATCTTAACTTCTTGTCTTTATTAGGCTGTCCTGCGCTCCTGAGGTCATATTGCTGTCATTGTTTTCTGATTTCTCACATTAGATATTAAATCTCAGTGTTTATGAGAACAGTGGCAAAGCAAATGAGTTTTCTCTGAGCCCTGGTGCTAGCCCACATGCTGTTTTGATTTTTACAATTTTCTGCGACATTATGCATGATACATTTTCTAGGCACCAAGAATCTATTAAGAAATAATTTATAAATTTCCAAGTTGGCTGAGTATTTCTTTTCTGTTTCTATTTAATGGTTTGTTGAATTGCTATGACATCATACTGTCTGCCTACTTATTATTCAGAACTTATCATGACCTATTTCGTAGGTTAATATATAACCAATGCTTTTACATGATCTGTCAGCAGGGTATAATCTCTCTTATCATAATAAGTGTGGTAAATACCAATCAGGTCTACTTTTTAAATTAGGATATCTAGATATTCTAAACTTTCAGATGATTTTTATCTTTTTTAACAATCACGGAATACAGATAAATTATATTTCTAATATTTTTGCTTCTTTGGATGGTAACTATTAGTTCCTGCTCAGAGCAATGATAATTTCTGTGTTCTCTATCCCCAGAATTTAGTCACCAATATTATCTTTGTGTTTAGTCTATATACCTAAATATCCTGATTTTTCTCTCACATGATCAATCTGTCATCTCTAAGTGAAATGACTTCTCGCCCAGCAATGATTGATGAAGCCGACAGTGACCTGCCTGCCTCGCTCTCATCTTCCTTCTCCTCCCAGTCTGTGTGTGCAGGATCGGGTCTGTGGTGCCAGGAGTACAGCGTGTGCATGCTGTCCCCTGCCTCGCACAGGCGCGTCGCCTTTGCTCTACCGGCCACCCGAGTGTGTGCCGGGCCCTGCACTGACCCCTTCCTGCTCCCGTGCTCTGGTCTGCCCAGCCACGTCTGGGTTCTCTGAGGCTCCTTCTCTGTGAGCATCTTCAAGAAGGCTCAGGGTGGCACCGTCTTCCAGACCGTCTGGGTTCAAAGCTGTCCGTGGACTGAACACCCAGGCAAGCTGAGCTGGATTGCAATCTGTCCTTTCTCGCAGCTCCGGGTAGGAGCCACACCTGTTCCTCTCAGTGCAGGCTGCTTCGGGTTCCTCTGAGCGGTGGCTTGCTCCTTTGCTTCTCCTGCCCAAGGAGCCCTTCTGTTTAGTGAGAGGACAGATGTCACTGGCGTGGGTCACAGCATCTCATGGTTCTGCTGCCGTCTGTGCCCTGTCACTCTGTGGGCCCTAGCCTTTATGTGGAAGTCATATTTTAGAACTGCATTCTGAAGAAATCACTTCAGCTTGATTCTGCTTCAAGGCCTTAAATGACGCGCATGTTATCACTTGTATACATGTGTAGTCGCTTCTTTCTAGACATTTTCACCCATTTATTTCATTGTATGGAGCTGGACTGCCCATTCCCGTGCCCTGTGTAGTGCTGTGCCTTCCTTTCTGCTGAAGCCATCTTGTATGCTTCTCAACTCACTCCTAATTTCTGGAATGGGTTTTCCCTGAATTCAATGGTTCAGATTTCATATTCTCCTACTAAGCTGCTTACTTTTTGCATTTCAGCCTCATGGTATTCACCACAGAAGTAATTAATTATTCTTTAGGATGTTAAAATTCCCATCAAACGTGTTTGGTCATGATTCTTATTTATATCCTATCACACACACATGTGTGAGTTTGGGTTGTCACTGACATTTCTCTTTTCCGTTTTTTTATTTCTTCTCAGTCTTTGCATCAATGTTGTGTTTGCCAGTGTTGACTACTTGCCAGTGAATAAACTGCATTTCGTGAAGAGACTGTTTTGAGGAGGTGTGGGAGAGCCAGGGTCAGTTCTGGCGGGGCTGGTTTCCATCTTTCGCAGGCGTTCCTCCTGAACATGCACTTCCGGCAAGCACGGCTGATCCACTTCTCTGAGTCATTCTGCGTCTTTGACTTCTTGGAGCCAAACTGAGCCAAGGACGGCTCTTCTTCAGCGTGTGCACCAGCTCTCACGAATCTGTTGAAATAAATGATGCAGGCTGGGCACCTCGGAGGTGCTCCTTCCTTTGGGAGTCCGTTCCTGTTGACGGCTTTCTGTTCATCCTAGTTGTTTTCCCTTTTTAACGTTTTTATAAGGGGAGCAGGTTGTGTGGCTGCTTTCCAAGATCCGTCGTTGCGCTCCGGCTCTGCTTCACTCTGCAGCTCTTCGGTGGCTTCTGTCCTGCTCAGCATCAGCTGCTTTTCACGACCCTTAGACGCTTCCGAGATCTAGGGTTACATTTGCACTGCACACGGTGTGCAGGTTCGTGTGTATCTTTTTTCAATCCTTCCTCCCTTCTTTCTTTCCTTTCTCCCCTGGTGATGCTCAGATGATTTCCAGGATGAGAAAGGAACGTTCTTGTCAGATAAAAGTTGTGTTCGTGCTGGACATCTAAGCTCTGAGCTCTTGCACCCTGAGATTCTGTTGACCAGTTCACAGTAAAAACTTTAGCTGTTTGTGAGTATACTGGAAGTGCTCAGTGCAAATGGAGAGATTACTTACTAAGTGCATATGTTTGTTATATCTCTAATCTTGGCATTTTCCTAATTATTCTAAATGCATGTATTTCATGGAAATATTTTTCAAGGCAAAAATCATGGAATCAACAACCCTGTGCTTTAAAAGTACACTTCTGAATTCCTTACAGCACATGT
This sequence comes from Oryctolagus cuniculus, assembly GCF_051225735.1. Taxonomy (NCBI): domain Eukaryota; kingdom Metazoa; phylum Chordata; class Mammalia; order Lagomorpha; family Leporidae; genus Oryctolagus; species Oryctolagus cuniculus. The sequence goes on along the minus strand of NC_142878.1, from coordinate 3,938,587 downwards.
AAACAGGACTTTTCTAGATAATGTATTATTTTCTCTCATCTTCCAATTTGTTGAGACAACACAAAGGCTCTTAGGTTCAACCAAAATAATCAGAAATGTTAAATCATTCAGTCATGAGGATGGAAATAAAAAGCTAGCAGATCAAGTGTCCTCTGCGGGATCTGATGGTGCATAGTGGGTTACTGTTTATTTCTTTGACATCACGTTCTTTCTAAAGGGGAATGTGTTGGAAGATTAAGTATAAACAGTTTACTGCTTGATCTGCCATACTTCATCACACTGCTAATTAGCACAAAACCCACTCCAAGAGGTGAGATCATTACTTTCAGTAATAACTGAAAGGTTCTTTGTAGCCAAGGAGAAGCCCAGGTGTTTGACTACAAACAGGAGTTACCACCCAGGTGTTTACCCGAATGCCAACAAAACACTTCAGCCAGAAATGCAAGAGGAAGGGACCTTCAGCCCTGCTACTTTGAATGCTTAAAATGTTCAAAATATTAATTAGTAAATACATTAGTTATCTCATGTAAAAAATACTTCAAAATCCAACCACTTAAAACAATATACATTTAGTTATCTCCCATGACTTCTCCGGGTCAGGGATCTGGGAACAGCTTAGCCTTCCTGTGAGGTTTCTTGCAAACTGTCACCCGACTGCTTGACTGAGGCTGGGGTCTGGTTGGAAAGTCCCTCACTTTCCATGCTGCCCGGCGAGGGGTCCGTACGGCAGGGTTCCTGACTCCTCGTGTAACTTAAGGGGAAGCTGTGGCAATGTCCAGAGCCTTTGATGTCCTGTAAAAGAAGGAGGAGGACGTCCTCAAGTTCCTGGCAGCAGGAACCCACCTAGGTGGCGCCAACCTTGACTTCCAGATGGGACAGGACATCTACAAAAGGAAGAGTGATGGCGTCTCATCATCAGTCTGAAGCTGCTGTTGGCATTCGTGCCACGGTGGACATGAAAACCCTGCTGGCGTCGGTGTGCTGTCCTCCAGGAACACGGGCCAGAGGGCTGTGCTGAAGTTTGCTGCTGCCACTGGAGCTACTCCCATTGCTGCCGCTTCTCACCTGGAACCCTCGCAAACCAGATCCAGGCAGCCTTCCGGGAACCGCGGCTTCCGGCGGTTCCTGATCCCAGGGCCAACCCCCAGCCTCACAGAGGCATCTTCCGTGAACCTGCCCGCCATTGCTCTGTGAAACACAGACTCTCCTCTGTGCTGTGTGGACATTGCCATCCCATGCAACAGCCAGGGGGCCCACTCAGTGGGTCTGCTGAGGACGCTGGCCCGGGAGGTCCTGCGCGTGCGTGGTACCATCTCTCATGAACACCCCTGGAGGTCGTTCCCGATCTCTGCTTCTACAGAGATCCTGACGGGATTGAAAAAGAAGAGCAGGCTGCCGCTGAGAAACTGTGACCGAGGAGGCGTGTCAGGGTGAACGCACGGCCCCAGCGCCCGAGTTCACTGCTGCTCAGCCTGAGGCTGCAGAGTGGTCGGAAGGCGTGCAGGTGCCCCTGTGCCCATGCACCAGTTCCCCACTGAAGGCTGGTCTGTAGTGCCCACTGCCCAGGCCACCGAGTGGTCTCTGAAGCAAACAAGGACCTGAAGTTTATGGGAAATAAACTCCAAGTTTCTACAAAAAGAAATAAATAAATAAAAATTCTCACGTGGCCGTTGGCAGGGAACCCTTGTACCTCAGCTTGTGGGCCTCTCCGTAGCGCTGTTCCCAACACAGCAGCTGAAGCATGGGGCACAGAACAGAAACTGCACGTTTTGCATGGTTGATACCAGAAGTGTGATACCATCGCTACGGCCGTATCCTACACGTCACAGAGACCGACTCTGGTGCAGTGTGGTAAGGGACAACCCAAGAGTACGAATACCAGGAGAGAAATGACTTGGAATCATCCTCTGTTAACCACGGGTGCTACACTTGTTTCAGGTGTAGGTAACACGTATCTGAACAGAACCACATCCAGCCCTTCGGTTACTCTCACTATCAATGGACAGGTACTCAACACGGCTACATACCAGGCTCTGTTAGACACGAGGGGTTCTAAAATAAGCAGGCCATGGCCTCTTTTCATTCCTGAAGGAGAGATACATTTGTCAGTAAATAGACAACGGCGCTCCTCTCTGAGATAAAATACTTGAACCAGGTTCTATAAAGGTATTGTGTGAGAGAACGCTTTTGCTTAGAGAATGCCAACTTGAGCAATTGCTCCTAAACTGGCCATCTTAACAGCCCAGTGAGAGTTGTTTAGAATAGAAAGAAGGGCTGACTTTCAGGAGGAAGGAACCCTGTGAGCACAGAAAGCTCGATTTTCCAAATATGGGTGTTAATCATCAGCATCCCCCATCCCATGTGCTCTTCTTCAGTGCGACTTTGGCATTTCCCAGTGAAGAGGCGATGTCTGTTTCCCCAGCTCTCTGGGGCCGTTTCACTAATGAACTGCAGAAGTGATGCCGTGCCTTCTTCTGCCATATCCCTTAACTAACTGCTGCCTACCTCTCAGAAGCCAGCCCCCATGCAGCTAAGTCAAGTGGAGACACCCCTGGAGTAGGATGAGCCATGATGAGAGAGAGAGAGAAACTCCAAGGCATCAGGTGTGTGAATGAAGGAGTCACTTGATAAATGTTCTGGGCATCACTGTAGCATAGCAGGCTACGCCACCACCTGTGGTGCTGGCATTCTTTATGGGCGCCGGTTCATGTCCCAGCAGCTCCTCTTCCAATCCAGCTCCCTGCTAACGCACCTGGGAAAGCAGCAGAAGATGGTCCAAGTATTTGGGCCCCTGCAGTCACATGGGAGATCTGGAAGAATCTCCTAGTTCCTGACTTTGGAATAGCCCAGCTCCAACCGTTGTGGCCATTTGGGGAATGAAACAGTGGATGGAAGATTCTCTCTCTCTCTCTCTCTCTCTCTCTCTCTCTCCATAACTCTTCCTCTCAAATAAAAAAAATGAAATCATTAAAAAAAAGGTTCTTCTACCTCACTTGACACATGTTGAGCTCAGTCCAGCCATTCCTGCTCTCCTGACCCACCAAATCATGAACAAAACAAAAGCAGTTGCTGGGTTGGTTGTGCTGTAACAGATACTGACATAATGAGAACATTGATTACATACTTAGCCTCCTAATGAACTAAAGACTCCTCTGCAGAAAAGGGCAAGAAAGCGAAGCCCGGAATTAACACAAGTCCACAGCGTAATGGACCTGCTGCGTCTGCTAACTGCTGTTGAGGAAGAGGTGGGCGTCTTCCATTCTCTAAATGGCGGAGAGACACGGACATATTTGTGGTAGAAGAGGATGTCCTGGGAGAGAGGCAGAGGAGGAACGACGGGGGTGAGAGGCAGAAGAAGGCAGGACTGCTGTATCCTCTCTTGAAACTGACCACACAGTCACGGTGGGGGCAGAACAAGAGAACTGCCACAGCATGCAGTGAGCTACAGGCGTGGAAGCTCCCAGTGCGTCAGAGGAGTGGAGAGGAGTAGCAGTGGTTACAGGTGACTCTAGGACAATTGCCGTTACATATGACAGCAAACACAAGAGGAGAATCGGGTACAGCAGCACAGGGAATAATAGGTAATGAGTTTAATTTCAGATGTGCTGGATTTGAGATGCCTATGGGATTTTTAATGATTGCAGTCAAGTCCTGGAGAAGCAATTGTGGTGTGTTTTATCATAATCACTGTACCATAATTTTCACCTTTCTTTCACACTGTCTAATTACTTTTAATAGAGGGCAGCAATCCCAGGGATAGTGGTTGCCGCTGAGTTCCTGCTAACAGCACCATACATATTCTCACCCTCTCATGGCCCTAATGTCCCATCAACTCACTTTCCTATTCGGTGGTTTTTTCTAATTTCTAATTACAGGCATGAGATCAGGTAATGATGGGGTTACAATGTCTGCTAGACAAATTAGGTGCATAATTACAGGCACATGTTCAGTGCGATACTGAAGCATCCGACGCTTCTATGGAGCAGAGGATTGTCCACTTTGCACTGTAATTATGGCTAAATGGGAATCCTCATCATTTTCCCAATGAGAAAACAGTAAGCCACCCTGGATTGACTGTTTCATGGCAGCAGTTGAAACAGATTTGCTGTGCAGGTTAATTAGTCGTGTACAAATGTCACACCCTCAGAAAGTCCCATGTGAGAGCTGAGTATTGAGCTAATTAGCAGTGCATTGTTGAAATGCTCTGTGACTTCTACCTGGCTTGTCTCTGGGCTTCTAGCTTCTCCCAGCTCTTTTGTTCCCCCGAATCTTTCTTCACAGAGTGATTCATAGCAAATCATCCGAGTTTTCTACCCACTAACTCCAGTACGTGCCCAAGACGGTGGAGGAACGAGGAATTAGGGTGAGACAGACCCAGGTTCCAATTCTACCTGATTGCATTCTTACAGTGAAAATTCAGACTATTTATGTTCACTTTTCTCAGTTTCAGTAGTTTATCTACAAACTTCATGGGAGTCCTCTTATTTTGGATGTATTTTCATACAGATTTAGACATTAATAATTATTCTTAAGTTTTTAGCATATATTTGAATAACTACTGCCCATACCTATTTATAATTTTTTTTTTCATTGTGAAGTTTGTGTGGAAGGACTTGCACGAATCTCAGCCTTGTGTTTTTTGACTTTCGCCAGCGCATACACAGGTGGAACCCAAAGCCCCAGCAAGGTCCGGAGCATGACCTCCCTCTGGAAAGCTTCTCTGGGCTCGTCCCAGTCAAGCCCCACTGCACCCTCCTGAGGCAACACGCTTTCTGACCTTGTTCCCTTAGTTTCCCTCCCCTGGGACTTCATGTGCATATAGGAATGTGTGCTATATGGCATAGAAGGCTCCTTTTCACAAAGCATCAAGCTCTGGGGTCCACCAACGTGGCCCTGTCCTTTCTTCAACAAGAACTAATGCAGGGCCTTCAACAAGTTCACAGAAAATACATTTTATGAAAAAAAGTATGCATAGATTCCAGAAATTTTGCATCAAGATAACTCATCTTTTATCAAGGTACCCTCACATATCTCCAAATTCCTGTCACTTAATAGAACAGAAATGAATTTCTCATCCGTGTCAGGGCACAGAATAGGTGCTTCTGCTCCAGGACAGCTTTCCTGGACAGGGGAGCCGGCGTCCTGTCGTCTGGGATTTCCCCTTTTCCTAAGGCCTCAACACATCTGTGTACAACAGAGAAGAGAAGGAAGGCAGAGTAGCCCCACGGCTCCCACCCAGCCCAGAGGTACCACAAATGTGTACGTTGACGTCGGTGAGGCCTGGTCACAGAGCCACCCATGAATACAGAGGACGGAAGGCTGGGTAGCCTTGGGTTTGCACCCACTCCACATTGGGAAGGAGGGTGTGTGTTTGGTGGGTAACTGGTTATTTCTGTCCCAGAGTCTGACTTTAGTCCTGTGATCTTCCCCTCCCACGATGCTCTATAAGGACGAAGGGACACAACCCACAGACCAATGACAGGATGCCCGTGGACACTGCGCCTCTTTGTTCTTGAGGTCAATTGCTGTCTAGCTCAGAGTTTCCCTCCTGCTGTGTCTGACCTATGACCATTCCACTGCTCTTGAGAGTGAGTGGGTGTCCTCAAAGGCTGTTTATAATTTTTATTTTATTTTAGTTGAGGGGAAGAAACAGAGATGCAGTGAGAGACAGAGACAGAGAAAGACATCCCATCTGCTGGTTCACTTCCCAGTGCCTGCAACAGCCAGAACTCAGTGGAGTGCAGAACTCAAGGCAGGTTTTCTACGTGGGTGGCAGGGACCCCAGTACTTGAGCCATCACCTGCTGCCTCCCAGGATGGGCAGTCACAGGAAGCTGGAGCCAGAGACAAGACCAGGGGCTGGTGCTGTGGTGCAGCGGGTTAATGCCCTGGCTTGAAGCACTGGCATCCCACATGGGCGCCAGTTCTAGTCCCAGCTGCTCCATTTCCGATCCAGCTCTCTGCTGTGGCCTGAGATGGCAGTAGAGGATGGCCCAAGTCCTCAGGCCCCTGCACCCATGTGGGAGACCCGGAGGAGGCTCCTGGCTCCCAGCTTTGGATCAGTGCAGTTCTGGCCATTGCGGCCAATTGGGGAGTGAACCAATGGATGGAGGACCTCTCTCTCTCTCTCTCTCTCTCTCTCTCTCTACCTCTACTCTATCTGTGTAACTCTATCAAATAAAAAATAAATAATTCTTTAAAAAAAATCAAACCAAAGCTCTCTGATATGGGACATGGGCATCTCAACCAGTATCCTAACCACTCAGCAAACACCTGCGCCCTGGAAGGCAGTTCTGTATTTTGCCCCCACTTTTTTATCCAGGGCTTCCTCTCCGTCCTCTGCTAATATGTTCATATGTCAGCTGTGAGGAGTCATCTTTGGGTAATGGTCTTCAAGGGACCCAGAAGCCATCGCCAGGCACAGTAACTGCAAATACGGGAAGCTGTGACTGGAAAGTCCTCTATCACTTTCCCTTTTGTAAAGCCATCTCAGCAAGGTTCTTGCACATGTCTTGAGAGATTTATGACCTGTCTGGCCCTTGCTAGGGGTTGTCACATGTGTTATCTTCGTCTTTCAACACCATGGGAAGATGTGCTGTTGCTGTTCCACAAAGGCGTAGTGGGTGGAGGTCTGGTGTGGACTCACTGCTTGGGGATTACGGGAAGTTTTTCTTACTCACTTTGTTGTTATTGCCTTGGTAAAAGTCACTGGGCCCAGCACTGGAAACTGTCGCATCTGACTGCTGTCAGTGTGTTTTCTCCATTACTGTGTAGCCCTTTGTTTATTATAACCAAGGCGGTAAGCAAGGATTCACCTGTGCACTAAAAATGAAATGCAAATACATTAATGCTGAGAAAATAAACTACACATTAAAGGTGGCATGTGAAGTTACTTCCCCGCATCCCTAGTTGGGGACCTAGTCACACACAGCTAGAGCCCCCAGGGGTACACAGGTGGGATAACAGGTGTCGAAGTGGGTGGGTATAAAAGAAGAAGAGAAATATATTCGTCCACTGAAGAACTGTGAAGTGCAATCCCCGACTCAGTCAACAAAGCACTTTAGGTCCTCTCGCTTGTCAGAGTGATTGTGCAATTTGTGGGAAGCCACAAACTGCGACTTCTATAACCCGGTTTTAAATCTCTCCAGAGAACCACCCTGCTTTTTCCAAATGAGGCATTTACAAGCTGCTTGCGAGGCTGCCCAAAACTCTTGCTGGGGGAGACCGACACTCTCTTGTCCTTCTGGTCTACCTGCTTGTGATGCAATGGGACTTAAGGGGCCCAGTGGCTAGTGAGGATGTTGACCAATAATGAAATATAAAACACTGAGATAGGAAAGCTGCACTTTGCCCAGGGACCCTTGGATGTCAGGCCAGAAATCTACCTTTATGGGATGCATCCACAGCGGGAAGGATCTGCTACCTGTGTTGCCGAAATGAAGTCTAGACTATTGATTAACCAGAGCACTGCCTACTAGAAGTTAGATTATATCTGGCTTTTGAATGATCTACGTATGATTGCTAGATAGCATACCATGCATCTGACACTCAAAAGGTACTGCTCATTCATGCCAAGGCCAACCTCTGCTATTCTCTGGGCTTCTTTGAACTTTTCAGGATTTTGCTCATGCTGTGTGCTCTGCCTTCTCTGTGTCTCCCAAAAGCCTCTTGGGCTAGCCATTTACCCCTCACTGTTTCAGTGCTCACGCAACATGCCTGTTGACAGATGAAGATCTATGAATCGGGGATCGCCTACCCAGGCATCTGGACCTTCTCCTGAGTCTGTGGCAATTGAGCTCATGGCTCACAGACTCCCTAGCTCTCAGGCTATGCATCCCCTCCATGTGCCCCATTTTTTCTTCCCTAACACTTAGAACAATTATGATTACTTATAGGAGCCCCTTGGTGGGGCCTTTGACACTCACGTCTAGATTTCCTTTCTGTGCTCCAAACCCTGGAGGTGTTTAAAGTATTTGGAGAATGAATGAGCCATCAGTGAACTTTCCCACCAGTCTTTGAAGGTAGGAGTTACCCTGCTCTATTTACACGTGAGGATACTGAGAGGGGTGGAGAAGCTTTTCTGAAGATCCTGAATGCACGCGTAATACACGATAAATCTGGTTTCAAACCGGGATCTACCTTCTTCCAAAAAGAGTGCCCTTCTTTCCTAAGCTCCCTCTCTTTATGCTTCACTACATGAACACAAGATAGGAAAATGAAAACAGTACAAATGTAAATTAACCTAAGTAAATATAAATATGTCCCATGTGGTTAGTGGATAGTCACAGTTTGTGACTTGCACTTTATTTTTTAAAAGATTTATTTATTTATGTATGTATTTAAAAGTCAGAGGTACAGAGAGAGAGAGAGAGGGAGAGGGAGAGGGAGAGGGAGAGAGAGAGAGCTTCCATCCACTACTTCACTCCCCTAGTGCCCCAATGCCTGCAACAGCCTGGGCTGGGCCAGGAAAAAGCCAGGAGCTAGGAACTTATTCCAAGTCTCACATATGAGTGCAGAGGACCGAGGACTGGGGTCATCTTCCACTGCTTTCCCAGGCACATTAGCAGGGAGCTGGATCAGAAGAGGAGTAGCTGGGACTTGAGCCGGCACCCATATGGGATTTCGGCGCTGCAATTGGAAGTTTAACCTACTATGCCACAGTGCCAGCTCCCACCATGCCATTTTCTACTGTGGTGCCTCATGGATGTTGGCTGAGGAGCCAGCAATTCCTGAAGACCCCTCTGGGTTGCCTTAAAGGAAGTTTGGGGATCAAGAATGAAGTGAGACCAAGCTGTGCCCCCTGCCCAGGCCCAGAGTTTGAAAACTGTAGGAGTGGTCTCACCTATCACATCAGCACTGACACAGACCCCAAGGGAGAGGGGTCTTGGACTCTGGTCAGGACACACCATCTCCATAGCGAACCTCTATCCACCACTTCACCTCGAAGGAATAAAATCATGGTCATATGGAACCAATGCAAAAGAGAAAACCATTGAAAGACATGTGATTGATGATCTTGTCAGAACACCATGTCAGTCTGATTTTAATAAATACACAGAAGTCCTGAGACATGCTGAAATCCCATTGAGTATGGCAAACTGCAGACATCATGATATTCCACACTACGGTGCTAAGAGCAGAACATATTGGGGCGGGCGCTTAGATCTGCAGCAAGGGCTACATTGACCTTGTGGGAGAGAATCGATGCTCTGGGCTCCTGCGGATTCCCCCAGGAGCTGAAAGTGGCAGAAGTCATTGAAATGCGGTTGCTGGGCATTCCACCATTGTGTCAACTGCACTGAAATATTTGTTTGAAGTTCCAAGATTGACAAGCTTGCAAATGAGAAAGTGTGCATCTGCTTCATACATCCATTTCTCAGATTTGTAGGTAAGAGCTTAACTGAGAGTGAGATTCCCCATGCACTTGACACCCTGAAACGTGAACTCCAAAGCATGGTGTCTTCCCACCGTGTGAAGGGTACCACTTGAGCAAGGGGAAGGACTCCAGGTGGATTTGAGGAGCTAAAGAAGAAAGGACAGAGAGCAAATGTGCAGAGCAGGGATGGGGATAAAGTTACAGGAGCAGCACCGACTTCATCTCCAGGAACCTACCTCATTCGCTTCTTAAATAAAGATACCTGGCACATTTTAATAAGTCAGCTTTGTGAGTAGTGTTGAATCTCAGAAACATGAAACAGAATCATGCAGTCATTGATCCATCATTTTTCTCTGAGCGCATCTTGTAGTTTAGTGAAAGAATTTAGCATGTGAGAAGATATTTACCTTAGTATGGAGACATTCATGAGATGCAATGGGTACACATAGCCAAAAGAGCTGCCAATTCACAAACTGGAGAATTTCTAAGGGAAGTAATGTGAGAAAAGTGGTCCTGGTGAATGTTAGTTATGCAATGCCTTGGAATGGCCTGTGCTAAAAGGAGGACCATTTCCAGAAAGCTCTTGGAGTAATGCAGGTTACAGATCCATAAGGTATGGAGAAATCGCATTCGGTGCTGCAGACTGATTTCATGAATCTTCGAGAGGACATTTGCGTTCCCACCCATCCCCTTGCAGGGATCAAGCCAGCGAATCTCGCACAATTGTTTCATAACCACAGCTCTAGCTGTAGCCTTTTTAATAAGTGCCCAGGAAGTACTGATACATGATGATGATCACAGAAAAATATACTAATTGTGAAGGCAGTTGATGTTTAAGGCTTCCGTTCACCTCAGTACCTGAGAAGAAGGTAGAATTGCCAACAACTTTAGAATAATCACTAATGAACTACAAGAATAGATGTTCTTCAACAGGACACTTGTTATCCAGCCTGTAGATTCGTTTAATTAAGGAGACAAGAAGGAGAGACTCCCTGCACTGGTTTGCACACATCTGCATATTGGGGTCAAAACTCCATATATAAACCCAACAACAATTGTATTAATAAATAAAGTATGTCATTCCAAAATACATTAATAAATTAATAAAATGCATTATTACTGAAAAAGTTTCTGCAGGATTATTTGGCTTAGACAAATGGCAGTTTAGGCTAATTTTAAGTATCTGTGGGTATTCTTTCTCAACACCTGGATAGATGCAGTAAACTTTACTATGCTCATACATGGAAGAAGTCAGTCACTATTTCAACATTTACCTAAGGACCACTTTGCTAAAAGCTCACAGATCCCAAGTCACTGTGGGGAACAGGCCGTGTTGCAGTTGGCCAAGCTCTAGAAAAACAGAGAAAAAGCTGAGAGAACTTTGCATAAGTAAAGTTTCCACTTCAGAAGAATGAGAATACACATATTTCCACCTGAGTTATCCATCTCCAGCCCAGCGCTTGGCATGTGAAGAGTTGTCCATAAATACCTTTTAATAGAGAAAAAAAAGCCAAGATTTGTTGGGTTTTACTCTTGAACCTGCTGTTCATTTGGGTCTCAGAACATTACCCAGGGGATAAAAAGCTATAATCTTGGCCATCCATCTACATTTCTCTTAATTTTCCATGATGGGTCCTCGGCAAGTAGAGTGCTGTAGAAAGGTGAACACTGCGGCATCCTGTGGAGGAAATAGCTTAAATAAGAGGTCACTTTTCAAGAGGCCCGGTGACTCGAGACAGCAGCAGTCCCACTGTAAAATCTTGCTTTTCCAGATGGTGAAGGGATGTGAAAAGTTTTACAAGCACTTCTTTTCCAAGTGTTGGAGAATTTTAATTTTTTTCTTGCTGTAAAATGTTGATGTTCCAGCCATTAAAAATAGTACAGTATGAAAACTTGCTGATTCGTTTTTTGTCAGGAGAGAGAAAACAATTTGTTTGGCACAAGTCATTGCCTTTTCTGCAATATAAGCAATAAAGGGACTAAATTCTTAGAAAAGTACCAAATCCATGTCCACCTGCATGATGTTTCCAGAAGATACTGCACACTCAGCTCAGAGCCAAGAAGCTTTTGTGATTTGCAGTTCTTAATGAACAAATAGAAAGGTTAGAATGTTAATAACTTTTACATTTCACTAGATAAAGGAATAGCCACCAGCTCCTAGCTAATTATGAACAACATTTGCAAGCATTTGGTCAAAATCCCTCCAACAATAGCGTGGGAAAACAAAACTATTTGATTCTCCTAATATTTGTTCATAATAATAGAAAAATAATGACAATATCACTATTTGAGTGTTAGTATTGTCTACATGTCAAAAATTATGCTAAAGCCTCCTTTGAACTAGCTCATTTTGTTCTTACTATAACAAAATGTGTGAAGTGGGCTCCACAGCTCAGTGGTTAGAGCACTGGTCTTGTATAACAAAAAGTAAGTTTTATGATCCCATACAGATGAAGAAAACAAGCTTTTAGAGGATAAACATCTTTGTCAAGTGAATAAAAACAGAGAACAAATCCAGGTCTATCTAACTATGAAACCAGTGTTCATAAACGTTTACTAAAATCGTAAGTAGAACCTTAAATGAAAAGTCATTATTCCTTCTTTTTAAAAGACATACTATTTGGTCATATGCTTAGCAGTGAAATGAAAGAAAAGAAGTTAGGATGGAAGGAAGGGGGGGGGTAATGTACACACACTCTTTTGTCAATTACAACGCTCTCTCTGTTCTTGCCTTGACTGGATAACTTTCTGTTACCCTGGATAGATGACTCAGTTTCAGAGCTCATGTAGGGGGGATAAAGATAAAAGTGAAATTTGTGATCACTTCTAAACATGAAATAACTTCTTTTGCAAGTAATATGTCTAGTGAAATAACCAAAATACAAGCTTGATTCAAAGGCAGAATTTCTTTCATGCCACACCCAGGAGGCCTAAAATTTATACATATAGGAGTAGCATTATTTGCAAAAGAGTGATGCACAGTTTAAAACATCAAGGCAGATACAAACGTGAATATTTATTGTGATGTCAGAAACGTGGTAGATTAGGAATCATCAGGTCCGAGAAGGCAGTGGTGAGTACTGGAGTGTCTGAAATTGGCAGAGGAGCTGTAGACCCTTGAATGCTTAGTGGCAACAAATAATAGACAAAGGAAAGCAATAGAACTCTTAGAATCCTAAGGGAAACCTAGAGTGAGACAATGTGAATTTAAGACCCTTAAAGATGCCAGGAAACACACACACACACACACACACACACACACACACACATGCCTAGACAGGATTTGTGAACTGAAAAGGCATTAGGAAACATCAAGATATCATTTGTGCTAATCTCAAGGCTGATTGCATATGCTTGTTAGTTTATAATCTTGCAAGCAAGACTGCAAAAATTAGGAGATGTGATTGCTTTCTCAGGTGCCTAATTTTTTCCAAAGATCACCAGGCATACAAAGAAAGAGTGGGCCAGCGCCATGGCTCACTAGGCTAATCCTCCACCTGCGGCGACAGCACACCAGGTTCTAGTCCTGCTTGGGGCACCGGGTTCTGTCCCGGTTGCCCCTCTTCCAGGCCAGCTCTCTGCTGTGGCCCGGGAGTGCAGTGGAGGATGGCCCCAGTGCTTGGGCCCTGCACCCCATGGGAGACCAGGAGGAAGCACCTGGCTCCTGGGTTCGGATCAGCACGGTGCGCTGGCCACAGTGGCCATTTTGGGGGGTGAAGCAACAGAAGGAAGGCCTTTCTCTCTGTCTCTCTCTCTCTCACTGTCTAACTCTGCCTGTCAAAAAAAAATTTAAAACAAGTGAGTTAAATCAGCTCAAAGAGCTAAGGGAAAATATAGGACAGAAACTTAAAAAGAGTCATAAATCATCAAGAGAAACAAAAATACAACTTGAAAAATTCACTCAAAGTGTTCAATAACAGATTTGAATAAGTAGAATGAAAATGAATGAATTGAAAACATTTTAAATGATCAAGTCTCAGAAATAAAACAAAGAGGTTGATGGTAAGCTCAAATGAACCAACATATTCATTATGGAAATCAGAAGAGTAAGAAAGAAAAAAAGTAGGGAGAGATTATTTCAGGACATGTTGGTTAAAAATTTCCCAATTTTGAGAGGATAAATAGATATACAAATGCAAGAAGCTCAATGAACTCCAAGCTGCCAACCCGAAGAGATGCATACCAGATGCATTAAAATCAAGAAGTCAAAAGACTGAAACAAAGAATGACTCTTGAAAACAACAAGAGAAAAGCAATTCCTCCCATGAGACTTTCTCAATAATAATAGCCATGGATCTCTCAGCAGAAAAAAAAAATAGAAAAAATATGTGGGATGAAATAGCAACCAATAGACACAGAAGTGACTACACAAAGGATACATAGAAATAAAACAACACTCTCTTAAATAACCAATGTGTCAGAAAGGAATCCACAAGGGAAATTTAAAAATACCATGGGGCAAATGAAATTCAAGAGCAATATAGCAAAACTAATGTGAGGTGGTGAAACCCATGCTAACAGGGAAATTTCTAGACATACATGTATACATTCAAAAAGGAGGTGGTGTCAAATCAGCAACTTAGTTTCACAGAATAAGGAACTAAAAGGAGAAGGAGGAGCTGGTGGAGGTAAGAAAGTCAACAAAAGCATGCAGGCGGAGAGAGATAATAAAGATTAGGGCAAACATTATGGCAATTCCTCAAAAAAAATGGTATTACCACATGATACAGCAATCCCACTTCTGTGCTATGTGGGTATAACCATAAGATTTAAGAACAAGGTCTTTGGGCTGGTGTTGTGCGGTGACAGCATCCCATATAGGTCCAAGTCCCTGGGCCCCTGCACCCATGTGGGAGCCCAGGAGGAAGCTCCTGGCTTCAGATCAGCTCAACTCCCACCTTGTGGCCATTTGGGGAATGATCCAGCTTGTGGAAGACCTTTCTCTCCTGTCTCTACCTCTCTCTGTAACTCTGTCTTTCAAATAAATAAAAATAGATCTTTGAAAACAACTAAAAGCTTTTCCTTTAAGATCAGAAATAATACATGTATATCTGCTTTGCCAAAAAGGAAACCTGTTAAAGTGAAATGAACACTATGAGAAATGGTGACTTGATCAGCCCTCACCCTGACTGTTGATGAGCAACTTGGTATGTTATCCCTCTTAGTATTTTTTTTTTTTTTTGTTATTCTACTTAATACTTTTGGTTGAATACTGTAATCAATACACAATTCTTCTTAAGTGCTGAAACTTAACTGAAAAGTGATCACTGTTAAATATAAGAGTGGGAATAAGAGAGGGAAGAGATGTGCAATTCAGGACATGCTCAAGCTGACTTACCTCAAACGGTAGAGTTAGAAACATACCAGGGGATTCAAATTCAATCCCATCGAGGTGGCATGTACCAATGCCATCTCACTAGTCTCAGTGATCAATTTCTGTTCACAATTGATCATAATGATAGGACTAAGAACCAAAGGGATCATATAAACAAGAATAGTGTCTGCAAATACTAGCTGATAGAATCAAAAAGGGAGAGAATGATCCAACATGGGAAGTGAGATACACAGCAGACCCATAGAATGGCAGATGTCCTAAACAGCACTCTGGCCTCAGAATCAGCCCTTAAGGCATGCAGATCAGGCTGAAAAGCCCATGAGAGTATTTCAGGCATGGAAAGCCAAGACACTCTGGGGAAAAAAAAAACCTAAATGCAAGATCTCCGCGAGTGAGATCCCAGTGGAAAGAACGGGTCATCAAAGAAGGAGGTACCTTTCTCTGAAGGGAGGAGAGAACTTCCACTTTGACCATGGCCTTGTCTAAATATGATCAGAGTCAGTGAACTCAGGGGGCTTCCATAGCCTTGGCAGCTCATGACAAGAGCCTAGGGTGATTACTGATGCCATAAACAAGAGTGTCAATTTATTAAGTCAACAACAGGAGTCACTGTGCACTTACTCCTCATGTAGGATCTCTGTCCTTAGTGTGCTGTACATTGAGATTTAATGCTATAACTAGTAGTCAAACAGTATTTTTCACTTTATGTTTCTATGTGGGAGCAAACTGTTGAAATCTTTACTTAATGTATGCTAAACTGATCTTCTGTATATAAAGAGAAACGAAAATGAATCTTGATGTGAATGGAAGGGGAGAGGGAGTGGGAAAGGGGAGGGTTGCGGGTGGGAGGGACGTTATGGGGGGGAAGCCATTGTAATCCATAAGCTGTACTTTGAAAATTTATATTCATTAAATAAAAGTAAAAAAAAATAAATATTTTTTAAAAAAGAAAGTACTGGGAATCCTAACCAGAGCAATTAGGCAAGAAAAAAGATATAAAAAATGCAGAGAAAAATGTAACAGTCTCTGTTCACAGATGACATATTCTATGTAGGAAACCCTGAAAATTTCACAAAAAAATTAGAATTAATAAAAGAATTCCACAAAATTGCAGGTTATAAAACCAGTGCACAAAAATGATTGCATCTTTATACTCACAATGAACAATTCACAGAGGTATTAAGAACATGGATTTATAAGAATGTTAAGAATGTAAACTCTATTTACAAGAGCATCAAAGTCATGAAATAGTTAGTAATAAACGTGCTTAGGAAGCAAAGATCTGAAATCTAGAAATCATTGCTGAAAGAAATTATGAAAGACGACAATCAATGCAAAGCTATGCCATATCCATGAATTGGTAAACCTGATATAATGAAGATGTCAGTAATCCCCAAAGACGTCTATAGGCTCAGTGCAACATGCACTGGAATCGCAAGGACATTTTACAGAAACAGAAAATTTTATTAGAAAATTCACATGAAATTGCAAGAGATCCTAAGTAGCCAAAACAATCTTGGAAGGAAGTAATTTGGATACCTCACACTTTCATATTCAAAATTTGCTACAAATCTATAGTAATCAAAACAGCTTGGTACCATCACGGTGACAAGCATATCGACCCATGGAATAGAATAGGAGCCCAGATATAAAGCTATCACACACATGTGGTCAAAGAACATTTGTCAAGGTAGTCTAGACCATTCAGTGGGAAAAGGGCAGACTTTCACCAAATGTTGGGAAAATTGGACATCTACGTGCTCAAATAGATCAAAGAGCTAAATTACAAACACTGGAGAAAACACAGGGGGGAACGGTTAATGACATTGCATTTGGCAATGATATTTTCGGCTATGTCATCAATGTACAAGAAACAAAGGAAAAATAGATGTTAGATTTCAAAATAAGAATTGTGTATGTTATCAACCAAGTGAGAAAGCTCACAAAACAAGAGATAAGAATTGCAAATCATGGTATAACAGGAGATATATATAGATATATAGATACATAGATATGAGTATATATGAGTATATATATATATATACTTTTACAAAACAACAAGAACAAGTGAAAAATCAAGCAAGCCAATGGGAAAAAAATGAGCAGTTGCTTGAGAGGGCACTTCTCCAAAAATATACAAATTGTTAACAAACACGCACAAAGATGTTCAACATCACTAGTTATTAGGAAAGTGTAAACCAACACCACAATGATACAAACAGAAAAATAACTAATCACGGTAATGAATGTGTTAATTAATTTTATTACAATAATTTCACAAATACACATATATCAAATGGTCACATCACCAACCTTGACTATATACAAATTTGATTTGTCAATTATGTTGAAAAATTAAGTCAAAGCTGAAAGAAGATAATATGAGATACAATGTCAGCCACTTCAAACCCACTTAGGTAGCTAATATAAAACAAAACAAAACAAAACAAACAGAAGATAAGAATTTTTGGTGAGGACCTGAATCTCCAAATTATGAGTGAAATAAACTTTTCCTTCCTTTATTATAAAGAGCTTGTCTCAGATAGTTCATCACATTAATGTAAAGCTGACTAATACGTATAGAAAGTCACTTGTTGCAGACTGTGGACATCATACATAAAAAAAAAAAAAATGGGAAGAGAAAGATGATATCCATGAAAACAATTGTTATTTTTACAACTGTTGTGCACTGGGACATAAACAAGTGTTTGAAATACATAATAGTAATAAATTATTCAATCAGCACTTGTGTTGCAAACAACAGAAACCTAGCAAACACTTGGGAAATAATGTTTATAGCTTGTAGAGCTGTAAGGAATTACTATGGTATGGAAGGAAGAAGGGAGGGAGAAAGGAAGAGAGGAGACAAAAATGGGTCGTGATTTTTTTTTTTTGCATGACTGTTGTCTGCACTGTCCCGCAAAACTTCTAGAATTAAAGTCAATAAAGTGAATTCTCTTGTTGGTGACTTCATGGAGTGAGAAGGACAGAATCCACAGTCCAGCATGGAAATGAGATGAAGAACTGGACAGAACCCACGCCTCCAGGAAATTCTAGGAGGGGGACCACGCCCAAGAAACCCAATCCCTGGGTGTGTGATGTGTTTTCAGTTGTATTTGAGCTAGCAGACACGAGTCTCACAGAAGCAAATACCAGTCTTCCCTGGAGCAAGACATCTACGCCAAGTTATTCATATTGCTCATACAAATCATTTTCACGTGAAATGCCTATTACAGAGTCAACAAGGAGCCAAGATCATTGAAGATAACCAGATACCAGAGGAGCCAAAAACATTATTGTCGCTCCCCGTCTTCGTGGAGGAACGACACAGGACCCTGCGCTGTTCTTTTGTCTGCTCGGCCCTCCCCGGGTTTGCTGCTGGTTCTTCCTGGGTTGGCTACTGACCCTACCACCTCCGTGGAAGGGCGGTTCCCCCTGCCACCTTCCCCACTTCCTCGGGGGAGCGGCACACCGCCGGCCGGCTCTCTCGGGGGCTGCTCAGGTGTTCCTTCAGATAGATGTTCCCCTTAGATGTTCCTGGTGCATGCCGTCTCTCTCCTCCTTTATAGTCCTCTTCCGCCAATCCCAACTCGGCTGCCCACACGCCGAGTACGCTGCTCTCCTCCAATCAGGAGCAGGATCAGCTCCTGGAGGTCATCACTCAAGTTGGCAAGAGGCAGCTGCGTAGAAGCTGTTTCCTCCTCTCCCAGCGCCATATTGTGGGAGAGCAGATGCATAGAATAAGTCTTAATTCCAGTAACTCAGTCTAGTCCGAGTTGCTCCCCACAATTATAAGCAAAAAACAACCAAAAAGAAAGCCAATCCACAAAATATCTAGATTTTAAGTTACCAGTCTTTAAAATCTGGAAAAAAGTCTGTTTAGGAAAACAACGACCATCTTGATGCTCTGAATCAGGAATAAGAAATGACAAAGTATAATATTTCATTTAAAATAAGAATGGAATTAAGTTCTAGACCTAAGGTACAATAACAAAAACTAATCACTCAAAGGTAGGTTTTACATTAGATTTAGATATAGCCATAAGGGAGCTTATAAATCAGAGGATAAATTACAAAAATTCTTCAAATAGCATTAAAAGGACACAAAATGCAAAACATAAAATAGTAAGGAGCGATAGCAGCTGTTCTGAGATTCAGTCTTGTCTTGCAAATTGAGATTCCAGAAAAAGAAGAAAGCAAAGGTGAGTCGATATTTGAGGAGATAATGGCTGAGTAGTTTTTAGTAGAATAAAGGCATCTATCTGGAGATTCAAGAGCCACCCAGATAGGGTAGCTAAAACTGAACATTTGACACAGTGCAGCAGCGTGGAACTTGTGCATACCAAGTCAGAGATAAAATTTGAAAAGCAGCAGAGATAATTGCAAGAGATTGCTTTTACTAAAACAACGGAATCACAGCTGTTTCATGAGCAACAGGAACAGGAAGGAAACAGGAATGACGTTTTCATGGAAGCAAAAGAAAATGCTCGGTCTGTTAGAAACTACAGCCAGGGACAGACACTGAAGTTTAAATGCGTACATTCTCCACAAGCAAAAACATAGCAGTGCAGTCGTCCTTGCTATAAAAGTAAAATTATCTCCTAACATTTTATAGAAATTAATTTTGTTCAAAGAGATCATAGAAGAGATGAAGAGCAAAAGGAGATTAAAATCAGGGATAAATCTAAATGCATAGTGTTGAAATAAGATGATAATATGTTCAGTATATGTGATTTTATTTCACATTTCTCAAATTGCTAACAAATATTAACCATTTTCTTATTTTATCACCATTCATGATGTTATCTTGAGAAATAGAAGCCTATTACTTTTGTCAAAATTTTGTATTTAGTTGTTAACCATTTTGTGTGTTTGCCCTTCATTTATTTCATTTAAATAATATTATTTTACATATTTTCTGCTGTTTTACTTTTTTTTTTTGACAGGCAGAGTGGACAGTGAGAGAGAGAGAGAGAGACAGAGAGAAAGGTCTTCCTTTGCCGTTGGTTCACCCTCCAATGGCTGCCGCTGCTGGCGCACAGCGCTGATCCGAAGCCAGGAGCCAGGTGCTTCTCCTGGTCTCCCATGGGGTGCAGGGCCCAAGCACTTGGGCCATCCTCCACTGCACTCCCTGGCCACAGCAGAGAGCTGGCCTGGGAGAGGGGCAACCGGGACAGGATCTGGCGCCCCAACTGGGACTAGAACCCGGTGTGTTGGTGCCGCAAGGCAGAGGACTAGCCTAGTGAGCCATGGCGGTGGCCGTTGCTGTTTTAACTTTAAAAGTTCTTATTTTTCATGAATTCATCCCTTTACAGTTAAAACTTTTGATTTAATGTTTAAGGTTTTTTTTTGTTTGTTTGTTTGCTTTGTTTTGTTTTGTTTTGTAGCAAGACTAAAAAGTAAAACTTGATGTTGACTGGGTTTGCAGCATCAGAAATGAGAGCCTGAGGATGAGTTCTGTTCCCAGCTCAGCCATCTGGGTAGATGGCAATTCCATTCACTGAGAAAGAGCACACTACAAAATTATCAAGTTTTAGGGAAGGAAAGGAGCATTATAAATTTAATCTTGGCTATATTCTTGTCAAAATGCCATTGAAGTTTTTTTTTTTAGTTTATTTATATAAAGGAAACAAATTTAATGTACTTCCTACACAAAGTTTAAAGAGCACAGTGATATTTTCCACCCTAACCTCCCTGTCTCCCTTGCCCCCACTCTTTCTACTCCTTCCTTTCTTTTTTTTAATTTTACAATAACATACTTTTACTTTATGATCACAAGCTTAACTCTCCAGTAAGTAAACAATTCAACGGAGTAAATAGAAAAAGCACACTGACCCACAATAGTAGAGACAAGAGCTATGGACAATAATCACATCTCAAAATGTCAATTTCACTCATACACCTTACTTTTTTTGTACTTGTATATTAGTTACCACCACAATTCAGGTAAAACATGGTATTTGTTCTTTTAGGACTGGCTTATTTCACTGAGCGTAATGGTCTCCAATTTCATGCATTTTGTTGCTAAAGACAGGATATCATTCTTCACAGCTGAATAGCAGTCCATAGTGTATATATACCACAATTCCATTATCCAGTCATCAGCTGATAGACATCAGGGTCGATTCCAATCACAGCTGTTGTGAGTTGAGCTGCTATAAATACAGGGACACAGATAACTCTCGGATGCTGATTTAATTCGCTCGGGGTAAACTCCAGGAGTGGAGTGGCTGGTCATATGCCAGATGTTTCCGGATTTCTGAGGAATCTCCACACTGTCTTCTGTAATTGTTGTATTAGTTCATGCTCCAACCGAAAGTGTATTAGGATACCTTTTTCTCCACATCCTCACCAGAATTTGTTATTTGTTGAATTTCGGGTGATAGCCGTTGTAACTGGGGTGAGGTGAAATCCCGCTGTGGTTTTTGCTTGCCTTTCCCATGGCTGGTGATCCTGCGCATCTTTTCATGAGTCTGTCTGTCATTGTATTTCTTCCCTTGGGAAAAAGTGCCTGTTCATAGCCTTAGTTCATGCCTTAACTGGCTCATTTGTTTTGTTATTGTTGAGTTTCCCAAGCTTCCAATACATTCTGGATATTAATCGTTTTATCAGATGTGTAGCTTGCAAATATTTTCTCCCATCTGTCAGCTGCTCCTTCACCTTGTTATGTGTTTCCTTCGCTGTGCAAAAATTTCTTAGCTTGATGTAAACCCATTTGTCTATTTTGGCTTTTATTGCCTGTGTTTCTGGGGTCTTATCTAAGAAGTCCTTGCATATGCCAATGTCTTGCAGTGTTTCCTCCATTTTCCTCTAGCAATGATGGTTTCAGGTCTTAAGATTAGAGCCTTGATACGTTGTAAGTTGTTTTTTATATAGACTGAAGGTATGAGTCTTGTTTCCTACCTCTGCATGGATTAGGTATAGAAGGAACATAATTCGACACAATCAAGGCGAAATGTGAAACACATCACACTGAACGGGGAAAATCCACTAAGATCTGGAATCAGACAGGGATGCCCACTGTCGCCACTCCCACCCTTGCTATTCAATATAGTTCTGGAAGTTTTAGCCAGAGCCATTGGACAAGAAAAAGGAATCAAAGGATGCAGATGGGAACGCAGGATGGCACATTACCCCTGTTTGCAGATGAGAAGATCCCATATGAAGGGGAATTGAAAGATTTCACTAACATATTATTGGATTGCATATTATATCCTGCAAAGTTGCAGGATATAAAATCAACACACAAAAGCCAACAGCATTTGTATGCATAAACAATGCCATGGCTGAGAAAGGACTTGTGAGGGCAGTCTCTTTCACAATAACTATAAAAATTTTAAATTACAAAACATTAAGGAAAGAAATAGAAGAACACACACAATAAAAATGGAAACTATCCCTCGTTCTTACACTGGAAGAATTAGTACCATCAAAATCTCCACACTGCTCAAAGCAATTAACAGATTCAAGACAATCCCAATCAAGACACCAAATACATTCTTCTCAGACCTGGAGAGAAAATCCTAAAATTCATATGGAATCATAAGAGACCCCAAGAGTTGAAACAATTCTAGACAACAAAAATAAAACTGGAAATCTGAAATACTAGATTTCAAGACATATGCAGAGCAACCTGCTATTGGCACAAGAATAGACATATGAAACAATGGAACAGATTAGAGACCCCAGAAATTTATCCATGTATCTACAAGAAACTGATCTTTGACAAATGAGCTAAAGTGACTCCCTGGAGAAAGGACAGTCTCTTCAACAACTGGTGATGAGGTTTGTATGATTACTATATCAGGAGGGAAGATCATTACATGGATCTAGTGCCCTTAGGAAATACCAAAAACAGAGGTGTTATTTACGAGTCATTTTCATGTCAATGGAAAATAGAATCATGAGTGTGAACCGGCTCATCAGACAGATTAGAACAGTGAAATTTTAAAAATTAAGTTGTTTTTTGAACGGCTGAGTAGCAAAGAGGGGGCAGACAGAGAAATCTTCCATCCACTGACTCACTCCCCAGATGGCCACAATGGCCAAAACTGGGGAGCCAGCAGCCTCAACACCACTTGGGAATTTGTCAGAGTGCAATTCTAGGACCCTACCTTAAACTCTGACACAAATTCTTGAGGGGTAGGGCCAGAGCCTTAAGGTGAATGTGATGCATGCTGAAGTTTGTGCACAGAGCTTAGGAAGTCTTCTCCAGGTGTCTCTAGCCAACCGCTCACCTGTTTTCCAGATCACACCAGTTCTCATTCATGGGACTGTGTCTGCCAGTTAGCAAGCAGTGACATCCCTTCTTAAAGAGGATTTTGGACGTCTATGTCTCTCACCCACATCCACAATGCTACCTCCTGTCACATTTAGATTCCCCTTTGATTATGAGACCTGTGTCCTAACAACCAAGACGTTGCTGAAGGCTTGATTGAAGGCGCAGATCTGGACTACCAGTGCGGCTTTGCAAATGTGTTGATAAAGAGAATAAATTCTTCTTGATAATACTTTCTAAAGGGCTGAAAAGGGACCTGGCTCATATAAACACTGTAGGAAAGAACAAGATCAAGAAAGTGGCCGTTTGCAATTATCAGAGCCTGAGTTTTTAATGCAATCCAATCCTCTCCACAGTCTTTGCAGTAGGTATTATCATTCCACCGCAGAGCTGAAGAGGCTGAGGTCACACACAGAGTGACCTGGAAGGACTGGGATGAAGATGTAAGACCGCTCTCCATCAGTGACAAAACTTGATTTCCTGTTGCCTCAGTTAAGGTAACAAATAAGGCTTTGGAAGGAGAAGTAATTCCAGCTATGGAAACATTAACTTCAGAGCTCCAGAGCTGACCGTGTGTTCATTCTTCCGTTGCCTTTCCTTCACCGTGGTGAACTCCGCAGGGGACAAAGAGATTTGCAGTAGTTTCCATTCTCGGGAACAATGTGGGTTTAAAAGAAACCAGGGGACAACATAAGATCATCCAAACACGCTGGAAATGTGCCGTGCAGGTGCCGAGGAGCTCGGACGTTGGGAGAGGAGAAAGAGGTCAGCGAAGCCTCACGGCTCTGGACTGGGATGTGTTGAGCAGGAACAAGGCAGGTTTGGGAGCTGAGTGATATTTACACAGCTGGAGGAAGGCAGGCCAGCAGCTTCGTGATACAATAGATCACGTTCAGTGTGGAGGCGATGGGATTAGGCTCTGATTTCCTTCCTGCCAGAGAGGGTTTATTGAAAGATGGCCTCGTCCACGTCACTGCACAGGCCCGCTCAGACCACTGGCAACCCAGAAGCTGATAATCAGAGGAGGGAGTCACGTCAAGCCGTCGATGCCCACTCCTTGAAAGGAGTCAGAGTCGCATTCCTCTTGCTCCAGGCTTCCTAACCAGATAAAGGTAACGGTAGTCAGGCCAACACATGCTGTGGTGCAGTGTAAGACGGATTTTTTATAGCTGGGTGTGTGATTTGAGTTATTTTCTTCTGCAAACCTGTGTTACATTAAATGCAACAAGACCGAGTACGTGAGCAAGGGCTCTGAAGGCAGAGAGAAGAGCACTCTTTGCTTCGAGCTTGAGCTCACAGCCTGCTAGACAGCTGTGCTGAGTGGGAGGTGAGGATCCGAATGGCTAAGTCACTTGTCCAGCATCAGGCAGGGGTAGACTTAGGACTCAAAGAGCCAGACTCCACAGCTGTTCCCTCAACAGCTACTAGCCTTCTAAGCTTGATTCCAAGCCATGCATTGGGTGAACAGAGCTGAGGAGGTCCTTGGGCTTTGTGGTGTTGTTGTTGTTGTTGTTGTTGTTGTTATTGTTATTTTATTCAGCAGGATAGAGGCCGTGCAATCTCTAGGTGGGCTCTGAGGAACACAGGACCAAGGACGGCAACACCACTGTGTGGTCCAGTCCTACTCACAAATACCGACTACATGGCTCACGTGGCACAGCGGGTTAAGTCTCTGCCTCCAACACCAGCATCCCACATGAGCACTGGTTCAAGACCCAGCTGCTCCACTTCCAAACCAGCTCCCTGCTAATGCTCCTGGGAAAGCAGTGAAAGATGGCCCAGATACTCGGGCCCCTGCACACGTGTGGGAGACCCGGAAGCAGCACTGGGCTCCTGGCTTCTGCCTGGCCCAGCCCTGGCTGTTGTGATCACTTGGGGAGTGAACAAGCGGATAGAATCTCTCTCTCTTTCTCTTTCTCAACTCCTCCTCCTCCTGCTGCTCCTCCTCTTCCTGTCTCTATAGCTTTGCCTTTCAAATAAATATAAAATAAATCTAAAAAATACTGACTGGGCCAAATTTTCACTCCAGCATCCTCCTCTCATCAGCCCAGCAGACACCTGCTTGCCTGGCTCGTGCCACTGAAGAGTGGAGTCACCTCCAGATCTGAGGCTGTGAAAATGGACGCTCTGCTCCGATGTGTTGTGGCTTTGATTCTATTCTGCTTCCGAGAGTACAAATAATAGCAGCCAAGGACAGCAACACTGTGAGCTTCTGTTTTCGTCAGTCTCGTGTCTGTAGGGTGTGAATCTGAGCGGTGAGCTGGAAGCACCATCAACCCTGCAGACCCTTCTTCATCAAGGGACTCAAGAAAATTCCACACCAGGAGTCAAGAATTTATCTCCAAACTTCATGGCTCGTTTGTCACTGTGAGATACAGAAATGAAAAGGTCTACTTTTTTTTTTTTTTTCCCTTTTGAAACAGCTGGGTTCCCAAACCACCAGCAGCTGCTTTACAAATTGCCCAGCCATTAAGCAATTACTTCCTCATCAAATGAGCAGCTGGGAGAGAGAGCCGCACGCCCGCTCAGCGCCACCCGCACTGCCCCTGGCCTCCCCGCCCCCCCAGCCTGCCCTGGAATGTGTCACCCTTCTAGGAGAGAAGTCTTGGTTTTCTTCCTGTAACTGAAGGTTGCAATGGAGTGCTCTGATGGTGGATTATTTTTCAGCAGCCCTCAGGGCAACAAAGGAATGACTTAGGGATGTGAGACGGCAGGTCTCTTAGTGACATGAAACACTAGCTAGGACGCTTGCCTTATTTTGTTGGCAAGGAGCTTAAGCACAGAAAAGTGGTTTATTCAAGTCCTTCTTAGCAAGTGGTACAGCGGAGCCTTGGATTCAGGTCTTAACCACTTCTGGCCCGGTGGAGTGTTTCAATCCACTAAGCCCCAGAAACGGCCTTGACTGTGAACTCGTCTCGTTGTCTTAATTGGTATCTATTGTCTAATGGCAGAAGAAATGGATGCACATAGATGATATCGCTTCTTTTTTGTAGAAAGGACATTGAAATTTTAACACTTTACCTATACTTTCCCAAAGCTTATGGACGGTACAAAAACGCTTCATAAACCCCCTACTACTCACTCAAAAATATCAATCCATCAATCTATCTCATGGCCAGTGAAGGTTAAAGGAAGGTCACAGCTTTCAGGCAAATAGCAAACTCTAGGGAAGATTAAATCTATTTTTAAGACTTATTTATTTATTTGAAAGAAAGAGTTACACAAAGAGAGAGGAGAGGCAGAGAGAGGGAGAGAGGTCTTCCATTCACTCGTTCACTCCCCAGATGGCCGCAACGGCCGGAGCTGCACCAATAAGAAGCCAGGAGCCAGGAGCCTCCTCCAAGTCCCCCATGCAGGTTCAGGGGCCTTAGGTGCAGCGTCAGCTGGCATACTCCCCCCATCCTCAAATCTGGATCTTTAAATGCAGGATGCGCCCAGTGCAGACCTGATAATGAAACTCGCTATCCCATAATGTGCAGCCTGCTGACCGTTACACCAATCGCGGGCTAAACACGGCGTTATTCAACTTAATGGCAGGCGGTTTCTCTCAGTTCTGATTGCGCTGTGAGAATACCTCTTTCTCTCTCAGTCACACACACCCAGATTACTTTGCAGGCATCAGGAAAACAAAGCAAAACTGATGATTTTTTTCTTCCACTATTCACCCAGGAATCCCGAAAGTGACATTTCTATCCTGCCCTCAGACCAGGTGTTGGCATTTCCTACTTATTTCCCAGGTTAGGATCACAAATATCACAACCTGGCACAGAGAGACAGCGTCCATGATGAGATGTGTGACCAAGGCGACCCCGCCTGCCCTCTCCATCCCCAGGGGACGTTTGTGTCTGCTGATGTGTTTGATGTCTTGATGGGGAGAAGGGTAGTGGCATACAGAGAAGAGAGGCCAGAAATGCCACTAAGTGACATTCAACTCTCAACACAACTGCTCCACCAAAAATTGAATTTTCTGCCCAAAATGTTAATATTGTCCAGGTATAGAAGCCTAGGCTTCAGGTGGT
The DNA here is from genome assembly GCF_051225735.1 of Oryctolagus cuniculus. Taxonomy (NCBI): domain Eukaryota; kingdom Metazoa; phylum Chordata; class Mammalia; order Lagomorpha; family Leporidae; genus Oryctolagus; species Oryctolagus cuniculus. The sequence continues at coordinate 3,911,580 of NC_142878.1, read as the reverse complement.
ACTGAAGGCCAAGGGTCTAAGTTCAGGCACCGTGCCAGCTGGTCTGTACCCTCACGCAAGGAAGGCCAGGTCGTATATGAGAAGACCTCCGGTTTATGTGGACGAATAGACACTGTGTGCTTTTGTCTTCAGGAACCACACCTGCTTTCTACGAGTGCTCTTGCCTGTCAGCTGTCGCAAGAGAGGTCATAATTAGCCCCCACTCTTGGATGGGCCCAACTGATCCGTGCCCAGACAGGAGTCTGGAGCCCAGCACAGAGTGAGGATAGCGTACTCCATTGCACCACCCAAGAGAAGAGCCACGGAGGTGGTGGCAGCAAAGTCCACGGAGAGCCTCCAGGAGAACAGGTTGGCAACTCTCACATCAAGGAGTGGGGAAGCCCGAAGATGAGGGCGAGGCCCAGGATCCTGAGCATGATGGAGGCAATGGGACACCAGGGGAGGCTGCTGCACTAAGTCAGCCTGGGACGTCAGGCTATGCTGTGTGTGTGTGTGTGTGCGCGCGCGCCATCATACTCTGCAATGCATTGCAGTCAACCACAGACTGTGGCATGATGATGGTCACATGAGATGGTCACTAGTGTCACCATAGCCATCTTTGTGTAAGTACACTCTGTTATAAATACACAACCACAGAATGCTTGCAAGTACACAGCTCTAAGTACACGACTACAGCAGGCATTCCTCAGAACACGTCCCTACAACTAAGGGTCACATGCCTGCGTAACTATGTACATATATGGAAGTATTACATGTGTGCTACTACATATATTCATTGCTCTTTGTGCTAATTCAAGACTGACCATTACCACACTACAGGGACTTCCAGTTATGGTGATTCCTGTATTTAACAAATGAAAACAAGCTTTTCAGGAATGCTTTTTCTCATCACCGTTGTTTCAATGGACCTTGAACCTCTGTCTCAGCCAGACACGAGGAAGCGGAGAGGCACTCGCACTGACAGCTGCCTGGCCTCGCTGTTCTGGAGTGGCCTGACGCAGACTTCAGGACTGACAGCAATCACCTGAGGGTGTTGTTAGACCGAAGAGGACGAGAGAGTTGGTCCTGCTGAAGTCTGTGGTTCTGCGTTTCTAGAAAGTTCTTCACACGTGTGGGGGCTGTTCTTCAGCAGACCACTCTTCCAGTTTAAAGTCCACGTGAAAGTCAACATTCCTATAGTTCTCTAAGTCCGTATAGGTCACATGACTTCTGATTAACATTGAACTCAGGAGGCAGAGGCCGTTTGCAAAGTCTGTGGCTGATAACGCGGGAGTCTTCCCAAAGCGCACGATCTGATGACTGGGTCTCCCACAAGTAGTCCGTACAGCTGTGTGGCAGTCGTTTCTTCCCATAGTTTAGCACATGTGCTCTTCCTCGTGCCCCCCGCTTTGGAGAGTGGAACCTCGGCCCTGTACCAGGCACCACCCTCTCCTGCTGGCCTCCTGTCCTCCACTCTCATGCCTCATCAAGGGTGCTCTGCACTTTCTCCCCCCGCCAGGGCACTTATCTACAACTGAGCCCTTCTCTGCCATCATCGGCTGTTTCCTGTGTATTAATGAGATGTATTGAATGTGTACTATATTCACCTGTTCTCTAAGACGCTTGGAATCTACTGAACAAAAACACCTGCTCTCCTGGAGGCTGCATTTTACCAGGGAAAATGGGCCAATATGCTTGAGGATTAGCTGAACTCTTGACACATTAGAGAGTAGTAAATGCTGTTGGGGGAAAAATGAAAGGTAGAGCTGGATGGGGAGCAATGGCAGTGCTGGGGTAGGCTGTGGTTTAGATGTGGTGGTTAAGGTGACACGTGAAGGAAGACTGGATAAGGTAACAGGTTCACCGTGCAGATGGTGAAACATTCCAGGACGCAGTAACAACCAGTTCGAAGGCCGTGACAAGAACTCCCTCGCGTGTCATTGGAACAGCAAGGATGTCACCATATCTAGAACCAAGTGACCCGTGGAGAGGTTCCTGGGAGATAAAACAGGGAGGTCGGCAAAGACCACGTGGGCGTTCGGGCCATTGGATGGATTGTGCCTTTTACCGTAAGTCAAATGGGGCACTGGAAAGGTCACAAGACCAGAGTCTGGTTGAGATTCCAAGCCTGCAGGAGATGGAGGCTAGAACACGAGTTATGCAGCTGGCCACAAGGTTGAGATGAAAACTCAGCTCTTCAGCCCAGCATGGGCAGTCCTATGATTGTGGTCCCAGCTGCATCTCTGTGCAGGTGTGAGTGTGTGTGTGTGTGCACATGCGCACAGCTGCCCTGGTCCTCTTGGGCTCTGCTGGCTCATTCCTAAGTAGTGAGCGCCTCGGGGTCCATGTTGCTGTTGCGGCTGTCCTTGGTGTGCTATTACACACTTCCTCCCCCTCCATCAAGGCACCCCTGCTCTCTACCATATACGACTCAAAAGGCGTCCGCTCTTATCCTGCTCATCCAAGTGCAGCAGGGACCGCCTGCCTTTGTTCACGGAGTAATCAACACAAATGTAGCAATTTCTAAATTTGTATGTATGCATCTTTATTCTATCTTAGCAATACATTTCTTATTTTCAGCCCACTATAAATACTGTTCAAATCACTAGCTTCAGTTTTTCTAGACCAAAATACTTATCGATCTGAGTCATTTGTGACCTCTGCTTTATATTAGACCCAGAGTCACTTCAGATTAGCAGTCCCTGTCTCCTTGCAGTGCGATCTCTGGGGAACGGAGCCCGGCGACAGGCAATCCTGCCGGTGACAGCTCTTGCCCTTTTACTGAAAGGTGAGCCCGGAGCTGCGGTTTGGACAGCTCACCCTGACAGCGTCAACAAGGGGATTTGGAAAGAGGCCGGAGAGAAGAGTGTGCTGGGGGACATTTTGCAATAACACAAAGATGGAGGCTTAAAGCTGATAAAATCCTGACGCTTCTCACTAACTCCGCGTCTCAGATAAGACACCTTGGCTGACTCCTGTCCTCATCTTGGAGGCCTCAGGAGCCAGGTATCGGGCTTCCCGTGTGATCAGATCAGCGTGCAGCTAAATTAGAACACAAATGATAGAACACAAGCTACTGCGAAACACGTGTCGACTCCAAGGGGTGACACACAGAGTCAGGCAGCACCTAAATTCTCATGACTCCACAAGGCATGAGTCGCTTTCCTCCAGAGCTTCTCAGAACCACAGACCCACGTCCCCAGCCAGCTACTCAAATTCTCCATCTGGAGGCCTGCGAGTGGCTCTGAGTCTCCCACACCGACCTGTCCCTCTCCCGATGACTGCTGTCTCTGTGAACGCCCATTGAATCTATTCACTTCCAGAGGCCAGAACTGCAGATGTTCACCGAAGCCGCCCCCAAGCCATTGTTGGGAGACGTTTTTAGCCATTTCCCATGGCTTGGAGAACGGCCCGAAATCTGAGTGGGCCCATGTGGCCAGCACCTCGCCTGTTTCTCCCTCTCTTGATTCATTCTCGAAGTTGCTCTCTGCCTCAGGCATCCTGGCCCTGATTCAAGGCTCAAAAGACACCATAATCCAGCCAGCCATGAGGCCTTGACATGCACTGGACCATCTGCCTGGGGTGCTGCTCTCCTGCTCACCCACCTCAGCCTGGCTGACGGGGATCACCCGCGCGTCTCAGGTCCACCATCGCTTCCTCAGAGCCCCACGGGTTGGAGTTGTGTTCCTACGGGGCGTACTCCCCAAGGCCAGCCTTCCTTTCCCTCACGGGGTCTGGCTCAGCCAGCTAAGACCCTATTACTACGTGGTTGTCTATGTATTTTGTATATACCACCCTTCTCCAGTAGTGTATGAACTCCATGAGAGGAAGAGGCACGCTTCGGTTTCTAACAAATATAGCCCAGGCACATGCCCCAGAGTGAAGCATAAAGTGAGCTCCCAGTCGAAGACGAGACCGGCACATGAGTGAGTGAGGGCTGCGTGCCTCCATGCCTCCATGTTTCCTTCATCCATGAAGGCACTTCAAAGCTCCATGGACGATGGAATTAAAAGATACACTTATTTTGGTGCCACAATGATTGAAGCCCGTGCATAGTTTTCCTAGCATGCATTTTCCATGAGCTTCTTGGACAGCCTCCGTGTGCACAGAACGATTGTGAAGGTGGGACCAGGAAGCACATGTCAGAGCTCTTGACGACCCCATTGACCTTCAGTTGTTCCCTCTGCAGGAAGGACCCTTGCTGGAGCCCCAAGCAGACCCGGATGGTTCCCCACTGCATGCCACAGCCCCCACGGGATGGCCTCCACTGCCCTGGCTTGTGCAATGTTCACTTTTTAGGCTGAAGGGTCATGCGAGGCTGACTGTGACGCATACCTGGTGGATTTGACTGTTCCTAATTTTTTTTTCAACGCTTAGGGTACGCAGAGTTCACAAGCTTAAAATCCTCTTCAACCGAGAGTCTAGGGAATACAATCTTGTTCCAAAAGACAGTTTGTTTTAATGTCAGGGTGTGGTGCAGACACAGCTGAACACTTAAGAGCAGGGCCATGTGTGCCTGTCAGCATCCAGCACATGTGTTTCCACACTCACACCCTTCCATGCAGCACCACAATGCGGGGAAAATAACTCTGGGTGGCCCCAGTGTCTGGGGAATTTCTGAGGGCCCAGCCCAGGACCCCCCGGGCCACCCTGCCCTTGTGAAGGTTCTGGCTCATATTTAGGGAAAGTAGTTAATATTTCATTTTTAAAATTGCTGTTTCCTTGATCGTCATCCGATCCTCGTTCTTTATCTTCGATCCACACCCAGAACAGTTCCTGGATCTTGCAATGGTCCAGGAGGTCTCAGGACCATACGAAATACATCAGACAACTATGCAGAGGCCAAGAAAAATGAGGACAGCGGTGGGAAGGGTGGAGGGTTTTCACAAATAGCTGCGTTATGGCAGCGACGGAGGCCCCAGCCTCCCGAGGAAGGGGCTTGCACCCCACCCTTTGCGCAGGGCTGTCAGCTGACCCACTGTGGCTCGCATGGTGAGCAAGCAGTCTTCAGCCAGTCTTCAGCCAGAGTGCGATTCTGCATCTGCAATTAATTGAAATGGTCAATTTCCCCACATCCCATCTCCACAGCAAGCACACTTACTTAGCAGGAAGGGTTATAAGGAGCCTGAGCCAGTCTCTGCTGTGTTTGGTGGTGTTTATCAGTTCCCTCCAGTCGTAAAATGATGGGATTTTGTGACTATGGAGTAGGTTTGGGAGTGTAATGAGATTCTCTTAAATTTTAAACAGCTTTTGTCACATTTTAAAAAAGCAAATACATACAAAAACAAAAACAAAATCTTGAGAAGCCAGTCATCTGGGAACCCAAATAGCACCTGCTGTTATTTTACAAGAAAAGAAACAATTGGTGTGATTATGCAACGCAGGGCAGTCACTGTCACAGTTTCTTGTGTTTCCTTTAATTAAAAACGTTACAGTAACATACGAGCCACTCTCGCCCAGTCATCCATCTGTTATACACGTTCTTCCTTCTCCATCTTCTTTCTTAGAAAAGGTGTGAGACCAGCTTTAAGAAATGTTTCAGTGTAGGAATTTTCAATCAAATGCAAATCCTGTGTACCCATCGTACAAATCATCAATGGTCAATCATTGCCGATCTGTTCCACCCATCCTGTGAACTTCCTAGGGCGTCTTTATTATCATAAGTGTTAGTTAAATGGTGCCATCTTATCTGGGGAACCATCTCGAGCCCTGGACACCGTCTTAGGCTCTGGCCCCATCATGATCTTGTACAATAAGCTTTGATCCTAAGCCCAGCCTGGCCTACTAGACATCAGGTGACCAAATGGCCCAACCACAAGCATCAGCTCCACCCCCACCCTAACAGGGACTCGCTGCTCCCACGTCCCTGCCTCTGCAAAGCTGCATAAGCCCTGTTCTCCCAGCGCAGGCTGCTGTTCCCTGGGACACGGGGAGGCAGCCTGTCGGGTTCCCACCACCACCTGACAATCAACCTTTTCCCTTACTCCGGTGTCTGGTGTGTTTTGTGGTGGCCTTCAGTAAGCACAATCATAAACAACAAAATTAGCTCCCTGATATCTAATATCTAATTCAAATCCATATTCAGATTATCCAAACTAACCTGAAACCTAATATTCCCATTTAACTTGTTCAGATCAAGACTGGGAGGGCATTTGATTGTTCTGCATCTCTTACACAGGGGTGTCATGATTTTGGAAATTTATTATTCTAAACTCTTTTAAATTTTGTTATTTATTTACTTATTTATTGAATGTACTTGAAAGGCAGAAGGAGAGAGAAAGAGAGAGAGAAATCTTCTATCTGCTGATCAACTACCCAAATATCCACAACACCTAAGGCTGAGCCAAAGTCAGAACCAGGAGCCAGGACCACAGTTGTCCTCCATGCAGGTGGCAGGAATCCAACTGCATCAGACACCATGGCTACCTCCCACCGTCCACACCAGCAGGAAGCTGGGGCCAGGAGCTAGAGGCGGCTCTTGAATATCGGATGGTTCTGAATACCGGATGCTGTTATGACTTTTGTTTCAGCCATGAAATTTGGCCTATAGAACTGCGGAGAAGAAATGACTGCCGCTTGTGTGCGTTCCTGTTCCTGCTCTTGTTCCCGCTTTCCTTTCTGGTGCTCCATGACTCTGCCTCTGGTCATTGCCTTTCTGCTGGAAGAACTTCCACTGGCCGATCTCTGCAGGTACATTTGCTAGCAAAGATATTCTTCCAGCGTTCTTTTCTCCGAGAACGCACTCCTGCCCTCCTTCTTCCTGCAGAGTGGTTTCACCTGTGGCGGGCTCTTCTTTCTGTTCTCGGGCAACACTGTGCCTCTCCCTCCAGGCCTCCAGGACTCAGTGGAGAAATCCGGCGTCGTTTGAACTGTTTCCCTGACAGACAAGGGGCCATGTCCCCTCACTGCCATCAATTTTTTCTTCTTTGTCTTCGGTTTTCAGAAGTTTGACTATGGTGTCTCTTGGTCTGGATGTCTTTTTGCTGTGTCTTGTTTGTGATTTGCTCTCCTTCTTGAATCTCTATGTGATGTCTTTTGCCAAATCCAGGAGATTTCCAGCTGCTGGTCCACATTGCATTGGTTCAGCCCCGCCATCTTTTCTGCCCTTTCTGGGTCTCTAATGGCACAAATGTTAGTTTGTAGGACCACAGCCCCCTGAGACTCTATTTGTATTTACTTTTCCAGCCTATTTTCTATGTTCTTCAAATTGATTAAGTACAATGATAGGACTAAGAACCAAAGGGATCACATAAACAATAGTGTCTGCAAATACTAGCTGATAGAATCAAAAAGGGAGAGAATGATCCAACATGGGAAGTGAGATACACAGCAGACCCATAGAATGGCAAATGTCCTAACAGCACTCTGGCCTCATAATCAGCCCTTAAGGCATGCAGATCTGGCTGAAAAGCCCATGAGAGTATTTCAGGCATGGAAAGCCAAGACACTCTGGGGGAAAAAAAAACCTAAATGAAAGATCTGCAGGAGTGAGATCCCAGTGGAAAGAATGGGTCATCAAAGAAGGAGGTACCTTTCTCTGAAGGGAGGAGAGAACTTCCACTTTGACCATGGCCTTGTCTAAAAATGATCAGAGTCAGTGAACTCAGGGGGCTTCCATAGCCTTAGCAACTCATGACAAGAGCCTAGGGTGATTACTGATGCCATAAACAAGAGTGTCAATTTAAGTCAACAACAGGAGTCACTGTGCACTTACTCCTCATGTAGAATCTTTGTCCTTAGTGTGCTGTACATTGAGATTTAATGCTATAACTAGTACTCAAACAATATTTTTCACTTTATGTTTCTGTGTGGGAGGAAACTGTTGAAATCTTTACTTAATGTATGCTAAACTGATCTTCTGTATATAAAGAGAAACGAAAATGAATCTTGATGTGAATGGAAGGGGAGAGGGAGTGGGAAAGGGGAGGGTTGCGGGTGGGAGGGACGTTATGGGGGGTAAGCCATTGTAATCCATAAGCTGTACTTTGGAAATTTATATTCATTAAATAAAAGTTAAAAAAAAAGAAATGGGTGAAAGACTTGAACAGGCATTTTTCAAAAAAGGAAATATGAATGACCAACAGACACATGAAAAAGTGCTCAGGATCACTAGCCATCAAGGAAATGCAAGTCAAAACCACAATGAGGTTTCACCTCACCCCAGGTAGAATGGTTCTCATATGGAAATCAACAAGCAATAAGTGCTGGCAAGGATGTGGGGAAAAGACAGTTGGTAGGAATGTAAACTAGTACAGCTATGTAGAAGACAGTATAGAGATAGCTCAGAAAGCTGAAAATAGTTCTACCATATGTCCCCGCAATCCCACTACTGGGAGTTTACCCCCATGTTTATTGCAGCTCAATTCACAACAGCTAAGATTTGGAATCAACAAGATGTCTGTCAACTAATGACTGGATAAAGAAATTATGTGTATATATATACATATACATATATGTATATATATTACTCATAAAATTATATAAAGAAATTATATATATATTACTCAGCTATAAAAAAGAATGAACTATCTTTTACAACAAAATGGATGCAACTGTAATCTTTCATGTAATGGCTATTTCTTTGAGGTAGATTTCTATCTTTTAGTTTGTGCCAAGATAATTTGTAATTAATTGTAAAAGCATTTTTATCATGACTTCTCTGAATCCTTGTCAGAAGACGATTCCCACCCCTGATTTGGCTCAGTGTGGTTTCAGTTAATTAGCTTTTCCCATTCCAGTTATGATCTGACTTCCTTGCTATACTGGACAATTTTCTATTACTGAACTTTTTTTATTTTAAACTTGCACTTTTTGTTACATAAAATCCTTGGCTCCTATTAATAGAATTATGTATTGGATTCAACTTATAGTAGAACTATAATACTTGCAATATAATAATACAAATATTACAAATACTAGTAATATTTTGGAAGTTTAACAGTTATTTTCAGTTTGGTTCCTTTATAACTGTCCTGATACAGATGTGCAGGTGAAATATTGTGTTCAAAGTCACTTGCGATCAGTATTTTCTCCTCGTAGTTAGGCCATCAGTTGAAATAGGTTTTTATTATTATTGTTGTTGTTCATTTAAGATTGCTTTCAAGTTTAGATAGTCCTTTTCTTGTCATTGACTTAAAATTTTTATATCATGTGAGATATCCAGTTACAAGCTGTATAATAAGGTGTATTATAATGACAATAGCTCCTTTCAACCCTGCCTCTTCTGCCTTGACCTCTTCTTCTGCAGTAAGGAGGCCATTTGGTTTAGGTTTAGGTTGACCTTTTAATTAATTTATTCCAAAAATTGATAATTGTTTTTATAAAGATGTACCTGTATTTCTTAAACAATAGTTAACGTACTTTGCTTTCATGCTGCTTTATTCCATCGTTAATTTCATTTTATGTTGAGTTGTGGTGACTTGGAGTTCTCTTCCCATTAAAACAGGGAGATTTGATAGTATGATTATAAACTTTTTCCCTTCCCTACCACCTTGCTATTGGAGCCACAGAGTCCCAGTATTGAGAATAGTATATATATATATATATATATATATACACACACACACACACATACACACACACAATAGTAGGTAAAACCAGACAGCATCTCTTAGTGAAAGTCCTGAAGGACCCCACAGTATCCAAGGATACAAGACCACAGATACAAGGACTTGGAAGCCTCTGCCTTCTGTAGCCCCAGTAGTGTCAAACATAGCCCAACTCCTTGCCAAGCTGATGCAAAACTACATAGCAAATGCTGCTTAGCTCAGTTTCCATTACCCGGTATACGCTGACTTTTAGCAAAAGCCAGCAGGCACGCTAGAGCGTAAGCAAAACCAATCCGCCAAAGGGACAAGACGGTTGTCGGAGCCATGCTCAACATTACTCAAATACTGGCATTATCAGAAAGGGGATTTCACAAGCTGTGGTGCACATGGTTGCTAACACAAAAAGCGACAACATAAGAAATGTGTGAGCCATGGAAGCAGAGATAGCATCTCTAAGAAAAAAATCAAAAGGAAACAGTAGAATTTTTAGATGTATAACAAAAAGGAATAATTTCTTGCTTAGCAGTAGACTGGACACAGTTGGAGAAAGACTCAGTGAGCTGTACATAATCAATAAAGGCTTCCCAAACAGAGAAGCAGGGAGAAAATGAACAGTCAATAAGCAAAACATCCACGAACTGTGGGCATAACATACGTATAACTGGGGCACCAGAGAGAAGACACAGAATTTAGAAGGAATAGCACGTGAAGTAATAGCAGCTGAGTATTTTCCAAAACTGAAAACAAATACCAAACCACAGATGCAAGAAGCTTACGCACACTTGGGGTAAATCAGTGTTAAAAGGTGATCTTTAGGAAGAGCAAAACAAAGCCAAGCAAAACAAATCATATCATATTCAAACTGCAGAAACTACAAGACAAAGAAAATATGTTGAAAAAAGTCAGGGGGAAAAATCTTATGTGTACAGGAACAAGGACAAGAATTGCAGCAGAATTTGTGCCAGAAACCACATAAACAAAAAGAGAGCAGAGGAAACAGATTGGGTAGCAAAACCTCCACCAACGTAGAATTTTAGATCAGGCAAAATTACCTCTGTGAAGTGAAAGAGAAACAAATAGTTTCTCAAGAAAACATAAACAGAGCTAATTTATTGCCAACAAACCTGAAAGTTCAAGCATTTTCTTAGAGAAACAGGAAAAAGGTATGGATAAGAAACCTGGGTCCATATAAATAAAGGAACCATTGGAAGAGGAATAAGTGGAAGCAAAATAAAATATTTTGCTTGTCTTACTCTTAATAGCCATCTTAATACCTTAATCTTATATTGTAATAGACATAAAACATAATTCACTGCTCTAAGTAATAGTAGCTAATGTTTCTTAGTAATAGTAACATTAGCTAAACGTGTACCACATTCTTGAAACTGTGGGTACTCTATGTCATCATTTTATTTAAACATCCCACAAATCTATTTGGTAAAAGTCTGACTGCCAGTTTAGAAACCGGAAGATTGAAGCTGGAAGAAAGCAAGGTGCATCTCCAGCAGCCACGGGGACAGTGAGCACAGCACCAAAGCCAGCGCCGCAGGATTCTGTACCCCCAGCTGCCACCCGCCAGAATCCCGCTGATGACATAGGGACGAAGGGAAATCAGGTTATAACTCTGCCAACATTGCAGTTCTGACCACAAAGAAGTACATTCTGTTGCTTCCAGTCACTAGACATCATTTAAGGATCATTCCATGGTTTCAAAATAAAGCTTTCTGGGAACATGACCCAAAGGGATGAAAGGGAGAAAGACACTCTTAATGATAATGTGGATGAGAAAGGGAAACCCTTCAGGGGGTCCTAGTGAGAGAGCTGACTCCCCTTAACCTCTGCCTACACATCCACAACAGTAGTGGCAGAGAGATGCCTGCAGAGCCAAGGAAAACAGCACCAGTTCCCTCCAGGGGCAGGAATGGCAAAAATGAGAGGAGGGCAGGTAGCAGAGCCCCAAATCTAAGGCAGCACCACTCCTTTGGCGCGAATGGGGCACGTTTCAGCCTGGCACTGCAAGAATGTCACCCCAGAGCTCACAGGTCCTCGATCTTTGGCTTTCAAACAGCCTCGGGCTTTGCCACGCGGGTGCTGTTAGCCCAGAGAAGGGGCCTCACTGACGTAAGGGTTTCCATCAACACTGCTCTGTCAGGGGCAGAACTCCATGCAATCACACCCTTCACTGTCTCCAGGTTTCAGGAGAAATGGCTCAGGTTAGTCATGAGGGTGAGTCAGAGCCTGGGTTAGGAGCTCAGGATTGACATAACACCCACAGGGTGGGGATGGTGGGTCCTGCGGAACTCAATGCTGACTCAACAAATAAGTATCAACGCGTTCCTCCAAATATGTGGGCTGGAGGAGAGGGAGGAAAATTTGAATACAGCATTGATAAAATGCTTTGAAGCCTTCCTCTATTTCTACAAGAATATTTAGAAAACCAATATAAATCCAGCATAACCCCCCGCAAAGTGTTTCCATGTTGCCTGCAGCTTAATTCGCAATAGCCCAGATAAAGACCCAACCACTTCCCATCGGCAGATAAATGGATAAAGAAAATGTGATATACACCTACATACACAATGGAATAGCATTCAACCATAAAAAGAATGAGATCCTATGATTTGCAGGAAACTAAAGGAAATGGACGACATTATAGAAAGTGAAATGAGTCAGACACACAAATACCAAATTTCTCCCTCATATTCAGAAGCTGAGCAAGTCAGGCTGAGTGCTGGTGTTTGGTCTAGCAGTTAAGACGCCAACTGGGATGCCTCTCTCCCATATCAAAGTGACTGGATTCAATTCCAAGTTCCAGTGCTCAGCTCCAGCTTTCTGTGAATGTAGACTATGAACTCCAGAAGACAATGGTCCACTTCCTAGCTACTACACTTGGTTTTTTATAGATTCATATATTTATTTGAAAGGCAGAGTTACAGACAAGCAAAGGCAGAGAGAGAGAGAGAGAGAGAGAGAGAGAGAGATAGAGGTCTTCCATCCACTGTTCACTCCCCAGATGGCCATAATGGCCAGAGCTGTGTCAATCCGCAGCCAGGAGCCAGGAGCTTCTTCCAGGTCTCCCATGAGGGTGCAGGGCCCAAGGTCTTGGTCCATCTTGTATTGCTTTCCCAAGACATAGCAGAGAGATGGACTGGATGTAGAGCAGCCAGGACTTGATCCTGGCTATATGGGATGTCTTTAATCCAATTTTGATCCTTGAGGCTGGAGTATCCAGGCTGAGGGTGAGGACAAGTCCCAGGCTGGCAGAGCAAACATCCACAAAGTACTTGGTGGTGTCAGGTGAGCCCTGACCAACCCCTCCCCCATCTTTTTCAACTCTACAAGACTTCGCATTACCCGTGTCTCCTTCCTGTTAGGTAACTATTCACAAGGTTTGTCATCATCATTTGAGCCCATTTGAGATGTGTTTCCCCTCACTTGCTGCCCAAAGTGCCTTCCTTGTCTGTCTGAAGCTCAAAGCCCACTTGTCCTCTTCCAAGTCTGCCAGAGGTGTGGACTTCACAATCCTGTCACACCAGTACTTTTCTCTTTTGTAAAAACGTGGGTTTTGTTACCAAGTCTTGATGATTTGCCCCTCGGTTGTCTTTCTTTCTTGTTGCTGTTCTTCAATTTTGTGCATACCAATCATAAAATACTACTTCCTGATTTTCCTATGATTGTGCATTAGATGTTGTAAAAACATAACAATGCAGTATATTACCAATGGCTGAAGAACTATATACATGAACCACACATTAGCATATTAACATTTTTGACCAATTAAGTCAACTGAGACACAAGTTTTCTTTATTTGAAGGACCACGTGCCAATCTTGCTCTGGAAAAAATAAGCATCATCATGAAATCTAGAAATAAACTCTCTCTCTCTCTCTCTCACACACACACATACACACACATAAAGAATCATTTGGCTCATATAATTTCAGTTTCCTTGGTAAATTAACATATACTAGCATTTTCCCATTTTGATTGAAAATAATTTCCATTATAGAGGCAGGGGATTAAATATAAAGTTGAAGTTTATTCCTCCCATGAACTGCTTTTTCATTTTCCTTCCCCAAAGTAACATCCATGGGGCATTTTTATAACATTTTAATAGACCCAGAAGCAGCCTACAAACAAATTGTGGTATCAACTTGTTTCCTTCTTCTAATTGATGCCAAAAGCTCTATTATATAGACTGGATGTTAATAATTAATCTGCTGTATGTAAGTATATTTGTAATATATTCTCCCAATTGGTAACTGTCTTTTAACTTTTATTACAGCATCTTTCGTTTTTTTTTTTTAAGATTGATTGATTTATTTGAAAGTCAGAGTTACACATAGAGAGGAGAGGCAGAGAGAGAGAGAGAGAGAGAGAGAGAGAGGTCTTCCATCCAATGGTTCACTCCCCAGATGGCCGCAACAGTTGGAACTGTGCCGATCTGAAGGCAGGAGCCACGAGCTTCTTCCTGGTCTCCATGTGGGTGCAGAGGCCCAAGGACTTGGACCATCTACTTATTACAGCATCTTTCTCCTCTCATTCTTCCTTTTTAACATTTTGAGTGTTGTTAGGGATACAAATTCTTTCATTTGATTTGTTCAATGTATCTGTCTTTTAATTTTGACTTGAGTCTTTTTGTCTTGTCTAAGAAATCCTTTCCTCTCAAAATCCTGTAGATCTTTCATCTATTATAAATTTGTGATTTTCGTGTGTGTCTGCATGTTTATTCCTAATCTCTCTCTCTTTTTTTTTTTTTTTGAGGGCAGAGTGGACAGTGAGAGAGGGAGAGACAGAGAGGAAGGTCTTCCTTTACCGTTGGTTCACCCTCCAATGGCCGCTGTAGCCGGTGCATAGCGCTGATCCGAAGCCAGGAGCCAGGTGCTTCTCCTGGTCTCCCATGCGGGTGCAGGGCCCAGGGACTTGGGCCATCCTCCACTGCACTCCCTGGCCACAGCAGGGAAGAGGGGCAACAGGGACAGAATCCGGCGCCCTGACCGGGACTAGAACCCAGGGTGCCGGAGATGCAGGCAGAGTATTAGCCTAGTGAGCCATGGCGCCAGCCATTCCTAAACTATGATTTCATTTTTTATTTCTAATTCAACAGAACTGTGGACTAAAACATATAATATGAATTATATTGATACTTTTCCTTTATCAAAATCTCCTTTACAGATTAATATGCTGTCAATATTTATTTTAAAGGTTAATATGGGCTTGAATAGAATGTAGTTTCTGTTTGCTGGTTAAGATGTACATCTAAGTATATAAGTTCTCTATATATGACATTTATGCTGTTATGTGTATATATATGTATATACTTATATACATATATATGTATATAAGTTCTCTATATATGACATTTATGCTGTTATATGTTAATATAGTATTATACATTATCTATATAATAGCTAACATACTATATGCACACATGTGCATATAAATACAAGTTTATGGCTAATGGATATGCATATGCAACTGTTGAAACGGTTGATCAAATTTGTTACCAACTGCTAATTTTTTGTCTACTTCCTCTGTTTCTGAGAGGTGTTAAGTCAGCAAGTTCTTTGGGACTGTGAGCCTGTCAGTTTGGTCTTGTACTTCTGTGAGCCTTTTTCTTTTCACTATTTCCAAGCTATATTTTTAGATTTGTGCAACTTACACTTTATATTTCTGGGGGTGAACTTAGTGCCATGGTATAAAGTATACGTTTGTGCCTCTTTATCCCAAATCCGTTCTCTCCAACGTCGCTGCTGCAGCAGCCTTCTCTTCTTCGTGTTTAATGCACGCTTTCCTACAGCGTGTTTTCCAGCTCTCTGCATGACTGCGCGTTACCAACGTCTCTGGTCAGCCACACGTAGCTTTGACTCAGGGCTTACCCATTTTCTGCGCTATTGTTCTCACGCATTTAGCCCCACCTTCTCTTACCTCTCTTAGAACTCATTCTTCGTCCTGGAAGTCAACGGTGCTAGCGAATCGTGAGCAGCCTGTTCTCCTTGTTGGTGTCCTCACTCCTCTGTGCTGAATGCCTGACAATGCAGCACTGTTCTCATCCCGCAGCAGGCTTCCTGGCCCGAGGTTGATGCTCACTGATTCCCACTCTTGCTGGTCCTATTAGTCTACGGCACCCACGCTGTGTCAGTATCTCCAGCAAGCAGTTTGGAATTTGCCTCAGCCAGAGGCCATGTGGGTTTCATTAACCACGAGATTTTAATTCTGTTGGCTTAGGGTCCCTGTATCACATTAGTAGCCTGAATTCAGAACTCACACCTACTTACGGTGTTGGCCGGGCTGACGCTTTTTCCATCCTAGCCCTTGAGAGGCAAACAGGTTCCTTGGCCAAGGACATGAGTCCTCCCCTGCAAAGAAAGGAGAGCCCGGCCCACAGCCCCGTGATTGCCCTCCGCAGCCGGAGCCGACCGGATTCACTGTGCACCGTGGGCTCTGGGTTGTTTCTCCCTTTTTTGTTCCTGGGGATTGCCTTCTTTGGAAGGATGGAAACTTGGTTATACCCTGAGCGTTTTACTTTTGGGTGTTTTTGTTTTTGTTCTTTTAAATTTTCACCATGTTTGAAATGGGAAGGGGGCTTCCCTGGAATCTCAGCCTATGTAACTGACCACCGGTCCGCTGACATCCTCTTCGTTAGTACACACTTCTCCTAGAACGTCCCCATACGAGCAGTGATTCTGAAGCGCTGAAGGACGGGACAGAACCCTAACACCTGTGCAGGGGCAAAAGGAACCTGACTTTCCCACTGGCAGAGGGATGCATCAATGAAAGGTCAGCTCCAGGAGGGGGCATTCAGCCTTGCCTAGGGTGCCCACGCCCCATACTGGGATGCCAGACGAGTGCAGGCATGTGACTTTATCATGTAACGATGCTTCACCTACATGATTAAGTTAAGGAGGCCGGGTCAGGCTCCTGGCATTGACCTAGCATCCCTGGACCAGCCTCCCTAGAGACAGCTTCATCCCTACTGGAGAGCCAAGCCCACCCCCTGGGTGACGTTCTCCTGAGAGGCCTCATTGTAGGGAAGCGACCTGGGCCTTGAATCCATTCTATCGGAAGGCCAGGTGTGCCGTGGATGCTTGCCTCCCCTTTCCCCGTAAGCCCTAACTCCGCCACATCACTGGGTGTGAGCACTGGCGTGGGGGCAGTCCACTGGTCAGCACACCCTCGACTCCAGCACAACGGTGGCTACTTGCTTCAGTGTGAGGAGAAGTTGAATTAAATGCCAAGTTTCATGTGAGCACATTTAAATGGATGCATTTTGAACAATGCAAAACTTCCACGAACCTTTTTGAAGACTCTGCACATGCATGGATGTTAAACTTATCTTTTCATTCCATTTTTCATGACCTTTTAATAATAACTTGGCATTTAGGAACTGAAAGAACCTGTTCTGCTGCTTTTCCTAAAAAAAGAAAATCTGACAGAGGTGAAGTCTCCGCCTCTGCAGAGCTGTCAGATTTAGACAGCGCGCCCTGGAGAATTCCCGCCAGAGAGAGCGGGCAGGAGGAGCTCCGAGGAAAACGTGCTCCAAGCGCACGTCGCGTGGTTTTCCCGAGCTTCGGCTTCTGTGACGCTGATACCAGCTGGTCCAGACCACGTCCCCACGGGCTCACATCCCCCGTTGCTTCTACGGGCTTCCTGACACATGGCCAACCTCCCCAGATTGCCCAGGACGTTCCAGGACGTGGGCATTTCAGAGCAAAAACCAGGACAGCCTTGGACAATCCAGGAGAGTGAGTCACTTTGCTCAGGACCAAGGCCATGTCCTTTTGAGCAGGTGCAGCGAGTTGGCAGCCGTGAATCCTTCCCTGGGTGTCCTGCCCTCCCTACCCCCTGCCCTGTGGCTGCCTAGAGCAGACTTGAGCCTTGACTGTGGATTACAGGCACCTGGGAATCTTTTACTACTGCTGCTTAGGCCACGCCCTAAACCTAGCAAATCAGCATCCTTGGAGGCGTTCCTACTTTTACAGCTTCCAGATGACTCTCCTGGAAAGCCTACGAGCAAACCATGGGCTTAGAGCAACACTGGTGATGACGTGATCGTCACTGTGGGTTGACTCTAGGTGGAGGGACCTTGACGTTTAAACACATGTGCTTCAAGGGTAGGACCGTGAGCACCTGGATCCGACAGTACTTTGGAAGCTGGGGCCAATCATTCAAGAGCTGAAATTAAACCCCTTTCTTTCTGTTATCCACATGCCACTGCTCTTTGTTCTGCTGCATCCATTGCTTTTTGGCAGGAGAGGACCAACAGAACGGGCTTGCAGGTGTTAGTGTCACGTGAAGAGGGCTTGGGTTTAGAATCAGCCAGGGGCACGCTGAGGTAATGGTTCACCGCTGCTGGCAGCTGGGAGACCTTGCTAATCGTTCCCATCAGGGCCCTGCCCTGCGGTGTGTCTCAGGGGGTCCCTGGGGAAGCCGTCACCATGTGGAAGGCATCCTCGTCCATCTGAATGGTTAGCAGACATGGAGACGCTTGCCAACATAGGAAAGGAATTTTTGAAAAGAAATGAGTCCGCAGCTGAAGTGCATATTCACACAAAATGTTAGCTCAGAGAAATCCCATCAACGCATTATGTAGGCGTTGCTCCGAAGCCCCCAGACTACGCCTGGGCCCGGGCCGTCTGTAAAGTCAGACGTGTTACCATTTCTGCTTGTGTCATCTAGGGACATCCCAAAGCAAACAACCAGGAATCGGCTTTGGCTCCTTGGGCTGCACATGTGTCCGAGGTGAGCTGGCACCTGATTCAGGGGCATTTTAAAATCTTTTTAGTAAGGCGACCCTTTCACCAACGGGCCTCAAACGGAAAGCAGGAACAGTGGTGCCTTCTTCCTTCTGTGAAAAGGAACAGCACGGACTTGTAGTAACTGGGAAAGTACTTTGAAAACACTCAACCCTGCCATTTAATCCTCCACCCCCACTCCCGGTCTCCCCTGGGTTTCATGTGACCCGTGTGGGGACTCAAGTCACACACTTTGGAAAGACAGAACGGGGGGCCTCCTGCCCCAGAGGACAAGGCATGGGAGCTTTCTGAGGAAATCCCCTGCTGTTCATGGGACATGTGAAGAAGAGAGGCAGCCAAGGGTATCCTGTGTCCCTATGCCCTGGGGCAAAAGGGGGCCAGCAGGATCCCGGTTGGCCGTGGTACCACCTTCAGAATCCCATGGCCCCCGCGCATTCCCGGGGCCCAAATGAGTGGTGGGTGACAGACAGTGGGACCGTGCTGTGTGGCCATTAAACATGTTGGCCCATGTGATTCTTGGCTCACGTTAGTGGCCAGCTATTGCAATAGAAGCCCATTGCTGATTATATTGGTCCCTCGTAGCTGTATCCTGGGTGAGTCTCCATAGTCGTTGGGCTGTATCAAATCTGGAGTACAGGACAGGGCCAATATGACGCAATGCAGAGTGGTGTAGGGGTGCAGTGCCAGCCCCCGTGCACATGGGATGTGCACAGCAGCAGACAGCAGAGGAAACAGCCAGGTGAGGGCTGGTACACGGGAGCCCACAGGCACGCCCTTCCCATCATCCTCAGGAGGTCAAGTGCGCCCCTCCACGCTCCATGAAGTCGTCCTTGGTAGAGTGATGGGAAGGCAAGGAAATGAAGGGCTGAGTGACCCCCTGCAGGGAGACTGGGTTATCTGAAGGGCTTCAGCGTCAGGTCAGCACTTCTGGCCACTTCTGACCACTGCCCCTTCCCCGCCCCAAGCCACTGCAATGAGCAGTCGGAAGGGCAGGGGAGAGCTGGATCCGAGACGAGACTAGGCAAGCACCCCGTGACACAGTCAGCAGGGTATCTTCACTGCTCACTCTCCACGTGGCCTGGGCAAGTCACTCCCACGTGTCCTGTGGGTGGTCCCACCGTGGGTGCCAGGAGTGCAGTGCAAAGCACAGGGCACCCCAAGCTTGGGCATCTACTGTCCTTGCTTCCCTTGGCACCCTGCTTCTTTCAAATGCAGGGGCTGTGTTTCATAAATATCATCCCTTACCCTTCTCTATGCCAAAAAATGGTTTTCCAGAACTATAAAATGATGTAGCAAGACTGACCTTATTGGTGAGGATTAAGTGAAAGAATGGACATGAACAGAAGTCATGGACAGGATAATAGGTAAAAAGAGAGAGTTCTGGAAAGCCCACTTTGTCACCCCCCAAAAAAATCAAGAAACTCGACAATAACCTCCCCCTTCCAGCCTCATAAGCCAAAGGGCAGCACAGCCGTTCCCCCGGGGCACTTCCCCCGCACAGGTGGGGACAGGTGGGCCCCTTCTTCCTGGTCTGCCCTCCGCATCACCCTCCCTTGATTGTCACCTCCCCTCTGGGAAGCACCTTGTCCCAGGTGCCACTAACGCCCAGCTCAGGCAGCCAGCACAGCTCCCTGTGGGATGGCAGCAGTCAGAGGCCGGGGAGCAGGCGAGCATTTTATTAGCAGGCTGCTCACGTCCACCCCTCAGACACGAACCTTGCTTCTCCACCTTGGAATCTGCCCTTCCTCTCCCTCAAACAAAGAGCCGTGGTGTTCAAGTCTTACCTGCAGGATTTCTGACCACTTTAGGGAAGTTCCAGACCTTGCCCAGAGAGTCGTTTTCTCTGGGATCGTGTTTACCTCCCATGGAGTCAGGGCACTAAAAGGCCTACAATACATCTCCCTGCTGCAAGTGGTCTGGCTTGCTTGCTTCAATAAAACATGCAAAGGACCGGCCGCGATGGATGCGTTAGCACTGCATGTCCAGCAGCAGCTTCCGGGAAAACCCTCCTGTCCTGGGGTGCAGGCTTCTCCCCTACTGCACAGTGCACACATATGCCCTTCATTCCACCTTCAGAAACAGCCCACTGGAAAACATGCAAGCTACACACAAACTGCACACGTGCAAGGCTCACCTTGAGAATTCCTGTAAACCACACATGGGCACACACCCACGCAACTGTCCAAGCACACAACTGTGCCCCCACACTGAGTGCAGGCACACACAGAAGTGACTGTGTGGTCACACACACGTGACTGCAGAGGCACACACACAACTGAGCTGGCACTCATGACTGTGAACAGACACACACGACTTTGCAGACACATGCGCACTGAACTGTGCAGCACACATGACTATAATCACACACGTGACTGCAGACACACGCACATGCAACTGTGCAGGGACACCTGTCCGAACAGGCACTCAGGAGGTTCTGTAGACAAACAGTGCTGTGAGAGCCCTTTGAGTCACAGGTAGGACAGAAAGGATGCAAAAAACTTTATTTTATTTTATTTTATTTAATGAACATAAATTTCCAAAGTACAGCTTATGGATTACAATAGCTCCCCCCCATAACTTCCATCCCACCAACAACACTCCCTTCTCCCACTCCCTCTCCCCTTCCATTCACATGAAGATTAATTTTCAATTATCTTTATATACAGAAGATCAATTTCACATATATTAAGTAAAGATTTCAACAGTTTGCACCCACACAGAAACACAAAGTGTAAAATACTATTTGATTATTAGTTATAGCATTAATTAAACACCTAAGAGTAATTGTGTATTAATTACAGAGTTCAACCAATAGTTTTAAGTAGGACATAAAAAATACTAAAAGGGTAAAGTATTAAGTTCTTTTTTTCTTTTTTTTTGTTATATAGTTATTTTTTTATTTAATGTGAATTTACAAAGTGCAACTTTTGTATTGTTGTGGCTCCCCCCCACAACCTCCCTCTCTCCCGTGGCCCTCCCCTCTCCCACTCCCTCTCCCATCCCGCCCTTCATCGAGTTTCATTTTCAATTACCTTCATATACTGAAGATCAACTTAGTATATACTAAGCAAGGATTTCAACAGGCTGCACTCACACAACCGCACAAGGTATAGGGTATTGTTCGACTAGTAGTGTTGTTTTTAAGTTTCATAGTAAAACACATTAAGGACAGAGATCCTGCGTGGGGAGCATGTACCCAGTGACTCCCGTTGTTGATTAACAATTGGCACTCTTATTTATGACGTCAGCAATCACCTGAGACTCTTGCTATGAGCTGTCTAGGCTATGGAAGCCCCTTGAGTTCACCGACTCTGAACTTGTTTAGTCAAGGCCGTATCACAGTGGAGGTTCCTTCCTCCCTTCAGAGATAGGCGCCTCTCTCCTTGATGGCCTGTTCCTTCTGCTGGGGTCTTGTTCACCAGGATCTTTCATTTAGATTGTTTTTTTGCCACCGTGTCATGGTTTTCCATGCCTGTGAGACTCTCATGGGCCTTTTAGCCAGATCTGAATGTCCCAAGGGTTGATTCTGAGGCAGGAGTGCTGCCATTCTATGAGTCTGCTGTGTGTCCTGTTTCCCCCACAGGATCATTCTCTCCCTTTTAATTCTATCCTTCATTATTTGCTTACACTGGTCTTATTTGTGAAATCTCATCGACACATACCCTATCTTGCAAAAAACTTTTACTTCCACGTAGTAACACGTCGCAGCAGGATGAAGGAAAAAAGCCAATTTTCCATTGGAGTTACTGCAAAACTGGGTTTAAAGGAAGTCTTAATGAATCCCAGCAGACGCATGCATCTTGCTCAAGAGAGACACAGGGAGCGGTTGCCTGGGGCACCCTAACCGAAAACTGAAGACAAATTTGCAGAAGGTGGCCCACCTGGCGGTCAGGTCACAGCGGTGCATAGTCCTGTGCAAGGAGAAGCTGACCATGGAGCTGCGTCCCGACACAGGTGAATCTCATGACCATCACGGGAGCGGGAAGGGCATGTAGGAGAGAATCCCATGTTCATGTCAGCTCTGTGCCGCCCACAGAAGTCAGAACAGGGGGCGCTCAGGTGACCCGGGGAGTCCTGCGGGCACTGTCTGAGGACTGTTTTACCCTGTTTTGGGGGTGTCATTGACACCCAGCTATGCACTTTGCAAACTGTGCTTAACACCTGTGCAAGTCACTCTGTGTGTAACTCTACTCAGCTAAAGGTAACTCCCACGAAGGCATCACACCACGCTCTTCACATCTGTGCATCCCCTTGTTAGTAGCCAGCTCTTCAGTTTCAAAGGAGGTATTTAAAATTCCCGAGCTTTCCCTAGATTTATCATTTTCTCTCTATTAGCGAAAAGAACAGGGCCCCAGGCACCAGTGTGGGGCTGTGAGCAGCCTGTTGCATGCACTTGTCAAACCACCTGAGCACACACAGGGCCTGCAGCCCCCAGCGTGTGACATGCCATCCAGGAGTCTCCAGGCGCAGGTCCATATTCAGGCCTTCAGCGCCAGTTCTGGAGCCACAGACAGGGCAGCTACCAGCTGAGATGCGGGTGCCACCCCCTGCAGTGCTGTCCAGGACAAGTCTCCTCTGGTGCACACTGCCCTCCAAGGGACATGAGATACAGGGCTGGCCCTGTGGCATAGCAGGTAAAGCTACTGTCTGCAGCACCGACATCCCACATGAGTGCCAGTTTGAGACCCAGATGCTCCACTTCAGATCCAGGTCCCCAATAATGCACCTGGGAAAGCAGCAGAAGATGGACCAAGTCCTTGGGTTCCTGCACCCAGGTGAGAGTTCTGGAATAAGTTCCTGGTTCCTGACTTTCTTTCTTTCTTTCTTTTTTTTTTTTTTTTTTTTTTTTTGGACAGCCAGAGTGGACAGTGAGAGAGAGAAAGGTCTTCCTTTGCTGTTGGTTCACCCTCCAATGGCCGCCGCGGCTGGCGCACTGCGGCCGGCGCACCGCGCTGATCCGAAGCCAGGAGCCAGGTGCTTCTCCTGGTCTCCCATGGGGTGCAGGGCCCAAGCACTTGGGCCATCCTCCACTCCCCTCCCGGGCCACAGCAGAGAGCTGGATTGGAAGAGGGGCAGCCAGGACAAAATCTGGCGCCCCGACCGGGATTAGAACCCGATGTGCCGGCGCCACAGGTGGAGGATTAGCCTAGTGAGCCGTGGTGCCGGCCTTTTTTTTTTTAGAGATATATTTTCTCTTATTTTATTATTTTATTTTATTTGAAAGACAGAGTTGCAGAGAGAGGTAGAGACAGAGAAGAGGTCTTCTATCAGCTGGTTCACTCCCCAGATGGCTGCAACAGCTAGGGCTGAGCTGATGCAAAGCCAGGAGCCAGGAGCTTCTTCCGGGTCTCCCATGCGGGTGCAGGGGCCCAAGGACTTGGGCCATCATCTACTGCTTTGCCAGAGCAGAGCAGAGAGCTGGATCAGAAGTGGAGCAGCAGAGCAGCCGGGACTCGAACCAGCGCCCATATGGCACACAGGGCTTTAACCCGCTGCGCCACAGCACCGGTCCCAGTTCCTGACTTCTGATCCAGCCATTGTGGCCTTTTGGGGAGTGAACCAGCTGATGAAAGAACCTCTCTCTCTCTCCTGCCTCTCCCTCTCCCTCTCCCTCCCCATCTCTGAATTCTGCCTTTCAAATAAAGAAATAAATATTTTAGAAAAAAAAGATTTTTCTCTACTCCTTAAGTTTGGCTTCATCAGCTTCCTGATTAGAGGGACCCTGTAATATATGCTTAGGTGAACCCCTGGTCCGGGAACAGCCTTGTTCTTCATGAACTCTGAACCCCGATCCATCCCCTGTGAAACTGGACACAGCCAGCGAGGGTGGGTGCGAGCTGGGTGCGGCCAGCAGCAGAAGCAAGACAGGAATCCTCAGGGGTGCACTCCCTCTGCTGAGCAGGCAGCCGGATGTTGTGCGGCCCACAGGGCCGCCTTGGCTCCGTGAGCAGCAGCCCCTAACCGTAATAAATCTGTCTCAGTCCAGTGGCAAGGGGTACAGAACAAACTTGAGGTTTCAGCCCCTACAACAAGAGCCCATGGACTCCACGTGGTCTGATGGGGGGAGCAGCGGGCAGGCAGGAGGCGGGGAGACATTCGCTGGCAAGGCTTCTGCTCACCGTGCGGAGAGATTTTCCTGAAGCGTCTCTGTCTCAGGCTCTGAGCCCCCTGTGCACAAATACGAGGAGCAGGACGAGCTGCCGCTGCCCTGCTCGGCTTGGGATTGAAGTTGAAACTTGGACGAGACACTGCCAAGAGACGCACGGAGCAGCGGGGCGAGAACCCAGATGAGGCCCAGTCTCCTGTGCCTGCAGGCACAGAGCCCACAGGCCCCTTCCTGTTCCCACAGCGCTGGGTTGGGGGTTTGCGCACCAGGGGCCAAGCAGCCTTCCCTGGTCTCCTGCTGAATGCACAGAGGCGAATTCCAAAATCCTTGCAAACTAGAATTGAAAGATGGGTTTATTTAGCTGCAAAAATTTTTTTGAAAACATTGCATTGTTCCTAACTTGCATTTTCCACAAACTTTTTGAACTCGTGCATGGCCTGCTCTTGAAAATTCACAGCTGCAGGAAACATGGATCGTCACTGCCTCGTGCCACTATAAAGGTGCTACCCAGTGCAGAGTGCGGAGAGGCAGCCTCAGGCAGCACCTTGAGTAACAGTAGCCGTGTGTCCTGAGCATGCCCAAGACTGCATGCGAACACCTGCCCAAGGCACTTATCTCGTGCAAGACTCCGCTAACGAGTTTGCCAGAACCACCTGGCCCAGCGTTATGGCTAGCTGACGTTTAATTACAGAGTTCTTGGAAAACCTTGTGTGCTACATAAACCGGTCATTCACGACTGGAATCATATGGTTCTCTTTCTGCGGAACATTCATTCTTACAAATCCTGCGAGAGTGGAGATGGCAGGGGATCAGGAAAACCCATCACCCCGGTGCTATGGAAGCGATCCCAGGCACCCCAACTGCACGGTCTGTTTTTCACAGCATGAGTTCACTTCCCTTAATCATACTTTATGCTCTCCAAAAATAATGCAGAGGAAGCATACATTATGTCCTTCAAGACACACCATCTGTTTCCCTTCTCTGTTGAGAGGAGGAATTCCTTGCGAAAATGAAAGCCTCGGGTCATCGTAGGAAGCAGAAAGCTAAGATAAATGTCTTTCCTCCCTCTGGCCTCAAACACATGCACAGAATGTTTCCCATGGCCACTCAATAAAACAGGTGGACGCACTTAACTTTCACACGCAGACCATTAACTGGCTGCAACCCCACAGCCAGAGAATCCTCAGCGTAGAGGCAGTGCGTCTGACCGAACCGCAGGAACAAAGGCTGACCCGCCCAGATCCCTGCCAAGGGACTGCAGGATCTGCTAGGGTCAAAAGGCGGTTGGATTCCTGTGCATCTTGAGAGCCAGGCCCTGCCAGGTGAGGGGAAGGTGGAATTAAATATTTGTCTCGAGGCCAGTGCTATGGCCCACTGGGTTAAAGCCCTGGCCTGAAGTGCTGGCATCCCGTATGGGTGCCGGTTCTAGTCCCGGCTGTTCCTCTTCCAATCCAGCTCTCTGCTATGGCCTGAGAAAGCAGTAGAAGATGGCCCAAGTCCTTGGCCCCTGCATCCACCTGGGAGACCCCTAAGAATCCCCTGGCTCCTGGCTTCGGATCAGTGCAGCTCCAGCCATTGCGGCCATCTAGAGAGTGAACCAGCGGATGGAAGACCTCTCTCTCTGTCTCTACCTCTCTCTGTAACTCTGTATTTCAAATAAATAAAATAAATCTTAAAAAAAATTGTCTCAGCCAGCACCGTGGCTCAATAGGCTAATCCTCCACCTGTGGCTCCAGCACACCGGGTTCTAGTCCTGGTCGGGGCACCAGATCCTGTCCCGGTTGCCCCTCTTCCAGGCCAGCTCTCTGCTGTGGCCTGGGAGTGCAGTGGAGGATGGCCCAAGTGCTTGGGCCCTGCACCCCATGGGAGACCAGGAGAAGCACCTGGCTTCTGGCTTTGGATCTGCGCGATGCACCGGCTGCAGCGCACCGGCCACAGCGGCCATTGGAGGGTGAACCAATGGCAAAAGGAAGACCTTTCTCTCTGTCTCTCTCTCTCACTGTCCACTCTGCCTGTCAAAAAAAAATTTGTCTCATATCTAAAAATACAAACCACTGTGTCTTTTCTATCAAATATCTTGCAGGCCAGTGATCTGGAGCATCACACAGGAAAATCACCTAAGTCATTAGCAAAGCACAGAAGTGGCTACGATTCGCCGTGGACCAATTAAATCAGCAGGCATTCTGCATGGGGGAGTGTGACAAGGCACCTTTCCATGAACGTAGCTTATCTGAGGGTGAATGTTTAAAGCTTGTGATTTTTGTAGCCCATTTTGCCATAGCCTGTCCATGCTACTCTAACAAATTGCCACACATGGGGTAATTTGCAAAAGGACAAACCATTTGTTCACAGACCTGGGGACTGGAAGAACAAAACTGAGATGCTGGTGGATCCCACGTTGTTCTGCTTCTCAGCTGGGGCCTTGTTGCTTAGCCCTCACGTGGTAGAAGGCAGACAGACAAGCGGCCAGAAGGGGCAGGCGGCCCTCTCACACCTGTGATCAGGGTGGGGACTGTGCCCTCATGAGTTAATGCATCGTAAAGACACCGTCTCTTAATATCATCACATAGACCATTACACTGTAAAAAAATGAAATCCTGTCTTTTGCAACAAAATGGATGCAACTGGAGACAATTCGGCTTCGTGAAATAAGCCAGCCCCCCAAAGACGAAGCTCATGTTTTCTCTAATTGGCAGTAGTTAATACAGAATTCAAAAGAAGCAATGTTTAAGAATGAAACTGACACCTTATGATTTGCTTATTGTTTGTAGCCCTTGTCCATATTCCTGTGGAATGGTGGTCTTTCTACTTTTTGCTTATTCAACATTATGATTAGTGGTGCACTAACCCTGTGATTATAAAATCAGTTGAAAGTATGTTATTGCAAAAATTAAAGGAAAATAAAGAAAAGAAAGAAGGAAGGGGGATTGAGGGAGGGAAGTATGGGTATCTTCTAAGAACTGTATCTATAAGATACACGAAACTCTTCTCTTTATAGTAATAATAAATGTTTAAAGTTTCAATCCAGAAATTGTGTGGACACAATCAGAGAATGGCTGTCCCCCTTCCAGCCCATGGTGTCCCATCAGGACAGTTTTGGATTCAGTAATAGAATCAAACCCCAATTTAGGTCAAAACTGGATATTGGTAATAGAACTTGGAGAAATGATGTTGAGGTTTGGGAATTTTTTTAAATACTTTCCCTAAATGAATTTCAGCAAAGATTTCAGCAACACTCAAGAATGCTGTGAAAATTAATTGATTCCCAACCCTCTAATATTAGGCCAAGCCTTGAGCAAGAATATTAAATGCAAATAGCAGTTTTATAGCATTTCCAGGCCAAGAAGGCTAATTCGTGGAGGCTCTATGGGCCTTCACATTGTTGAGTTCCATCGATCTTGAAAATGACTCTTTTTAATAAGACCTCTGAGGGCAAATATGAGTTTTTTACAAGATGCACATGTATCAGCCAGATTATTTCATACCTTTCTCTTAGATGAAATGTGGCCCCTGGTAGTTGATGGTGGTAGTTGATGGTGTGCTCTGAGCCATACCTACCAAATCAGAGCCTGCTTTTTAAGAAGATCCCTGGGAGTCTGTGTGTACTTGGCAGTCTAAGAAACACTGGTCTAAACCAAGCAGTTCCGGACCGCACACCATCGGCGGCAGCAGCCATGCTGGACACAGGGAAGGACTGTGGCCCTAGGAATTGTTTGGGATCTCAGCAGAAGTTGCACTCAAGGCCCTTGAGGTAGGGAAAGCTTTGCCTTCACGTCACTGCCTGGAGAGCAGAACCTCAAATGATTCATGTCTCTGCTGACAGAGGTGTCTTGACTCAGGAATGTCCACTGCTTTATGTCATGCAAAGGCCGAGACCAGGAGACCTGCTCCCAGCCAGGCCAGAGCCGAGTCTTCCTGCTCTGAAACTAGCGGAGGGGTGCTCCGCCAACGAGCCCCTGGGAGAAGACAGGGGGCGAGGGGCAGACTGACGAGGGCTGGGCTTGCGAACACTTTCCCCTGCTGTGCAGTGTGGGCTGGCTCCCGTGGATCATCTTCCCAGCACAGACATCCCCTGAGAAACACACATTGCCAAGGTAACCGCGTGAACCAACCCGCTCTGCTCTCGTCACTGTCCAAGACCCACTCTGGAAAAGAAGTCAGGATTGCTTCCTCTGCACCCACCACTCTCCACTCACCCCTGCTTCCCACCATCCCACCACTGTAACACTTCCCCACGCTCCCCAAACACACTCTCCATTCCACCGCGGAACACCCCAGCCTGTGAAGTCACTGGGTGCGGAGTGCCTGGTTCACGTCCCAGTTACTCAACTTCTGATCCAGCTTCCTGCTAATACGCACCCTGGAAGGAAGCAGGTGACAGCTCAGGTGATCGGGTCCTGCCACCCACGGGCTGGAGCTCTGTAAGACTCTGGCGTCAGCCTGCCCCAGTCCTGTTGTGGGCATCTGGGTTGTAAACCAGCAGATGGAAGATATCTCTCCCTCCCTCTCTCTCTCTCTCCATCTCTCTCTCTCTCTCAAATACAATAAAATAAAAATAGAGTACTAAGTAAAAGAGGGATATCACCTGCCAAAATAGTATGCTATTTCTTTGGATTTTTGAAGAATGTCAGCTGAGCTATAGGAACTTACTAGGAAATGTCTATATTCCAAACTAAAAGATAAATCCATCTTTGAAATACACAGCACGGAGATTAGCAATTACTTTTTCTGCTTTTCTAGTTTCCCAAGCACTCATATTAGTGGGAAAATGTCCTTCGCAGCCCAACATGAAGTAGAGAGAGTTCGCCAATGCGCCTGAACTTATCCTACACAGCTGCCCCGCCACCCGCCAAAGGGGCGTCCTTGATGTCATCAAGTGAGAGCCCTCGCAAGCAGAACAGTTCGGGTTTGAAACTGGTGAAGACGCCCTCTTCTTCCCCCCACGCCCGTCTCTCCCAGGGTGGCTGGGAGAATTAGGTGTGTCTACACCTGCCGCCTGCCTAGCCATTCCTGCTGCACAACTGCAGAGCAACAGGATCGCCCCTCCCCTCCCCATCTCACACAGGGAGGACTGAGGGGTTCGCAGGGGAGGGGATTTCGGGTGGAAGCTTGAAGAGGGAGGGTTGGTGTAGCTGGAGAAGTTGGGATGGATGTCTCCAGGCAGCGATGAGAATGCAGAATCCGGTAAGTACGGGAGTGAGCAGAGGCCCGCAGGCAGTGTCACCAAGCGAGGTTGTTTAGAAATACAGAGACAGTTACAGTAAGATATTGTGGGGAACGTCCCCTGCAATAGGGCAATCTTGAATCGAACTGTGTGTTGCACTGGGAACGCTTTTTATAGTCGAAGAACACTAGGTTATACCAGGACTTTTTTTTAACTTTTAACATGTTAATTATTTATTTGAGAGGCAGAAATACAGACAAGGCGAGAGAGCGCCCATCCACCGGGCCACTCCTCAAAGGCCCACAAGGGCCAGGACTGGGCCAGGGCCAAATCTGGGACCCAGGATCACAGGATCGCAGTGCAGGTCTCCCACGGAGCTGGCAGGAAGCCAACGACTTCACCTGCTGCCTCCCGGGATTCCCACATTCACAGGAAGCCGGGAGCAGGGTCCAGAGCTGGAAAGGAACCCAGGAGCCATCATGGGATCTGGAGTCCGAACCACCAGGCCAGACGCCTGCCCGCCAACTCTTGGGGTTTTTGTTTTTTTGTCTTTTTTAGCACTACGGGGATTTGTATTTCCAGATGTCTGTTTGCCAAGAAAAAGGAGGCCGCCATGCAGGAACGAGCACTCTTCTGCCGCAAGGCAAGAGGTGGACTTTCCAGGCCACCTTCCCCTGAGCGTCAGGTCTGGCAAACTCTGCAATGCCCGTTTCACCCCAGCCTGTCCTTTGTCACAGTCCTTGCTATTGCTGGGGACACCTGACGAAACAATGAAACAGAAAAACGCTGGGCTCGCACGGCACAGGGCTGAGCACACAGAGAGGATTTAGTGGTGCGTGTCCCCTGGCACAACCCGGATCTACAGCCTCCTGCCTCAGTCCTGGACATCCGCACGGCAACAGTAACTGAGCGCCTTTTGGGCAGCTTTGGTTAAAAAAAAAAAAAAAATCCGTATGCCTCAATATCTCCATTTGGTAACGAAACTGGGATTAGAATCCTAACTTCAAAAGAGAATAGTATCAGCTGGAATCTATAAACCTCCGGTCATGTGTGCACAGACAGTAAACGGTGATTTGGCCACAAACGCCAGGCTAAGAGCTGTTGTCCGGGCTGAAGCCATGCTGTGTGCTGGGCCCTGGCCTGCCCCGCTGATCCACTCACGGCCAGACGGGCTGCTAGGGTTCTGCTGAGATGCACCATCTTTGTAAACAGTCTCTGTCTTTTGTTTTTTCTTGGAGCATGGTGGCAAATTTGTTGTGTACGACCATTCTTTCAGTTCTAGAGTGGAGAAAAAATATGAGATAAAAATAACAAATATACATGAAGAGCCCCTCCTTCTGTTGGGAAGATATGTAGCCTTGGCCTCTATTGTTTCATCTGCAGAATGGGGAGAGTGGGATCCAGGAGGTGCCCACGCCCCCTCCTCACTACTTCTCCGCACTGCACTCACAGCGGACAAAGCGAGTCCACAGAGCCACAGGGCTGCGCTCACGTCTTCTGCTCGTACAGCTGTGTGTTCAGTAAAGAAGTTTCCTGCTCATAAAAACGATACCATCCGTCACCTCTCAGATCGGGGGAGCTGCTGCCGTGTGTCTGATTTCCCAGAAGGAACATTTAGCTGTGCGGACCAAGGCAAGCGTCGGTTAGACAGGAGCCGTGGTGATCTGTCTCACAGCACTGCCGCCGCGGTGAACGTCTTGCCCATTCCCAGCTTCTACAAGATCAGGTTTTAAACGTTCTCCTAACAACAAACAATCCACAGGGGAGGAGGCAGACACACGATTAACTGGATTAATCATCAGCGGTATATGCATACATGAAGGCGTCACATGCGCGCAGGTATGTGGTGATGCACACACCAATCATCATAGCAGGGAGGAAGTGCCAGGCACAGGGGAATCGGCAGAGCATGAGCCGGGGGAGGGGGGGTGCAAAACCCCAGAGTCAGGCTGTGAGGGAGGACCGGGACCAACCCAGCCAGGGCCCAGCCCCAGGAAACACAGAGGGCTCCATCATGGTCCTGGGACCTCCTGTAGGCGAGGAGGGGAAGGCTCTGTCGGGAAACCACTGTGTTGGTCAGTCTTCGGCCAAGCAGCAATGAGGCGTTCCCATGCCCTGCGCTCTGGAGAATCCGTGCACACGCGGCGTGAGCGTGCCCCGTGCTGCCCACAGCCCCTCGGAAAAGCCAGCAGAAACAGGGTCTCTTTAAAGGGCTTGACCTGCAAGTGCCCAGGGCTGTGCGCTGTCTGCTTCCAAAGTGCTCGAACGGGACGGCGGGAACAGAAAGCTCCCCAGCAGGAAAAACCCAAGTGCACCTCCCCCTCCCCCCCCCCCCCCGAACAAGCAGTGCTCCTGAGACCCTGCCAGCCCCCCCCCGCCCCGGGAACTGCTGCCTCCGGTGAGACAGTGGCTCGGTTTCCCCAAGGGCTTCTCACACTTCCACACCCAAGGAATCAGGAACTCTGAACACGGCGGAAGGGAGGGGAGGGGCTCCCTGGGCTGTGTCCCGGGGCTGAGCCCAGTGCGGGCGCCTGTCGGCACATCCAGGAGCAGAAGCAGGAGAAGCTTAGAGGCTGGGCGGGATGTGCTGTCCGTCCTCCCGCCAGGGCCCGGTCTGGGAGTTCCACCCAGGGCAGCCATGCACACAACTTGTCTCTCACACACACTGACACTCAGGCACACACACACACACACACACTCATACTGACACACACGCATACACACACTGACTCGCACTTACACTCACACACACATTCACACACACTGACACACACATTCACACACTCACACATATACACCCACATACACAGACTGACACACAAACTTTCACACACTCTCACACACACACTGACATATTCACTCATACACACACTGACACACAAGCATTCCCACACACATACACACTCATACTGACACACACTCACGCATGCACACTGACTCGCACTTACACTCACACACACATTCATACACACTGACACACACATTCACACACTCACACATATACACCCACATACACAGACTGACACACAAACTTTCCCACACACATACACACTTATACTGACACTCACGCATGCACACACTGACTCACACTTACACTCACATACACATTCATACACACTGACACACACATTCACACACTCACACACTCACACATATACACCCACATACACAGACTGACACACAAACTTTCACACATTCTCACACACACACACTCACACATTCACTCATACACACACTGACACACAAGCATTCCCACACACATACACACTCATACTGACACACACTCACGCATGCACACACTGACTCGCACTTACACTCACACACACATTCATACACACTGACACACACATTCACACACTCACACATATACACCCACATACTGACTGACACACAAATTTTCACACACTCACACACACACACACACTGACATTCACTCATACACAGACTGACACACGAGCATTCACACACACACTCATACTGACACACACTCATGCATACACACACTGACACACACTGACACATATCCACACACTCATACACATATACTCACACACAGACTGACACATGAACTTTCACACACACTCACATACAATCACATGCACACTGATACACTAACGCACACATTCACACACACACTGACTCACACTCATACATACTCCCACTGACATGCACACTCACACATACACGCACAATCACACTGTCACTCATACTCGCACAAGCATACGTGTACACACACTCCCACTCTCATGCTCACACTCACACACACACCCACACACACGCCAGAACCAGGCTTTCGTAAGCAGAGCAGGACGTCTGCACTGGGCAGATGGCTTTTCCTTCAGCAGAGAAGCAACTCCGTCTAAATTACAGGCCAGGTGTGAAACACGTTTCCTTCTTTATGTTCCTCTACAGCGAAAAAAAAATAAAACCACATTCCTGTGCAAGTGCGAGATAATCCACACATAACTCATCGCAGACTCCACTTCCAGATGTGCAGTCCTGGTGGGTCCCTGAGGGCGGGGCCTGTGTCTCTCTGAGCCACGGTGTGCAGTGTTTCTCTCTCTCTCTCTCCCCCCTCTCTCAGTCCAGGCTCCCCCTCCCCCCACCACTGTCTGGATCCCCCACTCTTTGGCTCATGTTGAGTTTTCATACTTCACTTTTCATCCTGCGAAGTTGAAATTGAATTTACCTTTATTAAGTAAACATTTCTTGTTCGAGGAAGAGGATTTATAGCTTCCGCTCACTCTCCTGTGGAAGGCCCCTTCCAAGGCAGCAACGTCTGGGACTTCTGACATTACAGGACTGCTAGTTATCCTCACCGCGAGCGTTTTAACATTGTGACCTATTCGCATCGCGTCCGCTGGGTGCCAGGAAGACACTCCCAGCTCCCCCCAGCAAATGTACTGCAGGGTTTCCCGGTGCTCTGCAGCTGTGCCGTCTTGGGAGTGTCTTGATTTACACTGCTTTTCCTCGCTCACTGGCAAGGCTTGTTCTAGAGTCAGAAAGACATCCACATGAGGGTCTGAAACAGAGCCTGGCACATCAATGCTTCATTGTGTTACCCCATTGAGCTAGCATGGAACGGTGCCTTTAAATCCAGCTCAGCCCACCATGCCTTAACTCAGGAGGAGCCCGGCTACCCCACTAAACCCACATATGCCGGAGTGCAAACACCGTGGCCTCCGTGCTAGCGCGTGGCATGCTGCTCTCTGATTTTAGCTCCTGCAGATTGCCCTTGAGATCCTGGATTTTTGGCGAGTAAAGCAACAACAACAGAAAGTCAGATTCCGGATGGAACTTTTACCGGCACAACATCTGGCTCCCCGGGGCGGGCGTGCACTGTCCCTCTGCGCTCCTGGCAGTGGACATGATGTTTTGTTTGGATACAGCATCTCCACGCCTTTCCAAAGTCAGGTCAATCCTGGCCAAATCACATTGTTGGCCTGGCCATGCTGTTCTTGATTCCACCTGGTTATCACAGGCGCCCGCTGGAAGGGACGAGGACCCGGGAAAATTGTCCAGCTCACCCCGCAATACCCACAGGCATCAATTTGGCACCACCCTCTGCATGTCCACTCTTTTTTTTTTTGACAGGCAGAGTGGACAGTGAGAGAGAAAGACAGAAAGAAAGGTCTTCCTTTACTGTTGGTTCACCCTCCAGTGGCCGCTGCGGCCAGCGTGCTGTGCTGATCTGAAGCCAGGAGCCAGGTGCTTCCTCCTGGTCTTCCATGCGGGTGCAGGGCCCAAGGACTTGGGCCATCCTCCACTGCACTCCTTGGCCACAGCAGAGAGCTGGACTGGAAGAGGAGCAACCAGGACAGAATCCAGCGCCCCGACCGGGACTAGAACCCGGGGTGCCGGCGCCGCAGACAGAGGATTAGCCTAGTGAGCCGCGGCGCCAGCCATGTCCACTCTTCATCTATGGCCTCCCTGCTCCAACAGCCGGCGACACCCTGGCGTTCACGGTTCAGCCATCTGCTGCAGATCCACCCTTTGACTTTTCTAGCGCCTGGGCGAGAAAAGATTCTGCACACAGAACTGCTGCAGAAAACCCACGGGGTCACCTCCCGCACTCTGCTCAGACTCAGATGCAGAAGCCAGGGCTCCCCTCACACAGGACACTGACCAGGCTGTTCAGCACCTGTGACTGGAACCCGTCAGCGACGCTTATGCAACAACAACGATAACAACAGCAGAATAGTCCATAAGGCTCTGAATGAATACCGACGGGGATATTGTATTTATCCACTCTCTTCTTTACAAAACTGAGGCTCAGAGACAACAGGTGCACCCCAGCGCCACCCAGTTAGAGGCGGCAGAGGAGCCCCAAGCCCACTGCCTCCCTTCGGGGGAGTTGACTCACCAAGGCCCCGAGCCTCGCGTCTCTTTGGGAACTTGGCCCAGGGTTCAGTTTACTGAACAAGCAAAACGGGGATTTTGCAAAGCCGGAGGAAGGGGGGCTCTGCTCTGTACTTTGCAGGTGGAGAGAAAGGCTGACTCCTGTTGGCAAGAACCCGGAGAGAAAGAAGCCCATAGGTATCGGGGCTCTGCTTACAAACAGCTCTGCCGCCATAAAGCCACCACCCCGAAACAAAACCAACACAGGAGCGATCGGTGAGGCAGTGGGTGTGCTAATTAGCTTGACTGAATCGTGCCATTAGGTAGGTACCTCGCTGAAACACCACGTTGTACCCCATGACCACACACAATTAGATTTGTCAATTTTTTTTTTATAAAAAGCACTAACAAAAATAATCAAATGAGGTGAGCACGCTACACCCCCCCCCCCAGGAGGAGCCGGTGGTCTCTGGGCTTGCAGAGCCAGAAAGAGCCTGTGCCTTGCAGCCTGGGTGTGACTGCTCCAAGCCAGCGAGCCCCTCCGGGCTTCACAGTCCCTTCCTGGATGAAGTCCGGGTCCTACCACTCACTGCTGCAAGACTGAACGCCCCGGTCTCTCCTCCCCATTCCCCGCCCCCGCCGGTCTTCCCAGAACCCTGAAGACGCCATCTGCACACAGCGCCTGTGCCTTCCCTTCTGGTCCTGGCCCCGGGCCTCCTCTGACTGCCATCCGTCCCCTGCCTGTCGACGCCGTCCCATGCCTGCTCAGTGGCTCTTTCAGGAGAAGGAAGGGCCCCTTCCTGCCCTCCAACCTTCTGATCCCGTGGACTGGGCCGGGGTGGGCACTTATGCAGATGAGAGCATCCCCTGGGAGTTGAGACTTCGGATGAGAAGCTGCCAGTCTCAGCGGTTGCTGCCGTGATGCTGGCAGGTAGGAGGGGAGGGACCAAAGGGACGAAGAAACCGGCCAGGGAGCATCTCTGGGGTCAACTGCCCCCTCCCTTTCTCATTTGCCAGAACATTCCAAGCTTCACAGTCCTTCCTCTTCGCTGAAGTCCCTGCATAATCTAGTTCAAATTCTGTTGCCTTTAATATGCAATTAAAGGGATCATAAACACATTTTATGCAATCCTGGAAGGTGGGTGTGGAAGCCAGAGCCCAGGCTGCCCTCCTCTGTGCATCGGAAGCCTGCCCCTCCCCACAGGGTGCCAGGCCACGCTGTCAGATGCATTCCTGGTCCCGCAGGCTGCCTTGCCACAGTCCCTGACTTCTCGCACCTGCTGCCCGTGCTAACGGTGTTGCCTGGACAGCCGGCTCCCGGCCCAGTCCGTCTTGCTGTGGTTGGTCCATTCATGCTTCGCATGTGTAGAGGAGGCCCTGCGATGGCTCATCCTGGGTCCAGGAGCTTCTTAGGGCAGGGATGGTCTTCCCTACTTTCACCTCCCTGGGCTCTGTCAAGTAAATAAATTTGGGTGAAAGAAGACAAACCTGGCAGATGACGGATGGGGATTCATGGAGGGGAAACGAAGTCTCGTCCGCCGACGCTAACAGCCGATCTCTGGGATCTGGGGTCCCTCCTCTTGCGCACCCCAGTGTTGACAGCTGCTTCCGCCTAACCTTTCAATAATTCCTCCCACCCCCCACCCCCAGGCAGTGTCAGAATGGACAAGACTTTACCGTAACTCCAAATTTCTATTATCCCACATGGAAACTCACATAGGCAATTTTATTCTCTGCACTGCAACATGTGGGAGGAGTATCACAAAATAAGAACAGATTTAGAAACAGCCAAATTTAATGTAAGGTTCCTGCACTGGAAAACAAGGATGCGTGCCACGGAGTGTCCACTGGGCACCCCTGGCCATGCCAGTGGTCGTCGGGAAAGGCATTCTGTCATCTCCCTGAGGAAGTTCACGAGCATCCAAAGGCACTGGGTGACACGCAGCGGTCCCTGCTCCATGGAAGCCAGCGGCCTCCTCCGGCTTCAGTTCTCACTCCTCGAGGTCTTTGCCTTGTGCTGATCCTTGACGGCAGGGGTGCCCCAGGTCACAGGAGAAGGATACAGCACAGCTGGGTGACATCTTGTAGAGAAAGGTCCTTCCGTCTGCTCCCAAGGTGACACCCAGGCGCAGCTCTGCTCATCTCAAGTGCAAGCGACGCCTCACCTCTGTGCTAACGTGGCCCTCGACACCAAATTCCAAGGGGAGGTAAAGGACAAGGTGAATGCGGACGGGGATGACATGACAAACGACACACGGCTGACTCCTGGTGGAAGGAAGCCCTGGAGGGAAGCCTGAGATAGGAGTCTATATGGTCTGGCATCAGTGAGAACACACATCATTTTGTAACTAATTGGGGAAGTTGAGAAGACACATTAACTATTGATTCCAATTAGCTTTGGGGGCTGACTTGATTGTTTCCTTACTAGAAAATTCCTCAGCTAATGGCTGGCAGTGGGGCAGAGAACTGTGCTGTGACAAGCATGTGAAATTGTTTTCTGATTTTGCAACTGTTTTGTTTTTTTTTTCCTGGTTGCCAATTCACCCAAAGTCATTTCTCCATGAAGTACAAAAGCTGCAAAGATCTCAGGCTGTGTTGCAGCCATAACTGCAGCCAAAGCCAACATGTTCAACGTCATTTAGAATTTAAACTAGTGTCTGTGAATATTAACTGATAGAAGCGGGATACACAGCAGACTCATAGAATGGCAGATGTCCTAAATAGCACTCTGGCCTCAGAATCAGCCCTTAAGGCATTCGGATCTGGCTGAAGAGCCCATGAGAGTATTTTATGCATGGAAAGCCAAGACACTCTGGCACACACACACACACACACACAAAGACGACCTAATGAAAAATCTCTACAAGTGAGATCCCAGAGGAAAGAACGTGCCATCAAAGAAGGAGGTACCATTCTCTGAAGGGAGGAGAGAACTTCCACTTTGACTATGACCTTGTCTAAATAAGATCGAAGTCAGCGAACTCAAGAGCTTCTATCGCCTTGGAAACTCATGACTAGAGCCTCGGGAGATTACTGATGCCATAAACAAGAGTGTCAAATTGTTAAGTCACAACAGGAGTCACTTACTTCTCATGTGGGGTCTCTGTCCTTAATGTGTTGTCCAATGTGAATTAATGCTATAACTAGTATTCAAATAGTATTTTACACTTTTTTTCTGTGTGGGTGCAAACTGATGAAATCTTTACTTAATATATACTAAATAGATCTTCTGTATATAAAGATAATTGAAAATGAATCTTGATGTGAATGGAATGGGAGAGGGAGCGGAAGATGGGAGGGGTGCAAGTGGGAGGGAAGTTAAGGGGGGAAAAGGCCATTGTAATCCATAAACTGTACTTTGGAAAATTATATTTACTAAATAAAAGTTTAAAAAAAGAAAAAAAAAGGATTTACTGGGTTTTGCTATTAAAATTTACCACGTGAAGACTACTACGTGAAGGTCTAATGAAAAGCCCTTGATGACTTTTGAGCTTGGAGAAAGGCTATCCCGGGAGCTCTCTGGGACTTGTGTCCTTTGGCAGTTCCCTGGGTTCTGAGCAGAGGTTCATTCTCCCCTCTGCAGCCCCACAGTTTCACTCACCCAGTTGTCCAGCATCCCTCTCACTGGGCCATTTCCAAAGGGCTTTATTGACGGTTTCCAGATGCACCCATTTCTTGTCTCCCTTTTGCCAGGTGAAGACTGTTCCAGTTCTCTGTTGTCAAAATCATAAAAGACACAAGAGATGGAAAATAATCAGGTATCAGCACTTGATGTCTGCAAGTACCTGGCTTTTTTGAAGGAGAAGTGGGTTTTCTTAGCACTTCTAAGGTTGACGTTTTGATGACGAGAGCCAGGCCCTGGAGTGGGAGCACCCACTTCCTGTGACTGAGTCGGAGGAAAAACTTGAGAAGTTCTTCCCACCAGGGAAAACCTTTCACAACCCTGAATGGAAACCCAAGAGTTGGGGAGAGAGGGAGCAGGGTTTGGTTCTGCACCAAGTGGGCTGGCATCCCCATTAGAAGTCAAGGCTGTGTTCTCCATGCGCGGCGGAGACAGGGATGGCAGATGGTCCATGGAAATGGGCCCATGGCTGAGGCTGAGGGAGTTCCTTGGGCTGGTGGGCCTCGGTGGCAACAGGGACTGTCCTATAGGAAACAGCCATCCGGAGAAGCTGGGTCCCCA
Source organism: Oryctolagus cuniculus (assembly GCF_051225735.1). NCBI lineage: Eukaryota > Metazoa > Chordata > Mammalia > Lagomorpha > Leporidae > Oryctolagus > Oryctolagus cuniculus. The sequence continues at coordinate 3,872,007 of NC_142878.1, read as the reverse complement.
GGGGAGAGAGACGTGGAGGGGCTAAGCATCAGTGGACTGGGAGGGAACCCAGGTTTGCAGGTCCCACGGCGACGCTGGCTGTGGGCCAGCAGTGCCCACACAGTGCCCCCACTGTATGTCACAAGTAGAACCGGTAGGGAGGTCAGGAGCAGGAAATGAAGACAGGATGGACCACACCAGCTCTCTTTCATGAGGCCCAGGAGCTGGGATCACCCTCGGGGAAGGGGCAGAAAAACAAGACGCTGGAAAACAAACTCCTTAAAAGTGACCACATGTAGACCTGGGCAGAGGCTGAATTCACCACGCAGTCTGGTTGAAGAACCAAGCCCTCAGGCAGAATAAACCAGAGCAGGCCAGGTCAAGGTGTGCGGCTCCAGAGCAGGTTCCTGGAGCGGTGCCTGGGGCGGGTGCAGGCGGGTGCAGGCAGCCTTCCCGGGAAGGCAGTGGAGCCCACCCTGGAGGCCCCTGGGGCATTCGGAGCGCCTCACTCGGGGGTGGTTCTCTCCAAGAGAACCTCACAAAATCTGCTCAGGCTTTGAGCTCAGCTGCAGGTCCCAAAGAGCTTAACAACCTGAGTCTCCATTCCCCGCTGTGACGCTTTGTGGAGAATTGCAGGTCTCCCACGCCCTGAGCTTCACCAAGTCAGAAACTTTGGGTTGTCTGCAGTTCCCCTGCACTTAGCGCAAGGCACGGCTCTTGATACATAGAGGATTCTCGAGTGAGTTTTAAGAGAGAAAGCCATTCAGGAACAGAGCAGTCAGCAGTGGCTTCTGGGAAGAGGGACGCTGAAATCAGCTTTGACCCTGGCATTTACATGCCCGAGAAGTAGCGCCAGTCACATGAGGTGGGCAGACAGGCAAATTCAACGAGGGGCATGAATGGAAGGTTCTGGAAGGCATGGCAGCACCTTCTACTTCATAAGGTGCTACATGAATGTCTCCCAGTCACAGGGTGTGCTCTTAGTGATGGGTGCTATCCCAGAACTTCATGTGGTCGGAAAGGAGACTTATCTATGACATCTGTGATCTTCAGTACCCACTAATGCAAGCAATTAAGATCCCGCGAGAGAGAAACCTGAACATTGCTCCAGAGGGCTCTGCGTGAGCCACTCGGATTTCAAGCTTATTCAGTTTTTCTTGTGGAGGCAAAACTGAAAGGACAAATGAAGAACTACCTAGATTTTTTTTTTTTCAAAAACAGACTTTGTTGTATCAAGAAAAAGCTGCGATGTGTCCGCAGCCCCTCTCCAGGTGAGAGGCTCCTGTTTGCTTTGAGGTGATAAAGGCACCGACACTTGGAAGGCTAGTGTACCTCGGTGGAGGGTGGAGGTGAAGCCGCCCACGCCGCTGGGGTGTGCAGGGAGGAGTCAGCATGCGCTGAGGGTGCCCTGGGGTCTGCATGCCCCGCCCCGGCTCAGCAAGGTGCAGCCCGGCCACAAGCAAGAGCTCTGGGGGCTCCAGAGGAGAAACCCAGCGGACCCCTCCCCAGGTGGGCCTCACCCGCCCACGGGAGCGCAGAGCAGAGGAGGGGCTGTGTGCAGGACCAGGCCCTGGGAGGCCGGGAGCTGGACCTCCTCACAGCGGCTCGCACTTCCCTGGCCGACAGCTGAGCTCGGCGCACAGCCTGGCAGGAGCCCGGCACGGCGCGCCCCGGGGACCGCAGCCCCCGGAATGTTCCCAGCGGCGCCCGCGGAGCGCAGCCTGTGTGATGTGTGTGCGCCTCGGCCCGTGGGCCACAGCCGAGATTCCTATCGGAGCTCTGCGCGGAGGGACTCGGGGCGATCATTTTTCACTCTAGATGGAAAAACAGATACTTTTCCCTGAGCCTGGTATAACTAAAGACTTCACGTGCCGCGGAGAGGGAAAAAGGGAAAAAAGCAAGCAAGCAAGCCCGGAGGACTCCTAGATAAACCAAAAATAAGTATGACCCTGCCTGGTTTTGCTCCTCACAAAGTAAACTCGTGAGTATCTCTCATTAAGTCAAACCTCGCCGTTCCCCTGTAAACAGATTCATACTTACTTTGATAATCTTGGGGGGTTAATTTTTGTCCCTTTAATCTCCTTTTTTTTTTTTTTTTTTTTGGTGATGGAAGATTTCAGCCTCAGCAAGGTCTTACTTTCTTGCAAACAGATTCCTTTAACCTCCCGTCTCTGTATCCTCTTTTTTCCGGGATTCCTGAATATTCCCGGGAGACCAAGTCCAGCTGAGGCCAGGCAGCAATAACTCATCCTCTGTTTTATCAAAGCATATGTGAATGCATGAGATCTATAAAGGTGAGCCAGTCAGGCACTCTCACCGCTAAGGAATAGGTAGACAGCAATGTCAGCTGCAAAGTCTCCCAGTGGAACTGCCTGATGCCGGCTGGATGCTAATGAAATTTGCTCAGGTGGTAAAGAATACCAGGACCTGGCAGGCCCAGAACTTTAGCACCCGTGGGTGACATCCTGAATTCACAGGAGTGGAAGGTGCAACGTAGAGACGCCAATGAATTGGTTCCTTGCTTCCAATCTCAATACAATTGACAAGGCCGGTAACATCCTTCTGGCATCCAAAAAAGTAAATTACAAGCCTATGGTCTTCTTAAATTATGTGATAAAAACCGACATTTTAATTTAACATATATGTTCCTAGTTTCGTATTGAGTACTAATGAATGTTTCTGTTTTACTTTGTATTAGTGAGTGTTGTGTTAAGTGCAACAAAATACCAGAGGCAGTTAATTCACAAAGAGGAAGGGGATTGGGTGGTCCTGTCGGCCTCAGGCCCATCAAGGCAGGGCCAAGTCTCCCATCAAGGTAGAGTGCCTGTGTGTGGCGAGCTTGCCCACCCCACAGGAACTGGGGTCACTTCCTCCACAGGGCAGACCCCTGGTGACCTAGGTTCCTCACACTGGGCCCCAGCTTGTGAGGGACCACAAGGCATCCCGACAGTGCCACCCTGGAGACTAAGTTCCCAGCACAGGAGCCTGTCCAGGGACACTAGGCACGGAGCACAGCCAGATCAAACACAGTGTTAAAAATCACAATATCAAGCCAATGATCAAGCCAGTAACTAGCTTACAGCTTACACGACCAAGTCCACATCTCGAGGACGGGAAATTGACCACAGATGGAAGAAATGAGCGAACGTGAGACTTACGCCCCTCCCAATGCACGGAGAAGTTCCTAAACAACAGGAGACAGAAATCAAAAGTGAATTGTACCTGAGATCAACCAAACACAGCAGGGTCGTCCTGACCCGGTTTGAACCCCAAATAATAAAACCTTCAGCATTTCCCATAAATCAGAGCTCCCTCACAAAAGCATTTTTATTCCTAACGTCTCCTGATGCCTGAAGCCAGTTCACGCTACTTGTGAACGTAACCATAGTGTGAGAAGTGCTGGTGCTGGCCTTGAACACCCCAACATCACTTGAGAACATTAGATTTTCGCTGTGCGCTCCTTTAATTTCTGATTGTGCTTTGATTTCCTAAGCCAGTCTTCCTGAAGCCTGACTCCCTTATGCCCCTTTGTCTTAGAAACATTTTTGTCTCTGAGTCCGCCTTTCACAGTCTCCAATTAGAAGCTCAAGTAACTCTTGAGTGAATGTTTAATTGGAACCCCAGCAATTATTCTCTACCTAAAAACAGTTACCACAAACAATCTCAGACAGATGGCACTATGAAAGCCTTTATTTTTCTCATTAGAAACATAATGCATGTGCATATTTAAATTAGAGAACACAAAATTACATTTAAAAAGCAACAGCTAGATGCCAGCAACCATTAAAACTCACTGCTATGTCGACCTGTGTGTGTGCGCGTTTAGTGTCTGTACCTGTGCGCATTCATGTTATATTCAAGCTTACGCTGTAATAGATGAGGCCATCCAAGACGCTCATGTATCTTCATTCTCTATCTAAATTCCTAGAAAGAATCAGAGATGGCATCCACAGAACTAAAGCGTTTACTGCAGTGTCATGTTGCATGGCGTAATGGTTGTCCAATTCATGTAACCCATGAAATCCTATGTTTCCTCTGTTTTTTGCCATCATGGGTATCAAAAATTTCTTTCTTCGTTATATGGAATGTGTCTAAATAAATTAGTTATGCCATAAGCTTTTTAATGTTAGTATTTGACAACTTTGGGGGAAAAAAGACATAATTTAAGTTTGGTATTATTTGCATGCTGATTATAAAATTCATTATAAATATCTTATATTGATCGGCAATGTGAGAGCTTAAAAATGGTGACTGGGGGGGCAGAGCTGTGGTTCAGCAAGTTAAGCCACCATCCATAGCGCTAGCATCCCACGTGGACAGTGGTTTGAGTCCCGGCTGCTCCACTTCCAATCTAGCTCCCTGCTAATGTGCCTGAGACAGCAATAGAGAACGGACGAAGTGCTTGGGCCCCTGCACCCACGAAGAGACCTGGAAGAAGCTCCTGGGTTCTGGCTTTAGCTCAACCTAGCCCCAGCCATTGCGGTCACTTGGGGAGTGGATGGAAGACCTCTGTGTGTGTGTGTGTGTGTGTGTATCCTCTCTCTCTAATTCTGATTTCCAAATTAAAAAAATGACAGGTTAATAGTCTGGAGTTTATCATTTTAAATATATTAATAGAAATCCCAACATCTCTACCCAAATACTTACAGCTCTTACTAACTACACTAAGTCACTGTAAGTGTCACTTAAGACACAATTAGCTCCGGAAATAAAAGTTTCAATCAAACACACACGTGTGAATTTGCAGGTTGCTCCTTTCTTCTGAGTCCAGTTCTGACCGACACTAGGACATACACATATACCATGTATATAAATACGTAAATCACAGTCATCGTAGATACCAAGTCAACCTGAATTTCGATTCCCTCTGGATGCAGCTTTGTAGCTGGAATCTAGAGTTGTGCTAAAGGTCACACTTAATAAATATGAAAGCAATTTCCTGGTTGCCTCTCTTGTGCTACCAACCTGCTGCTCACGGGCACGCTGATGTTTCAGTGAGGCCTTGTCCCTGCACACCCACCTGCGCCCATGTGCACCAGCGCCTCTAAGATGAACCAGATGTGGAGTACACGGCGGGGATCAGAGACCGCACGTGCTGCAGGCTTGCCTCGTGGAGGGCCAGGGCCTGGACGTGGCCAATTTCCTCACAGCACCTTGCAAAATTCTAAGTGCTTTGGAAATAGTTGGTCATCTTGCCCTGTGACACAGTTGTTCACACTTTCCATGAAATATTACTTTAATTAAATAAAATGGCACCGTGACAGCAGAGGTCCATGTGGTACAGAGGTCATTCTGAATGTGCTGGGCACTCACGTGGCTCATGCCTTGGAGAGCTGTGCTCCGAGCCTGCAGCCAAGTGTGGGGGTGAGGAGGAGGCGGCATCCCTGTTACCCACTGGTGCTGGGGTGTGTGCCAAGGCCCCTAAGTGTTTTCTTTCTTTTTACATAAAAAGATTTATTTATTTGAAAGTCAGAGTTACAGAGAGGCAGACGTAGAGGCAGAGAGAGAGAAAGGTCTCCCATCTGCTGCTTCACGCCCTAAATGGCCAAACGGCCAGAGCTGTGCTGATCCGACACCAGGAACCAGGAGTTTCATCCAGATCTCCCATGTGGGTGCAGGGGCCCAAGGACCTGGGTCATCGTCCATTGTTTTCCCGGGGCATAGCAGAGAGCTGGATCAGAAGTGGAGCAGCCGGCTGGCGCCGCAGCTCACTAAGCTAATCCACCGCCTGCAGCGCCAGCACTCCAGGTTCTAGTCCTGATTGGGGTGCAGGTTCTGTCCCTGTTGTTCCTCTTCCAGTCCAGCTCTCTGCTGTGACCTGGGAAGGCAGTGGAGGATGGCCCAAGTGCTCGGGGCTCTGCACCCGCATGGGAGACCAGGAGGAAGCACCTGGCTCCTGGCTTAGTATCGGCGCAGCGCGCCAACCGTAGCAGCCATTTGGGGGGGTGAACCAATGGAAAAGGAAGACCTGTTTCTCTCTCTCTCACTGTCTAACTCTGTCAAAAAAAAAAAAAAAAGTGGAGCAGCCGGGACATGAACTGGTGCCCATATAGGATGCCAACACTGCAGGCGGTAACTTTCCGCTCTACGCCAAGTATTTTCTTAAAATCGCAAATTAAGTCAGACGTTGAACTGTGAGAACCCAGATAGGAACTGAGAGGTAAAGTTCTCACTTGACTTAAAGATAATGCCTCATGCAGATTAATGAACAGAAAAACAAAACGAAAACCTGGTAACTCAGAAGCAAAGTGGCTGCAACATGAATGAAACAGGTGGCATTCCTATCCAAGAAAACAATGCTCCATAGTAATAGCATTTTTGAAGACCTTTACTTGAATTCTTGCTTTAAAAAAATCACTTTCCTTTTTTCTCCTTGTTATCACAGCACAGCAGATTCTTGGTTAGATCATTTCTTCTAATTTTGGCGGAATGTCTTGCTTTCTGCAGGAAAGCAGTAAATGTTGTTTTTTGCTTTTATTTTGTTGTGTGTTTATTTTCCCTAGCTTGATTGAGATATGATTGACAAATTAAAAATTGTAAATATTTAAGGTTTCAATGTAGTGTTTTGACATAAGTATACCTTGTGAAATGGTTCACACTCTAAAGCTAATTAAAATACCATCTGATACCATCCGATACAGTTAGGTGTCTGTGTGTGCACATGTGTGTGTACGTGTGTGTGTGTGTGTGAGAGAGAGAGAGAGAGATGAGGACACTTCAGATCTGTTTCCTTAGCAAATTTGAAGTGTATGCAGCATTATATGAATGAGATGAGCCACACACCAAAAAATACTGAATGAAACCATTTATATGGGGAGTTTGAAAATGTTGAACTCAGAGAAACAGCAGAAGAGTGGCTTCCAGGGGCTGGAGGATGGGGAGATGTCCATCAAAAGTAGAGACCTGCAGGTGTAAGAAGCGTGAATTCCAGAGATGCAGTGTGTAGCTTAGTAGCTACAATAAGAGTGAATTACATCCTTCTTGTTTTTTTTTTAAAGATTTATTTATTTGAAGGGCAAAGTTACAGAGAGGCAGAGGCAAAGACAGAGAGAGAGAGACAGATCTCCCATCTACTGGTTCACTCCCCAAAATGGCCACGACAGTTGGAGCTGGGCTGATCTGAAGCCAGGAACCAGGAGCTTCTTCCAGGTCTCCCACATGAGTGCAGGGGCCCAAGGACTTTGGCCATCTTCTACTGCTTTCCCAGGCCATAGCAGAGAGCTGGATAGGAGGTGGAGCAGCCAGGACTTGAACCGGTGCCCATGTGGGATGCCAGCATTGCAGGCCAGGGCTTTAACCTGCTGCTTTTAATGATGGGGTCTGTATGTGCTTCCTTTATACAGGGATCAGACACACACACACACACACACACACACACACACACCACCTGGTCCCTTGTTTTTAGGTGACATTGACTTGGAACTTACTAGTCATACCATAGATGTGCTGTTCACTCTTCTGCATTCTATGAGATAAGCAAAGTAACCTTTTTCAAATTGTAAAAGATCAGCTTCAGGGCCTATAATGTCCTTGGTAAGTGGTTACATCTGACATGGACGGAGTTGGGACATTTCAGCCTTGGCTTTTGTCACCCAGTGGACCAGGCACATCTGTCACCCACCCCTGTGGTTCCCCAGACACTCCTTTCTCTGTTTTGTCACAGTCAGCTGGAACACCTCGGCTCTCTCTGCCAGAACACTGCCAAGAAGCCTGTCCTCAGGAGCCCCAGACGTCTGCCCGCAATGGCACAGCTCGCGGGGCCTCGGCAGCTCGCCCCGCCTGAAGCCACGACGCCTGCCCGGTCCGAGTGTGCGAGTGTGCACGCCCTTCTCTGGTGACTGATGGCGGGCTGGGCCTGCTCCCTGCACAGGGGCTCTGCCTTCCCGCTCCAGGCACTCTCCCCTGCAGGCCTCTCACCCGGATGTGTTCAGAACGGGCACCTCGTTGGCAGTGCCTGCACTTCTCCCAGCGTCCCTGTGTTGAGGAATGCCGGTGATCTCTCCCACCAGCACTACAAGGGCTTCCCTGGCCTTCTCCTGGTGGCTTCACTGAGCTCCCGTCTCCCCCGGATACTCCACCCACACAGTGGCTGGGTGTTTCTTGGGTGTGACCCTGGAGCATTGACCAAAGGTCCCTGGGCACAGCCAGCACATACCTTTGGATATTCACCGAAAGAGCAGACGTTCCACTAAATCAGAGGCATAGTTCAAAGATAAAAGCCATCAGAGGAAGAAAACCAACAAGTATTCCCAGAAATCCCAAAAAATAAATGCAGAAATTAAAGAAATAAGAATAAGGAAGACAAGAGTCCCGCCCCTAAGGAACACAACACCTCAGTGTAAGAATGTGAAGATAAAAAGATTGATGAAATGCCTGAAACAGAATTAAAAAGATTAATCATAGCATTATTCAGAAACAATAAAAAGCCAATTCATCAATTAAAGAAATCCATGCATGACCTGAATGAAAAGTTCTCCCATGAAATCAAGATTGTGAAGAGAATCTATTTCCTACCTACAAGAAACACACCTCACCAACAAAGATGGACACAGACTGAAAGGAAAAGGATGGAAGAAGACATTCCATGCTAACAGAAAACAGAAATGAGCAGGTGTAGCCATCCTAATATCAGATAAAATAGACCTTAACACAAAAACTGTTAGAAGAGACAAAAAATGGCACTATATAATGATTAAGGGATCGATTCCACAGGAATATGTGGCTAAAATAAATTTATATGCACCCAATGTCAGGGCACATAGGTATTTAAAACAAATGTTAATATATCTAAAGGAAAACATAAACCCCAATACAATAATAATGGAGGATTTCAACACCGCACTTTCATCAATGGACACACCAACTACACAGAAAATCAACAAAGAAACAGCAGACCTAATCAACACTACGGACCAAATGGACCTAACTGATATCCACAGAATCTTTCACCCCATAGTTTCAGAATTCACGTGCTTTTCATCAGTTCATGAAACTTTCTGTAGGATAGACCATTTGCTAGGCCACAAAACAAGTCTCACAAAATTTTAAAAAAGTGAAATCATACCATACATATTTTCTGACTACCATGAAATTAACAACCGGAGTTAAATTAAAGCTGGAAATTTACAACTCAAGAATCACAAGATCACCTGCAAACACAAAAGTAAACAACATGTTCCAGAATGAAAAGTGGGTCATAGAAGAAATCAAAAGAGAAATCGAAAGCTTCTGGGAGCAAGTGAAGATGATAATATGACATATCAAAATGTATGTGATATAACAAAAGCAGTGTTAAGAGGAAAGTTTATAGCCAATTAGTGTCTATATCAAACAAATGGAAAGGTGCCAAATGAATGAGCTATAAATGAATCTAAAGGACCTATAAAAACAACAAACCAAACCCCAAATTAGTAGGAAAGAAATAATTAAAATTAGAGAAGTAACAAAATTGAAACAAAAAAATCAATAAAATGAAAAGATAGTTTATTTTTTTGAAACAATAAACAAAGTTGATACACCATTGCCCAATTAACCAAAGAGAGAGATAGAGAGAGAAGAAGAAGAAGAAGAAGAAGAAGAAGAAGAAGAAGAAGAAGAAGACCCAAATCAATAGAATCAGAGATAAAAAATGAAATATAAAAACAAATACCACAGAAATAAAAAGAATAATCAGGAATTACTGCAATACATTTAACCAAGGAAGTCAAAGATCTTTACAATGAAAATTACAAAGCATTAAAGAAAGAAACAGAAGACCCCCCCCCAAAAAATGGAAAAGTCTTCCATGTTTGTAGATTGGAAGATTAATATCATCAAAATGTCCATACTACAAAAAGCAATTTATAGATTCAATGCAGTCCCAATCAAAATATCAATGATACTCTTCTCAGATTTAGAAAAGAAATTATGCTAAAATTCACATGGAAACAGAAGAGATCCCAAATAGCTAAAGTAATCGCATCCAACAAAACCAAATCCTGAGGCATCACAAGCTCAGGTTTCAAGACCTACTACAGGGCGTTTGTAATCAAAACAGCCCGGTACTGGCACACAAACATACATGCAAACAAATGGGACATCATAGAAAATAGATCTACCATATGACCCAGAAATCCCACTCCTGGGGATTTACAAAAAACACGAAATCAGCAAATGAAAGAGTAATCCATACACCAATGTTCTTTGCAGCTCAATTCACAATAGCTAAGCTATGGAATCAACCCAGATTTCCATCAACTGATGACTGGGTAAAGAAATTATAGTATATATATATATATATATATATATATATATATAGTACAGAATACTACACAGCAGTAGAAATGAAATTGTGTCTTTTACAACAAAATGGATGCAACTGGAAGCCATTATACATAGTGAAATAAGTCAGTCCCAAAAAGACAGATCTGTGGTAGCTACTAGAGTACCTAAAATGTAATGTATTGGAGTGAAATTGACATTTTGAGATTCGACGATCATTTACAGCCCATGTCTCGATGTTTAGGAACAGTGTTTTTTCCTTCATAGTACTTCTTGAGCTCTTTACTTAGTGTAGGGTTAATCTTCTGAGTGTAAAGTAAACTTAAAATAGATCTTTGTGAAAATTAAGAATGGGGCCAGGAGCGGGAGGATTAAGAGGGGTGGCAGCAGGGGTGGGAAGGAAGGTAGCGTGGGAAGTAAATCTATCATCTATCTATCTGTGTGTGTGTGTGTATATATATATGAAATACATGAAATTTGTATAATATAAATAACATTTTAAAAAGTAAAATACATAAGAATTACACATATTTATGGAATATCCTGTGCTGTTTCCATACATGTACGCATAAGATAATGTCCATTCAGGGTAAATATGGTTTCCTTGTCAAACGTTTACCATTTCCTTATGGTGGAAACATTGATGATCCTGTCTTTGAAATTTTTTAAAAGAGAAAAATCCACGTACAATAGCTATTGTCATTTCTTCCTCCATTTCGAATTTTCAGTGTCCCCGTTTATTTCTTTCCATGGTGGTGTCTCTTGACAATCTAATGTGGTGACAATCTAATGTGGTAACTTCCTACTAAAGTTATGACTGGCTTATGTGCCATATTTAGGATATTAGCACATCCTTCATTTGTCTTTGCAATTACTCCTATGAGTGAGTTTTCTACTTTCTGTTGTTTTCTTCCTACTCCTCCTTTACGGTTGGCTAATTTCCTCCAGCAGGTTCTGTCCCAGAGTTCTGGTTCTCAGCCATTTTGGAGGGGAGGGTTGTGTTTCTTCGTCCCTCATTTCTGAAGGGTGGCTTTGCTGGATACGGTATTGCTGCAGTCACTGTTTTCCCTCAGTACTGCAGCAAAAGCCCCATCCCAGTTCTCCCTGGCCTGAGAAGTTCCTGCTAAGTGTGCAGTCTGGAAAGTTGGGCTCCACTATGCGTTGTTTCTTGGCTCTTGCAGGTTGAGAATCATCTCTTTATCTTTCGCTTTGAGAGCCTGATTGTAATACATCCTGGGAGGCACGCTTGCATGAGTTGAGTGCTGACTTTTGGTCTTCCTGTACCTATACTGTTATATCTTACTAGAGAATTGGGGGTTTTTCTGTTATTATCTCTTTGAATATACGTCTGCCACTTTGGCATTATCTAGTCCATCTGGAATTCCAATGTCTCAGGTATTTGACTTTCATGCTGTACTCAAGTTCCCTTAAACTTCTTTTTCCCTTTTCTTGATTCCTTTTTATTCATTTTTCTCCTCCAATTATGTATTTCCCAATAGCCTGTCTTCAGGCTCACTAATTCTTCTCTTTGTTCTATGTTATCTATCCTGGTATTGATGCCTTCAATCATGTTCTTAATTTCACATGATGCACTTTTAATTTCACTTAGTGAAGAATTTCTACTTGATTTATTTTACTTCTATTATCTGTATTCCTGTTAAAGTATAAAATCAGTTTTCTTTGCTGTCTTTAAGTGCATTGAGTTTCCTTAGAACAATTATAATAATTGTTAAACCACCTGAAAGTTGCAATTCCTAACCGGTTGGTTTCTGGCACCTTTCGTCTTTTAGGTGAGTCTTGGCTCCCTGCTAGTTGTGACACTTCTTGGTTTATGACATCATCTATGTATTGAAGGATTATTTATACTAACCTGACTTCATTCATGACTGCCTTTCCAAAAATTCTAAGCAGTCCATTTAATTTTCTCTAAGCCTCTGGACACTCCAGCTATTCTAGCACTAGATGGTGCCCTAAGTTAAGGTTTGCTGTAGGCCCACTGTTGGTGTGTTTTCTCTGTTTCAATCCTAAAATACACCCTCAGCTCAGATTTGCTCCAAATCATAGTTGGTGTGCTGCTCATTGTTAACCTGACCAGTGTTTACAAAGGAGTGGCACGTCCCTACAAGCCTCTTTCTGGGTCTCAGATAGGCCCAGACACCTGTCCTTGTGACCACCAACGCCACATAGATCACACCTGGAGCCCACAGCTCACTGAGAGCAATTGCAGATCAGTCATAGGACCGAAGCCCTGCTGTGGTTTGCCTCTTGCTGAGACGACCTCACTGGTGAATTTGTCTCCAGTGTAAAATTAATCGATGGTGGCCACAGAGCTCCATTTCACAGAGCAGGTCCAGAGGCTTTGTCTGCATGCAGGCCTGGGAGCAGGTCTTATTAGTTCTGTTCAGTGTGGGTTTTTCCAGCCTGGCAATGAGTCTCAGTCCCACCCTGTACTTCCTTCCCGTCCCCCCAAGGTTTGAGAAGGGGCGATAGAAACAGCCCTTCAGCTGCGTAGGCAGACACTAGGTAGCTTGTATCTGGGTCTAAGGTGACTCAGTCCTGTGCAATCTTGGGGGAGCATGCCAGGCCCCTAGGAGGCTAACAATCACACAAACCCAAACAAATCCATCTCACCAGGGTGCAGGTTCTCTCCTTGACAGTGGGTCAAATCTAGAGGTTTTATCCACAGTCACTGGCTGAGGTATGGGGTTAATGGGATCTCTCTGGTGCTGGGTTGAGCAACCTGGCACTGTGGTCTCTCGCCTGGCTTCAGGGCTCTCATGAAAGTGACTTGATGTGTGAATATTTCAGTTGGGGTCTCTGTGGGGAAGTGGTCAGCAGTGGCATCTTACTCCGCTGCTGTCATGCTGCACCTCCCTCACAGTGACTTTGAAACAACTCAAGGAAAAAGTCACCTTAAGAAGTGCTCTCTGTAACAGGATGCTGTAAACACTGACATCCTTAGGGCCAGATGCATCAATAGGGCTCAAAGCAATAATTTTGTATCCATTAATTCACCAGAATGTTACAGTTCTCTCTTATTTTAATAACACCTCCATCCAAGACCACAGAGAAGGCAACCAGCAGGATCGCGATGTGACTCTCGGCCTGCCTGACCCCAAGACCAAGGTCTTTTGTGTGCACCCCTGCCCCTGACCAGGACGGCCCCGCTCGCTCTGCTGAAACACACTCCCGAAGACCAGCAGTGCTAAAACGCAGACTGTGTTCTTTCACATTTAGTGCTGAAGTAGGATATTAAGACAAGGCTCAACAACTTCAATATTTTGCATTTGCAGCCATTTACCTTGATTTACATAGTGGCTTCATTTCAAATGTGTTTGCAATACATTGCCTAAGACCAGAAAAACATACTACCTGAACGTAGAGAAAGCTGGAGAACTTTAGCTGTGCAAATCCACAAAGCAAAGGGGATTCCATCTTTCAAAGCAGAAAGGAACTATAGGGCTGGGGGGAAGGGGGAACTGTGAACAGGGAAGATTCCCTTTCATTTTCTAGAATGTTCCGTAGACTTCAAGGGAAGATTAGGTGATTCCTGCACTATACAAACATTAATTTAATATTCAACATTTCAACTGTGGACCTAGGTCTGCTTATATTGGCATAGTCGAGACAAACGTGGCTGAAGCTACACTTATCTCTTGTAAGTGCTCTAAGTCATCAAAGAGCATTTTAAAAATATTTATGCATTCAATTTTTAATTTGAAAGGCAGAGTGACAGAGAAGAGGGCGTGGGGGAGAAAGAGAGCTTCAGTTTGCTGATTCAGTCATCGAATGCCCAGAACAGCCAGGACTAGGCTGGACTGACGTGAGGAGTCAGGAACTCCATCGTCCAGGTCTCCCATGCACATGGCAGGGAACTACATACCTGGGCCAGCACCTGCTGCTTCCCAGGGTCTGGGGATCAGAAGCAGAGGTGGAGCTCAAACCCAGGCCCTCTGATAGGAGATGCTGGTGCTCCAAGTGGCCATGCCACCTGCTCCACAATGCCCTCCCCAAAGAGCGTTTGTTAAGACCAGGCCATGCTTCTTTCCAATGGTGGCCAACTACAAGAATGAACCCCATGGTTTCTCTCTTGCACTGTGTTTCTTCCAGCCTTAGGGCTGCACATCCTGCTCCACATCGGCTGTACACAGACCCCGGCAAGTCCAGGTGTTGCTGTTGCCCCCAGTGCCCACTGAGCTGCCAGCCCTGACTCTGAAGTCCCCAACGCCAGTCAGCTGCCCCTCGTTCAGCCTTCCTCACCAGCCTGCACCCCTGGGGACAAAATCCATCTTCTCCAGGAGGAAGGGGAGCCCTATGCACTGCAGGCTTTCGCCTCCTGGTTGCCGCAGGTCCGTGGGCACGTGGAGCAGCTGCTGCCTCGTACCTTTGAGAAGAACCCCAGGCTTGCACACTCATTCCAGGCCCTCTTCTGAGAGTGAGCTGCTTTCAGGGAGCCTCCAAGCCAGGCACTCTCTCTGCAGGGGACGCCTGTCCTGGGCCGGCACCATCGCGACCCAGGTGAGGTCTGCTGCTGGCCATTAGGGACCACCACCCCCAACTCCTACACGGGGCCATGCTCGCCAGTGCAGCTAATTACTGAGCAGAAAGTGGATTTTCAGATCTCCGTCCAATGTGCCCTCTTGGGTTTTTTTTTTCCACTTAGTATGGAAGTTGAGCGTAAAAATGGGATTTTATTTACTGAGTCCTCTCTCCGGGATGCCAAGGTCTTTACTTCTCTGCGTATTCCGTTTCCCTGCACTCTCATAACCCGAGAGGCACTGGCATAGGGTGACAGCCCGCATTTCTGGAGGTCAGGCAGGCCATGGTGTGGCTTGAAGCTCTGTGGCTTTGCACATGTAGCCAGGCCTCCTAAGTCTCAGATTGCATCCTTCAAATAAAAGAAGGCTCCTCACATGACATTGAATGCAATACGAGATTGACATGTGTAGAACACTTCCTAGTGTGTTTGTGTAGATTATACACACACACACACATACATAGTAAGTACATGTGTGTATGTGTACACCTATATATATACACATATAATCAATAAGTGGAAGTAGCATGATTTTATACTCACATTAACTATCAAGGGACTGAGAGTTCATCAGGAGAAAGAGAAAGGCAGAGGATGTGCAGCCAGAGACCGCCACTGAAGACACACTGGCATCTTCAGGTCGTGCGGAACATTCCAGCAAAGAGCAGAGGAAGAACGCGCAGGAACAGAGCAGCTGGATAGGGTCGTTTTCTTAAGTGTACTTAATTTCATGTATCTTGAAAGGCAAAATGAGAGAGAGAGAGAGAGAGAGGAGAGAGAGAGAGTGCTTCCACCCACTAGTTCACTGTCCAGGGCTGTGCCAGGCTGAAGCCAGGAGCCAGGAACTCCGTCTGGGTTTCCCACATGGGCGTCAGGGATCCAAATACTTGAGCCACCATCTGCTGCCTCCAGGAGTGCATACTGGCAGGAAGCTGGTTCAGAAGCAGAGGTGGGACTCAATCCCGGGCCCCCAGTATGGGATGCAGGCGTCCCAAGCTGCAGTTTAACTCCCTGCGCCAAAATGGTCTGATAACGTAATGGAATGCAAGCAGGCTGTGTTCTCAAACTTCAACATTCAGAAGTATCTCCCACAGAACATGCTAGAAGCACAAGTCCCCTCCGCACGCCACGGAATTCTGACACGGCGGGTGCGGGAGAGGACCTACACAAGGCTCTTTATAGATGCAGTGTACATGTCCCGAGATGCACACATTTTCAGTATTCAGTGAGCTTGGAAAAAGAGAAGCAGCTGGACAGCCACTCCTTGCTCAAGCTATGAACCATTTCTGTTGCCTCTACGAGTCCCTGCAGCCCCTACGAGGTGAAACAGGAGCCTAAGATAGAGGGAGGTGTGCAGAGAAAGGCAAGGTGTAGGGGCTGAAGAGGCAGGTCTTGGCTGTCCACTGAGGAAAGGGGAAGTCCCTCCAGTGGTCCCGCCAGCTGCCCTTGGTCACCGGGACCCACATCACATCCCCTCTGCCTGCAGCTCCCAGCTGCCCCCTCCCCCCAGCCTTGCCTCTTTGCAAACAAGACACCTGCGTACAAGAGCTGTGTCAAATGACAGAGGTTGACAGTACAGGAAAATGGGCAGGAGTTATGAAGAGAGGGTTCCCGGAAAAGAGGTACAGGTAATAAATACAGATAAAACTAGGCTGAGACCCCACTTCCCACCAAAGGGCGTACTCATAAAACGCAGAAGGTGTGTGGACAAACAGGAACTCCCGTGCACGACCGATGGGATACAAAACAGTGCAACCCCTGGGGGTGGAAAGCAGGCTTTTTTCAGCAGAATCATGTTGGTAAAATTTCACAGTCGTGTACAGTCTGCCCCGGCTGTCAGCACCCAGGGACTACTCCCAAAAATACACTGCCCAAAACAGGAAAAGAAGTATACACATGGGTATTGGTGGCAGCACATTTATACCCAAATGCTGGAACAGTCCCAGAGTTCATCTGTAGGGGTAGTGCACCAGGGCACAGTCACAGAGCACCTGCTATGCCCTCATGAAGACAAAGAAGTGCCATCTCCAACCCCGGGAGGAGAGAACTCTAGAACACACTGTGAAATGGGAAAACAGTGTCCAGAGAAACCACTGATGTGAGAAGAGAAATAACAACACGTGAACATTTTTAATACTAATGCAGCTCGTAAATTATAGTTTCCTTTATTAAATCTAAAATGCGTAACTACATCTTCTTGGATGACTAACTTTCTCATACATGACATCATGAGGAAATTCACAATCACTACTTTGGGAAGGTAGAGAAAGGCAAAGAGAGAACAGATAGAGAAGCTAGACTTCCCGCAGTTGTAGCTTATTCTTGATGTTGGAATCACTTAATATTTTGTATATCTTATAAACATGGCTGTAGAATTGTACACCAACTTGGTGGTATAATTAACCAGAGGGAAACTGAATTACTTGGCCATTCATCCCCTGTGGGGTGCTCCCCAGGAATGGGAAGGCAATCTTAACCCGTTTTCAGGAACATCATGGTGACAGCGTTTATATTGCAATTATGAGTGTGTCTCTTTTGGATAAATCCAGTGAGAAATTGTGCTGGATTCTTTTATTAACAATTATTTATTTACTTGAAAGGCAGAGTTACAGAGATAGGGAGAGAGAGGGAGAGAGATCCTCTATTCACGGGTTCACTCTCCCAGTAGCCACAATGGCCAAGGCTGGGCCACGCTGAAGCTAGGAGTCAGGAGCTTCATCTGAGTGTCCCGTGCAGGTGCAGGGGCCCAAGCACTTGGGTCATCTTCTGCTGTTTTCCCAGGCACGTTAGCAGGGAGCTGGATCAGAAATGGAGCAGCTGGTGCTCAAACAGGTGCCCATATGGGATGCTGGTGCTACAGGCAGCAGCTTAACCCACTACGCCACAGTACCAGCCCCAAGTTCAGTACCAGCCCCAATGTTGGCTTCTTTGATGACACGGATTTTCATTAAAGGTGAACCCTGGCATACAGAGGAGAAAAGCATTCATGGTTCTGATTTTGCACTGATAATATCAGGATGAATTCAAGAAGAGTTTTATCTTTTTTCCCCCAAACAAAACTTTTATTAAATGAGTACAATTTTCATAAGTACAACTTAAGAATATAGTGATTCTTCCCACTATACCCACCTACCTATCCCCAAGCATTTTATATTAAAAGAAATTTCTAGCTCAGTTCACTGAAAAAGCAAAGAATACTATGAACAACTCAGCAGCAGAGGTGACCCTTAGCTCTTCAAACGGGGTCTCTACTTAGAAACCAAAGCTCCTTGGATAGACGGTGGGCAAAAAGTAGCAAAGCTGAGAGAAGCACACAGGTGTATGCGCACACACACACACACACACACAGAGTGAGCGCAGAGGGGACGTAACCTCACACAGCAGAGATCTTAAATACCAGGAGAGAATACACTGAACAGTTGCATGCCAGTAGTATTTTCAGAAGTTATACTTAGCAACATTGGCTCAATCTTTACTTTCAAAAACTTACATAAAAATATATTTTGCCTCAAGATAGAGAGTTTTGACCTACTTGTGGCTTCCAAGGTTCTGCTTGCAGCAGCCTCTCCACCAGAAAGACACGACCTCCTTCTCCCAGACCCTCCCACACAGCAAAAGCCACAGGGTCCTGCGGGGCAGTCCACCTCACCTGGAAGAGCGGATAGTGCCTGCTCTTGGTACCCAGAGCACCCCGGCTGTGCCAATGTGCATTCATGGATGTCCCCTGTGTGTGTTCCTGTGTCAATGTGCATGCATGGATGTCCCGTGTGTGTGTTCCTGTGTCAATGTGCATGCATGCATGCCCCGTGTGTGCATGTGTGTTCCTGTGTCAATGTCCATGCATGTATGTCCCATGTGTGTATGCATGTTCCTGTGTCAATGCCCATGCATGTATGTCCCGTGTGTATGTGTGTTCCTGTGTCAATGTGCATGCATGCACGTCCATGTGTGTATGCATGTTCCTGTGTCAGTGTGCATGCATGTATGTCCCGTGTGTATGTGTGTTCCTGTGTCAATGTGCATGCAAGTATGTCCCGTGTGTGTGTTCCTATGTCAATGTCCATGCATGTATGTCCTGTGCGTATGCATGTTCCTGTGTCAATGTCCATGCATGTATGTCCTGTGTGTATGTGTGTTCCTGTGTCAATGTGCATGCATGCATGTCCCATGTGTGCATGTGTGTTTCTGTGTCAGTGTGCATGCATGTCCCGTGTGTATGTGTGTTCCTGTGTCAATGTGCATGCATGTATGTCCCATGTGTGTGTTCCTATGTCAATGTCCATGCATGTATGTCCCGTGTGTGTGTTCCTGTGTCAATGTCCATGCATGTATGTCCCATGTGTGTATGCATGTTCCTGTGTCAATGTCCATGCATGCACGTCCCATGTGTGTATGTGTGTTCCTGTGTCAATGTCCATGCATGCACGTCCCATGTGTGTGTGTGTGTGTTCCTGTGTCAATGCCCATGCATGTATGTCCCATGTGTGTATGTGTGTTCCTGTGTCAATGTCCATGCATGTATGTCCCATGTGTGTATGTGTGTTCCTGTGTCAATGCCCATGCATGTATGTCCCGTGTGTATGCATGTTCCTGTGTCAATGCCCATGCATGTATGTCCCATGTGCGTATGCATGTTCCTGTGTCAATGTGCATGCATGTATGTCCCGTGTGTGTGTGTTCCTGTGTCAATGTCCATGCATGTATGTCCCGTGTGTGTGTTCCTGTGTCAATGTCCATGCATGTATGTCCCATGTGTGTATGCATGTTCCTGTGTCAATGCCCATGCATGTATGTCCCGTGTGTGTGTGTTCCTGTGTCAGTGTGCATGCATGTATACATAATTTTGCCTGAGC
This sequence comes from Oryctolagus cuniculus, assembly GCF_051225735.1. Classification (NCBI taxonomy): domain Eukaryota; kingdom Metazoa; phylum Chordata; class Mammalia; order Lagomorpha; family Leporidae; genus Oryctolagus; species Oryctolagus cuniculus. The sequence continues at coordinate 3,852,378 of NC_142878.1, read as the reverse complement.
ATCACACTGCCCCTCATCTAAAGATGCTCCCACACCTCCCCTCAACTTCTGTCCTAGACGGGAAAATGTTAGGGCCCAGGGAGGAGAAGATGTCCACCCACGTTAGAAACACGTGACCCCTACCCCATCAGGAAAACAGGACAGGGCAGGAGGAAAGGCGGGCGCCGCCTGCCAGCCTGCCGTGGTGGTGCTTGGTGATACGAAATTGACAGCAGGCTCCCCGGTGATGACTGTGCAGAGAAAACACCCCTGTCCCGGCGATCCTATTAGAGGGAGAGGCTTGTCCTTTTTGTCCCTCCTTTGTGGGGAGCAATTTATTTTTATGTGCAGTAAAAGGAAACGAATTTCCCTGAAGTGGCTGCTTGGTGGAACGGGTCCGCGCGGCTCCTTCTGTGTGTGTAGATAAGCGAAGGTCAGTGGGATGCCGTGGCGCTGGGGTGCAGCAGGGAGGGAGCTGGCAGGCAGATGCTGCTGGCCTCCTGCCACCTCTGAAGCCCAGATCGGGGTGGGGAGGCAGAGATCCCGGCTGTCAGGGGAGCACCTATCAGTCATCTGTCGTGAGGCATTTGTTTTGCTGGTGGATTTAAGACCCTGCAGGGGATTAGAAAGTGTTTCTGTTGTCACTGGGGAAAACACACAGATAATTTTTCGGGCATGCGGTCGACAGGTTCCCAAGCAGTGTCTCAGTGCCTGTGAATATGCCTTACTCCTGGCTTGCTGAGCCCATTCCAACAGTTCATTATCACACAAAGCCAGGGAGCTGTCGAGGTGGCGCAGAGCACAGGAGACCAGCGCCCCACGTTCTGGGGACAGATGGAGGATGCATCCTCTCTAGACACATATGGCGGCCACAGAGTCGCCACCGGTGGCTCTCATGAGGTGCCCTCGCTCTCATGGCCATATTCCCCAAGTATTCAATATTTAATCAGCGGAACCATGCACAAAGCTGTAGCTGTCACGCCCAGAGAGGCCCTGACACTAACATGCTCAGGCTACAATAGAGGCAGGAAGGGAGACCAAGCCAATGAGTACCAAGGATCTGTTGCGCCATCCCCTTCGCTACTGAGGGTCTGATGGGCAACACAGAGGAAGAGGCACCAATTCCAGTGAGCGCCTTTGATGGCCAGACGTTGTGTGAGGCCCACAGCCTCACCCAGTCCTCGTCACTATAGTAATCTCCATCTTTCAGGTCAGAAAGTCAAGACTCGGGGAGACCTTGCCCGTAGGAGGCTGTTGGGGGTGAACAGCTCCTCCTGCACCCCCGTGCTGAATACAGCTCGTCGGGGCATTGTGCTGATGCCGGCTCAGGACCACCGGCTGCACGCGGCGCCCAGGGTCAGCTCAGGCCACAGCCTGCCATCGGAAAGCACTCAAAACCCTCCTTCTCACGGCCGCTCCTTCTGAGTGACTCACTCTTCCAGCAAATTCTCTCCCGTGCCCCATCCCGAGCTCTCTTGCCTGCCTCCCCTGCGTTCTCTCCTCTTCCTCATTCACTCCCCTTCATCTCACAGAGCAACACGGAAGCCCTCCCTCCCTCCCTCACCGGTCTTTCTGGATTCCCCTAGTCTTAAAGTCATGGCTCCCGATGGACGCGGCTGCCGCTTTGCGCCCGCCTCTGAGGCCCTTCCCTCCCTCCAGATCCCTGGCCCATGTCGTACTTGCATTTCCAGGGTGCTCTGCACGAACAAGATGCTACAGAAAGCTGTTATTCTAGCCTCACCTGCCACGACGTACAAAAGAGCATTCTTCAAAACGCACCCCGCCTTTCTGGCGTGAGTCAGACGCTGAGCCTTGTTCTCCGAGCACTGCCTGCGCACGTCCGCTCAGCTCCTGCGCCCCCGCTGCTGGCGTGCTTCTTCCCAGACGGCCGTGTCGGCGGGGCACGGACCTGTCCTGACTGGCAAATGAGCCGGTGTGGGACGCTGCCACGCAGGACCAGCGAGGGACTGCGGCTCCGTTACAGCGTTGGGTACTGTCACGGGAGCCCCTCGCTCCTCTGCAGCGAATCTTGGAAAACAGCCCTCCTGCCGTCAGAAGACGCAGCGGGCTCAGCCGCCGGCTTCTTCCCATTCGTGCCGTTCCGCCGCACACGGACACTCGCTCGGTGGGTTTGCTCCAGGATGGCCCAGACAGTGCCTGGTTTCTGCTAGAACTTGCCGCCTGATGGATGCTGCACTGACTTACATTAAATAGCAACCTGGAGGGACCCCAGCCAGCCAGCCAGGAACTCAGCCTTGAAATCCTGCCCCCCTGCGTGCCTTGTGCACCTGTGTGTCTGAGAGGCACTGAAGGAGGAAGGCTGCTCTCGCACGCCCCTGCCCTGGGAGATGGGTTTTCATCAGGATGAACGTCGTAAACCGCGTGGGACCTTGGGATCCTTGCAGGGGGGAGGGGTCAGCAGACGTTTCATGAGTTTGCAAGGGAATCCCAGTCCTGGCCCTGGACTGAGACCAGCCCTTCCCTGCTCCCTCTTACCCGGAGAGAGGGTGGAACTTCGGTCCCCACCACTTCGAGCTCCTCAGGCACCTGCAGACATGACCTTGAGTTCTGGAGCCTCGGGCTGGTATCAGTCTGCTCTTGATCAGCCTTGCCCCTTGCATAGGAAGTGCTGACCAAGGCTGGAAAGTCCGTCCTGCTGTTGCCGGCATTGCTCCAGCAGCAAGACCATCCCAGGGACCCACGACCCCTGTGGCCTTGCAAACTGTGCACCGCAGCCTTGTTCTTGCAGCCTGCTCCACCTGGGCCATGGTGCACCCTTGCAATCTGATCCTCATCTCAGAAAAACAGTCTTGCATGCTGGTTGTCTCTCAGTGGGGGGGGGGGGGGGTGCAGTATGGGAGACATTTGCAAGCTCATGTCTCTACCTCCATCATCCTGTTCACCTGCTGGGAACCCACAGGAAGCGCCTTGCTGCCCCAGTGTTGTCTCTCCTCCTGCCGTCCGCTCCTCTCCTCATGTACACTCAGCCTACGCTTCCTGGGCTTCCTGCCCTAGCACCTACACATTCAGCGTGTCCTTTGGCTGCCACTGTTCATCTGCCCACCCACACCTCTGGTTGAGCCCCTTCGCAGTTTGTTTTCCCTCCTGACCTGCACACTCACTCAAGGCTGTGGCTTTTGTCATTTCCCTGGGGGCTCTCCACACCACCATCCTGGGGGATGACTGCCATCCCACTGGGCCCATCAGACTCACTGGCTGCACCTGCTAGTGTCTGATTTTCCTTCTTCTTATTCATGCAGGGCCACCTTCATAGCCTAGACATTTCCAAACAGGTACATTAATCTTTATCATTCAACTCTCTGTAGTCACCAAGAGTTTATTTTCATATAAAAATCATAAAGGCTAGAAAAATTGACAGGAAATTCTCAGAGATTCTTATGTGTGACAACACTGTGGACCCAGCTGAGATACTGGGGACTCATTCTCCTTGCTTTGATCTCCTCTCCAGTAAAAGGGCATACGATGGCCGCCGCCGCGGCTCACTAGGCTAATCCTCCACCTTGTGGCGCTGGCACCCTGGGTTCTAGTCCCGGTCGGGGCGCCAGATTCTGTCCCAGTTACCCCTCTTCCAGGCCAGCTCTCTGCTGTGGCCCGGGAAGGCAGTGGAGGATGGCCCAAGTGCTTGGGCCCTGCACCCCATGGGAGACCAGGAGAAGTACCTGGCTCCTGCTTTCGGATCAGTGCGGTGCACCGGCTGTAGCAGCCACTTGGGGGGTAAACCAACGGTAAAGGAAAACCTTTCTCTCTGTCTCTCTCTCTCTCACTGTCCACTCTGCCTGTCAAAAAAATAAAAAATAAATAAAAGGGCATACGATAACCTAGTTTGGAGGGTTATGAAATAATATTTAAAATATTCAGCCTGAGGCCGGCTCCGTGGCTCACTTGGCTAATCCTCTACCTGCGACGCCGGCACCCCGGGTTCTAGTCCCGGTCGGGGTGCCAGTTCTGTCCCGGTTGCCCCTCTTCCAGGCCAGCTCTCTGCTGTGGCCGGGGAGTGCAGTGGAGGATGGCCCAAGTGCTTGGGCCCTGCACCCCATGGGAGACCAGGAGAAGCACCTGGCTCCTGGCTTTGGATCAGTGTAGCGCTGGCTGTAGCTGCCATTTGGGGAGTGAACCAACGGAAAAGGAAGACCTTTCTCTCTGTCTCTCTCTCTCACTGTCTAACTCTGCCTGTCAAAAATAAATAAATAAATAAATAAATAAATAAATAAATAAATAAAATATTCAGCCCCAAAAGGGTGATCCAAAAACTGCCAATACTCCACTGCTTAGCAGTTTCCACGTGTTCCTCCATTTCATTGCTGCAACAGCTACTTCAGATCCGAACCACTGCCCCACTTAACAGCTGCGAAAGCTGGCACCTCTTGGTGCTCTGCAACTTCTCAGTGTCTCTCATGGGGAGCAAACAGAGGCGCATTCAGCCACAGGCCCCCCGTTCCTTCTAGGCCATCACATCTTCGCCGCTCACAGAATTATTGCAATTCGCTTCGCTGGAACCAAAGCCCCCAGTTGCTTATGGGTGGTTTGTTTTCCCTGATGGCATCCCAGGAAATCAGTGACACAAATGTTTTTTAAAAGTTTAGCCAAGAGATGGCATAAGGAATGCTTCATTTTGGAGAACAAAAACTACACTACCCTTAGTCTGTCGTCCAACTCTGCACTTGTGTCGCTGGTCCTGCCTGCCGTCTTCGTTTTCTTAAGGAAATCGGGATTACACTGTGGAATCTGTAGCCAAGGGTTTCCTAAAACAGCCTCCCCCCAGCGCTGCTGACGGACAGCCGAACGCAGACTCCAGGGGAAGAGGGCATCTCTAGGCTGCCAAGAGCCGGTCAGCCGGGCTGCTCAGGCTCAGGCTCAGCTGAGGCCGCACCTCCTGGGCGGCATCCCCAGCCTGCACGGCGGGCACACAGCTCCTGGTTTTCCTGCACACAGGCACTGGCTTCCAAAGGTCATCTCCCTCCCAGTCGGCCGTGGCGGGACGTCTCCAGCAACCCAGACAAGACACGACAGCCTGTCATCCACACTTCTCACTCTCCCCCAAACACGCTCCTCGATCAGTGCCAGTCCCCAGGGGGGTCACCCAGGAGAGGCTGGTGATGGCTGAGCACTACGGGCTGGTGGCACTGACAGGACACGGCAGGGCACACTCTGGGCCCAGCAAGGGCAGGTGGAGAGGCCCAGGCGGCGTAGGCCGTCTTTCCAGGCAGCGTTTCTTAGGCCCTTGAAACTGGTTCTTAACATCCAGACCGCGAGATGCTAAGTTTCAGAGTGGAATATTTTCAGGGTGGAATATGGACTTGAATTTGTGTAAGGCAAATAAGAACCACATTGCATCCAAATGCAAACCCCGATCACGGATCCATTCATCACTGCCCCTACAAATGCAGATGGTGTAAATGTTTACCTTGGCTTACAAGACCCTCGCAAGAGTCAGGGATTTTGCATATTTTACAGAAACTAGTCTCAGGTCTTATCTGGTTAGGAGAATTGCAAATTATCATGTGAACCCTTTGCTCAGAAACCCTGGGGCTGGCACTGTGGTGTAGTGGGTAAAGCGCCGCCTGCAGTGCCGGCATCCCATATGGGTGCCAGTTCTAGCCCCGGCTGCTCCACTTCCCATCCAGCTCTCTGCTATGGCCTGGGAGAGCAGTAGAAGATGGCCCAAGTCCTTGGACCCCTGCACTTGTGTGGGAGATCTGGAAGAAGCTCCTGGCTCCTGGGTTCAGATTGGTTCAATTCCAGCCATTGTGGCCATTTGGGGAGTGAACCAGCAGATGGAAGTCCCCTCTTTCTCTCTGCCACTGCCTCTCTGTAACTCTGCCTTTCGAACAAATAAATAAATCTTTAAAAAAAGAACCCTTTCATCATTATATATGATTTGTGTTCCCTCAAAGCTATACTGGAACTGGAAACTCCAATGTGATGACGTTCAGAGATGGGGCCTCTGGAAGGTAACAAGGATACAACCAGGTCATAAGGTGGCACCTTCGTAATGGAATTGGTGGCCTTATCAGAAGAGGAGAGAGTTCTCTATTCAGGTCCTGTTGCTATGAAAGGCCGTGAAGGACCTAGCAGGAAGTCTGCAAGCCAGGGAGAAAGCCCTCACCAGGACCCAAGGCAGCTGGTATCTCGGCCCCGGACCTCCCAGCCTCTAGGTCAGAGAAATACATCTATGCTGTTGTTTTTAATTTTCCTTTATTTGAAAGGCAGAGAGACAGAGATGGAGAGACAGACAGACAGACAACTTCCATCTGCCAGTTCACTCCCCAGATGCCTGCAGTAACCGGGTCTGGACAAAGACGAAGCCAGGAGACTGCCACTCGATCTGGGTTGCAGGGACCCAAGTACCTGACCCGTTAGCTGCTGCCTCCCAAGGTGTGTGCACAGCAGGATGCTGGAACCAGCTGTGGCAGTGGGGCGTGAACACAGGTACCCACAGGGATGGTGCAGACATCTCAGATCTCAGCAGACCCAGAGAGGTGCGGTACCCCCTCCAGTCAGGCTTGGCCAAGCTGTTACCCTCAACGAGTGAAGAAAACCTTGCAAGGTTACACTCAAGGTCGGACCAGGTTGAGAATGCTCCCCCACTCAGAGCAGAACCTTAGAAACAGATCCTCACCACATCCTTCCCAGGGTGCGGGTAGAAACGTGTGCACCGCGACTGCTGCTCAGGAGACCAACTGTTGCTCCCCCTCTTCACGGAGGAACGACACAAGACCCTGCGCCCTTCGCGCCCTCACCACGGCCTCCGCGCCAGCCCCACGTTCCCTATCTACTCACGCCCCGTGCGCTCTCTCCACTCGTGCCCCGCGCACTTTCTCTGCACGCGGCAGCTTCTGTGAATCACACAGCCTAGCTCACGTTTCCACCATCGGTTGGTTTAGTTTTCAGTCTAAGTTCCCCGGGGCTAACCTGACAAAATCCAACCTAGCTTACGTCTCTGCTTCGGTTTGGCTTCCCGTCTTTTGCTCCCCGGGCTAATCTGACGGATTCCAACCTAGCTTACGTCTCCGCTTTGGCCTGCCCCCGTGGCTTCATTTTCCCTAACATATTTTTCTCTACCAGGTATGTTTCCTAACTTTTCTTCCAACAATATTCCCCTCTCATTTCTCCTGACTTCTCCTCACAGTCCGTATCCGAGTCTAAGTTTCTTCCAGCTTTCACTTTCACTTTCAATCCTAACTTCTTCCGGCACTTTTTCCGTCCGGCTTTTCCCTAGGCTCTTCCCTAGTCTCTTTCTCCAGTATTTTCCCACTTTTTCCCGCTTCTTCCCTTCTAGGTTCCCTATCCGAGTCACGGCACCATTATGTCGCTCCCCCTCTTCGTGGAGGAACGACACAGGACCCTGCGTTGTTCTTTTGTCTGCTCGGCCCTTCCCAGGTTTGCTGCTGGTTCTTCCCGGGTTGGCTGCCGTCCCTCCACCTCCGTGGAAGGGCGGTTCCCCCTGCCACTTTCCCCACTTCCGCGGGGGAGCGGCACACCGCTGGCCGGCTCTCTCGGGGGCTGCTCAGATGTTATCCGGATGTTCCCCTTAGATGTTCCTGGTGCATGTTGTCTCTCTCCTCCTTTATAGTCCTCTTCCACCAATCCCAACTCTGCTACCCACACACCGAGTACACTGCTCTCCTCCAATCAGGAGCAGGATCAGCTCCTGCAGGTCATCACTCAAGTTGGCGAGAGGCAGCTGCGTACAAGTTGTTTACTCCCTTCTCAGCGCCATATTGTGGGAGAGCAGATGCATAGAATAAGTCTTAATTCCAGTAACTTAGTCTAGTCCGAGTTGCTCCCCACAACCAACCTCCGAGCACATGGCCCGACAAGAGCGTTCTAGAACCCGCAGGACAGGGAGTCACCCCCAGCGCAAAAGCGCCCGGCCACGGCAGGCTCCATGCGTGGAAACCATCTGCTTCCTCTTTCTCCCCAAGCGTGCGTGTGTGTGGAGAGGACGCACTCAGCTCTCCGGTTGTCAGGGACTGAGCTGCACCGCCTCTCCTTAGCACCTGGCGGGAAGGGCAGGGGTGCGCTCCCAGTGCCTGCGGGGATGCTGCCCTCTTCGTAGTGTTGGGCACCTGCCCCCAGCAGCTGCAGTCCTGTCTCCCTGTGCTGGCTTCCTTCTCAGGCACTTCTCCCCAGATGGGTGGAGAGAAGGTCTGGAGCCCTGGTTATGCCCCAGTCTTCAAGGAGACAGGTAGTCTTTGGCCGGCCCAGGTACATGCTACATGACCAAGCCTGAGTGACCTGGACCAGAACTTGAAATTGTTTCCACCACTCTGCTGAGGTTTAAAGACAGCCAGCCGGCACCCCAGCCTGAAGCCTCAGGGAGGCGGCTCCCATTGGGGGAGGAGCAGCTGATCCAACTGACCCAGCCTCTCTGTTGGAGCTGCCTGTTCTGTGGCCTGTCCACATCACATCTGAGTGCTGGGCAGAAACCCATGGTATGCGACAAACGTCATTCAAAACACAGCGGATTAGGCTGTAGCAAAAGTTCTGTCTTGAAAGCTGTTCAATCAAATATTTTAAATGTATGCATTTGATATCAAAATGGGCAGCTTCCTGTGTAAGACTCTATGTGTACACAGAGCATGCGCACATATATGTACCTGTGTGCGTGTGGATACGCACCATGGCCTTTCTCCCCAACCAGCCTCCCCCGCTCCACCCCCAGCCCGCACCGGGCTTCCCTCCCTACCTGGTGCTGTTCCCCAGCCTGGGACGCAGCCTTGAACCACAGACACCGGCTCTCGCCTCATGTTTGCAAGCTGGATGGGGTGCAGGTGAGATAGGAAATAACCAAGCCAGTGTGAGGCATGTGCTTTGCATTCCAAGCCTGTCAGCTGGGCACCTGCTCTGTCCCCACCCAGCTGGGCATGCAGGCTCTGGAAGGGGTCTGACCTTTCTGGCAGCTGGTTCCTAGCTCAGCTGCCCCAGCAGGGCAGCACGCAGCGTGGGGACCTGGTGCAGCCCCTCTCCCTCAGCCCTGCAGCTTCCTCGCCGTGGGCAGCTTCTCCAGCCTCCGGACCTGACCCACCACAGCCTTCCCGTCCAGCCGCCCTGGAAGGCCCTTTGCAGACCAGCCTCCCTCTTGCCTGCTGCAAGGCTGGCACAGGCCTGTGGATGCAGCCTGCCCACGCACACACACAGAGCCCTGGCTGGGTTACATCTCTGAGTATGGGTCAGACACTGTGGTTTCAACCTCCCACCTCCCACGCCAATCCTGAACTCTCCTGCACCTGCCTTTTGACCATGTTAGATCACCACACTTGTGGTCGCCATTTCTGATTAATGACTGAACTGCACCACAACGGGCGCTCCAGCTGGCCGGGCCTTGCCTGCTCCAGGATCACTGAGAAAGACCCGTTGCACGTGAGCCACACTGAGCCCACTGCAGAACAACGCACACAGGAAGTGACCAGTGGACCTGGCGTCCTTCAGCTCACAGCTGCAATCGGTTCGGATTGTCCTTGACTTGCTGGGGTTGGCAGCCGTGCCCCTTCCTCGCCACCCCCTCGCCCTCACCGCCTCTCCCTTCCATCCAGCCCAGATTCTCTGCACTGCTGGCACACCCCACCCCAAATAAGGAGGCATCTGCAGGGCTGCTGCCTACAGCGATTTGTAAACACTAAAATCTACACAGACAGAATCACAGTTGTGCACCTGGACTTTGCTGAACGCAAATCCTTTGCGTGTTTGCGCATAATGGCAGGTGCACTTGATGAGGCCTCCGAGTCAGCGCGGGGAGGCCTCTCCGTCTCAGCTCACTGTGGGATTACACTTTCATCTGCAGGAAGGATTCAGGTCCCAAGAGAGCGAGAGCACAGAGAGTGACCTGAGCCTCAGAGCCTTGTGAGGGACGCTGCGCGTAATGCGGCTAAGCCTCTATCAATTGCTTTTTCAGGTTTTTGCTGTTTGAGCATAATCTCCCCGGAATGCTCTGAATCTTACCCTCCACATGACCTTGCAAGAACCCAGAGTGAGCCCAGGTTCAACATGGGAAGTGCCCAGAGACCTGTTCCAAGGTCTCCGGGTTGAAATGTGCACGGATTCAAAGGAACAAAATCAACCTGGGCCCCCGGTGTGCCCCGTGTCGTTAAGGATCCAGACATCTTGTTGTTTTCACCAACACAGAGCAGTTGTTTCAGGCCCCTCACAATCCAGAGTAAACCCCAGCAGGCGGCCTTGCTCCACATCGCAGCCCCGAGGCAGACAGCGGCTCTTCCAGGTCGTGTCCCTGAGAACCAAGGCACGAGGACTCCTTGCCAGCTGTGAGAAGGTGGTGCAGGGTCCAGATTCGGCCTCTACTCGCCAGCTTTCCCTCTGACAGAACGGGGCTGACAACCACCTTACCTGTCTGAGATCACCAGGAGTAAGCTGGAAAATTCGCACAAAGGGGCTTAGCCCACCCGGGGCCTCCTCCTGGTGCCCAGTGCGTCCTCAGTAAGTACGAACCTTCCGAGTGTTGTGAAGCCTTTCTCTTCCCACAGAAACCCTGTGCCACGGCTGGGGTGAGGCGACGGGACGTTTTCTGGGAAGGCGGGATGATCTGCAAGTTGGATGGGATGAAAATCTAAAAGGCAGAACGTGCTGGTGAGATGGTTCTGGCGCGGGGGTGTGCAGGTCTGCATTTAGCCCACGAGTGTGTGCCTTGGACCGAGCAGGCAAGTCCTGGGCACCGAGGCTCCAGAGGCCAATTCAGCACTGGCCTTCCCGCACAGACGGCCGTGGATTTGTAGAAGAGACAGTTACATGAACACAGGAGGGACACCCTGAGTGGCCCGTGCCACAGAACAATGACAGAGGAGGGTGACACTCACCCTCTGCAGGGACATGGTGGGTTTCAAGGGCAGCTGTTGAAGCAGGCAGGGGAGGGAACTGGTGGGAACACAGATTGATTAAAACCCAGCCTGCACCTTAGAGCTGAGTGGCACCGGGTACGTGGTCTTCCTTGCTCCGGCCTCCGCTCCCTCTTCTGCACCCGCTGGCGTGGCTGGGTTCTGAGAAGGTGCCGATGCGGCCGCAGTCTCCAGCCGGCCACTCCGTGCTGGGCGCAGGGCACAGGCGGGGCTGTGTGTTCTATGCCCTCTGACGCCCTGTCCCGCCCGGCCTGTGCTGGCTGCCACGTGGAACTCCACTGGAACTGTGAGATGAACGTGGAAAGTCTCGCGTGGTGCTGGGGGTCGGGCCGGGAGCTGGCGTGGGCAGACGCGACTGCAGTTCTGCATTCCAGCTCGCAAAGCTCACTCATTCTTTCAGCTTTTTCTTTTTTCCACTTCCCAGGGAATGCGATTCCAACTGTCAGAGGAGTATCTGTCCCCTCCTCTCCTTCCTGGGGAGCGAGGCGCCCCACCCAGCCTTCCAGACGGAAGGGAAAACACCGCTCTCTGGAGAAAACCCGAGTCTCTCTCGCCACCCTTCCAGGGCATGGGAAACGGGATTCCAAACCCGTCTTATTCACGAACTTCCCCCAGCTGGAGAACACAGCAGGACCACAGAGAGCGGCCATGTTTCATCCCTTAAAGAAATGCAGAGGAGGCAGTGGCCAGAAATCCCCTGGGGCTCCTCCTCCCACTGGGGAAGAATCCCAGCCAGGGCCCGGGGCTGCTGAAGAAGGCAAGTTGTCAACTCCTGGGCCAAAGGCAGCCTCCACAAACACCCGCCGTGCTGATGTGCCCACCAGCCCAAATCCTAGCTGTTCTACTTCTGATCCAGCTTCCTGCTAATATGCCTGGGAAAGCAACAGAGGATGGCCCAAGTGCTTGGGCCCCTGCCACCCATGTGGGACACCCAGAGTAAGCTCCTGGCTCCTGGCTTCGCATTTTGCAGCTATCTGGGGAGTGAGAAAGCAGATGGAAAATTTCTCTCTCTCTCTCTCTCTCTCTCTCTCTCTCTCTCCATCTCTGTATATATAATCTGCCTTTCAAATAAATAAATAAATCTTTAAAAAGAAAACATGACTTGGTTACGAGTTGTCTGATTTTTTTCCCATGATTATGCTGGATTTATGAGTTTTGTGAGAAAGAACACAGGTGCAGTGTCATTTTCACACATCACATCAGAGGTACTTGCCATCAGCGCGAGGCGTGACTGCGCACGCCGCCTTCCCTCGCCTGCAGGGTAGCACTTAATGCATGACCGCGTATGCTGCCCTTGCTTCCTTGGGAGGGTAGCATCTGTCAGGTTTCTCCAACATCAACTCACTCTTCCCGTATGCTGCACACCAGGTAAAGCAATCCTGTGCAACCCCCACTATGCTGTGGGAAGTTACGCTCTGCCTCTTTGAGGGTGGGATAGCTGTGTAAATCATTTGAAATCCTTCTACATTGCGCATTTGCCTGTTATCTCCCATTACTTATTTATGCAGGCATTTATATCAGCATCAAACCATGCGTGTATTTTTGTTTCTACTACAGGACCTCTTCATTCCTCTGTCCAGATTATTCCTGCTTTTGCCTTGAGGAGTTCAATCATTCAGCTTGCACGCCTTTCACACTTTCCCCAGCATTGTGATACTTCTCTGAAGCTTTCTTAATGTCTGGCAACACTAGGCTCTAGGCTCCTTTTGGATATCTCTAGCCCCAGCGCATGAATCCACCATTTCTAGAAGAAATTCGGATTGCTCTCATTGGAGAACTGTGCTAGAAACCAAAATCTCGGTACGTGGTGTATCCTAAGGCACATATATGACTGTGTATAAGCAGGTCGGTACATGATCACCTGTGTCCATGTTAAACAAAATTTCAGCTCCTAGTAAAGACTCCAACTCCAGCTCCTTATGACTTGGTTCATTCTAACTTCCCTCTCTTGCTTACCTGTAAACGCCCACTGAAAAGTGGGAAACCGTCTCCCGCCATCCATATCCCATCTGCATAACTGTTCAGTTCCGTGTCACACTTACTTATTTGTATCAAAATTGTCAGCACCTGCCCCATGGCAAGCCGCTCTCAGCCACAGTGCAGTGCGCATGTGGTTTATTTCGCCTCTCGGCTTCCAGGTTCACGTCCAAGGTGACGCAGGTGTGCATCTTGTCTCCGCTCACCCTCAGTGAGGTCCCTCACAGTGAGGCTGTGGATCACACTTGTGCTGATGCCGCCACTCTATACATTTCTTAATGGGATCCTCGATAAATGGTCTATTTTAAGTGGCAGACATAAAGATCCACTGCTTGTGCTGCGGTTTTGACAAGTCTATGTGACTGGCCGGCGCCGCGGCTCAAGAGGCTAATCCTCCGCCTTGCGGCGCCGGCACACCGGGTTCTAGTCCCAGTCGGGGCGCCGGATTCTGTCCCAGTTGCTCCTCTTCCAGGCCAGCTCTCTGCTGTGGCCCGGGAGTGCAGTGGAGGATGGCCCAAGTGCTTGGGCCCTGCACCCCATGGGAGACCAGGAGAAGTACCTGGCTCCTGCCATCGGGTCAGTGCGGTGCGCCAGCCATTGGAGGGTGAACCAACGGCAAAATGAAGACCTTTCTCTCTGTCTCTCTCTCTCACTATCCACTCTGCCTGTCAAAAAAAAGTCTATGTGATTTACCCCCCCAATCTCTGTGACCCCCCATCTCTGTGCCCCCCATCTCTGTGCTCGCCTCATCCAGTGCCCGGCCCTGCTGTACCTTGGACACCACTCATCCTGTAACCGTGACCAAAAGCGGTCCCTTCCCGATTGCCATATACCCGGGACCTTAGAAGACACAGCCACTCAGACCGGCTTCTTTCACTTAGCAGCATGCTTTTAGCTTGCTTCCTGGGGCTACTTTGTCGTTAGGACCCATTTCTTCTCACTGCTAACAATGTTCCAGTATGTGACTATTTTAGGTTGTTTGCTCACCTGTTAAGGACATCGTGGTAGCTTCTAGTTTGAGGTAATTACAGGCAATGCTGCTTCCCATGGTCATGTGCATGTTTCTGTGTGGGCACAGCTTTTCAATAAGCTGGCTACACACCGGGAGCAGGACACCGGATCGTGCGGCCCGGTGATGCTTAGCACTATAGGAACTCTCTTTGAGAGGCTGCTCTAGTTTGCTGCTCTAACTTCCGACTGAGGTGAGTGAGCATTCCTGTTGCTTTCTATGCTCCATCACATTTGGTTCCACCAGCTATTTATATTTTAGCCATTCTCTTAGGTGTATAGCGACAGCTCACTGCTGTTTTAATTCGCAGTTCCACAATGATAAATGATGATGTGTGTTATTGATCTATAGCTTACTTTCACTATTGTAAAAGAATCTCACAGTTCTTATTCAAAAGCTCTAATGTGTGTCTTATGGCTATACAGAGTCTATTGACAAATGTTCAATCTGAACTTGAATGGAATGTATGTTCTGTGTTCGAGTGTTCTATTGATAAAACCTTGATGAAGTGAAGTTAATTAAAAGTGTTGTTCAGATTGACCATATAATTACTGATGTTCTGCCCGGTTGGTCAATCACTTTAAAAAGAGCAGTGTTACAGTCTCCATACGTTAATTAATTTGTCTATTTCTCCTCACATTTCCATCAGTTTTTGCTTTGCATATTTAGACGCCCTGTTGTTAGGTGCATACATGTTCATAATTATTTGCATTCTTGCAAACTTAGCTTTCTTTATCATTATATAATACCCTTCTTTATCTATGATAATATTCTTGGTTCTGAAGTTTGCTTTGTGTTAAGTTAAGGTAGCTAATCTGGCTTTCTTGTGATAAGCACTAGCATGTACCAATGCCATCTCACTAGTCCAAGTGATCAATTTCAGTTCACAATTGATCATAATGATAGGACTAAGAGTCAAAGGGATCACATAAACAAGACTAGTGTCTGCAAATACTAACTGATAGAATTTAAAAGGGAGAGAACGATCCAACATGGGAAGTGGGATATACAGCAAACTCATAGAATGGCAGATGTCCTAAATAGCACTCTGGCCTCAGAGTCAGCCCTTAAGGCATTCGGATCTGGCTGAAGAGCCCATGAGAGTATTTCAGGCATGGAAAGCCAAGACACTCTGGCAAAAAAAAAAAAAAAAAAAAAAAAAAAAACACCTAAATGAAAAAACTCTGCGAGTGAGATCCCAGTAGAAAGAACGGGTCATCAAAGAAGGAGGTACCTTTCTCTGAAGGGAGGAGTGAATCTCCACTTTGACTATGACCTTGTCTAAATATGATCAGAGTCGGTGAACTCAAAAGGCTTCTATAGCCTTGGCAACTTATGACAAGAGCCTGGGGAGATTGCTGATGCCATAAACAAGAGTGTCAATTTGTTAAGTCAATAACAGGAGTCACTATGCACTTACTCTCCATGTAGGATCTCTGTCCTTAATGTGTTGTTCAATGTGAAGTAATGCTATAACTAGTACTCAAACAGTATTTTACACTTTGTGTTCTGTGTGGGTGCAAACCATTGAAATCTTTACTTAATATATACTAAATCGATCTCCTGTATATAAAGATAATTAAAAATGAATCTTGATGTGAATAGAATGGGAGAGGGAGTGGGAGTTGGGAGGGTTGCGGGTGGGAGGGAAGTTATGGGGGGAAAAGCCATTGTAATCCATAAGCTGTACTTTGGAAATCCATATTTACTAAATAAAAGTTTAAAAAAATAAAATAAAATGATATACTGTCCTCCATCCCTTTCCTTTCACCATTTCATCAGTGCCTTTCTAGTTAAAGTGGGTTTCTTGTAGACAATACAAAGTGAACTCTTGTTTTTAATCCATCCTGAAAACATCCATCCTTTAATTGTATATAAATAATTCACATTTAATCATTACTGATAGATTAATATCTACCATGTAACAGCTGCATCTGTTCCTTGTTTCGCTTTCCTTTGACTCGATCTCTTTCTTTCTTCTCTGGTTTTACTTGTACTTTTTATATGATTCTACTTTATCACTTCTTTAGTGTAACTACTACATTTAAAAATTCTTTAGTGTAACTACTATATTTAAAAAATAGTGGTTGCTCAGGAATTTGTAAAATGGGACAATAGATATATTTCCCAGGGTTATTGAGAGGATTGGCTGGAACAGCATAAGTAAAGCAGTGATTAGAGTCTCCCATGTATTGCTTGCCCAGAAATTCCTTGCTAATTCTTCCTCCACCAATATTATATTAATAAGAATACCAGCATATTTCTCTGCCCTCCATAAATCTAAAGAATCCCTATTGCTTTGTTCTTTATCAAATGTCAGCTTCACTCACCATATTGCTCTTTTTTTTTTTTTTTTTTTTTTTTTGGACAGGCAGAGTTAGACAGTGAGAGAAAGAGAGACATAGAGAAAGGTCTTCCTTCCGTTGGTTCATCCTCCAAATGGCTACTATGGCCGGTGTGCTGTGCTTATCCGAAGCCAGGAGCCAGGTACTTCCTCCTGGTCTCCCATGCAGGTGCAGGACCCAAGGACTTGGGCCATCCTCCACTGCACTCCAGGGCCACAGCAAAGAGCTGGACTGGAAGAGGAACAACCGGGACAGAATCCGGTGTCCCAACTGGGACTAGAACCCAGGGTGCCAGCGCCACAGGCGGAGGATTAGCCTAGTGAGCCGCGGCACCGGCCATCACTGTATTGCTCTTAACATCTAAATAGCATCCATTTGAAACAGGTAAATAATATCTAATCTGGGTTTCAGGTGGTGAATATGATAGGGAAAATATGCCTTGTTTTTGGTTCAGAGATGTTACTGTTGTTCCTAGAAGAGGAGAGTCACTTCATACAGCCCTACTTTTCACATAAGAATTGTTAAAATAAAAATGCTGCTCTAAAGTATGATTATCCCATAAGAAAAAATCAATAAATTAAACTTGATATGTGAGGAAGCTAGTAACTAAGTGTCAATAATGTATTATATACTAGATTTTCCCCCTGAGAAAAATCTGAGATTTTAAAAGATATAAGCCTGTTCACTTTCTTTTTAAAATTTATTTTAATTCCATAGAACCATAACAAGTTCTGAAAATTTGATTTTCTGTATAATAGCATTATGATCGTGATGAAGGCCTTACCAATTTCTCCAAGACATGCTTGATTTAGTCCCAAATATTCCGGAGCCACAGATGTCTTCAGTAATTTTCCACACATTTATTTACTCATTACTGCCATCCTGGTTCCATTTATAGGTCACTTCTGAGGTTCAGTACAGTGATCCATTGGGATGCCTACATCAATAAAATCTAGAATAGCAAATGGATGTAATAAATGTTCTATTACTTGAATTGAGAAAGTTAGCAAAATTAAAGATAGATTTATATGACTATGCCATCTGCAAAAAGGGCAAGAGAAACGAATAAAAAATAAACAGAAATTCAAAACAATATGAAACACTGTAAAACCCAACAATATACATGAAAGGAAGATGCAGGGAAGACCAAAGTATGTAAAGAAGTAACAGCTGAGACGTCCAAATGTGATAACAAATATCCATCTGTGAAAACCAAAACTCAATAAACTGTACGTGGGATAAATGCAAAGTGATCCACACCCACCTAGAACATGGTAACAGTCTTGAAACTCAAGGACAAATCAAAAATAATGAAAACAGCATGTGAAAGATGAGTAATCACACACAAAGGAGTCAAATAAGATTATCATCTGACTGTCATTAAAAATAACAGAGGCCAGAAGACAGTGAGATTCCATAACCAATGTGCTAGGAAATGAGAAGCTCACGACCAGAATAGAGTTTCCAGAAAAATGACATTTAAAATAATTAAGATTAAATACATTCTGCAAAGAATTAGAAACTGATAGAATGAGTTGACGGCACAGTAATCTTCAAGAAGTATCAAAAGAAGCTGCTCATGTTGAAAGAAAGTAACACCAAAGGAAATTTAAATACACACAGAATAGTGTACCAGCTAAAGTAACTGCAGAAAATTGTAAAAGACACGCAATCTCCATCAAAATATTAGTGAAAATCTTCGCAGAACTAGGAAAAATCCTGAAATGCACATGGAAGCACTAAAGACCCCGAATAGCCAAAACAAGCTTGAAGAAAATGAGCGAAGCCAGAGCTATCGCAACACCTGGTTTCACGTCACACTACGGAGCCAGAGCAGCCAAAACAACACAGTACTGACACGGAAGAAGACCCATCGACCAATTCAACAGAACAGAGGTCCTGGAAATGAATCCACACACCTGCAGCCTACTAATTCTCAATGCTCACGGCACCAAAACCATACCCTGGAGAAAGCGTGATCTCTTCAATAAATGGTGGTGGGAACAACTGCATATCTATGTGCAGGAAGTTGAATTTAGACAGCTCCAAACCACTTCTTGTCACACAGAAAACTCAATTGAGAATGGAAATCACCTCTTATCACACCAAAAAATCAACTGAGAATGGATCAAAGATCTGAAGGTAAGACATTAAAATATGAAACTTCCAGGAGAAAACATAAAGGAAATACTTAAAGACTTCAATATAGGTAACGATTTTTCTCCAAGACTTCAGAAGCGCAGGCAAGAAAGCAAAACCAGACAAATGAGATACATCAAAACAAGACGCTTCTGTACGCAAAGGGAACACTTAGTAGATTAATGGGAAATCGACAGAATGGGAGAAAATATTTGCAAGCTATTCATCTCACAAAGGATTGATATCCAGAATATATAAGAACTCAAAAAAGTAATCAATTCCGTTAAGTAAAGAGCAAGGGGTCTGCATAGACATTTCTCAAAAGAAAATAAAAGGACAAATTCCAACAATTACATGAAGAAATGCTTCATATCAGTAGTCACCATGGAAATGCAAATCAAAACCACAAGGAGGTTTCATCTCTCTCCAGTTAGAATAGCCGTTATCAAAAATATGAAGAAATAAATAAATGTCAACAAGGATTGGGGAAAGGGGACCCTGGTACACTTTTGGTAGAGAATGGAAATTACTGCAGCCATAATGGAGGACAGTAGGGAGATTTCTCAAACAACTAAAAAAAAAATAAAAATAAAAAAACAAAGTACCGCATGACACAGCTCTTCCATTTCCAGGTATCCACCAGAAGGAAGCGAAATCCGCATATAAAGGACATACTTGCACTCCTATATCCATGGTAGTGCTATTCACAATAGCCAAGATATGGAATCAGCCCAACTGTCAACTGATGGATAAGTGGATAAAAAATATTGTCTAAATACACAATGGACTGTTGTTCTACTATAAAAAAGAATGAAGTCTTGACATTTCCAGCAACATCTAAGGAACTGGAAGTCATTTAAGTGAAATATGCCAGCCACAGGAATACAAATACTCCATGTTATCTCTCATACCTGGAAGCTTTTGAGAAAGTTGATATGAACTTAGAGTAATGGTTGCTGGAGGCTGGGAAGGGAGGGGTGGAGGGCCAAAGGATGTTGGATAACCAGAGCCAAAGCCCAGTCAGGTAGCAGTAAAAAGTTCTCATGTTACATGTCACAGTGCACAACCATAGCTCACAATAATGTCATCATCCATGTGAGGAACGAGGAAACGGCAGCTGGCGTGCTCCAAGTCCAGGGCAGAGTGGAGAAACGGAAGTGCTAAGTACCTGATCTGATCAGCTTGCACTGCGTACCTGCATTAGATACCAAACTGCGCATCAAAATGCACAAGTCTCAGTTAATGACTAATTGAAATTCTCTTTTGCAACAAAATGGATATAATTTAAGGCATTATACTTAGCAAAATAAGCCAGAACCCAGAAGGCAAATATCACCACGATTTGTGGTGGCTAATCTATAAAGCGTTTAAAAATGTAATGTATATGGGTGAAATTGCATTATGGCATTTGGTTATGATGTACAGCCCTTGTCTCTGTTTCTCCTGAACACTGGTGTTTCTGTTTTTTAGTTGTTGAACTATTCCATGGAGCATTAAACCTGTGATTATAAAGTACATTAAAAATGTTACCAAAAATAAGAAAGAAAAAAAGGAAGGAGAAGGAAGGGAGGGAAGTATCATTATTTCCGTAGAACTGTTATCTATGCACTACATGAAATCTGTTCTGCTTGTATTAATAAAATAATCAGTAAATAAAAGAGTTAAAAACTAAGAAAGAAATGGTATCAGCTTCTTTAAAAAGTCACTGTAATTGCATATTGCTTGTTATTTGACTTAGTAAGCAGTTACCTTAAACAACACATATTTCATTGTATTATAAATGTCATACACATAAATGTGATATATTAGACAATAAAAGTGAAATGAAGGTAAGTAACAAATTGTATTTGGAGTAAGAAAATTACACCTTATAGTAACTTGAATTTACAGGAAGGAGTGAGAGAACAAGAAGCAATGACAAGAAGGACAACATAGCAAATTACAACATACACACACGCTGTCTGTGCCCCTTCCAGATTCTATAAGGCACGTGTAACTACAGGAAGCAGTAAACACACTGCACTGGTGGGTTTGTCTCATTTATAGATGTGATATTTATCACAATATTAACCAGCCCTCAAAATGAGAAGAAATACAGTTATAGAAATACAAAAAAAGACTTTATAATTCTGAAAAAAATTAGAAATAAACAATCATGTTTAATAATGTAAAAAGAGCAACCAATCTGCATGTCAAAAAAAAGATACTTACTTATTCACAGAAACCACTAAAATATCTCAGTACAAATACTAAAATTCAGGGATGTTCAGATAGATTGCCTAATATAAAAATGTCAACTGCATTTTAATAGCAAAGATGAAACATTTCCAGTTTAACTAAAGCAACACTCTTGTGGGATCCCTGCACTGCGTTCTTGGCCTCTGGGTTCAGCCCAGCCCAGTGTCAACCACTTGGGAGCAAACCAGTGGATGGGAGTGCCCTGTCTTTCTCTCTGATTCTGTGCTTATCCAGAAACGCCTTCCCATGCCAACACCCACAGACACACAAGTCCCTCGTACAAAATGCTGTATTGTTTGCAGATAGCCTGTGCGTATCCTCTCTCATTTTGAAAAGGGAATAACCGAATGTAGGATGTGCAAGTCTTTTTAAAGAAAGCCAGGGAACGTCTCTGGAGGACAGTTACAAGACTCCAGTAAGCACAGACTAAGTTCATGGATAGAAAAACCTCAGTAGCACAGACGCTGGTTCCCCCGAACTCAATTCAATGCCACTGCAACAGATAACCCAATCTTTTATTTTCCATGGTTCTTAATAATTCTCAACTTCACATATCTACGTCTGTAGACATCTATGGCTATATAGATATTTCAAAAGTCAAGACTAACTAGATATTCTCAAAGGATAAGCTGCAGGAAGTCTCACAGTGACCCAGCTTTTCATAAAACTGTGATCATAAAGAATATGCAGGGCAGGCGTTGTGGTGCAGTGGGCAGCAGGGTAAGCCATTGCTTGCGATGCCAGCATCCCATAAAGGCAATGTTTCAAGTCCTGACTGCTTCACTTCTGATCCAGCTCCCTGCTAATGCACTTGGGGAAGGGGCAGAGGTGGTCCAATTCCTTGGGTCCCTTCACCCTTGTGGGGGGCCTGGATGGAGTTCCTGGCTCCTGGCTTTGGCCTGGCCCAGCCCCTGTGGCCATTTGGGGAGTAAACCAATGGATGAAAGATTCTCTCTCTCTCTCTCTCTCTCTCTCTCTCTCTCTCTCCTCATTCTGTAATTCTGAGCTTCAACTAAATCATAAATCTTTAAGAAAAGAAAATGCATTATGTATGCATGCATATACAAAAAGAACAAATGGTTGTAACAGAGAGTCTCAAAACAAACAGACGACACACTAACATTCAAGGTTCTAGTTCCAGTTGCTCCTCTTTCAGTCCAGCTCTCTGCTGTGGCCCAGGAAGGCAGTGGAGGATGGCCCAAGTGCTTGGGCCCTGCACCCACATGGGAGACCAGGAGAAGCACCTGCCTCCTGGCTTTGGATCAGCGCAGCACACTGGCTGTAGCTGCCATTGGGGGGTGAACCAACAGAAGGAAGACCTTTCTCTCTGTCTCTCTCTCTCACTGTCTAACTCTGCCGGTCAAAAAAATAAAAAAAAGAATCAGCTGGCCTGCCCCTCTTGGAAAATGTATAATTCTCTAAAACTGTTGACGAGCGTTAAGCAATTGGGCTGCTCTGGCTGGTCCAGCATGACAGGTTTCTAAGTTTGGATCCTAGAATAGAAATGGATACTAAAGTAAGCTGACAATGCCCAAATCATGTCTGTGGTATCAGTAATAGGGGTATGTTAATTTAAATTTCTTAGTGTTGACAAACGTGCTACGGTAATGAACGGTGTTAACCAACACTAGAAGTACTTGGCTAAGGATATAGAAACTCTTTGTATTCCCTTACCATCTTTTCTCCACTAATCTAGGTATTCCCCCGGAATGTTCAGTAAAGGGAAATGCAAGGACAAGTGCAGACACTAATGTTTCTGTTTCTAAAATGGCGGGAGTGATGCTGGCCTTGGAGCACAGTGAGCTAACTGCATCCCATATCAAGGGTGCTGGCTGTGGTCCTGGCTGTTCTGCTAGTAATCCAGCTCCCTGCAGGTGCACCCGGGAAGGCAGCCGACGACGGCTTAGCCGCTTAGGCCCATCCCACCCATGCGGGAGACCTGGCTCCCGGCTTCAGCCTATACCAGTCCTGGCACTGTGGCCATTTGCCAGTGAGCCAGAAGATGGATGATCTCTCTCTCTCTCTCTCTCTCTCTCTCTCTCTCTCATTCTCTCTATGTATCTTCCTATCTACTCTATCACTCTGCTTTTTAAATAAATAAAGAAATCTTTTTTAAAAAAATTGGTGGGAGGTATATATTTGTATAGTCCATAGATGTTTCTAGAATAATATGCACGAGGAGGGAGGAGGGAAAGTGGGTACCCACAGGACAAGAGTGAGAGATTTTTTAATTATGCAATTTTTTATATTTTCAATTTTGTGAATATATCAATTATTTAAAATTAATTTTTAAAAAAGCCTTCCAGGCGTTGAATTGGTTGTCCGAAGGCTGCCTGGGAGGTGTTTCTCATCGTCGAGGAAGCAGCCCGAGCCCCATTGCTGTCGGCAGTCCTGCAATCCAGCATGGAACGCACCTGTCTCAGCGCTTCCATGAGTCCCACTAATGGAAGCTGCACAGGCCCAGCCCAGGGCGGCCCTGCCACAGTCACCCAGGGACGGAACTCACATGGGCAGAGCCCAGTGAATTTCCCACGAGACTCTGCGGGATGAGATGAAGGCCGTCTGCCCCTGGGGATGGCGTTTTGTCATTGGTCAGCTACAGCCTCGGGGGGAGAAGGAACTTCCCGAGTCCTCTTCCTACTCTGAGCTGCTGGGCTCTTGCGACAGAAGCTGCAGGGGCAGGGACCCAGAGGCGAGCCTGGCCTTGCCACCAGGGCCCCTTCTGGAGGGGAAGGGGGGTTGGAAGCAGATTTCTTCCCCCATCATCTCTGTTCCGTACAAGATCAATTCATATTTCACATTCGCCTGGAAAAAGGAGAGGAAGAATTACTGGCAGTCATTTCCTAAAGTGGTTTTCTTATTCATTTTTTAAATCTCCACTTTTGACAGGGCCATCTGTAAGTTTCAAGGGCTGGGGAGCAGCTAAATGGCCTTTAAGCACCTGCCTCTCAGCTCCCGGAGTGGAATAGAAAAGCAGCCCCAACTCCGTTCTTCCTTGGGGAATCCATCGCACACCTGCTGGGGAGCTCACTGGAAGGGACGGTGGACGGCTGCCTTCATTCCTAATCATACACGGAGTTTCTACATTTCTCTCTCTCTCTGCACAGCCACTGCCCGTGCATTGGCGACCATCCAGGGAGCATCCTTTCCAAAGACCAGGATCCCCACAGCACCCCTGGAGTCGTGGGGGGAGGCGACCCCATCATCTGTGCTTATTGCTTGAGTAGGAACAGTGGCTTGGCTGGCACCGTGGCTCACTAGGCTAATCCTCCACCTTGCGGCGCCGGCACACCGGGTTCTAGTCCCGGTCGGGGCGCCGGATTCTGTCCAGGTTGCCCCTCTTCCAGGCCAGCTCTCTGCTATGGCCAGGGAGTGCAGTGGAGGATGGCCCAAGGCCTTGGGCCCTGCACCCCATGGGAGACCAGGAGAAGCACCTGGCTCCTGCCATCGGATCAGCGCGGTGCACCAGCAGCAGCACGCCAGCTGCAGCGGCCATTGGAGGGTGAACCAACGGCAAAGGAAGACCTTTCTCTCTGTCTCTCTCTCTCACTGTCCACTCTGCCTGTAAAAAAAAAAAAAAAAAAAAAAAAAAAAAAAAAAAAAAAAAAAACAGTGGCTTGCTTTAGCAGCATATGGCTATGTGGTCCACAGACGCAGTACCCTGATGCCTCCACACCAGCAAACACAGGTGCAGGCAGAGCCTTGCTCAGACAGACACGGTGCCTGCTGCTCTGGCCATGAGCAGACCAAGATGGCACACTTTCCCAAGACGCGTTCTCACTCTGTTTTCAAGATTCCTGTCGAGAGCTGAAAAACAACTGTTTCTCTTTTTACTTCAATGCTGCTAGTCAGCGCGATCACAGATTTATAAACGGTTCTTGCCGTGAAGAGCCGCTCCCACGTAGGTGGGGCCATGAGGAAGGTAAGGAGCCCCTAAAGGAGGTTGCGTGCAAAGAACCAGAGGTGGAGGTGGAGACGCCGTCAGAGTGGGTCCTGGGAGTCCAGCAAGGGAGGCATCAAGCACTGGCCAAGCATCAGAGGCCCCAGGGACAGCCCCAGTGATGGCACCCTGCCCATCTCAAATCGGTCTTTCCCCATGACCAGCATTATTTCTGGAAAAGCTTTGTGCATATCAGTTCTTTCATGGAAACAGGCAGCCAGCCGAAGCTTGACAGCGTGTGCGTCCACAGCAGAGATCCCGGGATGTGACCAGTGTTGCACACACACTCAGTGCTGCAGATGCACCTGCTTTGTCTAAGCCCTCATGTTACAGGAGACTGGAGGGGAAGTGGAGCTAGGATTTCAATGGGAAGGCAATGATTCACCGTGGAGTAAATAGCAAGAGGAGGTACGGCTGCAGCTGGAGTTTCTAGGCTGGGATACCCGGTGCTGTGCTGCACTTCTACAAACAGGCAGAGGGATGAGGAAGGTGGAGGAAGGAAGGAGAAAGGAAGAAGACACAGAGCTGGACAAGTTTCCTCATACCCTGCTTTTGCATGAAAGAAAGAGTTCACGATGAATGACATGTGTCCATCACACATGGCCGTGCACTCGCTTCTTCACATGACCCGGGTCGTGAAAGGGAACAGCGCGTTTCTGCAGGGATGAGCCGTGCAGGGTGGTAGAGCCGCAGCTGGCAGAAGGCATTGTCCGTCAGGTCTGCACAGAGCCCAGCCATCCCTTCTGTTGTTAACAGCACGTCAGTGGTTGCTTCTCACAGGAACCTTTAACACCAGCAGGAAGGGGAGCCAGAGGAGGGAGGAGAGCGTAACGGAGTTGGGAAAGAGTTCGGAACCCACTTGTCAAAGCAGCTGGAGGCTGGTGCTGGAGGAGCTGCCCCTCAGCCCAGCATTCACAGGAGGTCTGGGGTCAGCTGCCCTTGAAGACCTGGGTTGGCAGCTAATCCAGCCACAAGGCAGACAGGGAGAATGCCCGGGCAGGCTAAAGCCCACTGGTGGCACCGGCTGGCGACCTCAGCCTTCCACACGGCCTCTGAGCAGCCCCTCTCCTGTTCCGCTCTCTCCTGCCTCCCTCTGGCTACGGCTGAGTCCACCAGCTCTTGCTTTTGATCTCCCGCGGCCTCCAGCATCTCCATCCACAGGACACAGAGGAAAGAGCCTGGTTTTCCCTGGTCCCACCCCTGCTCGTGCCCCTCAGAAAGGTGTGTCCGAGCCTCCTCTTCCATCTGGGCTCCTGGGATTGCTAATACCTGCTTCTCAAGGTGGCCATGATTGCCTGAGGGGGAAACCAGCAGGATTCCTGATCCAGTGCCTGGAGTACATTGAGTTCTTAATTGGAGTCGATGTCTCTGCCCCTTCCCTCACCTGTAAGTCGGAAATCACAACACATGGCTCAGGGGAGGGCAGTGAAGGTCGGAGGAGATGGTGTTTGTGAGAGTAATGCAGTGTTTGCTTAGTCTGTTTAGGTGGAGTGAGTGATTTTTGACAAGTCCAGATGTTGGGAGTAGAATGCTCTGCATTTATTTCTCTAAAATTGGGGAAAGATCAAGATTGGAAATACAATGCTCCTTCAAAAAGTTCATGGGAATGCTATTTATGAGAAAATTAGGCCAGCGCCGTGGCTCACTAGGCTAATCCTCCGCCTGCAGTGCCGGCACCCCGGGTTCTAGTCCTGGTTGGGGCACCGTATTCTGTCCCGGTTGCTCCTCTTCCAGTCCAGCTCTCTGCTGTGGCCCGGGAAGGCAGTGGAGGATGGCCCAGGTCCTTGGGCCCTGCACCCATGTGGGAGACCAGGAGAAGCACCTGGCTCCTGGCTTTGGATTGGTGCAGCACGCCAGCCACAACACGCTGGCCATGGCGGCCACTTTGGGAGTGAACCAACGGAAAAAGGAAGATCTTTCTCTCTGTCTCTCTCTCTCTCTCACTGTCTAACTTTGTCAAAAAAAAAAAAAGAAAAGAAAATTGTACATGAATTTTGGAAATTTTTAGCACCAAATTTAGTTAATCATTTATTTTTACTTATTTGTTTATTTGAAATTCAGAACCATGGAGAGAGAGGGAAAGACAGAAAGAGGGAGCGAGAGATCTTCATCTACTTCCAAATGGCCACCGGAGACAGGGCTGGGCCATCCTGAAGCCAGGAGCCAGGAACTCCATCCAGGTCTCCCACATGGATGACAGGGCCCCCAAGCACTTGGGCCATCTTCCATTGCCTTCCTAGTTGCATTAGCAGGGAGCTGAATCAGAAGCAGAGTAGCCAAGACTAGATGGGCTGCTGATGCCACAAGCAGTGGCTTAGCACACTGTGCCAGTGCCACAATGCCAGCTCCAAACTTTTCTTTAAAAAAAAAAATACTTGCAGGCAGAGAAACCAAGAGAGAGAGAAAGCTCCCTTCCATTAGTTCATTTCCCAAAAGCACACAATGGCCTGGGACTGCCATGCAGGTGGCAGGAACCCAGCTATGTGAACCATCACTGCCGCCTCTCAGGTCCGCAGGGGCCAGAGGCTGGAGGCAGGAGCAGGAGCAGAAGCAGGCCCCAGCACTCTGATAGAAGCTGTGCACCTGAACCGCGAGGCCAGATGCTCACTCCTCCACATCGTCACTCCATTTCCCATGAGCTGCGTGAAGCCCCCTCCTTCCCGTTAATACAATGTACACGAAGACCTGGTTAAACAGCAGTGGCGAACCCTGCATTTCTGTGGCTGATGTCGATGGGTGGTGCTTGGGTGGGAGCCTCCGTGATCTCCTGGTTGGCACCTCTGCCGGCCAGGCCTGCAGCCCTGCCCTCCTCGTCCCGTTTGGGAGGTTCTCAGGCTGCTCCACGTCTCTTTACAGATCTTCTGTGTCTGCAGCAGGCCTCTTGCTGACCTGACGTCTGGAGAGCCCGGGGTCTTTGCATCATTACTGTGCTATCCCATTGGCCTCACAGTCACCACCCCAAAGCGACTGCTTACTTTCGATTGTCAGTGTACCAAAGACAATATACATTCCCAAAAAAGGGAGAGCCCCTCCTTGACCACACCACGTCACATGTCACCTGGAACAACAGCAGGTCTCAAGTCCACAGGGTCCCTAGGGGAAAGAGCTGAGCCCTAGTCTCCTGGCTGCCTGGCCCGCCTTCAAAGAGTTCAGCATCCATCCAGGGAGATCTCTGTGAAACCTGGTAACACCTCGGCCCCTCCAGCGACATGGCACAGCCCCACCCCTCCCCTATATCTTCACCTCCAAGCACTGAGGGGTAAAGCTCCCCGGAGGGCCTCCTTACACACTCCATGCAAACCAGTTCATGCTTAATCGTGAAAAGTGCTACCAGCTCATGGAGGTCGGCGCCGTGGCTCACTTGGTTAATCCTCTCTGCCTGCGGTGCCAGCATCCCATATGGGCACTGGGTTCTAGTCCCGGTTGCTCCTCTTCCAGTCCAGCTCTCAGCTGTGGCCCAGGAGGGCAGTGGAGGATGGCCCAGGTCCTTGGGCCTCTGCCCCGCATGGGAGACCAGAAAGAAGCACCTGGCTCCTGGCTTCCGATTGGTGCAGCACTAGCCACAGCGGCCATTTGGGGGGTGAACCAGCAGAAGGAAGACCTTTCTCTCTGTCTCTCTCTCTCTCACTTTCTGTAACTTTACCTGTCAAATAACAGCTCACAAACACCTGAGCACTACTTAGCTGCAAGCACAACACACACACACACACACACACACACACTCAGGAGATTCACAGTCACAGGGAGGTTTCTCCTCTGTTAGTCTGTTTCACCTGTTTACTCTTCAACCGCCAGGCACTCTCTCTACTCCTGTTCCATCAAGGCTGGGACATTGCAGCACAGCAAGATGAAGCCTAGGTCTAACTTACTTCCAAAGCAGGAGCCCCTTCGCACTCCTTTCTTACTGTCGGCTTCACAGATGCCAGAGAGAGGCCTTCAAACTCCTCTGCCAATGTCTCAACGTGGTAGGGGGTGGGGACACTGTCTGGAACTGCAGTGTAGACGAACAACCTACTTCAATTTACCCTGTTTATTTTTAAGGCTAAAGAAAGCAAAAGCAGGCTGGGTACCTACTTAACTCAAAAGATTGCCTTATCAGGGGCCTGGCAACCAAAGCTGGGTGAGGCTGAGTGACCAGTCCCCTGGGTGATGGAACCAATTCATTTGCTTATTCATCACCCCTGTCTCATTGGTGCGTGGGGTGTAGACGCTCCGTTTGCAGACACTGCTGTATTTCACGCCTCATCTGCATGGCGTTTCCCTTCTCCGCTTCCTCTCACTGCAGATCCTGCACCGTGCGAGGCTCCCCTGCTGGCTTCTCCGTCCCGGCTGGCATCAGGTCATGTAAAGGGTGCACCATGAAACGGAATCAGGGCCGCGCTCTGCCCAGCTATGTTTTCCCAAAAATTCACATTTTACTCTTTATGGCATCTTCAGCTTCAGTAATTGGAGAATAAATGCTTCTTGTTTTCAAAGGGTGGTTCTTAATCAGACTCTCAAAGGGAAGCATTGCCTCCTGGACAGCTTTTACAATAAAAATAATAGAATAACAACGTCTGAGATGGGAAAGACGAATGAGCTCCTTCACTACCTCATCCCTTCTGGCTCTCAGAAGCGCTGTGCGGGTATACTGGGCCTTCACACAATTTCTCTCCTTACCAATGAAACTAGGCAGAAAAATCCCATTTTAGTGTGTTAATACAAATGTAACAAAAATATAGCATTTCAGCCATTTTTAAGTAGACAGTTCAGGAGCATTAAGTCCATGCTAATACATGACGACCACCACCACCCGTCTTCCCAACCAAAACTCCACGCCTACCAATTCCTGACGCCCCACTTCCTGTCTCTTCTCCAGGCAGCGCCACTGTGGACTGTGCCTCACAGAGCAGACTCTCACACTATGTCCCTTGTGTCTGATTTACTTCAAAGGTCACACTTTTTATCCAGAGGGCAGTATAGATAGAAGGAGATAGTTGATGTTTTGGAAATGAGGCCGTAAGTTCAAATCCCATGTCTTCAACTTACTCACTCTGTATTCTCAGCAGAAACCCTCCAAGCCTGTTTCCTCATCAGCACCAAACAACGGCTTCAGTAGGCCTGAGTCGTGGGCTGTCTTGTGGCCACGTGGACCAACGTGCCCACAGGCTGTCACAGGATAGGGAGCGAATAGTCAACAGGCGGCATTTCCTCTTCTAGCTGCTTAAGGAATCTAGATAAATCCAGATGTTGCACTTGTAAATTATTACAGTCACGAGTCAAACAGTTGTTCATATACCCATCAAGTTTAAAGTGAAATGAACTCTGTAAAACAAGAATGAACAAGAACATCTTCCTCAAAGACTTATTGCAGCAATAAACAAGATTAAATATGGGAGTCTGATTTATAAAATTCAGTAACAATTGATCTGAACTCAATCAGAGGGGTCCAGCATGGCGGCAGACGATCTGGGATTTGCATGATGGAAGCGATAGAGCTGTTGGCATCCGTAAGACGACAGAGAAGAACAGCTGGTGCAGAATCAAAGGAGAGGGGTATAGACCTATGAAGATGTCGCATTTTAGGGCAGCGCTGCGTAGATTAATCCTCCGCCTGCAGTGCCGGCATCCCATATGGGCACCAGTTCTAGCCTCGGCTGCTCCTCTTCCGATCCAGTTCCTAGCTGTGGCCTGGGAAAGCAGTCAAAGATGGCACAAGTGCTTGGGCCCCTGCACCTGCGTGGGAGACCCAGAAGCAGCTCCTGGCTCCTGGCTTCAGATCAGCCCAGCTCCAGCCGTTGTGGCCATTTGGGGAGTGAACCAGCAGATGGAAGACCTCTCTCTCTGTCTCTCCCTCTTACCGTCTGTAACTCTACCTTTATTTATTGACATAAATAAAACTTTGAAAAAACAGATGTTGAGGAGAAACCTGTGTCACAGGCTATTTCTGTCTTGGGTTAGAACAAGCACCAAGTGTTATCTGCACCGGCGTTTTCATTTCACACGGCCGGTATGGCTCTCACACCATTGCTACAGCTTCTATTTCACCAGGAGACGGCTGCTTGTTTTACCATCTCCTTGGAAAACAGCTTCCAGCTGCTGCTGTGAAACTTTCTCCTGCACAACACTTTGTCATGATTATTGAGCCCATTCTGCTTCTACCACTTCTGAGAGAGCTTGATACCTAAGAAATTCTGCCAGCGCCGCGGCTCACTAGGCTAATCCTCCGCCTTGCGGCGCCGGCACACCGGGTTCTAGTCCCAGTCGGGGCGCCGGATTCTGTCCCGGTTGCCCCTCTTCCAGGCCAGCTCTCTGCTGTGGCCCGGGAGTGCAGTGGAGGATGGCCCAAGTGCTTGGGCCCTGCACCCCATGGGAGACCAGGAGAAGCACCTAGCTCCTGCCATCGGATCAGGGCGGTGCGCCGTCCGCAGCGCTCCAGCCACGGTGGCCATTGGAGGGTGAACCCACGGCAAAGGAAGACCTTTCTCTCTGTCTCTCTCTCTCACTGTCCACTCTGCCTGTCAAAAAAAATATATCTAAGAAATTCGCCTGGGTTGTACAGTCTGCAGAACCTACCTTCCAGCTCACTGAGTTAAAAGATTCTGGACACAACACTCCACCAAGACAGGAACTATATCTAAGGCTCTAGTGTGCATACCCCAATAAACCTATCTATGACAAAGATACAGTGAATTTGATATATATTTAAGAGTACAAACATTTTGAATTTCTGAATTAATCAACTCATAAAATCATATAACATATGCACATATATCTAAGTGAGGCCTCATGACAGGAGCTAGGAATTCAATACTGCAGCAAGTTAAATAATCCTCCAGAGACTGTTGGTCTTTGCAGATGTGATTAACTAAGAATCCTGGGATGTGGAGGTCATCCTGGGTTACCTGGTCAGGTCCTGCATGCAATCACATGTGCTGTGTAAGAAGGAGGCTGAGGGGATCAGGCCCACAGAAAGAAAAAGTCCCACGAAGACAGAACAGAAAGAGCTTTGAATGATGCAGCCACAAGCCACCAAATGCCGACAGCAAGCAGAATTTGGGCAAGACAGAGTCTCCCCTGGATCCCCAAGATGAGAGTGGCCTGAGGGACACCTACTTTTGAACCAGGTGTTTTAGGTCTAGAATTATAAAAGAATAAAGTGCCGTTGCCAAAGCCATTAGGTTTAGGACAGCATATTCCAGCCGCGGCATGCGGGTCACATGAATAATCTAGGAAAGACAGTAGGATGTGTTCCCTTGTGAATCTTACTCTGGAAGGGAAAACAGAAAGTCGCACAAGCGTGGCGGCAGCCTGTGATGGCAGAGAGGACAGACGGGAAAGGCTTCTCTGTGCACACACTAGCAGAGTCGGAGAGCGGTGGTCAGAGAGGGCCATGCTGGGAGTGCTTAGGGCGAGATCTAACCTCGGTTGCAGTTCCATAACAAGGCGCAGTGCACTCTTGGGTGTGCAAGAGGCCATGGACAGCATTCTGCGCTCCAGCCCTACAAGCAGCCCAGGGGTACAGAAATCTCCCTAAAGACAATGGCAGACTCTAAGGTTTCAGGTCAAGGCATGATGCGTTAGATTTCATTTTTTAATGGAGAACTTTGGTTTCACTAAGAAGAATAAATAGACTTGGGCTGGACTAGGATCCGTTGGCTATAATCCCAGCAAATGCCGACTGTGGCTTGTGCCCAGACCAATGGGGGGACACTGAGGCCAGGGGAGGAGCCAACACTCGCAAGAGGCACTTGGTTGGAGGAGGACTCTGGGATTGACTGGATTCCGAACCCAAGAATGAGAAAGCTCGGAGCCTGGGTGGCCCCATTGCTGAGACAGAATGTTGAGATCTCAGGGGGTATTTATGAACTTGCATTGGAGTGCGTTAAATATGGCATTCTGGAAAAAAATAAAAAGATCTGGAAAATGGAGATGTAGATAAAAGCTCAGAGTGTCAGTTGGCCCACAGAAGTAAACGTGGGATTGGCTTGGCCAGGAGGAAGAAAACGAGTGAGGAACAAGGATGAGGTCCCAGTGGGAGCCTCTGGACACTCAGGAAACACCGACTCACAGCATCTCCCAGGAGAGAGGCTGTGCCCATCAGACAACTCTCCACTTTTTAAAAAATATATATTTATTTATTTATTTGAAAGGCAGAATTACAGAGAGGGAGAGAGAGAGAGAGAGAGAGAGAAAGAAAGAGAGGTCTTCCATCCACTGGTTCACTCGCCAAATGGCCACAACGGCTGGAGCTGGGCTGATCCAGTTGTGGAATAACTGTGCCAGAGAAGGACCCCAACTCAAGGAATTGCCAGGGCCGTGCTGTGGCGCAGTGGGTTAACGCCCTGGCCTGAGGCACTGGCATTCCATATAGGTGCCAGTTCAAGCCCTGGCTGCTCCACTTCCAATCCAGCTCTCTGCTGTGGCCTGGGATAGCAGTGGAGGATGGCCCAAGTCCTTAGGCTCCTGCATCCGCATGGGAGACCCGGAAAGGCTCCTGGCTTCAAGTTGGTGCAGCTCCAGCTGTTGCGGCCAATTAGGGAGTGAACCATCGGATGGAGGACATTTCCCTCTCTCTCTTTCCTCTCTGCATAACGCTTTAAAATGAATAAGTAAATCTTTTTTAAAAAAGGAATTTCCTTCTAAATAAGGAACTTCGCACATAAAGAAAAGTATTCAGGGGTTGGTGCTGTGGCTTAGTAGGCTAAGTCTACATCTGCAGCACCAGCATCCAGTGTGGTGGGTTCTAGTCCCAGCTACTCCACTTCCAGTCCAGCTCTCTGCTGTGGCCTGGGAAAGCAGGAGAAGAGGCCCAAGTCCTTGGGCCCCTGCACCCACATGGGAGACCCAGAAGCAGCTCCTGGCTCCCGGCTTCGGCTCAGCCCAGCTCCGGCCGTTGTGGCCATTTGGGAAGTGAACTAGCAGATAGAAGACCTCTCTCTCTCTCTCTCACTCTGCCTCTTTCTCTCTGGAACTCTGTCTTTCAAATAAATAAATAAATCTTTTTTTAAGTGGATACTGAGCAACGTCCATGGGAAGACAGAAGGAGTCCTATCTTCTTCCAGGCCGGGGCAGTGTTTGCATAGATTGGAGAAGGCTGTTCAGGCAAAGTGACTGTGGGCTGAGGTTTCACAAATGGAGAGAAATCCCCCAGCACCAAGAAGGGGACAGCACAGAAGGCAGGCACACAATTACACGATGCTTATGAGATGAGAAAGTCCCCGACATCTTCAGAGAGACCCAGCTTCTATAGCCAAGAGGCCAGATTCTGAGAAACCTAACCACCAGACAGGCGATTTGGACTCCAAGGATTCCAGCCAGGAGTGGCATCTGACCTGTCTTCTTGACCTGCTGAATCTGTGCACAGTGGTAGATAACTGAGCCCTTGCACATCAGAGACCACCTGATGAATCCCCCGCGAGCCCCGCTCCATCTCCATGTGAACAAGAATAAATGAAACAGGCTTGCACCATGAGATGAGACTTGGCCTTTTTCTAGAACCTTCTGAGCAGCGGAGGCTAAGCAGGGACGAGGGAGTCCCCATCTCTGCCTGCCGTCCTCTGGGCTCTCCGCCAGTCTCATCCAGACGGCGAAGCCCCGCTGGGTGACCACGTTTGTCCCTTCTAGAACTCCAGGCCTTTATGACGCGAACGCTCACACCACATGTAACGGGCACTAGGAAAACAGACTGCTGCGGTCAAACAGGCTGTGGTCTCAGACTCTAGTCGACACCGACGGCTCTTTTCCACACTGTGGCTCTCTCTTCACCACACAACATCTCTGAAGCACCTTGAGATTGGGCAAAAATAAGACAGTTTTGTGATTCCTCAACTAATAATTCTATCAACTGTGCAGCCTCTTTATAATACACTTGCTAAACTTTAATTAATATCAACCTGTACCTTGATTCCCATAGCAGAAGATCAGACCGTTGTCATATATCAAACAATAGGAAGTTAATTTTGTTTGTCACTGCTTTCTGTTAGAGCCAATATTTCATTACTCTTGGAGTGGAATATTTATTGGGGAGTAATTTTACAGCTACATATAACCATCATCCTTCTTCAAAATGATAAATTTCAAAGGTCAAGACCTGTATATAAAATTGCACTATACAGTGTAATGATTTAGAAGAATGGTTCGACCATCACTGGATTTATGGAGCAGGCATGAGCTCAGACTTCTCCAGTGGTGAAGAGGAGCAAGGCCGGGAACAGCAGCCATTCATAAAAGGCCAGGGTCTGCTCGAGCCGCCCCATCTCTGGGTCAAGATGCACACAGACTATTACAAATTCTCTCGTCACCTATTAAAGATGTAAGCACCGCAAGATGCCAAAGCCCTGGCTTAAAAGAAAGGAAGGCTCATGCCGTCTTGCCCTTGGCTCGCAGACCTCTAGCGGAATGACGTAATCCTGGCATAAACTGGTCGTTAATGTGATGAAGGTCACACCCCAGGCAGACGGTGGAGGAATCCTTGGGCACAGGCTAGGGGACGCTGTGCACTGTTGAGCTTCATTCACGGTTGATGGAGTGATGAACACGGCTCCGACCAGAGCTGACCGTGAGCCAGGCGCGGCACCTGAGAGCCCTTTCACCTTCAGGAACCTGTTCTTGGTTTTTAGGAGGGGTCGGTTCTCTTTTCCACCCCATGTTGTCTGCTCTTTCCTTTTGTTCTTTCCGGTATAACACCAGGAAAAGGGCGAAAACAAAGCAAGGTTACACTGCATCAAGAGAAGCAGCTTACAAAAGAAAAAAAACAAGAAGCGGATGATTTGCTGCACCTACACAAGGTCAATTGCAAAGCAGATCGACTTTTCCCACCTAAACTCTCGGGCTTGGGCTCGGGGCAGCAGACCCTTAGGACACCATTTTCGATATTTACACTAAAGTAAATGCAACATTTATTTTGAATCCCTAAACATACTGAAAATGAAATCATCAAAGACCAAAGATAAAAGAATCAAAAGCCAAACCGCAAAGAATGCTACCCACACCCCAAAATGGGTATTTAAAACAGGCTCGGCCCCCGTTTCTATCATTTGAGCAGTAGCTATCAGACAGGCTGAAGAGATGGACAAGGAACTCAGGGAAAAGGACCTAAAGTGACCAGAATTTACTGCTAACCAACTACGTGGCCAGTTTGCCAGGACGTCCATGCAGAAGCCCACTTCACACATCCAACAGTGCTGTGAGACACACAGCTGACTTCCTAGTACAGATCAACCCTTGGCACGGGAGGTTCTGTGAGCTACACCACAACACACAGGTGGGAGGTGACAGAGTCCCGATTCCCACGCAGGTGCGGGAAAGCCTTGGGTTTTTTTCAGCACGGCCTACAGCCTCCGCCATAATCTCCAGTCATCTGACTTTTAGCCACACTCTTACTCCAGGATTCAAAACCTAACGAGACACAGATTGCAAGCGACAGTTCCTCTCGACTCCGCACGGAGGAGCAGGAGAGCCCACATGTGCTGTGGGCAGGTGCTACTGTGGGCAGATGTCATCAGAGATCTACTAAATTAATGCAAACCCCAGTTCTCACCAGCGAGGTTACACCGGGCAGCCATCCAGTGCCCACCGCACTTCCCCCAAACTCTCCCTCCTTGGATTTCATGGCTGCCATCTCTGAGCTCTTCCCAGAATCCTTTGTTGCTCCACGACGTAGTCAGTGAGGGACAGAAAAAGAGATGAGAGAACAGGGAGGCATGAGCGGGGCTCTGTGTGCCCCACGTGGGCTCTGACTCATCTCCACACGCACAGGAAGAGAAACTTCTCAGAGGCAGCAAATTTGAAAAGAGACAGAGTCACTGGTGATGAAACAACTCATACTAGGAAATGCTTTCAGAATTTATCTTCCGCTCAGCTAGCCAAGAATTCTGTGAAACACAACGTATTGAACCTGGAAGGAATTTACCATAGCATTTTGTCTCTGGGTTAGCAAAAACACAGAATTTTTTTTTTTTTTGACAGGCAGAGTGGACAGTGAGAGAGACAGAGAGAAAGGTCTTCCTTTGCCGTTGGTTCACCCTCCAATGGCCGGCGCACCGCGCTGATCCGATGGCAGGAGCCAGGTGCTTCTCCTGGTCTCCCATGGGGTGCAGGGCCCAAGTACTTGGGCCATCCTCCACTGCCTTCCTGGGCCACAGCAGAGAGCTGGCCTGGAAGAGGGGCAACCAGGACAGAATCCGGCGCCCCAACCGGGACTAGAACTCGGTGTGCCGGTGCCGCTAGGCGGAGGATTAGCCTAGTGAGCCGCGGCGAGAATTTTTTTTTTAAATTTGGTTCATTTTACATTTTCTAAAATGAATACGCACTGTTTTAAATGGCAAAATGAAAATCAATTTCAGTTTAAAAAGTAATTGGAAAAAGTTTCTATTCTGATCATTTCACCCAGAAAATCCTCTGAGAATTTTGTGCTATGCACACCGCGCGATATTGCTTTCAAGATTACCCCTAACAGATCAGGTTACGCTGGGCAATCAATCCCAGCTCAGGGAGGAATTTTCTTCCAGGCCTTTTGGCAGGAATCTCACATGCATCTCGCCTTCCCGGGAGAGTCCGGGCAGGGCCTGTGCTCATGTGTCCCCATCTATCAACTTCTCACATTTGACAGAGATGCCACCGCACAAGAACGCAGCAGCTTCCGAGCAGAGCCGCCCCAAGCCATCCAATGACGCTCCTTCCAAAGCACAAAAGAAAGTCTGAGAAGGACAAGAAGAACCCACATTAAGGAGCAGCGTGGA
The DNA here is from genome assembly GCF_051225735.1 of Oryctolagus cuniculus. Taxonomy (NCBI): domain Eukaryota; kingdom Metazoa; phylum Chordata; class Mammalia; order Lagomorpha; family Leporidae; genus Oryctolagus; species Oryctolagus cuniculus. Next base: position 3,815,158 of record NC_142878.1, on the reverse strand, counting down.
AAGGATCCAGATAGAAGCTGAAACAGCTGTGACACCAACGACGTCAAAATTAATTTCTTAGCTTGGGGATTGTTTCAGAACAATTACAAAGAAGCCACAGAGAATTCCCACGCAGCTACCGCTGACTGCCGGTGCTGCTCACATCTTCCGTTGATGTGGGGCATGTGTCGCGGCGGGCGAGCCAACATGCACACGCTGAGAGTCCCTGAGGACCACGTTCTTGCAGATTTCCTCAGCGTTCAGCTCATGTTCCTTTCCAGGATGCCACCCAGGGTCCAGGCTATCTGTAAGCTTCGTGTCCCCTTCCTCTCTGCATGGTTGGGCAGTTTGACAAGTTCCACATTTTCTTTTGAAACCTAAAGCACCTGTTGTCTTTGTTGCCCTGATATTTTACAGACTTAGATATGACTGGACACTCCCAGGAAGGTAGCTGAATCCCTAAAACATATATAAGCTACCCAGATCCATTCTACTGATAAGCAAGTTAGATAATAAGAGAAAATGTTGCCCCCTATTTGTAGAAGAATGAGTGTTCCTAGTCCACGCAGCTGTCTGATAAATGTTCAGGAGGCAAAGACCATCTGGTTGGATGCGGTTGACATCCAGTGCCTTTTAATAAGCAGAATTCAAAGGCAGGATCTACCCGCTCAGGACGCACCGAAGCATCCAGACCTGATGTGGTGCAGGAAGGAGGAAGTGCCGTGACATCTGGCACCCAGGACCCAGCGTGGCGACTGCACACGCAGTGACTGGACAAACATGAACGATCAGAGCCCGGCTGGAAGTGGCTGTGGGCTCAGTCCCACCAACAGACCTTAATTTCAGAGGCAGAGCTGAAAAGCGGGCAAAGTGAAATCTACCGTCAATCTAGAAGAGCGTAAGCCAAATTCAGAGCACCAGGATTCTTTTGTTTTCTTGTTTCCGTCAAGCTGAGGCTTTTAAAAAGACACACACCTCCGGGCTGGAAGCCAATCAGGAGGGTGTCTACTCATCAGTTGTGGAGCCTTTAAGGGAAGTGACTTCAGCTTCCCAGCGCTGGTCTCCTCCTCTGTGTAAGGCAAGGGTTGACAGATCCCATGTAGATTTGCTGAGAAAAGTAAACAGCTAATGTCCAATCAAAGAGTCGTTGGCCTGATGGGCCAGAGACAAGACATGGCCACCATCTTCATCCTCAGTAACTTCATCAGCAAAGAGGACAGTGTTTATTGTAAGGAACTTCCTTAGAAGCTCCCACTTACGATGGCCCACCTCAGAGTGTCCCCGGTTCACGCTGCGGCACCTCCAAGTGTGGATTCAGATCTTGTCCTGGGCCAGCGCCCTGCACCCCATCCTCCCTGACGATGTGGGTGGCCGGCCGGGGCAATGCAGCTGCAGGGAGCTCAGATCACACCGGACACAGCGTCACTCCGAGGTGTGCCAAGTGCCGAGGGCCAGGTGCAGCGGGCTCGCCGTGTTTAATGGATTTTCAACTTGCTGTGATTTCCACACACAGTGCACGAACCGGAAGGTTTGAGACGACAGAGATGTGCTGTCTCACAGCTCCAGAACTCAGCAGCCCACAGCCGTGGCGTCGGGAGGACAGGGCTTCCTCTCTAGTCTCTCCGGCTCCGTGTCTGTCCCCTCCTTTTCTCGGGATGGCAGACAGGTTGCCTGGAGGCCCTCAGCTCCGCACACACCTTAATTACATCTACAAAGATCCTGTACCTTAGTAAGGTCACATCCTTGGGAGCCGGGAGTTAGAGAATTCCCTGGTCTTTTGGGGGGACACAATTCGACCCACAACACTGCTTAGCACCAGGGAGGCACGCCCTTCATGAGGGAGTGGATGGATCATTGACTAAAGACGGGAAATTGGCTCTCCTGGGACCAGGTACAGACAGGCAGGTGGTGCCTCATTCTTCTGAAACCACAACTATGCTTTAAAACCCTGTGGTTTCTTGGCACCCACAGAATTCTGCCTTTTTAAATCCATGATTAAATAATCCCATGCTAAATCTCACAGTAATTCCCTTCCAGGGCCCCGTATTTGTATCCAATTATAGAAAGCCCTAGCCAGGGCCTCAAAGGCATAATTTTAAAACCGTTTTTTTCCTTCTGCGTTAGCTGCTGCAGCGAGCATACTAATTACATGACCCTCCATGCACCTGTGCAGCATTAATAACTTGATGGCAAACCAGCTCTTTGCAGCACCAAGCAATCCACGGGGCAGAAGAAACCGACAGGGTCCGAGAGAGAAGCTGGCTGCTGGTTGTTCTCTGCCTGTGACTTTTTAGCATACGCATTTCTCATAAGCATCTTCACTTTCTCACCTTTGTCTCTGCTGTGGGGCGAAGTGAACGGACGCATTGGAAACCGTACAAACCCCAGCTTTGCGGCACACTGGGTTTGGACTTGTGCATTGCCACTTGCTTCTCACTTCAAAATCTTGGGAAGGTAGCAGCAGCTTCCAAGGTACTGAGCCCAAAATCTCGGTGGGTGTTTCATTTTCTTGGCCAGAATTAGCGCTGTCTTCAACCCTCACTGCCTTCACACACAACCCACATGCCCTTGTACACACTCTACACGCATACAGACACATACACAATGCACAGATATATAAAATACATAGATGTAAAATACACACACGCATATACTAGCACATACACACAGTGCCTTTCTTCAAGCCAGTAGATGAGGAACACCACCAACCCATTTGCCCGTCCTCTTGTTCTTCCACTTAGCTAGGAAGCTGCTAAATTAGACTGCCTGCTTATTGCCCAAAGAAATATAAAGCGGGAGGGGTGCAGCTCCCGCATCGGGATTAGAGAAATCATAATATCCACTAGCCACTGACTTCACGCACACCCACTTGTACTTATAAAAACAGCAAAGCATGACGTCCTAAGACATGTTTGCAACTCTGCCCCTGAGGATGGAGCCACAGGTGGAACAGGGTGTAGGAAGTGACTTGAGAGCTGGGAAAAAGGAAGTCCAGTTCTGGAAGACTCCCTCTGGACATGCGAAATGCTGGCGTTCTGGGCTGCCTGCTGTGGCTCAGTCCAGCTTGGATACCTTGGTTCTTGCTCCAAGGTACCAGCCAGGAGCCTAGCTCCACCATTTTGCTAGGTGTAAAAACAAACAGGATAGATCATTGGTTTTAAAGGAGATATAACTTATAATGGCATCTTTTAAGAAATAATGGCTTCCCTTCCCTGTTTTTGAACATTCATTATGTGTCAGACTCTGGGCTTAAGGTTTTGTGCACAATACTCACAGGATGCTATAGAGCAGGTTTTTCTTTTTTAATTCTCAGGTTACTGCTGAGAAAAGCAGAGTGCAGAGAACTTGGTCGCCTTGTGCAGAATAACACAAATGCAGGGAAGAGCCCAGTTCTAACCCACGCTTATCGGAGCCAAACGCTCCAGCGCCTGAGAGTTTGCCGCGTATAGAATGCATCCCCGTGGCTGGAGAGCAACAATCCTGTTCGGAAGTGAGAACGCGAGACCCACTGCAGAGGCGGTCAAATGATGACCCTTGCAAGGCAGAGGGCGTGGGTGTTCCCAGGCGTGGCCCCGTGCCCGTCCCAGCAACACCCTCTGGCCTTTGCTCTCCTTGATTTTCGCTCTCCCTCTGTACGTTCTTCCTTTGTGCTAGCTCCAGTGGTGACGTCTGAAGTAGGACTGGAGCAGCCACTCTCCCAGGGCGTAAACATCTTTCTCAGCCAGTGTCTCAGTCTAAGGATTTGGGCGCTCATGGGTTTTTCTGGCGATTAAAGAACCCAACGTGTCAACCCACTGACCTAACAGTGCAACCAGCTTACAAGGAGAAAACAATATATCTACCGACTCCAGTGGACTGGGGTATCATCACCCCCTCTCTTCTTTTTCATATGTAGTTTTTTATGCATTTTATTACCAGCAGATCCTGCCCTATTTTAATGCCAAGTACCACGAACTTACAAGAATTTTAATGGGTATACTTAATCTGAGACTTTTTGTCCAGATTTAAGGTTAAGCGGATGCCACCTCTTAATTGGATTTTTACTCTTAGACACTTGAACCACTGATTTGTCCCTTGTTAAAGAGATGAGTTTTAAGTGGCCATTTTTCACTCTGTTTTATCTTTTCCTAAAAGAGGCTTAAAATTGATTACTTTTTAAAAATATTTATTTATTTATTTGAAAGGCAGAGTTGCAGGGAGGCAGAGGCAAAGAGAGAGAGGTCTTCCATTCACTGGGTCACTCCCCAAATAAATGGCCTCGACAGCTGGAGCTAGGACGATCTACAGCCAGGAGCCAGGAGCTTCCTCCAGTTCTCCCATATGAGTGCAAGGGCCTCAGGACTTGGGCCATCTTCTGCTGTTTTCCCAGGCCATAGTAGAGAGCTGGATCAGAAGTAGAGCATCCAGGAATTGAACTGGTGTGCATATGGGATGACGGCACTGCAGGCGGAGGCTTTAACCACTACGCCACTGCACCAGCCCCTAAAATTGACCACTTTCTAACCTGTGACTCTGTTACATCGTGTTACTGCTTGCAAACTGGGCCACGTCTTTTCTGAGCTCATCACTTTCTTACGACAACTTATTGAATGCAACCAACAACTCCTGTGGCAGCACTGGTTCCAACATCTTCCATGACAGCCGCACTTCACCAGGTTCGTGACTTGTCCACAGTCATCAAGGGTGGCAGTTGTGGCAGACACAACTCATCATCTCTCAAGATTCAAACAGAGTTTTGCCAACAAGCAACTAGCCACTCTGCCAGTGTCTCAAATTTCAGATTTCTGCAGCTCAAATTTCACAATCGGCAGTGTCCAGTTGCAAAGTAGTGTCCCCTCAGTTGAGATCCGGAAATCGGGTGTTGGTTCTTAAGCTTCACCCTGGACCTGCCCATCACGTCTGCTGTATGTCAGTGATCAAAGCAAGTCACACAGCCGCACCTGAATTCAAGAGGGCGGGAAAGAAAAAACCTACCTAGCCACCGTGTGCCCGCGAGTCAGAAGGAACTACAAAAACGGTCAAATTGACAACAGTTCCGTGTTATCACCTAAAGTCCGGTGTACTCTCTTGTTCCTCTATTTGTCTACCCTTACATTTGTAGCATTTTGTCTTAACTATTGCCACTTCTATTAACTTTTGATGGTCAGAACCGTCTTTATGTTTTGTTCTTATAATTTGCTATTCTTGGCACTTTTTAAATTTATGTAACATTTAGAAGCAACTTCCCAATTTCCACATGAAAAAGCAGCCTTTGGGATTTTGATAAAGAACACGTTTAATCTCTAGATCAGTTTAGGGAGAAATAATACCTTTATGATATTGAGTCTTTAATTTCATGAGTACATCATTTGCCTTCATTTACTTGGTTTTCTTTCATTTATTTTAATACTGCTTATATTTTCTATATAGAGTTGATACATGTTTTGATAGATTTATTTACATTTATTTGATATTTTATATTTACATTTTATAAATCATACTCTAAATTGCTGTACATTTTATTTCTAACTTTCTGTTGATGGACTTTAAAACAGAATTGATGTTTGTGTGTCAAATCTGTATCTAGCAACCTTGAAATTTTTCCCTAGTAGTCTGTTTATGTATAGACGCTTTTGGATTTTCTACACATCCAAAGCATATTCTCTGTGAATGACAGTTTTAATTTTCTTAACTCCAGTTTCAACTCCACTGTCACTGAGCTGGTTGGTCCCCATAGTCAGTGTTAATAGACGTGTCCAGAACTCATCCTTCTCTTTCTCAGTTTTGGAGAAAAGATGGTGATTCCTGGTTTTTTTGGACTGTGTCTAGCAGATTACAGAATTCTCTCGCTATTAGTACCTTATCAGAGTTTTCTTTCTTTCTTTTTTTTTTTTTTTTTTTTGACAGGCAGAGTGGACAGTGAGAGAGAGAGAGAAAGAGATAAAGGTCTTCCTTTACCGTTGGTTCACCCTCCAATGGCCACTGCAGCTGCGGCCGGTGCACCGTGCTGATCCAATGGCAGGAGCCAGGTGCTTCTCCTGGTCTCCCATAGGGTGCAGGGCCCAAGCACTTGGGCCATCCTCCACTGCACTCCCGGGCCACAGCAGAGAGCTGGCCTGGCAGAGGGGCAACCGGGACAGAATCTAGCGCCCCGACCAGGACTAGAACCTGGGGTGCCGGAGCCACAGGCAGAGGATTAGCCTATTGAGCCACGGCGCCAGCCCAGAGTTTTCATAATTAATCACATAGAGCTCTATCAAATGATTTTCTCTATAGCAATTAAGATGATCATACGACTTCCTCTTTTTGTGAATGCTATGAATTACATTGACCTAACTAAACTGGATTTCCTTGTAAGAATCTTACACATTGCTGAGTGTGTTTGCTAGCATTTTTCAGGATTTTTATGTACTGCTTCCTGAGAAAGAGTCAACTACATTTTTCTCCCTCTTCTGTAGGGTCTTGTGAGGATTTGGTACCAGGCTTAAGTCGGTCTCACTAAATGAAGTAGGAAGCATTCCCCGTTGTTTGTCTTCTGGCGCATTTGTGTAACGTTGGCATCATTTCTGAGGTAAATTCTGTGCGGAGTATTTTGGTGAAGCTCTCTGGTTTGTGACTTTCTTTGTGGGAGAATTTGAAACTGTTGGTTCATTTTCTTCTATAGATATTAGACTACACAGACATCCACTCTGGAGTTTGTCCATTTCAGCAAAATGTTCAAGTGCATCGGAATCTCGTTCAGTAAACCTCTAATACAGTTTATTTTCCTGATGGGAACTTCTGAAAGCCTGCAAATCCTTAATAGTGAGTTTGCTGTGTCATTCCTAGCACTGATTATTTGTACTTTCTCTCAATTTTTCCTGATCATTTTTGGCATGGAGTTATTGGTTCTGCTATTTTCAGTATGCACAAACCTGACTCTCTTCTATGGGTCAGTTCTCCTAACTCATCTAGTTTTTCTACCTGCTAACATGTATCCAGGGGAACCAGCTTCCTTGCCATTCCTGAGACAGGACCCAAGCCCACGCACCCCGCGGCTTTGTGCTGACCCTCTCCCATCACCCCGTCATGCCCTCAACTCTGGGCATCTGATCCCCTGGCATCTCCGCAATGAGCCTCCCCCCCAGTCCTGAACCTCCACCACCGGGCCCTCCTCCTCTTCCTCCAGCTCTGATTCTCCTGTTTCTTGTACCATTCTGCAGGATTTGCTACTTTGTAGCTGTTCTCATTTCCTACCTCCTCAGAGAGAGAGGAAATCTAGGAGCTCCAAGCTCCCTGTTTTATTCAAAGTGTGACCCGAGTCCCTCCCACTGTACCTGCACACCAGGGGCAGGCACCCCTTTAAAGATGTTCAGTAAACCCCGCACAAGGAACATTGCTGTGTGGAGCACATGTGGGAGAAGAGATGAAAGAAATGCAAACAGAGAAGACAGATGGCATTTTTCACTTGAGAATCTGTGTTATTGGAGTTAACCAGCTCCATGACCAGCCACAAAAGCACGCCGCTGATCTGCTGAGAATTTCACATCGAAAGCCATCAAGGGAAAGGAAAAATAAAATAATTTCTAATAGTTTGTTACTACAGTGACCTCCAAAATCCAGTTCTGATGAACTGAAAATTAAATTTCAGTAGCACAAGGCACCATCTACAATTCGCAGAACGTAGAGGTGTTTAAGATGAGCAAACCAACACGGCCCAAAGTAAAATCAATCAACTATCTTGAATCCATATTAAAGAATGTTCCAACATGCTTCCCGTAACTCTTTTCTCACAAAGCAATGTTTTTGCAAGTTCCAGTTTTCTGAAGGTTTTTCCTTCTGCTTCTGCCTCGCCAATGCTTCTGGCTAGATTAGAAAGCAAGGACCCACAGACTGGTGATCACACGTCACCTTCATCCCAGGTCGTCCTCTTAGCTGGAGCCGCTGGCCAGGCCCTGCCTCCCTGGGAATGGACTGAGCAGGGCCACTCCCCAGTTCCCTGCACGTCTGGGAGGCCCTAACTTTCCAGGACACGGTCGTGGTCGCCACAGTCTGGTGAATATTGTCCCAGGAACACAGTCTCCAGTTTGTTCCTTTGTTTGCATTTTAAGGAGAATGGCAAGTCTGCTTCATGTCTTTGTCATCTATTCATCCTAAATTTGAAAGAAGCACCTGCAGTCACTACGCAGCCGTACTCCCAAGAACGTGCTTTGACAAACTGGCCCAGGGAGTGGACGTTTGGCCTCCGGCTAACACGCTGCCATCCCACATCGGAGAACCTGGGTTCAATTCCCCGCTCCAGCTCCTGCCTCCAGCTTCCTGAGAGGCAGCAGCGATGGCTGAAGTGACTGAGTCCCGCCACACACGAGGGCCACGTGGATTGAGATCCCACCTCCTGACTGGCATTTGGGGAATAATCCAGCAGAAACGAGCTGTCCGTCCCTGTCTCTCTCTAGATATCTTTCTCGGCCTCTCAAATATTAAAAAAAAAAAAAAAGATACCCAAATCAGTGTCATTTGTGTACACTAAAGCCACTGCCCTGCTGAGAGTCCCCTCTGTGTAGCAGAGTCCCGGGACCATCCCCTACCGGGAGGCGACCAGTCCTTGGGCTCAGCTGCACCTGCTGAGGCAGTACGGGGGCACCGCGGTGAGGGTAGCGGAGACAAAGGCGGTGCCGTGGGGAGGAAACAGCATCGCCTGCCCCACACGCCGAGTAACCGTGTGTGCTGCACCTTCCTGGGCTTTCAGCGGGTTTGTCCTCCAGGAATAAAGCGATGACACCCACCCAGTCTCTGGTGCACTCAAGCCGATTGGATCAGCATCCGTCAGAGGCCCCGCGGAGAGGCCTTCTCATGTTGGGGCTGAAAGGTGAGGGTGGAGGGGACAGAAGCGTCACAGGGCCTCTGGAGAAGGGAGCCCGGGAGATGCTGAGCGGGACTTGGGTCAGAGAGCAAGAGGGGCCCACGTCCTAAGAACATTCTCTCCCCGGGATGTGGCTGCTGCAGTCAGGAAATCCAGGAGGAAGGGAAGAGGATGGAAGAGCAAGGGAGGGGGTGGATGGAGGAGGCACGGGGGCAGAAAGCAGTCGAGCCCAGGGCCATGCAGATACTCTATGAATTCACTGAGTTTGCCTGCGTGGTTGCCTTGTGTTATCAACTCACCACTTCCCTCATTTACCAAACAAGGAACCCGGGCTCACGGACGTGAAGTCTCTGGTGGCAGAACACGTGTGTAGTAAGGATGCTTGTGGTAGAATGAGAAAGCCATTCCAACATGGCCACTGGCAAGTGAGTGTCAGATATTCAGAAATGGCTTTGGAAACCCCCTGGGAAACCCCCGGCAACGGAGCCTGCCTGGCAACAGGCAGTGATTGGTTAGGGCAAAAACCACCCCTTGACCAGATTGGCTGTCTCGGCTATATAAGCTGCTGTACCAACTGAAATAAACGAGTCTGCAGGCTGCTCACCTCTGGCCTGCTTTCACCCAACTCCGGGGTCTGTGTGGTGACTCTGTGCCTCTTGCCCCCACTGTGCTCCTCCTCTCAGAACAAATACACAGCAACAGACGCTCGTGTTTGAACCCAGACCAGTGGCGTCCAAACGTAGACCTCTTTCTTCTCTAAATACTGCAAGCAGGGACTTCCCCGACAGTACCCACCTGTCCCCTCTCAGAGCCAATCCTCTTCTGGTCCAGGCTCACTGGTCTCCTTCAGTCCCCTCAACACTCTGCCCTCTGCCCCATTTTGATGCCACCCACTGCGATGCACAGGCCTGGACTCTATAGCTCCTTCTCCTGAGCGTGCATCACTTGCAAAGGAGCCCACGCATCAGCTTGGGTTTCCGCACACAGAAAAAAGCCTCCTTCCTTCTGCGAGCTGCAGAGTAGTCTGCATTTGCTCCCTCCTGGGAAGGCCGGGATGCTCAGAACCACGCGTGGCTTCCAAGTGCACGCCCTGGCTTGCCCCTGGGAAATCGTTGCGCCCAGCAGTGACTCCTCCTGTTTTATATTCCTTCCATGCTTCCCTGATTACACCGCCTGTCTGAGTGCATTTTTGCACGCACACTCCATGGGTGAGGCTCAGGGAACACTGCAAGTTTGAGCTTCGTCTGAGCTGCTCCACTCTCTCCACCCTCCTGGCAATGCAGAGAACATCCGGCAAACACCGCGTCCCACAGCACCATCACAAGACGTGCAGTGTCCAGTGTCCCTTAACACACAGATGAGCGCTGTGTTTGCAAGGAGCACAGGGACAGAGACAACTCCCTGAGCTCAGCAGTCAATGGCTCACGCGTGTCACCAGAGCACTGCCCGCTGGAGAGCTACGGCGGGCGCTAGTTGCCTTGCTCACACCGGTCTCACGGTCTTGCAGTGCAAGGCCGTCCTCCTCAGCTTGGGTAGGCTCCTGCTGCCTCCCACACCCGGAAGAAGGAGCTCAGTGGTGTGGGTGCATCAGTCGAGAGGGGTCAGGCCGCAGCCTGGCAGCGAAGCGACCAGTGTCTCCGTGGCTACAACAACAAAGGTGCACTTCTCTCCTAGCCCACGCGTGCATCCATCACCGAGCTCTGCCCCCACCCCCCACTGCTCAGCCCAGGCTAACAAGGCAGCTGCCCATGGAGACGTTGCCCATCCCTGCAGTGCAGGGGAAGGCAGAGTTTCCGCCTGGCTGGGACACACGTCCGTTCACTCGCAGTCCAGTGGCCAAAGCAAGTCACATGACCACTGGCATCCTGCAAGAGGTGAGGAAGTGCAGGCCCACGGCGGGCCCAAGAGGAGAGCTGGGAGGATCCAGTGGATTCCATGACGGTCACGTGACTGGGTCAGTCTGTCCTGCTCTTGCCATCACTCGTGACTCGGCTCTGTCACTTGGTTCTTCTTCCCTTTGCTCCACCTGCCTTAGGATCCTGAAGTCCCTCAGGCCTCCCTAACAAAATACCACCGATCAGGTGGCAGAAGCAACCAAGATTCGCTTTCTCATGGTTTTGGGGGCTGTGAGCCCTAAATCAAGGCGCTGGAGTGTTGGTGTCCTTTGAGGCCCCTTGGCTTGTGGACGCTGTCTTCTCCCTGTGTCGTCACATGCCCGTCCCTCTGTGCATGGCTGTGTCCCACCCTCCTCTTTCTATACAGACACTGGCCACACTGGATTGGGGTCCACCCCACAGCCTCCATGTAAGTTCATCGTCTCAAAGAGAGTCGCATCCCGAGGTGCTGGAGTAAGACTTCAACATATTAATTTGGGCAGGAAACATTTCAGCCCATTCACCATCAGTATTCACTCCCCAAGGGTTGGGCCTGCTTTCTGCCTCCCCAGCCCATGTCCTGCACAGCAGCCATGGAGTTCTGTGCACGTGGTCAGGGAGGAACTCCTGCTGGACGGGATGACCAAGTGCACACATCTCCCATTCTCCCACCACAGGGAGCAAGGGCTGTACATGGCTGGACTCGCTGGCTTCCCACGTTATGGAGTCAGCGTGAGAGCGGCTGGGCAGAGAGGGAGCGAGCAGTGTGGTTTATGCCTCAAGCGCTCGGGGCTTCGGTGCCAGTTATAAGAGGGGTGGTGGGAGAGGCCAGAAGCAAGGGTGTGCACAGCCTGCCGGCTCCCCGTCCTGAGAGACGGATAGCCCTGCCCCAAGCAGGCACCCAGGGCGCCCCTTAGACAACATCAGCACTGCACCTCAGATCCGATCACGCAGAGGTTTCACACTGCTCATGGAATGAACCCAGACTCCTCACCATGACCTACAAGACCGGCCGTCCACCTCTGCATCTGGACATCTCACTCGCTGGGGTCATCATGGTGCAGGCTCACTGGTCTCCCTCAGTCCCCTCAACACTCTGTCCTCTGCCCCATTTTGATGCCACCCACTGCGATGCCCAGGCCTGGACTCTATAGCTCCTCCTCCCCTGCCCACCCCGTGCTCTCACTATTGCTAATCGCTTCTCATGCTTCAGCTCACCCCCTTAGACATCGCTCCCTGGATCCCCCGTGTAAATGATGTCCGCCTAACCAGCTCTGCCCATGCTTACCCGGCTGTTAGATTCATGGCGCTCATCACAATTATGATAGTCACTCTATGTGCACACAGAGAGTGGTGCAGGTGTCTGATTTGTGGAGCACGTGGTGGGGTAGTTGGGTAGTCTGATGGCCATGGGATCCCCTCAGTACCATAACACACCATTCTGACATCAGAGGTTACTATTCCCGTTGAGCACCTGAGCTGCATCGGCTTAGGATCACTTCCAGGAGCTGAGTGCCGTGAGGCCACCACCTACCTTCCAGCGTCCCGCGCTGGAGCACTGGTTCGAGTCCTGGCTGCTCCACTTACAATCAAGCTCCCTGCTAAGGCAGCTGGGGAACAGTGCAAGATGGCTCGCGTACTTGGGGCCCTGTCACCCATGTGGGAGGCAAGGGTTGCGTTCCAAGCTCTTGGCTTTGGCCATTGTGGCCTTACAGGGAGTGGACCAGTGAATGGAAGATCTCTCTTTCTCTCTCTGTATTTTCTTCTCTCTCTCTTACTCTCTCCCCCCGTCACTCTGTCTTTCATATAAATAAAATAAAACCTCAAGAAAAAGGTCATATCCAGAATAGAAAGTGTTACAAGATAAGAGCATGGCAAGGCTGGGTCCTGAGTTCCCCACAACACGCAAGTCCCTGCCGACTCTCGCCCGGGACAGCAGCAGGAGACTAATCTCCAGTCTCTAAGGCAGTGATGTCCACAGAGCCACCTGCTCCTGACCCAGCTGAAGGCTGAGGCCACTCACTGCTGGCATCCACCAGACACTGAGGCCTGGAGGGGACCTGCGGCTTTCACAGCTTCCAGGAGGACAGTGAGAAGCCAAGAGGCAGAAAATGACTGCTGGTGTCATGACGTCACCCAGCGTCACCCACCGGGGCTCAGTAGTACTTTGCCCATTGTACTGAGGAGGAGACTGGGAATGAGTAACCCCCCTGGCCGGAGAGCACTCACCCAGGACGTGGGGATGAGCTGAGCCCGAGTCTGTGCCATAGAAAACTCACCCCGCCCCGCCCCAGAACTTCTCAATCTCCATGGCACCTGCGTGTGCCCTGGTTTAGAGGCTGCATCGTGGACAGCATCCAGGCTCATTCTGCAGGTGTCCCTCGAGCCTGAGAACTGTCTCTGTTTGTCATGCGCGGAGAGAACAAGCTGGAAAATCAGATGGGAGGAGCCCATGGTGAACTCGGGGATGAATTGCTTCCTGAAAGGCAAGCGAAGGGGCTAAAGCTGAAACGCAGAGGCTCCGGCTTCAGACCCGATGCTCGGACCACCGCAGTGTGGACTTGGGTGGAGGACAAGGACGGAGACTCCCCTGAGACACCAGCTCCTCAGGGAGTGCATGGACGTTTAGTGACACACACGCGTGCGTGCACACACACACAGTGCGTGAGTCAACAGGAAGCGCAGGTGGCTAACGGCCATGTGCACTGCTGACGCCCTTTGCTGTCCACTAGGGGTGCTCCGGAAGTGTTCACGCTGGTGAGAACTGAGATGCTAGAGAGACTCCCAGGGCTGTGCAGGTGTCTGATGTGGGGGATCAACCTAGAGACACAAGAATGAGCCACCAGAATCCAGAGGGCTTGGAGAGAAGAACGGGAGCGACCGAAGGCCGTGGGCAGCTGGGGTGACGCAGGCCTCGGCAGTCAGTGGAGGGGAGTTAGAGTCGGTCTGTGAAGCTTCTGGAAAATGTGACTCCCAGACACCACACGTCTCACATGCTCACTTTCAAACTTGGGAAATGAGGCCCAGAGAAATTGAATCTGTCGTGTCCCTACCAAGAAGAAAAGAGTTCCTTTGGTACAGAGTCTATTACTGGTACTAATTCCCTGGAGACTCCGAGTTATGGAATTATTCTCTAAGGAAGTAGGAGCTAGGGGACAGGAGTCGTGACGCACTGGTTACACTGCTGGTTGGGACGCCCACATCCCATACAGGCGTGCCTGGGATTGAGCCCCACTTCTGCCTCTGATCCAGCTTCCTGCAGATGCACCTGGGAGACAGCAGGTGATGGATCGAGCACTTGGAGAGCTGACAACCATGCAGCAGCCTCGTATGGGCTTCCTGGCTCCCAGCTTCAGCCTGGTCCAGCCCTGGCTGTTACTGGCATTTGAGAAATGAACCAGTAGACAGGAGATTTCTCTCTCTCTCTCTCTCTCTCTCTCTCTCTCTCTAACAAATAAACTTGGGAAGAATTTGAAGTAGGGGTGGAAGCATTGAAATTAGGACTCATAAAGGAAACACAAGCTGCCCTGGTGGTTAAGGGCTGAGGAGAGCCAGGCTCTGTGCCCAGGTGAAGGTAGACAAATGGATCCACGGGGGCTGGTGAGACCGGGTGGGCACGGGGCTGGGGGGGTGGTGGAGGAGACTCAGCACGGGGGCTGGCAGAGCCCCCACATGGTCCTTCAAGCAAGGATTCTTCATCCTGGTCACAACAGGTGTTCTGAGCAGGGATCCCCCGGCTCGGCGCGTCTCTCTGACACTCAGCTGCGATGTGGGCCACCTTTTCAATGACCTGCATCTGTCCAGTTAACACAGATCCTACCACGTGAACGTCTGTGCACACCCTGCTGCCAACACTCTCCAAAAGCCACACCCGGCTGAGGCCGAGGCCGTTTGCTGTGGGCTGGAGCCCCCCGCGTGGATGTTCCTGTGTGCGTTCAAATCCCCCAGTCCCGGCCCCCCCAGCTCCCCAGAGTCACGTCTCACCTACGGCTGTCTCTGGAGCCCCCAGTTCACAGTCCCAGCTTTGCGCCCTGGCAGTGAAGGTGACGCTGAGAGCAGCAGCGTCCCCTGAATGTCCCCAACTTCCCTTCTGAGTCGCAGATGTCCACTGAGAGCCCAGGAACGCCTCTGCTGTGCTGTGTTCTGCTCCGGGCCCTGCAACATGGTGCTTGAAGCTCCTCCCACGGACACGGGCAGAGGAGGAGGAGGAGAGGGTGGCTGGGAATAAAGAGGAGGAGGAGGAGGAAGAGAGGAAGGTTTCAAAGTGGCAGCCACTGTGGTGGACACACTCGCTGGCCCGTTCTGCCACGGACACTGCTCCGTGGAAATCTGGCATCAAGTTTAGGCCAACACCTTCCTCTGCAGCTTCCGGCCAGGTGATGAGTAGCCAGAACGCTGCCGTGAGGCCGCGGCCCGGTGCAGTGTCCGGGGTTAACCCTCAGGGTTTGCGACCCCGTCTCGGGCCCGGGAGAGGAGCCTGCAGGCCTCAGCGCGCTCACAGTCACCCGTCTGGGAACTGAATTGAGGACTGAGGAACGTCTTCCCCGTGCTTAGATAACTCGGGAGCTGTTGCAGGATTTACGTTTCCGCTTCATTACGAGAAGTCAATCTCTCTCCAGGAAACAGAGCTCACTTAGCAGCAACGGTCATCCTGTAATTTTATGCCAATGTATCTCGTCTTTGGAATTTGCCTATACTATTAGCAGCGACATAAGTATTAGGGCTGCATAGGATATAATTAAAAAAAAAAAAAAACCTGAGTGAGAGTGAACCAATCTCATTATCAGAGAACTGGTGAGTGTGATTAAATGGAGCTCTCACGTTGCACCCTCTGGGGTTGTGAAGTTGTCCCATTTCCTCGTTTGAGAGCAGCGGTAGGGAATGGCTGGCCCCACGGGCCGGGCCGTATAAGGCCCTGCCAAGACAACCGATTCAATCAAGCAAGGCAGGCTCATTTCTAAGCTGATCATTTTGTATGGCCTGCAAATGGTGTTAGAAACATCCAAATGGCCCTTGGCAGAAAAAAAGGTTCCCCGTCCATGTTTTAGAGATTTCTCACTCCCAGCACTCGCACACAATTCATGGCTGAGGCCGTGCACAGCAAAAAGAGGCGGGGCCTTTTCTCCTCCTGAAAGGCATTGAAACACCAAGGAGCAGAGTTGCTTTGCATCCCCTGCCTCCCTGCTCCCCTGGGCATCTCTGTCCTTCTCTGCCTTGTACAGTCCCCCTGGGACCCCAGCCCCTGACGAAGACGGGGGGCAGCTCTGTTGCCAGCACCCTGCTATGCCCTACAGGTGCACGTGTCACACGAGATCCAGTGCGGACAAACATGTGTGCAGAGCTCTGACATCGTTAATCAGATTCTTAAATAATAACCACCCTCTACGCTCACTACAGAATCAGCCCCCACCAGGCGCTGTTCCGACAACTTTACGCGTGTTAACTCATTTCATTGGAATGCCAGAGTGTGAGCTCAGCGATTTCACACACACTGGTTTCCCGAAGTCTCCCACATTCTGCAGAGTAGGTATTGGTTTCCCCCTCTCACAAATGGAAACACAGATTTTAAATGGGCCCCTCAACATCACACAGATGGCCACACCTTCGGCTTCAATGATCCTGATTCCTCTCTCCTGCCACTAAGCAACGAGGGACTCCCACACTCAGCCTGAAATGCGGCCCCCACACCTCGAGATCTCAACAACTCTTACCTTGCTCCGCGGCCTGGGCGCTCAGGGGCCTCCCCCCTGCCTCCTGTGACCCGGATCTCAGAGGCTGCTCAGATCTCTCCAGCAGCGGCACCGTGCCTGCACCGTCCCTGGAAGCAGCTGCCTGGAAGTCCTGCCTCTTCCTCCAGGAACTCTCCTGGAATACCTGTGGCAGGAATGTTTGCTCTGGGTTTGGGAATAAAGCGAGGGTTGGAGCTGGTATGTGGTAGATTCCTGGCTGTCACTGACCTGCCCGTCTAGGGGTCACCGCACCACGAGTTGGCTAGGTGCTAGGACACCTTCAGAGAGACGGATTCCTCTTGAGATCAAACAAACCCCGTTTCCTGGACTCTCGGCCAGGTTAGCACCTGTGGGCACTGCAGGGCGAGAGGGGCTGGGAAGGGGTGGGGCAGACACGTGTGCTCCATTAGGTTTCTTCATCAGACCTTCGTTGGGGGGTGGGGGCAATTGCCTAAGAAGCAGGGCTGACATCGGCTTGGCAGATGCACAGAGAACTCTCATTTGTCTGTAGGGACCAGAACCACTTGCTCCCCGGTAAAGTCCACCTTGGCAAAGGAGTAATCGTCATTTGGAAGGTTTATGAGGGTTAAACGTTATCAGACAACGGACCCCAAAAATATCCGGCCCAGCCATCCTACCTTTTCTTAAATCGTGTTTTACTTTGCATTTAGAAGATTCTGCCCGGTGAAAATCTGCGGTCGCACTTGTGAGACCTTCAGGGTTGAAACCCAGGCTGCGCAGCTGGCCCAGTCACTCAGTACCAGGGCCTCCAGGTACACTGTGGGAATCCTGCAGCTGGGAAATTCTAAGGGAAGCAAGAAAATGCAAACAGGTTGCAGGGGAATGAACGAGGAGCCCAGGTGTCACGTGTGTGCATGTGGGGCCAACCCGCAGGAAGAGCACAACCAAAGGCAGTGCTGGAGCAGAGGAACCGGAAGCCCAGCATCGTCACAGGGTGGACCCGTCAGGACTCCGCTGGTCCAACCTGTCTTTCCGCCTCACCGTAGCCTTAGAGTTCCTGGCACCTGGCAGGCTTCCTCCTACTCTGTGCCATAAACTTGACCCTCCTACTTGAAGACAAGCGTTAGTGGTCCCAGCTTCTGGCCTGGGTGCTCCTTACATGTGCTTTTTACAAGCTCTCTGACCTCATTTCGGGCAGCTCCCCGCTCTGATCTACTCCCTTGCACCAAGAATCACTGGGGACCCCCTCCCCCATTGGCATGCCCTGGTCAACTCCCAAGGCACATCTCAGCCCTGAATCCACAATTCACCCATGCCTTCAAACATTCTAGACCTCCTGCGCCGGGGGCTCTGTGAATGAGTGACGGGCCCGATCGAATCCTGGCCTATTCAAAAGAGGAATTTGGATTCATTCAAGTGTCTGTTGGCTTTCACTAAATGCTTGTGGTCATCTGTAGAGACTGCAGAGAGCTCGGGCTTGTCTAGGGTACAGCTATAGCAAAAAGACCCCAGAGCATTTCAATTCCAAGTTGGCCATGGCTGCGGTAACCACGTGGTCTCTCGAGAAACCTGTAAGATCACCTTGCTCCGCACGGATTTGGGAAGCGTGGCCCTGACCGTTCCACGCCCCCCTCTGCTTCAAGTCTAGCCCAAGGCATCTTGCCAAGTCGTGTTGAAAGACGGATTCCACCACCAGGGATTGTTTGCGTGGCCAGCTCTGGGAAGCAAAATGCAAAGCTGCAGGAGCCACTTAGAAAAGCAGATCTAATTGGGAGACCTGAACTGTGGCCAGGTCAGCGGGCCCCGTGGGCCATTCCCAAGGCTCAAGAACATTGTCTTCAGTCTGATCCAGCTGGCACCAGCTCATAAAAGACAGGCCACTTACCAGCAAATAAGGGGACAGATTTATTCTTCCTGCACCTGAACAAACTTGCAAGGTTAGGTTCACCCACAGTTTATGAAAACCTTCTCTGACTCACACTTGTAACAAAGGCTGAAGACAAATCGAACCCAGGTTTTCTGGTTGGCTCAGTACTCCATGGGCGGTTCACTAACCTCACCACTTAGCTGCCCTGAGAAGGCCTGCTTCAGAACGGGAAAGAGAAGCGCTCTCTCGCTCTCTCCCTCTCTCTCTCCCTCTCTCCCTCTCTCCCTGTCCCTCTCCCTCTCTCCCTCTCTCCCTCTCTCCCTCTCTCCCTCTCTCTCCATGTATGCTAGTTCCTTCTGCACCTGGCATCTCCTTCGGGGCCTCTTAATGGCAGTCTGACTAACACTGACCTTGCCTTGGTTTACAAGGGTAATGAAATCACAGCCCCAGGTGGACGGCTGCATGTGCACTTGCTCTGCCACTCAGAGCCTTGTTATTTCTGTAATTTGTCACATGCCGGCTCCTGCTTGGGGTGTACTTTACAGCCTAATGAAGACGTTCTCTTATTAGGACGAATCTCGTCCATGCCAATCCAATTAAATCTATAAAATTCACCTGGAAATTTTAGCAACAAGAGCTACAATGTAGCTGGTTTCTTCCTTTCTGTTTTTATTGTAAGTTACTGAACCAGGACTCGTGGTGATTTGGGAAGCAAAGGGGCTGGCAGAAGGTACAGCTTGGGGGGATCCAGAAAACCTGGGTTTTACTCCAATTCTGCTGTGCGATCCCAAGCAAATTTCCTCTCTCCAAAGGGCCTTTCAGTGCCTTGACGATAGCAGCAGTGGGTTGAACGTAGCTGTGTGGATAACGCTTTTTATTTATTGAGCAGCTTTACTGCACACATGGAAACTCTGCAAAGTGGACGAGACTTTGCTGACTGCGCACACACACAGTCATCGGTCCTCAGAGAAGACAAATGAGTCCCCCAAATTCAATCCGTGAAGATGGCGAGACGATCCACACCCTTCCCAAAACACAGCCTCCACTCTGCGCAGTCTGTGAAAATCTAGGGGGAGGAGTTTGGACGTGACCCAGGTTAGCGCTGGGTCCCAAGGTGAGCTCCGTCTGCAGCTCAGGCACTGACTCAGCCCCTAGACCAGTCCGGATCTCATTGTCAAGCACCAGCCAGCGCCAGAGCTCATCGTTCCTGCTCCCTCAGTGCTCAGAGAATTCAAGTTCGTATGAGGGTGCACTTCAAACTCCTCCAAAGCACAGGCGTGTCACGAACGGAAGCAGAGACGATTTTGTTACCCTATTAACTACAAGAGGGAAAAATAATTTCTTTCTTTGAAAATGCTAACCCCAAATAGGAAACTCAAAATATTGGAGATGACACCTAGTGAGCTGGCGTTTCACCAGTGTTGATGAGGAAATTCTTTGCACGAAGACTGCAATCACAAATAAATTGACAGCAAATATATGAAGAGTTTGGTCTATATTCCCAACAAAAAGTACATTTTCCTGGAGGGTCCCCAAGGACAGATTAAAATTCACTGTAGTTTATAATGAAGTCATGAAAGGGTTTGTAATGTAAAAATCTAGTTCTTTCATTTCTCAGAGAAATTTGAAAAGACATTTTTAGTGATCATTGGTACAAGGATTTAACTCAAACAAGTTTCTTTATTTGGAAAAGAAATGGAGTGATTTATCCTTGGATGGGGTATTTGTCTGCTTTTATGAAAAAACCCAGAACATCAAAGACTTCTGATTTCTTATAAATTTCTCCTGTGAAACACAGCATAAATAGAAAAGTGCCCCAAAATGTTCAGAGCAGTGACGCATAAAACCAGGAACTCAATCAGACGTCGTCCATCACAGACGCCCTCACGTGCTCACTCCCAGCGCAGATCCCCTCCCGCCTCCACCATTCAGGTTCTCAAAGTGGCACTTGTAGTTTACAACCAAAGCAGCTGCTGCCTCCTGTATGAGCTTGAGTCCGCTTGTTGTGTTGTGTGTACATATATATTGTTTTTACATCTTACTTCCCTAATAAAAAATACTCATGAAATGTACCCATGCTATGTGATGCTGCTTTTGCCCATTCTCATCTCTGTGTAGTGTTACCTGGCTACCTACCATATGTATAAATACACCGCAATCTACTGCTGCCAAACAGAGTTATTTATAATTGAACTTCTACAAGAATGCTACAATCAACATTCCTGCTTATTCTTGTTTCTCGTATGCACCCGGTTGCATTGTTTTTCTGGGTATATATTTAAGGGTAAAACTGTGAGCCACAGGATCTGCCTACCCTAGCTTTAGCAGTTATTGTCAAGAATGAGTGTACAGTTGGTACCGTTGTACCTGCTTTCCTCCCACCAACAATGTGTCCAGGTTCGAGCGGTTCCATCCCTTTCCAATGCTCGGTGTAATCTGCCTTTTGTATGTTTGCCGTGCTGGTGGCTGCTCAGTGATGGCCTCTGTCCCTCCCCCTCTTCGTGGAGGAACGACACAGGACCCTGCGCTGTTCTTTCGTCTGCTCGGCCCTCCCCGGGTTTGCTGTTGGTTCTTCCCGGGTTGGCTTGGCTACTGTCCCTTCCACCTCTGTGGAAGGGCAGTTCCCCCTGGCCACATTCCCCACTTCCGCAGGGGAGCGGCACACCGCCGGCCGGCTCTCTCGGGGGCTGCACAGGTGTTCCCCTTAGATGTTCCCCCTTAGATGTTCCTGGTGCATGCCGTCTCTCTCCTCCTTTATAGTCCTCCTCTGCCAATCTCAACTCGGCTGCCCACACGCCGAGCACGCTGCTCTCCTCCAATCAGGAGCAAGTCCTACAGTTTATTGGCTGAACTGGAGGCAGCTGTGTAGAAGCTGCTTTCTTCTCTCCCAGCGCCATATTGTGGGAGAGCAGATGCATAGAATAAGTCTTAATTCCAGTAACTTAGTCTAGTCCGAGTTGCTCCCCACAGATCCCCCTTTCTTTTCATTTTTTGGCGTTGATACGCGCCTGTCTTCGGTGCCCCACGGCACACACTCTGCTCTACTTGCTAGAGTTGCCACAGGTTCTTACAAGTCCTATCAATCAGGCAAACCGAATCCGGGTCCTCTCTTCGCCATGTTGTGAGGAGGTTTTTAGGCACTGATGCATGCCTGTGTTCAGTGCCCTGCAGCGCATGCTCTGCTCTGCCTGCAGGTGCTTACAAAACCTAGCAATCAGGCAAACCGAATCCAAGCCTTCTCAGCGCCATATTGTGGGGAGGCTTATTGGTGTTGATTTGTGCCTATCTTCGGTGACCTGCAGCTCATACTCTGGTCGAGCTGCCTACTGGTGCTTACCGCCTTACTAATCAGGCAGACCGAATCCAAGCCTTCTCATTGCGGTATTGTGGAGAGACTATTGATGTTAATAATGTGCCTGTCTTCGGTGACCTGCGGCGCGTAAGCTGCTAGCCGCCCGCAGGTGCTCATTGCCTCACTAATCAGGCAGACCGAATCCAAGCCTTCTCATTGCAGTATTGTGGGGAGGCCTTTCTATTTCTCTATTTCTCTATCTCCGGGCATTCCTATTTCTCCCATTTTACTTCTATCTTCCAGCATTCCTATTTCTCTCATTTTACTTCTAAACTTCTGTTTCTCTTATCCCTGCGGCTTCCCGGCGCCCGCCCCGAGGCTGCTTCTCGGCGCCTCGCCGCCCCGCGGCAGCTTCATGGCTCTGCACGGCTTCCCGGCGCCTCGCCCTGCCGGCGGGCTCCCGGCTCTGCGCGGCTCGGCTTCGCGCGCACACTCCGCGGTCTCCACGCCCCTTCGCGTCTGAACCACGGCCTCACACAAGCCCCGCGTTCCCTATCTATTCACGCCCCGTGCTCTCTCTGCACGCGGCGGCTTCCGCGAGTCACACAGCGTAGCTTACGTCTCCGCCACTAGTATTCAATCTAAGTTCCCCGGGCTAACCTGGCGAATTCAACCCAGCTCACATTTCCGCCCCACGATTTGGCTTCCCGTCCTTTGCTCCCCGGGCTAATCAGACAGATTCCATCCTGGCTTACGTTTCCGCTTCTGGTTTTAACTTTTCGCCCCCTATTCCCGGGCTAACTTGAGAATCCCAAAGTGGCTTTCGTCTCCGCCTCGGCCTGCCCCCCGCGGCTTCAATTTCCCTAACATTTTTCTCTACCCGGTATGTTTCCCCAAGCTTTCCTCCAACAATACTCCTCCCTCATTTCTCCTGGCTTCTCCCCACAGTCCGTATCCGAGTCTGTTTGTTCTAGCTTTCACTTTCACTTTCGACCTTAGAGATTTCTCCCAGCTTCCCCCCGTAGTCCGTATCCGAGTCTATGCCTAGGCTTTCAATAGCTTTTTCCGGCACCTTTTTCGTCCGGCTTTTCCCTAGGCTGTTTGCTAGTCTCTCTCTCTCTGGTATTTTCCCATTTCTTCCCGTTTCTTCCCTCCTAAGTTTCCTATCCGTCCTGGGTTTCCTATCCGAGTCACGGCACCATTATGTCGCTCCCCCTCTTCGTGGAGGAAAGACACAGGACCCTGCGCTGTTCTTTCGTCTGCTCGGCCCTCCCCGGGTTTGCTGCTGGTTCTTCCCGGGTTGGCTACCAACCCTTCCACCTCCGTGGAAGGGCGGTTCCCCCTGGCCACTTTCTCCACTTCCGCAGGGGAGCGGCACACCGCTGGCCGGCTCTCTCAGGGGCTGCACAGGTGTTCCCCTTAGATGTTCCCCTTAGATGTTCCTGGTGCATGCCGTCTCTCTCCTCCTTTATAGTCCTCCTCCGCCAATCCTAACTCGGCTGCCCACACGCCGAGTACGCTGCTCTCCAATCAGGAGCAGGTCCTACAGTTTATTGGCTGAATTGGAGGCAGCTGTGTAGAAGCTGTTTTCTTCTCTCCCAGCGCCATATTGTGGGAGAGCAGATGCATAGAATAAGTCTTAATTCCAGTAACTTAGTCTAGTCCGAGTTGCTCCCCACAGGCCTCTGCGTTTTCCTAATTCCTACTGAGGTTGAGAAACTGCCCGCTGATTTGCTGGCCATGTGGATGCCTACAATCCAACTGAACTAACGTGTGTGTGCCCTAAAATAGGCTCTGCATTTCATTTCTTCCCGTACAGACACAGCAATTACTGAAGGGGCCATCCAGCCTCCACTGTTCTGAATTGCTATTTTTATCATGCATCTTTGTCCAGAGACAGAGGGGTCTATTCCTGGAATCTTTTACACCATTAGCCTACCCGTGTGCTGTATGTCAGTGTCATATATATAACATGTATTTATAGCAATCCTTGACGTATGTAGAGCAAGTCTTCCTACTGGTCTCTCCTGATGTGTGCTCTTACTATTCATAGTCGTTTGCAAGAACTGGCTTGTCAAGTGCCAGCAAAATGCAAAACAAACCCTGTGAGGTTTTCCCAGGGGTCGCACTGATCCAGGATCCATAGTCTAGGATCAATGCTGTCGGCTCAGATTCCTCATTCTTTAGCTTCTCTCAAAAAGGTTTCCTGGTTTTCTGTGTAGAGACCTTGAATAGCACCTACTGTACTCATTCCAAGGTGTTTCATCCTTTTTGATACATATCAACCATACTTTTAAATTTTTAAAAATTTCTGTTATAATCAGAAATGTAATTTCTGTACTGACCTTATATGTAGAAAATGTGCTAAGCTCAAGCATTAACCATATTAAATCCCCTTGTGCCACTCGCTCTCCCCACCCACGCTGGCAAATGCCCAAGAGCCTTAGAGCTGTAGCTCTGGAAGGGGTTCCAAGCACTCAGCTGGCTTGCACTACGTCTGTTTCTCTGTATCTCCGTCTAGACAGACAGACGGACATGGAGATATGTGTGGGTGCCTATGGTGTACTTTTTTTATGTTTAAGAACTGAAGAGGCCTGGGATTTGCTCTGTTCTTATTTCTTCACAATGTTCATTTGGGGGCCGGTATTTGGCACCGTCACTAACACAGCACTGGGGATGCCCGCATCCATATCAGCGTGCCCGGGCCTTGGGCCCAGCTCCCTCCCAGCTGCAGTCTCCTGCTACTGTGCACCCTGGGAGGCAGCAAGTGGTGGCCCAAGTACTTAGATCACCGCCAACCGCATGGGAGAGCCACGCCGATTCCCAGCCCCCGGCTGCAGCCTGCCCAGCCGCAGCTGCTCTTGCAGTAACTTGGAGAGTGAACCGGCAGCTGGAGACCTCTCTCTCTCTCTCTCTCTCTCTCTCTCTCCCTCTCTCCCTCCCTCCCTCCCTCCCTCCCCCCCCGTGTGTGTGTGTCATTCTGCCTTTCAAATAAATAAAATAAGCATTCATTTTTATTCCTTGTAGTTCCATTTCTGTTTCATTAACAGTAAAATCGTCGAATAATATGCATGACCATGCTCAGGGGATGAGGATTTTCCTTCGTGGCTTAGGCAATCTGATTCAGATTTTCAATTCCGTAGTCAATTCAGTTTATGTGATTATTTCAAGGACGTACAGCAAGTGCAAGAGCCAGAATTTACCTGGGAAATTTCTCATTGCGAGAGATCCTGCAAAGCTCCACCTGTAGCTGTGCCTTCTAAGGAGGTCAGGGAGAGTACAGAAGAGTTTATAAGAACCGTTTCTAAAACGAGAAATTTATAAAATGATATCTGTTGTCCTGCACCTGCTCTGCTACTGTCGAAGGTGCCGCAGATCTGATAGCAACGTATGAAGGGTTAGACTCAGAACAGTACTGACAAATCGAAGTTTAGTGGCCGTGCAGACCCAATAGCCTTCAACAGGTTGCCTTGTACTAGAGCAGCTGGAGAAATAAATAGAAAAAAGCTGTGTAAGAAATAAACCGGAAACACAGGAAGTGCCAATACTTGGGAGAAGTGGGGGCAAAAGAGGGCTGGGGGGTCTTAGAGGCGCTGAAGGATGGCCGCAGTGGGGGGCTCCAAACAGACCCTAGAGCCAGGGAGTTGGGGCAGATCCTGCATTCCCTGTGTGCGAGGAGCAAATGTACAGAAGCCAGGCCCCTGCCTGGAGGGGCTGGGGCGGAGGAAGACCGAGTCCGGTGCCCAGAGCTTTGATAAAATGCGTGGGGGTGACAGAAAGGTGGGGAGGGACAGCGGAGCTGGAAGCAGCAGAACTCACTCAATGACCTACGCCTTTACCTCTGCTTTAAAAGCTGTTTTCTTAGTAAAATAAAGCGCTACCTGGTCAAAAACAGTTTCTTCCTCCCGGGCAAGCCCGAGAGATATTTATTGAACCGTCACAACGTGTGGGTATTAAGGAAAGACACGCAGCTGCAAGTCCGCTCACAGGCCCCAGGCCAAGCGCACAGGCCTCCCCACAGGCAGTGAGAATACAAAGTAAATTCGACCTCTTGATACACATGTGTCTGTTTGACGCATTTGCAGAACGGGATGCCCACAGGCGCATCGGGCCGGAGAAGCCAGCTGTAGGTTCCCACCTGAAGGGGCTCGTGGGGCTGCACTGCCTTGGAGACGCCAGCAGTGACTGCTCGGTGCCCACCGTAGGCCTGGCATAGGTGAGGCTTCGGGGACCCAGTGCCCACACTCCCCTGGGAGCTGGTGGGAGCTGGGGTCTTGGTTTTGCTGCAAGTCAGCATTTCCAGTCCTTTTCAGATGTCTACGTAGGAGAGGCCAAGCGAGCACTTAGAAATTCGAGGGAGAGCAGTGAACGTGGAGGCTAAGAAGCAGACCTGGAGACTTGAAGACACCTTTCCTCTAAGTCAGACACCAGCCAACTTTGCCCACAAGCCCACTCCAGCCTGCTGCCCGTGTGTGTGTGTGTGTGTGTGTGTGGCCAGCCGATAGGAACAATACGGCCAGCCTTCCGAGAACGGTTTGCCTGATTTGACCTCTTGTCCTGCAGAGCCCAAAACATTTGCTATCTGGTCTTTTACAAAAAATGTTGTTTACCCCCAGTCTAAGCCATGTTAAGACACCGTTCATAAGCATCCCCATTCCAGAGCTCCTGGCTGCCTTTGCCTGCACTTGGGCCAGACTGCGGGAGCGAAGCCGACTCGCAAGGGGTGGTGCTGGCCTGTGGCTGGACACCGGGCAGAAGCTCTGGTCCTCTCGGGCCACCTCGGGCTCCTCAGCTGGAGCAGCGCCACCAATGTCAGGTTTCCTTGTGGGCCCGGCTGTGATGACATCCACAGGCTGGCTCGCTCTGGGAGGTGGTTGTTATCTGACCCACGTCCCGTGCTGTCAAGGGCTCACTGCCCCTCGTGGATGGTCCGGGCTGCAGACTACCCCGGGGTGGGGCAAGCATGTGAGTGGAGGGCTCGGAGGCCTGGAGGCTTCATTAAGGATCACTTAACTCGGCCCGGTGCTGTGAGACCAAAGAACACTGGGAGTGGGCCACGGTGTGTCCCGGTGACCTTTGATTCACAGAAACAGGAGGGGGATGGATTTGGCCTGTGGGCAGGAGGTTGTCGAGCTGTGATCTCACGTGTTCTGAGATATCCCAGATCAGGTTTCATAAATATCTACGTGAAAATTTCGATTTCTGCTTCAGCCACTTTGCAAGTGGCCAGGGGCGGGGGCAGAGGAGATGATTCTGTCTCTAGTCTAAATGCATTCCACTGTTAGAGAAGCCAACCAACCAATCAACAAGCGGGAACTCCACAAAGCTTGTGGAAATGGAATTAAGACTTAAGTTTGCTTTGGAGCAAGGTATTTTGAAATGCAGGCTTCAATTTTTCATCAGGTGCATTTGCCATGAATTCTGAAGACCCCTCAAACACACGGATTTCGAAACCTTTTTGGGTCAAGATAAACTCGCCTCTTAATTCTGCTTGCCACTAACTTTCGGGAGTCCCCGAGTAGAGTCTTAGGGGATAAAAGCCACCCATCAAATTGACAGACACAGAGCTCACCCCCAAACTGAGTCTGAGTTTTGAGTGTTTCCGGTGGCTTCCCTTGCATCTCTTCCTGAGCTGCTCGGGGAGCTGCTGGATGGCCCACCAAGCTCTCGGGCAAGCAGCTCCGCCCACCAGCGTCTGTGGGTGTGGCCTGCGGCTCATTGTGTCAGGATTGCTCAGCCTTGCAAGTCACCTGGGTGTCCCCTTGTACCTGGAAGTCAGGGCAGATCACAGCACTCTGAGCGGTGTTCTCTTGGGGTATCAACTCTAAATGCTTAAGCAAATGAGTGGTGAACCCAAAATGAAGTCAATGCAAGTTCTGGAAGCCCCACTCCCTCCTGTGGGATGGGCTGAAGGGAAAACCATTTCAGAGCCTTCTTCCTGCAAAAAATGAATTCTGCGTTTCCCATCATTAAAGCCGAAATTAAAATGGATAGCGTTCTGCCCCGCCGTTCATGCGATTTAACTCTTCAGAGGTCATAATGCACGCACCCTATTAAATAATGCAGGCCAGACAACGCTGACTTAATAAAACCGAAATGTCACATTGGGTTTGAATTGATTTTTTTATTTGAGGGCCTCTCTAGGCTTGCAAATCAGAACTGCCTTGCGTTCGCACGTATGAGGGAGCCTGACTTTCCCAGGGTTAGATTTAGAAATGCAGATTGATGGGAAGGGATTGAGCAGGGTCAGTATCGAATGGCCTTCTCTTGGGGCTTGAATAATTCATAAGCATCCATGTGTTTTGTGTTTCTTGCTTAACACTGGGGAAGGTGGGGCCGGGAGGCTGGAGGCAGCTGCAAGTGCTCGTGCCTTGCTGACCAGGGTAAGCAGCTCGGAGAGCGTGGGCTTGCACACGCCTGGGGGCTGCGTGCAATTTTACAGGAATTTGGATCAATAAACCTTGAAACGAAATAATTGGCCCACAGCTGATGATAGTGAAGTTTCCTGTATTTACCACTCCTTTGTGACAAGCTGGATTTGTGAAGATAAGCTCCTTAGGCAAAAGGCAAAAAAATGGTGACGCCAACTGCGTATTTCCTGTGACTGTGACTGCTCTGGGCTGCCTCCTACATTGACCTTGAGGTTGGTTTACTGCATGAAGCCGGGACGGTGGCAATGGGCATTGGATATAGGACCCGAGAGAGCCTACATCCACGCCAGCCCACGTTCCTCTCAGCGCTGTGACTCCAAGCGCAGCCCCTACCACTTCTGAGCTGCAGATCCTGCTAGACAATGAAGCCCCTTAGACTTCCTCAGTGACTCGCACAATCATTTTGGATCTAGGCCACTTTCTTCAATAAAGCGCTCTGTGCAAGCCATGTACTCAGAGCAGTTAGAAACAAGGCTGCTTGGAGTGCTGTGGGGACAGGGAGATGCCAAAGCTGTCGTTTTCCCAACCGGGTCAAATTGGTAGCTGCTAAGAGTTTTCCTTGACCCTATGCATGTAAATCACTCTATTCTGAGAGCAGTGAGAGAAGGAAGGATGAAGAATGATTTTTTTAAAAAATATACAGCATAAAGGATGCTGGGACTTAGTGTTTTAGTATTAGACCCAGAAAGCTGAGGCTAAAACGAACACAATAATTTAGAGGAAAATTCAGCCACGTCTGAGAGCTGGAGGCAGAACTTTATTCTTATTTTCTGCACCAAGTAAATGGCTGCCAGCCTGGAGCCAGCTGCTTCGCCTATGGCTACGGTGACATTAAGGTCGCGTGGGTTCAGGGCCAAGGACTTGTTCTCTGCCATCTGGCTGCCTATTTTACTCTCAACCCCAGACAATAAAATAATTTTGTGTAATTTTTTTTCCCAACCAAAAGAAAATGTGTCACCTACCACAATGCAAGCTTCATCCAGAGAAGCAGGCCAGGAAGAAGACCCGGGAAAACTGCTTCAGCTGTCAAAATCTGCGACCTTCAAGTGAAAAGCAAAAAGGTGATCTGAAAAGCCAAAGGGAAAAAAATGTCTGAAGTTCGATCCATTTTTTTTTTTTCTTGCTGTTAATTAAGGCTGGAAGAACAGAGCCCTCAAAACTGCAGCTTTCCTTTGGGGAGGGGAAAGGGTAATGGCTGGTGAGAAAAAATATGGACAAAATATGCATCGATTATGCATGCAATTACCCAAAATTTGTTATTTTACAAAACCGAATTCTTTCCTGCTGAAGTCCAACACCGCGTAATTAAATGCAGACGCTCCCTAACTTTGTCACGGCACAAACAGCAGAGGTTACGGAAAGCGTTCGGGCTCCCCAGTCATTGTGATTCCTCTGGTGTTGGAATAGATTAGCTGCAGAAGAACACAGCAGGTAAGGATTACATGAGTCTATTCAAACCGCACATAACGAGTGTGGGGAAGAGTGATTTGAATGTCTAATACCAGTCACTCAGCACAAGGCACAAAAAGGCTCGGATTCACTCTCAGGGCTTTGAAAGGCTGTTTACTCCATAAATTTTCACCCACTCATTATCATACTCGGTCCTACTGGAATAAATCACTAATGACTGTCAATCTCAATGAACTCCGTTCCTTTCAGTCTGGAAAATTCTCAGTTTCTCGTGCTGTGAGGAGACTCCGTATTCTGTCGGTCAATTATCAGGAACCGGAGTCGCCACCAGCCTGCGGGATTCAGACCCCCGCCCCTGAGGCCGCATCTCTGCCTCTGGATCCAACATCCAGATGCGCTCACTTTCGCCCTCTGAAGCAGGCAGCGCAGGGGCACAGCCTGGACGTCACACCGCAGGGCTTGCTTTAGGAGAGGTTACTCCAGAGAAGCAGTGCCGGACTACCAGGGAGGGAGGAAAGAGAAGAGCCCCGAGTCCAGGAGCAATTCCTGGGGGGAATTCCTGATGGCAGCGGGGTCAGGAATCGCACAGTAAGTGTGGGGAAAGACGGGGGCAGGGATAGCAACCTTGGAGCGGATGCTGGCAGAGAGGAAGGAAGGAAGTGGAGCGCTAGAGGCTGGAAGAGCCCCAGGGAAGAGCCTGCAAATGCTCGAAGCCCACAGAGGCTGCCCTGCGTGACGAGAGATGTTCTGCACCAGCAATGCAGGCAGCCGGAGCAGGTGGATCCGTCATCTTGTCCAGGACTCTGCGGGGCATTCCTGAGGGCTGCGATCCTTTCCTCCGAAGTCGAAGCTGGGAGGCTCCTTGGAATGAGCTCGGACAGTGAGGAGAATCAGGATGCAGGGGTGAGCCCCGCTCGTCTTCAGCAGCCCCAAGGCTGCCGCGCTGAAATGCGTACAAATGAGTAGAAGAAAACATCGCCCTGCATGCCAGACATCCGACCACACGCGCAAAACATCTCTGTGAACATCCTGACACTAGTGGGCCAGAGAAGCTCTGCAAAGAGATCAGACACGTGGAGGCGGTCACGTTGACGCACCTGCCATCCTCCCACTGGGAGCCCAAAGGGACCGGTTCCCTCCCTATGTCACTCTACTGCCTCTGGCTTCCTCCTGCCCACACAGAGAGCCAGCTCTCGTAAAAGCCTCGCCTCTGCCACGAGGGTGTTTCAGACTCTCCCAGAGGCTCCCGCATCCTCGTGGACACGGCC
This sequence comes from Oryctolagus cuniculus, assembly GCF_051225735.1. Lineage (NCBI taxonomy): Eukaryota > Metazoa > Chordata > Mammalia > Lagomorpha > Leporidae > Oryctolagus > Oryctolagus cuniculus. The sequence continues at coordinate 3,784,526 of NC_142878.1, read as the reverse complement.
ATCAGCAGCCATGGGCAGCGCTGCCAGGTGCCACTGCTATCGTCACCCGTCAAATGCTGCCCTCCTGCACCCTGGCCACGCACTGCCACTGCTGTGGGCGCCAGCCACTTGTGCCAAGACACTTCTGCCACTTGCCCACCCGTGTTGCAGAGCCCCCAGCCCCTGTGTCACCCCAGCAGGGGAGAAGCTTAGAGGAAACTCTTCTTCCTCTTACCACCCTGATTCAGCAGAATTGGCTTACCCTCACTTACATGGGTTTTGGTGGAATAGCCTGGTTGTATTTTATTTTAAACCATTTCTCAATTACGACCAAAACGAGAGGCCTCCTTCGATTGCTGAGCTGGTGTCAAACTTGCGTGTTTCCCATGGCTCATCACTCCCATCACCCTGCTCTTGCCTTTCGGCTTTAAGGTCTGATTCTCTTCCCTTGAAATAAGTCCTTAACTGGAAGATTCTCTTGCAAGTGGATTTCTGGATGGACCTGCCACGCCAGCCCCTCAGACCTGCCCAGCCGGACCCTCGGGTATAGCGACAAAGGACCCCATTACGCACCACGGCAAGCCACCACTCCCCACACCTGCCTACGATATTTATCTTTCAAGAAATGTGTTCACAATACTTTCTCTTATCCCGTCCTATTGAAACAAGGCACTGCTGGAGCACTCCCCGCTCTAGACACCCAGCTCCAGCCACCTGAGCAAGCAGGACGCAGCGCCAGTGCAGGAACCTGCTGTCCTGGGCTTGCGGGACATGCCTCCTCCTGCCTGTTCCACTGTCAGCCTGTTGTGCTATCTCTCGTTCCCATCTGCAGGCTGGTGACACACAAGTCCCCACCCAATCTGGCCACAACGGCAGACAGAAACGTTCCGAGTCCCGACACACGGTGTCTCCCTGTCACCCCTGGGACCACACTATGGTCTGGGTTTCTTTCTCACTCATCTGTTTCTCACCTGCTTGGGACCCATCGCATCTACCTTGTTCCCCAGGGGAAGCCCAGTACCCATTCCAGTATCTGACACATAGGACCGTCATGATAAATATCTGTGCATAGACGACTTTGACACGTCCTGATGTTTGAGTTCTAAAACTCTAACACAGTTCTTTACATCTCCACCCTCTTCTCTTTGTCCAGTAGTTAACCAATAATAAGTGCTAAATAGTTATTTAACAGAGTTGTTTGTTTTTCCAGATTTGACCCATGGAAAGAAAAAAACTGGCTTACTTTTCCAACTGGTTGATGATATAAATTCACCCACATATTGTACCCGGGGAGCTACAATCCCCAAGCAGCGTATATCTCTAGACCATGGGAACAGAGACGCACATGCTTCCAATGTCTAACACTAAGTCTTACACATAGAATGAGCGAGTTCCGCCGTCCTGACCGTGCCCAGGTGCATCGCACCCAGAGGGGTGTCTGCCAACCCTTATCTCTCAGCGTCGCGCTCTCGCGCTGGCTGCTCTGGTCACAGAGCACTTACTGGCTCTGATCAGAGCAGAGCTGCGAACCTCACCACGGAGAAACTGTCTTTGACAAATTAGCAGGCTGACTGTGCAGCCAGGTGGGGGTACCCCCCCAGGGGCGTCAGCCGCCTCTGAGCAGCCTGGGTAGAGCCTTGCAGCCATCCTCAAAGGAGCGACTCCATCACGACACCCACCTGGGGCACAGGAGGCAGGCGGCCCCGGCTCCTGGTCTCTCTGACTGCTTCCTGCCTTCTTTCCAAGCGTGACAACCTCGGGCCACGGCTGTCTCAAAGACCTCGATTTCCTCACTGCAGAGTGGCGGTTACACTCCCATCTCCTAACCCTGTGACACTGCATGAAGCCTCCCTTCCCGGGCCAGCGTGGTTGGACGGGACACTAATGCTAGGACTTTGTCCTACGTGGAGACAAAGGGCTGTCAGAGCAGCCATGGCCGGGGCTCACCCACGCCTCTGTGACCTGGCGCTTCACTTGTCCAGGTCAGTTTAAATGTGCGTGTGCACCTCTCCATGGAGCTGTGTGTGCTGCTGGCCAGAACACTGGGATGCGTGTGTTCCCCAGTCCTGATCCCTCTGTCAATCCCAGCCTGGTACTACACTCCATTCTTCATGCTCTCCTTTCAGGATTCAATGCCAAGGGCCCACAGTGGCGGCGTCTTAGGAGAAAGGTTCCATTCTCTGGCTTCTCTTCCCTGCAGTGCCCGCCTGCTCTCACACAGCCCCAAACACTATCTGTGCTTAAATGACATCTCAGGGTCTGCTTCTGGGAAGAGAGGCACTAACACACACACACACACACACACACATACATATACACTAAACTAAATTGAAAGTAATATTTCAGGCGTTTGAGTCTTGGTGTGTTTTCTCTTCTTCTAACGTCCGGAGAATTAAAGATGAGGAGTTAGTCTCCCGGGAGGTGCCTGCATGAATTGGGTGTTATTACTCGGTCACCTTCCCTGCAGAGCAAACAGCCCAACCTAGCGGTGTGTGAAACTACAGAATCCCAAGGCTGCCTCCGCCCCCTCGAAAGCGCTCTGTACGCACCCACATCGCAGCGGAACGCAACTCCGGGGCCGCCAGGGAGCCGTAGCTGGTGATCGATCGGCACAGCCACTGCCGCCTTCTAGCTCCCGAACGCGTGGCAGCAACACCAAGCGAAGAGGAACATCCAGAAGTTAAAAGAAATTTTAAAAAATCATCCTTTAATTGTATGAAGATAGCAATCTGGGGATTCTCAATTATAGTTTATTTCAAACTTTATGCTCCTACAACGTAGATATTTATTAAGAAATTGACATAACGACGCTTTCCACTCAAATAGCCGCATGTGACGTTGGGAATGCTGCTGGGTTGAAATGAGACGGAATGTGGGGTACAGCACACATCAGGGTTCCAAGACTCAGCACAATAAGAAGGAAGGGGGCGGACATTACGACCAGCAGTCGAGACCCCCGGGTCCATGCCAGAGCACCTGCGATCGGCGCCCGCCTCTGACTCCTGGCTGCATCTTCCTGCTAGTACGCACCCGGGAGGCAGCAGGGTGCTCAAGTGATGGGGGCCCCGTCGCCCATGTGGGGGACCTGGACCACTCCTGGCTCTCAGCTTTGGCTTCTGTCCCCTCTGGCCATTCAGGCACTTGGCAAAGAAGCCAACAACAGAGAGCCGCTCTCAAGAATCGCTCCTCAGGTAAGGAGATTGGAGGACCGTCCCCATTCCATTTGGCCAAGAGAACGTGATGCGTATGTCCGCGTGGCCAAGGTCAGCTAACTGCTGCTTGCAGACAGCGAATGCTGCACGGGCCCTGGCACTCTCGTTCTACGCTCTCCTGGGGGAGCCATCTGTTTTGCTGGGCCTTCTCCAGAGTAAACACACATATGGCCGCATCAGACGGCTCAGCCGCGTTTCCCACCATTCCACCCGCCTCCCCGAGACGACAGCCGGACGACCGGCTCACAGCGGGTGCTGTCCCCTGGTGCTCACTTGCCAGTGTAACTCCCAGAGGTGCCTCTGGTCAGAGGCTCTCGAGAACACTGCTCTGTGACCCCACAAAATAAAACGCTGTCAGATTTGCGTTGGTGCAGTGACTTACCTGCCGCAGCAAAGTAAGTCATGTTTGGCCTAAACTTTCGCTCCTCAGACTAGAAAAGGAAAATTGAAAGTTAGTCTCAGTAATTCTGGACTATATGAAAGATCTAATCAAACCAGTGAGCAGCCTTTGATTCAAAAATTTAATAAAGATAGCTTTACCTTTTCATTTTTTTTCCTTCAAGCGCTAATTCGTTTTCACTGACAGGCATTAAGATGTTATCCAAATAGAGCAAATTAATCAGATGCTTGGTCAGAAATATCTGTCATACCTACAGCAACAAGTATTTAAATGAGACAAATCTTCTGCTATCAGGGAGGAATTCCCAACATGCTGCTGGACAGCCCTGCCTAACCCCCTCTGCACCAGCTCTGGTAGACTGTAGAGTGACAGGTGTCTTAGGGCCAAGGGCAAGTTCAGTCAACGGGAATCCTGTTTATAGGTAACACAGATGGCTTATTACCCAGCACGGCTGCAAATGTGATAGACAGCCACCTAGAAAGAGACACGTGCTCTTACCTGAGATGCAGTCATATCTGGTAGCCACCAAGTTCATATCTGTGGGACATTACAGTTGAAGGGATCTTAGCAATCCCATTCCAGTCTCAACCTTTAGGGGTAAGCATTGCCTCTACAGACCCTTCTGTTTGAAACTGTAAGAAGATACCCAGACTGGTATCCAACAAAGACTCGGTGCCTCCTTGTGCAGCAACGCACACCCAGGACCAGAGCACCTAAGTGCCATGGAATGATGAGACACTCCAGGAGAGGTAAAGCGAATGCAGCCCATGAGGGGACCTGTGCCATCACGGGGGTGAGTCACAACAGGGGTGGAGTGGACCTCATGACGTTTTTCAGTGTTTGCCCTAAGCAAAATGCAGTTTTAAACAAGTTTTAAGACCCTTAAAGCAAGGGCTAGCATTGTGGAATAGCGGGTTAAGCTGCCACCTGTGACACCGGCATCCCATGTGGGCAGTGGTTGGAGTCCCAGCTGCTGCACCGCCAGTCCAGCTCTCTGCTGATGGCCTGGGAAGGCAGCAGGAGACTGGCCAAGTAGATAGGCCACGGCACCCACATGAGATCCCAGACGAGGCTCCTGGCTCCTGGCTCCTGGCTCCTGGCTCCTGGCTCCTGGCTCCTGGCTCCTGGCTTCAGCCTGACCCAGCCCCAGCCATTGTAATCACTGCAGAGTGAACAAGCTAATGGAAGATTGCTCGCTTGCTCTCTCTCTCTCTAATTGCAGTTTTCAAATGAATTTGTAAAAAAAGACACTAAGGCAGAAGCTGTTCATTTATACTTTGTATCAGCCATAGACTCTCATAGAGTACCTTAAAGATGACAAGATTAAATAGATACTTGAATTTTCACCAACTACATCCTTGTCACTGTTCAGGTTCTGAGTTTATTTCACAACAAGACAATATCTGTCTTCAAGGGGCTTATGATCTGTCTGGGGTTTTCAAATAAAATTTGCAGTTAGAATTTGCTGTGGGTATAACACAAATTACAAAAATCAATTATATTCTATACACTAGTAATAAATTATCTAAAGATGGAATTAAGAAAGCAATTCTGTTTATAAAATCAAAAACCAGAAAATATTCAAGAATAAATAAAACCAAAGAAGTGCAAGACACGTACAAGACACAGAGTTGGCAGAAATTAAAGTAGACTTAAATCAGAAAAAATCCATATCCATGCGTCCAATGACTTAATATTGTTAAGATAGCAACATCCTCTTTGAAAGAGATTTTTTATTTATCTATTTGAAAGGAAGCAAGGGAGAATGAGAGAGAGAGAGAGTGTGAAGAGAGAGAGAGAGAGGCCGATCTTCCAGCCGCTGGCTTACCCTCCTCTGCAGCCAGGGCTGGAAGATGGCAGTGTTCTGCAGACTGACCTACTGGTTCAGCATAAACCCTGTAACAGAGAGCCCCCTTGCAGAAATGAGAAGCCAATCGTAGAGCTCATCTGGAAGTCAAAGAACACAAAATCGCCAAAACGGTCTTGAAGAAGGAGGACAGGCTGAGCAACGCACGCTCTGTACTGCACAGCTTCCTCAGAATCTACGTGACTAAGCCAGCGTGGTACTGGTGCAGTGAGCGTGGTACTGGTGTAGCCAGCGTGGTACTGGTGTAGCCAGCCTGGTACTGGTGTAGCGAGTGTGGTACTGGTGTAGCCAGTGTGGTACTGGTGTAGCCAGCGTGGTACTGGTGTAGCGAGCGTGGTACTGGTGTAGCCAGCGTGGTACTGGTGTAGCCAGCCTGGTACTGGTGTAGCGAGCGTGGTACTGGTGTAGCCAGTGTGGTACTGGTGTAGCCAGAGTGGTACTGGTGTAGCGAGCGTGGTACTGGTGTAGCCAGCGTGGTACTGGTGTAGCCAGCCTGGTACTGGTGTAGCCAGCGTGGTACTGTGTAGCCAGCGTGGTACTGGTGTAGCGAGCGTGGTACTGGTGTAGCGAGCGTGGTACTGGTGTAGCCAGCGTGGTACTGGTGTAGCCAGTGTGGTACTGGTGTAGCGAGTGTGGTACTGGTGTAGCGAGCGTGGTACTGGTGTAGCCAGCGTGGTACTGGTGTAGCCAGCCTGGTACTGGTGTAGCGAGCGTGGTACTGGTGTAGCCAGTGTGGTACTGGTGTAGCCAGAGTGGTACTGGTGTAGCGAGCGTGGTACTGGTGTAGCCAGCGTGGTACTGGTGTAGCCAGCGTGGTACTGGTGTAGCGAGCGTGGTACTGGTGTAGCCAGCGTGGTAGTGGTGTAGCCAGCGTGGTACTGGTGTAGCGAGCGTGGTACTGGTGTAGCGAGCGTGGTAGTGGTGTAGCCAGCGTGGTACTGGTGTAGCGAGCGTGGTACTGGTGTAGCCAGCCTGGTACTGGTGTAGCCAGTCTGGTACTGGTGTAGTGTAGATAGAGCATCGACAGAGCAGAGCTGACATTCTGGAAAGAAGGCTTGCTTGTGACCGAGGGACTCTGACAAATGCACCGAGACAACTTCATAGGGGAAAGAAAAATCTTCTGAACTGATGGTTAGGTGACAACAAGACATCCTCCCACAGAGAATAGCCCTAAGTCCTCAACTCAGCCGTATAGAAAGACAAATTCCAAATGGAGCACAGATCTGAGACCTGAGACTGTAAGACGTGGAGATGACACTGAGCCAACCTTCATGGCCCTGGCTTAGGTGACAGGATCTTAGCTCTGACAAACCGCACGGTCTAAGGAATCCCTCTCCATCCTACTCTCACTTCAGATAGCAGCCACAAATTTGGGGTTCCCTGGGGCCACTCTCATTCCAGATCAGCTGGCTATGAAATAAGGGATTTTCCATGACTACCCTCAGGTTAATAATTCTCTAAAATGATTCAAAGTACGGAGGACAGCACTGTACCCGTAACGACAGCTTACCGTGATCAGAGGACACAAATGAGAGCCAGTCAGGGTGGAGGAGCCTCAGGGGAAGGCTGGGAGATTTCCAGAGGCGAAGCTGTCGTCATCCCCAGGCTGTGCCACTTCCCAGCGTCTTGTGCTACAGATCAACCTGGGACATCCCACAAGCCTCGGTACCGAGAGTGGGTACTGAGGCTTCATTGCATACGGGCAACTGATGGACACTGCCCATCTGGACTCCATGTCCTGGCCACTTCCTTCCCTGAAGTGGGGGATGATATCACATACCCAAAGTCCCAGCCATCGGACGTCACCCGGAGTCACCTTCTTAGCATGAACCGTCAGACGTGGCCGAAGGGACCCCTGTAGATAGCAGAGACTCATCACTTGGGAAATTGCAGTGATCTAGGGGGTGCCTCTCAGAATCCAGACAAAACTCAGGGGGCCGGCGCCGTGGCTCATTTGGTTAATCCTCCGCCTTCAGCCCCGGCAACCCATATGGGCACCCCAGGTTCTAGTCCCGGTTGCCCCTCTTCCAGTCCAGCTCTCTGCTGTGGCCCAGGAGGGCAGTGGAGGATGGCCCAAGTGCTTGGGCCCTGCACCCCATGGGAGACAAGGAAGAAACACCTGGCTCCTGGCTTCGGATCGGTGCAGCTCCAGCCATTGCTGCCATTTGGGGAGTGAACCAACGGAAGGAAGACTTTTCTCTCTGTCTCTCTCTCACTGTCTGTAACTTTACCTGTCAAATAAATAAATGAAAATCTTTAAAAAAAAGAATTCAGACAAAATTCAGACCCATCTTTAGGTGAAAGCCAAATTCCTTCTTGCCAAAATGGTATCTCAATGAAACTACTGTTTTTTATAAAAATAAGATGATGAATACAACTAATGATACTGCTCACATGTTTGTAAGATAAACCTGGAGATTTAAGTCATATTAAAGAATTTTAGCCATATTTTTAAGAATCTGAAAAGGTTTATACACCCTTGCTGCAAAATCTAGCTAACATTCTTTAATTTGACTTAAATTTCCACATTTGTCTTATATCATGTATTGCTACTATTATTAGAGTAATGCCTGAGAGAAAGGGAATTCTAAGAATGAGGGATAGAAGGCCAGTGCCGCGGCTCACTAGGCTAATCCTCTGCCTTGCGGCGCCAGCACACCAGGTTCTAGTCCTGGTCAGGGCGCCGGATTCTGTCCCGGCTGCCCCTCTTCCAGGCCAGCTCTCTGCTGTGGCCCGGGAGGGCAGTGGAGGATGGCCCAAGTGCTTGGGCCCTGCACCCCATGGGAGACCAGGAGAAGCACCTGGCTCCTGCCTTCGGATCAGTGTGGTACACCGGCTGCAGTGCGCCGGCCACAGCGGCCATTGGAGGGTAAACCAACTGTAAAAGAAGACCTTTCTCTCTCTCTCTCTCTCTCTCTCTCTCTGTCTCTCTCTCACTGTCCACTCTGCCTGTCAAAAAAAAAAAAAAAAAGAAGAAGAAGAATGAGGAATAAAAAGGAAGAAGCATTTGCCAGGGAAGTGCTGTGGTGGCAATAAATACAGACAGCAGAGGCCAGCAGTGACACTGCCTGCAGAGTAGTGGCCTCGGGAGGCTCCCACGGGGAGAAGTGGAGAACTGTCAAGAGCAAACACAGCCAAGGGATGGAATTCTGAGAGGGCCTGTGGCCAGACTTGACCTCAACGCTAAGAAGATGCACAAAGGCAGTCTGGCTTGGTTTTGGGATCCAGCATGATGAGCTTCGGGTCTTCCTGTCCCAACCCTTGCACAGAGGCTGTGTCCGAGGGTCTAGGCAGGACCACGCCTTCAGTGGAGGACCAAGTGGATCCAGCTCTTGTAAATGAAGAGGAACCCGAGGGGCATGGCCCAGGCTCCACACAAAGCCCACGCCCACCATGCACCTACTCAGAGCACGACCATGGCCCCAAGGACTGGTTGTCCTCTTTGTCTCTCCTCTCTAATAGGCTATGTGGAGCATCCTACAGATGATGGGTTGAGTGGATTCTTGTCGAGGACGGAGCTTCTGAAGACGGCTTCCCGCCAGGACGTAGGAGCCACACAAACTCATGCAAAGGTCGGGGACTAAAGGTGCTGAGGCTCACCCTGACCCAACAGCATCAAAACCTCTCAAGCTAAAAGTCAGAAGTCTTGTTTGATTTAAAAGGTAACATCTGGGGGAAACTGGTTTCTGAAGAATTCTCTTTTTATGTTATATCAAAAACATAAGATCATAAGTGGAAAAGGTTACCTGAGTTAGCCTGTTAAAATAAGATTCATTAGGAGCTGGCATTGTGCTGCAATGGATTAAGGCACCATTGCAATGCTGGCCTCTGGATCAGAGTCCTTGTGTGAGTCCTGGCTGATCTGCTTCTGATCCAGCTCCCTGCTGTTGTGCCCAAGAAAACAGAGGAAGATGGCCCAAGTGCCAGGGCCCTACCGCCCATGTGGGAGATCCGGATGGAGTTCTGAGCTCCTGGGTTCTCCTGGCCCAGTCCTGGGGTGTGAACCAGAGAATGGAGGATCTGTCTCTCTCTGTCACTTTGCCTTTCAAATAAAATGATACAATAAAATACGATTTCTTTATTGATGTGTTTTCATTCAGAAGAAGATGCTGTGGACATTTGCTAATTAACTATTTATTCTCATAGCAGGTGTTCCTGGGATGCCTGCTGATGTCAGGCATCCTTTAGTCCTTGACATAACCGAGCGAGCAGGCAAGGAAGAACAGGCTCTGAACTCAGAGACGTCACATCTTACAGGGCACACGGGGAATAAACACGCAGAGACGCACACGTGGAAGAGCCCAGGCTCCCTGTAAGGACGGGAATTCACAGGGAGGAGCGCCAGAGAAAAGGCAGGTGCGAAACGAGATCGAGGGTCCCTGGGGAGCGGCTCCAAGTTTGCTCTGTGAGATCAGACTTTCTCTGTGACATCTGGGTGCCATTTTGCATGGGAGACAGCCAGGCAAATCAGGAGGAGGAGTTCCAGGCAGAGAAAACGTCCAGCAGAAGGACCCGGGTGGAGACCTGCTCAGGCCCAGAAAGCAGGCAGCCACGGCAGGCAGAGGCCACCTTCCACGCGCCTCCTAGGCCTCGGGGACACTGGGGGTCAACTCCAGCTGCCAGTGCTGGCCCGTGGGCTGCACGGCTCAGTCTCTGCCCGGCCGCGCCTTCTGCTGGAGCCTGCAGGACACCGACACTGAGGCAGTGGGCACAGAAACAGAGCTGGAGCTGCAGACTGAGACGCGCTGCCCCACGCGCGGCTCCCCACGGCGCTTTGTACCCACAAGTCCTGGCCTGTGCTGTGGCTACCGAGCCCTTCGTGGAGAGATTCTGCTGTGAAGCTGGGTGTGGTAAATCTGTTATGTAGGATCACCTATGGATCAGGATTCATTCACTGTAATTAAACTTTTAAAACAGTGAAGCTAATGAAGACTGATGAAAAAGAATGACAACTTTCCCGTCAAAGGGACCGCATCCCACCGCCAGGAGGACTTTATTAGCTTCGCAGTGACAGATTGATTCTCTGTATGGGACTTCATAATACTTGAAATTAGGAACATGGCATTAAAGTTCATGAACTGATTACCATAATTACACTTCATTTGATCTTGATTGCTTCTGTAGATCTCCTGATTAAATCTGTCTGCTCTTATAATTCCTAGAGCTGGTTTCTCACAGAGCTGAGAATTGCTTGGGGTAATCATTCAATGTGTTCGGTCCTTCCCCGCTTCCCAGGTTGTCTTAGGATGGTTGTCTTCTAAAACTTAAAGTTGCATTAATCCTTTACAGTTTACAAAGATTGCAAGGCTCAAAGCAGCATAGGGAAGGCAAGCATTCTACATGCCCTGTCACAGGTCAGCAGACAGAGACCCCATGGCTCAGAGGACTGCCCTTGGCCGAGCAATCAGTCCGTGGAAAGCTGGGGCTGTAGCTTCTCCTCGGATGCATTTCTATCTTCTTCAGAGAGCTCTGGGGTGTTGGCTCCACACAGGCAGGGAGTCTGCAGCAAGGAGACGCGCGTAAGAGCCACTTCCCAGGACTGCTGCTCTGGTAGCAGGTTCAGCTGCCCCCTGCAGGGCTAGCATTCCATATGGGCTCCTGTGGGACTCCCGGGTGCTCCATTTCCAATCCAGCTCCCTGCTAATGCACCTGGGAAAGCGGCAGAAGACGGCCCAAGGGCTTGGGCCCCTGCCACTCATATGGGAGACCTTGATGGAGTTCCAAGCTCCTGGATTCAACTTGGCCCAGCCCTGGCCATTGCAATTATATGGGTATTGAGCCAATGGATGGAAGATATTCTCTCTCTCTCTCTCTCTCTCTCTCTATCTCTCTTCCTCCTTCCCTTCCTCTTTCCCTCCCTCCCTCCCTTCCTTCTCTGTCTATAACTCCACCTTTCAAAAAAATAAATACATCTTTTTTTTTGACAGGCAGAGTGGACAGTGAGAGAGAGAGACAGAGAGAAAGGTCTTCCTTTGCCGTTGGTTCACCCTCCAATGGCCGCCGCGGCCGGCGCACCGTGCTGATCCAAAGGCAGGAGCCAGGTGCTTCTCCTGGTCTCCCATGGGGTGCAGGGCCCAAGTACCTGGACCATCCTCCACTGCACTCCCGGGCCACAGCAGAGAGCTGGCCTGGAAGAGGGGCAACCGGGACAGAATTCAGCACCCCGACCGGGAGTAGAACCCAGTGTGCCGGCGCCGCAAGGCGGAGGATTAGCCTCGTGAGCCACGGCGCTGGCTAATACATCTTAAATAAATATTTTCCTCTTTAGCAAAAGATATTGCAGGGGTGCAATGAAGCAGGTCAGCGGATGAATTATTTGTAGGCAAAATTTCTTGATTCAAATTCCCCTAACAACTTTCTGCATTCTCAGCTTTCACCTTAAAGCTAGGATGGAGGAAGACAAGTGACTCCTGAGACACGGGAAGACGCTGGTAGGTCAGAGAACTTTGTCCCTCTGCGATGGGAACCCCCGAAGGAGATTGCGTTGGAGCTAGAGTCCCAGCCAGGTTCAGTCAAGGGTGTGTGGGCTCAACAGGACACCCAGGAAGCCAAGGCCACCCATGTGGGCTATAGGGTGGTGGCTGCTATGTAGAAGACTTGGCCATGGGAGTTGGAAAGAGATAGAGAATGTAGGGACAAGTCCAGAAAAGATAACAGCAAACATTAATTGGGTAGCAGAGACACCCCCAAAGGGCTGGGGCCTCGCCACAGAAATTTTCATCCCAGGCAGGACCAGGGGATGCACGTTGAGGCCCCCAGAGAGGGCTGGGCTGCCTGGAGGGCATCACAGGCGACGGCTGGATCTCAACGGTGAAGTGAGGGCTGGGGCTGGGCCCGAGAGACCAAGCCCAGCTCCTCTTCTCAAAACAGACTTGGGAGCGAGGGAAGAAGCAGGAGGGCCAGTCAGTCTGTTAGGGCCTGAACCATGCCTACCCCCTCGCACGTGGGTGCCCTCATCCCCCAGACGTCTGGATGTGGCTGTGGCTGGAGACAGGGCCCTTCCAGGGGTCCTCAGGGTGGGCTCTGATCCGCTGGAGTCTGACAAGGAGAGGAGACTCAGACCCAGAAGCTGCAGGGGGAGGTCATGGAGAGGGGAGGCCGTACTCTCGGTCCCTTCCCGGCACCGTAACAGAGCACGTGAGCCTGGGGGGGGGGGGGGGTGGCTGCAGCCGGCTCAGCTCGGGAGGCTGCACAGTCCGAGAGCCGCGTGCTGAGCCACAGCGCTGCTGAGAAGACTGTGAAGGGCCGTGCACACCTGCTCCCTAACCTGCTCCCAAAAGACACCAGCTCCCTCTCTCCAGAATGAACCTGGTCCTTAGAGACACAGAGCTCGGGTGTGTGCGTGTGTGTGTGTGTGTGTGTGTGTTGGGGTGGCAGTCAGCTCTCATGACCCAAAACACCTCCTAAACAACCCCCCCCCAGGGCTCCACACCGGCACCGGTTTCAACCTAAGTGTGGGAGGGGACAAAGCATCGTCAAACTGTGCCGCTGTGTGCAAGCCATGGAGAGAAAAGTGCAACTCAACCTCACCTTCACCTTGGCCTTGCCGCCTCCAGGACTGTGAGAGAGGACACCTGCTGTGGGAGCTGCAGGGATCCTGCTTAGGGCACCCCCTGGCAGCCTGAGGCAGGGTCCCGGGTCTGGGTTTTCCTTCTAAGCCCCAGGCTTCCCGGGAGCGAGGCAGTGAGAACTGTGTCACCCAGGGGACCTGATCAGAGGAGTGAGCAGGGTCAGGTCTGCGAGGCCGGGGGTCCCAGCAGGCCCCCCTGGGGGGAGTTCCCAGAGGCACACAAGGAGGAAGGGACCCTGTCTGCTCTTGAGTTCCTGCAACTCGGCGGCATTGAGCAGGAAGACAGTCTTTCCTGCGCTCCGGGAGGTACACGAAGCGCCACCCCTCTCCAGGGGAAGCGTCCCTGGGATTTAGGGAATAAAAGCAACTCAGGTTGTTCAAGGCTTTACACAAACCCTTGGCACAGATGGGGCAGAAACTGGAAGAAGGCAATGGGGACTTAATGGGCGATTCTTTTCAATAGCCTTGCGCTGGCCATTCTGCTACTTCCTTTCCTTTCTTCTTGGTTAGGCAGTTCTCAACTTGCCTTGCACTTGCGATTGGCGAAAGGCGTAGCGAAGCAGTCAGATGAGACCTGCTGAGTGAGAAGCGAAAAGAGCAAATGAGTGACTCACGGCTCCAGGGCAGAGCTGGGGCTGCCTGTGCTGCTGGGGGCCGGGGCTACGGGGCCCTGGGCCCACAAGCACCCGCCAGCAGCGGCGCTCTGGAGCTGGTCCCCTCGCTTCCAGAGAGATGTCCCCCACAGAGCCACGGACTCGGCTGGGGAGGTGGGAGCCCTTCCTACGCCCTTGACCGGCTGATCTGAATCATTCCGAGTCACGAGGATCAGCAAGGCCATCCTTGGAGATTTAATTATCTTCCCTTGACCCAAATCTCATAATCAATGATTCCAGAAGCTTATGAATTTTTCATTCCAGAATGAGCTCACGACAGCTACTTGGGAAGATGTTTCGCTGCCTTTGACAGAAGTCCATTCATGCCTTGGGCCTGAGCTGTAGATAGACCGCACTCCCCTAAGTCGCATCCGTCCTCTGCAGCCTTGCAGAGCCTGTGGTGGCTCTGCCAGGGTGCCCTGTGGGACCTTGCCAGCCAGACCGTGGAACCCCCCGATCTCACACCCCAGCCTGCCCCACCCCTCTCTTCCCTCGCCTCTGCCTCAGTTCAAGAGTCACCATCGCACCTGCTGACGGCCCTACTTCTGCCTTTCTCTCCCATCTCTCCCAGCCCCTCCTGTGCGCAGCCACTCGGAATGTCAGCATTTGCTTGGACGCACCTCGTGGTGCTCAATCCTGCTCTGTGTCTTCTTTGCCCTGTCCCAGAAATGCCTTCCTGCTACGGTTTGGATGTTGGTTTGGATGGAGAACAGCCCCCAAACACCCATGTGTCGAAGGCTTAGTCGTTGAAGCTTTGTGTTCATGGTGCTAAAAGTATGGAAACTTAATCCAGTTATAGTGCATCAAGGTAAACCTTTGGGGAGTGATTAGATTCTGGATTGGGGTTAGGGTGGGACCCCGATGATCAGATCATGGTGCATTCATAAAGAGAGACGTGTAAGGACCCTGCTCTGGCTGGCTGGCCCTGTGATGCTCTGTGCCACTCAGGACACTGTCACCAGCAGCCAGAACCCTCACCGCAGGTCCCATTCAGTGTGGCCGCACGAGACTGGCCTGCAAGCTCTAGAGCAGTGAGCCAAAACAAACTCCCTTTTTTCATAAGTAGCTTGTCTCGGGTATTCCACCGTAACTGGGAGCTGGCTAAGACACCTCCTTCACGGGTCTCCGCTGCCTAACTTCTCCTCCGTTCATGTATCAGCCAGTTCCAGAGTGGTAATTTCTGAAGATGCTCAATTGTTCCTGAATCTCCTTGGTGCAGCTCGCCTCCGTTATTTTGCAAGTGTCCATTTGCCCAATCGGCTTCACTCCTAGGAGACCGGCACCAGACGTGTGCCACCTGCATGCGCAGAGCCTACCACACCCAGCCGCATTGCATTCTTGGTACTTTCAAAACTACCTGCCAAAGAATGGCGGCATTTGTTGGAAGAAAGTGTCTGATCTTTGAAAAGAAATAACAGCTAATTAAGGGCTCTGGGGCGGTGCAAATCCTTCTACTTTTTTTTATTTGTGCTCCATAAATTCACCTGAGATGAGTGACAGCCCCCATAGGGGCACTCTCCACCCTGAAAACTGTTCCTCCAGGTTTGACAGCTGGTCCCAAGTTTCATCTCACTGTTACCGCATCTCCCTATTTTATACAGCATGTTATCTTCTCTCCTCTTTCAGTGACTTATTTAGAACCTCCTATGGTATCTGAGTTAGCGTACTTCTTATTTATTTGTATGCCTAGTTCATGGTTTGTCGTTGTTTTTCTTCTTCAATGATCTGCAAACTCCCTGAACGTGAGCCCTGGCCGTCTGACTCTGCCTGGGAGACGTCTTCAGCCCTGGGAGCAGCAGGTGTTTAACACCCAAACCCTGGACCTGGGAGCAGCAGGTGTTTAACACCCAAACCCTGGACCTGGGAGCAGCAGGTGTTTAACACCCAAACCCTGGACCTGGACCGATGAACGCATGAACACCTGCAGTCTCCACAACAGAGAGCTCAGCTGACCCCCCCACCCCCAACCCCCCACCCCCCAGTGCTTTCTCTTTACTGCAGAGCTCTCTGGAAGCCACTTTTTTTTTTGACAGGCAGAGTGGACAGTGAGAGAGAGAGAGAGAGAGAGAGAAAGGTCTTCCTTTGCCGTTGGTTCACCTTCCAATGGCCGCCGCGGCTGGCGCACCGCACTGATCCAAAGCCAGGAGCCAGGTGCTTCTCCTGGTCTCCCATGGGGTGCAGGGCCCAAGCACTTGGGCCATCCTCCACTGCACTCCCGGGCCACAGCAGAGAGCTGGTCTGGAAGAGGGGCAACCGGGACAGAATCCGGCGCCCCGACCGGGACTAGAACCCAGTGTGCCGGCGCCGCAAGGCGGAGGATTAGCCTAGTGAGCCACGGCGCCGGCCTCTGGGAGTCACTTCTTGATGGTGGTTGACAGATGAAGATTTCCGCTTTCCCACCTCAGTTTCTCTCCTGAGCCACACTTCCTTGCACACAGGCTGCACACATGCAGTGGCACATGCTCCTGCAGGGCAGACTGTTGCAACCCCATGTGACACAATAGACCTGTCCCAGCACATGCAGCCCCGACCACGCGTGTGCTCTCCACAGCCACAGTTTTCACTTAGGCGGCCCTCGCGTGGGGTCAGCGTGGTGGGCTGTGAAGCCTGACTTTGCAGTGGCTGCTCAGAGAGCACTGGTAGGGCCATCAGAGGGACACTGCCATCGCCACCTGCAATGCAGCAAAGCCCGTGACAGGGACCCGAAGGCATCGCAAAAGGCCAGTGTGGCCGAAAGGTACACATGGGCAGCAGGCCAGCAGTAGCCCGGTTGGCTTAATTCCACATATGTACAGCCACGACGTGTGTCAAGGAAACCAGGCAATGCCCTTGTTGGCAAGCCCATTGCAATTGTCTCAGGTAACAGATGTCTAATCACTGTATCACGTGGCTCTGTGCAGCTAAGTGCAGGAAGGGAAATGCAAGCCTTGCCCACTGGGAAGGCAAACCCAAGATACAAACCTCTTCAGAAAGAGTCAGATCGGGGCTTTAAGGCAGACAGAGGAGTACATACACACAGTGGGCTGAAATCCATCAGCCTCTTTCTCTGTTTGCCTTCGCTGCCAGAGAGAAATGGTAAAGACTGTTGCAGGTTCTTCACGTAACCAGAAAGGGTGCCTTCTGCACACCAGTGAGCCTCCTGCTGAGTGCCGGGTGCATTTCTCTGACTTACAACAGGAGGCGTGGCATAAAAATAGCAGGTAAAGCCGCCGCCTGCAGTGCCAGTGCCAGCATCCCATGCCGGTGCTGGTTCGAGACCCGGCTACTCCACTTCTGATCCAGCTCTCTGCTGCGGCCTGGAAAGCAGTAGAAGATGGCCCAAGGCCTTGGGCTCCTGCACCCGTGTGGGGGACCTGGAAGAAGCTCCCAGCTCCTGATTTCGGATTGGTGCAGCTCCGGCTGTTTTGTGGCCAACTGGGGAGTAAACCATCGGGTGGAAGATCTCTCTCTCTCTCTCTCTCTCTCTCTCTCTCTCCCTCTCCCTCTCCCTCTCCCTCTACCTCTCCCTCTCCCTCTCCCTCTCCCTCTCCCTCTCCCTCTCCCTCTCCCTCTCCCTCTCCCTCTCCCTCTCTCTCTTTCTTCTTCTTCTCTCTCCTCCTCCTCCTCCTCCTCTTCTTCTTCTTCTTCTCTCTCTCTCTCTCTCTGCCTCTCCTCTCTCTGTGTAACTCTGACTTTCAAATAAATGAATAAATCTTTAAAAATAAAAAAATAGCCTCCGTAGATACCACCTTGATTCTGGTGAAATCAAGGTCAAAAACACCCTGCCCCAAGCAGAGTAGACTCCTGCTTCTGGGTAAAACAAGATAAATACATGAATCTCACGGCTGCTGAAGCCATCAGATTTCTGGAAACTGGGCTCCTAGCGTGAGTCTGGCAGCAGGAGATGCCCTGGGAAGAAGACGGGCCGTGGTGGGCACAGCCCTAATGCACCTCAAGTGCAGTCCTGAGAACTCTGTTCAAAGAGGGACGAGCTGGACAGCATCGGGTGGGAGGCGGGCCGAGGGAAGGCTGGACGGCATGGGGTGGGAGGCGGGCCGAGGGAAGGCTGGACGGCATGACGTGGGAGGCGGGCCGAGGTGAAGGCTGGACTGCATGGGGTGGGAGACGGGCCGAGGGAAGGTTCAGTCTGAGGGCAACCGTCCTGCTGCAGCAAGCAGGTGCGCCTCAGTGTCGGCGTGGAGCGCGCTCTGATTCCTGCACTAACACCTGGGACGTCTGCCTGTCCTTGCATTTTTTTTTTGACAGGCAGAGTGGACAGTGAGAGAGAGACAGAGAGAAAGGTCTTCCTTTGCCGTTGGTTCACCCTCCAATGGCCGGCGCACCATGCTGATCCGATGGCAGGAGCCAGGTGCTTCTCCTAGTCTCCCATGGGGTGCAGGGCCCAAGCACTTGGGCCATCCTCCATTGCACTCCCGGGCCACAGCAGAGAGCTGGCCTGGAAGAGGGGCAACCGGGACAGAATCCGGCGCCCCGACCGGGACTAGAACCCGGTGTGCTGGTGCCGCAGGCAGAGGATTAGCCTAGTGAGCCGCGGCGCCGGCCCTGCCTGTCCTTGACTGAGTAGCAGAAGAGGCGGCTCTGGGAAAATAGTTATTTTCATTGTTTTAATACCGGAATGTTTGAGTACTACATTAGTTAGCTCAATCCTTAGTATTTGTTAAGATTTAACAGTTTTTAATATTTTGTCATATTCACTTCATGTGCAGCTTTTTTTTTTTAAAGATTTACCTATTCAAAAAGCAGAGACAGAAAGAGGATCTTCTACCGTTCACTCACTCCCCAAATGGCCACAATGGTCAGGGCTGGGTCTGCAGGAAGCCAGGAGCCAGGAGCTTCTTCCAGGTCTCCCACACGGGTGCAGGGGCCCGAGCACGTGGGCCATCCTCTGCTGCTTTCCCAGGCCACAGCAGAGAGCTGGATCAGAAGTGCAGCAACTGGACTCAAACCAGCTCTTATCTGGGATGCCGGCACTGCAAACGGAGGCTTAACCTTCACCACAGCACCAGCCCAGTGTGTAGATGTCATATACATGCATGTATATGCTATTTTTTCTTGAAAATAGATATTATTATAACAAAGTGTGGGGCTTATGATTATCATAAAGTGGGGAAAGAAGGATATATTGTCGTGTACATGAAGCGACATTTATAACTATGTAGCAAATAACGTGACAACTTCACCATTTTTCTACTCTCTCTATATTAACTTCCACAAACAAGAGAAAACACGGTATTCAGGATATGGTTTGCTTCACTTAACATAATGGCCTCCAGTTCTATCCATCTTGTTGCCGATGCCAGCATTTCACTCATTTTTCAGGGCTCAGGAACCGTCCGTTGTGTACAGCATTTCCTTTACCCCTCATCAGCTGATGGACATCTAGGTTAATTCCACACCTTAGCTATTGTGAACTGAGCTGCCAAGAATGTGGGAGTTCCAGTATCTGCTTGATGTGCTGATTTCACGTCCTTTGGATATATCCCCGGAAGTGGGATGGCTGGGTCATATGGTAGACCCATTTTTAGCTTTTTGAGGAACCTGCATGCTATTTTCCATAGTGGCCACACTAATTTGCATTCCCACCATGTAGTAGGGTAACTTTTCCTCCAGAAACTCTCCAGCATTTGTTACTTTTTTGACTTTTGGATAATAGCCACTCTAACTGGAGTGAAATGATACCTCATGTTGGTTTCATTTGCATTTCCCTGATGGCTAGTGATCCTGAACACTTTTTCATGTGTCTGTTGGCCATTTGTATTTCTTCCTTTGAAAAATGTCTACTCATATCCTTTTCCCAATTCTTGACTGGGTTGTTTTGTTGTTGTTGAGTTTCTTGTGCTCCTTATTTACATATTCTGGATAGTAAACCTTGATCATAGGCAGTTTACAAACATTTTCTCCCATGCTGTGAATCGTAGGGAATCCCAGGCAGGCACAGCAGGGGTTCAGGTGGCCTCCTTCCCTGAGTGTGACTCCTGCTTTGCTCTGTGCCCGAACCCTGTGCTGGCTGCAACTGCTCTGGTGTTGGGTGGGAGGGGTGCTCTGAGGTTTGAATGCAGCGTTATCTCACTTTGTAACCACATTGCCCAAAACAGAAGGAGGGCTCCAGGCCATAATTAATAGCCATGCTCACAGATCTTACCTCTCTGAGGTCTCCAAGGAGCTGGCTTTCCATCTACATTTCTAGAAATAGCTTATTTTACACTACTAGAGTGCTGCGAGTGATAGTTTCCAAATTATTCCTAAGATAATTATTAAAAAATTATTACGCAAAAAGCTTTTCCCACTTCAAATTGTACCTTTAAGAGCCTTGTAGTAAATACGAAGACAGAGTCATAACCCATTGGAAGGATTTCTGCTTGTGACACAGCCAATTCCATTAAGTCGATCTCCAGCGTGCTCTAAAGTGTATTTTCATTACAAGTTATGGTGCTAACTACCAGGGGGAATGATATGCAAATCAGCAATATTAACTATGCCAGTTAAGACGAGCCAAGCTAACCTAATGAAGGAGATACAGCCTCTAAAAAGTCATGTTTTGCTTTCTTAAAGGTTAATTAGGCTGTGTAATTATCCCAGACTGAAGCACGTTATTCTCTCGGAAAAGCAGGCATAATTAACTTAGGCAACCCCCACAAGCAAAAACGAGCGCATAGAAAAACTCCAATTCTAAGTGGTTTATTTCCATTGAACTCTAAAAGGCAGCTGCATGCTTACATAAATAAGAAAGGGAGGCAGGCCGGCACCGCGGCTCACTAGGCTAATCCTCCGCCTAGCGGCGCCGGCACACCGGGTTCTAGTCCCAGTCGGGGCTCCGGATTCTGTCCCGGCTGCTCCTCTTCCAGGCCAGCCCTCTGCTGTGGCCAGGGAGTGCAGTGGAGGATGGCCCAGGTGCTTGGGCCCTGCACCCCATGGGAGACCAGGAAAAGCACCTGGCTCCTGGCTCCTGCCATCGGATCAGCGCGGTGCGCCGGCTGCAGCGCGCCAACCGCGGCGGCCATTGGAGGGTGAACCAACGGCAAAGGAAGACCTTTCTCTCTGTCTCTCTCTCTCTCACTGTCCACTCTGCCTGTCAAAAAAAAATAAAAATAAAAAGAAAGGGAGGCAGATACACACGCAGAGCACACAATCCCATGCCCCCCCGCCCCCGTCTTAGCCAGCCTTCTGTCACTACAGTGAAATTCCCAAGAGAAGCTACCTTTAGAAAGAGAAATATTTAGCCCACTGTGAATTTTGGAAATTCATAGTCCTTGGCCAGGTGGACTTCAGCCATCCGTTGAGGGTGTTGGATGTGACGTCAGAGCCCACATAGAAAGAGGCGGCCAAGGTGAGCTAGGAGGCGGGGGTGGGGTGGGGGGCTGGGCCCAGGTCAGCTTGTACGCCGACGCTCCCCTGAGCACTCTTTCTGAGGGCAGCTCCAGTCACCTGACTTCACGCTGGCCTACATCCTGGTCACCATCATTGGATTAAGGCTCTACCCTCTTCAGTGCCAATCCTGTGAGATTTAACGTCCAACATGGGTTCAGAATCCAAATCCTGTTCAAACCCTAGCATCCTGCCCCCGGCTCCCAAAACCCATGTTGTTCTCACTTTCGATATACGCTCATCCCATCCCCAACAAAGTCTAAATTGATTTTAAAAGGCCAAGGGCTCATCTGGGACTCTTGGCAAACCTTTTAGCTGTGAGCCCTGTAAAATCAAAAGCAACTGGCATGTTTTCTAGACACAATGGTGGGAGAGGCGCAGGGCAAACATTCCCATTCCAAAAAGAGGCCATGGCCCGGCAGAAAGGATTCACGGGATGAATTCCTGCATCATGAGTTCCTGAATTCATGCGTGACCTGAGCTAAGCCCCATGCCCGGCATCTGGGGCGTGCAGTGGCAGGGGCTGGCTCCCAGCAGCCTAGGTGACGTCACTTCTGCTGCTCTCAGTCCACGCTTCCATTTCTGGAGACTGGAGTCTCCTCTCTGCAGCTTCCCGAGGCATGCCCCAGCCGAGGACCTGCCTCAGGTCTGACCACACCCTTCCCGTTGGTGCTGCTCAGGTGTGGCCCCTGCTCTGGCTCCCCGCCTGCAGCAGCCGCCTGACAAGTCCTCTGAGGTCTAGACGGGGCCTCCCTGCCTTTGCAGCTCCGTTGGTCTCTGCCCACATGGTTGCTCCCTGAGACAGCACGTGGACATCAGTGGCTGTCACAGGCTCGCGTGGCACACTGCTCACAGCTTTCCTCCGTGGCTGCTTCTCGTTGCTGACCACGCTGTCTTCCCGGGGTCTACACGTTGGCTTCAGTCCCTTCACATCTCCAGGTCCCACACAGGGGCGCCCACCCTGACTCACAGCTCTGCCTGGCCTGCCAGGCTGGGAGCATGCCTGCAAGCCAGCACCATGTGGCCAAGGTCAGCTGTCGGCCTCAGCCACAGCCACAGCCACAGCTGCAGGTGCTCCCCCCCTCCCCGCAAGGAACACAGGACAATAGGTGCCCAGCGAGTCTTGGGCCAGCTCCTGGAAAGCATCCTGGGCATCCATCAGAGATTTCTGCCCTCCCAGACCTCGGGGCCCATGGTGGAAGCGGTGCCGCAAGACTTCTGAAATGCCTTCTGGGTCTTTCACCCGTGTTCATGCCTATTGGCAGGTGCACGGCTCCTTTCATCGATGCTAACCGCTTCAGAAAGTGGTTTGTCCACCACACTCTCCTGCCCCAAGCAGGCATGCGCTTTTCTCCTTCTGTGAGACTGCAGATTTCGTGAATCTGTCCGCTCTGTTCCCCGTTCTCCTGGTTCTCCTGTAAAACTGAGTTGGCACAAAATAATACCCATGCTTCAGCCTCAATGCTTTGTTTATTTTACAAGCTATAAGGACGTTCTCACTGCAAGTACATTACAAAGCCTTCATTTCTAGTCTACAGAAAACACGCCCTAAGGAAGTGAACTCAGCACATGAAAGAGTTACCTGCACCCCATGTTTACAGCAGCTCAATTCACAATACTTAAATGTGGAGCCAACCTGGATTCCATTTCCATCAGCAGATGACTGAATAAGGAGAATGTGGTATGGGCATGTATATATAAAATCTATTAGTTATATATTATAGATATCAATAAATTAAACACACATATACATGATAGAATACGACTCAGCCATAGAAGAACAAAATTCTAACTTTTGCAATAAAATAGATACATTTGGAGTATTATGCTTAGTGAAATAAACCAGACCCAAAAAGAGAAATATCACATTCTTCTGATTTGTGGTATCTAACGTATAGAGTACAAAAAAAACTTTAAATATATAGGAATTGTGGTTTATTTTTTCACATTAATCTTATTTAGACTGTACTGATTGTTTTAAAAACAAATTATGATAATGACTATAATTTGAATTCCTTACAAGCAGTTTAATTTTAAAGTAGTATTGAATCATTCTGCAGACATTTTGCTTAAAAGTAAAATATAAAATTGAAAAGAAAAATGAAGGAGAGAAAGGGAGCGGGAGGGGTGGGGGGGAGGCAGGTGCTACATTCTTAGACTTGCATCTACAAACAACATTGGATCTGCTCTCTTTGTATTAACATCACATTGCCATGAGGATTGAAGAGAACTGTGTGGAGTAATTATCATGCATTTGCTGTGACCTGGAGACGCTAATATATTAATACATTTCTATGAAAAAGAAAATAAATGAGAAAACAGCAAGTGCGCCTCTCATGAAGGTGAAAAGCCGATACCTCCCAGGGACGATTCATCGGGCTTCTGCTGCTTGTGCTGCCCAACAAGCAGCGCCCTGCTTCAGGGAACTCCCCCAGAATCCCCTTCGGGGGCACTGCCAGTTGTCTGCGGCTCCTCCTCCCTCTTGCTCTGTCCTGCTCCCTCGCCCCCTTACAGCATCTTTACTGCATGCTGCTGACGTCCACGTCGGAGTCTCTGGGGGGAATCCCTTTCCCAGGGAAGGCAACTTATGGCACTGGTGCCAGATCCGTCCCAGAAAGCAGAAAGTTCAGTGGAGGTCTGGGGCGGGACACCTGCTGACCTTGACCGGGAGAATCTCCCCTCTGGTGGCTGGATGGAGCTGGCCTGTGTGCGGCAGCAGGGAAGCCGTTAGCGCTGCCCTGGGTGGGGAGCTGAACAGCGCATGCGTAGCGGGAATGCACAGGTCGGGATAGTATCTCGGTGAACTGGGGATTTCTGGAGAAATGGCAATCAGAAGGACAATAAATGTGATTACTGCTGGGGCTCTTGATTCACCCAAGAAAGACAAGAAAAGGCTAATGGTGATTAATGACCAATTGACGAGCAGGTACAGAAGCCAGAGGGCTCCCTTGGCAGAATATAAAGAGATTTCATCTCCTGTAGCCAGAGGGCAGGAAAGCTGAAGATGGGGCCACACCAAATGTAACTGCAGTGGCGCTCCAAAGACAGCGGAAACCCAACCCTGGAGGGTTAGTCGAGCTAAGTTCAAGATTCTGACTGGGAAGGAGCCCCATCCTCTACTTGGACCTACCAGAAAAGGCAAGGTGCACCTTGCCTGAGGATGCCAGTGGCAAATGACTGAGCCCCTTGTTTGGGAAGCTGAAGGGACAAGGACACCTGTGGAAGAGAGATGAGAAGGGACATAGGATTGGATACAGAGCGCTAAGGTCCCTGGATTGCATGTT
The DNA here is from genome assembly GCF_051225735.1 of Oryctolagus cuniculus. Classification (NCBI taxonomy): domain Eukaryota; kingdom Metazoa; phylum Chordata; class Mammalia; order Lagomorpha; family Leporidae; genus Oryctolagus; species Oryctolagus cuniculus. The sequence goes on along the minus strand of NC_142878.1, from coordinate 3,760,196 downwards.
AATGCCCAACAGACACACACATCACAGAAGACACTAAAATACCCAACTGAGAAAATGACTGTCATTTGAAGACAGCCCACTCCAGGGCTGCCTGATGGTTGCATGAAGACAGACATCAACAGCAGGACTGGGAGCCAACTGCAGCCCTCCCTCTCACCATGCTGTCCTAGCTACTGTTGGCTGCCGAATATTTCATGTGCTGGACATGGAGGCCACTGCCAAACCCCAGGCACAGCCTCGTCACCCAAGGACACTAACAGCCTCTTAGCAGGAAGATGACTAATTAGGCCTCTTTGACCCTAGAAAAGGCAGCAATTCATGTCCACTGAGATTGACGAGCATCCTGGGTATAGGTTTGCCCTGTACGACTCCAGGGTCTCAGCTGCACCAGTCCATAAAGGCTTATCAAGTGTCGGCCAACTAATCCAGGTTCCTCTTCATTACACTGGCCAATTACCCCCAGGTCCTGCAAAGAATGACAGCCAGCTGACACACCATCGCTGGATGGTTCACCTTCTAGCACACCACCCAGGAACTGCTGGCGTAAGGGAGCCATCCAACACCTTTGGGAGGCACAACTGAGACGCTCATTAGAGATGATGACGCCGGATGGGCACCACTCTCCAGACGGAAGGGCCACGCTCAGTGCCTCAGGTGGTTGCACGTCCCAGCAGGCAGAAGACGTAGATCCGAAGCCCAAGTGGGAACGTTAAGGAGGAGGGAACAGAGGCCCAAGTGATCCGTGGTCTATCATCCCGTGAGGCATTTCAGGAGCTCTGCCCTCCCCTCCCATCTTAGGCCCGGAAGTCCTGCTTCCCTGGGGTGAGAGGTACGGATGCACTGCCCGGGCATGCGGCAGGAGCCCCATTCATCTCTGAGCTCGGAGTGCGGCCCTGTCCCCTCAGACTCCGAGTGCTGAGAGCACCAGTGGCTATCGCTAGGCAATGGGTGCAGCAGAAAGTGAGCTGGGACCTGGGTGTTCCAGGGAACTGTGCATACTCCCCTGACCAACATGGACCGCAAATGGCCAAGAGAAGCCCTTGTGACCTAAGAAGGCCACAGTGACTAGGGACTCAGGTCGGTCACGAGCAGTCTGGGTTGCCCATCAGGTAAGCCGTGCCCACAGAGGCTGGGCACTTCACGGTGGACTGCGAGGTGGAGACCGGGAGCACAAGCTGTGGCCGCCAGAACAGCAACAGCACTGGGCATGGCTGCTGGTCCCACAAGCCTCCCTCCCTTGTCATCCCCACGGAAACACACCCGCCGGAATCCTAGAGGGGTTGGTCCTGCATAGGCTGAACCTGCACGTGCAATGCAGCCCCAGAGTGCCGGGCGTCGACGGCGTTTGCGTTGGGGTGCTGTGCTCACTTCCCCCGGTTAGCTCTGGGTCACTCCTCCCTTCAGCAGCTGGGTGTGTGTCCTGCTCACAGCGCAGGTGCGAATTCTCCAGGACTTGCTCCCAGCCACTCAGGGTTTGCTCATCCGAGAGTGTGCTGCATCCCAGAGCAGCCTTCACCCACCAGGTGGCTAAGGTGGGGGCTAAAGGTCTCCCAAAAGGGTCACCCCAGAGCATCAGGGCACCCAGCAACTACCATGGGGTCACGAAATTTGAGGACAATGCTACTTTTAGTTATGTTTTCATTAACTTGCTGCTATGCAAAGCAACGGCTGCCTGTAGAATATCTTGGATCTCATAAAATAAATTTGCTTTTCCTTTATTTTAACTAAAAGAATCTGCCACGGTATTCAGGCCTTTAAGCAGGCTTTCATGTTCTATGAAGAAATACTTAGAAGATATGCAAATATAAGACACAAAAAATTCATTTTCCTGGAAGGGGTTTTAGGGAGGTCTCTTGCATATCCATTGTATGCATGCAAAGCATCTGCAATTCAAGGAAGAAGACAGAGGGGGAGAGGAGAACCTAAGGAGGGCAGGGTCTGGGGAGAGATCAGAAGGAGAATTCCAGGATCCTTCGTTCACAGCAGGGAGGAGGCTTTCAAAGATGGCTCTGTTCTCCTTTGCTCCTAACCCACCTCGCTCAACAATGCGTCATGGAACCCCAACATTCCACCTCCAGCAACCCTCATGATTTACTGGCAATCAATACTGAAATGAACTCCCCTGCCCAAGCTCCTCCATCATCAGCCTGTAATAAAGAGAGCGGTGTGGCTCCAGCCCTTGGCTGCCGGGAGCCTGAGACTGAAACCCGAGTCCTTGCTGGCTGAAGGTCGCTGCTCTCTGATTGCAAATGCAGCGCAGGATTTAGATCCCAGGATGCAGGCAAAGACCCGGAGGCTGAGGCCGCGAGGCAGGTCTGGAAAAGGGTTCGAGGAAAAGCCCCCAGAACACTGAGGCAGAGTCTCGGTTTCCTCATCTCAAGGAACACTTGGTTCTCTGGGACGTCTGTCTGCTGCCACCCAGGAGTTGTCCAAGGTTCAGTGGGCACAGCAGAGACAGCAAGATGCAGGGACGACCCCTCCCTGCCAGGGAGCACTGCTCTGTCCCCTCCAGTTCTCTGCCGTGAGCAGGTGGAGCTCCACACACAGCAGCTCTGTGCGTCTCACAGGGACCTGGAAATGCCTCCTCCCTCTTTCCCCAGCAAAGCGCCGCCCTGCATCTGGGAGGATTTTGTCCTTCACGGGAAGCCCACCTGCCCGCAGGCCCCTCCTTCCCTAGCGAGCAGCTGCCTGGGCCTGATGGCTTACCTCAGTAAAGCGGACCTCATCCCAATGCAGAGAAGCTGAGTGAGCATGCCCACTACCGAAGATCAGAAACCGCCGCAGGCGGAAGTCCCAGGGACAAGTGAACGCAAGCGACTTCTCCCAACATTTCCTCGGGGACTCCTGCGTGAAGTCACCCTGTTTGAACAACCCCCTCTCACATTTCCCCTCCTTGAACGGGTCCCCCCAGGGAGAGAAGACCCCGCAGGAAGTGGACACCGCCTGTCCTGGCCAATGGTTCCCAGACATTAGCACACCTTGGAATCCCTGGACAAAGCGCCCTACAACACAAATCCCAGGACCCCTCCTGAGTGTCAGTGATTTGGGGCAGGACATTAGGACTTGTATTTCTTTCTTTTTTTTTTTTTTTTTTGAAAGTCAGAGTTACACAGAGGGGGGTGGTCTTCTATCCAATGGTTCACTCCCCAGATGGCCGCAACGATTGGAGCTGTGCTGATCCGAAGCCATGAGCCAGGAGCTTCTTCCAGGTCTTTCACATGGGTGCAGGGGCCCAAGGCGTTGGGCCATCTTCTACTGCTTTCCCAGGCCATAGCAGAGAGCTGGATTAGAAGAGGAGCAGCCGGGACTAGAACCGGCGCTCATATGGGACGCCAGTGCTTCAGACCGGGGTGTTAACCCGCTGTGCCACAGCGCCAGCCCAGGACTTGCATTTCTAATACACTCCCCGGGGACACTGATCCTGCTGGCCCCAGGCCCCCACTGAATGGGCCACCACTCTGTGCCACTGCAAGTCCCTCCCGTGGGTATAGACACAGCAGTGATCTCAACCAGGTGGCTGATCTCTGAGTCTACCTGGGATGGCAGTTTAGAAGACAGCTGTATCTGGGCCACAATCAAGATCAGACATCATCTCTTAGAGCCTTGACTCGGAGATACCCATGGAGGCCAAATCAATGCGAACAGAAAAGAATCAGTGCTCAGGGGCCGGTGCTGTGGCGTAGCTGGTGAAGCCGCAGTCTGTAGTGCAGGTATCCTGTAGGGGTGCAAGTTCAAGTCCCAGCTGCTCCACTTCTGATCCAGCTCCCTGTTAATGCTCCTGGAAAAGCTGTGGAAGATGGCCCACGTCCTTGGGCCCCTGCACCCAGGTGGGAGGTCCCTGGCTCCTGGCTGCAGCTTGGCCCAGCCCTGGTTGTTGCAGCCATCTGGGAAGTGAACCAGCAGATGGAAGATTCTCTCTCTCCCTCTCTCTCTCCACCTCTGCCTCTTCTCTGTAACTCTGTCTTTCAAACAAATAAATAAATCTTCAGAAAAAAAAAATCAAAATTAGTGTGTGGGTGTGGTTGGGACACTATGGCCCTCTGACACTGGCTCTTTCTGATCTCATCCTTGAGCCACTACAAACCACAGAGCACGTTTCAAGCAGGCGGTGGTGCAGAGGAAGACCCTCCATGGGCGCTTGTGCAAGCCAAGAGGGTTGCCCCAATGTCTTGGTTTTGGTTCAAGAATCGCTGAGCCTGGCCCTGGAAGCCCAGCCAGTGAAAGGCTGCTGCTTATTTTTAGCCCCCCCACCCCCACCCCGAAAACAAAATGCTGGCTCAGATGAGAATGGAATTGATTTGCAAAGAGTGTTTACCTCGTTTCCTTGTCAGCACACAGACAGCCAATTAATGACATTAAAGATTAATTAATGGGGAATCTTGTGCCGGAGCTGCCAGAGAGGGGATTAAACATGGTGTCCGGGCTTTCTTCCTAGTCGGAGGGGAGAATAATCTTCAGTATTAAAAGTTCAGCAGCAACTTCTGTCCAGGGAACTGAGTCATCCAGCTGCGGATGAGGAACGTTCCAGCAAAACCAACAAAGAGGCTCCGGCTGCAGCCGGTGGCACCAGGAATGGGAGTCTCCGGAGCCAGCACGCGGCTCCCCTCGCCAGGGCGTTGGCGTCACCACCTGAGCCCTAGGGCACCTCTGTCCAGGCAGCACAGGACCAACACAGGCCCGACTCTGCTGCTAGCCCTCGGCACACACCCCTTCCTCCGACATTCTTTGAGTCTAAACCGCCATGTTTCAGATGATGACGAAGCTGCCCATTGCAGGTGTCAAAAGTAAGGGTCCGTCACCCTAGAAAAGCACGTTACGCTGACTTTAGCAAGGCCGGGCATGGTCTAGGCTTCAGTTAGTTTCAGGTCAGCCCATTTTTTAAAGATTTGTTTATTTACTTGAAGAGTCTTTATTTGAAAAGAGAGAGGAAGAGGCAGGGAGAAAGGAGTGTGGGGGAGAGAGAGACAGATTCTTGCACCCATGGGTTCACTTCTCAAATGACCACAATGGCAGGAGTTGGGTCAGTGCAAAGCCAGGAGCCAGGAGTTTCTTCTGGGTCTCCCACGTGGGTGCAGGTGCCCAAGCACTTGAGCCGTCTTCTGCTGCTTTCTCAGGCACATTAACAGGGCGCTGTACTGGAAGTGGAGCAGCTGGGAATTGAACCTGTGCCCATATGGGATGCCAGTGGCACAGCGCCAGCCCCAAGCTCATTGATTTCCTTCCAGGCCCAGACTAGAGGGGTGGACACTCTTAGCTTGTGGTATTTTGCAAGAATGCAGGAAGCAATCCAACCACACAGCTTGTCGACTGTATTGCATCAGGTCCCCACGTGTGGCATGAGCCACAGCAAATTACATAGAAGGACCCAGTATCAATGAGGCATCGGTGGTGCCCTCCCTGCTCTAATGGGAGACACCATAAAGCTTCACTACAAAGGGAGTGGCTGCAGGATGAATTCCACCACAGGAAGGGAGTGAAACACAGGGAACAATGAGTCAGTCTAACTCTGATGGGAAACATGGTCAAGGGACAACTGGGAAAGCTCCACCAAGTCAGCGGGGTAGAGGAGCTACTAGACGGGCCTAAGGTGACCTCGAAGGTACCAACAGAACCAGTGGAATAGCTGTGGGTTTCTGGCACTGACTGCGCAGAACGAGGGCCTGGGCTGCACAGTCCAGGGAGGTTGGTTATGAGAATCTTCCACTGAGAGGGGATACCACATACAATAAGCAGCCACCTACCTAAACAGCATAGCCAAATGAAGGCTGCATCTCATGGCTCCCCAAGTGAGCATAGGATGCAGCCCCCATGCACAGTTTTGAGAGTCAGAAGAAACAAGAGGGAATACGTGGTTCTCCCGTGAATAGCCCAATGCTGCTCAATCGGACCCCTACAATCATTTCACAACGTTTCGGTTTTTTGTTTTTGTTTGTTTGTTTGTTTGTTCATTTGTTTTGACAAGCAGAGTGGACAGTGAGAGGGAGAGAGAGAGAGAGAGAGAGAGAGAGAGAAAGGTCTTCCTTTACCGTTGGTTCATCCCCCAATGGCCGCTGCGGCTGGCGCACCACGCTGATCCGATGGCAGGAGCCAGGTACTTTTCCTGGTCTCCCATGGGGTGCAGGGCCCAAGCACTTGGGCCATCCTCCACTGCACTCCCTGGCCACAGCAGAGAGCTGGCCTGGAAGAGGGGCAACCGGGACAGAATCCGGTGCCCCGACTGGGACTAGAACTCAGGGTGCCAGCGCCTCAGGCGGAGGATTAGCCTAGTGAGCCGCGGCGCCGGCCGTTTTGGGTTTTGACAAACCTGCGCATTGCCATTGTGGGTGCCCTGGAGACTCAGCAGGGCGGCTGAAATGTGTGATGTACTTTTTTTTTTTTCAACACAAAATCTGCTCTTGCCCAGAAAGATTCGTCCATGGAAAACATTTTTTAAAAATAAGTCATTGGAAAATCTATATGATCACAAGGGAAAGAGTAATTTCAGTCAAAATTTTATGGATGATGAGACATTTAAGTTGAACTCTGGAGGCCGAGTAGACAATAGGTGGGAAAATGAAGGGGGAGATCTGAGAGCCAGGAAGGTACTGCATGAAAATTTCACCCAGGAAGTGCGTGGAGGAGAAATGTTCTGTCGTGCTTGGTGAGCAGTGAGTGGTCCTGACTTAAACAGAAACTCGTATATATTTCCTTTCATCGAGTTTCTTTCCTCTCACAGAGGAAATGATTGTAGATATTTGCAGCGAGATTATTAACACACATGTTATCTTATTTCGCACGGACAATTTGCCCAGGAAGGTAAATATTTATGAAGTTGCAGTTCATCGTAGAGAAAAGATAAAACTGCTCTAAGTAATATTCAATATCAGAATTACAGGGTGATCAAAGCCATCCGTGGCCATGCTTGATAACACTTGATGTAATTATCAAGAAGGTTATGAGCAAGCGGAAAACGTGGCGTATCAGTAAAAGCCTCGCGCTGGCAATGACTCGGAACTGCTAACTGCAGTGCTGTGAACAGAAGAGTCGACCCAAGCACTCAAATCAATAAACAGCAGTGCTTCCCTGCGCCCCTGAATGTTCAAGTGGCCATCTGAAGCTCTCCGGCCGGGAGCTGGCCGTGCGGAGGCAAGCCGCCTCCCGCTCTCCGTGCCTGTGTGATGGCAGTGTCCCACAGACGCTGACTTCCACAAGTACGGGAGGAATTCCGAGACCCCGCAGCCTGCCCTCAGAGTAGAAGGAGTGAATCAGGACAGAGAAGTGCAGGTTCTGCATGAGTACCAGGTTTCAGGAAAGAGGAAGGGTTCAGGGTATCAGCGTAAAAGCACAAGACGCCCAGTTCACACAATTACAGCAACAACAGCTCAATCAAAACCATCTACTGTCCATTCGTCCTCTAAGATTTGTTGACCATCTACCATGCGCCAACCAGTGCTGGCAGCCAACTTCCTGCACTCCTGGAGAAAGGCAATTTGAAGAATCCACAGGTCAATCGCAGTACATAGTGATAAGTACAATGGCAGGGAATAACAGGGAAGGTAGAGTCGCGGGCACACAGATTCAAGCCAGGTAAATTTCTCTTACATTTGCATCATTCTTCAGTCCCCAATGTGTCTAGTACAAACAAGAAGGTTTTCTTCCTAACTTATTTTTTATTTTATTTGAACAGCAGAGAGAGAGAGAGTGAGAGAGCACCTTCCATCTCCTGATTCACTCAATAAATGGCCACAACATACAGGTCTGGTCAAGCCAAAGCCAGGAGCCCAGAGCTCTCCCAAGAGGGTAGCAGGGACCCAAGTCCTTGAGCCATTATCTGCAGCCTCCCAGGGCGCATATTAGCAGGAAGCTGGACTGGAAGCAGAGGGGCTGGGACTGGAAGCAGAGGGGCTGGGGCGGGAAGCAGGCACACTCCAATATGGAATGCGGGCATCTCAAATGATGACTCAACCACTGCACAGCACGTCGCCCCCCACTGTCGGCTTCGAGGGCTGGAGTCTGTGTTCTGACCCCCACCGAAGCCTTTGCTTGCCTTTGTCATGGAGTCACGTCCTTGTCCAACCTATCTATGGGTAGGGGTGAGCTCACACACACACACAGAGACATAAATAAGTCTACTTTTAAGTCTAGAAGATAAGTCTACTACTCAAATGAGTTGACACTCTAAAATTATAAAATGCACAAAAAGTACAGAATAATATATCTAAGAGAAACAATTAATGGAACATAAACAAATTTCAAATGACATTAATATTACAGAGAAATCTGCCAAACGTTTAAAATAAGTATTTCAATATGATCAAAGAGGCAAATGAAAGATAATATGACAAACACAAAAATCATTAAAGTCAGTCACACTTTTAAAATTACATGGAAATAATTATAAATCTTTGAGACACAAAATGCGATAATTAAGCTAAGAAACAAGACTATAGATAATTGCTGTAGTGCACTAATCATGTTTAAATAAGAGCTTGTTCTTATCCTCTGTCTACACTTTAAAGCATGTGTTTTGAAAAATGGCTAAGCCTATACTTCAAAATGAACAGTTTATTCCCCAGCACTTTCAACTTGATGAGACACCTACGTGAGAAGCAGGAGGCACGCCCGAAGTGCGAATTCAAAGAGAAAATCCAGATCTTCAGAAACTATGTGAACACTTGCTAAATACCACTGTTGAGCGAAGAAATCCCATCTAAGATAGGCTCAGGGTTTCATTTAACTTGCACCCTTTCAGGAAGGTAGGTTGGGAAGGACCAGCAAGTCAACAAATGGTAGTCGTGTATGACATCACTTACTAGGGGTTTAAAAGCTGGTTAAAAAGAGCGTCTCTGTGGACACATGTGTGTGTGTGGTAGAGATTTTACTACTTAAGAGAATGAAGTTCAGTAAGGAAAGAGTCAACATGGGACGTGAGATTTCCACTGTGTCTGCAATACTTACTGCTCTAAAGAAAACACTGTGAAGATAAATACAATGCTGTCACGGAGCAGAGCTCACAGCAACACGAGTGCACAAGGTCGCTTGGTTTGGAACCACCAAGACGCCACAGTGCTTCCTGCAGGTGGCATGATGGACAAAGCGCATCTGTCAACTCCAGAGAGAGTGTAGCAACGGATGCACACAAAAGCAAGAGTTTTTGAGAGAGACACGGGAGAACATGCTTATGCTCATAGGGTAGGCAAGCCTTTTTTTTTAAGATTTGTTTTCTTTGAAAGAGTTACAGAGACAGAGGGAAAGACACAGAGAGGTCTTCCATCTGCTGTTTCCCTCCACAAATGCCAGCAACAGCCAGGGCTGAGCCAGACCCAAAGCCAGGAGCCAGGAGCTTCTTCTGGGTCCCCCATGTGGGTGCAGGGGCCCAAGCACTTGGGCCATCTTCAGCTGCTTTCCCAGTTGCATCAGCAGGGAGCTGGGTCAGAAGTGGAGCCGCCAGGTCTCCAACCCGCGCCCAGCTAGGATGCCACATTGCAGGCAGCTGTTTAAGCCACCATGCCACAGTGCCAGCCACTGGGCAAGCATTTCTGAGCTTGATTCAAAAACACTAATCAAAAGGTCAGTTGGGATTCTGGATGGGGCTGCGGTGCCAGGATGGACGCCCCTCCCACCTTCGTGTGGTTCTTGATGTTCAAGGTTGAGGAGGAGCACTGGTGCCACCACACCGTGCTGTGGACGGAGTCCTGCCGGTTGCAGAATGGGTCAGAGACGGGGGTCCCAGCACACATACCAGAACTGCCCCTGGCCAGGGCTCTGTTCCCACCTTGGGAGGGCTGAGGCAAGCTGGAGGCCCGGGCCTGGCCAAGCCTCTCCAAGCGGCTGTCCACGCCACAGTTCCCTAAAAGAGAAAACATCAGCACAGAGCAGCCCAAGGCATTGTTCACGATCCAGTCAGGAAACAGCCCCACAGTCAGGCGGCTCAAGCCCAACCCGGGCCACGTCCGTGACTCCAACAGGTCTGCTTCTTGGGGCTTTGTCATGGTGTCGTGGACCTTGGGGCGGGACGCACTCACGCCGGCAGGACCTGCTGTTCCCACCTTCCGACGACCGAACCCCGAGGTACAGGGCGACACGACTTCCTGCACAAGCTGGAGCACGCATGGCCCCAGCTCTACGCCGGGAGATGAGGGTCAGGGAAAGAGCTGTGGGCAGCGCCCATTTTCCCTCCAGATTTAAGAAATGGTCATCCCCCTTCCCCCAGAAACACGGAAGAGGAGATAGCCGGTGGGGGAAGGGCCCCGTCTCCCGGCTTCTCCAGGGGCGGCCGAGGGCCCCTCCCCTGCAGGTGGTCTCCCGGCCTCCTCTCAGCTGCACCGACAGCCTTGGGAAACCAGGGTGTAGTCCGGCATCCTATTGACCTGAATACCTCACAGAGAACCCCCAGGTCCTGGGCCTGCTCTGAACTCTTTGGCACCCAGGCTGGGCGTGCCTGGCACACGGCAGTGTGACCCTCCCGCCCAGCTCCCACCTGCAGCTGTTTGAGTGCACAGCGGGTCAGTTTCACACACCATGATATCAGGGTTCAAGGTCCATCAGCCATGCTTGTGGATGTTGGATGTGGACACCCTCAGCTCTGCTGCAGCCCACGTCACTGTAGACAAGAACCTCCAGCTGTGCCAGACATCTCAGACCCCAGCCCTCCTGTGCTTGTGAAACTGTGTGCTGTAGGCCTCTCCCTCTCTCTCCGCTCCCCCACCCCAGCCTCTGGGAACCGTCTCTATCTCTAGTTCAGTGAGGTCCATCTTTCCAGAATGCCACACAGGTGAGACTGGACAGCATTTGTCTCTCCGTGGGGATCCACGTGCCAGTCAACTCCATCAGACCTTGCCAAGGTGCGCACAGGGACCCACACATTCCTCGGGACCCAGTCTGCATGCAGTTGGGATTTTCACTCAGGAACAGCATTTGCAAATCCCCAAGGAGATGGAAACCGTCAGTCAGCTCAGCCTGACGACCCCTCCCCTGACTTGCCCCGAGTGAGTCTGCTGGGGGACCGCTTTTCGGTAGCACATGCCTGGGCCGGTGGCTGGGGCCAGCAGGATGCAGCCCGGCCCTGAAGGAGTCCCTGGGAGGAGCGTGATGATCCTCCTGCCGACCCCCTGCCCAGGGTCCCAGTCTCCTCAGGCCCACTTGCTCTGACAGCTCCTGGCTCCAGCGGTCCTTACCACTCCCGGCGCTGGGGCAGAGGAGGGAGCCACAGGGGCCGGCTGAGGGGGTTGGGCTGGGACCAGGGCCCCTCTCCTGCAGCTGTCCAGGTGGAGAAGAGGCACGTGTGCGGGCTCCAGGGGCAGGGGGCCTGGGCTTTGGCTCCTGGAGGCCGTGAGGCAGCAGGGGCTGGGAGGTGGAAAGGGAAGACGCACTCCGGCCTCCCCTGAAGTTGGTGGCACAGAAAAGCAACACAGAATGCAGATGCTGTCACGGGAGGCTGTGATCCCCGTGTGGACAGCAGAGCTACCTACCACCTGGCTACCGCACGACCGGCAGCAAGCCCAGGCCTGCCGGGTACCGTCTGGCTTCCGGATCCTTAGGAACAGCAGCCTCTCGTTGGCAGGGTCCGAATCACAGTGGGTCCTCTCAAGCCCCTCCGTGGGCCTCTCCCAGGCGTCCAGGGCCAACAGCCATCTCAGGGGCTTCTTCAGGTTCCTGCAGAACGCACTGACCAGTGTCCCCTCAGCCAGCCAGCGGCTCAGGCCAAGGTCAGTCAGACTGAAGTTCATGTGCAAGGTTGTCCAGCTTCGGGCCCCTGTGCACCACCGGCACCAGGGCAGCAGTGCATGGCCAGTGGGGTCTGGCCAAACAGAGCCCTGGCCTCGTCCTCCCCCAGGGCACTGTGCTCCAACACGCGGTGCCAGACCGGGCCTGACCGCCAGCGCTCAAGCCAGGAATGCGTGCTTGGCCGGGCGCCTCTCCTTCAGCAGCCTGATGTTCTGCCACGGGATCTTCATGAGGGCCACGACCCACTCCATTGTCCATGGGCTGGAGGGCCACGGTCATGTGGGAGGACCTTCACTGTCACGCACTCACCCACGGGCTGCAGGGCCACGGGCTGGTGAGAGGATCCTCATTGCCATGCACTCGCCTGCTGCAAAGTGGCCGATGAGCTTCACGGGGCCATAGCGCTCTGGCCTAAGGTGTCCAGGAAGTGGAACCCACAAAGAGCATGATGGGAGGCCCTAGAACCTTCCATACTCTCTCTAAACTGCTCCATCTACTTTGTCAGCAATGCTGAGTAGTCAGCCACCCTGCCCGTGAAACCTCCCAAAACAGAGTACAGACAAAGGTGGTGGACAGGCGTGAAACAGACCCCTTGAGATTGGATTCTCGTTACAGCCCTTGTCTACACTCTTGAGAGTCAGTGGTTTTTCTACTCACTACTTGTTGACTTCTTTATTTAGTGGGGGGTTAAGCTTGTGATTAGAAAGACAATTGAAGGTATGTCATTGTGAAAAAAGAAAAATAAGGAGGGAGGGTGGACGTGAGGAAGGAGGGGGCATAGGGTGGGAAGCAGCATTATGCCCTTAAAATTGTATTTGTGAAATACATGAAATGGGTTTCATTTTTATAAATGAAAAATTAAGACAAAACAGAGGGATCACAAGGGGACTACTAATATGACTAACGCACAACACTAGCCGCACTGATGATACTGAGCAGCAAAACTAAGTGCTATCCAAATAAAATTGAAAACAGAAGAGGAAAACTGCAACAAAAAAAAACTATATAACTACACTAGTAATACTAACAAGTCTAGCAGTGTTATCTAACTAAAAATGAGGGAAGAAAAAATTTAAAAAAAAAAGACAGAATGGGCAGAGAAATTAAAAAGGTGGGAAAAGCTAAACAAAATGGGAAAAAGCATAAACAAAATAAACCAAGAGGCAAACAGACCAAAAACACAGCGACGCCAACAAGCACAAAGGCCGGGGGAGATGTGTCCAATCGCACAGCTCCCTGGGTACGGAGAACAAACGTCTGGCACACTCTGTGGCTGCACAGAACCTGCTGAGTGACATCACAGTCGTGTCTCCTTATGAGGTCACAGCAAGACATGGCCAGCCACAGATGCTTCTAACCCACAGGAGTTTTCTCAAGAACCTTCCACTTCAAAAAGGACCCCAAGAGATTTTTGTGTAGGTTGGTGATAGGGGTTGATGCTTATTTCTTGAGAAATTAAAGCCAGTAAGCTGTTCAGTGGCCTTTCCACTTCTAGTTTAAAAAGCGATAATAACTTTGGCTTTTGAAGACCTCCTAATGCCTGCACCTGAAATGTCCATTCCTTTTCCTTTAACCTCTGAATGACCCGTCTCAAAGTGAGGGCACAGCTTCTCCGGCAGCCTGATCTGTGGTCCAGTTCTGTTGCCTAAGACAGCATCAGGCACACTAACCCATCTACAGAGCTCCCCCCTGAGCTCATCTTCCCAGATTTTCATCAGAAACCATGGAGGACCAGAAGGTAGTGGGGTTGATAAAGTCCTGGTATGGACGGCCAAATAGAAAGCTAAAGCCTCCAAAATTGTCCCTTGAACAGCAGGGAGAAATGAGGCCTGTCTTGGTGTTTTGGGCTGCTGTAACAAACACCTTGGCCTGGGTGATCGGAAAAAAGCAGAAATTTACTTTTCAGTATCCTGGAGGCTGGGAAGGCGGCAGACGTGATGGGGCCTTCTGCATGGGAAAAATCAGGCAAAGGAAAGACTGGTGGCCCAGGTGCGCTCGGCTGGAGCTTTGCAGATGTGTGAAAATTTGCACTGTAACCCTTAAAAATGTGCAAGTACTACATCTCAACCCAAAACTCAAATTTTAAAAAATGGTGGTGCCTTCTTGGTGGGAGGAAGAGATCCCTCCTCCCAGCCCTCGTAGACAGTCACCCATCCTGGGGCCAGCACGGTGGTGCTTGTTCAGCAAGTTACACCATTGCCCGAGGTGCCGGCGTCCCATGTGGGCACCAGTTCATGTCCCAGCTGCTCCACTTCCATTCCAGCTCCCTGCTAATGTGCCTGGGAAAGCAGCAGAAGATGGCCCAAGTACTCGGGCCCCTGCACCCACAGGGGAGACCTGGATGGGGTGCCAGGCTCCTGGTTTAGGCCTGGCCCAGCCCTGGCTCTTGTGGCCATCCGGAGATGGAATGTGCCTCGGGTCCAGGCACACCTACGGTCTCTTAGTTTCGGTGCCAGTGACGTGTGGGTTCCCTTTGTGAACACTGCTCAGGCTTTTATATGGCAGTAGGAAGTTTTGAAAATCATCAAGACAACAACGAAAAGGATAAAACCCAAGCAGTGGGTGCAGACAGTGCTCAGGGGGAGCTCAGCTCGGAGAAGGCCCCGCAGTCTCACACTATCCCCCCTGTGCATCTCTGCCTCCCAGGCTGCCGGCCCCATCCTCGCTGGCGCCCAGAAGACAGAGCGGGCAGGCTGGAGGCTCAGCTGAGGACTGAAGCGTTTGAAGGTCCACGTGCTCTTGTGTGACACTTGGCAGGGATGTAGGCGACGTCCTGTTCAAAGCGCCGTCCGTGTGCTGCGCTGAGCGAAGCCTGCGGCCCTCGCTATGGATCCGGAGGCACGGCCTGGCCTTGCCTCCCTCTCGGAGGGGATCTGTCAAGTCACTCACGGGCAGAGTGCAGAACTCCCCCGGAGGCACTGTGAAAGTTCTGTTTGGGACGCACCGAAGAAGCAGACCCTGCACCCAACTCCCCACAGTGCAGGGCCTCTGCGGACTGGCTCTGTCCACAGCGGCCACATGAACGCACTAAACCCAGCGTTCTCACTGCTCACTGTACGGACACTCCCGAAGCGACTTGTCAGACCCCTGGGTTCCCCCAAGTATGACCTGAAAGCCACGGGCACAGATGGGCCGCAGTGCTGGCCAGACCCACACGCGCGCTCGCTACGTCAGCCAACAGGGACCACGTGCGTCCTGTGCTGGGTGATTGACCAGGAGCACAGCAGAGACTGGGTAGCAAGTGACCGTCCCACAGTAAATGGACCCAACACAAATCCTTGAACACAGGGCCCCAGCCCTTGCATGGCTCCGCTCCCGGCCCACTGCCACACCCCATCCCCACCGTGACTCCTGAAATTGGGATACTGCCTCAGGTGGCTTCCGACTGCCCACACTAAGGAGGTGTCTAGGTAAGGACTCGCCACTGAGTTGTGGCGAGAATAAGGATTTGGACAAGGCAAGGGCCAGCTGATGCAGCGACTGATGTCAGTTTTCCTCTCAAAATGGAGAGAAGGAAGAAGGAGGGGAGGAGGAGGAAGAGGGGGAGGAAGAGGAGGAGAGGGAAAGGAAGATGAGGAGGAGGAGGAAGAGGAAGAATAAGAAGAGGAAGGGGCCAGCACTGTGGCGCAGCGGGTTGACGCCCTGGCCTGAAGCGCCAGCATCCCATATAGATTCCAGTTCTAGTCCTGGCTGCTCCACTTCTGATCCAGCTCTCTGCTGTGGCCTGGGAAAGCAGTGGAAGATGGCCCAAGTGCTTGGGTCCCTGCATCCACTTGGGAGACCCGGAAGAAGCTCCTGGCTCCTGGCTTCAGATCAGCCCAGCTCCAGCCATCTGGGGAGTGAACCAGCCATGCAAGACCTCTTTCTCTGTGTCTCCCTCTGTCTGTAACTCTGCCTCTCAAGTAAAATAAATACATCTTTAAAAAAAAAAGATCCAAATTGAAATTGTGCAAAGAAAGAAAGAAATGAATCAAAATGCAAAACTTACTGTATGAACTTAATAGGAAACATGTAAGAGAATCAGTGAGTTTGAATCAGACGAATCAACAGAATTTACTTAATCTAAGCAACAGAAGAGGGATAGATGGAGGACACGGCCACAGAGCTTCAGGGATCTGGGGTGCAGAAGCCAAAAAGCTCACGTTTGTGTCTTCAGAGCCCCAGGAGAGGAGGACGGGTGTGAAAATGAAAAATATATGCAAAAAATTAATGTCTTAACATTTCCTCAAAGGAGCAAAAAAAATAATCCTACATATTCAAAAAGCCATGCAAGTCCCAAACAGGAAAAAATCAGAGAGATCCACACCAGAACACAACAACACAATGGTCAGAGAGAAAAGACACATTACACATGCTCCCAATAGCGGCGAAGTTCTCCTCTGACCAGGGAGGTCGGAGGGAAGAGGCATCGATTTTTCTCAGTGCTGAAAGAACTTTCAACCCTGAATTCTACTTCTGGCAAAGCCACCCTTCAGGACTGAAAGACGAGGGATTCTCAGGTACAGGGGAGCAAAGAATTGATGGCCAGCAAAGCTACCCTTAGGCAGGGCCTGCAGCAGGAGGGCGGTAACGCAGAAGCAGGCCGCGACGTGCACCGCAAAGAGAAGAGAGCGGGGGGGGGGGAAAACACAGGC
Source organism: Oryctolagus cuniculus (assembly GCF_051225735.1). NCBI lineage: Eukaryota > Metazoa > Chordata > Mammalia > Lagomorpha > Leporidae > Oryctolagus > Oryctolagus cuniculus. The sequence continues at coordinate 3,743,856 of NC_142878.1, read as the reverse complement.
AGGCGCGGCCGACTCCTCCCCTCCTGAACTTTCACATTATTTTTTAATTCAAGCTGTTTCTATCAGGGCGATATGGAGCGTGTGCTCAGTGCATGCAGCGGAAATACGTAAGACAATGACGTCTGGGAAGTGGAAAGTCAGAAGGGACTTCAGTGGAAGTATTTCTGCGCGTGAGATGGCACCGTTAGTATTACACACACGGTCACCCTCCAGCAGTCCCCCAGAAACTGATGCCACGTGGTACATCCAGAAATATTGTAAACAAATAAACTCCGAACCTTTCTGGAAGGCAGGAAACACAGGGAAGAAAAAGCAGAGGGAATCATGATAAAACAAACAGCAAAACGGCAGACTCCAGCCCTCACATACCTGGAACTGCTATGACTGGAGACACGCTGTCTGCATTTCACAGAGCAGATACGTTCTGAAAGCCTGCAAGGAGACAGCTCTGTGTCAAGTCAACCCGGGACGCGGGCCAGGCAAGGGACTAGACGGGAGGGGGTGAAATTCTACATCTGGCATTGTTTGTAATTATTGCTAACTGTATTTTGATGGTATAAAGATATTTGGAGGGCCAGTGCTGTACTGCAGCAAGTTGTCTCCAGTGCTGGCATCCTGTATGGGCACCAGTTCAGGTCCCAGCTGCTCCACTTCCAATCCAGCTTCCTGCTAATGAGCCTGGGAAAGCAGCAAACGATGGTCCAAGTGCTTGGTCCCTGCACCCACATGGGAAAGCCAGAAGGAGCTCCTGGCTCCTGCCTTCAGCCTGGCCTCGCCCCAACCATTGCAACCATTTGGGGAGTGAACCAGATGGAAGACATTCATTCTCTCTCTCTCTCTCTCTCTCTCTCTCTCACCTTTCTCTGCCTCTCCTTCTCTTTAATTCTGCCTTTCAAACAAATTGACTAGCTCCAAAGTGCTTTACGTACTGACTTAAGTACATTAATAATTGATGCTTATTAGTACTTATGCTTTTTATGTTTCCTTTCCTGAGTCACATGTTAGAACTATAAACTAGGTTTATCATCCACAAATGAACCTGGAAGAAAGCAAGGCTGAGAACAGCTTACCAAGGGTCAGCCCCTCAGCAGGTAGACGGGCTGAGGCCCAGCCCTGTTTTCTAAGGGTCACCGTCAACATTCCTCACAACACTCACAAGACACGAGGCATCCAGGGAGGGTATAGCAAATATTAGCCTCACAGGTGTGAGAGAGCCACACGGAGAGAATAAATGCTTCCAATTTTGGAGAGGAATTTCGCCCTAAGTTCAACAGAAAAGCTTTCATTAGCTCTTAGAACAAGCTGTTTTGAAAATGTAATACACATTAGTTGAGCATCTACTGAGTGTCACAACTTCCTTCTCCCCACAAAGAACCGGACGGGATGAGCCAAGGCCTCCTTCACGCGGGTCAGCAGTCAGGAAGTGAGCACGCAGGGTGCTAGCGATAAGGGATCTGTTACAGGACGGAGCCCCCTGCAGCTGTGGGAGCCGCTGAGGAAACCAAGGTGTGGAAGCCGACGCTGGAGGGTCTCAGAAACGGCCGCTGCCCAGCCTGTCTGGAACCTTGCGGGGTGGGCAAGTCAGCCCAGGAGCGGAGGGCGCAGTGTGCGTCTGGGCAGCCATGGCCTCTGCCTGCCCCACTACACCCAGGGGTGAGCTGGAGTCGCTGTGGGTCACAGGGGTGGCAGCCGGGGAGGAAGGCAAAGGCAGAGCCGTGGGCAGTGAGGGAGGCTGGACCCTGTGGGCCGCAGCTGCTGTGTAGTTTCCCGGGTGGAGACGTGGAGAACGGCACCCTCTGCTCTCTTTTCACAGCCAAGGGCTCTCTGGGAAGCATGGACCCCATCCCAGTGTAACTCCAGTACGGCCAGGCGAACAGAGGAGGCCAGGAAAGAGGGGTGGTGGTGGGGCTCAGGCGCCAGGTGTGCGGAGACACCCTCCCATCTCCCTTGGCTCTGGCGGGTGGGGGAGGGGCTGTGCTGGCCTGGCAGCTCAGTCGTCATCAGCATTTCCTGTGTGATCCTGGGTGAGCCACGAGACTCCTGGGAGATGCGCGTCCCTGCGCTGTCAGTGGGGAAGAATGAAGCGCCATCCACGGAATCGGAGAGCACAGGAGAATTTACAAGCCAGAGCTCCAGGTGCACAGCAGACACCCCGTCTCCGTCTCCCGTGTCTCCCACTCCCCGGCTCCCCCTCTCTTCAGAGCGGACACTCTACCCACGGCCACGTGGCCACTCTGGTCTCCACCAAGGCCCCACTGAATACACAGCCTCTGGATCAATGTTCCACTGCAAAAAGAATTCTTAAACACAGCATGCCCTCTGGTTTTACTTTTGCAATAATGGGCTCCGTGCTTTTAAAAATTCCAATCCTCCCTTTCTGAAGCAGCATCTAGAAGGTCTTGGGCCCTTGTGGGGGGGGGGGGTGGCCAGTCTGCAGGATACACGCGAGTACGAACGGGGAGGGCCGGAGCGTTCCACGGCAGGTGGCCTCGCTGAGCAGTGATGTCGTCTGGTTATGCACGGCCCTTTGTCAGGCACGGAGTTTGTGTTTGCCCATGGAGTCCTCCGCAGCTCTCCCCCTCCTCAGCCGTCCCCGAGGTCTGGCGTAAGCGCTGCGAGTGTAGGTGTGCATAATTAGGATCAGGTGGCTGTCCTCGCTCTTCACCCCTTTTTCCATCTGTCCCGCTCCCTGCTTGTCATCTACCAGAGCAGATAATGGATTCCAGACTGAAGTCATTTTCTCCGGCCTCTCCCCCACAACAGGCAGAAACTGAGAAAGTTGCTTGCACTGCCTCCCCCGCCCCATTCCATTTTATATTATGACCACTGCACTCCTTTGGGATGCATCGACTGCACTCATAAATAGGATTTTTTAAAGAATCGGGAGTGGGGAACTTGAGATGGGGCAGGCACATGATGGGAAGCACTAGCACACGTGCCGCAGACCTGCTGGAGAGCACTGCCTGGCCCCTCTCGGCCAAGTTGAAGGGGACGGATGAAGGGATTCCAACTGGCCAACTTCTGGAATCCATAGACTCAAAGTGACATTTTATGCATGAGCAGAGTAATCCACAAGTCAGGGCGGAAGACGGATTTGCAAGGGCAGTTTTTATGGCCGCAGACTTGGTGCTCTCAGAAGTGTGCCTCGCAGGTTTGCTGCGAAAGAAGAAACAATACCCAGGAAGCCCTTGGAAGAAGGGGTGAGCCAGAGCGGTTCCTCCAAAAAAAATCCAGCTTGTGTCTTCTCCACTGGTGTAGCAGAGGTTCAGGGAAGCACTGGCGGCAAGGACGGGGAGAATTTTTTTAAAAATAACTGATTACTATATAACTCTAAGGCACTTTTATTACACAAGATGGTTTAAATTATCTACTCATTATTTAAATTGCTATTCAGTCACAAGTCTTTTTCCAGATTTGGAAAATAAATCTTATTAACAGTAATGTCAACAAATCATGTTTAAATGTTGTCTTTTGGCATCTCTCCCATTCCTTCCCTCTAGGCTAACACAATCTAAACCGAATCCAGTGGTGTAGGCAAATAAATAATTAGGGCTCTAAGTGTACACAGAGCTGTGGTCACTCGGATAACGTGGGGTTTTGCAGACGTTTCCATTTTAACACCAAACAAAAGCAACCTGCTAGGCCCCTGCCCTCCTCCACCCTCCCACCACGCACCCTCAATCCCTCAGCTCGAACTGTAGAAGAGAAATGTCACTTAGATGAACTGCTGACGAGGAATTTGGCTTCTAGTCCCTTCCATGTTGTGCTAACATCTTTGAGAAGCCCCTAATTAGTGTATTTGAGTGCAGGATGAAGACCAGCAAGGCAGAACTAAACTTGGGCTTACAGCAATGTTTTATCGGCCTGAATCAGCCAATACATGATGTCTCATGATCGCTTCTCTTGTGGTCCTGCACATGTCACGTTTTGCTTGCAGAGGTGCAGGTGCCCCAGCTATTGTCTCCAAACTGATGGCCGATTGCCCATTTCCTGACCTCTGCATTACTTCATACTGAGCACATCTGGCCTCAGAATTGACTGGCAGTGGTTCTTAGAAGCCCCTCAAGAACCCTTGCTGGGGGCTGGCGTTGGAGCATGGTGGGTTAAGCCACTGCTTTCACAATGCTGACAGCCCATATCGGAGTGCGAGTTCAAGTCCTGATGGCTCTTTGCCCTTCTTCCTTTGCAACTTCCTGCTAATGTGCCTGGGAAGCCAGCATATGATGACCCTAGTGCCTGCCCCGGCCACCACGTGTGAGACCAGGAAGGAGTTCTTGGTGCTTGGCTTTAGCCTGACCCAACTCCAGCTGTTGTGGCCATCTGGGGAGTAAACCAGTCAATAGATGTGCTCTCTCTCCCTTTCAAATAAGCACATCTTTAAAAAGAAAAAAGGAAAACAAGGATTCCAGATACAGACCCAATCCGAGAGTTGAGTTGTGTTGAGTAAACATTTCTTACTCCACAGTATCCACCACTGTTGTCTTTTTAGAAAATCATGTCATGACACCCTTTCCCTTAGTGTTATTCATTCTAAGGAAGAGTTCCAGATAGTCAGCACAGCACATAAGGCCTGGCTGGAACTGGAGCCCACCATGCCGCACATCATATCTCTTGCTGCTGTCTCATGCACACCCTAAGATGTAGCCTTATTAAATCAAATTTGTTGTTGCCAGAATCCTCTCCTCTTTGCTTATTCCTGGAACACTTTCCTTCCTCTTCATTGCTTGTAAAATACTTACCCAATTTTCAAGACTCTGGTCATGACAGCAACACCCTGGCTCTCACAGGGGTTGAAATGAGAATCCCATGTTTGGTTCTGTCCTCTCTTAGCCCTATTTACACTTTGTAGTCATATGTTGCTGTTTCCTTTTCCCTCATCCATATGCTTCACTAGACTGGGAGAACCCAAACACCTTTGTCTTCCATTTTGCTAAAGTTCATCCTGTGCCTGTTATATAGTAAGCACACAATGCACATTCATTAAAGGACCAGACTGATGGGATGGAGGTATGGATGGGATGCACGGATTGAGGGAGGAAGGGATGATGGATGTTGTACGGGGCTGGGATGCAGGGATGGGGGGAGGGATGGCAGGGAGGGAGGGATGAATGGATGGAAAGATGAGATGGGACGGGAGGGGAGGGAATGGGATGGGGTAGGATGGGATGGAAGGGGAGGGGAGGCGATGGAGAGGATGAGATGGATGGGAGAGAGGGAGGGAGGGATGGATGGAAGGAAGAGAGGAAGGGAGGAAGAAGGTAGGATAAGATGGATGCTACATGGATGAGTGGATGGAGTACAAGGAGGAGGGGTGCAGTGATGGATAGTGGAATGGATGGATGGATAGAGGAATGCATGGATGGATAGAGGAATGGATGGATGGATAGAGGAATGGATGGATGGATGGATGATTGCAAAGTGACACCAGGTACTTCCAAGGCAGCGTCTTCCTGCTTATCCTAGTGATTTGTGTATTGCCTTATGTTGCAGTGTAAAATATGACTAAACTACGCCCATACCCCTGCTTTTCCTCCTAGTTAAGAGACATAAAAATTGAGACCTTAAACAAAAACCCAGACAAAATCAAAGCATCACCCTCCTCACTAAGGAAAGAGTGGCCTCCGTGCTGTGTGGTCATAGCAGAAACAGCCACCACCGATGCCTTACACTGAGCGCACACAGTACCTGCTGGTGCGATGCTGTTACCGCTCCCTCTGCGCCATGTGCTTCTGGGACCAGTATACGTAAGGACACCCCTCGTTACCGAGCAGCTGCCTTGAGAAGGAGTGCCCCGCAGCATAGGATGTCTCCACACACTCTCCCTCTGGCAGGATTTAATCTGTAGGGAAATAAATCAGCAGCTGTCCCCAGAGCACAAGGCTTGTCCAACATCCCCTTGTTATCCACTCGACAGCTTTAGCTGAACTCATATTTTAGCACAGCCAAACCAGTGAGACTCTTTATATTTAAAACAAAACAAAACAAAAGTCAGAGGATTTTTTTTAAAAAACCAAGAACCTGATTTTATTTAATTTTAAAAATTATGAAAAGGCAGGTTGTGCGCTTTCCAACCATTTTTAATACTTTATTTTTTTCAAGTTATGTAATATTAGTTCAATGAGAACAAATTCAATGTAGTTCATAGACACAGGTTTTTTGTTTTTTGTTTTTTGTTTTTTGTTTTTTGTTTTTTTTTTTTGACAGGCAGAGTGGACAGTGAGAGAGAGACAGAGAGAAAGGTCTTCCTTCCGTTGGTTCACCCTCCAATGGCCGCCGCGGCCGGCACGCTGCGCTGATCGGATGGCAGGAGCCAGGTGCTTCTCCTGGTCTCCCATGGGGTGCAGGGCCCAAGCACTTGGGCCATCCTCCACTGCACTCCCTGGCCACAGCAGAGAGCTGGCCTGGAAGAGGGGCAACCGGGACAGAATCCGGCGCCCCGACCGGGACTAGAACCCGGTGTGCCGGCGCCGCAGGTGGAGGATTAGCCTATTGAGCCGAGGCACTGGCCAGACACAGTTCTGAGAATAAAATGGTGTCCCTCAACCTTCCTTCCTTCCTTCCTTCCTTCCTTCCTTCCTTCCTTCCTTCCTTCCCTCCTTTTCAGTCTTTGAGATCACAGATGTTTAATCTCCACTATAGTCAAAGGGCTGATGCTTCCGTGAAGAGAGTTCAACAAGTACGCAGTGGAAGCCGCCAGCTCAGCGGGAACACGGGCAAGTGTACAAACAGTGATCAAACGGAAGGTGACCATGTGAACGCCACAGGTACCCAAGCGTTCAGGGCAGGCTCTTACCCAGTGCTGCGTTCACCTTTCCTCCCTTTCAAGATCTGAGCACCACCAAGCCTTGGGGTTTCCCATAAAGGGCTGGAAATCGTGGTCAGTGGTTCACAGGATGGTTTTTGAGGTGAAGACAATGTATGCGCGAATATAAAGTACCTCTGTCAATCCTATTTACTAAATCCTATCAGTTCAAGAAGAGAGGGTGGGTACATCTTCCTGACCCACGCAAGGAGTCTGATCACGAGAACGGAGGTGCATGACTCAAGGTTGCGGTGGAATCCACTCAAAGTTGCTGATCGTTGTCTGTAGCATAAACGGTGGTTCTTCATGAACCTGCAAGCTTCAAACTCAAAGCAAAGAAGACAAACAGCAAGGACGGCCACAGCGTGCTGGCACTGTTAGAGCCGAGGACGGGGTGAAGGAGAAGCAGGCTCGCTCACTGCAGGCTCGCTCACGTCCAGGGCGGCTGCGACACCAGGCTCAGAGAGGAACAGCAACACTAGAGATCAGGGCTTCTCAGATCTCAGCCAGCCTGCGGTCTGTAACAGTTCTACCCGACTACAAAAGGAAGGGGGGGTGGTTTAAAAGGCAAATCTGGAATTTCGGAGGACAAGTTTGTAAAAACAGGTTTGTTTGTAAACAATGGGGTTATTGTGGGGCTCTGAGCTCGGTTCAGCCAGCGAGACCCCTCTGGCTTCCTCGTGAGCACTCATTGCAAGAATCTCCACTTCTTCGGGGCAGACTCCTTCCCGATCAGCACATTTGGAGCCCTAATGGTTTTCTCTTAGGCTTTCCCACACTCTCTGCCTTGGCTCAAATCTCAATATAATATCATTTATCATAAGTTAACTATTTGACCTTCAAATTTAAAACAGGACCTGGCAATGCAGCCAAACGACAATGTCCAGGAGAGCTGGAAACCTTGCTTGCGCCTTGAGCGGATTCATTTCCAATGGTGCTTACGTTTCATTCTAAGCAAAGGCAGCAATCGGTTTTAATTATATTGGCATTAAATGTCTTCTCTAGACAAGGAATGCATGGCCACACTGCTGAGCCATATTGTGTCCGCTTTCTTGTCTCTTCATTTGAAAGAGGCTCAGCCATCCTCCAAACGCCTGAGCGGGAAAGCTGCAGACACTGGGATCGGATACCAGAACCAGCACAACCTTCAGTGGGGCCATTTCTGGGGACGGTGAGGAATGAGTGAGGTGACCTGAAAACCCTGGAGCCGAGTCTGAATCCCATCACCCTGACTCAGGAAGCGGGGGGCAGCGAGGCAGGCGGCATCAAGCCAGCAACGAGAACTCAGGTGCCAGAAGGGCCCTGAGCAGCTGTCTACAGGTCAGCAGGAACTAGCCTGGCATCGCAACCGCACACCAGGGCTGCACGTCCTAGAAACAGCTGGAGCGCCAACCACCGTGAGCAGCCTGGTTGGTGGCGCGGGGCTCTGCCGAGGCGGTCACCGCGGTGGCCTCCTCCCCGGCTGCTGTGGCACTCGTGTCGGAGAGCGTGTGCTGAGTATCGGAGCACCAGCCCACAGGGAGCCCCAGCCGGTGGTCCTCCTCCTGGCAGGGATATTATTGCAGATCCCCGCCGTTCCAGCCTCAGGTACAACCCAAAGGCTTCCATTGCCGAGAGGTTCCTGGGGATAAAATCAACTCCAAAACCCATGCTGCACTTGCCATGTTTCGTTGTAACGCTGAGTACACCTGCTTCCAAAGAAACAGCTTTCATCTACCCTTTCAATGGCAGCAGGCACGCACGCCCTACATAACAGTGCGGGTCCTTATTTCTTTCCAGCCCATCGTATTGTTGCATTTACAGGACATACACATACCCAGAGTAAACCGAGTCAAAACATAAAAGCCACACAGTTACACTGAAGTAAGATAAAGAGAAACACCCTGTTAAATGTAAACCTTTTCGGCGTGGCATTCAGACGAATGGGAGAGCAATTGAAATAACAGAGAATATACCAGGACTCGATTTCACGTGGTTCCTTTGATATTCTGTGCCGTGAGCAGGTCGTGCTGCGCTGGATCAAATCCTGAGTCCGTTCCGTGGCCGGGAGTCTCCCGGCCGGGTTCTCGCCTCCTGCCTCCTCATTACAGGGCGTAAGTGCAGGATGGATGCCCGAGAGCTTGTTGCTTAACTGCTCACGTGTGCATGTTTCGCACTCGGCCGTTGTAGCAGACACTGGGGCTCATAAGCAGATCGTGGGCTAAACAAATCGCACCGCGCACTTGACCGGGAAGGGAAAGCACCTTTGCTGTTTTTAGAGCCCCAGAACCATCCTGGCGTGGATGAGTTAGGGAACGGTCTGTCCAGGCAGGAAGAAATGCCCCCTTTGTCTTGCAAAATACGGAGAACAGGGTTGTGTTCTTGCTGTTGACAGGGCGTGGAGAAGGGCAACTCAGAAAGGTCTTTGGCCAGGAGGTTTCTTAAAGGCCCACGAACCACACGCAGCCTCAGCCCCACGTCATGCAGTGTTCCCAGCCAGCGCCAGACGACTTCATTAAATACCACGCCCCAAACGGGACGACCCGGCGGGCGCACGCGGCATCAGCTTGCTCCAGAGACCCAGCAGAGGCAGAGGCCCTGGGGACCGAGCCCCGGCGTCAGTGGGGATAGAACGGTGCCTTAGGGACTCTTCTGACCCAGGAGTCGGGGTTCAGAGCTCGTCCTCCCGGGGCCAAGTCCACACCGGTCACGCATGGCAATGAAGCGGGCCACCAGCCACCGCCTGGAAGCAAAGCAGAGAGCGCAGGGCGTGGAGACCCAAGGTGGGAGCTTGGTGTCCCTGACGCTGGGTCCCGTGTGACGTGACTCAGAGCCCCAGCTTCTCTCCCTGTCCATGGAGAGAGTAGCTGACCCTTGCATAGGAGCCTGGGAGGCTCAAAGCAGGGGTGACCATGGAGACTGTGCTGGGCACGCTCCTCCTGCTAACCCCGCTCTGCCTGGGTGGAGTCCCCACCCACAGCCACACCTGCATTCTAGCCTCAGGTGGGGTCTGACAGGGAGGGGTGCGGGCGAGAGAGAAGGGGGTAGGAGAGTGTGGCTGGGATGTATTCCTTGGCTTCCTCCTGGCAAGTGGTGTCAGCCCAGTGGTGTCTCCTGAGTGGCCAAGTGCACCTGCCCTGGGTCTGGGGGATCCAGCACCGTGCCCCCTGCTGACTCCTTTATGCCTGGGGTGGTAACGGTGCCCCCACTTTATTACCTGCTTGTCCTTTGTGGATTTGCTGGATCCTGCTCACATGGTCTCAAGAGGCCTTTTATTATTAAACACTGCTCACATTATCCTAATTGGAATATAACATCTGTTTCCTGCTGGGTGCCTGAGTAATATGCACTCTAAAATATTTTATTACCAATACATGTAACAGTTCTAATTTAAAATCATATAAAGAACCCCAAAGCTGGCTGATACATTCCTCAGTTACAATTCCTCATTTATAATCCCTTTGTTATAAATAAAATAGCATGGCAACTAAAAATTACGAACAAATCCTGCAGGTCAGTAACAGTTTGTACCTAAGGGGAAAAAATTAGATGAATGTTTTCCACTTGTATCTGGGTTATCCCTTAGCTGTCTTGATGCTAAAACCAGTAAGCAAACAAAACACACCATCCACCTCTACAGTGCATTGCAGGGCAGCTCGCGAGGGTCAGGTCTGCCCCTCCGGCACAGAGCAGACCAGACCATAGGGAGCTGCCATGGGATTGCCCCACCGCCCGGGGATCACGGCTCCTTGGGCCCACAGGCATCTTGGTTGCAACTGGGTCCTGTCCTCAGTTTAGGCACTGGCCCTCCCCCAGCCATCTAGAAAGCCACAGTGAGTCTGGGGTCTGAATCCCCACCCCAGGTGGGTGAGTCCTGGGGAGAGCTTGCTCCCTGGTGCACCTGGCCCTGGCTACAGCAACACAGCATCCTCTGGCCTGAATCCCAAGTGACCGCAAGCTGAAAATTCTCCCAGAGGCCCTGAGGGCTCCAAGACTACTGCAGATGGAAAGAGAAAGCTTGGAGTTCAGTCTTTTTTCACCCCTTCCAAAGATAAGATGGGACTTTTTTTTTTAGAAGACACTAGGCTAATTCAGAACTTGACATTCACTTCTTGAGAACTTTTTTTTAAGATTGATTTATTTATTTGAAAGTCAGAGTTGAGAGAGAGAGAGAGAAGTTCTTCCATCCATTTGCTTACTCCCAAAATGGCTGCAGCAGTTGGAGCTGGGCCAGTCCAAAGGCAGGAGCTAGGAGCTTCTTTCCGAGTCTCCCACGTGGGTGCAGGGGCCCAAGCACTTTGGCCATCTTCCACTGCTTTCCCAGGCCATTAGCAGGAAGCTGGATCAGAAGTGGAGCAGTCAGGACTCAAACTGGTGCCCATGGGGAATGCAGGCACTGCAGGTGGCAGCTTAACTCACTGCACCACAGCGCTGGCCCTACACGCTGAGAAACTGAGAGTGGAAACCCCAGCGCTGCACAGACAGCAGCAGATCCCGGAGGAGGTGGTGGCAGGACAGGCCCCTGTTTGGAGGGCCTCTCCTGGACGTGAGGCCCCCGCTCTCCCCGCCGTTGCTCGCCCTGTTAACGGCCTGTCTGTCTCTGGAAGCCTGTCATTTTTTGTGTGCAGTTCAGAGACGCTTCCCCAGAAGGTTCTCTCAACAGAGGCCATGTGATTGCTAGCCGACATGACCACATCAGAAAACACACTGTGTGACAAGAGCGCGTGCAAGTGCGTGGCGGTGTTGCTATTAGTAAAAATGTGGAAACAGGTGTGCACAGGTGCCGCGGGACTGGAGGAGCCCTCAGAGACGCACACTGCAAACACTCCCTGAGCGGCAAGTTCAAGCACTCCTGGCTCGGGGTGGATCAGGGCGGGGGGAGCCCAAGGGGTCCAGTCCCTGGGTGGCAGGAAGAGAGAGTCAGGCCACTGGGAGGCAAGAGAGCAGTGCAAGGATTCAGAGAAAGAACCAAACTGTTTCAAAACTCCCAGGGTGGCCTCCCTGAGGGTAAAGAGACCACACGTCCCCACTTGCCTGGGCCTGGGGCAGGGGGCGGCTCTAGACCCGGACCTCTCAGCACCAACACCACAGTTCACAGTCATATGCTGCTGTTTCCTTTTCCCTCATCCATACGCTTCACTAGACTGGGAGAACCCAAAGACCAAGACCTTTGACTTCTATTTTGCTATTGCTAATGTTTGTCTGTGCCTGTTATATAGTAAACACACAATGTACATTTTTTTTATTTGACAGGTAGAGTTATAGATAGTGAGAGAGAGAGAGACAGAGAGAAAGGTATTCCCTCTGTTGGTTCACTCCCAAATGGCCGCTACAGCCGCGCTGCACCGATCTGAAACCAGGAGCCAGGTGCCTCCTCTCGGTCTCCCATGCAGGTGCAGGACCCAAGCACCTGGGCCCCCTTCACTGCCCTCCCGGGACACAGCAGAGAGCTGGCCTGGAAGAATCCGGCGCCCTCTGGGATGCCGGCGCCGTGGGCGGAGGATTAACCAAGTGAGCCAGCCCCACAATGCACATTCATTAAAGGACCGGACTGATGGGATGGAGGTATGGATGGGCTACATGGATTGAGGGAGGAAGGGATGATGGATGTTGTACGGGGCGGGGATGCAGGGATGGAGGGCGGGATGGCAGGGAGGTAGGGATGAATGGGGTTCATGGACAGATGGATGGATGGGATGAGATAGCATAGGCTGGTCCCCTGCCCATCCTAGGGGTCAGCTTCCCGTGCCATAAGTTCTCAGGATGTGTGAGATTCCTCACCTCTCCCCACTTTATCTCCCTTTGCCCTCTCTGCTTGTCTGATGCAGACAGAGGGACAAGAGGCCCCAGGCGGCCTCTGCCTGCCTGAAGGTAACCCACTGGGCCCCGTGGGAATGCCACAGTGCTGTTCTTTACATCTCTCCTTCGTCCACCCCACCCGGGACTTCCAAAGGAGAGCAGCAGAACAAGCCAGCCGCGATGCGAGCTTGACCATCCCGTTACACCTGCTCCGAGGGAGGAGCAGAGCCAGGGGAGACAGGCAGACGTTGAAGTCCACTCTCTCCTCGTGGCTGCTGTGGCCCGGCCCCTGTGGGCGGAGCTGCCTGCTGACACAACTGCTGGAGGAAGCGTTTGCACGCACAGAAGAGCCTCAGACAGATCTCTGATTCTAGAGTTCTGAGATGGCTGCAGAGACCCTGGGTCATTCAGGTGGGACCAGGGACATCACGGGGACCTTCTCAGGGAAAATGGGACCTGCGGGTGCATAGCAGGAGCAGAGGTCAGAGAAGCAGAACCTCCTCACGGCAGGCAGCAGCTTCCGGGGTTGGCGAGGAAATGAGTGCTCCCCAGAGCTCCGGAGGACGGCGGCTCTGCAGACGTGGGTCCGGCTGCTAACGCCCAGATCCCAGGCATGGTTCACGGTCACCTGTTCCAGCAGCAGCAGCAGGAAACTCACAGCCCTGGGTTTGCTTTATGGTCTCCCTGAGGAGGCTGTAACCACCTGCCATGTGCAGCATGAAGCACTGTTATCAAAGGTGTAGCACCTGTTAAGCAACTGCAGTGCGTTCCCTTGGGTGGCATCGGCCCTGAGGAGAAGGCACCTTCCTCCCTTCCCTGCACAACCCAAGGTGTGTCTCCTGCCTGCCATCACGCATTCCAGGAGCCCTGGTCGCCTCCCCTGCTGCCCACGATCGCTGGCCTCCTGCATCAGTCAGCCCCTCGCCCAGGATGCACTGTGCAGTGGCCAAGCTCTGCTGGGAGCAGTCCACAGGCTGAGGGGAAGCCCATCCCCTGCAGCTTCTACCCACTGGTCCACAGCCCGCCCCCGGAAGAGCCACACAGCACACAGCCGGCTCCTTGGCTGTCTCTGCTGAGGATGCCCCAGTCCTCTTCATTCTTCCTTTTGCCAGGATGAGCCTTGCAAGCTTCTCACGCCAGCCCTTCGCTGCTGTGTTTGTCACCACCTTTATTACTCCGATGATGCTGTGAACGGAGCCCATTGCTCTGAGGTCCTGCTCGGAGCCAATTTATCCTGGGATGGTTTGACCAGAATCAAAAAGACCAGCATCTTCCCTCCATTGTTTATAATGTATCCCTATCAATGCAGCTCTTGCTAATAATATCCTGTCAGCCACAGTGCACTGATGATTTCTGCTAAGGTTAACCAAAGTGCTCAGCCTTCGCTGATGCTAAGCTTGCTAGATTTTCACAAACATTTCGGGAACCTGCGTTTCCTCGCACTGCCATCTGTTGTATCCATCTCTCCGGTGTGAGGTCCTTTAGGGTGAGATTCTGGCACACAGCGTCAGCACAAGCCCCTCCCAGAACTGGATTCTCTGCAGCACAGAGCGAGGTGAGGCGAGGGAGGCCCTGGCCTTGGCCTTGGCCTTGTATAAGAGAGAGCCAAACCTGAGCCACAGCAGTGAGTGATATGCAGGTACTTCAAAAAGCTCATGTAGGAAAGGAATTAAGAGATCACTTTGAAATCCATGCATAGATTTTTCATAAAACACATTTTCACGGCCTTTCGGCAGACTCCTCATACACATGGGCTTCAACTTTTTTGCACCAAAATAAATTTATCTTTTAAGTCCGTTTTCATGAACTCTTTGAAGTCCTCTTATATTTCGATGAAAGTATCATTAGAAAGCCACAATAGGAAATGCCATGCTCGTGATGAAAGATGCATCGAGGTTTTAAACCAAAGCAGACTCCAACAGTGCCTTGTCAGTCTGTCTTGGAAGCAGAGGAAAGATGTGTTGCCATCCCTACAGCCCGTCTTTACACATTGTCCGTGGCCCTTTTCCCCTTGTAGTAGCTGAAACAATATTGAAAAAACTGACATGCCACTAGACTAAAGCTCACATTATCTTATATTTAAATATTTATTTGTATCTCAGACAGAGTTTACTACAGTCTTGCTTCCTGGCAGCAAACACATCAGCCAGGATTTCAGCTGAAAATGCGCTAAGCCGAGAGGCCGATGTAAGACATCCAGGACGAGCTGAGAGTGGCTCGGGAGGCCCCGGGAGGAGGAAGGACGGCCTGGACTCCTGACTCCGAGCTGCACCTCGTCACCACCTGTCTGGAACAGGAAGTTCCTCCCCCGCCGCTTCTCGGCCACCCCACAGGTAGCACTGACTGCCGCTCCTGCTCCCCTGCTCCAAAAATGGCTTCCCGAGCAGCGACACTCTGGAGCAGATGGGCTTCCCTGTGCGGGAACACCAAGTCTCTGACCATGCATAAATCAGCCTTTGCTTGCAAACTGTCCCCTTTATTTGAGTAAGACACAGAACTCCCGCTGAAGCTGGGGATGCGGTAGCTTTCTGGAACATCCTTGTGAGCCGGTCGGACCATCCGACCAGACGTTAGAGTTACTTAGCGTGCACCGTGGACTTGGGGCAGTTTCTTTTTACCAGTGTGGAGTACAGCGGTCTTTCCCCAAAGGCAGTCTCTGAGCACGCAGCACCTTACAATCGAAAGCAAAAATTGAAGCAACTGGCTAAGTGATTTGGAAAAGGGTCTTGGGAAACGCTGCATCTATGGATTTTCTGATAGATGTCGAGATAACAATGGCAGTGAGCTGGACCGTTACCCCATTCTCACTTGGGCATTCCATTCCTGCCCCTTCAAGCTGGGCTCCGACCACCCAGGGGTGTCTGTGTGTAGAGCCGCTGGACACCATGGCAGCGAGTCTCGCTGGAGAGACTGTCAGAAGGCACTCGACTCACCTGGAAGCTTGGCCTAGTGCAGATTCCGACCCCATGGGTTGGACGGAAGGCCTTGCCCCACTCACTCCGCACCATGATGCTGGTGCTGCCCCATCCACAGACCACACTCTAAGTAGCAAGAGGCTAAAATAAACCCCTCGGAAGGAGGGAGTGTTTGGTGCAGCGGTTAACACAGCTGCACCCGCATTGCAGTGCCTGGGTTTACGTCTCCACTCCACTGTGGATTCCAGCTTCCTGCTAATGTGCACCCTGTGGGAGAAGCAGCTGATAGCTCAAGTACTTGGGTCCCTGCCACCCAGATGGAAATCCTGGCCCTTGTCTTTGACTTGGTCTAACCCTGGTTGTTGGGGGTATTGGGAAGTGAACCAGTAGAGGGGTTTTCTCTCTCTCCCTCTCTCTCTCTCTCACCCTCTCTCTCTCCCCCCCCGACCCATCTTTCAAATGAAAAAATAAAAAGACATTCACTTCTATTTGATACAGCCTCTCATCAAGTTACTCATAACCAGTTCCAAACAAAAGGCTACTGTTCCCATGTAGCACTTGCGAAACACACTTCAATATGATACTGTATTAAAACAAATTTTTGTTTCATGGCTTCTGTCTGAACAACTTCCTTAGAAGTGCAGAGAGGAAAGTGTGTGTCCCTAGTGGGGAGGAAGACTCAGGAAACAGGAGGACATGAGAAGGGATCTCATCTGGGATGCCTGTCTCTGTTTCAACTTCATCTAAAACTTCAAGGACGATCTGGCTTATGGTCCAGACTTTACACTTCATAGAAGAGAGGCTTGGGTTGGGCAGAGTTGCCAGGCTACCCCACGCCGTCACAGAGGCTGGGCTGACTGGTGCTGGTGCACCCTGGGGCAAGGGGCCACAGCAGACCCTCTGCAGCCGCACCTGCCAGTAGATTGAAAGCTGCTTCTGTTCAGCACAGACGGTGCCAAGTTCAGCTGGGTGAGGGTGCAGTGACCCACCTGCCAGTGCAGCTGGGCCAGGCAGGGTTTGGGCACTGAAGCCCCCAGCCCAGGTGCTCTGAGATGGGTGTGGAAGGAGGGGTGCTCTTCGTCCCTCACCATCCTGCCCTGTGCTGGGGAAGATTTTGTTTTTTCTTTGGGGAAAGAATCTCTTTCTGTGGCTTTGAGTTCTTACTTCTGCTATTCATCTGTGAGTAGGGGGTGTGGAAATGTTTGCAGCTTGAAGACCAGTCACAGCCTTCACGGTGAAAGTCACACCCAGATTGGGGAGCTCAAAATGAGCGGCACTCTCAATGCCTCCCCAGGCTCCCTCCCAGTGCCTATGCTTCCCCAGCGTGACCCCACATGACTGTTAGCTGATGTCCTGGGGAAACGGCCTTGTGACCACAGTCCAGGGCAATGAGCAAACTCTGCTGCCCAAGCAGAGGCCCCTCTGTGAGCTGAATCCCAGGGACCACCACTCTGTCCCTGCAATGTGCTCTTTAATTTCTTTCTCATTGCTTGAGTTTAACAACTTTTAGAAGTCGTTCTGCTGATGTCCGTGGGTTTCTCTTCAGGATCACATATTGCGCGTAAGTTGGAGCTTCTTTGCCCAGCTTCAACTTGTTGCTTTCTCTCAAATTCTTTTGGTCCACCTCACTTCTTGTGATTTTTCAATTTTTATTTCTTTTCACGTCCTACTTCTTGTAATGTGTTTTTTGCTTTGTTTTGCACTCTGGATTCCTTCTAGTTTGCACTTCAATTACTAAATGATGTGTTCAATTTTGTCAAATTATTTCTCATTTCTGAGGTCTTTAAACATTTCTGGCAAAGGCTGTTGTCTCACATCTTCCATCCTGTCCTGTGTCTGCTAAGTCATTTTGCAGTGACCCTGGGGGCCACGGCTTCTCTCTGAGCACACCCCAGCTTTTCCTGTCTAATGGAATCATGTCCTTGCTCTCTGACTTTCTTGAAGTGACTTTGCCGGAGATCGGACCTCCAAACGTTTCTGGGGCTCACCTCAGGGATTTCAATAACCTTGACTTGAGCACAGTTTCAGGTTTACATAACACTTGCAGAGATTTCCTGTACACCGGCAGTGCTTCCTCTGTTCTCAGCATCTCACCTGGTTCTGATACGTTTGTCAAAGTCCATCAGTGGATAAAGATCCCTGGTAGTAAATCAGTCCATGCATTATTCAGCTCCTGTGCATTTCTCCCTAACGTTCTTTTAATTTCCTCTCTTGAAAAATGTCTGTTCAGGTCTTTCGCCCATTTCTTAACTGGTTTGTTTGTTTTTTTGTTGTTGAGTTTCTTGAGTTCTTTATAGATTCTGGGAATTAATCCTTTATCTCCCATTCTGTCAGTTATTGCTTCACTGTGAGGAGTATTTCAATTGCAGTGCAGAAGCTTCTCGGTTTGAGGTAATCCCATTTATCAATTTTGGCCCTGATCATTTGTGCCTCTGGGGTCTTTTCCAACAAGTTTTTACCTATGTCAATGTCTTATAGGGTTTCCCTAATGTTCTCTAGTAATTTAGTGTATTGGGTAGTAGATTTAGGTCTTTGATTCAGGTTGAGTGGATTCTTGTGTAAGGTGTAAGGTAGGGGTCTTGTTTCATACTTCTGCCTGTGGAGATCCAGTTTTCCCAGCACCATTTGTTGCTCCAGGGATGGATTTTAGCACCTTGTCAAAGATAAGCGGTTATAGATGCATGGGTTGATTTCTCTTCTGTTCTATTGGTCTACACATCTTTTTTTTTTGTGCCAGTACCAGGCTGTTCTGATTATAATTGCACCGTACTATGTCTTGAAATCTGGTATTGTGGTAACTCTAGCTTTGTTTTTGTTGTTTGATTGCTTTAGCTATTCAGGGTTTCTTGTGTTTCCATGTGAATTTTAGCATCGTTTTTTTCTAGATCTGAGAAGAATGTTGTTGGTATTTTGATTGGGATCATATTGAATCTAAATTGAATTTGGTAGTATGGACATTTTGATGATATTTATTCTTCCAATCCATGAACATGGAAAATTTTTCCATTTTTTATGTCTTCTCTTTCTTTCTTGAATGTTTTGTAATTTTCATCATAGAGATCTTTGACACCCTTGGTTAAATTTATTCCAAGGTATTTTTTTGTCACTACTGTGAATGAGATTGATCTTAGAAGTTCTTTCACAGCTAAGGTATTGTCTGTGTATACAAAGGCTATTGATTTTTCTGTGTTGATTTTACATCCTGGTACCTTATCAAACTCTTATGAGTTCCAGTTGTCTCTTAGTGGAGTGTTTTGAATCCCCTCTATATAGAAGCACGTCATCTGCAAATAGGGATAGTTTGACTTCCTCCTTCTCAATTTGTATCCTTTTAATTTCTTTTTCTTAGCTAATGGTTCTGGCTAAAATCTCCGGTGCTATATTGAATAGCAATATAGCAATAGTGATTGCCCAGAGACCCAGTTACACCCTGCACCCTCTCACACAGTCACAGTTTTTCACAGTCTCAGCACCCAAGGCTCCCATGGTCAAGAAGTACAAGAGGATCCATTCTGCCCTGCTAGCCCATCTCAGAGCCACTGCCCATGTGTGTTCTGCCCAGGAAAATTGAGCCCAGGAGCCCTGGAGCCTGAGACTTGCCGAGAGGTTGGGAGCACCCCACAGTCGTATGTGGGTACCCAGCCCCCTGACTATCCTCCCAGGCAGACTCAAAGTCAGTGGTAAAGTCCCCGAATCACACATGTGCACAATACCTGCTGGCCACAGCCCCACTCGTTTCACAATTGTGCCAGGTGTGTACAAGAGTCCCTCAGGCAGCATTCCCATCGGAATGGCTCCGCCTCCTGACCCATTAACAGGAGGGTGCAGTGGAGCTGCTGCTGGTGCCCCACTGACAAGGGAGGGACCGTTCTTGCCAATTACACTTGAAATGGCATGGTTGCCCCGCTGATAGGATGGAGACTGCCCCGGCGAGGTGCTGGGTGTGCACACAAGAGCTGGAGCAGCTGCTGCCTGCTTATGTCCAAAATGGCGCCAGCCCTCCCATAGCTGGCCACAGGGTGCTGTTGTGGAGGGGGAGATGGGGAGAGAGAGATGTGCCACTTCTTTTCCCCCTCTGGGTGAGCAGTCGCCCTCTTCCCCTCAGGGTTCTGGGCCAGACTCAGACAGTGAAGCCCACCAGGCTCTCCCTGCAGCTGTGCCAAGGGCGGAGCTGACCCATGTGACCTGACCTGCGTTGCGCACCGCACTGGCACTCGCTCCAGATCAGGCTGTGTCAGCGCTCGTGGCGGAGCGTCTGCAGCTTCCACACAGGTCCACGGCATCTCCGCGGCTTCCCCTGACCTCCCTCTGCAGGTTCCCTGCAACTGCTCCCTTGGAGTGCACCTGCTCCACTTTCTTCCTACTGTTTTCACCTAGACTAGAGCAGACCCCCCTACTGCTAGTCCACCATCTTGGAACCCCCCAAATAAATAATATTTTTAAATTAAGTCATAAATATGTTAAAATTTTTAACCTTTGAGGATTTTGGATAAAGGGTAATGAGGGGTTCTTGGCATCAATCTTGCAACTTTTCTATATGTATGAACTTTTTTGAGAGCACCAAGGCAAATATTTTCAACTACATAAACCAATGCCTGGCCAGGGCGCTGAAGCCCAGATCCCCAAGTGGGGCCTGGAGAGCATCATGCTTTAGCGCCCCCGGGAGACTGTGAGGACCTGTCAGCGTTGGGAACCTTCACCGACCTCTCAGAGCCTGCTTTCTTTAAAAGAAAAATATTTTAGAATATTTTAGTGATTATTTGAGAGGTGATGTTAAAGACAGAGAGAGGGAGAGACAGAGAGACAAGTGTTCCATCCACTGGTTCACTCGCCAAGTGGCCACAGCAGCTGGTTTGGGTCAATTGGAAGCCAGGACAGGAGCTTCTTCTGGTTCTCCCACACAGGTGCAGGGGTCCAAGCACTTGGGCCATCTTTCCATTGCTTTCCCAGGACATAGCAGAGAGCTGGATTGGAAGTGGAGCAGCCAGGACTTGAACTGGCGTCCATAAGAGATGCACCGGCCCCCAGAGCTTGCGCTTTCTTTCATTTTTTTTAAAGATTTATTTATTTATTTGAAAGTCAGAAAGAGAGGAGAGGCAGAGAGAGAGAGAGAGAAAGAAAAAGAGAGAGAGAGAGAGAGAGAGAAAGAGGTCTTCCATCTGCTGAAAAAGAGAGAGAGAGATAGAGAGAGAGAGGTCTTCCATCTGCTGGTTCACTCCCCAATTGGTTGCAATGGCCGTAGCTGTGCTGATCCTAAGCCGGGAGCCAGGAGCCTCCTCTGGGTCTTCCCATGCAGGTGCAGGGGCCCACGGCCTTGGGCCATCTCCTACTGCTTTCCCAGGCCATAGCAGAGAGCTGGATCGGAAGTGGAGCAGCTGGGACTAGAACTGGCACCCATATGGGATGCCGGCACTGCAGGCAGCAGCTTTACCCACTACGTCACAGCGCCTGCACAGAGAGCTTGCTCTTTCAGCACAGCTTACTTATATGCACCCCAGAGGCCGGTGGGATAACACAGACGCCCCGAGATGAGGCAGGTTCCCAATCCTGCCACCTGCTGCTCACCACTTGTTTGCTGTCAGATGTCCAGTGGCTG
This sequence comes from Oryctolagus cuniculus, assembly GCF_051225735.1. Lineage (NCBI taxonomy): Eukaryota > Metazoa > Chordata > Mammalia > Lagomorpha > Leporidae > Oryctolagus > Oryctolagus cuniculus. The sequence goes on along the minus strand of NC_142878.1, from coordinate 3,722,765 downwards.
TCCTGGGGACCTACTGGGTGAGCTCACAGGCAGGAAGACAAATCGAGCTTCAGTTTCCTCACACAGGTGCAAGGACAACAAATGTGGGGCCACAGAAAGATGCTGATTTATGCATTAGACAAAATATTATGTCATATTGATTGATTTATGTGCGCATGTTTCTATGCAGACTCATGGGTGTGAATCCATGCTGCAGAGATCCATAAAGCACACCTTCGGCTCCCGACACCCCCACCCCACCCCGAGTGACTGTAAGGAGAGCTTCCTTCTGAGAATGCGCCGGGCCTCTGCAGGTGCAGCCCTCTGCAGCCAGCACGGGACCCTGCCCCCGCTCAGTCACAACCCTCTCAGCTCCCACTCCCCCCAGGCCCCCCAACCCAGCTCCGGGACGAGAGGACTTTGCTCTCCTGTCCTGTGGATGTGAGCTTCCTTACAACACGAGCTCAGTGTGTCCCCAACAGCACTGTCCTTGTTCTCAAAACATAGAGGGAAGATGCTGGAATTCAGGAACCATTTTTAACGAGTGAAAGTTGAATTGGAAGGTTATTATTGGCAGCAATGGCTCTGAAAATGTCATTTCAAGTCCTGACCCAAATCGTGCACACTTTTGAGTCAGTGGTTGGGGACATCCAGATTAGTCCCATAGAGACTGAAGAGCAAAGCTCGTTGCTGGGCAAGGCAGGGAATGGACTGAAGTGTGCATCAGTGGATGAGCGGGTACAGAAAGCGTGGTTTATGTACAGAGCTGCACACTATGCAGCCATCCGAAAAGGTGGAATTCCCTGGCCGGCACTGAGGCGTAGCGAGTTGGGCCTCTGCTTGCAATGCCAACATCCCGTATGGGCACTGGTTCATGTCCTGGCTGCTCCACTTGCAATCCAGCTCCCTGCTAAAACGCCTGAAAAGAAGCAGAGCAGAGCAGAACATGCCCAAGTGCCTAGGCCCCTTCACCCACATGGGAAACCCGGTGGGAATTCCTGGCTCCGGGCTTTGGCCTGGCCCAGCCCTGGCTGTTGTGGCCACTTGGGGAGTGAACCAGCACATCCAAGATCTCTTTCTCTGTCTCTTCTTCTCTCTCTGTGGCTCTGCCTTTCAAATAAATAAAAAATTAAAAAGACGAAGTTCTGTAATCTTGCCCAGCATGGGGAGACCTGGAGGACATTAGTGAAAACACCCAAGTACAAGGAGGAGAAGTAGCTCCTGACTCCACTGCCGTGTGGATTCTAAGACGCTCAGTCCCAGGCTGGTGTTCGGTGCAGCAGGGTCCGCCGCCTCCCGGATGCCCATCTCCCACACTGGAGCGGCTGCCTGGGATCAACTCCCACCCACTCCCGACCCAGCTCCCTCTAACGCACCTGGAAGGCAGTGGAAGACAGCCCAACCACTTGGGTTCCCGCCACCCACATGGGAGGCCAGGTTGGGGTTCCTGGCTCCTGCCTGGCCCTGGGTGTGAAGGAAGAGCTCTGTCTATCCGTCACTTTGCCTTTGAGATAAACGAATACAACGCACAAAGGCCAGTCTCACAGAAGCGGGCTGCAGAGTGGTGGTTCTGAGAGCAGAGGGACGCGGGCAGGTGGGTGGTGGGCACGGAGCGGGGGGGCTCTGGCACGCCAGGGCCTGGCAGGGTGAGAGCAGTCAGCGATAACGTATTGTGTGTTTCAGACAACTGGAGACAGGATTCGGATCCTTGCCCCACAGAAAAGCAATCACCGGTACACTAATTTACCCTGATTTGACCCTTACGCAAGGTGCACTAAAATTTCACCTTAGACCCTATAAATGTGTACAATTATTTTGTGTCAGTTAATGCTTTATAGTCAGAAGGCATAAATTTTTTTTAAAAAATGCTGCTTTAATGTCTCCAAATTATATCTGAATTCCACGGGTTAAAAATTCAACTCGAACAATAGCTGCTGCTTCTTCAAGGCACCTCTCATTTTCTTTGTCCTAGATTTCCACTCTCCGCCCCGCCCCTCCACCTCTGCCTCTGCCGCCCTCCCTCCCCCTCTGCTGACCCACGCCCAATCCCATCTGCAGTCTCCTCACACACAGCTGGCTCCGCACTCAGGCGAAGACCCCAGCTGTGCACTGAGAAACTGGGGAGCAGTCCGTGGATGAGGAAGGTTCAGTGTCAGACTACGGAACACGGGTCCTAACTCGACCACGTTTAGAAACTTTCCAGCTTCCAGACAGCCGAGCCTTACAAATGATCTACAAGTAAGCGTCTGCACCCACACGCAGATCTTGGCCGTCAATGAGAGGCTAAGTGGTCAGACCTCAGCGAAGAGCTGGGTGGACCCGCACCAAACACAAGAAAATTGTAGACACCAGCCCGGGTCTCCTACATAAACAGGAATCCTGGTAATGGATCTCTGTGAAATGAGAAGACATTATTTACCCCTTCCCTCCTCGCCGGCTCAATGGATGCAGATGGCTCAGCTGGAGGCTGATGGACAAACAGCCACCACCCTCCAGCAAGATGAGGGGGCAGCTTTGCAGACCAGACACCCGCAAAGATGCCCACAGGTGCCGACCACTCCCCATTTTCTCTTAGGCAGGGCAAACCTTTCAGTTCTTACCATGAGAGAACTCTCTAGAACATCCTTTGGTTCCAGGCTTGTGACTTGGACTCCCTGGCAAAGTGGCAAGGGGTTGGAGAGGAGGGAAATTCCTGCGCGGTACTGAGTGCCTGTTTCTGAGCCATCTGCCGCCCAGCACCTACCAAGACCATGAAGAAAGTCAGTGAGATAGTCCACTTCTCCATACCTCCTGCATTTCCTCCCGAAATGAGGCCAGGCCCTCAGGAATCGCATTAACCTGCGGACGATAGCCCAGGCTCTCCCGGCTCTGCTTTTTCTGAGCTGCACAGAGACCAAGTCCTCAGTGCTCCCTGGAACGCACTGCACCAAGGTCATGAGCGCCGCTGTCAGTTTTTACCGCAAAGCTGTTGCCTTACCCACCACATGCTGCTTGGCCTTGAATCACAGCCATGGACGGCTGTGCCTTTGTCTTACTTTTTCCCAGAAGTGAGTATGTGTGGTCTAAAGGGCCCACACAACTGATGACCGCTCCACCTTTGCTTTGGCTGCTAGGATGCTCAGGGTCAAGTTTTCATGGAACTTTAATAATGATATACAAGCTCGTGGGACAGCTATACTGTGAGCTCACATATACCTCCTCTGATTTGTCCATTCGCTGGTTGGGATTATTTGTTTACTCGTTATGTTTGTCTGGAGGAAGGAAGGGAGGGAGGGAGGGAGGAAGAAATTCGTGGAAACAGAACTAAACTGTTTCCAGTGATCAAGAATGAACCATTTTCCACTGCTGGCTGCCACAGAAAAGCACACATTTGCCAGTTGTTATGAGCCCAAATTCTTCTTATAGACGTAGGAAGGGTTCTGCATCACATGGTTTGTTTCAACCGAATGATGGCACCAGTTTCACCTGCACGGGAGAAGACCGAGGGGCTCGGAGGGGCCTGGAGCAAGGGAACAGGAGCCCTGTCCACTCAGCAGAAGCAGCTGTGCGTCTCCGCATGGTGCGTGCCTGCGCGACAAGTCCCTGAGTGGATTCATCGACCATCATTCCCCCAGGCCTCAGCCATCAGCTGACAGCATCTGTGCAGAGTGGCACAGCGGGGGCCAGTGCTGGTGTGCAGGACAAACGGTGCTGGAGCTGCTGCCCCACCTTCCAGAGGGCACCCCGGCTCCCACCCTGCGCTGTGGTTGTCCCCGGGGCAGGTGGACAATCGTTCTCTGTGCCGCTCTCACCACTATAAGTGAAAGCAATAGAATCCTCGGAGAGCCTAGCAAAACAGAGATTGAGAAACACATTGTAGCGAGTGAAACATTAGTAGGCTCCTGAGAGACATAAACACAAGAAATTGTTCTCTCTCACTTGCTCACTCTTGCTCTCACTCTCAATCTCTCTCTTGCTCTCTCCCCAGCCGTGGTTGAGAAGGGTACAAAAATCTCCGTGGAATTAAATTCTGTATCTTAACATGTAGGATTTCATGGGAACATTCCCACAGATGCTCAGGCTCTACCCAGATTATGAAGTAGTCTAATAAATTTAAAGACCGAGAGAAGAGCCACGGCCCCCGGATAGAGTTGATCGCAAAGGCTGAAACAGCTGCAGTGTGCAACAGCCAAGAGGGGCGTCAGACCCACAACAATGTTATTCCCACGGGTGTGCGTTTGCTTGTCCCTTCGGCTGGCGTGTTATCTCGCGCAGACAGCAACATAAATAAATGCGACTCCGACAGGAACTGCAGCATCAAACACAAAAGCTGTGTGTTTGAAATTAATTGTTTTTTGGCACAGGTCCCTGAAAAATGACATGCTTTCAGCTGAAGCACTTCCACGTCACGCCGGTTACGCCAGAGGAGCAACCACCGGGCTGAGGTCAGCGGAGGACGTTGGCCATCGCTCAGCGGCGAGATGGGCTGCTCTGGTCACCATCTGTGGAAGCCGGTTAGGACAGCATGGCCGGGGAAGACCGTCAGGGCCCGCTGGAAGCAAGTCAGCGCCCGGAAGCTGGTCCTTCCCGCAGAAGGGAGGTGCACCGGTTAGGGCTTCTCCTGCTTCAGTTCCAGTCCTCTTGTTTCATCAGCTCTGTCTCCACCCTGCCAGAATTTCTTCCTGGGGAAGAGTCAGCTGTCAGACCTCACCTTGACACATCCCAGGCCTGGGGTTGAAGCTGGCTACGAGCTTAATTGTCCCAGGGACGGCGCTCACTGAGCCACCCTTGATTTTTAACTGCCCAGCTGCAGTGTAATTTGCAAATCGTAAAACTCACTTATGTTAATGCACAAGTCAATCATGGTAACATCGAGGCAGTCCAGTTTTAGAATGTGTCCATCTCTCCCCAAAGACCACTCCTGCCCACCTGCAGTGGGTGCCCCCTGTTCTCAGCCAGGCAGCCACTGCTGTTATTCCTTGTCTGTTTATTTAATCTGTGGGTGTCCCTGCAAATGGAATCATGCGGGAAAGGGAGACCAGCACCCATTGTGTCCGATGAAGGAAAATCCAAGAATTCCTCTTCCTTTCCTCCCAGAGCGGCAGTGGATTTTATCATTCACACTGAAATCTTTGATAGCTTTCCAGAGGTTTATTTATTTATTTATTTATTTGAGAGGCAGAGTTAGAGACAGAGAGGGAGAGACAGAGAAAGGTCTACCGTCTGCTGGTTCACTCCCCAAATGACCGCCATGGCCAAACATGGGCCAATCTGAAGCCAGGAGCCAGGAGCTTCTTCCAGGCTTCCCATGTGGGTTCAGGGGCCCAAGCACTTGGGCCATCATCCACTGCCTTCCCAGGCCATCAGCAGAGAGCTGGTTTGGAAGTGGAGCAGTCAGGACAGGAACAGGCACACATATGGGATGCTGGCACCACAGGCTGATGCTTAACCTACTACACCACAGTACCAGCCCCTGAAATCTTTGAGACATTTAAAATATACCCAGAGTAAAGTTCCAAGCTTGCATTTTCCCAGATGTGATGAAATTATTTTGACTTTGGTTATTAAATAGCAACATTTTCCCACTGGCTTGAGACGCTCTCTTTTCTTCACTGCTATATTCCCTTTTGTCCCCTTGTTCTTTATTTTCCATCAACCTCATCATGTGTCATCATCACACCTTTAGAACAGGCGTTCAGAGGCGACTTTTCTGTGAGCAATTACGATGCTGGTTAAGACACCTCCATTCCCCGTCACAGGGTCACAGTGCGGATTTGATTCCCAGTACCTCCTCCCGACTCCAGCTTCCTGCTAATGTAGACCCTGGGAGACAGCAGGTGAAGGCTCGAGTAATCGAGTCCCTGCACCATGGATTGGGTTCTCAGCTGCCAGCTTTGGCCCCAGCCCAGTCTTAGCCATTTTTAGCGTTTGGAGAGTGAGCCAATGGACAGCAGTGTTCTCTCTCTCTCTCTCTCTCTCTCCTCCCTCCCCAGGAAGGAAGAAAAGAAGAAGGGAAAGAATCTAGGCAGGAAGGGAGGGAGGGAGGAAGGAGGTAGGGAGAGAGGAAGGAAGAAAATGCTATTTTTGCATTTCATATCTGCTAGTGCCAGTCTCCAATGTATGCTCTTTTTTAAAAAATTCTCTGCCTACCTTTATCTGTCTATTTTTCTGTTATCTTTGATGGGAAAGACCTTCACAACTCCAACTCAAAGTGCAGAACCCATTAGAACTATGACACATTTGTCGATATGAAATAAATTCTTCTGAAACACTAAAATCAGCAAACAAAGACTCATAAGCAGGGTCAGATCACAGCAAACTGAGGATAAATCCTTCATTTCCTATCACATTCATGTTTCTAGAAATGCAAAGACCAAGAGGTCAGGAGAAAAATAGTCAAAAACACAGAAATACGTAACTCACGGAAAAGGGGCAGCTAAACCCGCGGCTCACTCACCTCCAGCTCGGACTCCTTCCTCTCTGGATGGTGGCCCTAGCGCGAGACTTGTAAGCAAGCACAGCACCCCACAGGGCACCTCCTTCCCCCAAAAGCCACGCTGGGCTGGGAGGAATGGCAGGGGTGGGGAAGGAGGGTTCCTGCACCCTCAGGAGCCCGCACACGAAGACCCCTAGGGAATCCATCGATCACATCAAGGAGAGTAGAGTCTCAAGTGAGGAGACAGGGACACTGGAGGCTGGATTTAGGACCATTATTAATCAAGCCCAGACCAGGGACTGGCCAGCACGTGTGAGCCAGGTGAATTGCTGTCCAGGCACTTGGGCCCGTGCAGAGTTACGGATACAGCAGTTTTTCTATGGTCGCATCTCAGGACGTTTGGGTCCGAGGGAGCTGATATCTGAGCACCTTTGGATTTCAGTTTCCCTCCATGCTACCATCGGCAGCAGTCCATGTGTCTTCCTAGCTCTTGTATTGGGTTATAACCTGGGATTCCTGCTTTCATTCTCATGGCTTATGTAGCCCTTCCTGTACCCCTTAACTGACCAAGCAGGTGTGCACCATAATTGTCGCTTTATAGATGAGGAAACAGATGGACTAAGATTTTAAACATTTTACTCAAAATCCCCACAGCTGCTAAGTCACAGAACTGCGTTTGCCCTTCTGCAAAACCTGGGCTTTGACCACCTACTCCACCTGCCCCACAGCAGTGATCCGTTCCAGCTAGATGAGAAATATCTTCAGTGTATTTCAGGAGGCTTCATAACCCAGTATATTGTACATTAAATTTTATTTTTTAAAGATTTATTCATTTGAAAGGCAGAGTTGCAGAGAGGGAGAGAGAGAGAGGACTTGCATCCCCTGGTTCACTCCCTAGATGGCCACCCTGGCCAGGGCTGGGCCAGGTTGAAGCCAGGAGCCAGGAACGTCATCCAGGTCTCCCAGGTGGATGCAGGGGCCCAAGCATCCGGCCCATGTTCTGCTGCTTTCTCAGCCTCATTAACAGGGAGCTGGACTAGAAGTGGAGCATCCTGGACTCGAACCGTGTGTGGTAAATTTTTTTTTGACAGGCAGAGTGGACAGTGAGAGAGAGGGAGACAGAGAAAAAGGTCTTCCTTTGCCGTTGGTTCACCCTCCAATGGCTGCCACGGCCGGCGCACTGCAGCTGTCGCACTGCACTGATCTGATTGCAGGAGCCAGGAGCCAGGTGCTTTTCCTGATCTCCCATGGGATGCAGGGCCCAAGCACCTGGGCCATCCTCCACTGCACTCCCTGGCCATAGCAGAGAGCTGGCCTGGAAGAGGGGCAACCGGGACAGAATCCGGCGCCCCGACCAGGACTAGAACCCGGTGTGCTGGCGCCACATGGCGGAGGATTAGCCTAGTGAGCCGCGGCGCCGGCCTGGTTAATTTTAATTATGGGTACATCTAGACGGAGGGGTGAGAGAGTCAGTGTACCTGTCTGATTCCTCCTCCTTTACTCCTCTGGAATTAGGGAACTAGAGGAGAGCAGGCGATGACCTTGGAATGAGAACCAGCAGGACAAAGAATCCGAGGGTCCGCCCAGCAGAGGCTTCGCCCTGGGAGCATCCGGCGACGCAGCTGAAAGCCACGGAGCCTCTGGCGCTCAGAATCAAGCTCATTTATTCGGGACAGATCCAGGAGGAAAGTGATTTCAAAAGGATAACTATTCTCTAAGCAGCTCATGCAAACCCAAAATAAAAAGTAGGCCTCCTGGTTGCCTCCAAATGAGACTTCGTCTCAGAAGTTCACCTTTTTAAAATGCAAAGAAAAAAAAAGGAGCGAAAGAAATTAAATTCACAGCGTAACAGGTCAGTTTGTTTTCCCAAGAACAAGAAAAATTGCTTCCACTCCTTTGTTCCTGTGACTGGTTTTTCAAGTCAAATCGCAGAGGAGTTTGACAATTAACAAAAGAAAAGATTACAGCTCATTAAAAAGAAAACACAAAGAAGACACAAAGCCGCTGTGAGCCCCTTCTCCTGGCCTGAGACAAGGGATGAGAACAGAGTGAGAAGAGCGATTGCAGCCAGCAGCAGGAGCAAGAAAAAAACCTCCCTCCAGACACACGGACTTAGCAGCCCGTTTTGCAAAGCCACGGAAGACAAAACAAGCACGCAGCTCAAGAGACACAGCCCAGGTGGATGCTCTCCGGTTTCTGGAGCCGGAAGGCTGCCGGCGTTTCCGAAACTCCACTTGAGGCTTTTTCCGTCGCTGGATTCCCTGCACACCCACCCTGCAGCTGCTGCTCGCGGTTGGGGTTAACCCTCCTGTATCATAATGTGTGGTTCCTCAAAGAGACAGGGAGAAACTGAACTCTGTGTCCTGCCGGAAGTGGCCAGCAGCTGGAGAAAACCGGCATGCAAGGTCACAGAGCCCTTCCCCCGGGTGCAAGCAGCATGCACTGTGCTCACCTTCCGGGGGTTCCTCAGCCATCTGGCGGGGTTGGGGAGGGGGGGTCCTCCCCCCGGAAGTCCCGCCTCCTGTGGACAAGTGGCTGGGGAGTCCTGAGAAGGGCCCCTGCCACACCAGGCAGGACTCCCTCAACAGTCAGAGAGTGAAATGAACAATCCAGGCGGCAGGCATGCCTGGAGCCGAGTTATTCCTATTACAGAGGAAACGCAACAGCTATTTTGTGGCTGGAAAAGATGGCCTAGATCACGCCTGTGGCAAACCCATTAACAAGCATAAGAAGCACAACACACAGCAAACACGAATGCGTGTCATATCCGTGTCTCAGCACATTCAGCTGGGGGCGGGGGACCTCTGGAGTGCCAGCCCTGAGACACACTGCGACCAAGGAGGCGTGGTACACTCTCGTTCTGAGTCCCTGTTTTGTCCCCGTACTGATTCCATTTTTCTGTCAAGATTTCCCACCCGCTCACTCGCGTTACTTTTTCTGCTAAATTTCAAGCACATTAGAACCGTTCTAAAGCTTCTGCCTGCTAATTCCATTAAATCAGCTGTCCCTGAGGGTTTTTTTTTTCTATTTCTTGCTGTATTCGTTTGGTTGTGGCTCATACTTTCCATATTTTCCCATGCCTAGTAATTCTTCTCTACAATCAGACCTGCGTGTGGATGGCCCTGCTAGTCTGGGTTTATTTTCTTCCGATGAAGAACGCTGCTGTCTGTCCCGGCAGATAACTTGCTGGGGGATACGCTTGCTTCTGCTATGGCTCGTGTTCTGGCTTTCTTAGTACTAGGGCACTTCACAGAGCTTAAGGAAAATGAAATTAAAAGGTATTTATTTTGGTACAAAAGATCTTGAAATTGGTGCACCCTTCCCCTAATGTTCCTTTCCTATGAGGTTTCTGAAGACCCTACCATTTTGGTTTTGGCTTTGTCCTCAGAATAATCAGGGACCCAGGACCCATTGAGCCCACTTGTCCCTTTGGGGGTGTCCCCCGGGCAGGGCAGCCTCTGCTCCGTAGCCTCTGCAAGGAGTCTCACCCGGACAGCACGTGGGGTCGCCCTGGGCTGGGCCCCTGCTCAGTCCCTAATAACAACAGCCAGGCTCAGAAAGATGTGCAGATGGGAGTCCATTAGACACCGTGGCCATGAAGCCAGAGGAGGAAACAGGTCTGCCCTTGGCTACAAGCAATCTCAACTTAATAGTTTTACACCAAATGCAAATGATTTCCCTCCTAACCTCATCCTCCTGGGTAGACCAGCCATACGACAACAGACTCTGCTCTCAGGGCTGGCTTTCCCAAGGGCGTGTGGTTCCCTCCTGCCGAACACTTTCATCAGAAGGTGGGGCTGGTGAGCCCTGGGCCATTAGGCAGCTGCTAGGGTTCTTCACTGAAATCGCCTTGTGTTCCAGGTGCTCCTTCCACCACCAGTAGCTGGACTATACAGATCACGGCGCTGCTCTGTGGTTTCTTACAACCTGGACACTGGTCCACATCTTATATCTGTTCACACACGCCGACATGTCTGCAACAGGTTCCCCCCTCTGAACAATCCTGCAAGGCCAATACTGTGCACTTACATTGCAAAGGAAATGCTTCACTCTGAGAGGAGTAGAAGGTTTGCACGAAATGGAGAGACCTGGTTGGCCCAGGGAGAGCAGCGGCTGACAACAAAGTCCAGGGAAGCAGCCGGGCCGCACCTGCGCGAGGCCAGTTTCTCTCCCCATCAGCCTCCCTTCTTCTTCCTTGGGTTTGTAGAAACTCCAGGCTTGGGGCGTGCTCCAGGCCAAGCTGGAGAAAAGCAAGTGGCAAAAAGATCTTTCATGGCCAAGGTTAGTCCTGGGCCTCCCGGGAGCCTGCAGCCAGTGGTGGAGAGTACCAGCTCCAGTCGCCACACTGTCACTTTAACACGTTGAGAAGTGTAGGTGGTTCTCCAGTGTGACACGGCGAGGGTCGAATCCCAAGTGGAATCAGGAGGACTCGCTTCCAGGAAGCTTGAGATAAGATGTGTGTCGCCGGCGCTGGGATCAACAGTGAGAGAAGCCTCAGAGCCCAGTCTGGAGTGAAGGCAGAGCAAGACAATGAAGTCAATTTATGTAAAATCACGCAGCGTTTTAATTTTATCAGCTGATTTATAGCTACCCGAGCATTTTGGTATAAATCCTTGCTTAATATTCAAATCAGCCTTATGAATCCTGAAACAGGGTTGTGGGTTTGCAGTTTAATCACCCCAGGTGCAGAGTTGAGTGACCTTCCCGTGCACACAGGCCGAAGCAGGGTTCACACCGAGGCTGTGGCTCCCGGGGCGGCAGCCAGGAGCACCACACGGCTCCGATGCCTCTGATGCGCTCCGCAAGTGCTGATGTTTCCAGAAGGATGCCATCACGGCTCTCGCTCACCCGCTTTGGGGAGGCCCCCTCAGGACCCACTAGCGCTGAGTGTGATCCCAGGCCGGAGAAGCTAAGAGGCCATCTCCCGGCTGCGGTCCACAGTGACAACGGAAGCCAGGAACGAAGGCACACTATGCTCGAGTTTTTGTAAAAACAGAATAACCCCTCCTCTAAAAAAGTAATTATTCGAGAGGCAGAGAGACAGAGCCAGCCAGACGCCTCCCATGGACTGGGACACCCAAATGTTTGCAATGGCCTGGCCAGGACCAAGTTAAAGCTGGGAACCAGGAACTCAATCCAGGCCCTCTGGGTGGCAGGGATCCAGCCACGTGAGTCATCACCCACCACCTGCTGGGTGTGCGTTAGCGGGACGCGGGAATCAGGGCTGCAGCCAGGCCTCAATCCCAGGCAGATTGATAGGAGCTGTGGGGGTCTGAGGCCAGGCCAAACGCTTGCTCCCCCTCCCCCGAAGTCCCCACTTGTTCAAGATTTCATTTACAGTGATTAAATTTGCATCAGCTTTCTTTTTCACTGTTCATTCAGCCAAAATTATGGAGCGATCGCACATTTGGGAAAGTACAGCCTAATACGATGGAACCCGTTCTCCCTCCGACTGACGAGGCCTCGCAGGTAGAGATCCTTTTTTTTTTTCAGGTAGATTGGCCCCCAGGCACTTCTATTAACCCATCTTGTGTCCTTCTAAAGCAACGTGAAATTCTGCTTTTGTGCTAAGTTCCCAGCACACGGGGCTTAGCTCAGGACCCCGCGGCCAGGAGCTGGAGCTGTCGGAACGGATGCAGAAATGCAGCAGAATGGAACTGCGTGTGCACATCACTTCACTGCACGACCTTATTAAACTAAGAAATAGTACGCTTCATCCCTTGGACTTTCCTGCTTCCTCCCACCAAATGAGCAAAAATCCCTTCGCAGCCTCAGAAGAGGCGGATTTCTTGGAGACGGTCCCTGCTGTAGCATCACAACTACTTATGCACCCCAGCTTGAACTGGAGGTGGAACTGCATAAGAGACATTAGTCGGCCGGCGCCGCGGCTCACTAGGCTAATCCTCCACCTGTGGCGCCGGCACACCGGGTTCTAGTCCCGGTCGGGGCGCCGGATTCTGTCCCGGTTGCCCCTCTTCCAGGCCAGCCCTCTGCTGTGGCCAGGGAGTGCAGTGGAGGATGGCCCAACTGCTTGGGCCCTGCACCCCATGGGAGACCAGGAGAAGCACCTGGCTCCTGCCATCGGATCAGCGCGGTGCGCCAGCCGCAGTGCACCGGCCGCGGCAGCCATTGGAGGGTGAACCAACGGCAAAAGGAAGACCTTTCTCTCTGTCTCTCTCTCACTGTCCACTCTGCCTGTCAAAAAAAAAAAAAGAGAGAGAGACATTAGTTAGAAATGGCAGATAAAGTGTCTGCACTGGGTCTTGGATGATCGGAAAGACTTTGCTCTCTTGGGCAGCCCAGAGACTGGCATCTCACCCCGATGGCATAACCACACCCGAGGTGACCTGCTGGGACCTAGGCAGCTGCCGAGCCTGGCGCCGAGAGCCGCAGCTGCAGCCCCCGGCGACACTGCCGTCTCCAGCCAGGCCCTTCCCGCTTGGCTCTCCCAAAGAGGAAAACGAGTGGACTGGAGGGTGGTGACCTCTGCCGTCCCAGCCACTGCAGAGGTGTGCCTGGAAGCAGCAGAACCAGCCTCCCACCAAGGCGTGTGCAGGCTTGGCACGCGGCGCGGGAGAGAGGGAGACTGCTTCTTCACTTCCCTCCTGAGTCAGGCTTCGCGAGAGCCCCGGATTAGCAAGCGTGGCCCGGCCAACGGGGGCCTTTTATGCCGCAAGGTAAACATGTGCTTTTCCAGGTTAGTGCATGCCCGGCACCCCCTCCCGGTTCAGAAGCTCACTCAGCAAGGATTTGCCCCTTCCTGGTGACTCAGGGGACCACACCAAACGCTTGGACGGACGATGGCTTCACGGCTCCCAGAGGAAGGCAGGACCTCGGGCTGGGAAGGGCTGTGCCCTGCCCGCTGCGGTAGCACTGAGCTCAGAGCGCAGCGAAGCCACCCGTTCCCGTCCCCTGCATCCGGTCCCCTCCAGCCCGAAGAGCGAGCAGGTGCGCATGTGCACAGGTGGGCACGCATGCCGAGCGTGAAAAACAGCACAGTGGCCTGTGATGGCCTTGATTCCTGTACACCCGCACGGGGAATGCTCACCCCCACGGTGCTCTTCTGTCCACCAGCCTGCTCCAGACACCATGCCATCCAGCATGGGAGCCACTCACCCTGGGGAGCCGTTAAATTTAAATGAACTAAAATTAAATAGAACTGAAAACTCAGTTTCTCAGTCCCACAGGCTGCGTGTCCAGTACTCCGCAGCCACGCGTGTCTGGTTACCACAGAGCAGAGCACAGAAGCAGGCCACGCCCATCCTGGCGGTGGTTGTGTCCTGTGGTGCTGTTTACTGACCCCTGATCTGTCTGGGTCTCAGTGAGGGGCCCTGTCGGCACGGAGCAGCCAGGTGATAGGGAGCAGGGCTCTGTCACGTGAGCCAGCAACCTGAGCTTGTGACAAACGGAAGGCCCTGCGCGCGTGGAGAGGGGACAGCGTGCATGTCTGACTCGCCCAGTGCCTCTGACACCGCCCTAATGTGCAGTGGCGTCCATGGGGTGGCCGAGGATCCCTGGAAGAACATTGTCCCCCCTCTGGAGGCTGCAGCGGGGGCACAGTACATGACGGGACAAGGACAACTCTGCTGGGTACACGAAGAGACAGAAGAGACAACTGCCCCCAGCGAGGAACATTCCGGAACGCTCTGAGCTCCCTGGTCTCTGCATACAGTCTGCCGTCTGATTCACCCTGCTGCCTGTCAACTCCGCAGGCTCCCGTGCAAAATTAGGTGTGGCCCAGGGTAACCCAGCCTGGGAAAAGAAGGACTTCCAATGCCTAAAAGTTAAATTAGGGCTGGCGCCACGGCTCACTAGGCTAATCCTCCGCCTTTTGGTGCCAGCACCCAGAGTTCTAGTCCCAGTCGGGGCGCCGGATTCTGTTCCGGTTGCTCCTCTTCCAGGCCAGCTCTCTGTTCTGGCCGGGAGTACAGTGGAGGATGGCCCAAGTGCTTGGGCCCTGCACCCCATGGGAGACCAGGAGAAGCACCTGGCTCCTGGCTTTGGATCAGCGCGGTGCGCTGGCCACAGCGGCCATTGAAGGGTGAACCAACAGCAAAAAGGAAGACCTTTCTCTCTGTTTCTCTCTCTCACTGTCCACTCTGCCTATCAAAAAAAAAAAAAAAAAGTTAAATTAAGTTACACCTGCCACCCTCCACACAACAGCAAAAGGCATCAGGTTCCACGAGCTGACCGCCCCTCCCCCCTGCTGAGGAAGAAAGTGGGGGCAGGGCAGGCAGTACCTTCCTAGGCAGAGCCTGGGGAGCTGGGGGGTGGGGGTGGGGGGTGGAATCTGAGTGTCCCCAGAGCCCCGTGCTGCTTGGAAGGCGGAAGCGGAACGTTAAGCAAACCCTGGATTCTGGGGAGAGGGAGAGGAGGACAGGAGGAAGGAAGTCGCGGGCAAGTAGAATTCGTTAAGCAGAGATTTGTGAAATGGCTCTAAGATGGGCTCAGCAAGCGGAGTTTTCATCTGAAACTGATTTATGGAATGATTTTGCGTCTTGAATGCTCCTTCTCTAAACAAATGATTCAAGAAAGAAAACGGCTAAGGGAAAGCCAGTCTCTGCAACGAAATCTCCAAATCGTAGGCTGGCTTGTCTACCTGAAAGAAGAAATGCAGAAGTGGAGGTGAACGTTTAAGAAGCCGGCAGCTCAGCTGGGGAAGAGCTACTGCTCAGTGTCGCCTCCTGGAGGATGAGGATGAAATGGACTTAGACCAAGGCTTCCAATGACAGAAACAGAGACGCTTACACGGGGCTTCCGGAATAATCCCAGCCTTGGTTCTAATCGTGGATGTAGTGGCCACGGACACAAAGGGCCGCTGAGTGAGGAGAAGGAGAGACTGAGAGTCTATGATACGTCACGGGCAGCAAGCAAGCAGGGAGCAGACCCACACGTGAAAACCAAGACGATCACGAGAGGGAGGCCCGGGCTGGGCGTCCCAAGTCTGAAGATCTGCACTCCAACACGCGCTGGAATCTGAACACTCTGAGTAGCATTTCAGCCCTCAACAGCTTCCAGATTTCAGATTTCAGGTTCCCACAGCAGAGACCCCCGACTGGGGAAGTCTATGCAAACTCTCCAAGGTCAGAAACCGAAGCATCTCTGGCCCCAGGCGTTTCAGATCAGCGCCGCTGAGCCTGCTCCGGTACTGGATAACGCGCAGCACACGACTCTGTCGTGATGGAAACAAACAGAAGCTGTGCACGCGCATCTGCAGAACTGGCTTCTCAGGTGCTCTTTGGTTGCACTTCCCCCATTTACTGGGGCTGCCCGAGTGTGGCTAGTCGCGCCCACGAGGCCAGACGTCTGCCCTCGTCTCCGTACTTCCACTGCCCGAATAGCATCTCTGGCATGCACTAGGCACAATGTGATTGCTGTGACATCAACGACACCAACTGGACCAACAGCTTCATGGGAAAAGATGCCGGAGGAGGCGGGAAAGCACTGATCAGGGTGAAGGAAGTGTCCCTAAGGAGGGCGCTATCAGGGACCGTCCCTAAGGAGGGCGCTATCAGGGAGCGTCACTAAGGAGGGCACTATCAGGGACCGTCACTAAGGAGGGCGCTATTAGGGAGCGTCACTAAGGCAGGCACTATCAGGGACCGTCACTAAGGAGGGCACTATCAGGGACCGTCCCTAAGGAGTGCACTATCAGGGACCGTCACTAAGGAGGGCACTATCAGGGACCGTCCCTAAGGAGGGCACTATTAAGGACCGTCACTAAGGAGGGCGCTATTAGGGACTGTCCCTAAGGTGGGCACTATTAGGGACCGTCCCTAAGGCAGGCACTATCAGGGACCGTCACTAAGGTGGGCACTATTAGGGACCGTCCCTAAGGCAGGCACTATCAGGGACCGTCACTAAGGTGGGCACTATCAGGGACTGTCCCTAAGGCAGGCACTATCAGGGTCCGTCACTAAGGTGGGCACTATCAGGGAGCGTCACTAAAGAGGGCACTATCAGGGACCGTCACTAAGGAGGGCACTATCAGGGACCGTCACTAAGGTGGGCACTATCAGGGAGCGTCACTAAGAAGGGCACTATCAGGGAGTGTCACTAAGGAGGGCACTATTAGGGACTGTCCCTAAGGCAGGCACTATCAGGGACCGTCACTAAGGAGTGCACTATCAGGGACCGTCCCTAAGGAGGGCACTATTAGGGACCGTCACTAAGGAGGGCACTATCAGGGACCGTCACTAAGGCAGGCCATCCCTGGGCTAGGAGGCCACTACTGGGATGTGGATGCTACACCACAGAAGGGGACTATCTGGTCTGCAGGATTTGGTGTGAAACAGTGGCCACGAGGGATTAACCCAACTCTGCAGCGCTTCTGAATACGGAGGTCCCATCCGATTGCTCCTGTCGTGAGCCCACGAAGCTGGCCCTGAACAAGCCCAGAATCCTTGACAGATTTTAAACAAGGGCATGGCAAGCAGAATATTTTTTTTAATCTTTAAGAAAATTCCCTGTGGTTGCCTTCTAGATCTTTGTTAGCAAAGAGATCTGGAGAAATGTCTCAGGATAAAACTTCCGGTCCATGTAGTCAGGGGCCTGAACTCAGCAGCCAGCAGCAACAGGGTTGCAGAGACGCGGATGGTCCCGGGGAAAGCTGAGGAGCCCGGAACTGCACCAGGAGCGGAGCCTGGGCAGGGTGGGGGTGGGGCACGCACGGAGCCTGGCAGGCTCTCCAGTCGAGTTCCGCAGAGGCACCCACAGGACCCCTAAGCTGCTCTTGAGAACGTAATAGGATGCAGAAGAGAGGCATGAGGGGACAGCATCAGGATCCTGGGAGGAGAGCGACTAGTGCCTTGGGGCAGAGCCGGCGCCCCTGCGGCTTCTCCAGGCATGGTTAACTCTGCGCACAGAGCTGGGGGCACAGGGTCTAGGGACGCAGTCGGGCATGTGAGAGGGTGCAGGGCAGGTGGAAGGGCCTCCCCGCAGTTTCGGGAGCACCGCGTCCGTGAGCCAGGTGAGTCCTGTTCACAATGAATAAAAGAGGCATTGGACATCAGGTGACTTCTCCAAGGCCACAAAATGAGGTCACCAGCCCCTTGTCCTAGGTCTTCCTCCAAGGGACCACACTTCTCCCCCAGAGGTCTCCCACTGTTTGCACGGCATAAAGAAAGCCAACTGATTATCTCCAGGGGAACGCAACAGAGGCCAGGGACGCCAGGCATGGAGGCCACCAAGAACCTGAACTGCAAAGCGCTGGAAGTAAGCTGGCCCTGGGCCTACATCCTCATGGTAGCCACGTGCTTCTGGCAAAGGCTGCCTGCTGGGCCAAACTCATCGAACAGGTGCTCGCAAAGCCGTGGAAACGTCGGGTCTCTTTTTCCCAGGTTGTACTCGAATGCCCTGTATTGCCATGAGAAAACACTTGTTGGGATGCTTGTTTCCGCTCTGATTAGCAGCTGTGGGCCGAGGAAGCGCAGGGCTGGGAATTTCTATCCCCGAGCCCTTGCAGGCCCTCTGGTTTCAGACAAGTTCAGCAACTCTTTGAAAGAAGAGCCAATACAATGGAAGAGACAAAAGATCTTATTTCGAAACCCAGTTTTATCCAGGATTACTCACAGCACCATCCCATCCGTCCTTGCACGATTTTATGTTCATTATGAGTTGGACATGGAGTCATTTTTCATAAGTCTGATCTTTGGTTAGCGGCGGAACCGTTAACATTAGTGCCTCCTGAAAATGAGGCATCCACTATCTGACCCTTCCAGCCCTGGCTGCCCCACGTGTCTCCATTCATCACAGGTTCTCCTTGGAGAACCCGGATCCTGCTGCTGGAGAGGCCCCCACCGTGGGATCCCAGATGCTGGACAGGAAGTCGTTAGGGCAGCTCCTTCCCACATCTTTCTGTAGGAACTGAAAAACACTGTTGTTGCAAGGAGACTCCTACCCTGGGATAACCAAGCATCACATCCTACCCCTGGGGTAACCAAGCATCACATCACCTACCCCTGGGGTAACCAAGCATCACATCACCTACCCCTGGGGTAACCAAGCATCACATCACCTACCCCTGGGGTAACCAAGCATCACATCACCTACCACAGTGATAACCAAGCATCACCTACCCCTGGGGTAACCAAGCATCTCCTACCCCTGGGGTAACCAAGCATCGCATTACCTACCCCTGGGGTAACCAAGCATCACATCACCTACCCCTGGGATAACCAAGCATCATCACCTACCCCTGGGGTAACCAAGCATCGCATCACCTACCCCTGGGGTAACCAAGCATCACCTACCCCTGGGGTAACCAAGCATCACATCACCTACCCCTGGGGTAACCAAGCATCACATCACCTACCCCTGGGGTAACCAAGCATCACCTACCCCTGGGGTAACCAAGCATCACATCACCTACCCCTGGGGTAACCAAGCATCACATCACCTACCCCTGGGGTAACCAAGCATCACCTACCCCTGGGGTAACCAAGCATCACCTACCCCTGGGATAACCAAGCATCATCACCTACCCCTGGGGTAACCAAGCATCGCCTACCCCTGGGGTAACCAAGCATCACCTACCCCTGGGATAACCAAGCATCGCATCACCTACCCCTGGGGTAACCAAGCATCACATCACCTACCCCTGGGGTAACCAAGCATCGCATCACCTACCCCTGGGATAACCAAGCATCGCATCACCTACCCCTGGGATAACCAAGCATCGCATCACCTACCCCTGGGATAACCAAGCATCGCATCACCTACCCCTGGGATAACCAAATATCGCATCACCTACCCCTGGGATAACCAAGCATCGCATCACCTACCCCTGGGATAACCAAGCATCATCACCTACCCCTGGGGTAACCAAGCATCGCCTCACCTACCCCTGGGATAACCAAGCATCGCATCACCTACCCCTGGGATAACCAAGCATCGCATCACCTACCCCTGGGGTAACCAAACATCGCATCACCTACCCCTGGGATAACCAAATATCGCATCACCTACCCCTGGGATAACCAAGCATCGCATCACCTACCCCTGGGATAACCAAGCATCATCACCTACCCCTGGGGTAACCAAGCATCGCATCACCTACCCCTGGGGTAACCAAGCATCGCATCACCTACCCCTGGGGTAACCAAGCATCGCATCACCTACCCCTGGGATAACCAAGCATCGCATCACCTACCCCTGGGATAACCAAGCATCGCATCACCTACCCCTGGGATAACCAAGCATCACCTACCACAGTGATAACCAAGCATCACATCACCTACCCCTGGGGTAACGAAGCATCGCATCACCTACCCCTGGGATAACCAAACATCACATCACCTACCCCTGGGATAACCAAGCATCACCTACCACAGTGATAACCAAGCATCACATCACCTACCCCTGGGGTAACCAAGCATCACATCACCTTCCCCTGGGATAACCAAGCATCACCTACCCCTGGGGTAACCAAGCATCACATCCTACCCCTGGGATAACCAAGCATCACATCACCTACCCCTGGGGTAACCAAGCATCACATCACCTACCCCTGGGATAACCAAGCATCTCCTACCCCTGGGATAACCAAGCATCACATCACCTACCCCTGGGATAACCAAGAATCACCTACCCCTGGGATAACCAAGCATCGCA
Source organism: Oryctolagus cuniculus (assembly GCF_051225735.1). Classification (NCBI taxonomy): domain Eukaryota; kingdom Metazoa; phylum Chordata; class Mammalia; order Lagomorpha; family Leporidae; genus Oryctolagus; species Oryctolagus cuniculus. The sequence continues at coordinate 3,702,760 of NC_142878.1, read as the reverse complement.
TCATCCAAACCCTTTTATTACACCCTTGGAACATTTTTGAGGGTAAAGACAGATTTTATTAATAATGACATGACGTCAGATAGAAATAAAACCTAAATGAGAGATCCCAGGTAAATGTTCGCCCTTCCTCGGTGTAATTTGAAGGTGAGCAAGCCAGCCTCCCACTGGAGTAGGCCCTTTGCAGCAGACGTGCCTTACACGTTATTTACACAAGGTACTTCAGGAAGTTTCTGGAAAATGGAGTTTAAAGATACGTCTACTTTAATGCAAACATTTTTCAAATCCAGGCCTAGTTTTTTTCCTAATACACATTTTCTTTGACCTTTTTGAAGACCCCCTTGTATGTGTGTATAGTTTTATATATACACACATACATTTATAGAATGGATGCAATATATGTTCAACATTACACATATACGTCCATCACAGGTGGAAATAAGATACAGCAGTCACCTGACAACAGAATCTAGATTAATTGCCCCCTCCCCCATCTGAAGCATTGATTCTGTAAGGGTCCTGGACGTTGAAATAACGCTGGAATTCTTTGACTTAGAATCAAAGACAACCAGGTGCCAGGACTAAAGAAATCCCAAGCACAAAAGTGTCTTTTACTTTTACTTCGAGTAAAAGTCACTTCAATCCGTCCTATCTGGAATTGAGTAGTCACTGAGTAAAAGTCACTTCAATCCGTCCTATCTGGAGTTGAGTAGTCACTGAGAAAGGAAGCAAGGCGATGCACCCGTTCTGTAAGAAGCTCATCGGAGTGCCTCGGATGTGCTCAGACCACCGTGCTGAGGGGCGAGTTGGCAATGACGTTGTCGCGAGCACGGAAATGCAGGGCAAGGGGTGGAAACCGCTCGGTACTGAGGACACGCCAGGCAGCGTGGACGCCCGGCCCACGAGCTCCCCATGTGGCTCTTCATGGCCATCCTATTAAATACACAGTGCTGCCTTCCCCCATGCTGAGAACCCGGTGACCGGAGTCCCAGTGACCAAGCAGAGTAATCGGGAGCGTGGTGGCTGGAACCCATGACCGTTCCCAAATTCTGCAGCCCAAACCTCCCCTCTTCCTGTCCGAGTAATTAAGGCTATGTGCCTATCACCCAAAGGATAATCCTTCCCATAAATAGTTTAAAATATTACTAAATAGCTAAAGGCATTAAGGTTTTAGGAGGTGTAGTTTAGGAATCTCTGTAAATGATTTACGTAAAAAGCAAACCAGGAGACAGCTGAACTCCTCACGTCAGGGTCTTGAAGATGTGCCTGCCTTCTTCTTCAAAGACGCGTAGCAAGTGCGGCCTCTTGGTTGCTCACTGTCAGCCTCACCTTCCCTCCTGAGAGTGTCAGTCCTGCAAATCAGATCAGAGAAGAACTCATTTCCACAGCTCAGGAAATCCACTCATCAGTGAGCGCTGGGATGAGAGGCCGCTTGCGGAGAACCCGAATTAAAACAGCTCGACAGTGGCCCCATGGATCGCTACAAAAGCCCTTAATAAAAGCAGCTGGATTTCACCGTGGCTCCAAGGCGCTTGTCGCGTGTCCCAAGCCCTTCAGTCTTACTCTGTTCGACTACAAGGCCGGAACCCCGAGTCTGTAAATCCCGGAAAGACTGTTTGCTTTTTCTTCCTTTCCTCTCTGATTCCTTTTGCAAACGGGTGTCAGGCTCAGCATTCCTCAGCCTCGCTTCTTTGCAGTTAGTTACTGAGAGGAGCGCTGCCTGACGATGCTTCACCGGGAACGGCACTGGGCCACCGGGCTGAGAGCCGTGGTGCCGACTGGGACGTCCCCCTGAGCATCACTGCCCTTTCCCTACACTAGAGACCCGAGGAAGCGGGGCCGAAAACCAGCAAGGCGGAGGCAGCTGAGAGTCCCGGAGCGAACGCCTGCTCTCAACGCTGCCACAGAAAGCAGGCTGCCCTTGAACCCATCCCAGTGTCCCTGAACTGCCCATCTGCCAAGGGCAGGGCTGCACCACGCCGTCTGCTCCGAGGCCCAGTGAGCACTATTGCAGGGTACTGGCTGGCCCAAGGCTGGTCTCTTCGTCCAGCAAATGGGAAAGGAACGAGAGTCGGGCTCACACCTCTGCGTCTCAGCTGCGGTTCCGCGCTGTACCAGTGACTCAGCCCCCAGTTAACTGGGAAGCTTGCTTCATTGGCTGAGCCTCTGCTGCTTAAATAAGACCTTCAGGTGTCGTTCCAAGCAAACGACTGCAGAAAGAGGCATTGGCGTTTATGCAAAAGCCTAACTGCGTCCCTTCTACTCCTCGTGTCCAGCAGAAGCACGCGGCTCTCTGTGGAGTTCCAGAAAATGATGCAAACTCGCCTGGATGAGACATTCGGGGTGCACAAAGATGGTCGCCTCCGGGCAGTGCCCCTGAGGAAAGCTGAGGAGCTGCAGGCGACCCCGGGTCAGGCAAAGGCTTCCAGAAACAGAGAGGGGCGCCGGGAGGACCCATGGGGGCACACGAGGGACGTGTGGGAGGCAGGCCTGGCCCCCTGGGGAAGGCTGATCACCTGTGAGCAGCAAAGCGTGGGAGGCAAAGGAAATTGGAATTCTGTTCAAGTCAAGACACCTATAGGCTCCCGATGAAGGAGCACTCTTTCCTTCAGACAAAGAAAAGTGTGTGAACTCCCCGACAGCCCTGAGCAGGTGCCCTCGGAGAGACGCTGCCCGCCTGAGCAAGGCCCGGTCCAGTCCAAGCTCTGATTTGCTGCTACTTCATGCCCTGTGCTGTCTTCTTCACAAATCTCTCCTCCTCCCCCTCCCCACCCTGCCCCACCCCAGCCTTCCAGTGCCCTGCACTGCGCATTGGTGTCGCTGGTGCTGCGGGGGGTACCAGGAAGGTGGGTGGAGACCAGGGGGTGAAGCTGACTGGCCAGGAGGTCCAGCAAAGCACGGGTCAGCGTAGGGAGCCAGGCATGGCCCAGCTGGACCTGACCGCGCCCTTCCCTCCACCCCCACCAGCCCTGCAATGCTGGCCCCAGTGGGGGGTGGGGGGAGGGGACGCAGGACAGCCAACCTCCGGGCCACTGGGGGTGGGGGGTGCAAGGTTCCAGTGACTCAGGCAGAGACGCCCCGCCCCCCCTGCCCAACTGCACGGCTCCCGCTTCTCTCGTGTCTTGGTCTCTAGTGTCATTCTTGTCAATGCAAACGACTCGTCAGGACCAGGTGGCCTCTGCCTCCCGGTCCCCGCTGGTCACAGGCCCGGCCCTTTCTCCCTGCCTCCCTCACGCCTCTCATTGCTCTGGGAGGTGGGGTCAGACTCTCCACTAGCCAATCTCTGGTGTTCTAAGCAATCCCCTGGCTCTTGACCCCGGAGAAGCCTCAAACTAATTTCAGATGCATACAATATCATTCCATTCATAGGATTTTCAGAAAAAAAAAAGTTGCCATACTTCAAAGAACTTTTAATGATTAAGAAATAGAACTTGTTTAACCCCTGACAACTCACATTGAGCTTGCTTGTCCTTTTAACCGAACTTTATTTGGTTCTAGCTCCAAGCCCAGCAGTGCGACAAATATGGTTGCTGGGGATCAAGCCCAGGGCCTCACGGGTGACTTCCATCAGCTACAACTGAGGGGGCAGCTTTTCACAGAGATGGCCCACCCCTGAACAATAGCCATTAAGTTCGTCAGCAGACTGGAAATTGGAACAGGGCTACAGAAATAGAAGAAGAACCCAAGAGCCAAGGGCTGTGCGCTGGCAGCATCTCTCTCGGCCTTTCTGAGTCCCGCTTGAGAACAGATCACGCGCAATGCTGGGGCTGGCCGCACCAGGTCAAGCTGGCGTGTGGCATCATGAGGCAACAATTCTGAGAAAATCTCCTACCTTGAAAAGGCATCAGAATTTTATTTTTTCCAGCAAGTGGCCTCAATTCCAAGGCTTTGTGTGTCTTTTAGGGGTGTGAGTTCACAGCCATGGCGTGATGTCCGCAACGGTCCTGCAGGCGTCTGATAGAATCAGCGCAGGCTTAAACTCTCCACTGTAGAACCTGCAAGGAGCAGGAAGCCTTTCTGTATTGGCAGAGTGCGCGGCTCTGCCTGGCATCCAGAGGGAAGACACAGATCATTTCATGTCTGGGCAGACTCAGGATGCCGCCTGATGACAGAAGGGTTTGCCACCAACTGTCTAAATGTCATCTCGCCTTGCTGAGCTGCTAACAAGAAGTCGCAACACACATGCGCCATATGTCACTTAGAAGGAGACACAGTCAGCATCTCTGAATCTGTTATCTTCTCAGCTCAGAGAACAAGGAGCCAGTTACCTGCCTCCACGCACAGCTGTGTGCTCCTTCCCGACCATAGCCAGGGAGGTCAGCTTGCAAGGGACCGCCTCGGCCTTTCCATCCAGGAGAGGGGGAGAAGGCCCAGGTGCAGCACACTGCTCACCCTGGCCAGTCCACCCTCCACCTGGGCATACAAAGGAAGCCGCCCCTTGCCAATGGGTTCAAAGACTCCAGGATGGTTGGATGATCCAGTAACGTGTCGGGGGCGGGGGCACATACGTAGGCAGGGACGATGTATAATAAGTGTCTGAATATGGGGCAGGGGGTTCATGCTGGCAGGCAGGGTGTGGTTATGAAGCACGAGAGGGTAGAAGAATACAGGGTGTAGGCTGTGGGTGTAGAGAGAGCAGCAGAGAATATGCACGGGGATGCATAGGCTGTGTACACTACGCAGGGAGGTCATCGAGGTGAGGACGTGCACGTGTGCGCGTCAGGTGGCAGGGGTGGGCGTGCAGCTGCATACGTATGTGAGTGGGGGCTGCTGCACGTGTAATGGGCAGTAGGGGCTGCATGGGGGTACGGTGTCAAGAGTGGGGTGGTGCGTCTCGGCTATCAAAGTCTGAAAAGCCAGCCACGCTCTCTTTGCCTCAGCTCCCATGACGGACCCTGGTCCAGGGCTACGGGAGCAAGCTTCACACAGATGCAGAGCCCGCCTGCTCTGAGCACTTGGCCCCTGGAGCTGCTTCAGAATGCGGCTGCCCCCGCAGTCGCACACAGCAGTCCTCTGTGCTGGGACCCAGGGCACTGCTTTGCTATGATGTACGTGACTACAGACCTGCAATGCCCCACAGGACTGACTGGGGGAAATATCCTGGGCCATAGTTTCCAGTGATAAAGCATAATCACCATCATGATGATCACCATCACCACCACCATCACCACCATCCTCACCACCACCATCACCATCACCATCACCATCACTGTCTTCACTGTCACCACCACCATCACCATCACCATCACCATCACTGTCTTCACTGTCACCACCACCATCATCATCCTCACCACCACCATCATCACCATCACTGTCTTCACTGTCACCACCACCACCATCATCACCATCACCGTCACTGTCTTCACTGTCACCACCACCATCATCATCACCACCATCATCACCACCATCACCATCACCATCCTCACCACCATCATCACCATCATCACCATCATCAGCATCACCATCCTCACCACCATCACCACCATCACTGTCTTCACTGTCACCACCACCATCACCATCACCATCACCATCCTCACCACCATCACCACCGTCACCATAACTGTCTTCACTGTCACCACCATCATCATCACCATCACCATCGTCACCACCACCACCACCACCATCCTCACCACCATCACCACCGTCACCATCACTGTCTTCACTGTCACCACCACCATCCTCACCACCATCATCATCACCATCCTCACCACCATCACCACCACCATCATCATCATCACCATCCTCACCACCATCGTCGTCGCCGGCACAGGCATTGTTGTAGTCATTTCTATGCACAGTGCATCGCAGCTTCCAGGACTCCCTCATCCCTCATCCCCTGCACCGCCACGTAATAAAGAGCCAAACAACACGGCGTCCTTTCGCAAAGGTCAGTTCTACAGCTCAGAATCCAGCTCTGCTCACGGTCAAGGAAAGATTGCCTGAAATCCAAGGCTCAAGTGAGCTCAAGACTTCAACGTGAGCACACAACCTCCATTTCTTGACCAAGCCTCACTGCAGTCCCAGGTTTCCTTGTGAGTTCCCATTCCTTCCCTGGGAAGTTTTTACGCTGCTCCTACCGCCTCCTGAAAACACAAAATTGAATTGCAAACACGTACGAAGTCGCTGGATGGTCACACAGATAAATATTACTCTCTCTTTGCTGTCAACATGCGAGCGGCCTCCATTGCAGCCCTGCTAATGATAGCGAGAGCAGAGCGGTCGTCTGCGCTCCTGGACGGAACCCCACAGAGAGCAATTTGTCCCACCATTTGTCTCCGGGATGCAGCTGACATTTGCACAGGCCTCCGCATTTCCACTTCACAGACTCAGTTCCCAGGAAAGCAAGCAGGAATTTCTCAGGACGGCAGAGCGGCAGCCGTGCTGGGATTTGCACGCAAGGACAATGCAGCGTGCCAGACCTTTATCCTGAGGGCAGAGTTCAGTCTGCTGAGCGGAGACGCACTGGCATCTCCATTTCACTGGCCTTTGTTTCAAAAAGAGGAGAAAAGCAAAATGTCAGCGAGGGACTCCCACTGCCGGTCTGTGCGGTGAAATTTTCTCAGACTGTAACGGCGGGAGAAATTGGGAGGCTATCCCAACACTCAGAGAAAGCACCCCCACCCGGCCAGCCCCTTGTAGAACGAGTGAGGAATCCAGGGGTCGACAGCCCCAGACCCGAGTCTTGGCCCCATCCAAGTCGCCACTGCACAGGACGGAGAGCAGCTCAGCCTGCAGCACCCGTGCGACAGCTGCCAAACCCAACGTGGCCACAAAATGAATCAGAGGCCACACAGTCCTGCGTCTGTCCACGCGTGCGTCCACGCAGCCTGACAGCTGACACAGCCACGCACGGTTCTTCTACCTGGGTGTCCAGCGACAATTCTACCGGACCCTCCGTACTCAAGAAGTTCCCAGGGGACAGACAATCCAACACCAACAGACAGGCTGAGTGCTGTCCCCACGGCTAAGCCCCCCGGGGAGGGCGCTGGACGCAGCCTGGATGTGGGTAGAGAGGGCCCACAGCTGGAGCTCTCTTGAGCTGTCCCAGAGGACAACGACGGTTCTCTGTGTGCAGAATCAGAGGTTCCTGAACGTCTGTGTATAGGACCCCTGGAGGGCCGGGGCAGGGGACAGTTAGGACAGGGGCTCAAGCAGGAGGCAGGGAGACGACTCTGCAGCCTCCTGGCTTCCAGTGTCCCCTTTGAGAGCCTTTAGTAGTAGATGCCACGTCACACCCACCCCGACCACCAACTTTTGTTTCCTCTTCCTGGAAGGCAGAAGAATATCCTGGGAAACTCCAGGGGAGACCATAGCCTGCTCTTTGAAAAAATAAATTTATGTTTTTGGTCTACCGGTGCCAGTCCCAAGGGCGCAGGGCTTTCAGCTGCATAAAATTCCTGTTAGGTTTTCCTGGGAACCTAAACCACCGACAGTCCCTGTGAAATCCTGCCTCGCACGGTCTTCTAGGCGATTAAGTGCCCCCCTCCCATCTGCAGGGCACGCATTCCTCCAGCTCCCCTCTGTACGTCTGTCTTGGACACCGCGGCACGGTGCCAGCCCCAGCGCTCAGCACGCACAGGCCTCCTTCAGCTACACTGTGGGTGACCCCACAGGCAACACCCAAGTGCAGCACGGACTACAGGAACCCAGGCGCACTCGGACTACAGGAACCCAGGCGCGCTCTGACTACAGGAACCCAGTCACACTCGGACTACAGGAACCCAGTCACGCTCGGACTACAGGAACCCAGGCGCACTCGGACTACAGGAACCCAGTCACACTCGGACTACAGGAACCCAGGCGCACTCGGACTATAGGAACCCAGGCGCACTCGGACTACAGGAACCCAGGCCCACTTGGACTACAGGAACCCAGGTGCACTCGGACTACAGGAACCCAGGTGCACTCGGGCCTTCCCATAGCCCCCTGCATCAGGAGGAACTGGCTTTTTCCTAGGCGTTGTGCCCTGGAGCCATGCCACCTGGAGACCTTTGGATTCCGAAAGGGCACACCATTGTCCATCTCCCCTGCTCTTGCCCCTAGCTCAGCCCCACCCCCCCCCATCAAGACCAACGCAAGCCCTCATTGTCTGCAGAGGTGTGGCATACCCAGTTCAGCCCAAAATTAAACTGCCTATAAAGTACTACTTTGACCTCACAAACAGACTTTAAGCCCCTGGAGGAGAAAAAAGAAAAACCACCGCCCTACGCCTGTGCCCTCCTATGTTGTCGTATGCCGCTCACCTTCTGCGTTCTGGTGCCCATTCCAATCTGCTTCTTGATTTCCCCAACTACAAGTCCTCTGAGCACCAGAATGCCAATGCATCCGAGCCAACATCCTCATCCGACAAACACAAGTGCCGTGCTCTGACTGCCCACTCCCCAAACCCCACAGAAGTGCCGCGCTGTGACTGCCCACTCCCCGGAACCCCACAGAAGTGCCGTGCTCTGACGCCCACTCCCCAAACCCCACAGAAGTCCCGTGCTCTGACTGTCCACTCCCCGGAACCCCACACAAGTCCCGTGCTCTGACTGCCCACTCCCCAACCCCACAGAAGTCCCGTGCTTTGACTGCCCACTCCCCAAACCCCACACAAGTCCCGTGCTCTGACTGCCCACTCCCCAAACCCCAGCCTTTCTTTCTGTACCTGCCCCTGCGGTCCCAGACGTCAGGGGGGCTTTCTCTTCCTCCTCCCTTCTGCCGGATGCCCTTGCCAAGACAAACGCCACCCACCTGGCTCTGCTGCGTGCTGGCTGCCACCACCGTAACCGCAGCAGTGTCTACAACCAGGAGAACGCCTTGTGCACGACCCAATTGCCAGCAGCGGACTCCACACGTTCTCATGCGAACCTGTCAGCAGCTTGATTTAATTGTTCTGCAATGGGACGTGTATCAAAACATCACAGTGTACTGCAAAAATACATAAAACATGATTTCTCAGAAGAATCTCTGAAAAGACATCTGCAGAAGCTTCTCACGCGTCTTCCTTAGTGCTTCCCTTCCAGATCCAGTCGCCCTGTAACTCCGGCACAGAGAAACGTCCTACAGCGTCACATGAAAGGCGTCCCTCCCGTGGGCAGTAGCCGTCCACTTCATGACCCCGCTGCACAGGAGCCCTGCTGACATCTGACGCCTGTCTTCCCAGGCGGGCATCCCCTGCTCAGCCACTCCCTTTACTCAAAGCAAAGCAGCCAGACCTGAGCTCGGGCCATAGCTGCTTCCGCAGCGCGTCTTTTCCCTGCTCCATAATGCGGCCCTGTCCTCAAGGCAGCCACGTGCCACATGCCACGCGCTCCCGAATCTCTTCCTAGATAAACCCATCAAGAACTCTGCCTGCCGCCTTTTGCTGAGGGCACTTTTGATGGAGGTGATTTTCTAGCACACATAATGCATTAACAGGTCCATGGGGAGTCCTGGAGGGTTAACCTAGAAAGGTCAGCTTCCACTTAGTGTGAGTTCTACAACATCAAGACGTGAAAGGAGAGATCTGCATCAGTTAATAGAGGACAGCGTTCCTGACGTGGAGGCAGTCAGGGCTCATCATGCAGGAACACACACTGACTAAGCAATCATCAAATTTATGAACGACCCCCAGGAGACTCATGCTGGTGGAGCTCTAGAATTCTGTGAATAACAGCAAAAGCAGAAAGTTTTCAAGAAATAAACAGAATTTCCTTCAGAAGCAATAAAGGGGCGCTTTGCTCCTCATGGACATCATTAGACAACTCATTGGCACAAGTTGGAAGTCGTGTCTTCAAAGTTCAAAGGGCGAATCGTTGAACCTCACAATCTTGTATGCAAACCAGCATGTCAGTGCAATGCAAGAAAACAGCTGGCCGTGGGAGAATGCAGACAGGCCTCAGACCACAGCTGCTTTGACTCACTCAGGTGTATACTGGAGAAAATGAAAAGTAACCACATAATAAAGAGGATGATGGGATAGTCACAGGAAAGCTATGATGATTCCTAAAGGAATATGATTTCTATCATTATAGGAATAATACAGGGATATGATTATTCCTATAAGTAAGCCTTTATTTGTACTCCTTAGCTATTAGTGAAAATATGAGACTAATATAATAGCAATAGGATGATGAAAATAAAAGATATGATATTCTAAAGTTCTTCCAGTGGCTTGAGACATATGACAACTAATCGTAAATGGTGACAAAAATGGGGGTTTTAAAATGTGCATGAAACATGTAAATATGCCAAGCACTAAAAATAGACGTGACACTGAATCATAATTTCAAGTCAGAAATGAAAGCTGGAACTAAAGAGGTTCATGCATTTCCAACACACACGCACACACACACACGCACACACGCACACACACACGCACACACGCACACACACACACGCACACACACGTGCACACACACGCACACACACGCACACACACACGCACACACACACGCACACTCAGCCTGTAAATGGTGGGAATAAACCAGGAAAGCACTAGACGGAAAAAGCATAAGATACGAGGCCACTAGTGACACATGGAAGCGAATAAACTGTCTCCCGTGGGAGGGACTACCAGACGAAGGTTTTAAATGCGAAACACCAGTTCTGTTATTAATCAGAGACATTCAAAAGAACAATGACACACAAAAGATTAAAATTATAAGGCCAGAAGAAAATCAATCACCCTGGATTGAATAAAAGGCAAACAGACACAGCAGAATTTCATGTCGAATCAAAATGAACACAAAGTTGAAGGCAAAACTTGGGTAGGACAAAGATAATTTGAGATGAGAAAACATAAAATCCGCAAAGATGTTATAACATCCATGACCTTTATGTAATCAGCAACACAGAATCAAATGTTTAAGGTGAACACTTTGACATAAAAGACGGACTTCAAAATCCAGATGTGAACGTTCTACCCGCGGTAAGGACGGACAACGACGAGAAGTGTAGGGGAGTTAACAATTCAGCAGGGAAGCTCCACCTAAAGCTGTGGGTGTGAGCCTGTGCTCATCCATGCATGCAGATGACAGAGGGAGAAACGGCTACAACTGTGCATCTAGCAAACCAAAACGCTGGTTTTGTAGCGCATATGAACATTCCCAAGTCCTGAGTATTCGGCCACAAAGAATCGCAACAATTACAACAGAGCCCGCTCAGGGGAGCTGAAGTTATAAGCAAGAAGAGATAACCAGACACGTGGCAATCATCTGGAAAGCAGGTACAAGCACCCGATGGGCTCCTGAGTGAAAAGGACAACAGGACCTGAATAACAGTCTCGTGACGCAGGGACGGGAAGCCTGCAAGTGTAACCTGTCGGCGTGACTGGCGTGCTGCTCAGAGCACCTGGCGTAACCGTGAACATACTTAGAACCACACAGTCAGCCTACAATAAGAATCGCACAGTCGACGCAAGCAGCTGAAGACGCAACAATGAGCTGAACTCAAGGAAGGTGAGAGAAGTAAATCAGTAAGTATTGGACTTTGATTAATGAAACGGGAAACAACAGAAATGCTTGATTACTAAAACCGGAAGTTTACTCTGAAAAGACTCTGCTCCTTCCCCCAGAAATGAATAAATCTTTGACACCTATATAAGGCGGAAAACAGAACAAATTCAAACAAAAGTACTTCACATAAAAAAATCGAAACCCTGAAGATTTGTAGATATGAGACAATGATAGGTACAACATTTCAAAAATAAATTCAAAATTCAAATTACAATAAAACAGCTGAACAGTTGCCGGCGGCGCAGCTCACTAGGATAATCCTCCACCTTGCGGCACCGGCACACAGGGTTCTAGTCTTGGTTGGGGCGCCGGATTCTGTCCCGGTTGCCCCTCTTCCAGGCCAGCTCTCTGCTGTGGCCCGGGAGTGCAGTGGAGGATGGCCCAAGTGCTTGGGCCCTGCACCCCATGGGAGACCAGGATAAGTACCTGGCTCCTGCCCGCCGGCCACAGCGCACCGGGCACGGCGGCCATTGGAGGGTGAACCAACAGCAAAAGGAAAACCTTTCTCTCTGTCTCTCTCTCTCACTGTCCACTCTGCCTGTCAAAAATAAAAAAAAAAAAAACAGCTGAACAGTAATAGAACATATCCTAAGCCAAGAAAAGAAGACTCAAAAATTGCCAAAAAAAAAAAGATGGCATCACATATATTATACTCTATGATTTTATTCAGTAAATCAAAAATAAGCACAAACTGAGGGCTTTAAGCCATGTCATTATTTATTAACTAGTCACATAAAACTAACTAACTCTGGTGTTTAAAATGGAAACTAGGAAATAGTTGAAACAGAGCACTAACACAAAGAGGAACTAAGTCGAAATCCCAGGGAAATGTACAGAAGCTACAAATTCACGGCGGATCTACAGAGAACTGAGGGACGCCGGTGGCTTGATGCTTCTGCAGCCTCAGCTTTAGGGAGAGATGGTCCTCCGTAAATAATCCGCAAACGTAAAGCAACCCCAGTCACTGCTCTCAAAGGATATTTTCAGGCAGCTTGGGGCAACCACTTTAATTGTTACTAATGTGCAGGTGCCTCCCTTGCATTCCTAGATGACGCAAAATGTCTTGTGCTGCCACTGTCTGAGACCTGAAAATCCCTCTCAACGCACACAGTGTCAGAGGCGCAGCTGTAAATGCACAGACCGCTGCGCGTGAAGCAGCAAGGTCAATGCCGGGGTCGTCACTGCTGTCCAGCACATCTTTCTCCGCTCTCTCCTCCACACACGCTGGAACTACACTGGCCCGTGTGCCTTGGAGTTAGCAATGGTCGTGGGACTTGCTTTGGCCAAAACGATGTGAGTCCCAGGTCCCCTGCAGTAGTCAGTTGGAAGCTCTGAGCCCCAGAGCCTCGTGCACCAAGTTCTTTCTCCGTCTGATTGTTGCTCCCCCTCTTCGCGGAGGAACGACACTAAGCCCTGCCTAGGCTTCATATCCGAGTCACGGCACCATTATGTCACTCCCCGTCTTCGTGGAGGAACGACACAGGACCCTGCGCTGTTCTTTTGTCTGCTCGGCCCTCCCCGGGTTTGCTGCTGGTTCTTCCCGGGTTGGCTACCGTCCCTTCCACCTCCGTGGAAGGGCGGTTCCCCCTGGCCACTTTCCCCACTTCCGCGGGGGAGCGGCACACCGCCGGCCGGCTCTCTCGGGGGCTGCACAGGTGTTCCCTCAGATAGATGTTCCTGGTGCATGTTGTCTCTCTCCTCCTTTATAGTCCTCTTCCACCAATCCCAACTCTGCTACCCACACGCCGAGTACGCTGCTCTCCTCCAATCAGGAGCAGGTCCCACAGTCTATTGGTTGAACTGGAGGCATCTGTGTAGAAGCTGTTTCCTCCTCTCCCAGCGCCATATTGTGGGAGAGCAGATGCATAGAATAAGTCTTAATTCCAGTAACTTAGTCTAGTCCAAGTTGCTCCCCACATCTGATGTCGTGATGTTGGCAGCCCGGACACCTTATCGGAGGTGGGGGAGCTTTTTACTGCCAAGAGCAGAAAACTTGTGGGCTATCCTGTTTCCCAATTTCTCAGGACTCTAGTAGGTGGTTACCAACTGCACAGTGCGGGGGAAAGACCGTCACAGACAGGCACAGAACTGCAGTTCCCTGTAGGGTCTCCAATAGGTGATGGGAACCGTGATAAATGACCGTCGCCCTCCATCTTCGAAGCAAAAAGTCAAAGGCAGTGGGTTGATATAACAGCCAATTACCCATGGGAAATCCACAGGAAACTGGCCCCCCATGGGTCTGCTTCCACCTGACTGCTGAAATTTTGATTAGCAGAGCTCTGAACATGTGCCCCAGAAATGAGCGAAGTTGTTCAGCTCAGCACTAATCTCACTGTGAAACACCAGGCAAATCCCAGCCCCACGACTTGCACTATGGATGCAGTTATCTTCAAACACAGCTCTCCTCCCCACCCCTTTCCCTCGTCAACATTAACATGCAAAGCCATTGGATCCAAACTAATTTGTTTGCAACCCAGTTCGATGGGCGTTGCAACGTTCATAGGGATTTTCTGACGCCCAGACACTGCTGCAGCACATAGATCAGTGGGAGCTAAATCCCCCACAGCTGCTAAAGTGAGCAAGGAGACCTGAAATACTTCATCAAGGCTCATTTATTTCGCTGTAGTGACGAGACCACTAGCCGGTTCCAGCTCTGAGAAGAAATCGGAGCTGTCCAATCACCATTCAGCTCCCGACCAAAGCACTTTTTGGGTTGTAAATCGATATACAAAATTAGGAGTCATTACTGTGATTGTACAAGAATCACCTGCAGAAACGGAAGACTAGGCCTGTCCCTTGCTTTAGTGCCATTCTCTATGCAAGAGCGGGGACCCTCTGCAAGGCCATTCCAGAAAACCGTTCCATCCATCCGTTTATCTGAGCCGATTCTAAAGCTGACGTTGCTCTTTGGCTGGCCCCTCTGGCCTCTTCTGCATCAGTTGAGAAGAGTCACTGCTAAAACCTAGAGGCCAGGAACAGTTCTGGTGGTGTAGACACGGAACAGATGAGAACAGTGAGCACTCAGGATGGCTGCTTCATCGCCAAGCGGTGCTGCGAGAAGTCTTGAGCCCCACGTGGTACCGCACAGGTGAAATTGGGCATCCGGGCGGGGGGGACGAATGCAGAAGTGATGGAGTTAATGGAGCGGGTACCCCTGTGGGCCAGCTTGTTCATTCTGAATGAGGTCTCCCCAGTGGCCATGAACCAGAGGCACCCGGAGTCCATTGGAAGAGCAGGGATGTGCAGCCATGCGTCCACGTTTTAGACCCTAGCTGGGAAATGTACATTCCTTTTGCCTTGGCCCTGGTCTGTGAGGTACAGTACCAACCTTGATTGTGTGGGTTGAGCAAAACAACAACAACAACAGAAATTCTTTATCAGCCGCACAGTGCTCCTCAGATGATCGTTTTGGAGGCCATGCACTTAGCAAGAGGGATCCAGGGGGATCTCCAGGTGCCAAGATCTGCTCTGGACCCTCCACAAAGGTGAGTGAAACATCAGAGAAGCGAGAAACAGACGGACTGAGGCATGCTGAAGGCGGGCCTAGGCTGGGAGGCGTTGCTTCCGTGGGAAGCCACAAGCATGCAGCAGATTGGGTTTTGCGTCCCAGAGTGAGACGAGAGTCCAGCAGAGTCCTCTTCCTTCTGAGAGCGCCAAGGTGACCCAGCCACGGTGGCGGCTCTGGGACCCTCTGGTGCTCATCGGTCCTTCCCAGGTTCAAATTCATTTCTCCCATGTTTTTCCACTTCACATCTTACTGCTTTTGTCAATGGTTTGGTTGGTAAATTATTCAGCAAAGCAAACATAAATTATTCTATTTCATCAATTTTGCGACTGCTGAAAGAAACTGTTCAAAGCATTTCTCCTGGCACCTGCCTGCACTGTTCCTGGGGCCCTCTGCTCACCCGAGGCCGTGTCTCCAGGAAGCCTCTGGGATGTGGCAAATGTCAGGAGGTGACCAATGGGATGGGACCAGCTCAGAAAAAGCCATGTTCACTGCAAACTCCCACCTCGAATGGCAGACGCGGGGCAGCTCTGCGGTCTTGGCGGTCGTCTAGCCCTTCCCTGCCTCTGTCACCTCTGCGATTTACAGACCATAACGACACGTATCTCACAGAGAAGAGGGAAGATCCCGTGAGTGAACAGTCGTGCGAGGCTTGGAGGAGTGCCTGGCACAGTCAGAGCTATAGAACGATAAGTTATTGAAAAAAGAAACTCGCGATTTGTGGGTCAATCATAGATTACCCTAAATTTTTATTTTCTTTTATTTATTTGAAAAGCAGAGAGACAGAGACAAACAGATCGAGATTTCCCATCCATTGATTCATTCTCCAAATGGTCGTAACAGCCAAGGCTAGACCAGGCCAAAGCCGGGAGCTAGAAATTCAACCAGGTCTCTCACAAGGGTGACAGGGACGCAATCACTTGAGCATCACCTGCCGTCTCCCAGGGAACACCAGCAGGCCTCCCGAAAGTAGCATCCAATTGCTGTGCCAAACAGCCACACCCCACGTGTGAATTAGAATTACAAACTTTTAGGTGAAAATGAACACACAAAGAAACTTCAGTGATTCAAAAGAAATGTACACCATGAAAATTTTTGGGTGGACTTCAAAAAACTTTTTCACCAAAACAAGCTTACCTTGTGATTTCATTTTTCCATAGACATTGTGAAGTGCCCTTTTTAAAAAAGATTGGAAGTACCCGTATACAGCAAGTGTTTCTAGCTGAGTATCAGCCCAAGGGTGGGATACCTCTTCTAGATGTGGTTTTCGCCCCCTAGGAGGCAAAAACACACTTGCTCCCGGTATCCCCAGGCATAACCAGTGCCGTGGTCAGCCTAGTCATCCCTTGAGTAATTCCAAGTCACCCCCACAACTCTTTCTTTCTCAGAACACTGCAGTTGCTGGCTAATCCTGTCATTGCTACCCAGGAGATTTCTCTCACATCCTCTTCACCGACTTGAGCATCTTCAGTAGGGGGAGCAGGTTCCACCCAAACAGGGGCAGTGACTGCAGGGAAGCCGTGACAACACCGGGGCATCTGTGGTCAGCCCTGGCACCAGAGAGCGGCTGGAGATTCTCCAGTGCTCCCAAAGGCAGGGCTGGAGGCGGGAGGAGGTTTGCAGGAGGCGGGTGAACGAAGGGGCACCCCCGCGTCAGAGAGCATCGCAGTAACAAGAGTCACGACGTGAGGCTGCATGATGTCACCTCTCCGTGTCCCGGCCACCGTCAGGGTCAGGCTGTCCCGTCCCGGGAGCTTTCTGCAATTTCTTTCATGTCCCTCTCCCATCTCCTGCAAGAGGGTGATGCTGTTAACCCCACTGATCAAATTAAGAAGCTGCAGCATGAAGAGATGTGGCCTCTTGCCTGAGGCTGTATGGACATAATGTCTCACTGGGCTGTGAATCCAGGTTTATCCAAGTCCAAAGTCACAGCCCTTCCTCACCGTGTCTGTCTCCCCTTGGTCATGGACCAATTCCTCCACAGCACAGGTGAGCAGGCTTTTTCGTCAAGACCAGGACAGCAAATCTCTGGGGCTTCACAGCCCTGCTGGCCTCGGCCACAGCCCCCAGTTGGCTCTCCCAGCACAGAAGACGGCTGAGAAAACACATCACAGGTGGGCGTGGCTGTGTGCCAGGGAAACCTTACTCCTGAAACCGGGTGGTGAGTCACATCTGGCCGGCAGGTGGTAGTTTGCCAATCACGGATCTGAACAATGGCTCCTTACTCAGGCTTGTTTTTCTCAAACCACACATACACGCATCTTCTCCCAAAGCCACCCAGTGGTAATTAGCGGTGTCAGGTGGGGCATGGGACATGCTTGATGGGTAGGTAACCACAGCAGGAGAAGATTTGTGTTGTCATTCATTGTTTCTGCCTTCCCTCCATCTCCTTCCCCTCCACTAAACCGAGCAAAGCAATCTATTGAAAGTATCAGGAAAATGTGGAGATGCCCGCCCCCCCAGGAAATAGATTCTGAACTCTCAAACCCTGTGCAACGTAAGGAGAGGGAAGAGCACACAGCCGGGGGTCCAACGGCCAAGAAGCAGGAACTCCTGTCTCAGCTCCGCCAGGACGCGGCTCTGAGACCCACAAGCTCCTTCCCTCTTCGGGGCTCCAATGTCTCCTCTGTACGCAGGAAAGGGCAAGGCTGCAGTCGATATGAGACCGCCCCAGCGCACGCCCCACATCTGCACCCCAGCAGTCCTGAGCAAGACCTGCCCCTTCCCCTGCACCCTCAGCTGCCCAAGCGAGAGGAGCGGCCGAGGACCACAGAAGAAAGGCGCTGGCGAGGATCACGCAGGGAACAACCCCGAGTCAGGAAGGAAGCAGAGCTTCCTGGAAGCCCTGCTCTTCGTGCCGAGCGGGCGTTGGAAGCCTGAACCCCTACACTACAAGTGCTGCGTCTGTGTTGGAGAATATTGGTTCCTGTTTGAACATGAACCCCCTTCATGTAAATCGTGTGTCTTTGGGAACTGCAACGTGAAATCACAAGGAGACACCACCACGCACTTACCAGAAGGGCTAAAGTCCAAAATTTGGCAACCAAGCATCAGCGTAGATGGAAAACAACAAGAAATCTCTCTCGTGTGGATGGGGTGCAGAGGTCCAGCTATGCCAGGAGATGCCCTGGCAGCTCCCAACCCAGCTCAACACAGTTCTACCCATGACACAGCAACCACGCTCCAAGCATAGATCCAACCAATAGGAAAACTCACAACCACATGAAAAAAAACTTCACATGAATATTTACAGTGGCTTTGCTCACAATTGCTGAGAACTGAGAAGAGCCAACGGGTCCTTCAATAGGTGAGTGGATAAGTGACTGCCAGCATTCCTGCCACAGAAGATTGAACACAACGTGCAAAGAAAAGGCATCAAGCCATGAGAAGCATGGACGAATTTAAAACCCATATTGCCAAGTGAACAGGCTACCTACTGCATAATTGCAATGCTGTGACATGTCATATTTGGTAAAATGTTCTTACGGGTGGGAGGAGCCAGGCATAAGGGAAGCACAACAGGATTTTGAGGACAGGGAGACCCTTATGGTGGACATAAGACACCGTGCATCGGCCAAAACCCACAGAGCTTGACAGCAGGAAGAGAGAACCTCAGTGGATGCAAACCTGAAGAATCCTCCCAGAGATCAGAGCACCGCAGGGTGGAAGCAGACTGGTGAAGAAAGAGTCCAATGGCAAACACAGGAATGGACCACAGTGCAGGGGCGAAGGGGAAATGCCGTGACCTCAGCAGCTTCGGAATGGGACGCGTGTGATTAGACAAAGGCACAGCGTGTGGGTGCTGCTCTAGTTGCTGACGCTCTTTTGTGGGCAGGGGCACCAGTGTCTCTGATGCTGTGGTCTCTGTATGCTGGAGGAAGGCAGTCTCATAAGTGGATGGCAGATGGCAGGATCCAGGTCCCTCACAGCCCAGTGGGAGGCGATAGACAAGCAAGGGACCCCAGCAGGAGCAAGCCATGTGATAACAGACTGAGGCGGCCGACGCCAGTGTGAACTCAAGTTCAGCTTGACAGAGATGCAGGTGGTCTCACACAGAAACACGTATAGATATGTCTAATGTTTGCATTTACATATACACAAAAATAGCTGTGGTCATGCATAAAGACACACATGAGGGTCACATCAAAAAGTCGTGGAAAACAGAATTGAAAAACAAGGTGCATCTTCCATGAACTTTTCGAAGCCTCCTGGTATATTGTCTTTCTATGTCAACAAATAGAGCCTAAAAGAAGCAAGACCCCAGTAGCAACAAGCCAGGCCAGCGCAAGAACTTGTAATCCTACTCTCAAAATGGGAAATCAGGGCTCCTTGGACAAGTGGCTGATTCAAGAACGGGAAGAGGTGACAGACAAAATAAAGATGCAGCTGCTTCTGGTGTCAGAAACTGGGAGGGAGGGGGGAGAGAGAGGAGGAGGAGAAGGAGGAGGAGGAAGAGGAAGAGGAGGAAGATAGTGAGAGAAAGGCAGAGAGAGGTAAACAGAGAGAGAAGGGAATTGGGGGGAGAGAGAGAAGAAGAAAAGGAGGAAGAAGAGGAAGAAGAATGATGAAGAAGAAGAAGATAGGGAGAGAGAGGTAAACAGAGAAAGAGTGGAGGAAGGAGAGAGAGAGAGAGAGAGAGGTTCCTGTCGAATACACAAAGAAGCCAACTGAAAGCCATCCTAGAGGCCAAAGCTGAAACAATTTAGTTTGTCCAACAAAACTAAGTGGCATTGGTTTATAAATCAAAGTGTAAAATAAATATCCATGAGTGCACACTGATACAAGCGAACGAGTAAATAAATAAAAGTGAGAAGAGACAAATCCCGCCTGGAAGAGCTCCCGACAGCTGACGTGGAGGTGAGCACAGTCCAGTGCTCCTGCACGGGCTGCACGGGGCGACCTCCGCACCCACTGCACCACGGGCAAACTGCTCCACGGGTCACTTCAGAAAGGTCATGGAGAAACGGAGTGAAAGTTCAGCTTATTTTGGTGTAGAAAGTGTTTAAAACTCATGTACTCAGTTTTTAAAAAAGTTTTCTTCTTATTTGCTTTATTTTTAAGCATTTTATTGACACACAGTATGTATACCAAAAAATGCACATGAGTGTACAGAAAAATGAGCTTTTTGTCTTCTGATCACATTCATAATTAGCACCCAAATTAAGAGCAAAAGATTACTAAGATCCCAGGGGTCCTCACCATCTACCCGCCATTTCCTTCTTTTGATGTGGGAAAGAAGAGTATATCGTCACGCAAATAATACGATTCAGTGAAGCAATATTTATAATTACATATCAAATGATATGACATCCATGCAATTTTTGTACTCTCTCTATATATTAACTAGCACAAATAAGAGAAAGTGTGATATTGTCTTTTGGGTTTGGCTTATTTCATTTAGCATAATTATCTCCAGTTGCATCCAGTTTGTAGCACATGTCAGGATTTCATTCATTTTTACGGCTGAGTAATATTGTGTTATGCACATATGCCGCATTTTCTTTATCCAAACATCAGTTGATGGCCATAGAGGTTGTTCCATATCTTAGCTATTGTGAGTTGAACTGCTATAGACGTGAGAGTGCAGGTATCTCTTTCATATGGTGACCTCATTTCTTTTGGGTATATTCCCAGGAGTGGGCTGGTTGGGTCATATATTAGACCTATTTTTAGTCTTCTGAGGACTCTCCATACTGTTTTCCATAATGGTTGTGCTAATTTGCATCCCCACCACCCACAGCGCCTTAGTGTACCTTTTTTCCACACCCTTACTATCGTCTGCCATGTTTAAATTTTGAGTAATAGCTATTCCAGCTGGGGTGAGGTGATGCCTCACTGTGATTATTTTTGCATTTCCCAGATGGCTCGTGATCCTGAGCACTTATTTATGCGTCTGTGGCCATTTATATTTTAGCCGTTGAAAAATGTCTGTTCATGTGTTTGCCTGTTTCTTATCTGTGTTGTTTGTTTCGTCGTTCAGTTTCTTGAGCTCCTAGATATTAACCCCTTACTGGATGCACAGTTTGCAAAGTTTTCTCCCATTCTGTCAGTTGAGTGTTTGCTTTGCTGTGCAGCTTCTTAGCTTGATGTAATCCCATGTGTTTATTTTTGCTTTTATTGTCTGTGCTCCTGGGGCCTAATCTAAGACGTCTTTGCCTATGCCAATATCTTGCAGTGTTTCACCAAGGTTCTTCTCAAGTAATTTGGTGATTTCAGGCCTTAAGTTTAAATGCTTGATCCACTGTGGGTTGAGTTTGGTATAAGGTGTAAAGAATGGGTCTTGTACATACTTTGCATGCGGAGGTCCAATTTTCCCATCATCCTTTGTTGAAAAGTCTGCCCTTTCTCCAGGGGGTGATTTTTAGCTTGTTTGTCAAAGATCAGTTGGTTGTGGCTGAGTGGATAAATTTCTGGGATTTCTGTCCCGGTTTCGTTGGTCTATTTTTGTGCTATTACCAGGCTGCTATGATTACAACTGCCCTGTAGTATGTCTTTAAATCTGGTATTGTGATGTCTCTAATTTGTTTTTAATGTTTAGGGTTGTTTCGGCTGTTCATATGTTCCATATGAATTTTAGGATTGTCTTTTCTAGATCTGTGAAAAATATCCTTGGAATTTTGATGGGGATCATATTGAGAGTGTAAGTTGTTTGGGGTAGTATGGACATTTAGATGATATTAATTCTTCCAAACCATGAAACGGAAAGTTTTTCTGTTTCTGTGGGTCTTCCTCTATTTCTTTCATTAGGTTTTGTAATTTTCATTGTATAGGTCTTTCATATCCTGGGTTAAATTTATCCCACGATATTTACATTTTCATAGATATTATAAATGGAACTAATCTCAGAAGTGCTGTCTCAGCCAGAGAATTGTTGATTTTTGTATGTTGATTTTATATCCTGCAACTTTGCCAAATTCTCTGGGAGCTCCAGTAGTCTCACAGTGGAGTCTTTTGGTTGCCCTACATAAAGGGGTCATATCATCCTAAACTGGGAAAACTTGACTCCCTCCTCTCCAGTTTGTATCGTTCTGATTTCTTTTTTCTTGCCTAATGGCTCTGGCTAAAGCCTTCAGAATGTACTGAGTCACAGTGGTGAGAATGCGCATCTTATCTGACTGCAGGGCTCAGTGGGAATGCTCCAGATTTCCCCCATTCTGTATGATGCTTCCTGTGGGTTTGCCATGTATTTCCTTAATTCTATTGAGATATGTTCCTACTATACCCAATTTGTTAAGATTTTTATCCTGACAGGATGTTGTATTTTCTCAAATGCTTTCTTTGAATCCACTGGGATAATCATGCTTTTTAACCCCTTATGTTGTTGATGTGATGTATCACATTTACTGATTTGCATATGTAGAGTAATCCCCGCATTCCTGGGATGAATGCACTTGGTCTGGGTGGATGCTCTTTTTGATGTGTTGCTGCATTCAATTTGCTAGTATTTTGCTGAAGATTTTTGTATCATTCATCAAGGATATTGGTCTACAGTTCTCTTTTTGCTGTATCTTTCTTTGGTTTAGGAATTAAGGTAATCCTGACCTCAGGAAATAAGTCTGGAAGGGCTCCCTTCCTTTCAATTGTTTTGAGTGCTTTAGGAGAACTGGTATTCATTCTTCCATGAAAGTTTGGTAGAACTGAGCAGGGAAGCCATCAATTCCTGGGGTTTTAGCTGTCGGGAGACTATTACTGATTCAGTCTCAGTCTTGATTACTGATCTATTCAGATTTTCTATGTCTTCATGCTTCAATTTTGGTAAATTAAATGTGTCTAGAAATCAATTTCTTCTAGATTTTCCCAATTTGTTGGCATATGTTTGCAGTAATGCCTAATGGTTATTTGTATTTCTGTGGCATCAGTCATAACATCTCCTTTTTCATCTCTGATCTTGTTAATTAGGGTCTTCTTTTTTTGAATAGTTGGGCCAATGGTTTATCAATTTTTTTCATAATACCAGCTCTTCGTTCCGCTTATCTTATGAATAATTTTTAAAATTTATATTATATTAATTAGTTCGCTAATTTTTATTATTTCTTTCTTTATACTAATTTTGGATGTTTTTTTTTTCTTGTTTTTCTGGGTCCTTGAGATGTATTGTTGTATACTTTATTTGATATCTTTCCAATTTCTGATGTTGGCACTTACTGCTTTAAGTTTACCTCTAACACTGCTGTTGCTGTACCCCCTAAGTTTAATATGTTTTGTTCTTTTTTTTTTTTTTTTTTTTTGGACAGGCAGAGTGGACAGTGAGAGAGAGAGACAGAGAGAAAGGTCTTCCTTTGCCGTTGGTTCACCCTCCAGTGGCCACCGCGGCCGGCGCACTGGGGCCGGCGCACCACACTGATCCGATGGCAGGAGCCAGGTACTTATCCTGGTCTCCCATGGGGTGCAGGACACAAGGACCTGAGCCATCCTCCACTGCACTCGCTGGCCACAGCAGAGAGCTGGCCTGGAAGAGGGGCAACTGGGACAGAATCCGGCGCCCCGACCGGGACTAGAACCCGGTGTGCCGGCGCCGCAAGGCGGAGGATTAGCCTAGTGAGCCGCGGTGCCAGCCAATATGTTTTGTTCTAATTTTCATTTATTTCAGTGAATTTTTGGTACCTGTTTTTATTTTATGTTCTCTTCATTCTATTGTTGGATTCCTTTGCTGTGCAAAAGCTTCTGGGTTTAATATAGCCCCATTGATTTAGTTTTGCTTTTGTTTGTGCATTGGGGGTCTTGTCAACATGGTGTCCCCTACACCAACATCTTGAAGTGTTTTCCCTACATTTTCTTCCAGCAATTTCACACTCTCAGGTCTCATCTAAATGTAGGTCTTTGATCCATCCTGAGTTGACTTTTGTGTATGGTGACAGGTAGGGATCTAATCTACATTTGGTTTGCCAGCATCATTTCTTGAAGAGGTTATCCTCACTCCACTATATGGTCTGAGCACCTTAGTAAAAAATCAGTCAGGTGGATGCATGTGGATTAATTTCTGGGCTCTCTATTCTGTTCCATAAATCTATGTATCAGTTTTTAGGCCAGTACCAAGCTGCTTTTTTAAAAAAGATTTATTTTATTTACTTGAAAGACAGAGATACAGAGAGAGGTAGAGACAGAGAGAGAGGTCTTCCATCTGCTGGTTCACGCCCCAGATAGCCGCAACAGCCAGAGCTATGACGATCTGAAGCCAGGAGCCAGGAGCTTCTTCTGGGTCTCCCATGCAGGTTCAGGGGCCCAAGGACTTGGGCCATCTTCTACTGCTTTCCCAGGCCATAGCAGAGAGCTGGATCAGAGGAGGAGCATCTGGGACTAGAACTGGCACCCATATGGGATGCCAGCACTTCAGGCCAGGGCTTTAACCCCCTGCGCCACAGCAACAGCCCCACCAACCTGCTTTCATTGCTGTGGCTTTGCAGTAGGCTGTGAAGTCAGATGTCATGACGCCTCCAGTTGGTTTCTCTTGCTCAGGATGGTTTTGGCTATTTGGAGTCTTTTGTGATTCCATATGAATTTTTCTTCTCGCTGTAAGTAAATACCATGTATGTTGATGGGGATTGCCTTGACTCTGTAGATTGCTTTAGGTAGTGTAGACACTTTGATGGTATTGATTCTTCCAATCCATGAGCAAGGAATAGCTTTCCATTTATTGCATCCTTGATGATTTCTTTCATCAGTGTTTGATAATTTTCATTGTATACATCTTCCACTCTTTGGTTAAATTTATTCCTAAATATTTGGTTTCTGTGGCTGTTGTGAATAGAATTTCTGTCTTGATTTCCTTTTCCGTGAATTCATCATTCGCACACAGAAAGCCACTGTCTTGTAGGTTTGTTTTGTAACTTGCAACTTTACCAAAATGGTTTATCAGCTCTAATAGCTTTTTGGTAGGGTGCTTAGGTTTTCCACATCATGCCATCTGCACACATGGATAACTTGACTTCTTCATTTCCAGTTTTGATGCCCTTTATTTCTGCCTCCTACCTAATTTCTCTTGCTAAAACTTCCAGTACTGTATAGAGTAAGAGTGGAAAAGGTGGACATCCTTGTCGTGTTCCGAGTCTGAGGGAAAGAATTCCAGCTTTTCCCCATTCTGCACGATATTGGCTGTTGGTTTGTGATACACAGCCTCTATAATTTAGAGGAATGTTCCTTCTATACTAATTTGTGGAGATCTTTTATCATGAAGGGGTGTTGAGTCTTATCAAATGCTTTCTCTGCATCTATTTTGATGACCATATGGTTTTTTGTTCTTTATTCTGTTGATGTGATTTATGTGTTGTAGTGTCTCCTTTTTTATCTCTGATTGTGTTTATTTGAGTTTTTCCTCCTTTTTTCTTTGGCGGGAGGTTTATCATACGTTTATCTTCTCAAACACCAACTTTCTGTTTTGTTGACCTTTTGTATTTTTGAGTGTCAATTTCAGTTATTTCTGCTCTGATTATATGACTTCTTACCCCACTTCTGATTTGGGGTTAGATACACCTGCTCACATTTGGTTTCCATTTGCCTGGTCTATCTTTTTCCAAACCTTCACTTTCAACCTGTGTGTGTCTTTGTGAAGTGAGCTTCTTGTAGGTAGCATATAGTGGGGACCTGGGTGTTTACCCATTCAGCCAACCTAGTCTTCTGGATGGTGAATTTAATCCACTTACACACAAGGTTGGTACTGATAGATAAGAGTTAAGACCTGTCATTTTGTCGAGGGGATAATGATTGTACCTGCTGTGTGAGTGAATTTGGCAGTGTCAGGTGTTTTCATTACGTTGCTTCTAACGCAGGATGCCCTTCTGGTGGTGGTGAATTCTCTGTTTTTGCTTATCTGGAAAATACTTTATTTCTCCTTCACTTTCAAAGGGTAGCTTCTCTGGATATAATACTCTTGGTTGGAAGTTTTTTCTTCTTGAATATGTCATCTCACTCTCTTCTGGCATGTAGAATTTGCACTGAGGAGTCTGATGTTAATCATGTTAATCTATTTTCCTTTATATGTAAATCAGTGCTTTTCTCTTACTGACTCATAATTCTTTCTTTGCCTTTAACTTTTGACAATTTGATGACAATATGCCTTGGAGAAGACCTTATTTTGGTTGCATCTTGGGGTTCTTTGAGCTTCTTGTGTCTGGGTGTCCATGTCTCTTTCAAGACCTGGGAAATTTTCAGTTGTTTCATTTAGCAGGTTCTCAATGCCTTTTTTCCTTTTCTCCTTTAGGAATATTTATAATATGAATATTTGGTCATTTCATGGTATCCCATATTTCATGTAGACTTTCTTCATTCTTTTTAATTCTCTCTATTTTTGTCTGATTGGATTATTTCAGAATTCTTGTTCTCGAGGTTAGACCTTGTTCTTGGTGTTGAGGGAGACAGGGGTGTCTGCCCCCAGGTTCTACTGGCAAAGCCTGAGTGATGCCAGGGCTCGTGGCACCAACTGATTTGGCTCTAGGACTGGTGATACAGATGGACCCTCCTTCAGGTCCTGCTAAGAGTCCGACTGGTGCTGTGGCTTAGAATGCTGAAAGCCCTGGTCCTAGGACTAGGAAATGTGAACTGGACCCTGTCCAGTCCTCCAGGGTGACCACAAGGTATACAGGAGAAGTACTCTGGGGGTTTTTAGTCCAGAGAGGTGAAATGCAGGTAGATCCTTCCCTGTGTCCACCAGGTAGATTCTGGTGGCACCAAAAAAAGTTAGAACAAGTTGTTACAGACCTGGTGTTGCAGGATGTAGTGCAGTCATCTCCCAGATCTCCCACGGTGGGAGCAGAATGTTTTATGGGCTGCTTCTGGTGTTAGCCCCCAAAGCAAAGGTGACTCCACCTTCCTCACATAGAGTGGGTGAGCGTAGCCTTGGGGCTAATGCCCTAAAACCCCTGCAGCTGTAGGACGCAGGAGCTCTGTCTTGGCCCCACACGTTGCCCTGATTCTGACTGTGATGCTGGTAGAACAGAGGTGTGCTGTGTGACTTCCCACTGCTGACTAGGGTGCTCTGTGGGAGTCGGGGAGGGAAAGGAAGCCAGGTGGCCTCCCAGCCACATGCTGGGCAGTCGCGCAGGCCCCAGTCAACTCTCCAGGCTTAATAAAAGTGGGTGGGTGACTGTGGACTTCCCTCTCAGCTAAAACTTTGAGTGGCAGGACACACAGTGATTTCTTCCCACCTTAATGTGGTAGGATGGCAGCTCATAGCCGGCTGCACTGTGAGACGGGCTGCAGCTGTGCCTCTCTCCCACGGAGTTTTCATTGTTGTTGTTGTTATTGTTGTTGTTTTGTTTCACTTCTTCATGGAAACGTCCCATCACTCAGACCCCTGGAAACCTTTCCTCTTTGTTCTTTTCCTATCCCAGAGCAGCTTAAGAGGCTGTACCCTATTCAGCTATCTTGGATCACTCCATCTCTGTTGTGTCTTTGTTGTTTCCTTGTCTGGTTGATGTGTCCATTGATGAAAGTGGGATATTTATGTCTCCCATTATTATTTTATTGTATCTTATGTCTTCCATTAGATCCATTACCCTTTGCTTCATAACACTGGATGCTCTAGTGTTGTGTGCATATACATTTACTACTGTCACATCTTCTTGTTGGATTGATTCCTTAATCATTACACAATGACCTTCTTTGTCTTTTTTAACAGTGCTTGTCTTTTTTTTTTTTTTTGACAGGCAGAGTGGACAGTGAGAGAGAGAGAGACAAAGAGAAAGGTCTTCCTTTGCCATTGGTTCACCCTCCAATGGCCACTGTGGCTGGCGTGCTGCAGGCGGTGCACTGCGCTGATCCGATGGCAGGAGCCAGGTGCTTCTCCTGGTCTCCCATGGGGTGCAGGGCCCAAGCACTTGGGCCATCCTCCACTGCACTCCCGGGCCACAGCAGAGAGCTGGCCTGGAAGAGGGGCAAACGGGACAGAATCCGGCACCCCGACCGGGACTAGAACCCGGTGTGCCGGCGCCGTTAGGTGGAGGATTAGCCTAGTGAGCCATGGCGCCAGCCATCAGTGCTTGTCTTAATGACTGTTTTGTCTGATATTAAGATAGCTACTCCTGCTCGTTTTGATTCCCATTTGCCTGGAATACCTTTTTCTGTCCTTTCACTTGCAATCTGTGTGTATGTTTATTGGTGAAGTATGTTTCTTCTAAGCATCATATTCATGGGTCTTGTTTCTTCTTTAATGCATCCAGATAGCCTGTATCTTTTAATTGGAGAATTTAGTCCATTTATATTCATTGCTTGCAATTGATAAGTAATGACTTGGTCCTGCAATTTTTTTTTTGTGAATATTCTTACTTTTTTTAATTCCCTTTGTTCTTTTACTAGGAGCTTGTCTGCCTTCATATCCTTTCATGGTGCGGATTGCCTTTCTCTGTTTCTTTGTATAGTACATTCTTAAGTATCATTTGTAAGGCTGGCTGAATGGTGAGAAATTCAGTCTTTACTTGTCTAGGAAGGTCTTTATCTCACCTTAATTTATGAATGAGAGTTTTGCTGGGTAAAGTATTCTGAGCTGGAAGATTTTTTTCTTTCATGTCTTACATTGTACCTCTCCATTCTCTCCTTGCCTGTAGTATTTCTGTTGAGAAATCTGCTGTCAATCTGACAGAGGCTCCTCAAAGGTAATCTGGGATTCCTCCCCTCCAAATTTTCAAATGTTGTCTTTATGTTTTGCCTTTTTTTTTTTTTTTGACAGGCAGAGTGGACAGTGAGAGAGAGAGACAGAGAGAAAGGTCTTCCTTTGCCGTTGGTTCACCCTCCAATGGCTGTCACAGCCGGCGCGATGCGGCCGGCGCACTGCGCTGATCCGATGGCAGGAGCCAGGTGCTTCTCCTGGTCTCCCAGGGGGTGCAGGGCCCAAGCACTTGGGCCATCCTCCACTGTACTCCCTGGCCACAGCAGAGAGCTGGCCTGGAAGAGGGGCAACCGGGACAGAATCCAGCGCCCCGACTGGGACTAGAACCTGGTGTGCCGGCACTGCTAGGCGGAGGATTAGCCTAGTGAGCCGCGGCGCCGGCCTATGTTTTGCTTTTGAAAGCTTGACTGTAATATGTCATGGTGAAGGTCTTTTTTGATCATACCTATTTGGGGTTCTATGTGCTTCCTGTATTTGGATGTCCATATCTTTCTCCAAATTGGAGAGATCTTCTGATATTACTTCACCAAATTGATTTTCTAAGCCATTCTCTTTTCCATGCCTTTCTGAACTCCTAAGACTCATATATTTGGTCATTTGATGGAATCTCATAAATCACAAACACTGTTTTCAATATTTCTAATTTTTCTTCTTTTTTTTTCTTTTTGTCTGAGATATTTCGAAGGAACTGTCTTCTAGATTGGGTATTCTTTTGTCTGCCTCACCAAGTCTGTTGTTAAATCTTTCCACTGCATTTTTACTGGACTTATTGAATACCTCATTTTTAATATTTCTGGTTTTTTTGGTCAAGATCTATTTCTCTGCAGAATTTCTCATCATGTCATGTACTGATTTCCTTATATTGTTTAATCGCTTCTCTGTGTTTCCCAGGAAACGTATAATCATTCTTTTGAGTTCCTTTTGAGGCATTTCATCGATTCCCCTTCTTCACAGTCCAATATTAGTGTATTACTGTGTTCCTTTTGGGAGTCATATTGCCTTTCTTGTTCAGATTTCTTGCGTTTCTACATTTTTTGACACACCTGGGATATCTCCTATTTCTGTCTCCTCTGGAGGATGGGTTTTTTTTATTGAAGGGTTTATTCCTGGGAATGTATCTCTAGGGGTTGCTGGAGTGCCTAATGCTCACACTTGAGTTCCAGGGGTGTGCACTGGGTGGGGGGGGGGGACCAAGGATCACTGGTCACCATCTGGGGGTGGTGTAAGAGTCCAGAGCAATACCCAAGATGTGCACGGTGGAGCATCTTTGTCTACAGTGAGGGGAAGGAGTGTTGGAGCTGGCTGGCCGTTCTCTGTACCAGAGTGAACCAGCTGATGCACAGCCTGTGGAGAGCTCAAGTGCCCTGCCCCTCACCCACCAGGAGCACACACTGAACAGGACACTGACCCACTCCACAGAGTGTCCCTTGGTCCTCCTGCATGTTCCGTACACAGCAGGCAGGGAGTTCCAAGTCTCCACAGTCAGAGCAGACAGGTGCACAGAAACTCGGTTGTAACCCACAGCCCTCCCAGCTCCATGCACTGTGCTCAGAATCCCCACCGTCACAGGGTGCAGGTCTGCACTCCACCCTGCAAGCTGCCGCATCCCTGGCCCCGGCAGTTGCTAGCAGCAACAGGACTGCCCACCATTCCCTGAGTCAGGACAGAGTTCGGCTGTGGCTCCATGACAACAAACTGAGCCTGGTGCTTTGGAGGTAATGTGGCCCCACTTCACAGAGCAAAGTAGTCATCAGGACCCTGCCAGCTCTCCATTCGGGAGCTGAAGCCGAGACTGTGGGATGCTGCCTCAGTCAACGCTCTAGTGCCGGGAGCCCCAGATGTTTCCTCTCACCTTGCCTTGGCACAGCGATGCTTCCCAGCCAGGAGCCACCTGTGTGGATGCAGGAATGGCTGTGGCATGGCTGTGGTCCCTCCTCACTGCTCTCTGAAGGCTCTCTTCTGTCCTGCCCGTCAGTCCTCTGGGAACGTGGTCCTTCCTTCATTTTCCTGGCAGCTGTCTGTGACAGCTCAGTGCAGATTCTCACTAATCAGCCTTTTTTGACTTCTCTCAATTTTTTTCCCAAAACATATTTTCCATACACTTTTTGAAGACACTACTGTAAAGTACAAGGCATCCAGTAGGAACGTGGCAGTTGGCCAAAAAAAAAAAAATCACTGGCACAGCCATTGACAATGAAGGGAGCCCCAGATTGTCTCCATCCCCAGAGCCAATTCCCAGGACTGACAGGAGAAAGGACAGGAAGTAACTGCCTTCTAAGGACCACACCACGTATCTTGACCTCAGGGTCACAAGGCCAGTCTGGGGGTGGAGAATTGTTCCTGGAGCAGCTCAGACTCTGTGAGGGGCCCTGACCCACAGGTTCCGCAGTAGGGACCCCTTGCTTGAGTACGGTGAGAGAATCACAAATTTACTTTCCAACCAGGCAGCCTGGACGGGAAGTGGGACCTGGGCACGTGCGCACATGTGGGTCAGACCACGGAGGGCTCAGCCTGAGGACGCCTGTTCCCACAGCACACTCTCCGGGCTCTTGTGCTGTTACGAAGAGATGTCTGTTCATTGAGATCTTGCACAGGAAGTTAAAAAGAAAGAGGTTCTGAGAATGCATAGCTCTTGGAGTAAGCAGATGAAAGAAAAAATACTCAAAACTAAAATCCTTGGATAAAATGCTAAGATACAGATATAGAGGAAAACTTTTCTACCATAAAAAAGATCAGTTACTTTGATCAAAAATCCATATTCCTGTTAAAATGCAAAAAAAAAATCCCACTTTCACTATTATAAATATTCTAGAAATTTGCTTCACTGAAAACAAAATTGTGGGAGCAGCCATTCTGGGTGTGGTTCAGAGTGATGGGGCCAGTGTGGTAGAGGGCTGCCTGTCCCTGGACGAGCAAGCACACGAGTGAAGTAGGTCTGTCTTCCATTCAAGATAAGGAGGTTGAGAAAGACGGGGCTTGGGTTGGAAAGAGAAAGTGCACAGGAGGCTCTAGCTTAAGACAATTACTTTCCCTTTTTCATTTTATTTGAAAGGCAGAAGGAGAGAGAATGAGAGAGAGAAAGAGATGTTTCATCCACTGGTTCACTCCCCAGATGTGCACCACCACACCTGGGGCTAGGCCAGGCAGAAGCCAACAGCCAGAACTCCATCTGGATCTCTCACCAGGGTAGTGGTCACCCAAGAACTTGAGCCATCATCAGCATCTCCCAGGGTGCACACTAGCAAGGAGCTGGGAAAGAAGTGGGGGTAACAGGGATCAGAACCAGGCACTCCAGTATGGGGTGGGGCATCACAAGCAGTGACACCCACTTGCCAAACCCTGCCCCAGGAGAGAATCACCGCCTAAGACCTGCACGATATTGAGTGTATTTCGACCGGGATCTGCCGGAAAACAATGGATATCCCAACAAAAACCATGTTGGAATGAAGTATTTTCATTCGCTCAACAGACATGGCTACCAGGCCTCGTGCAAGACACAGAAAAACAAGGATCACTTTCATGTAAAATGAAACTGAAAGATACATTTATTTTGGCAAATTCTTCAAGGAAATACATAAGCAATTACTTTAATATGCCTTCCCAAAAATTTATTTTATTAGTTCCTATATCATTTCATGACCAAGAATTTCAGGAAAACTCCTCAATTTTTGTATCATTTGGCACAAAACAGCCTTCAGTGTTATGCAAAGTTCCCATCTATAGAACTCGGCTCTCGCAGTCAGAATGGCCAGGCGGACCACTTTGCACACTTCTCAGTTCTCTATGTTTTCCTGTCCTCCCAGGAAACAAGAACACAAGTGATCCAGTCTAAATCCCGAAAGGGCCTCTGTGTCCTTTTTTTTCTAAACATTTCTAAAACATCCCAAAGAAAACACCTTTTGCAGCGGTGGGGGCACCAGCTCCCAACCCTGTTTAACTACCAAGGGTTGAGACCATCGCCTCTGGAAGCCGAAGGGATCACCAGAGCTTGTGCTGGTGCAGGTGGTGGGGACAGGAGGAGGAGTCAAACTAGCATAAAGCAAGACACTCACACCTTAACTCAGGCACTGCCATTGGGTAAGCATTTAAGTCACAGCGAAGTCTACAAGATTCAACATCTTCATGCTGGATTCTGGCCTTTGCCAAAGGAGCGGACTGAATGTGAGCAGTGGGTCACTCTGGCACCCCTGAGCACACGGGACACCTTGCTCCCTCCCACAACCGTATCTGATGTGGGACAGCTTAGATAATTTTAGGTTCGTGAGCTGGAAGCTGCACCTGCACATTCACCTACCTGTCAATCACCTACCCCTCCCCCAGAAGTACCTCCTCTTACCTGGGACATGGGGTGGGACCAGGTAAACACTTCCGTCTTTTTTCCTAAGCTCATAAAAAGTCAGGTGGGACCGAAGCTCACGCTCTCCTCCTGGGGGACTCAGGACAAGCAGAGCAGGTACAGTAATTCCCCTTCCCAGGCCGGCTCTCCCTAAATAAAGTCCTCCCGTGCCTGTGTATTTTTCCCACTGTATAAATAAAGTGTATCACACAGCGTGCCACGTTTGTGTCTGTACTTAGAATTCTTCCCTAAGTGAAAGACTAGAGTCTAGCCTAGCCCCCAGCAGGCACAGCACAGGTGCAGGCGGTCCTCGCACGCCGTGGGAGACTCCTGGTCGCCTCTCCAAACCAGCTTTCACCAGGGCAGCTGCAAGCTCTGCTTCTAAGTTCCTTTTTCAGAAAGATTTCTTTTATTTATCTGAAAGGCAGAGAGATCGCGCTCTACCATCTCTTGGTTCATTCCCCAAATAGCTACGAGGGCCAGGGCTGAGCCAGGCCGAAGCCAGGAGCCTGGAGTTCTATCTGGGTCTCCCACACGGGTGGCAGGGGTCCGAGTGCCCGGGCTGCCGTTCACTGCCTTCCCAAGCACGTTAGCAGGGAGACAGATTAGCAGTGGAGCGGACAGGACTTGAGCCTTCCCACATGGAACGGCTGCACCACAGGCAGCGGCCCAACCAGCTGCACCACAGCACTGGCCCTTGAAGTTCCTTTCTATTTGCTGTTATCTGGAAGGAAAAGACAAGCTATAACAGCTCATGTTTGTTGTTTATCTGGCTTCTGTTTGGCAGAGAAAAGACGTAAACGTCCACGCATTCGGCTGGTATTCGAGGTGAAATCCTGAGGACGGACCTTGGAGCTTCCTAACGCAGCAGAGAAAGAGGTAATGGTAGAGACTCACAGATAGAGTGGCACCTGCCTGCTTCGACGGCGGGGAGTCACGGGCCCTCTCCTCCAGTGGAGGGCTCCCGTGGGGGGGTGGGGGGTGGAAGCCCTGTCCCGCCTGCCACAGAACCTTCCGCAGAGTCTCTCGCCAGCCCAGAGCCACCACACCCACGGGTGTTTTATCTGGAGACGGAAAGAGGTTCCCTGGAGTTTGAGCCACACAAGCCCAGACACAAAACAAAGGCGTGGATTCTCTTGCACCTCCCATCGCACGAGGACCAGAGCACATGGAGGGGACGGTGGGGCCGGGCTGCCGGCCCTCGTTGGAGGGGGCAGCACCACACGTCCCAGTTGAAGAGGGAGGCCGCACCACGCCTGGGGGTGCAAAGGCCAGAGCCGCAGCACTGGCACGGGCATTGACGCCTGCGTGCTCTTGACAAGTTACCTTCCCTCTGGGAGCTGAGTTCCGGTAGCTTCCATGCCGCCCCCACCAGGAACCAGCATGGAGCTCCGCACGAACAACTCGCTTGGCACTGGCTGGCTCGTGCCCTGCAGCCCTTCAGACAACCCTGCGAGCATCTTACAAATGGAGAAACCGAGGCTGGCTCGAATGGGTGGGTCCAGACACAGCAAGGGAGGCACTGAAGCCCCGGAGGCCCGCCGTGCCCACTTTCTCCCCGGGAGCCGGTGCCCTTCCTCTTGCTGTCCCCAGGTGGCCTCGGGAGTGGCATGAGCAACGGCCTGAAGACTGCTCGGCCTGCACACTGTGCGCGTGACCCTGCTTGCACAGGGCAGGCCGTCAGCAGTGGTGGGGATGAAGAGCAAGGGCGAGGTGAAGCCAGAGTGACTCAGCCCCGGGCAGCCCTAGCTTCCCCGATGTGGTAGCAGCCGCAGCCTCGGGTTTGGTAAAGGCTACATTTGAGTCTAGCAGCCAAAATCCTGCAAGAGAAGGAGACACGGGAGAGTCGTGGGGAGGCGCCGCTGCTGGGTGCCCAGGCTCACCCCCCAGGGCCCCCGGGAGCTCCCTGAAGGACTCTGCTCGGGCAGTCCCCGTGGTGTGAACCCGACAGTTGCAGGGAGCCCGTGCCAGGAGGGAAACCCTGCCCTCATGCGACACATGGGCTGACTCACCCGCAAGGAAAACTCACCACCGCAGGAACCAGCCCGCGGCCCGGCTCCCAGGAGGAACGCGGCCTTCAGGGGCTGAATTACAGGGCTCCAGGGCTCCCCGGCCGGCGACACGTGGCACCCTGACACGTCTGCCACGTTCAGCACGTGGTCCAAGACTTCCTGGGGCTCTTGGGAGAGTCTGCCTGTGCCCTTGGTGGGGGCTGGGGGGTGCTGGCTGTGAGCTTCGCTTCCTGCTGTGCTCTGAGCCCTCCAGGAGGACCCCGAGGAAAACGCCTTCGTTGTCGCTGGCGCCATCGCCCCGTTCGTCTCTGGCTCTGGAACGGCCGCCGACTCCTCTTTGCCACTTGAAAATGCAGTTACTAATCACCCAACCAGGGGCCTTTTCTTGAGTTTGACCTCAGAAGTAAAACAAATGCATACATGTGTTCATGTGTGCATGCGTGTTATGATGTTACGTAGTTACACTGATGGATGTGCTGTGTATGTGTGTCGTGGTCTGCAGTGATATAGTTACATATATGCATGCATACATATACATGTAAATGATGCATATTTATCTAGTTATATATTGATATGAACGTGGATTATTTACATATTCATTCACATCATATTAAAAATATGACTGATTCTCAAAACTTAATCTTTTAAGTTAACCCTTTTAAAAACGGTGTTTGTGTCTGTATGTAATATTTTTATTAGGCAGTTTTAGACTCACATAAACATTGATCAGAAGGTATATTTCCCCGATACCCCTGCCCCCACCCAGTCTACCCCTCCAGCACCCCCCAGAGTGGGACACTTGCTATCATTGATGGACCAACTCTGACACCATCATCCAGGGTCCATGGTTTCCATCGTATGCGGACAGGAATCTACCCTACAGGTTTAAAAATAGCCAGAGTCGCCGGCACCACGGCTCACTAGGCTAATCCTCCGCCTTGCGGCGCCGGCACACCGGGTTCTAGTCCTGGTCGGGGCGCCGGATTCTGTCCCGGTTGTCTCTCTTCCAGGCCAGCTCTCTGCTGAGGCCCGGGAAGGCAGTGGAGGATGGCCCAAGTCCTTGGGCCCTGCACCCCATGGGAGACCAGGAGAAGCACCTGGCTCCTGCCTTCAGATCAGCACGGTGTGCTGGCTGCAGCGCGCCAGCCGTGGCAGCCATTGGAGGGTGAACCAACGGCAAAGGAAGACCTTTCTCTCTGTCTCTCTCTCACTGTCCACTCTGCCTGTCAAAAAAAAAATAGCCAGTCACTCGCCATGATGTGTCACCTGCATGATGGGAGCAGAGCCTGTACCAGGCCTGGGAGTCCCAGGAACCGGCTCATGGCAGCAGTGCAGCCCACTTCTGCAGGAGCAGGCCTCGCTGCAGGGCGTAAGACCAAGAGGCACGGCCGCCTCAGGCCCCAGATGCAAATCTGTCCCAAACCAGAAGAGAAGACTGAGTTCCTCTGTCCAAAGCTCAGTTCCCTTGCAAAGGAGCAGAGAGAGAAAAGGGGAGTGAAGTGGAGACCCTGGGCACAGGGCGGAGGGCTGGACCCTGCACGGCTCCTTCCATGGTTTTATTGGGTGGATGGAATCCGTCTCTGCCTGGAGGCACAGGTTCTCTGAGACATGGGCTGAGCCCGTGGCTGGCTCCCAGGGTCACTCACTTACACAAGCTGAAGACAGCCGGTGTGCCAGGGGCTCCCAGAGCCACACTAGAGAGAGTGGAATGTAAGACAGGAAGGAGGCTCTTCAGTGTACAGGGAGGTCAGTTCCTGACAATCCCTTGGGAAATTAAAAATCTGCATTTAAAAGGCATGTATTGGGGCCTGGAGGCAGCGCTTTTGGCTTAACAGGTAAAGCCACCACCTATGGTGCCAGCATCCCATATGGGTGCTGCTTAGAGTCCTGGCTGCTCCACTTCTGATCCAGCTCTCTACTATGGCCTAGGAAAACAGTGGAAGATTGCCCAGGTCCTTGGACCCCTGCACCTGTGTGGGAGACCTGGAGGAAGCTTCTGGCTCTTGGCTTTGGATCAGTGCAGCTCCAGACGTTGTGGCCATCTGGGGAGTGAACCACTGGATGGAGGACCTCTCTCTCTCTCTCTCTCTCTCTCCTTCTCTGTAACCCTGCCTTTCAAATAAATTTTAAAAAATCTTTAAAAAATAAAAATAAATAAGTAAAAATAAAAGGCAGGTAACCCCCAGAACATCCTTGTACCCATTGTTCCCTTAGTCTCCCCAGGGCTGCCAAGGAGCTGCCCTCACTGCCACTGCCCAGCGTCTTGAGAGAGCGTCAGACCGTGTAGCATGAGCCAGGGAGGAGATCCAAACCCACACTTCACAGCGGCTGCTGCCCAATGCCCATGGCTTCTGCACCATCACAAAGTCAAAGAAATCAAGAAATGGAACCATCTCAACTTGGAGGGAAAATTCCCGACAGTTTTCCAGGATGAAAGACAGGCAGAATTCTTGCCTTGAAAAGCCATGTCAGGTGCTGAGGGAAATAAACAAAAACAAATCTACACCCAAAGGCGTGATAGTGAAACTGCAGCGAAAGCAAACCCAGGAAGCAGAGAGACAAGGCAGAAGACCCATGAAGAAGGAGCCCTACTGATGCCACTGCAGCGACGCTGGCTCCAGCAAGCTGAGGGGCACAGGAGCCCTGGGACACCCCACTGCAGCAGGTGGAGACGGCACAGACACCACAGACCCTCCCAGGTTCCGCCACCACGAACTCCAGGACGGGGAGCCTCCAGCAGGCCAGGGCGTTCCCCATGTCTCCCCCGTTACAGCGATATCTGTGGGATGAAGGGAAGAACGAGCTACTACAGATGTACTTCAGTGACGCGAAAACTGCACCCAGGGCCAGAGAGAAGTGGCAGGGGTGATCAAAGAAACCAACAAGCACAGCTGCGGACTTGAACTGAAACACAGATAGGGGACGCCGGCGTCACAAGTGGTGGCTTCACCTGCTGTGCCACAATGCTGGCCCCTAAACAAATTTTTTTTTTTTTTTGACAGGCAGAGTGGACAGTGAGAGAGAGAGACAGAGAGAGAAAGGTCTTCCTTTGCCGTTGGTTCACCCTCCAATGGCCGCCGCTGCAGCCGGCGCACCGCGCTGATCCGATGGCAGGAGCCAGGATCCAGGTGCTTTTCCTGGTCTCCCATGGGGTGCAGGGCCCAAGCACCTGGGCCATCCTCCACTGCACTCCCTGGCCATAGCAGAGAGCTGGCCTGGAAGAGGGGCAACCGGGACAGAATCCGGTGCCCCGACCGGGACTAGAACCCGGTGTGCCGGCGCCGCAAGGTGGAGGATTAGCCTATTGAGCCACGGCGCCGGCTCAAATTTTTAAAATTTTAAACCAAAAGCCAGCACTGTGGCTCAATAAGCTAATCCTCCGCCTTGCAGCGCCGGCACACTGGGTTCTAGTCCCGGTTGGGGAGCCGGATTCTGTCCTGGTTGCTCCTCTTCCAGGCCAGCTCTCTGCTATGGCCTGGGAGTGCAGTGGAGGATGGCCCAAGTGCTTGGGCCCTGCACCCCATGGGAGACCAGGAGAAGCACCTGGCTCCTGCCATCGGATCAGCACAGTGCGCTGGCCGCAGCGCGCTGGCTGCAGAGGCCATTGGAGGGTGAACCAACAGCAAAGGAAGACCTTTCTCTCTGTCTCTCTCTCTCACTGTCCACTCTGCCTGTCAAAAAAAATTTTTTAAACAACAACAAAAAAAAAAGATTCCTAGTTCTTAGTTGACATTCTTGTGAGTTGTCTGTTCAAGTGTGTCACCCATTTTTAATTGGGTTTTCTATCATTTTACTCTAGCCTATTGAAAATTCTGTGTAATCAGAATGTAGGTCATTTGTCAGATATGTGATTTTCAGATCTTCTTTTCTGTATATAGCTTGTTACTCTCTTTACCATGTCTTTCAAAGAGAAAAATGTTTAGTTTGATGAAATCCAACATTCTATTCTTTTGGTTTTATGGCTCTTATTTTCTGTGTCCTAGGAATCTTTGTCCACCCCAAGGTTAAAATGATCGTTATTTCATGTTACCTTCTAGAAAATGAATAGTTTTCACTTATCTGCTTAGTTGTCTTAGCCATTTGGGGTTTATTTTTATAGATGCTGTGAAGTAAATGTCAAACCTCTTTCCTTTTCCCTGTGTGTATCCAATTATGCTTGAAGCTGTGCACTGCCTGCTCCCCCTACTCATCCCATTGGCAGCACGCGTGTCTGCTCCTGCAGGGAGCCTACAAAATTAGAGGCATCGGTGCTGTCCTGTGGGCTCAGTGGAGGCAGGTGTTCTCAAACCAGCGTGTGACCACCTTGGCTCCGGTCAATGTCACAATGCAAGCAGTTCTGTTGAAATGCTCCCTGAAATTGAGCGACACTCGTCCTGGGCATGAGGCAGGCATCACCATCAGAGCCATGTCTGTAAAAGACGCTCATGGCAACGTTGCTGGGCACAGAAAAATGGCTGCCGGTGGAGGCAGAGGGGCTCACGGCTTGGGTGGTCACCATGAGCCATGCAGGCTGACTCAGGGCTCGCTGGCCCTGGCCCTACAGCAGATCAGCACAGTGCAGTTTGCACAGACAAAGCGAAAGCTTGCCCTCTGCTCTGGTGAGAAGCTGGAAGGTGCCCTAAAGCCTTAAAACTTGGTGAGGCTGCCGTTGATTGCAAGGCTGCTGGCAGGCCCGTGCGTGTTGAGAGCTTCCCTGACCCGCCTCCCCCGGGGCAGTTGGTGGTGACTTAAGGCACTATGATGTCATCAGTACAGTGGACAAGAAGGCGGCTAGGGCAGGCAAGGTCAGCGAGCCAGCCCAGAAGGCCCGGAGGCTAAACAGTCTCACGCCTGACCCTCCTATGCCCATCTTCACCCCTGGGAGCTGGGTCTCAGAACCCCGTTGGTCTCCAGTGGTCACTCACTCATGTTTTCAGTAAAAGGCTGGCTAACAACAGCACTGCACAGCAAGACCCTCAGAGGAATGAAGCAATGCAGCTCCTTCAATATTGTACTCATTTTTCAAAAAGCATCCTGGTTTTAATATGTCTTTAGATTTTCATGTATTTTTAAAATCAGCTTGTATATTTCCACAAAATGCTTTATTGGGATAGATAGAAACCAATAACCCATTTAGGGAAGGAGAATTGGTATATTTTTTAAAGTATTTATTTGTTATTATTTATTTATTTTGGAGTCAGAGTTACAAAGAGAGGGGGAAAGAGAGAGAGATCTTCTATCTACTGGTTCACTTCCCATTTGGCCACAACAGCCAGGTCTGGGCCAGGCCAAAGACAGGAGCCAGGAGCTTCCTCCAGGTGCCTCACATGGGTCGCAGGGGCCCAAGCACTGGACCAGGCTCCGCTGCTTTCCGGGTGCCGTAGCAAAAAGCTGGGTCAGAAGTGGAGCTGTTGGGACTCAAACCAGCACCCATGTGGTGCAAATGGCGGTTTAACAGGGCCGGCCCCGAGACCTACTATCTTAACAGCATTAAGCCTCTGTTTTCTTAATACTACTCTAAAAATCAAGAAATAAAATGTGACAGAGGAAGTAGATGTGGGTGAAAAGTTTCAAATTTTTAGTGAAAATGTTATTAATTTTTCAAATAGTCACTTCCTAAAAGCAAACACTATGCATTAAAAGACAGCAATTAGAACTCACTGCCAAGAGACTTGAAAATAAACATGTTAGGGTTTCCTCTCTGGGCCCATGCCCTGGGCAGCCCTCTTCGTGGAACAAGAATTTATTGAGTGTCAGGCCTCCCTGCTGGCACAGAAAACTTCTGCGACCAAAGCAGACAGAGCCCTGCCTTCGTGGGGCTCACATCTCTCAGCAAAGACTTCTGACATCTCCACGTTTCAAGTCTTGGCACTGGGTCCCCAGTACACCTGCGTATTCCAAATGCTGACTGTTATCCAACACTGCATTTGTGAGCATGTGAGTGTGTGTGTGTGTGTGTGTGTTCGATCCCCAGCCCCATCTTCCATGAGTGTAGAGTAGGGATTATTTTGACCCTGGCTCCTGGTAGCAGAGCAAAGCCTCAGTTCAAGAAAGGATAGAAATAACTTCCAGAAACCGTGGACATTGGCTCCTTGTCTTCTTGTAGAGGAGGAGTGCTTCTTGTGGTTCTCTGCACACACTTGCAGCTTTGTGTCCTGGGACAGTCTCCGTTTGGACAGCCACTTCTGCTTTCCCACGTGGATTTTACATGGGCACTCTGGAGTTGGGGGCATACAGGGAAGACAGAATTTTGCATTCTAACACAGGGGAGAGAGTGTTAGCAAGAACAAAGATATTCTGATTCCAGATATATTTCGGGTACAAACCTGCTAAGCCACGTATACCTGTCTCAACTTCCTGTGTACTGATATTTCTTGCTATTTTTTTCCTCAAAGAATATGTTCACGGGCCAAGTGTGAAATAACTGTTTAATCAGTATCCATTTCAGGGCACCGAGCCACATTTTCCCTTACAAGCACGATTGCTCCGTGATGAAGCAGGGTGGCAGAGGGGAGGGACTGCAAGGGCACCTTGAAGGGAGAACGCCCCCCGCTGACCCACTGGGCCTGCAGCACGGCCAGCGAGCTTGCGCTCCTGGGCACGCGGGGGCAAAATATGGCTGTGCCCGTGTGCAAATTTTCACAAAGGCTCCACTGGTGGGACGGACGTTGGGCCTCGTAGTCGGGACATCCATGCCCCGCATCCCAGTGCGTGAGTGCAATTCCTGCTCTGACTCCGACTCTGACTTCCTGCTAGTGTAGACCAAACCGTGGGAGGCAGCAGATGATAGCTGAGGTAACAGATCTAGCGCGAGTTCCCTGGTCCCTGGCTCCGGTCCCCTCCCAGCAAGACCATTGCGAGTGTTTGGGGAGTGAGCTCGCTCTCTCGCTCTTGCTCTCTCTCCCCTGTCTCTCAAACTTACTATATGTATTTTATATAAAAAAATATAAAAAGATCTAGTCGTGGTTAGATACTTAACTCTGGAAAAGATGTGATTCCCCCACATCATAAATCTTTGTAGCAAAAGACACTCTGTATGTCGCAAAGGGAAAAAGATCAATTCACATCTAATAAATTGGTTTCAAACTCAGCACTTTTGATGAGACTCCAAGCTCAAGCTGATTGATTAGCAATGTGATGGACTTGGGCTCTGGTATTAAGAATTAATTGTTCGTCGCAAGGAGCTGCTCTTGGGCCGTCCCATCTCGTCCAGGTCCCCGCCTCGTTACTTCTGGGTTCCTCGCGTTCATTCCACATGCAGAAATTCATGAACAACTCAGAGCACTTCCTGTTTGCTTTGCGGGCAAGAAGTTACTTTGGCAGGAAACTGGTGTGAGCGAATGGAATGACCGTCTAGCGCAAAGTAGCCCTTGCTGTGTGGGAGAAGAGCCCAGAGCGTGAATCACGGCAAGGCTCAGCCTCCAGAGCCCGGCAGCTCTCCAAGGGCCACGCAGGGGGAAACTGGTGACCTTTCCTCTAGTTCTTGACGCAGACCTAAGAAGAGACAATGAGAGCCGAGAGCAGAGCATCTTGGGAGCTTGACGCAAACTTGCAGCAGGGCAAGGCGGGGGGGGGGGGGGAGGTGTTTTCTCCCATGACACAGGGCTGCAGGATCCGTGTTAGTGCAGCGAGCAAGACAGCTCATCTGTTACACAAACCCCTGGGAGTTCCAGGATGACAAAGCGGATTGTGGGGCAAGCCAAGAACGTTCTGCTGAGGCGACGTCTGTCTCCATCTCGAGCTCGCGTCAGCGATCACCCAGGAATGGAGGCGGTGTCGGAAACAGCCTTCGCCTTTTCTGGATTTGTTCAACAAATACAAAGTAGGAAGGAGAAGCAAGCAGCTCCTTGTCCAACTAAGTTCCCAGCCAAGCTGTGGCTCTGCACAGCCTGGGGCTCCTGACCACCTTGGCTGCTGTTCCCTCGCCCCTCTGCCCACCGGGGGGCCACTGCATCAAAGGGGAGCGTGGGCTTACAAGTAGATGAATCTTTAAATAATTTCAAAAGAAAAATGAAAAGAAAGTTCACTGGAAGTGTGTAGTGTTAGAGTATTCAGAGATGGCCACAATCAAATTCAGAAAATTTTCGTGACTCCAAAGGAAATCCCGTACTCATAGCAGGTTCTCCACAACACCCCTCCCAAACGCCTGGCTCCAGGCAGCCACCAGTCTACTGCCTGTATATCCTTACAATGGAGGATTATTCTGCCATAAAAGAGAATGAAGGACATACTGACTCTTGTTTCTCCATGCGCCGACTGATGAACCACTGGCACACTACTGATGGGAACAAGTGTTCATGCAGGCGTGCAGTTCCATAGCTGTGGAGTGCCTGTGTAACTGCGTGTGCGAAATTCTGAGCACCAGACTGCCCTCCCAGAGACTCGCATCATTTTGCATCCTAACCAGGAATGCAGGAGCGCTCCAGTTTCTCCACAGCTCTGAGAATGCTGGCTTTTTGCTGGCTTTTTTTATTACAATCACGTAAAGTATCTCAATATGATTTTACATGTTATTCCTTGGATGGTTAAGGATCTAAACATCTTTCCATACACTTATTGATCATTTTATATCATTTTGGAGAGACATCTAGCTGGATTCTTTGACCCTTTTCTAATTGGATTGTCTTTATTTTGGGGTTGTAATGCTTGTTTATATACTCTGGACACTGGGTCCCTTCCAAGTTTTGATTTGCAGATATTGCCTCCCAGTCTGCAGGATGTCTTTTCACTGTCTTGAGCATACCCTTCAACTCATAAAAGTATAAATGTTTTTATCAAGTGTGATTTATCTATTTTTATGCTGTTTTTTGTGCTTTGGGAATTGTATCTAAGAAACCATGGCCCAAGCCCAAGTCACAAAGATTTATTCCCATGTTTTCTCCAAAATTTAGCAACATTAGCTGCTAAATTTAGGCCTTTGTTTCATTTTGGGTTAAGTCAGAGATGGATAGCTAGGTAACTGATGCTGTATTGGTGATTTTAGATAATAGGTAGGTAGGTAAGTAGATAGATAGATGTGAAGTAGCAGTCCAGCTTCGGGCTTTTGCTTGGGTGTGTATACCAGTTGTCCAAACACCACTTGTTACAAAGACTGTTTACTCTCTCCCATTGTTCTTGGCACCCTGGTTGAAAAGCCTGGCTGGACACAGATGCATGGACGCATTTCTGAATCCTCAACGTTGTCACTGATCTAGTAGACTCTATGCCAAGATCACGTAGTCTTCATTCCTGCAGCTGTATAGTAGGTTTCGAAGTCAGGAAGCCTGAGTCACCAGTTTTGTTTTTCTTTCATGAGAGTGTCTGTGGCTGTCTTGGAGCACTTGGGCTTCCATGGGAATTTTCAGGTCATCTTGTCGACTTCAGCAAGGAGGCCCCTGAGCTTTTGCTGTGGGTTGTGCTGAATGTGTAGAGCAAGAGCTTTTGATAAAATATTATTGAAATAAAACAAAAGAATCAATAAGCCACAAATCCGTATCCTTACGTTATGCTTTCAGGCTTTTATCACCTGCCTTCTTGTCCTGTTGGAGGAGTCTCAGGATTTTAACCTAATAAAAAGGAAATGGAGCCGGCAGTCACGTAACTCCCATCACCCACCTCTCCCACCGTAAGCTCTCTTAGAGAAGCCTGGCCGCACTGAATTTTCATGACAAGCCCGTGAGAGACAGGTGGTGGTATCTCCATTTTACCTACAGGGCTCTGACGTGCAGACAAGTTAGGTTCCGTGCTTGAGTCGTGCAAGCCAAGGACGAGCCGTCTTTTTAGCTGAAA
This sequence comes from Oryctolagus cuniculus, assembly GCF_051225735.1. Lineage (NCBI taxonomy): Eukaryota > Metazoa > Chordata > Mammalia > Lagomorpha > Leporidae > Oryctolagus > Oryctolagus cuniculus. The sequence continues at coordinate 3,658,086 of NC_142878.1, read as the reverse complement.
GCAGAGCCACGCTGCTGTGTCCCAGTGCTGGGGGAGCCTCAGGTCACTCTGAAGAAAGGTTGTCCCTCCTTTGCGGCCCCAGGGGTCTCCCTCCACGAACCGTGGGAGGCCCTTCTTCCTGGGAAAGTGGGCAAATGAAACTTCGGAGCTTTTCCAAGAGATCGTCAGCGAGCTGGCTGATGGGTCCGGTTTCCAAAGCACGTGTTTCCTACTTCGATCAATGACATGCCATTCAGAAACTGCCCTGGAAATTCGCCCCAACTGCTCCGGCAGTGTGTGTGTGTCCTGTGTTTGCAGGCACCCTGACTTCCTGGGCAGCAAGCCGGCATCCTTGAACTTAGGACGACACACAAGCAAAATTGGTCTGGAGGTTTGCAGACTTCTCCTTAAACAAAGAAGAACCTTGGAATCCTCCTATCAGGACTTAGGAGCTGCCTTTAGGGCTTTGACACTGCGTGTAAATGCGGCAGAGAGTAGAAATGATCTTTGAAGAAATTGTGTTTATGAGACTTGTTTTTCTTTTAATCACCAGAGAAAAAGATGTCCTGAAAGACCCAATGTAGTGTTCATGTCGTGTGTCAGGAAGGCCGGGCGGCCTGAGGCGCCAGATCGAGTGTTCACGGTTGCAGAGGGCTGCCTCGGTCCATCCCGCCCTTCGTTCCCAATGCTGGACTTCAGGGAAACACGTGGAACCTTCTGATGCCTGGGAACCCACACTTCCTCCACAAGCCCTGGCCAGAAGTTCGTGTTCTACGATGTGACCCTAGGACAGCTGGGTAAGAAATCACTGGGCTCCCACTGTGCTCACGCAGCCCTCCTCCACCCCACTCTCCACAACTAGAGCGACAGCGAGCCTTGGAAGACAGCAGACGCTCCCGGGCAGCTCCCGGATAGGGCGCGTGTTCGCCAGGAGGAGAAATCCAGCCGAGGGAGAAGTAGGAGGCTTTCGCCGCATGTCGAAATTTACAGACATGTGCTTGTCACAAGCATACACCAACATACAAATGACAGAGTTGGAAACAGTGCCTTGCACACAAATTGCAGATAAACAGGTGTATCAATAGAATGCAAAAAAGATTTTACAAACTGACAAGCCAAAAGTATCAACTAAATAGAAAAATTAGAGAAGAATACAAATAATAAGTCCCAGAAAGACAGATCTTGGAGATTATACAAAAAGATACAAACTCATTAAATTCTGAGAAAATTTAACAGTGAGATGAAAGCTATACTCATAGATGGACAAAATCCTTTTCTTAGAGTTAACAGTTATTAATATTGACCACTTCACAGGTTGAAATATAAACTATGCTGACTTTTTGGAAAGGCAACCAAGAGAAAATCTATTAAAACTAAAAATGTGTTCACTTCTTTTGACTTAAAAATCCCGTTGCTGATCGTCCACAGACACATACACACGCACGCACGCACACAAGAAGAAATGACGATCCCTCGATGAGAAATTGCTGAATCACTCACGGTCCGGCAGCATCGCAGAGCAGGCACAGTCAGCAAGAATGAGGGACAGCTAAGCCAGCTCACCCCAGAGGAGCGCCACAGGACTCGGCCGCATGCCTTAGGCATTGTGAGAAAGGCTCTTCGGCCGTTGCTACTGCTTCAGGGGGCGGTAGACACTCACCCTCCGCCCGCACGCCTTCCCTGCCCGTAGCTGGAGTGTGGTCTTCCCCAGGGAGCCACTTTCAGGGGTCAACCCGCCCTCAGGGACTTCCCTGTCCCAGTCTGGTCCTGGAGGAGCAGGTGGAGAGCTGGCGAGAGCTGTCCACTCCCGATTACCTCTCCAGACCAAAGCGGCCCTGTTGCCCAAGGAGATGGGCAGCCTCTCTGGTAACAAGCTAAGGCGCAGAAGTCAAGTTCAGCTTGGACTGGGCTTTCGCTCTGGGACACGAAGCCCCAGGCTTCTTTATTCCCTTGCCAGAGGCTTGAAAACGTAGCCACTGCAGCTTCCTGCACAAAGCGCTATGGTCCCCACGATGTTAACAGTTTCTAAAACGGAAAAGTCAACAGTCATCACAGAGCGGTTTGGAGAGAGAAAAGCCAGATGAGGTGTGAAAGGCACAGGGGCCTGAGCTGTGCGGAAAGGTTTGGCTGGGATCTGAAGGTGGCCCTGAGGAACTGAACCCCGATGCAGCCGTGACGGGGGAGGCGCTTAGGGCATGAGGGCTGCTCCTTCCTGAACAGAAGCCTCATCAAGGGCTTTGGAGAGTAGACTCTCTCTCTCTCTCTCTCTCTCTCTCGCTCGCTCTCCCCCGACAGCCCCTCCCTCTCTGGCCCTTCTGCCTTCTGCTAGGTGAGGACAAGGCAAGAAAGCCCTCATCCAGAGACCAGTGCCTTGATGCTTGGACTTCCCAGGCTCTGGAATTCTCTTACATCATGCCCTCTGGGACATTCTGTCGCAGCAGCACAGAACGGACCAAGGCAGTCTCAGCCTGGCCTGTGGTGGCCTCGTCTCGGAGCCAGCACAGAGGGAGGAGCGGTCGGTGTCCCAGAATTCCATCCGCCGCATGGCTGCCGGTTGGTGTGCACACAAAGGGACAGCAGATGTGGGCCCTGGAGGACAAAAGGGGAGAAGAAACCATGTTCCGTCTCCTCAGCTTGACTGGGGCAGAGCTGATAGAAACACGATGTGTTCATGATGCTGTTTTGGTAGAAGTTGAGAAGTGAGACACGCAGTCTGACACCCATCACCTCGTAGAGGTGTCCCTTTTTTCTTTTTGTGATGAGAATACTGAAAATCTATTTTCCTAGCAAATGTCAAGAATCCAATCCATGATGACCAAGTCTTGTCACTGCGCCGGCAGCAGGGCTCCAGGGCTCATCCATCTAAGAAAGAAAAGTCTGTCCCCTTCAACCAGCACCTGCCCATTGACCCTCACCCCAGACCACAACCTTCTGCTCCACTCTGTGCGTGTCTCAATCCACCTGCAGCACTGGAACAGAATACCTGAGACTGGCCATTTATAAGGAACAGAAATTCATTTCCTGGAGGACAGGAAGTTCAACATCGAAGTCACATCCAGTGACGTTCTTCTTGCCACATCATCCCATGGGAGAAGGCGGACAGGCAAGAGAACATGTGCACAGAGAGAGAGAGAGAGAGGGAGAGACAGAGGGGGAGAGAGAGAGAGAGAGCGCGTGCGCAAACTCACAGCCTTAAGCCCTTTTACCACCAGCATGAATCCATTTATGAGGGTTAAGCCCTTCTGACCTCAGCACCTCCCCGTTACGCTCCATCTCCCAAAATGGTTGCACTGGGGATTAGTGTGTAACACAGGCTTTCAGAGGATTCCGGTAACAGCAGTGAGGTCGACACCTCCAGAGCCTGCACCTGAGAGCAATCACGTAGTATCGACTGTTTGGTGCCTGGCGTATTCCACTTAGCACAGTGTCCTGGACGGCCCCTCCACGTTGTCACAAGTGGCAGAATCGCCTGCTTTGTTCAGGCTGAGTAGTATGCCATTGTGACATTCACACAGGTCCTTCCCCACCCGTCGGTCCACAGACACTTGTAGTGTTTGTGTCACAGCCACGTGAACAGTGTTGCCATGGACACACAGGTATCATTCCAAGATAACGACTTAAAACTTTACGATGCCCACCAAGAAAGGAAATCTCTCAAAGAAACGCCATCATGTTCTCCAGAATGGCTTACCAATTCACAGAGCCGCCAACAACGTTTGAGAGAATTCCCTTTTCTCCACGAACCATTTGTGGAGGAAATTGGCCAGCTTTCGACTTCTTGATAATAGCTCGCCTAACAAGTGCAAGGTGATGTCTCTTTACGGTTTTGACTTGCATTTCAATGATGAATGATGGTACAGCGTATCTATTTTTATTGACTATAAATAAATGTGTGCGTCTTCTTTGGAAAAAATATTAACCAGGCCCTTTGCCCAGTTTGTTACAGCCAACTGGTCATCAACAAAGGCGCCAAGAGTGCACAAAGCAAAATCACTTCTTCAATAAATAACATTGGGAAACTGGGTATCCACATACAAAAATCCTGAAGTTGAATCCCTACATCATACACAAAAACCATTCAAAATGGCTTCCATGTTTAAACATAGAATCTAAAACCATACAACTCGCAGAAGACAACGTACTGGGAGGGTTCCATGACACTGTCATGGCAGCGACTTTTTGGACATCACACTAATTGTCCAGTCAACAAGAGCAAAGATAAGTGTGATTACATCAAACTAAAAAGTTTCCACACAGCACAGGAAACAAGCAACAAAGGGAAAAGTAGCCCAAAGGTTGGAAAGATATTTCCAAGCCATACACCAAAACGTAAGAGGCTCATGCAACTCAACAGCACAACAGAAATGAGCAGAGCCGTGCTCCTTCTGTACCCGGAAGGTCAGTGCACGGCTGCTTCATTCCCCGGGTCTGCTCGTCCACCTGCTGGCTTACCTGTGCTGGGGTCACCTGCGGGGACCAGACTGTCACAACTCCCCTCCTTTTGGGTCCCCATCGTCAACTTCTCACTCTCTTTGGTCAGAGCGAAACAACTTCTGTGTCAGAGGGAAACAGTTACCCACATCCTCAAATACCACCTTCATAGACAGAGACTTAGAAGAACTAAGCTGCTGAGGCTGGCGCTGTGTGCAGCAGGTTAAGCCACTGCCTGAGACACTGGCTCATATGGGCACTGGTTCAAGTCCAGGCTGCTCCCTGTGGGGAGCAATCCGGACTAGACTAAGTTACTCGAATTAGGACTTATTCTATGCATCTGCTCTCCCACAATATGGCGCTGGGAGAGAAGTAAACAGCTTCCGCACAGCTGCCTCCAGTTCAACTAATAAACTGTAGGACCTGCTCCTGATTGGAGGAGAGCAGCGTACTCGGCGTGTGGGCAGCCGAGTTGGGATTGGCGGAGGAGGACTATAAAGGAGGAGAGAGACGGCATGCATCAGGAACATCTATGGGGAACATCTAAGGGAACCCGTGCAGCCCCCGAGAGAACCGGCCGGCGGTGTGCCGCTCCCCTGCGGAAGTGGGGAATGCGGCCAGGGGGAACTGCCCTTCCACGGAGGTGGAAGGGATAGTAGCCAACCCGGGAAGAACCAGCAGCAAACCCGGGGAGGGCCGAGCAGACGAAAGAACAGCGCAGGGTCCTGTGTCGTTCCTCCACGAAGAGGGGGAGCGACAGCTCCCCTTCCTATCCAGCTCCCTGCTAATGCACCTGGGAAAGTGGCAGAAGATGGCCCAAGTGCTTGGGCCCCTGCACCCATGTGGGAGACCCGGATGAAGTTCCCACCTCCTGTCTTAGGCCTGGCCCAGGCTTGGCTATTAGGGCCATGTGGAGGGTGAACTGGTGGATGGAAGATCTGTGTTTGTGTGTATGTGTGTGTGTGTAACTTTCCCTTTCAAATTAAAAAAACCCACACAAAAAGAAACTAAGCTACTGAGTTGAGTTCTGGTCCAACCCCATGGGCGCTGGAATCGATAGGATTCCTGTTTGTCTGTGCTTCCTACACTTACGCTGTCCATTCATTCTTCAGGGCTGCCTGCGTGCTAATTCGGGGATCAAAGGCCACGTACAGAAGCAACAGCTGTGCATAAATTGCTTAACCAGGTCACGCAATCACCTAGGTCGAGTCCATGACATCGTGGTTCACTGTGTTCACTGTGTTCTGCTATTTCAGTCAAAACCCGACTGATGCTCTTCATATATAAATATATGTATACATACACATATGTGCATACACATGGTCTCTCTCCGTTCTTAGATAAATGGTATATCTACACACGCACATATACATGCATTTATATGAGGACACATCAAAAAGTTCATGGAAATGTAACCAAAAGTAAATTTTCTTTGGTGCAAGAAATTTTTTTTTTGACAGGCAGAGTGGACAGTGAGAGAGAGAGACAGAGAGAAAGGTCTTCCTTTGCCGTTGGTTCACCCTCCAATGGCCGCCACAGCCGGCACACTGCGGCCGGCACACCGCGCTGATCCGATGGCAGGAGCCAGGTGCTTCTCCTGGTCTCCCATGGGGTGCAGGGCCCAAGCACTTGGGCCATCCTCCACTGCACTCCCGGGCCACAGCAGAGAGCTGGCCTGGAAGAGGGGCAACCGGGACAGAATCCGGCGCTGCGACCAGGACTAGAACCCGGTGTGCCGGCGCCGCAAGGCAGAGGATTAGCCTAGTGAGCCATGGCGCCAGCCGGTGCAAGAAGTTTTAAAACCTATACACAGGTTTGTCATAATTCAAGCTTTTTGGAGTATGTAGGTGTGTGTGTGTGTGACACACAAATGCAAAGTCATCATGCAAAGTTCGTGTAGCATTTTGATCAGTGTTGCCTGTAAGAGGAGGACATAAGGGTGAAGACAGAAGCTACCCTTACCAAATCTTTATTGATTCGATGTTGAAAACATGAGAGCCGGGGTAGAACTATGCAACCAAATTAAAGTTGAAATAAAAGCTCCTGAAAATGAAAAGCAAGAAGAAGTAAGTGTACCCAGGAAGGAAATAGTGGAGCTGGGTCTCAACTTCTCCAACTGACAGCAAATCGTAATCTGAATGAACAAGCCCTGCTGTGACACTCTACGAACAAAAGGTTTAAAAAGCTCTGAAACCACTTTTCAGAATAGCTGGTGGCAGTGGTGCTGACGCGCTGGGAGTCTTCCATCCACATTGTGGCCCGAAGCAGGAGGAATATTCTGGTAGCTTTAAGAATCTGGACTTTTTTAAACATGGTACCAAAAAAGATGCAAATGTGAAATACATGTAATTACATTACACTGCATTAATATTAGAATGTATTTCTAAATTTGAGCATAAGCAGTAGCATGAATTTGTCATGTATCTTATATTAAATATGTATATATTATATATGTCCTGGCTCTAGCCCAGAAATGATAACCAGCTGAGCAGCACTGAGCGCTGCCAACGCCCAGCCTGCAGCCTCTGTGGCTGAGTGATGACGCTAAGCACTGCTGTGGCCAGGGGCAGGCATACAGCAGAGAAGACCCAGGCCACCGGTCTCCTACGTGAGAGACAGGACGGCCACCCCGTGGAGCCCAGAGATGGCAAAGCAATAAGGAACAATATTATAGGCACCTGTGTGCCAGTGGATTCGGCAACCTGGGTAAAAATGGAAAACTTCAAAGACACGGCCTGCATCCCTCACGCAGAGACAGGCGACCTGAGCAGCCCCTGCCTGGCAGTGGCTCTCCGCCAGGCGCAAGTTGTCTGCTGAGGGGGAGGTGGCCCCTGGGAGACATTTTTGTTTCTCAAAATCGGGGGCTAGAGGCCCCTGGCCCCCAGCAGCTGGGGACTACACGACCACTGGCATCTAGAAAGTAGGGAGCTGTACTACAAAGCATAGAACAATTTCAAAAACAAAGAATTACCCGGCTCAAAATGCCAGTAGTGGGGCCAGCGTTGTGAGGCAGAGGGTTTAGCCGTGCAGGTTCAGGTCGGCTGCTCCACTTCCAATCCGTCTTCCTGCTGTTGCACCTGAGAGGTCAGCAGATGGCCCAAGTCCTCGGACCCCTGTAACTCATCTGGGAGTCCCGGAGAGAATTCCTGGCTCCTGGCTGCAGCTTGGCCCAGACCTTCCTTCTAGGGAGTGAACTATATAGATATATAGATATATACATACATATATATACATACACACACATACATGTATATACATATACAAATATATGTGTATATATATATATATATATCTCCTTCTCCCTCTCTCTCTCTTTCTCTGTGAGTGTATGTATGTGTGTGTGTGTCTTTCAATTAAATAAATAAATAAATCCTTTTTTAAAAAAATGTCAATAGTGCCAAAGTCGAGAAACCCTATGCTATATGCCCTAAAGTAATACAATTTGTAATTTAACATCTCTAACAAAGAAACTCAAGGTCTATTTGTGAATTCATTGGTGAATTACAGCAAATGTTCAAGGAAAAAATGACCAATTCTACACCAACTAGCGCACAAATCAAAGAGCAGGGAATAGTTCCCAACACATTCCCTGAGGCCAGCCTTAACCTAATCTCAAAACCCAACCAAGACATTATAGGCAAAGAAAATCACAAGCCAACTTTCCCCCACAAGCACAGATACCAAGCATTTCAACTTGCAGCAGTCTGAGTTCTACAGTACGCAGGAATCAATGCACCATCCCCAAGCGAGGCTTAGACCAGGGACGCTAGGTGATTTTTTCTAAAATTTATTGATGTAATTTAAAGGGCTAAAGGGAAAAATGATTTTATCAATAGATACATTTTAAAAATCTTTCAAAATCCAATATCAGTTTATGATTTAAAAAAAAACCTCTCAGTAAACGAGCATTAGAAAGAGAGTGCAGTGCTCTGGTAGCGGACGTCTACAGAAGCCCGGCTAGCAACTCCCTTCCCGGGAAAGATGGAACACTTCATCCTATCGTTAGGAGCAAGGCCTGCGGGGCCACGCTCACCACTTGCGTTTGGTTTGTGCAGCAAGGCCGTCTAGATAAGCAAGCACACACATACACACGCGCTATCAAGACACGAAAGGGAGACACGAAGCTGCCGGCGCTCCGAGGTTACCTAACACTTCCCGGAGAAATCCCTGCGGGTGTTCCGCAAAGCTGCCGCAGTGAGTGAGTGAGCGGACGCGAGGCCCACGTGGGAGATCAGCTGCATGTCTCTGGGCCACCGGCAACAAACGAGCAGAAATCAGAGCTAATTTTTAGATTTCCACTTTTGATAGCATCAAATTGCTAGAGAGAAATTAAACAAAATATGCAAAATACTTGTATATTGAAAACCAAACTCTAGTAGAGAAAGTAGAAAAATGTACCTAAATGGGGAGATGAGGAGGGTTTTTTCTCCTGTTTATGAGAAAATGACAAGCGCACTATAAAATGTATATGGAATAGGGCAAACTCAGAGGGAATTAATAACGCGCAGGAAGTAGAAGAACTTTGAGTTTGGGGTTTGGTAGGAAAGTGCAGTGTGATGTTGGCGTAAAGACAGATAAATAGATCCGCGGAATATAACCGAGAATTCAGGGCTAAATTCGCACCTGCAGAGCTGACTGGTTTTCAACAAAAGTGCAAAGGTAACTCAAGGGAGAAAAAGTAGTATCTTCCCAACACACGGTAATTGAAAAAACTGCACCTTCTGTGCGTAACAGGGAAGTGTTCTGAAAAGAACGTCAACCTACAGCTGACTTCCCAAACAAAAGTTAACCCGAAGTGGGCATAATTCTTGATGTTAAAGTTGAAAAAAATAAAACTTCTGGAAAATAGGAAAAAGCCTTTGTGATCTTGGGCAGAGAAGGACTTCGCATGTGTGACATCAGCACCATGACTGCAAAGCAAGGAACCGAGAAGTCCGGCCGACTCCACACGCAGAGCTCAGCGTCTTTGACAGACGTGGGAAAATGCGAGCTGAGTCACGAGTGGGAGGAAACGCACATTGCTATCTGGGAAAAGCTGCATCCTGAATATAGAAGAAAAATGTACAGAAGACTTAAACGTGCCCTTCCTCAAAGAAAATTTACAGTTAATAAACCAGCGTATCAAAAGATGTTGGCACCACTGATTATTAGGTTATTCAAACTAAAACTATAATGTGACACCATGTAGAACACTGAAACTTAAAATTACCAAACATACAAAGTGCCTCCAGGGGCCAGTGCTGTGGCGCAGCGGGTAATGCATCTGCCTGCAGTGCCGGCATCCCATATGGGCACAGGTTTGAGTCCTAGCTGCTCCACTTCCAATTCAGCTTTCTGCAATGGCCTGGGAAAGCAGTAGAAAATGGCCCAGGTCCTTGGGCCCCTGCAATCCTATGGGAGACCCGGAAGAAGCTCCTGGCTCCTGGATTTGGATCTACCCAGCTCCAGCCTCTGCTGGAGTAAACCAGTGGATAGAAGACATCTCTCTCACTTCCTCTCTCTCTCTCTCTCTCTCTGTCGCTCCCCGTCTTTGTGGAGGAACGACACAAGACCCTGCCTAGGCTTCATATCCGAGTCACGGCACCATTATGTCGCTCCCCGTCTTCGTGGAGGAACGACACAGGACTCTGCGCTGTTCTTTCGTCTGCTCGGCCCTCCCCGGGTTTGCTGCTGGTTCTTCCCGGGTTGGCTACCGACCCTTCCACCTCCGTGGAAGGGCGGTTCCCCCTGCCACATTCCCCACTTCCGCGGGGGAGCGGCACACCGTCGGCCGGCTCTCTCAGGGGCTGCACAGGTGTTCCCTCAGATGTTCCTGGTGCATGTTGTCTCTCTCCTCCTTTATAGTCCTCTTCCGCCAATCCCAACTCTGCTGCCCACACGCCGAGTACGCTGCTCTCCTCCAATCAGGAGCAGGATCAGCTCCTGGAGGTCATCACTCAAGTTGGCAAGAGGCAGCTGCGTAGAATCTGTTTTCTCCTCTCCCAGCGCCATATTGTGGGAGAGCAGATGCATAGAATAAGTCTTAATTCCAGTAACTTAGTCTAGTCCGAGTTGCTCCCCACACTCTCTCTGCCTCTCCTTCTCTCTGTGTGTAACTCTGACTTCCAAATAAATAAACAAACAAATAACAAAGTGCTTCCAAAAGTGTGAAACAACTGGGCCTTTCACTCTCTCCATGGCTGATGGGAATGTAACACGGTATGACCACTTTGGAAATCAATCAAACATATACCTCCCATAGGACCCAGCCATTCCACTCCTGCCTATCTACCCAAGAAAAATTAAAGCATATGTCTACAAGGACTTGTTAATAAATGTTAGTAGCAGCTCTGTTTACAATAGCCAAAACTTGGAAACCAATAAGGAGAAACAAATTGTAGTATAGCCATACAATTAAATACTATTCAGCAATAAGAACTATTTATACATTCATGTCACATTGATGTAACTATGTTGAATAAAGAAACAAGACCCAAGGAAGTACATATAGATTCAATGCAATTGCTATCTAAATCCCAGCAAATATTTTTGTAGAAATAGTAAAGTTAGTACTAAAATTCATATGGAATTTCAAGGAACCCCAAAGGGCAAAAACATGCTGAAAATGATAAACGAAGTCCAAAGATTTACATCTCTTTATTATTTAAGTCTTGCTGGAAAGATACAGAAATTAAAACAGTGTGATACTAGCATACCTATAAACAAACTGATTAATAAAATGGGATGGAGAGGCCAGAAGCAAACCCGTGCATCTGTGTGACACTGGTTTTGGCACAGGTGTCAAGGACATGCAGTATGGCAAGGAGTCTTCAGGAACAATGCTGAACTACTGCATGCCCCACACAGAAGAAGGAGCTGAACCCCACCTCACACCGCACACAAATAGCTGAAAATGAATGATAGACCTAAGCATAAGAGATAAAACTATAAATTCATACAAGAAAACATAGGGAAAAGCCTCCACGACTTTATATTACATAATGGATTCTTAGATATGAAACCAAATGTATGAGCAACATAATAAAATACAGATAAATTGTACTTGATTCAAATTCAAGGCTTTCATGCTTCAGCAGATACTATCAAAAAAGTGGAAAGACAGCTTAGAGATGGAGAAATATATTCACAAACCATGTATCTAAAAAGATTCTAGTATCCAGAGAGAGACAGAGAACATTTCTAACTCAACAACACAATAACAAATAATTCAATTAAAACTGGACCAAGGGCCTGAGCAGACATTCCTCTGATGATGTACAAATGGCTGACAGCACATGAAAACTTGTTAAACACCACCAGTGATTAGGGAGAAGTAAATCAAAGCTACAGTGAAAAACCAGCACACGGCCACTGGGATAGCTGTACTTGAAAAAGAAAAAGAAAAAACAGCAAATACCAAGTGCTGGCCAGAATGTGGAGAGACTGAGGCCACATACATCGCTAATGGGGATACAGGCTGATGCAGCCACTCTGCTGAACCATCCGACCTGGGATTACAACACGACCAACAACTGCAGTCAGACCACCTTGGCCACAAGTGTGCACAGCAGAACTAGCGACAAGAGTAAGAGGCGGGACGAAGGCAAACGTGCACAAACATAAGACTGACACTCAATGCGTGTGTCCCCCTCCGGTGGACCACTACCCGGACATGCAGAGGAACAGGACTGGCGCGTGCTACAACACAAACCTCGCAACCGTGACACTGAGTGAGAGAAGCCAGACACACAAGACCGCAGAGTTTGTGGTGCGCTCGTCCTGCCGGGTCTGCAGGTGCTCCACACCGAGAGCCGGGGGCAGTGGCCAGGGCGTGCGGGAGGAGGGCAGCGCGGTGAGGGCACAGTAAGCCTGAGGCTTCCTTTGCAATGACCTAAACCTCGTGTGCGAGAGAGGTGGAGGTTGCATCACAGTGAGTTTAGCAGTTACCACGGAACTGACCACTTTAAAATGACCAGTTTCGTGTCATGTGATTTTACCTCAATTTTTAAAAATAGCTAAAAAGAGTGTGTACTGGATGACTTCACTTGTATAGAATTCTTTTTTTAACTTTTATTTAATGAATATAAATTTCCAAAGTACAGAATATGGATTACAATGGCTTCCCCCCCATAACGTCCCTCCCACCTGCAACCCTCCCCTTTCCCACTCCCTCTCCCCTTCCATTCACATCAAGATTCATTTTCATATCTCTTTATATACAGAAGATCAGTTTAGCATACATTAAGTAAAGATTTCAACAGTTTGCACCCACACAGAAACATAAAGTGAAAAATACTGTTTGAGTACTAGTTATAGCATTAAATCTCAATGTACAGCACACTAAGGACAAAGATCCTACACGAGGAGTAAGTGCACAGTGACTCCTGTTGTTGACTTAACAAATTGACACTCTTGTTTATGGCATCAGTAATCACCCTAGGCTCTTGTCATGAGCTGCCAAGGCTATGGAAACCCCCTGAGTTCACTGACTCTGATCATATTTAGACAAGGCCATGGTCAAAGTGGAAGTTCTCTCCTCCCTTCAGAGAAAGGTACCTCCTTCTTTGATGACCCGTTCTTTCCACTGGGATCTCACTCACGGAGATCTTTCATTTAGGTTTTTTTTTTCCCCCCAGAGTGTCTTGGCTTTCCATGCCTGAAATACTCTCATGGGCTTTTCAGCCGGATCCCCATGCCTTAAGGGCTGATTCTGAGGCCAGAGTGCTGTTTAGGACATCTGCCATTCTGTGGGTCTGCTGTGTATCTCACTTCCCATGTTGGATCATTCTCTCCCTTTTTGATTCTATCAGCTAGTATTTGCAGACACTATTCTTGTTTATGTGATCCCTTTGGTTCTTAGTCCTATAATTATGATCAATTGTGAACAGAAATTGATCACTGGGACTAGTGAGATGGCATTGGTACATGCCACCTTGATGGGATTGAATTGGAATCCCCTGGTATGTTTCTAACTCTACCGTTTGAGGTAAGTCAGCTTGAGCATGTCCCGAATTTTGTCTGTTCTACTTAATACTTTTGGTTGAATACTGTAATCAATACACAATTCTTCTTAAGTGCTGAAACTTAACTGAAAAGTGATCACTGTTAAATGTAAGAGTGGGAATAAGAGAGGGAAGAGATGTATAGAATTCTTAAGAATGCAAATTCGTTGATAGGAACAGAAACAAGATGGCTGACTGCCTCGGGGGAGGGGTGGGGGTGGGCTGGGGCAGAAATTGTGCAGGCGATACTCATTATCTTGATCGTGGTGATGGCTTCACAGGGGGTTAAACATCAAAAAAAATGCAATGTATTGTATATTACAATACAATAAAATTAAAAATTAGTGATACCTCAATAAAGTTGCTGAAAACTAAAAAATAGATGAGTTCTCTCTAAATTAAAAACTACTTAGTTGACACATTAAGTAAAATTATAGTATGTAAATATTATCTATCTATAGTCTTCTAAGAAAAGCACATTATAATATATAAAAAAGAAAAGGGAAAATGTAAATGCTGACACAGAGGGCCCTAAGGTATGGTGTTAATTGTGTTAATATGATAATGGTATTCTAGTTATACAATTTTAAAGTCTTTACCTTCTGGAGATACATAGAGATGTTTCCAAATAAGATTATGTGTCTGAGGTTTGCTTTAAATTAATCCATATGGAAAGAGTAATTTGAAGTCAGACAGACGGGTGAGGTGCAGACGGGTTGGTCAGTGTCAATGGGTCTTGGCGACAGGCACCTGGTGGGGGCTGGATGAGGATGCCATTCTCTTTAGCTATATTTGGGATTTTTTGTAATCAAAAAACTCTAAACAAGGTAAGCGTGCACACGTTCTCTTCACATCGCATAAAACGCGAAGGAAGCATCTCTTTTTTTTTTTTTTTTTTTTTTGGCCAGGCAGAGTTAGACAGTGAGAGAGAGACAGAGAGAGTTATAGACTGTGAGAGAGACAGAGAGAAAGGTCTTCCTCCCGTTGGTTCACTCCCCAAGTGGCTGCTACGGCCGGTGCTGTGCCAATCCGAAGGCAGGAGCCAGGTGCTTCCTCCTGGTCTCCCATGCGGGTGCAGGACCCAAGTACTTGGGCCATCCTCCACTGCCTTCCCGGGCCACAGCAGAGAGCTGGCCTGGAAGAGGAGCAACCGGGACAGAATCTGGCGCCCCGACTGGGAATAGAACCCAGGGTGCCGCTGCCACAGGCGGAGGATTAGCCAAGTGAGCCACGGCGCCGGCCCGAGGAAGCATCTCTTAACTTTACCCTCTTCCCAAGCCATCATGGATCTCTCGAGAGTGGATTCCCCTTGTTCTGGCTGCTGCCTGGGTGACAGCTTTGCGGCCTCTGTGGGTTCACAGAGGTGAGAGAACTACACAGCTAATGCCCGAGGTCATGGCCGCGCGGGCAGCCCGGTCTGGCAGCCCTCCAGCTCAACCTGCAGGGCGCAGGGGTCACGGCCCCCATAGAGGATCGCAGCACCTCGGGGCGATCTACCAGGCCCTGGGTTTCTGTGATTTCAACACCAATCATCTCCCACTCGTTAGCCATCGTGGCAAAACACAAAGCCCGGGTGGGACATCAATCTCAAATATCTCTTAAACACTCGATCTTTCCTTTCACTTCAGAATAATCAGAAATAGCAAACTCTTTCCAGGGACAACGTCAAGTCCAGTGCCCCTGCGCTGCTCAAAATGTTGACACTGCTGATGGACGAGAGAAGTGGAAGCCATCTGGGGAGACAAAAGGGAATCAGAAAAATCAGTGTCTAAGCATCTGGGTTGCATCTTTGAAAGATTAATGATTTTTAGAAATGATCAACTCCTCTGAAGTTTTACTGCTAACTATGTGTGTGTTCCATTACAACAAAAATTCATTACACATTGTACCAAACAACACATAGCATCCCATAAAAATTAATATATCTATTAAAAATTATAAAATTTTAGGAGCCCGTATTGGGGTGCAGTGGGTTAAGCTACCACATGTGACACCAGCATTCCACATGGGTGCTGGTTCTGATCCAGCTCCCTGCTACGGCACCCAGGAAGCAGGGGAAGACGGCCCAAGTCCCTGGGCTTCTACCACCCAAGAGAGACCTGGGTGGAGTTCTGAGTTCCTGGCTTCAGCCTGGCCCAGCCCTGGCTATTGCAGCCATTTGGGGAGTGAAACAGCAGATGGAAGATTCTCTCTCCCTCCCTCTCTCTCTCTCTCTCTGTGTGTGTGTGTCTGTGTGTGTTGCTCTCTCTGTAATTTTGCCTTTCAAATAAATAAATAAACCTTTAAAAAAAATAAGAATTTACAATTCTTCCCATGCTATGCTTAATCTACTCCATGTGATTTCACAATGAGTCATTACAGAGGTAGAGACTGTGGACACCATGTGCCCCAACTGCACTGAAGGTTTCCTGCTCAGATACACTCAGATATAAACATGCCACAAAACTCAGCACTACTCCAAAGAGACGTCCAATAGATAAGAGCTTTAAATGGGGATCTGTGGTGAGTACCAGATGGACACTGGGTTCCAATGCAAAATGTCACTGAAGTATTTTTCTAGGATCAGTTTAGCAAAGGACGTTTCTTTAGAAATCTATTTTCCTTTTTTTAACTTTTATTTAATAAATATAAATTTCCAAAGTACAGCTTTTGGATCACAGTGGCTTTTTCTCCCCCATAACTTCCCTCCCACCCACAACCCTCCCCTTTCCCTCTCCCTCTCCCCTTCCATTCACATCAAGATTCATTTTCAATTCTCTTTATATACAGAAGATCAACTTAGTATATATTAAGTAAAGAAGAAATCTATTTTCACACTGAAGAGAGAAAACTACTTCACATCTCTATGTACCTGATCATTTATTCCCATTCTAATTCATCAAAGTACGAAACTTATGAAAACAGGGCAATCAAATAATAACCTTTGGAAAGAAATCATACATACACCACCCAGTCCTGTCACAGTATAGCCCTTGCCAGTCCAGCCCTGACCAAGTTCCTGTTCAGACATCGCCCTAAAGAGAGATCTGAAATTAACCACAGCTCCCACTCCTCGCTCTGCACGGAGATATCAACAATAAAAGTTGAAATTTTAACTACAGTCCACCTGGCTTTAAATCCTGTGTTCGATCTGCTATGTCCTTACCTACGTCCTTTCTACTCGGAACTGTCACTCACCTGGCGAACTTCCGCACCTGGTTCACGTTTTCTCTTCCTGTCGTCCTCATTCCCATCACCTTCCCATCGTCATCATCGGCTTCCTCTCATCATCATCAACCTCCGCATCGTCGTCTTCATCATCGCCATGACGGACAGTCCGCTGGACAGCCATCTCATAGCTTCCTCACCTTGTGTCAGCCAGGTGACACTGAGACGAGAGGATCAGAACACACAGCCCGAGCCCACCTTAGCAATGGGTTGTTTGTGTTCTCCCTTCCATCCTTCCAGGGGCAGAGTGGCGCCAGGCACAACCCTCACACGTCAGGGTTCTGGTCCTGCTCTGCACGAGTACCGTGCCGGGCCCTCCTGCGAGTGCCGGCGATGGCGCACGAGGACCGTGCCGGGCCCTCCTGCGAGTGTCAGCGATGGCGCACGAGGACCCGGCCGGGCCCTCCTGCGAGTGCCGGCGATGGCGCGTGAGGACCGTGCCGGGCCCTCCTGTGAGTGCCGGCGATGGCGCACGAGGACCCGGCCGGGCCCTCCTGTGAGTGCCGGCGATGGCGCACGAGTACCGTGCCGGGCCCTCCTGTGAGTGCCGGCGATGGCGCACGAGGACCCGGCCGGGCCCTCCTGCGAGTGCCGGCGATGGCGCACGAGGACCGTGCCGGGCCCTCCTGTGAGTGCCGGCGATGGCGCACGAGTACCGTGCCGGGCCCTCCTGTGAGTGCCGGCGACGGCACGTCCAGACGCTGCAGTCAGGCCCAACTCTCGCCAAGAATACTGGTCTCCTTCCTGTGAATAAGGAGAATTTTCCAAAGAAGCCTTTCCAGCGAGCGCCCTTTCCTTCCCCTCACACTGCCAACAGCTGAGACACGACCTCTCCATCGCACTCCCCGACAAGAAAAGGGGGCCAAAATTGCCAGGAGGGCCCGTAGACCTCTGCCGTGCCCAGCCAGGCTGACACTGGCCGCTGGGCCACCAGCCACTCTCACCAGTGCACAAAAGCCTTGGAGCCTGCAGTGGGACTGTCACGAGCTCAGTGGCACTTTTCCTAGGTAGACCCTCTCGGTGAAGGAAGCCGTGAGTTCAGCCATCTTCCCGAGGAAGCCCCTTGTCGTACATCGGCAGGTGGAATATTTCTGACTGAGACTAACCACGCTGAACCCTCCAGGAGCGAGGGAAGAATCGGCCTCTTTGCAGTCACAGGGCTACGAAAGCATCTCTGAAGAAGCCAGGAGTTGTTCTCCCGGGCGTGCGACTCCCCTGCCCGACCTCTCCCTCCTCCACAGCTGACTTCCGATTGCTTCTCATCCGCGTGGCCCACCAGCTCCTTTCTGCACATCCTCGACCCCACGCCCGCGCCCTGATGTGACAGCCCACGGGGAACCCACGGCACCTGCATCCCCCCCACCTCTGGGTGGTTTTTCTTTCTCTCTGTCCTTTCGCCACCGTTGTGACGGTTCTGCCCCGCCTTTCCAGAGCAAATCCCAGTTTGTAAGCTTCCAGGTCTCTACTGCCTTCAAAGACGCACACTCTCCTACTCCGAAACTTGCACACAGAAAGCATCACACGACCGTGTCGGCTCCTCTCCTGGCCGCGCTCCCGTCCTTCTGTCCGAAGCCGGCAGCCACCTTTCTCCTGCGCGTGATCTGCCTTCCGTCTCTACCACGGCACTGCAGGTGGCAGTGTGAATGCCACACACCCTCCATCAGAGCTGGGTAAGTTTCTGCCACGAAGACACTGGCTATTCCCTTCTCTACCCTCTTACTGTCCTTGAAGTCTTCTGCTCCTCCTTGGATTTCTGTGCTTTTTTGCTTCTGCAAAGCAGTGGAGGCTGGTGGAATTCATCCACAGCAAGTCTGGGGAACAGGACACGGACTGTGTGCTGAGGGCCGGGCTGCTTCTCAGTGTGCACGGGATTCGAACAGGGACGAGCAGCGGTCTCTGCCGTTCCTGAGAGCCTGCTTTTCCCCCTGCCTCGTTCCTCTACTTCATTTCCCTGTTGGTTCAAAACCCAAGAGGGGAGGAGGGCGTCACTCGCTGAGCACACTCGGGGCCCTGAGCACTCCTCAGAACACGCACTCCTGAGCTGTGTGGCGCTCAGGTCCCCGCCAGTCAGCACTGTGGGCCAATACAGTGGTGGTGAACCTGCCTCCGGGCACACAAAGACACCAGGTTAAGAACACGAGTGTTAACCTGCCTCTGAGTAGTTGTGTCAATTATAAGTGATTTGTAAAATTCATTAACCAGAGCTAGCAAAGTTCTCCTTGGCTGCATCTGCTTTTTTACGTTTAGCAGCTGGTTAGAAATAGTGTTTGTAGTTGAAGGTAATAAAACTATCTTTATTTAATAGGAAGGAGGAGAGAGATTGTATAAATCAAATTGGGAGTCTTCCTGGCAACCATGAATCACTAAGACGTTATTTGGGCTTTTCTAATTCTTCCCTCGCTAAGTCAGTATTGAGATGCCCCCCAGCCCATAGCTGTAAAGTCGCTCTCTGAAACCCAAGAGTGCTACAAAAGCAGGTGGCAACGCACAAAGCCAAGCACCTGCTCAGTCCCTCCCATGTTCCCTTGAATACAAGCCCTTGAGCAAGAGCCAGCAGATTTTCTTAGCCAGAGGAAAAATAGTTCACAGCATGTTCAATTCGTTGCTGTTTCTTGGCTCTTAAATAATAAAAGTCAATAACCACTGAAGTCAAAATAGTGACCTTACACTCATGCGGGCAACCAGGTTAAGTCACCGGATCGAGCTAGCCATTAACACAAAAAACAACAAAAAAAATGGGAACAGGGTTATGGTCAGATAGACCATAAAGGTAATTAATGGGTGAAAACGCAGGGTTGAGGGCTCATTTCAGTACTTTATGACTAAAATTTACATGTTGATGATCGCATGGAAATTCACAATCCTAGTTGGGTATAGATCTACTACAGAAGACGTGGGGAATGGCCTGGCTTCTGCGATTTAAGACAGAAAATGTAAAGTCAGCGAGGACTATCACTGCACATTTCACAGTTGGTCTCCACCTGCAGCTGGGGTGCCAGAGGCCCCAGACTCAAACAGCTGCGGGTGAAGTCGGTCACAAAAACAAGTGACCCCAGCGCGGACAGCGAGTCCGCACCCCCATCCCCTGAGTTCTCTGCAGACCTAGGAGCCCAGTGCAAAGTGAAGACGCAAGACCCCTTGTTCATAGAGCGAGAAAAAAGTGGCGTTAAAGGTACTAAGACAGAAAGCTGTTTCCTTCCCGCACACCCTCCACCTCTGTCTCTCTCCCTCCGTCCGCCCCACCACCACCTGCCAGCTGTTTCCCACGTGGCGTTGGACAATGCGCTTCCTCGGCACAGGGGCACTCACAGCCTGAGTGCAGACCCTAAAGACCTAAAAGTCAGGCTCAGATCACGTGCTGCCCAAGCACAGGCTCCCCTCCTCTCTCTGCGGCCGGAGCTACACTCTTACCGCCAAACCACCTTTTGGGCACAGGGGCCAGGCACAGCACGGCTTATCTCTCAGCAGTAGGACTGGGTCCCTGCTGGTTCCCAGAATTATTCAAACCAGTCCACCCTGCGGCAGGAACCCCTCATCTCGTGCCTCCGAAGCCCACCTCCCTCAGCTTGGGCTGTTCAGCGTTGCCATGTGCAGCCCTGCCGGGCCCTGCGTAGCACAGGATCCCCTTCCTGGAGTGGGGAGCACACAGGACTAACACATCACTGTGTCCCGTGGCCTGAGTTCATTCAGCCCCACACCCACAGGGTGGGGAGCCCATCTCTCATAGGCTGCTCCCTGTCCCTCTGAGCACGCGTGTGTGTGTGTGTGTGTGTGTGTGTGTGTGCTGTCATGCAATTCCAGCTTCCAGGGTCCCGCTCTTCAAGCTGCTGGGCCAGCTCCCCATGCTCCGAACAGGGGTGAGGAAGGGGAGGCAAGGCATCTTCTCCTTCAGGAGCCCATCGCCCAGACTTCCAGCAGACAGGCACATCTCCGGCATAGTGCAGTACCCAGATTAGGGGTAGACGAAGTCTCATCCCCGCCAAGTCACCCACCAGAAGGCACCATGGCACGTGGCCCAGGTGGGGACAGCGGCCACTGTGCCCTTCTCTGAAATGAGTCCTACGCACTGACACTCCCTACATGCATGGCCAGGTCCTCCAGTGACAGTGGGTGGCAGGCATCAAGCAGGCAAGACCCAGGGCACCAGGACTGGGGTGGGAGAGAACTGGTGGACAAGAAGCCTGCCAGGGAGCGCGGCAGGAAGGTGCTGGGTGAGACAGCGCCGGAGTGAGGCTCTGAGTCTGGTGCATCTCAGTGTCCCACCAGACCTCACAGAGAAAAGCATGAAAAACACTAAGACAGCAGCCATAGAGCATTAAACCCCAAGCACAGCCCGTGCCCCTGAAGACGGCTCTGGTTCTCAAGCACTCAGCGCGGTGAAGCCCTGTTTCTCGTAGGACACGTGTGTGTCTGCTCATGACATCATCCTGCTGCTTCTAGAAAATCTTCTATTATTAACCTAATAGGGTCTTTTAGGAAAAAAAGATTTATTTATTTATTTATTTATTTATTTGAAAGGTGGAGTTACAGAGGCAGAGGCAAAGAGAGAGGGGGGGGGGGAGAGGTCTTCCATCCGCAGGTTCATTCCCCAAATGGCTGCAATGCCAGAGCTGAGCTGATCCGAAGCCAGGAGCCAGGAGCTTCTTCCAGGTCTCCCATGCAGGTGCAGGGGCCCAAGGACTTCGTCCATCTTCTACTGTTTCCCCAGGCCATAGCAGAGAGCTGGATCAGAAGAGGAGCAGCCAGGACATAAACCGGCGCCCGTGTGGGATGCCAGCACTCCAGGCAGCGGCTTTTCTCACTACTGCACAGGGCTGGGCCCCGCACTAGGGTCTTAAAAGCTGTATCCATGGACAATCTTACTGAATTTACAGCAACAGAAGTTATTTTCACTCATATATGAGGTCTATTGAAATTTCAGTAACTATTGTCATTTTGGCTCCTAATGTGGCGATCTCTTCAGGATGTCTTAAATTGCACAATTGCTTCTGCATATTAAACACTTTGTGACCCGTTTCCTATCCATGAAGCAATGTACTCTGTGCCTTCCTTACTTGAAACACAGCGTTCTTGTTGCACAAGTATTTTCCCTTGTTCAGCTGGGATAGAGGTGGGTTCTGAAAATGCCCCGACTCCTTGTAACTCTGGGACGTGGGACGGCCCCGCAAGCGTGGCTGTCGGTGGGCATCTCGGCCTCGGGCGGGGGCAGGACACGCCCTTCGGAACGGAACGCTCTCGCTCAACCCAAAATTGCCGCACTTGGGAATCGGGCCCAGGCTTCCCAGAGCTTCTACATTCACAAGAAGCTCCGATGAGCTGGATTTCCACGGGAAAGCAGAACTTGTTTGTAAGTATTAATCACAGACTATTTTCTAACCTTTCAATACTGAGTTGCTCTGCGTTGGGAAAATAGGGTAAAACTCATACGTGAGAGACACTCGGCTGTAGGCCCCTGTGCGATGTCCCTGGCACAGAGGAGTGCTGGTGCTCCCCCAGTGTCCCGTGACAGCACTTGTCACACTGTCAGGGCCCCTTTATTTACTGTCTTCTTCTCTAAGCCCCCTGTTGGAGAAGAAGGGTCCGGACACACCAGGTGCTACAGAATCACCTGAGAAAGGATTTATATTGGATTGGCATTTATCGAAAATCTACTACTGCCCAGGCACTGAGGTGGAGCAAGCAAATAACAATGGCACTCACATTCTGCAACAAATCTTTTATTTTAAAGATTTTGCTTTGCTTATATCCTCAGTGAAACTTTAAAATCTTTTCCTGGGCAGCAGAGAGTCAGCTAATGAGATTTTTTTTTAATTTATTTTATTTATTTGAAAGAGTTACAGAGCGATGCGGAGCCAGAGAGAGAGAGAGAGAGAGAGAGAGAGAGAGAGATCTTCCATCTGCTGGTTCACTCCCCAAATGGCTGCAACGGTCAGAGCTGAGCTGATCCAAAGCCAGGAGACAAATGCTTCTTCCGGGTCTCCCACGTGGGTACAGGGGCCCAAGGACCTGGGCCATCTTCTACTGCTTTCCCAGGCCATAGCAGAGAGCTGGATCAGAAGTAGAGCAGCTGGGACTCGAACCAGCGCCCGTATGGGATGGCAGCACTGCAGGCCAGGACTTTAATTCACTGCACCACAGAGCCGGCCCCAGCTAGTGAGATTTTATTTCGCAGAACTGGGCTCCCCACCAAGAAAGTATTCAAGATCACACATTAGTGCTGGTAGAAACGCTCCCACAGTATCTGAATTTCTTGTTCGTGTACGCTCAGATGGAATTGTGCCTGGTGACAGAAGACTGCGGTACGTATTTGGTCACCTGGCCTTGTTTTAAAGTCAAAATGCACTGGAAACAGCCCATTCTGCCTGGTGTCGATAACCACTGTAACTACAACTGCAGACCACCTTCCTCCCTGCCCTGTTTGATCAGCCCAAACCACGCCCAACACCTTTCCTTCGCAAGCATTGATTGAGGGTTTGTCATGTTCTAGGCATCGCGTGAGTTTGGGGAGTTACAAGTGCATTTTCTATGAGTTTCTGTGTTTCTTTTTTTAATGTGTATGTTATTTTATCATTTGTGTTTGAAAGCCAGAGAGAGAGAGAGAGAGAGAATCTTCCATCTACTGCCCACAACAGCCAAGGCTAGGTCAAGCCAAAGCCAGGAGCCCAGAACGCCACCTGGGTTTCCCACGTGGGTGGGTGGCAGGGGCCCAAGCACTTGAGCCATCATCTCCTGTCTGCCACGTACATCCGCAGCAATCTGGACCAGAGCAGAGTGACTAGGACCTGAAGCAGCACTGATGTGGGCTGGGTTATCCCGAGCACAACTTAACCCTCTGCACGACAGCACCTGCCCTGGAGACAGCTTAAATCCACGCACCCCTGCCCCGGGTTATGCTCATGCCCCTGCTTGGGAAAGAGCCAGCTCACATCTCCACCCTCCTCAGTGTCCCATCAGCTCCCACCCAGGACGCCAGACTGCGAGCGGGGGCCATGCCAGGCTGTACCGTGCCAGCAAGTGTACGCTGGCCTGTAGTCGGAGCATATGGTGCCGCTCTGACCCCGGGGGGTGCCCATGAAGACCTCCTGGCCTGTATTCCAAGCAGTCCCTCCCCACATCGCACCTGTGAACAACCACGCCAGGGATGTTTAGAGTTTTCTGATGAAGCCCAGGGTAACCACGCTGGTGCTCTCCAACCAACCGCTGCCTCCAAACTGATGAGAGTGGGTCTTTCCTCCACCGCCGGCTCTATTCCCTGTGCCAGACTCGGTGAACGGTGCATCTGAGGTCGTCTTTAAACACTCGGGTCCACAAGCACTGTATCAGGGGATCCTTACAGCACCCTGGAAAGGAGCCATTTTGGGGGTTCTGGATTGTGACCCCAACCCTTGCCTGGCACTTACACAATTTCTGTTTACATGGACAGACAACCTCAATTCCCAGCTCCCTAACTTTGAGGATCTCAGACTCGGATCTCTCCTGCATCTCACACCCAGGTCATGGGACTATTGAGTACAAGTTCAGGTTCTCTCTATAAATCATCACAAACCAAAACCCAATTCTGCTCCACTACAGCCCCTTCAGTGTGTGTGTCTGGGGCACTGTGCTAAGTGCCTCCCCCCAGAATTCAAACAGCAGGAAGGCAGGGACAGTAGGGTACCAGAGCCCTCTTCTCCCCAAACCCTGCACTTCTGACTTCCCTCTTCAATCTGCCGTCCCATCCTCCCCCAGGTATAGAAGCACTGAACCTCTGTAGGCGACCCCCGGACCATTTTCACCATCGAATTCTTGCTCTGATGGCTAAGCTCTTCCGTCTCATGGTGGAAGAGTTTCCACCATTTTCTCTCTAATAAAATAAGCCCTGAGGGCCCCTCCGCTCTCTGCTCTACCGTGCGCTGGTGCTTGGTTTACTAAGGTGCATGAGTGGAATCGAGATAGTCAACAAACCCTAGCTTTCCATGTAGACACAAGATAACCTGTCTAGAAGGCAGAAGTGAGCACGGGTCCCCTTAATCTGAGACCCCGCTGAAGAAATCTGTGTCCTGGGTAGAAGAGTTGCCCTTTGGGCAGCGTAATTTGTGGAGAATAAAAATACATTGGCATAACACATTTTTGAAAGATTATCCCAGGGTCACTAACACGCAGAGTAGAGAGAGGTTGAGACTCCATTCTCTGTCTCAGACAAACAAAAGCCAAAGAATGAAACGCAGCCTCCTCCTTCCCTCACCTCTCCCTTCCTGGTGCCCAGGGGAAGATGCGGAGGGAAACAAACCAGGTTCCCTGGCTACTCTGCCTTCCCTGCCCGCCCCTCCCCCCGTTCTCTCCCTTCTCTGGGTTTTAATGACGACTCCCTGAGCACCGTTGCTCTGAGATCAGGCCAAGAGTCAATATTTTTCAGTTATGAGTGATTAAGAAAAGCTTGTTTTGTTTCCTTATTATTTATGTCGTGAGTAAGTGATATTTAATCATTCCTGGACAGTGTTGATGAATTAAACATCTGAATAATGAGTGTCTGGAAATGCGTCCACACTTTCCAGAATTAATTATGCTAAAAGAGCCATTTTCAGTGTGTTCACACTACAGGTCTTCTTACGGAACTCTGCCTTAAGGTACAGCACGGAGACCCTCTCTGTCTTCCACACGGTGAGATGGATCGTGTGGCCCAAGGTGACTCAGCTGGTAGGTGACACAGCCATGATTCGGCCTGTGTTACTCAGCATGTAGCCTGCGTTGCTAACCACCAGGAGAGAGACTCCCTCCCTATAATTAGCACACTGGGATGCACAGCGTTTTGCAAATATGGCCGTGCAAGCCATGTCTGCCTGCAGTGCACCCCACACCAGCAACCCCCACCTTAGAGCCATGTGAGAACAACCTGGCAGCATCCTGCAAAGCCCGAACTCCAGGCCACGTGCCAAGCAAAGAATGACCTGCTCCAGGGATGAGCTCCGCGAGTTCTGAGCGCCAGGACAGAGGTCCTCTAGTGCCAGCATCCGTGATGTTACACGGTTCAGATATGCACTTGATGTGTTGACTGCTTTTCTTCTTATTATCTCCATGTAAGCGGATGTTGTTGCTATTATAAACTCCAAAACCTGCCTAAATCCTTGCTTAGAATGAGTCTAGATAAACGTTAATCAGATCAGCCCAGACGGCATATCAGGAACTCTAGTAACCGCAGCCTGAATGTTGGGGTTAGGAACCGCTACCGGGTTGTGCGATGTCCCTGCCTGGTGTCTGAGTCCCACGCTGAACCTCCCCAGGGCCCCGGGCCAGCGACGTCAGAGGCTAAGCTGGGGGAGCCTGCCGGCAGACTGACCCCGAGCGCACCACGGCTGACGCGTGCACCCGTCTGTCGACAGAGGGGAAGCAGAACTGCCACGCGCGTCTCCGTGTCTACAAATGGGCTCGTTCCATCCCCAGCGAGCTACGGAACCCTGGGAAGATGAGAGATTGGAACTAAGCCACACTGTCAGTTCCTCCTGTGACTTAAGTTCTCAGACCCTCAGGGGGCTCCCGGGTTGGGCTAGGACGCCCTCCGTGCAAGCGTCATGGAGCGCGAGCAGACAGAGGTTGGTCCTCTGTAGAGACTGCTCCATGGTCAGCTGAGTGTGCGCTCACTCTCCCATGGCCCTGCCCCACAACCCAGCCCCAGCGCTGCCCTGCAGGCCGTGGGCTGAACAACTTGTGACTAACTATGGTCCTTCTCACTGCCTAGCTTCCGTGCCTACCCAACTTACACGCACAAAAAGGCTAAGACAGGAAATATATATACACGTATATATGCATATATATACACACACGTATACACACACACACACACACACACACATATATCCCTGGTTGACATTCTCAGTTAAAGTCTCTGTGTATTGGGGGCGGCACTGTGGTTTAGTGGGTAAAGCCGCCGCCTACAATGCCAGCATCCCATATGGGCGCCAGTTCAAGTCCCGGCTGCTCCACTTCTGATCCAGCTCTCTCCTGTGGCCTGGGAAAGCAGTAGAAGATGGCCCAAGTCCCTGGGCCCCTGCACCCACGTGGGAGACCAGGATAAAGCTCCTGGCTCCTGGCTTCAGCTTGGCCCAGCTCCAGCCATCGCAGCCATTTGGGGAGTGAATCAGTGGATGGAAGATCTCTCTCTCTCTCTCTCTCCTCTCTCTCTCTCTGCCTCTGCCTCTCTGTAACTCTGACTTCCAATTAAATAAATAAATCTTTAAAATAAAAAAATAAATAAAAGTCTCTGTGCAATAACAGAGACTGAGGGCAATGAATGGTTTGATGGTCCTTGAACGTGAGCTGAGTGTTGAGTCAAAGTCTCCAGCTTCTGTTGAAGCGCCCACTACCTGCCGGCACATTGACGCACTCTCTTTAGCTCACAGCGACCCTAGAAAGCAGACTTTGAGATCGAAGCACAGGGAGGTGAGTATCTGGCATCCAGAAAGCAGCAGGGCAGGTGCCGTCCCAGGCAGAGCTCCCGGCTGAGCACCCTGCCAGTGACGCTCGCTCATGCTGAGCAGTAGAGAAGACTCGAGGTGCACTGTTCCCCCAGCCCCCGCCTGAGCACCACGTCTCAATAGGCTAATCCTCCACCTGCGGCTCCGGCACACGGGGTTCTAGTCCTGGTCGGGGCGCCGGATTCTGTCCCGGTTGCTTCTCTTCCAGGCCAGCTCTCTGCTGTGGCCCGGGAGTGCAATGGAGGATGGCCCAAGTGCTTGGGCCCTGCACCCCATGGGAGACCAGGAGAAGCACCTGGCTCCTGCCTTCGAATCAGCGCGGTGCACCAGCCACGGTGGCCATTGGAAGGTGAACCAACGGTAAAGGAAGACCTTTTTCTCTGTCTCTCTCTCTCACTGTCCACTCTGCCTGTCAAAAAAAAAAAGAAGAAGAAGAAGATACCAGCGCCGTCGGGCGCAAGCGGGTGAGGACAGCAAGCATTGCTGCCACGCGCTGTTTCTTGAGACGCTCGGAAAGCTTCGATCTCACGGCAGAATGGGTCTTTGTATGATTTGTGGTTTGGTTTTCTCTTTGCTGGCGTGCACAAGTTAATTTCATATCCCCCAAAATATCCTAGATCTGTGTCTAAGAAGGATTCTCGAAACCTAATGTGGTAGAAACCTGTATGTTCATAATTTATGTAAATCCTGCTACTGGGTGGGGTGCACCTTGCTAAGGCAGGTAGAACGGTCATCACTAGCAGCTGGTGGGGGGGGGGGGGGTGAGGGAGGGTGGACACCTGGCACCAAGACACTGCTGTGTAGGAGCAGTGAGCTCGTGTGTTCTGCAGCACGGGGGGCGGGGTGGCTACAGTTCACAACAGTTGACCAGGCTTTCATAATCCGCTAGATGAAGACACGCAGACTCCAGGCACTAAGAAATGATAAGGCATAAAGAGATGGGAATGCGAAATGCCCCCTGATGTGGCCGCTGCGCGGTGACCAGAACTCACGAGCATGCGTGACTGTTGGATGTCAATGAAAAATAGTTCTCAAAGACTCTGCCGCTTCCTCTGAAAGTTAGGACGTCCAAGAACTACCGACCTGATGGTGGCAACAACGAAGGAAGCAGGCACCCTCTGTCTGTGTGCAGTGCAGCCGAACGAGTCGGGTGGGAGCCAGCAGAGCAGCTGCTGCCCTCTGAATTCGGGGACGGGCCACACTGGGGTAAGGCTGGGGGCATGAGCACAAACCACCCTGAGGAGGCCAGGAGCCACACCAGGTCATGAGTGACGGCACAGCCACCCGTGGCTACTACGGGGCCGCCTTCTGTGGGACCATCGCACGGTTGTGCTGCCCGGCGCACTCGGCACCCTGTGAACGCAGAGCCCAGGGGGAGCATCCTCTGCTCGGCCATTTACCAAAACCCCCGCACCTGCAGCCACCCCCGGGCCAGCCTGCTGCTCCACATCCTAATGGAGTTACGACGACGCCTCTGCCCCTCTTTCTGTCTGCTGGGTCCTTGGGACGTCTTGCCCAGAGTGGCTTCCTTGTGACCCGACTCCCTGCTTCAGCTCTGCTCTATACCAACAGGAGTTTCGCGCACTGCTTGTCTGTTAAAGGCTCGGGACACACAGCCTACAGTCACTGGCTGGTGTCTTGGCGGGTGCTGATGAGGTGCACCAGGGACGCAATGAACTGGGCAAAGCTTCTTCCCCGCAAAGTTCGCCATGCTTCGGAGGGAAAAATCGGCTTCGTCTCCTGCCACCTGTTCCCACTCACCTTATCTTCCTGCCACGCCAGAGCAGCCCTGTTCTTCACCCTCCTCTTTCCTATCACTCCTCTGCCATCAAACTCCTACTCATCCCTCAATACCCAATCCAGTGATTAACTTGTACATGAATTTTTTTTAAGCAGAATTGTCTCTGTGCGTGTTCCTAGAGTGCTTGGCCTCTCTTCTTGTAGTGCACTTATCCCAAAAATTGCAAATATTTGCTTAAAAAATATCTCTCTTCCATAAGACTTCATCCATTTCTAGGGCGTAAGAACCATATTTTGTGCACATGGCATACCCAAGGGTTAACGGAGTGCTAAACTATGACAGAGATAGAGAACACGGCTTTGAAAAGTAATTTGTTAATGATTGCAAGGATGTAGACAAGGTTTGGGAAATCCAATGGAAATCCGGTACAAAATAACAACACACATCTGTATTCCAGCAAGCAAACTGAACATTGCCGATGGAACGCTTGGGGAAACACCCAGAAAGGGTGAGTGTGTGAGGGGTTCTTGGACTCAAGACTGTAACAATCCTACCTCTAAATGACTTCAGAGGAATCTCTCCATCCTGTAGATCATTTGCTCAAAAAATGTCCAGTCCTTACCAGCTGGATGGTTTGTGTCTGTCCCCGTGGTCCCCTGTTGGTCTGGTGTATCAGATCGCCCCCTCGTCTGATGACAGGCACATTGCAGGGAGAAGGAAGATCGGGCAGGCTCCCCTTCGTCTGGGTACCAGAGACGGAGAGAAAGTCACTAACTGGCAGCCCAGCGAGAACCCGAGGCGCTGATGTCTCCTCCGACCTGCGGTGAGAGAAAGCCACGGAATCCACCTTCACTCTGCTGCGCTGCAAGGGAGAAAGGTTTTCAAACTGTCACGTTAGAAACGGGGGAGATTCGCGTGTCACCTGGAGCCCGCCCCAGGGGGAACGCTGGTGCGCCTCAGTGCATCTGCCAGGAGCACCCCACCCCCAACCAATCGTGGCAAGCAAGGACATCTCCAGATATTGTCAAATGTCCCTGGGGGATGGCAGGTGGGGGCAGAATGGACCCTGATTGAGGACCACTGACCTGGTGTACACTAACAAAAATGCCTGCGACCCGCTAAAGACAGCCGCCTTCTCCAAGGCATTGACAATGACAAGACACGGAGTTCTGTGAGCGTCACATCCTGGAAGGGGAGCGCAGAGCCCCCTGAGGAGCAGGGAACAGCCTGTGACCCCAGCTCCCCGAGGTCCACGCGAGGATGGCCCAGCTCCCTGGGCTTCTGTTGAAAACATGCAGCAAAGTTCCAGACAACGTCCTGCCCACGCAGCCTGCAGGCGTCCCTGCCGCGGCCTCAGCCCCCCTCAACCTCTCTATCCTGCAACCAGAGGAACCACACGGGGCCAAACGCACAGCAGGTCATCAGAGCACGGTCACAGAGAACGTAGTCTTACCAGGACCTCTGCAGGTTTAATCCGCTCGCCTCCAACATGGGGCCAGTGGACACGCTCCAGGGGTTGCCAAACCACATGAGACGGTGTACACCAAAGCATTGGCTAGCACGTGGTGCGTACCAACAGCTGTCTAAACATCAGTGTCCGTGTACTTTCCCCCTTCCCCGATCCCATAGGAGAACTGACATTAGAACAACTCTCACCTCCTTTTGCCAACCTCATCAAGATGGTAAGGAAGAGAAACCTGACACTAATCCGTCAGGACACCTCAATGAAATACAAAAGCCACTGAAAAAATGCTTCGTATAAAATAACTTTGAAATAAATGCCTTCAAATTGAACAGCTATTGGCTTTCTAGTTGGTGGTCGGCTTCCTGATATTTGAGCCCTGAAATCATTGAGCCTCTAGCAAACATGCTTAAAGAGTGACAATTTTGTACTCCATCTGTTTGTTAACACTCCGTTCTCAAACCCACACCAAAGGGGCATGCGTCGCGGAGTTGATGGAAGAGACAGAAAACCCAGACCAAGGAGGTGAAGACAGCCAGGGAGGGGAAGCCACGGTGAGAGTTTTCTCTCGTTTTATACCCCAAAGTTAGGAACAATCTACACATGCTTGCAACATTTTTTAAACATCAAAAGTATCAGTGAAAAGTAAAAATAATCTGTCACCCTACACTACATTAAAATATTTTAGAGTGCATAACTCAAGGATTGGCAATTTTAAAATTCAGAATCGCAGTCTTCCCTTCCACCAAGTGTTGGCATTTGTCAAACGCAAGAAAAACACATCAAAACCGGGTCAAAAAGAGCCAAATCTTAATTTGGAGGACAGGAAATACAAATAAGCACGCCCAGCAGCCCCTCTTCTGAGGCTACGACCGACAGCGGCCGGCTCTTGGGCACAGATCTCCGTGGTTCTGCACCTGTCACGTGTCACGTGTCACGTGTCACGTCGTGACCTGCTCTGGTCACAGAGGAGGAGCTGACGCTGGAAGAAGTGCATCTTCAGCAGAGGCAGGATTTGAACTCAGGGCCCTCGCTCCTGCCCGTCGGGCCGGGTATCTTACCACCTCCCCGGTGCTCCCCGTGGGGCTGAGATACTCCCAGATGTGAACACTGCGGCCTGTGGCCCGGTGACCGAGCACCCACAAAGTGGGAGGACTTCTGAGAAATTCTTGGCCCTGAAGGACGGCCTGAGAGGAGGTGTCCGAGGGCACCGGGAACTGCGCACAGCACTGAGGACTCTGGGTCAGCTCTCGGCCCTTACGCCCTCAGCCAGGCCCCACAGGCCGCCCGCTGTCTTCTTAGCCTCTGTTCCTCTGTGAGCTTGTTTAGCTGATTCGCCTCCATCCTGTCTTCTTCTTCCTTCAATATTTAATTTATTTATTTGAAAGTGAGAGAGCATTGTGGGGAGCAACTCGGACTAGACTAAGTTACTGGAATTAAGACTTATTCTATGCATCTGCTCTCCCACAATATGGCGCTGGGAGAGGAGGAAACAGCTTCTACACAGCTGCCTCTCGCCAACTTGAGTGATGACCTGCAGGAGCTGATCCTGCTCCTGATTGGAGGAGAGCAGCGTACTCGGCGTGTGGGTAGCCGAGTTGGGATTGGTGGAAGAGGACTATAAAGGAGGAGAGAGACAACATGCACCAGGAACATCTAAGAGGAACATCTGCGCAGCCCCCGAGAGAGCCGGCCGGCGGTGTGCCGCTCCCCCGCGGAAGTGGGGAAAGTGGCAGGGGGAACCGCCCCTCCACGGAGGTGGAGAGATGGCAGCCAACCCGGGAAGAACCAGCAGCAAACCCGGGGAGGGCCGAGCAGACAAAAGAACAGCGCAGGGTCCTGTGTCGTTCCTCCGTGAAGACGGGGAGCGACAGAGCATGTGCAAGAGAGAGATCAAGAGAGATCTTACACCTGTTGGTTCATTCCATAAATGCTTGCAATAGCCAGGCCTGGGCCAAGCTGGAACCTGAGGCCGAGAACTCACTCCAGAGCTCCAACACGGAGGCGGGAGGCTAAGGACTTGACCACTGCCTGCTGCCTCCAAGGGTGCACATCCTAGGACACTGGATGGGAGCTCCCAGGGCTGGATCCCAGGGGCTCTGACCTGGTAGGGTGCACTCCAAGTGGGGTCCTAACAGCCACATCAAGCACCTGCTCCCATAGTCTCCTAGGAGGGAACGCATGTCAGGTAGATCAGCCAACAGCCTCTGTGGGGTTGACTGGCGCATTGTCAGTTTCTCATTTGCTCGGGTGGACCCTTCAGCTGGACTCTGAGGTGCTGATGGGAGCTTTGCCTCCAACTGACGCCAACTGGAACATCTTGGTCCTGCTGAGGGAGGGAGTGAGTGGTTTAGTGGGTAAACTGCTGCGTGTTCCCTAAGACAACTGCACAGATTCCTACCCTCGGATGGGACAAGACAGATGTAGCTGACAAAACTCCACCTCTCTTGGTTCCTTGAAGCTCGCAGGCCTGGCCTGAAGAAGTTGGGTGTGATAAGTAGGACCCCGGGATGTCACGACACCTGCCCGAGTGAGAAGTCGAGCAGACGGAGAGGTGGGCAGCCGGGTGGAGCGGCTGGGCGCTGGGGAGGCAGTCACTGATTCGTTCACTTTCTGTTGGCTTGGGGATCGGAGCTGAGGGCGGTGGCGATCTTTGCCACGTTATCTGGATTTTCTGAACTCTGAGCACGTTTTCAGCAGGGTCTGGATGTGGTCTCTCTTGGTACTGCACCTTCAGGTTACACAGAAAGACTACGGCAGATTGGGTGTCGTCTCCTTTCCCTCAGATAGGATGGGTGCCTACCCCAGTACCTCACGATGGCACTTTATTTGGAGATGGGACCTTCACAGAGATTATCGAGATCCTACTGCAGCAAGACTGGTGTCCTTATCAAACGGGACAGCTTGGACTTGGACAGACGTGTCCAGGGGAGGATGACGGGAAGGGAGGCAGGGAGACAACGGCCATCTTCAAGTCCAGGAGAGTAGCCTTGGAGGGTGCCCCACAGAGGCCAGAAGGAGCCAACCTCTGCTCACAGCCTCCCTGAGCTTGGATCTCCAGCCCCCAGAGGAGATAAGCTGGTGTGTACCCCATCCAGTCCATGGCAGCCACGGACGTGCCTGAAGAGCCCTAGCAAGGGTTGGATGGCGCAGAAACTAAGACAGGCTTTAGAGCCCTGGGTACTCTGCTGTCGAAGGAGACGAACAGATAAAAGGAGCTTGAAAATACACTTTTTAAGATTTATTTATTTTATTTGAAAGGCAGAGTTACAGAGGCAGAGAGAGAGAGAGAGAGAGAGAGAGGTCTTCCATCTGATGGTTCACTCCCCAGAGGCCACAACAGCCAGAGCTGCTTCGATCCGAAGCCAGGAGCCAGGAGCCTCCTCCAGGTCTCCCACACAGGTGCAGGGACCCAAGCACTTGGGCCATCTTCTACTGCTTTCCCAGGCCACAGCAGAGAGCTGGATCGGAAGTGGAGCAGCTGGGACTCAAACAGGCATCCATATGGGATGCCAGCATGGCAGGTGGCGGCTTTACCCACTATACCACAGCGCTGGTCCCTGCAGTCTGTTTTTTTAAGTGAGAGATCCACGCTGAAGGGAAGATCAATGAGTCAAAACCAGCCCCAGCTGAACTACTGCCTTGAATAAAGAAAATGGCCAATGGGACTCCAGCCTCCTCTCCGCCTGGTTGCCGAGGATGGGCACTGTGCGAATGGCTCCATCACCACCTTGGGTGTGCTGAGCCTGGGGCCAGAGAACAAGGTCATGGCTTCTTTCCTGCTGGTCGTGGGAGTCGGCAGCTCTTCCCAGTCAACCGGGAAAGAACACTCGCACAGGCGTCACAGAGCGCACCCGCTGGGGCACTGGGCTTCCTTCTCTTGGCTTCAACATGAAGCCAAGGGATCAGGAGTCACAAAGAAAACCAGCCAGCCTGGCTGTCAATCTTCAAGAAACACCGGCTGGGTGCCTGCCCTCCTCCAGGGGCTGGCGGGGAGCCGGGCTGAGCACGGTTGACTAAATAGCACACAGGGTCCCTGCCCACAAGGCACTTAACCCATTGTTAAGGAGCAAGCTTAGCCCTGAGCCATGGGGGGAGAAGCTCCCACCCACAGGGGCAGGACAAGGGGGCTTTTTAGTTATGGGAACAGAGAGCTGGGGAGGAAGCAGGAAAGCATGGGGGGGGGGGGCTGCTGGAGGGGGGGAGCGACTGTGTTAACTGGAGCTGCTGCGTCCAGGCCCAGCCGCTGCTGGCTTCCCCCAGTGAGGAGCTCGCCTGCTTCCTGTCCAAGGTGAGACGCAGCGAGGAGCGTGGCTGTGAAAGCAATGCCCATGTGACTGCCGCCAGCCTTCCCTGTGCCTGAGCCCTGCAGTGGAGGGAAAGCACACCCCACTTCCACGCCTTTCGTCGTAGAAGTTTCTAGCTCGTCCTTGCCTCCCACCTTGAAGATTCATTTCTGCAAGTGTCTCTCCCCACGGCAGCTGCCAGCTGGAAACAAACACCAGGCTTCAGCGCTGTGTTGCAATGGGTGCTTCCAGGCGTGGAGAATGGAGCCAGGAAGTCTTGTAGAAACTTGTAAGGTTCGTGACTCTTGGCTCAGGGCTGCTCACGCTGTAAGAGAGCCCAAAGGGGCCAGTCCCCAAGGGAGAGGCCACCATCAGCATGCAACTCCTCTCCCGGAGTTCTACCCTGTTGGGGCTGCTGGGAGCAAAGCTTTGAAGCCACGGAAGCCCTGAGTCCCCCGAGGACTTTGGGAAGGCACACAGTGGGGATCCTTGAATTGCCTGCTCTGTCACACCCAGGGGTCTGCCTTGTTCTCTTCTCTACGCCTTGCCCCGTCCCCCCCTTCCACTACCTAACATCCACGCCTTCCAGCAAGGTGCCACGGTGAACCAGTGCACCTGCTCGATTGGGCCCTTTAGGCTAAAGAATTCCAGTCCCTGTCTGAGTATCGGTGAATCACAGAACCCCCCCGGGCTGGAACCTCAGACAGACGGAGGTCACATTATCACACCTTACAGAATCAGGCCCAGCTAGTCCTTAATATCCTCCAATGCCCAGTCCACACTCTTGGCTTTTTATGTACTGTACGTTTGCTCAAACTGGAATCCAGGCAAGACCCACACGTCGCCTTTGGGTTCCTCAATTCCTGCTCCCTCCTGCATCCTGCTGTGGCCAGGCCACATCGCTGGGCTCCTGGGTCCACTTCTCAGCCCATCTTGGGAGAGATCACAGAGCAGCATCTTGGCAGAGTGTTCCGTGGCTCTCCACTGTGTGCTTGTTAATCTCCCAGTCCCTGTGTTCTTCTTGAACACACGAACTTCTCATTCTGTTGGGTGAGAGACACTTTGTGGTGGAGACACCCTGGGGATTCTTACAAGGAAAATCAAGACGGTGCCTGCGGAATGCAAAGGGTTTATGGATTCTTAAACCCGGTCACCACTGCCGCCCAGGAAGCAGGTAGGTGACTGGGTTAGCAGACCGGCTTGGAAATCTGGGCTTTCTACTGGCCAGCAGGTGTTTGCTGAGAGAGACTGCTGGAGTCTTCCTTTTCCAGCACTCTGGAAGAGCTGTGCTGTGGTTGAGGTGCACACGACATGGCTGGACACAAGCTGGGTGTGCAACAAACAGTAGTAAAAAGACCATGTGTGTAAAATGCATATTACATCACCCATGACCATCCCTCTAATTCCTCTCTCTCTGTCTCTCCCTACCCCCTGCCTATCTCTAACCACATGTAGATAGGAATCTATGTAGTTTTTTTTTAATTTATTTGACAGAGTTATAGACAGTGAGAGAGAGAGACAGAGAGAAAGGTCTTCCTTCCGCTGGTTCACTCCCCAAATGGCCGCTACTGCTGATGCTGCGCTGATCCGAAGCCAGGAGCCAGGTGCTTATCCTGGTCTCCCATGGGGTGCAGGGCGCAAGCACCTGGGCCATCCTCCACTGCACTCCTGGGCCACAGCAGAGAGCTGTACTGGAAGAGGAACAACCAGGACTAGAACCCGGCGCCCATATGGGATGCTGGCGCCGCAGGTGGAGAATTAACCAAGTGAGCCACGGCGCTGGCCCCAGAATCTATGTATTTCAATGTATGCTTTGTGTTGTGCAAAGATTTGTTTCGTAGTCTAGGTCTGGACTCGGCTTTTCCTAGCAGTCTGGCCTTAAGCAGTTCAGGCCACTTGTTCGAGCCCAGTTCACTCCCTTGTAAAACAGGAACAGCCGTATCTGTCCTGAGGACCGGATAAGGCGAGGGTACCACGCGCACCGGTGCCACGGAGGTGCCAGGGCTTTAAGCACAGTGCCGATGTCGACTGGCAGGCTAAGCGCAAAGTACACTGGGTGGACTTCAAATAAGTGAACGCAGATGCCAATGCCATGAAGTAAGTCTTAAGCACTGCCTGCTAAAAACAATCATGTACAGCTTCTCAGGTTTGCCCGGGTTTCCCCGCCGTTGAATCGTTCCACTGGAATGCATAAGCAAAAAATGCTAAAGGACCCTGAAGCTTGGGGCTGTGTGTTAAGGAAGAGTCCCCTTGGGGCGGTGGCACCCTCCACGTGCATTACCAGGCAATCCCTCGCAAAGGTCAGGGGGCACAAGTACCCAAAGACGGATTCAAGATGTTCCAGTCACGTGGTTCAGTAATTGGGTTTTAAATACCCAGTGAGAGGCATGGGGAAAGAATGGGGATTAACACATCCAGGACAGGGTGAAAGCAGTGTGGAAGGCCGCCGTCCCCAAGTCCTGGTTTAGGCAATGTTGATAGCTCCCCGGCCTCCTCCCAGCACACGTGCACACAGACACACACACATGCACACATACCCAGGTGCACACACAGGCACACACATGCATCTTCACATACAAGCACATAGACTCATGCACACACATGTACACACACAGGCACAGACATGCACACACACTCAGGTCAGCCTTCTTGGCTTGGGTTATGAAGAAGACTAGAGTAAGCAACAAGTGGGTACCCGAGAGAGGCAGGCACCTTCATGTGGTCTCTGAGCTGTGCAGAGCCGCGTGCTGCGTCACAGGTGTAGCTGCGGCCAACCGCGGGGACAGGTGGCCTTGGTCACAGCGGTGGCTTGCAGTTAGCTATGGGGACAGGCGTGCATGGTCACAGGTGTGCCTTGAGCTTAGCCCGCTGTGCTTTGAAAGCAGAGGACTGGCAGAACCAACATGGGTCTCCCTGTGCCTCCAGAGCTTAAACCCTGGTGCGCGCTGGCTGCCTCAAGTGAACCAAGCATTATTTTGAATAGTTGGTACCTCTGGGCCATTCCCCTCTTCCATCGGCCACCAGCACACATGTTCTCCGCCTCCCTGATGTGTGTTTAGCATGTCCACTCCGCTTGCCCTGCCCTCTTTGGTCCACTTCCCTTGTTTTCTAGAATGAAGTGGAGCTTCCTGAAACAATACGGCAGAGCTGAAGCGCACCCTGAACTCCACAAGTGCGACCGGGGGGGGGGGGGGGGGGGCTCGAGCCTGGGACGTGGCTCCTCCTCCCCCTCCGTGCCTCCCGTCCTCAGAGTGATGTGACCCCACCCTGTTTGCCAAATAATCAGCCCCAAGTGGGACCTGCTCAGAGGAAGGCTCCAGTGTGGCAAGTCAAGGAGGGGGCGCAGCTGCGTCCTGGGAAGGAAAACCAACGCTTTTACAGCGAGGGTCAGAAGATGGGGTGGGAGGGTGGAGCCCCCCCGCACAAACAGCACCCATCTTCACACAGCGCTTGTGCAAACCCTGCCCCCGGCCGGGCCGAGCTCCAGGTTGCAGTAAAACTCTTCCTGGGCAGCCCTTCCAACAGCAGGCTCAGGTGAGCCGGCCATGCCAGAGTTGCCATCCCAAGCCACGGAGGACGTTGTCACAGACGGCGAGGAGAGAACCAGGGGAGAGAACAGGCGCAGTTGGATTTGTGAAACACACGGTAAGACAGCTGGTCAGGTAGGGGCTGCCTGCTGCTGCCACTCAGGCTATCCTGTGAGCCCTATATCCGTTGTGGCAATCCCTTTAAGTCAGGGCGACTGTTGCCATTTGCTTACAAGGGAGCAGCGGGCAGGACATCCAGAGGCCGTCTGTTACAGTACGCACTACGATCCAAGACGCAGACTTGGAACTGCAAGGTAGTTCCTCAGTTAGGGTGAGTTTTCCATGGCCCAGGGTTTCCCAGGTAGGTGATTTGCATTTCTGGGTAGGGCTGGAAGTCTATGTCCCTCTTTGTCTTAAGGGACCCCAGCAAATGTCCTGGGGTCACCCCTCTGTCTAAACACTGCACTTCGGTTTGCATAGGCTTAAGGCAAAGAACGGAGACCAGGCTCAGCCCCGTGGGACCAACGGCAGCCCAGCAGCACACAGGGTCTGACGCTTGGAGACAGTGAGGTGACTCCTCCCTTCCAGGCTGCGTGAGCTGAGGGGACAGAGCCAGACAGACCTGAGTCCAGGCTCTTCCATCTGGCCGAGGAACTGGGGAACCTGGGAGAACCCCTCTTTTTTCTAGCCTATAAAATGGGGAGAGTAGTGTTGCTAGGAGGATTATGGGAGAAAAGACGTGCAAAGTGCTCATCTGTGAGACTGGCTTACAGCTGGGAGCCCCTCCCCAAAGAACCTGAGCTCGTCTCAGTCTGTAAGGAAGCTTCATGCTGTGTCCGGTCATCGGCAGTCACGGTGGCCCCCAGACTCCAGCTGCAGACCTGGGCAGGGCAGTGACAGGCGTGGGGTGGCTGCCGTCGGGGGAGGGCTGACTTGTTCCATGCATCTGGCAAGGCGGGACGTCGTGTGCCCCAGGGGGAAGTGTGGCTGCTCTCAGCTAGGCCTCTGGGGATTTATCGACCCCAGCCAGCAGTGCTCCCAGCATAAACTATGCTGGGGCCGCACTGCACACCGCCGGCCCCCCGGGGCCTCTAGCAGCACCCTGCGCCCCGGAGGGAGGTGTCCTGTATGTAGGTGTTCAGATGGCTCGGTTCGGTGATGTTTGTGATCCCTGCAACTCTTCCAGAAGCTAGGAAGCTAGGAGCCCTGCCAACCAATCGCCACAGAGGAACCGATCACATGACGTCCACCGGCGAAGCCTGCACTGGTGGCCATGCTGTCACCGCGCACCGCCCTGCCCAGCCTCCAGCCTCTTACTCCCAGAGGTCTCAGTGAAGACTCTCAGAGGAAGAACGGTCCAAAGCTGTCTCGGCTCAGCCGGCCCGGCCCTGTGGGGCGGGGGCGAACCCCAAGGCACACAGGCTGCGTTATCACTGCAGACTCTGGGCAGCACAGCCAGCGTCCAGCCCCACACCTGCCTTCTGCAGATAAAGGACGGCCAGCTGGGGTGACGGAGGGGAGCCTGCAGGTGCCACGTGCCTCTGTGTCAGCCAACCAGACGTTCCGCGGCCGAACCTGCTGTGTGGCCCTGGGGGCCCTGAGCTGACCTGGAGTGCTCCCCTGGCTCCTCCCCGTCCACGAAATAAAGCAAAGTCCTTCTGGGGGATGTTCCAAATTGAGATGGAGAGTTCACTTGCCAGCGGTGAAATCTGTTTGTTCTGTTGTTTGTTCCTTTCTTTTTCTTTCTTGGTTTTTTTCTCATCTGGCTTAGACCAAGAAGCACCAGCCAAAATTAACATGCAAACCTTGACCTTAAAAAAGGAGTTAGAACAGCAGAGCAGTGTAAGTTACCTGGGGGTCCTTGGGCTGCAGAGCCCACGTCTGTGTCCCCGAGCCTGGGCTGGCGTGGGGCACAGTGGACGCCGCACATGGCCGACAGGGGCTCATGCGAGGGCTGTTCCTGCTGCTTCTGGTCACGATGTCCAGGGGCTGGGGACGTGCGGGGGTGTTGGGGCTGTGTGTTCCCACATGGGCTGTGGATCAAGGGGCAGTTTGGAGAAGCCCCGTGCCCTGTGAGCAGTGTGGGGAAATGTGAGAACAGAAGCTCCGTGGGAGACCACTCAGAAGCTCCGACTCGTGTGTCCTTAGCTGAGGAGGGGCCTGTCCGGTTCTCATCTAATGCATCTCCACCTGAGCTCTGGACCTGCATGGCTGCGGCAGGGCGAGGTCCCACGAAGCCCCCTTATTGCTGTCAAGCCTCGAGCTCCCTGGAGCAGAAAGGGGCTCCTCATTCGCTGCTGCCTTCCCCCGGGCAGGTGCAGCACCCAGAGGAAGCCATCGCTTCTCAGGGGCGGAGCCCTGGTCTCCTTCAGTCTTCCCAAGCCATGCTCGGTGCTAGACAACCCCCTGCCCAGGCACCCGGGGCTTCCCTGAGCTCATGGCGAAAGGAAGCAGCCCTAAAACGCCCAAGACACCAAAGACCGTGGAAAATGCACAGAGCCAGGCTGGCTGCACGGGAGACTCAACGCCACGGTCAAGTGCTACGTGCCCCTCAAAGCGCTGCAGTTATAGGATCTGTCTTGTGATCTTGTTTGATCCTAATTAATAACACCATGTGCTACCAGGAGCAGTACCTGGCTGTGTCCTCTGGTCTCTGTCGTCTTACAACCCCCCCGACAATGACTTCATCTGATGCCAATCAGCACACAAAGGCCGCGCCCCTCACACCATAGCTGGATTCAGAAGGCACCCTCTTAACTCTTCGTAATAGGAATTAAACTCCAACATGGTCTTTGGAGGGGGCCAACTGCAGTCAAACCATAGCATCTGGGGGCTGCTGCACGTATTGCTGGCTGAGATCAAATCCTGCCTTTCTTCTTTTTTGTTTCCCTAAAAGAAAAAAAACAGCCTCCCTCCTTCCTGCCCCAGCTTGCACCTTCACAGCTTCTGGTTTGTGCAATAAATATTACATTGATCACACTGAACTGGAGTTACTAGAATGACTTGACTTCTGCTTTTCTGTTAGTTTTGATGCCCTTCAAACGTAGGCAAGCATCCGCTGCAGAGAAAATGCCTTGATTGTTTTTGTATGAGCCACTGACCACGGAAGGAATGAATGGGTGCAATTGTTTGTTAATCTGTGGAAGAAGACCAGCGGTTTTATCTGCAACATCAGCTCAGGTGACATTCCTAGAGGGATCTGCCAAGGTGACAGCTTTTGGAAAGCGGGACACCACGTCCAGGCCCTGAGACTGTGGCGTTCAGAGCAGTTTGCTCACTGCATGGGATGAACGCAGGAACACCACCTGGTCTGCAATCCTGCAGACAGGTGCACCCTGGCTCCAGGTACCCGCTCACGGAGCCGTGATGGGACGCCCCCCTGTGCAGTGCCCCTCCTCGTCCTGTCTGATCCCAAGCGCAGGAGACACTCACGCCCTCACATGTCCTAAAAGTTGACACAGGCAGTTCAGAAACTGCAGTACGGCACCACATGAAGGCTCACTGGTTATTTTTAAACCTGGCTTTCCTTCCTTGGGTTTCTAGCATCCGAGGTCATTAAAAATGAAGACACTGTAGGCGTTTCAAACACCTATCTGACTTCATTTCCACCATCGGGTTTGCATTTTCTCCCTGCGGTTGCCTGAGGTTGAAGAGAGAAAGCTCAAGGTGACTTTCAGTCTCAGCCCCAGTGCTCACGGCCCACCTCCCTTGCGAGCCTTTGCGGGTGCTCCGTCCCCGTGTTTTGCACGTCCCCCTAGTAAGAGGGTTTGCAAAACCAGATTCTGACACTCAAAACGGAGGGTTCTAAAACTTAGGACACAGCGGGCTGAACAGAACCGCCCGGGTGTCATTTGGATGCTGGCGTTTCTGCCTCCACCGGGTAGCAGGAGCAGCACCTGTCTGGAACCTCCATCCTCTCCCCGAAGCAATGCCCGGGACCAGGAGAGCCGCCCGCTGTCACCCTGCACCCAGGCAGCGCAGACCGCACCCCCACATCTCGCCTCCTCCCCCACACTGATTTGCCCCCTGGTCCACGTCTATTCCCTTTCTAGACCGCAAGGTTCTCTGAGGCAAGGACCCCCCTCACCGTCTTCCTCTCTTCCCTGCCCCCAAGCCTCTCGTGCTGTGTAGCAGACATGTGTGTCCAGTGCATAGGAACTTTCTCTAAGGGATAACAGCTCCCTATAAAGGACCGAAGACGAGACCTCCGAGCACATTGGCATTTGGATTCTGATCGGACCCACGCACGCCAGTGACCAGGGCTTCCGTTTCTCCCAGCCTGAGTACTCCATGCAGGTTCATCAACGGGATGAGAATGTTGTGTGGCCGGGGCATGGATCGCATCTCTGGGAGTGAAGAGCCAAGCCTCGGAAGGTCAGACTCGGCTTCCACAGGCACCAGACACGAGGCTGGGGGTGCAAAGACAGCGGCTGAGTTCCTGGCGGGCTGTGAGCACACACGCTCTCTAGCTCACTCTGTAACAGGGTCTGCAATCAATACCCATATGGCACACAATGGCGCGGAGATGGGAGGCCTGCAGGCGCCGCCTCTGACACTTGGGGAGCATCTTGGTTGTCCCCGACGGCTGTCTGGCCTCCTTCGAGCCCAGGGTGATGCTGGCTTCGGGGGGAGCCTGAACCGTGCTGGTCAGAAGCCCTGGAGCAGCTTCTGAGCCGTGCAAGCCAGAGGCAGCAGAGGAGCCCGGAGTCCCTGGGCTTGCGCTTCCTCCCAGCTGGCCTGCTTCAACCCAGTGGATTATCCGTGGGGCTGGCGTCCCCAAAGGCGAGATTCGCTGAGCTGCTGGATCAGAGACACGGCGTCACAAGGCTGTCCCTGATGGGTGCCAGGGGCCCTTCCAGGTAGGCAAGGGTTGGACGTTTGACCTCAGGGCAGTGGTAAGCTCTCAGCATCGACTCCTTGTGCACAGAGGCCCGGATGTCCAGGGCAGGGCCGGCAGAG
Source organism: Oryctolagus cuniculus (assembly GCF_051225735.1). NCBI lineage: Eukaryota > Metazoa > Chordata > Mammalia > Lagomorpha > Leporidae > Oryctolagus > Oryctolagus cuniculus. The sequence continues at coordinate 3,615,062 of NC_142878.1, read as the reverse complement.
TGGGAAAGCGCATGCGTCCTGGCCCCTTCTTCAGCGCTGGGATATCTAGGCCTTCTGTTTCAACCATGCTGGGGCATCCCCATTTTAAGCAAGACATAATTGGGGTCCACATATCGCCTGTGTGGCAGAAAGTTACTTTCAGCCTCCTGTCGCCTGTGGGGCACCTTGATCTTCCTGGCCTCTTCCTTCCAGCAAAGCCCGGACCTCCACCTGCCTGTCTGTCGTGTCCAAGGCGCCTGTCTCTCCTGAACGGTAGTAACAGGGCCCCCTACCTGGTCTCTCTGTTCCCACTTTCTTCCATCTCCCGCGAGTCTCCCCTTGGCAATCTGAGTGCTCACTCAACTCAGACAGGCTCGTCCTTGTTCTTGGCCTCACGCTCTCTGCTGGCTGCGTCTCTCTGCTGTCTGTTGGGTGTTTCCAAGAATCTTGCACTGGGGTCACTGCATGTTGGCCTCAGCCCGCGGGCTAAGCTCCGCCTGGCCTCTCCTTTACGTGGATTTCTCTGCTGGACAGGTGGAATGGTCTGAGCCATCTCGGACATCGCTGTGCTCTTCCTCACACAAGGGCAGCTCCTCTCCCCGTGTAGGACTCTGCCCAATTCTCTTCATGGCTGCACCTCCGCACACCATCCTGACGTGACCACTGGATCATTCTGCTCCTCTCTGGTCCCTTATGAGGTGGCATGCATTTTAGCGATACCATCTGTCATTCTGTTTATTCTACCGTCACTATTGTTTGCATGCGATCCTCCACAAGCAGCCCTGAAGGCGGGACCTCTAGGTGGATTTGTCCGGGGCTCCTGATTCCCGCCGTGCCTGCGGCAGGTGCTTTGGGGACGCCTGAACTGAACCCCTGCATTTGAGATGAACGGCGCGTGGGTTTGCCATCCATGAAAACGCATTTTCAGGTACTGACACTTCCTGCTCATTGTTACTGCGTTGGGGTTGGCTGTGGGGATTATGCTACCTTAGAGAGCAGATTCCACAGGCCTTCCCAGGTTGGCTCGGCCAAGGAAATCCCCGTAGCCAGGGGCCCTGTTGCAGTCACCTCCTGCGGATTATTTACTGCTGCAAGGTCAGAAAGGGCCATCTCCCCAGGAGCTCAGTGCAGCCCCAAGTACAAGCGAGCGGCCTCTCCCCGACTCTCAGAGGAGCAGGGTCACAGCCAGGGCTGACGTGTTGCGGCTCCGTGTTGACGTTTGTCTCATGGCTCAAGAACATGGACTGACCTGGTCTCCTCAGTTCCCCTCCAATGCCAAGTGTGTCTGGGAGACGCAGCAAAGCTCACATGGCCCCTACTAAAGAAAAGGCACCCATCTGTCTCTGCATGAACATTCCAGACCCTCCAGCTGTTGTTCCTCATTACTGTGAGTTTCTGTTTTCTAAGATTTATTTGAAAGGCAGAGTTACAGAGAGAGGAAGAGGAGAGAGAGAGAGAGAGGGAGAGATCTTCCATCTGTGTTCCCTCCCCAAATGACTGCAATGGCCAGGGCTGGGCAGGCTGAATCCAGGAGCCAGGAGCTTTGTTTAGGTGGCAGGGAACCAACACCTGGACCACCTTCCGCTGCTTTCCCCAGGCCATTAGCAGGGGGCTGGATCAGAAGCAGAGCAGTGAGACCCACTATGCCACAGCTCTGGCCCTCAGTGCCTGCAGGGAGAGGCAGGCAAGGCCCACTGTGGGCAGCGCAGCTCCACTATTGTCGGCACTTCCCATGTGCGCTTTACTTGCTGTAGTGAATCTGCCATATGTAAGGTAGGACATTAATTTGGACAATAATTTGCAAGGTAGGATATTAATTCTTTAATGAAAGAACACAGAAATAGGTTTAAAAAATCCTAGGCCGGCCCCGCGGCTCACTAAGCTAATCCTCCGCCTGCAGCACCGGCACACCGGGTTCTAGTCCCAGTCAGGGCGCCGGATTCTGTCCCGGTTGCCCCTCTTCCAGGCCAGCTCTCTGCTGTGGCCCGGGAGTGCAGTGGAGGATGGCCCAAGTGCTTGGGCCCTGCACCCCATGGGAGACCAGGAGAAGCACCTGGCTCCTGGCTTTGGATCAGCACAGCGCGCGGGCCGTAGCAGCCATTTGGGGGGTGAACCAACAGCAAAGGAAGACCTTTCTCTCTGTCTCTCTCTCTCTCTCACTGTCTAATTCTGCCTGTCAAAAAACAAAATCCTAAAAGATATCCTTATTTTGACGCCATTGTTAGACTTGTAGAACTGTATATCAATAAAAAATGCAAAGAACTATAGCAACAATGTTCATACAGTATTACTTCTGGTGACAGAGATGAGAAAATAACCTGCCTGTGTGTGTGTGATCAAAATCCACCTGTTGATGTACTATGCAGCTATCACATTTTTTTCTATTATGTTAAAAGAAAAAAAGATGTTAACAAACCAAATATACTTGCATAATGTAATCACAGCCCCTAAAAGATAAAGTGTGTTGGTTTTAAATTTCTACCCACAACATTTTGAACACTCCTTTTATGAATGGGAAGAATCGGGCCAGTGCTGTGGCACAGAAGACTAAGCCTCCACCTGCAGCACCAGCATCCTATACAGGTACAAGGTCCAGTGCCTGCTGCTGCACTCCCATTCCAGCTCCCTGCTAATGCTCCTGGGAAAGCAGTAGAAGACGGCCCAAGTCCTCGGGCCCCTGCACCCACGTGGGAGACCTGGAAGAAGCTCCTGGCTCCTGGCTTCCATCCAGCCCAACCCTGGATATTGTGTCCATTTGGGGAGTGAACCAGCAGATGGAAGATCTCTCTCCCTCTCTCTCTCTCTCTCTCTGACTCTGCCTCTGTCTCTCCCTCCTCCTCTCTCTAACTCCACCTTTCAAACAAATAAATAAATCTTTAAAAAAAAGAATTGGCAGAATGAAGCCTGACCTTGGCAACTTGCTTCTGGTGGGTCGAACAGGAAGTAACGGGATGTCAAGTCTAAGACTGACTGTAGTCCCCAGGTGGGGCTTCAGCCCAGACCCTTCCCCAGGACGTCCATCGCTCATTTGTGAGGACCCAGGCAGCCTGTGGAGGGGCCCACGTGGCTGAGCAGCCACAGTCTGCTGGCGGACATACGGGTCCTGGGGGGCTGCCAGCAGCCACATGAGCCGCGCTGGAAGAAGGTCCTTCCCCTGTCCTGGCTGGCGGGGATTGTCGCCCTGGCTAACAGCTACTGACGAGAGAGCCTGAGTGGGAACAGCGCGGCTGCACAGCCCTGGCGTGCTGGGGCCCGAGACCTCTGCAGCACCACTGTGTCTGCTGCATCGCAAGGCTGTGCTCACAACCATCGCCCCCACAGTCACAGGGAAGGCTAACAGAGGCCTAGCGGTCAGATGGCACTTTTCTTCCCTTCTCTCCCTTTCCAAATAATCTATAACTAATAAGCACTAGTTACCCAGCACCACTGAGCTAACTCTGGGTGTGGAAGGGACGTGAACTTGGCTCTTGCTCAGAGATCTGTCTGAAACGGGGAAGGATGGGGCTGTCCCTTTAAGACGTGGTTGCTCAGGCACAGGTGCACCTGCCACTAGTCGCTGTTCCTTTTTAAAGATGCCGCTGACTGGGCCACAGCGAGGGGACCACTGAATGTTTTCCCAGGCCTTCTAGAGTTCACTGTGATACATCCATATTTGGTTTCTAGAAGCTTTTGGACAAGCTATGTATTCGTAAGGCCATTTGTTGGCTTCAAATCCTTGGGTACCTAACGGCACAACCACAGTTCTCTGTGTGTCAAATGACGCTAGTCCATCCTTTCGTATGGACTGGATATGAGCATCTGCCCAGGCCCGGTGCACCAGGGCCCTGCAGAATCGGCCGCTATCGTGGTGAGCACCAGGAGAAGCGTACACCGCAGGTGCAGCGGGCAAGCAGGAAGCCAAGGAGTCGCAGCGGCTCCGCGAGCACAGCGGCCGGGAGCTCAGTCGCGTCTCCGCTCTCCGCTCCTTCCTCCGGGACTGTGCTCACCTGCTCCTGCAGAGGGCCCAGCTCGCACGCCTCTGTGCCACGTGGAAGTGATCCGTCCTGAGCTTCCAGTCGGGGTGTTTCCGAGCTGACGTCCGGTCCCGCACACTCTGGCACACACTGGAGGCGGAGTGAGCGAAGGTCCTGTCAGCACCACCCCCAAGATGACCGTGAGCAGTGGGAAAACACCCCGTGCCCCCACCACGGTCACGGGGGAAGCCCCAACACCCTCGAGGGCCGTGTTCTTCAGCTGTGATGCTCAGCGGGTGAGCTGCTCTCCGTGCATTTCTGACACGCGGCTGTCAGCTTCCGATGGGCTCACTGCGACTCCAGTTTTTTCTTTTTGACAGGCAGAGTGGACAGTGAGAGAGAGAGACAGAGAAAGGTCTTCCTTTGCCGTTGGTTCACCCTCCAATGGCCACTGCGCTGATCCGAAGCCAGGAGCCAGGTGCTTCTCCTGGTCTCCCATGGGGTGCAGGGCCCAAGCACCTGGGCCATCCTCCACTGCACTCCCGGGCCACAGCAGAGAGCTGGCCTGGAAGAGGGGCAACCGGGTCAGAATCTGGCGCCCCGACCGGGACTAGAACCCGGTGTGCCGGCGCCACAAGGTGGAGGATTAGCCTATTGAGCCGCGGTGCCGGCTGGGACTCTAATTTGTCACTGCCGGAGAACAGCTACATGGGCCCAAAGCTTGTGACCACGTCTATTTGCCATGACAGGAATTCTGCTTTAATCCTCAAATGCCGGGAGTTTGCTTTGTTCCTATTGAACTCTGAACTTAGAAAGCTGGACCCTTCTCTGGACCTGGTGAGCTCTGCCCTGTTAGGGAGCCTGGGGCCCCCTGAGACCCGGGACCGCGAGGTGTAGGCAAGTGGAGATTCCTCGTGGGGAGGTGGCTGCGGGGATCTGGGGGCTGAGACGTCTCTGTCTGCCCTCCAAGGCTGGAGACCCAGGAGAGCAGGCAGTGCCAATCCAGCGGCCTGAGGACAGGGAGGCGGAGGGTGTCGACCCCAGCGTGAAGACCAGGATGAGAGGCGTCCCCGCGGGGATTGGACGAGGTCAGCTCCCTCTGGGTGAGAACACCTCCTCCTAGGAGACTCGGTGGCCGGATTCAAATGCTACTCCCCTCTGGACCTGGAAGCAATGTTGGCTCTGAGCGTCCCAGGGGCAGTGAGGCTGGCACCAAAGGTCCAGTGCCGCACCCCCCAGAGCCTGTATCCGTGTGTGTCTGCATGTTTCTGTGTGTGTCTGTATGTGTATCTCTGTGGTGTGTATCTGGGTGTGTATGTACACGTATCTCTGTGTGTGTGTGTGTGTGTGTGTGTGGTCGCTGCAGCTGCCCCAGTCCTCACCATCGTCCTGATGCTTTGCTGATGCTGGCTCATCAGATCTGCCGTCCCACCCCCTGCAGGTGCGTCGGGACCTAACTGCCATTTCCGGGGGGTCCTAACAGTACAAGAGCCATCCCGACCCCCAGCAGAATCACCCTCTGAGTTAGCCCCACGTAGCACACCAGGACGTGACAAGAGAGGGACATGTCAGCGAGCCAGTGCTGGGAACGCCAAGCACAGGGCCGTGAGACCCTGAACCGTTGCGAACGGCCCTCCTCCCTCCTCCTTAACGCGAGACAGAAGGAAAGCCGAGCACTGGGCGGCAGGGAGGAGCCGGGGACTCAGCCCACGTCACTCTGGCCTCTTCTCATTTGAGATGCATTTCAGTGAATTTCATGCCTTTGAGTGAACGTTAACCAAGCGTCCATTCTTGAGGGAGAGACCTGGGCCTCAGAAGGACTCAAACGTGGAGAGCCCACTTCCTCTGGAAGCATTTGTTCAGGGTCACCAGGAGGCACACGGTGGAAATCCTACGGCGCGGCCGACACCATGGCATACGGAGTTTCCTTCACGCCGGGCACAGCCCTTGCAAAGCCCGGTGCTGGAGGTAATGTGCGCCTGATACCATTTTCAATTTCTTAAGACTTTTCTTAACATAAATCCCCGCATTCCCACTTTGTACTGGGCCCCTGCTTCCCCCATGCAACCATGGAGTAGGTGACAAGAGCTTTGCCGCCTGTGGGGGGGGGGGGGCTGGCTTTGTCGCCACCGTCAGCCTGCGTGGCTGGGGTGGTCTGAAAGCTCACGGTGTCAGCCAGGAGCCACGTGACCTCCTGGGACACAGGATGCTCGGCCACCAGGACCCGGGGCCGCAGGCTCTCTCGGTGTTGGCTGGATCTGCCTACACAGTGAGCATCAGATGTGGACAGTGACCCTGCCTCTGCCTCTGCCTCAGCTCACCTCGGGGACGCCGGCCGTCTTAGGATGACTGCTCCCAGCCTGTCCGTGTCTGTCTGCCCGCCGCCAGCAGCCTCCGGGAGGGATCCTACCTGCCTCGTCCTTCGGCTGCGCTTCCCCACTGATCCTGTTCTTGGAGCTTTGCACAAGAAATAGCTCCCAGCTCTTGAATTCAGCTTCCTCCGTGGGAGGCACCACCCTCCCCCTCCCCAGGTCTGGGGTAAAGAAGCCACCTGTAGTGATGCTGTGTGCTATGTGTGGGGGTGGGGGCGGGGTGTAGGACCCTCTTTGCCTGATGGCCACCCTTGTTGTCACCACGACGCCACAGTTCGCTTGGAACTCTCCCATCCTCAAGTTTGGCAGCTGCAGGGAGATGTGTGCACACACCCTGGCCCACGGCGGGTCAGCGTAGGACCTTCTGACTTCCTAATGATGTGACGGCGACAGGCACACAGCGGAGACTGTACTCGGAATGCTGAGTCTGGATCCTCCCCCCGGGCCAGCTCTGTGCATCAGATCCTCTGTGGAGACGCTGGGCAGCGGCTGCACGTACAGCTGCCTGTCACTCTGCTGTCACAACAGTGCCGAGCGTGGCGCTGAGCTGTAGGGTGCGCGGTTAGGTGCGTTAAACTGCGCTTTGACTTATGATGGTTTTGTCTTGCTGTAGCCCGTCGTAAGCTGAGTGGCTTCTGTACGGTTATGTCCTGGAATCAGCACCCAGCTGCACCTGTCCCTGCTCAGCCACTCCCTGCCTCTGTCAGTACAACCAACTGCGTGTCCTTGATAGACTTTAGTTCTTACAAGCAATTGTACAGGCTGCCGCTTACTGGGCTGGACTGGTGATGCACATGGCGTCTAAGCTTTAAAAAACTCGAACAGGTTAGTCTACCCACAGTGTTCTTCTACCCACACTTTAAAGATTAAGAGGGGTAGGCACTGGGCACAGCAGGCTAAACCTTGGGATACCCATATGCCTATAGGAGTGCCCGGGTTGGAGTCCCACCTCGACTTCCAATCCAGCTTCCTGCTTATGTGCCTGGGAGGCAGCAGATGCCGGCCCAGGTGCTTGGGTTTCTGCCACCCACATGGAGACCTGAATGGATGTCTGGGCTCCTGGCTTCAGCCTGGCCAGTCCAGAGTGCTGTGGGCATTTGGGAAGTGAACCAGGGGATAGAAATTAGCGATCTTTCTTTTCTCTCTCCCCTCTCCCTCTCCATTTCTCTCTCTGTCTCGGTCTCTCTGCCTCTCAAAAGCACGCGCGGGAATTGAGGCTCCCGGAGCTGCGGTCACTCGCCCAGGGCACCCACTCACAACCCACTCACAGGTGAAGGAGGGAGGCGCCACTCCTCTCCCAAGTCCAGCATCCTTCCACTAGAATTCAAAGCGCCCGCTGATGCGTATTCCAGGAGAAACCGGAGGGGAAGCGGCCATCAGAGGAGCCGGAGGAGGCCTGCAGGTCACCCGGGGCCAGGCCCTGCGAACGGACCCCAGGGTGTGGGCCGGGCCTGGGCACGGCCGCCCTCGCACAGACGCCACTGGCATTGCTGCAGGCTGCCAAGCCTGTCCACGGTGCTGGTCCTCCATGGGTGCACAGACGTCGTCCTCACACGCGGCCAGCCCAGGACGCATCTGTCCCAGGATGGTCGCGCGGGGCAGCGGCAGGACCCGCCACAGTGCCCGCATGGGCTGGGCAGCCTTGCCCGCCCCATCAGCTGCTCTGCATTTAGGATTCATGAGGCCTCTGTTTCCATGAAAGATAAACCAAGCGCTGCCCTTGACAGCTGTTTAGTCCAGGGTCACCCCCCCTTCCGCCCGGCTCCTCCGTGGGATTGGAGCGATGTCGCATTAGCACCATCCGTGTCCTTCCATCCTTCCAATGCAGCCTTAACTGTTTGTGTGCCAAGCCAGCCAGGGGAGAGGGAATCAGGACAGAGAAAACAAGCAGAGAAGAGCTGCAGGACAGAGCGGTGGAGAGCAGACAGGAGGAGTGAGAATGACCGCGCCGTGTGGATCAGACCCCGCTCCACCCACAGCTGGGTCCAGCGGGCACTGGACCGGGGCACTCAGAGAAGCAAGCACAGAAAGCCAACACCACAGCACATCACTGTCAGCTCTGGCGGGGCCCGCCCCTTGGTCCTGCGGCGCAGCTCAATCTTGTCGAGGATAAGGCCTTGGAAATCCGAGAGCAGCACGGATTCCTGCACAGGGGACGCACGCTTTCTGAGAAGGCAGTGAGGTGACTGGCGTCTGACAGGCCGGCTCTAGCGGAAATTCAATAAGCCCCACTGCAGGAGCAGCCTGGGACTCCCAGCAGCCTGCCACGGGCCGTGGCTCAGGGGTGAAGACGCTGGCACTGGAGCCCGGTGGACCTGGCCGTGTCTGGAGAGCTTTTCCACTGTCGACGTGCGTGCGGCCAGGAACGCTGCTCAACATCCCACAGGAGGGGCCCGCTGCACCTTCTCTCCGGAAGGTTCCCTGACGCCCCCGCACCGCCTCGCTGGGGTTGGGTTCCTGCAGCTCTGAGCCTTCCCTCCTCACCTACGCTGGTCCAGCTCAAGTGCAGAGCCCACCTCCGGCTCAAGTGCAGAGCCCACCTCCGGCTCAAGTCCTGAGCCCACCTCCTGCTCAAGTCCTGAGCCCACCTCCTGCTCCGCCCCCAGCACCAGGGGAGGGCGGGGCCTCATTAGTAAGATGAGGAGGGAGACAAGGCAGGAGTGGTGGCCGAAGGCAGGTACAAGGTGCCACTTTGAAGGCAGACCAAGAGGGTCGGAAGTCACAATATTTAGGCTAGGCCCCACCTCCCTTACACCCCGTGCCTGTGGCTTAACCGCTCGGATGGGCCTCAGTTTCCCCACCTGTAAAATGGGGGCATAGAAAACAGTGCTGTCTCTCACCATGATATTGAAGATCAGTGGGATGATGCACTTACTTGGCAGCAGGCCTGGAGAAACCACTCCACTGGTTTTTCCCCTAATCTCCCTTTTTCTAAAGATGACACTGTGGCCAGTAACAGGCATCTTGTTCTGCCTGACAGGAATGATACAACAATCAAACCGACGCATCCAGAACTGTGTGGCCCAGCTCCTTTGCAGCCTACCGGAGGTGGTTTGGAAACAGTGGAAACAGGGCTTGGCGTGGTGTCTGTGGCCATCTAAGATGGTTGATAATCACCCCCGTGTGTGGCTTAGCTCCTTGGCCTCAACCCATCAGCAAAACACTAACCAAACAGAAGGCCAGGCGCACAGGAGACGCAGCGCCCAGCTCCAGCGCGCCACGCCAGCTCCACATCGGCTGCGCGGGGCCTGACGCCCCCTTTACCTGCTGCGCCGGTGCTGCTCCAGGGCAGCTTCTGAGCCAGGCCAGGGTCTCGGCCACCAGACACACTGCTGCCCCCAGCACTCGGGGAGAAAAGCGGGCCCAGGGGATTTTCCGGCCAATGCAAGCCAAAGGGCTCTCACCCCAGCAATCCTGGGAGAGACCCAGCCTCATGTTCGAAAGAGCTTGCTCTGTGCTCCGGACCAGCCGATTTCCCCAAGGGGACTTCGTCTCCACTTCTGAGAGGAGGAATTCAGACAAACTCACAGAGCTCAGGTCTGGGGAGGGAGAGCTTTGTTGGAGTCTGCAGCCCCTCCGCCTCGCCCACTTCCTGCACCTGCCAGCTCTCTCAAGGGCCTGTCCTAGTCCCCTTCTCGGGTCTCCGCTGCTGGCTTCCCATCCTGCCCCAGGGAGGCAGGGAGCTAAAAGCAGTTGTGGTGAGCGATGGTATCAGCCGCCCTGGTGACCGGCACTTGGGCTAAAAGCCTCCGGTTCCTCCTGGCCTGTGATCGGGTTTCCCTCTCCGGACCCACCTCCCTCCCACGCAGAGGCAGGGTCAAGGCCAAGAGGCCCCTCCTTACCCACGGCCGCCCACCCACTGCACCTGCCCTGGTGGAGGTCGGGAAATGTCTCCCGGGGGTGGGGCACACGGCTCCCCTGGAGCCGGGCTCCAGGCAGGTGCCTGTCCCGGGTCCCTGGAAGGCTGGGGCTGAAATGCCAGCGAGGAGGCTTTGAGCTGACACAGCAGCCTGGAGGCCGAGGGGGTGCAGTGTCTCCTGCCCTCCAAGAACAGGTAGGGTGGGTGGGGATGGAGACCCCAGGTTCCCTGACAGGGTCACAAGGTTCAGGTACAGGTGAGGCCCCCCCAACCCCACAGCCTGCAGCCAAAGGAACCCTGCTGGGCTGGGAGAACCCAAGCAGAACTCACTCTCCAAGGGGGAGCAGGGGAGTTAACATGTACTGAGAGGGGGCTATGTGTCTGGCCCTTCCCACGCGTCACTCCGGGGAATCCACACACTGCATTTTACATTTTAGTTCCATTTTTCCACACCAGGAGCTCTCCAAAAAGCTCATGGGAAATACATATGATGAAAAAACTGTACATGCACCAAAATAAACTTATCTTTTCGTGTCATTTTTCTATAGACTTTTGAAAAAAAGTTTTTAGTATTTATTTTATTTGAAAGGCAGAATTACAGAGGGAGAGAGACAGAGACAGAGAAAGAGAACTCTTCAAACTGCTTAACTCCCCAGATGGCCCCAACGGCCAGGGCTGGGCCAGGTCAGAGCCTGGAGCTTCTTCCAGGTCTCCCATGTGGCTGGCAGGGGCCCCAGCACCCGGGTCGCCTTCTGCTGCTTTCCCGGTTCACTGACGTTTGTGGAGCAACCAGGACTCAAACCAGCACCCGTAGGGGACACAGACGGCAGCCTCACCCACTGTGCCACATGTCCGCCCCTTCCATGGAGTTTTTAAAATATGCTTGTGTTTGTGCCGGCGCTGCGGCTCACTAGGCTAATCCTCCACCAAGCGGCGCCGGCACACCGGGTTCTAGTCCCGGTTGGGGCGCCGGATTCTGTCCCGGATGCCCCTCTTCCAGGCCAGCTCTCTGCTGTGGCCCGGGAGTGCAGTGGAGGATGGCCCAGGTGCTTGGGCTCTGCACCCCATGGGAGACCAGGAGAAGCACCTGGCTCCTGGCTCCTGCCATCGGATCAGCGCGGTGCGCCGGCTGCAGCGCGCCGGCCGCGGCAGCCATTGGAGGGTGAACCAACGGCAAAGGAAGACCTTTCTCTCTGTCTCTCTCTCTCACTGTCCACTCTGCCTGTCAAAAAAAAATAAAATAAAATATGCTTGTATTTGTGTGTCTATATTAACAGAAAGGTAGTATTTTATGTATGTATACTCGTTAACCTCTTTATTTTTTATCCCTTTTTCTTTCTGGTACTGTTCTAGATAATTTATTGACATCAGTATTCTAGGGCAGCAAATTATCCCTACTTATGTATTTTTAAAAATTTTTATGCTTGTTTTATTTGAAAGAGAGACAGGAAGAGAGAGAGAGAGAGAAAGAGAGAGAGAGAGAGAGAGAGAGAGATCTCCCACCCACTAGTTCACGCCCCCAAAGCCCACAGCATCTGGGTGGGGCTGGCCCAGACCAAAAGCAGGAGAAGAGAGAGAGAGAGAGAAAGAGAGAGAGAGAGAGAGAGAGAGAGAGAGATCTCCCACCCACTAGTTCACGCCCCCAAAGCCCACAGCATCTGGGTGGGGCTGGCCCAGACCAAAAGCAGGAGCTGGCTACTCAGCCCAGGGTCCCCATAGGGGCGTCAGATCCCGGACCCCCTGAGCCATCACCTGCTACTCCCAGCACGCGGCTGATCCCGAAGCTGGAATCCGGAACAGAGCAGGGACTGGGTGGTGCCGCAGCATGCGAGCCAGAACGGGAGGTGATCTGAAGCTGCCCCCACTTTTCGGTCCCTTGCCCAAGTGACTGAGCGCAGCCCCAGCCTCCACTCTGCCCACCCCCTGCGCTCTTCCTCAGCCAGCTCCCCCCTGCCTCAGCCAAGTGCCCACCCACCCAGGCTGTCCGGACACCTAGTCTGACAGCAGCGCTCCCGCCCTCGCCGGCAGTGGCTCCCTCTCAGTAAAGCTGTCTGGCTGGGGGTCCGTGGTCCGTCTCCTCTCTGTCTCGCCCTTCCACCCTTACAGGAAGCACACGTCCCAAGCGATGCCTTTACCATGCACACTCCTGGCTCTCCTGTAACTCTGGTGCTGGTTAACCTGTTCACCTTTTTAAATCTGCGTGAATGGCCGGTTTTGAGTGTGTATTTCAACAGGTTCTGACAAGTGTGCACCTGCACCGTTGAGTGACCACAGCCAGGGAGGTCCCATTGTCGCATTTGAACCCCAGCGCCGCCCCTGGCCCTTAAAAACCACCCGTCTGCTGTCGCTGTGATGCTGTTTTAGTGGGATTTCAAACGCATTACAAACGCGCCGTGTCCACGCCCGTGTCCACGCCCGCTCACTTAGCGTGATGCTTTTCGAATCCCGCCTGCTGCTGCACATTGCGGGAGTTCCCGCCTCCGTGTCAGCCCTTCTGTGGGTCACACGGCCGGGTGTTTATCCATCCTCGAGTCGATGAGCAACCGGGTTGTGTGCAGGTGCAGGCTGTTCTGCACGTTCGAGTGCAGGCCTGTGTGAGCACACGCTTGTGTTTCCATTGGTCAGCACGCGGTGCCATTTGCACTCCCACCGCTCACGGATGGGACTTTCAGCTGCTGCGTCCCCGGCCCCCTCCGCGCTGGGGTCGCTCGTTTTCATTTCACCCGCTCTAGGGCATGCACGGTGGCGTCTCACTTCACCGGGGCGTGGCCTTGCCCTTTCCTGAGGCTAACCACGCGGCTCCTCTGTCCGTGTGCTTACTCACCAGCTCCGCATCTGCTTGGGGAACGTGTTCGAAACCACTGCCTCCCTCCACACGCGACTGCTTCTCTTCGTATTGCTGAGCGCTAGCGTTCTCTGCGGCGCCTCTCGTAAGCGCTTTATTAGCTATCGGCTTCGTATGTATTTTCTCCCAAGTTATTCCTTGCTTTTTGCATTTTCTTGACAACACCTATGTAGGAATAGATAGCTTTAGCTTTTATAGAGAATGATTTACCTTTCATTTTGTGTGTGTGTGTGTGGTCTCAGCATTCTTGTGTCCAAACTGTGAAATCCTTGTCTAAGCCAAAGTAAAAAAAAAAAAAAAAAAAAAAAAAAAGTCTTCTGTGGTGCCTCCTTCCGGATGCTGTGTAGTTCAGCTCATACTCTCGGGGCGGTTTTCCATTTTGAAGTAGTTTTTTATTTAATCTGAGAGCCAAGGATCACTGTGTTTTGCACATAGGCAACCAACGATTCAATTAAGAGCTGCTGAACAAATTGGTCCTTTCTCCACCAAATTCCCTCGGCGTCTTTTTTTTTTACTAATTAATGCCCAAATACAAATGGCTCTGTCTCTAAACTCTCTACTGTGGTCCAAAGATCTGTGTTTATCCTGATGCAAACAGTTCACTGGCTTAACTATCATAGATCTACCGTACCCAGAAGCCTCCTTACCAGGGCACCTGCTGTCAATCAGCATTCTCCATCCCACCCCACTTGAGGACGGCCTTCCCAAGCACCGCCCACTCCAGCTCCCATTCTCAGGCTGTTTCCTCCTGGCGCCTAAGGACGCCACACAGCTGCTCTCCGGAGCTCCTTCACGGGGGAGGCCCACACAACTCCAGGAGCCGCCCCCAAAGGGGCTTTGTCGACAAATGACTGCCCTTCAGGGGTCTTTTCTTCCCCGCTGGCCGGCTGAGTGCCCTGTTCTAGAGCGAACGCTCATGACCACAGGCCGTCAAATGCCAAGGTTGCCCGAGGCCCTCCGTCTCCCAGGACTCGCAACCTCACCTCCCGCACGGCAGCTCGCCGGAGGCCAAGATGAACAAAGTCAGCACCGCACCAGCTGAGCTCCGGCCAAGGCAGGACGCACCCACACAGGTGTGGGGTCCAGGCTCGCTCTTTCCATTTCTCTGTTCCAGTGACTTTCAAAGGCCCGAGGAGCTCTGACCGTAGCCCCACAGGGAAGAAAGTGGCTTTCTTTGCACAGGGCACAGTCCCTACGCATCGTCTCCAGACTGAGGTTGGACCTACGCACCTGTGCTGTAGAACACAGGTGGGCCATGGGGCAGGCAGCCTCAGAGTAGCCGGGGGGTTGAATGAGCTGACTTCTCTGATGTTGCCAATCCCAGAGTCACAGCTCTGATTCCAGACACATTAGTTGTCCTTTTGGTCTTTACAGGCATCGAGACACAGAGGGTCTGGGCAGGAGTGGAAGAGACGGACAGGTGGGCGTGGCCAGGCGAGGCCACAGGGCACAGGTGCTCCTGCAGAGCCATTCTGGGGCTGGAGGTTTCGCACCTGCTCTTCTCTCTCCATTCCAGTGCCAGAGTTTGACCAGAACTCTGAAGCGATGCCGGCTCTTCAAACGTCCACTCGCTCCCCCGTCCTCTCTGGAGACGCCTTCGTGCCGAGAAGGTGAGTACAGGCGTGCCAGTGGCAGAGCAGGCAAACCAGGCCGGGCCTTCCCTGGACAGCTCCCGGGAGAGTCGGGTTGGGTACTTTACAATTGCCTATCGCAAAACCCCGGGTGGTGTTTCTCCCGGCACCTGGCAGGTGAGATGCTGAGAACAGCTTGAGGCCCCGGGACAAGTCCGCCTTGCCTCTCTCTGACCCAGCCGCCGATCCGGCTGGAGGCAGCGACGCCTTCGGTGGAGGCAGACCCTGCTGAAGCTCCCGGGCGGGGACACGGCTGCCGCCTTGGTGGCCAATGTCTTCCCCGGCATCCCCAGGAATGTTTTCAAAACACACATCCACAAACACATTTCTCTAAAGCAAACACATTTTTGAAATAACTTGGGTTTTCTTCATAGCCTCTGGTCAAAGACCCATGAGACACCAGGCTGCTGTCTGCGGCACACACAGTGGGACTCGGGGATGCGTCTGGGGCTGGCGCGGGTCCGCCAGCCCAGTTGGTTTATCCCAAACCTCACAGCATATCCAGGAATCAGAGCCGCCATTTGTAAGCCCTTCATTTCAAAACCAACACGCGACATGAAAGAAATGAAGCAGTCCCCCGGGGGCTCTCCAGTGCACAGTGTCCTTACCTGGGGTCTCCAGGGTCGGGAAACAGCACGGCACAAAAGGGGGGACTCACCGGACGGAGCCCGGATGCCTCCGGCCAGCAGGCTACGTCAGAACACGCCTGGTGCCATCTTGCCCACTGCAAAGCAACGGAGACCTTGGGCAGCCCCCCTGGCCTGCACCCCCTTCCAGCCCCTCCCTGGCAGAAACAACACAAAGCCTGAATCTGAAAAGTGACTCTTAGGGCCTCGGACCTCCCATTTAAAATTTCACTTAGCTGGTGCGACCAGATCTGCTGCATTTTTAATCCCCGTGAAATAAAGCTGCTTTATCGTCTTCAAAGAAAGTAGGAACACACTGTATCCGTTAGCTCCCTGCCGGATACCTGGTCAGAGCCAGGATCCATCCAAACCCAACACTGCACTCTGGACAGCTGCCGCTCGCTGCACAGCCCACGCCCCTGAGATGGCCACAATGGGGCTCGGAGCCACAAGCCCTGTTTGTCTGGCTACCTCCTCCGTCCGAGGGCTGAAATCCTCAGCAAACAAGAGCCCAGGGCGGGTGGGTGGGTGGGGGATGGTTCACAGAAATAGATTCCTATCGGTAAAATTCCACGGGAGAGACAGAAACACACGTGGGCAAAATCGGGCGGCAACTTGAGTTGAAGAAGGCAGTTTTTCATGCCCGCATCAGAACGCTGGGGAAACGAGGCCAGGGAAAGGAATCTCACGGCAGCATCGAAACCGGCTGTGCCCCAGGAAAGTGAGCCGAGGCCACCTGACCTAACCCTGCTTCAGCTACAGCAGCAGTCAGAAATCACAGAAATTCTGACACTCTGCATGTTGGCAAATGCTGGGCCTAAGCTTATGCCTGGGGATGGGATGGGGGTGTCTCTCTCTCTCTCTCTCTCTCTCTCTCTCTCACACACACACACACACACACACCTGCAGATATTAGGTCTATGCAAACACCTGCTCATCTCCATAGGTTTTTTTTTTTTTTTTTTTTTGACAGGCAGAGTGGACAGTGAGAGAGAGAGACAGAGAGAAAGGTCTTCCTTTGCCGTTGGTTCACCCTCCAATGGCCGCCGCTGCGGCCGGCACACCGCGCTGATCCGATGGCAGGAGCCAGGAGCCAGGTGCTTTTCCTGGTCTCCCATGGGGTGCAGGGCCCAAGCACCTGGGCCATCCTCCACTGCACTCCCGGGCCACAACAGAGAGCTGGCCTGGAAGAGGGGCAACCGGGACAGAATCCGGCGCCCCGACCGGGACTAGAACCCGGTGTGCCGGCGCCGCTAGGCGGAGGATTAGCCTAGTGAGCCGCGGCGCCGGCCTCTCCATAGGTTTTTAGACCGCGGTTCAGGATCGTCTGAGCCAGCTTTGGGAAAAGCTTGCATCTCCAGTGCTAGTCGTAGTACGTGGCTGCGAGGTGCACAACAATAGAATGACCATAAAGCCAGAGAATCGTAACCTTAGTCCATGCCCTCAGTTAAATGTCTGCGTCCCTACGAGGTGCACGTGTTGGAGCTCTAATCCCCAGCCATGACGGCTCAGCAGGTGGATCTTTCCTGAAATGACTCAGCTATGAGGGTGGAGCCATCATAAATAGGATTGCTGCCTGTCTTAGGAGGCTTGAGAGAGACTCTCTGTCCAGCATGTATGGACACAGGGAGAGGAGAGCTGTCCACACCCCGCCAAGTCAGCCTGCACCAGACACTGCTCCTGCTGGCACCTGCATCAGGGACTTCCCAGCCTCCAGCTTGTAAGACAACTGTGCGCGTCGTAGCTGACGCAGACACTGGCGCTAAGGAGTGTGGTGCTGCGGTGAAGATGTGAGCAGGCGGCGGTTCTGCCGGGGGCGCTCCAGCAGCGGCAGGGGAGACTGCAGCTCAAGCCGCTCGGGTCTGCGTCCGACCGGGAGAGACGTGCAGATGCTTCTCTCCGGAATCTTCCGGAGCAGCAATGCTCCAGTGTTGCAGCTTTGTGTGTGCGACAGCCTCTCCGTCCTCTCCCGCCTGGTCACCGCTTCGCCTCTCTGCCGCGTTCGTCCAGTGCTATAGCTTTCTGGGTGACAGATCCCCTGCCCTGCCAGGTTCTTTGTCTCAGGACCACGATTACTGAAAAGGACAGAGAAAGCCCCCCTGGCAGCTGGGAGGGCAGCCCAGGGCACTGCCCCCCGACAAGGGGGCGCCCAACGCAAAATTGCTGCTTGCCCTGAACCGATCCTCAAGACGGCCTGGCTCAGATTTCTGTATGCTACACCCGATTGGTTGAGGTGTATGCTAACGAGGTAGTCTGTGTGAACCAATCAGGGGTCTGACAGTGGAGCAGCCCGTTTTGCACAGAAGTCTGCAGACCGTACAGCATCTTCCCCATCTCTGGGAGAGCACTTCCTGTGGGCTTCCTCCCTTCTTTCCCTTCCGGGCCCTGGAGTCCCCATCAGATGCAGCTGTGGGGTCTGATAATGAGACGAGGCTGGAGACATTTTGGCCAGCACACTAGAAACAGCCAGGGTCTGCCTTGAAGGGACTGCTGCTGTGGGTTGTGCAGGATTCGTCTCCCCAAAACTCACGCAGCATGTTTAAACCCTGATGTCTTAATGTTAACAGTAGATGGATTGAGGGAAGACATTTGAGGCAGCTGTGGGGACTGCGAGATGGGACCAGAGGGAGGCCCTTGGGTCACTGAGGGTTTTCCCCTTGGGAGTGGTTCTCACTACCTGAGTTCAAGGTCAGCCTAGTTCTCTGCCTCTGCTTCCTGCCTCAACATGGGATGGCTCTGCACCTGCCCTCACCAGCCTCAACCGTGTGGCAAGGACATCGGCACAGGTGTGCCCCTTGACCTCACCTTCTGTCCTAAAGAGCAGACTGCCAGTTTGGACTGAAGGGATGGAGACTGCTGGGCTCCTGGGAGTTTACCACTAGGAACCTGAGCTGTGCACCAAGAAAAGGGGAAGATGGGCCCTGGTGACTCCGAGAGATCATTGGGGCCATCACGTGGCTTCCAAAATCTCTGCCTCTGACCCGGACAGTGGGCACAAGTTTCCCAGAGCCGTGGTGGTGCAGCTGAGAGCAGTAACTCCACCGCGCAGAGCCCCATGAAGAGCGGCCACATGGCTGGCTCGCTGCTCCCGTGGGAAAGGCATCAGGCAAGTTACTAGCACAGAAAATGTAAACACTGAACACAACGTGATAATGTTAAGGGGTAGCTATAGGCATCTTCTAAAGATGTATTTTATTTATGTGAAAGGTGGAGTTAGAGAGCTCTTCCATCTACTGGTTCACTCCCCAAAAGGCCACGAAGGTCAGGGCTGGGCCAGTCCAAGGCCTGGAATGCCATCAAGATCTCCCACGTGGGTGCGGGGGCCGAAGCACTTGGGCTATCTTCTGCAGCTTCCCGGCAGGTGTGGGGACGGGCAGTGACTGCCAGCGGTCGGTGATCTTCAGGATGCTGGAATTTCAGGGGCAGCTGCAGCCGCTTCATCACAATGCAGGCCCTAACTGTGGTCGCTGAAAGAAGAAAATGCGTTCTGTAAGTTCCTTATGCGAAATTCTACTAAAGCTAGCTATTTAAACACTGAAACATATACTCTTTCAATTGTTTAAAAAGTATGAATCAAGTCCTTACTGATCGCGTAATTAACACACGTGCTCTGCAGAGGCGGTAAACCTGAGTCACCCCGACTGCACCCAGGTCCAGGGAGTTTCCCCCCAGACCCACCCAGGGCCTGGCCCCACCTCCCTAGGTCTCCTCCCCTCGAGAACCCACCTTGAGGACCACCGACCCCCACCACTTTCTGTTCTCCTGGACAGACTCCTTCTCCCTCATCTCTCCAGCCACCTGTCAAGCTGCACATCGGTTGCCTGGCTCAGCGCCATCGTGTACCCCCTCCCCTGGGTGCTGCCTGGCGCTGGACAGCCTGGTGTGTCCTGTGCACACCGCAGGCAGGCCAGCACCTGGTCAGCCCTCCAGCAGGCACCGGGGGAGAATGACTCGGTGATCTCTGTGCTGACCACTGCCTGAGTGACGCCCCAATCGCTGGCTTGCGATGCCACCAGGACTGATGCAGTCGCTAAGGGCGGAAGCTAGCATCTGCAATCCACAGTGACCACGCTGGTTAGGGGGGAGAGGGGAAGGAACTCAGTTCCCATTCTCCGAGGGGGGGCTGGGACCCAGGCACTGCCTCCCAGCCCTGCCCTGTTCTCGTCTCTGCCTTCTTCACGTTTTTAAGGAGCGTCAAAAGCATCAGCTTTGTGTGATGCACCTCAGTTTCCGGTTAGAAAGCCTTAAGGACCGGGCCAGCTGAGCAGCTGAGCGCCAGTGACTGGACAGGAAACCGTGGGGGCGTGGCGGGGGAGGGGCCCTGCGCTCTGACGGAGGCGGCACCCTCGCCCCAGCCTTCGCCCGGCACTGTGGGGTTGCCTGACTTTGCCTGGCTCTCTGCAGGGATGCGTTTCCAAAACTGGACTCAGACAGAGTGAACCTGGACCTGGGTCTTCGGCTCTCCATCTATTGCGCCAGCCGCTTCGTGTGAGGTTTTAAAATCTGCCCATGCGAGCCCCTGCCCACTTATTTTACTTCCTCACTCCCTTCCTGGGCTACTTTCACTTGTTCTTAAAAAATAAATGTTTCCAGCTGAACAGTGGAGGAAATACCATTCCACATTCAAAAAAAAAAATGCAATTTTGATTGGCTTGTGTGTAACGCATCACTTTGGGGACCCTTGACCTCGTAACCTCTCCTGGTGATGTCACATCTTTCTTCTGTGCAGGGTGGGGTCCCTCCACCTCCCACTCCGGGGTGGCATCTTCCACCAAGTGCAGGGCCCCACCGCCGTCTGTCCGTGGGGAAGCAGGAAGCCCCCGGCCCTTCTGCACCTGCTCCCCGCCCCCAGCCCGTGCAGCTCCGCCTTTCTCCATCCCTGAGCCTCCCCCAGGGCTCCTACCGCCCTGTGAGTCATTGCAGCCAATAGGAGTAGAGGTCCCCTTGCTCCCAGCCGCGGGCAGCTCTGGCTCTTGGCTCTTCCCGTCCCAAACACCCTCCCTTGTTCCTCACATGGGGTCATTCCTAAAAACTGATTTCTACAGTTCCAGAACGCCGAGGCGGACTCCGCTGGAGGAAGTGCCGTCCTCGGACGCTGCTGAAAGCGGGGGGTCAGGCTCGGCAGGCACAGAGCGCCAGGCAGCCGCAGACGTCCAAACCCCACCGCACCCCACAGTCAGTCCTTCCCCTCGGGGAAGAAGCGGACCCTCTCTCCTCCCACGCTCAGATCCGCTCCAGGGAGTCCCTCTCTCACCCCGCCCCCGGACCACTGCTGGAATGTGCTGGAATGTTTGCTACACTGCTCCGCTCTTTTGAGGTGCGAGCTTGGCTGACATAACGCCTTTGTCAGAACACCTTGGCACATGCTGCTTTCACGCTAATTTTCCCCAAATCTCCACTGCTGCAGCACACAGAGCTACGAGTGGTGACCACGGTCTGCAGTGGCCCTGTGACGTGGTTAGCAGGCGTGGCATAGGTCCTCATTGTCACAGCAGTGTCCAGCCCAGGACACCGGTCTCTCCCCAGAGGAAGGCCTTCCCTGGTTCCAGCACTTTGGGCCCTTATCTTGCTACAGTGGTGATGCAAAATGGGACGTTGTTGCAAAGCTGCATCCTTTTGATGCTGGCCCCGCGCGTCCCTCTGGTCACGGTGCAGCTGTCCTCAGCTGTCCTCGGGCGTGACGACTTGGGGACGTCCTATGATTCCAAGTCCTTGCAGCTCATTTGCGAGTTGGAAGTCACATTTCTGAGCACTCGGGGACAGCCCAGCTGCTCTGGTTTCTGCAACTCAGGGGGCCGTGGTGAAGGTTGAGCAGCACTAGCCACGACCCGCCCCAGCACGGCCCCGGCGGGAGTGCTGAGTGCTGCCCGCTGGCGCGCCCTCTGGCTGGTCCGCTGTGCACAAACCTGGGGTCTCCTCCTCGTCTTCTAAGACAGCCCAGCCTCTCCTGTCCGCTCTGTCCCCCTTCAGCAGTCATCTCCTTGCAGTGCTGAACATGACTCCACGGCCGTTCCTACTCAACGGCAGCTTCGGCCATGGTGTCACATCGTGGTCAGCGGGCTCGGCGCACTCTGTGCTTGTACCAGCCCAATGCACCCCCGTCCCCGGAGCTGTGTGTGGCCACCCAACAAGGCAGGAGTGCCCTCGTGTGACAGCCGTAGCCACCTGGCCAGGGGAAGACGCCACACCCACGTCAGCCCTGTGTGGGGTGGCCAACACCCCATGCCGTCTCGCCTGACGGGAGTGCCGTGACCGACGGAAGAGACCCCCGCCCCACTCTTCCCATGGCATTAACCAGAATGTGTCAGCGTCTGACTTCGTCATGTCCTCAGCACCAGCTGTGTAGGCGCCGCCTGTGTCTCGTGGCCATTGGCTCCCCGCCCTCAGCACCTAGAAGATGCTCCAACACCAGGCTGGCGCTGGGGTTTGGGGCGGCCCCAGTTAAGACCATGCTCGCGACACCCACATTCCATATCAGAGGGCCTGGGTCTGAGTCCTGGCTTCAGTCCTTGCAAAGAGCAGTGAACCTCGCAAGGTGGCAGTGATGGTCCAAGCACTTGGGTCCCTTCCCCCCGTGTCATGGCGACTGAAGTCCCAGCTCCTGGCTGTGGCCTGGCTCAGTCTCAGCTGCTGCACTGCAGAGGGAACCAGCGCGTGGGAGATATCTCTCTCCTCTCCTCTCCTCTCCTGTTCTCTCCTCTCCTCTCCTCTCCTCTCCTCTCCTCTCCTGTCCTCTCCTCTTCTCTCTCTCTCTAGAGATGAGAACAGAGAGCTGCGGGTGCAGCACTGGCACCCACGTGTGGGAGAGCCACTTCACAGCTGTCCATTTCAGGTCCTGGGGGCCCCATCAAGGACGATGGTGCCCCCCGCCCCGCCCCAGCTGTGTCTTGCCTTGGAGAGCACTTTGAGGAAGTCACACCGGGAGAGGGTCTGAACATGGGAGTGCCCTCTGCCCACATTGTCCTGGGCTCTGTCTGAGCCTAGGTGGGACGGCGCTGTGTCTGTGTGATCTGGCATCACCATGAGGGTCTCCCCTGCAGGCTGGGGGTCCCAGGAACCCTTGCCAGCCCCTCTCAGCCTGTCTCTCCACGCACGGCCCCTGGTCTCTGTACTGTGGAAGCTCAGAGCAGCTCTGACAAGCCTGGGGTGGGCAGACCCTGGAGACTTCTTGGAAGCTTCCAGACCCTCACTGCCCTCCCAGACTCCATCCCTAACCCCCCCCCCCCCAGCTATGCTATTTCCTTTTACGGAAGCAAACTCCACCTGTCAGGGAAAGGGCCCTCTGTCTGTCTCCTGACCCAGCGGCGAGTGTGGGTGCCTCTGGGAGCCAAGTGACCAGAGCTGAGCTGGCCCTGTGGCCCCAGGGCCACTGCCCACACTCCCTGCTGCAGCCGCTCCTCCACCTTGCACATTTTCCGTTCCCCTCTGAGCCCTCCCGTTGGGCTTCTTAATCCCAGAGCAGCTCTAGAAAGCGCCCTCACTTCCTGTCCCCCAGTCTCCGTGTTCCCTTTGTCGCCTGGAGCATCCGCCGGCTCCCCTCCCGCCACCAAAGCTTCTGGAGCTTTCCGGGACCCGCCCAGCATCAGTGGCCTGCCGGCCCCATCCGCTCCTGCTTGTCACACTCAGGCTGCGCAGGGTGTGCCGCCAAGGAGCCAGCTCCCAGGGCGCCAGGGCCACCCCGACTCCAGATGCCCCTCCTGCCTCCCTGGCTGACCCTCCTCGGCCTGCCTTGGAGGGCTCCCTCTCTGCTCCCGAACACCCTCAATTTCTACTCTTTCAACCACACTGTGGAATAATTACAAATCGGGACACGATTCACCAACTCTGTGCGGCTCACGTTGTTCCCATGAGCTCTGCATGTAAATAACCCTGGCTCAGCAAGCCTCGACCGCCCCCCCCCCCAATGCGTGCTGTCCCCATGGGCAGACTCCTGGTCCCTGGAGCCCATCAGTGGTCCTCACCCAGGCCGAGGGCCCTCCTGACCAGTTCCAACCTCCCCTTCTTCTGATCTGTGCCCCACACAGAAGCGAGAGTTTCTTTCTTTTAAAGACACCAGGGTGACGTCGGTTTCGGTTTGCCTGACACTTGGCGAATGCTTGGCAGGTAGGGGCTAACAGCTATCACCCGAATGCACAGGCATGAATGACTGATGAGCAGTTACGGCGAGCCGTGCCCTGGGCCCGCCAGGATCGCGGCCAGCAACGATGAGATGGGTGCCCGGCTCCCCGACCTTGTGCACCTGGGCTTTATTAAAGACACAAAGTGGAAGAAAAAATGCTGATAGTCTCACTGGAGAAGGAAACCCAGGCAGGGCAGTGGAGGGCGTGTGTGTGCCTGAGTTCATGCATTTGCTCAGGGTGACAACTCTGCCCAGTCTCCTTGAGCCGGCAGCCCGGCCTCCCCTCCTCCGCCACGGCCCAGCCCGGTCCTAAGAGCGGAGACGTAGGAGCATCGACAGCCTGGCACCGTGAGCCACTGGGAAGCAGCCACGACCCGGGCTCGGGGGCTCCCAGAGCTGGGCTGCAAGGCGGCAGGGGGTCCTCTGGCCCTTGGCTGGGCCTGCCATCATGTCCACAGGGGGTTTCTTTGTAGCCAAGGCAGGAAGAACCTGGGACACCACTGTGGAGCCAGGCAAGTGAGGCCCTGTGTGGGGTGGCTACTGCCTTGCCCTGGCGGAAACCAAGGCTGTGTGGTCCCTGTGTGCCGACGGCTGAGCCGGCTCAGAAGGGTGGACCCCATCCTCAGGGCCTGGGAGTCTGCCTGGCTACAGAGCCGGGGCACCAACCCCTGAGAATTTTAAGGGTGGAACATTCTGCTGACAGTTGGGGGCAGCCGTTGAAGCCAAGGCTCAGGGCAGGGCAGAACTGGCCGTCCAGGGCAGGGCACAGAAGAGGCTCAGGGAGGGAGGTGGCTCAGCAGGCCCCACAAGCAGCAAGGTGGACAGGGCTGGGCAAGCCGCCTGGAAAGGAGAGGAGCAGGCAGGCATGGCTCAGGGGCCCGCGAGGACCCAAAGGTGTGGGGAGCAATCCGGACTGGACTGAGTTACTGGAATTAAGACTTATTCTATGCATCTGCTCTCCCACAATATGGCGCTGGGAGAGGAGTAAACAGCTTCCGCACAGCTGCCTCCAGTTCAACTAATAAACTGTAGGACTTGCTCCTGATTGGAGGAGAGCAGCGTACTCGGCGTGTGGGCAGCCGAGTTAGGATTGGCGGAGGAGGACTATAAAGGAGGAGAGAGACGGCATGCACCAGGAACATCTATGGGGAACATCTAAGGGAACCCGTGCAGCCCCCGAGAAAGCCGGCCGGCGGTGTGCCGCTCCCCTGCGGAAGTGGGGAATGTGGCCAGGGGGAACTGCCCTTCCACGGAGGTGGAAGGGATAGTAGCCAACCCGGGAAGAACCAGCAGCAAACCGGGGGAGGGCCGAGCAGACGAAAGAACAGCGCAGGGTCCTGTGTCGTTCCCCCACGAAGACGGGGAGCGACATAATGGTGCCGTGACTCGGATATGAAGCCTAGGCAGGGTTTAGTGTCGTTCCCCCATGAAGACGGGGAGCGACACAAAGGGACGGGCAGCTGGAAGGCACAGTGTCCGCCTGAGCCTGGACAAGGGCAGCCCAGCCCCTGCCGCAGCCATGGAGCTGTGGAGCCCAGGCCTCTCCCCCTCCCAGAGTGGGCCTCCATCTCCAGAGGCTGGTGCCGTGCAGAAGGCGTCCTCGGGAAATGAGGACAGCACGAAGCACATAGGCCTACTCTCCAGACACAAAGTAGGAGCGAGTGTCAAACGCTAAACCCACCTTCATTCATTCATTCGTTCAACAAATACTTATTGAACATCTACTGTAGGCTGGACTTGGGCATCCAACAGCAGGCAGGACAACCCCTGCCCGTAGCACCTACAGAGAGCTAGAACACTCACCTGCGACCGGTTTCTTATAAAGGCTACACATGTGCTGCGTTGAGCTCCAAGCCCTGCCCCGGCTTAGGGCTTCCCCATGAATAAGGGAGCTGTACTCTGAGAGATGCATAAGAATTATGATAGGGTAGCAGGCGTTCTAGGTGGGAGGAGCGGCACGAGCAATGCTGAGCGTGGAGAAGGCTCAAGACGGCAGCGGCCAGCCGAGGGGTGGGCGGGCACGAGGTCCTGGCGTAGACGCTGAAGGCAAAGGCAAACCTCGCACCCAAGGCCAGGCCACAGCAGAAGCCAGATGCAGAAGGCTAGAACACGCCACACGTGCAGTCAGAAGAAAAGATGTGTTGATAAGGCCGAGGGGCCCCGGGCCGGGGGCTGCCCCTACAGGCAGGCCACACTCTCTCCCGCTGGGTGTCCGGGACGGAGGAGAAATGGGAGGCAGCTCAGGCACAGGGGCTTCCCCAACGGAGCCCTCGTACAGTGTTGTTGTATCCGTCCGTATGTATGTGCGTGTTTCCCCCGACCCCATCTGCAAAGCTCTGTAGGAGGGTGGCTCACCGTCCCCTTTCACGAGTGGCGAGCTACGGCTTAGCGCAGTCACTTGACTGGCCGAAGGTTTGAAAGGCACAAAGAAGGAAGACTAGATGACACACTTCTCTCCAAGTGTCCCGAGCCCGAAAGTGCCAGCAGCCGCCATTTGACAAGACAATGAAATGGGAAATGTCTCTCCCCATAAATGCACCCTCGCACGCCGGTGAAACAGTTGGATAAGACACGGACAGGGTTCCACGCCGGGTCTGCGAGTACAGATATTAAATGCTAGGTCATTTACTGCAAGCCTGCGGACTAAAATAAGCCGTTTCCAGACATTGAAAACCATAAAAGGAAACGCAAAAGAGTAACTGGAGAAAGGGCGAAATGCATGAGACACTGTCAACTCGAGGACTGGTTGGCCGCGCAGTGCTAATGAATACCACACCATGCAGGGCAGGACTTGCCAAAGGCGGGGCAGGGGTTCACCTGGAAGACGGGGTTGTCAGGGTCATCCAGCATGGCCACCCTGGCCACTCCAAGGGCAGAGAGGCAATGTGGGGGTTGGGGGGCTGCAAACTCAAACCCTACAGATAAGGATTGGCTGGGCATGGCAGGGGGTGGGGGGAGGTAGTATGTGGAAAGACAATGCCGGAGAGCCAGACCCCTGGCCCCACCCTCAGGTTCCCCCTCTCCTGCTCCCCTGCCGCATGACAATATGCTTCCAGTGCCCACCTGAGCGCTCACCAGAAAGCCTGGCTCAAGCCCCAGCTGTAACAAGCTCTCTGGGGGCTCCACACGGCCAGGCGAGGGGGCCGCCTCCCTGTCCTCCCACCCTGCACCTCTGACAGCCCCACCTCAGCTAGCCCAAATCCAGCCAGCGGCGCCTGGCTGCTCCTCCCTGCAGGCCACCAGCTCACCCAGCCCTCAGATGCCCGGAGCCCGAGGGCGCAGCCCACCCTGAGCCAGGCACTCCCTGCCCGCGCGCTTTGCGGGGCTTAGCTGCTGCCTGTTCCCTGGGACAGATGCTCCTCTCTTCTTTTGTCCTAACTCCATCCCAGACGTGCATGGCCCCTGCTCTGTCACTTCAAAATGCACTCGACTCAAGGAAATGAGGCACACCCCCCTTCTTTAAGGAAAGATGGGAGTCGGAGTTGATGGAAGAAACCCCGTGGGGGCTTCCAAGCACCCGGCCAGCCCCACTACGCTCTACATGGGGGGAGGGGGCTCTGGTCCCAGCAGGGTCTCCCCGAGGGCAGGCCGGGCACGGGCCTCAGCCGCCCCTCCCACTGCGGCTTCTTGTCCCTGGGCCTCCCCACTCACCTCTTCTCACTCACAAGCTGTGGGGTAAACGTGGGCTGAGCCTGGGGTCCCTGCGGCAGCCCTGTGGGAAGGGGGCTGGGGGAAAGGCGGGGGGCTGCTCCCGGGGTGGGGGCTGGCACCGTCCCTCCCCATCCAGGGCTGCTCGGCACTGCAGTGGGCAGGCCTGGTCACCAGCTTCCCCCCTCGCCCCCGGCAGGTGCAGAACCCCATCTTTGGGGCCTCGCATCCCTTCTCTCCATCCCGAAAACCCTCTCCGTGGCAGAGAGCAAGCTGTCGCCCCTGCAGGGCTTCTGTCTGCGTACCCCCACCCGCACCCCCACCCCGCGCAGCGGAGGCCAAGCTGGAACCACCGCTGGGTAGCTGCAGGTCCCCCTCCTGAGACCTCGTCTCTGCACGGATCTTTGCCCGCCTCCGCTGCCCCACGTCCGCCCTCCGTGGCGCGTGCACGCCGTGCCCCACGGGGCTGGCCAGGCAGCCGGAGCCGCGCCCAGGGTGGGACGGGGTCCAGGCTGCCGTGGAGAGGCTGCCATTGAGCTCCCTCTTTCACGCGTGTCGCCGAGGCCACGGCGAGCGTGCGAGCGACGAGCTGGAGTGCGTTCCGAGTCATTTCTCACATCTGAAGCTACGCCCTCTAGGGGTCAAGTGGAAACAGACCCTCGGGCACCCCCTGCAATGAAATACTAGGCCCTGTGTAGGGACTCCCAGAAGGGGACCCCTCCCCTGAGAGCTCAGGCACCCCTGGGGAGACTCAGAGCGAGTGAGCGGGGAGGGCGGGCGCTGGCTTCCCGTTTGAACTGCACCACCCACCGGTGCAAACCGTGGCTGGGCTCAGTTTAGCCAACCGAGCACTGGTGTTGCAAGGACACAGCATGGGCTAAAAGTTGGCTCGAGGGAGAGCGTGTGTGTATGTGTGTGTGTGGACAAAGAACCGGACTTGGCACGTGAATCCGTGAAGATTTCGTCTGCCATGGGGAATGTCCCGGCAGGAGCTGGGGAGGGGGAGCCGCCTGTGTGTTGCAGGTTTTTCATCTCCGTTGTGTGTGTCTGAGCCCCGCTGTTTGCCTCAATGGCAGCGGAAATTTAAAAGGGACTTTTCTGGCCCAGGAAGAGAAACCCACCTGCCTGTCTCAGCGCCAGCCCCACGGGCACGGTTTGTCCACCTCCCACGGAGGTGCAGCCTGGAGGAAGCGGCTGTCCCCAAGTCACTCCTGCTTCTCTCTGGCTCATCTGGGTCGTCCA
Source organism: Oryctolagus cuniculus (assembly GCF_051225735.1). NCBI lineage: Eukaryota > Metazoa > Chordata > Mammalia > Lagomorpha > Leporidae > Oryctolagus > Oryctolagus cuniculus. The sequence goes on along the minus strand of NC_142878.1, from coordinate 3,586,788 downwards.
CTCTGTTGAGAACCCACTGTGGCTCACTGCAAGGATGGGCTCCCGGGCAGCTGGGGTGCCGGGTCACGGGTGGGTCAGGAACAGGCGTGTGGAGGTGGAGGTGGTATGGAGCGACCTGGAAGAAGAAACTCTTAAGGAGAAGTCCCAACCCCACCTCCCAACGTGGACGCACCCCCAGCCTCTCTGTTCTGCTCCAGACCTGTGTTCAAGGCGAAGTACGGAGCATGGGGGAGGGGCCCAGTGTGCATTTTCCAATGAACTTGACTCTGATGGGCGGCGTCGGTCCTCAGAGGCCTGACCTCCTGCATCTTGTCATGAACCACTCAGTAGCACGCGAGCCTTCCTTCCCACGCTGGGCAGGGGAAGCCAGTGCCTTCTGCCCTCGCCCAGGGGCTCTGCCCAGAGGTACTGCAGGCTTGTTTTCGGATCCAGAGAAACTGAAGGAAGGGGTCCAGGCCGGGCCCTAATGACACAGGTTACGGAGAGCCCCTACCTCTCGTGGCGCTTGCATCGCGGGAAGTGGCAGAGCCGGAGTGGGTGGAGAGGGCTGGAGGAGGAAGGGCCCACTCGGCCTGGGTCTCGCCGTGCGCCGTGCGTGGTGCACGGGTCTCAGGGGGCAGAGGCTTCATTCACATTCTTTTGGAAGAGAAAAGGCGGGGCAGGGCGGGGGGGCGGGAGAAGCCTCACAGGAAGTGTGCATGTCTTTCCTCCTGTGGGGACACAGCGTGGCCGTCCGCGGTGGAACCTTGCGTTTCAAATGCAGGCTCTGCAGCAAGGAGCAGGGCCTTGGACCTGACCACGCGCGCGGCCTTTGCAAAGCGTTTTTCCTTTTGTCATTTCATTGACATTTACTGAGTGTTCCCTGCGGGCCTGGGCCAGGGCGAGCACGCGGCCGAGGCCCGAGGCCCTGCCTCCCAGGACTCCACAGTCTAACAGTGAAGATTCGGTTGCAGTACCGGGCCGGGGGCGGGGGGCGACCAAGCCAGGAAGCAGCCACGGCCCACCTGTCCCCACTTGTCAGGAGCAGGGGCTTTGAGGCAGTTGCCTCCCAGGAGGGCAGGGCAGGGAGGGAAGGCTGAGGGATTACCATTCCTGTAACAAGTCCTCCTTCCCTGTTTGGGGTAAGACACCAAGCTCCAGCCTCCGGGTTTTGACTGATCAGAGTATCTTCAGCCGTGCAGCGAGGCAGACGGCAAGGGCTCGCGTGAGCTCCCTCCCCCCAGGGTACAGAACAAAGAGTACACAGTTGGCGCACAAAAGACGGGGGCACAGGTGCCCCTAGAACTGGCCCTGCGGGAGCTGGGACAAGTCTGCTTATGCACAGGGTGTTTTCCAGCTCTGGAATCGGGACTTGGGAAGTGAATTCATAGGCAACGCAGGGGAAGGGGCGTCCCTCCCCAAAGGCTCTGTTGGGGCTGAAGCCTGGAGATGCCAACCTGCGCTCGGTGTCCCCGCGGTGCTCGGCACCCGACGGACGTCCAAGGCGTGGGTCGGGGCAGCCTCACAGACCCCGAGGGGGATGAGTGTCTCGCTGGTCTTGTTTCTTTATTCTTGCATTCCAACGCACATATCCGACTCCCCCGCCCCACGGGGATATGAGCCCCAGAGCGGAACTAGAAGGTGGAGGGGTGCCTGTCTTTGGCCTCTCCACTTCCACTTTGGTATTTCCCTCTGATGAGCCCCTCTGAACCTCCGGGAAGCCCCGGGTCCATTCTGCCCCTCCAATTGCAGCAGCCATGGGTGCCCAGTTATTCCCCTGCGTCCGTGGCTCGGGCTCCCCAGAAAAGCCCAGGCCTGTCAGGAGCGCCCCTGCCTTCCCCTCCCCCTCCACTGGGCCAAGTATTGTGGAAAGAAAAATACGAATGCCGCAGCCCCCGAAGCCGGCTAGGCCTCTCACCTCCTCCCCCACCCCACCCCCACCCACGGGGCATCCTGTGGCTCACTTCTGCCTACACACAGCCAGCCACCAAGTCACAAGGCTGCCTGTCGCCGAGGCCCTGCGCCCCTTAGGAGAAATGTGGGGTGCCTGCTTTTCCAAGCAACCCAGAAAGAGGTCAGGTCTCTTCTGGTTTAAGAGGCAGGATCTGCAAGTGAGCCCACTGCCCTCTCTGCTTCCCCGCCCCCAGCCCTCTCCCCGCTCAGCAACACAAACTTTGGGGAGCACCTCTCAGGCCCGAAGCCCCGCCCTACTGAAGCCTTGCACCTGTGCCTCCACACCTCTGGAAGGAAGGGCCCGCGAGACGAAGGTCCTGTTGGATGCACCACTGCCTCCTCACAGCCAGGTGCCCATTGGCTGATGATGTTGGGTCACCACAGACAGAGTAGCTATCCTGCCGGGAGAACTGACAGCCGCCAGTTGCGACGGCCCTGCCTCGAGCCCACAGAGGCCGTGGGCTCCAAGACTGGCAACCTCAGTGGAGCGTGCGGGGGGCGGGGGGAGCTCTGTTTACTGGGACACAAGGAGAATGCGGTGCCGCGGCTGCAAAGAAGGCAGAAAGCCCGGCCAACTGGCACTGGCAAAAGACAGCTTTGTTCTGTGCGGCGAGAAGCCTATCACAGAAGAGAGAATGGGCCCGCCGCCCCCCACTCTGGGATCACAAGCCTTCTGGGGGGGTCCTCTCCCCACAGAACCTCTGGTCCCTCCTGCCCACCGGCTCTGACTCCTCACAGCTCCTGACTTGAACACTTGCGGCCTGGAGCCCGGTGTGGCAGGTCCTCACCCAGCCTCCGATTCTCTCCAATGAAACTCTTCCATGGGGCACAGGGAGCTCCTGCAACTGCCCAGCAGATGCCTTGCTCCTCGGTGCACCCCAAGTGCAGTCAGTCGAGGACGGGGGCCAGGACCACCTGGTGACACAACCAGGAGGACGGTGCAGGCCTCCTGGATGGAGCCAGGACAGTGCGGGGGGGGGGGGTCAGCACTGAGTGTGTGGCTCCTCCCACCAAGCGTGGCTCCTCCCACCAAGTATATGGCTCCACCCACCAAGTGTGTGGCTCCACCCACCGAGTACCTGGCTCCACCCTGCACCCCAGTTTCCTCTTTTGTAAAGCAAAAGTGGCCTGGGACCAAACCCTGAGGCAGGCCAAGCCCAGGAAAACAGGTTTGTTTGGGCTCATAGTTCCGAGGCGCCAGGTCCCAGGGCCACGGGGTCCCCAGGCAGCACGTGCAGGGCTTCACGTGGCAGAGACGGGGACGTGGGCTGCCATCTGTCCACATCTGTGTGGGTGGCACCTCCCACCTGACGCAGCCACCAGGCGCAAGCACGGGGCTCCACCCTAAGCGCCTGATACCACCTGCCCACGTCCCCCGGGCCCTACCCACACTCACCCCTGGCGGCAGCACGGACACCCGCCTTGGGGGCGCACCCCAAGTGAGGATCATCTGTGGCCGACTCCCGGGTCCATGGTACGTGCTCAATAAATGAGGCGTCGGCAGCACAGGAAGCTGCGGCGGCAGGAGCGCTGCTGGCTCTGGACACCCGTCACCCACCACACCCACGCATCTTCACCCACACGGCACGTCAGCACCTTCCCAGCTGCCCGCCAGAGGCACTGGGCAAGAGGGTCCCATCCCACTGGCCACAGCAGCGGCCGGCAGTGGGGGAGGGGAAGGGCGGGTCTTGACCCCCTCCTAGCAGGGGGCCGGGGGCCTCAGTGTCCCCATATGTAAAATGGAGGGCTTGGGCCTCCTGACCTGCTGGGAGCATCTCTTGTCAAAGACGCTGAATTTGGCTTTTGAAGGGAAAGCAGACTCGTCTTCCGAGGCCGACGCATGCAGAAAAGTGGGGGAGCCACACAGCCACGCCAGCGTCTCCCTTCCAAGGAGCCCTTAGAGTGCCCCAGGCGGTCCTCCCAGGTCTCCCAGCTGCTCTGGAGGCTTAAAAACCAAAACCACAAAGCAGCAACAGCAGCAGGAAGAGCAGCACGCGGCCCTCCCACAGGGCAGGGACAGGGGACACAAGGAGGCGGCTCGCTCATGCTCTCCACTCCCTCCGTTCTCGGTGAGCCCAGTCCCAGCGCCCTGGCACTGTCTCTCACCCAATTCCACACCCCCGCCTGCAAGGCTGCACCTCGAGTCCTGCAAAGCCCGGGACCACGGCTGGGAACTGAGTTCAGAAGGCCAGGGGCCCACACCTATGAAACCCCAGGCGTGGCCTGGACGGGCAAGCCACAGTCCTCTGAGTGCCGGCCCGGCCCCAGCTGTGCAGCCCACGGGGCCGGTGCCCGGGGTTCTGGACCCCCTCTCGCTGGACCGTGAGCTCCTTGGGAACACTGGCAGCACCTCGCTCCCTCCGCCTGGCAAGCAGCCGGCCAAGGGACTGCACAAAGGGGACGGAAAGGTGGCATGGGGGCGTGAAGAGCGTGAGCTCACTGGCGGCACCCAGCGAGGTGGCAGGCCCTGGAGCGAGGGTGGGAGCTGGGGGACGGAGGACGCTGGGGTCAGCAGCGCTGGCTGGGGCCCAGGACAGAGGACGCTGGGGTCAGCAGCGCTGGGTGAGCACAGTGGGCGTGTCTGCAGTGAGCAGGCCCAGCAGGAGAGGAGGAAGGGGAGGGGAGGACACTGCGGGGTGGGAGAGAGAAGGGGAGGGGAGGACAGGGCGAAGGGGTGGCAGAGAGTCACTGAGGGAGGTGGGGACGGGCAGAAAAGGGGAGAAGGGGGAGGGGAGGACGCAGCAGTGAGGGGGAGGGGTCCCCCATGGGAGTGAAGGGAGGAAGGCCTTTCAAGAAGGAAAGGTTGGCCGGCGCCGCGGCTCACTAGGCTAATCCTCCGCCTGCGGCGCCGGCACACCGGGTTCTAGTCCCGGTCAGGGCGCCGGATTCTGTCCCTGTTGCCCCTCTTCCAGGCCAGCTCTCTGCTGTGGCCAGGGAGTGCAGTGGAGGATGGCCCAGGTGCTTGGGCCCTGCACCCCATGGGAGACCAGAAGCACCTGGCTCCCGGCTTTGATCAGCGCGGTGTGCTGGCCGCAGCGGCCACTGGAGGGTGAACCAACGGCAAAGGAAGCCCTTTCTCCCTGTTCCCTGTCTCTCTCTCACTGTCCACTCTGCCTCTCAAAAAAAAAGGGGGGGGGCGCAGGGCCCTAACAGAGTGGTTTTGAGAGAGATGCAGGAGGGGCTGGCAGAGGGAGAGCAGCGTGGGTGGTACTGAGTCCCCAGGACACTCTGACACTCCAAGAGAGCTCTGAGCCCGCGCGGGCTCTGGTTGTCCGTCTAGTGAAGGTGAGACTCCCTGCGCCGTGACCTGGGGTTGACCCGGAGACGAGTGGAGACTTCCCGTGTCCAAACTCCGCATGGACAGGCACCCTCTGCCTCCTACCGTGCGGCTTCCTCTGCGGAGGGGGGCACTGAACTGCTTCACAGGGGAACAGGCACCAGGGGGACCCCACCCAGGCCCCCTCGGCAAGCAGGCCTCACCCACGCTGAAGCCGCCTTACCCACATGGCCCAGGTGAGCCGTGGCCTCCTCGGCTTGGAACACCCGGCAAGGAGCCCGTGCTGCCGCCCAGAGCTTGCGTCCCACAGCAGGGAGCAGTGTTCGCGTGGCTCCTGGAACCGCAGAGGGAAGCAGCAGGGTGCCCTTGCCTCTGGAAGCAGGGCGAGCCCGGTGCGTCCGGGACCCTGGACTCCGTGAGCGAGATCTCGGTGCCTGTTTCTTTGTTTGCGAAGCAGGAAGAATTTTTCTCGAGTTTTGGAAGAACGCCCACGTTTTCAAAGCCCTTGGGGCAGTGACCAGCACATACACGGCCGAGCTGGCTCCTTCCACTGGGAATGCCGTACGGGGGCCGTACACACAAGCCCACGACGTGCAGCCTGCGCCGTCTTCGCTAGGAATTCATTCATTCATTCAACACAGGTTTTTGGGGTGCCGCGGCAGCGCCAGGCACACCGGGAGGATCCAGTGTCCCGGCTTTGGTCTCCAGCGCCGTGCAGGTGCTCGCGGTCAGGCGTGGGCGCTCAGTGGGAGCGGCTCGGCTCAGCAAGGGAAGTGGAGCTTCCAGCCCAGGCACCACCCCGTCTCTGCCCCTGGGGGAGTCGCCGGCAGCATGGGTCTGGCAGCCGTGAGCACGTGAGTTGCTGGGCTTTTCCTTTGTCCGCTCAGCTGTTGTGCAGAATTTCTCCTGGCCCTCCTTGTCCAGTTGCCCTCGGCTCCCAGCAGGGCTAGGGAGAGGCCGGAAGCTACGCGGTTTTCTTCTCCTTGACTGATTTGTTATTCCGTGGCACAGCCCCCACTTTGGCAATTTTTCTGCAAAAGTTGACCCCAGGTTTTGCATCCATGGGCCTGGCTGCTCTACTGCGAAGCCAGCAGCTCACCCGCCCCAGCCGCTGCTGACGACGAAGCCGACACTCAGTGCTTGGGGGATTCTCAGCGTTCGGCATGGGTGTCCCTGGCATCCTGCGCCCACGGTACCCTCATGTCATGCCAGAACGGCATTGGGGGCCTCGCGGGAGAGCTGGCAGGCCTGCAGCGGCTCCTGCAGAAACTCCGAGACACCTCTCCCGGGGCCGAGCGGCGGGCGCCGCAGGTGTCTGAGTCCCGCTCCAGAACACCCAGTCATTGTCTTTGCAGAGTGTTCTAATGTCGACAGCGCCGGGAAGGCAGTAGCTGGGACTCGTGCTTAGGCCTTTGTCATTTGTGATCTTCATGCGGCTCACAGCGACTCGCTCACGCCATACCGAGTGCTATTCTGGGGCTCCTCCCTGGAACCTCCGTGGCCGCCCACAGCCGCCACTCACAGCCTTGCTGCCTGAAGCGTGGTCCCTGGGCTCGCAGCACAGTCACAGGCTCCACCCAGGCAGCTGAGCCGGGGCCCGGCCGTCCATGCGTATCCCACAAGTTACTACTATGCTCCCATTTTATGGATAACAGGACCGAGGCACAGCGAAGCTAGGCAACCTGCACAAGGGCCCCCAGCCAGGAAGCGGCAGAGCCCAAGGCCCCTCACACCACACGTGCACTGTTGCTATGACCACTTACACATCTCCCCAAGGCCACTTCTTGTCCCCAGGACCCAGGGAGCCCCGGCCACCCCCTCTGCTACTGGCCCCTCGCCGTGCTCAGCACACGTCACAGCCTCTCGTGTTCAGTGCCTCCCCAGGACTCCTAAGATCGCTTCTACCCAGAGGGGAGCAGACGCAGGACAACGTGGCGCCGGGTTGTCCTCATGCAGAAGGCTCTCCACTAGAAGGCTCCATGTCCCTGGGAATCGGAGCCCACAGGTCACTGCTGCCCAGAGCCCTGGCTCGCCTGGCCACGCTGGCCAGATGGGGCCGTCTGTGCTCACAGCGTGGGGATGGCGACACACTGGCCACGTCTGTGTGTGGTGTGAGAGCATGGCTCTGCTCCGTCACCCCTGTCAGAAGAGGGCACCCTTGGGTTTGCGTGGGTAGACGCTGCTCCTGTGAGTCAGTGAACTCCTGGGGTATCCGGGTCCCGTGAGAAATGGGGAGAAAGGGGCATCCGGCTAAGGACAGCTCTGTGTAGGAGAACTGGCCACCCTCCAGATTGCACTTGCCCACCAGAGGCCGTAGTGGACACAGCCCAGGCTGTTTAATGAAGAGTCTTCATCCCAACAGCCACCAGCTGGACACCCGAGCCTCCGCGTGGAAGTGGACGTGTGGTTTTGCTGCCAGAGCCACTTGGGCCTTGGAGGCGCCTCCACACCTGCTCCTTCCTAATCTCAGTGCTCACTGCACTAAAGTCTTAGCACGCGGGGGCTGATGCCTGGGCCACGTGGCATGGCCTGCCCAGCCCCTTGGGACCAAGGAGGAGTTCTTCCCGCTGCTTCTAACTTTGGGCCGCCAGGTACTGCAGGTGTACGTAGCTCCTGCTGTGAGTTTCAAGGTCTTGTGTTAAGTCCAACTACCCTCTACAATCGGCTTTGGGGAAATCCAGGATGGAAAACTGAGTCCTGGGCCATATCTGCCTGTGCAGCAGCATTTGTGTGTGCACACTCACCTGTGTACACGTGTGTGTATGCATGCAGGCATGCGTGTAGATGCATGAGTGCACGTGTGCTTTAAATCTCTGATGCTAACGCTTCCTCCAAAATGGTCACACAAGAAAAGTCACAAAATAAATAAAATAGCCCAGAGACTGTCAGAAGAGGGCTCTGAGAGATGCCCCCACTGGCTATCGCCAGAGGAAGTCCCTCCTTGGCGGGAACCCTCAGTATTTTGATTGGCAGTGAAGTAATAATTACCCATTGGTTTTTAAGCCTTTGTCACATTTGCATGTGGCCTTGCTATGGGAAGAGGGAGGAGTCCTGTCCGACCGTTCAGCTCCTACCATGTCGAGATGCAGAAACCCCCTGCTCAGCCACGCCACCCAGGGCCCCGGCGCTGTCAGCCCCGGTCCTGGAGCTCACAGGCTCGCGACAGGTGCAGCAGTGAGCCACTCCCAGGAGCCACTCCTCCACGACCCCACAGAACCCCCGGAGACTTGCCTGTCTGTCATCATGCTAAACCCCACCCCTCCCTCAGCCTCACAGAAGGCTCCTCCACCCGGCCCCTGTGGTGTTCTCTGCTGTGGGTGACCCTGTGCCTGGCTGGGAGACTGCCTGCCTAGCCCATACAGGAAGTTAAGAGGGCACGGCACACCATGCCCCCCGGGAAAAAACCCTGGTTGAGGGCTCAGCACACTGAGACCCCCCACACATATGACCTGACTGCTGTCAGGAGGCAGGAGCCCCAGGCACATTTCCCCCACCCCCACTTCCTGTTGAGGGGCCTTGCGATTGTCAACTAGGTGAGCAGCTCCTGGGTGTGGCCCAGACCCTTAAGACCATCTGGAAGTCTACGTGGGCTACGTGACCTCAAGCTGACTGGAGAAGCATAGTGGCGCCAGTATCGGCTTCATCCTATAGAATTAGTGTTGCTACCCTGAGCTAGCTACTCCCCTTCGCCTGCCCTATAAAAGCTTGTGCCTGACTGCTAGTAAAGGGACACGTTCACAGAAACGGTCTCCAGTGCTTCTTGTCAAAGAACGCCGTCACCCCACCATCCCCACAGTGTGGGCCTCGCAGGACGAGCCCACACTCTGCTGACTCCCATTGCTAGAAAAGACTCCTGGAACTCAGTGGGACCCCACGCTCCCACCACCTGAGCCCAGGAGCTGAACAACCCCCCCCAAGCCTCCCCAAGTGCTGGGTATCCCCTGCTGGATTCCCGAGAGGAGGACGGCTGCCCAGCGCTAGCCTGTGACTCTGCAAACCCCTGGGCGTGCTTACGGATAGCGACCCCTCGTGCCTGTTCAAACAAGACAGATGCTCGTCCCCCGTCATCAGGAAAGAAATGACCGCTCCCACGGAGAGGGCGCTGGTGCGGCCCGCCCAGAACCTGTGGAGCAGGAAGACAGGAAGGCCAGGGGAGCCAGCACTGTGGCCCACACGCGTGACCTGAGCCCCAGGAGGGGCGGATGCTGGAGGCGCCCTGGGAAGTGCCGCAGGGGAGGGTCTGGGTGAAGGAGGCCATGGCCTTTGAAGGGGCTCTCAGGCGGAAAGCACACTTCCTTTTAGGATTTGCTCTCTCTTTTTCCCTAAAAGAAGACGACGTAGCCTCCCCCAGCAGCACAGAAAGGCCCCCGTTAGAAGTAACGCACGGATTCTGGTGTGGATTCCCACCTGTGAACTCATCCGCACCGAAAAAGAAGAAAAGGCACGGGTGAGACAGGTAAGCGCGGCGGGAGCTGCTTTTACTGACAGACAGAAAGGAAGCAAGTGGGACTCTGGGGGTCCAGAGGGGCCCTGCTTTGGAGCCCGACTTTTGTCTTGCTAAGCAGGGAGCCCCTTCTGACGGGCTGGCAAGGTGCTAGCACGGCACCTGAAGCGGATCGGTGGCTAAAGACGGAAAACAGCAGCCAGACAATGGGTCGGCGGGCTGTAGTTAGCCAGAGGTCTCGGCCCTGTGCCGGGGAATTTTGTAGGCAGCTTGAGAGAGGTTTTTCGCCTGTGGGAGCTTGCAAACAGCATCCTCTCGGCTTCCAAGAGGCAGCTCCCACTGACGAGCTGGAGGTGTTTCTGAGCCTCGCTTGGAAGAGGGAAAACAAGGGGAGGGGCGCCCCTGCCTGTGCATCTCTCTAACACCGCCTCCTCTCTCTGAAGGGACGTGGAACAGCCTGGGCAAGCAGACCGGGCCTCCCAGCGACCACCGGGACTTTGAGCAGGTGAGCTGTTCTCTCTTCTGCACAGTGCGGGTGAGCGCACTTTACTTACCCAGCTGTTCTGAGAATGAGGGGGTCAGCGCTGTCCAGCACTTAGCTGTGTGGGGGGCGAGTCCTGAACGGGCACCGTGGAAGCCACAGCAGCACCAGGGCAGCAGTGACCAGCAAGGCAGAGACACGGCCCGTGAAGTGTCGGCACAGGTCTGCCCATTCTCACGGCACCGTTGATTCTCCAAGAGTTCTTTGTATATTCTAGACACAAGCCCTTTGTGACATACACATATAACACACAAATAGACATTATATTGAAATATCTCTCAGTATACATTTGAAATAAACACACCATAAGGTGCTGGATATCGTGAGCGGTTAGGGAAAGGCGAGGTGGGGCCACGGTGAGCTGACACTCACGCGTCACAGGTGAAAGCACACCAGCACTGGGGAGGGTGTGGGGACACGGCACGCCCACTTGTGCCTGCGGTGGGGGCGGGGTGCAGATGAAGGAATCATTTAGGAAGACAGTTTGGCTGTTAAACATTCACCCACGGTATGCCTTGGGTATTTACCCAAGAGATATGAGAGCCTATGTTTATGCAAAGAGCTGCCCGAGGGTGTCCTAGCTGCCCCCTGCTCCCGGGAGCAACTAAGTGGCCCAAGTGCCCAGGCCCAGCGGAAGGGACAGAGGCTGCGGCATACTGACCCCCTGGGACAGACGGGAGGACGAAGGCGAACCTCACGGCCTCCATGCCGGCAAAAGATGCCAGACACCAAAGAGGACGCCTGTGCGCTTTCTTTACGTAGAGTTCAAAGACAGGCAAGGCTGCTCTGGAGAGAGGCCACGGCGGAGCGGCTGCCTCTGGGAGGAAAGATTGGCTGGAAGGGGGCTGGGGAGCAGCGGGTCTCACCCGGGAGATGTGTGCCCCCCAGAGGCGGCAGTGCTGGGCACGTTCTGACGGCTGTGCCAGCCACATCCAGCGGGCAGGAGCCAGGGATGCTGGTAAGAAGCCCCAGGCACAGGACAGCGACTGGGGACTGGGGACCCCGCCCTGGGGAGGCGGAGGTGGTCTGTGGCTTGATCGGTTCCATGAGTGTCACACACCTGTGACAGGGTGTGCACGCTGTGTCATGATTCCCCCCCATCGAATAAGACACCCACCAAAATAACCGAGGAGAGGAATCAGCCAGGGATGCTGCCTTGGGCACAGCTGCCCTCTGCCTCCTGTGAGCTTGTTTTCGCTTAGTACAATGACCCCAGCTCGCTTTTGGTTACTCTTCGCACAAAATGGCTTTCCCATCCAGCCTCTCGCTCTCAACCCGTTTGTGCCTTTGGATCGAGAGACTGGTGGAGCGCACACAGGAGGTCTTCCAGAAGTCCGTGCAGAATGTGTACATTGAGAAAGCTAGGCCGGCGCCGCGGCTCACTAGGCTGATCCTCCGCCTGCGGCGCCGGCACACCGGGTTCTAGTCCCAGTCGGGGCGCCGGATTCTGTCCCGGTTGCCCCTCTTCCAGGCCAGCTCTCTGCTGTGGCCTGGGAGTGCAGTGGAGGATGGCCCAGGTGCTTGGGCCCTGCACCCCATGGGAGACCAGGATAAGTACCTGGCTCCTGCCATCGGCGGCCATTGGAGGGTGAACCAACAGCAAAGGAAGACCTTTCTCTCTGTCTCTCTCTCTCACTGTCCACTCTGCCTGTCAAAAAAAAAGAAGGAAAAAAAAGAGAGAAAGCTACATGCGGATTGCAAAATTTCTGCACCAAAATAGACATTATCTTTCCATTCAATTTTTCCAGGAACTCTTTGAGGTCCCCTCAGTGAGCCTTTTTCCTCCGTTCTCTCATTTTCTACGTTTTAATGGGAACTTCATTTGTATGTAAGGTGACTGTGATCAGGACTGACTTGCTCCTGACACTTGGCTATCTGTTTCCTGCCTGTCAGTTCATCCCCGCCTTCTCTTCTGTTGATTTTGACCCTCAGCCTCTCCTTGAGTCTTCTCATTTCTTTTTCTGCATATTTTTACCCGTTCTTCTGTTACTGGCTTTCCCGAGGACCCCACCACCAGAAATTTAGAAGGGTCTGGCTTGAACTGATGGCCTCTTGGCTTCCATGATGACCACCAGCCCTGCCCACCACGACTCCCCATCCTTTCACTCTGTGAAGGGCGTGCCTTGCAGCTGCCTGAGCGTCCACTCCCTGGAAGCCATCGGGCAGGTGACTCCAACGGAGCCATCTCCAAGCCGGCTGCCTCTTTCTTCCACCCTCTCAACTGTGTCTGAACCCCCGGCAAAGTTTCCCTCTGGCTATGGCCCATCAAAGTCTCAGCGTGTCCGTGAGCTCCCTGATGGTCGTCTCTGTTTCGTTCTTGAGAAGCTCTTTTTCGTGGTGGATGATCCTCCTGCGGGGTTTCTGTAGCTTGCTGAGCGCATTTAAAAGCCGGTGCCTTAAATATAAGGTCTTTGTCTTGTTAGCCAATGTCTTGGGCTTCCCCGTGAGCCATTCGGTTCATTGGTTTTTTTTTTTTTTTTCTTTTTATTTTATTTAGTTCTGCTGTGAAGTGGCCCACCTTCCTTGCTTGTCGGCAAGTCTCATAGTTTCTGGTTGAAAACTGGATTTTGCACAGGATACTTCAGGACCTCTGCCCCCTCCCCAGAGATGACTCCTGTGGCTTGTGGAGGGTGGTCGCATTGTCACGCTGTTCTTTGTCCTCCTCCACTGCTGGCTTTGTGGTCAGCCGGCGGCTTTGACAGAGATGCCCTGGAACACCTGAAGCCAGAAAGGAAAGCAAAGCCCCACGCTCCCAGTCTGCGCAGGCGGCTGGGAGTCGCTGCTCTCTCAGCCCTCACTTTGTGCTCTGCAGAGCCTGACGGTCAGCCGGACACGCAAGGCTGAGGTCTTCTCGGGTCTCTTCCGAGCCCACGTCTAGCAGCAGGCGTGCACTGGGTCCCGCGGCGCACCCAGGAGCTTTCTCAAGCCTTGAGGTGCCAAGCGTCCCCTCCTGCAAACTCTGGTTGCCTGCTGCTGGCTCAGTGGCTGTCCCCAGCCCCAGCTGGCTGCAGGCTGCAGGCTGCGTGCCCCTCCCATGCTTTGGACACCGACATCCAGGAGGCCACCTCAGCCCTGACAGTGTTGCGAGGGTGAAGCGGGAGCCGACTCTGAGCTGCAACCTCGGGGCGCCTCCAGACCACTGGCTCTTGGAGAACAAGACCCCTGGTGCCCCCTCTGCCTCGAGCAAGCCACAGAGAGTGCGGCGTAGGCTGGGGTGGGCGCCAAAGCCGCAGTGAAGCCGGGCATGGGGGATTAACACCCGGATAAGCAAAGACACCGCCGGTCTCACCAAAGTTTGGTGCCTTCTTTCCTTTGCACTTCTCGGATCATTTTGAGTTTTCTTTACCAGGGTCTAGATTTCTGGAAGCGCAGATCCTGGCAGCTTTGGGGGCTGCTTCATCTCGCTTCACTGGAGGGAGACGGGTCCTCAGAGCTCCACCTCCACCATGCTCCCAAATGTTACTTTTTAGATTTTTTTAATCTTTCATATTTTTCCAATGGAATCCCCAAAAAGTCTCCGTTTTAAACATATTGAAGTCTCATGTGCTGCCTTGAATAGGATCCGCTTTCCTTAAAACTTGGAGAGAAGTTTGCAAGAGATGTTTGCAACCAATAGGACACAAAGTTTAACTTCCATCCACTAAATCAACCACATTGGCTCTTTTAATCAAAAATTCTGTTTTCTTGTTAGTCAAAGATGAATCGTACATTCAGTTCTCTTGTTGTCTTCTCCTCATATTTCCAAGTTAATGCTCTATAACTTATGCTGTTATTCATCAAAGGAAATTGGTTCTAAATCCCCATTGTACCTTTGCATTTTAGCTGTTTGTTTCATTTAATGCTTTTCACCTAAAATTTGATTCTGTCAAATATTTAGCCTGCCTTCTGTGCTTTTTTCCTTTGTAGTTTTCCCACTCGTTTTTGGCGTTTGTTTCACTTTTAACTTGAAAACGTGATTCGGGGGCTGGCGTTGTGGTGTAGCGGGTAAAGCCGACGCCTGCAACACGCATCCCATATCTGCAGTGGTTTGAGACCCGGCTGCTCCACTTCCTGTGCAGCTAGTGTGCCTCGGAAAGCAGCAAAAGACGGCCCAGGCGCTCGGGCCCCCGCACCCATGTGGGAGACCTGGAAGAAGCTCCTGGCTCCTGACTTCAGCCTGGCCCAGCCCTGGCCGTTGCGGCCATTTGGAGAGTGAGCCACTGGACAGAAGATTCTCTCTCTCTCTCTCTCTCTCTCTCCCTCCCTCCCTGTAATTCTGACTTAGACGGCTCTAATGCAGCATTCAGCCTGTTTGACATCATCTCATGGCCACTCCGTTGGGACGAAACATGGCTGCTCTTCTGTCACGTCAGCCCACGCTTTTGGTCCTCCTGTTCCCTGGCTCTTTTCCACTTTATTTCATTCCAGGCTGAATGGTCCATTTCTGTGTATCCTCGGGTTTACAGCTACGCCTGTTTTCTAATCTACAAGTGATTTGTTTAATTTTAAAAAACACATTTGAACTTTTTCCTCTAACTGCTAGAGTCAAAAGTTGAATGGCCTCGGTAGGGTCACCGGGACCTTGGTCCGCCTCCTCTCCTCCGCCTCACTTTCATAGAACTCCAGCTTTAGTTTTAGAAACCTGTGATTTGGGGAGCCTATAACTCAGTATGTCTTAACACTGTTTGTCTACTGTTTGGCTAGACGCTGGAACTGGTGTCCAGTCGTGTGGACAACTGCTCACGCCTGCATTTCTCGCCAGTTTCTCTGCTCTAGGAAACCATGACTTCTTCCTCCTTGCCAGCGTTCTGCTTCTCGGGCAGAAGGCGCACAAGTGCTCCAGGAAGAGTTCACAGGGCTCAGTGGAGGACCCCTGCCCAGAGTGCTCAGGTGGCGGCACGGGGAGGTGCGGCCGTGGAAGCAGCGCGCGGAGGAGCGACTGAAGGGACAGAGACGGCCCCGTCTCCGCCCTGGGAGGAGAGACAGCCCCGTCTCCGTCTTTCCCCAGGTCGCAGACTCTCTATCAAAGCAGGGCCAGTGTCCCCATTATGTGCAGCCCTGGCTCGGTGCCCAGGGCCCAAGACCCACTCAGGACTCATAAAAATATCTTCCGTAACATCTGAGAGGGAAAAAATGCCTCTGATCCAGCTTGGAGTCCGCTTATCTTCACAAATATAAGTTCAAAATCCTTTGGTGGAGGGAGAGCCCACAAAGGAGTGCCTGCAGCCCAGGAAAGCCGTCAGGGGACCCACACACGGGCGCCCTCTGTCCCCCGGAGTCGCCATCTCCCCCCTCAGAACTCGGCCTGGCAGTAGCGCCGGTGAGGAGATTGGTGGATTTGGTTTGCTGATATTCAGTGTGCCCCTGGGATCTGGAATATCCCGCATTCCTTACACTCACAGTTTACCTGGGCGAAAGCAGTTGGAGATTACCTCCTCGTCATTACTTCTGTCCAGAGTGTCTCAGGCTCACGCGAGCTGACATCTGTTCGTCTGACGGCTCCTTCCCGCTCTGTCACTTTCTCCCTCTGGCAAGTTTTGGTTTGTGTGCATTGCATCGTCCAGGCAGGGGCCTGCATCCCTGCGCCATTCCTTGTCCTTGGAGAAGCACTCCCAGGGGAGCGTCTCAGGCTGCTGTCTTTAATTGGTGCGGTTTCCGGGGTCGCCAGTGTGCCGCCTACTGTGTCGTGGACGTGGTGAGCTGGACCGAGCTTCCACTCCCTTCAGGATGTCCTGAGCTTGCTGCCACCCCGGCAGCGGCCAGGAATCCTGCCGTGAATGCCCTCTGGTGCCCCTCTGGCCCCGGCAGGCTGTGGTCCAAAAGCTCATGTCCCCCCCGAAATTCACGTGCTGTGACCTGGGAGCCGGACTTCCGGTCCTGAGCAGGCTGGGCTGGGATACAGACGATGGCCGGGTGCAGACGCCGTGGACAGCAGATTTCCTGGCTGCTTCCTGTGTCCCTGCAGTCACTGCATGTTTGTGAGTGGTCGCCATCTCTCCGGCACAGGGACAGCCTGGTGTCGGTGCGGCAGCCACTCCCTCACCCACTTCACCACTCCCTCCGTGGGGAGTCTAACGCCTGCGTCCATGGAGTCGTGACCGAGACCATGGTTGTTCAAGGTAACACTTCGTGGCCAAGGCAAGCGTCAGCGCCAACTTTGAAAACGGAAGCCGGAAAGCCTTGCTTTTCAAATCTCTCACATTCTGGACAAATCTCAGGCACGAGACCGGGGGCCTAGCAGGCAAAGTCGTCACCATGATCCTACGAAGAACACTGGGCACGAATTTCAAAAACCTTCTTGTGCCATTTCTCCATTTTTCCATGAATTTTCTGAAGAACCCTACAGGGTTGCGCTGTGATGTCTCACACCCAGCCACCCAAGCCAGCGGACTCAGCACCAGGAATCACAAACCCTCGGCCAGGAAGAGCACCCGGCAGAGAGCCTTGCACGTTTCCAGAACCTTCAGCACCGAGCAGCAGCTACCAGGGGTGCGTGCTCACGGTCGCCCTCTGCCCCCCAGCCTGAGCCCCGTCTCTACGCTGGAGAAATGGGAGGTCTCCAGAGCTGCGCACTTGCTGGCCAGGGGTCCCACTGTGCTCACCTGGGTCCCGCTAGCCCTGCCAGAAAGCATCGAGTCCTCCCGTGAGCCATGTCTGCTATTCCGTGTTCCTTGGATGCACCCCTGGGTGGAACAGGGCTCCCAGGCTACGCTTGCACACTGCGTCACGCGGCACTGGCCTCTTGCACGCATTGGGAACACTTACCCGCCACCAGCCAGCACCAACCGTCCAATCTCCCATAGACTGAAATGTGAGGGCCGTGTGGGAACCGGTTTACCTGGACGTTGGGGACACAGCACTGAGCCGCAATGGCGTCCATCAGATTGCAAACCGCTCAGTCATCGACAGCAGCCGGAGTAGGGAAGACTTGAAAAGCTCAGGAAAAGCCAAAGGTTCTTTTTGGTCCTTGCTTTTCCTAAAAGCCGAATGCCAGGTACTTCTTGGTGTGCCCAACAGATGCAAGTGCGGGGCCCAGCCAGTCGCGGCAGACTTAATCCTGGGTAGGGGACTGTCCAGGGTGACCAGGAACCCAGGGGCGGAATGGCGGCCAGTCTGTGCTCCCGCAGCTCCGGCATGAATCCCAGATCACCCACAGAGAAATGAGCAGAGCTTCGGAGGAGCATGGTCCTCATCGCAAAGCCCCCACAGCGCCTGGGAGCCCAATGTCAGCTGAAGGATGTATGGACTGAGTCCCAGGAGAGCAAGGGCTCTGCGCCAGGCAACCCCGACTTGGCCAGCAGTGAGCACACTTTGGGGAACTGACTGCTCACCCCTGAAGTGTGCCGCTTATCACCCAGCCCCACGCTTGGTGTGGAAATTCAGGGAGCGCGCTCTTGAAAACACTAAACATTGGGCTTGACACAGAGAAGTCACTCAGGAAAGCGTGCCGTCCCACAGAGGGCAGAATCACACTATGATATGGCTGCTGCTTCCTTGTCAAGGGACCAAGACATTGTATAGATACCAAATCCTGCACTGTCCGGTGTTAGCCATAGAAACCCAGCGTCCACCGAGACAGTGCCCAGTGGGCCGTCCACCCACAGCAGGCGTGATCTAGCAGGTGTTGGCCAACCTGCTAGGCCTCCTCACCCACGGCCACCCCCGCTGCCTGACCCAGGGTGGGGCACTCAGGACTCAAACAGAGCTGACCTGCCAGGGAGCTGGTGTGGGCGATGGGACAAGGCAGCCGGCGCCTTGATAAGCACACAGTGGCTCAGAGACTCCCGGATGAGAGTCCTGGGCTCCCCAAGTCTGGGCTGTGACGGTGCCTAGAGGGGGAGACGCTGTAGACTGAGGAAGGTTGGTCACTTCTCTGTCCTCAGCGGGATTATCAGGGAAGGGCGGAGCTGGGCAAACAGCCCAGGGCCAGGCACGTGTGGGCTCTTTGGGGCAGGGGCACAAGGGCAGCAGCCTGGCTGAGTCCTGTTCCCACGGCGGAACCCCAGCCTCCCTGCCAGTAAGGACAGGCTCGTTCAGTCCCAAGGATCTGTCTCCCATCGGCCGGGGGCTGAAGGTGGTTTCCGTGCATTTCCCAGGCAGGGGGCACAGCGTCGTTGTCCTCCCTCTCATGAGCCTCTGACCTGGGGAGCCGAGTGCGGCTCGCTGCCCGCGCTGCCGGCGGAGCCTCCAGACAGTGCCCCCGAAGCTGAGACGTTTGTGGCTCTCAGCTATTTGGTTCCTGGCTCAGCCTGTCTGTCTGTGCCAACCGCTGGGATTCAGCACGCGTCCAAGGCAAACCTCAGGCAACGTGGGGGGCGCTGGGTGCCGGAGGGTGGTCACCCACGTCGTCGCTCGCCCCGAGTGCTCAGAGCCGGCAGCCCTGTCCCACCTCTGGAAATTAATGGTGCCAGCTCAGCATATTGGCAGAGAAAGGAAATTTACACAGCAAACACACGTGCTGAAAAACTGGAGATATTTGCTTAGTGGGAGCTCATTGATTGCAGTGACTCCAAGATCAGATGACACGGCCGGCCAGGCGACCTCAGCACAGCAGGCAGCGGCCTCGTATCGGCAGGGCACTGATGGAGAGCCCTCTCCCGGGTCCAGATGAGCCATACGAGGGGTGTTCATCTCAGAAGTGGCCCGTAATTTTTCTCCAAACCCAAGACTCTGCATTAATTCCAGCACAAACAATAATAAGGAAATAAAATCAGTGATGTATGTCTTTCCAATATCCGTCCTCGCTAAGAACGCCCCACTCCTCTGGTCAATTAGAGCTCATCTGAAATAAAAAGCTGAGCCCGCTCCAATAGGCTTCCAAGGTTTCTCGGTTTCCCAAATCCGCCACAATTTCAAAGGAAAACTAAGGGCACTGCCCCAGCCACTCCTTAGCTACAAAGGCAAGCAAATCGCTAACCGTGCTTAGCAGCCGGGTTAGAGCAAAGGAGAGAAATTAGCAAAGTCCACAGGTGCCTGGAGAGGGGGTACTTGAGGATGGGGCCAAGGTCAACCCAAGGTCAGCCGGCGACTGGGGGGCAGTGTGCAGGGGCTGGCTGAGTCCTCTCTGGGCCTGGCCACTGCCCAGCAGAGGCACCAGTCCCTCCTGACACCCCCAGAATGAATACCCCTCACCCTCTGTGCCCCTGGGGTTTTCAACACTCCGCATCTCAAGGTCAGCCTTGGTGAACCGAGGCCGGCTCAGTCTCTGGCTCAGGGGCCTGAGGAGGCTTCCCCAGGGCCTTCTCCCAAACAAGAGGCCCAAGGGCCTGAGACCAAAGAGAGAAGGCACTTCAGGGGCCGGGTGACGGCAAGCCTGCCCTGCCTCGGCCACACAGGACTCCAGGGGCCACCCACCACTCCCCGGTTCACACTGGGAACCGCCCTCTTCAGCACGGCACTCCCCGACCCAGCCACTCGGCTCTGGGCTGAGCACCCTCGTCACAGTGACAGGGACGGCTCCAAAAGGATGCGCCTGTGGGTGGGTCCACCCCTCACACCCCCTGACCTGCGTCCCTGCCTGCCCCAGCCTGCGGGCACCGGCACAGCTGTGACAGCAGCACTCGGGTGGCATCTGAGAAAGGTCTGGTTTATAGCAGCTCACCAGGAGCCTGGGGAGGCGGGGGGTGCAGGGAGGTGGGAGAGGGAGAGGGGAGAAACCAGAGGAGCAAGGGGTGGGGTCCCCGACTTGGGCACTGGGGTTCCAGCGTTCAATGGGTGTGCTTTTCCTCACTCACCTCATTTCAACACTCACACACGCCCTGGCGGTGGGAGAGACGCGTCCAGGAGGTGAGCTGCCCCCAGGGCCAGCTGAAATCAGCCTCTCCAGGCTGGGCAGTGCCGGGCAGCAGCCTGGACTGAGAGGCAGCACCCTGAGGACCTCAGCTCCTATGTTCGGAGGCGTTACCCGCAGAGGCCCCCAAGGCCTCCAAGGGGTCGGGGGTCTGCTTTCTGCCAAGGGGCTGAACTGGGGGGAATTGTCTCCCTTGAGGCTCGTTTCAGTCTGGAAACACGGGGTCACGTGTTTTAGAAGACACACAGCTTCTCAGTTAAGAAGTTGTTTTTCCGCCTTTTCTCGTGGAGATGGAGCCGGGGCACGGAGCCCGCCGTGGCTTGCTGATGACACACGCGGTGAGCGGCCAGGTGTCACTCTGAACATGAACCTGGGAGCTTGGGAGACAACGCCTGCTCCAGTTCCTGATCCTTGATTTCCAAGGCTCCGATCTGAGTTGCGAATGGCTCCGGTTGCCCAGATACTTTGTGTCTCACCCGAGCTCTTAGAAAACTCAACGCCCCTGATGCTGACGGCAGGAGGAGTGGCAGCAGAAGTTTGGGGTCATTTCTCTATTCTTTAATATCATTCTAAGGGTCCTGGTTACAAAGAGATGGAGACAAGATTGCACTTTTCAGGAGCTTCTCATCCTAAGACAAGGCTCAGCTCTCTGGCCGGCTGGGAGATTAATCCTGATAACGCCACCTGAGCCCAGGGGCCGCCGTGCGGGGGCAGGAGGGGGACACTCAGGTTCAGCTGCCAGTGGCTAAGTCAGGACGGGAGCCAGGATCCCTCAGCACGAGAGAGAGCGTGTGCATGCACACGAGAGCCAGAATTGACCAAGCCCAGCTCTGACACTTGCTCCAAAGGTCCAACTTTGAGAAAAGCGCGTGCTTCCCTCTGCAGGCTGCAGCTCCGTGCTTTGTACACAAGGCAGGGTGGGAGAGAGGCTTTGCAGCCAGCAAGTGCCCTGCCCAGCACCCCACTTGCTCTGAGGAGGGGCACGGGGCGGCCCCCAGGCCTCCTCTCTCCTCACCGAGCTCTCTGGACCTCGCCGTGTGTTCAGAGGACCCCCCCTGCGCTCTCCAGAGCTGGGACTTGCGCTAGGCAGCCTCACAAGGTGAGGCACAAAACCTTCCAGTCGAGCCCCAGGAGCAGGGCAGCGGATCAGCAACCCCACGCCCTCCCCCCAGTGCCCTGCCAATGCCCGCTGTGCAGTCAGCACCGCCCACCCCGGCTCCCGCCATTTGCCCGAACCTCTGCCCCAACCTGCCTGCCACACCACTCTGCTCGGCCCACCCTCCATACCTCTTCCCTGTGTGTGTCTCCCGTCTGCGAACGCCACCCCTGCTCCCAGGGCTGGAGCTTAGCACTCGGCCCCGCTCTGCCAGGCCCAGGTTTGGCACAGCCTCCGGAGCATCACAAATCCAAGGTGGCCGGTCCGGCGTGTCTCCTCCAATGCCTCAGGCCCTTCAGTAGGACATGGGCCAAACGGTCCTTCAAAGAGTGAAGGCAGGAGAGGGCATGGGAAGATCGGACACGGGACTCGCCACCTTGCCCGGAGTCTCCACCGCTCTCGCAGGAGGTCCCTATCCATGCCTTGTTCCCATCCAGCAGCAGGCACCATTGTGCCCTGTCAATCACGGCTCCTTCACCTCTCGGCGGCTCTGATCCCTGCAAACCCCATGCTGCTCGGGGTGCCCTCCCCTGCAGAGCTGGGTGTTGGGTGAAAGGGGCCCAGTGTACCTCCCGGGGGGCCGAGACACCGCAGCATGTCCACAGATGTCTCTGCCCGGCCTGCCCCTCGTGAGGAAGTCTGGTGCCAGGGGCCTCCAGCCCGGGACCCCCGGGGGCAGGAGCTGAGTCTAACAGAGAAGGCTCCTGTGCCAGCTCCAGGCACCTGTGTCTGGGAACACGGCCTGGGCCCGCCACGGTCCCTTGCAGGCCCCACCCACGCTGCCCCTCGTCTGGCTGTGCCTCCCGCACTGCCGGCCTCCGCCTCGCCCTTCCAGCCGACACTCTGACAAATGGCTTCGGGGGCAGACTTCTCGCTCGTCTCTGCTTTCATCGCTGTCTCCTCGTGGACTCCCGAGCCGAAGAAACCGGTACAGTTGGGTCATCACCGGCACCTGCTCCGCCAAGTCTGATGGCCAATCCACCGCCCTCAGGCTAGGAGGAGAGGAGACCTGGCAGTAGATCTGCCCCGAGTCACAGGCACCAGGTGTTTGGAAGGACCTCGGGCCACAGGATTTAACCCTTCCATTTTTCCATTACAGAAATGCAGCTGGAGACCCCACACGGCACATTTCCCTAGAGACCTACCATGAGTTGGCAGATCTGGGTTTGCATCCTGGGTTCCTGACCACAGCCAGCATGGCCCACGACACAGATGTCCACTCTCTTGCACTTCCAGTGGCCGTGGTCTGAGGTCCAGATGTGGGCAGCACCTCCACAGGCTGCACCACCCTCTCCCGGGTTCCGGGAGCTCCACGTGCGCATCTCATGTCAGCGTCCGACGTGTGTGTGTCTGGCCAGCTGTGGGTCACCCCAGGGGTGACACCTGCACTGTTTCAGACTCAGCTGTAACAGGAACCCAAATACCAGCTTTCTGTTGTCCTGGCGAGGTGGGCTTCCTCAGAGCTCCACCCCTCACAAAGGCAGCACGGAGGAGAGTGTCCCAGGAAGAAACAGGAGCAAGGCCAAGGTCCCCACCCCTCCACAGCAGAGGGGCCCACAGGGTCTCCTCCATTCTGCACCTGGCAAGCATCCCTGCAGAGGAGACGGCACCTTGGGCATGGGCGGTTCGTTGTCTTCTCCCACCTGGGAGAGCAAGGGCAGGGCACTGGGGCCAGCTCGCTGGGCCCAGCTGGGCAGGAAAGGTAAGTGGCTTGATCAGGGGCAGGCTGGCCAGAGTTGCATCCAGGGCCCTCAGCTATCACTCAGTGTTGCTCCCCTTAAATCCCACCCCCTACCCCCGTGGTGTGGTGAAACGAGAAGGCGGAATGTGGTGGAATGAGAAGACCATGCCAAGATGGCCTCTGGAAACAGAAACTGCCTGGCAACAGGCTGTGATTGGATGGCTTCAGAAACTGCCTGGCAACAGGGTGTGATTGGTTAAGGCATAGACCGCCCCTTGACCAGATTGGCTGCCTCAGCTATATAAGCTGCTGCACCATCTGAAATAAATGAGTCTGTGAGCTGCTCACCTCTGGCCTGCTTTCACCTGACTCCCAGGGTCTGTGTGGTGACTCCACGCTTCTTGCCCCCACCATGTTCCTCCTCTCAGAAACGAATCCACAGAAACACCGTGGCCCTTTAGGAAAGCTTTGGTGACACTGGCCCCTTGACCTTCCATGAAAATTTTAGAACCTGTTTGTGGCAGTCCAAAGCAACATCCAAGTCCAATCTGAATTTTCATAGATCAGTTCCGGGGATATTAGCCCCTTTATGATATTCAATCATCTGATCTATAAACATTGTATACCTTTCCATTAGCAGAGGTCTTTCTTGAAGCCCTCAATGATGTTTTATATATTTAACAGCAGCCTTGGCCACTGTTTTTAGGTTTATCTCCCATATGCCCTACCTTTGCTGCTATTTTAAATGATATCTTTTAAAATCATGAGTTCTGGTGCTTGCATAGAAATGCAATTTCATATTTATGTGCATTTTATATCAATAAAAACAGCCAGTAGCTTCGATAGTTTCCCTGTGGGTCTTCAGGGTTTCTGTGCAGAGAGCCACGTCCCAGTAATGGCACTCTCTGTCCCTGCTGATTTTCCCCAAGTTTGTTGCCATGGCCAGGCCTGCAACACAGCCTGGCCTTGCTGGTGCTGACAACAGGCATCCTCGTTTCTCAGCAAGCCTGAGGTTTACTGCAGATGATTTGATTAAAAGTATTCGGCCCTGGGGCTAGTATGGTGGTGTAGTGGATTAAGCCAGTGCCTGCAACGCCAGCATCCATATAGGCGCCAGTTCAAGTCCCAGCTGCTCCACTTCTGATCCTGCTCCCTGCTAATGGCCTGGGAAAGCAGCAGAAGAATGGCCCAGGTGCTTGGGACCCTGCACCCACGTGGGAGACCTGGAAAAAGCTCCTGGCTCCTGGCTTTGGCCAGGCACAGCCCGGCTATTGTAGCCATTTGGGGAGTGAACTAAAGACGGAAGGTCTCTCTGTCTCTGTCTCTGTAACTCTGCCTTTCAAACATAAATAAATAAATAAATCTTTAAGGAGACGTCTTCTGCCATAAAGTTGCCGAGAATACCTATGAATAAACGCTACCTTTCATGCAATGGCTTTTCTATATTTATTGCAATTATCCTCGAATCTGTGTCACATAATGAATAGCCATTTGACTCGCTCTTGTATTCTCGGTTTGCCCAGGTAAAACCTCGTTACCCGGAAGCGCGCTTTGCTTCTCATTTACACAGTTCCAAGAATAAGCAGCCACGGATGGTGTGCCGATCAGCCTCCTCCCATCCCGCAGTTTCCTGGTATTGGTGCTTCGGGTGGAACACGGAGGCTTTCTGACAGCCCCCACCTCAGCGGGAGAACGCAGCTCACGCTCTCGCTGGGACTGCTGATGCGTTTGAATCCATTTCACCCTCTGCGCCCGGTCAGGTTTTCCCAGTATTCTTTTTCCTGCTGGCCGGTGTTTGTGTTGACTGCGATTTGTCTCAGTGCATTTTCTCCTCCTCTTGGACGGGATTTATGTCCTATTTTCCTTCCTGTGTTTCTGGGTTTCAGCCATGGAAGTCCTTGGACTCACGTCTCCTTAAGCCAGGGCAGGGCGAGGCCCCATCGGTCTCTTGGCCCCGACGCGGGCCCCCGGGAAGATCCAGAGCCCCCGCGTAGCACAGGCTCCAGCCCCGCACCCACGTGCCGGCCGGAGCACAGGGAGGACGCCTCGGCAGAGGCTGAGTTGTTTTCAGGTTTGGGTTTTGTTGTTGCTTCGTAGAGTTTCTGAAGACAGAGCCAAGAGTGATGCAGGGAAGAGTCCTCTCGGGGCCTGGTGCACACACAG
This sequence comes from Oryctolagus cuniculus, assembly GCF_051225735.1. Taxonomy (NCBI): domain Eukaryota; kingdom Metazoa; phylum Chordata; class Mammalia; order Lagomorpha; family Leporidae; genus Oryctolagus; species Oryctolagus cuniculus. The sequence continues at coordinate 3,561,825 of NC_142878.1, read as the reverse complement.
CACCTATCACAGCCGGCGCTGGCCTGGTGCACACACAGCACCTATCACAGCCGGCGCTGGCCCTGGTGCACACACAGCACCTATCGCAGCCGGTGCTGGCCTGGTGCACACACAGCACCTATCACAGCCGGTGCTGGCCTGGTGCACACACAGCACCTATCACAGCCGGCGCTGGCCCTGGTGCACACACAGCACCTATCACAGCCGGCGCTGGCCCTGGTGCACACACAGCACCTATCACAGCCGGCGCTGGCCCTGGTGCACACACAGCACCTATCACAGCCGGCGCTGGCCTGGTGCACACACAGCACCTATCGCAGCCGGCGCTGGCCCTGGTGCACACATAGCACCTATCACAGCCGGTGCTGGCCCGGCCTGGCTGGCTTCCGTCTCGGGGCCTGGTACACGCACAGCGTCAGCCCAGCCTCCCCCTGCTGTCAGCTGGTGTGCACCTGTGCGTCTGCGTCTCACGTTGCCATCGCTCCCTTCGGCAGCAGCCACCCTCACGTGTGTGCTGCCTGTGCTCAGTCGCACAGCGCCCCCAGAATCACAGGTCCACTCAGAACCTCGGAGCAGAGAAACGGGACCCCCGCAGACGCAACCACAGTGGATTAGACTAAGTCCTAAACCCAACCCAACCGGTGCCCCCCTAAAAAGAGACAGGCTTAGGCCCCGAGAGAGACAGACATTCAGGGATGAGAGACAGAGGCAGAGACTGCCGGGAGACACAGCTAGGGGCCAAGGGCAGCCAGCAGGCCCCAGAGGCTGGGGAGTGGAGGGGCGTGGAGCCGCTGCTTGGGCGGGGCCACCGGCAGGAGCAGCCTCTGCCGCACTCTCCAGTGGTTAGCTGTCAGCGTGTCGCCAGTCTGGTGCGTGGAAGGTACTGTCACATGTTCATCCGCACATTCCGACTCAAAGCTCTGCGTGTGCCCGTCTGCTCTTTCTGTGACACCTGATTGCATTGTTTGATCCTTTTTCTGCTGATAGCCCCCTGCGTCTCGTTGATTTGTAGGAGTTCTTCATGTATTCTAGATCAGCAATTCGAAAGGTTTTAGGAGGGCTCAGCGTGCTCTTGTCCCTCTTACAAATAATTTAGAACCCAAGCATTTTCCTTCTCCTCTCATTCGTTACACCCACAAATGTTTTACCTTAGATAATAAAGCAGAGAGACATTTAAGAGCTCTCTTAACTCACTTAAAAGTAATGATTACAGGGGCGTAGTGGGTAAAGCCGCCGCCTGCAGCTCCGGCATCCCATATGGGCGCCGGTTCTAATCCCAGCTGTTCCACTTCCCATCCAGCTCTCTGCTGTGGCCTGAGAAAGCAGTAGAAGACGTCCCAAGTCCTTGAGCCCTTGCACCCATGTGGGAGACCCAGAAGAAGCTCCTGGCTCCTGGCTTCGGATCAGCACAGCTCTGACCATTGTGGCCAACAGGGGAGTGAACCAGCAGATGGAAGACCTCTCTCTCTACCTCTACCTCTACCTCTCCTTCTCTCTCTGTAACCCTTTCAAATAAATAAATAAATCTTTAAAAAAAAGAGTCACATTCACCAGTATCACTGCTCATCAGAAAAGCCTCAAAATGGGGGCCGGTGCTGTGGCATAGTGAGTAAAGCCGCCACCTGCAATGCCGGCATCCTCTGTGGACACTGGCTCAAGTCCTGGCTGCTCCACTTCCGATGCAGTTCCCTGCTAACAGCCTGGGAAAGCAGCAGGGGATGGCCCAGTGCTCGGTCCCCTGCACCAGGAGGAAGTTCCTGGCTCCTGCTTTCAGCCTGGCCCAGCCCCAGTCATTGTGGCCATCTGGGGAGTGAACCCGCAGATGGAAAATATCTGCCTCTCTCTCCCTCTCTCTCTCTTTCTCTCTCTCTCTCTGTGTGTGTATGTGTGTCTCTGTAACTCTGCCTTTCGAATAAATCAATCTTTTGAAAAAAAAAAAAAAAAAGCCTCTGAGTTTTCAGGAGCTCTCAGCCTCGTGATGACAACGGGGATGTTTCCCAGAATTCCGACCGTTGCTTGGGAGCTGGGACGTCGTCATCGCCAACACAGAGGGCCCGCGGTTTTCTGCGAGGTGACAAAGTCGCTGCACTCCCTCCCGAGAGAGCCAGGCAGGAAGCGCCGGCGCAGGAGCCCGTGCTCTGCCTCCCATCTCACACACTGCGTCCCAAAAGGCTCCCGAGGGCTGCTGTCCCCGACAGGAAGGCAGCTGAGCCCCCAGAGCTAATCCGGGCCTGGGCTCACGGCGGAGGGCACGCCCAGCCCACCCGGAGGGCACAGGAACCCCGGGAGCCTGGAACCGGCTGCCCTCCAGCTGGGCCAACGGAGTCTCAGTGTCTCAGCTGCAAGACAGACAGGACAGGAAGTCCAACCGCAGTCCCTTGAGCACCTGTGATCTCCTAGCCTCTGGGAGCGCTCCGGCCAGACACGGTGGCAGAGAGGCGCTCACGGTGGTCGGGTGGGCACAGGGTGGGCCCCGTGGTGAGGGCAGGGTGTGGGGATAAGAGAACAAGAGCCAAAGCCGATCCAGGCCTTCACTGAAGAGACTTGGGGTGTCACCTGACCCAGTGGTCCCCACTTCTGATCATCCTCCACCCCCAAATGCCACCAAATATCACCAAAGACAACCACGACGACTTGGTAACCAATATCTCAGTTCGCTGAAACAGAACTACTGCAGATAAAGAAAATATTACACGGAGCTCCTGCACAGCCCGCCACGGGCACGCCTGGGCTCTGAGCTCCCTGCGTGATGCACAAAATCCTCGCGTGTCCAAGCAGCAGACTTCAGGTTCTAGGAGTTTTGAACCCAGCCCTCCCTGCGTCTCTCAGTACACGCGCACACACACACACACACACACACCCCACCATTAAGGGTCCATTCTTTTAGTGTCTCCTAGGAATTTCGGTCTCCCAGGAGCGAGTATAAACAAATGCAAATAACCGGAACCCTGGAGGCCATCACCAGTTAATTAACTCTTGGGCAAGGCTGACAGCTTGACCAGCTGACCTGAGTGGCCAGCCACAGACTCTTACTCCATCAACCAGCGCCCCCAAACGAAGGAACTCAGGCCCAGCAAGAGGGAGCAGCCCCCGGAGAGGCCCGAAGCCGTGATGTCCATCATGCAACACCCCAGTAATCCCCTCCCGAACGGTGATACTCTGCCTGTGTGGGCTCAGCAGCCCGAGGTGCCTGCGGGGTGGACGTGAACGTGGCTGTAGGAGCACCGGCCAGCCCTGCCTCCTCCAGGTGAGCCGCCTCTCGCCCTCCACAGCCAGGGCCCCGACCCTTCTGCTACCTCTGGGGGAAGCTGGGCCTTCTCAGAGACGTCTAGGCAGAGCGCACAGTCCCGGGGGAACCTTCCTTTCCATAATGAGTACCCCCAAAGCCAGCCACCGCCCCCAGCCCTGGAACTCAACCAAACATCCCATTAGAAGTCCCATCAGTGGAGGCTGTTCTCCAGCCACCTCGTCCAGAGTCCCCGGAACTGGGGAACCGTGTGGCCCCAGCCCCTGGCCCGGTTCTCAGGACCCACTCTCTCCATGGACTGACTCGCCCTCTCCCCTCACTGGGCCACCCCCACCCCTCCGCTGGCCTCAGTGCACCACCACCCCACGCTCTGAACCAGAGCTCAGTCGGCCTCTTCCTGCCTCCCCAGCCCTGCTTGTCGGTCGATCATTTGTGTCTCATTATAAAGATTTGCACCGGGGCGCTAGGAACGTTTTGTTCCTAATTTGAATGTTGGTTATGAGCATGCTCAGTGGGCAAAAAAATACTTCAACCTCACTTGTCTGCATACTTAGGTACAGTTCTCGTTATGTAGACTGTATTTCAATGAAAGTCCAAGTCAAAAAAATTGCAACTGTGGAACCCAGTTTTCCTTATGCATCTTTTTAAAATGATTTATTTTTATTTATGTGAAAGGCAGAGTTACAGATGGAGAGAGAGAGAGAGAGAGAGAGAGAGAGAGATCCTCCATCTGCTTCCCAGATGGCTGCAACAGCCGGGTCCGGGCCAGACCAAAGCCAGGAGCCAGGAGCTTCTTCCAGGTCTGCCACGTGGGTGCAGGGGCCCAAGCACTGGGCCATCTTCTGCTGCCTTCCCAGGCGTATTATCAGGGAGCTGGGTCAGAAGTGGAGCAGCCGGGACTTGAATCGGCACCCACGTGGGCCGCCAGTGTCACAGGCAGAGACTTCACCTGCTGTACCACGCCAGCCCCTCTTACTCACCTCTGCACATCGAAGCACGCCAGCCCCTCTTACGCACCTCTGCATATCGAAGCACGTGGTCCACATGAACAGCTACTCTGGGGGAGAGCAGTGTTTCTCGCAAAATGTTGTCACTTAGGTGGTTCACGTGGAGGGGAGACCGCCCCCCATGCAGGGGTTGCCATGAGGGATCGCAAGGAGCAGTGTCAGCTGCCATCCCAGCACCCCTGCCCCAGAGACAGGCTCCGGTCTGGGTGGGATTGGTCGTGCCTGAGTGAGCCCGGGGGGTCTGGAGCCAGATTCACAGCAGCCCAACCCCACTCCTCTGGAAGGGAGCCTGGGACATCTGAGACGGAGTCTGTGTTTGGGAGAAGGAAGTAATCTCTCTCTGTCTTTCTGTCTGTCTGTCTGTCTCTCTCTCTCTCTCTCTCTGTCTCCAGCTGGAGGGAGATTGCAAGAGCGTGCACTCCCCGTCCACGTATTCCTGGCAGTCGTCGTGGGTGTCCAGCCTCGGGATGAGGGAGACGCCCCGGGAGGCAGAGGAGAGAGGCAACGCGCCCGTCCTCGGTGCCTCCGGCTGGGCGCGCTGTCAGCCTCTGCACCTGCGCTGCTGTCAACTCCCTCCTGATCTTCTCAGCTGCTTTGGGTTGGATCTCCTGCCACTGACACTAAAAGCATCTTAACCGACACAGCGTTTCACCAGTCCGGCAGGGGTTTGGGATGGCCTTAGATGACGCCTAAGGACGCCCCAGATTCTGACTCTCAGAATATCTTCCCAGGGAGACGTGGATCGGGGTGGATGGTCCTGAGCCTTCAGAAGCCCCTCTCTGAAGAACTCAGCGCTGGGCTCCAAGAGCCCCTCTGGCGTGGACAGCCCTGCAGCAAGGCCCCCACGGGGCTGCTGGTGGCACAGAGCAAGCAGAGGACATTCTTATCCCGTCCACCAGATGTTCAGTGCTCAGGGTTCCTTCCCGAGGGACGCACGGCTCCCAGCGGCACCAGTGGGCACGTCCTCTCCTGCCTCTCCCCCACCCTGTCATGCACCCTACGGGTTCAGTGCCAGAGAGAAGCCTGTTCAGAACAGCCGGAAGCAAAGCACCACCCTGCACCACAGCAAGCGTGCAAGGGCAGGAGGTGGAGGGATTGTTTTCCACGGGAACGGTGAAGTTATTGAAGTCACCGGGTGGGACGCATCCGGACGATCCTGCCTTTGACCTCACAGATCTCGCCCGGCTCCGATTTGCATAATGAGCTCAGAGCCCTGCTCACGGGCAAGGACTTTTTATGTCTAATGTTCTCTCTGCAGGCGCTGAACCTTCTTTAAATTTGTAAAACACCGTTGCTCCTTTGGAAATAAGCGGCAGGGTTGGAGTGGGGCAGTGGTCCCACCCTTTGACCCTGCAATGCCCCTGTTGGGCAGCAGCCAGCCACAGTGACACGCTCAGCAGGTGAAGTACGATGCCCACAGCAGCGTTTCTTATGATAGAAGACAGCCCTGCAGGTGCCGGGTCTGTGAGTTGTTGCACATCCACGTGGGACAACGCCCTGGGCCATTCCAAACACAAAGTAGCAAGCCAGAAAACCTCCGGGTAAAAGTGCAGGGTGCAGAACAACGCGTTGAAAGTGCAGGGCGTGGCCGGCGCCTCGGCTCCCTAGGCTAATCCTCCGCCTAGCGGCGCCAGCACACCGGGTTCTAGTCCCAGTTGGGACATCGGTTCTGTCCCGGTTGCCCCTCTTCCAGGCCAGCTCTCTGCTGTGGCCAGGGAGTGCAGTGGAGGATGGCCCAAGTGCTTGGGCCCTGCACCCCATGGGAGACCAGGAGAAGCACCTGGCTCCTGGCTTCGGATTGGCGCAACGCAGGCCGCAGCGGCCATTGGAGGGTGAACCAACGGCAAAGGAAGACCTTTCTCTCTGTTTCTCTCTCTCACTGTCCACTCTGCCTGTCAAAAAAAAAAAAAAGTGCAGGGTGCAGAACAACGCGCCAGGCTACCCGTGCCTGGGGGGCACAGCGAGGCAGCAGGATCCTGAGAGCTCCCTCCTGCCCCTCGGTCTCTGAGGCCTTCTTTTCTCCACTTAGAACGGTAATGAAAATGTCAGTCCATCGTCTGTGAGCACACAGGAAACCGCCGGGTTGTACACTCAGCGTAGGTGAGATGCAGCTTAAGGAAGCTGTCACAAACACATCGCCTGTTCTTTACAAAGGGAGCCACTTTCTACAGAGAGAGAGAAGGCCTTGGTTGCTGACGTAGGGAGCAGCGCCCTGAGCAAGGCATTGAACGCATTCTCAACAGGATTAATCAGGCTGCGCAAACACCACCCTGCGGCCGGCTCCCCGGAGCACTCCCCCACCCCCGTGACGGAGGCGGCAGTGGGGGAAGCTGCGGCACAGCACTGCCCCGACCCGAGGCTCCGGAGCCCCACCCTCCCGGGGCCCTTGTGAGAACCAGGCTGCCCCAGACGTGGAGGCCAGTGAGACTGGATCGACCCCGGAGCTGCCGCGGATCCACGGAGAAACAGGCGCCGCCGGAGCGGGATGCAGCACCAGTGTGAACTCTGCTGGGCGGGCGGGAGTCCTGGCCCGGGCCCCCCTCACTCGCCCCCAGCCCCCTGCCCAGCAGCACTGTGTCTGCCCCCACCCCAGCCCATGGAGCCCAGGGACGCCGGAGCACAGCGCTCCCCGGGGCCCTGCGACCATGGCCGAGGTGGGAGGGTTTCTCTCCTGGGGAGATGCCAGATGGTGTTACCCCCTCCCCACCCTCCTGCTGGGATGGACCCACCGCCCTCCCACTCCTCAGCCCCACGCCCACCCTCTGACTTCCAGAACACATACCTCCAAATGTCTATCAGTCGCGGTTGGCCCGTGCCATGCGCCCACCCCCACCCCCACCCCATGTTCTCCTGGTCTGGACGCCCGGGACCGACACCGAGAAGCATGAGCTGGGAATTCTTCCCATGTTGCCACGGAGCTCACTCTGGGCCCACAAGGGCAGAGGAGCGCTGCTGGGTTCTGTGGTCCCACCCATGGCAGGCAGGCTCACCCCCAAGCCCCGCCCTCCCAGGCACAGTGGCACAAGTGAGCACCCCCAGCTCTGTTCTATGCCCCCTCCTCATTCCCCAGCCAGGCCCCCCACTGCTGCCACCAGCAGCAGCAGGGAGCACTCTGCAGGGAGCCCAGCACCCCCAGTCCAGGCCAATGGCAAGAACAGGCACCCTAGCAGGCTGCACTGTGCCAGGACAGTGATAACGGGCACCCCAGCACTGTGCCAGGACGGTGAGCAGGGCAGGGAGCGGGGCTGAAGGGCCGGCGTTGCCGCCTCCCAACCCATCAAGAGCAGGATGGGGGGACAAGGCCTTCACAACTGTGAGGCATGTGTGACGATGGCCAGGGCAGTGGCAGCCCCCAGGGATGTGCGAGGCTTTGCAATTGTGCACAAGACACACATGCAGGGTAACTGCCTCGAAGGGACAAGCAGAGGAAGTGCCCGGAGCCTCCCTGGGGGGACACAGGCCCTCCGCCACCCCACGACCTACGGGCGCACTCTCTGCCCCAGCCGCGCGCTCTCTCGCTCTCGCTCTCCCTCGCTCTCGCTCTCTCTCTCTCGCTCTCTCGCTCTCACTGTCTCATGCACTCGCTCTCTCTCACTCTCTCGCTCTCTCGCTCTCGCTCTCTCTCGCTCTCTCTCGCTCTCTCTCTCGCTCGCTCTCTCGCTGTCTCGTGCACTCGTTCTCTCTCGCTCTCTCGCTCTCGCTCTCCCTCGCTCTCTCGCTCTCTCGCTCTCACTCTCTCTCGCTCTCTCTCTGTCTCTCTCACTCTTGCTCTCTCTCTCTCTCTCCCTCCCATGGACTTACCCTCTTTTCCTCACTCGTCATGCACGTTTCTGACAGCGTTCGACCTCTGCCCCTCAGTAACTCGCTGTCCCCGGCTGTGGTTTCCTCCGCGTCACTGCACCAACTTGAAAACCAGCTCTGCACAGGCGTCTTCCTTCTCGCTCCCCCGAGGTGCTCGTAGCTGTGCGCCCCCGCCACCTGCCTCACCCCTCCCCTGGCCCTGACGTCCTCGGAGGACAGGGGCCAGCAGAGCCTTTGCACACTGCAGGTGACCTCAAGGTCACGGCCAGCAAACCTGCTCACCCTCCCTCCAAACACTGGGGCAATGCCGGGGACACTCCAGGAGCACAGCCCACTCGGGACCAAAGCCGCCTCTCCACTCTGCCCTCACTCAGACTGCACGGCACAATCAGAACGTGTTCCCTCGCTAGGGGTCTGGGGTCACAGAGCCCCTCAGAAATGCTGAGGAAACCCACGCACTGGTCCCCAGGGGCACAGCCCAGGCTGGCTTCATTGTCACGTCTCTGCTGTGGCCCAGCCCGGCACTGACCCGACCTGGCATAACCAGCAAGCTCAGAGCCCTTTAAAACAGACACGCATGTCATTTATGAAAATAGGAAACGGGGGCTGGCGCTGTGGCGTAGAGGGTTAAGCCACCACCTACAGCGCCGACATCCAATACGGGCACCAGCTGGAGTCCTGGCTGCTCCACTTCCGATCCAGCTCTCTGCTGTGGCCTGGGAAAGGAGCAGAAGATGGCCCACGTCCTTGGAGCCCTGCACCCACGTGGGAGACCAGGAAGAAGCTCCTGGCTCCTGGCTCCTGGCTTCAGTCCAGCCCAGCCACAGCCATTGCAGCCATGGAAGACTCTCTCTCTTTCTCTCTGTCTCTCTCTCTCTGCTTCTGTCTGTTCCTCTCTGTAACTGCACCTTTCAAATAAATAAATAAATCTTCAAAAAATAATAATAATGTCAGAAATGAGGAGGACGACAATTCGCGAGCATGCTTAGTGGGCACCAGTCTTTCCTAACCCAGCGGCAGACTCCGGCACAGGAGGGGTCCGGAACCCCGGGCTCCCCCTCATTCCGAGAGAAAGACCTGCTGGCAGCTGTTTCCATCAAGGCCACGGTCAAAGTGACCCTGGAGTGACAGACAACAGCTGCCATGAGTGCAGAACACCCCTGCGTTTTCCCAGGAACCAGTGCAGCAGGACACCTGGTCTACCAGCCCCAGCACTGGGCTGTGGAGGAGTTAACGCCTCCATGTCTTGACCCAAATCCCCAGAGACCAAGGGTGGCCTCAGGACGTCCTCGTACTGGACGCTCCAAAATGAGCACCACGGAGGCACGCAGCGTGGACCCGAGTAGGAGGCGTGGCAGGGAGGGCCGCCTCCTCCGACCAGACGTCTTCTGCCAGCCCACACGGCCCTCTGGTGTGAAATCCCCACAATCGCGTCTCCTCCCCAAACCCCAGATTAGCAATGGTGAAGACGGTGATTCTTTGGGTTCCGGCACCTTCCAAAGAGCATGGAGGCTTCGTTTATAAAATACAAACACAGCTGCAGGCCGGCGCCGCGGCTCACTAGGCTAATCCTCCGCCTAGCGGCGCCGGCACACCGGGTTCTAGTCCCGGTCGGGGCGCCGGATTCTGTCCCGGTTGCCCCTCTTCCAGGCCAGCCCTCTGCTGTGGCCAGGGAGTGCAGTGGAGGATGGCCCAGGTGCTTGGGCCCTGCACCCCATGGGAGACCAGGAAAAGCACCTGGCTCCTGGCTCCTGCCATCGGATCAGCGCGGTGCGCCGGCCGCAGCGCGCCGGCCGCGGCGGCCATTGGAGGGTGAACCAACGGCAAAGGAAGACCTTTCTCTCTGTCTCTCTCTCTCTCACTGTCCACTCTGCCTGTCAAAAAAAAAAAAAAAAAAAAAAAAAAAAAAACAAACACAGCTGCAATAACCGGCCACAAGCCGCTATCCTTCCCTGCTCATGCGTGGGGCTCAGGGCCCCAGCCCCCCACCCAGTCCTTCCGAGAAGTGCACCACAGGGCCGGCCTTTCGTCCTCAGGCAGGTCAAAGGGGAGGCTGTGCTGCCTGGCCCTGCGCTGTGGAGCCCCAGGGACCACCCACACCCCATACTATCGCTTCCTGAGTCACCACCCTGGTCCCCTCCCCCGTGGGGGCCCACCAGGCCAGCCCCGGCACCTGCCCTTCTCAACACCTTCACCTGAGTGACAACTCAAAAGCGAACGCCCCTTCCTCTTTCCTGCCAAATGCTGTCAGTGGCATAGCAAGGCAACGTGCTCCATAGCACAGCAAAACGCCCCAAAGCTCACCGAAGTTTTCACTAAAATCGTCATTGTCACCTCTGCTCATGACCTGCTGTCCCCTGAAGACCCCGACATGGACCCTTGGGGGTGCCAGGCTTCAATAAGTCCAAGCGAGGGCCATCGGACCAGGTCCCACCTGTCGGCTTCCTGCAGGGTGCTGAGCTTGGTGACGATGCGAAGCCCATCTCGCTGTCGCTGGCACCTGTAAGAGCTCCTTTCTCTGAATCCCTCCACGGGAACTGTCCTGCGCACTCAGGTGCTATCACCGGCCCTCGCCAGCACTCACGGGGAGAGGCGTGTTAACACGGAAAGAGCATGTGTGTGTGTTTATGTGTGATCTCTCCCTTCCTACACCCTTCGGCGCCAGCACCTGGCTAGGGAGGAAAGACGGAAGCTGATGAGCCAGGCTGCCTGCATGTTGCAGCGAGCCAAGACTCGTGTCCGCAGAGACCCGGATGCGAGGAGCGCGTGTGTCGGGAGTTAGGGTCGGTGAAGCTTGGCTGAGGGAAGCGCGTGCCACCTTCTATGCCCGTTTTGTCCCCGGCTAGAGAAAACGCCGTGTGTTGGGGAAACGCTGGCAAGAAAAGCTCTGAGGCTGTGGTATGGAAACCAGTGCGTCCTGCAAGACACCTGGGTCACCTGGGCAAGACCCAGGGACCGCTTGGAGGTGAGGTCCGAAGGAGGCCGACCAAGGTCACGGACACAGGGCCCCGGCCGGGCGGGACCGCGGCCTTAGCAGGGGAGGGAGAGACGCGGGGCATGCTGAGCACAGAGGGAAGGCCCGCAGGTGCACGGGGAGCAGCTGGGGTCCACGAGCCCCAGAGACCAGCACCGCCCACACCTCCACCTTGGCCTTGAGCCTCCAGGGCTGTGGGAGAACGGCCGTGCTACCCTCGCCGTGTCGCCAACGTGCGTGAGATGGCACAGAGTCACTGCCCAGCCTCACTTCTTCCTGTATGGAACCCCCGGGGGTGGGGCCCACCTGTTGGCTGGCACAGACCCAGGCCTCTCTCTCGGAGGCCACTGCTTCTGCCACGGCCCCAGGGTCATCCCCGCTGGGCCCACGTCACTCGCCGACCTATCTTTGCCCCCTCCCCCGCTCAGAAACACAGCAGCCCTTGAGAGCCCTCTGCCAAAGCTGGTGCTCGGAGGAGTGAATTCAGAAGTTGAATCCCAGCTCAGAGACCCCGTGACGTCACACCCATCACCCGTGACTGCACTGACACGTGACGTCACACCCATCACCCATGACTCTGCACTGACACGTGACGTCACACCCATCACCCATGACTCTGCACTGACACATGACGTCACACCATTGCCTATGACTCTGCACTGACACGTGACGTCACACCCATCGCCCTGTGACTGCACTGACAAGTGACATCACACCATTGCCTGTGACTCTGCACTGACACGTAACTGGCCCATCCGTCTTCTCCCACTGTCTCCCACACTTCTGGGTCCAAGGCAGGCACCCAGGGAGATGACCTGTCACCTTCCAGAGAGTGCTGTCAGCCTAGCCACGGGGGAGCCGCGTGGGCTCTGCATCAGCGGTGAGCGGATGCCGGCCGTTCCCAACCCCACGCGGGCTCCACCTTCCAGAACCAGGAACGCGGCATGATCGGCCCGGTCTGTTTTGAGCAGGGTCCCAGGAACAGCAGAATTGCTCAGGGGCTTACTCAGCAGGCTCCAAAGCCTTTTTTTCTTAGCATTTATTTATTTACATATTTATTTACATATTTACTTGAAAGGCAGAGTGACAGAGACGGGTGGGGAGGAGGGATCGTCCGTCCACTGGCTCACTGCACAGATGGCCACGTGCGCCGGGGCCAGGATGGGCTGTAGCCAGGAGCCCGGAACCCCTTCCTGTGAAACGCACGGGAATCCTTCGCATCCTGCCTTTGACAGCCCCAGGCTCTGTGTTCAACAGGGCTTGGTGACCTTTTCAAAGACGTCTCTGGGCCCCTTGAGAAGGGGCGCCCCACGCCCCTCCACCCACGGACCCATGGCAGGCTTGGCTCCCCAGCCCGAGTGTGTCCGTCAGTCAGAAGAGGCAGGACAGAGGGTCCCCGGCCCGACTGCCAGTTCCTGCCAAGAGCGAGGGCTGGGGAACCGGGGGGAGTTCCTCGCTGCCTCTCAGAATAGACACACACACAGTGGAGGCACTCAGGGGGCAGGAAACCACCCAAGGGGCTCCCTGAGGAGGGCTGGCAGGTGCACCTCCTCCCCGCGGGGAGCCATCTGCCTGCTGAGCCCGGAGGGTGGAGGCAGCTCCTCCTGGGGCTGTCAGTCTTGGTGGTGACTCTGGACCCTGTGCTAACTGGGACTCTCCCACGAGGGAAGCGCAACTAGCCCAGGGTCTGCAGGGAGAGGTGAGGGGCAGGGCAACTGTCCCGGCACTGGCCAGCAGGAGTGCGGTGCGAGCCCAGGGAGCTGGTGTCGCTATAAATCCAACAGCAGGGGCCACACGTCAAAGCAGCAGCAGAGGGGTGGAGCAGGACACAGAGAGCCAGAAACACGACACCCCAGGGAGGGTGTCAGCTACGGGAGGAGAACCCCACCTCTGTGGCAGGCAGCACTGGCCTTACCTCACAGATAAGGACGGAGTGTACCCCCGAGTCGCCCGGCTGCCGACAGAGGGGTGCAGACCAATCCAGACGGCAGCCGCTGCGGCCACAGAGGACACACCGGGACAGAAATGAGAACGAGGTCCTCACGGCCCCCTCCCCGCCGCCCGCCTCATCTGGCCCAGCCGCGGGCTCCAGCTCGCACAGAGCAGGGCGGGACCACCGCCAGCTTCCTAGCTTCATCCCAAGCCCAGGCCCCACCGGACCTGGAGGGGCGACCTGGTTAATAAACCACAGTTAACCAGTAATTGCCTTCCCTGCGGCTTCCCCTTTCTGAAGCCACGGGCAATTTCTCCCAGCTTCCACCCTCTTAAAGCTTTTGTTTAAGTCCTTAAAAGAAGCGACTCTGCAAAGAAATAATTAAGGCTTTCATGCCCCACACTTTTAACAAATGTATTTTGACCTCGGTTCATCCCTTTGGGAAGGGAATGGTTTTCCGACACCTTAAAGAGGTCCCCATTCAATGATCCTGCAGAATCCTCTTGGCTTCTTTCTTTCAGCACAAAAACCTCCCAGCTGCCTTGCAAGGTGCCGGGGAGGCGCCTGCCCACTCAGCCCAGGAGGGGCTGCAAATCGGGTGGAATAATGACGCCCCTTTGAATTCAGGGAAGCCTCCCGAACCCGCCCCCAGAAGCAGCTCCCTCGTCTGTCACCCTCCCATTCTCCCGCTGGAATTCCAGTTCACACAGGCCCACAAAGACCCTTTCAAAAGTTTATTCAGGAGTTAGGATAAAGCCGGGGGATCGGCCTGGGTCCCTCAGTGCTTCTGGGCCCGAGCGGGCGCGGCCTCTGTGTGTCCACAGCCTCCCCTCAGCCAGCCCCCCCACCCCCCAGCCAGGCCGGGGCTGTGAGCACCACGCAGCTGTGAGAATCTGCTGCGTAATTAAGCAGAGTGCACGCATCCCAAAGCAATGAGGACAGTCAAACGGAAGGCACTGGGGGAAATGAGAAAGAAAAGCGTGGAATTCGCGGGGTGAGCTGGACCCAGGCCTTCGTCTTTCAGGCGGAAGCAACTCCGCCAAACAGGGCACCTGGCCAGGAACCAACTCATCCCACTCCTCACGGGGCATGGTGGGCCACCCCGCGAGACGCACGCACACCCCGGACACAGCAGCAGAACGCAGACCCACACCTCCTCTGGCCAGAGGGCTGATTTTAAACCCTGACACGGTGGTGGGGAGGGGGCAGCATCCACACACACACACACACACACACACACGGCCTGCCCGAAGCACCTGCCGCTCCCTGCCGCGGTCTGTGACTTCACTCCTAAAGAGACGGCCGTCGGGGCAGGTAGCAGAGCCAGCCGGTCCCTGGGGTCATTACAGGCACTCGCTGTGTGAGGGACCCAGTGTGTCCCCGTAGGGGAGAGGGCCCAAGTGGCCCACCAGTGACAGGGGCTCTGGGAGGGGTGAGGCGAGGCGAGGCAGGACAGAGGGCAGGGAAGCTGCAGCAGAAACAAGGCACAAGGCTGCTCTCTCGGCTTCTGCACGACTCCCGGGCCGCTGTGGGCCTTTGTCTAAGTCTCCGAAGCCCAGTCCTCAGGGTGCTCTGCAGAGCACCTGCCCGAGGCAGAGCAGCCCCGAGTCTCCCCCAGTGACCTGAAGGGCCAGCAGCACCCCCGCGGGCCCCTGAAGCCGCACTCCTCGTCCCCGCTGTCTGGACAGGGACGTGGAGACATTTAAAACCCGGGGTCTTCTCCAACAGAGTGTTCAGACCCGCTGCGCGCTCTCTGCAATCAGCAAGGAACAAACCCTGGAGTCAGACGCTGGCCGCACGGTGTGGAAGGAAAACAGCTTGCCCCGTGCACACACAGCCCCGAACTTGGGGAAACTCCAAGTCTCTCAGCCCTTACCTTACCCACTGGCTCCCTGAGCACCTGCCCCAGCCCCTCTAACTCTGTGGATCTGGTGGTGCAGGAGATGAACTTCACAGACAGGCTTCAGGACAAAAACCAAGCTGGCTGGTCCCAGAGCCTCCTTAGGAACCAGTGACCTTGGCTTGCTCTGTGGCACAGGGGGATAAACCGCTGCATGTGACCCCAGTACCCCATGTGAGCACCAGTTCCAGTCCCAGCTGCTCCACTTCTGATCCAGCTCCCTGCTAAGACCCCGGGGAAAGCAGCGGAAGACGGCCCCAGTGCTAGGGCCCGGGCACACAGCCGCCGTCCTGGCATCTGTAATGAACTGACTTTCGGAGGAGGCAGTCCTCAGGGTTTCGCCCAGGGGGGTTCCCATTTTAACCAGATCAGCACCACAGACACCTGAGGGCCCGGAAAAGCACTTATCCCACAAACAAGTGGCGTCCCATCAGGGTCACTTCGTGGAGGGAAAAAACAGGAACAAAAACACGTGCCCTTCATCCTGGTCTTGACAAAGGGGAGCCTGGATTCTGAAAGCAGAACACACCAGCCAGACCCAGGGCAGAGCTCGGGAGGAGGCTGTGCGTCGGGGCCTCCGCTCACTCTGCCCAAGGGTGCTGTCCTCCCTGGGGCCTCACAGCCTCACGTCGCTAGAATGCACCGAGTGGGCCACGGATTAAAGAAGGTTCTAGACCTCCGTCCCAGCCCCTCTCCGTCCTCAAGCCCCAGCTGAGCCCCTCTGCGTCCCCTGAGTCTGGCCAGCAGCTCACAGCTGCAGGACCTGGGAGGTGAAGTGGGGGCACCCGGCACCGGCTCTGCACCCTGAGGCCAGGACCCTGGGGGGACGCAGGGAGGGCACAGCCGGCGGCTGGAACAAAACCACACAGAAGAAACGTACAGATCTCTGTGTTACCCCACCAGCTGACTGTAACCCCGTGTGTTTACTCTGCCCGGGGCAGGAAGGAGGCCCGCAGGGACCCCCATGGAGGGGGCTCCCCGTCTCACACAGGTTCACCGTGGGTGTCACCTCCCGGCTGCTGGTAGAGAAGGCACACACCCTGCATGGCCCCTCTGCCTGGTGCCACCCCCATCATCTCTCTTAGTGCATGAAACCAAGCTACAGCCCGAGCCGGCCGGGAGCTGCTCCCCGGGCGCACCCTGTTCCTCGGAGCACCCTGAGGCCCACATGCACAGCCAGCTTTCTCTGCCACGGTGTCCAAGCAGCCTGAGTTCACGGGTCCCCACACAGACGGACAGGGTCAGGCCCAGACCGGAGTCCCTCGAACAGCCTGAGGGCCTGTTCCTTACCCCACAGAACACAGAGGACACGTTTTCCGAAGATTTTTAACTCATTTTGGAAGTGGCTGGGTAAGAGAGTGGAGCGTGGGTTCATACAAGCTCCTCATGAAGTCCAGCTGTCTAAGGGACCTTGGCACCCTGCTTCACCTCTCAGCCCGATCCCTTGTCTCTAAGCAGAGCACAAGGACACCGCTCATTCCGACCGCTTGGATTGTTCAGGGAAACTGTGCGTTTGCAATGCTCAGCCAGTGCCGAGGGCCGAGCACACAGCAAAGCCTGCCCATCCGTGACTGGCCAGCACTGTGGCACGGCGGCCGGAGCTGCCCCTGCGACACCGGCTTCCCATATCCGAACGCCAGCTCAAGGGTCCTGGCTGATCCAGCTCCTTGCTAGTGCGCCTGGGAAGGCCGTGGACGATGGCCACCCAAGTGGGACAGCCGGGGGGACTTCCGGGCTCCTGGCTTTAGCCTGGTCTGAACATCACAGGCGACTGGGGAGTGAACCAGCAGAGGGAAGCTCACACGCTCTCCCTCTCTCCCTCTCCCTCTCTCCCTCTCTCTCCCACTCTCTCTCTCTCTGCAACTGCCTTTCAAATAGAGATAAATCAGAGTGGGGGGGGGGAGGCAGTAAGTATCCTAGTCCATGTGATGGAAGTTGTTATCGTAATCAGCACAACTGTCTGGAGCCCTGACTCGAGTGAACAATCGCGAGTTCCGTCTCCTTAAGGATCCACGCCACGATCGAGCTCCTACGATCTAAGGAAGAGCGCACACGTCAGACACCCCGTCTTCCCTTCAGTGCGCAAATCTCCAGTCCAAACAAGTTCCGGGGATGAAACACAGCACACGCGGCTTGGTTTTCTTTGCCAGCGAGACATTTCGGGGATGGAGGAAAGGTACCGTCTCCTTCCATCGCGTGGCTCGTGCGTGGGCGTCCTGGATCCAGAGGCGGCAGCGACTCAGGCAGGAGGCTCTGTGTAAAGGCAGCAGTAAGGAGACGGCAACCGTGGCCTGCGTCCACGCGGGGCTGCCCGCTTGCTTCACAGGCCCACGGGGACTCCCTCAGCTCCTGACCTTCTCCACCTGCCAAGGGCAAGGGCGCAGCCTCCTGCAGAGACAGAGGCCAAAGCCAGGAGTTCCAACGCGAAACAGACAACGACCTGGTATTAGCACTAACCTTTCTTCGGGATCTTTTTCCATAGTATGATTTCAGGGATATTATTTTAGGCTCCCATTCAAGAAAAGGAACCCCAGAAGAATAGGTTTTCTGCTAGGAGAGAGAATAAAAATACAAAGAATGCAAAACAGAAAAGGACTGATCCTGGGGTGTGACGGAACCGTCACCCTGCCTGCATCTCTGCCTCCCTCCTGTTCCCGCCATGAAACCACCAAGTCTACGAGGTCAGGAGAGACAAGGCTGGGGGGCAGGATGAGATGGAGGGGCAGAGGGCGGGAGCCCACGGGGTGGGGGGCACAGGGCAAGTCATTAGAAAGGCACACCAAGGGGGCCAGCACTGTGGCCTAGTAGGTAAAGCCGCTGCCTGAAGTGCTGGCATCCCATATGGGTGCCAGTTCGAGACCCGGCTGCTCCACTTCCCATGAAGCTCTCTGCTATGGCCTGGGAGAGCAGTGGAAGATGGCTCAAGCCCTTGGGCCCCTGCACCTGCATGGGAGACCCAGAAGAAGCTCCTGGCTCCTGGCTTCAGATCTGCACAGCTCCAGCTGTTGCAGCCATCTGGGAAGTGAACCAGCGGATGGAAGACCTCTCTCTCTCTCTCTCTCTCTCTCTCTCTCTCTGCTTCTACCTCTCTGTAACTGCCTTTCAAATAAAATGAATAAACAAGAAAGGAAGGAAGGAAGGGAGGAAGAAGGAAGAAAGGAAGGGAGGGAGGGAGGGAGGAAGACACACCAGGGGCAGGAGAGTGGCTAAGGGGATGAAGCTGGGGGCATGGCTAAGGGGATGCGTCTCTAGGAGCTGAAGTCAAGAGCTGATAGAAACTGAGGCCGGGGGCCGGCGCCATGGCTCAATAGGCTAATCCTCTGCCTTGCAGCGCCGGCATACAGGGTTCTAGTCCCGGTCGGGGCGCCGGATTCTGTCCCGGTTGCCCCTCTTCCAGGCCAGCTCTCTGCTGTGGCCAGGGAGTGCAGTGGAGGATGGCCCAGGTCCTTGGGCCCTGCACCCCATGGGAGACCAGGAGAAGCACCTGGCTCCTGGCTTCAGATCGGCGCAGCACAAGCCGCGGCGTCCATTGGAGGGTGAAACAACAGCAAAAAGGAAGACCTTTCTCTCTGTCTCTCTCTCACTGTCTAACTTTGCCTGTCAAAAACAAACAAACAAACAGGATAAGTACCTGGCTCCTGCCATCGGATCAGCGCAGTGCGCCGGCACAGTGCGCGTGGAGCCTGGTGCTGTGAGCAGGAATCTGCGTGTTGTGTTGTGATGAGCACCCTGGGGCCGGAGGGGGCTAAGACCGAGTAATAAATGCAGGCGCACGAGGGAGTGCTGCAGGAGGTAAAGCAGGGGAATCTTGATTTGTCCTCGCCCGGACGACTTGCAATCCATTGCCAGCGTGATGGAAGGGAGCGTTAGCCCAGCCTGATTAAATCAAAATGAGATTGCTTCTGCTGCTGCTGCTTAATCCAACGATTAGAAAAGATGTGAAGACTCCGAATAATCGTTTGTGAGACCGCTTTTGCTCCTGGAACGCCGCCGATGATCGTTTTTCCCTTAGAGTCTCGATGGCGGGATCGCGATGGCTTCTCCATCCACATTCGTTGCCACCGCACACTGCACGGCGAGAGCGGTCTGGGGCTCACAGCAAACACACTGGACATTTCAGAAACACTTTCTTCTTTATTAAGGCGCAGCAACAGGCCGCTCTGTCCCCGTCATCACAACAAGAGCTGAGACCAGGGTGGTGGTCATTAAATTCTCCACTATAGCTCGAGAGATCCCAGGCAGGTGCATTTGAGAAACCTAGGTTTGTAACCAGACTCCAGCTTCCTGCAGAAGGCTGAACCTGCCCCTGACACATAGAGCCTGGCAGCCGGGACCCAGCTAAGGCCAGGGCTCTCCACCTCAGCACTGCTGACTCGGGGACCAGAATCCCCTGACGGGGGAGGCTGCCCGGTGCATTGTGGGATGCTTGTGAGCACCTGGCCGCTGTCCACTGGAGACCAGCGGCACACGTGCACAGCCTCCCCCTGCCACCCCATCAGCACCAGCCAGAAATCTCCAGACCTTGCCAGGGTCTCATGGTGGGGGAGGTGGAGGTTGAGGGTATGCAGGTGTGTATGGGGGCGTCCTCCCCAGGTGAGACCCATGGGTCTAAGGAGATCAAGATCAGAGCCTAAGACGTGTTGAACACACTGGTGTACAAGAGACCAAGGACTCGGAGGTGAAACAAGTGTGTTCCCTCCCCGTCCAGGAGACCAGAAGTCCAAAGCCAAGGCGTGAGCAGGACCACACACCTTCCAAATCGCCCTCGTCTCCTCCAGCCTCCGGCGGCTCCAGGCTCCCTGACCAAGGCTGCACCGCGCCCGCTCGGTCTCGTCTTCACGCCCCCAGTCCACACTGGGTCTCTGTGTCTCAGATCTGCCTCTGCCTTCCGGTGAAGAGGAAGACATCACTGAGCTTAGGACCTAACCCCAGTGACCTCCGGCCCAGGCTTGACTTAATCCCCTCTGCAAAGACTCATCCCAAACGAGGCCATGCGGCCGACACATCCACCCATCCAGTCCCCTGCAGACGCCCAGGACCTGGAGGTGTCTGGGTGCCACGGGACAGAACATCGGGGAGGGCAGTGGGTACACAAGCACTAGAGCGCGAGCCACGCCAGCGGAGGTGGAAAGCTCACCCAAGCCCCGTTGCCCAGCCCTGCCGGCTCCCCTGCTCCACGCCTGCAGGTGGGAGAATTGCAGAAGAGGCAGTACCCAGGCCCCCATGGCAGGGCCCAGCCCCAACACGTCGCGCCTACCAGCTCCGCCTGCCAGCTCCAAGCCTCAGCCTAACTCTCAAACAGGGCCAGGGCAGGCATTTCTGATCGAAACGCAAACAAGCTGACGGCCTCAGGCTCGCAGGGAGACAGCAGCGCGAGCGTGGCTGGTTTATGTTGGAAGGGGTGAGCACCCCACAGCAGCCCAGAAGCACAGCCGCTCACTGTGCCCACACACACGAGCTCGGCACCCAGGAGCAGATTGGGATGGCGGGGGTAAACAGGGCCTCGGCCCAGGGCACAGAGCCAGGGGAGGGGCGGGGCAGCCCAGGTTCTGGCCACCCTGATGGCACCTGGACCGCAGCCTCGGCTCTCCGGGAGGAGAGGGGACATTGAGAGAACAGGGGCTTCGAGCCTGGCCCACAGCAGCCCCAGCCTGAAGGCCTGGGAGGCCTCCACCTCGCCCCAGGTCCCGGCTGCATGCCTGTGGCCGGTGTGGGCAGACGCCGGGCAAGGTTATTTGCTCCCCAGAATCCTGTGTGCGTTGTGGGCAGCCCGAGTGCTGCAGTCCGTCAGAGCTTCACCTGAAAACCCTCCCCCGGCCCCGGGAGAGCCGAAGGGCAGCCACAGGAGGGGCGCGGGCAGGGCTCCTCCCACGTGGCTCACGTAGTTTCCCATGAACTGCACAGTCTCTGTGAAGGGCAATGCCGGAACTGCATCCCCAGCTCAGAAAATCAAAGAATTACGAGCAAACACTGGTGAGCTGGGCAGGCAGTTATGCTGGACTCCAACTCAGTGTCGATGGGGAACCCCCGGCCAGGTCTCGGGCAAGCCCCGCCCCCGCCCTGGCCGTTTGGGGCTCTATGTCGGGAGGACCCTTTGGCCACTGGACTGACAGCACGATGCAGACTCGGGCCGTCTCCCGGTCTATGCCGCCTCCGGCTCTCCCACGGCAGAGCGAGCAGAGGACTGTGGGGCACAGTGTGCACAGCCCAGCCCCCCAGTGACCCGTCTGGAAAACGGGCGACGGCGGTGCCCACCTCACAAGGTTGTCCTGATGGGGAAGCGGCAGGGGGTGGGGGGAGATGGCCCCACGTGAAACCTCAGG
Organism: Oryctolagus cuniculus; assembly: GCF_051225735.1. Classification (NCBI taxonomy): domain Eukaryota; kingdom Metazoa; phylum Chordata; class Mammalia; order Lagomorpha; family Leporidae; genus Oryctolagus; species Oryctolagus cuniculus. Next base: position 3,540,640 of record NC_142878.1, on the reverse strand, counting down.
CCAGCCCCAGACCTCAGGGGCCCAGGCCCTCCGGCTGGCCCAGGGAGCCTCACTCCCCAGCCGCATTATAAACAAATAAATCTTTATTTAAAAAAAAAAGGCTTTGCAGGCAGCCCCTTTGCTCTTCTGCCACGATCGCCCATGCAGGTGTCGCCGCCAGAGCCATCTCAGAAAGTGTGGGCTCCTCCCTGTGTCCCGCCTCCAAAGCAGAGGACTGAGTTGGACTCCCTGCTGGGGGGGGGGGCTCTGGGGGCGGGGCTGTCGGTGGGCGGGGCTCGGGGAGGGGCCAGCAGTGGGGCCCACTCGTGTGAACTTGGTGGTGTGCGAAGGCAGACGCGTCTGTTTGCAGCACTGGGCAGCCATCGGTGGCTGGAAATAACAGCACAGCACACTGACGCCTGGACAAGGACAGAGCTACCAACCTCACAGGGCGCCCAGCGGTGTCCCCTGGGCTTGGACTGCCGCTCCTGGGGCACGCCGGTCCCTCACACAGCCCAGCGGGACGCCGGCATAGGCCAATGGGACCCACTGTTTTCCCCGTCCATGACGCTCCCTCTCTTCTTTGCTAATTATCTCATGGTTAAAGCATTGCATCTGTTCATGTAAAGTTTTATTTGCAAGCTGGTGCATAATGGTTGTACAGGTTTACGGGGCACAGGGTGATCTAATACATGTACACGATGTGTAGAAACCAGGTCAGGGTGACTGGCATAGCTCTCAGCTCCAGGTCATTGGTCCGCACCCAGCCCCAGAGGAATGCTGACATGCACCTGCTCTGTGGCCTGTCCCTCACACCCTTGGCCATGATTTGGGATTCTCGCTTATCTCTGCATTACCTGGCTCCACATCTAGGCTCCGTGTGGACACAAAGTCCTGGTTCTCTAGGCTTCACACAGGCCCAGCACACAGCTGCACAATGAGGGCTAAAGCGCCCGCCTCCTGCCCAAGCGCACACAAGGCTTGGCGTGTCCGACAGCCTTGTCCTGGCCACCGAGCCTTGTTCCAGAGCCTTGGAATACTGGGATGAATCGCCAAGGAGATGAGTGTGTGTCTAACAATCTGATGGTTGCCTTACTGCAAATTATTGTCAGGAATGGGTTGTCAAAGGGTTGAAAATTTCACCTTGGCTGGCGCCGCAGCTCAATAGGCTAGTCCTCCACCTGCAGCGCCAGCACCCCGGGTTCTAGTCCCGGTCGGGGCACCGGTTCTGTCCCGGTTGCTCCTCTTCCAGTCCAGCTTTCTGCTGTGGCCAGGGAGTGCAGTGGAGGATGGCCCAAGTCCCTGGGCCCTGCACCCGCATGGGAGACCAAGAGAAGCACCTGGCTCCTGGCTTCGGATCAGCGCAGTGCACCGGCCGCAGCAGCCACTGGGGGGTGAACCAACGGAAAAAGGAAGACCTTTCTGTCTCTCACTGTCCACTCTGCCTGTCAAAAAAAAGAGTTCCACCTGATTCTTTAGAGACTTTCAGGTGGGAAGATATCAACCAACAACAAATGCAAGAGAGGCAGGGGTGGAAGGAGGGAGAGCGAGAGAAGAAAGAAGAAAAAGGGGGGGGTGGAAAGAAGGAAGCAGGGTCAGGGAGGAGGAGGGATGGGGGGAGGGAGGACAGTCAACCCACGGTGCCAGTGAGCCAGGCTTTGTCTCCCGGGAAGCTGCTGTCCAGCCAGTTTCCTAGGGCAGCTCTGTGGGCCCCTGCCAAGCCACCCCTGGGAAAGGCAGAGCCAGACTCTCCCCAAAGCCCCGTCTAAGCCGCTAAAGACCCTCAGAGACAGCGGCGAAGCTTTTCAGGGCCTTTGTCCCCAGGCCCTTTGTCCCAGCCGTTTCTGCCATCTCAAAGGCTTCTCCACAGCACCCAGAGCCTGCCGCTGTCCATCCCCGTTCTCACAGGCGTCTCCAGGAAGACACAAAGCAGGCCTGGCACCGGGGAGGGCCGGCGAGCAAGGGGGACCAAGAGAGAAGAAAGCCCCCGGGGGGACCTGGCTGGGCCCAGTGTGCTCAGTCGCCTTGGCAACGGAAAGTTAAACAATAAAGAGGGAAGGGCACAGCCGTTTTCTTCCCGCGGTCCAGTTGCCATGGATACCGGGATTTTGAAAGGAAAGGGTGAAGGGTTTCTTTTGTGTTTTTTCCGTGGCCCTGGCCTCCATCCTCGCCAGCTTGGGGCCTTCCGTTCTGAGTCTTCCTGGAAGGAGGAGGGAGAGGCCGTGAGCACGTGCCTGCCTCTGGCACCAGGTGGAAAGGCCCAGGCGTCCAAGGAAATTTCCATCCCCCCATACCGCTTCCGGGGCCGTCTCTCTCGGTGGCCACTTTGCTCTTGACACCCTGAGCTTCGCCCCCACCACACCCACCACCCACCCTGAAACCCCCAAGTAGCTTCCCCTGCAAGACCTGTGAGGACCAGTCGGCTCCTGCCCCTGCACCCAGAAAAGATGCTGATGTCAGCACCTGGCAGAGAGGAGACCCTCACCACTCAGCAGAGTGACCTTGGACAGAGGGCTCAATGTCCCTGACGCTCATGTCCCCTGTCTGGTGGACACAGATCACAGCACTTGTCCACCCTCGGGAGTCGTCAGTGGCTGGCAGCAGGTGCCACGAAATGACTGGAGCCCTGATCCAGGTCTTCGGCACTCACCCCTTCCACGTCGGCACACCCTGTCACTCCCACAGTGAGACCCGAACACTCTCACGGTCACACATACAGTCACGCACGGTCTCACACGGCCACACACACACACACACATACACACACTCGGCTTTCCGTGTGCAGCCTGCAGTAAGAGACAGTGCGATGTCAGATTCCAGTTCCTTCCATCCAGAAGGAATCCAGCTGCTTGCTAAGAGCAGTTCCATCCTCCATCCATGGATTCAACCGAGCAACCTTCGCCGAGGTCGCCAGACACGGAGGTCAGAAGGGGCAGCCACGCAAAGTCTGCAGCCGCCGCTCCTTCTGCCTGGCTGCTGGCTCCAGCCTCGCTCTGCTGCCGGGAACTCGGGGTGGCCGTGAGACCTCAGCGCCCTCGGCCTCTGTGTGTCTTTATTTCCCAACACTTGGAACGCAACCCTAAGAGCTCCACACACCACGATTTTTCATGTCAGGATGACCAGGCCCAGGCCAGGGGTGGGGGGTACTGCTGGCTCTGTACCCTCTCTGGCCAAAACCTCTCCAGAATCCAAGCCAAACCGACACCGGCGTCCTACAGACATTGGAACAAATGCCTGTGCATCTTTCCAGGCACGGGTCTGACCGGCAAGGACTGCTGGTTTTTCCAGCTGGTGCTGTGCAGGGGCCCGTGGCGCCACACCAGCACGGCCTGTCCTGCAGCGCCCCGGGTCCGTGGGCTCCATTCACGCTCAGTAGTTCACTGAGCGGCTCCCAGGACGGCTGCTGGGTGCACCTCCACATTGTCGTGAAGTCAAAAGTCGTGAGCAGAAAATATCTTCTTTTTTATTTTTATTTTTTGCCAGGCAGAGTTACAGAGAGAGAGAGAGAGAGAGAGAGAGAGAGAGAGAGAGAAAGGTCTTCCTTCCGTTGGTTCACTCCCCTAATGGCCACTACGGCCAGCACTGCACCGATCCAAAGCCAGGAGCCAGGTGCTTCTCCTGGTCTCCCATGGGGTGCAGGGCCCAAGCACTTGGGCCATCCTCCACTGCACTCCCGGGCCACAGCAGAGAGCTGGCCTGGAAGAGAGGCAACCGGGACTTTTACCCGGCGTCCCAACCAGGACTAGAACCCGGGGTGTCGGCGCCGTAGGTGGAGGATTAGCCAAGTGAGCCACGGCACCGGCCGGGAAATACCTTCTTTAGAGTGCAAATGGCAGGGGCCCATGCTGTGGCGTAGCTGGTTACGCCACCATCTGCAGCGCCAGCATCAGGGGCACTGGTTCAAGTCCTGGCTGCTCCACTTCAGCTCCGTTGTCTTGCTGGATGAAGCTCCTGGCTCCTGGCTTTGGCCTGGCCCAACCCTGATTGTTGCAGCCGTCTGGGGAGTGAACCAGCAGATGGAAGACCTCTCTCCTCTCTCTCTTCTCTCTCTCCTCTCTCTCTCTCCTCTCTCTCTCTCTCTCTCTCTCCTTTCTCTCTCTCTCTCTCCTCTATCTCTCTGTCTCTGTTTCTCTCTCTCTCTCTCTGTCTCTCCTTCTCTCGCTGTAACTCTGACTGTCAAATAAATAAAAAAATCTTTAAAGAAAATGCAAACAGCAGTGTACCTACTCCAAGGGCCGATGGCAGCACTTGTGCCCGGCAAGCATGAGCTGGTGAACACCGGCCTCACCCCCTCATTAGAATCACTGCTGGTCGTATTCTCCCAGCTCTGTACAGAAATCACACACACACGTAGCAGATCACAACGGCGCATTTCAAACCAAAACATGCATATTAACAAGCACTGTCACGGATCACAGAAAACTGAAGCTGTGCCTTAGTTCAGATAGTGGCATGGGATTCTTTAACCCTCAGTTCTGCTTTAACGTTGCTACAATATTTCCAAAAGAAATCCGAATTATTGGGAGACTGAGCTACAGTAACCACACACGCAAACGGCTCACAGTTCCATCCGTCTGCCTCACACACCACAGGCGCAGGAGTGTAGCAGACCCCTCTGTCTCTCGTTGAAGCACCTGGGCTTGGGCCTTGGCCCCGCTTCCGATTCCAGCTCCCTGCTGACGCACACCCTGGGAAGCCATCGGGGCAGCCTCAAGTAGCCAGGTCCCCGCCACGCATGTGGGAGACCCAGGTGGAGTCCCCAGCTCCTGGCTTCAGCTTGGCCCAGATGCACCTGTTGCGGGTATTTGGGAATGAAGTGGCAGGTCTGAGATCTGCCTGTGTCTGTCTGTCTCTGTCTGTCTGCTTTTCAAAGAAATAAGTAAATAATTTTTTAAAAATTAGAAATAATTAATTTCTCCTGAAAGAACAACCACAACAAAAAATACCTATAGGCATCTGTTGAATCCACGAGAAGATTGCTGACAGCAACGTTGGGAACTCATCCAGGTCCCTGAATAAGAGAAGCAATTTAGATGCTAAATTTAGATTATTAGAAATAATCTCCCCTGCAAGTTCACCGTGACCTTGGGGCGCTGGCCAGTGGTCGCCATCGAGCACAGGACATGTGCGTGCAGAACCAATCGGGCCGCACCAGACACTTGGCCCGTGGGGAGCTGGGGGCAGAGCCTGGAAGGAGGAAGCACCGTGGGGGGGCTGTGCCAGCCGGGACAGGGGCAGACACGACGGCAGGCCAGGAAGCGAGGCTGTGGACAGGAGCTACTGTGCTCGCCAGGAGACCAGGGGTGCCCGTCGTGCTGCCAGTCCATGTGCCTGTGCGCACTGTGCAGTAAAGGCACAAGATAAACCCCGGGGACCCAACCCAATTGTCAAGGGATTCCCCTGGTGTCTCCGAAGACAATCTGCCTGCTCCGCCTGGGTCGGTCTGCCTTCCCGTGGAGGACACGCCTGCAGCCCTCGCTGACGGAGGTGGCCGTCTGGAGAGTTCTCCACGTGTGGCTTCCAGACAGTGCTCGGACGCTCTCCACAGGAGATCACGTTTAATCACCATCGTGAACACATTCCGGAGAAGACGGAGCAGAGACAGGGAGCAGAGAGAATGCTAGGACTTATTATGAGGGCGAATGTTAGGATCTGTTCCATGGTGATCGCGCCCGGGAGAAAGAAGGACTAGAAGTAGGCAGGATGGTTTGGGCCAGTCTGGTGGAGGCCGGTCCGGGGAGCTCAGTGCTTGCTGGGAGTGATCCAGTCCCGGCACGGGTGAGCAAAGCCCTGCTGGGCATGTCCTCGCGAGCTTCGGAAACAAAGCAGAACTGGAAAGGAAGAGAAGGGAGGCGCCGTGAACAGGGCACTGCAGACAGGGCTGGCGTGCCCGTCCCCGTCACTGCTGACCTGGGGGCCTCACGCCAGCCCCACGAGGTGGGAATCGCTGTCTCCACTTGAACAGGATTGTCCGCAAGGGGGCGATTTTTACACCAGCACCCCAAATCGTGCACAACAAGACCCCCAAGTAATTCTGACACAGGAAGCCCCCAACACCTGAGAGGCCCTGACAAGTGCTGCATCCCCTTCCTCCCGGCTGCAGCCCCAGCCCCCTGCAGCACCTCTGCTGCAACCCCAGGACGGGGGCTCCTCTCCCCAGGCTGGGGCTGGGGGGCTCCTCTCCCCAGGCTGGGGCTGGGGGCTCCTCTCCCCAGGCTGGGGCTGGGTCCCAGCCCGCTACCGCACCATAGTCTCTTCAGTGGAAGATGCATCGAATCCACCTACCCTGCCGAGGGTCCCGGCTTAGCACGTGGCGCCCACTTCCCGCCATGGCCACGCTCAGGAGAGACGATGGGGCGGTGGGGCTGTGTGTGGGACTTCCTGGCCCAGAAACTGATCCAACTTCAAAGCCCCAAGTGTGGTTTCCACTGAATGCATATGGTTTACACGCCCTCGCAGAGTCAGAAATCCCTACGTGGAACAAGGTGTGTCTGGGACTGCCTTATTAGTGCCAGGCCACCCTTCTGTGTTCTGTCTCTCTTACGTCTCTGTCCTGGCTCCCTGGTACTTTCTGGAAGGCAGCTGGGAGGCGGTGAGGAGACAGGTAGAGACTGCGGTTAGGCCTGGCAGGTGCCAGCACACGCAGAGTGGAACAGAAGAACACAGCCTGGAGGCGCAGTCCTGGGTGCCAGTCCTGCCTCCATGCTCCTTCTGCAAACAGGTGGTTCTGCAGGTTCCCCGAGATTAGGCACAGCACATGGTATACAGCAGGCACTCAGCAGCTGTGTGCGGTTCCTCCATGTCTGAACTTCATGTCAAGGCTCTCACGTGAAGCTCCCAGGACACCCGGAGGCGACACTTCAATGCTGAGCAGAGGTGGCAGATGTGGGCAGGATGCTCCGGGCCCAGACAGCCGTGGCGTCTGCTGCGTGCAGCTCAAGTGCTAGTTCTGTGCTTGGGGAACGATGGACGCCCACTGGGAGCGCAGCACTAGGGCCAGGGAGCTGTGGCAGGGGAGCTCTGGGAGCCAGCTGGGCCACTTCACACCAGGTGACAAAGGGTGACACCAGCGTGGGAGGGGAGGGAGCAGGAGGACTTGTGCAGCACAGGTTTCGGGCACTACGGGAGAACACTAAGGAGTAAGGAGGAGGAGGTTGGGGGAGCTGGAGGCCCAGGGAGAGGCTGAGAGACCTGGGGACCCCCCTGTTCCTCCAGGCGGGTGGGGCCCCGGCACATCCGGTGATCCGCCCTCGGTACAGATGGCGCCACTGAGGCTCAGAGAGGCTAAGTGACAGAGGCAGCGTCCTGGCTCTGACGCTGTCCAGTGCTGCTTCCTCACGGCGGCCGCCGGCGCCCAGCGGCCACCTCTGAGCTTCTGAGCCTCCTGCTAACTGCCTTGGGTTGGGGCGAGGCCAGGCAGGGCGTCAGGGGCTCAGTCCGCCGGGCTGTCCTTCCCCAGGGGGGATCGCGCGCCTGCTGGCGTGCACGGTAATCCAAATTGGGTTCAAGCCCCGGGCCTCTACGGGCCATTGTGATGCTGCGTCCCTCATTCAGCGCGAGGTCACAGACTTGCTAACACCTCATGTTGGCTGCACAAAAGGAGATGGATTTCAATAATCCCGGTGAAAACGAATCCTTCTTATTTTGTCCTGCAAGAAAAGAAAACAGGAGAGTATTACCTTTATCTCCAAAACCAACAAAGAAAAACCCTGGTACTGGGAGGTGGCTCTGGCGCCCACCTCCTGCCCACCCAAGGGTTTCTTCCCCCAGGCAGCCCCAGGGCTTGCTCCCAGGATACTCCTGGGCACCGCAGTCCCACCTGCCTCCCGGCAGTGCGGCTTTGAGGAGCCAAGACAAAGGGAGCCGTCTGGGGATCTGAGTGGAGAGAAGACGGCAAGAGGAGAGCAGAAAGAGAGAGCAAGGAGAAATCCCGCCCCCCAGCACGGCGTGTCGGATGCCTGAGCGTTTCGGAGCTGGAAGGCCCCGAGGACGAGCCGCCGACCTCAGCCACGCGCACGCAGGTGAGCAGCAGGTGTGCGGGAGCGATCCCGTTGCACCCACCAGGGAGCACAGCACAGGAGCCTTCTGCAAAGTCTGCTCTTGGCCTCAGAGCACTCATCCCCTGTGTCCCTCCCCCAGCTCGGTGAGGGACGCACCGAGTCCAGCTGAACAGTGCACGGTGCCGGCGAGCCGAGGCCAGCCGCTGCCACGTGGGTGTGGCCCTCAGAAGGGCTTTGGTATACGAGCTGACAGTGGCTTTTGCATTTTTGAAAAAGGCGGGGGAAAATGTTCAGAACAGCGTTTCCCAGCACACAAAATCGTGTGAATTTCGCATTTCCGTGTCTGCCAAGAAAGCTGCACTAGGAGCCGGCAGTGCCTTCATTTACGCGGTGTCTGCTGCTGCCTGCATGTGCCAGCTGCAGAGCTGAGGTGACAGAGGACGCCCTGCAGACCTAAAATATGCCCTACCTGGCCCTGGACAAGAGGACGCCCACCGCAGGACCCGTGCGGCGCCCAGCCCCAGGCCCCCGCGGCGGGAGCGTCTGCGAGCTCTGTTTTCCTCCTCGGTAACTGGAGACGGCGGTTATGGCAACAACAGAACCGAAACCCCACTACCGTCCTCTGGGGCCGCCCGGCCTCCGAGATTTAGATGAGAGGGGCGCGAGCACAGCCGTTGTCCTGGCAAGGCCCCGCACCCACTCCATGCGGACTCCCCAGACCCGACGGCCCGCTGGTCACTCGGGCCCTGGTCCCGGCGGCTCCCGGACCTGGGGCTCCCTGCCTTGTCCGCCCTGCGACTCAGCCGCCCTCCTGCGGAGCACAGCCACCGAGGCACTCTGCAGCCCAGGCCACGCCGTGGTTTGGGGCCACGGGAAAGAGGTGACACAGCTGAAAAATGCAGACTCCCTGGGGCTGGGCATCGGGCGCTCTGGGTCCCCAGCCGTCCTCTCTCCTCCTCTGCTCCCGCCGGAACGTGGTCCCCGCGTGTGCCACCTTGTCCAGGCCCCTGGCTTCTCACAGGCTGCTCCCTTCCCCCAAACTCTGGTTGCTCCCAACTCCTCCACCTTACCAACGCCTCCGTGCCCGGCCATGCCCGCCCACCCCTTGCATGATTGACCTGAGAGACAGGTGGGTGTGCAGGGTTTGGTTCACATGGCTTTCAGCATGGAAGAAGCCCAGGAGCCAAGCACTGAGGGGACGCCCAGATCCGTGTCTCTTGGGCCCACTCCAGAGCGACCTCCTGTGCCTTTCCCTGGATGACGCCGTGGCCGGGGCCAAAGGCTTCTCATGCACCAGGCACCCTCAGCTGGCCAGCTGCTGCCCGTCTGGGTCTCTGAGCACCCTCCAGGCCCTTCCACCGCCCCAGCTGCCGGTTCACCAAGCACGCCCAAGGCTGCCCACCAGTCTTGGCTAAGTCCACAGAAGCAGACGTGGGGCGCCCCTCACTTCCAACCTGTGCTGCAAGCTGCAAGCCCTGACCAAGGCCTCCCTATGCCCGGTCTCGGCTCTGTCCAGGGCCCTGATCACCCAGCAGCAGCAGCGCATCTCCCTGGCGCACACGTGGCAGAGTGGCCGGCTCTGAGCGGGGAGCCCCCCGCGAGGGGGCTGAGTGCCACCTTCATTTTCATTCCGTGCCTGCCCTGCCTCGGTGCCACCGGGCATCTGTGCTAACCAGGCTAGAGGAGGAGGCGTGGCAGGCACCGGGCGCCCACCGCGTGAATTCTGCCCCAGCACCCTTCCCGTGACGACTCTGCCTACTGACGCTCTGCATCCCCAATTGCCAAATGCCCAGAGCCACAAAAATCAGAGAGAGGCTAAGCTGGCTTCCAGCCTGCCTCTGGCTCAAACGCGGCTCAAGCTTCCAGAACAAACCAGGAAGCGTGGCCCTAACCAAATCCTAGAGTCGTGGCATTTTACGGTTGGAAAGAACTTTCTAGACATCATCAAATTGTGAGCAAACACTCTGATCCAGCAGGTTGGCGGCACCGGCCTGAGCCCCAGTCTCCCACTTTGAGGCCAGGGTGAGTGCCAGTCTCCCTGTTCCCACAGCCGTGGCCTGGAGGTGGTCTGTCCCCTGGGGTTCCTGTGTCAGGGTCGTGGTCCCCACCGTGGGCCTAGCAGGAGTTCCTAAGGCCCCGCAGGGCCCGGCCCTTGGAGGACGTTACCGTGGGCTCCCGCTTCTTCTCACAGGAGAGCAGGACTGGCCCCGCCGGGCCGCTGACTCCCTGGTCCCACGGGGTCACTCCCACGCCCGTGTGTTCTGTCATGATGACCTCCCCCGGCTCACGACACAGCCAAGGGGACCCCGACCCCTCGAGCGGGCACCTTGCTGTCCGGATGCCCCACCTCCCAAGCTGCGGGCTGCATAAACGCTTTGTTCTCCACCGCACCCAACCTCAGGGATTTCACCGTAGTGCGGGGAAAAGGACCAGTCCTCAGCCTCGGTCCGCGACTGCCCAGCAGCTGGCCGGGCCGCTCGGTGCTGCGCAAACGCGGAATTCACAGCTGCAGAAGGGGGACTCTGTAAGGGGCTCTTCACTCTTCCTCCAACCTCGGGGGACCGCTGGAAATGCAAGCACACAGCTCCCCACGGCGTGTGCAGGGGCGGGGGAGCCCTGCGGTGGTGCCGAGACAGAGGCACCTGCCCACAGCTCACCTGCAGCCCAGCAGCGTGGATCGGGGGAGCCAGTCTCACAGAAACACAACCTCAGGCTGGAGGGCAACGCCCTGACAGGACGCACAAAGCTGCCACCAAATGCACAAGGAGCGGCCGTCCTCCCCACGCCTGAGTCGCTTGAACCAGGCGAGAATCAGGCAGCAGCCAGATCAACTACGCCAGCCAGTGCAGCACCGCGCAGAGCTCCGGGGCGGGTGTGATGCCCGCGGCTCAGCGCCACCCGCTGCAGGACAGCACAGCCTGGCTGCCCCGACACAGCTGCCAGGATGCGGGGTGAGAACATTGCGTGCTGACCACGCTGCGGTCACTCTCGGGGCACTCAGCTGTGAGGTCACGGAAGCCTCACCACGGCTGTAGGCGGTTACTGTTGTCACAAACCTGCGTGCGTGCACGCACGTGTGTCCACGCATAACTGCAAACACGAGAGCAGGACCTGAACCCACGCAGTCTGATGCCAGGCCCCGCGTCTCAGCACCACACGTGTGCACATGTCCACCCGGCGCCTGCAGCCTCAGCACCCTGGGGACACTGAGACACTGGCAATCATGCCCGGGGGAGGCATCCCCGCAGGGGTCCCTGGGGCCCTCAGAGAGCTGCTGTCCCACACCACGGCAGCCTGGAGCCTTCTCCACACTCCCCTCTCTTTAAACCCAGCCCCAGGAGTGGGGGGAGCCCACTACAGGGAACACACGGCACAACCAGTGCAGCCCCAGCCGGCACCTGCCATCCTCACCTTAAAAATCAAGGGTGATTCTACCTAAAGCCTGACCCCAAACATCACCAGGAGAGTGACACGGTGTCCAGTGATCAGACTGACCACACGAGGTCTCCCACCTGGCTCTCCCGCCACAGCGAGCAGACCTCGGCGGGTGACGGCTTCGGCACGCGCAGCTCTGTGCCTTTGTCCTGGGCAGCTGAGGGCGGATTCCGTCAGTGACTCAGCCGTGTGCATGCAGCCGGCAGCTGCAGCTCCTCGCGGTGCCACCCCCACACCGGCTTTCACGTTGCCCGTGGGGGCCAGGTGCCTGCCGGTGTGTGTATCACCAGCGTTATCAAAGCCCATGGGACCCGCACACCTCCCCGCAGCGAGGCCTGGTTCCTGCTCTTCCTGACTTGCCCAGCAGGGCTTCCATGGAGAATTTCCAAAGCCACAGCCCGTGTGGGTCGAAACCAGCGTGGCAACCTTCCCCTTGCCTCCCTGCTCCTCCCCAGGAGCGCTCCTTATGCACTGGGTACCCATAGCACAGCGGGATGCCGTGTCTATGAAGCCACCAGACTTGCGCACCCTGAGCCCGGAGGTGGGACCCTCTGTCAGGCTGGGTGGCAGCCTTTCCCAGTGGACGTCAGAGAAGCCAGGGCCCAGAGCTGACACCAGGGGAGGGGCGTCACGGAGAAGGGACCACCTTGGCAGCCCATACTCGGGCCCTTCACGATAGAGATCCTACTGTGTGTGAAAGAACCCACAGCTTCTCCCACCGGTGATGAGAGTGGGCCTCCCGCCCTTCTCTCCACTACAAGTCCAAGGAGACGCACGGCGGCCTGCAGCCCCGGTCACGGCTCGGCTTCACGCGGCCCTGGGAGGCGGGCAGGAGCTGTAACCCACGTCACGTGGTGCGAAGCAGAGCCCCGGTCAGCATTCGCATGCGGGCCTTGTCATTTGCACTAGGGAACGGCTGGAATTGAGTGGGAGATGTCAAACACCAAGCAAGGGGAGGTAACGTTAGAAAGAAAGGCTTCCTCGCAGACGTCTGCTTTGTGTGCGTGAGCGGCTGGTGCTGTGGCGTAGCAGGGAAAGCCACCGCCCGCAGTGCCGGCATCCCTTATGGGAGTCCGTTCAAGTCCGGGCTGCTCCACTTCTGATCCAGCTCTCTGATGTGGCCTGGGAAAGCAGTGGAAGATGGCCCAAGTCCTGGGGACTCTGCCACCCACATGTGAGACCTGGAAGAAGCTCCTGGCTCCTGATCCGCGCAGCTCTGATGGTTGTGGCCAATTGGGGAGTGAACCATCGGATGGAAGACCTCTCTCTCTGCCTTTCCTTCTCTCTGTGTAACTCTTTCAAGTAAAATAAATAAATCTTTAAAAAAGAAGAAGAAGATGGCCCAAGTCCTTGGGCCCTTGAACCCACGTGGGAGACCCGGAAGAAGCTCCTGGCTCCTGGCTCCTGGCTGCGGATCAGCGCAGCTCCAGCCATTTCGGCCATCTGGGAAGTGAACCAGCAGATGGAAGATCTTTATCTCTGTTTCTCCCTCTCTCTATCTCTCTCTCTCTCTCTCTCTCAAATAAATAAATAAATAAATAATTTTTTTATAAAGTGGACATTATTGTGCAAGAGCAAACTGAGAGAACTAATACCATCCAGAGACGCCAACGTGAGCCTTGCTTAAACGGCTGCATTACAGGTGATTTTCATTTCCTTCCTTTTTATAGATTTTTTTGCAACAAAAGTGTCATAATATGCAAAGGGGGGGATGAGACTTGCTCTGGGGGTGTCTGCCGGCCCGAGCTGGGGCAGGCAGTGAGGCCAGGGAGCAGCCCATCCCAGCGGGGGGAGGGGGGGGTTCCCGTGCAGAGCTGGGCCCAGGAGGAGAGGCCCGGCAGAGGCCACGTCCACGGAGCAGGCGCGATCCTTCTGCCTCCAAGAAACGCAGTGCAGCTTTGAGGTCCAGACACTCTTTATAAAAGCTTGGAATTAGGGACCGGCAGTGTGGCGCAGCGGGTTGACCTGCCACTTGCGACGCCAGCATCCCGTGTCAGAGCGCCGGTTCAGGTCCCGGCTGCTCCACTGCCGATCCAGCTCCTGCCGCTAACACAGCCGGGGAAGCAGTGGATGATGGCCCAGACCTGGCTGTCGTGGCCACCTGGGGAGGGAACCAACAGATGGAAGATTCTCTCTCTCCTCTGCCCTCTGCCCTCTGCCCTCTGCCCTCTGCCCTCTCCCCTCTCCCCTCTCCCCTCTCTCTGTAGCTGGGAGGTCCCGCCAGGCTCCCTGAGGGACAGGAGCTATGCTGCACCTACACCGGCTCCTGGCTCCCAGCAGCTTCCTTAAGGAATAACCGATAACCGCCCGTCTACCTACCCAGGGGTGGCCTGTGTAGTTCATCACGTGGATTTCCTTCCATCCATTTTGCCTTTGTCTATTTTTTTTTAAGATTTACTTATTTATTTGAAAAGCAGAGTTACAAAGAGAAGGAGAGAAGAGACCTTCCATCTGCTGGTTCCTTCCTTAAACGGCTGTAATGACCAGGGCCGGCCCAAACCGAGGCCAGACGCCAGGAACTCCATCCAGGTCTCCCACATGGGTGGCAGAGTTCAAGGACTCGGGCCATCTTCTGCTGCTTTCCCAGGAGCATTAACGGGGAGCTGGATGGGAAGTAGAGCCGCCGGGACTCAAACTGGCACTCGGACGCCGGTGTCACAGGCAGCAGCTTAACCTGCTGTGCCGCAGCGCCAGCCTTGGGTTTATTTTCCTGAAACTGAGCACAGGTTCGCTCTCCTTTTCCTCAACACCTGATTCCACGTGGCGAGTGTTTGTCCCAGTGAAGATGCACTTTTCCATGTCGCTGTCGTATACAACTCTGATTTCTGGAGGACGTTGTTTCTCTTAAAGTTCACCAAACATGTTGATTCTTTCCCTCTATTAAATTAGCTGCTAATGGAGTCAGCCCATTTTGTTATGTAAAGAGTCATTTTTCTTATTTGCCGTAGCCTTGTAAATTTTATTGCAAGTATTTTTTCCAGCTTGTTAATGCTGTCTCATTTGGTTTTGATTTTCAGACAATCAGCCTTCAGCTGGGAGCTTCACACCTGGGAACAGTTGCTTTTCTGTTTTCCTACTTTTTCCTGTCGTCAAAGTCCTTCCCACTCCCCCAGAGTTAGGCACTTATTTCTCCTTACTCCACAGTTTTTAAACTTCTTTCCTTACCTTCAACTTTCTTCATTGTTTCATTTCATGGTGCTATTTTTAACATCGTTGTATTCACAAAAGTACTTCATTTTCAATTTATAAAACTTGAAAACTAACTAAAAATATGAACAGCATAGAATCTGTATAATCCCACACATAGGGGAGACACTGCCTGCATCTTCCTACATCTCTTTACAGTTTTTGATACTTTCAAACAATGTGTGTATTTATTTATTAATGTGAGAGGCAGAGAAATAGAGACAGAGAGACCGACAGAGAACATCTTCTGCTGGACCACTTCCCAGAAGCCTGAACGACTGGGGCGGGGCCATGAGGAAGCCAGGACCGGGCAACCCAGTTCGATGTCCCACGTGGGCAGCAGGAGCCCAATCACTTGAGCCAACATCCGCCGCCGCCCGGCGTCTGCATTCACAGGCATCAAACCCAGGAACTCCGAGAGCGAATGTCGGTGTCCTGACCGCGAGGCTGAACGTCCAACTCTATTCTTTTTTTTTTTTTTTTTGGACAGGTAGTTACGGACAGTGAGAGAGAGAGACAGAGAGAAGGTCTTGCCTCCATTGGTTCACTCCCCAAATGGCTGCCACGGCCAGAACCACGCCGATCCGAAGCCAGGAGCCAGGTGCTTCCTCCTGGTCTCCCATGCGGGTGCAGGGCCCAAGCACCTGGGCCATCCTCCACTGCCCTCCCGGGCCACAGCAAAGAGCTGGCCTGGAAGAGGAGCAACCGGGACAGAATCCAGTGCCCATATGGGATGCTGGCACCACAGGCGGAGGATTAGCCAAGTGAGCTACGGCACTGGCCCCCAACTCTATTCTTAATAAAATTATGAGTATTACCCTTTTGTGTGTGCTACTCCATCTACTGTGACATCGTAGGTGTCTTACTATACCAGTAAATACTCCAAGATTTTTATTCGACTATATAATATTTCATCCCTACATGAAATTTAACAACTTCCTGAGTACTGGGCCTACGTTATCATATTGTGACTGAAATAGAAATGCGTAGATTTTTGTCTCCATATGTGCCTGCCATCTGTCTCTGTCTGTCTGTCTATTTATCTGTCTCTGGGATGCAAGCAAAGACACAGAATTTGTAGGTCACGACCTTGCGGGTCCTAAGGGACGCCACTTCCCAGAAGGGCGAGTGCTTGTCCGACCCTCGCGGAGCCTGTGACGGGCGGCTTCTCCGCACTCCCCAAAGCCGTGCCCGCGGAACAGAGGAAAGCGAGGTTGCGTTCGCATTTGCATTTGCTTGATTCCTAGGCAGAGAATATTTCTGCTTCTGAATCTTCGCTCCATCTGGGATTTATTTTGGTGTCTGAAGTAAAGACACCCCCCCATCCCGCCCGGAGTGCCCCCCCCAGCCCCGCAACCCCACCGGGAGTCAGCAGCAATGGTTGAACAACGTGGACGACGCACCTCGTTCCCCCACGCAGGTCCTGCAAGGTCTCAGGTTTAGGACAGAACCAGGCTGTCACTCGTCGACCACAGACCCGCACAGGCCACGTGGCAGCTCCTGGTCCCTTCCTCCCACGTCCCGCCCAGCCCACGTGCGGTGGACTCCAGTTGTCAGATTCTCACCAAAACAGAGCGCACGGGGACTTTCGCCTGACCGTGAGCAGCCACCTTCACGTCACGGTGCCCCGACACCGGAAGCTCCTGCTGAGGTCTCCATCTCGGGGTTCCCGCACCGTTCATGCCAGCATCACCCCAAGATGCTTGGATTCTGCTTGCTGGCGTAACAGAATCTCTGCGTGCGTGGCCAGGCTACCGCCTTCAGACTGCGTATGGGCACAGCCTTTCAAAGGCGCAGGTGTGTGTGTGTGAGCCTTAGCCTGTACTCAGCCGGCTCAGGAGGCTCAAAAAACCTCCTCCCACAAAGCTCTTGACAGAATTCCGTGTCAGCTTGAGCTCCCAGATTCTCAATTTTGCATTCATATTCCTGTGGCATATTTATTTATAATTCTCCTGTCTGCGCCACGGTGAAAAGTCTTGCGATCAGGATTCAGCCAGCTGTATAAAACTGCACTTTTTTCTGTGATTTTTTTAAATCATAGAAATCAACTCTTCCTTATAAGCTTAAAATAACTCCCCAGAAATGTGTCTGGCCCTGGGATAAATTTTAGAATAAATTCCTTAACTATTTTTACATTTCCTCCATGTACATTAGTATGTTGAGAGATTTTTCACCTCTCTCCTAGATGCATTTAAATTTTCCCAGAAAAGCAGCCATTGTATTGGAACTGTCCATTTTTTGCATAGTATTTATTCCGTTACGGTTTTAAGATGTAGTCCAAAGCTGTGATTTTAGCTGCTTCTTTTTCTAAATATCTGTTTCCTCCCACTGGTTTGTTGTTGTTTCGTTTTCCAGCAACTGAACCAGAAAAGCAGCCCCTGCGCCTGCCACTCCCTGCGAGGGGTTCTGTGTCTTCCACATCAGAGTCGATGCTCCGCTTGCAATCCCCTCCCTACAGTTGGCCTTGTACTCTTGCTATCCTTCTGCCCATTTTCTTAAAATGACTACTTCACTTTTTTATTTTTAAACGAAAAAAACATTAAGTCATTTTCTGTTACGGCTCTGTCTCTAAGTAGAACGTTAGCTACCTTTCAAACGGTTTTGTCGGAAGCTTTCTCTCGTTCTTACTTTCCAGTTAAACTATCAGGGAAGTGGATGTGGTTGGGAGGGCGTGATGACCTTACTATGTATTGCCTAAGTAACGGGATCAGCGTCTTGCTTACTGGGTAGAATTAGGTTCAAGTTCTCGTAGCCCTGGAGCTGGCCAACAGGCGCCTGGACAGACGCTGCCACCAGCCCGGGGCTTGCTGGCTCAGCAACGCGCCTTACGGTGACGTCTGCCGGCTGCCGGTGATTATGGAAACCACCTCGGGCTGGGCCCTTCTCCTCGTACCAAAAGCCACTTTTTTTTTTAAAGATTTATTTATTTGAAAGTCATAGTTACACAGAGAGAGAGGAGAGGGAGTAGAGAGAGAGAGAGACAGGTCTTCCATCCGCTGGTTCACTCCCCAAATGGCCACAATGGCCGGAGCTGTGCTGATCCGCAGCCAGGAGCCAGGAGCTTCTTCCAGGTCTCCCACGCGGGTGCAGGGCCCAGGCGCTTGGGCCATCTTCTCCTGCTTTCCCAGTCCACAGCAGAGAGCTGGATCAGAAGTGGAGCAGCCGGGTCTCAAA
Organism: Oryctolagus cuniculus; assembly: GCF_051225735.1. Taxonomy (NCBI): domain Eukaryota; kingdom Metazoa; phylum Chordata; class Mammalia; order Lagomorpha; family Leporidae; genus Oryctolagus; species Oryctolagus cuniculus. The sequence goes on along the minus strand of NC_142878.1, from coordinate 3,522,866 downwards.
CCAGCACCTGTATGGGATGCTGGCGCTTCAGGCCAGGGCTTTAACCCGCTGTGCCACAGCGCCGGACCCCAAAAGCCGCTTCTGATGAACGCATGTCTGGTGCGGCTGCTGAGAGCTGAGTGCAAGAAGCAGACGAAGCTCTGGGCACTGACCCCCCCCACCCCCGCCTGCCCCTGCCTGGAGAGCTCTCTGGATGTGAGGGTCTCTCGGCCTCACTCTCCCTTCCTGTGAAATGGGAGAACAATAGCACCAAGAATAACAGGGCCGAGGGACTGACAAGACATGCTCCAGGAGCCGTGCCCCCCACGGGAGCAAGCAGACAGGTGCACGTGCTGCGAGGTTCGTCCCTGCTCCGCGAATGCGTCTCGCTCTGCTGCCTTTGATCTGCCTCTCCTGTCCCGCCTCAGTTTGTTCTGTGCAGTCTTGCTGCATTTTATTCTGGGAATCTTCAGAATGTCCACGGGACACGTACAGTATGATAGTAGAACAGCATGCGTGGATTTCAAAACTGCTGCTCCCAAGTGAGCTCTCCTAATCCCATTTCCCGAGAACTTCCCTCTTGCACTCGGCTGGCTGCTGGACACAGCTCGGAAGCCGCTGTCAGAGCTTAGATCGTGGGTCTTTCCTGCGCTGGGCTTCCCTGCTGTGTATCTTTCCTCTCACGCCCTCTTAAGGACCCCCTTCCGGTGTTGGGGTTCGTGTCTTTCTGTTGAGGCCAACTTCACGTGACGTGAAATTAACCACTGTGAAGTGGCGATCTGGTGGCACCTGGGGCATCCAGCGTGCCAGGCCGCCACCGCTGCTACCCCCTTTAAGTTTCGTGGAGAAGACCTGGACGTCAGCAAGCCGCCCACCAAGGGCTGCACCTCCGGAGCAGAAGGAGGGCTCCATCCGGCTCCCTCCACGACTGCCCCGTGCTTCTCTGCCCTGCTGAGCTGTGCAGCCCACTCCTCCAAAGTGCTCACGGTGCAGGTTTAAAGTCCTTTGAAATCCACAGCTGCTTTCAGGAAGTGTTGATTATTAGCACGTGATTTTGGATCTTGGAAACCTGCATTCGAGTTCTCCACGGAGGAAAACTGAACTGTACCCCGCTGAGGATGGAGCCGTGCCCCCCACCCCGGGACTCTTCTGTGGAATGAGCCCCAGGATGTGACTGGTCCCAGGCAGGGTCTTAGAGGTCAGTGAGGTCAGCATCCCTGCCCGGAGCCCCCAGCCCTAACCTGTGTTCCGCCACCACAGTTTGTTCAAAATAAATGAATCCTCAGAGCCGACGGTGTGGCATAGTGGGTAAAGCCACCGCCTGCAGTGCCGGCATCCCGTATGGGCGCCAGTTCTAGTCCCGGCTGCTCCACTTCTGATCCAGCTCTCTGCTATGGCCTGGGAAAGCAGTAGAGTCCTCGGGCCCTGCACCCACATGGGAGACCCAGAAGAAGCTCCTGGCTTCTGGCTTCAGATCAGTGCAGTTCAGGCCACTGCAGCCATTTGGGGAGTGAACCAGCGGATGGAAGACCTCTCTCTCTCTCTCTCAGCCTCTGCCTGTCTGTAACTCTGCCTTTCAAATATATAAATAAATCTTTTAAAAAATTTTGCAAGTTTAAAAAAATAAATGAATAAATCCAGCCAGGGAGGATTAGTGGGTATTTTTACACACACAGCAGCTTAAGCATCTCATAAAACTGATCCCACGTAGTCCCCCACCCCAGCGCTGCGGGGAGCACACGAGGCCCTGGGCGGCGCCTTCCCAGTCCTGCACAGCCAGCTCCCGAGGCCCCAGGAGGCCTCTGCGACAGCCGACAGCTCGGCGGAGCCCAATCTGCTCCTTCCCAGAACCGTGGAGGAACCGCCCGCTGATTAAGTGATGGATGAGGTCCCTGCCACTCTCCTGCCCGGGGGGCGTCACCCCAGCCTCATCTGCATGTCCCACGCCCCGGCATCTCTCCAGAGCCGCACACGCGGCCACGCAATCCCCGGTGATCCAGTCACTCTGAGGACCGCCCAGCCCACCCACGCCGGTCAGCGCCATTAGCACAGGGCTGTCCGGCCCACAGCAGCCCTCGCCCCCCGAGCCTTAGAAAGCTAAAGATGCGCTTTGCACACAGGAACGGATCCCTGCTGACGCCGACGGGCCTCTCCCTGCTGCGGGGGTCCCGTGTGTCCCCAGCAGCCCGTTCACCACCGAGCAGGGGTCCTGTGTGCCCCCCAGGGCTCCGATGCTCCGTGCCCTCCCGGGATCCCTGCTCAGAACTTGCCCTCCTGTCAATCAGAATTTCTCGCAGCTCTCGCCAAGGCCAAGGCAGCCCTGCACCTTGGCGGGGGTCCTTGAACCCCGCACGGCTGGGCTCTGCAGAGCAAGATGGGCAGCCGCAGGTGGGGCTCCATCCCTCTCCAGTGCAGGCCTGGGCTGCTGTCCAGCCCTGTGTGCGGAGTGCAGAGGCCGTGGGAGGCGGGGAAGGGCCAGTGGGGGAAGGGAGGAGACCGACTTCCTCCTGGTCTCCCGCCCACCACCCAGCTGTAGCCACAGCTCCAAACCCACTGAACCTCCCTGGGTGAGGCTCCGCCCTCCAGGGACTGGGGGCAGGGGGACTGGCGGGCAAGGATTCATCCCCAACCTTCCCGGAAGAGTCTCTCATCACCCCCAGCAAGGGGGAGGAGCCACAGCACAGACCACCCCCATCCCAAGCCCCTCCTGGCAGGAGCCTTCTGCTCTCCCATCCCCCTCCAGGACCAGCGGCCCAGGCAGGCACAGCTGCCCCAGGGCCCCAGGCACCGGCAGGAACACAAGGTACAGAGGAGCTGGTGGCTTCGGCACCCCATTTTGTGCTACAAACAGCTTCTGTTCTCCCTGGCGTTCCTGAGGCTGATCCGGGTACCCTTGGAACAGGAGACCCAGGAGAGGGCCCCGCCCCTCTGCAAGCTGAGGGCCTCCAGGACACTCGGCCAGCGTGCCAAGTGCCCAGCAGGCAGCGGGCTGCCAAGTCCTGACCGCAGCCAAACGTTCCCCAGGCAGCCCCAGCTTCCCATGGCAATGCCCAGGCCTCGATGGACGTGCGAGGAAAGCACACACTTGCCCCAGGGTAGGGAGAGAAAGGAAGGGAAGCTGGCCACAGACGCAAACCCCAAGGGTCTTACCACAGTGAACGTGGATCTCAACCCAGAGAGGCTGGTGCCTTGCTGTAGGATCATCTCAAAAGCCACGGCAAGGACAAACCTTCCCCCTCCACCCCCACCCCGCCAGAACCCGCCGATCGCGGCCTGAGCGGGGCGGCCAAGCTGGGTCCCTGCGGACCAGGCCCTGGGTTTCTTCCAGGGGTGCTCTCCTGGGCCAGGCTGGCATCAAGGCAGTGCTGGTTCCTCTGGGCCTACAGTCCAGCGTCTGTTTTCCCTGCAAGGCGACCCAGAGCAGGAGGAACACGGAACTGGTGGAAGCCATGTGGACCCAGAGAAATCCAAGTTTGGGCAAATTTGGGGACCTGCTGACAGGGACACAGGATGCACGAAGCAACACTCCCGGCCACTCCAGCCGCCCGGCCCACGAAAAGGCTGCGAGAGGGCGCCCGGAACGCCGGAGCTTCCACCAGGCTGGCGAGCGCTGTGCCCTTCACTGACTCGCTCTGTATCTGCAGAGGCCCCGGGAAGACAGACGTGGCTCAGAAGAGACTTCAGGTCCCCCAAATGCCAGTGTATTTTCTAAAGATCTATTTATTTCTTTATTAGACAAAGTTACAAAAGCGGTGGGGGGGGGGGAGATCTTGCGTCCACTGGTTCACTCCCCAGACGGCCACCACGGCCCCGGCTGGGCAGGCTGAAGCCGGGAGCCAGGAGCTTCATTTGAGCTCATCTGGGTCTCTCGTGTGCATGATCGAGCCCTCTCCGGCTGCTTTTCCGAGGCCATTAGCAGGGAGCTGGATGGGAAGTGGAGCAGCCAAGACACAAAACAGCTCCCAGGCGGGGTGCTGGCACCACGGTGGTGGCCTTACCTGCCACACCCAACGCCAGCCCCCCCTCAGTGCATTTCCTAGCCTGACGTCAGCCAGGAGGGAGGTGCCTGCTCCTTGCTAACGACCCTGTACTGCTTCATGGGGATGCTGTCACCCTCCTCCTCACTCCCTTCCTTCCGCCCTCTGACACTGAAACCACACACACACACACACACACACACACACACACGGGGCTGGAGGAGGGACAGGTCCTCAGGCCGGCAGCTTCCGTCTCCTGTGAGCCTTCCTGTGCCTTCCTGCTCCGGAGGGGAACAGGGAATCTGCAAACAAAGCAGGGAAGGCTGCCCCAGCTGGGGGCCCCAGGCGCAGCACTATCCGGAAAAGCTCGCCGAGGGCGGCCACCGCCACTCCCCGCTTCCCTCCCCACCCAGCCCTGAGCCTGAGTCCACACCCGAAGAATGAGCACCCCCAGGGCAGGGTGAGCACCCCCAGGGCAGGGCGAGCACCCCCAGAGTAGGGCGAGCACCCCCAGAGAAGTGTGAGCACCCCCAGAGCAGGGCGGGCACCCCCAGGGCAGGGTGAGCACCCCCAGGGCAGGGCGAGCACCCCCAGAGCAGGGCGAGCACCCGCAGGGCAGCGTGAGCACCCCCAGAGAAGTGTGAACACCCCCAGGGCAGCGTGAGCACCCCCAGAGAAGTGTGAACACCCCCAGGGCAGCGTGAGCACCCCCAGAGCAGCATGAACACCCCCAGAGCAGGGCGAGCACCCCCAGAGCAGTGTGAACACCCCCAGGGCAGGGCGAGCCCCAGGGCGGGGTACTGGCCAGGATTCCATGTCTGAGCAGGGCGAACCCCAGGGCAGGTGAGCACCCTCAGGTCGGGCGAGCCCCAGGGCGGGGCACCGGCCAGGATTCCGTGTCCGACTCCCGCTGTGCTCCTGGTTCACTGCTGGACTGCAGGGCTGTCTCTGGCAGTGCCCCCCTCCCTCCTCCCGATTTGCAGGTAGGAAGCTGAAGTCCAGGGCGAGCCAGGGGACTCTGAGAGTCACAGGGCTGGTGGGGCCCGCCCAGAACGGTAACTCTTGCCCTCCCGGGGCGAGGAGCGCCCCTGTCCCACTCCATTCGCCTCCCCCACCCTCGTGCACACAGAGGCTTCCTCCTCAGGGAGCGTCCCCTGGGGGCAGGGACATCACTCGGGGGCGCAGGAAGTGGACAGGCCTGGAATAGGGGAAGGGTTCTCACTCCCCTCTGGAGGCCTCAAGGGCTTCGAGCAGCCACAACCAGAGAAGGTTATGGACCCAACTACCGTGAACCCCGGGGACACCTGGGAGAAACGTGGCCACGGCCTGGTGGGTGCTGGGGGAGTCCAGGTGGCCGTTGGGGACCAGGCTGGGAACTCGGCGCTCGGGGACCAGGGGAGGGGCTGCCCCGTCCAGCTCCACCCAGCCTCGGTGATGGAGACAGAAGCTCACTCTGCCATGCCAGGCTCTGTGCCACAGCCTGGGAGAGCCCGGCCTCCCACTGTCCTGAGGGCACTTCCAAAAGTTAGGGGAAGCACGGGATTGAAAGACAAGCTTGTTTTGGTGCAAAAAAAAAAATGAAATCCACGTGTAATTTTCCAAAATCTTATTTTCCATGAACTTTTTGAAGACTTCTGCAATGCACGGATTTCTAAATGTATGAATTTCCATGTTTGCTCCGTTTGCCGTGGACTTCCTGAAATGCCCCCGTACAGGTGTTGCCAAGTGTGACCTTGCTCAGGGCCCCAAGCTGGAGAGAGAGACCTGGAGTGCACGTCCCAGGATTTCAAATCCATTTCACCACCGTGGACGGCCAGACAGGTCCAGACTGAATTTTGTAAGCCCTTGTTGTACACTGGAAATATTAAGGCGTGGCATCGGCCATTTTAAAATAAACGTTGAGTTTCAGGATTGCTTGGGATTTACAGGGGGAGCTGCAGCGACAGTAACTAGAGCCCCATCACGCACAGCGTTCACTAGCGTGACTGCTGACTAAAGCCCGGGCTCTGTTTGGGTTGCCTCTGTTTTAACCAAGCCCCTCCCACCCCGCTATTGCAGGGCCTTCCCTGCGACACAGACGTCCTGTCCCCCAAGGCTCCCGGCCTGACAGCTCACCAGATCCCCCTTGTTTGGACGACTCAGAGTTGAGAGCCCCCAAGCGGGCACTCCACAGAGGGTCCCCGCCTGGGCGGGGCCTGTTGTTCACCTCACAGTCGGTCTGGGATGGATGGGAGGACGCGGAGGTGAGGGTTCTGCCAGCTGCATCTTATCCAGGGCCTGTGACACAGCACGGTTGACACTGGCCACATCCCACGCACACGCACAGCATGGGGAGTCGCCACCCACAGCTCACAGCACAGCAGCCCCTCCCACCTGGGCCTGGGCAAAATGGCTACTACACCGCTCGGAGCTCTGTTTATGGAAGGTCTGGAAGGAGGCATTGCTTCAACGTAGACTGAAATGACTCATCTCGCACCTGTCTTCTTTAAGCAGTAGGTGCTGATGGAGCCGGTGCTGTGGATCACCAGGTTAAGCCATGGCTGGCGGCAGCAGCATCTCCCATATGGCGCTGGTTCACACCCCCACTGCTCCACTTCCGATCCAGCTCCCTGCTCCTGTGCCTGGGAAAGCAGTGGAAGATGGCCTGAGTGCCTGAGCCCCTGCACCCAGTGGGAGACCCTGGCTTCAGCCTGGCCCAGCCCTGGCCATGTGGCCACTTGGGAAGTGAATCGGCACATTGAAGATCTCTCTCTCTCTCTCTCTCTCTCTCGTCTCAGTAACTCTGCCTTTCAAATAAATAAATCTTAAAGAAAGACAGAAACCTGTGCTGGAGTGTATCAGGGGTTCCCTAAGTGTGTTCCACAAAGCTGCAGGGTCCCAGGGAAGAACCGTAAGGGATTTGCGACATGCAGTTGGCTACATGCGGCCCCCCGCTGTCCCCACGCATCAGCCCCCGTGAAACGAGCCCCAGCCTGAGTCGGTGCATGAAGGAGCTGAGCCCAGCGTGGGGCGCAGGTTCCCAACAAGCAGCCGAGTCTCAGCCAATCACGGTGCCCGTGGAGACGTGACCGTGACCGCGGAGCTGTGGCCAGCGGGGCTGTCTCGGACGCTTGCTCCCACGCTCAGGCGTGCACGCTGTCTAGAGGCCTCAGACCACAGCTCTGAACCTGTTGGCCCAAGGGCGGCCTGATTCTAGAATCGTAAAGAAAAGCCACTCAAGCTCTTTAGGCAAAACTCGTCGCCGTTGTGTCTTCCGACAGAAGAAGGGAGGCAGTGTGCAGGCACCCGTCTCCAGCCTCGCACCAGCTTCCATTCTGAGCAGTCACAAAGAATAAAAGGACTTTGGGGAAAGAACTGTGCCCGTCAATCAAAGCTGGAACGTGTCTGGAGGAGACGGCACCCTGGGGTGTGGCCACGGCACCTCTATCGCTTCAGGCTCCCAGCTGCCAGTTAGGCGGTGCGATCCCAGCGGGAAAGGGGGAGGAGGAAGCGTTCGGCAGGGGACGCCTTGGCTCTGCCCTGACTTCCCCTGGAGAAAACGCTGGGTCAGAGAGAGGGCACCTCCAGGATGACCACGCAGCTCCGCCGCCGTGCGTCACGGGCAGGGGAGGAGCTGGCTCTCGGCCTCGGTCTGTGTCCCCTCACTTCCTTCTAAATCAGGCCACAGCACAGACCCAACGGTCTGACCACACTGAGGACAAAGTCGCAGCCAGCTCCGCGCCCACCCAGCTGTGTGCTCCAGGTGCGCTGGTCACCCTCACCCCACCCAGCCTGGCGCGGTGTGACTGTGCCGGGCTGGACGGATGTCAGGAGAAGCGGGGAGGTGTTTTCCTGAGAAAGCAGACGGCAGGGCAGACGGAGGCACAGGGACGGCGGCCAGGGCCCCTTCCGTCCACGAAGAAAAGGCCCTTCCAGGCTGTGGCTTTTGAACAGCTTAACCATGACATCCAAAACCCACCAAACCCTTGCTTGGCAGCCGGTGTGAAGCAGTTGTAACTCCAGGGCTGTTCATGGGCACGTGGACGTGAGCGGGAGCCGTGACCTCCAAGCCTCAGTCTCCCCGCGTCTAGAATGGTGCTAGTGAGGACCACCCCCCACAGCGTGGCAAGACACAGTGACGTGGCAAGCACGTGGCGTCTCGCTACCGATGCTTTGGTTCCAGGTCATCGCTCACCAAACCTGCACCTCCTCCGGTCACTGGGCAGACAGCCGGCACCTACCTGCGGTGGGAGGTGACAGAGGAGCGCCTGGCACTGGCCTGCTTCCCCGAGAACAAGTGACGGGCGAGCAAGAACGGGGAGAAGGCGCCAGGGGCGGCCGCCTCTCCCGGCACTGACTGTGGCCATCCCAGGCCCTGTCCCCTGTGTCTCCATGGAGACGGCTCTTCTCCTGCCTTCTCACCGCGCAGGGTGCTGCTGGTGCCCACGACGGGCAGCTCCTTTACCCCGCCCCACCCGGCCCTGCGGCCTGGCTGCTGAGCACAGGACCAGCATTCCCCAAGAACCCAGGCGAGTCCATCTCCCTGCGCTCGTGGAAGCCCTGGAGAGCGAGCTGTGAGCCGCAGCAGTGGGAAGGAACTCGAGTCCGTCAGAGCTGAGACAAAGCCGGAGCTACCCACCTCCCTTACCAAGCGCCGAGACCCTCAGGGTCCTCCTGCCTGCCTGTGTCCTCCCCCTCCCTCCCTCCCTCCCTCCCTGCCTGCCCTGTTGACATTTTTAGTCCACAACTGGAAACTCTCCCTCGTTGTCCTAGAACTGTCCCCGAGCCGGCTCCCAGCAGGTGCGTGGAGGCGGCCACCCCCTCCCTAAGGCTCTCAGAGACAAACAGCAGAAGCTGCAGCTGTGGGGATAGTCACAGCTGCAACCCCACACCAGAAGCCACCAGGGCCACCTGTGACCTCAGGCCCAGACCCCCCAGCCAGGCAGGGGCGGTGCTCCCCTCCCCCGGGGCCCCGCATGTGGAGGCCACTCCCCACCGGGCAGTAGGAAGCTGCTGAGAAGGCGTGGCCTCGGCCTCTCCCGTCAGTGGGCGTCACGGGGGCTTCTGAGCACGCCCAAGCCTGTGTGACTGCAAGGTCTCCGCGTGCAGGAGTGGCAGCAGAGGGTGGCCTCACCCCGCCTCTGCCTGCACACGTGGACCCGGCAAGGACTGTGCTGAGAAGTCGGAGCCCCGCGCACCAGCGGGCAGGGGCGGAGCCAGGATGTGCCGGCTGCTGCTGCCACCAGCCCAGCACTCCCCACCTGCGCTTGCAGGGGGCGGCCCTCTCTCTGTCAGTTACAGACTCTGGGCTCACACGTGCTCCGAGGGGTCCCAGAAGGGCTTGAATTAGGTGCATCTACCCGCCGGTCCACACCCAGGGCCCAGGTACAGAGGGAAGGGCACCGGCCTTGCCTGAGACTGAGTGGCCGCCTGCCCCTTGGCTACGAAGACACAGAGGGCTAAGCCTGCGACAGTGCATACAGCTCTCCCCGCAGCAAGGAGTGGCACCAGCCGGCGGGGACTGAGAACAGCCACAGGGAAGGACACGCTAGAAAGACGGATGTGCAGAGTAGGGAACTTATCTCATGAGGGTGGCACACTGCTGAGCAACCACGCACACAACATAAGGGCAGGAGCTTGGCGCAGTGGTGAGGACACCAGGGGGACACCCATGTCCCAGGTCAGAGAGCCTGGGTTCCTGCTGACACACGCTGGGAAGGCAGCGGGGGCAGCTCAAGTACTTGGGTCCCTGCCACACACATAGGATGCACAGAACAATTCTAGACTCCTGGCTTCAGCCTGGCCAAGCCCCAGCCGTTGCAGGCATTTGGTAGCAAACCGGCATATGGAAGATCTCTCTCTCTCTCTCTCTCTCTCTCTCTCTCTCTCTCTCTCTCCCTTGCAAATAAATAAATCAATATGTAGGCCGGTGCCGCGGCTCAATAGGCTAATCCTCCGCCTAGCGGCGCTGGCACACCAGGTTCTAGTCCCGGTCGGGGCACCGGATTCTGTCCTGGTTGCCCCTCTTTCAGGCCAGCTCTCTGCTGTGGCCAGGAAGTGCAGTGGAGGATGGCCCAGATGCTTGGACCCTGCACCCCATGGGAGACCAGGAGAAGCACCTGGCTCCTGGCTCCTGCCTTCAGATAGGCACAGTGCACCGGCTGCAGCGCGCCAGCCGCAGAGGCCATTGCAGGGTGAACCAACGGCAAAGGAAGACCTTTCTCTCTGTCTCTCTCTCTCACTGTCCACTCTGCCTGTAAAAAAAAAATCAATATGCAGTGGTATATTTCATATGATGGAAAGATAGTCACAAAATATTGTAAAGAGTGCCTGACAGACTACATAATGTCATTTTGTATCCGTCACAAATGCACACACGCACGTCCTACATATGTGTGTGTGCACACCCCTGTGACACGGCACCTGATTGCAGGGCTCAGCAGGAGCCCAGACCTCCCCTCCCCACCCCACACACATTTTCCATAAGAAATCCAAGCACACTGAGCATTCTCATGGAGGGACCGGCCAGGGGGCCCCGTGGCACGGCTAACGGTCAAGGGCCTGAGCCACCTCGTGTCACGCCTGCCCTCCCTGGCCCTCTGCCACCCCACCACCCAGGTCCTCCCGGTCCTCCTGCCTTGCACGGCCCCAGCACATCTCACCTGTGCCAGGGACACAGGGCGTGGCTCTGCCTCCGCCCTCCCACACGTGCTCACCCCACCCACCCTTGGGCACAGCGGGGAGAGCCTGTCTGTCCCCAGACTCAGCCCCTTTTGCAGATACGCTGCTGTTTAGCTGCAGGGGGAGTGTGTGTGTGTGTGTGTGTGTGTGTGTGCGTGCACTGAACAGCGCTCAGAAAGAAGCCCCAGGGAGCTCTCTGGGTGCCTGACTGTCTTCTCTCTTTTCTCTTGCTCATAACTTCTGCAATGAACACATTCTGCCTTTAAGGAAAATGACTTTTCCCAGTAATCCTTTCTCCTCTTCATGTCTCTGAGTCACCGAGCTTAATAGAGTGTCCTGTTTTCTTTGGTTTACTCCACGCAGACCCCAGCGCTGTTGGCTCCCAACAACCAAGAACTTTTGGAAATTCCACTTCAGTCTTGGTCCCGCTGACATTTGGGCTAGAAAATTCCTTGTGGGGGGCGTGTCCTGTGCACGTAGGCCAGTGATGGCCTTCCCCAGCCTCATCCCATTATGACAATTGAGACAGTCCCCAGCCCTTGCCAGATGTCCCTGGGGGGAACAGGCACCTGTGGTTTTGACCTATTGCTCCAGGCCCAGCAAAGTATGGAAAATAGGTAGAGACCTATATAGATACAGAGATGGGTGGATGGATGGACGAATGAAGAGATAGACAGAGATGGGTGAATGGATGGATGGATGGTTGCATAGATAGATACAGAGATGGGTGGATGGACAGATGGATAGATAGAGACCTATATAGATACAGAGTTGCATGGAGGGATGGATGATTGGAGAGCTGGATGGATGGACGGACAGATGCATACATGGACACATAGATACAGAGATGGATGGATCAACAGAAAGGTAGATAGGTGAGGAAAGACGAGACAGAATAAAAGAAACAATGAATGAACAGAAGGAAAAGTTACAGAAGGTGGCAGACAGATCTCTGATGTCAAACTGCCCACCTGCCAGAGGCTGAAGGAGAAAGAGCGCGCACCTGGCTTTGCGCAGTCCTATAGCTCCAGAGCCAGGCAGGGACGGTGCGGGGCAGATGCACTGCACATGCTCACGGCGTGAAGGGGTCCTGCTCCCCGCCGTGTTCTCGGGGAGCCCCTGGGAGAACAGCTCACCCTCCCCTCTGCAGACCAAAATAGCAATCCTCCGCCCAACTTGATGGTGTTAGGGCACGGGGCTGCCTCCCCATCCCGGCTCATGAGGGCCCAGCAAGACCACCTGGGGGCAGGACGTGGCCCCCGCAGGTGCTGAGTCCACCAGCACCTTGCTCATGGGCTTCTCGGCACCAGGAGACCGCGTGTCTGCTGTTATGGCAGCCCAAGCCCAGACACGCGTGAAGCTTCAATTTCCCGTAATTCATTCATTCATATTTGCTTATGATTTGAGAGGCAGAGGGACAGAGAGCACTCCCACTGGTTGCCAGCAACCGCCAAGGCCCAGCCAAGATGGAGCCAGGAGCTGGGAACGCCACCCAAGTCTCCCAGGTGGGTGGCGGGGGCCCGTTACTGGAGCCGGCACTGCTGCCTCCCGAGGGTCTGCAGACGCAGGAAGCCAGAGTCAGGAGGAGCCAGCGCCGGGGCTGAACCCCAGGCAGGCCGGAAGCCGGCCATCCTGGGCACTAGGCTAGACTGCTCCCCGTCTGATTTTTAACCTGGAGATCACAGCAGCGCCTTCCTACGGGGAAGCTACGTCTGTCCGGGGCTTCCTGGCCTAGGCCGGTCCAGCCCGACATCAGCTAACCTCATGCCTTGCCGGCGGACTCGGAAACGCCTCCCGTGGCCCACGGGACGGCCGGCAGGGAAAAGGCCCCAGGACTGACACAGAGCAGGGGTCTGGGGCAGAAATGTCTCGGAATGAGCCCTGGGCACAACCTGGAGGGCCTCAGGGACCCGGACAAAGCCGAGGCTCCGGGGGCCTCCACGCCCTGCCCCCACCCCCTGCCACCCCATAGGAAGCTGCTTCTCTTCCCCCTTGGTGGGGGGCTCAGGGCCCACGCAGCCCGGCCAGAGCCCGCAAGAGAGGAGCAGGTGAGAGCGAGTCTCGAGGGCGGGCTCAGGTGTGTCACGGGACGGGGAGGCATCTGCCTGTTCCAGAAACTTCTTTAACTGCAGGTTGGAGAAGAAAAGAGACAAGGAAATGACTGGTCCTGGAGCCAGGACGTGAGGCTGCTCTGGGGACGTCGCCCAAGCACAGCAGGCACTCCTGGTTTGTGGCCCTCCTGCAGCCGCCCAGCCCTCTGCCTAAGCTAACACGTCCCCTGCAACACGAGACGACACAGCGACCTCCCCTTGTGCCCATCAAAGCAGGTCCTTGCATCGTTTTGATAAATTAAGGGGACTCTCTTAGAAGAGGTAGCTGTTGACAGAGGGGCGCCATGGGAGGACCCAGAAAGTGGCCCAGCCCAGGCCTCGGGTCTCCACCCTGGTCCCCAGTCCATGGCTGAGCCAGGAAGTGTTGACAACGTGCCGTTCAGGGAGGCCCAGGGAGCTCGACACCAAGGGTGGGAGCAGAGCCCACGGGCAAACCACCCGGCTTCCCCCGCAGGACACACACACAGCTGGGCGTGCTGGCCCCTGCAAACCTGCCGCTGTCAGACGTCACGGCTGTGGACGCCTCTCCTTGAAGCTGCGCTCGAGGCGTTACATCATTTTTCTGTCCAAACGTGCTTCCCCTGCAGTGACATCAGGAGGCCAGGGCATTACAAAGGATTAGGGACCAATGGGAGGAGACAGGAATAAAGGTTTCCATACGCCCATGACTCACGTCTGCTGCTCATGCCCCAAACGCGGACCCGCGGGACTCACCCGTGGTATCAGCAGCAACACCATGTGGCAGCCACACGTGTGGGTTTCCAGCCTCGCCTCCTGCCACTCAGAAGGGAGCTGCCGACGGGGCTCACCATCCCAGACGGGCCTCTCCGGTCTGTGTTTGGACAGCCTTAGTGGTGTGGCCCGGGTTGCTAGCAGGTGCCACGGGTAGGGGGAGGGATTCTCAAGGCCAAAGACGTTTGAGAACAGGGTTAGGGAACAGGAAACAGCAGACTGCACTAAGAGCATACTTCCAGAAATCCTCTTTCGTCTCAGCTTCTCACCGTTCCGCCTGGCCACAAATACAGGGCGTCCCAGACGGCATCTCAGACGGTGAGCCCGGAGCCAGCCCTGCCATTGTCATGCATTCCCACAGCGTGGAAACACGTTATCGGAGAACCTCAATGCACCAGGGCGGCACTGAGAGACCTCTGCGGCTGTTGGATTCTTACTGCACCCTGGAGGGAAGTGAGGCCCACAGGACAGAGCTGGCCAGCGGGCGATGAGACAGGCAGCGTGGGGCGGAGCCGAGACTGCCTGGTCCCCCCCCCCAAATCCTCTTACTGTCACCCCGAAGGTGACACGGTGACCAGCGTCTTCCCACCAAAGCAAGGCTTCGATTTGTTTAGAAGACAACAGGTCTCCCTAGGAAGAGCAGGGTGAGGGAGACAAGCGATCGCGACGGAAATCAAAAGACGTCAGGGCCAGCGCTGTGGTGTAGCAGGTAAGGCCGCCACCTGCTGTGCCGGCATCCCATATGGGCGCCGGTTTGAGACCCGGATGCTCCACTTCCGACCCAGCTCTCTGCTATGGCCTGGGAAAGCAGTAGGAGATGACCCAAGTCCTTGGGCCCCTGCACCCTCGTGGGAAACTCAGAAGGAGCTCCTGGCTTCAGATCAGCGCAGCTCCAGCCATTGCGGTCATCTGGGATGTAAGACTCTTTATCTCTCTCTCTCTCTCTCTCTCTCTGCCTCTCCTTCTCTCTGTGTGTAACTCTGACTTTCAAATAAACTAATAAATCTTTAAAAAAAAAAAAGATTTCAGAAAAGAGACTAGCCTGGGTGATGCCACCTCTTGACCCTGATCCCTAGTTAATAGCTAAGCCTGGGAAAAGTTGACAAAGGCAGCCCAAGGGCTCAGCTCCCAGGACAGTAAATGTCTTCCCCAGGGCCATGCACACACCCAGCCATCTGCCCTCACGCTGGTGAAATTGATGTGCTAGCAGGTGTCCCGTCATTCAGGTGTCACGTTGTGAATGCCCGCCCTCTCCCCCGACCACACCACCTCCCACCCAGGCCCTGGTGGCTACTGGGGCCCCCACCCTGCGAGGACTCCCAGGTACCCATTGGTGTAGGCACCCGGTGCTCATCCCTTCTAGCCGGGATTCCCGCCATGCTCAGACAGAAACGTCAGCTGAGCCATTAGCTACCGGGGAAATGGGACACGAGCAGCCCAGCTGTGGGCCTTGATGTTTCCTGGGAGCCTGGCCAGGAAGGCAGGCCGGCGGCTGTGTGACTTCCGCTCACGGAGAAGAGGAGCGCTGCAGGCAGCCCTCCCAAGTGCTGCGTGAAGAAATGACTCCGGGGATTCCACACAGCGGACAGCAGGGGATTCGCTGGAGGAGTACCAGCAGACCGGGCTGTCGGCTTCTGCCCTGCATCCAGGGGACACAGTTAAAATGCGAGCGCAGGGCCGCCTGTGGCGTCGTGGGCTGAGCCTCCGCCTGTGGCACCGGCATCCAGGTGGGCACCAGTTGTGTCCCGGCTGCTCCTCTTGTGATCCAGCTCCCTGCTATGGCCTGGGAGAGCAGTAGAGGGCCCCTGCACCTGCTTGGGAGACCTGGAAGAAGCTCCTGGCTCCTGGCTTCCGATGGGCTCAGCTCTGGCCATTGCAGCCATTTGGGGAGTGACCCAGCAGATGGAGGACCTCTCTCTGTCTCTCCCCCTCTCTGTCTGTAACTCTACCTCTCAAATAAATACATAAATAAATAAAATCTTTAAAACGCAACACAGAAGGCCCAGTTCCCTGCAGACACAGTCACAGGTCCCTGCATCATCCGCTACTCCATGGCCTGGAGCCAACGCTTCTCTTCCTTCCCCACCTCCTCTTTTTTCAAAGCATTTCGTTTATATAAAAGGCAGAGAGACAGCGAGATCTTCCATCCGCTGGCTCACTTCCCAGAGGCCCGCAACGGCCAGGGCTGTGCCAGACCAAAGCTGGGGACCAGGGACTCAGTCCAGGCCTCCCACGTGGGCGGCAGGAACCCAATTCCTTGAGCCTCCACCTGCTGCCTCCCCAGGGGTGCTCGACCAGGGAGCCGGGACCAGGAGCGGAGACAGGACTTGAACCCAGGCAGGCTGAGGTGGGAGGCCGACATCGCAACCGGCGGCCTCAGCACTGCGCCACCGCCTGCCCCGACACACACCTACGCCAAGTGGGTTTCTCTATCCTGGCCCCCGGTGGAAGCCGCCTCCCGCACTCCCTCCTGCTGCCATCAAGTTCCCCCGTACCCAAGCCCAGTCCTGCTCCTCGCACTCTTGCTTGTGGTAACCAGGGTGCCCCCACCTCTCCTCCCTCTGACCTTGCAGCCGTTCAAGGAGAGGGTGGGGTGGGAAGGGAGAGGGGAACGTGGAGAAGGCGGGGAGGAGGGCGAAGGGGGATCAGGACTGACGGCTGGGCGATGCCGCCTGCTGCCTGCACACCCCGACCCCCACCCCATGGCGGGATCCACCGTGCCGGCCCCTTCCCTGCACTGCCGGGCGCCGAGCCTGCACCACGCTCCCTGTCTGGCAGCACCAAGGACTTGACGTTCCTCCAAACATTCCATGGCGGCAGAGCCGGCGTCCGCTCTGTGCTTCTCTCCTGATAACAGACCTCGGGATTCGTGCCGCGTGCCGTTGGTCTGCCAGAAAGGCGGTGCTGGGCGAGACGGCTGAGGAGTCGCTTTCAAGGGCGCCGGGTCAGCTGGGAGGGGAAGCCTCTTGCCCCTTGTCTTTCCCCTGAAATACAGACGTCATGGCTGGAGCTCCAACAGTGATGTTGTGACCTTGAGGCTAGACGTCCTATGTCAGGGCTGGTGAAGCGGGGGGAGAGGGGGTCCCCTCCATAGAAGCCGGGGATCACTTGCTGTTGGACTTCTTTGTGAAGAGGTAGCCCTCACTTACTTTAAGCCACTGATTGCTTTCCTCCTTGGGGCAGCTAAGCCTAAGTCCCTACAACAGTGACGGTGCTTCCCGCCCCCCAGCCCTTGCACGGCTGTTCCATCCCCCAGAACCCTGCCCGCCTCCTGCTGGTACACGTTAGCACCTCCCGAGTGCAGCCCTCCTCACTGAGCCTCCTCCCAGCCCTCCTCCCAGCCCTCCTCACTGAGCCACCTCCCAGCCATCCTCCCAGCCCTCCTCCCAGCCCTCCTCACTGAGCCTCCTCCCAGCCCTCCTCCCAGCCCTCCTCACCGAGCCTCCTCCCAGCCCTCCTCCCAGCCCTCCTCACCGAGCCTCCTCCCAGCCCTCCTCCCAGCCCTCCTCACTGAGCCTCCTCCCAGCCCTCCTCCCAGCCCTCCTCACCGAGCCTCCTCCCAGCCCTCCTCCCAGCCCTCCTCACTGAGCCTCCTCCCAGCCCTCCTCACCGAGCCTCCTCCCAGGCCGGGTAATGCACCTGCTGTGGTCTCACCCTGGTGAGCTGAGCCCCCTCCCAGACCTCCCGAGCTGGGGACCCCAGAAGAGGGCCTTCAGAGTGGAACAGGGCTCCTGGGTCTGAGCCCCAGGCCTCAGTAAGGGGGCTGCACCTCCGCTTGGTTACCCAGCAACCTCCAGTGTGCCAGCTACGCAACGCAACAGCACGCATGGGCAAAAATTCGAGGAGGAGGGGCTGAATGCAAACTTCTGGGCGCAGACCCCAGCATGGACAGTTTATGGTAAAAAGACGCCCGTCCTCCGCCGTCCCGGGCCCCAGTTCCCGGCGGGCAGGTGGCCCCAAAAGCAGAGCGGGAACTCTAGCCGGTGTCTGGCATGCCCTGTGGCATGACTTGCACAGAGGGCAAAAACTCAATGAAGACAGCACGAGGGAGCCAGGAAGAGACAGACCCAGCACGCTCACGCTTGTCTCAAACGTCCCCTGAACGTGAAAGCCGTTGCCGACCTGCGCTTGAATTGGTGTCACCCCCAAAATGCCTTCACCCTGGCGTGAGCAGCCGGGGCACCAACTCACTGTCAGACAGATGCCGAGAGGCTTGGCTCCGCCCCTCAGAGGACCTAACTGGTGAGGCAGAGCTGGGTGCCAGGGGTCCAGGGTGACCCTGGCTCTCCCCAGGCACCCCAGGGGGGCTGGTTGGAAAAGAATCTTAAATGGTGGCCGGCACCACGGCTCACTAGGCTAATCCTCCACCTAGCGGCGCCGGCACACTGGGTTCTAGTCCCGGTTGGAGCGCCGGATTCTGTCCCGGTTGCCCCTCTTCCAGTCCAGCTCTCTGCTGTGGCCCGGGAGGGCAGTGGAGGATGGCCCAGGTGCTTGGGCCCTGCACCCCATGGGAGACCAGGAGAAGCACCTGGCTCCTGCCATCGGATCAGCGCGGTGCGCCGGCCGCAGCGCGCCGGCCGCGGTGGCCATTGGAGGGTGAACCAACGGCAAAGGAAGACTTTTCTCTCTCTGTCTCTCTCTCTCACTGTCCACTCTGCCTGTCAAAAAAAAAAAAAAGAATCTTAAATGGTTCCGTTTGGGGCCGGTGTTGGACACAGCAGGATAAGCCACCACCTGTGACACCGGCACCCCACGTGAGCTCTGGCTGGAGTCCCGGCTGCTCCACTTCCTTATACCTAGGAAAGCGGCAGAGCACGGCCCAGGTGCTTGGGTCCCTGCCACCCACAGTCGGAGACCTGGAGGAAGCTCCTGGCTCCTGGCTTCTGCCTGGCCCAGCCCACGCCGTTGCAGCCATCTGGGGAGGGAACCAACAGATAGAAAAGCTCTCTCTGTGTCTCTCCCTCTCTCTGTAACTGTGCCTTCCAAGTAAATACGTAAATCGTTTAACAAATGAATTCCTTCATACAGTGGTGCCTGCCATGCACAGAAACAGCTGCGACTTAGAAGCCAGCTGCTCTGTGACAGCCGGGGCTCTCTGCACGGCGGCGCGGCTTCCCAGCCCCTCCCGCGTCCTAACTTGGCCTCCCCAGCCTGCCCCAGGGGCTGTGGGCCTGTAACACGGCGAGGCTGGTGCCCTAAATCAGACAGCGTCAATCGCCATGGCAGGGCAGCGCCTGGCACAGCCGTCACGATGTCACCTCGGCTCAGAGCCCAGCCACTCCCCTTCCCAGCCAGCTCCCGACTACTGCACACCCTGGCAGACAGCAGGTGAGCTGCTGGCTCAGCTCAAGTACTTGGGTCCCTGCGACCCATGGGTGAGATCTGGGTGGAGTTCCAGGCTCCTGGCTTCAGCTGGCTGGTGTGGGCATTTGGGGAGAAAGCCGGCAGATAGAAGATTTCTGTCTCTCTGCCTACAAATAAAGTGATGATAAATAATGAAACTTTAAAAATAAATAGGGGCTGGCACTGTGGCATAGCAGGTAAGCCGCTGCCAGAAACGCCGGCATCCCACGTGGTTGCTGGTTCAAGCCCCGGCTGCTCCACCTCCCATCCAGCTCTC
This sequence comes from Oryctolagus cuniculus, assembly GCF_051225735.1. Taxonomy (NCBI): domain Eukaryota; kingdom Metazoa; phylum Chordata; class Mammalia; order Lagomorpha; family Leporidae; genus Oryctolagus; species Oryctolagus cuniculus. Next base: position 3,503,787 of record NC_142878.1, on the reverse strand, counting down.
TGCTGGGAAAGCAGGAGAAGATGGGCCAAGTGCTTGGGCCCCTGCACCCACACGGGAGACCCGGAAGAAGCTCCTGGCTCCTGGCTTCAGCCTGGCCCAACCCCAGCCGTTGCAGGCATTTGGAGAGTGAATCAACGGAGGGAGCATCGCTGTCTCTCTCTCTCTCTCTCTCTCTCTCTCTCTCTCTAACTCTGCTTTTCAAATAAATAAATAGTAAATGGTCACATCTTTCTAAGAAATGAAATAAACAGCAGCAGCTGTGAGCCAAACCCGGGCGCAGCCCCGCCTGGCTCCCGGCTGAAGCTGTTCCCATGTGTCTCGGGACTCACGTGGCTGCCACTTTGCTCCCCCACCCCCAGAAAGCACCGTGGCCTCTGCAAACCCTTTGTTCCCAGGGCAGCTCACAGAGGAATCCAGGGAGCGCCTGGGAAGCCATCCGGACACCATCCCCTGCGGAGAAAGCAGCTGCCTTCCAGCTGGGCCCAGCTGTCCAGGGTGCGGGCCGAGGGGGCTGGGGCTCCCCAGCCCCTCCCCAGGACTCTGCTCCTTGCGACACGGCAGGCGGCTGGCATGGGGGAGCTCGGTCCTGCAGGCACACACACAGTGGCACACGGTCCTCCCCTGCAGACCGCCTGAAGGCGCTGGCGCCATCGCTTCTCCAATGTCTCCTTCCCCCCGGAGGGGGTGCAGCAGGGCTGGGAGGGTTGGGAGGGCCAGGAGGGCTGGGGGCTGGGATTCTGCAGTTGCACCTTCCCCCCCCCCGGGGGGGATGCTGGGGGCCGGGATTCTGCAGTCACACACCCCCCCCGGGGATGCTGGGGGCTGGGATTCTGCAGCCGCACCTTCCCCCCCCCCCCCCGGGGATGCCAGGGTGGATGGTGCCTGGACCACACCTTGGTGGGCGGGGCTCGTGTCCGAATCCTGGCTCAGTACTGACTGCACAGCACCGGAAAGCAATGCGCCTCTCTGAACCTATCTCTGTCTGGGAGCTGGAGCAGCCATCAGTGCCCGGGGTGAGGGCGGGAGTCTGCCAGGCTCCTGACTGCACCAGGGCAGGAGTTGAATTGCATCCTAATAGCGCTTTCTAAAGGCCCCTCTAAAGGAGGGGCCGGTGCTGTGGCATAGCGGGTAAAAGCCGCCACCTGCAGTGCCAGCATCCCATACAGATGCTAGTTCGAGTCCCAGCTGCTCCACTTCTGATCCATCTCTCTGCTATGGCCTGAGAAAGCAGTGAAAGATGGCCCAGGTGCTTGGGCCCCTGCACCCACATGGGAGACCTGGAAGAAGCTCCTGGCTCCTTGCTTCTGATAAGCCCAGCTCTGGCCATTTCAGCCATTTGGGGAGTGAACCAGCAGATGCAAGATCTCTTTCTCTTTCTCTCTTTCTTTCTCTCTCTCTGTCTCTCTCTCTGTCTCTCTCTCTCTGCCTCTCTATAACTTGGCCTTTCAAATAAATAAATCTTTCAAAAAACAAAATACGGCCGGCGCCGCGGCTCACTAGGCTAATCCTCCGCCTTGCGGCGCCAGCACACCGGGTTCTAGTCCCGGTCGGGGCGCCGGATTCTGTCCCGGTTGCCCCTCTTCCAGGCCAACTCTCTGCTGTGGCCCGGGAGTGCAGTGGTACTTGGGCCCTGCACTCCATGGGAGACCAGGAGAAGTACCTGGCTCCTGCCATCGGATCAGCGCGGTGCGCCGGCCTCAGCGCACCGGCCACGGTGGTCATTGGAGGGTCAACCAACAGCAAAGGAAGACCTTTCTCTCTGTCTCTCTCTCTCACTGTCCACTCGGCCTGTCAAAAAATAAAAATAAAAATAAATAAAAAGCTAGAAAGCAAGAGGAAGGCCCTGTGAGGAGATGCAGGGAGGGTTTGGGGCGTGGCGACATCATGTGTGGCAGTGTGGACTTCAGACCCCACACACCCAGGGGCTCTGAGTCTCAAACCACCCCTTGTCACTCATGAGCAGTAAGATTTTCTGGGAAGGAGGTGGTAACTATAACCCATCAGGGCCCACCAGGAGCCCCCCGGGAAATGGCTGAACAAGCATGGGCATCGACGTTTGTCCCTAAGCCACGTGGAGGAGCTGACAGAAACCCCAGCTCCGACTGTGAGGCGTGTCTGGTTCAGGCACGGCGGGACCTAGGTGCCTGCGGGAGGTTGTCAGGAACGCACCTCCCCGTCTCGGTTCTTTCCTCTCGGGCAGGCTCTGTGTGCAGCCACAGAAGTGACCAAAAGGCCGCAGGTGGGCCAGACCGGCTGAGCAAAGCTCCTCTCGCGGAACAATCCAGAAAGGTCTTGGAGCTCGTTCTTACTGGGGCGGGAGTGGGTGCTGCGCCTGTCACTGAGGGGCCTGCTCAGCCCTGTGTGCCCGGTCCACTCCAGGGGCGGGGAGGGGGCCCAACCCCCACCCAGACAGGGCCAACAGGAGGTTCCAAGGGCGGTCATAGCCAGGCGGCTTCCCCAACAGAGGCCTATTTCCTCGTGGTCCTGGAAGCCACAAGTTCAAAACCCAGCTGCAGGGCCTGAAGGGCTTCGTCCCAGGCCTCTCTCCCGGCCCCGGGGGGGGGGGGCAGGCTAGACCTTGGTACGGCTGTGCCACTGCTTCCACCTGTGCCTGTGTCCCTCCCACCTCTGCCCCCACCGCCCCCTCTCTGTGGATCCCGCCGTGTCCTCGCACGGCTTTTGTATGACGGCATCAGCACCAGGCTGCGTCCAGTGTGACCACGTCCTCACGAATGACGTCAGCCGGGACCCCGCGTTCCGAGCCTCATCCTGCAGGGGAGGGCGCTATTCAACCCAGTAGAGGCGGAAAACTGGAAGAAAAACAGGGTACGGACATACACTAAAAATACAGTGTCTGTGCTTGGCAGGCGGATCCCCAAGCCAGCCCGTGTCCCTAACACCACATAGGCCTCCAGTGCTGCTGCTACGCCCCTCTTGTCCCACCACCCAGAAAGGACGGCGCCTCGTCACCGGCACAGGGGCAACCCGCAGGGACCCTGGTCCTGTGGCAACCAGGAATCTCTCTTTGATGGGAATGTTTCTCAGACACAGAGCTAAATCCGTCACTGGAATTCTCTTCAAGCAAACTCACCGCCCACCCCCGGTCCTGCCTTCACACATGTCGAAAACACTGAGCGTGTCCCCCTCCAGGGAACTCGGCTTCCGGCCTGCAGAGTGCAGCTGCATCTAGAAATGCAAAGTTGCTCTACGGAGGCCAATGCAAGCCGCTCAGAAGCCCCCAGCTTGGGAGCCCCCTCCTCCAACGTGGCTGACCCCTCGCATCTTCTCCGAATGACAGCGGCCGAGAGCCCAGCCAGCGGCAGGTGCCGCGTCTTTTCCTCGCTGCAGGGGGGAAGCCAACTTTTCCCTCCTTGGGCGAGAAGGATCTGGGAGAACAGGGCCAGCCTCCCACAGCAGTCATCGCCGAGTGGCAGGGGAAGGAGACTCCAGTCGAGCCTCGGTTCATTTTGAAATTGCGAACGCTCATCTAAAGGCGCATTTAAGCGAGAACCCGGCACACCACGCCGTTGCGCTGGCAACCACCGACTTGCAACCTGCAACAGATTGCAAAATTCCTCTCCCGGTGACAAACGAAACCTACACAAGACACAAGCAGGGGAGACAGCTGTGAGCGAACAAATCAGGGGCAGTTCTGAGGTCCCTTTGGTGTAGTGGGACTCCGGGGGCCCTGAGACCCCACACGCGGGTCAGGAGTCCCAGTTCCGGGTCACCAGGTTGCCACCTCCCAGCTCTGTGACTCCAGGAAAGCCGCTTAACTTCTCTGGGCCCCGTCTCCTGGGGGGACAGGCTGTCGAAGTCCAGCAGCATCATGGGGGATCTTGATGATTTAGGCGTAGGCGCCTTCCCAAGCCCAGGAAAATGCCACACAAACAGAAGGTCATTCTTTGCCCAAAAAGAGGGCTTTTTGGTTGTGCGCCTTTTTGAACCTCAGCTGCTGAGGGTTCGATGGCTCGGCGTACACAGTCCTGCACGATGTTATTTCTGCCGTTTTCACTCCGGACCCAGCTCCACTTTCTGCAGCCTCCCGGCCCACAGGCGAGCATTTCATCCTGCCACCCGTGCAGCGTCTGCGTGTAGTCCCCGACGGACGACGCATTCCTGAAGTGTGCTTTTAATCGCCACAGACGGCATGAAAGATTCGGTCGGCTCCCTGGAGTTCCCCGAAGCACTGTGTTCACAAGACCCACCTGTGTGCTGGGTGGCGATCGATCTGTTTCCTCTGGTCAGAAGACACGGTGAACCTCCAATGTCCTCCACGTGCCTGCCGCTGCCTTGCCAGCCCCCCGTCCCTGGTTGCTGGTGACTCCCAACCTCGACAGAGAACAGCCTCATCCAGGCACCTGGCTGTGTGCGGCTCTCAGCTACGTCCCTGCGCCACGAGGGTTTGACTTCTGATTTCCTGACGTTGCAATGGTGCGAGAGCGTTATCTATTCAACCCTTCTGCTGTCCACTCTCAGCAGAGCCCTCGCTACACGGCAGGACACAGCGAATTCTTTGTTACAAAAAGCAGGCTCTGAGTGAGACGATGTGGAGCAGACACAGGCTCCCTGGGAGTGGGCTGAGCACACGGCTGGCGGTGACTGAGGGTAGGCTGGGCATCTCCCTGCACGTTCTGAATCTGGTACTCACGCTGCACGATTTGTGGGGTTTATAGGGATGCAGCCCCACAGTGGAGGAGCGTCTCTGCTCACCTGACCTGTTGCCCAATCTGATCTGCCCCGTGCTTGGAGGCTCCTGTGTCTCCCACGTCCATCACACTTGGTGGGATCCAAATTTCCCAGAGCGGGAGGACAACCACAGGAGTTCTCACCTGGAGAGGAGCCCCGCACACACTGGGCGCACGGCGGGTGGTAGTCAGGAGGCGCCGACGCCAACGCACATCCTTTGCTCTGCCAGCTCTGGGACGAGAGCCTTGACCTCTGGGTCTCCTTCCCTCTGAGAGCTGTGATGACAACAACGCCTGCCCCACCCGTGGGGTACAATGTGGAAGGCCATGCCGTCCACTCGAAGCCCTAATGAGGCAGAGGGTGACGGGTTAGGAGACTCCTGAATGTGGACATCTGGCCCCGACAGACAGACACTGATGATCCCAGTTAGACGTGGGGTCTGCGACAGTCAGAGCCACAGAAGCAGAGAGGGCCTGGCACCTGCCAGTCACAGCTTCAGAGAGACCAGACGGACAAGTTCAAGAGGTTCGTTACTGCACGGCCTTGACGTTGAATGACAGCTGATAACGCGCTGTGTCCCTAAAGGCTGGCAGAGAGAGATTGGGGGCTGGGCGCCTGGTGCCCGGCTGGGACGGTGCTTGGGTCAGCCGTACCCCTACTGCAGAGCCTACTCAGAGTCCCAGACCTGCTTCTGGGGCTGACAGTGCGCGCCCGGGAGGCAGCAGTGACGGCCAAGCACTTGAGTCCCAGTACTGGGCCCGGGCCCAGCTGCTGTAGACACCTAGGCCCTCTCCTCTCTCCCTCCCTCCTTTTCTCTCTGTCACTCTGCCTTTCAAATAAGTGAACAACTTGTGAAAAGAGAGGGTTGATTTTCCGTGTTCTCATCACAGGAAGCGTGAGAAGATGCCAGTGTCGTCAGCAGTCCCTCCCCAGGGTTCGGCCTCAGGCCTCAGCACCGGGCTGCAGGCTTCCTGCTCCCAGGCCCAGCCCCCCAATCCGGGGTCCGATCCAGCCCTGCAGAGCTCCCAGACTCAGCACCTGACCTAAGACAGCCCCTCCCACCTGGACAGCGCCGGCCGCCTCCAAGCAGCCCTGCATCTGAGCCAGCCCCAGCCAGCTGCCTGGCCAGCACAGGGGCTGCTCTCCCCGCGTCAGGCTCCTTCTGCAGCCCAGGGCTGGGTGGAGAAAGGCCTGGGTCGCTGGGCCCCAGCTGGTTCTTGGGCCTCGCCCCCAACTGCCCCCTCCCTGCCAGCCTGCTCTGACTCCATGGAACAGGCCCCTTGTCTGACCTTCGAAGACTCGCCCAGAACGCTCCGGTCCCCCTCCTCCACCTGGGATGGCCCATTCCTCTCAGATTTCCATGCCAATAGCACCCAGGCCATCTTCCCTGGCCACAGCCCCAGCCCCAGCCCCTACTTGCCGAGCCCTGGGGTGGAGTGGCACCTCCTCTCATCTCTGGACTGGTCCTAGCCTTAGCTTATCCTGTGGGTGACTGATCCTACCTAGGCCTCCACCCCGACACGGACCACCAGGGCCATCAGTGCATCTCTTCCAGTGGCCTCGTATCTTTAGTGCATGGCCGGGCCCATGTGAGGCAGCGACGGCCGAATGAGTCACCTGTGGCAGATCCAGCTGGTTGCAGACACCTCGCTGGTGGACCTGGCATTGGCCTGACGTTGTCTGAGGGGAGAGGAGAGAACGTAGCATCCCATAGGCCAGCAGGACCCCAAGAGCAGCAAGAGAGTGGGCCTCAGCGTACACAGTCTGTGGGCCTTCTCCTCCGTCACGTGGGCTGACACCACGAGGTCACGGCCCCTCCTCTGGTGGAAAGGAGCAGCAACTCCCAAACAGGTGACTCAGCAGGGGAGAGGAATCAGGGCCATCTTATGCAGTCTCCCACATGTACTCACAGGTGAGTGCACACACACATGCACACACATGTGCATAGATGCATGCATACACAGACATTCATGCACACACGGACATTCGTGCACACACAGAGACACACATGCACACATGCACATGCATGGACACAGACACACATGCACACACAGACATTCATGCACACACGGACATTCGTGCACACACAGAGACACACATGCACAGACACATGCATGCGCACACACACACAGTACCTTAGGGGTTTGATGGCAACTCTCAGCACAGCAGGCACTCAGGACTTGCACCATGAAGGACACGTTGCCCGGCCAGGCACCCAGAGATGGACAAGGCTGAGAGTCTATGGGGGAGCTCAGCTCCGCGGAGGCAGATTTGTTTGCCCTGGACTCTCCAGGAGCCACAAGCAAACAAAGCTTCCCTTTCTCCCTGCCACTGCTCCCCGTAACCGCGGCTGCTGCGGGAGCTCCGTCTCGCCCTTGGCCCTGAGCCACGGAAGCAGCCGTGGCCGTCGGCTGGGGAAAGCGGGCAGGAATGCCAATGATTAGGGTGCCTGCTGTCTGTCCCCGTCCTTGGCGAGCAGAACGGCGGGGTGGCTGCAGGCCCAGTTACAGCGGCGGAGACAGGGGCTGAAGGCCCGGGGAAGCCGGCACCCTCCTGGCAGGGCTCCGGTCCCCATGCACAGCCCTGCTCCCCCTCCCCCGCAGCAGGGATGGGAACGGAAGGCGTGGTGGCCACCAGGGACAGCAGAGCTGCAAACAGGACGAAAGTGACCGCGTGGAAAGGAACGAAGAACTTATGTGTCCAAGTAGTCTTGGAGGCCCCGCTCCGGCCCCAGACCCGGGGGCCCCTTGCCGAGGCCACAGTGGGCCGTGGGCTGGGTCATTGGCAGCGAGCTCAGGTCAAAGCCAAACCCTCTTCCCCAAAGCCGGCCTCCCCCGACCTCTGCACACGCACAGAATCCCAGCCCTGGGCACTCCCTCGCCCCGGCCCCTTGAGCTCAGCCTTCGTCCCCTCGACTCTGTCCCTACCTCCTCCCCCGACCAAGCCCTCCTCAGCCCTGTCCACTCAACTCAGCCGCCAGAGACCCTCGCAAAGCACCCGTGTTCCCACTGCCTCCCCCCCCCACAAGGTCCCCGCCTGCCTTTAGGACAAAGGCCTGGGCCCTTCCTGCCATGGTGCCCGCCCCCCCTGGCCACATCCCTGCCCCAGGCTAAGCACTCCAGGCATCAGGACTTTTCAGTGTCCCAGGCTGATTCTTAGTTTCCCGCAAATTTGGAAACCACCGTTGCCTCACTCCAGTGGTGGGCTGTGCCCTCCCCACCACCACCACACCCAGGGGGCTTCGCACATGGCTCCCCCCACCTGCCTCCCACCCCACTCCCCCTGCCACCTCCCCGTCCTGCAGCCCCCACCTCAGACGTCACCCTCTGTCTCATTCCTGGGAAACTTTCCCAGCACAAGTGAGGTCCAAACTCGGGGAGCCTGAAGCTCCGTGTCTGCCCCTCCATCGGGCACCAGGCTGTGCACAGGCAGGGGCGCCATGGCCCCAGAGCTGAGCGCAGCGTCTGTCCTCGGCGGGGCACACGTGTGCTTGTTGATGAACACAGGGGTGAGTGGTGCTATCGCCACCCTAAGGATGCGCACCCAAGGCTCAAACTCTTTGCTCCCACGGCTGGGCGTCAGCAGGTCCCAAACTGACGCTCTCACCCTCCCGCCACAGCTGATGCCCCAGCTCTGGGGAGGGAACTTCCTGCGGTGCTGGGCTGCAGGTGGGACCTCGTCTGAGCCCACCACCCAGCACCCCCCACCATGGGGCACTTGGGAGTGGCTGTTCCCTCTGCGCCGAGTCAGCACGGCCAGTTCAGCCGAGCCCTGCGGACACACACGTAACTTTGCAATGTTGTGGTGCGGCATTAAAACGGAGACCAAGTGACCGACGGCACCACGCTCACCCCACATCCGCTGAACGGAAGAACGAGTCCCAGGTCGCACTCCTCTCCTGCACACTTTCTTTCCGGAGAAAAGCAAGACTCAGCCGAGGGTCCCCAGGGCCAGGATGAGGGTGGCGCTCCCCTGGCTGGTGAGGGGGACAGGGGATCCTGCTGTCTCCAGGAATCACCTGGGCCATCCGACTTGGATGCATCGGACAAGAGACGTGACGGCTCCACTTGCAAACCTTTCAGAGTTCGCCCCTCTGAATTCTCCTGGCTTGTTCATAAAATGGGATAGAAATCCCTAGAATAAGGGCCTCTTACCCAAAGTCACAGAATGGCAGGGTCATCAAAATCAGAACGAGTCATGGGGCCAAGGAATGGGGTGGGGTGAGGGGCACAGTCGCAGGCAGCAGATCCCAGGAACGTGTCCAAGCTGGTCGCTCTGTCATTGAAGAATCTCAGTGAGTGGTTCATAAGGCAAAAACTGGAAAGTATACTGACGGTGCACAGAGCCAGCGAGGCGGCCGTGGCCCGGCCCCACCCACCAGGTGGGCGTGCTTTCTGTGTGGGGCTGTTTCTCCTTCCCCAAAGTGTTCCCACTTAACTTTGAGTTTGTGGAGCTGGGAGTTGCCAGCTGTGGCCCTAGCCTCTTCCTCTGTCAGTTTCACTAGAGCAGGGCCATTGTCTGAAGCCTGATGAAATCCCCCAGGGCCCCTGGGGGGGAGGGGGCTGAGGCCAAGGGGGCGTCGAAGTCACCTCACCTCGGCGGGGGCTTGCCGGCTCAGGGTCCCCACAGGGGACAAGGCCCGGCGCACGGCACAAGGAGCCGTCCCGAGTGCCCGTGAACAGGAGCTGCTTCTGCCAGCTCCACACAAAGGCCACGGCTCTCAGACCGTCCGTCACAGCCAGGCAGTACGGGGTCACCACAGAGGCCCCAAGTTCCCGCACCCGCATCGTGGTGACCTTCTCAAATCCTACACAGCCCAAGGCCCAGAAGTGCCAGCAGGCATGGAGGGAAAAGAGCCCAAAAAACCTAAGAAACCGTCTGTGATCTGAGGACCAGGGGAGGCCCCTGTGGAACACACTGCGGGGGCACGGCTGGAGGTGTCAGTGAGGTCACAAAGAGGAGGGAGGGTTAGACACGGACCACACGTGGGGGTGTCAGGCCATGCGCCTCTCATGGAACCACACGGATTGGGGGTGGGGGACTCAACCCACAGAGCAGGGAGTGAGGAGGGGCGCAGGTGCAGGTCACAACCCAGGGGCCACAACAAACTTCAGGACAGGATACACATGCCTTGGGCTGAAACAGCACCAGGGATGTTTACACACTTGAACTTGAACTTGAACCACAGGGCACCAGAGGCAGATCAGGGCTTAAAGCCTGAACAAAGCATGGCAGGTGCCTTTTTTTTTTTTTTTTTTTTTTGACAGGCAGAGTGGACAGTGAGAGAGAGAGAGAGAGAAAGGTCTTCCTTTGCCGTTGGTTCACCCTCCAATGGCCGCTGCGGCCAGCGCACCGTGCCTATCCAAAGGCAGGAGCCAGGTGCTTACCCTGGTCTCCCATGGGGTGCAGGGCCCAAGCACTTGGGCCATCCTCCACTGCACTCCCTGGCCACAGCAGAGAGCTGGCCTGGAAGAGGGGCAACCGGGACAGAATCCGGTGCCCTGACCGGGACTAGAACCCGGTGTGCCGGCGCCGCAAGGCAGAGGATTAGCCTAGTGAGTTGCGGCGCCGGCCTGAGCAGGTACCTTTCAAAAGAAAAAATGCCAACATTCTCCTGGGGATTTCAGTGGGAACCAGTCTCCACCGTGATGTCAAAACCACGCAGGATCCAGTCCAAAGCACACAGCACACGAGGAATCAGGGTGGGATCATCCCAAATGCCAGCGCGGAGGTGACGCAGGTCGGAATCACCGAAGATTTCTACACAGCCATTGTAACCATGCTCTACAAGGTAAAGGAGACCCTTCCTGAAATAAATGGAAAAATAGAAACTCTGAGACGAGGAGTAGAAACTGCGCAAAATGACCAAAAGAGAAGCTTGACCTGTAACCCAGAGGAACTGACGTAGAAGATTCGCTGTTGGGAGGAGCAGAAGGAGCTGGAAGACGACGCGGTCGGTTTGGAGGCACACCAGTGAAAGTTATACGACTACAGACAAAGCTTTTAGGAAATGAGCAGCCTAGGGGCCAGGGTATGGCGCAGCCGGTGAAGGCACCGCGGGTAGTGCCAGCATCCCACATGAGCTCTGGTTGGTGTCCTGGCTGCTCTGCTTCTGATCCACCTCCCTGCTAACGCACCTGGGAAGGCAGCAAATGATGACCTAAGTACAGCCCCAGCTGTTGATGAGGAGTGAACCAGCAAAGGGGAGATCTCTGCTGTCTCTCTCTCTGAAATTCTGCCTTTCAAATAAATAAATAAATCTGAGAAGTAAAGGAAGAAAATGAACAGTCTCAGGACCCGTGGGACACTCCATCACTCATTTATCATTAGATTCACAGAAAAGAGCAGAAATGAATTGGTGAAAAGGAGAAGATTTGAAGAGATCATAGCCTTAAACTACCTGGGAAAACCATGAATTTGTAACTCACCGAGCATCCTGACAGTAAACTCAAGGAGAGCTGTGCCCAGGCACATCAATGGCTGTAAACCAAAGAACAGGAGCCACGTGTACACATGATGGCAAGAGGACGTAAGTGACTAAGAACGATTTGGCCAAAACCATGGGGGGCAGAAGGCAGTGGGGCACCATTTACAGCCGCCGGGGGTGGGCGGAGGGGGCCGCCAACTGCAGGTGAATGTCAGGTAAAGACACCCTCCAGAGCTAATTCAAAGTCAAGATGCTCTTGGTTGAAGAAAAATGGAGGTCGCTTCTTGTTAGCAGGCCTGCCCAAAAGGGAAGAGATTATTCTCTTAATTGTACAAGAGCACTTCAAAGAATTCTTGGGAAGTTCATTTTTTGAGAAAACTATGCGTGGATTTCAAAAATTTTGCAACTGGGTTCCCGCATTGTGGCACGGTGGGTTGAGCCATGATGTATTATGCAGGCGTCACCTACCAGGGCACAGCTTGAGTCCTGGCGGCTCCGCTTCCAATCCAGCTCCCTGCTAATGCATCTGGAAAGGCAGTGGAAGATGGCCCCAGCACTTAGGTCCCTGCTACCCACGTGGGAGACCCGGATGGAGTTCCTGGTTCCTGGCTACAGCCTGGCTGTCATGGCCATTTGGTGAGTGAGCAAACAGATGAAATGGGGCAGAAACAGCTAAAACATTACTTAAAAAGAAAAGGCATTCATACTACATATAAACTTACTATTAGTCCACCACAATTAAGAGGTATGCTAGAGGTGCCGTGACTCACTTGGCTAATCCTCCGCCTGCGGCACTGGCACCCCGGGTTTTAGCCCCGGTTGGGGCGCCAGATTCTGTCCCGTTGCTCCTCTTCCAGTCCAGCTCTTTGCTGTGGCCCGGGAAGGCAGTGGAGGATGGCCCAAGTGCTTGGGCCCTGCACCCCATGGGAGACCAGGAAGAAGCACCTGGCTCCTGGCTTCGGATCAGCACAGCACGCCAGCCTTAGCGGCCATTTGGGGGTGAACCAATGGAAGGAAGACCTTTCTCTCTGTCTCTCTCTCTCTCACTGTCTAACTCTGCCTGTCAAAAAAAAAAAAGAGGTATGCTGGAAGAATTGCTAAAACATAAATCAGTAGAACAAGTTAAGGAGTCCAGATATAGAAAGAAAGAAACATGATCAACTGATTTTTTTTAAGATTTATTTTATTTTTTGAAAAACAGAGTTACAGAGAGAGATCCTTCTGAAGAGTTAAAATTGTATATATGTGGGTGTAAAAAGTTAAGCTTAAGGTTTAAACTTTCCTAGTGCAGCTGTGAAAATAAGACAGAGGTCACATAGTTTCGGTTCCCTACTTTTGTGGCTATGATGGTGTAAATGGGGGCCGAAGCTAGATAACTGCTGCCTCCTAAGTGCTATTGAAGTAGCACCTTGACAGTAGGGACTCCATTTTGGAGCACTTGAGACTGCATTCTGGGAAAGCACCCCCCCACCGTGAGACTCTGGTCTGAAACTATGATCTCAAATAGTCGGACAATAGCAGTGCACTACATCACCCTTGGCAACGCACAAAAACCCCCTAGCATGATTGCTCAAGCTTAAAAGTAGAAAGGTTGCACCTGGGTTAGTGATAAAGATGTGATTTGTCTACGTCTTACCTATAATTTGGATTAATGTCAAGATCATAATTGATAATTGTAAGATTGTAACTGGTATTGTCAAGATTATAACAGATATAAATTTCACTTAGGACTTGGGTTATGTTGACCCCAGTAACTATGTACTCTCTTTTGATTTTAGCAACCGTGTATCCCCCCTCCCGATTTTGCGTTTTTTGCCTTTATAAACCCTATACTTTAGTTCCTCGGGGCTGCTCTGTTCTGGCATGATCAGAGAGCCCCAGCATGCTAGAAAAATAATAAACCCTTTGCAATTTGCATGGGAGAGTCTCTTGGAGTCGTTTCTCGGGCGGTGGACGCATCTCGACCTTAACACTTCATCTGCTGGCTCACTCCCCAAATGGCCGTAACAGCCAGGCTGGGCCAGACCAGAGCCAGGAGCTGCTTCTGGGTCTCCCTGGTGGCCTCAGGGGCCCAAGCACTTGGACCATCTTCCGTTGCTTTTGCAGGCCATTAGCAGGGAACTGGATCGCAAGCAGAAGAGCCAGGACTTGAACCTACTCCCACGTGGGCTGCCAGCCTTGCAGGTGGCAGCTTGGCTCGCTACCCACAGCACCAGCCCACAGCTAATTGTAGAGAAGAGAAAGGATGGTCTCTTCAACAAATGACTGAAAAATTTAGACATGCAAATGCAAAATAAAGAGCTTATGTCCACATCATGTATAAAAATTAACTCAAAATAGATCACAGAGTTAACATACAACGTAAAATTATAAAACTGCTAAAAATGGGAGAATACCTTGGTAACTTTCAATAAGGCAAAGTTTTCACAGATTTGACGTCAAGCACTTGATTTATGAAAGAGTTGATGAATTGGACTTCATCAGAGACACTCTTAAAAGAATGGAAAGACAAGCTACACACTGGGGTAGAACAGCTGAAAAGCTGAAAAAGGACCTCTACCCAAAATATAGAAAGTCCACTCAAAATCCAACAGCAAGAAAACAGGCACCTGGACACGTGCCCAACGTCGCTATTCACTGGGGCAGTGCAGACGGTGGCTGCAGCGACGCGCCACAGCCCCGCTGCCAGCCCGGCTAACGTTTCAAAAGCATGCAGTACCCCTCCTGTGTCCGTCAGTACGAACCAGATCGTGTTGGAATGGTAACCGATCTTAAAGAACAGACTTCAGGGCAAGCATTTAGCCGACGGGGTAAGGCGCAGGCTGAGACGCACAGCCACACTCGGGTACCTGGATTCCGTTCCTGGCTCCGGCTCCTCACTCCAGCGGCCTCGTCACACACCCTGGGAGGCAGCAGGGGTGGCTCAAGTAAGTGAGCTCCTGCCACCACGCGGAAGGCCCAGGTGGACTTCCCAGCTCCCACCATTGTGGCCACGTGGAAAGTGAATCAGTGGAAGGCAGCACTCTTTCCAATTTAAAAAAAAAAATGTATTTATTTGAAAGACGAGTAGCAGAGAGAGAAGGAGAGACAGAGATCGTTCATCTGGTTCACTCCCCAAATGGCTGCAACGGCCAAGCTGGGCCAGGCTGAAGCCAAGAGCCAGGAGCTCCATCCGGGTCTCCCAGGTGGCTGGCAGGGGCCCACGCACTTGGGACATCGTCACTTGCTTCCTTGGCACATTAGCAGGGAGCTGGGTTGGAAACGGAGCAGCCGGGACTCACACCAGCGCCCTAACACGGCGTTTTTCCTTTTAAAACAGCCAAGGAAGCAAGCAAACAGTCTGTGAGCCTTCTTGTGTGTTTAGATTGAGATGTTTGGGAGAGCAAATGAGGACATCTGTGACTCAGCCCCTCTGGCCACCTGCTGCCCAGCGCACAGGTGCTGGCGTGAACGATGGTGGTGAATTTCTGATACCCTTACACGCACACACCCCTTAACGTGTACCTACTGGTTAATCACAGTTGAAACTCAGCAAGGGTTAGTGGATTAAAACAGCAATAAATTCTTTTTTGAGAGAGAGAGAGAATTTCATCCACTGATTCACTCCCCAAAGGAACGTAACAGCCAGGGCTGGGCCAGACCAAAGCCAGGAGCCAGGAGCGTCATCCAGACCTCCCACGTGGGTGCAGGGACCCAAGCACTTGGGCCATCCATCTTTGACTGCTGTCCCAGGAGCGCTAGCGAGGAACTGGATCGGAACTGGAGCAGCTGAGACCTGAACCAGCACCCAAATTGGATGCCCGCATCACAGGAGCCGCACCACAGCACCAGCCCCAACAGCAAGTTTTCCTCTGACACTGTTTTGTGGGTCGGGATTCCAGCCACACATTAGCTCAGTCATCTGGTTTAAGGTCACAGTCTGCAGTCAAGGCGTGAGCTGGCCAGGGCAACAGTCATGTGACCGCTCCACGGTGGGGTGGCGGAGGCTTCACATCTCTGCTCACTCCACAGCTGTTGGCGGAAGTCAGCTGCTTGTGGGGCGTGGGACGTGGTCAGCTCAGCTCCCGCCAGCTGCTGGCCGAGCCCTCCTCCCAACACAGCAGCTTATCAGCATGAGCAAGTGAGAAAAGAGGAAGAAAGAGCAAAACGAAGCCACTCCTGATAACCTCATCGTCGTCCGCTGCATTGCAAGCCAGGCGCCAAGCCCAGCCCAGACTCAGTGGAGGAGACCGCCTTGGAAGATGCCCTCATACCCAAGGAGCTTACAAAGTATGAGGCATCGTGGCACTGTGGGTTAAACCGCAGCTCACACGCCAGCGTCCCACGTCCCGGCACTGATTCGAGTCCCAGCTGCTCTGCTTCCTACTTAGATCCTTGCTAGCGCACCTGAGAAGGCAGCGGAAGACGGCCCAGTGCCCAGGCCCCTACTGCCTGTGTGGAAGACCCAGGGGGAGCTCCTGGCTCCTGGCTTCAGCCTGGCCTGGCCTGGCTGTTGTGGCCATTTGTGGAGTGCACCACCAGACAGATCTCTCTCTCTCTCTCTTTCTCTCTCTCTCACACACACTTCCGTTCTCTCTCTCTCTCTCTCACACACACACACACACTTCCGTTCTCTCTCTCTCTCACACACACACACACACACACTTCCGTTGTTCTCTCTCTCTCTCTCTCACACACACACACACACACACTTCCATTCTCTCTCTCACACACACACACACTTCCATTCTCTCTCTCTCTCTCTCTCTCACACACACACACACTTCCGTTGTCTCTCTCTCTCTCTCTCACACACACACACACACTTCCGTTCTCTCTCTCTCTCTCTCTCACACACACACACACACTTCCATTCTCTCTCACACACACACACACACACACTTCCATTCTCTCTCTCTCTCTCTCACACACACACACACACACTTCCGTTGTCTCTCTCTCTCTCTCTCTCACACACACACACACACACACACACACACACTTCCGTTCTCTCTCTCTCTCTTTGCCATTCAAATAAATAAATCTTTTGTAAGCAGTGATGGCCCTACCAGTTCATCTCTAGATTTTTCTGAGCCTAAACTCTGAGGTTCTTTTATTTGGCCAAAGGTCTCTGTAACCCATCAAGCTCTCTTCGGCACTTCCGAAGCCAGTGGGAACATGAGACAACCGTAGGAGTTACATCCAGTTCACTCCCTGCTTTACCGGGAAGGAGGCTCCTCACTCTTGCAATGGGGGACTCTGGAGAAATCATGGTAAGTGGCCTGCATTTTCCCTTTCGTGTCAACACCTAGAAATACAGCTCAGAATTGTTTCTTGACCAATTGTGATCAACTGTGTTATTTATGAGTATATTGACAAATCATGCTTATCTTGAATAATTAATTGAAAGTAAATTAAACAGCAGGCATCACTTATTAAATGAGAAAATGTTTAAAAATTCTTAAATGCAATGATGACCCACTATGTTCCTTGATTCCCTACAGGACGGGAAAGCCATGGGGAAGCAGCTCTCTGCCTACCCCACCTTCCACCCTCTGCGACTGGCACTGCCATGGACAAACCACACACCCTGGGGAGGCCCCCGGGCTCCGTCTCCAGGGCGCAGCGAGCAGCACAGGTCTGGGAGCGCCATGAGCCGTGCTCACTGGGCTTCGGGCTCCTTCTGCCGTGTCTCATACCACAGCCGCTGGCCCTGGCACACCATCCTGTGTGTTCTCCCAACTGCTCTTGGACCAGGAGGAAAAGGCAGGCAAAGAGGGGAGCTTTGACATTGCAGGCAGAGCCGTGGCAGTGCTGAGACAGGAAGCAGGTGGGGGACAGGGGGCAGTAGGAGGCCAGCCTAATGAATCCAGCAACCTTGCAAGGACATTTTCTTAAATTGTTTTGTATACTTATTATTTATTATTTTATTTATTTGAAAGGCAGAGCAACAGAAAGGAAGAGAAGAGAAAGAGAGAGAGATAGCCCACCTGCTGGTTCACCCCTCAAATGTCTGCAATGCCCAGGGGGACTGGGCCAGGCCACAAATCAGGATCCTGGAACTCCGTCCTGATCTCCCACATGGTTGCAGGGCCCCCAGCACTGGGCCATCTTCCGCTGCTCTCCCAGGCACATTTTCAGGGAGCCAGATTAGAAGTGGAGCAGCTGGGACTTGAACCAGCGTCCATACGGGATGCTGTCATCGCAGGCAGTGTCTCTACCTGGGCCGCAATGACCATTTCAAATGCAAGGTCATTCTGAGTCCCAGCCCAAGGAACATCTTCAGAGGTTGAATTGCTGTGGCCAAATGCCAACTCAGTAAATTTGTTTGCTTTGGCTACTAAAGAACACTCACCGAGCACTTGGGAGGAGAAATGAGCCTCTCCCGGCCTCCGGCATCTCCCTGGGGAGCAGCACAGCCTTCCGGCGAGCCAGCTGTTGTCTCTCTAAGAACAAAGGTGCATTGGCTACCGGTTTCACCGCCCCTGAGAAGCCCTCCGTGACCTCCAGGGCCTGTGGACTGGTGCAGAGATTCAGACATAACTCACCCCCGGCTAGTCCTGCAGGAGTGGCCACGGCCGCTCCCAGAGCACGTGGCAGAGCCTGCTGGCCCCGAAGGGCTGCAGTCGGGGTGGCCAAGGTGGAGCTGACACCATAGTTGAGACCCCAGTAGTGAGCCAGAGAGTGTGGGGGCAGCTTACGTGCCAACAGTGAGAGCAGGCGACACTGTCAGGGCCTGGCTCATCTCAGCATCCGCACAGGCACTACTCTGTCCCCGCCCCACGAATGCAGCCACATGGACTTGCCCAAGATCCCCCCTCTAGGACGTGGCTGAAAGTCGCTCAGGATAGTTGGAGCCTGCTAGGGGCTGAAGGGGTGCAGGGTGGAGGGTGGGGATGGGGGCCGATGGGGGAAGGGCAGTGCACGTCTCTAAGCATTTAAGCCCCCATGAAGGGGGTCGCAGAGGCGATGCCAGGAGCTCATGTGGAGACCAGGAAGCTCCCTCTGCATCGCCTGCAGCATCAACAGTGGTAGATGTGGTGGAATGAGAGGGCCATGTCAAGATGGCCGCTGGCAAGCAAGCATCAGTTACTCAGGAGTGGCTTCGGAAACCCCCGGGAAACTCCCTGGGAAACCACCTGGCAACAGAGCCTGCCTGGCAACAGGCAGTGATTGGTTACGACACAAACCGCCCCTTGACCAGATTGGCTGCCTCAGCTATATAAGCTGCTGCACCATCTGAAATAAATGAGTCTGTGGGCTGCTCGCCTCTGGCCCGCTTTCACCCAACTCCCAGGGTCTGTGTGGTGAATCCACGCCTCTTGCCCCCACCACGCTCCTCCTCTCAGAATGAATCCACAGCAACAGGTAGAGGCCAGGACCAGGCCAGCGGCTAAGGGTGTGAGTCCAGGATAGCTGCAGGGCCCTGTGCTCAGGATATCGGCTGCACACAGCTGGCAGCATGCAGAGGTGAGGCCGACCACCAGGCTCGGGCAGGGGGTGCTGCACACGTGGCTGGGCCACCGGAAGAGTTTGCTCCCACCGGGCCCTGTTCCTCACCCGCAGAACACGCCTGCAGTGGAGCTGGCTCTGTCAGGGCAACCTGAAGCCAGGAGACCGTGCCAAGGCCTCGGCTCCATGTTGCTGGACCCCTTGGTTTTAGCAAGGCCTGGAATCAGGGCTCACCCCAGAGGACGGGAGGACCCCATGGATCCAAACCAAAAGCTGTAAGTAAAAAAGTAGCAGAACCAATGAAATACAGATTGGACTAGGAGGTACAGGCTTCCAATCCAAGATGGCAGCCTTGGGTCCACCCACCACCGTCTTCTGTCTCTCCCAAGAACTCTGAAATGAAAATACAGAGACTTCCAGGAATACACCTACCCAGTAGCCACATATGCACAGTAGCCACTCATTGCCTACGCAGAACCACATATGCTACACAGTAGCCACCTCCACCTATACCGAGGCCCCGTGCGCCTACACAAAGCCACGTCATCTGGAGGCTCTGGGGACTTGCAGCTGGGCCCATGTTGGGGTCCAGCACAGGGAAAGTTGGGCACGCGGAGCCCTGGGAAGGGTGCCTCCTGGCGCCGAGCCCAGTCCACCCCGTGGCCGGCAAATCGCTGCTTTCCCCTGGCTGGCGGAAGGGGCACCATCTGTGCAGGCTGAGACAGGCCTCCTGGAACCCGAGCACCCTGCTCAGAACACGAGGCACGGATTCCGCACAGAAACGCCAAGTCAGGTCACCACCAGTTCTCCCCCGGAGGTCCAGCCACTGAGACTTCGCCGGGGAAGCCGGATGAGAGAAGCTGGTGGACGACGCCCAGCAGCCGGCAGCTGCCAGGCAGGGGTGGAGCGGACGTCCTGGTGCAGACCACACCCCAGGAGCAGGCTGTATCCGCAGGCTGACCAGAGAGCTGCAGATTCCCCGCGCCTGAGAGCCCCCTGGACACCGCCCGCCCCGCGGAGACAGGCGCACACAGTGCCTGGCGTGGGTGTTTACTGTGAGACACTGTCACGATTTTAATCGTAATGAACAGCAGTGACAGAGGCCCAGACACGGACAAGCGCCGGGGCCCCGGGCTCTGTGACCTGGCGAGGTCCCGCTGGCACCCTGGGCGCGTTCCCGGCTGCTGCTTCCCAGGCCAGGCTCCAGGGCCAAGCTCTCGGCCGGGGCGGGCGGTCAGACCCTAAGTATTTTTAGATCCTGGCTGAGTGGTTTCTCCCCTCTTTCGAAAGGGCTGGAAGACAGCGTGGCACTAAGAATAGCCGCTTTCCAGTTTCATCCACGGGTCTCGGGCTGCATGGCCACGCGGGCACGCAGGGCAGGTCCCTGGCTGCCTGTGCAGACCCTGGCCCGACCTGGCACCCTCCCCACCTCCCACAGGCTGCTTCTCACCCAGAGTGGGGGGCGGGGCATGGGCAGGGGGAGGGAGGGGAAGTGGAGAGGGAGGGGCGGCCTGCACCCAGGGTCGCTGACGCGTCCTCCGAGCTTGAACCCTGGGAACTACAGAGAGAGCTCAGGGCTGTACTTCAGTGCTGCCCTGAGGGAGGGTACACAGGGCCTTGGTTCAGACGAGCAGGCCAGTGGTGTGGAGGAGCCCTCCTCACCTGCCGTCCTCCTCACTGAGGTCACGGCACCTGCTGGGGGTCACAGAGCTGGCAGGGGGCGGGCAGACCTTGGGCCTGGATACTCAGCTCCACACCCAGCACTCCAGGATGTTGGGATCTGCCGTGTTCCCAAAGGCGGCTCTGCAGGAGTGCGGGGCTCGGCTGCGCCCACCTCACCCCAGCCCCGTGCACATCCCACTTCTCCTACACGCTGTCGCCGCCCCCTACTCCCTGCCAGCCACTCATTGGTCCCAGTACCTCAGGGGCTCCCCTCAGCCCCTGTGGGTGCCCCAGGTGGTCCGCGCCTCCCCAAAGCTAGGGCGCGGCCCCCAGCAGGCGAGAGGGTGGGAAGAAGCAAAGTTGCCTCCAGACAGGCTCAGCAGGCGAGGTGCCCTCTCAGCTCAGACAGGGCAGGGGAGAACTCAGGGACAAACGGCGACAGAGCTGAACCGCAAAGGACTGACCCCCCCCCCCCCGCGCCACCCCAGCCGCCATGGCAACGTACCCGGGACTCCTAGGAGGTGGCAGGGAGACAGAAACCTGCTTCCCCTGGGCCTGGGCGGTGCCAAGCCGCTGCCTCCAGCGGTGTCGGCACAAGGTGGGTGGCAGAGCCCCCTCGGCCTCCCCTCCTGTCCGGCCCAGTCCCCGCCCGGGAGGAAGGAATTCAGAAGAGAGCGCCTGTCGGTGCAGACACAGGCCAGAGTGACGTGGTGAATAAATCCACAGCAAAGAGCGCTCCGGGTGCGGGAGGCGCCCAGAATGTTCTAGAAGAATTGTAAGTAAGGGATCGGAGAAGATAGTTCTCAGAAGAAAGACAGACGTCCAACAAGTATGTGAAAAAAAAAGCAAAGTCACAAGCCGTCGGGGAAATACAAATAAACACCACAGTGAGGCACCGCTTATTCCAGTTACAGCGGCTGTGAGAACGAGACAGGACGTGCGGGAAGGGGACCGCGGTGCAGGCCGCGTGCAGCTTCCGCACGAAACTCAGCGCCACCTGTGAGCAGCGTCCCACTCACGGCGTGTTTCCAGGGGAGGCGACGTCAGCAGGTAAGAGACTGCACCCCGAGATCACCCCGGCACGGCCCACGAGACCAAGACGGGAATCGAGGGAGGAGTGAGGAACACGGGGCCGCACCCCCGCTGGGGGAATGAACCCCTGACACTGGCCTCCAAAAAAAGGACAGAAGTGGAGATCACTGCTAAACGAAATAAGCCAGACACAGAAAGACAAAACCACATGTTTTTCTTACATATGGAAGTTAAGTTGGATGTAAATAGAATTTTTCTGAATTTAGTGATTGTTGGGGGAAGGGGGAGGTGGGAGGTGAGAGGGTGGGAGATCGGCCTTTGGGCCCCAACCCCAGCGGGGCGGAGGCAGCAGCTCCTGGTGCCCTGCACACAGCGGGGTCACCGCAGGCCAGCGGTGCCGGTGCCGTCTGAGCTGTAGACAGCTGCGAGGGAAGGGCTGCAGGTTCCAAACAGCAAGGAAAGTTGTGGAAACGGGAAGCCTAGTGGCCGGGTCTGATGGGCTGAGTGTTAACTCTTCAACCCCGCAAACATGGACAAGGATCACGTGCTAACCCAGAAGTTTAAAAGGTTTTTAAAGATTTATTTAAAAAGCAGAGTTAGAGAGAGAGAGAGAGAGACAGAGTGATCATCCACCCACTGGCTCACTCCCCAAATGACCACAAAGGCCAGGGCTGGACCAGGCAGAAGCCAGAATCCAGGAGCTTCTTCCAGGTCTCCCACATGGGTGCAGGGGCCCAAGCGCTACGGCCATGCACGGCTGGTTTCCCAGGCCACTAGCAGGGAGCTGGACGGGAAGTGGAGCAGCCTGGGCACAAACAGGTGCTTCAGAAAGTCCACTGAGGTGACCTGAGCAGCTAAACCTGCTATGCCACAATGACAGCCCCAGTAATTCACAAAATATTATTTTGTTGCAAAGAGTTTTGGAAACCATGTATGATTTTCTCCTGTTAGGCACTTTTATGAACTTCTTAATGACCCATCATATGCTTGGATTTCAAAGTAACTTTGACAGCAAAATAAGCTCCTGCTTGAATCCCATTTCCCGCAAGCTCGCTGAGGCACCCTTGCGGCTAGGACAGGGTCACGAGCCGCAGGCTGCAGGCGCACGCGGTGGCATCCCAGTTCCTGAGGCTGAGCACACGGCTCACGGGACTCGGCTCACTCACATTGGCTGGAGCACGTGGCGCCCACCAGTCCTCAGCCGCGCAGACACAAGCGGCAGCTGCCTCGCTTCAGGGCGGGCACCGGCACAGGCAGACAGCAGCAGCCCAGCGAGCGGAGCCTGCAGCCTGTCACTGCACCTGGAAGGGGGCGGGGGTGGGGCCAGCGACTGCAGCTTGAGGGGGGGGGGGGCGGGAAAGGGGCCAGGACCCCTCCAGGAGGCCAGGGCCAGCATGGGGTCATCGGAGCCAGAGAGCTCCACCGGGGAAATGCTGTCCGGTGCCCAGGGTGGGCAGCAGCCTGGCTGAGTTCCAGGAAGTTCAGTGCCCACGAGGGCACAGGCAGCGGGGCGCGGGGGCTTCACCCTGCAGCGGGGGCAGGGAGCTGGGGGCTTCATCCTGCAGCGGGGGCGGGGGCGGGGGCTGGGGGGGGCATCCCCCTGTGGCGGCTC
This sequence comes from Oryctolagus cuniculus, assembly GCF_051225735.1. Taxonomy (NCBI): domain Eukaryota; kingdom Metazoa; phylum Chordata; class Mammalia; order Lagomorpha; family Leporidae; genus Oryctolagus; species Oryctolagus cuniculus. The sequence continues at coordinate 3,480,934 of NC_142878.1, read as the reverse complement.
TGGCAGAGCCGGGGGACCTGAGTGTGAGGAGAGAAGGCCCCACTGCTGTCCTGCTCCACCGCCATGCGCGGCTTTACAGAGACACACGGGCACACAAGCACCCACGTGGGCGTGCACACATGCATGCAGGCAGGCACACACGCACATGCACACAAACATGCTTGCACACACTCATGCATACATACACATGCACACACACGCATGAACACGTACACACATGCAGACAGGCACGTGCACACAACACACATGTGCACACATGCTCATGCACACATTAACATGTGGCATGCACATATGCACACTTGGACACATGCACACACATGTAGCATGCACGCATACGCACTCACTTGCACACATACACTCATGCACACACATGCATGCAGGCACACGCATACACACATGCATGCGGGTACACATGTGCACACACATACACACTCATTTGCACACATGCATGAATGCCATGCACACATGTACTCAGGGTACTTCAAAAAGTGCATCAAGGCCGGCGCCGCGGCTCACTAGGCTAATCCTCCGCCTAGCGGTGCCGGCACACCGGGTTCTAGTCCCGGTCGGGGCGCTGGATTCTGTCCCGGTTGCCCCTCTTCCAGGCCAGCCCTCTGCTGTGGCCAGGGAGTGCAGTGGAGGATGGCCCAGGTGCTTGGGCCCTGCACCCCATGGGAGACCAGGATAAGTACCTGGCTCCTGGCTCCTGCCATCGGATCAGCGCGGTGCGCCGGCCGCAGCGCGCCGGCCGCGGCGGCCATTGGAGGGTGAACCAGCGGCAAAGGAAGACCTTTCTCTCTGTCTCTCTCTCTCACTGTCCACTCTGCCTGTCAAAAAAAAAGATGTTTATTTTTGTGTGAAAAAAATGGTGAAATCCAGATAGTTTTTTCATAATATGCCTTTTCTTTCTATAAACTTTTTGACGACCCCTTGTTTGCATGCATTTCAAAAAATTTTTGCAACAAGATTAGCTTACCTATTATTCTATCTTCCACAGATTCCGAAGTTCCCCCATCTCTGAATAGATGGTGGATAGAAAGGAATATGGATGTGTGTGCGTGCATAGCAGGCAGGGTCTCAGTCGCTCATGCTAAATCCACAGGCAACCTGAGGATGGTCACTCGCGGAGTCAGCAGTGGCATCGTCCACTCCGTGCCAGGCTGTTTCTGCTTCCCTGTGTTCTCAGTCTGTGAAAGCCTCCTTACTTTAGCAAGGAAGAGCAATACAATAAAATAAGGCAAAAAGAAAATGAAAACGGGGCAGAATTTGCAAGGGGCTTGGAATATGTCGTAGGAAGTGGATTTCAAGATCTCTGTTAGTCGCAAAAGCTAATGTCTCTGAATTTCATTGCTAGCATTAACCAATTTCATTTACTTTGACAGAAAAATATCAAACCAAGAAACACACACACACGTAAAGAATGTTTTTCCTGGGGCCGGCACTGTGGCACAGTGGTTAAGCCACCACCTTCGATGCCAGCATCCCATAGGAGCACTGGTCTGAGTCCCGGCTGCTCCACTTCCAGTCCAGCTCCCTGCTAACGCACCTGGGAGGGCAGCAGACACTGGTCCAAGTGCCTGGGCGCCTGCCACTCACACAGGAGACCCGGATGGAGCTCCGGGCTCCAGCTGCTGTGGCCATTTGGGAGTGAACCAGCAGATGGCAGATCTCTGTGTGTGTGTGTGTGTGTGTGTGAATTCTGTCTTTCAAATAAAAATAATTTTTAAATGCAAATGTTCTTCCTCCCTCGCTGCTGACTTCCTCCAATCCCTCCCTGATCCACAGGAAGCAGCACCGTGGGACGACTTCCTCACAGTCTCCGGCGCTCCCACCAGCACGGCGCTGCCCAGGCTGCACCCACGGCTCCCTCGGTGGGTTTCTACAGAGCCACGTGCACGCAGTGTCAGTGTCGCTGAGCCACTGCCTGCCTCCTCTGCTGGAGGCCCAGCTGCCTTCCATTCCCAGCACAGGAGGAGCTCACTCTCCCCTCCCACGTCCATGGCAGACATGACTAATCAATCACAGCTTACTTTCCCTCCCAGCCCAGGCATAATTCAGAATGCTTTTCTACACAGGGAAATCAGTCACTGGAGTTGGCCAGCAAGATGAAGTGCAGGTGTCCATCAGACCTGGCATAGTGTCCATGAAGCTCTGCTGGGTTTCTGGAAATTAGGAGAATAATAGGAACGCCCACTTAAGGAACCTCGGTCAAGTTTACAAACAACCAGCGGGCAGATGCAGAACTGGAACCAGAAGCCTCATGGAATCCACCGCCACGGTGCAGCTGCAGTTAGGGTGACACGGTGCTAAGTGACGGGCTGGTGCTCACGGTGGGGTGACGGCGTCGCGCCCTGGGCTGGAAGGGGTCTCACCCGGATCTCACAGCCCAGGGACCAGTCCAGAAGCTTCTCTCAGCAGTTGATTCTTCGGTCCCATTTGACACACAGACGAAGAAGAGGCTCCGCTGCAGGTTCATCCCCAAATGCCGGCAAAGCCAGTTGCTTTCTGCCATCATTCCCCAAACAAGGTAGCATGGCAGGTGTGCACACAGAATTGACACTGGATTCGGTATTGTAAGTAATGCAGCCGTGAGTTAAAGTGCACGGGAGACGGCGGGAGGCGTGTAGCCTCGTGGGCGGGATGCCCGCTTCCCGCTCATGCAGCTCTGGGAGGCAGCAGGTGCAGCTCAGATAACCGGGTTCCTGCCACCCACGTGGAGACCTGGACCAAGTGCCCCAGCCCAACTCCACTCACTGTGGCATCTGGGGAAAGAACCAGCAGAAGAGAGTTCACTCTCTCTCTCTCTCTCTCTCTCTCTCTCCCACCTCTGTCAGTAAATAAATTTTTTAAAAAAGAAACAATTTCAAGTGCACAGGATATTGAGTGGATCTCTGCCAGTACTACACCGTTTTATACAAGACCTCCCCTCACCGAAGGAAACCCTGGATCCCTGGTCAAGTCTGGGAGCGCAGAAAGTTCAGTGAGGCCAGAGACACGTTTCGGGCCCTTTGGTGCCCAGCTCTCCGGGGAAACACCACAAGCCGGTGAAGCTGGTGTCCCAGAGAACACCCTCTGGTCAGGCTGCTCTGGGGGCGGAGCCTCCTGTCCTGGCCAGCCTCCCCCACCCCGCAAGGCAAGGAGAGGTCACGGGGGAAGGCTGGCTCTGTCCCCCCAACCCCCACTGCAATGCTAAGAAATGAGCACCATAACACAGGACAAAACCCGCCGAACCCCTGGCTGTTCACAAGAAATCCTTCCTCCAGCCAACCTGTCCCATGGATGCTGCCGTTGACTTGCAAAAGTCCCCGCACACACTCCAGCTCCGGCCAGGGAAGAGGCCACGGCTGGGCTGCAGCAGGGGGAGGTTTGGCCGCCTTAGAAATCTGCGTTCACCTCTGGCAAACCTCAGCCTGCAGCTGTGGAAGGCGGGCTCTGGCTCCCATCTGCTCCCCGGACACCAACACTCCACCCCAGCGTTCCCGCGCCAGGCCTGGCCCGGCTCTCCCACTGCCTTCCTGCAGAACTCCAGGCTCCTCCCCCCTCCTGGCCCCCGGGGAACGCTCAGAGCTCAACGTGCGAGTGAGCCGCAGCCTTGTTGGCTCAGAGCTCGGCAGAACACCTTAAATTCCCAGCCTGAAAGGAGGTCACGGGCTCAGGGAGCAGGACAGCAAAGGAACAGAGGATGAGCCCGGCTCCTCTCCGGCTGCAGCACGCCAGCAAGGAAGGGCCGTGCCCCGAAGTCAGCTGGGACGTTCCTTGAGGTCATCCGAGCGGACGCTCAGGTGGAAACCTGAAGTCACTGCCACAGCACAAAGGCCATCTTCAAGTTCAAATGCACCTGCGGGCGTCCCCCGGCCGTTCAGCCTGTGTTCTGCACTACCGCCCCTCCTCTGGGCTCACTTCACAAAACAAGGCAGCTTTTTAAAAAAATATTTATTTGAAAGGCAGAGAGGCAGAGCAGAGAGGGGTGGGGGAGAGGTCTTCCATCCACTGGCTCAGGCCCCAAATGGCGGCAACAGCCGGAGCTGAGCCAATCCGAAGCCAGGAGCCAGGGGCTTCTTCCCAGTCTCCCATGTGCGTGCAGGGGCCCAAGGACTTGGGCCATCTTCTACTGCTTTCCCAGGCCACAGCAGAGAGCTGGATCAGAAGAGGAGCAGCCGGGACTCGAACCAGCACCCATATGGGATGCTGGCACTGCAGGCGGTGGCTTTACCCGCTATGCCACAGCTCTGGCCCCACAAAGCAGCTTTTGAGAACTGAAAGATCATGTGCTCTGAGCATTTTCAAACATTTTGGCAGCAGAAAAAAAAATGCAAATAAAATCTTCTGTGGAGGCCGGCGCCACGGCTCAATAGGCTAATCCTCCGCCTAGTGGTGCCGGCACACTGGGTTCTAGTCCCTGTCGGGGCCCCGGATTCTGTCCCGGTTGCCCCTCTTCCAGGCCAGCCCTCTGCTGTGGCCAGGGAGTGCAGTGGAGGATGGCCCAGGTGCTTGGGCCCTGCACCCCATGGGAGACCAGGAAAAGCACCTGGCTCCTGGCTCCTGCCATCGGATCAGCGCGGTGCGCCAGCCGCAGCGGCCATTGGAGGGTGAACCAACGGCAAAGGAAGACCTTTCTCTCTCTGTCTCTCTCTCTCACTGTCCACTCTGCCTGTCAAAAAATAAAAATAAAAAAAAAATAAAAATCTTCTGTGGGATCCTAATATAACGCAGATAAAAATTCGGGGTCCCTGGGGGGCCACAGGAGTGGACGCAGCAAGGATTTCCACCTGCTCGGCCGGCCTCCCCCACCGCCACCGCCACCACCACCGCGGCTTTGGGCTGCCACCGTGGGAAACATCCCTGGCGTGGTCCACCCCGTCCGTGTAAGAAAACTCTGGGGACCCAGAGAAGGAGAGGGGGCGGCCAGGCTCCGGGGGCCACGTGACGGAGCCAGTTATTGCTAACTGTGGCCGCGATGCCCTTCGTTAGGTCCCAGAACGCGCCCATCCTAGAACTGGAAGTTTGTACCCTGGACACTCACATCCCTGTGAGCTCCACCCACCCTGGCCGCCCCCATCTATTTTTTTCTACAACTCTGACTTCAGCGTCCATCCACACGCGAGATCCTGCGGCACCTGCTCCTCCGCCTGCCTTGGCTCTCTTGGTGTAATGCCCTCCAGAAACAAGAGTGCACGCTCGTGGCTGATCACACACACGCACACACACACACAAGAAGGGGACTAGTGAGGGGCGTGTCAGTTAGCTTGATGATGGTAATCAGCTCACAGCATACTTGTATATGAAAACATCGCATTAAACACTACATGTAGATGATTTTACCTGTCAGTCACACCTCCGTAAAGCTGGAGGGAAAGCAGACGATCGACGTCTTGTGTTGTTGGGCTCAAAATGTGCATTTGTGAAGGTCACCGCGTCGAGGACGGAAAACAAGACACTTCCGAGCCAAGTGTGTGCACGCCACCGCGATGAGCCGGCGGAAACGTGAGTCAGCTTGCTGTGCGTTAAGTCGCCAGTGGTGAGCCTGGAATAGCCACGCAGCAGTCACCCAAAAACACAGAGTAAAGGAAAAAAGCGGGGACTGGACTGGGCCAGCCAGGATATAACCATTTAACACACACAGGAAAATGGCCGCGGAATAGGAGCAAATGAGAAACAAAACATAAATCCAAGGCAAAACAAATACACGAATAGATGATCAATCACAATACTAAGTGTTATTGGAAATTGTGGGATATTTTTAATCCATCAAAATAGCAAAAATTAACACTATTGTCAAATATGGGAAAATGAGAACCCACGTGTGCCGGACGTGGGAGGAACGCTGGCGCGGGATTTGGGGAAGGTGTCCGGCTGCGCCCACCGGCGCTGCCGCGGGCCGTCCGTCCAGCAGGTGCACCTCCAGAGGGACTTCCACACGCGTGCACCCAGCAGCAAGCAGGGGGAAGGGGCCGCCTGCAAGACGTGTGTCTGCACGGAGGGGTTTGCCGTTAAAAACAAATCCGTTCTGGAGACGATCAACGTGACTGACGGAAACTTCACACTCCTAAGCCTCGCAGAAGCTGCCTTTATTGTCTTCCGTCGGAAAGATTCCAGTCGGCAAGTCCTCGTGAGAAAACGTGCAGATGCCCTGCTGACGTCTCCCTGGGCAGAGCTGACTCCCGCACGGAGGAGGAGGGAGGGCCAGGACGGGACCCCTCGCCCAAGACCCCTCAACCCTCACCCCTAAGAAGGCACAGAGAACACCACCAAGCCCGTGGGAAACTGTGGGCCCACCACCACATTTCACCTCCGTGTCCCAGAGCAGACCTGATGCACCCCAGGGTATCAGCTCATCCACACACACACACACACACGAGATACACACATGAAATACACACACAGATATATACACATGCATACACACAAAACACATACATACACACATATACATACACAACTTACACATGCACATACACAAAAACACATGCACATACACAAAACACACATACATACACACATACACACAAAATAGATACGCATACACATGCACAAACATAGATAAAGCACACATGTATACACAAAACACACATACATGCACAAACACATATACATGCACAAGACATACATACAAAACACATACATAAACACATACATATACACAGAAAGAACACATATACACATACATGCACAAACGCTTATATACATACACAAAACACACGTACATGCATACATAAACACACAAATACATGCACACATACACAAAGCACGCACACATACATACAAAACACACCAGCTGTCTGACACGTATTCTTCCCCACTTGACTGCTAACCTCTTTACTCACAAGGAGTTACCATTGGCAAATATATAAACTGGTATCAAAAGTTTTGAAAACTCAACTTCAGATGAAGAGCTTCATGACTGTTGGGATTTGTCAATGAATTTTTTTTTGTTATGACATAAAAGCATAGGCAGCAAAATTCAGCAGAATCAAAACTAGGGTCCAGTGCTGTGGCGTATTGGGTAAAGCCACCGCCTGCAGTGCCGGCATCCCATATAGGCACCAGTTCTAGTCTCGGCTGCTCCACTTCCAATCCAGCTGTCTGCAAATGGCCTGGGAAAGCAGTAGAAGACAGCCCAAGTGTCTGGGTCCCTGCACCTGCATGGGAGACCCGGAGGAAGCTCCTGGTTCCTGGCTTCAACCCAGCCCAACCCTGGCCATTGCTGTCATTTGGGGAGTGAACCAGTGGAAGGAAGATCTCTCTCTCTATCTCTAACTCTCTCTCTAACTCTGCCTTTCAAATAACTCTTCCTTTGAAATAAATAAATCTTTAAAAAAATAAATGCCTTTTAAAAACTCAAAATTAGACACATGGGATAAGATCAAACGCAAAAGCTTTGATCATCAAAGGATACATGCAGCAGACTGAAGGGGTAATCCAGAGTGGGAGAAAACAGGCGTGCTTGCAAATAGAACCTGATAAGAGGTTCCTATTTAGAACATATAGAGAGCTCATCCAACTCACAGCACAGAGCCAAATAACCCATTTTAAAACGGACAAAGGATGGGGGTTTTGGCAGAGATGAAACGCCCATGGCCAAGAAGCCAGTGCCTGGGTCCTCAGCACCGCTGGGCATCCGGGGAACGCAGTGAGACGTCGCCTCGTGCCCAGCGGGACGGCTGCAATAAAAAGAAAAATCAGGTAGCACGTGTCTGCAGAGCTGGGGAAAGCTGGGAGCCTCGTGTGCCGCCGTCGGGACTGCGAAGGGAGGCGGCTGCCGTGGAAAACAATCCTGGCATCCTCAAAAAGTGATAAACGCAAACACGATGGGATCCAGCATTCCCACGTCTGAGATCGGATCCAAGAGTCGAAAGCAGCGTCTCAGAGAGGTCGTTCCTCACCACGTCCTGGGCAGCGCGTTCGCAGTAGCCAAGAGGTGCCCGCAACCAGGCGCCCGCCAGTGGGCGAAGGAAGAGGCACAATGCGGCGAGTATGGACGATGGAGCACTGCACAGCCCTGAAGGGGAGAGACGAGGAGCCTCCGGCTGCGACACTCAGCAGAGCCTGATCCCATCGGTGAGGCGTCCACCGTGGTCCAGTTCACAGGCAGAGTAGAAGGGCAGCTGACAGGGGCGGGGCGTGGGGGCCCGGGAGAGCCGCTGTTTGACGAGGACGGTTTCAGCTCTGCAAGATGAAAACATTCAAGCACACAGAGCAGGAGGGAACCAGACCTAGAATTGTTACCATCGGAACGTCTGTGTGTGTGTGTTTTCCCACAATTTTTTCCCCAAGATTTGTATATTTATTTGAAAGTCACACTTACAGAGAGAGAGGGAGAGGCGGAGACAGAGATCTTCCATCTGCTGGTTCACTCCCCGGGTGGCCGCAAAGACTGGGGCTGGGCCAGGCTGAAGCCAAGAGCCAGGAATTTCATCCGGGTCTCCCACGCATGTGCAGGAACCCAAACACTTGGGCCATCTTCTGCTGCTTGCCCAGGCCACGAGCAGGGAGCTGGATCAGAAGTGCAGCAGCCGGCACACGAACTGGTGCCCACGCGGGATGCCAGCGGCTTCACCTGCTATGCCACAGCGCTGGCTCCGACAATTTTTGAACTATAACAACATTCTCCCAATGCCAGAGAAGAACCCTTCCTTTCCTTTGCGTGCTGGTAGGTTCTTAGGAACCGCGTGTCCTGGAAGACGGGCTGCTCACCGCGCGGCCACTGCCGAGTGTCTGGGAGGAAGTCCCGGCCTTGGTCCTCGTGGCAGGCCCAGGAGTGCCTGGGTGACTCAGGCCTCGAACGGGTCCCCGGCCCCTCTGAGGTTGGGATGGGAACGCAATGAAACGACATAGGGGAAGCAAAACGCTCAGCTCCACCCCTGGGTGCAGGAGCAGAGAAAAACCATGAGCACTCGGCCAGCCGGGGAAGGAGCAGTCCAGAGGGGAGGTCTAATCCCCGGGAAACAGCCGGTCTCTCAGCATGGGAGATCTGGCCCACTGCTGAGGGAGTCGCGGGGTGGGGGTGGAGAAAGAGAGAGAGCGGGGGAGGGGGCGGGAGCAGGCCCAGGGAGTGGCCTCACCGGACGTCTCCCCGGCGCAGCGCCGGGCTCTGCTCTGAGTGCCCCCACGAGGTCCTCACTCTGACTCTACGAGGAGCGACAGGAAGCCCAGGTCACACATTGGCAAGCAGAGGTCTTGGAGTGGCCGAGTGGCCCACCAGAATGCACAGAGCCAGAGCCCCCCTCCATGGCCCCCGCAGACGGGGCTCCTCCCTCCCCCCAAGCCTGCCCCCGGAAAGAGGAATGTGGACGGCAGTCCAGTTCCTCCAGCTGCCCACAGGCGCACCTCCGGAGCCCACTCAGCCCTGGCTCCGACGGGCCCTGCTTTGTGGGCCAGCCCAGCGATCTCCCTGAGCCCCACCTGCGGATCTCGCCTGTGTCCTGACACCTGCTACGCGCCTAGCGACACAGCCTGCTGGAGCCGTCCATGACGCCGGAGGCCTGCAGATGGCCAGGGCCACGTTGCCTGAGAATTGTCCTGTGGTCCTGAGGGAACCTCCCCCAGCTGCCCGCTGATGGGAGCCCCGGGAGCCCCGGCTCACTAACCAGGCTCTACTGGGCCACGGGCTGAGCGCTCCAGCCTCCGAGCTGGGATGTGTGTCACTGGCACGTGACTTTTGTGTAGATAAATTTGCAAGCCAAAGGAAAGCCTTTGTCAGGCTCAGGTCTTTTCTGAACCACTTGGTTAACCGTCTTGAGGAAGGCGTGATCCAGAACATCATCAGAGAAGAAGAGGGCTCGATCCAGATGGAAACAAAAACTTAAACAGAGTAAGGCAGCAAATGACCAAAAACAGAATAAGGCAGCAAATGTCCGAACGCAGAAAGGGGAAGAGAAAGATGACCCTGTGCACAGACGTCACGCCAGCCATTCCACGTGTGCACACGTGAGACGCTGCACCGTGCTTCACACCAACCGTTCCACGTGTACACACGTGAGACGCTGCACCGTGCTTCACACCAGCTGTTCCACGTGTGCACACGTGAGACGCTGCGCTGTGTTTCACACCAGCCGTTCCATGTGTACACACGTGAGACGCTGAGCCGTGTTTCACACCAGCCATTCCACATGTACACACGTGAGACGCTGCGCCGTGTTTCACACCAGCCGTTCCATGTGTACACACGTGAGACGCTGCACCGTGCTTCACACCAGCTGTTCCACGTGTGCACACGTGAGACGCTGCGCTGTGTTTCACACCAGCCGTTCCATATGTACACACGTGAGACGCTGAGCCGTGTTTCACACCAGCCGTTCCATGTGTACACACGTGAGACGCTGAGCCGTGTTTCACACCAGCCATTCCACATGTACACACGTGAGACGCTGCGCCGTGTTTCACACCAGCCGTTCCATGTGTACACACGTGAGACGCTGCACCGTGTTTCACACCAGCTGTTCCACGTGTACACATGTGAGACGCTGCGCCGTGCTCGCCTGCCTTCTCGGCCCGTGGTGAGCGACACCTGGCAGGTTTCCACATTCTCGTCACTGCCTTGACGGCTCCTCGCGGCCGCTATCTACCAACCCCCGCCGCTGGACGTTACACTGAGCCCAGCTGTGTCCTCGCAGCAGCTCAGCAACTGCTTCACTGTCTCGACATCTTGAACACGCGCCATTCATCTGAAAGAATGGAATTTTTTTTTTTTTAAGATTTTATTTATTTACTTCAGAGGTAGAGTTACAGGCAGTGAGAGAGAGACAGAGACAAAGGTCTTCCTTCCGTTGGTTCACTCCCCAGATAGCCGCAACAGCCGGAGCTGCGCTGATCCGAAGCCAGGAGCCAGGTGCTTCCGGGTCTCCCACATGGGTGCAGGGGCCCAAGGACTGGCGCCATCTTCTACTGCTTTCCCAGGCCATAGCAGAGAGCTGGATTGGAAGAGGAGCAGCCGAGACTAGAACCGGCGCCCCTATGGGATGCCCGTGCCGCAGGTGGAGGATTAACCTACTGCGCCACGGCGCCGGCCCTGGAATTCTTTCAATACCATGACGGGCAGTGACCTGAGATCTCGCGGACTCCATTTTTACCCTAAGTTTCTTTTTGCTTTGCACCACTTTGTCTCCAGATCCTTCTCGTCTGTTGGAGCCACTTCCCCCCACCCCCTGCCTAGCACAGAAGGCCCTGCGGGGACTGAGGCAAAACTCAGCACCCCTGAGCAGTTCCCACGCAATTCAGGGTCTGACCGGACACATGCAGAGCACACACACACAGACTTCGAAGTTTCTGAAAAACGGAACTAAAAGACAGTTGATTTTGATGCACAGAAAATTTGAAATCCACACGTGTTTCCTGAACTTTTTCAAAACCCGTAAACTCCGTCAAGACCCCTCATGTGCATGGATTTCAAAGTTTCTGCCCCAAAATAAACTGCACTTTTAATCCCACTTCCCGTGAACTTTTCCAAGCCCCCTCGCGCACAGCGGTGGGTCGGTACGTGGGCTGTCTGCAGGAGAAAACAGCCACTTACGCACTGTAAAGTCTGCCCACCGGGGCCCGGGGACAGCTGGGAAGGGACCACATGGCTGCAGGACACAGCTGCACCTGCACAGAGCTGGAGCGCCCGGAGCTGGCCCCATGGTGTTGTGCGGCCACGTGGCCCCAGGAGTCTCCTCTTCCTCCCACGCAGCCAGCACTGCCCCTGACCAGCAGGCTCCAGGCCTGGGGGACCCTCAGCCAGGCCGGGGCAGCCCCTCTGCGCCCCGCAAGCAGCTCCAAGCATGAGCAGGCCAAAAGCGCTGCGTTTCACTAGGTAGGGCAGCGAGGGAGGGGACGGCCTGATGCACCCAGGACCCCATGGACGTCCTCCCTGGGGCCACCGCCGGCCAGAACACCCCCCCCCCGCCCCTGCTGCAGGCTGCGGCTGCCCCCCCCCCGCCCTGCACAACTTGCATTTGACCCACTCTGGCCCAGCCAGGCAGCTGGAAAGATGGGGGGGCTCCCGGGGGGGCTCCCTCCTGCCGCTCCAGAGCCAGCTGTGGTGGGCTGGGGGCAGCTCCCTGCTGACCCCTCCGCACCAGCCAGGCCCAGCCCAGCCTGGGGGCCTCCGTGTTGGCCGCCTGTTGTCTCCAGGCTGAGACCCTACCTCCCAGGGTGCTGGCCTGCTCTGTTGATCTTTCTCCTTCCTGTCTGGTTTTTCCTCCCCCTGCTTCTCCCAGCGGGAGGACGGGGACCACAGGTGTGTTTCCTGCCTGCCCCAGTCAAAGGCAGATGCTGCTGTCTGTGGGAGGGAGGTGGGGGCAGCACAGCCGCCCACCCCAGCTTGGCCGCTGCGGGGGGAGGGGGCAGAGGCACTCCCTGATATGCCAGCTGCCTCCCCGCCCCACCCGACAGGGCCTGCACAGTAGCAGCCTCGGGAAAGACCCCAGGGCCCAGCTGCTCCCCGGCCTGAGCCAGTCCCCAGGGGCTGCTGTGCTGTGCAAAGAGCAGAAACCAGCCTCCTGGTCAACCTCGAATTCCTGCCGGAAAGAAATCACATCATTTACATAGTTGCATTTTGTGCTGAAAACAAGGTCTTCTTTGGAACAAGAAGCACAGAGGCATCTCGGCAGGGGGTGAGGGAGGGGCGCCAGGGCCCCCCAAGGCCCCCTTCCCTACAGAGTAGAAACCCGACCCCAGAGGGGACATCAGAGCTGCTCTGGGGTGGGGGGTTCAAAGTGGCCAGGGCAGCAGTGGACAGATAGGCAAATAGCCCTGGTGGCAGCAACACCCACAGGACACGGGGCCACCAGACAGCCACCGGTGTCGTCCTCCATCCCAGGAGGAGGGGAAGCAGGCAGGGCACAGGCCTGTCCCAACATCGAGGGGGACCCGTGGGGCCCTGCAGCCCCTCACTAAGCCAGAGTGCTGCTCCCACGTCTCTGCTTCCACCCGGCTGAGTGGGGACCGCGATTACAACAGTGACAGCGACTGACGGCTGCCACTCACGGGCACTGGCTTGGTTCCTGGCATTGCCCGAGTGCTTCTCCTGAATCCGTCATTTAGCCCCGGGAGGGGACCCCAGAGGGGGAGAGCACCAGCTCCCCACTGAGCCACTGGCGACGCTGAGCCCCCAGAGAACCGACTGCTGCAGAGGCAGGGTGCCCGCCAGGCCACGGACCCTCCCAGCACCAGCCCCGCGGGTCAGAAGGGCCGATCCGTGAACGGGGCCGCACTGGGCGGCTGTGAGAAAGAAGGAGCTTGGTGGAAGGAGCAGGAGGAAGACAGCCAGGCGGACTGGTCCGCGCCATCCCGCACATGGCTTCCTGCCCTATGTAATGAAACTGTCCTCGGGGAAAGAGGGGAAAGCCACCACCGTTTGTCCTGGATTGAGGGGTACCTGCCAGTCTCCCCCAGAACAGGAGGACAACCGAAAAATAACAAAAAAGAAAAATAACCCCCACAGCCCTGTTGCGTCACAGTGGTGGTGACAGACAAGTGGAAGGAGCCTGCACTGTGGCACAGCAGGGTAAGCCGCTGACTGCGACGTCAGCATCCTGCTGGTTCGAGTCCCGGCTGCTCCACTTCCAATCCAGCTCTCTGCTGTGGCCTGGGAAAGCAGCAGAAGATGGCCCAAGGGCTTGGGACCCTGCACCCACGTGGGAGACCTGGAAGAAGGTCCTGGCTCCGGGCTTCAGCCTGGCTCAGCCCTGGCCATTGCAGCCACTTGGGAATCAGGGAATGGAAGACTCTGTGTGTGTGTGTGTGTGTGTGTGTGTGTGTGTGTGTCTTGCTGCTCTCTATAACTTTACCTTTCAAATAAATTAATAAATATTTTAAAACAAAACAGAAAGAAAAAAAGGTGAACAGGTCGGGGAGCCACGGGGCGGGGCGGGGCAGGGGGTTGCAGGTTTGGTGCCTCAGCTTTAACTGCCCCTCCGCCTGCAGCGCCTCTGGAGCCGGGAGCCCCCGGGGACCGCAGAGCTCTGCAGATTCAGGGCCCTGGGGGGGACTCTGCCAGAGGTCCCTACAGCGCCAGCTCTGCTGTGGCAGGGTCAGAGAGGCCACGGGGGCTGCACACGGTCCCCAAGGAGCCCAAAAAAAGTGGAAGCAAAAAAATTCCGAGCCGGTAAGGCAGGGGAGGGACGGGGGAACACGCCTCTCAGGCCAGGTGGCCCCCAGAAGGGGCTGTAGGGGCGCCCACTAAGTGCGGGTCCGTGGCGGGGCCTAGGGAGGGGGCAGCTGCAGGGCTGGAGTGGAGGGAGCAGCGGGCCCCGTTCCTGGCGGCTGAGAGAGCCGCGTACTGCTTCTCCCGGTGGCCACTCTGCACAGGGGCTGAGCGCCCACCAAGCCACAAGCCTCCAGGGTCTGCTTTGCTGCACACTTGTGCTGTGTGAGTGTGTGTATCGTGGCGGGCGCATGGTAGGCAGTCTTTAAAAATAGATATTTGAGGGGCAGCATTGTGGCATAATGGGTTAAACAGTGCTTGCAAAGCCAGCATCCCATCTGGGTGCCGGCTTGCGTCCTGGATAGGATCTCTCTCTCTCTCTCTCTCTCTCTCTCTCTCCCCCTCTCTCTCCCTCTCTCTCCCCCTCCCCCCTCTCTCTCCCCCTCCCTCCCCCCCCTATAATTCTGCCTTTCAAACAGATAAAGTTCTTCTAAAGATTATTTATTGAAAAGGCAGAGTCTCAGGCAGAATGAGATCTGAGATCTGCTGGTTCACCCCCAAAATGGCCACAGCAGCCGGGCCCATCAGGCTGAGCCCCGAGCCTTTTGACCTCCATCCGGGTCTTCCACATGGGTGGCAGGGGCCCCAACACTTGGTCCATCATCTGCTGCTTTCCCAGAGACAGTAGCAGGGGCTGGATCAGAAGCAGAGCACCTGGCGATAAGGGACGCTCCGACGCCGGATGCAGGCCTTGCGGGAAGCAGTGCCACGGTGCCGGCGCTGCTAGGGCAGTTCCGGGACGTATGCATGAGTGAGCAGGGGTGGGAGGGGGGCTAGAAAGCTCCTCCCGTGGCCTGAGCCTGGAGCGAGGTCTGACAGGGCGTGAGGGTGCAGGTGGGCAGGTTTGCAAGCTTGCTGGCACACCGCAGGCCAGGTGGACCTGGGCGGGCTGCTTCCAGGGGGTTCTGTATTTGCTGCAGATGTCAGGAATGCCTGTGAAAGCCGTGAGCTGTAACTGGGACCCCAGTGCCGGCCCCCACCCACTGCAGGCGGCCAGGCGGTGGGCTGGGCTCCTGCTCCGTCCAGACCAGAGCACACCCCGACCACGCGCGCAGGCCCACAACTCACGGCCCTTTCCAGCCCGCGCCTGCCTCCTGGGTTTGGCACTCATTTTGGGGGTTTTGTGTCCTAAAGACATTTAACTCTGTGCTTAATCTAGGTTTAATAGGCAGCTATTATGTTGAACAGAGACCAGCTGGGCTGATTAGTAAGCCACAGTTATGGTCGTTTAACGACTGTGTGGTTTGACTGCTGCTTCTCGAGAAAGCTTCCTGGCCTGGCTACTATTACAATTTTGCATTCAGTGAGAGGCTGGAAGCTCCCAGCTCTCCCGGCCCCTGGAGATCCGGAGCCTGGAGCAGAGCCCACCTGCGGCCTGGCTCCGCTGAGGTGCCAGCCACTTGTCAGCAGGGTCCCCACGGGCCTCCCCCGGCAGCGAGCCCGCCAAGGAAAGCTCCCGGCCTCCTCCCCGGGGTAGGAGTCTGCAAATAAGCAGGAAAACCAGAGGGAAAATGATGAGGGTCCTAAGTAAGTCCCCGAGCCCAAGGATGCTTGAGGTGCCGCTCAAGGCCCCCGGGCCAGCCTGCGACCTGTCCTAACGGGCCGGCGGGTGGAGAACGGGGATGCCAACACGTATCAGCAACTGGAGATCACCCACGCCCGGCATCAGGGTGACGGGCACGGCTCACTGAACAGGGGCGCATCCGCTGGGCACCCCTGGGCTCGCCGGCGGAGGAGCAGGTGGCCACAGGTCTGTCCCCCGCGGACTGCCTCCTCCTCTCACGTCTCACACTGGATAGAATCGGCCGCGTGCTTGTTCCTGAATCCGCTGCTTGCGGGGTCTGGCGCCCCTGGTTCCCTACGCAATGCCCAGTTTCACAATGGAACACGTGAAAGTATACTTGGAAGGAAAGCGTTTGACCGTGGAGAGATACGTTGAAAAGTGGTCAGAGACCCAGACCTCTGCCCCATCCGCCGAGGCCCCTGTCCGGGCACATACCACGTCCCCTGAGCCCAGCGAGGCCTGGATCCGCACACGCAGCGGACGGCCTGCGGGAAGAGAGCAAAGGGAGGAATCCTGGTTCTTGGCCCCCGTCGGGCTGGGGTGTGAGGTCCAGGCACGGATGGGCAGTCGGGTGAAGCACTCAGTGGGCATTCTGGACAAAGGTCATGACCTCGCCAGAGATGCCAGTGGCACACCGCGGTCCCCAGGGGACCCTCTCCGAGACGCGCTCTTGCTCCAGGTCTGTTTCCACCTCGGCTAAGAATGTGTCCTCGTTGGGCTACCCAGGGCAAAGCCGCGACAGCCAGCGCTTTTCTGCATTTCCCACCTGCCTTGGTTCTATGAACCAGCGCTTCGGGTCTCCCCAGAGTGGCCTCCTGTCTCCCAGCAGGGTGGGTCACGGTGCGTGGGGCTCGGGGAAATCCCTGGGGTGGGGGGGGTGTCAGTCAGAGTCCCGGCATGTAGAACAGCGTGGGGGGGGGGGGTGGACGCAGGGGAGGGGCTGTCTGAGTGCAGTGTTGGAGGCACCGGCAGCAGCCCGGAGCGGTTAGCACCGGAGCCCATTTCCAGCTGCAGGAGACGAGCGGGGGCGGGGGAGCTGGGGAGCACATGCCTGGCCCCTCTTCCCTTTGACCTCTGATCTTCGGGGGCATCCTCTCTGGTGGTGCCATCTCTAGGAAGGAGATACAAACCCGTGCTGGCTTGGCGGTCGTGTGGGCAGAGCTATGGACACTGTGCAGAAGGGGCGAGGTTTCAAATGCGCATATGGGGCGGGGGGAGCGAGTGTGCACGGGGCCCCCACTGGGGTCCACACATCCCTGCAGTAGTCAGCCCCCTCACGCACCGCGGTGCCGTGCCCTATGTTTCTTCTTTATCCGCTGTCTCTATGTGTATCACCTGTGCATGGAAGAGAAAACGTGGTATTTGTGTTTCTGGGTCTGGCTTATCTCACGTAATGGTCTCCAGTTCTGTCCATTTTGTTGCAAATATCAGGATGTCACTACACACACACACACACACACACACACAGAGGCAGTTGATGGGCATCTGGGTGGACTCCATTATCTTTGCTATTGTGAATTGGGCTCCTGGGAACCTGGGCGTTCGGATATGTGTGTCATATGCTGACTTCATTTCCAAGAAGTGGGAGAGCCAGGTCATACGGCCGAGCCATTTTCCGTTTTGTGAAGAATTTTCCTACTGTTTTCCACGGTTGTAACAATTTGCAAGTTCCTTCGTGTTTTTGTGGGTTTTTTTTTTTTTTGACAGGCAGAGTGGACAGTGAGAGAGACACAGAGAGAAAGGTCTTCCTTTGCTGTTGGTTCACCCTCCAATGGCCTCCGCGGCCGGCGCACTGCAGCCGGCCCATCACGGTGATCCGAAGACAGGAGCCAGGTGCTTCTCCTGGTGTCCCATGGGGTGCAGGGCCCAGGGACTTGGGCCATCCTCCACTGCACTCCCGGGCCACAGCAGAGAGCTGGCCTGGAAGAGGGGCAACCGGGACAGAATCTGGCGCCCCGACCAGGACTAGAACCCCGTGTGCTGGTGCCGCAAGGCGGAGGATTAGCCTAGTGAGCCACAGCGCCGGCCAAGTTCCTTAGTTTTACACGGGCTCTAAAGGAGTTCTCTTTACTTGCAGCCACAGGCACTCGAATTGGTATGATGGGTGTCAGTAGAAACGTTCATGATCCACAGGGGCCAGCGCCGTGGCTCACTTGGTTAATCCTCCACCTGTGGCGCCGGCATCCCATGTGGGCGCCAGGTTCTAGTCCCAGTTGCCCCTCTTCCAGGCCAGCTCTCTGCTGTGGCCCGGAGGTGCAGTGGAGGATGGCCCAGGTGCTTGGGCCCTGCACCCGCATGGGAGACCAGGAGAAGCACCTGGCTCCTGGCTTCAGGCTGGCACTGTGCCGGCCGTGGCGGCCATTTGGAGAGTGAACCAATGGAAGGAAGACCTTTCTCTCTGTCTCTCTCTCTCACTGTCTATAACTCTACCCCCGTCAAATAAAAAAAAAAAGAAAGAAAAGAAACGTTCACAATTCGCTCTCTCCCATCATCCCTTTACCCACTGTCCCTCGCTGAAATACTACAGTGTTCACCCTTCCAGGTGATGCGGGTCCTAACCCGTCCTCTCAACCAGAACAGCTGTTCTCAGCCAGGTCAGAAACTCATAGCAGGGGCTGCCACACGTGGGCGCTGACTGTGGTCGTGGTTATGCTGGGGGCGGGGCGCCCATGTCCCCATTCCCCAGGGGGCTGCCACATGTGGGCGCTGATTGTGGTCGTGGTTATGCTGGGGGCCGGGCGCCCATGTCGCTATTCCCCAGGGGGCTGCCACACGTGGGCGCTGACTGTGGTCATGGTTATGCTGGGGGCCGGGCGCCCATGTCGCTATTCCCCAGGGGGCTGCCAGCCACGTGGGCATTATGCTGGGGGCGGGGCACTGGCATTGAGAGGCCAAGAGGCAGAGACGTGAGACAGCTCGATGGCTGCCCAGTGAGGAACGGTCCTACCCTGCACGACTTTCCACGGCGTTTACAGACGCAGGGGAGATCTCGCCGTATCTGAGACGACACAGAACTCCAGCTCAGATCTCTAACCTGGGTGATCCTTCTGTGTAGCCAGAAGTGCAACTCCGGTGCAGAGGCGTTTCTGGTTCTGTTTACAACTTTGCCAAGACTTGCTCACCGTTGAGACAACTACGGCCTGCAGCAGTGCCTCTCACGTTAGCACAGAGCGGCTGCTTCTGTGCGGTGCCCGATGCCCCGCGACCCCACAGCCTCTACAGATACCGCCAGCCCTCATTTCAGGAGACCATAAGCTGTGCCATTTCCAATCACGCCGCTGAGTGTGATCGTGTGTCTCAGCAAGCCGGATTCCTTTGCCGAAACTCTCCAAGTTCACGAGTAAGCACAAGATATTTTCTTACAAAACATTTCCTGTTATTCCTGGAAGCTGTCACTTTTCATTCAACAGGCAGGTTATGTAGTCGGTCACAGGAGGTGTGAGGTGCGTTGTATGCGTGTGAATTCCATTTCAGGAGAGGGCGTTTCATCCCGGTGCTGCGGGAAGGGAAGGCAGGGTCATGTAGGGCTGGACGGCCCATGGCCACTGCCACGGCCACCGCAGAGGGCGCAGAGGGCCAAGGACCCTGGAGAGAGAAGTTTCCTCGTCCACACCAAACACTGCACTGGTGACAAAACCATGCCGCTTCCCCCTCCCAGCTAACACACCCATTGCATGAGCTCTGGGGGACACACTGGCTGTTGGCCACCACGCCCAGGTCCGCCCAGGAACCCAGGCTGCCCAGGGGTCCATGGGCTCCTCGGGCAGATAAGGGGCCCTGCTGAGGGCCTGTGGCAGCTCTGCCACCCGAGCCTGAGACAGATTTCAGGTAGGACAGCCCGGTGGGCTGTGCAGAGGCCGAGGCCGGGATGGGAGTGGGTGCCTGGGAACCAATGGGAGGGCGGCTTGGAATGAGGCACCTGCCTCAGGGGCTTCACAGATAAGCACCCCCCCCCAGGCCAGTTTCTCCCAGAGCCCTGTGCACTAACTGGCCCAGGAAGCACCCTTTGCCCAAGACTTGGCCCCAGATATCAGACTTTGTGCTAAACAGCCAAAGCAGTGACTTACTGGGGGCCATTCATAACTGCCGCCGTGGGTCCTAGCTCCTGCTGGAACATTACCGGCTGACTTGCAAGTCAGATGGCGGTGGCTTCTGGCAGTTCCCGCCTGGGCGGAGTGCGCCCTCCCCATCTCTGCTGCTCCCTGTACCTCAGCTCCCTGTCAGAACCCTGAGGACTCGCCCGTGTGTGGCCCCAGCCCAGGGGTCCTTGAGGACCTCCGGGTCTGCCCCCACAGGCCCCCGGGCCCCCGGCAGCTGAGAGCTGTAACTAGGGCGGGCTGGAACAGTGCGGGGACTCAGCGGCAAAACCAGCGAGTTTTCAGAGGCTGTGGCCAAGGACGCTCTTGGGAGAGACAAAGAAGGAAGACACCGTGGCGTGCTTCGAGAACCAGAAGGCACAGTCGGCGCGACACTCCCGGGGCACATCCGTGGCTGGGGAAGGTGGCCTCCTGGGTGACAGCCCACCCGGCTGTCCCGCTGTGCCAGAAACAAGCTCGGGCATACAGAGCCGTGGCCCGGGGCCCCTACGGAGATGGGGCTCGGGGTACCCCACCAGCCCCGGTGCTGCCAGCTCACCGACCTGCAGGGATACCAGAACCCACAGATGCTGCGGTCCCTCACAGGAGGCTGGTGGTGTTTAGGGAAGTGACTGTAACCACAGTCACCTCCGCACGGCTCCGTAAGGCACGGTGAGCGCTGCCTCGGAATGAAGAGGAAACGCCCGGACGGGTCCAGTACGGATGCGATGTTTTTCCAACATTTTAGTTTAAAATTTTTTTTATTTGAAAGTCAGAGAGAGAGAGAGATTTTTCCATCCGCTGGGCCACACTCCAAATGGCCGCAGCAGCCTGGGCGGGGCCAGGCCAAAGCAAGGAGCCAGGAGCGTCCTCTGAGTCTCCCCTGGGAGCAGCAGGGGTCCGAGTGCCTGGGCCGTCTTCTGCTGCTCTCCCAGGGGCATTAGCCGGGAGCTGGGCTGGAAGTGGAGCAGCCGGGCTCGAACCTGCACTCACAGGGGATGCTGGTGTCGCACGTGGCAGCCCGAGCTGCTGTGCCACGACTCCAGCCCTCACGTATTGCTGATCCACCAGTGACTGACCCCGGAGTTGACCTCCCACGGTTCTGTCTCTGCGGTGGAGCCCGGCTGAACCCCACCCACACACTGACAGCCGGCGGAAGTCCCAGCGCAGCACTCCCCCTCCAGTTGTGATGAACCTGGGACTCCTCACAGGCAGCGCCGCACAACCTCTGAACCAAGATGGAGGAGCAGGGACCCCTGCCCTCCCAGGAGCCCTGCGTCCCTCAGGAACACTGGGAGGACGCAGACGCTGCCCTGGAGAGCAGGGCACGAGACGGCGGCTGTTCCTTCCAGGACGGGGAGAAGGTCTTCACAGCACCCAGCTGGGGCCAGCAGTGCGGGCTCCCAGGACAAGGCAGGGGCGGTGGGAACAAGGCGGCTGCAGGCAGCAGGGCTTCCCTCGGAGACCTCAGGGGGACCTCACCGCCCTGCGCTTGTCACGTGAGGATCCCTGTTCCCGCACCCCTGGTGACACCTGCGACAGAGACGGTGTCTCATTCTGGAGGGCAGCCACGGAGCAGGGGAGAGGGAGTGATGGGGGGGGGCATGCAGCTGCCACAGTGAGTGCCACGGTGAGAACACGAGGGCCATGGTGACCATGCACGGGCCACGGCAAACACACAGGGGCCACAGAGAACGTGTGAGTGCCACAGTGACCACACAAAGCCCACAGAGAACATATGAGTGCCACGGTGACCACACAAGGGCCATAGAGAACATGCGAGTGCCACAGTGACCATGCAAGGGCCATAGAGAACATGTGAGTGCCACGGTGAACATGTGTGTGCCACAGTGAGTGAGCACACAAGGGCCACAGTGACCACATGAGAGCCACGGTGACCATACAAGAGCCAGAGAATGTGTGGGTGCCACAGTGAGCACACAAGGGCCACAGTGAGCCCACGAGAACAGATGTGTCTTCCACGTCCCCACGTCTCAGCCCCAGGACATGCGCCTCGTGGGACAGCTGGGTCCCACGGTCGTTCTGTTCGCCTCCATCCTCTTCCCATAACATCCGAACCACTCTGCCTTCCCGCTGACTTCCATCTGCAACTGTAGAACCAGCCCAAGTGTCCCCAGTAGATTCGAAAAGGAGCCTGTGGTGGCACACATGATGGAACACCACTCAGCCAGGAAGAAGAGGGAATCCTGTCACCACGAGGGCACGCATGCACCCAGAGCACGCCGTGCTGAGTGGAGCACGGCAGACACGGAGCGACACGCACCCCAGGAGCTCAGCGACACGGAGCGACACGCACCCCAGGAGCTCAGCCACACGTGGAATGTGAACCAGTGGAGCTCATGGAAGCAGAGAGCAGGGCAGGGGTCCCCAGGGACCACAGGGGCCAGGAGGGTTGAGGACATGTGGGTAAAAGGGCATGAAGTGTGAAGACCTACCGCCCAGCCTGGAGACGCGGTTAACAACGGCGATGTATCCGACAGCTCGAAGTTGCTGGAAGAGTCGGTTCCAAGCGTTCTCACCAAAGTGATGAGTGTGTGAGACGGTGCACATGTCGAGTCACTGGATTTTATTATCCTGTTGCACTGTGCCTCGCACATACACACAAGTACTTGTTAAGTAAAAGTAGAATCAGAACCTGCCTTCCACACTGGAGAGCCAAGACTGGTCCCAAATGGCTCGTCTACACCGCAGGCCCTGGGAGACCCCCTCCTACCCAGGGACGCCCACAGCCCTGAGAGGAAAGAGGGCGCCAGTGTCCACCCCAGAGTGGAGGCAACTCCTGGCTCCTCCCTGCTGTGGCCCAGGGCGCCGGAGGAGCTGCCCCAGGAAGGACCGGCACGGCGCAGGGGCTGACCGAGGGGTCTCAGCTGGAGCCTGGGCAGGCAGAGCAGGAGATCTGAGGTTGGAGCATGCCAGCAGCCCGAGGACCCACGTGTGCGGACACCGGTGAGCGCTGCAGGTCCGGCCACACACGGGGCAGAGGCGTCTCTCGTTCCAACGTTGGTGTTTTCCTGCTTTTCTGTAAGCACACTACTCTGTGAATAGGAGACACTGAGATTGTGGCTGGCGCCCGGACCACGTGGAGAGGAGGTTTGCCACGCGGGAATGGGGCTGTACCAGCACCCATCGAACCCGGCAGCTCCAGGGAAGCGCGAGCCGTGAGTAACGGAACAGCATGAGGTCCTGCAGGTGCCAGGACGTCCCACCTCGGGGAGACAGGCGTACTCTCCCAGAGGACAGCTTCCAGCCTCCCGGGATGAGCCAGGCCAGAGGAGGCCCAGCCTGCCAGGGCTGGTCTGGCGCTTGCATCTTGATGCTAAATCCCACTGCAGAGGGACAGCCCACAGCTGGCGTCACCTGACAATTTCGTGACCCTGAGACTGCCTGTGGACCCGCTGGCCTCAGAAGCTGGCCGGGCAGCTGGGACAGGTGGAGGGAGGCTGACAGAGAGGCCGTGGGACACAGGCCTGGGAGAGGAAGCCCTCCGCTCTGTGCGGCGAGGGGCGGTGGGGGCCGCCAGCATGTCACCCCCGGCGGCCAACCCAGCTCCGTGTTCTGGGGCTGCAGCTCTGGGAGGTGGCTCAGGTGGTGGCGCCTGCAGCGGCCGCCGGCTCAGGAGCTCAGCTCTCAGAGGCCAGGATCCCGCCCCCGTCAGTCGCAGGACACAGCGTGCAGCACAAACAGCACTTGGCCAAAGCCCGGCCACCGGCCACCAGCCACGCGAAGGTGCCCATGAGCACCATCTCTCCCAGCTCCGTCTCCTGGGACCTCAGGCTCGGCACCTGTGCCACGCACGTCCTTTTCCAGCCCCCAGCGACACTGGGCACAAAGGCCACAGGGAGAGAGCTCCCCTCTGCTCTTCATGGTCGACACTGGCTTCCTTCCAGGAGCCCAAGGGGCCGGGAGGGAGGTGGACTTCGGGTTTGCGGCAGGAGGGAGGTGTTTGGTCAGCAGCGACAGAGCCTGGCATTGTCGGCGCCGGCTGTACGCAGCTTCAGCGTCACGGCCGTCCCCAGAGCCATGATGGAATCACGTATGGTGCTGAGCGCGTGGGTCAGGATGGACTCCGCTGAGGGCAGTGGCCAGGGCAGCTTCCGGGCTCAGCTCCCGCCTCTCCCAGCCACAGGCTGCCCTTTGTTCTGCGCACCCAGAGGCCCCTCGCCCTGGCCTTGTCCCCTCTGCCAGCACCCCCGCATCCTCCAGGGCCTCCCTCGCCCCCAGAGCTACAGTGCACTGCTCCCCCGACACAGTGGCCTGGGCGTGTCTTGCCCACCGCCACCGCCCACTCGCCCAGGCCAGGGGCCTCCGTCTTCTCACACCGCACCCAGCAGCAGCCAGGCCCACGCCGTGCTCAGCCAGCCCGCGCTGAACGTGGGTCAGGGAGCTGCGGCATCGGAAGTGCGTGGGCTTTCGGTGCCCGCAGGGACAGCACACTGGAGCCTCGGCGACTGCATTTCGACTGTGCTCAGCACACCGGCCTCTGTCCCTCCGGCGGCTCTCCACGCATGCTCGCGCCTCCAGCATCCACCCAGGGGGACTTGAACAGGGTGGTCTCGGTTATCTCTTCCCATAAAAAGCCGGCCCTGCTGCACACGAACACAAACAGGGTTCTGGGTTGGAAAGCGCGCGTGATGCGGCTTCTGGACAGCCACAGGAGATGGTCTTCGCGCTCACGGACGACGTTCTAGCTGTCGTCCCCGTTCCTTTCACGGGCCCCAACGGCGGCATTTTACGATCGGGCTGCTGGTGTGCCCGTCCCCCGAGGGTCTTTGTGGCCCTGAGGAACACCCAGCAAAGGTTTACGGGGTGCCCCTCCCGGCAGGGCGCCGAGCAATCTGAGTTGTCTCCAAAGATTTCACATCTGCTAAAAATATTCCCAATTTCGCAAGCACTCTCGGACAAAAATAATATTTGGCTGCAGCCTCTCCCGGGGGACCCCGGAGTGCACAGGCACCTGCATCTCCCCGGGAAAGAAAACCTCCCTCCACC
This sequence comes from Oryctolagus cuniculus, assembly GCF_051225735.1. Lineage (NCBI taxonomy): Eukaryota > Metazoa > Chordata > Mammalia > Lagomorpha > Leporidae > Oryctolagus > Oryctolagus cuniculus. The sequence goes on along the minus strand of NC_142878.1, from coordinate 3,456,099 downwards.
GACCTTCCAGGTCCCACCTAAGTCCCGTCTCCAGCCGGCCGGGGAGCGCCCGCCCGCTCACGGCTCTCACACGCAGGCCCTGCCCCTGAGCCCTGCGAACTCGCCCGCGCCCAGCCAGCATTTGAGGAATGAACCAAGCAGTGCGTGGAGGCTCGCTCTCCCTCTCCCCCCGCCCCCCCCCCACGCTGCCTTTCAAATACTTAAATCTCGCAGAAGAAAAGAGAACCCTTTCCAGTCTCTGCCTCATTCAAGATGTCGCCTCCCCCCAGGATGAGCCTCCAAGCGGCCTGGGAATGCAGCCTGTGCACAGCCCCATGGACAGGACCGTGGGCGGTGCAGACCCTGGGGCCAAAGGAGAGAAAATCGCCTCCAAAGTTCACTTGTGGACACCGGCCCTTTAAGGGGGAAGAGAGGCTGGCGCAAGCCCCTCCCCCCATGCCTGTTCTCTGGTCCCCAAGGAGCCCTGCTTGGTATTTATGGGCGTGGGGACTGCTGCTGTCCCAGGTCACTGACCCTGTGAGGACGGTGGCCTTTGCCTCCTCCATCAGCGGGGACAGGCGAGGCTTGGCCCTGCTCTTCTCCAACGCATGAGCGCTGGTGGCGCCTCTCACTCCCAGCGGCCAGTTCACCTCCAAGTCACCCGCGACCCTCAGCTTGACCTCTGCGACCCCAGGGCCCTTGCTCAGCCTCCAGCTGAAGCTGACCCCGGGGGCGAGAGGCAGGAATGAACCCTTCTCGGCTGACTCCACCCCAGCCTGCGACAGCTGATGCTGTGCTGTCACTGCACCCGTCCCCGCCTCACGGCATTGGTATCTCCCACAGCGTGCGCTCATGGCAGCAAAAATCACCACCCGGCGGCCAGCTCTGGAGCCCTGGGGCCCGCAGCAGCGCCACACGAGGAGGTGAGGTGAAGCCACCGGGGGCCGGGGGCAGGAGAAGCAGCCACTCAGTCACCACCGCGCTGTGTGCCACCTCCTACACCGCCCGGCACTGCGGCTCAGTGGGGGACAGGCAGGGGAGGCTCCGCCCAGGGGCTCCGATTCTGCCTCAAGGCGGCACAGGCTGGGAGAGCCCAGAAGCCGAGAGACCCTGGACTCGATCCCCAGGGTGACCGGAAGTCATCAGGGGCCCTCAGCGAGACATGCCAGCCACCCCGCAGGGAGGGGCGGGGCGTGGGAGATCAGCCCCGTGACAGGTGGTGCAGGGTGGCTCTGCACAGGCGGTGGAGTTCAGGTGGACCTGGGCCAGCGCCGGACACCTCGCTGGTTTCCTGCTGTGCAGCCTGGGGGCCGCGGTGCCCTCTGCAAGGCGGAGGAGGGGGAGGCAGCGTGCAGGGAGCACCTGTTCTGGGGGAGGGGACGATCACATTTCACACTGGAGGCCTCCACGCAGCGGCGTCTGGGGAGCTGCTGGACATGCAAATGGGAAGCCTGGGAGAGGGGAGGCGGCTCTGAGCAGAGCCAGAGAGGACTCTAGACACTGCCCAGCAGAAAAACGATGAACGCCCTGCATCCCGGAGGGACCAGAGATGTGGGACGGCCCTGGGGTTCCCACTGAGGGACAGGCTGGCTTCCGAGTAAAAGCGAGACAGGCTTTGGAAGGGAGGGAGTTGCCCTCTGCTGCCACTTCCAGCCCCTCTCCCTGGGCCAGGGGGGCTTTCACCATTTCCGGGTGCCTGGGCAAGCCTGGGGACCTGCACCTGTGGGCGTGACAATGTCATTGAGGTCCCTTCAGTGCCTCACCTTGGAGCTCCAGTCGTCTTTGGGTGCACACCCCCAGGGCGGGGTCTGGGGGAGCTCAGGGGTGGGACTAGGCCTCCAGCAGGAACCTCTGCGTAAGTTGGAGGAGGCAGCTGTGAGCGCGCAGTACCTGTTGAGGTGCCTGGTGGGGGTCTCAGAGGCCGGAGCCTCATCCGCCTTGGAGAGCGGCTGACCTGGTGCTCTGGTGGCGGCCACCGCCTTCTCCCCGAGGGCGGAAAGGGAGGCGTCTCCCTGTGACAGCCGTCACCGTCTCTGCTCTTTAGGCAAAGCCGCCTGGAGTTTACAAGAGGGCAGGGCCCAAACAGTTCCCCGCTGGACCCTGGATCCTGGTTCCTTAAGCGAGAGCCTGGCAAAGACATCCAGGCTGCACCTCACCGGGCTGCTCCAAGAATGTGGGGCGCGGGGCTGGGGCTGGGGGGAGGAGCGGGGAGCGGCGGGCGGGAGGATGTGGGAGCTGAAGCTGATTGTGATGAGCAGAGTGGGCCCAGGCCCAGGCAGAGGGCGAGGCAAGTGTGCGGAGAAGCGCCGTGGACGGACCCGGCGCCACCACCTGCTACAGCACCAAGCCGCCGTCAGCATGAGGCTGCCTGCCACGAGCCAGGCACAAAGACCACGCACCGCGTGATTCCGTGTGGATGAAATGTACCAAACAGCCCAGAATAGGCAAATCCCTGGAGGCAGAAGGTACAGTGTGGTTGTCTGGCTTGGGGCTTGGGGCGGGGAAGCAGCAGGAGTGGGGGGAAGTGGAGAAAGGGTCCCGGGTCTCCTCTGGGGGTGAAGACCTGTTTATTGAACTGTGCACTTTAAGTGGCTGGCGGGGGGGGGGGGGGGGGGGGCTGTGACTGAGCCTCCTTAGAGCTGGGGTGCATGAGGGGGTCGTTCTGTTACGAAAGTGAGCTAAGGTCCTCTCTCTCTCTCTCTCTCTCTCTCTCTCTGTGTGTGTGTGTGTGTGTGTGTGACAGATGCTGCTCCATCCTAAATGATGATGGATGAAACACTGTTCATTCCATCATTGCTCCATCACGAGAGAGCAGAGTGCAATCAAGAAATGTTCCCGGCCAGCACCGCGGCTCACTAGGCTAATCCTCCGCCTGCGGTGCCGGCACCCCGGGTTCTAGTCCCGGTCGGGGTGCCGGATTCTGTCCTGGTTGCTCCTCTTCCAGTCCAGCTCTCTGCTGTGGCCAGGGAGTGCAGTGGAGGATGGCCCAAGTGCTTGGGCCCTGCACCCCATGGGAGACCAGGAGGAAGCGCCCGGCTCCTGGCTCTAGATCGGCGCGGCGCTGGCCATGGTGGCCATTAGGGGAGTGAACCAATGGAAGGAAGACCTTTCTCTCTGTCTCTCCCTCTCACTGTCTAAATCTGCCTGTCAAAGGAAGGAAGGGAGGGAGGGAGGGAGGAAGGGAAGGAGGAAGGGAGGGAGGGAGGGAGGGAGGGAGGGAGGGAGGGAGGGAGGGAGGTTCCCAAAAACCACTTGCCCAGATTTCTATGGGGGCTCCCAGGGAGGCCTGGCCGGTTGAGACGTGTGGCAAGTGAACACGCGTTTTGCGTTTTGTAACAAATGTCACTCTGTCGCTGCTGGCAGTTGCAGTGTGCACACAAGCAGACCTCCCCCGTCCAGTGTGAAACTGGGGGTTGTGCCTGGAGGGTCCTGGGCGCAGAGCCAGAGGGCTGGCGCCTGGCACGTTGGGAAGATCCTGGAAGCCGGGGTTGTGGGGAGGGTGCTGGCCCAGGATGGACACGACTCACCACTCACAGTCTGGTGGACCCCGTAGAGCAGCCTTGAGCCCCAATTCCACTTCCTGCGTCCTGCCCTGCCCCTATCCAGCTGCCTGCAGACCCAAGGCGCATCCAGGTCCCCTGGGGCGAAACTCAGCTCTGGGCCCCCCGGAGCTTCCGATCCCATGGCCCTGCGCCAGGCCTAAGAATCTGCGTTTCCAAGCCCTCCGTGGTGCCCCTGCTGAATCTGACCCCACGCCGAAGCACCAAACGGTGGCCCACACCGAGAGCTGCAACAGTGAGGAACGTTCGTTCCCCGGGCACCCGGGCTGGGCAAGCTCTTCCGAGGCCCCTCGGCAGCCTCGCTCCAGGGCGCGCCTGAGACGCTCGGGGCAGGAAGGGTTAAGGAACAAGAGGTGGCCCTGCCCTGGGAAGGCCTGCGGGCCTGGAGGTCCCAGTCCCGGCTTCTTGCTGTGGGCTCAGCCCTGTAACTGCCTTAGATTAGGGAGAGCCTAGTAGGCGCAGCTGGGTAAATACCGCGCAGCCGGCTCCCGCGGTGTCCCGGTGGGCGGGATTTGCTCCCCCAGTCTGAGACCTCTCGGTGCTGACCCCGCTGAGACCCTCCCTGCAAGCGAGGATGCTGCCCAGGGCTCTGCATGTTGTCTTCAGGGCTCAAGGTGGCCTCACAGACACGGGGCCAAGTGCCTCCACGCGGCCCGCCAGCCGTGAGCTGACAGCACTTAGCACCTCTGGGTGATCAGAAACAAGCAACCCGGCCACAGGCCGCAGCAGGAACAGTGAATGACCTTGGACCCAAGAAGCCGTTGTCCTCAAAGCACTTGTGCAAGGATTTGAGATCACGGGTTTTGTCCTGGTGAAAGGAACGTCGGGAAACACGTGTGTGATGTTTTCTTTTTTCTTTTTTCTTTTTTTTTTTTTTATTTTTTGACAGGCAGAGTGGACAGTGAGAGAGAGAGACAGAGAGAAAGGTCTTCCTTTGCCATTGGTTCACCCTCCAATGGCCGCCGCGGCTGGCGCGCTGCGGCCGGCGCACCGCGCTGATCCGATGGCAGGAGCCAGGAGCCAGGTGCTTTTCCTGGTCTCCCATGGGGTGCAGGGCCCAAGCACCTGGGCCATCCTCCACTGCACTCCCTGGCCACAGCAGAGAGCTGGCCTGGAAGAGGGGCAACCGGGACAGAATCCGGCGCCCCCACCGGGACTAGAACCCGGTGTGCCGGTGCCGCTAGACGGAGGATTAGCCTAGTGAGCCGCAGCACCGGCCCGTGTGTGATGTTTTCTTACAGGAGCTCTCCCTGGAACGAGACAGGGAGAGCCCAGGCGTGTCGTCAGGCCCGTGAGACTCCCATGGGCTCCTGGGAAAGCATCGTGGGACAGCACGTGCGGGGCCCTATGGAAACCACACCAGGTCATGGCCGCGAACTAGGTTTGCTGGGAAGGTGAGAAACTCCTCGGCCCTGGGGAGATCAGGGTGGGCAAGGAGGAGAGGAGTGAGGGGTCAGGCGTGCCCACTCCCCCACCTGGCTTGGCAGGGGACATCTTGCTGTCCTGGGGTCAGTAGTGAGCTGATGTCCAGTTTCCCCCGCCTTGGAGGCTTCTACTGCTTCTGGGATGTCCCCTGGGTGTCTCCTTGGGTGACCCAGCACACATGGACCCCCTCAAGGTTCCTGGGGCGGGGGATTGCACCACTGCACCCATGTGGAGACCCAGGTGGAGTTCCAAGCTCCTGGCTCCGGCTTAGCCCAGCCATAGCCATTACGGCCATTTACAAGATGAAGCAGCAGATGGAAGCTTGCTCGCTCTCTCGCTCTCTCTCTCTCTTTCTCTCACCCTCTTTTAAATAATAAAATTTTTTTTTAATGAAAGCCTTTAACCCCTAAAGTATGGTACGGAGTCTTACAAATACAATTCTGACCTTGGAGCCAACCTGAGGGTCACACATTGAGCAGCTCGTGGGCGCCATTGGAGGCCACCCCACGACCCTGGCCCCAGCATGCGAGCCCCTCCCTGCCCATTCCCGACCTGCTTCCCCCGTGTCAGATCCCACCAGGTCCTTGGGTCCTGGGGGCCTTGCTAGCCGCATCTGCTATCCAGCACTTGGCACTGCACTGGTCTGACCTTGTCTCCAGACTCTGAACCGTCAGTCTTCCCCAGGTGTGCAGCTTCCCCAGGTGCCCCTACGCACACCAGGCCCCCCTGGCCTCCTGCCCCTCCTGCCCCACTGTCAGTGCCCTCTGGGCCTTCGGGACAACGGCGTGCCCCCAGGTTCCTCACCAAAGCCCACCTAAAGTCTTCTGTATGGGCGTCCCACCTGTTACAGCAGAGACGGTGTGGCAGGTGCACCAGCCACTCATGTAGCCTGGGCTCCAGGGATCCCCCAGGCCCTGAACTTAACTTTGTAACCTTTCTCTCTCAAAGAGGAGTCCAAAACACCCCGGGGAACTCAGGTCACGTGTATTAGCTTTTCATCATTGAAATACCTGAGACCAGGCACTCATGAAGAAAAAAGGCTGATGCAACTTAGGATTTGGGGGCTGAACGTGCACGACTTAGAACAGGCTCTGCCCAAGGCCCCTTGCCAGACGGCGGGCGCGTCTGCAGAGGGAGGCTCGCACGGTGAGGCAGGGAGCAGAGAGGTGGCGGGGGCACCCTTGCTCCCCACACTCCAGGGTTGCACAGAAATGCCTTCATCCCATTCCAGCCCCATGACCCAAGGACCACCCACCAGGCCCCGCCTCTTGAAGGCTCCACAGCCTCCTCCCCTGAACCACACCTCCAATCCACACCCCCCAGGGGACACCCGAGACATATCCAAACCACGGCACCCCGAGAGTCTGGTCCACCTGCAGTAGTGACAGGTCAAGCTCAGGGGCGCTCTGGGGACATCCACAGGTGCGACCCCGGGAGTCAAGCTGAGATGAGAGATGAGACAGAGCCCCCTTGCCGGGCCCCCGTCCACTTGTACATGCGGCCTCCCCACCCAGCCCCGCTCCCCCGGGGCCTCGGGGCCGAGGGAAGCCCCAGCACCCAGCTCTGCCTTCCCCTCCAGCTCGAGTGCCAACAGGAGCCGTGGGCTGGGGTTTGCCCAAGAGGTCAAGGGCACCTTGAACCCTAAGGGGGCTCGGTGCTGAGAAAGTGAAGGAAATCCCGGCTTCACCGGCATCCGCCAGGGACCGGGGAGGGGGAGGCCGAGGAGGCGGGGGGGGGGGGGGAGGGGCAGCGTGGGCCCTGAACGCACACGCACTTCCAGTTTTGGAAAAACGTCTTCATCTTCCCAGAAATGACCCAGTGGAGCAATCACATGACATGATTTTCTCCTGTCATCAACGCGTAGCGATGGTTCCAGACGGAAAAGGCCAGAAGCCTGCTTTTAACCCCGTCGCCACTCCTGCGCTTACCCAAACGCTCGTCCCTGCCTCTTTCTCAACCGCTGGCCAAGGAGGCGTGGGGGGACCATGCAGCCATCCACCCGGCAGCCAGCGTGGACCTCGCTGGGCAGAGCCGGCAGCTGGGCCTGGGCCACAGCCTCGGTCCCCAGCCAGAGGAGCATCGATGGTGCCGGATCGCTTCTAGCACACCCTTAGGAGCCTGCGCGCTTCTGTCACCACGGCCTCTGGCAAGGCCACCCTTTCCTGCGAGACTCAGCTCTGGAGGCCCCAGGAAGCCCTGCCCGGGCACCTCCCACCACCACGGGGCTGAACCAGCCCCTGCGCCTCCCCAGGACCTCCCCCACGAACCCCCAGGAGCAGCGGGCCCCATGCATCCAAAGATGTCTCACCCTCAGACGCACCCTGGTCGATGGGAGACCTTTGTGGGGCCGCCTGCATCTGTACCGAAACTGAACAGACTGGGTCTCGTGCTCCTGCCCCAAATACCACAGCACCTCGGCGGCTTGCACAGTGCTCGCGCGCCGTCACCTACCACGGGTCACTGCAGGTATGGGGAGGTGTGCTAGGTCCTGTGCGAATCCCATACTAATCCCAATCTATGTCACAACAGGGACCAGAGCGCCACGGGTTTGGGTGTCCACGGGGATCCTGGGCCGACCTGCCACGGCCATGAGGGGCACCCACAATAGTGGGCGGGGTCTGCGGTCATTGCCCACTGTGGATCCCGCATCCCTCTCTCCCCTGCCTTCAGCCCCCTTCCTCCCGCCTCCCATCGCATCTCTGGGATCACAAGCTGCCGGTCTACAAACCAAGAAGCTGTGACTGGGACGGAGTAAGCTCCGCTCCATGTCCCAGGCAGGTGAGCCCCCACCCCTGCCGGGCACTGGGGCTCTGGGCATCCCGATCGCGGTCCTGTGGCTGCTGTGAGGCAGCTTTGGGGAAATGAAGATATCGGGGGGCAGAGGGTCCTCGAACACAGCTTCTCTGCCCTCAGACAGATGCCGGGATGAGAAATCCCGGACAGAGGCAGAAAATCCGGACGCAACACGGAGGCTCGCTGCGGCCGGCCGGGTGGGACGGGGACCCCTAGGAGAAGACTGCCACCCCCGGGCCCCGCCCACAGAGGTGCACCCCGCAGCCTGGGCCCAAGGTGACGCCGTCTCTCCTCGGGATCTCTCCTCGGGATCCATCCTCGGGATCTCTCCTTGGGATCTTTCCTTGGGATCTCTCCTTGGATCTCTCCTCGGGATCTCTCCTCGGGATCTGGACTTTGGTCAGCAATCCTCAGTGCTTTCCATGGCGGCAGGTCACCACGTTTGGAAACCGCCGAGAGCAGAGGCAAGCGCGCTGCAAGCTGCACAAGGCCCCCAGCCTCTCCTCTGCTGGAGCAGCTCAGGGCCCCCCCAGCCTCCCCTCTGCTGGAGCAGCTCAGGGCCCCCCCAGCCTCCCCTCTGCTGGAGCAGCTCAGGGCCCCCCCAGCCTCCCCTCTGCTGGAGCAGCTCAGGGCCCCCCCAGCCTCCCCTCTGCTGGAGCAGCTCAGGGCCCCCCCAGCCTCCCCTCTGCTGGAGCAGCTCAGGGCCCCCCCAGCCTCCCCTCTGCTGGAGCAGCTCAGGGCCCCCCCAGCCTCCCCTCTGCTAGAGCAGCTCAGGGCCCCCCCAGCCTCCCCTCTGCTGGAGCAGCTCAGGGCCCCCCCAGCCTCCCCTCTGCTGGAGCAGCTCAGGGCCCCCCCAGCCTCCCCTCTGCTGGAGCAGCTCAGGGCCTCCCCAGCCTCCCCTCTGCTGGAGCAGCTCAGGGCCCCCCCAGCCTCCCCTCTGCTGGAGCAGCTCAGGGCCCCCCCAGCCTCCCCTCTGCTGGAGCAGCTCAGGGCCCCCCCAGCCTCCCCTCTGCTGGAGCAGCTCAGGGCCCCCCCAGCCTCCCCTCTGCTGGAGCAGCTCAGGGCCCCCCCAGCCTCCCCTCTGCTGGAGCAGCTCAGGGCCCCCCCAGCCTCCCCTCTGCTGGAGCAGCTCAGGGCCCTCCCAGCCTCCCCTCTGCTGGAGCAGCTCAGGGCCCCCCCAGCCTCCCCTCTGCTGGAGCAGCTCAGGGCCCCCCCAGCCTCCCCTCTGCTAGAGCAGCTCAGGGCCCCCCAGCCTCCCCTCTGCTGGAGCAGCTCAGGGGCGCCCCACCGCCTCCCCTCTGCTAGAGCAGCTCAGGGCCCTCCCAGTCTCCCCTCTGCTGGAGCAGCTCAGGCCCCCCCCCAGCCTCCCCTCTGCTGGAGCAGCTCAGGGCCCCCCCAGCCTCCCCTCTGCTGGAGCAGCTCAGGGGCGCCCCGTCACCTTCCCTCTGCCGGCCTGGCCTTCAGAGGACCCCGCCCAGCACAGCGGCTGCTCCGGGTTCACTCCCTGCCGTCCACGGTGCCTCGGCCCTCACAGGCCCCAGCAGGACCCCTGCCGGCTGGAACCTGCTTCCTAATTTGTGTCTGAGTGGACTTGCGCTCGATGACCCCACACTTCCCACTCCTTCCCACCAGGAGCCCCGGAAGAGGCAGAGGCTCACACTGTTGGCACAGGAGCGAGCGCTCCACACTTGTGCAATGGACGATGAGCCCACTCCCAACCCCTGCACCTGCTCTCTGCTCCCTGTCCCCTCCGGGCGGCTGAGAGCTGGGTTCCCAGCGACTGCCTCCTGGAGATGCAGGGACTTCCAGGATCCTGAAGTGCAGTCGGAATCCAAGTTGATGCTGGTGCAGAAGTAACTGGATCCTCACAAGAACCGAGCTCGGTGCTGGCTGTGCTGGGCTCACGCCCCTGGTCTGGGTCTGGATTGTAATGCTTGTTCCGGGTGCTTCTCCCACAGACAAGGGCATCCACGTACAGCTCACAGCAAGGACAGGATTCCGTGCACAGTGAGAGAAGAAGCATCCACCCACACGTGAGCGTGGGCCAGGCTACGCAGAGACCCACCCGTCAAGAGGGAGCCCGCGGCTTGCCCGTGAGAGGCAGGCGAAAAGACCAGCACCTGCGGGGTGGTCCTCTTTACGAGGTAGGGGGCACTGCCTTAATCAGACAACAGAGTGGGGTCTTAGGCTGAGACGCAGGGCATCCTGGGAAGGTTGCACTGTGGGGTTGCAAGACTCCCCACTGGCCTGGCCTGAACCAGCTGCGTCAACACACATCAGCCTCAACGTCGAAAGCTTCGAAGGTGCACGTGAGCTTGGCCCCGGCGTGCTGCCAGTCCCCGGGCGTCTCGCCGGCCGCCCACGCTGCTGCAGGTTCAGAGCACGGCTGCGGGCGACCGTGTGCCCAGGAAAGCTCAGTCGGCGCCACTGTGTGATCGCTCCTCTGTGGGTGAGGACAACGCTGTCAGATGCAGAGACTCCATGCACACCCACCGTCCCCTGCGGGGACCCAGGCAGGGGCTCGGGCTGCTCACCCTGCAGGTGAACAAGTGGCGAGTGGCGTATGGAGGCCTGTGCCGCATCCGAACCCTCCGCTGCCCCTGCCGCCAGTTGGCCTGCCAAGGCCACTCAGCCTCTGCCCCGGTGGGCCCGTCCACCCCTCCTGCCAGTGCCCGCTACGCCCAGAGCAGCAGAGAAAATGTCACAGGATTATCCAAAAAGTGGGAGAAAGAAAAGTGACTTTTAAACTCCTCGCCAAAGGACTAGAGAATAAAACTGATCTTTGCCACGTGGAAGAACGCCCCGAAAATGAGGCGCTGGGGGGAGAGCAGCGAACCCTAGGGGCCGTCCACAGTCCGGCCTAGGATGGGCTGGGGGGTTCCTTGGAGAGCGAGGCCTGGCCTGTGGGGGAGCACAGAAGGGAACCCCGGCTGGGGAGTGCCCAGCCCCGGGGGGGAGCCGGGAAGCCGGGAAGCCGGGCCTTCTCCAGACGCTGGGCCTGCTGGGATCCCATTACCCACACTGATGAGAGTTTAATGATTAATTAGGGACTAGCTCACCCAGAGCCCCTGCAGGGGGATTATGCAAAGCAGCCGAGACCCTGGCCAGGGGCTGAATATCTCCTGGTGCTGACCGAGCCCTGCTCGCCTCTGCGAAGGCCTGAGCAGAAAACCCACAGGGGAGCAGCTCCTGGAGCCGCCATCCAGCCTCCTCACTTCGGCTGCTTTCACGGAACACCTGCCCCGAGAAAGGCAAAAGAACCTTAGGAGACAGCGGACCCAGGCCCGGGCCCCCGCCCCGTCTGCAGCCCTGTTGTCTTCCAGATCCTCAGCCCAGCCCCCAGCCCCCGGGACCACGGAGCTCACCAGCGGCATGCGATGCCTCTCCTCCTGCGCCCTCCACCACACGGAGCCCTGAGCACCCAGGTCCCTCCTAGCAACTGCCCTGGGCATCCGTAAGCCGGCACTCGCTGCAGGCTCCTGGGAACTGCTCCTGACCGTGTGGACAACGGGGGCTCCGGAACCCTACGCCCCTGGCTCCCGGGAACTGCTCCTGACCATGTGGACAACAGGGGCTCCAGAACCCTGCGCCTGCCCCAGGCTCCTGACCGTGTGGACAAGGGGGCTCCGAAACCCTGCGCCCCTGGCTCCTGACCGTGTGGACAAGGGGGCTCCGGAACCCTGCGCCCCAGGGGCTTCTGGCTAACTCCACCTGCTCTACTACCACCGCCGCCACGAGCAGCGGCTGAAGACTCAGTCACGTGGCACACACTGGCAAACCTTTTCTGTCGAGGGCCGGGCGGTAACTGCCCTGGGCTTTCTGGGCCGTGCGGTCCCCGCTGCCGCTCCTCCACTCTGCTGCTGAAGCGCAGAGGCGGCCCCAGCCCACACCCACACAGGCGAGCACGGCCATGTCCCAATAAAGCTTTATTGACAAGCACAGCCGGTGAGCCAGGGCGTGGCTGCCATCCACACTGCTCCTGCTGCAGCATTTTTTAAGGCTTTCTTTGGGGTATTTATTCCTGAAAGTCTCTGACCCTGAGCACAGGTGGTACAGACCTAAACAGGTTAAACCAGAGGCTTCCAGGGGGAGCAGGTTAGCGCTGGTGACACTGGCGATGTCTGGGGACCAAGGTCGCTTTCCTAGGTGGATTGTGTACTCGAGTGGGACACAGAGCTTAGAAGGGACCCGCCCACACTGACTTAACTGATGTTTCTGCTCTCGGGGCCCCGCCTTTTATTTTGATTGTGAGCCCCACAAATTAAGTTCCCGATCCTGCTAGAGACTTACTGTCACTGCAGGGGAAGGGTGTGGGGGCGTGCCCCTGGCCGCTGGAGGCTGGGGCTGCTGCCGGACGTGGCCACAGCCACATGAAGAACATCCGAACTCCAGCCGTGCGAGGCTCAGAGCGCTCGGTGAAGCCGCGTGAAATGGCCAAGACCCTCGGCAGACGTGTGTGGGGGCACCGGCAGGCCTCGCAGGAGCGTGTGGGCTGCAGCCCCACCTCGGCTGCCCAGCCGGCTCCCTGCTAACGCACACCCTGAGGACAGCAAGGGTGTCTCTCACCACGTCCCTGGGCCCCTGCGACTCCTCAGAGACCCGGATGGAGCCCCTGGCTCCGGGCTCCGGGCTCCAGCCTGGCCCAGCCCTGGCTGTTGCAGCATTTGGGGAATGAACCAATAGATGAAGCTCTCTCCCCCTGCCCCCGCCACTCTCCTTTCCAAATAAATACATTCTTTACATTGTCAAGAATCTGTCATTTTTGGTCTATGAACAATGTTGTGTAGGCCCTGTTAGCCGGCAAATAACCACACACCGTGCGGCCTGAACCAGCTGCGCTTTCTGTCTTCACCAGACTCACGGGGGAAGAGCTGTCTCAGCCTCTGCGTTTCTGATGACTTTCTGCTCACCGCCAATAGACCCCTCGGACTACGCCCCCAATTTCTGTGCTCACAAATGTATGCGTGCTGTTTTCTCTGGGTGCGTCAATGCGTGCACACAGCAGGGAGATGCGGAGCCGCGTGGCTGAATCCCCCAGGACCCCTGGCCCGACACGCCGCTCCCCTTCTCAGAGCCAGCCCGAGGGCCGCCTCCTCAGGGCCGGACGCGGCAGTGCCCTGGATCCTCTGGGGCATCCTTTACCTGCCCTGGTGCCCTGCCCGCGACAGCGCAGAGAACCCGGCCCGGCCCGGCCCGGCCCCGCTCGGCTTCGCCAGCCTGTGGGCGGGGCCTCCAGCTGTGCCTCCTGGAGCAGCGTCTCCCATCCCTGCGCCTCTGCCCCCTCGTGTGTCCTTGCTGGATCCAGTGTCACCTCTCAGTTTCCATTCCCTAATTCCTCCCTCCCGGCGCGCCTTGTCGCAGATGGATTATTGCCCTAGTTAAAGTCTGCTGGGACGGGCGCCTCTCAGAGCTGTGGAACAAAACGGAACGTTCTCGTGCCTGATTCAGACCAAAGCTCCACGCACAGGCCTGACCCTGGCAGAGACCGTCTGGGGCCCGGACTCTGACGTCCCAGCGTCCACTGTGGCTTGCAGAGGGGAGCAGAGCCCCGCTCGGGCACGGTGTGGGCACGCGTGGGCACGGCGAGTGCATCCACACACATGCTTGTCCACTGTTAACACAGCTGCACCTGAGAAAGCCTGGAGATGGGCAGGAACCCCCAGAGCCACAGAGGCAGCCGGGAAGACCCCCGAGAGAGCTGCTGATCACGGAGAAGCCCCCACGCTGTCTGGACAGCCTCCCGTGGGATGAGACGCTCGCCGAATGGGGCCCCCACCCCAGCCCGCAGCAGGCCCCCAGGGGTCCACCTTCCCCTGCCCTCCTGACCTTTCGGCTCCCACAGAGGCCACACTTGGCGTCCAGGAGCAAAGCCAAGCGCCCCCAACTGTCCCACGAGGGACACACTGTCCCCGACTGTCACACGGGCTGGTTGCCCTGGATGCAAGGCCTGACAAAGCCTCGGCCACCTCAGGGATGGAGAAGGGTGGCCTTGGACACCTGAGCGGAGCCATCTCCCCCACGCACCGCTCAGGGGAAAGGACCCACGGGCCGGAGGAGGGGCCCTGCTGGCCCGGGAGGACGCCCCCCGCCCAGCTGAGCTGCCCCAGCAACGCTGCATGTGAGTCTTCGGGGGAGACTGGGTCGCGCCTGTGCCAGCCACGGCCCTGTCCCAGTGGACACCCTGAGACAGGGCACACGCAGGAGAAACTGAGGTGTGAGACGAGGAAATTCGCGTGCAGAAGGGACGAGTCCCCGACTCACGCTTTGCGGTCGTCTCCGTGTGCGGTCCGGCTGCGTGAAGTCCGCTCACTCGGCCCTGCAGGGTCACCACCCTGCCCCCACAAGGCTCTCGTCCTTCCAAGCCTGAGTCCAGCCTGGCTGCACACTCGCTCCCCGCTCCTCCCCCGCTGCCCCCAGCCGCTGCCTCTGTCTCTGAGAAGCCTGCTTGGGTGGCGCCTGGACGGACCATCCTTGTCCTTGCGTGCCTGGCTCGTTCCACTGGGTGCCGCCCCCTCTGGGGCGTCCTCGCTGCACCCATGCCAGGGCCCCGTCTGCGTCTCCTGCACGCACCTGCGTTTCCACTCATCCACCCGTGGCCTGGGCTGCTTGTACTGCTACTGTGAACGTGACCGTGCGATACCTGCTCAGCTCTGCGCCGCTTTCTGAATGCATGTTCCCAAGTCCGGCCTGGGAGGCGCTGTGTCTCAGCTGCTCGGCGCAGGACCTGGGAGGCTGTGCCGGCAACAGGACGCTGGCTGGGAACAAGGCCAGAGCAGGCTGGGGACCAGGAGCAGAGCCTGAAGTCACTCTGTATCTCTGCAGGGCCTGTGTGCTCCCGCGGGGTCCACGTCACCCAGGCAGAGCGCTGGGCTCCAGCCACACTTGTCCTCCCAGCACCTGTCCCCACCCTCGCCCCCACAGGGGCCTGGGAGCAGCTTCCATGGCATAAGTGTTAGTCCCAACGCCCTGAGGATGGCCAGCCGGCCCTTCCAGCCCTGCGCCAGGTTCAAGCGCGTCCCTCCTACCCGGAGGCCTGGCTGTTTGTCTTGGGGAGCCTATGAGGCCCAGGACAGCTCTCCCAGGTGCCCTGGCTGACGTCAGGCCCAAGGACACAAGCGAAGAGGGGAGCAGGGGCCGCAGGGCTGCGGGAGAGGCTGCTGTCCCCGCACGCATCCCTGGGAAGGCGCGGTGCACACCCGGCCACGGCTCACCCTGTGACTTGGAAAGGCGAGTCGGCTCTGCTCTGCAGGGTAGCACAGACGCGAGACAGACAAGGAGAGACCCAGAAGGGCCGGCAGCACCGGCACACCCCCGCCCTGCTCTCACGGCCCTGCTCTGGGCGCCTGCCACTGGTGACCTCACAGGAGCCTCACTCCAGCCATAGGGAAAAGGGCCCAGCCGCTGCGTGGTTTGCCCGGTCACGTTGGGGTCACGGGGTCAGCTTTGTTCTCTCACTCCCCTCCCCCACTTCCCCCTCCCTGCAGGCTTCCCCCGTTGAAGCACCTCGCTGGTTACAAAGGGTTAAAACCCCCAGACTTGAAGACTGGTGCCATCCGGAACCCAGGGGAGAAGGTTCCGGAACCAACATTCTCCTCCCCTCGCACTGGGCTGGGGGACAGGAGGCTCTGCTGGCCATTAGCTCCCACGACACCCTGGCCACCCTGTGGCTGCGCAGGCAGGGACGTCATGAGTGTCCATCGCACTGCCAGGTCACGGCCAGGTCCCTCCCGGAGCTGCGTCCATACCAACCTCGGGGAGCCGTCACTGAGATGAGGAGCAGGCGGAGTCTTCTGACAGCCGCGTCAGTTCAGGCGTGTTTTAAGGCTGGAGCCGGCGTTTGGCGCAGTGGTGAAGTCACTGCCTGGACCCTGCATCCCGCACCCGAGTGCCGGGTTCGAGTCCCAGCTCCTCCAGTCTGATGCAGCTTCTCCAACGCACACGCCGGGAGGCGGCAGATGATGGCCCAAGCACATGGATCTCTGGTCCACGAGGGAGACCCAAACGGAAGTCCAAGCTCCTGGCTTCAGCTTGGCCCAGCCTTGGCTGTTGGTAGCCACTGGAGTAGTGAACCAGCAGATGGAAGATCAGTGTGTGTGTGTGTGTGTGTGTCCATCTCTGTGTCTCTGCCTTCCAGATGTTAAAAAAAAAAATGAAAAGAAATAAAACTAGGAAAATGGGTCACGTGACCAAGAGGACCAACAAGTGCAGAGCGCGCGGGGCAGCCGGCAGACTGGGAACTGGGGCAGAGCTTCTCTGGAGCCGACTTGAGGCAGGCCCCTTCCTAGGGAAAAGCAGCCCCCCTCTCACATCATCATCTGAGCCTACAAGCCCCCACCCCTCGAGGCGGGGTCACCTGCTCAGAGCACAGCCAATCAGAAATGTCTGATGTCTGACCGACGCCCAGCCGCACGTGATCACGCGTGCTCCCCCGCAGTCCAGGCCTTGGCGACAGCTCAGATGCTGAGCCTACTGCTGACTTAAGGGCTGACGACTGTTGATGACAAGGTGACTGCGAACCTGTCGGGACCCCGCTGCACTGACACGCTGCCGGCTTACAGAAAATATTTAAAGACTCGAAGTCACCAGCGAACAATCCAGAAACTGTCAAGAGGGCTGCGGGGACTGGGCTTCCCTGAGTGTTCGCCCCGTGGGTAATGAAATCCCTCTTATTTTATCTCTGTTAAGTCATGGGACTTCAGAGCAGAGAGAGCTCCAAGTCGGAACCCACTGTCTTCGTTAGCAAGAGCCCAAGGCCAGGGAGATGAGTTAACTTCCTGGAGGTCAGACGCCGCTGAGCCCGGCGTGGAGCAGGCCACAGACTCGGATGGGCCCGAGCTCTACTGAGTGCCAGCCCCTGGCTGGGCGCGGCCGCACGAGGGCTCTCTGCCATCCCCGTCGCCTGGGCACGCAGTGCAGGTGGTTTGCCTGAGGTCACAAAGCTGTCAAGTCAAACTTCTCCGCCTGCCCCACTGGCTCCTTGCTGTCTGTGCTCTGACGCTGATGCTGGGGACATAGAAGCAAGAACAAAGGGGTCTCCCAACGCCCCAGCGCGTCTCCCGCATCTGGGAGCGAGGCGGCCCAGACGGCCGTGGGACAGCAGGCCATGGCAGATCCAGATTTTGTAGGGCTTGAGGCTCATCAAACTTGGTGACCTTCTTTTAGTACAAAAGTCATGGGGGCGGGCATTTGGTGTAGTGGTTAAGACACCACTTGGGATGCCAGCATCCTTAACAGAGTGCAGGTGCTCCTCCCCATTCCAGCTTCCGGCTAACGTGCACTTGGGGAAGGAGCAGGTGATGGCTCAAGTACCTGGACCCTGCCATCCAGGTGGGAGCCCCACACTGAGTCCCTGGCTGCCTGCCCCAGTCCTGGCCAGTGTAGGCATTCGGAGAGTAAATCAGTGGATGGGAGATGCTCTCTCTCTCTCTCTCTCTCTCTCTCTCTCTCTGTCTTTCAAAGGGTAAAATGAATAAATAAATTTTAAAAATAAAAAGTTTGGTATAAAGTATTTTACTTAGAATAAGACTCAATAAATTACAAATTTCAAAAAACTAATCAGCTATGACAGACACTGCACCACCCAGAAAAATAACCCCATCTTTTTATTAACTACCTGCTCCACGTCCACACTGCCCTTCCCCACATACTATGTGCCCTGCACACTCTCTGATTGCTTCCTCCTGTGACCACATAATATTTTCTTTCTTAAGATTCATTTATTTATTTACTTATTTGAAAGGCACTCAGAGACAGAGATCAAGAGATCTTCCTTCTCTGGTTCTCTCCCTACACAGCTACAACGGCTGGGGCCGGAGCAGGTCGAGCCAGGAGCCTGGAGCTCCACCTGGGTTTCCCACATGGGTGCAGGGGCCCAATATTCCGGCCATGATCTGCTGCTTTGCCAGGTGCATTAGCAGGGAGCTGGACAGAAAGGGGAGCAGCCAGGACCAGCCCGCGCTCACGTGGGAGGCCCGATCACAGGCGGCAGCATCACTGGCTGCCCACGAAGCCGACTCCAGACCACGTAACATTCGCTATGCAGAAAATACATGACTGGGTGCTGCCTCTGACACACTTCAGAGATGTGATTTCTACTCTTGAGACTTCAGAATGTTTCCACTTCTGACGAATTTCTGACCTGTACGTGCCAATTTTTAGGGCTGTTATCCAATTGGAGAAAATCAAGTTTACCTGAGCTGTGGTTTTCCTAGGGTTCGTCAAGTTTCCTTCTGGAGTAAGGGAGGGTGTGGGAACTCATGACTCACTGGCCAGTTCGTTAGGGATGTCCTTGTCGCTGTGTGTTGCAAGTCTCAGATGTCTTGTTAATGTCAGCATTTTCAGGCAACTCAGCAAGAAACCCAACTCTGTTCCCAAAGTGTTTGTAGGGTTCACTTCTCTTAATTAACTGAATTATCAAAAGAAAAAAACCTGAGGATTTAGTCACCACTTCTATTAGAGTATCTTTCTCTCAATGAATTGCTTCTTTGAACATTTCTTAAATGTTTTTTACAGTTTCTTATATCAGAAGGTGGGAGCTTGGCACAGCGGTTAAGACTGCACTTACTGGCCAGCGCCGTGGCTCATAGGCTAATCCTGCGTCGCCGGCACCCCTGGTTCTAGTCCCCATTGGGGAACCGGATGCTGTCCCAGTTGCTCCTCTTCCAGTCCAGCTCTCTGCTGTGGCCCGGGAGTGCAGTGAAGGATGGCCAGGTCCTTGGCCCTGCACCTGCATGGGAGACCAGGAGGAAGCACCTGGCTCCTGGCTTTGGATTGGCGCAGTGCGCCGGCCGCAGCAGCCATTTGGGGGGGTGAACCAACAGAAGGAAGACCTTTCTGTCTCTCTCTCTGAATGTCTAACTGCCTGTCAAAAAAAAGACTCCACTTGCAACCCCCACACCCTATATCAGACGCTTTGCTACAAGCCCCAGTCCACTTTCCGTGTGGGTGATGGCTCAAGTACTTGGGTCCCTGCCGCCCACACGGGGGAAACCCCGATTAAGGTCCAGACCTGGCTGTTCTGAGTACAGAGGAGTGAACCAGCCAGAGAAGTTCTCTCTCTCTCTCTCTCTCTCTCTCTCCCTAATAAAATAAATACATAAACAAATGATTTAAGACCCTAATGAGTTCTACTGATGCTATTATTAATTTTGAGTGCATTTTGTCCACACCTCCTTCAATTTACCTAAACTGACCTCAGTTCTCCAGTAAACAAATTTAAAGATAACAAAATAAGTTGGCTTACATCTACATCCAAACTAGGAGTCTGTGATTTCTCACTCCTTTTACTGAAACGTTCCAAAACACACTTCCAAATCCCAAGAAAAACCACATGCTCACGCCCCACCCACGTTCTGAAAACGGTTTGGCCCTGCGTTGACGTTCAGGCTCGGCTTCCAAGTTTCTGAGACATCGCTGAGAGTTCTCGACACGTCGTCCCGGGTGGCAAGACACCACGCTCCCGGAAGTCTGAGCTTGGCAAGTCTGCGAGGCAGATACGCAGCAGAAGCAAACTGCAGAAAGAGTTCACTTTGGGCGTGGTGAGGGCTGAGGGCGGCCGGTGGACAGGCAGGGAGCTCCCTGGAGACAGACAGCTCCCTGGAGAGCTAACAGGTGGGCAGGCAACACCAGGGCAAGGTGTGCCCTGGGTGAGGGCAGTCCAGCAGGGGCGGGGCGCAGGCTAAGTGCAGGGGAGAATGGGGGGGTCGGTTTCCCTTGGGGGAGGGCGGGGAGGGCCCCGCAGCTCCGTGCATGCACTCGGCACCGCTGAACTGCAAACACGGCTGAGAGCGAGGCCAACTCCTCCTCCCCAGCAGGAGAGCCACACCAGCTCCCTCCCGCCCTGCCACCTCCATCTGGAGCTGCGCCCATTTCCAGACGGGTCTAAGGGCAGTCTCCACGGCCTGCCCCAGACACTCAGTCGCTGCTTGTGCTGAGCCGAACTCCCGGGCCAGTGTGCCGACCCATCTCCCAGGCTGTGTGGACCCTGCATAGGGGTGCCTGTGTGGGAAGCCAGCTTTCCCGTCTCCGGTGGCAAACGCTTGGCTCAGTGGGCTTGGTTATAAGAAACTCAAACTCCGCCCTTCTGCAGCCCTCCGGCAACGGATGGTGATCGGGTCGCGCCACACCCTGCCCAGCTAGGTGCCACGCTGAGCAGTGTGTGGGGGACAGAGCCGGGGTGGGGTGAGGGGTGCTTCAGGGAGCTGGCCGGATGCGGGGCCCGGGAGGCCCTGCCAAGAAGCAGGGGGAATCCAGGTGGTGCCCCACTTTCTGACTCACAGAATTCCCGGGAAAGGCGGGCTTTTGCCTTAAGACATCCATGGAGCACAGATGCACACGGATTCGCACCGCACCCCACAAAGGTGCGTGTGGATTACGTGTGTCCATGCATTCCGTGCACATCACACACGCAGAGTCAAAACACAAGAACCGGCCGACGCCGCGGCTCACTTGGTTAATCCTCTGCCTGCGACACCGGCACACCGGGTTCTAGTTCCGGTTGGGGCACTGGATTCTGTCCCAGTTGCTCCTCTTCCAGTCCAGCTCTCTGCTGTGGCTCGAGAAGGCAGTGGAGGATGGCCCAAGTGCTTGGGAGACCAGGAGGAAGCACCTGGCTCCTGGCTTTGGATCAGGCAGCACACCAGCCGTAGTGGCCATTTGGGGAGTGAACCAACAGAAGGAAGACCTTTCTCTCTCTCTCTCTTTCTAACTCTGCCTGTCAAAAATAAATAAATAAATAAATAAATAAATAAATACAAAAAAAAAAAAAAAAAAAAACAACAAGACATCCGCCAGGTCAGAACCCCGGAGCCATCAAACAAGGAAAAAAAAAAAAAAGGAACCAGGACTGCACCTGGGCGGGGAGCTCAGAGCTCAGGGCCGGTGAGGCCGCCCAGCCGCTGCTCCCGCTCGCTGGTAGCGTCCAGAGCCCGGGACCCTGCCCAGCACGGGACCAGGCACCTCCCCTCGGAGCCCCAGGCCCGGCCGCGGCCCACGCTCCACCCGCGGCGGCCAGAGGGAGATTTCCGCCCTGCCCCCCCAGCGTCCAGCACGGGCCTGGGTGCGGCCACTGCCCAGGGAGGGTCGCCGCCGGGGTCGCCCGCGAACCTGATGGCCCGGCCGCTCCACTTCCCGCCCACGGCGCCGCCACGCGTCTTTCCCGCCACAGGGCACATCGCGAGGCCGCGTTTTCCTCCTAGTTCTCTTTTTCTGCTTCATTTTTGAGCTTCCTCGGAGTCCAATGCCGAGCCCAGAGCCTGAGCGGGAGCCTCGGCGGTCTAACGCGGCGCCTGAGCGGTTTCCCTCGCGGCGAGGAATCGGATCGGATCGGGGAGAGGCCGAGACTGGGGAGGGGTCGCCTGGCTGTGCTGGCCTGGGGCAGGAGCCCACCTGAGCCGGGGGAGGCCTGGTCCCCCGTGGCTGGGGAAGGGGCCTGGGGGTTCCTTCTTTTGGGGCTCGCGGGTTTCTCCCTGATACCGATGTTTAAACATCTTTTTTTTTTTAAATACTTATTTGAAAGAGTTACAGAAGAAAGGGGAGAGAGAGGTCCTCCATCCGCTGGTTCACTCCCCAGACGGCCTCAGTGGCCAGCGCTGGCCAGACTGAAGCCAGGAGCCAGGAGCTTCATCGGGGTCTCCCACACAGGTGACGGGGACCAAGCACTCGGGCCATCTTCCTCTGCTTGGGCAAGTGCGTTAGCAGGAAGCTGCACTGGAAGTGGAGCAGCCGGACCTTGGACCAGTAAAAGGCTGTAGGAATTGGGTAATGATAAACAAGTAAGCCAATGAAGAAATAATAAAATTTTGATAATTAAGGAATTAAAGTGGGGTGACATGATAGAGAGGCCATTCTGCATTTTTACACCAAGGTGTGAACTGATGGAAGCAGAAGTGGGGGTTCCCCAGGTATTGGGAATGGCTAAGACAAGGGTCCTGGGGCAGGAGCAGGCTGTGGATGGGCTATCTAGAGACAGCGGTCCATGCGGCTAAGGCAGAGACATGGTCAGAGAGGCAGACACAGGAGACCACACTGCAAGGGCACGGTAAACCAGGGTGGGCTGCTGGGAGGTCTTGCGCAGGAGACACTGTCTCAGTGCACCCGGATTCGAGAGCACCGAGATGGCGGCAGAGAGACCCAGCCCCGGGCAGCGCCGTGGAGCAGACAGAGCGAGGGGCTTAGACTAGGCTGTGGGGCAGACAGAAGTGGATGCAGTCGGCACAAGCGGGCTTCAAGGGGTTCGTGGAAAATGTGTATCATGAAAAACTGCATGGGTCTCTAACACTTTCTGAGCCACAGCAAACTTTTTAATTCCATTTCGTCTTGAGCCTTTGAGGTTCCCATGGCTTTGCTAATGGACGGATGCCCCTAGGAGTTCCCCTCTCCTCCCCACGAGGCCTCCAGCTCCAAGTCCAGTCGCTCCCCCGCGTTCACCTCTACTCCCTGCCTTTGGGTTCTCTGTCAACGCCTGGGACCTCAATCACCTTCCCCAAACAGGCTCAAGCCGTTTTTTTCTTTCCTTGAGACCCTTGTGGCTCTATCCGCTCCCAGCAGCTATTTAAGGAGGGACCAGCGGTTGACTCAGCGGTCAGAGAGCGCACACATCTCATGGCAGCTTGCCAGTGGGAGCAGGGGGCCAAGGATCCGAATCCGGGTCTTCACGGTCCAGAACCGTCGCTTCTGCCGCTGTGCCGTGCTAAATCCACAGGGTGCACCCGGCTCTCAGTGACCACCACCATCTGTGCCCCCTGGCTCCACAATCATAGCGAGTGGCTGCCCAACTGCCGTAAATACCCAGCCTCCCTTGCAGCTGGCGTGGCTGGATACCCAGCCTCCCTTGCAGCTGGCGTGGCTGGCTCACCCCCCGCCGCAGATGAGGGGAAGTGATCTCACAGGCAGAGCCCTGCCTCCTCCACAGGCCGCGACACAGGCTTGGCAGCAACCCAGCTCAAGTCTGCAGTCACAGGAAGGCTGGGGGGGCGGGGGAACAATGGCTTCTAAGGGGCGCGCACCCCTGGCAAGCGCCTCAGACTGATGGGGGGCAGGGTATAGAAACTTTGTTCTCGAAGTTGGCGTTGGCTCTGTCACAGCAGCCTAGCCATCCCCCAAATACGATCTCTGTATTTTTTTTTTTTGACAGGCAGAGTTAGTGAGAGAGAAAGAGACAGAGAGAAAGGTCTTCCTTCCGTTGGTTCACCCCCCCAAATGGCCGCCACGGCTGCCACGGCCGCCACGGCCGGCACGCTATGCCGATCGAAGCCAGGAGCCAGGTGCTTCCTCCTGGTCTCCCATGGGGTGCAGGGACAAGCACTTGGGCCATCCTCCACTGCCTTCCCGGGCCACAGCAGAGAGCTGGACTGGAAGAGGAGCAACCGGGACAGAATCCGGCGCCCCGACCAGGACTAGAACCCGGGGTGCCAGCGCCGCAGGCAGAGGATTAGCCTAGTGAGCCGCGGCGCCAGCCAATCTCTGTATTTTTAAATACTAGTGACTTCTTTTGTTTAAAAATAACCCCGCACCGCAAGCCGTACCTGCAGACCACAGGTAGGTCCTGGAGTCTCCCACTCCCGCCCGTGGCTGAATCTGTGGAACCTGCGGACAGGTGCGATGCCAGGTGCTCTTCCGGGAGAAGGAACCTCCAAATCTCGGGTTTTTTGGCAACCAGAATCAAGAAAAGATCTCTACTCGTGAGGTGTGGGTGTGCGAAGTTCTTTTGATCAGCCATTGAGAGCCCCCATAAAGGCTCAAAATGTGGCGCTGTTACAGTTTGCATAACAGTTTGGCCACCTCCCCGAAGGCCCAGGTATTGGTCCCCTAAGTCTTCTGTTCATGATTAATGGATTAGAGTTGATGCTTACTGGGTCAGGGCTGGGGACTTGGCCTAATTAAGGTGTCTGGGAGGTGGCCCAGGGGACAACTGCACATCACTGGGTGTGCCTTCGGCTCTTAGGAGAGGGTGGGTTATAAAAGCCGATCTGGGTCTAGGTTCTCTCTCTCTCTCTCTCTCTCTCTCTCTCTCTCTCTCCTCCCTCCCGCCCCCTTCTGGGCTTGTCATGTGATCCTTTCTCTGTATAGGTTCCCCCATCCGACACCCTCAACAGACCCCAGGCCAATAGGGTCGCCTGATCTCGTACTTCTTGAACTTCTGAAGCCGTGAACCAATGTAACCCTTTCCCTTTATAAGTCAGCTCCTTTCTCTCTTTTTGTAAAGGTTTATTTTTATTTATTTATTTGAAGGAAGAGAGGAAAGACAGAGAGAGATCTTCCACCTGCTGGTTCGCTCCCCAGATGGCAGCAACAGCCAGGGCTGGCCAGGCTGAAGCCAGCGGCCGGAGCTCCTCCTGGGTCTCTCACAGGGGCTCAGGGACCCAGGTGCGTGGCCTTCACCAGCTGCCCCCAGCGCATGGGCAGGAAGCCAGATCTGTAGCAGGGGAGCAGGCACTGCGACTGTGGGGATGTGGCTGCTCATTCCCTGTGCCACGGTGCCGGTCCCTCCCTGCTTCCGTCAGCCTCACGTCAGATCAGATCCGCCCAGTGAGGACCACCTCTTCCAGGAAGACGTCCTAACCCTCCAGCCGTCATCTGCACCCCCGACTCTGGATTCCTCCTGTCTCTCGCTCCCTCCTCCCTGCAGCGTCCACTCCAGGAAGTCGCAGGGGCTCCCACGCAGCAGTCTGGTGGGCACGGAGCCCAGGAGGGTGGCCTCGACGTAGCATTTGCACACACATCACAGCCGCAGAATGATATGGGGAGGGGCTGGCTGGACGGTGGGCTTGCTAAGCCCCGGCTGGAGTCCAGCTTCCTCGAGTGTTCTTTCTCCCACTGCTGTGGGCCCCCGAAGGACAGACCTGCATCCCAAGTCAGTGAGGAGCCCCATGCCCGACAAGGAGAAAGTGTCTCTGGGAGGCCCCACGCTGGAGGGAGACGCAGCTTCCTGTGGTCACCTGTTGCCCCCAGCCTCACGAGACCCGGGGGGTGACAATCGGCTCTACCTTCGTCCCCGGGCTCCTTCGAGCCTTCTGCACCGGCTGCTCCCTTCAGCCACCCTTTCCTTTTGAACCTGAATTTACCAGAAAGACGTCACAGCAGAGCTCCTGTCGCAAAGGGCCGTCCCCCAGGGCCAGCTCGCACGTGGCTTCATGGCAGAAGAAACCCCTGAGTCCCCGAGGGTGCACTGTGGCACTGCAGGCGCCGCCCTCACAGCCACAGCAGAAACTGCACCCCGAGGTGTGATGGCCCCGGGGAGCCCCCCACAGGGCTCACGGCCCCTTCTCTGCGGCACTAAATCCCCCTAACCCGGCGGCGTCCGCAGAGGCAGGAGGGGAAAGCGGCCAAGAAGAGCTGGAAGCCGTCGGTCCCTCTCTTCCTCTGTGAACTCGAGGCCAGACCCTCACGTCCCCCTGGGCAGCTGCGCGCAGGGGAGAGGGAGAAGCCACAGAGCCGTCAGCCGGGGACAGCTCACATCACACTCCTTCGCCCTAGCTGCTCCTGTGGCTGCTGCTGTCAACGCTTGAACCCAGGGCAGCCTGTGTTCGGTGCACATCCCCAAAGCATGCGGGCCCTTCTGGGGAAGACGAGGGTCCCTGCAGCTCTGTGTTAGGCTGTTGGCTGAAGGCATGCAGGATTGTTCATCTGCACACTAGACACACCCCGAAGTCCCATTCACATCCGGGCGCTCCTTTGTGTGTGTATCCCAGCAGACGTGTGCAGTTCCAACCTAATCAAGTGCGTTAGGAGTGGCATCTATACTCACCCAGCAGGGCGGCTGCTGGCTGGGCAGAGAATGGTCCTTCCTCGCCCCCCAGAGAGCTTTCCGCCAGCTCCCTTTTAGAAAGCGAGGCTTCTGCTTACAGATCTCTTGCGAATGCCAGGCCGCGTGGAAGGGAGAGCAGCCAGGCAGCTATCCGCTGGGAGTCGGCGGAGTGTGCCTCTTAGGTGCCTGGCACTGCGGTAAGGGCCGACTCCCAGCCGCGTGGCCCTGGGGAAGGGTCACGCTGAGCGAGACGGGCGTCAGCAAGGAGAGGGGCCAAGTCTGGGGTGTGCCCTGCGGGGATAAGGAGCAGATGAGTAAGGGAAGCAAGTGGGTATTCACGGACGCCAGGGCTGCAAGACGCACACGCTCCCCAGCCGAGACCAGGCAGCGCCTCTGCGGATCACAGGGGGCTCGGGCCCAGCAGAGCTGAAAGCGTCGTTCCAGGTCAGAGCGAACTGCGCCGAGCAGCCACGCTTCCCGCGAAATCACATGGATATTACTTATATCGCGGCTACAGATTCTCCAAACACGCTCGGCCCACAGGACGCAGAGCGCTGCGTCGAGACCGCGGGCGTGCACAACGGCCGTGTTTCGCGGGGCTGCCCCCTTGTCACTGACAAGTCCAAAGAATTCGCACCGGACCAATGCTCAGAGACAGCTTGCGCTGTCTGGGACAGGCTGCAGGCCCTGGCTAACGTGGGCGCGAGCTGCGTGTCCAGGCCGACGGCTCCTGCCCGCCGAGACCCAGCCAGGGTTTCAGACCCGCCCGCGGCTCCGGGCCTCCGGGGCGCGCGGCTGCAGACGCGGCCGTGGCCTCGCCGGCGCGAGCGTGCACTGAATGCGGAGCGGTCTCTGGAGGAGCTCGCGAGACGCCCTGGGCGCTGTGCGTGCGTGGGCGGCGGCGCTGGGCGCACGGCGGCCGCAGGTCGCCTCTGGGCGGGGGCTGCCCTGCGAGGGCGGCGGCGGTCTTCTTGCGCCGGACTCGCCCGAGTTGTGCGGGAGTCAAGCGACAAGCCGCTCGTGCGTGACGCGTGCTATAAGAGTGCCTCCGTGTCTCCCCGGACCAGTGCCACCTCGCTGGGACAAACCGGCCCTTCCGGAGCCTCCGAGGGTCCCCGGGGGCCCTCGCGGACCTTAAGTCGCAAAAGTGCGGTCCTTGGCGTCGCCCGAGGGCTCCGAAGAGTCGGGGAATACCCGGGGGTCGCCGCGTCGGTGCCCGCGCCCCTCGCCCAGCGCTCGGGGAACGTCTGGGCTCCCCACGGCCGCGCCCTGCGCCCGCGCCGCGGAGCTGCTGCGGGAAGGTGGGGCCGCGGCGGGGCAGGCGGGGCGATCCGAGGCGATCGCAGCCGCACCCCGCCCCGCCCCCGGCCCCGCCCGCGCCAGGGGCGCCCGGCCCGCCCCCTCCCCTCCGCGCGCAAACGGAGCTCGCGACGGCGGGCGGGGGCCGGGCGAGCGAGCGCGGGCGGCCGCCCCGCGCCGCAGTCGTCTCCGGAGCGCGCGTGCGGCGCCCGAGCCGCGGGGCCGGGAAGCACTGGCCGTGGGCTCCCGGGCCGGCTCCTCTAGGCGCTCGCGGGCGGGCAGCCCGGGAGCCGGCGGCGCGCCCTGGGCCGCTGCTGAGCCGGCCGGGTCGGCGGGGACGAGCGCCAGCCCCGCCGCGGCCCCTTGCCCGGAGCGGACCAGCGACACTCGGCAGCTCCAGCTCGCCCGCAGCCCCGCAGGCCACCCCCGCGGGCCGCAGGGGCTCATGCAGCCGCTAAGGTAAGCGCGCCGGCGCCGCGCCCCGTCTCGCTGCCGGCTGCCCGCGGCCGCCGTCGCTGGGGCGGCGGGAAAGTTTCCGGGGTTCGGCGTTCCCTTCCAGGCTCCCTGTCCCCGGCCGCAGCGCCCACCGCGGGACCCCGCGTGGGTCTGCGGAGCCGCAGGGGGTGGGTGCGAGCGGCTTTTGCGTGGGCGCGGAGCGGGACGCGGGGCCTGTGGAGCGCTCGGGGCAGTGCCCGAGCGGCTCCGGGTCCTCGGCGGGGCGGCGGGCGGGACGCGGCGACGCCTCCGCGCGGGGGCCAGGGACAGGTGTATCCGCGGGGCCGCCCGGGAGCCGCTGGCGGCGGCCTCCTGCTGATGGACTGGCGGCGGGTTTGCTCGGAGCGGGAAGCGGTCCCCGCGGACGGGGACTTTCTCGGGCGCCCGAGAGCCGCTGCTCTGCGCGCGGCGTCGGGAGGCGCGGGGAGCTGATTTCCAAGGGGGTGTCCGGCGCGCGGGCCCGGGGACGCGGCGCCATCTAGCGGGACCGCGGTTCTCCTCGGAGCCGAGCGGCTCCAGGTGCAGCGGCGGGAAGCGGGTGGCGCCCGCAGCGCGGGTCCTCGGCGTGTCCGCGTGCGGGCCGCACGGAGTGACCCGCGGGCGCCCCATCCCCCGGCAGATGTCACCTGTAGGGGAGAAGCCGACCCCACGCGCGGCTGGCGTCGCCGAGGTCCGGAAGGCCTGGGCGCGGACTTGGCAGGTGGTGTGGTGTGGAGTCGAGATCCCCAGGGAAGAGCTCACGGGGGCAGGGGCAAGAGCTGGGGGAGGGCTTCGTGCCGGGGCGCGCGCGCGGCTCGTGTGCCCCAGGGCGGCTTGTCCGCGCGTGCAGAGAGCGCGTTCGTCCCTGCTCCAGGGACACGCGAGCCCCCTTCGCGGGGATGTGGTCGCCGGCTGACGGCTGGGGCGCAGCGGACAAAGACTGCCCGGGTGGGACCCGCGCGTTCAGGCGGGATTTGCTGCGGCCTTGCGGGGCCACCGAGGCCAGCACTGGCTGGGTTATCCCGGTGTGGCCGCGAGGACACCGGGGGGACAGGTGCTTACACTCCGGCGCGCGTGTGGGTCTGTCTCGGACTGGCTTGGCTTCTTGTCCCAGGACTTGGGCTGAGAAGCCGCTTACTGCTCCCTGTTGTGTAGACTGGCTGCCTGTTCCCTGTGTGGACGGTGCCTGGACTCTGCGCTTGCACGGCCAGCCTCGTGCCAGAGGAGGTGCCGCCCAGGTTGGGGGTGTGGCTGATCCTCCTGACCCTGGGGCCGGGTGGCGGGAGGGGACGACCCCCCGGTGGGGGTGCCCGGCTGCTGGGGGCGCAGCTGCTGCTGTTTCCTGTCTCAGGAGAAGCCACAGACGTGGTCAGAGAGGTGCGGGGCAAGGCCGCGGCTTTTTTCCCTGTGGCCTTGCTCCCGGTGACTTGCGTGCAGGCACTTGCCTTGACCAAGAATGGCTGCAGAATGTGTCAGGCCTTAGAGTGCGCAGTGTGGACCTGGATGGAGGGCTGGGGAGCCGGGTGAGACTGGGCAGAAGCAGACCGGGCCAGGCCAGTCGCGGGGAGGGGCCCTGCACCCTAGCAGGTGCCTGCTCTCGGGCAGTCATTGTGCAGTCATTCAACAAACTTAACTGGACACAGATTTAACCTGGAGCAGGGCGGCCCTGAGCCTTCCCA
Organism: Oryctolagus cuniculus; assembly: GCF_051225735.1. Taxonomy (NCBI): domain Eukaryota; kingdom Metazoa; phylum Chordata; class Mammalia; order Lagomorpha; family Leporidae; genus Oryctolagus; species Oryctolagus cuniculus. The sequence continues at coordinate 3,427,144 of NC_142878.1, read as the reverse complement.
CCGGCCCGCCGTCCAGCCCCGTCAAGATGACAGGCTCCTCTTGTTCTCACTGTGAGCAAACGGCAGCCCAGGGACGGGGGCAGTGGAAGGAATGAAGGACCGCTCACCCCAGCATCCATCAGTGTCCTTGGTGACAGAGGAACAAGAGAACATCTTTGAAAAGGACGCTCAGGGGGCCGGCACTGTGGCACAGTGGGTTAAAGCCTCCGTCTGCAGTGCCGGCATCCCATATGGGTGCCGGTTCTAGTCCCGGCTGCTCCTCTTCCCATCCAGCTCTCTGCTATGGGCTGGGAAAGCAGTGGAGGCTGGCCCAAGTCCTTGGGCCTCTGCACCGGCGTGGGAGACCAGGAGGAAGGTCCTGGCTCCTGGCTTTGGATCGGAGCAGCTGTGACTGCTCGTTGCAGCCATCTGGGGAGTGAACTAGTGGGTGGAAGACTCTCTCTCTATCTACCCCTCTCTCTGTTTATAAGTCTACCTACCCCTCTCTCAATTTATAAGTCTACCTCTCAAGTAACTAAAATCTGGAGAGAGAGAGAGAAACAGAGAGAGAGATGTTCAGGCCCTGGGATGCCGACTTGCGTTATTAGAACCCGGCGTCAGAAGCCAGGAATGGCTGGTGAGGCGTGGAACATTGCAACTCTAAGAGCAGGAAGAAGGAATTTTAAAACATGGGCAGAAATTGACCAAGTAAACGCAAATGCCTTCTGTGGTCCCAGGTCCCTGCTGGCTGATGGACGGGCAGATGTCCCGTGTCCCTGCCCAGCTCGTGAAGTTATGTGGGGTGACCACCACGGAGAACCGAAGCGGAGCGGACGCGGCCTGGGAGGGAGTCGTTTGACTCCAGAACTGCTGGCTGGGTTCCCTTCCCCTTCTCTCTCCAGTCGCTGGTTTAAAGCAGCGCCGATGCGGGGTGCCAGGCGCCTCCCGAGTCAAGACGTAGGTTTGCCGGCTCCTGAGAAGCAGGTGGAGCCCTCAGACCCGGTCCCACGAGGCCGGTCCCAGTGGCCCCGTCCGCGGAGGGCAGGCTGGCACCGCCCACCCATCTTCTGGCCGCTGGGGGCTCTCAGACCCGTCGGTCGCTGCAGCAGCCTGCCCTGGGTGACAGAGGGACTCCACTGTCAACATGGGACTCTGTGTGTCCTGTGGGCGCACACGCTCTGCTCATGTGCTCGGTAGGCACCCCGGTACTGCTGCTTCCTCCTGGACACACTTGTCTTCCTCCAGACGGGTGCAAACCCCTTGTCCTCTGGAGGTGTTCCGATGTCACCTGCCAGCGTGATGAGGCCAACGCCTGCAAAGCCCTGGCCAGGGTCCCGGCCGCCAGCGGCAGCACAGACCCCTGCCTCAGGAGTCATGCCCCGCCAGACTTGGGTGCGCTTCCCAGCTGATCCGTGCCGCCCTGTGTGTGTCTCTCTGCCCTCACCGTTGAAGGCGCTTGTGCGAAGTTCATCCCCTCAATAATTTGATCCGCTCGTAAGTTCCCTGAGACCTGCTGGTTGAGGTTCCCTGCAGGGAGACCAGTTGACCGGCTCAAGTGCTGGCTCTAGAGTGGCTATTGGCCAGAGTCCTGTGGGTATCAGAGCTGCAGCTGGCCGGGCCGGGACGTCTCTGACACGGGACTGCGGCCAGTGCAGCTCCAGCTGGGGCACAGTTCCCGCCTCGAGGGAGGCATCCACCTGGACACTGGCTTCTCCCTGCAGGGCGCTTCCTGGCTGTGGGGGGAGCTCTTGGTTCAGAGACTCACTATAGGGCCCCCCCAAATAACGGGCTGCTTTGAAAAGAACGATCATTAGCATTTTCTGGGAAGCTTTTGTGCTGTTTACATGTAAGGAAGGAGGCAGATTATAAATAATAGTGGGTTTTTTTTTTTTTCATGCAACTTCATTTTCCCAGAGAGGCAAAGCAGAGAGTCGGGGCTCCCGGAGGCTGGCCCAGCCGTGCCGTGCCGAGGCTCCCGTGCCCAGGCCCGGCCCTGCCAGGAGCGCGCGCTGCTGAGTCTGCCGCGGATCGGCCAGTGCTGCTACAGTCGTGTGACTCGGCTTTCAGAACACTGGTTTCCAAATGCGCTGTCACTAAAGCACCCTGGGTAGGAGAACTGGATGCCGGCTCCCGCGAGCTGCGCGGGATTTACGCCGCTCTCTTCTGTCTCTGTGGGAGCACTTCTGCACCACTGTCCGTGTCCGATTCGTCCAGAGTAGGCGGTGCTGCTGGCGGGGTCTCCTGACCAGGGAGGGAGGGAAGCCACTGCCCCCTGGGCCTGAGCAAGGGGGGGTGGGGGCTGGGCTCTGGCCCTTCCTGCCAGTCTCCAAGGGCAGAAGCTGCACGTCGGAGCTGCGCTCTGGCTTGTGGACTGAGAGCTGCAGTGTAGACAGACGGTGTAGACAGCCAGACCTCAGCAGCTCCTGTCCTCCAGAGGCTAAACCCAGGTGGACACACTCAGAATACTTGACCTAAAAAGACGGAATTCCGTCCTCTGCTTCAGCTCCCTGAGAACTAAGAGCGCGAGGGGAGATTTTCTCTTCTCAACACACGTGAACCGCCGCGTTCGTGCTGGGGGGCTGCACCCCTGGCCTGGGTTTGAGCCTCTGCCCTGCCGTTCGCATCTTGGTGGCCTTGGACGGGTCGCGTGGCTGTCCCAGGTTTCAGGCTCATTTAGGAAGTGGAGATGGCTTCGCCCATCGCACAGTTAGCACCAGCCTGTGGGTACGTGGGGGGTGTTTGCTCACATGAGAGTCCCCTCGCGCACACAGGGCAGACACGGGGTCCAAACAGGGCTCTCCTCCGAGACGTGAAACCACACGGACGACTGGTCGCAACACGCACGCCATGCCGGGCACCTGCCCTCCGAGGGAGCAGCGGGGACGTCCCCATGCCACAGGGGACGCCACTGAGGTCTGAGAGGCACAGGCTCAGACCCCGGACCCCTGCCCGACAGGTGGAGAAGTGGCCGCCTCCAGGGATTCAGGGACGAGGAGCCTGTGCAACAGGTGTTTCTGTGTCCCCACCGCCCCTTGGCTGGGGGTCTCCCCTGGATGGGCCACTCCATAAAAGGTTCAGAGTTTGATAAACAGCTTGAGGCCGTTGCCGTGGCATAGTGGGTAAAGCCGCGGCCTGCAGTGCTGGCATCCCATATGGGCACCGGTTCGAGTCCCGGCTGCTCCTCTTCCCATCCAGCTCTCTGCTATGGCCTGGGAAAACAGTAGAAGATGGTCCAAGTCCTTGGGCTCCTGCACCCACATGGGAGACTTGGAAGAAGCTCCTGGCTCCTGATCGGCGCAGCTCTGACCGTTGTGGCCAACTGGGGAGTGAACCAGTGGATGGAAGACTTGCCTCTCTGTGTAACTCTGATTTTCAGCTAAATAAATAAATCTTTTTTTTTTTTTTTTTTTTTTTTTTTTTTTGGACAGGCAGAGTGGACAGTGAGAGAGAGAGACAGAGAGAAAGGTCTTCCTTTGCCGTTGGTTCACCCTCCAATGGCTGCCGCGGCCGGCGCGCTGCGGCTGGCGCACCGCGCTGATCCGATGGCAGGAGCCAGGAGCCAGGTGCTTTTCCTGGTCTCCCATGGGGTGCAGGGCCCAAGCACCTGGGCCATCCTCCACTGCACTCCCTGGCCACAGCAGAGAGCTGGCCTGGAAGAGGGGCAACCGGGACAGAATCCGGCGCCCCAACCGGGACTAGAACCCGGTGTGCCGGCACCGCTAGGCGGAGGATTAGCCTAGTGAGCCGCGGCGCCGGCCTAAATAAATAAATCTTTAAAAATAATTTGCCTGTGGTAATTGTGCTTGGCACCAACTTCGTCGTTAATCCAAGCACACAGGCCGTCTGCCGCTTGCGAGAGACATAGACTCCCTGTCGGATCCCGCAGGGGCCGCTGGCCGACACCTGGCTCCAGGCCGGAGAACTTTCTAGAATGGGCAGAGGTGCTTCCCCAAGATGGGAGGCTGCTGTGAAGGGGAGGGGGGCACTTGGGAACGAGGGTGGGGGCGGACGTTCGCGAGGGGTGGTCTCGGGGACTGCAGCCTGCTGGGCTGCGCTCTGACACTCAGTCGACACCCCTCAGGTGACGCGACATTCACTTGGGGACGCAGCAAGTTCTCCGCTGAGGCACGGAGCGGCCCCGGAGCCGGGTGTGGGCAGGGCCAGCTCCCTACAGACCCAGCGTCCGTTCCCCGCACCCCTGGAATCGGGCACCCCCTGCGCAGGCGGAGAAGCTGGGCATCCCCACGCCGGTCGCCGTCTTTGTCCGTGTTCACTGCAGCGACTCCAGGGCCCCCGTCTCCACCCTGGCCATCCAGCGGCTCATACGGGAGAGTGGGCACGCTCGGCGCGGGTGGTGATGCAATGGAAGAAGTGGGAGAGGTCTCGGGGTGAGGTGCCCACCGGCCATGCCCAACCCACCGTCCCGGGAGCAGGGGGGAGCATTCCCGGGAGACGCCCTGGGGCGTCCCCTGAGGGCCCCCAGCAGCCGAGTGGGACGACCCTCGGAGACCCTGGACACGAGCCCCCAGAGGCTGCTGGCGGCTCACGGGCTGCACACTGCACCGGCGTGGGCCCGGGCTGGGGTGAGAGGTGGCGGGAGGCCACCGCAGAGCTCAGGGGGGCAGGCTGCCGACCCCCTGCGGTGCCTTCAGGTGCACGTGGGCCCTGGGCCGGCTGCGGCTGCAGGAGGGTGGGAGGAGCCTACAGGGGCTCTCCACCGCCCTCGCCGTGTCCGAGGCTGGGTGAACACAAGGGGCGAATGCAGCCTGGGCAGGTGTGCGAGAGGCTGAGTGCATGCGGCCAGCCTTGCTCCTCTATGGCCACCCACTCTGAACAGACAGGGTCCTTGGAGAACCACAGGCAACTTAGCCCCAGGCCCCGCCTCCACACTGCCACCCTGGGGAGCCCGTGTCCTGCAGTTACAGGCATGTGCAAGGCTCCGTGTGTTACTGTATTGCATGTGTGTGGCTCCGTGTCATACTGTGTCACATACATGTGCATGACTGCGTCACATTGTGTTACAGGTGCATGGCTCCATGTCATACTGTGTCACATGCGCATGGCTGTGTCTCATTGTCACATGCGCATGGCTGTGTCACACTGTGTTACCTGGGCACGACTCCATGTTACATGCATGTGTGTGCTGTCCTTAGTCGGTGAACTCCACCCTTTTCTGTCTGCTCAGCTCCCGGCAGGGGGAGGGGTCTCGGGGACTCTAACTGGGAGAGAAAACAGGAGGGAATGCCCCGTGGGCGGGGGAGCAGTCAGAAGTCGCGCGTGGCTGCTGGTGACTTCGTCAGTAGGCTGCTGGGTGGGTGGCTGGTTTTCATGTAGGCTCGCGCACGCACAGCTACCTGGGAGAGGCACCAACCCCTACCAGTTGCCACCTCCGGGGAGCATTGCCCGGCTCTGTTTCCTGTGTCTCCGGCATGTGCCTATCGTACTGCTTGCATTTAAAATCAGGTGGGCGCCGGGGGAGGGACGCTCGTCCGTGGAACCTGTTCTGTGCTCGCAGCACAGGGAACGCACCCTGTCCGAAGGCCCAGCTGGTCTCCAGGCAGAGGTGGTCCCGAAAGCATCTGGGGTTGCTCCAGACGCTGCCAGGGAACCCACCCAGCCTGACCTCTGGCCGTGGGGACACCAGCTCTGTGGACTCCCGTGTGCTACACAAGTGGCCCCCCAGCCCACCCTGCAAAGCGTGGGAGGAAACGTGCCCAGGAGCCCCACGCACGCCCCTCGGAGGGGCCCCCAGACTGCAGCCCTCAAATGGGCAGCGTGTGGAGTGGTGTCAGGGCGCTGCGGGGACCCCTGCACCCCTCAGTGGGGGGCCCTGGGCAAGTCCCAGCTCCCTGCGGGTGCGCACCCTGGGAGGCAGCGGAGGATGGCCCAAGTGCCCGGGCCCCTGCCACCCACATGGGAGACCCGGATGGAGTTCCTGGCTCTGGTCTGGCCCAGCCCCAGCGGCTGCTGGCATTTGGGGAGTGAACCAGCAGGTGGAAGATTTCTCTCTCTCCCTCTCTCTCTCTCTCTGTCTCTCTCTGTCTCTCTCCCCGAACACACACACGCACAGTCTGCCTGACCTGAGTACTCTTGTTAAGTGGGTATAAGGGAAAATCATAAATAAAGGCAATGTGTCTTGTGGGGGAAAACATTGCGAATCCAGTCACACAGATTTACAGACAGGGCCACGAGCAGCCGGACCTGCTACTGTGCTGTAAGTCCATGCCAAAGAGTTCAAATGGAAAGTGAGCTCACTCCTCTTTTTTAAAATTTATTTATTTATTAAAGATGTATTTAAAATGCAGAGTTAGAAGGAGAGACAGGGAGAGATCTTTCATCTGCTGGTTCACTCCCCAGATGGCTGCAAGAAGCCAGGAGCTTCTTCCAGGCCTCCCATGTGGGTGCAGGGGCCCAAGCACTTGGACCATCTTCCACTGCTTTCCCAGATGCATCAGCAGGGAGCTGGATTGGAAGTGGAGCATCAAGACAAACAGGTGCCCGTATGGGATGCTGCAGGCAGTGGCTAAACCAGCTGAGCCCCATCGCTGGCCCCTCCTCCGTTTCTAAAGAGTGCTCTTGCATTACCATTCTGTTTTTAATTACAATTTTGGGATAAACTGTTTTAATTACTAAGAGAGGGAGGGGCACTAAACCTCGGGAAACGATGAGCATCCAGAGAGAGCGAAGCCAGAGAGGATCCAGGGAGTAGCTGTAGGCTTCCCCAGAATCCCGGCTGGTGTTGTGGCTCTGGGGCACTGGCTCGTGTCCCAGCTGCTCCACTTCTGATCCAGCTCCCTGCTAACGCCCTGGGAGAGCAGCAGACAATGGGCCAAGTGCTTGGGCCGCTCACCCACGTGGGAGACCTGGTGAATTTCCCTAAGCTGTCCTGGACACAAACATGGATCATCGCAGGGGAGGGCAGGGTGATGACGATGGGGACATTGTCATTCCACAGAGCACCTGAGCCTGTGGCGCACCCACTGTCCCTCCTGCTGCCCCCTGACCCTCCACCCCCGAAGGGTCATTCAGAAAAAATTTTAGCATTTCATTGTTGCTGTTCATGAGCGACCGATCTTCTGTCTGCTGGTCCATGTCCCCGGATGCCCACAACAGCCAGGGCCAAGCCAGGCTGAAGCTAGGAGCCGGGACTCCATGCAGGTCCCCACGGGGTTGGCAGGGACTTGAGTTACCACCTGCTGCCTCCCTCCAGGGTGCACGTGTGCAGGAAGCTGAGTCGGAGCCAGAGCCAGGCACCTGGAGCCCAGGCGCTGCTACCTGGCATGCGGGCTCCTAACCAGAAACGGCCATTTTCATGGCCACTTCCTAAGCCTTGAAGTCCCAGTTCCTGAAGAGAAACTGAAACTGTCGCAGCCATTACCACTGACGGGGAGAACCCCGGGGTGAACAACTCTGCGTTGACGATCAGAAATGGCGGTGGAAACGGAGCCAGAGACAGGGTCCCGTGCAGGCTGCACCCAGGTGCAGGAGGGAGCAGGGTCACATAGGCCGTGGCGTTAGCGTTGACATTGATGGGGGAGCCGGAGCGGTGGGGTGGGGTCGTGGCGATGGAGGACCAGCTCAGCAGGTGTGAGATGCCAGGCCCCAGGACGCCTTGACGTTCGAAGGTGGAATTGGAAATGAGGGTGGTTCCCACTCGGAGCTGTGAAGTGGGTTTGTGGAGCTGCTGGAGGCACGGCTGGGGGGTGTCAGGAGTGGGAGTATGCTGATTCATGACCAGGATGATGGTCGCAGAGCCGCTGGCGCCGTGTCCCAGCTTGGCTGGGGTGTGTGCGTCCCAGGGAGGGAAGTGTAACTCAAGGCTGGTCTCAGCCAGAGAGGGAACTTCCGGGGCTCCCTGGCTGGAGCAGGTGCTGGCCCAGAACAAGGGGTCCAAGGAAGACCTGCAGGGGGTGTCATGTGGGGAGGCACTTCCTCCGTCAGACCCCAAGAGCCCCCAGATAAAGCACCCCTAAGGAACGGGAGTGCGGCTCGGCCACGCCCAGCCTGAAGCCCAGCACTCAGCCACTCCCTGCCCCTCCGCCCATCCTGCCTCGGGCTCGGAGACCAGAGGGACTTCCCCCACAGCAGTGGCCTGCAGAGGTTCTGGTCCAGCGGGGTCACATGCCAGTCACTGTGCTCCTGACCTTGGGCCCAAGAGGATGAGCAGGCTACTCGACCTGGCTGCCCAAGGTTGATGAGGCCCCGATTTAACAGAACCCACAGATCTAGAGAGACGCCCCCAGGTTAGTTACCGAGGATGTTCATTTAAAAATGGGGTTGCCCAGGCTCCACCACCCCCAGGACTTCAAATTCAGGGGCTCTGGAAGGAGCCTGGCGTCTGTATCCCCCAGAAGCCCCTCCCCGGCTTTCTCATGGTCTCCGGCCTCACGGCCTTCGCCACCGTCCTGCTCAGCTGCCAGTCCCCAGGCAAGCCACGCCCTGGCGCAGGTGCAGGTCTCTCCCCGCGCCCCAGCTGCCCCTGCCAGGCCCGGTTCTGCTTTTTCAAAGGGGGCAGTGACAGTGGGGCATCCCCGCTGCAGGCGGCTCACTGGCGTGGGCTTGGGGTCCCCCACTCTGCACACCGCAGCCAGCGATGGGGTGGGCACTGACACCTCATCTGCACAGGGGTGACAGGAGACCCTAGCTCAGCTAAGAGCGTCTAGGGGTGCACTTAGCACCGGGCACAGCACAAGGGTCCATCAGAACGGCAGCCACTCTTACTAAAATGAGTCCTTCCAGACGCCTGAAAACAGCGCCTTCTTGGAAAAGGTGCTCACAGCCCCTCTTCTTTCCCACTCCCCTTCCCTGTGGCCCGACGCGGCCCCGGGGCCCATTGCGGCTGTCGGCGAGCAGGACCGCCTCGCTCAGTGGGTCTCCACTGAGCACTTCACCCTGGATTTAGGAGCTCTGTGTGCACACTCAGAAGTCCACGGAGTTGGGATCCCTGCCCACCACTGCCTGCCTCTCAGAAGCTCCCCAGACCCCCACAGCGTGGGGCCTCCGTGACCCAGGAGCGGGTCTCTGCCCCAGCCTGGGCTGCAGCCTGGGGGAGGAAGCCGGAGGGACCCCGCCATGCTGCTGCTGTCAGCCGCTCTTGGAGCTCGGTGAGCGTGGACGGCTCGTGCAGGGCACAGCTCTGCTCTGCGCTGAAGCCGGCGTTTGGAGGATGTCACTCCTGCAGAGAGCTGGGGAGTTGTCCACAAGCTGGTTGGCTTGGCCAGTGTAGACAGATGGCCCAAGGTCAGCACAAGCCCGTGCTGCGCTGTGTGGGGCTGGGCTGCTCTCCGCAGTCCATAAACTGTGCAACAGCCAAATCCCCACTTTGGGGACCCCCACGTTCAGCCTCAGGCGTTCCTCCCTGCGTAGAAGGAAAAGCCCTTTGCGTCCCTTTTCCAAGTGACTGCGTCTCCTGTGGGGAGGGGGGCTGCCAGTTCCTAGCAGACACACCCGGATGCCAGGGCCTGGAGCCCCGGACAGGCCGTATCCAGGGGGCAGTCTTGAGGCAGCCATGCTGTGGGCCTGGCCTTTGGGGAGGACAGGGCCGTGGGGCTGAAGGCTGTCCACCTCTCCAGGCCTGAGCCAAGTCCGCCCCTGGAGAGGGGGCACGGGGTCAGCCCGTATCCAGGCTGCTGCCCCCTCTCGGAGGCAGGGGGGCAGCTGCAGCACCGCGGGCCCCCGGGGGCCTGGTGTGTGCCCGGCTGCTGACCTGCCAGTCTGCAGAAGCAGCTCCAGCTGGGCCAGCCTCGGCGCCGGGCGCTTGTACTGCAGACACTGGCACTTGGCGAACCGGTGCCTAGAGGGGCGCTGGCACTCGGGGTGGGCTCTGAGACCTGTTTGCGGGCAGGGAAGCGACGTGTTGCGCCTCCCGCGCCCTTCTCATCCGGGGTGCCGCAGCCCGGTCCACAGGTCTCCCTGCGGGGGCGGGGGCGGGGTCGTGTCGCGAGGACCCGGGGCCTTGTTGGCTGCACCCACAGCTCGCGCCTCCCGCAGCCCCGGGCGCAGCGCGGCTGCCTGTGTGGCCTGCAGCGAGCGAGCGAGCGAGCGAGGGCTGCCACGGGCGCTCCGGAGGCAGCCACGTTGGATGAAACCCCAGATCTTTCCCAGAGAACCAGACGAGCAGGCTTGGGCGCGAGGGCGGGGGGCCGAGGCGCGCTGGGTTTGACCAAAAGCACTTGCTGGGCCTCTGTGCGTCTCGTCCAGAAGATGTTTCTCGGGGGACGCGGCCAGCTCCTGGAGGATCACCAGGGCGCTAGAGCCGCCGGCCTGGGGAGCAGCCGCTCTTCTCGCGGAAAATAAGCGACTGGCCGAGCCGCGGGCCGCCACACCCCGAGGCCCTCCGGGCAGCGGCCGCCGGGAGGTAGCGGGGTTCGGGGACGCATCCCGCGCGGAGTCGGGATGGAGGGCCCAGGGGCACGGCGGGCGGGGTCCGGGCGTCCCACGGACCGACGCCTCGGGAGCGGGGTTCAGCCGCGCGCAGGGAGGGGACTGGGCGGGGGCGGCGGCGGCGGCCACTTGGAGTGGACGTTGCGGGGGCGAGCGCGGAAGGGCGCGGGGACGGTGCGAGGCTGGGGGTCCCGGGCTCCCCAGGTCCCCGCGCCGGCGCCGCCGCTGCCCGCCCCGCGCCGCGGGGCCGCGCTGAAACCCGAGCGCGCGGGGGCGGGGCGCGCGGCCGCGTCCGCATTGGCGGGGCCCGGTGCTGGCTGCGGGGGAGGGGCGCGCGGGGCGGGGGGCGCGCCGGGCGCCGCGGCCTGGGGGAACCGAGCCTCCCGGCTCGCTGCTCCCGCCGGCGGAGCGAGGCGGCCCCTGCTCCGCAGCGCGATTGATCCGTGCCTTTCTTCTCAGCTCTTCCTCCAGGGAGAGGCTCGTGGCAGCAGGCCGAGCTGGATGGATGGGCATGGGGAGAGGGGCAGGACGCTCAGCCCTGGGATTCTGGCCGACGCTCGCCTTCCTGCTCTGCAGCTTCCCGGCAGGTAAGCGGCCGCCCCCGGCCCCGGAGCGCCCACCGCCCCGGGCCTTTGTTCGCGCCGGGCCGCAGCCCGACGGCGGGGAGCGGGCGGGAGGTCGCCGCGCCCCGGCCCCGGCCCCGCGCTCCGCTGGGGCTGCGGACCTGCCGGGCGCCCAGGGGCGGGGCCCCGCCGGACACGCGCGCGCCCACGCGGGGAGGCCCACGGCCGGCGGGCGCGCGGGCGCTGTTGGCTAACCCCGCGCGCCCCCCGCTCGTGTGCGTGGTGTCAGAGAGGGGGAGACTTTGGGCTTTCAAGCTGAGAAAGCCCATCTGTTTCCAATGAATCCGCCATAGTGTTTCACAGCGTTTTTGGCAGATCGCTGCTTTCGAATTCCTCGGAGCCCGGACCTCTTGTTTTGGTTGGGGGCAGGGAGCCGGGCTCCACAGAGGAGCGTTTGTTCCTGCCCGGCCCTCCCGGCCCTCGCTTTCTTCCCCCCTTCGTGGAGAGGGGAGTGGAGCACGAACCTTAAATCCCCGGGCTGTTTTCTTTACAAAGTTCCGTAAAACTTTATTTCATTTTTGCCATATGCTGCTCACAGCCTGGAAACTCCAGGGAAGCCCCCGCTGCCCATTCTCTCCGACTGGCAACACAAATAAACAGTGTCCCGGGCCTCGGGCCGCCGCGCTGGGCTGCGGGGTTCCGAGATGTCTTTTTGCAAAAAGAAAAAAAGCCTGTTTCCCCGCCGCCGCCGCCGCCGCGGGCGTGAGCTGCATCCCCCAGCGCGCCACGGAGCTTTTTTGCAAGAAAGGACTTGAATCGGACTCGGATTGAGTTGTTTTGCTTTGCTCCCGGGCCAGCAGGGTTTCAAGGAACTGGCAGACCTGAGCAGCCCAGCTCCTGACCACGTAGGCAGGGCGCAGCCCCGGGGACACCTCCAGTTTGCCCTGCTCGGGGCACAGCCCCTGCACCCCGATCCCGCTGGAGAAACCCCAGCCCAGGACACCGTGGGGTGGGCGGCGGCAGGTCCTGGACGGTGACAGCCTGCCCTGCTGGGGTGGGCGGCCGGGTGCCCAGCTCGCCCCCGTTGCCTTTAAAAGGAGACAGGCCGGGAGGCTGGCCTGGTTCCCTCCCCAGAATTAGAGGAATATAAGAGAACCCGCCGCGTTCGTCCGAACACAGCCCCCTCCCGGGCAGGCGGGAGCCCGCGCCGCGGCGTGCACCTGGGCCGGCTTGGATGGGGAAGCAGCCGGCGCAGGGTTCGCCAGACGGGTTGATAAATGGCTTTTGTCCCTTGGCTTCCGTGGGGGGTGTGATCTCAGCTCGGAGCTGAAATGGAGAAGGGGCTTGGAGGCCCTTGGAACAGCTCCTTCCAGCTCTTGAAGCTGCAGCCCCGCTGGCTTCTCCGCGGAGGGTGGGCGGGGGCGAGGCCCGGCCGGGGGTGTCCTCGGTTCTGGATCCTCCTCTCCGCCGGTCTTGAAAACTTCTCTTGGAGAGTCCCGGCGAGGGCTGAGGAAGGCGGGTGGGTTATGTAATTCACGGCCCAGATTCCACCAGTTCTGTTTCCAAGAATCCCATTTCGTTTTGGCTCCGAGGCTGGTAACTAAAACCTGGCAGATGGGACAGATAGCCGCGGGCCTGCCGCGCCAGCTGCTGATGGCCCAAGTCACCGGGGGCCGGACCGCGCTGCCGGGTCAGCATTGCCCAGCGCCCCGAAGGCTGAGCTGCCACCTCCCGCCACTGACATGGGGGCCCCGGGACCTGTGCGCCCCAGAAACCTGGCTCGGGAGACGGCCTCTGCAGTCGGGCCCAGACGGCCGTTTCCTGAGAAAGAGACAGACGGCCAAGGTCATTGCCCAGCTGGGCCCTGGACCACAGACAAAGCTGGCAAACCCGGGCCTGAGGACAGGGCTGCCCAGGCACAGGTGAACGCTGCCGGGGTGGGCCCCTGGGAGTGAGAATTAGGGCCGTCTCGGTTGTGTGCAGAGAAAGATGTCAGCCCCACCAGACGGTGGGTGTGTGCGTGTGGAGGTGTGTGTGGGTGTATGGGTGTGTGGGTGTGGGTGTGTACATGGGTGTGTACATGGGTGTGTACATGGGTGTGCGTGTATATGGGTGTGCGTGGGGGGGTGGGTGTGTGCGTGGGGGGGTATGGGGGGGGTGGGTGTATGTGGGTGGGTATGTGTGTGTGCGTGGGGGGTGTGCGTGTGGAGGTGTGTGGGTGTATGGGGGTGGGGGGTGTGCGTGGGTGTGTACGTGGGTGTGTGTGGGTGTGGGTGTATGTGGGTGGGGGGGGTGTGTGCGTGTGGAGGTGTGTGTGGGTGTATGTGTGGGTGTGCATGTGTGTGGGGGGTGTGTACATGGGTGTGTGGGTGGGTGTGTGCGTGTGGAGGTGTGTGTGCATGGGTGTGTGTGTGGATGTATGTGGGGGGGGTGTATAGGTGTGTGGGTGTGTATGTGTGGGTGCGTGTGGAGGTGTGTGGGGGTGTGTGTGCGTGGGTGTGTACATGGGTGTATGTGTGTGTGGATGTATGAGTGGGGGGGTGGGTGTGTGCGTGGGGGGGTGTGGGTGTATAGGTGTGTGGGTGGGTGGGTGTATGTGGGTGCGTGTGGGTGTGTGGGGGTGCGTGTGCATGTGTGGGTGTGGGTGGGTGTGTGTATGTGTGGGTGTGTGGGGGGTGTGGAGGGGGTGTGCGTGGGTGTGTACATGGATGGATGTGTGTGTGGATGTATGAGTGGGTGTGTGCGTGGGGGGGTGTGGGTGTATAGGTGTGTGTGGGTGTGTGTGGGTGGGGGGTGTATGTGTGGGTGTGTGGGGGTGCGTGTGCATGTGTGGGTGCGTGTGGGTGTGTGTATGTGTGTGGGTGTGTGTGGGGTGTGTGCGTGGGTGTGTACATGGATGGATGTGTGTGTGGATGTATGAGTGGGTGTGTGCGTGGGGGTGTGTGGGTGTATAGGTGTGTGTGGGTGCATGTGGGTGTGTGTGGGTGGGGGGTGTATGTGTGGGTGGGTGTGTGCGTGTGGGGGGTGTGTGGGTGCGTGTGCATGTGTGGGTGCGTGTGTGTGGGTGTTTACATTTCCTGGCAGTGAGCCTAGCCAGCCACTGTGACTCAGTGACAGCTCCCAGGGCCTCTGGCAGACCACACCCTGGTGAAGAGCGAGAGGGGCTCCCCTGGGTCCTGCGGGCAGGAACGGGGTCTGCTGGGGTGACGCCGTGGGGCCCGAGGGCAGACACGCAGCGGCCACGTCTGCCCTGGAGGAGCTGCGTGCTGTGGGGTGGCCTCTCCTCACGCCGCTCGTCAGCAGGCCCGAGAGACCCGTGCGTGTGGACGGTGGCCTGCTTCCTGGGAGCCTCGTGGGGTGCTGCCGTCCAGCACAGGGCGTCTCCCAGTGTGCTCCCCACGCCGGGAGCCAGCCTACCCAGGGCCCACGCAGTGGAGGCTCCTAGCTGGGGCCCTGGTCCGTGCTCTGACAGCCCCCACGGGGTGCACGCCCCGGTGAGAGGCCCGCGGTCCTGCATTCTTTCTCCGCTTACGCTGGTGGAAGGGCCCGTGCACCGGGCCTCAGAGCTGCCGTGGGGAAGTGTGGGCAGGGCCGTACCGCCCCGCCACAGCCTTCGTGTGCCGCAAGGAGCGCGTCTTGGCCCAGGGCAGCTTCAGTGCCCAGAGGGCCGCGTCCTGGCTCACGGAGGGCACCTGTCACTCTCCTTGCTGGCGGGAGCTCTCTCAGGCCCACCCACGGAGGCTCCACACCCAACCCAAGAGCCCCCTTACTCCTAACAGCATCACGTGGGATTGGGTTTTGGCCTGAGAGCCTGGGGGACACACGCCCCAGTCTGGAACTGGGAAGGAAATGCCACCAGCTGGGAGGGCCAGGTGGCCACAGGGCCGGCCCGCAGCTGCCGCTCACAGGCAGATAGGAAATCCTGGGGTGGCCGGGCCCCAGGCCCTCAGGGTGGGAGAAGCACTAGTCCTCACCCAGGGGCCGGGGTCCCTGGGGGCTTGTGGAGGTCGGGGGTGGGTGGAGCGTGGTGCCTGCTGAAGATCCCGGCTCTGGTGAAGTCAGTGTACAAGGTCCCGCACTGGGCCTGTGCGGAGACGCCTGCCCCAAAGCTGGCCCGACAGCCAGCTGGGCCCTGCGGCTGGGTCTGGAGTGGCTTCCTCCCTCACCACCAGCGGCAGGCAGCCCAGCTCGGGCGGGGGAAGGGCCCGCACACACCTGGCCGGCGCACACACGTGTGTGTGTGTGTGTGTGTGTGTGTGAGACTGTTCCTGGGCCCAGCCTGCCTAAGGTTGGAGGCACCGTTGCTTCTGGGGCAACCAGGGCACCCCACTTGGCCTAGAACTAGCTTAGCTTGAAAACCAGAGCCTCGTGTCCTGAGAAGCCCCCTACCCCCACCCCTGCTAGTCCTGGGCACGCCCCTTCCTGTCCCCCAGACTTGGGCCTCACCTGTGCCAGGGACCCCACTGGCTGGAACCTGGGTGTGAAGTGGGCATGTCCAGCAGTCCAGGCACCCGGACTCACCCTTCTCTGCCTGTTCCCGCTGTTACCTTGCCCCTCCCGCACCGACACCCCTGCTGCTCGGGGGACCCCCCCCCCCCCGCGTAGCCCAGAGGGGAGGGCCTCTGACCCCCGTCCCACACTCCTGCTGAGCCTCATCCCCAAGCCCAGGTCAGGCCCGGCCCCGCCGCCTCCGCTCCCCGACCTCGGCCCCGTGGCCCTGCCCCACTCTTGGTAAGGCCCAGGCCCTGGGATCCAGGCAGCCCCCGCGTGCACTCGGCGCCTGGGCCTGGTGGCTCTTGGCGGAAGCCCCGTCTCTGCTTCCGTGAACCCCCACGCTCCGCGCTCGGCCCAGCCCACCCAGCGCGGCTCTGGCAGCTGCAAGGCCCCAAGTTGTTTCTGTTCATTTCTCAAGGGACAAGGCCCACAAGATTTTTCCTCCCAGATGCCCCAATTTTGTGCCAAAATAACTTTTTCCCCCCGGTTATAAAAGCAGCACTCGTTGCTAAATCTAAATGCCAGAACGAATAACCGAGAATGCGCAGGCGACCCTCCGTTCCTCGATGGCTGTGCCTCAGGGACACTTCCCGACCGTCCTCCGAGCCCTGCCAGGGCAGGGGGGATCAGCGCCTCTGTCATCTGAGTGGCCGGCGTGTCCCAAACACTCGGCTGAGAGCGCTAAGTGTGTCCAGTGAGGACTGCACTCCTGTGTCGCTGGAAACGAGCGACACACACACACACACGAGAGAGAAGGAATCTTCCATCTGCTGGTTCACTCCCCAAATGCTCACAACGGCCAGGACGGGGCCAGATTGAAGCCAGAAGCCAGCAACTCCGTCCGGGTCTCCCACGTGGCTGCAAGGGTCCAAGCACGTGGGCCATCTCCCACTGCTTTGGCAGGTGCATTAGCAGGGCGCTGGATGGGAAGTGGAGCAGCCGGGACTTGAACCGGCGCTCACAGGGGATGCAGCATCACAGGCAGCGTCTTAACCCACGCACCGCAGCGCCACCCGGAGAAACTCACTTTGAGGATGTGACTGGGTGGGCCCACGCCTTTGCCTCCGCCCAGAGGCCTGTCTGCCACCCCTCGTGGGAGACGGGTGGGCAGGATGTCCTTGCGCAGGGGTCTCTGGCCAGGTGCGTGGCTGCTGTTCACCCACGCGGTCACACACCCGGCACAGCCCCATCCTGCCGCCCCTGTGGTACGGGGTGTCCCAGGAACAGCGACACACACACACACATCTGTGCCGACCAGGTGTGTGCGGGCCCTTCCCCCGCCGGAGCTGGGCTGCCTGCCGTTGGTGGTGAGGGAGGGAAGCCACTCCAGACCCAGCAGTTGGACCTGCGGCCGAGCAGATGAGCTAGAGGCATGCGGGCAGGGTAGAAAATTGTTGTCCCAGAGCCAGCCCTGGGCTTGCGGAGGGAATTAAACAGGACCGCCGCCGCTTCCAGCCACCCCCACCGCCCCGCCTCCCGGTATCTGCCGTGTGCCCCTCCCCTTGGCACGCGCTGGGGTGCCTTGCACACTTGGTGGTGTGGAGGCTGGGGTAGGGCAGCTCTGTTCTCCTGCTCGTTGGCAGAGTTAACCCCCCAGGAGCCAGCTCCCGGCCTGGGTCAGCTGCAGGTCGCCTCCCACCACTGGTCGGTCCCCCTGGGCGTTGCTGGGCTGGCCTCAGGACAGGCGCCTCATTCTGGCGGCTGCAGGCTAAGTCAGGTAGGCCCCGCCACACTTGGCGACGACCCAGCTTTCTCCTGGGTGTGTTCCTCTCGGTGCGCCGTGCCAAGCAGCCAGGATGGTGGAGGGCAAATCCGACAGCAGTGAGACAGACAGGCGGCCCAGCGCCTGTCCCTACCCGCGGAGTGCAGTGGCCAGGACCCGGGTCTCGCTGAGGGTGACTCCGCATTGTGGCCGGTTGCTGGGCCTCTGCTGCCTGGGCCGGGTGGGCACCCCTCCTGGGGGCTGGTGGAGGTCTTCTGAGCCTCTCTCCCTCCTTGTCCCCTGCCAGCCACTGTGGCCTCTACCCACACCGCTCCTTGAACCAGTGTCCTGGTCTGGCCCTGCTGCCCAGGAGTTGTGGATTTAGGGGCCACTGGGCTATTTCCACTCACGGGACTCAGTCCAGGGGTCGCTGACGGGCTGGGAGGACCCCTGGGTCACCGCACGGGATTGCGGGGAGCAGCTGCCCGGCCCGGGGCCAGTGGCACTGAGAAGCTCCAAGAAGGCTGTCAAGTGGGGCCCAGGTCTCTTGGAGGGGGGGAGGGAGGGGACACCAAGTCCCTTCCCGTCCAGGGCAGTGACGGAGGGTGACGGTTGCCTGGCATCTGGCTCCAGGCTGAGCCACTGGTGGCTGGGGGCGGGGGTGTCCCCGTTTCCGATCGCCCTGCATCTCATCAAACATCCCTGCTGTCCTGCCTCCAGCCCTCAGTCGTTCCGGGTTCGTGTTCAGATAGAACCTGCTTGCCTGGCATTCTAGAAGTTTCTGGCCGACCCTGCCTGAGCTAGGCCCGACCCGGGCCTGTTCCGGGGGCTGCTCCGGCACAGAGCGGGACCTGGGCCACAGAGGCGGACGGGAAGGGCCTGACTGGGGCTCAGATTCAAACTGAGCCTCAGCCCTGTGGGAGGAGGCAGGCTCCGCCCTCCGCCCTCCCCTCCTGCAGGCGCGGAAACCTGATCTGGGCCTGTGCCGGCGGTAATTTATTGGTCTATTGGGCTTTTCTTGGTGGCAAATTGCGTTGTCTTTATTCCTGGGCTCCGGCTCTGGAGGGCTCCGCATTCCTGAGATGGCTCTGCGTGGGCTGAGCTTCACACCCCGCCCTGCACGCCGCAGTCCGTCTTACTGGGCTGCTTTGTTATGCAAACAGGGCGGTAATAATCGGGCTATTATTCTGGAAGATTGGGCCTGATTAACAGTTCAAAGGAGGACTCTGAGAGCGGCTAACGCCGTGCGGGTGCCTGAATACTCCCGCCGGCCTGGCTGGGCACAGCCGCGGCTCCAGGCCCGCCCAGGCCCCCTGCCCCCTGCCCCCTGCCCTGCCCTGCCCCCTGCCCCCTGCCCCCTGCCCCCTGCCTTTCCATCCCTGAGCGGCGCTGGGGAGCTCGGGGAAGGAAAAGAACTGGGACAGAGCGGCCGTGGGCGCCAGTGTGGAGCCCACCCCTCCCCAGAGTGAAATGGAGCCTGCGCCAGGGCGGGTGTGAGCTGGGCACAGGCCGGCCTGCGGTTCCGCAGAGACGACCCTGGGGAGGGCGGGTGCAGAGGGAGGGTGGCTCCTGGGACCTGCCCGGGCGGATGTGAGTCCGAGTCCGCAGCCCGAGAGGTCAGATTTGGTGGGGGCAGGGAGACCAGAGGCCCTGGGAGGGGAGGGGTGCTGCAGGGAGAAACTCCCACACAGACAATTCACACTCCACAGCACGTGCACGCACACGTACACACATGTACACACCGTATTACACACTCCACACCACATGTACACACACATACTCACGCATGTACACATTCATACTACACTGCACATGTACACACCACACACTCATGTACACACACTCCACAGCACGTGCACGCACACGTACACACGTGTACACACCGTATTACACACTCCACACATGTACACACACGCATGTACACATTCATACTACATTGCACATGAACAAACCACACTCATGTACACACACTCCACACCACGTGTACACACACACACACACTGCATGTACTCATTCACACTCCACACCACGTGTACACACACACACACACACTGCATGTACTCATTCACACTCCACACCACGTGTACACACACACACACACTGCATGTACTCATTCACACTCCACACCACGTGTACACACACACACACACACTGCATGTACTCATTCACACTCCACACCACGTGTACACAATGTACACACCACACAGGTGTACATCACACATACCTCATATACTACATACCACACACATGTGCACACACATGTACACACATACACCCACACTACACACACATACACCACACAGTGCACACACACTACATACTCCACACCCCCTGCACGCACATGTATACACACACCCTGCACACGCACACACACACACACCCTGCCAGCTCCCAGGTTCCAAAGTTCCTGGCGCACCTGCGAAGCCGTTTGGTGCTTGCTCTGAGTGGAGGTCCCGCTGCTGCGAGGTGAGTGGCCCGGGGTCCGAGGGTGGACGCCGCCCCAGAGGTTGGGTGCCCACCCTGCTCGCGGACATTGCACCGGGGGCCCGGGTCAGGCCAGGGCTCAGGGAGCAGAGCTGTGGGGGCGCCCTTGCGGCTTGCTGGGGTGCGTGATTACGGCCCGCGCCAGGGCTCAGGGACCGCGGGAGCCCCGGGGCCTGTGCCACAGCCACACCTGGTTTCCCGATGTGCAGGGTTCACTGCCTGGATTCAGGCCCCGCTTTCACAAAGCCCCCTCCCTGGTCTGTGCGGGTGGCCCCCCGCGCCGCAGCCTTGCCTCAGCGGGGCCAGCGTGCAGTCGGTCCCGTGGTCAGTGATGAGCTGCACTGGCCGCGGGACCCCCGGGCTGGCTGCCCGCGGAGACAGTCGGCCGCATCCCGAGGCCTCCGGGAGCGCCTGCGCACGCATGCGGGGCTCTGGTGGTGCGGTGTCTGTGCGATGCCTCCCGCCCAGCTGCCCGCCGCCCTGCGTTTTGTGAGGCTGGCTCTGGGTCCCTGCGACTTTGGGCTGGCAGGGGAGCCCCCGCAGGCCGGGACAGGGGGCTCCTCAGGTGCCTTGGGGCAGGGCCGCTCAGCATCCGCCCTGAGAGCCGGCTTGGGTCCCAGGGGCCTGGGGCGCCGCTGTCCCGCCCAGGTGTTGCCATCCGCCCCCCAGGGGAGCAGCCCTGGTGAGGGGGTGGGGAAATGGGGCAGGTGACATTGGCCTGGAAGCTTCCAGAAGGGGCCTGGGAGGGGCTGAGCGTGTCCTGTGTCCACCCAGCTGTCGTGACGGAACATCGCAGTTCCAGAGGCTGCAAGTCTGAGGGGGGGTTGTCCCAGGTCCCCCCAGCCCCGGCGACTCCTGGCGGAGAGAGGGCTCTCCTGGGGAGGTGTGATGGCTTCCTGGGGGCCACCCCCAGTCCTGAAGGCACTCCTGCAGATGGCCATCGCCTTGCAAGCTAGGGGGAGGCAGAGTTGGGTCCACGGCCCTCCCTGGTGAGAGGCAGGCAGCAAGTGGGGCCAGCCGGGGCTGCAGCCTCCCCCTGGGGAGGTGGCCAAGGGTGGGGCCGGCTCGATTTTTGCCCTGCCCACCCCACCCCGACTCCCTGAAAATATTTCTTTTGTTTAATTACTTGAGAGGTAGGTTTACAGAGAGAGGGAGGGAGAGACAGAGAGAGAGAGAGGTCTTCCATTCGCTGGCTCACTCCCCAGATGGCTGCAGTGGCCAGCACTGAGCCTGGCCGAAGCCAGGAGCTTCAATCAAGTCTCCCTGTGGGTGCTGGGACCCAAGCACTTGGGGCCTCCCCCACTGCTTTCCCAGGCCACAGCAGAGAGCTGGATGGGAAGTGGAGCAGCTGGGACTTGAACCGGCGCCCACCGCACGTGCGGGCACTGCAGGCAGCGGCCTTACCCATTAGGCCACGGCGCCGGCCGCTCTGTGAGCTCATGCTGAGCGCCCACCGGGGCCCGGGCCACATCTGCCTGCTGAGTGGACGAGGTGACTGAGGCAGAGCCAGGGCCCCACAGGGTCCAGCAGCCACACCGTGCCCCCCCCCCCACGGAGGGTCTCCCTGGGCCCCTCAGTTCCTGCCCCATCCAGGGTGGGCGTGGGGAACTCCCTGAAGCCGGGAACTGGGGTCTGCCAGGCTTCCAGGGTGTAGGTGGGACAAGACCCCTGCCCCACCCAGCCCCGGCCCTTGGGAGTTCTGTCCTGGTGGAAGGGGGAGGGGACCTGGCGCCGTGCTGTGATTGGCTGGTCCTTGGGAGGGCCGCTCCCGGCCCTGCCCCCACGCCCCTTGTGGCCGTCAGCAGGCAGACCGTCTGGGGCTAACGGCGGGGCACCTGCCCCTCTGTGGGTGCCCTGTCTGAGGCCGGCCCCCCTGGGACTCCATCTCCCTGATCCTGCACAGCCTGGGAGGGCACAGTGATGGCTCAAGTGCGTGGTCCCTGCCACCCATGGGAGAGACCTGGATTGCTCTCCCAGCTCCTGGGCTGGGCCCCAGACCAGCTGTGGACTACGAGGGGACGCCCCCCAGGGGCTCCTGGGGTGTGAGCTGTGTGCACTGCAGGGAGCTTGGAGCCCACTTTCAAAGCCATGGGGATAGCGGTCATCATCACCATTTTCCCTTAAAGAGACAGAGCTACAAACAAGGGTCAGGCCCGGGACAGTGCACACGCACGCCATGTCCTTGGGGCGGGGTTGGGGGTGCTGACCCTGCCCTAGGCGCCATCCCAGCTCCTGCCCACCCCTGGACGTAGCCCCTGGGAGGTAGCGTCCTGAGGCAGGTGGGGGTCCCCCCGGGAGAGGCGGAAGCTGCCCGTGGTGGAAGCTGGCCTTGCGTGGCCCAGCTAGGGCGTCGTGCAGGTGCTAACAAGGCTGTGCCTGCACTGCGAGGGGCAGGGGCTCACGCTGGCCGGCCGGACCCCCAGCCTGCCTCAGACGGCGGGGCGACCTGGGCAAGGGGAGGCCCGTGCGGCACGTGGCTCCGCGCCGGGACTCGGAGTCCGTGGTGACTTCACCAGCACTGCTCAGCGAGGTCCAGCTGCAGCCAGACAGCTGCCGCGTGTGTGACCGTGGCCTCCGTGGACAACACAGGCATGGTGGGGGCTGGAGGTGGACCCGAGCTGGCACCGCTGCCCGTTAGCACCAGGCCGCCCCCTTGCCCTGCGCCTCTGAGTCAGCAGCGCGCTTGGGCTCCTGGCTTAATGGGCCGTGGAGGGCTGGGGGCTGCCTCGGCCCACAGAGTGGACGTTTCAGCACGCAGAGGGAGCTTGTGCCCTTGGCATTGGCCTAAGGTAGGAGAGCACACCTGTGGGCGGGGCTCTCACCAGCGCGCCCACGTTGGCCACCCGACTGTTAGCTAACCGCATCCTTCCAGTTTTTGATTTATTATTTTGTGTGTTAAAGATACTTTGTTTGGGCCGGCGCTGCGGCTCACTAGGCTAATCCTCCGCATGCGGCACCGGTACCCCGGGTTCTAGTCCCGGTTGGGGCACCGGTTCTGTCCCGGTTGCCCCTCTTCCAGGCCAGCTCTCTGCTGTGGCCCAGGAGTGCAGTGGAGGATGGCCCAAGTGCTTGGGCCCTGCACCCCATGGGAGACCAGGAGAAGCTCCTGGCTCCTGGCTTCGGATCGGCGCAGCACTGGCCGTAGCGGCCATTTGGGGGGTGAACCAACGGAAGGAAGACCTTTCTCCCTGTCTCTCTCTCACTGTCTAACTCTGCCTGTCAAAAAAAAGAGATGTTTTGTTTGATTGAAAGGCAAAGATATTGATCTTTCCACCTCCTGGTTCACCTCCAAATGGCTGGGACAGCGGGGGCTGGGCCAGGCCGGAGCCAGGAGCCAGGACTTCCATCTGGGTCTCCCATGGGGGTGGCAGGGGCCCAAGCTCAGGCCATGCTCCGCTGCTTTCCCAGGTGCATTAGCAGGCTGGATCAGAAGTGGAGCAAGGGCCAGTGTTGCAGCAGGTGGCAGCATAACCCGCTGTGCCGTAACTGGCATTCTCCCGTATGGGCGCCATTCGGGGAGTGAACCAGGACATAGATATCTCTCTCTCTCTCTCTCTCTCTCTCTCCCTCTCCTCCCCTCCCCTCCCCTCTCCTCTCCTCTCCTCTCCTCTCTCTAACTCTGCATTTCAAATAAGCAAAATAAATCTAAAAAAAAACGAAGGGAGCTGCCAGGGCTTGGACCCATGCTCTCACATGGAATGCCAACGTCACGGGCGGCACCGCACCACAGCGCCAATCTTCACTGTACACAAGGCTATGAAAACGGAAAATCTGCCTCTCCCGCCAGTGCGCATTTGAGTAGCCTGTGACTTCTCCAGTGGCGGCCACTTGCAGGACACGGGGGCTACTCCAGGCACAGGTGTATGAGCTGGGTGGGCTACTCCTGCTCCAGGACAGTGGGGTCCGCCCACCCCCACCCACTGGCAGGTGCAGGGCCAATGGGCCGCACCCAGAGTGCCACTGGGATGTCTCAGCCCACTCTCACATCCTGCGTGTAACTCGATATTCTACACACGGTGGCTTCTCCAGGGTCACAAGCCAAGTTCGTGGCCCAGCCGGGAGCAATGGCCTCTCCCCTCAAAGGCCACCCCACCGGGACAGGGCCTCCGTTCTGGAGCCTGGGTGGAGACAGCTGTCCTGCAGCACAGGTGTGTGCCTGGCCACTTGTGGTCACCGTGGCCGTGCATCCCCAGGGAGGGTTCTGCGTGTCCAGGTGCACAACTGAGGTGTGCTGAGCCTCGGGAGTAGTCCCGGTCATTTTGACTGATTATCAGTCCCCGAGCTTTGAGTGACCTCATAAAACAAATCCATGCATTAGGGCAGCTCCAAGGTGACCCCGTCTGGTCAATTCCTGAGCCAGATGGAAAGGGCTGGAGCACCAGCAGCCGAGAGGGGGGTCCTGTCCTCTCTGGTCACTGCAGCCAGCACTCTCTGAGCTCATTCGCTGGTCGCTGGCTGAATGCTGGCCTCAGAGGGGAGGGCTGGGTGGCAGTCCGTTTGCAGGTGGGTGTGATTGGGTGCGAATTCGCCCAAGGCCACACCATGGCAAGCATGTATTGATAAATGGGGTCACGTCCCCTGTCGCTTCTGCCAGAGTTCTTAGGGACAATAGAGGCCCCCCCCAGTGGCCTGTTGGTTCCCTCAGTCCCGCTGGCCAGAGGCTGCGGGAGGCCTCACCAGCCACCCGGAGTCACCTCAGGCTGTGACCTTTGGGGCAGGCTCGACCCTTCGCTACCACCTGCGGGAAACCTCTCGCCCTCTGAACAGCCAGCGCGTGTGTGCACCTGCGCCGGGCCCCGCCCTGACCAGCGCGCCCCTCCCTCTCTCCACAGCCACCTCCCCATGCAAGATCCTCAAGTGCAACTCTGACTTCTGGAGCGCCACGTCGGGCAGCCACGCCCCGGCCACGGAAGACGCCCCGGAGTTCTGCGCCGCCCTGCGCACCTACGCCCTGTGCACGCGGCGCACGGCCCGCACCTGCCGCGGTGACCTGGCCTACCACTCGGCCGTCCATGGCATCGAGGACCTCATGAGCCAGCACAACTGCTCCAAGGATGGCCCCACCTCCCAGCCACGCGTGCGCACGCTGCCCCCGGGCGACAGCCAGGAGCGCTCGGACAGCCCCGAGACCTGCCACTACGAGAGGGGCTTCCACAAGCACGCGGCCGCCCCCAACTACACGCACTGCGGCCTCTTCGGGGACCCACACCTCAGGACGTTCACCGACCGCTTCCAGACCTGCAAGGTGCAAGGCGCCTGGCCCCTCATCGACAACGCTTACCTGAACGTGCAGGTCACCAACACGCCCGTGCTGCCCGGCTCCGCGGCCACCGCCACCAGCAAGGTAAGGGGCCAGGCCTGCAGGACCCCCAGGCTGCCCAGTGCCCAGCCGTGGGCAGTGTCGGGGGAGGGGTCCTGGTGATGAGCTGGGTGCCCCTGCGGCACCTGTGCTGGGTGCCGAGCTGTGAGGTCCCATTCTGGTGGCAGCTCGGGGCTAGTGGGAGTGGCGCCCCTGCTGTGTGTCCGGGAGTGCGCACTGATGGCACGCATGCGTGTCTGTGCGCACACGTGTGAGCGTGTACAGCCCGGGCTGTGACTTACCGTGGATTTCCCCCTGGGGTTTCGGTCCAGGAAGCTTAGAAGCGCTCCATCCTTCGGAATGGCCCTTCCTCCCCCGGTCAGCAGACACTTTGGCCTCCTGGAGCTTCCTGCCGGGGCTGGACGTGGGCTGGGGCGGATGCCACGCGGGCAGGCGGCCCTGCCTCCCTCCTAGAGGCCACGGCCTGCCCAGGGCTTCTCGTGTGCAAACGTCACAAATGCCCCGGGCCGCCTCGCACCCCGCTTCTCCGGGGGAGGTGGGGTGCCCATAGATCATTCCTGCGAAGGCCCCAGCACGTGTAGGGCATGGGATGGGCACGCGGGGCCAGCAGGCAGGGCTGTGGGATGCTGGGGCAGCCCCGCCTGGACCCTGAGAGGGAGGAGCCGAGGCCCGGGAGGCAGAGGGTGCGGTGCGTCTTGCCCCACGTGTGCCCGGCTGGGTCCACCCAGGTAGGACTTGTCCCGGGCCCAGCTGGCTTCAGAGCCCAACCAGGGACTGCCCAGCTTCTGACCCAAGGTGACCTCGGCGTTCGGAGTCAAGTTCTACTGCCAGGGCCACAGCCAGAGGCGGCCGCAGCCATGGCCCTCAGCCCAGCCGGCGGGGGTGGGTGGGGCCGCTCCCGCCCAGCCGCTCCTGCTCCCCTTCCCTTCCCACCGAGACCTCCTGCTCAGACGGAGCCGCAGCTCGCAGCTCGAGGCGTCCAGGCCCAGAGGGGGCTGTGGCCCTCGGAGCCCCAGGCCTTGGGAACCAGGACCCTGCCCCTCAGTGCCCTGGGGCTTCCGGCCGGCGGGTGGGCAAGGGCTCTGTTTGCCTAGGAAGCGCGCTGGGAGGCCACGCCAGGCGGCCCACAAGGGTGTTCCTGTCGCTGCCCGGCCACCACACCCAGGGAGGATGGCCAGGGACCTGCAGCCGGGGACCGGCCCCGTCCCCACCGCTTCCTGCCTCTCCCCTGGCCTCCCGTGCCCCCCAGGGCTGCCTTCTGGGCCTTCCCCGTGAAGCAGAGTCCCCCAGCCCCAGGCCAGGTGCCTGGGGTCCAGCGACAGCCACCCCAGGAAGGGGCTGCCAACGTGGCCTGGGCAGACAGGAGCCTGGCCCTGGGGCTGAGAGGCGGAGCCACCGCCTGGCCGGAGAGGGGGAGGGGAGGTCGGGCTGCCGCGCCGTGCTGGGGGTCACTGGGGGGCTGCCCGCTGCTGAGCAGCCTGGAGGTCGCCTTTGATCTCCGCAGCTGCCCTGGAGGCCTCGGTGCCACTCAAGGGAAACCCCAGTCCTGGTCTCCAGCACTCGCCACCCGGGGGTCCCCACGCTGAGTCAGCAAACGGTGCCCGGAGCCGGGCGTGGGAGGGGGCAGGGAGGGGCAGGGGTCTCTGCAGCAGCTCCCAGCTGACTGACACGGTGACAGGACGGGTGCCCAGGGAGGCGTCCCCGATGGAGGGCAGCCTGGTACTGCGGGGGGTACCAAGTAGTGGGGGCCTCTGGGCTCTCAGGAACCCCCCAGCCTGGGCCCTTCTGCTCCCAGGAACCCACCATGTGTCTCCTCCCTTCAGCTGGCCCGACCCCAGGCTCCCGGCGCCTGGCCAGCCCCTGCCTGACCCTCCCCTGACCTCACGGCCTCGTGGGAGCTCCGTGTGCACAGGGCCTGACCCGGGACAGCTGGAGGCCTCTGCCCCCAGGCCTCTGCTCCCCTGCCCACCCTCCTCCCACCCCCGCATCTGTGACCCCCACCCAGCAGGGCTGTGAGACCCTCCCCCACCCCGCGGTCCCACACAGGCAGAGCCGAGGATGGGCCGGGGGTACCGGGGTGCTGGGGGCCGGGTCTCTGCTGCCAGGACAGCACCTTGGGCTCGGCACCCTTGCCCGGCTGAGGGCGGGAAGCGGGAGGGCCCAGCTCCGGGTCCTTCCACGTGGACCACGTGCTCCTGCGCCGTCAGGTCGCCCTCTGCTGGGCCACCCGGAAGCCTGGGGTCCTTTCTGCCCGCTGTGGCGCTCGCGGGGGTGGGGGCGGGGGCGCTGGTCCTTCCCCTGGGGCCGGCGGAGGGGGTGACTTTGCGATTTGCCTCCATGTGTGAGTGAGCTGAGCGTCTGTTGGGCGGTGATCTGAGGGTTTCCAAGGCGTTTGTCTGAAGGCAAAAGGACAAGTTGTGAAGGGAGACGCGAGCCGCCACCGTGTGCGGGCAGGAGGGTCCGGCCCTGCCCCGCCGCTCCTGACCGGGTGCCTGTGCCCTGCCCCGCAGCTCACCATCATCTTCAAGAGCTTCCAGGAGTGCGTGGAGCAGAAGGTGTACCAGGCCGAGATGGGCGAGCTCCCGGCCGCCTTCGCCGACGGCTCCAGGAACGGCGGCGACAAGCACGGGGCCAGCAGCCTGCAGATCGCCGAGAAGGTGTCGGGCCAGCACGTGGAGATCCAGGCCAGGTACATCGGCACCACCATCGTGGTGCGCCAGGTGGGCCGCTACCTGACCTTCGCGGTGCGCATGCCGCAGGAGGTGGTGGAGGCGGTGGAGGACCGGGACAGCCAGGGCCTCTACCTGTGTCTGCGCGGCTGCCCCCTCAGCCAGCAGATCGACGTCCAGGCCGCCGGCCCCGCCCCCGCCACCCCCGAGGCCTTCCCGTACGAGGCGGCCGCGGCCAAGTGCAAGGAGAAGCTGCCCGTGGAGGACCTGTACTACCAGGCCTGCGTGTTTGACCTGCTGACCACAGGCGACGTGAACTTCACGCTGGCCGCCTACTATGCCCTGGAGGACGTCAGGATGCTGCACTCACACAAGGACAGGCTGCACCTGTTCGGGAGGACTCGGGAGCTGCCCGGCGGGGCCGCCCCGCGGCTGCCCCGGGGCCCCTGGCCTCTCCTGGCCGCCCTGGGCCTGCTCCTCCCTCTGCTGCCTGAGCTCCGTTAGGCAGCGCCTCTGCCATCGGGGCCGGGACGCTGGGGCGCGGGTGGAGACAGACGCGCCGCCCGGCCATCTGCCGGCCAGGGCTGCTCGTCGCCCCCCAGCCGCCGTCGTGCGTGGGACACGGTTGAGATAACTGGCACGCTGGGGTTTGTGACGTAGAGCGGTGAGAGAGAGAACAACTCCTCTACCCACCCCCCACCCCCACCACCACCACCACATGAGCCGGCCACGCGGAGCCCCTGGGGAAGCCCCCTACCCCAGCAGAGGAGAGACCCTGGGCCAGGTGGCGGCCCCTGCACCCCCTGGCATTGCACTGACACTGGCCCGCCGCACGCACACTCAGCCCAGCGCCTGGCCCCGCCCCTGGGGGCTGAGGCTCCACCCCCACCCCACGGGGCCTCCCGCCTCCCAGCAAGCTGGTGTCACCTGGCCCGCAGGTGGTGCCCCGCCCTTCCCCTTGCTTGGGAGGTCACCGCGCTCGGAGAAGAGACCCCTCACTCTGTCCCTCCCCCTCCGCTGGGCAGGGGACCCAGGGGACAGGGCCAGCTGGCCTGCCCTGACCTCCGCTTCCCCCTCCCCGCCCCCTCCCCATCCACCATGTCTGGAATATGAGGGTTGGGGGGGCAGGGTCTTGGAAGACCTGTGGCCCTGAGCGTCCCCCGGCGGCCCCTCCCCTGAAGCCCTGTGGCTGCGCTGGGGGCCCCGCAGACCGAGGGCCGGCCCCACTTCTGCTGCTGTCCCGAGCCCCCGGCCCGCCCCCGCCCCCGCCCCGCAGCGCTGTCCGGGACCTCTCATACACTGGCCGGGAGGCTGCGCACCCGCGGCCCCCTCCCTCCCAGAGGTCCCCTCCCCCGGCCGGGCTTTGGACGACCCCCACGTCGGAAGCAAGAAGCGAAGCACTTTATTTTGGTTGTGTTTGATCACGCTCTGCTTGGAAGCGGCCCCCCGCGTCCGCGTGTGTGCGGGCTGCGTGGCGTCACCGCGTGTACATACTGTAAATTATTTATTAACGCTGTGGGCGAGTAAAGTCCGGTGGTTTTGTTTTCTTACCTTCTAGATGGCACGCTGGCGTCTGTGTTCTGGCCGAGCCGAGGGCGGGCTGTGGGGGTGGGCGGCCCCTCTAGGGAGGGTTTGGGGGGATCTTGTTACGGACACGGGTACAGGTGTGTGCGAGGGGTGTGAAATGCTGTGTGGTGTGTGAGCGTGCAGGTTGTGTGTGTGGTGGACGCAGGAAGCAGTGCTGTGTACAGTTGGTGCACGTATGTGTTGCACATGCTTGGTGCACGTGTGGTGCGTGTGAGCACATGAGCGTCACGTACAGCTGTGTGCGTGTGCTCCCCCCCTCCCCCGTGAGCTCTCTGGGTCTGAGTGGGGCCTGGTTCCTGGCCCTGGCGACGCCGGCGCCACAGGTGGAAGGACATCTGGGCCCTGGGGAGCGAGGCTGGGTGATGCACTGCAGCTGCTCCCGGAGCCCGGGGGGGGGGGGGGGTGCGCTGGTGCTGAGGGCCCAGACCTTGCTCTTGGTACCGGAGGGCCTGGGGCAGAAGAACGGTGCGGTGCAGCTCAGCCGGGCCAAGGCGCCCTGTCCTCCTGCCAGCCGAGAGACCTTGGGCTGTCACTCACCCCCTTCCCTGGGAGGGGGCCGTGCCTCAGGGGTGCCTGGCAGTCCCATGGGTCCGTGTGTGCATTTCTGAGGATGGGGCCTGACCCTGGGCGGCCCTCCAGGGTACCCCAGAGGGAGAGGTCAGCGGGGTGGAGAGGGGAGGGGCTCACAGACCCTGCATGCTGGGGAGGGGCTGTCCCAGGCTGGGGGGAGGGCTTTCTAGAACCCTGCTCTCACAGCAGCTCCCTAGGAACCTGCAGGAGTCAGGGTTGAGAGGCTGGGAAGGACCAAGCGCACCTATGCCTCGGCACGTCCCGGGACGGTGGCGGTGAGGGGTCGCAGGAGGCAGGGACGCGAGGAGCGGGGCTCAGGAGGGGACCGGCAGCCCCTGCCCCCTGGGGGACGGTGCTGCGTGCCACCTGCAGGAAGGTCACACAGGCCCGGACTTCTCAGGACCCCAGGTGTGGCCAGAGACTCCCGTCCCAGGTGCCGGGTTAGGACCGCCCCCAGGATTTGCATTCCATCATGAATGGGGTGCCAGGAGCTCCGTGGTCCCCCACAGTGGCTGTGTCTTCACGGGGTCGTGGGGGCTGGGTGTGAGCCAGCTGCCTGTTGCAGCCTGGCAGCCCGGGGGTGCCCCCTCCCCGGCCCCCGAGTTGCTCTTGGCACACTCAGGACAGGAAGGGGGGCTCGTCCCAGGCCCCGGCAGAGCCGCCCGGAGAAGCCAGCCTGGTCTGAGCCCTGCCAGGAGCACGGGACAGCGGGTGTGGCAGCAGAGCCACTCCTGGCCTGAGCCTTCGACCCCCAGCGGCCCAGGGAAGGAGGAGGGCACTGCCTCGCGGGCAGCCAGGAGCCCCGCCCTTGTGCCCGACAGGGCACCTCCAAAGCCGGCGCAGCACGGGTGTCTGAGGTGTTTACTTCGATGCAAGAAAGGTCACCATCGTGTCTCCGTGAGCTTGCTGAAGGCCCCTCCTTTGCATGGGTTCCAGGGTGTCCTGCACCCTCCTTTGCATGGGTTCCAGGGTGTCCTGCACCCTCCTTTGCATGGATTCCAGGGTGTCCTGCACCCAAGGAAACAGCTTTTAATCGCATCCTCAGCTCCCGGCGCCGAGCCGGGCAGAGCCAGCAGGGCCGCAGCCCCTGCTCCTGCCACCGTGAGCACACTGCCGCTCCCGAGCTAAGTGAAGGACCCGGAAGGTTCTAAGAGATGCACCCGTGCTGGGGCCGCAGGGGGCGGGGCTGCTCTGTGGGGGCGGGGCCCTCTGGCGGGCTCAGCCTCCTGGCTCCCGGGAGCACGCTGCACAGAGCGTGCCCAGCTGAGCAGCCGGGGAGCAGGGAGTGGAGACCATGGAGGGCCCAGGAGACGCCACAGGCGCCCGGAGCCCTGCAGGGCAGCAGGGCTGCAAACGCCCCGGGCCCCACCGGGACCCCTGCTGGGCCTGTTCCAGTCTCCACGTATGCCAGGTGCACAGGAAACACCCAGCCAAGAGCCTGCTGCCCGTGGTAGTGGGGGCGTCCTTTTATAGGGTAGGGGGTGGTGCCCTAATGAAATATTCAAGTGGGCGGGGCTTGAGTGCAGCTCCGTCCCTGTCCCATTTTTTGGGAATCGTGGAAGTGGCCTGGCGTCTCTTGCACACGGGTCTTCACGGCATCTCAGGCGTGTGGGGAGTGCGCGTGCCGAGCCTGCAGCCACCCTGGATTGGCATGGAAGGGGGTGGGGTCCGTGCAGTGCTGGGGGTCCGCACAGATCCTGCTGACGTCTCAGCCCCTCTCTGCCTACCAGCTACCTGCCTGCCCGTGTCACCACCACCCTCGTGGGCCCGCCCCGGCTTCCTCCCAGGCTGCCGCCTCCTGCTGGCCTTGCTTGTCAAACTTTTTCTTTAAGATCTATTTTTTTGTTTATTTGAAAGGCACAGTTACAGAGAGACAGACGGATCTCCGCTGGGTCACTTCCCACATGGCCGCCACAGCCAGGGCTGGGCCAGCCTGAAGCCAGGAGCCAGGAGCCACTTCCGGGGCTCCCATGTGGGTGGCAGGGGCCCGGCACTTGGGCCATCTCTACTGCGCCACAGCGCCGGCCCATGTGGCCAGCGCTCGAACAGCGAAACAACTGTGGTGCTCCGGCCAGGGCCAGTGGAAAGACCCCGCCCCATCCTGTAGTCTGGAGTCTAAGGACCCCTCGCCCCAGGCAGGGAGGCCGTGAACCTGGGCCTGAGCGCAAGGCCCCTGTGCTGCCGCCTCCCCAGCCACCTCTGCCACCGGCAGCTCCTCCACGCTAAGCGGCCAGCAGCCGCACGCCGGGCGTGGTCTGTGCCAGAGCACAGCCCAGATCCCAGGGCCTCGGTGGGGTGGTCCCCGGATGACAGCAGGGAGCCCTGGGGAGCCCACGATTCTTCCGCGTGGGAACTCCAAGGCCACAGAACGGGACTGTCTCCAGGCGGTGCAGCCGAAGCCACACAGACCCATCGGACTGGGACACAGCTATGGGGGGCACAGGCTGGGGAGGCAGCCTGAGCGCCCTCGGAGCTCCTGTTCCCCAGAAGGGGCTGGGGCAGCCTACGAAGGAGGCGGGGTTGTCTCAGGTGAGAGTACGGGGATCCCCCGAAGTCCTGCCTCTGCCGTGACCAGCTCACGGCAACCCTGGAGGCAGAGGGTGAAGAGGGGGCTCCCTGACCTGCTCCCGAGGTGGACGCCGAAGGGCCCGCCCCCTGCACCTGCTCCTGAGGCACACACCGAAGGGCCCGCTCCCTCGCTGACCTGCTCCCGAGGTGGACACCGAAGGGCCCACCCCCTCGCTGCACCTGCATCGCCACCGAGGACCTAGCAGGGCTCCGGGAATCCCACAGCATGGCTGAGGGGGGGAAGCGGCTGCAGAGCTGGGCCCAAAAGGAGGACGGGGACGGGAGAGAGGCCAGGGCTGCTGGGATGACCTCCTGCCACATGGGCCAGAGAGGCCCAGGGTCCAAGGAGAGGGCCGGGTGCTGGGGGCGGGGCACTGTCTGCTTCCAGGGTGGGCACAAGCCGCCTGGGCTATCCCAGAGCTGGGCCCTGGGTGGCCCTCAGGTCACAGCTGGGGCCCAACAGCCAGGGCCAGGGCCACAGGACAGGGGTCCTGTCGCAGGCAGAGCAGGTCTCCTCCGGCCAGCAGCCTCCCTGGGGTCCGTCCCTTAGGGCACGGCGGCGTGGGCGGGGTGGGGTGGAGTGCAGGCACTCCCAGGCCACTCCTAAAGTGGCTGGTCCCAGGCCCCGTGCTCTCAGCACTGAGCTGGTGTTGGGGACACAAACAGGTCAGTATGGCTGCCGCCCACCCCGGCGGTCCTGACCCCGTGGGGTAAGCGCCAGGTGACCAGCACGCCCTGGTCCTCCTCAGGGAGCCCCCTCCTGGCCTCCAGGCTTGAGGCCCCCGGAGCTGTACCTGAGCGGCTCAGGTGCCCGCGGCCACGGAGCCAGACCGTGGTCGCTGACATGGAGGCTGGCCTGGTCCTAGGGCCCAGAGCTCGCGGTCTCTGAGCCCAGGCCTGGGGCTCCTCCTGGGCCTTGGGTCCTCCCGTCCGAGCCACTCAATTTCCCACTCTGCTGCTGCCTGGTTCTCCCCCCACCTACCTGCCCCCCGGGAACAGAGCCCTGGGTTAGGGGCTCCCACGGGGCCGCCGAGGCACCTCAGCTATTGCCCCCGCCCACTACGGGCCCCAAGGCCCCCCCACCCCCTCAGCTGGGCTCCCTGGAAGCCCCTGGCACTTCCACAGTGCAGCAGAGAAAACACTGACCTGGGGCACAAGGAGCCCTCGGAAGCTGCTGCAAGCCCCGAGCCGGCTACTGAGGCTTCCCGTATCCCTCGGGAGGAGGCCACGCCCACCGCTCCCCCCTGCCCCCCCGCACACCCCGTGCCCCTCTCCCCCACCCTCGGAGAGGCGCTGAGCTCAACAGTTGCAGATCTCAGCCGCCAGGCACCGAGAGCAAACCCCAGGACACAGCCTAGCGGACCCACCTTCTGCCGTGAGCGCCTTCCCGGCTCCTCCACCGTGCGGCCAAAGTCAGAGCCAGGGACGCATGACCGGGCCCCGGGTGCAGCCCCCAGTGGGGGCCCTGGCAGCACCTGTGGGCCCGGAGGGGAGAAGCCGCAGGAATGAGGCTGCCCGGCATGGATTCCTAAGGTAAACAGGTGTTCAGCGGGCAGGCGGGGAGCCAGGGACAGCGGCCCTGAAGTTCAAGAGCAGGCTGTGGTCAGGAGCCCAAGGAGAACACAGGGCAGCGTGGCCAGCAGGGGCAGGATCCAGAGGGCCTCGGAACCAAAGCAGGGAGCCTGGACATTGAGGAACAGCAGAGGCCCTGACGCTGGGCTGAGCGGGGCAGGCTGGCCTGGGTGCAGCACTGTCCACGGCCCCCCACCTGCCACCTCCCCCCAGTCCTGGCACACCTCCTGCAGGGAAGAGAAGAGGTGGCTCCCTCTTCCAGGTGCTGCAGCCAAGGGACAGCCCACGGAGCAGAGAGCAACCGGGGAGCCGGCCGCCCCTGTTAGGCCATTTGTGGACACCTGCTGCCCTCTGCAGGACAGTTCTGGAACCTCAGGCGCCTCGGCCACAGAGAACTGGCCCCACCCAGGGCGGGAAGAGCAGTCTCCACGGAGACCCCCCCAGCGCCCTCTGATAACAGTAGCAGGTGCATCACTCACTCACCTCTGGCTAGGCCCAGTGAGGGGCATTCTGTGCCCAGACCCCAGCAGGCCAGTGGCAGCTGGGTTCCAGCCCAGGCCTGCTCTCCTGGCCCCCTGCCCCCGCCCCAGGTGCTCCTCACCCGACCCCTCCAGCGTGGCTCAGCCACCGCCACCCTGTCCCTCTCCCACCTGCCCCGTTTGCTCCCACCTGCGTGTGTGTTTGTTCTCCTGCCTCACTAGCCCCACCCCAGTAGCTCATCAGCTCCCAGGGGCTGGGTCCCTGGTGTTCACGGTGTGGGGTCCCAGCTCCCAGCAGAGCCAGCCCACGCTCTGTCCAGGAACCCGGCCCGGCTGCGTCTGCATCAGACCCTGAGCCCTACATGTGCTTCCTTGCCTCTCCCGCTTCCGTGGCCGTCCCTCGCTGGCCACCAAGGATCCGGGCAGTGCAGTGCGTTGGGTGCTGTGGCACGGCAAACCAAAGGGTGCTTGGGAGGCCCACCTCTGGCATCAGGCTCCAGCTACGCCACTTCCCATCCAGCTTCCTGATAGCACACCCTGGGAGGCAGCGGAGGAGGTGCCTGTGCCGGGCTCTGGGTGGGACTTGTGGGTGGAGCTCCTGGACCCTGGCTTTGGCCTGCCCCCGCCCCTGGCTATCGCAGGGAAGTGAACCAGTGGATGGGATCCATCTCTCTCTCTCTCCCTGATGCTATGCCTTTCAAGCAGATAGAAATAAAACAACAAAAAGCGAAGGCAGAGTCCCCGTGGGACGCTCGGCTGTCACCTGTTGAGGGGAGGAGCCTCCAGGCGCTTCTTCCCGCCCATCACAGAATAGAGAGGCCAGCTGGAGGGCACCAGCCCCCGGATTCTGCGCCTCGGGCAGGACGGAAGGGCTGGCCCAGGCCTCCCTAGCAGGGCAGCTGGAATGGCGAGCCCAGCTCCGCCCCGGCCAGCTGCACAGCCTCGGGCCAGCTGACCTTTCGGCCGGCGGAGGAGGGAGGCGGGCGCCGGGTCTGCGCTTCCAGTAACAGGCAGGCCCCTGGCAGAGGCCCCCCTCGCACTTGCTCTGCCTCCCCACCTCGGCCCAGCAGAGCTGTGAGCTGCAGCACGCGAGCTTCCCCTCAGAGCTCCGTGCAGGACCAGGGCCCCCCCGGACCCACCCCTCCGCCTGCAGTCACGGTTCCAAAACCCACGAGCTTCGCAGAGACCTGGTTTGGCTTCAGCCCCCAGTTCCTAGCAACCCTCGCACCTGGGAGTCCCGCGGGAGCCAGGCCCGGCTCGAGCTAACGTCTGTGTCTGTGTCTCCACCGTCAAGGACGCAGAACGCCTGTGGCGCTGAGGCCAGCACACGTGGTGTTTTCATTCCCTTCTGGATAGCGCACAGCACGACACTGATCTGGCCCACACCGCCTTCTGCTCCATGCGGCCACCAGGCCTCAGCCCTCCCCGGGGCTCCCTGGGGACCTTACGGGCAGCCCTGCTTAACGCGGTTACAGCCGCAGGTCCTCCCGAGGTGCAGCGCGGGCTGTGGCCAGGGAACTGACCCTGCAGACGGCGGCTCCGGGGCTGAAAACCTCAGAACCCGGTGGTGTCGGGGCGCAGGCCCAGAGCAGCTGGGGTAGAAACACAACTTCCCAAGGCCTCGGCCCCGGCCGGGTAAACCGGGTGTGACCCGCACCGGGAGGGGAGGAGGCTTCTCCAGCGCGCCGTTCAAACCACAATGCAATGCAACGTGTCAGCCCGATTCTAAGAAATCCTTAGCAACACTTTTTAATGTGTAAGAATCAAAAGTAGAGCAGTTTTACAATGTAGGAAAATTTAATACATACTATATAAACAACCTTATTTACATCAGAAATCACTAGGACAGTGGCATTTTTCACAAATATAAATTAATTACTGTTTAGTCAACAGGTTTTAAAAGTCCACAATTTTACAATAACGAAAGCCACCTGTGCCCAAGACAGATGGGCACGGGTGGACTAAAGCAGCCTGGACCCTTGGCACGGCTCTCGCCCAGCACAGCCGCCCGCACGGGCCCACCCGGCCGACAGTGGGTCTTGGCCTGCTAGGACCGCGGCGGCATCGCGCCCACGCACCTGCACCGCCAGGCGGGCATCGGGCCGAGTGCTCAGGTTTCCCTGGCGGCGCTGAAGGAACGATGGCGGGAGAGCAAGCAGAGGGGCCGTCAGCTGGAGCCTGGCTCGGAGGTCAGCCTGGGCTTCGCCTGTCCTGCCGGCCACGGCGCAGCCAGCACCCCACTCCTCGGGCGCCGCCCCGCAGGTGAGAGGGCCGCGTGCGCACACCTGCGGTCACCCTCGCCGTGCGAGGCTCGCGGACCTCCGCCCCAGCCCACGTGCGCTGATACTGTCACACGGAATCAACACTGATCTGGCCCACACCGCCTCCTGCTCGGCACGTGGCACTCGGGGGCCTGAGTGGGAACGGAAGGAAGCGGCTTCTCATGAGGGCACATCTTCGGGGGTGACGCACGTCTCCTGTCGGCAACGTGGAGTACGGGAAGGCGCCCGCTCCGCTCACGCTGCTCCCGGGGGCTCGCCCCCTCCCCAGCTCCCCCCGCAAGGGCCGCCCTCGCCTTCCTCTTTGGCTCAGCAGTCAGCGGTGCCAGCAGCAGCTGCGCCTCTGCGCCCTCCCGCCTGCCCCCGGGGCGGCGTGGCAGGCGTGGTGCAAGGCCAGGCTGAGCAGCTGCGGGAGGGGCGGGCCGACTCCCAACCCAGGCTGCCGGGACAGAGCGGCCTGCAGGCAGCTCAGCACCGCGGCACGTCGGGACGGCTTGGCATTTCTTGGTAAAGGCATTAACGGCGCTGTCCGGCCCCAAGGGCCCCACGGTCAGCTCGGGAGTCTGCACTCGCCCTCCGCAGGCTCTCCCACCGCACTGCGCCTGGACGCCTGGACGCCTGGACGCCTGCAGGCAGCTGGATGCCCTCACTGGCATGGCGGCAGCCCTGACCTGGCCCTGTCCTCAGCTCCGCGCCAGGGCGACTCTCGCTGCCCAGCACTCGGTCCCCAGCCCTGGACGCTCCCCACCAGGTTCACATTCACTGACCTGATTCTGAAGGAGACCAAGCTCAGCTGGGAACGCTCCTGCAGCCGCGCCGTGCGGAGGTGTGGGGTTCTGGGTAATTAATCCCAGCTGCAGGCGGCTACAGAGGCTGATCCACTCAATACTGAAAGCTTCCCCCACCTGCTGCAAGGGCTGGCAAGGGCAAACCCCACCAGGAACCCTGCTGGCCGCCCGTGGACGCGCCCACCAGTGCT
Organism: Oryctolagus cuniculus; assembly: GCF_051225735.1. NCBI lineage: Eukaryota > Metazoa > Chordata > Mammalia > Lagomorpha > Leporidae > Oryctolagus > Oryctolagus cuniculus. The sequence goes on along the minus strand of NC_142878.1, from coordinate 3,389,516 downwards.
GTGCTGTGCTGTGCTGGCCCGCAGGCCTGCCTCTGCCTCCACCCCGCCCCTCCAGAGGAACCTGGCCACACGACCCCACCCCACCCCACCCTCACTCAGCCCACTCCGCAGTCAGTAAGACCAGCCCACGCTGACTTCGGTGTGGCTAAATCACAGTACTCAAAAGTCAGCCGGGGGGACCCCACTTTCCCTGGCATGGGGGAAAAGCAGTCCCACTCAGGAGAGCAAACCTTTGAAATGCACAAAAACAGCATGGAAAAATTAGTGTTGGCAGGGAGAGGCCACGGAGCAGCGCTCCCCACTCCGCCCACCCCCGGGTCTCCACGGCGAGGCCGAGCGGATCCTTCCCAGGACGCCCCTGCAAGTCCTCCGCCGCGAGACCTCACCCCTTCAGCAGCACCTGTCATGTCACAGTGAACCAAACCCCACGCCGGCCCTCAGGCCCCGCAGCCTCCACACACCAAGGCCAGGAGCCCCCGTTCCTTCCCAGGGCAGCAGGTCCAGCGACGCGGGCACACAGTCACCTCCTCCCCCAGCACCCGTCAGGGAGGCCGGAGCAGGCCGGCACGGAGGAGGGCGAGCCGAGGTGTGGGAGAGCTGCCGAGAGCAAGGGCCTGCTCTCCGTGAAGCGCTCCTGCGGCCAGAGAGAGGACGGCAGCCGCGTGTCCCCAGCCCGCGCTCGCAGGGCTCCAAGCTGGCCGCTGGGGCTCAGACCAAAACAGCCGCGTGCGCGCTGGCTCCTGCTCGCCCCCTCAAGCCGTCCTTTATGTTTTCCGAACATTCCAACTGTAATCTGGGTTGTTTTTCTGTTCTAGTGACCTGTCCAGGGGAGACCGATGGCCCAGGGGGGACTTGGGGTCGTGAGGCGACTTCTGAGAAGGGGGTGAGCGGGGCGCTGAGACCGCAGGGTGCAGTGGGGGCAGGGGCTGTTTATAGTCCCCCAGCTTGTCTGTGTGGAAAGAGCGGTAGTGGTCGGAGGGTCCTTGGCCGTGGTAGCCCATAGGGGGCCGGTGGTCGGACATCCGTCGGAAATCCTGCTGGTGGTAATTCTGAGGCCTGAAGTCATCGGCTCTCCTCCGCTTAGAATCATGATGGTGCCTGAAACAGAGATGCGGGATCAGGTGAGAGAGCAAAGCCAGACGCCCTCACCGAGGCCTCTCCTCACACTCACAGGACGCAGGGACAAGCATGTCCAGACGCCCTCACCGCGGCCTCTCCTCACGCTCACAGGACGCAGGGACAACCATGTCCAGACGCCCTCACCCTGGCCTCTCCTCACACTCACAGGACGCAGGGACAAGCATGTCCAGACGCCCTCACCGCGGCCTCTCCTCACACTCACAGGACGCAGGGACAAGCATGTCCACTGTCAGGAATCAGTAGGCAGTGGTACAGAGGGGACGCGCTGTGCTTGGCGGACCGCCCTACGCCTGCCCTTGGCACAACACCGGCACAGCCCGTCATCACTGTAGTTCTTGACCCAGCTGAGGATCCACAGGGCCACAGAAATTAGTGTTTGAGGTACTACTAACAGCAAAGGCCACAGTCAACCTGAACACTCGAGAACAAGGGAAGGGACGATAAAATGAATGTAAAAATCAGCTTGCTGTGAGAGCATTAAGATCTGTAGTTTGGATCACGGTTTGTACACCGCTTGTTCTACTGTAGAACCAGGATTGGTGTAACCAGCAGCAGCAGGACAAAGAACCCAACTCAAAAACAGGCAGAGGAGGCCAGCGTCATGGCGCGGGTCACGCCGCCTGACTGCCGCATCCCTGATGGACGCCGGTTCAAGTCCCAGCTGCCCGTCTCTGAAAACGGAGCACCTGGGCATCAGCGGAAGACGCCCGCGTCCCTGGGCCCCTGCACCCACGTGGGAGGTCTGGGTGGAGTTCCAGACTCCCCACTTCGGCCTGGCCCCGCCCTGCTGCAGCCGTTGGAGGAGTGAGCCAGTAAACGGAAGGTCTTTCTTCTCCCTCTAACTCTGCCTTTCAGACAAGTAAATCTTTGAAAGTAAACAAATACAACAAACAGGCAGTGGACCTGAACAGACACTTCTCCAAAGACACAAGCAGCTGGTAACAAGCACTGCATAAACACCGTTTATCGTGACAGAAATGCCACTCAAATCCACGAGACACCTGACACCCACCAGGATGCCTCTGTTGAAAAGAAAATTTAAAAATAGAAAATGAGTATTGGTGAAGAGGTGGGAAAACTGCTAACGCAGGAATATACAACGGTTCAGCGACTGTGGAAGACAGGTCGCAAGTTTCTCCACAAGTTAGACACAGGGAAACCGTATGATCGCTTCTCCCCAGAGGAACGGAGAACAGGTATCTGAGCAAACACTCATGTGCCCGTGTTCCCGGTAGCATCACTCACAAAGGCACAAAGATGGAAACAACTCAAGTGCCCACCCGTGGTGAGCAGATAAACAAACTGTGATCCAAGCATCAGTGGGGTACAGTGCAGCCCTGGACAGAGTGAAGCAGAGGCAGGTGTCAGTACAGCGGGTAGAACACGCGGGGGATGCTCACGCCCCACTCTGGAGTCCCTGGGTTCAAGTCCAGGCTCTGCTGCCAGTCCAGCTCCCTGGAATGCACATCTCAGAAGGCAGCAGACAACGGCTAAAGCGACGGGGCCCTGACTCCCACCCAGGGAACTGTGCAGTGAGTTCTGGGCTCCTGGCTTCAGCCTAGCCCAGCCCCAGCTGTGGGGGGCACACAGCGGGTGAACTAGCAGACGGAACGTATGGCCCTCTATCACGCTGCCTTTAAAAAAAACAAAGACAAAGTAACTCATTGAACCCATGACATCCATGAACAAAGGCAGACACAGACGGTCACGCGGGGTTCCTCCCACAGGAAACATCGAGACGTGGAACAGGCGGCCCTGAAACGGCAGGCAGGTGGCGGGTGCCAGGAGCTGGGGAGAGGGGAGGGTGGGGCGCGCACTTCACGGCGCCAGGGATTTCTCGGGGTGACCACAAGTTCTGGAACTGGAGAGCCGCGACACTGAACGACGCTGACTGCACACCCCGCGACAGCTGCATCTGAGTTCCGCGGCAGAGAGAGCGAGGACAGGGTGCGCGCAGCTCCAGCCCAGGGAGTGACAGCCTCCCAAAGGGACAGAGCGTATGGACGACGGTTTTCAAAGCACCACACGGTAGGCAACGCGAGCAGGGACTCCTCAGACGGAAGCCAACGAGGTGAGCCTCCGACAGCCTTTCCTGTCCTGGGAGCGTCCGGCCTGCGGCCAGAGGGAAAAGCCAGAGAGCCAGCGGGCTCCTCAGACCCCGGCAGCCAGAGTGCCCAGAGAGGAGAGGGCTGCGCACAGAGAAAGGCACCCTCATACGCACTGGAACCCTGCCCTGTCGTGCCCGCACACCCCCGAGGCCAGGGAAAGAGCCACCCAGCAGCCACGCGGCTGCAGTGCCCCGCGCTCTCCCAGAGCCTCCCGAGGCCTGGCGCTGGGCAGGACAGGTCCCCGCTGACAGCAAGGCCTCAGCTGCTTCCTCCTGGCGGTCGCTTGCCCTGACCCAGCTCCAGGGCACTCGTGGGCCCAGCGTGGCCGCCACTCAACACGGTGCACTGCGTGTGCACACAGCCACGTTCCTGGGCACAGAGACAGCCCAGACTCCACAGAGAGGTCAGCCCCGAGGGACACCCGTGAAGCAGCCAGCAAAGGCACAGGAACGAATCCACGCCCAGGAGCTCAAGCACAGACACCGTCGCACCCCCAGGCACGGAAGGCTCCAGACAGACAGGCAGGCTTTTTAAAGAGACTCGAATCCAGCTTCTAGAGACATTTAAGTTTCTGAAACACAAACACACTGGATGCATCTCACAGCGGACCAGGAGTTAAAACTGAAAATACCACCTCAAGAATTAATGGAAAATGGAATTAAAAGGACATTTGGTGCAAAGAACATTGAAATGTATGCATAGTTTTTCCATGAACTTTCTGAAGCCTGCTTGCATTAGCAAACTTAGAAACAATAATAAAAACCAACCAACGGCCGGCGCCGCAGCTCACTAGGCTAATCCTCCGCCTTGCGGCGCCGGCACACCAGGTTCTAGTCCCGGTTGGGGCGCCGGATTCTGTCCCGGTTGCCCCTCTTCCAGGCCAGCTCTCTGCTGTGGCCAGGGAGTGCAGTGGAGGATGGCCCAGGTGCTTGGGCCCTGCACCCCATGGGAGACCAGGAAAAGCACCTGGCTCCTGCCATCGGATCAGCGCGGTGCGCCGGCCGCGGCGGCCATTGGAGGGTGAACCAACGGCAAAGGAAGACCTTTCTCTCTGTCTCTCTCTCTCACTGTCCACTCAGCCTGTCAAAAAAATAAAATAAAATAAATAAATAAAAACCAACCAAAAGAGAGAAAATATCACTACAAAAGAAAAAAAAAACAACCAACTAAACAAAACCCAGATCCTGAGCGAGTTAGGGGCAGCTTCAAGCAGGTTCACATCGGTGTGACGCAACTGCTCCAGAGAGACAGGCTGTCCCAAGACTGCTGTAAAAATATCCAAACAGTATAGAAATGCTGAACCTAGAGATTCAAGCTAAGAAGCACAAACCGCGGCACGGACGATGAGGGTTGTGAAAAGGACAGCCAAGGGAGACGGCCTCCCAGAGGGAAGCAGGACCCCGAGGTGTGCGTATGAAATGTTCCCACTTAAACCCGGGGAGAACAAAGCCGCTGCAGGGTGACGCAGTCCAGTCCTGACACAGGAGGTGCAGGGGACGTGCGCTGGCCCCTCCTGCACTGCCAGCTCTCAGCTTTCAAACCGCGGCCCCTCCTACCACTGACTCCCAACCACGCATGCCCAGCAGCTAAGGGACCCTACAGACCTCAGGAAGCCTGGCTGCTCACTCCAGGATGCATGCTGCCACTTCTCTACATTTTCTTGGAGGTTCCTATGACCCAGACGTCTGTACATAAACCCGCACGCTGGCGTTCAGGGCACTGCCCCGCCTCCAGCTCGTCTCTGGGCACCCTTCCCGGATGCCACTTTGAGTTCCGACTCTTGATGGTTCAGACCCAGATCCGCAGCCTCCCCGGTCCCAACGGCAAAAGAAACTCAAACTCCCTACTCCTGACCATCCTGCAGCACACGACTCCCCTGCAGCCCCCTGCAGCCCCTCCGTGGCAGACGCAGCGCGGGATGGACGCGGGCTCGCCCCCGCCTCCCAGGCCCCCGCACCTGTCGTAATAATCTCGGTGTCCCCGGTGGTCCCGGTCACTGCCGTACTGATCATAAGGTCTCTTCCGGGACAGGTTGTTGGGCCGATAGCTTCCGGAACGGTGGGCATCCATGTGTCGCCGGTCCCCATAGTGGTGGTCCTTGTACCAGTGCTGCTCGTACTGATGGTGCCTGTCACCGCCCCACGGCGGGTTGCCGCCGCCGCCACTGTAGCTGAACTTCCTGTCCCTCGGCCAGTCTCCTCGATCTGAAGGGAAGGGAAGAGAGGTCTGGTGACTGCAGGAAGCAGCCGTGCTCCACACTCGCCGAATCCGGTGGAGGTGGGCACAGGGCAGGGACAGACACTGAGCCCTCCCCCGGGCCTGCTGCTGCAGCTGAACACCTCGGTAACGAGCGGGCTACTCCTGCCCCCGTGTTTTAGGGCACTAAGAATCCACCACCTCTCTCCCAAGACCGCACCAACTATTACTGTGTTCTCTGTCTTCCAATGTATGGCAAACCCTTAAAGTAAGTTTTCACTAAGCAAACAGAAGGGGCCAGCGATTCAGAGGATGAGCTCCCGAGATTCACCCTCCGTTTCCACACCCACAATTTTTTTAAATATTTATTTATTTGAAAGGCAAGGTTAGCAAGAGAGAGACAGACAGACACGGCAGGAGAACTTCGATCCGGCTGGCCCAAGTGCTTGAGCCCTTGCACCTGTGTGGGAGACCTGGGGGAAGCTCCTGGCTCCTGGTTTTGGATCAGCACAGCTCCAGCCGCTGCAGCCATCTGGGGAGTGAACCAGTGGATGGAAGATCCTCTACCCTCCCCCTCTGTCTCTCTCTCTGTGACTCTGCCTTTCAAATAAATAAACATATCTTTAAAAAAATACTTCTGTCTGCTGTTTCACTTGCCAAACGGCCACAACAACCAGGGCACCTTCCGCTGCTTGCCCAGGCACACTAGCAGGGAGCTGGATTGAAGTGGAGCAGCTGGGACTTGAACCAGCGCCCATAAGAGATGCCAGCACTGCAGGCGGCAGCTCCACCTGCTCCACCTCTAGCCCCTCCACTGGTAAAGTGCGATGCCTGGTCTCTGGACAGCTCTCCAGATCACACCTACCACTGTTCTCAAGGCTGTACCAGAGAAGTGGACCTCAATCTCCTGCAGGGAAAGCAGCTCCTCCAACTCTGGCGTGGGTCAGCACGCTAGCTCTGGCGTGGGTCAGCACGCTAGCTCTGGCATGGGTCAGCACGCTAGCTCTGGCGTGGGTCAGCACGCTAGCTCTGACGTGGCTCAGCACGCTAGCTCTGGCGTGGGTCAGCACGCTAGCTCTGGCGTGGGTCAGCACGCTAGCTCTGACGTGGCTCAGCACGCTAGCTCTGACGTGGGTCAGCACGCTAGCTCTGACGTGGGTCAGCACGCTAGCTCTGGCGTCAGCACGCTAGCTCTGACGTGGCTCAGCACGCTAGCTCTGACGTGGGTCAGCACGCTAGCTCTGGCGTGGGTCAGCACGCTAGCTCTGGCGTGGGTCAGCACGCTAGCTCTGGCGTGGGTCAGCACGCTGACGTGGGTCAGCACGCTAGCTATCAAGGGCAAGGCCAAACTAAGGTCCACTTGACTTCTGCCCCTCCTCTCCTGAGGAAAAGAATCGCTAGCATCAGAAAAGGCAGCGCAAGCCCAGGAGTCCAGGGGCGGAAGCCGTCCAGGCTGCACTGCAGCCCTGAAATGCACATCCAATTTTGAGTGACTTCACCTAGAAATATGGCTTTTGCAGATGTTAAAAAAAAAAGTAAGGATATTGGCGAGATCACCTTAGATTTAAGCTGAGCCCTCAATCCAATGACAGACATCATTTGAAAGAGGCAGAGGTAGGGCCGGTGCTGTAGGGTAGCATGTTAAAGCTGCCACCTGCGCGCCAGCGTCTCACATGGGTGATGGTTGGAGTCCCATCTGCTCCACTTCTGATCCAGCTCTCTGCTGTGGCCTGGGGAAGCAGTAGGAGATGGCCCAAGTCCTTGGGCCCCTGCACCCACATGGGAGACCCAGAGAACTCCTGGCTTCGGATCAGCGCAGCTCTGGCCACTGTGGCCATTTGGGGAGTGAACCAGCAGATGGAAGACCTCTCTCTCTTTGGGTCTGCTTCTCTCTGTAACTCTTTCAAATAAACAAAACAAATCTTAGCCAAAAAAAAAAAAAAAAAAAAAGGCAGAGGCAGGCCTGAGACAGACGTGCGTGACGTAGCCGCAAGTCCAGCACTTGCTCTACCCTCACTGCCTTCCAGGCCCATGAACAGGAAGCTGCAGCAGAAGCAGAGGAGCCAGGACTCAGGTGGGCACTCGGAAGCGGGCTCCCGAAGCGCAAGCCCTGGCTCCCCCAGCCGCGCCGCGATGCCAGCACCGGTGTCTGCTGCTCCGAGTCAGCGGCTCTGTGCTGCTCTATTCCTTCAGCCCAGGAGAGACGTGGGCTCAGGGGAGCTCCGTTCCTGCTTACAACTGCGTCACTATCCTGCCACCAAGTAAATGCCTCCACTGCTTCTGCTGGCCCTCCAGCGTTTCCTGCAGACCCAGAGTGTGACGGCACCAGGAAAGCTGCGCCCCTTAGAAACTGTCATCGTTAACAGAATGCAGTCACCCAGAGGCCTAATCACCTGATCTGGGTGATCAGCCGAAGGATCAGGGAATAAAAACCTTCAGACTAGTCAACCCAAGGCTCAACAGACGGCAAGGAGAGACATCTCATGTGCAGGGCCAGCTGCAGGGGGCTTCCAAACAAGTGGAAAGCCAGATCCCAGACAGCTGTCAAACACCTCTGCTACCAGGGCTGTGAAAACTTATTCACACCAGGGGGCATCCACTCCCAGGTCAGGCGGTCAGGGCTCGCGGGGTCGCAGGCAGCACCGGCACGGGCTGGCCCGGTTCCGTGGTTCTGGCGACAGCAGGAGGTGTCAGACCTCTCTGGGGCTGGGCTGGGCCGAGCAACTGCTCTGGATAAGCAGAGAAAGCAGCAGAGCTCCTGTAGGCTCTCTGGACGGCAGGGGCACTGCACCCTTGGGAGACTTCAAGTGCGTGGCCACTGAATCTGCAGGGAGCAGGCGGCTACGGGACACGCGGGCGGCGGCCAAGGCCGCCAGAGGGCAGCCCAGCAGAGGAGCCGGGGAGCGTCCGCAGCAGGGATCCGCAGACAGCGGGGTCACCCGCTCCGGGCGCCCTGGGGAACAGGCGAACGCTCTCTTCAGGAAGGGACCACCTGGAGCCCTACAACGTCGACAGCGGTGTCCCCCTCTGAGCAAACCCAGGCACGAGACCAGAACAGGGCTGAAAGCGGGAGGAAACGCTCACGGCGGCAATCGCTCACGGGAAGTCGGAGGGCAAGGACTTCTCAGCAGTTGTTTTTAAAAGCTCGAGGATTCTACCAGAAGACTGGAATGTGTGTTTTAATTCAAATGGAAATTCTAGAACTGAAGCTTACAAAGAAAAGGATATTTCATTTTGATTATTATAGAATATTTGAATCTTTGTAAGATCAACCTTACACTACACGTCTATATATGTTATATACTTTTTAAGGTTCATCCTATGATTTTTTCCCCTTTCTTCTTATCTTTAAAAAAATTCATTTAACAAAATAAAAGGAGGGTCACCATTATGGCATAAGGGGTAAAGCCACTGCCTGTGACACCGGCATCCCACACGGGCACAGGTTCAAGGCCCAGCTGCTCCACTTCTGATCCAGCTCCCTGCTAATGCACCTAGGAAAGCAGCAGAAGATGGGCCAAGTCTTTGGGCCCCTGCACCCGTGTGGGGGACCCCAATGGAGCTTCTGGCTCCTGGCTTCAGCCTGGCTGTGTGGCCATCTGGGGAGGGAATCAGACAACAGAAGATCTCTGTAACTCTCCCAAACAAATAAAAGAAATCTTTAAAACAAAAACAACTAATTCACGCTCACTCTAACTCAGGCAGCAGCAGACAGCGGGTGGATTCTTCATCATTTCTGCCAACCTTCCTTCCGTTCCTGCACCCCGGGAACGGCCACTGCCCTCAGTGTGCGTGGTGTGCGTGCCTTCATGTCTCTCCGTGCTCATGTAAATGCGTTATTCAAACACATGCCACCGAGATCGGTTTGGCAGTATCTCAAAAAACCAAGCACAGAATCACTGCATGAGCCAGCAGGGAGCTGGCCTGGAAGAGGGGCAACCGGGACAGAATCCGGCGCCCCGACCAGGACTAGAACCCGGTGTGCCGGCGCCTCAAGGTGGAGGATTAGCCTAGTGAGCTGTGGTGCCGGCAGCAACTCCCTTCTAGGTCAATACTTCAAACAATCAAAAACAGGTACTCAATACCTATTTGTACATCAGTGTTCACATTACTATTCACAACAGTCCCAAAGCAGAACACTCCAAATGCCTACCAATGAAGGAACAAAATGTGCTCTATCCAAACAATGGAATATTAGCCTGCCGCCCATATCAGAGTATCCAGGTTCAAGTCTCGTCTCCACTTCCGGAGCCACTCTCCTGCTACCTACCCTGGGAGGGAGCGGGGGGCCACTCAAGTTCTTGGGGCCCTGCCACCGACATGGGAGACTCAGACTGAGTGCCAGGCACCTGGCCTCGGTCTGCCCAGCCCTGTCTGGTGCAGTTATTTTGGGAGTGAACCAGCAGACAAAGACCTTTCTCTTTGTCCCTCTCTATTTGCTTTTCTGGCTTTTCAAATAAAAAAAAAAAAAGTAACTAAAAATAGAAAGAAAACACTATGCCAGCTAAAGAAGGCAGACACAGGAGGTCACATGTGTGTGATACTATCCAGGGGAGTGTGACCAGAGGCAGGGAGCAGGCTGGTGGCGGGCAGAGAAGGAGGGGAGGGTGAGCCGGGAGAGGCTGCGCTGTGGGGATGGGATTTCCCACCAGAGCGAACTGAGACTGAACTCACTGACGGCCATTGAGGTCCGCGCGCAGGGAGGCTTTTGTTGCTACTACTGCTTTCTTGCCCTCCGGTGCTTTATCTAAAGAGCCGACTCGTTCTTTCTAACAACTGAGAGCAGTATTTTCGTGAAGACGTCCTCCTGCTCATGCGCCCACCCCGCACTGACGCACATGCAGGGTCACTAGCAGTCTGGAAGGGCACCCGCACACGGGCGCGTCTTCACTCATACTGGAGACTCCAGCAGAAATCACTGTTAAAGTGCCTATGCCTTTAGACATCTCTGAGTATTCGGAAAAGATGGTAGCAATTCACACTTTTAGCAACTGCGTATCTCTTACTTCTTTGCTCATCTGAATGATTAAAAAAGAAAATCGGTGAACTTCTTGTCTCTACTTTCTTTGCCACACATAAACACAGCTCTTCTTCTAATCAATGGTCCAAGACTTCAACTCAGTCTGCATTCCCTTTCTTTGAACTTTGTTTCAAGAGCTTGTTTTTATTTAAAATCTTTGATTTTATTTATTTATTTGAGAGGCAGAGACACAGAGAGCTCCCATTTAGCTCCCACACTAAATGCTCACAATGGCCAGGACTGGGCTAGGCTGGGCCAGGACAAAACTGGGAGCCAAGTATCCAATCCAGGACTCCCACGAGGGTGGCAAGAACCCAACTAGTGGAGCCCTCACCGCTGCCTCCGGGTGGCGCCAACAGGAAGCAGGAATTGGGAGCAGAGCCAGGACCCAAACGCGCAAGGCAGCGCCAAGTGGCAGCTTAACGGCCAGGCCAAACACCTGCCTCAGGATTTTGGTTTTTTTGTTTTTTGTTTTTTGTTTTTTGTTTTTTGTTTTTTTTTTTTTTTTCAGAAAATTTTCACTAACAGAAATGGCATCTACTTATCGAGCATAGCATGTTTTAAAATACGTACATAATGACCAAACCGAGCTAATTAACATCGGCATTACCTCACACACTTGCTGTTCTCCGATTTCCCAGAATGCGTCATAACTAGTCACCTGTTGTGCCGTTCCGCCTCCTAGCTCGATCCTGCACCCGGTGAGCAGCACACCTCCTCCTGTGTACCTTCTCCCTGCTGACCACTGTCCTACCCTCTGCTCCTCCAGGCTCTGTCCGTCACACTCTGTGGGTGAGAGCCTGTGCCAGGCTTCTTTCCCTGAGCATGACGCCCTCTAGGCGCAAACGCTGCTGCCAATGACAGCACTGGATGCACTGCCACGGCGGAACGCTACTCCACGGTGCAGCTCAGTGTATCCGCCACGTTTTCTCTCCTCATCTAATGGACACCTAGGCTGGTGCTGCATCTAGAACACTGAACAGTGCTTCAGTGAACACAGCGGTGGAGGTATCTCTTCGACACTCTCATTCCACTTCCTTTGGATATATATCCAACAGCACAGCCGGTGGGCCAGCTAAGGCCCACAAAATTATTTGGTCTGGCCCTACCAAGGCAACTTGCAGGTGGGACTCAAAATTTATAGCAGGCTAATTTTTTAAAAAAAATTTTTAAGCCGGCGCCGTGGCTCAATAGGCTAATCCTCCACCATGCGGCGCCGGCACACCGGGTTCTAGTCCCGGTGGGGGCGCCGGATTCTGTCCCGGTTGCCCCTCTTCCAGGCCAGCTCTCTGCTATGGCCAGGGAGTGCAGTGGAGGATGGCCCAGGTGCTTGGGCCCTGCACCCCATGGGAGACCAGGAAAAGCACCTGGATCCTGGCTCCTGCCATCGGATCAGCGCGGTGCGCCGGCTGCAGCGGCGGCCATTGGAGGGTGATCCAACGGCAAAGGAAGACCTTTCTCTCTCTGTCTCTCTCTCTCACTGTCCACTCTGCCTGTCAAAAAAAAAAAAAAAAAAAAAAAAATTTGACAGGCAGAGTTAGACAGTGAGAGAGAGACAGAGAGAAAGGTCTTCCTTTTTTCCATTGGTTCACCCCCTAAGTGGTTGCTACAGCCAATGCGTTGCGGCTGGTGCACCGCGCTGATCTGATGGCAGGAGCCAGGTGCTTCTCCTGGCCTCCCATGGGGTGCAGGGCCCAAGCACTTGGGCCATCCTCCACTGCCCTCCCGGGCCACAGCAGAGAGCTGGCCTGGAAGAGGGGCAACTGGGACAGAATCTGGTGCCTCAACCGAGACTAGAACCCGGTGTGCCGGTGCCGCAGGTGGAGGATTAGCCTAGTGAGCCGCGGCGCCAGCCAACAGCAGGCTAATTTTTAAGCTGATCATTTGGAGTGTTATAAATATTCAAGTGGCCTTGGCAGAAAAAAAAAAGACTTCTCTACCCATGCCGTGGTGAGACTGGTGGGTCATGTTGGCTCTGCTTTTAGTTTTCTGAAAAGGAGCTTCCACACTGCTTTCTGCAGCGGATACACTGAAAGCAGGTAAGGGTTCCTTCCACATCCTCACCAACACTTAGTTAAAAAAAATCTATCTGCCCATTTTAAGGCAGAGATGGAAAGGGATCTCCCAGCCACCGGTTTACTCAGCAAATGCCCACAACAGTCAGGCCGGGCCAGGCCAAACAAAGCCAGGAGCCAGGATCTCACTGCAAGTCTCCCTCTCAGGTAGCAGGCACTCAACCGTGAGAGCCGCCACCTGCTGCCTCCGACCAAGCACAGCAGCAGGAAGCTGGAATCAGAGTGCAGCTGGAACTCAAGCCCAGACACTCAAATCTGAGATGTGGGGGACCCAAGTGATGGCTTGACTGAAAGGCCCAACACCTACCCCTTGTCGTTTCGGTTATGGTCATTCTAAAGGATGTGCGGAGACAGCTCACTGAGATTTTAATTCGCATTTCCCTGATGATTAGTGATGTCCAGCATTTTTCATATACCCATTGGCCATCTGCAAGTCTTCTTTTCAGAAATGTCTCTTGAGGTCCACTACCAATCTTTTAGTTAGGCTGTTTCTTGTTACTGAGTTTCTTGTACATTTTGGACACTAACGGCTAATCGGAGGTATGGTACCTTTTCTCCCGATATGAAGGCTCTAACTCTTGACGATCCTTTGCCCATTTTTCTAACAATTTACGAGGGTTCTTTCATTATTAGCAGTTTTGACTATCTACCTGTCATACAGAACGTATGCTTCCCGCTACGACTGTCACTTGTCTTTTGTTTATGATAGCTACTTCTTCTTCATCTACAGCTGCAGTTAACGGTCGTCGGCATCTTTATTTCACGCTTTATCTCGGGAAAGAGAGACCCCAGCACAGTGCTGCAGGACAGGGCACAGGGTCCAGCCGCTGTCTTTGGGAAGGGAACGACTGGGTTCTCCATCACCTTGTACAGCCGCTGTCTTTGGGAAGGGAACAACTGGGTTCTCCATCACCTTGTACAGCCGCTGTCTTTGGGAAGGGAACAACTGGGTTCTCCATCACCTTGTACAGCCGCTGTCTTTGGGAAGGGAACGGCTGGGTTCCCCAGCACCTTGTACAGCCGCTGTCTTTGGGAAGGGAACGGCTGGGTTCCCCAGCACCTTGTACAGCTGCTGTCTTTGGGAAGGGAACAACTGGGTTCTCCATCACCTTGTACAGCCGCTGTCTTTGGGAAGGGAACAACTGGGTTCTCCATCACCTTGTACAGCCGCTGTCTTTGGGAAGGGAACGGCTGGGTTCCCCAGCACCTTGTACAGCCGCTGTCTTTGGGAAGGGAACGGCTGGGTTCCCCAGCACCTTGTACAGCCGCTGTCTTTGGGAAGGGAACAACTGGGTTCTCCATCACCTTGTACAGCCGCTGTCTTTGGGAAGGGAACGGCTGGGTTCCCCAGCACCCTGTAAAGACTCGCTCAGTGCCCTACCTGCGTTACTAAAGTGTCTCTTGTTGGGGTGACTGTAGTTATCTCTTGGGTGTCCATGCATCTGTGGGCCATGGGAGGCAGGCAAATGAGGCTTCTGCGGGTGAAGGCTGTGAGAGGTGTGGGACTGAGAGATCAGAGAGTCCCGGCTTGAGCTCGAGGCCTCTGGGCGAAACGGCTTCTTACCACCGGTCACGTCATCTTTCTTCTTCTGCTCCTGTAGAGTTAGAGGAAACCAAAGACGTTCAGGATCCCAGGCTCGACTCCCAGGAGCAAAATAAATAATAAATATCCCCTCCACTTCCTTCCTGGTTTCCCTGACTTGCACATGTCACTTACACCCTCTTACCAGAAAGAGCTCCCACGGCCTAGCAGGAATCCACGTGCTGAGCTCAACCTGCTGGGTCACTACGAGAAAACGCACCTCCACTGCCAGGTACGAGAACACCACACGGCTTGCAGCCGGTGCCTCGGCTGTCGGCACTCTCAGGGCGTGATCCTGCACTGTGCAAACCGTGAGCAGCACCTCTCCACGGCTCACCACAAACAACCCCACCAGACACCAAAGTCAGCAAGGAAAACCCTTTCAATGAATCCCACGCACACACACAGCAAACAGAAACACAAATACAGAGCGACCCAAAAACCTAACCACTGATGGATCTACTGATGATCATTTAGTCTATGGCTACTTTGTTTTTGTTTCTAGATTTTTTTACAACAAAAATTTTTTTAGCTCAATACGACAATCTTCCCAGGTGAATACTTATTCCTACAGTCCTACATTTAATGATTAAACAGTTCTCCCCAGGTGGATATATGATCTATTTAACTGTTTCTTACTGTTGTGTTTTATTTTTATTCATTCCCATTACAAATATGTTTACATCCTTAATTAAATCCTTAAATTGAGTTCTCAGAAGCAGAACTGCACATTTAGCTTCTCATCAAAGCTTGCGCAACTGTCCTCTAGACAGGCTGTGTGTATTCCCACTACTACAAGATCACCACTTCTGATATTCAACTTATACTGACTTCCGATAACTAAATTAAGCCTTTCACCATTACAAGGGTGCTTCAAAAAGTTAGTAGAAAATGGAAATGAAAGGTGAGCTTACTTTGGTGCAAAAAATTCTGAAAAGAACACAGTTTTTTCATGCTTCATATTTCTATGAGCCTTTAAATGCCCCCACGTGTCCACTGTCAGACCCTCATCCTCATTTTCACGTCCTCCTAAGGGCCTTCCCACCTGCTTCACCTCCTGAGCCTGTTCTTTTAGACTTCTTACAGCACGCTGGTCTGCAGGGACACCCAGCAGTAGCATGCAGCGTTCCCGTGTGTTGCTGCAGCAGCCTGTTCCTCCACACAAAGTTGACTGCCAGATACCTGAGGGCACAAGCACTTCTGAGCACCTGCCCTGTCCCTGGCACCACTCCACGGCACTGAGGACCCAGCAGTGGGGAGAGGACGCAGAATCCCTGCCCTCAGAGAGCAGGCAAGCTCGTGGAGGGGCTACCGAGTGTGCTCAGATGGACCCATGTGGCAAGTGGCAGCCCAGCGAGTGGGCGTGCCTGCACAGGGAGCCTGGCCTCTGCGGCTCAGCCAGGCCACGCCTTGCCATCCCCATTCCAGCGAAGGCGAGGCCACGAACGGACACTTCTCGGATTTGCTCCTGAAGCAGGCAGTTGAGATCTTTTTACGTACAAAGACTGGAAGGACAGCAAGGACATGGCCCAGAAAACAGCAAGAAAAGCATTGCCCACAACCCTGTTACCTATTAGGATCCCAATTTACTAAGCTACTGTAACCCATGTACAAATGGAAGAAGAGAAGACGTGGTGGAGAAATGACTCCAGGTCACAAGAACACACAGTGAGCTCTGTCAGAATGCAGCATAGTTTCACTTCTCCCACTAACACAGTCTTTGCTATGTGGCGACCGTGCGGCTAACCGAGTGACTACACACACTGCACTCGATAGGGTGGCTCCTTCTGTGGCCCACGGTAGCCACTGTCACCTGTCGTGGACCTGTGTGGCCATCTGTAAACAAAAGGGAAACGCCAGGGATCTCAGCCCCTCTGCAAGCCAGGGTTCTCTGACCGCCTCCCCAGGGAAGAACACTGGCTATGGAATTTTGTGCGTAATTGGTCTCATTTGTTGAACTCGGATTAAATCTGCATTTTACCTCCTCTTCTTGAGACCTTTTCTTATGAGCCATCTTGTATAACTTATGCAGTTTTCGGGCATCAAATTCTGTAAACTTGGAAACAAAAATCCACAGATTCCTAAAAGAAAAAAAAAGGGAAATTAACATTTACAGTGATTTACAGAATTAGAACAATGAGTTTTTATTCCCTTTACAGACAGCAAGCTACTGAATTTTGCTATGGAAAATCTATGTATAGAAGCCAAGTTGCAGGAAGACTCTTCCAGGTCACTCGTGCATGCTGTGCAGCTGAGTGATCAAAGGCTTAGAGACTGGGGTTCTGTTGACGACTAGACCCTCAATCCATATTCCTGGAAGCGAGAGCTCCCGTCCTCCAGGGTTCTCTGGACGCCGACCCACAGCCTGGGCTCGCACGCAGTGGCCCACCTTTCCTCCTACACATCACCACTACGGTCATTTCTTCCTGAAAACACCCAGGTCTCCCTCCCTGTGATTCCATTACACCTCCCCCAGCACGGCACCACTGTGCAACAGGGGAGCTCAGAAGCAGGCGACACAGGCAGTGCCACCACGCAGTGCCCCCACAGGACACCCTGACTGCATCGGGAGGGCGCGAGCCACCTCCCTGCCTTTCTGAGGCATCCCATAAAGGGCACCAGTCTTCGTAACAGACTGCTCTTAAACCCCGACTACCTCATGGTCCTAAATATGTCCAGCCTCTGCCGAAGCCCAAGACCACTGCCCACCTCAGGAATCCCACTCAGTGCCCCTGCCTGCGAGAAGAAGGCCTCTGCCCCAGCCCCCAGCCCCGCCCTGTGGGCACTGCCTTCTTGGCGCTCCTGCTGCGCCATCTGGCTCCACCACCTCATCTTCAGCTGGCAGTTCCGGGCGAGCTCCAGCTGCTCCTGCACCTCAATCCCCGTCAGGTTTGGTCAGCTCATACAGGATCGTACGTCTCATACCCAAACAGTATCTCAGTACTACTCTGCAACTCTCAAAAGGCTAGGACTGTGGCTTAGTGGGTGAGGCCGCTGCCTGCACTGCCAGCATCCCATAAGGGTGCCGGTTCGAGTCCCGGCTGCTCCACTTCTGATCCAGCTCCCTGCTAATGAACCTGGGAAAGCTGTAGAAGATGGCCCAAGTGCTTGGGCTCCTGCACCCATATGGGAGACCTGGAAGAAGCTCCTGGCTCCTGGCTTCAGATTAGTGCAGCTCCGGCCGTGGCGGCCATCTGGGGAGTGAACCAACGAAAGAAAGACCTTTCTCTCTCTCTTTCTCTCACTGTCTGTAACTCCACCTCTCAAATAAATAAAATCTTTGAAAAGAAAAATCCCCAGGTGCTCACGAAGCGCAGCGGAGCCCGGCCCTGCCCTGTGGACCCAGACCGGCGGCGACCAGGCGCTACCTCCTCCAGAGCTTGACGTGCTCCTGGTCCGAGTAGGCACGCAGGCACTCGGTGATGCGGTCCCCGATCTTCAGCAGGCAGTTCCGGGTGTGCTCCAGCTGCTCCTGCACGCTCAGGCCCTTGTCGGGTTTGTCCAGCTGTTTCAACGCCTTCTTCACGGGCCTCATCCTCTCCTTACACTGGAAAAGCCAACAGAGAAGACGCATGCAGGCATCCGCAGGAGCTTCCTGCCCTCATTACTGTGCACCAGCTGCCCACGGCACAGCCGACAGGGCCCCTCTCACCACAAAATCGCCCACGGTGGGCCGGCCCGAGCGGCTGCAGCGCCACAAGGCGGGTCCACGGCCCCGGCACACCCTGCTGAGCCTCTCTGACTGAAGTCTCCTCGTCTGCACAGGGCAGCACCTCAGAGGGCCTGCCTCGGCCTAGCCTGAGACAGCCCAGCACAAATCACCCAGAAACACAATGTGGAACGCCTACCAACCCTTCAGGCTTGAAGGAAAGGCTTCCAGATGAAAATCTTTTCCTCTCCTTCTCCAACCCCACCAAGACCACAGCGAAGGGGCTGTTTAGGAAGGTGAGCCCTCAAAGAGAAAACATGAGGAACAAGAGACTGGCAGCATGGGCCACGAGGTAACGGAGGAAACCCGACCCAGCAGTGCAGACAGCTGAGAACCAGCGTGACGCACACCACAAGACACCCCAGAGCCAGGTGTCTCTGCAGGTGCAGAGAGCCAAGGTCAACAGATACATCAGACGCAGACGCTTATTCGCTGGAGAAAATCAAAGAAAGGCCTGCTAGCTGGACACAGGCCAGGGTCAACTGGGCTACGTGATGAGTCATCGCTCGCTCCTCTGCCTCGGAATCCACAGTGAAGGCTGGGGGATTCTTGACAGAATGTGGCCACCTCCGAGGAAGAACCAAGACGGCAAGTTTCCCATCAGGCCACATCCGCGTGCTTGGGGCTTCCCGCCCAGCGTCCAGTGGCCTGCTCCTGAACACACTGACAACCCAGTGTCTTCTACCAGCACGCAAACACGCGGAGAGCCACAGCAAGAGAAGAGTCTTGGAGATAAAGCAGAGCGAGAGCAGCAGGAACTCAACGGGGGGCGAGGGCGGCCAGATTAAGCTAAGGGAGCTTCCTAGGAGGCAGAGCAAAACGCAGAGAAGGAAAATGAAAGACAGAACTAGGAACCAACCCCACAGTCTAACAGCCCAAAACAAGAATTCCAGAGACAACCCTGAGAACCCAGGGCACGTGTGGCCTCTGCCTGTTGCTGTGTGCGGAGGATCTGTGCACGTCTCAGTGCCACACTTCAGAGACACAGAGTCTGGAAAATGTCTGAGAGGACTATAACAAACAAACAAACAAACAAATCAGTGCCGAGAGTGTATTAAAGATCTCAACAGAAAAATTTAAGAAAAGACAAAAGGGCCAAATAGGTAAAGGATGTGCACACGTGAGGCACTGGAACACGCATGCCCGATAAACAGGAAAAGAGCATTCCAGCTGCACCGCAGAGCCCTCAGACTGGCAGAATGTGGGCAAGAGACGACCAGCTGGGCTGCGCTCCAGAGAGCGGCTGGCTTACCTCGCCTCCCAGGCAGCAGGCACGCACCCGGCCACACCCCCTGAAGGAGTTGCACACACACACACAGGACACATCCGCAGTGACTTCGCCACAGCCTGTCTGCAGCAGAGCTGGAAAACCCCAAAGCCCATCAATATGAAATGAGCCAGGAAGTCCAAAACAGAAGGACAGGAAGCACTGAAATCACAGCCACAATACCCACACGACGAAGTCAGACACTAATGCTGAGGGAGGACAACCTCACAGCGGCCACTCGCACGGCTTCACGGCATGGACAGCCGTGCCGGGGGCTGTGCTGCACAGCAGGTAAGGACCCGAGCTCTCAGGCCAAACTGGGTCAGAACTCTGTTGGGTGACAGAGGCCGTGCCCCTTACTCCCTCCCTTGTTTCATACGGAACGTGGAGCAAGGCCCGCCCAGGGTCACTGTGGAAGCACGCACAGCGCCTGGCTGCGGAGCAGAACTCACACCACACACAGGCCCAGCATCAAGGCTGCTGAAGGGAGGGAGGGACGCCGGGGCCTCGGGAACGGGACACTGCTCCTGCCGGCTTCAAAACTCAGATCTGACCGCTTCATGGCACCAATGCCTGTTACAAGAGTACTTTGAAAAGTCTGTGGAAGATGGGACTAAAAGTTTATTTTGGTGCAAAAAACTTTGAAATTCATGCATGATTTTTCATAATACGCATTTTTGGAGAATTTTTTGAGGACCACTCATATATTCCTGAATGTTTTCAGTACATTTAAAGATTTTACAACAGAAAAACAAGGGAGGGGTCGGCACTTGGGTCTGAGACCCAACTCTGATTCTGGTTCCAGCCTCCTGTCAATGCAGAGCCCGGGCAGGGGAGGTCATGAATCAAGGAACAGTGCCTCTGCCAAAGACGTGGGAGCACGGACTGAGACCCTCGTGGGCATCTGGGGAGTGGACCAGCAGACAGGAGCTCACTGTCTCCCGCTCCGCCTCTAAATAAGCACAATCTAAAAACAAAAATAAAGTCAAAATGAAACAAATCTATAAAGAAAAGTAGCATTAGCTATTATTTTAACACTGAGGGGCGCTGTGGCATAGTAAGTAAAGCCACCGCCTGCAACGCTGGCATCCCATGTGCCAGTTTGAGTCCCGGCTGCTTCACTTCCGATCCAGCTCTCTGCTGTGGCCTAGGAAAGCAGCAGAAGATGGCCCAAGAGCTTGGGCCCCTGTAGCCACGTGGGAGACCCAGAAAAAGCTCCTGGCTCCTGGCTTTGGACTGGCGCAGCTCTGGCAGTTGCGGCCATCTGGGGAGTGACCAGCGGATGGAAGCCCTCTCTCTCTCTCCCTCCCTCTCTTTCTCTCTCTTTCTCTCTCTGCCTCTCCTTCTCTTTGTGTAACTCTGACTTTCAAATAGATAAATCTTTTAAAAAATGAACAAAGGAAAAACCAGGAAACAGGTGAGGCAGCCAGCTATGTCATAAATTCATGCACTTACTTCATTTACTCATTTATTGACATACTTCTAGCATCTAAATGGTCTTTATATATAAAACAAAATATTTGCCCTCAGAGAGCTCACAGGAAGAAAATAGAATTAAGAAAACTGGGATAGTGAAAAAGAGAAAAGCACTTATACTTCTGTGTCTAGGTTTTACGGAACACAAAGGGGAGGGGCCACATTATGGCACAGCAGGCTAAGCCAAGGCCAGCATCCCATACTGGAGCGCCAATTCAAGTCTCAGCTGCTCCACTTCCTATCCAGCTCCCTGCTAATGCGCCCAGGAAAGCAGAGGAAGACAGCCCATGTCCTTAGGCACCTGCACCCACAAGGGAGACTCGGAGGGAACCGCTGGCTGCTGGCTCCAGCCTGGCCCGGACCTGGAGGTTGCAGTCGTTTGATAGTAATCTCTTTGTCTCTTTTTCTGTTCTTCCTCTCTCTGTTGCTCTTTCAAATCAATCAATCTTTTAAAAAAAGAGCAAAAGAAAGGAGCACTTACAGGATGGAGCCAACACTCTGCCCTCGCGGCCACAGGATGGGGGCATGTTCAGATCTGGAAGATCACTTTTCCTTTAAGTCTGAAGGAATTATCGGAGTGAACTGTGAAGTTTGGGGACAATACGAAGCCACAGAGGGAGGGAGGGCCACATGATAACCTCTGTGCCCACAGCTCCAGCCAGGGTTCAAGGGGCCTGAGGACTCTGGCCTGCACCAATCCCTGCAGACACCTGGTCCCTACGCCGTCCCGCCCCACGTGAGGAACAGAGCGGCATCCCCTAGGCAGTGCCCCGGCTCTCAGCACAGGCATGGAAGCAAACAACCTCCAGGACCCGGCCTCCGCCCACGGTGGGGCCGCTCCAGCTCCCACAGGCCTTTGGGCGTGCTCTTCCCTTCCGTCTCTTCCGTCATCTTTCACTTTCTTCGCAGCCCAATTCAAAACATCACTTCCCTCAACACGCCTCCCTGACAGCTCCTGACCAGGTCAACCCCCTCTCACAGTCCCTCTGCAGGACGCCATCTCTCCTCCATGGCACCAGCGCGATCTCTGGAGTCATCTCACACGCCTCCCTCCCCCCCGCACGTAAAATCTCCAACCACACAAAGGTATTTATTTAACATGGGAACTCTGCAGATGACACGGCCAGTAAGCGCCAGCTCAGGGACGTGTCTGCCTCCTAAATGCCTCTTGGGGCCTCTGCCGCCTTTCCACCCAGGAGCACAAGACAGGAAATCCGGCCCCTAGGCTTCTGCTCACTGCAGAGCAAGTTAGCAAACCGCCTCCGTGCCATCCTGCATCTGAGCACGCGGCCTTCAGCTACAGAGATGTGCTTCCAAATTCTCCCAAGGGTGCTGCGGCTGCACCGGCAGCAAGGGGGGCCCAGCGAGCATCGCAGCTGCAGACCGGCGCCCCAGCCCCAGACGTACTATGCTGAATGTCTCCTGGTCCAGATCGTCTTCCTCTTCCTCTCCAATGGGGACGGGCTCGCTTCCTGCTGTAATATGGACAGGACCCTGAGATCGCTTGGATTTACTCGAAGATTTGGCATCACCACCTTTGGGCTTTAAGAGGAAAACAAAAAGAGTACAAGGAAACATCGCCATGTGTGCCCTCGGCCTTGCAGCCTGGACTCCGCACCCACGCTGCACTACTCTAGCGGGCCAAGTCCTCTGAGACAAACTCGCGTGAGTAACAGGCTAACTGCACATTGTCCCCACTGTCACAACGCTGATTTTACCAGTGCTAGTGTAGGCTTCTATTCCTTCATCTATAACGTGCGCAGACGGGAGGATTACCGACTGGCAGAGGATCAAGTATTTATCAAGAATATATCAAGACTCTTATTTCAGTTTACTCTTTCATCTGGAAATTAGTACCAACTAAGCTAACAGCATACTTTAGTCTAAGAGTAAAAACACGGTCAGAGCAGTGGACTACGGTGGGGAGAAAGGAGGAAGAGTAAGCTTCGGCAGCATCGGTGAGTGTCTGTAAAACCCAAAACCCACCGGGCAGAAACCGAAAGTCGGCTGCAGTAAACACGGATGGCTCTCAGCAGCCGCAGTATCTGGACAGTAGTTTAGTTGGCTAAACTGCTCTTTGTGCTTTTTTAAAAAGTTTCATTTTAAAAAAAGAATTTCTGTAGGAGTACAAATGCCAAAGCATTTGTCACAGTATAGCTTATGACATCAGAAACTGGAGGCCGGCGCCGCGGCTCACTAGGCTAATCCTCCGCCTAGCGGCGCCGGCACACCGGGTTCTAGTCCCGGTCGGGGCGCCGGATTCTGTCCCGGTTGCCCCTCTTCCAGGCCAGCCCTCTGCTGTGGCCAGGGAGTGCAGTGGAGGATGGCCCAGGTGCTTGGGCCCTGCACCCCATGGGAGACCAGGAAAAGCACCTGGCTCCTGGCTCCTGCCATCGGATCAGCGCGGTGCGCCAGCCGCAGCGCGCCAGCCGCGGCAGCCATTGGAGGGTGAACCAACGGCAAAAAGGAAGACCTTTCTCTCTGTCTCTCTCTCTCTCACTGTCCACTCTGCCTGTCAAAAACAAAAAAACAAAAAAACAAAAAAAAAAAAGAAACTGGAAAGCGATTTTAATGTAGAAGCTTTAAACTGCTTCCAGAATGTTACCACAGCCACACGGAAGCTTCCCTGTTGACTCACTCAGAGAGCTGTTTGCACACTGCTAAGTAGGAAGACAAAAGCTCCCCAAACAGTGTGACCTGGTCTTCATTTTGCATGCATATGCGTAAGAGAAAATGACAGACAGATACATCAAGGAATCTGGGGTGTCACTGAGCAGCAGAATTGCTATCTGGACGTCTTAGCAGTGACTATGGACTAACTGCGTAAGTTTCTTTCCTGGGGCGGCGCTGTGGCGCAGCAGGAAAAGCTGCCTGCTACAGGGCCAGCATCCCACGTGGGCACCAGTTCCAGACCCAGCTGCTCCACTTCCATCCCAGCTCTCTGCTTTGGCCTGGAAAAGCAGTAGAAGACGGCCAAAGATGGCCCAAGTCCTTGGGCCCCTGCACCCACATGGGAAGGCCCGGAGGAAGCTCCTGGCTCCTGGCTTCAGATTGGTGCAGCTCCAGTCATTGCAGCCAATTGGAGAGTGAACCAGCAGATGGAAGATCTCTCAATCAATCAATCAATCTCTCTCTCTCTCTCTCTCTCTCTCTCTCTCTCTCTGCCTTTCTTTGTAACTCTGACTTTCAAGTAAATAAATAACTCTTTGGAAAAAAACCAGAAGTTTCTCTGCCACAAATCCGCAAGCATGCACCACCACTATACTACTCCTGGGGTCTGTACTGAACTTCACAAACCCCAAGCGTGAAGATGAAGTTAACAGCAACGCTTTTCATTTATCTCTACCTCAATAACTCTTGCATATTTTAAGTTCCACAAGTTTCATCTATTTCCTTTATACCTCAATAACTCTTGCTATAACATTCATCTGGAATCTTCCACTCTTCAAATATGCAAATTCACTTGCGAATTGTGCTCTTCTAACGTGAATCTCAGCACATCTTTCAAGCAGTTACCCATAAATGCAGATTCCTCTCACCTGGTCTAGCTCGTGGACACAAGC
Source organism: Oryctolagus cuniculus (assembly GCF_051225735.1). Lineage (NCBI taxonomy): Eukaryota > Metazoa > Chordata > Mammalia > Lagomorpha > Leporidae > Oryctolagus > Oryctolagus cuniculus. Next base: position 3,365,380 of record NC_142878.1, on the reverse strand, counting down.
CCTGGAAATAGGCAGTAGCAGCTAGGTGAGGCCCCTCTATGGAAGATCAACCACATCTGCAAGTCCTCTCCTTTCTCCGAGGACGAGCATGGGACATGCCTCCCTTCTACAGCCTATCCCTTCTTCTTGGCTGCACCCACAGGAAGAGACAATTATTCCAGGGCCTGCACCCCATGCCACTTCTAAATCGCACAGGGACCTCGCAGGCTGTAAGGAGGACGCGTCAATACCTTCTCTTTCTTCTCTTTGGACTTCTTCCTTTCCTTGTCCCCTTCTTTGTCTTTCCTGGAACTCACTTGTTTCTCCTTGTTCTCCTTGTTCTCTTTCTTCTTCTGTTTTTTCTTCATTGGACTTTTTTCTAAGCCATCATCCTAGGGAATGAAGAGCGCTATGAATGTTTGCCACAAACCTGCTATCAACTTGTGCAGAGCGCTGCCCCAGGCTTGTCCACAAGCTGATTTTCAAGCACACGGCCTTAACTCTCAACTCTCCGGTGTTCACCAGGTAAGCCTGGACAGACAGGCACTCTCTTCTGCTCCCGCTCATCTAATTTTCACAGCAACCCCTCAACACAGGCATTCACTCCTGTTTCACAGGTGGGAAGCTGAGACCCAGGGAGATGAGTAACAGACACGCCTGCTGGTAGCTGGATTCGTGTGTGTGGGACTCAAGCCCGCCGAAGTTCCCGCACCCCTGCGGACCCTCTCTGAGCTCATCTCAAAGCACTATTACACGGTAAGAGTTAATGAAACAGGATTCCATAAAGCTGCCTTTAACTGTAACAACACACGGAACTACACCAACTTATGTTCATTCCACTTAGACTAGAGGCCCTGGGCCAAACCCGACCCACAGAGCTGCTCTTGGTCCAACAGTTACGTGATTGTCCCCTTTACGTCAGTCACGAGCCCTCGCTCCCTGCTCAACCACAGTCCTCACCATCCCCACTGCACCACAACAAGCTAGACTCAGTGTCTACCACGCATGCTCCCTGGTTCCCTTGCTTAGTAACATTGTGTACGGATCTGCAGGGCTGACGTAAATGAACAACTGGAGGCCTCTCTGACAGAGTAAGCAAAGTCCGACACACTCTGTGTTCACTGTGGCTACTACGTGCAAGCCAACACATTCCACGTGACCACACACCCGCTGCACAATCAACACAGCCAGAGAGACCCCGGCCCCAGCTGAAAGCCAGCCTCACACCTTCACTTCTCCCTCTTCCGAAGGGTTGTCCGAGTGCCTGGGGGACGAAAACTCTGCCCCGGGCTCGTCCTTTGGCCGCGGCGCCTTGTTTTCCTTTTTCATTCGAGGCTTGCGCTTCTTTAATTTGGCCTGGAAAGGGAGAGAAACGACAACGCAGCTACAGCTTGTGCCTCAAGGGCGTGACAAGAGCACCAGCACCTCTGAGGCAGCAGCACGGAGTGCACACGAGAACACTCGGAGATCGGCAGCGTGAGCCTCTGCATCCCCAGCACCACTAGACGCAATGCTCCCTGAACCTACTGACTCAAGATTTTGGAATTCATCCTAAATATATAATTTCTATGAAGGGAAAAAAATCTTTGTGTTCAAAAATACAAACACACTGAACATCAGAAACATTAAAAAAGTTAGAAACAAGCAATAAATATTGTCTATTCACTCACCCCCATGATCCACCACTCTGACAAACATAAACACAGCCTACTCCATGTCTCCAGAGCCTAACGTGTACGCTGCCTGCTCACCAGGCTGCCTGGAGAACCACGCTGCACCTGGACCACAACGCCACACAGCAAAAGGCAAGGTGGGATCAGGGAGATCTGTTTCCCCTAAAATTTACTTGTTTGTAATACAGAGAAATAAATTCAAATGCTCTGGCTGTAAAAGCACTTAGGAAACACACACACACCAAGACTGCTTAGCATAGGGCCTAACTTGGTGCCTCCCAACTGTGATTCTCCACCTCTCTAGGCCTGAACTGAACCGATCAAGTGGGAAAACAGCAAATACAGCTCAGAAGGGTGCACCAGCAACTCAGCTGGTACTTACCACTGAGTAAGATAACAACTCAAGTGCAGTTTCTGAATGAATCCACTATGGATTCCAACTGAACACTCTGTCCCTGCAAGCAGCCCAGAGTCCGAGGGAACCACAGGCACCGCCGGTCCTCAGTGTGCTACCAGAACTGTGTCCAGGTCAAGTAACACTGATCATTTCTATCACCACCAACCAAACCCTCTTCCTGGAAGCTCACGGGACACACGGAACCCTGAGAGCGCAGCATCCTGCCCGGGCCCAGGCTGTGCCTCTCCCGACTCCCCACCCGCGGCCCGAGGAGCACACAGCGGGCAGCACACTCACCTCCTCCCCTCCTGTCACGGCCCCCTTCTTCTCCAGACCCTTCCGGAGCAGCTTCAGCAAGTAGTCCGCTCGGGTCTGCAGCTGCTTGCCCTGGGGCTTTTTATCTGTCTCCACGGGCAGAATCTTCAACAGGAAAGGAGAGAAGCACACGCCACCACCCACAGCCCAGTTAGTGGATCAGGACAAAGAGACAACGCACTCAGCACGGTCCTTCCCACCCCAGCCACCCGAAACACGATACAGCCTCCGATCCTAGCTCATGTCATGGCTCCCAGACACTGCAGGTCCCTCTCGAGCTGTTCTCATCGCACAAATGGGGTGGAGAAATGCAGCTCTCCCACTGGCTCCTACCTGTGCTGTTAACAGGGTAGAACAACTCAGGTAGGAGGGGCTTGTGGCTCCATCTGCTAGAGATCCCAGCCGTCGTGGATTTCCTCCTTCCAGGAGCAGGGACTCCCTGGAGCTAGGTTAAAGCTTCGATTTAGATTGAAAATGCTTCTAGAGCATTGCCGGAAAGCACTGAGCTCTGTCAGGATGGGACCATTCCTGCTACCGCAGGCGGACCTCTTGGATTCGGTCTCAGTGCCTGAGGCTGGGTGCTGTCACCCTCCTAAACCCAGATGGGATGAGCATCGTTTGACGTGCCAGGAGCACCACAGGGAGTGAATCCTACTGCAGTCTGAGCCAGTCAGCTTTCCTTGCTCTAACCATGGCGTTGCTACTTCAACAGACAGGGTGGGAGGCTCGATTTTGTGGGAGAAGTACAGCCAGTGTTTAGTTCCACTACAAAAAACACCAAGGTCACGCTCCTTTTCTTCGTGTTAAAGACTGAAACATGATCGTTTCAAATATATTTTAAACAAAGTGCCAACAGCGGAGGCCAGAGAATGCTTTTATTAATTAAAAGCAAAACGCCCCTGGTATTTGCTGTAATGAGGTCTGACCTACAATAGCTATCAGCGCACTCAGAGTTCTCCTCTCTCGTCCCAGAAGTCGCACCTGCTACTGCCCTTCCCTTGATTCCCATCCATGAAGCGGTGCCGCAGTCCACCAAAGACGCTAACACACTGTCCCGGAAATGTGCTATTGTGCCGATTTCCAATTTAGTTAAAAACAGTTTAAAGTACGTGATCAATATAACAGTACTGCAAAATAAATCTTGCACAGAAATATCTAGCGCCACAGCAGCTTACTTTGTCGGTGAGCTTGAGCTCTGGGTCTGTCTTAATCAGCTCCCAGTTTCCATAGCCGTGCTCATAAATCCCCAGCAGCAGTCGAGAGTCATCCTCCACGCCCCACTCCACGTCGAAGTGCGCAGCTTTGACGCGGCAGGTCAAGCAGTACCTGGGGTGCGAGTGAGGACAGAGAAGAGGGCGGCGCGGACACATTAGAGCAGAGATCACGAGAACCACAGGCAGCCGCACCGACTGAACTCCGGCTGTCTTCTCGTGGCTGACTACCCACGACAGACCCAAATACACTCACTTTTTTTTTTCTTCAGGGTCCACCGGGATAGATTTGTGCAGCATTTCAAATTCTTCTTCATGCTGGATAATGGATTTCACATTAACCTGAACTCCAGATATCTTGATTGTTGGGCCTCTCCTTTTCCCAGGTCCTTTCCCTAAAGAATATCAATGCCACATTAGTTAAGCACAAATTTGGTAAGGGGCTGGCACTGTGGCCACGTGGGTTAAGCCAACACCTGAGACACTGGCATCCCATATGGCATCAGTTCAAGTCCTCACTGCTCCACTTCCAATCCAGTTCCCTGCTAATAGCCTGGGAAAAGCAGCAGCAGATGGCCCATGTGTTTGGGCTCCTGTCACCCACATGGGAGATGTGGATGAACCTCCTGGCTCCTGGCTTCAGCCTGGCCCAGCCCTGGCCATTGTGGTCATGTGGGGAGTGAACCAGAGGATGGATGACCTCTCTATCTCTCTAACACTTTATTTTTTAAGAGATTTATTTTTATTTATTTGAAAGACAAAGTTACAGAGAGAGGTAGAGAGAGAGAGAGAGAGAGAGAGAGAGGTCTTCCATTTGCTGGTTCACTCCCCAGAGGACCACAACAGCTGAAGCTGCATTGATCCGAAGCCAGGAGCCAGGAGCATCCTCCAGGTCTCCCACGTGGGTGCAGGGGCCCAAGCACTTGGGCCATCTTCCACTGCTTTCCCAGGCCACAGCAGAGAGCTGGATTGGAAGAGGAGCAGCTGGGACTGGAACCGGCACCCACATGGGATGTCGGCGCTTCAGCCAGGGCTTTAACCCGCTGCACCACAGCACCAGCCTCATGTAACTCTGACTTTCAAATATATACACCTTCAAAAAAAATTCAGTTAAGATTTAGATTTTTAAAATGTTTAAATATTTATTTGAAAGGCAGAGTGACAAACATCTTCCATCTGCTGATTCACTCCCCAGATGGCCTCATCAGATAGGACTAGCCCAGAATGAAGACAGGCACCCAGAACTCCCGCATGGATGGCAGGGCGGCAAGTACTTGGGCCATCTTCCACCAGTTTCGCAGGTGCATTAGCAGGGAGCTGGACTGGAAATCGAGAGGTCTGGACTCAAACTGAAGCTCATTTAGGATGCCAGTGATACAGGCAGCTCCTTAACCCACTGCACCACAAGGCCAGCCACGATTTTAGGATTTAAAAAAAAAAAAAAAAAAATGCTGTGGTTTATAACTCTTAATCTTTCTGTTATACTAACCTGCGTTCTTAAATTAATAAAAGATGACTCTGAATGCATATTTAAAAATTCAGTGTTTGGGGCCGGCGCTGTGGTATAACAGGTAAAGCCACCACCTGTAGTACTGGCATCCCATATAGGCTCCAAATCGAGTCCCAGCTGCTCCACTTCTGATCCAGCTCTCCACTATGGCCTTGGAAAGCAGTAGAAGAGGCCCAAGTGGGAGACTCAGAAGCAGCTGCTGGCTTCGGATCGGCCCAGCTCCAACAGTTGTGGCCATTTGAAGAGTGAATGAACGGATGGAAGAACTCTCTCTCTCTCTCTCTCTCTATCTGCCTCCGCCTCTCAAATAAATAAATCTTTTAAAAAAATTCAAGTGTTTTAAAAATAATTCATACTTGATTTTTGTAATAGTGCTACTGAGAAAGTTCAAGATCAAGTTGAGTGGCTGGCACTGGTTCATGCTGTGGCTGCTCCACTTCCGATCCAGCTCCCTGCTAACACCCTGGGAAAAGCAGTAGAAGATGGGCCCAGTGTTTGGGCCCCTGCACCCACGGAGACCTGGATGAAGCTCCTGGCTTCGGCCTGGCTCAGCCCTAGTCATTGTGGCCATTCGGGGAAAGAACCAGCAAACGAAAGACCTCTCTTTCCGTCTCTGTCTCTCTCTAACTCCGACTTTCAAATAAATGTCTTTTTCAAAGAAATCAAGTTAACATCTAGCACATTTGAAAAAATAAAAGGTGGCACAAAAAGGTACTGGAACCCAAACTTAAAATGTAAATGATCCCATAAGAAGCAAAAATGAAATCCAATCATTCCAACCAAAGAACCTAAGATGAACCCACAAGATAATCCCACCTGCTCATTTCAAGAAAAACGAGGGGCAGGCACTGAGGGCAGCAGGCTAAGCCCCTGCTCGGGATGCCCACATCTCATATGGGAACACTGGTGTGAGCTCCAGCTACTCTGCTTCCAATGCAGCCTCCTGCTAAGGCATCCTGACAGTGCCTGGGGCCCTGCCTCCCACATGGGAAATGGGACAGAGTTTTGAGTTCCTGGCTTCAGCATGGCCCAGCCCCGCTGTGGGGGCATTTAGGGAGTGAACCAGTGGATGGAAGTGTTCTCTCTCTCTCTCTCTCTCTCTCTCTCTCTCTCTCTCTCTACCTTTCAAGTAGATGAAAATACTTTTTTTAAAAAACAAAGAGATATGATTTCTTCCCTAAACATTTGACAATATTCATACATTCCTTGAGGCCTACCCACAAGCACCAGCAAACACTGTGGTGGCAACGAGAACGGCACCAGCCTGATGCAAGGGAATCTGGCAATATCGAAGCAAAGCACACCTCCAAGTCCTCAGGACCCTGCAATCCCACTCTGGAATACAAAATCCTGAACTGACATCTGTCTACACGGCGGGTGCTGCAACTAACTCAGAGGAAGGAGGAGGACCTCCAGGACAGACAGAGGGATCTCTGCTGTCAACATCAGCAGCTGCGCGACAAGCTCTCTCGTGTGGAGGAGAAATGCACATTCACACGCATGCCTGCCCACTAAGATTTATCTTGTGTTTTTGCAAGGCAGAGTGACAGAGAAGGAGAGATAAGAACTGCAAGTGGGCCAGCCAGGACTCAAACTGGCACCTCCGTATGGCATGCAGTCATCCCAAGTGCTGACTCAACCTACTGCACCACAACGCTTGCCCCTCAAGAAACTATACAAACACGGTGCTTTCCAGCATCCCGTTAGGCACCAGCCCAAGCCCAGGCTGCTCCACTTCCCATCCAGCCCCTTTCTACGGCCTGGGAAAGCAGAAGATGCCCGTCCTTGGGCCCCTACATCCACGTGGGAGACCTGGAAGAAGCTCCTGGCTCCCGGCTTTGGTGGGCTCAACTCTGGCCATTGCAGCCATTTGGGGAGTGAAACAGCAGATGGAAGACCTCTCTCTCTCTCTCTTTCTCTCTCTCTCTCTCTATATATATACACACCTCTCTCTAAAACTCTTAAAAATAAATAAATAAAAAAAAAAAAACCACAAACAAAACCCACAGTGCTTTCACTGTACATTGTTACTGGGATGTATTCTACTGTTAACAGTAACACTGGGGGGGGGGGGGGCAGTGCTGTGGTGCAGCGGGTTAACGCCCTGGCCTGAAGCGCCGGCATCCCATATGGGCACTGGTTCTAGTCCTGGCTGCTCCTCTTCCGATCCAGCTCTCTGCTATGGCCTGGGAAAGCAGTGGAAGATGGCCCAAGTCCTTGGGCCCCTGCACCCGTGTGAGAGACCTGGAAGAGGCTCCTGGCTCCTGGCTTCGGATCAGCACAGCTCTGGCCGTTGCAGCCATCTGGGGAGTGAACCAGCAGCTGGAAGACCTCTCTCTGTTTCTACCTCTCAGTAACTCTGTCTTTCAAATAAATAAATCTTTTAAAAAACCAGTAATACTGGAATTAGTATTTGGAGATGTATGTGCACAAGTACACTGTGGGAGTCAAGCTAATACATAATTATGGTAACGATTTTAGGAACAAAGATCTTCAGCTTGAAGGGAGGGAGAGACGGAGAATCTTATACTGGAACTGAAAGTATCACTTGGGCTCAGAATATGCCAAATACCAATACAGGCAGAGACGACACAAGTTAATGCCAAACGGAATGCGCACGCCCACAGAAACAGGAGGAGGTGAAGACAGGGGCCATTAGCTGGGAGTGCCTCCAGAGCATTTGAGAGGTGGAAAAAGCATGGCACAGGTCAGTGTGCACTGCCCTCTATGTTTCAAAGGGAAAAAAATTATTTTCTTACACGTGAATTTTAAGATGTCTCAAAAATAGCAAGAACAGACATGGATCCATGTTGTCAGTACTGAAGAAGCAGTAAATGCATCACTTATTCAAAACAATAACAAAGAAAAATACTGTAACTTAAAAGTTTACTTTTTGCTGTGTTCTGGATGCTTCAACAGTACACAGGCCATTGTCCAAGCTCCTCAAGTTATTTTTCTTTTACAAAAAAGAAAACATATCTTTCAAATTTTTGACTACATTTAACATATTTCTAATTCCACTAATTTTATTAACATCCCTGAAAATTCCAAAGCACAAATATATCTTTAAATATTTGAACAGTAACAGCCAACACTGCAAGCCAGACGCTGCACTGAGCACCTGACAGGTATGAAATTTATTCAATTAACCATCCAGACCCTCGGAGCAAGTGCCACGGCTCCGTTCTGCAAGAGAGGTAACAACGGGATCTCAGGTGCCGTAGGTACCTCGTCCTGCTTCTGTGGGCATTCACTGCCTGCTTTGTAATGGCTTCCTTTCGGCATTAACTTGTTTCCTCTAAGCCTGTACTGGGAGCCGGCACATTCTGAGCCCAGGGTGCCACTTCAGCTCCAATATAAGATTAGTGATCTCTCTCCTCTCAAACTGAAAATTTTGATCCTAAATGGAACACAGGAAGTGACAGAACCAAAATTCCAGACAACTGGCTACCAGAATCGCCTGCACACTGAAGCACACTCAGCAAGGTCTCCGCAGGGCAGCCCGTCCTAGCAGTGCAAGGTGACAAGAATGTTGGAAACGGCACGGTACACACAGCCCGGAGAGCCGGAATGACACACCCTGGTGTCTGTGAAGTATCCTTTGACAGCAGCTATGTCAGAGCCCCGTCTCCTGCTTTGGACACGTCTCACAGGACAGGCAAAGACAATCGAAGGGACGGGCATCCAGCCTAGCAGCCGAGCTACTGGTTAGGATGCCTGGATCCCGTATCAGAGCCTGGGTTCAAGTCCTGGCTCTGCTCCCAATTCCAGCTTCCTCTCAGTACAGACCCTAGGACGACAGAGGCCAACCAAGTGTGTCCCTGCCACTGCCACAGAAACCTGGGTGAGCCCCCCACAACACCTGGACGAGCCCCCCACAACACCTGGGCGAGCCCCCCACGAAACCTGGACGAGCCCCCCACGAAACCTGGGCAAGCCCCCCACAACACCTGGACAAAGCCCCCCATGAAACCTGGACGAGCCCCGCCCCCCGCCCCCCCAGCTTCAGCCTGGCTCAGCCCCAGTCCTGCGGGCATCAGAGGGAAGAACCAGCATAGCAGTTTTGTCTCTTTCTCTCTCTGCCTCTCAGTACTTCTCCAGACAGAAAAAACTACTTGAAGATACATCCTTCATATCCAACCTGATTACTACAAATTCCAGAGGCATGAAAATCTCTGCCTAACATCTTATCTCACTTCGTTCTCTAAATCCTTTACCTTAGTCACAGCACAACATCATATGTACACCCACGGCCACCGACGATGCTGTGCTCTGTGAGACTAAAACCAGAGGTGTCCACCTGGCTTTGCCCCTCAGGTCTTCACAGCACTCCACCCAGTTTAGACTTTGCAGAGCAACACAGAAGAGACTGCTTCATTCTGCTGTCACCTTCCCGACACCAGCTGCATCTGGGTTCTGAGAACCCTGCGCTCACCGTCAGGCAGCTCAGACACACTCAAAGCATCGGCCATGTGTGAGATAAAGCGTGCTCCTTAGACGAGCCCTTCAGCGACAGACGCCGTCCGTGCGCGCCAGGCCCCGGGGACGGCCGACTCACCCTCGCCGGTGCTTTCTTTCAGCTGTTCTTCGTACTCCTGCATCGCGGACACACAGCTGTTGTGAATCAGCTCGCCCAGGCGTTTCAGATCTGCCACCGACTTGTCCACCAGCTCAGCGTCCCGCGCTATGCACTCCAGCCTGAGGACGCACAAACACGGGGACCGTGGAGGTGCCTGTGCCCATCTGCTAAGGTCACAGAAGGGACCGCAGTCTCACATACAAGACCCCTCTCTAGTTTCCTGTGTTCACTCCACGGTTCTAACAACCACCTTGGGGCAGTGACTAGAAGCTAATACAATCATTTTCCATCACAAAGAACTGTGTCTTGGGAATATCCCACAAAACAAAGTAATTCCAAAAAACACAAAGGAGAGGGTTCAACTGAGTGTATTAAAAAAATGGGCTTGGGGCTGGCACTGTAGCTTAGTGGGTAAAGCCGCCACCTGCAGTGCTGGCATCCCATATGGGCACCGGTTCGAGACCCAGCTGCTCCACTTCCGATCCAGCTCTATGCTATGGCCTTGGAAAGCAGCAGCAGGTGGCCCAAGTCCTTGGGCCCCTGTACTGCATGGGAGACCCAGAAGAAGCTCCTGGCACCTGGCTTCGGATTGGCCCAGCTTCAGCCATTGCAGCCATTTGGGGAGTGAACCAGCGGATGGAAGATCTCTGTAACTCTGTAACTCTGCCTTTCTCATAAATAAATAATCTTAAAAAAAAAAAAAACCAACAATGGGCTGTCTGCTAACAGAGGTACAGTGCTGAAGGCTGCCTTTCTCCAGCCTCCTTCCCTCACTGGTGTTCCTGAGTGGCCTCTGCAGCACGGCCACGTGACCTCCAAGTCACAAGGAAAGCTGAACACGACCACTCAACAGCAAGCTGTCGAAGAGGCCACATCCACTCCCCAGTTCTGCTGGTTTTCATGGTGACCCGCTCAAAGAAAGGCGCTGTCATTTCCTTCCACTCCAGAAATTCACCAGGAGTAAGAGAAGGGAAGCGGACATTTCCTTCAAATCTGTTCTACCGATTACAGGATGTACTGCTGATGTTGTAAAGCAGAATATGACCCTTTCTGAAACAGGGCCTCTGTTAAAACCCAACTCTGACTTCCTTGATCGAAGGCTCATGAACTCCCTTTAGGAAGTGACTACTGGCAAGGTGAGACTAGCTCTTTACGTTTAATGTCCAAGGTACCCTGTTCATTAATAGACAACAGAATCACGAGGGGCCTCTTAGCCTGGATATTTCTGAGTCTACGGACCAGCATGCGCACAGCAACCACACATATTCTTGTGGGAGTGCTCCCTTCACGCCAGCGTGGAATGGACTATTCTTGTGGGAGTGCTCCCTTCACGCCAGCGTGGAATGGACTATTCTTGTGGGAGTGCTCCCTTCACGCCAGCGTGGAATGGACTACTCTTGTGGGAGTGCTCCCTTCACGCCAGCGTGGAATGGACTACTCTTGTGGGAGTGTTCCCTTCACGCCAGCGTGGAATGGACATGCTGCGTCTTCCTTGTGAAGGTAACCTCTTGCAGGCACAGCCTGTCTCTATCTGTTACCCCTCTGCAGAAGGCCAGGCACAAACAAGCACACAGCATGTATGTGTTTGGAAAAAAATGTTTCTAGAAAGAAAAATGCTCCCAGTATTAGTATTCAGAGGAAAACACCACCAAGAGAACCTGCTATATGAAGAAGCAAAGGAGGAAGACATGGGACTATCACTGAGCTTACCTTTCAAGAGGGAGACCAAACTTCTTGTAAGCCTTGATGAACCTAAGAATATGACCAAAAAGTCACATTAGAAAAGAGGCTTTACAGTGGAGGATGGCCCAAGTGCTTGGGCCCCGCACCCGCATGGGAGACCAAGAGGAAGCACCTGGCTCCTGGCTTCGGAGCGGTGCAGTGCACTGGCCAAGCAGCCATTTGTGGGGTGAACCAATGGAAAAGGAAGACCTTTCTCTGACTAACTCTGCCTGTCAAAAAAAAAAAAAAAAAAAAAAAAAGAGGCTTTAGCTATCTTAAGGCAAAAATATTCTGTGATGAAACGCGCACCATACAAACTGTCATAAACAGACTGGGCCCAATCCTTACAAATCAGTAGATGTTACATGTTTTTGAAACAAGGTGGTTTAAAATAATGCTAAAGATCTACTCAAATTAAAGAACAACTTTGCTCCAAGCGACTCAGGATGAAACTGCTCCGAGACATAACAGAGGGCTGCACCTCCACTCCACCGCCTTAGAAGGCACAGGCTTATGGAGCCCGGGATGTAACAATGGGGGCAGGCATCCGGCCTAGAGGTCAGGACACCTGTGTCCCGCAGACAAGTGCCGGGCTCTGGCTCGGGCCCCTTCCAGCTTCCTGCTGATGGCCACACAGAGAGGCAGCAGGGACGCCTCAAGGAACTGTGTTCGAGCCACTCGTGTGGCAGACCTGGACTGGGTTCTCAGCTCCCAGCTTAAGGGCATCTAAGAAGTAAATCGATGGATACACCCTGTCTCTCTGCCTCACAAACAACTTTTTAAATGCAGTGAATGACTCCATCACAACTCGATTATGATGAAACCTGGATTGAGGTTCACTGACCCCCCCAGCCCACTTGCATCACCTGCAGTGCCCGCTGCAGTATTTTTCATTATTTTCTGGTCAGTGATCCAGCTCCAAGATTTTCTGGACCATCTCGTGCTCGCCTTTGGAATGAGGCAGAGTAAAGCAAGTAGGTCTTATTTCTTGGGGCCAGTGTGGTAGGTTAGCCCTCCACCTGCAGTGCCGGCATCCCATACGGGCACTGGTTTGTGTCCCAGCTGCTCCTCTTCCAATCCAGCTTTCTGCTAATGGCCTGGGAAAGCAGTGGAAGATGGTTCAAGTGCCTGGGACCCTGCACCTGTGTGAGAGACCTGGCTTCTGGCTTTAGGTTGGCCGAGCTCCAGCTGTTGCAGCCACGTAGGAAATTTACCAGGGGATGCAAGACCTCTCTCTCCGTCTCCCCCTCAGTCTGTAACTCTGCCTCTCAAATACATCTTTAAAAACATTTTATTAAGCAAAATTATTTTTAAAACTGGTGCTTCCTCCTGTCCAACTGTGTCTCCAACCAAAAACCCAATCTCTCCACCCCCAAGTCTCTCCCCTAAGCCGTGCCATTTGCCCTCATGCCCACAGGTCATGCCATCTGGTGCTTTCCTCTCCCCCACCCTCACAAACTCACCACTGGCATTTTCAGTAAAAATCACGTCACAACACAAAGGACATCACTGTAAAATGTCAAATCATGACAACAAGCTGGTTCATGACACAAAGAGATCTGAGGACACAGTGCCTGAACACTGAGGGAAGAGCGAGCACACGATGGTTGGGAACGTGCTCAGTGGGGCTGGCGCTGCAACACCGGCAGTCCCCATGGGAGCAGGTTCACGTCCTGGCTACTCTACTTCTGATCCAGCTCCCTGATAATGCAGTTGAGATAAGCAGCTGAAGATGGTCCAAGTCCTGAGGCCCCTGCACCCACGTGGGAGGCCCAGATGAAGCTCCTGGCTCTGGCCCAGTCCTGGCCATTGCAGCCATTTAGGGAGTGAACAAGTGGACGGAAGATCTCTTTCTCTCTCTAACTGTGCCATTCAAATAAATAAAATAAATCTTAAAAACAAAGAGATTGGCCCTGGGGGTTAAGCCTTGATGCTACTCTTCTCCTCTTGATACACACTGAAATGTCTGATGCACGCAGTAACACGATGCGGAGATCCACTCAGAAGTAACACTGGCGGGAGAAGCACTTCTGGAATGGTGGGATAAGGGGATTCGCAACTCTGCTCCTCGACACAGCAAGAGCAGTGGACTTGTTGGAGTCGGGAATCAAACAAAGGCTTGAGGCCATCCAAGAGGCACTGACTTGTTCAAGAAAATGGCCAGTGTGGCTGATGAGTGCCCTCTGCTGCCCTAAGCGCCTTTCCCAGCCCCACGACAGCAACTGCTGCTGCACTGGCGACCAGCAGCCTGGCAGCCTCTGCAGGGCTCAGCGTGGGCCTGCAGCTCCCCACAGGCCCTTCCCCAGAGAGCCGCACTATCTCATCTTGGGCCTGCCTTTATGTGAACTGACTCAGAACCCACCCGTGTGAGCAACCCTGCCCACAGTCCACCGACCGGTCAGAAACACTGGGATGCAACATCACAGCGGCTTCAGGCATCATGACCAACTGGGATAACGAGCAGTTGACCCAACACTGAAAAGGAGAACCTGGGGAAAGACATCCACAGTGCACTGCGGAGAGTTCGGACGCGGCCGAGAATACAGAAGACCACGTGTGAGCAGGTCAGTGTCCACACCAGCAAGATCTGAGAGGTCCTAACTGCGCAGTTCTGGCTGACCCTCCTTGAGGATTTGACCCAACAGGAACGGAAGGTTAAGGCGGTGTTGTAGGCTGCCACCAAAGCACAGGAACACACCCAGCACTCACACCAAGCACGGGGACACACCCAGCACTCACACCAAGCACGGGACACACCCAGCACTCACACCAAGCACGGGACACACCCAGCACTCACACCAAGCACGGGGACACACCCAGCACTCACACCAAGCACGGGGACACACCCAGCACTCACACCAAGCACAGGACACACCCAGCACTCACACCAAGCACAGGGACACACCCCAGCACTCACACCAAGCACGGGACACACCCAGCACTCACACCACGCACAGGGACACACCCAGCACTCACACCAAGCCCTGCAGACTTACAGCCAGGCTAGCCACCAGCAGCCCACGAAGCTAACAGGGCAGAGCCTGCAGACAGCATGACAAAGCACAGATTTCACAGAACAGACCTGTAAGCCAGCAAACATGGCAAACTCTGGCTGGTGGGAGAATCTAATTTCCAGAATTGCCACATCGTATTACTTAAAATGTCCAGTTTTCAACAACAAAAAATCATGGAGCACACACACGCAAACAGAAAATGATGCACAGACGGGAAAAAAGCAGTTAACAGAAACTGCCAGGGAAGTCTCTAACCTGATCTATGAGACAGACTTTAATCAGCAGTTATAAACGTACACGAGGCTGGCGCTGCGGCTCACTAGGCTAATCCTCCACCTTGCAGCACCGGCACACCGGGTTCTAGTACCGGTTGCCCCTCTTCCAGGCCAGCTCTCTGCTGTGGCCAGGGAGTGCAGTGGAGGATGGCCCAGGTACTTGGGCCCTGCACCCCATGGGAGACCAGGAGAAGCACCTGGCTCCTGCCTTCGGATCAGTGCGGTGCGCTAGCCGCAGCAGCCATTGGAGGGTGAACCAACGGCAAAAGGAAGACCTTTCTCTCTGTCTCTCTCTCTCACTGTCCACTCTGCCTGTCAAAAAAAAACAAAACAAAAAAAAAAAAAAAAAAAAAAAACAAAACAAAACAAAAAAAACCACAACCCTACACGAGAACGGCACAGTGAGTAGGCTGCCGCGGTGACGCTGGCAGCCCACACGGAAGCGGCTGCTCTGCTTCTGGTCCGGCTTCCCACCAATGCTCCTGGGAAGGCACAGACGATGGCTGCTGGTTTCAGCCAGGCCCTGGCTGTTACAGTTATTGAGAGTGAACCAGTGGATAGAGTATCTCTCAGATCTTTGTCTCTCCCTCTCTTTTGATGCCCCGTCTTTAAATAAAAAAAATTAAATCTTGGGGCCAGTGTCATGGCTCACTTGGCTAATCCTCTGCCTGCGGTGCCGGCACCCCATATGGGCACCGGGTTCTAGTCCCGGCTGCTCCTCTTCCAGTCCAGCTCTCTGCTGTGGCCCGAGAGGGCAGTAGAGGATGGCCAAGTGCTTGGGCGCCTGCACCCATGTGGGAGACCAGTCAGAAGCACCTGGCTCCTGGCTTCAGATCGGCACAGCACCAGCTGCGGCGGCCATTGGAGGGTGAACCAACAGAAGGAAGACCTTTCTCTCTGTCTCTCACTGTCTAACTCTGCCTGTCAAAATAAATAATAAAAATTAAAACAAAATTTAAATCTTAAAGACAAAGAACTAAAACTACCCTTCAAAAATGCAAGAGAAACTAACACATTGCCAAATAAACAAGAGAGAGTTGGTTACTAGGAGACCTGTCTCCAGCTCTTTCCCCAGTAACTGACATGAATCAGGGACTCAAAGCCACATGAAGAAACAAGAGCCCTCAAGAATAAAGACAGCATAACTGCGCTCTTGCAGGTAACCCTTCTCCTCTGTGACTTTAAAAGACAACTACTTACAGCAGTAAATATCAATTATGAAGATGTGAGCTGTGTGGTAACAGCACAAAGCAGGAACTACAAATGGAGTTTATATAAACTTTCTAGGAACCATTGAAATTAGGTTGGTATTAATCCAAAGTACACTGCCCTAAATTTAAAAAGTTTCTTGTAACCTTCAGGGATTGTAACCACCAAGAAAATAACTTAAAAATAAGAAACTGTGAGATAATTACAATGTCACACGAAACCATATTTATTTAACACAAAAGGGGGCAATTAATGAAAACTGCAGGAACAAAGGACACATGACCGAGAAAACAAAAAGCAAAACAGATGTATATCCTTCCTTATCAATAAAACTAAATGCAAAGGATTAAAGAATCGAAAAGACAGAGATTAGCAGAAAGCATTTATTTTGTAAAAAATGATCCAACTATATGCTGCCCACAAGAGACACAAGTTACATTTAACTACACAAATTAGTTGAAATAAAAAGGTGAAAAAAGACACTACCTTTTTGATTTGAACCACCACAAAGAGGGCTGAAGTGGCTACACTAATATCAGGCTAAAAAAGTTGACAAAGACATCTTATCATGAGCTAAAGAAGACCTGCCAGTTCTAAACATGCCGTCAGCAACGGCCCCAAAACAGAGAGCAAACACTGACGGCACCGAAGGGATAGACACTACGACAACGGTCAACATTCCACGGCCCACAACGGACAGAATCAGACTGACCTGACACTAACAGCTTTCTATGGAAACTTCTGCCCAACAGCAGAAAAAAATTTTCCAGAATAACACTGGGGGTAGGGAGCAAGAGAAGGTAGAATAGCACAGTGTTCAGATGGCAAGTGTGAAGGGGGGATACAAACTCGGGTCTGCGTGTGGACACAGAGGCTGCGCTCTGGTCTGCGTGTGGACACAGAGGCTGCGCTCTGGTCTGCGTGTGGACACAGAGGCTGCGCTCTGTCTGTGTGTGGACACAGAGGCTGCGCTCTGGTCTGCGTGTGGACACAGAGGCTACGCTCTGGTCTGTCATCTGTGTGTGGACACAGAGGCTGTGCTCTGGTGTGTGTGTGGACACAAATGCTATCCGCTGGTCTGTGTGTGTACAGAGGCTGCGCAGGTGTTGTGTACAGGAACATGGAAACTAGGAAAAAATGATTTGAAAACAGCAATTTTAGAACTCCTGATAGAGGGCAAGGGGTGCAAGCCAAACACCAACAGCTGTGGGATAAACCCCGATACACAGCAAGCCCCAAAATGTACTACAAGCGGGAGAAACAGTGGCAACGACGTCACGTACACTGCCACAGCGGACAGGGGACCATCGAACTGCAGTCCCCAGAACCAGCTCCAAGGAGAATGGGCTGGGCAGAGGGAGGGAGAGGCGGTAAGGGCAGCCTCACACTCAGCACCTCTGCATTTCATGTTTACACTGCTTCCTGTTTCGACTCTCCCCTTGCCTGGACTATGAGAAGAATGTTCTGAACGGGGGTGGGGTGGGAAACAGGAGATGAGAGCTCCACCCGGAGCACCGTGCAGGAGACGCCCGAAGGTCTGGGCGCAATCCAGCTCCCCCGCCCACTCGAACACTCGCCTCCATCCACCCCTCAGAGACGTCAGGCCCCAAGCTCAGATCAGCCCCACCAACCTTCGGATCTCGGCGTCCGTGAACCCTTCCACGAGGTCCTTGCGCACACTCCGGGGGCGCCCTCTGCGCTTGGGCTTCTTGTCGTCATCAGAGTCGTCTGTCTCGCTCTCTGAAGCGGAGGACCTCTGGGCCTGCCTCTTAGACTCCGTATCGGAGTCACTGTCGTTCGTCTGAGCCTGCAACGCAGGGAGGCAGGGTCACACTGCGGCAAGCGCCAGGTCCAGGGGGGCGAAGGACGGAGACCAGCCAGCCTCACAATCCAGTGCTCCGAGCCCTCACCACCTCCGACACAACTATCTTCCTTCCTCACACAGGAGGCCGGCGCCACGGAATGAAGGAAAATCTGCCAGGTGTTTTGATAACATCCACTGTAAAACAGGTTCATGCGGACTTCCTTTGGCTTTTATGTCTATTTTCTCACGTGTAAAATGGGGATAAAAGTACCAACGACACAGGGTTGTCAAGATGAAGTGACTCAGTGAGGGTGAACACAGAGAACGGGCTGGGCACGCAGTCGAGAGCTCGCCCATGGCAGCTGGTATCGCCTACACTGACTTTGTTACCTGCATATGTGAGTCTCCTGTCTCCTACAAAGCAGGTAAGAAAACTTGTTCTACCTACAAAAACGCTGTTGCAAAAACCAAGTCACACAGTGGCTGTGATGGTGCCCAATAAGCTGTGGAACCTGTGTACGTTTCCTCAGTATTTGTACCAAGAGCTGTGAGCATTTACAAACAAAAAGAGGTTCCACTATGAAAGTTAAAGGCAGTGGCAATTAGAACCAAATTGCTAGGGTTCCTGATTCTAATCGCAAAGGCAAAATGCCAACTTCTGTCAAGGCCTCATCACACACAGCCATCTTGCAAAGACCAAGTCCAGGGCCTTGCAGGCATGTTCCTCCATTTCCCACGGCATCACTCTGCCCGGGGGGCAAAACCCCACCAGGCCCCTTTCCCTCAGCTAGGCGTGTCCCTGTCTCTCATCGGCTGGGCCCCCTTTCCCTCAGCTAGGCGTGTCCCTGTCTCTCATCGGCTGGGCCCCCTTTCTCTCAGCTAGGCGTGTCCCTGTCTCTCATCGGCTGGGCCCCCTTTCCCTCAGCTAGGCGTGTCCCTGTCTCTCATCGGCTGGGCCCCCTTTCTCTCAGCTAGGCGTGTCCCTGTCTCTCATCGGCTGGGCCCCCTTTCTCTTAGCCTAGGCGTGTCCCTGTCTCTCATCGGCTGGGCCCCCTTTCTCTCAGCTAGGCGTGTCTCTGTCTCTCATCGGCTGGGTCCCCTTTCTCTCAGCTAGGCGTGTCTCTGTCTCTCATCGGCTGGGTCCCCTGTCTCTCAGCTAGGCGTGTCCCTGTCTCTCATCAGCTGGGCCCCCTTTCTCTTAGCCTAGGCGTGTCCCTGTCTCTCATCGGCTGGGCCCCCTTTCTCTTAGCCTAGGCGTGTCCCTGTCTCTCATTGGCTGGGCCCCCTTTCTCTCAGCTAGGCGTGTCCCTGTCTCTCATCGGCTGGGCCCCCTTTCTCTTAGCCTAGGCGTGTCCCTGTCTCTCATCGGCTGGGCCCCCTTTCTCTTAGCCTAGGTGTGTCCCTGTCTCTCATCGGCTGGGCCCCCTTTCTCTCAGCTAGGCGTGTCCCTGTCTCTCATCGGCTGGGCCCCCTTTCTCTTAGCCTAGGCGTGTCCCTGTCTCTCATCGGCTGGGCCCCCTTTCTCTTAGCCTAGGTGTGTCCCTGTCTCTCATTGGCTGGGCCCCCTTTCTCTTAGCCTAGGCGTGTCGCTGTCTCTCATCGGCTGGGTCCCCTGTCTCTCAGCTAGGCGTGTCCCTGTCTCTCATCTGCTGGGTCCCCTTTCTCTCAGCTAGGCGTGTCCCTGTCTCTCATTGGCTGGGCCCCCTTTCTCTCAGCTAGGCGTGTCCCTGTCTCTCATCGGCTGGGCCCCCTTTCTCTCAGCTAGGCGTGTCCCTGTCTCTCATCGGCTGGGTCACCTTCTTGGTGGAACTCCGAATGCGAGGCAGCATGTAGATTTCTTCCAGCTCCTTCTGCCGCTCCTCCTCTTCCACTTTCTTCCTCTGCTCCTCGGGAATGATCTCATCCCAGTCCTTGTGAGGACGCTCCTCCAGCTCTTCTTCATCTTCCATCGTTGCAAAGTTGGCAACCTTAAAACAAACGAACCCACCGTCAGACTGCTATCTCCCTCTTTCCAAACTCTGTCTGCTGAAACACCAACTCGCCAGGGCTTTTTCTGACGCGAGACACTGTGAACAGGACTCCTGTGATGTTACAGAACCAGAGAATCACTTTCCCACTCAGCTTCCTTTACTCCACCCAAACCCAATCTGCCAAACCCTCAAGTTCACCAGAAATTTTACCAAAAAGGAAGGAAACAGAAACAAACTAAAGGCTTTAAGATTTATTTAATCTATATTTTACCTAGGAAATTTTAATTTAGACAAAATGTTCAATACCTAATAACAATCCAGGACAATCTTACATTTCTATAATAGTTACTGAGCAGCATTCATTTGAAACAGTGTGTATCATCCATCCAACACGTTAACAAGTTAAGTTAACAAGTTAAGTTACCTAAGGATTTCATATGCTCAAAGGCACACTTTAGTCTCAGGAATAAAAATGAAAGCATAAAATGGAAAAAACTTTAAACAAACTTGAAAAAATATTCTATTACTTTCACATTAAATTCTATTTACCGGCCAGCGCCGCAGCTCACTAGGCTAATCCTTCGCCTTGCGGCCCCAGCACCCCGGGTTCTAGTCCCGGTTGGGGCGCCGGATTCTGTCCCGGTTGCCCCTCTTCCAGGCCAGCTCTCTGCTATGGCCAGGGAGTGCAGTGGAGGATGGCCCAAGTGCTTTGGCCCTGCACCCCATGGGAGACCAGGAAAAGCACCTGGCTCCTGCCATCAGATCAGCACGGTGCACCAGCTACAGCGCGCCGGCCGCAACGGCCATTGGAGGGTGAATCAACGGCAAAGGAAGACCTTTCTCTCTGTGTCTCTCTCTCACTGTCCACTCTGCCTGTCAAAAACAAAAACAAAAACAAAAAACAACCGTGCAGAAATGCTGAAAAGTGATACAAATATGCTTATGTTGCTGATTCATACAATTAGACATTCAACTTTGTAGATATATTTTTAAAATTTTTTTAAAGATTTATTTTATTTGTTTGAAAGGCAAGTTAGAGATAGAGAGAGGGAAAGATAAGAGAGATGATATTCCATCCACTGGCTCACTCCCAAAATGGATGCAATGGCCGGGACTGGGCCAGGTCTCGGGCCATATTCCACTGCCTTCCCAGGCTCATTAGCAGGGAGCTGCATAGGAAGCAGAGCAGCCAGGACTTGAACTAGCGCCCATATGGGATGCTGGCACTGCAGGCAGCAGCCAAACCCATCATACCACAATGCCATCCCCTTTATATATGTAGTGTGTGTGTGTGTGTACATGAAAGGCAGAGACACAAAACACAAAAGTACAGAGACCTTCTATCCACTCGTCTACTGCCCAAGTGCCTGCAACCCCAGGGCTGGGCCGGGCCAGGCTGAAGCCTGGCACTGCAATACGGGAGGTGGGTATCCCGCGCAACACCTCAGGGTTCTCCTGTTCTCCACACAGCCTGCTGGACCCCCAGTCCCAGCCCCCTTCCACCAACACAAGGCTGGCTGGCCCACCCAGAACCACACTCACGACATACTTGTATCCCAGAAATGGCTGAGTTCAGGTAAAGGACAAGGCAGCGCCTAGCAGAGACAGCGCACAGACACCGGCAAGGATTAAGAAATGAATGGATGCGGAGGCCCTCCCACCTTAAACTGGGACAGAAGCTCATCAGTAGCACTCGTCGACACTTCATTCTCTCTGGTTTCAGCCAAGCGTAAAATTTCATCTATATCCATTTCCTGAAAGAATAAAAGCAACACAAATGTGGTTTAAGAAAACGATCAACAGTCAGCATTTACTAGAAACGTTCGATGCACTGAACTGAGCCTCCTCTCCATCGCGCGCCACACCCTCCGCACCGCATGCTACAGGCTGCTGTGGAAGCCAGCGGGCGACAACTCAGCCCTCCTAAGAAGTAACACTGGCGGGCAGGGCACAACAGGATCCACAAATGCCTATTCATTCTTTCCCATTAGGTAAGAGCTTTCAGGTGCATAAGAAGACAGCACAAACTCCACCCTTCAGGTAACTCGTTTATGGAAGTCTCAGACGCAGAACCTGGACTCCCCAGGTGGCGCCTTCTAGTGAAAACTCTCCCCGCTGGCGGTACCTGCGGCTCCGACTCCTCCCCTTCCAGCTCTTTGAAGAGATCCTCTGCTCCAAATTTCAAAATGGCTGTCAGCTCTTCTTTGTTGAAAGGATTTGAGCTGTAGAAGCAAACGCAGCTGTAACGTCCAGTGACTCCTGAGGAGTTCCACTTCAGAACACCTGTCCTCCATCAAAGGTCAAGTGACTGGAGAAAGCGGAGTTCCTCCCAAAGAAAACAGGTCTCGCAGCGCTCCACTGTTCATCAGTGTCAGCCTGTGGGCAGAGGGCTAGAAAGCCCATCCCTGTCCTGTGCTGGCCCAGGGACGGCTCAGCAGGAACAAGGAGCACAGCACCACCAACGCAGGTCTCAGCCCCGGACTCAGAACGCGACCGAGAACGTTCGGCCTTCTCACCTCCGGTCCACGGGAGAGAGCTTTTCTCGCTGAGGCTCTTGCTGAATGAGTTATGGGAATGCATTCTGCTGGGGAAAGCGCACCTGAACCCACCGGGAACCCACTCCCAGCTCCTCAGCACGGGAACCCCATGCAGGAATGGCTGGATCCTCCTAAAGCCAACGGAACCTTCGCTGCTTTCCTTCTCTACTCTCACGGTCAACGGGGGGGAAAAAAAAACCTCCACAGAGAACTGTTACTGACAGAAAAACAACAGCCTGGTGGATACCCCTTGCAGAGAAGTCAAAGATGACACCTGGCTGTAACCTAACACACATCCCTGTGCGGCCACTGCGCACAGGTCCCACAGGAAGTCAAATCCAAGGCCCGGGAGAGCCCAGCGGCAGCCGGCTGACAGGCAACCAAAGGAGGAACCAGGACGGCAAAGGGAGGGACAACGCCATCCTCCTGTGGCTGCTGTCAAACACGGCCAGGAACCCACCCCACGCGCCCCCTCCCCCTCTCCTGGCCCTTACTTGGACCTCCCCGAGTTGTTCTCCAGGACGGTGCGCCCAGTGGTGTCCATGCGCTGAATCACCAGGTGGTCCAATACCATCTTCTTTTTGGCGCGTTCTATGATCTCTTCCTCCACAGTCCCCTTCGTGACTAACCGGTAAATATTCACCTGCAGGGGAAGGAGCGTTTTGCTTAGGCCTGATGGCAAATGAAACGGAGAATGCTACCTGCGTCAAACCGAAAGGGGAAGGGACGGCAAGGCGCACCCCTCAGGCACAGCCGACTGGGGGCCCCCATCCCGGGCCGCTCGGGCACACACACACTCCCTCCTGCGCCCGAAACATCCAAACTAAGCTGCCCTGAGGGTGCTGTCCCGCCTAATTCCATTTTTAAGTTCTCATTTATTTCCATTTTCTTTGAAAGACACAGAGATATCTATCCCTTAGTTCACTGTCCAATGCCTGCAACAGGACTGGGCCAGAAAGAAGCAGGAGCCAGGAACTCAACCCAGGTCTCCCATGTGGGCAGCACCCAAGCACCTGAGCCACCATTCGGTGCCGTCCAAGGTACCCAGAAGCAGGACGCCGGAACAGGAAGCAGGGCCAGGACTCAAATCCAGGCCCTTCAGTGTGGGAAGCGGGCATCCCAAGTGGTATCCTAACCGCACGCCAAATGCCTTCCCTACAGGCTTGTTTGAATTTTAAAAATTTTGCTGAGTTTCCCTGACAGAAAATTTTCACAGAAACTGAATCTTTGGCCAAATACAAAAAGTGTAAGTTATCCACGACTGGAGCAGACTTGTGATTCACACAGAAAAGAAACCAGTGTGCGGTTTTCCAGCACACCCCAATGCTAACAACGTCACGTAAATAGAGACCACTACGAAGTCAGAATATTTAACAACTGCACTTAAAACAGAGGAAAAGGCTCACGTCTAAGTCTCTGCATCACACTGGTGGCGCACTCTTCAGAGACCGAAGTCCCTTCAGAGGTTCTGCCTGGCCACACGCAGCTTCCCTTCTCCCGACTACTTAATCAGCAGAAACTGACACATGGGGGAAATAGAACAGGCCGAGGGGGTCTACAGAGCATTTTACAAACACCCTGAAAGGACACCGACCCCACAGCCCCACACCCACATTCCGCTGACCTGCTTCTTCTGACCAATCCTATGGGCCCGGGCTTGCGCCTGCAAGTCGTTCTGGGGGTTCCAGTCGGAGTCGAAGATGACGACAGTGTCCGCAGATGCCAAATTGATTCCCAAGCCACCAGCCCTTGTGGACAGCAGGAAGCAGAAGTCCTGTACACGATGCACAACAACACACTGCATTATGCACAGGCCTCCCAGAAACAGGCTCACAGTCCAACAACCCCTGCAGGTGTGAAGGTGAGTGAGAGACGATGGATGCACAGACCTTATGGAGGCTGACAGAAGGTCAGGAATTTGATGGCAGAGGGAACTTTCATTTGATGAAGAGGAAGAATCAGTGCAATGAACAGAATCCAAAAAGGCAAGGGGAGCGACAGAATTAGTGCTAACTCCTGGCTGAAGCCAGTATCTAAGAAGTCAACTCCTCAAAACACCACGTAATAACCCTGGGGATGGGCCGGCGCCGTGGCTCACTTGGTTAATCCTCCACCTGCGGCGCTGGCATCCCATATGGGCGCCGGGTTCTAGTCCTGGTTGCTCCTCTTCCAAGTCCAGCTCTCTGCTGTGGCCCGGGAAGGCAGTGGAGGATGGCCCAGGTGCTTGGGCCCTGCACCCGCATGGGAGACCAGGAGGAGGCGCCTGGCTCCTGGCTTTGGATCGGCACAGCGCCAGCCATGGCAGCCATTTGGGGAGTAAACCAACGGAAGGAAGACCTTCCTCTCTGTCTCTCTCTCTCACTGTCTGTAACTCTACCTGTCTAATAAAAAAACAAAAACAAAACAAAAAAAACCCTGGGGATCATTCCAGCAGGTGGCTGATTTTCTGAGGATAGGCAGATGATGCCACGGATGGCAGTTGGCACAGCAAGGACATCTGATGACGTAAGCGTCCATCCATCTGTCAGGCTGCTGAGAAGCGCAGCCACACCGCACTCAGCAAGTCCCACGGTGGAGCTGCTGGGTGGCAGAGAGCAGGCCACGGCCTGGCACAGACCCAGGCGCTGACAGCTCCAGTGTCCACAGCAGCTCAGACTGGGCAGGCATGGTACACCTGCCTGACTCAGAGTTCAGAAAAATATGTGGGCAGGTGGAAAGACATAATCAAACAATGGATGCCAAAAAGTTGTATTTTCAGAGAATTTGATTATGTCAAAAGCTAATGCCTCACTCACCACTCCAGGAACTGGGTACCATCTTACTAAGTGGACATATTTAACAGAGACACACAGGACACATGTGACGGAAAGGTCTCCACGTTCTAACCAGAGGTCACAGTCAACAGCCCTGTGCCTCACACACACACACAGAGCCACCTGCTGAGACACAGCCCTGTGCCTCACACACACACACACAGCCATCTGCTGAGACACAGCCCTGTGCCTCACACACACACAGAGCCATGTGCTGAGACACAGCCCTGTGCCTCACACACACACAGAGCCACCTGCTGAGACACAGCCCTGTGCCTCACACACACACAGAGCCACCTGCTGAGACACAGCCCTGTGCCTCACACACACACACAGAGCCATCTGCTGAGACACCGCCCTGTGCCTCACACACACACACACAGAGCCATCTGCTGAGACACCGCCCTGTGCCTCACACACACAGAGCCATCTGCTGAGACACCGCCCTGTGCCTCACACACACACACACAGAGCCATCTGCTGAGACACCGCCCTGTGCCTCACACACACACACACAGAGCCATCTGCTGAGACACCGCCCTGTGCCTCACACACACAGAGCCATCTGCTGAGACACAGCCCTGTGCCTCACACACACACAGAGCCATCTGCTGAGACACAGCCCTGTGCCTCACACACACAGAGCCATGTGCTGAGACACAGCCCTGTGCCTCACACACACACACAGAGCCATGTGCTGAGACACAGCCCTGTGCCTCACACACACACAGAGCCATGTGCTGAGACACCGCCCTGTGCCTCACACACACACAGAGCCATGTGCTGAGACACAGCCCTGTGCCTCACACACACACACAGAGCCATCTGCTGAGACACCGCCCTGTGCCTCACACACACACAGAGCCACCTGCTGAGACACAGCCCTGTGCCTCACACACACACACAGAGCCATCTGCTGAGACACAGCCCTGTGCCTCACACACACACAGAGCCACCTGCTGAGACACAGCCCTGTGCCTCACACACACACAGAGCCACGTGCTGACACACAGCCCTGTGCCTCACACACACACACAGAGCCATCTGCTGAGACACAGCCCTGTGCCTCACACACACAGAGCCATCTGCTGAGACACAGCCCTGTGCCTCACACACACAGAGCCACCTGCTGAGACACAGCCCTGTGCCTCACACACACACACACACAGAGCCATCTGCTGAGACACAGCCCTGTGCCTCACACACACACACAGAGCCATCTGCTGAGACACAGGCACAAAGCCCACAGTCCTCGGGAGAAGACCCAGCAGCGCCACGCCGCGCACGTGGCCCGAGGTGCAGGCGCCCAGTCCACGGCAGCACAGCTGAGGATGAGCCAAGATCCAGGTGCTCCCTCACCACAGACACAATCTGCAATGTCACTCTTCGTCAGATACCACAAATTACGGTACTTACAGCTACTATCAAACTGACCAAAATGCTAAGAAACTCAGCACTCCAAAGACGAAGTAAGACAGGAATAACTATGCACAAACAATATGAATATGAATTGTTTTAGGACAGAAATTTATAAAAACTTGTCCAAAATCTTCTTAAAATGTTTATACTCTCTAGACTATACCCAACAATAAAATGGTTAAATAATGGTAGAGGCATGAAGAAATATTAGAAATTCTGAGTAAAATTCAATGTCATGAGAAAATTCTCAAAGTATAATTCTGAATACAAGGAGACAAAAAAAAACTACACGCGACACGATCTGCATTAGGTGACCGTGTGAGGAGAGGCGGGCCTGGGCAGTGTGAAAGGACGCACACCCTCAGCACACGGGTCCAGCAGTGAGGGCCGGACACAACTTCTCTTCTCTGAAGTCTTTACCATCTTCCGAATGGACATACAATATTTTCCTCAAATAATAAATATTTAATTTTTTTAAATCTTTCAAAAACTACAGAATGGTAGAAAACCTGCATGCTCCACACAGCCAGGGAGGGGAAAAGCAACTTTAGTTTCTTTCTGAGAAAACGCAATATGAAACATGTCCCATACTATTTTTAAAATTAAGGGCAAGGAACACGACACCGGCTGCCCCAGCGCTGGACAGCAGAGCTACTGCCATCTGTGGAGTGCTTCCCGCACACCAGGCAGCCTGGTCAGGGCTCTGTGGGGATCAAGGAGCTGGCGCTGCAGTCACCCTGGTCTTACAGTTGAGGAAACAGGGAGAAGGCTTAGGAGTCGGGCTGGAGGTAGGTGAAGACAGATGTTTTCAGTAATTCAGTTCCTCTTATCCTTAACAATTTCAGAGCCTGGGTTCTGAACAGATTTATGTCTTAAAAAAAAAAAAAAAAAAAAAAAAAGATTAATGTCCCAAGCCTTTAAAACAGGTAGGGAACCTTTTTTCTGCCAAGGGCCATTTGGATATTTATACTATCATTGTGGGCCATACAAAATTATCAACTTAAAAAAAATCAGCCTGCTATATATTGATTTTGAGTCCCGCATATGGCTGCCTGGGCAGGACCGGACCAAATGATTCTAAGGGCCTTATAATGGCCCACAGGCCAGACATTCTCCATCCTAGCAAAGGAAAAACAAACTTGGAAGCTACAGCACAGCCTAACTCACCCTGTCTAAGCAGCCCCGTCTGCAGGGGTGGAGGCTGACGGTGGCATTCCGCAGTAACAAGTACAGACACAGAGCTGGTAAAGCGCTCGCGAAGGCAGGACGTCAGTCTGCTTCATCCGCGAGGCTCCGGAAGTTCAGATTCTCTCCCAAGGACTCCCGGTTCTCCTCTGGCTCTCTCCACAGCTGCCTTTCCCACCTCCACACCACTACAGTCTTGTTTACACAGGTCTTTCCCACTTCTCTGAAACCCCCTGGGGTCTGATAATCTGAGGGGCACAAACTAGCCGGTTCTTCACTTTCTCATCTGCCCTGAGCAGTTCCCATGTGCCCCTGAAACAAAATGACAGAAGCAAATCCAAGCTGGACACTCAGGGTCTGAACTCGGTGCTGCTCAAAGGGAGGACAGGAGCCACCTCCTCTCAGAGTCTGACCAACGTGAACCCCGACTAAACACTTGCCCAGCTTCAGTCACCAAGCAGAGCACATCACAGCCTTCTGATGACACACACCTGTCAGGGTGAAGCCCAGCCCTCCCCTCCCCTGGCCTTGCTGCGTCTCCACGCCACGAAAGCCACCAGCGAAGCCCTCCGTGACTCATCAAACAGGGCACAGGCGCGTGCACACTGCTCTGGGGCAACAAGCACCAGCGTGTGCTCTGTGTCCTGGATCTCTCACTTCCTCTTCAGGCAGGAAGCTACTGCAAACGGTTTCTGAAAACAAGCACCTCAAACCGGAAAGACCTGCCCATGACACGGGCCTACAGCACACAGCACGCACCTCAGACCCGTCTGCATTGAAGTGGTCCAGCGCCTGCTTCCGTATTTCTCCCTTGATGGAACCATCCAGACGCTGTGAAAACAAACCAAAGGGAGGCCATGAGGTTGGAACACCAGCTACACTCTGAACAGAACACCACCCGTGCAACCTTTATCACCCCAACACCCACTGGGTAAAAATAACCAAATGCACCGGCCAAGTGCCCTGAGGGCAGTGTTCAGGGGACACCCCTGCTTGATCCTGCTCTCCAGTTACAAACCCAAGGTTAGACGCTCCAGGTCCAAAGGGCTTCCTAGGTCTGTAAAGACTGGAATGGCTGCCAGGACCTACTAGGAGTGAGATGAAAACCCAACCATGCTGAGAGGCCTGACGTGCTTCTGACATTTTGGTGTAGAAGAAATTAAGATGCAGTAATGCTGGCCCCTTAGTAATTAGCTCCTGCAAAAAATGATACTTCTCCCCCAGTGGGACAGAAAGCACCACGACTACTAAACCAAAAACATTACTTATGAAATTTGGTTTGGAAAACACTTTGCAGAAATATTGAAAATGTTAAAAAATGATGATATATAAATAATTTTCCAAAAATCACCCTCTGAAACCAGCAACCTGTGCCATGGCTTCAAGACAGCTGCTGGCACTGCCCAGCGCTCACAACGCTGATCAGAGCATGAGTCAGTTCTTGGTACAAAATGACATCACACTGGCCGGCACCACGGCTCACTAGGCTAATCCTCTGCCTGTGGCGCCGGCACACCAGGTTCTAGTCCCGGTTGGGGCGCCGGATTCTGTCCCGGTTGCCCCTCTTCCAGGCCAGCCCTCTGCTATGGCCCAGGAGTGCAGTGGAGGATGGCCCAAGTGCTTGGGCCCTGCACCCCATGGGAGACCAGGAGAAGCACCTGGCTCCTGCCATCGGATCAGCGCGGCCATTGGAGGATGAACCAACGGCAAAAGGAAGACCTTTCTCTCTCTCTCTCTCTCTCACTGTCCACTCTGCCTGTCAAAAAAAAAAAAAATGACATCACAGGAAAACCAACTAGTAAGTGAAACAAACACTAAAGAAATCCTACCCACGTGCAGGATAGATCAAGAATTTCTCACTATTTAAAATCATTTGCATCTCTCATCCCTCACAAACACCAACTGAGATGAACTAAATATCCCCTCAATTTACAGAAGGCAAGAGTGGCCCAAAAGTGCCTGGCTGGCAGCAAGCGGCCTTGGGAAGGACCTCCATCTCCCTGGACCGGTGCACCAGATCCACACAGCCGCCTGCACCCAGGCAAACTCACGCACAGGAAGCCCCTTTCTCCCTTCTGACTCCAGCTCCATGCACAGCCACAGGCCAGCTCGCAGCCCACACATCGCAACAGGAAACCTTGATGGAGTGCTTGTGGTTTTCCCTCCAACCGAAGGCACCACAGCATTGACTGAAAACTCACGATCACGCGGGAGGGGCCCGGCCTACCCATGAACAGGATTTGGCCCCAACCTCCTGCCGACGTTTAAACCCCAAAGTCCTGAGTTACTGGCACTCCGAGGGTGGAGATGTGACCCAGTTATGGTGCTCAGGAGGGCACCCGCAGAAGGCAGCTGGCATGGCAGGCTGGGTGCAAAAGCTCAAGACGGGCCCAGCTGCTCTGTGCTTTCCGGCTGGCCCTGTGATCCCTCACCGTAGGCCGTTAACCCAGTGGAGCCATCTGACCTTGGCCCTGAGCCTCCAAACTGTGAGCCAAATAAACCTGAGTTTCCTCGGGGGTTTACTGTAGGAACGAAAGGCTGACGACCACACCTGAGGACGCCTAATGCCCAAGAGGGGACCGGGATGCGTTCTTGATGACCTAGAAATGAAAGCTCACAGAGACCAATGAGAGGGAAAACGGTCCTGTGTGTTTAAAAATAACCGCAGCACTGCGCTGCATTCCAAGGCTGCTGTTCAAAGACCACCCAGGGCGCCAGGCTGCAGCAGTGCCTTCCAGACACTCTGTGCTCGGGGGCCTCTCGGCCAATCATCACTGCCTCACATTTCCGCAACACCAGAGTAAGGACAAGTGTTGGCAGAACGGTCTACCCACTCAAAGTTAACAAAGAAAAACAACTGTTGAAAATAAATCTCAAAAATAAAAGCATTTTAAAAATACCACCCCAAGAGCAGAAGCAAGTGCGTTCGTCTATGCCCTATAAATAGATCAGAGGTGAAGTTTCCCTTAGACAGAATGTCAGCAGTATCACACTGAACAGTCTCTCCTCCCACAGGAGGCAAGGGAGTGCAGACGGAAATTCTGTGGGGGCAGGGCCCCCGGCTGCCAGCCAGGCTCACCACCGTGAGGGTGGACCTGTGACAATGCCACCTCTGTCTCTTTCTTTCCAGGATTTGGGCTTCTGCAATCAGGTTCACGTTTCCCCTTGTCGCTCCCCCTCTTCGTGGAGGAACGACACAGGACCCTGCACTGTTCTTTCGTCTGCTCGGCCCTTCCCGGGTTTGCTGCTGGTTCTTCCTGGGTTGGCTGCCGTCCCTCCACCTCCGTGGAGGGGCAGGCCCCCCTGCCACTTTCCCCACTTCCGCGGGGGAGCGGCACACCGCCGGCCGGCTCTCTCGGGGGCTGCTCAGGTGCTCCTTCAGATAGATGTTCCTGGTGCATGTTGTCTCTCTCCTCCTTTATAGTCCTCTTCCACCAATCCCAACTCTGCTACCCACATGCCGAGTACACTGCTCTCCTCCAATCAGGAGCAGGTCCTGCTGTTTATTGGTTGAACTGGAGGCAGCTGTGTAGAAGCTGTTTACTCCTCTCCCAGCGCCATATTGGGGGAGAGCAGATGCATAGAATAAGTCTTTTTTTTTTTTTTTTTTTTTTTTTTTGACAGGCCGAGTGGACAGTGAGAGAGAGAGAAAGGTCTTCCTTTGCCGTTGGTTCACCATCCAATGGCCGCCGCGGCCAGCGCGCTGCGGCCGGCACACCGCGCTGATCCAATGGCAGGAGCCAGGAGCCAGGAGCTTTTCCTGGTCTCCCATGGGGTGCAGGGCCCAAGCACCTGGGCCATCCTCCACTGCACTCCCTGGCCACAGCAGAGAGCTGGCCTGGAAGAGGGGCAACCGGGACAGAATCCAGCACCCCGACCGGGACTAGAACCCGGTGTGCCGGCGCCGCAAGGCGGAGGATGAGCCTAGTGAGCCGCGGCGCCGGCAGAATAAGTCTTAATTCGAGTAACTTAGTCTAGTCTGAGTTGCTCCCCACATCCCCTCTACTCTAACCACAGACTTGTAAGACACCATCCAATGTATTTTTCTCTTACCTAATTCTCCTTTCTGTCATCCTCCCCAACCCACCCTCCAAAAAATGATCTTCTCATCCCCCAACTCTGTTTTCCCTGCAAGAGCCTAAGGGCATGGAAGGAAAACCTGACACCCTCCTGGACCCTTAATCTCAATCGTTTTTAAGCAAGAAAATCTAGTTTTCTATTTAGCAGCCAGGGCATGTGGCCAGTGAGAGAGGCCAGTGCTGCACCAGCTCACCTGGAAGGGGTAGTGCTTGATGGTCAGGTACTCGGCCAGGATGTCCAGCATTCTCACCATCTGAGAGAAGATGAGCACTCTGTTCCCCCGTTCCCGCAGCCTCGTCAACAGCTTGTCCAACAGAATCAGCTTGCCGCTGCTCCTGACCAGGGACTGAGGGTGAAAAGACATTCGCACACTGTAGTCAGGCACACACTTTCATCTGCCCTCACGCAGACCCTCCCGTGGACTGTGAAGGGTTTGACTCCCTGACCATCCAGCCACCCAGCGACTGCCGGAATCTGTGAAATCACACTTTCCGCATTTTTCTCATTAAGTAACTCTTCTCATCTGGCTCTCAATCTTGCTGTGATGCTCCCTGACAGGTCACCCAGAGGAAGAGGGGCACCTGCAGAAGCTGCCAGCCCTGAGCCCAGGCTCCCGCGGGGACGCCGCACGCACCAGCAGAACCTCCTGGCCGCTCTCCCTTTCACTCTCCTCGGGGGGCTTGATCAAGTGACAGTGGTTGCAGCACTTCTTCAGCTCCATCACAATGTTGAGGAAACCAGACGTGCTGCCTCTCGTCCCTTTGGCCAGAGCCTTGTAATTTCTGGTCAGAATCCATCTGCGAATCAAAGCAATACCGATGCTACTAGGTTCAAAAACAGAGACCTGTGACTTCCAAGACTGCGAGAAAAGGCAGTGTTACTGAAGAGAAACAAACAAGCAAGTATTTTTATTTTGCATCTCCTGCAGACGTCAGTCATGTGGGATGTTAACGACTCCACCGGGTGCTTCCCCTGCCTCCCGTTCTCTCCCCGTGCACACAGGCACACTCCACATGCGCTTGTATGTACACATTCAGGTAACTCACACATAGTTACCTGAAGCGTGGTTTGTCTATCTACAGATCTGGAAAGGAAGACTGAAACACTGTGTATTCAAACATACAATGGGAATAAGCTGTTGAGCAGTACGAGGTCAGTTAAATAAATTAAGCTATATTATAAGGATGTAAGTTATATACTCATATTAGATGTTGTAGAAAAGCAGGATGGGGGCTGGTGCTGTGGCACAGCAGGTTAAACCTCCACCTGCAGTGTCAGCATCCCATATGGACGCTGGCTCCTCCATTTCCAGTCCAGCTCCCTGTTAATGCACCTGGGAAAGCAGTGGAAGATGGCCCAAGTGCTTGGGCCCCTGCACCCCCTTGAGAGACATGGAAGACGCTGCTGGCTCCTGGCTTCAGCCTGGCCCAGCCTTGGCCATTGCAGCCATTTGGGGAGTCAATCAGCAGATGAAGATCTCTTTCTTTTCTGTGTTTCTTTCTCTGCCTTTCAAATAAATAAAATAGTTCTTTAAAAAAAAGTCTGACAAAATGCTCGTGACGTCAAGTTTGGAATGAGGGGAAGAAAAGCACATATATATAATTCCATGCACATTCCAGCATAATCCTTAACTATAAACCAAAATATTACAAGTACTTTTTTCTGAGTAGTGAAATTTCTTTACCCTTCTCCCAGCAATCATACTCTTAGGAACCTATTTTTGATCAAACCTCTGGAGGTAACGTAACGCCCTCCCCTCCCCCCACCCCAGGAAGTGGCAGATCCACAGTGGGACAGTGCACAGCTGGAAGGGGCGCCTCCACACACCCCCACGAAGGGCTCTGGGGAGAAAAGGAGGCGGGGCCCTGCTCACTACCAGGGACAGTCTGCACAGTAAGACGCACTGGCTCACACGTAAAAGCTAAACACAAAGAAAGGATAGCACTGAAATGCTACAGCACCAACCAACGGGAAGGAGAGGCCAGACTGGGAGGAGCAGGGCAGAAGCTACGTTTCTCAGGACAGGCCAGGCTTTGCAGCTCTGTCTTCTGTAACTTTAAAATATCATCAATTACAAAAAACACTGACAATACAATCCCTACAAATCAAAATTAAAATGAAATACATGAATCTTTGTATCCATTGATGCCCTAAACATACGGAAGAAAGCCATTTCCAGGGCTTTCAGACTCCAATCCATTTCTAGTGGGATTTGCCCTGAAGAGCAAAGAAATACTGTTAGAGAGAATCTTAATTCTGTTGCTATTATTCATACTGTTGGTGGCAGTACTGGCAGTTATTCCAAGATTACTGTGTATCTAGTGAGTCACATACACGTGGTTGAGAAGTGGGTCTTCAGCTTGGGTTTGAGACCAGTGAGGCAGTCACTTGGCATCTGCAGATGCTCGTGTCCTGTGTGAGATGCTGTAGCACTTGCACATAACCTACCCGTCCCCTTCCCGTGTAACTCTAAACCCCTCTAGTTCACTTATACAACCAATACAACGTAAATGCTATAAAAACAGTGCTTAGACAGCACTGATGAAGTAATGAATAAGAACAAGGAAAAAAGACGCAACGTTTATGTTTGTATTTATTTATTTATTATTAAAGAGGCAGAGTGATAGAGAGAGAACAAGAAACTGAGAGATCTTGCATCTGCTGGCTGACTCCCCAGATGCCCACAACAGCGGGAGCTGCGTCAGGCTGAAGCCAGGAGCCTACAATGCACACAGGTGGCAAGGACCCCAGTGCTCGAGTTATCACTGCCTCCCAGGAGTAGAGCGGGGCCTAGACGCCAGGACGCCACTACGGGATCGGGCATGACAAGCAGCATCATGAACAGATAAAATAAGCCCGTTTATTTCAGAGGGACTAGCATGAAGAATGAACACATACTTCAAACTTATTCAGTGCAGCAAATTCTCACCCAAGTGGAAAAGCAATAACAAAGCTTTTTTTTTGTTATGACCACACATGAACTGCAGTTTAACTCTGTGATGTGGCTTCAGTGACAACCACCTGTTGGGCACTGCCTGAAATCTCCAATACCACATGGCGCCTGGCGGATGTTCCAGGGGCTGTCTGTGGCTGCCACGGTTAAGCTACCTAAGATCAGACCACTGGCAGGGATGGGTCCCCTTTAGTTCCGGACAGTGGACAGTGCGTGATCCCTATACTTTGCTTAAGGTGCCCCGTGCGTGGTCCACCCACGCCTGCGTGACCTTTTCTCTGATTGGCTCCCCTGCTGCGCATGTCCTCCGTAAGCTTTATAAGCCTGCACGCTTCCTCAACAGAGCGGCTCCTGCTTCCACAGAACTCACGGTGCTGGTGGTAAGTTCATCACCCGTCAACCTTACCCTTCCCGTTCGCCTTGCTGGGGAGTGTCTGCACTGGCCCCTGCTGGTCAGGGGCTAGCCTCGGACTCGAGACTCCCACAACCACCCACCTAAGGGCTTCACAGGGCCCACTCCGCGCTCCAGGCCCGGCCCGGCCAGGACCCACTCACTTGTAGTACTGCTTCTGCAGCGCCGACATCTCCACCCGCAGGATCTGCTCCACCTTGGCAGGGAGGGACTTCTCCACGTCCTTCTTGACCCTCCGCAGAAGGAACGGCTCCAGCACCTTATGAAGACTCTGGTAGCCATTCTCTCTCCCTTTGCCGTGGTCTTCCTCAAAATCTTCCCAGAACTCAAACCTAGGAATGGAACAGCACAGTGTTA
This sequence comes from Oryctolagus cuniculus, assembly GCF_051225735.1. NCBI lineage: Eukaryota > Metazoa > Chordata > Mammalia > Lagomorpha > Leporidae > Oryctolagus > Oryctolagus cuniculus. The sequence goes on along the minus strand of NC_142878.1, from coordinate 3,329,966 downwards.
TTGGTTAAACACAAGGCAAGAGTGCTTTTACAACTTTCTTTTATAAGGGGAAAAAAAAACTGTGACATAAAGTCAATCTGTCCTATAAGACAAAATTTAACAATCACTAGCTCTTGAAACAAGAGAGAAGCAAAAACCAACTGAATGAATCCCATCATTTTTTTAAAAGATTTACTTTATTTATTTGAAAGAGTTACAGAGAAAGGCAGAGACAGAGACAGAAGCCTTCAATCTGCTGGTTCACTCCCAAATTGGCCGCAACGGCCAGAGCTGCGCCGATCCGAAGCCAGGAGCCAGGAGCTTCCTCTGGGTCTCCCACGTGGGTGCAGGGGCCCAAGGACTTGGGTCATCTTCTGCTGCTTTCCCAGGCCACGGCAGAGAGCTGGACTGGAAGACGAGCAGCCGGGACTAGAACCAGCGCCCATATGGGATGCCGGTGCTTCAGGCCAAGGCTTTAACCCGCTGCACCACAGTGCCGGCCCTCCATCAATTTCTATACTGAACAACAGTGGACTTCCAATTTTCACACCAGAGTTGGTGCTTATGAAATACCTCAGGGACCAGCACTGTGGCATAGCAGGTAATTCTCCGCCTGCAGTGCCGGCATCCCATAAGGGCACCAGTTCAACTCCCAGATGTTCCACTTCCGATCCAGCTCTCTGCTATGGCCTGGGAAAGCAGTAGAAGATGGTCCAAGCCCTTGGCCCCTGCACCCGTGTGGGAGACCCGGAGGAAGCTCCTGGCTCCTGGCGCAGCTCTGGCCGTTGCAGCCAGTTGGGGAGTGAACCAGTGGATGGAAGATCTCTCTCTCTGCCTCTCCTTCTCTCTCCGTGTAATGTGTAACTCTTTCAAATAAATAAATCTTTTTTTTTAAATAAATATTTCAGTAAATCATGCAATGATATATAATAAACAAGCCATGAAATGTTACACAGAAAATTAATCAGCTATCTTCTAATAAGCTGCTAAAATTCAGAGATAAAACTGGTGGCAGTATTATTACAGCTGTCACTGTTCAAAGGGAAATGTTCATGATAAAACATCCACACTGATCTTCAGTGCACTCCTTCATGAATCACGACAGTATGACCTTGGCCCAGGAAACAAGGTCAGTAAAAGTGATCCAACCTAATACTCACAGAACTTGAAGACACAAATTTCACCAATAAATTTAGAAACATGTCACTCAGATTAACTCAACCTAAAATCTAGATAAGTTTCTTTGTATAAATATTAATTCAACTATGTGTGATTCACTGAAGGATCTGCAGGAGAGACCGGAACGGGACCCGGCCTCTCTGTGATACCAGTGGCCCTTCTCAGCTGAGGCCAGGCTGGCAAACTGGCAGCTCAGAACCACAAAGGCTCAGCGTACACCTCTGGAAAGACGGCAGGCCTGAGACAGCACGGGCCAGCACTGCCAGGGACACGGCAGCTCAACCTGTCTGCTGTGGCTTCTGAGCTGACAACCAGGTACTGCTGGGTCAGTGAACATCAGCCTGAGTAACACCTGGTCACACCCAAAACCACCATCTCGGGGGTAGAGCTCTAAGTCACCATTCAAGTCTACAGCCTGAGAACCCTCAGGTGCACAACACTGTGTCACACTGCTAAGATATTAAGCAAATATTCCAAGAACACAAAATAAAATAAATGAGGAATGAAAATTAACAAGAGGATCCAAAGGAACAACATAAGCTCACAACCGCCTCCATGCTCGGGGGTCTAACCTCACACACAGATGTGCAAAGTCACTAAAATCAGGAGTTCACTGTGCCACACTATCTACTGAACACCAGCGAGACAAGTTCAAGACTACTGTGATTCATTTACCACATAATCAACTAAAACCTTAACAGTCAAGCAAATGAAACATAAACTTCATTTCCGAGATCTCTATCTTCCTATTTTGGGCCGAGAAACATACGCAGCTGCCTACTACAGCCATACGATACTGAAGGAGTTCTCAGAGACATCACTTCTTTCATACACAAACTCAGATCCACAGCACCCACTGCTTGTGCGCTGTCCCTTGCTGCTTTTGGTCTACGCATCAGAGTAGTTGTGACAAAGACCCTAGAGCTTACGGTCCTCAAATACTGATTACAGAGCCTGTAAGTGTGCTGTCCCTGACAAGAGACAATTATTCACTTAAAATACCACACACATAGAAATTGTAGGGTCACAGTGGTGACAATACCCCTGCTATCAACTTCTGTACTTAATACTTCCTCTCATGAAAGCAGAAACAATTCTGATTTTTAAAAATTTCCAGACGTTAAGATTTTACAAAAGCTGAAAGTTACTCTAGTGATGAACAACAGCCAGAAAATTAAATCAAAGCGGCTAAAATGGTATGCTGAGAGTTATATCATAAAAATGTGAAAGGGAAAGTGCAAAAACTGGCCAAACAGCAGAAGACAAAGTGAAAAACAAAGTCACTTCTAAGAGGCAAGATCTCTGCGCTATGAGCTAAACAGACTCTCGCTGCGGGGTGGAAACACGAGCCGCACACAGCTGGCCCTCTGACCGCGTCTGCCGGCTACACCACAGCCCCACGTCTACAACAGTAGGCTGGTCTCCACACACTCCCAGCGGGCCACACTCAAGCAAGGCGCGCAGGCAGCTAGGCCAGGGAAGCAGCTGCACTTCAGCTGGTGAGGAGGACTAGCCCGGAACACCTGAGCAGCAAGGCTCAAAAGCGACCTGAGCAAACCACTGCTCTTCTCCACAGGGCCACCTCTTTAGTGCGCATCTCTTCAGCAGCTCTGCAGTCGTAAGGCACCAAGGGAACTGCTGCCAAGTACCCCGGAGGGTACAGCAAGCTCCGGCAGAAAGCCGGTAAATGTCCACTCTAACTGATGGCTTCCTTTTTATTTATACATCTTTATGAAAAACAACAATTTGCATAACAGCAGAAAAAGCCTAATGATACCATTTAGGAGCCCAAATCCTGTAGGCCACTTCAGCAGCCAGGTATAAAAAGTAAACCCTAGGTGCTCCCTGGGGGAAACTGTACACATTTTTTTTCAGATGTTCTCAACGCGTCTCACAATTCGTATGCACAGGATGCCTTCATCGGTCTCCATGGTGCTGTGAAGGATTTTTCTCTAGGGACCTGAAGTTCAAAGGCCATCATCTGTCATGACAGAACTCTCACTTAAAACCATGTCAGATGGGACACACTTCTATCAGCTAAGCCAGCACATACGGATTTGCAGTATGAGGCTAATACTCCCAGTGTTATCAAAAAGATCAAGGAACAGTAACAGTAAGAACTGTGAAGTAATATATATAAAAACTCTCTTACCCACTTCAGAAAACAAAAATTAACAGTTACCAGAACCTCTATTATTTCTAAATGCCCACACCTTATCTGTTTTACAGCACGTATTTCACTGAAAACCACACTAGCTCATGCTAGTGTGTGAAGACTACAATACCCACTGCAGCACATCTGAGAGAGGGGCAGAGGGGGAGGGGCACAGAAGGACCGAGGTGAGCAGCTAGTACCACAGACGGCAGCAGTGAGACAGGATACGGAGGTTCCACCGTGACAGACACCAGAGTCACTGCACAGCCAGACAGCAGTGAGACAGGACACGGAGGTTCCACCGTGACAGACACCAGAGTCACTGCACAGACGGCAGCAGTGAGACAGGACACGGAGGTTCCACCGTGACAGACACCAGAGTCACTGCACAGCCAGACAGCAGTGAGACAGGACACGGAGGTTCCACCGTGACAGACACCAGAGTCACTGCACAGCCAGACAGCAGTGAGACAGGACACGGAGGTTCCACCGTGACAGACACCAGAGTCACTGCACAGCCAGACAGCAGTGAGACAGGACACGGAGGTTCCACCGTGACAGACACCAGAGTCACTGCACAGACGGCAGCAGTGAGACAGGACACGGAGGTTCCACCGTGACAGACACCAGAGTCACTGCACAGACAGAAATGCCAGGAGACATTTTATCTGACAAAGGTGCTATAGGTATGTGGTGTATAGAGGCCGACGATGATGCTGTTCCTCTTCCAAGGCCAAGGTCAGCTCCCCAAAAAGGAATCACCCAGCCTAACGGTGAGAAACACTGCTGTAAAAGAGCAGGAAGGGTGCTTCCTGTCCCAGAAGCACGAAAGAGCACCCCCAACAAAAAGGAAAACCAAGCCAAGCCTGTTCTGTCTCCGGGACAGCAGCACAGCTAGCACGTGCAGCTCCTCTACCCACCTTCTTCTTTTTTTAAGATTTATTCATTTATTTGAAAGGCAGTTACAGAGAGGCAGAGGCAGAAAGAGAGGGCTGGAGCCAGGAGCTGGGAAAGTGAGTCCAGGTCTCCCACTCACATGGGTGACAGGGCCCCAAACACACGAACTGTCCACTGCTCCTCCTGAGATGTGCTCTGGTAGGATCCAGCGATCGGGAGCTGCAGCTGAGACTTAAACCCAGGCTCTTACTGTGCGATGTGGGCACTTTTAACCGGCACCTCAACTGCCGGGCCAAATACCCACACCAAGTCTTTTAAATTTTTAGCTGTAGTTGTTGATTGACGCCACTACAGGTGGCAGCTTAACCTATGCCACAGTGCTGGCCACTTAGAGCACGTTTTAAAAGAAACAAAGAGCGGCTGGCACTGTCATCGCTGGCAATGCCAGCATACCGTATCAGAGAGCCAGGTCAAGCTCCACTGCCCCACTTCCAGTCCCGCTCCCTGCTAAGGCGCCTGACCTGGCAGGGGAGCAGAAGGCAGCCCCTGCACCCACGAGGGAGACCTAGACAAAGTCCCTGCTCAGACCTGGCTGCTACAGGGACCCGGGGAGTGAACTAAGGGGATGGAAGACCAGTCTCTCACCTGATCACTCTCACTCTCTGTCATTGTGCCTTTCACATAAATGAATACTTAAGAAAAAAAAGCCTTTTCCTAAAACAATTCAATTTTTAAAAATAGCAAAAGATGAGAACAGACACTGCACCAAAGACATACAAATAGCTAACGCCCACATGGAAGGATGCTCGACAGCACAGGCAGCACAGAAATCCGCGTTTCAGCCAGTGAGAGGCACAACCCCAGCAGGCCAGAATCAGAGAGACTGACACTAACCTAACACATGACCACACAGAGACCAGAACTTTCAACCAATTCTGGAAAAGATATTCAAGGCTAGTCACTGGAAAACAGCATGCCAGTTTCTAAAATGCCCAACAGAAACTCTCGAAACACCATCCTAAGTATCTAAGAGAAACAAAAACGAGCATCCACGGGAAGACACAGCAGCCCAGGCTGAACGTGGGAACTGGACATCCGCTTCTTGGACCACCCTATTCCGCATCACAGTGCCCGGGATCTGTCAGCAGCTCTACTTCCAATTCAGCTGCCGGTCAGTGTGCACCCTGGTAGGCAGCAGTTGGTGGCTCATACAATGCTGTGGGTGCCTGCCCTCTACAACAGAGACCTGGACTGAGTTCCAAGCTCCTGACTTTGGCCTGGCCCAATAAAAGTGAACTACTGATCATTCCTATGACATGGATAAGTCTCAAAAACATTATGCCAAGTCAAAGACACCAAAAACAGGCCAGCGCCGTGGCTCACTGGGTTCTAGTCCCGGTTGGGGCACCGGATTCTGTCCCGGTTGCCCCTCTTCCAGGCCAGCTCTCTGCTGTGGTCCGGGAGTGCAGTGGAGGATGGCCCAGGTGCTTGGGCCCTGCACCCCATGGGAGACCAGGAGAAGCACCTGGCTCCTGCCATCGGATCAGCGCGGTGCACCGGCCATAGCAGCCATTTGGGGAGTGAACCAACGGAAAGAAGACCTTTCTCTCTGTCTCTCTCACTGTCTAACTCTGCCTGTCAAAAAAAAAAAAAAAAAAAAAAAAGACACCAAAAACAGAAAATCCCACATGAGGATTCTACTTACACAGAATTTCTAGAAAAGGTAAGCCTCTGAGACAAAAGCTAACACAGTGATGGCCTAAGGCAGAAGCAGAAGCAGAGAAGGGACTTCCTGAGGCGAGAAGAAAGTTGTGACAGCTGCACTGTAGTGATGGCTGCACAACTGCATAAATTTACTTAGAAATAGTGAGGACGGCGGCATATAAACCATATCTCTATAAAGTTGTTAGGACACGGCACAAAGGCACCGCGCGTGAGCAGAGGGCCCTGCTCAGCGTGCGGCACAGGGCGGCTTCTCAAGCTTTCTTCTCGTGGGAGCACTCACTCTCCACAGGCGCAGCTTCTCCACCCACGAACGTGAGAAAAGGAAAGGGAACTGCGGGCACCCCATGCAGCGTGTGTCTTCCTTCAGCAGGGGCCATGCTCATCTTTCCTGTAGCGTTCCAATTTTAATGCACAAAGCAAGCACTTTAATTTTTTCTGAAATAAGGGAAAAAAGACTGGCACATTTACTTGTGAAGTGGTCGCCTGTTTGCCGTGTACTGTTTGCCAGGAGCTATCCTAGACAACATGGACCAGCGGTGAACACAGCGAACAGAGCCCTGGTCACTTTCACACGTGTACTTCAATAACACGAGATAAATGAGGAAACCAACAGACAACAGAAGGGCTACACACAAAACAACGCGGGGCGGGGGTGACGAGTCCGTCCAGGCAGTCAGAGGAGACTTCTAAAAGGAGCTGGTCACGTAGGCTGAAGCAAAAATTAAGGTAGCTGGCCATGGGAAGAAGTGAGAAGGAGCATTCCAGACAGAGCAGAAATGGTCTGGCATGCCTGCCGCCGACCAGCAGGCTGAGGCGCAGTGAGTGACAGACAAGGCGGCGTGAGAGGAGTCAGAAGACTGCAGGGGCAGACTGCACAGGCTCTCTCCTGCTGGAGAAGTGAGTTTGAATCCATTCCAGATACCACCAAACACTGGTGATAACTTTAATTCAATGAAAAGTGCCTGGGGATGGTGCTATGGCATAGCGGGTAAAGCCGCCACCTGCACTGCAGGCATCCCATACAGGTGCTGGTTCGATTCCTGGCTGCTCCACTTCCTATCCAGCTCTCTACTATGACCTGGGAAAGCAGTAGAAGATGACCCAAGTCCTTGGGCCCCTGCACTCACGTGGGAGACCCGGAAGAAGCTTCTGGCTCCTGGCTTCGGATCAGTGCAGCTCCGGCCATTGCAGCCATCTGGGGAGTGAATCAGCCGACAGAAGACCTCTCTCTCTTTCTTCCTCCCTCTCTCTCTCTCTCTGCCTCTCCTTCTCTCTGTGTAACTATGACTTTCAAATAAATAAATAAATCTTTAAAAAAGAAGAAGAGTGGCTACCATTTGTCCCATATGAATCTCTTCCATGAAGACACTGCACGGTTCTCTAGTAACGCAGAGACTCGGGTAAGACCTGAAGCAGGAGCCTCTATTGTCAACTCTGGGGGTACTTTAAGTGCTTATCAGATCGTATGCCTCGTATTACTTCAATTTCCAGTGTACTGATTGCCTCATACAGTGAGAAGGCTTAGTGTTTCCTATTTAACAATTATTTCCCAAATGCGTTAACCAACACAAACTTGCAATAGTTATGCGTCCCCCTCAGCAGGCCAATTGTCTGTGCCTCCTATCATTTACTACGGAGCAGGTTACTGCTGCTGTTCCTGCCTGTGTGATGCTGTGCTTCCCCACACCATGCCATCTGTTGTCCCTAAGGTCTGGTAAAAAAGGTAAAAAAAAAAAAAAAAAAAGGTAAAAAAAAAAAGACATCGCATTGCAGACATTCCAGCATCTTTTGAAACACACAGGAAGGAGCTTACTTCTCCGGCATAATAAAGTGCAGCAAGGACCAGAGCTCTTTGAGAGAATTCTGAAGAGGGGTCCCCGTGATCAGGAGCCTATGGTTGGACTTGAAATCAATCAGAGTTTTATACAACAAAGAGTCATCATTCTTCAACCGATGGGCTTCATCCACTCCCAGAAAGGCCCAGTTAATACTGCCCAGCACAGTCTAAAGTAAAAACAAAAAGAACGAGCCACCAAGTCAGAAGGGAACCCAAAAGTGATTCAAGTATTAATTATCTCTGCACAAATACCATCACAAAGGTGTACACAGACATTCATTCTTCACCGAATTAAAATATATCAGGACTCTTCTGTTTGTGGCGTTAGCTGCCAGACTGGAGTCTACTCAGAGTAGCGTGTGATAATCTAGGTGTGTGAGGTATTCCTGTGTACCTCTCAACAAGAACACAAAACTGGTGTGCTGAGCAAAACAAGACAAAAGTCACATGACGCTGTGCCTCTCTGGTCTCTTCTACCCGACCCCTGAAGCGCACAGCACCTCGGGCTGCCACCCTGAACTTGTCCCTGCACCACCTGCAGGCTCTCCCTACTGCCCTAGCAAACGCACCAAGCAGACGCTGAAGGCAGTCTCCTTCCAGAGACCGTCTCCAGCATCTGTTCTGGAGAAACGCCTCCACGGCAATGTGACAGGAAAGGCCTGGCAGGACGTCCGAGCCCAGTGTCTACGGACCGAGCTCAATCCCAGGCACGTTACTGGCCACAGGATCTGCTTTCTCCTCGGTTCAATTGGACAAGGCAACAGGGCACCATCAACATAAGACTCCATTTTCCATTTAAACCTTAGTATTCCTTGAGGAAATGTGTCTGCTCATTCATTTGCTTGCTTTTCTAAACAAAGCAAGAAAAATAGCATGGCAAGCAGGAGGCACAGACCCTATCATCTAGACAAGTCACACCGGGCAAAACCCAGCCTTTTAGTGACCGATTACACACCTTATCTTTTAACAGGATCTCGTATGTTGTTATGAGTGCGTTGAACTTCAGCCTTTTAGACTGGGAATGAATCCACTCATATTCACGTATCTACAAGAGAAAATGGTGATTAAGACACAATTTCTACATCTACCATTCTGCATCACACAAGTCTTCTGAGAGACACAAGAGACATGCCAAATACAACATAAATCTGATTAGAACATAATGAATACCTGACACGTTCTAAACTGACCCACGTAACCACAGTCCAGAGTAGTAAGAGTCAGAATTAAAATATCAATTAATTAGCACCAAAAACTTTACTGCTGGAATTCAAAGAAACTGCCCATCCCCAAACCTCCCGACACAGCTGACCAAGAAAATACATTTTGTCAGCAGTTGAAGCCTGGTGACTTGAGCTACACTAGGGATCTCTTAAATTCCCTTGACCTCTAGTTGGATATGTCAACACTGTTATCTACAAGTAAAACAAGTTCCAATTTCTGACTCGGGACTTTCCTCCATCGTAGCCAAGAGCAGAGAGGTGTGTCCACCAAGAAGCAGAAGGGAGGCCTCCAGGTGAACACGCAGGATGCCTGGAGACAACCTCGGCGTGAAGGAGCAGAGGGACAGGCCCTCGGCAAGCCCCGCGGCTCCTGGGAGCTCCTGAGTTTGGCTGTCAAGTGAGGAGCCTGAAACAGGACGGGACCCTGCAGGTCACCAGCAAGTGGGGACGACGCAGGGGGCTCCCAGGCCTCAGGCTGCAGCTCGCCTCCTCCTGCCTTCACCTCTGCAAGCACCGCACACAGCTATTTTTGCTATTTTTGCATAATCTGGAAATTCTTTTTTTCTTTTGTAATTGGGAACAAATGAATTAACAAAGCTAAGAACTATGATATAATTAGAAACCCAAACTTAGGGGAACAAAATCTGCCAGGGTATAAGTTATAATTTTAGTGAAAGTATCTGATAAAAAAAATCAATCTGAATTAGCATGAAAATATTAAAACATAACTCGCAAAGGTTTAAGGACTCCTGATGGCTCGCTCTTCTTACAAGCAATCTCCCAGAAACAGTTTCCACAGGGAAGCTGTGCCCAGCGGCCACTTGCCACACGCTGGCAGGCCTGTGGGACTGTGACGCCGTCAACTCTGAAGACAAGCCTGAGGTTACAGGGAAGATGCACGAAGCACCCAACACAAGGCCTGCTCCAGAGCCGGCGCTTCACACAGTTACCGTTACCAAGAAAAGATCTGTCGAACAGAGACGAGCTTAAGTCGCTGTGTTCTAAATTCATGACAGCCAATTAAGACTGGTAACAGAAAAATACTTCTGTGGCCTGAAATGGTTGGGTTTGGTTCCTCTCTCCTAAGTTACACAACCTTACAGTTTTAAGAGGCGGGAAACAAAGTACAAGAAGTCACTTATTTTTAGTGATTTCTCTCTGTTCAAATAGCAGTAATATTAAAATTCTGTATGACATTAACTGCATCTTATAATCTTACAAAAAGTAGTCTTGGAAGTATAAAGGACAGAGAGAAGAAAAATGTGACACTGCAAACCAGCTAAGAAAGATCCCCATTCATGTGTTACTTTAAATAGTAAGCACAGCTATATTTTTGTCATCTATACATCTCCCAATACTAGGGGTACAGCACAGTGTTGGAATACTTAATTTATTAAAGATTTTACTAATAATTCTACTAAAAGCTTTAGGTCAATTTCCAAAATACATTCATAACAGATTCTATGCCAGTTTGTTTTGTTTACACACCGTATTTCTGCTCATCAGGTCACCTATGTAAACCACTACGTTAATCTCTGGTGCCCAGATTTCAAACTCTCTCTGCCATGAGGTGAGGGTGGATAAAGGGACGACTATAAGAAAGGGGCCATACAGCTGGTGTTGGTGGAACAGGTAGGAGAGGAATGATATGGTCTGGATGGTCTTTCCCAGGCCCATTTCATCAGCAAGGATGACACTGTTACTTCTGCAGAAAGAAAAAAAAGACAAACAATCTTTAGTTCCCCGGAAAGCAGTCTGTGCAAACGCAGCAGTGACGCCAACGCTTCCCGGCAGCACGGAGCAGGCGAGGACAGAGAGCCACAGCAGCAGACTCACAGTGCTCCAGGCCAGGCCAGGCGAAGAGGCGCACACAGAGCCAGGCCAGCATCCTGACCCTGGCAACAGAGCAGGAGGCTCTGTAGAGCCGACTACAGACTAAACTGCTCTACACCAGCAGGAAAGGCGGTTACAGCTCTCCTGTCATGGAACGGAAACACACGCACAGATGACATTCTTTCTCTGTGTTCTGAAAACAACTCCTTCCATATTCACGATCTGGGCCAAGTACACTGCCACCCACATGACGATACAGGTCTCCGGGTGTGAAACATGAACCTCCAAATAACTAAATAAAGCTAAAAATACTCTTCACTTCAGATTAAAATGGTATTACACATACACAGACCCTCCTAGGATCTAATTTCTCAATCACATGATTTTTTTTTTATTTCTGTAACGCACAGTGGGAAACGTGTCTCTTTGCATCTATCAGTAAAGAAGCCAGGAAGTGCAGGCCGCCTCAGACACCTGCTCTACCCACTTGCACCAGGAATGCGCCAGCCAGTTGAGCCCTTCCAGCTGGTAATCCCGCAGCTCCAGATTTTCCCCTCCCAGATACGCAGGCTGCTTTTTCAAAGCCACAAATCGAGGTCTCTGCTTCAAGGCCTGAAAAAAAAAAAAAAAAAAACCAAAGCCCAGGTCTGATAAAGTTTTCTGCCTGCTTTGGTGTTAAACTGCCAGCCACAATTTCTGCACCAAAGCATAAAAATGTAAATTTCTTTAAAAAGTTTATTGATTTATTTTTTTGAAAGGCAGAGTTACAGACAGAGAAAGGTCTTCCATCCACTGGTTCACTCCTCAAATGGCCACAACAGCCAGCCAGGGCTGGGTTAGGCCGAAGCCAGGAGCTTCTTCCAGGCCCTGCATGTGGGTGCAGGGGCCCGAGTACCTGCTCATCTGCCGCTGCTTTCCCAGGCGCATCAGCAGGGAGCTGCCCGGGAAGCTGAGCAGCTGGGACCGTGTGCCAGCATCGCAGGTGGTGGCTTAATCTGCTGTGCCACACACTGGTCCCAAAATGTCAGCTTCACGGATGAATCAACACTGCTCCTCACCTCGTCCCTCACGGTCCATGGTCACAAAGCAGAGCTCCTCCGGAACTAACAGTTTGTTAACCTGCTCTTTCCTGAAGCAAGTCTGTGAAAGTCATTAAACAGCCGCCCCCTCCCGTGCGGCAGTGGGAGGCTCCCTGAGCACACCTCAAAAGGGCTGTGGCGGGCAGGCTTGGCGCAGGGGAAGCCCTGCCTGGACGCCCACTCCACACCCAGTGCCTGCGACGCCTCCAGCTCCAGCTCTTGCTGCAGCACCTGGGAGGCAGCAGGACACGGCCACACCCACGGCTCCTGCCACCCACGTGGGTGACCAACGTGGAGCTCCCGGCTTCAGTCTAGCCCAGGGATTTGGGAGGTGGACCAGAGGGCACAGAGGATACAAGAGCTCCCTACTGCCACTTACCTCTACCCCACTAAACGAAAAATTTATGGAAAATGGATTTTAAAAATAAGCTTATTCTGGTGCCAAAAAATGTTGAAGTCCCTACATACAAAAAATATGCAAAGAGTTCATGAAAAATGGAAACAACTTTTCATGGATTTCAATATTTTCACACTAAAGTATGTTTCAGTTCCATGTCCCCTTGTACTTTCACAAGCAGAATTATCCGGGAAGTCTGCTACAGCAGAGCCCCACCACAGAGATCTACAGATCCCGACACCTGCCTCCCTTGAGCCTCCAGGTGGAGGCGTTTGGTCCTAAAGAAAAGGTTGCAGCGTTCAGCTCCACAATTCTGGAGAATAAAATTTAGGTTCTGTGGCCAAGTAAGTTTGGTAAACAATGGAGCAACAAGTTTGACAAATTTCCATACTCATCAAAGTCCAACATACACATCTCTACAGGAGAAACTTACTCACAATGTGTCCCCAAAGTTATCTGGAGGCACAACTCCCTCTTCAGGGAGCATTTCTCGGATTAGTTCTCTACAGAGCCAATCAAGACCTCTGGTCTGAAGAGAACACTGGGTAGCTGTTGATGGTTCCCGCTCTCCTGGGTGAGGTCCCCCGACAATGAGGAGTGGGATTCCTCAAGACCATCCTCAAAAACACAGCCAGCATCCACTCCTGCCACGTCGGCCCTTGAGGGTCCCCACCCTCACCACTGCTATCCTTGCCCTCAGGCTAACTCCTCGCGCGTGGGCTGTGGGCCGCTGGCCTTCAATGATCACTTACTCCAGAGACTCCTAGGCCCGCCAGCAGAGGAAGCTTCCTTTGTAAACAAAATATCACTTCCACTCTGGTGCTCCACTTCACAGGGTGCTGACACCCAGGGGACACGGTCAAAACAGCCTGCATTTCCACCTAAATGAGGGAACCAACAGCATCTCCCTCTAACCCTGGTCTATAGGGGGTCTGCCGCACCACGCAGGCTTTCTCTTGACACTGTTTGTGGAAGGCAACACTCCTAGGCCTCCTCTTCCCTGCAGCCAGCACCAACCATTCTTAAGGGCCAGGAGCAGTTTAGGCACTACCACCTCCCGTCAAACCCGTCCAAGTACCACCTCGGTGCTCCGTGACTTCTACCTCTGTACGTCTCCGGCCACCTGCTCTCCGTCCATTCATCTGACACTGGCTCTCACAGACGATAACATGAAGGCCAACTTCTCACAGAAAAAGACCCACACCCATGTCACACATATACTTTCAGTACTTCAGGACCCCAATCCACCATGTTCCAATTGAAATAAATTCCAAAGAAAGAAAATGATCCATATAGGGAATCTAACAAATAAAAAAGCTGATACACTCAGTATCTAATGGAAAATTCAGAAACAGCAGCCTTTCTTGTCACCTCTAATCCTCCCAGGTATTCTCCATACCTCTACGCCAGTGGACTGTACATGGAGGAGTCGGCAGAGCCGCTCTGCTACTCCCCTCTCCTTGCGCCTTATTTGTAATCACATCCAGGTCACACTCTTTCACTTCGTCCACTTTGCTAGTATCTTCCCTTCCAAATGCCTATGTGACCAACCTTTCCCTTCCAAATGCCTATGTGACCAACCTTTCCCTTCCAAATGCCTATGTGACCAACCTTTCCCTTCCAAATGCCTATGTGACCAAACCTTATCAGTACATCTTCCCACTGGAAAAGCAGAAGTCGGCAATCACCGCACCTTGCACTCTCTCGCTGGGATGGTTTTCGAGTTGTTCCGACTGTGAAAGCTGTCAATGCAGCTCTGGAACTTCTCTCCGATCAGGGCTTCGTCTTCCCAGCTACACTCTGAATAGGGCAGTCCCATCCACTTGCACAGATACTCAGGTTCATTCGAAGGTGCCGGCTTGCGACTGTGAGCTATTTCACATATAAAAATTCACACATCAGCAACTGTCAACCAGAGGTGTGAAGGGAAATTCTCTTTTATGAGTGATCAACAAACATCAAGTGGCACAACGATAAATATTTTGCAAAAGCATGAACTGCTCTTAACATTATAAACAATTTCTTTTACTTACCTGGAAAATCAGTTTGACCCAATGTAGATTTACTTGTCTTCACAGCTAAACAAATGCAAAATTAAGACAGTAAAGTTATAACCATAATCATCAAAAAAAGAGATCTGGGGGTCTAGGTGTAAGAATATAAATACATTCAATGATCTCACATGTTATGAAACAAAACTCACCTCTGCTCACCTCCCTCTCAGAATGTCACACCATCTCTGTTCCCTTTTACAGCAAAACTCCCCCAAGACATTTAGACTCCCTCACCCCAATCCTCCATCAAACTGACCCCAGGGAGCACTGCACAGCCCTGCTCCAGGGTCCATGCCGCCAGCGCCACACCACTGCCTCAGCCGGGATCAGGCCCAGGTCCTCACCACCCCTCGCTAGCAGCACTTTCTCCTTTTCACCTCCGTCTCTTCTGACCTCTTTCAAACGTCCAGAAGCTAGAACATCCTCCCACTTCCTCTTCTCATGTGGAGACACTATTTCTGATGACCTCACTATATCTCAGGCTTTCTATACTATCTAAATTCCTAAATTTAATCTGCTGCCCAAATGAAGAGTTCTAAACTGCAGGCTCACGTGTGCTCCAGTTTCACAACATCCCACTTTGATGACAAGGACGTGCATCAAACTTCCAAACAGACCAAGCCCTCCCCTCATCCCAACACTCCCTGAATGGTACCTCTCTTCTCTGCTGTTGTTCAATCCAAACACCTTCACATCATTCTGACACCTCTTTCTCTCATTCCGCACACCCAAATTTACCAGCAAATCCTCAGATTTCCTTCAAAAAAAATCTAGGCATCGGTCTAATCTCCTAAAATAAAACTACAGGGGCAGGCACTGTGGTGCAGTCAGGCCACGCTGCCCCATGCGACACCTACATCCCACATCAAGTGCCCAGGACTGACTCCTGCCCCCACTTCCCTTCCAGCTTCCTGCTAATGTGCAGGTGATGGCCCAAGGATGTGAGTCCGTGCCACCCTCGTGGGAGACCATATGCTCCTGCCTCCTGGCTTCAACCTGGCCTACCTCTGCCTGCTGGGGGCATTCTGGGAGTGAACCAGTGCATGGAAGACCCCTCCCTCTTTCTCACTCTACCTTTCAAGTTAATTAATTAAAAAATAAAGTTATAGGGACCAGCACTGTGGTGTAGCAGGTGAAGCCACCGCCTGTGATGCCAGCCTCCCACATGGGTGTTAGCTGTGTCCCAGCTACGCCTCTTCTGGTCCAGCTCCCTGCTATGGCCTGGATAAAGCAGCAGAGGACGGCCCAAGCCCTTGGGCCCCTGCCGCCCACATGGGAGACCAGACGAAGCTCCTGCATCCAGGCTTTACCCTGGTCCAGCCTGGCTGTTACAGTCACGGGGGAGTGAACCAGTGGATGGAAGACCTCTTTCTCTCTGTCTCTCCCTCTCTGTAACTCTTGACTTTCAAATAAACAAATAAATATTTTTAAAAATATTTTTAAATAATAAACCAATAAATGCAGTTTTTATTTACATTTCTCCCAAAAGCAGATGCTTTATTCCTTGATTTCAAAGATGGCAAACATACGTTCTGTGTACTCACCGATTACTCTCTCCACTACTTGATACTGTTTATTCAACTCTGACGCCAGCTCCTGCTGACAATTGAAATATTCCACATCTTCGGGAGAAACCTTCCCTAACCTGGATCGATGACAGAGAGAAAAAGAACACGGTAATAGGATTCCAGGCACCCACACATCAGATAGCAGAAACCCCGAGGTAGGAAAGGAAGCGTATTTTTCACTCCCATTTGTCCTTCTAGTAACCTTCACTGTCAAAAGCCAGAGATTTTACAAAAGCACACATTTAGAAAACAGAGACCTTAGACTCGGGACATTCCAGTCACTCACCGTGCTGACAAAAACTAAAAATAACCACTTCATGTGACAAATCCACGCATCTTCCTGTGATAAATTCATTCATCTAAACAGATCAGGGCAATAAAACTGTCCTCCAGAATTAAAGGAAATCATACCTTGTCCCGGATGGGTACAGATTTAGGGGTGATTAAATACAGCAAATCGGAAAACCAGTTATGACTGGTAATATCAAAAATTTGGGAGAGGACAACAGCAGCAACATGAAATTAGATAATGCTACATTTCAGAGTGCTTCAAAGTTCTGTTTTAGAACCTCCCTCCCTACCTTAGGGGTACATATTTTTGTTTCTCGGTCCAAGGAAAAATATTTAACTTTCTAAAGCAGCACATTTTATGTAGAAGCAGACCTGAGTTGCAACCATCTATCTGTATCCCTGGCACAAAAACGTGACCATGCTCACTGACAGGCATTTCCTCCGACACCCTCGTCACTCGGCTTACGTCTGTGTGTGCTATAGCTCCACACACTTCTCACACGCAACCCAAAACACGCAAAGCTACAAGCAAACTGAAAGCACAACAGACGATCTCGGTTTTAGAAGTTAACACCTTCTTCACGTCATTTTTGCAGACTGTAAAACCAAGGTTAGCCTTAAATATATCACAACCCAGCCATCCCAGTCTAACCGTGACAAATAAACAACCAAGTGCTTAAAAGAATGGGCCCCAGATTCAGGCTGGCAGAATTCAAATTCTGGGTCCACATGCAGAGTTGTCCTGTGTCTCACTCTTCCATGTATAAAAGAGGGCTAAACACAGCCCAAATTTCACACTTTTACTGTTAAGATTACTATCATATAATATAAACTCTAAACTATAAACAAAAATACATAGCATCTTAAGGTCACAATTTAATAACACAGAATCGCGATAGCTCACATGATCAAGGAGAAATCAGAGATGCGAGAGAGCCATGCTCTCCAAGCATCATCTAAACACCTGCCCTTCCCCCCAGACCGCGAAGTCCCTGTGGCCGTGCTGGAGAACGTACCACTGTTGGATCTCGTCCTCTTTCTTCTTGAAGTTCTCCAGTTTTTTTAGGCCCTTCACTCTCTGTTGCTGCAAGGATTCTTCACTCTCCCAGGTGCTGTGGATGTAAGACCAACCCTTCCACTTGATGAGGTACTGGACTTCGCCTTCATCCTTCTCAGTATCAAAGTCACCACCAGGGTCTCCATTCGCTTCAACAGCATACACAGTAGTTGATGCTCCAGTGGCTGCAAAATAATTCAGTTAAACTTTCAGTTTTACTAAACCAAACACCACAAAGCTTCCCACGCAGACAACTGTCTAAGAGTCTCTTCCTGGATGAAACGCCGAAACACTCTGACTTGAAACAGAGAAACAACACAGGATGAAATGACCAATAATATCAAATATTTTCAAAATGTAAACCCAATTTTTCTACATTGACGCATATTCCAAAATTTGCAGATGAAATCAAAGAAATCCTCTGTACAAACACGATTTCAAAATGAAACAGAAACATCCTTTTGTATTGGTCCCTACTAACTTAGAATACAAATCCCTCTCTTGAGGAGTAAGAATAGAAAACCAAAATATCCTCCATGGGGCCGGCACTGTGGCATAGTGGGTAAAGGCACCACCTGCAATGCAGCCATCCCATATGGGCGCCAGTTCGAGTCCTGGCTGCTCCACTTCTGATCCAGCTCTCTGCTGTGGCCTGGGAAAGCAGTATTAGATGGCCCAACTCCTTGGGCCCCTGCAGCCACGTGGGAGACCCGAAGACGCTCCTGGCTCCTGGCTTCAGATCGGCACAGCTCTAGCCATTGAGGCCAATTGGGGAGTGAACCAGCAGGTAGAAGACCTCTCTCTCTTTGCCTCTCCTTTTCTCTCTGTATAAGCGCTGACTTTCAAATAAATAAATAAATCTTTAAAAAACAAAACAAAACCAAACAAAATATCCTCCACCCCCAACTTACCCACCCACCCACAGTTAACTCTCTTAACCTCAAGTAAAGCCAGGATAATAATAAGACAAAGGAAATGTTTTAAGTATTATTCTGATATTTCCTTCCTTCATGCAAAAGTTACTTTAAACCAACAAATTTATCTCATTGGCTAGTAAAAATTCTTTACCATTATCCTGATACGTATTTAACCAGTTTGACAGTTTCACAAAGAAACAATTAAAGGCAGATTTTCTCTATTACATCACTTCTTTACAAAACACTATCTTTCCCAGCTTAATTAATTTTAAAATCACAAAGACATACTGAACAAATTCCTTCTTCATCAGCCCTGAAACAGGAAGATGGGACAGAAAGATTTCTACATTTCACAAACAGAGGCGCACACTGAAATTCATCACATCACAGTTAAAAATACATAAAATCTGGGCCTTATTGAGCAAATATAAAAGGCAATTTGCCTCTCAAAGACACACACCTCCTTTCTTTCCCAGTCTGGAATCTAAGACCTTCTCAATAGTTTCGCTATTATCTTGCTGTTCATCAACTCCTTCTCCAGTCATTTCAATGAGATCATCTGAGTCGGTCTCAAAGTCGTCATCTTCTTTGTAACTGCAGGAGGAATAATGCTGAATAAATGAGAAACTAACTTTTCAGAATCAAACACCAAGATGTGCTGCCCACCACCAGGGTGAACCACAACGCGGTCCTACACGCTGTTTTCCGCATCAGCCATTCAAGGGGCTCAAGTTCATTTCTCTTCCCTTCTTGAAGTACGGATGCTTGTTCATGGAAACTGCAGCAAAGGTCACTCTCATTTCAAAATGATTTTTGTAAGCCAGACACAGAAAATCACACAGACGCTATTCTTTTTTTTTGTATCCAATCATTACCAATCATTAGTATATAAAACAGCGAAGCTGCCACGAAGAAAATGAAAGAAAATAATTGCCATTATCTCATCAGGCAAAAGGGACACAATATTTCTAAGACTAAATGTTTCAACCCCGTGAGCGTTTTGTCTCCCAGTCACAAGATTATGAACATCTTTACTGTTGAGAATTTGAACAAGGGTACCTTCCTGGCCGGCTCCGCAGCTCACTAGGCTAATCCTCCGCCTTGCGGCACCGGCACACCGGGTTCTGGTCCCGGTCGGGGCGCCAGATTCTGTCCCGGTTGCCCCTCTTCCAGGCCAGCTCTCTGCTGTGGCCAGGGAGTGCAGTGGAGGATGGCCCAAGTGCTTGGGCCCTGCACCCCATGGGAGACCAGGATAAGTACCTGGCTCCTGCCATCGGATCAGCGTGATGCGCCGGCCGCGGCGGCCATTGGAGGGTGAACCAACAGCAAAAGGAAGACCTTTCTCTCTGTCTCTCTCTCACTGTCCACTCTGCCTGTCAAAAAAAAAAAAAAAAAAAAAAACCAAAAAAGAAAACACAAAAAAAACAAGCGTACCTTCCTGATACTAAAATACTGAAATGGAACCTAATGCCATAATTAACAACAGACAGTTTGGAATCACCAAAGAAACACACAATCCCAGAAGCAGGATACTGAAGAAGGTGTGGCGCCGTGCACTGGTGTATTCAAGGCCTAATGCTAACCTAGGAACGACTACCCAATACCCTGGACAAGTTATCAGATTATCTTCAGGACTCAGTCCCACCATCGCTCACTAAGTCAACAGAAACCTGCATGCAGTCCACTGAAAGAACTGCAAGTCACTGATTTCTATAAACACCAATGTCTGTGTATTCTCTATTACTTTATTTTACTTCGTACTAACAGATCATATCCTATTAGTCAGCCTGATAAGATGATCATACCCACGTATCAATAAGGAAACTGAACCTGAGAAAAATTTGTGGGATTCAAAGAGCAATTAAGAGGTGAGAATAGGCCGGCGCTGTGGCTCACTAGGCTAATCCTCCGCCTTGCGGCGCCGGCACACTGGGTTCTAGTCCCGGTCGGGGCAGCGGATTCTGTCCCGGTTGCCCCTCTTCCAGGCCAGCTCTCTGCTGTGGCCAGGGAGTGCAGTGGAGGATGGCCCAAGTGCTTGGGCCCTGCACCCCATGGGAGACCAGGATAAGCACCTGGCTCCTGCCTTCGGATCAGCGTGGTTCACCGGCCGCAGCGCGCCGGCCGCGGCGGCCATTGGAGGGTAAACCAACAGCAATGGAAGACCTTTCTGTCTCTCTCTCTCACTGTCCACTCTGCCTGTCAAAAAAAAAAAAAAAAAAAGAGGTGAGAATAGGCCGGCGCCATGGCTCAATAGGCTAATCATCTGCCTGTGGCACCGGCACACCGGGTTCTGGTCCCGGTCGGGGCGCCAAATTCTGTCCCGGTTGCCCCTCTTCCAGGCCAGCTCTCTGCTGTGGCCCGGGAGGGCAGTGGAGGATGGCCCAAGTGCTTGGGCCCTGTACCTGCATGGGAGACCAGGAAAAAGCACCTGGCTCCTGGCTTCAGATCAGCGCGGTGCGCCGGCTGCAGCGCGCCAGCCGCAGTGGCCATTGGGGGCTGAACCAATGGAAAAGGAAGACTGACTCTCTCTCTCACCGTCCACTCTGTCTGTCAAAAGTAAAAAAATAAAAAAAAAGAGGTGAGAATAAACAGGCACCTGAAAGAATGTTCTAAGAAGTCACACCACCGAGACAAGCAGGCGTGAAGAGTCCTCGTGGGAACAGAGGCCGGAAGCGAGCCGCTGCCGCTCTTCCCACCCGCCCCTGGGCTCAGCATCACTGGACTCGGTTTCCAAAAGCAACTCTGAGACGTAGGTGATGCCACCCATCCACACTCACGCTAAGGGAGTGTAATGTCACACTAACAGCAGGGAGAAGCTCCAAGGTGTCACCTACCTAACGTTTTTAGCCGCTCTCCGACGAGTCTGCCTTTTGGGAGCTTCATCATCTTCATCATCATCATCAGAAGAATCCTGCTTTTTTCTCTTTCCCCGCTGAGTCTTAGTTTGCTTTTTAACACGAGGTTTGGGCACTGTTCTAAAATAAGGAGGAAAAAGTGGCAAAGTTTTTACTCAATCATTTGGTGTCTATTTCAAACAACTGTGCTACATAAGTAGGAGTCCCCTGGGGAAGGTTAAAAATGCATGTTCTTGGGTCGCACTCCCTGAAACCTGCACGTGGTTGATTCTGGCGCTGATCATCCCCAGTGTTCACGGGGAGACAGTGGAGGGTTCCCAGCTGGTCCTCACAATCCCCTACACAGAAGCACGTGAGCATCTTGTTGCGGATGCGTCTCTGCGTAAACAACTGGGAATGCACATCAAACTTAAAATAGGATGACTTCACTTACGGGAGTGAGTCCTGCAGATACACATTCATACAGAAATCAGATACTCACTGTAGTGCTACTTGCAGTAAGAAAAGGTTAGGAAAACTCTAAATGTTCACCAATGAGAACGAAACAGAATACTACGTGGTCATAACAAAGAAAAGGGGAGTTTTCTGCGTACTGATGGGAGAAGATTTCCAAGATCAACAGAGAAGGAGCCCCGCAGACTGAGACGCAGAGGACGCCACTGTCCGTGTGAGAGCCTGAAGGACGAGGAGCGACACGTAGCTTTCTACTGTGTGTCTAAGACACCTGGAGACGCCCCAGGAGCCTGGCCGTGCCACAGACCTGAGCAGATGGAGGAGCGGCTCTGCGACCTGCCACGCACCACCTGGACTGAGCGGCAGCCTGGGGGCTCACACAGGGGAAGCCTCAAACCTCCAGCAATGAGGAAAGGATGAAAGAAGCAGGAGGGAGATGCCAGAGTCTACTGGATCCTGGCCATCTCCTACACAGATTCTCTGCCTACTGTTACATGTAAGCTACAGGAACAGGGCAATGAGCAGGCACGTATGCTTCAGACCAGCCCAACACTTTTAAATTTAACAAGTAGTTCTTACAAAAAGAACCGACAAGCATACAGGGGGTTTCTTTTCAGAAGTGGGAGACGGGGGCCAGCTTTGCAGCACAGCAGGTAAAGCCACATGAGTGCTCATGTGTCCCAGCTGCTCCACCTCTGGTCCAGCCCCTGCCAGCGGCCTGGCAAAAGCAACGGAAGGTGGGCCCAAGTACAGACTTCTGCCACCCGCGTGGGAGACCTGGAGGAAACTCCTGATCCTAGTTTTGACTTGGCACAGCCCTGGCTGCTGTGGCCACCTGGGCAGTGAACCAGCAGATGGAAACACGTTCCCCCTCTCTCCCTCTCTCTCTCTTTCTTCCCTCTCTCTGTGTAACTCTTTCAAATAAATAAATGCATCTTTAAAAAATAAAAATGAAAGTGACAGACATGTTAACACCCCCATAACTAGTTGGCCATGAAGTGGAAACCATAGGATCCACTGAGACAGCTACACCCACACAAACACCCACAACGGATATAAACAAGGAGCCCGGTCATGCGAGCCCTTGCCGACAAGGAGGCCTGCCATGAAGCGAGCTGCAGACAACCAAACCCAGAATCGCTACACACAGCCCGGCAAGGCGCTCGGGCCGGCACCGCCTCGTCCTTCCCAAGCCCATCCAGGACTCCTAAGCACACAGTGCACCTTCTGGGCACAGGTCTTCTGGCTTTCACTTTTTTTTGCTCTGCTTCGCTCTCTGCACTGGTGCCTTGCTCCCGTTCATCTTCTGAGGGCTCCCGTTTCCATTTTTCTCTGCGATCAAAAGCAAAATAAAATAATTTTTTTTCTTGAAAAACTCTTCAAGCTAAACAATGACAAAACCAACTTCAATCTGATCCAAAAGGCAGAACATGCATGTCCTAGATAATATGCTAAAAGAGATTTATTATAGCTCCATTTATTAAATTTTGGTTGTGATCTTTCCTAAACTATACAGTGTCTACTCCCATGTTACCTCTGTTAACAAAAATTAGTGAAACTGGAAACTGCAGGTGTATTTTTAAACCACTGGTTCTCGAGGAGAAAGACTGCTAGATTCTCCTGGTCTATTTTATGCCCCCCCTCACTGACAAGATACAAGCCATAACAGATTCTAGATCAGCACCCAACATTAACTGGCATCAGCACCGCCCACGGGGCACAGTCAGAGTCTCAAACATGACCTAAATATTTGAATTTTAACAAATTCACAGATGATGCTGACACTGGGCTAGAAGTTCTGTGAGAAGATCACACGTTACTCTTTAGGCTGTATCCAAGAAAAACAGCTACTAAAATCATTTTTCAATGATAAACCCACTACCTAAATAATCTACTCAGCTAAAGAAGTGGTTTTTAGAAAAGGTAGATCTGCTCCCTGAATCTCAGAAGGCTGGGAAGAGCCATAACCTACATACCCTGCTACCCACATAACCTACATACCCTGCTACCCACATAACCTACATACCCTGCTACCCACATAACCTACATACCCTGCTACACACATAACCTACATACCCTGCTACACACATAACCTACATACCCTGCTACACACATAACCTACATACCCTGCTACACACATAACCTACATACCCTGCTACACACATAACCTACATACCCTGCTACCCACATAACCTACATACCCTGCTACCCACATAACCTACATACCCTGCTACACACATAACCTACATACCCTGCTACACACATAACCTACATACCCTGCTACTCACATAACCTACATACCCTGCTACACACATAACCTACATACCCTGCTACACACATAACCTACATACCCTGCTACACACATAACCTACATATCCTACTACCCAGCTACTTGTAGTTTACTTGAAGACCAAACAAGACACCACAGGGACCTGCAGGGAAGAAGGAACAAGGAAGAGCTACAGGGCATGGAACACTCAATAAACCCAGCAGGCAAGTGCCCAAGGTTTCTCTGAAGACAAAACAATGATCACATTGCCTGTTAGTGCATTTAGGGAAAAGAAGTCATGCTAAAGATACCTGTTGGCAGAACTGCAAAATCCAATCAATACTCTCCTTGGGTAATGGGTCAAAGTAATCATGAGAGCTTGTTACAGAAGGTGGTTGGGCAGTGTTGTGCTGCAGCAGGTTAAGCCACCATCTGCAGTGCCAGCATCCCATATGGGCACATGTTCGACTCCCTGCTGCTCCACGTCAAGTCCAGCTCCCTGCTAATGCTCCGGGGAAAGCAGCAGAAATGACCCAAGTGCTTGGGCCCCGAACCCATGAGGGAAACCCATAAGAAACTCCCGGCTCGGCCTGACCCTGCCCCAACCATTGCAGCCATTTGGGAAGTGAATCAGCAGATGAAAGACTTCTCTCTCTGCCTCTCCCTCCGCCTTTCAAATAAATAAATAAATCTTAAGAGAGAGAGAGAGAGAGAGAGAGAGGGAGGGAGGGAGGGAGGCACAGCACATTGCCTGGCAAATGGAGGATTCCTTCCTCAAACAATGGATCAATCAAGGAACGGTCTCCTCAGCTCACCGGTCAGGCAGACACAGGGCTTTCCAAAGCTGATCGGAAGACAGCAAGGCCTGCTAGTACTGCCTGACAGTCTCTCCTGAACGAAGACCTCTCGCATCTCCCCAGCACCAGGCACCTGCTTCCCTAGAGCCGAGGAAATGTCTGCTGAAGAATCCAAGATGATCGCCAGGTGCGGAGGTAGAAGATTTCTCCAGCTACTGGGAGAATGGGGCGTGGTCTGCAGTATCTCTTCGAGTAAGTCCAGAAGCAGCTCACACCAACAAGCTGGAAACCAACCTTGAAAGCCCACAAACAAATGAGACCCAAGAAGAGCAGTGCCGTGAGAAAGGTCCACAGGCAAGCAGCAGGTCTAATCACCAGCCCCTCAGGAGCTGAGATCCAAACCAGGCCCACCAAAGAGGCCCACTTCCGCAAGCACAGGAGGCAAACAGAAGCAGACACAGGGAAACCGATGTTAAGCCTAGAGTTTTCCAATTAAAGATTTACAGACAACCAGGAAGACTCAGAATCTCAACATGAGCCGGTCTGAGGCCCAGTGAGAATGGGTTGTGGGCCAGAGAGGGAGACGGGGGAGAGACAGACGGAGAGAGACAGAGAGAGAGAAACACAGATGGAGAGACAGAGAGACTAAATGTGTGGTGTGTGTGTGCACGTGCAAAGCTGCTCTACTTCTGATCCAGTTCCCGGCTTATGCACCTGGGAAAGCCGCAGAACATGGCCCAAGTAGGTGGGCCCTGCACCCATGGGAGACACCAGGATGAAGCTTCTGGCTTCCCCCCTGCCCAACCCCAGCTACGGCCCCAATTTGGGGAGTAAACCAGCCAACAGAAGATCTCTATTTCTCCAACTGTCTCTGTAGCTCTGCCTTTCAAACAAATACATAAATCTGTTCTGAAGGTACGTATTTTTCTCCAAGATTTTAAGAATCAGGGGAAAAATAACAAGATTTAGCCAGTGAGGCCCCAAGGCAATGTAAACTGACATGGAAAAGTCAGAATGAAGGTGAACTGGGTGTACTTTTTTTTTTTTTTTTTTTTTTTTTTACAGGCAGAGTGGACAGTGAGAGAGAGAGAGACAGAGAGTAAGGTCTTCCTTTGCCGTTGGTTCACCATCCAATGGCCGCCGCGGCCAGCGCGCTGCGGCCGGCACACCGCGCTGATCCGATGGCAGGAGCCAGGTGCTTCTCCTGGTCTCCCATGGGGTGCAGGGCCCAAGCACCTGGGCCATCCTCCACTGCACTCCCTGGCCACAGCAGAGAGCTGGCCTGGAAGAGGGGCAACCGGGACAGAATCCGGCGCCCCGACCGGGACTAGAACCCGGTGTGCCGGCGCCGCAAGGCGGAGGATTATCCTAGTGAGCTGCGGCGCCGGCCTGGGTGTACTTTTTTCCTTCATTGGGAAAGGGTGGTGAGAGGAATGCTTGTCCTGAGACAGCCAAGTTGAAGCAACAGTGACGCGACAATGAACAAAGCCACTCTTCCCCAGAAGGGGCCCGAGCCTCAGACAAGAGTGACCAGGGTCTACTGCTCACATCTCCAGGAGCCTAACGGCCGAAAACGACCTCTGTTTTCCTCCACACATGAGCAGGTACATCCGGGAAAGACAGAAGGAGGGGCTTCCAATTCCAATAAAAAAGGAAAATCTGGGACTAGGAGGACTTTCCTTCCACTAGGTCGCAGGTCTGTGGTAAGAGTCCCAATTCAAAACAGTAGGGGCCAGCAGCAGGTAGAGCCGCTGCCTGCAGTGCCAGCATCCCATATGGGCGCTGGTTCAAGTCCCAGCTGCTCCACTTCTGATCCAGCTCTCTGCTATGGCCTGGGAAAGCAATAGAAGATGGCCCAAATCCTCGGGCCCCTGCACCTGTGTGGGAAACCCAGAAAAAGCTCCTGGTTCCTGGCTTTGGATGGGCCCAACTCCGGCCATTGCTGCCTCCGCCTCTGTAACGCTGCCTTTCAAGTAAATAAATAAATCATTAAAACACACACACACACACACACACACTGGAAAGGAATAAGTAACAACAACTGTAAGTGAAAAGCTCCACACAATCATGCGTTCACTATCTTCGCATTCTGGTAGGGAGACAGGGTTCTGTACTAGGGAAGAGGTCTAGAACCAGGATCGGGAGTCAGCAGAAACCCCACACAACACTGCCCAGATCTGGGAAGCAGCAGCAGGTGCTATATGGAAAAGGATTAGATGATCAAAGAGCATGAATGGGCTGACTAAACATCAGAGTTTTGTTTATATGACTAAATCATCTCAAACACGTGCTGGGGACGGGTGAGGAACACAGAGTCCACTGGAGAACTCAGGGCCCACCACCGTGCTGTGAGCCAGCGCTGACAGGCTCAAAGAGGGCAGAAAGCCAGATTTCTCATACATACACCGACTTCCGATTTTCAAGGGTGCTAGCTAATTAAAAAATGTTTTCATTACCACGAAGGCCCACTGTGAAAGCAGACAAATGCACACGCTTCTCCGTCATGCGGTGGAGCAACCTGAAGTCAGCCTGGAGCAGTGGCAGCAGGAGGGCAAGGGAGGCACGGTAACGGGTGGAGCGGGCGCCAGGGCTCCAGCCCAGTGGGCCACCGCGGCACACACACCTGAGGGAGAGTTGGCGGGCACCAGACTCGGCGGGAGGCGGGAGCAGAGCATGCTGACCGTGTGCCCGATGTGAAGTTTACACTGCACGCTTTGTGCACATAAAGGTGTACAGCATTATATGCTAAAAAAATTCTCACAGAAAACTTTTTAAAATATATGGTGTATTGGGCCAGTGCCATGGCTCACTTGGTTAATCCTCCACCTGCGGCGCTGGCATCCCATATGGGCGCCGGGTTCTAGTCCCGCTTGCTCCTCTTCCAGTCCAGCTCTCTGCTGTGGCCTGGGAAGGCAGTGGAGGATGGCCCAGGTGCTTGGGCCCCTGCACCCACATGGGAGACCAGGAGGAAGCACCTGGCTCCTGGCTTTGGATCGGCACAGCTCTGGCCGTAGCGGCCATTTGGGGGATGAACTAATGGAAGGAAGACCTTTGTCTCTCTCTCTCACTGTCTAACTCTATCTGTCAAATAAAAATAAATAAATAAATAAATAAATAAAAAGTATGGTGTATGAATTTTAGTCTCAAATGGTTCAGACAGCATGTATGTGTGCATGTATGTATAAATATGTATCAAGAGAGCACCCACAAGAACAAAGAAATGCAGCAAAAACGGTAGTCATTGTTAAATCTCAGAAAAGTATTCTTGTAGTATTTCTCAAGTTTGAAGTAATCACTTTAAAAATATTTAATAAAATATTTTTCCTACAAACTCCACAGTGTGTAAGTACAACTTGAAAGGTTTCAGAAAAGCAGCTCCTTGCACAATATTTCACGAGGTCCGGCCCTCGTCAGTCTCCCTCGGTGCTGAGTCTCACCTGGGCTCCCTCAGATCAGACGTGGCCCTGCAGCTGGGGCACACTACATTAGTCTTAGAGTGAGAGGGCCTTTCTGACTTCTCTCAGACTCAGGGGACAGCACTCGGGAAGGCAGGCTGGCCCCGTGCACAAACACCCGAGCATGAGCACAACCTCCTGTGCCCACGGCGAGTTCCCGGGGCAAAGCCCAGGGGGAGGCAGCAAGACCACCAGAAGACACACCTCGTCCTGTAAGGGAAATAAGTCCAGGAAGACATCAGAGGGCCGCCAACTCGGGAGAACGCTTACAAGCTGGCCACGGGACTAAGCCTAGTACGCAGCACACCAGGTGGAAAACGCTGACCGCCTCACACACAGGTAAGGTCACTAAAGCGGGAAGTCAAGGACTTCAAGCACAGCACCATTTGAGCTGAGTCAAGAGACTGGCAGGAAGTAGCCAGATGGCAGAGGAAAGAGACACGCGTGGGCTCCCGACACATGGTCAAGGTGAACATCTCAAAGCGACCTCAAAGGCTACTAGGCAGCAGCAGTAACACGAGAACAGGCTCCCAGGCAGGCCACGGGGCCGAGGCAGAACAAGCGCCTCTGGGCCGGCACAGCTGAGCTTGCTGACGACTGCCGCCTCTCCTACGCTAAGCACACATTCAAAACACAGGGGACATTCAGTGCTCGCCTTCCCTGCAGTTCTCTTTCAGCACGGACATCTGACTCACAGTCTACCAGTTCCTAAGAACCTTCCTGGGGAGGCAGAATAATCCTCCAGTTTGGAGATGGGGAAAATGGGTTTTAAAAACTCAAATTACTTGTTCTGTCACTGATTAAAGACACTGCCAGCATCTTAGAATCACAGATGAACACACGCTTGTTTAGTATGACAACTCCTGAAATGGCTTGCAGTTTTAAATACCTCCATTTTTATTTTTCTGGGAGATCTTTGGAATTCATAGTCTAAAAGACCCACATCTTTTCCACAAAGACTTTTAAAAGTATTTCTCAAAATAAATTTTCAATGAAAGAGTCTTCTAATTAAAAAACAGCAAACTTGTAATCTGTTATAATTTCACACTAAGCCCAAGAATCACAAGTTGTCTAGTCTCTAAACTGCATTGTAACTATATAGAAATGACAACATGGATTTTCAGACCAAAATGGGAACCCAAACAGTATCATTCTGCCACACCAATACAAAAAAAAAAACAAAAGGAATGAAAAATGGCAAATCTAAATTTGTTCCTTGTTCTCCTAGTACACCCAATGCCTACATATATAGTTGGCATTTATGCACATTTTAAAGGGAAAAACAGCTGGGCTAACTGGGCTAAGCAGAGGGAGAG
Source organism: Oryctolagus cuniculus (assembly GCF_051225735.1). Classification (NCBI taxonomy): domain Eukaryota; kingdom Metazoa; phylum Chordata; class Mammalia; order Lagomorpha; family Leporidae; genus Oryctolagus; species Oryctolagus cuniculus. Next base: position 3,300,630 of record NC_142878.1, on the reverse strand, counting down.
CTGGGGTTTGGCCAAGCAGCAGCCTGGCGCCTGTGGAGCCGTGCATGTGTCCCGCGGGACCCGGGCTGCACTCAGAGGCTGCCGTGGTGGCAGCAGATCAGCACAGGCAGTGGGAGCTGGCCGGAGACAGCAGACGCAGCCTGGCATGGACTGAGGCACAGTGAGGGCAGTCCTAAAACCGCTGACACGTTGCGCATTTCCCCCACGAGAGACTTACTGTTTCTTCAGCTGCCTCTGGCCTCTTCTTTTGGGGCTCCCACTCTCAGACCCGCTGCTTGCCTTCAGCGTACGAGGGGGAGAAACGATCACAGACGTTAATCGACAGCTTTTCGGGACAACACCACCTCCTGTTTAACGACCTACTCAACACAACATGATTAAACATGAGCTTTCAGACAAAAGGCAGCTCAGGCACTTGTCCAGTGGAGCCCACTCTTCTGCTGTGACAATCAGTCTCTCTGTGATTACTGAATTGTACCTAAACCTCTACGCTTGACTTCAGAACAGCGGTATCTGAAAGTATTGTCTGCAGTGACGTGTATGCTCTCTATTACAATGCCCAATGCGGGCGCCATCAGGCACAGGTGACGACTGATTATTTGCACTGTGGCGGGTGCGATGGAGAAGAACTTTGAGTTTTAAGTAATGTCAGCTAAACGACAAACTCCGTAGGTGCCCAGCGGCTGGTGCTGCAGATCAAAAGTACCCGGTGAAAATGTCACATTCAGTCAGCGCGCCTCTAGACACTGACTCATCACAGCGTGTGTCCACGCCCCAGCCAGCAGTGCTCTGCTCCCAGCACTAGGCCGAGGGACGTTACAGTCACAAACACCTCGACAGCTCTTTTTCCCCCAAATTCAGCAGACTGGCAAGCTCTGTTCTCGCTGTCGGTCTGAGGCCCTGAGAATACGTGATCATATGGAGACCTGGCCAGCTACGTGACGCTGTCCTACACACGGCCCAGTCACCTCGTGCCTGACACTCAGAGACAGGAGGCACAGGCAGGCCAGCTCGGGACGCTCAGAGCAGAGCACCCCCAGCCTGATACAGACCTGAGGGTGCGTGAGATTTTCAAGGCCACTCACCGAAAGCCCACATCCAACCAGCTAACCGAACCCTCAGCTGAATATTTAACTTTTATCAGGAGACTACTGTATTGCTTATCAGCAAAGTCCCCATGGAAGGCAGAAAGGGGACATTTCCCTGAGACAAGAACGTCTATAAACCTGACACAGAACAAAGAATCCACAAAAATAGCACACACACAGAAAGGCAAAAACAAGTCTGATTCTACAGACAAGCAAATCCAGTAATAACAATTTAACAGTCACATTCAGTATCTCACAATTAGTTCATAGAGTAAGTGTCTGAAACTCCTTTCTATCTCGTATTTAAAAAAGCCAGGAAACCAAATTTATAGACATTTTTAAAACATACAACATAAGTAATCACTCCCTCCTCCTTTCTTAGGAACAATTGCAAAAGTATGTCCCTTGCTCTATTTGCTTACCAAACAAGTTCACTCATTGAACAAAACATAGGAGCTAGAGGTTTAAAAGAGTAAACGCGCTGAGGTTACTTTCACTATAAGCAACTTAATAAATCATGAATTTTGGGAAGGCACTGTGGTGTAGCCGGTAAAGCCACCACCGACAGGGCCGCCATTCCATAGGGGTGCCGGTTCAAGCCCTGGTTGCTCCACTTCCAATCCATCTCTCTGCTATGGCCTGGAAAAGTAGTAAAAGATGGCCCAAGTCCTTGGGCCCCTACACTCATGTCGGGGACCCAGAGGAAGCTCCTGGCTCCTGGTTCCTGACTGGCCGAGCTCCTGCTGCTGCGGCCATTTGGGGAGTGTACCAGCAGATGCAAGACCAATTTCTCTCTGCCACTCTGTAACTCTGCGTTTCAAATAACTAAATAATCTTTTCAAAAAAAATACAGTAATTTGAGGCCAGTTTTGTATAATATTCTAACACTGTACTTGCTGATAAATGTCTTTTAAGTAAACCTTGTTGCCCTCCTCTATCTGTCACGGAAAGCCCATATCGAAGTCCCTCGGCTCTCGTGCCTCAAGCTCAGCCTAGTTAGCAGTCAGGAAGGACGAGGGAACACAGGCAGGACTTTCAGCATCGTTTTTCTTACCTCTTCCTTAATATTAAAGCGTGATGGTTCTTGTCTGCTTCGGTTTGACCGTCTGACCCCATAAACATCAGGATATTCTTCCCACATCTGTTAAATTAATAGACCTCCATTTATTACTTCAAGATGTTTCAAGAGAAATAACTAAGTATCAAAAGGGTTGTTTCCCTGATTTTGTTTATGATCCAACAAGACAAAGTTTACCAATGTCCTTCATTACCTAATGGTTATTAAACAATACTGCTTACCCATTATTAAAATATACTCACAACCAAGAAACATGGCCATTTAAGACAGCAATTACTTCTAAAGACACAGCACTGACTGAGGAATTTTTTAATTCCTTAACACTTTGAGTTTTAAACTAAAAAATTCTTTTAATTTACTTATTTGAAAAGCAGGCATACAGACACAGAGAGATCCCATCTCCTGATTTATTGACTCCTCAAATACCTGCCACAGCAGAGATTGGGCCAGGAATTCCATCAGGTCTCCTCCAGGGGTGGGAGAGACAATAACTGGGCCATCGCCTGCTGTCTTCCCGGCCGTGCACCAGCCAGAAGCCGCACTGGCGCCAGAGCACGTCCCTGTGGCGTGCAGGCCTGGCCCTCGAAACCCAATTTTAATAACACTTTCTCTTGGCTCTTCGTTTCCTGATGTCTTCTTTAACAAAGTTAAATATTTACGGTATTAGAGATCCCAGCTATGAATCCCAGATAATCAACCAGGACTTCAGTGAAACTGGAAACTTACTCTACAATTCACGGCCTCTACAGTGTCCTTTCATCTCTACCTGTAAATAACTCCACACTGTAGAGAAGAAAATTATACCCAGGCTAATCTGCAGTCATCGCATCTCATTCAGACACAAACTGGAGTCTTCTGAGAAGAACACCTGCACCAGACAGCAGGTGCTTAGCCCAGCAGGTAGGGTGCCGAGTCCCTTAGCAGAGAGCTCCAGAGAGCTGGGATTCAATTCCCAGTGAGGTCTGGACCCCAGCCTCCTGCTAATGCAGCCCCTGGAAGGCAGCTGTGATGGCTCCCAGAGCTGGGTGCCTGTCCCCACCGGGAGCCTGGACTGAGCACCTGCTTTCAGGCTCAGCTAGTCTGGGTACATGGGGAGTGACCCATGAAGGGGAACTCCATATGCCGCCTTGCTCCCTCTTTTTCTGTGTCTCCCAAATAAAAAATGTAATAATAACATAAAATACATGTACACTAGAAACCAGGCTCAGACACCAAGTTCTGAGCAGGGCCTCCTGCCACGTGCATGGGTGGCAAATTTCTGAGTTTAATGATTCATGGGGCAGGATCTCTAGGTGGTATTTTGTATGCAGGGTTATTTGGGAAAAAGTCAATACTTGAACTGTCTTTTTGAAAAGTACACTACACCTGAGCAGGCAACAAAGAACACATTTATTAGCAAGCACAACTTCCATTTTCCTAGCTCTCGGCACTCGCCAACCTCCCACCAGCTCCTAAAGTTCACGTATCCTTAATCAACGATCATACCAGAAAGGTAAGAACTAAAGCAACACGGTTAATACCAAGTGTATCTCAAGTGAAAAAAGTAGTTTTGCTTCGCTTTTAATTTCAGGTTTCCCAAGGTATTCTGTGGGACTTGCAGATAATTTAAAATTGTTTGTATTTTTACAACGATCTGAGTAAGAAGTATATATAGACACATCTTAGACAAGCAAGGCTTAACTAAAAATAACTAGCATACAACATTTTATTTCATTAAGCTATTCTACATTGTAAAGCAATACAACGACCCCAAACACAGTTCTCTGAAAATGGAAACTGACAAGGCTCTGCTGCCTTCTGATGATGTCTCCTACAAAATGGCTGCACACTCAAGTTTAGGCATCGATGGGAAAATGTTACACAACTCAATCTCTGCTTTTTTTTATTCTTTGATAGAAGACACTATGCAATTAAGCAATTAAAATCTACAAGCTTGGGGCCAGCGCTGTGGTGTAGCGGGTAAAGCTGCCGCCTGCAGTGCCAGCATCCCATATGGGAGCCAGTTCAGTCCTGGCTGCTCCACTTCCGATCCAGCTCTCTGCTTATAGCCTGGTGGCCCAAAATCTTGGGCCACTGCACCCACATGGGAGACACGGAAGAGGCCCCTGGCTCCTGGCTCTGGATCGGCACAGCTCTGGCCATTGTGGCCAATTAGGGAGTGAACCAGCAAATGGAAGACCTCTCTCTCTCTCTCTCTCTCTCTCTCTCTGTAACTCTTTCAAATAAATAAATAAATCTTTAAAAAAAAAAAACACCCTACAAGCCTAATTATAGGTCACTTTTTGTCTGTGAGAAGTGTTTCCTGTCTATCAGATAATGAAAACTATCTTTTCTCTTGGATTGTGATTATCTGTCACTAAGCCCTACAACTGTGTCCCATGATCAAAAGGACAGTCACCATTATCTGCCAATGACTTTTCTTTTATCAGCACAGTACAGAAAAAAAGTAACCATCTTCTTGAAAAGTAAAGGCTAAAACTACAAAACCGCGTCCTGCTGTGCGCTAGCAGGATGGCTCGTGCAATTGAGTCCTATCGATCCAGAAGGGGTCCCTGCAGGTCGGAAAGGCAGCAGCAAGGTCAGGTCAGGCGTGCCGCGTCCCACAGGACACGACGGCGGCAGCACACTCGCATCTAGCAGCAGGGGAAATACCTTCTTCACGTCCGCTATCCGCTCCTTCTTAGAGGCCGGCTTCTCTTTGGCTTCTGGAAGCACCGGCTGCGACTTGGAGCCCGCGGATTCGCTCTCGGACTCCGACGGGCTCTCGGAAGACTCGGAGCTGCTGTTGGACTCGCTGCCATGTCGGCTTCCTGGGTCGCTGCCCTGCTCGCTCTCCGACTGGCTGCCGGAGTCTGACCCTGAGGCTTCTTCAGAGGCTGAATGACTTAAGGTAAAAAGAGAGATTGAAGAACACTGAAGAACTGCCCTATGACTCTCCTCGAAATTCCTCACGGTAAAGTGTCCGCAGAGGCCCGGCCTTGCCGTCTCCCGCACGGAGTCCCAGCGCACAGACAACCTCCCAGGCACCTCAGCCTGCCCGGCTGAACCTGGCCTCCGCCACTTTCTCCAGGTCCAGCACTTAACGATTCCTTCCCTCAGCCCAGCAGGCCACTGCACTGTCCCCTGCACGCCCCGCACCCACGGCCTGTGCAGCTGACTCCAAGCAGCACCCTCTCTCGGAGAACACCCTCCCTGAGCCCACCCTCAGCAGGTGCTTCCAGACAGGGAAACAGCAGGCTCGAGTCGGAGCTGCAGCTTCAAGGCCCGGGCTCAGCAAGGCCGTGCGCTGACCCGGCCATTAGCCGCTACACTACCTTGCCTCCAGGATGCCCATCCTCTAAGAACACTCCGGTCCCCTATTGGCGTCCCCAGACCTGATGGCTGAGCCGAACTTCTTCAATGTCCTCTGCCCCTGGCAAAGCAGGGAGGGGCTGGCTGCCTTGCTGGAGCACCCAATCGGCCCACCTTTCGGAATGGCTGGTTTAGTCTTGCAATCACTAGAACGCTGACCTCCAGAGAAGGCTTAAGGGCAGAATCGACTGCAGCAACCATCAGCAGCTAAGACTGCCCCAGGACCACCGTGTGATCCACGTTCTCCCACGAAACAAACAAACAGCCCAACATCAACAAAGACTGCAAATCTTCAACCAGCACGTGAGCGAGCAGCGTCAGGCCACTGATGACCACAGGCGTAGGCCTCGGTGCTTACGTGCGGCTCTGCAACGGCAACGCAGGGGTCAGGCAGGAACACTCTGGCCGGCTGAGTGCCTCACCCGCCCTGGCAGCCCTGCGCACAAATGCACACATGTAACTCCCATTCCCCAGCGAGGGGACATTAGGGTATCATCAAATGGCTCACCTAACAGACAAAACACGAGTGTCCTTGATGTACTCGCAGACTTCTATGCCACCAGGCAGAAGACTGCTTCCAAACCGCTCACTGTGAAAACTCCGAACATCCAGACACACCTTCCAGCTCTGCTTCCCCTCTGTAACCACGGGGGCGCAGCCCTCAGACATGCACAACGCACACAGTAGCATGCCCTAGGTAAACACAGCCATGTTTCTATCAGTGCATACCTTGGCATGTAAATGCATTTTTTTTTTTAATTTGACAGGTAAAGACATAGAGAGACAGAGAGAAAGATCTTCCTTCCATTGGTTCACTACCCAGATGGCCGCCATGGCCCGAACTGTGCTGATCCGAAGCCAGGAGCCAGGTGCTTCTTCCTGGTCTCGCGTGCGGGTGCAGGGGCCCAAGCCGGCCACAGCAGAGAGTTGGACTGAAGAGGAGCAACCGGGACTAGAACCTGGCGCCCATATAGGATGCCGGCACCACAGGCGGAGGATTAACCAAGTGAGCCACGGTGCTGGCCCTATAAATGCACTTAATCAGCGGTTAGCAGAGGTTGTCTCTGCTGGGTAGGTTATCTGAGGTATACATGAGACGCTCAACCCCCAAGAAACGTAAACACTAAACCCATGACTGATTCAGCTCTGGGGGCCGAGTGGCAGATGTGATCAGAGGACACTGGTGACATTCATGACTGAGCTGAGGCTGAGCTCACTGCTGTTCACTGTATGTCACACGTTTTCAACGTCCGAACTAGTTCACTGAAAGAATCCAACCAAGTCAACCCCAGGGCAAGGGTTGCAAGCACCTCAAACCTACACAAGAGGAGGAGATCTGAATGCATGTCAACACTGACCGTCTAAGTTACTGCAGAACCATCAAGACAGATGAAGACTTGAGAGAAAATCTTAAGTCTTAATAAAGGCATTACTCACCGGCGCCGCGGCTCACTAGGCTAATCCTCCGCCTTGCGGCGCTGGCACCCCAGGTTCTAGTCCCGGTTGGGGCGCCGGATTCTGTCCCGGTTGCCCCTTTTCCAGGCCAGCTCTCTGCTGTGGCCAGGGAGTGCAGTGGAGGATGGCCCAGGTGCTTGGGCCCTGCACCCCATGGGAGACCAGGAAAAGCACCTGGCTCCTGCCATCGGATCAGCGCGGTGCGCTGGCCGCGGCGGCCATTGGAGGGTGAACCAATGGCAAAGGAAGACCTTTCTCTCTCTCTTTCTCTCTCACTGTCCACTCTGCCTGTTAAAAAATAAATAAATAAATAAATAAAAAATAAAGGCATTACTCATTTTTCATATTTCTTATAGGACAAGCTCCACTATGAAATGCAAAAGGAGGGGCCAGCGCTGTGGCGCAAGGGGTAAAGCCTCCACCTGCAGTGCCAGCATCCTGTAAGGGCGCAGGTTAGAGACCCAGCTGCTCCACTTCCGATCCAGCTCTCTGCTATGGCCTGGAAAAGCAGTGGGGGATGGCCCAAGTCCTTGGGCCCCTGTACCCACCTGTGAGACCCAGAGGAAAATCCTGGCTCCTGACTTCGAATTGGCACAGCTCCAGCCGTTGTGGCCAACTGGGGATGGAAGACTCTCTCTCTCTCTCTCTCTGCCTCTCCTTCCTGTGTAACTCTGACTTTCAAATAAATAAACAAACCTTTAAAAAACAAAAAAAAGGTGTCCCAAGTCCTTGAGCCCCTGTACCCATGTGAGTAGAAGTTCCTAGCTTTGGATCAGCGCAGCTCCAGCTGTTGCAGCCAACTGGGAAAGTGAACCAGCAGCTAGAAGACTTCTACCTCTACCTCTATACCTCCCTCTCTCTCTAACCCCCAACTCTGCCTTTCAGATAAATAAGTAAGTCTTTAAAAAAAAGAAAAAGAAACGCAAAAGGATAGGTACTACAGCAGGTGGCGAAGCGTCAGGTGGTGGCATGAGGAACACCCAGAGTAGGTGAGTTTCTCCCCAGGAGGGGGTGAGAGGCCTGGGGTCTACCCCAAAGGATCAGGTTTCAGGACCTGTTGGCAGCCAGCCCCCTTCAATTCCTGGGCCCAGTGGTGGTGTCTCCGTTGAGTGTAGGCAGGGAAGCAGGTGGCCAGCCCCTGTCCTGGAAGTCATGGACCTAGATCTAGCCCTAATGCAAAAGTTCAGCTGTCTGGGCACCACGATCAAGGACACAATCATCTTCCAGCTCAAGCAGCCGGCTGCACCTTCTTCCTGGACATGAGCAGCCGGTGCACGCTTCACCTCAAGGAAGCTCAGCGTGTTCGCACGTCAACAAGCAGTCAGAGCACAGAATCAAAGATCTGGACTCTGAACTCCCCAAGCTGAAAGCTGCTCAGGAAGAATCCAGCCAGCAAGAGAAATACAAGCAACTGTATCTCGAAGTCCCTGTTAGAAGAGCCTCGTCAGCCGGCGCCGCAGCTCACTAGGCTAATCCTCCACCTTGCAGTGCCGGCACACGGGGTTCTAGTCCCGGTCGGGGCACCGGATTCTGTCCCGGTTGCCCCTTTTCCAGTCCAGCTCTCTGCTGGGGCCCTGCACCCCATGGGAGACCAGTAGCAAGCAACTGACTCCTGCCTTTGGATCGGCACGGTGCGCTGGCCACGGCAGCCATTGGAGGGTGAATCAACGGCAAAGGAAGACCTTTCTCTCTGTCTCTCTCACTGTCCACTCTGCCTGTCAAAAAAAAAAAAAAAAAAAGAAGAACCTCGTCAAGTAAACTAGATGAGACTAACGAGCAGCTAGCAGGGTCAGAACTCAATTTCTCCTGGAGAAACAATGGCCCAGCTCACTAACCAGCTCACTAACCAGCTCTCTTCCTATGAAGACTACCGCAGTCACAAAGCCAGGAAACTGTGCTGAGAGCTGACTGCTCGGCAGAGCTCTCACCCCACAACCTCGGTGGGGGGGGTCTCACCTCCAGACGGCGGCACAGCACAACAGGCCCCCTGGGCACGCATACTCCCAGGATGCTCTCATTGGAAGCTTATGGAAAAAAGCTTTCCAGAATAGTCACAAAATCAGTCAACCTGGGGCTACCGCCTGCAGCACCGGCATCCCTCGTGAGTGCTGGTTCAAGTCCCGGCCGCTCCACTTCCAATCCAGCTCCCCGCTAGCGCGCCTGGGAAAGCAGCAGACGATGGTCCAAGTGCTTGAGCCCCTTCACCCACGTGGGAGACCTGGAAGAGGCTCCTGGCTCCTGCTTCAGATCAGCCAGCTCCGGCTGTTGCGACCATCTGGGGAGTGAACCAGCAGATGGAAGACCACTCTCTTTCTCTGTAACTCCTTTCAAATAAATGGATTAATCTTTATAGTTATTTTCAACAAAATTTGCCTTCAGGCCTAAGTAAAGATATGGGAAGCACAAAACAAGTTAAGTAACGATGGAGCTCCTGAGCATATGACCCTTTACTTGAGGATCTAACAATGAGTCCAATCAAAGTCAACATACATTTTTCAAAGTGTCAGGGTCAGGGCTGGCACTGTGGCATAGTGGTAAAGTGACCGCCTGCAGTGCTGGCATCCCATGAGTGCCAGTTCAAGACCCAGCTGCTCCACTTCTGACCCAGCTCTCTAATGGCCTGGGCAAGCAGTAGAAGATGGCCCAAGTCCTTGGGCCCCTGCACCCACGTGCAAGACCTGGAAGAAGCTCCTGGCTCCTGGCTTCAGATCAGACCAGCTCCGGCCACTGTAGCCATTTGGGGAGTGAACCAGTGGATGGGAGACCTCCCTCCCTCCCTCTTTCTCTCTCTGCCTCTCTTCTGTAACTATGCCTTTCAAATAAATAAATATTTAAAGAAAAAAAAAGTGTCAGAGCCAGCATTGTGGCATGGTGGGCAAATCCACTGGCATGCCACATGGGCACCAGATTTTGTGTCCTGGCTGTTCCACTTCCAATCCAGATCCCTGCTAAGGCACCTGGGAAAGCAGCAGAAGAGATGGCCCAAGTGCTTGGGTCCCTGCTACCCACGTACGAACTTGGATGAAGCTCCTGGCTCCCGACTTCAGCTTGGCCCACCTCTAGCCACAGAAGCCATCTGGCGAGAGGACCGGCAGATGGAGGATCTCTCTAACTCTTGTCAAATAAATAAATCTTTAAAAGAGGGGGAGAGGGATCACAACAATATGGACATATTTTAAAGAAACATTATATGCTCTGTAGTATAAAGTTTCACTGACAAGAAGAAAAACTCTGAAAATGCTCCACATTGAGGGTAGTCTAATTATTTCCTCAAGAAAGTATTCCCTGAAAGATGATGTCAATTTGCTATTAACCCTTAATTATAATATTAAACACTGTGAGTACTAAATTGTGGTTTTCAAGCTGATTTAGAGGAGAAGAGGTAAAAAGAGCCTACAACATAGTAAATAAAAATATTAAACTGCATTGGTGGGTAATACTTAATAAAGTAATAAAACTGCCTAATTTCCAGTGGTGGCCTAATATCTGTAAGGAAACCAAAATAGGATTTGGGGGAATGACGACTCACCACACACAGTACTACAGAAAGTCTGAGAGGGGCAGGTATTTGGCGTACGGGAGATGCCTCCTGGGGCTGCCAAGTCCCAGATCAGAGCACCACCAGGCTCCACCCCCAATTCCGGCCTCCGGGTCATTTGCGTCCTAGGAGGCAGCCTGTGCTGGCTCAACAGCTGGGGCTCTAGATGCACAGGAGACCCAGACTGAGATTCAGCTCAATACTTGGAAATGAAGCCACAGATGGCGTACCTATCTCTTCAATGACATGAATAAATTTATTTTAAAAATTTCATGGAGGGGACGGCGCTGTGGCATAGGTTAAGCCTCTGTTTGCAGTGCTGGCATCCCATACGTGCGCCTGTTCCTGTCCCAGCTGTTCCTCTGATGCAGCTCTCTGCTATGGCCTGCGAAAGCAGCAGAGGAGGCCTAAGGGCTTGGGCCCCTGCACCCGCATGGGAGACCTGGAAGAGCCTCCTGCACCTGGCTTCAGATTGGCCCAGCTCTGACCACTCGGGCCACTTGGGGAATGAACCAGCAGATGGAAGACCTTTCTCTCTGTCTCTCCTTGGAACTCTACTTCTCAAATAAATAAATCTTTGTTTTTAAAGTTCATGGAAATGGATTAAAAGGCATGTTTATTTTGGTGCAAAAAAAAAAAAAAACACACAGAATCCTCACCAAAAAAACATACTTACCTGAAAGTTACTCAAAACTTAAGTGCAGGGCTGGTGCTGTGGCACAGTGGGAAGAGTCGCCACCTGCAGCACAGGCATCCCCTATGGGCACAGGTTCAAATCCTGGCCGTTCCACTTCCAACCCAACTCCCTGCTAATGCACCTGGGAAAGCAGTGGAAGGCTGAGGCTCCTACACGCAGGTGGGGGATCTGGGACAGCTCTTGGTTCCTGGCTTCAGTCTGGCCTGGCCCTGGCCACTGAGGCCGTTTGGGGAATGAACCAATGGACGGAAGATAAATGTCTGTGTCTTCCTCTTCCTCTCTCTCTCTCCTTCTACTAACTTTCAAGTAAATAAAACACATCTCTTTTAAATAATAAAACCTAAGTTGCAAACAAGCTTTATAAATTTTGATTGAGGGGCGGCACTGTGGCTCACTTGGTTAATCCTCTGCCTGTGGTGCTGGCATCCCATATGGGCACCGGGTTCTAGTCCCAGCTGCTCCTCTTTCAGTCCAGCTCTCTGCTGTGGCCCGGGAGGGCAGTGGAAGATGGCCCAAGTGCTTGGGCCCCTGCATCTGCATGGGAGACCAGTCAGAAGCACCTGGCTCCTGGCTTCTTATTGGTGCAGCACCAGCTGTATCGGCCTTTTGGGGAGTGAACCAACGGAAGGAAGACCTTTCTCTCTGTCTCTCTCTGTCTATAATTCTGTCAAATAAATTTTTAAAAAATAAAAAAAATAAATTTGATTGAACAAATAACTACAAGGGAAATACAAAAACAAAGGAAAACAAGAAATCAAAACTAGGATTTCAGGTTCCGACAGAAAAAAATGCTTGTAAGAAGATAATGTTTCGTTTAGTTTGTGGATAAAAAGGATCTGGTACACTTCAAAATGCTTTCTGAAGGAGGTAAAAATGGAGTGATTAAATAATTCTTAAAATGGGACTTTGAAAGCATGCCAGATTAAGTTACAACACCAATTTAATTTCCCAAACAGCCACAAGGGGGCAGCACAGCAACATTCCATTTAAGAGCAAGCCCGCCGGTTCTCTGCCAAGAGCGGCCATTTCACCATTCTCCTAAGGCTTATTCCTCTAACAATTTACAAAATGGCTGAACTGCTTGGCAGAGTGTGGTATTTCTGTGGTGGGTGAAAGCAAAATCTGGCAAAAACACAAAGTAACCTACACTGGAATTACATGACTACTTGCTGATCGGTGATGGGACAGCCTGAGCCATCTGCAGAAACCCAGCCTCCGTGAGCAGGTGAGACGAAGCCTCTGTGTGTGCAAGACCTCACTCCACAGCACCAGCCGAGCGCCACTGCTGCCTCCTCACACACGCTACCCACCAACACGATACACAACTATTCTTTCTCTCTCAATTCTGTGTGTCTTAAGAAGGAAAGGCAAAGATTATTAATCACAAATTTGTTATCAGTAAAGAATATTGGAGGCAGTAGCTCCTCAGGAACGTGCATCTCCAAGGCCATCCCCGCCTCTAATTCAAGTACTGTGATTTTTTTAATTTTATTTATCTATTTGACAGGTAGAGTTAGTGACAGGCAGAGGCAGAGAGAGAGGTCTTCCATCCGTTGGTTCACTCCCCAAAGGGCCGCAAGAGCTGCAGCTGAGCTGAGCAGATCCAGAGCCAGGAGCCAGGAGCCAGGAGCCAGGAGCTTCCTCCCGGTCTTGGGCCACCTCTATTGCTTTCCCAGGACGCAGCAGAGAGCAGGATTGGAAGAGGAGGAGCCAAGACAAGAACCAGCGCCCATAAGGGATGCCAGCACCACAGGTGGAGGATTAACCTACTGTGCCACAGCACCAGACCCCATGTACTATGATTCTCAAGAACAAAGTATGTTGGTGTTATACATATAACATGTGAAGAATTACATATCAAAACTCCAGTGAACCTGGTGTTGTGGCATGGCAATTAAGCTGCTGCCTGCGTCACCACCACCCCATATCAGGAGTGTCAGTGGCTGTTCCACTTCCAATCCAGCTCCCGGGATATGCACCTAGAAATCAGCAGATGACCCAAGTACTTGGGGTCCTGCCTCCCACATGGAAGACCTGGATGTGGTTCCAGCCTCGGAGTTTCGGCCTGGCCCAGCAAATGGAAGATCTCTATCACTCTACCTTTCAAATAAATAGTAAAAATAAATCTTTCTTAAAAGTGGGGGGAGGGGGGATGCTGTGGCATAGCGGGTAAAACCGCCACCTGCAGTGCCATCCCAAATGGGTGCCATTTCGAGTCCCAGCTGCACCACTTCCCATCCAGCTCTGTGCTGCGGCCTGCGAAAGCAGAAGATGGCCCAAGCCTTTGGGCCCCTGCACCACGTGGGAGACCCGGAAGAAGCTCCAGGCTCCTGGCTCCAGACTGGCACAGCTCCAGCCCTTGCAGCCATCTGAGGAGTGAACCAGCGGATGGAAGACTTCTCTCTCTCTCTCTCTCTCTTTTTTTCTCTCTCTCTCCCTCCCTCCCTCTAACTCTGCTTTTCAAATAAATAAATAAGTCTTAAATTTTTTTTTTAATGTCAATAGAGGGGCCCGGCATTGTGGTGCTAAGGTTAGGCCCCCACTTGCAATGCCAGCGTTCCATACCACAGCACCAAGTACTGGCAGTTCCACTTCCAATTCAGCTCCCTGTTAATGTGCCTGGGAAGGAATCAGAAGATGGCCCAAGTACTTGGGCCACTGCCACCCATGTGGGAGACCAGGACAGAATTCTCGGCTGCTGGCTTCAGCCTGGCCCAGCCCTAGCTGTTGCAGCCATCGGGGAGTGACCCAGCAAAGGAAAGAGACCTCCTGTGTGTGTATACCTGCATCTGTCTCCTCTCAATCCCCATCACTTTGTCTTTCAAATACATAATTTGTTTAAAATCCAGGGGCCAGCATAGCGGCACGTGGGTTAAGCCACAGCCTGTAGCCAGCAGCCCCTACGGGTGTCATCGAGTCCCAGCTGCTCTCCTTCCAATCCAGCTCCCTGCTGACGCGCCTGGGAAAGCAGCAGCGAATGGCCCAGTGCCTGGGCCCCTGCAACCACGTGAAGACCCAAAAGAAGCTCCTAGCTTCTGCCTAGCCCAGCCCCGGGTTTGCGACCACTTGGGGAGTGAACCAGTGGATGGACAATTTCTCTCTCAGTCTCTCCTCTAACTCTGCCTTTCAAATAAATAAATTTAAAAATAATCCAACAGAGGAGAGGCATTGTATGGCACAGTAAGGTTAAGTCACCATTTGGGATACCTGTATCCCGTAACAGAGTGTGCAGGCTGGAGTCCCAGCTGCTCTGCTTTCAAGTCAGCTTCTGGCTAAATGGCCATGGGAGGCAGCAGATGATGACCCAAGAATCCGGGTTCCTGCAACCCACCAGGGAGACTTGGATGGGGTTCCTGGCTCTTGGCTTCCACCTGGGCCAGCCCTAGCTGTTGCAGGCTTTTAGGGAATGAACTAGTGGGTGGACGGCTTCTGTCTCTCCCTCTATCACTCTGCCTTTCAAATAAAAATAAATCATTCTTTTATAAATAACATTTGGAGCCGAGCCTAACATCTGCGGGAATGCCTGACGCCTCAGCCTAAGGAGCGGACAGCAGCGCGATGAAGCAAGGGGTCGCTTACACGCGAGACAGAGGCGCACATGCCGCAGCGCAGTCCGGGTCCGACGCGGGAGGCCGGCCTCCCTGAGCAATCGGGGCGTCAGCTGCGCCCACACCGCTCCCAGCAGCAGCAGGTACCTGTGCTGGGCTGCCAGTGAGACTCGGACACCGAGGGGGGCTCAGGCAGTGCTGGGATTTCAAAGTAGCTGTTTCCAAGCAAAAACCAGATGACGCAATAAAGGTATTACCCATAAATTTTCAAAAAAAACAAATGTTTGGCCTTCTACTCAAAATATACTCTACATATTCATGTATAAAAATGCAAAGTAAAATGTGTATCACTCATAATACGTAGCTGAATAGAGCAGTTAAATTAGGACTGAGTTAGATTAAATGACAATTTCAAAACAATTAAAGTTATGAACTACATCAAGAACCACGCACATTTTTTAAATGCCAGCTTCACGGACTGAGACTGCCAAGAGGGTGACCAGCAGTTCTGGTTACGTCTGACTTTGCACCTTTGTCTCCTGGGACCTTTCCTAAATTCCTCGCGGTGCCTTAGAGCAACAGGATCGCCTGGTTTCAGGAGCAGGGCTCTGCCTAGATTCCTGGAACGTCTGCCCAGAGCTGCACGGACTTACAGGAGACAGTCCAGCAGGAGGCCGCAACGACCAAGCCAAAACCAGTCACTCGCGCTAGCCTTCTGAAGTATCGTACCTGCAGGACAGCCCGCCCACCCCCAACAGGCCAGTCCTAGCGAGGATGAGGAAGTGTCCTCACTTGAACCTCAAGCAGTCACCTCGCGTTCACCAACCGGCTTGTTTCGCACTATGCTGTTTCCGTATTCCTGTTCAAACTACCTTACACAGACTGCTCCCCATGTCCTTAAAGGTAGGGCACTAATCAATCCCTGAATTGCTAACAAAATCCAATCAGATCCTTAAACTGCATTTGTTGAAAAAGGCCCATCTACAAGGATACGTCAGCAGTTCGTGGCAGGGGCTGGCGCTGGGGCACGGCAGGTGGGGCCCCGCGTGCAGTGCAGCCAGCGCACCAGCAGGCTCAGCTGCTCCACTCCCAGTCCAGCTCCCTGTAAGCAGGTGACGGCGGCCCTACCGCCCACACGGGAAACTCGGATGCAGCTCCAGGCTCCTGGCTTTGGACTGGCCCAGCACTGGCCTTGCAGCCATCTGGGGAGTGGACTAGCATATGGAAGCTCACTCGCGCTCGCTCGCTCGCTCTCTCTCCCTCCCCCCCCCCTTCCTGTCAACTCTTTCAAATAAATAAAAGTTCATGGAAAATGTAACTGAAAAGTATTTTAATTCTGGTACAAAAAATGTTGGAATCCACAATGTGCATTTCCATAAATGTAAAGAGAATTTACTTGAGATAAAAGAAAAACAGGGAGAGACAGACCTCCCATTCACTAGTCCATTCCCCAAATGCCTGCAGCAGCCCAGCCAGAGCCAGAGCCGGGAACTCAGTCTGTGTCCCACAGGGGTGGCAGGGAGCCACGTACCCGGGCCATCACCTGCTGCCTCCCAAGGTGCACATCGGCAGGAAGCTGGAGTTTGGAGCAGAGCCAGGACGCAGATCCGGGCGCCCTAACTCCAACTGCAGGTGTTAGAGCTGTCAGGCCACGTGCCCACCCCACAAACTTCGTGAAGACTTCTCATGTGCATGGATCTCTAAAAATAACTTTAGCTAAAATGATCTTTTAATCCCATTTTCCACAAACTTTACAATAACCTCAAGTAACAAAAAATGCACACATGCGGCTTAACGGTTTCAGGAAGTAAAATGGCTGACTGCTATCATTACCTCCCAGAGTAGGAAATACTGTAGGGGACCTGTGTTGTGGCCTAGAGGGTAGAGCCACAGCCTAGGATGCAAGCATCCCATATGGGCACAATGGTCCCACACCTGGCTGCTCCACTTCCAATCCGGATATTTGTTAATGCACTTGGGAAAGCAGTGGAAGATGGCTCAAGTCCTTGGGCCCCTGCACCCACATGGGAGACCAGGAAGCAGCTCCTGGCTCTAGACAAACCCAGCCAGGGGCCCTTGCAGCTGTCTGGGGAGTGAACCATGGATGAAAGATTCTTTAACTCTGCCTTTCAAATAAAAAATAAATCATTAAATGAGAGAGAGATAAACAGTAGCGGGGCTGCCATTGTGGCAGAGTGGGTTAAGCTACTGCCTGCAACACCAACATCCCCTATGAGCACAGGTTCAATTCCCAGGTGCTCCACTTCCAATCCAGCTCCTGCTAATGCACCTGGGAAAGCAGCAGACGATGGCCCACCTTCTTGGGTCCCTGCACCCACGTGGCAGACCCAGAAGTTTGGGGTTCCTGGCTTAGGTCTGGCCCACACCTGGTGACTGCAGCCATCTGGGGAGTGAACCACTGGATGGAAGATTTCTCTGTCTCCTTTTAATTCTGCCTTTCAAATAAACAAATAACTGTTAAAAGAAAAAAGCTGTAGTAAAAAGGAAAACAATCAAACTACCTTTAAGAAACATGTTTCTAAAACTCTCCACTGGAATCAGGCAGAAGTCAGCCTGGCTTTACCACGCTACTCTGCTCCCCAAGAAACAATGAACAATGAACATCTGAGTCATCCTAAATAGCTTATGAAGCACCGACCAAATGGCAATCAAAAACCAGGCACAGGGGCCGGTGCAGTGGCTGCTGCCTGCAGTGCCAGCATCCCATGTGGGCTCCGGTTCGAGTCCCGGCTGCTCCACTTCCGATCCAGCTCTCTACTACAGCCTGGGAAAGCAGTGGAAGATGGCCTAAGACCTTGGGCCCCTGCACCCGTGTGGGAGACCTGGAAGAGGCTCCTGGCTCCTGGCTTTGGATCAGCACATCTCCGGCCATTTTGGCCATCTAGGGAGTGAACCAGCAGATGGAAGACCAACCTCTCTCTTTCCAACTCTGCCTTTCAAATAAATAAATCTTAAAAAACAAAAACAAAAACAAAACAAAAAAACACAAAGGCATTCTCATCGTTATAGCCATTATGGCAAGGAGCGTGGATAAGGCATAAGCCAGAGTGACCACTTTGGAAATACGTACCTAGTCAGGACCCAACTTCCCACCGTGGTAAAAACAGGACTGACCCCATGGTGAGAGGCAACTCTGAGGACACAGGTTTTCCTTAGACTTCAACTCACCAACACAGGTCTACCTAGCCAACTCCACACCTCGTCTCCACCCCGTCAGTGTTCAGCTGCACTGTCCTGACGGGCAGGGTCCCCTGGGCCCAGGAGTCTCACAGCTCCTGACTGGCTAACCTGTCCTGAGGCGCTGTAAGGTACACAGCGAGACAGCGACCCGAAGTCAATGCAAAACTTAGGCCCACAATGTCACAGGAAGTTAGACGAGTTCCTGGCTCAGGGCAGAGAAATGGCAAGGTGAGGGGCCTCAGCTTTAAGAGCCACCAACGTTCACGCGGCAAGCACTTTGCTAAGTTGTTCCCGGCATTTTCTCAATCATGGTGCTATTGATGTCTTGGACTGGATGACTCCTGGTGCTGCTGCAAGTGTGTGGCAGCATTTCCGGCCTCACCCAACAGCTGCCCACAGCACCCTCAAGCCCAAATGTTCACTACCAACTTGTCTCCAGGCACTGCAAAAACGGAAACACCGAGTCCCAAACCACTGCCTTGGAGACATTCTTAATTTCTCTGAGGAAGGAAAACTTACTAATCTCATTCTTCATCTTACTTTTTAAAAGGTAAGCAGGCTCAGAGGCTCCTAAGATCCTAATGCTGAAAAGCAGCAAAACAAAGACCCAAACAAACCGTGCGCACTCTCCAGCCCTACTGCCCAGGCTTCCTGGGTGGTGGTGCTCAGCACAGGCTGGGGAGTCGCTTCCAGGCAGAGGCTGCCGACGGGATTAAGCGCACCCAGGTGATTCTTAGCAAGTGCAGTTGAGGGCCGAAATGCGTACCTACACCTGCGTACACAGAACCCAAAACGCAGAGGGTATTCTCAACCTCATACACTGCATAACCCTGGAAATCCAGCTGGGTGTGGGCCTGTGTTTTCAAACACTCCAAGTGATTTGCAAGCAAAATCTATTAGGGAAATAAACTTACGAGCACCAACAACAACATTAAAAAAAAGAAAAGAGGAGGAGGAGGAGCACAAATCTCCTTAAGCCGTGGCCAAACCCGGAGTGTGTGTGTGGCACTGGGAATCAGCGGCACAAAGGCAAGCTTCCCTGTGGTCGCCAAGACCCCACAGCCACCCACCGTCAGCCCCCTCCGTGGTTTTACTTTTGTTTTAAGATTTTATTTATTTGGGGGCCGGTGCTGTGGCACAGCAGGTTAATGCCCTGGCCTAAAGCGCCAGCATCCCATATGGGCGCTGGTTCTAGTCCAGGCTGCTCCTCTTGCGATCCAGCTCTCTGCTGTGGCCTGGGAAAGCAGTAAAAGATGGCCCAAGTGCTTGGGCCCCTGCACCCGTGTGGGAGACCTGGAAGAGGCTCCTGGCTTCGGATCAGCACAGCTCCAGCCATTGCGGCCAATTGGGGAGTGAACCAGCGAATGGAAGACCTCTCTCTCTCTCTGCCTCTCCTCTCTCTGTGTAACTCTTTCAAATAAATAAATAAAAAAATTTTTTAGAAAAAGAATTTATTTATTTGACAGGCAGAGAGGACAGGAGCAAACCAAACAGAAAGAGAAAGCTCCCTTTCTACTGGTTCACTCTCCCAAATATCTGCAGTGGCCTGGCCTGGGCCAGAGCCAGGAGCAGGGAACTAGGTCTCCCCCTTGGGTGGCAGGAACCCCACAGGGGCTACAATAGCAGGCAGCTGCGGTCAGGAGTCCGCTGGCTGAAGCAGGTCACCAACACCTTTGCTGCACGGACGGACACACCCCCCACACACGGAAGAGAAGGCACCCTCGAACTCAATGGACTCCGGTGCTGACTGCAGGATATTCATAGCGTGCAATTTTCTTTCACGGTAAAATGCAAGATGGAAGATCACCTGCTACCAGGGATTGCCTGACTTGGAAACATCTCGTACAGAGGAGGCAGCCTGCACTGTACCCCCATAGTCCACGATGGGGTTTTGTGTTTCTAATGCTGCTTAACAATTCCAGTGCAGCGGCAGAGCCCAGGGTCAGGGCTGCAGCCCTGGTTTCGGGCTCACAATGGACTGTGACTGCATCCAAAGAATCCTAGCATCCAAGCTCGGGCATGAAGGGTGTGAGCAGGGAACACGGTGGGCAAGAGCCACCGCTGGCGCGGCGGCACCCATCAGCACCCGCGCTCTGCGGTCCCTCCAGGCCGGCCCTCAGGCCACCGCGCACCGCCTGGAGCCCCTCTCACCCCGCACCAGCCTCCTCACAAAACTTCAAACTCAAGCCAGCGGTGGAACCGGCCGGAGGGGAGTAGGAAAACAGGGCAGGCGGCGGGAAGACCCGGAGTTCTCAGCAAAGTCAGGCAGGAAGTTCCCGCGGTAGACTGGAGACCAAGGAGACACCACCACGCGGACCTGAGACACAGGGAGAGCTTCCAACACGCCCATTCCCAGCCTCCCTCTGAGGTCTGAAACGGGAAACTCAGCTAAACCAGAACCCAAAAGGACAAGAGGAACCTAAACCCCACGCAAACCCTGAGCGCACAGCTTCGCCAGGATGCAGGGCGTCTGGGCAGACAGGGGGGTTCAGCGCCGGCTCGAGCGGGGGCGGCCCTCGGTGCCCGCCTTCTGGCAACGAGGCTGCCGCAGCCCGGTGAGCCGCTCCGCACACCCAAGAGGGAACCACGCACCGTGCACGCAAGGTTCTCTCTCACTCGCCACCGGCTCAGCCACGTGCCCCCGCCGGCTCCCCGAGACAGAGGTGGAAGGGGCAAGAGCGAGGCCGGCGCGATGGCTCGGCACGCGGGGCGCTGCGGCTGCTTCGCGAACCCCTTCGCGACCAATGCACGGTGCCAGGAGCTCACTGCACACGCGGAAAACCCCAGGTCCAGCAAGGAGGGCCCGGCTGGCCTCGCTGGGGACAGAGACCTCAGTGCGAAAGCAAACACCGGAACGTTAGCCCTCATGGGGGCGGCTCCTGCCAGGCAGGCGGGAGCACAAATCCAGGGCTGTGCTGAGAACGCCGGGACTCCCGAGAGACGGGGGTCTCGTTTCCCCGACAGCAGGGGCTCCAGCAAAGGGAAGGAAATGCTGTCGGGGTGAACTGCACTGGAGACCTTGAAAAGGGGCTGAGCGGGGGACCCATAACCCCAGAGAAGGGGCTGAGCGGGGGGACCCATAATCCCAGAGAAGGGGCTGAGCGGGGGACCTATAATCCCAGAGAAGGGCTGAGCGGGGGGACCCATAACCCCGCAGAAACGGGCTGAGCTGGGGGCCATAACCCCAGAGAAGGGCTGAGCGGGGGGACCCATAACCCCAGAGAAGGGCTGAGCGGGGGGACCCATAACCCCAGAGAAGGGCTGAGCGGGGGACCCGTATCCCGCAGAAACGGGCTGAGCTGGGGACCGTACCCCACGTTCAGAGCGCACTACGAGGGAAGGAAGCGGAGCTGCACACCGCGCTCTCCACGATCCGGGCTCGATGTCCCTGGGCTGGTGGGCCGGCTCTGCGTCCAAGACGCGCCTGCAGCCTCGTTAGAGTACAAGGCCAACCTGGAGGCCAAGCCCGGGGCTGGGGGCTCTGCGGCGCGCAGCCCCCGCAAGGGCAAACCCGCAGAGCAGCCTCCCTGCATTCAATTCACTCGGGTTTACGTTGCTCTGCCAGAAGCCAACCGACAAGGAAAATCCTCAGCAGAGCTAAAAGCTATTGAAACGCTATCCCGGCAAGGATGGCTGAGCGCCCGGGTGCAGCGCCGCAAAGTCGCTGGGCTCCGGCAGGGGCGGTGGGCGGGGGCCGCTCCTACAACCTGAGCCCGCGCCCCGGGCGCCGACCCCCGGCGGGACCGCAGGTTCCAACCGGAGCACAGGCCCGAGTCCACGTTCCCTCGGGGAGGGGGCCGGCGAGCAGCCGCGTGACGTCACGCCGCTGACGACACCGCTGCGGCCGGCTCCCACGGCACACGCCCCCTTGCACCTGCGAGCCGGGGGCGGGGCGGCAGGGGGCGGGGCGGCAGGGGGCGTGAGGCCGGGGCGGGCGGGGGCCTCTCCACCGAGACCCTGAGACAAACCAAGCGGCACGTACTGACCTGAGTTTGTCTCCGTCAAAGGCCAACTGAGAGAACGTGCGGTACCAAGTGAAAACGCACGGGGGCAAGCTCAGGGACCCGCCCCTCCGCTTTTGGGCCATGGCCGTGCCGCGGGGGGACTCCGGCCAGGGCGCTCGGCGCCGGGGCCGACCTACACGCGGGGGGCGAGGAGAGACCGCGAGCCGGGACGGCGGGCAGCTCTCCGACTGGAAGCTGTGCGACCCGCGCCCTGCACTTCCCCAGAAGCCGAAGCCGTTTCGGGGACACGCGCCGCGGGCGAGGCCCAGCGCGCCGGCCCACGTCCCGACCCGTCCACCGGAAGCGCGGCCGACCCCGCCCGCGGGCGACGCGCCAGCCCGGCAGGAAGCGCCCGGCGCGCTCGCGGCGACGTCAGCGCGCCCCTCCCGCGGCCGGCGCCGACGTCACGGGGCGGGGCCGCCCGCAGGCGCCGCCAGCGACCCGGCTGTTGCCAGGCGCGCGCGCAGCCAATCAGCGGCCGGCGCCGGCCCCGGCCGCCCTTTGAACCCGGACGGCAACTTCCTGCTGCCGGCGAGCGCACGGTGCGATGCAGTATGTCTGTCGGCGCTGCGGCACAAAGGAACAGCCATTTTGTGACTGCGCTGGCCCCGCACCAAGAGCCATGGGCTCGGGCGCTGCTGCCTGCGCCCGCCGTCGCGCTGCCCGTTGCAGCCGGCACCAGGGCGCCGAGCAGGGCAGCGCGGAGGGACGTCTGGGCGCTGCGGGGCTCCGGGCCCCGCTTCGGCCTCCTCAAAAATGCCGACTGCAGGGCGTTCTCGGCGCCATAAAATGGCTGCCGCCCCCGAGCCCGGAGCCCCACGCAGCCGCGCGGCCCGCCAGGGAGGCCCGAGAGCGGGGTCAGGCCGCGGGGCCCGGAGCGGCCGGCCCCACGCGCGGGAGCGCACACAGCACAGCTGGGGCCCGCGACGCGGCAGCCCACAGGAAGCGGCTCCCCGCCCGCCGGGCCGCGCGGTCGAGGTCGGGAGCGCCGCGCCGGGCCCCCTGGACAGCGGTCAGGGGCGGGCTGGCCGCAGCTCGCCGCCGCCGGCCGCAGCCGCCCATGCAAATCTCACAGGCCGGGAGCGGCGGCGCCCGGCCGGTTGGCGAGTCAGCTGTGGGCTGCCGGGCCCCTCGAACTGCCGCGACTTTCCAGGAAAGCACGCAGGGCCGGCAGCGAAGTTGCCTGCACACAGGAACCGGCAGCTGCAGGGCAGCTCGGTCCAGAAGACGGGCGAGTCCAGGCCCGGACAAGTCCATTTGCCAAAGAATTGGAAATGTGTTTTCAAAGCGAAGCTGAAACAGTTTTGGTCTAATAAGGCAAAATCCAACATTTGTGATAAACTGTGCCCACAACTTTAAAATTTACTAACCTAACAAAAATGTATTTAAAACAAAATTGGGGGAAAAAGTCAATCACATTAGCTAGGATTTAAAATTTGTAATATGGCAATTCATAAGAAAAAACAAGGGCATTCACTAAAAATTAATATACACAGATGATACAAAAATATCTTAAGATTAAGGCTTTATTCCTTAGTCACTAAGAATGTACTCCCAGGAATGTGAAAGAAATCACGATTTGAACAAATAGTATTATTTGTAAACTTCAGAAGATAAAGCATTCCAGATGACTCTTGAAATAAGTCAGTAAATTTACAGCAGCTAAAACTAAAATGCAATATACATTTCCCAACCAGAAAGCACTTAACATAATGCATACAATTACACACCCTAAAATATTTTAAACATAATATATACAATTATAATCACAGAAACAAACACAAAAGTATCTGATCAGTGTTCCAGGATTTCTGTGGTTATAAGTTTGATTTCATAAATGCAAAAACTGTAACCATCAAGTAAATGTTTTGATAAATCAAAATTTTCTAAAATGCCAAGTGTATCAAAAGAAATAGTCAAATAAAAATACAAACTGAGAGGCATCAGTCAAAGGGTCTTTTTTGCAATTTCACTTTTAAATGTACATTTTTTCATTCATATAACTTTCCCAAACGTCTATTTACTAGAATTTACTACTGCTAGGCTCCTGTGTGGCCCCAGCTACAAGTCTGGATATCCTAGATTCTTCAAAGAAAAAATCTGCCTTGTATGTAAAATGGTGCAATGCAGCAATGGCTAAACCGACAAGGTCATTCTTCTGCAACACAAAAACCTAAAAACTGAAATTTACTGACAGAAAAACTGTAGTTTACGGGAAAGGCCCCTTGGAATAAAGGTACCTTACCTTTTGACTGCTGTAAGAGGCCTTAAGTCACAACTCAACTTTCATAAATTGCTACCAAAAAATTAGGGTGTGGCATATTAGCAATCTCAAGGTCATGCTTTAAAAAACGAATCCAAATTAGAAAAATACTTTTAATAGCACAGACAACAATCCATGTCTGTCAAGGTAAACAACTGTAAGCTGAGGTTTCCCCCAAAAAAACGACAAAAAGGAAGAAAGTTGATAGCTCATACCTCGATGCATTGCTGTGTAGCGAACTGTCCTCCTCTTGGCTTTTGTCCTTATTTCTCATCATCTTTTAATTCTTAAATAGTAAGGGGGAGGGGGAATCTGTTTGCTTTGAAGTCCTGTGCCCAGGTATTTACTGTCAAAAGTTGAAAGAAAGGTAAGCTCCGGCTTCTGTGGACGGTTTTTTATCATCAGGAACAAAGTCCTGACGATGTGAACGATACTGATATAACACAACAGCGGTAAGCAACCAGAAAAACCAAAATAATTCTATTTTTTCCTTAAAAAAAAAAAAAGAGAAACCGAACAGTCGAAGCATCACTATCAATAAAGAAAGTTTCTCAAAGTAACACACTGGATACAAATTAACAATCTCTGTATCTTATTGCGTCATCCAGGAATTTCTCATATTTACAAAAAATAAAGCAAAGTTTAGCATACAAATCTTTGAAATTATCATTAATGATCGTGAACTTACCTGATCCATGTAGTATGTCCAAAGCAAGAGTCCTATCTAGTAGTAGAAAAATACAGATCCCAAATAATTAAAAATAAAGGCAAAATTCTCCGTTAAAAAACGAAAAATAAATAAAATAATCTTCAAATATGTTAACTGGTCAAAAAAATAAAGCAATAATTAATACCAAAACGAGTCCGGAAGGAAAAAAACCTCATTAGGCGAGCGCACAAAAATGGAGGTGCGCCATGGCTTCTAAGCTGGAAAAAACAACGACCTGGGCTCTCAGTACGGCTGCTTCTTTCCAACAAGGCACGAAAAGAAAGCTCCTAAAAGCTGCTTTTCTCCCTAAAAAAGGTCCGAATCGACCCTAGTAAGTCACTAGGAGAGGTAGGGGGCTGCGGGGGCCCCCTGAGGCTGCCCGAAAGTTAGGGAAAGTTGCGTAAAGTGAGGCGAAGGCAGGGAGCAGAGCGCGCTCTCTCTAAGGCACAGCCGCCATCTAGAGCCTCCTTCCCAGCTCTGAGAGCTCTGCCTTTGATTGACACTCTCTACATTTACCCCACAACTCAGGTGATGTACCATAGACCCACCCCTTCATCTCCACCAAAAAAAAAAAAAAAATCCACCATCCCAGGGAGCCTGAGGACCCCCACCTCCACACCTCCCAGTCCCTCCAGACCACCCCATCAGGGGTGGGGGAGGGCTTCTTAACCCCCTCTAGCTCAAGCACCCTTTTTAAGCCAGAGAGAAATGTAATTTGTTCCTTTTGTCTAAAGATCTGCTAAATATTTCAGTCCTTGAGCTAAAATAACTTCCTCCCTGGACAGGAAGTGGTGTTTTATCAAGCCATTTTGAAAAAGGGATAATTCTTTGAGAATCTAAAGCCCATATTAAGTACTAATCTTTTGAAAGATTAACCCCCCCAAGGGTAAAATGGTTTCCAAATAAAAGCAAAACCTTTATTTCATAAATTAAATTGAAGTTTTGTCTTCTTTATGATGCCTAAAAATCATCTTAAGACAAAATTTAAGGGGGAATTTCCAATCCCAACTGGAAGGGGTAATTTTTTATAACTCAAGAGCGCCTCCCTAGTGTTCAGTTGCATTACAGCAAAAGTTAACACAACTAGCTTTTATTCAAGAATCTCAATATATTTCTTTGTACTTTCACAAAAATTCTTCAATCCATCTAAAATCCTGTTAGTGTCACCCCCCAAAAAATGCTCATAACCACAATATATTTATTTCCCACACTAATTCAAGCACAACAACGTTCTTCAAACTCAATAGCATGAACCAACCATGGTCACCTTTACATCAAAAACCCAAGAAACTCCACCTCCAAAACCAACAGAATATACTCAAACCTTCCCCTCATATTTCAATCAAATAAACTAAATCCATTGCAACAAGTTATTAACAACAGTCAAATCTGATGGCAAATTATCCAGGAAAGATCACAGGACAAGTTCCCGTAAGTTACCAAAACCATGAGATCAACAGAAACAAAATGATTACTGAGCCAAAAGCAATAATTAAATATCCTCAAGCCCCTCAGGCAGACAAGTACTCATCCATCCACATACTCCCCAAATCCAATCAACGTTCCTTAATCAACATGATAATCTACCAGAACCTTCTCCATCCTCACTGAGGAAATCAATTTTAGGTCACACCCAACAAAAGCAACATAGTTGAATCTAGATAAATATAAAATCCATCAGCAAATCTATTTGAATTCATACTTCCTTACACAAAAAGATAACTTCCGTAACAGAATCAAAGCCCAAAATTCCACTTTTTAATTTATACAAAGACCCTCCACTTCATCAGCCAATGGGAATAAGGCACATGTTCTGATCACAGACGTGTATACTGACATTTGGCATTAGTTACAAGTAGCATGATTAAAAAAAAGTAACCTGAATTGTTCTTTGTTCTCTGAATAACGGGAAAATACAAGCAATGATTCATTTGATTTACCAAAATAGCCCACCACTTCATCATCAGTTACTGAAATGCTATTAGTTGATATCAACAAATGAATAAAACCTGGCCCCTGAAAGTCAAATGGCATAGTGTGATGCTTTTATTCTAAATCCTCAATTGTACAGAGTGAGGAAAATGCTAGATATTAACTCTATTTCAAATGTATATGAAATATATTATACATTATTGTCAACAAAATGTTTTGTGTTGACTCAAAGGATATTTCCCTATAAATCTAATACCTTTTCCCAATGGTAAGCTTATAGGAGACATCAGTTTCATTTTTCACATGTATATCTTACCACAAGTTATTATATTAAAAGCCCTAAGTAAAAAGGAACATTTACATTAACATAAAACAATTCAGAAATAAATCACACACATCACTCATCCTCAATTTTGAGGCAACATGCATTCCCTTACAAACTTCTCTAAAATCTCATGGTTGATCAAAGATTGTTATTACTCATAAACTAAATTGTTCCCGGCCCCAGGTGTTTCAAGAAAGCACATATCAGCATTGCAACCAAATGACCATCTCAAAGCACAAATAAATTTCAACAACTCTGAAAAAAAAAAAACCACAAGTCTTAATCAAATCCACCATTTTCCAACATGCCATTTCCACTTTCAGTTTTATTCAGTACACTCTACTGCTGGGTAAATGTAAAGGTTAGAGAGTTATGAAGGCAATAAATGAACATTTAAAATGAAACTTCCACTTTCAAATAAAAAAGGCTCAAACTGAGAAATTTTGAAGTGTTAGAAATTTTATTAAAGTTAACATTCCATGATTCCATACAAATCAAATTGCAAAAAATTCCAAGGATACTACCACCTATGTTAATGTGCCATCTTTCTTCTCCAAATGTCAAAAATGTACTTCTTCTAATGATACAAAAAGTCTTTAGAAAGTCAAATCCACTGTCCATTTATGTTGGGTAAGAAACCTATTGTCTTCATTCACTTCATGGAATCCATGTTAAAAGAGCCCTGTCTTGGTTGTATAGCATTCTTGTGTTAATCCATTTTCCACACTTCCCCATAGTGGGTTGCCATCTTGATTTCTCAGTAGTAGGGTCCATTTGAGACTCTTCAAGCTGACTGGGTGCTTGATAAAACAAAAATTAAAAGAAAAAAATGCTG
This sequence comes from Oryctolagus cuniculus, assembly GCF_051225735.1. Lineage (NCBI taxonomy): Eukaryota > Metazoa > Chordata > Mammalia > Lagomorpha > Leporidae > Oryctolagus > Oryctolagus cuniculus. The sequence continues at coordinate 3,272,606 of NC_142878.1, read as the reverse complement.
TTGGAATACCAATTATCTTACTCCTCCAAATAGAAAACATCCACCCACCTTGAAGATATCCTATCATACACAATTTTAATTTAGTAACAGCTTTCCACTGTGAAACTGTATAAAAGTAGTATGCAATACACACATACAATTCCTCAGATGGAATCAACAGAAATACTATATACAGGAAACAAAGTTCTTCTACTGTCACAGATACATTTGTATCCACAAAAAAGTGGCAGTTAAGAGCCAATTTTTTAATATTTAACATCATTATACTGTGTGTATGCAAAGTAAAAACAAAAATTAAAATTCAAAATTCCTGGAAAGCTACATTACAGAAGCACTGTGGATTCTGAATCTCAATGCAGAAAACTTTCCAAGCTTCTTCAAAGAAAACTAATTATAGAAAAGAATCTTAAGGGATTAAAAAAAAAAAAAAAAAACAAAGCAGTGGATCACAGCATAGTTTTCCAAGACAACAAATGTTAATTTATTTAGGTAACACAAGTGGCCAATACAAGAAGGCAACATATTAGCTATGCATCTAGGGCTGCAGAAAAACATGTAGCCAATAGAAAAAAATATCAAAATGTGAAAATTCTGCCATGCTTACTTGATATTTGAAATAAAGTGCTATCACTTTTCATTAAAAGTTTTATTTATTTATATTTGAAAGGCAGAGCAACATAAAGAGAACAGTGACACACAAAAAGAGATCTTCCATCTGCTGGTTCACTCCCCAAATGCCCACAACAGCAAAGGGCTGGGCCAAACAGGAGCCAGGAGCTCCATCCAGGTTTCCCATGTGGGTGGCAGGGAGGGACCTAAGTACTTGAGCCATTACCTACTGCCTCCCAGGGTACAAAACAGCAGGAAGGTAAATGGGAATTAGTGCAGACTCAGACCCAGGCACTACAATATGGAAAGTGGGCACCCAAGCAGGATCATCACTTCTGAGCCAAACACCTGCCCCAAAAGGCTATCACTTTTCAAATTCCAGACTATTAAATAAAATTGCATTTCAAATGTGTTCCTACAGAAAAATCTGTTCTTTAAATAATCTGAATTGAAGGGAGAAGTGTAAAGCCAGGTATTTTAACATTAAGTAAATGATCTATATTCATCATATCAAACAGACCCAAAACAAGTTGTAAACTCTAGTCCTCTCTTGTAAATCTTACAGCTTTCCTACTGAATATCTTAAGACACTGTAACTGACTAAAAGATAAATTTGGGGTATTTTTGCTCATTAGGTTAACCTTCTTGCCTCCCTAACTATAATTGGCACATACTATCCCCTACATACAATATACTTTTCTAAACTATTCAACCAACAGATACAAACATCCATGTTTAAAAGTGTTGATTGAGAAAGTGTCAGAACATCAATAAAACATCAAAACAAACTATTTCTCCTTAATAGATTCTGCAGATTTCTCCAACACCTCAAAAGGAGAAGTAAATAAATCATTCCCTGTATTAGTCAAATACCTTCCATTTTCCTTGTTCATTTCTTAAAATTAAGGGACATGAACTTCTTAAGAGATGTTGAGAATAATCTCATCATCCTCCTCTTATTATAAACAAACTTCTCCTCAATCTCTATTGTTACAATGGGTGGTAAAGCTCTAAATGGAGTTGGAGTTATAAATACTATTTATGGTGAACAATGACACTTAAGAATGCATTAATTTCATGTTTTATTCAATTTTAATAGTGACAGGTGCAATTTATTCAATGTGACAGTAAATGATAAGCTCAATGCTTAATATTCTTCTGTCATGGGACAAGAAGTAAAATCTTCCCATAACAGTGTATAAAATTTCCTTCCAAACCCATTATTTGAAAACAGTAATATCAAAAGAAAGCCTAATATTAAAAATTATTCCAAAATCTTAAATAAAATGCACTGGTTTATGTGACAATTAGGAAAATAGTAGCAAATTGTCCTACTATCACAGTCATATTTAAGAAAATGGAGGGGAAAAGGTAAAAACCAAAAAGAATGCTACTGAAAAAGGCAGGCAACTCTTAGACATTAAAAAGCCTACCAAGTGGCGTTCAATTCACATTCCTGCAAAGCCAATCCAAGCCAAGAAAGAATTTTTACTAACAAGTACAAGGGCTCAGTCAAGCATCAAAGTTGGTAAAAAGGTAAAAGATCCATGAGGGATTTAGGAGTAATCTATTTATTTTCATGGAATTTCAAATTCTTATAAAGGTGAAATTTGCAAATAAGCAAGTTAGGTTAAATTTTTTTAAAAACCAGAATCAGGCATAAGTTCTTTGGGCTTGGAAATTTTCCTGACAATAAAATCCAGTTCTTCACATCAAAACAGGAATAGTTCCGCCATCTACCTCTTATGGCAGTAGTGAGGGTAAAATGAGTTTGTACATTTCTAGCAATTATATCACTGGTACACAGAAAAAGATTTCAATAAATGTGAACTGCCATGCTGATCTGCCATAACAGCCAAGGTACTTAACTACAAACTAACCTTACTTTGTGTAGCAAAAAGTGCAATAAGGGAATCTTCTGAAGAAACAAGGGGTCAAGTATTTAAAGACCTTCTGGTTTCAAATTAAAATAAAATCAGTGTGCCCCAATAGAAATGGGTAGGGATGAGGCATTCCAGCCCTACTCCAATCCCTTCTCCAGTCATATGTGGACTCCTGCAGACCCCGGAAGACCAGGCTGGGGTCCAGAATCCCATCAGACAGACCTTGATCGTCTGTGCATTTCAATTGGAAAATATAAATGATTGGGGAAACTTTTCCACTCTGATAGTCAGTAGATTTTATCTCCTTTTTAAGGAAAATTTGCTTGCTCTGATAATTCCAACAAACAAAAGTAAAAGCTTTGAAGACCAACAGGTAATGAGTAACTGCAAAAACATGAAATCCTCATCTGGTACATCCACAAGTTGAAGACCTTGAAACAGCGTGACGGTCTTTAAATTCTACTTCAGTAAATTGGTTCCAAAAACACTGCGACATTATAAAAATACGCTGTTGGCTGAAATGCAAGCACGGGGTTTAAGGCAGGCTCTCCCACAATAAACCACCTTCTTACCTCTATGTTCTCAGCAATCTGTCATTTTTTTAAACTATTTTTATTTCCTTCTTTATTTTTTTTGACAGGCAGAGTGGACAGTCAGACAGAGAGAAAGGTCTATCCTTTTCCATTGGTTCACCCCGCAGTGGCCACTGCAGCTGGCGTGCTGCGCCTGGCGCACTGCGCTGATCCAAAGCCAGAAGCCAGGTGTTTCTCCTGGTCTCCATTCGGTTGCAGGGCCCAAGCACTTGGGCCATCCTCCACTGCACTCCCTGGCCACAGCAGAGAGCTGGCCTGGAAGAGGAGCAACCAAGACAGAATCCGGTGCCCTGACCGGGACTAGAACCCGGGGTGCCGGCGCCGCAAGCGGAGGATTAGCCTAGTGAGCCGTGGCACTGCCCGCAATCTTTGTCATTTTTAATAAAGAAAAACATGACAGAAGAGTACAAGGAAAAATAAATGATTCTTAATTTTTAAAATAAATTAGTAATAAAGCTGTTATTAAACTGATGCATTCTGTGTTATTTAAGAAACTTTTAACACTTTTAACACCTATTTTAAAACTAAAGGGTCAAATAGTAAATATGCATCCTTCCAATCATGTGTTAAGATTCTTGGTACTTATGATTGATTTCAATCTTCTTCGCACTTACTGTAAATTTGACATTTATGGAAGCCTAAAAAGTAAATTCATACAGTCTGTCTTATTACCTTGCATCCCCAACAGAACATGTGTTAACAAATCTGGGTCTTAAATAAAAAACTAACTACAACGTGATTTGGAAAAGACCAACTAGCTGCTCGTTTCTAAGAGACCGATCTCGATTATAAATGAGAAATCATCTTTTTGAAAAGTTTTACTATCAAATAAAATCTTCCAACTGTCACTACTGGCTTGAAACAACTAGAAAGACCCAGCTCTCCTCACTTTTAATTTTACTGAGTTAAAATTTTGGCTTTCAGGCAAAATTTGTTTTAATAGTGAATTTCACTTTGCTTTTTATAAAAACAGACCCAGAACACTACTTGATAAACATGTTTAACAGCAGCTGTATTTATATAATAAATCAACAAGTAGTTCCTGAGCACCTACTATGTGCCAGGCAAATCATCTCTTCAAAACATTATTAGGGGGGCCGGTGCTGTGGCGCAGTGGGTTAAAGCCCTGGCCTGCAGCGCCAACATCCCATATGGGCACCGTTTCTAGTCCCGGGTGCTCCTCTTCCGATCCAGCTCACTGCTAAGGCCTGGGAAAGCAGTAGAAGATGGCCCAAGTCCTTGGGCCCCTGCACCCACGTGAGAGACCTGGAAGAAGCTCCTGGCTCCTGGCTTCAGATAGGCGTAGCTCTGGCCATTGTGGCCATCTGGGGAGTGAACCAGCGGATGGAAGACCTCTCTGTCTCTACCTCTCTTTGAAATTCTTTCAAATAAATAAAATAAATCTTTAAAAAAACAAAAACATTAACTATTAGGGTGGGTACTGTGGCACAACACAGGAAGCCACCAGCTGGGACACAGCTTCCCACCCAGGTTCTTGCTGATGGGCCTAGGTAGAGGTGACTGCCCGATCCTTGGGCCCCAGCCAGCCACAGGCGAGAAGCAGATCCAGCTTCTAGTTCTTGGCTTCAGCTCTTTCTCCCCATTTATCCTTGCTTTGTCACTCTTTCAAAAATAAGTTATATATATATAAAATCAGACATTAAGCTAATAATTGCACTACATTAGTTACACTTTCATCTCTGCCCTCCCCTTTGCTTGTTAAAAACAAAGATTTTCTTGGGCCGGTGTTTGATCCGTGCACACGCGAATGCCTGGGTTTGGCTGTTGCTGGTTCCAGTTTCCTGCTCATGTGTGATCTCTGAGGCAGTGATGATAGCTCCAAACGGGTTCCCGCAACCAACGTGTCAGACCTGAACTGAGTTCCTGCTCCTGTGTTCAGCCCAACCCAACTCGGGCATCTGAGCAGTGAACCAGCACACACAGAGAAAAGAAGGACACTCTTTTTTACTCTGTTACTTTTTCTTTGCCTCTCAAATAAATTTTATAAAAAAAGAAAAAAACTGAGGCAGGCACTGTGGCTCAGTGGGTTAAGGCCCCAGCCTGCAGCACCAGCATCCCATACGGGCGCCGGTTCGAGTCCCGGCTGCTCCACTTCCGATCCAGCTCTCTGCTATGGCCTGGGAAAGCAGTAGAAGATGGCCCAAGTGCTTGGGCCCCTGCACCCATGTGAGAGACCTGGAAGAAGCTCCTGGTTTCGGATCAGCTCAGCTCTGGCCGTTTCGGTCATTTGGGGAGTGAACCAGCAGAATGGAAGATCTCTCTCTCTCTCTCTCTGGCTCTACCTCTCTCTGTAACTCTTTCAAATAAATAAAATAATTCTTTAAAAAAAAAAAAAAAAAAACATTTTTCAGGCTAGTAGCCACTTATACAATGAAAGCTTTAGTAGTAATAAGAGGCAAAAATCATCATCTAAAATTCAGATTCCCAAAGTTTCACAAAGAATTATTCCTATGAAACAGCTAGTATACAATTACTTAAAAAAGTTCTGTCAGTAATAATTCAATAATTTAACTCATTTGTAAAAACTTCATACTTTATTCTGTTTCTCAGCTTGGGAATTAGAGAAACTACTCCCAGGGACCATGTTATTGTGCAGTGGGGTAAGCCTCTGCCTGGGACACAGGCATCTCTTATGCCCATCTGAGTCTCAGCTGCTAGGCCTCCAATCCAGTTCTCTGCTTATGGTCCTGGGCAAGCAGTGGAAGGTGGCCCAGCTTTGGCCTGGCCAATCCTTGCCTGATGCAGCCATCTGGGGAATGAACCAGTAGATGGAAGATCTCTCTAAAAGTGTCTTTCAAATAAATAATCTTTAATCAAATAAATAATCTTTTCAAATAAATAAATCTTTTAAAAAATAAAAGAAAACCCACTCCATGGTAGTAGAAGGAACATATTTCCCAGTATCAAAGTAAAATCTCAGTGTCAGTCAAGCTAAATACCTCTTTGATGAACTTTCAAGTTTTAGGAAAGTTTAGAATTAATTTATTACAAGTAATTAATTATAACACTGAAAATCTTAAAAGCATGTCCTAGTACCAAAAGAGAAGCCCAAAGGCCTTCTGAGTTCTACAGATAAAGCTGACAGCTGGGGGAGATCCAGTGAAGGTTGGCAAGCTTTCCTTATCAAACAATATGGCAGATGTCTTAGGCTGTACAGCTATGTAGCACAACTATCAAGTTGGAAAGTAGCCATGAACAATTATCTAAACCAAACAGCAGCTGTGTTGCAATAAAACTTTATTTACAAAAACATCAAGGGCCTTGACCAGATCAAAGACAGTGTTAGACGCATATTCAAGTGTGAGTGAGTTTACATTTGAATTTTGGCAGAATCTACGTGAAGAAATAGGTTGGAATAAATTAATAAGCAAAATTTTATTAATAAACTTCAAATCCAACCGTTTTGATGTTCTTATAACGTTTTGCTAAATCCCTCTATTTTTTTTTACAATTCTGCCTCAATTACTCAAAAATTCCCAAACTCATTTAAATAGATCAAGCATACAAATTAAATACTCACTAAAGGCTTCCACCGTCCGTTACACTGTGCAGGCCGCTGGAGTGCCGACATCCTGCAGAAGACAAAAGAACGTCATTTACTCACAGGCAAAGACAAGTGCAATGCCCTGGTGTCCACCAGAACTTCAGCGTCCTGTCAGGCTCACTCATCAGTAAACCAAAGCACACCTGTATGATGAACAACCTATTCCAAACAAAGCACAGAGAAGCTGAGAAGATTGTAACTCTAGGAGCACAGGAAGCTCAGTGTAGAGCAAGTTCTATAAAACCACAAGCTTCAGGCTCAACCCTCAAGAACTCTGAAACAGTATGCAAATACTCGGCCCCCTCTCTTTGGGATCGGATAGTCATCAAGGGTTGAAAGCTAGTTGTTTTTTAACAGAGCCAACATCATTCTTTTTTTTGTTTCTGGTTCTCATCTAATCTATTTTCAAGCCTTCTAAACAAAGGAGAGCTCTCATTACCCATCTGCAAGGTCACTTTTCCACTTAGTATTATTTGCCACCATTACATACTACAATCAACACAATACACACAATCATTGTGGTCATCTACCACTAGCATGCTAATGATCTGGAGACCCAAGGCAACACTAACCCATTCTAAGACATGTACTTGATAACAAAATATTGTAGCTGTACTTTTCACTACATTTAAATATCTCCTCTCTACAAAAGGAAACACTGTTACTCATATCTGAAATACCTCTGCATGCAAGTGTATTGCTTTTCCAGCCAGCTTGTTCCTAAGTATGATAATAATAATAAAATTCATGCAGAATGTTTTAAATGTTATTTAAAAGTTCAAGATAAAAGTAAGATTTTTAGAAGGCAAAGTAGTATGCCGTAAGTTTAGAACTTCAAATTAATAGAGCAAAGGTGCTTCAAAGTTACTGTAAGAACAGGTGTTCAAATACCTTCTCAAAAAGTTAGCAAATGAAACTGAAAAGAAACATTATTTTTAAGCTTCCAAATTTTACCTGACCTGATGAGGCAGGATTTTGTTAACAAATCTTAAACCAATGAAGTAAAATAAATTAATTTAAATACTAATTAAAACTAACTGAAATGCTGATGTAAGAAATTTCTTTGATAAATCTATCGCATTGGTCTGATCCTGAAAAATTTATGGAAATTATGTTTATAGAATTAGGCTAGAGATAATGTGCTTACAAATAAGTAACCTACGAGTTCAACCAGTGTTTGATTTTTTTAAAGGTTTATTTATTTAATTATTGAAAGGCAAAGATCTTCCCTCGGCTGGTTCACTCCCCAGATGGGCTGGGCTAGGCCGAAGCCAGGAGCTTCTTCCAGAGCACAAGGACTTGGGCCATTCTCCGCTGCTTTTCTAAGCGCATTAACAGGGAGCTGGGTGGAAGTGGAACAGCCTGGACTCAACTGACGCCCAAACGGGAAGCCAACTGTGCAGGCAGAGGCTTAAGCTTCTACCACAGCTGCCACAGGGCCGGCCCCAAGCACTGTTTGACTCTGAGTTCTCAAACTACCGGAACAGAAAAGGACTTTGACCTCGCTTTGCATTGGTGTCAGAGATTTCGTGGAGATGCAATCCACCATGGCACCTACTTCCTCAAACCTGACCAAGTTTGCAATAGTTTTTTGCCAGTCTTTGAAAAGGGGCACAGGGTTGCAGAACTCAACTTAAATGCTGATAATTTTCTATTTCCAGCTATCATTAGTATCTTGAAATACTATGGTTTCTGATTCAATGATAAATCACAGATATAATGTAATTTTGATTGCTGGTCTTCAATTCTTATATTATCATTAGCCTGTTCCTGTTCTTCTTACAATATTTGTCACCTTAATTCCTCATTTTAAAATTAAAGAATTAAAGCTATGAGCACTATGAAATATAAGACATCTACAAAAAACAGGGTAAAGATAAAGTAATGAATGTTTCCAAGAAACCTGCTGTAAGACAACTCACAAAACATCAGTTACAAAATACTCAGCTGGGCCACCCCAACTAAAATAAAATGAGTATCATTACCAAGAAGTACATGTTGAAGACTTAATTGCTTGTTTAAGAAATATGCAATTTCAAATAAACGGCTTAGTTTCAAAGAGCAAAAAAATATTTTCCAAACACAGATCGAGCACTACATAATGTATAAATCAAAACTGTTTTCAAACATACAAAACAGGCTGCTTGAATGCTGTAAATAGCTCGTATCTTATTACATGCTTCCACTTAAAACTGTAGAAGTTAATTACATGTAGAAAAAGCCAATTTGAAAATAAAAGTTTGCAATGAACCACTCCATTTGAGAAGATAGGTGGTAAAATGAGGATGCTTATCTTTGAAGTGCAGACATTTCTTAAACAAAATTAAATAGATTATATCAGGCATGCAAATTTTAAGTCCTCTTATTTATAGTCTTGGCCAGCTGCAAACTATAATGTGATATATGAAAATATACCCCAATTTAGATCAGATAAGGAAGTATTAAAAGAAATTTAGAATGCTGATTTATTATTTAAATATGTCACACGTTAATTGCTCTACTAAGGCCTATTTTCCAATATGTCAGCTTTTACACTACTTACTTTTACACTACTTACTAATATAGTTTCAAATGCCTAAAAATCAGCAGGGAAGTCAAGTACACTAACATCTCAGTCTTACGTTATTCCAATAGTTTCATCAGAAAAATAACCCATGATCAATTACAAAGCAAAAATTAGTTTGTATACTAGAATTAAACACTTCTTACAACTATTTTTATCACAAAACTTAAGAAGGATCCTAAAAGACTGGACTCTCCAAAGCCTTCAAACAAATTAGCAGATGAAGGTCTAGAGAAAGCAGAATGTCAAGACTGCAGGGCTGACTTCCATAGAAGCTGAATCTCAGTTACATGTTCCCATCACACACCTGATTACAGAAGACAGAAGCGTCCTCTTAGTACCACTTTTTCCCTAACACTTCAGCAAAATCAGACAAAAAGCAAATCAATTGATTGTTCATACCCCAATTTTTAAAAAATCATGAAACTGAATAACAGTAAACTTAGTTTTAAAGAAAATTACATTCGAGCTGACCTATGTCATATAACCCAGACTCTTTTGAAAGTCATTTTATGGCTCATGAAAACCTTATGAGTACAACATGGCTTCTTTTCACTCTGTGGAATGTCAGCTCACTTTGTAAACAGTTATCATAATAATAAATGCAATCTAACCCAACCACCAGCAGGATCCAAAGATTTTTATGATCAACTAATCCAAAATGCTAAAATACAAGCATATATTTAAGTATACAATCATTCTGGTTTTTAAGCAGAGAACAGTGGTAAATAACAACTTACTTTTCCTATGAAATAAAATAATTGAGAGTAAAATGTATCTACTTATCTACTATATATACACATGTATCTTACAGATTATATGTTACCTACTTATAATAGTACCTACATTTACAGTTGTTCTTATTTATCAACCAATTTTGTCCACAATACAAGACTGGCTCAAACAGTATATATGAAAATATTATATAAAGTATTATCATAAAAGTAAACATAAATTTTCATAAAATATGATTTTCTAGTGTTTTGTTGGTGATAAAAAGATGCATTCCATTAGGCTAGGAATTATAGTCTATCATAGAGAAGTTTTTTTTTGTTAACTACTGATACTAGGATTAAAAACATAAAAATCTTTATGTAACAATTCTTTCAGACGTTTATGATTTGGTCCATTAAAGAGGGGAAATATTCTTGTAGTCCATTATAAATATGTTGCCTTTTACACTCAAAGTGACTTATGTTTCACATGAGAAACCCAACTCTCAATCTTTCTAATGCCCAATGCCATGAATGCCAATTTCATGTTTCATCAGTAGGGACGCTTCATCTTGACATCTGTGCCAAAGCAGCTTGAGATGATGGCCGTTTTGTCTTTTTTTAATATCACTAAAAACCCAAATTTTAGTTTCCTTTTGCACACCATTAAAAGACATAAATTTGATTAAACTACAAAAAGGATAATAAAGAAAAAGCTAAAATAAAACAAAGGCAATAAAAATATTGCTGTTATCTATTTGAACCAATACAGAGGCAACACCAACCAACAAAAGATTGCACTTTATCTTCAACATAAACTTCAAAGACTAAAATATAGACTTTTCCCCATGGTAAACTTGCCTTTGTTTTTAATTAACTAGTCATGTCTATTCTGTTTCCCAAGATGTTTCTTTCATTACTATGTATTTTCTCTGGTCAGTCACTAATAATGACTTGAAATGAATTCCCAGCTTCAATGTTAAGAATAAAGACTCATTTCCGCAAACATCAGCGGACATCTTCTTTTTCCATGTTTCTAATTTTAAGCCATCACTGTATTATATACACGGAATGCTGGCACCAATGCCTACCGCGCTTGTGAATTTTTCCACCTTTTACGCTTTAAATTAAAGGTCTCATTGGGACACAATACTCTAGGTTCTTGGAAAACTCATGAAAATGGGCAAAATGAATATTTTAAGCCCATTTAAGTAACTATAAATATAAGCCTATCTATTTAGCTTTTGAAATGCATCAGCAAATGTAAAATTCTCACCCACTCTTAAAACATGAACTGTATTACTTAAAAGAAAGCTAAAGAACACACATTTCAGATTACAAGACATAATTCGAAGGACTCTAATGCAGACGTAACTGTAATCCGAAAGCAGCACCTGCTGGGAAGTATTTCATGTCCTACTGCTGACATAAATTACAAACACTGGCTGCTTTCACGGGATTAACAAAGTGTTTGGAGGTAAGGTAATGTGATGGGTCTTTCTCATCCTCTTTCATACATAACAGTCTACAGTTTGTTTCACTAACAATGATATTTTTCTACTCAAATGCTAGTAACTATTGAATTTCAGATGTTGAGTAAAAACATTTACTTACTTGCTATTTGAAACACAGGTTTCCCAAAGATTCCTTTATCCCCAAGGATAAAATGTCAAGGTATCAGTCTTCAAAATGGCATCCCTTTTGGAGGAAAAAAGATACTCTATAAATAACTTACTTTAGAAGTTATCAACAGCAAGCAGAAGTAAATGTTGTAAAATTTCATAATTATACAAAATTTATACTAAAATCTACCCTCTAAACTGTTTAAAATATTCTTCCTTAAAATCTATTGGTATGGATAGCAAAATATTCAAATTTTCCAATAAATTAGTTGTATAAATATTTAAAAGATTTAAACTTGTCTGCATGGCGTAATACAGACGTAAAAAGAAAAAAAATGTATCTTTGGTTAATGGTTTCCTTCAGTATAATTCAGTTTTTTCCCTATTTCCAAAACTAAACAAAGGCTTTTAAAGGGCCTTCAGCAGTTTAAACTATTTAAAGGATACATTGTTACAATGGCTATGCTCATATACTTTTAGCATTTCACTGAGTGAAATGGTTTCAAGGCCCGGTATTATTATTTCAAGTATTTTCTCATATTCATAATCCCTAGATTTTTAAAAAGTCGTATGTAAATACTGGTTCTTAAAATATAATTTCTCAAAGAGCAAAACAAAAATCTAATCAGTTTTTATGTCAAAGCAATAAAAAAGATCCCAATCTTACCTCAAATAAAAGATGTATTTGTTCAGAACAATCAGCAATCAAATCGATTTTAATCTTGTAAGTTACCTTTAAAAAAAAAAAGAAAAAAAGATGATATCAACATTTCGATTTTTAAAACATTTCTTGGCCAAAGATTCAGTATGCTGAAACAATGATAAAACATCTGAAAGAGAAGATGTACGTGCAAATTTAAGAATCAGCTCCAGAACACACAACCTACATACACTGAAGGTTGCAATCATTTCTTATCTTTAGTATCTATCAGCAGTCGCTTTCCTCATCTCTTTGGCTGTTTTGACAAATACTATAGATTAAGGCATCAGAAAAAGAATTATAGAAAATTCGAATATCTAGACTGATTTCAGATTATGACCTTGTTTTTCTGTTCCCTCTTTTGATAACAGGAAAAAAACAAAGGGTAAAGTTCATTATTTTTATAGAATGAAATCACCTGAAAATTTCCTTCGCCAGCTAGAAAGATCTTTTACAATTTTGAACAATTAAAAATTGACTCCTCAAAGAAACATTAGTGAAGTTAAAATGGCCACTGGTTACTTTAAATTTTAAAGCACAAGTTATTTGATCTCGCCAAGTGGGATATTAGCTTTGTCTTTTAAGCAAGTCTAGAACTTAGGGTATCTATGACCTTTACTCAATCTCAAACCAGGGTCTTGCATATTTTCTGTCTTCCCCTCCCCCATTTATCATGTGAAAAGATCTTGAGGTTAAACTGCTAGCAATTATTTCTCATTTTACTATTCAAAAGGACTCTTAAAAAAAAAAACTAGATTCCGAGTATCCGTTTAAAACCACTTTTCGGGTTTTAAAATCTCAAAAATGGCCATCTACAAACCCAGAACTGCACTTAAACGGCAGATTCTGTAAGATCAAGATATGCGCAACTGATGGAACCTGTACCACCATCGGAAAGCTGTTCAAAACAACAAAGCAATTTTACTGGGGGCGAAAGGCCCCTAGGTGCTCGGTCGAGCCGGCGGCGGCTCCGGGCGCGGAGGGGCGAGGTGGGTCTGCCCCCACCATTTGCACCTTCCCCGACACGGGCTCCGCGGAGCGAGGGGGGGTCGTCTCGAACACACAAAGGTCGCTGCGTTCGCGGCTCGCCCTTCCAACCCTTCAGCTTCGATCCCCTTCCCGACCATCTCTCCACCAGAAACCCCACACAGGGAGCTCCGCAGACGCCTGCGGAGCTGCGATTTGTTCTTCCCCGCGCAGTTCGTCTGAGGCACGTCTGGGTCTTCCACATGCAACAAATGCAACCAACATGGCTCCCTCCGGCGCCCATGGCCGAGAGCAGCCCCGCTTCCCTGCGGGCCCCGCCGGGAGGGCGCCGCGCCCGAGCCCGGCGCCGGCCGCCCTTTGTGGAAGTTTCGGCGCCGCGCCCTGCGACACCGTCCTTTAACACGACGCGACGATGGACGCAAACTTTCAGACTCGGGCCGGCCCGAGGCGGCGCCCAGTGCCCCCGACCGCCGCCCCCTCGCCCTCTCCGCGGAGCGCGAGGCGCAGGGCGCCCCGGGACCCCCGGCCCCGGCCCGCGAGCCCGCCGCGCGGCCGCCGAAGAGTTAAAAGCCACCACCCAACGGGGGTGAAAGCCCAAGCTGATTCCTGCTCGGACGCGGCCATTGTTCTCCCGACCCCAGCCAGCTCGCGGCGAGCGCGGGGCCTCGGCGGGGGACCCCGAGACGCGCGCGGCCCCCGCCGCCCGCCCGCCCGCGCCCCCGGCCCCGCCGCCCGCCCGGCGCGCTCAAGGACGTTCCGCCGCGGCTCCCAAGGACAAAGGACAATGAGGGAAGCGGGGCCACTCACCGGTGCGAGCGCGGCCGCCGGGCCCTCCGGTCGCCGCCGCCGCCGCGCGCGCGGCCCCCGCCGCCGCCCCGCGGGCCCCGCCGCCGCCTCGGCCGCCTCAGCCGCCGCCGCCTCAGCCGCCGCCTCGGCCGCCTCAGCCGCCTCAGCCGCCCCCGGGCCCCGAGCCCGCGCGCGCCCCGCCGGCCTCAGCCGCCGCCGCCCGGCTTCCGCGGGCCCGGGGCGGCCGGACGCGGCTCCCCGCCGGCCGCTGGGCCCTGCCGCGCCGCGGCGGAGCGCCTGACAGCTCGGGGTGCTGCTGCCTCTCCGGCCATCTTGTGCCGTGTGTGTGTGGTGTCTCTGCCGTCTCCTCGCTCGGCTTTACTCCCTCCTCCTCCTCCCCCCGCCCCACACACCACACAACATGGCCTCTCCGCTGCGGCGGCGGCTGCGGCGGCGGCAGGAGCTCCGCCGGGCCCCAGCCCGCTCCCCTCCCCCACCGTCCCCGCCTCCCGCCTGCAGCCCGGGGCGCCAGGGCGCACGCGCGCCGCCGCCCGCCCGCCGCGGCCATTGGCTCCGCGAGCTTCCTTCCCGGGCGCCGCCTCGCGCACGCCCGCCGTCTTCCTCCCGCCCAGCAGCAGCGGCCTCCATCCTATTGGCTGGTTCTGACCGCACCCCTTTCGCTGCCTCCGTGCCGATAGGCTCGCTTCGGTGCCACTCACCACCCGAAGGCGTTTCCTGTGTCGGCGCCGCGATTGGCTGACGAGGAAACCTGGGGTTCGGAGCCTGGATGTTGCTCTTGGCCCCGCAGTGCGGACCCCTCCGGGCTTGCTGGGGGGTTCTGGTGAGGGCTGGGCTGGCCAGGCTGCAACCACTCGTACAGTTAATGGCTTTGCCTCTGCGAAAAGCGCAGACTTCCAGGGTTCCGGTTCTTGTCTTCGTATAAAATAAAAAGCGATGAGCAGACACGATGCAGGGCCACAGCGGTTGGGCAAGCAGCCATGTCCTCCAGATTTTTCTTGCAAGCAGCCAGGCCTCCCGTCAGGGTCACCGCCGGGACCAGCGCGGGGAGTGCTCGCCAGAGGAGTGGCTTGAACACACCAGCGCGGTCTACCTGTCCGCCCTTCACCCAGAGACTCAGAGGGGGGGGGGAAAAGCCGGGTTTCCTGTCAGCCCACCTCGCTTTGCTTCTTCCGACTTCCCCCGAGAGCGGCCCCGGGCACACCGCGGCGAGAAATGGAGACCCGGGCCGTCGAGCACTCTCGCCGGGGCCTGGGGCGGAAGGGAGCCGCACGTGCTCGGGGGGAGGGGAGCCGCTGCGGGGCTCGCTGAGATGCCGGGAGGGTGACACACGGAGCTGGCTCCGGCACGTTGTGGAAAACACACAGGGCCTTCGTTCCCCTGGTCGGCGTGCCGCCAGCCTCTTGGGACGGGGCTAGGGCGGGATCCGAGTCTCCGGACGTGTTGGGCGTCGTGGGCCCCTCCTGGGCAGCCTGGCCGCGCTCCTAGGCAGGGTACGGGGCGCACACGCACATGCACACCCTGCTCCGACAGGCCTGAGCCGCCCTCAGCTGAATTTCCAAGCTGGGCCCCTCCGGGAAACAGCCCCCCAGCGGGCCCTCCCTCCCCGTCCTCCCAGAGGTCCCCCGGCTTCGTCGCCCCTGCCCCTTCCTCTGCCCCCACCCCCCAAATACCTGAGACCCGGGCTAGGACTCTGCCTTCCCACACCCTAAGGGGTTCTGAGCCAGCCACACAGGCCTGAACAGGTCTGCATTTCAAAAAGGACCTGAAAATCCTTGGAGCTGCTTGAGATGAGCGCTCCCCGCGGAGTCACTCGGTTGTCACGCGGCGCTCGGACCAGAGACCTGGTCGGCCATCGCCGGTGAGCAGCATCAGAGCCAGGATTGAGCCCCTCCGAGTTCCCCCAAAACCATCCCC
Organism: Oryctolagus cuniculus; assembly: GCF_051225735.1. Classification (NCBI taxonomy): domain Eukaryota; kingdom Metazoa; phylum Chordata; class Mammalia; order Lagomorpha; family Leporidae; genus Oryctolagus; species Oryctolagus cuniculus. Next base: position 3,256,650 of record NC_142878.1, on the reverse strand, counting down.
TGCTGAATGGAGGACTCAGCTGTTTGTGGCTCTTCCTGGTCTGCCAGCTCCTTCCTCCCCTGCCTCAGTGCGGCTTCCACCTCCAGTGGAATGGAATTCCGGGCCCTGGGCCCCACCCCGCTGCTGCCAGTCCTGGGGGCAGTGTCCCGGCCTCTTGCTTTGAGGGGGGACCCTGCAGGTCAGCTGTGGGGTGACCAGGGAGTCACGCACCCCTGCCCTGGGCTGCTTGCCTCTCTGAAGTGCACATCTGCCACCTTGAAACTTAGTTTCTCATCACAAATGACAGCGGATGTCTTGAGCCAGCCCTCCTTACAGCTGGGAGAGTTCCGTCCTAAATGGAAAGCCCCTGACACCTGGCTGAAGGCCCCCGACCCCTGTGTGTTCCTTTTCACTCTGAGTCCCAAGAGACGCAGCCGCTGCCACCCCGGCTCGGCCAGCCCCGACTCGACAGGAAGCGAACAGCCCAGACCCGAGCCCGGGCTCCTGGTGGACGGCTGTGCCTGCGCTGAGTGGTGCTGCTCCTGTTCCCTAGCGTCCGGTAGGAAACCCGGGTGGGCAGAGAGCGTGTTTACACCTGGCTGCCTGAAAGGAGAGACCTCGGAGGCAGCTGCAGAAGAGTGGGGGAGCGAGAGGAAGAGCCCCGTCCCTCTGTTCCTGGCCTGGCTGCGCATTTTGAATGACGTGAATTTATTACCTTTCTTCATTTCTGAGAGGGAGGGAGGAAACACGGAAGGCGGGAGGGAGGGAGGGCTGTGCTAAATGGCGGCTCTATTGGAGAATTGTTCTTCCTTTATTCTATAAATGTCTGGTGTCTGAGTTTGTTACAGTGAGCACCTGGGTTCTGGGGTGTGTGTGTGTGTGTGTGCGCGCGTGTTTTAAATAAAGGTCTCGCGGAACTTCTCCTCTCTAGGGAGGTGAGCAGCCCCTGCAGTGCTCCTGGCTGATGGGATCTGGTTCCTGGTACGTGACACAGGAGGCAGCAGTCTTCCCTTGCACATGCCCCACCCCCCCACCCGTCCTCCCTGGGTCCCTGAGGCTTCTGGGGCTGAGCTCCTGCCTCTGCACCCCTTCCTCAGCTCCAGGGGGAGGCCAGACGGGGCCTCCGGGAGGGTGTGCTCCCCTCTGGGCTGCCTGTCTTCCCGGCCCTGCTCTCTGGGAGCCGGCAGCCCGGCCCCTCCTGGAGGCTCTGGGCAACTCCAGCTTTCAAGGGCAGGGGACTCAGGCGCCTGCTCTGAGCCTGCGGCCCCGCTCCCCGCCCCACCTGCGCCAGCCTTCATTTCCTTGGCTCACTCAGGGTATGGTGCACACAGGGTCAAAGGCCGTGTGATACTCAAAATGCTGCTCCCAGGCACAAGGAGTGCGCTTCCTCCTTGCTCCAGGGGGAGACGGGGCCTGTGGTCCTCACAGAGCTCACACTCTAGTGCCGACAATAAATAAGAAAACGCCAGGCGGGGGTACAGGGCATGACGACTTCCTGGGAGGGCCGGGGCGGCAGCGATGGAGCTAAAGCAGGGAGGGCCCCCAGCCTGCGGGCCAAGGCAGGGCACCGCGCGCTGCACGCGCACCTTTCCGTTCGCACTTCTTCTTCTGCACTCTTCTTCTAAGTCATAAAATCTCAAGCAGAGGAGGCCAGGAGAGGGGAGGAGAGCTACACGCGCTGAGAAGCTGGGAAGCAGCTGCACGATCACTGATTGAGCAAACTCGGGAAAGCGGGGAGCCAACCCGGCTCACACAGAGAAGGCACCGGCATCGCCACACGCAAGGGCTCCCGGGACTGAGGCTGGAGGAGGAGGCTGCGGGGAGAAATGTGTGGAGAAACTTCCGCCCCCGTCCGTTCTCTGATTTCTACCAACGAGGCCGGCCTCGTCCAGCCAGGGGCGTGGAAGACCCTGCTCTGAGGAATGAGATCAACCCAAGAACAAAACCACAGGGCGGGCCACTGGGGGCCACCCCCAAGAAGCGGTGTAAGCTGGCCACCCTTCAGTGAGCTGGTGGTCAGTGTGGGAGGACTGTGTGCCCCCTCCTGCCTGCCCCTGACTCCACCCCCAGCCGCCGCTTTCCCAAAGCCTGGCCCTCACCCATGAGAGTCTACAGAGCCTCGCATCGGCATTAGCCACATGCCACCCTGGCACTCACGGGAGATAGCCGCTGTGGGCCACCTTCCAGGACAAGCGCTTCCCTTTCCATCTGCGTGGACAGCTGCGGGACACGGCTCCCAAGACAGAACTTACGGGACAGAGCCGGAAACCTGCAGTGGTGGCCGTCCCCGTAACACACCGCTGCATCGCTTCTCCGTCCGTCCTTTGTCACTCCTGAGTTCTCCGGCCACTTCCTAAATGGACCAGCCCCACAGAACTCTTTCTGCTGGGCTTTCCTTTTGGGAGACCAGACCCAATCCTGTGCTCCGAGTTCCCAGACTTTCAGCCTATAATCTGAGCCATGAACAAACTGTGAATGCAAAACACGCAGCTAATGAAAGCTGCTCACACAGACCCATGGGACAGAGAAGAGAGCTGAGGGATAAACCCACCGCATGTGGCCAGGTGATCTCTGATCAGGGGCCGGGTCGTCTCCCAGAAGATGGTATTGGGAGAACTAGATATTCACTTGAAAAAAAAAAAAAAAAAAAAAAAAGAACCTGGACCCCTACCTTACATGACACACAAACATCAAATCAGGTTACATTAAAGATTTAGATACAAGACCCAAAATGATAAAATTCCTAGAATAAAGCAAGACAGGGGAAGCTTCTTGACACTGACCTTGGCAAAGAGTTCTTGGATATGACACCAAAAGCAGAAATAGGCAAGGCGGCTGCCCAAAACTGAAAAGCTTCTGTGTGGTAATCAACAAAGGAAATAATATGCTAAGGAATGGGAGAGCCCCGGCTGCTCCACTTCCGATCCAGCTCTCTGCTATGGCCTGGAAGGAGTAGAAGAGGGCCCAAGTGTTTGGGCCCCTACACCCACGTGGGAGACCCGGAGGAAGCTCCTGGCTCCTGGCTTCGTTCTGGCCCAGCCCTGGCTGTGGCAGCCAGCTGGGGACTGAACCAGCAGATGGAAAATCTGTGTGTGTGTGTGTGTGTGTGTGTGTCTCCCTCTCTCTGTGTAACTCTGCCTTTCAAATAAATAAATAAACCTTTAAAGAAAAAAAAAAAGGCCTAGGCACAGAACAAAGGTTTGTGTCCAAACATTGACAGGAGTAAAACTTAAATACACAAATGAAATTCTCCAGAGTTGAAGGACACAGTTTCCAGGTGGCACAGGATGAGCAAGAAACGGAGAAGGGGTTAGGGTGACTTCAGGCTCCTCAACAGCACTTCTGCGTGAGGGAGACGATGACACAACACCTTCAAAGTAGAAGGGAGATGGTTTCCAGCTGAGACCTCCACACCTACTACGTCATCTGTCAGTGCAGGGTAGAATCTTCCTTTCAAAGGCAGAGTGACAGAGAGGGAGAGACAGAAACAGAGGGAGAGAGAGACAGATTCTTGCATCCACTAGTTCACTCCTCAAATGGCCACAATAGCCAGGACTGGGCTAAACTAAACCTAGGAGGCTAGAGCTCCACCCTGGCCATCCCACCTCTGTGGCAGGGGCCCAAGTACTTCGGCCATCTTCTGCTGCCTTCCCAGGCGTGACAGCAGGAAGCTGGGTTGCAAGTGGAGCAGTCAGGACTTGAACCAGCGCTCCCAGGTGGGATGCCATCTTTGCAAGAGGCAGCTTAACCCACTGCACCACAAGGTTGGCCCCAGGATAAGATGCTTTCCATGCACGGCCTCAAAAACCTTTACGTTCTGCCATGGTTGGGGATGGGCTGAGGGTGTCCCCAGGAGTTCAGGCTGGAAGCTTGGTCCTCAGTGTGGCAGTGTTGAGGTGCTGGAGCCCCTAAGAGGTGGGCCCTAGGGGGTTCCTCAGGTCATCACGGGCAGGCTCTCCGGAGGGAGGAAGGCCCAGGCTATCCCTGGCTCCCTGTCTGGGGATGTGACCCCTCTCACACCCTCTTCTGCCCTTGTGATCCCAGCCACCATTCGGCCCTCGTCAGAGATGCCTCATCTTGGACTTGGGAACTCCACAACTCTGCGCTAAATAACCCTCCTTCCTTTAAAAGGTGGGCTACATCAGGTATTTTGTTGTCGTAACAGAAAAGCAGGCTAATAGACCTCCCACGCACACTTTGCCAGGAATTGAGTTCCACCGGGAAGTGAAGGAGGAATGAGGCGGACACAGGATGGAAGAAAGCGAAGACGTGAGGTGGAGGCCGGGGCTCGGAATCCCCAGAATCCCCGGAGGCAGTGCAGGGAGCCCTGGGCATCAACCACGCCCCGGGCAGCCAGCGGTCAGTGCAACAGCGCCGCCCAGGAGCCAGGCAGCGAGCACTGTCCCCTGCCGTTGCCCCTTTCCTTTGACACAAGGACTAAATGCTTGGGAGAACTTGACCCAGATTCTAATGCATTTGTAACATACCTTGACCCGTACAAGAAAGTACTTAAAAAGTTCACATGAAAATAAAGTTAAAAGATAAGCTTATCTTGGTGCAAAAGCATTTTGAAACCCAGGCACAGCTTTTTCCTAATGCCCATTTTGCAGGAACTATTCAGAGCTCGCTGTGTCATAGATTCCTCCCTCTGCCTTAGCTGTTGCTTCTGATTAGCCGAGGAGTCTTACTTCTCTCCAGAAATGTCGTGTTGAGATTTGTCCCCAGACTCAGTCACCTTAGCGGCAGATGAACACAGAGCAGCACACTCCCTACCCGCACTCCTGCCCTTGCTGTGGTCTTAGGATACCCTACGTTCCCCGGGACTTACTGGGGACGTTGAAGTTCTGGCGGATTCCCAGGGAGGCTGGAGTCAGGCTGTAACCTGGAGACTGTTCTCTTTGTTTTCTCCTGGGAGCTTCCGTCCAACTGGGGCAATATTATACTCTTACACCTCGGTGTGTGCTCGCGCCTTGGTGTTTCAGGATTAGATCATTGTTCAGGGACACCTGTAAGGGTGAGTTTTAGAAAACTCTAAAGAAAAGCAGGAAATGATTAATTCAGATTCACTGGAAGCTCAGGAGAGTGTGGAACCTATAGTGTGTGCGGGGTGTGGGGGGTCACAATCATGAAGGGGCTCCCAGGGGCTTCAAACGTGCTTGTTCTGTTAAGAGCTCATTTCCTAAGCTGATGGTGGCAACAGGGCGTACCGGCTGTTGTTGTGTACCTCTGTGTATTCAGTTTACAGACTCCCTGGTACAGAAGGTTATTGCATAGGCTAGCTTAATTGTGATTTCATTAATTAAATTAGATTAATTGTGATCTTTAAGATGGTGGTCGTGGGGGAGGGGAAGCTGTGGAAGAGAAGCGGAGCAGGAAGCAGCCTGGGTCATTCCAGTCTGCGTGTGTTTGCCAGGAGCAGCCCCGTGGGTGCGCTGAGACTCTGCACGCGTCAGCACCCTGCTCCCGCTGTCCGGAGCTCCTCCACCCCACCACGTCAGCCCAAAGCCGTTGACTGCTGAGGGTCACAGTGAGAACTCAGAGCAGGTGCTTGGCTGCGGGTAGGACGCCCGCATTCCACGTCGGAGCAGCCGGGCTTCATCCCGGCTCCAGCTCCTGGCTCCAGCTCGCGGCTGATGCAGGCAGTGGCGAGCAGCAGGGTGGCTCAGTGGCTGGGTTCCTGGCACTCACTGGGAGACACAAATTGAGTTCTGAGTTCCTGGCTTGAGTTTTGCCTCGGCCCCATTATGGCCGTCATGGGCATTTAATGAGTGAATTAGCAGGCGAGGGCTCTTACTCTCTAATAAAAACAGAATAAGTAAGGAGAAGACATAGGAATGAGAGAGGTGAGGGGCGGAGACCCACAGGAGAAATAAAGGCCCGGTGTTTCTTGGAAGTTGACCTTGTGCTACAAAGTGAAGGACGCCGCTGACTTGGTCTGTTTTCTATTTTTGTAACAAAATACCCAAAGCCAGGCACTTTGTACAGCAAAGAGGTTGTTAGCTCACAGCTCTGATGGGGGCCTCCTGGTGGGGGCTTGCACGTGGAAGCCCAGCTCGGTGGAAGCACCAGGCTTCCTGATGGGGACCCCACTCTCCTGGCAGCTGATCCCCCCTCGAGGCCAGCATGGATCCCTCCAAGGATGGAGCCCCTGACCTTCCCCTGGACCCCACCTCAATGTCAGTGCCCCGGGGCCCGAGCCTCTGGGGGTCTCAGTCACACCCAAAGCTCCATTCTGCAGCTGAGCATCTCCGTTGAAGAACAGAAGCTAAGAACCTCCGCGCCAGTCCCGGCTGCTCCTCTTCCAGTTCAGCTCTCTGCTGTGGCCCGGGAGGGCAGTGGAGGATGGCCCAGGTGCTTGGGCCCTGCACCCCATGGGAGACCAGGAGGAAGCGCCTGGCTCCTGGCTTCAGATCAGCACAGCACCGGCCATGGCAGCCATTTGGGGGGTGAACCAACGGAAGGAAGACCCTTTCTCTCTGTCTCTCTCTCTCTCTCTCACTGTCTAACTCCGCCTGTCAAAAAAAAAGAGAGAGACAGAGACAGAGAGACAGAGAGAGAAAAAGGGAGGCAGACACACAGAGCTCCCGGTGCTGGTTCTCTGCCGAATGCCCGTGATGGCTGAGCTTGGGCCAGGCTAAAGCTGGAAGCCAGTACTTTGATCCAGGTCCCATGGGTGTCAGGGTCTTGTCCCGGACTTGAACATGACCTGTTGTCCCGGGGTTTACACTGCAGGGAGCCGGACTCAGGACCACAGTTGTGCCTTGAGCCCTGGCACTTGGACATGGGGTGCAGGTTCCCTAAATAGCATATTTTTAAATATTTATTTATTTATTTATTTGAAAGTCAGAAGTACACAGAGAGAGGAGAGGGAGAGAGAGAGAGAGAGAGAGAGAGAGAGAGAGAGAGAGGTCTTCCATCCTCTGGTTTACTCCTTAGATGGCCGCAACGGCCGGAGCTGCACCGATCTGAAGCCAGGAGCCTCCTCCCGGTCTCCCATGTGGGTGCAGGGCCCAAGGACGTGGGCCATCTCTGCTGCTCTCCCAGGCCACAGCAGAGAGCTGGATCAGAAGTGCAGCAGCCAGGCCCATGAGGAAGGCCTCGCTGGTGGGGCTCAGCAGGTTAAGCTGCCAGGTGTGCTGCCAGCATCCATCGAAGCCAGCTCAAGTCCCAGCTTTCTGCTAACGCACCTGGGACGGCAACAGGTGATGGCCCAGCTCCTTGGTCCCTTCCACCATGTGGAAGACGCATGGAGTTTGACTCCTGGTTTCCTTGTGGCTCAGCCCTGGCAGTTGGCAACCGTTTGGAGGAGTGAATCCCTGGATGGAAGTCTCTCTCTCTCTCTCTCTCTCTCTCTCTCTCTCTCTCTCTCTCTCCCTCCTTCCCTCTCCCTCTCTCTCCCTCTCCCTCTCTCTCTCTCCCTCTCCCTCTCTCAGTCATTCTGTCTTTCAGATAAATAGATGGGGGGAGGAGCAGTGAGGAGACTTTCCAAAGTCCATCTGTTGATTCACTGCCCAGATCCTGGGCCAGGTCAAACCAGAGAGCTCTGAACTCCATCCAGGTCTCACGTGTGGGTGGCAGGGACCCAAGTACTTGAGCCGTCACCTGCTGCCTCCCAGGGTGTGCACCAGCAGGAAGCTGGACGGGAAGCAGAGCAAACCAGGCCCTCGACACAAGACCCAGACCAGGCCCTCGACACGGGATCCAGACCAGGCCCTCAACACGGGACCCAGGCCAGGCCCTCGACACGGGACCCAGGCTTCCCAAGCAGCGACCTAACTGCTGTGCCAAACACCCACCCCAATAAAGCTGCTTGTTGGAAATGTCTAAGGGTTTGCTCGCTGCCTCTCTTTTGTTGAAATGTCCTATGAAGATTGTGCTCTTAAAACATTTGTTCCTATTTCATTCACTTTTTTTTCCAACGTGGGTGGATTGTGTTCTCTGCTTAATTTTTTTAATAGCACTTGGTTCAAAAGGTGCAAGGCATCAAAGGGCACAGGGGAAGCTCTTCCCTTTGTCCCCTCCTGAAAGCAGTGAGCCTAAGTGGTTTCCTGAGTGTCCTTCTAAAGATAGCCCAGAGTTTATCGTAAGAGACCTCTACGCAGATTAATTAGAACAGGGTTGTGTTTCCTCTGTTGGCTCAAGGACTTCGGGACCAAGGGCACCGTCGGGTCCAACAGCCCCCGGTGTCTGGCAGCGCCCCGCCCCTCCATCCAGCTCCACCTTCTCCCCTGCTTGCCCCTCGGGCTGACCACTCCCCTTCCCGGCAGTGCCCGGTCCTTGCTTCCTCCGGCCACTTCTGCTGTGTCCTTCTCCGCCGCCTTCCTGGTGGGCTTCCTCCTCTTGGACTCCCTAGGGGAAGACAGCTGCTGGGCGAGCCTCCGAGGGGCTCCCAGGAGGTTCTCCTCCGTTCACAACCATCTCTGCCAAGGTTAAGATTGTGGGGCCGGAGCATTGCCGTAGTGGGTAAAGCCTCCGCCTGCAGTGCTGGCATCCCACATGGGCGCTGGTTGGAGTCCTGGCTGCTCCACTTCCGATCCAGCTCTCTGCCTGGCCTGGGAAAGCGATAGAAGATGGCCCAAGGCTTTGGACCCCTGCACCCATGTGGGAGACCCAGAGGAAGCTCCTGGCTCCTGGCTTTGGATCTGCTCAGCTCCAGCTGTTGCGGCCAATTGGGGAGTGAACCAGCCGATGGAAGACCCCCCCCCAGGGTCCCTCCCCCAAAGCCCAGCTTACAATCTTAGTCCTATACCACTGATTCATGCAAGTCATTCCGCTTCCTCTCTGCCAGCTGTCTGCTTCCCCACCACAACATTTCTGTGTGTTAATGTAGCATTGAGCTCCTGTGGCGAGTCACTATTTACCTGTTTGGGTGCAAAGACGGTCTACCCCTAAGGAGACTCCAAGTGGCTTACTGTGAGATACATTTTATCTTGTTCACCACGGCACAGTTGTAAGTGCTCTGCCCCAGTTACCTAGCAAGCAGTCAAATTACCCACCAACTGTGAATCAAATTCCATGGAACAGATTAGGCGAACTTGACACTGAATGGGCTTCCACAGGATTTAGCCAAAGTCATTAGAATTTAATGTACTTCTTATGTAAACATAGGTTTCCATTTATTAGAGCTCCTGAAAAATAGGACACACCCTATATGTCAGTGAACAAAAAATAGATCTTGCCCCTGGCACTCGGATACTCTCTGGAATGCAGGCATGTTATGCAACAGCCCCGAGCAGCCAGCCGGGGAGCCTGGTCCTGGGAACTCCTTGGAACTTTCCTTGGGCCCTTAGCCACTTTCAGGGTGTACAGCGCTGCACTTACACGCTTTCTCCTAACTGGCTGGGGTCACCGAGAGGGGAGGAACAGTCAGAGGTTCAGGCAGCCATCATCAGCTGCAGGGTCTAACCCCAGTGTGGTCATTCCCCTGCTGTCCCACCCCAGCCAGGTCGTCAGCCTGCTCTGCAATCACAGCGCGGGACTATCTAGAAAGTTCCATGTTGCCCAATCTTTGCACTCCTTTGCAAGCTGGGAGCGGTCAGGGGCCTGGGAGTTACAGACCAGGCGGAAAAGATTGCTCTGTTGCACAGTAACGACCGGTCCTACAGCAAGCAAAGCTCTGGCCTTTGTTCAGAACGTCGATACTTTGTGCAACAGGGATGTTTTGACGTCAATTTTACTTTTTGAAAATGGTGCATTGAAATGATTTTATTGATTATTGAGGTATTTAGTGCATCTTGAATCTTGTGCACTCTAATTGCAGCTTTGCTAGTACACATGGAATTTGAGAAAAGGCCAGCATGGCCGTTCGCTGGTAACCAAAACGCTTTGGTGCTGACCTCAGCTTCAAGACTCGGGTTGTTTTAGCCTTACTTTCCCAGGCCTGAAACAGGGAAGTTGTGTCCGGTGTTCTTGGGGTAGGGGTGGGGGGGCATTACTAAGAGGGTGAAGTGAGATAATCAGGAAAGCCCACCTAATAGCATGATGCTGCAGGCACAGAGGGGTGTAACCAGCAAGAGCTGGTTCCAGGCTTGGTCTCTGAGCAAGGCTCAGAAACCCCGTCGCACTGGGGAGCTCCTCTCTGTCGCCCTGGTCCTGGGGAGGGGACTGGTTCCAGGACCCTCCCTCCACAGTATGTCAGTCATTGCTGGATTGCTTAGATTCCCAACATGGTGTAAGTGCTCCTGAAGAGTTGCTATACTGCATTGTTTAGGGACTAACGACAAAGGAAGCAAGTCTGTACGTGTCCAGTGCAGGTGCCATTTCCCCCGAGTGCTATGGACCCACAGTTGGTTGAACCCACAGTCGCAGGCACCAGCAGCAACAACTAAGACGCGTGGTGGTGGAGACTCCACTCTGGCCTGAAGTCTGGTGTTTGGTTGTTTTACTTGGAGTGACTAAGGGTTTTTCAGACTTTATGAACCAGGTTTCCAAAACACTCCTGAAAGTTTGGGAGGAAGTTTCAAGCCGAACATTATCTGTATAACTGAATATTGTTCTTCACAATACTCCCGTGTCGATATTTTTGTTCCCTAGGGCTTTGGCTTTGCGATTCTTGCTTTGGTGCGTTGGATGCTATAGGCCTGAAACAGACAGGTCTGCAAGGTGACATACCTGATGGTCGTGGTCCATGGTGTCTATGTCCGTCACCCCTTCTCCACACCCACCTGAAAGCAGAGACCAGGGGCAGGCATTTGGCCCTAGCGGTGAGATGTCAATTAGGATGCCCACATCCCGCATCCGAGAGCTTGGGCTCAAGTCCCAGCTCTGTTCTTGGTTCTAGCCTCTTGCCAACGTGCACCCTGGGAGGCTGCCGGGATGGCTCAAATGGTTGGGTCCCTGTCACCCACATGGAGGACCCAGGTTGAGTTCCTGACTCCCAGCTTTGGCCTGGCCCGGCCCCAGCCATTGTGGGCATTTGGAGAGTGAACCAGCGGATGAGAACACACCATCGCCATCTCTCTTTGTTTCTCTCTGCCTCTCAAATAAATATTTAGAATAAATAAATAAATAAGACAAATGAAGAAACAAAGCCCACAAATTGCCTGTGCCTGACCCAGCATGAGGCCCACTTTGTCCCACGCTCAGGCTCAGGAGCCAAACAGCAGAGTTAGCGAAGACAGACTCTCTGTGCCTGCCTCTACTCTGGTTTGCCTGCGCACTGTCACGGCCGGCCGGCTGGCCGGTGTGCGTCTCCGGTGCTGTGGCTGCTGGGGCACCTGTTCCCCTGGTTCTGCCTGATTAGAGATTGCCTGGTGGAACATCAGCCTTCCCATCCTCCATCAGCACCTGAACCAACTCAGCTGCTCCCCACCTCCCTGGCACTGCCTCCTCGCTGCTGAACCCTCCTACACCTTTCACACACTCCGCTGTAGGGTGGGAGCTGACAGCACAGCCTGGCTGTGCGGCCTCTCGGTTTCGGTACAGATCAGGCTCGGAGTTTACGGACTTGGTGATCTTCTCAAGGGTCCAGGTTTAAGTTTGTTAGTTTCTCTCCTGTTTGTTCTGTGTTACATCGACTTGCTGTCATCTTTATTCTTTTCCTTCTGCTTACCCTAGGCTCACATAGCTATGGGGGTGGGCACTTGGCCGATCTGAAGCCAGGAGCCAGGAGCTTCTTCCGGGTCTCCCATAAGCATGCGGGGGCCAAGGACTTGGGCCATCTTCTACTGCTTTCCCAGGCCGTAGCAGAGAGCTGGATCGGAAGTGGAGCAGCCGGGAGGCAGATCGGCGCCCACAAGGGATGCCTGCGCTGCAGGTGGCAGCTTTACCCACTGTGCTACAGCACCGGCCACATTAATTGACTTTTGATTTCTTCTTTGACCTGTGATTTATTTGGTAATATGTTGCTTGATTTACAAACATTTGCAGTTTCCTTCATATACTATTCTACCGATCTCTAATTTAATCCCTTGTAACCAGAATCATTATTCAACCATTCTAAAGCCGTTGAGAGTCATCATGGCCCAACATCTGTCTACCTTGGAGAAGGTGCCATGTGTACTTGGAAAGAATGTGTAACTGCTTGGTGTGGTGTTCTGTGATTGTGAGTCAGGCCACGGAGGTTGATAATGGCACTAGATCAAGTAGGTCTTTGTGATCTGCTTGGTGTGGTGTTCTGTGATTGTGAGTCAGGCCATGGAGGTTGATAATGGCGTTTAGATCAAGTAGGTCTTTGTGATCTGCTTGGTGTGGTGTTCTGTGATTGTGAGTCAGGCACGGAGGTGAATCACGGCGCTCAGATCAAGCAGGTCTTTGTGACCAATCGCAGCATCGGCTCTCAGGTGGAATCCTCCACTTCTCCGGGCGCCTTTCGCTTTGCTCTGAGAAGGCCATAGCAGGCACACGCACTCCCGACAGCTCCCTTTCCCGGTGACTGAATCTCTCACCACTGCTGGGTGTCCACGCCACTTTGAAAACTGCCCTGACGCCATGGTAGACTCTTGGGTCCACCACCACGCAAAGAACCTCACAGATCACAGAACCGAAGGCGCACAGGCCCAGCTAAAACGCTTACATTGCAAAGTTCATTCGATGTAAGACACACACAGGAGAGAAAGGAAGCTGTGGGACGACTGATGCCCACACAGGTTGGGGTGCGCGGCGGGCGGCAGTTCCGGTCTCCACCCTCGTGGGCACACGGTGTCACCGCTCGGTCTCTCTGTGTCGCCTTGCCCTTCCCCACAGCTGAGACAGATAGAAGGTAGGCTGGGCTAGTCACGCACCTGCTTACAGAGGGACTCAGTCTTTCCACGGGGCGGAGACGCCCTGGGCCACACAACAATTACCGCTATTTTAAGGCCAGAACCACAGAAAAGGGGAAGTCGACTTCAGCGGGCTCCCTCCTCTGCCTTCACGCCTGGGCCTCTTCTGCTCGCCGAGTTTTGCATTTCGTCCGTGTTTAGCTCCGTTCACCGTGGGAGGGAGGCCGACCCGCCAGGTGCTTTCTCTGCCTCTCAGCTGGATTTTGTTTAACTGACAAATACAACCGCTCAGGCGTGCCTGCCTGCGCAGTGTCTCCATCAACCACGCAATGCAATCCCGGGAGCGCCCAGCTTCCCTGCGTGGCCAACCCGTCTCAGTGTGTCCGGGTGCGTGCCACGGCGTCCCCACAACACAGCCCAGGAGTGGCTTTCTCAGGCCCCGTGGTGAGTGGCGCAGGGCTGTGTGCCTTTGTGGGGTGCACTGTTGAATGGCTCAAACTAACCTATCAATTACCTCTCTCACTTAGCATTCCTTTGTGCTGCCAACATTTAAAATCTACTCTGCAAGTGGACAGTAGTCGTCAGTAACCACGGCCCCCAAGTCCATCCTGGTCGAGTGCACAGCGCCTCCCTGACCACGTGTGCCTGCCAGCGAGGGAGGGAGCTGTAACTGGGGCACCCTAGAAGCCGTGCTTGGAGGAGGGCGGGTGCCAGATGCCCAGAGCTCCCAGGCCCTCACGTGCTCATCGTCTCCCCATAAATCCCTCTTCTGATTTGTGATCAGACCAGTCTCTGTTGCTTGCAATCAATAGTTCTCCCAGCTAGACCTGGGCACTTTGAGGGCAGGTCCTCTGTCCTGGTGCCTTGGCGTCCCACGGACCCCAGCCCATGCCACAGAGAAGCCCCAAGAAAGCAGCCCGAGATGAGGAGCCCCTTCCTGGGGGCACCTGCCCTCCGCAGACCTGAGGAACTTCTCACTGGAGCGCAGTGAGGGCAGGGGGTGGCGGGGTGGGGGGGGGGGCAGAAATGGAAAGGCCAGGGGGGCTCTCCCTGGGGAATTCTCAGTGGGGAGCAATGGGGACCTGGGCCCCCCAAATCTCGCTTTGGACGCGGTGCTCTGTAAAGTGACCACCCCGACACGGCAGCCGTGCGAGGAAGCAGAAGCCCCGTGAGGCCAGGCTGGGGCCAGCGGAGGAAGATTGCCCTCCTGGTGCTGTGGCAAAACCTCTGCTGGCCTCCCTCGCCCCTCCTGTCAAAACTCACCCAGAAGGACCGTCTCCGCCAGACGCCCGTCCTCCTGCCCCGCCCCCAGCAGCCGGCAGCCCTGGCCCCTGCCGGCCTCCCCCGCAGCTCCTGCTTCACCCACCAGTACAAGAAAAATGTGCAAGGGATAAATAAGCAACCAAATGGGCGGAGACTTGAGAAATTTCAAGGAGGGCCGGCGCTATGCGTGGAGGGTTAAGCCTCTGTCTGCAGTGCTGCCATCCCCTGTGGGTGCCGGCTTCAGTCCCAGCTGCCACACTTCTGATCCAGCTCCCTGCTGACGCGCCTGGGAAAGCAGTGGAAGAGGGCCCAAGTGCTTGGGCCCCGCACTCCTGTGCCCGACTCAGATGGAGCTCCAGGCTCCTGGCTTCAGCCTGGCCCAGCCCTGGCCATTGCAGCCATTTGAGGAGTGAACCAGCAGATGGAGGAGTCTCTCTCTCTCTCTCTCTCTCTCTGTAACTCTGCCTTTCAAATAAATATTTTTTCAAAACTTCAAGGAAAATCAAATTAAAAAAAGATTTTTAGTGCAGATACATTTAAATCTAAGCAGTTTTTTCATAATCTGCATGATACGAGGACCCCTTATAAAGGTTTCCTATAATAATCCTCAAGTTAACTATAAACTCTCAACTGGAAACAAAAGCAACTGACCACGTGAGAGGCCCTGGCTTTGCTCTCTGAGATTAGCTCTGCTTCACTCTGAGCTTGGAACACAGCGTTTAGAAGGGACAGGGCTGACGAGGAGGGAGGGAAGTCGGTTTACGAGAGCCCCAGTCGAAGGCTCCAGGCCTTGGAAGTCAGCAAACCTCATGCCTTCATGTCGCCTCTTGGAGGGCAGTCCTAGCACTGGCCAGCTTCAGCCAACGTGGCCTGGAACCGTGGAAGGGAAGCCGGGAGTGTGAGGAAATATCTGAAGGTCCTTTTTTTTTTTTTTTTTTTTTGACAGGCAGAGTGGACAGTGAGAGAGAGAGAGACAGAGAGAAAGGTCTTCCTTTGCCGTTGGTTCACCCTCCAATGGCCGCCGCGGCCGGCGCGCTGCGGCCTGCACACCGCGCTGATCCGATGGCAGGAGCCAGGAGCCAGGTGCTTTTCCTGGTCTCCCATGGGGTGCAGGGCCCAAGCACCTGGGCCATCCTCCACTGCACTCCCTGGCCACAGCAGAGAGCTGGCCTGGAAGAGGGGCAACCGGGACAGAATCCGGCGCCCCGACCGGGATTAGAACCCGGGGTGCCAGCGCCGCTAGGCGGAGGATTAGCCTAGTGAGCCACGGCGCCTGCCTGAAGGTCCCTTTTCAATACAAAGTGTTGGGCAGAGAATTGCTGATAACTGGCTCGCGCAGAACGTGCGCAGATTCGGGCACCACCACGATCCGGGCAGTGTAGGGAGGGACCCACTCCTAAAAGGGGGCAGGGGCATGGTTGTTGGGAAACAGAAACTTAACACAGGGGAAGGGAGAAAAAGATGACCTTAGGTAAGGTCTGGAAAGAGATCCATGCCCTGTGGTCGCGGCCAGTGAGGCGTCGGGGAGGGACCTGTGTCTGGGGGAGTGAACTGCTTGCTGTAACCACCCTGGCCGCGCTGGTCACAGCACCCTTTCTTGAAGGACCGCTCATAAAGTCTGCCTTCTCACGGCACTGCCTGCTTCCGAGTCCATCCTCGGGGTGGGCAGCTGGGAACGTTTCCCACAGGAGGTGCTGCCAGGCAGTTTCTCCAGGACACTCGGTGCCAGCAAGGCTGCGGGGCAGACAGGAGAGCCAGGAGGCAGGGAAGCCTGTGGAAGGCAGGAAGAGCCACAGGTTGGGTTGGAATCACAGCTCCCCGCCTGCCGCTGGATGGAGGCACCGCAGGGCTGCAGTGTCAGCCCCCTCTCTGCCGGACGCCTTCTCTCCCTTTAAAGATGAGATGATAACGACCTGGGAAAGCCACAGAAGGTGTCTCAAGTCCTTGGGCCCCTGCACCCGCGTGGGAGACCCAGAAGGAGCTCCTGGCTCCTGGCTTCGGATTGGCACAGCTCAGAACACTGCAGCCATTTGGGGAGTGAACCAGCGGATGGAAGATCTCTCTCTCTCTCTGTCTCTACCTCTCCCTGTAACTCTGTCTTTCAAATAAGTAAAATAAATCTTTAAAAAAGAATAAAGATGAGATGACAGAAGAAGGAAATGCTTTCTCCAGGTAACTTTATACCCAGCGATTCTATCCCGTGTGTGCAGGAGTCCCTCCCCCGCCCCTCCCCCTCCTTACAGAACTGCTGCCTGTTCCCACGGCATACGAGCTGTGAGAGCGCTTGTCAGGAACCTGTCCCAAAGCTGAACAAGGTGTGCTGGTCTCCAAGGAGGAGGCAGAAGAGAGGCCTGGAGTTTGGTCTCGGTTTCCAAGTGCAGGGGCAGGGTTTGAAATACCCGAGGAGGAAGTGGGCTAGCGGAAGGAACTCGTCAGACGAAGCAGCCGGGGATGGCCGTCGGGGGTGGCGTCCAAGCCCACGGCCGTGACCGAGGAGGGGAACCAGGCGAGGTGGTGGGTGTGGCGGCAGTGGTTTGGCTTACACTTAGCCCGAATCATCATGGTGTCGTGGTTAATTACGTATTTGTTAATGACACCTCAGGAAAACTGGGGAAAAGACCAAGCCAGCAGCCCAGGGCCGAGCAGAGAAGTGGTCCCTCCGGTCCTGGAAGGGGATGTCTCTCCTGTGAGTGGGAAGAGCCAGGGCTTGGTGCCATCTATGAGTGTCGCTGGCTCCATGAACCAGAACCATGCACGTGGGGCCAACCTTCAGGGCCCTGGGCCCCGGAGGGGGACGGTTCTGCAGGAGCACAGCAACCAAAGCAGGACAGTCCCCCCACGGCGAGGAAGGGCATCTGTGACACACACACACACACACACACACACAGGCGAGATCTGCTGTGCATGCAAAGGTGTCTGCTTTTGTTCTAACTGTAAAATACACACAGCGTCAGCTGTACCAGGACTACATGGTTTATATATGCAGAGAGACAGGCAGACAGACAGAGATGACGAGCAGCTCCCACACGCTGACTCACTTCCCAAAGCTCACACAGCTGGGGCTAAGCCAGGTCAGAGCCAGGAGCTGGGAATCCAGTCCAGGTCTCTGCCAGGGTGTAAGAACCCAAGTACTTGATCCATCACCACTGCCTCCCAGTGAAAGGCAGAGTTACAGAAGGAGAAGGGAAGAGAGCGAGAGAGCGAGAGAGCGAGAGAGAGAGCTCTTCCTTATGCTGGTTCACTCCCCAAGTGGCTGCAGTGGCTGGAACGGGGCCAGGCAAAGCCAGGAGCCTGGAACTCCTTCCTGGTCTCCCATGCGGGGGCAGGGCCCAAGCGCTTGGGCCGTCCTCTAAGCATTCCCAGGTGTACCAGCAGGGAGCTGGACTGAAGTGGAGCAGCCGAGACTTAGTGCTTATATGGGATGCCGGTGTCACAGTGGTGGCTTATCCCGCTGAGTCGGAATGCTGACCCCAGTAATGATATACTGAAGCCACGTATGTACAGAGAGAGAAGAAAGCAGATGTGTATCTAATATGTACAAATGTAGGTGAATAAGCAGGTGGATGAAGCGACCTCTGTGTCGTCTAAGCGAGGAAGCGCCAGGATTTATGTGCCATCATTTCTGTGGGTCGCAAATGCTCCCTGGCAACAGACCAGAGCTTGGTGACCGAGATCAAAGGTGCTGTGCTGAGTGGATCCACATCGCCATTGTCCCCGGCCACTGCTGGAGAGTCACTCCTCTCCCGACCACGGTAGCCCTTCTGTGCTCTGAAATGCACACCAAAGACATCTAGCAAGCTTGGGAGAATACTTTATTTATTTATTTACCCAAGAGGCAGAGAGAGTTCCCATCTGCTGATTCATTTCCCAGAGACAACAGCTGGGGCTCAGCCGAGCTGAAACCAGGAGCCAAGAACCCCATGGGGACTCCCGATGGGTGGCAGCGATACGAGTACTGAGCCATTACCTGCTGCCTCCCAGAGGGTGCGTCAGCAGGAAGCTGGACTCAGAAGCAGAGCTGAGACCTGACAGGCACTCGATGCGGGCTGCCGTGTCCCAGGCGGCATCTGACCTGCTGGGGCACTTGTCTGCCCCAGAGCCAGCAGCCCTGACAGCAGGCACAGGAATTACAGGTCTAATTCCAATTTCTTTAAAGATTTTATTTATTTGTTTGAGAGGTAGAGTTATAGACAGTGAGAGGGAGAGACAGAAAGAGAGGTCTTCCGTCACTGGTTTACTCCCCAGATGGCCGCAACAGCTAGAGCTGGGCCGATCCGAAGCCAGGAGCCAGGAGCTTCTTCAAGGCCATCTTCTACTGCTCTCTCAGGCCAGAGCAGAGAGCTGGATCAGAAGTGGACAGCCAGTGGGCACCATGTGGGATGTCGGCACTGCAGGTGGCGGCTTCACCTGCTACGCCACAGTGCCGGCCCCATACATTAATTTTTTTAAAAAGGAAGCCAACAGGTTTCTCAATGAGGTCGTTGGAGGGTGTGGATGACTGCCTCCAGCCTACATCTGTCTGGCCTTGTTTTCAGAGCGCTTTCTCAGTCACAGGTGCTTACAGCGTTGGGCTGCGGAGCCCTGTGGATGAGCTGCAGAGGAGCCTCTTTGTTTATTTATTTTAATTTTATTTTTTGACAGGCAGAGTTAGACAGTGAGAGAGAGAGAGACAGAGAGAAAGGTCTTCCTTCTGTTGGTTCACCCCCCAAATGGCCGCTACGGCCGGCGCTGCGCCAATCAGAAGCCAGGAGCCAGGTGCTTCCTCCTGGTCTCCCATGGGGTGCAGGGCCCAAGCACTTGGGCCATCCTCCACTGCACTCCCGGGCCACAGCAGAGAGCTGGCCTGGAAGAGGAGCAACCGGGACACAATCCGGCGCCCCAACCGGGACTAGAACCCGGGGGTGCCGGCACTGCAGGCAGAGGATTAGCCTAGTGAACTGCAGCGCCGGCTGCAGAGGAGCCACTTAATGAAGTGTTGAAGACACAGGCTGGATCCGTCCTGACCCATTGCAGGGCGCTGTCTCTCCTTCCGGCTGCGATCTGTTCCTTGAAGGCCCTGCATAAGAAACATTTTTAAAAGATTTTTAGAAATTTATTTGAGAAGTAGAGTTACAGAGAGGAGAGACAGAGAGAGAGGTCTTCCATCCACTAGTTCACTCCCCAGATGGACACAACGGCCAGAGCTGTGCCGAGCCAATGCCAGGAGCCAGGCACTTCCTCCCGGTCTCCCACACAGGTGCAGGGGCCCAAGCACGTGGCCATCTTCTACTGCTTTCCCAGGTGCATTAGCAGGGAGCTGGATTGGACAGCGGAGCGGCCAAGACATGGACTGATGCACATATGGGATGCTGGCACTGGGGGCAGAGGCTCAGCCAACTATGCCACAGCACCGGCCCCAGGAAGCATTTTTTAAAAATGTTACCACTGTGGGGCCACCACGGTGGTACAGTAAGCCAGAGTCCCATCTCAGAACACTGGTTTGAAGGCCGGCGCCGCGGCTCACTAGGCTAATCCTCCGCCTAGCGGCGCCGGCACACCGGGTTCTAGTCCCTGTCGGGGCGCCGGATTCTGTCCCGGTTGCCCCTCTTCCAGGCCAGCTCTCTGCTGTGGCCAGGGAGTGCAGTGGAGGATGGCCCAGGTGCTTGGGCCCTGCACCCCATGGGAGACCAGGAAAAGCACCTGGCTCCTGGCTCCTGCCATCGGATCAGCGCGCCGGCCACGGCGGCCATTGGAGGGTGAACCAACGGCAAAGGAAGACCTTTCTCTCTGTCTCTCTCTCTCACTGTCCACTCCGCCTGTCAAAAAAAAAAAAAAAAAAAAAAAACACTGGTTTGAGTCCCGGCTGCTCTGCTTCTGACCAGCTCCCTGCTAACGCACCTGGGAAGACCGTGGAAGATGGTTCAAGAACTTGGGCCCCTGCTACCACGTAGGAGACCTGCCTATGGAGCTGCCGGCTCCTGGCTCCAGCCTGGCCCAGCGCCTGCCATTGTGACCATTTAGGGAGTGAACCAGTGGATAGAAGACCCAGCTCTCTCTGTCGCTCCCTCTCCCTCTGTCATGCAGCCTTTCAAATAAATAAAATACATCTTTTAAAACACTTTTAAAATAAAACGCTACCATTTTGTATAATTCCTCGGAATAGCCCAAAAGGCCAGTAACAAGCACAGCGACAGCGGCATTTCTCGGGAGAAATTCCGGCAGGGAGGGGTCGACCCACCCGCCCAAAGAGGAGCATCGGATATGCCGTTTCTTTGCAATCAGTGAGCGGTCCAGCCGTGGCCCATCTAAGTATAAAAGTGCCGAAGCCACGGTGACGTGGACCATTCACGGCTCCCTAGGAGATTCCAGCCGACTCTGCCGCCTGGGGAAACCCGGAGTTATCCGGCCACCTCGCGGGAGCCCCACGCAGGCACCGTGACAGGAAGTCCTTCCAACTTGGATGTTCAGCCTCCCGAACAACATTGCTGACAGCCTCATCGAAAGAGAACTAGGAAGACATTTGCAGGGCACTTCAAAGCGAAGGCACGCCTTTTAAAATTATTCCACAATTAGACAAATTACATGCTGCATTTGGTGAATGTCCCCTGGAAGTCATTTCCATCACAGATGTTTTCTTCCTACATTATTTGCACGTCAAGCTCAGGATCATCTTGACTGTCCCCACGAAAGATGACTGCACATGTGAAACTACTCAGATGGCGACAACTCTGCTGGATTTCTTTCTGCCTGGGACGTTATGCTGCAGCTGCACCTGCACAGGCTTTGAGCTCAGACCTGCCCGCGGTTCTGCACCAGGTGCTGGGCGGAGACGGGAGCCAGGGGAATGCGGGAAGCGCCTCCGTTCCGAGGAGTTTGCAGTCCGAAGAGAAGACGGACACCCACGCGAACCCGTCCGGCACGTGGGGAAAGTGCAGACGGGCACGCACAAAAATATGCACGGAGGATCCGCCGATTCCCCTTGGAAAAGCGGTGGTCTGTGAGCTCGGGTTGAAGGAGCGATAGGCGGCAAAGCGGAAAACACAGATTTCCAGGAATCGGGACAATCTCCAGGCTAGGGGCCCGAGAGGGGAAAACTGGTGCTTCCGGGAGACCGGTCTGTCGCGGCGCAGACACGCGTGCGCACGCGTCGTCCCAGGCTGCCCCTGTCCCTGCGCCGGTGGATTCCAAGGACCGGGGTCGCTTTTTTCATTTTATAGAGGAGGAACGAGACTCAGATCTGAGAACTGACTTCCAAGGTCAGTTAATAAGCGGCCAAACGTCGTTCAGCGAGGGAGGACCCAACGCCCCTCTCTGCTGGAGATGAGAGCAGGGCCTGTGGTGCGGCCAGGGCAGTGGGGTCGAATCCCAGCGCCAGACGGCTTTCACAGGGAGTGCGCATGCGTGTGCGGTGCGTGAGCGCCGAGAGCCCCTCCCAGGCCGGCCACCCGGGGAAACCTGACCCGTGGGCAGTCACAGACGGATTTATTTAAGGAGTTTCTAAATGCAGTCTGGAGGCTGGGAGTTGACTTTGTTGCCACGGTGACTGCAACAGGTGCAGTAAATACCAGGTCCAAGGGTGTAAAGTGCGGGAAGGAGTCTGACTTCTAGAACTTACTGAGGGGCTCAGCCCAGCACTCACGCCGTTGTGCCAGAGTGGCCCAGGGGAAGAACTTCTCAGGGCAAGCTCAGCTGGTCTCAGAGTTTCCACAGTCTCAGTGCCACACCACTTCCTGAGACCAATGTGACAAACAGATGCTTCTATTGCAATAGCATATTTTAAAATATGCACTTATTTGAGACTAAGAGAGACATAGAGATTGAAAACGATGCTGTGGCACAGTGGGTAAAGCCACCGCCTGCAGCACCGACATCCCATATGGGCACTGGATCGAGTCCTGGCTGCTCCACTTCCAATCCAGCGCTCTGCTAGGGCCTGGGAAAGCAGTAGAAGATGGGCCAAGTCCTTGGTTCCCTGCACCCATGTGGGAGACCCAGAAGAAGCTCCTGGCTCCTGGCTTCGGATCGGCCCAGCTCCAGCAGTTGCAGGCATTTGGAGAGTGAACCAGAGGATGGAAGACTCTCTCTCTCTCTCTCTGCCTCTGCGTCTCTGTAACTCTGCCTTTCCAATAAATAAATAAAAATAATTTTAAAATGTTAATTTATTTATTGGAAAGGCAGAATTACAGAGAAAGAGGGAGAAACAGAGAAAGGTCTTCCATCCACTTATTCACTCTCCAAATGGCCGCAATTCCAGGGCTGGGCTGGATCGAAGCCAGGAGCCATGGGTCTCCCATGTGGGTGCAGAGGCCCAAGGACTTGGGCCATCTTCTACTACTTTCCCAGGCACATTAGCAGGGAGCTGGATTGGAACTGGAGCAGCCAGGACTCGAACCTGGGCTCATGTGGGCTGTAACCAGCCGTGCCACAATGCCAACGCCGTGTTGGTCCCTCTGAGTGTCTGTTTCCCGTCCTCCTAACCCTGGTGTTTTTCTGGAAACCTTGTCTGCTCCTTGCCTTGTGGAAGCCTGGCCGGCTGTCTGGGTCCAGGTTTCCTGTGTTGAAGCACCGGGTGCACTGGCTAAGGGGCCCACCTACCCCAGTGCGACTTTGTCCTAATTACGTCTGCAGTTCCCCAGAATTTCCAAATAAGGTTGCCTTCTGCGAGCCGAGGAGTTAGAGTTTCAACATGAATTTTTGGAGAACACGGTTTAACCCAAAACACATGTGAGAGTCCGTCTGTCGCAACAGACAATGGCAGGCATTGTGCGACTGGAGGCCGGGAGTCTGGGCCTCAGCTCCCTCCTTTCTGGGGAAAAGTGCCTGTGGCCTGCCAAGGCTTGGGCGGAGTGGCCACGAGCGGAGGACTGACCTGTCCTATGAGAGGCTGAGAGGGAGCAGAGCCGCCTTGTCTCCTGCTCTGATGAGCTCCTGGCACCGGGAGGGTCCCCGTGGCCCAACACCAGCGCTGCTGGAGGAGGGTCCTGAGTTTCAGCCAATGGCCACGCTGCCACACGAGCTCCAGGCCGTCACCAGGATGGCAGCCACCCCCACGGGGCTCCATCCCGTGGACGAGGGCTTCCCACAGGTTCTCCCATCTGCCTCCACATTCCCTCTGGTTTACCGGTACCCAGATACTGCCTTGGCCCTCCCTGTCCTGGGCCCTGCCTGCTCCTCCCGGGACCGACAAGGGACAAAGCTGACATTTTAGGACAGGTCTTCCTACTGACACCAGGCAACGGGCACTGAACTCTGCAGCTCCTCCACCACAGGTCCTGTCAGATCTGCAGTCTCCAGGAACCACGCTGGCAAGGCCCTGCGCAGTGTCCCGACGCTGGCAAGGCCCTGTGGTCCGGCTTTGCAAGCAGCGCAGGTGTCACCAGCAGGGCAGTCCCAGTGCTCACAGGTGAGCCCGGCCTCTCACAGCGCATTTGCCAGGATCTGGTGGGCGATCCAGCCGCAGACAGCCTGCAGGGCCATGAGACTGCGATGCCAGGGACCCTCAGACAGGGGCAGGTGCCCCCCCCAACCGCCCACTGGCGCAGCTGCGAAGAAGCCTCGTTCACTGGGGTGACGAGCGTGGGTTCATCCCCCGTGATGGCTTTGCCGGGCGCGGAGGAGAAGGGATGCCCCTCGGCAATGCTGCGTCAAAGTCACTGCAGGCCTTGGCAGCCAAAACTGAGGTTTCCTGGGGAAGCCGGACTCCTGTCTCAGGACGGACATCCTGCTGTTCCCAGCCCGCTGGCTGGCCCTATCCATTCCGAACTCGCTGGCCCCCAAATAAATCAGTCTCTCAGTCTCTCGGGCTCTCTTCTCTGTCTCGCTCGCTGGCTCTCAAGAGGAAAAGAGGGAGGAGCAAATGTAAAGAATGCTTTTGTATGTATCTAGGTGCTCTTCATGGAAAATGCGCGTTACAAACAAAGCTGCGCGTGGATCTCAATTTTTTGCATCAAAATAAATGTATCTTTTAATTCCATTTTCCATGAGCTTTTTAGAAACTATTTGAAGGGCAGAGGGAAAGCGCACTGTCCATTGGGTCACTTCCCGAATGCCCACAGCTGTCAGGGAGCCAAAGCTGGATGGAGGACGCAGCCCAGGTCTCCTGCCTGCATGAAGTCAGGGCTCACAGCCGGGAGTCGCACCAGGCACTGCCGTCTGGGATGTGGGTGTCCCCCCAGCATCGTAACCTCGAGGCCAGAACTCACCCCCCCAGCATCGTAACCTCGAGGCCAGAACTCAGCCCCCCAGCATCGTAACCTCGAGGCCAGAACTCAGCCCCCCAGCATCGTAACCTCGAGGCCAGAACTCAGCCCCCCAGCATCGTAACCTCGAGGCCAGAACTCAGCCCCCCAGCATCGTAACCTCGAGGCCAGAACTCAGCCCCATCCCCAGCATTGTAACCTTGAGGCCAGAACTCACCCCCCCCAGTATTGTAACCACGAGGCCAGAACTCACCCCCCCAGCATGGTAACCTTGAGGCCAGAACTCACCCCCCAAGTATTGTAACCACGAGACCAGAACTCACCCCCCCAGTATTGTAACCACGAGGCCAGAACTCACCCCCCCAGCATGGTAACCTTGAGGCCAGAACTCACCCCCCCAGTATTGTAACCACGAGGCCAGAACTCACCCCCCCAGCATGGTAACCTTGAGGCCAGAACTCACCCCCCCAGCATTGTAACCTCGAGGCCAGAACTCAGCCCCCCCCCCAGCATCGTAACCTCGAGGCCAGAACTCAGCCCCGCCCGTGAACTTTCCAAAGTTTCCTGTGTGTGTCCTGTTGGTTCTGCTCCTCTGAGCGCCCTGATGGGGTCAGCCAGGTTCGTTCTTCCTGGGGGTCGAGAGAGCAGGAGGGGCGCTTCCACGGGGCCTGGCAAATGAGCGAATGGAGAAGCTTGGAACAGAATCTGCAGCAAGAGAGAAGAGCGGGCAGATCAGGGCGCTTGGCAGCGCTTGGAACTTGGCCCAACCAGGCGGGCGAAGTCCTTCTGAGAAGAAAGCCCACTGTGCTTCTTAAAGCAGCATAATTGTGGGGAGCAACTCGGACTAGACTAAGTTACTGGAATTAAGACTTATTCTATGCATCTGCTCTCCCACAATATGGCGCTGGGAGAGGAGAAAACAGCTTCTACACAGCTGCCTCCAGTTCAACCAATAAACTGTAGGACCTGCTCCTGATTGGAGGAGAGCAGCGTACTCGGCGTGTGGGTAGCAGAGTTGGGATTGGTGGAAGAGGACTATAAAGGAGGAGAGAGACAACATGCACCAGGAACATCTAAGGGGAACATCTAAGGGGAACACCTGTGCAGCCCCCGAGAGAGCCGGCCGGTGGTGTGCCGCTCCCCCATGGAAGTGGGGAAAGTGGCAGGGGGAACCGCCCTTCCACGAAGGTGGAAGGGTCGGTAGCCAACCCGGGAAGAACCAGCAGCAAACCCGGGGAGGGCCGAGCAGACAAAAGAACAGCGCAGGGTCCTGTGTCGTTCCTCCACGAAGACGGGGAGCGACACATAATTCAGATCTAAAGTGAAACCAGTCCCCCACTGCCCTCCCCAGGCCCGGTTTGGGAGCTCCCCTGTGGGCAGGCTGCATGCCTGGGATGGACTCGCCTTCCCTCTCTCCGTCCTGCTTGAGAAGACGAAGACAGCAGGGGGTTCGAGGCTCCCAGGCAGTGAAATGAATCATGGATGACTCAGCGGCTAGAACCGAGCAGATAAAAATGCAAATCTCCTGGGCCAAAAATAAACTCATTAAATCAAAACGCAAAAGGCAAGCCCTGGACCAGGGGAACCTCTTATTGCCAACATGGAACAGAGTTAACGGAGTTAATAAATAAATAATAAATAAAATCATAGGATTCAGCCAGCAAAACCACAATAGGTTGTGCAAAGGTTTCTACCACGCAATTCTCCAAAAAAGTTTCTAGAAATGTCTGGCAAACGTTTGGGGGAAATGGTGCAAACCAAAGCAGCCGTGAGATTCTGTTCTCCTGCTATCAACTTGGCAAAGATGGAGAGAAATGAGGTGACCTGGGTGGTGCTCAAGGGAGCACAGAGCCTGTTGGGAAGCAGTTTGGTAACAGCCAGAGCTGAGTCACAGCGCTGTCTCTGTCTCACGGCGTTATTTAAGGGAGAGAAGTAGGAGCACCCTGCCAAAGGGGAAGGAACGGTCCACTCGTTTGGTCGTTCGAAGGTTTATTAGAATGCTCGCCGCTGGGCACGGTCCCTGCGACTGCTAAAAAGTGACTGGCTGTTAGAGATGACGCTCTTCCTCTTAATTATGTTTATTTATTACTTATTTATTCGAGAGGGAGAGAGACAGAAAGAGAGAGTGCTCCCAATCGTGGGCCTACTCCCAAATGCCCACAGTGGCCAGGGCTGGGCCAGGGCCAGAGCCAGGAGCCAGCAATCTAGTTCAGGTCTCCAGTGAAGGTGACAGGGACCCAGTTTCTTGAGCCGTCTCTGCTGCCTTTGCCGCTCTGCGGAGGCGGGAAGCAGGAGCAGGACTAGGGACCAGAGCCAGGCACTCGGATGCTGAGTGCAGTGTCCTGACCGCTGGGCGGACGCTGCTCCAGATGCCGCCTGCTGTACGCCGAGAGTCGCCGGTGTTCACCCCCAAGCTGTGCGTGCCCCCCTCATCAAAGGCAGCTGCTCCAGGAGCCGGAGACTCTGGGACAGGAGCGGGGGACTCTGGGACAGGAGCCGGGGCAGTCTGGGACAGGAGCTGGGGACTCTGGGACAGGAGTGGGAGACTCTGGGACAGGAGCTGGAGACTCTGGGACAGGAGCGGGAGACCCTGGGACAGGAGCGGGAGACTCTAGGACAGGAGCGGGGGGACCCTAGGACAGGAGTGGGGGGACTCTGGGACAGCAGCCGGGGACTCTGGGACAGGAGCGGGGGACTCTGGGACAGGAGCCGGGGCAGTCTGGGACAGGAGCGGGGGACTCTGGGACAGGAGCGGGGGACTCTGGGACAGGAGCGGGGGACTCTGGGACAGGAGCCGGGGCAGTAGGGCGATCATTTCACACGCTGCTGCGGAGCTTTGGGCTTTCAACGTGCGGTGTCGCGCTGAGGTTTTGGAAGTTTCTCTGTTTTCTGGAGAGACGGCTGGAGCTGTTTCAGGCAGTTTCACGGCGTCTCGGGTTCCTGCTGTGGAAAGCCCCGCGAGGGAAGGGACTGTTTGGTTTGAATTCTCCACTCATACGCAGCACACAATGAGTGTTCAGAAATACCTGTTGGTTAAAAATAACGTGATTTGGTGCTCAAATAGGACTCAAATAGTAGAACTTGAACCAGTGACTCGGGTGGTGTTGTGCCGGCTCGTGCTGGCTGTGTGTTTAAACGCACCACCTACTTTTCCCATCGTAGCCGGCTAATCCGCCAGTACAGGAAAGCAAGCTGCTGGCTGGGATCCTTTGATGAAACCCCACACGAAGAAATGCAAAACGCCCTCTCCATGCCTATTCATCCACCTAACACACTAATAAAGAGATGAAAGACCCCTTAAGACCTAAGGAAACGGAGATGACCTCAAGGGTCGAATGGTTACAAAAGCGACTACTGTGCAGTCTATCTGTGCATCAGCGCGATCACGTTTGCCTTAATGTACTTTGGGAGGCTTCGGAGTCTGCACAAATCCGTTTATCACCGGAGTTTTCCTTATTTTCCTCATATGCAAAGCGGGAGACACGTTTAACTCCAGCAAGCGGTGCTCCCCAGCGCCGCCCCCACCCCGTCCTCCCTGAGGGACGCAGCTGGAATCGGTCCTGATTCAGAGCACTGGTTCCCTTCACCAGCCCCTCTTTTTGAACCTGCAATGATTTCTTTTCCTTTTTTTTTTTTTTTTTGAAGATTTATTTATTTATTTGAGAGGCATAGTTACACGGAGAGAAAAGGAGAGGCACAGAGAGAGAGAGGTCTTCCATCCGCTGGTTCACTCCCCTAATGACCATAACAGCTGGAGCTATGCTGATCCGAAACCAGGAGCCAGGAACTTCCTGCAGGTTTCCCACGTAGGTGCAGGGGCCCAAGGACTTGGGCCATCCTCCACTGCTTTCCCAGGCCACAGCAGAGAGCTGGATCAGAAGTGGAGCAGCCAGAACTTGAACCGGCGCCCATATAGGATGCCGGCGCTGCAGGTGGTGGCTTTACCCATTTTGCCACAGCGCCGGCCCCAGTCATTTCTTTTTAAAACATCATTTCCTGAAACAGTCGTGAACTGGCAGGCGCAGGCATTTGCCTACCGGCTAAGGTGTCAGTTAAGAGGCCTGCATTCCCCACCAGAGTGCCCAGCTTCTTGTCCGGTTGTGCCCCCAGTTCCAGTTTCCTGCCAGTGCACAGCCTGGGAGGCAGCAGGTGATGGCTCAGGGTTGGGGCCCTGCCCCTCCCAGGGGGACTTGGCTTGAGTTCTTGGTTCCCGGCTTCAGGCTGGCGCAGGCCTGGCCGTGGAGGCAACTGGTGGAAGGGAGCCCTTTCGGTCTCTCTCTCTCTCACTCTGCTTCTCTGCCTCTTCAATTAAAAAAAGAAGAAGAAGAAATTAGCTGGCACACAACCAGGAGCGAGTGTGTTTCACTAAATGAAGCTCCTGAAATGCCGCTTCTGTTTCCTGAGTCTCGCTCGGCCATGCACAGCACTCAGTCAGGTCTGCTCCCGAGGTGAAGTCGGGACAGGACGCACTCCAACGCTGGGGGCTGGGCTTGAGAAGGTGACCGGAGCAGAGTGAATAAGGGGGCTGGGTCCATTTCTTAAAATCACAGAGCGATTCGTTTGATTTTTTTAAGCTTCTCTTTTTTTCTTGAAATATTTAGTCATTTATTTGAAAGGCAGGGTGACAGAGAGAGGGGAAGAGACAGAGAGAGGTCCTGCATCCACTGGCTGACTCCCCAAATGCCTGGTTGGGTCAAGCCAGGAGCCAGGAGCTTCTTCAGGGTCTTCCTCGTGGGTGTCAGGGGCCCAAGTACTTGGGCCATCCTCTGCTGCTTTCCCAGAGGCATTGTGGAGCAACTGGGACTTGAACCAGCATTCTTACGGGATGCTGGCTCTGCAGGTGGCAGCTTAACCTGCTGCACCACAACGCTGGCCCTAGTTTGATACTGAGTTTTTAGGGGTTTTGTTTGTTTGAAGATGTCTTTATTTACTTGAAAGAGTTACAGGGATCGAGGGAGAGACAGGGAGATCTTCCATCCACTGGTTCACTCCTCAGATGGCAGCAATGACCAGGGCTGGGCCAGGCCAAAGCCAGGAGTCAGGAGCTTCATCCAGATCTCCCATGGGGTGCAGGGCCCGCGCACTTGGGCCATCCTCCACTGCCTTCCCAGGCCCCAGCAGAGAGCTGGCCTGGAAGAGGGGCAGCCAGGACTGGAAGCAGGGCCCATGTGGGAGGCCGGCACCCTGGTAGCAGCTTTGCCTGCTTCGCCACGGCACCAGCCCCTCAAGCACCGGTGAGGAAAAGGCCGGTCTAGTGCGAAGACAGGATTGGAGATGGAAGTGCAAGCCAGGTCAGCCCAGCACCTGACACAGGTGTCACGCTCAGCCCAGCACCTGACACAGGTGTCCCAGCCGGCCAAAGCGGCCGCTCCGCAGAGTTCACCAACCACAGGCTCCACCAGGTCGCTGGGAAGAAGCTGGGCCAGACGGCAGGAAACTGACCATGGAAGCTGAGCCGTCGGCCACAGCATCCCTGTGCACGCCCAGGACACCTGCCGCTCAACAGTGGTTCACCCACTGCCTGGGACGGCCCAGGGCAGGCGACGGGGCGAGGCCAGGGGTCAACTCTGGCTGGCGGCGTGGGCCCCTCTGCGGTGTCTTCACGGCCACGGCAGAAAGGAGAGGGGGTGGGGAGGGGACAAGAGAGGGAGGCAAAGGGAGGAGGAGCAATTCTACTTCCCAGAGGTCGGAAACTGCTGGGAGGCGGGAAGGGCAGGCGCTCCCTCCTCCGGGCACCCCGGGCGGGGCACTGTCGTCCCCACCTGGACAAGGCCGCACAGCCCCGAGGACCGGGCCTTCTCCCTCATCCCCGGTCACCGGTGAGCCGCGCTCAGGTCGGGCGGTGCAGTGTGCGGTGAGAGCGCTCCTGGCAGGACCTGCGCCACGGCCATGGCTTAAAGCCCGCCTTTGGGAGAGGGACGGTGAGGGCGCCTTCACGTCCAGGCTGCGCACACGGCTCGGGAGGTGCAGTGGGCCGGGGCAGCCTGAAGCCCCTGGCCTTCCTTTAGGACCGGGCTGCGTCTGTCCTGGAGTGAGAAGCTGAGGCAATGTGGCACTGGCACTCGGGAAGTCAGACTGTGGTGACTGCTAATATCGTAAATCGTGTGTGTGTGTGTGTGTGTGTGTGTGTGTGTGTGTGACAGAGAGAGAGAGAGAGAGAGAGAGAGAGAGAGAGAGAGAGAGAAAGTCTTCCATCTGCTGCTTCACTCCCCAAATGGCCACAATGGCCAGAGCTGTGCTAACCCAAAGCCAGGAGCCAGGAGCTTCTTCCAGGTCTCCCACATGGGTGCAGGGGCCCAAGCACATGGCCCATCTTCCACTGTTTTCCCAGGCCATAGTAGGGAGCTGGATCAGAAGTGGAGCATCCCGGGCCGGTGCTGTGGCGCAGTGGGTTAATGCCCTGGCCTGAAGCACTGGTATCCCATATGGGCGCCGGTTGGAGACACGGCTGCTCCACTTCCCATCCAGCTCTCTGCTGTGGCCTGGGAAAGCAGTGGAAGATGGGCCACGTGCTTGGGCCCCTGCACCCACGTGGGAGACCCAGAAGAAGCTCCTGGCTTCGAACCGGCCCACTGTGGCCAATGGGGGAGTGAACCAGCAGATGGAAGACCTCTTTCTCACTCTCTCTCCACCTCTCCTTCTCTCTTTATAATTCTGACTTTCAAATAAATAAATAAATCTTTTTAAAAAAATGAGACAAAAGCATCATTATAAGTGTATGGTTTTACACTTTAATTTTAATTGTGGAAACACATATAAAATTTACATTTTAGCACTTTAATTTATAACCAGTGGGTAACATTTGTACATATCTTGCGGGGCACAGTGCAACATTTCAGCACAAACACACAGAGTAAACCGATCAGATCAGGTCAGCAGCATTTCCACCTCCTGATCTTCGTGCTTGGAGCCGCCACGTTCCTGTCTCCTGGTTCTTCAAGGAGTCTATGCTGGGGACGGCGCTGTGGTGTAGCAGGTAAAGCTGCTGCCTGCAGTGCCGGCATCCCATATGAACACTGGTTCGAGTCCCAGCTGCTCCACTTCCAATCCAGCTCTCTGCTTTGGCCTGGGAAAGCAGTAGAAGATGGCCCAGACTTTTGGACCCCTGCACCTGCGTGGGAGACCCGGAAGAAGCTCCTGGCTCCTGGCTTCAGATCAGCTCAGCTCTGGCCATTGTGGCCGTTTGGGGAGTGAACCAGTGGATGGAAGACCTTTCTCCCCGTCTCTCCCTTCACTGCCTAACTCTGTCTCTCAAATAAATAAATAAAATCGTTAAAAAAGAAAAGAAAAGAAAAGAAACGAAACCTAGAGATGACTCAGAGCACACGGGAGGACGTGAGCACCACGCCGTTTATGCTGTGAGAATCCTTGGATTCTGGTATCCACGGAGGCCTTGGAGCCGAGCCCCTGCAGTACTGAGACCTTGGACAGCTGAGCAGGCCCTGGGTGTGTCGGCACGCCCACGTTAAATAACAGCATGGCGTTCTAGGCCGCCATCTCATTCCTGCTCCGAGTTCTCCCATGTTACAGCTGTCTGGAGCTGGAAAGCCTGGCCAGGACCCAGCCGGGCGGCAGCGGGCTCCACACGGAGTGTTGGGCCCGGCAGCTGGGGCAGCTCCGTGCCGGGAGCTGGGGCGAGTCATGGCAGCCTCCTTAGCTGTGCGGCAGGTGCCTGGGGACAAATCCTGCCCCGCAGCTGAGATGAGCAGTGGCTGGGCCAGCCGGGGCCACCAAAGCCTCTGCCGCCTGTGTTCCTGATGCGCACCCTCCCTCGGCCGGGCCGCCTCCTCCTGCCCCCTCCCTCGGCCAGCAGGGCCACCTCCTCCTGCCCCTGCCCCTGCCCCCTGCCTCCCTGTCGTCCATTTACCGCTGACCTTGCTCTCTGGAACTGAACTGGGGTGGAACTAAAGGATGCATTTTGTGTTTCTGAAACAAGGTGTTACGTTTCCTGTTCTCAAGTTTTAGAAGCAAATGAACGGAGTATGTAAGCCCAGTTTAAAAAAAAAAAAAAAGCCTCAAAAAGCAACGGCGCGGGCCAGTGCTGTGGCGGGGCGGGTAGAGCCATGCTTTCAGTGCCCGCATCCCATGTGAGCTCTGCTTCAAGTCCCGGCTGCTCCACTTCTGGTCCAGCTCCCTGCTGATGCGCCTGGGAAAGCAGCAGAGGACGGCCCAAGTGCTCGGGCCCTGCACCCACGTGGGAGACCAGAATGGAGTTCTGGACCCCTCGCTTTAGCCTGGTGTAACCCCAGCTGTGGCGCCCATTTGAAGAGTGAAACTGTGGATGGAAGATCTCTCTCTCCCTCTCTCTCTTTCTCTCTCTCTGTCTCTTTCTCTCTTCCCCTGCCCCAAGAATTAGCTGTGGGGGGTGGGGATGAGTGACTTCACACCTGTTTCCTATCTGCCACTTTTGGCTGATTTTCTTGCAGGGAGGGCTGGGACAGCAGCCTCAGTTTACAAAAGGTCTCTGCTCCGTCTGGGCAGAAGCACTGGGGAGGGGTCCTCCTCGGGAGGCAAACTCGGGGGGCTCACCCAGAGCTGGCGGCCCAGAGAGGCATCCTGAGAGGGGGCCGGGCAGGAGCAGACACTGGGCGCTTGTCTGGGAAGAGAGCACGGGACCCAGCTAGAGCTGCCCGGGACAGAGGCGGTGCCGCTCAGAGCTTCCTGGGGTGGCTCATTTACCCCCGCCTACACACACACACACACACACACACACACACCCCGCCTCTGGGTTTGCATTCATCGCCCGCGGAGCCGGAGCCGTGGGAGCCCCAGGACCAGCGGGTCTCTGGGACTGCAGGTCTCCCTGGGAAAGCTGGCGCTGGCGTGCGTGGCCGCGGGGGCTGGGCAGCTCGAAGCGCCCTCAGAGCTGCTGCTGCCGGTGTGGGCGCCTCCTGGGCGCTGCTCCTCGGCCGCGCCTCCCCTGAGCTGCAGGGCCAGCCGCCAGCGCTGCCCTGCCCCCGCCCTGCCTCCCCACCACGCCTGGTGGGAGGGATCCCGGGAGCCCGCAGCAAGCACAGGCGGACGCGGGGCCTGGCTCGCCGGCCGCCCTGGGCAGGTTAGGTAACGACGAGAAGGAGCTCCAGGCACTGCCGGGCTGAACTGCTGGGAGTAGAGAGAGCAGGACACGGGGTGTCACGTGAGCCCTGCCTGGATGGAAGCTGTGCCCCTCTAGAGAGGACGTCCTCGGACTCGCGTGGAGGGGAGTGGCTGGGGACGAGGACCCCTACTCACCAGAGGCAGTGCACTTATTTTGTCTGGTTTTTTAATGTTTTTATTGTTAATTGAAAAGAAAGTAGACACAAAAGCAAACGCTGTGGGCGGCGGCGTGCTGACGGCGCAGGCTGCGATGCCTTCTCCCCGGATTTATTAGTTTATTTGAAAGTCAGAGTTACAGAGAGAGGGAGACAGCTCTTCCACCCGCTGGTCACTCCCTACCTGGCTGCAAGAGCCGGCTTCCTCCAGGTCTCCCACGTGGGTGCAGGGGCCCAAGCACTCGGACCATCTTGCACTGCTTTCCCAGGCACATTCCTGCACCGGAAGTGGAACAGCAGGGACTCAAGCCAGCACCCATCTAGGACGCTGCACCATGGCTGTGGCTTAACCAGCTTGCCGCAGGCCAGCCCCTGGCTGACTCTTGAGTCCTGGTGATTAACTCAGCATTGGCATGGAGGGTTGTAGGCTGCCACTCCCAGAGACTGATGGCTGCGGTAGGGGGGGACCCCAGCCAGCCCTGGATCTGTTCTGGGAGCCCCCCGCCCCTGCCACCACCACCAGGACCCAGGGAGCTTCCTTTAGGCGTTGGAAACTCTGATTTCTGATTTGCAGACAGCTGTTTCGGTAGGAAGGGAGGAAGCAGCGGACTGCAGTGTGGAGTGGGCTTAGCCAGGCTGCGACCCCACTCCCTGGCATCACCTGCCCTGGGTGCTGTTGATGATGGCTGCCTGGGCTTGCCCTCCTGGCTCCACCACGGCCGGGAACTGGGACACAACACAAGATAAACTCCCCAGTTTCAGTTTCTTCATCCCCGACTGGGAAGGGAGGGCAGGGACGGGCAGAGGAAAGCTGCTAAGGAGGTCATAGGTCATGGCTAAAACAGCGTTCAGTGAACGTCACCTAACCTCACAGCGTCATGAGCTTGGAGCCACGTTGCCGGGTTTAAATCACAGCTGTGCCACCTGTGGGTTCGTGGCGTTGGGAGAGATCCTCTGCACCCCGTTTATCCGCTGTAGACCAGGCGTGGAGAACCACTCACAGGGTGCTCCCAAAAGCTCAGAGCAGAGCCTGGCGCAGACCGACTTTTGAGCTGGAGCGGACCTGACCCATCCCCACGGCCAGCAGGAAACCACTGGTGGGTGACAGAGCCCGGAGTGAAGCGGGCTCCCCTCCCCTCAGGGGTTGCTTCCTGCTGTTTACTTTGGGCAAAGGTATTTCCTTGCATGGTGGCATAAACTTAGAAAGGGGTGTGTGTGTGGAGGGGGAACTGTTTGAGATCAAATAAAAAGATACCGGGTTCAAAGTGAGCTGTGGTCACAGCCAGGCTTCCTAAACTCTCTGAGCGCCTGTCTCCTGGGAGCAGGAAGGCGACAGCGCCGTGCCCGTGGGCTGCCGTGGCAACACACCTGGAGACGTGTGACGTGCCTGTCCCACAGTGCTTCTCGGTAGACAGACTGGCAAGGGCGATGGCGTGCGAGACATCAGGAGTCCCACATCTGCGCACAGACAGGCGTGCGGGACATCAGGAGTCCCACATCTGCGCACAGACAGCTTCTGCTCCTAACTTGATGAATCCTGATAGGGGTCATCGTTAACGCCACAGAATCATTTTGTAGCGGTCGTTTTAAAACGAATTGGAAGCGTTAAGCACAAAGTCTCTGAGACTGGGAGCAAGGATGAATTGGCTTTGTCGTGAGCTGTGACTATGAAGTGACACGGCAAACCAGCTGGTCTCCAAGTTGAGTGCTAGCTCTGGTCAAAGGAGTGCTGGTGGCGATGCCAGCTGGGACACCCATGCCGTACACTGCAGGACCTGGTGTTGTCTCCGGCTCAGGCTCTAGACTCCAGCCTCCTGCCAGCGAGAACCCTGGGAGGCGGCGGTGATGGCTCAGCTGGGTGACCTGGGTGGAGTTCCTAGATCCTAGTTCCAGTCCTGCCCAGCCCTGGCATTGCACGTGTCTGATGAGTGAATCAGCAGATGGGAACGCTCTCTGTCTGTCTCTGTCTCTGTATCTCAAACAAATAATACGAAAACAAAAAAGTGCAGGGGGCAGGTGTTGCAGCGCAGTGGGCTAAGCAGCTGCCTGGGATGCATGCATCCATATTGGAGCGCCTGGGACCGAGCCCCACGTCTCTTCCCACCCACCCAGCTTCCTACTGATTCACACCGGGCAGACAGCAGGTGATGGCGCTAGTACGTGGGTTCCTGTCACTCACATGGGAGACCAGATGGAGTTCCTGAGTCCTGGCTTAGGCCTGGCCCAGCCCCTGCTGTTGCAAGCCTTGGGCGAGTGAACCAGCAGGAAGATCTCCCACCCACCTCCCCCTGCCACTCAACTTCCAGGTAAATAAAAATAAATAAACAGTTTTTTTAATGATGCACATTAAAAAATGTTTTTAAAAAGTAGATGTGGTGTTATCAGGGAAAGCAAATGAGCTCCACAGTGAGGGCCTGCCCCACGCCTGCCCCAAGCGGGACCCAGAGCATCAGAGCCTGGCTCCGGAGGAGTGCCTGAGTCTCCCCGTGCTGTGGCAGGAGGCAGAGTGGGGCCGTCAACGCGGAAAGCAGTGTGGTAGTGTCTCAGGAAGCGAACCATCGGTTATCTACGGCGTACAGATTGTGCCCAAATCCAGTGGTTAAAACTGTCATTGTCTTTTTAAAAAAATCCATAGATTCTGGGGCTCAGAAGCTGAGACAGGACCTGAGACAGCTGGGGCACAGAGAGCCAGAGGCAGGAGCCCCGAGCTCTTGCCCACTCCTCACTAGTTGGTTTCGGAACAGCTCGGGGCTGTTGTCTGTTGTCTGGGAAAACCACACATGGCTTCTCCAAGTGCCAGGGCTGACAGGGCAAGCAAAAGTGCAAGAGAAGATGGAGGGAGAGAGGGCAATAGCTAGAGAGAGAGAGAGAGAGAGAGAGAGAGAGAGAGAGAGAGAAATATTCCATCTGCTGGTTCACTCCTCAAATGGCTGAAACAGCCAGAGCTAGGCCGATACGAAGCCAGGAGCTAGGATCCTATTCCAGGTCTCCCATGTGGGTGCAGGGGCCCAAGCACTTGGGCCATCTTCTACTGCTTTCCCAGGCCACAGCAGAGAGCTGATCAAAAGTGGAGAAGCTGGGATTCAAACCAGCGCCCACATGGGATGCTGGCACTGCAGGCCGTGGTCTTACCTGACACGCTGTAGCGTGGGCCCTGAGAGGGTTAATTTTATGTATCACCTTGGTTTGGCTGCAGTGCCAAGGTATTTGGTCAAAGATGACCTTGCATGTGTCTGTGAGGGTGGTTTTGCATGAGCGGGTGTTAAATCGGCACAGTGGGCTAAGCTGCTCCATGAGATGCCCACATCCCACATCAGAGTGCCTGACAGAGTCCCAACTCAGCTTCCAATCCAGCTTCCTGCCAGTGCACCTGGGAGGCAGCAAATGATGGCCCAATGGGGCCAGTGCTGTGGCACAGCAGGTTAAAGCCTTGGCCTGCAGCCAGCATCCCATATGGGCACCAGTTCAAGTCCCCGATGCTCCACTTCCGATCCAGCTCTCTGCTTCGGCCTGGGAAAGCAGTAGAAGATGGCCCAAGTGGTTGGGCCCCTGCCCCCATGCGGGAGACCTGGAAGAAGCTCCTGGCTCCTGGTTTAGGAATGGCTCAGCTCTCGCCATTG
Organism: Oryctolagus cuniculus; assembly: GCF_051225735.1. NCBI lineage: Eukaryota > Metazoa > Chordata > Mammalia > Lagomorpha > Leporidae > Oryctolagus > Oryctolagus cuniculus. Next base: position 3,219,658 of record NC_142878.1, on the reverse strand, counting down.
CAGCCATTTGGGGAGTGAACCAGCAGACGAAAGTCCTTTTTCTCTCTCTCTGCCTCTACCTCTCTCTGTAACTCTGTCTTTCAAATAGATATAATAAATCTTCAAAAAAAAAAAAAAATGATGGTCCAAGTGCTTGAATCCCTGCCTGCCACGTGGGAGACCCTGATGGAGCTCCTGGCTCCCAGCTTCAGGCTGGCCCAGCCCTGGCTTTTCTATCCAGTGGGGGAGTGAACCAGTGGCAGGCAGATCTGCCAAGCAGATCCTCTGTAAGGCCCGCGTGCTTCATCCCCTGGGGTACAGAAAACCCCGCCCCGCCCCCACTGGGCAAGGCTGAGTCTGGGCGGACTCTTCCCCGGGTCTCCCCGCTGCCCCCCAGCAATCAGGGCCAGGAGCTAAGACTGAGTCCCGCTCCGTGCACAACCCGGGGCTGCGCTCTCTGGACACCGTCTCTCCCTGGGTCTGCCTTCCGGGGGCGCTCATCAGAGGACCCCCCGCGCGTGGCTGGGGCCGCACGCGGCCCTCCACACAAATGCGTCCTCCCTGCCTTCACGCAGGCCCTGAGCGGGGGCGACACGCGTGACCTGAGCGGGGGCGACACGCGGGACCGGGGCTGCCTGTGCCTGTGCTCACTGTCACTGCTGGGAAACGGGACGCCAGGCAAGGGAGGCGGGGCTGTCCGCGTACCCACTGAACCGCGTCTTCACCCGCACACTGAACCCGCAGAAGACGATTGCGGGCGGGCAGACTTCTGGTGCGTCAGGAAATGTCTCGTTTCTTGCCCTTGTCTGCCCGCGGGGGTCTGTGCTGCACATGTTGGTGTCCGTTCTGAGCAGAGCTGCCAGAGGAAGCGAAATCCCGAGAGAATTCGGCGCTTTGGGGAGAATCGAGAGAAAATGCCCTGGGGGTGGAGAGGGGGAGGTGTGTGTGGCGTCAGAGTTTCCCCCGCTCGGGGACCAGACACTGCGCCCTTGTTGAAGCCTTGGCCGCTGCACACGACTAAATATATCCCGGGCAGAGCGCCTCCGCTTCCCCGCCCGTCCCCGGAGCCAACCGCGCGCGGGCGCCGCGTTAGCACCGCCTGCGGCCAGGCCGGTGGCCCAGCCCGGGCCGGGGGCGGCTGGCAGCACCGGGGCTGCGGGGAGAACGGCTCAGGTTTCCGCTGCCAGCAGGCTGAGCCGCGCTCCCGAAGCAAGATCGTTTCTCTAAACAGGGCAGAGCGGGCTCTCTGGGGAGCGCGCGCCTCCGCAGCGGCGGTAGCCAGGGGACGGGGACAAAGGGTTGCGCACGCGGTGTTTCCAGACTGGGGCCCGTGCCCTCTCTTTAAGGCCTGGGTAGCGGCCCCGCAGGCTCCTCTCTGCCAGAAGCTGGGGCCCGAACGTCCACGGCACCGTGAGCCCGCGATTTGGATAGGAAAATTTTGACCGGTGCTTTTCTCGTAGCTAAATAGAAGCGGTGACGGCACAGAGGAGCCTTCCACAGCCCTGCGCTAGCTCGCGGTGAATCATCGCGCCTCGCCTCGAGTTTCCACACCAGGGCCCTGCCAGGGTTGCAGCCGGCCTGGCACAGCCTGGGGGCCGGCGCTCACTGCCCATTCCCCCAGCCCCCGCCAGGGCTCAGCCACAGCACACCTCTGCCTTCGACTTGCCTGCGTTCTTAGACGTTTAAAGGAAAACATTCGAAAAGGAAGGTGTGGGGGAAAATGGATAAATGTGGGAAGGAAAGGGCGAAAGTGCAGTGTGGATCCAAGACCCAGGTTCTGGGTCCAATCCGGGAGCTCAGCGGGCAGCGGCGCACACTCCCCGGCAAGCCGGTCACAGCCGGGAATAGATTCCAAGTTGCTCTGTTGGGGACTGCAGATGCCAGAGAAGAGAATGGCCGTGGGGAGGGAGCGGCCGCAGAGGGCTGTTTTGATTGCCGCAGGTCGGTGCCCCTAACCTTCACATTTCTGGCTTGGCTGTGCTGGGGCTTGTGTGAGACGCGGGTCTGCTCAGCCCCACGCACAGACACTCATGCGGATTCTGAATCAGAATCAAATAACAGAGACATTGCCTACCCAACCCCCATCTTTCAAATCTATGCTGTCATTCAGCAAAGAATATAGTTCTTTGATTGCCAGTAAACTTAAAGTCAGATACCAAACTATTTGCACTCCCCTCTTTGAAGCGAATGGAAACCTGGAAAGGTTAGGCACCTGCAAAGACAGGGCACGATTACTGCAGCACGTCTGGGAAGCCAGCAGTGCCCAAAGCTTCCATCTCTCCCGTCTACCCGCAGGAACGTGGGCAGTGCTCCACAGCAGCCCCTGGACACCCCGTGTCTGTCTGCCCAAGAGCCTCCTCCCGCACTGAGGAGTTCCTGGTTCTTGGGCCACAATACAGGTGCCATGGCTGGAGACCAGGAGACAGCCCCACTGTGCCAGTGGCTTGGCTCTTCCCTGCCCTTCCCCACGCCCCGCCCAGGCCCCCACTGGATCTGGAGGGCGCAGGTTCCTCCTGCTCTCCTCAAGCCCAGACCAAGGCACACCGCAGCTGAGCGTTCTTCCTGCGCGTGCCCGGTCCGCGTGGATTTCCCTGGAGCACCCTACCCCAGGGGAATCCTGGTCCAGCACCCTGGGGCACCAGGAAAGCTGGGGACTGCAGGGCCAGGGAGGTCGGCGTCAGCGCTGAGGTTGTGTCCTACCCGACCTCACCACTTGGGAGAACTGGCCTCAGCTTTAGGGCTAAACTTGGACAGCACAGTCATAGTGGTTTTCAAGTCCCGGGGGACGCTGAGGCACTCCAGCCCACGCCGCCCAGCAGGGAGGAGCCCTGTGCCCGGTGTGCGTGCCGTCCCCCACGTCGGCGATGACAGCCGGTGAGCAGGCGCTGCTCAGAGAGACTCCCCGTCCTGCTGAACTGGATGGGGTCCTTGTCAACTATGGGGGCTTGTGGGAAGAGTTTAAATCCTCCTCGAAAACACAAGCTTTGTTAAACCGATGTCTGGAGCAGTCTTGGTCAAATTTATGTGAGAAATCAGCACCCACGTGGCACAGGCACCAGATGACGGATCTCACGGTGTTGAGAGCAGGAAGTATTTGCTCACTTTGACGTGGCACGGGACTAGCAGTGCTCTCGTTGGTAACCTTTGCACGGAGCTTAGCTCTACCTGCTGCGCCTGGGCGAGAGCTGACAGAGGAGCCCACGTGCGGGTGAGCTGTGTCGGTCCTTCATGGCCGGCGTCGAGAGCGGCCTCGGGCCCTAAGGAACTCCCCACCACGAAGCCCAAAGCAACAGGGTTTGTAAAGGCAAAACCGCAGGACAGGAAGGGAATGCATGGTTACTAGGATCGGGGGAATCCATGGTTAGTGGGATCGGGGGAATCCATGGTTAGTGGGATCTGGGGAATCCATGGTTAGTGGGATCTGGGGAATCCATGGTTAGTGGGGTCAAGCTGACCTAAGGCCTATGTGAAACCAGTATCAATTATAATCTTGACAATACAGTTATAATCTTAACAATTCCAATTATAATCGGCATTAATCCAGGTATTGGCCTAAATCATATATGGGACATAGACAAATTACAGTCTTATTAACCCAGGTGCAGCCTGTCTTTTTAAGCTTGAGCCACCATACCAGGGGGTCTCTATGCTTTGCCAAGTGTGATACAAGGTTGCCAAGTGTGGTGTCCTGGACTGCTGTTGTCAGTTTTTTAGATCATCGTTTCAGACAGTCTCATGGTGGAGAGGGGGTGCTTTCTCAAGATGGAGTCGTGGGTGCTCTAAAATGGAGTCCCTACTGGCAAGGTGTTACTTCACACCCGGCAAACATTGTCTGAGATGCACAGGTGCTGCAGAGAACACTCTGAAAAGCAAACTCCCTGCGTGAACTGAACTCGCATCGTGTGCGCTCTGTGCCTGTGGACTTGCCTCACTGGCTGTTACCAAGACCTTGGCCACCAGAACCTCAATATTGTGCACATGCAGCCACAATGCAGCAATGGTAGTGGAGATGTCCGGCATGAAATGAAAGATTGGCTAAAGGTGGTTATTTGGGAACTCTGGGTAAAGGGTTTAAAATCTTTTTTTTAAAGGTCTATTTATTTATTTGAAAGGCAGAGCTAGAGAGGGTGGGAGAGACAGAGAGACAGACTTGTTCCATCTGTTGGTCCACTCCCCAAATGGCTGAAACAGCCGGGCCTGAAACCAGGATCCTGGAACTCCACCAGGTGCGAGGGCCCAAGGACTGAAGCCATTTTCCACTGCTTTCCCAGGTGCATTAGCAAAGAGCTAAATCAGAAGTGGAGCAGCCAGGACTCAAACCGGTTCCCAGGTGGGATGCCAGTGTGGCAGGGTGTGGCTTAGCCCAGTGTGTGGCAGGTCTGGTTCTCCTCACTCTTCCCTGCCACCCTGAACAGCCAGAACCTACCCCATAAGGGTCAAAAACCAAATAGAGGGACCGGGAAGATAACGTGAACATGGAGGCAGGCACAGGTTTGCGCCTAACAGACACAGGGAGGAACCCCACACAGCACAGGCAACTGCTCATGTCCACTAGGAAACCGGCTCCTCCCACACGCCTCGCAAAAGAGGCCTTGGTCTTGATTTCTCTCTGATACGGAGAATGACTCTGATGAGACGCAGTATAAATGGCAGGTCAGTGGGGCGCTCCGGAACAGCAGAGGCTGGGGCACAGCACAGGCGCCAGCTCTCGGCTCCAGGCCCCGCTGTCCTGTGCCGACCGGCCCAGGCTGGCCAAATCTGACTCTCTGCAACAGAACTCAAAGCCCCTCACGTGTAGGCAAATCAAAGGTGATCTCAAATTCTGAAAAACGAATTTTCGAAGAGTACTCATCGTGGGGCGGGCTGGGCTGGGCCTGCAGGCCCCGTCTGCGACCTCGGAACTTGCGCTGCTGTGGGTACTGGGTACAAAGATGAACCCACCCTTGACTATCAGGTAAGCCTGTGGACTAGAAAACTAAACAGGACTACACTAGGTACCCACGCCTGAGTGGCAGACATTACCAGGGGGCTGAGGGCCCTGGGCAGCAGGAGGGGGAGTGGTCCAGGCTGAGCGGCAGCACCGGCTGGCCCCCCTCCAGAGCTCAGAGGGGAGAGGGGCCTCCTGCCAGGCCTCTCCAACAGCTCAAGGTCAGCTCAAGGTCAAAGCCTGGTGGGGCCTGGCGTTTCTGGGGCCGACCTCTCCCAGCCCCCGGCATTTGCTTTAGGAAGTCCTAAGGCAAGTTCTCCCTGCCCCTCTGGGCCTCCCGCAGGCTCGTCTGTCTCAGGGGCTGACAGCGTTTCTCTGACGGCGCCCTCCTCCCCCGTTTCCGCCCCGGGCCCCACTCCAAGCTGCACACTAACTCCCGTGTCGGAAATACACGTCTGCGTCTCCTAGGAGTAGCGCTGTTGGCCTGCAGATGGCCGGCTGCCAGGGTGAGTCCCCGGTGAACTGCGTGGCCCGAGGGGGCCAGGTCCTCTCCCCAGGGACACCCCGGGGTCTCGCTCCGCGTCTGCGCGGTGCGCATCCGACAGGAAACCCTTTCCCAGTCCACCTCTGCGGGGCGGTCTGGGGGCCGGCACCGCGGGCGAGGTCACCAAGCAGCTACGGGCGCCGGACACCGGGGCGGACCCCGCCTCACCCCGTCGCGGGCACGCGGCGCCGCGCGGGTGCCACCGTCCCACACACGGGCGGACGGAGGCCCTGTCCCCCGGGCATCTGCCGTCGAAAGGGGGTCCGCCGGCGGGGGCTGGGCCGGGGGCCTCGCTGCCCCGACCGCAACCACGTGGTCTCTCGCTGCGCACCGAACGGGCTCTACAGGAAAACCCGAGTTGGACCCGCATCACCGCGGGGGCGTCACCCTGCCTCGGGGAGCTCCCCTGGGCGGGCAGGGGTCGCGGGGAACTGCGGCAGCGCGTTCGCGTGCACACGCACACGACCCCGCCGCCTTTGTCCCCGCAGGGCCGGAAGCCATCTTGCAGGGCAGCCGCGAGGGTGGGGGCGGGAGGCCGTCTCCAGGCAACGGGGCGCGCGCCGCGCAGCCGCACTGGCCGCTCTCCGCGTCGGGGCTGTGGAAAATTACCCGGCTGCTCTTAAAGGCGCCGCGCGGCCTCGGGGGCGGCTCGCGGGACGCCCAGTCGGCCGGCGGGGTCGCCATTTTGTTTCCCTGAAGGGAAAATGCACGCTCGGTTTAAAGTTGACCCCCGGGGCGGCCGCCCTCCTCTGTTCTGGGTAGAAAGTGTTGGAACGAATGGGCTTCCTCAAAGCCAAGTTAAGGGAAAGCCCAAGGCACAAAGAAAACAAAACCCCAAACCCTAAGATGTCGGCCGTGCGGCAGAGACCGAGGCTGGGCGCAGGGACGGGGTCTCGCCGGGGCCCCGGGTGGGAGCGCAGGGGACGGAGACCACGCGCTCCCCACAAGCCCGCGCTTGCGGCGGGTGCGCCATCTGCGGCTGCCCCGCTCCCGGTCAGGCCGCGCCCCGCGAGGCCGCCGACGCCCAGGCCCGCGTCACCGACCGCTCCCGGGGCGAAGCCCGCGTCGTCCCGAGGCCCCGCCCCTCCACGCGCCGCGGCCCCGCGACAGCCGCAGGGCGGGGGGGGTGACCGCGGCGCGCGGCTGCGACCCTCGCGGGTGTGGGCGGGGGGCTGGGCCTCGGGCGGGAACGCGTGCGGGGAGGGAGACGGGGCGGGGGCGGGCGGGTGCGGGCCTCCCCCCGCCCCAGAGCTTGTGCGGGTGCGGGCAGGGAGACGGGGCGGGTGCGGGCCTCCCCCCGCCCTGAGAGCCTTGCGGGCAGCCCACGCCGCCAGGCCAGGGAGACGGGGCGGGTGCGGGCAGGGAGACGGGGAGGGGGGCGGGCAGGTGCGGGCCTCCCCCCGCCCAGAGCCTTGCGGGCAGCCCACGCCGCCAGGCCAGGGAGACGGGGCGGGTGCGTGCGGGTGCGGGCCTCCCCCCGCCCAGAGCCTTGCGGGCAGCCCACGCCGCGGGCCCTCGCCACCTGTGCGGGCGCGGAGGGGCTCCCCCAGGGCCGGCGGCTGCAGAGGCGGGACGTCCGGGGGGAGGGGCCGAGACTGCGGAGCAGACTGATGTGGAAAATGTGAGTTTCTGGAAAGTTCTGAGTCTCGAAGACTGGAGCTGCCCGTGAATTTCGTAGCGGTCAGTCGCCTGCTCGCGGCGTTGTCCGGAATCTCTGGTCTGAGCAGGCAGACGGGGTCGGAGTTCGCCCCTGCGGTACGTGGGGCAGCCGGAGACGGCACTTGACGTCAGTCAAACTCGCGTTTCTGATACACAGTGGTCCCTTTTATAGTGGTCTGTGCAGCACAGCCATGACTTTAGAGTTTGCTGGTGCCTCAAGTTCGAGTGTGATTGCGCTTGCTACATCTAGCGAGCCCGCGTGGAGGGCCCGTGTGCCGCCGCGGGCTCCCTAACCCGCCTTCTCCACCTGCGCTAGGGCGGCGGGCGCCGCAGCAGCTTCCGGCTCGGGGTGCCGGCCCAGCTGACTGTGCGCTGGTGGGTGCGGCCCGCAGCGACTCCCCAGTGCCGCCGCCATCAGTGGGCGCGTCCCGGGGGCGGCACGGCCGTCCGTCCGTCCACTCGGGGACACTGCGCGTGGAGTGCCCGCTGCGGCTCTGTTCTTGGGGCGCCCGTGCCCCTGCTGGGCCGAACACAGTGTGGCCGGGGCAGGACGCCGTCGGGGTGACTGATGCGCTGGACAGGGGACTGCCCGTGCGAAGGCAGGAGCGAGGGGACGTCGTGGCGCTGGAAGAGCGCAGGGGGCAGTGAGGCCTGCGGGAGCCGCAGGAGGCTCCGCTGGGTCGGGCCGCGCCCGGGCGGGGAAGGGCGGGGCTCGCCGTCGCGGGTGGACGACCACTAGCGCGTGGGCAGTGATGGGGCCCGGCTCGGGAGGACGTTGCCGTCGCGTCTCTAACGAGGGTGGGCTGGGTCCCTCCCCGCCCGTGCTGCCCGCAGGGTGCTCTCCCTGGACACAGCGGGTAAGGGCTGGCGTGCGAAAGAGGGAGTCGCCGGGTCACCAACTCCCGGGCGGGCGGGGGCAGCCAGGAACGTGCCGCTGGAATTGAGGCGGCTTTCTTCTTCTTTAAGTATTAAAAGTCTGAACGTGTTGTGCAAACGGGTAGACGTTTTCCCCAACAATACAAGAGCGTGACAGGGAAACCTTGCCTCCCGCGGTCCCACCACCCTCCTGGGAATACAAATGTGGCTCCTCTTTCCTCTCCACTCGGCTTGTCATACCATCACCCCGCCCCCACGTCACACATGAGCGTCAGGAGCTGCTCGTTCCCCAGGAGCCCCGCAGTACTGCGTCGTGGGCATGAGTCAGTGCGCTCAGGGACCTGCAGGGCTTTGCAGTCTTTCCTGTTACAGAGAGGATCTCTGGATTCTTGCCCCGTGTGGCACGCATAGGACAGAGCCCTAGGAGCAGCCGGGGTGCATACCTGGGTTGGTGCATCCACGTCAGTTCTGACACGGAGCAGTCCGTCTGTACCACGATGAAGTTTGAGCCGAGTCTCCATGAATGAGCAGGGGGTCACCAAGCAGATAAGAAGCCCAGGAGCACCCTTAGGGGAGACACAGGACCCTGGCGGCTCAGGGAACGACTGGTTGGGAGGTGCTGGCCAGAGGAGAAGGCCCACTAGGGCCAGAGATGATGGCTCAGGAGACAGGAGCTCAGAGAGTCTGTGACACCATTGAGAGCTGCTATCTGCGCCAGGCATTTTAAACTTTGTATTGTCCATCATTTGATCCTCACCACAAGGAAGGAAATATTCCCAGTTTACAGGGAGGGAAACGGAGGCCAGAGACGGTAACCTTCTCGAGGTCACACAGTTTGGTGATAACAGAACTGGATGTCAACTCCGGCCCCCTCTCGCTCCCAAGCCCCAGGTCCTGTTTTCAACTATTTTACTGCACTTGATCTTAGCCAAAAGGCCTAGAAGCGATTCAACTATTTTAAAAGCAGAGTGACAGAGGGAGAGAGAAAGATAATTTCCACCTGCTGGCTCCCTCCCCAAACGCCTGTAACAGCCAGGGCGGGGCTCCCTCCCCCCAAACACCTGTAACAGCCAGGGCGGGGCTCCCTCCCCAAACGCCTGTAACAGCCAGGGCGGGGCTCCCTCCCCCCAAACACCTGTAACAGCCAGGGCGGGGCTCCCTCCCCCCAAACACCTGTAACAGCCAGGGCGGGGCTCCCTCCCCAAACATCTGTAACAGCCAGGGCGGGGCTCCCTCCCCCCAAACACCTGTAACAGCCAGGGCGGGGCCAGGCTGGGCTGGGGCAGGAACCCGAGCACTTGGGCATCTGCCGCCTCCCAGGTGCATTAGCAGGAAGCTGGAATCAGAAGCCCAGTGGTGGGGACTCAGATACGGGATGTGGGCTTTCTGACTGGCAGCCCAATTCGCTGCTGCCCCCTGCGCCTGTCCCAAGGCCCAGTTGCTAACCAGGAACAAGCCTGGGCTGTGTGACTGGGTGGGGGAGACTTGGGGCAGACTAGGGAAGTGATGCGTAGGCCTGAGAACACTGATCCTGCTGGCATAGGCCCACGTGTGGCAAACTAGGGGCCAAGACTTGGGGCCCGGAGCCTGGGACATGAAGTGACCCCAGACGGCCTCTTTGCTTCTGGCAGGGCGGGGTGAGGGGCGAGCTTTAAGGCCCTTCCTTCCATTGCTGGAACTGGAAGCGTTTTCAAAGGCCCTCGAGATGCGTCCTCCTCCCCTGCCCTTCTCCCCCCGTACAGTGCAGACAGTAACTGGAGCTCCTGGGAGATAAACTTCTAAGAGCTGTGGCTCACAGAAGCTGTTCACAGCAATTATCCTTTAAAGAACTGAACCGGAACAGTCATCAGCTGGGAAATCCGACTGATAACACATCTAGGGCTGTTCTGAAACGCCCACAGTGACTCTGGCAACAGATTTTAATTTCAGATGCACAGTGCTGGGATAGCTAGAAGGAAAAAAGCTTGGCTCCTCCTGTTTACTGCCCGTATCTGTAGAGCCAGAGCGCTTAGCAGCCTTGGGCCTTCTGCAGTGGCTTTAAATATGGTGGCCAGGAGATGGACCTGTGCACTAGCTACTGTCACTACAAGGAAAGGTGTCCTAACGCACTCGGGGGCAGCAGAGGGTGGCCAAGTACCTGGGCCCCTGCCACCCAGTGTTCCTGGCTCTTGGCTTTGACCTGGCCCAGCCCTGGCTGGGGAAGCCACTTTGGGAGTGACCAGTGGGCGGAAGATCTCTCCACCTCTCTTTCAACTAAGATGGTCATATGATAATGATGATTTCCACATAGGTAGTTCTTAAAGCTCCCAGTCCGTTCAAATACATCTTCTTAGCAAGCGTGTTCCCCATCCTAGTAGGATGTGTTTTGTTCCAAGTGCAGTAACTAGAAAAACTTCATTTAAGAGAAAGGGAAAGGGTTGCGTTCTCTGGGACGGCCTTAATTATCATGTATTTCTTGCCAGTTGACATGTTCCCTTAGGCGTGACTTGATCGTATTTTACTGTTCTGTGTTCTCTAAATGATTTTGGGAGAGCAAAGGAATCCTGCGGCAAAAGGCTTGATTTTCAGTAGCAGACTCTGAAGCTTCCTGGTTGGGACTAAGTGCCTTGAACGCTAAGCTGGAGGAAACAGCACTACTAGGTCCCGGCCTTCATTCTCCTTCCTGTGGGTGAGGGCTGATCAGCAGATCCATAACAGAGATTGCAAGCAGCTAATAGAGAGATGAGACGGGCTGTGATGGCTGCTGGAGTCCCGGCTGCTCCACTTCCTTACAGCTCCCTGCTGATGCGCCCGGGAAAGCAGCAGAGGACGGCCCAAGGCTTGGGGCCCTGCCCCACGTGGGAGACCCGGATGAAGCTCCTGGCTCCTGCCCAGCTGGCCCTTGTGGCCATGTCGGGGAATGAACCAGCAGATGGAAGATCTCATTGTCTCTCTAGCTCTCCCTCTCTAACTCTGCCTTTCAAAAAAGAAAAAAAAAAAACAACCTTTAACCATCCTTAAAAGAATACACCCACATGTTCATTTACATTTGGGTAATTTTAGCGAACTCTAAAGTTTACATGCTTGCTGCATATTGGGAAAACTCCAGCAGTTGGTTTCTTTGGTATCCATCTATACATAGAAGCGAACTAGTTAAAGGTTAACTAGTTACTAGGTTACAGGAGAGGAGTCTTCACGGCTGGTATTTACTGAACACAAATTCGTATCCAACAGAACACAAGGACATGATTTGCAATCCTCCGCTTCTCCCCCACAAAATCAGGAGTAAGGGCCGCGCCGCCAGTGCAGTAACGGCTCGGAGGCCGTGTTGGTCCCAATCAGGCTTTTAACTGTGTCGTAGGGAAATCCCACGTTCAATTCGTGTAACACAACTACTGGATAAACCAGCCACCCAAGACTCCCAAAGTGCCCTGGGTGCTGCTCAGGGTGTGTCAGCCACAGGGGGCGGGGCGGCCCACGGTCCGCAGGGGTGCGGCCTCCCAGTGGGAAAGCGCAGGTGTTTAGGGGAGAGCGGAGCCTGGAGGCCCGGTGAGCGTGAAGGCCGCGCCCCTGGAGGCGCAGGGCTACCGCAAACCCCCTCCTGGCAGGAGGCCAGGGCCCTAGAGAAGCGGGACACACCCTGTCCCAGGCTACTAACCCACTTCCAAAGGGGCGTGGCTGATTAACCTGATTGGCCGGTGGGCACCCAGGTGTGGCCAGATAGGGGCATGAGGCCACTTAGGGGCGTGGTGAAGGCGTGGTCTTCCAGCTCACAAACTTCATCTTTTTTTTTTTTTTTTGACAGGCAGAGTGGACAGTGAGAGAGAGAGACAGAGAGAAAGGTCTTCCTTTGCTGTTGGTTCACCCTCTAATGGCCGCCGCGGCCGGCGCACAGCGCTGATCCGAAGCCCGGAGCCAGGTGCTTCTCCTGGTCTCCCATGGGGTGCAGGGCCCAAGCACCTGGGCCATCCTCCACTGCACTCCCTGGCCACAGCAGAGGGCTGGCCTGGAAGAGGGGCAACCGGGACAGAACCGGCGCCCCGACCGGGACTAGAACCCGGGGTGCCGGCGCCGCAGGCGGAGGATTAGCCTGTCGAGCCGCGGCACCAGCCAAACCTAATCAACTTTAATCTACGTACCTAACCTATTTGTAAAAATGTATCAAAGGAAACAGCACCCGGCACGCACCCCTGCAAGGACACGGGGCTGAGTGACTGCAGAGCGAATTCTTAGTTTTCTACTCAGGCCGGGTGTAGACACGGTGCTTACTGTAACCAGACGGGGCCCGTGTTCCGGCCCGAGGCTGGCGGGGAACCGCCCAGGGCAGCGCGCACGCGGGCCCCCCGTCCCCTGCGGGGTCGCGACCCGGCCACGCCGTCCGGCTTCGGCCCGGGGCTGCGGTCCCCGCCCGGCGGGAGGCCGGGGCGCCCTCACCGCGACCCTCGGCGACGGACCCGGCTCCGGGGCGCGGACCCGCACGCCCACCGCCCCGCACGGGGGCAGCGCGAGCGGGGCGCAGGCAGACGCGGGCCGGGCCGGGCCTTCCCCGTCGCCTCCATTTAGCCCCCAGCGGCCGACACCCGGCCGCCTGCAGCCGAAGCGGACCCTGAGTGGACGCGCGGCCGGCGCCACGCCCGGAAGGGCGGGCTCGGGCAGGGCGCTTAGAGACCCCCGGGCTCGCCTCGGCCTGGGGAGGAGGGAACGGGCGCCGCCCGCCCCCTGCACGGCGGGACCCAGGGCACCCGGCCCGCCTCGCCCTGCCCACGCCGACACCGCCCCCCGCGCGACGCGGCAACGCCGGCGCCATCTTGTTGTTTTTCCCGCAGAGCCGCCGGCCACGTGGCGCGCCGCAGCGGAAGTGGAGGCACCGCCCCGGCTTCCGGCCAGACCGGTTCCAGCCGGCCGCGGGGCGCAGACGCTCGGCTGCCCCCTGGTGGCCGGACTGCGGCCGCCATGTCCCGGCCCGGCCGCCATTTCCCTCTCTGGTCGCCGCACGTCCGCGCCCGCGGGGGGCCGTGCGCAGGCTCGCGCGGTAGCGGCGCGTCACGCGGCCTGCGTGGGGGGCGCGGCCGCAGCGCGGTCACGTCGCGCCGGGCGGGCGCGGCCCCGAGCTCGTCTCCGCCCCTGCGTCTCCCTGGCGCGCGGCCCGGCTTCGCGACGCTTCCCTGGGCGCCGCTGCTGCTCTGCCCTCCGGCCCGCTCCCCGGGGGCGCCGGCGTCGTCGGGGGCCCCGGGTGACCCTGGCCAGGGCAGGCCCCAGCGTCTGGGACTGACCGGCGCGGGCCGGGGGCTGTGAGGCCGGGACGGGCCGCGTGCGCCGGCGTCCTCGGGGAGCCCGGGTGACCCTGGCCGCGGCAGGCCCCAGCGTCTGGGACTGACCAGCGCGGGCCGGGGGCCGGAGGTTCTCGCCGCCACGGCGTCCTCGGGGAGCCCGGGTGACCCTGGCCAGGGCAGGCCCCAGCGTCTGGGACTGACCAGCGCGGGCCGGGGCCGGGGCGTGGCGCGGTCCTCCCCGCAGGCGGGCGCAGCCTCCCCGGGGTCCGCGGGACGGGGTCGCCCTGTTTCACCCCCGGCGGCGGCGGCGGAGGCCACTCCTGCACTGGAACCTCCCGAGTCTGTGGGCTGTGGACTTCGGGACGTTCATTAGAAAGGCAGCGAGCGGCTCCTCCGTCTGCGGGTTTAGCTCCGGGAAGCGCGCCGCAGCGGGGCCTGGGGACTCCGTCCGGGTCTCCCTCGCGGGCCGCAGGGACCCCCGCTGCTGCCTCCCGGGCGGGCGTGCATGAGGGGGAGCCGAGCTCCAGACCCCCGGGGGGCAGCAGCTGGAAGTCGGCCTGCGAGTGCAAGGACCGCGAGGAAGTCGCCCAGTGGTCTCAGCCTCGCCCCCGAGGCGCGCTCCCCAGGAGAAGTCTCATAGCCTGGCACCCATGGGCTCCCCGGTCTGATAGCACCGAGCAGTGGACCCTTGGGAGGGATTGCGCCTAATGCACACTGGGCCATCGGTGTCCTGGCGGAGGAGGGGAAGGAGAGGTGGAGAGAACTGGACCCCTTCGCCCTGTGTGCCCCGTCTGAGTGCAGACTGCTCTCAGCTCTCCCAGCCGCACGCCTGGCCTGCCCGGTGTGTTCTCTCCAGTAACCACATCACCTGGCTCTCCCCTGCCTGAGTGACTGGACACCCTCAGATCCTGTCCATCCGTGCCGACGGATGCCTGCCCCGTTACACCTGCTGCCCTGCTGGCCAGTCCTCTCGCTGTCACGTCTGAGTTCTTGCGTGGAAACGAGACCCTGTCCCACCCGTTTCTGGTTTGGGAGGCAGTGGTCCCAGATGGTGACTTAACAGTGCTGGTGCCCCCACCCCACCTGCATCCGTAACATTTAGAGTAAAACGGAGAGAGATTTCAGAGAACGGTACTCGAACTAAAGGCGGAATCCGAAGTTGGGCCCAGTGGCTCCAGGGTCCGGATCCTCTGCTGACTGCACGCAGAAGCTGTGTCAGCGGGAGACACCTCAGACGTAGTGCCTGCACGTCTGAGGGGACTGGGTGGCGCACGGAATGGGTGTGAGATTTTCCTTATCTTTGATACAAAGTTTTCCTTCTTTCTGCTACAAAGTAACCATGTAAGAATCAGGAGAGTGACATCCATGGATATGTCTCAATGATGCTTTTTACATAGAGTCTGTGAAATCTGTGGGAGAGTGGCTGTTCGTCACTTTTTAAAAAAGAAAAAGAGCTCTTCCGTGCACTGGTTCACTCCTCAAATGGCCACAACGGGTCTCCCACGGGGGTGCAGGGGCCCAAGCACTCGGGCCATCCTCTACTGCTTGCCCAGGTGCACTAGCAGGGAGCTGGATCAGAAGGAGAGCAGCCGGGACTTGAACTGGCGCCCATATGGGATGGCGGCGCTGCTTAACCCACTGTGCCACGTCGCCACACAGCCCACAGCCCCACCCTGGGGAGTTAAGATAGTCAGGTCCGGGCTGCGGGGTCCGGGCTGTGGGGTCCGGGCTGCGGGTCTGGGGCAGCCACTTAACCTCTCCGCGCGGCAGGTGCTCCTCTGTGATGCAGGTGGAAGGGGTGCTGCCCCCAGGCTAGTGAGGATGGATGGAGCGGCACGGCCGCATTTTGGGATGGTGCCTGGCGCACAGCCAGTGGTGGGTAAGTCTCAGAAAGCGAGAACGGTGGAGACAACGTGGAAGTTAGAGACGCTTGGCAGACGGCCACAGACTCAGTCCAGGTCTGCACCCTCATCATCGCCTCCTGTGGACCTCCTTAGCGATTCGCTGGAGTCCGGGGCCGGGGACTGAGCCTGGCGCTCCAGCGGTGGTCGCAACTGCTAGGCCAAAACCTGCTGTGAGCCGGTCTCTAGGCCTGCTGACCAAGCAGGAGTGCCCAGAGGCTCGCGGGTATTTGGGTCCAGAGCTGAAAGATGAAACCGTGAACTGGGGCAGGCTGGGCGGAAGGACACAGGCCGCCGGCCAGGGTCAGCAGCTGGGCCCTGGGGGCCGGCAGCGAGGACACGGGGACCCCACAGTGGGAGCTAACGTCCCGCCCAGGCTCAGTGCCCTCCCCAGCGCGATGCCTTCCCTCTCTCGCTCTCGGAGGAGGCCGGGGCTCTGCCCCGCGGTCCAGTCGCTGGCTGCAGACACCCGAGCCGCCCCGAGAGCCCCCCTCCTCTGGGAACCGAGCCGCAGGGGGCCTGCTCCATCTGCATTTGACAAGGTCTGATTTGCATTTGACAGGGACTGGGGAAGGCTTGGGGGATTGGCTTTGTCGAGGGCGGGGAAGGGGGCGGGAGGCTATGTCCCGGGTTAGGGTAAGGGAGGCTATATCCCGGGTTAGGGTAAGGGCGGTGGAAACAAAGGGAGAAGATGGGGGCAGGGTTTTGCGAGGAACCTGCTCTGAGCCCTCCTTAAACGTGGTAGGGGGCCCGGCTGTGAGGGGGCAGGCACCGCGACAGTGCTGTCCTGCAGGGCGGGAGAGAGACGGGGCTCAACTTGGACTCCAGCACAGGCAGTGTCTCCATTCATTGTTTGAAAGGCAAAGCGACAGACCCGTCTTCCATCCCCGGTTCACTCCCCAGATGCCCCAACCAGCAGGGCTGGGCCAGGCCTAAGCCGGGAGCCTGGGGCTCCACCCAGGTCCCCGCACAGGTGGCAGAGGCCTGAGCCCTTGAACCGTCCGCTGCTGCCTCCCAGGGTGTGCACTGAAGCTGGCTGGGGAGTGGGGCCCCTGGGATTTAAAGGAGGCTGTCTGACACCGGTGCAGGCGGCCCAAACAGCGGGCTAACCGTTGCCAACGCGCGCCCCACCGCATTGGGATCCTGTAAGCAAAGACATGTGGCCAGCGGTAGATAGGAGACCTCGGAGGGAAGAGCCGTGCGGCCAGGGCCGGCGACTGTGCCCAGCACGGTTCTACACGTGGGGGGAGGGGTGGCTGGCGCTGAACTGCCTGAGGAGGGGTCTGCACGGACAGCGAGGGAAGCCCAGCACCAGCCCTGGCCAAGCAAGGACTCCGAGGTTCTGAGCAAAGGGGACTGGCCATGTCAGGAGATAGGGAACGTTCTGGAACGTAAGGGCGTGGGGGCCGAGCATAGCGGGAAGTGTCAGACGCAGCCCCCAGGAGCCTGGCTCAGCAGGTGCTGCGCGAGTTGTCCATGGAATGAATAGCTAGGGATCCCAGGTCCCAGCGCAACCCTGAAGTTCTAGGATCCTGCTTAACCCGTGACTGCGCTTGGCACCGTTACCGCCACCTAGTGGCGCCTGAAGTCGTAGCGCTGGACCCCGGCCCGTGCACCTGCCCAGCGGGCATCTGTGGCTATGGGAGAGACAGCTGTGGGGCGTTTGCCTCGGGTCGGGTGCTGTACCCGGCGCTTTGCAGCCATGCCTGCTCGACCCACGAGCGAGAGGAGTGTACGCTGCCTTCCACAGGCGCGCGCTAAGGAGACCCGAGTCAACGCGAGGACGCAGGCCTGTGTTAGCGCAGTGCGTGAAGCGCACCGACAAAGCAACCGAAGTAGTGCAGTGCTGCCTGGGGACGGAGCTTACTGGCGCAGAGCGCATTTAAAAAAAAGATTTATTTTATTATTTGAAAGAGTAACAAAGAGATAGAGTAACAGAGAGAGGTCTTCCATCTGCAGGTTCACTCCCCAAATGGCCGCAATGGCTGGAGCTGGGCCAATCCAAAGCCAGGAGCTTCCTCTGGGTCTCCCATGCGGTGCAGGAGCCCAAGGACATGGGCCATCTTCTGCGTTCCCAGGCCACAGCAGAGAGCTGGATGGGAAGTGGAGCAGCCAGGACTAGAACCAGTGCCCGTAAGGGATGTGGCACTGCAGGTGTTGGCTTTAGCCGCTACGCCACAGCGCCGACCCCTCGAATGTCTTTTAAGACAAGGTGGAACATACACACAGTGCATGGAACGGGTATACTCTGCGTATGCTACGCGTGAGGCCGCAGGTTGTGTTCTGGTGTTCTGGTGGGAGGGTTTCTCACAGAGGAGCGAGAGGTGAGCTGGGAGCTCCCGTCTGAGCGACCCTGCAGACTGGGGGCTGGAGGAGTGGGGTGCCGACTCAGGCCTGCGGCGTCGCACCTGTGCCTGCTGCAGCATGGGGGTTCTGATGGGCAGGTGTCAGGGACGGCCTGAGGCGTGCGTTTGTAAGGAGCCCAGCTGTTGCCGGCGCTGCCCGCGCAGGGAGAACCCGCGCGGAACCAGCAGGGCTGTGAGAGACGCCGTGACTCAGGGCCGGCTTTCCGCCATTTCTGCCGCGTCCGGGCAGCTACAGACTCGGGCAGCCCCTCCTCCCTGGGCCCTTGGAGGAGGGCGGGAGAGGATTCTTCTCCGCTGCTTCTCTGTGCTCCTGTCTCACCCTGCGGCTTTGCAGGGCAGCGGGGCTCCTCCTCTGCCCGCTGGGGGCCTGGCTGCCAGCTGCTCCCAGTGACCAGGTGAGTGGCGGTCCTTGCACTGCAGCGTTGGGAATGGCGGCGGTGGCGCTGGTGACTGTTGGTGGCTCCCGCCCGGGTTGCGGTGCCCGCCTCCTGGGTCTGGCCTCCTACCTGGCTCCCTCTAGTTCAGCTCCACGAAGAAGCCAGGGCCTTTGGGAGGACTCGGTTACAGAGAGAGAAGGACACACACACACACACACACACAGAGTGAGTGAGTGAGAATCTTCTGTCTGCTGGTTCACTCCCCAGATGGCTGCCAGGAGCTTCTTCCAGGTCTCCCACACGGGTGCAGGGGCCCAAGCACTTGGCCCATCTTCTGCTGCTTTCCCAGGTGCATTAGCAGGGAGCTGGGTCAGAAGTGGAGCAGCTGGGACTTGAACTGGTGCTCATGGGGATGCCGGCATTGCAGGTGGAGCCTTAACCTGCTGCAGTGCAGCACCGGCCCCTAACTGCTTGCTTGCTTGCTTTCTGATCGATTGATTGGGTCATCGCTGTGGCATTGCAGGTAAAGCTGCCACCTGTAGTGCCGGCATCCCATATGAGCACTGGTCGAGTCCCAGCCACTCTACTTCCGATCCTGCTCTCTGCTATGGCCTGGGAAAGCAGTGGAAGATGGCCCAAGTGCTTGGGCCCCTACACCCATGTGGGAGACCTGGAAGAAGCTCCTGGCTCCTGGCTTTGGGTTAGCACAGCTCTGGCCATTGTGGCTGTCGCTCCCCATCTTCGTGGAGGAACGACACAAGACCCTGCGCTGTTCTTTTGTCTGCTCGGCCCTCCCCGGGTTTGCTGCTGGTTCTTCCCGGGTTGGCTACCGACCCTTCCACCTCTGTGGAAGGGAGGTTCCCCCTGCCACATTCCCCACTTCCGCAGGGGAGCAGCACACCGCCGGCCGGCTCTCTCGGGGGCTGCACAGATGTTCCCCTTAGATGTTCCTGGTGCATGCCATCTCTCTCCTCCTTTATAGTCCTCCTCCGCCAATCCCAACTCTGCTACCCACACGCCGAGTACGCTGCTCTCCTCCAATCAGGAGCAGGATCAGCTCCTGGAGGTCAGCACTCAAGTTGGCAAGAGGCAGCTGCGTAGAAGCTTTTTTCTCCTCTCCCAGCGCCATATCGTGGGAGAGCAGATGCATAGAATAAGTCTTAATTCCAGTAACTCAGTCCAGTCCGGGTTGCTCCCCACAGTGGCCATCTGGGGAGTGAACCAGCGGATGGAAGACCTCTCTCTCTCTCTGCCTTTCTGTACCTCTGCCTTTCAATAAATAAATAAATAAATCTTTTAAAAAAATTAACCATACAAATAGTAACCAAAAGAGGGCTGAGGGGCTCCACCAATACAGAGTTGGTCCCCTCCCCTCAAGTGGATGTGGTCTGGGGCTTCGCGGCCGCCCAGCAGAACTTGCCGGCCAGTGGGCTGTCACTCCCACAGATGGTGCTGAGCTCCCTGGGTGGGGGATTTGAAACTAATGGAAGGGGAAGCTTTCCTGGCCAGGCTGACCTGCTCAGGGCCCCTGGTGCAGGGCCTGGCCTTGCCTGGTGGCAGAGACCCAGCCGCAGAGGCTGGGCACTGTGAGACCCAGTACCTCCCCCGTCACACCTGTCACGTGACATAGGCTTGTTACAGGAAGGCAGCTGGAGTGACAGAAGCCTGGGACCCGTTGTGAGCTGGCCCCCAAAGGCTGTCCAGGGCAGGTGGGGTCTCTCTGCGTGCCCCATCCGCACCACGGCTGGGGACCCCAGAAAAACCA
This sequence comes from Oryctolagus cuniculus, assembly GCF_051225735.1. Taxonomy (NCBI): domain Eukaryota; kingdom Metazoa; phylum Chordata; class Mammalia; order Lagomorpha; family Leporidae; genus Oryctolagus; species Oryctolagus cuniculus. Next base: position 3,200,012 of record NC_142878.1, on the reverse strand, counting down.
CGGCTTTGTGTGGTGGAATGAGAAGGCCATGCCAAGATGGCCACTGGCAACAGAAACTGCCTGGCAACAGGCCATGATTGGTTATGGCTTAGACCGCCCCTTGACCGGATTGGCTGCCTCGGCTATATAAGCTGCTGTAGCAACTGAAATAAATGAGTCTGCGGGCTGCTCGCCTCTGGGCCACTTTCACCCGACTCCCGGGGTCTGTGTGGTGACTCCGGGCCTCTTGCCCCCACCACACTCCTCCTCTCAGGAATGAATCCACCTCAACAGCTCTGGGCTGAAGTATTGCCCGACTGGAGCCTGGGTGCTCAGGCCAGTCACTGCCTGTCTCGGGGCCAGGCGCCCGCACTGTCCACGCTTACTCTTGAGAGCTCTGAGGCAGGGGGAGGACTGGGTGGGGCCATGGGCACCTGGAGGACTGTCCAGCGGAGACTAAGAACAGGCGCCGCGGGCCCTTCAGCCGCCATGAGTCTGCCAGCAACCCGAGGAGGCCGGGAGACAGATCTTACTCTGTGAGGTCCCGGGTGATGACATGGGACAGGCAGCTGGATCTCAGCCCGGGAGATGCTGACTGAGCCCCCAGGGCAGGCTGTGACCCAGAAAGTGTGGGGTGCTAAGTGGGTGTTGATTCACTTTGTGATGGCGCAACAGGAGGTTAGTATAATTTTGTTTTCCATTAGCGTGGAAAGCAAATTAAAACTGTAACCTCGGCCGGTGCCGCGGCTCACTAGGCTAATCCTCCGCCTTGCGGCGCCGGCACGCCGGGTTCTAGTCCCGGTCGGGGTGCCGGATTCTGTCCCGGTTGCCCCTCTTCCAGGCCAGCTCTCTGCTGTGGCCAGGGAGTGCAGTGGAGGATGGCCCAGGTGCTTGGGCCCTGCACCCCATGGGAGACCAGGAGAAGCACCTGGCTCCTGCCATCGGATCAGCGCGATGCGCTGGCCGTGGTGGCCATTGGAGGGTGAACCAACGGCAAAGGAAGACCTTTCTCTCTGTCTCTCTCTCACTGTCCACTCTGCCTGTCCAAAAAAAAAAAAAAAAAAAAAACACACACACACAAAAACTGTAACCTCCTCTATCCACTGCTGCCTGATAAGATTCACTGAGCCAGTCAGACTCCGTCTGGCTCCCTGCCGCCCGCCCAGGCCCTCCTTGGCCTCTCCCTGAAGTGCCCACACAGCCCCGCCGTGCGAATCCTGTCTCTGGCCAGGGCTGGGACGCAGTGCGCTGGTCGGCAATGCCCTCTTCCCGCCCGACTGTGGCTGGAGTGCACGGACAGTTCCCAACGGCAGAGGAAAAGCTTGCTCGCCTGTTTCTTAGAAGCCTAAATGTGGCTGTCGACGCCCTGCAGCTGGCTCTCACTGGGTACGTTTTAAAGGATGGCACAGGGCCGGCCGGCACTGTAGCAAAGCGGGTAAAGCTGTCGTCTCCAGTGTCGGCATCCCATATGGGCGCCTGTTCGAGTCCTGGCTGCTCCACTTCCGATCCAGCTCTCTGCTATGGCCTGGGAAAGCAGTAGAAGATGGCCCAAGTGCTTGGGCCCCTGCACCTGAGTGGGAGACCCAGAGGAAGCTCCTGGCTCCTGGCTTCAAATCGGTGCAGCTCTGGCCATTGCAGCCAACTGGGGATTGAACCAACAGATGGAAGATTTTCTCTCTCTCTCTCTCTATTTCTCTCTCTCTCTCTTTCTCCCTGCCTCTGCCTCTGCCTCTGCCTCTCCTTCTCTCTCTGTGTTAACTCTGACTTTCAAATAAATAAAAAAATCTGCTGGCGCCGTGGCTCACTAGGCTAATCCTCTGCCTTGTGGTGCCGGCACACTGGGTTCTAGTCCTGGTCGGGGCACCGGATTCTGTCCCAGTTGCCCCTCTTCCAGGTCAGCTCTCTGCTGTGGCCAGGGAGTGCAGTGGAGGATGGCCCAAGTGCTTGGGCCCTGCACCCCATGGGAGACCAGGAGAAGCACCTGGCTCCTGCCTTCGGATCAGCGCAGTGCGCCGGCCGCAGCGGCCATTGGAGGGTGAACCAATGGCAAAAGGAGGACCTTTCTCTCTGTCTCTCTCTCTCACTGTCCACTCTGCCTGTCAAAAAAAAAAAAAAAAAAAAAAAAAAGAAATCTTTTTTTAAAAGATAGTGTAACCATTCTCCTTGATATTTTAATGTGTTTGAATTATATACTTTACAACACTTTAACTGGGGAATAGAAAGTTTTGCATGCAAGTTTACATTTTGTGAAAAGACACATAAATGTATAAAATTATCTATTCTCGGGGGAGGAGAGTACTCGCCCTTTGTCCTGTCTTGTGTTGCTGGAGCTAAATACCCGTGGCCGGTGCTTTATAAACTAAAGATGCTTCTTTGGCTCTTGGCTCTGGTGACTGGCGGGTCCAACGGCATGGGCTCAGAATCCAGGGAGGGCTCCCTGCCTGGCTCTCGGCTCTGGTGACTGGCGGGTCCAACGGCAGGGCTCAGAATCCAGGGAGGGCTCCCCGCCGTGCCAGAGAAGCGGAAGAGCAACCCAGCATGCGGAGGGCGTGCAGGTGGGCCAGGAAGCCAGAGAGCTGTGGGCGGGGCCAGGCGCCAGCTGCATGGAGACAGCGTGGGCCCACTCGTGAGGGTGGAGACCCCAGACCCACTTCCACCCCACTTCCCAGCACCCCGGCACGAGCCTGTCAGGGAACGACGAAGCGTGTCCAGGGCGGGTGTTGCGGTGCGCCAGGTTCAGCACCTGCTTGCAGCGCCAGCATCCGGTATCCGAACGCCCAGTCGAGTCCTGCGCTGCCCTTCCCGTCCAGCTCCCTGCTAATGCACCTGGGAAAGCAGCAGCAGACGGCCCAAGTGCCTGGGCCCTGCACCCACGTGGGAGACCCAGGTGGAGCTCCTGGCTCCTGGCTTTGGCAGGGTCCAGTCCTGGCTGTTGCATACATTTGGGGGAGTGAACCAAGTAGTGGAAGTTCCCTTCTTTCCTCTCTCTCTTACTCTGCCTTACAAGTCAGAACACCGTGGGTGTGCTGCTCGCTGAGGCCCACGGGTGTCCTGCACTCAGCGTCACCTCCCGCACAGCACAGAGCCTGCGCAGCCCTGGCCCGAGAGGTGGTCGTGCGTCCCTGCACAGTGCAGGGGCCCCCAGGTTTCTCCTGGGGGAAGAGGGGCCGATTATGTCGGGCAAGCGTCTTACGATGTGAAGAATCAGAAAGTTGTGTTTTTTGTTCAGTCCTGGGGCAAACCAGGGACCTGCTCAGCTGCTCTGCTCCCGGTGGTGGTGGGGACTCTGGGGTGGGGCACGGCAGGTCTTTGGCCACGCAGCGGCTTTTGATGGCCCCGGGTCCACAGCGCGCAGGTGCCTCGAGGTTGGACGAAGGGCACGTCCCTGAGGCTCCTTCCTAAACGTCAGTGGTGCAAGCACAGGTGGCGAGGGCGACTTCCCGGGGAAGGCCCAAGGGTGGGAGCATCGCTGTTGCTATGACAACCACGAGAGCAGCGGTTGCCCCCGGTTACCAGGCCTCTGTGCCCCAGGGTGAGCTCTCGGGGAAGGTGGGGACTGCACCTGTCTGGGTGAGGGGTGACTGTTAGCCCTGACAGGTTGAAGAGGCTCCCTCACCACCTCACCACAGGACCACGGCCCTGAAACACCTCGCTTGTTCTTTTCGTTTTAGAATTCTTTGATAAATTTTAAAAATAAGTGATATACGCGTGTGGTTCAAGCCTCAAGCAACATGAAAGATAAGGGGAAGTTCTTATATCTTCATCCCTCTCTGTCCCTGCCCCAATCCACCCACCTCCTTTCTGGTCCCAAAGGTATTTTTAGGCCTGTAACAGCCCAGCCCAACACATGCTCCTCTCCTGTTCTTGCACAAAACAGTGTTTAATGCACACAGAAGGATAAATGCACTGCACACGCTGTCGTGAGCACTGCCTGTTCCCCTGACACGCCTCGGCGTCACCCTGCGGCTGCCTGTTCCCCTGACATGCTGCGGTGTCCCCCCACGGCTGCCTGTTCCCCTGACGTGCTGCGGCATCACCCCACAGCTGCCTGTTCCCCTGACATGCTGTGGCGTCACCCCACAGCTGCCTGTTCCCCTGACACGCCTCGGTGTCCCCCCACAGCTGCCTGTTCCCCTGACACGCTGCAGCGTCACCCCACAGCTGCCTGTTCCCCTGACACGCTGCGGTGTCACCCCACGGCTGCCTGTTCCCCTGACACGCCTCGGCATCACCCCACAGCTGCCTGTTCCCCTGACACGCCTCGGCATCACCCCACAGCTGCCTGTTCCCCTGATACGCCTCGGTGTCCCCCCACGGCTGCCTGTTCCTCTGACACGCTGCAGCGTCACCCCACAGCTGCCTGTTCCCCTACACGCCTCGGTGTCCCCTCACGGCTGCCTGTTCCTCTGACACGCTGCAGCGTCACCCCATGGCTGCCTGTTCCCCTGACACGCCTCGGTGTCCCCCCACAGCTGCCTGTTCCCCTGACACGCTGCGGCGTCACCCCACGGCTGCCTGTTCCCCTGACACGCCTCGGCATCACCCCACAGCTGCCTGTTCCCCTGACACGCCTCGGTGTCCCCCCACGGCTGCCTGTTCCTCTGACACGCTGCGGCGTCACCCCACAGCTGCCTGTTCCCCTGACACGCCTCGGCATCACCCCACAGCTGCCTGTTCCCCTGACACGCCTCGGTGTCCCCCCACGGCTGCCTGTTCCTCTGACACGCTGCGGCGTCACCCCACAGCTGCCTGTTCCCCTGACACGCCTCGGTGTCACCCCACGGCTGCCTGTTCCCCTGACACGCTGCAGCGTCACCCCACGGCTGCCTGTTCCCCTGACACGCCTCGGCGTCACCCCACGGCTGCCTGTTCCCCTGACACGCCTCGGTGTCACCCCACGGCTGCCTGTTCCCCTGACACGCCTCGGCGTCCCCCCACGGCTGCCTGTTCCCCTGACACGCCTCGGTGTCCCCCCACGGCTGCCTGTTCCCCTGACACGCCTCGGTGTCCCCCCACGGCTGCCTGTTCCCCTGACACGCCTCGGTGTCCCCCCACGGCTGCCTGTTCCCCTACACGCCTCGGTGTCCCCCCACGGCTGCCTGTTCCCCTGACACGCTGCAGCGTCACCCCACAGCTGCCTGTTCCCCTGACACGCCTCGGCGTCACCCCATGGCTGCCTGTTCCCCTGACACGCCTCGGTGTCCCCCCACGGCTGCCTGTTCCCCTGACATGCCTCGGTGTCCCCCCACAGCTGCCTGTTCCCCTGACACGCTGCAGCATCACCCCACAGCTGCCTGTTCCCCTGACACGCCTCAGTGTCCCCCCACGGCTGCCTGTTCCCCTGACATGCCTCGGTGTCCCCCCACGGCTGCCTGTTCCCCTACACGCCTCGGTGTCCCCCCACGGCTGCCTGTTCCCCTACACGCTGTGGCGTCACCCCACAGCTGCCTGTTCCCCTGACACCCCTGGCATCACCCTTGGCTGCCTGTTCCCCTGACACGCTGCAGCGTCACCCCATGGCTGCCTGTTCCCCTGACACGCCTCGGCGTCACCCCATGGCTGCCTGTTCCCCTGACATGCCTCGGTGTCCCCCCACGGCTGCCTGTTCCCGACACGCCTTGGCATTGCCCCACTGCAATCTCCACTGTTCTGCGTACGCAGGGTGCCGGTGCTGGCACTGACCCGGTCCCCAGGGAAGGGGGCAGGTTGTCTCCGGGCCGATGGGCCTGTGCCAGCGCCAATTTGCAGGCGCAAGTGAGATGCAGAATGAGTTCAAGATGTAGATCGGCTGGGTCACTTTCAGCTGCCCTCCAGGGGTCTTGCACCCATTCGCACTGCCACCAGCAGAGCCCATGGGGCTCTTTTGTCAAATTCTTGCCGACCTGATCAGCAGACCTGGTGTGTTGGTGGGGGCAAAGGCGGCATTTTTCTGGTTCTATGTTCGGTCTTCAACTATGCGTTTGCTTTGCTTCTCTCTCTGGGGTTCTTGGCCTTTCTCTAGGGGGCGCTCTTAGCCCTCTGTGGCTAGACTGTCTCCTGACTGTGACAGCACAGGGTAGCAGAATGGATCAGGGGCCTGGCCCTGCGGTGGGCTGTGTGGCCGGGGGCATTTGCCTCTCTGTGCTTGATCTATAAAATGGGAGCGCAGTGCCGACTAGATGACATTTTGCGAGGGCTGGAAGCTGAGCAGTGGGTTACACGCACACAGAACAGGTGAGCCCTGGGTTCGAAGGCTGCTGGGTTTTGTGCCGTCATTGGAGAGGCCTTTGGAACCCTCCCTGGTTCTTTCCACCCCGTCAGGGAAGCAGGGCCCTGGAGGGTGACGGACGCTTGAGTGCTGGCAAGTCAGGTGGCTGTGAGCAAGGCGGTTCCCTTCCTACGTTTGGATTCTCCGGCTTGGGGCAGCAGCGGGGCTGCGGCCAGCATGGTGAGTGTGGCAGACAGAGGGGGCCGCTGCTCCGTTAGCACAGCACCAGCCTCGCTCTGGTCCCATAGCCGTGGCTTCTCCATCCCTGCAGCCGGCCGTGAGTTCCCACGGTCAACGACAACGTCTTGTTTGTTCTGTTGGCTGATCTGCGGGCAGAATCACGTTGGGGAGGTTTAGAGATGTCTGAGTTTGGGTCAGCCCTGGCGGTTTATAGAGGAGGGACTCGCCCAAGGTCACAGAGTCGTGGTGGGAACCAGTCAAGACCGGTTCACCACCCGGGAGGGCAGCAGCTGGGTGGGGGAGGGGCACCTTCCTGACAGCACCTCTCCATTAGGATGCACCAGGGTCTCCGCTGTCTTTGATTTTCCTTATCCACGGTCGGCCTGGAAAGACAAGCAGGGGACGTGTGGGGTTGAATTCCTCCAAGCCTTGGCTGTTCCATCTCTGAAATGGGAACAGTCATTCTTCTGTCCACTTGCTCACTGGACAACCATTTGTGGAGCCACTGCAGACTCCACCTGGGGCTGCAGGGGGCGTTGTGGCCATGAAGGCGGCACAGCTGGAGTCCTCATGGGAACCTCACTGCGGACCACGCCTGGCTCTGGGCTGCCCAGAGCCCGCCCTGGGGAGGAGCTGGGCTGCCTCCTGGGGGTAACTAGCTGTCCCTGGTGTATTGACTCGGCGCTGCTTGTAGACCTTTCTAGGGCAGGTAAGCACCGTTGAGCAGAGGCAGAGGGCGCTGTGACGCTCAGGGTTTGGTGCACCTGCTGGCCAAGCTCTCGGGCTTGGGTTGTCAGCTTTAGCAAACAGAAATGCAGGATGGGGGCCGGTGCTGAGGTGTAGTGCATGAGCTGGACTGAGTGACCCACTTCCAAACAAGCGAGAATGGGAAACCAGCCCCTTTACAGCAGGGAAAGCCGGCTGGCCACCTCACCCCCCAGGCCACAGCCGACACCTCCTGTGATGCGCTGTGTTGACGTCTTACACCTGATGTGGGCAACAGGAGGGCGTGTCGGCGGGCATGTCGGCTCTGTGGGCCTCCTCGCCAGCCTTGAACCTGGGCTACACTGAGAACACAGCAGGTAGACAAAGGGAGGGACCTCGTGCAGGACAGCTCACCAGCATCCTTCTCTCTCTCTCTCTCTCTCTCTCTCTCTCTCTTTCTCTCTCTCTCTTTCTTTTAGATTTATTGACTTACTTGAGAGGCAGAGAGAGAGAGAGAGAGAGAGAGAGAGGTTTTCCATCTGCTCGTTCACTCCCTAAATGGCTGTAATGGTTGGGACTTGGCCAGGCTGAAGCCAGGAGCCAGGAGCTTCTTCTGGGTCTCCCACGTGGGTGCAGGGGCCCAAGGACTTGGCCCATCTTCTACTGCTTTCCAAGGCCACAGCAGAGAGCTGGATCAGAAGTGGAGCAGCCGGGACTTGAATGAGAGTCCATGTGGGATGCCGGCACTGCAGGCAGCGGCTTTACCCACTATGGCACAGCGCTGGCCCCAACCTTTATTTTTCTTCCTTGGCCAAAATAACCGGGTTAGGTTGCTCTTTCTTTTTCTTTCTCTCTTTCTTTCTCTCCTTCCTTCCTTCCTTCTTTACTTGAGAGGCAGAATTACAGAGAGGGAGGAGGAGAGACAGAGAGAGAGAGAGGTCTTCCACCTGCTGTTTCACTCTCCAAATGGCTACGAAGGTCAGAGCTGTGCCGATCTGAACCCAGGAGCCAGAAGCTTCTTCTGGGTAGGTGCTGGGCCCTTCTTCCACTGCCTTCCCAGGCCACAGCAGGGAGCTGGTCAGAAGTGGAGCAGCCGGGACTTGAATGAGAGCCCCTATGGGATGCCAGTGCTGCAGGTGGATGCTTAACCCACTAGGCCACAGCGCCGCCCAGGCTGCTCTCTCTTGCCGTGTGACTTTAGATGCCACCTGTCCTGGAAAGGCAGGTGTGGCTTTGAAAATGGGGGGACATGGACTTTATCAGGAAAGGGGTGAGGTTGTGGAAATGCAGAGGTGGGGGCCACTGAGTGTCTGGCCGGCGAGGGAGAGCGAGATTGTGCTGAGGACGAGGCCCGCAGGGCTTAGCTGTCAGGACCGATGGCTGCGGCCGCCCGTGGCAATGCAGTTACTGTTTGTTCCAGAAAACTCTTGCCCAGGGAGATAAGGCTATAAAACCGTTAGTTGCTTCGCTGTTTGCTTTGGAAATTCCTAAAAACCAGTCTGTTCAAGCGAGGCACTGCTCACGGGCTCAGAATCCCACCCTGGGAGCAATTGGCTGCTCACCTGGGGAGGAGTCGGGCTGCCAGGCAGCCGTGCACTGACCAGGATGGCCCGAGGCCCCCAGGCCTGCACCAAGGCCCTGTGGGCTGTGCCGGGTCCCAACCAGATCCCGGACGAAAGACCCTCCGTAAACCCAGCAGGTGCCTGCCTGGGGCCACCCTCTTCAGAGCCGCCCTCTGGGTTGGGCCGGGGGAGCTGCCGTCTCTGCAGGGGGCTGTGTCTGAGGCTCTGGTTGAGCTGGGGGTCCTGTGCAGCCGGCAGCCACAGCCCGTGTGTGTGTGCTTGTGTGAGTGTACACCCGGCACGTGCCGGCACGTGCCCAGGGACCGCGGTCAGGCTGCGGAGGAACAACACTGTCGCCGTGAAAGGTCCGGAACAGCAAACTGGGGGGCCTGAGTTCCTTGCACAGGCAATGGGGGCCCTGAAGGCCTCACGCAGAGGGGACGACGTGCGCAGGTGTGTGTTTTAGAAAAGTGCCCACCGTCTCAGCTCGGGAGAACTCTCCAGTCCACGGCAGAGGTTAGCGGGTACCCTAGTGGTCTGAGCAGCGAAGTGGACGGGGTTGCTAAGCAACAGAGCAGCTGCCAGCAGGGGGTGGAGTCTGTTTCCCCTCCTTTCTGGTCCATGCTAGACTTGGGACACTTCTTAACAAAATATTTATTTATTTGAAAGGCAGAGTACACACACACAGAGGGAGACAGAGACACAGAGAGAGGTCTTTCATGTTCAGGTTCACTACCCAAATGGTAGCGATGGCCAGGGCTGGGCCAGACCACAGCCAGGAGCCAGCAGCTTCTTCCAGGTCTCTCATACGGGTGCAGGGGCCAAGCACTTGGGCCATCTTCCACTACATTAGCAGGGAGCTGGATCAGAAGTGGAGCAGCCAGGACTCAAACCAGCACCCGTATGGAATGCCAGTGTCCCAGGCAGTGGCTTTGCCACATAGCACAGCCCCGGGACATGTTTTGTCCTCGGGAGTGCGATGGAGGTGATACTGTGTGACTTCTGAGGTGAGGCCGTGAGAGACTGGTCTCCTTGCACCTTCCCTTCGGAAGTGAGCTGCCCTTCGGAAGTGAGACCGCCATGCTGTAAGGAAGCCCAAGCTAGCTGGTGAGGAGAGGTGGCTGGGAGAGCCACACAGATGCCAGCGACGCTTCCTGGGAGTCCCACTCCAGGCACGGCCCGAATGCTGCTGGAAATGACCCCAGCTATGGCTCCATGGGCAGAGCAGCTGCCGGAGTCCTCCCTGAACCCCTGACTCAGCCCCCGAGCTGTGGGACCTGGGGTGTCGTGCCGGAGATGGACAGTCCACGCCTACGGCTGAGACCTGGGGTATCGTGTCAGAGATGGACAGTCCACGCCTACGGCTGAGACGTCTGGGTTGTTCCATGCAGGTCAAGCACAGGACTGGCCCCACGTGCTGCCGGGGCCCCATCTAAGCTAAGCTAAGCCCTGCGGGCCTCGTCCTCAGCACAGTCTCGCTCACCCTCACTGGCCAGACGCTCAGTGGCCCCCACCTCTGCATTTCCACATCCTCACCCCTTTCCTAATAAAGTCCATGTCCCCCCATTTTCAAAGCCACGCCTGCCCATCACATCTGTAGATGAGGGGTGTGTCAGGAGAAAGCCGGAAGGAACCAAAGGAAACACAGAAGCAGGGAGGGGGCGGGTCAGATCAGGAAATGGAGGGAGACCCCGGGCAGGGGTGGCGCTGGGCTCACTGGCCCTGGCTGGAGCGTTTCTTGCCTCTGGCCTCTGCTTCTCGTCCAGCTCACTGCCGATGCACCTGGGGAACAGCGGTTACAGCTCAAGTGCTTGAGTTCCTGCCACCCCCACGGGTGAGTCAAGCTGCGCCCACCTGGGATGCCGGCGTCACAGGCAGCAGCTTAACCCGCCGCGCCCAGGGTAAGCGTGGTCATCTCACCCATCTCTTACCAGCGTTCTGGTTTTACCAGCTGTGCTCTGATGAAGTTACATCATGTTACCCAAAAGTGTCACAAAACCACCCGATTCTAAAGACAAGCCAGAAAAGCAGAAAATTCTAGATTTTTGACATCAAGGACTTAGTGACTGAGTTGGTATCACTAGCACCATTTCATAAACTGGGCCTTCTTCATTTTTTTTTAAAGATTTATTTATTTGAAAGGCAGAACTACAGAGAGATAGAAGCAGAGAGAGAGAGGTCTTCCATCCGCTGGCTCACTCCCCAAATGGCCGCAGTGGCTGGAGCTGAGCTCATCTGAAGCCAGGAGCCAGGAGCTTCTTCCGGGTCTCCCACACGGGTGCAGGGGCCCAAGGACTTGGCCATCTTCTACTGCTTTCCCAGGCCACAGCAGGGAGCTGGATTGGAGGTGGAGCAGCCGGGATTCAAACCAGCACCCTTATGGGATGCCGGCACTGCAGGCTTTACCCACTACACCACAGCACCAGCCCCCAAAATGCTCTTAAAGCAAAGTGCACTTTAGCACACTCACTTATGCAACCAACGTTTATGCAAAACTCTTAGCATAAAGCACTGTGGTGGACACACAGTGTAGAAAGATGTGGGCCCCAGAGGATTACAATGTAAGAGGCGAGAAAACCTCCTGGACGCAGGCCTCTGAAGCGCCAGGAACAGGCAAACATCAGAGACTCACGGAGGGAGAATTTCCAGGCCGGGCCTCTGCGCCCCTCGGCTGGCAGGTGGAGCTGGGGTTCCGGCTTGCTCGTCTCCTCGTTCTTCCTCTCTGGGTGGCTGAGGCGGGTTAAGGGAGAGGCGAGTCCTGACCTGCTCAGCTGACACAGAAACCTGCCCCTAAGGGGGCGCTCGCCAGCCGTGGGTGGGAGGCCAGCCCCTCCGGGCCCTCCAGCCAGCTCTGTCTCTAACAAGATCACCTCGCCGGGCTGATGCGGCGGCCAGGCGAAGCCTCTGCAAATGGGATTTTCATATTAACAAGGCCCGCCGCAGGCCGACTGCCAGGCACCGACGTCTGTTTTCAGCTGCCCGGAGCGTGCCGAGCGATGGCGCTCGCTCTGCCTCTGCTGTCATCCAACGACGGTCTGCTCCGACGACGTTCCACCTGCAGGAAACTTAGGGGCGGGGCACGAGTTTCTACAGCAACACCTTTTTCTGATGACCAAATCATCGCCTTTGACAGCCAATGAGAGGGGGCGGTCAAGTGTGCACCTCCTGGGGTCAGCGGCCTGGGCTCGAAGCCCTGCCCCCCACAGCCTGGCCGAGGTGCACATCCCCCGCCTCCGTCTCCCCGTCTGAGATCTGGAGGCAACGGCGGTTCCGGGGCAGAGGCTGGGGGGGACGTGCTGGGTTTGTTCCGGCGCTGGGCTTGCTGCTGTCGCCGAGAGGCTGTGCGTGCGCCCCACAGATGACGACGACTTTAATGGGAGGAGAGCTCTGGCGGAGCAGCCCACGGAGCAGCAGCCTGTTTGCTTTGAGACGAGGCTGCAGGAACTTGCAAGTGCATTGGAGAACACGGGCCAAGCAGCGCAAGGAGAGCAGACATGTCGCCCGGGGGCCAGCTCGCACCAACACAAGTTTAATCCACAGCCCACTCGGTTTCATTATGAATTTCTCTGTTTTTCTTTTTTTTTTTTTAAAGATTTATTTATTTGACAGAGTTACAGAGAGAGAGAGAGAGAGAGAGAGAGAGAGAGGTCTTCCATCCACTGGTTCACTCCCCAAATGGCCACAATGCCCAGAGCTGAGCTGATCTGAAGCCAGGAGCTAGGAGCTTCTTCTGGGTCTCCCACACGGGTGCAGGGACCCAAGGACTTGGGCCATCTTCCACTGCTTTCCCAGGTGCATTAGCAGGGAGCTGGATGGGAAGTAGAGCAGCTAGGACTTGACCCAGCACCTGTAGGCGTCGGCCCCAGCATTTTTTAAATTAGTTTATTTTTATTTATTTATTTTTTTGACAGGCAGAGTGGACAGTGAGAGGGAGAGACAGAGAGGAAGGTCTTCCTTTTTCCGTTGGTTCACCCTCCAATGGCCGCTGCAGCCAGTGCACTGTGGCTGGCGCACTGTGCTGATCCGAAGCCAGGAGCCAGGTGCTTCTCCTGGTCTCCCATGGGGTGCAGAGCCCAAGCACTTGGGCCATCCTCCACTGCACTCCTGGGCCACAGCAGAGAGCTGGCCTGGAAGAGGAGTGGCAGGACAGAATCCGGCGCCCCGACTGGGACTAGAACCCGGAGTGCCGGCGCCGCAGGCGGAGGATTAGCTTATTGAGCTGAGGCGCCGGCCCCCAGCATTTCTTGAGTCCCGGGAGGCTCCCTGCCCGTGTTTCCTGTGCCGTGGACCCGTGGATGAATTCCAGCTGACGGTGCTGAAGTTCCGCCTTCTGGGAGTTGTCTCATTGGCTTCGCCTCCCCCGGCAGTTCCTGGATTTCAGGTGTTGGGCTGAGAACCTGGGTAGACTGAGGGTCGACTTTTGAACGGAGATGCTTCCACTGCATCCCCTGGGACTCCCAGCACCGGGCCCCACGCTCTCAGTGAGGCGAGAATCTCGGCTTCCTGCCGCTCCTTGTGTAGCGTTGCCCAGCCGCCTTTTCCTTAGCCACGGAAGCATGACGGTTCCAAAGTCAACTATTTTATTAGGAGTTGCTGAATGCTCATTTCTGAGTGCTGCCTTTCCTCTGAGACTTTTCTGGAAGGTGCGGCTGTGCAGTCCCTGGATGTGCACAGAGCCGGGTGGGGCCAGAACGCTCCCAGCATCCCTGGACGCACACCGAGGGGCTCAGCCGGGTACCGAGCACTTCCAGATAAGAAGTTGTTGCCATAGCTACTTCCACGTGTGAACAAAGCCGTATTTTGGCTTTCTCTTCTCTCCCTCTAAAAGCGTAGATGTCAACAGATGCCTTTACTTTTAAGTTGTATTTATTTGAAAGGCAGAGTGACTGAGAGGGAGAGGCAGAGGAGGAGACCTTCCATTGGCTGTTTCACTCCCCAAGTGGCTGTAATGGTTGGGGCTGCCATCTGCTGTCTCCCAAGTGTGCATTAGCGGGGATCCGGATTGGAAGTGGAACCTTGGGCATGGGATGCTGGGGTCCCAGGCAGTGACGTCCCCCGGGTGCACACCCACCGCGGGACAGGCCGATGCCAAGGGAGTCACGGGCTCTCTCTTTGGCTCAGCTGCACCCTGGTCCTGCGGGGCAGTTCCCAGCCACACCGGAAGCTGGTGGATTTATCTCGGCGACTTCTCTTCCTCCCTAGGTCTCCTCCTTCACCGTGCTGGCCTCCTGGCCCCAGTGCTGTGGATGTGACGGACCGCTGGTGAATCTGGTGTCTGGGTTATTTCAGCATGGCCAGCCCGACGAAAACCTGGTGCCTTTGGCTCTGTCAGGATCCCTAACCTGCGCCAGCCTTCTAGTGCTCCCAGAGTTGGCAGCGCACGGACTCGAGTCTGGGGTGACCCTCCTTCCCTGAGTCTCCATGAGTCCTTGCTGACCTCTCCACTCATGAGGCTTAACCGCAGGGTCTCGCTCTGTCTGGAGACCTCAGTGTGTTTTCCCAGGTTCTGAGGCAGGTGCCGCGGGCGTCCGTGTGGAGTCCGCGCGCAGGTGGGCACACGCCAGCACGGAGGCCTCGTCGGCGTTCCCGCCCACTGGGGAGGCGTGGGTGCTTCTCCCCTGCAGCTGCAGCTCCTGGCCAGCCCCCGAGGGGGAGGCGAGGCGGACGTGGGACTCCCAGGCCCCAGGGTCAGGCCTGCGTCCTTGGAGGGGCACCCGCAGCCCGAGGCGAGATTGTGGTTCTGAAGTGGCTCTTTCCCCTTCCTCTCTGACTTGCCGGGAGCACCAGGTGTGTCCTCTGCCTGCCGGTCCAGAACCCGAGAAGCTTCAGCTCTGGATTCGGGGTCTCGGACTCACTGGCTTCACCGGTCGCAGTCACCGGATCACCGGCCCCCCCGCCCCGCGGCGCCAGTTACGGCTTCGCAGCAGAACCGTTGGTGCGTCGCTTGCAGGTGCAGGGTTCGGTCACGGGGTGCCTTGCCTTTGTACTGGCGGGGCTGTTCCACTCGTGACGGTTCCAGGTGTGTCACTGTGTGTGGACAGGGCTGACAGTCATGCAGCTGTCCTGCTGCCTGTGTGGCCCCGACGACCTCGTCAACGCCACCACCTGCCTTTCTGCTTGTCTCTCAGGCGAGGGGACCTTGGCAGCCGTGCTGGGTGGTCAGGCAGCCCGGCCCCCTCGGTCCTAGAACACCGGGCCGACTTCATTTGCTTGTAGGGAAGAGAACACCTCCTGCAGCAAAGCATTGGAAACGCTTCCGACCGTTAGAGGTGCTACCGGCGACGCAGGAACGCGCGCCTGGGCGTGGGTGCGGCTGCTGGACACGAGCGCCCAAAGGCACAGCCCGCGCGGGTGGACAGGGACGCACGAGGGCGCCAGAGAGCCGAGGAGCGCCCGGGCCGCGCGGTGCGGTCGGGCGGTGCCCTCTCTCCGAAGGCCCGCGTGGCCGCGGCCCGGGGCTCGGCCGAGCAGGGGAGGAGGCGCCCCTGTGCCCCCGGGGCTGAGCGGCGAGCACGTTCCCACCGCGGGGGCTCCAGACCTCCGCCCTCGGCGAGGACGCCCCCAGGCCGCCTTGGAGCACTAATCCTCACCTCCTCCCTCCGCCGCACCCACCCCGTCTCTATGGCTCTGGGGGCTCCGGAACCCCCAGGTGACATCAGACCGCATATGTCCCTGTGTGGCCTGGTGGCGAGCGTCGGTTCCCCCTGGCCTCAGTACCCGGGTCAGGGCTCCCTCCTCCAGCGCCGCCGGGGTCCCCGGCCGCTCGTCCCCACAGCAGTGGGCCCGGGCCCCTCCACTCTGGCTGCTGTGAGCCTGGGCGCCCTGCTTTCAGTGCCTTGGGGAGCTCAGTGGAGCCCCCAGATTGTGCGGTGATTCTGTTTTTTTTTTTTTTTTTTTTTTTTTTTTTTTTTTGACAGGCAGAGTGGACAGTGAGAGAGACAGAGAGAAAGGTCTTCCTTTGCCATTGGTTCACCCTCCAATGGCCACCACGGCCAGCGCACCGCGCTGATCTGATGGCAGGAGCCAGGTGCTTCTCCTGGTCTCCCATGGGGTACAGGGCCCAAGCACTTGGGCCATCCTCCACTGCCCTCCCTGGCCACAGGAGAGAGCTGGCCTGGAAGAGGAGCAGCCGGGACAGAATCCTGCGCCCCGACCGGGACTAGAACCCAGTGTGCCGGTGCCACAAGGTGGAGGATTAGCCTAGTGAGCCGCACCGCTGGCCGGTGATTCTGTTCTGTCCTGAGGAAGCTCCGTGCAGTTTTCCAAACCGTGCCCAATGCTTGTCATTTTCCGGTTTACATTTTTATTAAAAAAAAATTTATGTGTTTACTTGCTTGAAAGTCAGAATTACAGAGAGGGAGGGAGGGAGGGAGCAAGAGAGAGATGCAACACTTGGTCCATCCTCTGCTGCTTTCCCAGGTGCATTAGCAGGGAGCTGGATTGGAAGTGGAGCACCTGGGACTAGAACTGGCGCCCACATGGGATGCGGGTGCTGCAGATGGCTGCTTAACCGGCTGCGCCACAGCGCCAGCCCCTGTTATTTTCAATTTGTTTGCTAACAGCAGCCCGAGGATGTGAAGTGGTATCTCGTGCTGGTTTGGGGGGTCACCCCCCCCCACCCCGCATTCACTCTCTCTGTAGATAAGAGCTGTGCAGCTTGGCCTGGTGGCTCCGAGCTGGGGCGTGTGTGTGACAGGCAGGCACTGGGGAGCCAGCCGCCTTGGGCCCCACGTCTCTGTGGGGTCCCAGCAACCCCCTCCGTTGGGCTGGGGGGTAAGGCGTGAGACTCCGGGCAGAGCTCTCCGTCCGGTTCTGGGCACACAGTTGGTACTCAAGCCTGGTGACCGTGCAGACAAGGCCAGCGCTACAACACTCAGCCAGGGGGTTGCTTCGGCTGAGGGGCCTTCTCCCCCTTCCTCAACATCCCCCCCCACCAACACCCTGACCCCGCAGGAGGTGCCTTTAGCCTGAGCCCTGTGCTTAGGGTTTTCATGGGTCCCTCTCAGGACCCAGAAGTCCAGGACCCACTGCATGTCCTGGGCACCGGTCAGGGTCACCCAGCCTCAGTCGGAGCCTAGGAGTGCATTCCCTGCTGCAAGGGGAAACTCCTCTGCCAGGGCTCCCACCCCAAAGGCAGCCCCCTCTGCGAGGCCCCTCCCCGGGCACGAGGGGTCGGTGGACTCCAGGAGCGGGGGCCGGTGGACCTCAGAGAGGCTGGCTTTGTAGGGCTGGGCACATGCAGGACGCTGGTCGGGAAGGGGCCGTCTCTGACTTCATCACGCGTGTTTGCTCATGGCGATTTCAACAGAGCAAGAAGTATTTTTGAAATGGGTGCAGTAAGTTCACCGAGGAGCCAGGGAGCGTGGGAGGAGGGAGGGAGGCCGGCCTGCACACCAGCAGCTGCGGGCAGCTTTGTGGGATGAGCCGGTCTGGGTCTCTGCCAGGAGATGGGGTCACACGGCGGGCTTGGAGAGCAGCTGGAGCGGTCCCGCCCTGGAGTCCGGGGCTGGGGAGGGCCAGGCTGGTGGGCGGAGGGAAAGGCTGCCCGGGAGGAGGTGGTGCCAGGGCTGAGCCGGCGGGAGGTCCCGGGCACGGGGTGCCGCCCAGGCACTCTTCCTGGGGGCAGAGAGTCTCAGCAGAGCTGCCTCAGCCATGCAGGGGCCGAGGCGTGGGGTGCGGCTGCTGGCTCCTGAGCCCGTGAACCACACCTGCTCCTTGTCCGCGTGTGTCCGGTGCTGCAGCAGCTGGCCTGGCTGGTGACGGAGTACAGCCCGGAGGAGGTGGTGCGGGCGTGGCATTCTAGGGGCTCATGGGACTTGCTTAGCTGGGCCTTGAATCCAGGGGCAGAGCTGGGTGGGGGGAGGCAGGCACCGGCCCACAGGGGAGCAGTGGGGAGGGAGAGTCGGAGTCTCCGCGTGTGTGCGGCCGCAGGACAGGGCTGCGGGGGGCTGAGCTGCAGAGGGATGCAGGGCTGGTGCTGGGCCTTGATGTCTTGTACGCTTTGCTGGGAAGCCTGAGCTTTGTTTCGGGTGGGCGGGTTTAGAGCACTGGGTGGACGTCGTAGGCAATGACTTAAGAGAATTTAATTCCATTTGAAAGGCAGAGAGAGAGAGAGAGAGCGCTCTTCCATCTGTTGGTTCACACCCCACATGCTTGCAACAGCTGGGGAACTCCACCCGCCTAGGTCTCCCGTGTGGGTGGCAGGGGCCCAAGTACTTGGGCCAACACCAGTTCCTTCTCAGGAAGCTGGAATTGGAAGCAGGGCCGGCGCTGGACGCAGGCCGTCTGAGATGGGCCGCGGGCATCCCGGGGAGTGATTTCCCTCGGCACCGCAGGCCCAGCATGGCACTTTTTTTTTTTTTTTTTTTTACAGACAGAGTGGACAGGGAGAGAGAGAGAGAGAGAAAGGTCTTCCTTTTGCCATTGGTTCACCCTCCAATGGCCGCCTTGGCCGGCACGCTGCAGCCGGCGCACCGCGCTGATCCAAAGGCAGGAGCCAGGTGCTTCTCCTGGTCTCCCATGGGGTGCAGGGCCCAAGCACTTGGGCCATCCTCCACTGCACTCCCTGGCCACAGCAGAGAGCTGGCCTGGAAGAGGGGCAACCGGGACAGAATCTGGCGCCCCGACCGGGACTAGAACCTGGTGTGCCGGCGCCGCTAGGCGGAGGATTAGCCTAGTGAGCCGCAGCACCGGCCCCTGGCGTGGCTTTTTGACTGTGGGGCCTGGATGGTCAGGGCAGGACTGGAGGTGGTGCCAGGATTGGCTTTCTGCAAACCAGGAGGGCTGTCCAGGGCCGTGGTGGAGGAGAGAGCGGAGACGGGAGTGGGACGTACTGTTCTCCGTGGCACGGCTCTAGGGGGCGCTCTTGTGGGCCATGGGCCCGCAGGACCCCCAGAGTCACACACTGCCCATCCTCACCACCCCCCAGGCCTCATGGAGCACACAAAAGATGATGGACGCAGAGCCTCAGGACTGGAGGCTGGGTGACGTCGAAGCTGATTTCCAGGGTTCTGCCCTGGCTTGGAAGATACAGGGAAGACAGAGTGGGTGCCGAGGGCTGCCCCAGAGCCCCTGAGAGCAGGGAGTCCCTCGCAGTGCCTGGTTCCCAGCTGGGCCCGCAGTGGCCTCTGCCAGTGCCCCCAGGGCCTGGGCTCAAGCAGCAAGCATAGGGGTGGGCAGTGCCAGGTAGCTTGGGGTTGAAATCAAGTAGCAAGAAGAGTGAGGGCGACAAAAAGAGCCACCGAGGGCACCCGTGGGCCTCTGTGGTGACCCCCCCCCCCCACTGCAGCACCCGAGGCCCAGCCTGGCCGTGACCCAGTCCCACCCTGCCCAGAGCAAACACGACAGGAGGACGAGCCAGCACCAGGGCTGCAGAACTGGCTGCAAACCAAACACAACCAGCCCCGCTCTGTGTTCAGCCTGGGCTGGGCCGCACCTCCGGGTCCCACGCAGGGAGCTGCTCACCCCCACACTCCCGGGCTCTGCCACCCCTCCCGGAAGAGCCCTCGCGCAGGGGTGAGTGTGCCTGTCCTCGGTTAGGAGCGTGGGTCCGGGGCCGGGCACTTGCTCCTTGGGGATGTGCGTGGTGAGCTCAGCCGGAAGGCGGCCTCCGACTGTGCCGTGTGGCTGCACAGGGAAGGCTGCTCTGCCTCCTCCAAGGACAGGCTGCGCTGCTGCCCGGGTCCCCAGCGGGCGGGAGGAGCCTGAGGTGGTGGTGCTGGGGGCTCCAGGTTCACGAGAACAGACAGGATCGGGGCGTGGGTCTGGAAGTCTCAGAGTTGCCGAGCTCTGCCATCTGAGCTTCTGGGAACGCGCACCACACCTGGGGTGACGTCACCCTGCAGGCTGAAGCTGCCCTCGGGCTGCACCTGTGCGCACAGGAAACAGGGGTGGGTTTCCTGTTACCTATTGTGTGCACTCCAGAATCCAGAAAATCTCACGCTGGAACCACTTGGAGTCCCATGCGTTTTGGATGCGAGATCCTCAACTTGTATCCTTAAGGGACCTCTGCTTGGGTGGCCAACAAAACCCCGATGGTTAGAGCTGGCGCTGTGGTGTAGCAGATTAGGCCTCTGCCTGTGGTGCTGCCATCCCATATGGGCGCCGGTTCAAGTCCTGGCTGTTCCTCTTCCGATCCAGCTCCCTGTTAATGGTCTGGGAAAGCATTGGAAGATGGCCCACATGCTTGGGCCCCTGCACCTGCACGGGAGACCTGGAAGAAGCTCCTGGCTTCAGATCGGCCTGGCTTTGGCCATTGTGGCCATTTGGGGAGTTAACCAGCAGATGGAAGATCTCTCTCTGTTTCTACCTCTCTCTCTCTGTAACTCTGCCTCTCAAATAAATAAATAAATCTTAAACAAACAAATAAATCCGATGGTCAGCGCTGGACAAAACCTCTGGGCTCCTGGTAAGGCCGCGGGTTTACCAGTTGGCCACCAGGCTGGGGGGGTCCCTAGGGGCTGCTCACACTTGCAAATTTCTCTTTAATTTGCAAATTGGAGGTTACTCCTATGAAACAGGGCAAGTCAGCGGGCCTAATAATAACCCAGAGCTTCCCTCTGCCCTAAATAGGAGACCTCATTAGCAACCGGGGCTTTTGTTCCCTGGAAGCCACAAAGCAGCCAGTGTCCCTGCTGGGAGGGCAGCAGCAGTTACCACGGCTGCTGGGGGTGGGGTGGGGGTGGGGGTGAGGTTTCTGGCACCCTCCTGTGCTGGCCAGGGGTTAGCAGGGATGCAGCACCCACTGTGGGGAGCAGGGTTTTCCCCTGCCTGCACTGCGAGGGCTGGGGTACTGATAAATTCCTGGGCAGATCCACAGGTGCCAGATTGCACCTGTTTCTCCCCTCCCCAAACCGGTGCCGAGACCTGCTGGAGGGAGCTGGGGGCAATGGGAATGGGGGCAGTGGGAATGGGGGCAGTGAGAATGGGGGCAATGGGAATGGGGGCAATGGGAATGGGGTGGGGAGCAGGTGGCCAGGCAGGAGGTGTGAGGCCGGCTCCCGCGGTGGTCGCTGGAGCTGCTTCTGTGGCGAATCATCTCAGATGGGAGGTGTCTGTACCCTGACTTGTCCGTGTGGAGTTGGGAGCTGGGGGTGTGGATCCCTCTGTGTGTCTGCAGCTGGGAGCGCGCCCCACGCCAAGAGAGGTGGCCGGGCAGTGGCAGTGAGCAGAGCTTGGGCCCCGGGGCCGGGCCGGGCAGTGGCTGAGGCGTCGGACGGCCCCTCCCTCCCTGCGACTCGTCTCCTTTCTTCCATGGGGTTGAAGACTGCGCACGCGCTTTCGTCCCCATTCTGGCCGGCAGCGCTCAACACAGACTCTGCCCCAAGGTCTGTGTTTTCCCCGGGTTTGCCTGGGGCACCACACTGGGCTGTGGCACTTGTGGGAACTAGATGCCCTGTGCCCGGCAGGCTGCAAGTGGGGACCAGCCTTCATTTATCTCCTGGAGTCCCCTCGGTCCCCCCACCGGGGGCAGGGGAGGTCAGGACATACAGCCGGCCGTGCTGTGTCCTAAGCCAGCGACGGAACTTTCTAAAGAGCACTCCGGGGCTTGCTGCCAGCAGTGCTTGGTGGAATTGTGTTTGGAGAGGGGAGAAGCTCTGGTCCTGCTACCTGGAGCTCATGGCAGTGGGAGTCACGGTGGCTCAGCGGCAGAAGCCACCCGAGTGCCATCGAGGGCTGCAAGGACAAGCGACGTGATGTTTCCATAAATGAGGCGGGTCGCAGGCGCACACGGGAGAACGTCGGTCCCCCTGGAGAAGGGAGGGGCACTGCCTCACGCCACAGGGTGGGTGAACCCCGGAGACTTTAAGCTGGGGGAGCCAGGCTGGTCACAGACACGAACATCTGCCTGGCGCTGTCCCCGGGCTGCCAGGCTCAGAGACTGCACACGGCACTGGCCTGCGGCTGGGGGAGGGGCCTGGGGACAGTTGGAGATGGATGGCTGGGGCCACATGGTGGAGAGACTTAATACCACTGAATCTGTGCATTTTTAAAAAAAGATTATTTATTTATTTATTTGACAGGTAGAGTTACAGAGAGAGAGAGACGGACAGAAAGGTCTTCCTTCCGTTGGTTCACCCCCAAAATGGCCGCCACGGCCAGCGCTGTGCTGGTCCGAAGCCAGGAGCCAGGTGCTTCCTCCTGGTCTCCCATAGGGTGCAGGGCCCAAGCACTTGGGCCATCCTCCACTGCCCTCCAGGGCCACAGCAGAGAGCTGGCCTGGAAGAGGGGCACTAGAACCCGGTGCCCATATGGGATGCTGGCGCAGCAGGCGGAGGATTAGCCAAGAGAGCCACAGCGCCAGGCGCTGAATCTGTGCATTTTGCCACGGGGGGCGGGGAGAAGCAGTGGTTCTGCCCGTGCAGGGCGGGTGGCTCAGGGGGCTGAGGTGTCTCCCATCTGCCCCAGCTGAATGTCCAGGACCCCCGCGTCCGAGATGCTGGCTGGAATGAGGCCAGGATGGCGTCCTGCCTCGCCCGTTCCTCTCTTCCGCTGCACCTGTCTGCCCACACATTCCACGGCACAGAACAACGCCTCTCTCACCTTGAACGTGGCAACAGCAATCCTCAGAAGCAGACGCTGAGCCAGACTCAGAGTGCAGGAGGTGATGGGGGGCGGTGCCAGGGGCCACGGATGGGGCGTGAGGAGCGAGGCCCCTGCAGGTACCCTGGTCCCGACTTTGTCGGGCTGACACACAGTTCCACGTCCGTCCCGTGAGCCCTGTTGCCTGCAGGTTCCCCACCTGCTCCCGAGAGGCAGGTGTGGGTGCTTGGCCTGCACACCCCGATGATGCCGTGGTCCTAAGTGAAGACGTCATCGTGGAATTGTTGTCTTTTATCGCGCCATGCAGATGCCGTGCCGTGGTCTGCGTCTGCACCTGCTCAGGTGGCCCCGATTCCGGCGGGGTCCCCATGTATGCAAGCAGCGCCCCAGACAGCGTGCTAAGCCCTGAGCCAGCACGGAGCACCTGATGCATGACAAACTCTGAGGTCGGTTCTCGTGACACCTGCCCATGGCTTTCGCAGACGGATCGGCCGTGGCCTCTGTGCGGTTCAAGTTTTCAGCTTTTCCTGTGCTTGCTTCTAGCCACCCCGGCTCTGCTCAGTGAGAGGACGCAGTCCTCATGGTTCGGGGTGAGGGCAGAGAGGAGGGAGTTCAGGGACAGATGGGGACACACGTGAGGCCTCAGCCATGCGGTCCTGACCTCGTTCCCAACGATACAGGGGCTGCGGGATCCAGCACCTGACTCCGAGTGTCGTCTGCGTCTGGGACACAAGGAGGAGCTTCCTGCCTGTGTTCCCAGGGGACCCTGTTGGTCGCTGCTCCTGGTCACTTGGATCACGCACACAGGAGTGTCCGCCCCAGAGGACCCGGAATTCAATATGCTCTTGCCCAGTGTGGGTGACCTTGGAAGTCATCTACGGGGGGAGGGGCTGCATGGAGGGCCGCGTCCTCTCCTGGAGTGTGAGGGCAGGAGGCGCCGGTGAGTGTGGGGGGCCCAGGCCGCCACCTCGGAGGGCACGTGTCCAGTCCACGCCTGCCCAGAAAGGTGGACATGTGGCAGACACCACGGCTTAGCTGCAGCCCTTGCACTGCTGCGCATTCACGTTTTGAGAGCAGGGCGGCTGGGATAGCTCTCTGGGCGTCCTCCGCATGGCGGGGGCATGCAGGACGTGCCACCTACAGACGTGTGCCGTGGTTGACCGGCCGTGACGCACAGGTGCAAGGTCCTTGCCGTCGCTTGCAGCCGGTCTTCCTCGGAGCTGCTGGGCCCCGGGGCAGCCGGCCACGCTGCTTATTGACAGCTTTTCGCTCCAGGGACTCCTGTGGGGTGGACCAGGAGCCCTTCGCCACGCCCCACGGAAGCCGCTGTGTTTCCTCTTTGGCACAGAACAGCTGCCAGCTGCCACTGGCTTCCAGCCAGCTGCTGGCCCCAGAATTATTGGGTGAGCCGTGGGCAGCCATGAATGATTCCGGCCGCTGGCCAGTCCCCTGGAGTGTGCTTGTCGAACCAGAAGTTCACATGTCGCTTGGCAGGAGGTCATGGGGGAAGAGGCAGGGGAGCTCGGCGTGGGGCGGGGCTCGTGAGCTGGCAGCCTTCCGCTTACTGGAGACCCGTGATGCTCCTCGCCGATCCGGCTGCAACCCGGGGCTCCTGTTGTGCCTGGTGGGTGGAGCCAGCGGCTGGTGCCCTTGGTGGGGTTGAAATGTTAGATTGAGAAGGGGAGAGGCAGACACAGGCCCAAGTGCCACCCTGCAGAGCAACGGGCTGGCGGCAGATCTAAGCCCCCCCTACCTGGAAGCTACCCTTGTAACAGACACCGCGGGCTGTGGGCTCAGGCCGTGGCTCCAGGGAGACGGAATTTCCGCGGGCGGGGGGTGCCGGGGTTCTGCGTGTCAGAGGCTGTTCCTGAAGTTCTGCCTCCTGGAGCCTCTGCCGGGGAGACGGGGGCGGGGCGGGCTTGCCGTGGGTGCTCGGTACCTGACTCAGTCCGTTCTCGGTGGCTGGAAGATCCCTGATGCAGAGGGGAGGCTTACCCAGCTCCCGGTCCTGGGGCTGGAAGGTCCGAGCGCGAGGCTGGCGGCTGGCGAGGAGCCCCAGGTGCGTCCCATGTGGTGGGAGATGTGTGTGCGGAGGGAACACGGGGAGGGAGCGCGGACGCCCGAGAGAAGGGGGCGGCTCCTTCTTCTGCAGTGCCCGTTCTCGTGGGGCCTGGCCCCTCCATGAGACCCGGGCAGTCACAGCCCCAGCACCCCACTGGGCCCTGCCTCTTTCTTCTGCAAAGATTTGCTTATCTACTTATTCGAGTGATGAGAGAGGGGGAGGTGTGTGTGTGTGTGTGTGTGTGTGTGCATATATTTATCTATCTCCATCATGTATCTCCCACCCTCTGGTTCACTCCCCAAATGCTCACAATAGCTGGGGCTGAGTCAGGCAGAAGCCAGGAGCCGGGAACGCCCTCTGGGTCTCCCACAGAGGTGGCAGAGCCCCAGTACTTGGGCCATCGCGTGCTGCCTTCCAGGGTGTGCTTCGTCAGGAAGCTGCATGGCCAGCAGAGGCAGGATGCAGACAGGGGATGTGGACCCCCAGGCGGCTTAACCCCCACTGCGCCTCAGCGCCCAGCCCCGCCCCGCCTCTCCCAGGTCCACCACCTTTCAACGCCAGCACACGGGAGACCAAGCCTTGGTGGGGCCGTCCTCGCTCAGAGCCAGCGGGCCCGACAGGGAACTCACTCGGCAGCCCTCCCTTGTCCTCCAGCGGGGCCGGGAGAAGGGGCCCAGTGGAAGGGACGGAGGGAAGTGAACGCCTGGTAAGGGCGTGTGGTGCGCCGGGAGCTGTCGGGAAGAAAGCCGACGGATTCGTTTGCTTTCCACAGCTGGGACAGGCACGGTTTGCGTGCAGTGGAGTGCAGGCTGCCCGTGCCCCGTGGTCCTGGGCCTGGGTCTGCAGGGGTGCAGCACCAGTGCCCCCCAGTGCCACTGCCCCTCTCTCCCCATGGGCCCGTGCTCCCGAGCCGCGGGGCCTCCTCAGAGCCTGGGCTGTGTGTGCTGTCTCCACGCGGAGGTTTCCTTTGCACGTCCACCAGGCGCTGTGGTAGGCGGCTCTCAGTCTGCACCTGCTTCAACCGGAACTGTCGTGGGGGTGACTCCTCTGCCCCACCGCCTCGGTTCCCCTGTGCCAGGGCTCCTTGCTCTGTGCCAGAGGCCCACGCCCAGGGCCACGCCGTGGCTGGGAAGCAGCCTCGTGGCCCAAGCACAGGACGTGGAGCAGTGGAGCCAACACCGCAGAGCGAGGCCGAGCCCCGCCCTGGGCTTGCTGGGGTTGCTGTAGGTTTGTTTCTGTCCTGAGAGGAAGGAGAAGTCCTGGGAGGGCTTGATTACTTATTTTAAGGTTTATTTATTTATTTGAAAGGCAGTTACAGAGAGGCAGAGACAGAGATGGGAGGGAGAGGGAGAGGGAAAAAGAGAGAGAGGGAGAGAGAGAGGTCTTCCATCCACTGGTCACCCCCCAATGACTGCAATGGCTAGAGCTGGGCCCATCCAAAGCCAGGGGCCAGCTGCCAGGTGCTTCTTCTGGTCTCCCGTGTGGGTGCAGGGGCCCAAGCACTTGGGCCATCTTCTGTTTTCCCAGGCCACAGCAGAGCGCTGGATCAGAAGTGGAGCAGCTGGGACTTGAACTGGTGCTCCTATGAGATGCTGGCACTGCAGGCGGTGGATTTAGCTGCTACGCCACAGTGCTGGCTTTAAATGGGGCCGAGAGGGAGGCATTTCCAGTGGTGGTGACACAACCACGTTTGTTGGCGAGAACAGAGCAGACCTGAGCTGGCCGGTGTGGAGGCCGTGGCTGCAATCCAGGGAGAGAGAGGGCAGCCTGGGGGGCAGAGGCAGGGGCCGACCGGGGGGTCTCGGGGAGCAAAGACGCCAGCACCCCCTGCGGGCTGAGTGTGGAAGACAGGACGCAGGGAGGGGGGGTCCCAGGTCAACCTGGGCCCTGGATGGCGCCGTTCTCCAAGTGGGGGCCGTGGCGGTGCTGGGGGCACTGCTTAGCCTTCGGCTACTTTAACTAAAATCCCAAGAGGAGCTACTTGTAGGGAAGCGGTTGATTTCCGTTACAGCTGCCGAGGCTCGCGGTCCAAGATCAGTGTCCCCTTTCGTCTGCAGGGCCGTGTGCAGAAGCAGGGAGACAGGAAGTGCTCTCTCTGCGAGGACACGCCCTGGCCACTCACAGGGCCCCGTCCGTGTGCCGTCACCGTCGGCATTCACGCAGTCCATCAGCTGCCGCTCCAGTCTGCGCCAGGCCTGTTGAGACCACGGCAGTGCTGGAAGCGGAGGTGGAGGCAGCTTAGGGCCGTGAGGTCATAAGTGCCGACCTGTGCACACTGAGCAGGCGAAGCTCGGGGCCAGCCCAGCGATGCCTCGGAGGGAGGGCGGGGGGTGCCAGGTCCACAGCCCTGCAGGGAGGTCTGGGCTGAGCGGGGCGGCCGTGCCCTCGGCGTGGGAGTGAAGCCAGCTGGCGGTCGGCTCGTCTGAGGACCTTTCATCCATATGGGACCACGGTGCACCTGCTGCACCTCGGAGTCTCTTTTGCTTCTACTGCCTCGTGCCAGCGGAGCGCTCACTTCCCCCGGGGGCCTTCTAGGCCCCCTACACCTGCGTCCAAGCCCCCACGAGTCACGGCCGTGATCCTCCGGCAGGCCTGCGATCGCCCTAGCGTGTTTCAGATTCACGGTGAATTGAAACTGCCAGCACCAAACACTGCCCCAGGCGGGGTTCACGGCACTGGTGGGAGGGAGCGCATCTGTCCCCTGAAGGAAGACACGGGCCAAGTGGCCTCCCTCTCATTTTTCCAAAATCCTCTGAGAACTCCAGCTGTGAAGACCCCACCGGGAGCAGCCAGGGGCTGGTCTGAAGGCTGGGAGGGGCTTGGGGCCAGGCCAGGAGTGGCTGCATGGAGGCCACCTGCTCCCTCAGGCCAGCTGGGAGTTCTCCAGTTCTTGTCCTGAAGGGCACAGAGGGAAGGAAGCAGGTGCAGCTGGCCCAGATAACCGCCTGCAGTGAGGAGGCGGGAGCAGCCAGCCCCGCCCTGCAGGCCGAGGTCCCAGCCTAGCCGGCTTGGATTGGGGCTGATGGGTGGCCTGGCCAGGGAGATGTGGATTCAGGGGCCAGGGGCTGGCTGCAGGTGTTTGAACAAGTCCCCCCGGGGTCTGAGTGTGTAACGCAGGCTTCCCCACTGCCCTGGGGAAACCTCCTTGGTGCCTGTGTTAATCATTAGCTGGGGGAAGGGAGCTGACCGTAAGGAACTGTATGCTGACTGTAATGAACAGAAACCCAGTGCGCGTGTATTGGGAACCTGTTGCATTCCTGGCGTCCTGTGGGCCACGTTCCACACATGGGTCTTGTTATCTCGCTTCACAGAGAGGAAGCGGCTCAGCGACCCCAGACAGTGCCTGCAGCATCCAGCCACGAGCAAGCGGATGCATCAACCCAAGCGCTAACGCGCCCAGGCTCAGGGTGAGGGCCAGGATCGGAGCCGCGACCCAGCGCTTCATAGCACCCAGCAGCAGGGGCTGGGCTGAGAGTGGGGGGTAGCACCCAGCAGCAGGGGCTGGGCTGAGAGTGGGGGGCTCACGGAGGGAGGGGCCGGAGGTGGAGCGGCACTCCGGGGAGGTGGAAGACAAAGTCGCTTGTGGGACAGACAGGAAGGCTGGGAGTGGGCCCAGGACGCAGGGACAGAGCCGGGAGACTTGGGACCGCGCTGTGGGGAATGGGACAAGCACGGCTCCTCCTGGGGTCGTCTCAAAGCTGGTCTTTCCCGTCCGCTCCCCTCCAAGGCCCGAGCCCTGCCTGGGAGTGAAAGCACACATCCTTGCTCCGGTGAGGCCGGAGCCTGGCCTTTGCCGCCTGTGGCAGCAGCCAGCAGGGACGGCTGGAGGGACATTCCTGAGCCGGGACGACAGCTGGTGCGTGTCTCAGGCCGGGTCCGGCCCCACGGTCAGTTCTGACTGTCCAGGCAGCCCGGGGCTGGTGAATGGCCCTCCCCGCCCTCGGCTCTGCTCTGCCGCCTCCCGGGAAGAGGCCTGAGGGGCACAGCGGGCAACAGGAGCCACTCAGGTGGGCGCCCTTGGCTCCCGGGCTGCCCCACCGCGCCCCTCGGGATGGCGCACCCTGCTGAGTCCCCAGTGCGTGAGGGTCTTTAAGAATGTCACAGAAAATGTGGAATGTGAAACAGCTCTGCCTGGATTTCCGTTTTCTTGCGCTGAAATCATCGTTTAATTCCGTTTTGCGTGAGCTTTCTGAAGTCGCTCCTCTTCCTCCACCTGCTGTTGGCAGGACATTAAGACCTGTTTTCTGGGGGGGGGTGACATACTCGCTGGACCAGTATGCCTGAGGCATGCAGGGCGTGGCTCCATGTTTTTAAAAAAATATTTGTATATTTATTTGAAAGAGAGGAGGAGGAGGAAGAGGAGGAGGAGGAGGTGTTACCGGAGAAACAGCAGGGTGTTACCGGAGAAACAGCAGGGTTCTTGTCTTCGCACAAGAAAGAATTCAGGCGTGAGACAGAGTAGTGGAAAGCAGAAGTAGCAAAGTTTATTAGGGCAGGGACATCTGCAAGAACGGATGGGCACTTCTCCAGACAGGACCTGAGAGAGAGTGCAGAGAGTACACCTGGCCAGACCAGGCGGGCGGCTCAGCAGAGAGGCAGAGGGCTGAGCGGGCAGTGGCTCAGCAGAGAGGCAGAGGGCTGAGCGCCGCCTGGTTGAGCGGGGGAGTTAAGGAGATGGGTCTCTGTCTTCACACATCTCCTCCTGAAACAAAGGATTTTATGGCTGCAAATACTAAGAAGCTCCTATCTGAGTTTTTCCTTGAAGGTATCAGACAGGAGGAAGTCTCGCTGGTGCCATCCTGGTTCAGAGGAAGGGTGAGCAGGACCCCCTGGAGAATGGGGATCCGGAGCAGGGTGTTTGAAATGCAGATACTGGGCTGCATCTGGGAGATTGTGGAAGATTTGTCAGGCAGAAGGGGCGGGACCCCCACCTGGCAGGTTATCAGGTAGAAGGGGGCAGGGCAGGATCGAATACAGGGCTGCCCCTGGAACATTGTCAGGATGACTTTGAGATGCAGATGCAGATGCTGGACGTAGATGTCTTCTCTTTAGGCCTGTCACACAGACATAAGCTCATACCTAACTTCCTGCCTAACAGGGGGAGGTAGGGAGGGAGGGACAGAAGGAGGGAGGGAGGGAGGGAAGGAGGAAGGGAGGGAGGGAGGGAGGGAAGGAGGGAGAAAGAGAGAGAGAGAACTTCCGTATGCTGGTTCACTCCCAAAATGGCCACACGGCCTGGGCTGGGCCAGGCTGAAGCCATCTGGGTCTCCCACATGGGTGCAGGGGCCCAAGCACTTGGCCATCTTCTGCTGCTTTCCCAGGCACATCAGCAGGGAGCTGGATCAGAAGTGGAGCAACCAGGACTTGAACCGGCACCCATATGGCATGCTGGCGCTGCGGACGGCAGCTTAGCCTGCTGCACCACGGCACCGGCCCCACGGCTCCCTTTGCTCCCAGCCCTTCCCCAGGCCCCCAAGGCCTGTGACCCCTGCTCCTGGTTTGCCCAGAAGGTTCTGATGTAGCCGTGGGAGTCTTGGCCTGGGGCCTCCTCAGTCCAACAGCACTGTGAGCTTCTTTCTGAAGATGTTTCCAGAAACATCTCAGCATTTCAAAGACTCATCACAGGTAACAGAGGTCTTCCTTCCCTCTGAGAGAGAACCAGGGCTGCGTGTTGGGGAGATACTGCGGGCCCCCTCCAGCTGTGGTTTCCAGTTCCCACGGTCAGTGATCGCTCCACTCAGTGTCTGGCTGCCCTCTGCCGTAGCGGCCACAGCTCCATGTGCCTTTGTTTATCTCTGGGTTGGTATCAGCAGGCATCTGTGCCCTGGGGGCTTGGATTTCCCAAGGGTCTCCCGTTACTTGCACGCGCAGGTGCAGGTGCTGCTGAGGGGGAGCCCGCGGGGGGAAGCGGACCTGCCTTTTCCAGGCTGGATGATACGTTTTAGCTTGGGGACGTGGTTCTCCAGCTCTCTGCGAGGCGGTACATTATTATTTTATGAATGAGGCATTGACGCTTCTTTCAAATATTCTAGCTTCAGGCTATTTTACTTTTGTGCAGAAAAGATGAATTATTTATGAAGACAGGCATGAATATCATATGATAATGCTCTCATTTCAGAGGAGGCAAAACGGGCTACAGCTGGTGGGCCGGGGGAGGGGCTGGCCCTTCCCCTCACCCCCACCCCACCCACCCTCACTCTCCTGCCCCAGCCCCCCCCACCTCCTCCTCACCTTCCAAAGTGCCCCTCCCCCTTGCAGCTGTGCATCCTGGGCAGGGGCTGATCTCTGAGAGGCAGCAGGTTCTCCCAGACTTGGGGGGGCAGGAAGCCGCCCCCCCCCCCGCCTGTCACTCAGCCCTCTTCTCCCCCTCCTTCCCTTCCCTGTGCACACTTCACGTGCGGTCTGGAGATGCTTCACCCTCTTTCAGGCTCAGAGTCTGCAGCAGGGGCCACCACTTCCCCCTTGGCCCCGTGTCAGAGGTCCGGCCCCAGGTGGTGTGTGAGTGGCAGCTGTCACTCTGTGTGCCCGTGGGGGGCTGGGACCACTGGCACCTGAGGGCTGTCCCCAGCTGTCCCCCGGCTCTTCCTGGCTGGTTTGAACGCAGACCGTCCTGCATCCTCAGAGGCTCGGCTTGCCTGGGCCCCTCTTCCTCTCCTCCCAGGGGGCCGCAGCCTGAGGGTACTTCCCGCCTGCCTGGGGCCCGGGCAGCTGAGGACTCCTGCTGGGTGGCACACACGTGGGCGGGGGTCACCGCCCAGGGATGGAGCCTGGCGTCTGGATCCTGCCTCTCGGGCTGGATGCCTTTTGGACCGTGTGGGCTGCAAATCGCAGTGGCCTCCCTCGAGGCCAGAGGCCACAAGTCACCCGTCTGTTCCCTTCCTGTGGCGCCCAGCATGGGAAGCACCTGCTGCCCAGGGGAGGAAGCCCCCACCCCGCCCAGGCCCGCTCTGCGCTCCCCACGCCACGCTTCCTACCTTGTGGTTCTGGGCTGTTGGCCACTCCCCAAGTCCCCCAGGGGAGCCTGCACCGGGCCACCCCTTTCCCCCACAGCCAAGCACAGGTGCCCACCTGAGAACTGCTGATGGGCTCAGGCTGCCCCTCTCCCCCCAGTTCTTATTCCTTTGAAAGGCAGAGTTGGGTGGGGGCAGAGAGGGAGGGTGGGAGGGAGAAGAGAGCCTGCAGTATCCAGACGGCCACAACCACCATGGCCGGAGCTGGGCCGATCTGAAGCCCGGAGCCAGGAACTCCATCTGAGTCTCCCATGTGGGTGGCAGGGACCTGAGGACTTGAGCCCTCGCCTCTGCCTCCCATTAGCAGGGAGCGGGATCAGAAGCAGAGGCAGGACTTGACCCCAGGCACCCCGATATGAAAGGCAGCTCTCTGCTATGGCCTGGGAAACAGTGGAAGATGGCCCAAGTCCTTGGGCCCCTGCACCCACGTGGGAGACCAGGAAGAAGCTCCTGGCTTCAGATCGGCCCAGCTCCGGCCATGGTGGTTGTGGCCATCTGGGGAATGAACCGGTGGATGGAAGACCTTTCTCTCTGTTTCTCTCTCTCTGTAACTCTGCCTCGCAAATAAAAATAAATAAAACCTTAGAAAAAAGGTGAGTCTGTCACTATTAGTTTTTTTTTTCTTCTTTTTTTTGACAGGCAGAGTGGACAGTGAGAGAGAGAGACAGAGAGAAAGGTCTTCCTTTGCCGGTGGTTCACCCTCCAATGGCCGCCGCGGCCAGCGCGCTGCGGCCGGTGCACCGTGCTGATCCGATGGCAGGAGCCAGGTGCTTCTCCTGGTCTACCATGGGGTGCAGGGCCCAAGCACTTGGGCCATCCTCCACTGCCTTCCCGGGCCACAGCAGAGAGCTGGCCTGGAAGAGGGGCAACCGGGACAGAATCCGGCGCCCCGACCGGGACTAGAACCCGGGGTGCTGGTGCCGCAAGGCGGAGGATTAGCCTAGTGAGCCGCGGCGCCGGCCACTATTAGTTTTAAGCAACAAAATAATGTTTAAAAAATATCATGCCTGTAAAAATTACAAAATTAATATGTATTTATTATGGAGACTAGAAAATTCTGTTGAGGAAAACACCAGCACCCTGGGATGCACAGCTGGGGCAACCGCTGTTAACGCGTCGCTGTATTTCCTTTCCATCTTTTTTCTCTGGGGTCCTTCACTGTAAGCCAACTTTAGTCCCAAAGAATGTAGAGCGTCTTCCTGCCTGAGGCCCGTGCTCGCGCTGACGGATGTGGAACCAGGCGTCCCGTGGCTGCACCTGCTCCGAGCTGGAAGGTGAGCCAGACCACGTGACCTGGGACGACCAGGTCAGCTCTCACCTCCCACAAGTGTCCCAGGCAGGACGCTGCTCCCTGGGTACAGGCAGCTAATTCCTGCCACCTCGGCGCTCCGGCTCCACCGTGCTAATATCGGATTAATAATTAACATTTGCCGAACTGGTAACCGTTTCTTAGATACTGCACTGAGTGTGCTGCAAGAATTAAACTCCTTGCGTCCCTGAGAGACTCTCGCCTGCTGGGACCTCTGATTTTACTTTTGAGGAAATTTAGGTGTGGGGGTCACACAGTTAGTGAATGGTCTACTGGTTGCATCACTTGTATTTCCCGTGCTTGTGTAGTCCGTGCACGCGTGTGTAAAATGTGTGTAAATGAGTGTATTTCTCTCTCCCCATCACCTAGCCGTCTCTGCTTCTCTCATTTATCTCACGTCTCTGCCATCAGTATCTGTCATCCACCTGTATCTTCTATTTATTAATCCCGTCTGTCCTACATATCTCTAATTATATCTCCATTTCCCTATCATCTCTCTGTCTCCACCATTTCTGTCATCTGTCCTATCTGTCCTATGTCTAATTCTATCCTCTATTCCTCTATCATCCATCAATGTCTATCTTCCTACCTGTCTTGGATTGATCTGGATAATTTCTGAAGACTCTCCATCTGGGGCCAGCCCTGTAGCATAGCAGGTAAAGCCGCCGCCTGCAGTGCCGGCATCCCATATGGGCATCGGTTCGAGTCCAGGCTGCTCCAATTCTGATCCAGCTCTCTGCTATGGCCTAAGAAACGGTGGAAGATATCCCAAGTGCTTGGGTCCCTGCATCCGCGTGGGAGACCCAGAAGAAGCTCCTGGCTCCTGGCTTTGGATCGGCACAACTCCGGCCACTGCAGCCATTTGGGGAGTGAACCAGCAGATGGACGACCTCGCTCTCTCTCTCTCTCTCTGCCTCTCAAATAAATAAATATTAACTAAAAAAAAAAAAAAAACACCCAAAAACAGAATCTCCGTCTGCCGTTTACTGCCCCCACAGCCCTGTGCGCTTCTCATTCTGAGGGTCCTTGCAATGGTGTAGCCTTGGTGCAGGAGGACCCCGTCTCCCACGTGGAGACCAAGAGGGTGGGATCGGCCCACCGCCCTCCTGGCACAGGCAGGTCGATGACACGGGGCTTAGGTCAGCCCACCGTGGAGCAAGGCGGTTCCAAGTCACTGGGCGGTGGTGGGGGCAGCACCCCCAGTCCAGTGGCAGAGGAGGCAGAGGGTGGTGGAGGCCGGAACCCCTGGGGGCAGTGCTGTGTCTTGACCGGATTCTTCCTGAGGGCTGATTGTGGCTCTGGCCCGCCAGCCCCAGCTCCCTGTCCCCTGCCTGTCGGAAGGGAGCCGTAGCCGTGCTGCACCCATGCCTTCCTCCTCCTCACTCTCCTCTGGCCCCAGCTCCAAGGCCAAGGCAGGGCACGGCATCACTCGGGGGACCAATCCTGCAGAGAGGAGACCCACCACCGTGTGGATCCCACACGCGGAGAGCACTTTCTCTCTCAGCACCTCTACAAGGGCACGTCACAGAGTTTGTGCCAAAATGGAACAAAATGGATGGAATGTGCTTATCTTGATGCAAAAACAAAGTGGGGATCCACGCAGAGCTTTCCAGCACACACGGTTCCCGTGAGCTTTCGTAAGACCCCTCAGGTATGAGCAGAAGTCAAGCCGTCCTGCTGGCCAAGAGGCTGCCCTTCTAAGGTTGACGCCAATGCTGTGGGCAGCAGAGCAGAGTGATGGGAAGACCCAGGGTGTTCACTCCATGCACCTGCTGAGTGCTCCCCGTGACCTGCTGAGTGCTCCCTGTGACCTGCTGAGTGCTCCCCGTGACCTGCTGAGTGCTCACCTGTGCACCTGCTGAGTGCTCCCCGTGACCTGCTGAGTGCTCCCTGTGACCTGCTGAGTGCTCCCCCTGCACCTGCTGAGTGCTCACCTGTGCACCTGCTGAGTGCTCCCCGTGACCTGCTGAGTGCTCCCTGTGACCTGCTGAGTGCTCCCCGTGACCTGCTGAGTGCTCACCTGTGCACCTGCTGAGTGCTCCCCGTGACCTGCTGAATGCTCACCTGTGCACCTGCTGAGTGCTCCCCGTGACCTGCTGAGTGCTCCCTGTGACCTGCTGAGTGCTCCCCCTGCACCTGCTGAGTGCTCACCTGTGCACCTGCTGAGTGCTCCCCGTGACCTGCTGAGTGCTCACCTGTGCACCTGCTGAGTGCTCCCCGTGACCTGCTGAGTGCTCCCCGTGACCTGCTGAGTGCTCACCTGTGCACCTGCTGAGTGCTCCCCGTGACCTGCTGAGTGCTCCCCGTGACCTGCTGAGTGCTCACCTGTGCACCTGCTGAGTGCTCCCCATGACCTGCTGAGTGCTCCCCATGACCTGCTGAGCCAGCCAGCCCTGAGCGCTCCCCTAGGCAGCTACTGAGTGCAGAGCCAGCCAGCCCCGGAGCTGCCCAGCCAGGCACCTCTTTGCACAACAGAACAGATGCCTTTAAGTCAGCTCAGGGTGAGTGTTCTGTCTCTACAGCAGGACCACTCCTAATTGGTTTCCCCAAAGCTTGGCTCTCTGAGCTCAGCATTTCTCAAACAACTTTCTGGATCAGGACTCCTTTCCACTCTTAGGAAACACCGAGGACCCCAGAGAGGTTTTGTCAGGTGATATTCACCGTGTGAGAAATTAAGATGGAGAAGTCCTCAGAATATTAATTCATGCAAAACAAATCCATTAGCATGAATGACATCTTTATGAAAAATAATTTCCAAAACAAAAACATCAGAGAGAATTATGGCTTTGTTCCAGTTTTTTTTTTTTTCAAATGTCTTTAATACTGGCTTACTGGATAAGAGGCGGATTCTTGGACCTGCCTTTGCAGTCCGTCTGTCGCACGTGGTTGTTTTGGTTGAAGAAGGAAGCAAATCCAGCCTTGCCCCAGTACGTGCTGTAGGGGGTGGGCACTCCTCTGATGCTACACCAAGATGTGCAATGAAGAGTTCTTCAAAAATTTAAAATTTAACTTACCTATTGAAAGGGATGGAGGGACAGACAGAGATCTTCCATCCACTGCTTCAAGACTTCAGTGCCTTAGCCAAGCCAGGGCCAGGAGCCAGGAACTCCATCTGGGTCTCCAGGGACCTGAGTACTTGAGCGGTCACCTGCTGCCTCTCAGGGTGCACGTTAGTGGAAGCTGGATCAGAAATGGAGGAGCTAGGACTCAAACAGGCTCTCAGATATGGGACGCAGTTGTTCCCAGCGGCCGTTTGAACCTGCTGTGTCACAACGCCTGCCCCTGACTAGCCTCATTGTGAAACACGCAACTGTAGCACAACGTCTTGTTCTTTGTTACTTCCCGGCCAGTCCCTGGGATGCTCTCTGCAACTGCGCACTGTGCGCTTGGAGACACTTGCTGGCAGACTTAGCCAGATCCTACCCATCTTAGTGTGTCTTGTTACAGTGTGTAAAAAACACTAAACTCACCCCCAGGCATCAGAACAGTTCTAAAGATTGGCAGCTGTCAAACTCAGGGCAGAAAGCACCTGAACGGCCACGTTTTCTAAAAACTTCGATTTTTGCTCGAAGGCTCGCATTTCATCTCTGGCTCCAACGCTGCCGGTTGGGATCCTTGAAGCCTCAGCCGCTCCTGATGCCTGCCAAGCGCCACTCTTGGGGTTAAAAGTGCTCCAGGAGGAAGTGGCTGCTCAGCTGGCCACTCTCGGAGCTGCACGTGGGCTCCCCTAGAGCCGGTCCTCAGGCTCAGGGCGCTTTAGTCTGTCCTCCACGCGAGATTTAATCATTTCATGTTTTCCTCAGTCAAGTGCAGTCTAAAGTAGAACTGGCTCTTCTGCTTTTTATAAGATTTATTTATTATTTGAAAGGCAGAGTTGAGAGAGAGAGAAAGTCTTCCACCCGCTGGCTCACTCCCTAAATGGCCACAATGGTCGGAGCTGTGCCCATCCGAAGCCAGGAGCTTCCCCAGGGTCTTCCACGTGGGTTCAGGGGCCCAAGCACCTGGGCCATCTTTTACTGCTTTCCCAGGCCCTAGCAGAGAGCTGGATTGGAAGTGGAGCAGCCAGGACCGAACCGGCACCCACATGGGATGCTGGCACTGCAGGCGGCGGCCTCACCCGCTACGCCACAGCGCCAGGCCCTTTTGCTTCTTTATAAGCAGCGCTCAGGTGTGAAGACGTCCATCACCGGGACTGGGCTCTGCCTGGGTCCCAGCTCAGGCACCTTCGGATTTTCTCTGTGCATCGGCACCACGAGTGTGGATGTCCACGTGGTGGTCGGGGTGAGCCGTGTCTTGGGATCATTACGGGGCTGGCGCTTGCTCCAAAGATGCCCTGGGGTCCCAGGGACCCCAGAGGTGCCAGGCCACACGTGACCAACGCCGGCTGTGGCTTCTGGTTGACTCCGGGACTTCCTCCTCCTGAAAGCAACCACAGTGGGCTTCTGCCGCCCGTGACCAGTGTTCCAGGCTACCAGTGCCGTCGTTCATGGTTATGTGAGTCAGAATGCTGAAGGCACTGAGGTGTAGGGCAAGCGCTAAGCAAGCGATGGTCAGGAGGACCAACGCCTCCCACAGCCTGGTGTGCAGCCGGTGTTAAGCGATCAAACCCACGACCTTGCCGAGGTGGCTGACATTGTCCTTATTTATTTTTTTAGATTTATTTATTTATTTGAAGGGCGGAGTTACATAGAGGGGGGAAGAGAGATCTTCCACCTGTTGGTTCCCACCCCAAACGGCCACAACGGCTGCAGCCGGGCCAGGCCAAAGCCTGAAGCCAGGAGTTTTATCTGGGTCTCTAACACGAGTGGTAGGGCCCCAGGATTGCGTCATCTTTTGCAGCTTTCCCAGGTGCATTAGCACGGAGCTGGGTTGGAGGTGGAGCAGCCGGGATGGCACCCATATGGGATTCCAGTGTCTGAGGTGGCGGCTTGGCCCGCTGTGCCGGCCCTGGCGCCCTAGATTACGTGTTCAAACTGGCATTCAGCGGTTAGGTCACTCCGTGGGCAGACCTCTTATCCAGACTGCGTGGATCCCAGCTCAGGAAGGCAGGAGGCTGCGGTGCCCGAAGTGCTGACACGGAGAGCGGCTCTCCAGGGAATTCTCTCCCGTCTGTCATCTCTGACCCTGAGAATGCGACCTTTTAGTTGTGTTTTATTTGGGACGCTGATGTGTGTGTGTGGGTGGTGCTGTGGTAGAAACACAGGGAGCTCCTCTCTGTTGGTTCTCTACCCAAACACCGACAACAGCTGGCGCTGGGGAGAGGACCTCAACCCAGGCCTCCCCCGGAGGTGACCGGGACCCACCGGCTCAGGCGTCACCTGCTGCCGGCGGACGTGTACATCAGCAGGAATCTACGGCAGGACCGGGCCTGGGACTTCCTCCTCAGGGCACGCTCGGGTCTCCAGGACGGGGCTCTCCTGGCGCTGGGCCGACTCTCGCTACTGCCCACGTGGCCTGTGCACCAGGGTGGGGCGAGCTGCTCTGTGAGACGGCCCACGTGGTGAGGGACTGAGCGTGGCCTGTGGCCAACAGCGCCCAGGGACCGAGGCTCGGGTCTGCAAGAGGCCGGACCTGGCCAGCAGGTGTGTGGTGAGCCTGAAGCAGACCCTTCCCGCATTCAGCGTGCGGGACACTTGACCGCAGCCTTGGACAGCCCCGGGCAGAGCCCCGCGCGTGCCGTCTGCAGCTACCATGTTTCCGGGTAATTCCTGCAGCAATGGCTGGCTCCCACCAGCGCCAGGCTCTGGCGTAGGGCAGTCCTGGCCCCGGAGGTGCCCTCGCCACTCCCACAGCAGTGATGCCCCGCGTCTGAAATTCGGCCTGGGAGGGGGCGTCAACCCCCCAGCCCGGCCCCCAGCGGGGCGCAGCACGCGTGGAAAACTGAGGTCCCGGGTGGGAGACCCCGAGAGCAAGCGGGCACCAGGGGAGCCGCGGGCACCAGCATCCTGCTGGGCGCTCCCGCCGCGCCGCGGACGAGGGCAGGGGGGCACCTGTCCCGGAGGATGAGCGGGCACAGAGGGGCCGCGAGCCGCGTCGGGCTCTCCCCGCCCCCCGGGGCCGCCGCCGGCCGAATGGCTCCGCGCGACGTGTCGGTGGCGGCGGCGACGGCGCGGGCTCTTCCGGGAGCCGCCGCTTCCTGCCCAGCATCGCGCAGCCTCGGCGCCGGCGCGCACGGCTCAGCCGCCGCACGCGCGCTCGCCCGCACCATGCGCCCCGCGCCGCTGCTGCCGCTGCTGCCGCTGCTGCTGCTCGCGCTGCTGGCCGCGCCCGCCGCCGGCGCCCGCACGGCCGAGTCTGCGCCGCCGCCCGCCCCGCGGCCGGGCAACGACACCCGCGCCGGCGGCTTCAACGGCACCGGCGACGCCCTGATGACCCGCGTGTCCACGCTGCTCCGCGACCTGCCCGCCCTGAAGGCGGCCGTGATCGTGGCGTGCGCCCTCTCGGCGCTGCTCGTCGCCTGCCTGCTCCTGCGCGTTCTCAGGTGGGTCCCGCGCGCTCCCCTCCCGTCGCGCGCCGCCCCGCCGGGTCCCGGGGCTGGCAGGGTCTCCCGGTGGACGCCTCCGGGGCTGGCAGGGTCTCCCGGTGGACGCCTCCGGGGCTGGCAGGGTCTCCCTGTGGACGCCTCCGGGGCTGGCAGGGTCTCCCGGTGGACGCCTCCGGGGCTGCCTGGGTCTCCCGGGCGCGTCGTCGGGCGTCTTTTCGCTTTTCTTTAACCACGCGGAGCGCAAGTCCTGGGTTCCATCTGTGAACGCCGCGCCGACGCTGGCCGCGAGGTTTAGCCTTGCACCCATTTCCCAGAGGCACGAGGGCTTATCCCAGTCTGCACCAGGTCGGTCTGACCTGGTCCTGCGCTCCCTGTTCCGTTCCTGCATCGGCTGCCCCTCCCCCTCCCCACCTGCCGCATTTCTTTCCCTACAGTTTCTAATGCAAGGGCCGGGGTAGGTCCCCAAGAGCCCGTTGGGGGGCGCTTTGAGCCTGGGGTTGGAGCCGGTTGCCTGGTGGTCCTCGGTGGCCCCCGTGGCTTTCTGTTGCGAGGTGGGTGGGTGTGGGGCTGGTGTTGAGGGGAGAGGGCTAATGGTTCCCCTGCCTGACCAGGCTGCCCCAGGAACAACCTGGGGTGCCCTTGGAGGTTGCTCAAGTTTGCAGAGAAAGTGTCCGGGGACTTGGGCCCGATGACCCGGGTCCCTGGAGCGGCCAGGTGGCTGGGACCCAGAGAATGCAGGCCGACGGCCCTCTGAGTGCCTGGGAAATCCTGTTTTTGCAGGAAATGAGCCCCGCGTGCCTTGGCCCGGAGCTCTGGGTGTGTGTGTGGGGGGGGGGGGTCGCTGCAGGGCCAACCCCGCCACTTGCAAGTGCAGGGGTGCTCCAGTGTTTGATCAGCTGTCGCAGGCTGGGGCCCAGCTCACCCTCCCCGGCAGGCGGGCAGTGTTTTCCATGCAGGGGCAGGAGCCAGGCCCCGTGGAGGCAGGGGGAGGGGCTGCCTGCTGAGGTCTGCCCTGGGCTCAGCCACTTGAGGCTGGGTGTTTGCCGCGGCCTCACCCCTCTCCCCCCCAACTTCAGGGGCGCCTGTGGGGCCCCAGCTGGGCCCAGCCTACTGCAGCCGGCTGCCAGCCCTCCTGCGCTCTGTTGGGCTCAGCTCCTGCACAGGGCACAGTGCCCCCTTAGGGCAGGGGTATCCGGCTGGAGGCGGGCCTGGCACTCAGTGGAGACGCCACTGTTTGTCATTAAGCGGTCCTGATTGCCTTGGGCTGACCATGAGCCAGGAGCAGCTCCGAGCCTGCAGGTTGGAAACATTCAGCTCAAAACAGGCAGTGCCCTCGAGGCTGAGTTCTCTTTAAGAAGTGTTTGAACTACTTTTCCTGTCCCCTGTTATCACCCAGGAGTGGGTGGGGGTGGAGAGGAGGCAGCAGGCGGCCAGATGTGCGGCCCGGCCTGTGTCTGAGCGGGGGAGCGGCACTCAGTCCTGGGCGATGGCAGGGGGGATGCCAGCGCCGGGCAGGACCCGCCTCCTCTTCCCGGAAGGCGCTCTTGCCCGGCGGGTCCCCCTGCTGCTCCCTGGCTCCTGCAGGGTTGGACAGCAGGAAGGCCCCGGGGGCTGCACAGACCCGCTCCCTCCTCTGCAGGTGAGAGAGTTGAATCCCAGAGAGCAGAGGAAGTGGAGATGCCAGCACACTCTGCAAGTTGGTGTGGCCCCCGCAGGGCTGGCACCTCCAGCTGCTGCTCCGTGGTCGCTCCCCCCGCTACAGCCTCTGCGGGTCCCTCCATCAGGCTTGCCAGATGCCTGCGCTGTTGGCTGGGGTCCTCTTAGCCATCTGCTCTCCACCGCCTTTGTACGCAGGCACCGAGTCCTGCTGTCCCCTCTGCATCCCCCGGGCCGGTCTCACCCCTGCCCACACCGCCTTCCCCCAGGGAAGCTCCTGCCGCTGCTGCCTGCCCGCCCTGAGCCTCACAGTGGCACCCGTCCTTCTGGGGTCCGGCCTCTCTGGGGTGCTGGTCTCCCGCCCACCCCCTCACCTCCCGTCCAGCCCTGGTGCAGGGGCAGGGCTGGCTCTCCACGGCCCTCTGCCCGCTGGACCTCCAGGGCTTCTGCAGGGGTGTTGCGCGGTGGGGCTGCCTCGTCCTGCTCTGACCCTCTCCCCTGCTGCGGCTCTGGGTGCGTCCCCGTCTCTCCAGGCTGGCGGCTCTGGAGCAGGGCTGGGCCTTGCCCTGTGCATCTCTGACACCCAGTGTGGCTCCTGGCACAGCGGTGTTTTGTGGATATTTTTAGCCAAAGAATGCTGCTCTCCCAAGCGTTTGCTCTCTCTCTCTCTGTGACGGGGCGCGCGGCTCTGGCCGGACCCCGTGGGGCTGGGTTATGCTTGGTGGGGGGCTCTCCTTTGCACGCGTGTAGACAGGGGGACAGTGTCGCGTGCGTCCTAGCCCCTTGGTGGCCTTCCTGTCTGTTTGCCCGGAAACCTAGCCAGACTGTAGGAGGTCGTGGGTCTCAGGACACTTGAAATCAGAAGCAGCGTACGGATTCTGTTAACTGCACGCGTGTCCCCTCGCACAGCGGTCCTGATCCCCGGCGTGTGTTTCACGGCAGCGCCTCTGGAGTTGATCAGAGAAAGGCCGGTGCCTGCGCGTTGGTTCTTGGAGAAACCGCTCTGTTGTGAAAAAGGTTGAATGACCCACACGGCCCAGTGCCCACAGTCGGACCTTGGCTCAAACACCCAGCAGTTGGGCGTTGGTGAAACAGTCGGGGGTTAGAAGGAAACCCGTGGAGAACGGTGCTGACGCCGGGTGGAACAAGGGGCCTTTAAGAGCTGTGGGGAAACGGAGTTGAAGGTGAGGTCGCTTTGGGTGCGAAACTGCCGTGAAGTCCACGCGTGCTTTTCGTGATAGGCGTGATCCGTGAACTTTCTGAAGGACACTCGTGTGCACGGGTTCGAAGTGCTCTTGTATGGAAACACACGTGTCTTTCCACTCCATTTTCCACGCAGCCCCTTCTCCTGCTACAAAGCAGCGTGTGTTCTTCGAAGTCACTGAAAGTAACCCTAAATTATATAGTGGGTGTGCAGATCGTGTGTGCGTGTGGGAGGGTGACTGTCTTTGTAGTGTGTTATTCGTGACCCGTTTCCCTGCCGCCTGAATGCTTTATGCCCAGCCACGCGTGTGCATGACGTCCCGCAGGTGCCCTCTGCTCCATGCTGTGTTTTGGGGTCATTGTTGGCCCATCCACGCGTGTGCATGACATCCCGCAGGTGCCCTCTGCTCCGTGCTGTGTTTTGGAGTCATTGTTGGCCCATCTACGCGTGTGCATGACGTCCCGCGGGTGCCCTCTGCTCCTTCCATGTTTCGGGGGTGTCGCCCTGGCACCCAGCAGGACAGCCATCCTTTCGCTCACGCTGAGACCTGAGGGCAGCTGTAGAAGTGGCGAATACTCACCTCCCATACTCAGTTTGTGTGAGAACGGGGAAGTGTTGGACACATTGGACACAGCAGAGGGTCAGGTTTTTCCCTCTCTGAGTTGGGAGCGTGGCTTTGATGCCTCTCTCCGTGAGGACAGGAGCCGGCCCCTGGGTGGTCTTCACCGGGGCAGAGTCGTCGGTTGTGTCCGGAGAGCTTCGGGTGGGGCCGGGGACCTTGCTGCTGGCCTCTCGTGAGCAGGGCCCCCAAGGCTGCTCAGCACCCAAGTGCTCGGGACAGCCCCCTTCAGCGGGTGCCCTGGGGCGGCTGGGGCTCCGACGTGAGCAGGTTAACCGGCGTCTGTTTCCCATTGTTAATTAGTGCTGCGCAGAGGGAGATTGTATGAGCCCAGGTCCTGGCTTGGCTTTATGCCCTGAGTGTCCTCTTGTATTTATTTATTTATTTTTTGACAGGCAGAGTGGACAGTGAGAGAGAAAGACAGAAAGAAAGGTCTTCCTTTTCCGTTGGTTCACCCCCCCAATGGCCACTGTGGCTGGTGTGCTGTGCTGATCCGAAGGCAGGAGCCAGGTGCTTCTCCTGGTCTCCCATGGGGTGCAGGGCCCAAGCACTTGGGCCATCCTCCACTGCACTCCCGGGCCACAGCAGAGGGATGGCCTGGAAGAGGGGCAACCGGGACAGAATCTGGCGCCCCGACCGGGACTAGAACCCGGTGTGCCGGCGCCGCAGGCAGAGGATTAGCCTAGTGAGCCGCGGCGCCAGCCTGTGTGTCCTCTTGTTTTTAAAACACTCCGCAGACAGGTGTGTTTCACACCCGGCCTGCTGCTCCTGCTTCTGCCCAGACGGCGGCCGGCACACCTGGACAGGTGCACAGTGACAGGTTCATCTGCCGCAGAGCCCCTACAGAGGAAGTCGTGGGTTTACCGTTCACGTGCGCTGTGATGGGGGTACCCTGTGACTGCCCCCGTTCCCAGGCCGTGAGCCCCGGTTCCTTCTGGAGCGAAATCCTCTTTAACCCAGGCTCCCGCCCTCTGGCGCACTCCAGGACAGCAGGCACGTGGAGGGCTGGGTGGGGGCGGGGAGGACCCCCCCCCCCTCGGGAGTTCCACAGGGAGGCTGGGTGTCTCGTGTCCTCTCGGGGACCATGTTTATGGCTGATGTTTCGGGCCTGGCTGGGACCGTGGATTTAGGATCATGCTGTTAGGATTCCACTTGGAGACGTCTGTGCAGTTCCAAGGCGCCCTGCCGGGAGTCCGCGTTGCGGGTGACTCCCCT
Source organism: Oryctolagus cuniculus (assembly GCF_051225735.1). Classification (NCBI taxonomy): domain Eukaryota; kingdom Metazoa; phylum Chordata; class Mammalia; order Lagomorpha; family Leporidae; genus Oryctolagus; species Oryctolagus cuniculus. The sequence goes on along the minus strand of NC_142878.1, from coordinate 3,156,238 downwards.
AGAGAGCCGGCAGGAGCGTGGGCGGGGCCCTTCCCGCCCTGGAGGCTGCGCTGTGGGGGTCTCTGCATTCGGAGCCCCTCTCACCTCCCTTCCTCCACCCCAGGGCAGAGTGGAGGGCTGCGGGGGGCACCCGGTGAGTTTGTGGGAAGGGCAGGACGGACGCCCCCTGTGGGGGTTCTGTGTCCGGCTGGGTCTGTCCAGCACCGGAAGACACGGCTGAATGGACAGAGCATTCTCCTGGGGTGTCTGACGAGCGCCTGGGGAACAGAGGGTGCTGAGGTGGCCGGGCGCTCGCTGGAGGGTGCTGAGGTGGCCGGGCGCTCGCTGGAGGCCCAGGGACATTGCTTACCTCTGGCAGGGAGGGCAGAGCCCTGACGGCTTCTGCCCGGTGGGTCAGGAGCCCCAGTTCCAAGGGGAGCCACTTGGTCAGGTGAGGAAGGCTGGCCCTGGGGACAGAGGAGCGGGCTAGCCAGCATGGGGGTAAGAGGGGTCCTCCCGGGCCAGGCCGGGGTGGGGGAGGCAAGTGGGCTCCTCCCGGGCCAGGCCGGGGTGGGGGAGGGAAGTGGGGTCCTCCCGGGCCAGGCCGGGGTGGGGGAGGGAAGTGGGGTCCTCCCAGGCCAGGCCGGGGTGAGGAAGGGAAGTGGAGTCCTCCCAGGGCCAGGCTGGGGTGGGGGAAGGGAGGTGGGGTCCTCCCGGGCCAGGCCGGGGTTGGGGGAGGGAAGTGGGGTCCTCCCGGGCCAGGCCGGGGTGGGGGAGGGAAGTGGGGTCCTCCCAGGCCAGGCTGGGTTGGGGGGAAGGGAAGTGGGGTCCTCCCGGGCCAGGCCGGGGTGGGGGAGGGAAGTGGGGTCCTCCCAGGCCAGGCTGGGGTGGGGGAGGGAAGTGGGGTCCCCCCGGGCCAGGCTGGGGTTGGGGGGAGGGAAGTGGGGTCCCCTCGGGCCAGGCTGGGGTGGGGAAGGGAAGTGGGGTCCTCCTGGGCCAGGCCGGGGTGGGGGAAGGGAAGTGGGGTCCCCCCGGGCCAGGCGCAGGAGCAGGTTTTGCTGTGGGTGGGTTTTGCAGTCACTTGGAAATCAGGATGTTGATCAGAACCACGATGACCAGTCGTTGTTAATTATTATTATTATATTTAATTATAATTATTGATCCCTTCCTGTGTGCCGGGCTGTGTGCTGAGGATTTCACATTTCCTCCAACCAGAGGTGCAGCTGGGTGGGCAGACCAAGGCCCTGAGGGTGGTCTGGCTGACTGGCCGTCACGGTGGGTTTAGGGAGACAGCAGCGCCCGCTGGAGGGCTGGGATCTGTAGTAGGAGCGGGGAGCGAGTGGAGCAGGTGCATGCGGGAGCGGCCGGGACGAGGTCAGCGTGGCGATCAGCGTTGCGTCTGCCGAGTGAGCCCGTGGTGGTACGTGGCTGCAGCCGGGCACAGGTGAAGCTCCATCACACAAAGGCCGGCCCTGCAGCAGGGCGCCTGGGCTCGGAGTGGAGGGGTTGGGAGCGTTTGCCAGGAGGAGTGGCCTCTGGAGTAGGGGTGCAGAGGGCTGACCTGCCAGGCCTCCCCCCACGTGGCAGGGACAGGTGGCCGCCAGGAGGAGCGCTGGGGCCTCCCGGCAGTGGTCAGGCCCCCGAAAGCCCCTCCTGTCCCCGTGCTGCTGGCTCCCCGCGTGAGCCCCACCCCCCACCTGGCACCGCCTGCAAAGTAAAGCAGACCCAGCCCTTTGCAAACGCGGCAGCACCAGGCCCTGGGCACTGCTGTGGCTGGGCACAGGTCACACGGGTGGGGGTGGGCTGATTCTGGTGCGGACAGTGAGGGCTGGGCCTGCCCCCCAGGGGCCGGGCACAGAGCAGGTGAAACCCACGGAGTCACCCGTACCCGGGCTCCGTGGCAGGATCCTGCAGGGCAGGCTGAGCCACGTGCCGGCGGCCAGCGTTGGGGTCACCGTGGTGCTGCTTGGTCAGTCCTGAGGGGGCGCAAGAGGAAGCAGCTGGGGTACACAAGCAGCAGCAGGGACCCCTGAGCCGTGGTGCATGCTGGGGCCAGCGCGTGCACCGGTCCATCGCCTGTGCTGTGCAGCCAGGACCAGGTCAGCACAGCCAGGAGCAAGGGCAGAGGCTGCCCAAGCCTGGCCCCCACGAGTGATGTGGTGTCTGGCCCCCACGAGTGATGTGGTGCCTGGCCCCTACACGTGATGTGGTGTCTGGTCCTCACACATGATGTGGTGTCTGGCCCCCACGCGTGATGTGGTATCTGCCCCCACGCGTGATGTGGTGTCTGCCCCCATGTGTGATGTGGTGTCTGCCCCCATGAGTGATGTGGTGTCTGGTCCTCACACATGATGTGGTGCCTGGCCCCCACGCGTGATGTGGTGTCTGGTCCTCACACATGATGTGGTGTCTGGCCCCCACGCGTGATGTGGTGTCTGGCCCCTACGTGTTATGTGGTGTCTGGTCCCCACGCGTGATGTGGTGTCTGCCCCCACAAGTGATGTGGTGTCTGGCCCCTACGCATGATGTGGTGTCTGGTCCTCACACATGATGTGGTGCCTGGCCCCCATGCATGATGTGGTGCCTGGCCCCCATGCGTGATGTGGTGTCTGGCCCCACGCATGATGTGGTGTCTGCCCCCACGCGTGATGTGATGTCTGCCCCCCACACGTGATGTGGTGTCTGGCCCCCACGCGTGTTGTGGTGTCTGGTCCCCATGTGTGATGTGGTGTCTGGTCCCCATGTGTGATGTGGTGTCTGGCCCCACGCGTGTTGTGGTGTCTGCCCCCACGCGTGTTGTGGTGTCTGAACTGCGTGCTGTTTTTAGCAGCTGAGGTGGTTGAGAACACCTAAAATCTGGGGTCTTCACGTGAGTCTCCTCTCCTGCTCCCCCGGGCAGATGGGACAGCTGGAGGTGCCAGGCCCCTGTCCACGGGTCGGACGGTCAGGGGCTGGGGAGGTGTCCCCACCTGGGCTGGGCATGGCGCTGCTCTGTCTCCCTGGCTCCGGACGAGCACGGACACTGCGTCATCACGTGTGCGCCGTGTTTACGTCACACATGCTGGTTGCGCTGGTTCGTGTGTCGTGGTTTCCTGGGACAATGGGGTTACTGACCTGGAACTCCAGTCACTGCGCTTGGCTGGGTGTTGGGACACAGGAGCTGCAGTGTGCAGGGAGGGGCAGCCCCAGGCCAGGGGTGGGGCTGAGCCCACGCGCCCGGCTGCGTCCACTCTGCAAGCCCTCGCTGCACGCACACACACACACACACACACACATGCACACAATCTGCCATCTGCTGGTTTATTCCCCAAGTGGCTGCAACAGCTGGGACTTGGCCAGGTCGAAGCCAGGAGCCTGGAACTCCATCCGTCCGGGTCAGGGCTCCAAGGACTTGGGCTGCCTTCCCAGGCACACTGGCAGGGAGCTGGATCAGAAGTGGAGCAGCCGGGACTCAAACCATTGCTCATACGAGATGCCGGCAACGCAGGTGGCAGCCTAACCCACTGTGCCACAGCACCAGCCCTGTCTTTCTGGTAAGGATGGAGACACCGGAGGCCAGCTCGGCAGCACGGTACAGGGAAGTCACTTCTGCTCTGCTCCCTGCTGACTTGTCCGTGAGTGACATCTGCGCCCGTGCGGCGCCGGCTGCGGCATTTGTGCTCATCTCGGCTCTGGAATCCACGTGGACGTTGCCCTGGTAAACAAACTCTTCCACTGTCCTGCAGGGCTTCCTTCTTCAGTCCTGAGTCTCGGGTTTCCTTCCCGGTTTCTCACGTTTCACCTGCTTCCCGGTGCCAGGAGAGCAGGGAGCTCTCTCCTGGTGCCAGGTGCCGCAGAGGAGCTGGGCTGGTGGGTGGTCTCCAGGTGGCCTTGCGAAGGGCCTCCCGCCGGAGGGGCAGCCTGGACCAGCTTAGCAGTTACCGATTTGCACTGGACGAGGCTGGTCAGTTGCTGTGTAACAGAGAGGCCGGCGCTCTGCCCTCCTGGAGGGATTAACGTGGCTCTCTTGAGAGTGGGTTAGTTATCCGGTCAGTGGATGCTGTAGGGTGTCCGGTCCCCTCTCCGCCCCTCGCCCTTCATGCGCTTTGCCATCCACAGGGCAGCACAGCTTTTGCCAGAGCCTGAGCAGGTGCAGCCGCTGGTCCTGGGCTTCAGCCTCTAGAACAAACCCCTCTGAAACAGCACAGAAAACCACCAGGGCAGGCAGTCACCTGTTGGGGGAGACCCCACGTCCCGTGTAGGAGAACCTGGGCCCCTCTCCAGTCTGACTCCTGACTCCACCTTCCGCCAGTGCGCCCCGGGAGGCAGCAGGGGAATGGCTGAGCTGCGTGGGCTCCTGCCGCCCACATGGGAGACCTGGACGGAGTTCCCAGCCCTGGCTGTTGCAGCTATCTGGGGAGTGAACCAGAGGATAGGAGCTCTCTGTCTCTGTCTCAGTTGCACTGTCTCACAAGTAAATGAATTTAAAAAGGTCCAGCATCGTGCCACAGCAGGTAAAGCCACCACCTGCGGTGCCAGCATCCTATATGGCTGCCGGTGTGTGTCTTGGCTGCTCCACTTCCCATCCAGCTCCCTGCTGGTGGCCTGGGAAAAGCAGCAGCAGATGGTCCAAGTGCTTGGGCCCCTGCACCCACATGGGAGACCTGGAGGAAGCTCCTGGCTCCTGGCTTAGGCCTGGCTCAGCCCTGGCCATTGTGGCCATCTGGGGAGTGAACCAGCGGGTGGAAGACCTCTCTCTGTGTCTCTCCTTCTCTCTTTCTAACTCTAATTTTAAATAAATAAATAAATAAAGTATTTAAGAAACTGTCCTCAAGCGTTCTGTGACAGCCATGAAAATGGACTAAGACACTTGTTTTGAATTTTATTTATTTACTTATTTTAAAAATAGGTCATATGTTCATGTGGCTCAAAGTTGACAAGGAACAGAAAAGTCTATGGTGGAAAATCTTACCCCCCCACCCCCCAGCCACCCAGCTTACCTCACCGACAGCTGTCATTTTCTTGGGAGTTTTCCCAGAGTGATTTTACAAATGTAGAAAGAGATCCTGTAGTTTACCACGCACACACACATCTGTGTCCGCTAGTGTTCATAAAGTGGTCGTCTGTGTGCTCAGCGTGTGTGTCCCTCAGTGACGTCAGCTTTAGAACCGCGTCGTCTCTCCACACCAAAACCCTGCATCCCTGGCCGGCACCCTGCCCTGTGCCCTGCCCGTGCCCGCCCCCGGCTCCAGGCAACCCCGCTTCACTGAGTCCGTGGATTTCCGTGTGCTGGCTTCACGTGGGAGCGGGGCTGCACGGCGTGTGGGCTGGGGAGTGGCTTGCTTCTTGGTGTCCTCCAGCACTCACTGGCGTTCTGCACGGGCGAGTTCCTCTTTCCTGCCAGGCCGTGCTCTGCTGAGGGGCAGGGCTGCCTTTCACCAGGGCGGTCCCTGGGTGGGTCTTGGAGGTGCCCTGCCCTCTGGCTACTGCTCGGACCCCCGTGTGCAGGTTTATGTGGACAGGCGTTTGCCTGGCTCGGAGGCACCTGCCGGGGAGCTCAGCTGCCCGGCTGTTTCCCAGAATGCTGTGTGATTCCACATCTCACTGCAATGTGAGGGTTGCAGGTTCCGCAACCGCGTCCTCTCCCAGGCGGTGACTGTGCTGTGGGTGGGTGTGGCATCGTGGTTTTTGGCAGGTGCGACGTGGTATTTGTGGTTTTTAGTGGATGTGATGTGGTCCATGTGGTTTTTAGCAGGTGTGATGTGGTATCTCGTGTGGTTTTTAGCAGGTGTGACGTGGTCCATTGATCTTTAGTGGGTGAGACTAAAGCATTCTGGTTGCAGCGTTCTAGTTGTAGCTCCTGCATAGAAGTCTTACGTGTGTATACACTTACATAGAAATTCCATTTTGAGGGATTTTGTGTGAATGGTGGAGTTAATTCTTTTATGTGGTGCAATGGGGGTCAGACTTGGTACTGTCGTGTGTAGGTGCCCTGCATATCTTTTATTCTATTATTGTTCTAAAAATATTTATTTATTTGTACGAAAGGCAGAGTTACAGAGAGGCAGAGACAGAGAGAGAGAGAGAGGTCTTCCATCCGCTGGGTCACTCCCCAGATGGCCACAGTGGCCGGAGCTGTGCTGATCTGGAGCCAGGAGCCAGGAGCTTCCTCTGGGCCCCCACACGGATGCAGGGCTTGACCATCTCTGCTTTCCCAGACCGTAGCAGAGAGCTGGATGGGAAGTGGAGCAGCCGGGACTTGAACGGGGGCCATATGGGATGTTGGCACTGCAGGTGGCGGTTTTACCTGTTAAGCAACAGTGCTGGCCCCCGCCTATCTTTTACACATATGCTGTGTCATGTTGCTTTTTTTAAAAATAAAGGTTGTGTTATTATTTATTCATTGGAGAGGGAGAATTAAAGACAGAAAGAGAGAGAGAGAGAGAGAGAGAGAGAGAGAGTTCTTCTGTCTACTGGTTCAGTCCCCAGATGGCTGCAATGGCTGGAGCTGGGCTGATCTGAAGCCAGGAGCTTCCTCCTGCTCTCCCACGTGGGTGCGGGGCGCAAATACTTGGGTCATTCTCCACTGCTTTCCCAGGCCGAGCGGAGAGCTGGATAGGGAGAGGAGCAGCTGGGACACCAACCACAGCCCATATGGGATGGTGGAGGCTTAGCCTACTATGACACAGCTCTGGCCCTGTTGCTTTTTAAAAGCCTCTTGGGACAGGTGTCGTGGCATAGCAGGGTCAGCCACTGCTCGCTGTGCCGGCACCTGTACCGGAGCGCTGGTTTGGGTCCACCTGCCCTGCTCCCTCTCCAGCGTTCCTGGTAAGGCTGCTGGGAAGACGGCTGGAGAGGGCCCAGGTGCTTGGGTCCCCGCCCCTCATGTGGGAGACTCGGCTGGAGTTCCAGGCTCCTGGCTTTGGCCTGGCCCAGCCATGGCCACTGGTGGTCATTTGGGGAGTGAACCAGCAGATGGAAGACAGCATGCTCGGGGCCAGGGCTGTAGCGTAGCAGTGCCTGCATCCCATATGGGCGCTGGTTCAAGTCCCAGCTGCTCCACTTCCCATCCAGCTCTCTGCTGTGGCCTGGGAAAGCGGTGGGATATGGCCCGAGTCCTTGGGCTCCTACACCTGCATGGGAGACTCGGAGGAAGCTCCTGGCTCCTGGCTCCTGACTTTCTGCTGTTGTGGCCATTTGGGGAGTGAACCAGTGGATGGAAGACCTCTCTCTCTCTTTCTGCCTCTCTGTAACTCTGCCTTTCAAATAAATAAATATAAAATAAAAACAGACCTCACTCTTCTCCATCCTATCACTCTGCCTGTCAAAAAATTTTTTAAAAGATTTTATCTATTTATTTGAATGCCAGAGTTACACAGAGAAGGAAAGGCAGAGAGAGAGAGAGAGAGAGAGAGAGAGAGAGAGAAGTCTTCCATCCATTGGTTTACTCCCCTGTTGGCCACAATGGTCGGAGCTGTGCTGATCTGAAGCCAGGAGCCAGGAGCTTCTTCTGTGTCTCCCACGTGGGTGCAGGGGCCCAAGGACTTGGGTCATCTCTTCTGCTTTCCCAGGCCACAGCAGAGAGCTGGAAGGGAAGTGGAGCAGCTGGGACTTGAACTGGCGCCCATATGGGATGCTGGCACTGCAGGCAGCGGCTTTACCTGCTCCACCACAGCACTGGCCCCGTGCCTGCAAATAAATAAATAAATCGGAAAAAAAAGGAGTTGTTCCACCTTAGGGCATATCCAGGTTTAAAATCACCTACCACCTCCGAGAGGCCGCCTCTGCGTGTTGGCTGCTCGGCGGAGTTCATGCATCCTGCAGGGTCAGCGTCTGTCCCCGCCGTCCCCGTTGGTGGCCCGGGAGGAGCTGTTGCACGTGGGCGGGGCGGGTCCCCAGCACAAGTTCCTAGAAAGGGGACTGCTGGCCACGGCCCGTTCCTTGGTGGCAGCCAGGCCCTGGCAGCCGGCTCCTGGCCGTGCTGTGACGGTTCGCACGCCCGTGGGCAGAAGTGAGAGTTTCATGCATCCTTGCCAACAGGCATCTGATGTTCGCTCCACTTAGAGGTGGAAAATGGTTCTCTGTGAGGACTGGATTTTCACTTCCTCACTGAGTGTGAGACTCGGTGCTTCTCACTAAAACGCAAGGCCGCTGGCCAGGTGTGTGCCTGTGGGAACTGGTGTGCGTGTCCTGGGCCAGGGGTGTGTGTGTGTGTGTGTGTGTGTAAGAGCTGCCTGTGCCGTGTCCTGGGCCTGTCACTCAGGTTACTGGTTTTTTATCGACGAGTAGGACTCGGAACGCACCAAGGAGCTGAGTTGTCACCACTCCCGCCTCTTCGACTTGGACTTGACTTGTAGCGTTTCCGCGTGGATGAGTTTGTCATCTTTTTCTCTTCGTGGCTCTGGAGTGTCCTGTTGTCTCCTAGGTTTTGCCGTCTGCGTTCAGGTCTGGTCCTCTGGTTGTGCCGAGTGTGCGGTGGGCGGCCTTGCCTCCCGCCTTGGAGATCCGCCCTGTCCCCTAGTGGATTCCGGGGCTGCCCGGCCTGAGCAGGCGTCCCTGCCCAGCGTCTGTCGGGGACTTGGAGCGGCTCTGCCGGAGGCGGCTTCGTGTCTTCCAGGGCTGCTCCTGATGTGGGCGTGGGCAGACAGGTGCAGGAGTCAGCCCACGGTGAGGGACGAGACACACGTTCCCGAGTGGGGCCGCCCCACGGAGAAACAGCCACCAGGACAGGGCCAGGGCGCTGCCCGCGATGGAGGGGGAGAGAACGGCGCCTGCAGGCATCTCCCACCCCGACTCTGAGGGAAACGGTGGGCGCCCCGGTCTGCGCCCCCAGCCTGGCCGTGCCGCTCGGCTCTGTCCACACTGGGCGCCCCCGGCTGCCCTCAGCCTGGCCCTGCCGCTCGGCTCCGTCCACACCAGGCGCCCCCGGCTGCGCCCCCAGCCTGGCCACGCCGCTCGGCTCCTTCCACACTGGGCGCCCCCGGCTGCCCCCAGCCCGGCCACGCCGCTCGGCTCCGTCCACACCGGGCGCCCCCAACTGCCCTCAGCCTGGCCATGCCGCTCGGCTCCGTCCACACCGGGCGCGTGGGCTGCGCCCCCAGCCTGGCCCTGCCGCTTGGCTCCGTCTACACTGGGCGCGTGGGCTGCAGGCCGGGGGCTGGGCAAGGCCAGGCTCCGGCCACCGGGCGGCCCCGCGCTCGGCCGCCCCTGAGGCCCCGCCTTCTCCCCCGCAGGTCCGGCCGGAGGCTCAAGAAGACACGCAAGTATGACGTCATCACCACGCCAGCCGAGCGCGTGGAGATGGCGCCGCTGAACGAGGAGGACGACGACGACGAGGACGCCACAGTGTTCGACATCAAGTACAGGTGCGGGGAGGGGAGGGGAGGGGAGGGGACGGGAGGGGAGGGGAGGGGACTGGAGGGGAGGGGAGGTGAGGGGAGACGAGGGGAGGGGAGGGGAGGGGAGGGGAGGCGAGGGGAGGGGAGGGGAGGCGAGGGGAGGCGAGGGGAGGGGAGGCGAGGGGAGGGGAGGCGAGGCGAGGGGAGGCGAGGGGAGGGGAGGGGAGGGGAGGGGAGGGGACGGGAGGGGAGGCGAGGGGAGGGGAGGCGAGGTGACGGGAGGGGAGGGGAGGGGAGGGGGGTGCGGCCTTTCCTCTTACGCGGCAGCCTTGCCAAGTTCTTGCTGATTCCAGGACTAGAACTGTGGCTGCTTTGGGCTTTCTTTTTTTCATTTTATTTGAAAGGGACCGGGAGGGAGGGGGAGGGGAGTGACGGGGGGAGGGGAAGGGAGGGGAGGCGAGGTGTTTCCTTTTATACAGCAACCTTGCCAGGAAAGGGACAGGGAGGGAGGGGGAGGGGAGGAGGGAGGGGGAGGGGAGTGACGGGGGAGGGGAGAGGGAGGTCCTCCATCCTCTTGTTCACTCCCCAAATGCCTGCATCTGCCGGGCCCGGCCAGTCCCGAGCCGGGAGCCTGGGGCTCTGGCGGGCTCTCCCCGCTGGAGGGGCCGGTACTTGGGCCGTCGGCCGCCGTCTGCAGAGTGGGCGTCAGCAGGGTGCTGGCTCGGAGCCGGGCACTGCAGGCCGCCCTCTCTCGGGGTTCTCTGTGCATGGACGGCGGTGAGGCCGCTGAGAGCCTCTCTGTCGAGGCTTCTTGTACTTGGCCTCTGGGTTGTTCTTGGGTGGCAGTGGGGTTCAGGCCCCGGCCAACTCCTGATGGCGGCTGGGGTGCTTCTGTTGCCGGGCCATGAGGGGAGTGTTGGCTAGCAGGCAGGCCCGCCCCTGCATGCCCCCACCCCTGCCCGCCCCTGCATGCCCCCACCCCTGCTCGCCCCTGCATGCCTCCCACCCTCCCTCCCGCCTATTACCGGTCTGGGGGGGCAGTCGCAGGAGCCTGTCTCCTGGGTTCTTTTCCTCAGCCCGGTATAGAAATAAAAAGCCGGGGAACAGCTTGCAGAGACTTTTATTTGACAGGAAAGAAGCTTTTATTTGATTGGCAGGTGACAGAGAGAGCGTCTGGCCCGGGAGGAGCCCAGGAGGAGAGCCCGAGCGGCCGCTGGCCCCGAGGAGGTGTCCCGGTGTCTAAGGCGTGCTGTCTGCTCACTGGGTGGGGGTGCCCACTGGACGGGGGTCTCACGCACGCATGTTGATTGGCTTGGGGCTCATGGAGGTAGCAGGGTCTCCTGGAGGTGTCTGTGTCCTTAGGGCCCAGCCCCCTCCCCTGCCAGCTCTGGGTCAGAGATGGCAGCCACCTGGAGGTGTGGCTTAAAGCCCCAAGGCCACACAAGATAACCAGGGTCTCCTGGAGCCAGTCCGACTCTCCCCAGAGAGAGCCCCCTCCTCTGCCAGCTCTGGGTGGAAGATTGCGCCCACCCTGGAGGTGTGGCTTAAGGCCGCGAGGTCACACACGCAGCAGGGAAGCTGTTAGTGGGGAGATGCCGGTGGGTGGAGAGACAGCTTTCCAGCCGCAGCCGGCGGCCTGCTTGTGGAGGACGTCCTACCTGCTCTGAGGGGCCACAGACCCCGGCCCCACTGCACGGCCTCACCTCCCTCCCTCCCTCCCTCTCCTCCCTCTCTTTCCCTCCCTCCCTCCCCCCTTTCCCTCTCTCCCTCCCTCGCTTTCCCTGTCTCCCTACTCCCTCTTTTCTTCTCTCCATGTATTTATTTATTTGAGTTACAGAGGAAGAGACTGATCTTTCGTCCGCTGGTTCACTTCCCAAGTGGCCGCAGTGACCAGGGCTGGACCAGGAGGAGCCAGGAGCTTCGTCTGGGTCTCCCACATGGGTGCAGGGGTCCCACGCGGGTCACGGGCCGTCCTCCACAGCTGTTTCCAGGCCATCAGCAGGGAGCCGGCAGCCCAGACACAAGGGGAAGCCGGTGTGGGAGCCGGTGTGGCAGGTGGTGGCTTCCCCAGCTGCGCCACAGCGCCGGCCCTGCTGGTGGGGTTTCCGTGACCCCTCATCGCAGCCCCCTCGCAGCCCCCTCGCAGCCCCCCCCCCCCCCCCCCCGTTCCTAGGTGGCTGCTGCAGGTTTTCATTGGACGCTTTTCCAGGCTTTATGGAGGTCATCTTCAGCGTGGTGGTTCTCTGGGAGGAAGTCACTGAGCGCCCGTGGGAGGGAGCTGCACGGGGGAGGGAGCCCGGTGGAGCTGCATGGGGCCCGGTGGAGCTGCTCGGGGCCCGGTGGAGCTGCACGGGCCCGGTGGAGCTGCTCGGGGCCCGGTGGAGCTGCACGGGCCCGGCGTTGCTGCCGACTGTGTGCGGAGGGTTACTTGGGCTCCGGGGCTCCCTGAGGGGCCGAGCTCCGCTGTGTCATCTCCTGGGCTCTGGTGGCTCCTCAGGCTCTCACAAGCTTTACCAGCCTGGGCTGGTGGGGAGGACCCCCGTCCCATGTCCGAGAGCCTCGGGTTCAAGTCCGCGCTTGGCCCGAGTCCTGCTTCCTGCCGATGCACACCGCGGAGGCAGCACGGTGGTGGCTGAGGTGCTGGGGTCCCTGCCTCCTGGGAGAGCTGGGTGGCGTCCCGGGCTGCTGACTTCGGGCTGTGCCAGGACTGGCTGCTGCGGTCAGCTGGGGGGTGGCCCAGCAGATGCAGGCCTGTGTGTCTGTCTCTGTCTCTGTCTGCCTTTCAAAGACAAAGACAAAACCAGAATGCCCCGGGCCGTGTTTCCTCGTTCCCTCTTGGGTGGCTGTGTCCGGCTGGAGCGCTTCTTTCCTGTGTTGGGTGGAACGCGGCTGTAGGGGTCAGTGGGGCCATCTGGTCTCCGACTCAGGTTTATCCGTTTCTCCGTTTTCAAGCGTATTCTCTGCAAGTCAACACATTCGCTTCTCGTCGCCGTCTAAATCTTTGTAGCATCTGAGCTGTGGCCCCACCCTCACTTCTCATTCTTTTTTTCATTTTTGTAAAAAATTCTTTTTAAAGATTTTATTATTGGCCAGCGCCGCGGCTCAATAGGCTAATCCTCCACCTAGCGGCGCCGGCACACCGGGTTCTAGTCCCAGTCGGGGCGCCAGATTCTGTCCCGGTTGCCCCTCTTCCAGGCCAGCTCTCTGCTGTGGCCAGGGAGTGCAGTGGAGGATGGCCCAAGTGCTTGGGCCCTGCACCCCATGGGAGACCAGGAGAAGCACCTGGCTCCTGGCTTTGGATCAGCGTGGTGTGCCGGCCGCAGCGCGCCAGCCGTGGAGGCCATTGGAGGGTGAACCAACGGCAAAAGGAAGACCTTTCTCTCTGTCTCTTTTTCTCACTATCCACTCTGCCTGTCAAAAAAAAAAGAAAGAAAGAAAAAAAGATTTAATTATTTATTTGAAAAGCAAAGTTAGAGAGAGAGAGAGAGAGAGAAGGAGGGAGGGAGAGAGAGAATCTTCCATCCGCAGGTTCACTCCCCAAATGGCCGCAACAGCTGGAGCTGCATCGTAGAACCTGCAGAGGAAGAGCAGGGAACTGGATCCCCTGCGGCCTCCCTGTGACCCCCTGGTGTGCAAGGGGACCTCACCGTGAACCCCTGGCGTGCGTGGGGACCTCACCGTGAACCCTTGGCCTGCGTGGGGACCTCACCGTGAACCCCTGGCGTGCGTGGGGACATCTCTGGGGCGTTCGTTTGTGTAGGAATGGGACTGTGCTGTACGTGCTGTTTCGGGACATTTTCGCCCTTGTGAGCCGCTTTTCAGGTCAAGGAGCACTGAGAATGCGATTTCTAGGCTCCCTGTGGGTCTGGTTCATTTCTGGAGAGCTGCGGGCTGCCTGTGCGCAGGGTCTGGTTTTTCCTATTTGGACAGAGCTCGTCCGGGTGTGCGGGTTCTTTCCAGGACAGACTGCCTTGAAGTCGGGTGCGTGGAGACCTGACTCTGGGCTATTTTACGATTGAGTGGAAGAGGAAAGTGGTGTTTTTGGTGCCAGCAGGGTGGGTGAGGCCTCTTGTGGCTACGCATGTAGCCCTCTGATAACATCTCGTGCCCAGGGCCAGGCAGGAAATGCAGAGGGAGGAGGGGGAGCAGGCCCGCGGACTTGACTGGCTGCCCTTGCAGTCGCTGCGTGCCGCTGGGGCTGGAGGAGTCCCTGGGAAGAGGCCGCAGCGTGCAGGGCCACGTGTGGGGGGGTGTCTAGCTGAACCAGAGAATCAGAAACACTGGCTCAGTGGGGTACGCAGAGCCCCCGCCTTCCAGAGGGCCCAGATCCCAGGAGGAGGCCTTCGGGTTTTGGCTGTATGTGTTGATCCTGGTTGGCCCCAGGTGCAGCTGTGGGGCCCTTTGGGGTCTCTGTGAATCCTGGGTTAGCAAGGAGACTTCGTTCCGCTCTGCCGCCAGGAGAGGCAGATGTCGCTGTCCCTCCTGTGGGGGGTGTGAGCCCTGCCAGCCCTGCCTCCACAAGGAGGGGCCTCTGCCCCAGTTCTGTGCGTGGCCCACGTGGGTGCCCGCCTGTGTCCACCCCTCCCCTGCCTTCGGCTGGAGCTTCCTGCAGGAGCGGAATGAGCGGCTGATGGGGTTCCTACCGTGCCGCTCACACGGTGCTGGTGCCTTGCGTGGGGAGCAGAGCTCCGCTGGGACAAGACCGACGGGGGGACGCGCTCACTCCCTGCTGTGGCTCTGAGTCCCTGTGGACCCTCTGCCCACCCTGGGCTTCCCACGCTCCGGTGAGGATGAGCCGCTGCACTGCCGGGCGTGTTGGCAGGTGGGTGGCTGCAGGCTGTGAGGACTGGGAGGAACTCCAAGGAGCCAGCATTAGAGAGAGCGGGGCGGGGGGGGGGGTCAGAACGAGAGCTCCTGCTCCCGCTGGTTCACTCCCCAAAGGCTGCAATGACCAGGGCTGGCCCAGGCTGAAGTCAGGAGCCAGGAGCTTCATCTGGGTCTCCCGCATGGGTTCAGGGACCCAACACCTGGGCCATCCTCCGCTGCCTTCCCAGGTGCATTGGCAGGGAGCCAGATCAGAAGTGGAGCAGCCAGGACTTGAATCAGCGCCTGTATGGGATGCCAGCGTTGCAGGCAGTGGTTTACCCTTATTCCAGAATGCTGCCCCCAGAAATAACTTTAAGTTCATTGCTTTATGTCTATCCAGTGCGTGGTTAGGTGGTGTCTGTGGTCGGCGCCGGTAGGTGATGGCTCTGTCCTTCCCAGGTCCCTGGAGTTGGGGCCCGGGCACAGGTTCAGTTTGCAGATGGCATTCATTGCACACGTTCCCCTCTGTGTTCTGACGGTGCCTGGGCCAGGGGCTGCCAGGTGAGCAGGCTCTGACGGGGGTCTTGCCTGTGGAAGTGCCTGGCCCTGGCAGGACACAGCACTGATCTGACAGTTGCATGAGCCCGGGGCCACGTGTGACCCACTGCCTGCTCCCGGACAGTCACTAGGGCTGGGTTTACGTTTCAGTGGTTGAAACAGAGCCCTGTGACAGCACAGTTCACAACAACAACGACAGAAATCACAGTTCCCTGTTCAGTGTCCACGGGGCTTTACTGGAGCACAGCTGTTCCAGGCATCCTGTGCTTTCTGTGCCGGCTTTTCTTTTCCTTCCTTCCTTCCTTCCTTCCTTCCTTCCTTCCTTCCTTCCTTCCTTCCTTCCTTCTTTCCTTCCTCCCTCCCTCCCTCCCTCCCTCCCTTCCTCTCTTCCCTCTCCTCCTCTCCCCTCCCCTCTCCTCCCCTTCTGTGGGGAGCAACTGAGACTAGACTAAGTTACTGGAACTAAGACCAATTCTATGCATCTGCTCTCCACAATATGGCGCTGAGAGACAGCAAACAACCTCTACGCAGCTGCCTCACCAGTTTGATAAGCTGCAGGAGCTGATCCTGCTCCTGATTGGAGGAGAGCAGCGTGCTCGGCGTGTGGGCAGCAGAGCAAGGATTGGTGGAAGAGGACTATAAAGGAGCAACACCTGAGGAACATCTGAGCAGCCCCCGAGAGAGCCGGTCGGCGGTGTGCTGCTCCTCTGCGGAAGCGGGGAAAGCGGCGGGGGTGCCGCCCCTCCGCGGAGGCGGGGGCCGGCAGCTAACCCGGGACAGAGTCGTTCCTCCGCGAATGGGGGAACGGCAGCAAACCCGGGAAGGGCCGGGCAAGGAGAACAGCGCAGGGTCGGGTGTCGCTCCCCCTCTCATGGAGGGATTTATCTACCTATTTGAAAGAGTTAAACAGACAGAGAGAGAGGTCTTCCATCCGCTGGTTCACCTCCAGTTGGTCCCAATGGCCGGAGCTGCGTTGATCCAAAGCCAGGAGCTGCTTCTGGGTCTCCCATGTGGGTGCAGGGGCTCAAGGACTTGGGCCATCTTTTGCTTCCCCAGGCCATAGGAGAGAGCTGAATCGGAAGTGGAGCAACCGGGATTCAAACTGGCACCCATATGGGAGGCCGGCACTGCAGGTGGCGGCTTTACCTGCTACGCCATAGCGCCGCCCCCTTGGCTGCTTTTCCATCACAACAGAGGTTGTACTGTTGGCTTCTGCCGTGTACCGCCCTTGGCATAGACAGCCATAGAAGGACCAGGATGGGGCGGGGCCGGGGGGCGCTGCAGGAGTGAGGAGTGGGGCTGGTGGTGTGGTGCAGTGAGTTAGGCTGCTGCCCGCAGTGCTGGCATCACATTTGAGTGCTGTTCCGAGTCCCAGCTGCTCCACGTATGGCCCAGCTCCCTGCCAAGGCCCTTGGGAAAGCAGTGGAAAATGACTTAAGTCCTGGGGAGAGCTGGAGGAAGCTCCTGGGTCCTGGCTTCCACCGGGTCCAGCCCCGGCCACTGCGGCCATCTGGGGAGTGAGCCAGCGGACGGAGGACCTCATTGTCTCTCTCCCTCTCCTGCTCTAACTGTGCCTTTCAAATAAATACTTTTCGGGGAAAAAGCAAGGTGCTGTGTGCCGGTGGTCTGTGCAGGGGCTGAGGGAAGGGAAGGCGTTTCCCGGGCGGGAGGGGCGCCTTCCACGCGCATGCGCCAGGTCCTGAGGCCGGGCTGCGTGCAGGGATGGGGAGGAGAGCGCCACCTAGCGCCGGAGGCTGCTGCGGTCAGGGCGGGCTGCGCGCTGGCCGAGCCGCTGACTCCGGGCGTCCTTTGCTTTCAGGTAGAGCCCGTCTGCCAGCCTGCTGTCGTGCTGTGGGAACTTGGCCAGCTGCAGCCTGGGCTGTGAAGGATCTGGAGCCACCTGGCGTCCGAGGGGTTAAAACCAAAGCAAGCACAACTTGGGAGACTCCAGCACACTCATCGCTCAAGGTCACAGCAAGCCTGTTTCCAGCGCTCCACGCCGCAGTCACCATCGCCGTCTCGGTGGCCCCTTTAAAATGGCACCACCCTCTCCCCTCCGGGGGGCTCGGCCTTGCCCAGGGGCCCAGCGGGGAGGTAGAGAATGCACAGGGGCCTGAGGACCAGGAGTCTCCACCGCGCTGCCCCTGGACCTGCCCGCCGGGCGGCCGCCGAGTGGGGCCACCTGCCAGCGGTGAACACGGCCACGGCTCCGCTCCCTTCCTAAAGGGTCCCACGATGGGCACGGCGCGTTCGCAGGCGGTTTCGAGTATCAGGGAACGACGTGTGTACATGTGTGCACGCGCGTGTGTGTGTACACGTGTGTATGCGGCTTAGGTAACTGCCGTGGGAAAGCGCTCCCTGGGTCTGGTTCCGGGCATCTTGTGCTGTCCGTGCGCCTCTCTGCCCTGTGGCGGCCCGCTGTTTGTCTTAGAAGCTGCCCAGAACAGAAGCACCGCGTGGGTGAAGTGGTGGTGGCTTGGCTGAATAAAAACGCACTGCCTGGTGGCGGTCCCCCGCCTGGCGGAAGCCCCTCCCACAGCCTCGCCCCGGGGTTGGGCTGCAGCTGAGCCTGTGCACCCTGGGGTTTGGCTTTTGAGAAGGTGTCACCCCTCTCTGTCTCCCGCTGTGTGGGAGGGGACCCCGGCCTGCCCGATTCCCCCCACTTTCAAGCCCCTGGGTTTCCTGAGCAGGGGCTGCCAGTGTGGTGGGGGCCCCCACGGGCATGGGTGCTGCGTGCCGGAGGGGGAGCCCCGGGAAGCCCTGGCGGCATCCTGCCTCCTCTGCTCTTTCTTCCTCTCCCCTGTCCTGCAGAGGAGTGAACTGGAAACAGACTGAGCCCTGTGGCCGGGAGCGCGCGCCCTCCCCTCCTGGCTGGGACTGGCTCACCGTGTGTGCTGGCAGCTAAGGCCTTCGGAAACGCCGGGTTCCTGGCCTTTGGTGCGGCCCCAGCTGCCCAGCGGGCGGGCACCGTGCCTGGAGGGAGCGGCCGCCGCCAGTGCCTTCCAGATCCTGGGTGGAGCTTCAGCAGCGTGGGCTCACCAATAAAGAGCTTTACACGTGAAGCGTGCCTGCGTGGCTTGAGCGATCTCCAGTGGGAGCAGCAGGGAGCCCTGGCAGGTGGGCCCAGGCTGTGTCCAGAGAGCACGGACCTGGCCGCGTCCATCCCTGCCTCCTGCCCGGCATGGAGGGCGAGAGTGGGGTCCGGCCGGCGGCTCTGGTGCTCAGGGCCGGTTGCCACCCTAGCCGGGGCCCGAGGCCAGGCGACTTCCTCCCCTTCACTCCTCAGAGCCCCACGCCCCCGAGGAGGGAGCCAGCCACGACTTCAGCCCCACTCACCAGAGTTTGTGGCTTTGTTTACCAGAGAAATGCAGACGACGTGACGTGGGCTCAGTGCACGGGGCTCAGCGTGTGCAGGCAGCTGGGATAGATAGACGGGAACATTCCGGGAGCCGCAGCCTGTGTTGCTGCCCTGTCTTTGGTGCGCAGAGTGCTCAACGGGTGCTGGAAGTGTGCTGTTGCTTCTTTTCTGAGATGTACTTGGAAGAGTTACAAAGAGGGACACACACACGCAGAGTTATCTTCCATCCGCTGGATCATCGGCCAGATGGCCACAGTGGTTGGGGCTGGGCCTGGCTGAATCCAGGAGCCAGGAGCTTCTTCCGGATCTCCCAGATGGGTGCAGGGGTCCAAGCGCTTGGGCCTTCTTCTGCTTTCCTGGCGCAGCAGTGTTTAGCTGGGCCAGAAGTGGAACAGCTGGGCCTCTTCACTGGCGCTCACGTGGGGCGCCGGCCTTCCATTGGCTTAAGCCACTGCCGCGTGGTGCTGGCACAGGCACTCATTCCTTGTGGGGTTTGGTGAGATGATCATTTGGTTTCTCAGCAAGCTCCCTCCTCCCTGGGGGCCCAGCTGGTATGTGGGGGGTACAGGGAGCTCGTGTGAGTTGGCAAAGCGTGGGTCCCCCCTCGTCAGCTTCGAGAGTCGTATGTAGTGGCTGATCCGGCCGGGGAGCTGTGAGCGGATGTCCTGTGGCCAGCAGGTGAGTGTTGTGAGGGAGCGTGTGTGTGTCTGGAGGGAATCAGGACACAGACACACCTGCGTGTCACTCCGGGCCTCACTTTTCCCATCTGGGATATGGGAGTAAGCCTCCTGCCTTCGCTTCTGTGATCACAAAGCATGGAATCTGGCAGCGCACGTGTGGTGCAACGTGGCACGGGTTCCTGGGCTCCCCTCCCGCGTGCCCGGCACCCACACAGGCCTCAAGTGGGTGCTGTCTTCTCTCTCGAGTGGACGCGGGCGTTCCGTGAGCGATCCCACAGCCCCGTCTGATGCCGCAGAGCCGCTTCCTGGTGCCGAGCGCGGCAGTGTCCCGAGCTGGAGCAGCCGCGTGGGAGGCTGGCTGTAGTCTTCGTTTTGTACCCAGAGGGGACACAGGTCTAGGAAGGTCCCTGGATGTCCCGGGTCACGTGGCGTGGGAGGGGCAGGTCCTGGGGCCCCAGCCCCCTGCCCTGCCCGTGCTCCCCGCTGAGGGAAGAGGCGGGTGGGGCCAGTGCAGCTACAGTGGGATGAGCTGTGCGCTGGCTCTCTGTGGCCCTCCCAGTGGGTGAAGGGCCAAGGGCTGTGTCCCCGGGGGCCATGCCCTTCCCTTGCTGGTTTTCACTCGGGTGCCCTGAGCTGGCTCCCAGTGCCCGCACCACGTCCCTCCTCGTGTGTCCACCCACTCGGCCCTTCGTGATGGAGTGGGGTGCGGGTGCAAGAGCCGGAGAAGGGGCTGAGGTCGGGGCCTCCCTGGAGCCCTGCCCTGCCCAGCAGGTTCTGGGGGCAGCGTGGTGGGGCTGGGACCTGACGCGGGTGTGCTCTGGGGAAAGCTGCGCCCTGGCTTCCGGGTTAGGTCTGATCTCAGAGACCCGGCCACCTTGGAGCCTGCGATGGCACCGCGGCGGCCGTGGTCCTCGGGTTTCCCACGGCTGCTGCTCCTCCCGGTCGGTCGGTGGTGTCCAGGGCGCAGCACGACTGCCCCTGTTCCGAGGTTGCAAGTGTCCCTCCCAGTGAGGGGTGGCGCCCCCCGGCCTGGCTCCTGCTTGCTTCCCGGTTCTCTTCAGGGCCCCTTCCTCACTGAGGTGGCGTTGCCGTGCGTGGGAGACACACTGGAACAGGCAGAGACGCAGTGCACAAAGGAATGGCTGAGACGGAGTGGCCTCTTCCTTTGAGTGACCCCCAAAAGCCTGGCAGGTGCTGAGCTGGTGGACAGGAAGTACCTCTCACCCAGGTACTAGGTTCCAGCTTGTCCCGTGGCGAGGGCAGAGGGCTCCCTAAATGAGATGGCATTTGGTACACACTGGCATGGTGGTGACCAGATTTGGGCTCCTAGAGTGGGCGGGACATAGGTTTGCACGCAGAGCCCAGCCACTAAGAGCCCAGCTGCTTTCCGTGTGTTCCAGGCCTCGTGTTCTAGAATGTTTGGACTCTCAAGCCAGATCCCCTGGACATGAATCCTGGTCCTCTGTCGCTCCCCGTCTTCGTGGAGGAACGACACAGGACCCTGAGCTGTTCTTTTGTCTGCTCGGCCCTTCCCGGGTTTGCTGCTGATTCTTCCCGGGTTGGCTACCGATCCTTCCACCTCCGTGGAAGGGCGGTTCCCCCTGCCACTTTCCCCACTTCCGCAGGGGAGCGGCACACCGCTGGCCGGCTCTCTCGGGGGCTGGACAGGTGTTCCTTCAGATAGATGTTCCCGGTGCATGTTGTCTCTCTCCTCCTTTATAGTCCCTTCCACCAATCCCAACTCTGCTACCCACACGCCGAGTACACTGCTCTTCTCTAATCAGGAGCAGGTCCTACAGTTTATTGGTTAAACTGGAGGCAGCTGTGTAGAAGCTGTTTCCTCCTCTCCCAGCGCCATATTGTGGGAGAGCAGATGCATAGAATAAGTCTTAATTCCAGTAACAGTCTAGTCCGAGTTGCTCCCCACAGATCCCCCTTTCTTTTTATTTTTGGCGTTGATACGCACCTGTCTTCGGTGCCCCGCGGCACACACTCTGCTCTGCTTGCTAGAGTTGCCCACAGGTGCTTACAAGCCCTACCAATCAGGCAAACCAAATCCGGGTCCTCTCTTTGCCATGTTGTGAGGAGGTTTTTAGGCGCTGATGCGTGCCTGTGTTCGGTGCCCTGCAGCGCATGCTCTGCTCTGCTAGAACTGCCTGCAGGTGCTTACAAGCCCTAGCAATCAGGCAAACCGAATCCAAGCCCTCTCATTGCCGTCTTGTGGGGAGACTTATTGGTGTTGGTAACGTGCCTGTCTTCGGTGACCTGCAGCCGGTAAGCTGCTAGCCGCCAGCAGGTGCTTATCGTCTTACTAATCAGGCAGACCGAATCCAAGCCCTCTCATTGCCATGTTGTGGGGAGGCCTTATTTTTCTCTATTTCTCTATCTCCGGGCATTCCTATTTCTTCTGTTTTACTTCTATCTGCCAGCATTCCTATTTCTCTCATTTTACTTCTAAACTTCTGTTTCTCTTATCCCCGCGGCTTCCCGGCGCCCGCCCCAAGGCTGCTTCTCGGCGCCTCGCCCCGCGGCGGCTTCCCGGCTCTGCGCCGCTTCAGCCCACGCTTCTCTCATCTGCGCGGCTTCCCCGGCTTCGCGCATGCTCCGTGGTCTCCGTGCCCTTCATGCCCACACCACGGTCTTCGCGCTAGCCCCGCGTTCCCTATCTACTTGCGCCCCGCGTGCTCTCTCTGCGCGTGGCGGCTTCCGCGAGTCACACAGCCTAGCTCACGTTTCCGCCACCGGTATTCAGTCTAAGTTCCCCGGGCTAACCTGGCGAATTCAACCTAGCTTACGTCTGCGCCTTTCGGTTTGGCTTCCCGTCTTTTGCTCCCCGGGCTAATCTGACGGATTCCAACCTGGCTTACGCGTCCGCCTCTAGTTTTAGCTTTTCGCCTTTTGCTCCCCGGGCTGACTTGAAGAATCCCAAGCTAGCTTACGTCTCCGCCTCAGCCTGCCCCCGCGGCTTCATCCTCCCTAACATATTTTTCTCTACCTGGTATGTTTCCTAACTTTTCTTCCAACAATATTCCCCTCTCATTTCTCCTGGCTTCTCCCCACAGTCCATATCCAAGTTTCTTCTAGCTTTCACTTTCGCTTTTGACCTTAGAGATTTCTCCCAGCTTCCCCGCCATAGTCCATATCCGAGTCTATGCCTAGGCTTTCAATAGCTTCTTCCGGCACCTTTTCCATCCGGCTTTTCCCTAGGCTCTTTGCTAGTCTCTCTCTCCAGTATTTTCCCACTTCTTCCCGTTTCTTCCCTCCTAAGCTTCATATCCGAGTCACGGCACCATTATGTCACTCCCCCTCTTCGTGGAGGAACGACACAGGACCCTGCGCTGTTCTTTCGTCTGCTCGGCCCTCCCCGGGTTTGCTGCTGGTTCTTCCCGGGTTGGCTACCGACCCTTCCACCTCCGTGGAAGGGCGGTTCCCCCTGCCACTTTCCCCACTTCCGCGGGGGAGCGGCACACCGCCAGCCGGCTCTCTCGGGGGCTGCTCAGGTGTTCCTTCAGATAGATGTTCCTGGTGCATGTTGTCTCTCTCCTCCTTTATAGTCCTCTTCCACCAATCCCAACTCTGCTACCCACACGCCGAGCACGCTGCTCTCCTCCAATCAGGAGCAGGTCCTGCTGTTTATTGGTTGAACTGGAGGCAGCTGTGTAGAAGCTGTTTCCTCCTTTTGCAGCGCCATATTGTGGGAGAGCAGATGCATAGAATAAGTCTTAATTCCAGTAACAGTCTAGTCCGAGTTGCTCCCCACAGTCCTCATGGTCACTTCTGTGGTCCCGGGGTGGCTCAGTGTCTGGCCCCTCCCTCGTGTGCATCACACAGGCACACACAGCAATGCACGTGCGTACACATTCACACATGCACACACGTGCACACGTGGAACCGCCAACACTCGTGCTTTGGATGTTCATCCTGCCCCTGCTGACTGCCCCTTTGGCCCCAAGTCTGATCCCGCTTTGTGCTCCTTCCTGCCTCGCCCCCTGTGTACACCGTGACCTCCCGTGTGCACGTGTGCCGTCACTTCACCCCCTTCTCCCAGCCTCAGAATGACCACGTCAGGCTCGCGGGGCTGCCCCTTCTGTGTGAGCGCTGACCAGGCCGTGCGGCTCCTCTCCAGGTACATAGCATTCTCTGGGGGGTGCACGCCTGTGACGTCGCTGGACCCCCCCTCTCCCCCCAGCCCGGCCGTCAGTGCGGCAGCTCAGCTCTGGGCAGGTTGTTAGGTCTCATGTGGGCGGCAGGGCAGGCAGCACCTTGGATGGTGACAGTGACAGTGGTAGGGAGCCACCGAGCCTGTGGTCCACACCAGACAGGAGGTGACCCCTCCACCATCCGTCAGCACTCTGGGCACGACGACAGGGTTGTGACTTGCTCAATGTCTGTCTCTTGCTTAGCTGAGACCACACCCGCACTGCCCACAGGGAGGCCCCGGTCCTAGCATGGCACCTGGCGCACAGTGGGACTGGCGGGCTATCTCCGAGTGAATGAATGAAGTCACAGTTGTGGGGAAGCCGGGGCAGACTGCAGACTCTGCTGGACCTCCACCTCCTGCAGGAAAACCAGGAGCCCGTCTCCTTCTCCCACTGGTCTCCCTTCTCCGTAGGAGACTTTTTGGGTGCCTGGAGCAGCTGGCAGTCTCCGAGGACTTTCCCAAAGTCACTGGGGGGGGGCAGGTCCCTCAGGCAGATCTTTGGGGCTTGGGAGTGGGAGGGGAGGCAGGTGGGGAGGGGCTGCACCTGCTGTGTTGACCCCAGCATCCTGGGGGTAAGATACAGTCAAAACTGAGGCTCAGCCAGTATCTGGAGAAGTGGGCAGGTGCTGGGAGAACGGGCCTTGTGTACGGCACACACACACACGCACATGGATGTACACACATGTACACACACATGCTCACATGGACACGCATATAGGTACATGCACACACACACAGCAGTGCACATGCATACACATTCACACACAGCAGTGCACACACAGCAATGCACATACATACATATTCACACACACACATATTCACACACACGTGCACACCCACACAGCAATGCACACACATGCACACCTTTCTTCTGGGAGCCCCCGGTGGCTCCCCGCGGGCAGCAGTTTCAAAGTCCAAACTCTCACTCAGCCCAGGAGGCCCCTCTGCTCACTTGCAGCTGAGCGAGCCACGCACCTTCCCTCCTGCACGGGCCTGTCCACGAGCCAGGCTTCGGGGGATGCAGGGCCCCGGTCAGCTGCGTCCCCTTGGCAGGCGCTCCTTGGAGGCCACCGTGGCCTCCCGCCCCGCCTCTGTGCACCGGCGGGGCAGGGCACACACAGCAAGCCCCAGCACAGCCGGCCCCGCCCTGCCCTGGCGCTTCCCTCCCTGTCTCCCCGGCAGTGAGGGTCCGGTCCTCCCCCAGGTCCTCCTCCAGCCTCGCAGCCAGGACACACCAGGTCCAGGAGGACGTCCAGTGACCTGCGTGCAAATGAGGAGGAAACGGACGGCAGACAGCCACGTTCCAGTTTCCCTTGGCGCCCCTCGGCCTGGACTGGCAGTGCTCTGAGGAGCTATAGGAGCCGTGCCATCCATCAGGCAAGGGGAGGGCCCTTCAGCAGCCCCTCCCCACCTGCCTCCCCTCCCCCACTCTCCCAGGCCCCAAAGATCTGCCTGAGGGACCCCCCCGAATCTCTCCATGAGCCCCTGGAGTCTCCCGGAACCCCTTGGCTGCCAAGGTCTAGACACCTGGCCCCTGCCTGACCTCGGACTTGTCCTGGCAACAGGTGGGAGGTACAGTGCTGGCAGCCCCCCACCCCACTCCCAGGCTATAAATAAGGCAATGGCTGCGGGCGAGGGACTGGAGCCAAGGCAAGGACACAGCCTGTGGCAACACAGACACACCAGGCACTGCTGCCGTTAGCATGCACCCAACTCCACACCTGGAAGAGGCGCGCCCTACCATGATGCACACGAGTGGAAGCCCCCCCCCAAGGGAACTTCCTGGGCTGCCTGGGCGGGGCTAGGGTGCCAGTCTCCTGTGTAGGGGCAGCAGCTTCCCAAGGAGCTGGGGGAGCCGCCACCCCACCCTCGCCCTTTGGACAAGGCTCTGCACCCTGAGCCGGGAAGGGTGGGCTCGAGAGCGGTGGCCACTGTGTCTTGTGTCTGGAGTGACAGAGGGTCGGGGGCTCGGGCTGCTCTCCGTGTGCCGGACCAGGAGGACGCCTGGCCGCCTGTGGGCTGTGGCCGTTCAGGAGGTGAGTGGCGAGCCTGTCTCTGGTTGTCCCTTGGGGTAAAAGTCTTCTACGGAGATGAGATGAGGACGGCGTGCGTGGTAGAGGCTCAGAGCTCAGCTCTGCTGTGGAGCCGACCTCCACCTGCGGAGGGGCCTGGAGAACCCCTGCCCGGCTCACGCAGTCTCCTCGGAAGCCCCTCCCCTCCCGGGCCTCTCCTGTGGCCATTGCCCCCCTCCACATCCAGAGGCCATGAGGTCCCCTCCCCCCGCTAACCTAAAATGTGGCAGGAATCGTGCGTGGGTCGAGGCCGTTGAAGTAGAGGAAGTGCGTTGGGAACGTGAGCCCTGGCAGCCAGCGGTGCGTCCTGGTGGCTCCAGCTCTGTCCCTCTCCCCTGGCAGCTCTGCCGGCGCCCGAGGACAGGAGGGCCATCGCCCCCTCACGAGCACGTCTTAATTCTGATCGTTTTTCTGAAGAGAGGCTGCCTGGGCGCCCGGCGGGGTCTCCCCGCCTACCGAGCGCCCGCTGCCCCGCCGTGGGGAGGTGGGTGCTGAGCAGTGTGACAGCGTCAGTGCTGGTTGGTGGGCCCGGCCCTCGTGGCATCCGTGGGCGCACCGTGAGTGCACTGGGGGATCCCCCGGAAGGCGCACTTCTCAGGGCTGATCCGGAGCCGGCCTGGAGTTCCGCAGGCGGCTCAGAGGCCACGTGAGCCCTGCCGCGGGGCAGGAGCAGGGGCTGCCCTTGGGGGCTCAGCAGGCGGGAAGGTGGCGTGGGGCGTTTCTCCGACCCTAAGGCCCCACGGGCTCCTGAGATGCCGCAGCTTGGTGGGGGGGACAAGGCAGCTTTCAGAGGTCCAGGATTTGGGACGCTCTTCCTGGGAGTCCAAATCCACAGTGGCCCAGGGAGACCCTTGGGGTGGGGGGCAGAGGCCAGTGTTTGTGGAGGGAGGACAGCTTGGACCATGTGACCTCACGTCCTTGTCTGAGAGTGACAGGTGCCGCTTGCTCCGAGACCCTGGGGCAAACAGCCACAAGCAACGGCAGGTTGTCAAGGGCGACGGGCTGTCAAGGGCGACGGGTTGTCAGGGGTGATGGCTTGTCAAGGGTGACGGGCTGTCAAGGGTGACGGGCTGTCAAGGGTGACGGGCTGTCAAGGGCGGCGGGTGTCAAGGGTGACGGGCTGTCAAGGGTGATGGGTTGTCAGGGGTGACGGGTTGTCAGGGGTGATGGGTTGTCAAGGGCGACGGGTTGTCAGGGGCGATGGGTTGTCAAGGGCGATGGGTTGTCAGGGGTGACGGGCCGTCAAGGGTGACGGGTTGTCAGGGGTGACGGGCTGTCAAGGGTGACGGGTTGTCAAGGGTGACGTGCCGTCAAGGGCGACGTGCCGTCAAGGGTGACGGGTTGTCAGGGGTGACGGGTCGTCAGGGGTGACGGGCCATCAAGGGTGACAGGTTGTCAGGGGTGACGGGCTGTCAAGGGTGACGGGTTGTCAAGGGTGACAGGCTGTCAAGGGTGACAGGTTGTCAAGGGTGACGGGCCGTCAAGGGCGACGTGCCGTCAAGGGTGACGGGTTGTCAGGGGTGACGGGCCGTCAAGGGTGACGGGCCGTGCGGGTCTCTGGGAGTGCCCAGCAGCTGGCAGTCTCCTCCGTGCCGCCTTCCAGAGGGCCTCCATCCTCATTGTAGACCCTGACTCCCAAGCTCTGAGCGGGGCTTCCCAGAAGTGCCCGCTTCCACCGTCGGGTCCACGTGGGATTTGTCTTCCGTTTCTCATTTGCTCGCTGTCGTGAGACTGGGTGTCCACATGGAGGTGCCCTCGGCCACCCTGCTCTCAAACCTCCTAGATGGCAGAGGCCAGAGAGCGCCCTCGGGAGGCTGGCCGCCCTGCTCCGGCTCTGCTTGCTGTCACCCCGACCTTGGGGATGCTCCCCGGCGCTCCGGCACGCCCCAGAACATGACAGGCAGGGGGCCCGGCCGTGCCCTGCCCACCCAGCCCACACACTGCTGTTCACTCCGAGAAGCAGATGAAGCAAAAGAGAAGAAAAACAAAACACAGAGCCGCAGCCTCTGCCGGGGACGCCCGCCCCGGGCCGGCTCTGGGGGAGCCGAGGGCTGTGGCCGGCTCTGCGCCCTGGGTTCCCTTGGGGCCCACGCAGTGCCCTTGGCGGGGCCACAGAGCGCTTTGCTCCTGACTGGAACTTTCTCAGCGCTTCTGCAGGCCCTGGTCCGCCTCACCCCTCCCTCCCCGCCCGTGTCTGTCCGTCCAGCCTGGCGGACCTCTCTCCCCTCTGCCCTGCCACCGCAGGCCCTCCCGTGCGCACCGGGCTCTTGTCCTCTTGTTATCTCGTGTTTTGACTCAGATTCAATATATTTTTTTTATTTTCTGATTATGAAGTTGTCTTGTGCTTTCTGTAGAGGATGTGGGGAGTTAGAGGGGACCGCGGGGTCCGGGTCTGTCCCCTGTGTCAGCGGCTAGCGGCGACCCCAGGCCCAACGTCCCTTTGTGTCTCGCTCTGTCACGTGAGCGTGCTCCCATGTGGGGGCGCTGCCCGGGCCTGGCACTTGTAACCACACCCACGTCCTGCCCCCATGCACCTGTTTACTCCACAAAGGTGGTGTTCGTGGGCATGGCCGCTGGCTCCCAGTAACAGTGGCTGGCCCGGCGTCCCGACAGAGGATGGGTTAGGTTTTTGTTCTTCATTGTCAGAGCTGTTGCCGGTGTGTCACTCCGGTGCATAATCGGGTTACAAGCAGAGACTCTTTGTTTCCTGGTTTCTGTTCCAAGAGTTTGCACTTCACTGAGATCCTGTTGTCCCAGTCGTCTCTGAGTTACGGGACTGAACTTATGTTGAGATTCCAGATTACTTTAAAGGACCGCACGTTTCTCTTCGTGTTCATCAAAAGCAAGAAGGGGCTGGGGCCTGCGCGGTGGTGAGGCAAATGAAGCCACTGCTGTGCTGGTGGCATCCCAGAGGGGCGCCGGGTCAAGTCCCAGCTGCTCCACTCCCAATGCAGCTTCCTGTCAACGCTCCTGGGAGGCCGAGGAAGCTGGTCCAAGTCCTTGGGCCCCTGCACCCACGCGGGAGACTCAGATGAAGCTGCTGGCTTCACAAGGCCCAGCACTGGCCATTGCGGCCATTTAGGGCGTGAACCAGTGGCTGGAGGGAGGATTGATACCTCCCCCGCCACACCCTGCTCTGTTCTGCCTTTTAAACAAACAAACAAACATCCATCAACCTGAGAAAGAGGAGGAGGGGGCGTGTAAGGGGCATGCACAGCTCTGCGTGGGGCGCCAGGGAGCAGGACAGCCCTCAGGGGCTCCTGCGACTCCTGGTACTGCGCTGTTCACGGCGCTCTGACCGGCACAACCGGAGTAGGGTTGAGACCTTCTAGGAAATGGAGCCGTGGGTTGTGAGAGCTTGGGGCGAGAAAGGCACACAGGCAGGCAGGGCCGGTGTGCCCCACACAAGCTCCTGGGGCTTCCGGAGTTCTGGTCCCAGGGCCTCCAGCCGGGCGAGCCGGGAGATGTTTCCCAGCCTTCGGCTCCGGCACGTGTTTTCAGACAGCTTCCTCTTCCGGCCAAGTGTGGGTGCTGCTGTGTGCTGACTGCACCTGCTGGCCGCCGTTCAGGACGGGCTTGCCCGGTGCTGCCGCTCGTCCTCAGCGCCCCCTCCTTTGCTCAGAGCCGGAGCAGACCTGTTTAGAAGCCCGCTGTCTCCAGGCCCCGAGGCTTACGTCCTCCTGTCCCGTGTTCAGCCCAAGATAGCTGCATTTCGGTTTAATCAAGAAAGCAAAACAGTGCTCATTAAAGCTTTGAAAGAATTCAAATGCTAAAAGGAAAGCATGGACGTGACTTCTTAGTGTAAAAATGTCAAATCCGGAGCCACGCAGTGAGAAGCCACAGCTCCCATTGCCTGCCTGTCCCCCCGCCCAGGACCCCTCGCGGCCCAGCTCCTCCGTGGCGGGGGTCCGTGACTCGCGTCTGAGTTCTGCCCACTTTTGTTTGGGCTGGGGGCTGTCCCTCAGCTCCCAGAGGCAGCTGCAGGAGTGGGGGGGGGGCGTTCACCGAGGGTCCCGTTCTTGCCTAAGCCACGGTGGCAGACAGCCTGGGTGTCACACACCTAGAGGTACAAAAGAGTGGCCGTGAAGCCGGAGGTGATGTAACCCACGGCGCTGGCCTGGAGGGGAGGCGTGGACCCCTTGAGGACGAGGGCCAGGGGCTTTTCTGTCCAGGGCAGCCCGTGGGAAAGTGGGCTCCTTCCTGCTCAAGGAGGGAGGGCCCTGTCAGCCGTGGAGCATGCTGAGTCAAAAAAAGATTGCCTAGGGCCAGCCGCCGGCCATATGTCCCGGAGAAACGGCGCCACCGCTGCCTTCAGGTCCATCTGGTCCCCTAAGCAGCCCACCTGGGCATCCCTGTGAGTTGTTAGCACTGGATTGAGGGCATCCCAGAACCCTCCGTGGCCTGCTCTGTGGTTCCCGAATCCGAGGCTAATCCCAGAGGAGGGGACCACCCCTGCTCTTCCACCCGGGAGCCTGGCTGTTCTGAATCAAGTCCTGGAAACAGAGGGGCGGGGCAGGGTCCCTAGGGCACCCAGACCTGGAGCCTCACCAGCCCCGGCCCATAAGGATACCAGCTCTCCTCTCCCCTCCCCTCCCCTCCCCTTCCCTCCACCCTCCCCTCCCTTCTTGGGGCCCTTGCCAGTGGGTTGCTGAGGGGTCTCAGGCCCCAGGAAGTGCCAGGAACCCCTTAGACCCTGAGGGAGTGGGCGTCAAAGTTCCCTGCCCGAGGCCCTGTCACCCCGCATTCTGCGTTTTGGAATCCGTCTAGGAAGAGACCAAGACAAACTACCTGGCAAGTGCAAACCCTGCTGGGGTCCTCCCGAGCCGTCCCCGGGCCTTTCCCTCTCAGTGCGTAGCCGAACATGAACTTGGGTGCTTATTGGATTAATGTTTCCTGTCAGGCCCCCAGATGATCCGTGTGCACACGGTCTCCTGCATGGGGTGCCCGTCAGTCTTCCGGGCTGCAAAGTGGGGGTGTGGGAGCTTCGGGGCTGGCTCCCTGGGGACAGGGGCGGGGTCTGCAGTCCTGGAGGTCCTTTAGGTTTGGGTCTGGGGCTGCTCAGAGTGGGGGTGCCCGGCGGCAGCAGCACAGCCGTGTGTGTGGGGAGAATACCTGATTCTGCGCTGGCTTTGGGCTTGTCAAGGTTGACCCAGGCAGGTGGATGCCGGGGGGGGGGGGGGCGTCTCCCAGGTCCCAGGAGCTCTAGAGTGAGGGGGGGTGGAGTGGCTGTGGCTTAGAGACGTCACCCAAGCACGCGGGTTTGGTGCTTGGTTGGGAGGGAGGCGAATGCAGAGGGGGAAATGGATCCGAGGGGCCAGGTGGGGACGACCCCCGCAGGCGAGAGCCCTCACTCAAGGCTTTTCTGGGGCTGCTGGCCCTCGGCCCTGAGTGTCTAGGAAGGAAGATGGACACACAGACGACCTCCCGCCTCCAAACCCGAGGACCAAAGCGCAAAGCCGGAGCAAAAAAAGAAGTTGACTCTGGTGGGGGCTTTGGGCTCGGCTGCCTGCAGGACAGACCGCGTGATTTACAGAGCCGCCTCCGGGTCCATGTCCCCCGACCCGGCAGCACCTGGAGCTGGCGCCTCCCACCCCCCCAGAAGCCTTTGATTGGCGCTCAGGCTGGGGGTGCTGTCTGGGCAGAATGGGGCCTGCTTAGGCAAATGGGTACAAGGTGACCATCAGGCCCTGAGACCTTAGCAGTGTTAACAGGCCGTGTGGAAGGACCCCTGCGGTGTTTGTGTGAACCTGCCATCTGCTGATTAGGCAAAAGCTTTGCCGGGAGAGACTGGAGAACACCGTGGGTCCCCTGCCAACAGGTCACCTCGTGCCAGATCAACACCAGGCAGCGTGGTCTCAGCGGTCACGTTTCTCGGGTGGTGGGCAGGGTAGCGTTTGTTAACTGCTCAGGAACCGTGGCCAAGACGAAGCAGCCGGCTGCTGGGTCGACGCTGTGTGGAGGTGCTTTCTCTAAGCTCCCAGCACCCACACCTGGTGGGGACCTCCCTCGGGGGACCCTCCTGGGCAGCAGCAGCCCCGCCCTCCTGTCTCCACAATTCTCTGTCTCGCTGCAGCTTTCCCTCTGCCCAGCCTCACCGTCTGTGTCGGAGACAAGGAACCGACCCTAAGTTCCCGTAGCAAGGCTGTGGGGTCGGGCCACGTCCTGTGGACTCCACCCGGCATGCTGGCCAGAGAGGACATGGGACAAATGGAATTGGGCGAAGCAACGAGTGTCACCAGGCAGGGCTGCGGGGAAGCCAGGACAGCTCGTACAGGGTTCACAGGGGTCCAAAGACCTCATTTTAGATCCCAGGAGCTATGGCCCATAGCAATACGGGAATGTTGCCTTTCTGAGCCTGGTCCATTAGATATCCACTCCTGGTGCCGCCCAGGCTGCTGACCCCAAGAGCGGCCGGCAGCAGCTTCTGCGTTGCCAGAGACCATTGTCCTTGGCGCGGCTCCACCTGCGGCTGACCCCAGATGCTGCCAGAGGTGATGGCAGAGCAGAGGAGAGACCCCCACCCCCGTCAAGTGTGTCGACCAGGGGTTCAGGAGATGTGGCTGGACTGGGGGACACTGGCTCTGTGTGCTGTGAAGAACCAGAGTGCAGAGCTGAGCCGAGCGTCGGCAGGGGGTGCCTCACTCTGCTGCCGTGAGCACGGATGGACTCGGGTGCTGCCTAGACCCGGCCACCAGCAGGCAGCGAACCACACCCAGCCCCTCTCCCCAGCCCCCTTGGCCTCGCCCAGCCCCCCTCCCCAGCCCTCTCCCCAGCCCTCTTGGCCATGCCTGGCCCCTCCCCCCACCCCTCTCCCCAGCCCTCTTGGCCATGCCTGGCCCCTCCCCCCACCCCTGTCCCCAGCCCTCTGTGGCCGGGCCCGGCCCCTCTCCCCAGCCCTCTGTGGCCACGCCCGGCCCCTCTCCCCAGCCCTCTGTGGCCACGCCCAGCCCCTGTCCCCAGCCCTCTGTGGCCACGCCCGGCCCCTCTCCCCAGTCCTCTGTGGCCGGGCCCGGCCCCTGTCCCCAGCCCTCTGTGGCCATGCCCAGCCCCTCTGTCCAGCCCTCTATGGCCATGCCCAGCCCCTCTCCCCAGCCCTCTGTGGCCATGCCCAGCCCCTCTCTCCACCCCCTCTCCCCAGCTCTCTGTGTCCGTGCCCAGCCCCTCTCCCCAGTCCTCTGTGGCCGGGCCCGGCCCCTGTCCCCAGCCCTCTATGGCCATGCCCAGCCCCTCTCCCCAGCCCTCTGTGGCCACGCCCAGCCCCTGTCCCCACCCCCCCTCCCCAGCTCTCTGTGGCCACGCCCGGCCCCTGTCCCCAGCCCTCTGTGGCCACGCCCAGCCCCTGTCCCCAGCCCTCTGTGGCCACGCCCGGCCCCTCTCCCCAGTCCTCTGTGTCTGGGCCCGGCCCCTGTCCCCAGCCCTCTATGGCCATGCCCAGCCCCTCTCCCCAGCCCTCTGTGGCCACGCCCAGCCCCTGTCCCCACCCCCCCTCCCCAGTCCTCTGTGGCCACGCCCGGCCCCTGTCCCCAGCCCTCTGTGGCCACGCCCTATGAGATCAGGGTCCAGCTGTCTGGGTCCTGGGGGCGCCTGGCTCCCGGGCTCAATCCTTCCAGTCCTTTCAGGCCCCCCTGACAGCAAGGGCTTCCTGGCACTGCCCAGCACTTGTTACTCCTGGGCTCTTCGCGCCCACCCGGCTTCCCACTGCCCACAGATTAAAATCCAAACTCTCTAGCGCGGTGCGGGGAGGGGGCCAGGTGGTGCTTTGTGCCTGCCGCCTCCTGCAGGTGGCTCCCACCCCCGCCCCCACCCGCAGGGCCAGAGTCCCCTTGGCTTCTGGTACTTTGTGCTTGTCCCACCTTCTCTTTCCATCTTGAGGCTTGAATTGCGCTCCGATGCCAGCCTACGTCTCCCAGCCCCCAGCGGTTGAGGCCCAGGTGTGGGCCTCCCCGACCCGGCTCTCTTTAGGTGTCCACGGGGTTCCGGCTCCGCCGAGCTCATGTCCATGGCCTCCTGCATTGGCGCATCTGTCTCTCCCATGACCCTGTGAGCTCCTGGGTGGCCTGGGTTGTGTTTTCACAACCTCAGCCTCGAACCCAGGGCCTGCTGCTGGCTTGCAGGTGTTCAGAGTCTCCTGCCATGCCTCTCCCCCTCCCCCCGCCCCGGACTGGACACCCGGAGAGCTGCACAGGTGCACTAGCTGACCTCACATGTGCGCTGCAGGAAACCGCGACAGAGAAATGAAATGAGCAGGAAGAAACCAAGAGGAGGAGAAAGAAGAGGCCAGCAATGGCGGGAAGGCCCCGCTGCCATGGCTCTGGCCATGAGCGCCCGTCCAGGGGCCCCACCGCCCGCCTGGCTGCTAGCCCTTGGGAGCGTGGAGGAGAGTGTGGGGCAGGGGTGCAAGGCCCTTTGCCCCCTCCCCTCCGCTTGCCCAGGGGCAGGGACCACGTGGGGACGCCGCAGGACTGCAGGTTTCTTCTGTCCGAACTGAACGCCTCTGCTGAGCGGTCCCGGCCTCGCACCCTCCTCAGACTGGAGCGTGACCATTTCACATGTCCCCGGCCCCAGCCGCTGGGGCGACAGCTTGCTCTCTGCCGCAGAGATGGTTTTCGGGATGGAGAGAAGGGATGCGAGGCCCCAAAGATGGGGTCCTGCACCTGCTGGGGGCGAGGGGGGAAGCTGGTGACCAGGCCTGCCCACTGCAGTGCCCAGCAGCCCTGGATGGGGAGGGACGGTGCCAGCCCCCACCCCGGGAGCAGCCCCCCGCTTTTCCCCCCAGTCCCCTTCCCACAGGGCTGCCGCAGGGACCCCAGGCTCAGCCTGCGTTCACCCCACAGCTTGTGAGTGAGAAGAGGTGAGTGGGGAGGCCCAGGGACAAGAAGCCGCAGTGGGAGGGGTGGCTGAGCCCTGTGCCCGGCCTGTCCTCGGGAGACCCTGCTGGACACCTCCCCACAGGCCGCTTGGGGGTGACAGGGGCCTCGAGAGTGAGGAGCTGCGGTGCGGGGCCACAGGACCCCCTCGCCCACCGTGCGCAGCAGGGCCGCCCGGGCCGCACACCCTCCATTAGTGCGCTGGAAATCAGCGTGGCGGTTGACAGCCGCACCTGTGATGCGCTGGACTGCCAATGCAATCTCATCAAGGGGCACTCCCTTTTCCCAGCTGCCGGACGCCCATCCGTCCGCAGGTGCACCTGAACCTGGGCCCACATTTCGTGCAGGGGTCTGTGCTGGGTGAACAAAAGGCCTGGAGCGCTCAGGAACCGCTGGCTCTTTGCCCACCCCGTCCCTGGGAAACGGGTGGCCAGCTCTCTGGGCCTCTGGTTGGGAAGGAGTGTCTGGGCCCCTCAGTGCTGCTGGCCCTGGGGTCTGCCAACTGCACTTGAGGGCTGCAGGGTGGAAGGAGTGAGGCCAGCTGAGCCAGTGGTGGGGGGCAGGACTCATCTGGCACCTGCTGACGGGTGAGCTGGTGCTGGGCAGGACTGGCTGGAGCCCGAAACCCGAGATCCCTCAGAAAACATGGCCGTCGTCTTGGCATTCAGACTGAAAACGCCCATCGGGATGGAGGCCATTGGAGAATTCTCAAGGGACTGGGGAGGGGCCGTCCGTCCTGGATTCCCTAGTTGCTGTGTCCGAGGAAGGACCAAGGGGGCCCGACTCCACCGCCCATCACGGTGCTGTGTCACGGAGCGCAGAGGGAGGCGCTCGGTGGGCACGGCAGGTCGGGGGCAGGGGGCGGCACACTCTTTGCTAAGGAGCGTCTGGCACGCAGCCGTGGGCGTGCTCCACGCTGAATTTCATCAGAGGGATGATTGCACCCCGAATTTCGGAGTTATCTGCACTTGTTATTCTACCTGGGAACCAGGAAAAGGGCTTTCCCAAAGTGTAGGTCCCCGTGGCGGGGAGACTGTGCAGATGCAGCGGAAGTGTGGCCCCCGGCTGGTGGCGCGGGAGTGACAGGGTCAGGGTCATTGTGCTTTGTTGCTTTCACCCCCTCCCCATCGGGAGCCTGCCCTGTTCCCCGCCTCTTCCCTCCCCCCACCTCCCGGCTGGGGCACCATTGGCTGAGTTGCAGCCACCTGGAGAAGACAGGGAACTGACAGGGCCGGGGGTGGGTGTTGTGTCCAGCCTGGAGTTCAGGGCCCCTCCTGGGCACTTCCCAGACCCGAGCTGCGGTTTTTTCCCGTTGGAGAAGCTGCTTGCAGCCAAGTTTGTGCCGTTTTCTTCTCTAAGACGACACCTGCCCGAGGCCGTTTTGCACAGCAGGTGCTGAGCCCCTGTGTCCACTGCCCTGCGGCCAGGTGAGTGAGTGCCTCCCAGTCTTTGACCGCTGAGAGCAAAAGACATACGGGGCCAGCGGCGGCGGGGGCGGTGGCCAGCATGGCGTACAGAAGGCAATTCTACCGCTCTTGTCGCTTTACCACGGGGCCCATGGTGCAGGTTGACAACACAGGGCGTGAGACCCCGGGGTGCCTCCCGCACCCTTCACTTTCAGCGGGGATGGCCCCGGCAAGGCTGGCATTACCAGGCTGCAGAAACGGAACAGCTAACTCAGACCCACGGTGGCAACACAGCGGCTCTTTTTCAAATAAGTTGCATTTCAGAAAAATCCGAGACCGACACGCCTGCCGTCTCTCACTCTGGTAGGCGGCACTGAAAGGCACAGGCAGGATTCCTGGTCAAGGATTCACACACTGGTCATACCCAAACTCTGGGACCAGCCCCCCTCCCCCCCTGCAAACTAGTTACAATTTTCCAAGTGCCCACGGCAGCACCTGCTGTGGGGACATCTGGCCCAGCAGCCATTTCCTTAAGCTGGGCGTGTGGCCGGCCGCCAGAGGACCCTCTGTGTGTGCCTGTATGTGCCACATCCCGCCTTGTGTCCTCCCACGTCTTGTCTCTGGCCAGCTCCTTTGAACTGGCCGTGGCTGCTTTGTTTCTAGCACAGCAGTGGCAGGTCAGCCATGAACTTGACCTTGATCGTGGCTTCCAGTCTGTATCAAGAGCTCGGTGCCAGAGGCTGCGGGTTAAGGGCTTTCAGGTTAAGGGCTGGTGACTGCCTCGTCGGATAGGCCCTCCCACGGATGCCCACGTCGGCAGAATCTGCCTTTCTGGCCGTCAGGCGACGGGCGGCCTCCCCTTTCCTTCCTGTCCCCGACCCCTTCTCCCTGCTGCCCCCTCCCCGCAGGCCCCGGTGCTGCCGGCCCTGCCCTGCACCCCTCCCAGGTCTACGAGGCCCAGGCTGTCCCCAGCTGCGCTGCTCCTCTGTGCGTGGCCTTCAACTGCCGTCGGAATTCTCCCTCGTCCAGATTCTCAGCGGTTGGAGCCCTGCTTCTGCAGCCGGTGGGCTCTGGGATCCCGAGGGGCAGGGTCCAGAGCTTTGTAGGGGCCCCGCCACCTGCGAGTTCCCTGCAGAGGCCCGCCTGAGAGTGTGATGGGCCGTGGGCCTTTCCATGGCCGTGTTGTGCCCAGATCGTTAGATCCTCGCAGAGACCCCCAGAGAGTCCATCGCATCGAACTGCAAAAGCAAGGTTCATTCGGGAGTACAACCGCGACAGGGACCCCATCCAACCAACCCGCGCAGCGGAGGAAGGAGTGAGGCCCGGTCTTTGTTGGGAGAGTTTTTAAAGGAAAAAAGGGCTACATCAGCAGGAAAAGAGTTACATACAGCACGGAGCTCTGGGTACAGGGAGTTACAGGGGGGCTCCCAGCACGGGTGCTCTGGGTGCAGGGAATTACTTTGTTTAGCACTCTCTACTGTGCTGTCCTTGGCCTACCAAGCTAGCTGTCCCTGGTGAGCTTTGACATCTCCGGAATGCCTGAATGCCTGCTCTTACAAGGACTCGGGTCTGCTATGGGAAACGGAGGCTGCTTTGTTATTGTTTTAAAATGGAGTCACTTTGGCTCTTCAGGCCGCCCCTGCCTTGGTGGAAGACGTGGTGAGACGTCTGGCCAGACCCCTGCTTTGCGCCAGCCCCTGGGACCTCCACCAGGCAGCTGGGGATGGGGGTGTCTCTGCCCACAGAGATGGGGCTGGAGATTTTTAAAAAAGATTTATTTATTTATTTGAAATGCAGAGTTACAGAGAAGCAGAGGCAGAGAGAGACAGGTCTTCCATCCACCAGTTCACTCCCCAGATGGCTGCAATATCTGGAGCTGGGCTGATCCGAAGCCAGGAGCCAGGAGCTTCTTCTGGGTCTCCCATGTGGGTGCAGGGGCCCGAGGACTTGGCCATCTTCCATTGCTTTCCCGGACCATAGCAGAGAGCTGAGTTGGAAGTAGAGCAGCCGGGAGTCGAACTGGCATCCACGTGGGGTGCCAGTACTGCAGGAGGCGGCTTTACCTGCTATGCCACAGCGCCGGTCCCTGTTGGGAGGTTTGGGGCTGGATGAATAAACAGTCTCCCTTCTGACGGCAACAGGAGAGATGAAAGTCTGCAAGGCTGGGTGCACAGGCCCCTGCCCCCAGGGCTTCTGTCTGTGCCGGGCCCTGCTGGCCTGGGGTGCTGTGGTGGGTGGGAGGGGCTGGAGAAGAGGCCCCCATCATTGCCCCCAGCTCCTGCAGGTTGACTTGGAGCCGGTATCAAAGGGCGCTTGGAGGATCAACGGCCAGGCAGAACCTCGACGATTCAGAGGCTGACCGGGCCGCAGCCCTGCGCCCTGCTCTCCTTGCCCCCACGTGAGGTGCAGGCGCCGTGAGACGCAGGCTTCCACTCCAGGGCTGTGGTCCTCGCTCCTGGTGGACCAAGGCCTTGAGGCCAACTCTGAGCCCTGGGGACGACAGTGGAGCCCGGCCTGGCCTCAACACAAAGAACTCAGCGCAGAACGCTGACGTGGCCCTGGAGCTTCTACACACGGCTTCCCGCGGGCTCGTGGCACTTCCACGCCTAAGAAATGGCTGGCCTCGCTGGCAGCAGCCGTCCATTTGCCTTGTGAGGGGCCTGTGTGGGGCAGGCACTGAGTTAGCAGCAGAGACCATGGGGACCTGGGTGCTGGTCACTCAGTAGCTGGAGCAGAGTCCCTGGGGAGGGTTGCCCAGCCTGGCCCGTGCCCTGGGGAGGGCTGTGGGGCAGGGAGAGCCGGAGCTGGATACTACTGAGCTGAGCCAGGCTCGGGGGGAGCCTGGCTGGGTGCAGCGGGTGACACTGGTGAGGGTGGAGGCATGGGGGGCAGTCCAGAGGAAACTGG
Organism: Oryctolagus cuniculus; assembly: GCF_051225735.1. NCBI lineage: Eukaryota > Metazoa > Chordata > Mammalia > Lagomorpha > Leporidae > Oryctolagus > Oryctolagus cuniculus. Next base: position 3,118,087 of record NC_142878.1, on the reverse strand, counting down.
GGACAGGCGGGGGCAGAAGAGTTGTGGGGTTTGGGGACAAGGCTGCGTGCTGTGCCCTGGAGCCGGGGGGTCAGGCGGGTACCTTGGAGGGAGCTTGCTGGTCAAGGGCAGAGGAGGCCTCTGGGATGGACCAGGCTGGAGTGTGTGTGGGGGGGCAGAGACAGGCGTGCAGGCCCCGGGGAGGGAGGGACTAAGAAAGAACAGACGGGGCAGTGGGGTGATGTCCCCTGAGTGGGGCATCTGGAGCCTGGTGCTGTGAGAGGCAGGCTGCCTCTTGCCCAGAGTGCCCTGGCTGGGGTTTGGGGGGGGGGTCCAGGCACCCTCCCCTCCTAGCAGCTTGGGTGCTGGGTGGGAGCTTGGTGAGTGGTTATGTTACTGGTGAATGGCAGGGTTCTTGTCTTCATGCAAGAAAGAATTCAGGCGTAAGACAGAGAGTAGTGGGAGGTAAAATAGCAAGGTTTATTAGGGCAGGGACATCTGTAAGAACGGATGGGCACCTCTCCAGGCAGGACCTGAGAGAGACTGCCCAGTCGCTCGGACTGGTCGGGGGAGGAGCGAGGCTACATGGTTGAGTGGAGAGATGACAGCTGGGCGGGCAGGCGGGCAGGCGGGCGGCTCAGCAGAGAGGCAGAGGGCTGAGCGTGCTGCCCGGTTGAGGCCGGAGGTTTTTAAGGAGATGGGTCTCTGTCTTCACACATCTCCTCCTGAAACAAAGGATTTTATGGCTGTAAATATTAAGAAGCTCCTGAGTTTTCCCCTGAAGGTATCAGACAGGAGGAAGCCTAGCTGGCCATCCTGGGTTCAGAGGAAGGGTGAGCAGGACCCCCTGGAGAATGGGGATCTGGAGCAGGGTATTTGAAATGCAGATACTGGGCAGCATCTGGGAGATTGTGGAAGATTTGTCAGGCAGAAGGGGCGGGGACCCCCACCTGGCAGGTTATCAGGTAGAGGGGGGCAGGGCAGATGCGACACTGGGCTGCCCCTGGAACGTTATCGGGATAACTCTGAGATGCAGATGCATATGCTGGACAGGCCTTTGTCACACACACATAAGCCCGTATCTGACTTCCTACCTAACAGTTCAGCCCTGTGGACACAGCTGAGCACAGGTGCAGCGAGCGGGGCGGGTGGGGGGGGGCCCGAGGGTGGGGACGTGGGAGCAGCAGGGCAGTGTTGGGGGGCCGCGTGGGGAGGATGGGGAGGAAGGGGGCAGGGCCAAGCATGGGCTTCGGGCAGAAGCACTTTTTTAAAGATAAAGAGTGTCGACTGCTTCTCCCACCTCCCAAACCCCGGTGCTCCCGGTAGAACAGTCGGAAAAATGCCCTGACGCGTGAGGACGGCGGGCTCTCTGGGCTGCCCCCCATCGCCAGGGCCTTGCAGTGGCCTCCTGCCACGGGTGTTGGGGTGTCTGGAGGCATCCCTTGGTGCGCGGTCACTTTGCAACGAGGGTCTTTCTCTGTCTACACCTTGCCTGGGACGCCTCCAGGAGCAACAGGCACAGGGCGCCTGTGCCCTGATCCCACCTTCCCAGCAGCAAGGAAGTGGCCCCCATCTCGGTGGAACGGGCTCCCCCCGGCGATCGGACGCTGGTGCATCCCGGCAGCTAAGTCCTCCCACGCCTGCTGTGCTCTCAGGATAACTCTCCAGATGTCCCGGGTCGGGAGGGAGGACTTGCCGTCAGGACCCCACAGCGCACGCCAGGCACCCCCTCTGCCGGGCCCCCCACTCGCTTTGTTAACTTCAAGTGTTCACGCAGCCCAGCTGGGAAATGCCACATTTCAGGGGCCGTGAGTGACGCCGCAGGCAAGCAGGAGAGCAGGTGGGGAGGGCTCCCAGGAGGGGAGGGGCTGGCCTGGGAGAGGCACACAGGAGGTGGTCACGCCGTGGGCAGCAGCTCTGCCAGGGAGCGCCGAGCTCGGGGACTAGGTCCTGCTTCATCTGCTGAGGGCCCGGGAGGAAGAGGGAGGGCCCCAGGCCTTGAGAAGTACGACCGACAGCGTGGGCAGAACCAGAACCCACGGCCAGGCCTCCAGGCCGTGGGCGCCTGGATAATGTTTGCTTTTCCCCTTGAGGAGACGATTTTGGTGGGTTCTTTGGCTGACGGGTTCCGGGTGCAGGGGGAGGGGGTGTGGTAAGGACGCTGTTGGGGGAACGAGGGCCCCCTCCCTCTGGACTGCCCCAGCCAGGCCTCAGGGACCAAGCAGGAGTCCTCGTGCCCCCCAGGTAGGGCTCCAGTTAGGCTGCACAGTTGTGGCTGCGGTGGGGGGGCACCAGGACACCTGCGGCTCCTCCTGCCCATGGTGCGGGGCGGGGCTGGTGGGGTGGGGTCTTCCCTCTCTGTGCATCTCCCTTTGGGGAAGGGAGGAGTCTGCAGAACCCCTGCTTCCTCTGGGGGTCCCCCCGCCACCATGGCCCCTCCGTGCAAGGGGGCTGAGTGTGGGAGAAGCTGCATTTGTGCTGCTGTGGGGGCGTTGTTGTCCTTGGCAGCCGAGCCGGGTTGGCAGTGGACGCTGGGCCCCGGGAGGCCTCTGCTTAAGTGTCCCTTGATGGCAGGGCTTCCGTGCAGGTCCTGTGGGAGACTCTGCTCAAAAAAAGAAAAAAAAACCCAACTTGCCCTGCCCCTCTCGCTAAAGAGCACATGCGGGGTTGAAATGCCACTTTGAGAGCAGGAAGGAGCCAGCAGCCGGAGGCTAAGGCCGCGCTGTGATCGCCAGGGCCCCCCGGTACAGGCCTCGCCCACCCACTGCTCCCAGGCACCGCGTGCACCGAGCACACAGCCAGCAGCGCAGGTCTGAGTCTGAGTTCTTCCTGGGGCTCTGGGCAGGCAGCTGTGGCCGAGTCCACGGCTCTGCGTGGTTCCCCGGCGCCCACTGACTGGTGGGAGACCCGGCTGCCACGCGCCTGCTTCTGTGTGGTTTTCTCCTGACCGCAGTGGATTCCCTAGGGGACAAGGGGAGCATCTCGTGGTTCCGCGGCCCCGGGAACAGCTCAGGAGTGCGCATGGGGCAGGCGCTAAGGAGAAGTTTCAGTTTTGGGTGACAGTGGTTTCCTTGAAAGGCATTAGAGATCCTTCATCCACTGATTCACTCCCCAGACGGCTGCACGGCCGGGGCCAGGCCAGGAGCCAGCAACTCCGCCTGGGTCTCCCACTTGGGTGCAGGGCCGAGCACCTGGGTCATCTTCGGCTGCTTTCCAGGCCGTTAGCAGGGAGCTGGATGGGAAGTGGAGCAGGCAGGACACTGGCGCCCGTGTGGGATGCTGGCACCGCAGGCGGCGGCTTTACCCGCTAAGCCACAGCGCCAGCCCGGGACTGAGCTCTGACGCCATAGCCGTGCTGGCTCCTGGGGCTTCCGGTCTTAGAGGTGGTGGGCAGGGTGAGGCCAGGAGGACGCCGTGGCGTGGGTGTGCGCCATGGCAGAGGAGGAGACAACTCCTGAGCTTGCCAGGGCTGTGTCACACTTCCCCACACGATGAACGTGCGACCAATGACCTCAGTTCCTGGGGCGAGAAGTCGCGAGCGCTCCCCGCTGGGAGGAAGCGCTGGTGCTGGCAGCCCGTGCCCCTCACAGGGCTCCCGGGGGGATGTTGCCCGGCCTTGCCTCGTGGCTAGAGGCCACCTGCCCCGCTCACAGCCCCCTCCTCTGTGTTCTTCTTCTTCTTTTTTTTTTTTTTGACAAGTAGAGATATAGACAATGAAAAAGAGACAGAGAGAAAGGTCTTCCTTCCGCTGGTTCACTCCCCAAATGGCCGCTATGGCTGGCGCTGAGCCGATCCGAAACCAGGAGCCAGGTGCTTCTTCCTGGTCTCCCATGGGGTGCAGGGCCCAAGCACTTGGGCCATCCTCTACTGCCCTCCCGGGCCACAGCAGAGAGCTGGACTGGAAGAGGAGCAACCAGGACAGAATCTGACGCCCCAACCGGGACTAGAACCAGGGGTGCCGGCGCCGCAGGCAGAGGATTAGCAAGTGAGCCACGGCGCCAACCCCCTCCTCTGTCTTTCAAATTCATCTTGGTGACGTTGCTCCCCCTGTCCCCAAGGCTCCTCGTGATTGCTGTGGGCCCAGTCAGAGAGCCCAGGGTGGGCACGCGTGGGCTCTGCACCCCAGCCACCCAGACCCCCCGTGCAGTCTGAACCCTGCCTTGTCCTGCAGCACAGCAGGGCCACAGGGCATCGTGGGGGAGAACTGCTGTGTCTACCACGGAAGCCACGGTGACCAGCGCCTGCCTTCCACTCTCACGGGACGTGGCCTCGCTCAGGGAGTTTGTGTGGATTCTGCTGTTTGCGTGGCGGGGAGAGTCCCCTGTGTGCCTGAGCCGGCCCAGTCGGAGGCCGGTGGCTTCCTCTTCCTTCAGTGCCCCCTCCTGCACCTGTGCCTCGCGGCTCTCGCCGGCTCCGAGGAGGGGGTGTTGGGGGTCCGTCCCCATGTCCAGGTTGAAGGGACAGTGGCCCCTGGAGGGGTCAGAAGATGCACTTGGGCCGGCGCCGCGGCTCACTAGGCTAATCCTCCACCTAGCGGCGCTGGCACACCGGGTTCTAGTCCCAGTTGGGGCGCCGGATTCTGTCCCGGTTGCCCCTCTTCCAGGCCAGCTCTCTGCTGTGGCCCGGGAGTGCAGTGGAGAATGGCCCAAGTGCTTGGGCCCTGCACCCCATGGGAGACCAGGAGAAGCACCTGGCTCCTGGCTTCGGATCAGTGCGGTGTGCGCAGTGCGCCAGCCGCAGTGGCCATTGGAGGGTGAACCAACGGAAAAGGAAGACCTTTCTCTCTGTCTCTCTCTCTCACTGTCCACTCTGTCAAAAAAAAAAAAAAAAAAAAAAAAAAAAAAAAAAAAGAGGATGCACTTGACCTATCTGAGAAGCTGATTGCTTTGGCATGAGCTGTTGGGCTTGCTTGGGGACGCCTAGGCCAGTGACCAGCCCCCCCCGCCCCCCCGGGCCTGACGCCCTGGAGCTTCTCCCCAGGAAGCTTCCAGAAAGGAGCTGGTGGGCGGCGCCCCGGCTGGCTCACAGCTGGCAGTGCTGTTTGTTCCTGGCAGCCAGGAGTGGACAGCGCGAGGAGCCCACCAGCCAGGTGAGAGTCCAGGGCCTGGGCTGTGGGTGTCACAGTCTGGACCAGGGCTGCCCCCAGCAAGGAGGGGGTCTCAGCTGCCGGGGTCTTCCATGGGTGACGAGGGCAGGGACTTGGTGCCCAGGCCGCTGCCTGGCACTGGTGTCGGGGGGAGGGGCTTGTGAGCAGGCAGGGTGGGCTGTGCCTTGGATGGGGGCGCTCGTCAGCCCGGGGGGCGTTGTTTGTTGTGCAAGGGGGCGCCTTGGAGAGGGGGGTGATGGAGACGGTTCCTCGAGCTGCGAGGTGGGGCAGGGGTGTCCCTGTCTCCCCCCGTGCAGCTGAGATCCTGCTGGCCTAACCCGCTGTGTGTAAACCCTGCAGGATGTGAGAGGTGAGCCGCCTGGGTAGAGCGGGAAGGGGGACACGGGGGCAGTGGTGGGACCCTGAGCCACCTGGGCAGCAGCTGCCGAGGGCTGGCTGGGCCCTGGGCTCTCCCGCCGGCAGCTGCTGGCTTGGGAAGCCTGGAAGTTGGGGTTTTCTTTCAGGAATTCCGTGTTCAGCTGGACAATGTCAAGAGGACCGTGACGGCGCTGGCTCCTCCCTCGGAGCAGCCCGCGGTGAGAGCCCTGCAGAAGCAGGGGTGAAGCCCTGGGTGGGAACCGGGGCTGGGGGAGAGGGGAGGTGTCCAGGGGGCCCACCCAAGAAGCCCCAGGGTTCTGGGGAGCCTGGGACGGGCAGCCCCTTACATGGGGGAACTTGTCTGCCCCAGGTCCAGCCAGGATTTCTCAGGGAGACCCCGCTGCCCTCCCTCTCTGTGCCATTGTGGAGGGCGAAGACTGGCATGCGTGCATTGAGCCCCGCGGCCCTGGAGCAAGGGGGTGCCCAGAGCGCCCGGCCGGAGGTGGGTGTTTCCAGGGGCTGCAGCGGGCCTGGCTGGGACTCCCCGGGGGCACGTGGGAGCCGGTGCATCCGCTGGTCTCAGCCAGCTCAGGTGCGGCTCACACGCAGCGCCGTCCAGGATCAGGGAGCCAGCACGGCTGTGGGCCGGGGCGGGCCCCCGGCAGGTCTCACACGGCCCGCCTCTCCTCGGGTCCTCACGCACCGGGGAGGACAGGGAATGAGCCAGCCGGGTCCCCCGGGTAAGGGCTCTGCACTGGGCGTCCCCGGGAGCCGCCATCTCTGGGACTTGTGCTGTAGCCGGGTGTCCGGCTCAGCACCGCTGCTGTTGGAACCACCAGGCAGGGCGGCCCTCGTTACTGTAAAATCCCGCAGCGCGTCTGCTCTGCTGGCCCACGGGAGTGTCCATGGCGTGGCCCGCCACGTAGCCGTCCCCGTGACCCGGTGCCACCTGACCCCACGGATTCTCCCCGGAAGCAGAGCCGCGTCGTGGGGTCAGAGCCGCCCCGGGGTGGGGGGCGGGAGAGGGAGGTGGCCTGGAAGCCTCCAGGGCTGGGCTGGGTCTAAGCGGGACCTCAGCCCACACCATCCTCTGGCTTCCTCATGGGTGAAATGGGGATAGAAGCAGGGATCACAGCATCGCGGTGTTCTGACGACAGGCGACAGGACGCGAGACGACGCTGCCGGCCGTCACCCTGGTAGGGCAATGATTCCAGAACATGCACCAGCTTATCTTGGCTGCTCCAGGTCCGGAGCCCAGCACGTCCCTGGGGGGCGGTCGCCGTGCGGCGCCGTGGGGCCGCCTCTGCTATTGGCCGCCGTGGAGGGGCCCGCCTCTGCTATTGGCCGCCGTGGAGGGGCCGCCTCTGCTATTGGCCGCCGTGGAGGGGCCGCCTCTGCTATTGGCCGCCGTGGAGGGGCCGCCTCTGCTATTGGCCGCCGTGGAGGGGCCCGCCTCTGCTATTGGCCGCCGTGGAGGGGCCCGCCTCTGCTATTGGCCGCCGTGGAGGGGCCGCCTCTGCTATTGGCCGCCGTGGAGGGGCCCGCCTCTGCTATTGGCCGCTGCGGAGGGGCTGCCTCTGCTATTGGCCGCCGTGGAGGGGCCCGCCCTCTGCTAGTGGCCGCCGTGGAGGGGCCCGCCCTCTGCTAGTGGCCGTCGTGGAGGGGCCCGCCTCTGCTATTGGCCGCCGTGGAGGGGCCGCCTCTGCTATTGGCCGCCGTGGAGGGGCCGCCTCTGCTATTGGCCGCCGTGGAGGGGCCCGCCTCTGCTATTGGCCGTCGTGGAGGGGCCCGCCTCTGCTATTGGCCGCCGTGGAGGGGCCCGCCTCTGCTATTGGCCGTCGTGGAGGGGCCCGCCTCTGCTATTGGCCGTCGTGGAGGGGCCCGCCTCTGCTATTGGCCGTCGTGGAGGGGCCCGCCTCTGCTAGTGGCCGCCGTGGAGGGGCCCGCCTCTGCTATTGGCCGTCGTGGAGGGGCCCGCCTCTGCTAGTTTGGCGTTTAAGAAGCAAATGAGAATTCAAAGCTGCAATAGCGGCTTTTGTTCGGAGTCCTGTGTGGGAGAGGCCTCCTCCAGCTGGGGCCGCGTCCTCCTGGCTCCTGGACGCTGCCCACGTGCCACAGGCAGGGAGGAGCTGTCGGAGCCCCTGCCTGGCTGTCCCGGCGTGGTGGGAGCTGATCCCAACCGGCGAGTCCCAGACGTGACGTCACACTCGCAGTCAGTCCCCGGTGCTGTGCAGTGCTGTGCGGGCCGCGTCCACACCGCCAGTGACCAAGACAGTCCCCAGTGCTGTGCTGTGCTGTGTCCACACTGCCAGTGACCATGGTGATCTCCAGTGCTGTGCTGGCCGCGTCCACACCGCCAGTGACCAAGGTGGTCCCTGGTGCTGTCCAGTGCTGTGCTGGCCATGTCCACACCGCCAGTGACCAAGGTGGTCCCTGGTGTTGTCCAGTGCTGTGCCACGTCCACACTGCCAGTGACCGTGGTGGTCCCTGGTGCTGTCCAGTGCTGTGCCACGTCTATACCGCCAGTAGCTAAGTCCCCAGTGCTGTGCTGTGCCATGTCCACACCGCCAGTGACCAAGACAGTCCCCAGTGCTGTGCTGTGCTGTGTCCACACTGCCAGTGACCATGGTGATCTCCAGTGCTGTGCTGGCCGCGTCCACACCGCCAGTGACCGAGGTGGTCCTCAGCGCTGTCCAGTGCTGTGCTGGCCACGTCCACACTGCCAGTGACTGAGATGGTCCCCAGTACTGTCCAGTGCTGTGCTGGCCATGTCCACACTGCCAGTGACCGAGGCGGTCCCTGGTGCTGTCCAGTGCTGGCCGTGTCCATACCTCCAGTGACTGAGGAAGTCCCCAGTGCTGTCCAGTGCTGTGCTGTGTCCACACCTCCTCCGTGCTTTACCAGCCAGTCCTGTGACCCTTTGGTGCTGTCGAACCGACAAGCGGCGTCCAGGTCGGTAGTGTTTGCTGGATCTGTACCTAGCAAGCCGGTGCAAGGAGTGGGGGCTCGCGGTGGGGTGGGGGCTGGGGACCCTCGGGTTCCAACCCCGGGTCTCACCTGCTCAGGTAGGTGCTGGCACTGCAGGCTGGGGCTTTACCTGCTATGCCACAGCGCTGGACCCAATTTTAACCTATTTTTTAAAAAATTTATTTGACAGGTAGAGTTATAGACAGTGAGGGAGAGAAAAAGGTTTTCCTTCCGTTGGTTCACCTCCCAAAGTGCTGCTACAGCTGGAGCTGCACAGATCCGATGGCAGGAGCCAGGTGCTTCTCCTGGTCTCCCATGGGGTGCAGGGCCCAAGCACTTGGGCCATCCTCCACTGCACTCCCTGGTCACAGCAGAGAGCTGGCCTGGAAGAGGAACAACCGGGACTAGAACCTGGTGTCCATATGGGATTCTGGTGCCGCAGGTGGAGGATTAGCCAAGTGAGCCACGGTGCCGGCCCAATTTTAACCTATTTTTTAAAAGATTTTTTTAATTACTTGTCAGTTTCTCCGTCTCTGCCCTCTTTGGTGCTTGACTGACTTTCCCTGGCGTGCTTTCTCGATTCCTTCTAATCTCCTTTTTGCTGTGTTTTCTGGTTGTTTCCTCGGTGCTCACCCTGGGATCGCAATTAGCACCTCCCAGTTCTGCACACCCAGGTGGGATTCATACCAACGCGGCTTCCGCATGCGCAGAACCCCGCCCCCGTACTGCTGCTCTGCCGTTACCCCAAATCCCGACTTCTCATCACACACCCGTTGGCGTAGATGTCGAATTGTCCTTCTTCAAGTATGTCTTTGAAATCACATTAAACACAGAGAAGGTACAGTCTCGGAAGAGATTCCCACTGGCCTTTGTATCTTCCTGTGTGGGAACAGGGGCTTTCCCTGGCATCCCGCGTTTCTCTGCTGGGAGTTAGCGTCTGGTCCCCCTGGGCTTCCTCCTGGCTTTTCTCGTCAGCTCCCTCGGATTTGTCCGCGAGTGTCTTGGTTTCTCCTGGTGCTGACCGAGGTGAGAATCTGGTTGGCGGCGTTCTCTTCCTTTCTGGGCTGTCCGTACAGCACCCAGTGCTCTCTGCTCTGCAGGGGCCCTGCTGTGCGACCGGCTTCTTCTGCCTGTCCGCGTGTAGGCAACTTGACGGCAGCGCGTCCTGGCCTGGCTCTCCGGCTTTCTCCTGTGGCAGAGTTTCTCGGTGTGCAGGTTCCCGTCGTCCGCCAGCTCTCAGGAGCCCTTGGCCGTTATTTCTTCAAATCCTCTTTCTGCTCCCTCCCCACCCCGTTTTCCCCTCACCCCTGGGGCTCCCGCTGTGCGTGTATCCCAGCGCCTCCGGGGTCTCATGGTCTCGGCCCCCAGCCCTCCGTGGATCCGCCCTGTGGGTCACCTTTCTTCCCCGCGTTGTTCAGATCCGCAGCGGCCCGGGGTACTGAGTCTGGTTTCATGCTCGCCGTTCGCCCGACTGCACCCGCTCGCCCAGACGTTGCCTGGCGTCCTTTAGCTCTTGTGTGCAGGCGGGCGCGTGTGAGGTCTCTGTCTAGGGAGCCCGCTCCCCGGCCTGCCTCTGGAATGGCTTCTCTCGGCTCCTTTCTCTCTCGGGATCAGCCACGCTCTCTTGCTGCTGTCCGCGCCCCCTTTGTTGCGGTGGAAAAGGGGGCGTTGTGGGCGCTGCCGCGTGACGGCTCCTGCCCGTCCCCAGGACTTGCTGCCACTGCCTCTGTGGGAGGAGTGTGCTGGCTTCATCTTGGCTGAGTTGGTGCTGTACGGGGGATGGTCTCTGTTCCTGTCTGCGCCCGCGTCCTAGCCTTGTCCTAGGACAGCACCAGGCCTGTTGGATTCGGTTCCGACCTGATGGCCTCACGCTACCACAGTGTCTCCTTGGAAGTGAATATGATGATGGCTGGGGGCTGGGGGCTGGGGGCTCCATTGCAGCTCTCCTTGTACTCCGGTTTCTCTTCCTCCCTTCGCTCCTCTTGCCTGGAACTTGCCACTGCCACCCCTGGGAGAGGAGGGCCAGGAGCAGCCCCACGTGGCGCCCGGGTGAGCGGCAGCCTGCACCCCCGAGGATCTCGCGGCGAGCAGGTGCACTGCCTGGCTGTGGGGTGTCCATTTGGCCACCGGTCTGTTTCTCTGTGAAGTGGGCACTGCACAGGCTTCCTGGGAAGGTGAAGTGAGCTGATTTAGTCACCAGTGCTTAGCAAACACGTGCATACACAAGAGGTCGAGAAATACTGGCCGGTTTGCCTTTAATGAAAACTATAAACTTGCTTCTCCCGCCAAGCAGGCGCACCGCCCTCAGGGAGCAGTGACAGCTTCCGCGCGCCCTGCGTCCGCGCCGTGCCACGCGTGGCGCTGTTCAGTCCTCGGCAGCATCTCAGGACGACCGTGCCTGCTCTCTGTGCTCAGCGAAGGCAGGAGCACGGGGCTGGCTTGCTCCCCTCCCCCTTGCCCGGTTCTCGGGTGTGGAAAGGGTGGGTGGCGTCCACAGATCTCCGTGCCGTCATGCCTGGTGTAAGGATGTCCCCATGGCTGCAATCCGGGTGCTCTCGAGGTGGGACCGTCACACAAAGGCAGGAGAGAAACCGTGGCATTGAGCTCTGCGGGCCCTGGCCGTCACTCACTCCCGGGGCGGAGCTGGCTTGGGAGCCAGGCAGCCGAGGTGCTCTCTACGGGCCGACCGACGGGCACACAGAGCCAACGCACTGCCGCTGGGGGTGCTGCTGAGGCGTTTGGGACAGAAGACTGAAACTGGCACCGGTCAGTTAGCACCGCTGCATCGGAGGCAGAGGGCGGCACCCAGCCGCTGCCCCGAGTGGCCTTTTCTTAAACACATGGACACTGCAGAATTAGACAAAGACTCATTGCATCGGTGGGGCTGAGTGATGGGGAGGGAGAGCCTGTTGCTAAGGTCAGGCCGTGGGGCTGGCACGAGAGCCACTGCCCACCTTCGGCAACTGTGGCCGCCCGGGACAGTCACATCTCTGGGCAGGGGTCTGATGCCAGCCCCAGCCACAGCTCCCCCTGGGCTCCCCTGCTGCACCAGGGAGAGTGCATGCTCCCCTTCACCCCGAGATCCCACCCCAGCCGCTGCTCGCTCACCGCACACTCCCCCCAGGTCCCACGAGATCCGCCAACGTCAAGTCCCAAACCTGCAGAGCCGGCGCCCGGCCCGTCCTGCCCATGGGAGACGGTGCTGTTTCCTGTGCGAGCCGGAAGCTCTCGGCCGTCACACGGGCAGATTCATCAGCCTTCTACAGCGTGCTGCTTCCCGCCCTGCTTAGAAACTGGCACGATCAGCCTCTCACTAGGAAATCTCTCAGGTCCCGACTTCTGCCATTTCAGCCCTCGGTCCGCGCCGAGTTGACTGGCAACGATGCGGGGCAGCTTCCCAGTCTCTCACTGCGGGGCGAGGTCTTAGTTCTCTGCGGTTCTGCCCGCCCCGGCCGCCTCCACCCCCTGCCTCTGTTGCCCGTTAGAACGGGCGGATCCCGGGGCCTGTGCCCGCCCCGCTGGTGACCTGTCCTTGCGTGGGTGAGGGTCCCAGCTTTGCCCGGAGCCCGCTTCTCTGTCTTCCTTCGGAAGTGCTTTGGCGGCTTTTTTCTCCGCTTGCTCTGGCGCATCAGTGATCTGTACGGACACCACCTTCGTGGGGACAAACGTGGTGGGATTTTGTTGGAAGGGACGTGAAGCAGTGGGGAGAACGGGCAGCACCGGGCCTCACTGTCCAGGCTCGTTCCCGTTTCTGCGTTAATTCAGGCCCGCAAAACGCCTCTTCCCCACAGAGGAAAACTCCCGGGAGAATCGTTGACTCTTTTCCCAAGGAGAAGGCAAATAAACACCGGTTACCTTCCGGGCTGGGACTGACGGCTGAGCGTACGTCCCCTGGAGCCGGAGAGTTTTGCTGGGGGGGGGGGGGTGTCCTGCGGGGCAGCAGCCAGGATCCCCCTTGGGACACTCGCGGGTTGAGTCCCGGGCTCCCTCCCACGATCCCAGCTTCCTGCTGGCACACACCCTGGGAGGCAGGCGGTGCCGGCTCAGCACCCAGCTCCCTGCTGGCCACGTGGGACACGGTTCCACTGCTGTGGGTGTCTGGGTGGAAGAGCTCTGCCTGCCTCTGAAGTGAAGGAAGATAAAATCACGAAAGAGCTGGCTGAGGAGCGCGTGCAGCGTTGTGGAACCTGGGTTGGAGCGCTGGGACGCAAGCCTGCTAGGGAGATCTGTCTCCGCCGTGCGGCTCTCGAGCAGGTGAGACGGGTTGTGCAGGAACCAGCGCAGGGAGAAGGAATCCTAACAGCTGCTTGTAACTGGCTTTGACCGTCTTGGGCTCGGTTCCGGTGGAGTATCGAGAAAGTGTGGGTAAGCGGCTAAAGAATCAGTCTGAACCCTCAGGGCTCTGCTCCGATTCCTCTGTCTCCATCAGTGTCTGACCTTCCAGGAATCACGGGAAATGCTCCAGGTGTTCCCTCAGTCCTGCTTAGAGAGGGCGTGTCGGTGTGCGCACCAGCTCTCACAGGTGTGTCGGTGTGCACGCCAGCTGTCACAGGTGTGTCCATGTGCACACCAGCTGTTACAGGTGTGTCCTTGTGCACACCAGCTGTCACAGGCATGTCAGTGTGCGCACCAGCTGTCACAGGTGTGTCAGTGTGCACAGCAGCTGTCACAGGCATGTCAGTGTGTGCACCAGCTGTCACAGGCGTGCCAGTGTGCACACCAGCTGTCACAGGCGTGTCAGGATACACACCAGCTGTCACAGGCATGTTGGCGTGCACATCAGCTGTCACAGGCGTGTCAGGATACACATCAGCTGTCACAGTTGTGTCAGTGTGCACATCAGCTGTCACAGGTGTGTCAGATGCACACCAGCTGTCACAGGCATGTCAATGGGCATACCAGCTGTCACAGGCATGTCAATGTGCACATGAGCTGTCATAGGCGTGTCAGATGCACACCAGCTGTCACAGGCCTGTCAGTGTGCACACCAGCTGTCACAGGTGTGTCGGCGTGCACACCCGTATAACTCCTGGACTTCTCAGCAGAATCCTCCTGCAGTGTCTTCAATCCCATCTTCATGTGACAACCTCATCTTTTCCCACGCACACACAGGCGTTTGTCTGGAGAAGAGATGCTCTCCCGCTAAGGGTCCCGGGGCAGCAGTCAGGTGGAGACGTGGGACAGGGCTTAGGGTTGGCAGAACCCCATCGTGTGAGCGGTTCTGGCTCTGGTTCTGCAGGGGACTCTGCGGTTCTGTGTTTGCGGGCTTCGTGGCGGATGGCGCCCGTGTTGGCAGCACAGCCCGGGTGCTGTCCCGGGCGCTGTATGCCAGCCGGGGCAGGGCCGCTGCTTCTCTCCGCTGCAGCCTGCAGGGACCGCGGGCTCCGGTGTTCTGCTGCTTGGCTCGTGTGTGACCCTGGCTCTCCCCGCGCCTCCCTCCCGCCTGCCGCGTCTGCCGCGCGTTCCGGGGGGGGGGGGTGCTCGGTTCTCAGAGAACAGAGAGCTCTTTGTGTTTGTTCTGGGAGCCGGCTGGTTCGTTGGGACGGCCAGGAGTTGTTTTTGTTTCTAGCTTGTTTGCTTTCTGGGCCTTCTGAGCACACGAAGCTGCACGTTGGAGACCTTCCAGCCGGCCACTTCCCGCCCACTCACTTTCCTCGTTCTCCTGTTCCAGACACGAGCCAGGAGCGAGCTGGGGCCGAGCCAGGGGCCGCTGGGCGTGGGTGGGAGGGCAGCTTGGGGTAGAGGAAGGAGTAGGCACAGGAGGGTGCATTTCAGGAAGCTGAGGTGCAGGGTTGCCTGTGTGGCTCTTGCCCAGGGTCCTTGCAGGGCTGTGTCTAGGGCGGGCCTCAGCCCCCGGGTGGGTGTCTCTCTGAGAGCTCCTCTGATGTGCACTGTTACTTTCCCCACGTTACAGATCAGCTTAAGGCTCGCAGCGAAGTGGAGAGGACGGCGGGGAGACATCCAGTGTCCCTGTCGCCCTCACACCCCTCCTCCGTCAGCGTGGGGCTACGTGTCAGCTGACGGACGTGTGGACACGTCACTGTCACCCCCACAGCTCCCCTCGGCGCTCCACCCGGGGGTTGTGAGCCGGCCACGGTTTGTGCCGACACGGGGCTGCTTTGCCAGCGACCGCTGAGCTCGTCTGCCGGCTCCCCCCCTTCCCTGGTTCCTGGCAGCCCCTGACCTTCTGAAACTGTGTTTTTTTTTTTTTTTTTTTTTTTTTTTTTTTTTTTAAAGATTATTTATTTGAGAGGCAGAGTGACAGAGAGAGAGGGAGAGAGAGAGGGAGAGAGAGAGACCTTCATCCACTGGTTCACTCCGCAAGTGGCCCCAATGGGTGGAGCTGGACCCATCCAAAGCCAGGAGGCAGGAGCTTCTTCCAGGTCTCCCAGGCGGGGGCAGGGGCCCAAGTACTTGGGCCATCTTCCACCATTTTCCCAGGCCACCAGCAGGGAGCTGGATGGGAAGAGGAGCAGCCAGGATTCCAATTGGTGCCCATATGGGATGCTGGTGCCACAGGTGGAGGCTTAGCCCACCACGCCACAGCGCCACCCTGGAAACATTTTTTAAAACATTCTATTTTGTGAGGTTTCAGTTGACATGTAATAATAAGCGTGCATGCTGCTGGGGCGCAGGGAGCGCCTTGGTGCAGGCACAGGTGCTCAGGTGAGGGGAGCTGGCAGATGCAGCCCTCACGTTTCCAGTCCCACTGGGCTGTTTACTGCGTTCTAGAACCTTCTCAACTCAGGAGAGCCGGGCAGAGGTGAGGTCTTCATCCTGCCCCTCCCCTGCTCCTTCTGGGGGGGTGGGGGTGGGTGCGGGGTGGACAGAGCAGCGAAGGGTCCACCGTCCTGCACAGGGCGGAGCCACTGGAGATTAAACGGCATGGTGAGGGAAGTGTGAAAGGCCGAGGAGAGTCTAACAGGCCCGGCCCTGCAGAGCTCGCCGCCCGTCGCCGTCTGCAGGGTGTCCGCGGTCAGCTCTGGGACCTGACGGCGCTCTTCAGAGCTGGCGGGAAATCACCAAGCGTGCTTTTCCGGGAAAGCTTCGAGTGGAGGAGAAAACCCCGGCTCCTCTCGCTCGCCCGCTCCCTTCTCCCAGGCTCCCCCGGGCAGACCTGCCGCGTGCGGAGACCCAGGGGCGAGTCAGCAGGTCCTGTTTGTAAAAACGGAGGACAAAGACGGAATCGAAGCATTCAGGAAGCTCCCCTGCACCCTGGTCACTCAGTACACGGGCAAGACCCCCGTCCCCCAGGACCCCTGCACCCTGGCCACTCAGTACATGGGCGGGACCCCCGTCCCCCTGCACCCTGGTCACTCAGTACATGGGCGGGACCCCTGTCCCCCTGCACCCTGGTCACTCAGTACACAGGCACGACCCCCGTCCCCCTGCACCCTGGTCACTCAGTACATGGGCGGGACCCCCGTCCCCCTGCACCCTGGTCACTCAGTACACAGGCAGGACCCCCGTCCCCCTGCACCCTGGTCACTCAGTACATGGGCGGGACCCCCGTCCCCCTGCACCCTGGTCACTCAGTACACGGGCAGGACCCCCGTCCCCCAGTACCCCTGCACCCTGGTCACTCAGTACATGGGCGGGACCCCCGTCCCCCTGCACCCTGGTCACTCAGTACATGGGCGGGACCCCCGTCCCCCTGCACCCTGGCCACTCAGGAAACAGAGCTCTCTGCACTGCCGGGAGACACTGGGGAAGAGAGGGGAGGGCAAAGCCACACCAGGAGCTCCCCCAATCTAAACACCTCTCCTTTGCTATGGAGCATGAGGGGGTTCCCAGTGACCCCACAAGCTGTGGTGATGGGGGTCCTGTCAACACCAAAGGCTGTGGTTATGGGGGGTCCTGGTGACCTCACCTGGCTGTGGTTACGGGGGGATCCTAGTGACCCCACCCGGCTGTGGTTATGGGGGGATCCCAGTGACCCCACCCAGCTGTGGTTATGGGGGGATCCTAGTGACCCCACCCGGCTGTAGTTATGGGGGGATCCTAGTGACCCCACCCGGCTGTGGTTATGGGGGGTCCTAGTGACCCCACCCAGCTGTGGTTATGGGGGTCCTGTCAACCCCAAAGGCTGTGGTGATGGGGGTCCTGGTGACCCCACCCGGCTGTGGTTATGGGGGATCCTGGTGACCCCACCCGGCTGTGGTGATGGGGGTCCTGGTGACCCCACCCGGCTGTGGTTATGGGGGATCCTGGTGACCCCACCCGGCTGTGGTTATGGGGGGATCCTAGTGACCCCACCCAGCTGTGGTTATGGGGGGGTCCTGGTGACCTCACCCGGCTGTGATTACGGGGGTCCTGGTGCCAGGCCTCCCACCCAGCCTATCACAGCCGCTGCGCAGGGGGTCTGCATGCCAGTTTTTCTTTCCAGCGTCGAGTAAGGAACGCTCAGCTGCCTGACGTCCAGGGGGATTCTCATCCCCCCTGGCCGAGAGGCCGGTCCTGGCCATGCCCTCACCATTCCCATCGGCTCGTGGTCTGTGGCCTTTCCGAACCACGAGCCAGAATAAACGCCGGCCTTCAAGAGTAGCCTGGCTGTGGTAAGAAAGTCTGGCAGGAAAATCGGCAGTGGGGGAGGGGAGTGTGACGCCGGTGCCTGGGTGTGTCTGGCGGAGGGGCCTCGCGGCCGTCATGTGTGCGGCCGTCATGTGCAGGCGGGGGCGTCTCGCGACTGTCGTGTGCAGGCAGGGGGTCTCTCTGGCCGTCGTGTGCAGGCGGAGGGGCCTCAAGGCCATCGTGTGCAGGCAGGGGGGTCTCGCTGGCTGCCGTGTGCAGGCAGGGGGGGTCTCGCTGGCCGTCGTGTGCAGGCGGGGGGGCGTCTCGCTGGCCATCCTGTGCAGGCAGGGAGACCTCGCGGCCATCGTGTGCAGCGTGAGCGGTGCTGGTGCTGAGTCAGGAGCTGAGCAGAAAAACTGGGCAAATTCACGGAGAAGGGAGCCAGGGAAGTGTGCTGGGGACAGAGCTCATGGGGAAGAGCTGCGGCAGGTGAGGGGGTCCGTGGGCCCCAGGCAGAACAACGCAGAGGGAGCCCGAAGCCCGAAGCCCTCCAGGGACCTTTGTGGCCGCCCGTCCCAGGGTGCGGGCTAAGAAGGCTCAGTCATTTTCTGAGCCCCTGGGGTGGCTTCCGGATCTGCACAGAGCTGCTGGGACCCGCCCAGGCCACAGAGCACGCAGGGGCTGCAGCTGAGGGTGGGGGCACAGGTGTGGCTCGGTCCACGTGATGCTGGGTTTCCAGGCTCTGGGGCGGTGCGAGTTGTGAGGTCACGGCGGCTTCCCGGAGATTCCATGGGAAGGCACGGCAGTGGGGGAGGGGGGCAGGCGGGCTGCGCCAGGCTGAGTGGAGACCCCAGAGAAGTGGAGGCCCCAGCCACGGGGGTCACTGCAGAGCAGAGCAGAGCAGTGTCTGGGAACGGCACAGGAGCCCGCGTGCGGCCTCTGAGGGCAGCCACCGGGCCGGAGGCCAGCAGAGCCGTGGAGGCAGGGTGTCCCCCACCTTGACTTCCGAGGATGTCTGGACAGCCTGGGGGGACCCAGGCAGCGTCCCCACCCTGCAGTGCCCAGCGAAGATGCAGAGGTGAGGCTGCAGCCGGCGAGGCCATGGGGCAGAGCTGGCCCAGCTGTGGGCGCCCCGGTGCCTGCTGGGTCTTGGCGCTGCCCCGGCACAGCTTGGCCTTGCCCCTTGCTTGCCACCTGGCTGGGAGAGACAGGTGCACCTTGGTGTCGAGAAGGCCATGGGTAACACCGTTCCCGGGTGCGTGGCTCAGGGAGTGGCCCTGGGTCTCGGGGTGGAACGGCTGTGTTGTCTTGGGGGGCTGCGGCGGAAGGCCGTGGTTGGAGCCAGTGAGTCGATGCCCATGTCTAAATTACCCCGAAGCCGAGAGTGTCGTGGTGGCTTAACCGTGGAGGGTGTTTGGGACGGGGCCTGTGGGTCCCTGGGAGCTGCCCCAGGACTCGTGTCCAGGAGAAGTTTGTTCTAAAAGCGGAGTTGGGCCCGGACCCCTCCCTGTGCTTTGTGGCTCACATGGGGCTGCTCCTCCAAACATGCCCGCCTCTTTCTTCCTCTGGCCTTGCCTGCCGGGGGCCGCGGACCCCCAGAATCCCTGAGCCACACCCCCTAGCCCTGGCAGCACCGGCACCGCTCGGCCACTTGTGGGCAATGCAGATCTCGGACTGCGCAGCTGCGGAGCAGGAGCCAATCAGGGCGCGGCCAGCACCCTGCGGCTTTCCGAAGACTTGTGTTCCTGTCGTGGCCAGATAACAGAACCTGGTGTTTCCGTTGAGCCCTGCAAGTATCCACTTTAGCGGCCTTAAAGGCCATCGCAGTGCGAGAGCCCACGGCTGCTGTCCACACCCACCCGTACATCACTCCCCGCGGGACCTCGGTACCCTTGAACAGGAACGCCCCTGGCCCCTACTCCCACCCCTGGGGGCCTCAGTCTACTTCCTGTTTTTGCAAACTTGCCTGCCCAGGGCTCACCTTGGAGATGACCAGCACACTATTGGTCCTTCGAGCGTGGCTGGCTTCACTCAGCATCACGTTTCCGTCGCTTGGAGGCAGGGATCAAAATGCCACCCCTGCTCATGGCTGCATACAGCGAGCGGTCCAAGGGCACTGATCCAGCCATGCCCGCCACACTTGGTCGTGCGGAGGGACACTTTGAGGGCCCTGGCCCGTGAGCCGATTCGTCAACACGCACTTCTTCCAGGCCGTGTGTGAGCAGGGCTGAGACCCAGTGTCCCGAACACCACAGCCATGCCCAGCCCATGCAGCTGTCACGCACAGCAGGGACATCCGCCATGGGTGGTGTGGGGTGGAGGCTGGAGCCGAAGACGCGGCTCACTGAGCCTGGCTGGGATCTGGGCAGGTTTTCGGGAGCCCAGGTGAGGCAGAGCCAGTGACCACCCGATGCCCGGAGGCTCCTGCCAGCCTGCAGATGTGGGCAGAGCCCAGCAGAGCCCGCAGAGGCGAGGGGTGAGGCCGGCTGAGTCCCGGGGAGTGAGATGTCAGAGTCCGAGGAGGCCCCTGAGCTGGGCAGGAGGCTGGCGGCTCTTCCTCCTTCCCCTGATGCATTGAGTCTGCCGTGGCCCCGGGGAGCAGGGAGCGAGGGCAGAGATGGGGGCTCCGGGAGTTATTTTTCTGTGAAAGGGGCCAGGTGTGCACTTTCAAAGCAGCCGTGATCGCCTTGGTGTGAACCAGCCACAGACCATCTTCGGCCCACGTTGGCCACCTTGGGGGTCTTCACACCCCCTCCTGCCCCGAGCTGCGCCCACTGACCTGGCCTCCACAGGTGCAAGTGGTCTCAGGTCAGGGACAGTGACTGGGGGCAGTCTGCCAGAGCTTGCCGGCTTGGGGCGGGGATCTGCCTTGTGGAGGGAAAGGGTGATGTGACCGTTGGGAAGCTCCGCTCCTCCCTCGGTGGAGGGCTTTGGAGGCGTCCACGGTGTGGCTCGAGAGAGTCCCAGGGTGGGATTCCGTGGCTCAGCAGTCAGGTCGCTGCTTGGGAGACCCACATTCCATGGCAGGGCGTCCTGGGATCGAGTCCCGCCTCCGCTTCCAACCCGCTTCCTGCTCGTGTGCCTGGGAGGCAGCCGTGATGGCTCAGGACTTGAGTCCCCGCCGCCCAGTGGGAGACGCGGGTGGAGCTCCTGCCTCCTGGGGCCGTTGCGGGCGTTTGGGGAGTGAACCAGCAGATACCAAGCTCTTGCTGTTGCTCTGCATCCCAAATTCACAAACAAAATTTTTCCTAATGACACTGAAAATGTGTGCATGATGAAAAGGGGAAAAGGGCTTGGATAGCACATGTGCACGCCCGCACATACACATGTACTGTGTGTGTGATGGCGCATGTGCACGCCCGCACATACACATGTAGTGTGTATATGATGGCACATGTGCACGCCTACACATACACAGTGTGTATATGATGGCACATGTGCACACCTACACATACACATGTAGTGTGTATGATGGCATATGCACACGCCCGCACATAGACATGTAGTGTGTATGTGATGGCGCATGTGCATGCCCACACATACACATGTAGTGTGTATGATGGCATATGCACACGCCCACACATACACATGTAGTGTGTGTGATGGCGCATGTGCACGCCCGCACATACACATGTAGTGTGTGTGTGATGGCGCATGTGCATGCCCACATATACACATGTAGTGTGTATGATGGCGCATGTGCACACCCACACATACACATGTAGTGTGTGTGATGGCGCATGTGCACGCCCGCACATACACATGTAGTGTGTGTGATGGCGCATGTGCATGCCCGCACATACACATGTAGTGTGTGTATGATGGCGCATGTGCACACCCACACATACACATGTAGTGTGTGTGATGGCGCATGTGCACGCCCGCACATACACATGTAGTGTGTGTGATGGCGCATGTGCATGCCCGCACATACACATGTAGTGTGTGTATGATGGCATATGTGCACACCCACACATACACATGTAGTGTGTGTGATGGCACATGTGCATGCCCACATATACACATGTAGTGTGTGTATGATGGCGCATGTGCACACCCACACATACACATGTAGTGTGTGTGATGGCACATGTGCACGCCCACACATACACATGTAGTGTGTATATGATGGCACATGTGCACACCCACACATACACATGTAGTGTGTGTGTGATGGTGCATGTGCACGCCCGCAATACACATGTAGTGTGTATGATGGCATATGTGTACGCCCGCACATACACATGTAGTGTGTATGATGGCATATGCACATGCCCACACATACACATGTAGTGTGTATATGATGGCACATGTGCACGCCCACACATACAGTGTGTGTATATGATGGCACATGTGCACGCCTACACAGACACATACATACACAGTGTGGGGAGCAACTGGGAGCAACCCGGACTAGACTAAGTTACTGGAATTAAGACTTATTCTATGCATCTGCTTTCCCACAATATGGCGCTGAGAAGGGAGAAACAGCTTCTACACAGCTGCCTCCAGTTCAACCAATAAACTGTAGGACCTGCTCCTGATTGGAGGAGAGCAGCGTACTCGGCATGTGGGTAGCAGAGTTGGGATTGGTGGAAGAGGACTATAAAGGAGGAGAGAGACAACATGCACCAGGAACACCTGAGGAACACCTGTGCAGCCCCCGAGAGAGCCGGTTGGTGGTGTGCCGCTCCCCCGCGGAAGTGGGGAATGTGGCCAGGGGGAACCGCCCTTCCACGGAGGTGGAAGGGACAGTAGCCAACCCGGGAAGAACCAGCAGCAAACCCGGGGAGGGCCGAGCAGACGAAAGAACAGTGCAGGGTCCTGTGTCGCTCCTCCACGAAGACGGGGAGCGACATAATGGTGCCGTGACTCGGATAGGAAACTTAGGAGGGAAGAAACGGGAAGAAGTGGAAAATGCCGGAGAGAGAGACTAGCAAACAGCCTAGGGAAAAGCCGGACAGAAAAGGTGCCGGAAGAAGCTATCGAAAGCCTAGGCATAGACTCGGATACGGACTGTGGGAAAGAAGTTAGGATTTAAAGTGAAAGCAAGAAGAAACTTAGACTCAGATACGGACTGCAGGTTGAAAGTGAAAGTGAAACCTATAAGAAACTTAGACTTGGATACGGACTGTGGGGAGAGGCCAGGAGAAATGAGGGAGGAATATTGTTGGAAGAAAACTTAGGGAAACACACCGGGTAGAGAAAAATGTTAGGGAGGATGAAGCCGCGAGTGCAGGCCAAGGCGGAAACGGAAGCCATCTTGGAATTCTTCAAGTCAGCCCGGGGAGCAAGAGGCGAAGATCTGGAACCAGAGGCAGAGACGTGGGCCGCCAGGTTAGTCCGGGGAACTTGGATTGAATGCTAGTGGCGGAGACGTAAGCTACGCTGTGTGACTCGCAGAAGCCGCCGCGTGCAGAGAGAGCACGGGGCGTGAATAGATAGGGAACGCTGGGCTGGTGCGAGGCTGTGGTGCGGGCGCGAAGCCGGGAAGCCGCGCAGATGAGAGAAGCTGGCTGAAGCGGCTCAGAGCCGGGAAGCCGCCAAGAAGCCGCCGAGAAGCAGCCTCGGGGCGGGCGCCGGGATGCCGCAGGGATAAGAGAAACAGAAGTTTAGAAGTAAAATGAGAGAAATAGGAATGCTGGAAGATAGAAGTAAAATGGGAGAGGTAGGAATGCCCGGAGATAGAGAAACAGAAAAATAAGGCCTCCCCACAACATGGCAATGAGAGAGCTTGGATTCGGTTTGCCTGATTAGTGAGGCGATGAGCACCTGCGGGCGGCTAGCAGCTTATGCGCTGCAGGTCACCGAAGACAGGCACGTTATCAACACCAATAAGTCTCCCCACAATACGGCAATGAGTTGGCTTGGATTCGGTTTGCCTGATTGCTAGGGCTTGTAAGCACCTGCAGGCAGAGCAGAGCATGCGCTGCAGGGCACCGAACACAAGCACGCATCAGCGCCTAACAACCTCCTCACAACATGGCGAAGAGAGGACCCGGATTCGGTTTGCCTGATTGATAGGACTTGTAAGAACCTGTGGGCAACTCTAGCAAGCAGAGCAGAGTGTGTGCTGCGGGGTACCGAAGACAGGCGCGTATCAACGCCAAAAATAAAAAGAAAGGGGGATCTGTGGGGAGCAACTGGGAGCAACTCAGACTAGACTAAGTTACTGGAATTAAGACTTATTCTATGCATCTGCTTTCCCACAATATGGCGCTGAGAAGGGAAACAGCTTCTACACAGCTGCCTCCAGTTCAGCCAATAAACTGTGGGACCTGCTCCTGATTGGAGAGCAGCGTACTCGGCGTGTGGGTAGCAGAGTTGGGATTGGTGGAAGAGGACTATAAAGGAGGAGAGAGACGGCATGCACCAGGAACATCTAAGGGGAACATCTAAAGGGAACACCTGTGCAGCCCCCGAGAGAGCCGGTCGGTGGTGTGCCGCTCCCCCGCGGAAGTGGGGAAAGTGGCCAGGGGGAACCGCCCTTCCACGGAGGTGGAAGGGACGGTAGCCAACCCGGGAAGAACCAGCAGCAAACCCGGGGAGGGCCGAGCAGACGAAAGAACAGCGCAGGGTCCTGTGTCGCTCCTCCACGAAGACGGGGAGCGACAACACAGTGTGTGTATATGATGGCACATGTGCACGCCCCCACAGACACATACATACACAGTGTGTGCATATCTGTGTGTAAATATCTTAAACAGCCCATGCAGAAGGAAAAAGAGAGCAGGGGAAAAGAATGGCTGTTGAGTGCTGGGGAGCCACTGTGTTTTCCTGTTTATTGTGTTTGTATTTTCTACAGCTTCACCGTGATCATATTACAGGGATTAGCATCGCAGGGAAGGGGCCAGCGTGGAGCGATGTGCACCCCCCATCTTTGAGCCTAGACTCAGGGCGTCTCGTGGTGGTGTCTGGACGCCTCTGAGTGTTGGGAGGCATCAGTGGATCTGTCACCACGGGAGCCTGGGAGGCGCCACCCCTCCACGCCCCTGCAGGACCGGCCCCCTTGGTCCTTCCTCCTCAGGGCCTCCTCGCAGGCCGCGTCCTCGGCCAGCGTCCTCGGCCAGCGGGGCTTCCCCAGGCACTGGCCACATGGGTGCCTTCGCCCTTCCAGGCCTTTCCTGGACACACTGCTTAGGGTCCTCCGACTCCCGTGACGTTCTGGGCTCCCTCCTGCTTTCGTTTTTCTCTCTATCTCGTGTGCTGTTTACTATTCCACAGAATGTTTTCCTTCTTTCCTGCCTCTCCTGCCTGTTCTAACGGAAGCCACGATGGGTGAGGGATGGCACGTTTTCACGCCCATGCATCCAGAACATTCTGGAACAATGCCTGGCACCGACTCTGGAGAATCAGTGGCTGAATGAATGAGCGACGGGAAGAACAGACTATTTTTGGCTTACAAAACCCTGGGCCTAGAAAGCATGTTAATATCTCCCAGCTCCACTCACAAATCGCATCCCACGTTCACAGCCAAGGCACGCACGGTCACTTAACAACAGCGGCCCGCAGTGCCCTGTGCCGTCCAGCGGTTCCTGGATTGAATTTTCAGGAGCTCTGAAGAGACTTAGTCTGGCGATGGTGCGGTGGCTTCCGAGTCGGGGAGGTGGCCCGCTGGGGGCCACTGTGGGGAGATCACAGGTTCATGGCACCTGCTGGTGCGTGCGGCGAGCAAGCGTCGCCGTGTTTGTCTGCAGGGAGGAAGCACGGCTCGCCCAGGCGCGGGGCGCAGGTGATGCCTGAGAAGTGGAGGGGAACCCGGGGAGGGGGTGGCAGGCCCGGGTGGGTGCGGGGCAGGGCAGTGCCGCTCCAGGGAGCCCCCAGCTGGGCTCACACCTGCTATCTATCTGAGGACTCTCTGCTGGCTGGGCCATTTCCCCAAGAGGCCTCCAGCATCCTGCCCTTGTGTCCAACATGAACACGCCCCCAGACTCAGTGACCCCTGGTCACGTGTGGTGCCGTCCAGAGCACTGCAGGGCCAGGCGGCTGTCTCTCCTGTCGCTTCCTGACGAGCCTCGGCTCCCGCCCGCCGGCTCCTCCCCCCTCCAGGGTCGGATCTGGGAAATCATCCCTGGCAGCCTCACCCTGCCTCCCAGAGTGCACTGCAGAGCAGACCTGGCTCCTAGCCTCCTGCAGACCCCCTGCACTCTCCCCTCCCCCGCTGCCCCCCCGCTCCCCCCATCGTGGCCCCTGCTGTGCAGGGGTGTTCCTTGTGCTGGGAGGAGTCCAGATCAGGGCAGACATGGCTCGTGGCCCTCGCTCACCCATGTCATTTGGCTCTGCCTCCCTCTAAGACCTCATTCGCTCCATGAAGGACCGGGGGGCTCGCACACGGTGCCCGGGATCCGCAGGTGCATCACAGACCAGGATGGAGGAGGAAGCAGGGTGGGGGGTGGGGAGACCGGGAAGGAAGCAGGTCTCCCTGGAGGATAGCGGGGTGCCTCCAGACTGGGCGATGGGGGCGGTGGTGCTGTGTGCAGGGAGACAGGAGGCAGCGGCTGTGCGGATGGCAGCTCTGGGAAGGGCAGTCACTGCACTTGGCAGGGCGGCCGGGCTGGCTAAAGCAGGTGCCTTTGCTTTCTGTGTGAGCACCGGGAAGCTGCCCTCACTCACGGGCCCGGCGTGGGCTGGCGCCTGTCCCGGCAAGAAGCTGCTTGAACGGTGTCCCCGCTCTAGGCTCTCAGTTATGTGTCGGCGGCAGTGACGTGAGCCTCACACGAGGGTCAGAGCAGTTCCAGGTCCCCGAGTCGCCGGGAGACGGGCACTGGCAGTGTGCTCCTCCTGCGGCGTCCCCCAGCCCCAGTCCGCTCTCCATGGGCCGCCCCTTGCGCCCGGAGCAGCCGACGAGCACCCGGCTGTTGTGTCCCGCTCTTGGACGTGGCTTCCTCCGTGTGCACCGTGCGTGGGGCTCAGAGAGCCAGGTTTGTTCTGCTGCCCTCCCCCTCCTCTGTAGGCTACATTTGAACTTTGTTGTTCAAAGTTGTGTGTTTCGCACACTCATACACACTCTGTCGTTTACTGATGGCTCCTGTCAGAGACGAGGCAAGTGTCTCACGTCACAGTCAAGGGCTCCTGGCGTCTGCGCACAGAGGGAGGTGGGAGAGAGGGAGAGGCCGCTCCCTGGGGCTGCTTGGTCCAACGTGGTTGGGTAAAATTGAAGGTTAATTAAGGTGAGATAAAATGAAAAGCCCAGTTCCTCCCTCGCGGGAGCTGCCTCCCAGCAGGGACTCCCCTGTGCCGACCCTGGCCCCTTCACGGCTCCTGGGTCAGTATAAACCGGCCACAAAGGCTTCGGGCTGTGGGCCTGCCTCATGGTGCTCCAAACCCTGAGCACATGCAGAGCTCAGTCACCACGCACCCCTGCTGCTGCCAGCTCTCAGCTGGAGCTGCTGCGGGGCTGCTGACGGGGGCGGGGGCCGGCACCCACCGTGTCACCCACATCCCCTTCCTGCCGACAGCCAGCCCAATGCCGCTCCGAACCTGCTGCACGCCAGGGCGTCTGGCTCACTCTGGCTGCAGCCCTGGTTCTGTGCCCCGCGGTGCTGCACCCCGACAGGCTTTGCTCTCCTGGCTGCCTCCCCTGCCCGAAGCACTCCTCCTCCCAGGCCCTGCTGTGGTGGGAGGTGGGGGAGCCAAGCCTTGCCCTGGCGCAGTCCCCCCGCGTCCCCAACGCTTGGCTTGTGGGCAGGTCCGTGGCTGGGTTCTGATTTCCTCACTGCCGCACCTCGGTGTTTAGAGCCGTGCCGGGCGCGCAGTGGGTGTGCACAGGACACTTAGTGAATGGACGAGGCTGGGCGACCAGTGCCCCTGGGGAGGAGGGAGGCTGTGGAGAGGCGTGGCCTTGCTCGGGCAGGGTGCTCGACGTCCTCGTACCGGGACCTCAGCTGCAGGCTGGAAGCTGGCCCTGCCCTGAAGGTGGTCCCTCGGAAGGACGAGGGCACCCCTGGCACGCGGTCCCGCCCATGGACAGGGCCCGGCCGGTGTGCGGTCAGGGCTCGCGTGCATCTGTGCCAGTGCTTCTCTCGCTGTGCCTCTTACAATGTCCTGCTCTGCGGCCAACGTCTGGTCTGCTGCGGCCAGGCTGGGAGGCCTGGGTCCCCCTCATGGCTCCTGCTCCGGGCCCCAGCTTCCTGCTAGTGCAGACCCTGGGAGGCAGCAGGGTGAACCCCTGCCCTCACGTGGGAGGCGTGGGTGGAGTTCCCACTTCCTGGTGTCAGCGTGGCCCATCCTGGCTGTCGGAGAGTGAACCAGCAGACGGCAGCTCACTCTCTCGCTCTCTGCCTCTTGAAACAATCACATTAAAAATCAGAGGCCATGCTTTTATTTTAATAATAGAAACATATGCATGTTTTGGAGTATCCTAATGATGCTTGCATAACTCATTTTGGCTGCGAGAGAGCCCACACTTCCATCTGTGGATTTACTCCCTAGATGGCTGCAACGGCCAGGGCTGGGCCAGGCCAAAGCCAGGAGCCAGGAGCTTCCTCTGGGTCTCCCACACGGCTGCAGGGGCCCAAGCACTTGGGCCCTCTTCTGCTGCTTTCCCAGGCCACAGCAGGGAGCTGGATTGGAAGTGGAGCAGCTGGGTCTCGAACCAGTGTCTGTGTGGGATGCTGGCATCCCAGCGGCTTTTCCCACTCTGCCACGGTGCGGACCCTAGGGCTCCTCTTTACATCAGTTTATGGATGCGGAAGTCGCAGTAGGCACCGATATTCTGTGACTGAGGCTTCAGAGACAACAGAGGGAGGCTGGGGCGAGGGGGCCAGGTGGGGGGGCCAGGTGGGGCCAGCTGGTGTGGACTGCTGGGCTCTGTGTGAGGATCAAGGCTCAAGTCAGCCGGGCTGGGGGTGAGCAAGGCAGTGCAGGCGCAGAGGCTGTGCGTGGAGGTCCTGGTATTTTGTATTTTGTTACCACTGGGGTTGTCCCTGGTTTTATGTTGGTGCATGTCTGGGGGTGTGACAGGGCTCCCCTGGGAGTGCAGGAACCCCAGGAAATATCTGGAACCAAGAACCTCGGCGCAAGACCTCGGTCACCTTGGTGGGGGAGGGAGCTGCTGTGAGGGAGGCAGGTGGGGCCGCCCCCATTGGGCCGGCTGGATGGAGGGAGACAGCGGGGCAGGCGGAGCTAGGGGCCCACAGAGGCCTGTGCTGGGGAGCTGGCACCTGGCAGGACAGGCGGCTGTTTCCAGTGCACCTGCAGGGACCCGCCCGCTCTGCACACCTGCGTACTCACCCCCGCCCCCCACGCACGGGCAGCCCACTCCCATCCACACGCCCACCCACACACAAGCTCCTGCACTGCAGAGTGGGCTGAAGAGAGCGTCTGAGGGCGCCGTCCGTGGAGGGGTGCGCGTGTCCCTCGTGACCTGTGACCATGAGCACGAGCTGTTTACCTTGCAGTCTCATGGCTGTGTGACTGCCCAGCGCCCACACGGCTGTCTGATTCTGTGTAGCATCGTCGCTGGTCGGGGGTCTTGGCACACTCAGAGCTGCAGCCGTGGGCTCTGGCTTACCCAGCTAAACTCCCGCCCCCCATAGTGATTGGCAGCTGTGCGTTGCCAAAGAGGACAGGCTCCCCTTTTAGCAGTGTGGGCAGAACCCAGGGCCGAAGCACACGGAAGAGGTGTGACTGCGCCCGTGGGCCGTCCTGTCCTCAGGTGCTCAGCCTACAGGGAGTGCCTCACTCCTGGGGCACGGCTGGGGCTCCCGCTGCCGTCTGGAGGCAAGGCCGTGTGCACCGACTTCTCTCCCCGAGAAAGCCAGTGGCCCGGTCCCTGCCGGCACAGCCGCTGGGCTCGGGCCGGCCTAGGGCAGGCTTCCTGCACCTGGTTTTGCTGGTGAAGGATTCTGAGCTCCCGTGAGGACCCTGGGTTTCCGGTGCCTTCAGATGTGAGAACAGGCCTGGCTGGCTCCTTGTCTCCCCCCGAGCTCGCCCGAGGCCAGGAGTGCATGGACGGCCCGCTCCTCGGCCGGCTGTGGCTTCTCTGCTGCAGAACCCAGGGGCCGGGTGAGCACCGGCCGCCCCGCGCTGGCCAGGGGCCCCACCAGGAGCTTCTCCTCCATCTCTGTGGGCCGTGTGCCCTTTGCTTTGCTGCCCCTGAGGGTGCCCACCCTTCCCTGAGCCCTGCACTGTGGGTTCCCCTGGTGGGGGTTCGTGGAGAGCCGGGGTCTCTGCCTTTGGTCGGCCCGGAGCCCCGCCCGTCGTTGGCAGCCTCCGTCACCCGCGGTCGGCGTTCTGCACCGGGCTCGCCTGCTGGAGCTCCCACTGCGGGCAGCTGCCATCTTTCTTGCCATGGGGTTGGGAGCGGCCGGCGGCCAGGACGTGTAGCCTGGGCAAAGCTTGCGGGACGCTGAATTGAGCAAAGAGCTTTCTCTCGGATCCGCGTCCGAGCTCCGGCCACCGGGCCCTGGTGCATTTGTTTGGCTCCTGAAGCCCCCCACGCCTCTCAGCCCTGGCTGCTCGCATGTCTGAGGCTCAGGGACACTCTGAGGCTCACACGAAGGCATCCCCGGAAGATCTCGGCCGTCACACGTGGCCTCTGTCTTGAAGTTGGGACGGTCGGCACTTGCTGGCCGCTGTGAGCACCTGGCGGGAGCCTCCAGCTGCCCTGTGGCTGTGGGGGAGCTGCAGGCTCCCTCCCCCCGCCCCGCCTCTCTCTCCTACTCCCTCCCCCACTGAGGCCACAGGTCCAGCTGGGGCCATTGCCCAGGGATGGGGGCATGGGCGGGGCTTAAAGCCAAGGAGGAGTTTCCTGACCTTTAACCCCCCAGAGCTGTTTTGGGAGATGAAATGGGATGCACAGGAGAGAGCGAGCGAGCGAGCGAGAGTGAGTGAGCGAGTGAGAGCTCGTGCATAGGGTCCCAGGCCAGGGCCCACCCTCCCCAGGCTGCAGGACCCGAGCAGGGCTGACTACACAGACCCAGGCACCCAGAGGGACGCCCCAGCGTGGCATGGAGGGAGCTGGCATCAGCAATGCGGTCGCCATGGTGTGGACAGGTGCCAGACAGATGGGCAGAACGGGCTCTGATGCGGGAGATCTGCGGGGACCGGAGGCTCAGGCCCAGGGGTGGAGCCTCCCCTCTCTCACCTCCCACCTGCTTCACCAAGAGCCCCATGGAAGGTGGCTCGGTGCTGGCTAAGGCTGAGACCTCCAATGGCATGGGGGTAGGGTGGGGGAGGGAGCGTGTGGGCAGCACAAACCTCCCCCTGCCGGTCCAGCCCTGTGCTGGGCCTGTGGCTACGTGGACGGTGCAGGCTGGATTCCAGGCCCAGGGAGGCCCTTGGCTGAGCATCCCCCAGCACGGATCAGGCCCACATCCTCCAGTGCGACTTTGGATCAGCCATGGCCACGCAGAGCGGGGGACTCCTGGTGCGGCAGCAGCACCCGGCAATCAGCACATCCGCTCCTGGGGGTGCCGTTTGTTCTCCCTGCGGTCGGCGGCACCGAAGCTCGGAACCTCCATCTCCTCACCTGTGGAACCCGGAGGACCCGTGCTCCTGCTTGTGCAGGGTGGTTTGGGTGCCCTGCAGAGATCTCAAGAGCCTGCTTGGTGGGGGAGGAGGGCGAGGGCTGAGCCCCGCTGTGCAGGGCGCAGTGCTGGGAGGTGAGAGCTGGTGCCTGTGTGCTGAGCGGCCTGTTCGGGCGGTGGGCTTGAGCCTGGAGCTGGGCAGGGCACAGAAGGGGCCCAGGTGGCACGTGGGTGGCCCGGGGGCTGTCCTGTGCGTGACCTGCGGGGTGTTCTGTGGGCAGTGGGGCCACTGACATTTGGGCTCTGGGACACACGGGCCCGTTGCGCTGGGACACGTCCCGGGTGATGGCTCCTTCACTGAAGCAGTCCTTTTACAAACCAGGAGCTGTCTCTTGTAGCTTGAGATTTATTTAAAATCCTGTAATTGTTGAAAAAAAAAAAAACAGTCCCAAGGTTGTGTGTGTGCACACGTGTGCACCTGTATACACACACACAGGCACACACACATGCACACGCATCTCTAACTTGACCAGAAAAGCATCAGTGATGCAGCTTAAGGGAGAGAACCGGGCCACAGAACGTCAGGATCCTCTTTTTGCTACAAACGCGTTTTCATCTGCCTACTCGGGGCAGGATTCCGGGGGGGACACAGAGAAGCGCTAGGGCTTTTCTCCGGCGTCTTACCGACTCATTGCTTTCCCGGGCTCTCCTCTACCTCCTCAATGAACTTGGATTCTCTGCACGGTTAAAGGGGGAGGGGCAGAGGGATGCTGATCGAGGCCCAGCCCAACCCAGCGTCCAGCCCAGGTGAGTGCTGGACCCAGGGAGGGGTCGTGCCCTCCTTGTCCAGCCGCATCCCCTGCACCCCAGAGGCGGGCTCTGGACCTCAAGTGAGAGGACCTGGCCAAGGCTGCGAGCTTGAGGCCGCCCTCGGGACCCCCCAGCCCCCAAGTCCCGCACCTTGGGGGCGGGGTACGCTGCTTGGCCTTGCTGAACACTCACGCTTCCACTACACGGTCGCAAACCCAGAGAAAAGCCTCCACCTGGGGGACGAGTTCTATTTCGAGCTGGGAAACTAGGCCACTTCTCAGATCTGTGACCTACATTTCCCACTACAGAGACGAAGCCGCGGCTGTGGGCGCGCACGCAGGGCCGGAGGAGCCCCGTGTTTGAAATCTTTTCAGCTGGAGCCGACAACAGGTACAGTGGAAGGAAGATGGCTTCCTGGAACAGCGGCTATACTCACAGCGACACCGCAGCTGGGGAGAACGCCACTCTCGTCCCGCGGGTTGGCGCCCACACCTGACCCTTCTCATGTCTCGCGTGGGCCGCCAGCTGTCTGTCTTGCCAGAGATCCTGAGAAGGCGCTGGCTTGACCTCACTGGAGCATCGAAGCTACCGGGCTTTGGGGCTGGGGCCCCGTGTGTCGGGGTGGAAGCCAGGCTTGTCTAGGAGGGGGCAGCTGAAGAGCACCCTGCTCCCCAGTCACGGTGGCCGGGTCACAGACCCGGGAGGCCCAGGCCAGCGCTGAAGCCGTGACCTTTTTGTGCCTCCTCCATCCACATTACGTGGTCCAGGGCCCGGGCGGCTGCTGGCACTGCCTGGGTCTGGGATGTGGTCATGGTGGTGTGGCACAAGGGGTTCCACTGCTCAAGCTTTAGCTGCCGAGTGGGATACCACAGTGCTGCGAACCCCCAGGCTTGGGCCAGAGGCCCCGTCCCCCCGGCTGCAGACCCGAGGCCCTCCCCAGCCAGCTGGTGTGGTCTAGCAGCAAAGTAGCCCTGTGTCCCTATGTCCGTGGGTCTGTGGCCTCCCCTCCGTGGGCCTCAAAGTCCCCCATGCCTGCCTCTCTCTCTCTCTCTCAAAACTGATTTATTTGAGAGTAGGAGTTAGAGATCTTCTGTCTGCTGGTTCACTCCCAGATGGCACCCGTGGCTAGCACTGGGCCTCCCACGTGGCTGGCAGGGGCACAAACCCTTGGGCCATCCTCTGCCGCTTTTTCCAGGCCATTATTGGAAGTGGAGCAGCCGGGACTTGAACCTGTGCCCGTATGGGTTGCCGGCCTCACTGCGGCTTTACCTGCTGTGCCACAGCCCCGCCCCTCCCCTTCCCTTTCTCTTAAAGGAGCCCTTGTGGAAGAGGTCCCCCAGCTGGAACTCAGATGGTTCCGGCATGCTGAGACCCCTCTTCCTGATGAGGTCACACCCGCAGCTCCTGGGGGACGGGTGTTTCAGGGCCAGCACTGCCGCCGCGGTGTGAGCTCTGCCCCAGAGCCGGCTCCGAGGCGGGCAGCCCACCTCCCTGCCTTCCTTGAAGGGTTTTCCCAGTGAGGCTCTGAAGCGGTTTTGTTGTGCTGAGTCTCAGGGGCGGGACCACCTGTTGCAGGTGCCACGAGGGTGGGACTTCCGCACCGTGGGATTCTGCAGCCGAGGGGTCTTCAGCAAGCTCAGGGAAACTGTGGGCTGTGGATGTGTGGCTTCTAAACTCTGCACCGAAGCGCTTCTGCCTTAACTCATTTTCCATGAGCCTTCCAACACCCACTGCCGCTTGAGAGGATTTCTGGGATGGCTCCGCCCACAACACGTGATGAGCCAGGAAGGCTCCGCCCCCGACACAGGATGAGCCAGGAAGGCTCCGCCTCCGACACGTGATGAGCCAGGAAGGCTCCGCCCCCGACACGTGATGAGCCAGGAAGGCTCCGCCCCCGACACGTGATGAGCCAGGAAGGCTCCGCCTCCAACACGTGATGAGCCAGGAAGGCTCCGCCCCCGACACGTGGCGAGCCTCGCGGCAGCCTGCCTGCTGGTGTGGCTGTTAACAGGTTGTGTGGATGTGGCTCCCAGGTTGAATTCTGCCAACAGCACACAGGCCAGGCGTGTGATGGATCATAGCCCGGGGCTTCCCCTGAGGCCTGGTTACTCGAGCTGAAGCCCAGGAAGGCTCTGCTGTCCAGGGAGGGGCCCGGGCAGAGGCCAGGCAGCGTGCATGTCTGCTGTGTCCCGGGTGTGTGGGAGGCGTGTAGCTGCGGTTCAGTAGGCTGTGTGCCCGGTGCAGCCTGTGTGCCTCCCCAGAGCACGCCCTTCCTCTCCCTACGGGGTTCTGTGGGAGCCGACGTGCATGGTCCCCATCCCAACAGCCCCCTCCCTGGACAGCAAGGTCGGCTCCGCCGGAGAACGCCATGAGACGCACGCCCCTCAGCTCTCCTGAGCGCTTGCTGTTCCAGGCCTCTGTCCCTGTCATGGACCACGGACAGCAGCGCCCTGGGTGACAGCAGGAGCCACAGCACCAGCAGGTGACGCGTGTGGATGTGTCGGGTGCCAGCAGCTCTTCCGTTCTTCCCCTTTTACTGCGTACGCCGGCGCTCCGAGCCAGGCGGCACCATTTCTGTTCTCCAGAGGAGGAAGCAAGCATGCAAGGGGACGTGTTTCATCCATTTTGTTGCAAATGACCAGATTTCGGTGTTTTTTTTTGTTCATTTTTTTTAACTGCTGTGTAGTATTCCATGGTGTACATATCCCATAATTTCTTTTATCCAGTCTTTAATTGATGGGCATTTGGGTTGATTCTATGTCTTAGCTATTGTGACTTGGGCTGCAGTCAACGTGGGGGTGCAGATGACTCTTACTTGCTGATTTCATTTCCCTTGGGTGAACTCCCAGGCGTGGGGTGGCTGGGTCACATGGTAGGTCTACACTCAGATCTCTGAGGTATCTCATACTGACTTCCAGAGTGGCTGGCCCAGTTTGCATTCCCACCTACAGTAGATTATGGTACATTTTCCCCCACATCCTCACCAGCATCTGTTGCTTGTGGGTTTCTGTATGTGAGCCATTCTAACTGGTGAGGAGAAACCTCATTGTGGTTTTTACTTGCATTTCCCTGACGACTGGTGATCTGAGCATTTTTTTGTGTGTCTGTTGGCCATTTGGATTTCCTCTTGAAAAACGTCTGTTAAGTCCTTGGCCCATCTCTTAACTGGGCTGTCTTGTTGTTGCTGTTTCCTGACCTCCTTATAGACTCTGGTTGTTGATCCTTTATCAGTTGCACGTTTGTAAATGATTTCCCTCATTCTGTCGGTTGCCTCTTCACTTTGCTGAGTTTTCTTTTGCAGTGTGGAAGCTTCTCAATCTGATGTAATCCCATTTGTCAATTTTGGCTTTGATTGCCTGTGCCTCTGGGGTTTTGTCTTTTTTTTTTTTTAAGATTTATTTATTTGAAAATCAGAGTTACACAGAGAGAGGAGAGAGAGAGAGAGAGAGAGGTCTTCCACCCAATGGTTCACTCCCCAATAGGCTGCAATGGCCGGGGCTGTGCTAATCAGGAGCCAGGAGCTTCTTCTGGGTCTCCCACGCAGGGGCCCAAACACTTGGGCCATCTTCTTGCTTTCCCAGGCTATAGCAGAGAGCTGGATGGGAAGAGGAGCAGCCAGGTCTCTAACCGGCGCCCACATGGGATGCTGGCATGTCAGGCCAGGGTGTTAACTCACTGTGCCACAGCGCCGGCCCCTGGAGTCTTTTCTAGGAACTCTTTGCCTGTGCCAATGTCCTGCAGGGTCTCCCCAGTGTTCCCTAGTAATTTTATGGTGTCAGGTCATAGATTTAGGTCTTTAATCCATCTTGAATGGATTTTTGTGTAAAGTGTATGGTAGGAGTCTTGCTTCATACTTCTGCATGTGGAAATCCAGTTTTCCCAGCACCGTTTGTTAAAGAGACTATCTGTTCCAGGGATTGATTTACACGCCACTGTCAAATATGAGTTGGTTGTAGATGCGTGGATTGATTTCTGGTGCTTCTATTCTGTCCCACTGGTCTATCCATCTGTTTCTGTACCAGTACCAGGCTGTTTTGATTATAACTGCCCTGTAGTATGTCCTGAAATCTGGTATTGTGATGCCTCCAGCTGTTTTTGTCCAAGAATGCTTTAGCAAGGCCTCCTGTCTCTCGAGGTCCCCTGTGCCTCCATAGGAATTTCAGTGTTGTTTTTTCCAGATCTGAGAAGAATGTCTTTGGTATTTTGATTGATATTGCATTGAATCTGCTTTTGGTAGTATGGACATTTTGATGATATTGATTATTTCAATCCATGACCAAGGAAGATCTCTCCACTTTTTTTGTGTCTTCTTCTATTTCTTTCTTTAATGCTTTGTAATTCTCATTGTAGAGATCTTTGATGTCCTAGGTTAAGTTTATTCCAAGGGATTTAGTGTTTTTTTGGTAGCTATTGTGAATGGGATTGATCTTAGCAGTTCTTTCTCAGCCGAGGCATTGCCTGTGTATACAAAGGCTGTTGATTTTTGTGCATTGATTTTATATCCTGCTACTTTGCCAAACTCTTCCATGAATTCCAATAGTCTCTTAGCAGAATCTTTGGGATCCCCTAAATAAAGAATCATATCATCTGCAAATAGGGATAGTTTAACTTCCTCTTTCCCAATTTGTATCCCTTTGACTTATTTTTCTTGCTTTAATGTCTCTGGCTAAAACTTCCAGAACTATATTGAATAGCAGTGGTGAGAGTGGGCATCTTTGTCTGGTTCCAGATCTCAGTGCGAATGCTTCCAACTTTTCCCCATTCAATAGGATGCTGGCCGTGGGTTTGTCATAGATTTCCTTGATTGTGTTGAGGAATGCTCCTTCTATACCAAATTCTCCCATAAATATTTCTATTGTTTACCTTGTATTTCCTTTGAACTTTTACTGGGAGATTTTCTGCCTTCACCTTCTTTCATAGTGATGACCATGTTTCATTGTGTAGCACATCCTCTAGCATTTTTTGCAGGGCTGGATGAGTGGTGACAAATTCTTTCAATTTCTGTTTGTCATGGAAGGTCTTTATTTCACCTTCATGCATAAATGAGTGCTTTGCAGGGTACAGTCTTCTGGGTTGACAGTCTTTTTCCTTAAGACTTGGAATATATCATGCCATTCTCTATTAGCCTGCAGGGTTTCTGATGAGAAGTCTGCTGTGAGCCTAATTGAGATCCTCTGAAAGTAACCTGACATTTCTCTCGTGCACATTTTAGAATCCTTTCTTTATGTTTTACTGTGGAGAGTCTGACTGCAGTGTGTGGTGGTGCAGATCTTTCCTGGTCATGTCTGTTAGGAGCTCTGTGTGCTTCCTGTACTTGGACACACCTTTCTTTCTCCAATTGTGGAAGTTTTCTGTAATTTCACTAAAAAGGCCTTCTAATCCACTCTTTCCCCGCCTTCAGGAACTCCTAAGACCTGGATGGTTGTTTTATAGAATCTTGCAGATCTCCAACACTGTTTTTTAGTTTTCTAAGTTCTTCTTCTTTTTCTTTTTCTTTTTGGTTTTGGTCTGAGTGTGAAATTTCCAGATTTGTCTTCTAACTTGGATATTCTTTCTTCTGCTTCATTGGTTTTGTTAAGGTTTTCCACCGCATTTTTAATTTGTTCAATTGAATTCTTCATTCCCAAGATTTCATTTTGATTTCCGTTTAAGATCTGATTTTCATGGGAGAAATTTTTTTATGTCATGTACGGATTTCTTTCTTTCTTTCTTTCTTTCTTTTTTTTTTTTTTTTTTTTTTGTCAGGCAGAGTGGACAGTGAGAGAGACAGAGAGAAAGGTCTTCCGTTGCTGTTGGTTCACCCTCCAATGGCCACCACGGCCGGTGCACCATGCTGAACGGATTTCATTAGTTCATGGATTTGCGTCTGATTACTTCTAAGTAATTTTTTAATTCAATTCTTTGAGTTGCATGTCTGGCATTTCTCCAGTCTCTTCATCTTCACATTCTAGGGTTCAAGTGTCGTGTTCTTTTGGGGGCATCGTATTGTCTTCCTTATTCTCGTTTCTTGCATTGCTGTGTTTATTATTAGGCATTTTGGAGATACTAGTTGGTTTCTTCTCTGTTTTGCTTTTTCCCTGTGACGGCTTTTATCCTTGGACTATGCCTCTGTGGCTTAGTGGAGTGTCCACTTTTTCAGTGAATACTCAGAGGTGTGTGGTGGGTGCGGCAGGGAGCGCTGTTCAGTGCTCCAGGGTGTGGGGAGTGTCCAAGGTGACACCCAAGTTGGGCATGGTAGCCTCTCTCTCTCTTTTTCTTTTCTTCTTCTTCTTTTTTTAATCAGAGGGGAGGTTTGTTCTGCTCTGTTGGTGTAGTCTCAGCTCACCTCCTCTCCTCCAAGGAGACCAATGCCCGGGTGCTAGCCCCAGTGGATACAATGTTTGTCTGCACCACCACAGAAACCACACAAAGGGTCCATGCAGTCCTTGGTGTGAACCTGGGTCCTGCAGCAAAGTCCCTCACCAGGGAATCAGGGAGTCCTGAGGGTGTGGAGCCACCCACAGTGACTGCCAGGGTCCCAGCCACACCCTGCGCCCTCCCACACAGCCTCCATGTTTTCACAGTCCCAGCACACAAGGCTCCCACAGTCACAAGCACCCAGCCCCCTGTCTCTGCTCTGCTGGTGGCTGGGTGCTCGGACAGGAGCTGGTGCAGCTGTTGTGTCCAAAAATGTGCCCTCCCTCTCTCAGCTGGTGACAGGACACGGGTGCTGGGTGGTTGGAGAGAGAGAAACATGCCCCCTTTTTTCCCTCTAGTTTGGCAGGTGTACTCTCCCACAGGGCTCCAAGTCAGACTCCCACCAGGCTCCTCCTGTAGCTTTATGGCCAGTGGCTTGGGCTGCTGTGGTCAGTCTCAGCTCACCAGAGCTGGTGCTTACTCTTGGCTGCTGGGGTCCTGAGTCGTGGGCGTCCACACCCTCCACGGTGGTCCACAGTGTCCCTCTACTTTGTGTGGAGTTTCTTTGCCATTTTCTAACTGTTCCCTCAGACTGCATGTTCTCCTTTTTAAAATTTATCTTCCCCTTGACTAGAGCAGTAAGCGCCCTCCCTATTCCGCCATTTGCATCTCTTCTCCTGGGATTTCTCTCCTTTAAACATTGAAACCCTGACTGCATGTTTATGGGCCACGGTCTTTCAGTGCACGTATGTAGCGTGTCCCGGTTGATGTTCCCAGCAGCCGATCGTGCACTTTCTGAGTAAGCGGACAACAGGGCTTGCGGACTGCAGTCCCGAAGGGCTGACAAGGAGCGGGACAGCAGTTACCCTGATTTGCTCAGATTCTCTGTGAACTTCTGGAAATTTCTCCATATAAAGGAGGCAGCATTTGAACTCTGAGCCCTGACCGGCTGGTGCTCAGCTGAATGGGCATCGGGGGACCTCTGTCCCCTGTGGTCCCCTTGGCGTTTGCTGTCATCCATCTGTGCCCCGCCCCCGGCCTCTTGGGTCCCTGTTGTAGCCTGGGGACTTGCCATGTGGCTGAAGACGTCTCATCCTTTCCAGGAAGTTCAGTCTGCGAACCAAGCACCCCCCAGGATGCGGAGACAGAAAGTCTGTCCTGCCTCCTTCCTGCCAGCGTTTCCTGAGATGCACAGGTAAGTCCTCCGGATAAGTGCCCTCAGCCTGCGGCACAGAACGGACGCTTTCTGGTTGGAAGCGGGACGTCGAGTTGGGTATTTGAAAGAGCACTTTTTTGAGGACTGGATTGAGAAGGATCCCTAGGCTCGGATCGGCTGCTCATGTCTGCCAGGGCTGGGGCGGGATGAGAGGCAGCAGGTGCGCCGTGTGTCATTTCTGCCGTGGTGATCCGTGAGACGTCAGACCCAACAGAGAAAGGACTTTGTGGCTAGGTTGGGTGGCAGTGGGAGATTCCACCACTAAGCTATCGTGCCTTGGGCAGTACCCCATGGAGTGAAACAGAATGTGGGAAAGAGGCAGCACCTGCATGGGTGGTTTGCCGGGTCTCCGGCCATCTGATTGGGGTTCAGTTGCTGGAGAGGCCCTGGTGCCGTAGGCTAAGGGTCAGCTTCAACTTGGCCCAGAGGAAACGCTGCAGATTTGTGGCGAGCTGGTTTTGATTTAATGGGCTGTGATTCTTGTCCATCTCTGACCGTGCTAATTCTTCATGAAGGCGTCGCGGTTTGCCGCTTGGCTGGTCAGTGTGTCCATCGCTTCTCTCTTTTGCTGAATTGCTGTTCCCAGTGCCTTCCCCAAGGCCTGGTTTCACCCCTTGCAGTCCTGGGGAGTCCCTGGCGCCTCTGTGCACGTAAGCGGGTGTGGGGAGCAACTCGGACTAGACTGTTACTGGAATTAAGACTTATTCTATGCATCTGTTCTCCCACAATATGGCGCTGAGAAGGGAGTAACAACTTCTATGCAGCTGCCTCTCGCCAACTTGAGTGATGACCTGCAGGAGCTGATCTTGCTCCTGATTGGAGGAGAGCAGTGTACTCGGCGTGTGGGTAGCAGAGTTCGGATTGGCGGAGGAGGACTATAAAGGAGGAGAGAGACAACATGCACCAGGAACATCTAAAGGGAACATCCGAATAACGTCTGAGCAGCCCCCGAGAGAGCCGGCCGGCGGTGTGCCGCTCCCCCTGCGGAAGTGGGGAAAGTGGCAGGGGGAACCGCCCTTCCACAGAGGTGGGAGGGTCGGTAGCCAACCCGGGAAGAACCAGCAGCAAACCCGGGGAGGGCCGAGCAGACAAAAGAACAGCGCAGGGTCCTGTGTCGTTCCTCCGCGAAGACGGGGAGCGACAAGCGGGGACTCTGGCTGTGGGTGTCCCCGGGGAGCAGACTCAGGAGCAGGTCTGGAGAGACTGAAGGTGTGCCACGTGCAGGGTCCCCCGAGTGTTTGTGATGGGGCCACGGAGGGGCTGGGGCCTCCAAACCCCGCAGAACTGTGCAGGGATGAGCTGGAGCTCCCACTGGCATGGAGTCCTTGTCAAAGAAGCACACAGCGCCCCCTGAAGGCTGGGCCAGGCATCTGTTCTTTCTGCTGGGAGGACCCTGATGTGGGACACCTGACCGCAGCTCCACCACTGGCCACCTGAGGAGTCTTTGGCGGGGAGCAGGGAGCTGGGAGCAGGCACAGTGGGCGGGGCCATGCCAAGCACCTGCTGGGACCTTTCATACTCGTTTTAATTCTCTCAGTGAACCTGCACGCTGTTTTAAAGATGAGGGAGACTGGCTCTGCACATTTCCTGCATGGTGAGAGCCTGGGTTCAGCTCGGTCTGGAGCCCCATCTGCAGCGTGTCCCCCAGGGCTGGCCCCTCCCCGCCTCCTCCCCCTGCCCCGACAGCGTGTGCCCCCTGCAGGCAGCGTCCCCCAGCCATTAGTTTTTGTTCTCCCTGATTTCTATTCCATGCTTTCCCCGGGGGGCAGAGAGCGCCTCTTCATGCTATGAATGCAGCCACATCTCCTCTTGCCATCGAGTTCTGTACTGCTCCCTGTTGCCTTCCCACAGATCCCGAGCACGGCCACGCAGGCCCGGCCTGGCCTTCTCCCGTGTGTCCCGGTGTGGGCGCCACACCTCCCGCTGCTGTCCTGGTCCCATGCACCCTTGTGCTCCGCGGCGAGGATTCCTGCACTCTGTTTCGCCGTCTTCCTCCCCAGCATGTCCTCTTACCTACACTGAGCACCTGTCTGCCCACCTTGGAGGGCTCGGCTCCGGAACCTCCTCCAGGAAGCCACCCTCAATACAGACACTCAGCTTGCCCCCGGGGACTCCTTACGGCTGAACAGCTGGGCTCTGCCCACCCAATGCCTGCTCCCCTCGTGTAGCTCACAGCCTGGGCCTGGGGGCCCAGAAATTGCCTGAGCTGTTGGGCTAGACTCCGAGGACAGAGGGATGGTCTGCGGCAGCCTCTGCAGGGAGAGGGACATTGAGTGAGAACAGAGGCTGGACGTGCAGACGTGGGCCAGGACTCCCGGGTGAGAACACAGCCAGGCTGGGCCTGGGTGCGCCTTTCCCGGCCACTCTGGGTCTTCCACGTGGCCTGCATTCGTCACCCGGCTGCCCAGTGTTTCCTAAGAAAGGGACCCTGGCACTTTAGGTGGAGCCCTAACCTGGAGCCAGGCCAGAGATGTGGATGAAGCCGGCCTGGGTGAGTGGGGTAGGTCAGAGGTCAAAGGGCAAGGTGCAAAGGCTGCCTCTGCCTGTCTGCTGGGGCTCAGGAGGCTGAGGCTGGGGTCAGGTGCTTGTCGGGAGCCTGTGGCTGAGCGCTGTGCCACGGTCCACCCTTAGCTGTCTTCGCTTGCCTCCCATGCCTCACCCAGCCATGTCTCTGCTCAGCACACTCTGCGGGGCACAGCGGCCAGCTGGGCTTCGCAGGAGCAAGCAAAAAGGGCCAGGGCGCTTGCCAAAGAAGGTGCTGGAGATGTTTGCTTGGACACCAGGGGCAAAGGAATTATGTCCAAGTCAACCTTGTATCAAATTCACCCAGCAGGGCACTGGGTGAATACCTGGGCAGGGGGCCAGGATGCCCCGGCAAGAAGCCATGGGGAGAGCAGTATCCTTAGCATGGGCTCCTGTGTGTGTGTGTGTGTGTGTGTGTGTGTGTACACTGGATACAACGTTTCAAAGTAGGGCAGTTTATAAAACTCAGTTTTTCAGTTTAGAGAATTAACTTCAAGGAGTAGGAGTTTAGCTTACCGGTCCGCCCACCCGCTGAGACTTCCGTGTCCCACATCGGAGTGTCTGAGCTTGGCCCCCAGCTCCCGGCTCCCGCTTCCTGCTCTTGGTACCCTGGGAGGCCCCGTCTGCCCACGTGGGAGTCCTGGCTGGCGCTCCTGGTTCCTGGCTTTGGGCTGGCCCGGCCCCGGTCTTTGTCGGGTTTGGAGCGTGGACCAGTGGATGGGAGTGCTCTCTCAAGTAAGCAATGTCAGTGCATGTTCCCTCTAATCTTTTATCCCAGCACAACTTGGGCGGGAGCCCCATTTCCATGGGGAGCACCTGCCTCCACGTCAGGATACCTACTTCGTTTCTGGCCCGAACTTTGCTCTCACGTCAGCTAGTGGGAGGTTCTCCCCTGACGCTGGCTCTGGGAGGCGCGTCGGCTGCAGAGGGCAGGGGGTGGCGGTGGCTGTGTGTCTGACTGGGGAGCGTGGCTGCTGATGGGAGCCTTTGCTGGCTCAGTGCCAGGCCCTGGTGTGGGGCAGGGAGGTGCCCGCCATCTCTTTCTTTTTTAAAGAATTGTTTATTCGAAAGAGTTAGAGAGTCAGAGAGAGCTTCCATCTGCTGGTTCACTCCCCAGATGGCTGCAACGGCCAGGGCTGGGCCAGGCCAAAGCCAGGGGCCAGGAGCTTCTTCTGGGTCTCCCGCATGGGCTCAGGGACCCAAACCCTTGGGCTGTCTTCTGCTGCTTTACCAGACACATTAGCAGGGAGCTGGATTGGAAGTGGAGCAGCCAGGACTCGAACCAGCGCCCATATGGGATGCAGGTGGCAGCTCTACCCACCGTGCCACAGCACCTGGCTTGATCCCAAGGGCTGGGTTTGCTGTCTACATGCTGGTCTCCACTGGGAGTGAGCTTCAGAGGAGCAGCCCCGGTGCCTGCGGTCCCGGCGGTGTTGACACGGCGCCCCGGGTCCACTCTCGCACCCCAGCCAACCACGGGCACCTGGGGGTGATCGAGAGACGCAGGGTCGCTTGCCACAGCCCCGGGATTTCCGGGAACGGATGGATGAGTATTGCCGATGGTGGAGAAGTTGTCCTCACGCTCACCGCGGTGCACACCTTTTAGGGGGAATTTGGGAAAGGTGGAAGAGCAAGACCAAGAGGAGGCAGAGCAGGAACTCACGGCCAGGACAGGCTATGCCGAGACGAACCCTAGAGAGGCCCTCACAGGGGGGGTTTGTACAGCTAGGGCGGCTGGGGGTCCTGCTGGTGGGTGTTGGGTGGAGCTCACCGGCTTTGCTTTGTCCGTGGGTGTGGGTGTTTCAAACTTGGCCTGGCAGTTGGGGCAGGGTTGGGCTGGATTGAGGAAGATTTTCTCAGTGGAGCAGGGTTGGGATCTGTAAGGAACTGAAAAGCAGCGAGGGGGGCAGTTCCCATCTGTGCTTGTTCTTGGTCCATCAACTTCTCCCTCCAGAAGTCAGGAGGGCGGCAGAAGGCAGGTTGAGACTGAGGGCCCCCGGATGGAGAGCCACCCCTGGCTCCGAGGGAAGGGGCACAGGGTGCTGACCTCCCTTGCCCTGTGACTCCTGTCCCCACCCCATGGCTACAGGGCCAGCGCTGCACCCTGGGGACCTGTCACAGTGCAGCCAAGGACTTGTGAGTTCTTTCTTTCAAGGGAAATCCTGTCTGCATCAGCGCTTCCTGCACATGCCGTCAGTGACTCCCGGCGCACCTGTGCAGGGATTTCTCCAGGGTTGTGTGTGCAGAAGGACTTGTCTGGTCTCTGTTTCTCCCTGGCACAAAGCCGTAGCCCCCCGGTGATGGGAGCGTCTCAGGCTACAGAGGCTCTGCTGGGGTGTGGGGAGGGGGCCGCGTCCTCAGCTGTGTCCGTGTGGCGGAGCCGCGAGCTCGGGGGACCTTCCTGGCTGCCGAGCACGCTGACGGGTGGGGAGGTGTGCCGAGTCCGGGACCCCGGGACCTGCCCCGCGCTCCTTCATAACAAACTGTGGGTGTAGGCATTGTGCTCGCATGTCCTCAGGCCTTCCAGCTCCTGATGGACCCCGCCCCCCATTCTGTCTGTCAGAAGTGCGGTGGCCACTGAATGGAATAAAGTCAGAAGCTCCGCCTTT
The DNA here is from genome assembly GCF_051225735.1 of Oryctolagus cuniculus. Taxonomy (NCBI): domain Eukaryota; kingdom Metazoa; phylum Chordata; class Mammalia; order Lagomorpha; family Leporidae; genus Oryctolagus; species Oryctolagus cuniculus. The sequence goes on along the minus strand of NC_142878.1, from coordinate 3,074,143 downwards.
GTCAGGGGAGGGGCGGCCGCTCAGTGCTTTGCCCTCTGGGTGTCCCGGTGGGTGCACACCGGGGAAGGGACGGTTTCTGGGGGCTTGACCACCCACCCAGCTGGTGGTGAACGTCTTTTCATGGTTGACTGGCCATTCCCTATGGGTTTATCGGTTTTGTGCGTTTTTTTTTTTTTTCTTTTGAGTTGTCTGCTGCTCCTGGGTTTCGGGACCTTCTCTGGACACCAGGATCCGTGGTGCTAAGTCCCTTGAGTACCTCGGCGTGGTGTGTGCCTGTAGCCCCTCGCAGCCTCTGGGTTCCGTAGCACACCTCCGGGGTGTAGCTGCTATACCAGTGGCAGCATTCAGGGGACAGTGCAGAGGAAGCAGTTGGCATCTCCAGCCGGGAGACAGTTCTCCTTCCTGAATGTTCTGTGTGTGGTTGGTTGACTCAGATACAGAGCCAGCCGAGAAGAAGGGCTGACCGCTCACGACACTCCCACCTTAGTGTGTCTATTTTATTTTACTTTTACTTATTTAGTTTTGCGTAGAGGCAGAGTTAGAGAGAAAGGGAGAAGGAGAGAGGTCTGCCACTTAGTAGTTCACTCCCCAAATTGTTGCTATGGCCAGAGCTGGGCAGATCCAAAGCCAGAAGGAGCTAGAAGCTTCTTCCAGGTCTCCCATGCAGGTACAGAGGCTCAAGGACTTGGGCTATCTTTCACTTCTTTCCCAGGCCACAGCAGAGAGAGCTGGATCAGAAGTGGAGCAGCCGGGACTCGAACCCGCAGTCATAGAGGATGCCAGCACTGCAGGTGGAGACTTAACCCACCTGTGCCTCAGATCCGGCCCCTAATGTGTCTTTTTTTTTTTTTTTTTTGGACAGGTAGAGTGGATAGTGTGAGAGAGAGAGACAGAGAGAAAGGTCTTCCTTTGCCATTGGTTCACCCTCCAATGGCCACCGCGGCTGGTGCGCTGCGGCTGGCGCACCGCGCTGATCCAAAGGCAGGAGCCAGGTGCTTCTCCTGGTCTCCCATGGGGTGCAGGGCCCAAGCACTTGGGCCATCCTCCACTGCCTTCCCAGGCCACAGCAGAGGGCTGGCCTGGAAGAGGGGCAACCGGGACAGAATCCGGCGCCCCGACCGGGACTAGAACCCGGTGTGCTGGCGCCGCTAGGTGGAGGATTAGCCTAGTGAGCCGCGGCGCCGGCCTCCCTAATGTGTCTTGAAGAATTAGAGTACAGCAGTGCTTCGTAAACTTGCTTTAGGCTTGGTCTATGCTCTCTGGGTCCTGTGTTGGTGGTTGGTGCCTTTTTATGGGGCTAGCATCTGCTTGTACAGACACGTCACGGTTTGTTTGTCCACTGGCCAGGGACAGCCACTCTGGCTCTCCCGAAGCTGCTACAACTGCCGAGAGGTCTTTGTGTGGACGTGTGTTTGGTTTCCTTTGACTAGATACCCAGGAGTAGGATTTCCGGAGACGGCAAATGCGTGTTTGATTTTATAAAACCCTGACGGGACTGATTCCCAGATCACTGTGTCGCCTGCCCTCCACCAGCACCGCCCGAGAGCTCCAGCTGCTCCGTCCTTGTCGGCGCCTGGCATCGCCAGCCTTGCCAAGCTCGGCCATCATCGTGGCCGTGCGGTGCTCCCAGCAGGTGTCTAGAGGTCCTTGGCGTGTGTCTTCACATCTGCTTAGGCCCCGTACTCAGCCTCCTTTACAGTTTTCCCTTGTAGAGCTCGTCTAATTTTTTAGAAAGATTTTATTTATTTACTTCAGAGATAGAGTTGCAGACAGAGAGAGGGAGAGACAGAGAGAGAGGTCTTCCGCCTGCTGGTTCACTCCCCAAATGACTGCAGTGGCCAGAGCTGAGCTGGTCTGAAGCCAGGAGCTAGGAGCTTCCTCCAGGTCTCCCACACAGGTGCAGGGGCCCAAGCACTTGGGTCAGCTTCTTCTGCTTTCCCAGGCCATAGCAGAGAGCTGGATTGGAAGTGGAGCAGCCGGGACTCGAACTGGTACTCACATGGGATGCCGGCACATAAGGGGATGCTCCACAACCATGGCCCCATCCATCATCTAGTTTCAACAGCTCTTATTTTGGGGGCCGTTTGGGTTTGCAGTGAAGTTGGGTGGCAGGCACGGGGGGTTCCTGCACACTCCCTGATCTCACGGGTGGGCTCCCCGTTACCAGAACCTCCCCCCGCTGCAGTGGAACCTGCAGGGACGCCTCCCCACCGCCCGACGTCTGGAGCACCTGCTGGAGTTGTTCACTGGGTCTCAGCAAACTCACGGCGTGAGCGCACCATGCGGTATCCCGCGGCCCGGTGCTCCGCCCCTCCCGCCCTCCCGCTAACCCTTGCTGTCTCCCACGCGTGCGCTGCTTCCACGCAGCAGCACACTGAAGCCTTCACTCACAGGCACATTAAGCCGACACTCGTTGCTGCACGGCTCTCGTCTGCGGGCCGTTGACCCGGCTCCAGCCTCCTCACTGCCCACGGTGAGCTCATCCTGCTTGGACTTGCCGTGGGGGAAGGGCTGAAGGGGGCTTCCGTCGGCTGGGGAAGGCGGTGTTTGTCAGCCGTCGGGGGGACAGAAACCAGGGCTCCTAGACCTGAGTTCGTCCCTCGAGGTTTTTGAATTCATCTCTCCCAGGGGAGCTGCTTCTCTCCCTGCACTCCCCACGGAGGAGAGACTGACAGCTTCTGTGCTGTCCGTGCAGAGTGGGCTTCTTCCCAGCCCACCCTTCCTCTGAGGCTGCCAGGCCTGGGGGCCTCCCGTTCCACTCCCCAGGACGAGAGGGCCTGGGTCTTGCTTGGCCGGCGGGAAAGACGGAAGGAAACTGGGGTGGACGGACAAGCAGCACTCCACCACGGACCTGACCGGAAATAAAAACCACATTCAAGTAACAGCTGTGGGCCCGCCCCGGAGTGAGGGGAGCGAGGGCACAGGAACAGGAGCAAACCCTGGCGTGTGACCCGGAGACACGCGTGAGCCGCCTCTGGGGCCTGCGTGTGCTCCTGCGTGAGAGGTCACGCAGCATGTCCCCTTGGGGGGAATGTGCCTGAAGTTTCTGCAGCGTGCCCGTGGAGGCTGACTGGAAAAGCATCAGTTCTGCACATAACACGCACACGCACACACACGCGTGCACACGCACACGCTCGCGCACTGTAATAGCTACCTGTTACCAGGTAACAGAAGTAGGGCGGAAATCAGTGCGCTCCACTCAGACGCCACCCGGCAGCTCCCGGAGTCTGAGGCTTCTACGCGCGCGCGCTCTCACTCTCGCGCTGGCTGATGAACTTGCCAGGATAACTGGCAGGCCAGAAGCACAGGTGCGAAGTGGCTGGTTTTCGATTTAGAAAGGGATTATCTAATTTTTCTTCCATTCCTCTTAACGTGCAGAGTGCCCGCATGCCCTGGCCAACCTGGATGTGATTCAAAGGGAGTTTTGTGCAGTCTCTCGTGAGCTCATTGTGACTTTAATCCATAAACAGCCGAGCAGACCCAGGCCCACGCCCTCCGGGCGAGTTCCTCTTCCAGCCAGCCTCTTCCCCGCTCTCTGGCTGGGCGCAGGGCAGACTCAGGGCAGTGAGGGCGGCTGGGCCTGGGAGGGGTCCTTTCGCTCTGGGTTCAGGACCTCCGCCCTGCCCTCTCGGTGGGGTGGTGGGTGGGTACCCTCCTGGCGTTTGCCGCTTCTGTCCATGGTGGGATCCGCTGTCCCCTGCCCCACAGCCCCCTCGGCTGAGACTCGCGCCAGTCCCCAGCTGCTCCCGGGGTCCCTGGTGGTCAGCGGGGGCTTCCGGGTGCTCTCTCGGGGCTAACACCTCAAAGCGTCCTGACCCGTGCAGACTCCGGCGGGCAGAGGGACGGGGGCAGGGCCTCTGTGGGATGGCCCAGGCCCCTTGTTGGCATCTGACCCTGCTCCCTGCCCTCCAGAGCTGCCGATCAGAGTTCCGTGTCTGAGCCGTGGCTCCGAGCCGTGCTCTTTAGCTCTGTGTCTGTGTGGCACTGGGCTGAGGAAGCAGGCAAGCCTGCTGCCGGACCCTCACCTGGGCCGGGCGTGCCAGGTACACTTGCCACGTGCCGTGTTCCTCACAGAGGGGAGATGGGTTTAACTCTACGTGCTTACAAATACCACTGCTACCTCGTGTCAGCGAGGGGGCACCCGCCTGCAGGGGCCAGGAGACAGAACCCAGCGGCCCCCACTGCAGCCGCCCGCCCGGGGCTCTCCCAGCTGGATGGGCAGCAGCGGCCGGCCGTGTGTGGGGGGAGGGAGGTCTGGCTGGCCCCTGACTCTTGAGAGAAGTGTGCTTCTCCCTCTAGCTCCCATCAGAACCCTCGCCCTGCCGTGGGCGGCACAGGCCCGTCGGCCTGCTTTCCCCGACTATAACAAAGTACCCAAAAGTGGATGTTCAGGAAAAAGGATTTATTCAGGGGCCAGCGCTGTGGTGCGGTGGGTAAAGCCGCCGCCTTGATGCCGGCATCCATACAGGCACTGGTTCGAGTCCTGGCTGCTCCACTTCTGATCCGGCTCCCTGCTAATGGCCTGGAAAGCAGCAAAAGATGGACCCAAGTGCTTGGGCCCCTGCACCCACGTGGGAGAATCAGATGGAGTTCCTGGCTTCAGCCTGGCCCAGTGCTAGTAGTTGTGGCCAACTAGGGAGTGAACCAGCAGATGGAAGATCTCTCTCTCTGTCTCTGCCTCTCTCCCTATAACGTTTTCAAAATAAATAAATAAATCTTTAAAAAAAAAAGGAAAAGAGATTTATTCGGCTCTCAGTTTCAGAGGCTGATCTGCCCCCGGCCCTCCGCTGCACCCCTACATGGCAGAGGCACCACCTGGCAGGAGCGAGCCAGACAGAAAGCCAGAGAGACTGGGGCTGGCAACCCCTGCCCAGGGCACAGCCCCAGGAGGCCTGGGGACCTCCATCCTCCTGCACCTCCCAGGACCACACTCCCAGTGCACAAAGCCCCGGGACAAGCCGTGTCCCAGCCACCCAGCCTCCGTCTCTGGAGCCGCGTCGGCACCTGGCTTGTGTCAGAGTTCACAGTGTTCTCAGACGAGCGGCACCTGCTCCTGGAGGTTGCGGCTCGCAGGCCCCGGCCCAGGCCTCTGCCCCCGCGGTCTCAGGGCCCAGGGCCCAGCCCTGGAGAGAGGTCAGTTTATGTACTCCTGTACTGTGGCTGCTGGCGGGAGGGGTGTGTCCTGGGGAGGCAGGAGCCGGGGGCGCCCACCCTGTCTGCTGTGGGGGCGCGGGCCGCTCTTCATCCTCACTGGGTAAGAGGAAGCGTTAATGTGAACCTGCAGTAGAAACTAGAAAGTTCTCCTTGTCGAAGTCCCGGGTGGGCCTGCCTGCTGCCTGCTATGTTTCCCTACTCATCTGACAGCCCCATGCGTCACCCTGATTCTTCCTATATGACTGTTGCTCCTTTTCATGAAGGTTCTACAATTAATTCAGTCTCCCAGGGATGGATCTTTAGGTTCTTTCTTTTATTAAAATACTTATTGAAAGGCAGAGTGACACACACACCCCGAGAGAGAGAGAGAGAGAGAGAGAGAGACTCGATCTCGCATCTGTTGGTTTGCTCTCCGATGGCCACAACAGACAAGGCTGGGCCAGGCTGAAGCCAGGAGCTCCGTCCCGGTCTCCCTTGTGGGTGGCAGGGACACAAGCATGTGGACCACCTTCCACTGCCTTTCCCAGGCCATAGCAGAGCGCTGGATCGGGAGTGGAGCAGCCAGGACGCGAACCGGTGCCCACGTGGGATGCCGCACTGCAGACAGCAGCTGTACCCGCTCCGCCCCGGCGCCGGCCCCTCTAAGTCGTTTCTAACCTTTGCCAGCGTGAACAGCGCTGCAGTGCACATCTCGTCCAACGCCTCTGCTGGTGAGCCGGTGAGGGGCGGTGGCACTCGGCTCTAGGGGGTCCCTGTTGCCACCTGGGGATGTCTGCGGGCTGCTCCCGAGGGGAGCAACGCCAGTCCCCTGGAAGGCGTGGGAATCCCCTCCACGCCTCACCCCTCCCCACACCTCACCCTCCCCACGCCTCACCCCTCCCCATGCTGGGTGCTACCCCGCTGCTGGGTGCTACCCCGCTGCCACACACAGTCCCCCCATGGAAGGCGTGGGAATCCCCTCTCTCCACGCCTCACCCCTCCCCACGCCTCACCCCTCCCCACGCTGGATGCTACCCCGCTGCCACACGCAGTCCCCCCGTGGACGGCATGGGAATCCCCATCTCCCCACGCCTCACCCCTCCCCACACCTCACCCCTCACCCCTCCCCATGCCTCACCCCTCCCCACGCCTCGCCCCTCCCCACGCTGGGTGCTAGCCCGCTGCCACATGCAGTCCCCCCATGGATGGCGTGGGAATCCCCTTTCCCCACACCTCACCCCTCCCCACACCTCACCCCTCCCCACGCATCACCCCTCCCCACGCTGGGTGCTACCCCGCTGCCACACACAGTCCCCCCGTGGAAGGCGTGGGAATCCCCTCTCCACACCTCACCCCTCCCCACGCCTCACCCCTCCCCACGCCTCGCCCCTCCCCATGCTGGGTGCTAGCCCGCTGCCACGTTTGCTAATCTGAGGAGCAGGAATGTTACTCTGGTGTGCGCCCGGTCCTTTGCTGTTTGAGCTGGCATTTGCTCCGTGACGAGGAGGCTGGGCACTTGTTGCTGTTCTCTCAGGGTTGAACCCACGTTGATGTCTGCTGGGGACTGGCCATGCAGAGCTTCCTCAGGGGTCTCTGGCTCACCGCCCCCAGGCTTTCCACAGGGCGCTCTGATGGAGGAGAGTGGTCGCCAGGGCACCCTGGGCCGTGGGAGGCGGAGCCATCCCGACTGCAGACAGGTGGCTCGTCTGAGACCTCCCCAGACACTTTTCGGGAGCAGGGCCACAGCTGCTCCCCCGCAGGCCCCGGGGAAGAGGGGCGTCCCCTTGCGTGGAGCAGTCCCGAGCCCTGGGTCTGCGCCCTCCATGCACAGCCCCGTGTGTGGGCTGAGGTGTCCACTGCTCAGGTGCACGGGGGCTGTGCTGGGATCAGCCCCGCCCAGACTGCTGTCTGCCGCCCGCTCCCCGCCCGCTCAGTAGCAGCTCCTCGGGGCCTTGTTAAAGCCCCTGACCCGCGCCTGCCGCCAGGTGACCTTTCACTCCGCTCTGCTGTCATCGCCTGGCTGGGATCTCCACCAGAGCAAGGTTGCCATGGCGATCCTGCGTCCGGCTCAGCCGGATCCCGCTTGTGTGCCTTATTAGATGTTCCCTAAAAAGAAACCATGCTGGGACCCGGAACCCGGGGTCGCTCACACGGAGCAGGAGCAGGCGCGTTCTGCTGCCGCCCCCACCCCAATTACCGGGCTGTCCTCCGCTCCCCTGTCTTAGGGAGGCGGTGGCGGTATGGCAAGTGCCGACCTGCCCTTCGAGACGTGCTCACGGCTCAGACCCAACCCGGGCGAGCGTCGGGGAGGGTGCCTAACAGGTGGATCTTGTCTGTGTGTGTCCGTCTGCTGTCCTGACCTCTCTCCCTTTCCCAGCCATGAGCTCTGAGCTCCGCATTCCTGCTGCTCCTGCTGGCCGACCCAGGTTCCGCGTGTCCGCCCCGCGGTTGGGAGAAGAGGTGGAGGCGAGAAACGCAGCCCTCGTGGCGTCTGTGGGCGGTCAGTGTGGCGGGAGGGAGGCTGTGGCATCAGGGAAGGGGCCGGTGCTGGCCCAATCCCCGGGGACAGTGTCGGTGGCCCTGGCCACTGGGGCAGAGGCCACGTTTGCCCTGAGTGGGGGGACGCCTGGCCCTTGGACCCTCAGGCCGTCCCCAGGCCTTCGCCTGCTGGGGCTGCCAGAACACTGGAGCCCGGGTGGCCGACAGCTTAGACGTGTGTTTTCTCATAGTCCTGGGGGTGCAGGCCGGGACCCGGCTGCCGCGGGTGGCTGCTCCTGGGCTGATGCCATCCCGGTGCGTGCCCTGTCCTTGTGCCTCCGAGGACCACTGCTGGGGACCATGACGACCTCGTGTTACCTTGGTCAACTCTTACAGGCTCCGTCCCCGACACAGAGCTGCCCCGGGGCTGGGGAGCGAGGGAGACAGTGCGTGGGTGCTGGGGGTGCGTGTGGACCCTAACGCCTCCTCTGGGCCCTCTTTTCCCAGCCGCGGTTGGCCCCTCGCTGCACTGGGGGGTGGGGGGAGCCACCCTCAGAAGCACGCAGCCCAGAGCACCTCCTGGAGCCTCGTTTTTGACGCCGTCAGGGCTGTCGTGGGGGAATCCAGCACAGCCCAGGCCCCAGGCAGAGCAGTGATCCACTGTCAAATGCAAGGGACGCCCTGTGCTGACGAAGTCGTGGAGCTGAGCGTGGGTGCCTCCTCGGTGTCGCTGCCGCCAGCGGTCAGAGCATGAGGAAGCCGTGTGGACCCGTTCGCTTAGCCGGCTCTGCTCTGCTCACCCTGGATCCCGACGCTTGCCCAGGGCCTGGGCACCAGTGTTGGCCTGCACTCTAGCTTCGTCCGCGCCAAGGACGTGGACGCCTCCCTGTGGGTCCATTCTGCTCGCGGCCCTCTGCCTGACCCCGCGGCTCCCGCTGCACCTGCCCTGCATCTCCTAGGGGGCAGCACAGAGGAGGGTGTGCTTGGGCCGCACCCCCGCGGCTTGCAGGGAGGCCTGAGAGAAAGTCGGAGCCTAAACCAGGCTGTGGGATTTAACCCCTTCAATGCGCAGAGATGGAGGAAAAGAGGGACCAGGAAAAAAAAAAAGGCGAAAGAAAAAGCACCTGTGTGATGCTCCAGCAAACGCCGACTTTTCGAGAAATTCACGTCCGTTCCGTGGACGCCGGCGCGCTGACGTCATCGTCTAATTTCCTTCGGTTCTTCACGCCTGCCTTGAAGGCAGCACAAGACAGTCAGGGAACAGACACGCCGGCTCCCACGGCCTCTGCTCCACCAGTGAACGGCATGATGGCCTTGCGTGCGTGGCCTCAGGGCTGCGCCCCAAGGAAGCCACTCCCCACGCCAGGGTCCCCACACCCCTGCAGGCTGGGACCCCTAGCGTGACGCGGTTTGCCTAGTGCTGGTGACAGTGCAGTGTCCTGCGGGAACAAGAAGCGACGCTGCCCCCTTGGAACCTGCTGGGGCCCCCCAGAGGGAGGGCGACAGTGGGGCCACGCGGCGGGTCCCAGCAGTGACGCCTCCGGGATCCTCGGGGTTTGCTTGTGGGGGAGAGGGAAGCCGCGGGACCCTATCCTCCCTCTGAGAGGGGTCAGGGCCCTGACGTGGACTCCCACCCCCCAGGAAGCACTAGGCTCTCAGCTTGGCAGCCTGGTGTTGGGCTTCTGCTGAGGTTAGGAGGCTGCTGAGATGGTCAGTTAAGTGATCAAGGCTATGCCTTTGACCTTGATTGATGTCCTCCGGGAGGGTCTTGGGAGGGAGGAGTGAAGACCATGGTCCAGGAGGGGCCCTGGTCAAATGGTGTGGGGGTCCAGGTGTGGGAGGGGCTTGGTAGGAGGGCAGGTGGGGAGATCTGGTATGGGAGGGGCTTGGTGGGAGGGTGGGCAGAGGGTGGGGGTCCGGATGTGGGAGGGGCTTGGTGGGAGGGCAGGCATGGGGTGGGGGGTCCAGGTGTGGGAGGGGCTTGGTGGGAGGGTGGGCATGGGGTGGGGGGTCTGTGTGCGGGAAGGGCTTGGTGGGGGGTCCGGTTGTGGGAGGGGCTTGGTGGGAGGGCGGGCATGGGGTGGGGGGGTCCGGATGTGGGAGGGACTTGGTGGGAGGGCAGGCATGGGGTGGGGGGTCCGGGTGTGGGAGGTGCTTGTTGGGAGGGCGGGCTCCTGTCCCTGCTCATTCAGCGTGAGGACACTGATCTGGCAGCTTTGTTGTTTCTCCGTCGTGGACCACTTGTGAACCTGAGCCAGGGTCAGATGAGGGGACTCTTCCAGAACCGGGGATGGCACACAGAGCGCGTCTCGTGCGGCTTGCGTCCGTGGCGCTGCCGAGTCTGGGTGCGGCCGAGAGGAGATGAAGCAGCGTTGCCCAGGATCCTGGGGGTCTGCAGGCCGCGCCCTTGACTGAGGCTCACCCGCCTGCGAGGCCCCCTAGCAAGGACGCTTTGTGACGATAATTATGTTCGTTCCACCTTGCCCTTCGGAAGCTGGGGCACTCCTCAGCCCATTCCCCAGGCCAAGACAGAGTTGCCCTCCCCTCTGCCCGCTGCCGCGAGGGTCCCTGGCTGGGGGACAGGCCTGGCCCTGGGCTGTTTGATTGCAGAGCGTATGGGGCTGCCACCCTGGGATCCCGATGTGCACACGGGAATTACGTCCTGTTTGGGCTGCCTCCACGTGGCCACGTCTCCCTGAAGTTCTTTTGTTTTCTTTTAAAGGATTTACTTATTGATCTGAAAGAGTTACAGAGAGAGGGAGATCTTCCATCCTCTGTCCTCTGGTTCACTCCCCAGGTGGCCAGTGGCCAGGGCGGGGCCAGGCTGAAGCCAAGAACTCCATCCAGGTCTCCCACGTGGATGGCAGGGGCCCAAATACTTGGACCGTCTCCCACAGCTTTCCCAGGCTTGTTAGCAGGGATCTGGATGGGAAGTGGAGCAGCTGGGATGTGAACTGGCACCCTTAGGGACGCTGGCATCGCAGGCGGTGGCTTTACCTGCTACACCAGAGCGCCCGCCCCTTCTTTAGGTTCCAGCTAGCCGTAACGATGGCCCACGAGCTGCCAGGTGTCTCTCTCCTGGGACTTGGAGAAGGGTTCCCTGTAGGGGACCGTCTGCCTCCCTGTAGCTGAGATGCCAGCGTCGGGAGCCCAGCGTCCTCACGGTGAGAAGCCAGGAGCAGAGCTGAGGGAGGGTGGCCTGGTGGTGCCCCCCCCAGCCGTCACTGAGACAGGCACCTGCAGGGGGGCTCTGTGGGAGTGGGGTGTTGGCATGTGGCACCCACACCCACTCACCCTCTCCGCGTAGGGCAGGCAGGAGGGAGACACCTGCAGTCGCCCCGGTGGGCACTGGAGCCGGGCCCTGGAGGGCCTTCTTGAGCCGTTGGTGCCGTCAGCGCTCTGCTCCTCTGCTGCTCCGCTCTCGCGGGTCTGAACGGGGACCTCCTGCGTCCAGGGCTCCTGTCTCCCTGGTTTGTGTCTCTTTTTCTGAATGCTTCCTCCCCTTTCCTTTCTTTTTCTTTTCTTTTCTTTTCTTTTCTTTTCTTTTCTTTTCTTTTCTTTTCTTTTTTTTTTGACAGGCAGAGTGGACAGTGAGAGAGAGAGATAGAGAGAAAGGTCTTCCTTTTACATTGGTTCACCCTCCAATGGCCACCGCGGCCAGCGCGCTGTGGCTGGTGCACCGCGCTGATCCGAAGGCAGGAGCCAGGCACTTATCCTGGTCTCCCCTGGGGTGCAGGGCCCAAGCACTTGGGCCATCCTCCACTGCACTCCCTGGCCACAGCAGAGAGCTGGCCTGGAAGAGGGGCAACCAGGACAGAATCTGGCGCCCCGACCGGGACTAGAACCCGGTGTGCCGGCACTGCAAGGCGGAGGATTAGCCTAGTGAGCCGCGGTGCCGCCCCCCTTTCCTTTCAAACACTCTTGTCTGAGTTTCAATTCTTTGCAGTCGGAGTTTTCAGCCCTAAGGCTCCCTTGGCTCTCTGAGCGCACTCTTCTCTGTGAGAGCCGGTCTGGTCCTGCCGCGGAATGCCCTCTCCTGCTTTGCAGAGATGTTTGGTTTTTCTCTGGCTTACCCTTTGTTCGGCCAAGCTGCCATTCTCTGCCTGGCCCAGCCTCTAATTTTCTCGGTCCAGTTCTGCCCCCAGGTGCTGATGACCCTTGCGTGCTATGTTTTAGTGCCACGCTCTAGCATGGCGACTGGGGACTCCGGTGCGGGGGTGTCTGGGTGCTCGCTGGCCTGCGTGTTCAGTGGGCAAACACCGTGGAGGGCTGACCTCTCGCACGTGGCATCTGGAGAGAGAACTCTGCTCCCGCCTTGGGGGCTCCGCTCTTGCTTCATCCGGACTGCTGTGGTGTTAGAGACCTCGGTGGGGGGCGGACGGTCACACGGCTGTGTGCTGGTCCTCACACTTCCCGTCCCAGAGCGCCGTGCCACCCTGCCGGCGGCCACCTGTCCGCACCTGGTTACACCGGGGCTGAGCCTGGGGGCAGGTGCGCTGGGGAGCGGGAGAGCAGCCGGCATGCACGCTGACCCCGATGCCTCTGCGTGGCGTTCTGGTGACCGGTCCAGTGGATGGAGAGCCGGCTGGCCCCTGGCCTGGCTTCCTGGACCCGCAGGAGAAGCCTCTATGGAACCTTGCACGGAGGGCAAGTCCCAGACCCACTCGGGAGGGCAGGGTGGGTCTGGCTGCCTGCTGCCAGTGCCTGTGCGGTCTGCGTCTGGCTGGGATTTGTCCTGCCCTGTTGTCCTTCTCAGGCCACGCCCGGGAGAAGCCACCATCCGATGTCCCAGCGGGGAGGGGCAGTCTGGTGGTGCCACTGCTTCTGACATCTCTTGGCCACTTTCCCGTTTGTAGGAGGAACACAGCCGGGCACCTGGTGCCACCTCTCCTGCATGAATCCACCTGCTTCCTGTCTCCCAGGTGGCTCCTTTCCCTCCTGTTCTTTGTGTGCCCGTGGGCTTTTTCCCTCCTTTGTCATTTCTGTGGGTTTCTGGAGGAATCGGGGTGTGGGTGCCTTCCAGGCCCATCTTTGTCTGAGGACTTGGCCCCCTTCCGTCTGCCTGGAATCTCGCCCGCGTCCTGGCCTTCCCACTTGTCTTCACGGGGGCTGGGAACAGTTCCCCAGGGAGTGACAGGGGCGGTCTCACCTACCACGAGCCTCCGTTTCAGCAGGGAGACACGTGGATTCCAGCGCCCGCCAGCATTTTGCAGGCCACGGGCCACGCATAGTTTTGGGAAGCTTGGGAGAGGAGGACCATGGAGAACGTGTCACCTAGGACCAACACTGATCTACCAAACCCACCCTCAAGTGTGGAAGCCGCTGCGCCAGCCTTTCAGAGCGGGCGGGGGGGGGGGGCTCGTGGTTCCGCCTCGGCCTTTCTCTGCTCAGACGAGGCATCGCGTCTCGCTGAGGGCTGTTCTCTTTGTAGAGGGACATGAAAGACTTGATTTCGGGGCTGGCGCTGTGGCACTGCCGATTAAAGCCCCGCCTGCAGCGCCGGCATCCCACATGGGTGCTGGCTCAAGTCCCGGCTGCTCCACCTCTGATCCGGCTCCCTGCCAATGCGGCTGGGAAAGCAGTGGAGGATGGCTCAAGTCCTTGGGCCCTGCACCTGCGTGGGAGACCCAGATGAAGCCTGGCCCAGCCCAGGCTGTTGTGGCCATCTGGAGAGTAAGCCAGAGGATGGAAGACCTCTCTCTCTCTTTCTCTCTCTCTGTCTCTACCTCTCTTTGTAACTCTTTCAAATAAATAAATCTTAAAGTCAACCTGATTTCCAGAAACTCATGGTTATGGGGTGATTACTTTGCTTGGAGGTGGTGGCAGACACAGGCCAGCCCCGGGGTGTGCACCTGCCCCAGGGCAGTTCCCTGGGAGCTGGAGTGAGCACGCCCTTGCGTCCTTGTGCCGCCAGCAGAAATGGGCTTCGCTAGCGGTTTCCGAAGGTGAAGCCAACAGCGAGCTTTGTGCTTAGGGTTTGGCTTTGGAGCCCCGGGATGGTGTTGAGAAGATGCGGACATGTGGATAACAGAACTGAAATGTTTTGAGGCTGCTGTGGGTACGTGCTGTGGGCCCGCCCGGATGCATCCACGCGTGAACACTGCCCTTTCCCCATCCCCGGTGAGGTGACGGCTGTCTGAGGCAGGAGCAGGCAGGGCTGTCTTTGTGACCCTCGTGTTATGCGGCTGCTTCTATGTGGGCTGAGCTCAGAGTCACCTGTGGTCCAGGCTGCGTGTGGCCAGCGTCTCCCAGGGACGAGCTGTCGTGTGGATGCGAGGTCCTGGGCCACCTGGAGTCCCCGAGGCTGTGACTGAGCTGCTCCCCACCGCTGGTGGCTGCCCCTCGGCACCATCCTCCGTGCAGACTTTGGGTAACAAAGCCTCATTCTGCCCTGAGCCTGTCAGGCTGGTTTCCGGGCAGGAGAGTGAGATAGAGAGACTTGTGAAGTAACCGGGGTTTGTGTCTTCCGGTACCTGCTGGTGGCAGCTCATCTGGGGGGGGGAGACACGGATGATGGCACCCGTGCTTGTCTGCACGGTTCCTCCTCTCTGAGTTCTCGTCTCCTGCCAGGTCTCAAATGCGGTTCCCTCTTGCACTGACAAGAGCTGGGGGCAAGCACTGGGGGGGGGGGGGGCGAGGCCCAGGAAATCCTTCCCTTCTCCCCCCTCCCCGGGCTTTCCAAAAGAGAGATGCAGGGCGCAGGGGCACAGGAGGGCGGTGACCTCACAGGACAGAGGGCACAGGTGAGCGGTGACCTCACAGGACAGAGGGCACAGGTGGGCGGTCACTACCAGGGCACAGGGTGCAGCCAAGAGCACTCTGAGCAGCCCCTCCCACCCCCGGTCGCTGTGCTCACAGAGTGTAGACTCCAGGGGCAGCCCCTATGCTCAGCCCTAGCCTCCCATTGGAGGGTGCTGGAAAGTCCATCCCCCTGGGAGAGGCTAGAAGAAGGCTGATGGCACCGTCGACAGCCACGGTGGACAAGCTGTGGTGTAGCAGGTGGAGCCGCCACTGTGGCGCTGGCATCCCAGGTGGACTGGGGTTCAAGTCCCAGCTGCTCCACTTCCCACACAGCTCCCTGCTGTGGCCTGGGGAGAGCAGCAGCAGATGGCTCATGTGCCTGGATCCCTGCACCCACATGGGAGACCCGGATGGAGCTCCTGGCTCCTGGCTTCAGCCTGGCCCATCCCTGGCTGTTACAGCCATCTGGGGAGTGAATCTGCAGCTGGAAGATATTCTCCCTCTTTCTCTCTCTCCCTCCCCGCCCCCACTTCCTTCTCTCTGTAACTCTTTCAAATTAATAAACATTTTTTTAAAATAAGGAAGTGGAGCCGGGTGACAGCCACACCCAGGGGCAGGTTCAAGGAGAGAGACCGCGGGCCTCAGGCTCGGACGCCGGGCGGGCAGCTGCCTGTCCAGCCCCACTGGCATGGCTGAGGCCCTTATCCACACCCCAGGGTCTCACAAATCCAGGTGACCTCCCTGGGGGCAGCGCGCTCACCTGGAGGGGCGGCTGGACAGGTGTGGACAGGCTTACTTCCTTGGTGGCGTTTGTAAGTTGGTGGGAGTGGCGGCAGGTGATGGCTGGCTGCTGAGTGCCTCCCCAGCTCCCCCCAGGGGGTGGGGCCTCCCGCGGGCCCTCAGCCATCAGAGCCCCCGTCATCCTTCCTGGGCAGCTCCTCTGAGTTATGAACCCTGGGTAGTGTGGACGGGTGTTTCCTGCGGTCTCCCCTGGCTGGGGGTCCTGTGTGCTTGTCCCTACTGACAGTTGGGAGCCTCCTGAGCAGGGACCACGTGTCCCACAGCGCTGGGGCGGGGCCAGGTCATCACTGGCTCTTGGCGGTGTTTGCGAGCTTGGAAGACCAAAGGGAAGCAGACGGGCCTCGGCCTCTCTCCTGGGTGAGGCCTGCTGGGTGCAGGTTGTGCACAGGGCGCATGGGCAGGGGCGGGGTCGGGGAGCGTCTACAGGCGCTCGCCATCAGAGGAATCGGTTCCCGGTTCTGCCCCCTGCCCGATTGTAAAGGGTACGGTGGAGAGAACCGGCAAGAGAGGTGGAAGAAGCGCAGGGGGTGACCTGGAGAACAAGCAGGGGCTGCTGCTTGTCTCCCTGTCCCCACGAGCCCCCTCCCCTGAGAGCCGCTCCCCCATGATCTCCTCCCCCATGAGCCCCTCCCCTGAGAGCCCCTCCCCCATGATCTCCTCCCCCCGGGAGCCCCTGCCCTGAGAGCCCCTCCCCCACAAGCCCCTCCCCTGAGAGCCCCTCCCCATGATCTCCCTCCATGAGCCCCTCCCCTGAGAGCCCCTCCCCCATGATCTCCTCCCTCCACGAGCCCCTCCCCTGAAAGCCCCTCCCCCATGATCTCCTCTCCCATGAGCCCCTCCCCTGAGAGCCCCTCCCCCATGCTCTCCTCCCCCTCCCCTATGAGCCCCTCCCCCTCCCCCAGGGCCCCTCCCCCCAGCCCTCCTGCAAGAAGTGACATCAGCAAACTGGGGCGCAGTCCCAGCGCTGGGCCCGGACTGCAGGCTGAGCAAGGGAAGGCGTGAGCTTCGGGGGAGCTGAGGTCCGCGTGTCCTCGGAGCCCGCGTGGTGGAAGCTTCGGCCCCAGGCGTCAGGAGGGAGTGGGGAGGGCTCCGTGGGCGGGGTGCATCCTGGGAGGAGCGGGTCCCTCTTCCCTCTCAACCCCTCCCCTTCCGCAGTGGGGTGACGCCGCCCACAGCCCCTCGGCAGCTGTGGGCCTTGGTGCCATGAGAACCAAGTCTTCCTTACGTGGCGCCTGCCTTGTGCCACAGCAGCCGAGGCCGAGGGCCGTGGGCGTCAGTGCCTTGTCGGCTGTGGTCACAGCAGTGGGGTGGTGGGCGTTCTCGTTCCCAGCCGACTGACGAGGAGGCAGATGGACAGGAGTCTGCTCCCAGCCGCTGGGGCAGAGGGCAGCCTGGTGTGCCGGCCGGGCCGGACCGGGGCCACGTTCACAGGCCGGCACCCTGCCCTCCCTCAGTGGCCGCGTCCCCCTTCTCGGTCCCTTCGCTCTGCCCTCTGCTCCCTTGGCTTTGCCTTGGGCATGGGCTGTGGGCCCAGGGCTGCGTGGCCCGAGCTGCCACCAGGCCTGCTCTAATGAGCATCTGCTCTGCTCGGGCCTGGGGGCTCGGCTGCGTGGGGTGGGGCTCTGGCGGAGGTGGTGTGGGAACGAACTGTGGGCGTGTCGCTCCCTGGGGCCTGTGCCTCAGTGATGCCCTGCCCCGGGTGCCACTTGGGGCTCTCGCCTGGCTCCGTGGCTCAGATCCTGGCTCAGTCACTTCCTACCTTCACGGCCTGGGGCAAGTGAACCTGTCTGCCTCAGTTTCTCCCTCTCTGGGGTGTGGGTGGTCATGGCATCAGTCTCCAGGAGCAGCCTGGGCCAATGTGATGGGTCAGTCCACGCGAGGCCTCTGCTTAGCGCTCCGCGAGCATTGCTGGCTCCGTCTGCTTCCCGGCACCGCCAGCCCCGGCTGTGCGCCTCCCAGCGTTCCCAGGCCTGCAGACTGTCCCAGGACGCCGTCCCTCGTGTCTCCAAGGACTCGGCAGCTGACTGCACTCACCTGAGCTGCACACACACAGCGTCCGCCCAGGGCCAGGGATGGGTCCTGGCAAATAAGAAACGAGAGCTGTCTCCCCCGAGGTGTGGCCACCTCATGAGCACCAGCGCAGTGAGGCTGTGGCGTCCAGCCCGGAGCTCCCAACACCCAAGCTGCTCTCCCCTCACCTCCCCACCCCCGTTCCTCACCAGCAGGGTCTGGGAGCAGCGGTCACATGGAAAGCGCAGGGTGGGAAACAGATGCACCCAGTTCTCATTGTTGTGTGCGTGTCTTTCCAAGGCCCCTTGTACGTGTGGCTATCAAAATTCTTTTGCACCCAAATAAACTTATCTTTCCATTCCATCTCCCATAGACTGTTTTTTTTTAAAGATTTATTTATTTATTTGAAAGTTAGAGTTACACAGAGAGAGGAGAAGGGGAGAGAGAGAGAAAGAGAGAGGTCTTCCATCCAATGGTTCACTCCCCAATTGGCCACAATGGCCAGAGCTGCACCAATCCGAAGCCAGGAGCCAGGAGCTTCTTCCGGGTCTCCCATGTGGGTGCAGGGGCCCAAGGACTTGGGCCATCTTCTATTGCTTTCCCAGGCCACAGCAGAGAGCTGGATGGGAAGTGGAGCAGCCGGGTCTCGAACCAGTGCCCGTATGAGATGCCGGCACTTTAGGCCAGGGCGTTAACCTGCTGCACCACAGCGCTGGCTCCTCCCATAGACTTTTTTTAGCCTCATATTAAACAACTCAGAAGGGCTCTGACCCGAGTGCGGGTTGGCCACAGAGCTGGGGCCCAGGGCACTCGGCGGGCTCAGAGCTGCAGCCTTTGGCCGATGACAAGGAGGCATTTTGACAGCTGCTCTGCCCAGGGTGGAGCCACACCGGACAGTGGCCTGGGAGAAGTCCCAGCCTCCTCCTCCCGCAGCAGTTCTGACCAGTGACCAGATGGTTGTGGTTACAGGTGGGCTGGCTGCAGCCGCAGGCCCCCTGCCCATGAGCGTCGGCACGGGCAGCGAGTGTTTGGCCTCCGAGAACCACGGTGACCTAAACCATGCAATGTGGCAGCATAGCCCCGGCAGTGCCACCAGGACGGCTGGGCGGGCGCCCGGGCTCCTCTGGGGCGGGCCTTGCCCTCACCTGGGCACTGGGGGCGGGTCTTCGTGCGATGCCCTTGCACATTCCCACAGACCACGCCCACTCGGTCCTGATCTTTTGGCCACGCCCTCTCAGGGCAGGTGCGGCTCCAGCAGCTGGGGACCCTCAGGGAACACCCCGAGCAGCTGGGGAGGGGCGGGAGGGGGCTGGTGACTGGGCCCTCCTTCCTGCTCTCCTCACTGCAGTCGCAGCCACCCAACCCGTCAGGCAAAATGCAGCCCGTCCTGAAGTCAAGGAAACAGGAGGAGGCCCTCCTATCGGCTGACAGAGGACGTGGCCAGGGTGCAGGAACCCGGTCAGGGTAGCAGCTCCCAGCTGGGGCTGTCCCTCGGTGTGACTGGAAGTTTCTGGGGATGCCCAGACCACTTCCTAGACCAATCCCCTAGGGTCCCTGGGGGGGGGCAGGACCCAGGTTCCAGCTCCCCGTGTGTCCTGAGCTGCTGGGGTGGGACTGGGGTTTAAGGGCGTCCCAGCTGAAAGTGAGCCTCCTTGCAAGGTGAGAGCCGTGAACCAAGTTCTCGGAGTGGGTCGAATGGGACCAGGAAGACTCCACTCGGCAGCGCGGCTGTAGGAGTGAAAGCCTGGCCATGAGCCTGGGGCCGCAGGGCCAGATGAGCCACGGTACACACGAGCCGGCTTGCACCGCCGGGACCTGGTTCCCTCGCCAGCCTGAAGCAGGCGGCCCCCTGGCAGCACGGCCGCTTCCACCACCCAGGCCACAGGAGACCTTGTGGAGAGCAAGTCCCTCCTGAACACTCTAGAAGGGCAGGCAGACACCAGACACAGGAGAAGCGCGCCCTGGGGACGTGCCCGGGCTGTGTCTGAGCGTCAGAATCCTCGTGGGGTGGCTCGGGGTTGAGAAGTTCGCCCCTGCAGGCGCAGCAGCCCCCGGGACCCGGCAGTTGCCCTGCTGCGCCTTGGTACCCACAGACCACCGTGGCCTGCACGTTTGGAGCGGGAAATCCCAGGATCACTAGATCGCAGATGTAAACTGCACACGGTCCTGAGGTGTGATGAGGTGCTGTGTGCTCTGCTCCAGCGCCGAAGCGCCCCGGTGCAGTGTGTCCGTGTGGTATGCGCTACCCTCCCGTCGGCCAGCCGCTGGCCGCCTGGTGTCACGGGGACTGCCCCACAGTCATCGTAGAGCTCGCGTCCAGGAAGCCGTTACTGTACTCAATAACGACTATTTCAGTCCATTGTTACAAATGTTCTGTGTCATTGATTTGTTGTTGCTCCTGGACACGTAAGAAAACAGGGTGTGACCCATGGAGGCAGACACGCTCTGGGGGTCTCGGGATGCATCTTTTGTGGCTAAGGGGGAGCACGAGACCACCAGGCGGAGGGATCAGCTGAGGGAGACCAGGAAGGGCCTCCTCGGCACTGGACGTTGCATTTGAAGCTAAGACGGGGTGGCAGGACCATGCAAAGAGTGGACCAAGCACTTTTCAGGAAGAGGGAATGGGAGGTGCAAAGGCCCTGGGGCTGGACTAATTCTGGAAAGTTCTAGAAAGAGCAGAAAGGCCCGTGGCTGGAATACAACGGGCGAGGTGGGAGGAGGGCTCGGGGCCATGTGAGCCAGGCTTGGAATCCTCTTCTGTGGGAGAGAGCAGGATGGAGCCCCCCACCCCCAGCTCTCCCCCCACCCTCTCCTTGCACCACACAGAAGCTCCACGCAGCTCCGTGACTCACAGAGGCTCCACAGGCAACGGGA
This sequence comes from Oryctolagus cuniculus, assembly GCF_051225735.1. Classification (NCBI taxonomy): domain Eukaryota; kingdom Metazoa; phylum Chordata; class Mammalia; order Lagomorpha; family Leporidae; genus Oryctolagus; species Oryctolagus cuniculus. The sequence continues at coordinate 3,054,106 of NC_142878.1, read as the reverse complement.
GTTTAACCCAACGAACATTTATTGAGCAACTGCTGATGCTCTGTCCCACCCTGGTGCTGGGATGGACACAGACGCGGCCGGCCCAGCCCTGCCCTGCCTGGGACGAGGTCCCAGTCTGTGATCATCACGGGCCGAGTGCACAGAACCTATCACACGGGGCAGAATGTGGCAAGGGCCGAGGGCGGGTGTGGACAGAGTCCACAGCGTTCGGTGGAGGGAGAGACCCCAGCGGCCGGCGGTGGGGGAGGGCTTCATGGAGGAGGTGATGTGAGTGGCCTAGGGCGCAAGAAGAACAGGAGCAAAGGCACGGGCTCGGGGAACGCAGGCGCCCCCCCCCCCCCAGGCTCGGTGATGCTTCTCTGCCGGCTGGAAGGGGGTGTGGGGCCAGAGGGGACCGGGCCTTCCCAGGTGGTCTGTGACGCACGAGCCTGGGCACTGGCAGGCATTCGTGACATGTGTGGGGTGGACTGGGTGGTGTGCACACGCAGGGGGCAGCCCCACGGGAGCCCTCAGCCATGTGTCGGCCACATGGCCAGCAACGAGGTGCGCCCGGTGCTCCGGGATGAAGGGAGTGCGTGGGAGGAGAGATGACTCCAGGATCTCAGACTCGGGGCTGGGGCGTCGAGGTTCCCCAACAGAAAAATGTAGATGGCAAGGCAGGGCCCAGAGGGGCCCAGAGGGGACTCACTGGCCTCAGCAGGGTTGCGTTTCTGGTGCTGCTGCAGGGGCCGACAGGGTGAGTGTCCAGCAGGCCAGGGGCCACAGGCCTGGGGCTGGGGAGCAGGGCCGGCTGTGGGATGAGCAGAGGGTGCTGGGGAGGGAGGGTCTACACCGTGGGCCAGTCTACACCATGGGGGGAGCTGGGGAGGGAGCGTCTACACTGTGGGAGGTGCTGGGGAGGGAGGGTCTACACCGTGGGAGCTGGGGTAGGAGTGTCTACACTGTGGAAGGTGCTGGGGAGGGAGTGTCTACACCGTGGGCCAGTCTACACTGTGGGAGGTTCTGGGGTGGGAGTGTCTATGCTGTGGGCCAGGGAGGTGGAGGAAGGGTCAGATCTACCTGGACTTCCGTCTGGATCGGGCAGAGGTGTCAATAAATAATCCATAAATACATAAATAAGGACATAAATTAGCAGTCAGGGGAAGGCAAGGACGGGGGATGCGGTGTCCCGGGTGCCGGGGCGTGACAGGAGGGGTCCCTGCAGAGCTGGGCATGCTCTGCGGTGAGGAGCTGTGGGCGGGGGCCCTGGGGGACGTTGCTGGACAGAGGGGCTGGGGAGAGGAAGGGGGGGGACGGAGCCCGGAGCCCAGAGCCCGAGGAGAGATCTCTGCAGATGGCACCATCTCTTCTGTGCTGGGCTGGGCCCGCAGAGGCCTGAGGGCTGCAAGGGCTGCCGGCTGCCCAGGGGCCACTGGGTCAGGATGAGGTCGCGGGTCAGGGCGTCGGGGTGCAGTACCCAAGACCGGCCCAGCTGTGCCAGCGCTGCAGGGGAAGCTGCCCCGACAGCCCCGAGCAGCCGAGAGGGAGTCGGCCTGGAACGCCCGCCAGTACTCGGCCCAGGCGCTCTGGCAGCACAGGACCTGCTGAACCCGGGACCGGCACACGTGTGGGAGGGTGGGCCTGGGGGCTCCAGCCCACCCTCAGAGAGAACCTGGAGGTGGGGGCAGCCTGTGTGAGACGAAGCCGTGTCCCCCAAGGAGCCCTGGTCCCTGCAGGGAGGGCTGCTGGCTGGGGGACAGAGCTGCAGGCCAGTGTCTGGGCTCCCCACAGGACTCACCATGGAACGTTCTGGAATCCGGGCATTGACCCATCCACGGTGGCCCTGCACCGGGTCCCCAGGGCTCTGCAAGCTTCAGGAGGTAGAGTCTTCTAAGGCCGCTGGGGTCCTCCTGGGGCGAGCTCGGGAGCGTGTAAAATGCGATGTCCAGTGCCAGGCTGGAGGCCCTGCCCCCACGCCCGTGCTGGCCGCTGCTCTCTAAATGAAGCCACACAGGGAGGAGCCAGCAGGTGCTGCGGGGTGTCTGGGTGCCACCGCGGTTTGGCTGGAGCATCCGCGTGTGCACTCGTGGTCACCGATCTCCTGCTGCTCGCCAGCCGCTGGCGTGGAGCGGGCGCTGCATTCGGGACGGCGCTGACCCACGTGTCGGGTCTCCTGCGCTCAGGAGGTCTCCGCCTCTCTTCTTACCTCCGGCCACCTCTAAGGTGATGGTTTTTTCACTTGTCCTTCAAGCATGTCAGCACACCCAGGCAAGGGCACGACTGGCCAGCCCCGCCCACTGCCGCCTGTCCAGGGGGACCTGGGCCGTGCGTCCCTGCACTCAGCCCATCTCCACGGGAGACTATGTACAGTGTTTGCAGCTGCACCTGGTTTCAGGTCTTCATTTTAAAAAAAACTATCAAAGAGGGATCTCAGTGCGGGGAATGGGTTTTGCACAGTCCCAGTTCCTCTGCCTGGGTGGGGAGGGGGCGCCCACCCAATGCCCTCTTCCAGGCAGGAGCTTGGGGCGGGTGGGAAAGTGACAAGAAGGTGACAGTGACACAGAAGTCTGGCTGCAGGGCTCGCACAGCACAGAGCTGGGCAGAGAGCGGGCGCGGCTCGGGGCCTCGACCACACGCTCGGAGCTCTGCGAGGCGCCCGAAGGCGACTGTGTGCATCTCAGAAAGGATGAGGTTTCTCCCGACAGGCCCCTTCCAGCTAAAGCTGAGGCTTCTCCAGGGACCAGGGGACAGAAGAGCCCCTCCTGGGCGTCCAGGCTGAGCTGGGGGCAGGGCCCCCTCTGCCTTGTTGGTGCACAGCAGGTGCTTTGAAGATCACCCAACAGAACCCCACATCTGGGACGCCCGTCTGCCTCCCCTGGGGGAAGCCGGCCAAGCAGGTCTCGACTGTCCGATCTGGAACCCTCCCCGCCCTCGGCATCACCCGCCTGCTGCACCCGAGGTGCAGCCTTGCTTAGCCAGGAGGTCGCCGTCTACCACATCTCCCCCAGCCTCCTCTCCACGCGGTGGAGGACGCCGAGGTCACCGAGGTCACTGAGGTCCAGCCCTCGTGCTGCCAAGCTGCTGAGGCCATGCACCGAGGCCCCCAGCCCTGCTGGGGCCGTGCTCCAGGCTTCCGTGTGCTCCACCGCTGCCCAGTCCTCCTGCTCCTCCTCCACCTCCTCCCTGAGCAGCGGCACTTCAGACGGGGGCGGGGCGCAGCAGTCTCGGCCACCCAAGTCCCTGCCCCGGGGTTCAGGGCCGCCAGCAGGTGGCTCCCCGTTCCCCCAGAGCTCAAGGTCCTTCCAACGCAGGAGACCTGGCGTGGCGACGCCGAGGCGTGGCACGGGCTCCTCGGGCGGTCAGGTCCTTCTGCCCCGCACGTGGGCCGAGCCTCACCTGGCTGGGGAGCGCTCCCCACGCTGCTTCCTGCATCTGCCTACGCTAGGTGAACACTGCACAGTTAGAGATACTCGGGTCAGTATATATACGCAGGTCGAGCTATACATATTCTGGTCACTGTTCCACATTTCACAAAGAAACCCACTAGCCTGCCTGTTCTATTGTTTGTGCCACCCCGACGCCCGTCCGCCCGCGGTGTCGCCGGCAGGAAGTGTGAGCACCGAGCCCCGTGGGCGCCCGCCTTACGTGGCCCCCCCGCACTGGCCCACGGTCAGTTTCAGCGCTCCCTGCTCGTGCAGGCTCTTGAGGGCCTTGAACTCTAGGGGCATGGTGTGGGGGCTGGTCTGGGAGGTGTAGCCGTATTTGAGGCTGTCGTAGTAGTGATACTTGACGGGGTTCTGGTTCTGGTCCAGTGGGAAGGGCCAGAAGCCGTACAGGTAGATCTGGCTGCAGAAGCGCGTGGCCAGGGTGTACATCAGGAGGCCGGTGGTGGGCCTTTTGATGTGGACTTTGTTGGTCAGCCAGTATCTGGAAGAAACACCCAAAGGAAAACGGGTAAGTGTGCAGCATCCTTCCGAGGGAGGGGCCGCTTCCCCCGTCCGCCCCGCGGCTCCCTCCTGCCACTCAATGACAACAGGAGCCGTGGACCCTGGCTCCCCACTTGGAGGACGACCCTCTGCTGCTGATCCGTGGCCTGGGGGCTCTGGTCGTCAGAGCAGGCTCATCTGGGGTACGGCTACAGAAACAGGGCTCAGAGATGCAGCGTGGCGCAAGGCCGCCCAGGTGGAAAGGGGAGGGCCAGCCCCTCGGTCGGAACCCAGGCTAACAGAGATGTCAGCCGGCTCTCTGTCAAGGGACACGTAAATATATTTCCCTTTTCAGCCACAGGGTTCCAATGGCAACGACACATGTGGGCGTGGCCGGGCCAGTCCCACCTCTGAGACAGCACTGGCTTGTGCCCAGTGGCCGCCCCACATGCACAGTGTGCATGGCCACTTTGCCTTCCTCACCCCTGAGCACTCTGGACACGGCTCCTCTCTGCCCCTGTCCGCCGGAGCCCACCCCCGAGATAGGTGCCATCTCGGACCTCGCGAGACCCCTGGAGTGGCCAGCCCCGGGAGCCTGCATTCTGTGCTTTCTTTGCCGGCCGCTGCACCCGTGTCCACACCTCTCCTAGAGGCCCCTGTCCTACCTCTGGGACTCTGTCAGTCAGGGAACATGGAGAAGTGGGGAGCACAGGTGTCCGGCCATGGTGCCTCGTACCCGAAAGGCCTTGTGCAGCAGGAAGTGACCACGTCCACGCGTGGACCCACAGGCAGAGGCCAACAGCTTGGACACTTCCGTCCCAGCCATTGCCAGCCGTCCGCGTGCCCTACAGAAGTCACTCTCCCTGTGGGACTCAATTCTTCACGCTGTGCAGTGACCAGTAGTCTCCAAGATGTCCCACACAGTCCATTCCAAGGCAATCTGGCAGTTTCTCCAGAAGTGGGAATGCCTCCATGCCGCCCTCTGCCTGTCCTCCGAGCTTCTAGTATGATCCTCCACCCACCCAGGCTGCGTGCCTGCAAGACCAGTGCCATGCCTGGGTGAAGAGGCCACCCCCACCACTAATTCCTGACCGCTGTCTCCAGGCCAGACTCTGGCCAGGGACTCTTGACCCATAGCCTCTGGGAAAAAGCACACCCTCCCCACTGGAGCCAAGGCCAGCACGCTTCCTGGTGACCCCCTGCAAAGCCACGTGTGACTTTGTAACCAAGCACCTGCTGACTGCATTGCGCCAGCAGTGTTGCTGAGAGAGGCAGTGACTTAGTGACTTCGAGTTGGGTGCGAAGGGTGGGGAGGGGCTCCCTTCCTTTGCTGAACAGGTCCCCGTGCAGCCTGCACCGGCGCAGTCGACCTCAGGCCCCTGATTTTGTTTGTGGGAAGAGTTAACCTCTCCCACGTGGCAGGAGGAGTGTGGTCAAGTCGCTGCGGGCCAGCGTCGTGCCATCAGCTGATGTCTGTGCCAGGAGTGCTTGGTGTTGCAACGGTTGGGGCCCCTGGATAAGGAGCCTTCGGGTGGCCACACAGCACTTACTCGGCCCTGTGGAGCTGACCAAGCTTGGGAGGACCCGGGGGCAGCAGCCAGCCGCAGAGAGAGGCAAGGATCCCAGAGGCAGCCGGCTGACAGCCCTGGCCGGGTGGGTGGGGGAGCTCCCTGGGGAGCCTCTACCTCTCCCCGCCCCCAGCCAGTCCTCTGCATTTCAGCCCTGATGCAGAGGCTCCCAGCATGCACAGCTGCTGGCACAAACTGCCCAGGGCTGTAAGAGAGGCCTGGGGCCGCCACACACCAGGGCGTCCCCCCAGCAACACCACTGTGCAGCCAGGGCTAAGAACGCCGGCCCCAACCAGCAGTGTTCTGCCAAGGAACCCCGGAATGGGACCATTTAGAGAGAACGACGGGGCTCAAGTTGGCGCACGAGCACTCGCGGGGAAGGGGCTGGTCACTCACCTCGCCCAGCGGCCTGACGGGGGCTCTGCCCTAGAGAGTCGGGACTGGGATGTGGGTGGGAAAACCAATGCCGATCACCGTTGCCGAGGCAACATGGAGTGGCGGGGCCTGGGGTGTCTCAAGGGAGAGCCAGTTTTGGGGTGGTGATTTTTTTTCCCAAGAGTATTAGAAATCTGGATTTTCATGCGAATTCTCCAGAATTTTAAAGGTCAGGGATTTTTTTCCCAAGAGTATTAGAAATCTGGATTTTCATGCGAATTCTCCAGAATTTTAAAGGTCAGGGATTAAGATTCCACGCGAGGCCTTAAACAGCAGCGATTCAAACAGATCCCTTCCGAGTCTTCTGCGAGTCTAGGGACTGACTCCTTGCTTCCCACATCCTAGCCACGTGTGTGCACGACGGGCACCGCGCACACCTCTCCCCGGCGAGGTGAGGCGTGAAGACCTGGCGCCCAGGCTGACGGCTCCTGGAGGCTTCGCTGAGGCTGCTGCGGCCTCTGGCAAAGGCGCTCAGGGTGCCGGGCCAGCAGCAGCCGTAAGGGGGAGAGCAGGGAGAGAGGTCGCTGCCCACACGTGGGCATCAGCTCTGGCCCGGCAAGGCCGTTTCTAGGGGCCTCGCCTGCTGGCCTTCAGGGGCCGCGACGCACGGAGCACACGCGGTGGCTGTCGGGGGGACGAGGCCCGGCTCCCAGCGTCCGGCTGGGCACCTGCAGGCTGGGCTCCGTCTGAAAGGCAGCCGGTTGCAGACCGCCTCCCTGGAGGACCAGGGGCGTGGGCTGCACTGGCGTTTCGCTTCAAATCCTTTCCTACAACTGGGATTTTCTTTTATGCTACGTGCACTGCTATTTTGAAACAGCATTATTCCATCACAAACACCTGTGCCTGAAACCACAGACTCCTGTTTCCTCTGCTCACCTCCCAACCTGGCCCCAGCTGGGGGGGCACTGGCCCAGCGATGTGCTCTGTGGGTGCTGGTGGGTGTCTGGTGGTTGTCCCTAGCCCGAGTGGGTCTCCCCTTTATCCGCTGCACCCTGGGCCTGCCCTGCTGACCCGGCCAGAGGCAGCCGAATCAGCTGCCAGCTCAGCACCCCTGGGGCCTAACTGGGCCTTGTCTGCATGGGGCCAGGTGCCAGCTGTGTGGTCGCAGCCTCCCCTGCGGTGACCGAATGAGAGTCATTTTCCACCCGCTGTGCCGTCTCCCTCCTTGCGCGTCCAGGCCTGCTGCCCGCCCGTCTGTGGCTCACCTCCTGGCCAGCGGTCAGCCAGGGCCTGGGCCGCTCTGCAGGCCACGGAGACCCCGCCCCTGCAAGAGGGGCCTGGCCCTGAGGCCAAGGCCGCTGGTTCTGCATCTCACTCCCCTCTGCGTGCGGCCTGGGGGCAGCTGCCTCTGGGAGGTGGCAGGGGTGTGGGCATCTGAGATTCTCCTGCGCTCACGTGTTGAATGGAGAAAGCTCACACCCAGCCAGCTGCTATGGCTGAATTCTGTCCCCCGACTCATAAGTGGAAGATCGGAGCCCCCACGACCTTGGCACGTGGCCTTGTTTGGGGGTGCAGTTGCCGCAGAGCTGGCCAAGGTAATGGCAGGTCAGCAGAGTGGGCCATCTTCCAGCCTGGCCACTGTCACCCTACACAGGGACGCTGGGAGACAGGCGTGTTGATCGCAGCTCCTCCTCCCTGCCCACGCGGCCTTGCATGCACTAGTAGTCCACGTTCCCCAGCCTCCTTTCCTGATGTCGTGCGCGGCTGTTCGGAGAAGAAAGCCAGCACCTGAGTGGTCACGAGAAAAGTTCGTCCAAGTGGCTGACGCATGTCCGGACACGAGACGGGGCCCGGCCCCTGCCCCTCGCAGGGGACCAGACAGGGCCCCGTGTCCCCAGCGAGCACTTGCTGCTTCTCCCGCCTACGCTCCAACTTCCACTGGAATGACCAACCCTGGCCGGGGCTCACGGCGAGCTCCCCGGGGTCCACCGTGGTCCCACATTTGGGAAATCGGGGCAAAGGTTGCTCTCCAGTTCCACATGGTCTGGGAAAGGTCATGGCCAGTGGCTCCCCCAGGGCCCACGCGGCTGTTTCTTTACTAGGAGCTGCGTGCTGGGTGTGCGAACGCATCCAGCTCCGGGCCCTGGCTGAGATCCGTGGTTTAGAGCAGCGCACCGGGTCCTACGTCAGACACCAGAGGCTCACGACCCCGTCTAGGCAAAAGACGCACCTGCTACCCTGAGAAAGGTGGGCTCGAGGAGCGGCTTCCGCTTCTGTCGCCCGGAGCCTCGCCGCCGTCTGCCCTGAGACCTCTTCGTTTTCCTTAATAGTTTCGTGAGCTCAGATCCAGCCTGGCTTTGTCTTGGCTGACATCATCTGCTAGGGCCTCGTCGCTGCATCCTGGGTGTGTGCCACAGAGGCAACGGGTGGTGCCCTGGACCTGCCTCCCCATCCACAGGCCCCTGTGCATGCCACTCCCCGGGGCTCAGTTTGCCCCTCGGTAGAATGGGGCTAACATGGTAGAGCTGCATGACAGGAGAGGCTGCCTGGCTCGCCCGCGAGGCCGCAGTCCCTGGCCTGTTGCGGGCAGCAGTGTTCAGGAAGTGGCAGCTCAGCGGCCCTCCGGGGACGTCTGCTTTTGTTCTCAAAGATGTCCTGGTTGTGAAGGGGCAGCCACGTGAATCTGGGGGGGCAAAGCCAAAGTCACAGCCCGGGAGCACATGGCACCGAGAGCCTGCCTGGGGTTTCGCTGGATGGTGCTGTGCCCCAGGGGCTGTGGGTGTTTAGGGGGACCCCGAGCTGCTCGGTGGGAAAGCTGCCCTGGGCTCTGTGCAGTCATCCATCTTGCCTGCTACCTGCCGTGGGCCCCTCCCCTTCTCCCAGCCCTGACCATCCAGGGCAGGGTGGGCACAGACCTCCCCTACCGGTGCACAGTGTTAGGTCTCGTGGTCCTGCTCATGCCCCTCACTGCCTTCGTGAGGACAGGATGGGACTTGGCCCGTGGACGAAGAGGCAGAGGGGAGGCGGTCGTAGCCCTGTTGGAGCTGGGCCCCTACAGCCGTCGGAGTGGTGGGCCCAGTGTGGCCCAGTGTGGCTCAGTGCGGCCCAGCGTGGCCTAACTTCGTGCATGGCCTAACTGGGCACCAGGCTCCTCATTCGCATAGGAGGTCGCTCAGGTGCCAGCAGGCTGGAGCTCCGTGAACGGCCCCCAGCAGTGCCCCGGCCCCCGCAGCCTCACCCACACCTGCTACTGTCCCTTTGTCCTCTCCCAGCTGTGCCGCTGGCTGCGCAGCCTGTCACCTCTCCTGCTCGTCCCGCTCCTTGGCTGTGCGTGTGTCTCGGTTGGGGGAGCGTCTATTCTAGTCCTTGGCTCACGTTTTATTTGTTTATGTGAAAGAGCAACAGAGAGAGGGAGAAAGCTCTCTTTAGAGCTTCTAGCCCTGGCTCGCTCCCCAGCTGGCTGCAATAACCAGGGCTGGCCAGGCTGATGTCAGGGACCAGGAACTCCATCCCGGTCTCCTGCAGGGAGGGGCGGGGACCCAAGCCCTCGGGCCATCTGCTGCTGCTCTCCCAGGCACATTGGCCGGGAGCTGGATCGGCAGTGGAGCGGCCCGGACTCAACCTGCACTCATGTGGAAAGCCAGCGTCGGCAGCGGCAGCTCGACCCCTGCACTGCATCGCCAGCCCCTCTGATTTTCTTCGGTTGCCTGTGCTTTGGGTGTCACACATGGGACCATCGCCAAATGAAAACAGGAAGAGTTTGCTGTTTTCTTCTAAGAGTGAACTCCTTCTGGGTGAAATGTGTACGTACAAATGTTGAATTTGACATCGGTTTTGTTATCATGAAAAGTAAGTTCCCCTCCCTACACCCCATAACTGGGACGGGGCTCGGTGAGAACAGATTTTACACTGGGCCACACTGGGCTGCACTGGGCCGCACTGGGCCCACCGCTCTGACGGCTGCAGGGGTCCAGCTCCAACAGGGCTACGACCGCCTCCCCTCTGCCTCTTCGTCCACGGGCCAAGTCCTATCCTGTCCTCACCAGGCAGTGCGCCAGGTGGTGTGGCAGCTGCCATGGCCACAGCAGGCACAGCTGAGCGACGCCTCCCTGGTTCTGAGGCGGGCAGGGCCCCGCGAGGCAGCGGAGAGGGCCGGGGCAGGGGTGGAGGATGACGATGTAACCAAGCCGCTGAGGAGCTGGGACTGGAGCCCTTGGGGGTCCCTTCCTGCAGACGCGCCCTGACGCAGGCACAGGCACACTGCCTCTCCCAGGTGCCTCCCCGGCCTCCTCTGAGCGTCCCTCTGCACCGTGCGCTGGCCTGTCCCTGCACTCCAGTGAGGCCCGGGAGGCATCCGAGACAGCAGGGAGCCCTGCTCACGGCGCACACGGCTTGGCATGGAGGCCCTGTCGGACACGCAGTCTGCAAGGGTCCAGCAGCCCCGCGGAGCGAGCGGACGCCGACAGGCCCCCACTCCCAGGCCCTGGCGCCTCTGTTCCCCGCCCCTCTGTCGCCGAGCGCAGAGCCAGAGCCAGCCCCAGCCACCCAGGCTGCAGCCTCCCGGGAACTCTTGCAGAGCGCGCCGATGCCGCCTCAGGATTAACAGCCTGTTTGTTTAAAGGGCTTATTACTGGCGCTTAATGCTATTTTGACAGATGAGAGGGAGTCAATTAGAGATGGAAATAGCTCTGGCTGCTTCGGCCCTGCCAGGTGCCTGCCGTCCCCGTCCCCGTCCACGTCCATGTCCTCTCCTCGCCAAAGGGCAGCCCCTCCCTCCGATCCCCGCAGACCCCCAAGCCGCCGCGGGAATTCCCTCCTTCCAGGAAGAAACGGCGTTCAGGGCTGGGGGCCTGTGTCCCTGAGATGAGGGTGGCACAGCCGATGGGCTCTGTGACGGGGGAGGGGAGGGCAGGGCTGTCCTCCTGGACCGGGGATTGGTCCCAGCCCACCCTGTGCCCACATGAGCCTCCCTCCGGCCGCACCTGGGTCTTCCTACGGGGCAGGGGTACCTTGGGGAACAGCGCTTCGGGGAGCAGAGATCCAGGCCTAACCAGGAGAACCTCGCTGACCGGTTATGTGGATCATGCTCCAGCTGTCCTCAGACAGGGGATCCCAGCCCTTGCCAGCTCTCCCATGGGGTGGGGGTGGGCAGCAGCATTCCCACGGGACCCCGGGCAGACGGCCAAGCCCCACCAGCAGGGTGCGCTCTGCGGCTGGGGAAGCAGAGACGGCGACACTGTGGTCCCTGCCGACTTCCGCTCCTCTCCAGGTGTTTGCCACGTCTGGCCTTGCCTGGCTGTCACCTCCCTCCCTGTGGTACCGACACGGGGGCCGGAGTTCAGAGAGATGTAGGGGACGCGTGTGAAGCCTGCGCATCTGTCTTTATCGTTTTGGAACCCGCTCACCTGGGCTGGCGGAGGCGGAGGCGGCCGGGCCTGCCGCCATCTCCCCGCTCCCACGGCCCGGGCCGCCATGTGGCCTCAGCAGCACTCTCAACACGACCCTTTAGGAAGGCGCCGCTGGCCAGAATCGGCATCCGGGATGAAACCCACCTGCCGGCCCCCCTGGCTTCCCCGGGAGTGGCGTCCTGGCCAGCGGGGGCAGAGGTGGGATGGACCGCGCCCCCAGCTCCCACCCCGAGGGGCGCTCACCCGCGGACGGCGTGCAGCAGGCGCAGCGAGGGGTAGGCGGTGCGCACGCTGACGTGGTGCTTCAGGATGAGCGCGTTGACCCACTCCACGCGCTCCTTGCCGCCCCTGGCCATGAAGGCGGGGATCCACAGGATGCTGCCGTTGAGGCTGCGCAGGCGCTGCAGCAGCTTCTCCCGCCACGTGGCGTTCACCAGGTCCTCGAAGGCCCGCTGGATGACCGACGGGTTCATGGTCACCAGGTCCGTCTTGAGCCCCACGTCCTGGGCGTACTCCTGCACGGGGGCCAGGTTGCACCTGCCACGGACAATGCACCATGACCCTCTGGGGAACGAGGACTCCTTCCCCTGAACTCCGCCTCGCCCCACAAAACCCAGGCCCCCCACCCCCGCTTCTCCCAACACAGACTCTCCCGGGCCCCAGCACACAGAGCGTCCCGGAGCCCTGGGTCTGTGTGGCGGCTGCCTGTGGGAGCTGGGATCCAGGAGCGGTGGGGATGAGGGAGTGAGCAGCCCGCAGCTCGAGATGGAGAGGATGCGGGCAGGTGGGCCTGGCCGTCCAGTGAGCACAGGGCCCCGTGGGCCGATGCCAGCGTCCCAGCTCGGTGCTCACACCTCCCCTGGGGACCGTGGCCAACCTGCTCACCCCCACGCTCCCGAGACCGTCCCCTCTGCTAGTTACGATGGAGAAGTAGCAGCGTCTGGCAGAGACTTAGCACTCGGCTGGGGCCCGAGAGCTCGCGGTGTGGTCTCCTGTCTCAGCATGGGAGGACTGGGCGCTTTCTCCGCCATGCAGGCCCCTGGAGAGGCGAGCAGGGCAAAGTTCCAAAGGGACTCGGTGCTGAGGGCAACAGGGAGCCACCGAGGGTTCTAGAGCAGGAGAGCGGTGTGGACAGATCTGCGCTGCAGGCGGCAGGGGTGTCAGGGCCGCCGGTAACTGGAACTCAAATGGCCCAGGCAACTGAGAAATGAGAGCGACTCCCCATCACTCCCTCAGCTCCCAGGTTCCGACCGGCCCAGGGCACTGGCCAGCGGGGAGGCCTGCTGACCGGTTTTGGGAGGCCAGTGGAGCTTATCTGTAAGGGCCGTGGGCTCCGCCAGCCACAGCGCCCTGGGCTCTACGTCTCCAACTCTGCCCGGTTTCCCGGGGCCCCACCTCTGCTCTGGCTCGGCCCCTCCCCTTGGCTGCACCAGGGGCCGCGAGCTCCCCCGGGAGGCAGGTGCGCCCACCTGATGACAAAGCTGTGCGTGTCGATCTCGGGGCCGCAGCCACTGTTGAGCAGGACGCCTGAGTTGCCCACGATGGCGCAGGTGCGGAAGCGCTGGCTCTTGAGTGGCGAGGTGCGCGGCAGCAGCTCGTAGAGGTTGTGGGACACGTTCATGGTGCTGTCGCGGTCGAAGATGTAGTGGATGACGTCTCCGGGCTTCAGGCTCCCCTTCAGCACCGAGATGTCCTTCTCGGCATCCAGAAACTTGAGGATCTGCTTCCTGGGGAGCCAGGGGACGCGTGAGCAAAGTCCCCCGTGGGACCCCGCTTCTCCCGTCCTCCCTCCCCCACCCCTCCACCAGGGCCGTCAGCCCGGCCAGCAGGTGCCGAGACACGCCTTCCAGGCAGGCATGGCCAAAAATGGCTGAGGCGTGACCCGGGGGGCAGTAGGGGGGTGGCTGCGCTGTGCCCTCTTCCCATGAAAGGTGACAGCTGCCCTGGGACGTAGCGCCTTAGGGCTGGAGGCTGGCCCTTTGCAGAAGACGCTAGAGAGAACGGAGAGGGGCCGCCCGGAGGGTCCCGGGACTCTGCAGGGCTGGTCTCCCTTTGTGCATTCTGGGAATGAGAGAATGCAGGACCGCTGCCCCATCCCGCAGGTGGTAACACAGAGGTCTGAAGGCCTGCAGGTTCGGGAGCCTCACAGCCTTGGAAGGAATATCCCAGGGCGGCCCCGTCACCTGCTGTGCAGCAGGAAGCAGCCACAGCTCCCCACCGAGGCCAGCTGACTCCAGCGTGGGTCCCCGGACCCTCACAGCCCCCTCCCCCGGTCTCCTTGGTAACAGCTGGCATTGCTCTCTGAGCAGGGGAGAGCATCCTGCCGAATGGTTCGGATCTCGTGGTGAAAACAGAGAGCAGATTTCATTCACGAAGGATCAGGTAACGTGCCTCACATCCGGGCTGGAGACTGAGAGCCCTGCAGCTGCTTCCCCCACAGCAGCTCCATGCAGAATGAGCCCCCCACGCCCAGACATAAACACCTCCGCGAGCGAATGAATTTCTAGTGAATTATTGAGGCCCTGCTGTCAATTATTCAACAGCATTCCAGATGACTCGCAGAACCTTCTGAATAATTCCGGGGACGAGATGACTGGGGCGGAGGGGAGCGCTGCTCCCCCAGAGGCGGCCGTGTGTGCACCGGGTCCCCGTAAGGCCGGGGCCTGGGTCCCTTGGCAATGGCAGGAGAAGGGGCCAGTGGGGGCTGTGGTGGGCGGTTCCAGGCACAGGGGCTGTGCAGGGTGAATGGTGCCCCCCCACGTGTGTCTGTCTCCCAGCTCCCAGCTCCTGGACCCCAGGGGGGTCATCCCAGCTGGAAACAGCATTGTGCAGGTTAAATCAGGGGCCTCGTGCTGAGATCATCCCGGGCACCTGGCATGGGCACTGAATCCGGTGACAGGAGAGCAGGAGGAGCTGGTCGGTGACAGAGGCAGGGGCTGGGGTGATGCAGCCACAGGAGGCCTGGAGCCATCAGTAGACATAAGACACCGGCCTTCCTGTGTGGGGGGAGGGGGGCCGGCGGTTCCAAGCCCCAGCTGGTAGCGATTTGTCCCTGCACCCCTGGGGACCCCTGCGGGGCATTTCATGGCCCTGTGGCTGTGCCACTCTCCTCCCACCCCCTCAAAGGACAGGGCAGAGGCCCACCCCGGAGGCAGTAAGGGGTTCTCCTGGAAGCTTTCTCGGCTGCCCGGTCCCCAGATCCACAGCTCCCCCGGGAACCTGGGCTGGGCTCTTCCACAGGGCAGACTCTGCTTGGGGACTGTGACCCCTTCCCCACGCTGACGACCTGGGACAGTCACCAAGTCTGGACCCTTGGGCCCTGGCCACTCCGATCCTCCAACTCCAACACCAGACTTCTCACCACCTGTGGGACGTAGTGTGGTATGTCTGCTGAACTCTTAGCCACTCTGCAAAACCCACTGCCCTTGGCCACCTCCTCCTGGTTGCTCAGGTCCCTCACAAAGGAACGGCTCTCCTCAGAGCAGCTCTTGCGCCCCCCTGCTTGCATGAGGCCCCGCCCCTCCTGCCCTTGCTTGTGTTTGTGTCAGCCCCACGTGTCGGGGTTCAGCCAGCACCCCGGGCCCCCAGTACGAGCCGGGCACAGACCCAGCAGTATCTGCTGATGTGTCACAGCTAAGTGCCCCGAATGCTGGAGCCGGGGCTGCTCGCCCTGCCTGCCCGAGTGTGCAGGCCTCACTGGCCAGGGCAGGACCAAGCTGCTCTCTGGCAACACAGGGCTTCCTCTGACCCAGGGGCCGGCTCCAGGCTCTCACTGCCCCATGAGAGACCCTCCTGTGTGTGTCGCGGGAAGGGGGCACGGGCACGCCGGAGGACTGTCGCAGGGAGGGGGCGCCCAAGGAAGAAGCGATGCCTGCCTGTGGCCTCTGCCGCCGTCCTGAGTGTCCCTCCCGAGCCCGGACCCCACCCCGCGTGGCGGCAGGTGCGCAGGGCTGCTGGGCTCGCCGTGGGTGTTCACTGCTAACTGGTGGCTCGCGAGTGGCCCTGCCTCCCGGGGGGCAGAGGTGGTGATGGAGGGGGCCAGCGCCCGTACCTGATCCGCAGAGACAGCGTCTGGTTGTGTCTCCACTTGGACGCAGCGGGCCGGACGCTGTGCTTCAAGCTCGCGTTGCTCCTGTCAGTGACAGCTGGCGACGAGGAGCCGTTGAGTCCGACTTCAGCCCTGGAAGCAGCAAGAGGGGCAGGTACACAGGATCGGCTGCGCCGCCGACAAGCCTAATGGCTTTGTCTTTGCACAGGCTCGCACGTAAACTCGGCACGAGCCCGAATGCAGTTATTACCCGAGACGGAAACGCCGAGACGGAAAGGCGGTATATTTATCCTGTAGGATGCACAGTCTCTCCCCCAGGTATAACCCGCGTCGCGTCGTGCGTGGAGTCAGGCAGGGAACAAGAAACTCTCTCCACCCCCGCCCACCAGCGCTTCCCGCCCCACGTGGAAACGTTTCTCCTTGGAGCCAGCGCTGCGAAGCTCTGCACGGAGCGGTTCCGTTAGCAGCAGAGGCTACGCGCTTCATGGAGGGGGAGGGAGACTACGCGGACAGTGGATCCCAGCCCGCGGCTTCTCCCTCAGCCCTGCCCCCACCCCGCCATCGCTCTCGCTGACACAGGCGACGTCGCTGTGTCCCTCGTCCCCACTAGCGAGGTCCCCCGCATTCATTCCCACGTCCCCGGTGGCCCCACAGAGCGGGGAGGGAGACTACGCGGACAGTGGACCCCAGCCCGCGGCTTCTCCCTCAGCCCTGCCCCTCCCCCCGCCATCGCTCTCGCTGACACAGGCGACGTCGCTGTGTCCCTCGTCCCCACTAGCGAGGTCCCCGCATTCATTCCCACGTCCCTGGTGGCCCCACAGAGCAGGTGCTCAATGAGTAGGTGTTGAATGTGAATTTAAGGTCCGTCCTGGCGCATGCCTGGGTGGGTGGTGGCTCTGGGGACACCCCAGGGTCAGCAGGCGTCAGGGGACTCCCCCCGGAAGCCGAGGCTTGCAATCTGTGCCAGCAGGTTTCTAAGGAAGTAGGTTACAGTGATTTCTTCAAAGGCGGCGTGCGAGCCGGGCTGCCTTGCGCTGGCTGCTCACAGGCGCACGTGGGTCACTTCCAGGTTCCTTTTGTCTGCGCAGACAGCAGCCTCTCCCAGGGAGAATGACAAGCAGCTTTGTGATGCCGGCTTCTGGAGCTTTGAAGAGTTCAAGGCAAGCGGCCACGTCCTCGGCGTTTACCATGCAACAGCCGGGTTTAAAACAGATGGAATCCTTCAGAGATCTGAGCCCGGCGCTGCCTTTGGCTTTTTGCAGGTAGATGAGAAATTCATTTAAAGGGGCTGTGTCTCATGCGCTCCCTTCCCAGCCCCCTGCCACGGCCCCCCACGTCCCCAACGCCTCTGGCTGCCACCTCCTGTCCTGGAGTCACAGGTTCTATGTGTCTGTGGCTCTCCGTGGCGTCCGTGCCTGGGCACTGGGCACATGGGTGGCAAACGCTCTCCCGGGGAAGGGGCACCTACAGAGATGCTTCCGTGCAGGCTTGCGAGGTCACCTGCTGAGAACCCCCGAAAGCAGTTCCAGACTTTTCTCAGACCCAGGAGGTGGGGGCTGGCATGGCAAGTGGTAAGATTCCGCTCTGTTCCGAGCAGCACCACGTACGGCACCGTGCGCAGCCAGCTGTGGTCTCGAAGATGTCGCCCCTGGCTCTGCCGCTGTCTGCCCAGGGCACTTGGCAAGGTCTCTCGAGGCCACTGCTTCCTTATTGTGAACTGCAGGGGCTGGGTTAGGTCACCCAGGGCCAGGAGGATTCCTGTGCTCTGCGTGGACCACGAGTGGCCCGTCAGTGAGCCAGCGTGTCCTGTCCCTGCCTCCTGCCCTCGTCTCCCTCACGACCCCGGCCGTGCATGGCTGGCTGAGGTCCTCCATCGTTTGTTGCTGCTAAGGCACCCTGAGTGTCACGTCCTCTCGGGCACCCCTGCCTCCACTGGGCCCACCCTGACACTGCCCCCCGGGCCCTGGCTCTTCCGCTAACCCAGCGAGAAAGCTGAGGCCACGGCGGAAGTGGCTCGCCAACCTCGCGCTGACTCCAGGGCTGCCTGGTCCCCGAAGCCGTGCTCCCCAGCCAGTGAGGCCACACCTGCCTGAGCCAACAGGGGCCTGGGTGGGAGGGCAGGGTCGCTCGGTAAATGGGGGGGTCTCTCGTCCCCAGACTGATCCCAGCAGGATGTTCTGAGGAGGGGCCTTCGCGCCGTGTCACCGAGCACCTGCCTTCATAGCTGCTCTCCCCCGGGCTTACGGGACGAAGGTCTGATCTTCGGGGTCTCAGAAGCCTGAGGCTGGGGGCGAGCCTGGTCCATGGTCCTAGCAAAGCACGTGTGTGCCCTCTGCATCCGCTGTCCCCTGGGAAAGGCTGTCGCAAAGCCTTCTGGTCCAGCGCCGGCAGGTTTCAGAGGGCGAGCGCGCTCACTAATTAGGGCCCACAGCGCTGAGTTGCCTCCTGCGTGTTTTAAGGGGTTCATGACGTTCCAAATGCTTTGTTCACCTTAGCCTCTTGGACTTACCACCTGCCACAGCGGGGTTATGCCAAAGTCCTGCTCCTGGTGGCCCCCGGGTGGCCCAGCGCGGCCCTCTAGCCCCTCTGCCAGTTCCATCTCCGCGGCCTGCAGACCTAGGGCCGATTCGTGCGATCTTCCGTCGACAGTTCCCCCCAGAAGTGGTTGGGGAAATGCAAAGCCAAAGTGAAACAAAACAGATCTATTTGCTAAGTAAGAAGGGCAGCATCCAGCGAGGAGGGAAGCAGATTAATAGCTGCCTTACAGCAAAAACAAATGAACACAAAATCTCATTTACGAACCGATTAGATTTGCCGTGGAAGCTGCTCACCGCCGATCTGATTGCGCCCCTGCCTCTGGAACTCCTGCAAGACAAAGGAGAAGTGTTATTTATGAGCTCGGCCAGGGCCTCGCCCATCGCAGGGAGACCCCACAGCCTACCTGGGGACCACAGAGGGAGGACAAGCTCTCGGCCCGGAGCCCCCCCCCCGGCACGCGCAACTCCCTCGCGGCGCCATCGGCCTCCTGGAGCCTCCCCGCCTCCCCACTGAACACCGCTTCCCACTTGAGACCCTGTCGCACTCCGCGGATCGCACCCCTGGTGGTTAATTTCCCCTGGGGAGCCCCACGGGGTAACATGAGTCAGCACAACTGCACCTGCCCCAGTGTGATCCGGCACCTGCTCCTGCGTGACTCAGCGCCTGCTCTACCATGACTCAGCATCTGCCTTAGCATGAGTCAGCCCCTGCCCCTGGACAGCTCTGTGAAATCCATTCTGCTCGCCTCACGGTTTATCCTGCTTCTCACCACCGCAGGCGGGGGCGGGTGAATACAGGTGCACCTGCTGCCCCGCTCTGAGCTGCGTGTGCGTCAAGGATAAAGCCCCGACAGCGTCCCCGCTGGGTCACAGGTGGTGGTCTGGGCGGGCCCTTCATACTTCTCTGGTTTCCAAGGCCGACTCAGGGTTTCAGCCAAGGCGTCCGCACACCCCAAAGAAACAGGAGAAATCACCGGGCAGCTGGGTGTCGGGTGGGGGGGCCCTGTGCTGAAGCGGGGACTCTGGGGAAGCCAAGTCTGCCCAGCCCACTCTGGTTTCAGGTGTGACTCTTTCCATCTCCCTTTTTTTAGGATTAGCGGATTTGTGAATACAAAGCATGTGTGTGTTTGTATACACACATATTGTTTCCTGATAGGCTACAGTGTGTTCTCAACCCCGCTCGGGAACAGGTGCTGGTCTCCGCTTCCACAGCCGTTGACTGGGCCAGAGGAAGGGCGTCGCCCACCGTCCCTCCCCTGCTGTCCCCCTGGGCCTCACTTCGACCCCCAAGTCTAGTTCAGAATGGCACACAGCACCGAAGCTCTTTCCGTTTCAATTTAACACCCCGTGCTTGTTTGTTCTATGCCTCCCCTCAGTTCCCCGCTCCAGGTCTGGCCAGTCCAGCCCTGAGACCCTGGTGTGCTGGGCTCGGGCCTCAGGGGCTGCTATGGGTGTGCCTGGCTGTGACTCCAGCCCTCCTGGAGGGCGAGGCGGAGCCGGCAGCCAGCAGTGCAGTCCCAGCCCATCTTTATTTTTTTTTGACAGGCAGAGTGGACAGTGAGAGAGAGAGACAGAGAGAAAGGTCTTCCTTTTGCTGTTGGTTCACCCTCCAATGGCTGCTGTGGCCGGTGCACTGAGGCCGGCGCACCGCGCTGATCCGATGGCAGGAGCCAGGTGCTTCTCCTGGTCTCCCATGGGGTGCAGGGCCCAAGCACTTGGGCCATCCTCCACTGCACTCCCGGGCCACAGCAGAGAGCTGGCCTGGAAGAGGGGCAACCAGGACAGAATCTGGCGCCCCGACCAGGACTAGAACCCGGTGTGCCGGCGCCGCTAGGCGGAGGATTAGCCTATTGAGCCGTGGCGCCGGCCTCATAAATCATCTTTAAAAATGTCATCAGTAATTGGGACTTTTCCTCCCAAGCCTCTGCTGCTGTCTGTGGGCCGTGTGTTCCCTGTGGACTGTTTCCGCCTGCAGGAGACACAGCGCCCCGTCCGGCTCCCCCGGGGGTGGGCAGACCCCAATCAGGGAGCCTCAGGCTGAGGGTTTGGCTGTCGAGTGACACATGGACTGAGAGGGGGCGAGTTTTTCCGGATCAGGTTCTGCCTGGTCGTGCGCATCAGCAAGACAATCACCAAAACGCAGCCAGACCAAGAAAACCGGCACAGGCGGATCTGTTTGGCGAAGAGCACTTAGCAAAACTGAAAACTGCAATTTTTAAGCTTCCGCATCTAAGTCAAATTAAAAATATGGATATTCATTTATTTATTCTAGAGGCAGAGCCAGGGATAGGAGAGAGAAAGATCTCCCATTCTGTTTCACTCCCCAAATGCCGGGGCCGGGCCAGGGTGAGGCTGAGGCAGGAGCTCCATCCAGGTCTCCTGTGTGGGTGGCAGGGACCCAGCACTGGGGCCGTCAGCACCGTCTCTGGGAGTGCACATTAGCAAGAAGCCAGAAACCAGAAGCTGGGGCCCCGGCGACTTCACTGTGGGATGCAGGCATTGCAAGCGGTGTCTTAACCATTGCACCAAACACCTGTCCTTAAGGATTATTTAGTAGACAAGTCATAGCCGTACAAGGCACTTGGAAAGCTGCATGGAAAATGTGATTGAAAGCTAAGTTTATTTTGGTGTGAAAATTTGCGCTTGCCATGTGCTGTTTGAAGACCCCTCGAGTGCACGGGTTTCAACATTCGTGGTGCCAGCAGGCACTTTCCAGCCCATTTTCCCAGGGGCACGCTGAGGTAGGAGCCTGGTGTGTATTCGGGGCACCCTGTGACGTGGCGTCTGCCTGGCCCAGTGTCCCGCCGTGTGGGTGCCCCCTGGCCCACGGCTTCTGCTGGGGCACCCGGGCTTAGAAAACGCTCATGGAGGGGCTGACGGCGCTCACCGAGAGCGGGGCCCAGTGTGAGCCGCCCACTGGTCTGGAGAGACCAGGCCAAGGCTCCACCTGCGGGCTCGCGCCCGGCTCTTCCTCCTCACTTGGGGGGCTTCTCTCGGTCTGCGCATAGACCCCGGGGTCCCTGCCTGCTCACACCCCAGGGCACATGAAGGGACGAGGGGGGAAAGTGTGATTGGGAGGAGGTCCCGCAAACGGAGCGGGGGCTTCTGGCAGGGCCAGGGGCTTGAAGGGTCTCGCTGGCGTTTTGCTGTAGTGAAGGACAAGAGCAGTTGCCGTCCTCACCACTTCCAGGGCGGGGTCGGCCGAGGCGATGCGCTCGTACTCGGTGTCACCCTCGCCGCAGCCCTCTGCGCCATCAAGCGTACACCTCCGGCCCCAGCCCGACTCCTTCCCCCCGGATCCCCATCCCGCTCCCTAAACCCGGGATTTGCCTCTTGCGGACATTTAGGTGAGTGGCTACGGACAGCATCTGTCCTGTGCCTGCGTTTGTTGGCTCGGAGCAAGGCTTCCAAGGCTCCCCTGGGCGCTGGCTTGCTCCGGGAGCCCAACGTTGTAGGAGCCGTGGCAGCGCAGAGACGGGGGCCGCGGGCCGGGCCTGCGGCTGGCACCTGTGACCCCAGCGGCTCAGGGCCTCTCGTGCCAGGAGCTTACGATCGGGGGCTTTCTGAACTCGGTGCTGCCTCGTGTGTGGAGTTGCTGCGGGACCTGGCAGGTGGACGGGAGGCCTCAGTGTGGGCCGGTCCGGCACAGACCCTCGCCGTGAGGTTGGCGGAGATGATCTCACAGCCCGCTGAGAGGGGGGCAGTTCCACAAGGCACAGTCCGTGGTCTACAGAGGTCAGCAAGGGCTGGACACACAGGAGACCAATTACCACCCGCGACACAGGAGACGGTCCCGCCTCCTGTCACTCTCAGAGGGGCCCGCCTCCTGTCACTCTCAGAGGGGCCCGCCTCCTGTCACTCTCAGAGAGTCCCGCCTCCTGTCACTCTCAGAGAGTCCCACCTTCTGTCACTCTCAGAGAGTCCCGCCTCCTGTCACTCTCAGAGAGTCCCACCTCCTGTCACTCTCAGAGGGGCCCGCCTCCTATCACTCTCAGAGAATCCTGCCTCCTGTCACTCTCAGAGAGTCCCGCCTCCTGTCACTCTCAGAGAGTCCCACCTTCTGTCACTCTCAGAGAGTCCCGCCTCCTGTCACTCTCAGAGGGGCCCGCCTCCTGTCACTCTCAGAGGGGCCCGCCTCCTGTCACCCTCAGAGGGGCCCGCCTCTTGTCACTCTCAGAGGGGCCCTCCTCCTGTCACTCTCAGAGGGGCCCGCCTCCTATCACTCTCAGAGAATCCTGCCTCCTGTCACTCTCAGAGAATCCCGCCTCCTGTCACTCTCAGAGGGGCCCGCCTCCTGTCACTCTCAGAGGGGCCTGCCTCCTGCCACTCTCAGAGAGTCCCGCCTCCTGTCACTCTCAGAGAGTCCCACCTTCTGTCACTCTCAGAGAGTCCCGCCTCCTGTCACTCTCAGAGGGGCCACCACCTCCTCCCAGCCGGCCCTGGTCTTTCTTCTCCAATTCCGACAGCCCCACCGCGTGGTCCTCGGCGAAGGCCTCACCGCGGCCTGTGGTGGAGAAACCACTGGGCTGAGGTGGGACCCCCGGCTGTGGCCCCGAGGTGCAGGGGCCGTGCCTGCCTGGCCAGCCTGCACGCCGGCTGCAGCCCTGGGTATTCTGGGATGTGCTGGCAAACTTCCCTTTCAAGGGCCGGGGCAGCATTGCAGGCTTTGTGAGCCACGAGGAACAGCGAAGACATATGCAGGCACCTAGTTACGAGAGAGAAGACAGGCTTCCAATCAGCAGTGCGATAATAAGCAAGTGTAACATTTCTCTCAAAACACCCCATTAGGTCTATGAATGCGAAGGTTGCAGTTACGCTGGGGTGCAGGGGAGGTCTTGCCTAGCTGGCGCTGTGGTTTGGAGGCCGTGTGTCCCCAAGGCCACGTGATCAAGGTTGGGTCCCCCAGACCTTACGCTGATGGGACTCGGGGTGGACGCCCCGTCCAGCGACGTGTCTGCAGAGGCTGCTCTGGGGAGGAGTTGGCTAGACTGCATTGTTGGGGCGGAGCCCAAGCACCCGGGGCTTTGTGGAGAGTGACATGGACACAGAGACGTGTGTCCCCCTTGCCATGGGACACTCTGCCCCCGTCACCAAGCCCACGGGCCTCCGTCTAGAGCTGTGAACCTCCGGCCCTGGGAGCCTTTCCATACGCCGAGCTCTCATAGGCCTTCTGCTGTGGTAACAGAAAGTTGGCTATAAAATCGGGGTTTGAAGTCAGTGTCCAGCCATCACGATGGACAGGCGGCCTCGCGCTCCAGCAGAGCCGGCCCTTGTGGCTCTGAGAGGCTGTTTCGGTGTCGGTACGAGCTCACCCGAGTACGGGCTGCGGCTGTCTTCCGGACACGCCCTCTGTGCCCCAGGTGCCACAGCACCTTCCCGCGGGTGAGGTTAAGCGAGGAGACGCCTACGGCTGAGTTCTGGCTGGATGAAAGCTGGCGTGGCCCGTCCCTTCCCCGTGGCCAGCTGGGCCCCCACGTGACAGCTTCACAGGCAGCAGGGGACACCCCAGCTCAGTGAGTGCCCCGAATCCACACACGGTCCCCGGGCCACCAGGGGACTTGGTGCTTGGGCTCTGCCCCAACAACGCAGTCTAGCCAACTCCTCCCCAGAGCAGCCTCTGCAGACACGTCGCTGGACAGGGCGTCCACCCCGAGTCCCATCAGCGTAAGATCTGGGGGACAAAGCTCAGACCCCCCACCTTCCTGACGGGCTCCACCACCTCTCCGGCCACCCCTGGCCCTGTGCTCCTGAACCTCACAGCGATGGAGGCCCCGCTGGGCACAGCAGCCCGGGGCCGGTGCAGCTGCAGCCATGGCGCTGGCGTTCCGTGACAGTTCAGGCCCAGCCCTGGACTTCCGTGGGTGCCACGGGGCCCAGGGGCCGTCTCTGCCCCGAGGTCTCCTGGCTGACTGCTCAGCTCATCCCTCTGTCTTTGCTGTAAATGTGAGCGTGATTTCAAACTCCTGTGGTTGGCATCAGAGCCTTTGCTGGGGTCAGAAAACGTCCCGGGAGCCCCGGGCTCAGGTTCGGCTCCCGCTGCTCTCAGGAGCACGTGCACGGCCACCTGCAGGTCAGCAGGCACGGACGCAGCGTTTCTGAGCATGCACGCCCCTGTCCCCAACTTCCCCTCCATGCAGCTGTGCGCCACCCATCTCCTGGGGCGACCCAGTACACGCGCGGGGCCACAGCCTTCCAGAGTGGACGGGGGCACCGAGCAGCTCGCTTGGCGCCTGGCCTCCACCTTAGGGCGGAGATGGATGGGAACACAGACGCCGAGACGGCCAAGGTCCCCACACCCAACCCCGACGCCGAGCGGCCGAGACAAGACGGTGCAGCTACCTGCTGCTGTGGGCAGAGGCCTCTTGCGCAGGTGCTGGTGGCTGCACTGTCCTCGCCCCACACTGTGGCTCCGCAGCGGCCAGGGCCACTCCTGCATCGCGCCCAGGCTGCACCTGCGGCAGGCGGCTCCCTGCAACCAGCGACCACTGCCCCCTTGCAATCCAAGTCCCCACCAGCGCCTTGTGAGGCCCGGGCCCTGCTCAGCTCCGCAGTTCCTGTACACGCAGCGTGGGCCACAGGGCCCTGCTATGGTAGACGTAGGTCACCGGTGCCGGGTGTGACCCCTCTCCCGCACTCAGCCTTCCGGAAGCACGGCCCCTGGGGGGGACGGAGGAAGATCCCAGCCTTCCTCTCACGGCCCCCTACCCACACTGCCAGCCCACTGCAGGCTGTGGCTCTCCCCACGGCTCAGCCCCGGCCCTCAAGTCTTAGTGCAACGTCACGGGTGTAGAGAAGCCTCCCCCGCCCAAGCACCTGCAGTTGCACCTCCCCCTCGCCCTCTGCGAATGCTCGGCACAGTGCTCACGCGCTGGATGCGTGGTCGGCCTCTGGTGTGCAGGGCGCCCGCCCCACGGCCGGCGTGATGCAGCCCAGGGCTCAGCCGGTGTTTGCCGATACAAGGACTCGCCCTCCTGCCTCTCGTTCCAGCAGCAGAGCCAGCCGCCCGCTGGGCCCCGCTGGGGTCTGGGCTGTCACTCCCACCTCTTGGGTTGGCGCGTCTACACCACAGCAGCCCCCTTAGCCGCGCGTGACTCTCGGCCCGTCTTGGACCTGACTGTGTGGGGCTCGGCGCCCCGCGTTTTATTTTGGTTCAGTTAAGCTGCACAATGGCTCTGGGCGGCCGTGGTGATTATCCCTTCCACTGGGGAAGAAAGTGAGGCCCACAGAAGGTGGACACGCGCCCAGAGCCATTTGGCTACTGCTGGGGACACTGGGATTTGAGCCCAGTGGGCTGGCTCAGGAGCCCAGCTCCTAATTGTTATGTCATGCCCCTGGCTCACGCCCAGTAGCTTTGAATGTGTTAAACAAACAGCCCTTCTTTAATTCCTCACTCCCCTCAGCTATTTCTCTCTCTCCCTCTCTCAGCAGCACGTTGCAAAGGGAAAGACCGGCGGTGCGGGCTGTGTGTCCCGCTCCAGTCTGCTCCGGTCTGCCCTGTACCTGTGGCTCCATCCAGAGAGCTCTCCCATGTGGCTACTGTCTGAACAGGATTTGTCCCTTCAACTCACCCAGTCGTTTAAACTCCAAAGCCTTTGAGTGATGTGGCTAGACGAGGGCATGGGGGCGGGGCCCCACGTTGGATCCTGGTGGCCTTCCAGGGACGGGGGAGAGAGAGGACGTGCAGACGCGATATACTCGGAGCCCAGGTCGCTTGCAGGGGCGTGCCCCGTGCTGTTCGGATCTTGTGACTGCAGAGCCTGAGCCTAAATAAATGGTTTTCCTTTCCGAGGGGTCCTGGCTAGGTACGTTGCTATGGGAACAAGAAGCTGCCTAACACCAGGGCAGTGGCTTCCCGGTGGCCCTCGGAGTCCGTCTGTTTCACAGGGGCAGCCCTGCCTCCTCCCTGGGTGGGGACCTGGGGCTTGCTGGGTCTGGCTTCCCAGGGGACCTAGACCCACCTTCTCCCTGGGCAAGCTCTGGAGGGAGGACACAGCCCCCCGGAGGAGGCAAGATGAGGGTCCATGCAGCAAAGGGGTGGGCGAGAGCCCTCGGGGCATCTCTGGGGTCCCCTCTGCCTCGGGAAATCCAGTCTCCAAGTCACCCTGAACCCGGCTCCATCCACGAGGACACAAAACCCATCCTTGGTTCTTACTGTTGCCTGGCGAGACCACCTAGAACTGTCCCTGTGTGTACACCCCATACGACGCGTTTCAGTCTTACTCCCTGCAGTTTTATAAGACTTCCAAGCATGCCCGACTGCAGAACACGTGTTCTCGACCGCAGCCTCCCTGCCCCCACCCCCAGGGGACCGGCGAGGAGCGTCGGGAACTTCCTCCTTGTGCCAGGCACCAGGCCAGAGGCACGGGCACCTCCTTTCTCAGGTTGGGCTCGGACGGTGAGCAAGCGGCCGGGCCACACGGTGAGTCGGCCGGCAGGACACGGCCAGGGCTTGTGCCTCTGCAGGGGCTGCGTCCGCCCTCTGCCTGCTGCGGGGAAGGTTTTAATCCACAGCTGTGGCGGTGCCAGCAAGTGGGGCGCGAGCAAGGGCAGCTCAGGCTGTGGCGCCCTTGTGAGGCGGGGCTGGCCTTCAGCAAGGCGCTCCCGGGGCCGCGGCTGTGGTACAGCCACTGAGGCCACCACTTGTGATCCCGGCGTCCCTTATTGACTGCTGAGACCCGCCTGCTCTGCTGCTGACCCAGCTCCCTGCCAGTGGGCCTGGGAAGGCAACAGAAGACGGCCCACGTGCTTGGACCCCTGCCAACCATGTGGGAGACCCGGACGGAGTTCCTGGCTCCTGGCTCCTGGCTGCAGCCTGGGCCTGTCCCTGCCGCTATTTGGGAGTGAACCAGTGGATGGAAAATCTCTCTCCCTCCTTCTCTCCCTCTCCCTCTGCCTTCCAAATAAACAGTAAATGTTAAAAAGAAAGACACTGGAGATCGACTCTCCCCCTCCATAACCCAGCAAGGGTAAAGGGAGAGCAGCCACCAGGAGCCACGCTGGAAACGGCTTAGGGGAAACCCCGGGTCCTGTCCCCTGCCCAGTAGCGTCTGTGCCTGGCAGGACCCGGGCTGTCCGCCCCCCTCCTATGGCAGAAGAAACGGCGCGTTGTAAAACCTCCACCGAAGAGACGAACGCCTGGCGGCCTCGTTTTGTTCACGTCCCAGCCTTGAAAGGGAGCAGCAGGCCTCGCCTCTGCTCTTGAACCCCGCACCACGTGGGAGACTTCAAAGGCCTGGGTCCCACCTGGCTCCTTCCCTCGCCCCGCCCCAGTAGTCTCCTGGGGCACCCGCTTGGGAGGACTCAGAAGTGGCTTTTCGGGGTCTTTGATGCGCTCCTCCCAGACCCTGCCCACCACGGCGGGGAGGGAGGGGGGACTGGGGCTCCAGGTTCTGGCAGACTTCGCTCTAAATCAGGGTCCCGTTCAGATGGGGGCCTCAGTCCCACGCTGGTGAAAGCTCCGGCTGCTGCCCAGAACGGACAGTGGCTGCCTCGGGAGCGGGACGAGCCCTCGGAGCAGCCTGGAGGGCGGGGTCTGAGGCGGGGGCTGGGAGGGGGCGCGAGGTGACCAGGGTGGGCCTGAGTTCTGTGATGGCAGGGAGTGGGGGTGTGTGGGAGATCACATCGGTGCCTCTTTCTTGCAGCCCCAGCGACATCTGAAAACCGGGACAGGGCGTGCTGTGCCGTGCCGTGCCGTGCCGTGCCGTGCTCAGGGGGCTGCGCCGCACTTGTCCCCCGGGGCCCCCATGTGCAGACCCTCCCTCAGTGCGCCTGAGCCTACTCCCAGCTCCCGCCGGCTGAGGGGCCTCTCTCCTTTGCCAGGGAACTGAGTGAGCCATGAAGTCCCAGAGGCCCCACCCCACCCCCTCCACATGCCTCCCTGTGGTCCAAGCTTCCAGGGCAGGAAACCAACTGCCCTCACCAGCAGAGCCCTGGCCTGGCTCGGAGCCCCTGGCCCTTTCCTTCCAACGCCTGGCCATGCCACAGACTCCTGGGAGCCCCCCCCCCCCCACCTTGCTGTCTCCCCGGTCTGGGTGGTTCTCCTTTTCCTGCTAAATCCCCAGGCCCTCCCGGGAGACCCTGGCGTCTGCAGTGGAGTCCCCTGAGCTCGGGCTGTCGTTGGTTTTCCTTTGCTGCGGGGCGGTGGGGGGAAGGCCTGTACAGAGGCCAGCACAGGACCACAGGGATGCTGTGGGTGACCAGGTTCTCGCTACGCTCTCGTGAGCTCTGCTGAAACTCGGCGCGCTGAGCTCTGCGCACGTGCAGGAGCCACCCCTGCATCGTCCAAGTGGCACTCAGGCCGGGGCGAGCGAGGCAGCAGGCCCGGGCAGGTGCTCTGTGGGCTGCGTCTTCCTGAGCCCTCAGGGTGGCCCGGTCTTGCTCACGAGAGCAGGTGCTGGGCAGAGATGCGCCTGCGCCTCTTCATTGCTCTGCTGTAAGTGTTCAGGGCAGGAGTGAGGCTCGGCGCAGGATCAGCTATTTGCAGGGTCTCTGCTCCGCTCGGTGGGCAGCTCACTGGCAGGCTGTCCCGTCCTGCCGCCACAGAACTGGAGGACACCCACGTGTTACAGGCGGGGCAGTTGAGGCCGAGAGCGGGCAGCGCCTGCCCTTACAGTGGCAAAGGTACCACCAAAGCTCCGACCTCTGGGCTCTCACGGCAACCCCGCTCCTCCACACCCCTACGCCAGCCCACATCACTGACCCCCGAGCGCCCTGTCTGGCTGCGCTCAGCTCCGCTGTCCTGGCCTCTGGCATGGGGTGGTCAGCCCCGGGGTACATGGTGGTGGACGCCTTCTGCTCTGCTTTCTGACGGGGGCACAAAGCTCACAGGAGCCATGCCGGACACCATGTGCCTGGCAGCCGTCCTGCTGCTCTTCTCTGGGGGAGCTGGGGGCGCCCCCATATGGCTGCTGTGTCCACACCTAACTGGGCCCAGCCTGGTGTCCCTAGCACGCTGGCCCAGGCACCTGCCCTGCTATGGCCACACTGAGATGCTGTGTGGAAGAAGCAGTGGCTGGGCATTGAGCAGGTGCCACGTGTGTCTTTCCTGCCTGCGGAACCAGCTCGTGGGGACGGGAGGGCAAAGAAGAGCGGTCAAGGCCCCACTGCCCACTGCAGATGGAACCGGCCCCCCGCGGCCGGCTGCCAGCCCTTCCAGGACGGGAGATAGAAACACCACCACACAATGGGACTCTGATGAGGCCTGACATCGCCAGGTCACCACGCTTCACTGGGCACGTGGGTCTCAACTCCCACGTGTCGGAACTTCCGCAGGCAAGATGAGGGGCCATGCAGCCCAGCAGGGCAGCACCCATCTGCCGCCCGCCCCTGCCCAGCCCCCTAAGCTGCAGGACTCTCCACCCCAGTGCGCCAGTTGCCAGCCTGCTCCGTTCCCGACCCTGGCCTTGTCCCTCCAGCCCTTGGCGCCTGTGTGTGTTGAGGCCACGTAGCCGGGATGCTGGGACACGGCTTAAACTCTGGCTGCTTTCCCCGTGGCGCGGGGCCTCTGCCTGTGAGCCACACACGGCTCGGTGGGTTTGTGGCAGACAATAACGCGGGGAGCCGTGCACCCCTCTCCCATCTTTCCCTGGCCACGGCCCTGCGAGGCCACCGCAGTCGGGGGTGTAAAGAATCCCGGGGTACGGGTGACAGGGGCCTTCCTGAGCCCCTCCCACCCCTTCTTTCATTCATTGTCCAAACAGGCACCTGCTGGCTGCCGGGTGCCACAGGTGTAGCCGGAGGAACAACTTGGCTTCCGTCTGAAACTGCCCCGGGCTTGGCGGGCTTCCGCAGAGCGAGCAGAGGCCCTGCGCGTGCGGCCCGAGGGTGGGGAGTGTGCCCCTGGAAGCAGCTCAGGGGCCTCCGGCTGCAGCCGCAGGGGCTGGGGTCCGCGTGGGCGCCGGGGAGCTGCACGTGCCCTGACACTGTGCACCCGTTTCACTGGCGCCTCCTGCGTCGTGCGAGCCCCGTGACCGGCTGCGTCTGAGCAGTGCCTCTGCAGGATGGACTGGAGTCGGTGAGGAGCTGCAGCCGCCACCGGGAGGGAATACCGCGGCCGGGGGCGTCGCCGGGCGGGCCGGCCAGGGATCGGCCCCGCGTGTGCAGGACTTGTCCTTAAACAGACTCACTGAGGAACTTACAAGCCCTTCTCACAAGAGGCAGCTGACTCACCCCAGACACACAACAGCGATGCTCCTTGTCCTGAATGGAAGGTTGAGCAGGGTGAAGCCCCCGGGGGCCCTCGTGTCCTGCCTGCAGGGGGCCGTCTCCACCTGGAAGCAACTTGGCTTCCGGTCTTCCGCACCCCTGCCCGCCTGCACCCCTGAAGCTGCCCGCACGGCCCCTCTGCGGCTCACAACTCACAGCGGAGGCAGAGGCAGATCTGGGCCTGACCAAGCCCCAGTCTCTCAGCCCCCCGGAGCTCCAGGGACGGGTCCTGGGGGGCCTGCTGCCCGGTGGGGACATTGGCCGGGTGCAGATGGGGGAAGCCTCGCTGGCCAGATTCTCCAGAAATTTCCATCTGGTGCTCCTGGCCTGGGCCAAGGCTGTTTCTGACATATGGCACCCTCCTTCGATTACTGTCACGGGTGAGGCCGGGCTAAGACTTTTCCCTGCCTCCCCTCTTGGCCCGGGCTCCCTGGGGAGCACAGCGGGAAAGAGGCGCAAGTGGCTGACCCCTGGCACAGCCTCACTATGCTATGCTTTAGGCGCTCTGCCTGGGTCTCAGTTTACCAGTCCACAAAATGGGTTTTGCAGCAATTCTACAACAAATGTGTGAAACAACGCACAGGAAGCTCCTGGTGTGTACCCAGGCATCCAGGAAGTAGCCAAGCAGGAATCCCTTTTCCGACACCCATCTGAGGATTATTCTAGGCCAATTGTGTGATGGACGTTGGAGACGCACACACAGGTTCCCCCTGGAGAGAAGAACCTGGGCCGGGGGCTGGGCGGAAGGCAGAGAAACCAGTCAGAGTCCCGTGTCGCCTGACGAGGGGGAAGTGTGCCGAGGTCCTTGGGGAGCATCAGAGAGGGCAGCTTTCACACCCCGGCGGTGCAGCCCCCACTCACCGAGACTACACGGTGCAGCCTACATACCGGGCTACAGGGTGTGGCCCACTCACACCAACTATGAGGTGCAGCCTGCACACCCAGACTACAGGGTGTGGTCCACTCACACCCAGACTACACAATGCTGCCTGCACACCCAGACTAGGCAGTGTAGCCTGCACACCCAGGCTATGTGGCGTAGCCTGCACACCCGGGCCATGCGCTGTGGCCCATTCACACCCAGCCTGCACACCCGGACCATGCGCTGTGGCCCACTCACACACAGCCTGCACACCCGGGCCACGCGCTGTGGCCCACTCACACCCAGCCTGCACACCTTGGCGCTGCCCTGCACACTGTGCCCATCTGCAGCTCCGTGGTGTGTATCTGCACCACTAGACAGAGAAAATGCCAGGCAGCGGCCCCCTCCGGCTCCGTCATCCGGGCACCATTCACACCAGGCGGCCCCCTCCGGCTCCGTCATCCGGGCACCATTCACGCCAGGCGGTGTGCTGCCTCCCCTCCCACAGGGCACAGATTCACACGCAGCAGGCCTGGGGCTGGAGGGGGCCTGAGAACCCGCATTCCTACCGGACCTCTCATCGCCCCAGCGCTGGTGCGAGGCCCACACTTGGACCCACGGGTCCTGAGCCAGGTGCTCTCAGGTGCGGCCTCAGAAGGACCCAGGCTCAGCTGCCCCCAGAGTTGTCCTGATGCAGATTCCCAGGCCCCAGAAATTCCGGAGTGGGGCCCAGCGCTCTTTCCAACAAGCCCCCGGGGGTGCTGCCGCCCGTGGCAGTCAGGAGCCAGGATGCCACACGCGCGCCTCCAGGGCCCACCGCGCCCGGCCCTCCTGCCTCCAGGGGAATCGCGAAAGGAAAGCAGCAGCCGAGCCCCCACTCTTCCCAGCCCGGGGGAGCCGAGTTGGGCTCAGCTGCCACGGGCTCCTCTCCTGTCAGGCTCACCTGGAAGCTAAGGACGCCTTGTGGAGGCCGCCCCTCTGGATGGGAGGACTCGGGCAGCCAGGAAGCTGGATCACGTGTGTGCACGCGTGTGTGTGTGTGTGCAGTGTGTGTGTGTGTGTGTGTGTGTGTGCTTCCGCCTCCAATGCAGTCTAGGCTCTTAAACCGTGAGGCCCCTCCACAGAACTCGGACAGGTGGGCCGGCCACAGCGCTCACGGAGTGGCCACGGTCACGCGTGTGTACACTTCCCACGCTCCCAGCTCCCGCGGTGGGACTCGGGCGCCTCCCGGCAAGTGCATCCGGCACAGGCACAGCACGGGGACGGCCTGGATTTTCCCGTTCTGAGTCTGTGAGTCTGTCCCTCCGCCTCCTTCCCCATTCCCTCCTGGCGCTATGTGTTGTTATTTAAATTGAGTAGCCCCCAAGTGGCTGTGGCTTCGTGAAACCACAACTGTGCTCTTAGAATAAATCATGGTGCCGCGAGCGCCGCCAGGCCCCTCCCGGCCACTTTCACATCTGTGCCTTACACTGCGGTCAAACACACAGAACCCGGGCTTCCATCGCGGCCGCCTTCAAGTGCACGGTCCAGCAGCCTGGACGGCCTTTGCCTTGTGCAGTCCTCACCCCCCACCCCTCCAGAACGTGTCCTCTGCAAAGCTCCACCTGTGCTGCGCACCCCCAGCCCTGGGCGCCCACCCTCCCACTTCCTGTCTCTAGGGACCTCGTGCACATGGAACAGGGGGTTTGATGAGCTGGTTTTTAAAATAAAAGATTGAGAAAATTTAACTTATTTGAAAAGATAAGAGGGGGGCAGAGAGAGAGAGACAGAAGGAATTGGTTCAGTCCCCAGGTTCCTGCAGCAGCCAGGGCTGGGCCAGGCCAAAGCCAGCAGCCAGGAGCTCAATCCAGGGCTCCGACGTGGGTGGCGGGGGCCCGAGGTCTGAGCCGTCGCCGTTGCCTCCCAGGGTGCGCACTGGCAGGAAGCTGGAGTCAGGAGTGGAGTCTGGCCTTGAAGCCGGCACTGTGATAAGGGATGCGGGTGTCTTAACCACCAAGCCAAACGCCCCCCGTGCCCCCACTCCCGGCTTCTTCCACTGAGCACGATGTCCTCAGGGTCCATCCATGCGCCCCACGCATCAGAATTTCCTTCTTTTTGGGACAGTTTCAGGCATATGTGGTGTATCAGGTTAGTACCCGCCTATGATGCCGGCATCCCACATGCACGCTGATTCGAGTCCCGGCTGCTCCACTTCTGATCCAGCTATCATGGCCTGGGAGAGCAGTAGAAGACGGCCCAGATGCTTGGGCCCTGCACCCACATGGGAGACCCGGAAGAAGCTCCTGGCTCCTGGCTTCGGCCTGGCCCAGGCTTGGTCATTGCAGCCAACTGGGGAGTGAACCAGTGGATGGAAGACCTCTCTCTGTAACTGTGCCTTTCAAGCAAATAAAAAATACATCTTACACAAAAAATAGAATTTCCTTCCTTTAAAAAAAGTTTTATTTTCATTTCATTTGAAAGGCAGAGAAACACAGGGGGTGGGGAGAGGGACATCTTCCGTCTGCTGGTTCATTTCCCAAAATGCTCACGACAGCCAGGGCTGGGCCAGGCTGCAGCCAAGAGCCAGGAGCTCCATCTGGGTCTCCCACGTGGGCCGCGGGCTCCCAAGTACTTGAGCCAACACCTGCAGGTTGTGTGTTAGGAGGAAGCCGGGTCAGCAGTGGAGTAGCCAGGACCCGACCCGGGCCCTGTGACGTGGGCTGCGGGCTCCCACGCAGCGGCGCAACCCCCGAGCCGCAGGCCGGCCCGCCTGCTTTATAAGGCTGACTGATGTTCTGTTGTTGGTATACTCCACATTTTGCTTACCCATCCATCCCTGCTGGACGCCTGGGTGGCTGTAACTTCCAGCTACTGTGGCTCAGGCTACCACGAACGTGGCACGCACACACGGCGTTGGGACCCTGCCTTTGTTTCTGTCGGGTTTATCCTGGTCGGGTTTGCTGGGTCACACGTTACTGATTCCTGCAGCGGCTGCGCTGCCCCTCCCCGTGTTGTGTGTGTCTTACGTCATTTCGCAGAACTGCGAGCTGTGTATCATTGACCTCCCTAGGCAGGTTGGGGGACTGAGTCTCGGAGGGGATTCGTCACTCGGCCACGGTCACAGGCACTGCGTCTCACAAGAGCCTCAGTCTTCCAAGGGCGGCTCCCAGCGGCCCCGCCGATGCTCTGGCTCGCGAGCGGCAGGAGGGGAGCAGGCCTGGGTCAGCAGCAGGGAGAGCCGTGTGGCGGAGCCCCACGTGAGTCGTTCTGACCCTGCTGGGGTGACGGCTGAGGCGGGGGACAGCGGCAGGCTGGGGCAGGGGCTGCAGCCCCCGGGCTGGCCCATCACGGCCGGTCCCTGGGAGGCGCCGGTCACCACACTGCTGTCTGCTGTCTCGCCCGGCTGGAGGCCTCCTGCCCAGGCCAGGCCAGACCACAGGGGGAGCTGGGCTCTCGCTCCTCCTGGGAATGAACTGTCTGAATTCGGGTGCAGCTGGGACATGAGGCAGGGTGCACCTGAGGTCAAGTCCCCCATCCACGGGCTCCGAGGGGCAGTGGAGCACCGTTGCTGCCGACAGCCAAACAGCACAGACCGCCACCTGTCTGTCAACCCTGCTCACTTTCCCCGAACTTCTCAGGCCTCTGCCTCCGTTGTTTAAGCCATGCGGCTGTCCGCCGCACACGAGGGCAAGAATGACCTGAGCAGTGC
Source organism: Oryctolagus cuniculus (assembly GCF_051225735.1). Taxonomy (NCBI): domain Eukaryota; kingdom Metazoa; phylum Chordata; class Mammalia; order Lagomorpha; family Leporidae; genus Oryctolagus; species Oryctolagus cuniculus. The sequence continues at coordinate 3,019,511 of NC_142878.1, read as the reverse complement.
TCCTCCAGGCACAGCCCTTGCTCTGTGGTTCTAGAAGTCAGGGAAAGCTCACGGGTCCCTGGGTAGAGCCTCGGTGGGCCTGCCCTGTCCTTGGCACCCCTAAAGGCTGTGCCCAATGGCCACGGCCGCCATTGCGCCCAGGGGACCACCTGACACCGCCGAATCTTCTACAGGCTTGGCCGTCTGCGGCAGCCTTGATGAACTCTGTGTGGTACAGAAACTGGGCTGCCCCGGAGAGAACAAAAGCCAGGTGACTTCAGGACCAAAACATGGCTAAGAGCAAGCGGGTCACAGAACCACGCAAACCCGGCTGGGATCCCGGCTCCTCACCCACTGGCTGTGTGCCCTTAGCAAGTCCAGGAACCTCTCTGTGTGTCCATGTCCCTGTCTGCAAACCAGGGGCAGGGTGGGCGGGGACCCAAGAGAGATGGGTGGGCTCTTAGCAAGGCAGTGTGAGCCCCAGAGAACAGGGCCCCCCAGGATGCCCCCTCTCCTGCAGGTGCCCAGTCCTTCCCGGGGGCTTCTTCCTCCCCCTCACCAGGCTGTGCCAGGCCTGGGGAAGCTGACAGCCCCATCCGCTCCTGTCTTTGTCTAGAAACTTCCTCCGGGCCCTAATCATCTGCCTTGTTTTTCTCTCAGTGTGCGCACGTCTCTCTCCCGGTAATGAGATGGTCAAACGAACGCTGTGCTCCAGGGCCATTCTGATGAGACACAGAGGGGACGAGGCGGCGGCTGGAGGAGGGGACACAGGGCGGGCGCGGGCATGGCCACGTGTGTCCTTCCCCACTGCACAGAGGGACTTCTCTCTTCCTGGCTGCCGCCTCCCACTATGGCCCCGGCTCCCAGGGCCCCCGGCTCTGCGCTGCAGTGACCCTGTGGTGCTAGGCACGTGCCGTGAGGATGGGAGCATGCCCACTGTCCTTACAGGAGGTCATTTAGGACGTCACTTCTGGATTGTTCCCCTTGCTCCCTGGAGCCTGAGTTCATTCCAGCTCTGCATATGTGGCTTCGAGTTCTACACCTCCACCTTCTCCTCTGTAAAATGGGCTGACAGCAGCCCGGGCCTCCTCCCCTGCGGGAGGATTCCAGGTGGGGGCGAGAGTTACGTGCTCAGACGTCACTGGGTACACAGCAGACGCCCAGCTGGAACACGCTGGCTGTCACCCTCTGCTGGCCACAGCCTCCGTGGGGACACTGAGGCAGGAGGCTGTTTCCCGGGAGACCCCTGGATGCCCCTCCCAGGCTGCTGGGGTTCAAGAGCCGGCAGCTGTCTGGGAAAGAGGGACTGGGGTTGTGCGTGGGGTTACTAACGTCAGCCAGAGAGGAGGCATTTCTACCGCCATCTGCGCCCCTTTCATAAAAGGGGTGCCTGGGATCCTCCCAGGAAGCCCCCTCTCAAGGGCAGGGGCTTCTCCCCAGGCAGTGATGGAGGGCACCCGGTGACCACCGGCACCATCCTGGCTACCTCGGGCCTCCTTCCCTTTCTTCTGGGTCACTGCCCACAGGCACTTGGGAGGCCCTGTCGGGGGGCTGTGTCCACCTCTGTCCAGCCTGGAGGACGTGCGTGTGCCACCCTTAGCGTGGACGGGAGGCAGCCCCTGCTCTGAGTCCCTCTTCCCCACAGCAAGGTGCTGGGGGAAACCCTGGCTGACCAGAGCTTGCTTCGTGCAGGGCCCTCCGGGAGCCTAGCGCACAGCGGGGGGGTTCATGCCTGGGAGGGTCATGTGGTCGCAGCCCTTCCCCTCGGCACCACCGCGGAGTCGGCCACGGCTGAAGCCGAGGACACACTGGGACAGACGGGTCCCGTCAGGACACAAGGCGGCTCCCTAGCTGGGTGGGGAGAACATGACAGCGGCCCAGCTTCTCCCCACACCCCCCTGCCACCCTGGAGGGCGAGGACTTCAACACAGCACAGGGGCGCAGGGCAGGGGCACAGGGCAGGGGTGGGGTGATCTAGACGGGAGAACAGCACGTGCGAAGGCACACAGGAGTGGAGTCACGGAACATTCTGGAGAACTGTGAGCAACAGAGGGTGGCTGGAGCCCAGGGAGGCTGGGCAGAGAGGCCAAGGCCAGGCCACGTGTGGCTCTGGGTGCCCTGCTGAGAGCAGTGGGGGATGGGCACCTAGCACAGCAGTTCTGATGTCGGCTGGGACACCCACATTCCATATGGGAGAGCTGGGGTTCGAGTGGCGGTTCCACTCCCACTCCCACTCCCAGCTCCTGCTGATGCACCCCCTGGGGGGTAGCAGGTGTGGCTCCGGTGGTTGGCTCCCTGCCACCCACACAGGAGACCACACTGAGGGGCCAGCTCTTGGCTTCAGCCTGGCCCACGGCAGCTATGGGCGTCTGGGGAGTGAACCAACACACAGGCGAGCTCGGTCTGTCCCTTTCAAACAAAATCACTTAACGAGTATGAAAGGAACAATTAGAAATAAAAACAATGGGAGCCTTCTAGAACCTCACTCTCCCTGAGAAGTATTTATAATTTGCAATTTCGAACATTGCCAATTTGAAGAACCTAAGCAACTTTAAAACCTAGCAACCCTGCTTCACAGGGGAGGCGGCCCTGGTTTCTAAGATGGGGCTCTATTTACAATTTAAATCTGATGCTGGGAACAGTTGGCAACAGGACTTGGGCAGGCGAGTGAAGGCCAGAACTCCCCTCTCTCCCATTTTATCCTCCAATCCTGTTCCCACTGGAGAGGTGTGCACCAAGACCGCGGAGAAGAGAGGCGCTTGGCTCTCACGCCGGGCGTGGACGGCACCGTGCGAGGCCACTTTCTTCTCGTCCACCTGGACATCCACACCTCGTGCCTCTCCCTCCATCTCAGCTGGACACCGGGGCCGCTGCCCACTCACAGTCCAGCCCCAGCTGGGGGTCCGTGCTAGCGCCTCTGTGTCTGTTAGACTTTCCAGACGGGGCCTGGTGTGTAGCTGGGGTGCCCTGGGTGGCAGCAGCTCTGGTCAGATGTACACTCTAGCATGTTGGCACAGAGAGAGGTCACTTGCTCCAGACCCCTGGAGCCCAACCCTAGGGTCTGCAGACACTGGACGGCCCCTCCAGCTGGCACGAGAATCGGGTATGCAATGGAGCAGGCACCTGCCCCGCCGAGACGTGTCCACCCCAGGGCCACCTGTGAGCCCAGGAGCGCGCTTGGACCAGATGGACATTTTGGGGTGAGGAGTCCCAGGAATGTCTCCATTCCTCCTCACCCACCTTCTTCCTCCCTAAATTACAGACAAGGAAATGAGAAAGGCAAGACCAGGCTCTGAGCAGAACTCTGGGCCTGGGGAGTCAGGAAGACGGGTCTGCCATCCACTCCCTGACACTGCATGGGAGAACAGGATTCAGAGGACACAGCAGTGCCACGTGATGGTCACGGCCATGGGGTTGAGGGTCCAGGCACGTGACTTACCCACTCACACGGCCTTTCTGAGCCTCACTCCAGCGGGAAACTGCGCATGGCAATGGACATACAGCTTACACGGGTTTGGGGTGGACTTGGGAAAGAGCAGTCGGCCCAGTGCCTGGCACACCGGAGTTCCTGGTGCCACCGGCAGGTGGCCAGGGGGTTCCGCTAAGGAGTGAGTGTGTTGGCAAAGCACCCTGAACAGCATTTGGCGCATGGAAGTAGCTCAGTCCATGCTACCTGTGGTCACCATCGTCAATGTTGTGACGGCTGTCGCTCTCATGACCCTGACTGGAGCTCTGTCACTCCCTGATGATTAGGGCAGGGGTCACGGCAGGCGAGGCCTGTGTAAGCCTGCCCTGCCCGCACCTGCCGGGTATGGTCCTGCACAGGTGCGTGGCTGCTCAGGCTCAAAGTCACCCTCGCTGATGTAGGGGCGGGGTTCCTTCAGGGGCACCCACACTCCCTTCCTGGGCGAAGGCTCTGCCGTGTCTGCAAAGCTTCCCCCGATCTTTGGCTTAGGATGCGAGCGTGTGCCTGGGCCACTGGGCCCCACTCTGGGTGCTTCGCTGAGAGCTGAACTCTGTGCTTCCTCTTCTCACTCAGCCCCTGCTGCAGGACGGCAAGAGCATCAGCACTAGAGCCCTCGGAAACAGCCCTCCGCGAAAATCCTGGCCAGGGCCACTGAGGCGCCACACCACAGCCTCCCTTATAAAGTAGCAGGCAGGAGTGCCAGGAAGCAGAGCGCGTCTTCCTCCACAGCTCAGGTGTACATCGCTTGCTCCCTTCCTTCCCCGAGATCCCAGGGCCTCGGTGAACCCCTGCCTTCCCCCAGGGACTCCCCGGCAGGTCCCGAGCTGCCCCCAGCACAGGTGGAGGACAAGCTGGGGGGATGAGCAGGGCTGGAGTAATACGATGTGGGCTTGGGGAGCCACGCGCGAGGGAGCTCCTCTCGCCCCCCTCCCTGGCACTGAGCCCAGCTGGCTGTGCAGGGCGGGCTCCGAGGAGGGATGAAGCGGGTGTGTGTTACAAGCTGGCTCAGAACTCGGCAGGAGGTGCTACTGGGGTTCCCACCCTCTGCTCCACACCTGCCGGATCCCAGAGTGGCCTCTGTTCCTCTGGATTCAGTCCAGGTAGGGCAGGCTGAGGGTGCGGCTCGAGTGATGCTCCCCATCACGGGGCAGGTCCAGCGCCAGCCAGGGCAGCACATCAGGCTGGAGTGAGGGGTGTTCAGGCCTGGCATGGGACTGGTCAAGCCAGCTTCAGCCTGAGCACGGGGGTATCGGGCAGAGGGAAGACGTAGAAGATGGCAATTTGACCTGTTGGCTGTTTGCTCCTGAAATCACCCCAGGAAGGGGCAGGATGGGAAGCAGCAGGACCCCGCAGTGACACGGGTCAGGGACACAGCAGTGACCCAGAGCCTCAAACACACACGTGTGCCCAGGCCTGGGTGCTGCCTCCCCGGCACCTGTTGGAGCAGCTTGATGGGCGGGTGGAGGCTCAGAGAGGCAACTGACAGGAAAGTGCAACACTGTGTGCAAAGCACTTTAGAAATTGAAGTCTCTGGCTAAGAAGGTGTAAGGGGAGGGTTCAGCTGGGGATCGGGGAGGCTGTCCCGCACCTTTCCACCGTGGAACAACCCTGGGCGCAGAGCGCAGGCCCGCCCTCCCACTCTTCGAAGGTCAGCGAGCATCTGGGCCGCGCAGGACCGCCATGGAGGAGGCCAGGCGCCCAGGAGGAAGGCCCCGCCGGCTGCGTTCTCCCTCACCCCAAGACGCGACTCCCCGATTTGCTTCCCGACCCACGTTTTTGAGTCGAGAAGCTTTGGAAGTGGCCCCTCTCCCTGTCTCCGCGTGGGAGCCGATGGCTCATGGCGCAAGAACGCAAAGCCGTTGGTGAAAGTTTTCGGAGCGCGGGAGGCAGCCGAGGACGGGGAGGAGAAAGGCTTGGAGGGAGGGGTCCTGGGAGCCCCGCCGAGCCCACAGGGGACAGCTGAGCTGGCAGACAGGGGCAGGGGCGGGCGAGTGGCGCCTGCTCCAGGCTGGGGTCCTTGGGGCCTGGGCGTCCGGGACCCAGGACCGCAGCTTCCCTCGGACGGACCTGGCGGCGTGGCGGAGCCTCCCCTCCGCTGACAATGAAACAGCAAACGGGACAAAGGAGTGGCGCGCGCGGCAGGGCGCCGGCTCGGAGGCACAGTTCCCACCGAGGAGGGGACGGTCTCCGCTCCTCCACACCTCTCCACCTCCTCGCCCAGCGCCTCCCAGACCCCCAGCTGCTTCCCCTCCCCCTCGAGCTCCTGAGAGGGGCCGGGCCCGGCGGGGCGGGGCGCAAGCTCAGCCTCCCTGCCACCGCGCCCTGTGTCCCGCGCCGCAAGCGCGCTCCCCGGGTTGTCCCGGGTTGGCGGAGGAAGAGGGGCGCGTGTTCCTGACCCACTCGGGAGACAGCGAGAGCGAGACCGTGCTCCTGGGAACCCAGAAGCCCCCCGCCCACCCCGGGGCGGCGGCACAGACTTTCCTGAAATGTCTCCCTTTCGGCGCTGCGAGCGCACAGTACCCCGGGGTCGCCGGGGGGCGTCGCGGGGTCTGCTGGGCGACAAAAGCCAGGCGAAGGCGGGGGCCTGGGGGTTCTAGCCCAGCCCTAGTCCCAGCCCCAGCCCCGCGCGCCCGGCCTCCAGCGCTGCCAGCGTCCGCGCGGGGCTCCCGGGACGGCGGGAGGCGCGCGCGTGTGTCTGGGGGTGCAGGGAACATTCGCGCTCCCCGGGGCCCGAGCTGAACCCCAGCGCTCCGCCCCAGCCCGGGGATCCCCGCCTCGCGTTCCGAGATCTCCGCGCGCCCCCTGCCCACTTTGCCAAGGCGAGAAAGCGGCCGAGCCGGAGACAAAGAAACTCCTGCCTCCCAACGCTCTCGGCCCCGCCGCCCGCCCGAGACACTCCCCGGCGCCCTCCCGCGACCCCGGCGACGCCGCGCACGGATTCGTCGCGGAAGAGGCCGAGGGGACGAGTCCGCCTCTGGACTGGGGGCACCCAGGGCCGCTCGGGACCCCGCCCGGGGCCGCCCCACGCAGCCGCGCCCCGCCCCAGCGCTCCCCACACCGTCCCGGGCCCCGGGGCCGCGCCCCACCTCTCCAGAGGAGCGAGGGGCGCGGCGCACACAAAGCGGCCGCGCAGGGACCTCGCGGGGGCTCGCGCCCCACCCGGCGAGGGGATTTACCCGAGGTCTTCCTCGATCTCCGAGATGTCGGCGAAGAGGAGCAGTACCACGAGCAGCGCGAACGCGGCCAGCACCCAGCTCCGGCACTGCAGCTGCATGGCGGTGTGCGCCCGCCGGGGCCGCGGGCGCCGCGGGGCAGACCCTGCGCTCCCGCGAGTCGGGGCCGGCGGCGGCGGCGACAGACGCGGGCTCTCCGGCGCCCGAGCCCGCGCTCCTCCCGCGCGGCTGCCCCGCCCCCGCCCCGCCCCGCCCCGCGCCCGGCCCCGCGCGCGGTTTGACGGCTCCGCTCCGCGCCCGGCTCGCCTCCGCCCTGGAACCCCGCGGTCCGGCGCCCCCGGCTCCTCCCGCCCGGCTCCTCTTAGCTTCCAGGGCGCAGGGCTGCGGGCAGCTTGCGCCCGCCCGGCCTCTCAAAGTTTCCCGGGCACAAAGGCCGACACCTGGGAACAGCCCCGCGCGGGCGGCCGTCCAGCTGGCGACCGACGAGGCGCGGCGCTGGGGGCTGGCGGGGGAGGTGGGTGAGGAGAACCTGGAGAGCCACAGACTTGCCAACTTTGGCGGCCTGTGCGGGCGGGGACTTGGTCCGCGGGCAGCCGGCCCGCACTCGCCATCACAGACCCGAGGCCCGAGCCTGGGGTTCCGCCGGGGCGGTTGCTCCGTCTTTGAGCGCAGCCTCAGCGCCCGCCCCGCCCGGGCCTCCCGCTGACTCTCGCTGGCTTCCCCCCAGCTCCTGCCCCGCCCTGATCCAAACGCAGCTCCCCACCCCACCCCCACCCCCACCCCACCCCTGCCGGTTATTTGTCGGCTCCCCAGCCTTAGACGGTTTATCGCAAATGACGTTTTGCACCAACCATCAGCCCGGGGTGGGAAGGGCCCCATTAGTTTTACTACAATTAGATAATTGTCTCCCCCACCCCTTGCACCAATTGTAACAATTCCTAAAATGACCATGGGGGGCGAGGAAGGGTCCTCGGGTTTGAGTGGGGGGGCGGGGGCGGGGACAGCCCCGCAGAGAGGCGCAGGGGACAGCGCAAGGCTCACAGGAGGCGTGGCTTCAGGCTGGTCTCTTCAGGATGACCCCAGGCAGGTAACAGGGCCTTGCTGATTTCCCCACCAAAGCCCACACGTGCTGACTCCTGCTGCCCCCTGACGAGGGGTGCAGGACGGAGGCCTCGGGGCTGGGGGGTGCCGGCCCCTGAAGCCCTCCCGGCAGGAGGAGCCCCCATGGCTCTGCAGAGCAGGAGGGTTGCAGGAGGGGTCCAGTGCCCCGGCCGATGTCTTTCCCCAGGAGAGTGGAGAAAGTCCCACCAGGCGGCTCCTTCTCTGAGAGCATCGGGATCTTTTCTTGGCGTGAGAGTTCCTGGCATCGAGCAGAGTTGGCTGTCGCTCTCCCTGTCTGTTCGAAGCAGGCTGCAGAGGGTTTCCCCTCCGTGCACCCAGCCACTGCTCTGGCCGTCCCGCCCCCAGCTTTCCTCAGTGCCTTGGTCTTTCCTGCTGCCGGGGTCGACAAGTGTCTTGCTTTTTCTGAGATGAACAGTGGCTGTCTGAAGGGGGCGGGAGGCCAGGTGCACCTGCTGTGCTGCTCAGTCCTCCCCTCACCCCCGTCCCCTCCGTGGCTCAGCGCCCACCTGCTCACCTGGTGCAGGCTGTGTGCAGCGGCTGGAGGTCTCCTTTGCCGAGACCTCTGTGCCCTGCCCTCTAGTGGCTCATTGTTCAGCAGGAAGGCAGACAGCAAGTGCCCACGCGTGGTCTGGGGTGTGACCGGGGCCCGTTCAGGGCCTCCTGGCTAGTTAGGGATCGATCATTAACAGAGCAAGAGGAAACTGGGTCCCTACCTGGTCTCTGCTTCTCTCCCAATGGCACTTCCACTGCACAGAGCACCACAAGGTAATGCCACGGCCCCACGTGCAGCAGGTGGCACCCAAGTGTTGTTACAGCAACGTTAGGCGACCCACACCGTCATCCCAGGCTCCGCATCCTTCTCTGTACTGTCGGACCTGGAAACAGCATCGTCTCCCTGTAGACAGATCCTTGTCACCAGACCCCGGAACGCTGTCTCTTGAGTGCAGGTGCTGAGGAATAGAGCCGGCCTTTGGAGAGCCTGTCTGGGCAGTGAGTGTCGTCGAGAGGGCCCTCGAGTTCACTGACCACAGAGGAGCGTCTGTGACACCGCTCCGGCGGGCACCCTTCTGCAGTCTGGAAAGCCACTGCCGTCGGCGTCTGGGTGGAGGAAGCGTGGGAAGAGGGGCCGGGAACGCCTCCTTGCTGACGGACTTGGCTGGAGCCGCACACGCCGGCCTGGCCACCCTGCCTCTGCCCTCCTCCGACCGCTCTGTTTAAGCAAGTCCCTTTCCCGCCTTGGATTTTCCAAGAACTGGTGTGTGTGTGGGGGGGGGGGGGCTCTCCCCCGGTAGCCTCCTTCTCCAGATCACTGACTGCTCGGGTTACAATGCAGCAGGTTAGAAGCCATCGGCCATGTGGCCGGGCAGTGAAGATGCTGGCTGGGACTTGCTCGTCCCGCACGGCAGGGCTCGGGCCCCCTCGGCTGCAGCTCCTGACTCTGCTGCCTGCTAATTTGGACCCCGGGAGGCAGAAACAATGGGCCCCGTTACTGGGTCCCTGCCACCCACGTGGGAGGTGGGACGGAGTTCCCCACTCCTGGACCCAGCAGTGGTGGGCATTTCGGGAATGAACCATTGTAGGGAGCTCCTTCTCTGTCTGTCTGTCCTTCCATCTGTTGCCTCTCACAGGACAATAGTCACTGCCCCTGTTAAGACTTGACTTCACATTAACAGAGTAGGTTGGCTGCTCAGGCTACCAACGAGGGGCTGCGGGGTTTGTATCAGTGAAGGCTGGGGGAGCAGAAGGCTCTGGAAACCGCGGGGGCCCAGGAGTCACTGCAGTGGGACAGCCCCTCCTCCCAGAACCTCAGCTATGGAATCCTTGAAACTGTGTCTTCCACTTATGCATTGAACAGAGCTCCACCACCCCGCCCCACCCCTGGAGGGACAAAGAGAGCCCAAGACCTCGGCCAAGTCGGGGCTCGGCTTGTGGGGACGCACCCCCACTCCAGCTGGTGGCCACTGGTTTGCCATCATGACCCAAGGCCTGCCTGAGGTCTGAGGCCACAGCCTGGGGCTCCCCTCCAACTCCCCCGGAGCTGCTTCTGGGGAGGAGTGAGGTCCACACTGGCAACACCTTGGCCAGGTCGCTGGCGGGGGCGGGGGGAGCTGAGGTTTCGGAGCAGGCTCAGGTGCGAAGCCGTGCCCGGGCTCTGTGGTACTCCCACAGAGATGCCGCCATCTCCAGTCCACAGCTGGGGAGTCTGAGCCCCACGAGGCTTAACCGCCCACGGTGGCAGCGAGCGGCTCTGAACTCGGTCGGCCTCCCTGGGTCACAGGCCGGCTCAGGTCCCCTCTGGCACTCGAGGTTCTGGGTGGATTTACAAGCTGGCGCCGCCCCCAAATGCTGCCATGTCCCCTCAGTCCTGGCCATGCAGGAGGCAGGGACAAGCCCATCGCTGCTGGCTGCTCGCTTCTTCACCGTGGGGCTGTAGCCAGGAGCCTTCCTGTGCATTCTAACAAGCAGAGCGCACCGCTCCTTCCAATCAGCTCCTTTCTGAACCTCAAGGTAGGCAACCATGATCGCATCCCAAGTGCTGACCTGGCCCCTAACAGCCCTGAACCCCCAGACAGCAGCTTGCAAGTCAGTCGACCTCAAATGGCCCGAGTGCTGCTCTCTGTCTCGGGGCGGGACTGGAGGGCGGGCAGAGTACAAGGTAGAGAGTGTAGCTGGGACGGGTTAACAGGTGTCTCTGCACCTCCAGCTACCGCGGGAATTTGCCTTACTCAGATGCGGATGTTCTCACAAATGCAGCCTTCTCTTCAGAGCAGAACAGGGGCAGGTGTCCTGCCATGTGGGTGAAACGCCCGCGTACTTACTACATTGAGAACCTGGGTTCGAGTCACGGTTCTGGCTCGTGGCGCGGGCTCCCTGATGCCATGAACCCTGGGCGGCAGCAGTAATGGCTCAAGGACTTGGCTTCCTGGCCCCGACTCGGGAGACCGTGAGTTCCCGGCTCTGGACTGGAAATGCGAATGGGAGTGATAACCACGTGGGGAAGCAGACGCGCGGTGCCCTCCGGTTGTAACTTTCACAATGGCACCGTCGTGGTTTAGCCAGAGAAAAGGCAGGACTCGAGCAGGTGGCGGCCGTCAGTGTTTCTGGGCTCAGCAGCAGGGGGCTGTGGGAAGGAGCCCCCAGTGAGCCGGGTGGGGAGGGGTGCACAGGGCGGCGGTTCACTTTATCTGTCTGTGTATCTATCTATCTATCTATCTATCTATTTATCTATATTTCTGCTGGGGTTTTTACAAGCCTTTCAGCTGTGACTCAAGGCAGTTTTGATTGGGTGGCCCTCTCCTCTAGTGGGGCTTGGGGTCTGGTGGGATCGTCCATATGGAAAACCCTGCGACCCAGAGGCCCGGAAGTTCACCTGAGACCCCCACTCGTTTCAGGGCCAGGAACACTTTTTTTTTTTTTTTTTTTGCTGGTTCTGTCCCACATATTCAGTTTTTTAAAAAAGACTTTTTCATTTTTTTCCAAAGGCAGAGTAACACAGAGGAGGAGAGTCAGAGAGTCAGAGAGAGAGAGAGAGAGAAAGAGAGAGAAAGAGAAAGAGAGTCAGAGAGAGAGAGAGAGTCAGAGAGAGAGAGAGAGAGAGAGAGAGAGAGAGAATCTTTCATCCGCAGGTTCACTCTCCAATTTGCCACATTGGCTGGGGCTGAGCCAGGCTGAAGCCAGCAGCCAGGAGCCTCTCCCAGGTCTCCCTTGTGGGTGCAGGGGCCCAAGGACTTGGACCGTCTTCTGCTGCCTTCCCAGGCCATAGACTTCTGGGTCAGAAGTGGGGCACTGTGTCACTTTTCACGACACTTCAGTGGCACTGGAAGCTCCCCAGGCATGGGGACCTGTGCTCCTGGTGTGGCCCCGTGGTATCTGCATGGTGGGTACCTGAGCCGTCGACACATGGCTGGAGACAGAGCAGGGCAGAGACGTAAAGCGTGACAGGCACACCATGGGTCGGTGTTTGCACCACGCACACAAAAGAAACACAGTAATGCCAGCATCGTGGGGACCACAGGAGGAAATCAGGTTAGGAAGTGAGGAGTGCTGAGTGTTGGTTTCCTTTGCTGGTGACACAGTTTATAAGGATTTAATCAAATCCATGCTGGGTGACCAGTGTGGGCCACCCCTGGCCCACCAGTGACCAGTGGCATCAGGAGCTGTCACGGCCTGACAGCTGATGGGATGCCATTCTTTTTCTTTTCTTTGTCTTTTTTTTCTTTTTTCTTTTTCTTTGACAGGTAGAGTTGTAGACAGTGAGAGAGCGACAGAGAGAAAGGTCTTCCTTCCATAGATTCACTCCCCAAATGGCCGCTATGGCCAGTGCTGAGCCGATCTGAAGCCAGGAGCCAGGTGCTTCTCCTGGTCTCCCATGGGGTGCAGGGCCCAAGCACTTGGGCCATCCTCCACTGCACTCCCTGGCCACAGCAGAGAGCTGGCCTGGAAGAGGGGCAACCGGGACAGAATCCGGCACCCATATGGGATGCTGGTGCCACAGGCAGAGGATTAACCAAATGAGCCATGGTGCCCGCCCCTCTTTTCTTTGTCTGAAAGAACTGTATTTATGAGAGAGAGATAGAGAGAGAGGGAACTCTCATCCACCTGTTCCGTCCTCCAATGCTTGCAATGCCTGGGGCCGGGCCGGGTCAAAGCCAGGAGCTGGGCACTCAACCCAGGTCTCTTACGATGTGGCAGGAACCCAACTACTTGAGCGACCAGTGCTGCCTGCCGGGGTCCACCGGAGCAGGAAGCTGGGGTCAGGAGCTGGGGCCGGGACTGGGACACGGGCGCTCCCCTGTGGGGTGCGGGCATCTCCACCTGATTTTAGCTGCAGGGCCAGACCCTGCCTCTGAAATACAACAAGCGTCCTGGAGGGGCGGATCCCCAGAGGCCTGGCGACGCCCCCCAGAATGCCAGCCTGTGGGGCACACAGCCACTGGGGTCTAGGTCAGGGGCCTGCAGTGTGTCCCCTTGTCTCCCGCTCCGGGTGGCCCTGCCTGGCCCCGAAGCAGAGTGGGCAAAACAAAACTGTGGGAGGAACGAGAGCCGGCAGGCTTGGCTGCCTGGGTCTCCTGGCTTGGATCAGGTGTGCGTGCGGGGGGCAGGAAGACCGAAATGCCAGTGGCTTACGCTGATCGGGTCCCCCCACCCCCGGCAGGCCCCCAGCCGGTGGCCCGGCGCTGCTCTGCCGTGCTGCTCGCCTGTGTCCTTGGGGATTCGGCTCCTCCCACTTTTTCTCCACCCTCCCTCCTTTCCCGCTGTTACTTCCACGTTCCGAGCAGTGAAATGGAGGAAGAGATGAAGGAGAGGGAGGAACGGTCCTGAGTCCTGCGCGCACGGTGTCTGTGGCAACGCTCTGGCCAGGACGCTGTCACGGGCCCCCGCTGCAAGGGGAGCGGGGGCCAGGTCTCTGCTGGGCCGGGGAGGGGAGATGCGGTGACCGCTGGTCGGGCCCGCCCACCACGGGGCCATGCCTTGTCCTTGTCTGTCTCTAGCTCTGCCCTGCCCAGGTGTGGGGCAGGGACTTGTGGGAACTCGGACCACGAATGACCGGGTTCTGGGTGACCACGCTGCTTTCGGAGCTGGGCTGCGCACTGTGTCTCCGTGGTCTCATCCCTGACTCTGCCGCGTCTATGCGTTGTTTTACCCTGGGGAGGGTGCACCAGGGCTTGGGGCTGTCTTCTCAAGGCTCTTGTGGCCAAGGCTGGTTTGCTTTTTCTTAATTTCCCATCGATTGCAGACGAGTGCGTGCCCTGCTGCACGCCTGGGGTTCATCTCAGGCCTCGTGCTGCCCGCTCGTGATGTGGGGCTCCTGCCCCCTCTGCGATGGCGGTCACCCCCGGGTCTGGCACGACGTGAAATTGCTAACCGACCCCGAGCTCTCGTCCTCAGCTTGCACGCTTCTTCCAGCGTGGGCCAGGAGCACGTGGTCCGCAGACGGAGCTGGGCCGTGGACCACTCCTTGAGTCATTCTGGTTTAGGGCTGATTTTGAGACCACACCCGTCGGGGCTCAGGACTCCGCTTCCCCTGGAGCTGTGTCTGTGGTCTGGATCTTCCGTGGCATTAGATGGGGATAACGACACTTAGCTCATGGTTTCCGAAGCAACGCACTGAGCTAATGTATCCAAAGCGCCTCGTAGGATGCTGGAATAAAGTGCTTATTACATACAGACCTTCACTCGTTATTCAGGATGATGCGAAACTAGAAAGGAAATATATACAACGCTACAGTGGTCTCCTGTGGGTAGTGAAATTCGGGTTGCTTTTGATTTTTCTTCACACTTTCCTGTTTTATAAATTTCCTACAACAATCATAAATTACTCTGCAATCAGGAAAGAAGCCATTACAATTCATGATACCTATTTTCTCTGTGCTGATTTTTTTTTGCCAGAGTTTAGTATTCTTTCTCAATAACCCGATATAAACACTTACATTTAGTCAAATCCGTTTTGCAAACAATCTCCACCCTTTCTCCGATGTTCTCTGCGCACGCGCCTGGTTTCCTGCTGCAGCCTCGGGCACGCGGCGTCTGGCCGGCCTCGCAGCCCTGGAGGCGCCTCCTCGCCTCGGCCACCCGGACCTCTCTGAGGAGAGCAGAGCCCCAGCTTACAGAGCGAGGGGCGCCCGGGAGGAGGCGCAGCGCGGCCAGGGGCTGTCTCTGGCTGCCTGGCGTCGCTTGCGCCCCCCTCTGGTGACCGCGGGCAGCACCAGCTTGTGAAGCGAGGAGGGCAGAGGTGTGTGCTGTGTGTGGTTTGGTGCCGTGGAAGCCCCGCGTGTTGGGAGCTTGGGCCCTGGCGTGGAGCTGTTAAGAGGTAAGAGGGATCTTTAAGAGGTGGGGCCTAGGGCAAGGTCATTAGGTCACTGGTCACCGGGGGTGCTGCCCTCCTAAGGGCTCGAGGTGGCTCTGGCGGGACCGTGGTCAGTTCTGGTGAGAGGGGCCTTCCCGAAGAGCAAGCCCGGCCCCTGCGTTGCCCGCGGCTCGCTGTTGGGCAGGTGCTGCGGCCACGGTGCTGTCCAACAGGAGCCCTCCCCGGAGCCTGCCCCGCGCTGCTTGGGGGTCAGCTCAACAGACCTGCCTTCTTCTTTTCTTCCTTTTTATTTTTTTAATAAAGATTTTATTTATCTACTTGAGAGGTAGAGTTACAGAGGGGGGGGGGAGAGAGAGAGAGAGAGACAGACAGACAGAGGTCTTTCATCCGCTGGTTCACTCCCCAGTTGGCTGCATCAGTCGGAGCTGCACGGATCCAAAGCCAGGAGCCAGGAGCTTCTTCCAGGTCTCCCACGTGAGTGCAGGGGCCCAAGCACTTGGGCCATCTTCTACTGCTCTCCCAGACCATAGCAGAGAGCTGGATCGGAAGAGGAACAGCCGGGACTAGAACCGGCACCCATATAGGATGCTGGTGCTTGCAGGAGAAGGGGTTAACCTACTGCGCCACGGCGCCGGCCCCAAGTGACTGTCTTTAGCAGAGCCCAGCCCAGGTATTAAGTGACGGGCATGCCTGTGCGGGCTCCGGGCCTCCCCGTGGGGCCCAGCTGTCCAAGAAGGATCTGCCCCAGCCCACACGCAGCTCGGAGCCCACGGTGTGGTGTGGGGAATGCCACCGTCGTCTTTGCTACGTGGAGATTCATTGCGATGAAGACGAAGGCAGTTTCAGAAACTTGTAGAAAAGCTCGCGGGCCCTGGAGAGGCACTGTTGCTGCTGACTGATGCACTTCCCACCAGCAGAGCAGGTGGCGCGTGTCCAACGGAGGAGGCACAGTCCATTCTTCAGGTTCCTGGAAATACTTGGAGGTGACAAGAGACGGCTGGGTCGCTGTTTGGGTTGGACAGCAGTTTAACACCTTTTTCTGAGTGGCTCTGGCAGAAGCTGTGGCAGTCACGGGCGTAGGCTGGGCCAGTCCCAGCACCGCCGTCACCGGCACCTGTGTCACCCAGACGCAGGACAGGAGTGGGCGGGGTCTTCCCAGTGCTGCACCACAGGTGCTGGGGGCCCAGCTGGACCTCTTCCTTGTCCTGTGGAGGGGAAAGGCAGGGGGTCTTCGAGATCAGGCTCCGGTGGGCCCTATCTTGCTCCCCCCACGCCATCTCTGGCCAAGCTCTCAGGTGTGCCAGAGGGATCCGAGGGTTTGGTTCTTGGATGGAGGTTTTGGTTGTACGGGGAGGGTAGAGGGAAGGAGAGCAGGGAGCTGGGGGCCCGGAGGCTTCCCCGAGCGGCGGCCGTCCCTGACCCGTCTGTGGGGACAAAAACTTGGACCCCTGAGGACCAGTTTGGTGACAAACGCCAGCCTCTGCATCGTGGCCTCCACATCTGTGGATCTGACAAACCTCGAATAAAAACAATGTTTTAAAACTGCTCCTTTCTGGGGCTGGCTCTGTGGTGCAGCAGGTTAATCTTCCACCTGCGATGCGGGCATCCCATATGGGCACTGATTCTAGTCCTGGCTGTCCTGCTTCCAATCCAGCTCTCTGCTGTGGCCTGGGGAAGCAGTAGAAGATGGCGCAAGTCCTTGGGACCCTGCACTCACGTGGGAGACCTAGAAGAAGCTCCTGGCTCCTGGCTTTGGATCGGCTCAGCAATGCCAGTCCCCGGATTCTCAGACCCCTCTGTGTCCCCAGTGTCGCCACCTCACTGCTTTACCTGCGTCGGCAACTCTCTGAGCCTCGGGTGTGTCACACATAAGCCTGTCACTTCCGGGTGCCACCACTTTCCAGGGGTGATGTTCTCGGCTTTGCAAAAAGGGACGCTTTGTCCCTTCACCCCCTGTCCGCCACCCTATGTCCAACTTTGTTTGCCAGACTCGGGGAGGGACAGACCCCACCCTGCAAGGCGAGGCCCCCGGCCTGGCCCACAGCTGGCCCCTGGCAGAGGGGAGCACGCACAGGAAGACATGTTGAAGCTGCCTTCGTCTGCAGCTCCACGGGGACAGGGAGTCAGTGGAGAGGCACCTCTTTTTCTCTGTCTCTAGAATGGAATTGACCATGAATAACGGCAGAGTTGAAATATCCATGCAGCACCCATTTTAAAAAAGCAAAGAAATTTAAAAAATTGTGCCCAAGAAATGAATTTTTGGGGTCATTTTCAAAGCAAATTTGAAAAAACACACCAGCTAGAAAAGATAACGTGGTTTTGTTCTTTTCTTCCCACGGCAAACAGCAGCCAGGAGCCGGGGTCAGTGCACAGCCAGCCCTCGTGTGCATGCCACACACTGGAGGTGGCTCCAAGGTCACGGGCGCCTTTCCTAAGGCTGGCTCCTGAGTATCAATAGTATTGATGATTCGTCCTCATTTTCTAGATAATAGAAAAGCACTTCAGAGTTGTGTTTTCAGAAGCCAGCAGAGCGAGGCTTCCTCCAGGGGTGGTCAGCCACTCGTAAGTCAGTCTCTTCCCCTGACAAAATACAGCGTGGCTGCTGTCTGAGGGAGGACTTGGGAGGATTGGGTTTTGATGTTAGTAAATCGTCTCGGTAGAATCAACCCTCACTCCACTGCTCTGCGAATCGTGGGCTGCCCACCAAAGCAAGGTGTTTCCTCTCCATCATCACTGATGCCTCTCACCTGGACAGGGGGTCCCGGCTCTCGGCACCTGCACTGGGCCCCTTTGCCCTGCCTCTGGGGTCCTGCTGTGATGGTTGTATGCAACCACCAGGTGGCGCTGTGTGGGTCCAGGGCCCTGGAGGGATGAGCACCTGCAGGTTTGGCCTGGGCCCTGCCACAGCTGACTAGGAAGGGGCAAAGGAGAGAGAGGGAGGGAGAGAGGGAGAGAGAGAGAGACAGACATAAAGAGAGAGAGAGAGAGAGAGAGAGAGAGAGAGAGAGAGAGATGAGCAGCTGGGAGAGCTCAGGGCTCCTGGAGAGCAAGACTCTTGCACTCCGCCCACCTACCAGCCAGCGCCAGTCCTGGGAGCCAGTTTCCATCACCGAGTAAGAAGACTTAGGGTGAAGAGCAGACGTCTGGTACACGGGGCAGACAAGTCGAGGCCTCGGAGTGTGGAGGTGCCCAGAGTTGCTTGGGAAACCGGGTGATGTCTGCAAAGAGGTCCTCTGGCCTTGGCGAGGAAATGAAACCAGTAATGAAAATCAATCACAGGCCGGCGCTGTGGCTCACTAGGCTAATCCTCCGCCTAGCGGCACCGGCACACCAGGTTCTAGTCCTGGTCGGGGCGCCAGATTCTGTCCAGGTTGCCCCTCTTCCAGGCCAGCTCTCTGCTGTGGCCAGGGAGTGCAGTGGAGGATGGCCCGAGTACTTGGGCCCTGCACCCCATGGGAGACCAGGATAAATACCTGGCTTCTGCCTTCGGATCAGCGCGGTGCACCGGCCGCGGCGGCCATTGGAGGGTGAACCAATGGCAAAGGAAGACCTTCCTCTCTGTCTCTCTCTCTCACTGTCCACTCTGCCTGTCAAAAAAAAAAAAATCAATCACGGGCTGGCCCCTTGCCCTTTCCCTGACCTGCGCACCATCAGGGTAGAGGTGTAAAATGTATACAAGGTCTCCACTTTGCTCAGTTACCCTCGTAGACCATCAGACCAAGGGTCTCTCTCTTGGTGGCCCCAAAGAGAGTTAGAAAGCAGCAAGTCCCTTTCTTGGGGGAGGGAGAGGGTGGTATTAATACAGCGTCTACACCAGCCTCCAGGTAGCTGTTCAGTATCTTCCGCTTGTGTGCCCGGCAGTGTGGTAACCAAGAAACAAGCCGTGGCCACCGGCTAGGGTCTCTGCAGAAGGCCCTGATTCTGTCCCAGAGTGACATGTGTCACACATGCACACACGCAGCTGCACCCAGCCCTCACCGGCTCAGTGCCATCCCAGAGTCGGCCCTGCAGGGGTGAGGAGTGGAAGCCGCTGTGGTCGGGCATGTGCTGTCTATCAGTGCCTCTTCCGGGACTCCTGGCGCAGGCGGGCAGAAAGCAAACGCTGCACGGGGAAGCTGCCGTCGCTTGTCCACCCCTGTACGCTGCATGGGGAAGCTGCCGTCGCTTGTCCACCCCTGTGTGCTTTTGGTGACACCTGACTCTGCTTCCCAAGAAGAAGCAGCGTGTTCACGCTCAGGCTCTCTGTCCATCGTGGACTTCCTGCAGGTCCAGCCCGTGTGACCTTTGTTTGGTGGATGCTGAGGGCCTTCAGGTCACCTGTGTGAGCAGGTGGCTTTGCTTACAGAACGCTTTGTCTGCATCTAGCGGCAATAACTGGTTTTCACCAACTGAATCTCATAGCCCAGGTTCAGTCTGAGCCCCAAACGTCTCCCACTGATTTTAAAGCCCACACGTGGTCCACAGGAGGATGCGAGGGGACGGCGCCGCTGGAGGGCAGCTCAGTGGTGTCCTGCAGGACTTGTGTATAGCGGCAGGTAGGAGTCAGTGACAGGTGGGGCTGCAGACCCCTGCGGGGAGCCTGCCCTGGGAGCAGGAGTGCACTTTGCAATGGATGGGGCGGATGGTGCTTGCTGACCTAACAAGTCCATGAAATGGAGACCAGCTAAATGCATTTTGTAAAGGAATGAAAACGAGTGTGCCTTTCAGCCCAACGATCCACCCATCTTCAGGCTGTCTTTCCTAAGAAGGTAGATGAACGGATAGAATGTATATTCTTTCCTCAGGAGGTACATGAACGAGTGCAGAACTGTGTAGCCGGGAGGGTGTTCCCAGGACGAAGCCCCAGAAACAGCCTAGAGTCTGGCAGGAGTGTTTATGAAGGAGTCACATGACAGCCCGTCAGTGGAATACTATGAAGTCATTAACAATGGCTGATGAGTGGCTTTTTGGATATGGACCTCTCTATGCATTTTAGGAAGTTGAAGAAGGTGACAGCATATCCTACTACTGCAGAGATCACCTGCGCCCATTTGCTGTGCTGGGCAGCCTCCAGGGCTGTGGCCAAGGACGGCTGCCCCCCAGCACCCACAGTCTTCCTTGTGTAGCCTCTGCCCTGGACTAATTTGTTTTGAACCAACGGAATACACCAACCTTAGGCAGGTGTCTGCTCCATCCTTATGTTATGGCTTCAATTTTTTTTTAAGATTTACCTTATTTATTTCAAAGGCAGAGTTACAGAAAGAAGTGAGAGAGAGAGAGAGAGAAAGAGAACGCGAGAGAGTGAGAACAAGCACTATCTTTTATATGCTGGGTCACTCCCCAGATGGCCACAATGGCTGGGGTTGGGCCAGGGTGAAGCCAGGGGTCTGGAACCCCATCCCAGTCTCCCTACCTGGGTGGCAGTGGCCCGAGCACTTGGGCCATCATCTGCTGCTTTCCTAGGTGCATTTGCAGGGAGCTGGATTGGAAGCAGAGCATCTGGGTGGGCCTTGAGCGGGCGCCCGTGGGGGATGCTGGCGCTGCAGGCGGCAGCCTCACTCACTGCTCCTCAGCGTCATCCCCAGGGCTTCCGTCTTCTGTCACACTCTGTCATCTCCTTGGCTTGCCTGTTTTGATGGAGCCAGATTCTGCACCGGAGAGGGCCATGGCCAAGGGGCTGCGGTGGCCTCCAGTGGCTGCCGAAGCCACAGCACGTGGGGGCTGAACCCTGCCAAGGGCCACTGAGTGAGCCGCAGGTGCCTCCTTCCCTGGCTGAGCCTTCGGGAGAGACCTCGGCCCTGCCCACTCCCTGGCTGCCACTTGTGGGAGGTCTCCGAGAATGGAATCCCACTTAGCCATGGAAGCCACAGGAGGGCAGCTGTGTGTGGTGTCAACCCGCTAAGTCTGTGGAAATGTGTTAGTGACAGTCGCTAACACGTGCCCGAGGCAAGAGGTCTGGACATGTGTACAGGAGAGGGCACTTCAACAGGCTTGTGGGAAAGTGGAATTAAATTATATATTTGTTTTGGGCTAAAGCATTTCTAAATCCACACACTTCCCACAGACTTTTAGAACATCCTTCGTGCTACAAGGTATTGCTTCTCATTATCCCTGGGTGGT
Organism: Oryctolagus cuniculus; assembly: GCF_051225735.1. Lineage (NCBI taxonomy): Eukaryota > Metazoa > Chordata > Mammalia > Lagomorpha > Leporidae > Oryctolagus > Oryctolagus cuniculus. The sequence goes on along the minus strand of NC_142878.1, from coordinate 2,998,864 downwards.
ATAAATGTATCATTCTCCAAACGGCTGGCTTTGATGTTGCCTTCTGATGGGAAAAATTGAGATCTTGACACTGTCGTTGGATAGATAGTTTACAGTTTATTTGGCTGATTTCATAGACTTCCGACAGAGCCACTTTGTCTCTAAGACACGCCCCATCTGCATGGTGTGTGGGGTGTTCTGATGAAGGGGGCTCAGTTCTCATTTTCCCTCGTTGTAGCGTGGTGGATTTCTTCCAGGGGCAACGCGGAGATGAGCTGGGGTTACACGCTGCTCATGAGGGATCCACACCCACGAAGTGGAGCCTAGAAAAGGCCTTGGCCAACCCAGCCCCTTGCACGTGGCTGAGACAGCCTTGCCTTTGTCACCCCGTCTGTTTGGGGCACAACTGTCCCCAGGAAGGGAAGGACCCCTGCCGCGGTGGCTCTCTGCTCCTGAGACAGATCCGGAAGGTGCTGACAGCTGGATCTGCAGAGTCTGGCCTCACGGGCCCCTGCGGAAGGGAGCGGAGACCACGGGCTGGGCTGCAGGAGCAGTGGAACCCTGCGTGGATCTAGCAAAGCTGGGCACCTTCTGGGGCTCTGCGGCTGAGTATCCGCCCAATGGGGAGGACGGCGGGTTCTTATACCGTGGTCCTGCAGGGGCACTGTCCCAGCACAGGGCAGGTCACTGTTTGGGGCCAAGGCAAGCCCAGGGGGATCTGACGGGGAGGGGCTGTCTGCTGACAATCACCCTGTAGCCGCAACAGGTGCTGCCTTCCACAGGCACCCCGGGGACCTGGGTGGCCACAGTCTGCTATTCGCACTACCGGGATCCACTCTTCCTGTGTGCCCTGGGGTGGCTTCTCCAGGAATCCAGGGAGTAGCCCTTCCCGAGGGACACTTAGAAGAAGCAGGTCCGTAAGAGGCGTCTCCAGGCCCCTCTCCCCGGACGCCATCCCGCCCTGGTCCCATGGTAATCGCTGTGTGCACCTGCCTTCTCCCAGTGCTCAGTGGGCCCCGTGCTGGAGCAGCCCCTCCCGCCTCACGGAGCAGAGCAGGGCCCACGTTTTAGAGGTGCTGGTGCCCCTCACCCCCTCACCCCCGCCATAGGAAGTGGACTCTTCCTTGAGTCTTTCGTGGAGCACCTGCTGCACGCGGAACGCGATCGGATGTTCTGGCTTGAGCTGGCGAAGCCCTGCGCTGTCTGCTGCTCACTGCCCCCGCCTCCCATCCCTTTCCCCGCATCCACCCGCGGCCCTGGCACTGCGGCTCTCCTTGTGAACCACCACTTGTTCCACGCGCCTAGCTGCATTCTGGGGCAACTTTGCTTCTCCTCCTGGATCCCTGGTGGGGTGCGTGCGTCTCAGCACAGAACTTCAGAGAAAAAAACTCTGCCCGAGCCAGCCTAGTTTCCGGTCTCCACACTTTGACTTTCAATGTAGCAGTGCTGGGAGTGGGCCCTGAGAGCTGCTGGGGTTCGTAAGAGGAATTCCTGCCCTTCTCCCAGGGTGAGCTCTTGCTCTCATAGACAGGGTTAGTTACGTGAGAGCAGGTTGTGAGAGCAGGTTGTTGCGAATTGGGTGTTGCAAAGCAGGTCGTTACAAAGCGGGTTGTTGCAAACTAGGACAAAGTAAGGCAGGTTACTGTCCAGCAGCCCTTATAAAGCAATTGTTGCGAAGTGTGTTTTAAAGCAGATGGCACAGCAGGTTGTTACAAAATGGATTGTTGCAAAGTTGGTACAAAGTGGGTTGTTGTAAAGCAAGTTGTAAAATGGGTTGTTGGGGCCGGGGCTGTGGCACAGCAGGTTAAGTATCCAGCTGGCGTCCTCTATGGAAGCCCCTTCATGTCCCGGCTGCTCCTCTTCTGATCCAGCTCTCGGCTGTGGCCTGAGGAAGCAGTGGAGGATGGGCCCCTGCACCTGGGCGGGAGACTGGGGAGAAGCTCCTGGCTCCTGGCTTTGGATCGGCTCAGCTCCGGCCATTGTGGTCATCTAGGGGGTGAACCAGCGGATGGAAGACCTCTCTCTGTCTCTCCCTTTCTCTCTGTGTGTAACTCTATCTCAAATAAATAAATAAAATCTTTAAAAAAATAAGATGGCTTTTTCCAAAGCAGGTCATGGTGAAGCGGATTGCTCTAAAGCTGGCTCTCTCATCAGCTTCGCACCACTTGGCCCTCACCGGAAGCCGAGCCCAGGCCGGCACCTCGCTCTCGGGCCTCCAGCACTGTGAGCTAAGCAACCCCCTTTCTTCTAGATGCCTCAGGCACTTCTGACACCTGCAGAGGACAGGTGAAGAGGGGCTGGAGGTGGAGGTCTGGCGGGTGCTTGGCCACGCCCACAACACTGCTCAGATGGAATTCCTCATTTTTTTCTATAATGCCCATGTATTATTTTTCTAAGTTAATAAAATAAGAAAATATTTTTAAAAATTTCATTGTAAAATTCAAATCAGGTAATCATTTTCTGGTTATTTGATTCATGAGAATACTGATTTGTCCTAATTTCCTTTTGTGAAGCACAGAGAGGGGTGGGGGAGGGGGGAGAGAGGTGGAGAGGGAGACAGAGGGAGAGAGAGCGTGCGCTCCCATCTCTTGGCTCACTCCCCAGATAAGCGCAACAGCCAGGAGCTCGACCCAGGAGCTGGATCCAGGCTCCCCAGGGGCAGCAGGGCTCAGGTACTTGAGGCCTCCCAGCTGCCTCCCAGGGTGCGCGTTAGCAGGGAGCTGCTTTGGGAGCAGAACTGAGACTCAAACCCAGGCACTGGGTTGTGGGATCCAGGCACTCCTATGGGCCTGTGAACCACTGCCCAAACGCCTGCACCTGGTTCTAACCGCAGCGCGTGGTCAGGACGCAGGGGTAGCGTCCGTCCAGTCAGTTCACTGGTGGATAATTGCAACAGCGCCTTTGCGCCACTCTCAACCGCCCAAGCGCACTGCACACGCTCGCCGGAAGAACGCGGATCTAGCGGGTGGTGTCACCGCCTGTCCTTTGGGGAGGCGGTGAGTGGCAGCAGCGCCGCCCCGGCCCCGCGTGGGGTGGCCGCCGTGTGGTGCTGTTTCGCCTGGCTCAGAGTGGACCCACTCACACCAGCGCTGCTTTATTAACTCGGAACAATCAAAGGAAGCGGAGTCCATCTTTCTTCTCCCGTGATCTCAAAGTTCCCCTCCCGCGCCAGGGCTCCTGGGAGGGAATTAGCAGAGGGTTTTTGCTTTTGAAGACACAAAGACCAGCCCGGGGCCTCAGCCCCGCTTCTGCCTGAGCACATCTCCCTTCCGGGAGGAGCGTGGACGAGTAACTCGGGAATTTAGCTTCTTTCCAATAACCACGGCAGAACAGATCCCGAGACGAAGAGCAGATGAGGGGTTGTGGAGGGTCTGCGGGGGGAGGGAGGCAGTGCCCCGGCAGCCTCCGCGGGGGAGGGCTGAGGGACCCCTGCCAGGTACACACACTCTGAAAGCCGAGCCCTGGCCAGGCCCCACCGCTGCTCCCTTTCCCAGCAGTGTGCTCAGATGGGCTGTCAGCTCTGTCTACACCTCCTGTGTGCACGCGAATACAGCTCAACCAACTCCAGACCCTTCCATGTCCTCCATCCCACTGGACCCACGTCTGTCCTCCTCCGTCTTCCCCGCCCGCCGTCTTCAAGTACCCCCAACACCGGCCTGGGCTCCAGACGGCCACCCCTTCCTCCCCAGGATCTTCACCAACTCCCCCCCTCTGGCCACCTCTCTGGGCCGCATCTCTCAGTATCTGCTCTAACCCCGCCGATGCTGTCCCGGGTCTGAGCGCCAGCTCTACGCCAGGGCTTCCGCTCTGGGGCCTCCCACTGAGGCTGCTCCTGTCTCTCCCCACCGTGCCTCGTCCATCCTGATTGTGCAGGACCGTCGGCATCACTCTCCTCTTTACACCCAGTGCCCATCACAGGGCCCGGGGATCGGCTGCATCCCACTTCCCGCAGCACAGCCTGTGGGCTTCCGGTTCAGATACCGTCAGAGCGCAGTGTCTGTCTGAGGCTGGGAGGGAAGATGAGAGGCCAAAAGCAGAGAGGTCTTGCAGTGGCCTGGGCACTACCGACCAATCATGCCCCGTGGATCTGGAATCGTCGCCTGAGGGTCCGGAGCTTCCAGCCGCTTGCTCTCTCTCTGAAAGGAGAGGCGCCTTCCCCGCCCCCACACAAAACCCCTCCAACCCCACCGCCTTCGCCCTTTCCTGCTACAGTGCCCACAGCACAGCCTCCAAATCACGGGCCTTGCAATGCCGTGGTGCGCCAGGAACGCGGGCTTGTTAAACAGATGCCCGGGCTCTCCCCAGCCCCCACCGAGCTTCCGAGTCCGGGGCTCAGCTGCTGGCCCGGGAGCCCCACTTTCAGAGCCACTGATCCAGTTGCTGGCGCCACCATCCCCGTGGTTTCTAGGTCATAAGACTTGGGAATCCTCCAGCCTTCTCCTCCCTTCGTGGCCAGGAGCTGGGTTCCCCACAGGAAGACACAGCGTGGCCAAGGCTTCTCATCAGCACGTGGCGTTCCACCCCCCACCCCCCAAGGCTGAGTCCCCAAAACCTGTGCTGTTCTTCCTGCCCAGGCAGACCCCACAACTGTGGAGTGGGGAAAGTGAGTTTGCGTGTATCTGGGGGGGGGGGTCCCCAGAGCAGGTGGCGAGGGGCTGGCCTGCCTAAGCCATCCAGGAGGGCGTAGGTCGTGGCTGGGAGGAGTGGTGGAGGTGCTGAGTCTGGGGGCCCCTGGAGAGTCGAGGATTTGAAGTGAGTGTGCCTGTATGGTGGGATAATGGCATGGCCCGGGAGCCCTGGGAGGCGGCTCCGGGGATGGGTTTGCTGAGGCTGGGTCCTGTGTATCTGGCGATTTGGGGGTGGGCGACAGGGAGCTTTGCCTGTGTCCCCTGCTGTCAAAATGCTTGCCCTCCCCGGCCTCGGCTACGTGGGTCGCGGCCGTCTGTGAGGCTGGAGACCGGGGCTTGGTCACTTGTAGTGCGACCAGCTTCCCTGTGGAGGAGAGTGAGCCTCTCTCCGCGGGCTGCTTCTGCGAGCGGCCTGTGCAGGTCCGAGACTACAGGGGAGCTTCAGGATGAACAGAACAAAGAGAAAATGCGTTTGTCCAAGCTGCTCCTAGTGAGGAGGCAGCCCGCAGACCCGGGGGGTGTCCTCAGAGGTGGGGGCTCCTGGCTGGACCGTCTTCATGGGGACCATCGCTGTCCTCAGGGCGCTCCTCGCCCGACCCTGGAGTCAGGCTCATCCACCCGGGCACCTGGCCCCGGGCTCCCTGTTCCCACCGCTGCACCCCCATCTCTAATCACCAGTGAAATTTTGCCCGGGGTTCAGTTTTAGCCAAACATGACAATGGAAGGCAGAGCAATGCATAGAAAGGAAATGGTAAAATAAACCCGGTGGCATTGGGGTCCAGTGGGACTGTGCCACAGTTATGCGCATCTGTGGCACAGAAATGATGTTGATGGAGGCCCAGCTCACGCATCCTATGCCCTGCAGCCCAGCGCACAGCTCCTCAAGAGAAAACGAGGCTCCTACATGTAGCGAGCGTGTGTAGCGTGAGATTCTTGGTGCACAGATGCAGGAGCATGTGCACACACACGCACACACACGGCGTTGCTCTGAAGTTCAGCTTCGCGTGTGGAAGTGTTGCACTTTCTGGAGTTTCTGAGGAGGTAGCAGGTGCACAGGTCCAGTGAGTTGGCTCAGGCTTGGAGCGGTGGGCGTGGCCCTGCCTTTGCAGGGTGTGCATGTGGCCCCGGGTGCCTTCCCGTGTGACTGATGTCTGTTTTACACTTGGGGCTCCTCGAGGTGTGGCAGGTGCACAAGGTGTGGTGGCTTTGTACATGAAGCGGTTTCTAAGCGGTGCCCTGTGAAGTCCTGGCTTCCGCGCCAGGATTCCAGGGGTTTGTGGCTCCACAGGGAGGGCTGCTGTGCAGAGCCCCTGCTCTTACCACCCTGCACTTAGGACAACGTTGAGGCACCTACTGCATGCACCATGCTGAGGTGGCATGCATTTCGGCTCATATAACCCTGAGAGCTACCCCACAAAGCCTCCCAGTTCCACAGCTGACAGAACTGAGGCAGAAAACTTGGCGTCTGCGCTCGAGAGTGGCAAGTGCTACAGACGGAACTGTGCCCCTCAGCCCGCTCAGATGAAGCCCCCACTCGGTGTGAGGAGTTAGGCCGGGGTGGGATTTGGGGAAGGGGATGGGCTGCAGATGAGCTCAGGAGAGTGGGGGGCGGTCCCAGAGTGCCTGCTTCCTCTGCCGCGCAGACACGGGAGAAGCCGGGCCTCGCCAGCACCTGATGAGCTGTGCGCTGCGCCCTGGCCTCCAGGCTGTGAGAAACACGCTCTGCGTGGCGTCGGACAATGGCCCCAGCCGACCAAGACCCTGGGTTCCCACCCACGCGCTCTCCCGGATCCCCGGTGCCGCTCCAGGACGGCCTTCCCCGTGCGGTTCTGCCTGCTCCGCTCCAGGGTCGGCGCCAGTGGGAAGTAGCCCCGGGCAGACGGGCCCTGCAGAGTCTGCAGTGGCTCTCGGGGTGGCCTTTGGTGTTTCTACACGTCACGGGGCGCTGTGTCCGTTCCCTCGGGGAGAACAGAGCCCGCGCGGCGCGCAGGGACGCCATCTCCCCCAGGGGCCAGTGCTCGCTCACGCCACGCTCCGGGGTCCAGGAAACCCAGGTTCCCGCATGATTAAAAGTCCCACGTGGGAGGAGGTTCCGCTTACACAGAAGCCGCTCCGGCAGTGCTCGCGGTTTTTTCTCCTTTGAAAAATCGACTCCGCTGAAAGCACACGGCGAGGCTGGGTCTGGGTCGATCGTGCGTGGGTCAAGACCTCTGCCGGCTAAGCGTGTGTCAGGAAACACATCAGGCCCACACAGAAAACTGCCGAGCGCCAAGTGCCCCCCTCCCCCGCCTCCTCGGGGCTGGTGTGCAGCTCTGCCTCGCAGGAGCCCCCGTCCTCGGCACTGAGACGCCGGCTTTGACAGGGAGGCCCTACCCTGGGTTTGATGCCGGCTCTGACACCACCCAGCCCCCAGCCCTTCTCCGCTCCAGCCCCTGCCCACACGGAACCCGGGGAGGCAGAGGTGTGAGGGCTGCAGGCACAGCCACGTAGGGAACTTCCCCTGGAAACAGACTCCCTGATTTATTTAACGTACAAAAGCCACAGGCAGTTGGAAGCCTTTTTTTTTTTTTTTAATTTCTTAAACATCTCTCTCTCTCTCTCAATGCAACCACAGAATCATTTTGGTTCAAGGGTGGAGGACTTTTCCTGCCAAGGGCCCCTCGGACATTTCTCGCATCATTCTCAGGCTGTGCAAAATCATCAGCTTGAAAATGAGCCTGCTTGGATTTGTTGAATCCCGAGTCCGGCCTGTGGTTTGCCCTGGCGGGGCCGGACCAGCTGACCGTGGACTTCATGTGGACTGTGGGCCGGACGCTGCCCACCCCTGGGGGAGGAACGCTTTGACTTACGTAAAGATTTTACAGTGTGAATAATCATAGTATATGCATCCATGCGTGCATCCTTGTTTTCCAGAAACACTTCCACATGGTATCCAGCAAGTCATTATGGAAATGTCATCGTATATCTTACACTCACTGCACAGCAGCGGGACGAGGCGGGGTGGCGTGGGGGGAGGACGAGGCTTAGCCTCAGACCTGCCTGCCGTACCCCCGCCTCCCAGCAGCGCGGCGACTTCCTCCCTGTGCCCCGGGGTCCTAGTTTCTCAGAGCCGGGATGTCAGGCACCTCCTGTGGATGCGGTGAGCAGCAGAGGGGACGTCACACGGGAGCCACCTGCCAGGCCGCTGTGCTTCCCGGTTGGCGTGGCCGTGTGGCACTGAGGTTGTCGCCAGCTCTGAGATGCGGCCCCTCTCCCTGGGGGCTTGTGCTTAGCACGCCCCAGGCTGCTCCACAAAACGTGGCTGCAGGATGGGCGTTGGGCACAGTGGTTAAGCCGCTGCTTGGGACGCCTGTGTTTGTATCTGAGTGCCTGGGGTTCAAGTCCTGGCTCTGCTTCCTCCACCATGCATCCCGGGAGGCAGCAGATGAGGACACAGCCATGTGGGAGACCTGGGCCAGTTCCCGCCCCTGGCTCGGGCTGCCTTGGCCACCGATCTCTGGGTACGCAGGTTGCTGTTGAACAGGTGTCCATGAAAGCAATGATGCAAGCGCCAGTGACGGAGGGCCAATGGTGTCCTGACACGTCCCAGGAGGGTCTGATGTTGAAGCCAGCACCTCTGAGCTCCCAGGACCGGAGAGCCAAAACCCCAGTGCAGCTGGCCTAAAGCCCCCCAACAGAAAACACTTAACTGATGCCTTCTGTGGACCAGACTCTGGGAACAGACGAGGCCCCCGCTCTCAGCCACCGACAAGGAACGCCATTCGCTCCAGTGCTGCGTTTGGTCAGGGATGAAGAATGAGAAGAACCCGGGGTGCAGAGCTGATCAGGGGCCCAGGGGGGCCTCTCAAGGGTGCTCCATGGAGCAGGGACAAGAAATAAGAGCCAGCCCTGGGAGCATGGGGCCACAGGGTGTCAGCACCCAGTGCTTGGGAGTGGGGGTGTCCGAGGGAGGGGCATGCTCGGTGCCAAAGCCAGGGCAGAGCCAGGCGGCCTGGGACAGGGATAAGCCTGAGGCTGGGGACGCCCAAGAGGCCAGTGTGCTGGCTGGTGGCCAGCGGGAGCGATGGAGGGAAGCCCCGCCCAGAGGGGGCAGAGCAGCCGCGTGGGGCCTTGCTGGCCAGGCTAAGGGCAGCCTCTGCCGGAGCCCCTCACCAGCGCGCTGTTGGGAACAGCCCGGGGTGTGTCTGGGCTGCCTGGCTGCTGCTCTGAGAGCCACTCTCACCCCACCCTCACCAAGCCCAGGCTGCAGGCCATGGCCCAGTGCAGGCTCCCATATCTCCAGATGAGAAACCTGGACTGAGACAGGGTGACTTTGGTCAAGGCACCTCAGGGAGGCAGAGGTGACCCCCAGAGGGAGGAGCCTGGCTAAGAACTTGGCTTTGAACTGGAGCAGGTGGGCTGTGAGGTGCGGACAGGGGGCGCTCCTGGCGGACTCTCACAGGCATCTTAAACTCTGTGTTACTTTCATGGGGTGGGGGTGGGGAGGGGGCTCCTCTTCCATGAACCCCTTTGCAGTCTCCTCGGCTCTGGCTCCGTGGTGAGAGCTGGGCTTCCATGGGGGGTTGCCGAGCAGGTGGGGAGTGCTCGGGGGGTGGGCCCCGAACCCCGCAGTGTCTCTCTGGGAGGACGAGGACTGGCGTCTGTCCTCGCCTGCCACAGGGCTGGCACCGCTGTGGGAGAGGGAGATGCGAGAAGCCCCCGGAAGGAGGCTCGTGGAATATTCTCTGTGGCGCCCGAGACCTGGAAGGGGCGCGGGCTTCCGGACGGGGAGGTGGAAGGCGTCGAGCGGGGCGTTTCAGGGCAGCAGGATGGACCCCAGCTCCCTCGGGCCCCGGCAGGCTCCCTGACCTCCATTCCCAGAGCGGAGGCGCGCCCATGGTGGGGTTCCTGGGCTCTCGATCAGCGGGGACCAGACAGCGGTGTGGGTTCCTGATGGGAATAAATACCTTGGCTGTTCTTGATGGCGGAAGAGCTGCTGGCGGCTTTAGCCCTTTGGCCTTGCTCCTGCCCTGGCCATGGGGCCAGCGTCTCCTGGTGCCCCCGCGTGCCCGTAGCTCTGTGGCGGGGCCTGTGGAGCGCATCTGCTAGCAGGTGGAAGCTGATGTTGCTGGCCCGAGCCAGTGTGGAACGGGCCCTGGCCGTGTGCTGCCGCCGTGGCACCTGGAGCTGTGTACGGTGTCCTCCAATGTCCTCTGGGAAGGGCGGGTGCACGGCAAGCAGAGGGGTGAGAAGCCCCACCTTGCTTAGCTGGGGAGAAGCAGGGGGCAGAGACAGAAACCCAGCCCCCGCCTCTGAACTTAAGCCTTGGCGATGGTGACGTGGCCGCCGCTTCCAGACCCTGTAGATGGCACCCACAGCCTCTCACCTGGAGCTCCAGGTCGCTGTTTTTTGAAGATTTAATATATTGGAAAGCTGGAGTCACAGAGAAAGGAAGCTACACACACATACACACCTTCCATCCACTGAATGGCCACAAGGGCTGAGCTGGGCCAGTCCGAAGCCAGGAGCCAGGAGCTTCTTCCGGGTCTCCCACGCAGGTGCTCCCACGCAAGCTCTTGGGCCATCTTCCGCTGCTCTCCCAGGTTCATTAGCAGGGAGCTGGATTGGAAGTGGAACAGCCGGGACTCGAACTGGCACCCATGTGGATGCCAGTGTCTCAGGTGGCAGCTTTACCTGCCACGCCACAGCACCGGCCCCTCCTCGCTGATTTTAAAACTCCTTTGTCCTAGAAGAAAGGAATGTTTGGCGTCTAATTGGCACGTAGGGAGATGACAGTGAGGTTAGCTTGTCCTCAGTGAAGCTGTGTGTACCCTCCTTCCTGCACGTGTTCGCAGCCATCGGGGCGCCTAACGCACCCCCGTGGCCGCCTGCCTCCAGGAACCAGGAAGGTGAGGCCGTCTCGGTTGGAGTCGCAGGCAGCTGGGGCTCAGGGACCCACCCGACCTGCCGTGGGGGGCTGGACAGCCACTCAGTGCAGTCAGTGGTGTGACGTGGACTGGCGCGGCTGCAGTGATGGCGAGGGCCGGGGCTCTGGGCCCGGGCGTGGCTGGAGGCCGGCTCCTGCTTGCTGGCTCAGGCCTGTCTGCGTTTCTGTTGCTGGAACGGAAGCCCCCAGACTGGGTGATTTAGGGACAACAGGGGCTTCTTAGCTGCAGGTGCCGGGGCTGGGGCATTCACCATCACCCAGCTTCTGGGGAGGGCCTCCTTGATGCATGGTAACAGGGCGAGGGGCGCCACGAGGCGAGGCAAAGCCGTGCCCACGGGAGCCCCACAGGCCATCATCAGGCCCCCACAAGTACCTCCTCCACACCCATTAAGGTGAACTTAGGGGTTGGGTTCTCGACACCGGACATGAGGAAGACCGAGCAGCGGTGGGAGCCTGCCTCGTGGGTCTGCCGGGCGTAACCACCTCGCCGTCTCCCGTCTCCCGGCGGCTGGGGGCACCGACGCGAGGTGGGGCAGCCCTCCAGGTCCTGTTCACGGCAGGCTCTGCTGTCTCTTTTTAGACGTTGCTCCCTGGGCGCTGTAATTTGGGAGGTTTTGGCACAGAGGGCACCTGGCCAAGTGCTTGGGGGCTGAGCGCTGTTTGTGGTCATGGTTGGGGGGGCCTCTTAGGCCACGGTCGTGGAGAAGCAGCCGTGAACGTGCGATCAGAACGCTCGGGCTGGCTGGGGCCGTGGGTGGATGGCGTTCGTGCTCATTTTATCCTGGTGCTTTCCTGGAGAGCACATTGTTCAGTGCGGCTGAGATCAGAAAAGCGATGGCGCTCACAAGCCAGGCTCCCCGGAACAAGGAGGACAAGGGCGGCTGCTGCCTGGGGAGGGTGCGGAGCTGTGGCCAGACCTAGGGGCCGCCCGGGCCGCCACGAGGGGCGCCGGCGTCCAGGCTCCCCCGCCCCTCCTGTTCACAGCCCCCCCCCCCCTCCAGCTCCATGGTGAGGAATCATCTGAAGGAGGGGAAACATTTACAAGCTCATTTGCATTTTAATGAATTTTTAATTGAGCTGAAATCTGTTGTTTCTGTTCAAAGATGCGGTGCTGACTTCGTGGTCTCTGGGGCTGGGGGCCAAGTGGGAACTTAATGTGATAAAAACAAGGATACTTCTCGGCGTAATGAGGCCGGGAGGCTCCTCGGGAAGGCGCGAGTGTCTGCAAGGACGAGCAGTCGCCAACAGCGGCCGGCAAGCCGCAGGGGGCTGGGGGCTTTCTCCCTAAAACCAAGCCCACGGCCCCTGCCAGCCAGGCAGCCACGGAGGCCCAGGCTGCCGGTTTCCCGGGCTACAGTGTGGGTGTGGCTCCCGGCATGGCGCTGGACCAGGCAGCGGCAGGAGGGCGGGGCCCGTCCACGCTGGCAGCCCCTTGATGTCACTCGCAGGGTCTCGGGGCTGGCCACACAGGGCTAGGACACACAGACGGTGGTCCGGGGGATCAGTGTGCCTCTCGGAGGAGGCGTTGAGAAGCCGCTGAGAGCTCCTACTTGGTAAATGTGCTGGCTTTCCCTGCAGCGCTATGCAGAGACAGCAGGCGTCATCACGGCTCTGTGGCCAGACGGCCCCGTCGGAGCTGTTCTCCACAGGGTGGGGGAGTGCCTGGAGGGACGCCTGCACACGCAGTGGGCTGCCTCGCAGGGCAGGGGCCCGGCCGAGCAGCAGACCAGGTACCGAGCACCCAGCAGGCTCTGCACGTAGGGCGCGTGGCGGTCCCTCTCCCAGTGGCCGTGGTAGCGCACCCCCTGCAGTCTGAGGCGGTGTCCCGGCTGATCTGCACGTGGTGTGTGCCACGGGGGTGTTGGGAGTTTTTATTTGCTGGAATTACGGCCTCATTAGTCCCCTATAGCGGCGTATTTGTGTGGCGGGGGATTTCTGGCTGTTAGTGGACGAGTAGCCCCTCCCCGAGGTCTGTTTGCTGTCCCTCCTCCCCCGCCCCCGTGTCCAGCCCCCCCCCGGCCCTCGCAGAACCAGAGGAAGAGACCCCACCCTGCTGTTTCCTAGAATGAAATGCCCCTGCCGGGGGAGTCTGGCTGAACAACTTGGGAGGGCTGTTTGCCAGATGTTTTCCTTCTGCAAACACAAACAAGACAAAAATCCCCCAGGCGGAGTGAGGGGAAGACACGCAGAGGGCAGGAGGCCGCTCTGTCCTCAGGCACCTGGTGGAAGTCCTGGAGAGACGCCTCCATGGAGAAGCCGGCGGCCCGGGAATGTGGCAGAGAGAAGTCAAGAACCTGCGGTTCTTCCGGGGCGCGAGAGCCGCAGCCTCCCCGACTCCAGCCTCTCCCAGCCCTGCCGCGGGCTCCTGCGTGCCCTTGGTCCCCTGGGGCGACAGCCCGCTTCCCTTCCCTGCCACCTGCCCTGAAGACTTCAAGTTCAGCATCAAACACAAAGACAGCTGGGAGCAGCTACTCAGAGTTGTGTGAGGCCACATCTCCTTCACAGCACACCCACACGTCCGTCCGGATCTGTCCGTCTGTCTGCTCATCCACCCAGCTGTCCACCTGCCCACCCTCCATCTGCTCGCCCTGCCACTCGTCCTCTTGTTCTTCCCCCACTCACCCACCCCCGGCCCCTGCAGCACAGCAGGTCACTTGCGTTCCACGGAGGAGGCATCTGGGTCTGTGCGCGTGTGGCGGAGGGAAAGCAATCCCTCTATTTCAATTTCTTCCCTGTGCCCCCTTCATTCTCTGGGCTCTCTCCCCCACTCCACTGGGTGCTGGGTCCCCTCGCCCCCGGACGCCCCAGAGCAGGGGGAAGCCAGGCCACCCTCCCTGTTGCCCAGTCCAGGGGCTGGGGCCACACTGGGCAGGAGCCTGCCTCTGGCTGCGGAGGGTCCTGTCTTACCACAGAGCATCTGATCAGGGAGCCTCAATCGCCAGACAAGCCTCCTCGTTCTTAGCACCCCCCCCCCCCCTTTAAAGTGAAAGAACAGATTTTTGTAATGGTCTTTGCCACAGGCCTACCAGGAATGCTTAAAGATTGGGGATTTTCTGTTTCTTTTTTAAAATCTCAAGCATTTATTCTATTTTTCTAAACTGGGGTCCAGCCGAGGGAAGGCAGAGCCCACAGGGCGGTCGGAGGGTGAGACGGGTCCTGGCCGTCTGCAGAGTCCCCGTGGGCTCCCTGTTCAGCCGTGGGACTGTTCATCAACGGCCCCTGCTTCTCAGTGGCTGAATGACATCTAAATAACGCAGACGAGAAGCTTGGTTCTTCACAAGTGTTCTGTGTTTATCATTAAAAATAATACGAGTAACGTAACCGAGACGGTTATCCCGGGAGTCTTGGCTGCCGGGCGGAGGAAGACCGCTGCGGTGCCGGGAGCGGAGGTGGGGTCGGGGGGCCCGCGGCGGTGGGAGCAGGTCTCCTGTCCTCCTTCCGGAGCGAGACGCTGCACACCCGGGGAGATGCGAGCCGTGCCAGGCCGCCCTTCGCGTGCCTCTCCGCGCGCTTGCAGGACACAAGCACTCGGACCGCGTCCCGCGGGGCTCCTGGCGCGGCCTCCACCGCCGCTGCCGCCTCCGACCTTTCCCCCCGGTAACTAGCGCGAATTTTACGGGGAGAAGCGGGCGCCATAGTGGAGAACTCGCAGATGAGCGTGTGGCGATGCACAGTAGGATTTCTCTGACCACAGACAGGCCTTGAATTTGAAAATAGACATGGGGCCAGCGTTGTGGCGTAGCAGGCAAAGGACCCCGTATGCGCTCCAGTTCCAGTCCTGGCTGCTCCACTTCCAGTCCAGTTCCCTGCTAATGCACCTGGGCAAATGGTGGAATGTGGGCCAAGTGCTGGGACCCTGCACTGACCTGGGAGACCGAGGAGAAGCTCCTGGCTCCGGGCTTTGGATTGGCCCAGCTCCGGTCGTTCTGGCCATTTGGGGAATGAACCAGCAGATGGAAGGTCTCTCTCTGCCTCTCCCCTCTCTCTCTAACTCTGCCCTTCAAATAAATAAATAAATCTTAACAACAACAACAACAACAACAAATGGGTGATTCAGGAACGTGGCCTGGAGATGAGTCTATGCAAACTATAAAAAGGAGACATAAAAGCATACAGTGTAGCTTCACCTGTCGTTCGGCGATTAATGCTTCCAGCCGCGTTCTTACAAAGTATCCAACACCCACGATTATTTCGCCTTTGTATCTGTCAAAGGTTTCAGTTCACCTGAATATGTTAGAAACTCCGTCTACACTGAACCCACGTGAAGCATAATTACCGTGGATGTGAAATGTTTGTGGAGATAGCGACTCGCCTCGGTGGAACCCAGCTTTGCAGTCGCAAGCATCTGAAACATCACGCAGGCGTGTGCTCGCTCTCTGGATTGGCGCACCTGTGGAGGTTCAGGAGCCCAGAGCGGTGATTTTGTTCCTGAGTAAGCAAACCCAAGTAACACGAGATGAATAACATTATACTTAACACTCAGGAATCAGAAAGGACAGCCATTTTGTCTTTTCTATTTTTTTAAAAAAAGATTTATTGTGTTTATTTGAAAGGCAGAGTTACAGAGAGAGAGAGAGAGAGGAGAAACAGATCTTCAGTCTGCTGGTTCACTCCCCAAATGGCTGCAATGGCTGGAGCCGGGCTGATCTGAAGCTGGGGGCCAGGAGCTTCTTCTGGGTCTCCCATGTGGGCGCATGGGCCCAAGCCCTTGGGCCATCTTCTGCTGCCTTCCCAAGCACATTAGCAGGGAGCTGGACCGGAAGCGGACCAGCTGGAACTTGAACCAGCATGCGTATGGTATGGGATGCTGGCGCTGCAGGCAGCGGCTTCACCCACGACGCCACAGCGCCGGCCCCGACTTCCATTCTTAATGTTTCTGACCTAACAGTCTGTGCCAGAGGGTTTTCAAGTCTAGCACATTAATGTGTGAACTTGATGTTGTGATTTCCTGGGAATTTTAGGAATATTCCATTTATGTGTTTATTTTATAAACGAATCAGAGCGGAGCTCTCTTGATATAGGGCACATTATCTTATGCCTACAGTAAGAAGCCGCAGCTCTTCCGATGGAAGAGGAGGAGCCACACAGAGAGGTTGCCCTGTCCTCCCGCCGTTTGGCCAGCGAGCAGGGCGCTCCCAGAAACACAGGAACCCGTGGGGCCGGATCCCAGAGCTGGAGTCCTTCTTCGTGGGCACAAAAGTCTTGACTGACTCGAGCTGAAGACAGACAATCGTTCTGGTGAACAGGAAAGATCAACAAAGCAGATCATTGGCATCAGCCACCCAGGGTGTTGGACCACGACGTCCTGATGTCACTGCCGCCTTGGGGATGGATTTATTGGCTCCACATGGGCCAGAGACAAAAACGAAGCCAGCAGTGCAGCGGAGAGGAAACCACTTTTCTTTTTGCCTTTCCTCTCGGCGGAGCCTCCTGCTGTCGTGGTCTGTGCCTCCCGGACAGCTCTGGGCTGGGCAGATGGTCCAGCGCTGCTGTTGCTGGTGGAGACAGTGAGACCGGTCTGATGCCCTTAGCAGGGTGCTGCTGGCGTGACCCTGTGCACACCAGGCAGGGGGCTAATTAACACATGTCTGAGACTGAGGCAATAGAGAGGGCACCATGGTTTTCCATGGAGTTAGCACTGAAAGGGAGCTTAGCCATTCTCCTGTCCAGTGTCCTCACTTTCTGGGAGGGCAAGGCTCTAGGCCAGGTAGCGCCAGGACAGAAAGTGCAGCCATCGTTGGCACTAGTGTTGTGTGTAGTTTGCTGGATCTTGTAGCTGACATGGGTTTTGGTGCTGAAGCCCCCAAAAGTCCTCATACATATGCAGCGTC